>NC_135726.1:12851527-17928967 GCF_964656455.1 Halichoerus grypus
GATCCCGAGAAGAAGACTCACTCTGACACTGGACAGGACCTGGATGAGGAGGGCACGGGTGTGGGCGACTTTGATGTCAACCACATTTTCTTTGGCATTCTTCAGCAGTGCTGGGGCTTCAGCTTTGAAACATCTGGTCTGGGGAATTTCCTTTTTCAGTTTGTGTCATGAGAGGAAACCATCCAGAACCTAGAGAGTGCGGACTTGCTCAGTGTGACCTTGAATGTGGACACAGCTTACCTCCTCTCTTCTCCGCATCTCCGTGTACTTGGAGCACTTTGGCTTTCTCCGTTGGATCCCCTGGGTCTTTGTGAGTGGGTGAAGGAAAGGGGGCTGGCGCCAAGACTGCGGGTGTGGAGGGAGGGAGGGGATGGACAGGGAAACAACTTGTGAATTTTTGTTTTACTGTTTAACTTTATTTTAAAAAGCCAAAAAAAAAAAAAAAAAGTGGGGGGGGGGGCCTCCTGGCTGGCTCAGTCAGTAGAGTGTGTGACTCTTGATCTCAGTCATGAGTTCAAGCCCCACATTGGGTGTGGAGCCTACTTAAAAAATAATAATAAAATAAAATCCTTTTTTTTTTTTTTAAAGATTTTATTTGTTTATTTTTGAGAGCGAGAGAGAGAGAGAGAGTGGGGGAGGAACAGAAGAAGAGGGACAAGCAGACTCCACACTAAGCGTGGAGCCTGAGGAGGGGCTTGATCCGGTGACCCTGAGATCATGACCTGAGCCAAAATCAAGAGTTGGACGCCTACCCAACTGAGCCACCCAGGCACCCCAGTAAAATCCTCTTGTAAAACGGCAAAAATTAAGAGAGAAAAATGTTTGACACTTAAAAAAATAAAAGTGAGGGGCGGCTGGCTGGCTCAGTTGGTGGAGCATGTGACTCTTGACCTCAGGGTCATGAGTTCGAGCCCCATGTTGGGTGTAGAGATAACTTAAAATGAAATCTTAAAAAAATTTTAAAAAATAGAAAAAAAAAGGGGGGGAATGAAGTACTGACAGATGCTATGTCTTAGCCTGATTGGGCTGCCATAATAAAATGCCATTGATGGGTGGCTTAAAGAACAGAAATTTACTTGCTCACAGTTCCAGAGGCTGGAGGTCTGAGATCAGGGTACCAGCATGGTTGGTTTCTGGTGTGGACTCTCCCCTTGGATTGCAGGTGGTCGCCTTCTCGTGTGCTCACATGACCTCTTGTCTGTGGGGGCACGCAGAGAGAGCGAGCAAGCTCTCTCTCTGGTGGCTCTTCTTATAAAGTCACAAATCCCATCACAAGGGCCCCACCCTTCTGATCTCATCTAACCCTAATTACCTCCCAAAAGTCCCATCTCCCATCACACGGGGGGCTAGGGCTTCAACATAGGAACTTAGGGGACACATTCAGTTTATTGCACGGTACAAGATGAATGAACCCTGAAAACATTACGCTAAGTGAAAGAAGTCAGTCCTGAAGGACCACATACTGTATGACTCCATTGATAGGAAATGTCCAGGCGAAGCAAATCCATAGAGACAGAAAGCAAATGAGTGGTTGCTTGCTCCAGGGGCTGGGTGGGGGGAGGAAATAAACAGAGACTGCAAATGAATACAGTTTATTTTGGGGGTGATGAAGATGTTCTGGAATTAGATTGTGGGTGATTGTTGCACAACTTTGTGAATCTACTAAAAAAAAAAAATCCCACTGAATTATACACTTTAAAATGGCAAATTTTATGGCATGCGAATTATATCTTCATATTTAAAAAAAGAAAGGAAAAAAGATGTAGAGACACATCAACGAATGGACTTTGTTAGGCTCTCGATTCAAACCAACTTAAGAAAAAAAAAGACATTTTAAAAACAACCGGGGAAAATCGAACATGGATTCTGTATTAGGTGATACAAGGAATTCTTGATTTGGGAATGTGCAATAATAGTAATGTGATTATATATTTTTAAAACACAGTATTCACAACTGAACTATGCAGAACATTCTAGCATCTACTTTCTTGCACACCTGTTCCCTGTGTGAGCTTCCTCATGCCTGCTCTCAGCCATGGGGTAGACTAGGGGTGGCATGGGAGAGGCACGTTCTCAATCTCCTCACCCTCCCCATGAGAGAGAGGGGAGAGAGAGAGGAAGAGAGGGTGCCCTCTCAGTTGTGGGGAAGGGCACTCTTTGAGGCAGACGGCTGTCAGGCCACTGGTCCGGCCTCATTTGCCGGGGAGGGGCCCTGTTTCCAGGCCTCTGGGAGCAGCCTGGTTTTCTCTGTGCCACCCCAAAGGCTCTAGCTCCTGTGTCACCAGGTCACTCCCGCGGGTGTCTTCCTCAGCTTTCACACATTTCCTCCATTTTGGAGGGGCTCGAGGGCTAGAACCACCATGAAGGTGACCCTGACCCCATTTCTTACTTTCTTGGCTTCTCCGTCAGGGTCTGGGGGTCCAGGATGTGTGGTGGGCTCAGTATTCAAAGTACTCAGTACTCGAAGTACTCAGCACTTTACGGAAATTTGTGCAAGAGGAAGCCACCAAGAGAGCTGCTGTTTTAATGTCCTGGCAGCCTGAGTCATCCAGGTACTTGACCTGCATGCAGCCTTACCTCATTCAGGAAGCTTCCTTGATTGGACGCGTTCAGCCATTCATCCCTTGGTCCTGCTTTTGTTGAGGCCCGTGGCTGTCAGCTGGTGTCATCGTAACTCACCCCGGGCCAGCGCTGCCCTTGGGATGTTCCAAAGTCCTTTCTCGTGTGCAGTCGAGTAGCCGGCCCCCGGTCTCTCCCCGGGGCCCCTGCCAGCAGTGGGTGCAGCGCGCACAGACTCTCAGTGCTGGTGGCTGATGGCTGAGTGGCAGCACTACTCTTACATAACCCGTTTCTCTCCTCCTTTCTCCCTCCAGAGCCAGATTTCACATTGAGCAGCTGCAGACAGAGAAATCAGAGAAAGCACAACCCGGCCCCAGATTCCGAGGGGCCTGCTGGGGACTCTGTCCTCCTGCTCGAGAGGGAAGACCCCGAGGCCGGAGTCTCAGGCCAGGTCCCGGCTGCCATGGGACTTGCAGCTGCCGCCCCCCGGCTGCCCTCCACTCGGCCAGGCAGATAAGGGCGGGCACTGCCCCAGGAGCACCTGCCGCCCCCCCACCGGGCTGCTGCTCTGTGGCCAGCCCTTCCCCAGCCTTGGGCCACCTTCGCTGACCCGAGGCCATGTAGGCCCCACCTGGGCCTTTGTGGATAGACACACGGCCGGGGACACCGCCTCTGCTCTCTGGGGGACACAGCGTACCACCATGCCCCGGGGAATCGCCTGGCTGCACTGTGAGTACTGGGGAGGGGGGGTCTGTGGAGACGGCCCTTGGAGGCCTTGGCCCAGAGCCAGGCTCTGCTGTAACCATGGCAACAGGGCCATTCCTGCCAGTGAGAAGTTGAGATGCTTCCCAGCTTAACAGCCTGAGGACTCCCATGGCCACCCTCTGCCCTGGCCCTAGCCAACCCCAGCTCAGACCCGCATGGGGGGTACAAGTCCTAGGCTGGGTTGGCATGGTCAGTGGGTGGTCAAGGGGATGGGCCAGGCACTGGGGGCAAGGGGCAGCACCACCTTCGCAGGCTCACCAGTGCTGGGGCGCACGGGCAGGGGTGGGGCAGAGGTGGCAGAGAGGATTTCTGGCCTCCCTGGGTGTGGCCAGCGGGGGGTGGGAGCTCGTGAAAGTGGGCCCCAAGACACGTGGCAGAAGTGCCACCAGGTGCTGGAGAAGGCAGCCTGTTTCTCTGCCCCTCCCTCCATGATAGAACAAAATTAAGAGGCAGAAAGAGAACAGTGTTGTTGGTAAAAAGAAAAATAAGTTGAAATGAGGACAGAAAGCGTCTAGAAGCCTCTCAAGTCTGCTGGTGGGAGGCCAGACCAAGATCCCTTCAGACTCCAAGATTCTATTGAATTGACTCAAATTCAGCACATTTTTCTGGTGCCTCCCACATGCCCACTGGAGAGTTACTGCCATGGCAACAAGGACTGGGCTAGCTCGCACCCCTCTCTCCGATGCCTGGCGCCGAGTTAGGCGTTAGGAACTGTGTGCCTCATGGATGAGGTCTGGGGTTTGATCCTGCAAGGGATCCAGGCTGGCCCTTGTGGAGGGAGACTGCAAAGGATCAGGGCATTCAGAACAGGCAGAAGGACCCAGACCCAGTGTTCTGGAAGCTTCCAGGTCACGAGGAGCAAGAGGGGCAACATGGGTGAGGAGCCACTTGAAATGGTTTTGAAGGTGGACCGTGTTCACACAGGTAGATGTGGGAAGGTGAGGACAGTGTCCCAGGTAGAGGGAACGGCATGAACAAAGGTTCAGCAGTGGGGCCGTGAGAGGCCAAGCTGGAAAGCCAGTTTGGGCTCAGATGGTGGAGGCCGTAAAGGCCAGTTCATGAGACAGCAGGGAGCTCTGGAAGGTTCAAGATCTGGGGATGGAGTTGTGACTGGGAGTTACTCTACTTTCGGAAGATCAGTCTGTGCTACTTGCCGCCCGTGCTTTCGCAACCTTTTGGGCAGAAAGCGATGAGGGTCTGTTCCAGAGATGGACGTGGGACTGGAAGGCATGGTGGAGCTGACTGCGGGCCCTGGCGAGCTTGGGCTGTGGGGAGGGAGGCCGGGAGAGCTGCAGGTCAGGGGCTCGTAAAGGGGCTGGGTGCTGGGGAAGGATGGGCTGCCATAACAAATTGCCACAAACTCGGTGACTTAAAACAGCAGAAGTTTATTCTGTCCCAGGTCTGGAGGCCAGAAGTCTAAAATTAAGGTGTGGGCAGGGCCACGCCTCCTCCGAAGCTCTAGGGGAGGCTCCTTTCTGCCTCTTCCTGCTGCTTTTTTTTTTTTTTCCTCTTCCTGCTTCTATTGGCACCTGGCAGTCCATGGTTTGTGGTGGCATCGCCCTGGTCTGTGTCTGTCTCCTCCTGACACTCTCTGCATGTCTCTCCTCTCCTCCTCTTATGAGGACACCTGGTCACTGGATTTAGGGTGGGCCTTGATGTTATCTGCAAAGACCCCATTTCCAAATAAGGTCACATCTGAAGCTCTGGGCGAACAAGGATTTTCAGGGGGATGCTATTCAACCCTCTGCACAGGTTTAGATTTGGTCACTGCGGGTGGGGTGGTGAACAAGCCCCATTTGTCCCTGCACAAGGGGGCTGTCCCCAGGACAGGCGCAGCCCCTCCCAGCCAGGGACCCGGGAAGGGAGCTCCTTCCTCACTTGCTCTTTCTTCAGCCTCCTCTTCTGTCTTGGAGGTGTCTTCTTTCTGGAGGGCGAGGGGGCAAGAATGGCCCCCTCCCAGGGTTGAGGGTGCACTGCCGTGGGGCTCTCTGAGGAGCAGAGCCACTGTGAGGCTGCGGCCATGCTGGCCCCATGGTCACTGGCTTGCTGGCCTGTTTCTTGGGGTGGAGGCAGCTGAAAAGGGGCTTAAATTTGGAGTTGGTGGTCAGTCTGCAGATCTGAAGGAAGTCTGGGTCTGGGGGAAGGCAGATGACCCACGGACAAGGTTTCTGGCAGAGCCCATGCGTGCCAGGCTGGCACACGGTGGCTTTCTATGACTCGTTCCCTGCTAGGAGCCAAAGTTGTCAGGACATGGGTGAGCGCAGTGAGGGTAGGACTTCAGGGGTCACATGGGCAGGCAGGGGTGACTGCCCCATGGGAAGGAAGGCCAAGTGTGGACAGAGATACTGATTTTTGAAGACAAGTTGCAAATTCAGATTTTTATGTGAAATCTCTGTGAACCAGCTGTGGCCCTTGGGACACCAGTTTGCAACTGTCTCTGGAGGTCAGTGGTTCTCAAAGTGTAGTCTCCAGACCAGCAGCAGCAGCACCTGGGAACTTGCTAGAAATACAGATTCTCTGGTCCCACCCCAGACTTCCTAAATCAGACACTCTGGGCCTTAACCAGCTTTCCAGAAGATTCAGATGCATGCTCCTGATTCCTTGTTCAAGATGAACCCCCAAAGTGCTCAGTAAACAAGACCATGCTGTGGTTCGCTGCATTAGGGACTCACTAGGGGCCAAGTTGTCCGGTCTAGATAATGAGTGAGGTGGACAGATGGTGCTAGAGATGAGACTGTGGGGGCTGGTTCAGGCAGGGGAGAGCCTGGTGGGGGGTGGGGGAAGGAGTCTTGGTGAGGCCTTGAAAGAGGTCTGCCATGCCGGAGGATACTGAGGGCCAAGGCAAAGTGTGAGCAAAAACTGTAAACCAGGAATGATCTCGGTCTGCAGGGGTGCCAAGCTGAGGAGCTTAATGACTTAGAGACAAGATAGGAAGCAGGCAGAAACACTGGCTCAGTATCTGTTTATCTGTTCTTTTGTCCAAATACCGGGGGCAAGCGCTTGGGAAGAGACAAGAGAGAGGAAATGCAAGATGGGTTGCAAATTTGCAAACTTGAAAAATAGCCCTTCTCTGGGAGGAAGGGCTTGTGGGCTGCAGCGCGTCCTCCTCGTCCTCCTCGGCACAGGGCTTGAGGCCGCCTAGCGTGCTCCGGGTGAGAGTCCAGCCAGAGCAAAGGCCCGGCGGCAGGGCCGAGGAGGAGGAGAGGTGGCCAGGAGCAGGCCCAGGCCAGTGAGGGAGTAAGAACAGAAGTCTCCCTAAGTTCCAGGGAGGTGAGGGAGAAAGTCAGGTCAGTAACGCCTACTGGGAACCGGGGGTGGGGCAAGGAGATAATGGCTTGCCTGGCTATTTTTGGGAGGGGAAAAAAAAAAAGAAAAGAAAAGCAAAAACAAATTATTGCTTTTGACTGTGACAGTAATTTCGATATTGATTGTATTGATTGTAGAGTATAAAGTATGTCCTACAAAATACAAAGAACGTAAAAATCTCCCACAGAGATTTGGTGCCTTTCCTTCCACCACTCGTACCGCGTTTCCCGCGCACATGCAGACATGGGTAATTCACGTCACGCTGTGCGCCCAGAGGAGAGGTGTTGAGTCATGCTTTTTAAGACTTTACTAAGCATATCATGAGTACTTTTCTTATCACATAAGCATACCATAAGCATTCTTTGACAATGTGGTTTTTATTGGCTACATTCATTAATGAACATGTGGGCCGTTTACAGATTGTTATTTGTATAAGAGAATTCTGCTACAGGACTCTTTGTCCACGAATCTTTTGGTGATGGCTCTCTTGTTTTCCTTCACGCTTATGCCTAAAAATGAGTTCAGTGGATCAAAGAATGTGAAAAATTATTTTTTTTAAACTTTATTTTTTTAAAAGATTTTACTTATTTATTTGACAGAGAGCACAAGCAGGGGAGTGGCCGGCAGAGGGAGAGGGAGACGCAGGCTCCCCGCTGAGCAGGGAGCCCAATGCGGGGCTCGATCCCAGGACCCTGGGATCATGACCTGAGCCGAAGGCAGATGCTTAACCAACTGAGCCAATTAGGTGCCCCTGTTTATTAATATTTTTTAAAGATTATTTGAGAGAGAGAGTGAGGGGTGGGGAGGGGCAGAGAGAGAGGGAGAGAGAGTCCCAAGCCGACTCCCTGATGAGTATGGAGCCTGATGCTGGGCTTGATCTCACAGCCCTGAGATCAGGGACTGAGCTGAAACCAAGAGTCAGATGGTTAACCGACTGCACCACCCGGGTGCTCCAGTAGGTCAAAGGATGTGAAAATTTTCAAGGCTTATTGGGTCAAAGGGTGTGGACATTATTAAGTCCACTAATAATAAAAATAATAAAAATTGCCAAATTGCTTTCCAGGATAAGAGCCTCACTACTTTGCCGGCACCAAGTGTCATGAAACGAAATTTAAAAAAAAATAACACCCAATTTCCATTTTGATAAGTGAAACATGGCATCTGATTGTTTTAATATATATATATTTACCTTTATTGGTGAGTTTGATTTTTGTTGGATACATCTCCTGCCCATCTATGTTTTCTTTCTGCTCTGATGAGTTTGATGCTTGTTCATATTTTTTGCAACTCCTCAGGTTTTGTTTTTTTTTTTTAAGATTATTTATTTATTTGACAGAGAGAGATACACAAGCAGGGGGAGTGGGAGAGGGAGAAGCAGGCTCCACACTTAGCAGGGAGCCCGATATGAGGCTTGATCCCAGGACCCTGGGATCATGGCCTGAGCTGAAGGCAGACGGTTAACGACTGAGCCACACAGGTGTCCCTCCTCAGGTATTTTTTGTAAGTGTGTTCAGTTACGGGAAATCACAAAAGCTGTTTTTGAAGTCACAGTGACCCCCAGTGGTGAAAGCTGGTAATGTTCGGAAGGCGGCAGCTCGTTCGCTGGGAGGGAGAAGCGGCAGCCTGAGCTTGGTTGGCTTCCCCAGAGTGAGCGCATTGGAAGGGCTGCAATGATTTGTACATCTGAGGGGGAAGCCAAGATCAGTTACAGCAGGGAGGCAATTGGCTCCGGTCACTCAAGAGTCATTTGTAGAGTGGGAACGAGCATCCAGAACTCCTGAATCCCCAGATGGAAATGCAGACCCAGGCTTTGAGGACACTCCAGCCTAAAGGGGGTGGGGGCCGAGGTTGCCCTGGAAAGGAGGTTGTGCCTGCCCCATGGGGCAGGAGTGGGGAGGAGACTGGACACCAACCTCAGGATGGGACTGCGGGGCGGGCTCTGCTGGCTGCGGGCAGGGCTGCACCGGCCGGACTGCTCGTGCTCGCCTGGCCTTGCTGTGTGAGCCTGGACCCTGGTGGGGGGAAGGCCTCCCCGGCGCTCCGCGCCTCCGCCCCTCCCATGGCTGGGAAAAGGGAGGGCACACGCGCACAGCTTTGCACACCCGGACAGCGTGGCGGTGGCGCGGGGTGCTCATGTGTTGCTGTTGGGTTCGGTCCACAGATCTCGGGATCCTCCTTGGCATGGCCTTGGGGAACGGGGGTTTGGAGATGTGGCCCTTGACCCAGACCGAGGAGTGCGCCGTCACCGGCTTTCTGCGGGACAAGCTGCAGTACAGGAACCGCCTGCAGTACATGGTAACCGTGGGCACCCTCTGTGTCCCCTGCCCAAGCTCCCGGGCTCACAGGGTGTAGGACCCTCGGGCCCCGCCCTGGCTCCGTGTCAGCCCTGAGCCCCGGGCCCCTTTCTCCGCCTGGTCCACACCAACCGTCCCCTCCCTGCTAGCCGTCCCCAGGGCCCTCCACCCCTGCTACTTGATCTGACCTTTGATCCTGCCTCTCCATGGTGCTCACCCTGTGACTCAGGAGTGGATTCCAGGAAGCCTTGGGGGAACCCCAGGTACTTAGTACCAGCTGGGCAGATAAGGACCTAGAAGTTGGAATGTGCACCCCTTTGTGTAGGGTAGAGAAGCCCATGGGCCACTGTGGCTCTGGAAGTCTTTTTTCTTTTTTTGACAGCTTTACTGAGATGTCCTTCACATACCGTACTATTCACCTGTTTAATAAGTGTACAACTCCGTGGTTTTCAGTCTATTGGCAGAGGTTTTTTTTGTTTTTTTTTTTTTAAGATTTTATTTATTTGACAGATACAGGGAGAGTAGGAACACAAGGAGGGGGGAGTGGGAGAGGGAGAAGCAGGCTCCCGCTGAGCAGGGAGCCTGATGCGGGGCTCGATCCCAGGACCCTGGGACCATGACCTGAGCCGAAGGCAGATGCTCAGCGACTGAGCCATCCAGGCGCCCTTATTGGCAGAGTTCTGCAACCAGCACCATAATAAGTTAGAGTAATCTTACTTAAGGTAGTCTTCCTCACCTCCAAAGAATATACTACTCGGGGGGTAGCAGGTCCCTCAACCACTTCTTGGCATGAAATTTCTGCCATCATAGGAACTCCACGTTTGGTTTCAGCCTTCCCTGTGCCCCAGAGGAAAGAGAGCTGTTGTTATTCCCGCGGGGAGCTGGGTGCATATTCTCTCTAGAAGGCCACCTCTGGTATCAGAGGGCTGGTCCTTGGCCCTCTCCTACATCAGACTGTCTGGGAGCTGGGGGAGCCTGAGCCGTTTCTGCCTCTGACCTCATGGTTTCTTCTTGTACTTCCCCAGAAACACTACTTCCCCATCAACTACAGGGTCAGCGTGCCTTATGAGGGGGTGCTCAGAATGGCCAACATCACCAGGCTGGTGAGAATCCCCTCCTGGGCTGGGAGACCCCTGCCTCCTGGGACACCCCACGGACCCAGCCTGAGAGGCACATTGGTCTTGGCAGGTCCTGCTGCCAGGGGGCATTTCCCAGCTCTGCGAGCAAGCCTGCCCTCGGCTGAGGCCCAGGGTTGCTCCCTGGCCACCGTGGATGCCCATGCTCTGCTCTCTTTGTGGGGCCACGTTGGGTGGGGGGTGGTCAGAGCAGTGGCAGGGAGGGCCTAGAGACCCGTGTCTGTGGGCTTCAGTGATGTCTCCTGTCCCCACAGCAGAAGGCCCGGGTCAGCCAGCAGGAGCTGCGGTACCTGTGGGTCTGGGTGAGCCTCAGCGCTACTGAGTCGGTGCAGGAAGTGCTGCTCGAGGGCCACCCATCCTGGAAGTACCTGGAGGAGGTCCATACGCTGCTGCTGGACGTGCAGCAAAGCCTCATGGTGAGCTGTGCTCAGCTGCGGGGGGGGGGGGGGGGGGGGAGGTGGGGTGTGCGCATGCGTGCGCGGTGGCCAAGGATGGTTGAGGGAGGATTTGAACACATGGAAAGTTTCAGCACGTCCTGAAGGGTGTGGGAAAAATGATTGAGAGGAAGAGATGGTCAGTGCCCAGGGGGTGGCCTGGGCTGGGGGCAGGGCATACTCTGGGCTCCGTCTCTCTTGCTCTGGATCCCAGGTAAGTCATTGAACCCTGTGGCTTTGTTTCTGGAGGTTTCTTTTTTGGGGGAGAGGGGAGGAAGTATGAATAGGTGGAGGGATGAACACAGGAGGTTTTTAGAGTATAATGAAGTGCTTCTCCAGGACACTGTAATATCCTGTTCGTGTCAAAGTCCATAGCGTGTACAGCACAAAGTGAACTATGGACTTCAAGTAATAATAATAAAATAATAATAAATAATAGTAATAATAATAATAGAGGTTCCTGATCATTGCCTGCCCCATAGGATTGATCTGAGGCCTCAGGGATGTGTCCTCTAAAAAGCCTGCAGAGTAAACTCACAGATTAGTGTGAGTCCATGCAGGCCATGGGTGTACTGCGGGACCCCTCCCCACACTCCCATTTTGCCCTACTCCCGCAGTAGGAGCCTTCCCTGGGGAGCCCCCCCCTGCTGCCCAGTCAGAGCTGAGAGCTGCGGGGGACACTAGGGTTTAGGAGCCCAAGGCTGCTGGGAATTCTGGGGAGGCTCTGGCGGAGGCCCAGTGGTCTCCTTGGTGGCGCTTTCGTGCCCGTGGGCAATGTGAGTTGGAGCTGACCTGAAGAGACAGTTTTGCATCCTTGGTTTTCCTGGTGAGAGCCCGACTTTGAGCTCTTGGGAGCTGCCCACGTGGTTCAGATTTAATCAGCTTTAAGTCTTGTCTTCTTTCTCACAGAGTTAATGGTCTGTGCCCCTCTCCAAATATGCCCAGCATCTGGTGCGCAGTGGGTTCTCCCTGCCAGGGAGTGGGCCACGGGACAGGCCCCTTCTCCCTCCTGCCACCCTCGCTTCTCTTTCCAAGCCTTTGTAGACTGGCTTTTTTGGGTTGTTGTGACAAATGACCACTTACTGGTGGCGGAATATGGAAATTCTCCTGTCGCAGACCTGGAGCCGGAAACCCTGCACCCAGGGTATATCAGCAAGGCCACGCCCTCTCCGCAGGTTCTAGGGAGCAGGGACCCTTCCTGTTTCTTCCCCGCTTCTGCTGGCTGCTACTCTTGTTGGCTTGTGGCCATGTCACTCCAACCTCTGCCTCCACCCTCACATGGCCTTTCCCTCTAGCATCCCCTCTTACAAGGACGCCAGTCATTGGATTTAGGGCACACCCTACATTCAAATTGATCTCATCTGGAGATCCTTAATTACATCTGCAAATGTCCTATTTCCAAATAGGGTCATGTTCACAGGTCCCAGGGCTGGACGTAGTTTTTTTGGAGGGGGTATTAAGGGGACAGACCGTTTAACCCAGTACACTCCCTTTAGGAAGGTCTTTGCCTGGCTCAGGCCCCACATTTCCTTTCTAGGCCATGTCTCCTGCACCAGCTCTGGCCCCCTGCTCCATCCCCCAAGTGTGCCTGCCTGCTCCCCGCACTGTGCCCCCTGTTGTTAAGTACTATGGAGAGAAGCACCCTGAGTTTGGAGCTGGAGACTGGCCCGGCCCGGGGTGCCTGGCACCCAGGTGTCCTCATGATACGGCCCTCACAGGTCCTTTGTCTTGTTCCCTGCAGGCAGTGGAGATCTTTGAATCCTGAAGGACAGTCTCCCAGGCCCAGGACCCCTTGTGTGCGGGTGGCCGGGCCTGGGCTAGAACAGCAAGGATGCCCCCTACAATCATTTTTCCAAAGATGGAAAAAGAGGAGCCTCTGTGATGAAGGGCTTGGGTGAGGGGGACCCTCCCAGGTAACTTGGTGCCTGCAGGAAGGAGAGAAATTACCCATAGGCCTCCCTGGTCATAGTCCCCTGCCTCCATGGTTTGTGTAGCTCCACGCAGGGCAGTTTCCAGGCTTCTCCTGGGATATGGCCCTGCCTCTTCACTGGGGTTGGGGGGGGTGGCACCCATGGTCCTGACGGTCTCCTCCCTTCCAGGATGTGGAGGTCGGCCCCAAGGTGGAGGCGGTAGTGTCACTCCTGAGTGGCCCGAGGCTAAGCCTGAAGCTGGTGCGACCCAAAGCCCTCCTGGACAACTGCTTCCGGGTCATGGAACTGCTGTACTGTTCTTGCTGTAAGGAACAAGTGGGGGGGGCTGGGGGCAGGACACCGGGCTTCAGACGCAGGGTCACTGAGCAGACCAGGACCCTCCGGGGCACGCCCTCCACTCCCCAGGGCTATAGGGCATTTCGGAAAGCCAAGATGGGCCCCAGGTACAGGGACAAGAACAATGGGGCTTGGTCTGGGGATGAGGGGGGCTGTTGACCACTCCTGCAGTCTTTTTTTTTTTTTCCTGTTTCCTGCAGGTAAACAAAGTTCCGTCCTAAATTGGCAGGACTGTGAGGTGCCGAGCCCTCAGCCCCACAGCCCAGAGCCCTCATCACAGTGCGTGGCTACCCGGCTATACCCTCTGTCCCAGAGGCCCCCTATCTCCCTGCCCCACTCCCCAGGATCCACGCCTGGACCCCCGGCTCAGTGAAGCTGCTGAGGGCACAGGCCGAGGCCTCTTGGCCCAAGCAGCCTGTGTGGGGCAGCGGGAGGTTCTCCCACAGTTCGGTTGAGCCTGAGACTTGTCTGGGCAGTGGTGAGGAGCCCCCCCCCCCCCCCCAGGAGAGTGTTTTTCCTTTGAGGGGATTCTGTGCCTGAGAAGGGTTCGGCTTCCCGCATTCTGTACCTCACCTGGTCTCACCTGGAGCAGCGGGGGCCTGGGGGCACCTGAACGTGGACAGAGTTCTCTTCCCTTTCCTGCACCACCTGGGCTGCCTCCCTTGCCTGGAGGCGGCGCTGAGCGTCTCCCGTGGCCTGCAGAGGTGAAAACTGCGCCGGGTGGGGGGGTGGGGGGTGAGCATGGGGAGAGGGCAGGAAGCCACACACCACGTCTTGCCACAGTGGATGCTCTTCCAGTTCCTCTTATATTTTCTATTAAACAAACACTTGCTTGTTTTGGTTTGGTTTGCATCTGCAAAGGTGAACCCCAGAGGGCAGCGAGCCTCCAAGTTCCAGTTCCAGCTGGTCAAGGGTAGGATGCAGGAGCGGGGTGGGCTGGTCGGGCCCTGGGGCTTGGGTCTCAAGATTGGGATTTGTAATGGATGAAGCCTTACCTGGCGGCCTGGAAACGGTATTTGAGGGCCTGAGTTTCTTCCAGGCCTGCCCTAGTGGCTGGGGCCTCAGCGAGACAGACCGAGGGGCACAGGGGGTCAGGGAGGTCTTCCTCCGTGCCCCCTGGTCGCCCTCCCTGGCTCCACCTGGCCAGGACAGAGTGGAGGTGTTCAAAAGCATAGCTCCTGGCACAAGACCCGGCCCCTCCTGCCCCTGCAACACGGACCCCGTGCTCCCCAGGCCGGATCTGGGGCAGGACAGGGCCGGGAGCAGCGGTGGAGGGAGCCAGGCGGAGGCAGGGCTGTTAATTACAGTACAACTTTATTAATACTGGAGTCTTCACAGTGCATTTGTTACTCGTAGCAGTGACTATTTCAATCAAGGGGGGTGGGGGTGGAAGGGGCAGGGAGGAGAGGAGAATTTATCCAAAAACGGACAGAAAGAAAAGAAACAAAATGGGTCAGATGGGATGGGGGGGAGGGGTGGAGGGAAGAAAGGGTGAGTAGGAACCAGGAGGGGAGACCCGGGTGGGGAAATAAATTAAAAAAAGGAACAAGTTAACAACAGCACCAGAAAAGTTACTTCAGTCAAAAGACGCTTTTGAAAAGAATATTTCTCTGTACAAATGAAAAAAAAAAAAAACACGAAGAAGTCCCCCAAACCAAAGTTTGTGATGCGGGATGGTTGGCTCGGATCCCAAGGGGGTGGGCCTAAGAGGTGGTCACTAAATGGGAGATAGATAGGTGGTCAAGGGAATGGGGGAGTTATGTACAGCCCTGGGGTGGCTGGGAGGAGGCTTGAGCCTGGAGGCGGGGTGGCTCTGCCATGCCCACCCCCTCCTCGGGCCTCCCAAGCCACCCCTCCACCCCTTACCCTGCTAACATCACCCATCCTGCATCTTACTCCCTCCACCCACCAGGTAAACGCCAGCACAGCCCTGCGGGGAAGGGGCAGTGGAAACCCCGTCCCGGGCCTTCCCCAGTGGGCCACCTGCCCTCCCGGCCTCTTCAGGCCCTCCCTCACCTGGGCCCTCTCTCCAGGCACCCTAACCTGGGCTCTCCGGTTGGCTGGAGCGTTCAGCAAGGCTGTTCTCAGACCTAGCAACTTACAGATACCATTCTCCGTCTGCCCTTGGGAGCCTGGGGGGGCTCCATCCACCCAGGGGCTGCGTTGGTTCCCCAGACCTGCCTGACCACCCTGCTTGGATCCCGGTTCCCTGCAGAACTACCAGGAGCTCCAGCCTGGCGCTGAGACTCAGACCCAACCCCATCCCCTCCAGACCAGGAAAAGCCTGCTCTCCTGACCTCGGGAGCCCCACCCCCCCGGCCCACCCTGTGGTCCCTCCGCCCTCTGAGCCCGGCCACCCTCTCTGCTGGCCTGCAGGACAACAGGAAGCCCTCCACTCGCCCTAGACGCACCTGCTTCTACCTGCTTCGAGTTGGCGGGCACCCCACCCCGCACCCACTGCCAGCACAGGACTGGACTCCGAGGGGACTGCACCAGGATGGCATCTCCTCTGGCAACAGAGAGTCAAAGCCAAGCTCCCTGGACCGCACCCCAGCCCCATCCAAGGAGACGTGCTGCCCGCCCCCCCGCCACCGGCCCTCTCCAACCTTATTTTGGCTTTGGGGAAGCCAATGTGGCCCTCCTCGTCCTGCCATGGGCCCACCAGGCCACTGTGAGGACCCCTGTCCCTCAGGCACTCTCGGACACCCTGTACTGTCCACCCTGTCCCCACACACAGTCCTTGTCCAGTCGTCAGCTCTATTATTATATTCATAAAATAACCCCCACACCCTCTACAGCTCCAGCCCCTATCCCCAAAGGTGCCCGAAACCACCTTTGGACCAAAGTGCCACCAGAGTTAAATTCTCAACGTGCCCAGGTGAGGACACACATCTGAAAGCAGCTCCTGGAGGGCTGGCCAGATGCCCCTCGGGCCTCTCGGGCCTCTGGATTCCTTCCCTGCTGCCCTGCCCCTCAGCCCCCGCCACACCTCCCCGGGAGGGGAAGCTAGGACCCGAAGCCCCTCGGGCTCCACAGCGCCTCCAAACAGATGCCCAAGACTCCACTTGGGGCCCTGGGCCTGTGGGCCTCTTTCCTCCACAGCAGCCTGGGCCTCCCCACCTCAACCTCCCCACCTCCAGTGCCGTTCTGTGACACTTTAGCCGACTGGGCACCTGGCCCCTCCACAGCCAGCCTGCCTCCCTAAGGGAGAGGAACCTGGGAGAGGGGAGAGGGGAGAGAAGGAAGGAGCGGGGACCGGGCAGGGGCGGAGGGGAACAGCATTCAGGAGAAGCCCCGGGCACCACCGACCAGGGAGCAGCTGGGCCGGATCGCCTGAGCTGCGGCTGGCGGGCCCAGGGAGGCTCCCAGAGACGGGGGTGGGGGTGGGGGTGGGAGGGGAGGGCAGGGCCTGTGGAAGAGGAAGAGGAGGAGCAGAACAGGCAAGAAACATATAAAACAGGCTCCAAACCCAGTTCAAGACCTGCAGGCTCAAAGCTGGTGAGCTTTGTTAAAGAAGTCATTCCCATTTAAATGCTGCAATCCAAGATGAGTGTCTTTCCATCCCACGTGACTTAAACAAATATCCGAAAGCTTGCCTGTCTGCTGTCTCCTCGCTGTGCCTTGGCTCTGAGCGGCTGCGGGTCACCTGCCAGGCCACCTGCCTCTCGCGGGGGCCACAGGGGAGGGGGGCGCCATCACAAGATGCGGGGCGCCGACCTGTCGTTGGTGACGGTCCTCCGGAGCCGCACCCCGCGGCGGATGGCCACCAGCATGTCTTCGGCCGGGGGCTCGCCCGAGGCGGCAGGGGGCGGGCTGGGCGTCTCCTCGGTGGGGGCGGTGGCGGCGGCGGCGGCCAGGCCGGTGGGGAAAGGGAACTGGCCCTCGCCCAGGGCGTGGGCGCCCGCCACCAGCTCCCCGAGCTTCTCCACCAGGCTGTGCCGGTTGGCGGCCAGCTGCTGCTGCTGGTCGTCGTCGTCCGCCGCCAGCCCTGCGTAGCCGGCCGCCTCAGGGGCCGGGCTGGCCCAGGCCGTGTTGGGTAGGCTCAGCCTCTTCGGGGAGGCCTTGGCCAGGTCCTGTGCCAGGGGCGAGGCGGCCTCGTCGCTGTAGAAGACGCACTCCTCGCTGCCCGCCCGCGTGGGCCCCGCGTAGCCGGGGGAGTCGGGCACCGTGGGCGTCTTCACGGGCACGATGGGCGGCCGGATGGGGATGGGGCCGGCGCTGGAGAGCGCGCGGCGCACGGCGGGCTTGGTGGACGGCGTGCGGCGGATGGTGGCCACGCCGGGGGGCGCGCCCGAGGCGCTGGGCAGCCCCGCGGTGGAGGCCGGGCGCTTGGTCTGGATCAGGCGGCGGTAGTTCTGGGCGATGTTGCTGTTGCGGGGGATGGTGGAGGACTTGTCGAACTCGGCCGGGCCCTCGCCGTCCGCGTCCCCGTTCACCGAGTAGCAGTCGTAGTCGGAGCCTGGGGGCACGGGATGCAGTGGGCCGGGGCCGGGGCCGTGAAGGCCCGGTGACCCAGCCCCGGCCCCAGGGCCTACCTTGGGAGGGGATGGTGTCCTCGGAGCACGAGGGCGTGGTGGTCTGCGTGCTGTAGCCGCTGGAGTACTGCAGCGAGTCCCGGCTGCTCTTCTGGTGCTCCAGGCTCAGGCCGCGGGTCAGCACCATGGCCAGGTCACTGGCCGCGGGGGACACCTCCTCACCGTGCTGGGGGTGGTAAGACTGCAGGCTGAAGCCCGGCTCCCCGCCCCCCCCGCCCCCGAATTACAGGTCGCTCCCGCCAGGGGAACCCGGCCTGGCAGTGAAGATGGAGTCCTGGCTGGGCTGCCAGGGGAGCCGGCGCCTACCTTCGCTGCGATGGTGGCAGGGGACATGCGGGGTCGTGGCGCCTCCTCTCCGCTGGGGCCCAGGGTGCCCCCGCTGGCCAGGCCTGGCTCCGTGTCTCGTGGGTGCTCCGCTCGGTCCTTCCTCCGCTGTAGGCTGGTGCCCGAGGGCTGTTCGTGGGGACCCGCCTTGGCCCAGTCCTGCAGGGTGTGGCAGACGGGTCAGGGGGCCCTTGGCCCTGCCGCCCTCAGTGAAGGATCCCCTCACTATAGTTGAGGTTCAGGGTTTTCAGGCCCAGAAGGGGGCCTCAGGCTCATGATCATGACCAAGGGCAGAGCGTGGAGGGTGCCATGACCCCTCAGTCCCTCCAGGCCCAGGGGTAGGATGGCCATGTCCCAGGAGGGAAAGATGTGTGTTGGGAGTGGCTGCAGGCGTGCCCAGGAGGCTTTTCCTGTGGGGAGCGGGCACTGTGTGCACCCCCCTCTGGTTGACCCTGCACCCTCCCTGCGTCCCACTGCAAGTGGGGAGCACTGACCGAGGTGGGGGAGCTGCACTCGCTAACGGACTGGCAGGTTTCCGAGGCCTCTGAGGACGCAGAGCTGGAGGACTTCTGCCATGCAGAGGCGAGCAGGCGGGCGGACGGGGCGGGGAGGCCAGGAGGAGAGGAGAGAACAGACCCGGTCACAGCGCCGGCATGCAGCGGGGCGTTCCGGCTCGGCGCCCCACCCCGCCACCCCTGCGAGCGTCTGCGGCAGATCTCAGCACCCTGAGCGCACACTGCGGGCACCGACCGACCCCGCGGCCCGGCCCAAGAGCCAGAGGTGGTGAGAATTAACAACCGGACTCGCTGCCGATGGCCCAGATGTGGCGGGCCAGGGAAAGAGAGACACGAGGGAGGGCAGCGGGGTTGACGGTGTCCTTGTCATCTGAGAAGGGCTGGCCTGCAGGAGTCCAGAGTTCCATCCTGCACGCGCAGCGCTGAGCTGCCTGTCAGGTATTTACGCACAGCTGTGATGCAGGCAACCGCATTTACAGGTCTGGAGATGAGAGAGAAGACAAGGGTGGGGCCACCGATCCATGGCCACGAGACAGAGTGAGGTCACCTCGGCAGTGAGGGCAGTTAGAAGGTTCAAGGGCCCCAGGCACGCCCACGCTCCGTGGCTGGCAAGAAGAGGGTCCAGCAAAGGAGAGGAACAAGGAGCTGCCAGAGAAGTGGGAAGAAAACCACAAGCAGACGATGCCACAGAACTCAGAAGGACCTGCCCTGTGGAGGAGCCGGGCTGCCCGGGGTCCATCAGATGAGGACACGGAGGCATCCCTGGAGACCTTGAGAACTAGGTCACAGAATGGTGGGGGCAGAGGTCCACTTTTGAGTGGACCAAGCGTGCAGGGGAGACACCTGCTCTGGGCAGTCGTGGGGAGTAGGTGGCCTGGGAAGCCCCCAACTCACAAGAAGACACAAGAATGAAGACAAAGGCAGTCAGGGCAGACACAGGACCATGAGCGCTCCCTGAGGCACACGCTGAGTGCAGTACAGTGGTTGGGAGACTGGGCAAGGGCCAAGGTGGGGGGCTCGCCCTGTGATGGCCCGAATTAAGCCAGGGTACCTGCAAAAGGTCCGTTTTTAGTACCACGCCTGCCCTGTCAAACTCTCCATATTCTCCTTAATTTAGACCCCCAGATTTTTTTTACAGTTTATGATGAACCAAGATCACCAAAATAAAAAAGGAAACAAAGCACCACAGGTGAGGATTCAGATGATACAAGAAACAAATTTAGATTTTTACCAATATAATTGTTAAAGCAAAAAAACCCAATGGAAAAAGCATTTGGAACACTCAGTGGGAAAATTCAATGTCTATTCATGAACAAACACTTAAACTAGGGACAGAAAAAACTTCCTTAATCTGATAATAAAGAGTATCTACATAAATATCAATATATTTCCCTCAGAGGGTGGGAAAAAGATAAGGATGCCCACGATCACCATTTCTGCTTAGTACTGGGAGTCCTAGGAGGGCAGTAAGGCAAAAAAAAAAGTAGCAGAAAGCCACAAGATAGGAAAGGTAGAAAAAAGCAGTCCTTACTCATAAAAGACATGACTGTTGCATATGCAGAATACTCAGAAGAGTCTACAGTTATCAGAACTGATAAGTGATTTTAATAAAATTATTGCATGTAAGATCAATATACCAAAGAAAAAAATCAAATTTTTAAATATCAGCAGCCAACAAACAAAAACCCCCCTAAAAAGCCAATATAATTTAAAATAGCATCAATAGGGGCGCCTGGTTGGCTCAGTTGGTTGAATATCTGACTCCTGATTTTGGCTCAGGTCCTGCTCTCAGGGTCATGGGTCCAGCCCCACGTCAGGCCCCACACACAGCATGGAGTCTGCTTGTCCCTCTACCTCTGCTCCTCTCCCCGCTTGCTCTTTTTGCGCTCGCTCTCTCAAATAAATAAATAAAATCTTTAAAATAAATAAAATTGCATCAATAAACATTAAATACCCAGGAAAAAAAAATCCAGTGATAGATGTGCAAGATCTTTACATGCAAACTATAAAACATCACCGAGAGAAGGAAAAGCCAAAATGAATGGAGACATGAGCAATCCCCAGTCAAAACCGCGGGAGTTGCTGTTACTGTTTTTTTGATGGAAACTGACAAGCTAACGTTAAGGAATACAAGGAATTGCAAAGGGCCAGAAACAGACAAGGGGATATTGAATAACAAAGCTGGAAGACTTCTGTTACCACATTATCAAAGTTTTGTATAAAGTCACAATAATTAAAGTGGCCTGGTCTTGGTATGAGAACACAAATGAACCAGCAGACAGAATACAGACTCCAAAAACAGCTACAGGTATACACATAATACCTGATTTATGACAAAGGCAACACTATAGTGCAGTGGGGGGAAAAATGGCCTTTTCAATACACTGCCAATTAGATATCTGTATGGAAAAATGACCCCTACCTCATATCATATGTGCGCACACACACACACATGCACACACACAATCAATTCTTGATGAGCTGCAGATCTAAATGAAAAAGGTAGAAAAAGGCTTATCTCAGGACACAAAAAGCACAATTTAAAAAAATGAATAAATTGGACAAACTGGATATCCGTTAAAATTAAGAATTTTAGGTCATTAAAAGACTCCATTAAGAGAGTAAAAAAGGAATCCACAGAATCAGAGAAGATCTCAGATGAAGAAGTTGTATCCATAATATATAAGAAGTTCTAGGAATCAATAAGAAAAAAAAACAAACACCTAGTAGAAAAATGGGCAAAAATGTGAACGGGTCCTTCATAAAAGAGGACAGCCAAGTGGCCTTCAGAAGCATGAAATGGTATTCAACCTCATTCCTCGTCGGGGAAGTACAAATTAAAAATACAGGGCACTACCAGATGCACCCCCCCACCCCCCCCCGCCGGAATGGCTACAATGAAAAAGATGTAAAATACCAAGGGTTGGTGACGATGAGAAACAGCAATCCACCACTGGTACGGTATTTTTGCCAGAAATGTGTGACCTCGGTCTAACTATGGGAAGACCCCAGACACATCCAAACTGAGAAATGTTTTACAAAATACCTGACCAGTATCAAAAGTATCAAAGTCATGAAAGAAGAAGGACTGAAGGACGACTACATATTAGAGAAGCCGCAAGAGATAGAACAGGGTCCTGCACTCCTAGACCAGAGAAAACTGGCAGCATTTGAGAAAAGACCGTAGGTTAGTTAATAGTATCGTAGCTACGTAAGGGGTTAACATTAGGGGAGGCTTGGGAGGAGTAGGTGAGAACTCTGTACTCTTTTTGCAACTTTTCTACAAGTCTGAAATTATTTCAAAATACCAAGTTAGAAAAAAGCCTCAAAGGAAAGGTAAAATTGCTGTAACGTAGAGAAAAAGGAAACTGGAAGACAGACCTGAGTAAATGATCCAGAACATCATACAGAAAAGTGAGGAGAAGGAAAATCTGAGAATTAAGAGAAGGATACACAGAAGGATAAATGAGGTCTGGCAAGACACTGAATCGCAATCTCAGAAGAAGCGATAGCAAGAACGAAAGTAGGAATACAGAAATAATGGCTGAAAATTTCCAAAACATAAGAAAGACATGAATACAAAGATACAGGAATACAAACATATCAAGTGAGGCTAAATAAAAACAAATCTGCAACTAGACACAAACTGAAGAGCAAAGATCTTAAAAGTGACCAGGGAGCAAAGTAAGCTCATGATCTGACGGAGGACCTCTTAACCGACGATGGAAGCCAAAACACAGTGGAAAAATACCTTCAAAGTGTGCGAAGAGAACAACTGTCACCTCAGAATTGTGTCCCCGGCAAAACTTTCAAGAAAGACGACCAAATGAAGCATGTTTACAGATAAACAAAAACCAAGAATTTACTACTACAGATCTATTCTAAAAGAACTTCTAAAGGATATGCTATACTTCAGAAAGGAAGACTTGAGGTACGAGAAAAAATGATCAACAAAGAAATATGTAAGCATATGGAGAAATCTAGACAAATACTTTATGTACAAAAGGATAACGAAAGTAAGTAGAAAAATATCATTTGTGTTATTAAAAAATAGAGAATAACATATAATAGCTTATAAGTTGGGAGGAAGTGGGTGACTAAGTCAAAATATTTATTAGGATCCTTGAATTATTCAGGAGGTGAATGGTAAGGATGTATGGTAAAATTTCATGGTACCCTGTAAAAGAAAAGAAATAGAGTGTAACTTAGAATCTAGTGGGGGGGGAACAAATGGGAAAAAGAAAAACAAACAAATGGCAAGGGAAGAGACAAAAGAAGCACAGAAAAAGCAGAAGGAATAAACAGAAAAAAAAAAACCCAGGAGTCCAAATACGTCAGTAATCACAATAAATATAAGTGGACTAAAAATACTGAATAAAGGGGCGCCTGGGTGGCTCAGTTGGTTAAGCGACTGCCTTCAGCTCAGGTCATGATCCTGGAGTCCCAGGATCGAGTCCCACATCGGGCTCCCTGCTCAGCGGGGGGTCTGCTTCTCCCTCTGACCCTCTCCCCGCTCGTGCTCTCTCTCATTCTCTCTCTCTCAAATAAATAAATAAAATCTTTAAAAAAAAAAATACTGAATAAGGGGCGCCTGGGTGGCTCAGTTATTAAGTGTCTACCTTTGGCTTAGGTCATCAGCACGGAGTCTGCTTCTCCCTCTCTTACTCCCCCTGCTTGTGTTCCCTCTCTCACTGTCTCTCTGTCAAATAAATAAAATCTTTAAAAAAAATACTGATTAAAAGATAAAGATTGTCAAACTATTATATAAAAGAAAATCTAGGCATCTGCTACTTATAAGAGACTCATCTAAAACACAAAGATATAGTGAGTTTAAAAGCCAAGAGATGGGAAAGGATAATATAAATCTTGAACAGAATACAGCTGAGATAGCTGTAATAATATCAAACAAAAGAGACTTCAAGAAAGCATTATAAGGAGCAGAGGATCAACTACATCATGTTAGAAGATTCAATTCACTATGAAGAGTTGACATTTTAAACTTGTATGCACTTAACAGAAGAGTCTCAAAATATATACAGCAAACATGCATAAAACCATATGGGAGAAAATAACAGATCTAAAATTTTTCAGTTTTACATAGGTGAAGCAGACAGAAATGAATGGAAATGAGGTAGAGATGGTCAGTGCAGACAACTCTTTTGAGAAGTTCTGTTGTGAAGGATACTAGGTGGTTGGAGGATAACATGGTGGGGGAAGGGAGGGCTTTTAAAATGCATGATGCTGGAGCTTGTTTGTGTCCTGACGGGAATGAGCCGGCACGGGGAGAGAGACTGCAAGTGTAATGGGGACATCCTTGAGCAAAAATCCAGAACATAAAATACTGAGCCCAAATGGAGGCATTAGCCTAGATGGGGAGGAAGAGCAGACTGGATCCAAATGCAGTCACTCCTGACACCCTGAGGATAGCCCCCTGGGCAGGTGGCCTGACCTCCTTTTGTCTTCTACTGTGGTCCCCCCGTTTGCCCATCTCACTGAGGCTGCAAGATCTGAGCCTGCATCTGAGGAGATTCGTGGGCCAGTCTCTGGGTTCCGAGTGAGCTGGCCCAACTGTGTAGAAGCAGGAGGATGTCCTGGGGCTCCTGGGGATGCCTTCTAGGGTCACCACCCCATCACGGTAAGCCTATGCAGGGGGAGGGTCCCCAGGGATCAGAGCTGCGCAGCAGCCCCCTCGGGGCTCCCGTGGCTGGAAGAAGGCGGTCGGTAAGGAGTCAGGAAATGGTGAGCAAGTGGGGCACAAGACCCCCCCGCTGACACCGCTGTGGCGGATGCCCGCTGCTCTAACCCTGGTCCTGAGCCAGGTGGGCCCCGGTGAGGCCAGGTGCCACAGCTGCAGGCCCTGCAGACGCCTCCTCACCTGGCTGGTGATGTCGGAAGGCATGGGTGAGGGGGGCTTGGAGTAAGTGGCGTCCTGGGAGACGAAGCCAGAGTCGTGGGAGGAGACACTGGAGAGGCGGGCGGCGGCTGGCTGTGCCAGGCTGCGGTAGCGACAGGTGGAACCGGGTGAGTATGTGTGGGCACCCCCGGGCCACGGGGCTCCGCTGCCCTTGGCGCTGCTACTGCTGCTGGGGGCGCTGGGGGGGTGGGGGGGGCAGCAGCCGGACAGGGAGACACAGGGTGCGCGTGGAGGGGTGACAGACAAGGGTGGAGGGCAGAGGTGAGGGGCAAAGGAAAGAAAAGACAAAGTCAGACTACAAGTCCTGAGACTCGGGTGCCACAGAAGAGGTGGGTTCTCGGATGGGGGGGGTCGGGAGGAGGCGGGCCCAGGCAGGGGACAGCACCCAAGAGCCGTGTTCCAGGGCATGCCCAGGGCCAAGCAGTCACTTTGCTTCCTACTTTGCCATTAAGCACAGTAGACCTTAGGCTGGTGATGGGGAAACTGAGTCACTAAGCATCAAACCTTGTCCCATTGGGGCTAGAACCCAACTCTGGACTGCCTCCTCAAAGTCAGATCTTTGCCATCAAATCCTAACTGGATATCTAGGGTGCGGTGATGGTCTGTGTGCGTCCTGGACCCACCATTGTCCTCATCGCCTCCATCCCCTTGAGTGTGTCCAGCCCTCCGTAGCTCACATCCTCTGTGTAACCATTTCACTCTCGGGCAATGAAGGCTGCTTTCTTTCTGACTGTGATCCTGAAGCTACTGAGCCCCCACCCTGGGTCATGGGTGTCCTCTGCCATCAACCCTCCCTGCTGTGACGGACCCCTACCTGGGGTCTAACAGACCCAGGCCCTCCTCCCTCGACAGGAGCTGCTGATGGCCCTGCGCGGCTTACCTCCCGTGCCCAGGTGCCCAGCCAGAGGTGGCTCTGGGGAAGGGGAGCCTGGAACAGAGGGGCCTCCCCCACCAGTAACTCATCTGTGCTCATTGCCCTCCCCGCTGAGGAACCTTGAATCTTAAATGTCTCCTCCAAACGCTGTCTTAGTGCCAGCCCCGGACGCGTCCCTGGTCCTGAGCCTGCACCGTGAATGAAGGAGACTTCAGGGGCCAGCATGGGCCCCGGTTCAGGCTGAGGCATTGGCCGGGAACCAGCACTCAGGAACCAGCCAGGCTGGAGCATCCCTTACCTTGGGGCCTCAGCACACCTTCCCAGAAGCGTCTGTGCCCACCCTTGATCTTAGATTCTTACTATCCCTCCACCCGCGTCGACTCTGCTGGGCTGGGCAGAGCCCAGTTGTGAAATGCCGGGACCCTGTGCCTCAGTTTCCCCTTCTGTGAAATGGAGACAACACCATACCTGATACGGTGGTGTTAGGATTCAGTGAAGAAAATGCATAAAGCATGTAGCACGGCCCCTGGCGCACAGTGATTGCTCCATCAACGAAACCGCCCTGCCCCCCGCCCCCCCAACGCCTGCGCAGGCAGCGGGCTCGAGATGGGGCTACACTTGTCCTCTATGCTTGCAGGCCAATTCCTCTGTGACGCACTTGGGGGACTTCTGGGGCCCGGAAGCAGATCTCGATGCAGCTTTGCTGGGAGCTCACCCCTCCCCTCCCTGGGGGCCCCTGCCCCTCCCTGCCCCCCGTCAACCCCGCACTGACCTGCACATGCTGGACTTCCGTGAGCCGGAGCCGCTGGGTGAAGACGGGGGGGTCTGGTAGGACCAGCTATAGTCTGAGCCCTTCAGGTCTTTGATCACCTGGACAGGGACAGAGATGGGAATCACCGGAGGCAGTCTTCCTCTGCAGAGAGCCTTAGTGTTGTCTGGGGGTCCCCAGAGAGGTCTAGTAGGGACAGAGGCCCCCCCACTCTCTTCCCTATTGAGAGCCAAGCCCTGGCAGGAGACCCTCCAGGGGAGTCTGAAAGCAGGGCTGCCAGGGGAGGGGGGCATGGGAGAACCAGGGGTCCCTGGGGACTCACTGTCACTGGCAGAGGAGGCGAGAGTGACCATGAGGGACACCATGGGGTTCAAATCCTGGCTCTGCTGTGCCCTTTGGGCAAGTTCCTGGAACCTCACCTGGTTTCTCCCGTGAAGAGCAGCCCATGACTCCTGTCTTGCAGGGGCCATGGGGCGGGGGGGTTCAACAGGGTGGCCGTGGAAAGTGCTGGGCAGAGTGCCGGGCGCACAGCGGGCACCGGACCAGAGCAACGCCATGGGCCTGTCACGTAGGACCGACCCTCGTGCAGTGGGAGCACAGTGGTGCACCGAGCGGGTGGCAAGTGTGGGCAGGTGTCTGTGTGCCTGGGTCTAGGGGAGGGGACAGGTTCTGGGCATGGATGACAGGCAGGCGTCACCAGGTCTGGCTTGTTCAGGGGGAGCCTGAGGGCAGACACGGGGCCCAACCCCATGGGGACCCCCCCCCCCATCTGCTCTCAGACTCAGGCCCTCACTGGGTCCTGTGCACACCACCCCTCCCCCGGGAAGGTGCTCCTGGATGTCCCACGGCACGTGTTGGGACATGTCTGGTCCTCTGTCCTGTTTTTTCCTCTACTGTCCCCCAACCAATGGCAGGCTATCCCCTCCCCTGTCCCCTAGCCCCAGGACGGCCGCACCTGCTCACTGGCGGGGGGCAGCTTGTGGGGTTCCGCCGTCAGCACCACCAGGTCGTCGATGATGCCCTGCAGGTGGGTGATCTCTCCCAGCATGGTCAGCTCGCCGTTCTGGGGAAGCAGCGGGTCAGACCCACCGGTCCTGCCCCGGCCCCCCCACTCTGGAGGAACAGGCCTCCCCTGCTTCTCCCCTCTCCCCCAACACTGCTCGGGTCTGATTGAGGCTGGAACTGGACACCCTGGGGCCAGTGTGACCATCTGTCCAGACCAAATTAGTGCACCATGAGCTATGAGACCTGTCTTTGGGATGTGAGCACGCAGCTCTGAAGGCACCCAGCCAGGTAGCACTGAGAAGCGGCCTTTCTCGGGGGTTGAGGGGTCGACCCTGGGCCCTGTCCAACCTGCTGGGGCTTCTGAGTCACCCCGAAAAACTCCCACTGGTGGCTCCCAAATCCTGATTCTTGGGATTTCCTCAAATTCACAGAGACCCTCCAACTAGCCCAACGGCGGGGGATGCCGAGAACACCCCTCTGGCTCCGAGGGACCCACCACCACGGGCTGCAGGAACGTGATGAAGGTGCAGAAGCGCCCGCGCTCCTCGATCAGGGCCCGGCGCACTGCCTGCTTCTCCGTCTCCTCCAGCAGCAGGTACATGTCGTTGACGTCCTGCAGGGCGCTGTCCAGCTGAGGCTGTAGGTCTCCTTTCCCTGGAGGGGTTGGGAGGAGAGGCCGCGCTGGGGACGCCGGCCCGGCTCGCTGTGTGCATGGCTCAGGCCCCGTGGTGCTGTCCCTGCCGTGGGGCTGGGCACTGCCATGGGGGCCCGGGGACCGGGGAGGGCAGCCAGGACTCTGGGGCTTGTGCCAGGGCTGGTCCCAGAGCAGGCAGAGAGCACAGACAGACACACACACACAGGAAAGACACCAAGCTGCAAAGCCACCCCGGACCTGGAGTGGGCAGAGCCCACCGGGAGCCACCCTGGGAGCAGGTGTGCTCAGGTGAGTCCAGCAGAGGCCGCCACGGCTGAGACTTCCACCCCCCAGGGTACCCTCACTGCCCGTGGGCCAGCACCCACTCACCTCGCAGGGCACAGGGAGAGGGTGGAAGCCCGACAAAGTAGAGCCTGGGGGCTCAGCGGAGGGGTGTGGGGGTCAGGAGAGCTAGGGGCTGGGCCCCGGGGGAAGGGAAGGGGGTGGTCTCAGCGTGGGCTCCCACTCAGCTCAGGGAGTGATGCACAAGGACAGCAACAGCGACACAAAGAAGCAGCGAGAGAGACAGAGAGAGGCAAGAGGATGATGTAGAGATGGTGAGACAGGATGTGAGAAGGCGACAGGTAACTGGGCGGGCCTGGTGGGAGCGGGACAGCCAGGGCCTGTGCCCCCCACCCCGCCCGCTCCAACCCCTCTTGGCCTGGCAGACTGACCCAGCAGTGGCCTGGGACTCATCCCTGGCCAGGGGCCCCCAGGGCCCCAGGAGGACTGTGCCCCGGGCCCCTCCCTCGCTGGACCGACCGCCTTCCTTGCTCCTCCTTGGCCTGGAGAGGCTCCTTCCAATGGCCCTGAGCTGGGGGAGACAGACAAATGGGACAAGGACGGGAGGAGCAGCTGGAGGGACGGACATTTGACTTACCAAGTAGCTCTACAGGAAGGATGTGGGAGGAGGAGAGAAGGAGAGACAGAGAAAGAAAGAATGTGTGAAAGACAGCCGGATGGAAAGAGCCACTCCTGGGGCAGGGGTGTGGGTGCCTGGGCCTGTTGGGCCTCCTGCTGCCTCCCTGAGAGGGGAGGGCCTGGGCCAGGTCTGGGGTACAGGGAGGCTCCCTCTGTCCCACCCAGCAGGTTGGAGGGTCCTGTATCCAGGATAAGGCCCCTCCAGCCCGGATGACGCCCTGGGGCACCCCTAGGATGTGGAGCACACGGAGTGGGGCCCCGTGGGGCTACGCTTCCATGGGCCACTGTGGGCTCTACCTTTGCGTGCTTTTTTCTGCAGCTTCAGTGTGTCTGAAGACTTTTTCTTGATCTCATGCCGGGCTCGTTTGTACTCTGTGCACGGGGTGAGAGAGGAGTGCTATGATGGGGGAGCTCTGCACAATGAGGACAGGAAGCCCCGGCCCGAGCTCAGGGCCTACCTTTTGCGTGGTCCTTGTCCAGCTGGTTGGCCGACTTCTTCCAGTCCTCGATGCGCTCCTGCAGCGGGTTGATGAGGCTCTCCAGCAGGGCGCTGCGGGCGGGGCGGGAGGGTCAGGGCCACCAGCGGGGTCTCCCTGCGTCACCCGCACCCGCCGCCCGCCTGGCCGCGGCCCCCACTCACTTGGTGAACTGCCGCAGCTTGGTCTCGATGCTGCGGTGGCGCATGCACATGCGCGTGAGCGCCGAGCCAATGTCCCGTGTGGCCCCTGGCGAGGCAAGCGCGCAGCGTGGGAAGGGGCCCCGACGGGCAGTCCCAGCCTCGGCCACGAGGGGGCGCGCCGGGCCGCCAAGGCCGCCGCTCGCAGCCCGCGCCCCGCCCCCAGCATTGCGGGATCCCGCGATCCGTGCTGGGCGGGGGGCGGGGGCGGGGGGGGGGGTGGTGGATTTGATCTGTTCTCAGTATTTGCGGTGACTCTCCTCTGTGCTGGACCAAGGCCCTGCGCATCCCGGCCGTGCCCGCCCGCTGCAGCTGCGGGTGTTCTGGTGGTCAGGCCAGCGCGAGAGACTGTCCAAAGGGCCGGCCCAAATCCCCTCCAGCCCTGGCGGGAAGCCCCTCCAGGTGCCCCAAGGCAGGCGTGAGTGCGAGCAAGCGCCCGCTACCTTGTTCTCAGGGGCCCCAGTTCTTGCTACTTGAACTAGAAGGCGGAGGAGACGCCAAGGCCAACAGGGGCGTGCCTGCCCCTGCGTGCTCTCAGACTGGCCGAGGAGAGGGGGTGAGAGGCAGCTGCAGGGAAGGCTGAACAGCTGTGGCTGAGGGATGGAGCTGGCCGCCCACAGCGAGAACGGAAAGCCCGCCATAACATCCCTGTCACCGTTCACCCGCTCCTGCTTGCATGCCACCAGTGAGAAGAGGCTCACTCGACGACCAGCCGATTCCATTAGGGAACAGAATTCAGTGTCCCAACTGCGCCCAGTGTCCTCTCCCTGGCTCACACTCCGCTCACCCTGTCCAGCCTCCAAGCCCCACCTGGGGCGTACCCAACCTCCAGCCACGCCCCCTCCCCACCTCGGGTGTTGGTGGCCATGTCTGCCACTTTCTGGAAGGCGTCCAAGAAGGCCACAGCAGCCAGCACAGTGGTCCTGGGGAGATGGACAGTGGGACGCTCTGTGGGTGAGGTGTCCTCTCCGCTGCCCGCCCCCTCCCCAGCTGGGGCACCCTCAGCAGCCTCACCTCAGCTGGGAATGCAGCTTCGTGGCCTTGGAGTTGAAGTCCTCCCAGATGGGGTAGGAGCTCTGCCGAGGAGATGGAGAGGTAATGAGATTCTGGAGGCTGGAAGACTCCACCTGGGCTGGGCTCCCCACATGCCTCCGTCCAGATTCTGGGCAGTTTCTCAGGGACTGGCCCTGCCCCGATGGAGAGGGAGGCTCCTGGGCCTTCTGGGACGACCGAGGACCAAGGACAGAGCCATGGGGATTGAACAAGGCCTGGCCCTGGGAACAGGTGCCTTTGCTCATCCCTCCCTCCCTGACAGTCAGGAAGTCTAGACAACTGTCTACGGTGGCACCGTTTTGGCCCACATCCTCCCTCAGAGGGGATGGAAACAGTAAATGGCAGGGCTCAGGCAGGCCAGGTCTTGAACTGAGGCCTCTGGGGGACCCCACCCTGGGCCCCGGAAGCTGTGACCGGCCTGGACACCCATCCATCCCAGGCCAGCAGCAGTGGCTCCCAGGCCTGGGGAGGCTGTGACTGCCGCAGGGCCCAGCCAGCCTGTCCGGGACAGCCAGGCTTCAGGCTCAATGGGGCCTTGTGCGGCCAACAGAGCCACCTTTCTCCACCCCCAGTTCCCCTCCCCTCCTGGGGACACAGTGTGGCCTTTATCCCAGCCTGGCCCAAAGCTCTGAGTTGGGAGGGGGTTTCCCGGTGGGGAGGCTTAGCTCCTGGCGACCAAGCTGTCCAGTCTGATCAAGGGGCTTTTCTGGCTAATGCGCCCTCCCATGGCGGATGGGTCCTGGAGAAACCTCAGCCCTGGCCTGAGAGCCCCGTGGAGGCCTGGATGCTTGAAGGGGAGCCCAAGGCCAGCAAAGCCCCAGCGCGAAAGGGCTTCTAACCCTCCCTTCCACGTAGGCTGGGGTGCTCGGTGCTAGGCAAACAGGGAAGGCAGAGACCCCAGCCCTCATGGCTTCAGAAGGAAGCTCTGCCAGACTGGAACCCAGGGGCAGGTTCGAGATGGCCTCTCTGGCTGAGGACAGCCTGCAGGGGTGGAAAGGAGACAGGACAGCTTCTGACAGCCGTAGAAACTCCCTCTCCTCCCAGCCCAGCCAGTGCCCAGGGAAAGCAAATATTTGAGAAGTCCACACAGGCTGGAGCGGGATGGGGGAGGCTGTGGGTGGGCTGTCTCCATGTGTGCACAGTTCAGGGTAAAGGAGCCTGGTACGTTGTCCCTGGCAATCCCAAGGAGCTGACCCTCACCCTGGCACCCCCAAGAGTCTTCTGAAAGATGGCATGCTCACATCACCTCCACATCCCAGCCCTGAAGCCTTGCTAAGACCTCCAGGGAGAAGAGCCACTGCTGAGGAGGCAGGGGACGAGGGGCAGGTGTCCTGACCCCCAGGACACCTTCTCAGCCCCTCTGCAGCCTCTGGGCAGTCTCAGAACACAAGGAATTAGGAGAAGCTGGGGACAGATCAGTTCCTACCCCACGAAAGGACTTAGGCTGAGGCCCATCTCCCTAGCCTCCAGCCAGCCAGGCTCACTCCATTCCAGACCTTCACCTCCTCAGCTTTCCCAGTGGGGAGGGGACAAGGCACAGCATGGGGGGAGGCCTGGCCCAGTTCCTCCTCAGCAGGGAGACCTGAGCACCTTGGTCTCTAAGGGCCAGGGCTTCACCCTCACCGGTAGGTAATTCACAGAACCCGGAGATGAAGAGGTGGGGGGGGCGGAGCGGCCAGTATCCCAGGGGAGGGTCTTCAGGGTTCACCTGGGCCCATGCCCTCACCCTGGCTATGCCCTGGCTGTGAGGCTCTAGGACTCTAGGTGGCAGTGACCGCTGCTGGCCAAGCGCTTGTTGCGCTGTGTGAGCTTGTTGTCGGGTCCTTAGCACAGCCCCGTGAAATAAATACGACTATCACCCCCATTCTACAGGTCAGGAAACTGAGGCTCAGAGAGATTAACTGACTTGCTCAAGGCCTCCACACGGCAGGGGCAAGATCTGATCCCACGACTGGTCACTACACCTGCCTCCAGGGTAGAGAGAGGGGGTCATCGGGCAGCAAGGGGAGGAGGGGGTAGGAACTGCAGGGATGGGAGAAACACCCACTCTGTCCCCAGGGCTTGTCACTAGAGGTGCTCGGGACTCCTGGCCCTCGGAGACGGTCTCTGATCTGGCGGGGGTTGTAGTCCTGGCTGTGATCCCAGAGAGGGGGCTTTCTGGGTGACCCTGGGCCAGGGTTCCACTCTGGGCCTCAGCTTCCTCATCTGTCAAATCGGGCTGGGAACTGCACTTACATCACTGGGTCCGTGGGGAGACTTGAGGAGGCCCTGCAGGGGAAGTACTTAGCACCGTGCCCAGTGCACAGTAAGTGCTCAGTTAATGCTGGCTAAAAAAAAAAAAGGGACTCGGGATCCCTGCCTCTCTGCTGGAAGCCCCTCCCACCCAGCAGGGCCCAAGTCTGGGCTATACTCCCCACTCTTGGGAGGACAGGCAAAATTTATGGGCCCATTTCCTGGATGGGCCAGTGCTGAGGGGAGGCCCCCTTCACTCCATTGAAGGTGCTTCGCCCTGTCCTGCCATCTTGGGCAAGCCTCTGCCCCTCTGAGCTTCAGTGGGCAGCCTGGCACCCACCCAGTGGGCATCTGAGCTAAGTGAGGCACAGAGGCAGGGAAAGCTCCTGAGTGCCTGGCCCGAACCCTGACCTGGCGCCCTCCTCCCGACCCTCCAGCCTCCAGGTGCAGCTCGGGGCCTCCAGCCTCCAGGTGCAACTCGGGGCCTCCAGCCTCCAGGTGCAGCTCGGGGCCTCCAGCCTCCAGGTGCAGCTCGGTCCTGGGGGGTGTTGTGGGTCTTGTGGACGTGCTGTGGACAGGCTTCATGGGGCAGGCTCAGTCTCCTCAGTTCAGCCCCCTTCCTCTATGGAAGCCCTGCTGCTTCTGTGGCTCAGATCACCGAGGGAAACAGCCAGAAGCTGCTCCCCAAATCCAGGTGATCAACCTCCAGGTGGCCCAGTCCCCTGCTCTGTCCCTGGCCTGAACACATGCATATGTCCTAGGTACTTAGGATCGCCCCAGGTGAAACCTCCACATGTCAGAAAATCCAGCCTGAATATCTCCCTTTTCCTTCTTTCTGATCTCAGAGTTCCATGCAAATTGCCTGAGGAGAGAGGGACAGTCCTGTCCCTCTCCTCTGAGCAGAGAGGCTGCCAGCGGGAGGAGGGTGGCGGAAGGTCCCATTCTCTGCCAGCACTGCGAGTAGCTGGGGGCGGGTGGTCTGGGCTGCCTGGTCCCAGGAAGGGATCCCAGTGCCAGGGCTGTGATGTCCACAGGACAGGAGGGCCTGCTGAGGGCAGAGAGAGGCCAGGACTTCTGAGGGCTGCCAGAGGGGCCCCGAGGGAGAGTTGCAAGGGATGGAGGTCTCAGGGGAGCACCCTATGGGGGGGGCATCTATATGCTGCTCACCCTGTAGTCCTAGGTGGGGATTGCCTCAGGCCTTTTGCAGGGGCAGGGATCCGGCCGCTGCCCCTAGGGCTGTTCCCCTGGCAGCACCGGGAGCCTCCGGAAGGGCCTGCCTGGGCACTGTGGGGCCAGCAGCACTGGTGTGTGGTATTTCCTCCTGGGCCTGTGATGTCACCGTGGAATTCTGTGTTGTATACTTGGGGGTGTGCGATAGGGTGGGGGCTCTCTGGAGTTCATGTGGAGAGCCCAGTTCTTTCCCCTGCCCTGCAGTCCTGCCTCAGAGGAGCGCGGTAGGAGCGCGGTGCCCGGCCCCGTCCTGTCACTGGAGCTGGAACTCCTCCCTGCCTCGTCAGCCTGCGCCCGCCCTGCCAAGCCCTGGCCTCTCTGGGGAGAGGCTCTCCCTTGCTCCCCAGATGAACAGAGAGGGATGAGGTCAGGGACAGAGTTGGACAGTCTCCTTAATGACCTTGACCATTCCCAGGCCTCAGTTTCCCCAACTAGTGAGTCAGTGGTGGGCCAAGAGCTGGTGGCTTGCTCCCCACCGCCTTGGCCAATCAAGGGGGGGAGGGGCTGGGGGTTGGTGCTGAAGGCCTGGGGTGCTAGTAGGTTCCCCCTTGGGGCTGCTCCAGAAACCCCAACCCTCTCCCTTCCTCCCTCCAAGGTGAGGACAGAGGGACAGTCAGCCTAGAGGCCTTGGAGTCCTGCAGCTTCCTAGGGCCTGTTTCAGGGGACCTGGACAGGGGTGGGGGTGGGGGGGTGCAGCAGTCGCAGGGTCGAGGCCTCGCAGGGTCGAGCACAGAGGCCAAGGCCGGCGGGGAAGGAGTTAATGCTTCTCCGCTTTATTATTTTTCCCTGCTTTGGCGGTGACAGCATTGTCTGGGCTCCAGGGCCGTTGGGGGCGGGGGGGTGGGTGCTAGTTGGGGGGCCCAGGGTGCACGGTGGTGGTAGGGGGCGGAGGCCGGCGAGACCCGGGACCCATCAAATTTAGGGTCGTGGAGCTGACACCGGAGCCAAACCCCATTCATGATTTGGGGGTCGGGGGCGCAGGGAGCCCGCGTGTGAGCAGGTCGGGACCCCACGGGGGGCGCTACGACCTGCCGACCCCGGGCCTTTAAAGACCCCGGGCGCCGCACGGACACCCCGACACACGAACACCCACACCCCCTCAGACGGGCACCCCGCGACCCAGGCAACACAGCAGACGCAGGCCGGACGCGTTCAGACAAGGACACACACACAGCGCGGCGCGCGCACACAGCGGGGCCCCAATGCCCGCCGCCACTCGTCCCCAGAGGGGACCCGCACCCGCGCGCCCGCCGGGCAGCCGGCCCCGCCGCACCCCGTTACCTTCATGTCGTTGACGATGGCCTGGAAGAGCCCGCCCAAGGCGCCGCACTCCTTTTCCGCCGTCTCCATGCTCGGGCCGGGCCGGGCGGCGGCGGCGACGGCGGGCGCGGGCAGGGGCGCGGGACGCCGGCAGCCGAGGGAGCCGGGCGCGGCGGGCGCTCGCTCCGAGGCCGGGCCGGGCCTCCGCCTCCGGGCGGCGCTCAGCGGCCGGCCTCACGGCGCTCGGGGGTGGCGGGCCGCGGCGGGGCGGCGCGGGCCATGGCGCGGCGGGCGGGCGGGCGGCGCGGGGGGCGCGGCGCGGGCAGCTGGCGGCGCGGCCTCGGCGCGGGGACTGGAGCGGCGGCGGTAATCCGAGCCGCCGCGGCTCGGGCGTCACGTGGGTGCGGCGGAGGGAGGACCGCGGCGGGGGTGGGGGGCGGGGGCTTGTAGGGAAGGCCGGCCGGGCGCAGGCCCATTCAGCGCCGGAGCCCGGCTTTGAAATCCGAGCCCGGGCGCAGCCAGACTGGCCGGGCGAGCGGGGCCGGCGGGCTCGGGCGCCGCCGCCTTGGGCCGGGGGCGGTGCTGGGGCGGGGCCAGCTGGGCTGCCTGGCGGGTGGGGACCGGTGGTTGCGTGTCTGCCCCCCCACCCCCACCCCCGGGAAGGGGCTCGGCACCCCTTCCAGCCTGTGGTCTCGGGCCGGGGTCTTCCCGCGCTTTTAGCGGACGGGCGGCGGGCTGGGCTCCTCCGGGGGCGTCCCGCGGGCGCGATACACGACATACAGCGGGCGCGCGGGGTGTCGCCCACCTTGGGACGTTCCATCCCAGGCAAGGACAAGTCTGGACGGCCCTCCAGAAGCTCTTTGGTTGCTTTTCCAATTGGTGCCTAAGTCACTCGCATTGGGAGTGGGGGGCCGGGCTCTTTTGGGGTGTCGTGACCCGGTCGGGCCACCTGCTTACTCGGCAGTGGGGGCCGGCATCAGACCAGCTGAGCAAAGGTGGGCTGCCGTCCGCAGTCCCCGACGCCTGGCTACACGTGTGTGGGGACGCACGCGTGTTCACGTGGACGACCGGCGTGCACAGCCTGTCGTCCTGGAGACTCCAGGGAGGGAAACCCACCCTCCCCGAGCGATGCGGGGCCCTGGGGAAACGCTCACACGAACTCATTCTCCCCCACTCCCGGGGCCATCATGAGAACCACCTGGGAGCTCATTAGGCCAGTCAGAGGCTTCCCAAAGCCTGGAGTCAGGTGGACTCTGGCCTACCGGTGTGTTAATGAGGCTTATTTAGCCAAATCAAGGCGGGCACCTAGGACACCTCCTCTGTCCCTGCGCTGGTCTGGGCCTTCCCTTCCATTTCCAGCTGCGTGCAGCCTGCAGTGAGTGCCCTTTCATTCAGAAACTCAAGGTTTGGTTCATCTGTTCAATGGGAATATGGCCCATTACCCTGGGGATATCGGGGTGGAAAAGTCAGATTACGTGCCTGGGAAGGTAGGGTTCAGGGTTTCAGGCCAGGCCAGTGCTTGGCGGTCTCCAGGAAGGGGTGGGTCCTAGCGGTGAGAGCTGGGACCCAGAACACACCCTTCAGGGGACTGTGCAGGGACCAGCCTCTCCAGGGGCAGCCAGCCCTCCCTGGGGCCGCAGGGTCCCGGAGCAGCTGTGGGCATCAGGCAGGCAGAGAGCAGGTGCCAGTGGGAAGGAGCAAGCAGGTGCGGCGGAGGGTTTTCCGTCATTTCTTTATTGGGGCAGGGGGCGTGTCATTCACACGGACTTCCGTGCTGGCCCGTCTGCAGACAGGTACACGTACTCCTATGTACGCGTGTCAGCACAGAGTGGAGCTCTGGTGGGCCCGAGAGCACAAGCTCTTCGACAAGAGGGTATCAGAAAGAGACCGGTTCCAGAGAGTGGGTGGTGTCTGGGGCTTCGGCCCCACCCTGGTGGGAAGCCAGCTCTGTCTGAAGGCCAGGGTGCAGCTGACAGCACTGGGGGCCTGGGGGGGGGGGGCTGGGCTATGAGAGGAGCTTGGGTGGACAGCCTCTGTGCCCCCACCCCGCGCTGGTGGCCAGGCCCAGCCCCTGCCCTCAAGGCAGGTCTTTGACCTCCTCAGGGAGGGGGCCTGAAGACCCTGAACGCTCCATGGGGCCACTCCTTGGGCCCTTCTCCATGCCAGGCCTGTCAGAGGACAACCCTCCGGTCCAGGTGATCCCCACGCCCGCTCCGCTGGTGCCTCACTTCCAGGTGCTTCTTCTGGACCTTCTCGAAGTGCTGCAGCAGCTCTGCGTAGTCGATGCTGGGGGAATCTGCTTTCTGTGACTTAGGGGCTGCCGGCGGACTGTCTCTGGGGAAGGAAGGGCTCAGCATCAGTCTCAGCACACACGGGAGGGAGCTGGGGGGCAGGCGGCACCAGGCATAGGAGGGCAGGGGGTCAGGGCAGGCCCACAGGCTCACGGAGCTCAACCTTGGGGAGTCTGTGTGCCTCAGGCCCGGTACCCCTGGCCCAATGGTCAGCCCCAAAGTAGGGGAGCCCCGAGAACATCCCCTCCCCCTCAGTGGCTGGGACCAGTCAACACTGCTGCTTGGACATGGTCTTCAGTCTGTGGGCTGGCGATGGGGCCCACAGCAGGCATCGCATCGGGAAGCATTTCCTGTTTACGACTGGCTCCCTTTGGGGTGAAAGCCAGGGCTAGCAGCCAGCCAGGAAGCCAGCTGGGGCCTGGAACAGGGTCCAGGGAGAAGGGGGAGGCGGCAGCCTGGCCCTTTCTCTGGGGCAGGACTGCAAACAGGGATTGTCTACTGCTGAAGAGTCTCTCCTGGGCCTTCAGCTTGTCAGGACATTGAATTTTGAGTGTTGGGGTCCAGGTGGGGTCATTCCCTGCCCCTGGGGAAGGAGAGCTGGTTTCACCACCGGGCATGCTGACGGCTCCTTTAATTCCTGTTGTTCCCACTCCCCAGCTGCTCTGTACGGCTGCGCAGGTTGTGCCCGATGCTCCGGAGTTGTGCAGGGTAGTAGCCCGGCTCAGCTTGCCCCAGGGACTAGATCCCCTGGGGCCCTGCCCTGTTTCTAACCACCCCTCCAGAGAATCTCATGGAAGTCTGCTCCTCTCTCAGTTGAACCTCACTGGCTTAGGAAACAGATCTGCGTGGGCTGGAGAAGTATTTGCTTCTAGCCCCTGAGGTCTCGTGACCCTGGTAAGGGGGTCCCATGAAGGCCGTGGGCTGTTCATGAGAATCCTTGGACCCCCTGAGTTCATGGAGAGACCCCAATATTGGGGCACAACAGCTGAGCACAGGAGCTAGACAAGCGTGGATCCAACTGTAATACGACCACTTCCCAGCCATTTGAGCTTGGCCCCGTGGCTCAGTTTCTTTATCTGTAAAGAAGGACCGCCACAGGAGCCGCCCCATGGGGTGGTTGTGAGGATTCCTTCAGATTCAACACGCCAGAGCTTAGCCTGTGCCCAGCCCCAGCCTGAGGGGCAGCCACGGTGGCTACAACTCTGTCCCTCTGAGGCGAGACCAGCCAGGGCCCAGCAGCTCGAGGCCTGTCGTACATCCGCGGCTCAGTCCACTTTGCGGGAAGCGACAGAAACCCTCACCAATGAGCTTGGCCCCTGAGAGGCATCTCTGACCATTCACCTGGCTGCTGGGGCAGGACCAGGGGCGGTGGGAACCCTTCCAGTGGTCAGGATGGAGCTGGAGCTCGGAGGCGGCCCCCTGCACCCCTACTCAGTGTGTTCCCTTCCTGCTGAAGATGCACCACCAGAAGGCACCTTGCACGGTGGCTTGGCCGTTGCTTTCCTGGGCCAGGAGCCAGGTGGGGCCGGCTCTAGGGGGACCAGACTGGGTGCAGCATTCTGAACTCCGACTGCGGTATTTAGCTCCCCTGGGAACGGGGCAGGGGCCTCCCTGTCACAGTAGCTCTGTGGTCCAGGTGTCACCGCCCCGAGAGAGTAACCTGGGCTTCTGGGGACGCCGAGGGACACCCTGCAGCTTAGAGCTCTAGCCAGGGAGCGGCCAGGTGCTGCCCCGGGGCAGCAGGCCGAGATGCGGGAGAGACCTGTGGGCCCAGAAACGCGCGCCCAGACAGGACACTGCAGTACGTCGCTGGGCGTGCATGAGTCTGTACGCTGCGGCCCTGGACACTAATGGCAGGCCAGGCATTAGGTCCCGAGTAGCACCGAGACGAGGGGTGTCCGTGGAGACGCCAGCAGCGGCAGCAAGCCCGGGCGATCTGCACGGATGTGGCCCAGGGAGTGTGTGGGGGCGGGGAGGAGTGGCCACACCTTGCACTCTCTGGGGCCTTCAGTGGCTCGGCCTCCCCTGGACCCCTCCTGGCCTGAGGTCTTTCGAGTGGGGAGGAGCGTGCCCCGCCCCCGAGCATGCAGGCCGGGGCTCCTCTTGCTGCTCCAGCCCTTCATGTTCTGTTTACGACACCCGCAGGCAGTCCGTGGCTGGGGGACACCCCACCAGCAGCAGAGATGGGATTCCAGAACCCGAAGCCGGCCCTCTCTGCTGCCGCCCCACCCGTGCACCTGTCACCAGCTTTTGCTTCAGAGGATCCCTCCTGCCTCACAGAGATGGTCTCTGGGGAGTGGCCTGGAAGTCTGAGCGGGGCCAGGGTCTCCTAGGCCTGCTGGCGCCTGAAGCACATGGAATGAGGGATGCGTGAGGGGTGCAGACCCCCCCCCCCCCAGCTGTTCCTGGCTTGCAGGCCTGTCAGGCAGGCAACCCAAAGCTGTCTTCCAGCTGCCTGCCCCTCCCAGGGCTGAGACTGTCCCCATCTCCCTCTCCAGGGCGTGAGCTGTCCCTCTGTGCCCAAGCCTGCAATCTGACCCCTCCCCCAGCTGTTCCTGGGGCCCGATCCCCACCCAATGTCTCCCTGCCCCTATCTGTGACGGCTCTTCCTGAGTCCCTGCAAAGCTGGGCACCCGGGGCCTTGAAGGCTGGGGAGAGCCTCAAGCATCCATTTAGCCCAAAGGCTCATTTACTAATGAAGAAATCAAGAGCCGAGAGGGATCTGAGGTCACAGAGCAAATCCTTAGCTGAGCTTGGACCAGATCCGAGTCCAGGCCTGTGACCTGCTCACTGACCTGAGAACTCAGAGGTCTCAACCCCTTGGCCCAAGACTCCCTTGACTCTGACCATAGGAAGCTCAGGGAGAACCCTTTTTCCTCAACTTCCCTCTACAAACTTGTACCTGGGCCTGGAGCCTGCAGGAGCTTTACATCCACGCCCCCCACCCTGCCAAGAAGACGTCTTGGGCAGAGCTCTGGCAGGGGGATGGCCCTTAGCAGTGCAGGGTCTGTGGCCTGGCCCAGAGGCCTCCTTCAAGAAGGCAGGCTGGTTGGGGGTGGGGGTGGGGGCCAGAACCAAAGGTCACAGGGAAGCAGCCCTTCCTGCCTCCTCCTCCTCACTTCTCCAGCTGCACCTTTCCTCCTAATTGCCTGCCAGGGTGACCCTAACACCCACTGGACATTGGCAAGGCTGGTGCAGAGGCCAGGCCAGGGAGGCTATGGTGTGGCTTCAGGGCCTCTGAGTCCCAGAAGCTGGAGGTATTCTGGCTAAGCGAATCCAAGGGCGAACCCAACTCCCTGCTCCCCTGGGGACTACCTGGGCATCACTATGAGCAGCTGGGACAGTGCCTAGCTCTGCCGCCGAGAGCACTGCTGTCTGGGAAAAGGGGTGGAGTAGGCAGGAGCCGGGCCTTGGCCTGGGGGCCACACCTGCTGGGGACTCCAGCCCCTCCAGCCGGCCTAGGGTAGACAGCCTGTCAGGTGGCCCCCACCCAGCCTCTGGAGAGGCCAAGCCGGATGGGAAGGGTGGTGGGAGCCTAAACCCAGTGCTATGGAGGGCACAGGGGCTTGGGTCCGGGGCCTTGAGTGTCAGGCAGGCCCATTTCAAGGCTGCCTGCATCAGTCCCAAGGGCCCAAGCCCGAGGCCCTTCGCGGGAGTGAGGTGCCAGGCCTGCCAAGTGGCTCCAACAGCCTGGGAGGGAATTCTAGACACACAGGGCATCTGATGCAAGCTGGGTGCGCTCCATTCAGCGTAAATCTTCTCAGTGGCTCTGCTTGTTTCCATGGCGACCTGACAAGTGAAATTTTCCATCTCGGATGCCAAATGCCTGTGGATGAGGCAAAGCCTCCAAGGGTTACCAAATATAGACACAGCCCAACAGGCTCTGGGGGCCGGGCCAGCAGTGGGTTTGGGGTGGGAGCCTGGCTGGACCCCCCTCCCCCCCCACCCCGCCCCGGGGCTGCAGCCCTCCTGCCTGGGCTGCCATGCTGGGACTCGTGGTGGAGGTGTGCCCGGGACCTGCTCTTCCCACGGGCAGGACTCAAGCAGGGTAGCCACGGATGCACCCTGCCTCTCGCCCGACCCGGGACGGGCTCGGGAAGGTCCCAGTGAGCCTGGGGTCCCTCTGAGGCCCAGGTTGGAACCTCTGCCATAGACGGAGGGGAGGGCCACCTGAGGCCTGGCTCTCACGCCTATCTGCGCGGGACTGGGCGCCGTCTCTGACCTAGGACGTGACTCCTCCTCCACCTCTGCCCGCGGTTTCTCTCCAGGGGCATCCGTCTGGGTGACTGCGGCAATGCCCTCTTACTTTTGATTAACTCAACCCCGACTGCTTGCGGAAGCCATCGCTAGGCCCCGCCACCTTGTAAACACTCCCAGAAGCCCCCGACCCGGTGTGCTGCGAGGCCCGAGGGCCAGTGGTGGTGGGGCGGCCCGTGTCCGCAGTGCCAGAGGGACGTGATTCCGAGGCGAGGGAGACTCCTCGGGGCACCCCCGCCCCCCGGAGGCACTCACCCGGCCTGGAGCAGCTCGGGCTTGGGCACGCACTGCAGCCGGTGCGAGAGCAGCTGGAAGGCGCTGCACTGCGGCAGCAGCATGAGCAGGCCGTAGAGGGCCTTGATCAGGTACGGGTTGTTCCTCACGTCCAGGAGCTGCAGGCGCAGATCTGCGGCAGGGCGGAGGCCAGAGGGCAGGGGTCAGCATTCCCCCCCCCAACCGCCAGCGGCGCCTCAGCTGTCCCTGCGACGTCAGGCCTCTTTCCTGCTGCCCGTCTGTCCTGAGAGGGCCCTCGGCCTGACCCGCGCCAGGCTGCTGCCGGGCCCCGAGCCCCTAGGCTCACCGCAGCCTGCTAAGGAGGGGGCCCCGGGGCCTGGAGCATAACAGACCCCCCCGGGCTGCTCGGCACGTGCCAGCACGAGACGGCCAGAAACAGGGTGAGCGGGCGGGAGAGACCAGCTCAGGCCAGCTTTCAGGGAGCGCGGGATGGAAAAGCGCTTGTGTGCGGGGCTGCACACACGCCAAGCTCAGGAGCGTCGGCAGGGGCTTTCGGAAAGCCACCTGAGATACCCAGCCGTGTCAGCAGCCCCCTGGGTGGGAGAGGCGCCCCTGGGCCTGCCCAGCACCTGTCCCAATTCAACAGGCCCACGCTTCCCTCCTCCGAGCCCCTCTGGGAGAGTCACTGGCTCTGGCCTTCTTGTGGAGAACGTGCCACAAACTTCCGGAGATGCCACGTGACCCCAGCAGCAGCAGCCGTGCGGGGGTCTGGGCTGAAGCTGGAGCCACAGCAGCCGGGCACCCCCCTGCCCCCCAAACCCTCTTCTTGCCCCAGGGGGCAGGAGCCACCAGCGGAGACCTGCGCAATCCTCCCTGGGCCTGGCCACTCCAGCAGGAGCGTGGGCCTGTTCCAGTCCAGTCCCCACTCTGGGCCCCAAGGGGGGGCCAGGCAAGCCAGGAGTGGGATGGGTGCTGAGCAGGACCGGGGTGAATCTGCTGCGGTCACCCCCACAAAGCCCTGGGCCTGGTCAGTGGGCGCCTGTGGCTTCTCCAGGCTCAGGCTGGGTCTGACCTCAGGAGAGGGTGTGCCTGGCTGCCCCAGGAGGCCCTCGGGGAAGTGAGATGTCAGGCCAGGGGACCACGGGGGACAGGCTTCGATGCACTGTGCTGGAAACAGGGTCTCCCTCCTGGGCCTCTAGCACCGTGGAGCCGGGCTGCGTGCAGAGGCTTGGACGGGTCAGAGGCGCTGCCAGAGAGCAGGGGGCCAGGCCGACCAGCTGGGCAGGAAGGAGGCCACCGGCAGGGCTGCCTCCCTGCTTCCCGACCTTACTGTAAGCGCCGGGGTTTTATTCAGCGGGCTGCCTGCTCTGGAGAGCGAGCACTGTAGGTGCGGAGGTGCCAAGAGCTGTGCTCGCCCCAGCCCGCGGCCACTTCTGCACGTTCAGCCTGGATGTCACGATCCAGCAGCTCCTGCCCAGCCGCTCCCAGCACACGCCAGCTCTGCCTTGCAGAGACAGGACGCCGTGGCTCCAGGCACAGAGAAGCCCCGGCAGGTGGGCCCACGGGGCCCCACAGCTTCTGAGAGCCCGGGCTTGCAGGGGGGCTGGAAACAGCTCTGGGCCGGTTGCTCTGGTCCCCCTGGCAGGGATGTTATTCACCTTCGGGGGGGGCGGGGTTTGCCACCCACCGGCCTGTGTCCACGAGACCCACCTTTGGGCGTCCGTCCTGATGCCACCCATCCCAGTCCCACTGGACTGGACCCCTCAGCCCTGTCATTCCCAGCCTTCTGTTCTTGACGTTCTAGGAAACACCCCCGGGGTGTGTGTGTGTGTGTGTGTGCTCCCCGCCCCCTCCCAGAGGCAGGGTAGAGTGGCCGGAAGCTGGGCTCTTACATGTGAAGATGGGGCACTCGATCAGCTGCACAAGTTTGTCCACCTCCGTGAGGAAATCCACCGTGACCTCCAGGTCCCCGCTGGGTGGGTGGTCAAGGAAAGTCTGACCACTGGGCCATGACACCCCGTCTCTGTGGGGGGCCTCTGTTGGGGTGGGGGCAACCGGGGAGCTGGGACCCAGGGGCTGGGAACACGTGTTCTTCCCCCCGGGGCCCTGGCTTCAGAAGCAGAACCTGCTCTGGCTAGGCACGAAGGTACACAGAGGACATCAGCCTATCTGCCTCTTCGCCTCTCTGTCCCTCTAAATGAAAAATGGCACAGGTGTCCCCGTGCGGGGGCACTCGGCTTCTGCTCCGGGGCTCTCTCCTCTGCGCCCTCCTGGCTCTGAAAGGCTCTTATCTCAGCCCTGCAGCCTGGGGAGGGGGGGGAAGGGAGAGGGAGCAAGGGGAGGCTGAGCCGGAAAGGTCCCGGTTCCTGCCTGGGTGGACACCTGTCAGGAGGGCCAAGGTCAGGGCTTCGGCAAGTGTGTGCCGAGGAAAGCAAATCTAGGTTGTGGAAGGAGAGCAGGCACCCTCAGGGAGCGAGGCAAGGCTACACTGAGCCTCCACAGAGGAACCTCAGGGCCCCTCTCTCCTTACCCCCAACTCCTGGTCCCATCAGGAAAGGAGGCCCATTTTGCATCCTAAGTAGCTCTTTGACCCAGGGTCACATGCCAGGCATTCACAGAGGAAGTTGGTTTGCTTCAGTGTTCTAAGGACTGTGACCAATCAGCCCCTGGATGCCTTTCACAGGCCCTGAGGCGTGCTGTGGGTCTTGTCTCTGGCTCAGGCCTCTCACCCAGCCTGCTTCTCCCCTCTGTCACTGCCAACCTGGGCTCCCTCTGGCTCTGTGGCCCCACAAGGTCCCTGAGCTCCTCACCAGCAATGCTGCGAACACCAGAGCTCAAGCCCGCAGGCCTCACACGTAGGTCCACCCACTGCAGTCCATGTGCCTTCCCGATTCCCGGGGCCTCTCCCTGCCCCCGCTCTGGGGCGCCCTCACCTACATGGCCCCATCAGCACCCCTCAGCCTCGATCCCTGGCTTACAAGGTTCCGCCAGGGCAGCTCCCTGCCCCGAGATCCAGATGACCCTGTCTGCTGCCAACAGCACCTCTCCAATACACACCTCTCGGCGCCCTCCAAGGTCCTGAGGTCACGAGGCCTGGAGGCCGAGCAGGGGGATGGCGCGGGAGTGTGGCAGTTGGGCCCACCACCTGGGTGGAAAGGGAGCACTCGCCCCCCCGCCCCACTGTCCCTCCGCGGCTGGACGGGAAGGATACAACTTCTGGATGAGGTCGTAGGCGTGCCGGTAGTTCTGGGTGAGGAAGCACAGGGACACCGTTGTGACGGGGTTGTGGCACCAGGAGCGGTACAGGCAGCAGAAGAGGTTCTGGCTCTCCTGAGGGGGAAGGGGTGTGAGCAGCTGACACAGCCCCCACTCCTTCCCACGCGGATCCACACGGGGCCTGAGCTCCAGGGGCCCTTGCGCGGTGCCGGGGGGCCAGCGCAGCACCCGGGGCTGTGTTTGGCAGCCCCGCTGGGCACAAGCCGTCACAAAGGAAACGCTGACAGCTCCTCAGACCCTGTCATTACCCCCAGTCCCACAGAGCCACGTGGTGGTGGCTGTGAGGGCCTGGTCAGGCGTGAGCCTATCCTCGGCAACCTTAATCGTCCTCTCCAGAACGCTGTGGTCCCGGAGCCCTTGGGGCTGGGAAGGCGGGGCTCTGGGCAGGGAGGAGGCTTCCTCAGGGCTTGGGCTCTCCCCAGCCAGCATCCTGTCTCATTCTGAGACGCCACATCTCCTTCCTCCTCGGCAGCCCACCTGGTGCTCAGGAACCCGCCCAGGAGCTGAGCCCACACCCAGGGAGCCTCTGCCCTGAGGAAAATTCTTAAGTCCTCTGCGACTGTCTGGGAAGAACCACAGGAAGAAGGCGGAGGTGTGGCCTGGATCAGTCTGAGCTGCCTGGCCCCAGATGCCCTGAAGCAGGCTTGGATGTTCTTGAGACTCCCTGAGAGAGAGCAGAGGCAGGGTCTGAGCGGGGGAGGGGTTGGGCGGGGGAGACCACAGCCCACATTGGGGAATGAAACCACCAGCACTTCCAGAGGCCCTCGGAAGCTCGGCCCTTGACCGGTGTCCCCCCATAGCAGGATGGCAGAACAGTGAGCAGCCCCCTGCTCTCTCTGACCAGCCCCGCTGGGTCCTTATCCAGAGCCTGGGCCAGGCAGCACTGTGACACCCTGGCTTAGGACACCCTGGCCTTGTGAGACAGATGTGTTCAACTGACCGAGGGAAGGGCCAGGGCCGAGGAGAAGGGTAGGGAGAGCAACAGTCCCTGACGTGTGGCAACATTACACCCCAGATGCCTGACTCACACAGGGCGGCATGGCCCAGCAGGCGTGAGCCACTTGGACCCAGAAGCCAATCCGCTCGGTGTGCGGGTGGGGGGTGGGGTGTCAACAAGTGGAAAATGCATGGACTTCGGCGGCCCAGGGAGGGCACGTGGACCCTGGAGTAGAGTCCAGAGCCTTCCGCGGGCAGAGATCTCCGCAGCGGGTGGCTCCGAGCAAAGCGGCTCCGACTCACTGCCATGGTTGGCACTGAGCAGCCAGCCGGGGGAGTCCGTAGTTCACACTGGACCCGGAGATCTCAGATTCCATCCCGTCTCCCCCCGGGAGCCTCCTGGGGCGAGGGGCGGCCTAGCATGGCTGTGCGCCCGCGCGTGCGTGCACAGGACCAAACCCGGGGCCCGAGCCCGTGGACGCGGAGTACCAGAGTCTTCAGGTCCTTGAGCTGGTTCCTCAGTTGGAAGAGCTCTGTGGAGGTGAGCAGGATGGTGTTGAGGGTGTGGACCATGGTCGAGGCGAACTTGAGGTCCTCCTCTTGGAGCAGGATGTCTGCCATCGAGTGGAAGATGTTCTCCGCGTTCAGCAGGAGGCAGAGTTGCCTGGAAAGCAGGTGGAGGGGAGGTTACAGAAACCTCTGGGCTTAACCTAGGAAGCCTCTCCCTGGTCTTGCAGCGTCCTGACGAAATCCGCTCCTTCCTGGGTTTGGCCTGGGACCCCAGCTCTCAGGCCTGCGGGAGATGGTGGGGTGCTGCTCACAGCGGGCCTGGCCCCAGGCCTCCCAGCGCTGCTCACTCTGGCCCAGCAACTCTGGAGTGCCACAGGCTGGACCGACCTCCCTCCCCTGCCCCAGGCCCCACAGTGGAATTCTAAAGAAACAGTGGGCCTCTGCCTACCACTGTCGCCACAGAAGCCCCGATCTCCCGCGTGCCACAGCAACGTCCCCCATGTGCCGAGGTACTCCCTACCCCTTCCCGCCTTTACTTTTTTGGATAGAGACGGTCTTCATGTGACAAATAACACACGCACTGGTCATCGCCGTACTGTCCCCTGCCCGCCCCCCTGGGCTCAGGAACCTGTGTGTGTTGTTCACAGCTGTGCCGCCCGTGCCTGGCCCACCCCCCGCCCACTGGAGCGCATGGTGCCTGCTGGCCACAGGGGCTCAGGAGGTGCTTGTGGGATGGACCGCCCCTCTGACAACCCTGAGTTTTATCTCTGCTGTTCGCGTAAGGAAGCTCTGGTGCAGTGAGGCAAGGTGACGACCGAGGTCACGGGATGAGTTAGGGCCACTTCTTGCCACCATCTCTCCTCTAGGAAGTCCTGCAGGAATAAGGCTTAGGCTTTGTGGAAAGGAGTCTCCATTCTATAAAAAGGAAAACAGGAAATCCAGAGAATGGAGAAAAGCAGATTTTCCAGGGTCCCTGGGCCAAGATGACGTCAACAGTGAGAGGCAGGTCTCAAGGACAGGCTCGGAGGAAGCCTGTTGACCTCCCTCCTTTGCCATGGCGCCCACGGAGGCCCAACCTTGAGGGGACGAGTGGGCCTTCCTGTCGGGAGTCCAGGGATCCCAAGGCTCCTGCAAACTGAGAAGGGCCAAGCCAAGGAGTGGGCAGGTGGGGCCTTCCTGTCGGGGTGTGGCCACTGAACTACTGACGGTGCTCCGCATCCAGCTCCCCAACCTGCCCCGTCTCCCATCCGGGTGCACGTCTGTCTGCCTGACTCTGCAGCTCTGCTCCTGGGAAGCATACAGACTTAGACATGGGCTTGTGGGGACAAAGGTCTAGTGTGCCGGACAACATGAACCACATTTGGAGCCAAGATGCTGGACACGTAGCTATCCCGGGTCACTGAACTCGTACTAAACTCTGCATTTATCAGGGTCTGGTTTCCTGCTTCCCCAAGCCATGCCTTGGGGCCAGACAGCAGAAGATTCTTCCCCACCCCTGGCTCCAGAAAAATCCCAGAGCATTTGGTAATAGAGAGGCCAAACCACGAAGTGCAAACAGTGGGCAGGCCGTCACCAGCCCAGGCCCAGCTGGAACCAGCAGCCTCGGGCAAGAATGCACCAGAGAAGTGGAAACAAGGCTGTTGGGGTGGGGGGTGGGGCTGGACGGTGGTGTGGGATGGGCTCTGCCATCGCCTGGGTGGCGCCCGGGCTCACCTGTGTGCACCCAGAGCCTGGATCTTCCGACGAGCTGTGTGACCCCAGCGTCTCCGGGCCACAATTTCTTCACCTCCTAATTGGGGATTATAATCCCCTGCATAATGGGGGCTACTCAGAGGCGAGCTGCCACGACTGGGGACAACTCATGGGGGGGTGTGCAGTCCATGGCTAACGGGACCCTCCCTGGGTACCCCGGTGGTGCCGTGGGTGGGGGTGACAGCCAGCTCATAGGAGGGAGCTTGGCCTTCTGCAGCGCACAGACAGTACTTTCTGTCCCCTCCTGGGCCTCCCACCCCTGGATAAGCCCTGTCTCCAGGGCCGTGGGATAGAAATGTTCCAGAAGGGCAGGCCAGGGAGGAAGGGGAGCATTCTGACAAATGGTCACAAACGCCCGTCGCCTGCAGCTGCTGCCGTCTCCATGACAGAGGCCAACAGCTGAGGCTCTGCCAGGCAGCCCTCTCCAGGGACCACGGGGCACACGGCCCTGTGGCAGCCAGCGGGCGGGGGTAGTGCTCTCACGTGAGGACAGCTGGGGAAGTGTGGAGGGGTAAGCGCAGGGGGTGGTGCCGGTGAGGACAGGCGGGTGCCAAGGCTTCCTGGTGTCCCTCAGAACCCAGTAACACTGATGGCACCACAGGTCAGGGATGGTGGAGTGTTCTAGAAATGCTCTTCTCTCGCCACCAGGGACAGCACACCGTCCTGGCTTTCCCCTCCCTCAGAGACCGCTCCTCCTCTCGTGTTGCGGTGGCCCTGCACACGCGTGCTCTCTCTCTCTCGTCTGCCTCTCTTGGCGGTCGCGCCTGGTGCCATGTTTTCAAGGCCATCTCTAGATCGGCGGCTGCCCGACAGGCACTGCAAATTCGGCAGGGCCACGGTACAGCGCTCCGGCTCCCCACCTTCCCATCTCAGGAAGCAGTGTCACTGTCCCGGCCACCCAGCTGCTCCGCCCAAACCAAGGAAGGAGTTGTCCTCGAACCCCTGGCTTCTCCCTCCAGTGCACCCGCCAGCCCGGCAAGTGGTGGCCATCTCTTCTGGTCAATGCCAAGCCGTCTCCTCACTGGTCTCCCTGCTGCTTCTCTCACCCCTACAATCCACCCTCCCAGTGGACTGCCCACTGGCGCAAGCCCTGAAAAGTGCTCATCAGAACACGCCACCCCCCCACCCCCCATGCTTTCCCACGCGATCTAAACAAACCGCAACTCCTCACCATGTCTCTAGGATCTCGCATCTTCTGGTCATTTCTCTCTAACCTCAGCTCTTAGGATTTCTCCTTCACTCACCACATGCTGGCCCCTTGGGCTTTCCTTCTGTTCCTGACCTCTGCCCTGGCCTGGAAAGCTCTACCGAGGGACCCGCACACGGCCGGCCCCCTCTGGCCATGGAGGTGTGAGCTCCAACCCTGGACCCTGGGGACGCCTCTGTCCAGTGCACATCTCCTGCCACCAGCCCTTGCTAAGGAAAGTCCTGTGTCCTTCTGAGCGTTTCTCACCACCTGGATCATCTGGGTGACAGACTCGTCTACTGGGTCCCCGCTGTCTCTCCCTCCAGAACGGGGGCTGCAAGGGGCAGGGCCCTGCCTGTGACCCTCATGAGGAAGGCCTGGCACTGGGTAGCTGCTCACTAACTACTGCTGAACGTCACCGTGTGGAGACACTGGGCAATCCGGCACACCCCCTTTGCTCATCCCGGGCAGCCCCGGCCTGCTGTGCACGCCTGTCCGCAGAGAGCGGCTTCCCAGATGTTACGCTTCCGCCCTCATCATCCAGAGCCCGGCTGCCCTGCCCAGGGGCCGCGGGAGGCCGGCTCAGCTCAGGAGACCCCTGAACGCGTGCTGTCAGGACACGGGCACAAGTTGCACCGAGGAGCCGCCCCCAAGCTCCACTAATTAAACCACTGGAAGAGCGGAAGGGAGAGAAGCCAGGAAAGGGCCCCTCAGAGAGGAGTGGCGGTGGGGGGCGCACACCCTCCAGCTGGCCTCAAGCCCCACTGTGCTCTGGACGTTTGCTTCAGCAGGGCGGTCTCCCCCACCCCAGGAGGCTGCTGGGCAGAGGCTGGAAGGGCTGTTCTGCCCCCCACCCCAGGAGGCTGCTGGGCAGAGGCTGGAGGGGCTGTTCTGCCCCCCACCCCTGCGGCTGGGCCACCCTCGGAGGCAGGGGCTGCACCTCGTCTCCTCTTATCCAGCCTCTGCCATCCCGTCCCAAGGTCACCCGAACTTTGGCGAGAAGGAAAACAATTCCCAGAGTGCTGGGTCACGAAGCCTCCAGAAGGCAAGAACAATGAAGTATTAGCTAGCTCACTGGGAGCTCTTACCACACACCAGGCACCGTGCTGAGGGGGTTACACGGGCCCTCGCGGGATGGGCAAGGGGTGACGGAAAGGACAGCAGCTCACATCTGTGGGCTCACTGGGTCCTGGGCATTTTAGGGGGCAGGGCAAGGTGAATCTGGGTAGGTCAGCCGAGCCGCAGCCTGGAAGGCTCTGAGTACCTGAGCAGGACGATGATTCCTCTTTCTGAGTAAGGGTGGGGGGGAGGCACCCACTTTTCACTTCAACCCCGAGCCCATGAAATGGCCTGCACGGGTGGCCTTGAGTCTCCAGAGGCCCAGCCCCAGGGTCCTCCCGGGGCATTTTGCTGAGTCCTCACGCCATGCGGGGCAGGGGCTATCACTCCACATGGAGAGGACCACGTTGCCAGGCACACAGCTGATCAGGGGCGGAGGGAGGATCCAGACCCAGAAGAGTCCACTTCCAGAACCTGAGTCCCTGCTCCTCCTCTGCCTCCCCGGTGCCCGTCCGCGCCCAGCGGGGGCCTGGCAGACGGCTGCCTCGCAGGGCTGCGGCGTCATCACTTCTGCTGAGCCCCGGCCCTGCTTGGGCTGCCTGCCTGGCCCTCAAGCACAGCATCAATAATGAACACAGCTTGCAAGCATTAAACATTTGCCCGTGTTTTTAAAGTACTATTCATCACGAGACAATGGCTTGGAGAATAGGGACAAGGCAGAGAGGTGAGGCAGAGGGAAACCTACAGGGAGTCTGGGAGGGCACAGCCCGCAGGCCCACCTCAGGGCTGGAGGGCAGGGGTCCACATGCATGTGCCCTGCGATGGCCTCTCACCTGAGGCCGGAGCGCCCCGTGGGTGGGCTCCGCCTCCCCCTCCTCCAGCCGCCTGCTGCTTGGCTGCACAGCTGGTCCCCTGCTTCTGGGTCTGGGTTCATGCCGGGGAGGGAATAGTTCTCTTTGGTCCCTCTCAGGGGAGCAACCTGCCTCTGGCCTGACCCAAGAGAGGGACCCCCACTTTCCCTAGTGGATTGAGAGGACACTGCCTCCCCATAGAGGTGCCTTCCTTGGGGGTAACTTCAAAAGACCAAGGTCTACAGCAGGGCCAGGGGAAGGCACCCTAGAGCAGGGCCCACCTGGAAATGGCCACACCGCCCTTGCCAGGCTGGTGTGAGTTTTGTGTCACAGTCCCTTCAACCACTAACACTGGCTAAGCATCCTCATGCACCAGACTCCGGCCCTGAATGGCCACTGGCCTCAGTGGTGGCCCACGGTGGAAGATGCTCTCCGGAGCCCCGGTCTGGCACCCACCCACAGCCCCTGCTTCAGGTGATCTGTGGGCCAGAGCAGGGAGGAGGAGGAGGGTATCAACTAGCCTTGCAGGTGGCTCGAGACGGGCCAGGCACGCCCTGAGGGCATGTGGCCCAGGCTTGGCGGGGAGACAGGCACGGGTACAGGCTGGCCCCTACTAGGCCGACAGGGAGCCTGGCACTGTCCTGCACCCTGTCCTGGCAGTGGGAAAGGGACCACAGGCTGCTCTTACTCTAGGGACCTGGACAGGTCACCAACCAGGCCAGGCCAAGACTTGGTTTGGAGGATAAGACCTGCCCAGCGGCTCTGCGCCCCCTTCCCCCATCAGGGCCATGTGCAGAGCAGGAAAGAAGAGGCCATCACCGCTGAGGGTGCAAGGTGCGGGCTGCTTCTGCCTCCAGAAACCTCTCTCCAACCGGCCAGCCCTGCACCGACCCCCCCCCCCCCCCCATCCCGGGCCTGGGCAGGGCATGAAGGATAGGGGTCAGCATTGAGGAAGTCTGTTTTGGTGGTGGAGTGGTAAAAAGAGGAGGATGAGCAGTTCCTTTCAGGACAGAAGAACCCCAGGGCCTGGGGAAGGGCAAGGCTGGCCCAGGAGAGGGGGGCAGCTGGAGAGTGGGCTCCTTCCCAGGGCCAGGCCCGTCTGCAGGAGCAGGGGCCCCAGACCAGGGTATGGCCCCGGAGGGCAGAGTCCCCAGCATGGACACATACGTTTCTTGGGGAGGAAGCGCTCTGGCTCCCTGCCATGCTGCGCTCGGGGGCATCTGAACCCTGCCATGTGGCTTTGGGGAAGATGTGACACTTCTTCCCATGGACCCACTTCCCTGCGCCTTCTGCAGACAAGACCAGCAAAGCTGCCAAGGGCAGAAGCTGCCCCCTTCATCGTCAGCCGATCCTTCCCAGGTCCCTGGGCCATTTGCAAGACGCTCATGCTGGTTCCCTCCTGGGGCTCTCCTCGGGCTCCCATCCCCAAGTAAGGGCATGCTGATGCCCCCCCTACCCCCGCCCCGACTGTTCTGACACTGAGCCCAGAGCGGAGGGCTGGCCGGGGAAGTGCAGTGAGCTAATCTACACTCGCTGGGGGCTGCCGCCCTCCACTCCCCTACCCTCTCTCCTTCCACAAGCCTGGCTTTTTAAAGAGACGAAAGGCAGAAGCCGATGGTGTGTCTGACCCCTGGAGGGGGTGCCTGGGGTGAGCGCTCAGCCTGGAGGGCCCAGGAGCGCCTCCCTCACCTGCTGGCCCAACACTGTTGGCTTTCAGGTGCTGGGGGGCACAGCCCACCCCGCTGGTGACTCGGCCCAAGGCTACTGGCCAGGGATGTGGTAAGGGCCCCAGACGGATTCAAGAGAAGTTTAAGGGGAGATGGAGGCCTTTCCCATTCTTGACTGTCCCCCGTTGACGAGAAAGCCACCAGCACAGGACACGGAATAGCTGGCCCAGTGGGGAGAGACTCTGGACAACAGCGCACTCAGGTGGAAGGAGACGCCAGTGTTGAGAGAGAAGCTGGAGAACCCACCTCCCACCCCCAGCCTCCCCCAGTTGCTATTCACGCTCCCTTCCTGCTGCAACGCTCTTGCCCCTCGGGGCCAACTGCCCCTCGATGAAGAGAAGTCAGAATGAGCCTTCAGGGAGTGCGCCCCGGCTCTTTAACGCACCCCCCCATCTCCTGTGCCATCAAGGGGGTGAGGCCTCCAGGGCCGGCCAGTGCCACATGGGAGGTGGGCCACATGGTTGATTCCATCGAGCACCTCCTGCTGGGCTGGGCCCAGTAAACAGCTTCCAGAGACACACAGGAAGGTCTGCTTGCGGCTCCTAAACCACCCGCACAGGCTGCCCTGCGCCACCTCCACTTCCGTGCTCTGGCATCAGGGCCCCCTGGCACCCCGGGTCCTGCCCAGGCAGGTCCAGGCCTCCAGCCGCACTGGGCCTGGCTTGCGGCTCGGCTCTCCGGTGGGTGGCCTGGGGAGGGGATGGTCAGCTCAGGGGTGGACAACACTGTTCGGCTGGGGTGTGGAGGGCGACTGGGCAGGCAGGCCTGTTCTAGCTCCCTTGCTGAGGCTAGAACTGGATGCTGCCTTTGAGGAAAGCTCCGGGCGGGGTGGCCCCCACAGCCCTCTGCAAGGTGGCCTCAGGGCCAGGCCCACTGGGGCAAGGAACAAGTTCCAGGCACCGCTGGTGCAGGTGTCCTTGGAGGCAGGGCCAAGTCACTTCTGCTTAGAGCCCTTCCCTCTCCCTGGAGCTGGGCCTCCTTCCTTCATCGCCATCCCCAGCGCCTGCGTACTGACCAGGCCAATACCACGCACGGAGGTATAGGCCCTCACTTCTCTACTTTGGCCACTGGCTGGGGTCCACATCCCCTCAGTGGTCTAAGGCCAAGGGGACATGGGCTGTCCTGGCAGATGCCTGGAGTCTCACAACCTTAACTCTCCAAGTGCAGCCTGATGTCAAGTATAGAAAACGCAAGGGCCCAGAGCCACGGCCACCATTCCCACCGAGCCCCACTGGCTTTGGGGAAGATGTAACACTTCTTCCCATGGACCCACTTCCCTTGCCTTCTGCAGACAAGACCAGCAAAGCTGCCAAGGGCAGGAACTGCCCCCTTCATCGTCAGCCGATCCTTCCCAGGTCCCTGGGCCATTTGCAAGACGCTCATGCTGGTTCCCTCCTGGGGCTCTCCTCCGGCTCCCATCCCCAAGTAAGGGCATGCTGATGCCCCCCCTACCCCCGCTTGCCCTCCAGCCTTGGCCTTGGTTCTGCCCCTGCCCGACAGCTGGGATCCTTTAGGAGTTTAAAGAGAAAGCAGCCTTCAGGTCAGACTAACATTAGAACGGGAAGGTAGGAGTGGCCTCCCATCTGAAGTTCAGAAAGCTCCAGAGCTTCACTGCCCCCACTTCTCCCCGTCCCACCCCGCCCCACACTCCTCTTCCCTTCCAGCTCCCTGCTTCCCAAGTATGAAAACTGTAAATCTGTTTTATTTATTTCAATCACTCCTCAGCAGTGTGCTCCTCAGGGCAGAGGCAGCCATGGTAACCCTGCCAACTCATGCCTTAAAAATTCATCGTGTTTAATGCAGTCGATGTGTCTGATACGTTTTAAAAGTTTCTTTGGGGGGGGTGGAGGGGGTGGGAGGAGGCACAAGGACTTGTTTTTCTGGGTCTTGCTGGGAGCTGGGGGAAAGGGATGGAGGGAGGGACACAGCATGATGGGGAAGATGAAGAAAAGGGTCTTTCATCTACTTCGCTTTCTGTTCCTCTATTAAAGAGTAGCATGGCCAGGCTCCCGGGGGCCACAGACACCTGGGCTGGGCTCATCTGGAGACCTCCAGCGAAGGCCTCATCTGGATGGGAGTGGCTAAGAAAACCAAATGGTCTCAGCTGCCTTGGAGCGAGCCAACCCCTGTCCAGGTTTGGGGCTGTCTCTAGGGACCAAGATGAGAGCGGCGCAGAGCAAGGAGAGGTGACTCCCCGCCTCATACACTGCCAGGGTGGTCAGGTGGTCCTCTCTGCCATGTGAGGGGTTCCGCCTGCTCCTCAGGACAGAAGCTGTCTCCTGCACCTGGCCCAGCTGACAGACTCGGCCCCATTTTCCTTGTGCTCTTATCAATCTGGCCAAGCCTCTTGCCCACTGTGTATCTGTAGGGACCGCTCCAGCCTCCTTCAGGCCTCTGTTCAGTTGTCCCCAACCAGGATCCCTGGGAGGGCCTGTGACCCCTCTCCTGCCTCACCCGCGCTAGTTCCCCACATTCTCCTTCCTCCAGCTCTGCGTGGTCTCCCACCCTCCTGAGCTTCACCTCCCGACATCCACTTGGGGTGTGTCTCCTTTCTTAACCTATGCTTCCCAAGGCAGAACGTGTCTGAAACCCCATTAGGCCTGGCCCAGGGATGGATACTTATGGAAGAGAGGATGAACTGCCAGGAGGAGCAAGGCGGCTTGCATTACTTCCGCTATGGAACTTGGCTTGCGTGAGGAACTGCAAGGGACTCAGGTGGGTTTGAACACTGCATGGGGGGTTTTCGTGAAGAGTCTAGTTCTGGCTGAAGCGCTTTCGGACTTTGCCAGGAGAGGCCTCTGAGGGGACCTTGACTTACAGACAAGGTCCAAGTTTGTGTCCCAGAAAAGAGGCTCCACCTTCTATCCCACGTGGTGAAGATACCCCAAAATATGGCTGGATGCATGTCAGAGGACAGGGGCGGGATCCCCGTGCTGGGGGTGACCACAAGTCACACAGGGAAGACCCTGGGGGCTGGGCTGAGTTGTGTTGGCACTGGATGAAAAGGCGCTATTGGGAGTTGGGGGAGGTGGTAAGAGCTGGAGGCCACCGCTCCAGGCCTGGAACCCTTGGTAGGGAAGCCCACGGTCCCTCAGCATTTCATCTTCTGAACACTTAGAACAAATGAAAACAAAGAGAAGGCTCACCAAAGGAAATCCTGTTGTCTCCAGGACAATCAGTTCCAAGAACCACTGACACACGGCACCCGAGAACAGCCGGGTCCCTGTCACGGAGGTTCCTGCCCCGTAATGACCACACATGGCACGTTTGTGAGTGCTTTCTCTTCCTCAGGCATGTCACATACCTTGAATCCCTTCACCACGGGACAGGTGTTATTTCCGCCACCCCTCTGAGCAGAGAATGAAAGCGAAGCACAAACGAGAGCCTTGCCAAGCCCTGTCTGGTGGCCCACCCCAGCCCTCACGCTCCGAGCTGCTGCCGGGCCCCACACCCAGCCCGTGGGTTTCACGGCCCAGCTGGCTCAGGGGCTCAGACACGGTCTTTCTGGAAGACCGATGGTTTGGGGGTACCTTGGCTGCAGATATCACTGGGCCCTCTGATGGACTGAAGCCCAAGTTTCTCCAGAACCTTCCTGTGACTCGGGAAGTTCATCTGCAAACCAGCTCCTTCCACCTGACCCTCACGCCGGGGCTCCCTCGGTGGGTGGGAGGCAACGACCACACGGGCCACACCTGGCCGGGACAGTGCTGACCGTGCTGCTGCTTAGTTCTCATGGCTTTTTCTCCTAGCGGTCGAGTGGGAGCCCGAGTCCGGGCACTGCAACCACAGCTCCGCTACAGCCACAACCCAAACTCAGGTCTGGTTGGGGTGCTCGTGGGTGGGGGTGACTCTGCGCAGGTGACTCCATCAGCAGCTTCCCAGAAACCTCTGCTAGGAGCCCTGGCTCCTGAGTGCGCGGCCCAGGCCAGCTGGTGGCTGAGGTCTGAGCGGGGAGGAGGGATTTCAATACCGTGATTGCTGGGGCTCTGAATGCAGGCCCACACGGCCAGGGAAACAGCAGCTCTGAGCCTCACAGGTCTCAGGGTCCCTGGGTTAACCACTAGAGAATCACGGATGGAGACTTTCTCTCCCTTTGAAGACCTCTGAGCTCCCACCCTTCCAAGCAGGATTTCTTCCCAAGGACATGCTTAGCCTCCCTGCCCATGAAGTGTCTGCAAACTGCCCTAATGTCAACACCCACAGAGCCTGGCAAACTGCTGTCAGGCCCCGGATGTGCCTGCCCATCCACGCCCCTGCCAACTTCCAGCCTGGCGCACGGAGGTCCTCAGGGATCCTGTGCTCACGGGACAGAGGACCAAAGTGAAGCCAAGCACCAGTCCAAGGCCACCCTGCCAGGCCCACGGCGGAGCAGAGCCCCTGACCTGGAGTTCCTGTCCCATTCTGCCAGACCCCGTCCCTTGCAGCATGTCACCTGCAGGACAGACCCCTCCTCCCCAGGGCAGCTCTTCTTTCCATCTGAGAGCTCCAATTCCTCTTGATGCAAATGTCCAGCGCAGGACACCCTTCACCCCATGGCTTGTGACACATCCACAGGCAGAAGTAGTCAGGTAGAGACACAGAATCTGTCTTAGGACAGGAAAGGGAAAGGGCCCCCCACATCTCTGCCATTTCCCCTTCAAACTAGGGGGTGACCTTCTGAGAACTAAGGCAAGCCTGTAAGACAAGTGCCAGGAGCCAGAGGAGCCCGCCCAGGGCTGCTCCCTTGTACCTGGGAATGACCTGGGGACACCCCTTGTCCCAAATATCTTCCTGTTACCAAGTTGCTCTGGTCAGATTTTCTACTGCTTCATCCCATTATTCCCAAACTAGTGCTTTGTTCCAGGCCAAGGGATTCCTCCCCACTGCTGCTTTTACGACCACAAACTTTTCCAGATGGTGAGCATCTCCCTTCTACCATGCTGGGCACTGAGCCCAGACACCGAGGCCTCCCTGCAACTCTGCCCCTCTCACCTCAAAACCATGTCCCCAACCTGAGCCCAGCAGCCTGCTGGTCACGTAGTCACCACACTGAGGTCAGAATGCCTCCCCCCTCCCAAACTCTTCATCAAATGGGCTGGTTGTCCTTGTGGTCGTGGGCCTGGGTAAGCACAGCGATGCGCCTCTATCTCACGTTCCCGTGGTGACTTTCCTCTAAGGGATTTAATGTGCCCTGATGGCTCCAACCAGGGGCTGCCATTTTGCTTGCTGGTGGCAGCCTCAGTTCTCTGTCCTGCCCCGCCCCCCTAACACCTCCCAGTGGGGTGCCACCACCCCTTGGCCCATCAGTGTCCTAGCCCACCCACAAGGTCATGCAATTACTGTTCAGAACCAGGAAGGCCCTCCAAGCCAGGAACAGTGCCTTACCAAGAGACCCCTGAACCTGGCTATATGCTGCTGTCGCCTGAAACCATACGGGACACCAAGACCACGCTCAGGCCCACTCCAGGAAGTGGTGATCTGTATTCTTAATGGCCTTCACAGTCGGGACGGAGAACCACTGCCCCCAAACTGCCTCCCCAGAGCTCCTGCCACAAGCTCAGTGATGCCACTCTCTGGTAGAAATGGGGAGATCTTACTAGCAGTCCCAAAGGAGCCCTGACCGCTGTCCTCGAGATGTACCCCACCTCCCCAGAGCCCGGGCCTGGTCTTCTTAAGTTTCCGCCTGGCCTTTGGCTATTTCCCCACCGGTCTCCACCGTAGGGCTCCCAAGCCCGCTGTGCGCAGCCCCGACTCGCTCTGTTCAAACGGAAGGAAAAGGAGGGCAACACTCAGGCCAGACCCGTGCCTGCCACCCTGGCCTCAGGCTGTGCTTCCTCTGGCTGTCTCGGATGCTGCTGCATTGGGCACATGCCGCTCCTGCCTTTCTGGCCTTCAGATCTTTAGCCTGGGGGGGTTTTATGAAATTTTATAAACTGAGATTGCTGTCTGTAGCCGTTTACGAGTACCCGCTTACAGGGCACGAAGCTAAGCATCGGAAACAATGTGAAGTGAAACAGCAATACCCCACTGCTGGTCACAGAGCAAATATCCAGCAGCCTCACTGCTGAGTCTCTTGGAAAATGGTAAGAAGATCAGAGAGAAAGGGCTGGGAGGAAGGAAGAGCCACGCAGAAGCGACGGGACAAAGAGAGCAAGGAAGGGACTCCCTCGGTCCTTTGTGGCAGAACGAAGGGGGTTTCTCTTATTTGTACCCTCCTCAACCCCGTGCCAGGAAGCTGTGAAAATTCCTCTTGTGATCAGTCATTTTCAGGGAGTTTCAAGATGCATGAAATGGGCTTTTCATCCGAACGTTCCTTTCCAGCCCAGGAAATCCGCGTTGGATTAAATGAATGGAGGGGAAGGGCCCCAGGTGGGACGTGTTTGTGTAAGTCCCTCTGGGGAAAGTGTCTGCAGGCATCTGGAGCCCTAGGTCTCAATTACAGACCAGGCTCTCCGCGGCAGAGCTGGGCCAGGCGAGCGGCCACCCAGGCGTCCCCCCGCACCTGCCACCATGCCCAGAGAGACAAGCGACGGAGTTGAACACGGTGAGGTGGTGCCCTTGATAAGGGAGGGTGACCCGGAGCCACTGTGCTTGGAGCTGAGAGCGCAGTGACCAAGTGCGCTCGGGATCCTGAGGGAGGTGCGCTTGGCGGTGCAAATAACACAGCCTGAGGAGCCATCCGAGTCCCGGATCCACTGCTGGAAATGCACAACCACAACCAAAACCAAACTCGGCCACGCTGTGTATTCACAGGCGCAAGACTGAGTTTTGGAAGGAAATACATGGTACCAAAACAGAGGCTACTCCTGGGGGAGGAGGTGGTGGTGATGGGCCTTTTACATTTTAAGCTAGATCTTCTGCACTGTTTTGATTTTTATCTTACGTGGTTTCTATTTTTTTGAACAATAGCTAAGAAGGAAGTTCTTTTGGGATCTTCTGGACTCTGTTGTGGAGATTCTCAGAGGAGGCGCGGGGAGCAGAGTGCTGGGAAGGGGGCGTCTCCTCTGAGTGTCCCCGCTCCAGCCCAGATGGCAGAGCTTCTCTCTCCCTAGTGGGGGCTGCTGCAGATTTGCTGATTTAACAATGGAAACATGCATTTTACAAATGAGAGGATCAACAGCCGGGAGATGGTATTTTTAGCTACTGCTCTTTGCTTCAAAGGCGTAGGTTTCATCTAAAACCAGGCAAACCTCCTACAAAGTCTGCCTGTTTGCAAGGAATGATTAGCATAATACGAGCAGGAGAAAAGGCCTGGCTCCACTCGCAGGCAGGAGTGCCTACTACAGGGGAGGCTTTCTCTGGAAATAGAATCACGAGGAGAAAGTCTCAATGGAGACGAAGCCCCTGCCTTCAATCAGAGCAGAGCTGCCCTGCCCTGCCGGCCCAGGGAGGCCGAGGATCGTGGGTGCGAGCAGCGCACAGCGTGAGATGCGTGTCCACGCGTGGCCACGGCTCCGTCTGGCAAGGCCACCCCCCGGGCTGCTGTTGATAGCGTCACTAGGGCCCCATGCAATCACCTTCTTCCAGTAGAAGTACAGAGGGGCTAAGGGCTGCCTTTCCAGATGCCCCTTCTGAGTGGGAGGGCAGAGGCGAGTCGAGGGTGATGGAGAGGGTGGACTGGGAGATTGTGTGTGGGGGGCAGTCGGAGCAGGAGGACTCAGATGATGAAACCTCCGGGAGGTGTCCTCCCTGGAGGCTGTGCCAGGGCTCCCGGCCCTTCAGAAGTGGCACAGCTGTGGGCGAGGCTGCACTGTGGCCCCCGGCCCCCCCCCCCTCATGCCCCTTGGGCACTCAAGCCAGTTGGGGTCTGTCCATCCTGCCTTCCTTTCTCCGGACTTCCCCCTCCCCACCCTCCTGCCCTGCCATCGTGCTGGCTTGGGAAGACTGAACACGTGGAAAGAGGCTTGACATCTTCTCCCGACCCCACAGAAATGCAATGAAAGCTGTGACCTTCCGAGAACCATAATGACAGATTCTCATCCCGGGAGCCAAGCTGGGGGCAGATATCGCCAGGGAAGCCGCTTGGTCACACCAGTCCCAGAGCCCCATCCTGGCGAGAGTGTGACCTTGGGCTGCAGCGGGGGACCAGGGGCAGAGAGTGGTGGCGCTGCTGCTATTTCGGGCACTAGTGGCCTGAGAGAGAGCAGAGGGACTGCAGGGGCGGGGAGCTGACGGAGCAGCCGGTTCTGCACTGCCCCCTGCCCTCGGGGTCCCCACGGCAGTTAAGATCACAGGTCTTCCTGCGGAGGGTCAGGGGACCGGGAAATACTCCCAGACAGGGTGCGCAGCTGAAGATCTAAGAAACCAATTACCACGCTACTGGGGGGCTGGGAGAAGCAGAAGGGATGGGGGGGCGCAGCTGCTCAGGCTTCAAGGGCAGGAAGGAAGTGAGGTCACTCTAGGAACTGGCCAACTGTCTGGGCCAGGGGCTACTGACACAGGTGGGTGGGGGGGGCTCCTTCAGGAAAGGGGCTCAAAGAAGGGGCTCAGCTCACGTGGGAGGAAGAAAAAAGCTGACTCTTCTCAGGAGAAATGACCGGACAAGGCAAGCTGGCTGAATTCACAGGCACCTGGAATTAACTGGCTGAAGGCAGTGTCCCCTGAAGAGTCAAACAAGTTGGGGCAGGGACGTCTGCGGTGCCGAGGAAGTTTTTTAAATTTAGTCCAGATTATCTGCTCAAACTGCTGCTCCCAGCAGCAGTGAATCTTCTAGAATGATGAAGCAGCCCAATCCCTTGTCAAGCAAGCTTCTTGAGCCACTCCTTAACTAGTCTTTGGTGTTTTGGGAGGCTAATGGCAGGGGGAGACCGTAAGGTCACAAGGTAGCACATACTTGCGTATCCCCCTGCACCCTGTGGGCCCACTTCCCTTCCATTCACTGGATGTTATGGAAGCATGGCAGGGCATTGGGCTGTGGGGGGCCAGCCACCTCAGTGTGGCCTCATGCAGACTTGCAGTCGTTCCTTGGCTGGGGGAGATAGAGGCTCGCTCAGTGCCATCCTGAAGACTCTAGGGGTGGCCACCTCTCAGTGGTTTCTCCTCTCAGGGTCTTGTGCACACTCACAGCAGGTGGAGAGAGTTTTCTGAACCTGCTCAGGCCCTTAAGTGGTTCACTGGGTACCTCAGGGCTGCTCATGAGACAGCCAGGGGCCTGGTCACAGCTGCACGCCCAGCTCCCTGGGGTGCCAGGGCACCAGCCCCCAGACCCACAGCAGGCTTCTGAGCAGACTGCTGGCTCCATCAGAAACACGTTCTCCTCCCCAACCCCACCCAGTCCCTACTTATCTTCCACGGCTAAGTTAGACAGCATCTCTTTCCGGAAGCTTTCCTGGACCCTTCCATGGGGGCTGGGCACTACCCCCACCCCATCTGCTCCCACAGACCCCCATCGCTGCTGGTGTTTGTGACTGACCCCGGGAGGGCAGGGACCAGCTCTGTCCACTGCGGTGTCCCCGCCAGTGGGCACTAAGACAGGTCTGCTCAATGACAAATGGCATTTCCTGGCCACCCCCTGGGGAGGCGGGGGCAGTGCTGGGGAAGAGACTCTTATCTGTCCTCACAGGGGAGGGGCTGAGCGCTTGCTCCAGGCATTTCCATTCTCAGAGAGAGGACTCTTGCCTGGCCTGACAGCTGTGGCCTAATTTCCAGGGCTATACCCAGGCTCCTTATTTTAACCCACTTGGTATTTTTCATTCCTGAAGCATGGGGGGGGATGGAGCAGGATTGGGGAATGGGGGAGGTGTGGACAAATGGAAGAGATGAGCTCAGTGGGGCTGGAGGACTCAGGCATTCTGGGAAGGGAATGTGCCAAGAGGGAAAGGGATGGGGTGAGGAGGGCCAAATTGATTTTTTTTTTTAATTTTAAAAAGGAAAAAAAATTCCCAAATCCTACCCCCTTGATTTTCCTCAGTAAGCATTTTCAACAAGGTCGCAAACGCACTGGCTCTATAGATTTTTGGCTGCAGACCACATTACAGGCAGCCTTTAAAAGCCAATTCTTGGCGTAGCTTCAGCTGAGCCTGAGGAGAGGGAAAACTAGGGCACTTTTATGCTCCGAGAACATATCGGATCCAGGTCACAGCTTCCTGGCTCCGCTGAAGCTGTGGGGTACCCCCTTTAACACAAGCCCAAACCTGAGGACCACCCCCCCCACCACTGTTTCCTCCAGAGCTCAAATCACAACACCAGGGCACACATTCTTGGTCACTTGTCACCTGTCTGCCAGTGTCACTAGACTGCACCCTCGGCAAAGGGAGCGGTGGGCCCTCAGGCTCGCGTGTGCGCAGGGCTGGCGTGGCAGACCGCACGCGCTCCAGGAACAGTCACGGAAAGGACCTTGTGGACATCTTTGACCCTTGCCGCCGGCGGGGCTAGCCTGAGCTCCTCCCTCTAACAGTGGCCCAGACCCCCCCGGGGCCCTGTCCGCACAGTGTGCCGGCTGGGCTCGCGTCTGCCTGGCCCAGGCTGTGGTACAAAGGCGGCACGTGCAGACAGTTACTGGAAAAATCAGAGCCTCCGTCTCCTTGTGTGTGAAAGAATTCGGTTGATCCTTAAGGTCTCTTCTGGCCACTCTGAACTGAGCCTCAAATCCACAGAGAGACTCTCCTGGTCTCTCTTCGATGTCGGCCTGGAGCCATCATTCTGGAAGCACGCCCCAAGAGGGCCTGGGTCTAACCAAGTCCACAGCCAGCCATACAGCCCACGACCTTGTCTCTGGTGGGGTGCAGTGTTCATAAGGTAGGAAGCCACAGAGAAGGGATGAGCTGGAGGCTGGATTCCATTCCCCGCCTGCCCTGGGGGTGGTCTCTGGGAAGGTCACAGGTCCCCGGTCACTACTCGGCAACCTCCCTCCCCCCCTTTCCGGGGCAGATGGAGGATTTGGCTGCTGGGAGAGTAGAAGGGACATGTTACTCCTTCCGCTGCCCCACGGGGGGCCCCGCTTCACGTCCCCCTCTAGTCCACATATGGACCTCGACCACAGGGTGGATGCTGCTTGGGTCTGCCTCCCTCACCTACAGCCTGGGCTGAAGGCTGGGGCGCTGAGGGACAGGAGTAAGCCGAGAGCTGGGGGGCGGCCATCCTGCCACAGGGTGGATGGCCTGCCCAGGGTGGGCTGACAGAGGAGGAAGAAGAGCCAGCTATGGAGGTGACAAGGTAAGACCAAGTCCTGAGGACATGAGGAGGGCTCTCCTCGCACATGAGCCAATCCTCGTCCCCAACCACACATTCCCTTTCTGTTTTTCAACACAGAGCAGGAGCCGGTTTTCTGTCACAGTCAAGAGTCCTGACTGGGTGGCACTGAACAGGGCAGGGCCTAGGTCAGGGGCAGAGGACGAGAGGACGCCCGGGGTCATGTGTTAGTTTGTTCAATGGCTTCCTCCCTTACGCTTCCTTCGAAAACAAGAGACAGTGACGATCGGCCGCAGACCACGGAGGGGGCGGCAGTGCGCGGCATGAGAGCGAGCGAGGGGCTGGAAAGGGGGTGAACGGGTGCCAGGCCGGGCTCGGCGGCCAGCGACCCACCCACGCCCTGGGTTTCCGAGCTCTGGACGGCACAGAGAAAGGGCAGGTGCCACTCATCACGATCACTGTCACAGTCACCGTCACAGTCACCAGGCGCCACTCTTCTGAACACTTTCTTGTTACGTCATTAAATCCTCCCGCGGATTCACAGGAGATAATGATGATCTGCATCGTCACTTTCCACGTAAGAAAACTACTCAGGAAAGCAGGCGCGGCGGGCCCCTGGGCTGCTGCTGGTCGGCAAGTCCTTCCCTTTGTTGTGGGCAGAGTGGCCCCTGTCCTCTGGAGAGCTGTTGCTCCCCACTCCCTGCGGATTCTGGTCGGGCCGCCGCTGCCCCACACGGTGGGCGCCTGACCCTGCGTGAGCCAGTGAGAGCTCCTTCCCCTAAGCACAACCTGCGGGGACGTGGCGGCCATGTCTCCACCGCAGGGAAACGCCGAGTTCCTGGATCTTGCTGCTCTCCCCCTCTGTCTGGTCACACAGGCTAGTCAAGCCCCCTCACTCATTTTGGTACCTGTGACCTGGGTTCCTGCCTCCTGCCACTCAGAGTGCCGACCCATACGCCTAGATTCGCAGTTCCCGACTCCAGGCTGCAGACCACCGCCGGCCTGGCTGTACCAGAAGCCCCTAGGATTCAGCTGGGAGGGGGGACGGTGGAGGGTGACAAGGAGTCTTTGCTTTGACAAAGCACAAGCAGGCTGGACTAGGTGGCCTCCAAGATCCTGGCTAAAGCTAAGAAATAATACCTTGGGTATGAGGTGGATTAATATTCCAGCTCCCTGAGAATGCTTAACATCAACCAGAAACAGGCAGCTTTATGGTTAGTTTTCATGAGCTCCTAATCCCCCGAAAAAGCACCACAAAACATAAAAAATGCTAACTGTGAAGAAAAACTGATCACCTGAACTACATTAAAAATTAGTAACTTCTACTTATCAAAAGACATTATTAGGAGAATGATAAGGCATGCCACGGAGTAGGGGAAGATAACTGTAGGGTATACATCTGAGAAAGACTTGAATCCAGAATACATAAAGAACTTTTACAAATCAATAAGCACCAAAAACGCAACGGGGAAATAACGTGAACAGGCTCATCACAAAACAGGATATCCAAGAGGCCACTAAGCGACGAGAAGTTCTCCATTAGTCTTCAGGGAAACACAAATTAAAACCACAAGGTGATACCACCACACACTGCCAGAATGGCTTCTAAAAGCAAAGACTGATGATACCAGGCGCTGGTGAGGACGTGAGCCACCGGATCTCTCAGACACGGCTGAGAGAGTGGACACTGAAGCAGTGTCAGAAATATCTACTAAAGCTAAACTATGTATGGACTCTGATCCAGCAATTCTTAGGTATGTATGTAAGAGAAATGTACACATATGTTCACGTAATAGTGCCAGACTGAAAATAACCCAAGTGGCCATCAGGAGCAGAATGGATAAATGAATCATGGTATCTTCATACAGTGAAATACTCTCCAGAAACGTGAACTACTGCACATCTAACGTGGATGAACCTCACAAACCTAAAGCGGATCAAAAGAAGCCAGCCTTTATAAGAGTACCAATTGTGGGTTTCAATTTATATCAAGTTCAAAACCAGGTAAAACAAACCTATAGTGTTAGAAGTCAGGACAGTAGCTACTCTGGGGAGGAGGAGAGGTCCTAACTGGGAGGAGACATGAAAGGGACCTCTGGGTGCTGGAAATGCTGTACTTCTTGATCTGAGTGCTGGGTGTAGATAATTCGTGAAAATTAACTGAGTGGTAGTACACCTATGGTTTGTGCACGTTTAGACAGTGTGTTGTTCTTCAATGAAAAATTTACATTGAAAAAGGCAACACAGGCATCACGGCTTGGAGGGAAGTACGACTGCCACCTTGCCCTGATCAGGAGAAGGAAAGAGACAGATCTGGGGCAGCACTGAAGTGAAATGGTATGTGGTTAAGAAAGAAAGAGGGTTTTGCCAGAGAGATGGCAGAAAAAGCAAAAAGAGCAGCAAACAAGTCAGAACTCCTGGGGACAGAGCAGTTCCTAAGACACATTCTCCTTTGAAGCCACACGAAGGGCTGTTCTTCCTTCACGGGGAGGGAGTGGATATGCAGGCGGCAGTCTGGGGCACAGGGTCCCCTCTGCGGCATGAGTTTACTGACGACAAGGCTGAGGGTGAACTGCAAACAGGAGCGCCATTACTGACTAAGGCAGCAGCTCTCTGGGGGAGCACAACAAGGAGGCTCAGACGGCTCCACGTTCAGGAAACCCGTCCCCTGTGAGAGCTGGAGCTGGGGTGCGTGGCCCAGGAAACGGGGAAGGACGAAACACCGAGCTCATGGGAAAGCAGCCTCCGAGAGGAAAGAGAAGCAAGGCTCAAAACAGACAGCATGGGACACTCGGCAGGGGACCGAAGAGAAATGAGCCAAGACTCTGGAGCACACCTGAAATTCATCCCAGTTCAGCTTCAGAGAGAGAGGCCAACGTGGATGGTGCAAGCAACTGCGATGAACTGGAAGGTAGAACAAATCATCTGGGAGAAGGAGGGGGGTGAGACACGTCCTCAGGAGCAAGTCGAAATGGAGATTTAGACCCAGAAAGACACTCACTGTCCAAGTGCCAGGCAGTTCCAATGAGATTATGTCATCTAAATATAGACCGGAAGTAGGCCAGGATCATGGACGGGCAGGAGGCTGGAGGCCGGGTCCAGAAGGAAGGATGTGCAGATTAGTCAGTGTTTCACTTCTGCATGGGAGACGGTGGCGGCTAGCAGGATGAGAGCCTTAGCAGAGGAGGTGGCGGCGGCCACATCAGATGGGTCTTGGTGGGGATTTTCTGTGGGTTGACACCCCTGGGTGGAAGGGAGACACCACGAGAAAGCACAGCTTCACTCGCATGAGGGCTGAGGAAAAGCAGAGTCCAGACTGGAAACGGGGCAGTTTTCCCAAAAGGCCTCCACCACCCAACCTGGAAGACAACCAAGACACTCCACTCTGGGGTCTCCGGATTGCAACACAGCAGCCCCACGGAGGACGAAGCATGACCCAGGACTTGGGGTGAGGGCGCTCCTGGGAGTTGAAACTGCAAACTTTTGAAGGAAGTTCCATTCTCCACTTCGGATCCCGAGTGCTGCTTCGGTTACAAAGCACCCTTCCCCGTGGACCGAATGTACTTCACTTGGGCTTGTGCTCGCCTTCTGAGGCTCAATTCAGCACCAAGTTTCTCCCCGGTGAGGGTCCTCAGAGGCGGAACCATTGTACAGGCTGGGACAGGAACCCTCCTTTTATGTGGAAGCAGCAGCTGGTCTGGATGGCCTTTCACAAACTGCACACGATAGAGACCTTCTCTACATTTTTTGGAAGACAGGGGCAGGATGTGTGTGTGCTTGTGTGTGTGTTCTTCATGGCTACCTGCTAAAGGAAACCACTTGTGGGAGAGAGAGGAGAACACCCCCAGAGGCCCCTGAGAAAACCTGAGCTGAAACGATACCAGGATAAAGGAAAGAGCTTCCAAAGAAACATTCTACGATGGGTGAACAGGACACACTCTAGAACTGCTGTTCCAGAAGGAGTTCAGAAGCACCTTTAAAACCAAGGACACCCTTTTGTGTGTCCTGGCTCAGATGCACCCCTACCCCAAGGAGGCAGGAGGATGGGAATGACTTCTAGGGGACAATTCCTGCCACTCTTTTGTTAAGATGCTATATTATGATAGCCGTCAGCTACTTGCTAACTAAGCTGTCTGACTTACAAGGTCAAAACTTCGTTAGTTTCCTGACATCCTCAGGTAAAGTATAAACAGCTCCAGACAGTACTGCCGATTCCATCCAGAAAACCTCTCAAGCTTCAGAAGGAAATTCATGATCAAGTTCTTAGCTGCTGGCAACGGCTCTTGACAGTCACCCCCAGCCGTGCAGGCTGCCTGAGCCATGGGCTGGGGAGCTGATGCTTCTTAGGTGTGGAGACTACAAGAAAGTGCTTTTAATCTGAGGCTGGGAAGAACGGAGCAGGTGCCAGCACCCGTGCTAGGGGGAGTCCAAGGCACGCGGTGCGGTGGGCACAGAATGAGCTTTCCCGCCAGTCCATTCCTGAGTCCTCAGCCTGTCCACAGGGGCTTCTAGGTGCAAGGTGAACGGCTGGTTCCGTGGGGGGAGGCCTGCTTGGGTCACATGGCCTCCCCCCGCCAAGTTCATCTGGGACCTCTAAAGCGAGCGGACCCTTGGCCTTCTTCCAGTTCCCTGTCACAGGGATCCACGAGGACCCCTGAAACATGGAGACACTTTCCTCTGAGGCTCCTCAGACCTCAGCACACACCGAGCAGGGCTCCCTCTGGCCAGCACTTCCTCTTTCCACCCCCACCTCCCCCAGTAGGACCTAATTAATCCCAGCCTTGCCTAACAAGGGCCACCACATGTGGTTCCCATCTTCCAGAAGAAAACACGCCCTTCTCACAGGGAGCGCCAGTGTGTGTGACAGTGGGCCCTACAGGGACAGCATGGAGACTGCCTGGAGGAGGCAGAGCAAAGCCTCTGCCTCCAGGTCCCCAGCCCTCCCGGGCACTCCCAGGTCACAGATGTTTCTGCGAGGTACTGGGACGTGGCACCTTTCCATGGGTTAGGAGACGGTGGAAACAGACCAGGTTGGGCTCTCTGGGCCGCCTGAATTTTGCCCTTCCCAAGGACACCTTTGTATTTTACCTTTGGGGGCAGACTTCTCCTTTCAATCTTCTCTGGCATGTCAGATCGTGCCTCCCTGCCGGTCACGTTCTCAGCGTTGTTTCCAGTTAGATCAAAGCCAAGAGCTGGTTGTGCAAAAGAGCTTCTGCCACATACTCTCTTTGCTGTCCTGCATCTCAACAAAAGCACCCCAGCCCCCTGGTCTCTGGGGAAAGAATGACTGTGGAAACCTCCAGAAGACGCATACAGGAGTCAGGCAGACGTACTTCAAGTCAGCAAGAAGAGAAGCTTCTGAGAGGGAAGTAAGAAATTCCTTGGAAGAATTCCTCCAACCCTGTTCAATGTCCTGTCTCCCTCCCCTCAGCTGGGGACCCAATCAATATGGCTTCAAATGAATAAAAGGTCAAACCCCACCTGCATTCTGGATCCCTTCTAGCCGACAGACTTCGGCTGGTGCATGTTTGTCAAGGCAGTTTATTTTTATTCGGAGCAAATGAACGCATCCCATTAAAGGGGAGAGTGAAAGAAAGCAAGGAGGGCCTCTTAGAAGCTCTTTCTCACAGGCTGGGGGCCAGAGGCAAAGTGTGCTATTCTAAAATGCCATTCGAACCAGGGATCCGGGTCTTGCCCCTTTACTCGGATTCATCTTGCATTAGCATCAGCACAATGGGCTTTGGGGGGCCCGGCCAATGCCCCCTGGCACATCAAGTGGCGCCTATGAAGACCGTAAGGGGGTACCTGACGCTGATGAGCTCCGGAGGCTGGGAAGGTCTGGGAGGACACAGAGAGTGAGAAGGGGAGTGGGGTGGGGAGGGTCAGCCGGTGTGGCCCCGGACGACGGCCTGTCTCACAGGTGGACCATACGAAGACAGCAAAGTGGAATTTCCCAGTTACCGCGTGAAAGACCACTGTTTCCCTTGAGGCCCTCCCCGTGATGCAATTAAGAACAAGTCCAGTTTCCAGTGGCTTCCTAGGCCCTGGCTCTCCTGCCCCACCATCCACCTCGGCAGCCAATCAACCTCCTCCCCCTCTCCCCTCCCAAGTACAGGGCTCTTTTGCAAACCCGGGGGTGCGGTGCGGTGGGGTGGGGTAAGGCAAGGGCAGGATCAGCAGGGGTACGTCGTAGGGACCGTTCGCATTTGCTGAACTGGAGAGGTTGCCATCCCTGCGTGTATCAGAGGTGAGGGACGGACCAAAATGAACCGGAAGCTTTATCTCGGGGCTTCTCTGGGTTCAGGTCTCACGGAAGAAGACGCAGGACTGTCTCCTGCTCTCCCACTTGGGCCCCTGGCCCGGCCTCTTCAAACGCTCTCATCTTAGAGGCACCCGTGTCCCCGGGAAGGGTGCTCAGGACCTCATCCACCATCGGCTGGGCTGGCTGGGGTTGGAGCATTTGAGTTCACAGCAGGCACTCGTTAAAAAGAAAGCATTCTCTGGCAAGTCCTCTCTGCAAGGCAGCATGGAGGAAGGGGGGGAGAAGCACAGTTGGTTAAGCCAAAGAACGGCTGGCCCGAGGGCCATCTTGGCGGGCGGAGTGGGGCGTCCCGAGACGCGCTCACTTCCCAGCACAGAAGCAGGCCTTGTAAGGATCCCAGCTGTTGGATCACGCTGCAGTTCATATCAGTTTATCAAAGAGGCTGCGTTTTCTCCCTCCTCTTCCTTTCTACTGAGTATAAGTGGCCCGGTTCATGGGAAAACAGCCCTGCGCTTGTTCTGCTGCATTGGCATGGAGGGCGGGAAGAGGCCGGAGGAGGGAAACGTACACCAACACCTACTTGGGGCAGAGTTGTTTTAACGGGGCCGGGGCCGGGCCGCTGGTGGGTGCCCGAGGTGCTGGGGCTGCAGGCCTGGCGCACCAGGGCCAGCTCTCAGCACAGAAGGCTGAATTATCTCGGCCTCTCTGGATCTGGTTTCCTGTCTTCACAGACCGCCGTGGGAGGCTGAGGCCGCGTCATGAGGCCGAACAAGAGCTCCCCACTATCAAGCTGTGAGGAGAGCGACAGTGCGCACGGTCTTACGTACCCCTCTCCGCAAAACGACGCGGCAGGCAGTACTATAGAAACAGGTCACGTGGACCAAAACTGGAGGATCTGGGATTCGAACCCAAGTCTCTTTGACTCCAGAAGTTCCAATCTTAATCTGGATCCCAAGGACGTGTGGGAGGCCCATGTGCCCCGTTCCCATGGAGTCCAGAGAAGGGGGAGAGGTGTGGGCAGGGCTGAGGGATGCCTGGCCCCCTCTGGCACCCCCACCACACGTCCCCTCGCTCCACATGTGGGCTCAGCTTCTGGTCCTGCAGCTGAGATGAGGCTGTGGAGCCTCCGGCTCCCCCAGGTTCACCACACGGCTAAACTGTTACGTCCACCAGATAACAAGGCCACATGGCACAGAGGAGGTCTGACCCACCCAGGGGCCTGAAGGGGGGGTTCGGGGGCCCCACTCCCACCCCCCCCATTGGAGGTGCAGCCTGGGAAAGCTGCGTGTGGGAGAGGAAACACTCCAGGGTCCTGAGGGAAATCATGCATCTTGCTCAACACCAAGACGCCCACCAGATGTTTGTCTTCAACAACTCGGGCTGCTTTTGTCCTCTGGAAGGCAACCCCTCCTGCTCCCCGAGCTAAACGCACTACTGCACAAACAACGGCTGTTCACTTGTTCGTTTAACACCTGAAGGAGAGGCTTAAATCACTGTGTTTCTTATCTCAGCAGTCCGCATGGACCATTACTATGCTTTTCTTTAAAGCCGTCAGCAAAAAATAAGGAAATGAAATGAGAAGCAGACAGGCAGGCTGACGTTCCCGACGGTTTGTCCCCAGCAAACTTCGCTGAAGGGCTCACTCCCCTGTCTGATCACAGGAAGGAGGAGAGCACATGTCTTCAAGGCCTCCTCCATGTCTGACGCTGTGCTTTGTGCACCCAGAGAGCCTAGGCCAGCTGGCGGGCTGGGACTGTGACCCGGGCTGGTCAGCGGCTGCCGGACACGCTGGCTCAGAGCCCGTGCTGCTTCTGGGGGGGCGGGGGCAGGCTGGACAAATGACGCCAAGGACCGGGGGGGACAAGTGTGAGGGGCTCAGCCCCAAGATTCCTTCCATCCCAGCCCACTGGGTTCCTGTGCTAGTGCCCGGGTCACAGGCTGCGCAGGGCCCCTCAAGGCACCTGGCCTCTGCACTCCCCCACAGAAGGGATGAAGTGGCGGGTGCGGAATTAGCAGAGTGCAAGGGTCTGCAGCTCAGCTCCCACCAAGCCTGGCAGGCATGGGGCTTCCTCTCATTTCCCTTCCACAAAATGAGGATGCCCGCCAGCCCAGGCCGCTAGGAAGACACTAGGCAAAGCAAGGAAAGCCTCACCACCCTGGCGGCTGTAAATGGGAACATGGCAGTGGCCGCCAGGCCCCCAGCTTCACGGAGCCCAGGGCCCCTGAGCCGGTGGGGGGGGGGCACCCACGCATGTCCTTGCTGCCCACACTTCTGCTTGGTGCAGTCTGGGGATGCTGCTGACGGCTCTGAGCGCCCTCTACCCGAGCCCCTGATGGGGCATGTGAGGCTGCTGGAGGATGGAAAAACCCGTTACAGTCCGGTTCTCCGGAGGGAAACTAGTTACAAATGCCTTCTTCAAAGGCCTCTCTCTCCACTGGTTCCTGAACAGCTTCCAGGCAAGGGGGGCTCGTCAAGAGAACTGACATGTCTGCAATGTGGAAAACCATGTAAAGTAAACTGTCACTCATGTGGGGAAAGACTGTTGCCCTCCTGGTGGGGGGTCCCCTGTACCACCTCTAATCTCCACTTCAATCCCACTGACTGTCCATCTTGATGTGAAGCAAAACGGGATGTGATGCTTCCCCTTCTGGCCGAGCAGGCTAAGAATCCATTTCTGTCCCTGTGTAACTGTGGCGCTCCCACCTGGGAGGATTTTGCTCCCAGGGGTATGTGGCCCTGTCTAGAAACATTTGTGACAGCACCCGCTGGGAGGGCGGGAGTCCTGCTCCACATCCCACAGCACACAGGACGGGCCCGACCACCAAGGTCTATCCGGCCCCAACGCCGACAGTGCCGAGCTCGAGAAACCCTGCTCTCCACGACCTCGGAAGAGCAGGAGGGCCGCGACAGCCTCCCACCACCACGGGACACCTTTTGGTGGTCTGGCCCATCAGAAGCCTGTTCCTCCCGAAGGGCAGAAACTTTGTGGGCCTGCTATTTGTCCTTCCAGCCAGTCCTACAACTCAGTCCTTTGACCCATGCCCTCAACTCCACCCTCAGCCCTGGAGCGAGGGCCCCGGCAGGCAGCTCTGGATGAAGTGGCTGGGGCCTGCTCCCTCTATTTCCCTCCCTTGGCTCGCCTCGTGGCCGGGCAGGCTCCTGGCATGGCTCCCGGCAGACCCGTGTGGAACTCATCTCCCCTCACTGCCTCCTGCCACCCGCTTTTGCTTCTTCCCACCTCCAGGTCCTTCTTCTCAGCCTCCTTTCCTGGCTTCTCCTTCCTTCCCCGGCCATTACACCCTGGAGCTCCCTGAGTGGCCTCAGGCCCCTTCCCTACCCCCCCTGCCCCTCTTATCACTGACCATTCTTATTCCCTAGAAATGAAAGCTCCATAAGGACAGAACCATCCAGAGCAGTACTTGGCAGAGTCAGTACTCAGTAAAACCATCTGCTGGATGAATGAATGAGTGAGTGAGTGAGTGAATAAATGAAGGGCTATGGTGTCCATTTCCACATTTCTATCTTGGGCATAAGTCCCTCTTTTGAGAGTCAGGGGTAGCAACCTGCTTCATCATCTCTCCTTTGATGTTACCAAAGCAATTTAAACTCAAACATGGGACCCTCCCTGCTCCTCCTCTAGAGCTCCCATCGCAGGGACTGCCACCACCATCCAGAGTCCTGGGTGTCACTCCCGACAGGCTGTCCCTCAGGCCCTCATGTAACTGGTCACTAATCAATGATACGTGTTACAAAGTACGGAATGCTGCTGCTTCTTCCCATCCCCCTCCCAAGCAGCCACCATCTTCCACTTGGACAACAGCCTCCCAGATGGTCTCCCACACATCCACCTTGCTCTCTCCACCCACCCCTTCTCCTCAGCAGCATAGGAATCTTTAAAAACACAAATCTGGTCACACTGTCCCCCCACCCAAGCCCCTTCAGTGGCTCCTCCTGGCCTCGGGGAGAGGCCTCCAACCTTGGTGTGGCCAGCAAGGCTGGGCCCCTCTCCCCCTTGCCCTCTGGATCACAGCAAAATGAACACTCCACGCTCTTTGCTGACTTGAAGACTCTGTACAGGCCGGACCCTCTGCCAGCAATCCTCCTTCAACCCCCAGGCCGCGCAGACAGCCTCAGGAGCCTTCCCGACCCCACGGACCACACTGGTCTAGTCAGCTACCCGAGCACCCTGGACAGCTTTCGTACCCTGTCACCCCAGAGGCGCTTATTTCATGGGACAGGGTGAAAGCCCTCGGTGACTAAAAGAAAGCCAGGGCTAAGAACCATTGCCGCAGAGCACTGGAGGCCACTCAGACCATTCCAGAAAACTCCTCTGCCTGGCTTTGTGGGGGAGCCTGGAGAAATCTATGCCCCGTCTAGATTTCGGTGACTTGAAGGTCATTCTTGTGGTGACCCTGGCTCCTTGGAGCTGAGGAGGCAAAGGGCCAGACCTGGCCATGCTGTTGGTGACAGGACTTCTAGAGGCTGAGAGGGGCTGGGGTCCTGGGACTGTCCAAGGCCAGGCTCACACGACTCAAGATCCCAGCTCTGCCAGAGCGACTGCTGCCACCAGCCCTGGCCAAACTCCGTGCTGGCGGCTGGGAACCCGAACACAGCCCCGCTTCGTGTTCCATCTGGCTCACCTACTTCCTTCCCCAAAGACGCCAACAAGGGCATACTGACAGGACACTTAACCTCAAGGGAAAACCTTGAGACACAAAAACTTGTGTCTCAACAAGTGAAAAAGTCATTTGTCCGTTCGAGAAATGGCGACATTGACCTGTCTTGGGTTGGCAGCACCAGCAGCCTGGTGTGAAGTGTGTGTGTGGGGGCTCCTTTGTTTCTTTAAGAATAAATGCAAAGGAAAAGGAGGGGAGAGAAGGGGAGGAGAAAATGGTTGCTTGGAGCCCTGGCACGGTGTGAGGTGGAAAAGTGTGGCTGTGTGGGGAGGAGAAGGTGCGCCGAGCCTGACCTGATGATGAAAGCGCCTCTGGCCTCCAGGAGCTTGCGTTCACTGCTGAACCTCTTGAGAAGGTTGATCATGAACTTATAAAAGTAGGAGTTCATGGTGGGGGTGGAAGGAGAACATTCTAAGCCTTTGGTACCTGCAGAGAAAGGGATAGAGCTGAGATTTACTCTATGGTCCACAGGGTGGTGGGACCCCCACAGAACATACACAATTGTAAACTCCAGAAAGGTGGTGGTGGTGGGGGGTCTGTGTGGAACAAGGTGAGGGAAAATCTTCAATCCAGGGCCTCGGGTCAAGGGCAAAAAAGCAAGGACTATGCAAGTACATACAAGCAAATACAACTGCTTACTGCACAAATCCCCACTTACCTGTCCACCTCTCCAGCCAGCCCCCAATTACTTAGTGAACACCTCCTATTTGTGAGACCTCTGCTATGTGCTGGGAATTTTTTATAAAACAAACCTGTACCTATCATCCCAATAAGTAAAATACACTTGGGCTTCATTTTGGCTGGTTAAGGACAGATGACATGTCAAAGAGAAGAAAGGGGTAAAATAGGCATACAACCTCGACAGTCAACAAAACCCACACTCCTTTCCCAATGGTGCTCAAGACAAGGGAAACTATGCACACCTCTGTTGGATTAAAGACAGCACACCCTGACAAAATGTTACCAAGGGCTTTAATCTTTACTCGACGTTTTTATTTTTTTTTAAAAGCTTGTATTTATTTATTTGAGAGAAAGAGCGAGAGCAGGAGAGCACAAGCAGAGGAAGCAGCAGAGGGAGAGGGGCTCCATCCCAGCTCCCTGGGATCATGACCTGAGCCGAATGCAGACACTTAACCGACTGAGCCACCCACGCGCCCTCCAATGTTTTTAAATCAGACATTCTTCTTCAGGTGGAAATGCTCTTTTAGACTAGTACTCTAAAGATTTTCAAAGCCCAGAGTTGGCTTTAGAACCAGAAGCACATTCGGAGTACCCCTCTGATATGCACCCCAGCTGAAAATACACCGAGGGCCAGATACAGTCCCCCTCCCAGCCTCACCCCAGCACGTGCTCTCCTCCGCAAGGTATTGGGCATGGAGGGGACGACAGCAGGGCTGAAAGAACACCTGGTTGATCGCCATGTAGTATATTCATACACCCCATGCAATCTCTTTGTTTTTTCTTCGTCACACATGCTGACCTCAACAGATTGTTGGAAAGAGGTGTTAGGGATGGTAGGAATCCTCACTCCCTCTGCCCAAGGCACTAACAGGGCACAAAACGCACACACAACAACTTGAGATACAATTCACATATCATTAAGTTCACCCTTTTAAAGTGTACAATTCAGTGGTTTCCAGTACATTCATAAAATTGTGCACCGACCACCACTAATTCCAAAACATCACCCAAAAAGAAACCTCGTACCCATTAGCTGCCATTCCCCATTATCCCCTCCACCAGCTCCTGACAATCATTAATCTACTTCCTGTCTCTGTGGATTTGCCTATTCTGGAAATTTTGTATTAATGAATCATACAGTATGTGGCTTCTTTCACTTAGCATATTTTCAGGGTTCATCCATATTGTAGTATGTATCCATTTTGTATTCCTTTTTTTTTGGTTGAATAATACTCCACTGGGGGCGCCTGGGTGGCTCAGTCGTTAAGCGTCTGCCTTCGGCTCAGGTCATGATCCCGGGGTCCTGGGATCGAGCCCCGCATCGGGCTCCCTGCTCCGCGGGAGGCCTGCTTCTCCATCTCCCACTCCCCCTGCTTGTGTTCCCTCCTCTCTCGCTGTCTCTCTCTCTCTGTCAAATAAATATATAAAATCTTTAAAAAAAAAAAAATACTCCTCCACTGTATGGATATACCATGTTTTAACCATTCATCCATTGCTGGACATTTGGTTGTTTCCACTTTTTAGCTATTAAGAATAATGCCATGGGGCGCCTGGTTGGCTCAGTCGGTAGAGCATGTGACTCTTGATCTTGGGGTCATGAGTTCGAGCCCCAAGTTGGGCGCAGAGCTTACTTAATTAAAAAATTTAAAAAAAAAGGAATAATGCTGCTGTGAACATTCACATGTGTTTTTGTGTGAACACGTTTTCATTTCTTTTGGTTATATACCCAGGAGTGGAATTTCTGATATGGTTACTCTATGTGTAACTTTTGAGAAACTGCCAGGCTGTTTTCCACCATGGCTGTGCATTTTACATTCTCACCATCAGTGTGTGAGACTCCAGTTTTCCCACATTCTTGTCAACACTTGTTATTACCTGTCTTTTGATTACAGCCATCCTTGTGGATGGAAGTAGTATCTCATTATGGGTTTGATTTCCATTTTCCTGATGACTCATGACACTGAGCATCTTTTTATGGGCTTACTGGCTACTTGTAGATCTTTGGAGAAATGTCTATACAAGTCCTTTGCCCATTTTAAAATTGGGTTATTTGCCTTTTTATTGCAGAGTTACAAGAATTCTAGATACAAGTCTCTTATCAAATATAATCATTGCAGATAATTTCCCCCATTCTTTGGGTTGTTTAACTTTCTCCATGGTGTCCTCCTCTGAAGCAAAGAATTTTAAATTCTGATCAAGCTCAATTTATCTTTTTTTTTTTTTTTTTTTTGGTTGCTTGTGCTTTTGGTGCCATATCTAAGAAAGTATTACCTATTCCAAGGTCGTAAAGATTTACTGATGGGCTTCCTTCTAAGAGATGTGTATGTATTTTTTTTAAATATAGCTCTTATATTTAGGTATCTGATCTATTTTAATTTTTGTATATGGTGTGAGGAAGAAGTCTAAATTCTTTTGCATGTGGATGGATATCTAATTGTCCTAGTATAACATGATATCTGCTTGCTTTATTTTTTTACAAGCTGTTTTTTTAAAGTTTATTTATTTATTTAAGTAATCTCTATCCACAATGTGGGGCTCAAACTTATGACCCTGAGATCAAGAGTCACATGCTCTTCCAACTGAACCAGCCAGGAGCCCTGATGCTTTATTTTTTATATTGTATTTTTTCTAGCTTTATTGAGATAAGATTGACATACAACATTATATAAGCTTAAGGTGTACAATGTGTTGATTTCATACATGGACACATTGCAAAATGATTACCACAGTGCTGCGGAGTCAGCCAATACCTTCCTCACCTCATATAATTACCACTTGTTTTTTTGTGGTGAGAACATTTACGATCTACTCTCTTAGCAACTTTCAAGTATATACTATAGTAGTATTAACTATAATCACCGTTCTGTACATTAGATGCCCAGAACTTTAATTAAACTCTAACTGGAAGTTTGTACCCTTTGACCGATATCTCCCCAACATGGTATCTGAATAGGCAACCAAGAGTTACCATTTACCAGGGACTTCCTCTGTGCTATGCGTGTTTCTAAAGCCTTCACACATAGCATCTAACTAATCCTCAAAATAATCCTTGAAAATATGTGCTCTAACTCTTCTCATTATATAGGCGGAGAAGCTGTGAATTAGGCTGAGGACTATCCAAAGTCACAGAGCTGAGGAGTGGTGGCGTCTGAGTCCCCACAGCTGGTCTCAGCAGCTCCGCCACGCTGCGCATCACTCGGGCGCTGGTGCTTGGGGCGGTTTGGGGTTTGCAGGATCGTAGGCGGTATGCTCCCAAACAAGAGGCAGAAGCCTGAAATGAAGGCCTTGCCAAGATTGAGGACGTAGAGACCATGGCACTGGCAGAGCTGTGGAGAAAGAACCTGGCTGCAGCCCCCTGGGAACTCAGGGAGGACACTGGGGAAAGATAAAAGTGGCCAGCTGAGACGTGTGGTGCCATCACTTGCCAGGTTGGTCTCCACCTGGCCCTCAAGTCCTGACTTCCTCCCCAGACCAGGGAGAGGGTGGCCACACACCTGTGTAAAATAGGGAACCAAGCTTGGCTGTGTGAGGGGCTATCAGCTCCCAGAAGCATCGGCCCCAGGCACACAACACGAATGTATGGGGCCATCCATAGTACTAGAAGCAAGGCCTACAGAGGCACCCCATCGGCTGACTGCATGAGCCGCCAGTGGCCAGAGGAAGCAGTAAAACCCTCCTTTCAGGATCTTTTTGCTCAACTCAGACTTCCCTCATGTCCTTGCATGGTCCTTAAGGCGGTGTGGCTGGGAACGGCAAGAGGGCCCTTTCTGTTTTGGTTTTCCCAGCTGTGAATTACTCTGTGAGGATTCCTTACTCGGAGCCATACCTTCAAACTACTGTCCTTTCTCCTGACAACCTCCTAGACAGCCCCTGGGAACTGTGTGCAAGGGGCAAGCCTTGAGTAAGAAGCCCAGTTCAAGGGCAGGCCTCACTGAACTTCCTGATGTTTGCAGTGCATTGTTCTGGGTCCCTGCCCAGAACAGCCTGGCCTGGGAGGTCCTGAGTGACTCTGGAATGGCAAACAGTCTCTGCTCCCTGGCCCAGAGGGGCTGTTTGCAGAATCAAGTGTCACATTCTTACAGCTCGAGTTACCCTGGGCCCAGCTGGGGCTGATCTCTGAAGAGGCGGCTGCAGATACAGCTGCTAGAGCCCCTCCTCCCCGCCCCACACTGCCCCCGAGGTGGCCTGGCTACACACCCCCAACACCGGCGGTGTGTGCGGACTGGAACCTTCTCCTGGGTGCTCATCTGTGATGGCTCCTGTGACCTGCCCCCTTCTTGCTTCTGTATGTGCACCCCCACCCTATATCATTTCCAGGCTTAGGGCCATTTAGCTTCCAAAGTATTCCAAAGGACAAAGGGACCCAAACAGGGAGTGACCATAAAGAAATCTTCCACGATGTGGGGCCACGGTCTCCATTCCCAGGGGGCCGGGTATCGCAGGCAGGCAGAAACATCTTTGGGAGTCCATGAGACCTGGTTCAGATCAGATGTCTACCTCTTACTAGCTGTGCAACTTTGGGCAAGTCTCTCACCCTAAGCCTCAGTTTCTTCATCTGTAAGGTGGGGCCAATAAGAGTCCCTAGTCCTTCAGTTTAAAGAATTTTTTTTTTTTAAGTAATCTTTATGCCCAAGGTGGGGCTTGAACTCACGAGATCAAGAGACTGAGCCAGCCAGGCACCCCCCCAATAAGAGTCTCTTCAGGGGCGCCTGGGTGGCTCAGTTGGTTAGGCGACTGCCTTCGGCTCAGGTCATGATCCTGGAGTCCCAGGATCGAGTCCCACATCGGGCTCCCTGCTGTCAGCAGGGAGTCTGCTTCTCCCTCTGACCCTCCCCCCTCATGCTCTCTCTCTCTATCTCATTCTCTCTCTCAAATAAATAAATAAAAAAAAAAAAAAAATAAGAGTCTCTTCAAATGAGACAAAACATTTAATGCACTGGGCCTGGGGCCTGCCACACAGTGCGTGCTCAGTGAACGGGGGCCCCTGCTGTTAGCAGACAGGCCAGAATGCGGAGCACTGCACGGGGAAGACTGTTCCTGTCTCTCTCTCCTGGACTAGATGACTGGGGGCTGCAGCACAGTCTGGAAAGTCTCTGAGTGGAGACTTCAGATCTGGGACAATTTCCCAGTGCTCTGCTGGGAGGAAGAGAGGCTGTGAGAAGACAGGATCACCTGTGATGCCCCACATTTGGGGAGGGAGATCTGCCCGCCTCTCAGCTGACAGCTGGCCTGAGACAGCAGAAGAGAAGGCCTGGGGCTGCTCTGAACACATCCTGGTCTTCGTAGCCATAGCCCCCTCTGGGCCACACAATTAATGCTCAATGTCCAGGCTGGCTTGGCAGCCCCTGGAGCCGAGGCCCCTAGTGGGAGGGAGAAGGGCAGAGAGACATCTGGGAGAAGCCATGGCAAATAGCTCACGTTCTCACAGTACAGTGCTTGCTGGGAAAGCTTTCGCAGCTCAGCCCTCCCAGCACTCCCGTTTCAAGACTACAAAGAGCAGGAGGCTGGGTGCAAACTGAGTGGGGGCCGGGCGCCAGCCTGAGAGCCAGACCCAGCTGATGGGAGTGTCGGGGAGCTGCTGGGGCCTGCAGCTGTTGGGCAGGGACCTTTGTCCCTCAGGCTCCCACCCACCAGAATGGGCTCTCTGAGGAGGAGCCTCCGCAGGACTGGGCGGGGAGCTTGGAAAGCTCACTGCAATCCCAGCCTGACTGTGTAGAGATGGCAGGTCTGGGCAGGAGAGGCAACCCTTCCTGAGTGGGCTGGTTGAGGACAGGGCCCGCTGGGGGCTCACCACAGACAGGGTGAGGGCCTACCTGGTCTCCCCCAGACTCTGTTTCCCACTGGCCCATCAGCCACTTTTCTGATGAACCAGCCCCTCAGGCCCAGCTGGCTTGAGACAGAACCTGCGAGATGTTCTCGATCAGGGCTGCAGGCACGGAAGGAGGAGGTGGGGTGGAGAGACAGCAGACTCATGCCAGGAAGTGTTACTACACGGAATGACGGGCCTCTCTCAACTGAACTCAATTCTGCCCAAACACAGCCTGCTCCTCCCCGCGGAGTGTGCACAGGGCCTCACTGGCCACTTCCGCCCGCCTCGGCTCTCGCTCATCTTGCCCTCGACAGCCGGGCAGGGAATCTGCCTCTTTTCCCAATAGCTCTGGTAAAAGTCACCTCTGCCGGGCTCTCCTATCGAGTGGGGCCCTGGGCCAGGTGCTGCTGGTCCTTTAGGAAGGGGCAGAGCCTGGGCAGGAGCCCAGCACCCAATTCCGGGCAGGCCCTCCAGCACTGTGCTCTGAGGAGGTGCTGGGACGCCAGAGCCAGAGGCTTTCACTCGGGTGGCACTGCTGACAGCAGTCTGTGGGCCCACCAAAGACGGGGTGTCAGCTGTTCTGGCTGGGGCCCAGGAAGGGGGGTGGCTGGGGACAACCTGGCCTTGGGTCTCAGGAGAGTCACACTCTCCAAGGGGCCAGGGAGAGTGGGGTTTCCGTTCCCCGATCCTGCCAAGGACCAGCCCTGAGCTGAATGCCGCCTGCCTCGCATTTCTGGTGGGGAGAAGTCCGGAGCAGTGGGCTCCGGCAGGAAGTGCACGTGACTGCAGGCTAGCCGAGGGGCAGGCAGGTGCTGTCGGGAGCGCTCCGTATACAAGACCAGGCTGGTGGGGTGGGCGGCCGGGGAGCCAGCCGTGCAGATGCTGCTAAGTGAAACCTGATGTGGCGACATGAGAATCTGCACAACGTCTCACAAACAACCTTCCCTGGGATGTTTTAGATTGAGTTTTGTGGCTATGACGCGAAGGAGCCTCACGTGTCAGGATAAAAATAGCTCTGGCCTCAATAGGCAAAACGAGTTACAGTTCAACAAAACCAGATGCGAAAGCCTTCACGGCCCAGCCCAGACCCGGCGGGGTCCCTGCTTGGCTCCCTGCTCTCTCGCCCTGTCTCCCTCCCCCCTGGTGTGGGGCCCATGGGCCCGGCTGGACCCTCGCGTAGGGCATCTGCACCCCGCCGCCCACAGAGTGTGGAGGAAAGGCCGGGGGACCGGGGCAGATCCGGGCCCTGTGGCTGACTGGCGGGGCAGGCTCGAGGAAGTGACACCTCCTCTGGGGCCGGTTCCTGTCTGTGAACCTCACAGGGATAAGGAGCCTAGCACAGTACCTGGCACAGGGATTGCTCTGAGGAGGGGGCTGCATGACCCGGAAGCTGGCATGGAACCCGGGGACGCAGGTGGGGAAGGGGCGGCTACCCCTACGGGATCAAGGGGCTGTAAGAAAAGGAGGCCCAGGACTCTGGTGCAGCAGGGTCTCAGGAGGTGTGCAGTCTGCTGAATTGGAGGGCCCAGACCCCACGGCCACATGGATAAAAGGGTGGCAAAGATGTTGTAGCAACGGCACCCTTGGGACTCGATCCAAGAGGCAGTCACTTTCTTTGCTGCGAGCCGGCCCAGCTGAGGCCAGGGAGCCCTCTGCCCTGGGCAGTGACCCAAATCCAGGAGGCTTTCCAGCTGCCTGTTTCGGAGAAAGAGATAAGCTAATGGGCCACAGCAGGGCCCAGGAGAAACTTCCAGCTAACAGGGCAGTAGAGAGGGGCTGCGCCAGGAAAGACTGCTGCTGAGGGGGGGCCAGCCGGGCCAAGGGCGGCGCCAGAGACACACAGGAGGAAGGGGCCTTGCGGCCATCGCGGACACCGAGCCTGGGATGCAGAGGGCTAGGCTCTCCACGTGGCAACAAGCGAAGACCTGCGCAGTGGTGCTGGGGGGATGTTCGATATGGCACTGGTGACGGGGCGGCCAGCTCTGGTGTCCCCTCCTTCCATCATGATAATGACTCTGAAAGACAGGTCCTGACCCTTCCTGGGCGCCTGACTCTGGGCATTCAGAGATGAGTACAACCTAGATCCTTCTGACCCTGGCACCCATGCTGTCTGAAAGAGTATGTAGGAAGATGGCCTTTAAGGCTCCAAGAGCACAGAAAGGCTTTGGGGGCTGGGAAACGGTCTGGTGTGGCTGGAGGAAGTGGAGGCAGCAGAGGGCATGAGTTGCTGAGGTGGTTGAGGCCAGAATGGGGTCCCTGAAGTCACTGTGCAGAGAAGGGATATCCTCAAGAACGATGCCAGGTTGGGGCTGTGGCCCACCGCCCCACAGGAGAAGCCTGGACTGCTGGCCTGGCCACCACTGCTCTGCTCCCCTCCCTCCTTGGGCGATAAAAGCTTCCAGTGCTGGGCAAGTGCTTCTGTCCTCTAAGCATGGGGGTAAAGAGAGCAGCCTCTCAAGTCTGGGCTCCTGGGTCAGCACCAACGCCTACTACAACCCCCCCAACTCCCAGGTAAGAATGACAACAGTGCTTTCCCTCACAGTTGTCGTGAGGAGTTGAGGGGCTAGCCCACAGTGAGGTTCGGTGAGGGGACACACAGGAAGTGCTCAGAACAGCGTCCGGTCCTAACAAGCTCCATGTATTATAGTCACCATTACTACTGGGAGAAATGCCCAGGGATGGCTTCCTGGGTTTCTTGTGGAACTTGTTTGTGAATTTGGCCCCACCAGCCTGGGCGATAAGGAACGAAGTGGAATCAGAACATTTCATTTCTGCCTGTTTTTAGAGCTGGGGCCAAACTCCACCTTGGACCAGAGAACCCTGCAGGGCACACTGACGTGAGCAGTTATCCCACCAAGGAAGGAAAGGGAAGACTGGGTTGTGGGGGCAAACATCAGTCCTGGGGTGACCTTTGACCCGAGACGGCCACACTGCCGCCTCGCCGGGCCCCGGCTGCTCCCTCTCCTGCAGGAACAACATCCAGGTCCCAGGAGGGCCGGGCACGTCTCAAATGAGGGACTGATCCTGGAGGCCTCCCGCTTCTGCTGAGCCTTTGGCTCAGGCTCCTCAGGTCTGCTCGAAGGGGGCTCCTCACCCCCTCTCCCCAGAGCCTAGGCGGCCTCAGCTGGCGTCCCCCTAAGTGGAGATGGGCAGAGAATGCACAAAAGCTGCCCACTCAGAGGAGACCCAAGTGGTTGTTTCCGTTTCATTTCACCAAATCACAATTAGGAGACAGCAGCATGCGGGACCTCTCCACGGGCTTCCCTCACGGCCGCCCACCCAGGCAGCCCCCTCCCAAATGCCCCCGAGGTGAGTCTCTTCCCGGCTTGGGGCTCTGTGGAGGTCAGCAACGAAGCGGCGGTGGGAGAAGCAGACCATCGCCGCTGCCCACACGCTCTCCACTGGAGGGAGCGACGTGTGCACTGGGCCCGGTGGGAGGGATGGCCCGTGCGGCCAACTCCGCCTGCGGACCCCGGGGACTGCAGCGACGGTGCATTTAGGCGCCCGTGGCAGCTTCCCAGGTGGGTGATGCTGCCCCAACCCTCACGCTAAATCTTTTGAGTTTTACAGACCCAGTGAGCAGGCAGGGCTGTTTGGTTCTCTACAAATGTGCTGATTTCATCTTTGCTCGGCTCCCTGCCTCCTTGGCTTTCCAGAAAGACCCTTTACTGCGGGGGTGGTGGACTCTACCCTAAAGGGACATAGCACAGCACTCTGCAAGTTCTCAGAGCTGTGCCCTAGAGAGCCAGAGGAAAGCAAAATCCAAACAGGAAGAGGGTCTGGCCTTGTAGCCTCTGTCCACGTGCACGGCCGGATAGAAACAGAAAGAATGACCCTCTTGCATGCCTGAGAAGCACTGGGATAAAGAGCAGCCCACAGATGAATGAGTGTACACTTCCTGCATGCTTTCTGACCAAAACAGCCACCCCCCACGTCCTTGGGGCCTGGCCAGTGCCCTCCCCAAGGCAGCCGAAGCAGGAGAGGGGATGGCGCCCAGCCCTGGTTTCCTGTGCTCTTCTCTTACTAGTTTGAACTTGACCTTTTAAAAATCACGCACCCATTTGAAAAATCTGGTGTCAGCTGTGGACACGCACGCATGTGTGGTTCCCACTCTCTGCAGCGAACATGTGAGTCTCAGGCTAGGCGCACGCGGCCCGTGGTGCTGTGGGTCCTTGAGGCAAGAGGTGATAACTGACTGTAGGCACTTCCTTAGTGTTCTTTCCAGGATGGAATTTCTTCCCACCTGGCACACTTGGTTGTTTTTCTATGAACTCAGGGTGAGTCCCTGGCTGATGTGAGCCAGTCCTACAGCCCTGGTGAGCTGGGGCAAATCTTCCCCACCTCAGCCTCGTTAGCAGCCCACCCACCTCGGCAGGGCCAGGAGCCAGGGTTCAGAGCACCTAGCCATCTGAGACTCCCCTCAGCTCCTGCCCCCCGGGGGCTGAGAGGGCCCCTCCTGGGGCTCCCGGTCTGGGCCTCCCCAGGGCACATGCCCCGCCCTCTCCAGCAGACCTGGGCCCCAGGCCATTTTCCAGCCCATCCCTCTGATAATGAGTAAGCACTTCAGTCATCAACTTTTTGGCGCCCAGAGAAAGAGAAAAAACACTTCAGAGGTAGAGGGACAGATCCTGGGGAGTCCTGGAAACGGAGGTATCCTTCCCTTGCCTGAGGCTGCGCTGCCTCAGGTTTGGCTTCTCTCACTCTGAGAAGATTCTGGACAACTGCTTCCTGGGGAGGGAGATGTGAGGGCTGGCTCCGACCCACAGGATGCCTTCTCCTGGCTCTGCCCCTCCTGCAGTCACTTCTCACCCTCACCCCCTCACCGCTGCTCCTCCCCCTCTCAGTGGGACCCCACCCCCACACCATGGCTCGGCGCCCACACTCAACCTCTGGCATTCTTGCCATCTGTCCCAGGGACTTTGGCTTGACCCCGAGCACTGACGTGGGACACAGGATGGAGAACGGACTCCCGGGCTGCGGGACAGAGGGTGGGGACCTCCCTGAGGGTCCCAGGGTCAGGATGTGGGAGCCTCCCAACCGTGGCCTCTGACTGCCTGGAGGAAACTGGGCTCCTGGGCAAGGAAGCCACTGTATCCTGGGGAAACAAGAGAAGGAAACTGGGCTGCTACCAGAGCCCCTTACTCTTTCCTTGCTTCAGGCAGAAACAGGTGGACACTTGGGACCAGTAGCAGGCAGATCACGGGCAGCAGCAGTGGCCTGAAGCCTGGGTCCTATGTGACACCCCACTGCAGGAGCTGGGGGAGCCCTTGACTTCACATGTCACCAGGGAGACATCTTCAGTGCACGGGCCTTCTGTGATTCGGCCTGGCAGCCCTGGGGCGCAGCCAGGCCAGCAGGGCCCCCGGCGGCTCCACCCAGCAGGTGTTCTCAGGGCGGGGTACCAGAGCGCCTCCGGGGGCGCCGCCTGCTGGAGTGGCAGGAGGGAAGCTGCCGCTGCAAGGTCCTCCATCTTTTTGACATTTGGCTTCTGCATCAAAGGAGGAGCCATCTAGGACCTTCTAACTGGCTGTCAAGAACCACTCAGGAGACAAAGAGACACCCCAGGCAAACACCCAAGATTTGCTGGGGACTTTCCTATCAACTTGCATCCTTGGCATTTCCCAGGATCACGTCACTGGAGGGAACCGGCGTCTGCCTGGGAGGGAGGAGCTGGGAGTTGCACTGGTCCAGGGAGGAGAGCCACCTGCTGTTTGGAAGGACCCTGAGGGGCGAGCCCCAGGAACACCATGGCCACCTTCATGTCCAAGGACTGCCTGGAAACATCCTGTTTGAATTATCCCCTCTCTTGCCTGGGCTGCCTGCCATGTTGTTTGCTATTTTTAGCTCCCCGATGAGGAAGGAAATGGCTGCCTAGTCTTCCACCTGTGAGGCCCAAGGCTCCAAAGCCCCCGATCCCTGCCTGGGGAGACGCTGCCCCAGCAAAAGAGACAATCAGCTGACTCAGATGGTTTTATATTTAGCTGTTGGCTCAAAAGTATGAACGGTGCAGGAAGATGAGGAAAAGGGGATGTGAGGGCCTCTTATGGGGGTGGGGAGGCAGCAGGAGGGTGAGGTCTGCCTGCCTCTCAGAGAGCAGAGGAAACTTCTGACTGCTCACACCTTAGCAGAGCTCCGGGGCTCAAGAGCGGCAGCCCAAAGAGCGCCTGGTCTAGGACGAGACCGGGCACTAGCATTCCCAGGCCCCCTGAGGCTGTAACCAGAAGGGGATTACTTACCAGGAGTGTTCAGCAGGTTGGCTCTGCCAGGGGTGGGCACCTGAAGTTCTGAGTGGCTGACCCGGAGGTCAGGGCCATCAAGGCGGCCTGGGTCATCCGTCTGGCCTGCAGGGGAGGAAGCAATTTCTGCCAACACCTCCAGATCCTTCAGGATAACCTGGGGGAGAAAAGCAAAGGATGAAGGACAAGGGCCTCTGGAGAGCTGTGGTCAGAGACAGAGAGCTGCCTCCAGGGGGTGGGGAGGGGTCTGCAGAGGGTGACAGGCTGTGAGAGCCACCAAGACTATGGCTGTAACAGTGCTCAGAAAGTTCTGCAGAAGATACGGATTGAAGAGAACACAGGCAGGCAGAAGATGGGGGCAAGTGGAGGCAAGAAGCTGGAGTCCAAAGCATGGGAGTAAGCTTTCCCATGACAACTTCTCTCTAGTTCCCTAAGCAGGGACCTGACAGGTCCCCAGAAGACGTGAGACTCAGGCATCTGGGTTCGGTCTGTGTGGTGTGCATCCCAGGGCTCCTGGGCTGGCCATGCTCCAAGGTTAACCTTGGGACCAACAGTGCCCACTAGGCCACACTGCTGGTGTGCTGGCCACAGCTCAGCCCACCACCAGGCCACAGAGCAGATCCTTCTCCAGAGGTGACTCCAGGTACCCTCTACATTTGGAACAGGACTCTGGGCTCCAAGATGGTGGATTTCTTAACTTCTAGACGTGCTGTTCAATTCTCAGCTGCCTCCTTGATGGTTATTCCTAGGCCTGACCCCTGCCTGCTGAGTTCTTCCAGGGAAGACACAGAGCTGAGGACGGAGAACAGCTAAGTGTGAGCTCCAATCAGTGCTGTATGTCACAAGGTTCCCCAGGGCTGCCTCACAACCCAGAGCCCCCGTACCCTTAGAAGCTAGCTGCCCCGCACACCACCCATCTCCTCTTGCTCTTCATCTGCCACCAACAGCCAGCAGGGCCCTGACCACACTGCAGGGAGGGCTGCCTGCCCCTTCCCACCCCCCACTCATCTCTGCTCTGAAGACGAACGTGCCTGTCCTAGCACAGGCGTGCCCCCAGGACTGTCCGCGGCACTCAGTGGATGCCTGCTGGGCATGGATGGCTGACTGGGGAACAGGTGAATTGCCATGGAAACCGTGGGATTTGGTCCTGGACCTACGGCAGTGACACAGAGCACCCGTGGCTGGGGCCATGGAGGGGGGATGGGCTGTGTGCACCAGGACAGACCAGCTGGCTGGAATATGGTGACAACGGTCAAGATGAGGCTACTGCAGGGCTTTCTGTGGGATGGTGAAAGTGTTCCAGAGTGAGATAGTAGTGATGGTCATACGATCTTGTAAATATACTAAAAACCACTGAAATGTATATATATATATATTTTAAAGATTTTACTTATTTGAGAAAGAGTGAGAGAGAAAAATAGTGAGGGAGAGCAGGAGCGGGGGGCAGGCAGAGGGAGAAGCAGGCTCCCCGCTGAGCAGAGCCCGACACGGAACTCGATCCCAGTACCCTGGGATCGTGACCTGAGCTGAAGGCAGATGCTTAATAAACTGAGCCACCCAGGCGCCCTGAACTGATTAAAAGGGCAAATTTTATCTAAAACAACAACAACAACAAAAAAAGACAAAGCTACTACCCTCTCCTCAAAGCTTCAGAGTGGTTCCTGTCTCAGTGCAAGCGACACGCCAGTGCGTCCTCCCGCCCGGCCCCAGTCGTCACTTCCGGTATGCTCTCTGCCAGCCCTGGCCCCTGGGCCTTCTCCCAGCAGCACAGCATGCTCAGCACTCAAGTGTCCCACGAGCCAGTGGTTTTGCTCCCTATCCTGCCATGCTCCGGCCTCCTTCAGGCTGGACGCAGCGCGCGCGCGCACACACACACACACACACACACACACACACACACGTCACCTCCCACCTGTCTAACTGCCCTTTCCTTCGCTGCACCCCGGCTCTCAGCACCGCCTGAGCCCCCACAGTGCCAGCCCCTGGGCTGGGTGCTGGGGCTGCAGGTGAGTCCGACACGCCTCTGCCCATGGCCTGGCGCGGAGACCCACACTCGCCTGCCCTTCCAGGCACAGGTATGGGTATATTTGGAACATTCTGATTGCTGGGCCTGTAGGGGATGGATCCATGCTGGCTGAAGATCATGGCTGCTAAGCAGCCTAGACAGATGGCAGGAACGAGTGCTGCCCCTGTGCCCAGGCCAAGAGCTGGGGGCCTGGCAGGTCCAGCCCAGAAGCAGAGAGGCCCAGGCCATCTGCTCCCCAGGAAGCTCTCTATCTCAGCGGTGGCAGAAGTGGACACAGAGGGAGAGGGTGGGATGGGGGAACAGAGAGCTAGGCGGGTGACAGCGCAGCGCTCCGCGCGCGAGAGTGGCCCGAGCACGGGCCATGCACTCAAGACGCTCAATTGTCCAAGCAAGTCACTGTCTAAAGGGCAGGGAGTGAAGGGTGACCTGGGAATCGGGTGGGGGAATGACTCACTCAAACAGTGAGGCAAGAAGCAAGCCGACTGTGCCTCAAAAAGTTAAACAAAGTCACCATAGGTACACTTCCACCCCTAGTGTTCACCCAAGAGGACCGAAAACGTGTGCACACAGGACTTAAAAATGTTCACAGCATCAGTGTCCACCACGCCTAGAAAAGGGAAACAACCTTCAGGTCCTGATGCCAATTCTGATGTGTTTTTTTCCTGATAGCAGCTGGGGTGTCCTACAATTCAACTCAATTCTGACCACCTACCTGGGGGTAGCGGCGGATCCCACAGGTTGAGGGCTCAGTCCTACAAGACTGCCCCCCGCCCCTGAACCCCCGGCTTCAGATGCCAATCACAAGTAAAGGCTGTCACCTGTGCTTCTGAGGACCGGCTACAGAGCAGAGGTTCCCACGATCCCCTCCTTGGGTTTGATTCCTTTGCAAGAGCTGCTTATACTCAGAGAAACATTTTACTGACCAGGTCACCGGTTTATTATAAAAAGATGTAACTCAGGAACGGCCAGATAAGAGATGCGGAGGGCACAGTACATGCGAAGGGGCACAGAACTTCTGTGCCCTCTGGGGCTCACTTTCCCCAAATCTCCATACGGTCACCAACCCGGAAGCTCTCCAAACCCCATCCTTTCGGGTTTTTGCAGAGGCTTCATTATGTAGGTTTAGCTGATGAAATCACTGGCTGTTGTCCTTTGATTCAACCTCCAGCCCTTCTCTCCTCCTCGAAGGTTGGGTTGAAAGTTCAATGCTTTCATCACACGGCTGGTTCTCCTGGCAACCAGCCCCCCATCCTTCTAGGCATCCAAGTCACCTCAATAACCTAACAAAAGTCACCTTTATTATTTTCAACACTCAGGAAATTCCAAGGGTTTTAGGAGCTCTGTGCCAGAACGAGGGATGAAGACCAAATACGTATTGTTTACTCTATATCACAGTATCACAAACCCAAATGTTTATCAACTGATAAATGGATAAATAGAATATGGCATATCCGTGCCAGCGACTATTATTTGGCAATAAAAGGAATGAAGTTCTGATACATGCTATAAAACAGATGAACCTTGAAAACATTTGCTAAGTAAGAGGAGCCAGATGCAAAAGGCTGCATACTGTATGATAATTCCATTTATGTGAAATGTTCAGACCGGGCAAATCTACAGAGACAGAGCAGAGCCTGTGGCCGCCAGGGGCTGGGGGAGGGAGACATGGGGAGTGACTGCTAATTGGTACAGGGTTTCTCTTTGGGGTGGTAAAAATGTGCCGGGATTAGATAGTGATGTTTGCACAACCTTGTCAAAATACTAAAACCCACTAAATGGTATATTTTACTTTTTTTAAAGGTTTTATTTTTTTAAGTAATCTCTACACCCAACATGGGGCTCAAATTCATGACCCCAAGATCAAGAGTTGTATGCTCACCAACTGAGCCAGCCAGGCGCCCCTAAATTGTATATTTAAAAGGGTGAATTTTATGGTTGGTGAATTGTATCTAAAAAGAGAAGTCAAAACCCCAAGTCGGCGCCCTAAATCCCAGTCCAGTGGTACGTGTAGAGCAGTTGGCTCTTGCTGTGCCCATGGCCCAAGGTGGCAGGGCCTCGCTGACCCCCCACGATCTCACGCCTGCTTCTGATTCCCCGGAGGGCCGCGAGCACTCAGGGAGGCTACCTGTGTCCCTACATCTCCGGCATGTGCCAGCCCTGCTGCAGCCCTCAGCTGCAGGCTACTCCTCTCAGGGCTGGCTGTGCAGGTGGGCCGAGGCCCACGTCCTCTTGTCCTCTCCGCAGCAAATCCTGGTGGTCAAACGTGGCAGGTGAGGAAAGTGCAGGACAGCTGGGGCCAGGCTAGCACTCAGCTACTTCCCCCCCTGCCCGCCCACGAGGGCCACACTGGCCCACACCAGGCTTCTGGCGGGTACTTATTCCCCTAATAGAAAAGATGCTCGCGAAGAACCACCAGCACCTGAGAGGCCTGATCCGTGAGATGCCCCCACCCTCAGAGTGGCCCCCGGGGCCAGGCTGCAGGGGACCGGGAGACCGGAGGAGGAAGCCCTCCTCACTTCCAGCTAGAATTAATGCCCTCATTTGCTGTCAGTCTCCCGTTGCAGCAAGTGACCTGCTCAAGGGACCAGGGAGTCCACTTCAGACACAGCTCTGGCCCCCAAACCAGAGCCCGATAAGCTACACTGGGCTTAGTGGTCAGACGACCCTGACTTGCAGTCAGTTAGCTGCACCCCTCTAACCTCTCCCCCAGCAGCCACTGAGCACCCCAGCAGCCACTGTGGGCCAGGGCCTGTGTTGACTGGAGATGTGAAGCTAACCAGGATGGCCCTGCCTCTCCTGACAGTGACCTTGGGGAGGGAGACAGGCGGTCAACAAACACTTACAATGCAGTGCATGTGCAACTTGGCCTGTGGGGAGCAGGAAGCTTCAGAAGTACCTGAGCAGCAGTCTGCCAGGGAACCAGGGCTACAGGAAGGCACGCGAAGCATTCTCTTAACTAGCATAAGCCTTTCATGGGCACAGAATCAGAGTCACGGGCACATTCCAGGAACGGAAGCTTTGATCTAGCTCTGGAGTGGGGCATGGGATGGGGGTGGGTGTTACATAGGAGACAGCAGGCCCAAAATGGAGTCACTTGGGCTAACTCCCACGACAACAAACCAAGACTTAGTACCTAACCTAACTGCAGTTTCAACCTGTAGCCAGTCAACACGGAACTACCTGGTCAGCACTAGTGAGATAATCCTCCTGGAAGACCCCTTCCGGTCCTCTTAGAAAGGCGACCTTGCCTGAAACAACGCATTCTTTGCAAATAATTTTCTTTCTCCGCCCCCCTTCTGCCTTTAAAAACCTTTCCTTTCCTACAGCTTTTTTCTACTGCTGGATGGGGATGCTGCTGCCTGTTTCCTGAATTGTCGAATAAAGCCACTGTGATCTTTAAAATTTACTCCACTGAAGTTTTGTTATCTAACAGGGGGGCAGGGCCAGAAATCAAGCAGAAGTCAGAAGGAGGGGCAGGTCACCACGATCTATGAGGTTTGAACTTGATTTTGCAGGTGACGGGGAGTCTGTTTCCTCCTATGTGCTAACAGAGCTTCGCCCTGGCGAGGTTGGCATCGTTATAGGAGACATTTCTGTTAGGAGATTTTTGGTACCACAGCTGAGCTTGACCAGTGGTCCTGGCTCAGGGACTGGGCAGGAACAACAACGCATACGTGCAGGGCTCCAGATTTCACTTCTCTACCACAGAGAATCTGCGTGGACATCTTCGTACCACCTCCTCCTCCTGCACTGGAGAGCAGTAGCCAGCAAAACTGCGTATTTCACATTTTGAATTCTCTTGTTTTGGAAAGTTTAACACCAAATGGTAAATGAATGCAAATTATACTTCAATTGCACAATTAAAGCCGGAAATGTTGTCTACAGGTTCCTTCAATGATCCCAGCCACTCCTCTAGTGCTTATGTATCAAAAGATTTATCTCTGGTCCCCGGGAACTGGCAAAAATCTGACAGACAGCCCTCCCTGGGGAACACCACGTGTACTTGTAGGCCTTCTCGCGTGCGCACGCGCACACACACACACACACACAGCACCCTCCTGCTTCTTTCACATGGGAGTCTGAGAATAGCAGAGATGCAGGGAGATGAAGGGGCTGCCAAAATGGAGGACAAGGAATGGCTTGAAGAGAGCGTGGGGGATTTGTGGGGAGCCACTCCAGGGCTCCTGTGCCCGTCCAGTCCAGATGCTGGCTCTCTCCTAGCTGACAGCAAATCCCAGATGCCACGGAGCAACAATCCTGACAAAGGCCTGGGCCAGGACTCTGCCTCAGCCCAGGGAGTGAGGAGTGGTCCAGGGAGGCGATGTTAAGGTGGGGGTGGGTGCTGGGACAAAGCAACACGGACCAAGGGGGAGCCGTGCTCTGCCCTCCGGCTGAAGCTGGCTTTGAATCTCTGTGCCAGGCCAGGGTTTGGGTGCTCCACCTCTCCTGGAGACCCCTTGGTCTGTGGATAAGAAGGTCTGGGACAAGGACACAGCGACCTCAGCAGCCTTGCTTGTGGGGCACTGGCTCAAGGCCTGGATGAAAGGCCTGCTGCTCGGCCCCTGGAAACCAGAGTTAGACCCCTTCCCAGGAGCAGGCTGGCGGGGCCCAAGCCTACACTGGCCTGTAGTCCTGGCTCGGAGAATGAGGCAAGGCTCAAAGAAAGCAGGAGGAAGCCACGCCAATTAGTATGCGCTACACAGCTTTTTGCAAAATGAATATAAAACACTTGTGCTTTCTTTTTGTGTGAGAGAAAGGGTGGGGGGAGAGGGAGGAGGAAGAAGGTTACAAGAAAGCAATATTCTGCAGGGGCAGGAGTGCCTGCAGTTGCCATGGCAACAGGCTGGGGATGGAGGAGAGTGGTGGTGGGGAAGGCACATCAGCTGGTCCCCAGTCCTGGAGTGGGGTGAGCTTTGAGCGGGCCATCAGTGGAGTGAAAGGGTCGGTGACAACTGGGAGTGGGAAACATCTGACAAAGCAACTCTGAGAGAAAGGCCGGGGGGGGGGCAGGGGGAGGGGCCGGCCTACCCTCTGTGGCTCGGGGAGCAAGGTCAAGGAGGCCAAAGGGTTCCTGAGCAAGCCCTTGCTTCTAGGTGACTTGACACCGGCAAAGGCCATATTTCAGCGTGGGAGGGAAGTCGCCATCTGGACGGGGCACCTGCAGGCTGTCACCCCACTGTACTCCAGCAGGCCGAGGACCGGGTCTCTAGGATGGCGCTGGTGTCCTTTTTTTTTTTATGAGTTGGCCAGGCCCTCCCTGTCCCAACACCTTGTCCACAGAGCAGCCCTGGAAAACCCCTTGTTGTGGAAGGCCCCATTCTTTCACTCTCCCCCCCCGGGAATGGCTGGAGACCCAGGGCTGAACGAGGCCAACTCCCTAGGCTGGGGGCCCGTCCTGGCCTCCTACTGAGGCTCCTGACTCTGAAGTCCCAGGGCAAAGCACTGAGCAGATGTTGAATGAATACTTGCTGACCGGCAGCGCCAGGCAGGAAATGGAAGATGTGGATGGATCTGAATAGCTCCTGCCAAGGGGATGGATGGAGAGGCCTCCCACTTCACCCTACCCACTTATCTCTGAGAAATTTTTGTCACAAGTTTGGCTCGGCCCCTGGTCAGCTGATCAGGCTCCAGATGTCAAATGGCTCTGCCTTCCAGCCCCGTGAGAGAAGGAAATTCTCGAGCTGGGCCCTCTCCAGTCCTAGTCAGGAGGAAGCCGCAAGAGTGTTTCCAAGGGACACAGCTAGGTGCTGGCAGGAAAGGTGAATTCAGGCTGAAGGCCCTGGGGGCTAGGGTCTGGCCGGTACGGGCCACGGCCAAGGCTATCTGATGCCTCTGCCCGGAGCAATGGGGCCACAGGGCTGTGCCTGAGATCTGGGTCAGGTCTGGCTGCTCCTTGTTCTTGGGAAGTGGAGCTGAAATTAAGTGTGGAGGCACCGAGGCTGGACATCCATGGAGCCCTGGGGCCCTCTGCTTCCTGCCACACAGAAGCCTGTCCATTTCCTTCACAAGGGGTACAGGCCCAGCGGGTCAGGCCTCTTGAGTCCCTGACCATATACAGAATGGCTCCTGCGGCTTGTGGAGTCAGCCAGGGAACTGACCTTAGGAAGCATCCCCTTGCGGGTACCGAGGAAGGCCACGGGATCTCCCACAGACCCCAGAGCAGTCAACCAATGGAGCTCTGGGGGAAGGCAGCCAGCGGCAGCCAGCACCAGGGCTGAGGCTCCTGTCCCGGATGCAGAGTAAACCTGAGCTGCAGAAGGCAGCAATCGGGCCCTGGCCAGGCCTGGGAAAGGGGTGGTATTTCCAGAAAAGCTCATGGCTACAACGGGGTCAGAGCGGGCCAAGCCCAGCATCTCCTGGGGGGCGGGTCCCTCGGCCGTGCCTTCAGCAAAAGCAAGGAAAGCACTGCCAGAAATTTAGATTTGGGGGCGGGAGAGAAGGACTGCTTAGGCTTGGATCTCTTTTATTTCCCATTGAGAAAGCCACTCTGATTAAAAACCTTTTAGGTCTTAGTAAAGCAAAAACAACTTCAAAAAGCAGGATTATATCTCGTTTTTTGGCCTGACTTTGAACACATGCTCATAGGGATCAAGACTTTCTTTTCTTTTTCTCTCCCTCTCTTTTTCCTTCCTTCCCCTTCCTTTCATTTCTAATAAACTTTGAAATCCTTCCCTAAGTGCCTAGTTCTGTGCCATCTATGCAAAAGGCCAGCACTTGATGCGTACTAAGTCCCACTAACAGTGACAGCACAGTGTGGGTCCTGGCTGCTTAAACCATTCTAGCCTCGAAGGGTGGAGGAGAAGAGAAAGGCCAGCCCGGGTGAGACAGCTTGGAGGCCAGTTCCCAAGGCCCCCCAGGGCGCCCCCTCACCCCCGGGTCTCCCTCCTGGTGATGCCGGCCTCCCGCCAGGCCCCTGTCCGGGGGCTGGGGGTGCATCTCTCAGCGTTATACGTTGTCCCTGAGAGCGAGCCAGAGGCTGGGGAAGGGCCTGCTGTGCTCCAGGCAGCATGGGAACAGCACACACACACCGTGAGCACTCGGTTACCAGGTGATGAACCGAGGGGCCGGCTGTCTCCGGGCACTGGCGCATGGCAACTGGGACAGCAGCGCCGGGCTCCCTGTCTCCCCTCCTCCAGGTCTCTGCTTAACGCGTACCCTGCCCTGAGGAGGCAGGTCTGTTGTGGCAGGGCCGGGGGGCCCAGCGGGGTGGGGCCGGCCGGGGCGGGGGGCGGCGGTGGTGGTGTTCGGCACCCCATCCACCTCTGTCCCCCCAAAGTGTGACAAGGGCTCTGGGAGGGTCTGAGGGCGCAGGATGCTGTGATACACAGACAGGGACCTGTTTGATGTGCAAGAGGAGGGGTGGTGTGAGACAGACAAGGCTTCACAGGGCATCTAAGCTGAGTAACTTGGCTAAGTTACTTCACTTCTCTGAGCCTTGGTTTCTGCTTCAGTGAAGTGGGGGACACAACAGAAGGACCCAGGAAGGGTTGCTGTAGGATGGGCTAAGGTCATATACGCTCGGTGATGTCCAGCACAGGGTCTGGCAGGCAGCAAGTGAATGGAAAATACCAGAAACCCAGGCAACGAGGCCCGACCTCAGAGAACAATTCAGGAGGTCTGGGTTGAGGCCGAAGCAGTTGGGTTTTAAAAAGCTCCAGAGGATTCTGACAGCAGCCCTTGTGTGGATGGCTCCACCGTGGGGCTGATGTCTGGGTTACTGGACCTGGGCCTTTCTAGGTAAGATTACGGATCACTTCCTGAGTTCATGCGGAGATGGGCGGGGGGCAGGCAGTCAGGCCCAGGGCCAGGCAGTGTGCTCACCCCTGCAGGCCACTCATCCCTGCAGCTTGGCTTTACAAGAGCCGCCAGCCCTGTCCCAGGGGAAGGCAGTCCCCAACTGGCTTCGCTTTGTGGAATCCCTCCCTCGCTGCTGGGCCCTTCACCGGGGAAGCCAGCTTTCTCCCTTATTCCACCCTTCCCAGGCCAACCTCTGCCTTCCTCGTGAGCCCAGGGGTACCAGGCAGCAGGCCCCCTGCCCTGCATGTCCACCAGTTACTGTGCCAGCTTTGGGTTCTCACCCGCATATCAGGGGAAGGAGTGCACAGAGAGAAACGTTAAAGATGCTCTGGGCACACAGACCTGCCTTCCCCAGAGCAGAATGCTGCCAGGCCGGCTGTGGTTATTTGGGTCCCCCTTCACTTGGCGGCCTTTCTCACGGGTGCAATTCTGGAACCATCACCGTGGCGGTCCTCTCCCCTCCCCAGCAATGACCTGCTACCAGGACTCCTTTCAGAAGATCAAATCCTTCCAGGACCCCTAGCGGTGACTGCTGGTGCCTCTGCTGGGCTGTGGGTCCGAGTGCTGGGGACTGAGTGCAACCCCGCATTGTCCCTGCTGCCCTTCTCCCTGCCCGTTCCTCCCTCCTCTCTCTCTCTCTCTCTTTCAGAAGCCCCCAAAGGAAGCTGCAGCGTCAGCCACAGAGAGCCGTGTGGACGAGTGCCCTGTGTCCTCAGCATGGCCCCAGGGGTGCGGGGGGAGGGGGGTGGTGGTGGCATGGGGAGGCTATGGCAGGCAAGGGCCTTTTCCTGTTTGGGCTGTCCCTGCCGGGACCCAGCTCACCTCCCCCAGGTTGGGGGGACTCTCGGCAAGAGGAGCCAAGTTCTTGGCCCCCCAACATCTTGCCCCTTGGTTTTCTGGCTGGTATCTGACCTGATGGCGTGACCTGACTGTTAAGAAATCTTGGGGACTGAGGAGGGGGGTGGAGGAGTTGTTTTTGTTTGTTTTGGAGAGTGGACGCAATGAAAAGTGGAGTGAAAGAAAAACTGAGGCAGGGATCTCAGGAGGAGGAGCAAACCCCATTCTTCTGGGAGACGGTCCACTGAGAGCAGGCCCCATTAGTATTCCACGGAGTGGGGTCAGGACCACACAAAGTCAGAGCTGGATGGGACGAGCACAGACCAGGCCAACTGCACTTGATGGAGGCAAGGAGGTGCGGGGACTTGCCGGAGAGTGGGCAGCGCAGGGCAGAGGCCTGTCCTTCTGTTCCTCTCCAGGCCACTTCCCACTCCCCCTCACCGACCCAGCGGCCAGCACCCCTCCTTCGGCATGGGCCCTGGGAGGGCGGGGAGCCCAACAGGGCAGGTCAGGATTCAATACTCAGAACTGAAGAGGGGAGAGGGGGCCAGCCTGAAGGAAGCTGTGCCTCCACCCCGCCTGGAATCCTGCTCTGCACCGAGGTCAGCTCTTGTGTGCTTTTAGATGTTCTGGAACCAGACAGACCCAACTTCTGGCTCCTGGTGTTATGAGCTTGGGCAAATTACCTTCCTCACACTTGGATGTCCTTTTAAATCAAACTGGGGATAATGAAAACCAGTCCAAGAGCGCCAGGCCGAGTGGTCACAATAGAAACAATGTGCTCCGAATAGGGCATCCGCCCCATAAACTTCGCCTTCTGCCCTCTCCTGCTCCCAGCCTCCTTCCACAGATGCGGGGGTCTGAGCCCAGCACCCGCGGTGGTTTCCAAAGGCAGCCAGTGGCGGGGGTGCTGGATAGACCATCAGCTCTCTGAGTTGCCCTCAAACGAAGGGGCTCTAATGAAGTGGAAGCCCCCATTTCTGGGGCAGACACTGAGAGATGGCTGATTTCACTCCCCTGGGGGCAGAAGAGCACAGCCCCAGTCAGCCTGGACCTTGAGTAAGAAGAGGAACCCACGGGGATGATCTCAGTCTGGGGCCTCCCCCTGGGTGAGACCCCCATGCTGGAGGCCCTGTTGTCACTAACTAAATCCCTTTAAAGCGGCCGACCCACCACACCAAAGTGACAAGAGTGCTTGGGAAAGGCAAGCCCGGTGAGCTGTCTCCTTTGAGAGACTGGAGAACCTCTCCATTGCTCCTGGGACCCGGACCATGAGAACAAATGAAATCCTCTCCTGCCCCCCCGCCCAAAGCCAGCCGTGTCTGAGGGCCCAGAGGGCTGGCAGACTGACCCACACAGAGCTGACGGCCCCCCTTTCCCTCAGGATGCAGCAAAGGTGAGAGCAGCCCCCGGGCTCCCTGCCCCGCGGGGCTGGACGCTCTTGAGGCGTGCTACGGGCTTGAGGACGGGGAAGACCCCGGTTACCCTGGACCAGGGGTATGTCGCAGCTCTCGCGGGGTGCTCGAAGGACCTTTACGAGAAGCCCCCACCACTGGCGACAGCAGCCCGCCACAGCGCCTGAGCCGACCACACGGGCTCCTGACCCGGAACCTGCCCCTGCTGCCCCTGCCGCCCTCACAGTCCTACCCTCCACGCTTCCTCACTGGCAAAGGGGGTGCTCATTCTTTTTTTCTGCTTGTACGTCAGCCACGTGAGCCATAAACTCCCCTCAGCAATCTCTCTTCATGGTTCCTCTGAGCCTAGGGGAGGGGAAGAAGGCATTTCTCCCGGGTTGAGAACCTCTGCTCTGAAGTGTTAAGGTCACCTTGGCTCCAAGAGGTGAGAAGACCCTGGGCAAGGTGCCTCTGGAGGCCCCAGCGGGGTGTGCCCTTCTGGATCTCCACAGACTCTGAGGCTTGCTTCTGAGCAAGCGGCTGTGGCAGCCAGAGGCCCCGAGGCAGGCCCTCTGCCGATGATGCCCTTTCTCTTCTCTCCCCTGGAGCCAGGGCACCCAGCTCCTCCCTTCCACCTGCAATGCTGCGAACACAGCCCACTGACTTGAGCTGGGGGTCCTGAGGGAGGGGGGTGGGGAAGGGAGAAGGTATAGAATGGGGTGCTGGTCCTGCTGCTCATTGCCTTCCCCTTGGTTTTTCTATGGCTGGATAAGGACAATGAGCCCCCAAAGAAGCCCGCCCACCTGGCCATTGGCACGGGGCCTGTATGGTCCTAAGACAGGGGAACAGGACAGAGACCAGCTTCTGTTCCAGCTTTTGCTGCTGAAGCTGGGGCAGGAAGGATGTGGGGAAAAAACAGAGCCTATTTTCCTGATTCCCATGTGTACCTTTGCATTTCGATGGAAATGAGTACCAGCATCAGAGGGGCCAGAATTTACCGTGTGTTCACACATGTCGTGTATTCTACACCCGTGACCTCCTTTAATTCTCACTGGGGAATCCAGACCTGGGAGGGTGCTTCTCCCATTAGTCTCAGTTTTCAGATAAGCAAACTGGGTGTCAGAGAGACCAGCTCATTTGCTCAAGATCAAGGTTAACCAACTACCGAGTGATGCGCCAGGACCAGACTCTTGGACTGCCTGACCCCAAAGCCTGTGTTCTTAAGCCATCAAGCTGCACTGTCACCTGGGAGAAAATATTACCGAAAAGGGATGCCACTCAACATCACAACAAAATTTAAAATACTGAAAATAAACTTCATAACGAGTAAGACCTACAAAAAAGACCTGAAAGCTTTACAAAATGACTTACAGAAACAGGGACAAGCTCTGCGTCCGGGTGGGAGAGTTCAAGGCAGCGACATGCCAATTTCCCACTGAAGCGCTTGTCATGACAGACAGGTAGTTATGACGGGCCAGAATCTGGCCCAGGAGCTCTATGCTATCTCCTTTAACAACGGCCTGTGAGGCAAGTGTGGACATCACGAGCCCCATTTCATAGGCCAGAGAGGTCAGCCTCCTTGCCCAAGGTCCCTGGCGGAGAGGGTGAGAGCTGCAAGGCAAGCTCAGGTCTGGTGGCCAGTTGTCTGGTGGGGGAGGGGTGCGCGCTACATCCTCTCACCTCTCAGGTGCACCAGGCATCCTTCTAGCTCTCTTCTGAGACTGAGATTTCTTTTTTAAACTTCTGCACTGTTTTAAGTGGACTTTATTTTTTAGAGAAGTTTTAGGTCCACAGTAATATTGAGCAGAACGTGCAGAGATTTCCCACATACCCCTGCCCTCACCCCCGCAGAGCTTCCCCTTTAACGACGTTCCCCACCACAGCGGCACGTTTGTTAAAATCAGTGAACCTGCACTGACACATCATTGTCACCCAAGGTCCACAGTTTACTTTAGGGCTCACTCCTGGTGCTGTATGTTCTATGCGTTTGGACAGATGTATAACAACGCACACCCACCTTTACACCCCGAGGATTCTGAGTGCAGGCTGGGAGGCAGTGGTGCTTGGGGGTGAGGTGTCAGGGTGGTCCCAAGGCCCCTCGTGGACCAGCCACACCTTCAAGGACATTGAGAGGAGCCGTCCTCTGGTGCTCATGGGCGGAGCTCACTCAGGCAGCTGCAGGCTTAAGAGGTAGCCGACAACTGGCATCTTCCGGGCAGGGGAAGAAGCAGGCCCACCTCCCTACCAGGGTCCAGCAGGAAGCTCTGAGCATGCACCTTACATTCCATGCTACTGAAATCAGGGTTGCATTTTCACTTAAAAACATGTAATTGGATCTCTAGCTAATGGGAGGGTTTTTTCTCTGGTGCCAAGAATTTTAATTTGACACCTGCAAATTCTTTCTGACAAAAGGGATTTTCATATAAAGTGTGCAAGGAGCAGGAGACACTGAGGCAACAGCTACTTATCCTGAATGATGGAAAAACAGAACCAACCGAGAGTGCCAGAAGGGCGGGACTACCAAGTATCGCTGGAGTAGAACTGAGCGACAATAGCAGGCAAGACACCCCAGCAAGGCCAAGTGCCAATGGGACTATGGAACATGGTGGTGTCTCTGAGGCTCTGCCCCTCCCTGCCCCCAGCTCTTGCATCATTAACACCTGGGCACACTCTGTTCCCTGAGGCCAGTGGCTCTCACCAAGCGTGAGAAGCATGTGAGTTTATCATACTGGGAGAGAGAAATATTTGCAACACCAATGACAAACATAATGTCCCCAATATACAAAGAGCTTCTACAAATCAATAAGAAAATGGACAAAGGGTCTGGGGGCTGAAGCTTTTGCAGGATATACACAGCTCTCCACAGCTCACCATATGGAGAACTGTTCTTAAGAACCTGTGGAACAGGAGAAGGCGGCCAGAAATGGGGATGATGATACAACTATAAACACCAGCTCCCCCCCTCCCATGTGGTTCTGATGTGGGTAGCTGGGACAAACACTTGGTGGAACACAGGCATGATGGTTAAGTGAATAAGAGGATGAGCTTTGGAGTCAAACAGATCTGGTTTTGAGTTTGGCCTCACACTTCCTAGCTGTTGGGGGGTACTTTACCTCCCTCAGTCTGAGTCTTCTGAACTGTAAAACAGAAAGAGCGACAGTACTTCCCCACAGAATTGTCCAGGGTTCCCCAGATACCACGAATCAAGGGTCCAGCATAGTTCCTGGCACAGGAACGACTTCATACAAGCTATTGTTAAGAATCACCTGATCCCGGGGCTCTAGGATTGAGCCCCGCATCGGGCTCCCTGCTCAGCCAGAAGCCTGCTTCTTCCTCTCCCACTCGCCCTGCTTGTGTTCCCTCTCATGCTGTCTCTCTCTCTCTCTCTGTCAATTAAATAAATAAAATCTTTAAAAAAAAAAAAAAAGAATCACCCGAAACAGTGGGATAACCTGCACCTTGAGGCCCCTTGGCCGGATGTAACATTGTGGCTAAATTCTCCCCACCAGTCTGGCTGTGACCTGATCTGACTGAATGGGCTTTCAGGGTCTTAAACCTCAGGGAGCTCTGACTCAGATCAGGGCTGTGTTTGGAAAAACTAGGAAAACCCACGAGAGAGTGATTTCTAGATATCCCAGAAAGGAAGCTCCAGGAGAAGGGGGACTTTGTGTTGTTCATGGCTGTATTTCCATTGCCAAGTACACAGTATGCCCTCAAGGTTGCCAAAGAGACTGGGCAGGGGACACTTAGGAATGTGATGTGGTGAAGAACCAGGATAGGGCAGAATCAGGACTCATTACTGATTATCATGGTCCCCAACTCCCTCCCTGGAGAGATGGGAAAGCAGGGACTCTCTGCTCTTGTTACGGCAACAGCCCCCCTTGAGCCCCAAGAGCAGGTGCAATCCTTTCCCGGCAGGGGCCCGCAAGATATGCCCAAAGCTCTGAGAACATTTGGCACTTCAGCAAATCGCGTTTCCACAGCCGCAACCCGAACAGAGCTGTTTAATGGACTGCGTCTCCTCCTGCTCCCTGTAAATGCACACGCACACAGAAACCCATCACGAGCAAAGAGAGCTGCATGGGATTAAACAACTCAATTTAAAGGATTGAAAACTCAGCTGCTTCCAGTGAAGTCCTAGCAAAGTTCTGCTTTCCCTTTCTGTCCTGAAATGAGGGCTGTGAGTACAGTGAGTCATCCCTAACTCAGGCAGAACCGGGCTGTGTCCTCCTGGGCCCCACACTGCAGTGGGGTGCTGAGGGGAAGGGAGAGAGAGGCCGTGTGTGTGTGTGTGTGCGTGTGTGTGCGTGTGCACGTGAGTGGGGCAGGCAGGAGGGGTCAAGGGCAGATGCCCAGACCATCTGTTTTGGATTTTTCTGGAAATGCAGAGTACCTCAGAGGACGGAGAGGCAGACACCTGCCGTCTGCATCTCTTTTCAGCTCAGGTTTAAGAAAGCAAAGTCAGGCTGCAGAAAACTACCCTGGGCCCCACACAGCCTGGTACCAGCCTCAGGCACCTCACGCACAGAAGGTTGTGAGCAGTGTCCCTCTCCCCTCTCCCCAACCCCCGCAGCTCTTGTCCACTCCCATGTTCCCAATGGGCAGTGTGGGGGATCTGTGGATTCATGTGCCCACTGCCTCAGGGGGCACACACAGCTCTGCCTGGAGCCCACAGCTGCCCAGAAGACGGAAGGAGAGGGACCAGTTGAGGCACAGCCCGCCAGCGTCTGACAGGCAGCCTGGAGCTAGGATGGGTTCAGAGAAGGGATGCTACCCTGGCTGATGGCAACACCCAGCTGCAAATCCTGCCCCTCGGCCGGGAGGCTGGGGAGTCCTGAAAAAGAACCACCTTAGCCTAACTGCACAGAATGGACCACTGCCGAGGATGGGTGGGGACAGGTGGGGCCTCCCCAAGGGGGCTGAAGGATGCAGGGCCCAGCTCTCCTTCCCCTTCTCTGGGCTAGCCTCTCTCTTCTGCTCTTGACCCCAACACAGCAAAGCTTAAAGGGACAATTTCAAACCAGAGGGCAGAATGGAGTCTGGGTGAAATGAACAGAACGAAAGCTCCAGAGGGGCCAGTGCCGTGCGGCCGGGCACTCAGCATTTTCCGAGGGTCAGTTCACCCTCACAGCCATGTGCTGCCACTGCCCCACTGAGAAGAGAAGGAACCGGATGTGCAGAGTTGTGAAGTGACTTACTCATGGCCAGGAAGCTAAGTGGGGCCAGACCTTGCCTTTGGGTGCCCAACCCACAGCCGAGCTGCCCACCACCACACCCCCTGCCTTCTACGGTCGAGCCAGGTCCCCCCCACCCCCCAAGGCTGGTGTTCTTGCTGATGCATTGACCCAGTGCTCTTCAGAAGGGCCGGCGGAGGAAGTCCTTGTTCCCAAAGCCAAGAGCATTAAACCCTGCTTTCCCCGGAAGCGATGCACATTTACCAGGTAGGAAGAGAGCAATTTTTTGGATGCTGATTTAAGAGAACAACAACAAAACGAGCACTTCTCATCTACCAGGTCCCATTAGCCACTCAAAAGGGGAGGCTGGGCAGCCCTGCACAGAAGGAAAGGGGCACACGTGACCTACCTCGTCGGATTCATCCGATAGCGTCTGCAGCAGGATGGGGAAGAGGCTGTCGGTATGCCGGAACATCTGGAGAGCAGAGAAGCCGGGGCACCCGTGAGCATCACCGCCCCCACCAGTGGATTCGGCATGGATGGGGTCTTACTGCACTGCACGGACCACCCCACGCCCTCCCACGGCCCCTCCAGCATCTGTCACTCCTCTGCCTGACAGGGGCTTTCTGGAACTGCACTGACCAGAATCCTACCAAGCACGAGGCGGCCCCCGAAAACCAAGGTGTACCCCAAAGCAGCTCCCAGCTTGGAAGGGCCTCCGGGGCTGACGGGCCCAGGGACTCACCTTCCGGGGAGTCTTGATATAGAGGTGGTACAGCCACTTCAGGACGGCGATCCTGGTCATCATCCCGATGGCCATGTCACTGAGGTGGCAGTTTAGGACCTGCACAATGCCATCGAGGTGGAGTGTGACCGGGGCCCTCTCGGTGCTGTGGGCAAGATCATGGAGGAGACAGGTGTTGAAGCCACGGGCGCCCCTCCGCCCTGGCCGCAGCGCCACCCCGGTTCCGCACTCAGAACCACGCTCCGCCTCCCTCTCCTGGGCGCGGCCGTCGGGGGCGGGCAGGTGGTACCCAGCCTGGCATGGCTCCCGGAGGGCTGGCTTCACCGCCTTGACCTTCCTCCTTTCTTTCCAAGGCCAGAGCTGTGACAACCACAGGTGGGGGAAGAGGGCCAGTCTGCTGCGTGCCTGCCCGCCTCCCCAGCACTAGCCTGGCCTGGGCAGGAGAAAACCTCTCTGATGTCACCGAGCTGGGGCCCAGCAGACCTCGGGGCTGGAAGGCTGTTCAGCATCTCCAGACCCTTTGTTGATAAAACAAAACCACCACCTCCGACGAGTCCAGGGCAAAGCCCTGAAAATAGCCCTGAAGAGCCAACAGGTTTTTTCACCGGGCAAACGAAGAACTCTCCTCGAGTAAGGAGAGGGCTCGTGGCTTTAGAGCTTGCCATACTCCAGGCCATTTGGCACACGGTTTGGCTTGGCTGAGAAGCCTTGAGAGTTGCCTGTGAAGCTGTAACGCTTTCGTCTGAGTCGGGGAAGGAGCAATACAGCCTCTGCCTCTGAGAGACAGAGCCTGTTCGGACTGCGCTTCGCTCCAGCGGGGCACAGGCTCCCGGGCCCAAAGGCTCGCCGGCGTCCGGGCAGAGAGAGGCCCTGCCCAGCAGCCCGGAGGAGACTGGCTGCCACAGCCCTCTGCCCGAAGCACGGCTCCCAGGCAGAGGCTGGAGTTGCCAGGGGTGGGGGCAGCACGGGCCGAGAACCTAAGGATGTTAGCGAGGGGCTCCCTTCCTGCGACAAGTCATGCCGCCCAAAGGTCTCATGACAGGTGCCCCCCGTGGGCTGCAGTTCCTAAGGACCCCGGCCAGGCAGTTCAGCTGCCTGCCGGGACACAATGGTCTCGCGTGGTATTTCTAGGCTGCTCAATTATTCATTTGCAGCAGGAACTCGATGCCTGTGCTTCCCTAACTCGCCCGCAGCCTCTCTGAAGCTCATTTGATGTGAATTCCTAAAGGGCCCCGCTCTCAGCTCTGTAACTGCTCAGTGGAACTGCTATTCACTACGGTTTGATGATTCCCCATAGCGCTCATTTCAGGGGTGAGAGTGGGCACTCCCGTCCTCTGGTAGCCGGAGGGGCTGGGCGTGCTGAGCCTCTGGCCGGGGCGGCCCCTGAGATTTCCCCAGGAGTCATGTGGCTGGAAGTTCTGGGGTCTTCTGAGAATATCCAAACGTCTAGATTCTTTGGGAGCCTAAGACAGATGGGGAAACTAAGGCACAGACAAGTCCAGGGTGGCAAATGCAAGCTCCCAGCCAATCTCTTCAGCAATTCCTCTCCCACACTCACTATCTAGTAGAAATACAACATGAGCCACCTGTGGAATTTCACATTTTCAAGTTTTGTACTAACAAGTAACAAGAAACAGGTAAAATTTTAATGATATATCTTTAATGACTCTAACATACCCAAACAATAGCATTTCAACATACGATCAATACAATAATCAACATACACGTCACTCATAGGGTACTTCATATTCTCTTCTGTGTCCTAAGTCTTCGAAACCCCGCGCACGCCTCACCCCGACAGCACACGTCCGTTCAGACCGGCCACACGGCACGTGCCCAGTAGCCCCACAACAGCGGCTACCGCCACAGACAACACGGCGCGACAGTGCCCGGCTAACGAGCTACCCTACAGCTTCCAGAGCATTCCCTTCCCTCTCTGACAACTTCCTAGATGCTCCCTCTGCTCCTGCCGATGACCAGGACTTACTGTCTCATCTCTAAGTCCTTCTTTTTCCCATCCTGCTGGCCTCCTACCTGGCTCCTTCCAGCATGCTGTTATAGCTCTTCTCCTTGAGAAGCTGGAAAAGTTCCAGAAACCTACCCGCAGCCCAAGGCCTTAACAAAGGAGGAGCTCAGGACGCTGTGAGGAGGGAGCAGAAGCCGTCCTGGCCCTGCCTCTTCTTTCCTAACCTGTGAGCCCCCAGTCCACAGTGAGTCCCTTTCCTCAGCAGGAGCTGCAGGGCATTCCAGCTGCCACATGGGGCCCAGGGTGCCAGGAGGACCCTGTGCCTGGCAGGCCACCACCACTTTCTTAGCTGAAATGGTGCCCTTGGGAGCCAGGCCTTGTTTTCACTCCCCCAGGGGAGTCAGAACTGCACTGGCCAGCAACGGCTGTGTCCTAAGCTACTGGTGAGGAGGACGGCAGCGCCAAGCCCAGCTTCCCCAACTCCACCCTGCAAATCAGGCCCCGAGGTTACCCAGTCAGCAGTGGTAGCACCAGCAATTTGAGTGTGAGCAGTCGGAGTCTAGAGTGGCCTCGTCCACCACATGCCACTGCCTCCCAGTGGGCCAGGCTCAGGAGAGTCCACTTCCAACTGGCCCCTGGCAGAGGCAGCAAGATGGCAGCCCCTCTGGGGACTGGCCACTGCCTGGCCAGGTCAGACCTGGCAGCCCCATGTACTGGAGGTAGAAAGAGGTCATCACGTTTGCCTTTCACCGTATTTTCTTATCAGCATGGTAGACAAAGTCTCTACGTGGGGTGAGGAAGGATACCGGGAAAGCCTGGTGCCGATCCATGTGGGGGGCACTCCAAATCTGAGCGGCCCAAATAGGGCTCCAAGATGCTAGATGGTCCCTGGGGCAGCTGGGCTCCTTGCTTCAGTGTGGTCTCTTGCTTCACTTTTGGCCAGCTCAGTGTCTCCTCTGAGGGACAAAGCAAAGGCCAGCCCGTGGTGGCATCTCCCTCAGGTGGCACTGTGTCAGGGCCAAACAGCGAAGGATTTCATGGCGCGGTGCGTGAGAGCTGGCAGTATTCTGTGCGCTAACACGACTTCCCCACAACAGAACTCCCCAGACATGGGCACCTTCAAATCACTGCCGAGGCAGGTGTCACTTCAACCAACCAAGAACATCATAGCTGAAAGGGACCTCATGGCTCAAGTAACTTGATCCTTCAGTGCACGGATGAGATAGTATGGGACCTGTCCAAGGCCATGCGGCCATGCGCTGAAAACTTATTCCTGTAGCTGGAGACATTCTCCACGGGTCTCACTTCCCCTGGCTGGCTGGAGGGGAGGCTCACGGGAAGCAGGCGCACCCCAGGGCACCAGGGAGACTGATCTTCGTGCCCAGGAAAGATCCCAGCAGCCGTCAAGGAGGTGGCTCTCAGCGGCTCTGCTGGGTGTGGTTGGCCCCTGTGTGCTGGGCTCCTAACGTGCTCCGAGGGAAGCCAGGCCCTTCTTCCAGAGGGCAGGCTGCATGGCATACTCTGAGCTGCTGCTAGCCTGGGGTCTGAGATGGGGTAGCCTCCGCCCTGGCTTCCCTTCCCCAGAGAGCAGAAGGCAGCTCACTCACAGTTTAAAATTTATTTCTGCATCGGTTCCAAACAGTCTAGACTAGTCACTCCTGGGGGCTTCTGAGTTATTTCAAGGTGTCTGCAAAACTCCATTTCCACTGCACATTTTCTCATAAGGCATCTCATAACTAATGTCTTACACATATATGTACTACATTTTCCAAATGCATGGCACTACTGTGGCCATTAAAATACCGACTTATTAAATAATACTTCTGATACTACTAATAAATAATGATAAATTCCAGTGGTTCTCTCTGGGAGGTGGCACTTCATTTCTGTAATGTCTCACTTTGTATGGTACTAGTATGTTACATCTCTAATCAAATTAGAAGAGAAGAAATAAAAAAAGAATTGTTTCTGAACTCAACGTGGTTTTTTTTATAAAGTATCTTTACAACTTCTTTTCAGTCAGCAGATGCTAAAAGTTGGGAAGCACTGAATTCCAGATCTTTCTGCCTTTCTGCAGCCAGCTATACCAGGAGACCTATACTGAATGTTGCTGATGACACCGCGGCCCTCGGCAAGGCCCAGGGCATCAGAGTGGACGCCTGTGTCCACGGTAACACCTGTCCTGGGCTCCCACATCAGCTGAGTGAGGGAGGCTGACGTGCGGTTTCTGTAACTCTCCCAGGGCACCCACTAAAGGTCACACCAGGGGGCTTGGGAGGAAGACCGGCCTGGCTTGAATTCCAACTTGGCCACTAAGGAGCTTAGAGATTTTGGGCAAGAAGTTAACCTCTCTGGGCCTGTTTTCTCATTTGTAAAATGGGGATAATAATGAGGTTTTCGTAATAGTAACTGTTGCTAAAATGTGTAAAGAGCTTTCTGTGGGCTGGGCACCGTTCTATTCTCTTTACATATTCAACTCATAGGAGCTCCACACCCCTAGGAGGTAGGTATTATCACTGCACCCGGTTTACAGATGAGGACACTGGGGCAGGGAGCAGGGCCACAGAGTCAGGACATGTGTCCAGGCAGTTGGACTGCACTGTGCAGAGGATTCATGGGAGCCGAGGGCAGGCAGTGGGGCTGGACAGTCGCAGGGCAGGTTCTGTTTCTTGGTGACCCTGGAAGGTGCCCTCTTGCCCAAGCGCAGTCCCCCTCTGGCAGCACCTACTGGAGGAAGCATACACCCACCCTACTGTCATCCGCTGCCATCTCCAAGGAGTGGGGGGCCCAGGCACCCTGGCTTGGGGTTCACGACTCCGAAGGCCGCCCCCCTCTCTGGCACAGCTACTGACTCAGACCGCAGCTGCCATGAGGAAGGGGCCATTCGTGGGAGACAGAAAGCTTGAGATGATTTGCTCTTGGTTTTTAATGTTAAAAGGGTAGGATCCGACATGGGCTCCTGAATGACAGGTATAAAGCAAAGCCTGGTTCCAACGAGGTAGTTCCTAGCCTCGGCCTCTAGACCCGGCCCGGCAAATGGCGCCCCTGCCTCCCAAGCGAGGCGGCGGAGAGTCGTGCCCGCCTGCACGGTCAGTTGGTGATGTCGGATCTCTGCCTCCTCCTAGACCTCCCTCCGCCTCGCACTGCCAACTCCGTGGAGCAGGACAATTCCCCGTGGCCTGGACAACAGTGACAGGTCTGCAACAGGCTTCTGTGCTCCCACTGTTGCCCCTCCCTCACGTGCCCTCCCGGGGGCTGCCACAGGACCTCCCACGTCACAGGTTGGCCTGGCACCACCACTTAGCAGGCAGGCTCCCACGGCCTGGAGAACAAAAGCAGGGTGCCATCTCCCTGCACCTCCATCCAGATCCCCCCCCCGCCGAATCCAGGATCCAAACCTGCCTCCTTAACCACCCCTCCCCGAATCCAGGATCCAAACCTGCCTCCTTAACTGCCCCCTCCCCGAATCCAGGATCCAAACCTGCCTCCTTAACCGCCCCCCTCCCCGAATCCAGGATCCAAACCTGCCTCCTTAACCGCCCCCCTCCCCGAATCCAGGATCCAAACCTGCCTCCTTAACCGCCACCCCCCCGAATCCAGGATCCAAACCTGCCTCCTTAACCGCCACCCCCCTCCGAATCCAGGATCCAAACCTGCCTCCTTAAGCGCTCCCCCCCTCCGAATCCAGGATCCAAACCTGCCACCTTAACCGCCCCCGGGGGTGCTGAGAGCCACATGGCACAGAGCCCTTGACTGGCCCACTCACACACCTGTTCCTCCTTCCACCCCAGCTTGGGAAATGCCAGGATATCCTGAGTTGGCTCAAGCCCCAAATCTAGAAGTTATTCTTTCCCTCATGTCTCTCCTCTCGCTCCACCACATGCATCCGCAAATCCTGTCAATTCACCCTTCACAACAGAGAAAAAAAACTCCCCAACTTTCTCCATGTTCTGCCCCCTCTTCGGGCTGAGCCTCTTTCCCTTAATACAGGGTGGTCAACAGTGAACCCCCCAGCTGGTCTGCACTCACCCGACCCCCCTAAATCCCTTCTCTACACAGCAGGCCCCACATCGCCTGTCCCTCCTCAGCCCAAAAATGGAAATATTACTACTAATGATGCCATGGGATTTAAACAACAGCAAAATCCAATGACGTGACATGAAGTATCTGGCACAGCGGGCCCAGGAAGCACTCACGAGTGATCATCCTCATCAGCCACGATGCCGGTGAGCTTCGGCTCAGGCGCCATGGCTGGCCCCCAACATCCTGAGTACCCCCTTCCCCCCCCAGAAACCACTGTCCTGTTTCTGTCTCCCCACTGGAGAACCTCAAGGTTGGGGACCACAGTCAGGTACTCTGGAGTATGTGACAACTAATGGGATGAATAAACGAATAATGTCTACTGCCTTGCTCAGACGATTAGGAGAGGTCCCAGGAGCAATCCACATTTATAGTCCATACTCACACACTTCGAACACCCCCACGGGGTCCTTAGAGGTAAGAATTAATGAACAAATGATACCAGAGGAGGAAAGAGCCGAAAGGTCTGGGAAGAAGAGAGCCTCTCGGGGGTTGAGTGCAGATCTTCTCTTCATGAGTGACCTGTTCCCCAGGGCCCAGGTTCAGGGCTGAGTTCAGGGGGAAGACACCGCTGCAGGAGAGTGCCATCCATCGCAACCCCACAGAAAAACTGACATGGGGCAAGTCCAGGGGACTCAGGACAGGGACAGAACGGCGAGAACTCCCTCTCCAGGGGAACGCCATCACCCTGCATACAGCATGGAGGGAACTGCAAGGAAGGGAATGATCCTGCTGCTGGGCCTGCACCGCCCCCGCGTGGAAGGCTGCGCCATGACAGCCGACCTGGCTCCCCGGGGAGGACCGCTCCTGCTGCCCAGTCTCTGCACTCCCGGACTCTGGAACGGCCGTCTCCTTGCCAGTCTTGTCAGCCCCACGTTCTCCTGACGAGCAAAAGTCCCGGGCAAAGGCATCTGTACGTGCCTCCCTGTAGCCACCATGCACTGGTGATACTTTTACAGCTCGTACTTATTGACCTCCAGCAGCTTCTAATCCCTCCCCACGGCTGCTGGTCCGTCAGAACTGGGTGGACTGGGTTTGCTCAGCATCTTCAGATTCCCTCACCAGGCACCTCCTGCACCCCACCTGGAGAGTTTGCCCCGGGTCTTCCCTGAAGTTCCCTGCACCCAGGAAAGATCTAGGCCACTTGCTTTCTATCAACACCTCCGGCTGGCACAAACCACTTACCTGGCTGGTGTGAAGACGCCGCTGCCGCTACTGAAGCTGGAGTCACAGGAACCATCGGGGCCTCCTGGGGACAGTGAGAGGAACAAGGCGTCACGCCCAAGGGCTGCTGGGGTCTCGGAGTGCACGAGATCCCCGCTATGAGGACATGGACCCTCTAGCTCCCCACACCTTGATTCTGGCTCTTGAAGAGGACTGTAGCTCGGGAGCCCCGAGGACACAGTGCCACTCATTCCCCAAAGCTTGCTGGAGAGCACCCATGCTTGGAAGTTTTCAGGCACGGCAATCTCAAAAGGAGAAGGACACCTGTGCTCACACATCTGGGAAATCTCAGAAGGGACTGCTGGCCCGAGGGCATGTCACAAACCACTCCTGGGAAGGTCCACATCGTTAGCCACCCGGGAAATGAAAATCAAAGCTGCCAGGAGGTATCATTTCACACCCACCAGGGGGGCTAAAACAAAGACAGAGTAAGTGTGTGAGGCTGTGGAGAAAGGAAAACGCTCGGAGCCTGTGGGTGGGAAGGTAAAACGGTGCGGATGCTCTAACTGCCTGGCAATTCCTTCAGGGCTCGACGCAGTTACCCTATGACCTGGCAGTTCCACTCCTAGATAGATACCCCAGAGGAAAGGACACTTCTGTCCACACCGGAACCACACACCACGTTCAGGGCAATCCCAATGTCTACCAGCTGATGAATGCATCACTAGTATGCGTTAGCGCCGTACAATGGACTATTATTTAGCAATAACAAGGCGTGAAGTACTGATATGTGCTCCAACATGGATGAAGACTGAAGATATGCCAAGGGAAAGAACCTAGTTGCAAAGGCCCACATATTGTAGGACTCCATTTGTGTGAAATGTCCAGAATGGACAGATCTATAGACAGAACATAGAATAAAGATTGCCGAGAGCTAGGGGTAAGAGGCCATGATACCCATTTTCTTAAATTAAAAAAAGCAAAACAAAAACCAAAACCTTTTTATTTTGAAATAATTTTAGATTTATGAAAAGTTGCAAAAATAGCACAGAATTTTGTTTACCCTTCACCCCGACGCTCCTACTGTTAACATCATACGTTATCAAACCAGGAAAGCAGTGCTGACACAAGACTATTAACAAAACTACAGAGCTAATTAGAACGTCACCGCGTTTTCCACTCATGCCCTTTGTTCCAGGACAGAATCGGGGAGCACACGTTACATCTAGTTGTCCAGGCTTAGTCCCCTCCGATCTGGGACTATCATTGAAGCCCTGGTCAGTTACACTGCAGAATGTGTTGCCACGTGGGTTGGTTGCGTGTTTTCTCATGATTAGGCTGAGGTTACACATTTCTGGAAGAACGCCACCAAAGTGATACGCCTTCTCAGTGCATCATGTCGGGGGTACATGATGTCTGTCTTTTTTTTTTTTTAAAGATTTTATTTATTTATTTGAGACAGAGAGAATGAGAGAGAGAGAGCACATGAGGGGGGGAGGGTCAGAGGGAGAAGCAGGCTCCCTGCCGAGCAGGGAGCCCGATGCAGGACTCGATCCGGGGACTCCAGGATCATGACCTGAGCCGAAGGCAGTCGCTTAACCAACTGAGCCACCCAGGCGCCCCATGATGTCTGTCTTGTTGCCGGTGATGCTAAACCAATCACTGGACTGTGGTAGCGTCTGCTGGGTTTCTCTCCTGTGAGTTACTAGGCTCCTTTTTGTAATCAGTAAATATCTTGGGGAAGACTTGAGACTAGACAAATACCCAGTTTTTTCCTCAAACATTCCCTTGCTGATTTTGGCATCCATTGGTGGATCTGTAATAATTATTACTGTTGAGTTTCCCTAATGGTTATTTTCTGTTTTCCTCTGTCTTTCTACATTTATTAACTGGAATTCCTCTATATGGAAAAGCTGTCCCTTCTCATCCATCCATCCATATCATTATGTATATATATTTTATTCTGTGGATTACAAAATAAAACTATCATTATTTATATATTGTTGTTCAAATGGTACCAGCCTTGACCTGTTAGAAGTTTTAAATTATACAAGTAAAACATATTCTCATTCTAAAAATTTCAAGCAAAGCAAAGCATGCTCCATCTCTCCCTAGCCTTCAATCTTACTTCACTCTATGTGCAGGTAATCACTTTACTGGTTAGGCAAGTATCCCTCTCCATCTTTTGCTTTCGTTCTTTTTGTTCTGTAACATAAATGGAATCACAGGATATTTTCTGCAATTTGCTTTTTTTCCCTTTTTTAACTTTGTATTATGTCTTAGAGCAGTCACTGCTATTCCTGTGGACCACGGACCACCCCCCAATCCCAAGGTAAAGAGGGCCTTGATTTCCACGTTGAACAGAAAGGCTCCAAGCTGCTGCCTGTCTCCTCTAGTCCCAGAGGCCCTTTAGGGGATGGGGCACAGCTCGGTAGGGACAGGTATGGGCTGGGCATGACGGGACAGACCTGGGCCCAAAGGGGAGGACTTGCAGGGAAGCCTGGGTGGGCCAGCCTGGACCGGCAGCCAGGACTCCGTGCTCCCAGTGGCCTCCTCCCTCTCGACTTCTAGAAACACACACGTTTGTAGATGAAATGACCCGATGTCAGAAATAGGCTTCAAATTAATTTCAATTGTTTCCTAACTTTCACTCTTCCGCCTCCCCCACGCGTCCTCCTGTGGGAGCACATTTCTCCAGGGTCCCACGTGGGGGGTGCTGCTGGGGGAAGGGCCAGGCATTTTATATTTTAATCCATACTGATAAGTTGCTCTTTAGGAAGGTTCTACCAATAACAAATGCACTTCAGGAACAGAGGAGCAGTCGATCCCCAGCAAGCCTCACACAGGGATATTAGTAATCTTTTACATTTTTGCCAAGTTGATGAGTAAAAATGGTACATTGTTTTACTCTGCAATGCTCCCCTTTTCAGTCAAGCTGTACATCTGTGGCTTCCCTTTTTGTATTATTCCCTCCTCAGAGAACCAGGGTGTAAACAGCGCTAGAAGCATAGGCTCAGAGCCCTTGGGGCGAAGTGGGAGCCGGGACTCCCTCACTCACTAGCTGTGTGACCTCGGGCAGCCTACCTGACTTCGCCTCCAGCCCCTCACCTGTATGATGGGGTAACCAGTGCTTACTGCACAGGCTTGTTAGGACAGTACGGCAGCTACCATTTGTTAGGTGTTCAAAATGAAAAACCTTACCTACGTCTGTATTTATTTCCTAAGGACAAATTTTTAAACGTTTATGGCTTCTGACACATGCTGCTGAATGTATCTACCAGACAATGTATTTCACTTGTTTACTCTGTGCTTCTCCCACTAGGAATGCTCCTTCCCCCCAAATCTCCACAGGGGACATGTATTTCCTTCATAATCAGAATAAAATATGGGGGTGGGGTGGGGGCCGAGTGGAAGCTAAGGAGAAGGAAAAGATTCAGTTCAAATGACCGCCATGGACCTGGCTTCGAGCCCCCAGTCCTCTGTGACCACATGGAGGGCCACATGTGATTAAGTGATTAAGCAACTGTGGGTCTGCCCCTGAGCTCCCTGCAGGCAGGACCTGGGTCTGATTCACCTGCATCTGGAGGGTCCACAGAAGCTGCTGATACACCCAGGCCCATCAAAGCCTTGCAAATGGATGGATTCCATTATACACCTACCAACAGTGGTTGCCAGCCCTCTCCTGGAAACCCTATTCACAGCTCTGCCCCTCACCTGCCACATGAATTTCTATCCCTGACCCTCTATGGTCCCTCATTTAGGACCTACCAGGGGCCCATTACCATCTGGGAAAGGCTGGTGATAAAAAACAAGGACGCAAAAGCCCTGCCCTGAGAGTCTTGCTAAGTAGATGGATATGTGATACGCATGTATTAAAACAGTTTGACATGAAAGCACCTGTTGCTGAGAGTGTCTGGCCTTTGCCATGTGCTAAAAGCTTTATAAGCAAAAATCTCGCTTAAAACTCACCATCACACTATAGGTTTGGTATTCTTATTGTTATCCTATTTAACGAATACGGAATCAGAGGCTTAAAAAGGCTCAGTGGCTTGTCCAAGGGCAACAGAAAGGAAGTTAACAAAGCCAGGACTCACCAGCAGGCCGCTCTGACCCCAGAATCTAGGCCAGGACACTTGAGACAGTCAGGCAGCATCATGGAGAGGAAGAGGGAGCACACAGCAAGAGCCCAGGAACTCGGAGCAAGGGCACTGCATTATGGACCCCTCAAGTGGCAGGGCCTAGGGGAAGCCAGAGCAAGCGGAGAGGGGCTGGGGACAGTGCGGCACAGAGGAGGCCCCGTGGTTGGAGGTGAGGGCGAAGTGCACGCGTGCACGTGTACGCTAAGGCACAGAAGGCTTGGCTGACCAGCCTCGTCGTGGATCTTGCACCATCACTCCCCCTTGCCCCCCCCGCCCCACGAGGGAGACGAGGCAGGAGGTTCCTGCCTTCGGCCAGGTGACCAGGGCTGGAACAGTGGAGCAAAACAGTAATAAGAAAAAGGGCCAGAGGCTGGGATGAACCTGTCGACTTGACTAGCTGAACCATCACTGTCTCCTGGCTTGCTGGGGCCTTCTCCTGGCCCTTTGGTAAAGTGGTGGTTACAAGCTAAGCACGTCTGCAGTGGATTTGGAGCCCCCGGATTAGCTGTGATCATCTCTAGGAACTACTATACACTAAGCTTTGCATCTGCTGAAATGCTGTTTATGAGGCAGTAAAAGCCAGAGCCAAGCTGCCTGAATGTATCCCGGTCTCGCGTGAGAGTCTCCTAAGCAGGGAGCTGTTGCAAGAGTGCTTAGGAAAACGATCTAAAAAAGTGAAAGAAGCTGCGATGGTTGGCAATGGCAGCCTGGTTTCTGGCAGGCGAGGGTACGACTGCTGAACCCCGTGCTCCAGCTGGGGTTATCGACAGCTGCCACGACCTGCAGAAGAAAGTGGTTCCTTCCCACGGGGCCTGACTTGTTGCCACATAAGCAGAAAGGGTGGGGTAGGGGCTGCTGGGTTCCACTCTGGGGGAAGGGGCAACGATTTTATTTAAAAAACTGAGACATAGTTCATGTAACATAAAACTCACCATTTTAAAGCATACAACTGGGTGATTGTTTGTAAATCCACAGTTATGTTAAGCATCACCACTATTTAATTCTAGAACGTTTCTGTCACCCCCCCAAAGAAAGCAGGCATCCAATTCCCTCTTTCCCTCCAGCTCGGCAACCATTATTCTACTTTCTGATTCAACGGATTAAGAGGCACTAACTTTTAAAGTCAGTATAAAATATTCACAACTTCTCCATGTTGCAACTTGTCAAGCCAAAAACAAAACAAAACAAAAATGAAAAGAAGCCATCCCACAAACAAAAAAAGCAAGATGTGGAATTATGTAAACCATACGATCTCATATATATATGGAAATATATATATATGGATACGAAAAACATACATGTTATTATATGTTATATGTACATAACAGAAAAAATATGCCAAGATTATACTAATTGCCTCTTGGTGGGGGCAGTCTTGCTTCTCTATATTTTTCTCTACTTTCCAAATTTTCTAAAATGAGAATCAAAAAATGAAAAGGTAATAAAATACTCGTACAACAGTGAAAGTTCACTAAGCAGGTCTGTCCCTGAGATTCTTCTAGTTTCTCCTAATAAGAAAGCTCCTGCTTTGAGAGGCTCACACTAACTTTCCCTCCGCAAGTTTTCTTTTTCAAGGAGCTGGCAAAAAGGTTTCAGTTGCTGCACTGCCTGGGAATCGAACCCGGGCCTCCCGTGTGGCAGGCGAGAAGTCCACCACTGAACCACACGTGCTCCACTTGAGGGCCGCCGTGCCTCCCGCTGTTTTGCTGCTCGGGCTCGCCAAAGCGATGCACAGCTGTAACCTGACTCCTGACTGGTCCAGCATGGAATGCTACTGGTTTGGCCAGCCAAAGCCAGGACAGGAGGCCCATGGGGCTCATGTGCTGACGTACTGCTCAGACGCTCAAGAGAAGTTGGAGAACGGCCACTGGAGAAAATGCTTTAGAAATTCTTTTGGCTCCTGGAACTCAGGTTCCAGACCTGAGTCTGTTAGCCTTAAAAATGTGAGTAAGCTCTGCATCAGTTTACTCTCTGGCTGACTCCGCAAAGGAGAACATCACCCCGAAGCTGATCGGTGCCCTCTTACTAAGGATAGAGGCCCCTTAACAAAATAAAGTCAGAGTTGTAGAAAACATCTAGAGAGTCAAACTCCAGACTAACTGACGTAAGAGTGGTCTTATGTTATGGAGAAATAAGACGATAATGCTGAAAGAGGCTGAAAGGATGGCAGAGCCATTTCATTTCATGAAGACACGGACTTGGGCGGGAGAAGCCCTCAGGACTGAAGCTGCATCCGCAGCTCTTCGCCTTCTCCCCCGAGCGCCCGCACGGTCAAGGCAGCTGGCTTCCGGGCGGCTGCACGTCTACGGCCAAGAGTCACGTGAACCCTGCAACCTGGACTCCTCTGCCAGGCTCCAAAGCTTCCCACAGTGAAAACAACTATTTCCTGTAGCCGGACACAGAAAAAGATTTCAAAAAGGCCTAATGCTCTCTGAGGCAGGAGAGTTCAGAGCAGGGGTTCTGGAGGCAGACTGCCAGGGTTCACTTCCTAGTTCTCCCAGATCCTGGCCATGCGACCTGTCTTCCCTGTGCCCATCTGTAGAATGGGGAGAACGGCAACTCCTACCTCATCGGGTAGTTACCAGAATTACGTGAAGTGACATCCGGGAAGTCACCTGGGCTGGTTCAGTGAGGCCCCACGTCAAGTCACGCTGGGAGGTAAGGGGTGGGAGGCAGAGCCTACTCACCGCCAGCTGTCCCTTCCTGCTTGGCCAGGGTGTCATCGGGGTTGGGCTCTGCCGGCCTCTGCGCCGTTGGCTTCGGCTCGTCAGGCTCGTCATCCTCAGGGGTGACCAGCTTCATCAGGCTTTGGTTACACACGTTGGCCACCTCCTTGATGCCTGAGTCCACTGATGTAAGGAGCAGCCCCACCCAGGGGGTGTTTCCTAACCTGGCGTCACTGGTATTGGTCAGGGACTTGGACCCCACTGCCCCCACCCCCAGAGGTGGATTAGTGGGCAGTCTGCACTGAGTCCCTGTGAAACGCTCCTGTCTTCTCGTAGGACCCTTCCTGGTGGGCTTTCTACCAACAGGACTCCCCCACCCATGACAGGGCAGTGTGAGCTCAGGGGCTTGGAACTGTGGGACCTGGGAGAGCTGCTCCAGATCCGTAAGAAACCAGGTGAGGTCTGGGGACGGTGGTGTTAGGCCATGTCCCTGGTGCCGCCCTGGTGCTCCCAGTCCCTGTCCTGCTCCGCCGCTTGCTCCCTAGGTGCCAGGGGCTATCTGGAGGGAACCCCCATCCCCCCATGCCGGGGTCCTGCAACTTCACAGCCTCCTTTGGGGCTGCTCTGGTTTCCTCTCTCTGGAGCGAAGGATACTTTTCTTGCGGTCATCATAGGCCAGGCAGGGCAAGACGGCGGTCAGGATCCCAGAAGAGTAGGGCAGCATCACCCGGCCAGCCAGCTGGATGAACTCCCGCATCCAGCACATGGCCGTCAGCTGGATCAGGTCATCTGGAAGAGAAATTGGTGGGTTCCAGGAGGGTCGGCACGAGCAGCTGGAGTGCTCCCTCCCACTGACCATGCCCGCAGGAAGGGACTGGAGGGGACCCGAGGGCCTGAGTTGCTTCTAGCCTCACTGATACTCTCTCGCCTTCCAAAGATACACACACGAACGACAATCTTGTAGCAGATGTAAGAGTAGCCATGATTCTCTACCCTCTGCACCCAGAAAGGGGCTTCACAGCTCGTTTCATCAAGGGGTGAATTCACTTCCCCACCTCTTGAATCTGGGCTGACCTCCCTACTGTGGCCACCAGAAGGTGTCAGAAGTGAAGGTCTGGCAGTTCAAGCCCAGGCCTCCACAGGCCTTGCTCCCCTCTACCACACGTCTTGGGACCTCACCGATGCCATCTGAATGCATCTGGGTTAGTATGCTGGATGATGAGACACATGGACCAGTGGTCCCTGCTTCCCAGGTGCTGCCAGCTAACTGGCAGACATGAGTGAGGCCATCCCAGACCACCCAGCCTCTGATGACCCTTCAGTGGACTGTATGTGCATAATCAAGTGCAGCCAAGCCTGGCCCAGGTGAACAGAGCCATCGAGCTGACCTACAGACTCCTGACCAACAGTAAGGAGCTGCTATGCGAGGCAGTCAGTTTTGTGGTGGTTTGATACTCAACAGAAGCTCGTGGATACATAGTCCAACCTGTAAGTATTTCAATTCATAGTGAAATGCCAAGGTTCCCAGCAAGAGGGTCTCCAGATCTTACTCCAGGGTCAGACCAAGCGCAAGGGCCTCCACAGTGATGGAGGACCTGAATCTCTCTCCCACAAGGATGCACCGCTGCGCTGCCCCAGGTCCAGTGGGGTGCGGGTTTATATTCCTACCGGGGTTCTTGCTGCTTCTGAGGAGGTGGTGGCGGCCATGGGGCCTTCATCCTCACCTGTGGTCTGGCAGTGGATCACCAGGATGTTGGCCATCTCCGCAAACTTAACACTGGAGGGGTTCTTCTTAATCTCTTTCAAGAATTCTCCAAGGACCACCTCACACCTACCAATGAGAGAAGGAAAAGAGCATATACCAGCCAGGCCTGGAGGAGCCTCTCCTGGTGTCCGCTTCTGCTCTGGGTGGGCCACTGGGAGGGGGACTACACTGCACAGCAGCCCGATGGCTCTTTTCCAGAGGCCGGGGGCTGACCAGCTCTCTGCTCCTCAAGGCAAGAAGCACGGGAGCCAGGATGAAGCGAGTGAGCGGACTCTCCCACGGCCGCCCGTCTGCTGGGTGTGGGGTGTGTGCCGAGCAGCCGCACGCCCCTCCCCCTGCCCCTCCCATGCTCACATTTTCCGAATCTCTTTGCCATTGTCACCCAGGATCTGGAAGAGCCCGTCCAGGATCTCCGGCAAGTAATCCAGCAGGTTGATGTCTGGCACGGACTCCAGAACCAGGATCTGACCCAGGGAAAGGAACCGGAAGGGAAAGTTACACCAGCCCGGGAGCCTCTGTCTCCTCCTCCCTAGCGCTCTGTGACTGGGCAGGGAGAAGGCGCCGCGATTCCCACCCCCGGCAGACAAGGCTTTGGTTAAAGGGGAGGGAAGAAGGGAAGGCACGGGAAAGGACAGACGAGGCTCGAAGAGGTATGGCTGCCGACAGCAGCACCCCTGGCTTCAAAGAGACATGGGGGTGTTTGCCGGGACACTGGGGCCAAACAGGACGGGCTCTGGGGCAGAATGTAATAAACGTGTGTCGGATTACTGGGCGTCACTGGCTATTAGAGGTTTAACAGTGAGGCTTGTCTCAGCCATAGGATGCCCAGGGTGTGTGCCAGAGGGCAGCTTTTACTCCTAGAGGCTCCTTATGGCTGGAGAAACTGTCGTGCGGCTGGCCCTTACCCAGGAGATGATGAACTGCCGGGCGTACTGGTTGTTGGAGTAAATCCTCTCTCGCAACAAAGGGATGAAGCCCACCAGGTCGAACTTGTTGCTCTCCGTCACAATGTCCTGTGGATCAAAGGCATGTGAGCGGCCGAAAGCCAGAGACCAAGGGCAGCCTGACCCGACCCTATTATTGGCCCAGGGGTCAGGTGGCCACAGAGGAAAATGACAGAGCTCACGCTACATAGGAGAGGTCCCGGGGCAACCGCCCGCTCATAGGCCAAAGGACAAACAAAAGTGCTGGAGTAAAAGCAGGAATCAGAGTCAAGAGGGCTAATCATATGACAAAACCCTACATCTGGATCAAATGCCCTGGTGAGCTGAGCATCAGAGGCCCCTGTCACTGGGTGGGAATGGGAGGTGATGGGGACTCTCCTTTCTCCTAGGGAGGCAGCTAGCACACGGGGATGTTTGGGATGATAGAATGTTTCTGTATTCTGATTGTGCTGGTGACGTAAGTCTGTACACTTGTCATAGAACTGTACACCAGGGGCGCCTGGGTGGCTCAGTTGAGCATCTGCCTTCGACTCCGGTCATGACCCCAGGGTCCTGGGATCGAGCCCCGCCTCGGGCTTCCTGCTCAGCCGGGAGCCTGTTTCTCCCTCTCCCTCTGCCCCCTCCCTGCTTGTACTCTCTCTCTCAAAATAAATAAATAAATAAATAAAAAAGAACTGTACACCAGAGTCACTTTTACTGTATGTAAATGAAAAAAATTTAAAAAATTAGGAAGAGCGCCTCCAGAGAGAGAATTTATAAGCTGTATAGACAGGTGGAAGAGACAGATTCCAAAATAAAAGTAGGGCCCAAGTAGTACCTTTAAAAGGCGGTCTAGGAGCTCAGATCCACTTTTGACATTGGGGTCTGGGTCTGCAGCCAACTATGAGAGGTCCAGAAACAGAGAGACGGTTACATAGTCTATCCAGGACCAGGAACCTACCGAAAACCCATACAGCCAAGTCCCCGGCACAGCCTGGACTACTGAACAGGCACCTCCTTGAGGGACTACACTGAAGGCAGGCAGGGAGGAAGGGACGGGCAAAATGGCACGTGGCCGAGGAACGGAAATGCGCGGGCTTCCCGTTCCGCGCAGGGACCTCTGGCACCTGCTGCCACCAGGCCAGGTGGTGGGTTCCCAACAGCCTTCCTCAAGGGTTCCCCATCCTACCATGCTGGGTCCTCTCTCTGCTCCGGGAGGTGGGGGCTGAGGCAGCTGTGAGGCTGGCGCCCTGGGAACGACTGTGGCGGTCAGCAGGCTGCAGGGCTTCGGGGCCACCCTGTGCCCAGAGGCGGGCCCCGTGAGGCTGAGCGCGCTGCTGAGGACGGCGTGTTAGGGGCTCCTCGGCCTTTGTAAGTAGAGCTTTTTCTAGAGCTTACGGGCTAGTGCTCCCCTCAGAGGGGAAATACAGTCTGTACTAGGGATTCACCATCTTCGCCTTCTATAAGGGAAGTCAGGGCTTTTCGGACTATCTGTATTTCCCCTGCACTCTGTGGTGGACTGACACTTTCATAAACTGCGATAAAAATCAATTAATAGAGAAATGGAAAAAAAAATCAAACATCCGTACAAGGCCACAAGAGACAATGATGGCGAGACTGAACGGACGAGCGGCGCCGGCAGGCCTGTGTCTCTCTGCTCTGGCCGCATCCGGGAGAAGGGGCCCCAGGGGTGCCGCGCGCGGGGCCGGCCGCAGCAGGGGCAGTCACCTTGCTGAGCCCGTCGAAGAGCACGTTGAAGTGGGGCAGCACGGCGCCGCGGGCCACCTTGACGATGTTGTACAGCGCCTCGCACGCGTAGTAGCGCAGCCGGCTGTCGGCGTCGTTGAAGCAGGTTAGCACCGGCTCGATGAGCTCCTTCAGGTACAGCCCTGAGTCCTGCAGGGGGGCGGGAGGAGAGACAGCTCAAGGTGGGCCGCGCCGGGGGCCCGCAGCCCCCCACCCCCGCCCCAGTGGACATCCTGGCTCCCCCGAAGAGGCTCAGGCCTTCGCGTGAGGGCCGGCCTTAAGCAAGTCGGCCTCCCGGGCCGGGGGCCAGGCCGGGGACCGAGGGCTGCAAAGCCAGCCTGGCTGGTCTCAGGTGTGGCGCGAATGGCGGTAAAGCAGAAGTCTGCAGCAGCCTGCTGGGTCTGGGCGGTCAAAGTGAAGGCCACCTCGGCTGCATCTGTCCCTTCAGGAGAAAGGCCCACCTTGCCCAGTGCGATAGAGCAGGCGGCCAGGCCGATGAGGCCCCCCTTCCGGCTGTGGGGGTGCTGAGACAGGGCAAACTCCTGAGACAGGGTCTGGATCACATGCTTGATTTGCACGGTGTTGTTCTGGGCCACAAACTCCCGGACCAGCCTGGAGAGAGAGGAGAGAGGGGCTGCAGGGCAGTGGAGTCAGGCTCCCCCTCGGCTGCTGGCTCCAGGGCCAGGGATGTGGCAGGGAGATGACCTGTTTAGAAAGAGGAATCAGAAGTCCTGCACCTTAGGGTGGGCCTTTCCCAGTTCTGCTGCCGACTGGAAGGCACTGGCTGGGTCACGGTTCGTTTCCCTATTCTGGGTCGCAGTTTCCCTTTGCGTACAACAGTATGAGCAACAGCAAAGCTACCTCACTTCTGGGAATCTGAGAGAACACAAGGGAATGTCTTGTTGGGGACCAAAAACTGCAACGTCAACCATCTTTATTCGACACTGGCTAGACCCTCCAATCCTGTGCCCGAGAGTTTCTCTGTGTCTGTGTCGTCATGTCCATGGATGGTGCTGAATCAGGTCCCAGTCTGGTGGGCAAGATCCACATACAAACAAGTAACTGTTGCGATGTGGTGCAAGGGATACCACGAAAACTAGAAAAATGCCATGTGCTGATCTCCTTGGGCTGAATGGGAGGTGCCTGGATTAGATCTGAAAAACACCCGCAGGCGCTTTTCAGGTCAAGGGCAAGGTACAGGGGAGAGACTGGCCAAAGGCAAAGAGCCCTGAAAAGGCATGGTGTATTGAGAGAAGGACAGGAGTTTGGCCTGTGGAAGGAGTGGCCAGACAGTTCAAGGAAGACAATCCAGTGACAGTTTCCCAGCAACGGGATGACATGCTCAGATCTGTTTTAATTAGGTAGCTGTGGAGGCAGCCTGGAGAGACTGGGATGCCGGGGCAGGTTTGACAGGAGACGGAAAAATCTCAGGGTCAGGAAGGAGGACCTGAAACACACTTGAGGCAGTGGGAAACAGCAGGGAGGGGCTGCTTTACTTCAAACAGAAGAGCATCAGGAACCCATGGAACATGGGAGCCAGAGAGGGCAGGTGTGCCTCCAAGGTGTCCACCTGGGGAGTGACGCTAAGAGGGAGAAGGGAGGTTGGAGGGAGGCCCCTGGCGTGGAAGGGAGCACCTGTGGTCACCCTGGGGGATGATCCCACGGCAGGCCCTGCCCAGTGAGGAAGAGAGCAGAGGGAGGCCGGGTTTCATCAGGGACAAGTCTCAGAGAACTGATAACCGGCTCCCCAGATAACTGATGGGGAGCTGTGGCCTGGGTGTCGGGGACATCTTCCCAGAAGAGGTCCAGTTTCAGCTGGACCTTGAAAGAGGCAAGGAGAGAGAAGGAAACAGGGGTGTTCCAGGCAGGAGGAAATGTAAGAGCCAAGGCGAGGAGGGGGATCTAATCAAGCTTGTCTGGGGCCCCAGGGGACGGAAGAGCAGCGAGAGACCTACCAGGATGGGCTGGCTATGGCCACTCTGGCCATCTCAGATTAGGTAGAATGGATTTCGCAGCATGGGTAACAGGGAAGCTTCTTACGGTTTTGGAAGAGCACGGGGAAAGAGTGTCCTTAAGGAGCTGTGAGACGGACGGAGCCCATCCCGTCATCCAGGCGTGATGCACACTGCTACCAGTGTCACAGCCAAGGGGCTGTCCACAGAACAGGCACTTGGCAAAGCAGCTGCCCGGACTCACTGTCTAACTGCTCTGTGTCCATCGTGGCAGGACCACTGCACGCCTGCCGCATAAATGGGGGTCTCAAGTTGGCTCGAGGAATTTTAAGGACAGTTAAGTCCAAAAGGTATCAATTAGTCTATGTGGTTCCAGCTCTGTGTCAGGAACCTGCCAGGAATTAGAGCTGTTCAAAAACAAACGTGCTGCCCTATGAGGCAATGACCACTCCTACAAAAAGGTTGTTCAATGACGGGTCGACACGGTTTGATGAAGATTTAATACTGCAAGTCGTAGAGGGCACCTATTCTGTGCCAAGCACTGTGAGCACAGCTGTGAACAAAACAGGCCCGGCTCCCAAGCTGGTGGATGTGGGAGCAGGGATGGGTATTTCAGGAAGGTGGTACAAATGGCCTGCGAGGTGCCTCTTTCTTTGATCTTTACAGGGTGAAATTCCACCAAGCTGAGGTGCTGAGGGCTATGGATGGACCAAGGGCCTCCAGGTGCAAGCTCAATGCCAGTTCCATAGGCCAACCCTCTCCTCCCCGCTCCTCCCAAAGCAGCCCAATAAGGCCCAGCAAGGATGGTTCCCTGTAAACGGCTCTGGCTTCCCAAACTGGACAAACTAGCCAGGCGAGGCACAGTGATCTGTCAGAGCTCCTCTCTGAGTAGCCACAGACACAGCCCCTTGAGAAAAGCCCTGCAGATATGTCAGCATTGGTGGTTCAGTGGTAGAATTCTCGCCTGCCACGCGGGAGGCCCGGGTTCGATTCCCGGCCAATGCAGGGCTGCTCCTTTTTTTTTTTTTGCCTTTTCCTGGCAGGCTTCCCCTCGTACAGAGATCCTGCTGGAGGAGCCAATCTCCTCAAGCATGCCGGCCTACGGCAGCCCAGGGCGCTCTGGATTTGACCTCACTTCCCTGCTCAGTGAGCCGAAGAACAGCAGCTGGGCTCTCCGGAGAGGCACCACCAGCCGTGGGGACCAAGGCCTTCACGCCCTCCACAGTGAGGGCCTCAGCCTGGGCCAGTCTCCAGCGGGAAGCTGGGGTGAAACCTGAGAACTGTAAACCAGTTCAGCACGCAGGGAGCACGAAACGGGGGAATCCACACATCCGAGGGGCGGAAAGTCATCCAAAGTCTCCGTGTGCTTTTTGCTACTGAGGAGGGACCTGAGCTCCAGTTTCTGGCCTGAGGTCTGAAGGCAAAGCAACTTCTCTCTCTCGCTCACCCCCCCCCCCCCCCCCGGAGCCTAAGCTTTCTGTTCCTGCAGCCCTGCTGATGTGGCAGCATCAAAGCTTGGCCTTACAGTCTATGAATCAGCATAGCTACAAGGAGGCCCAGGACAGGGCTTAAAGGGAGGTGCTCACACAGCTGCTCACAGATGCAGCATGCGTGGTTCAGTGGGAGAATTCTCGCCCGCCACGCGGGAAGCCCGGGTTCGAGGCCCAGCCAATGCAGAAAGCAAACTCATTTTTAATCCCAGAAGACTGGATTTGAGATTTCACACTGCCTAAAGAATATGTGAATACAATCTGAGAACTGAGAATGACTTGTTTCTAGCTTGAGTTTTAAATATCTTTGACGAAAAATACACAGTGTCTTGAATTCCACAAACATCTAGAACCTGTGTCTCCCCGTTCTTGAGGAGTCCAGGATATGGGGATCACCAAAGCCACTGACAGCAGCCGTGCCTCCAACTCTGGCCGCCGAGCGCACTCCCGAGGAAGCCAGGCCGTGCTTCCGCCCAGGACGAGTTCGAGCAGCACCCGGAGCGGGACTGCGCACACCCATGAGGCTTCAGCAGGGCAGCTGCGGGAGACCCAGCTGTGCCAGTGGCACAGGCCTCGCCTGTCTGCTTGTTTCAGGTCACAACGGTCCCTGAGCACCTGGAAAGGGCACTCTTCCCTCTTACGGAGCCAGCATACGGACAAGGGGCTCTTGCTCGGGTAAGGCCGGGGAGGAAACTAGACGGCACACAGGACTCGCATGCAAAGCAGAGACAAAACGATCTGGTGAGAAGCTTGTGAGGCGAGAAGGGCAGACAAGAGGGAGCAGGTCTGCCATCTGGCGGGGAGGGATGAGGCATGGCTTCGCAAGGGTCATCATTTGAGGGGGGTGCTGAAGGATGAGTAGTGTTCGTGCTGGAACTGTTCGGAACCAGGAAGCCCAGACAGAGGAACCGCGTGAACGCTGGCTCAGAGGAAGGAGAGAGGCATCTGGTTTGGCAGAGTGAAGGACACAGGTAGAGGACAGCTGGGTGACAGGGCTGGTGAAGCTGCTCCTAGGCTTGTGCGTGGCCACGGAACTGGCATTTACTTCTGGTGGCAGTAAGGAGCCACAGACGGTAAGAGTGATCTGCAGTGGTGGGTGGTAAGGGTCTGAATGGCATTAGGGAGCTCTGAAAAATCCGAAGGCTTATAGAGACTGCATGGTGAGAGAGTGTGAGGGACAGGGCTCATTAATGCTGGGGTGACAGCCTGCATGAGCACCAGGGTCTCCCGAAGGCAGGAGATGGGCAAGCAGGATGTTTGTTTGTATTTAGCACTCCCCGCCCCCCCGACTCTGAGTACCTTTCTCATTTGTTCAACACCAACACCACCGGCCTCCCCACCCTGAATCCTTCCAGGGCTCAACACGGCATCTCAGGCCACCGCAAAAATAGTGACTCACTTAAGTCTGGAGGCCCCAGAACCCCGCACACTTGCAGGTATGTCCAGGAAAATACGAAAATGGTTCCCCTGGACAGGGAAGCCACGAGAACATGCTCTCACCAATGCCATCAGCTTGGAAAGCACTGGGGCTGGCTCTGTGGGTCAAGTCCTGGGGCTCCAGTGGGAAAAGCTGTCTCACAAATCAAGGCCACCACTCTTTACCTGGCACTCTGGGCGACCGCAACCGCCCTGGGCTGACCTCTCTATCTAGTCTTACTGCCCCTGCCCTGTGTGACCGTCCACTCCAGCCAGACCTGCCTTCATCCTGTAAGCCTGCGCCCTGCTCACTCTGCCCCTAGTGCCCCACTCTCCGGGAAAACTCCTGCTCCACATCCTACCCAGCCTTCAAAGCCTGGCTCAAATCCAGCCCTGCTTCTCTCGGCCATCCCAGGAAGGGGTCACTCCTCCTCTGAATTCTGAAGGACTTAGTGACCCTCTCACTCGCCTCCCAGCAATGCACTGGCGAATGTCACTGTCACTCTCAGGTGCACGTTTCTGTCTCCACAGTCCCGACTGAAGCCCCGACTGCCTGCGTCTCTCGTGCCAGCCCTCTCGGGGTCCAGTGCTGTGCGCCCAGCTCATGCGGATCAGGCAGCGCGGCCTGGGGACTGGACCGAAGGACCGCACGAGCAGCGCTGAAGGACAGCGCGAGCTGTGGGCAAACTCAGCCGGAGCCCCACGCTGCCATACGGGTGACCTGGGGCGGCCTATTCTTCTAAACCTAACCAGCTGGCTTAACCACTATTGTATCCGGGGGGCCCTCAGCCCCGAGCATTAGGATTCAGCTTAGGGGGGGGCAAAGGATACCACTACCGGGATCCCCACAGGTACACGGTGAAGGGCCCAGGTCACCAGCGCTGTGGCTGGGGAAAGATGCAGATGCCACGGTGTGCTCTGAAGGCCACCTGCCAAGGGGCAAAGGGGTGCTGTAACCCCTCTCTAGGTGCTCCAAAATAGGCCCATCGACGAGACTGGCCTCTGCACTTCGCAGGAGTGTGTGCAGAGAAAAACGCACTACAAAGGGAGGCAGAGTAAGCGGAGCTGAAACTCTGGGCGCTCCCGGATGCAGGCCGAGTTTCCCTTCAAAGGACCACACTGATTCCTCTTTCATCCCCAGGCGGCCAGCCACACGCAGGGATCTGAAGCTGCACTAGTTTTGAAGTGAATATCTGGTCCAGAAACTCTCACGATCACAAATCCCTGGGACCCTCACTGCCGTAAAGGTCACAGGCATTACTGTTCTGCGTGCCAGAGAAGAGGGGCTGCTTCTGCCTGCTTCCCTCTCAAAAGGGCCGAAAACCCAGGCTGATGAGGTGTCCTTAGAGGCTGATCAGAGCCTCCATTCTTGTGGTCAGAGGTGTCGCCAGATGGCAGAAATGCTCATTCCCCACAAGGCACAAACCCAATGTGGCAACTCCAAGCTCGTGACGTGGCCCCCAACAGCGCCAAGTGCCACACTGACTCCCCCCTCCTTGACAGAAGGAACCCCAGATGGGGGAGGACATATTCGGAAGCTCTCATCAGGAGAGGCCCGGGGCCACCGTCTCAGCAACGTAACCACAGTCCGTCACTGGACCCCTTGGCCTCTGCAACATAGCGGCGACAATCACGGGCCACACGAGGACTGGTGGTGGATGCCTTCCTGGGCACACTGAGGCACACTCTACACTGAGGATTTCTGTTCCTCCCTGGAACCACCTCCTTCTGCACGGATTACCACCTCATCCTCCAGAGGTGAAACAGCCTCAGGGAAACCAAATCCCCTGCCCCGGCTCACAGAGGATCTGAACCCGTGACACACCTCAAAGCCTGAGCCCTTTCAACTGTACACCAGTCCCTCTCTCCCGTCTTCGGCATCAGCTGCACAGAGAGTGCACCCGGGGACAGAGCGAACTCCCCTCGTGGAGAACTCCCCTTGTGGAGGCCCCAAGCGAAATGCAGCTTTCTCCACACAGTTTCCCATCCTGTTCAGTGTTCAGACATCCCTGAAGCATTCCTCCACCACACACAGGGACTACAGATGATGCGCGTACTGGAGATGTTCTGGAACGCTCTACAGCCGGACTTCTACTGTGAAGGCAGGAAATAACCATTTGCTGAGCACTTACTAGCTGCTAGGTGATAAATGCTGGATGCTTTACATACATTATCTAATTTAAACTTTAAAACAAATCCCTGGGTTAAGTACTATAACCCATTCTACAGATGGCAGAAACTGAGGCTCAGAGACGTTAAGAAACTTACAAGGTCACACGACTTATAGATGACAGGTGCAGAAACCCAACCGAGGTTTTGCTGACTCCAAGGTCTTAAAGTCAGTCCCACTATGCTGCACTATCTCCCTCCTCAAATATCCCAGCTGCCACTTGTCAGATGCCTACTGGCTGCCAAGCACTTTACGCTTCTCATTTCATTGAATCCCAACCCCTTTTCATCTGGTGATGTCCAAATGTCCCAGCCAGCAGGTTTTAGTCACTGCACTCATGTCCCTATGTCTCCAGAGATGTCCTTGAGTGTAAGGTGGGGCCACACGGTTTCTAGAGAGTAAGAGAAGGCATGTAATGTGCTCTTTGTTGCACATGCTCACAGAGCAGTATTAGTGCAATGTCAGAATCAGAGAGACAATCTGTGATCTCACACACACCATACAAGATCACGTTCATCCACTAATTGTTGACTGAGAACCTGCCATGCTCCTGGCCCCAAAAAAGGAGCAGAAGAAGAATCCAGAGTTGTGTTTATGCTCGTGGTGTAAAGCTCTCAGTGGCCTTGGGGCTGTTGTCTCTTGTCCTGGCGAGTCCACGTATCCCTTGTGCTTCTCTACAGCACGGGCTGGGTTCAGACGGCACATCCGGGCAGCAACTTCCCAGAGATAATCTGGGTAAACATCTCCATCTGCTCTGCTGAGTATTTAGTAATTTGGTTTCCACTTGCTTGCTAGTCTCCACTAAGTGAACAGGCAAAGTGGAATGTTTGCCTCTAAGCAAGGACCGAAGACCTTCTGAAAAGGCCTCAGAGTTACCCGACAAAATACACTGAGCTTCCACTGGCTGCAATCAGCGGAAAGACCATAAAGGAGAAACGAGTCCGAGACAGCAGCTGTTTGAATCGCAGGTGACAATAACTGTGACCACTTCATGAGTGCTTCCCTCACATTGCAATAAAACACTACTCTTATTTTAATTGCTGTAATTCACATACCATAAATTCACTCTTTCAGTGCGTGCGGTTCAGTAGTTTTTTGTGTACCCATTAGCAGTCACTCCCCATGTTCCCAAATCCCATCCCTTAAGCCCTAGGCAACCACTAATCTGCTTTCTCTCTCTGAATTGGCCTATTCTAGATAATTCATAGAAGTGAAATTTTCATATAAATCAAACACATGGCCCTTCGTGACTTAGCCTAATGTTTTCAAGGTGCATTTGTGTTTAAGATGAGGAAACTGAGGCACAGAGGAATGAAACCTGAGGTCACAGACTCACATGCTGACAGGGGCCAAGCAGGAGATACAAGGCAGGACAAGGGAGGAAGGCTGTGGTGAAAGTGCCAATACAGGAAGCAAACTGGGGAGCCCATGTCCTGGCCGGAAGGCAGGCCCCTAGGTCCCCCTTATCTGTTATGTGGGACGGTGGGCCCCACAGAGACACACTTCCCATTCCTTAAGAGAAGCCAAAACCTGAGCTTCACTATGAAATTTCTCAATTTAAAACACCTTGCAATTCAGACCAACCCAAACAGGTCTACCAGCAGGACACAGCCCCTAGCTACGGGTCTGTAACCCCTAGACTGAGCAGTCTGTGGAGGGCCCCACCGCTACTTCCATCCAGCAGGGCTGGGCGGAATTCTGACCCACACTTGCCTTCAGGCACTGGTGATAAACAGTGTCTCCTTGCAGCAGCGAGAGGGTAGGCTCTAGAGCCAGGTCAAACTCAACAGTTAACCTCTATCTGATCACAGAGTGCCAAGGATCCCTGCCCCCTCCCCGGCAGGCAAAGGGCACATTATCCCACAACCACCCTCCCCAACTTGGGCTCTGATGTTCTCAGGGGCATGGCCTGGGCACCCTACATTTACTGGCTTCTGGAACACCAGGCACTGAGTCCATCCCTGGTTACCATGAAGGGCGCTGTCTCTCTGAGCCTGCAGTGGGGGGGCCCTGCCACCAGAGTGTGGGGCATGGCACCCCCAGCAGAGCGAGCAACCCCTGCAGTTACCCGAGGGCCTCCTAGCATTTCTCCTCCACACTACACTCTCCTGGAGAGCAGAGCCCGGGATCTTACCAACCTTTTCATCAGGACTGATCAATGACTGTATCCCCTGAAATCGAGAGCCCACCAAACCTGACAGCCATTCTAAAATCTTAGCCTAAGTGCCTTATCCTTTAGCAAACTGTGTGGGCATGCTGGCGGGAGGCTGTGGAGGGAAAAGCTCTCCAGGACTGTGCACAGCAGGCTCACGTATTTAGCGATCAGATCTTAGGTCACTTAACCCAGCCTGCTCTGGAGATTCTAGAGTTCAAGGTTCTTTTGAGCCAGCATTCACATCTCTGCATTTTTAGTGTCTGAGAGTCCTCTCATCAAGAAAAAACGCCCTTCTCTTATGAATTTTAATCCTTCACTGGAAAACCATATGCATCACTGGCTCTGTCCAACTGAGCAGATGATTCTGGAAAACCAAAAGTGGCAGTTAAAAGAACCATGGAAATGCTTGAGTATGAAACTTCCTTTATTAAATATATGTGCTCTTCACTGTAGTGGGGAAGCTTTTTGAGACAGAAGAACCTGGGTTTTTTATCCAGGTTCTAGCTATGAGACCTTGGGAAGAGTACTCAACCTCAAGGAGCTTCTGTTTCCTCGTCTGTGAAATGCCACCACCTAGCTCGTATTTTGAAGCCATGCAAAATAAAGAGATAAGGGGTGTGCAATGACCAAATGAAGGGAGGCTTCCTTACCCTCCTTTCCCCAAATCAGGCAGATAGTGCTTTACACATGATCATTTTTTTTTAAATGATTACTGTTATGGATTGAATTGTGTCCCCACAAAATTTGCATGTTGAAGCTCTAAACCCCACTGTGACTGTGTTTGGAGACAGGGTCTACAGGAAAGTAATTAAGGTTAAATGAGGTCATAAGCCTGTAGTCCTGATAAAACAGGATTAGTGTCTTCATAAGCAGAGACACCAGAAAGCTCTTTGGTGAAGCACAAATAAGTCATTATCCCTAAGCAATTTGTGATACATACATTGAGGAAAATATCAAACTGGGCACTCCTCATTCCAAATATGGCTGAAGAAGGCTAGAAACAGATTAGGGCCCTCTATACCAGTGCTTCTCAGACTTTAATGTATACACAAATCACCCACGGATCTTATCAAAATGCAGATTCTGATCCAGAGGTCGGGGGTGAGGCTGGAGAATCTCTTTCTAACAAGCTCCCACGTGATCCTGACGCTGCTGGTCTGTGGGCTACACTTTTGGGCAGCAAAGTCCTTAGACTGCAATGTTACTTCCCCACCAAAAATGTATGGTCATTCACTCATTAAGACACCAACTGTCAAATGCTGTGTCAAGTGCTGAAGATAAAGCAGGGTCTCTGCTCTTAAGGAGTCCATAGTCTAGTTAAGTCCCTAGGTTTCTCTGAATTCCACAAATCAAGGGCAATGTCGAATACAAAAAAAGAACCCCCTTAAAGACAAAACCCTAACAGCACAGCCTGCAGAGTGAGAGCACTTACACGTGCTATGCTCAAGGCAACAGTAATGCTGAGATGAACACCTCTATTCAAGGACTCAACAGATGATTCAAGCTATGAGGAAAATCAGACATTCCTGAGAACAGACTGGGTGACGGCCAAAATCAGGTGTCAATGTAGCTTCAGAGCCAATAAAACCCATGGACATGGAGCCATGTCGATACATCAGCTCTAAGTCTCCTACTCAGTACAGTGATACTCATCTTTAAGACTTGCTAGCACGTATTGAATGGAGCACTGGGTGTTATACACAACCAATGAATCATGGAACACTACATCAAAAACTAAGGATGTAATGTATGGTGATTAACATAATAAAATAAAATTAAAAAAAAAAAAAGACTTGCTAGCATTAGCAATAGCCAGGGCATAAACAAGCAGAAGTATGGAAATAGAGCAGACAAGAAAGTGGTGCTTGATGAGAGAAGCAGCTAGGTGGTTTGGGACATACTGAATGTTAGTGCTGAATGAGAGGGTCCTCTTAACACAGTCCAAACCCTTTAGGCGAGGAGGAAAGGAAAACCAAAAGCCGTTAAGGCAGTGAGTCTCACCTGGGGTGATTTTTTGCACTCCCAGGAGACATTTGGAGACATTGGAGACATTTTTGGTTGTTACAAATGATGGAGAGCTATTGGTATCTACTGGGTAGAGATGAATGATGCTGCTAAAAATCCTACAATGCACAGGACAGCCCACCACAACCAAGACTTATCTGTCCCAAAATGTCCATCATGCTGAGGTTAAGAAACCCTGAGTGAAGCAATCTGCCCAAGGTCAAAGAATGAGTATCACACCATGGACTGGACTGGAGCTGTCCAACATTCTGCAGTGATGCAAAGGTTCTAAGACCTGTACTTCCCATTACGGTCGCCAACAGCCACATGTGGCTACTGAACATCTGAAGTATGGGTAGTGTGACTGAGGAACTTGATTTAAAATTTTTATTTTATCTTTAATAATTTATGCATAAATAGCCACGCAGGGCCAGTGGCTATCCTACTGGAGAGGGGAGGACTACAATCCATGTGTCCTGACTCCCAGTCTGGCATTCTTCCAAATTTCACAGCCTGATTCTTTCCGCTTTTTTTGAAATCACCCACCCACCTGACTTTATCACAAAGATTTGACTGGAAAAAAAACAAAAAACAAATGTAAAATAACAGCAGAAAATCTTAATGAATGAAACATTCCTAGTTGAACACCTTGTTTTGTACATTGGGAAATAAAGCAAAAAGTCAGATCATCATTACACATACATATAGTAAGACTGTAGAAGTAAGAAAGGTCAGATTATTCCTTCCACCTGCAGGGAAGGGTGATACGGCAGAGATAAAATAAACAGCCCTCTGAGTCTTGAGATTTCGGACCTGATTTCTCCACTTGGTCACTCAACAGTCCCTTTCACTTCTCAGAAGCTGGGTAAGAAATGAGGCAGGTCAACATCATTAGCATATGCTTATGCTTCCCACTTCCCTCCCATCACAGAGGCCCCTCTCTGATTTGCAGGTTTTGATGGAGTCCACACGGAAGACAAGCCGTGTGCCAGACACTGTGCTATAGCACTACACATAACGCTTTGTCGCTTTATTCGCACGGCAGTCCTCTGGGGCACTAGGGCGGTTAGAGAACTTGGCCCAAGTCATACAGCCCGTCAAAAGCAAAGCTAGGACTCCTATTCTCCTGCGCTGCTCTGAGGGCCTAAAACTGGCTGGAAAGGCGTGAAGAGTCCCCCCAAAGAGCAGGAGCCCTGCGCAGCCAGGGCGGGGTCCTGGCTCTGGTCCCCACGCCCAAACCCAGGTGCCGGCGTCTTACTTCTCGATCTCCAGCGCTGCCACCTTCCGCTTTTCGTAAAGCTTGTCATTGAGGGCGCGCACGATGTTGGGCGTGAGCGGTGCGAAGTCTTTCTCGGGGTTCATGGTGGCAGCTCGGGCGCTCCCCGGAGCCCCGCGACTCCTCAGCCCGCGGCTGCCCGGGCGGCGCCGGGGCCGGGGGAGTCTGCGGCTCCGCGCTGCCTGCGGCGCCGGCTCATGGACCACGCCGCCTTGGGCCTGCCTGCCTCGCTCCGCCGCCTCGCGCCGTCTCGGAACCCGGGCCTGGACCTAGCCCCCGCACACCTGTTCCCGGCCTCCCAACGGCTTACGCGACCCGCTCCCGCCCGGCACCGGCAGTGCTCAAGGGGCAGCGGCCATATTACTCGGATCACGTGACTCTGCAGCCGCTTCCGCCTTCCGCCGCGAGGACCCGCCCCTCGCCAGCCACGCCCCCGCACGCAGGCTGCAGGTGGGTTGTCCACGCCCCCACAAGGCTCCACCTCCTCCCCTCACGCCCCCGTGTGGTTCGAGATGGGGTGTGTGGGGCGCGTGTCCCGTGCACTCAAGTGCCCGCACGTGGTTGGCAAGGCGCGTGGTGGGCTTCTGTGTACGTTTGGGAGCACGAAGGGTCTCATGGAGCCTGACTTACTTAGCATAACTTATACTTATTGAATCCATTAGTTCATTTACTATTTAGTCACCAGTTTTGCATGTGGCAATGTTCCCCAAATTGGAGTAATACCGTCGTTAGTTTCGCCATATTCTAACCACCTGTACTGTAAAAAAAATTGTTTCTCAAACCAACTTACTTTCAAAAATCTTACTTTAGTCTTATGTGCTAAAATCATGGCTGTGAATAGTTACATATGTTTTTAAAACATTAAATTCTTTTTTACATTTTTTTAAAAAGATTTTATGTATTTATTTGACAGAGAGCGAGCGAGCGAGAGCAGGAACACAAGCAGGGGGAGTGGGAGAGGGAGAAGCAGGCTTCCTGCAGAGCAGGGACCCCAATGCGGGGCTCAATCCCAGGACCCTGGGATCATGACCTGAGCCAAAGGCAGACGCTTAACAACTGAGCCACCCAGGCACCCCTAAAATAAATTCTTAATTAAAAACAATACTACCTGTCTACTACCTAAAAATCTCAGGTACCAACAGTGGCTGTCTCCCCACCATTTGGGACTCAGGAGAGTGTGTTTATCGTGCTTGAATACCTTAGAGGGCTAGGTTTTTTGTTTTTTGTTTTTTTGTATTTTTTTTTTTTAATGTGGCAAAATTTTAAAAGCACTTTATGGATGTATTGTGGCTAACAGGCAGATGCATCAGACAGAGTTCCTTATTGTAAGCTTCCATAGTAGACAGAGATCTTAGGACAAAGGCTGGACCACAGTGGAGCCCAAAGAGTATTAAATATGAGCATAATACATGACGGTACTTTTTCTAATGAGTGAAAAGTATGCATGTGAATCTGACAACAAAGTTGAAAATAGAGTCTTATCCTCAATCCAAAGATCAGAATCTATGGGACACAAGTGAGGGGGTGTGGTAGGCAGAATTCCAATACGGCCCCCAAGATTCCCATCCCTTTGGGTACTTACCCTGTATAGTCCCCTCCCCTTGAGTGTGAACAAGACTTGTAAATACAGTGGACTGTCACTCCAACAGTTATGTTATATAGCAGAAGGGAATTTGTAGATGTAAAGTCCCTAATCAGTTGACTTTAGTAAATAAAAAGGGAGATTATCCCGGGTGGGTCCAACCTAATCAGATGAGGCCTTAATAATTCTCTGAGCTCTTGGAAAATGCCAACTAATTAAGGTTATTTATGCATTCCTGGACTGGCTGTGGGGTTAAGAAAGCCCAAGGCCACCGTTGCCTTCTCCACGTGCTCACTCCTCTGACCCTGGTGACCAGTCCTGGCCAGGCCGGCCACACTCAGACACTTCTAGGCTAGGTGGTCTGCTTTGCTGAGAATGTATCCTTAGAGGGAAATTTCCACTAGCTTGTGTCAGAGTGTTCATTTTCACCAAGCTTCTCCCCCAGGCCTCTGGTGAAGTACTTGGCAATCCCAGGTTTGCCAAAATGAAACAATTTTGTTATTGTCTTTTTGAGGTGGAGGAAGTATGAGAAGGACCTCAAGAGAAGAGATGTATCACATCTCAAGTCCTCCTGGAGAGGTGTTCCTGCTGGGGCAGGGTCTGAGCTGAGCTTCGGTCCCAGGGAGAAGGCCTGCTTCCTCACTCCAGACCAGGAGGCTTTGGGCTCTAGACTCAGTGGCTTAGGGAGAGCTGGAGTAGGGCTGAGGTAGGGGAATTGGCCCTGGCCACCCGGCACCACTTGGCTGCTGGTGACACTTGGGAAGTGGCCAGGGTCTGGGGTCCTCCTGGAGAGCAGCAGGGCTGTGGGTCCCACAAAGGCTCAGCTTCCATAGTTGCCTTTAAGGCAACCGCTCTTAGCTGCAGAGTGCACATCATCCCCTAGAGATGCCTTAAAATGCACACGCTGATCCAGGAGGTCTGGGACAGCCCCAGATCCTGCACCCCTAGCACGTCCGTCCCAGCTGGTGCTGGGGCAAGGCAGTTGCGGCTTCACAGCTGTGCTGGGCACCGCACTCCTCGGACCCGTAGCAACGGCCTCACGGGGAACCTGGCCGAAACGCAAACTAAAGCTACTAAATCAGACCCTCTGAGGATGGGGCCTGACGGCCTGTGGGGTAGCAAGCCCTCTGGGTGATTTCGGTAGATAATAAAAGTTGAAAAGCTCTGCTTTCATCAGACTCTGGGTGTTTGCTAGTCGTAGCGCGTGCTCATTGATCTCCGCATCCTCTCGGATGGCTGCGCGGTGTGCTCTTTGCTCATTTAACCATCTGGAAAATCTGCATCTAGTTTTTGCCTTATGTCCGTTAACAGCATCTTTAGTGGTTCCGCAGATCGACAATTACGTGTAGGTCTGCAAATACTTTAGCTGAGCGCAGGGTCTACTGGGCTGAGAGTTGGGGGGGAGGTACAAAAGGATGAGAAGAATCTCCCTCCATTAAAAAAACAAACAGGAAACCACACCTCTAAAAAGCAGTAAGGGCTTCTTAAAACACATAAGGTTTATGTGTTTTAAGACGTAAGACCTCTAAAACACAATAAGGGTTGCTGGGCCACACCCCTGGAGCTTCTGACTCTGCAGGTCTGGGTGTGCCTTGAGGATGTGCATTTTTAATGCATTCCTTGGGGAATGCTGCAGCTGCTGGGCCAGGGACCATTCTTCAGAACCCCCTGTTGGGAGCACTCGTCATCTCCTTTCATGCTTTCTCCCTCTCTCGCAGGTAGGCTGTTGGGGATGCCGAGGGGGGAGGAGGTGGCGACAGGGGACCCTCAGGCGTGAGCGTGCAGAAGCAAATCCACTCCAGGGCTGGTCGCGATCATCTTCATTTCATCAGGTGGCGCCAACAGGTAAGTGGTCCTATTATTATAATTATTTTTTTAAGTGGTCCTATTAATACACGTTGCAGGACCCAGGGCCAGAGTCTGGGCTAAGGCAGATATCCCACTCCTCCTTGGAGGTGGTGCTTCCCTCGTGCTTTCCCTCTTAAGAAAGGCACTGACTTAGACCTCACCCTTCCTGTACATACAGAATGGCTGCAGTTTAACCACATCAGATTGCGGTGTGGTCCTCCCTTGGAAGTAGATCCCTGACTCCGTTGCAGCATTAATGGCCAGGTGGGTGTAGGACTTGCAGCATTGGTTCTCAACACTGCTGTACCAGTTTGGAAGAGAAAAGGATGCCCACATCCCTGCCCAGACTAATTAAATCAGAATGTGAGGTGGAAGGGTCTGGAGCAGAAGTGGCCGATTGGGACGTGCAGACAGGGAGGGAATCGCTGTCCTACACGCTGACTGCTCTGCACAGGGCTGGGCTTGGGAGTGGGGGCCTGGGGGCTCCGCATTTCCCCGGGACCCGGCCTTCAGCGAGAACTTTCTGTGGGGAACAGATACAGGATTCAGAGATGGAGGGATCATCCCCGGCCCCTGGCCCTGCAATAATGGTGCAGGTGTCATCCATTATCATTTTGAAAATAGTGTCTTATTTGGCTTTTACGTGAAAGCAGAATAAAATATCATATCAAAAGAGAGTCATGTCTAAGAGCTCTTTAAACCATTATGGATTTTTAAAAGGCACTGTGGGGGTCCAGTGTCATGCGCTAAGTGCTATCTGATAGGAGGTCATGAGTGTGATATCTATGTCATCTTATTAAAAATGGGGATTATTCCTTGAGCTTTGGGGATATGATTAGAAACTAAATTCAGGGACTTGCCCTTGTGAAGTGCAACATAGCTTTTTTTTTTTTTTTTGTAGTTACCATGTGTAATATGGAATATATATATATTTCATATATATATATTTGGAATGCATATAATATGGAAATAAGTGCCGCGATAATTGAAGGAGGAGATAAAACAGTAGCTGTAGAATTCTGACTATTTTCTCTGTTCTTCGCCAGGGTAGAATAATACATAGATTCTAAGGTTGAGGAGATGGCTTTCCATTGATGTAGCTGACCTTAGTTACCACTAAGGGGTGATTCCCTTCAGGTAATAAACCCATTTAACACCTGCTTCATTGCCTTCACTGGGAGGACAAGACACAATCAGCTTGCTGGTGATGGGCGTTTTGCTGCCTGACGGGTTTCCTTCAAAGGAGACGGTGATATTGTTGATCTTCTTGGGCCGCACGGAGTCTACAGCACGAACAGAGAAGGCTGGGTTCTCCACAATGAAGGAGAAGGTGACTGGATGATAGAAAATGTTCTTGAAGGGGATGACTATGTTGTACCCTGCCCGGATCAGGAAGGGACCTTGGGGCTTCGGGGGCAGAGCCACTCCAAAGAGGGGGATGATATACTCCCCGCCTGTAATCGATGACAGCGTCAGGATGCCCTTGGTCTCGCCCAGGTGGCTGGGCTCAAAATAGACCTCCACACTGACTTCCGTGCCTCCTTGAGCCCCTGGGGCTGCGTTAATGATCTTTTCCGTGTGGAAGTCTTGACAGTCGGTCTGAAAGAGGAAGAAATGCACTTGGTTCACAAGGGATCCCACAGAGCACACGGGCAGCTCGGGCCCATCCCCCGCCCGCCCACCCGCTCTCGGACATCAAGTAACCTACGTTTGTGTGAGGCTGGGCAGGTCATTAGAAGTTGTGCACTTATAAGTCCCTTGAAGAGTAGGTAATACTAATTATTATACCCATTTTGCTACAAAGAAATCGAGGCCAAGAGATGTTAAATGACTTGCCCAGATGTACCAAGCAGGGTTACAGAAGTGTGGCCTTCACTAGTGGCCCCCCTATCTGGCTCTTCTCTTCTCCCACACCCATGAAAGGCTGAACACTCTGGCTCCTCATGGATGGGGGGGGTCTAGTTCTCGACAGTTAGTTTTGAGCAGAAGTGAAAGGGGTCACTTCCACACTAGGGCACTCGCTTGTCAGTGCAAGGCTCTTTGGGATCTTTTCACCCCTCTGGCACTATGACCTGAGACGTCTGAGCTGGCGGTGGCCCTTCAGCCTGGATCCCTGAATGGCTGTGATGAACAGAGTCCCCTGCTGACCCTCACTGGATAGGTAGCACAAATGAGGGACAAACCTTGGTTGTTTTAAGCCACCGAGATATCGGGGCTGTTTGTTACTATAGCATAACCTAGCTTCTCCTGACTGATATGACTGATCAAGAGCCCGTGCCTCTTGACTCTAGCCATGGAACCCAGTGTGGAGGCTGCACCTCCTAGCTCCCCTTGTTGCTAGATGTGGTCTTACACAATTTTGTTCAAGGGAATGTGAGTGGAAGGGATAAATATAGCTCCCCGCCATCCCCCCTGGAGCTGGCTGGAATGCAGACATCATGGTCAGCCGTCTTGGTCCCTGTGGACCAAAGCAAGTCTCTACAGAGGGAAGAGCCTCAGGATAGAAGGAGTCTGGATACCTGATGTCATGGAGCTACCATTCCAGCCCAAACTGCTTATGTTCACACTGTTATCTGACAGAAGAGTAACTTTTATTTTTGTTGTTATTTTGGGTTTCTGTTTCAGTAGTTAAACCTGGATTCCAAATTATATAATAGGTAACATATATGAAGCATGTACTATGAGCTAGGCTCTAAGGAAACAGTTTTGTATGCATCTTTTAAAGGCCTCAGAGCAATCCTGTGAGGTTGGGGTATTATTACCATTTCTAGAAAAGGTTAGAGAGCTTTAGTAAAGTATTCAAAGAGTAAGTGGTGAAGCCAGGGTTCAAATCCAAGGCTGTTGGATTTCACAGCCTATACTCATTGACTGGGTTCTCCACAATGAAGGAGAAGGTGACTGGATGATAGAAAATGTTCTTGAAGGGGATGACGATGTTGTACCCTGCCCGGATCAGGAAGGGACCTTGGGGCTTCGGGGGCAGAGCCACTCCAAAGAGGGGGATGATATACTCCCCGCCTGTAATCGATGACAGCGTCAGGATGCCCTTGGTCTCGGGCCTACTGTCTCTTCTAGTGACCGCTGTACATGCTGTGGGAAGCAAAACTCTCCCCACCTCTACCCCAGCTTGTTAAGATTGAGTCTGTAAGGAAGAAGCCAGGCCTGATGCTGTTTCTAGCTGGGAGTTTCCAGGCTAGATGAAGCCCTTGACTCCCTCTGAGTTTCATATTTCTGCACCCCCTGTATCCTCCTCCTATTATTTTTAAGCTCAGACTTCTGGCAAGGGAAGGGCAGAGCGTGGGACAGTGGCTACTCACCCTGCAGTAGTATTCTGTCTTCTGCCGGGTGTAATTGGTGAACTTGGCAAAGATGCTCTGACCGCTGCCAAGAATGGCCTGGAAGTGGATGGGCTTTTCAGGCAGTGCTGGCGTGGCCTTCAAACTGAGCTCATACAGGTAGTAACCCAAATCACTGTTGTGCAGCGTTAGTCTCCCAAAGGTTTCTCCAGCTCTCAGGGGCTGGAATTCAAATGAGAATGTGCCCTGCAAGAGAAGACAGAGGCTCCCATGATGCCAAGAGTCCAACCCATCCCTTGCTACCCAGTGACCTCAGAGTAGGTTGGTGGCAGAAATGCTGCTTCACAGCAAATGCTCACACTGATCTCGAGCCCAGGGAATCTCTGTCCAAATAGCCCTTTTTCTCCTCTGTATCCCTTCCGGCTTTCCCTAGAAATACCCTAGAGGTATTTATATATCTGGAATCTTTTTGAATCTAAAAGGTATTAGATCTTCTCTTGAGAAACACAGACTTATGGCGATGGGGGTGAGTGTTGCCAGCAGGAGGGCTGAAGGTCAAGCAGCTCTTTCTTTGCTCTTAGCCAATCTCAGAACAGCATCCTGGGTTCTACCTTCAACTGGGAAAGATTTTCTCCTCCTTCTATTATCGCCCATGGCAAAACAAAATAAGAACCAAGAGTATGACTTATAATAACAAAATAAGGGAAACAATTCAAATGAGTTGAGCAGTAAGAACTCGGCTAAATAAATCATAGTTTACCCACTTTGGTGAAATAGTATGTAGCCATTAGAAAGGAAGAGGCAGAGCTATAAGCATTGCCATGAAAGGTGTTGATGATATTGTAAGTCAAAGGAAGGACGTTCCATAAATGTATATAAAGCATGTGCCCATTTTTATGGAGAAGATTATGTCTTTGCAGGTATAGAATAGAGACAGCAAGGATGTATTTCAAATTGTTACCAGTAGTTATCTTAGGCTGAAGGAAATGGGATTTGGGGACTTTCATTTTCTCTTCCATATACTTTTGTATAGTTAAAATCTTGTTTTTATTATGAGTAGGTATAGTATCTTTTTTAAGAAGAACTAGTTCTTCTCATTGAAAAATGGAATAAAAAGAGGATATTGTTAAAGTTGTTGTAGATGTTTAACAGAAAAGAATAGAGTATACGCATTTAGATGATTTTACCACAATTAAAAAAAAATTAGATGAGAATGGGAAAATGTATGAAAGATATAACTAACAAAACCAGACTCAAGTAGATAAAGAAAACCTAGGTAGTTCTCTAACCATTAAAGAGATTTAAGCAGTAGTAAAAAAGTTTTCTCTTAACAAAATACCAGGACCATAAAGATTTAATTGTAAGTTCTATTAGATAATCTAAGTATTCCACAAATTCTCCCAAAGAAGAGAAAAGGAGGGAACCCACTTCAGGTAGCATGATTTTGATATCAAAATCAAACAAGGCTAATAGGAGAAAAGAAAACTGGATGCCAGTCCTCCCTGCCCCAAACATACATACAAAGTGCCCAATAAAAATGTTATCCAGCTAATCCAGCAATATATAAAGAAGAAAGTGTTTTATGACAAAGATGGGTTTATTCCATGAATGAAAGGCTGGTTTAACATTTAACTGCCAATCAGTTGCTACATTGAGAGATTAAAAGGAGAAGAATGATACGACCATCTCAATAGATGCAGTAAAGGCATTTGATAAAACTACATCCATTCATGGAGTTTTAAAAAAAGCTCTTAGCAAACTAGGAATAGAAGGGGACATCCTTAATTTGATAAAGGGTATCTATAAGAAACCCAAAATAAACATAATAAATGGTGAAACTTTGAAAGCTTTCCCTTCAAGATTAGGAAAAAGGCAAGGATGCTGTCTATCGCCTTTCTAGTCAACATCGTTCTGCAGTTCCTAGATGGCCCCCAGTGGGTCATCCTCTCCCATGTTGTACCAGGGCTGGTCTGTGTGACCCCTAGTATATGGCAGAGAGACGGCATATCACTTCTGAGATTAAGAGGAAAAGCCTGTGGTTTCTGTCTTGCGCATGCTCTCTCTCCTTTGTTCTCTGCTTCTCTTAGGTCACTCGCTCTAGGGGAAGCAAGCTGTCATGATGAAAGCAGCTCTAGGAAGAAGTGTACGTGGTGAGGAACTGAAGCCTGCAGCCAACAGCCAGCAAGGAACGAAGGTCTTTCCAAAAACCACGAGTGAGTTTGGAAGCAGGTTATCCAGCCCCAGTCAAGCCTTTGAAGTGCCCGGAGTCCTGGTTGACAACTGACTACATCCTCAGGAAAGATCCTCAGCCCAAACCACCCAGCGAAGCTGCTGCTCTTGGATTTCTGACCTCAGAAACTGTGTAGATAATAAATGCTTACAGTTTTAAGTTGCTAATTTTTAGGGTAATTTGGCAGCTAATACATTCTTAAAATAATCCAATCAAAATCCTAATAGGTTATTTAATTTTTTTGGAGGAACATGACAAGCTGATTTATATGGAAATGCAAAGGGCCAAGAATGGCCAAGATACTCTTGAAGAACAGGAATGTGAGATGATCAGGTCTTAATATAACATCATCAGAAGGATATTATGATTTTAATTTAACTAGTAATAGAGCTTCAAAGTATATAGAGCAAAAACATGACAGAACTACAAGGACAAACAGACAAATCCCCTATCACAGTGACTTTAACATACTCTCTTAAATCTGACCAAACAAGTAGACCAAAATATCAGAGAATTAACACCAAATGGCAAACACATGCTTTTTAAAAATAAATGGAGGATTAAAAAAAAATAAGATCATATACTGGGCCATAAGCAAGTCTAAACAAATTCTAGAGGACTGAAATAATGTGGAATATAAGGACCACAAAATAATTTAAAAAACAACATGTAGAAAAATCCATACGTTTGGAAATTAGGAAACACTTGTAATAACCCATGAGTCAAAAAAGAAATATTCATAATAATGAACGTTAGAACATTTTTGAACTTAATGATAAAAAATGCTGCATATAAAAGTTTGTACACTGCAGCTAAAGCAGCACTTAAGAGGGGGACTTACAGTCTTAAATGTGTGTATGGGAAAATAGAGAAGACTAGAAGTAAATGCACTAAGCACTCATCTTAGAAATTAGATAAAGCACCAGTAACCCACAGGAAGCAGAAAGAAGGAAATAATTAAAAGTAGAAATCAAGCAACTAGAAAACAAACATACAATAAAGAGTACCAACAAAACCAAAAGATGTCTCTTTGAATATAAGATATAATACTGAGAAACCTCTAACAAGACAGATCAAGAAAGAGAAGGCACAATAACCAATATTAGAAATGAGAAAAGGACAGCACATAGAAGAGGTAGTAAGAGGATATTAACAATGTTGTGCCAATATTTTGAATATACAGATGAAACATCCACGCTCTTGTTACTGATTCAGGAAGAAACAGAAAATCTAAATAGTTTAATAACTTATGAAAGGAATCAAGTCAGTAGCAGAGAATCTTCCCCAGAAGAAAACACCAGGGCTCAGTGATTTCATCTGTGAGTTCAAGGAAGACATAACTTCAATCTTTTATAAGCTTTTTCACGGAATCGAGAAAGCAGATAAATCCCCAATTCTTTTTCTATTGCAGGCAGAGCTGATGCTCAAATTGGACAAAGAGTACAAGAAAGGAAAACTGGTCCATTTTCACTCAGGAGCATGGAGGCAGATCTCCTGCACAGACTATTAACCAACTGAAGTCAATCCATTTGTAAAAAGGTAAATTAAGATCACAAGGAGCTATTAGTTGATCCCAAGTTTTATCAGATTGGTAAACCTTTAAAAATGTGACAATGCCAAAAGTTGGTGAACTCTCATTACTGACTGGAGGTTATCTCCTGGTTGGCAGTTCAGGCATGCACACCCTGTGACCTGGTGATTCTCCTCCTCGGCACATGCTGTGGAAAACACACGCCGTGTGCATCAGGAAGGCACTTCTGTGGTGAGGTCCACAGCATGATAGCCAAACGCTGAAACCAACACAGACGTCTGGCCGCAGTAGAATGGATATCTAAATTGTGGTATAGCTGTATGATGGAATGGATATTCTACAGGGATGGGGATGAATGAACCTCAGCTGCGTGCATCAACGTGATGACCATCAGGACACACGATGTTGAGCAAAAGACACAAAACGCTGAAGAATGTTTATATGATTTCTTTTGGATAAAGTTCAAAACCAGGCCAATCTAAACCGTATGGCTTAAAAGCAAGAAATTATTACAAAATGAGGACAGTGGTAACTTTTAGGGGTGACGGACAGTACTGCAAGTGGAGACAGGTTTCTGGGGTGGTGGCAATTTTTTATGTCCTGGCCTGGGTATTAGTTATACAGATATTTCCTTCATAGTTGTTTAAGTAAACATGTTTTAATACATTATATGTATATATATATATATGTTATACATTTCTGCATGGATTTTTATAATTCATGATGAAAAATATAAAGACAAAATGAAGGGCATGGAGACTCTCTGAGGAACAAAAAGAATTTTGGGTTCTGAAGGGGAAGGAAGAGCTCAAGTGGGCACAGGGAATAAGTGGGTGGGCTCAAGTTGGAGGAACAGAAGGGGTTTTGATGGAATCTGGACAGTGAGAGTTTGGAGCCATAAAGTGAAAAGAGTCAAAAGAAAGTTCATCGCCACATCAGCTCAGAATTTCAGGCTATATCTTCCCAGCGGGGCACAAGTATCTTGTGCATCCTTCCTGAAGGGGTCTGTGCATAAGCAAGCGTTATGTGCATGACGGTGCACGTGCTATTCACTCGATACGCTATGTCCCTTGCTTTCCTTTTCACCACATATATTCTACGTTACCTTTATAATTAGCAAAAAACAAAAATAGTTTCAATTTGAACAAAGCAAACAAGCATATGACAGAGGCAAGGCTTCATAATTAATAAGTAAGTCCCTTTTATATGTCTGAACCCAAGCGCTCATATGCCCGTGTTCATGTGAGGACTCGGGCAGAAGGGGAAAGGGGAGATCAGGGGTGTGATTGAGGGACCGTCCCCTGCCTTCCCAACCACTGTCAGGGCTGGCCCAAACTCAAGGAGGCAACCCCCCCCCCCCATGGGCAGAGCCTCTGTCACAGATATCAGGGGCCACTGGTAGCCGGGGCCGTACCTCGGAGTTGGCAGGCACCACAAACTGGGAGGGCAGGCTGATGTCAGGCACCCTGCATTCCGTGGAGAAGGTCACCAAATAGGGCAGGGGGTTCTCCAGCTTGATGGAGGCTGATGTGCTCTGCCGGACGGGGCTCGTCATCTCGATGGTTTTGATGATGCCTGAAGGGATGACCCTGAAACTCACCATGTAGTGTAAGAACTCATTGGTCACTTCATTTCGGAAGATCACCTGGGTTGGCAGGGAGAGGGGGAGGAAGTAGGGCAGAGGAGGGGGGTTAGCAGAGGGGCTCCTTCTCTCTGTTAGCATTGCCTGCGGGCATGAAGCCCAGGTGCCAGGCTGACATCGGCACTCCCACCCTGTCTGCACCCCCACCAGCCAGCCTTTCTCCTGCGGAGTTCCGCTCTGGCTCCTCCCAGGTGAGAGCTGATGGAACAGCCCGGTTTGCTCAGAAGAGGCCAGAGCAGCACTGTCTAGTGCTGAAGGTGAAGGTGTCCCAGGGGACTGCTAGCTGGCCCCGGAGAGAACAAGCAAGACCTTAAGAGCTTCATGCTGTAGTGGGCTTCACTCCTATGCCAGTTGCTGCTGGAATCGACAATAATACTATTAATGGTAATGACAGCATCTAACATTTAATCAATGATTACTGTGTGCCAGGCACGAGAAGTACTTGTTTAATGTATACAACTTGTAGGCAGTATTATTATTCCCCTCACTGTTTCCTTTCTTTCTTTCGTTTGGTTTTGTTTTGGTTCTTTCTTTTTTTTTTCCCCAAGGAAACTGAAGTACAGCAAAGTTAAATATCTTGCCAAGGTCACATGCAGGGAGAAGTGTCAGAGCCAGGACTTGAACAAGGCTGAACTGACTCCAGAGCCCACCCTTGCCACTGCACTACATTGTCCCCTCACCCCTGCGACTGGCATGATAAGCTTCTGCTGCCAATACACCCAGATTTCTGTCGGGTATCATTTTCCCTCAGACTGAAGAATACTTATTAGCATGTTGTCCAGTGATACAGGTCTGCTGGCATTGAATTCTCTCATGTTCTTTTATCTGAAAATATCTCCATTTTAAAGGATATTTTCAGTGAATGAAGAATTCTCGGTTGATAGAATTCAGCACTTTGCAGATGGCTTCCATTATATCTGAAGGGAAGTCAGTGGTCATTTTTATTATTGTCCCCTCTATGTAGCATATTTTTTAATATCTGGTTGTTTCAAGCTTTTCTCTTTATCTTTGATTCTTAGCAGTTTTACTATGATGTGCACAGACATGGTTTTCTTGTATATCATGGTTATCTTTGTATTTTTCCTGCTTGAGGTTTGCCAAGTTTCTTGGATCTATAAATATATGTATTTTTAAAATCAAATCAGGGAAGTTTCATAATTTTTTTTTCAAATACTTTTCTGCCCCATTCTCACTTTCTTCTCTTCTGGGACTCATATTACCCATGTATTAGAAAATTTCGTATTTTCTCACAGGTTCGTGAGGCTCTGGTTCTTTTTATTCAATCTTTTTTCTTTTAATTCAATCTGCTGTTAGGAACATCCAGTGAAACTTTCATTTCAGTTTATTGAAATTTTTAATTTTAATTCTAGAATATCCATTTGGTTCTTTTTTTATACTTTCCATTTCTCTGCTGAGATTCCTTATCTGTCCTTATTTAATTATTTGAAATGATTTCTTTAGTTCTAAACATGTTTATAATAGCTGGTTTGAGGTCTTTGTCTGCTAAATCCAATATCTGGCCCATCCTGGAGTCCATTTTCATTGATTACATTTTTCTTGACTATGGGTCACATTTCCCTGCTTTGTCACAAATCTAGTAATTTCTGCTGGTGCACTGGACATTGCTGATGATCATTGTAGAGATTCTGGATTCTGTTATCTTCCTAGTAAGAGTGTTGATTTTATTCTAGGAGGCAGTTCAATCATTGACTTATTGACTTATCACCGTAAAGTTGTGTAGGTTTGGTTTTATGCTTTGTTAGAGCAGATCTGTGGAAAGCTCAAGGTGTTTCTCAAGACCTTCCAACTTGGTGGGATTCGATCTCCAAATTTTGTCCTTCCTGCAGATCTTGTAGTTGCTTAGTTTTAGGCTTTTTAAGGGCCTAAAAGGACTTATCCTAAGGGCATGGTCCTTTCTTCTGGCCTTTCTGGTATTTCACTGGATCCTTAGGATGTTGGTGAGATGTTAATGCAATCTCTTCATCTGGCCGAGTCAAACCTCCAATGTTCCCCAGCACTGATTAATGTATCTTTGTTTCTTTATCAACCTCTTTTGGAAGCTGTTCTCTGACAAATCTCATGTAGTCTCATTTTGTGCATGTGCAGGACAACTCTCAGCCAAAGACTTTGAGGGGAACTCCCACACAGACTTCTGTCTCCCTTCCCTCCCAACACCCTGCCACTTCCTGCTTTGCTCCCTCCACTCCTCTCCCACCCTGTAGAGACTAGCTATTTCAACTGCACCAAACTCTGATTTCTGCATTGTCAGTTCAATGGGGCAGCTGTGCTTTGCTTAGACTCCAGCTCACTGCACTGCAATCAGGAAACTGTCCCTTGGCAGAGAGCCAGGACAATTATGGAGATTCATCTCATTAGCTTTTCTTCTCTTTGATGGATTGCAGTATTGTGCTCCTGTTGCCAATGCCTGAGAAGACTTGCCTCAGAAATTTTGTCCAGTTTTATGATCATTTATGGTGGGAAGAGTAGTTACTCCATTATAATCAGAAGAAGTACTTTTGATTTTTAAAAAACTTTTGTATTGGTAATTTTAATACATATTATTGTAAAGAGACTCTGTGATCTGCGTTCACCATCATTTTTACTTAACACTTTAAAACATATATTTACTTATATTTTTCTGTTCACATCTATAGTTTATGACTATCTTTATTCTTTCCCTACCCTTCTGGTGAATGAAAGAACATCTTTTATTTCCCCATTTGCTTCCCACTGAATGAGAAAAAAATTTTCATTGCCTTATTTTATTCCTCCCCTTCCTTTTTCCTATATTGAGGTCATAAGAAATATTCATTTCAGATTGCTTTTCAACAATTATTTGAAATTACCTATCAATTGAATTTTGATTCTTTGTTCATTGTATCCTTATGTTTTCCTCTTGAATTCACTTACTTGTTTTTAAAATTTGCTAATTAAAAAACTTTTAATTTTATAGTACTTCTTTCAAACATGGATTATATATATGGGTAGGTTACTTTGAGTCCTTGCATGTTTAAAAATGTCTTTATTTTGCCCTCGTAATAGTTTTGTTTGGAAAAAGTTCTACATTGAACATCACTCTAAGTTATATGAATAGCTTACTCCACTGCCCCCCCCTTTTTTTTGAGAGAAAGAGAGTGAGCATGCATGTATGCACATGTGATGGGGTGGGGTGGGGCAGAGGGAGAGGAAGAGGAAGAGAGAAAATCTTAAGCAGGCTCACAGGCTCCATGCCCAATGTGAACCCCAACACGGGGGCTCAAGCTCATGACCCAGAGATCATGATTTGAGCTAAAATTAAGAGTCAGACACTTAACCTACTGAGCCAACAAGGTGCCCCTCCACTGTTTCTTGTATTCAGTGTTATCATGAGAAATCTGATGTTATTGTGATTATTTCCTTTTACTTTCTCTAGAATCATTTAGGAATTTCTTTTTTATCCCAGTTTTCTACAATTTTGTTCTCATGTATTTAGATGTGAGGTTTTTTTTTTCATTCGCCCTATTTGGCAAGTTGTTGGGTCCCTTCAATTACAAGACTCAGTCTTTTTCAAATAGCCCTTGAAATTTTTCTTCAATTATTTTGGAAAGTATTTTCTTCCTTCTATTATCTTGTTTTTCTGTTTTAGGAGCTCTTTTTTTAAAAATTAAATTTTAGTTAACATACAGTGCAATATTGGTTTCTGGAGTAGAATTCAGTGATTCATTTACATATAACACCCAGTGCTCATCACAACAAGTGCCCTCTTAAATCCCATCACCCATCTAGCCCATCCCCCACCTCCCTCCCTCCATCGATCCTTAGTTTTTTCTCTATCATTAAGAGTCTCTTATGGCTTATTTCCCTCTCTCCTTTTTTTCTTTTCCCCCTTCCCATATGTTCATCTGTTTTCTTTCTTAAATTCCACATATGAGTGAAATCATATGGTATTTGTATTTCTCTGACTGACTTATTTCACTTAGCATAATACTCTCTAGCTTCATCCACATCATTGCAAATGACAAGATTTCATTTTTTTTTTTTTTTTAAAGATTTTATTTATTTGACAGAGAGAGACACAGTGAGAGAGGGAACACAAGCAGGGGGAGCGGGAGAGGGAGAAGCAGGCTTCCCGCGGAGCAGGGAGCCCGATGCGGGGCTCGATCCCAGGACCCTGGGATCATGACCTGAGCCGAAGGTAGACGCTCAACGTCTGAGCCACCCAGGCGCCCCAAGATTTCATTCTTTTTGATGGCTGAGTAATATTCCATTGCATATATACCACATCTTCTTTATCCATTCATCAGTCAATGGACATTTGCGCTCTCTCCATAGTTTGGCTACTGTTGATGATGCTGCTATAAATATCGGGGTGGATGTACCCCTTTGGATCTGTATTTTTGCATCCTTTGGGTAAATACCTAGTAGTGCAATTGCTGGATCATAGGGTAGTTCTACTGTTAACTTTTTGAGGAATCTCCATACTGTTCTCCAGAGTGGCTGCACCAGTTTGCATTCCCACCAATAGTGCAAGAGGGTTCTCCTTTCTCCACATCCTCGCAAACACCTGTTGTTTCCTGTGTTGTTAATTTTAGCTATTCTGACAGGTGTGAGGTGGTATCTCATCATGGTTCTGATTTGTATTTCCCTGATGATAAGTGATGTTGAGCATCTTTTCATGTGTCTGTCAGCCATTTGGATGTCTTCTTTGGAAAAGAAGTATTTTCTTCTTGTCTTCTGCCTACTTCTTAACTGGATTATTTGTTTTTTGGGTGTTGAATTTCTTTTAGGTGGATAGATGGACATTTGGTTTGTAACCATTTTTTGGTTCTTATGAATAATGCTGCTATGAACATTTATGTACAGGTTCTTGTGTGGACGTACGTTTTCATTTATCCTGGGTATACACCTAGGAGTGAAATTGCTGAGTCACATGGTAACTCTATGTTTACCATTTAAGGAATGCCAGACTGTTTTTGGCAGCAGCTGCACCATTTACACTCCCGTCAGCAATGCATGAGGGATCCAATCTCTCCATACCCTCTCCAGCACTTATTACTTCCTTCCATTCTTGCCATTTCTTTGTGCTCATGTGCTTAAATCTGTGCTATTACTCAGCTCTATCTTCTAACTTACTAGTAATCTCTTCCTCATTACACTATTCAGCCTTTCTCTATGGTTTTCTATTACAAACATTGCATTTTTTATTTTCCAGGTCTCTAATTGATTATCTTCCATAATAACCTGTTCTTCTATTATGGGTAGGATTATCTTCCTTTATTCCTTTGAGGATATTAATAATATTCACTAAAAATATTCTGTTTGCTTTAATACATCTTTTATCTTAGGGATTCCTCTTTGTTGAGCTGGTATTTCTATTTATAGTGGCTTTTTTCCCCTACAGATGTTTCATGAAACCTTGATTTTAAGGTTCTCTGTCAGCCTGTGAATGTGATCTGAGTGGAGCAGGCCACCTCAGTGGTTGTAGGAAAGGATGACATCTACTGCATGGGTTTTGCTACTATCTCTTCTGGAGGGAGGAGATGCGTTCCTAGGTTTCTTCTTTTATCACTTTAAAATCTTTCCCTAGCTTATTCCATCTTTCATCATAGCTTCTAATACTATCTATAAATAAGTAATTTCTACATATTATCTATAAATGAGTAATTTCCATATATTATCTTCAGCCCTAACCTCACCCTTGAGCTACTTGATCCATATGTGCTCCTTTTCTTCAAAGTGCGTATCTCATTTTGTAATTATACATTCATAGTACCATTATTTGGTTAATATCCTTCTTCTTTCACTGGACTGGGCATTCCATGAAGACAGAGACTGTGCCTAGTTTTGATCATTGCTGTGCTGCCAGCACTTAGTATAGTATGTGGCAGGTATGCTCATAGGTACTTGTTGAACTAATGAACGGATTAGGAGAAACAGTTCATGCATGAAAGGCCCCGTGGTATCCTGGAGCAGGTGGCTCTGAGTTGAATCCTGGCTCTGACATTACTAGCTGTGTGTACTGAGTGTTCAGTATGATGCTAGCCTCTCTCAGCACTCAGAAAAAGGGATCTTTTCTTATTATTGTGGTCTGGTATTTGCTGCCCTTCACTACTTAAGGATTTTCATGATTCTGCTGCTTTGAATGTTTGGTGTGGGTCTACATGACAGATGGATGGCCCTGCAGTCTGGCTCCATCTTAAAGAGGCTTGGAATCCTGAAAGCCTATGCCAGGTCACTAAATGGTTAGCCCAACAGGATAAGGATAGGCTGGCGGTGGGAGGACATCTTCACTCCCTAACACCAGGATCATCACCTCAGGGGCAGACCTCCAGGGTTCCAGGGAAATGCTTTTAACATGTAGATACCTTTGCACTGTATAGTCCCTCCTTGTGGGAAAAGAAGTTCAGCTTATAGTCTTTCTTGGAGCCAGACAGTACATCAATGTAGTCAAGGCCTTTTAAGGTGACGCTTAGGTCTGGCTTCTCTGGTTTTATCATTTCCACAATGACCCGGAATCTGGGGGGACACAGCAGCACATGAAGAGAGGATAGAGAAAATGTGACTGTCTGCCCAAAGGAAAGAAGGAAAGGTGCTATTTCTAGTCCTGACTTTATGACAAGCATGTGGGTCCAGGGCTCTGGTCTTTACATTGTCTCTAACAATACCAATAACTACGATTTACTGACACCTCTTATGTGCCAGGTGCTGAGTCAGTGCTCCACATGTGTTCCTAGTAACACATGGAGGTACATATGATTCTCACCTCCGTCTTACTAATGAGGAAATAGAGGCCAAGAGGAAACATGCTCAGATAACATGACTAGTTATTGGTAGAACCAGGATTCAAACTTAGGTCTGGGCCTTCATCCACTATGCTACCTGGCAGCCTTCAGTAAGTAAACCTCTTCTCCCAGCCTTTGGCTCCTTCTCTGTAAAAGAAGGGGACAAGGCTGCTGGTTTTCAAGCTTCTCTAGCCCTCGTATTCTACTCTACTCCCACTGCAACTAAAGATCCAAGGGACGTCCTTCTCTGGCCAGTGGCTGAGGTGATATGGTGGAGCACTCGATAATAACCACCATGATTCTCATTTTGACAATAATAACAGCTAACATTTACTGAGCACTTATTTTGTGCCAGGCCCTGGTCTAGGAGACTTAGGTACTCCGCTATTCACAGATAGCACTGGGGGTCTGGAAGCTTAGAGGTCACGCAGTGCCTGTCCACACCAGGGAAATTTGTCTCTGATTCTTTCAGTCCCTCAATGTCCTCTAGAGGTGCTGACCAGGTGAAAGGCCAGGCTAGACAGTGGATGTCCTCCCTCCTCCATCTCCTCCACCCTGACTCCTTGCCCCACTCCCTCACCTCTGGGGCTTGTTAAGCCAGTTGCTGATTGGCAGGAGTTCAACGTATGGCGTCTTACACGGTACTTCACGGAAGATGTTGGCCACGGCTTTGGGGAGCTCAGAAACCCCATGCAGCATATACAGCCAGCCAGTCCCATCGGGGAGGGGGAAGAAGAGGGTGCCCTAAGGAGAAGAAGCGTGGTCAGAATGGCACAGAAGGTCCCTTATTAGCTACCTCTCAGGCACGGTAGTAACACAGGGTTAACGTAGGCCCTGACATAAGCATAACTCTTAGAAAGCAGCTTGGCAGTATGTTTTAAGAGTCATAAAAATGTTCGTATGTATTTGAACCAGGAACCCCACCCCAAGGAACCTGAGAGGCTATGCGCTACCGATTGGGCTAGCCGGCGGCTTCATCTGAGGGAACTTAAAAATCCCTTCAGAGGGAAAAGCTGCATACATACACATATATATTAAAACCATTTATAATATTGATGAAAATTTGGTAATAACTTCCATATTCAACAACTGGGGAATGTTAAATAAATTACGGAACTCTCATTCAAAGAAATATTAGACAATCATTAAATATCATGATCACAAAGACTAGTGAAACAGAAAAATGTTCCTGATATAATGTAAAGTGAAAATAAACAGAAGGCAATTTTGGGTATGTGATGACGGCAGCTGTGGCTGCATCTGAATGGGGGCTGGTAGTGAAGATAGAAGAAAAGAGTTCTCCTTTTTTAGGGCTGAAGATTGCGGCTTCTTCCCTTTTTTATTTTTATTACAGCCACGATGATGTTATTTGTGCAATTAAGCTAAATATTAATTGCTTGATGCTTAGTCCAGGACTCTTTCAGAACTGAAAGAGTCCCTCATTCCAAGAGAATCTTCTACACATGAAAACATGTGGGCACCGAGAGAGGCTTTGGACTCGATAATCTGCATGATTCCCTATCATTCCAACATGGTTCGTGGGGTCCCCTCTCGTTTGAACATTCTCTGAGCCCCCAAACTCTGTCTCCTCACCTCTCTTGCACCACTCTTCCCCCTCCAACCACACACGGAAACCAAAGCGGGTGGGGGAAGCCTCAGTCTACCTGATGTTTGCGGTTCTCCAAGTTCATGGTGCGGGGTCTGTAGGTGATCTCATAGGGCTTGTTTTGCTGATGGGGCTCCAGGGTGATGAACTCGGGCCCCTCCCAGTGCTCACCCTCAAAGATGGGGTGCAGGTTCCAGGTCTGGTTGGTGCGGTTTGAAAGCAAGATGGTCTGCGTGTGCTTGGAGCGCACCTGGCAGGTGAAGTTTACCACCTGGAAGAAAGCAGGCACCTCAGGCAGGTGGTGGACTTTACACATGAGGAGTTCGAGGAAAGGTTCAGGATGGAGATACATATTTGGGAGTTGAGGGTATGGCATTTTTTTTTTTAACGCCAAGAAACTGGATGAGATTGTCAGGAAGTTAATTGTTTTTAGAAAAAGAAGAAATTTAAGAACTAATTCCTGACTGGCACACACCAATGTTAAGAAAAATCAGAAGAGGAGATGAGAGGGAGCATCTAATAAGGTAGGAGGAAACCCAGGAAAGGGTGGTATCCTAGGAACCATGTGAGGAAAGTGTTGGAAGGATTCTCCTTTAAGGGACTTGTTCAAGGTATCAAATGCTATCAACAGGTCAACAGTTGAGAACTGACCACCGAATGTAGCAATGGGGACAGCGTGGCAGTGTTGGTAAGGACAGTTAAATGACTAGCGGACAAGAACAGAGTTCAGCAACAGAGCTGTACCTATATGGTCAAATGGTTTCTGACCAAGGTGCAAAGGTATTTCCGTGGAGAAATGATAATCTTTTCAACAAATGGTGCTGGAACAATTGGATATCAGTATACAAAAAAATACAATGAAATGAATTTTGGTCCATATCTTGCACTACATACACAAATTAACTCTAAACAGATTGAAGATCTAAATGTAAAATTTTTAGTCCTGAATATATGAAGAACTCTCAAAACTCAATAAGAAGAGAACAAACAACCCAGCTAAAGATAGACAGAAAATTTGAACAGATACTCCAACAAAGATGATATACGAGTGGCAAATAAATACCCAAAAAGGTGCTCAACATCGTTAGTCATTAGGGAACTACAAATTAAAAAACACAAGGAGACACCACTACATATCTATTAGGATGACTAAAATTAAAACACCTGACCGTATCAAGTGTTGGCAAGATGTGACATAGTGGAAATGTCAGACATTGCTGGTAGAAATGTAAAATGACACAACCACTTTGGAAAACAGTTTAGTAGGTTTTTAAAAAAGTAAATATATGCCTGCTCTATGACCCAGCCATTCCACTCCTAGATATTCACCCAAGAAAATGAAAGCATATGTCCCGCCAAGACTTGTACATACATGTTCAGAGCATACCGTATGAGCCCATTTACATAACACTCTTGAAATAATGGGATTATAGAGATGAAGATTGGGTGTCATTTTTGCCATAAGCATTTTTACCATAAGTGGAACACAGTCCATTCTCAGGTTTCTATGGACATGGCTAGCGGAGGATTAACTCAAGGCCCTCTCCCCCCCCCTTTATTGATGAGAGAGAAGGAGAGAAAGGTGTTTACCCTTTACTTACAGAGCGTGTAACAGAATTTGATCTAGCCAGAGATATCAGTGCAAGCTTCCTTGAGAATGTGATGCTTGAGTTGAGGGCTGAAGAATGAATAGGATTTAACTAAATGAAGAGGGAAAATGAATATTGCAGCAGTGGGAACAGATTATGCAAAAGCCCTGTGGCAGGGGTTGGGAAGCAGGTCTGGATGTTTGATGTTGGCACCGAGGACTGTTTGAACAGAGTCACTTGTTTCTTTCTTTCTTTTTTTTTTTTCCAGAGTCACTTGTTTCTAGAAGCCTGGCTGAATTCACTTGTGGAGCTTGCTGGGCCCACTCTGGCCACTGGCCCATCTGTGGGCAGCATCTACTGACCTCTTTTACTGCAGGTGGTCCCACGCAGACTCCAGATAGGGTTAGGCTCAAGGGATTGCCTCCCTGGATGAAGCAGAGCAAGTTTTTATAGAGACTCTCCTTGCCCACTTCAGTGGGATGGTAGGTCACTTCAAACGAAACCTCCATGCCCGCAGTGATATAGCCTTCTTCTGGGCTGATGGAGAAATGAGGCTCAAATTTTTTGACATCCCATTTAAACCTTTTCCAAGATAAAAGGAGACAAGAAAGACAATTTACTAGTATCCTGGGGGTGTCCTCAATGCTGCTGAGATCAAGAGACTTTGCCTGGGCTTTTAGCTGGGAGGTTCACCTGCTAATGAGCACTCCCTGGGGCCTGGGAGGAAGACCATCACTGGGTGCAGCAGAGGCAGTGGGGACAAGAGCCAGATCTCTCCTGGGTAGGATGGCTCAGCTGCCTCTCAGACCGGAGCAGGGTGGGAAGGGGCTGCATCTTATCTTATGGTCCACCAGTGGCTCACGGGGGAACATGTGCATGAATGCACTAACACATGTGTATCCAAGATCAGACAGCTAGGAAGTGATTGGGCTAGGACTGGAACCGTCCCGAGACCGTGGCTATCAGCAACCCCTCCCCCCACCCCCCCATCCAGGAGGGGAGAGGTGATGCAGGTGAGCATTGCACCTGCTCTTGGTGGCGCTGGGACCTGAGGGCCCTGTGTAGTCATCCCTCTGTGGGCCGATGGGAGACAGAGGGTGGGTGGTGCAGACCCCGTGCTTCCAGCACTCAGGGGCCGCCACACCACACCCTCAGGGCACTGTTCTCGCTGAGGTCTGGGTGAGAGTGCCCCCGTGCAGGTATTCAGTGCCCGCCTGCATAGCTAAGGGGCCTGCCTGAGTAGCGACGGGGGTGGGCACCTGCTAGCTAGAGGGAAGAGCCTGGAGAGGAGAGCGATCACAGATATACTTGGGTTCCAATCCCGTCTTTTCCCCCCACTTCTTGGCTGTGTGACCTCAGGTCAATCACCTGACCTCCTTGAGCCTCACCTTCATCTGTGAAATGGGGACAACAGAGGACCTTATGGGGGCCTGGGATAATTAAGTGGGAGCTTATATGCAAGAATGCTCAGCACTGCGCCTGCACAGTGTGAGTCCTTGCTAAAGGCATGATTTTGGTAAAGTAATCTCAGTTGTCTCATCTGTAAAATGGATCAGCCATGGAACTGTTTGGGATTAGCCAAGAGGAGCCATGTAAAGGGCATAGAATGGGCACCAAACAAATGTTCTCAATGACATTAATTTTCGCCATCCTGGCAGCAAGCAGTCACCTGAGCGGGACCACTGTTGTCACATCTGAGCGAAGGGAGGGGATGTAAAAGGGAGGGGAAAGAAATAACGAGTGGCCTGACTTGTGAAACAGATGTCGTGTCCAGATCCAGGGCAAAGCCAGTGTCACAGGGCTGTGCTAGCCTCGGGGTGGGCACACCGCTCTCCTACCTTGCACCCACGTCACCCGTGTTCAACATAAGGATGCGACGCGTGGCTTGTGTCTGATACACGACTGGCCCGAAGGGGAGATGCTCCTGGTCCAGGGAGATCTCCAGGGCCTGGCAGCAGCCGCTGAGGAGGAAGAGGGGACGCAGGAGCCCCATACATTCCATGAACACCTCCTCGGAGAAGGGAGGGATGCGCTTCTTCGGGGCAAAGATGACTTCCAGCTTACAGACCTCTTTGGGCTTCAGAGTGATGTTGTGGAATGGTATCAGGGTGATGACCTGGACAAAACCACAAGGATACTCAGCCACTGAGGGCAGGGGCATCGGAGGCATCCATTCCTGGGTCTTGCTCTTAGGGCTGCAACAGCCCAGGGGTCAGATCCCATTCTGCTGCCTCCTACTGGCCAGGTCATCTTTGGCAAGTTACTTAAACTTTCTGTGACTTACTCTACGGTGAAGATTCAGATCATCTGTATAAATGTGTGGCACGAAATAGGCATTCCATAAATGTTAATTCTCTCTTCAACCCCTTGCAGCAAATGACCCCTACTCTCTGGTGGAGGAAATAGTACGATAAAAGGAAATAGGAAACACTCAGTGCTCTGGTGTCTTTCCAAGGAGGGCTCCCTGGGCTCTCTGTACCATGTTTCCTAATGTGCTGTTTTAGATGCAGATTCCCAGGTCCTTCCCCAGGCCGACTGAATTTTGGGAGAGCCTGGAACTCGCATCTTCAAAAGTGCCCTGACCCACACGTTCTAGAGTCTGAGAACTGCTGTTTAAATTCGTATGCTCTCCCTTTCCTGCTTTGTCCTGGCAGAAATCAATCAAAATCAGCTCGAAGGAAGCCGAGGTTCCTTCTGCGCTTGTGTTCCCTGGGGTGCAGAGCGGGGGACTGTGGCAGCAGGGGTGAGATGAGCCAAAAACTGCACCGGGACCACCCGGGGCCACTGGGCCAGTACAAGTGGCTTGGCCCAACGGTCAGGGGCCCCGGCCCAGTGGCACTGAGGATGTCGCCTTGGATGAATGAGGAAACAAAAGCAACAAGTTGTCCCTGTCTCTGGATGGCGGCAGGGCCCTGGGACGAGATACCCACCAGCGCCCTTGCTCTGGCTAGCTCCCTCAGCCCGTCTTCCTGTCTCGGACAAGCCCCAGATGGTTCTCAGTGCCCCTGCTGCCCCGCCTCACGCCTGCACGCCCACCAGCACAGGCCCTTCGGAGCCCATGTACCTTTTCCTGCGAGCACACCGCTCCCCAACCTGTCTGCCTGCAAGACACCTCTTCACCCTAACCTCAGTGCAGGCCTCCCTCCACTGTGAGGCCTCACAACAGCCCCAGCTGTCCTCCGAGCTGCCCCTTCCCAATTCACACCCTGCCTCTGCAGTTTCTAGGCTGTCTGGGTGTTATTTCTGTGTCAGTGACCCCTGAAGACTGGAAACTCCACCAGACAAGTCTATGTCATATTCACCTTGCTATGGACTGAATTGTGTCCCCCAAATTCACATGTGAGTGGTGTCCAGCCTTTAGGGGGTAATTAGGTTTAGATGAGGTCATGAGGGTGGGATCCTTGTGACGGGACTAGAGCCCTTGTAAGAAGAGACGCCAGAGAGCTTGATCTCACTGTCTCTCTGCTGGGTGGGCATATGGCAAGAAGGTGGTCATTGTGAGATTATGGGGAAAATGGTTTTCTTTATGACTTACCATATTTTTCAAACTTTCTACAGGACATATACATTCATGAGAATCCAGATCTACTGAATCGCATCCCTTTCTCTTTCACTCTGTTGCCCTTTCGAAGTATGCAGTCCCTCTAAGCCTTGGTGTCCTTCTATGTAAAATGAGAATAATGAAAGCACTAGCCCTACACTGCTTTTGTGAAGACACTCAGAGGTAGCACATGGGAAGCTCTCAGAATGGTCTGCACGCTGTAGGTGCACCAGAAGCGTGAGCGGCCAGTGCTGCTAGCACGGTCCTCCATACCATCGGGACGCATGAAGAGCCCCCCGGGAGCCCTGAGCACCAACCTTGGGTTCCTGGAGTTCTGGAATTGAGAACAGGACTGACTGGCTGAATGTGAGCTGGGTGTGGCTGGTGTTCATGATGGAAACCGTTTTTTTCACAACCTGTCCCGGCAGGACAGCTCCTAACTTCACAATCCTGTTGGCTGGATCCAGGACTGAAATCTGCAGAACAGGAAAGAGAGCAGGGAGGGAGGGTTTCATCAGTTACTGAGAAAAATAATCACCAGGATACATCCACTCTGGTGAGGTAAGGGTGGTTCCTCTCTCTCAGTGTCCTGCCTTCTTCATATGGGATGGGTATTCACTCACCCAGTAAACATTCATGGGCATAAACTACCCCCTAGGCAGCTCATTACACAACTACATAATTACAACAGGGTCAAGGGTTGTGAAGGAAAAGCTCAGGGTACCTTGAGAGCACATTACAGAGGCTGACCTGGCTGGCGGTTCTGGGGAGGCCTCCCTGAGAAGGCATGTCTACACTGCACTGGGAGCTAAAGGAAGGGTAGGATCTAGTCAGGTTGAGTCGGGGTGGGTGTGAGGTTGGAGGGCACCCCGGGGGCAGGGGACACTCTGTGGTGAGGCCCTGAGTCGGAGGAGTGGCTCAGCCAAGGCCTGGGGTGGGGAACAAGGGGCATCCTGAGAAGACAGGCTTGGAGGCAGTCAGGGTTCATGCCGGGAGAAGTGGGAAGCCCGGGCAGCATGGACTGACCCCATCAAACGCGGGTTTTGGGTGCGCTGTGGCTCATGTCTCTGTGGAAGAAGGGCTGGAAGGGGGCGGGAGAGAAAGCCTGGAGGAGCGGCCGGTGCCGAGCGTTCAGACTAGAACGGCAGCAGCAGAGGTGTGACAGGGGACACGCTTCCAAGTCCTCAGCAGGCACTGATCCCGGGGTCGGCTGGGATGGATCGAGGTCAGGCTGGGCCTGGCCTGCAGGACTGTGCAGCACCCATGGGTCACTATCATTCGATCAGTCCCTAAACTGCACACCCCCTGCTCCTCAGCTTTCTTGATATCCAGCCCACACGCTTCCATTCTGTCTCAAAAGCTGAGAGTCCGTAGCAGCAGCCTGTGCTCCCGGACGTCCCCTCCGGACTTCCCCCAAAGGACCTAGCACACGGTGAGTGCAGAGTGAGTGAGTGACAGAATGAACAGTGAGATCGGAAGAGGCCCCCCTCTCTGGCTTGGGTGCAGACACACCAGGTGGCCATGTCCTGGGGTTCCTCTAGCTTGATGGGAAGGCTGTCAGGGAGACCTCCCTCCTGTCCCTCCCACATCTTCTCTCTCCCTGTGGCTGAAATGTCCCATGCATTCCCGAGCATCCGGGAAAGTCTTCTGTCTTCCAAAACCTCCTATGAAAACGCAAATGTGCCAACCAAACAGACACCTTAAATGTTTACCAGACACTGGGTAGAAAGGGATTAGCAGCAGGACTTTCATTAGGAGCACCTACTTAGAAGAGATGCCCTCAATCAAGCATAACCCTGGGATCTGTGCCTGGCAGAGAGTACTAATCAATGTGGCATTAAGGGAGGATGTTCCACAACTGAAACGTATGTCTGCATACATAGCCAAAACAAGTTGTTGTCCAAAACAAATCTAGCCTATTAAACCCGAAAACAGGACACGCCCTGATGTAAGAGGAGAAGGACGTGCTCGGGATTACGTATCTGACAGTCTCCAACTTCTCCAAGAAAAGCGTGTTTCTCCGGTGCTTGTGATTCCTTGTAGCCTATGATGCACTAAAGTTTGGTGTTGAGTAAGAGTCAGATTTGACAGTTCATCCTTCGGTAGGACTGGCTGGCCTCTGACAGAGTAGCTGGGGGGCCAGACGGGTGGAGAAGGGAGGAAGAGTGGGCTCGGGGGGCACAGGTGACTGGGAGGGCAAAAAGGAGGGTGCCAAGCCTGAGGATCTCACCAACCGTCTCTTACCTTCATTTCAGTGCCTTTCCCTTTGATTTCAATTATTTGTTGTGAGAGCCCATTGATTTCAAAGGGGATGAGTTCTCGGTATTGGATACTTTCTCGAGGATAAAAGGTGATTGGAATCTCCAGTGTCTTTCCCGGCTTTATCACATCGACACGGAAGTTCACCTCGAGGTACGTGGTGTTGGTGTACAGACAGTCTAAGCTAGAGAAAATCAGGAGGAAGGCGTGGAAGTTAGAGGGCCCGCATATTTCCATTTTGTCTACAAAGGAGGAGGGTCTCCAGCACCAGCCTGTACTCCTGGAGGTCAGAGCACATGTTTAAGTCACCCAGAAAGACCGATTCTGTCCCCTTGTCTCTCTGAGCTGGGTTCTGATGGATTTCCTGCCCTGCTGTCCTGCAGTCACAGGATGTAAGGGTTGGAAGCGACCTCAGCAGTGGTTCAGCCCAAAGCCCCCTGACATAATCAAGTTACTTACCCCAAATCACACCCTGAGATCCCGGCAGAACTGGGCCTCAAACTCAAAAGTGCCGTGGCCCTTTGCTCGATGCAAAGGAAGGAAATACTTCCTGGGGTGCCTGGGTGGCTAAGTAGGTCAAGTGTCTGCCTCTTGATTTCAGCTCAGGTCATGATCTCAGGGTCGTGAGATGGAGCCCTGCACTGGGCTCTGTGCTGGGCGTGGAGCCTGCTTAAGACTCTCTAACCCTTTCCCTCTGCCCCTCTCCTCCCACCCCCACCCTGCAAAAGGGCTCTCTCTTTCTCTCTAAGAAAAAAAAGAAGGAGGAGGAGGAGGAGGAAATGCTTCCTAAGTAACTGGGTGGCAAAGCACAGTGGATAGGAGTATGTGTTCTGAGTTAGATAGAAAGGAGTTTGGATCCGGGCTCTAATCACTAACAAGCCATGAGACCTGAGAAAAGTTACTTGGCCCCTTTGGGCCTCTGTTGCCTTATCTGGAAAGCTGGGTTAGTGACAGTTACCTCATAAGGTTGTTGGGAGCATGAAATGGAATAGAGCGACTGAGGCAGTCACTAAGCAGGGCAAAGAGGAAACATTCCACAAAGGTGAGCTGTTCTCGTTATCACTAATCGCCCAACTACCGGGCATCTTCGAAGACCATGTCCACTCTATTCCACCTGTGGGTAGGAAGGCATGAGACCTCTCCACTACAACGCTTCCTTGTCTGTCTTCCAGGCATTTAGAGAAGGAGTCCAGCTGGGCCAATAAATAGAACTTAACGCCTTTGCGTAGGACTCCTATTGAATTAAATCATGCAGGAAAGAGTACAGGTAGATAAGATTTTTAATTAGCATTTCAAATCACATGACACTCTTGTAACGAATGCTTCAGGTTGATAACCATCATCATCCCAGCAGCAGCAGCAGATAACCATAACTGAGCATTTCCTATGTTCCAGGCACTGTTCTCAGGACTCTCTCTGGGGGAACTAATTTAATCCTCCTAACAGCCCCGTATGGGAGATGCTATTATTATCCACCATCTCAGGCGAGGAGAGTTGAGAACATGTGCCCAAGGTCGCACAGCTAGGGAAGAGGTGGGCTTTGAACATAGGCCTGTGCTATCCAATACGGTAGCCACTAGACCCAGTGGCTATTCAAATTCAAATTCAAATGAATTAAAATTTAACAAATTAAGAATTTGGTCCCTCAGTTGCACCAGGCACAATTTACGTGCTCTGCAGCCACATGTAGTTATAGGCTGCCATATTGGACAGTGCAGATACGTAACAGTTCCACCGTCCAGGAAAGTTCTGTTGCATAGTACCAACCTAGAGAGCTTTGAGGAAACACAGGTCTCTGGGCTAGTTTCTGGAAATCCTGTTTCAATAGGTCTGAAATAAGGCCCAGAAACCCATACTGGAACATTCTACACAGGGATGGTGCAGAGAGGCTGGATTTTAATCAGAAGACTTAAGCTTGGCATAGATCTGTTATTTACTACAAAGTAATGGCCTGACAAATTCACTTTTTAACTCTTCAAACCTTGGTTTCCACATCTATTATGTGGGGAAAGTAAATGGAAGCCAATGAACCTCTCATCAGGTCATCTGGCATTGCCCTCCTCATTTTAAGATTTTTTAGCAGAGTAGCTCATGGCTACCCAAGTATTAGTGGTGGGGAAAGGAGACTCGGGATTCATGCCCAGCTGTATTTGACTCTTTCCCATAATCTTCCTTTTTCTGTTTTGGCAGGACTTCACCTGTAGGACCCTCAAGGAGCCACAGACTCCTCTGGAAGCTCTGGGAAGTCTGCGTACCTCATAGACGTTTCTTCCTTGTTGGTGACAACCAGGATTTGTTTGTATGGGGGCATCCCAGCCTGGTAGATGAAGCAGGTCCCAAAGTTGTAGCTGGTGAAGGAGAAATGAACAGCTGGGCTCACAGCGCAGCCTGAGATGCTGCACAGAAATGTCGGGCCGTGACTGATCTGTGGGGAGGGAATGGCAGGCAGAGTGTGATTAGAAGTGTGAGCAAAGGGCTCCTCAAGTCCTCAGCTGAAGGAGGAAAGCAGTTGGTGCTTTTCCAAAAAAAAATACAGGTGCCAAGACTCCATGGGCAGAGATTCTGATTCACAGGTTAGCAGTTTGTTTACCTGAGGAAAGCACAGTGGGATACTCTGCAATCAGACCCTGCATTGGCTCCTGCAGCCATGATTCAGCCGGAAGGCAGAGGTGTGGCAGACTGCTAGTTACTGTCCCCCATCTGCTTCCCAAGGGTTCCCTATCAGCAGGACTCTGCTTAGTTGCCAAGATGCCTGGGTGGAAATACTAGAGTTCCTATCCTTCCTGGACACTAAGGGTGGTCATCAGACATAGTTCTGGTCATCAAGATATAAACAGAAGAGGACAAGAAGGTGTCCTATTTAAATACAGAGGCGGTCTTGCTGGGAAAGTTTGGTTGGTTGGTTGGTGGTTTTTTGTATGTTTTGCCTTCAGGCTCTTCTCTCTTATTTCCACTTTGAATGCAGACCCGGGGCTGCAGAGTGGATGGTCCCCTTGTGACCAGGAAAGGACAAGAAGGAAGTCAAAGGCCCCTGTGTCAAGGGTGAAAGAGTGGAGAAATATAAAAAGTATGAGTCATACCTGGATTCTCAACAAGATGACACACGTGCCTGTTGGGACATGACCTTAATTTGCTCTTCAGAAACTTTATAATATGAAATTTCCTAAGTTGAAAATTTATTTAAAACAAAATATCCCGTATTTATTCTAAACATCATTATAATAATATAACAGTCATTGGTACAAGTTTTTGTAAGTGACTTTATAAACTGAAAAACAGTTTCTTACTTAAGGCTTTTAAAGTCTTTGTATTTTGTGACTGATTTCCTGTAAAGGATTATGATTGACCACCTTCAACTCTTCCGCTAATTAGAGCAGGAAGGCACTACGATGTGTGTGATGTTTCTTTTTTCTGTAAGACATGAAAGTTCTGAAAAAAGACAGTTCTCCCAAGGGATGGGCTCCTTCTGAGGTGGCGTGCCTGGCTCTTCCCAGGGAAGATGGCTGCAACATTGCCCTTGAGTTCCAGGCTAGGAGTTTTACGGTTTTGTTTTTTCTAATTGAAAAAAAAATTTTTTTTTTAGACTGTGCTATGACTTCATGTCCATCTAAATTATGGACTGTCCAGCAACTGACCGTGGGTTCCAACTGTTGTATCCCCCGGTTCCCTGTCAGTCACCTTCTCCTTAAGTATACGAATAAAGACCATGTCTCTTCACTCTGTCAACTGTCGCTTTTGCTGTGCAGAAACTTTTGAGTTTGAGGCAGTCCCGCTTCTTTATTTTTGTTTTTGTTGCCTGTGAATTTAGTGTCATATCCGTGAAGCCACTGCCGAACCAAGGTCATGAAACTCGCCCGATACTGTCTTCTAGGAGCTTTGTGGTTTCAGGTCTTACGTTTAAGTCTTTAATCCATTTGCAGCTGACTTCTGGGGATGGTGTAAAAGGCTCAGTTTCATTCTTTTGCATATGGATATCCAGTGTTCTCAGCACCATTTGTTGAAGAGACTCTCCTTTCCCATTGTGTATCCTTGGCACCTTGTCAAAGATCAGCTGGCCGTACACATGTGCATTTGTTTCTGGGCTCCCAGTTCTGTTCCACTGGTCTAGGGTCTGTCTTGATGCTGGTACTATACTATTTTGATGGTACTATACTATTTTGATATTAGCTTTATAACATATTTTGAAATCAGGATGTGTGATGCTTCTAGCCTTGTTCTTTCTCAGGATTGATTTGGCTATTTATGGTCTTTCGTGGTTTCATATGAATTGTAGAACTGTTTTTCTGTATTTGTAAAAAAAAAAAATTCCATTGGGATTTTGATAGGGATTGCACTGAATCTATAGATGGCTTTGGGTAGTGCAGACATTTTAACAATATTAAGGCTTTGCATCCACAAACAGAGGATTTTTTCCATTTATTTGTGTCTTTAATTTCTTTCACCAGCATTTTGTAGTTTTCAACATACAAGTCTTTCACCACCTTAGTTAAGTTTATTCCTGAGAATTGAATCCTTTTCTGTGATATTGTAAATAAGATTATTTTCCTAATTGTCTTTTCAGATAGCTTTTTATTAGCATATAGAAAAGCAACTGATTTTTGTTTGTTGACTTTGTGTCCTGCAACTTTACTGAGTTATTTTATTAATTCTAACAGATTTTTTTTAATTTAAAGATTTTATTTATTTATTTGATAGAGAGAGCACAAGCAGGGGGAGGGGCAGAGGAAGAGGGACAAGCAGACTTCCCACTGACTGGGGAGCCTGATGCGGGGCTCAATTCCAGGACCTTGAGGTCATGACCTGAGCTGAAGGCAGATGCTTAACTGACTGAGCCACCCAGGTGCCCCAATTCTAACAGATTCTTTTAATGGAATCTTTTGGGTTTTCTATATATAAGATCATGTTGTCTGCACACAGGGATAATTTTACTTCTTTCTTTCTGACTTGGATACCTTTTCTCTTTTTCTTGTCTAAATGCTCTGCCTAGGACTTCCAGAAGTGGTGAGAATGGGCATCCTTGCCTTGTTCCTGATCTTAAAGGAAAAGCTTTTAGCTTTTCACGAATGAGTGTGATGTTAGCTGTGAGCTTTTCATATATGACCTTTATTATGTGGGGGTACTTTCCTTCTAATCCTAGTTTGTTGAGAGTTTTTGTTATGAATTTTGTCAAATGCTTTTTTGCCACTTCTATTGAAATGATCATGTGATTTTTATCCTTTATTCTATTAATGTCAGATATCACATTAATTGATTTTTGTATGTTGAACCATCCTGGCATCTGAGAGATAAGTCCCACTTGGTTGTAGTGTATGATCCTTTCAGTGTATTCTTGGATTTGGTTTACAGGTATTTTGCTGAGGATTTTTTGCACCTATATTAATCAGGGATCTTGGCCTATGGTTTTCTTTTCTTGTGGTGACTTTGTTTGGCTTTGGTATCCAAATGAAGTGAAATCAGGACCCTGAAGAGATATTAACACTTTCATATTCAGTATAGCACTATTCACAGTAGTCAAGATGTGAAAACAACCTAAATGTTCATCGACAGATGAATAAAGAAAATGAGGCATATACACACAATTCAGCCATTTTTCTTGAATAAAAGATCTTAGGATTCTTGCTAGCCTTTGGTTAATTTCAAGAGTTCTGAAAAAGGTTGTTTTGCTAGTTTTTGCCAGGGTTCTCATCACTATGAAGAGCAGTTCTTCAAAGGTCCTTCTCTGCCATTCCTGCAGACATCATAATTCCTTGGTTTTTTCATTCAATAACTTATCTTGGAAAATGTTATACATATTTTGTCTCTCTTGCTTCCTCTCCACCTCCCATCTGTCTCTCTTATTTATTTTAATAGCTGCATAGGATTCCAGTGCATGGATGGTCAACTGCTTTTCAATGGACACTTATTCACCAGGTGCCTCAACTGTGGATAAGGCCTTTATACTAGAGATTGTGAGACTATCTGCAACATGACCACTCTCCAGGAGCTTCTGGCAGGGTGGACAAGACAAGGAACATACAGGAGAATTAATCTCTAAAGACAGAGTGCTGTGAGTGCTCTCAGGGTCGGACAATGTTAAATGGTCTCACCTTGATTCTGAGTTCCAGGCCCTTCAAGACACACTTCTTAAATGGCTGGAAAGACAAGGAGGCATGTGCACTTTGTCCCACATCCACACTGCCATCAATGGGGGAAAATTCCAAGTACTGCAGCAGGGCTTTGGGGCCAGAGAGCTCCGCCTGGAAGCTGAAGTTGAACTTTCCAGTGTTGATAAAACTGAGTTCACACTGAACACATTCGTTCAGCTCTACCTGAGAGACAGAGAACAGAGTAGTATGTTGATGGAATGCAAATCATGGTTCCCTTCTCTGGGGTTAGGATATGTAAGATTTTGGGGAAAACTATCCTTTGGGAAATAGGGATGACAGATGATGTTAGTGAGTTGAGTATCATGGGATTAATGTAGTCAGATATTCCAGCAAGTGCTACTAAGTGTTGGGGATCCTCATACCTGAAGAGTAAGATAGCAATTTAATTTTTAGGCCTCCTTGGTAGACAAACATCCTTCCTGTATGTTTAATACAAGGATTCTTCCCTTCCCTATCATCTCTCCACCCCCTGAAATATAAAATAAGTTTTCACATCAAAACTATATGCATTCTGAGGACGGAGATGCTTCTGTTTCTGTTCTCCTGGTCTCCCTGGCATTTGAAACAGAGGGATGCAGCTAACATTCACTTGTACTGCCTTTCCCAGCCAGTGTGGAAACAGAGAGAGAGAGAGAGAGAGAGAGAGAGAATGAATCAAGGCTCTCTCACACTCTTACCTCATAGAAGTTGATAATGTTAGTCTCTTTAGGAGTCAGGAGAGTGATCAAGCCAGTCCTGTCCTTGCATTTGACCTCTGCATTCATAGTGTATCCCTCAGCCTTGACATTTAAGGTCAGAGGGTGGGCTTTCTTTTTCACATTGCAGATCAAATTAAAGTTCACATCTCCTTCCTGTTTTGGTGTGAAGAAAATATCCACTGGGAACCTGGATGGGGAAGAAGACAGTAGATTAGCTGACAAGGCCAACCTGCTATAACCTGCTAAAGAATATGAGCCTGATGGATTAGCACATGCACTATGAGGAAAAAGCATCGCCATTCCAAATTATGATGAGTTTGGAAGATTAGCCAGACATGGTGTGTCATTGCTTTATGAATTCATAGATAGCAAGGAAATGAATATAAACAGGAGAGAAAATATTGAGAAGAAGGTCTTAAAGTTCTCAGTGCTCTACAATTTATCAGGAAAATGAACAATGGGAAATAAATAGGACAGGGATGGGATTGTTCATGTAAATTTTAGAGCTGGAAGAGACTTGATACAGGGCACTCTGAGGGGAATGGATTCTCCTGGCTAGCAGGTCTAGAACCCCTATTTTGGGAGGGTGTAGTTGTCGGGGACTTTTTCTTTACCTGGACAGTGGTGGGATCCAGCCTTCCATGGGACATATCACCAGGCTGTTGCTGAAACCTTCAGAATATCGGGAGTTGTCCTGGAAGGCAAAATGGAACCCCTGCTCCTCCTTGTTGATGATATGCACGGTCTCCCTGGCTTCTCTGCCTAAGGTGGAAACACCAGCCCTCAGTGAAGGCCTCATGCCTGCTCCTGAAGCATCTTAGCAGATACTGCTCCTCAGGCAAGAGGAAGCCTTCTTAGAAAAAAACTCTTCAACTTCTTTTCTCTCTTCTTCAGTCTTTGACTGAAGCTCTTCAGTCTTTGACTACCTCTCTTCCTTCCTTCTACTCTACAAGTGACCTTCTTCCCCTGGCAAGATTCCATCTCTTCCTTCTAGAACTTTATTCTATCAATTGCCCGCTCCTGCTAGGTGGCGCTTCTGCCTTGGTCACAACTATCTTAGGTGATTCTGATGACATTATTTTCTCTCCTTGTTCCTTTGGAACTAACGCCTTCTTGCTTTTGTTAATGAGGGCTTTACCCTCCCTGGTAGGCCCCTTAACTCTGCCCATATCTTTGTCAATAGTCTCTGCATTAAACTCTTGCATCAGAGCTCAGGTATGTCATGAGAGTCCTGACAGGGCCTGAATACATCTTCTGTTACTATTTTGCTTTTTCTTACTTTCCTTGACAATTGTAGAGTATTTGTTTTTTAACATATACTTTAGAATCATTTTATTCAATTCTCCCCTTACCTCCAGTCCTTTTGGGATTAAGGTTGCCAGACTTAGGAAATATTTTTTTTTTTAAAGATTTATTTATTTATTTGAGAAAGCGAGAATGAGAGAGAGAGAGAGAGAGAGTACATGAGAGGGGGGAGGGTCAGAGGGAGAAGCAGGCTCCTCGCTGAGCAGGGAGCCCGATGCGGGACTTGATCCCGGGACTCCGGGATCATGACCTGAGCCGAAGGCAGTCGCTTAAGCAACTGAGCCACCCAGGCGCCCAGGAAGTATTTTTTTAGTAGAAGTATGTCCCAAATATTGCATGAGACATACTTATGTTGACATACTTACACTAAAAAATTACTCATTGTTATCTGAAATTCAAATTAGACTATGCATCCTGTATTTTACCTGGCAACACCAGTTGGGATTCTAATTGGAACTTGATTAAACTTGCATTTAATTTTGAGAGAACTGGTAAATGTTCACATCTTGTTTGGGGGCACTTTAATAAGATTTTATAGTTTTCTTCATATACGTCCTGTGCTTTTCTTGTTACATTTATCCTTAGATATTATATAGGTTTTGTCAATATTGAATGGATTTTTTGTTTCTGTTTCTAGGTGCTTATTGCTAAAAGAAAGAGAAACTATTGATTTTTACATAACTGTCTTGTATCCAACCACTTACTAAATTATCTTATTGATTCTAGTGGTTTGTTTTGCTTTTCTCTAGAGCCTCTTGAGGTTTTCTATGTATGAAGTCACCAGCAACAGCAAATAAGATAGTTTCGTCTCTTTCCCCCTAATGTTTATGCCAATTATTGAATTTTCTTGTTTTATTGTATTTGCTAATTGAAATCACTAGGAAAGTATTCAATAATAATGATGATAATGAGCATCCTTGCCTAATTACCGATTTTTAACTGAAGTGGTTTCAGTGGTTTATTACAGGATAATATTTGCCTCTTGATTTTGGTTAGTCTTCTTTTTTTTGAGGAAGAGGGAGAAAGGGAGAGAGTGAGTGTATGTGTGAGGGGGGTGGGAGGGAGGGGCAGAGGGAGAGAGAGAGAATCCCAAGCAGCCTCCACACTCAGCACAAAGCCCAATTTGGGGCTCCATCTCATGACCCTGAGATCATGACCTAAGCTGAAATCAAGAGTTGGATGCTTAACTGACTGACCCACCCAGGAGCCCCTGATTAGTCTTCTCTATTTAAGTTTCCCCCTCTATTCCTATCTTACTATTAGAATTTTTGGTGAGAATTTCTGCCATGGCTTTTTAGTATATATTCATATGATCATACAGTTGTTCTTTAATCTGTTGATATCTCATCATTATGTTGAAATGTACCATCCTTGCATTCCCAGATTAAATTCTGTTTGTCTTGCTGTTGCTGTTTTTATGTATTTAATTTAATTTTAATTCCAGTTAGTTAACATACAGTGTTATATTAGTTTCAGGTGTGCAATATAGTGATTCAACACTTTCATACATCACCTGGTGCTTATCATGACAAGTGCATTCCTTAGTCCCCATCACCTGTTTCATCACCATCCTTCTACCCTCCCCTTGGTAACCATGTGTTCTCTATATTTAAGAGTGCTGTTATTATTCTTATGCTATATTGCCATTTGTTCAAAACCTTCTGAAACATTGTAATCTCCTCCCACCTACTTATATGTATCAGTATAAGAAATGTATGGAAATATTACTAACAAACTGTTAACATGGGTTTCCTTTGATGGAAAGGATGGGTGGAGAGAGATTAAAATTTTCCTCATATAACAGATTGATTGTCTTATTATAAAGAATATCACTTTTCTAAATATAAAAATCTAATGAGTTACTAAAACATCCTCTGACTTTAGTTGTATTTTACACACACACACACACACACACACACACCCCACATCCATGTGATAAGGGACCTGGTGATCACTTCCTTTATTTCCTTCAGGTCTCTGATCAAATGTCACTTTCCCATTGCCTCCTGGCATCCTTTATTCTCCCTACCCTGCTTTATTCTTCTCTAGAATACTTATTAACATCTGACATGCTATATATTTTTCTTTTGTCTTTTTTGTTAGTCTGCTTTCTTTTTTCTTTTTAAGATTTATTTGTCAGAGAGAATGAGAGAGAGAGAGCGAGTGAGAGCGAGTGCAGAAGCAGGGGGAGTGGCAGGCAGAGGGAGAAGCAGGCTCCTCACCGAGCAAGGAGCCTGATGTGGACTCAATCCCAGGACCCTGGGATCATGACCTGAGCTGAAGGCAGACGCTTAACCCAGGCATCCCTTGGTGGTCTGCTTTCTATTACTAGACTGTAACCACCGTGAGGATGGGGACTTTGGCTTTACCCACGGCATTCTCAGCTCACAGAAGAGTGCCTGGGTCATACAAGGGGTTCAGTAATATTTGTTGAGCTGAATAAATGCATGAAAGGATGGCAGAGAAATCTGACCACTGTGGCACAGACTGAGAGGCAAACAAATACAGCCCATCCTCCAGGGGCACATGCAAGTAAGATGGGGATAACGTGAGGCTCTGGAAATGGACATAGTCCAGGCCTTCAAGGAATCTAACAAGTAGGATCTGTAGCAAGGCTCCTAAATTTTCTTAGGTTATTAGTGTGTGGGTTTAGAAGATACCTGATGGAAATTAGATCGAGAGATAAATATTTCATGGCTTTGTGAACAGTGATAGAGTACCTCTGGCACCAGGAATAGTTCCACCCAAATCTGCTCCTGGAGCTCATTGCTGGGTCAGCCCTACTCCCCTCCCTCACAGGTCACACCAACTCAAACGTAAACAAACAGGGCAGCCTTACCAATGAGGAGACAACTGAAGTTGAGGTGTGACTTGTCCAGATTGATGAGAGGATCGGTGGCTTTGCCTACCAGTAGGAAAGGGACGGTGATGTTGTGTTCGGGGATTAAGAAAGTCCAGAATGCTTCTGTGATGTCCAGATGGAAAGGTGTGAACTGGAAGATAATCTAAGAAGACAGTTTGGAACAGAGGGGTAAAAAGCGTTTCTGTTTGCTTGTTCCACATGCCCTTGGAGGCTTACTGGTGCTGGGGTTATGATGGCTGACATTACCAGGTCACCCCTACCTTTCTACTGTCTCCGTGAAGGCATGTAAGTGTGGCTGTTCCAGCAATATCAATGTCTGTTTGCCCTGCCCACAGGCCCTCCTGAGGGGGTCTACCCCACCCACAGCCTCTGATGGCTGGGCTGCCATATTTCACACCATGTCTTTGTTTGGTATGTAAAAATAGAATCTGAGAGAAATATGGAATTTTGGCTTTTCCTAAAAAGTCTGGGAAAATTGGCAACCCTGGGTCTACTTGTCTGTGTGTGTCATCTGACAGAGAAACACAGCAGCCAGCCAGTCCTGGGCTCAGCATTCCCTGTCATTGTTCCCTTGGCTTGCTCCATTCATTTGTGGGACCTTCCTGAAGGCATTTGAATTCATAATTTCTATTTCATGGATTTATTTCTGCCTCCGAGATTCTCTGTGGAACTTACAGGATATGGGGCCCATAGATCTGTTTTGGCCAATGAATTCATGCTTCATTAAATCTGACCCCATACCCATTACCACTGAGTAAACATGAGGACTGAGCTGTGGGACAGGACTCACTTTTCTGTTTTGCCCTTTGGCCCGACCAAGTAAAAACACATCTGTATCCTTTTACCACTGTCAGTCCCTTGGGGAAAAAATAAGTCTTCCTGTTACTCTATGGGTCCTAGTGCCCATTAGTGCCCAGCTCCCCTTCCCCGCTTTAATAGTTTCAGTTTTTAAAACTGCAAATGCTAGAGCTCTCCATCTCTCCATGGCCAAACAAGAGAGCTCAGGTCTGTCCTGTTCATGAGGACTGCCTAATGTCTATGCCACTCAACAAATATTTATTGATTGATGCATACTTGGGCTGTTCTCCCTCATTCTACCTATGGTCTACAGCACACATGCTATGCAGAGAGAGAGAGAGAGAGAGAGAGAGAGAGAGAATGATTAAAGTCCTTGGTTGGGTGGTCTTCATTCACACACACACCTCAGCTTTCTTTTCCGGGTGGACAAGGCCCTTCTCTGTAAGGCATGTGAAGGCTGGAGGGTTCTGGAGACTTTCAGTTTCTTCAGAGATCCAGCAGAAGGTGTAAGTGCTATTAGTGGGGTTCAGGATTGTAAAAGTCCTGGTCGAGGGGGAAGAATTGATAGCAGAGAGTGAAACAGGGGGTTGAGGAATAAGAGAAACTTTCTTAACCACCTTCCCTAGCACAGTCCCCCTATCTGGGAAGTAGAACTTGTCTGGGCACTTCATTACCATAGATATGAAAACTGCATCTCAATTGGGGCTCCAGACTATGGATAGAGTTTTGGACTTTGGAGTAATAATGATGCCCAGGGTGCTTCTGTCCCGGTGATCCTCTGTGGTTAAGGTGGTGGTCAGGGATTCCATGTTTATGTCTTCCAGAGTTTCCCCAGTGTTGATGCTAAGGAGACAAAATCTAGCTTTCTTACTGGAGCAGTTCCCCGAAGTCCAACCCCAGTAGTTCAAGCCTGCTTCTAGGAATTAGCCTCATTGACTTCCCTGAATTCTTCCTCTACGTTCTGTAGAAGGAATGACTGATAGGAACTCAACTGATGCAAACCTAGGCAACTCACCGAAGACTCTTCCCTCCTATGCCCACACTGGTGAACTCAATCACCCGGGTGTTTGAGTCCAGAGCCCCACCACTAGGCCCTCGGAGATCTGGGTTGCGCCGATGACCGCTGATGTAGTCGGAGTGTTTCAGGTCAAAATGGCAGAAGGGCAAGAAGCTCCGCCCTTTGGTCGATAGGACTGGACCTTGCTCTCCAGGTGGCAGGTTGGGAATCCTGAGAGGATAAGGTTATTTATTCTTATTTATTTTTAAATCAATCATTGCTTTCTGAGTTGGGTGGAAATGAATTATTATGTCCAACAGAATGTGAGCTCCATGAAAGCAGACATTGGGTCTGTCCTGGTCAACAACATAATCTTAGTCCCTGAATAGTGCATGATACATGGTAGGTGTTCATTCATTAACTGTTGAGTGGATGAATGCATGAATGGGCCGAGGAGAAGGAGGCTGAATTCTGGCTCCTTTTCTATATCAAAGTGTGGCCCCAAGTTATCCCTCCAGTAGTGGTGACAAAATCTCCCTGCTGTAAATTGAGCAGAGAGTCTTACCCTCTGGGTCCTCTCATAGGCATCTCCTGGGGTATGAACATTGACAGAGAAATCCTAAAAGAGTAGCCTGAGCTCCTCGGAGAAGGTGACCTGGATGTGAGCAGACTTAGCCCCAGCACCAAGTTTAGGTGGCCCAGACATAGGAGGGGTCCCTGTGGTGGATTGCAGGGGCTCCACAAGGCTGTTATGGCTCACATAGGTCTTGCTACCCCATGCCAGGGTTCATACAGTTCCTCTGTAAGGTGGGTGTCCTGCATGGAGCATTCCTGGGAAAGCACATCAGAGGTTTTCATTGCTAGAAGTTACTGGATTGGCTTTTCTTGAATTGGGTGTGGGCCCCCTCTATTCCTCACTGATGTATCAGGTCCACCGCCTCCACTACCACCATGTGGGTGTACTGTGATTATTGTGTGCCAGGTTCTGTGCTAAGTCTTCACTTGAATTGACTCATTTAATGTTCATGGCGACTGTACAAGGTGGGTATTCTTGTTTGCTTTCTACATGAGGAAACCAAGTCTCAGAAAAGGTACCAGAAAGTTTTTTTAAGTTCATATGTGCCCAAGGGCTGGAACCCATCTATCTGTCAGCCATTTTGTTGCTCAGTGGAATTCTGAATGCAGCTGGGAAGGGGGAAGGGGGCAGGAGGAAGAGTCTAGAGAGTGTTGGTGAGTAATAAAAAAGACCCAATTCTCCTTATCTTCCAAATCCTGGCCCCTTTGAATCTTCCCAAAGGGAAATGTGACAGTTTGGGGGCTGTGGAGGGGGTGAAAGGCTGGACAGAATGATGGTAGTGGTGGGACAGAAGAGAGGATAGGAGTTGCAGAGCTTTGTTCTGGGGAGCACGTCTCCTTACTGGCAGAAAAGATTGCCCTCGAAGTCTCCAACCTCCAGCGGGGAGAATTTCACTTTGAGCTTCTGAGTCTTCCCTGCAGGCACAGTGCCTGAGGAGGGCTCCACAGAGAAGGGTGGCAGGGAAACTTCGTTCCAGTTGTCGATGGCACTGTCCAGGGTGCTGACCGTGTGCAGTGTGCCCTGGCTAAGTTGGTCTTTTTGAGAGGAACCTGGGGGCCAACAGAGACAGCCAGTGATATTCTGCATTTGCAGTGGGAGGGCAGGTGGAAGGCAGGCCACTCACAGGTCCTGAGGGACCCTCTGTGGGGTCTGTGGGCTCACCTCTTCTAGCAGGTACACTTAATTTTGGGCACTAGGGGTAAGGAATTGGCTCATATCTCTTGTAGGAGACTCATGAAAATACTTCTTTGAATTCTATCAAGTTTCTAAAGTTTTTCCTTTTGGCTCAAGGGGGTGGGTCAAGGAGATGTCTCTGGGTCTTCTGCCTCAAGAATAATGGGCTGTGAACATAATTTTTGGAGAATCATTGTTTTAAACTAGGGGTTCACAATCTGGGGGCCCATGGATAAGGGCCCATTCAAAAGGTCTGTGAATCTCCAAAACTGCAACAACAGTAATGAGTATTTGTCCACCAAGTGTTGAGCCCTTTCCCAAGTGCCTTATGTGTGTCAAATTGGGTATGGGTATGTATTTTCTTGGGGAGAGAGTTCATAGCTTCTGCAAGGGTCTGTAATGTCCCAAGAGGCTAAGGCCTGAAAAACAAGATTCCTAGGGCTGTGGCCAGGGTCCAGGCTCCAGGAGGACAGAGGTCAGCTCTTGAGTTTCTCAGGCCCGTTTGGCTCTGCAGACACCATGAGACATTTGCTCTGCTTCTCCTTGGCTACTGAGAGGGCCGTTGGAGCAGTGCTCACTGCTCCATGATCAAGGCTCTCCTACTAATTGGGGACTCAGTTCAAGCCCTGGGTTTTGCCTATCATCGTGTTTACCTTGGTTATCTGGCATTGCAAAACTGACAGCCTTTGCAGTCTCTTCTGAGACCCAGTTGAATTCCAGCTGCACATTTCCTGAATTAATCAGTTCAAACCTGCAGATAGATCAGAGAATGGATTTGAGAAATGTGCTGTCAATGATGTTTTCCCTGTCTGCACATCATCTATACTGTTACTTAACTTTTTAAGTCATCACCGTGTTTCTTAAACATTTTTTCAAAAGGCAAGTTTTAAACATTTTATCTGACATCATGCATTTGCTATGTTAGTTATATTTTCTTCTAAAACACATAGAATATATACATAGCTATATAAAAGTAAAAATATCCAAAGGTTTAGCACTGAAAATCGTCTGACACACCAGTACCCTATGCAATGAGCTCTCAGCCTGCATTGCTGTAACCCTGAAACATTTCCATGAGAGAGGAATCAAAATGTGTTTCCCATGACGGTATCTTCTTTAGGTGCAAATTCCACAGTCCCTCCCTTCCTGAATCATCTCCCACCGGAAACAATGTCCCTGTGGTCAGAGGCTGTTTGACCCTGGCCTGAGATTCCTTCACTGGCTGAGACTTGTCTCAAATTCTGAATTAGTGGAGCCTTTTCTTGCCTCAAGTTTCCCTGCATCTAAGACAAGAACAGGAGATAGAAGCTTTTTCTGGAACCACTTTTAAACTTGATCACAATCACAGCAGAAGGATGAGGCCTTGACACAAGAAACTGATTGTGTTAGAGAAAGAAACACAAGTGGCTATTCCTAGTTTTAGGGAAGTGGTAGGAATTGAAAGTTTGGGAGTGAGGTGTGGTAGGGTGTAAGGATTAGGTTTCCATTATCCAATCCAGGTAGACCAGGCAGGTACATCCAAAGTCAAGTGCTTTGACTCCAGGAGCTTGTGTTTATTGTGTACAAGTATGAGCACTGGTCATTAACTTAAAGAAAATTTTTATAAAGTAGAGAAATCTTGGTGGTACAGAATACTTTTGATAAAAAAAAATTCTTGGTTTAGATTGGGATTGGAAAACTTTTTTTACAAAGGGCAAGATAGCACGTTTTTTTGGCTTTGTGTACCATAGGTCTTTGCAGCAACTACTCACTTCGCTGTTGCAGCCACAGGCCACACATAAACAGATGGGCATGGCTGTGGCCAAAAGAAACTTTATTTACAACAATAGGCAGCTGGCTGGATTTGGTCCATGGGCCACAGTTTGCCAACCCCTGCTTTAGGTAAAATAGGTATCAGCAGAAGATCCCCCTTCCTGCCTTATCTCGTTTGGTTCTATAATAATTTGAGAGAACATGTAAAGTGTAACAAATGCAAGATGAGTTGAACAAGTTAATTACTAATTCTTACAAAGTTGAAAGGTCAGTGGTTTACATTTTTGTGCTTGTAATTCTCAAAGAATAGTCTTTCTCTGTCTTTGTATATGATGCTCTCTCTGCCTAGAAGGCCCTTTTTTCTCACTCACTTCTTCACCTGGCTACCTCCTGTTCATCCTCCACAATTCAACAGGGGCACTGCTTCGTCTGGGACGTCTTCCCTTATATGCTGTCTGCTTCCTCATTCTCCCCACATCTTGGTCTGCTTTAGGTATTTTCACAGCACACACAGAACACCACCCTGCAACCATCAATTCACCTATTTTCACCCACCCCCCACCACCCACCATGAGCTCCTTAAGAGGGGGACCCACAAAATCCTGCATTCCCATGTGTGAGTTCACATAACTCTTTCTTTCTAAGGACAATTTTAACTTTGAATGAACTTTTTAGCTCTGTTTCCCTGGAAACCTGATAAACCTGATAAAGGAGAAATATAAAGTTGTATCATTAGGCAACGTTGTTTATAGTAAAAATGACCCCTGATTGGTAAATTGCATCTGGTCTGAGGGGAATTATAATTCCCTGGAGGGAAGCCATAGCTTTGGGGTTCTCTGAGTGTAGTGACTCTTGTAACTGGGCATGCCCCCTACAGGGATCCTAGAAGCTGTACCTATGGAAGGGTTATGAGGAGTGTTGCCCTCTGTAGGCTGTGGGGCTTCGAAGCTGAGACGGACCCATTGCCATCAGTATGGATATTGTCCAACTGTGACCTGGGGTTGGGGAGAAAAGAACTGTTACTGGGTGGTGGTGTGGACTGTTACTGCAAGGACGGTCCCCCCTGAAGCTGATGGCCAGATGCTGCCCCTCCTCCCCAGCGCACTGTGTTTCCTGGCCTGTATCTTGATTTCAAGTGTGAACGTCCATAGCTTTGTGGGCCTGAAGGCTTCACTGCAGCCGCAGAGTTACTCTGACGTGTGCCACGCGGCTCTGCTGCCTGGTATGTGCTGCTGTAGACACTGAATGAATGTGTGGGGGAGTGGGGGCAAATGATCAAATCAAAGAGCTTCTCTGTGTGTGGGGGGGGCTCTCGAGGACTCACTCAAACACTCGGGTCTGGTAAACCAGCGTTTCTTTAAAGTGCACGTTGCTTGTTTGGCATCCATACGAAGCGTAATTCACATTGGCACTGATCTGAAGATGCAGTTCTCGATAGTTCTCTTCTACTACAGAATGGGTGGGCTCAGGGTCTGTCTCTATCACCTGTAACAAAGGGGAGCCAGTTGACTCACAGGAATAAAGGGCTGTGGGGGAGCACAGTACTATATTTCACCCATGCAAATTAACTCAAGTTCCAGAATAAATGATTCAAGCAAACCTAAATGACCCTTAAATGGGGAAGGAAACAAATTACTGAGAGTAGTAGGATTGCAGAGACATGAGTTTTTTGGTTAGATGGACTCAGAAGGAGGCAGAAGAAAGGAAATCATAAAGATAGGGACAGATATTAATGAAATCGAAAATAAATCAGAAACAGAGAGGACCAATGAAGCCAAAAATTGCTTATTTGGAATGACTTAAAAAGTCTTTGGTAAGATTGATCAAGAAAAAAATGAATAAATACAAATAACCAATATCAAGCTTTGCACAGTGGCAGTATCGTAGCCAATGAGGTTTATCCGAGGCACGATTATTCCTAATTGAAAGCAAATAACCAATATCAAAAATGAAAAGGAGGACATCACCATCAACCCTACAGATTTAAACAGATGATAAGAAAATATTATAAATAATTTTATGAAAATACATATGAAAACCTAGTGGAAGGGCAAATTCCTAGAAAAATAATTTAATAAAACTGACTCAAGAACAAATCAAAAGCCCGAAGAGTCCTAATACTATTAAAGAATCTGAATACTAGGAAAAAAATCTTAAAGAAGACCTAAATAAAGAGATAAAATTTGTTAATAGAAAGGACAAACTAATATTATAAAATTGTTAATTTTTCCTAAACTGACTTATGGATGCAATCCAATTCCAATCAAGTTTCCATTAGGGTTTCCACAGTACTTGGTTAGTGGATTCCAAAATTAGATAGAAAAATAAAGGACCAAGAATAACTAAAACACTTCAGAACAAAACAGTATGGAAAAGGGACTTCCCTTCCGGATATCAAGGCTGATTGCGAAGCTACAGAGACTGAGGCAGGGTAAAACTGGCATAGGGGTAGACAAATTGACAATGAAGTAGAATATTGAGACAAGAAACATCCTAGGTATGTATGAAGTTTAGATGACAAGGGAGCCATGGCAGATCACTAGGAAACATAAGGGCTAAACAAAAAAAGGGATTTGGCCAAGTTAGTTATCTAGATGGAAAACTATGAAATTGGATCCTTGCCTCACACCATACATAAAATCCAAGTGGGCCAAGGGCTTAAATATAAACAGCAAAGTTCTTAAACCTAAAAAAAAAAAAATGCACATTTTCTCTTCCCTGGTAGGGAAGGGTTTAAAAATAAGACACAAAAAATAATAAATATAGAAGATGAGATTAATAAATGTGACTATATTAAAATTAAGAATTTTTTTTGTTCATCAAAAGATACATCAAAGAAAGTGAAAAGATAAGCTTTAAATTTGGTGAGGATGTTTGCAGACAAATAATAGGAAGGAATAGCAGAGTTTATCAAAAATAAAATAACTCATACAAAGGACAAGCATCAGAATTGAAAAATAGGCAAAAGGCATTTATATAAGAGATAACTAGCATGGCCAATAATCATACGAAGACATATTCAACTTTATCAGTGGTTAGGGAAATGCAAAGTAGCCCCCAAATGAGACCATTTCCCATTTACTTAAATGATAAAAATCAAGAGGTCTGGCAATGCCAAGTTGTGGAGAGTGTGTGGATCAGTAAGATGCCTTTGCCAGGAGTGTACATTGGTACAGCCATTTGGAAAACATTTGGGCATTACCTTGGAAAGCTGAAATTCACATATCCTATGACTTGGCAATTCCACTTCTAATATAAACTTTTGCAAATGAACACCATTTGACATGAACAATAATGTTCACAGAAACACTGTGCATGATAGCAAAATTGCAAATAATTTTCAAAAGAAGAATGAATGATAAATAATAATAATGGAATTTTATATAGCAGTGAAAGTGGGTATACTATAGCCGCATGCAACAATATGGATCACAAGCAATCTAACCTTTTCAAAAACTAAAGTTAAAAACTACAACTAAACAGTATGCCTTTTTGAATGCATAGGTTAAAAAAAAAAGAAAAAACCAAAAACCAAGGGAATAAGTAAATGAGATTCAGGATGGTGATTGTGTTTAAGATAGGAGGCAGGGGGATGGAATGGCTGAGAAGCATACAGGTAATCCATGTTCTACTTCCTATGTTGGGTGTGAGTTCATCTCTGTTTATTCCACCATTCAAAAGAAACCAATCAAGGACTAATTAAAAGAAGGGCAGGCTTGGATCACAGATGAGATTCTGTCATGAACCAGAGATTCTAACTAATCTAATTCTGGACACCCAAGGGAAAGAGGAACTGACCGAAAGGCTAGGCACGGTGCTATTGAAAAAGGTGGGAGGACTTGCTGCATGAGGCATCCAGACTGAAACTAAAGCTGGACGTATCAAGATGTGTGGGTCGTGGGGCTGGCAGGCGGCATGCTTGTAAGTTCAGTTTGTCACTTCTGAAATCAAGGTCAAGTAGAATGGGAAACCTTTTTTTTGTGAAGGAAGGCAATGATGAGACATTGAAGTGGAAAGCAGCAGGCCCCCAGCCATGGCAAATCTGTGCCTGATGTCCTCACTCACCTTTCGTTTTGTAGTCAAAGTCCCGAGTGGGTTTCTGAGCACATCCACCCACTTGACCGTGCGCATGCGGTCATCCCAGTCGGGGATCTGGTCTGCAGGGAGCTGAAACGTGATCCTGGACAGCTTGCACTTGGCCCCCATCTTCTTCAGATTGATGGGCACGTCTGACTTCATGGTCACCACTATGTCCTTGGCACACCCAGGGTGGAGGTGGCCAATCTGGGGAAGAACCTGGTATTAGTATTTTTGGGAATCCAAGCTTGAGGACTTTTGCTACCTGATGGTGATATTCTAGAGAAGGGGTAGAGCCAAAAGTCTTGGCAAAAAATACAACATTTAAACCTGCCTATGTAGACGGTCTTAAATACATACAAGAGGTTCTTAGATAGAAATACAAGCCTAAAAACAAAAGCAGCTAATATTCATCAAACTGTTACTTGCCTCAGGCACTATTCTAAACCTTTACACAATTCTGCTAATCCCCACAACAACCCTATGAGATATACAGCCATTTCCCCTATTTTATAGGCAAGGAAACTTAAAACTTTTTCATGGTCCTCCCATGAATATTGGAAGAGCTGGATTGAGCCCCCGACAGTATGGAGCCAGGTACCATGCTCTTAACTACCTGTGCTTCTTCATCAATATGACCTTTATGAATCAGGGACAGATGCACACAGTACATTAGCAGTTCTCAGAGTGTAATCAGATGACCCTTGGGACCCCTAAGGCCTTTGCAGGAGTTCACAAGGTCAAAACTGCTTTCATCATAATATTAAGATGTTAGCTGACTTTTTCACTCTCATTTTCTCATGAGTATACATGGAACTTTCTAGAGGTTACATGACATACAATATTGTAGCAGATCAAATGGAAAAGCAAATAGGAGAATCTAGCTACTTCTATTAAGCCAGATATTAAAGAGATTTGTAAAACTGAAATAATGCCACTCTTCTCTCACTAATTTTTTTATTTTAGAAAACATAGCCATTTTCATAAAAATATGGTATTTAAATTAACATTAATGAATTTATTATTTAAAAATGGATAACTATGGACTCTGAGAAACAAACTGAGAGTTCTAGAGGGGAGGGGGGTGGGGGGATGGGTTAGCCCAGTGATGGGTATTAAAGAGGGCACATATTGAATGGAGCACTTGGTGTTATATGCAAATAACGAATCATGGAACACTACCTCAAAAACTAATGATGTAATGTATGGTGATTAACTAATAAAATAAAATAAAATAAATGGATAAATACATGTTTTCAGATATTCTCAGTTTTAATTGCTAATATGGTAAATATCAATAGACATAACCCACATAAGCAAAAGCTTTTTTGGGTTCCTCAATAATGTTTAATTGGGTAAAGGAGTCCTGAGTCCAGAAAGGCTGAGATTCACTGAAGTATACCAGATAAATGGGAAATCTAATTTGGTCTATAGCATAAAATCATTGATGGTTTAGCATATATAAACACACACACACACACACACACATATATATATATATATATAGTAGTCCTATCATGTTTCTGACAGATCTAAAAACTCTCCATCCACTGGAAAGTGAAGGGAGAAGAAAGCTTAGTATTTCCCAAGGCCACAAATGTTTGTGTGTGGTGGGGTGGGGGGTAATATGCACTAGTGTGTGTGCACATGGGTGCACTAAATGGACTATCTGAAGCTTATCTCTGCCTGATTCGACTGACACTTTACATCCCTCCAGGAAGCAAAACTTCCTGAGAGCACTCAAATATTCAAAAGTGACAAAGGGAGTGCCTGGGTGGCTCAGTCAGTTGAGTGTCCAATTCTTAGCTCAGCTCAAGTCTTGATCTCAGGGTTGTGAATTCAAGCCCTGTGTTGGGCTCCACACTGGGCATGGAGCCTACTTAAAAAAATAAAAAAAAAGGTGACAAAGTGGGGTCCCCTACTCTCCTTGCTCTCTTCCCCTAACTATGCTTGACAGACTTGGTGACCAAAACAGTGCAGGAGGCAGTGGATACATCTGGGTATATCCATTGTACTGGGAACTCAAAAGTGAACTATGAAAAACAACAACTAGCCAGAGACTAGATCTGCTACCACATTGTTTTAGGCCTTGTGTGACATTGAGCTTTGGTCAGCAATTCATAAAATGTGTGCTGTGAGATGCTAAAAGAAGGGGTCAGAAAATTCCAGGTAAAACAAAGTTAACTAGGTTTTAGTATGTTGCATGGCACTGGGCACCTCTAAGAGAAAGATGTAATATGCAAATTTGCTAAATCTCAGTTGTCCACAGAACCCACTACACCCATCTTAGCTTTTAGTGAACCACATTTGCAGGACTAGTGCTCTAACGAACACACACCTTGGGGGACACAGGTCTGCACTCTGGGATGGGAAGACTGGGACCTGTCTTCATCCATGCAGGCTTCCATGGAATTCCTCAACATCAGCCTAGCAACCATCTCGGCAGAACTTATTCTCTGTTCTTAGACCAGAGGAGATATGAACGGTGTCCTCTGGCACCTGGTCTGAGTAAGGGATGGTTCTTGGGCTGTCTCAGCTTGAGAGCCATCCATTCCATCCCATGTATTCATGGGAACAGACAGACAATCAAATTAGGGTTGGCTTATGCCTAAGGAAGTCCTGAAAAGGGTGAATGGCTTTCACTTACCTGTGGGGAAAAGGAAACTGTAGCTACAGGGGGCCATTCAAACCGTATCACGTTCACTTGGCTGTGGTTTGTGATTGTGAAGCTCACGTTATAGCTGTTTCCAATGTGGCAGTCCCCAAACTGGATGTGGTCCACCAGTGCAGCTGTGGACAGAAGCAGAAGGTCCGTGAGTCCTCCCTGGCTCCCTCCTAAGGCTCACTTCCCTGAGGAGGCAGCCCCTGAAAGACATGGGGCCTCACCCTCATGCATCCCTCGCTCCTTTGATGATTATTTTGGAAAAACTTGGAGTCCTTAGCTTAAGCTTTCCCTCCTTAGGAAATCTATTTGTCCACCTGTTCATCCGTCCAACCATCTATCCATCCACCTTCGCCCTCATGTCCAAGAGAAAATATAGGTCCCCAACTCCATTTGTTTGCTGAAAAAATACTATTAAGTGTTAAAATAAGATGAAATATAAAAGTCCTTGTTAAACTCGAATCATAGATAATTGATGAGTAATTTTTAGTATCAGTATGTCCCATACAATATTTTGGGACACACAAATAATAAAAAGACTCTTTTTTTTTTAAAATCTGAAATTCAAATTTAACAGGGACTCCTGCATCCTGATTTTCTAAACCTGGTAACCCTATTATAAGTATGAAATCTGATTTCTTTTTTTTTTTTAAGATTTTATTTATTTATTTGACAGAGAAAGACACAGTGAGAGAGGGAACACAAGCAGGGGGAGTGGGAGAGGAAGAAGCAGACTCCCTGCGGAGCAGGGAGACTGATGTGGGGCTCGATCCCAGGACCCTGGGATCATGACCTGAACCGAAGGCAGACGGTTAATGACTGAGCCACCCAGGTGCCCCTGGAATCTGATTTCTGAACTAGGATTCAATGCTGGCTTCTTCTTGACCCCTGACAAGAGAGATGTCACCTGGTAGCCACAAACAGGGATGAAACACCATATATACGAGGAGTGTTGATTTTAAGCCATGTCATATAGACTGTCCAATGCTACATTCTAGCATTATAATAAGGCTCCTAGAAAAATGATAATGTGTTTATAACTCACTTCATACCAATCAGCTACACAATTAGGGTGCTTAACAAGTGCTTTTTTTTTTTTTTTAAAGATTTATTTATTTATTTGACAGAGAGAGGGAACACAAGCAGTGGGAGTGGGAGAGGGAGAAGCAGGCTTCCCGCTGAGCAGGGAGCCCGATGCGGGGCTCGATTCCAGGACCCTGGGATCATGACCTGAGCCGAAGGCAGACGCTTAACGACTGACCACCCAGGCGCCCAACAAGTGCTTTTTGATAATAATGATAAAATAAATTTTCTCCTACCCCGAAGAATATATTCAACCAAATGAAGCTGCATGCTTGGGGGACCGCAGAGGAGCACATCTTAAGCTTTAATATACATACAAGTCACCGAGGGATCTTGCTAAAATTCAGACTCGGGTTCAGTAGGCCTGAGGTGCTGGGGTGGGTGGGCTTTGCCATTCCCATTTCTAACAAGCTCCCGGGTGCTGCTGAGGCTGTAGGTCCTCAGACACTGCTCTGAGTAGGGAGGCTATAGAGGATGAGGTTCTAGAGGTGGCACAAACCTATGCCTTCTATAATTAAAGAAGCCCACGGTTTCTCTTGGAATGTCTAGGATACATGGTTCCCATGAAAGAGACAATGCCGATACAAGCCAGCTGAAAGACATGGGGAAAACTAGAGAGATATGTGCTCACTTAGCTAATCTGGAATTTGAATTTTGAATTTCACTTGTTAGCTAAACTGGAATTAGCTAAAACTATAAGCTCCCCAAGGCAGAGACTCTCTTCTTACTCTTTGCAACTCCAGGGTTCAGCATAGTGCTTGGTACATGCATACTGATACTCAATAAATGTTCCTTGAGGGAACACATGATTGAAGGCATTGTCTGAGCCATGAATGACAGGGCATACAGTTTGGAAGAGGAGATGCTTTCCTAAATTCCTAGGAAGCTGGCTGAGCTGTTATTTAAGTTTCACTCTTATTTAAAATGACCTGAGCCAATAGTTGTCAATACCTCATTCATGTTTCTCTCACCTGCTACCAAGTCTTCCATAGTATTTTCCTCAATGATCTCAGAGATCTCTGGGGCCTCAGGGCTGCTGGAAACCACCAGCCCATGGATGTTGCCCAAGGTGATGTCATCCTCGTAACCCTCTCCCACCATGTGGATGATTGTCTCCTCATACTGGTTGTTGATCACTGACAAGTGGATGGTGCCTGCCATTCTCCCAACCTTCTGGGATTGGAAGACGACATCGAATCCAGCTGTGTTTCCAGGAGGAACAACCAGGGAGGCCGTGTGAGCTTTCTTTGCTGCAAAGAGAAGAGAGAGACATGAGATTTAGAACCAGGAAGATGTAACCAAAAAGATCCTGACTCAAGGGAGGGCAGCCTTAGTGTGGGAATGAGCCTTACCTAGAGAGGCCAATGGTGATGAGACTGGACATCCTAATCTGGCTGGGTCCTTATTAGTTCCCTAATACAACAGCTCCTGGGACCCATCACCCTCTAGAAGCTATACTCCCCCTACCTACCTTTTGCATGTGGTTTGTTCTCCTCTGTGATATAGATGTAGGATGTGGTGAGGGTCCCTTTCAGGGAGAAGACGCCTAGTTGGTCCCTCAGATCAACATGCAGCTGGCAGAAGGAAAGCAAGGTCGAGTGTTAAGCTTACAGGCTGCTCATGGGTTTTGAGTCTAGATTGAGTCAAGATTGAGATATGGTGCTGTTTGGGAAGTACCCAAAAAGTCATTGTGCCCAGCGCTCACTTTTTTGAATTGAATAAAATAAACATTAGACCTGGGGAGGAAAGTGAAGGTTTAGTTCAGCCCTTATTATCCAAGTAAGGAACTGGAGGTCCAGAGAGTAGAGGTGACTTTCCAGATCACCCAGCAATGTAGTGTCAAAATGGGCTTGCCAAGGCCTCCGCTATTGACAGAGGCAGCTGTAAAATATACTCTAGACTAATAAAATGGAAATGAATACTCATCATGCTATAAAGGCTTACATAAATATGAGTTCCTAAAAACCAGTATCTCCTAGGTGGTAATGCATCAGTTGCCCGATAACGTCATATTGAGCAGCTTGCTGAGTTAAAAAGAAAACCAAAGTGGGATTCTGGCTTGGGTGGAGAAAAGGGATGTTTTCTGGACCACCATAGCTGATGCAAAAACTAAAGCCATATATCTGATTTTAGGTATGAGAAATCAGCAGACAGTTTTAGAAGACAGTCATGCTAGTACCATCATAAACACAATTGAACAATATAAGAAATGAGGCCAAAAGAAGAAAGAAATAGTGATACTACATAGGAAGCTTCTGACATAAAAAATAATTATATGTTTAGAAACAATCTTAGTAAGAAACTATATGGAAGAGTCATATGAAAAAAATTGACATAATAAAAAAATCTAGGTAAATGGATGGGAATTCTAAATGTTGCTCCTGAGAGCCTACATACTCTAAAAGTATAAATTCTTGGGGCGCCTGGGTGGCTCAGTCGTTCAGCGTCTGCCTTTGGCTCAGGTCATGGTCCCAGGATCCTGGGATCGAGCCCCACATCGGGCTCCCTGCTCGGCGGGAAGCCTACTTCTCCCTCTCCCACTCCCCCTGCTTGTGTTCCTGCTCTCGCTGTCTCTCTCTGTCAAATAAATAAATAAAATCTAAAAAAAAGAAAAAGAAAAAGAAAAAGAAATTCTTCCCAAATAATTCACAGGATTCCCAATTGGATTTTTTGAGGAACATTATAAAATGATGTCTGAAGTTCATCTGAGAGAATAGATATGTAAAAATTGTTAAGAAAAATTAGAAAAATGGGGAATGGGTAAGCAGGAATTTATTAAACTAGATGCTAGAACATTTTATAAAGCTACAATAATGGAAAAAATGCAGGTAACAATGAAAACAAACTAGGTAATGGGGACTCAAAACAAACAAAAAAATAGGACAACAACAACAGACCAACAGACTTTTTAAAGCATCACAGAGCTAAGAAGATAAAGAAGAGTAGCCAGACCAAGATCTGGGAGAGCATGGGAAACCAGAGAGTCTAGCCTACATTTCTGGGCTGTTTTTGACTTTGAATGTTTGCTAGTCTAGAAGAGGTATGTGGGAGGCTCAGTTGTGTTTCTGAGGGCCTCTTGGTGTTAAGAGGACAAAAGTCTTGTGAAAGGTGGGTGTTTTCTTTCCTGTAGATTGGGACCCCAAAGGACCTGCTGAGAGGAAAAAAACCCAGCTCCCCCAAGGGTAGAAATCCTGCTCTGAGTCATATCCAGGAAATATCAAGCCCTAAAACTAATTTTAGATGATCCTTAGTTTCTAAATGTCCCAAAGTACTTGGCAGAAGCAAATGAAAATTGTCTCTAAAGAAAAAGAACATCATCCTTAGTGTTATTTCTAAATAATTCTTCAAGTATAATACTCAACACAGGATCGAAGATAACCAGGCACACGAGGAGAAAGGACAACATGGCAAAAATGATCAGAAATAGCAGATATCAGAAAAAGACCCACAGGAAATCCAGATTTTGGAATGACCAGGTATAGATGGCAAAATGGTTGTGATTACTATGTTCAGGAAATAAAGCCAAGTCTGACAATTTTACCACAAAACCAGAAATCTTCAAAACTGATGATGTGTATTTGAAAAGCTGCCTAATAGAACTTCTAGAACTGAAAAATGTAATAACTTAAGAACTCAGTGGAAGGTTTAATAACAGATTAGATACAGCTAAAGGGAAAGTTAATGAGCTGAAGATAGGTCCCAAGAAATTATGCAGAATGGAGCCCAGAGAAAAATGGATGGAAAATGCAGTGAGTGGTGAGACAGAGAGGGAACGGGGGAAGGTCTTCCATACACTGAATTGGTCTCCCAGAAGGAGAGATGAGACAGAATGGAATAGGAGCAATATTTCAAGACATGTTTGGAATTTTCCAAAAGTGACTGAAGACATCAATTGCAGAATCAAGAAGCCTGGTGAATTCCAAGAGGGATAAATGCAAAGAAATCCATACCTAGGCACATCATAATGAAACCACAGAAGACGAACACAAAGTGAAAGTATTAAACAAAGAAAGTCAGAGGACAAAGATCACCTTAAGAGAACATGGTGGACATAGCTGATGTCTCAGCAGCGACAGTGGACACCAGAACACACGGGGATGAAAGCTCTCATTTGCCGAGAGAGAACAACTGCCAGCTGAGAGGTCTACAGCCAATAAAAATGACATTGAAATCGCAGACCTGTACCTCTGAAACAAATAATACATTATTTGTTTTAAGAAAAAAAGAAGAAGCTAGCAGGAAGGGAAAAATGAAGGGGGGGAATCGGAGGGGGAGACGAACTATGAGAGACTATGGACTCTGAGAAACAAACTGAGGGTTCTGGAGGGGAGGGGGTTGGGGGATGGGTTAGCCTGGTGATGGGTATTAAAGAGGGCACATACTGCATGGAGCACTGGGTGTTATATGCAAACAATGAATAATGGAACACTACATCAAAAACTAATGATGTAATGTATGGTGATTAACATAATAAAATGAAAAAAAAAAGAAATGGAGATTTTTCAAATACAAGCTGAGAGAATTCACCACCAGCAGACCTGCACTGAGGAAATAGTACAGGCTATTCTTCAGGGGGTAGGCAAAGGATCTCAGATGGACAGATGGATATGGAGGAGTGAAGTGCAATAAAAATGATAACTCTGTGGGTCAATCTAAATGAGCCTTAACTGTATGAACAACAAAACCCAACAGTGAGGGGCGCCTGGGTGGCTCAGTCGGTTGAGCGTCTGCTCTTGGTTCAGGTCATGATCCCGGGGTCTTAGGTTCGAGCCCCAAATCGGGCTCCCTGGTCAGCAGGGAGTCTCCTTCTCCCTCTGCCTCTGCCCCTCTGTCCCTGCTCGGGCTCTCTCACTTTCCCTCTCTCTCAAATAAATAAATAATCTTTAAAAAAAAAAACCCAACAAGACAGTAAGAACATGTTGTAGGGTTTAAAATGTAGAGAGAATCCAAAGCCTCCCGCGAGTTGTCCTTACTCTACCCTTCTATTTTTATCTCCTGCTGCTCTTCTATCCCCTGTGCTCTCACGGAGCTGGGTGCTTACTAGTTCCTGTTTTGTACTGGACACATTTTTTGTTTCTGTGCCTTTGTCTGAATAGTTTTCTTTCTCCAGCTGGGATGCACTCAGTGCCATGTCTCCTTCCTGAAACCCAGTTGTCCTGCAATGCCCAGCTTCCATGTCATTTTATAGTGAAATTTTCCTTGATTCCCCTAGATGGGAGTAGGTCATTTTCAAAAGTCCTACAGTTCTTTGTAGAACCCTTACACAATTTATTACTTTCTTTTTTTTTTTTTTTTTTGGTAAAATAAGGATGTTAACAGAAAAAAAAAAAAACACAATTTAATTGCTGAACCAAGAGTCCCTTGAGATGTGGCATCTCTCACTCCTACTGAGGTTTCTTTTGTTTCTTCCTTATCAAAAATGCAGTGTTCGTTACAGAAAAAAGGGAAGGATAAAGAAGACACCAAGAATACCCATAGTCCTCCCCACTCAGCTCAGGGTACATCTGGGCACACTGCTTCACGTAGTAACTATCAGTGAGCTGTGTAATCTGCTTTCTTATACTCCTTGAGGGCAGACACTATGGCTGACTCAGCTCTGCGTGTCCCACGTCTTACACAGGTTAATGTATGAGGAACATCAAAGAAGTCCTAGTAGATCAGGGATGGCAGAGACCTCAATGTTAAAAGTCTTACTTCTGAGTCATTCTTCTCCCTTTCCATCCCATACTTCACCTCTCGCAGTACCTGGGCGGGGATGGTGCCATTGTTCTTGAGGATGAGAGGCAGCTTCTCTGACTGACCAAGCAGAAGCCTCTTGAAGAGGAGCAAGGGGTTTCCATATTGGTTGCAGAGAACTGGCCGCACTATGGTCACCCGAGGGAGGTTCCCTTCCCCGACGATATCAAACACAAGGCTTCGGTTCCTGGTCAGGTTGCTGCAGGGAACAGGACAATGGAGGCCTGTCAGCCTGGTGTGCCAGGAATGACATTCCATCCTCAGCCTGCAGGAGAGGGGGCTGGTACCTAGGCAAGCCATCCAACGTAGCCTCGAAGATACACTGGTAGGTCTGCATGGTCTGCGGGGTGAAGGTCACCGTGGCAAAGGCATGTGAGCGGCTGGCAACACACATCTTATTAGGTTCCACGTCAAAAATGTCAGTGATTCGGGCAATGAGCTGGGGAGGGAGAGCAGGGATTAGGGTGTGTTAGCACTTTATCTGTCCCCATCTTGTGGCAGTGTTTTGGGAAGACTGTAGGGACTCTAGGGACCCCAGCAAGGCCTCAAAAGGGTTTTTTCATTCTTAAGGGTGGCAAGTGGGATTCAAGACTGGCTATCCCCTCTTGTTTTTAAGCAGAGGGCACTAAGGTTTCTTTGCTCTTTTCAAAGGACAGTCTGCAAATTAGGGAGGAAAAAAATTTGTATCTACAAATCCCCTGGTAAAAACCTATCTTTGAGAAATCAGGCTTGCTTCCTTTTTATGTTTTTAGTGCAGAACAGGAAGAAAGCTGCCCCTTGAGGTCCAGAAAGGTCAGAGAGTAATGACTGGATGTCACCTGGGCCTGAGAGAAGTCATAAAAGGGATGAGATAGTCTTTCAACCCTACCCCTCTGTGGTGACAGTCCCCTGGGAACACACACACACACACACACACACACACACACACACACACACACTCTCTCTCTCTCTCTCTCTCTCTCTCTCTCCCCCCCCCCCCCCGAGGCTCTAGACTAGGCCACCCCTGCAGTGGTCTCCCTGCCACCATCGGCCACGTGAACAATGTCAGCTAAGTGGGAGTGGGAGCTAAGATTCCCCCTTTGGGCAGAGGACGAAAGCAGCCACAGCAAGACCAGGCCGTGTTTGCAGCGCATCTGATAGGCTATTGACTGAGCCCTCTCTCTTGGTATCCTGAATTTTCTGTTCCATTGTGAGGAAAAAGGATTTCAGTGTGGTCTGACTTGGAGAGGAAGGGAGCTCTGAACCTATAGGCCTTGAGATGGGCACTTATTATTTACCTTGTACGTGGATGAAGCTTGGCTTTAAATGTAGCCCTGTATCCCTAGGCTTCATTTCCCTAACTGTAAGATGAGGAGAGTACTACAAAGTCTGATCATACAAACTTTCTGTGAGGATGAACTGAGGTAATACACGTAAATAATTTAACACAGTGCCTAGCATGCAGCCGGGGTCAGTAAATGTTCATCGTTTCTCCTTGCCCTTGTAATCTGACATCCCCCAAATCCTCCTTACCAGGAAAATGGGCAACACGAGGCAGCCTGCCTGAGATGGCACGTGCCTTTGGCTCACCCCACCATGCTTCATCTATTCCACACCTACCTGAGTGGTTGATGGATGAGCGAGTTGCTCATTGCTGTGTACCACTTTAAAACCAAGAGGAGGCACCCACTGGGACAAATGTCTGGCTCTTGGCCTAGGGGAAACCACTCAGTGACCTCATGTGACTTACAGCAGGGCCTGAGAGCCAGATAATCCCCACTCAGGTCTAGCAGTGCTAGAGCAGGTTTTCTAAGAGCTCTTTCCAAGGATTCATGCCAACCACAGTGGGCTAGGGCCATTTGGGGCTGCTTACCTTGTTGGAGATGGGCTTAACTATGATGTTCACATCACAGGCAATCTTTCCCACGTTGCTGATCTTGAACCGAGCCTTGGCCTGATGACCCACCAGGACGTTGCAGAAGATGAACTTGTTCTCATCCTCCACAAAGAGCCCCCCATTCTCTATGGTCTGTAGGATGTTGAGCAGAGTGGTGCTGCTACAAATCTGGTGCTCTTCAAATATCAAGGCATTGTTGTCAGTCACAAAGGCTGGGGAGAATGAGAGACGAGGCCTGATAGCCCAGTTCCTGCTTTCTGTAATTGCTAATGTGAAGATTTGGATTCTGACGGAGGATGGTCATAGAGGAGGTGTAGGGGAATTCACACAAGCGGGTGGGAGTGATGGTACAAATTCTATCTTCTCTTCCTTTTCTGTACTGCTCTTGTTGGTTGTCAGACCCCAACCATATGTTCCTCCCAGTAGTAAGGAGAGGTTAGATCTGGGATCTGGGGTGGGCTTAGGAAGGAAGGGGGCATTTGGCCCATGTTGGTGCGAGGCTGTATGCTGCCTATAGTCAAAGCAAGAGGAGTTCTCTCTGCGCTTTACCTGAATCTTGCTTAATTAAAGTTAGAGTATGCACAGTCACTGACCATTGTTCTCTGTGCATATGTTGCCCACAGGGAATGGCCGGATTCAGTGTTCCTGGGTCCTGTGCCATATCCCATTACACCATGATTCCCAGATAATACTATTTGTCTGAGAATCCTGGACCAAACTCAGGAAGACTAGGAGCTTAAAGCTGCACATCTTTTAGGTATAGATGCCTGGTAAGTCTTTAAGGAAAAATATGGCTGAAGACGCTAGAGGAAGTTCTAAGGACCCAAAGGAAGTAGTGCGGCCGTATCTGCTCAACATGTGCATGGTGGGAGGGGGAGGGTCTTTTAAGGGGAGGGTGCTGTCCAATCTGAGTGCCCGGTACCTGGTAGACAGGCTTCGGCCAGCAAGCTGTAAGGAATGCCCGCAGGCTGGTCTCTTGGGTCTCGGTCAGATATATCGATCGCTATGAATTCCTCACACCTTCCCACGGGGTCAGCCACGCAGTCGACAGTGATGACCTGCATTCCTCCGGAGGGGATGGAGCCAAACCCAGGGTACACGGTGAACATGCCGTGGGTGAAGCGCGCCTGCACGAAGGGGAGGAGGCAGAGTGAGTGACAGAGTCTGAGCCCTTCCACTGAGTTGTGAGATGGTGTTGAGAGGGGCCCGCAGGGCCTCTCTCCACAGGCTCTCTCTGAGCCCCAGCTTTCTCCTGGAGGCAGGGAGGGCCTGGGGAATCTTCAGGGATGGGCTCCCTCAGTTCTTCCTTCTCTGCACATTTCTTCTGACCGACTGTGACTGAATGGGAGCTGAAGGAAACAGACATATTCCACATCACACAACTCTTACCCAGATGGGAATCTCCTGGCAGAGGGGTGCGGACAGAGCTCTGGTAGAGGTTGTAGATTTCGGAGTCAGATACTCATGAGTTTGAATCCCACCCCTGCTATATTTTAACTGTTTGACCTTGGACAAGTGACTTCTCTGAGTCTCAGTTTATCCATGAAATGGGGCTAAACCCCCTACCTTGAATCACTAGAGGCTTCAAAGGAAAAAATGTGTGTGAGACACTTCACATAGCCTCTGTCACAGAATTAGTGCTCAAAAAATGGGATATTATCATGCACTCCTCTGGTTCCTAGGAGCTTCCTTCCTCTTCTTCCCCCCACACCCAGCTTCATTGACATGTAATTGACATAAGACATTGTATAAGTTTAAGGCTACAATGTGCTGATTTGATACTGGAATATACCACAAAATGATTACCACAATAAGGTTAGTTAACATCTATCAATCAGCTCACATAATTACCGTTTTTTTTTGGTGATGAGAATGTTTATGATCTACTCTATCAGCAACTTTCAAGTATATAATATAGTACTGTTAACTAGAGTCACCATGCAAATATTAGATCCCAAGAACTTATTCATCTTGTAACTGGAAGTTTATACCCTTTGACCAACATCTCCCCATTCCCCCAACCACTCCCAGATCCTTGTGATCACATTGGGCTGAGGATAATCCAGGACAATCTCCCTCCATCTCAAGGTTCTTAATAAAATCATATCAACAAAGTTATCACCTTAATCAATCAGGGAAGTACAAATCAACATCACAAGATACCACCTCATACCTATTTGAATGGCTGGTGTCAAAATTATTATTGTGCACTGTTGGTGGGAATATAAATTGGTGACAAGGAGAAGGTTTGGATAATAAGAATATGGTTGAATGTTGTCTAAAGGAGCAAAGTCACACTGAAGTCAAAGAACAGCTGGAAAGGGTGGACTCAAAACAACAAGTAGGGAGAAAGGAATGGTGGTCAGTTAAAGGAATCTTAGAAATCAAGAGTTCAGAAACACCTCAGTTCCCTTTGATGCAAGATCCAGGGTGTGACCTTGAGAGCGAAGTGCCAAGGTGGGAGAGCAGACAAGGTCAAGGTAGGGTGTTAAAGAGAGGCTGCTTCACTGAAGAAAGCAAAACAAGCAAAAATGAACAAACCCCGCCCCCAAACCCAAACATACATATATTAGAAGGGATGAGAGTTATAGAAACATATGTAGAAAATGATGTATGTTAATTAAATAGAAGGCTTCTGTTGAAGAAGTAAATACTTGAGAAGACATAAAAACCAACATGTAGAAAATTCAGTCCAAATGCAGTCAATAATTATTGATGTCCAGAGAGTGCAGAGTATCTACTTCCTCTTCTTTTTGCCTTCAATGCTCATGTGGTAGCTGGAGCTGCAGCTGCCATCTTGGAACCATGAGGAAAAGTCAAGAGACTCACACAGACTCCAATAAGCCTCTAAGCCAACACAAGCAATGGCCTACCTTACATCTTAGGCAAACTATAAGAGACTCTTAACTCTAGAAAACAAACTGAAGGTTGCTGGAGGGGAGGTGGGTAGGGGGATGCGGTAACTGGGTGATGGGCATTAAGGAGGGCACTTGATGTAATGAGCACTGGGTGTTATATGCAACTGATGAATCACTAAATTCTACCCTTAAACTAATAAAAAAAGAAAGTAAAAAACCCCATATCCTATCTGTTTAGACCACTAATATTGAATTTTCTGTTACTTGTAGCTAAACACAATCCTAATACACAAGCAAGTCTTCCTCCTCTATGAAGCCTTCAATGACTTTTAACAGTTACCAGGAACAGTAGGACCTCATTCCTTCACCTTTCTGGAGCTTCTCCATCCACACACACCTCAATTATAGTATTTACCATGTTGTTCATCAATTGCTTATTTACCCTCTGCCGAAAATATTTCTTCTACATCCATTTAGAATCATATTAGTGTTATAATGTTTGCTTTAATTGATAAACCTTATTTAGAAAACTCGAAGAGAAGGGAAGTCTATTGAATTTACACACATAATTGCAAGCCATGTTTTTACTTCCTTCTTGATGTTTCATAATTCCTTTTTTTTTTTTTAAGATTTTAAAAAAGATTTATTTATTTGAGGGGGTGAGGGGGAGGGGCAGAAAGAGGAGAGACAGAATCTCAAGCAGACTTCCCGCTGAGTGTGGAGCTCAAAGTGGGGCTCCATCTCACAACCCTGGGATCATGACCTGAAACAAAATCAAGAGTTGGATGCTTAACTGACTGAGCCACCCACGATTTTTTTTCAAGAAATCTCTACCCCCAACGTGGGGCTTGAACTCATGACCCTGAGATCAAGAGTCACACATGCTCTACTGATTGAGCCAGCCAGCTGCCCCCATAATTCCTTCTTTTATTATTTACTTTTTGTTCAGAGAAACTTCCTTTAGCCAGTCTTTTAGGAGAGACCTGCTGGTAACAAATTAATTTTCCTTCATTCGAGAATGTTTTATTTGTCCATTTATTTCTGAGGCATATTTTTGGTGTATGTAAGATTTGGGATTCACAGTTATCTGCTTCCTGCACTTGCAAAATGTTGAGACACTTTCTTCTGGCCCCTATGCTTTTTGATAAGAAATCTGCTGTCATTCAAATAGTTTCCTTCCTATATGTAGGGTGTCTTTCCTCTTTCACTGGTTTTAAGATTTTTTGTCTTTAGTGTTTAGAAGTCTGACTATGATGTGTGTGGGTTTGGATTTATTTAGATTTGTCCTATTTGGGATTGCCCTGATTCTTGAATCTATAGGTTTACATCTTCTGCTAAATTTGGGAAGCTTTCAGTCATCATATCTTTGAGTACCTTTTCAGCCCAACCCTATTTCTTTTCTTTTCTTTCTTATTTATTTTTTTTAAAGATTTTATTTATTTTTTTGACAGAGAGAGACATAGCGAGAGCAGAAACACAAGCAGCGGGAGTGGGAAAGGGAGAAGCAGGCTTCCCGCAGAGCAGGGAGCCCGATGTGGGACTCGATCCCAGGACCCTGGGACCATGACCTGAGCCGAAGGCAGACGCTTAACGACTGAGCCACCCAGGCGCCCTTCTTTTATTTTTTTAAAGTTTATTTATTTATAATCTCTACCCTCAACGTGGGGCTCAAACTCACGACCCAGAGATCAAGAGTCACATGAGAACACTCTCTACCAACTTAGCCAGCCAGGTGGCCCAGCCCAACCCTATTTCTTACCTCTTTCTGGAACTCTGATGACAAGGATATTAAATTCTTTCCACAGGTCCCTCAGGGTCTGTTCATTTTTTTATTCATTAGACTCAAATAGATTTTTCCAATAGAAGTCAAAACAGAGTTTATTTTCTCTCTTGTTTAGATTGGGGAGAATAAGGGCTTCCCAAAGATGTCCACATCCTAATCCCTGGAACCTGTGAATATGTTACCTTACATGGAAACAAACTTTTTTGATATGACTAAATTAAGAACCTTGAGATGGGGAGATTATCCTGTATTATCCTGAAACCAGTGTGATCACAAGGGTCCTTATATATGGAAGAAGCAGGCCTAAGAGAGTTAGAGGGGGACGTGACTATGGAAAAGGCTGGAGTCATGTGATGTGAGAAGAACTTGATCCACCATGGCTGGTTTTGAGGATGGAGGAAGGAAATCATGAACCAAGTAAGACAGGTGTCCTCTAGAAGCTAGAAAAGGTAACGAAATGGATTCTCTCCAAAGTCTCCAGAAAAGAATACAGCTTTGCCAATACCTTGGTGTTAGCCCAGTGAGGCCTAGGTCAAGCTTCTGACCTACAGAAGTATAAGCTAAAAACTTTGTGTTGTCCTAAGCCACTACATTTGAGGTAATTTGTTATGAGAGCAATAGGAAAGAGAGATAGCAATTTCTATTGTTCTGTCTTCAAGTTCATGAGTTCTTTCCTCTGTCCCTTCATTCTCTTGTTGAACCCACCAACTGAGTTAACTTTTGGTTATTTTTTCACTTCCAAAATTTCCATTTGGTTCTTTATATCTTCTCTTGCTTTGCTGAGAAATACTACGTTTTCACTAGTTCCAAGCATGTTTTTGATTGCTCTTTGAAGCATTTTTATGTTGGCTGCTGTCTGATCTTTGTCAGTAATTCTAACAGTTATATCAATGCTGACACCTATTGTCTGTCTTTTTCCAGTTTGAGATCTTCCCAGTTTTTGGTATGATGCATGATTTTGATTCGAAACCTGGGAATTTTAGCTATTATGAGACTCTGGATCTTATTTAAATCTTCTGTTTGAGCGGGCCTGCTCTGACACTGCTCTGGCGAGGGACATGGGAGCACTGCCTCATTGCTGCCAGGTGGGGGTGGTGGTCCTGATTTCCCACTTGGACTTCTCACAACTGCCTGACAGGGTGGCAGTTCCTGTTGCCCACTAGTCCTAGACAGATACCTCCCTGGTGGGGAGGGGTAGAGTGCCTTGCTGCTGTTCTGCTGATGCCTTAGGGTAGGGAGGCCCATTGTGGGGGAGGGAGGGACATCTCATTACCATTGGGTTGGGGTGGAAGTCAAGGCTTCCCACGTGGTGGCTTCATTGACAATGATGGAGGTGGGAGGGGATAATGAAAGCTCTAGCTCCCTACTGGGCATTCTTGAACACAACAGGGGGTTGGGGCACCTCATGACAGCTTGGATAGAGTATAAATCTAGACTCCCCAATGGCCTTTGCTAGCAGGGATTGGGTAGGGCCACATAGATTTTCCTGTTGCATTTGACTGTAATAGAATAGTTCTTATCTGAAAGTTTTCTATCTTGCTAGGCTCCTCTTTTCCTGGTCCTTTGGCTAGTAGGAGCAGGCTTTTTGGGGGCTTTTTTTTTTTTTTTTAAGATTTTATTTATTTATTTGACAGAGAGAGAGAGAGAACAAGTAGGCAGAGACGCAGGCAGAGGCAGAGGGAGAAGCAGGCTCCCCGCTGAGCAGGGAGCCTGACGTGGGGCTCGATCCCAGGACCCCGGGATCATGACCTGAGCCGAAGGCAGCGGCTTAACCGACTGAGCCACCCAGGTGCCCTGGGGGGCTTTTTTTTTGGTCTCCGTCTATTGATGTTTCTCGGTTGCTGGCTCCTTTAGCACCCAGTTTTAGATCTATGAAGCAAAAAGGAAACTCAGGGAACTCACCATTGTGATGTTCATTGGTCCCAAGGACCCTAGCTGGTCTGATTTTTTTTCTCCCTACCTTTTAGGCTTCTAACATTTGTTTTGCACATGATGTGCAGGGTTTTTATTTGTCCTTAGTTGGGCAGAATAAAGAAAGGTATATCTACTTCATCTTACTAGAGCAGAAATCTTAAAATCTGCTCTTATTTAAGCCAGTCCCAATGGGCTTTGTTTCTTATAAACAAATGATTCTTAATTAAAATATATATGAAGAGCTGAAACTTAATTTTAAGGCAATGAGAGCAAATGAAGGTTTCAAAACAGAAGAAGATCTCCAAATTAAAAGTCAACGCCTTGCCTGAAAATGAAAGTGATATTTCAACAGAACTAGTATTCCTGTCACAGTAGGTTCAGATCCTGTTAGCCTAGGGAGGTATCTGTTGCAGGAACTAGGCAGGAGGGAACTAGTTGGAAGGTGGCCTTACAGGGTTCCTTTGAGAAGGAAAAGGGTGCTCACCTGGTTTGTGATGTTTACTTCTTTCTGAACAGCATCAGAGAACTTAGTTGCTTTGGAAGGGCTAGGTTTGTAGAAGTTCTCGCTTTCCCGGGATCTTGCATGTCTAACATGGCTGACTCTGATTAAAGAAGCAAGAGTACACCCTCCGGTTGGGGTGGTGACATTAAATACCATCTGTCAGCTAATTGTATGGTCTCTTCTCTTAGGAATGGGGGAGATAGCCAAGGGGGCATCTGGGAAAGTCAGCTTATTTATCATTAGCCAACCTCATTTAACAATTGTACAAAAACTATGTAGTCATTGGACTTATTAAATATGATTCATAAAGACACTGAAAATTACTGCAAGAAAACAATAATGTATAAGTGTTTACTTGAGTTCTCTGGAAAGCAGTGTGTGAAAATTATTTATAGAAAATCATCTGTAGAAAAATCTTTAACCTGATCTTACTTTAAAAAATGAAATGTCAAATAAACTTAAATTCTGTCCCTTTTCTTCACATTTATAGTCATGGTGTTTTCAAACTGAGTTTAAGCAATAGCTCCAACATAGGTTCTGGTAGCTGTTTACTTCACTTGAAGCTCATTTACCCAATAATTAGTTTGTCTAGAGGCCAGTTAACCTACCATGTCAAATGCATTTGAGGTGCAATCTTAAACTTTTGAGAGTTTTATATAGTTCAGCATTTACTTGCTTAATGACCAGAACAACTAAAAAGTTCAACCCCCTTTTAATATTTTGCATTAATTTGTACACACTAAGATAAAAAACAAATTATAATTAAAAACAATTTAAAGCAAATACAAATACATCATACTGTCTATAAACAGTATTAAATTATTATAAAATAAATGCTAAAAAAGTGAATAAATTAAGTTGAAATTAAATTTGGAAGAGACTTTATTATTTTTTGTGTGTGTGAAGCAAATATTAGTATTAATAAGCAAGAATCATTCACCAACCTTTATTATAAAAGCCACTGAGAAAAAAGGCTAGGCCTTTTTTTTTTCTCTTTTCCAAAAGAGATTTTAGATAGCTTAACCCCAAATTTCTTAATAGATTCAAACTTAGCCACAATGGAAGAGGATATCTACAAAAATGCAAAACAATTACAAACAAGGTATTTCTGATTTGAAACAATTAACTGGAAGTCAATTTTAAATTAATTAATTAATTAGGGAGTCAATTAGTCAGGACAAGGAGACTTGGGAACTGGTAAAACTATCCCTAATTTGCCAAAAAAGAATATGACCACCAAAAGCCAAAAGCACTCAAAAAGGTAAATTATTTTAGTGAATTGATTAAGAGCTGCCTTGTGAAGAATACAGAGTTTGCCATTGGAACAACTAAGTGAGCTGTTGTGACAGTGTCTTCATGTGGAGGTGAAAGCAGGCCCGGTAGATGGAAGGCAGCAGTGTGCTTCTCTCATCTACACTTCTGGGGTACCTTCTGCCACCCCCCACATGAAGCACAGCTCTGATTTCTTTTGACTTAGCTCATGGTTATACTAGTCCCCCAGTATCCTACAGGACAATAAATAGAACAATGACTTACTGTGAGTCCTGTAGCATGCTGGAAGCACCAGGACAATAGACACAACCCCACACGGAAGACTTTACATTTGTTCAATTAAATCTATCACGTGTGTGACAGCAGGAAGAAAGCGTATGAAATCTGAGGGCAGAGATGTGGGTTCAGAACTGAGATCTACTGGTGATTTCTTGCCTAATCTTAGCCGAGCCATTTCTAAACCTTAGTGACCTCACCCCACAAAAGGGGACTGGGTGAATTTAGATAAAATATATGAAAGCTCTTTGTAAAACACAATGCAGGGAATTAACCAGGGAATGGCATGAGTTAAGTAAAGACTTGTCTTACGCTTTCTTTTGATGAATGGGGCTCTCCCCGGTCAGCCTATAGAGCGCATACTTGAAGTCAGTAACACCTTGATTTTCTATGGTGAAGGTGGTGCTTTTCCGAGTGCCACAGATCAAAGCCCCAAAGTTGATGATGGAGGAGGGGCTGATGTTGTATTTGGAGTACACTGCATTCACAGAAAACTTAATTGGGATGCTGGCAATGATTTCACCTCCTTCTGTGATACTGGGCTCAATAATCTAGAAAGGGAGAAATAATTGGGAAGATGTCAGCCACTATGCTGAAGAATTTCCAGGACTGTCTACTTCATTCTTTGCTTTCATCACTGACATGAAACCAATTGCATTCTTTCATTTTCTTTATATTATCGCATCAACAGTATTAGCAAATACTGGTATCAAACTTACTATGTAGCAGCCATGTATCAACGTGGACCAACTTGACCTCCTCTTTCACTTCCCCACTCTTCTCTTGCACTTGATGACTGAGCTCAGCACCTTTGGTGCTCCCCAAAATCAGGGGCTCTATTGCCTGTCTGGCACTCTCGATTCCTGATGACTTTGCACACCCCCCACCTGACCTACTCCTGCCTGCTAGCTGGGGACCAAACCCTTCTTCAAAAAGAAGACCATGTAGTCTTCTTTTTGACATGAGTCCGACAATCCTGCCACCGAGTGAATCCTCCCTTTGAGCTGTTTTACCTGACAGCGAAGAACTGGCTGGTGCTCAATCTTCACTTCCTTTTTAGCACGAAATAACACCTGGACAGTTGTGGGCTTTTCTGTTGAGGTTAATGAGCCCTTCTTGGGTTGGACTGAGATCATAGAATTTACATTGGTTGCCAAAATCCCTAAGGAGTCCACAGAAAAGCTGAATAATAGGAATGAAAGGTCAGTGGAAGCCATTATGGGGAACCCAAGATACTAGAGAGGAGACTCCAGACTGTTGAGTGTCTGCCATGTCTCTGGTCCTGCTTAAGCACTGTGTCTAGAAGTGCCCACTGTGCTTTGTACTCTGTGAGCACCCCTCCGCAGCCAGGATTGATTAGGCCAGGGAGTGATGCTTGAGGCAACGATAGCCATTTCTAGCCTGAGGTCACGAGGTGCCTTTGCAGGAGATCTCTGTGCAACAGGGACACTTGATGCTGGATATGGACCAACTAAATGAATTCATCTCTCTCTCTCTCTCTCTCTCTTCCTGCTTCTCTATCACTCTCTCTGTCTCCCTTCCTCCCCTCTCTGAGCCTGAATACAGCACACACACACAGGGAACAGTGATGCAGAAGCCAGGGGATCTAAAGAAAGAAAGTGGGGGGCAGAAGCCATTTAACAGAGGTACTTGGAAAGGGAGGCCATGGCCCAATGGGAATGAGATGGGAAGCCATAGAGAGCAGCTGACTCGTGAGAATGGCAGAGGGACTGGAGCAGGAGCAAGAAACTTAAGCGGAGGTGGGACACCTGGAGTTACCGTGGGGACCTAAGTGTCATCCCCATGCTCCAGAAGACTTGGCCGCTCCATTGCTACATGCTTGGTGCCTGAGCTTCCTCACTTCTCCGCAAGTCCTTTCAATAAATTTTGATCACCTGCTCCATCCTGAGGGTGACTGGTCCATGTAATCTAGAAGAGCAGAACTAACGCTCCGTGATAACCTACAACAAAACTCCTAAGATGGCAAGATTCCACTCAGTGCTAATTCCAAGGCGACAGTGGCTTTCTTCTAAGCTTGTTAAGCTTCTATTTATATTTATATATTTCAATTTATGGGTCTAGTAATGGTAGCCCTGAGGTAGGACCTCTCTCATTTCAGCCTTCTTTTAGCTGAAATGAAGCTATCATGAATGCACGGAATTTCTTCTAAGTCTGTGAGGGGGGAGTCCCTTTACCAACTGCAAATTCTTCCAGGAGAAGGATCATCTTCCATAGAAGAGATTGGCCATGGCTGCTGGCACTGCCTCTAAGGGTTGTGTGGCCCTGCCTGGGTGACCTCCTCCCTCTCCCCACCCAGCACCACCCTTTCCTCTCTGAGAAATCTCTTATTTAGTGCTTCATTTTTCATCTCAAGAAATGAGCACAAGCCGGAGCTCCATTCCATCAGGCCACCATTTGGGTTCTATAACACAGTGGTTCTTAATATTAAAAAAAGAAAATTGGAAAAATCCCTCTTTTTCACATGAAATCTTATGTGGAATGCCAACTTATGAAACAGATAGGAGCCAAAAGGAGGGCAGGACAGCTGAAGGCCAGGTCCCCATCTCTAGCCTCTCCTTCCACCCGCAGGACCTCCCCTCACCTAGGACTTCTTCCTCCCGACCTCTCCCTCTGAGTCTCTCTCCCACCCTCAGATCCCTGTGGCTCCGGGTGCTTTGAGAGGGACTTTAAGGGTTCCTGTAAAGCCACAGAGTTGAAAGCAGTGTGAAAATCCCTGCTCTTAGCAGTTGGAATTCCATTCATTTGAAGCCTGAGAGAGGCTACAAGCAGAGATGGTTCTTATGATTTCCTCAATCAAGTTTCTGTTTTTTATCACCCAGACAACACTTTTCTTCCCATGAGCGGAAGTAGACGACCATATGCGTGATGGTTTCCAGGTTACCTGAACATGATCTCATACTTCCCACGGTTCTTCAGTTGCAGGGGCTGCTTTGCCTCTTCCATGACCTTCACAATCCCAAAATCGAGGCCTCCTTCAGCTCCTGCAGGGGCCAGGGGCCAGCGTGGGGAGGGGAAGTGGATGGCGTGGGAGTGAGAAGTAGGGAGTTGAAGTTCACATGGAAAATCCATGGTGACAAGTTTAGAGAATTTGTTTTCTGAAAACACTGCGGCTGAAAAAACCTCCTGTAATTGATTCTCAGCAAACAAACAATAGACTGCTCCTGCACCTACTTCAACTTGGGTAGCTCCCTCTGGCTTCCATTTTAGGACTACCATCCTTCCTTTCATGCTTTCCCTTAGCTAAAATTTCTGGTATTTAAAAAAATTTTTTTGCATCAGGTGTATAATAAACGTAGTTAGAATATTACATATAAATTTGTATTGTTTTACTTAGCACTGCATCATAAGCATTTCCCCACATAATTAAAAACTCCTTGGGTGATAGACATTGGGGAGGGTATGTGCTATGGTGAGCGCTGTGAATTGTGCAAGACTGTTGAATCACAGATCCGTACCTCTGAAACAAATAACACAATATATGTTAAGAAAAAAAAAAAGAAGAAGATAGCAGGAGGGGAAGAATGAAGGGGGTGGAAATCGGAGGGGGAGACGAACCATGAGAGATGACGGACTCTGAAAAACAAACTGAGGGTTCTAGAGGGGAGGGGGGTGGGAGGATGGGTTAGCCTGGTGATGGGTATTAAAGAGGGCACGTTCTGCATGGAGCACTGCGTGTTATGCACAAACAATGAATCATGGAGCACTACATCAAAAACTAATGATGTAATGTGTGGTGATTAACATAACAATAAAAAATTAAAAAAAAACTCCTTATAAATGTGATCTTAATGGTTATATAATATACCATGATATGCTGTTCTATAATTTATAATATTATTTCTATGGTAATAGTGTTCCATTCTTGATAGATATTTAAGTTATTTTCAATCTTCCATTATTACAAATAATGCTGCAATAAATATCTTTGTACATAAGACTCATGACATATAAGCAAACAGGCAGCTCTCATCTTCTCTGAATCTTGCTGAGAAGGAGAGCAATCAGAAGAAGGGAGAATAACAAAGAACTGCATGCTAAAAGGGAGGGATCTAACCTGGCTGTGAGGGCAGTGTGGTGGGCAGAAAGAATAATGCCCTGTGCCCCCAGAAGTTGTCTGTGTCCTAATCCCTGGAACCTGTGAATATGGTAGGTCACATGGTAAAGGGGGATGATGGATGGAGCTAAGGTTGCTAATCAGCTGACTCTATCTATCTATCTATCTATCTATCTATCTATCTATCTGTCATCTGACTTTAAAATAGAAAGATTATCCCAGATTCTCTGGGTGGGCCCAATGTAATCACAACACAAGTAGAAGAGGGAGACAGAAGTGGGAGAACCAGAGAGATGGTGGCGTGGGAAGGATCTGACCCAGTGTCGCTGGCTTTGAAGATGGAGGAAAAAGGATCATGAGCCAAGGATGTAGGTAGCTTCTAGAAGCTAGAAAAGGCGAGGAAATGGACTCTCCCCCAGAGCCTCCAGGAAGGAATGTGGCTCTGCGGACACCTTGATGTTAGCCCAGTTAGATCCGTTTTGGACTTCTGACCTACAGAACTGTAAGATGATAAATTTGTATTGTTTTAAGCCACACAGTTTGTGGTAATTTGTTACAGCAGTGATGGAAGACTAATGCAGTTAGGGAGATAGGTACTTACTCTTGGATGGCTGGTTCAGAAAAGAGCTCTGCCAACTTTATAATTAGGGCCGCCCCCTCTCATCTCCAGTTGGAGAAAATTAAGATTCGTAGTCATGTTGCTGACATTACTCTGGGACTTGCATTACTATTTGATGAAATTCCACACCCTCCCCAACAACCACTAGTCTTCCTCAACATAAGAAATACATTGCACTAAAAGATGTGACTTCTAAACACCCATTCCTTGAAGGGGTCAACAGACCTTTGGGAAAGGTGATGTCCAAGGCAACGTCGTAAGACTCTGCAAAGACCAAGATGTTTTCAATCTGAACAACACCAATGAGATTGTCTGCATCCAGAACCTGTTAGGGTAAAAGGGACTCTTCAGTAAAAGAAAGATCCACAGGGGGCTTGGAGCTTGAACTATGTACCACGCAGCTGGAATGATGAAGGAGGAGATATGGTAGAGAATATCTTAAAAGTGTATTTAGCTTTTGTCTTCACTGAGCATTTGGTATGATTAGTGTTCTCATAACACTCTTTGGGAAATGCCAGTGTAGACAATCAATATAAGAATGGGGAAAAGGGACTGCATTTTTCATCTTGTCCACTTATGAGGTTTAAATTATTTGCGTGATTTTCACCGCATTATTGAAGTTGGGGCTATGAGTATACATTGCAGAGAAGTGTTCCTTGGGACTTTTAAATAAAATAAACCTGAAGAGCATTTTTCTGAGAGTTGAAATGGAAAACCTGCACACTGTAAATCATCCTTGCTTTACTAATTTTATAAATCTGAATTCTTCTGTTCTTTGTTTCTGGTTCAAACTGTAGAAAAAGTGCTAGATTTTCATATAATGTAAGTGTAATGTTTCTCTCCAGGAAATTTCACATGTTTTATTTAAGTGGACACCTTCGCTATTCAAGTTGGAAATGTAAAAAAAAAAAAAAAAAAGCAAGCCTGCACCTGTCCCCCAGTTGCTCAATGTCCCCTCCCTTCCTTCCTGTCCTGAGGAGCACCTGAACTGGTGTCAGCTGTCAGCTGGACCCAACTTTTAACTCTTGAGACAAACAAGGGGGTGGGTGATAAAGGGTCCATTCATCAAGGGGAAGAGCTGTTGGCAGTGGGGTGGCTCTCCTGGACACCCCTGCCTCTCTGTTGATGTCTCAAGTTGAGAAATAAAATCACCAGCTTCCCATGATTTGTGCTTTGGTGTCAAGTGGGAAATTTGTAGCTGTCACCAAACTCAAGTTTTAATTCAGAATTTCCATCTTTTCTTTCATCACCCATTTTGCCAATGTTTCACAGAACAAACTGGACCCACTTCAGTTTTACCTTCTTTTGCTGCTCAGCCTCTGACAGAGACGACAAGAAGGACTGACAGCAGGAGGGAAAAACATGACAAAGAATTTGGATTATCAGCTCCAGAATTTACACAGTGTTTTTCTCCTGACAGACAGCGTGTACCCAGAGCTCTCTATTTCCTTTGTTTTCTTATTGGAGTGGAAGTGGAGATTAAATTTTGTAACTGGCGGAAATAGAACGAACAATTTAAGAGGTACACAAATAAAATAAAATGAGTGCACCAGAGCACTTTCCAAAGGGACCAGAAAGCAAGGCACTTCCTCATGTAGGTGTTGAAGGAATATAATCTGGGGAAGAGAAGCCTTAGACCACTTTGAGGAGCCTGAGGGGAAACCCACTGTGTCTGCTTTGACTAGAACACACAGGGATGCCATATCATCCCTAGAATAAAGAAATGTTTCCATACCAATTGGTAAACAGCTGTCACATGACCTCTCCAAGAATCCCCTCTTGCCTGCCTCCCCCACCACTCCTACCATGGGAACCCGTGAAGGCCCCATGATCCAGCAAAAGAAGGATGAAGCTGACACAGCTGGGACCCCACACCAGCCATGTGGCCTGGGTTCACTGTGCAGAGACCCATGTCTGTGTAGAGACTGATGTTTAAAACGTTGACTATCACCCTCTGATATTCAAAAACAATTGCTGATTAAATGAACCTGTCAGTATCTGTGTTCAGCTACCTTTTTTTTTTTTCTTAAAGATTTTATTTATTTATTTGACAGAGAGAGAGAGACACAGTGAGAGAGGAAACACAAGCAGGGGGAGTGGGAGAGGGAGAAGCAGGCTTCCCGCGGAGCAGAGAGCCCGATGCGGGGCTCGATCCCAGGACCCTGGGACCATGACCTGAGCCGAAGGCAGACGCTTAACGACTGAGCCACCCAGGCGCCCCTGTGTTCAGCTACCTTAAGGACGTCGTAAGTAGGTGATAAGAGAGATTGGATCCATTGAGTGGACCCAAAAGTAGAAACAGGATTAATTCCTGTAAGTTACAGTTGGAAATCTGAACCCAACCCAAGGAAGAATTAATAGTCAGACCTGCTCAAAGGTAGATCAGACTACTTTGAGTATGGGTAAGTTTTCTATCCCTGCAACTATTCAAAGAGAAGCTTGGATAATCCCTTGATTGTTGCAGAATCAATGCAAGCATCAAAAATCAATGACATTCATTCATTCATTTGTTCATTTTACAGATTCTACTGAGTACCTTCTACGTTCGGGCCTGTGCTAGACATTGGGGATATGATGGGGTAGTGGACTGGCTGGTGGCCATGTCTTAACCCCTGGAACCTGTGAATGTGACTTTACTTGGAAACAGTTTTTGCAGAGGTAATTAAGTTAAAGATCTCGAGATGAGATCATCCTGGTTTATCTGGGTTGGCCCTAAACCCAATGACAAATGTCCTTACAAGAGACAGAAGAGGAGAAGACACAGGCAAAGAAGGCCATGTGAAGACAGAGGCAGAGATCGGAGTGACGCAGCCATGAGCCCAGGAACTTCCAGAAGCTGGAAGAAGCGAGGAAGGGTTTTTCCCTAGAGGCTTCAGAGGGACTGTGACCCTGCAGACACCTTAATTTCAGACTTCTGGCTTCCAGAATTGTAAGAGAATAAATGTGTGTTGTTTTAAGCCACTTAGTTTGTGGGCATTTATTACATCAGCTCTCGGGAATGAACACAGATGATGAGCAAGTCAGGCAAGACCTTGCCTTGATGGAGTTCACAGGATAAAGTAAAGAAACAAACAGGATATCCGCCAGGGGGAGGCGCTCTGAAAGATACAGAAGGCAGGGTGAGTGATTGCACATAATGGGATTTCTTCTACGCGGTGATTAGGGGAACCCAGTTGGAGCAGTGCTGTTTAGTGGATCCCACAGAGCCTGGGGGCAACATTCTTGGCAGGGTTGCTGCAAGGCCAAGGGCCTGAGGCAGGAAAAAGCCAATAGTCGATGTGTGAGAGCTAGGGTAGATACCGAGGCAGGACGGGCCTGAGAAGCCGGCAGGGACCCTGGGCTTGATCTTCACTGCAGCTGGAACCAGCAGATTGCTGCAGGGAGGAGAGGGGCCTGACCTGACTGACCTGGAGCAGGAATGGGGCCTCTGCTGAAGTCCAGGCAAGAGATGCCACAGGCGGCCTGGGAAAGGGTTGTGGCAGCAGTGTGGGCAGAGGAGTGGGTGGGCGGGAGATACACTGGGAGACAGTCGGAGCCCTGGGCTGGAGGGCAGGCTGTCAGGGGAAGGAGGGAATCCAAGACAGTTCTTAGGTGTCTGCTGGAAGCACCTGGGCGGAAGGTGATGTTACTGAGATAGGCATCTGAGACGTGACCGGGTTTGGGAGTGTGGAATCGGGAGTCTCAGGCTTCCATCGGGATGGTAACATCATTCACTCCCTCCCTCACTCACTCTGAGTGAGCGCTCTGTTTGTGGCACCGGGCAATCAGCCATGAACAAGACTGCCTTGATGGAGCTTACAGTTGTGTGCCGAGCAAGATGCTGTGGGTCAGCGGTTGTCAAACAGGGATCAGTTAGGAGCGTGTAACATGGAGACATGGCTCTGTGTGTGTGTGTGTGTGTGTGTGTGTGTGTGTGTGTCAGAGAACCCAACATGTACACATCTTGATGACCAAGTCTGGAGATGTGTGAAGCCTCACCTCCAACCGGATCACCTTCTTGATGTTGACAGGTTTGGAGGGCTGGAAGTGAACTTGCAGGCTGTATTCAGCCTTGGGGGGGATGGTCCCCTGCATGGTGGACACGGTGAAGTCATCGCCCAGGTGCTCCAGGCTGGTGATCCGCCAGGCCACGGGCAGGGGTGTGACGTTGCGGAGAAGAACTACCTTGGAGTCTTTTCTGTGGAGACCAAAAGAAATTTTGTCAGTTTCAAATGATTCTGATCTATTATGGCAGGTCCGAAAAAGCATTTCTGGTGATTTCAATCATTGTTTAGCTCACTAAGCAGAGTTTATCAGGGAATGGGGCCTGGCAGTAATGATCAAGGAATGCAGGGTACATATCATAATATTCTCTCTCAGTAGCCCCCAAAAATAAACACTCTCTATTTAGAATAATAAAATGCAAGTGAGTGAAATGTTAAGTTCCAGTTTTGGTCTAGTGTTCTCTGTGCTTTAATTTCTAAACCAAAGATTCTTAACCTCTGAGGATAATGGACTGCTTAGAGAATTTGGAAAAAGTGAGTCGTCCTGAGAAAAATGCAAATATGCACACACTTTGGCAGTTGATTTCTTTTGGAGGGGGTCGGTCCTGGACCCCATGTGTGAACTTCATAGGGTTACTAATCATCTGGGTTGGCATAGGGCCAGAAGTTTCCCTGGATGCAGGACTTTCAGTGCTAAAATGAGGAGAGGCCTGAGAAAATCGGGATGAGTAGGCCACCCTAGAACTTAATATTCTTTAAATCCCATCAGAGTCCTGGTACCATCCAGAACTCTGACCTGTGCAACAAGAGCCGGTCAAAATGCAATTGTCTGGAGTCCAGCTCTAGTTCTGGGCGGACACCTTGGCAGGTTAACTTGAAGACAGCCGGCTCTGGGTTCTCCCTGATGCAGCAGACGATGCAGTCATCAAAGACACCAGCTGCGGTAGGGTAGGCCCATACGTGCAGCATCTAAAGGAAGCGTCAAAACAGTATATTGGTGCTGAGAATGCCGAGACCTCCAAATTCCCAAGAAAGACTTGCCCTGGAGGACTTGTTTCCACGCAACTGTACCTGCTTCTCATTGGGTTTTAGAGTCATGTTGACGGGCTCCAGGAAATAGGTGTTTGCTTTGACATCATTCTGAAAACAGAAGAACGCCTCCACAACCATTGGGGAATTGTTCAGGATGGTCAGTGTCTCCATGTTGCCTGGGAACAAGGAGGACTTGTACCTGGAAGTGAACAAAGATTAGGGATGTGGATGTAAGGATTGACTGGGAGTTCAGGTGGCAAAGGAGACTGTGGGGCATACAGCAATGCCAGGGGGTCGTGTGGTATACTGAGGCAGTGGCCGGGCAGCTAAGAACACAAGCTTTGCGGTTATGAAGACTTGCAGCTGGACTTGAGCCCCCCTTCACCACAAGCCTTGGTCTCCTCAGCTCTAAGATGGATGAAAATACTTCTTAGGATTTCTATGAGTATTTAATGCAATGGTGCACCTAGTGCTCTTTAGGACAGCTATAGATATCGAAAGCCCAATAAATGCTAGCTATTATTGCAAAGAATTCTTTTTTTTTAAATTTGTTTATTTATTTATTTACATAATCTCTGTGCCCAACGTGGGGCTCGAACTCATGACCCCAAGATCAAGAGTCGCATGCTCTACCAACTGAGCCAGACAGGTGCCCCATTATTGCAAAGGATTCTGAGAAACATGAGGCTCTATCCTTCCCAGGTCTTATATTCCCAGGAGATATAATCCTTTGAGAGCAACTTGTTATTTCACATATGCCTTAGAGATGATCACATTTACCTCCTTCTCTTAGACCTGTACAAGACGTTACTATTCTGACATGGATTCATTTGGCGTGGTTCACTGTTATAAGCCTGTTTCTGTTCCTCTGTGCCTTAGGGAAAGAGTCACAGAGGTGAGCGCTGTGGGCATCCGAAGCTGCTCAGTTAAGGGTAAAGAACAGAAAAGGAGCCATAGAAGGTACAAGGAATGCCAGTGGAGATGCACATCATCAGAGGTCAGAGCAAAGGCACCATAGTACCCACTGGAGCCCAGGAACAGTCTGAAAAGCTTTTTGGATAGGTGGTGATGGAGGAAGGAAGGAGAGCAAATGGCAGAGTGCTCTCTGTGTCACGACCAAAGGGGTAGTGGCCTCCATATCGAACTGGTCATCACCATTAGGCAGCACTGCGCTAAGTCTCATGGGCTAAGAACTCATTATCCAGTTCAGTTTCACAAATCCGTGGGTGGGGGCTATTATTTTCCCATTTTGCAGATGAGAACATTGAGGCTCAGCAAGGTTTGAGAAAATAAACAAATAATACCCAGTTGTACTGGGCCTTGTTTTTGGGCCACAGTAATCCTTCTCCTCCTGGACCAGTGCTGTCTGGCCCCAAGTTCTGGTTCGTTCCAGTGCTGCCAGGACACATGCCTCTCTTAATGGCCATGATTCCCCTGAATCCTGACCCTGGGATGCTGTGTCCATCGTGTCCACGAACCTGACCCCCCTCCTTCTCTCTCCGAAGCCCGTTTACTGGGACCCTTCTAGTCGAAGATCCACTCCAGCATCAGCCAACCCTCTGCATCTTGGTTTTCTGGTCCAGCCTCTCAGGAAATAAACTCCAGTTATTAAGAGACTGGAGAACAAAGAGGGTTTGCTAGGTCTACCAAGTCAGCATGAACACAAACACTTATCACAATAAATGCTAGACTAAATTAAGACACGCTTAGAGCTAGATCTAGTTTCGGTCTCGCCTCCCTGCCTACACAGGGAGAAGTCTGTATATACCCAAAACAACTGGCATCACTAAAAACATGACTGTCAGCCTCACCCAGGACCCCGAATTCGGCCTGACAACCTTCACCTGTTTCTCTAATATTCTCCCTCTCCAACTTTCCACAAAAACTGTTTCCTCTGCTATTTTCTCAACATCTTTATCTTCCCTTCGCTTCCCTCCCTGTTAGGGGTGACCTCACAACATGCATCATGGGGACCTTCTCACAGGCCCAACCACATCTGCACCTGAAGCCATCTGCCTTACTTCCTCCTAGTGGGCGGTGGTGGCCCCTCTTCCTGGCAAGAACAGCATCTCTGTATCCCATTTGTGTTGTCTCAGGGAGCTGTATCACCGATGGTCCTCACTTCCTCTGGAAACTCCAACCTCTTCCTCCCTGTGTCCCCTTGGCATCCAAACAGCATAAGAACAACAGTGTGTGAGCAGTGTTCCCTGGACTCCATGTCTCCTCCCATCCTTGACTGCCTCCATTTCTCTTCACTGCCAAGTTTTCCAAAGAACTACCTTTACACCCCTTCTCCATTCTCTCACCTCTCACTGACTCCTCAACTCACTTTGCTTGGGCTTCGTCCTCAGAAATCCCCAAAAGGACCTTTGTTAAGGCTCCTAGGACCTCCATGTTGTTGAAGCGCATGGATGTCCTCTGCGAACCCAAACCACAGAGCTTATTCCTTGCTTTGCATGGCTACTAGCTATTCCCCCTAAGCATCTCAAACAACATATCCCAAAGTGAATGCCTGATCCTACTCTTCCCCCACCAAAACCTGGTCCTCCTCCAGGCTTTTCCATCTGGGAAGATGGCACCTGCATTCATCTGGGTGCTTAGCAGAAACTCGGGGCACAAGAACCCAGTTCTCCTGTGGTTCAGGGATAACTGAGGCAGCAGTAGTAAAAGCTACGTCCACAAAGCAACCCTGCCTGTACTACTCATGAGTCCAACTGGGAGTCTGAAATCTGCCTTGAAATAACGGAACACTTACTTATCTCTTGATTTTCCACAAAGCAGTGGCCCGAAGTAAAACTTCTCCGTGCTCATAATATACTTCTTAAAGATGACCTCATTTTGCTTTATGTCCATCTTCCGCTGAGTAAATACCACTCTGAACACAGGGGAGGAAGAGAAGAAGAGAGGCTCTCTGAATGCAAGGTCAATGCCTCCATTTGATGTTGACCTGAGCCCAACACTCCCTGTTTAGCAAAGGGTCCAGGTATCTGGAGACAGAATGATTCTTAATCTGAGGACCTCAGTTGAGCCCTTATTCCTGCTCCCTCCCTTCCACCACCCCCAGGGATGAGAGCTTGAACTTGAGAAAAAGTTTCCCAGGTGTCTTTCATAATGTGGGGCTGATGGTAGAGCGGAGTTAGATTTCACATGCTAGTGTGCCCAGCTAGAAAAACTGACAATCTCTACAGAAAACAAGTTCTGGTGGATATTAACCAGCTTCGGTGTTCCTTGTCCAATGCGGCTCCCCTGGTGAGAACTGCAAAAAAGCTCCTCTAAGTGGATAAGCTATAAAAGGCTTCCTCCCCTGGAGGGCTTGTCCCACTAGCTTGCTCAGCCAGGTGACTTTACGTTGTGGATAAGGGGTGTGGTGGTGTTTGGTAGCTCAGAAAAATGTCCGCCCGTGGAGAGTCACACATTTAGTGATATTCCGGGACAAAAAGTCCGACAGTACGTATAAAACCCGCTTAAATTTGCTTCATAGTTAAATAAGCAAACTAACTTGCCAGAGGATGATGCTTCCCCTGCCTTCACACCTATTAACATTCTCTGTAGCTCACTTTGATGGTCCACGCCATTCCTGTGGCTTCGTCAATGTCCAAGACACTGAAGCCCAATATGACCAGAGCGCCTGGGGTGCTGCCCCCAGTTCCACGTTAGCAGTAAGAGCTACCTTGCTCAAAGTGCCATGGGGCCAAACGAAAATGTTTCTGTCAACTCATTTATTTATTCAGTATCTCTCTCTTTTAGGTGTATATACTATTTATTAACAGACGAGGCCTACAGATTGATTTCTTCTTGGATATACCCACAGTACGGCCTCGGCAGCCTGTGGGGCTTGGTGTGCAAAAATATGGGATGCTTCAGGAATCTGCGTGTCATCCTTATGCAAGGGCTCTGCTTCTCTGTATCATTCCAATTTGATCAACTTTCTCTTTTAAGGTAAAAATACACTTACTTTGGGTCTTGGCAAATGTAAGGGTAACTGCAGACACCTCGGCAATAGAGCTGGTACTGGCGGTGAGTTCCAAGGATCTCGAAGTTAAACGTCTGGTCAAAGTTCCCGAGCTCATTGGAAGAGAAGTGTATTCGCAGTGTCACCTCACCGTTGGCTGGCACGATCCACCGGAAATGATTCAGCCTGCAAACGACCACAGGACTTGTAAGGAGAGAAGGCTTCCTTTGGGCCAAGAGCAGAAAGGACTGCTGCCTGGGAGAAGTCCTGGCCGCCCAGAGGGTCTGCTGGCAGGACAGCCCTGCTCCGTCTGGCGCTGTGACGGCCACGCCCTCCATTCAGGGCTCCGTGTTCCCTTCCCTGGGTGGCTCGGAGGCCCACCTGATGAATTTCTCCTGGGAGAACTGCCCAGCGAAGTTGTTCTGGTCCATGTCCGACAGGGGGGCAATGGCTCCGGCTGTTCCCCCAGAAAGGCCCTTCCTGTTGAAGGCCATGCGACGTCTGTCCTTCTGAGTGTCTTGGGCCTGATCCGCTTTTTCCTTCGGTTTCTGTCTGCTCCCCTTAGAGGAGGTGGTCTGCTCCTCCTGGGTCTTAATTAAACACAAGCACGAGTCTTAAATATTCATTGACATACACACGAACGGAAAACAGAGATGCCTAGAACACGTGCGCTCTGCACGAGCCGGATGCTGGCGGCTGCCGAGGGCAGAGGAGGGCCCAGCCTACTGCACTAGTGGAGAAGAGGAGGAAAGAGAAGTCTATGCTTTCCTGGGCACCCCATTCCCTGAGGAGGAGGCTGAAGCCCAGAGAAAGCTTCAAGCTGCAGGGGGAGCGTTCCTATACTGTGTTTTGTTGTGGTGTGTTTTTAGTACCTTTTACTCTAGACCCCTCGCCCCCTCCCAATCACACTGACTTTTGGGCAGACCAGGTTCTTATAGAATATGCCATACTCTGAAATTTTCTGACCATTCTTCGAGCACCATTTCACTTATTCCTTCATTCCCTGTATTTTCTGTAAACTGGAAATTAGGGGTAAAGCTTGATTAGATTGATAGGAGATGCTGCATACGTCACACTCCATCACAATGAGGGACCAAAAAAATGCCACCTCAACCCATGATTACAGATGCATTGTGTTCACGAGGCTGGGATTGCTCCCGCCAGACCTGGCCTCCAGAACGTGGGCGTTCCCTTTTGCAGCTGGTTAGTCCCCTGTGCGACGACGCTCTGGCTTGCAGTGAGGGTCTTGTTCCCTAACAAAGCACTGTTTTTTATATCAGTTGGTGCTCCTTAATTACTTCACTGGGGATAACAGAATAGAGGTTTTCTAATCCTACTCTTCTTTCTATAGTTTTAGCTGCCATTCTTCTAGAATGAAGAGCTTTCCTTTGTCAACTGGGGATGAATTAGAGTTCCTCCTAAAATGGTAAGTTAAAGAATGCTTAACCCTTCTCTGTTAATGGCTAATTTTAAGGAAAAAGGTGGGTGTCATAGTCACCTCTGAGGTTGGCAATTTTTTTTTCTTTTTTATTTGGACTCTGTTCTAGTAAGGTCTGTCCACTCATGCTGTTGATCTCAGATGATAATTCCCCACTTATTTGTAAATAGAAGTTTGAGGTAGTCTCTTCACCTAATTGAGCCTGAGGCACGGCCTAGAGATGATTTTATTTCCTGCTGATTTTATTAGTCTTTGCTGATGTGCTTTTTGTAGGAAGCTGTGTGGAGAGATTCAAATTTGGGGCTATCATACTTCTCTGGGAATAAATAACCCCTCTCTAGGTTTTAATATACATACTTTCTGCATATTATTGGTCAAATCTATTTTCCTTTGCGATTTATTCTATTAATTGCATATCTATTTTCTTCCACTTATATGTGATTTCATTTGGATTACTCATATTTTTAATCTAACTGGAATTAATTTTACTGTATTGTATCAGGCAAAGAGATAAAAAGTGAGTTTACCAAAATATCTAATCTCCCACTCATAAATTCTTTGATAATCTGTCCTTTTCCTAGTGTTGTGTGTTCCCTTAACTTGTGTCTGTTGATTCTTGTATTCTCATGCACTGTGTAAACTACCTTAGCTTCCCAATACATCCTAATGTCTTTTTTTAAGAGAGCTGCTTTTGCTTATTATTTCTCCCAGATGAGCTTCTGAGCAATTCAACAAGTTCCCCAGACCATCCCGCGGGGACTGGAAAGGGTAGAAGATGAGAATCAGTCATTCTGAGAGAGGCTCATGTGGGATCCCCAGGCGGGATCCGCAACGAGTCAAGGGCAAACATGTCAGTGAGTGTGACACCAAACACCATACTCTGTTTTTGACCATGCAGAGGGTAACCTTCCCTGTCTGCCCATCTGATGTCCTGCCAAGGTCAGGAGCACAAGTGGCTGGCTTGCTCCTTACCTTCCCAGAGCCCACGGTGCCCGAAAGCTCTGTTTCTGCTTCTCCTTCTCTTTTCTCCTCCAGTAGGGAGAGCTCTTCGGATGGGGGGATCACAAACACGAAATGCTTCAGGATTTCTGTTGTGATCAAAGGCAGCCGCTTCAGGGGGTAGGAGATGATTGAGAATAAGGCAGGAGGTGGGATGGGTGGTCCAGAGGAACCCAGACCCAAGATGTCCAGGATCTAAAGGAAAAGCCCATGGTTAATTTCCAATGCAGAGGGCAGGGTGCCCCCAGCTGCCTCCCTGAGTGAGCACAGGGTGGTTTGGACCCTCCTGCCTCTTCCTAACATTCTCGGGAGATGCCACTGCCATGGGCATGTGTTGGGGAAGGGGTGTGAAGGGTCTGTGACACAGCTCTGCAGGTCTTTTTAGACCCCCATGCCCCCAGACCAGGCTGGGGCTCTTGCTGTGGGCTGTGCACTCCCTATCCTTCTCTTATCAAGGCCTTAGTCACCTTATCATGTCTATCTCTGCAATTGGATGATAAACTCCACTGGGACAGGAATTAGGGCGATATAGCACAGGGCCTAGCACATAGCAGGCACTCAATACATTTTAGATACCAGCTCTTAAGATTCTTATGTCTATCAGGGAAATACAAATCGAAACCTCAATGAGATACCACCTCACACCAGTCAGAATGGCTGAAATTAACAAGTCAGGAAATGACAGATGTTGGCGGGGATGCGGACAAAGGGGAACCCTCCTACACTGTTGGTGGGAATGCAAGCTGGTACAGCCACTCTGGAAAACAGTATGGAGGTTCCTCAAAAAGTTGAAAATAGAGCTACTGTATGACCTAGCAATTGCACTACTGGGTATTTACCCCAAAGATACAAATGTAGTGATCTGAAGGGGCACGTGCACCCCAATGTTTATAGTAGCAATGTCCACAATAGCTAAACTATGGAAAGAGCCTAGATGTCCATCAACAGATGAATGGATAAAGAAGATGTGGTATATTTATACAATGGAATATTATGCAGCCATCAAAAAAATGAAATCTTGCCATTTGCAATGACATGGATGGAGCTAGAGGGTATTGTGCTAAGCGAAATAAGCTGATCAGAGAAAGACAATTATCATATGATCTCACTGATATGAGGAATTTGAGAAACAAGACAGAGGATCATAGGGGAAGAGAGGGAAGAATGAAACAAGATGAAATCAGAGAGGGAGACAAACCATAAGAGACTCTTAATTTTAGGAAACAAACTGAGGGTTGCTGGAGTGGAGGGGGTGGGAGGGATGGGGTGGCTGGGTGATGGACATTGGGGAGGGTATGTGCTATGGTGAGCGCTGTGAATTGTGTAAGACTGATGAATCACAGATCTGTACCCCTGAAACAAATAATACATTATATGTTAATTAAAAAAAAAGATTCTGATGTCTATAGTAAAGAGCTGTTTCATCTGTTTTCAGATCCCATGTTAATCTTTCAGTTATCTTTAAATGTTCTTTCTTTCTGATGCTGAAAGTAAGTGAGGGTTGGAGCAGGTCAAATACGGCAAAGAAAATAAGCCAAGGTTCTGGGAGTTGGGTAAAGGATGGGAATGAAGAGACAAGTCAAAAAGAAACTGGAGAGAAAATTCATTCCTACATCATTCTCCCTCTCTGCTCTGACATCAACTAAGTGAGCATCCTCCAGAGCAGACAGCTTGAAAATTTTGCAGCAGCTCCCTTCTCAGTATGGAATCCCCTCAGAATAAGCATGCTCTCGCTACATAAGTCATTGTCACAACGGTAAATGTGACAGCCCGCTGGAGCGTCGTTCTGTGGACCACATGGGCAGTTAGGCCGAGCAGGCAACTGTGTTCCTGGAATCCTGGGTTTCTGACCTGCGGGTCAGGCTGCCAAAGGCATTTCCTCACTAATGGGTAGCAAGCGTTAACTCCCAGGGTTTGACTGTCTGTGAGGGAAAGGAATGGATAGTTTGTACCAATTATTAAATGGAGCCAGGGGCAAAGAACTGTAACCAACAGTCTTAAGCTGTGGCTTAGAGTGTGGAGAGAATGAGAAAAGGCCAGAAGACAACCTTGGCTATAGTACTGGAACATAAAACAAGAAGAGAAGAGGTTCTTTTTCAAAAAACATATTTCTGGGGAGAAAAGTGGCCATGAGTCCTCCCCTTGGGCTGAGCGGAGGCTGTGTGAAATGAGTGGTTTGGTGTCATGTGTCCCCCAACTGTCTTCCGCCCTTCGGCCCACCTGGACCACTGCAGCAAGACTCTGGTTGTGAGGCCACATCACACCCCAATCCACCCCCTTGAGGAATTACCCGTGTTTTCCCATCAACTCTCACCTGCCAAATGTTCCTCCCAGGCTCTGTTCTCTCCTTGTTAAGGTTGCGTCTAATTTCTTATCAACTAAACTAGAAATCAGCAAACTGTGGCCCCCAGTCAAATCTGGCCGCTACCTGCTTTTGTAAATAAAGCTGTACTGGGACAGAGTCATGTCCATTGATTTACATGCTGTTGGTGGTTGTGACAGAGGTTGTGGACCTGCAGCCTAAAATACTTGCTTTCCGGTGTTTTGCAGAAAAAGCTCATCTCTGGACAAAATGCTATAATAACCATCTCCTTCACCCAGCAGCTTCTGGCTATGCAGTATTTGCTAGGAACAAAAAGCTATCTAATAGTATGATTTCTGTCACTATAGGAAGCTTGTGGGAACAAGATTTTCAAGTATTTGAGACTCTTGCTTCACTCCACAGTATACCTATCTTGCCAGCCTATAACAATATTTAAAATCAACCCTAAAAATCTATAAAGATCTTATTAAATTCAACACCCAAAAAAGCAAATAATCCAGTTAAGAAATAGGCAGAAGACATGAATAGACATTTCTCCAAAGAAGACATCCAGATGGCTAACAGACACATGAGAAGATGCTCATCAGTCATTATCAGGGAAATGCAAATCACACCTGTGAGAATGGCTAAACTTAACAACACAAGAAACAACAGGTGTTGGCGAGGATGCGGACAAAGGGGAACCCTCTTACACTGTCGGTAGGAATGCAAACTCGTGCAACCATTCTGGAGAACAGTTTGGAGGTTCCTCAAAAAGTTAATAATAGAACTACCCTACAACCCAGCATTTGCACTACTAGGTATTTACCCAACGGATACAAAAATAAAGATTTGAAGAGGCACATGCAGCATCATCAACAATAGCCAAATTATGGAGAAGAGCCCAAATGTCCATCAACTGATGAATGGGTAAAGAAGAGGTGGTATATATACAATGGAATATTACTCAGCCATCAAAAAGAATGAAATCTTGCCATTTGCAACAATGTGGATAGAGCTAGAGAGTAGTATGCTAAGTGAAATAAGTTGATCAGAGAGAAGTGCCTGGCTGGCTCAGTTGGTAGAACGTGCGACTCTTGATCTCAGGGTCATGAGTTTGAGCCCCATGTTGGGCGTGGAGCCTACTAAAAAAAAATAAGTCAGTCAGAGAAAGGCAAATACCATATGATTTCACTCATGTGGAATTTAAGAAACAAAACAGATGAACATAGGGGAAGGAAAAAAAAAAAGAGAGGGAAACAAACCATAAGAGACTCTTAATGATAGAGAACAAACTGAGGTTTGCTGGAGGGGAGGTGGGTGGGGGGGGATGGGTGGGATGGGTGATGGGTATTAAGGAGGGCACTTGTTGGGATGAGCACTGAGTGTCATACGTAAGTGATGAATCACTAAATTCTACTCCAGAAACCAATATTATATTATATGTTAACTAACTAGAATTTAAATAAAAACTAAAACAAACAAAAACTCTACAGGCAGTTTTTTATGAGGTTAGATGGAATAATTTAGATCTGCGGAACTTTCTATGGATTTTCACCAACTAGCAAAAGGTCCTTTTAGCCACTGTTGTCTCATATCCAAGGGGGCCTCAGAGATTAATGGAATGAAATGGGTACAGAAAGGAACACTTTAATGGCGCTTAGCACAATACCCGCTACCTGATTATGTCTCCATCCTGGAGAAGATTCTGTACCTGATCCCCTTTGGGAAGCCTGTCATTCTCAAGAGCCAGCTTCCAGCTCAAGCCTTCGAAGTCAGGCGTCTGGACGGTTATGAATGGCACACCCAGATCCTTCTTCCCCTCGTGGTGGTCCTCCTCCCCTCCTTCCCCCTCTCCGCCGTCACTCCGCTCCTCCAGTGCCCTGAGCTTCTCTAGACGCTCTCTCTCGGCCTTCTCCCGCTCCTGGCGTTCCTTCTCGGCTCTCTCCTTCTCCGCACGCTCCCTCTCTCTGTCCTTGCGGCCTCGGCGCCCACCTGACGGAACCTGGCGCTGGTCGTCAGGCTCGTGGGGCATGTCCTCGGCGCCGGTGTGATGCGCCAGAATGCCTTGCTTCCGGTCCCAGTTCATGAGGATGTTCTGAATATCCTTCAGAGTCAACTCATAGGTCTTAAACTTCTGGGCCAAGTGCTTGTCAGCATCCTTCAGGAGGTCCCCTTCGCTGTCCTCTTGTTCCTGGGCAAGGGGAAACCCAAGCATGTGGATATCTCCTAGCTGGTTCTTTCTCCTCTTGCTTAGATCGTCCTTCTCATTTAAATGTTCCCTAACAGATACTTTCCTTTCTAGTGCATCCATCTTGACCTCTAGTTTGGAAAAAGTAAGAACCTAAAAAGCAAAACACATAAAACATGCTTAAAACAGTTCTTCAAAGGAGAACAAACTGCATAAGGAAGCGCAAGATGACACTGTTCTGAAAGAGGCCTCACAGGATTCCAGGTGCCTCTTGCTTACACCAGGGCTCTGTCTGAGAATCACCTTGGGGGTCCTTGTTAAAAGATCCTCTCCATAGCCCTTTGTTGGCAACAAACAGGAGTTTAGAATGTGGCTGTGCCCCAGGCTTTTTAAAAAAATGTATTTATTGGGGCACCTGGGTGGCTCAGTCAGTAAGCGTCTGCCTTTGGCTCAGGTCATGATCCCAGGGTCCTGCGATTGAGCCCCACATTGGGCTCCCTGCTCGGCGGGAAGCCTGCTTCTCCCTCTCCCACTCCCCCTGCTTGTGTTCCCTCTCTCGCTGTCTCTCTGTCAAATAAATAAATATAATCTTAAAAAAATATGTATTTATTTACGTAACCTAGCATAGAGAAACTAACTTGATTCTTTTTCTCTTTCTAAACTTGCTTTGTGGGCTCTGATTTTCTTCTCCCCTGGATAAAATCCTTGGGGAGGCTCCAGAGGTTTCTGGTCATTCTTTGGTGACATAAAATCCAGTCGAGTCTAATGATGATTGCTGGCAGGACAGCCCAGAGTCCCTGCTCTGGATGACAGCACTCCTCCTCCCCAAGGTCGGGCTTGGAGGCAGGCCTGGCCAGGGTTGGCTATCCCCTGGCCTCACTCCTCCTCCACATCTGTCTGCATCTCTAACTCAGCCTGGGGAGTGTGGACAGGTCTGTGGTGGCACAGCTGTCTCCTGGAGGGGTCGCTCACCGAGGAGGCAGGGGCTTGGCCACTACTGTCTCTTCCTCCATCGTCAGTGAGAGTCACTGGCCAAGACCCAGAGAGTTCTGTTTGGACATGAGATTTCAGGCAGAGGACTTTGTGTGGAAGGAGGGGCTGCAGAGGGGTAGGGAGGGCTTACACTTGGAAGATTTTGGGAGCCCGGCACAGACCAGTGACAGGCTAGACTCCAGGCCTGCATGCTTCTCGTGCTGTTCTTGCTCCCAAGCCTGGGCCATTTCTGCATGCTCAGACCCCGCTCCTTCCTGAGCTCTACTGGACTGTGACCCCGGGCACGAATTCCTCTGCTCTCACGTCTACCCAGATGTGGTCACTGTCTCTTGCTCACCTCCTGGGACCAGTCTGCACCTTGTCTGGGAGCCTGGCTTTTGCTGTGCACACCAGCCAGCTAGCTACCCTGCTGGGCTGTGAGCGCCACCCTGGCCGCTCTTCGTCTCCCGGGTCAGGGCAGCAGAGACGTGACTGCTAAGCTTGGCCGGCAGATAAACTACCGCCACATGTCCGCAAGGACAAGCTGATGTTAGAGTGTCTTCCTTGACGGTTGTCAAGATAAGCTCTTGGTTGAACACAGGGGTTCCACTGACTTTGTGGCTCACTGGAGGCCAGCTGTTAATACCAGCCTATTCAGCAACATCCAGGGGACTTGGCGGCACAGTGGAAAGAGCAAGGACTGTGGTCAGACATAACTGGGTGGGGTCCTGGAACTGTCTCTCTTGGCCCCAGACGGGGCTCATGTCTCTGAACCCCGCAGGGCGGGAGGGGGGCCAAAATAAAGTGCAGGAGAGCTCTTGGCACACAATCAGCTTTCAACCAATGGTGGCCCCTTCCCTCCTACCTCCTGCTCTACCACAAGATGCAAACAGTATCAGGCCGGTTTTCTGGAAGGGAAAGTACTGGCTTGATGGGCTGGTTACAGTGGCTGCTCACTGTTCTGCCTCTTGCTAAGGAGCAAGGGAGGGTCGCTACCTGCCGGTTTGTTTGAGATTTCTTCGGGAGAGGTTCCTCCTTCACTGGTCCTTGCTTTGGCCTTTTAACCTTCCGTTTTAGCTCATCTTCTTCCCTTTGCCGCTCGAGCTCCTGCTGTAGCTTCTTTTCACGCATCTCCCTTGTCAGCCTCTCCAGCTCCCTTCATCAAACCAGGCAGAGGAGACAGAGTTCAGAGCCCCTGCCCTGAGCCCCCCCCCCGCCTTGGGGTGTCCGGCGGAAGGACATGGGAACAGTTTTCCTTGGGCATAAAAAGAAAGAGTGAACAAAAGAAATCTGGGTAAATAGGAAGGCAGGAAGGCAGGAAGGAAGGGAGGAAGGAAGGAAAGGAGGGAGTTAGGAAGGAAGGAAGGAAGGGAGGGAGTTAGGAAGGAGGGAGGGAGGGAGGACATGGGAACAGTTTTCCTTGGGCATAAAAAGAAAGAGTGAACAAAAGAAATCTGGGTAAATAGGCAGGCAGGAAGGAAGGCAGGAAGGAAAGAAGGAAGGAAGGAAGGAAGGAAGGAAGGAAGGAAGGAAGGAAGGAAGGAAGGAAGGAAGGAAGGAAGGAAGGAAGGGAGTTAGGAAGGATGAAGGGAGGGTGGGTGGGAGGGAAGGAAAGAAGGAAAGAAAGGAGGGTCTCTGAATGGTCATTCAGCAAAACTGATGAACCCAAATGAGTTTGAGGAATAAATAAGAGGAATTCTCCATCTGTATTTCTATTCCAATCTACTTGCATAGGAGAGCAAGGCAAGGGCTGAAAATAAGCTTGATAACAGTAACTTTCAGGGGCGCCTGGGTGGCACAATCAGTTAAGTGTCTGACTCTTGATTTCAGCTCAGGTCAGGATCTCAGGGTCATGGAATCGAGCCCTGGGTCGAGCCCCATGTGGAGCCCCATGTCGTGCTCTGCACTCAGCAGGGAGTCTGCTGGAGATTCTCTCTCTCTCCCTCTCCTTCTGCCCTTTCCCCTGCTCACGCACACACACACACACACACTCTCTCTCTCTCTAAGGAATAAATATCAGTTCAGATGAGGCCCAGCTTCCTACACTGTCACATCTGATGTTCAGACAACAAGAAATCGCGTTATAAATAGCAGTCCCTAATGGCTAGCTTAGGGCCATGGCGCTGGAACTGAAAGCCACACTCCTCTTCATTCTCTCTCTCTTAGCAGGTCATCCTCCTGAGTCTCCCTTGGCCATTGCTGCTCCCCTGGAAGGTGACCCTAGTCTCCAGGATGGGCTGTGTGTTACTCCCAAAGGAAACACTTCCGCTCCAGTGAGCCCTTGATTCTGACCTCTTTTTCCTCTCACGGAGGGCCTGCTGAACCTCTCGATTGAACATGATCTTCTCCTCCTCTGTCATGGCATCGTATTCTTCTTCATCCATATTTTGGAGACGCTCCTTCTCTTTCTCAAGTGCCTCCCTGCGTTTGTGCTCTGGAGGGAACAGAGACAGGAAGGTGAGGGAAGGTAACTCCTCAGCCTTGGCTGCGGGGTCCCCCAGTGGCTTAGCTCCCAGCCCACACAGGCTGCAGAGGGTCCGCGCCAGGGGGAGGGGGTTCCAGCCGCGGTGGCATTCCTGATCTCTGGTGGGCCGACCTTCACTCACACAGTTCCAAACCTGGTCTCCATCTGGAATAGCAGTTCCAAAGATGTCCTAATTCCCAGAAGGATGAATATGTGACCTGGCATGATGGAGAGGATTTTACAGATGTGGTTACACTAAGGACCTTGAACTGGGGAGATGGTCCTGGGTTGTCTGAGTGGGCCCAGTATAACCATAAAGGTCCTTGTAAGAGGGAGGCAGGAGGGTCAGAGTCTGAGAAGGAGACGATGGAAGCAGAGGTCAGAAGGCTGTGAAGTAGGGTCCACGAACTGAGGAAGGCAAGTGGCCTCTAGAAGCTCGAGAAGGCAAGGGAAAGGATTCTCTCCCTGGAGCCTTCAAAAGAACGGAGCCCTGTGGACACCCTGCTTTTAGGACTTCTGACTTCCAGAACTGTAAGATAGTAAATCTGTGTTGTCTGAAGTCATCAAGTTTGTGGTAATTTGCTACTGCAGCGATAGAGAAGTAATAGGCCACCCGCTGACTTTATCTATGAGGAACATCTGCCACCAGAGTCCTTAGGGTGACAGAGCCATTTGCAGATGAAGGGGCGCCATCTCCCACACCCTTCAGACTCCAGGTCCAGAAGTGAGGTTCGTACCCAGCACAAAGGCTCTCAGCCTCTTTTTCACGCTTTACCAGCATAACTTCCCACCTTCCGTTCTTGGGGGTTTGAGCTTTGGACTCAGGGAGATGTATCTGGAGATCTTTCTCTGACACTTACCAAGGAAGAGAAACAGGTAAGAATAATGATTCCTCGTTCCCAGGCTGTGGTGGGGATCAAATAAGTAATCCTGTAAAGCATCTAGGCTAGTGCCCAGCAAATTCATAAATGTTCAGTAAAAATTAGATTTTAATATTAATAATATCGTTACTGGATGCTGCCTCAGAACTTTTTCAAATGCAGATGATTTTGGGGAGAGGAGCCCATAATGAGACTGTGAAAAACTTCAATCCGCAGGTAATTGAGAAAATGAAAAGAGATATTTTCTTTTAAGTTGATGATTACGGAGAAATGAGCTTTCTGGAAAACCAGGAAGCTGGAGGTTGGAACACTGCTGGGGATGCCTGGTAATTCTTCCTAATTTTTCTCTGGATGAGAATGTAAGGAAGGAGTCTTTGAACTCTGTTTAAGAACTAAGAGCTCATGTTTGTAATTATTTCCTTAAATGGAAAAGCATTATGATTTGTGTGGATTTTTCCAGAAGAGAGAGGTAAGGCCAAGTGAGGAAGGGCAGTGATGTGACCAGAGCTGAGGCCAGAGCAGGACTCTGCCTCCCAGGGATAGCACAGCCTCCCTTGGGGACCAAGATTTGCTACGTCTGCTTCTGACCAAAGTGGGAACTCAAGCTAACATTACTCTATATGTGTGTATTTATTTTTCAGTCTCTGAAATTTTTTTCAGGCCACTGTTGTAGTGACAGAAAACGCAAAGGTTTCAGGGTTGCACAGACTTTACTAATTTGCTGTGTGATCTTTAAAAAAAGATTTATTTATTTGAGAGAGAGAGAGAGAGAGAGCATGAGTGGGGGGGGGACAGCAGAGGGAGAGGAAGAGAGAGAATCTTAAGCAGACTCACACTGAGCGCCGAGCCTGATGTGGGGCTTGATCCCATGACCCTGAGATCATGACCTGAGCCAAAACCAGGAGTCGGATGCTTAAAAGACTAAGCCACCCAGGCACCCCTGTGCTGTGTGATCTTATACAAGACTTTTGATATCTCTGAGCCTCATTTTCCTTGTCTGTAAAAGGGGGACAATGATCTTCAGAGTTACTGGGAGGATTAAATAACCCCAAGCGCCATTTAGAGACATTTCAAATGTACAGAATGTTCGCTGTGGTGGCTGGACGCAGCAGGCTAAAATGTAGAAACTGGTTTGTAAAGTTTATCAGCACCTCCAATTTGGCAGGAAACACCCAGTCGCCTTAAACAAAAGCAAGCAGCTAATGGGTCACCTGAGTCAGGATGGGACCGGTGATGCGTTCCCCTTGGGTTGGCTGTGATTACAGAGAAGATGAAAGGACGCAGGGTGATATCAGGGGGAAAGGGGAATGTGGCTGTTACGAGAAGAGCCAGCTGGGTTCATCCCTCATCCTGTCATCTCTGAACAGGTCACCTGCGTCTGCCAGCCACCTTATAGGGTGGAGGTGAGCCCTGACGACATGTCAGATGGAATAGTGTCCTCTGCCCAACGGGTCATCCTGGCGGGGAACCATTTCACACAGCCCACGGCTCTGCTAAAGGGATGGCCCAGGAGGGCATGGGGCCTTACCTTCCTGCTCCTTCTTGGCTTTCTCCTGGGCCTTCATGGCTGTGTAATCCTGGGCCATGTTGATGACATAGATGTGGTCCCGGTTGCCGATGGCCTTCAGCAGGCAGAGGAGAGCCATGGCTACGTTCTGAGCGAAGAGCGTCTCGAGGCTGTCAAACACCACTCCCCGGAAGCAGTCACTCAGCTGAAACCGCAGTGAGCAAAGACGGTTACCAGGGCCTCCGTTACCCAGTTCTCTATGGAGAACGCTGCTCCTTCTTCTGTCGGCGCTTTCCCTGGGGCTGCAACTGGTTCTGCAGACCTACTGGGCCCCACTGAAAATACCGTGAAACCACCCTTCCACCTGCTACGTTCAACGTGCTGTTAGAAAATACAAGAGAAACACCCAAACAGTTTATCAGTCGTGACAGATCTTTATCATATGTATTTGTAGAGTGATAGACTGATTCTGTTGTTACGGAAATAAGGGAGGCAAACAGAATGTGAAAGTGAGGGTCTGGGAGGGTCTGAGGTGCAGGGATGGAAGATGGAAAGGCGAGATATTCCCCCGCACCAAATAGCAGACAGCAAGGGCAGCAGGAGCAGGTGGGCCATTCGTATCTTTCTCAGTGTTATTAATGCCTTGGTGGGTAATGATCTCGATCACATTAATCATTGAAGGGCGCCCTCTGCTGTGCCGCAGTGTTACTCAAAGGGTAGTACACACACAGGCCTCCCCTGGCCAGGGGCTGATCACTATCAGTTTTTTTTTTTAAGATTTTATTTGAGAGAGCGAGAGCAAGAGCGAGCGAGCAAGCATGGGAGTGGCAGGCAGAGGGAGAGGGAGAAGCAGGCCCCCCGCTGAGCAAGGAGCCCGACGTGGGGCTCGATTCCAGGACCCTGAGATCATGACCTGAGCCGAAGGCAGACGCTTAACCGCCCCGTCAGTACCAGTTTTTGATGAGACAAGAATCTTGTGTCACAACGTCAATCAACCACATCACTAAAGACACCATTTACTTCAGCTGCTGTTTTTTTGTTTGTTTTCTTTGTAGCGAGACTGTGGATGAGGGAAGCAGTGCGAGCTCCATGTTTCATCCAGCTTCAGTGCTTTGAGTGGTTCAGCTCTACGGGCCCGCTTTGGGCTGGCTGGTGGTTTAAGCCAGGTCCGTGGCATACCCGCCCACTTGACTGGCCCGCCTTGCTCAAACCCGCTGAGGCGCCCAGCACCCTGAACACAGTAAGCAGTTAAACCTGAACACGAGCCATTTCCTGTGATGACATTCCTCTTCTCTTGGGAAGCTCAGGCCCCGTTTTGTTATATTTAAACGTGCAATATTGTGGCCTAGTTCGAAAAAACCAAGGCAAATGGACAACTCCAGGACCTGGTGAGCAATTTAGCTCTCTGTAAACCATAAGCAGCAAAGAGGCTTAAGTGGTACCCTCCCCATTTCTGATGATCTTTTCTTTTCTTTAACTGTACAACACTTATGAAAAATTAAAAAAAAGGGAAACAGTTACTGTGTTTCTTGACTTTAAAAGCAATCTGCCATTGTGAAATAATTCAGAAATGTATGGCGAGAACTAAGAATCCATTACCCTGCTAACCAAAGATAACCAGTTACATGTGCCTTAGGGGTTTTTACTATGTTTGTATGATATACATTTAGAAATACTTTTATAGAAATGTACTTGTGCTTTACATATTATTTCATAATCTGCATTTCTCATTTAATAATATATTGAAGACACCCCTGAAACAAATAATACATTATATGTTAATACTAATAAAAAATAATAATATATTGAAGACAAATTTTTACAGCAATTAATATAGTTCTAAATTCTAACTTTCCATGGCTCCACGTTATGATTTTAAATACACTACTATAGGGCTGTATCATGACTGATTTTTTTTTTTTTTTTTTAATATGTAACCTGCTCACTGGTCTTTTAAGGTGCATGGCTTCAGGCTGGAGACTGCGCCAGGGCCAGGGACTGACCAGGGTTGTCAAAAGGACAAGCAAATGACTGTTGGAGATGAAGAAACTCATCTTTCCTCTCTAGGTCCCCTGAGTTCTGACCTGCCGTGGGTGAGCTATGGATCAGAATCTCAGCTCCCAGCACAGAGATGGAGTGTGAGCCCTGCAGCTCTGCGCGGGTGGGCATAGACGCACCTGGATGCGCTCAGCCAGGATCTGGGTGAGTAGGTCCTCAGGGAGCACACAGCTCATGAGCCCGGTCTCACCTCCGACACTGGGGCTGACACTGAGCCGGCATTGCGTGGGCCCCGTAGGGAGGGGGCTGGAGGAAACCTGTCGAGCCGGAAAAGGATCAGCAGTTAGAATCCAGCGTGGTGTCCCAGCAGCTCTCATACTTACAAGCCATTTGACCCCTCGGAAATCCTGAAATCTCTCTGGGCCTCATTTCTTATCTGTAAGATGCGGATTGCATTGTAAAATGGAAAATTCCTATCTTCCTTAAAGAATGGCTGTGAGCTTCAAGCCGGGACACTGTGGAAGGTGCTTTGTATATGGACTGAACAGCATGAATTTGTTCATTCAAGAAATATTAATTGAGCATCTATTGTGCACAAGGGACCCCTCTAGCACTAGGGATACAACAATAAACAGGCTGGCAATGTTGCTGCCCATGTGGTCCTTATTGCAAATGGGACAGACAGAAAACGGCCATGTGAATATACAAATCAACAGTCTCAGGCAGTGACAAGTGCCAGGGAGAACAGACAGCGGTGACAGAACTGGACAATAACATGAGTGCGCTTGCCGGGATCTGGGGAGTACATGGGAGCCCAGCGTAATGGACTGAGTGAGCGATGAGGGAGATGGCCGGGCTTCATCAAAGTCTAAGGCATAATCGGGTGTGAATATGCAGGGCTTGCAGAGCACAGGGAGGAACTTGGATTTTATCCCAAGTGTTATGGGAAGTTGTTGGCATGTTTCAGGCAGACACGTGATCTGAGTTTTATTCATTTTTTTATTTTTATTTTTATTTTTTTTAAAGATTTTATTTATTTATTTGAGAGAGAGAGTGTGAGAGAGCATGAGAGGGGAGAGGGTCAGAGGGAGAAGCAGACTCCCCACTGAGCGGGGAGCCTGATGTGGGACTCGATCCTGGGACTCCAGGATCATGACCTGAGCTGAAGGCAGTTGCTTAACCAACTGAGCCACCCAGGTGCCCCTGAGTTTTATTTTTGAAAGACCACGGTGCCTGCTGCTTGGGGTGACAAGAGTGGAAGCAGGAAGACTAGTTAGTTAGTTAGTTAGTTAGTGAAATGATGGTGGTAGTTTGTGGATGGTCATGGTGGAGGTGGGGAGAAGTGGCTGATACGTTCCTTCACATCCCATCCCACGAGGACTTGGGAGGGTATGTGAAAGAAAGAGGGGCACCAAGAATGACTCCTTGAGTTTTGTTTTGGCCTGATCAAGTTGGAAAATGAAGTCATTTGTTAAGAAAGGAAAAACTGAGGGAAGAGCAATTTTTTTTATCTTGTTCTGTTCTGGGAGTGGGCCAGAATCAGTTTTCAGACACGTAAATTTTGAGAGGTCTCTAAGCCATTCAACAGAGACACTGAATGTGAGTTTGGATGTATGCACCTGAGCTGGGGAAGAAATTAGGGTTGGAGATAGAAATTGGAGGGTCACATGCGTACTGAACATATTTAAGTACTTAAGCCATGAGCTGGATGAGATCACCTATGGAGAAAAGGTAGATAACAAAAAGAAAAGGGTAGATAACTCAGTTCTAGTCTAGTCTAAAATCCTAAGGATCTGGAGGAGGTGAAGAAGCTGGAGGAGAGGAGGGAGTCCTTCATGGGGCAGAGGGAAAGTAGAACAGTGAGGTGTTCTGATGGCCAGGAAGCCCTTCTAGAAGGAGGAGTTATCAGCTGCTATGAGGTCACAGGAAATGAGGACAGAACACCAGCTCCGGGATCTGGCAAGATGAATGCCAGTGACCTTGAGAGGAGTGGTCCTTGGGATTGGTAAGGACAACGGTCTCCCCAGAATAGGTCAAAAAGAGAAGGGTGGTGAGGATGAGGAGGGAGGCAATTCTTTGGAGGAACAGCTGTGAAGAGGGGTTGACTGGAGGAGGCAATAGTTGGAGGGGGATCTGGGTCTCAGGGCAGTATTTTTAAAGATGGGAAGCAATATAGGATGCACAGATACTGATGGGAAGGAGCCAATAGATGGGGCAAAAAGCAAACAGGAAAGAGGGGAGGACTGCAGGAATTCAGCTCTTGAGTGAGCAGTTGGGGGGAAGGGTCCAGTGCACAGGGGCAGGGCCTTAGCTGAGAGCCGGGACGGTGACTCTGGCAGGGAAGGTGCAGCGCTGGGCTAGGGTGCAGCCTGGCTCCTAGATCTGGTGGTGGGAGAATCAGGTGGTCATCTTCCAGTGTTGCTGCTCCCCCTGTGCAGTCAGGAGAGAGATCATTAGCTAGGAATGGGGAACAGGAAAGGGCCTTAGAGGTTTGGAGAGTGATGACCTCCATAAAATAGTTTTCTTGAAGAGAAGGAGGGTGAATTTCCTAGGGCAGACCAAAGGGTCTATTTGAGATTTGTGGTCTTAAATTTAGATGAAGACCATTCAGAAGAGAGGAGGATTGTCTCTAGCTGTGCTCAGCCACCCTGCATGGAGGAGGTGGAGAATCAGTTTTACCAGGGCTGAAGTTTTGCTTGGAGAGTATGAAGAAGGGGAAGGGGCAAGGGAGCATCTACATTGATAGACATGGATTCCAAACAGGGTAAGAAAAGAAATGAAGGGGTGGTAGACAGTGAAGATGTGGACTGGAGGTTTGCATGGGACCGATTATTTCCCGGAGTAAGTCATCTGGAAAGTTAGAAGATGGTGGTCAGGAAGTAGGATGTGTAATGCAGAGGTCTTGGAGTTTATGGGTAATGATGAACAAGTTCTAGAACATGACCATGGCAGTGAGTTCGTGAGGAGGCTGTGGAATTGAGAAGTGTGGGTATTGGATTAAATGTCATTCAAAAGACCAGGATTTCCAGCGGGTGTTCTCCTAGAACATGGTGATTTATAAATAAATGACCTTATATTACAGGTCATATCTTCATTATATGACATATTACATATTTCTTCCCACTTGCAACATGACTAAACTTTTAGTCATTGGAGAATTCATGCTTTAGGAGGGCTTTAGAAAACCAAACAGCCAATTCTGGGTGAAGCATGCTGACAGGGTGACTGTCGTCCAAACCATGAGTCCTGTCACACTGTGGCAGCTGCATGGGGAGGATGGGGTGATCTTGAATAGGTTTTAAGTTCCCTATTTATTGAAAGGGGATTGGGGTCAGAATTGGGATTTTCTGCTGCCTTTGATATACTCTCAAAAGCCTTACTTCACTGTCCAGATGGATGGAACCCAATCGAAGAAAATGATTCCCCATGACACCCTGTTTAATACAAATATGAGTTCTAGATCATTCATAAACATCTATGTAAAGAATACCATATTAGATCTTGAGAAAGAGGGTTAAATGTTGCTGCAAAAGGAAGTGAGTCAATGGTTTCAATTCTCATGGTATGAGAAGAAGGCATGACTGAAGTGAACATCAGAGACATCATCTGGCACAAATTCAGCCCCATGGGAGGTCCCATCCTATCTGCATACCTTCTCTCTCAAGAAGACCTTGGCTTCCACTCTGCCTACTTAGCCCTTCCAACATGTGGACCTCCTCTCCTGCAAGGGCCTTCACCTCCTCTCCATCTACCTCAGCAACCTCCTCCGAGATGCCCACCTCTCCCACTCCCCCCACTGCGCTCTCGGACAGTAACAAGACCCACAGATTCTTCCTCTCTTCCTGTTTCTCCCACTCTGCTGCCCTCCTCTTTGTTCCTTCTCTTTGTAGGCTGGACTTCCTGTATACTGATGCCACTCTCACCTCCCTTGCCCCTTGTTCTGAGCACACTCCTGCCTCTGCAATGAAGACTTCTCTCTCCCTCCAAATGAAGGCTGCCACTTGACGCTTAGGGAAATCTTAGTGAAGTTATGGCTTCCCATCTCAGTTGGGACATCCGCATTCCCAACTATCTTTTCTTTTGTCCACCACCCAGTTCTGGTTTTATTCCTCCCAGTGGACACATCAGTGCTTTGCCACTCTCAAGTATGCTGTGCAATGCCAACCTCCTCAATGCCTCTTACAAAGACTTGGTGTCCTGCACACGTCCTAGAGCCGCTCAACAAGACCTTCTCCAAGCTCCAATCTCCACCTTGCCTCCCCCACGGGCAGCTGGATTGGTTTTCACCTTTACTGACTCTGGAAGAAGCTGGTCCCTGTCTCCTTTGACTGCACTCTGTCCTGCACTCCTTGTCTTCTCCAGGAATCTCATTCCCTCTTGGGAGGATTGTCACCTTACCCTCCTCCAGGAGCACCTTTCCTTAGAGACTGCTTTGCCTCCATCTCCTTTCAGAAAAAGAACTCTCCTGACCCTAGGTCTGCTCCTCTAACAACTTCTGTCATTTTTCCTTTTCTTTTAAACATCTTGGAAGCCTATACTCACTTGACTCCACTTTCCCACCGACAACTCATGACCCGCTGTCTCTCACAGGGCCACCCACTGTCTCTCGCTACAGCACCTGCTATTCTGCCAAGATGGTTTCTCAAAGTCCCTTGGCAAAGGCTCAAACTCTCTGACTTCTTTATGACTTTCCAAGACTCCGGTGAAGCACCCCTCACCCACCGCAATTTATACGATTCATCCTTAGCATTCCTTTAGTATTAGGCTGAGCCCTATGAAATGGCTGTTGTTGGCCATTTCATATGGTTCAACCGAATTCTTTTTACAAACATCTTTTGCCACCAATCTCACTGTATTGCAAATATTTGAATGTGTGGTTATCTCCTTCAGCAGACTCTTGGTGCAGCTTGAGCACGGGGATTTTTGCTTCATTTATCTCCACTCTATTAGCACTCAAGCCAGTGCCTCACATTAAAGTTATTGCTGAACACCTGCCGGATGAACACACTCCTTCCAGGACCGGCACCATGAGCCTGGAGAGGGCACCCTCAGTGATGAAGTCGTGCTGCCACGGCTGCAGGACGCTGAGGAGGAAAGGCAGGGGGAAGGACCCCAACCCTCCGTCTGGGGGGACCCTGATTTGTACCTGCGGCGTTTCAGATGCATGCTGGTGATGCTGCTTCTGAGACCCGGAGCCGTGGCTCTCCGTCTTGCTTTTGGCGATCATCATGCTCCCACGTACAGTCTTTGTAGGTTTAAATTCAGGGGTTACCAGGGTGGATTCTGAGGTCAACTTGCCCAGGGTCTCACTGCTCAGACGTATTTGTCCCACAGCAGTTTGGCCCGAAGCAGCCTCCTGGGCTACACAGAGAGAGTGGACTTATATTAAAAGTCATTGGAGGATACTGAGGAAATGACAGTGGGGATGGCACAGACACCTAGTATGACAGGTGTGATTCTCTTGAGGAACACAAAACCATCTCCATCTGCAGCTGGCTGGGAACGGCTGGCAGAAGAGGCTCCAGGCCCCGAGGCTGGAGTCCAGGTTTCTCCGCTGCCCATCTTCCCAGTGGATCCCATTTTAGTCGGCCCTACGTTCTCTTCCAGCCCCGAGAGCAAGCACTTCTGAAAGTGCTGGTACACTAGGGCCCTGCCCTGGGACCCCAACACTAAGACGGGGTGATGCGGCTATGTGCTAGGCAGCTTCCACGTTTCTCCAGCACACGGGGCGGACTCGGTAAGGCTCATTATTCCTTGTTAACCATTTCGGCAAATAGGCCCTCAGAACTCCCTGGAGAGTTGTCACTAGGCTTACTCTGCTTTATCTTTTCATGCGTCTTCCCTCCAGCCCTTCCCCAGGAGCTGATTATAGGTACAAGGACTCCACGCTGCACCTGGAGGTGGCGGTGGGGGGTGGGTGGAGCAGGGGGGGCAAAGAGCCTGAAGCTACCAGTGGAGCAGTGGTACAGCGTTCAGCTGGCGGGTCCTGTGTTCATCCGGGCCCTGTCACCCCCAGCCCCTCTAGGCTCTGCCCTTGTGAAAGTAAGGACTGCTCCAGCCTCCTGCGCCCCGCCCCCCAGCCACGCCGTCTTCACTGATGGCCGTGCAGTCTCCTCTGTGCTATCCTAATGCCTCTCAGCTTTCCCTGTCCACGCCATCATTCCGCCCCCTCCTAAAAAGCTGGCTCTTCCCGATATAATACATCATAATACATAATATATGAGTTTTCATTTCGCTTTTCATTTCTTTCAAGACATCATCACTTCACCTCTTCTCTTTCCCTCACTGCCCGACTTCTAAAACAGTAGTGTGGACCACATCTGTCCAACAGACATGTGACATGTACGGAATTTAAGATTTCTTAGTAGCCACATCAAAAAAGTACACATGGATTTTAATGGTATATTTTCTTTAACCCTATATATCCAAAATGTGATTGTTTCAACATGTAAATGACACATAAAAATTGTTACTGTTATTTTATAGCCTTTAACTCATACTACATCCTCAAAAGAAAAAAAAAAAAAACCCACCTCTAGCAGCACATTTTAATTTGGACCGGCCACCACATTTCAAGTGGCCAGTGGGTGCAGTGTGGGATGGGCAGGATCGTCCACAGCGAGCAGCAAGTACAGGTTTGGGGTTAACCCCTCCATTGAAAGGGCTTTCTCCAAAGTGTCCAGTGACCTCTGAACTGGGAGCCACAGTGGCCCTCTCTCAGGGCTCATTCTGTCTGTATTTTGAGCAATCTCTGACTACATTCACTTACTGATTTGATACATTTTGGGAAGTCTTTACTCTGTGTCCACTCTGTGCCAGGCATCATTCTAGGGGCTGGGAACACCTCAGTGACGAGCATTAACACACACCCCTGCTTCCAGCTGACATGCTAGTGGGGTCAGCAGACAGAATAAGGAAGCCAAGTAAATGGTATATGAACCAGTGATAAGGCTTATGAGACAAACAAGGCAGGAAGGGTCCCCCAGGCCCCACCAGGGCTCTGGAGAGGTGTGAAAGCCCTTCTTGCCCCACTGCCTCCCACACCTCAGTCTCCTTGCTTCCCTGCGGCCTGCTCTCCTGACTGCCCACCCCTCTGACCCTCCTCGCTCTGCCTTCTTGGACTTCCTGGCTTCTCCTCCACCCCCCCCTCCTAAAATGTAAGTGTTCCCCAACGTCCCATCCTGCCCTTTCCATCCTGCTCCTCTTTCTGGAACGATTTCCTCTCTCCCAGCAGTTGCACCTCTTGCTATGTGGAGGAAGACTCCCTCAGTTATGTCTTTAGTTTGACATTACCTTCTCAGATAGGAAACCCAAATCCGCAATTTGTTATGGGACACCAACAGAGCTCCAAAGACCTCTGTGAAATGTAGATTAATTGAGAGAAAAGGAAACAAAAATCTAAGAGAACCAAAATTATGATGTAGTTTGGAGTTCCCGCTAAAGGTAGACTAGGCCACCCCCAAAATATGACTATAGGAGTTCTGGATATGCCACCTCAAAATACGCTGCTCTCTTTTGAGCTGTGGGCACTTGAGCTGTGGGCAAATGCCAGAAGAAGCCTTCTCTGAACTTCCCTTGTCTGCCTAAAGAGAGGCATCCAAAGGGAACTCAATTGTCACAAATCCTCACCCTGGGAGTTACATCAACCAGGGAGGATGGACTCCTCACAGGAGAGGAGACTAGAGGGCAACACCCTCCACCAAGACACACTTGTTACAAACTATCTACCCTCATCTATTCTTCTGTGCGCTCATTCATCTTCCCTAAAACTCATTTGCTCTCCCCTAAGAGGACTACCTCCCTCCTCTTCTTTCCCTGTGAAGATGGAATTTAATTCAAAATTGTAAGCCACCTCATTTCCTCCTGAGTATCTCCTGTGTACACATGAAAGATACATGTTAATAAATTTGCTTTTTTCTTGTGAATCTTTTATTATAGAGTCTTAGCCAAGAACTCAGAAGGACAGAGAGAAAATTATTTTTCCTCCCTTATACTACTAAAAAGCTATTTCTCTTATCTTCCCAGCAAAGAATCCTCTATTTCTCTGAGCATCCCATGCAGAGGTACTAAGGGAAGAGGACATGCCTCAAAGCCCCAGCCACTTTTATCAATCAACTAGCAGACATGGTGCACTATCAGAGATGATGTTATGTGGGCACCTGGGTGGCTCAGTAGGTTAAGCGTCTGACTTTCGATTTCGCCTCAGGTCATGGTCTCGGGGTCGCGGGATCAAGCCCTGCATCAGGCTCCGTGCTGGGTGTGGAGCCTGCTTGCGATTCTCTCTCTTCTGCCCCCTCTGCCCTTCCCCCTGCTCTCTTTCTCTCAAAGAAAAAAAAAAGAAGAGAAAAGAAAAGAAAAGAAAGAAAGAAAGAAAGAAATGATAGTATGCTGTTACGAATATTTATATAAAAATTGTTCCGCTCAGAGCAGTCACTCTACTTCAGTATATTTTCCCATTGAGCAGCCATTGCCCTGCCTTCTAGGTCCTTCTAGGAGACAGGATTCCCAACCTCTGGTAGGTACACCACACCAGGCCTTACTACACTGAGGTTCCAAAACTCAATTAATTTTCCTCTCCAGCAAACTTTCTCCTCCTCCCACACTTCCTATCTTGGTAAACAACATCACTCTCCTCCTGGTTCCAGGACTAGGAATCTTGATGTGACCGTCTGGAACGCTTCCCCCTCCTTGGGGCAGCTGGCCCAAGCCTGCTCCTCCTCAGCATCTCCACTGCTCCCTTTACAAGATGTTATAAGACCTGCTGCTTTTCCACTGTGACCCTCTGACCATTTCTCCCTGAGGGTGAAAACCACCCTACTCCTCTGTTCCTTCAAAATAAAATCCAAATTCCTAATCCAGGCACCAAGGTCAACTATGATGGGCCTCAGCCTGCCTCTCCACTTCTAATTTACTGTTGACTTCCTTGATTTCTTGGGCTGGACTGTCCTTGTCTTCATCTTTGCCTGTCAACATTCTCCTGCTCCTTCAAAGCTCATTTCCACGAAAACTTCCCGAGATCCCGCCTGTTGGAACCCAGCCATGCCAAAGTTGCCCTCCTGTTATATTACTTCCCTCTGCTCCGAACAAACCCCTGTCTGCTCCCCTTTCACGGGTCACCCTCAAAGGTATAGGCTGCATCTTATTCATTGTCCTCTTCCCTGTAGTGCCAAGTGCATGCCTGTACTGGGCAGCAGGGAGAGCTGTAGATGCTTGGTGGAGAGAATTCTTCCTCGGGCTGTAAGTTGCCAGCATGTTGTAAGTCAGCCTTCAACTGGGCGTAGGGCGAAAAGCTTGGTGGGGGGCACAAGGAAGATGGGTATTAGCAGCAGGGGTGCCGGGCACTTGACCACAGAAAGTCAGGGGAAATAGCTCTTACCAGACTCTTCTCCTTCCTTTATGGACTGCTCTATGGCAGCCCTGATGCAGAGCTCCCGGGCCCGGATCCCCGGGATGTTGTTGCCGTCGGAGATGGCTTCCAGCACGATGGAGTCAATGTTCAAGCAGGCTGCATTGTAGTATTTGGCCATGCTGACTGCAGTGGCCGTCTTTCCTGCAAAAAAGGGTCAGGAGGTTGAATTTCCCGGCTCTCAGTGGCTGAGTGTTCTAGACAGAAGAAACTTCTAGAATGGAGACCCCTATAAAGTGATCTCTCCAAGTGCTTTCTTTGCCTTTAAGTCTCTAATGTGGCCAGAGGTGGGAGCAGAAAACAGAGGGAAGACCTGAACCACACGGATTCTGGTTCTCATTCCACCACCAGCACGCTGTGTGCGGTGTGAGGGCAAAACACATCCTCTCTGAATTTTCTCCTCAGTTAAAAGGTGATTCTGTCAGATGATCTCTAAAAATTTTGTAGCTCTAGGGGTGTCCGGGTGGCTCAGTGGGTCAAGTGTCTGCCTTCAGCTCAGGTCATGATCCCGGGGTCCTGGGATTGAGCCCCTTGGCGTCGGGCTCCGGGCTCAGCGGGGAGTCTGCTTCTCCCTCTCCCTCTGCCCCTCCCCCTGCTCTTGGGTGCTCTCTCTTTCTGTCTGTCTCTCTCTCTCAAATAAATAAATAAAATCTTAAAAAAATTTTTTTCTTTGTAGTTCTACTATCTCTGATTCTAATGGGAAGACTTTTTTGGTTTAAAGAATAACTTGTGTTGATCTTTTTTTTTTTTCTCATTTCAAAATATCTGCTCATTAAAAAGAAAGCAGAAAATACAAATAACAAACAGGAGAAAGGGAAAAAAAAGATCCATAATTTGCTCATCCAGAGATATTACAGTTAGCATATGGCTGCTAAGTATGCATATACAACTAATTTATTTACATTTCTTAGGAAAAAGAAACAGGTTCTGTGGTAGGCTGAACAAGGACCAGCCCCTGCCAAAGACATCCGCATCCAAATGCCCGCAACACGTGAGTATGTTACCTTCTGCGGTAAAGTGGCTTTGCAGTTGCAATTAAGTTAAGGATCCTGATTAGGGAAATTATCCTCCATTATCTGGGTGGGCCCAATGTAATCCCAAGGGCCCTTAGGGAGGCAAGCAGGAGGGTCAGTCAGAACAGGTGATGTGATGATGAAGCAAAGGAAGAGAGAGTGGAGGATGCTATGATGCTGTTGTTTTTTTTTTTTAAGATTTATTTATTTATTTATTTGAGAGAGAGAGAGAGAGAGAGAGACAGAGAGAGAGAGAACACGTGAGCAGGGGCAGGGGTGGAGGGAAAGGGAGAGAATCTCAAGCAGACACCTTGCTGAGTGTGGAGCCCAACGTGAGGACTGATCTCATGACCCTGAGATCTTGACCTGAGCCAAAATTGAGAGTCAGATGCTTAACCAACTGAGCCACCCAGGCGCTCCTGTGATGCTGTTTTTGAAGACAGAGGAAGGGGCCCCGAGCCAAAGAATGAAGGTGACATTTCTAGAAGCTACAAAACACAAGGAAATGGATCTTCTCCTATGTGCCTCTGGAAGGAATGCAGCCCTACTGACATATTTTAGATTTCTGATCTTCAGAAAGAAAGTCAATTTGGATTGTTTCAACCTACAAAGTATGTGGCTATCTGTTACAGTAGCAATAGGAAATTAATTCAGATTGCAAATCCTAAGTATGACACTTTTTCTCACTTAAAATGATGTATCATGAACATCCTTCTATTCATTCGATATACTTCTACGGCACTTTGAAAAAACTGTGGTGATATACATACAAAATTTGCTGTTTTAACCATATTTAAGTGTACAGTTAAGTTGCATTATATTCACATTGTCGTGTGACCATCACCACCATCGAGCTCCAGCACTTTCTCATCTTCCCACATGGCAACTCTGTACCCATCACACAATAAGCCCCCATCCTTCTCTTTCCCCAGTCCCTGGAGACCACCATTCTACTTTCTGTTTCTATGAGTCTGACTCCTGTAAGTACTTCATATAAGTGGAGTCATACAGCAATTGTCCTTTGGTGATAACTTCACTTAGCATCATGTCTTAGTGTTCATCCATGTTGTAGCAGGTGTCAGGATTTCCCTCCTTTTTGAGGCTGAATAATAGCCCATCGGACCACATTTTGTTTTTCCATTCATCTGTCAATGGACGGTTGGGCTGTCTCTAGCTTTTGGCTATGGTGAGTAATGCTGCTATGAACATGTGTGCATGAAACACTGTTTTTAGTGGCAAAATAACTTACTCTGTGAATGTACTAAGGATTAATTTAGCAGTCTTCCATACTAAATGCTTCAATTGCTCCCAATTTTTTATTATGGTAAGCAATGCTGCAGTGGGCATTCATGCAGTTAATCTCTGTCTACGTTGTTAAATATTTTCCTAAGATAAATCTATAGAAGTAATACTGCCAGTTCAAAGGGTTTGCACATATTTCCCCCTCTTTTTAAATTATTTAATGTCTTGGATTTTTCTTTACTATTTTAATGTTTTTTTAAATTATTGAAAGAATATAAGCTCAAACAATTCAGAGATGTATTAATTAAAAATAAGGGGTCCCTGCTCTTTTTCTAACCCTGTGCCTCTGACCTTGGCAATTGAATAGTTTGGGGATAGTCCTGTGGTATACAAATTTCTAACAAAAGAGTCTTTTATTGTCTCAAAAATTACATGTGCAAACTTCACCATAAAGCTCAAAGGGGCGACCCTTCAGGGTTGTGCATACCGGCCAAGGGCGTCCCATGGACGATGATGGCGATGCCCTTCCTGTTCTTGGCCACGTGGCCTTCTGCAGAAATATCAATGCCCAGGTGGCGAGCGATCGCCTTGCTTACGGGGTTGTTCTCTACTTCTCCAACTTCTTCTGTGGAGTGGCTGTCAATGCTCTGTAACTTGTCAGCTGCAAATTAAAAATATACGTGTGCAAGTGAGTGCATGTGGACATGCCCAGAATTCACATGGTCTGAGAGAAAAGGGAACAACTTTTCCTTTTCTTGACATTGTTGTTTTACAATGACAAATCATCTGCGGCAAATGTTCTCCCTCCCCCATTCGGCATATAGGAGGGCCTTATTTGGCTAATAATTTGTCTACAGCTACTAGAATTGAAAATACTCAGATACTCTCTGACTGTTAACTCTATTTTGGGGGAATCGGCCCTGCTGAAAAAATAATACTAGACACTAACTGAATTTGCAACATGACAGGAGATGGCTGAATAATTGATGGTGTATTCATACTGCAGAATTAATACCCAGTAGGGCTAGAAGGCTTGAGGGTGCATTTCAGGGAGAAAAGTGAAAAGGCACTGAACAGTCTTCCCACCTCTGCGTGGAGAGAACTGGCACCAAAACATTAAAATGCTTGTTTACTTTGAAACGTTATTTTTTCCAGGCTCTCCTCGTCTTCCTCTTCATCTGGGTAGGTCTTGGACTCCATCATAGGGAGGTGCCGCTCTTCCAGGTAGGATGTGACCGAGATCCCTTGGCTCAGTGAGGTCCTCTTTGTACTGGCTGAGGTTCCCATATCTGATGAGGGCCCATCTTCCTCTTCTGCCAGAGAGCCAAGGACCAAAACACACATGGGGAAGAGTTGGGAGGGGGACAAGGGAAGATGGGGACAGAAAACGAAAGAGAGACAAAGTAGAGAATCACTGACCTGCTCACCATCACCCTGGACTAGCCAACCCCAAGAAATAAGAACAGCAGTTGGCTATTAAGAAGTTTCTCAGCCCCGAGTGTTTCTACATTTTAACACTAAAAAAAACAACAACACTAAAATTATATAGTTGCTCCAGGAAATTTAGAAAATTCAGAAGAACAAGAATTATAAAATTTATCTGCAAAAGACACAGAAAGACAAAGAGATGGTGACAGGGAAATTGCAGCTCCATTTCATGATTCCAGGAAGGAGAGCTCCAACTTCTCAGATTGTTCCTTTCTCGTTTTTCAAAAGCTGAACTTGGGATTGTAGTGTATATTCCAATTCGTAGCGTGTTTCGCCCCTGAACTTGTCATGAACATTTGTCCATGGCCTTGCTAAGCACATCTACCGTTTTGTCTGCCCAGCACCCTCCCCACTGCTACTATCATAAAATTCCAAAGGGGGCATTGGCTGTGATTGCATGAAACGACCCCCTTTACCCTGGGGGGCCAAGACACTGATCCTGGGAGGCGTGGGTCATTGACATTTGAGGTGGAGAGGTTGGAGCTCTCCTACGACTGGCCTCACTGGCCATGGCGTGGGAAACAGGGGGACAGTCTGCACATGAGAGCAGAGGGAGCAGAGGCTGGGAGAACCCCTGGGGAAAAGTAGAGTATGCACCTCCTTGGCCCCCTCTGGACCCCTGGGTCCCCATTCTCCGCCACCTTTCAATGGGCCAAATGAAACAATGAACCTATAACTGTACTGTTGTAAGGATGGGGATTAAAGCGACAGGGCCCTTCTCTGAGGTCATGATGCCCTTTGTACCTGGCAGTCCCTGCAGCTGTCTGCCCCAGGCCACCAGGGAGCAGGTTTGAGTTTCAGTGTCTGCCCTCCCACCTCCTTCCTGACCCCGGGGCTCTCTAAGACAAAACCTTGTTTCATTGATCTGTTTACCACACTTCAGCTCTGTTCTTGGAACATACATAGTGGGTGCTTGTTATAGGCTTAATTGATTCCCCTAAAATTCGTAGATTGAAATCCTAACTCCCCAGTACCTCAGAATGTGACTATATTTGAACATAAAGCCTTTAAAGAGTTAAAATGAGGTCATATGGGTGTCCTATTCCAACCACACTCCAGTATGACTGGTGTTCTTTAAGAAGAGATTTGGACAGACACCCAGAGAGAAGACCATGTCAATACTAGGGGAAGACGCCCATCTACAAGCCAAGGAAGGACGTTCAAAAGAAAACAACCCTGCTGAAACCTTGATCTTAGACATCGGACCTCCTGAACTGCGAGAAAAGAAACTTCTGTTGGTTAAGTCACCCAGTCTGTGGTCTTTGTGATGGTAGTTCTAGCATCTGAGCACTAATAGCGCTCAATGACGCTGACTGGGAGAATGCGGGGAGAGGTGGTCTTTTTCTCTCATCTTCTCCTTTTAGGACAAACTAGTATTCTCTGACTAGCTTCCCTGAGAGGCAAGACAAGCCCAAGGGTGGGAGTAAATGAACTCCATGCAGTTCATTCATTCAGTCTCACAGCACATATTTATTGGGTACTATGATGGGGAACGTGTGATCGCTGCCTTTACGGGGACTTCTCATTTGGGGGGCAGACAGCTATGAAGAAAACAATTACACACGTGATGACTGTTACACAGAAAAAGAGAGCAAGTAACAACAGGGAGGGCACATTTCCAGGTTGAGGGCACGGTAAGCAGGAAGGAGAAGCATGCATCATGCTACAGGTCATCCAGAAGCCTTGATGTTCAAGTGTGCACTCAAGGGAGCCCATGGGTGGAGGATGATGGGGTAAGTCAGGGGCACTGGGCCAGAAAGGGGCAAGTTACAAGAGCACAGTCCAGCTTTATGATTGGGGTTTGGCCTTGAGGACCACGGAGGGCCAACCTCTTCCTTGTGTGAACCCCCGCCCCCTAACTCTTTCAGGGTACCAAGTGATACCCTGTGTGATGTGTTACTGCATCACCGGGGCACACGCAGCCACCGTGGAACATAGCGGTCACCACCACGGACTCTGGAGTCGGAGACATCTGGGCTTAAATCCTCATTCTACCCCTTCGAACTGCGGACCTGGCCGCTCAGTGCTTCTGTGCTTTAGTTTCTCATCTATATGTGTAAAGACCTCAGCACAGGGCTTGGCATCTAGCAAGTGTTCTTCTATACCTATATCAGTTGGGTTTTTTTAAAAAAAATTATTTAAATTCAATCTAATTAATATATCCCGTATTAGTCATTCAGAGGTAGAATTCAGTGATTCATCAGTTGCATACAACACCCAGTGCTCATTACTTCAAGTGCCCTCCTTAATGCCTGTCACCCATTGTGTTTAAGTCTTAACTCTCCGCTAGACTCTAGTGAGAGAAGAACGTATCCCTGTCTCCACATCCATACAGCAGGGATAACAGGTCCATTTTGTGGGGATTAGAAACAAAATGTATGAGGCACCTAGCACGGGTCTGGCATCTTGCATGCGCTCAGGGACTGGCTGGCCTCCCAGGAGGGGTACCTCCGGGGGACCAGGGCAGGGGTCTTGGCACTGAGCTCTCACCGTTTTCCTGGACCAGACTTTCCAGATACTTGGCCTTCATCTGCTCCTCTTTTGACCGCTTCATCTCCTTAAAGTACTCGTACAGCTCTGTGGGCAGCTTTTCCCCGGGAAGGCGGGGAGGCAGCAGCAAGGTGTTGTAGGGATCGTAGCCCTTCAGCGTTCGCAAGATCTGCAAGAGGAGGACGGCCACTGCTGTTGGCTGCCTGGAAGCTTCCTCCTGACAGCTCTCAGAGGGTCTGCTGACCACCTCGTAAGAACTTGACTCCTGCCTGAGGCTGGGGTGTCGACAATGGGCCTTTGGAGAAGTCTAAAAAGTCATGCTGGGTCATGAATCTGGGGATATAGGATCTTGATTTTTGCCCCATTTGAGCCTGGGCATTTCACATGTGGAAGAGAATTTTCCTCTTGTTTTACAAATAACATATACTGTTTTTCTTTTCTTTTGTTTTGTTTTTTTGTTTGTTTGTTTTTTGTTTTTCCATTGACAAAAGTACAGAGCTCCATTATCCACTTTGAGTGACACGTTCTTGAAAAATCCTGTGGTGAGCAATGTTATACAAGGAAGGTGGTTGTCTCATAGAGGATCTAGGGAAAAACTGGTAAAATGGTATTAAGTATGCGTGTGCATGAATGTGTGGGGGAGCTTTGGGGGGGTAGGGAGGGAATGTTTTAGGGTTGTCAGATGAAATACGGGATGTGCAGTTTAATCTGAATTTCAGATAAACAATGAATAATTTTTTTAGTATAAAAATGTCCATATAAAATATGTCCTATGTTTTTTATCTGAAATTCAAATTTAACTGTGTAACTTGTTTTTCTTTCTACTAAATCTGGTAACCCTAGTGTGTATGTATATTTATAAGACACAGTATAATAAAGTTCTAGAAAGCAATCGCTTCCTATACTGTCTAATTTATGTGAAAAATCTGTTTTGTTGAGTAACCTTTCTTTCTCCAGGATCACTATTTTTAGTTGTGTGAAAAGCACTGTTAAGAAATTCCTTCTAAAATTTATATGTAAGAACGAAGAGCCAAGAATAGTTGAAACACCTGAAATTAATATAATCATGTATGTTAATTTTACTTGAATGTAGAAAGTGGTAAAAAAAAAAAAAAAGAGTTGGGACGCCTGGCTGGCTCAGTGGGTTAAGTATTTGCCTTCGACTCAGGTCATGATCTCAGGGTCCTAGGATCAAGCCCTCCGTTGGGCTCCCTGCTCAGCAGGGAGTCTGCTTCTCCCTCTCTCTCTCTCTCTCTGCCCCTCCCTCTGCTCGGGCTGTCTCTCTGAAATAAATAAATAAAATCTTATAAAAAAAATGTTAAAACATTAATGAAGAAGAATAAAGAGAGAGGATTGTCCAGCTAGATATTAGGACTTTTGAAGCTGGAGTAACAGACAGCATGGGATTGATATTGGGATAGACTAACTGACCAGTGAGATGATACAGAAAAGAGAATTTAGAATAGACCCATTCATATAGGGAGCTTTGATACAGAACAGAGCTGGCATGGCAGGTCAGTGGGGAAAGGAAGGAAAATTCCAAAGACTGGGTGATGCACACACACAGAGGCCTGGCCAACTTGCTTCAACTGGGGCAATTCTGAAGAGCCAGCCCAGCTCCAGAGCTTCCTGTGGGGTCCGCTGAGGTCTCTGCTATAATCCCATCACAGTTCATCTCTTTGCGCAGGTCTACTTGCCTTATTGTTTCCTGGTGTTTCTCCTGAGAGTGTTCCCTATGAAACCTGCATGCACAACTCAGAGTCTTAGATTCTGCTTTCCATTGAACCTGGCCCACAGCAGAGGATGCGGTGCCAACATAAGCCATTGAACATTTCATGAATACCTAATGAAAAGACTCCCTTCCAGAGGGACAAATTCCCATTCTGGGAAAAACTTCTAGATGCAGAATCTAAATTGGGCAGAGAATAAACACTAGATGTAAAGAAGACAGAAGACTCAAAGGCTGAGTTCGGAGGTTCGGAGGAAGCAGAAGCTAAGCCATTCCTAAATTCCTGGCCCACAGACCACATGAGATAACAAATGTTTATTGTTTTCAGTTGCTAAGCTTGGGGGCATTTGTTTTGCAGCCACAGATAACTACTTAATATGTAATAGAAAACTAAGCATCAGACTTCATGAACAGCATAGGAGAAAACGATGGAGCAATGCATTTAAGATAGCCAAGCGCAAACGTGAGCGAAAGGTACTGTAATCCAACCAAACCTATCTTCAAGCATAACAGCCACAGATAAATAGTTACCAACATGCGTGTACTCAGGGAATAGTGCTCCCCTGAGCCCTTCCTAAGGAATGAACTACAGACCACATAGTGGTGACTGGAGAAGCTTCATCACAAGGACTGGTGTTGAACATCGAATACATGTAAGTATAGAACTAAAATTAAGTGATAGAAATTAGGTTCTGACATCCTAACATTGTAAGTTCTGACATGACAGATACTAAACAAGAAGCAAAACATGGAGGGAGTGCACCTGAGATGTTTACCTAGTAAGCATTAATCGAAGAGAATATTATTTTACATTAGAGGGTGGTGAGAAGAGAGAAAAAGAGATTAGTAGCTAATTTCATAATTGCTCACAGTAGGGAACTAAGAGGCAGTCTCTAAAAAGTAGAGTACTAAGGGTATTAGATAAAGGGGTGGTTTACACAGCTCATCCTCAAGGTAGCAGAGCAGGGTAGAGATAGTAAAAACGGACTCGGATAGATCAGTGGAACAGAACAGAGATCTCACAAATAGACCCAAATGAATATAGTCAACTGACCTTTGACAAAGGAGCAAATGCAATACAATGAGCAAAGAACAATGCCAGACGTGGACATCCAGATGCAAGACACCCAAATCTAGATGGATCTGACACCTTTCAAAAAGCTTGAAATGCATTATAGGGCTAAATGAAAAACATACAGCTACAAAACTCCTAGAAGGTGCCATAAGTAGGAAAATCCAGATGACCTTTGGTGTGATGATGACTTTTTATTTTATTTATTTATTTTTAAAGATTTTATTTATTTGACGGAGAGAGACACAACAAGAGAGGGAACACAAGCAGGGGGAGTGGGAGAGGGAGAAGCAGGCTTCCCGTGGAGCAGGGAGCCTGATGCGGGGCTCGATCCCAGGACCCCGGGATCATGACCTGAGCCGAAGGCAGACGCTTAACGACTGAGCCACCCAGGCGCCCTGATGATGACTTTTTAGATACACACCAGAGGCACAGTCCATGAAAATAATAATTGATAAGCTGGACTTCATTAAAATTAAAAACCTCGCCTCTGCAAAAAGCAATGTCAAGAGAATGAAAAGACAAGTTACAGAATGGGAGAAAATATTTGCAAAAGGTGCATCTGATAAACTTCTGTTATTCAAAATGTGTAAAGAACTTTTGAAACACAACAATGAGAAAACAAAGTACCTGATTAAAAAATGGGTCAAAGACCTTAACAGACACCTCACCAAAGAAGATGTACAGATGGCAAATAAGCATATGAACAGATGCTCCACATCATAGGTCATCAGGGAAATGCAAGTCAAAACAAAATATGACTACATACCTATTAGAATGGCCCAAATCCAAAACACTGACAACATCAAATGCTGATGAGAATGAGGAGCAACAGGAACTTTCACTCATTGCTGGTGGGAATGCAAAATGGTCAACCACTTTGGAAGATAGTCTGGGAGTTTCTTATAAAACTAAACATACTCTTACCACATGATCCAGCAATTGTGCTACTTGGTACTTGTCCAAAGGAGATAAAAATTTATGTCCCACAAAAGTCTGCACATGGATATTTATGGCAGCTTTTTTTTTTTTTTTTAGATTTTTTATTTATTTATTTGACAGACAGAGACAGCAAGAGAGGGAACACAAGCAGGGGGAGTGGGAGAGGGAGAAGCAGGCTTCCCGCCGAGCAGGGAGCCCGATGCGGGGCTCGATCCCAGGACCCTGGGACCATGACCTGAGCCGAAGGCAGACGCTTAACGACTGAGCCACCCAGGCGCCCCGGCAGCTTTATTTATAATTGCCATAACTTAGAAACAACCAAGTTGTCCTGTGGTAGGTGAGTGGATAAATAAACTGCTATCTCCAGACAATGGAATATTATTTAGTATTAAAAAGAAATGAGCTATCAAGCCATGGAGGAAACTTAAGTGTATATTACTAAATGAAAGAAGCCAATCTGAAAAGGTATACTGTATGATTGCAATTATATGACATTCTAGAAAAGGCCACATTATGCATATAGTAAAAAGATCAGTGGTTGCCAGGGGTTGGGAAGAGGCAGGGATGAATAGAAGAACACAGAGGATTTTTAGGGCAGTGAAAATGCTCTGTATGATACTGTAATGGGTGCATGCATGTCATTATACATTTGTCCAAACCCATGGAAGGTACAACACCAAGAGTGAACTCTAATGTAAACTGTGGATTTTGGATGATTATGATGTATCAGTGTAGGTTCATTAATTGTAACAAATGTACCACGCTAGCAGGGGATGTTGATAATAGAGGAAGGTATGCATGGGTGGGGGCAGGTTATATGGGAAATCTCTGTACCTTCCCCTCAATTTTGCTGTGAACCTAAAACTGCTCTAAAAAAAGAAAGTAAAAAAAAAAAAAAAGTACATGGAGGAACAATTGGAAAATACGTAGCCCAAGACAAACAGAAAAAAAAAAAAAGTGGCAGATTTAAGCCCTAACATAATTTTATTAAATGTAAATGGTCTAAATACACCAATTTAAAGACAGAGACTACCAGAGTGTATTTTTTTTAAAGATCCAATTACATACCGTTGACAAGAAACTCACTTCAAATATAATGACAGCTTTTCTTTACTGTCCTTTACTGTTTGATTTTTTTACTGTTCTTTACTGTTTGAATTTTAACCATGAGCATCTTATCAGTTTTTCAATTAGTTGTTCTTTACTGTTTGAATTTTAACCATGAGCATCTATCAGTTTTTCAATTAGTTGTTTAAAATGTGTAATGAGATCACAAAGAAGTAAAAATTCTGCTCAGAGCAAGGGAAGGAGGTCAGGAAAGGCTACAAAGTGATCTTCAAATTGACAAGGAAGGATTTAAGGGGAAGAAGGGACAAAGGTCGGGAGGAAGTTGTCCACACTGAGGGAAGAGCACCTGTACATGGCAGGGCCCAGCAGGGGAAGGAAAATGGAATTTGGTTTTGGCCTCTGCTCACCTTCTCTTCTAAGAGATACTGCTGGTCAAATTCTAAGGAGTAAAACTCAATGGGAAAGCTGCAGGGATTCTTCACCACCACCTCAGCCTCGTCTCCGGGTGCATATGGCAGCAGCGGCCCCAGCTCCAGAACCGAAGGACTGAATTCCAAGCGTGGCTCTAAACCTTGCCCCTGCGCCAGCAGCGTAAGCTTCTGAGCACTCTGGGCAATCTGGAACACCAGGGTTTGGCTGTAGAATTTCTGCAAGACATGAGAACACAACAAGCATCTTAACTTTGTTTTTTGTCACGTTCGATGTAAACCTGAAAACCACTGTGGGGACAAAACTGATGCTACGGAGATTAAGAGAGAAAACTTTTTATGTAAAATTGCATGAGAACAATTTCTATTACTGTATTAATACTGGGTATCCAGCATGCCAGGCACTGTACCAAGGGCTTCATCACTCGGAGAAGGCCCTTTGGATGCCACACTCATATCCTTCAGACCCCCAGTGCGCTCAGATGGGCCACTATCTGCACCTCTGGGCTCTCATTTCATGGGCCCTGCTGCCTATGGGCAAGGCAGGGCAGAAGTGCTGGGATTAACATCTTCTGGGAGCAATCCTCAACCAATGACTCAGGAACTACCACATAAATACCTCAGGTCCCTTGCTCCTGGGAAGGGGTAATTCTGAAATGTGCATTTTGTCTATTTCCTCAGTTTCCCAGTAGGATTATGTTCCAGTCTCCAAGGCAGCTGGCTCACTCGCACACCCTATTAGCAGCCTTCCTTTCCCCGACTACCTTCTACTTCTCTATCAGTGTTCCCTACACTTCCCAATTAATCTGCTTGCACTTGAATTCTTGTCTCCAAGTCTGTTTCTTGTAGAATCTGAATTAACATATTTCTATTATTTGAAGATACAGTCAAGCAGTGGGTTAGGGATGGTCAGCTGGGGCATTTAGTTTATCAGATATAATTACAGTCTGAATACCAATTGATAGGGATACCAACTATCCTAATCTGGTTTTACTGGGGAACTTATTAAAAATGTGGATTCACAGGCCCCATCCCTAGAGATTCTGACTTGATAGGGACAGGGTAAGGCTAGGAAGTCTGCATTTTTAACCACATGCTCAGGTCATTCTGATATAGTTAGGCTCATGGCTTGGGTTTGGAGGCCATGATTGGTTTCATGATTTGAAGAGCTCTGAAGTATTTTAGCTCAAGAAGGAAAATCAGATGGATAGAATGTGGATGGACATACATACACACCCAGAAAATATTGTTGGAGACAGTAAGAGAATGAATTATTGGCTAAAAGGTTTTTCTTTCTTTCTTTTTTTTTTTAAAGATTTTATTTATTTATTTATTTTGACAGAGAGACAGCAAGAGAGGGAACACAAGCAGGGGGAGTGGGAGAGGGAGAAGCAGGCTCCCCGCTGAGCAGGGAGCTGGACACGGGGCTTGATCCCAGGACCCTGGGATCATGACCTGAGCCGAAGGCAGACACTTAACGACTGAGCCACCTAGGTGCCCCTAAAAGGGTTTTCTATATGGCTATGGACGTAGCACCTTTTGATCCAAACTTCTATCTTTTAATTGCTTTTTATGGAAATATTTCTAAGACATTTTATTCATTTCCTTGTTTTCTAACAGAGTATTCTGAACATCTATTATAACCTCAGTGATTTCTCCTATGCTGCTGATGCTGAAGGAGATAGAGATGTGGACTGTGTGGGTTGCAAGGCTAACCAATTCCTTATATATCACCAATAAATTGCTCTCCCAGTTGGTGGAAACATTTTATTAACTCTGACCAGTTCCAACTCAACATTTACGGAACCACCTGAACAAATCTTTTTTTTTTTTTTTTTTTTACTTATTTACTGATATGTCCCTCATTTAGTCAAGTATCAAAAATCTTGGCAACCCTGACGATAAACCCCCTAAACAGTCTTAAGACTCTAAGAATGACAAACATATTAATTCTCTTTTCTTTTCAAAGAAAGGGTTGGGGAGATTTTGATAATGAAAGAAACAGGGGCTTTATTTTAGACTCAGATATGAAGTCATTCGCTTTTCTTCTTTCTCACTGTAGACTCTTCAGCATTCTTCAGAGCATTTCCATTACCAGGAAAATGGGCATTAACTGTAAGTATTCTATAAAACCCACATTGATTTTTTTCTTTTAAAAGAATAAAGGAGAGAAAGCCATCTCCCTAATGCCTTAGGCTTGGAGCACAAGTCTTACAGTGTAACCTCTTGAGATCCTCTCTGGCTGTATGTAGGATTTTATTTTTACTGTGTTCTTTGCTAGGAGTAGCTTTGTGCTAATGGCATTCAAAAAGAAACGTCTGTGAGGCCCAGGGAGTACATCTACCAGGAAGTACTTATTATTATCCCAACTACTGATGACAACAGTAAATAGTTATTGAGATACTTACTACATAGAGAACAGTGTGCTGTGCATTTTATTCACATTAATTCATTTAATCTTCAAAATAACCCTAGGAAATAGGTATGGCCGGTTGATACTGTCTTAGCTGAAACCCTAAGAGCCAGATGCTTTCAAATTCAGATTTTTAAAAAGGTAAATGTAGTGCACAGACCCTCTGTTACATAATATCCTCAGCGGGAGCTGGGGCAGGTCCCCTAAAACCAAACACTAATATTTCCGCAGTTGCAATGTTTGACTCTGCAAACTAAGTGGAATAAATAAAGGTTAAGTAGTCTCCCGTCAGTTCAGGTGAGGTTTTTCCACCAAATGAACTTGGGTCTGAAACTTATGAAAATTCCCCCCGCCCCCCGGTTTCTGTGGAGCTTATTGGATTTTAGAATTGCATTAGGGGATTTTTGACATGTTATATTTTTCATTTTATCTATGAGCAGACTGAGGCTTAGAGGCTAAGTAATTTACTCAAAGCCATGCAGCCTCCAAGTACAGAAGCAGAAGGCCTCTCACCCAGGTCTGCCGATAAAAGTCAATGTGCTAGATAGATCTGATTCTGGAGCTGGTGCTCTTAACTACCAGGTCACACAGCTCCTACATGAAACAAGCACTTGATGTCCTTATCACAATAGCGAGGCCAAGGTCACTCAGAAATTCCCTGGACACCTGCCTCATCAAGTATGGCCTTTGAGGAAAGCTCAAAGAGACCCAGAGAGTCTGAACGGAGCCACATTTCTTTAAAGCTTACCTCTTCTTTAGGCATGAATTTCACTTGCACGTTGGACCTCTCCCCAGGACCCAGGACCCCAGACATGGGCTGGATCTCAAAGATGCGTGTCTTTGGCTTTAATTCAGCATGTAGTTTCCGTCTTAAGTATTTCGGCATGTGTTTCTCCAGCTGTTTAATAGACATTAGACAATGAGATAATCTACTATGGAAAACGGATTTATTCCATCCTCCACTCACTCGGCCTACATTTACTGAGTCCCTCCCAGGTGCCAGGGAATGTGTAGATACCAGGGCTATAGAGATGAGTAAGAGATTCACCAGACAGTGTGGCCTGGTAAGTCCATGAATGCGGGGCTAAGGGCCTAGATTATATTTCAGAAGCAATGGTTGTCACTGCAGGTCTTGAGCAGAAGACTGAAATAATGAAAAAGCAAAGGCTTAGAATGACAAATCTGGCTGAAATGGAGTTGGAAGAAGGGGACCAATGGGCCACAACTCGTTTACCTTGTTAACTGGCTTATGGCTGTGGACGAACCATTCACAAGGGACTTGGAGAGGATTAGAAAACTGAACAGTTTCCATGAGGCACTGTCCACACTGAATTGTGGCAAACTCCACTTTTCCACAAGACAGTGTCATAGTGGGAATGGTCACCTTGGCTTGGAGACAGATGTGTATTGTTGGCCCTCCAACCACCTAGAACAGGCATAAAGTTGCTGTTACCACGTGGCATGGGGTTAGGGGAAGACTCATGGCTCTGAAATGGTAACTGGATCATTTCAGGGGTAACTGGCGAACAGAGCTGGTAGTTGGGGATGATCAGCTGGGCCCAGCATTGCATCTTACCTTGATGGGCAAAATGACCTCTTTGTTTCCAACAGGAAGACTGGCCCCTTGTGGGTCAAATTTCACTTCAAATGTTTCCGTTTCACAGTAAGGCAGATTCTTTACACGATCTAACTCCGTACTGAAGCCTGGACCAACATAAACAAAATTTCTTTGTGGGAAAGAGAAATGGCAAACAAGAGCTGCTGTAGGTAGAGCCCTTCTGGGGCAGGATGACCATTCCAAGTCTCAATTAATGGCCCAAGAATTCTTTCAGCTGATCCCAGAGGAAGAACGAATACAACTCCAGAAAAACAGTACAGCTGGGCACCTTGTTAGAAACGACAAGGGCAAGAGGAAAGGGTCTCCCTAGCCTGGTTACCTGTGTCATGGAGGATGCGCTTTTCTGCGTGGAAGGACACTGGGAAGTGACTGGTGTTGGTGATCTTGATGATGTGTGTTCGGACGTCACCAAGGATGATGTAGCCAAAGTCCAGGATATACTCTGGCAGCTGGACTCTGAAACAGTTAACAAGCTCTCCTTACCAGTCACTTTTCCAAAAGAGTGATTGTGTTGTTCTCTTCTGTCCCCTGTCATAATTCTGTCCTTGAGAGAGGAGAAGAACCACCCTCTGGAGAGGAGACTAGGAACAGGAAACTCCCCACGCCCAGGAGTCCACACTGCTGTTTCAGTCACTATCTAAAGACACATGCAGCATGGGCCCTAATGAACCTGAAACTCAGGTTCTCCATTAGGCAAAGCCAGAAGTTTCTGATTTTCAGAGGCAGAGACCTTCTGGTTGGCTGGATGCTAGAGGATGGCAGGTGCAGGAGGCGAGTAGATTTCATGTCTAGATGGTCAACCACTAATTAATTCAGGCCGCGCTCTGATGGGCAACACCGTTTTCTCTGCTGCCCTCTGAAACAAGCCCGAAACAGAAGGACACTCACTTGGCTAGTTTTCGACGACTCCGATAGCTAAAGTCATCTGTGGAATCGGGGATAATTGTTTTCTGATGTTCTATGGCATAGCCTTGGACTATAAGTCGCTCTACTTCCATCTGGAGCTGAGGACTTAACTGGAGTAAGGGAGTAAGGGAGAACAGCAAGTGAGCAATTTCTTGTAGAACATGCATTCTCAGTGGGGGTAAATCACCTCTAGGCAGGACAGAATTGCTTCATGGAAGGGGTAATGAAAAAAAATTGTAGATAGTACATTGATTCGTGGCCTTCCAAAGGGCACAGTACATAAACAGATATACAGTATATTTGTGGTATTAAAGTTTTCATGGGGGTGGTGGGTTGGGTAAAGAAACTGGCATATCCACATCATGGAATACTACTCAACAATGAAAAAGAAAGAACTATTGATATTGTTGGATCTCAAGGGCATTACGCTCAATGAAAAAGGTTACATACTGTATGATTCTGTTTACATAATATTCCTGAAATAATGGAAGTATAGAGACGGAGAACTATAGTGGTTGCCAAGGGTAAGGGATGGAAGATTGGCGTGGCTATGAAGAAGTAGCTTACAAGGCCAAATACAAATGAAAAATAAGAGGGTGAATTCTCCTTGTTGAAAATAAGGGGAGAGACTTAGAGACTTCTCCCCGCTCCCTTTTCTTAGAACAATTACTTTAGAAAACTTATGAGTCCTTTCTCTGTTTTTCTGAAATGCATATAAATTTTTTTAAAGCCTACATAAGCCTCTGGTCAGATTTATGACCCAGGAGTATCTTCCTCAAGACCCCAGAAACCTTCTCTTCGAAATGTGATCATCAAGCAAGACAGAGGCTCCATCTGCCAGTTTCTGTGACAGGTAGGAGCTTGACTTCAGAGGGCTCTAGCCTACACGAGAGGCTCCCCTCTGGATAAAGCCAATTATCCAGTACAGCTGGTCACCCCGATTACCGCATGAATTCAGGATGAATTATGTGTGACGGATGGTGAGGACTAGTTACAGTTAGTTATGGTTCTTACTTAAGGACTAGTTAGTGTTTATTTCGAGAACATGTATGTAATGGGTCGTATGTTTGGTTATATAAAAGAATGAGATTTCTTTCTGTCTTTGCAATCTCTTAGTGAACTGCCTGTAATGTGGATCACATTCTGGTTTAATGCTTATTCAACAATAAAATTGTTTTCTTTCTCTTCTCCCTCTGTGGAGAGATTTTCTGGGTTGGAAGGAAATTTTGCTTTTAATTCTATTTCCTCAAGCACAAGGGATCTTTGTGGTGGTGGAACAGTTCTGTACCTTAATTGTGGTGGGGGTTATACAAACCTACACGTACAAAAAAATTACATGGAACCACACACACAAATGAGCGCATATAAAATTGAAATCTGAGTAAGTTCTGTGGCTTATACCAACGACAATTTCCTGGTTTTGATATTGTTGTACATGTCTTACAAGTTATGTAAGATGTTACCATTGGGGAAAACAATTTTTCTTTTGGCCACATCCTGTGAATCTATAATTATTTCAAAATAAAAAGTTAAAAAATTTTAAATCAAACTATTCAAAAAGATTATTTTTTTATATATGATAAGAATATTTCATGGGGTGTTAGGAAAAAAATGTCTTGGGAGGTGACAGTGAAAAAAGGCTGAGAAATATTGTTCCTGAAGACTCAAACCTTAAGTCCGGGGCCAAGTGGGGAAGGTTAATGTGTGGGATGGCCTGTAAGGAGACCACGGGAAGTGATGGGTTAGTGGGGGAGCAGCATGCCTCACCAACAGGTGTATCCAGTCATCCCGGCGTAAGCAAAGCCCACCCTACACTTGCTCCCGAGCCAGGAGAGGTTGTCTGCCTCCTTGTGCCCGAGGACGAGCTCGCTCTGCCTGTGCCTTCAGCACGTTCTCAGAAGCCTCACCCCAGTCTGGAGTGGCCACCAGAGACAGCTGTGCTAAGGCTCCCCTGAGGAGCCAGCTGGGAACATGGTGAGCAGAGTGGAGACACACTGCTGCCCCGTATGGACAGCTGGGGGCCCAAGGGGAGAGGACAGAGGCTAAGAACAGGGTCTTAGGAGTTGGACAGGCCTGGATTCAGATCCTAACTCTGCTGCCTGCCTGGGGACCTGCACTTCACTTCCACAAATCCTGTCACACTGTGAAATTAAGACAAGAGTGGCACCGTACGGCTCCCCCCATTGTGGGAGGGGTTATGAAATAATAATGCAGGTCTGTAGCATGACACAGGCCTGGGCAACAGTTCAATAAATGGTAGCTCATGTTATTAATTATGATCATCCTTGGAGCTAAGGTGCACTTTCAGCTTCTGCAAAACAAGTCATTGCTGGTGGCCTTTGGGGCTCCCAGTCTCCCAAGTGACATTGCTCTTCATCAGCCTAAGGGGTCTCTAGCTACATAAGTAATTCTTCCTTGGGACCATATTCTCATGCACATTTGCATTTTAAAAGATGAGCACAGGGAGAAAGCAGGCTTCATGGTCAGGAATGGACTGTTAAGAGAAAAATTTCAGGGAGTGGTGAGGGAGAACATTTTGGGATTTTGTTTTTACTTCCCACCACAAGGGCAGCCTTTATTTACAAGCTGGGTCACTCTGTCCCTCGAAAGACCAACTCTTGGCTTGGTTCCCACCTCGGAGGCACCACACTGAACCTCTTCTGCTGCCCCGCCCCGACTTAGCTGGTGGAGACCAGAGGGCTCTACTCTGAATTGACCCTTTCCCCTGCTTACTCAGTATACTTCCCAGGGAATCTCACCATTTCCTGTGATCACAATGACCATCTGGTGACTCAAAGCACTTTCTCCAGCCTATCTCTCTCCTCAGGTCCATAGCATTGGGTCCAGCTCCCTGTTGGAGCCTCACTTGGATGATGCTCAGAAATCTCATGTACAATAACGAACCATCAGAACTCATTTCCCTTTCTCCCCTCTCCCTAAACATGCTTCTCCTCCTGAGTTTCCCATCTCAGCGCCCCCTCCTTATTTTGTCACCCAAGCAAGACAATAGGGGGGTCACCTCTGCCTCACCCCCACAACCAACCATTCCCTCATCACTGACCAATCCACCTCCAGAGTATTTCTTGAACCTACCTGATTCTCCCCACCTCCTGTGTCATCACCCTTGTTTACACGACCATCACCTCTCTTCTAGAGTTAGTTACCCCACCAACTTTTAAAAAACTGAGCACATCTCAGCACATCTACTCTCATCCCCCACAAGCCCCTGAGAGCTTCTCAGAGCTCCACAAGGCAGCTCCACAAGGCAGCCACAGAGATTTTTTTAAAAATGTAAATCTGATTTTACCCAAGGCTCCACTTGAAACACTTCAGTGACTTGCTGTTGCCCTCAGAATAAAGCTTGAAACCCTTACTAGGTTCCCTAGGGGGCCCCTTACCTCTCCCCCTTCTTTGCTCTAGCTACATCTTTTTCTCCTTTCTGTTCCTTGAGATACCATGTCCTTCTTGCCCCTGGGCCTTTGCACCTACTGTTCTTCTGCCACATTCATTCTGTGCAGGGTGAAGCTAATCTTACCTCAGAAGATTCATCCTCAGGCATTTCCTCAGTTGTCTCTAAGTCAATGAGTGTTTCATATTTGTTGTGTTCTTTTTCTAGGTTTTTTCTGGCTTGATTCAAAAAGGTTTCATACTTTTCATTGCCTGTGGGATTAGAAGGAGAAAGAAATCAGGATGATTAGAAATATATGAATTATGCCTAAAACACAGACTGTCAGCTCAGGGTCCATAGACTGAGAAAGGAAGTGAACTTTTTGGTGCTTTACCTGCCATGTTTTCTCCGCCTCAGAGGGTGACGGAGTTTTTGAGTGAGTTCAGTTTGTATCAGAGACCCCAAGGAGTTTAATGAGATTATGCTGTAGTCAGCTCCCAGCTGGTTCTCAAGGACTTGATGGTAGTAACATCCTACATTACTCATAAGGTGATCAAGCAGATCCCAGCTTCCTTGGTGCTTTCCTGGGTCTAGCACTGAACGCCGCATGAACTGGGAGCCCCCTCCACGCTGGACACACTCTGATGGCTGGTCATCCTTTAATTCACTTTGTATGTTTATTAAATCTCAGTAAACAAAAGGCCTATACGTGCAGCTATGACTGTGACTAAACAGGCTTCAATCCCCGGAATCAGGGATGTAGGCGATCAGTGGAGAGGTCTCAGACACCAAGGTCACCAGTAAGCCAGTGCACATTCAAATGCTTGAGGGACGAGGCGGGCAGAGAAATTAAAGTGCCTACTCTGGAATAACAGGAAGCACTGGACTGGAAATGAACTGGAGCACACGAGACCCAACTAGAAGTATTCAGAACTGATAGTATTCAGATGTACATTCTCTGAAAGCCCTCTGCTGGCCAAATGTGGCTACTGCCTTAAAGAGGCCCGCTGGGCACTGGGTTTTCAACCAAGTGGCAAAGGCTTTCCTTTCCCTCCTGACACTTTTGTATGGAGCTGGACTAACCTCTGGCTGGCTGGAACTCTAGATGCTAGAGTGTAACATGGTCTTAAATGTACTAATATTTGTGTTTGTATTTTCAGGGAGCAGACAGTCAGGATGTCATGGATGATCATCAACAGGCAAGCCAGTGATTTTGGGGCACGGTGGGGGGGGAAAGGCTGAGTAGGAGGGCTTAGTCTGAAGCTGTCTGTGGAACGAAGATTTCAAAGAGCCTGAATGAGTCACAAAGAAGCATGAGAACTTTGTCTTAACCCTTCATCTGGCACCCCATGTCAGGAAGAAGGAGCCAGACGGTGCATGGCTAAGACAGCTGCTCAGCTGAGCTTTGGGATTTGCCAAGATGGAAGTCTTTGGGCCCAGAGGGATGGCTCCGGGGGCTAGATGTTACCAGAGAAACCTCAGCTAAGCATGTGGGCAGACAACTAATCAAAGTCTAAATTAGCCTCTGAACTGTGTAATGCCAACACACGGAAGGGGTCCGAACCTTGGTTGCCTTTATGTACAGTTTTTATTTTAGGATTTCTACTTGTTGGAGTAAAATCAGCCTTCACTTCTCAATGGCCATCTGTAAATGTGCCACAATAAAGGACAATTCAGGGAGAGACTGTAGCTGGAAGGAACGTGTGCTGGAGGAAAAGGCCTTTCAAAGTGCAACTTCCTGATCCCTCTATACGCAATTCACTGATGGCAAAATTGGTCAGGGGTCTTAATTTTGGGACCGCCATGGACCATATCCTGTCTCATTAAACTCAGGTCACCAGGTCAATTTCGATTCGATTTTTTTTTTTTTTTTGCATGGAGGAATTACACAGAAGGAAACCAGTGAGGACTGCCAAGCAACCTTCAAATAAACAAAGCAGAATGCATTTTTCATTCCCCAGTGGGGAAATACTATAGTGGGTAGTAATACCGTGGAGTTTCCTAGGGAGATCGAGGCAGATTCGGGGAAAGATACCCTCTCCACGCAGAGTGATATTTTCTGGGTCCAGGTGGGCAATCTGTATCTGGAAACTCCTCTGAAAGACCTCAGGTACTCCAGGTAAGTAGTACACCTTCAACACCTGCTCTTGATGTGAACTGATAAAACCCTACGTAGCAGAAAGACCAAAGAGAACGTTAATATTTACAATGGACCCTGCTTCTGGAGACTTAATGGATAGGACAGTCCCACAGGCCTATTGTGCTGGTTATTCTCCGTTTATTCATATGAAGCTATGCTAAAATGACAACTAAGCAATAGAGCAGTAGGTAGTATATGTGAACGGTTATTTCATAAAAGAGGAAAGATGAATGGCAAATAAATGCAGTAAAAGATGCTCATCCACATAAACAACCAGGGAAATGAAACTAGGATTGTGATGAATTTTTTTTAAACCACATATTGCCAAAAAGGACCACATTTTGGTGAGAATATGTATCAAAAGAAACTTATATACGTCTGGTGGGAATGCCAATGGGGAAAAAAAAACACAGTGAAAAATGTTTTAGCGCCATCTTATCAAAATTGAACATATGCAAAGCCCACGACCCAGAAATTTCACTCCTAGGAAAATTCCCCAAGACAATGCTTCCATCTGCAGACCAGGAGACAGGTATGAGAATATTTGTAGAGGATTGTTTCCAACAGCAACATTTTAGGAGGGAAAAATCCCAAATGTGCTTTGGCAGGAAAAAGGAAAACTGCTTTCAATAGTTATAAAGGGATATCATTTAATGGTGAAAATAAATGAACTACAGTTACATGCAACAATGTGCACTAGTCTTAGAAACATAATATTGGATGAAAAAAAGCAAAAGGCACAAGATTACATTACCGGTGCCATTTCCATAAAACTCAAGGTAAAGCCAAATCTGATAAAACAAAATTTTCAAGTTTTGGGATCAAGTATATGTATCTGTTTTGTTTACTATGCTATGCTCTCCCCAGTGCCAGGAAAATGCCTGGACATAGTGGGTGCTTATAAGTTTGGAAAAATTCATCAACCAAAAGCAGTTTAAGGATGCATCCATGCATGATAAAACTGTACTTTAAAAAGGAAAGGATTAATCCAAGTGGGGAGGAGGCGCTTGGCTTCAAGGAATTACAAGGGAAGTGTGAGGACGTAAGTGGAAACAAACCATTCTTATAATCATGAAAAAAACCCCACAGGGTTATACTGTCTTGTTCACAGTGGAACCCCTGGTTACTGTTCGGTGCCTAGCTCATGCAAGACTCAATAAATCCTTGTTTAATAAATGAGTAAAGTGCTTGGGTTTATGTATGTATTTATTTATTTATTGCTTCTGAGAACCCTTTATTTTTAGTTAAAAAAAAAATCACACCCATCATCCTGGCGGTGAATGTCTAGCATAATCTCGCATGCCACGGGGGTATGTCTTGCAGGTTTGAACTTGGGTCCTTCCTACCATTGCCCCACGGCCATCGTGGGCGAGGAGGCTACTTACCGAGAGGGGCAGGATTAGGGGCGCTCCGGGCAGAAGGTTGTCTGGTGAAGACAGGTGGTCAGTCAGAACCTTGAACTCAAAGCCAACTTTCCCAGTGTTCCTCAGTGTGATCTCCTTCTCTGTGACGTGGTCAAACAGCTTGAGAGGAGAAGAAGGGGGACTGCTGTCAGCCACCCTTTGGGATGCTGCTATCATCCTGGCAAAGGCGGGTGGACAAATAAGCCTCACAGACACGGATTTCAGTTTTCGTGATCTAGACGCTGGCCAATCCGCATTTCGCCGTCACCATAAGGTGGCTGCTGGAGCCGGAGGAGCACCAGGCCCTGGAAACCTGGCTCCACGTTAGCTCTTCTGATGACTAGTTCAGGTTAGCAGGGCTGTGTGGGGGGGTGTCTACCCCTTTGCACCTCAGCTGTTTCACCACAAAGAACTCACAATGGAGGATCGTAAAAGTAAGCTTTCCTATACTAATATTTGTTGATTTTTTGGATAAGATTTGCGTTCAGAATTAGGATTTTTCTATTTATATGGAGAGACATGGGAGTAACAGGCGAGACGTATTCTTTTTTCCTGAGACTTTACTAACACAGTTCAGCAGCTAATCAGCAGGTCTAATAACCACAAACTGAGGCCACTTTGGGGGTTCTCAGGATAAGCTAGGGCAAGGCCTGGCTGCTTCAAAGAATACACTCTAAGCTGAGCCAGAATTACTTGCCCAGAAGAGCCTGGAGATAAGGAATAAAAGAGAATTCTATTTGGTCAACTCAGTGGACAAAGTCTCAATAGGTGTCGGGTGAATTTGCTTTTAGGCACAATCTTTAACCTACAAACACACATGCACACCCAGAATTCAGTAATTATACATGCAGTAGCTATATAATGGGGGTGTGTGTCTAATTCCCATTATAATTTGGTAGGAGATATGGTTTCTGAGTACATAACACAAATCTAATTGGGAAAAGAAGATGTACAGGCATAGAACTAACAATTATTCCAAAACAAAAATTAGAATGTACATTATTTTACGGCAAAGAATATACTTAAGTATATTCTTAAGAGAGAGAGAATGCAAAGTAAGAGAAAAAAACTGGAGGAGGGAGCTGAGTTGAGTCTTACAGTATGTGTAGATTTGGGGTTGGCAGAGTAGAGAAGAGGGATGATATAAGAGGAAGTACTGAGGCAGGAAGGGCTGGGAAGGAGTAGGGTCGGTGGGTAAACCAGTTTGTCCACAAATGGATGAATGGGCTCTAATGGGAAGAAATGAAATTTAATGTGTAAGGAGCATCAGTTAATAGAGGGGCTTAGGAGACCCTCACCCAGGTGGAGGAGCGTGGCTCTGATCCAATGGGTGACAGACAAAGGGACTCAGGATTGGAGGCTTCCCTGACCCATGCACAGTACTGACACTTTACTTAAATGACCACAACCACCTGGGGAGACAGGCACTGCTACCCTATTTTATAGATGAGGGGTCCTGCGGCTTGGAGAGGTCAGGTGATATGCTCAAGGTTCCGGAGTCCGTAGGAAGTCAAACTGGGGTGACATCCCAGTTCTTCTGACTACAAAACCATGCTCTTTTCTCAATACTATGCTGCTTTCCCAAATGCTGCTGGGGTTGACTGTTCTGGGACTGGGAGGATGAAAATGCAGTTTGGGGAAAGTCTATGTGGCAGTGCTGTCTAGACAGGTTAGCGGCAGAAGCTATGAATTCGGTGTAATCCCTTCTTCCACGGGATCCTCGGCACCACCTGGGAGCTTGATAGAAATGCTCGATAGAGTCTGAGGCTCCACCCCAGACCTACTGAATCAGAATCTGCACCGGAACCAGATTCCCAGGTGACTCGTATGCACAGTACGGTTTGAGAAGATCTGCTGTCCTATCTCAGGCGTGGCTTGAGAAGCCCTGGTGCCGTGAGAACCCCAGTGGCCATGGGAAGGGCAAACCGACGCCGAGGGGTCCTGCGGGATGAATTAGCAAGCATGGATGCTGGTAAGGACAGGGAGGCGACGGAGAGAGTGCAGTGGCAAATGCCTTGGAGACTGTAAACTTAAGGGGCTGAGAAGGTGGTAGTGCTGTTGAAAGAAAAGGAGAGGTCGGTATGGGCTTCTGGATTGAGAGCGAAGGCGTCTAACATGCTGAATTCCAGGAGACAGGAAGCAAGTGAAAGTGCCTGGCCAGCAGCTGGCGGTGGGATGATCAGGGTTAGGGAGGTGGATCAGAGATCAAGGTTAGGGGTGGTGGTGAGACTGTGATGATCGGGGGTTCCAGGAGAGTTTAGAGCACAGAACAGTGTGCGATGTTTAAGGTGAAACCGGGAAATCTCCTCCCTGTAGCTGGCAATACCTGCAATCCATAGTTAATATCCTTGGTGTCAAAGGAATAGTTGACCAGGGATGCCTCTCCCCTCAGCGTTATCTCATAGGTGGGCCCTCCTTCCACTTCGCACAGGGCTTTAGCCTGTGCAATGATATCACAGTGTCCATAGAAGGTGAAGGATATCTGGTGGCTACTATGCGGCCGCAGCACTCCGTAGAGGGGCAGAATATCAAACACCTGTAGTACCAAACACCTGTAAGTCATTCTGTAGGAGAGCATCAAAACCGGGATGGAGGGTCTGCAAAGAGTAGGTTAAGCTTTAGTCAATTTACAGGTTAATTCCTGACTTTAATTTGTTTGACTCCATGAAAGGTGACTAGCCCAGAACGCTGCACATAAATGATGATAATAGGGAGCGTAGTGGCCTGGCAAGATTTAAATTTCCAACTTGGGGCAGGTGCTCAGTAAGAAGAGTCAGTATCACATGACTTCAGGGCCCATGACGTGTTACTTACTTCTTCTATCCCAATGGAAAGCATTTCTTCTCGCTCAAAGATCCATGGGGGTTCCTGAAACTCCACCTGGCTCAGGTTTGGGTCTGTTTTTTCTGTTTCAGCAGAGTTAAATTTTAATCCCTAGAAATTAGAGGTGTGCGGAAAAGCTAGCAAGCATTCACAACGGGTCATCAATATGCTCCTCCCCACTCAGTGACAGAAAACTGAAGTATACTGTTTATACCTTAAAAATAGTACATTTTTTTCCCTATGGAGATCATTGGACAAGTGCCCAAAATATATGTACAAAGATGTTTACTGCAGCACTACTTATAATAGCAAAACTTTGGAAGCAAACTAAATACCCATCAACAGGGAACCACTTTAAATAGAGTGTGTGTGCTGCCTCCATCCATGGAGGATGATTTGGTGTATATTTATGGACTGGGAATCATATGCACAACATATTATTGAGTGAAAAAGCAGTTCCATTTATGTACAATTACATATGCCCGTGTATCACACCTGAATGTATAAGCATGTGCAAATTCATTCAGAGATTTGTATATGCAAACAGAGTTAGCTGGGAGGTTGTCTGCTAAAATTTCAGTAGCACTTTTCTATAAATGGTGGCATTTTGAGGATTATTGCTTTCATTTTTCTGTATTCTTCAGTTTTCTAGGATAAACCTCTTTGAACATAGAAAAAAAGAAAACATTTAAAAGACACGTGCTTTACATCCATACATGTATTCTAAAAAATCCAGAAAATACAGAAAGCTTCAAAAAGAGAAATATAAATCAATTACTAAGTTATACTGTAGATATATGTATATGTGTGTGTATATAATGTGTTTATATAAGGATATATATTTGTATTCTGACTTGTCAGTTGATATGAGTGCTGCCTTTCCATGTGACTAAATATTCTTCACAAGCATCATCTAAAATACTTTTAAAAAATAGAACATGTGGCCAACAGGTAAATGAGAAGATGATCAACATCACTCATTGTCAGGGAAATGCAAATCAAAACCACAATAGGCTATTACCTCACACCTGTCAGAATGGCTAAAATAAAAAACACAAGAAATGAGTGTTGGCGAGGATGTGGAGAAAAAGGAATCTTCATGCACTGTTGGTGGGAATGCAAACTGGTGCAGCCACTGTGGAAAAAAAAGTGTGGAGGTCTCTCAAAAAATTAAAAATAGAATCACCATAAAATCCAGTAATGCCACTACTGGGTATTTACCCAAAGAATATGAAAACACTAATTCAAAAGGATATATGCACCCCTATGTTTATTGCAGCATTATTTACAATAGCCAAATTATGGAAGCAGCCCAAGAATCCACGGATAGATGAATGGATAAAGAAGAGGTGGTATATATACTACCAATGGAATATAACTCAGCCATAAAAAGGAATCACTTTTTGCCATATGCAACAACATGGAATGACCTAGAGAGTACAATGCTAAGTGAGATAAGTCAGTCAGAGAAAGGCAAATACCATTATGATTTCACTCATATGTGGAATTTAAGAAACAAAGCAAACGAACAAAGAAAAAGAGGAGACAAACCAAGAAAAAGACTCTTAACCACAGAGAACAAACAGGTGGTTACCAGAGGGGAGATGGGTGGGAGGATGGGTGAAATAGGGGTTGGGGACTAAGAGCACACTTCATATGATGAGCACTGTGTAATATATAGACTTGTTGAATCACTATATTGTACACCTGAAACTAATATAACACTATGTTAACTCTGCTGGAATTAAAATAAAATAAAAAATAAATATAGAACATGTATTTTTTACTTAATATATCAGAGACTGTTATAAATCAGTGTTAGAGAACTTCATTTTTTTTTTTTTTTAAGATTTTATAGTATTGCCTTGTGCAGATACAATTTGGTTTATTCAGCCAGTCTCCTATTGGTGGGGTAAAATTGTTTCCAATTTTTCTTGCTTTTACCACCAAAGCTGCAGTGTACAAGGAGAGTTACATGTCTATGAGAATGTAAAGGTGTATGTGGAGAAGAGTATCCTAGCAGAGGAATTGTGCATTTTAAATTTTGATACACTCTCCAAAGTGTATGTCATGGAGGCTATGCCAATTCCTCATTTACCTACAAAGTATGAAAATGCCTGCTTACTCCCACCTACCACTACCGAGACAAATCCTATTTTAAAAGATTGTATATTGTCCATAGATACACGGTCATTTATTTTTCTAATTTTTTGCCGTTTCTAAAGTGTTGTGACAAACACCTTTGTACCTAAATCTTTTTATCTCCAATGATTTCCTTAGGCCATCCATCTAGAAGGAGAATTTAAGGGTGTGAATTTTTAAAGTCCCTTGATCTCCCCTTTTACTGCGGAATGATTGAGGAAAATCTTTCTCCTTTTGTAGGCTCTATCTGGGGGCTGAGAAGAATGCCGTGGTTTTGAGGTAACCAGCTTTTTCATTAGAGAGAAAAATTTATGTGCTGTGGTGGGTGGCTCTCACTGGGATGCTGGCTCTGGGGGTGTTTGGTTGGGAAGTGACCTGGATGACGTTCCCCAGCCTCATCCCACCCAAACCCCAGGGTGACACTTGCCATTGTTCCTGCCTCTGTTTTTGTTTTAGAGGAAGGGCCCTCGACTTGCCAAGCCGCGCTGTGGAGAGGAAACCGTACATCTGAGATGACCACGGTGGGCACTTGCACTTTCTTGTATTCTCTTTCTTCACACCCAACGTCTTCATCCGTGAGGACGGTCCTGGAGAGTTGATTGAAATGTGTCGAATCACTCATTCGGCAACCATCACAGCACGTTCTTCAGCTGGGCAGTGCTCTGTTACTCCCTGCCCCCAAACATGGACTCTGTGGCAGCAGGCTGGCCAATTTTCCACAGGCTCCAACCCTTCTTTCCTGGCCTACTGAGCCCATGTCCAAATAACGAGAAATTCTGGGAAGCTCTAGCAATTCTTCAGACAATTTGCTGTGTCCCCAGTGCTCAAGGTTAAGTTTCATTATTTACTGGAGCATTTTATTGTGAGCATATGCTGTTGGGCCAATTGCCATATGCTTTTCTGCTTGCTACCCTTGACCTGACCCTGGCTGCAGACCCTGGACAGATGGAGAGAGGGCAATGTGATGGGAAGGGCTTAGTCCTCCAGGACTCAGGAGGCTGTGACTTCCTGAGAGCAGAAATGATTTTCCACTCTATCTCAGATGCACGGTCCAGGGCGTCACGCACAGAAAGCACTCCCTAAACTGTTGACTAGTGAGTGGCTGGATGAACAAATAAGCCGTGAGTTAGAGAATGGAAGTCAGTGTGGAGGAAAAAAGTTGCTATTTTAAAAAACTCCATTCTGGCTTTGCCTTTGCACTTACTTAACGAAATCATTTAGATCCATCTCGGCGGACTCTATCGCTGGCACCGCTGGTGGGCTGGCAGAAGCGGAGGTTACTGGGATGGACTCCACCTGGGACAGGGGGGCACTGTAGGCCTTCCTCGGCCATGACACGAACCTACAAAGGCGGGGGGGGGGGCGGTGGACAGAGGCGCGCGTCAGCTTTTGCCAACCAGTGCTCGGTGGGGAAGTGCGGGGGAGAGCAGAGACAAGGAGCCCAAATGGTCAGTTATCCAAATCTACCAAGCTTTCGAAATCAAAGGAACGTCGGTGCGGGGAGGCAGCCTGGCTTCCCACCCCGCTGGATGGCTGACCTTGTTGGTTATCGGAGGTCGCTGCCTCTGAAGCTGTGCTCTTTGAAGCAGATGCATCGGCAATCAAAGCTAAGTCAGGCACTTGCGTTATGAAAAGAGCAGCAGCCACCAGCACCAGTCAGGGCTGCGCTGCACCTCCACCGCATCCCCACCCACCCCACTCCCTAAGACCTTGGCGAAGAGCACAAAAGCTCATTTCATCTTCTTCCATGAGCTTCCATTTTGGTTTTTTCCAGGGCTGCTGTCTTGAGTTGACATTACCTTAGGCTGAAACCACACCATTTTCGGCTGAGGGCCCATGTTGGGCTGGGGGCTGGGAAGCTCATTAAAATAAAGATTCCTGAACCCTATTCTTGGGTAAATTCTGATTCGGCAGGTCTCAGACAGGGCCCAGGAATTAGATTTTTAACAGCATTCCCAGGTGATTCTAATATACAGCCAGATTTAGGACCCACGGTGGGTAGGAATGGCAACAAGATGGCCAAGGACTGGAGCTGATAATTAATAGGAGGCTATCACTCAGCCTCCCCAGCTAGGGACAGTGCAAATCAGCAGAGGACGATTTGGAGCACTCACTAAATCACCGCAGGTCAGCGGAGACGCCTGGGGAGACTCTGCTGAGCTGCCCCACATAACAGCACTCTCTCATCCAACATGTGCACACTCCTGGGATGTTGTGATGAATGGAAAAAAAAAAAAAAAAAAAAAGCCTATGGGAATATCTGTAGAGGAAAACTTCAGAGCTGTGGCGTATCCGCAGGCCTGAGGAAAAACAACACCTCCGCTGATCATGATACCTGAACAACTGGAGGTGAGAGGAGACAAAGGAGACTGGGAGAGCAGCCCTACTGCTAACAGATGGAGACCCAGGAGAATGTGAAACCTCTGTCATAATGAAGGCTTTAAGTTACCATTCACATAAAAAACCTGCTCCAAAAAATTGAAATAGAATGTTGGTGGTTTGGGGGGATCAGATTTCATTGTACCCTCAGGACCCGATGATTACTTTCCTGTTATGCTGACCCCGACAGGATTAAGTTCAGTTATTTTTAAGAGAGAGTACGTAGCAAACAAGGAAAATCAGTATTGCTCCGATTCCAGAGCTCCCCATATTAGCGTCCCCAGAGCATCCAGGGAAGAACCCCTCCCTTTAGCTGTGACAGATCACGTGAACGTCGGACACCCTGTCTGTCGATCACACTGGTTTGGGCCCAGCAGTTCCCTCCTCCTATTTTATTTTCGACTCTTGGGTAAGTTAGGATCAATACCCTCTTTTGTGCTGCAGATTTAAAAAGTTCACCAGTCTTGTTTGCTGTTCTTCCTTCACTGGAAGTAGGGCCGCATCCTAATAATGCCCCCGAACACGCTTGTGTTGCTGTTAAGACGTTGTGCCGTGGTTCAGATGATATGTGGAGACCGAACGGTGTGTGTTGGTTATGTGCTAGCGTTGGAACAGGCAGCCTGGGTCTCGGGGTGGAGTGGGGGGGCGTGTGTGGGGTGGGGAACAGCCTTGCAGTAGACACAGTGACTTCTAATCCAATGATTCATTGCACCTGGATTCTGGGAGTGTCCCTAGGAAGGGTGAAAACCACCACTGGCTGGAAAAAAGGTGTTTGTTTGGCTCATATCCTGTATATATAAATTTAAAATAACTGCTGTAGCAGTTGCAGTTGGCATACTGCTTAGATCTCTTTCACCAGGACGATGCACCCATTCACTAGGTGCTCTGGGTGCTGGCTGCCCCTTTCTCGGGCTCAGTGGGAGTTGCCTGGAAGGTTATGCCCTCCCTCCCCTTAGGGTGCAAACTGCAGGCCAGGATGGCTAGATGAGAGTGAGGGCTCTACGTGCAACAAACTCAGAGGCAATTTACGCCCCAGAGCTCCCCATGGGGCCAGGCAGATCCCCTAGTTCTCCCGTCACCCTGTCTCATTTTTCTTACTCTCTTACAGTTTCTCTGGAGAGCCTCCCTTGATAAAGCACCTGCCCAAGAATCACCATCTCAGGCTCTGTTTCTAGGGAGACGACCGCAGCATTATATGATTCCAAAGATAAGAAGGCCAAATCTTGCTTCAAGGGACTCAGAGGCCAGTGGGTCGGAGTCAGAGACATAGGAATGGGTATCATTCAGGATACAAGTGCTCTGATGGCCAGACATGCAGAGTGCACAGTGGTTCAGTTCAAGGCCGGGGCGGGGGTGGTTAGACAGCCTGGGTTTGAACTCTGGCTTCCCCATTCACACACTATGTGATTTGGGTACTGTGTTGGTGATAGAGTCCTCCTCACCTGATTGCTTGAGGCTTAATATGCAGAACACTCAGCAGGGTGCCTGAGTCGGGGTAAAAGTCCAATGCCCTGAGCTGCTCCTGCGCTGGGGCTAAGCGGGGAACACCTTCATTGCTGGGATTCAGATGAATTCCCTCCCTTCCTCTACCTCCACTCATCACAAACCTGCTCCAGATTAGATCGGCCCCTGTTTTCTATCTCTAAGTGGAGACTATAATCATTGCTTTAAGTCATGTTAAAAGTAGGCAAATTCCTGAGCCCCTCTAGGCACAAAGTCCCAGCCACGTTTCCTTATTTATTGCCTGGCTTTGTGGTCTTACAGTTGCTGAACCTCCCACGTTGGGAAGCAAATGACAGATGGGGCTGGCTCAGTGCCTTCCCTACCAGCTCGTCCCAGCTCTGCCACATGAGAAAGGTAAGCAAACTGCAGACACATACCCATTATGAAAGCAGCCTGCCTTAGCCCTTTGACTTGATTATGTCCCAGAATGCTTCCAAATGGTCACCTATGCTAAGGGGGAAGTTGGTGGCACATCACTGATTAGCTGAAATTCAAGTTACCCAGAACTTTGGGGGATAAAATCATATTTTTAAAGGTTCCCCAAAGGAGTTGCAATTGGAGCTTCTAGAACAGTGGTTCTCCCTGCAGCTGTCCATTGGAATCACCTGCTGAACTGTAAGATCAACTGATGCCTGAGTCCCGACTGCAGACATTCTGATTTACTTGGAGTCGGGATATTTAAAAGCTTCCAACATGATTCTGCTGTGCACTCAAGGCTAAGAACCATGGACAAAGAAGATGGTGGCAAGAAGGTCATAAAAACTGGTGGTCAAACAAGAGCCATGCTATGGTCTGAATGTTTGTGTCCCCCCAGATTTCATATATTGGGATCCTAACCTGGAAGATGATGGTATTAGGAGGTGGGACCTCTGAGAGGTGATTAGGCCATGAGGGCGGAGCCTTCATGATTGGGATTTATGCCCTTATCCAGGAGAGCCCACAGAGCTAGCTCGGCCCTTCCACCTGTGAACATACAGCAGAAAGACACCATCTGTGAACCAGGAAGCACTTCTCACCAGACAGACACCAAGTCTACCTGTGGACTCTACCTATCTGGACTTCTCAGCTTCCAGAACTGTGGGAGATGGATATGTGTTGCTTGAAAACCACCCAGTCTCTGCTATTTTGTTATAGCAGTCCAAACAGACTACAACAGGCCCGAGGTAAGTACCTGCAGCCAACACTACTCATCACTTACTCTCTACCAGGTACTATTTGAAACACTCAATAAGGACTGCCTAATTAAATCTTCACAACAGCTCGATGAGGGAGGTACCGCGATGGTCCTTGGTCTTCAGATGACAAAACTGAAGCTCAGAGAGCTAGTAAGTGGCTGAGATAAGTTAGCCTGGCGCCAAAGCTCGCACTCTTAACCAACTTTGCTGGGTGGTCTACCTCCTTAACAGGTAAGGGCTTCTCCTTGGTTACTTCTGCCACGCCAGGCCCATGGCAGTGACTTGCAGGACTTTTCACTTTAGGGGTAACTGGAAGCCACAACATAAAGAACATACAGTGTATTGTCTAGAACCTTTTTTTTTTTTTTTTGACGATGAGGGCTCCATCCTGATTGTAATCTAGGTAAGGAAAAGCAAGCCACAGCTGACCTTGCCTTGAAATGACTTCCCACAAAGAGTTTTGTTGCAAGGTGAGTAGTGGAGGAATGTACCCAGAATCTCCATGAAGCTCTCCAGAGGGATTTCTGTGAGAAATGGCCACTTCTATAAAAGCTCCAGAAGGTGTCCCCACTGCTACATACTCTTCGAAAGACGGCCAAACAGGTAGGCTGTGAAATCTCCCTTGTAATCAGTTTCAAAGCCCTTTAGAAATACTTTCAAAACAGGATGGTTTTTTCAAGTTCATTTCTTTTAATGTCTGGTCTTCAGTAGATGTAGCTAGCTTTGGGGGATTTTAATTAATATGAACACACAGATAAATCAAACAGACTCTTTTTAAGAATCAGATCACTAAATGAACCAAGCAGACATAACCCTAACTCAGGTTCAAATATGCACTGATGCTTTCCACTGATTTCTTTAGAAGCCAGCTTCGCTCACACTGAATATCTACGAGGCCAGTACCCTCCACTGGTGCTGGAGACACCGGGAAAATGCCTTAAAAAGAATGAATCTATAATAAGGTGCCTAGAATTCTTCTGTAACAACATTAAAGTAGGATGAAAAGTTTCATTACACTCAAAACTGAAATGAAAAACAGCTCAGTTCATTTCTTCATGGGGTAACAGACGTGGTATCTCAGGAAATTGGATGAACCGACTGGAAACAGAAGTAGATGATACGATCCCTTCCGGTGATCACCTTCAAGTTAAATACGAAATGAGCAAAAGGCCCACCCTCTTCAAAGGTCTCCTTCAAAGGTTTGGTCTTGATCTCTTGCGGGCCCACTACAAAGGAACTTGTTTCTGGAAGCTCAGACTTGAGAGATGGCTACAGTCTTCCCATCAGTCCCAGAGGTTAATCTGACCCCCTGGACAGATGAATTCTCTGGCCCATCATAGCAGGAGAGGAGATTCTAGGTGGATGGGCCATCGGCGGCCTGATGAGGGAGGCGTGGGAAGCTTCTAGGGGCATCACCATGGAGTATAAGCAGGTCAGCTGGGGGCTGACCTCATGCTGTTCTCTTTCACTAGGGGCTTCAAATTTACTAAGAATGTCACACATTTATAATGGGGGTGATGCAACATTTGCTTTATTATTATAAAATTTGGAAATTTGGCCACAGACACGTATGGAGGGAAGGCACAAGGGGAAGCCGTCATCTCCAGGCCAAGAAGAGGGCCTAGAACGGATCATTCCCTCATGGCCCCCAGAAGGAACCAACCCTGCCAACACTTTGATCTCAGGTTTCTAGCTTCCAGAACTGTGAGAAAATGCATTTCTGTTGTTTTAGCCTTCCAGTCTGAGGTAAACTAGCAAACTAACATAAAATAGCACACTAATATAAACACTCAATGTTCCTTGGAACTTTCTCTGTGGGAATTCCTGTTAGCTTATCCATACCTTGAAATTAAAAAATATATATATATTTAAATTGGCATTTTAGCCCACTGTGTTACTGGAAATGGAACTGTTTCCCTGCCATTTAAAAACAAATTCCCTTTTCTTGGTTTATGTGGCCACTCCCTTCTTTCTCAGCCTTCTTTGCCGAGTCCTCTAATTTTGCCTACTCTTCCAATCAGAGTCCCCTTCTTGGGCCTCCTCGAATCACAGAATGCTAACCTGAGAAAGCACATTATCCTGATATCCCCAGCACCTCATCTGCAGGGTGGAAAGAAGATAGACCAAAGAAGACAAAACTGCACATCCCGCAAACTCCTTCCATGTTGTCACTGGACTGAGAAGAACTCAGATTTCCATCCTCATCTTTGCCATCCCCTGTTTCTGCCAGAAGTTCTTAAATGAACAGATGGGGCTAAGGGCCATCTGTAAATGTGTTGTGAGGAGCTAAGTGTCTATGACAGAGATTTACAAATCTGTTATTTTTTTTTAAACGCATCCGTGAAGTCCTGTTCACTGGAAACTATTTCTATTGTTCACTTGGTGTCATATAGCCCCCGGCTACTCACCAGGTTGTGCTGACGGAGCTCAACTCCTACACCGATTCTTGCTCTGTGGTGGGGGGGGGGTACATATTCACGGAGCTTTATCGTCATCGTGTCCAGTCCCAGACCCTCTTTCTCTTCTACCACCAAATCTGGACTGTTCCTCTCCTCACCCAACAGCACTATCACCAACCTACCTAGTTCCTTGAACCGAAAATCCAGGCACCAACCTTGATAGACCCTTTTCTTCCCCCTCATATCCAGCCCCTCAGCAAGTCCTATTCGGTCCTCCTCTAAAATACCTCTCACCTGCCTACAGACCACGACAGTTCTCACATTACTGAGGTCCTTGGTACCACAACTTATACATTTAGCTCATATTGGGGATCTCACTTGTCAATTTCTCCTTCCCATTCTTTCTCCTGACACCAACCCAACAGTTACTCCAACTTGACTGCTGTCAAGCTCTGCTGTTACTTCTTGCTCAGGCTAACCTGATTCTTAGAGGCCAATATGGCATCCTTCAAACATTGTGAAAAATCAAAACAAAAGGTTTTAAAGTGAGGTTCTGCAGTGGTTCTCTGGTTACACACTGTGAAGCACAAGAAGGAAGAGCCAGTTTGGGTTCCTGGCTTTTGAGGTGCAGGGAGGTGCCTGGGCCCCACAAGCTGCCTCTCCACTTCTCAGCACACATGTTTTCATGTGTTTTGATGGTGAGCGGGGATGAGAACATGCAAGAATGAATCGGGCAAATACTAAAACCACCACCACCACAACCAGTGGTTTATAAATTAATATGGACAGGGATGGGTCTCATTTATCTTTGCATCTCCACAGCACCTAGCACAATGTGTGGATAGAGTATTCACAAAAGGTTCACTGAATTGAAAGACGGATATATAGTAATAGAATATATAGAAAAATATTCTTTGATATGTCAGTAAAGACAGCGGTTAAGGCAAGGGCTTTGCACTCAGTGCACACCTGGAATCTGGGTCCATTGTGTGGGCTCAGTTTCAAGGGGAGAATATTAATACTTCCCAGGACTGCTGTGTGACATGAGCTAAGATACGTAATGGCGTTAGAATTGTGGCTGGCACATGATAAGCACACAATTATAGTTACTTTTATGGTCAAAATTACAGAATCTTCCTCTCATGCATTTAAGATTTGGCCCTACACAATTGTCTACAGGAAATAATTGCTACAGGAGACATATTTCGCTCTGGAAGGCTGCTAAAAGAGGTTTTTCTCATAGTAAAGATACAGATTTGTTCACTGTATTGGTGGTCTGATCCTAAGGTTTCAAAGATGGGGATGTTATCGTTCATATGAAAGGTCAAAGCTGCAGAAGGAGAAAAGGTGAAGGTGCCTACGAAGCTGGAGCTCTGTGCTCCATGGTGACAGGGCAGTGGGGCTGGGAATAGGCACAGAGGCCTCATCGTGAGTTGCTTTCCCGTGTCTGAGGGGCCTAGCAGCTGACCATGTCCCTGGGGCACTGGTAAGGTCCCTCAGATGGCCTTCGGAGAAGCTGGTGCCAAATTTCATAATCAGACGCCCATTTCTTTGGCTTGGGACTCACCAGGGAAACACAAGGGATCTGATCGGTCATTGTGGTGGGTGTCTTCGCTCTTTGCGACCTGGGATCCAGCCTCCCTTTCTCGGCTTAGGTGCCTTACGTTCCCCTCTGGCAATTAGCCTGTCTCTCACTTGCAGCCTAGCTCTGGGGCAGCACTGGGTTCCTCAGGCCTTAGCTGAGGAATGGACACAGGAACTAACCAGAGCCAGTGAGTTGCAGCAAAACGTTTGCCGGCGCTTATTTCAGAGAAAGAGTCTCTACCTCTTTTCCCTGGACTTGAACCTGGCATGTGAGAGCTGGAGCTGCTGGAGCTTCTGAGTCATCTCGCAAGTGTGCGTGCAGGACCTGCCCGGGAACGGAGCTGACACAGCAGAGGGCAGAGCGAAGAGAGGGTGGGGGAGACAGGGGGTACGGGTGACATTGCCTGACCTTGGCTCAAGCTGTGCCTGAAGCCTACACCTGGACACTTTCCGTTACATGAGCCAACGCTTTTTTTTTTTTTTTTTTAAGTTAGAGTCCCGTTTGCTATAAATGAGAACCCAAAAGTTCCTTATGGCATTATAAAGTCATCAGTATTGAAAATCCATTTTTAGAAGCCAATTTGGACTGGCAGAGAGTGGAGGGAGCATAAGCACTTGGTGCTGGCAAGGTTGGGGTGTCTGGTAGGTTGAATAATGGGCATCCTCCACATGTCCCTGTTGGAACCCCCATAACCTGTGAATGTTTCCTTACATGGCAAAAGAGGGACTGTGCAGATGTGATTAAGTTAAAGTCTTGAGATGGGGGAGATGGATCTGGGTGAGGCCAATGATAGAATCACAGGTGTCCTTACAAGAGGGTGGCGGAGCGTGATGCTACTGCAGAGAAAAGAGAGGGGGATGTGGGGATCTCAGCAGAGGCAGAATGATGGGAAGACACTATGCTGTGTGCTTTGAGGATGGAGGAAGGGGCCAGGAACCAAGGAATGCCAGGAATGTGGCTCTAGAAGCTAGAAGAGGCAAGAAGGGGATTTTCCTAGGTTTTCCCTAGAGCCTCTGGAGGGAGCAGAGGGAGGATGGTCGTGTCCACACTTGGCTTAGGGAAGTGGATTCAGACTTTTGACCTCCAGAATGGGAAGAGAATAACTTTACTTTGTTTTAAGCCACTCAGTTTATGATGATTTGAGGAGTAACAAGAAACTAATACGGGGAGAGGGGGCAGGAGGAGGATAGCCCCCATTCCCACTGGCTTCATTCCTTGGGCTGTGAAATCATCCTGGCTCAGACACAGGTTGAAGAGAGTTAAGGAAGAAAGGGGCCTGGAGGGGCTTCGAGCTTGACTCGGCATTGTGCCCAAGGCCAGCTGTGGCCACTGCTTCTGTCCCCACTCTGGCCCCTTCAGCTCCCTCATCAGAGCTGCATTTCCTCCTGTGCCAGGGCTCCCTGCTTGCTTTTATCGCTATCCAAACTTCTCTGGGAGGTGGAAAAGAAAAAAATGTGAGTGCAGGAGCTTCAGGCATTCTGAGGCATGCAGGGAACAGATAGGGATATTTATGGAAGGGACTGAAGCTCAGGCAGCGAGAGGCACCTGCAGCCCTCAGGCTTCAGACTGATTTCAGGAGAAAATGTCTCAAAGCCGCCCCTGGGATGCTGCTTCTCAAACATGGTCTGGTATTAACATCTAATTAATGAACATTAATTAACATTAGCCTCCTCGGTTTCCTCAATAAAGGAGTACCTGTCAGGGCTGGCATTTACCCAGCACGTATTACATGACAGGCACAGCTCCAAGAACTCTGCAGGTAGGGGAGTCCAAGGTCACATGGGGCAGGCAGCTGAGCAGGAGGATCCTCAGAGTCCAGGCTCTTGGCCAGCACACTGAGCAGCTTGGGACAGCTGGACACGAGGATACCCCGGGCCTGCCCCCATGCAATCAATAAAGCTGTTTTTGTTTCGAAAGAAAACTAAAGAACCTGGCTGTGGGGAGGCGTGGTGGGGAGGACAGGGAGGTGCACCGGGCGGCCTGGCTCCAGCCTTGGTGAATGCAGCCTGGCACAGGAAAAGGATTTTCTACCTTTGTCTGAAAGAGAGGGCTCTAGGTCCGTCATCTTGGTGTCTAAGGACCCTGTAGCTCCAAAACTTTAGGGTCCCGGGGAGTGCTTCACTTAGCGGCACTTGGTATGAAGGAATGAAGGAGAGGAATGGACCCTTTGAGCCAAAAGACAGCCACCAGTTTCAGATTTTCTTTTTTATCTCAGTGACACATGTGCTTCTAGACACATCTCATTCAATCCTCATGACAGCTCCTTCAGCTGTCTGCATTATCCATACTTTATGGGGACGTAAACCAGAGCACGGGGTCATATGGCCAGGAGGACAGAGCCCGGATGCTAACCAGCTATGTCCGACTCCACAGCCCAGGACCTCAACAACCACCAATATATCATGTCTTAAGAAAAGTTCCACTTTGGGGGCAACAGAAATTGAGGAATGATGCAGAGACAGATGGAAGCATCCAGAAACGAGGCTTCCCCTACCTTCCCTCCTCAGTCCTTCCACCCTCCTCGTCCAATCACAATGTCAGACAACTGATGCTCATCACAGAAAAATCAACGTGAGAACAACATGTGTTCCTTTGCTGCAGGGCTGGGTGCCCTCAGGCCCCTGTGCTTGATTTATCTATAATCTGATTTGGAAACAAAAAGGCCACACTGGAGAAAGGGGAACCCTCTTACACTGTTGGTGGGAATGCAAGCTGGTGCAGCCACTCTGGAAAACAGAATGGAAGTTCCTAAAAAAGTTGAAAATAGAGCTACCCAATGACCCAGCAATCGCACTACTAGGCATTTACCACAAAGATATAAAGGTAATAATTCAAAGGGGCAGATGCGCCCCAATGTTTATAGCAGCAATGTCCACAATAGCCAAACTGTGGAAAGAGCTGAGATGTCCATCGACAGATGAACGGATAAAGAAGAGGTGGTATATATACACAATGGAATACTACTCAGCCGTCAAAAAATGAAATCTTGCCATTTGCAATGACGAGGATGGACCTAGAGGGTATTATGCTAAGTGAAATAAGTCAACCAGAGAAAGACAACGAACATATGATTTCACTGATATGTGGGATTTAAGAAACAAAACAGAGGACCATAGGCGAAGGGAGGGAAAAATGAAACAAGATGAAACCAGAGAGGGAGACAAACCATAAAAGACCCTTAACTCTAGGAAACCAACTGAGGGTTGCTGGAGGGGAGGGGAGTGGAGGGATGGGGTGGCTGGGTGATGGACATTAAGGAGGGCATGTGATGTAATGAGCACTGGGTATAAGACTGATGAATCACTGAACTCTACCTCTGAAACTAATAATACGCTATATGTTAATTAATTGAATTTAAATAAAAAAATAATAAATTTTTTTAAAAAGGCCACACTGTCCTTGGAGACCACTTGGCCACGTGCTCTAAGTTCTAGCATCACCTCAACTTTGTGGCCCTGAGCTGGGGCAGAGGTGCCAGCTGAGCTAGCATCTCTCTGGCCTCCTAGGGGTAAAGGCTGCTTCACGTGTGGGCTGCCTGTGTGTCTCTTCCACGCAGATGCCGTGAAGCATCATGTTCTCGACCAGCTGAGCTGTCACGCCAAAGAGACAGACCCAAGAAGGGACACGTTCCTACAGTGCTGGCTTTTGCCAGCAGACATACCCGCACCGTATCTTTCACCCCGGCTTCCTCATGACATGTGTACGTACGCACAGCCTGGCCCGTCAGCTCCCAAAGTCAGTCCCGAACCCAGTCATGCACGTGAACTCACGTGGATAAGTGTCTAAGACAATGACCGGCTTTCCTCTTAGGGAGTGCTTTCTTAGCATGCTTGTCCATTTTGCTTCTGTCTTTGTTCTTTTATGTGAAATGAGGGCCAACTCAGAAAAAAAAAAAAAATGCTCGAACAAGAGAGATGCTTTAAATGGCCCAGTCAGAAATGCCTACAAAGTCACACCCATGCACACATGCGTGTGTATACACACGTGTGCACACACAGCAAATGCGTGTGTGCTGTGACAGGGAAAGATGGTGAGAGTGGCTGCACATCCTCATATCCAGCCCTAATAAAAGAAAAAGAAAAGCCTCTTTCATGCTTCGGTTTCTCTTACTAACGGTAAGGCTTAGGAGAATTCTAATTGGAAAAGAAAGGTTAGGGTTGGTATACCAGATAAAAGTGACCTTTAGCCAATGAGTGGTTTATGTTTTTCTGACTGTCTACAGAGAAAGCCTGTCTGAAAGGCAAGTGGCATTTTTTTATTTCTAATCAAGGTGACATTTATACCTTGAACCTTTCCATTTGACAGGTGCCAAGAAGCCGACAGAAAAGAATCTTTAATCAGTGATGAAATGATTCTCCCTCGCCACAAATACCCAGGGCGGGGGGAGCAGTTACAAATTAGAAAATGCCTTTTGAGGACCTACTCTGTGCTGGGCTCTGGGATCCAGAGGTGACAGGACAGATGAGCTCCCTGGCCTCAAGGGGATGAAGAGCCAGCCGGGACGTTGGACACTGAGCCATAATTACAAGTGTGATGTGTCCCAAAGGAGATGGGCTACCAGGGCCCATGGTAGGGGAGGCCAGGTAGGGAAGGGTCTCCAGACAGCTTCCCGGGGAAGTACACTGGGGCTGAGACTTGACAAGAGAGCAGAGGGTGGTAAGGTGGGACGTGGGAAGAGCTTCCAGCAGAGAGTGCAGGCTTAGACAGGAACAGCACTGGACGGGAAAGGGGCCAGCATGGTAAGGGCAGAGTGAAGTGAGAAGAAACTGGGGAGAAACACAGGGACAGCCCACGCTGAGCCTTACTGAGCACAGTAGGTATTTTGTACTTCATCCTGAGAAGCATGGTGCTCACTGAAGGCTGAAAATCAGGGCAGTGACCTGTTCATCACTTGGTTACCTGGGTGGATGATGGAGCCCGGCTGGGGGCACCAAAATGGTCCAGGCAAGAGAGGATGGTGACTTGAATTAGGGTAATCACCACAGAAATGGGAATGAGGAGGTTTTAGAAGGCAGAATAGGTAGCACTTGGTGATGGGTTTACTGAGTGAGATCAGGGATGGGAAGGAATCTAGATGCCTCTCAGGACAACGCTGTCATTCTTGGGGACAGGGGGCCCTGGAGGAGAGGCAGGGAGGGGGCTGGGGAAGAGCCCGAGTTTGGCACGGGCCATGTTGGACATGAGTCACCTGGGAAACATCCAAGAGGAGATGTCAAGAAGAAGCCCTTGGGACTCAGCAGAGGGTCTAGGTGGAGACAGTCAGAAGCCTCAGTGACAGGCATTAGCTGCCATTACAAGAAGAGCAGGGGCCTAGGAGGAGCCCTGCATCCCACACACAGTGCACCTGTTCCTGGCCCAGGGCTGAGAAGGGGTGGAAGGTTGAGGGGATAAGCAGGAAAGCAGGAGAGTGCAGTGTTATTCAAAGCAAGAAAGGCAGGTGTTTGGAAGGAGAGGTTGGGTAGCCATGTTGAATGAGGCTGAGTTATCTTTCTGAAGAAAAAAAAAAAAAGCAGACTTTGTCGCCTCTGGTTTACAAATCTCCCCACTGCTTCCAAGAGTCTAAACTCCTTACCTCAGGCACCAGGCCTCTCACATACGGCTGCCAAGCTACACCCTAGACTTCTCCCTGGCTTCTCCCCGGCCAGTGAAGTCTGTGCTATGGCCACACTGACGGGCCCTCTCTGGACACTGGTACGTGCATCCTCGCCCTCCCAGCCTTCATCCTCCCACATGTCAGCTCTTGTCGGGAGATCTGCCCTACTCCCACCCCATTCAGTCCACGGGGTTCTGAGGTCACCACGGCAGCCCTTGGTGTGGGGCAGGTGGCCCAGACAACGCTGATCAGCACTTTGATCTCCACTGAGCCACTGACTTGGGGAGGGGAGAGGCAATGGGACTGAACTGGTCTGATCAGAGTGAATCTCCAGAGAGTTCTGGTACAAGGCCTAATGTTCCCTTCTGGGAGCTCAGATCTGCAAGGATGCAGCCCCAGGAGTGCTGGCAGCCATGTGGGGACCATGGGAGAAAAGCGGACCTGAAAACTTGGCTAACACACGAGAGAGGGCAGAGCTGAAAGACGGGGCCCCTGGCTCTGGTGACACTGTTTGAGGCTCGCTTTAAGCTGGGCCGGAAGCCAGAGTGAATCTGGACTTTCGAGTTGTAGGAGCCAGTCAATGTCCTTTCCTTTTTGTTTTTGTTTGGGGTCAGGTTTCCTGTCACTTGTGACAGAATGGAATCCATGAATCCTAACTAACATAAACATGCTATTCCTGTTAGGTAGAGTGTTTCCTCGTTGCTCCACCGGAGACACTGAACTGTGCTTATCAGGGCAGTCTTCCTGGATTCTTCTGAGCTGTCATCCCTGCTCTGTCCTTCCTCAGAGCCTGGTGTTATCACATGTTCCCTCTGCTTCCCCAAAAGCCTCAGGCCAGGGATAAAGTCTTACTCACTTTTATATCCCTGACGCCTCACACATTGTCTGATGCATAAGAGTCACTTGTCAAATGTTTTCTGAATGACTCTCTGAGTGAATGAGTGAATGAGTGAACAAATGAATTATAAGCAGAGGTTCGATATCGAGATATAGGAAGATCCTGAAGACGGGGAAAATGGTTAAAAAGATGCTTAAACCAATGAAAAATTAAGTGCATCATCTCCAGTATTGGCCAAGTATATTTTCAAAAGCCATTATTTTAATTACGGAAATGGCCTCTCAAAAATGAAAAATAAACAAAGCATGTCCCTGGCTCCCGGATAGAATAAACTCGTGTAGCTATGTTACATCAAAATAACTTCACAGAATCTGGTATTCAAAGCTCATTAGGTCAGGCTGGCTGATTTCATCCCAAACCGAAACAGTCCTTGGCATCTAATGAGCAGGCTCTGTCGTTCGGGCCCCGGCCCGGCTTCAGGGCTACTCTGGGTCATCACTAGATGTCTCTGAAAGACATCCAGAGCAAGCCGTGGTTACCATGGTAACAAGCAAGGGAAGGGAAAAGCTGGCTGTCATCTACAAGATGAGGGTTGCATTCGGGAAGTACCGTCGAGCTGAGGAAACAACATGAGCCTTCCCTATTCAGAGTGGCTACTGCACATTCAGGGGCTGAACACAGAGCTGGCCAAACATCCAAGAGCGAGATACACAGAAGCCCGTTTGTCCTGGTCGCCAGTGAGGCTTTGGACTCCCCAAGAAAATGTTCCTAAGGCCCGAAACAGGCTGTTTATATTTTTTTAAGGAGTGTTTTCCAAATTAAATTTGGATTTAGCTTTTAATTGAACAGAGAGACACTTCTAAATCCAAATATTGTGAAGACGGCTTTCCTCTTTCAGCACTCACCACCTCCCACTGCTTTGTGCAGATATATACGTCTGCGTGGACATGCGTGTGTATATGGGGTAGACTCGAACTCACTGAAATATGCAGGGCATGGAGCTCAGTGCAGCACAGACTCAATGTATTGGAATCCTCGATTCGTGCTTTGAGTTTGAAATGCTTAAGAAAACGCTATAAAGACTTCATTTTTTAGTGACAAATTTCTAATGATCCAGCCACTCAATTCAAAATTAAAGCAGGCTTATGGATATTGAGCTGCTAATCTGGGGGTAATAGGGGCTCTCAAAGATGTTTCATCTGGTTTCCCCATTTGAAAATCTAGGATGAACCATGATTTGAGGCCCTTTGTTCTTCCTGTCAATAATCAGTTGTTGGAACTGAAGTGTGAAAGACCAGCACACAGAATTCAGGAAACCTAGTGCAAAGCCAAAAGGAGAGGAAAATGACCAGCAGAGAAGAGCTCTGAGGGACTGCTGGGCAGGTGGTACCTTATCTGATTTTCCTCGTTGTCCACCAGGAAGAACCAGTGGAACTTCACCACCAAGGGGCTGCAGTTGGTAATTGTTATGTATCGGATCACCTCGGTATCATTCAGGATACAGCCAAAATCCAGCTCCATGGTCTCAAAGCTGAGGTTGGGGTAGTTCACTTCTCCACGCAGGTTCAGGCTATCTACTTGAGGGTGCTCCATGTACTTGATTGCTAGAATTTCTTCTGCCACCCAGTTGTTCAAATCATTTCTGTAGGAAGGGTCAAATTTGACCAGCAAGTTTTTTTCTCCATCAATCTCCAGTTTAATAGGCTACAAACAAGATAATGGGGGAATTACTAACCTTTGTACTGTGCATTTCTAACCTGATCCCTGAAACACGACAACCAAAGTGATTTATATGTATTTATGTACCTACACACATGCAGATGCACGCACATATATATATACACAGGTTAGTATAAAATACATATATATCCACACTTCTTTGGTCCATAATTATATATTCATACTTATGCATAATCAAATAGCTAGTATATCTAAATCTATATAGATTCTATACTGTATCGATAACTATAGATATTTTATATACATATATGCACACACACATACATTTTATTAGTTGAAAATGAAAGCAAGGAAAATCTGGACAGGAATCATTTGAAGGAAGGGATTTTGGTAATAGTTGTGAAGTTATAAGGATTGAGGAGTTGCAAAAGGGAAAGTCTGCAATGAATAACTATTTAAAATACTCTTAACTGAAAATAAATTAGATTGTAAAATGCTCTTCCTAGACAAGTGGGAAAAATCCGTTGCTTAAGAATTTTTTAAAAGGCTTTTAAAGCCTGGGGGAGGGGCTCTGGAGCGGGTGACCCAGAAAGGGATGAGCAATTTAATTTCTTTACTCATGTCTGCAATTCTAACTCTTAAGCGCAGTGTTATCTACTTTCCGCTATTTTCTATTCAACTTAAAATGACACCCGGAAGCTTGACAGAGTTTGTTCAGTAGATTGTGTTTATCCTTTTCTCTCTTTGATTCAAATCCCCAGGTGTTCCTTGATGCCAAGGCCACTAGAACACTTTACCATACAAAGCCTGGCTACCAGTTGGCTTTTTCAGGAATTGCTCAATTCCCACAGTTAATCCGCAGGAAAGGCACCTCCTGGTTTTGCAGACAGTGCCCCGAGGCAGTCGGAGGCAGGAATGAGTGTTTTATGGAGCTCCTGCCTCTCCACGGAGTTTTTGGGTTCAGGTATTTCACTGTGCGTGCCCCTCAGTGTGACATGATTAGATGGCTTTGGTGTCTAAAGCCAATCACCTGACTCAAGAATCAGAGGGAGGGCAGTGACTCTTCAGCCAGCTAATCCCATCTGAGAACACAGCTGGCCACTTGGGCAGGTGGCCGGGGCACAATTTAGAACGCATTCTTTTTTTTTTTTTTTTTTAAAGATTTTATTTATTTGACAGAGAGAGACATAGCGAGAGGGAACACAAGCAGGGGGAGTGGGAGAGGGAGAAGCAGGCTTCCCGCCGAGCAGGGAGCCCGACGCGGGGCTCGATCCCAGGACCCTGGGATCATGACCTGAGCCGAAGGCAGACGCTCAACGACTGAGCCACCCAGGCGCCCCTAGAACGCATTCTTGCGGACGGCACCATGTCTAGCACTTGCGATTGCAATGCCTACTGTTGCAGTATCTTCGAAGATTGACTTAAATGCTTTCCCCCTCTTTGTTGTTTTGTAGAAATGATACACATCTGCAGAAGTCTGCATTATATGTAAAAGCACAAAGAGGAGAAAGGAGAAACTCATCTACAATGTCACCACATATTATTTCTCAGAGTTAATATTTTTTAAACATTAGTCCAGACAGAATGGATGGATAAATACAATTTTTACAAAAATGAAATTAGACTAATTTATTTTTTAAAATGTTTGAGTTTTTCCTAAAAAAAAAAAAAACCTGAAAAAAATATTCTTACACAAGAGATATTAATCCTAAAATCATAGACTCAGGAGCCAGACTGCTTGGTCCAAATCTGGCTTCTGCCAGTTACCAGGTCTGTGGATTTGAGCAAAGCTGCTTAGCCTTCCTAGACATCAGTTTCTCCATCTGTGAAATAGGGGTAATAACAGTCCCTACCTCTTTTTAAGAGGACGAAATGAGTTAATATTTATGTGATGTGTTCAGAGCAGTGCCTGGCACATGGTGTATGTATGGTATATAAATGCCAATTACTATTATTATCCCTTTATGATCAAGAAAAAAGATGGTTAAGTATTAAGCAGTTCCAATTTAGACAATAGCTTACCAATGCCCACCTGTAAAAAGGGAGGAAATATCAACCCTCTTATGCTCCCTGCATCTCCCAGTTTTTATTGGCTGTAGTGTTACTTTTTATAAGTAGAGCTTTCAAACATTTTGTTCCCAAGTCATAACCATCAAAGTCGTGTAGTCTCAGTTCTACAGCTGAACGGGCTCAGTGCTTCCTACCAGTCTTTCCCTGATAGGGTTTTTCATTGTTGAGTGCCTTATTCGGTTCTTCTCCTGAATGGCTGTATTTCTTGGCAAACGGGTTTTTCACCAAGTTGTCTGCATGCTGTGTTCACTGATTCCTCGCGTTCTGAGAGTGTCTGTCTGTTGTCTTTACACTCAAAGGACAGTACCTGGGTTGCTCTTTCTCTCAAAACTCTGAAGTCATTGCTCCGTTGTCATCTGGCATTAAGTATTATCATGGAGAAGTCCGTGGTTAGTCTAAACTCCTCCCTTGATGGGTCCCTTCTTTTCTGCTTAGAGGCCATAGAACTCCTTGATTATCAGTAAGACCAGGAACTTCACTAAGATATGTCTCCCAGTTGAATATTCCATAACGTTCTGTCCCAGGACAAGGTATGGCCTTACTTTAAAAAATCTAAACCTCTTATTCAAGCCAACTAGTTCCCCTCCCCTGAAGTAACCAAGGTTACAAGTGTCTTGCTTATTCTTGTGGAGATATTGTATGAATATAAAATCACGTTCATATATGTATTTTTATATTTTTTATATATATTATAGCATATTGTGCATTCTTGTTCTGCAATTTGCTTTTTTCACTGGGAGATCACCCATCAGTGCATATGGAGTTGCCTTGTAGCTGCATTTTATTCCATCATAAAATTCTGTCAACAATGATTTAACCAATCTCCTATTGATGGAAATTGACTCCCAATCTTTTGCTCTTGTAATCAATATTGCAATGAAAATTCTTGTCTATATGTTATCTTGTATAGCTTAAGGGTAAATTCCTAGCAGTAGAATAAGTAAGTCAAAGGGTATGGGCATTTAAAATTTTGATGGCTGTAGCCATATCGCCTTCTGATGTATACCTTCCACAACACTGGGAGTTTCCACATGCCCTCCCAACGCAGAGCACTATCTGATTTTTGCCCTTTGCCAATCTGATAGGAAAAAAATGTGTTTCATGGTAATTTTAATTTGCATTTCTTCTAATGTGATTAAAGTTGAGCACATTTTCATATGTTTAAGAACTGCTTTGTTTTTCTTTCTGTGAACTCTGTTCATTTCCTTTGCCTATTTTTCTATTGGGCTGTTGGTATTTTTCCTGTTGATTTGTAGGGGCTCTTTATTTTTTTAAACTATATGTATGCTTTTATTAAAGTTACACATGCAAATCATATGAAAGGTCAGACCATGCTACAAGAGTTACTACAAGAAACAGTAGTTCCTGACACAACCTGGCATCCTAACAATCTAGAGGCTGCCATGTCTCAATTTGTAACATAGGGCTGGTCCACAGAACAGCTTCCTTGGGCAGAGAGGGGATGATCAGTTGATGGACATACCCTAAACACCAGGAATTATCCTAAAGGGCCGAAACTCACACTAGAAACATTAAATTTCCCCTGATCAATTTGATCAATTTCTCTGGGAGAAGAGCATTTATCTTTTTTTTTTTTTTCTTTAGGTCTTGGGATAAAAGCCTGCTGCCCATATTTTTTGTGTGGAGTCAGGTGGGACAGCTGTCTAGTGCACATGGAATCCCTCTATTTCCAGTCCTCTCCTCACACTTGCTGCCTTTGAGCTTGGGCTACTTAGGCTGAATGACTCCCCCATCTTTGCAATTTCACTGGAGAATCTTCTAGAATGCAGGTTTTTGTGTCTTTTTGTCAACCCATTCCATCCTCATTCTATCTTCTAGAATTTGTTTAAATCTCTCATTATTTAGTTATACCCATCCTCTTCCCCCTTTATTTTATTGTTCTGGGCTTCTTTCCTTCAGAACATTTCTACTTCTTTCTTAAGGTTTCAGGAGGGACAAGAGAGTGGGTCTGATCTACCACCCAGACTGAGAAAGCTGTTCATGTCTGAATTTTCATTTTGTCATCTATTTGTTCTCCTCTGCTCTGTGAGTTTAGTCTTTGTCTCCACTTAGAACACTTGTATCTCATCTTTAAGTTTTTTAAAGACAGGCCATATCATCTATCATTTATTTGAGACTATAGAGAACAAAATTTATACTTTCAGTCTTCTTCCTTGTGTAGGTTCCCTGGCAGTAGGTTTTTCTTCTGGCATTGTTCTTCTGCCTCTTCTGCCTTTTATTTCTCTATTCAAAGATCTTCGCTGTTTTTTTCCCAGCTCAGGCTTGAAAGAAACCCACTAAAGAATTGTGAGGGAGGGGAGTGTGGTAGTGCAGTTTACAGCCACCATTTGGGAACTGTCTGCAACCCTCTCACTAAGCAGCTCTGTCCCCTCTCTGCCCCCAAGATCCATCTCCCTGAGTTAGGCTCACAGCAAATCTTCAGTCACAGGCTCCCTCTTCTGAGATCTCACTATCACTGCCTGCCCTCTCTTTCTCCTTTATACCACTTCCTCATGAGCTGTCTCCCTAGACTGGGAGGCTAACCACAATGGTGTGTGGATTTGGTTTCTCTTTCACTCCTTCCCTACAGCTCTGCAGTGCCACCTGCCCCATGGCCCAGCCATTTCCATTGGTGTCCTCATGCCCAGCAAAGGATCACAGGGGTGATCTTGTAGGGATGTTTAGAGAATACTGCATCCTGTGTCAGGCTGGTGGCTCTGTAAGCTCACAGCCTCTTCCCTCAGCGCAGTTCAGATTTCTTAGTATCTGGAGATGGGCTCTCTGGTCTAGGGACTGGGTTTTAGCTATTTCCCTCTTGCCTAGAATATGGAGCTTTGGTCGGATTTGAGAAAGTAGAATTAAAAGATCTCTATTATCATTAGTGGGAAGTCACTGTTTTCTAAAGATTCCAATGGGCAGGAATGAAGGGTCATCATAATGAGCCAAAGTTCTTACACCATTAAATAACAGTTGATTGACATTGGAGTTTATGACATTTAAAAGTTTCTGTATTCTTTCCTCTTCATTTCTTGAATTCTATTTGTCTGGACCGAAATTAGGTAGTATACTGACATTATTCTCTTCCTTTGTCACACACACAACTCTCCTAGGAGCTTGTTAGGACAGACTTCTGTCAACTTACCTCCGGAGTTAATGGCAGGGGAGATTTATCAGTCTCGCAGATAAAGAAGGGTCCGCTTGTCGAGAGTAACACATTCACGGGCAGGGTGGAAATGTTCTTCATGACCAAGGGCTGGTAATCAGGTTCCAGGATAGTGTTAGGTTTCTGCAAGAGGAAAAAGAGGAACGCGAGTTATGATAAACATAGTAAGCCTTTAGCAACCAAAGTCTCATCTTCATTGTTAACAGCAGAATTAGCTTTCCCCTGCCCTTCCTTGCTCTCTGTCTCTTTCTCTGTCTTCCCCCTACCCTTGAACAGATTTAGATAAATCATTTGGAATTTATAGTAGTGGACTACTGAAAAGTGATCCTACATAAGCCAGAAAACACAGATTAGATTTCTTACTCTCTTGCTGCTAGGGTAAAAATACCTATAAAAGCCATGCCTCTATAGTATTATTACTATAGAAGTTTCCAGTATCATAAAACAAAATCTAATAAATTAGTGATATCTTGTAGAAGAACCCGTGCCTCATTATATTGAACAAAACATTTTCCTTATTCTATGCTTAAAATATCCAGTTTGTAAAAATTTATACATTTGCTATATATTGTTATATTGACAAATGCTCATAACTATTTCTTGTACATTATTCCTGATAACACTGGGATAGTTGATTTAGAAGCATCTTTTCACTTTCTTAGACACATCAAATTTAATTTTTCAACTGGAGAAAGCATCAGAAATGGATCTTTAGCTGAACATTTTTCTCATTCTGATGTCGGAGTCACCATTATTTCTTGTGTGCTTTGGAAAGGGGGTCCTTTAATATCAGCAGGAGGCAACCACAAGCCTCAATCTCCGGTTTCCAAAGACAGCCTCCCTCCCATCGTTCCCGTAACTCTAGCCTGCTTTCACCAGGCCTCATTGTTTTGCTTTGCTTTTTCTCCTTGTTCCAATTTCAGTTAAATCCTTCTGACTCTATATTTTGGTCAGACTCTGTCTCTACTTCTTTGTTCAACCCAGTCTTCCTTCTGCTGTGGTTCCCGGCTCCCCTGGCTCTGGCTCTGAGGAGCTTGGGGAACCAGCGCCCGTGGTGTCTCTGTCAGTTTGGGCTGCTGTAACAAATGTCATAGACTGGGTGGTTTAAACAACAGACATTTATGTCTCATAGTTCTGGAGGCTGGAAAGTCCGAGATGAAAGTGCCAGCAGATCCGGTGTCCGGCTTTAGATGGCTGGCTTCTCACTGTGTCCTCACATGGCTGAGAGGGAGATCATCTCTCTTATCTCTAATTTCAGGGCACTCATCCCATTCCTGAGGGTTCTGTCTTCATGACTTAATCACCTCCCAAAGGCCCCACCTTGGGAGGTGATTGGGGATCATCACATTGGGGATCATCATCACATTGGGGATTAGGAGTTCAATATGAATCTGGGGTTGGGGAGGGACACAAACATTCAGTCCTAAACAGCCCTGCCTTAGCTGTACTCCACGGGTCCCCAGTGAACTCGCAGAGTTCTTTCAGGGGTTCAGTCTGGCACTTGCCATGAAATGCCAGGCATTGTTTCCCTCCCTCTAACACGGTAATCCGGTACTGAATTCACCTTGTATTAGCAGATGATATACTACAGTCGGGGGGAAGGATGAAGCAGCGCTTTTGGGCCATACAAAGGCTGTCCTCCCAGTGACCTTCCTTCAGGCCGCTGTGTCACCGCAGGAAGCTTTGACGCGAAGAAGCCATACTTGGTTGGTTTTGGCAAGAGGCCATTTAGAGGTTAGTGATGAGAAGGAGACGAGGCACACAGAGCCATTCTATTTTAGAATGACCCCTTCTCTCTGGGTTGTTTGTCTCCCCAAATATCAGGAGACATGATTTGCTGCTGGACTTCATGAAGCAAACTGGCTGCTACTTTCAGTTGACCTTTTCAATTCCACAGAGATGTGGCTTCATCTGTGTGGCTTATGAATGGTATCATAATTATAAAGTAGATCAGATCTGAAGAAACGGTTATAGAAAAATCCTTCCCATCGGCAGGGCTGGTGTCATTGTAGTCTACCGTCCTAAATCAGATCTGCTACCTCGAGCCCCAAATGAGACAGGACGGATAACTGGGTGTTATGTAATTAAATCAGAACACCAACACCAACAGGCCTCTTGTGCATGCTGGGTAATAAAGTCGCATTTCTTCATTGTCCCTAATATGGCTTACATGTGAGTGGGAAATAATGAAAAAAAAAAACAGTAGTTGGACAGAGTTCACAATTATGATATTTGGGGGGAAGAAGAGAAGGGAAAAAAAAACCAACACAGAGTTGTAATAATTTGTTTTTTAATTCAATAAGTCACTGCCATATTCAAAATATTTGTTCTCTTATTCTAGTGATAAACTCAAACAGAGATTTAAACAAGAATTAAAAAAAACCCCAAGGCTTAAGGATATAAAAAGAAGAAAAGGAACACTACGCACACATTTTTATGAGTGTTTATGGGCTTATGAAAAAAGATCTAATAAGAAACCAGGCTGCATATTTAATATACACTTTAATGTCTTGCATAAAATATTCAATAAATATTCACTGAATTTTCTCTGAATAACCAAATTTAGAGGAATATGATACCACTGAATTTGGTGCACTCTTGCCAATAAATATTTTTCCTGATTACTTTAAAAGGAAAATTTTAAGATAGAGCAATGAAAACGTAATAACTGTAGCAGGAACTCGTGTTGTATTAATTTTTTTTTTTTTAAATCTTTTTTTTTTTTAAAGATTTTTTTATTTATTTATCTGAGAGAGAGAATGGGAGACAGAGAGCATGAGAGGGGGAGGATCAGAGGGAGAAGCAGACTCCCCGCCGAGCAGGGAGCCCGATGTGGGACTCGATCCCGGGACTCCAGGATCATGACCGGAGCTGAAGGCAGTTGCTTAACCAACTGAGCCACCCAGGCGCCCCTGTATTAATTTTTATATGTCTCATGGAGCTTGTCACAGTTAGTTGACCATCCTGTAGCTGAAACCCGTATTCTACTTCAATGTCTACTTTCTGCACTAGCCCATTAAGCCAGGGTTTTGCTGTATCTTTGCTGCCACACAATGTTAAGTGCTCAAAAACTATCTGTTGGCTTGAAGTGAACTTGTACATCTCACCTCCCCTACTTGATTATAAGCTTCCTTATTCATCTCCTAGCAGAGCACTTTATCTGTGGTGGATGCTCAACAGATATTTAATATGAACAAAATATAATGGAATCCACTACCAGAAACAGTGGTCTTGAACATTCTCTTGCAAGCCTCCAGGTAACAACAGGATTCCTGGCTGACTGCCCCATCATCAGTGAGGCAGTGCCAAACGTACTCCACCTGCGCGACACCACGTCAGGACTTGGCTTTGGTTGTGTACGTCCCACGCTATGGAACAACAGCTTACTTCATACTTAGTTTCCCAGTTGGCTGTGAGGTACATCTGGGAGGGACTATTCTCACTGTTATATCCCTAGCTCTCAACACAGTGCCCGGTACATGGTAGATCTTGATAAATATTCCACTCAGCAGCCAGTATGACTATTCCAGTGAATAAATCTGACCGTGTCACTCCCCTCCCTCCCAAAAGCCCTCCAATGGCCACCCAGAACAAAACCCAAAGTCGAGAACATGCCTCCCAGTCCTGCCAAACTCATCTGGCCTCTGCCCATTTTCTCTAGATGGACCTCATGTCATTCCGGACACATTCTCTAAGGTGATCTTTCAGTTTTGTATATTCACCAAGCTCTTTCCTAATTCAGGTCCTTCACACGTGCTCTTCCCTCCGCCTATGATTCTTTGCCCCTCCCTCGTCACCAGACTAACTTCTATTTCTCCTTCAAGTCTCAATTTGAGGTCCTTGCTGAAGGAAGCCATCTCTGACCACATGTAGAAATATGGCCATGTCTCCAAGACATGTTCTCATAGCGCCTTTTATCTCTTCTTCATAGCACTGTTTAAAATTGAATCTTAAACAACTAAATTTTAATAAGTTGTTTACAGTCTATAACGTCGACCAGTCTCTTAGCTTTGACTATGTCAGGCTGGTTCACCAGATTTCCAGCACCAATTCAGTCCTCAGCTCGGGAGACGTTCTCTACGTATCTGTTTTGGATCTTACACAATTCTAGGATGGAAGTCTGTCTTGGAGTAGGTCACATCCTGTTGTGACGTGTCCCCCACCTCCTCACCATCCTGACCCCCTGCCCCGAGTGGCTGCCATTCCTAGCTTTCCCCATCCTCTGCCTCCTCCATTCATTGCTTGTCCCTAATGGCCATCTAAAGTCATGGACATTTATAGCCACATAAATTAAAGAGTGTGAATCAAACAGTTTAAGTTGATTATTCTCAGGCAGTGTTAGGTTATCTGCATAACAGCTTAACTTGCATCTCCATTTCCCCACACAAGTGTGATGGGAACGACAACAGAAGCTGCAGCATAGACTGTGGTGAGGAGACAACCGGGAAAGTGTATGTGAGGAGAACAGCTTGACGCCAGTGCCTATCAATCACTTAAGTGGTGGCTATTCTTTTTTTTTCTTTTTTCAAATTTTTATTTAAACTCTAGTTAGTTAACATACAGTGCAATATTGATTTCTGGAGAAGAATTCAGTGGTTCATCACTTATGTACAACACCCAGTGCTCATCACAAGTGCCCTCCTTAATGCCCATCATTCATCTAGCCGATTGCCCACCCATCTCCCACCATCAACCCTTAGTTTGTTCTCCGTCATTAAGAGTCTCTTATGGTTTGTTTCCCTCTCTCCTTCTTTTCCCCCTCCCATATATTCATCTGTTTTGTTTCTTAAATTCCACATGAGTGAAATCGTATGGTATTTGTCTTTCTCTGTCTGACTTATTTCGCTTAGCATAATACACTCTAGATCCATCCATGTCGCTGCAAATGGCAAGATTTCATTCTCTTTGACGGCTGAGTAATATTCCATTATATATATATATCACATTTTCCTTATCCATTCATCAGTCGGTGGACATTTGGGCTCTTCTCCATAGTTTGGCTATTGTTGATGATGCTGCTATAAACATCAGGATGCATGTACCCCTTCAAATCTGTATTTTTTATCCTTTGGGTAAATACCTAGTAGTGCAATTGCTGGATCATAGGGTAGTTCTATTGTTAAGTTTTTGAGGAACCGCCATACTGTTCTCCAGAGTGGCTGCACCAGTTTGCATTCACACCAACAGTGTAAGAGGGCTCCCCTTTCTCCGCATCCTTGCCAACATCTGTCATTTCCTGACTTGTTAATTTTAGCCATTCTGACCGGTGTGAGGTGGTATCTCTTTGTGGTTTTGATTTGTATTTCCCTGATGCCGAGTGATGTTGAATATCTTTTCATGTGTCTGTTAGCTATCTGGATGTCTTTTCTGGAAAAGTGTCTATTCACCTGTTCTGCCCATTTCTTAACTGGATTATTTGTTTTTTTGGGTGTTGAGTTTGATAATTGGATACTAACCCTTTATCAGATATGTCATTTGCAAATATCTTCTCCCACTCTGTAGGCTGCCTTTTAGTTTTGTTATTGTTTCCTTTGCTGTGCAGAAGCTTTGTATCTTGACGAAGTCCAATAGTTCATTTTTGCTTTTGTTTCCCTTGCCTCTGGCGACGTGTCTAATAAGAAATCACTACAGCCGAGGTCAAAGAGGTTACTAATGGCAGCTATTCTTACTGATTATTATAATTATCAATAATTCTACTCCAACCCTTTCTATACTGTGATGTTTATTTAATCTAGTTAGAGTAAAAGGATCAACTGAAATGCGTTTGCAGTGCGCTGGAATACCCGTTCACTTACTTTGGTCTTCTAAACCAGGAATGATGGAAGTAGAATTTCCATAGCAATTTACATTTCAGAGGAATGTAGGTTTAGATTCAGAAGTTTTAGTTGAATGTGTATTGGCCTCTGAAGCTTAAAAAACATTGGCTGGGTGTGGGTGTTAACAGGCTTCCCATTAATTTAGCTTCCAAGATGGAAATGTGAACAAGCTGACCCCTACTGCACCCACCCCTGGCAGCACGCGGCACTGACCTTCTCCAGTCGGTATATGAGCTGTTTGGTGGACAGCTGGATGAGCGGTGCTATGAACTCACAGAGGATATTCACAGTCATCATCAAGCTCTTCCCCTTTTGCGCCCCGATCATGGCATGGCACACCAGCTTTTCTTTGACTCTCTGTAGAGAAGACACATCAGCACTTTTGGAACATCCATAGCTCAGAAAACTTATTTCTCAACAATCAGCAAGCTAATTCTCAACTACCTGCCTGGAGACACCAGGGAAAAAGCACATTTTTCTGAGCAGTGCATTCCAGGGATTGCCCTCTGTCACACTATTATTAAAGTCTGACTGGTCGAATATGTCCTGGATGGATCCTGTGTTGGTTTCTAACTGCTCCTGAGGGCACAATCAATTTACATTCAGTTCAACATGTATTATGTATCAGGACTGTTAGGGACTGGACATACAGAACAGTGAGACAAGGCAGGTAAAATCCTTCCTGGGCTTATAGTTCAATGGTAGATACATGATTTCTTATAAGCTAGTCAGGAGCTATGGCTAGAAAAATTTTGTCTTTCATTCTTGAATATTTAAAAAAAACATGCTATAGAAACCAATATTTCTTTGGACCCAAAAGGCCCAGATTTTTATAAAGAACAAAGGACCTCGAGTGAAGCTTATATTGAAGAGTACTCAGGTTTTGGATGTTCATGAATTCAAGTCTCTTCTCAATTATATACTACAACAGGGAAGAACATTCCGGGAAGCTTTTAGTAAATCTTAAACTGAATTTAGAATCCCAGCTGCTCAGATTTAATGTCTTTAAAAATATGATCGGCTCTTGATAACAACATTGTAAATGTGCTCCTGCAACAGGCGGCCAGTGTCTTGAGATGACGGGCTGCGTTCTATTCATCTCTGCAGCCTCAGTGCCTAGCACAGTGCATGTCATGGGGTACATACTTAGTAAAAGTTGGCTGAATCCCTGAATAACAGAAAGAAAGAGCACATTAATTACCAGGATGGGAAATAACCTTTTGCTTTTTGTTTTTGCACTGAGGATGTATTTTGCCTGAAAATGCTCTGCAAAGAAACAATGTAAAGGAAATAAAATCTGTGACCCTAGAGGAGCTAAGGCAAGGGACAGGCTTTCCCATCTTGTCTTCAGGGAGAAAAATTTCTATCGTTTCCTATTTTGTGAGAAAGAAGTTCAGTATCACCTCCTAGTTCAGTGACACCAGCAGGAGCTCAAGCATGATCATTTCTCATCCAGAGAGTCTGCATTTGTGAGGTAGAAGAGGCTCAGGAGTAATTTAGGAAGTTTCTTTTATTTTTTTGACAGTTTCCAATTTCCATTAGGGAATAGGAATAAAGAGACAATGATTTGGAACTGCTTAAATGTTTAAAGCAGAATAGTGATGATATAAATATGAGCAAGACATCAGAGTTGCTGACAATGACTCAGCTCTTTAATTGACACATAAAAAGATGATGGTTATAAAGAGGAAGCTGTTGTGTCAGGTTGAGAGGGAAGGGACCAAGGATGTCCTAATCCCTGGATAGGAGAGGCGGCTGAGAGTGTCTCTAAAAACATCCTTTTTGAATAAATATGAAATTAATATTGCTAAGTGTTAAGAAGAGGCTTAGCTTTGGCTGAACGCTGGCTGTCCCTCTGTCAGAGACTTGCTGGCTGGTCCCTGCTGACCCTGGGGATGAGAACCTACTTGAAATGGTATTGTAAGGTTGGTAGCTGTAGAAACAAACAGAAAACTGAGCAGAGCTGAACCCTGAAGGCAATGGGTGCTGCCATGGTAACTCCGTGCTGTGTGAAAAACCATGAGAAACCACATCCTTTCTTCAGATAAATGTCAAGGGACTCTCCTAAGAAATAGAGCAAAGATTTATTTAGGAGAAAAATAGCTTCTAAATGTGCTGTCCTCTTACCCTGGGAGTAGCAGAATAGCCTTCGAGTATCACATCAATCGTCTGGTCTGGGTACAGCTCCATTCTGACGGGATGGAGCTGAAACACGGGGCCTGGAGGAGCCCTGGACTCCTGGGAGCATTGGGGTTGGGGCTGGCTCTTAGCAAGACCCTTCTTAGCCAGGCTCTTCTTGCTCAGCTTGTCCTGTGGACAGAAATCTTTGTTCATCCAGAACAACTGTTGGACCCGACGTCCTTTGTTGGTCAACTTGAAGCGGTAATAATAGGTGTCCAGGCTGGAAAAGAGGAGGCAGGGATTGAGAGGACTCAGCTTTGAGGTGTTCTCTTCAGCTCTACACCCTGGGGATTTACTCCTCTGAAAGTATTTAAAAAGTGAGTAATGAAATATATTTTTAAAAATTTAGGAAGGCTAAATCACGAGGCTACAAGGAGCCACCACAGTAATGGGACAAGGTAGTGTCTGCTCATGGAGTCCACAGACTGGAGTCCGGCACCTGGGTTTGGTCCCTAAGTTGCCATCACCAGGGAAGGGGCACAGAACACAGACATAGTATGTGCAAAAACCACTCTAATTTACGAGAAATGATTCTGAGGAGTGAATGGAAAACAAAATACCTACTGGAGGAGAGATACATTTCAACTTGTGTTGAGTAAATTTCCACTGACTGAGCAAAATATCTTGTGACGAGCTCAACTTGAAGGGTACTTGGAAGAGAAACCACACATACCCACCAAGCCCAGCCAAAGCTCAAAGGGACTGTACGATGGACCAGAACATCAGCTGTGGTCATTTTTCTCAGACTAGTGCTTTCAAAATTCTGCTATTTCATTCATTAATTCATTTGTTTGTTCATTCATCTATCCCATGAATATTTATTAAGAACCTCTTGATTGTCTGGCTCTTTGCGAGACACTGGGATTTCTAAGAACTTGGAGGTGGCTCAAACATGATTTTGTTTGGTATTTAAAAAAAAAAACTGATTTAGGGGCATCTGGGTGGCTCAGTTGGTTAAGCATCTGCCTTCAGCTCAGGTCATGATCTCAGGGTCCTGGGATCAAGCCCTACATTGGACTCCCTGCTTCTCCCTCTCCTCCCTGCTGTGCTCTCTGTTGTTATATCTGTCTCTCTCTCTCAAATAAATATATAAAATCTTAAAAAAAATAAAAATAAAATAAAATAACTGATTTATAAGCTTATTTAAATTTTTTTTCCCCCAGGGAGAAAACTCATCTCAGGACTGAGGACCGTTTTTTATTTTTAAAATTTTATCAGGCTTTGAGATTTCATCCCCTCTGTTCCTCATTAGAAATAGCATCATAAGTAAGTTGAAGCATCAGATAAATAATGAGTATTTGCCAACTGTCAGGTGTAACCATTTCTATCTAAATATGCATCCACAGAGCAAGCTTACTGGAGTAGCTTGACTTTATGGCTAAGTCCAGGCTTTAGGGAAATAATAAATAATATAAACTGTTTATAAAGTAGGCAGCATCTCTGTCACTTATACACAGTAGGTGTATCTGTCAATCCTCCCAGCAACCCAGTAATAATAAGTATATTTTCTCCCATTTTATAAAGAAATAGAAGCTCTGAAAATTTAGGGAGTTGCCCCAAAATATGCAACCAGAAGAGGCGCCATATGGGTATTTTTTCAGACCCTTACGTTCAAAAGTTTGGCCAACTGTTTCTGTAAAGGGATGAACAATAAATACTTCAGACTTGTTGGGCCATGTGGTCTGTCATGACTACTCAACTCTCCATTGTGTGAAGGGAGCCACAGAAACTGTCTGTATAGGAACGGGCACGGCCATGTGCCAATAAGACTTCATTTATAGAAGCAGGCAGTGGGCTGCACTTTGCCCACCCCTGCTTTTGACACTTCTCCTGGGGATTGCTGGCATTATGATTTTATGGTGAAAGAATAACTGCAGGGTTTGTCCAGAGGAGAAATTGGCAGCTAAAAGCTGCAGTTTGCTTCTACATTCATAGACAACTATTAGCTAACCCTCCATTTCTAGGCAAGTGTCAGAAAATCCTTTGGGGCTTTGTGACACTATTTGTAGACTAAGGAGAACATGTAATTAAGACTGGCGTGCAGTATATTGTTTTCTATAATTATATTTGAGTGCACTTAACAAGAAATTTGGAAATAGAAGCATGGTACGCAATGACAACATGCCCTAGCTTATGGCCAATAGACGGGTGGAGAGGAGCATTTTTATACCTAGCTGACACAAAAACTGTAATTGGATGCTTCTCTGAAAACAAATGAAATTCAACTATCTGACTCGCCTGTTACTTCATGCCTATTGGTTAATGTATCTTCAATCAAGTGTCATGTGTTGTAGATGGAGCAGAGGAAAGGAGGTGTGGATGGGGTTTTGGGGAGGGCTCCTAACTGACTTTTGTCAGGCACATCTTCTCTAAGTATAGTGTGTCCATCTTGGTTTCAAGGCCTGTTACACCAGAAGGCAGGAGTACCCCTCTGAGATCTGTTCACAGTATTGCAACAGGCCAAATTCAACTGGCCCCCAAGAGTCGACTAGTGGCAGCCATGTGACTCCTCTGAGGAACCGTGAATAAACCGCCATATCTATCCTCCACTGTTAGCGTTCAAACCTCATACATTTTCAGAGCTGCATTTAGACTGTTCTGCTCACAGATGTCTACCCTATACCACCTTTTATATAAATATGGAGATTCTCTAGCTTTTCAGGTGGAGACAATTGCAAACTTCTCAATTGTTGGTGCATGGGTGGGGAGACAAGCAGAGGACATAATACAAGAAAAATTACCGGCCTTGCAATAACTGATAATATACAATAAATTTTTTAACCTTCCAAGTTATACTCTATTTAGGTCACCACCAAGTTGCATCTGTATTTTCTACATTCATGGAGAGGAATTAGCAGTGCATTGGAATTAAAGAGGAGACATCATGGTTGAGATTCTAAATTTGTCACAAAGAAGCCATTGTATGTTTGAGAGAAAAATGCACTTCTAGAAGTCTCTTCTCTAGTGTGGAGGGACACAGCTTGGAGAACTCCACTATGCTGTGCCTAGGAAATGTCTTCTTGTGGCTGATGTATCCATTTGAAGGGAGAATGAAGACAGGAAGGGGGGAGGGCTGAAGACACTAATTCTATTTACTTAAAATAATTTTTCAAAGTAGAGGTGATGGTCAGCTAATGCAACATCTGTAGTATGTGTAAGAATTGGTCCAGGATGTCTCCCTACCTAAAATGTGCTCCCAAATTGAGCTCTGGAGCAAAGGGCTTATCTGAGACGATGGTGGAGCCAACTCCGGAAGCCTGGACAGGAATCCGGTAAGTGTTGCTATTTTCTATGTCCAAAATGACCGTGTCTTTGAAGGTCAGGATGTCATTCAGGTTGGCAGTCAGTGTCAGCTGAACATCGGTTTCCGGGGGAACCAGGCCTTTACTGGGTTCAATCGTCCACAGGGACTTTGTGTGTGCCTGCAACACAAGACTACAAGTTAACAGTGAAGATATTCTTGGCTTTTCATTCTGCTCATGTCAAAGCCCTCTAGACTTCAAATGGCTGGCACTGCAGAACTCCACATCAGAGACAAACTTTTTTTTTTTTTAATCAAAGCAACTGAGTGTTTGTTGGCTTTTCTTTTTTTCAAAAAGCAATCTGATTCTGAAGAGCAAACCTACAATTCCACTTTTGAATGCTCTGTGAAGATTCTTTATATCTCTTTCTCAAAATGACAGTCCAGTTCTCTAACAAGCTTATACTAATTATCTGCTCTAATCTCCAAATTCTGAGATGCTGACAGAAGGTACAACATCCTTCCTGGAATCTGTAATTTTTCAAAACAAATGTTTTTCAAGGGCAAAGTTTCTATGATGTTATAGTGAGGATGAACAGCTTTCATTAATGAACACAATACAGGAAGTTTTTATATATATTATTTCATAATAATCAATGGAATTTTGTTTGCTAAAATTTCAAACTTATTTTGAAATATATGACAGGACTGAATTATAAGTTGGAATTGATGCCCACCAATCTGTTTCCTTTAACCACTTAGACTCTTATAGCTCTCTCTTTCCTCCCTAAGGTCTTTGGCCAAATGATACCTCTCAACGAAGCCGACTCTGCCCATCACATTTTAAATTACAAACCTTCCCCCAGTAATCCTGATCCCCTTTGCCCTGTTCTATTTTTTTTCCCTTAGCACTTACCATCTTCTAACATTGTGTATAACTGATTTCTTCAACATGTTTGTTTGTTTCCTTGCACTAGCATATAAGCTCTCCATAGAAGGGATGCTTATGTTTTTTGTTCTTGTTGGTGTTCACTGATATATGTCCCCAGTACTTATAACTGGTACATAGTTATAAGTGCTTAATAAATATTTGATAAATGAATTAATGTATTACCTTTGATGTAGGAAAACTCAATTCTCAACTAAAGTAACTTATTCCAGATTTTAACAACACAAATTATTTGCTATCCCTTCCTTATATTAAGTAGAGAGGCTTTTTTTGTATCCTCCATAACACTGGTATTTGGTCCAATCCCTTGGAGCTAAATAGGATAAACTGAAGCACCCTCTTTGCTTAACAGCCCTTTGAATCCAGCATCCTAGCTTTAGAAGAAAATCTCAAATAGCACAATCAGGCTCCAAAGTAAGTTAAAAATTTGGTTAAGGTGTCAAGTCATAAAAATGTTGTAAGGATCTTATTTACTGTAAAAATATAAATTCTGCTTACTTGATGGTAATCTATCTTTTTTTTCAGGCTCCTTTTAAGATTTTCCCCTTGTATTTACTTACTTACTTATTTATTTAATTTAAATTTGATTTAGTTAACATATAGTGTACTATTAGTTTCAGGGGTAGAATTTAGTGATTCATCAGTTGCATATAACACCCAGTGCTCATTACATCAAGAGCCCTCCTTAATGCCTGTCACCCAGTTACCCCATCCCCCCACCCACTTCCCCTCCAGCAACCCTCAGTTTGTTTCCTAGAGTTAACAGTCTCTTATGGTTTGCCTCCCTCTCTGTTTTTATCTTATCTTATTTTACCTTCCCTTCCCCTATGTTCATCTGTTTTATATTTAATTGTAGGGCAGGTTCACTATAAGGTGTCTAATTAGGAGTTTATTTGCATATCCTGCTTGGAATTTGCTACTTTTCTAGAATCTGTGCTTTGATAGCTCTTTTTTTTTTTTTTTAAAGATTTTATTTATTTGACAGAGAGAGAGACAGCGAGAGAGGGAACACAAGCAGGGGGAGTGGGAGAGGGAGAAGCAGGCTTCCCGCGGAGCAGGGAGCCCGATGTGGGGCTCGATCCCAGGACCCTGGGATCATGACCTGAGCTGAAGGCAGATGCTTAATGACTGAGCCACCCAGGCGCCCCATGATATCTCTTATTTCTGAAAAAATTTCAGCTATTATCTGTTTAAATATTTTTTCTGCCTCATTCCCTTTCCCTATCCTTGTGTGTATATGGCTTTTCTATTGTGTCCTCTGTCTCTTAGACTCCCATCTGCACTTCCCATTCTTTTGCTCTTGGTGCTTCATTTTGGATTTGTTCTGAGCTATCTTCCAGTTCACTAATTCTTTCTTCAGCTGTGTGCAAGTGACTTTTAAACACACCTATTATGTTTGCTTTTACAAGTAAACGACAAAAATGTAGGTCAGAGGAGGCTGGGGTGAAGTGCTTCAGGGAAACCTAAAGAACAAGATGCTTCTCCAGAACAGAGGATATTGAAATTCTTTGATTGTGACATGATTAACTTGCAGGATCTCAGCACTCTACACACTGACATCCAGCTGGCTAAGAAGAGAAGAAAGAGGATGGAGGGTCACATACTGAAACCTTATGTACCAACCCTGGAAATGTTACACATCACTTCTGCCACTTCCGCTGTCTAGAACTCAGTCACACAGCCATGCTCAACTGCAAAGAAGGCTGAGAAATGTCATCTGGCTCCAAGTCCAAGAGTAAAAGGGAATGGGTGTGGTGAATCACTAGCTGCTTGCTGCTAAAGTCATCCTGATGGTTAAGTCTACTCCCAGATCCTTAAGGTCTTCTCCCAACTGACCTGGATCTCAGATTTTGGAAGGTGAAGAATTTACTCCATCAGAACACAGAAGTGGATGCATAACTTGGCATTTCAACTCCTATGGGAATTGCAGGCCTGGGGTTATTACCTACCTGCTGTTAGGACAAATGGAGGGGCAGCTACAAGAGAAAATAAGAAAGTTCTAGGCCAGGTCATCTCAGCTGTTGGCCCTTCTTCCCAAATTAGTGGCCCTGGAGCACTCTACATAGTTTTACTCATTTATGAGACTCAGCTTACAATTAAAACATAAATCAATGCCATTTTTGTCCCTTTTTTTATCAAAAAGCAAATGCCTTTTGGAAGAAGGTTCTGTCAATGTCATCTCTCCTGTTATAACCATTTATTTTCCTCCTCTAGCCAGTAGCACAGGTCAATCCTCTGTTCATAACGAAGATACGGTGTCACCAGCATAAGTGCTATTTCAAGTCAGGGGACATTAGTTTTCAATGGATGGGTACAATTTCTATTCTGATTCCTGCTGACACAGGTTGGCTGCCCTGGAAAGAAGATATGAAGTTGCTCTCCAGGGCTGAATTGGTGAGTTTTCTTTTTGATGAAGCTTATTAATCAATGTTTGGCATAAAACCAGGCAGCCAAGTACATCCTCGAATCCACGAACAAGGCACATTAAAATGCCAGTTGCTAAGGTACTGGACTATCCTCCCCCAAAGTCAAGCTTTAAACTGCTCTAACACCCTGTGTCTCTTTGCTATTTGACTTTTAGGGATGTCCTTTGCTGCTAGGAAGGACTTGGCATATATGATATTTTCTGTTATTAGACTGCAGATCTGATGAAGAAGGAATGGATGAATGATAATCATCATAGCTATGGAGGACATTCCACAACCTTTCAAAACTCCAACACAGTAAGACAACAACTGATGGAAATAGGTTAGGAAGGAGGGCTCTGAAGGAAAAGGGATGTGGGTTTGAGTCCCAGCTGCAAAGCTTTCGAACTGTTGGATCTTGGGCGTGTTACTTGACCACGCCCAGGCTCAGCGTTCCCATTTGGAGCTGGTGACACCAGCTGCACCTTCCGCGCAGATTGTGGTGATGCTTCTCGTGAGGTAATGCATGTGAAACTCAGAGCAGCATCTGACAAATAGTAAGTCCTCACAAATGACAGCCACTGTCATCATTTCATCAAAATATGAAATGTCCCACATGACACATAATCATGGGCTCAACAGTATTTTTTTAAGATTTTAAAAAATTTATTTGTCAGAGAGAGAGAGAGAGAGCACACAAGCAGGGGGGAGCGGCAGGCAGAGGGAGAAGCAGGCTCCCTGCTGAGCAAGGAACCCAACGTAGGACTCGATCCCAGGACTGTGGGATCATGACCTGAGCTGAAGGCAGACGCTTAACAGACTGAGCCACCCAGCTGTCCCTAGGCTCAACAATATTTGCTAAAAATAATAGATTACAAAACTGAGAAAACAAAGAGGGATGCTAAGAAAGCCTATAACAGACACTACCCTTTACAGAAGAGAAGCAGCTTGTAAGGATTTGTGATAGACAGAATTATAAGGTGGCTCCCAAGATGTCCCTCTCCTAGTGTATAGGTATCTTCTCCCAGTTATTTAATCAAACATGAATCTAGGTGCTACTGTGAAGGGATTTTGCAGATGGAATTAAGGTCCTACATCCATTGATTTTAAGGTGGGGAGATTATCCTTAGTGGATCAGATGAGCCCTTAGAAGGGATTGGGCTCACTCTGGAAGACAGTATGGAGGTTCCTCAAAAAGTTAAAAATAGAACTACCCTACAACCCAGCAACTGTACTATTAGGTATTTATCCAAAGGATACAAACATAGTGATTTGAAGGGGCACATGCACCCCAATGTTTATAGCAACAATGTCCACAATAGCCAAATTATGGAAAGAGTCCAGATGTCCATCGACAGATGAATGAATAAAGATGTGGTACACACACACACACACACACACACACACACACGGAATACTACTCAGCCATCAAAAAGAATGAAATCTTGCCATTTGCAATGACGTGGAGGGAACTAGAGGGCTAAGTGAAATAAGTCAGTCAGAGAAAGACAAATATCATATGATTTCATTCATATGTGGAATTTAAGAAACAAAACAGATGAAAATAGGGGAAGGGAAGGAAAAATAAGATGAAAACAGAGAGGGAGACAAACCATAAGAGACTCCTAACTATAGGAAACAAACTGAAGGTTGCTGGAGGGGAAGTGGGTAGGGGGATGGGGTAACTGGGTGATGGGCATTAAGGAGGGCCCTTGATGTAATGAACACTGGGTGTTATATGCAACTGATGAATCACTAAATTACCTCTGAAACAAAACAAAACAAAACAAAAACCAAACAAAGGTGGGGAGATTATCCTTAGTGGATCAGATGAGCCCTTACGGTTTCACATATTTGTTCCCAAAATGATAAAAATGGGCTTTCCTAAGCCTTCCATCCAAACTTCAGCAAAACAGGTGCCTTTGTTTTTTTCTGTGAATTGGGAGTGAAAAGGCTGAGTCCTTAGAGCAGCCCATGAACAACACATATGAAAGGTTAGTACATGCATGTGCACAGGACTGTGAAAGATGGAAAGATGGTAATCATCTGCAATTCAGAATTCCATGCCTGCTGGTGATGAGTGTGACACCCTGAGGTGTCACGTGTCTGAAGATAACATCTGCTTTTTATTTTATAATAGTGTATCAGTGCACTTAGGCAGCGCTCAGCTCCCAAGGTAATACAGTCAGAGCTTTTAGAAGTTTCATCATGGTGTATTTAATATTTGCCACAAAAGACAGAAGTGAATGCTATTGTTTGCACATGTCATTTCAACAATAAATGAGAGTGAATATACTCAGGCAGACCTCCTCTTCCATAGTGCTAATGACCATGGAGCTTGAAGAAAATGCTGTGTACTTTCTTCAAAATGACTTGTTTGCCAGTTGAAATCTGTAAGAATTTCCTTCCATGGAACAAGAAGACACAAATAACAACAGGAACCAATGTGCAGAGCTAGGGATTTCTTTGGATTAATACTATTATCTCAGCAGACGATCAATTCTTTGTGGAACAAGAACAATGAACAGTCACCGAGGCCTTTCTCCTTTTCGTCTGCTAAATATGGTATCTCAACTCATTTGATTATCTTTCCTGAAGTGAGTCACTTTATTACTTAAAAGAATTAACTGAGAATTAGGAGATGAAGTACGAAAGAAATGGTGCCGGAGCTTTACAAGGGAGGCAGTGGAGGGGAATGTTTAAAAGAGTGGGCTTTGAAGTCACATGACTTGGTGGTCAACTGTGGACTCTACCCTTTGTAGCCAGGTGATCCAGGATTAATTTTAAAATCGATTTCAGTTTCCTCATCTGTTAAATGTGCTGCTTGAAGATGAAATAAAACAGGAGCCAAGCATCTAGCACTTTGTCTACCACAGAGTAAGTGCTCAATAAATGGTGGGTATTATTAACGTTATCTATCAAAACTTTACATCCAGTTCCTCTTCCTGCTTGTGCCCTCCCCAGTCTACATTAGTGACACGGTTCTTTTTCACAGGGCTGATCCTGCTCCTCTCCTGCTGAAGATACTGGAAGGCTCTCCACGGTCTGGACCAATGGTGTTGAATCCTTTATCCCCTTTGAGAATGCTATGGAACCCCACCACAGAAAATGTACACACACACACACACCCAAACTTGACATGTGATTTCCAGGGTTCATGGTGGATATTTGCCACTTTTTCTGTTTGCAACATGGCAGCCTGTAATCAAGACTGGTATACCTTTGGTCTGGAGAATCCATTCCAAATTCTTCAGAAGAGGACCCCAACGCACTTTTCTAGGCTTCCTTTCTAGGCACTGTCAATTTCCAAAATGCACCCTTGGCTTTGGCCCTACCAGCTCACTCACCCCTCCCAAGTGTACTGTACATCATCACTGCACTTAACTATGCTACTCTGTGGGATCGTACACCCCATTTCCCTGTCTTCCTCCTCCTTATCCTGCAAGTCTCCATTCAAATGTTTTATGTATGAACATTTTAAGTTTTATAGAAGAATTAATCACCTCCTCCCCTGTGGTGACATATCATAACACAGTGTGCTGTAATACTGTATCGGTTGTGTATTCATTTCTTTTTCTGAGATTGTAAACCCTTCGAAGAAAGAGACCATTCTGTGTGCTTTTATGCCTCTCACTTCAGTTAGCACAGTACCAGGAATGGGGAAGGTGTTCAAAAAATATTTTTTTTGTCAATAAATATATGAAAATATTCAGCCTTACCAGTAAGCCAAAGAAACACTAACAATACAACATTTTTTTTTCATCTGCCAGATTTGGCAAAAACAAACCAAATGCTGGCAAGGGTCTGAGAAAGGGTGACATTCTTCAACACTGCTGGGGGTAGGATGTAAATTGGTATAAATTTTCTGGGAGAAAATTTCCTAAGATATATTAAGCCTTTTAGTTATGTTCATGTCATATGACCCGGCAAATGCATTTCTAGAAGTCTAGTCTAGGAAACGGTGAGGAATGTGATCAGCAATTAGGACATGAGCACTGTTTACGGTGGTGAAAAATTGGAAGCAATCTATTAGTAGGGGATTAATTAAATCAACTGTGGTGGAGCCAAGTGAGGCAATAAAATCAGTCACTGAAATGATCTGAACAGGAATGTTCCTTAATGATTCATACTGAAAGTGACTACACTTCATTGTTGAGTGAAAACAGCTGGTAATGAAGTCGAATTATCCCATGAGAGGGGGTAGAAATACACAAACACACACACACAGTGACGGTTCAGAAGATATACACCGAAAATTTAACAGTGGTTATATGTTTGGTGGCATTGTGAGTGGTTTTTTTCTTCCTCCATTTGTTCTACAAGGATAATGTCAATTGCATTATAAGAAGACGTGCACTTATATTTATTGAAGAAAGAACTCGTCCTAAAAGGATATGGGCACTCTCTTTAGAGCCCATGTAATTTTAACTTTGTTTGCTCTCTTGCTTCTATTTCATTCCTGGCTTCTTTCTTTCTTAGAAGTTTTTCTTTGTAAATAAATAATACAGGTACACAATGTAAAACTCAAATGAGTATAAGGGTAAAGAGTCTCTCTCTCTCTCTTCTGTCTGTTGATAGCCACTAGCTGCCATCCCGGGAGGCCGCCACTCTTGGCAGTTTGCTGCGTATCTTTCCAAAGATTCTTTATGACTTAAAAAAAAAAGCCCCTTTTTCCACAACCTCTCCAACATTTGTTGTTTCTTTCCCTGTCCATTTTGGCCATTCTAACTGGTGTAAGGTGGTATCTCAATGTGGTTTTGATTTGAATTTCCCTGATGGCTAATGATGATAAACATTTTTTCATGTGTCTGTTAGCCATTTGTATGTCTTCTTCAGAGAAGTGTCTTTTCATATCTTCTGCCCACTTTTTGACTTGATTATTTGTTTTTTGGGTGTTGAGTTTGAGAAGTTCTTCTTTTTTTTTTTTTTAAGATTTTATTTATTTATTTGACAGAGAGAGACACAGCGAGAGGGGGAACACAAGCAGGGGGAGTGGGAGAGGGAGAAGCAGGCTTCCTGCCGAGCAGGGAGCCCGATGTGGGGCTCGATCCCAGGATCCTGGGATCATGACCTGAGCCGAAGACAGACGCTTAACGACTGAGCCACCCAGGCGCCCCGAGTTTGAGAAGTTCTTTATAGATCTTGGATACGAGCCCTTTATCTGTAGTGTCATTTGCAAATATCTTCTCCCATTCTGTGGGTTGCCTCTTTGTTTTGTTGACTGTTTCCTTTGCTGTGCAGAAGATTTTCATCTTGATGAAGTCCCAAAAGTTCATTTTTGCTTTTGTTTCACCAGCTTTTGGAGATGTATCTTGAAAGAAGTTGCTGTGGGCGATGTCAAAGAGGTTACTGCCTATGTTCTCCTCTAGGATTTTGATGGATTCCTGTCTCACATTGAGGTCTTTCATCCACTTTGAGTTTATCTTTGTGTATGGTGTTAGAGAATGGTCGAGTTTCATTCTTCTGCATGTGGCTGTCCAATTTTCCCAGCACCATTTATTGAAGAGACTGTCTTTTTTCCATTGCATGTTTTTTCCTGCTTTGTCAAAGATTATTTGACCATAGAGTTGAGGGTCCATATCTGGGTTCTCTATTCTGTTCCATTGGTCTATATGTCTGTTTTTGTGCCAGTACCATGCTGTCTTGGTGATCACAGCTTTGTAATATAGCTTGAAATCGGGCAACGTGATGCCCCCAGCTTTGTTTTTCTTTTTCAACATTTCCTTGGCGATTCGGGGTCTTTTCTGATTCCATACAAATTTTAGGATTGTTTGTTCCAGCACTTTGAAAAATGTCATTGGAATTTTGATTGGGATGGCACTGAAGGTATAGATTGCTCTGGGTAGCATAGACATTTTCATAATGTTTATTCTTCTGATCCATGGGAATGCAAGTTGGTACAGCCACTTTGGAAAACAGTGTGGAGGTTCCTCAAAAATTTAAAAATAGAGCTACCCTAGGACCCAGCAATTGCACTACTGGGTATTTACCCCAAAGACATAGATGTAGTGAAAAGAAGGGCCATATGCACCCCAATGTTCATAGCAGCAATGTCCGCAATAGCCAAACTGTGGAAAGAGCCGAGATGCCCTTCAACAGATGAATGGATAAAGAAGATGTGGTCCATATATACAATGGAGTATTACTCAGCCATCAGAAAGGATGAATACCCAACTTTTACATCAACATGGATGGGACTGGAGGAGATTATGCTAAGTGAAATAAGTCAAGCAGAGAAAGTCAATTATCATATGGTTTCACTTATTTGTGGAACATAAGGAATATCATGGAGGACATTAGGAGAAGGAAGGGAAAAATGGGGGGGGGAATTGGAGGGAGAGATGAACCATGAGAGACTATGGACTCTGAGAAACAAACAGGGTTTTAGAGGGAGGGGGGAGGGGGGATTGGTTAGCTCGGTAATGGGTATTAAGGAGGGCACGTACTGCATGGAGCATTGGGTGTTATACAAAAACAATGGATTGTGGATCACCACATCAAAAACTAATGATGTATTATTGTATAGTGACTAACATAACATAATAAAATAAAATAAAAAGTCCATTTGCATATATACTACTTTTTCTTACATAAATGGTAATAGCATACTTTCCTGCAGCAAGATTGAAATTTTCAAATTTTTATGAAATGTACACATACAAATAATTCGCAAAGTCAAAGGGTTCTAGGAAAAAGACATGAAAAACAGTAGTCCTTCGAACCCACTCTTCCACCCTTCCCCATTTTTCCTATCCTTGTCCATTAACGGAGGCAACCGCTGTCAATTCTTTTTGCATTTTCTTGTGGCGTTTGCCTTCCTCCAAGGAACCTACTGCTACTGCTTTTCAGTTTGAGCATTATCAATTTATTTCTCTCTACAGAAGACAATGACAGCTCTCTTCTCTCCCTCTCTCCATCACTTTCTTCCCCTCATACTCCCAATATAGTTAAAACTTATTTTCTGGTGAGAATCTACACTGTGAGCATGCAAATACTATTCACAGCTGAGCTATGAAAAGCATACTGTGATTACATTTCCATTTGTGTACAACTTTTATTTTCCCAGGAATTATTGTCTTGTCTTTGTTTGTTGTTTAATGTATCTATCATGGACACATCCCCAAACTCTCAGAGCGGTAAATGTCCTCTCTAAAACATCCGATTTTCTATCAGCTCCATTTTCTTAGAGACAAATCTCTCCTGGAGCCATCTGTTCTGCAACTCCTGTCTGACCTGACTGCTCTGTGGGCCTGCAACACATCGGGCATCCTAAGAATGCCACACAGCACATCCTGGGTATTCCTTGAGCTTCTTTCCTGGGTCTGAGCCTTTGTACCCCAGATCTCATGTTTTCCTCACTTCGGTGGAGAACGTTCTTCACTACCTTCCCAAGAAAGGATTCATGGAGGGTAAATGTTTTGAGATCTTGCATGCCTGAAATGTCTTTATTCTATCCCCACATCTGATTAATCTTGTGGCTGGTTGATGAATTCAAGACTAAGATTTATTCTCCTTCAAAGAGTCTTTTTTTCCACTCCAGTGTTGCTGTCTAGAAGTCTGAGGTCACTCTGGGTTCCTGATTTGTTTTTTCTTTTTGAGCACTAATACTTTTCCATCTGGAATTTAAAGATGTGTTTTCACATGGGCCTATTTTCATCAATTATGCAGCATATTTGATGAGTATTTTCCATAAATTCCTCTCTGTTAGTTCTGGGTATGTTCCTTGGATTATTTCTTGCATAATCTCCTCACCTCCATTTTTAAATTTGTTCTTTCTGGATGTACTTATTTGGATTTTTGAAATGTTGAAAAAAATCATCTAATTTTCTAATCTTTCTCTCCTTGTTTCTAGCTTTTTCTCCTATTGTTCTACTCTCTGATAGCTTCTCAATTTTATTTTCCAATTCTGTTATCAAAATTTTACCTTTCGTGATTTTATTTTTAACTTCTATAACCACATTTTTATTGCTCCTTTAAAAAAAATATCACCTTGTTCTTGTTCACGGATGCAAAGTCATCTTTTATTTTCCTGAAATTACTAATGATCATTTTGCTTTAAGCTTTCTTCTCACTGTATTGCCTTTGTTTCCTCCATGTTTTCAACTTTATGTTTTCTGGTTTCTTGCTTCTGTATTACAGGCTTTCTTTCTTTTTTTTTTTTTAATTAATTAATTATTTATTTATTTTTGATGTAGTATTCCATGATTCATTGTTTGTGTATAACACCCAGTGTTCCATTCAATACATGCCCTCCTTAATACCCATCACCAGGCTAACCCATCCCCCCACTCTCCTCCCCTCTAAAACCCTCAGTTTGTTTCTCAGAGTCCACAGTCTCTCATGGTTTGTCTCCCCCTCTGATTTCCTCCCCTTCATTTTTCCATTCCTACTATCTTCTTCTTCTTTTTTTTTTTTAACATATAATGTATTATTTGTTTCAGAGGTACAGGTCTGTGATTCATTAGTCTTACACAATTCACAGGCTTTCTTGATGCAGCTTAGTTAAGTACTTGTAAAGCACTAAAACCATATGTGCTTGGGCAAGGGCCACCAGATATTTTAGATGCCCAACTATCAGTTTATTTCTGGCTTTCCTTGTGGCTGGTGAAACTGCCCAGAGAATATTCCAATCTGCTGCCCATGTGCTGAGGATTGAGGGGGAAGGGGGCCTTTCAGGATGAAGACTTTCTGGTAGTCCTCTTATTTTCATAATGGTACCCTGCTCTCAGCAGTGCCTTAGAAATCAGCAGCCAGGGGCGCCTGGGTGGCTCAGTCGTTAAGCGTCTGCCTTCAGCTCAGGTCATGATCCCAGGGTCTTGGGATGGAGCCCCGCATCGGGCTCCCTGCTCAGCGGGAAGCCTGCTTCTCCCTCTCCCACTCCCCCTGCTGGTGTTCCCTCTCTCGCTGTCTCTCTCTGTCAAATAAATAAATAAATAAATCTTAAAAAAAAAAAAAAAGAAATCAGCAGCCAGTTGACGATTATTCCTTTTAAGGTAAACTGTCTTTGTGTCTCTGGCTGCCTTTAATATCTACTCTCTGGTCTTAAGCAGTTCAACTATAATGTGCCTAGATGTGGTTTTCTTTATATTTATCTTGCTTTATAATGCTTTTTGAATCTGGCTTGATGTCTCACCCATGGTCTCTTCTGCTCCATTCTCTTCTCTCCTTCTGGTACTCCAATAACCATACCCTTTGTGTATATTTGTTTGTTTGACCAGCTCGTCTACATTTTTCATCCTTTTATCTCTCTTCCTTTTCATTTTGGGTCGTTTCTTCTGACCTATCTTCCATTTCCACAATTTTCTCTTCATCTGTATCTAATAAGCAGTTAAACCCATCTAGTGAGTCCCTAATTTCAATGGTATTTTTCAGGTCTTTAGTTCCATTTGTTCTCTTCTATACTTTCCATAGTTCTACCAAAATTTTAAACCTTGCCTTTTAGTTCCTTGAGCATATTAAGCATATCATAGTTTTCTGTTCAGTAGTCTTATCTCCTTGTATGGCTGGTTATTTTTATTTTTATTTTTATTTTTTTTTATATTTTTTTAAGATTTTATTTATTTATTCATGAGAGACAGAGAGAGGGACAGAGGCAGAGGGAGAAGCAGGCTCCCCGCGGAGCAGGGAGCCCGATGCGGGACTCGATCCCAGGACCCCAGGATCATGACCTGAGCCGAAGGCAGACGCTTAACCGACTGAGCCACCCAGGCGTCCCAGCTGGTTATTTTTAAATTAACTGTTAGACTTTGTATATAAAAACTGTAGATACATAAAATACTTTAAAGCTTAGAATAATGTTTTCTTCCTTTGGTGAGAGTAATATATATTTGCTTCTAGGAAAGATGTAGGGAGAACTAGCAATTCTAGATGTTCTTTATCCAGGCAGAGATTAAAATAATTTGAAATGAGGGTCTGTGCTAGTTTACTTTTTTCCCAGGGTGTAGCTTTATCAGAGTCCTAACCAAAAGTCTGAGAGTTTTACCAAGTCCAATCTTCTCCAATTTTTATCTCTCTAGCCAGTCTAGATTTCAGTTTTTATCTTCATAGACCTGTGAGTTTTCTGAATGCTCTTTTCAGATTTTCAACCTCTGCAGCAATTCCATAGGAAAAACAGTTACAAATGCTGAACATATATTTGTTTCCTTTTTCTTTTTGTTTGTCACTGGCTTTGGTGCTCTTAAACACAGTTTTTCATATTTTTCCCAGATTTTCTTCTTGTTCTCAGAGAGAGGTAGTTTGGCATAATAGATTGAATAGGAAGGGATTGGTCACTGATCTGCTGAAGGTTCTTAGTGGTCAAGCAATTGCCCTACCTCTTGATTTCCCCATTTGTGGGGGAAGATGTCTGTAAGAATTTTAAGGCCAGCTGAGTTTGGTTGCATGAGGGAGCCAGGTATATGTAATTTACATTGCTCTTAAGTAATATGTACCAACAATCTTTTCAGGCTACTAGGATGTATCTTTAAACAAGGATTGTAATGTTCTTTCTGAAAGTCACTGCCTTCTCAAAACTCAGCAAAAGGTGTCAGATCAAACACAAAGCATGAAGATAGTTAACTAAAAGGAAAGAGGACAGCTCCTAAGCATGCAGACATGACTTACACAGATTCCAGGGACCATCTGTACAAATAAATGAATAAATAAACTCCAAGGAGATAGAGAATCAGAAACCTATTGAACTTGAAAATTCTAAATACTAACCTATTTTCTAATAAACCTCTTTTCTTTGATGTGGAAGAACATATATGCATTCATTAATGCAAATATTTTCTATTTCACAAGAAGGCTTCACTGTCAAATATTTAGAGAAACAAGTGAAAAGTGAGGAAAAAGGCAGCATTAGAGCTCCCATTTCATAGAGCTCTGTACTGTATGGGTCAGTTAGTTTGGAACCTTAGGACCTCTCTGAGTGTGCCTTATTTATTTCTCTTTCTTATCTAAGAAAATAATATAAAAGACCTTAAGATATAGTGTCATAAAGATTTAAGTCTTTCCACAAGTCATTTCACCTAGATCTTTTTGTCTGTCAACGTTAATAATCAAAGCTAGCATTTATTTAATGCCAAATGCTTATTTTTCACCAGGCACTATCTAGATATATTATCATGGTTAATCTTCTAGATGCCATTATTAGTTCCAGTTAAAGGGAAGGAGCCAGTCTTAGAAAGGTTAAATAACTTTCCCAGAGTTAGAGCATATAGAGTCAGGACTCCATTCCAGATCTGCCCGACTACAACATCCTTACTCTTGATAGTACAAAATACTACTTCAACACTCATATACTAAACAACTCTTTGTTGAGTGACTACCATATGTTAGACAACTGTGTGTGACACATGACCATGCCTGCCCTCAGATAATGTTGCCCTTCCCTCTCAGACACATCCCAATTTAATGTCCTAACATCCCAGGGGGGGATTTTTTTCTTCCAAAGTATGAAACTTAATGCTGCATACAACAATTTCATCACAAATGACACTCAAAAAGACACCAGTGTCATCCTATGAAGAGCTCTACCATGTCATATATGCCCCTCCAGTCTCTGTCTTTTTGCTTGTGACAGGGAAGAGGAAATGGAACTAAGAAAGAATATGATTTTCTCCCTGAAAAACATCATATAATCTTGACATATGTGGGTTGGGGATTTCATACCATTAATAAACCTTTACACCATAATACTTATCACAACCTTCTTGTCTTTTTTTGTTATATGAAAGTGTTTATTTCATTTTATAGTAGCTTATTGTTGAATATGACTGTCTGCTCTCAGTGCACAGTCGGAATAAATTCTTTAGTTGATAATGACAATGACAGCCATCCTTTAAAAGTGACATGAGCTGGTAACTTAGTCAGTTAAGGCTGCTCTAACATAGACTGGGTGGTTTATAAACAATAGAAATTTATTTCTCCTAGTTCTGAAGGGTGGAAGTCTGAGATCAGAGAGTCAATATGGTCAGGTTCTGGTGAGAGCCCTCCTCCAGGCTGCAGATTGCCATTATTCTCATTGTATCATCACATGATAGAAAAGGTGAGAGCTCTCTGGGGTCTCTTTTATGAGGGTGCCAGTCCTATTCACGAGGACTCTACCTCCATGATCTAATTGCCTCCCAAACCCCTCACCACTTATATCATCATTTTGGGGGTTATGATTTTAATATATGAATTCTGCAGGGACACAAACGTTTAGTCCATAACAATTGATTAGATGATGATGCTGGTAATGGAGAAGAAATTATAAATTTTTATGGAGGAGGGAAGGTGGAATTTGGAAAAAAACATATCTGATCAATATAAAGGAAGTTTACCTTAATCTCCCTCTGTGGTGACAAGTATTAACTGTAAGCCTGAATAATAATTAAATAGAAAAAACAATTTGCTAAAGCTAATTAAGAGCTGGGAGAGGCAGAATGAAGATGGAAAGTCTTGCAAAGCATGCAAGAAACTCATATATTTTTCTTTTATTTTTTAGATAGCCCTTTAATAACAAAGGAACAAAACCTCCTCCCTTCATTTTGGCTTTAGCTTACATTTAAACTAATCATATTCAATCAGTAGAGCTGTTGTTCTAAATTCAGGGAAGGTGCTGACCCATCATGTTACCTAACATTCAATCGATAGCTTTCCTTTTTTCAGTGTGTTTTATAATCAATATGACCTGCTGGAATCTGTCTTCTGGGTTTCACTTTAGCTTTGCCAAAGTAAAAGAAGTCTCAAGTGAGAGTCAGGGTAAGAGGCTCACAGCTCCCTGTCAAGCAAAATCCTTTGCTTCGGTAAGTCTCTTGATATTATTGCCATTGGTTCCTCTAGTCAATGAATAAGTCCCTTGGAATGGCTCTCAGGAAAAGCGCAATCCATTTTGGGAATGGCTATGACATTTATGTATTAAAGAAAAGACGCCCACCATGATAAACCAGAATGTTATTCTTTTTTTTTTTTTTTAAAGATTTTATTTATTTATTTGAGAGAGAGAGTGAGAGAGAGCATGAGAGGGGAGAGGGTCAGAGGGAGAAGCAGACTCCCCACTGAGCAGGGAGCCCGATGTGGGACTCAATCCTGGGACTCCAGCATCACGACCTGAGCTGAAGGCAGTTGCTTAACCAACTGAGCCACCCAGGCACCCTAGAATGTTATTCTCTTATTTTCCTATTCTTGTGAATTTGTTTTATAGATTTCTCATATTTGTAGATTTCTCATATTTTATAGATTTCCTCATAACTAAGGCAAAGATATAAGAATTCTGCTCCCTTATGCCAAATAAAGACGTAATTCACTACCCTTTTGTAAGTACTCACTGATAGTATATAAAGCACTGTAAAAATTAGTTAAGAGGACTGACTATAAATCAAGCTTTAAAACACACCCTTCACTCTCACATATAGAAAAAAGAGATACAATTTTGAGATCAACACTGTATCGACCAGAAATGGAACAGAAGCAATAAGAGGGTCCTGAAGCCACAGACCTCCTTGGCTCTAGGTCCTAAAGTCACTAAAGGAAGCTTGAGGGACAAAATGAAAACCAAAAAGGTTTTTCAGGAAGTAAGGGATAAGGGCCAGTGTTCCCAGCCAAGAGAGCTTCCCTGAATTTGAAAGGCCGAACAAAGCTGTGATGTTCCCAAGGTAATAGTCTACACACACTTGTGCCAGTGGTGGTGGTGAAGTACAGACGGTCATGTAGACAGGCCCAATGTCAAGCCACTGTCAAGTGTAATGACTGAATCTGTGATTTTTCCAATATCCCCATTGGGGGGAAAAGGATCAACACTTGATTCTGGGCTTGAGATAGTTGTCCAGGGTGAAGGCAAATGAAGAAAATGTTAGACAGGGAGGCAAGACTACTGAGAATGAGAAAAAAATACACCTCATGCCAGATTAATCTATTATTTAAAATTCCAAATCCTAAGAAGGACAGTTGCAAGCTATCAGCTAATGAATTCATTCTCAAGCAATCTATAGAACTAAGTGAAATTGATTAGAAAATGTTTCTGAGATCCTCAAAGAGATGCAGGGTGGTATAATATATATAAAACAAAAATTATGAAACAAAAACAGATATGAATCAAGAATAGTGGCTATGAGTAATCAATTGTAAATCTTGGAATTGAAAAATATAGCCACTGAGGGGCGCCTGGGTGGCTCAGTTGTTAAGCGTCTGCCTTTGGCTCAGGTCATGATCCCAGGGTCCTGGGATTGAGCCCCGTGTCGGGCTCCCTGCTCCACGGGAAGCCTGCTTCTCCCTCTCCCGCTCCTCCTGCTTGTGTTCCCTCTCTCGCTGTCTCTCTCTCTGTCAAAAAAATAAATAAAAATCTTAAAAAAAAAAAAAAAGAAAAATATAGCCACTGAAATTGAACTAAAAAATTAAATAGATGATATAAACTTTAAATTTGCCAAAATCAAAGGCAGAATCTGTAAACTAGAGCATGCCACTGAGGAGGCATCAGAGAGAGATAAAGAGATGAAAGATATGGATGAGAAATAAAAATAGACATGTAGAATTGTAGTGGAATGTGTGTGTGTGTGTGTGTGTGTGTGTGTCTGTGTCTGTGTCTGTGTATTTTGCTCAAAGTAGGAAATAAAGGACTGGCAAAGAAGAAACATTTGAGGAGATAATGGCAAAAAATTTCCAGTATTTAAAAGGGTCAAATCTTCCGATGCATTTAAAGAGAAATCTACGAAAATCAAGAATAAAAACATAGTCTTAAAAGCACCTTGTGAGAAAAATAAATGATCTATAAAGGAGTAATAACCTGACTAACCATGGAATTTTATCAGCAATGATTGATGCCAGAGATCAATCTTCAAAGGAAAAAATCCCGTCATATAGAATTTCATACTTAGCTAAACTATCATGCAAGAGTGAAGGTGAAATCAAGATATAGTCAAATATACATAAATTATGAGACCTCTATAGAGCACAGAACTTAGAGGTATATAATTTAGCAAGAAGAAATACAAACCAAGAAGGAAGCAGAGAGATACAAAAAAACAAAAGAATAAATAAAAATCAGCAAATGATTTTGTTAACTAGTGAGTAGTTAATTACTGACAAAATCAGTAACTCTGTGGTAAAGAAGAGAAGATCCAAAATTCTATACAATAATAGAAAAATTATGGAAGTGGGGAAAGACCAAGATATAATAAATGGGTGATGGAGTCCTTGTCTTATTCTTAAGGAGGACCGAGATTCTTTCATTATTGTTAGAAAAAGATATGATTTATTTCTTAGCAATGTAAACAGAGCCACTTAAAATAAGATCTATAGATTTTAAATGACTATAGGAAAAATGTATGAGAGGTAGTAGTGGCTGGAGGAGGGCTTGGAGAAAATTCATCAATACAATACAAAGCAGAAAAAGAAATAAAGAAAAAAACCCAGCATAGTATATGGGAAATGACAGGGTAAAATTGAGTTCATATACATCAATTATAATAGATTTTAAAAGGTCTTGGTATGGAAGGTTGAATAATGGGCCTTCAAAGATGTCCACGTTCTAATCCCTGGTATCTGTAAATATGTTGCCTTACATGTCAAAAGGGACTTTCAGATGTGATTAAGGATTTTGAAATGAACAGATAATCCTGGGTTATTGGGATAGTCCTAATGTGGTAACAAAGGTCCTTATATGAAAGAGGCAAGAAAGTCAAAGTCAGAGATACAAGGATGGAAGCAGAAGTCAGGGAGTAGAGAAGATGGTATGCTGCTGGCTATGAAGATGGAGGAAGTGGTCACAAGCCAAGGAATGTAGGTGGCCTCCAGAAGCTGTAAACGGCAAGGAATTAGATTCTTCTCCAGAGTCTCAAAAAAGTACACAGCTTTATAGATATATTTTAGACTAATGTTCTCCAGAACTATAAGATTATAAATTTGTTACAGCAGCAACAAAAAACTAATACACTTCTCAATTGAAAGACAGAGTCTATCGGGACTCCTGCGTGGGTCAGTCAGTTAAGCATCTGCCTTCAGCTCAGGGCATGATCCCAGGGTCCTGGGATCAAGTCCCACATCAAGCTCTTTGCTCAGCAGGGAGCCTGCTTCTCCCTCTTCCTGCTCTGCCCGCCACTCCCCCTGCTTGTGCATTCTCTCTGACAAATAAATAAATAAAAATCTTAAAAATATAAAAGACAGAGTCTATAACTGGATTTTTAAAAATCTAGTCATACGCTATTTAAAAGAGATTTTAAGAAGAAGATAGGAGGGGAAGAATGAAGGGGGGCAAATCGGAGGGGGAGACAAACCATGAAGACGATGGACTCTGAAAAACAAACTGAGGGTTCTAGAGGGGAGGGGGGTGGGAGGATGGGTTAGCCTGGTGATGGGTATTAAAGAGGGCACGTTCTGCATGGAGCACTGGGTGTTATGCACAAACAATGAATCATGGAACAGTACGTCAAAAACTAATTATGTAATGTATGGTGATTAACATAACAATAAAAAAGTAAAAAAAAAAAGAGATTTTAAGTTGACACACAAAACTAAGACACACACAAATCTGAAAATAAAGGAATGAAAAGATATACCAGACAAATGCTAACTAAAAGAAAGCTGATGTAACAATATTACTATCAGGTAAAACAGAATTTAAGTCAGAAAGCATATTTAGGGATTAAAATGCACAGTATCTTATGAAAAAAGGAATAATATATCAAGGAGAAATAAAAGTCATGAATTTATATGCACCTATTAACATAGCTTTGAAATATATGGAGGAAAAAACTGACATAATTACAAGGAAAAATGAAACTATTATATCATACAAATAATTAGTAAGGCCATAAAAGATTTAAACAATATCATCAATAAGCTTGATCTAATACAAACACACAGCCAGTTAGTCTTTTACACTCAATCACTAGAGTCTATATCCTTTTTTAAGGTCATGTGAAATATTTATAAAAACCAACCATAACTATGTCTCCCAAAACACAAATTCAAAGACTATGTGTCATGGAAACTATGTGTTCCAAATTCATTGTAGTTAAAAGTTATCTATTAAAATTCTATAAAAAGGGGAAATGTAAAGAATTAAGAATATATACCCATTTATAACTCATATATTAAAAAGAAAATCACAGTAAAGTTTACAAAATATTTATAATAAAAAAGTACTACAAACAAAAATGATTGTTATGGAGCTAAAATGTTGCATAAAGAGAATATTTAGAAGCTTTAAAGGCATGATTAAACTAAGATTTAAAATATTGTTAAACATTCCAATTAAGGTTTCTTGAAAAAGAATGAAATAATTATAAAGAACTTGGAAAAAATGGTAAAACTAAGAGCAGAAATTAGTGTATGAACATTTTAAAATCATACAAAACTATTTGGAATAGTTTTATGCCAATACATTTGCATTTAGATAAAATGAAAAATTTCTAGAAAAATTTAAATCATTATACAAAATGAATCATTAGTTAAAATTTCATCACTTCTTGTACATCTTCCGCCCTCAATAAACACATGAAATTCCTATGACTAAATGCCTTTTTCACCGAGGAATGGATCCCACTTTATGTAGATTATATAAAGATCTTTTCAAAAATTCAAAAGAGGAAAAGCTAAGTCATATTATAAGAATATGATATTCTTGATACCAAACCAGAAAAATGCAATGTAAAAAATTATAAACAGATGCAAAAATCTAAATAATATGATAGCAATCATATCGGTAGTGTAACTCAAATAATATAACTAGATGTAGCATTCAGTGATTCATCAGTTGCATATAACACCCAGTGCTCATCACATCATGTGCCATCCTTAATGCCCATCACCCAGTTACCCTATCCACCCCCATCTACCCTTCCACAACCCTCAATTTGTTTCCCAGAGTCAAGAGTCTTTCATGGTTTGTCTCCCTCTCTATTTCCTCCCATTCAGTTTTCCCTCCCTTCCCCTATGATCCTCTGCGCTATTTCTTATATTCCACATATGAGTGAAACCATATAAGTGTCTTGCTCTGATTGACTTATTTCACTTAGCATAATACCCTCCAGTTCCATCCATATCAATGTAAAAGGTAGGTATTCATCCTTTCTAATGGCTGAGTAATATTCCATTGTATATATAAACCACATCTTTATCCAACCATCTGTTGAAGGACATCTCCACAGTTTGGCTATTGTGGACATTGCTGCTATGAAGACTGGGGTGTAGGTGCCCCTTTGTTTCATTATGTCTGTCTCTTTGGGGTAAATACCCAGTAGTGCAATTGCTGGGTCATCGGGTAGCTCTATTTTTAATGTCTTGAGGAACCTCCATACTGTTTTCCAGAGTGGCTGTACCAGCTTGCATTCCCACCAACAGTATAGGAGGGTTCCCCTTTATCCACATCCTTGCCAACATCTGTCATTTCCTGTCTTGTTAATTTTAACCACTCTTACTGGTTTAGGTGGTATCTCATCGTGGTTTTGATTTGTATTTCCCTGATGACAAGTAACGTGGAGCATTTTTTCATGTGTCTGTTGGCCATTTGGATGTCTTCTTTGGAAAAATGTCTGTTCATGCCTTCTACCCATTTCTTGACTGGATTATTTGGGGGTTTTTTGAGTGTTGAGTTTGATAAATTCTTTATCGATCTTGGATACCAGCCCTTTATCTGATATGTCATTTGCAAATATCTTCTTCCATTCTGTCAGTTGTCTTTTGGTTTTGTTGACTGTTTCCTTTGCTGTGCAAAAGCTTTTTATCTTGATGAAGTCCCAATGGTTCATTTTTGCCCTTGCTTCCCTTGCCTTTGGCGATGTTTCTAGGAAGAAGTTGCTGCAGCCGAGGTCAAAGAGGTTGCTGCCTGTGTTCTCCTCTAGGATTTTGATGAATTCCTGTCTCACATTTAGGTCTTGCATCCATTTTGAGTTTATCTTTGTGTATGGTGTTAGAGAATGGTCCAGTTTCATTCTTCTGCATGTGGCTGTCCAATTTTCCCAGCACCATTTATTGAAGAGACTGTCTTTTTTCCATTGGATATTCTTTCCTGATTTGTCGAAGATTAGTTGACCATAGAGTTGAGGGTCCATTTCCAGGCTCTCTATTCTGTTCCATTGATCTATGTGTCTGTTTTTGTGCCAGTACCATGCTGTCTTGATGATCACAGCTTTGTAATATAGCTTGAAGTCAGGCATTGTGATGCCTCCAGCTCTGGTTTTCTTTTTCAACGTTCCCCTGGCTATTCAGAGTCTTTTCTGGTTCCATACAAATTTCAGGATTGTTTGTTCCAGCTCTGTGAAAAATGTTGATGGCATTTTGATAGGGATTGCATTGAATGTGTATAGACATTTTAACAATATTTATTCTTCCAATCCATGAGCATGGAATGTTTTTCCATCTCTTTGCATCTTCCTCAATTTCTTTCATGAGTGTTCTATAGTTTTCTGAGTACAGATCCTTTGCCTCTTTGGTTAGGTTTATTCCTAGGTATCTTATGGTTTTTTGGTGCAAATGTAAATGGGATTGATTCCTTAATTTCTCTTTCTTCAGTCACATTGTTAGTGTATAGAAATGCAACTGATTTCTGTGCATAGATTTTGTATCCTGCCACATTGCCGAATTGCTGTATGAGTTCTAGCAGTTTTGGGGTAGAGTCTTTTGGGTTTTCCACATAAAGTATCGTCATCTGCAAAGAGTAAGTTTGACTTCTTTGCCAATTCGAATGCCTTTTATTTCTTTTTGTTGTCTGATTGCTGAGGCTAGGACTTCTAGTACTATGTTGAACAACAGTGGTGAGAGTGGGCATCCCTGTCATTTTCCTGACCTTAGGGGAAAAGCTCTCAGTTTTTTCCCATTGAGAATGATATTTGCTGTGGGCTTTCTGTAGATGGCTTTTATGATGTTGAAATATGTTCCCTCTAACCCTACACTTTGAAGAGTTTTAATCAAGAAAGGATGTTGTATTTTGTCAAATGCTTTTTCTGCATCAACTGAGAGGATCATATCATTCTTGTCTTTTATTAATGTGATCTATCACACTGATTGATTTGCAAATGTTGAGCCACACTTACAGCCCAGGAATAAATCCACTTGGTCGTGGTGAATAATCCTTTTAATGTACTGTTGGATCCTATTGGCTAGGATCTTGGTGAGTATTTTGGCATCTATGTTCATCAGGGATATTGGTCTGTAATTCTCCTTTTTGATGGGGGTCTTTGTCTGGTTTTGGGATCAAGATAATGCTGGCCTCATAGAATGAGTTTGGAAGTTTTCCTTCCATTTCTATTTTCTGAAACAGCTCCAGTAGAATAGGTATTATTTCTTCTTTAAACGTTTGGTAGAGGGGCACCTGGGTGGCTCAGTCGTTAAGTGTCTGTCTTCAGCTCAGGTCATGATCCCAGGGTCCTGGGATCGAGCCCCACATTGGGCTCCCTGCTCAGCGGGAAGCCTGCTTCTCCCTCTCTCACCCCACCCCCCTGCTTGTGTTCCCTCTCGCTGTCTCTCTCTCTCTCTGTCAAATAACTAAATAAAATCTTTAAAAAAAAAAAATGTTTGGTAGAATTCCCCTGGGAAGCCATCTGGCCCTGGACTCTTGTTTTTTGGGAGGTTTTTGATTACTGCTTCAATTTCCTTGCTGGTTATTGGTCTGTTCAGATTTTCTATTTCTTCCTGTTTCAGTTTTGGTAGTTTATAAGTATCCAGGAATGCATCCATTTCTTCCAGATTGCCTAATTTGTTGGCATATAGTTGCTCATAATTCTTAAAATTGTCTATATTTCCCTGGTGTTGCTCATGATCTCTCCCCTTTCATTCATGATTTTATTAATTTGGGTCCTTTCTCTTTTCTTTTGGATAAGTCTGGGTAGAGGTTTATGGATCTTACTAATTCTTTCAAAGAACAAGCTTCTAGCTTCATTTATCTACTGTTCTTCTGGTTTCTATTTCATGATTTCTGTTCTAATCTTATTATTTCTCTTCTCCTGCTTGGTTTAGGCTTTATTTGCTCTTCTTTCTCCAACTTCTTTAGGTATAAGGTTAGCTTGTGTATTTGAGATTTTTCTAATTTTTTGAGAGAGGCTTGTATTACAATGTACTTCCCACTTAGGACCACCTTTGCTGTGTCTCAAAGGTTTTGAACAGATGTGTTTTCATTCTCATTAGTTTCCATGATTTTTTAAAGGAATTTTTAAACTCTTCTTTAATTTCCTGGCTGACCCATTTATTCTTTACTAGGATGCTCTTTAACCTCCAAGTGTTTGAGCTCCTTCCAAATTTCCTCTTGTGATTGAGTTCAATTTTCAACACATTGTGGTCTGAATATATGCAGGGAATAATCCCAATCTTTATGTATCGGCTGAGACCTGATTTGTGACCCAGTATGTGATCTATTCTGGAGAAAGTTCCATGTGCATTCGAGAAGAATGAGTATTCTGTTGTTTTAGGATGGAATGTTCTGTATATATCTGTGAAGTCCATCTGGTCCAGTATGTCATTCAAAGCTCTTGTTTCTTTGTTGATTTTCTGCTTAGATGATCTGTCCGTTGCTGTGAGTGGGGGGTTGAAGTCCCCTCCTATTAATGTATTATTGTCAATGTGTTTCTTTACTTTGGTTATTAATTGGTTGATATAATGGCTGTTCCCATGTTGGGGGCATAAATATTTACAATTGTTAGATCTTCTTGTTGGATAGACCCTTTAAGTATGATATAGTGTCCCTCTTCATCTCTTACTACAGTCTTTGGCTTAAAATCTAATTTGTCTGATATGAGGATTGTTACCCCAGCTTTCTTTTGAGGTCCATTAGCGTGGTAAATGGTTCTCCACCCCCTCACTTTCAGTCTGGAGGTGTCTTTTGGTCTAAAATGAGTCTCTTGTAGACAACATATGGATGGGTCTTCCTTTTTTATCCAATCTGATACCCTGTGTCTTTTGATTGGAGCATTTAGCCCATTTACATCAGAGTAACTATTGAAAGATATGAATTTAGTGTCATTGTATTGCCTGTAAAGTCCCTATTTCTGTAGATTGTCTCTGTTTCTGTCTGGTCTATGTTACTCTGGGGCTCTCTCTTCACTTATAGGATCCCCCTTAATATTTCTTGCAGAGCTGGCTTGGTGGTCACATATTCTTTCAGTTTCTGTCTTTCCTGGAAGCTCTTTATCTCTCCTTCCATTCTGAATGACAACCTTGCTGGATAAAATATTCTTGGCTGTGTGTTATTCTCATTGAGTACCCTGAATATATCATGCCAGCCCTTTCTGGCCTGCCAGGTTTCTGTGGATAGGTCTGATGTTAGTCTGATGTTCCTCCCTCTATAGGTAAGGAGCCTCTTGTCTGGAGCTGCTTTCAGGATTTTCTCTTTTTCTCTAAAATTTGCAAGCTTCACTATTATATGTCAGGGTGTTGATCTATTTTTATTGATTTTGAGAGGGGTCCTCTCTACCTCTTGGACATGAATGCTTGTTTCCTTCCCCAGATTAGGGAAGTTCTCAGCTATAATTTTCTCAAATATACGTTCTGGCCCTCTCTCTCTCTCTTCACCCTCAGGCATCCCCAAAATTCTGACATTGGTATGTTTCATGGCATCATTAATTTCTTGAAGCCTTTCTTCATGGGCTATTAGTCGTTTTTCTCTCTTTTCCTCAACTTCGTTTCCATTAGCCTGTCTTCTAGATCACTTACTCTCTCTTCTGCCTCATTCACCCTAGCTGTTAGAGCATTTAATTTAGACTGCATCTCATTATAGCATTTTTAAAGTTTGGTCTGATATCTCATTTCTGCACTAAGAGATTTTCTAGTGTCTTTTATGCTTTTTTCAAGCCCAGCTATTAACTTTATAATTGTTATCCTGAATTCCATCTCTGACATCTTACTTATATCCATATCAATTAGATCTGTGGCAGAGAACATTACCTCTGGTTCTTTCTTTTGCTGTGAATTTCTCTTTCTAGTCATTTTGCCCAGAGAAGAATGGATGAGCAAGTGAGCCGACTCAAAAATATCAACCATGACCCAAGCCAAATACACACTAGATAAATCTGAAGAGGTCAGAAACCAAAAAAGAAAAGGAAAAGCAAAAAATAAAAAATAAAATAAATAAAATTTAAAATATTTAAAGAATAAAAAAAGAAAGGGTGGGCGGGAGACAATGTAATCTCTCGGGTGGTCAAACCACCCTGTTTTGACATGGTTAATATTTAATTAGAAAATGCAATAAAAATAAGGTACCATTCACAAGAAGAAACTTAGAAGAGATGACAAAAGATGTGTAAGCCTTTATTAAAAGGACATGAAAGAAACCCTAATAGATATTCAGACTAATGACAGCAGTACAGCTATTAGTGTTCATTTTCTAGTCATGTAAATTTGGACTACTTATTCATCATCCCTGTGCCTCATACCCATTTATTCAAGTTGTAGAGCATTACATAAATACACAGAAAGAGCCTGGTACATAATGAGTGTTAGCTATTATTGTTATCATTAAGACCTAGGGTCCAGAGGACTACCATACTCTTGCACCATTTAAGACAGTGGGGATACTGACATTGGGGTACCATAAATGGAATACAACAAAAAGCTCAGAAACATACCCAGGTACATATTAGATCTGGAATATAACAGCGAAGGCTTTATAAATCAATGAAAAATGGAAGGGCTATTAAGTAACTGGTGATAGGACAACTGACTTTTTTTTAAGATTTTTTTAAAATTTATTTGAGAGAGAGAGAACTAGAGAGAGAGAGAGCACAAGCAGGGGGGAGGGGTAGAGGGAGAGGAAGAAACAGACTCCCCACTGAGCAGGAAGCCCGAAGAGGAACTCGATCCCAAGACTCTGGGATCGTGACCTGAGCCAGCCAAAGTCAGATGCTTAACCGACTGAGCCACCCAGGCACCCCATGGCTTTCTTTATGAAAAAGAAAATAGACTTTATCCACATTTATACAGAAATAAATTTAGTTGGATTAAAGACATGAAAAATGAGTCTAAAGCTATTTAAACAGAAGAGCAGGGATATATTTCTTAAACCATAAATAAAAAACAGACACAAGGAAGGAAAGATTCATAAAGTTGACATTAAATTAAAAATGTCTTTAGAAAATCCAAAACCCCATTATAAACGAAGGGTCAGTGCCCATGATGTATAAAGAACATCTACAAATAGGTCATTGATAATGGATAATTGACAGAAGAGGAGACCCAAATGAAAAAATTCTCAACAGTAATAAGGGAAATACAAATTAAATTGTATTCTATTTTCAGACTAGCAAGAACTTGACAATAATAAATTTTAGCCTGCTGAAGAAATAGATGTCTCAAACCATCTTGGAAGGGCACATTGATATAATCACCTTACAGAGTAATTTGGCAATATCTAATGAAGTTGACAGTGCACTTGTCCTAAGACCCAACAATTCCACTGCTAGACGTATACCCTTTCTATACATACCCAAAAGTATATGTATCTTGCATATGCACACAAGGAGACCTGTATCTGTTAACTAAAGTATTGTTATAATAACCCAACTGTCAACTAGTGGGCAAAGAGATAAACAAACCATTCGTAAATGGAATATTCACAGCAGTTAAAATGAATTAAATAGATTTATAGTATTAACATGAATAGATATTGAAAACATAATCTTGAGTCTAAAAAAATGAGTCACAAGATGTTACATGCAGTGATATAATTTATATACATTTAAAAAGCAACAATATGTCACTGTAGAGTATTTATAAACACATATATACTTGTAATATAAAAAGCATGGCTTGTATACACATCAAATTCATGATAAGGTTGCCTCTGAAAAAAGAATAAAATGAGACTGACAAGGAGAATAGATGGGGTTCCAACTTTAACATTACTACGTGATTTCTTTAAAGTAAAGGATCTGAGGTAAGTGTGGGGAAAGGTTAACATGTGTTAGCTTCCAGTGTTAAGCATATCTCTTAAATTTTTCTGTATTAAAAAATATGTTAGATACACACAGTTCTTGACCTCTAGAATCAAACATTTCTTTGGTAAGACAAAAAAGGACTGGACTAAAATTCAGAAAATCTGAGTTATAGCAGAGGGGATGCCACTCTTTCACTGTGGGCAATTCTCTCAACCAAGAGAACTTCAGTTATCTGATCTGCTCAATGGGGTCACTGCAAACCTTAAGGGAGTGGGTATGTTTGAGGACACAGAAAGCTATGGCATAAATCATATTCAACAGAAGAGTTGAGCTAGGAGCTAAAACCTAAGTACTATATTGTAAATGTATGCCTTAGTAAACAAAGCTACTATTTTGCAAAATCTCTAAGAAACAAAAAAATATATATAAAGAGGTATAACAACTGCATTTGGTCTCGGATTCATGCCCATTTCTTTTCCTTTTTCCATATACCTTTTTTCTTACTTGTTTCCTTCCATAGATGCAGTGGTTCATTCCCATAGCAGAGCTAATGTACCCACTGAAAACTGAGAAACAGCTCATTCTATCTTCTCTTCACACACACATCATGGGGTGTGATATCTTAAGATGGTCCTAGGGTCCAGAGGACTACCATACTCTTGCCTCATTTCTGCCATCACCCAGAGAGAAGGCAGGAGCGCTGTGGGTAAAGCAGAGCCTACACACTCTTGCCAAAACGGCCTTTCTCTGCTCTGCTCTCACATTCTGATATTTTTAACCCTCCAAAGCAGAGGTGACTTACTCTACTGTTTTGAGTCCTTCATCTTAAATCCAAATAAATCAGCCACAGCGAACCTTTAGGGGAGGCTGGTATTTCAGGCATTCCAAAGCAAAGGAGAACTTACTGTTCCAGGTCACACAACCCTCTGCTTTTACTAATCAATTTTTTTTTTTTAACACTCAGAACAAGTTAAGCTTTACTGAAACAGAAAAAAAATATAATCTTCACTGTTTCTTCACTCCATATTATACTAAGAAGTTTCAGGGTTTTTAATCATTTTTTTTAATACAGCATTTATTTCTGAGAAATTCAAAAACACTCCAAGTGTAATTTATTTTCCCAACAGCATGGTGAAGGTGGGCTTCCAGCTTCCTATCTCCTGCCCCTGCAGCTGATGGCAAACACATGTTTATTGCCAAGTAAGGGAGAATCTAATCACAGTGGTTGCTGTGATGTGCAGGCCATGCCCAAGGCTGAATGTGGCAAGCGGCTGACAGTGGGAGCCGCATCGGGGGAGGGCTGACATTTTCCAACAGCCAAAAGAGGAGAGAGGATGAGCCTGCCTATCAGGGCATCCAGCAGGAAGAGAGAAGTTCCAGACCTGAATCCTTAGTAATCATAGAAGAAGTGAAGAGTGTGCCCTTGCCCTGCTTATCTCTGAGTGAGAAATGAAATGCAATAAATATCTGACCACCGCTAACCTGGGTACTGAGCTCTCAGCTTACTTAGGGAAAAAAACCAGTAACTGAAACTTTTCCCTAATGCCTGGTAATTTCTGTGAGAATGAATTTGCAGGTTCAGCACTGTACATCAGTTTCGAAATTTAGTAAATGGTATTTCTATTTCTTCCCACTGTAGTTAATTTCCCAGTTAGTGTCATTCAATTCCTATAATATTAACACGTTAGTATTTATTTATTAGGATATCCATAAAAAAATCCAGCTGAAATATGAAAGGAGTTAACTTTTCAGCCATGAGAATTACAGTTGAAACTACTTTTATGCTGGAAGGACAATCGGCTCAACCAACACCGGTTTTCCAAGAGAGGGTATGTGGGAAAAACAGTCTACAACAGATCGCTTGTATCACACGTTTGGCTGCTTGAAACTGGAGCTTGCTCGTTTAAAAGGATACTAAAGAATCAAAAGATGGAATCATGCAACCTTTGTGGAAAAGAAAAAATCCCATTTTAACAACCAGCTGGGTCATTCAATATGTAAACTGTATTAGTAAAAACCAATAGATTCTTGGTGTGATTTTTTTGGTTTTTAACATGTATCAAAAAGTGAAATCTGGAGCTACCTGAGAATGAACCAGGTGGCGGGTGCTACCCCGGTACCTAAGCGTTCTGGTGGTTTCCACCCATCTCCTCCTCTGTAATCTGCTCAGACACTCCTGGGCCACCTCGACCACTCGGATGCCTCTCTGCCTCCTCCACTGGGAGCTCAGCACACACAAAGCTGGACCACAAGCAACCCTTCCTAGGCAGTACCCCTTGCTTTCCACCAAACCATCAATGAACTCATTGGATAAAGACTAGCCGAGGCGTCTTTTCTGTAGGATTTTTCTTTAAATATTATTAGACATTATTCTCCACACAAGATCCACAAGGCACCGCGACACGGGTGCGGTTGCGTCCAAACCTCATGCTACAAAGAGCAGTGACTGTGCAGGAAATGGCTGCCTTTATAAGAACTAATGACAAATGATAATAAAAAGGAACAACAGTAAATGAATGCTTATTGGGACCAATGACTCTGAGGAGCCGCCACAGGTCAGCAGAAAACGATGATCCTGTTCCTTTTAATGGGTGACTTTTAAAAAATTAATAATTGATTTTTCAGAAATATCTGACAAATACTAAAACCAAATGTTAGCGTTCATTCCAATATCAATAACTTGGGGATAGGAGAAGGGCTATGCTGGTAAAATTTTATATTTAAATTTATAAACCTTTTTCTAAAATCAAAATTATTTTCAATTGCTGGATAAGAAATTTCTAAATTCTGTAAAAATTGGTATTGTCTGTTAAAAATTAGCTTATAGAAGACCAGCAGATCTAAATATCATTATAAAATACATAGACATAAGACAGACTCATTATAGAACTATTACATATCTATTTTTGTATCAATCCTTGTTTTGCTGTTTTCTTTAATTTCGACTTTTGGCAAATACTATCTTGCTGTATTTCACACATCCTTATAAACTACGTTAAAATATTGCTAAAAGGAAGAGAGGATAAAACTAGAATAAGTATACTAACAAATTTGTGGCCAAAAGGGTTCAAATTAAATATAAAAAGGCATTTTCAGTTACAGAGACATTTAAAAGGTGCCAATTATTTTCACGTTCTTGTATGTGAGCTGGGAACATGCTGGGCATGAACTTTGCTCTCCTGGTCCCTGAGAGATCACTGTGCACCCTGAGGATAGGCCAACCAGGTGCCAGTCACCAGGGTCCATTCTGAGGGAGAGAACACAGGGCTCATAGCCATTCAGAAGGTAACCTCGTCAGGCAGTTTCTCTCTGAAGTTTGAGGTGCGACGAGCAATTTATATTCTTTCTTCGGTCATTGAAGGCTGTTCATTTTTCATATGTGATTTACTAATTATGGAATGTTTGGCTTTCTAGAATCAAAGACTATTATAAAATGTCATTTTAAAGAATCTTTAACTTTTGCACTATGTTTATAAGTAAAACATTCTGCTAACTTTAAAAAAAAAAAAGGTGTTTTCTGGAGGTGGGCGGGCTTAGGTACAGTTCAGTAATAAGATCTTTGAAGCATCCTCCCGAAATTATACTAAATATATTTGCTTGTTTACCAAACTATATGCATATTGTGTTTCTTAGCCAACAAAAGAGTTATAATAAAGAGGAACTGGGGATGAGAATGACAGTCGAACCATATAAATCTCTACTTCTGGTGATCATTTTCAAAGGCATTTTGTAAAAACAGGACCACTGCCTGTAAGTATAGGCAAAGCTGTATTTTCGTCCCATGATGGTCCCGCCATCTACTCACCATGCGTGCTTGAAATAATGCGGGGATGAAGGACTGGTTAGATAGGTTGAGAATCCTCGGGGAGTCCTTTAAGACGTAGATATTGCCAAAATCAACTTGAGTGGGATGTACATAGATAACTGGGCCTTCTCCGATGCTTTTTATGCGACATACCTGCGTTCGACGCAAGAGAAAGAACAGGAGAATAGCTAAAAATGGCTGGCCTTGGAGATTGTTTGAAACAGAAGCTTCTGGCCACCACTTTTATAAAGAGCAGGGGCATTAAAGGGTGCTTATGAGAACTGTCATTCCTTCTCTCTGTACTCTGTGGTCAGAGGGATACAGAGATGGCCATGCTGGTCAGACCCATGAATCCAGCCTGGAATTCCTCCCCAAAAAGGATGATTGGCCTGCCTGGTCAGCCCAAGCCGCATACTGAGAGGAAACAACAGAGCTGTCCACGGCACAGAGCTGTGTAGGTTGGGGACTGAAATCCACCTTGTTCTGCTCTCCCCAGCCCTGTGCCTTCACCAAGGCATTGTGTCTGCCTGAGGAAGAGGGGCCTTCTTCTTTCATAAAGTGCTGCCTGCTCAGCAAGTGACCTTCTCATGGCAGGTGCCCGCACCAGTGGCACCTTTCGAGTTGGCCTGCCTTTGTGATGCTGCTTTTTAAGTCCGGTGCCTTATCTATGGCACCTTACATGAAGAGATAAAAGCAAAACCCTAGTTTACTCTGTAAACATTCAGAATCACTTCAAACAAACAGCACCAGTATTTTACTATTGCAGAATGAAAATGTAAACCAGAAGATAGCAAATATGGAGTATGCAAGAAGTACAGCAATTTTAACTGTAATTCTTGCCTTGTCAAGTTTTGCCATTCTAACTGGTGTAAGGTGGTATCTCAATGTGGTTTTGATTTGAACTACTGGGTATTTACCCCAAAGATACAGATGTAGTGAAAAGAAGGGCCACATGCACCACAACAGCCAAAGTGTGGAAGGAGCCGAGATGCCCTTCAACAGACGAATGGATAAAGAAGATGCGGTCCATATATACAATGGATTATTAGCCATCAGAAAGGATGAATACCCACCATTTGCAACTGGAGGGGATTATACTAAGTGAAATAAGTCAAGCAGAGAAAAACAATTATCATATGGTTTCACTTATTTGTGGAACATAAGGAATAGCATGGAGGACATTAGGAAAAGGTAGGGAAAAATGAAGGGGGCGGAAATCAGAGAGGGAGACAAACCATGAGAGACTCTGGACTTTGGGAATCAAACTGAGAGTTACAGAAGGGAGGGGGGAGATGGGTGGTGGGTATTAAGGAGGGCAAGTATTGCATGGAGCACTGGGTGTTATATGCAAACAATGAATCATGGAACACTACATCAAAAACTAATGAGGTACTGTATGCTAACATAAAATAATTAAAAAAAAATTTAACTGTAATTGTGAAAATTGGCTCTCACCATAGGGGGGTCCGGGCTCCCAAAGGTCGAGATGTAAACTGTGGACCTATATTCCCCAGTGACCTGGGTCTCCAGGGCCAGAGGTATGTGAACCGTGCTGTGGGGAGGGATGACTCCACAGGGCATGGGACTGGAGAGTAACACGGCAGGTGTGTCTCCATATACCTGGTGGGAGAGAAAAGCCAGATGGATAAGCAAGCCCCTGGCAGGGTATGAATGAAATAGCATATTAAGTTATTTTGAAACAAGTGTCATTCTGAGTCCATGGAGGTTCTTTAAGAGTGTGTCACCATTCAGGCAAGTAAATGGGGATGAGCACCTCAATTCTGCTAAAGGGAAGAGGGGTGTGCATGAGGCCCCAATCCAAAGTGCACAACCCAACAAGATGCTGAAATTCTCCGCAATGTGAATTAGTCCATGGGCCGAATTCCTTGGCCTGGCCCTCCAGGTCTTCATGCTTCACCCCCTCCCCCCACCTCGTCCCTTTGTGCTTTGTCAACAGAGGCTCCTGGTATTTCCTGAGCACATGATACTGCTTCCTACCTCCAGCCCTCTGTACCTGTGTTACCCTTCCTGGAATGCCCCCTCCCTTCGACTGAGCTGAATCTATCCTGAACACCTGCAGGTATCCCCCATGCTCTAGACCCAGGGCTTTTCCTCTGTCCCCAGGGGGCATCCTGTAGTCCTAGTCCACAGTGTGTACTATGTATGTGTCCATCTGTTCCATGGACTGTCAACTTCCTAGGGCACGACCTGGGCCTCTCCTCAATACATGCCCATTTCCTGACCCAAAACATATGCTCAGTACGTGTTTTTTTAAACGGCAAAATAGGTAGGTGAATGAATGAATGAATGAATGAATGTTAACCAGCGTTTATCACTGTATGTTCTTCAAAACCCTGCTCTGTAACATATTACAAGTTTTTTTTTTTTTTAAGATTTATTTATTCTATTTGAGAGAGAGAGAAGGCAAGCAGGGGGAGGGGCAGAGGGAGAGGGAGAGAATCTCAAGCAGACTCCCTGCTGAGTGTGGAGCCCGACATTGGGCTCGATCCCAGGACCCTGAGATCACGACCTGAGCTGAAATCAAAAGTCAGCCACTTAACCAACTGAGCCACCCAGGCACCCCACTAGCTTTTATGAAAAACAGCAACAAATACAACTTTAAAAATCCCATGGCCAAACAAGTTTGGGTACTTCTGGGAAACCTCAGCTCCTGGAGAGAAAGACAGAGCATACAGATTTCAGCTGTCCAGAGACCCCCACGGTCTTTACACTTGGGCTGGCCTAACAAGGCCTAATCTAACTCAGCATGCCGATGCAGCAGTTCTCTGCCAGCCTCACTCGTGCCCGAAGCCAAAGGGAAGATCAGCAATGCTGATTCTGTCTTTATCTAATATTTTGATATTTTGTTTTAATTTTGCATTGATTTGGATTTCTTAAAATGTGACATGAAAATATGGCTTATCTTGATGACTGAGTTTTTTGGCTCCCCCCTTAAATTCTGTGCTCAAAGCAAGCACTTCACCCTTCTCCCAGCCCAGCTGTGCAAAAAAGCTCCCTCATCACCCTAGGGGCAGGCTCTGCTCGTTCTCAAGATGATCAGGTGCCACTCAACGCTAGCCTGTTCCACTGTCGATCACCTAAAAGTTAGAAAAGTTGTCTCCCATCAACCCAACCCTTGGCTCCTGGTTTTGTCTCAGAGAAGCCCATAGAATAATTCTAATTTCCCCTTTTACATAATGGCCCTTCAACTAGTAAAGGATGGCTATTTCATCCTAGCTAAGTCTTTTCTGTTCCTGATTAAACACTGTGCTTCTCATAGAACTTGGATTTCCAGATGATGTCGATTGCCATTCTGGTTACTCCACACATGATTTTTTTTTATGTTTCCACTAAAAAATTATGATGTCAAGACCTGAAGATAAAATCTGGCACTGCCTTGACCAGTGGCCATCTCCTTCCTTTAGCTGACCCCTTTGTTCCTCTGATACAGCCTAACCTGCCTTGGTTCCATGGCCTCCATACTGGTCTTTGAACTCACTTTGAAACCTATAGTCAAATAAAAACCCCATTTGATTTGTTTGTTTTTTTTTTTGCATGAATTTTTACTAGAGTACTGTCCTTACAGAGCAATAGAGTTTTAAATCCAAATGCATTCTTGGTAAATTGCATCCCATTAGTAACCTTCCATTACTTTGATCTGTATAGATATTTTTGAATCTTTAATCCACATGTATTTAATTGCTTAGTGTCCCACTTGGCTAGGTGTAGGGGCATGAGGACAGATCCATTTCATAAAACATTAGGAGACAATTTCTTTTTTTCTTCTTTGTGTAGTATCTCTAGCCTTCTAGTTCAACGAGTCCATTTATAAATACTGCATTACCGTATCTTAGTGATGCTGTTCAAGTCACAGCCATGGCCATAAATGAAAACTCCTAGCTCTGCCTCATTTCCCATGAATGATTAATTCATAGGCAATTAATTGCAGGTGCAACTTCTGCATGTTGGCTTAATTGACCCTCTCCTTTCTTTATCAAAGGCAATTTCCCTGGGAAATTAATAACTGTTGACACCTGTAGCCGCTCAATCATGCAGGTGGCAATCCAGCTGCAGCTTTATGACCTCATGCCCAGATTATGCCAGGGTTAAAAATCAGAATAACAGAAGGTCATGTGTTGAGGAATATGGCTCTTTAGAAGGGTTTCTCTTTCTCATCAAGAAAATCCAACTGAAGAAAAATCAACACTGGAAAAGGATAACATAACTCACCTGAGGCAGGACCGTATAGCATCCTGGGAGGTCATCATGATTGACAAGCTGGACTGTTTTCTCATAGGGGTACTTCAGGAAGCAGTGCCCGAAGTCCACCTCTGGGTTAACCATGTGGAGGGTAGGTACAATACACCTGCTCAAAGGAAGGAGCCCATTAAAGAATTCAAAAGGATAGAGAGCTTGTTTACATATGGAGAAGGCAGAGTCCCAAGTTAAACACCATTTGTCACTGTCACAAAGTTTTTCTCTAATGACTGTATTAATCATTTTCAAATCTCCTCTCCTGTCATTCCTATCCTTTAGCCCCCAGTCACCACTTTTTAATCAAAAAAAGGGCTGGAAGCAGGACTCCTTAAACAGCAGTCTTCCATGGGTGATGACTAACATTTCCATTGTTTTTCATATTTGGCCTTGTTTTGCCAAGGCGCCCCCACAGTGCAAGATCCTTAGGTTTCCAAGTCAAATAGGGCCAATGCCACCAGCATGGGGTCCTAACTAGCTGTGACGCTTTGGACCAGTCAGAGCCCCCCAGGGACTAGCTACAGTCTGTACCATCCTAAATTATGGTAATAATTCTAATTCCTATGCAGAACAGCTGTCTTGGATCAGTAGGCTCAGACAGCTGCTCGACCCGGAACTGGCACGGACGGTGGTGACAATACAGTGCCACGGTGAGGAGTACTGGCATCTGAATCAAGAGCCAGGCTCAAATACTGACCTTAACAGGTACAAGCTTGAGCAAGTTGCTGTCCCTCCCAGAGTCCCATTTTGCTCAGAGGTAAAATGAAGGTAATTCTAGGGACTGACGAAAGCAAAATGAACTCTTCTCAGAGCGTTGTGGGAAATACAGGAGGTAATGCGAACGAACAGCATAGCAAAGTGCCCACAGCACTGAGCAAGAGCCCCCTCAGTGAGAGCTGATTAACCTGTGCTAGAGGGCACAGCGAGCTGTCACTGCCTGCTCTCTGCAAGTTCTAAAAGCGATTCTTTTGTTGAGAGTCTTCAAGCAGTTCCTACAGATTGCACCAAAAATAATGACATGAAAGAGAGTCTTGTTAACCCAAAGTTTGAGGTTTAGCATGGGACGGGTGTTCATTTTTAGCTAGAATGGAGTTGCCAGTTGACCTGATGACTTTCATAAAGCTAATCCTTTACTACCTGAATACTGTGGCTGATAGGACTTACAGTATTTGACTTGGGTCACAGAGTATACATGGCAGGAAACGCATAGCCGCTTAAGACACCCCCCTTTTTTATTAATTCAGGATTTCCTATTGATACCTGCTGGGAAAGGGGGCTGAGGTGGGGGGAGTATCAGAATAGACACACCCAGAAAGGAAAAGAAATGCAAGACTAGGCAAAAAGGTAAACCTGGGTATAGAAAGGACCAGATGAGAGCTTTTGCTGTATTTAAACAAACAAAATGATTAGTTAGGTCTTTGGAAGGAACACTAAGTAGACCATTGCAAGGCCTTGACCTTCAAGTCCTTTACGGTACATCTTCCACAATCTCCTAGGGATGGGATGGACATGTTATCAGGTTTTTACTAAGTAATTTCATGTAGATGATGGCATTTTCATACATACCACCTAAAGTCCCAGACCTGAACACCTGTTTGCTTTGGCAAAATTGTGGCCCATGATTTTATTTATTTACTTAGGATCACCGTCATCATCAGTGTCACGTTCCACCCTGGGAAAGACGGGAACGTGGTCAAGGAGACACAACTGACAAACGGCAGAGCCAGGATCTTCAGCTGGCCCCAGAGCTCACTGCTACCTCTATTAAAACACAGAGAAGGTGGGGATGGTTCTGAGGAGTTGATGTGGTTAGAGGGCCTCATTTAAGTCGTGGTAACAGTGTCCCGAGGCAGGATGTCTCGCTAAATGGATCTCCCACTGCAGGACTGTGAACACTGTTCTTTCTGGGCATAACCCTGAAGTACTATATTTAAAGATAAAAATAAAAACCAGCAACTGGTCACCTTTTCCTGGTAAAACCTTTTTAGTTATATACTGGGAAAGGCAGACCATTAGAAAGCACTATTATTCTTAACACCTGCAAAACACACACACACATCCCTTCTCTTATCTCCACCAAAGGTGCCGTTGGCTGTTCCAAAGCTTTGTCGTTTGAATATCAGATGCAGCTTCCCTTCTCAGGAAAGCAGAACAAATGCAGTGGGAACTGACTGCACGTGTGCTGCCTCTAGGAGACGCAGCCCGTTACTGGCGGCCCAGGGGACGCTGGGGAAGAGAGAAAGCAGGTGAGTGTGATACCTCGCGGTAATTAGGAGCGCCAGCACTTCTTCCCCGATGCCCTCCACGTCCACCACCAGCGCCAGCTCATATTTCTGCACAGTGTTGGAGCACAAGGTCACCTGGAAAGAAAAAGGTGAAAAGCGGCTCTTCTGCAAGGCCAGCCCTCCCTCTGCTCAGGGGGGAAAGGAGCAGGGGAGGGCCACACGGATGAGTAGGGCTTCTAAGTACTTTATTATGGGATGTATGGCGTTTTACATTTTTAGTGGAACAAGTTACATTTCGGGGTCAGGGCCTGCTGAGTTTTTTCAAAGGCCAGGTTAGAAACCAAATGGCTTTTAGCACGACAGGTTTGCTCATTTCTGAGAAGACGGTATCAGAGAAGTCATATAACTGCATCGGGGGAAGAATGACCCTGAAGGATGAGCCATATCAAACAAATTTTAATTACTCAATTTAAATTGTTCTCTATGCCCCTGGGCTATATCCATTATGAAAATTCAATACACCAGTAAAACACTATAGCTAAGTACCTCTTAGAGCAAAATAAATGAACATAACCATGACAGTTCCAGAAACCAGCATAAGGAGTCAACTAGATAGTCTTCTTTTCAAGAAAAATCAAAATCTTGGGATGCCTGGGTGGCTCAGTCAGTTAAGCATCTGCCTTCAGCTCAGGTCATGATCCCAGGGTCCTGGGATCGAGTCCCACATTGGGCTCCCTGCTCAGTGGGGAGTCTGCTTCTCCCTCTGCCTGCTGCTCCCCCTGCTTGTGCTTGCTCTCTTTCTCTCTGACAAATAAGTAAAATCTTTAAAAAAAAAAAATCAAAATCTTCTCTCTCCCCTTACCCTCCATATTCGTTATTAGAGCAGAAAACAGGAAGCTCCAAATAAAGGTCTATTCAAGGACAATATGTGCCCAGTATATTTTACCCTATGTTTTTTATTTATTATTGTGAAATTTTACATTCAGGCTGTTGAAGTCTTGTCACAATTTTTAATTGCTTAAAGATGATTTGTAATGGAAGAGATACTTCTAAATGTGGAGAACAGCTTCTGGCATAGGTGAAAGCTTTTCTATCTATAAATTATGCATGAAGGACTAATTAAAAATTTTTTCTTGGTTGCAAAGGGAATCATTGGATGCAAATTCTAGTCTACACAGACATGGTTGAAGTATAGTTCAGGAGCGAAAACTGAAGCTTGAAGAAAGCTTTTCTAAATATAAAGGGGAAAAGAAGATGGAGCTGTTGATTTGGAAAGCAAACTTGTCAGATTCAGAGAGAAGTAGCTGCCCCAGCATGCAGAGATGCCTGGAGTGAGGAAGCCCTGTTTATATCTCTGAGCCAAGGTCAGAAGGCAGAAGAACAAGGAGCTCTGGCAGAAGGCTGCTAGATGGATGCTATGGCTTTTAAAATCTTCCTGTGTGATGTGCGAGAGGCGAAAAGAAAAGGTAGGTAATGTGTAGGCTGAGCACTAAATACAAAATAAATTCTTTGCAACAGTGCTTCTTCCTGGGAAAGTCACAGGTAGGAACTGCTATGATCTGAATGGTTGTGTCCTCCCCACTCCCCCTGCCAACAAAATTCATATGTTGAAGTCCTAACCCCAGTGCGATGGTAATTAGGAGGTGGGGCCACTTGGGGGTGATTAGGTCATGAGGGTGGAGCCCTCATGAACAGGATTAGTGCCCTTATAAAAAAGATCCCACAGAGCTCCCCAGCTCCTCCCACCATGTGAGGACTCAGGAAATCAGCAGTCTGCCACCTGGAAGAGGCCCCTCACCAGAACCCTACCATTCTGTCACCCTGATCTCAGACTTCAGTCTCCAAACTGTGAGAAATAAATTTCTGTTGTTTATGAGCCACCCAGTCTTGAGTATTTGTAAAAATAGCAGCCCAAGCAGACTAAGACCACAACCCTGAGAAGTTATAACAATATATGATATAAACCTCATTAGGTCCACGGAGAAGCCCTTGGAAGAGCCAAGAAGTCCCAGAAGGAGAGACTGAGGATGAGTGGATTCATGGTGAGATATTATAAAACATTTAAAACGAATGTGGGGGATAAGACCATAGCTGAATTAAATATTCAAAGATAACAACTAAAGAGAAAATTACCAACCTTAGCTATGGAAGTCTTATTTTTTCTTTCCCAGAAAAAGATAAAATAATTTCAATTTAGTAGCCTTCAATAATGCTAGACCTAACTCTTTGGAGAAGCAAAAGTAAGTGAGGGAGGACAGTAAAACATTTCTCAGTTAGCTGTGAAATAATTCTGCTGGTGGCCATAACCAGAGCATCACACTGTGGGTCTAAATATAAACCACTGTTAGGAATATCACATCTACATTCACCATGAAGTCCAGATGTGTATTAAAAAACTGGGTATCATCTGTGGCACAAATCTGGACTTTTATTGGTATAAACGATTTGATTCTGAAGGAAAGTAGGCCTTAGTTATCAATGAATTCTTAAATCTTTTAATATTCGTACCACCATGGACACTATCTATATAGAGCAGCAGTTCCACCATGAATCACTAGGATCCATTGTTTTGGTGAAGGCAATGCATCTAGATTGATGGAAATGCCCTAGAGTGGTGTCTGTTCTTTTTGCCCAATATATTTGTAGCTGGTTACTTTGGCCCCAGTAGTTTCTTGCTTTACAGGCCCACTTTTCCACGTGAATTAGAGGCACTCTCTCCCACTGACAGTGGGCATGGAAAGCATACCTTAGCTGTGGTCCTAATAACTATTGAGAGTTTGGCTCCTTGGCCATATGTGCTGGAAGGCTGTGCACTTTACCCTGATAGCGGCAAATCCCTGGGGGCGGATGGTGCCACTGCTGGGAGTGATGGTGAATTCTTTTGGTTTCATTATGGGTATTTCATCCTTGCTCCAAGATGATCTTTTGTAGTCTGAATACTGATCGCAACTTGAGATGCTTTTATGGCCATTGCCATCCCCAGGGACACGCAGTTGGAAGGTCATGGGGACCAAGGAGGTATTATTGAGGGAACACATCAAGGTATGAGGGAAGCCTGGAAAACAAAATGTGAGGTAAGAAGTAAGAGCCCCACTATAGCCTCCTTTGAACTTCAACCTCGGCTAGCATTGGCAAACCTCTCAGATGAAATGTCTATGCAACTCATTGTTACTTCCTTAACTCTACTTCTCCCTGATACAGTCTTCAATTGTACAATCAAGGAATGCATTTCTTTTCTTCCTTTCTTTCTTAAGAATCACCTGGAATCTTGTACAAAGGAGGAGGGTTGTGATTCTGGATTTCTAAAAAGCTCTCAGATGAGACAGGTGTCAGAGACTCATGGACCACAGCTTGAATAACAAGGCTGCAGAGCATCTAATAACAATACACACTCAGAAATGTAGGTTCTTGGTCTCCATTCCTTTTTTTTCTTTTTTTCTTTCTTTCTTTCTTTCTTTCTTTTTTCTTTTTCTTCTTCTTTCTTTCTCTTTCTTTCTTCCTTCCTTCCTTTCCTTCCTTCCTTCAATGAATACTTTTATACACTTACTATGTAGCAACAATAGACATAAAACCATCCCTTGATGTCCATCCAGGATCCTCTCAAGAAGCAGCCTCTAGTATCTGCTTGGTGAATAGTCCTCCAACAGTATATTTTGCATTTAATTTTTTGCATAGAGTACAGATTTTTTTAAGAAATTGAATCCTCTTTGCTCTTTTTATTTGCCAATGTGTGAAAGGAGAAGCCTGTGTGGTTTTCCCTGCTGTGTGACTTAGAGCCTGTCAAGACATTATATAACTCATCCTGGACCTGTCTGAGGCTCACACACTCAGGGTCAATGACACAAAATCGAATAATAGCCTCTCCTGAGAGAGACTTTACAATCTCCTTTGGAAACAGCCAGAGACCACTACACCGGCTTTTATCTCCCTTAGGCAAAGCTATTTTGTCATGTTAAATCTAGCCTTCCTACGTTCAGTTCGGGGAGACTCCTAGTCCTTTTCTAAGAGATACAGATCCTCCTTGCCTGGCAAGCAATAAACTGAACTCTGATTTTGGATTCCCGAGGTGCCCACTGTATCTCCTACCACTTTCAGAACAAGAGGAGAACAAATATGCATATTTCTACTAGAGGCAAACATTACTCTTTCTACCTTGAACCCTACTGCAATAAAACACAATTGATCTCAGGAGTAGTTACTACATCACTGCAGGGGGTATTTTGACTTGATCTACTTCTTGAGATCCCCATGACTGAGCCTTTGTCTACACATTAGGGCTGCTGGAGGAAACACATTTATATCTCCTTTGTGACACCACCTGCCAATCTACTTGGAAAAGATCTATTACGGAAAAAGAATTGCCTGATTAAGTGTACCTGAAGGATTTTCTTGGAAATCCCAGAGGAACTGCTCGAAAGTCAGTTTCACAATCATGTATTGCTGCATCCAACTTTTCTGAACTCTCTCAGCAAGGACTCCTGAAACTATAGATCCCTCACCCTTATTTCACCTGACCATTTATGGAATAAGCACTCTTAGAATGTAAGGTGTACTCTGGAAGTGGTTCATATAAGGATTCACACGGGTCCTTCCAAACCATTGCTCAGACTATTTCCCTGAAGGTAGAAGTTTTTCCAAGAATAAAGCCAGTTGTAAGCTCCTAGCTAGAACAATTCCTTTCACAACTACCTGTAAACCCCATATTGCTTGTTAAGAAGCCTAAAGAAGGGAATATTATTTGATTAAAGACTGCATGGTCATTACTAATAAAAGTGTTACTTCTAAGCTTCTGCTTGCATCAAATCCTAATACTACTGGGTTTAGGCTTTCCTCATGCTTTCTATGATTTTTTTTCTGCTAACTTTTGTAAGATCTTTCTATAATCATTACAATTACGATTTTAAGGGACAGTACAATTAATTTACACCCCACTTAACACCCTCCTAAAGTCAATTTAAATATTTCTTCTCGAGTGATGTATGACCAGCTCACACCTGGGCCATGGAAGACAACTACCATGCTGCCTTTTTTTTTTTTAATCCCTATATTTATCCCAGCAGCTTTGCCCTCAAACCCTAATTTCTCTGACCAAATTATCCAATGGTCAGGTCCACTGAATACCTGCAGCCTTCTAAATTCCTTATTCTCATTTAACATATTCTTGTAGCTCCTGAAAAATAGTGAGTGTGCAGATACTGACCCTGCCCCTTTGGCTCTATCACCTGGCGTATCAGTCGTTACTTGGTCCATTGTACTCTTTGATGAATCTGAGGGTTTATCAAAGCTTCAGTGTTCCTTCAGGGACAATCACCACCCAAATTCTATAACCTGGCTCTCTCATGCTACTGTAGCTCCAGTCAATCTAATTAATTATTATATATGTCATCCAACATCCAATCTTACCATCAAAATATTTATAACCATACTTTAAACATTTCAGATATTAACCAATAGTACAATACTATTACCTCTCATCTACTTTAGTGATTTATAATAATCTAACACCACCAATCCCAACAGGCCCTGATGCCAAATCTAGAATCTTCATCTCTAAGCAAATAAGGCCCTCTAACACTAACCTGTAACAGACACCTCTTCAAGAATTCGCCTTACTGCCAATATGGGGACAATATTACCAACTTCAGTTAGCTCAATGTACTCCCCAACACTACAAGTCTCTGCAAACCTTGTTTAACTCCATACAATATGCCAGTCATCCCAAAATAAATTCCTGAAAATAAATTCCAGAAAATTCCTCCAATCCCTGGCTTATTCCTGTAACAGTTAATTTTTCTTGCATCTGGAACTATATGCACCCTTATTGGTCTTTCATCCCTGAGCCAATAACATGTTTACTTTTGTCTGACTCATCAAAGCCCTAATTGCACATGTGAGATAGTAATTAGGAAGTTTCCAATAAAAAACTCTTCCATGGATGATGTTTCTTTGTGACAGGAGGCCAATCTTCCTGGAGAAATAAATAATGACACTTTGGATAAGAGTCATGAGAGAACTCTAGTTCCAACTTCGGGACTTAAAAAGATTATCATAAAATAATTTTGAAATTGTATCAAAAAATTGTCTCTGACTTTGGCTTTTTACAGTGCAGAATCCAGAAGAACAGCAAGTAGCTTGAATTAACTGACCCAATTGGTTTTGAAAATGAAATAGCCCTAGATTTCCTGTTGGCAAGCAAAAAGGTATGTTTTTGTTAACATTTCCTGCCACACTACAGAGAAGATTAAAGAATCCATATCCAAACTAAAAGAAATGCAACTTGAATTTTGAAGTTGGACTTAGGAGAGATAAGTTTCATATCTCAGACCTGGGGAATCTTGGGTCATGGGTCTGCAGTGTCTTCCCGCCTCTTGTCTAACTGCCTTATCACCAAATGGCTCAATAAGATGTAATACAACAAAAGAAAAATAAGCTATTTCTAATTTTCACCTAAGCTAGTTACTAAAACTTCTAGCTGGACCAACCATGAGAAATAGCTGTTGATTATTATTTTTATAGCTCTAGGAAACAATGAATTAATTACCCAATAATGACCTTTCCTGTATACTTAGAGATAAGAACAGACCAAATGGAAGACATTAATGGGAAAAAACCTACCTAGTTTTGGAGCATGCATAAATGGTTTTACCCACTGTGTTACCCAGAGTTTGCCAATATCAAATACAGCATTTTTAATAAATCTATGGCATCCTGGGCATATATATATATATATATATATATATATATACTTCCTGTTTGCCATATTTTGTTGAAATGTACTAATAGGGGCTTTGATGCTTTTTAATGTTTGGATTCAGATATTCTTGGGGCTCACAAATTGGCTTATCATTGGTATAGTACTGACATTAACCTTTCAGCAGTGAACAATAGGGCAGATTCTAGACAATGAATCGGTATGAGATTTCTTGGAGTGATTGAGGTGCTTATTTAGATTCTGCCTTCTCCCTCCAGGGCAATATGATATAGGGCACATTTTCCAAATATTCTGTGTTGGAGTTCATATTTAAATGCCTGTGGAAGGGTACACTGCTGTCATGCATCAGTCACCCAGACCTCTCTGTGGACTCAGTTGAGCCATTTGGAGGATAACTGCATAGATCTTTGGGTAAGTAATTCACGTCTTATTGTGGATCAGTCACAGTAACCCTGGAGAGTATGTCTGTCTTAGTTGGCCATCAGACAATTTTCAAGTTGTAGGTCACTTTTACTTTCCTTCAAAAACTCTATCACTTAAACTTGCCCTACAAATTTATACAAATTTCTCCAGCCATTTTCATATTCTATGGTAATAAAGAGACATTCAACTCCATTTATATAAATTTTCCTATATGTTAGGAAACGTTAAATGTTAAAGCAACTGATAAAGGCACTATGAATCAGCGTTTTGTAAAGAAGAGATATTTTTGTAAAGAAAACTTTTCCCCAAGTAGATGGGCCTACTTGAAGCAAAAGAACTGAAAGTCAAAATGGAGGAAACAAAGAAAAATGGAAAGGATTGTGCACCATGGATTCAGAGTAGGGTTTCTCAAATTATTATCTAAATTATTTTGAAATTTCTAAATTAAATTATCACCTCCTCAAAGAACCACTGTGATGATGAATTAATTTTCAATGAAATCAATTAATTAAATGTGATTTAAATTAGATTAATTTCTCCCTAATGAGAAAAATTAAATACTAAGGAATAAGATTCTGTTGGGTAGGGCTGAATTTTGGAGGACCACAAACATTGATTAGATCTATGCTTTTTTTTTTTTTCAACCCCAAACAAACAATTTTTGCCCCTTTGGGGCAACATTACCCCTGTTCACAGTACATGACTTAGACAGATCTCATTTGAAATACTCATTCTGCTACTGCTGTGTGACCATGGGAAGTTATTTAACTGTTCGAATGCTCAGTTCTTCCAGCTCCAAAATGGGAATCCTAAATAGCATCTCCTCAAAGGATTGCTAAAAGGTTTAAATGTAGTACTGCATGTAATTCACTTAGCAGTGATTGGAATATAAGAAAGAACCAATAAATGGAAACTTTTACTGCTAATGCCGTCATTTTTATTATTAGAAATGCTGAGACAGGAGGAAATGACTCAGGGAAGTAACTGAGCAAGAAGACAACACCAAAATATAGATGTCTTCCATTTGGAGTGATAGAACACCTGAGTCAAACCACCACTGAATTCACTTGAAACTTGAGAGCATCTCTGTGAACAGGATGCTGTGTAGCCAGACTGGCGAATCAGAATCTGCATATAAATAGAGTGTTCAGGTGGGCGCCTGAGTGGTGCAGTCAGTTGAGCATCTGACTCTTGCTTTCGGCTCAGGTTATGATCTCAGGGTCATGAGATCGAGCCTGGCACTGCGCTCCCTGCTCAGTGTGGAGTCTGCTTGAGATTCTCTCCCTCTCCCTCTGCCCTCCCCCACTTGTGCTCTCTCTCTAGAATAAAAAATTAAATCTGATTAGATAGATAGATAGATAGATAGATAGATAGACAGATAGATAGACAGACAGGGCTTTCAGAACATTCAGATAGGAGTGTGAAGCCTAAGGCTTTCCATTTTTCTACTGCTGGAAAAGCTGGGACGACCACAGGCTTACAGCTCTTAGTGCCCAGGACAGGGTTATAACTTCCACATATAAACTAGGAAATGACACCAAAATGCACTGCTGCAGAGGAAAGAGAGAACATTTCTAGACCCTTTTAGCTATTACCCATAAAAAAATGGTAAGAGAGGTTCTTTGTAAACCTTCCTCCTTCCATGTTGAGAGAAAAGTAATTCCATTCAATTTCTAACTTCAAATGGAAAAATACTCACCAAAGGAAACATCACCAAAGTGCAGAGCAGGAACATTAAAATGGAAGGTAGGTCCAATGACGCAGCCTCTGGAAATAGGAATACAAATTGGGGGAGTGGATAAAGAATCCAGTGAATTCAGAGTAACAATCAGGAACTAGGGAGACAATAAGTCCTAAAAACCATCAACTGGCATTAAGTCAGTAGGCAGTCGTGGCCGAGTGGTTAAGGCGATGGACTTGAAAGTGGCATTAAGTCAAGTATAGAACCTAGCACTTAAAGAAACTACAAGATGATGGTCTATCACAGTGGTTCTTAGAGTTCTTTTTCAAGACTTGAACCACTGGATTTTAGCAAATGATGCTGTAGTTAACTTATCACCAAATTCCTACCAATGAATGAAGCAGAGCAGACAAATCACCAAACCAATGGCACAGAATATTAATGTGGATAAATACCTATCATAGCTTTATCATGCTCTATCCCTCACTCCCTGCCCTAAGCAGCCACTAATCTATTCCCATTTCTCCTTTTGGTTCTGTCAATTTGTCCTTCACATATCTGGGGGCTCTAATGTTAGGTGCATATATGTTTGTAATTGTTATATTTCCTTAATGGCTTAACTCTTGTCATTGCAAAATGTCCCTCTTTGTCTCAAGTAACACATTTTATTTTAAGTCTATTTTGTCTGATATTAGTACAGCTTTCTTTTGGTTACTGTTTGCCTAGTGTATCCTTTCCCATCCCTTTTAGTTTCAACTTATTCATATTTTTGGATCTAAAAGAGCATATAGTCGTATTGTATTTTGTGGGTTTTTAAAAAAATCCATTGCCGATCTCTGCCTTTAATTTAAGTGTTAAATATATTTACATTTAATGTAATTACTGATAAAATAGGATTCATGTCTTACACTTTACTCCTTGTTTTTTATATGTCTTAATGCCTTTTCATTCCTCTTTTTCTCCATTATTGCCTTCCTTTATGTTAAATGGATATTTTCTTAGTGTAGCCTATTAATTCCCTTATCATTCCTTTTACCATATTTTTTAGTTAGTTTGGGGAATATTTGAGAGAATGGGCAATCACATCCTGAATTTGGAAAAATAATTCACAGAGTCAAAGGTTAAGACAGTAGGAATCACGCAACAGGAATGTCCAACAAACTCAAATTCGCCAGTCACTGTACCTGATATACAACCTTGCATGTAGGAGGTGCTCAAGAAAAGTTTAAGTGAATATCCAAAATACACATTTATTCCTAATAGAGTAGCAATGTGTATGTATGTGTGTCAATAAATGCAGTATTAATTATTAGGCTGCACTTAATTAGGGAGTGGCCACATGAAATTAGGATGGGCTTTCTTATTCAACCTGAAGGACAATTAGCCTGTCTTGGCCAGTATTTTCCTTTTTCCTACATGAAAAGTAAACTTATGGTCTTTTAATACCCTATACATTCTTACCCTTAGATAGGGTGATTATTATTTTTATCTTAAATATTTATAAGAGCAGAGCTTTAAGGTTTTGTCTTCCCCATTTTGGATGGAGGCCCATCAATGAAGCTGGATGTTGTGGAGGATACTCATGATTCTGAGCGATACCTCTTGAAGTCAGGAAGCCGGAAAACCTTATTCAGCTGGGGCTCTGAAGAGCTGATCTGCTGGAGTTTACCGAGAACCCTCAAGGATCAGACAATCTCTGAAAGGGAGCTGGAGGTTGCATTTGCAGGTTTGCTCTTCCTGCTTCTCCAGAGAACCACCTCCATTGTTTGTCATGAGATGTGAATTGTTATTGAGGTGGGAGGTGAACTAGAGCTCACATAATGTGAAAAAGTACTCCTGTCTTCCTCATGTTCTGTTTATCACTGACAGATGTCAACCGTGGGCCAGGATGAGCATGGTGCATCTTCTTGAAGAGTCAGTGTTACTCAAATATTTAGAAAGCAACACTGATTTTTTCTATTACCACAACCATAGATGTATTGTGGAAGAAAATATATATGCCTTCTGAATGTTTCAGATAAGTCTTAAGACTTAAAAAGAAGTATAGGATTATGGCAGTCTGTCTCAGCCATGCCACAGAAGCCCTAAGACACATTCATTCACTCTCCTTATTTGTTAGAGGTTGTGTTCGTTTGCTAGGGCTGTCATAACTGAGCACCACAGACTGAGTGGCTTAAATAACAGAAATTTATCTCCTCACAGCTCTATGGGCTGGAAGTCCAAAATCAATGTGTCAGCAGGGTTGGTTTCTTCTGAGGGACTCCCTCCTAGGTTGTAGATGGCTATCTTCTCTTTATGTCTTCACAGGGTGTTTTCCTATCTGCGTGCTTGTTCTTATAAGGACACCAGTCACATTGTATTAAGGCCCACCCATATGACCTCATTACTTCTTTAAACGTCCCATCTCTAAGTGCAGTCCCATTCTTAACTGGGTATTAGAATTTCAATGTATGAATTTGGGAGGACACAATTCACTCCATAACTATCATGAGACCAAAAATTTTCCTAGGATTCTTCAGGCCACAGTGTCTCTGTTATCTCCAGACCCCGAGGGAGACCTTAGCTGTAGATGGAAGGAGGTCCTGCTAGCAGTAACCATAATAAGAGAGACTGCCATGCTAATTAACAACCTGGTGCTGTGAAAATCCAAAGAGGATCTGCGATGTGTTCTGAAGACATGATCTCGCTAAGCACCAGGAACCAAAGTTGTAGATCTGCCCAATGGGTTGGTCATAGAAAACTTCTTTTTAAAACCTGAGGACAAACTCTGCTATTAATGACTTTCAATTATCACAAACAGCTGGAGAAGCCATCAAAGGACTTCTAGCACAAAAGCTGCAAATGTCTAGCCTAGGATGACTGACGCTCTAAGTAGACTCTTTTACGATACCTGGAGGTATTATAGGTATGAGCATTTAAAAATTTTACTTAAAACAAAAATGAAAGATGAAAGTTTAGAGAAACTGGGATAAGAGTTAAAGCCAAGTCCAGAAGATGATTTTATCTAGGTGTTACTGTAATGATTTATTTTCCCTAAATATCCTAAAACAGAGAGTATAACTAGGAACTAGTTTAATGGTTTAAGTCCCTATTTTATAAAGCTATAGCTTGTAGAAAAACTAGATCCCCAAAAAGCATCTGTATCCACATTATAATAGTAAGTTACATGTGCTCAGTAGGTAAATGCTGGTGGAAATTTAAAACACTCCATTATTTTGATGTATTCCTACTAACAAAGACAGTTATGGACATCCAAGACACGATCTGGTTTTGAAGTTTAAGAAAGCAGCAGATAAAAGCTTCAGTTAGCTTCCACATTAGTTATAGATAATATCTTACCTAATGGTCAATTTCACAGGCTCAGGGGACCCATTGACATTGACCAGGAACACTTCTTCAAAGTGCCCCAAAATGGCAGAACTGAAAGAGATCTGGACCGCCTGGACTCCATTTGGTTCGATGATGCCTTCCCTGGGGCTGAAAACAAAGCAGGCCCCCAAAGCCGAAGTTGGAGGGATCACGTTGAAGAGGGCATCAATGCTGCCTTTGTTGGATAGTATTGCCTATATCAATAAAAAGCCAAGAATGCAAAGATAGAGCATGAACATCTGATTTATTTTCACATAAGCACGTGGCTGTACTGTTTAATACCAACACATAGAGAGCTGCAGGAATTAAAGCCAGAGAAAAACTCCAGGGGAGAAATGAACAGTCTTCTGCCTTGAGGGTTTGAAGATAAGAAACCCAATGCAGAAGTAATTTTGTGTTTTTAGTATCCTCTTTGGAACAGAGTTGTCACATGTACTATAGTCATGTTATAAATACTGATTGTAATTACATCTACTGAAAAGGAGCCTTAACATGCCTTTTCCTGATACTCTGTAGGGTAACTGAGGGAAAGTAGGTATTTATCTTATATGCATGAGAAGGTTGAGAACAAGTGACATACTGAAAAATAAGAAGTCAGAATAGAGGAGCAAGAACTACCTAAGCCTATGTTTATAGTGTAGCCTGGAGAATGTGAACGAGACATCACTGTGGATTCCAGATGACAAGGATTCTCTTTATTGTGCTATTGGATTTCATTCTATTGGGATACTGTCACCTCAAACTCTATTGCATGGATACAACTCCATTGCTTGGGGATGCTGGTGTAAGCAACTGTTTTACTATAGCAAAGTTTTATTCCTATACACCATAGGCCCATATTTGCTTGCACAGTAGGTATGTGTATGTAAAAAGCTCATGCCTGGCATTCAGAGTTGTCCACACCTGGCTCAATCCATCGCTCCTGCTCCCACCTCCCGTGGTGCCTGTCAGATGAGCCTGTGCTTTAACCAAGCAGCTCTGTTCCTGGGCTTCTAAGACAGTCTCTATTCCTTGCCAATGCTTACACCTGAACAGGTGGACAGCACGTTCTTCTATTTACATACTGCCTTTGACCTGCACTCAAAGCACCGAAGAGAAAGAGCACAGGAGATCAGGAAGAAATGTACAGAAAGGTATGGGGGCAATGTCAGGAACCTAGAAGAAGCCGAGGGAAGAGAATTTCCAGAAGGGGTTGAATGTGGACAGAGCTGACAGGGAATAAACTCTAAGAAAATGTTACAGATTTTTTTTAAAGATTTTATTCATTTATTTGACAGAGAGAGACACAGTGAGAGAAGGAACACAAGCAGGGAGAGTGGGAGAGGGAGAAGCAGGCCTCCCGCCGAGCAGGGAGCCCGATGTGGGGCTCGATCCCAGGACCCCGAGATCATGACCTGAGCCAAAGGCAGACACTTAACAACTGAGCCATCCAGGAACCCCCAGATTTTTTATTTTTAATTAAAAGCCATCCCTGCCCTTGAAGAAGAAAGGACTCCAATAGAGTGTGACTGCAGAATCCAGAGTCCAAATGTTTAGGGAGTGAGTGGGTATGGAGAAAATAGTGGTTGATTATTTGAGATTCCTGTTTTGAGAGGATAAGAGGTGAGGAACGAGAGTGGGGGCGGCAAAGCTGTGGGAAGTATGGCAGAGGAGACCCAGTATATTTATATTAAATGCAATAATGCATACTCAGTACCTGGCCCACATGTTTGTTGTAGTAAGAGAAGAGGGCTAGGTAACCAAGGGAATGGGGTCTGGGTGGATGTGGGGTGTCCACCAGCTCAAGTTGCCTCCCGAGAAGCAAAGAAGAAGGAATCAAGAGCATGTGTAGAATAGAGTCAGGGGCCTTTGCAGAGGAAAACCACCACTTTTTCCAAGAGAAGATGGATGATGCTCCAAGAGAGATACCTAACTAATTGCTGCTTGATATTTTATTCATCTTTTTACATTCATTTTCCATCCCCCTCACTCAGTTTTAAGTTTCCTGGTCACAGAATTCATGCTTCACTTGATCTTAGCCAAAAGGCCGAGAAGCGATCACAGAATTCATGCTTCACCCTTCATTCCTTTTAAACAGATCATGTAGGAAGTGATTATGGCCAGGGACTCAGAAGCCAAATTGCCTGGGCTCAATTCCCAGTTTTACCAGTGACTTCCAAGCTGTGTGACCTTGGGAAACCTGCTTCGTTTCTCTGTGCCCCAGTTTCTCCGTCTATAAAGTGTAAGTACCACTAACTTCTCAGATTGCTGTGAAGATGAAATTAGTTTATGTAACTCTTAGAATAGAGTGCCTCACAAAGAGGGCCATAAACAACAGCGATTGCTGGCTATTTTCTCAGTGCCACACAGAATGGGTTTGAAATGGGCCTGTGCTGAAGAAGTGATTGACACACGTTAGTGGTAACTTAAAGGCAACTCAAAGGTGTTAGTGGTAATTCAAAGGGAATTCCATTCAAAGGGAATTGTTTTTCTCCCTAGGGAGATGCAGGATTGCCTTTTTATGTTTTGGTTAACAGCAATATTTTACCCAGATTTTGTACAAGGCACCAGGTCTTCCATGTTCGAGAACATGCATGTCATTCCTCTCCCCCTGGGAAAGAAGCACGTTCATGTGTATGCAGAATCCAGCAAGTCATTTGGGACGAAATTCTGAGACCTTTTGATTACCTTACCCTTGCAGTCCAATTCCTTGGGGAGAAGAAAATTTATACTAGAGCTTCACCTTGTTTTCCTTCTAATTACACTGGGGAATAGTGTACACTCTTGGAGCTGTGGTTTACTTTTTACATGTTTGCTAAGCTCAGCAATAACTAAGGGCAACAGCTAGTTATTCAAATTCGTCTCAAGGAGGTAACATAATAAATTGAAAGAGAGATGCAATGAGGCATCAGCACTAAATACGCAGAGAGTGCAAAATATTCCTGTAAGAAGCACCTTACCATGTCCTTCTCTGCCAATGCACAGTGCTCAAAACTGTCCATTCTGATGCAGCACCTCATCTAACACTTACTTAGCTGGCTGTGGTTTACTTAATGGTCAAATCTAGGAGGGTGGGAAGTGGTGGCCTCAAATACACTTTGGTTAAATTGATAAGAAATTATTATTACACTCAGGGAAAACTTATCCATTTTGCATCAGAACTAAAGGTCCTTTTCTGATGTGGCATCCACAAGACAGTCTGTGAGATAGGAGGGAAATTCACCCTGGATAAATTACGGACAGAATGTGAACTTCGTAAGAAGCATTGCACATTTTCTTCCTCCCAAAGTGACTCTTTTTTCAAAATGCAAAAGACAACGCAACATAGTAGCTGTGCCATATTTTAGTTCATGACAGACATGTGACTCGTTTCTTCATTTAAATCGTGCTCTTATGTATATTCCATCTCATTATGACATTAACATCTCTATTTACCTTTCACAACATCCCATTTAGGCCACAGTTACTTTAGAGAATGTGGGGATAAACCACACGGTAGGAAGCTCTCAGCAGCAACCAGGCATCTGCCTCCCATGCCGAGGTTAGGCTGAGAGCTGAGCTGGCTATAGGCTGGAGTTGCTCATGGTGAGAGCCCCGGGATTGAAAGGGCAGCAAAAAGCCTTTTCTTCCCAGGATACAGGGCCCCAGTAACCCAGTGCTCGCTCACATTTACTAGCTGAACGACCTTGCCAAGTTACTTAACCAACGTGGCAGAGTCAGGTTTGCTGTTCACTGAACCCACTTGCTCTTTCTCCTGTGCTCCCAATTAGACTGCATTTCCCAGCTACTTACTCTTGCAGTGATGCACAGCTGACGCCTATAGGGCCAGCTCCTAAAAAAGGTCTTCCGAGTGCATCTCTCCCTGCTCTTTCCCCTTCCAGCTGCATGACACTGTGAGGCTGCAATCCTGCAGGCCACATGGTGCGGGGGCAGAGCTATGAGCTGGAAGGAGCCAGGGGCCCGATGCTCTGCAGAGAGCCGTTGGCTGAGAGGTAACCTTGCTTGAGGCTTTATGTGAGCAACGAAATAGACTTGTCATGTCTGAGAGAGTATAGATCTTTGTATTTGTTACAGTACCTAGCATTACCTTAACTAGTAAAACTTCTCTAAGTGCCAGCTTCCTTGGCTATAAAATGGGAATAGTCATTGCACCTACTCCCTAGGTGTTAGTGAGGCCCAAACTAATGAATGTAAAAGTACTGGTATTGTGCTCAACATACATGAAGGATGATGTTGTTGATGGTTTTAACCACTCTGCCTCTTCTTGTTCATTTGTAGAGCAGGTACAATAAAACCTGCCTTTCCCACTTTTGTCACACGTGGATAAACGTGCATGACACAAGGAAGCATGGAACCTGACACCTATTTGTCACTCATTAAATAACTGCTTTTATTACTCCATTTAGAGAAATACAAACGTTTAAAGTTTACCAATATTTGTAAAATAAAGTTTCGATGGTTATAATTTGATATAATGTAAAAAAAAGTACCCTAGATACAAAGTTAGTGGTGAGGTGACACTGAAGTAAATTTGATCCTGAAGAACCCATGATTACATCTTGTAAAAGGATCATTTTCTATCTAATTGGAAAGACAAAGCAGGGAAGTTTCAAATAGAAAGTTCCAGAAACTATAATGACTGGTTTTTAATCATGGATTGGAGACCAGTGCATTCAGAGAAAACTGAAGTGTGAAAACAGCTGTCCTCATTAGGGCATTCTGGAAAATGTGAAAGTTTCTCTGTCTTCTGGTCTGTAGGATTTATGTTGTCAGAGAGCAAGCATTAAATAGGTAGGGAGAAGATTATGATTTTCCCCTTTGCAATCCATAAGATGATGAGGATAAAACCAATTAAAGTATGTCTTTGTTGCCTTGAGGAAACAGACGGGAAACCTTCAACAAGGCTAGGAAGCAAGGAAGAGCCAGATCATTCCAGAGTCTGAGTGTGAGTAATGGCCAATGGATGTGATTGTATACATTTTCTATCAATATACACATACACAAAATAAAATAAACCTAAAAAGCTAAGTACTATTTGAGTCTCAATGAACAATTCCGTGCTTACCTCATAACAATGTACGGATCCAATGAAAACTTTTCCAATGTCCAGCATTTCAAAGTTGAAGTGAATCTTTGGTCCCATTCCTTCCCCTTTGATTCGGAGGGGCAGACGGATCTCTCGGCCTATAAAAACAATTCAGATTTTATTACCCTGAAGGATGCTTCATTATCCCCAAATTAAGCACAACGTGTTGCCAATGTAAGCAATCAACAGTACTGCACTGGACCCAGGGAACTGCAGTTTAACCAATGCTGAGGATTTAGCTTATTTTTAGGAAACAGGAACACTGGTAGTTTCTTAACTTTAGGGAGCAGCTTATATTCTAATTTGGGCTGATATCTTAGCAGAAAAAAAATTAAAAAAATTTAACCCAGTCTTAATGGTATTCTTAAGTTTCTTATTTAAAAAAAAAAAGTAATTTCTCTAAATTAGAGAAGGGTGACCACTGATTGATGCTTCTTATAAAATGAGAGTCACCATAGGACTCCAAAGGACATTGTTCTCACTGATTTTCCCTAGATTTAGGAAGATCAGCGTATTAAGGGATCTGAGTCTAGGAGTCTTACCTGACCCTTACTTTGCAGACTTTCTTTCAGTAGAGGTAATGGGATCCACTAAATAATATCCACGATTGCACATCCACAGTGGACCCAGGGTGAACAGAGAACACAACCTTTCAAGTATCGATTGGTTTCATTTTCTTTTTAAAAATGGGGATATCTTCATTTGATAATACATGGTCATTATAAAAATATTATAAAGAAAGTGGAAAATTCTCACATAATTCTATTACCCAAAGATCACTATTAGTATTTTGGTGCCTATCCTTCCATACTTTATCATATTTAAATACTAAAATACTACATAAAATCATATTTAAATAGTAAATACTGTATTAAGTTTAATATAAATGAGAGCATATGCTATATATTATTTTGTAACCTGCTTTTTTTTTTCACTTAACAATATACCTGCAACATTTTTACATACCATCACCTGAAGATGGGGTAAGTATTTTTAACCAGTCCCTCTTGTTGGATATTTAAGTGGCTTCCAAATTTTTTTTTTTAAGATTTTATTTATTTATTTGAGAGCAAGCAAGCAGGGAGGAGGGGCAGAGGGAGAAAGGCTTCCAACTTTTCATTCAACAAATTACAATGTAATTAATACCCTTGAATGCATTTATGAACAATTTTCCTACATTTTCTTCAAGCACCTTGAAGATATTCTACTGTTTCTTGTCTTCCAGTGTTTCTATTGAGAAGTCAGTTTATTGTCTTATTGCTCATTTGAGGTAATATGTCTTTTTCTCTGACTGCATTAAGATTTTCTTTTTGGTTTTGGTTTTCAGCAGTTTTACTATGATGTTCCCAGGTGTGGTTTGCATGTATTGTTCCTGGGCTTTGTAGCAGTTCTTGAATATGTAGATGAATGCCACTCATCAGTTTTTGGAAAATGTTCAGTCATTGTGTTTGCAAATATTGCCTTGCTCCATTTTCTCACTTCTTTCTATCCGGATAGATAAACTTTTGCTACATCCTATTCGGCTCTGATGCTCTTTTCTATATTTTGTCTCTGTATGCTTCAGTATGGGTATTTTCTTTAGATCTGTTTAATTTCCAGTTTATAAGATTTATCTCTGGCTATACAAGAGGCTATTCAGTTCTACTAAGTTCTTAATTTGTCATTATAACTTTTCAGTTCCAGACTTCCCATTAGATTTTTTAGAGTTTCCAGGCCTCTGCTCAATCTTTTTTTTAAAGAACACTGAATCAAGGAACACTCCATCAGAAACTAATGATGTACTGTATGGTGATTAACATAACATAATAAAATTAAAAAAATAAAGAACACAGAAAATCTTTTTAACATTAAAAAAAAATCTGTCAAATAATTCTATTTTCTGGCTCTCTATGGAGTTTCTATTGTTTATTGTGGTGTTCTATCAGACTGTGTTGTCTCATGTGCATGGTCATTTTTGACTGAGTGCTGGTCAGTGTATATAAAACGTGGAGTGGTCATTTGAAGCCCTGAGAAGACATCATCTTCCTCTAGCTTCTGGCTGGTGACTAGGGGGCATTAGGATTCCCTAATCTTACCACTCTCAGCTAAGATTCTGGGAGAGAATTAAGCCCTGTACCAAGTCATTTGAGTGACTATCTTCTCAATTTTCCCAAGAAGGGTATATAGCTAGTACTATCCTAGATATAAAGGAGACGTTAATTCCTCATACATAAATGATGCCTTAGAACATTGGATATTATCTCCTGGAACCCCAGTGAAGAGGAACTGTTGTAATCAAATTGATAACTGAAAAAGAAGCCAAAGCTGAGCTTCAGTCATTGTGAGGATTGGTGCATTTCCAGTCCTTACTTCACTGGGTCTCATCCTAAAGTTTAGAAGGTTACTAGAGCCCTTTCTCCTTGGGCATCCCATGAACTTCTATGTTTCTTCCCTAACTCTACTTAACTTTTCATTTTCTCTGTAGAATCTACCAAAAAGGTGGTACTGCTAAGGATAAAGTGGCCCCCACAGTCTGATTGTCTTGGTTTCCTTCTTCTCTTGGATCTTGGCCCTATAATTCTTCACTGTTCTGTAGTTCTCAAAAAGGCTTTGAAAAAATTTTGCCTTGCTCCTCTAGTTGCTTTTAGAGGAGAAGGGGGGGTGGGGTGGGGCGGAGAGAATCCAAATTGTCTAGCCCACCATTAATGGAAATAGAATTGCCAGAACCAAGAGATGCACATTAGACATTTTGATAGCTATGGCCATATTGCCCTCCAGAATGGCTGTAGGAATTTGCACACAAACACCAACAGTATTTAAAGGTTTCTATTTCTCCACACCCTCCCTGACAGTGGGGATATTGTCATTTTTTAAAATCTTTGATAATTTGATAGGTTATCCTTAAATTTACACCATTTAAAGTTCTTTAAGCAAAAATAATATATTTGCTCTGTGTGTAACATTTGAACATTAAAAAAAACTTTGATGTTCTGTTGGATGTAATCTTTATTTTTTAAAGATTTTATTTATTTATTTGTTAGAGAAGGAGATAGAGAGAGAGAGCACAAGCAGGGGGAGCGGCAGGCAGAGTGAAAGGGAGAAGCAGGCTCCCTGCCGAGCAAGGAGCCTGAGGTGGGGCTCAATCCCAGGACCCTGGGATCCTGATCTGAGCCGCAGGCAGATGCTTAACTGACTGAGCCACCCAGGGATCCTGGATGTATAATTTAGTATAACAGCAAATGTACTTTGAACAACCAAATCATATTTCTAACTTATATTATTATCATTATAATGCCTTGTGGCACTTTATGTTCCAGTCTTTTGTTGCTATTTAACTTCTGTATTTTTTTTTCTTTTTAAAGATTTTATTTATTTGACAGAGAGAGACACAGTGAGAGAGGGAACACAAGCAGGGGGAGTGGGAGAGGGAGAAGCAGGCTTCCTGCCGAGCAGGGAGCCCGATGTGGGGCTCGATCCCAGGACCCTGGGATCATGACCTGAGCCGAAGGCAGACGCTTAACGACTAAGCCCCCCAGGCGCCCCAACTTCTGTATTTTTAATGCTTTCTCTCTATGCCTTTTTATTTTTAATTTTTTTTATTTTTATTTTTTTTAAAGATGTTATTTATTTATTTGAGAGAGAGAGAATGAGAGACAGAGAGCACGAGAGGGAAGAGGTTCAGAGGGAGAAGCAGACCCCCCGCTGAGCAGGGAGCCTGATGTGGGACTCGATCCCGGGACTCCAGGATCATGACCTGGGCCGAAGGCAGTTGCCTAACCAACTGAGCCACCCAGGCGCCCCTACGCCTGTCTTTTTAAAGTCAGGAGTAACTGTCTCTGTGTCCCCCTCTAGTGCTTGGCAACACAGTGGTCATTAGGCAAGTATTACTGTGATTATAAGAAACAAGAGCAATCTTAGCAATATTTGGGACAGCTGATTCATTCAAAGGTTCCTCCAATCCATATGATCCCTGGAAAAGAGGTCCTTCTGAAGATCAGGTGTTTGTGTTGACAATCCTCTAATATATAAGTAAAATTTTCAGAGAATATCATCAACTTACTCCATTATTTTAGAGTTCTATTGGCAATGATTTGTATTCCTTGGTCAGGAGGAAAGTATTTTGACAGGGATCCAACTTCCAGAATGGCAAAGAAAGAGAATTGCAAATATATTGTGGAATAAACAGCAAGACTATTTATAACTGTCATGCTTAAAGCTTTCCCCATCTGTTACCCTGACTGCCTTCCTTAATAATAATAATAATAATAAAAAGGAGATGTGTTGTAATAAAGCAGTGAGCCAATGTTTCTTTGGGAATTATTAATTACTTCAAAGGAGATTGTCTTATTTGTAGCTAGCCAGGATAGAATGGGAATACAAGAGATAACCAGCCTTGCTTTTGTGAGAGTTAGTCTAGATTTTAAGGTTGCATTACAAATGCTACTTTTCTGCAAGATTTATGAAGCAGGGATTTTTCTTGTCTTGGCAAAAGAGCTTACTGAAGTAAGCTCTAATGACAGATTCCTTGTTAGAAGAGCAAAATATTAGGGGCGCCTGGGTGGCTCAGTCGGTTAAGCGTCTGCCTTCGGCTCAGGTCATGATCCCAGGGTCCTGGGATCGAGCCCTGCATTGGGCTCCCTGCTCAGCGGGAAGCCTGCTTCTCCCTCTCCCACTCCCCCTGCTTGTATTCCCTCTCTCGCTGTCTCTCTCCCTCTGTCAAATAAATAAATAAATAATCTTTAAAAAAAGAAAGAAGAGCAAAATATTAAAATGTTTTTTGAAATAGGGAAGCTTCCCATCTCTGATTACAGTGTCTTGGTTTCACACAAGCAGCAGAGAGATGTACTATAGAACCCCCTTTAACAGCCCTGAAGTCCTTGAATGCAAGAGATCACATTGCATTAAATTCCAGGAAATATAACTAGGGGCTTTCAAAAATTTGCCCGCTATCTTAGATGTCCAATATTATACTTGAGCTCCATTCCTTTGCAGTAAGACAAGAAAGAAGAGGGGGGAAAGTATAAAGAGGAAGAACAAACTGCCATTATTCACATATTTTGGGACTGTCTACCTGGAAAATCCTAAAGAATCTATAAATAATTTTTTAAAATTAATAAGAGTTATAATGATGGTTACCAAATCAATATGCAAAAGTCAACTGCATTTCTACATACAACAATCAGAAAAAATTAATTTTTAAGACACTATTTGTAATAGCAACAAAAACATAAAGTACCTAGAAATAAATCAATATATACTTAAGATCTTCAAGGGGAAAATCATAAAACTTTATTGAAAGATATTAACGAAGATCTAAATAATGGAGAACTAGGATATGTTCTTGAAAAGGAAGACTCAATGTCATAAAATTGTCAATTTTCCTCCAACTGATCTGTATCTATAATTTCAATGTTCTGTTAAAACAAAATGCTGGCAGGCAGAATCTGGTGGAATTTGACAGGTTGATTATAAAATTTAAATGTAAAATCAAAGGGCCAATAATAAGCAAGACATTCTTTAAAAAGAATAAATGAGGGCGCCTGGGTGGCTCAGTTGGTTAAGCGACTGCCTTCGGCTCAGGTCATGATCCTGGAGTCCCTGGATCAAGTCCCGCATCGGGCTCCCTGCTCGGCAGGGAGTCTGCTTCTCCCTCTGACCCTCCCCCCTCTCATGCTTTCTCTCTCTCATTCTCTCTCTCAAATAAATAAATAAAATCTTTAAAAAAAATAAATAAATAAAAATAAAAATAAAAAGAATAAATGAGAATGATTTGCCTTCTGATATATTAAGATCTATTATAAAGCTACTATAATTAAGATAATGTGGTATTGGGGCAAAAGGTGCAAAATGACTAAGGAAACAATACAGGACTCAGAATAAATGTACACATATACGTGAATTTAATTTATGACAGAACAGGTGCTGAATGTCAATAAGGGAAGATGGACTAGACTGTATGGAGTCCAAACAACTGGGCAACTGCATAGGATCTGTGGTAGACTGAATAATGGCGCCCAAAGATGGTCCGTGTCCTAATTCCTGTAAATATTACCCTATATGGCAAAAGAGTAAATATTACCTTATATGGCAAAATATGTGATTAAGTTAAGATTTCTGAGGTGGGGAGATTATCCAAGATTATCTTCATTACTGTAGCTTAAAAACTGTCTTGAAATCAGGTAGTAGTAGCCTTCCAGTTTTGTTCTTTTCCAAAGTTGTTTTGGCTATTCTACACTCTTTGCATTTCCATCTGAATTTTAGAGTCAGCCTGTCAATTCCTACACACACACACACACACACACACACACACACATACACAGCAGTTAGAATTTCTGTTCGGATTGCAATGAATCTATGGATAAATAGGAGGAAGAAATAACATCTTAATGATATTGAACTTACCCACTTTTTAACAAGGTATAGTTCTCCATTTATTTAGATCTTTAATTTCTCTCAGCAATTTTTTGTGGTTTTCAGTGTACAGGTCTTACACATCTCTTGTCAAATTTATCTCTAAGTATTTAGGATTTCTTAATACTATTATAAATGATTTTTTTTATTTTTTTATTTTTTATTTTTTAAAGATTTCATTTATTTGACAGAGAGAGACACAGCGAGAGAGGGAACACAAGCAGAGGGAGTGGGAGAGGGAGAAGCAGGCTTCCCGTAGAGCAGGGAGCCCGAAGTAAGGCTCCATCCCAGGACCCCAGGATCATGACCTGAGCCGAAGGCAGACGCCCAATGACTGAGCCACCCAGGCGCCCCTATTGTTTTATTTATTTATTTATTTATTTATTTTTATTAACATATAATGTATTATTTGTTTCAGGGGTACAGGTCTGTGATTCATCAGTCTTACACAATTCACAGCGCTCACCATAGTAGACACCCTCCCCAGTGTTTTTTTTAATGTCAATTTCCCATTATTCAATGTATAGAAACACAATTGATTCTCTCTATATGGATCTTGTATCCTGTAACCTTGCCACACACTTTTTAGCCTTCATTTAAAACAGATATTCTCTAGCACAACCTCCACAGATTTTGATGCAATAAAACATAGATGAAACCCAAGAATCTCCATTGTTAATGATCAGCAGAGTAAGTCTATGCAGATTCTCTAGGGATGTTATCTCAAGAAACATGAACACTGTTAACTATGTTAACTTCTGAAACATGGCAGAGTGAGCAGACTCAGTCCATTCCTCCATTTCAAATAAAAAAAAGCTTATTAAAAATATGACAAATATGTATTTTTAATATTTACCCAAGCTCAAAAGGAAGAAAGGAAAATACTAGGTGACAGAAATGACAAGGGAATTTGGAGATTTGTAAAGTTCATCATACAGGTCCTATGGTCTACTGGCTTCAGTGTTTGTTTTTTTTTTTTAAGATTTTATTTATTTATTTGACAGAGAGAGCAAGAGAGCACAAGCAGGGGGAAGAGTAAAGGGAGAGGGAGAAATAGACTCCCCACCAAGCAGGAAGCCCAATGCATAGTTCAATCCCAGGACCCTGGGATCACGACCTGAGCTGATGCTTAACCATCTGAGCCACCCAGGCGCCCCTAGTGGCTTCAGTTTTAACACAAAAAGTGGACATTTGGCTTTGCTCCTCTCCGGGAATAAGGAACTGAACTTAGATCCTTGAATGAATCCAGGACCTTGGAAAGGATACCTTTTCTGGAAAGGAAACAAGAAGAAAAATTCTATCTATTGGTCTAGGGAAGTAGTTACGAAAATTGTCCTCTACCTAGATCTCTCAATAGGGGAAAGAGGTTCCTATGAGGAATCAAAGTCCCAGGTACAGATATGGGATCCAAATTTACCCTATATGATAGGTGAAAGAGTCAGAAGCTGAAAAAATAGTTGTAGGATCCTGAAAAACTGCTCTGAAGGAATACTCCCATGCTGTCTTAGTCTGTTTGGGCTTCTCTAACAGAAATACCAGACACTGGGTGGCTTAAACAACAAACGTTTATTTTTCACAGTTCTGGAAGCTGGAGAGTCCAAGATCAAGGTGCAGCAGATTCAGTGTCTGGTGAGAGCCATCTTCTCTCTCTGTCCTCCCATGGAGGAAGGAGTGAGGGAGTGCTCTGGGGTCTCCTTTATAAGGACACTAATCCCATCCATGAGGGCTCTGCCCTCACTACCTAATCACCCTCCAAAGGTCCCCCACCTCCCAAAAACATCACATGGAGGATTAAGTTTCAACATATGAATTTTGGGAGAACACAAATATTCAGTCCACAAACGTGCTAAAGATGGGCTTACAATACAAACATTTCAAGCCATCTGAAGAAACAATCCAGTATGAGGAAAGTATTTACCATAAACATGCAAATTAGTACCCCAAGGGTTTGAGATAATAGAAAACTCTTAAAGAAACTCTGACATTGTATTCTTAAAATTTTCCAAGAGGCAAATAAAGAAATAGAAACCATAGTGAAGGAGAAAAAAATGAAAGTATTAAAATCATACAGAACTTCTAAAACTGAAAAACCAAGTTGATGGAATTAAAAACTGAATAGATGAATACCAAAGAGTAGAAAAAGCTAAAGAATTAGCCAACTGAGAGAAAGATCTAAGAAAAATACCCAGGATGTATCAAAGAGAAAGAAAGAAAGAAAAAATGTAAAGAAGAGGTTAGAAGACATGGTGATTCCATGGGAAAGACATATATCTGAAAGAATTTCCAGAAGGAGAAACCTGAGATTATGAGAGAAAGAAATATTGAAGAGATAAATGCTGAGAAATCCCAGGAGTGAGGAAGATGCTTAGACTGAAGAAGCAGATCAAGTACCTAAGTAGAATAAACATGGCAAATCCATCACAATGAAACTGTAGAACATCAAAGCATAAAGTAATTCTGGATATCAGTCTGATACAGAAGACAGGTAACTTCAAGAAATAGCAATCGGACTGCACTAGATTTCCACATCAACAATCTGGTCCCTTGTCCATGCAATGCGGAAGCAAGCAGCCTCATGGAGAGGCCATGGATAGGGGTTCCAGCAAGCAGAACCTGGTGACGTCCCTGCCAACAGCCACGATTAACTGCTAGACATGTAGGTGGGTGAGCTCTAAAATGATACCAGCCTTCACCTTCTGGCCTGTCCAACTGTCCCCAGGTAGAGCAAAGAGGAGCTGTCCTTGAGGAATCTTGACCAAACTACAGATCTGTGAGCAAAATAAATGGCTGCTGGTTGTGTTAAGCCACTAAATTTAGGGTGGTCTGTTATACAGCAAAAGATGAACAAAGTAGCTTAAATAAATTAGGGTTTAGGCAGAAGCTCACATACCAAGGACATTGGGAAATGGGGTTTGGGGGAGGGCTTAGGGGATTAGGGCATGCTGCTACTGCTGCTGCTGCTGATCAGTTAAGGATGAAAAGAATGAATATTGATTCAATAGCTACTTTCTTTTCATGTTCCAGAACCATCCAATTGTACTTATTATAGCTTTTAAATAAGTTTTAACATATGGTGGGGCCAGTCCTCCCACATTATTCTTGTTTTTCTGAATTTTCTAAGCAATTCTAGTTCATTTATTTCCTCCATAAGAACTTTGGAATCAACCTAATTTAAAAAAAAGAAAAAACCTTGATATTACCATTGGGATCACATTATATTTACAAGGAGAACTGACCTATTTATGATGTTGATCTTCCTGACCAAAAACATCAACAGACCTTTCCATTTGTTCAAGTTTTCCTAAACCTGGGTATGCATACATAGATACTTAGATATTATTCCCTGTGTTCTTTATGTTTGAAATATTTGATAATTGAACATATAACTTAAATAGTGTAGTTGATCAAGAAAATAATTTCTTATTCATAGGACTAAGAAACCTTATATTATTATTAGGTGGCAGTCTGATGAGTTTTGAGGAAGAAACCCTACAAATATGTAGAGCATTACTCACTTATTACTCTGAAAACTCAAAAATGTTTTCAACATTTCTCTCTCCTGAGTGTCCCTTCTTTAGTGCAACTGGGATAAAGATCAAAAGCTCTAAATTGTGCTAACAATTCAGATGCTACTTCTGATGGACAGAATGAAAATGGACACTCTAGTTTCATTTTAATTGGGTCCTGAAAGGAAGCAGGTACATCTGGTATCCTTTCTACCATGCTGCTTTTTCACATTTGACTCTGAAGCACCCACTAACGATGTTATCTAGCAATATATTTCACAGTTTAAATCAGAAAGTGTTGCTTCCTTTGAAGTTCCCATATGGTGATCCAAACCAAATATGTGCGGTTTCCCGTTGAGTTTTTTTTTTTTTTAAGGTAATCTTCATGATTAGATTAGGAATTTCCACATTACATTGGAAAGTCAAGATAGATAAAAAGTCAGTTTCAAGCCACAGAGCAGACCATCAGCAAGTCTTTATAAATATCTAACATACAGTTTAACTACTTCTAAGAAAATCTGAAAATTGCAATGAAGAAAAAATTTCAGTTTCAGATGAACCAAAAAGATTTTTAGTGATGTTATATTTCCTGTGTTCAGATCCAAGCAGGTCCCTCCCTTGCTCAGAGCCCTTCCCTGATTCCCCAGGGCAGTCAGGAGGAATTCCAAGGTTCTTAGTCCAGCAGTTAAGGGCAGCCCTTCCCTGAGCTACCTACTCCTCCAGCCTCCAGCTCTATCTCCTGCCCCCACCTCTCCCCTCCCAGTCTGTCTCTGTCTCTCCGGCAGCCACAGGCTAAGAATTTGAAATTCTTTGCCATTTCATGCTCTTGCCATCTACTTGCACAAAGGGTTCCCAGCTCCATAGCCTTTTTTACTTGACTAATGAACACTTCAAAAGGGTCACTTTCACTGGGGAACCTTCCCTGAAAACCCCAGACTGAGCTATGTGTCCTGTACCCTCTTCTATTACGCACTCATTCACTGGATAGCACTGCAATATAATTGTTGGTTTATTTGTCAGTTTCCTCCACTCACCGCAATGCTTTCTGAGGACAGGAATTCTGGTTTTGTACATCTTTGTACTCACGGTGCCTAGATATAAAAGCTTTCAAAAGAAAAAAAAGTTGCAGCTGAAGATGTGGGTTAAATTTCATGTGTGTCAGGAGGCCTCCTTCAAGACCAATGACACTGGCCTTTCCTGCTACTTCCTGTCTCTGAACCTATATTCCCAGGATGGAACACTATACAATGGAAGTGAAATACAACCAGGGCTATAAGCAACAACATGGATGAGACGTGCAGATCGATTCCAATTATGTGTTTCAAAAACTGGCAGTACCAAATTGTATTGTTTATGTGCACATACACTGGGGTAAAAACTATAAATGGAAGCAATGAAATAATGACCATAAAGGACAGAATGGTGATTATTTCAGGGGGAGGTTCGGATGAGGGGAATGTGACTGGGAAGGACACACAGGGGCCTTCTCAGGGCTGGAAATGTTCTATTATGGATCTTGGTAGCAGTTACATAATATTTGTCTTGTAATTACAATATATATGTATGTGTATTGTTCCCTGTTGCTGCTGAGACAGGTCACCATGAACTAAATGCCTAACCTATACGTTTATTATCTTAAAAATTATAGAGGTCAGAAATCTAAGATGGGTCTCACTGGACTAAAATCAAGGTGCTGTCAGAGTTGCATTTCCTTCTGGAGGCTCTGGGGGAAAACCCATTTTCTTGTTTTTTCCAGCTTCTAGAGGCTGACCACATCCCTCAGCCCTTTCTCTTCAAAGCCAGAAATGGCTGGTTGAGTCTTTCTCGTATCATATCATTGTGACACTGAGACTGATTCTAGTGCCTCCCTCTTTGACATTTAAGGACCCTTGTGATTATCTACTGAGCCACTCACATAATCCAGGTTAATCTCCCTATGTTAAGGTCAGTTCTTTAATAACCTAAATTCCATTTTCTGCCCTAATTTCCTTTTGTCAGGTAATGTAACACATGCACGGTAATATATTCATACGTTCTGGGGTTTAGGGCATGGACATCCTTGGGAAGCTGTTACTCTACCCACCACAGTATATTTTATGCACATTTGTGGATCTATGTCCTATTTCTTAGTGACAAATGGTTAAAAATTAAACTACAGTATATAAATACAAAGGATTCCTATATGACCATGAAAAAGAATGACTCTTTTTATTTAGTGTTAATGGAATAATCTGCAAGAAATATTTAAAAAGTAGTGTCAGAATCACTGTGTAAAGTATGCTGTCATTTATGTAAAAAAGGCATGAGGGGGAAGCATAGCTATATGTATTTGCTTCTATATGCTCAAAGTATATTAAAAAACAAAAGCAAAACAAAACAAAACAAAACAAGGGAAAGGGCTTTTTCTATCTGCCTAAGAAGCATTTCTTAGTGACCTAAAACCAGGAGGTTTTACCAACTCTTTGAAGATAATACTAAGGAATCATCACCAGCCCTTGAAAAGACACGGAATTACATGGAATTTACAAGGAAGATAATATGGAATTACAATGTAAACAAAACCCTTCTCTGGCAATCATGTCTTTTAATAAACCACTAACAAAATAAAGAAGAATGTCATGCAGATGGAAAATTATACTATTCAGTTTATCCAGGATGTGAATTCTGTGGCAGGATTCAGAACTGCAAACAAAACAATAGCTGAATACAACTAGTTATGTCTAATGTTTGGGAACCTCCTGGAGAGCAGCCAACCCCCTGGAACATGACCAAGCACGACATCCCGGGGGAGTCACAGATGGGAGGGAGGTCCCACCACCTGTGGCGTGGGGCCACTGGAGCATTTCCAGCCTGTGTCTGAACACTGCTGTACCAACACTTCTTCCAGACCCGTTAAGAAGTCTGGGGCAGATGATGCTCGTGTGAAGTGTGGAAACAGATTTTTGTCAAGCCTGAAACTCCTAGTCCATCCTGCATTCATTCTGGGGCCATCTTGAGAATCCTGCATTCATGGGCAAGGAAGAGACCAGATCAAACTAGGATTCATTCACTCATTCATTCATCTGTTCACTTATTTGCATCCATTTAATCAATGTTTACTGAGTGGCTTTATCTTCCCAGTGCTAACAGCATAAGGCATAGAGTATAATTTCAATATATAAATTTTTAAACCAGCGAAACTATACTATTTTGCTTAGACATGAACACATAGGCAGTTAACTTATACCAGAAAACAAATCGAAAAAATAACTATCATAAAAATCAAAGTGGCAGTTACTTTCAGGGAAGATGAGGGAAACATCGTCAGAAAGGCACACACATACTTGGAGGAGGAGGAGGGCAGCACAGTCTTGACTTACGCAGCCCATCTTTCTGCACTGTTCTTAGACTGCTTGATCCCTTGATACACAGAGAAAAGTGACTATGCTAGGTAGGGCAGAATAGTGGGATTCTTGCACTTGAAGCTACTAGTGATCATGCACTCTTACTACTCTCTCTCACCATTTAATATTTTATTATTAAAATAGCCACCACAGCTGTAAATCCTGGGAGACCCACACATTACCCAGCAGAGGTGAGTAGCACTAACTACTCTGAAAATTCAACCCATTTTCTCATTCTTATAAACAAAGGACAACCATGGACCAGAAGGCATTGGAAGGATCCCTATGACTGCATGATACTTGCTACCTTGGAATTTTCTAACAAATAAATATTTCTCTTTATTTAATAGCATTAAATGGCATTTAATGTCATTTATTACTCATGTTTGATTAAAATCTGGTTCTTTGAGAACAGATGATCAATCCTGTAGGTCTAACATCAGACTGTTAAGATTTCCAGAAGAATAAAATGAAAAATAATGGAGGAAAGTACATAAAAAAAAAATACAATTTCCCAGAGCTGAAGTAACACATGAGTAAGCAGACTCTAATGGCCCACAGAAAGCTGCGGAGGATAAATTAGAAAACTCACTCTTGGACATGGCTTCATGACATTTCAGACCTCAAGTACAAAAAGAAAACTCTAGAAAGTGTTGAGAGAGAAATAACAGGCCACCCATCAAGGAATGTGAATTAGGTGACTTCAGACTTCTGGACTTTTACCATCAAGTTGGCACAATGTCTTTAACCTTCTGAGGAGAAATTACTGTGAACCTAGAAATTTCAGCTAAACTATCAGGTGAGTATGGAGGCAGAACGAGACATTATCAGGCATTCAAGGATCAAAGTTTCCCTCCTATAGACCCTTTCTGAGGAAGCTACTTGAGCAAAGTGAGAGTTAAAAGATGTAATGGAACACACATGGAAACTTAAAAAATTCCTGAGTAACAACTGTGTAGGAGGTGGCGGATCTGACTTAGAATGAGAAGCTGGTAGGGTCTGAGAAAAATGTCTTCAAGGAAAAGAAGAGCATACATTCTACAATTAGACAAGAGTGAAGAAATGAAGAATTAGAAACATTGGTCGGGGTGGGAGGAGGAACCCAAAACCTGTACAAAAGAGTCAATTCAGGGGCGCCTGGGTGGCTCAGTCGTTAAGCGTCTGCCTTCGGCTCAGGTCATGATCCCAGGGTCCTGAGATCGAGCCCCGCATCGGGCTCCCTGCTCAGCGGGAGGCCTGCTTCTCCCTCTCCCACTCCCCCTGCTTGTGTTCCCTCTCTCGCTGTCTCTCTCTCTGTCAAATAAATGAATAAAATCTTAAAAAACAACATCAGAGAACTTAAATAGGGTTACCAGCCATTCTAATACGAAAGCAGAACTCACAGAAGGTAAGAGAGAGAAACAGGGTGGAATGGTGGTAATATCCTTACATGTCAAGAGATACTGTAGAGTTGATGGAACAAAAAATATAGTTTTAAGTATATTATTTAAGGTTATAAATAAAACTCATAAAATAAAATATAATAAAAATAATTGGGTTGCCAGGGGCTGAGGTAGGGGAATGGGATTGCCTGCAAAGTGGCAATGAGGGAACTTTATGGTGTGATGGAGATATTCTGTATCTTTATTTTGGTGCCAGTTACATGACTGTTTAGGTTTGTCAAAGTTCACAGAACTGTACACCAAAAAAGGGCGAATTTCACTGCATGTAAATTATAACTCAATAAGGCCAGCAAGGGGACAATGAGATCATATGTGAACTAAATCCTCATCTTTCATAGTGGGGACTCAAATGTAGTATGTCAAGCTGATAAATCAACAAATAGCAATCAATATAAGCATAGAATTAGCAAGGAAAATTACCACCACAAGAAACAGCTAAAAGTGCTTCTTGAAAGTAACACTGGAGAAAAAGACTACTAGTTAGATTTTTAATCTTATTATCTACTTGTTTTACTTATTTATTGGCACCAGCATTTTAAAAAAGAATTCTGAGACATTTTTTAAACACAGAAAAGCTTCCAGAGTAGTACAAAGAATTCCATACACCCTTTACCCAATCATCTGCTTTATAGCAAAGGATCCAGTCCAGGCTCACATGTTACACCCAGACGTCATGTCTCTTGAGTCTCACTCAATCTAGGACAGTTCTTCAGTCTTTTATTGACTTCCATGAGCTTGATCTCTTTGAGGATTACAGGCTGGTAATTTTGTTTTGTTCTTCAATTTGGGTTAGTCTGATATTTCCCCACAATTAGACCCACGTTAGATATTTTGGCCCTAATATCATTGAAGAGATGCTGTGTTCTGATGATATCCTAGTGAGTAGTCCATGAGGTTGATTTGCCATATTACTGTTGGCCTTAACTAAAATAACATTTCCCAGATTTCTTCACTGTAAAGTTAGATTTTGCCCCTTTATAATTAATAAGCATTTTGAGGTAGGATATTTTGAGACCCATTAAAGCTTAAGAATGCTTTTTACCGGGGCGCCTGGGTGGCTCAGTTGGTTAAGCGACTGCCTTTGTCTCAGGTCATGATCCTGGAGTCCCGGGATCGAGTCCCACATCGGGCTCCCTGCTCAGCGGGGAGTCTGCTTCTCCCTCTGACCTTCCCCCCTCTCATGCTCTCTCTCTCTCTCTCTAATAAATAAAAAAAAATCTTTAAAAAAAATTTTAAAAAAGAATGCTTTTTACCTGCACTGATTATTACCATGATTGCCAAATAGTAAATTTTTACTTAGTGGATTCATAGATTCCTATTTATTCAACAGATTATAATCTATTAGTATCATTATTTTCTTGATTCTTCACTTGTTCCAAATTTGGTCAGTGGGAGTCCCTTTGCTGGCTTCTGTATCATTTTGACATATCCCTGTCATTCTTTGAGCATTTCCTTAGTTTCTGACATGAAAGGATGTTCCAGGCTCATCTTGTTCTTTCCCCACCTCAGTCCTGGAAAAAGTCCCTCTTAGAAGAGACTGGGTTCAGAAACCAAGCTTCGGTTATGAGGTGTTCTCATTGATGCTAGGATCTCAAAGCTGCCAGGACCTCTCAATGGTCATAGGTAGGAAATATACATAAACATATACACACATTTACATATACATTCTATATCTGTGCATATCAACAACCATGGGTTCACAGTGATAACCCCAATTCCGTTTCAATACCAAAGACTCATCTTAGCCTTTCTCTAAGGTATATATATGGATATATATAGATAGATAGATAGATAGATGGATATATATATCTGCCTCCTCCAAGACTGAAAAATAATATTGGCTCTTGTTATCCTGATTACTTTTTTGTTTAATGCTTCTATCTGTATCCAATCTTCTGAAGCTACCAGGTTGCCACTCTATTTGTACATCCTGCATGCTGATTCTGGCCACTGCCAGGCTGGCTTCCCATCCTCCCTGGCATACATTATTTTGATTAAAAACTCAGAAATGAAAAAATTAAATAGCCAAATACTATAAAAAGAACAAAAAATAAAATTTTGAGAATTTGTGTCAAGTAATATTCCTACTGCTCTAAAAATCAAGAGTAAACCCAGATCCATGGTTTCCCATCCCCACCCTGCCCCGACCGCACCACAAGTGTAATGTACTTCAAAGTTTGACATGTTCTAGAAAAAAAAATGACAAGTGTATAACTTGACTCTATTATTCCTCTATTGATATCATGCACTTCTTATAGTCTGAACACACACACACACATACACAGATACCCCACTTGATGCTCTGGGCACTTGGTAACCTGAGTTTACCACACAGAGAAAGTCTTTACCTGAAATGTCACAGTAAACTGTCTGCTGGTAGAGCCGGGCTTCCAGAGGATTAAAGTACACCGTGATTTCAGCTGATGAATTAGGCCAGACATCACCTTCCTGAAAACCATGAAAGAATCATTAAAAAACAATGTGATGAAGAGGCACTCAGGTGGTTCAGTGGGTTAAGCATCTGACTCTTGATTTCGGCTCAGGTCATGATCTCAGGGTCATGGCTCAGCACAGAGTCTGCTTGAGATTCTCTCCCTCCTCCTCCCTCTGCCCCTCCCCACCGCTTGCACAATCTCTAAATAAATAAATAAAATCTGTAAAATCTTTAAAAACAAAAGAAAACCAATGTGATGAAGAGAAGGCACTGCTTTTAAATGTTACTATTATGTTATAACCTCAGGAAACTTGAAGGAAATATTTTTACAACAAATAAAAGAAAGCACTATTTTACCCAACAGATAGTAAATTTATGTTACTTGTTAAGAGGTGGTACAATTTGGAAATGAGCTTCAAATTTCAGTGAGTTCATGAATATATAGTTACTAAAGGAAACTAGGATGTTTAGAACAGTTTCAATATTTGTGCATTCAGTGGACATTCATTTTATGCCACCAGATGGGCCAGGATTGGGCTACAGAGATGAAGAAAGGTGCGGTCTGAGACCGCATGGAACTCACATTTTAGAGGGATGATACACGTGCACACAAATATTTAAAAATATTTGTGAGAGGTGTTGCACCTTATATATATATATACAGCGTCCAGATGGACTAACTTACTCTTGAGGTGACAGCATAATGAAATACTGTAATTCTGTGAAAACATAACAATGGCCCAAGGCAAAACAATGACCAGGTCAAACACTGATTCTAATCCAGTGTGATATTTTCTGTTTTAATGCAAGCCACTCAAAAGTCATAATCTTTATTAGTTTTGAAATTATAATACAACATGCCACATATGGAAATCCCCTTGAGATATTTCTTGAAAAATATTTTCGTATTAACCAGTAACCTGAGGCCTCTTCATTAACTTGTAAGGGCTATAATAGGAGATGCTAGTCGTACCTGCCTCAAAGGGTTTCCCACCCAAAGTCTGACAAGGTCATGCAGGTCACATACTTTGCCCCACACTTGGTACTTAGTAAGAGCTCAATAAATGTTTACTATAATTGATGTTATTTTTATGCTACCTGGAAAGAATAAGATGAAGTACTGAAAAAATTGGGGGAGAAAAAGCGTGTATTTTTCAGTGGTTTTTGTTAATAGATCAAGTATGGCATAAGTGTTAATCACATCCAAAGATCTTTAAATGCTCCCACTAGCTAAATAGAAAACTAAGACAACTTGGTAAATAATTAGGCTCTGGTTTCAGACAATCCCCAATGCATATTCTATTCACTCCAGTCTGGCTGAAATGAACACAGTGCTGGAGGAAAGACTCAGAGAACAAAATGGTTTAAAATGCAGACATCAAACAAGAGGGTGGAAATAGCAAACTAGAGCCCACTTGGGTTTGTTTATGAAGGTAACAGACTGATCAGCGCACTTCCCCATGCAGCGTCCCCTGACTTCACAGTGACAAAGAGCGCAGAAGCAGCAGTGAGGACCATGAGCCTCCTGTGGGTCCTGGGAGCTCTTATAGCCCCCGTCAGCCCACGAGGATGAGGGCCCTGTGAGCTCAGGGACTGCTTCATTCCCAGCCCTAAACCACGGGTGGCTCCTATTTCTCAACATATTTATCCAATCAGTCGTATCTACTCAGTTTGCACACTGTGTACTTCTTAGCAGATGCCTATTCATCTTTGCAGCCTATTTCTGCCATTTTCTCCTCAGCTGGAACCACAAAAGTCATACAAATTTAGAGCTGAAAGGGGCCTCTGAGAGCATGCGGGGAAGAGGGAAGCCCTAAGCATTTTCACGTATTGAGGTGTTTCACTGTGGCACTTTTCCAAACCTTGAAACCAGTACCTGTTCCCTTCTGATAAATGGAAAATACTGGCCCCTTTAGGATTTGTGGGGGTTCCAATGACAAGGAGTGTTAGGAACACCCATGGCTAGAATGGGCAAAGAGGTCAGGTATAAAAGGTGACTCATCCATTCATGGGTCCATCAGTGGGTATTCCATCTCAGAACAGTTGAAGACCGGGGCTTCCTCCTAACCAACAGACAAATGTATTCCCCTGGTGGGTTTAGACACTGCTTTGTTTGGGGGTATAGAATGGACACAGCTAACCTGTTTCTATCCAAACTGATGGACCAAAGGAGCTACCTTGAATCCTGAGAAAACCTATGCGAGAAAAGTCTCACAAGGGGGCGCCTGAGTGGCTCAGTCGCTAAGCATCTGCCTTCGTCGGGCTCCCGGAAGCCTGTTTCTCCCTCTCACACTCCCTCTGCTTGTGTTCCTGCTCTTGCTATCTCTGTCTCTGTCAAATAAATGAATAAAATCTTAAAAAAAAAAAAAAAGAAATGTCTCACCAGGACAGGAGGAAGTGGTCCTTAAGAAGGCTACAATGGAAATGAGATAAGCTCAGTACATGTGGGAAAATTCAAGCATCTTATGGCTTGGGGTGAGCCAGACCACTTTTTTCTTTCTTTCTTTTTTTAATCTATTCTTTTTTTTAAGTTCAACTAGCCAACATATAGTACATCATTAGCTTTTGATGTAGTGTTCAACAATTCATTAGTTACATATAACACCCAGTGTTCATCACAACACATGCCCTCCTTAATGCCCATCATCCAGTTACCCCATAGCCCCCAACCCCCTCCCTTCTGCAACCCTCAATTTGTTTCCCGGAGTCCAGAGTCTCTCATGGTTTGTCTCCCTCTCTGATTTCTTCCCATTCAGTTTTCCCTCCCTTCCCCTATGGTCCTCTGCGCTATTCCTTATATTCCACATTATTAGTGAAACCGTATGATAATTGTCTTTCTCTGCTTGATTTATTTCACCTAGCATAATACCCTCCAGTTCCATCCATGTTGATGTAAATGGTAGGTATTCATCCTTTCTGATGGCTGAGTAATATTCCATTGTTTATATATACCACATCTTCTTTATCCATTCATCTGTTGAAGGACATCCAGACCACTTTCAAAAGCATTATCCCAGCAAGAAAATCCAAGGTCCATATGCATACAAGAAGACAACACACTTAAGTTCTATCGCAGAAGCATTCCTGGACACCCCATCATCACAGAAGTCTGATTATCAGGACTGGTAGGTTGGAAAATGGTGGGAAGACACATTCCAGAGGTGACCAGAAGCTCCCCAGAGGAGGGAGTGTTGGTGTTTTGATGTCATCCCTAAGAGGATCGTCTGATATGGAGGCTCCTGGGGCTGAGAAGCCCTTCTGCTTGGTGAGGGAACCTGAGTCTACAGGGTTTTCAGTCTGAGCGAATGGGACTGTGGGCTCAGTGCTTTCTTATCCTGGGCTGCATTGGTTTTACTGGGTCTGAGACAGCTGTTAGTAACTTGCAGCTTTTACCGAGCCCTGGAAGGAAATTCAAGGATAAATCCTATTCTAAAACCCTCTCCTGGGCTTGTCGCAGGTGTAATGTACATTAAGAGGACTATGTGTATCTATAAAGACAGAAGTGTGGTCATTCAGTTTCCTCTCACAAAGGGATGTTTTCAGTCTCCTTCATTTGAAAGAGTTAAGAACATGTAGAAGGACAGTTATTTTTCAGTTGTGATTAAAATAAAAGTGAAATAACTTCTATTTCTTTATAGCAAAAACTCAACATAGCCCTTTCTAGCAAGTCAGAGAAAATAAACCTCAGAAACATGCTATCAGCCTAAACTGACTCCACTTTTTACTTACGTAGCTCTGAAACATTTCACATCACTTCTCCAACCTTCCTGAAATTAACTTCCATGTCATTTAAGTCTCTGAAAAGAATGTTCCCTTTGTTATTGTTCAGTTCTAAAGTCTCTTTCTGAAAACCAAAACATTCAGAATTTTCCCTGGCTGCTCTGCCGTCAATATCCTTTCTTCCCGGTCCTCAGAAAGCAGCCCCATGGCACAGAACCCCTGCTGTTCTGCATTCCTTCCATGTATGACCCCTCTCCCATCACTGTCTATTCTCCTGCTCCAAATGAGACTGCGTATCTAGGATATGAACTGTAAGTGACTATTAGGTTGTTTGTTGAAAATAATTGTGAAAATGGCCTTCAGTTATGTTGTAATTATTATCCTTCTTGGTCTTAATGCTTTGTTTTTTTCCTCAGATCCATAGCTGCATTTCACTTATTGATCAAGTGAATCTTCCAGAAGGAATCAAGTTTGAATTCAAATTGAACTTTGAATTTGAATCAACTTTTCAGGTCTAAAGCGAACTCTCATATTGCAGCTTTTACTCAAATATTAAATATCTCTGGAAATGGAACTTCATGTTTCCTTCTGGAATAAGAACAACCAACCAAGTAACTTGACGGATTCAGTTCCGAGACTTTTTGTAAGATGTCTATGAACACACTGCCACTAGTTCATAACAGGTGACTGATACCGTCATGAGAAAAGTGTCCTTTTTTAAAAAATTATCTTCTTAAAAACTTACATTGACAATGACTAAAGGGGCTCTTTTAAAAATCTCCCTTGAAAACCCTTAAATAAAAAAGAAAATATTTTAAAAATCACCTTCCTTCCCACCTATCACCCATCTCCCTCCCTCCTCCCTTCCTTCATCCCTCACCCCTCCCTTCCAATGAAGGATTATTTTTGCAAATTTTGCAAAATCAGAACCCAACTGCAAGAACAGAGTTACATATAAATTTAATTCACTTGGTTTATCTGGAAAATAATGCTTATATCTGTCAAACAAAATGGTTGCATTTTATTTTGTTTTAAATTTTATTTTATTATGTTATGTTAGTCACCATCCAATACATCATTGGTTTTTGATGTGGTGATCCACGATTCATTGTTGCGTTTTAATCCCCAACTTAAATTTAGAAGAGTGATCTAAACGTTTGCCACTCAAATGTTATACTTTCTAATCATACTCCCTGATCTTATGAGACTGAATCACATCTAACTCTAAATCATAATATTGGCAACCATTAACCGAGAGCTCATGTTCCCAGCACTGTGGTAAGTACTAATGTACAATATCCACCTCAAACTTTACAATCTTGTGAAGTATTATCCCCATTTTAAAGATGAGACAACCAAGCAAACAGAAGTTAAATATCTCACCTAAGACCACACCAACCATAAGTGGGAGAACTTTTTATATTTTTTTATATTTTATATTTTTTATTATATGGATTTTATAATATATTTTTCTTTAATTTCCTGAACCCCCCTGCAATTATAACAAAAGGTCAGTCCTCACTTTTCTCACACCATAAAAAGAAAAATGCCAGAAGAAACCTAAAAACACCACAGCGGATAATCAGGCTTAGATGAGGCCAGCATGACCTGGTGTTCCCATCTGGTGAACAAAGTAGGAGGCACTATATGCTCATATGTTCAGGTACCTTGGAAGGTGACTCACAGGAGGTTCCTTTGGATGACACAGCCAACATTAGTGTGTTGCAGCTCTTCAGAAATGTATTGGAAGATCTTTATAAAGCTATCCTGGTTGGGTCAGGGTGCAGTCAGTTAAGAACAAGGTCAGTGAAAAATGATTTCAAGAGCAGCTGTATAATGTGTGACGAATTCCATCGTGTTCCACCAAAATGGAAAAATTCCTGACTACATAAACAAATATTTTCAGCTGTGTTATCATATTTAAGGAAAAAATTTAAAATTTCTCTTGGGAAATAAAAATATCTTCTTAATCAAATTTCCATCAATCAATTAAAAAGAGAATCCCTGATGAGAAATTATAATCTGCTTCACCACCTACAATTGCTCTTCTAGAATCTTCCAAATCAATGAGAGACATCATGGCTCCTTTTATCATCACTTACAGCAAGTAGAAGTTGTCTCAAAGAGACATAAGGCAAAAAAATGGAAGCTAACATACTGAAGGTAAACTACCCCAATTATCATTGAGAGAAAAGACTGAGTTGACACATGACATGCAAGGGACTTTTCTACTCCACTGTAATTCCTGGGGCGAGACACTGATTTTTGTAAAGTTTTGATTCTCAAAATAATGACCAGTAAGGTTTCTAAGAGAGGGGTCTAAGATCTGGCCATCTGTCAGAGCAAGTTTCACTAAAGCTGTGTTCTGACTTCAGCGAGGTACCCCAACCCATATGCAATGAAAATTCCACTGGGGTTTTCTAGGAGCTGAGGCAGTTGTGTGTGATGTTCATGCCCTTCTCTAGAGAGAACAGATTCGTGTCTCTTTCAACACTGAAGGCTGTTAACTTACTTAATGAGCGACGAGGAACTCTGCTATTTCTAAGACTTCCCCCAGGCCTCCCTCCACCTACAAAGGCTCTCCAGTACAATAGTGGATGTACCAGCACAAGTGGAAAAGGTTTGCCTGTGCACAAGGATCAGAGAGGATGAACAATAATAAAGGGAGGCTGAAGGATGGAAAACCATACTGACAGAAGAGCTATGACTTGTCAAGGACAGTTTGCTCTCAGCAGATTCCTGTCCTCCTTTCTCCCTTCTGGTGTCCATTTCCGAGGAGTCAGCTCCCACAAGTTTGCAATGTGACTCATGACTAATGGTACAAGAAGTAGAAGGGGTTTGCAGTAAAGAGCTAGATCTTTCCTCTTTGGTAGCTGTCTAGGCTTCCACCCAACCTAGTTCTGCTGAGCCTCCATGCTATGCCGATTTGTGAAAAATAAGGCAAACTAAATTTGAGCTGTGCTTTCAGTCTGAATTGCTGAACCGCATGTTTTCTGTAGGCTTAGGTGACAACAAAGCATGGTTTACTATTACTTACATGGTAATAAAGAAATGATCAAGTTTCCCTCCCTTTTTGAGGCTTAGTTAAATTAAGCTAAAGCTAGAGATACTGGATGAAGTTTTCTTTGATGGAAAAGACATTTGCTAACAGAAGTAGAAATGTATTCCCCTGTTTACCGATGTCAGGCAATCAGTTAGGATCAATTTGGGCATCTTTACATTCCCAGGCCTTTGTTTTTGAGAAAATATCAAGCATTCAACATTCAGAAAATTGCTGCATCTTAGAAGTGTGACCTGAGCCAGAAGTACCAGAGTCCAGAAACAAGGCCAGCACATCTGTGCTGTGATTTCTCAGAGGACTCCCAGACACCCGTGGAAATTGAAAGCTTAATTCTCTTTTTGCCCTGTGATATTCTTCTGCCTCGCAGTTCTCAGATTTGTGGTGTTTGTCTCCGAATCTCTCTCACTCAGGGAACCCAAGAGACCTAAGCAGAGGATATAACATAATGAGACTGTCAAAATTCTGTAGAGCCAGAGTCCATCTAGTAAAATAGGATATTGTATTTCTGAGAGTAGTCAATTCCACTTGATTTTCTGGAAGGCACAAAACATTCATAATAGACTCAATTTTGCATTTTTTTTCCAAAGTGGGGGAAAGAACTACACAGAAGCAGATAGCCCGAGAAATAATCAGTATTCTACAGAGCCCCAGTACCTTCCTTAGGCAAGGCATAAATGGAAAATTTTAGGCTAATATTCCAAGACATTATCAGAAGAACTGACATGAGGAACTTGATATAAATAGTAATAATATACTGCATGTATTGATGACTACAGCAACAATCATGGGCTACCAGTAGAATATCAATAAATTACCAAGAAAAGAAAAAAAAAATCCTTCCATACCTCTGTCCGGTATCTGCCCCGATGGTCACTCTGGGTCCCAGGCTACCCCTGTCTACCTTCTCTACCAGTGAACTCCTCTGGGGTCTCTCAAAAGACGAACTCCCACCTCTGCATTCTGAGACCATATCAGTATGTACCCAAGACGCTCCAGCATAACTCAAGGTTAGAACAACAGACTCTATGGCAATGTTATACAATGAGCATATTGAGAAGAAAGTGAGCCAAGACAATGGAACTACCCAGTGGCAAGTGGTGAACAGGTGGTAGAAGAGAATAAGAACTTGCAGACCTAGAGTTTGGGTCAGCATTGAGTTAAGCTACTTCTCACATTATCAAATTAATAAAATTTTATTAAATTCAAACTCATCACTACTTCTGGGCATTTTAGGGACAGTGACTGATCTGGATCCCAAATCTACTTGCTTTAAATTACAAGAGCCTCTAGCATAGGAAGTGTTCTCATAAAACATTCAGTATGCACAGAACACAATAAGGGCTAACGTAAACTTGGTTTTAGGTGATGCACTGAAGAACCAAGATATTTAGATGTGGGTCTGAGAAAATAAGCATATCATTTCTTATTGATTTCCAGACTCTAAGGTAATAGTTTTTTTTTTTCCTTTTTAAGTTTACCTCATTTGGAGACAACGTCCTTCCTCAGTGGACACAGAGGCTGAAGAGTCCAGAAAGCTAGGTGGTCTCTAAACCCCTGCATCTGCCTTTTATTTTTTTGGACAGGGTATCCATTAGAGATTGATTTTTAGATCAGTAGGTAACACTGTTTGGTTTTCATCTTCCCTGCTTCTCCTGTGAACTCAACTCATATCAAGAAGCTAATTAAAAGGAATCACACCCTAATAAAAAACTAATCGCTGATGCACAGCTCATCTGTCAGAAATTAAATAGTGTCCATTTGGCATAGCTGATCTAATACATGAGCAAGATTCAGAAGAGAACTTCAGGAGAAAATGGTGATGAACCTGCCAGAACAGGGAAGAAAGACGTGTAAGATATGCTGCTGTGCCCCCAGCTGGCTGCTTCTCCCCTTAGCCATTCTTTTCTGTGAATTTACGGCCTCTCCTCTCTTTGCAGGGTCCCCAGAGGTGAGCATCTAGGGGCTGTCTTGGGCCCTCTGCAATTGTCCTAGTTTGCTCTGCTCTTAGAATTTCCATCTTCTTTGCATGCCTTCAATGAAGATGTCTATATAATACTCACAAATCTTGCTTCCACTTCTTTTTTTTTTTTTTTTAATTTTATTTATTTATTTGACAGAGAGAGACACAGCGAGAGAGGGAACACAAGCACGGGGAGTGGGAGAGGGAGAAGCAGGCTTCCCGCGGAGCAGGGAGCCCGATGCGGGGCTCGATCCCAGGACCCTGGGATCATGACCTGAGCCGAAGGCAGACGCTTAATGACTGAGCCACCCAGGCGCCCCCTTGCTTCCACTTCTGATTCCTCTCCTCCATATTTAATACTGCATTTCCAAAACTTTCTGGACATCCACTGTCATCTCAAATTCAACGTATTCAGAACCAGACTCAAGATCAGCAACTGATTTCCATTCCTTCCTTCTTTCCTTCCTTCCATCCTCCATCTATTGGCACTATGGTAGGCCTGAGGCACAGATAAGGATAAGGCACTCCTTGACTTTAAGGAGCTCAGAGTTTGTTCCCAAATTGGAGAATCAAAATTAATGAGTCAGAAAGCATCTACGTGTCCTACCTCAACATCCTTATTTTGTATACAAGGCAGCCAAAGCCAAGAGAGATCAAATGGCTTGTTTAAGGTCACACATGCTATTGGCAAAGCCGGGAATTAAACCCAAGACTCCTGATATGGTAATTTCCATCAAAGACATCATAATTCTCCCAGCCACTCTAGTTCAGATCTGAGGAGACATGTGTCACCATGTCACACCCTCAACAACCAATCACAAAGCACTTTAATACCTTTCTTTTGAATATCTCTCACATATGCCACTTCCTTTGGATTCCAACCATCAGCAGGCTGACCATCCAGGTCAGCGTGACCTTCACACATCACCCTCAACTTGCCAGCAGAGATGTTCAGTCTCCCTGGTACTTCCTGCACTAGCACAGTTCCCCTGCCTGACCTGCACCACCCTCCCAGCCCCAATCCACCCTCCTCCAATTTGATCCACTCATGTCTACCAAGCTAATATTTCTAAAACATCTGTACACATCATGCACCTGCTCCAAGCCCCACAGTGAGTCTCCAATATGCTCGGGATGCTGTGTGGGAGAACAGGTCTGTGGTCATGGGGAAATACTGCTTGCACTCTACCCCTTGAAGAATCATTTTCTCTTGAATTAGTATTTCTCAAACTTATTTGACCACAGAACTTCCTTTTTTCGAAGAACACACATTAACCCCCCTCAGATCCAGTATGTGCAGAAGTGCACTGTGGGAAGTGGGAGCCTGCAGTCTATAATTCAACAGGTTGGCCAGGCAGCCCAGACTTCCTCTACTCGCCTTCCCATCCTTCCATGACTGTCTGACCCAGCAAAACTAGTCCATTCATTGTTATTTAATATTTTATTTTCACAATTTCTCCAACTAGAAATATTCTCCTTCCTTTCCACTTACTTAAATCTTCCTTCCTCCAAAATTCAGTTCAGGTCTCATCTCTTCTGTAAGTCCTTTCCCAGCTCTCTCATCCAAAACTACTGTAGCAATTAAATACTTGTATCAGAAAACCAAAATCTCAACAGCAGAAAATGCATATAGCTCACATTTCCATCAAGAAGCTAATAAAATGGCAAAAATTTCCCTATCAAATAGCTTCAAATTAATTTACAAGGTAAGATTATATTACATTCTCAAGAACTGCATTTCTACAAAACCATTAGGATCTTGAAGGAGGGGGAAAAGGGAGATTTTACATTAATAAGTAATTCACTGTTACTGACACTGAGTTCAGCTGTTTTGACTAGAATAACTTTAAGGAGACACTAGGAAAGTTTCATACCTTCATTTTCATTTTGCAAAAACTGTCAAGAACCGGCTAATGAATACCATGAGAAGAAAAGAGAATAGTGTACAGAAAAAACAAAATCACTACAGATGCCATAAACACCACTTATACTCTAAGTGAATATTATCCCCTTCCTGTTTCCAGTGATTTTTTTCACACAATATATACAAAATTAGTCTCATTTATTTAAAAGATACCACTTCTGTATATCCTTATTTTTAAAAGATTTTTCTTCCTAATGGTGAAAAGATGCCTTGTGATAATAACACCCAATTCAGTTCCTATCTAAAGTTCAAAAGCAATCATATTAAATGCCACATTTTAACACACATGTATCTCCCCCATCTCCGTAGGAAGCTTCAAGTTATGGAAGAGCTCATGAAGAGAAGGAAATCTGAGGTAACCCTAGTCTTTCAACTTCCTGAATTGAAAATGTACAAAACTCATCTGTGGGCCTCCCACCTCCTCCTGACCACCAATGTTTTCCACCCCAGAGCCATTCATTCCCAGAAAGCTATGACAAATAGGACAGTAGTCATCAGCCTGGATCTCCCATACCAGCTGGGAAGAATTTTGGACTGTCTATACTCTGGACCTTACCAGCGTGTCTAAGATTACCATGACTGATTGCTCCTCCCTGCCTCTGTCCAACTCAGCCCTTGCTCGCTTGGACTTATAATGCCTTCTTAAACTTTTTAACATCTTCTGGCTTGACCTATTATCACAGGCACCTGTCCTATCCTCTCAAGACTATATGTTCATGTTGTTTTAACCTTTAACCATCATATCTGAAGATCCCTTTGCTCAAATGAGCCCTGGACAGTCTTCTGAGGTGAGAGAAAATTTAGCCTCAAGTCCTATCTCCAACCTTATTATCCCACATTAACCCTTTACTTCAAGCTAACTGATCCATTCCCGGAACCTTGAATTATCCATGCCATACACATCCCCCATTTTGTGTTTCAAAAGCCCTGTCCTGCAAGACCTAATTCAAGGTCTGATCCCAAGAAATCTTCTCTAATTTGGCCTATGATAATCACCTCAACATCTGAACTAGTATACTGACTGTCTTCACCAGAGATTCACACAGCAGGTCCTGCAAAACAATAGTCCCAAAACATATCTCCAAGGAGAAGGCTCTCTCTTGGAAATTATAATGCACATTATCATATTAAAAACTTAGACATCTTAAAGCAAAGAAACCTTTCAAACAATATTGAACCCCCTGTTTGTGAAACTTATTTTTCTATGGAGTCCCTTTCTATCTTCTATCCTTTAAAAAGTTTGGAAGTGCAGACATAAGGAAAACAGGTCTCCACAAGTCAGTGGCATTTCCCACCAGTGATCTTGCATTCTAATGTCCATGTGCCCATATCTTCTCTCCAAATGGTTTGAATAGTAACAATCCAGCAGCTCCAATTAGCTTTGGGCTTTCTCTACTACTACTACTACAACTACGACTACGACTACGACTACTACTACTACTACTTCTTCTTTTTTGAGAGAGAGCAAGAGAGAGCTAGCATGCACAAGAGCAGAGGGGGAGGGGCAGAGGGAGAGAGAGAGAATCTTAAGCAGGATCTATGCCCAGCACGGAGCCCAATGCAGAGCCAGATGTGGGGCTCGATCTCACAATCCTGAGATCATGACCTGAGCCAAAATCAAGAGTTGGACGCTTCACCAACTGAGCCACCCAAGCACCCCAAGGCTTTCTCAACTTCTATTGCTATCTTTACCCTCCCATCATTCTATGCTTGCTAGGTGGTAAGGTCATGCACAGTGCCTAGCACATAGTAAATATAGAAGGCATTAGCTACTTTCATTTTGAAGCAGTAGGGAATGTGGTCAAGAGTTGGGTCTGTGGAATCAGACCAACCCTGTTTTAGGTCTGGCCCAGCCCTCACCAGTGAGGTCGAGGACTATGCCTGTTTTGTTCACTCGTGCCTTGTACACACGGAGTCCCTAATATAGAACATACAGTCAGTAACTTTTTATTGAGTGAATTAAGGACAAAGCAGTTCTCAACCCAAGTGATTTTGCCCACGAGGGGAACATGTAACAATGGCTGGAGACACTGTGGGCTGTCACAATTAGCAACCGGTGGCTAAAGTCAGGGGTGCTATTAAACATCCTACAATGTACAGGACAAAGAATTATCTAGCTCTAGAGGTCATCAGTGCAGAGGTTGAGAAAACTTGCCCTAGAGTCAGGGTGGTCAGGGATACATTTCTAAATGCGGACACTGTTTGGCTTGGACCAAGTTACCGAATTTTTCTGTCTTAATTTCCTCATCTGTAGAATGCAGAACTGGTGGTATAAGGTTGTAGTAAGATAACATATATACAAATGAGATAAACTGAGTAACACATATGAGATGTGTTTAACAGCAATTGGTGGGTAGAATGCATGACCTATGAATGTGACCTGTGAGCATTCTTACCGTTAGCCTTCAGTCACTATCTCATACTGATATGAGGCTTTCAGCTGAAATCTTTATTCTCTCAGAACTCATTATCAATCCCAGAGTGAGTACTTTTATCAAAATAAGCCCTGCGCACGCACTTACGTTTACTGTATAGTCAGATTTTATTTATGTGCTCACCAGGGGCTCAATAGTGAAAATGTTACTCAAGAAGAGCTTGCTGTTTGCCTGAACCAGCCTCCTCTGATTCTCAAAGGTGCGGGAGAGAATGGAAAGTTGTTCTCGGAGGGAAGGATCAATAATGCACTCTTCAAGAAGCTCATCGGTCTCATTCTTTTCCTTTTTGCTCAGATCATCACAGACCCTAAAGAAAAGACAGGAAATGAGATTTCTTTTGGTGTTCCCATGAAGAACACTGTAAAGGGCTCCCCTCCCGTCCATCCTCCTGAAAGTGGTCTCGCCCATCACCCTTAGGTGGTCCCTTTTTGCTGTAAGTCTGTAACATACGAGCTGAGTGAACTTGGACTTTAACCTCTCAAGAGCATCAGTGTGCTCAACTTTAGTCACTTCCTTCAACAAGCCCTCCTGGGCTTCCTGTTCTTACTCAATGCTCATTTGCTTACTACTGAGGCTTTATGTATATTTAGACAAATATTTTCTTTCAGATAATTATGTTTCCCAGGCTGCTTTTTAAATATTTAGTATCTACCATGCCTCTCACACTAGAAAAACAATTTTGTTTCTTTTCAAACTTACTTAGCTTTAATTCTTTCTTAGCTGTTAGTTACCTAGAGAACAGAATCTGGAACCAGCAAGGACTAGGCTGGGATACTGATTCTGCTATCATTTACTAGCTCTATGACTTTGGAGGTTCCTGAATTCTTAACAGCCTCAGCGCCTTCACCTATACAACAGAGATAATAGGAGCTCCCCCATCATAAAGATGTGTTGAGGATAAAATGTGATCAAGGACCTGACAGTTCCTGGGACAGAGCAGGTACTCAATGAATATTGTTTTCTCTCCGGGTCAACCATGGGCAACTACCAAGCTCTCAAGCTTATAAAATGCTCAAACCACACCTAAAGACACCTCCTTTTTTCTCTCCTTCTAGCTCTTAATATCCATCGTTATAAGTCAGAAAAGCAGCCTTCCCCAACCCTTTCCTCATTGTCCTCACCAAAGCTGTGTTCACATTACTCCTAGTACCTGTTACTTCATCTGCACTTTGAAGACTGGATTTTATCTCCTCCCAGGACATAGGACCATTTTCCTAGCATTTTGCTGATATTGCCAATGGTGATAGACAATTTATTCAGCTAACTGAGTGCTCAGTAAGAATTCTGGGTCACTGAATTCCTGTCCCAGCCCCAACTATTTTCTAAATGACTTCATGCAGACTCTATGTTCAGCAACGCCAAACAGCTCTTTTTTTTTTTTTCAAAGATTTTATTCATTTATTTGACAGAGAGAGACACAGTGAAAGAGGGAACACAAGCAGGGGGAGTGGGAGAGGGAGAAGCAGACTCCCTGCTGAGCAGGGAGCCCGATGCGGGGCTCGATCCAAGGACCCTGGGATCACGACCCAAGTGGAAGGCAGACCCTTAACGACTGAGCCACCCAGGCACCCCCAAACAGCTTTTTTTAATGACTTGGCATTCAGGGCCCTTTGGTCACAGAGGATAAAGAAGTCAAAGAAATGGGTTCAATGTGTTTTGTGTCCCAGGAAGAAAGCACCCTGTGCTTCCTTTTCACCGCTAGCTGGAAAGCAGTGTCCAAGGTAACAGAGCAGCCGTCCTTCTACACTGCTGCGCAGAGCGGGACAAATAAAGAGAAGTCAGTCCACAGAAAGAAAGGAAACCATTTAACTCCTGTGAGTGGAATTTATGATACCTACCTTTGGGAATATATCCTGAAGAAACAATCACGGATATAAACAATGACACAGCCAGAAAGATGTTCATCAAAGTGCTTGCAATAATACTAACAAATGTGGGTAAATTTGATGGGAGAGATTAAAGGATTATTTAAACAAATAATGGGAATCATAAGCATTCCATTTCTTTAGGGGGTTAATGGGAATGCGGTGTGGAAATAAAAAGTCTTATATGGACCAAGGATGATACACTGCATGAACTGATGAGTATGATTGATTCAAACCTTACAAAAGAAAACAAAAGAGAATGAAACAAAAATTCCCAAATGCTCTTCTCCCACACTGCTGGGACTCATGAATCACTCACAGCCACATAATGCAAAGGGGGTCATGATGCACTGTATGTCTTCCTCTTTGCCCTCTGATTAGACAACTGGAGCCATGGCTGAGAGTCTAAGAAGGGAACATGAAACACCTTGACCTGAGCTGACTCCAACAAGGGTTCCTATAAACCTCAGTCTATTGCTGGGCCATCTTGTCCTGCTGCTATTCATGGTCTCCTGTATTCAGAGGTGCTTCTGTTTTACAGATAAGGAAACCTTTCATCAGAGAGCAGAACAACACACTAGCCCTCTCTCTCAGTAACCCATTTTACAAATGGTCTGGTAGCCACTTTCAGGCATCAAATCCAGCCTGTGGATTATAATGAATGGGAAAGCCTTGTGTCTCAGGTACAGTAGCATTAGACCAGTAATGCTCCCTTATATTGAGGTGCTAGAGACCCTGCTCCTTTGCAGCACCCCCAAGAAGTGTAACTGGATGCTGAGCAGATTAAAAACTCAAGAGTTTTCGCCTTCAAGAGAGAAATACTCTCAGGACCACACTTGGCATGGAAAAGATGAAGTCATCCATCTTCAAATGGACCATGTGACCCTGGACACTGAGCAACTCTGTGATGACTATTATAAAGTGAAGACTAGGTCTGCCTTCCTGTTTACCAAGTACCATCCAAGTCTTCAGATTCTTATATCACCCTGGGGAAGAGAAGGGACTCCCAAACACAACTAAGATTAAATTTATTATTAGCCAGGTGTCAGGCTCAAAGCCCAATTAAAACTGATCTATCTAGAGAAAATGTCACTTCCTGCACCTGAATGTTGTGGAATAAATCCATGCTGACAACTTTGTGGGGGTTCCATTGAGGATTCTAGGAATTCTTGTATAGAACAAATCTAGAATTGGAGCCAAATGCTATTAAAACAATGGCCATGACCTTCATGGAGAAATGGGAGCAAAAATCCTCAAAACCTCATGCCATGTCTCTGAATATAATAAACTGTGGTAAGAATGAGTATGAAAGAATCTTGTAGGATGTTTTATAATCCCTCAGGACAAGGGGGAAGAAATAGGGAGAGATGAATGCACCTTCTTTTTCTGAAGAGATCAATTTCTCTGCAAGTCCCCCAAAAAAATCAACAAAGAGAAAGACCCAAAAGATAATTTTTTAGAGGTCCCTATATCTCATTCTGAAGGTTTTAAAAAATGAAAAAACAAAAACAAAACTTAAAGCCCAGAACTTCTTCCTAGGGGGAGTGACATCTTCATTGTTAGAGTCTAGAGCCTGGGATTAGCCCAAGGACCTCAAATATGGAATATGTCCTAAAGTTTGTACCAACATGTTTTGGTTTGAGAGTAAGTCATCCTTCTTGGAATGGAAATAATAAACTGCCAGAAAGGAATAGGGTTTCCTATTCCTGATTAAGGCTGGAATTCCTCCACAGAGAGAAGAGATATCCAAGTCTTGACTCAGGTCACATCATCAAGATGCGGGAGGACAGGGGTGCCTGGGTGGCTCAGTCAGTTAAGTGTCTGACTCTTGGTTTCGGCTCAGATCATGATCTCAGGGTCCTGAGAATGAGTCCCACATCAAGGGCTCTGAGCTCAGCGAGGAGTTGGCTTGAGACTCTCTCTCCCTCTCCCTGTGCCCCTCCCCCCTGCACTTGATTTCTTAAATAAATAAATGAATCTTTTAAAAAAAGATGCTGGAGGACAGAAACCTCAATGACTAGAATAGGGTCTTGAGGGTACCCATTAAAGTGAGTAGCATTTTCAATGCGACCATTGAGCAACTTTCAGCTTCTGTAAGATGAATGCCTTAGGACAAGCTTTAAGCCATATTATAACTGGACAGCAGTGGGCAGACTCTTGAGTCTCACCTAAAAATCTACACTGAAGTTTTAAATCTTGGGTCCTTGGGGAGCTACAAAGGGAAACTTTATTCTCTCAAAGTATGCATGAGCCCATTTAGAACAGATTCTCTCTGTTCCAAGTTGAAGACCAAACTAAATGTTCAGTAAAAGGCAAACCTCTCTGTATTTGTCTTGCTTTTCGAGAGGATGGGCATTCCATGGCTAGTTATGTCCAGTACAAGAATTCATGATGAATAACACGAACTTCAATTTAAAAAATACATTGAAAAATGAAAGTTATGGCATGGTTGGGGATATAACAAGGAACAAGAGAGGCATAAAACAGAAAAGACAACCTGGCCAAATAAGAAATTGGGCATAAATGGCCTATTTCTCCTCTAACTCTATTTCCCTCTTACCCTGGCCATCTGGCCCTAGGAAAGGTGGAGTTTGGAAAAGGTAAAGAGCAGCATATTCAATAACCTCTTCACTTAGATCAACCAATCCAGTTTGGAGAAACATGAATTGTGTTGCCATGTGTCACTCAAAGTGAAAATGGAAGTATTCTTATTTAGTCATCTGAACCCACTTTTCAAGTTCATTGTTTAATGGAGGGGCAAGATCCTAGATGATCAAAGTAGGCTTCCAATCACGATTATGAAAATGCCATTCCATATTATTCCCTTGCTACAAAAAAAAATTTGCTATAGGAACTAATAGAGCAAGAAAGATAGCAAAAGAAAGACAACATAAGAGAAAAGGAAGAATAAGGCCCAGGATAATATGAAAGAGATAAAAGGGTATGAGTATCGGGGGAGGTAAAGTAGAGGAATAAAAGAAAGAAATGTCTATCCAGGCGTCGTTGAAATTGTATTCGCTATCCCTGGAACCTCTGATAATAATTGGTTTAAGTTTTTCTTGAGTTTCACTGTTGAAATTAGCTTCCTTAAACACTTTTTGGACATTGGCGTGGCATCAGTCATGTGTTATACATATGGTCAAATGCACATAGTTGAAGGTAAAGCTAGCTTTCCTTCTGATGGTGTGTAACCATTCTCTCCAAAAGATTATGCCCACAGGACAAGCAGGATATTGAAACACTGTGTTTACTGGAGTGTCCCTTGTTTGTACCTGCTCTCCCATTTTATCTTTAAGCATGCTTGGGCCATTCTGATTGTTGGGACACTCATGAATGGGGGAATCAGGACAGATGAAGCAGTGGATGAGCAGTTTCCTCTTGCCTTTTTGAACTACTGGTATTTCTATGCTATGAGGCAAACTGAAGTTTTTAGGCAGGAAAGGCTTTCCTTTTCTCACTTTTTAAAGATGGCACAGTGGCAATCCAGTGATTAAATCTCATTGTCTGAATGATAAAGCCTCTGGTCCACTGTGTCCTGCCATTGTCACGGCTCCTTCTGATTCAATTAGGGACAAAACACTGGGGGATTTCTGCCTGGTTTCTGTGGACCTAAGACTTTTATTTTTATCACATACTAACTTGGTTTTAAACAAAGCTTTGAAGTTTCCCAGGGCTAATCTTTAATGAAAATGGAGAGGCAAATAAAAAAGGCTGAAATAAATTCTAATGAAAGCAGCGAAAGGGCTAATTCAGGGAGGGTGGAAGGAGATAAAAATGGAAATGGACTTTAAAAGAGGCAGGGATAGATTCAGTAAAAAGAAATATTTAAAATTTAACAGTGATGAGATTAGTTAAAAGAGTTTGGTTTGCCACTTTATTTTCTCCACTGCCTGAAGTATTCTAAAAAGTAGAATATTAAAGATACCAACAAGAAATCATTATTAAATTATATGGTTAGCAGGGATTGAACAAGGCTACTAAAGCTGAGAATATAAAAGCCATTATATCTAAGCCCTTCTTTTCCCTCATTCTTCATATTTTCTGGAAATATTTTCTCACTGAAAAAAAAATCCACACTGATCCCAATCCAAAAGAGATTATTTTTAGAAACTATGAAATCTGACCAATCTGATTAGGGTTATGAAACAAAATACAGTCCTGTACGTTAGTTTTGAGAGACTAGTGAAAAACGATATATTTGGTCTTTAAAATCCAGGAGTTTAGCTATTAATAAATTATAACCAGGTTAAGATTAACTGGGGATGGACAACATTGTATTCCACATAGCTCAATTCAAGTTCTTTAAATGAAAAAAAGGAGCATCATACACCGGAACCAAGTTATAAAAATCTGACCTTGTTTGAGTTGGTTAAAAACTTACCACAAAAGTCACAGATTTTTTCATAATAACTGAGCTTTGAGTTCCCCCAAATTCCAGCATATTGGTGATTTTTCTTACAAACCTATACTTTTCTCTTTCTTCCTCTTCCTGGGTAGCAAATATCTTCCACTGGAAATGGGCAATGATGTTACTGCGGTTGTGAATAGTTACAGTTCGTTGATTGGACAGAGATATGTAGGTTTTCTCAATGATCAAGGAATTCCTGTCCAGCCTTATATTCATGTCTATGGCAGCTCCATACAGAGATAAAAAGACTTTTTCACCTAGAAATTAACAAAGTACAAACACACTTTGAGATTTATTCTAGAATGACTACTAGGCTATCTTTTCTCCAAGGTGAAGTTATAGCACAAGCATTAGACATTTCATTCTCCTCCCCCCCCATCAATCCAGAGATCAGACATGATCAGAAAACTTAAATATTATGTTTGGTATAGTTATGGAGAATCAAACTATCTTACTTTGGTCACTGTAAAAATCACATAAAATATGAATTGTTATGGTGGGTGTTGCCTTTTCTTCTTTGTAATTTTTTTGAAGATTTTATTTATTTATTCCAGAGAGAGACACACACAGAGATAGAGAGCACAGGGAGAAGCAGAGGGAGAGGGACAAGCACATTCTGCACTGAGTGCGGAGCCCAGTGTGGGGCTCCACCTCAGTACCCTGAGATCATGACCTGAGCCGAAACGAAGAGTCAGACACTTAACCGACTGAGCCACCCAGGTGCCCCTTCTTTGTAATATTTTTAAGTCCTACAGCCTAACCATGAGGGCCCGAGAGTTCTAGAATTATAACTGTATGCCTCCTCTTTATTCCAGGCATGAGCTGGCATTCTGATTCTTAAAGTAACCGTACCAAGTATATCTAAGACGAGCTGCTCAGCATGCAAGGATCTAAGTCCAATCAAAGGGGATCAAAAAGAAAGAATTAATAACTTCATTAGTTAAAAAAAACCCCACAAAACACACAACTATGTAAAAGGAATCACTTCCTTCAATAGCAATTAAAACAAAAAATCACACACACACACACACACACACACACACACACATCTACGTAGTAGTTACATAGAAAGAAAACAAAATAGAAAGACAAAAACTATGTGTAAATTTTTAAAATTTTAATGTTTAGAACACCTTTATTCAGCATAGTAATTTAAGTTCCTGATTTCATTCAAGATGCACCAATTCCCTTGATTCTACGTAAAACATGAGGCCCCTTGGGCTTCCAAGGAGACACAAACGTATAAACTATGTTCCACCTGATTTCTGCAATGTCACAGCTGGTGCCTCGCTCTGACATCAAAGTAGAAAAAGGAAATACTTAACTACAAGGAACGTCCTGTGGATCTGTGCTGCTGTAATTTTAATCAGAACCCAGAAAGCATAAGCACTTGTGCCTTATTTTTTAGCAAACATTTCTGCTCCACTCACCATTGTATTAACCAAGCAGGCACGTAGTAAACTAATAATGCTTTCTACAGCTCAAACATCCTTTATGCTCCATCACTTTGAACACAGAAAAACTTTCCCCAAAATTTAAAGAAAAAAGTATCTAGGCGTTTGACTCTAAAATTTTAAACTTTTATGTAAAAATGTATAAAGTAAAATTTTCCCAAATACTATAAAAGCATACACTGTGAAAATAAAATGTCTTCTCCCCTTCACTCAATCCTAGGCCAACCTTTCAAAGGTAAGAGCTGTTAATATTTTCATGTACTCCCTTCCTAAATAAAGGTATGTACTCTTTCAACTTTTAAACTTTCTGATGAGCTAAATTTAATAATATGATAAGTGAGAAATCATTGTTGTTCTAATTTGCATAGTCTTAGTTATGGATGATGTTGAACATCTTTTCATAGACTAAAGAACTTTAAAGACTTTTTTCTGTGAGATGCCTATTATAGCCTTGTTCATTTTCCTTTTGAGAAATTTACCTTTTGCTTATTGATTTGTGAGACTTTTTTGATATTAAAAAATTAGCTCTTTGTCATTTATGTTGCAATTTTTTCCTCCATTAGATATTTGAACTTCTCTATGACTTTTTTTTTTTCTGAATAAGTCTCTTTTCTCTTAGTCCTTATGTCCTTTTCTTTATGGCTTTTAAAAATAAGTTTATAGGGACATCTGGGTGGCTCAGCCAGTTAAGCGTCTGCCTTCGGCTCAGGTTATGATCCCAGGGTCATGGGATCGAGTCCCTCTTCGGGCTCCTTGCTCAGTGGGGAGCCTGCTTCTCCATCTGCCTGCCACTCCCGCTGCTTGTGCTTTCTCTCTCTCTCGCTCTAATAAATAAATAAAATCTTTAAAAAATAAAAAAATAAAAATAAGTTTATATTTTTTTAAATTACATTTTTAACCTCAACTTCCATCTTCCCTTTAAAAGTAGCTCCTTTCTTAAAGAAACTAAGGCGACCATAAATAGGTCTGGCTCAATATACTATTTAAAATGAGACATAGGTAATTTTCTTTTTTTAGCAATGATAAGGTAGGTTAAGGTAACAGACTGTCCTGTTAAAATAACTTTAAAATCTGGACAAAATATTAACAAGCATCTTCTTAAAGTCACTTCAGAGCCATCGTGACAGTAAGGAACAATCAGACCAAAATTAAAGGAAAATAGGACCAAAGAGATCAGTGAGCATGGAAGAAAGTTTTGACCCAAGGATATGGTACTCTTGGCAATGCTGAGCTATCATTCCCGTGCAGGCAGGAGGGATGGCAATCAAAACCCTAAGTCTACAGAAAGGGGGACTTAAAACAAACAAAAAGACTTTCTCCACAACAAGCTTATCCTCAAAGGACTGCACCCTCAAGATGAGTTTGAATTAGAAGTAGACTACCCCTAATTCAGAGTTAAGTATTATGCTGGAATGGTCTATGATTGGAGAGAACTTCAGTCCTTGGATTTGGTGATCATGGACTGGTTTCACTCTCAGAAACCTAGCAGGAGCAACTCACTTCTCTTTGGAGGAAAGTACTTATATCCAAAGTTTCAAATTCTTCAATATTTTTAAAAATACACATCCAAACATAACCAGGCATGCCAAGAAACAAAACTCCATTTGTTTGAACCAGCAGATATAAGAAAAACAGAAACAGATTAACAAAGAATTATATAACAGAATCATCACATATAGATTGTAAACCAACTATGTCTAAAGAAACAAAGGATGACCTTGAAACTATATCCAAGGAGTGGGAAATTAAACAAAGATCTAGAAAATTTGGAAAAGAGCCGTACTAGGCTCTTATAGAAATAAAATAAAATCACCTAAATTTTTAAATCCTACAAATAAGATTAATAAAAGAATTTTAATAATTTTATGAAAAGATTAGTGAAATGGAACATGGTTCAGAAAACACAAAAGGCAATATGAAGAAATAAAAATATATGAAAAATGAACAATGAATGACTAAAATCCTAGGCAGATGGAGTGAGAAGGTATAAGTGTTTAACTGGAAACTTAGAAGGAAAGGAAAGATATAATGAAGCAAAGACAATATTTCAAGAGCTGATGGTTAAGAGTTTTCTAGGATTGATTGAAATCATCAGTTTACAATTCAAAAAGCCCAAATGAATGTCAAGTGGAGAAACTAATACATGAATATATTGTAGTGAAACTAAAGAAAATCAAAGACAAAGAGAAAGTCCTAAAAGCAGTCAGAGGAAAAGACATATTATCTTCAAAGGACCCATGGTTAGAATTACAGCTAACTTTTCAACCGAAGCAATGGAAACTAAAAAAAAAAAAAAAAAATGGAATGCCTTCTTCACTGTGATGAAGGGGGAAACAATGTCAACCATGAATTTATAGTTTTTTAGACTTTTTTTGTTTGTCTACAAACATCTTTGTTTTGTCTTCATTTTTAAGGATATTTTCAATAGGTAAAGGATTGTAAATTAGCATTATTTTTCTTGCAGCACTTGAATAATATCACATTACTGTCTTACGGTTTCCATAATTTCAGCTGAAAATTTTGCCATCAGCATTATTGTCTGCCACTTAAGTAAAGTGTCTTCTTTTTTCTTCTGACTCCTTTTATGACATTCTTTTTGCTTTAGTTTCCAGCAGTATTTGAACTAACAAGGGTTTGCTGAGCTTTGTGAACCGTGAATTATTGTCATTATCCTTTGGGAACTGATAGAATTAAAACATAGTATAAAGTCTCAGTAATTAAGCCAGCATTAAAAGATTGATGGAATAGAATAAAAAGTCAAAAGAGGCCCAAATACATGCTAGAATTTATTATATTATAAAGGCAGCATCTCAAATCATTGGCATAACAATAAGCTTTGTAAAAAAAAAATAAAAAGCACTACTGGGACAACTTGGTAGCCATATGGAGAAACATAACTCCCATCTAACAATAGAATAAATGCCAAATGAATAAAATATTTAAGTGTTCAATATGAAACCATAAAAGTAGAACAATACACAGGAAAACTTCTTTGTAACTTTTGAGGGGAAAGTTTTCTAACCATGTCTCAAAATCCAGATTCCTCTAAAAAAATATTAAGAAATGTGATTACATAAAAATGAAAAAAGAAATTTTGGGGTGGCTGGGTGGTTCAGTCAGTTAAGTGTCCGACTCTTGATCTCAGCTCAGGTCTTGGTCTCAGGGTTGTGAGTTCAGGCCCCGCATTGGGCTCCATGCTGGGCATGGAACCTACTTAAAAAAAAAAGAAAAGAAAAAAGAAATTTTGCATGCTGCAAAAATATAAGTAAAAACAAAAGAAAAAGTGGCCAAAATATTTGCAACTCATATCTGAGACAAGGGAATTAAATCCCCAAATATGTAAATAAGTCTTAGAAATCAGTAAGACAATCCAGTACAAGAACATGATAGAGTTGTAAGAAAAGAAATATATAGGCCCCCTATACGTGTTAAAAGATGCTCAACTTCTCTCATAATAAAAGTGACACAACTAAAGATGTATTTATATACCATTCCCCCAAATACATTGCGTAGAACAAAAGTTTGAGAACATAATCTCTTGCCAAGACTGTGGGGGAGAAGGCCCTCTTATACATTGCCATGGGAATGCAAAATGGTACCATTTTTCCTCACTCATGGAGTGAGTTTGGTGCCACAGATTAAAATATCTATCAAGCTTAAAAAACAACTTACCCTCTGGCCCACTTCCAGGAATTTATCCTGTAGGTGAGTTAGAACAAGATCAACAGAGTAGAAACAGCCAAAGTACCCATTAAGAGAAGACTGGCTAAATAATCTGTGTTACACCTAAAAGTGGAATGCCATGCAGGTATAAAAGTACAGGGTTATATGGAAAGATCTCCAGGATATATGATTAAGTGGAAAAAGTAAGGTTTAGAACAATTCACATAGTATGCTATTTTTATGTAAGGAGGGAAAATAAGAATATGCATTCATGTTTCATCTATGTGCATAAAAACACCAGAATAAAATAAGAGCTGGGTGGGGTGAATGAGGCAAAGTAGAAATGACACCTTTCAATGTATACTTTTAAGATACTGCTTTAATTTTTGAACACATGAACACATTACTCATCCAAAACTTTAACATAAGAAAGGATTATAGGGTCTTCAGGCAACATTGTAAAGCTGCCAGATAGCACTAGTAATGAGAGAAATATAAAACGAAATACCATCTCATAACCATCAGATTAACAAAAATCAAACAGTTTGGCAATGCTGTTTTGGAACTATATGGTAAGGATGTGGAAAAACAAGAATTTCCATATAGTATTGATGAAAATACAAATTGGTACAACCACTTGACTAACCAATTTAGTTTCCAGTAAAGCTCAATATACACTTGCCCTATAACTCTGCAATTGCACTTCTTAAAATCTCATACAGCTGCACAAGACATATACAGAGATACTCATTGTGGTATTGTTTCTAACAGCAGAATACTAGGAAGAACCTCCTAATATTCAATAGGAGAATAGATTATAGCATGTTCACATGCCGCAGTGTGTTGCATTAGTTAAAATGAATCAGAGCTATATGGGTCTATGTGTTTAGATATTTAAAATGAAATGTTGAATGAAAAAGTCAAGTTGGGAAATGGTATATACAGTATGATATCATTTTTTTTTTTTTTAAAGATTTTATTTATTTATTTGAAAGAGAGAGAGAGAGCACATGAGAGGGGGGAGGGTCAGAGGGAGAAGCAGACTCCCTGCTGAGCAGGGAGCCCGATGCGGGACTCGATCCTGGGACTCCAGGATCATGACCTGAGCCGGAGGCAGTCGCTTAACCAACTGAGCCACCCAGGCGCCCTATATACAGTATGATATCATTTATATCAAGTTTAAAACTACTCAAGCAGGGTGCTCAGTCGGTTAAGTGGCCGACTCTTGGTTTCAGCTTAGGTCACGATTTCATGGTCATGAGATAGAGCCTCGAGTACCGCTCCACACTCAGTGTGGAGTCTGCTTATCCCTCTCCCTCCCTCTCTACTCCTCTCCTCAGGCCCTCGCTCATGCTCTCTTTCTCAAATAAAATCGTTAAAAAAAAAAACTACTTGAGACAATAACATGATTTATGGGTAGATAAATATGTAAAAATACCATAAAAAGGAACCCAATACAGCTCCTCTGAGGACCAAGCCGTGGGAATTAGATCAGGATAAGTAATGAGATGACTTCAAATCTGTAATCAGTTTAGTTATCCGTAAAATAAAACATCTGAAAGAAACGTGTATAGCAAAATGTTGAGATGTATTAAATATAATCGTGGTTGATTATATTATTTCTGTGCTTCTGTGGCTATTTGAAGTATTTCATTGTCTGAAAGTCTAATGAAGGAAAAAGATCCAAGGGCTTAGTTCATACAAATCTCAGGGTCAGAGGGACTAAAGTCATCAATTTGAGTTGCTCACTGCAAAACTGTTCCTTCCAGAAATACAGCAAAAGCCACTACACTCTTTTTGAAAACCATCTGATACTGATTTTTTTTTCAATCCATCTTCCAAAAAATCATCAGATCCACAAAGGAAAGGAAGCAATAGCTCTTGTCTCCACAGCTTTAGGGACTTGCTTTGTACACCCACTCTCATGAAGACAACCTTAGAAAGGGCTCCCAACCCCTAGCTACTTAGAAAACTGGTAGGATGAAGGGATGTTATGCCTGCCAGAACAGACAAGTTGGCTGTTCCCCAGCACTGGCATTTTTGGGTCTGCTTGGAAGGCCTGTTCCCACTTGCCTTCTGATTTGGTTTCTGGGGTTCAATGTTACGATCCCTGTAGATGAAGTTAGCCACTGTCATTGATAATGTCCTGGTAAAAAGACGTTTTGTGGAAGTCTCATTAGCTTTTGTTAGTTTTGCTACTATGAATCAAGCAAAAAAAAATATGAACAAAACTAAGTTTACAAAAAAAAAGTGAAGCTAGCTATATACACAATACATTTTATACTGTGGTTTCGGTACTTTCAGACAACAGAGGGCAATAAATAAAATGTATGAGTGGAGCCATAGATTCTCTAGGAACTAGCAAGTTGGCGGAAAGAGTGTTTCTCATCTCTTGGTCACCAGCAGGGTCAAATTCACCATGCAAGTGAACTGCTGAATCAAACTTCTTCAGAAGTGCTCTTTCTTTGAAGGGTTCAGGAAACAACTTCCGAGACTTGCTTGGCTGAGCTTACCCAGCACATCAGTGGCAATGTCAAAGTCAGTATTCTCCATCTACATGGAAGGCGGTGTAGGATTACAGAAAGTATGCTGGCCTCGGAGATGCCAAAAACCTGGGTTCAAGTTCCAGCTTTACATAGGTGTATAGTCATTTAATGTCTCTGGGCCTCAGTTTACTCATCTCTAAAATAAAAGGTTTTACATAAATGCAGAGAACAATCTGCTGGTTCCAAAAGGTAAGGGGGGAGTGAGGTGAAGGGTATTAAGAGATACAAACTTCCAGTTATAAAATCAGTCACAGGAATGAAAAGTACAGCAGAGGGAATATAGTCAATGATACCACAATAATTTTCTATGGTGACAGATGGCAACTACACTTGAGCATTTTGTAATGTATATAAATGCCAAATCATTATGTTGTATACCTGAAACTAATATAACACTGTATGTCAACTATACATCAGAAGTTTTTCTAAAAGAAAATAAAATAATGGAGTTAAGAGATGTCCTCTAATGGCCTTTTAAATACGAACATCTAATGACTCGAATCTTCACCTGCTATATAATTTACAGAAACCTCATTCCAACCTCCTAAACAATCCTTGACCATCCGTGTATCCAAACTTCTGCTATTCCCTATCTTAAGCTATGGAAGAAGAAATGAAGAAAAGGAAACTTGGTCAAGGAATGTTTCCATTGCCTCTGAAGCCATGTTAAAACATTTACTCTTTTACCATAACTATGTTTTGCTAGGTTTTCTAATTATAACAGCACACACTTATAATTAATCATAATAATCGCACCATTGAGGGGCACCTGGGTGGCTCAGTTGGTTAAGCGACTGCCTTCAGCTCAGGTCGTGATCCTGGAGTCCCGGGATCGAGTCCCACATCGGGCTCCCTGCTCGGCGGGGGGTCTGCTTCTCCCTCTGACCCTCCCCCCTCTCATGCTCTCTCTCTCTCATTCTCTCTCTCAAATAAATAAATAAAATTAAAAAAAAAAAATAATCGCACCATTGAAACAAAGCTTATGCAGGTAAGTCCGCACAGATATATTCAGATACATATTATTTAGTAGTTTCAACTGTAAGATAACATATTGCACTCGATCTTAGCCAAAAACACTCAATTACTTACTATGTTCTATTTTGGTATTCCTTTATTGGCCTTTAGGAGAAAAAAAAGAACTTCTTTATGATTTATTAGAATACAATATATAACTGACTATAAAGCTGTCCTGTGAAGTACTAATATTATGATTACTTGTATCTTTAATAATAATACATCATGATGCCTTTGGGGGAAAAGAGCCTATTTGCCAACTTCTGACTCCTGAATTGAAATATCTCCTCTTCAGTAAGAGACATAATACTTTAACAGCTCCATTTCCTGATTATGCCAGTGGTTAATGTCACCTCTAAGGTGACAGCAACCTCACCAGGCATGGAAAAAAAAACCACTTCTATGCTCCTACTTCTAGGGTTCATCCAAGTAACCAAAGGTTTAGTATCTTTTTTCTTAAAGCCTGTTCTAAATACTAATATCTCCTTGAACCCCTAGATTACATAAAGTTTCTCAATACCCAGTTAAAAAGTGTAAAACTTGAGCAATTAACCATTTATCTGTCTTTCAATAGTCAAATAATATTTTCACATCTCAGTTTTATTGAAAATGATAGAATTAGTTTACTCATCTGTTTTGTTTCTAGTTTTGTTTTATTTTGTTTTTAAGAATATAACCTTGGGGCACCTGGGTGGCTCAGTCATTAAGCGTCTGCCTTTGGCTCAGGTCACGGTCCCAGGGTCCTGGGATCGAGCCCCACTTCGGGCTCCCAGCTTGGCAGGAAGCCTGCTTCTCCCTCTCCCACTCCCCCTGCTTCTGTTCCCTCTCTCACTGTGTCTCTGTCAAATAAATAAATAAAATCTTAAAAAAAAAAAAAAAGAATGTAATCTTGAGTAATTGTGTTCTTAATCTCTTCTGGAAGAATGAGTTTGTAAAAGGTATCAAGTTATTTCAGTTCTGCTCTTTTAGGATATAATAAAAAGGTAATGAAATCATTTCTGGGGTAACATCAATTCCCTAAACAAACTTGGTTTCACCACAAAAAGCCAAATACAGAAGAAAGCATGGAAGAGTGATGGTTCAGGTAAATAATGATGAGTAAAATATTAGATAATGGTGAAATTTACACTCAACCTCCTTAATTCTAGAGCTCTAGTTCAAACTCTGGTTGATTAAAAGAAGAATCTCCTAGCTGCATTTAATCAAGAATTTCTATACAATGGAGGACCAGCAACTGAAGGGCATAAACACAACGGTTAGAAATGTGATTGAGTACTTCCCACTGAGGATTATCAGTGTTCCTCCTTCTGGAACATTGTTTGAGGAAGTATGAAAAAAATCCATGCTAAATTTCCCTCCTCAAATCAATTCATACTTCAAACAGCTGCAGAAATTTCAATCAGATGCTTATTTAGTGAAATGAGAAGGCAATGATCATGGCTTGGAAAAGCTCCATGATTAATTGTGTTTAGACAGTCATTACTGTTTTTCACTAATGAAAGGTTATAGGTTCCGGTCATTGATAACCCACAATAAAGATGAAAGCATATTCTTATCAGCAGTTCCTTTCATGTAAAGAAAAATGCTACAAGATAGTTTACCTCTATCTGCATCTTTAGGAAATTACTTTGTGAACCAAAGTTGACACCAGAACCTCAGAGTGGAAATCAACTTTGCCATGGTGATTAAATTTTAATACACAAATATTTGTTTCCTGTAGCACATGACTAAAAATGTAAGTATGGGTGTCAATCCAAATACTGACCCAAAAGTTAAAATACAGATTGAAGACCACTGAAAGCTGTATTTCATAGTCAAGAGATTAAAGGAGTAAAAGTACATAGGTAGTGGGATGAGAGATTGGGGAGATGATTCACTCTGGTGGAAAAAGCACTGCACAGGAGGTTAGAGTCTGAGCCTGGGTTCTAATTGCACTTCTGCTACTCATGCGACCTTGGGCAAGCCACTTAATTTCTTAAAGCTTCGGTTTTTCATTTGTAAAACCTAAGGACTGGATTTGATTATTAGTTAAGTCTTCTCTCAAGCTTTGATTCTATTGATCTATGAGCACTCTAAACTGTTGGTCTCAAAACCCAACCAAACAAAATTTTTTGACATTATACCACCACCCTATGTATTTGTTCATTTACAATTATACTATATACTAGACTACTCACATGTCAAATGTATTAAAAATATGATTCAAAGTAAAACACTGAGCTAAAGATGAATGATTTTTTTTTTTTACTGGCTCTTTTTTTTTTATTATGTTAGTCACCATACAATACATCATTAGTTTTTGAGGTAGTGATCCACGATTCATTGTTTTCATAAAATGAATGATATTTTAAAGATAATTTGGTATGTTTATCAACAGTTATGTTTACCAACAAAAATTGATAATGCTTCATTCTTTTTTAAACTCCTGACTTAAAATACCTTGTGATAAAGTAATCCAAACATAATTCTAAGGCCACAATTTTTCCAATACTTAATTTTAGGGGCTGACATAAATGAAAATGATACCTCACAAAGATACAGAGATCCAGATGGAAAAAATGTATCACTGATTGAATTTATTAACATTCATATTTTTCACTTTCATCCACTATCAACACTAGCAACACAAAGGCTTTTGTTGAAATTCAAGAATGAAAAAAGAAAGTAAGAAAGGTAGGAAGGTGGAACGTAGGAAGGAAGGAAAGAGGAGAAAAGACACAAATTACCAATATCAATAATGAAAGAGGAGATTCACTATAGAGCCTACAGACATCACAAAGTTTAAGGTTATTATGAACATTTTATGCCAACAAATTTAAAATTTTAGATTAAACTGAAAAATTCCTTGAAAAAATTTACCAAAAATTACACAAGAAAAAAATAGAAACACCTTAGTAGATCTAAATGTACTAAATAAAGTAAATAACTGAATAACTAAAAACCTCCAAAAAAGGCTCTAGGCCCAGATGGCTTGAAAAGTGACTTTTTCACACTTAAAGAAGAAATAAGATGAATATTAGAAATGACATTTCCAGAGAATAAAAAAGTAGAATAATTCCCAACTTGTTTTATGAGACCAATTTGTTTTTTCAACCAAAGACAAAGCCATTACATGAAAAGGTAAAATAATATATGATCATCTCAAAAATGCAGAAGAAGTAATATATGAAAGTCAACACCCATTCAAAATTAAAGGTCTTAGAAACCTAGAAATGGAAGGAAATGTTCTTAATCAGATAGAGAGTGTCCATTAAAAACATCATACTAAATGATGAAATAGTGAGAACTTCTGCTCTGAGACTGAGAACAACAGAAGGATGTTTGCCATCATCATTTCCATTAAACCCTGATAAAGGCCTAGCTATGCAAGAAAGAATAAGAAATAAAAGGCTTAAGGATTGAAAAAGAATAAAACTATCATTATTTGCAGATGACCTGATTGTGTATATACAAAATCCAAAATCATCTACAGATAAACTAGGAGTCAGTAAGTTAATTTATCAAGGTTTGAAGATATAAAAGATCAATATACAAAATTCAACTCCTTTTTGATATATCCTCCCAAAATTTAGAAAATAAAATTAGAAGAAAAATACCATTCTAGCTATAAAGGAAGTGATAAACTGTACTTCATCAAAATTAAATTCTTTTGCTAATGAAAAGACACTAGTAAGAAAATTAGAAAGATAATCCACTGTTAGGAGATACTTACAATAATTACTTCTGAAAGGCTTGTATTGAGAATATATAAAAAAAAAAACTATGAGTCAATAACAAAAGGACAACCTCCTAAAGAATAGGCAAAAAATCTGAATACACACTTTAGAATAGAATACATAAAAATGGTCTAAGCACATGAAAAGATACTCGACATTATTAGTCATTAGAGAAATGCCAATTAAAAACAAAATATAAAAAAATAAAACTTTTGTTGATATTTGGCTAATAATAACTTTGCAGCCAGGATGACTAAAATTAAAAGGCTGACAATGACCCAGAGTTGATGAGAATGTGGAGTAACTAGAAGACCTATCCATCACCCGGGGGGGCGGGGGTATGTAAAATGCTTCAACCACTTTAGAAAACTGGAAGTTTCTCAGAAAGTTAAGCATATACCTACTCTATGACCCAGCAACCCTATTCCTAAACATTTACCTGAGAGAAATAAAAAAACATATGCACACACACACATACACATACACAACTTGTACAAGAATGGTTATTCGAGCTTTATTCATAATAACCCCAAACTTCAAACAAACTAAAGTTACATTAACAGGAGAATGAATGGACCATGGATAAGCATACAGTGGAACACTGCTCAAGAGTAAAAAAGGGAATTTGATACACACAACAACATGAATACATCTCAAACACATTATGTTGAGTGAAAGAAACCAGACACAAGAGAGTATATACTCTATTGAGCACATTTATTTGAAGTCCAAGAATAAGCAACATGACACTAGGGTGATAGGACTCAGAATGTCTAGGATGGGGATGGAGGGACTGACTGGAAAGAGCATGAGGGGACTCTCTGAAGCCAGGGATGTTCTCTATCCTTAATGGAGAGGTCATCACACAGGTCTTGTCAAAATTCATCAAACTGTACATTGAAGAACTGTGCATCTTATTGTATCTAGATTATACCTCAATAAAAAATGTAATAAAATTACATAATTAATATGTAAATAATAAACATTAAAAATAATGAATATATAGGAATAAATCTAACCACAATGTTCAAGACTTCTATCCAGAAAACTACTGCTGAGAGAAACTACAGAAAACCTAAATATATGGAGAGATAAACCCATATTTATACTATGCTACATAGAGAGGATTATAAAACAGTGGGGAAAGATGAACTACTCTATAAATAATGCTGAATGATGTGAAAAAAGACATAGAGTCAGTTTTAAGCAGCAAATTAAACTGGAGATTGAAATAACTAAAATAGTTGATATTTTTTAAACTGCTTTAAAATTCATCACTAACCCTATCAGAAAATAAGAACATCAAAGTGAAGAATTGCAGGAAATAGTGTAGTGCCAAGGCTGTCTTTTGTCCTAATGGCTTTTGTTAACCCTTAAACTCCTGCTTTAACTACGGAGTTGTGTGCATATGACAGGAGATAAAGTCTAGGGCCTGCCCAAAGTGGGGATGCTAACTCCAAAATTTACAAAACATGAAAGAGTGTAAGATATGATGAGGTTCAGGACACACTATCGCAAAATATGGCACACCTTGTCATATTGAATATTTCAAGCTGAAGGAACCTGAGAAATGGTCAGGAAGGATTTTCTGACCTTCCGCCAAAGCAGGCTGTAAAACCTTCATGTGAAAAGTGCCTTCCTATACTTAGATGAAAGGAGCACCCTTGTCTGCAAAGACAGAGGGACACTGAGAGGAATCTGAATGAATAGGCCTTGCTGTTTTCCCAAGTTTACCACACTTAGCTCATACCCTTTTTCGTCCTAACATGTTTTTCCACAACTCTCTACTCTTCATCAAACCTAGCCAAAAAACAACTCAAATTTAACCACTCCTTCAGGTCTTCATTTCCTTACAAAAGCTCCCATGCCTAGAGGAGACAGGGAAATGGAAGGACTCCATAAAAGTCTGCTTTTGCTCCTTCTCCTGCTTCTGTTCTTGCAGGGGGACCTGCACCCCCACCCCACTTTACACATGCCTCAGAATGTCCTCCTTGTAAGGGACAAGGCGTTAATGATTTCTCTAGAATAGATAACATCTAAGGAAGAACCAGGTGAGAATGACCTGAGGAAGCCATCATATGCACATTCCAGAACAGGGCTCTAGATATCTTGATGCCAAGGCCCCCTGGCTCCAAGGAATAATACCTGGGCCTTGATCTTTGTTCTAACCAGTTCCTGGATGCCTGAGGGGACATGTATACCAGACCCCGACAAAGACAAGACTCCCTCTTTTCCTTTCTGATCCCGGAAGCTCCATCTGTATCTGCTCTCTCCATATCTTCAATAAACTCTGCTCTCACTTCCTGTGGGCTCACATTTGATTTCCATCCCACGTGAAGCCAAGGGCCCTCTTGGCCAATCCTGCAGAACCCTTCTGAGTCCCTGGACTCGGCCTGCATGCATCAAAGGAAAACTTACATTAAATAAATTTGTATGTTTTTCTCTTCTTAATCTGTCTTTTGTACAGGGGCCCCAGCCAAAAGCCTAGAAGAGTGGAGGAAAAAGATATTCTTCCTCCCTTACAGAAATCGTGGTTGAAAACCATCAGAAATAATAAACAGCAAACTAACTAAATAAGCAGATTTAATATATTTAAATGCTCAGAAAAAATGAAAATAACAATACTTAACATATTTAAGAAATAAAAGGGAAACTTGAAAAATAAAAGAGAGTAGTCAGATTTAAGAACAGATTGAATCAAGAACCAAATAAAATTTCAGAAATGAAAATACAATTGAAAAATTAAAACTCAGCAGATGAGACATCACGGAAGAGGGAGAATAAAGGAGAAAAAAGTATTCAGACAAGTTTTACAAAGACAAAGAAATGGAAAAAATAAAATAAAGGTTAAAAGGAATAAATAATTGGAGCTCCTGGGTGGTGTAGTCGGTTAAGCGTCTGACTCTTGGTTTCAGCTCAGGTTATGATCTCAGGGTTCTAAGATCAAGGCCCGCATGGGGCTCCACACTTAACATGGAGTCTGCTTGAGATTCTTTCTCCCTTTGCCCCTCCCCCCACTTTCATGCTCTCTCTTTCAAACAAATAAATCTTTTTTAAAAATGTTAATCTATTATTTTAAAAAAGGAATAAATAAGAGTAATAATAGACTAAGAAACAGAATAACAGAGTAACTGGTTGGAATTCCAGAACAAGAAGGGAGAACAGCCAAGAATCCATATGGGGGGAAAAATTAAACACAGTCCCGGGGCACCTGAGTCGTTAAGCATCTGCCTTCAGCTCAGTTCATGATCCCAGAATCCTGGGATCAAGCCCCACATTGGGCTCTCTGCTCAGCAGGAAGCCTGCTTCTCCCTCTCCCACTCCCCCTGCTTGTGTTCCCTCTCTCGCAGTCTTGCTCTCTCTGTCAAATAAATAAATAAAATCTTAAAAAAAAATATTAAACACAGTCCCTACCTCACACATATACAAATATGAAATCAAAGATAAATCATCAATCTAAACAAAGAAGCTACAACTATTACCCTTTTAAAAGTAAACATAGACTATGTTTGTGATCCTTGAGAAGGTAATGATTTCCTAGCAAGAAGGCAAAAAGCGTTAAAGGAAAAACATTGATAATGTCAACATTTACAAAAATTAAAAATTTCTGCTGATCAAGAAATATGAAGGAAATAAAAAGGCAAGCTACAGACTGGAAGAACATATTAACAATACATATATCTGACAAATGATTAGTATTCAGAATACCAAGTTATAAAATACTCTTACCAATTAATAAAAGAAAAAAACAACTCAATAAAAAATGAGCAAAAGACTTGAACAGACACTTCATTAAAAAAGATATATGAATGGCCAGTAAGCACAGGAAAAGGTGCTCAACATAATTAATCATTAGATGAAAACTAAAACCACTAGAAGACATAGCTTTACACTACTAGTATGTCTAAAATGAACAAGACAACACTATGTAGTAGTGATGTAGGAAAGACGATGTTAGGGTTCGAAACCGATGGCCAAGAAAGAATTCTTGAGACGTCTTTGGTGCAAAAAGGTGATTTTATTAAAGCACGGGGATAGGACCCGTGGGCAGAAAGAGCAGCAATGGGGTCATGAGGAGGGGCCCATTATATACTTTCAAGATGGGAGGGGGTTAGGGATAGTGTTAAGTCTCTAAGGAATTTTGGAAGCAAGGCTTCCAGGATCCTGAGAAGGCTAGCTATTGTTGGGAAAAGCTCATTTATTACCGTCTAATAAAATCTTAGTCATGAGACCCTTCAGATGTACATCAGTGGGCCATATGCTTGGGGGATGATTGCCAAAACATATCTTGGAGGTTTTAGAGATAAAGGAAGTTTTCAAAGGAATTTTTATATGTTAAATTAGACTTACTTGGGGCGGCGGGGGGGGGGGGGGGGGGTGTTAGGCTAGGATTGCCTTTTGCCCTTAGCAAAGTATTAACATCCAGGCAGCTGAGTCCCCAGAGGAAGGTCACTGCCTGTCTCAAGGACGTGTCAGTGGGCTGTAGGTGGTAAAGAGATTTAATCATTTTTTTTCTGCCTTTGTTTCCCACATCAGTAGCAGAAAAAAAAAGACAACACTGCACTACATCAAAAACTAACAATGTAGTGTATGGTGATGAACATAATATAGTAAAATAAAATTTAAAAAAAAGACAACACTGTGTTTATCAGCAAGGATGTGAAGCAATTGGAAGTCTCAGGCTTTATTGGTGGGAGTGTAAAATGACACAACTACTCTGGAAAAATGCACGTTCTTGATGTGTTATAAGCTATGCTTTTTACCTTCCTCAGTTGAATTATATGGATCAAAACTTTCCCCTTTTTGCTTAAGCTAGTTCAGGTTAGGTTTGCCTTGCTAGCAGCCAGTGAATTCTGACCTAAACTAAAAGATAAGATACATAGGTCGGACCACTGGATATGCATTGTTGTTACGCTGGGCGACGTGGAACTTGGACCACTTCACCACGGGTCCTTAGGCAAGGACTTGAACTGTCCTGCTCAGATATGTATCCACAAAGCCAAAAACTCTGAACTGTGACCTAATCTCGTTTGCTTCTCTTCCCCTGGCTGTGCACTTGTGTTTTCTGCCTACAATGCCCTTCTGATGCAGATAATCTGTGTCAATAAACATGAATGAGTAAAAAAGAATGGAGCAGGAAATGAGAAAAATCATGAAATAATAAATCATGAAATAATAAATGGCAATGTTAAAATATTAATTTTGGCATTACCATTGCCAAAATAAAATATTAATTTAACAACCAACTTTGGAGACTTGCATAATCTACGTGCAGCATACATGACCATAAATTAAATATTGGCAAAAACAATGTACAGTTTTCATGATTATGCAGACTGTGGCCTTCAAGAAAATGCTGGAGGCAATAGACACAGAACTACATTTAAGTAAGATGTTGCACATTCTAAGGATTAAGGCAACTTGATCTTACATAGACTGGTCAGCACACAGGAGAACATTCCGAACTGGGGTTTACATTTTTTAAACGTGAGACAAATGCAGTAATAAATCAAGTGGAAAACCCATGGGGTATTCAGTTACCTTCAAGTTTCATTACATATAAATAACATTAAGCTACTGGTGTGACTTCAGGGTGTAGTTTCCTTCCTGAGAGCTGTATTTCTGGAGAAACCAGTCTGGTGGGATTTACATCTGGCTCAACATTATTTCTGTGGGAGACATTCATTCTTTGGTTCTTTACCTTGTGGATCTTAGCTTACTTTAATGCAGCCAAAGTAACCATTTCCCATTTTGCTTCCCCACATTTTCCATCTGACCTTTCTTAACATGTAGAACTTTTAACAAAGAATCACGCATACCTGTGTCGTAATGCACGATAAGTCTTTCGCTGTGGCTGCCCACAGTCTGTGGCTCAAACTCCACCTCCAGCTGCATGGACTCCCCCACGTTAAGGGTTCCGGCAGGTGGCTCCACAGAGAAAGGCCTGCAGCACATGGTGAGACACACTATCAGAGCACGTTCCTGACTCGTGTGAGGAGACATGCGGGTTCTTGGGCTGCAGCAAAGCTCAGAACCAACACCACAATTTGGTGATTCAGAAGTAAAGTACACTTTCCCCCTGATGTGAAAGAACTTTGGTTTTAAGGTTAAAATAGCAGTACGAGATCTGCAAGTGTAAGAGAAACTTAAAATGATAAGGTAATGTTCTTGTGTGTGCCCTTGCCATTCAGCCATCCTTTTAACATTCATGGAGGGATTCCAGTGGTCGGCCTTAAAACATGTATGCAAATACTGTAATTTGCAAAAGATAAATGCCTTCTGAGGGACAAAAATCAAGTTTTGTGACAGTTCAATGAAGAGAAGGTTTTGTGATGGAAAACTGTATCAGAGTCCCAAAAGATCACACAATCACATGAGGGTAACTTGAGGGCAGTTTAACAAAGGGTCTACTTAACAGGGGGGTAAGGGGGACTACAAATGATACAATCCCCCAGGGTTATAAACAGTAAAGCCATTATGACCTCTAGGCCCAAAAGGCCAAGGAGGAGGAGTGGTTTTGAAACTTGCAGGAGTCCTACGAGAATGCTGCTATATGAGGAGCAAGGAGCTTTAGTCAAGAGAGACAGCCCAGATGGCCTCACGGGGAAGACACTATGGGGGAGAGTGCCCTAACTTCACATCCTCCTGTCTGATCACCTGCTGGGACTCCCATTGGCTGAACCGAACCAGAAGCCTTTGTCATACAGGTCAGCCTCCCGGGTGACAGCGAGCTGGAAATCAGTGGAGAGCATTTAGAAAGGCAAACTGGGGACAAGTTCTGTGCCTTGAAAATAGAACTTGGGCACATAGACATGATGGGGTGATAGGGTGGATTTGGGAACAGGAAATCGTTTCATTTAATTTCCCTGGAAGGAAGTGGCAAGAGAGAAGCTGGATCTGATCATGAGGTACCTTAAATAACTTAGAGTTCTTCCTTCTAAATAGAAAACCCAGCCCATTTAATTATTTTCATGGTCCATTTCACTTCTCTAAATGGCTATTTTTCCAAACTAATGCGTTGTACAATGTATCTGGCAGGCTAAGTTGTTTCTGGTTATTTACTTCTATCACAACTGTTTTTTAGTTTCATCCCTGAAACCTTCCCTTAGATAATGAACTTAATGTCCGAAAGCCTAAGCTTCCTTCTGTGAGGGTACAGAGCTATGGCAAGGGTAGCACGGGGTGGTCCCTGAGATCTTCACTGCAATGCTTCCCACCACGGGAAACTTTCTCTGGGGCTCTCTATTTGGATCTCCCTCTACTTTCACTTCTTTATTTTCCCATTCCTTTGTGCTTTTCCCACACCTATAGCACCAATCCTCCAGTGAACCCCAGGCATTGCTGTAGAGGTTCTATGGGGTAGTGGTCACTAGCCTGAAGCCAACTGAAAAAGTTCAAAACTCAGCTCTGCCATGACTCTGGGGCGAGTCATTGAACCTTCAATCTCCTGGTCTGTAAGATGAGGGTAAGGACACCAGGGAGGACTAAAGGAGCCGATACAGGTAAATTGCTTAGAATAAAGCCTGGCACGTAGGAAGTGCTAAACTAATGTTTATTATTATTTCTGTTATCTCCGTCACTGGCAGCCTCTAGATGGATGATGAGCCTGAGGATGATCCTGGGTGTTTAGATGAGTTCAAGTTTTTATTATTCTCCTCTCAATCTTTCACACTGCTCTAGGGATACTGTAAAAAGAACATCTACAGGTCATAACACATCCATCTCTAGTTCAACACCTTCAGTGGTCCTCATAATCTACATAAAAAAGCTCAAAGTCCTAGGCATTTGAGGTTCCACACAATCTGCTCCCAACTAGATTTTGCATTTTCATTAAACACATACATCTGTCCAAATGTCCCATGTTATCTGTCACATTCCAAATCAGGCTGGGGAGGGACAGGGTGGGAGGGCTCTGCTCCCTTCACCATAACCTCGCCTAGCACTGCACCCCCTCTCCCTTCCAACCAGACTGTGCCCCCTACACAGACATTCCCCAGCTGCTAGGGTCACACAAGAATACTTACCATTTTCCATAGGTCATATTTCCTCCAAAGTCACTTATCGCTGCCTAGACTCAAAGATACCTCTTAACTAGAATCTTCCTGGATTATATATAACTATTATATATTTATTATATATAACTATAACTTTGTTTTTACTTCTCACTTCAGTTCACCTTGTGCTATAGTTAGTTTTCATGCCTGCTCCTGTTGATAGCTATAGACTCAGGAGACGACAGGAAAGGGAAAGCAAATAAGCTGCCATGAGCATGGGCTCCAGACCAGGCACTAACTACACTGAGACCTTATGTACACCAATCCTCTTAATCCTGGGAAGAACCTGAAAAAAGGAGGTATTGTTATTTGCACTTTAGATATGAGAAAACAGATGCCCTAAAAGGGCAAGCGACGGGCCCAAAGTTACCCAGCTAGGTAGCGGTGGAGTGGGGTTGGAAGCCGGGCTGCAAGTTCAAGTTCTTTCTGCCTACCCAAACCACCCCTGAACATGGAAGCCACCTGATTAGATGCATCTTTGTGTCTCTCACTCCATGCACAGTTCTTTACTCACAGAAGCCTCTCAGAAGAGGTTGTGGATTGAATTACAACCAACTTTCAGAGGGAAATAAAAATATCTGTAATCATTAAGTAATCTTTATAACATCATGGTGGAACAGAAAAGGAGTAGACTTTTAGTATCTGAAGAATCTCTGCTTCCTGGGATGAAGGTAAGTGATCCAAAATAAGTCTCATAGTCTTAAAAGTTCCCTCCTCCCTGATGGCATCAGTAAGAATCTTAAGAACTGAAAACTGGGCCCAGTTTCCTGACTTTGGGAACAATGTTCTAATATTTTCTTCTATCTTTGCCTCCCTAGGTCCTAATATTTTTTCTTTTTCTTCCTACATGGTGCTTTCATTTTCTTTTCAAACATTTCTTGGTAGCAAAAAGAAGAGTTTTGAAATGAATTGGATAGTATTGCATGGTAGAACCTAAGCTAATTTTCTATGGACAAAGAGACCCTTCTCTAGGACCTCCAGAAATCCAAATTCTATACAGATGTAACAGATACTTTTCTGTCGTGCTCACTGTTGGGTTTATATTACACTAAATTTCTTCAGTAGTCAAAAGAACCACCTAGGACAATCACTGCTACTTAGAACTGCCTAAGCTTTCTCAATAAATCAGATGTTAATTGGGTAGAGTGTGTTAAGTTCTGGCACTTAAACATTGTCTATAATTTGATTTTGTACTTCATTTTATACAGGCAGACAGGCTCAACTGGCCAGAAAATATCAAGTATCAGAAAATATTCTTAACAAAGAGTTAAAAGGCATTGTTTCTCAAGGGTATAAGGCTGGCTCTGTCTACCAAAATGTTTGGTTTTGATATAATATCCTCATTAATACCAAATGCTTGATTAGGGAGGGAACTTGGGTTCATGAAAAATCATGAGCCACAAGAAAGATTTTGAGTTTTTGTTCAATCCACTATAAACTGCTCTTGATAACTAAAACTCTTCCATCCTTACGAATCGATATTTTAGCAGAAGGTTAAATACTGGCTCTGTTATATTAAATATGGAATTTAATATTAGTATGTTTTCTTCAGACAATCTTTCTTATTAACTGATTCCTGACATGAGGTTTTGGATTTTGAGATTGCTTCTTAACCTTTTCTATTTCACCTTCCAAAATTAATCCTAATTTAATAGTCAGAATTATTCTGGTACCTACTAGAGTTTCAGGTCAAATTTGCAATAAACTTGAAGAGTAATGGTTTATGTTCTCTGTATATTTTATAGCACACTGCAACTCCTTTTATTAGCATAAAAACATTATGCCTATTTTATAGTACTAGGAGAATTTTTTTTTATTTTAAATTATTGTACATGTTTATAGTTGTAGCTTTGCCTTGTGATATACTGTTGGTTAGGCATCCTATAAACATTTATTGAGCACTTATTTCTTCTAGGCACTATATTTGATGTCGGGAAAATAGAAATGAAAATAGATACAACTCCTGCATTTGAGAAACTCACATTCTAATGGGGACAACAGACATATAAAGAACATTTTATTTTTTAAAATTTATATGAACCTAACCACTTAAAAACCTAACCATTAACTCAATCGTTATTTCAATGAAAAGAATATGATGTGTTTTTTAAATAATTTTCTCTGAGATATTGTTTCTGTGTATTGACTCTTAAAGTGATCAGAATAAGAGCAGACCCTGGGTTTTTTACTTCAAAATCTCACAGTATATCCATTGCTCTACCATGTTGGCAATCATATTAACTGAAAGACTGGTCCTCACCCCTGTGGGGGCAACACAATCACCTGTGCATTTTTTTAGAATGGACGCTTGTCAGGGCATCTCCCCCAAGATTCTGATTCAATACAACGTGACCACAAGTTCAATGACATCCTTTCTCATTGTAGCCAGCAGGGTTCTCAGTTGCAAACAACAGAAACCAACTTTGGTGAACTTAAACAGAAAAGGGATTTACTGGAAGGATTTGGGGTCGCTCAAAGAATTGATGGCATTGTTAGAAAACATGCATTTTGTGGAAAGAACAAAAAACTACTATATCATGAATAGATACTATACCTAAACAGGAAAGCAAAAATATTTGCAAACAGGGAATTGAATTGAGAGATTGATTATACAGAAGACGAGAGAGATGAGAAGCCCAATTTAAGATGATGAAATCGCTCAGGGATTAGTAAAAGCAGTTAGCGATTCTCACCCCTGGGCTGGAGAGAAGACGAGGTGGAAGTGTTACCAGATTCTGGGAACCTGGCAGAAGTTGGAACCATGGCAGGCTAGGCTAGGCCGACAGGAATCAGAACCAGAGAGGAGATAGAGCCTCTGCCAGGGCCTCTGCTGAAGTCAGAGAGGAGGGGAAATGCCCTGGCTCCTTGCTACTCTGCAATCTCCTGGTAAGATGCACATAGTTTGATTGAAGAAGGAAGCAGGTTAACTGGTCCCCTAGTGGTCAAACTCAGCTGGAATTCGGCTGAGGCAGCAAGGAAAGCTAACCGCCCAGAGATACTAAATGGAGCCTGGGAAAGGCAAGGAGTGGATCGGAGGGTAAGTAAGCCCAGAACTGGCCCATGTTTGTTCTAATCCACGTTTTGCTGTTAACTCACTGAGGGAACTTGGATAAGTCATTTCCCTTCTCAGGTCTTATTTCCTTCATCTGTAAAATGGGAATGTTGGACTAGAGTTTCTAATGTCTTTATGATTCCTGGCTAGTCCTTGAGTTGGCTCACCGTTTTACCTTGGAAGTATTTCTATATTAGGAGAAAATGATTCACATTCATAGTTACACAGATCGCAAAGTTTTAGATCTTTTCCTGCAACTTCACACTATGAAATCTATGAAGTGATTTTACTTCACTTTTGCATGAATATAGTATATAATAAATTGCCATTTCTATGTAGCTTTTAAGATTCAGTCACAGTCCAGGAAGATATGCTGCCTGCCCTTGTTTTTCCACCTTCAGTGGATTTTCTTTTTCAGAGGAAAAATACAAGTATAACAGGAAGTTTTTAATGTGTGTTATGGAAAGTGGTTGTGGGAGGCCTTTTTTTAATCGAAAAAGATTTGTTCTTTCTTAAGGCACAGTGAGCCACTTAACCTGCTTCCTTCTTCTTCAGTCAAACTACGTGAATCTCACCAGGAGACGACGAAGGCTGTCAAAAAACACTTATCCTCAAAAGAACTTTGCCTTTGCTGGTTGATTTAGCTAAACGAGTTCAAGGGGCCTTGCTTCTGCCTGGGATGCAGAAAGCTAGAAAGAGGTTGCCCACCCTAACAATGAAAAAAAGCCCGGTAAACATAAAATCACAACTTTTCTTGAACCAATTAGAAAGCAGACATTGCAGAGCAAACAAGTAGCCTGAAATCTAAAGATGGACAATCCCCCCGCCCCCAGGGGAGAGGGAAAGGTGCAGACTGCTTTACTTGTGGCAGACAGAACTTCGCTACAGGCAGAAGGAACAGTGAGAGAGAATGGAACAGAAGTGTTTGAAGAGACAATGGCTAAGATTTTCTAAAAATAACGAAAGATCTAGGAAGCATGGAACCTTGTGCAGGACGGAAACCAAAACTAAACAAAAACCAAACAAAATCCTTAAAACAAAAAACAAACAAGACAAAAACAAAACCCATGCCTAGACATAGCTTATTCGAATTACTAAAAACCAAATATAAAGACAAATCTTAAAGGCAGCCCAAGAAAAAGACATAATTACATCTAGAGGAACAAAGAGTTTTGGCAGAGATCTCACAAGAAAAATGTAAGCCGAAAGACAATGAAATGCCATCTTTATTCTCCGGAAAAAAATTACGTGTACAAAGAACTGTCAACCCAGAATTCTAAGCTGTAGAGAAAATATTTTTCAAAAATGAAGGCAAAATGCTTTGTTTCAAATGGACAAAATGGAGAGAATTTCCAATAGACCTGTGCTACAAGAAATATTAAAAGCAGTTTTTCAGCCAGGAGAAATAGGAATCCAGACACAAACTGAGATCTACATGAAACTGTTCAGAGATAGTGATACTCCTGGGACATTCCTGTAAAGACTAAATACAAATGCCCCCCTAAGGGATGTGCCCTCCACTCATATCACTGACAGCCCTACCACCTACAATATGGCAGAACAGGTAACCTGAAAATACCTAGAAAGACTGGATAAAATATAACTTACATAAATGTGCAGCTGAGCATGCATTAAAAAAAAAAAAAAGGCAAATCTACAGGATTTAAAAGGAAAGACAAAGCTAAGAGCCAGAGCAGTGAGCCACTGAGCTAATGCTAGGCCTGCCCTGGATTCTCAATAACCCTGAAGCTTGGGTTTTCATAGCCCTGCTGGAGCAGGAGAAAACACCTTGGGATTGTCACGTCAGGGGACTGGTAAGCCAATCCCCATATACACCCAGGAAACTTAAAGGACTACAGAAACATTCCCCCATTAGCACAAGGGGAAATGTCTGTCTTGGTTTTAAGTGAGGGAAACAAAGTTTCTCTAGAGAATTCATAACTTTGGACATGTGTCTCATGCAGGTTTGTCTGAATATACATTATCAGTCCAGGAACCTCTTAAGCCAAGAAATTACCAGAAGAGAAGTCTACAGAGTCTAACCTTTAGAAACCAAGCACAAGCAAATGCTAATCCTTTCTGGAGAGATGTGCCCTTAAACCTCCAAAGAATTCCACAGATAATGCCCTTTTCAAAATGAGTTCACAATCCAGACCAATACACACACTACTTCTTAAAAAGTCATAGAAAAGAACTTGACCTTGCTTCCTGTCTTCCCCAGCTGGTCATTCTTGTTATGGTACCACTGATCAAGCGCCATTCACGTGCCCCGTGACAGTCGTTCTTGCCTGTCTAGTAAGGGAGCTCCTGAGAGCAAGGACTGTCTCATCATCTTTGGTGTCTGCCATGCTGTAGCTACTCCATAAATAATCACAATAAATTCCTGCTCCTTCACTTACTACTCTGTGCTCTTTAGCAACTTCATTCAAAAATGAAGGCATTCATTTTGCCTTCATTTTTGGCATTCATTTTGCCTTCATTTCTATTGGTATGAAGACACAGTCTTCTCATCTTCACAGCCAGTGCAGGTTGAGCTCTACTCACATCTCATCACTCTGAACTCTTCTGCCTCCCTCTTCTATTTCTTTTCAAAGATTTTATTAACTTGACAGAGAGAGAGAGAGAGCACAAGCAGGGGGCGCAGCAGGCAGAGGGAGAAGCAGGCTCCCCACTGAGCAGGAGCCTGATGCGGGACTCGCTCCAAGGACCCTGAGATCATGACCCGAGCTGAAGGCAGATGCTTAATTGACTGAGTCACCCAGGCGCCCCAACTCCCTCTTCTATTTTAAAGGACCCTTGTGATTACACTGGGCCCACCCAGATAATCCAGGATAATCTCCCCATTTTAAGGTCAGCTGATTAGCAACCTTAATTACATCTACAGCCCGAATAACCCTTTGCCACGTAATTTTACATATTCACAGGTTCTGGGGATTAGGACACAGACATACTTGGGGAGCCATCATTCTGCCTACCACACTGGCAATTCATGTGAAGAAACAAACAACAAAAAAAAACCCCACTTGTTATATAGCACTTTATATAGTACCAGCAGTTTATTTATTTACTTATTTTTAAAGCAAAATCTGGGGTGCCTGGGTGGCTCAGTCGGTTAAGCGTCTGCCTTCGGCTCGGGTCATGACCTCGAGGTCCTGGGACCGAGTCCCTGCTAAGCAGGGAGCCTGCTTCTCCCTTTCTCACTCTCCCTCTGCTCTCCCTCTCTCTGTTTCTCTCAAATAAATAAATAAAAATAAAATAAAATAAAAAATAAAAATAAAGTAAAATCTACACCCAATGTGGGGCTTGCACTCAGGACCCTGAGATCGAGTGTTACATGCTCTACCGACTGAGCCAGCCAGGCGCCCCCTACGTGTCAGCAGTTTACATTTATTCATTCATTTATTCCTTACAACAACCCTATGAAGTGATTACTACACTTTTCCCCATTTTTTCAGCCAAGGAATGTGACACATGAGCCAAAGAACGTGGGTGGCCCCTGGAAGCTGGAAAGGGCAAAGAAATGGATTCTCCCTGAAGCCTCCAGAAAAGAACGCAGCCCCACCAACACTTTAATTTTGGCCTGGTGAGGTTTCTGGTCTACTGAAATATCAGATAAGAAATTCTGTTGCTCTAATCCAGTAAGTTTATGCGAATTTGTTACATTACCAATAGAAAACTGATACAGCCAGTTATAAAATTCTCAGTCAAAACATATATTTATTAATAGATTTCCATGGGCAATTCTCAATGCTAAATAAAAAGATTTGTATCAACGTTTCAGAAAACCACCCACACCCAAACTCAAGGTGACTCTAAGGTCACCTTGAATTTTAGTTTCCTCTTGGACTGAAGAGGAAGTCTGCCCTACATCGGTGAGGTCTCTCAGCCTTGCAGCTGAAGACCGTAACAAGGAATTCTACCCTGCCTGCTATTCTAGCAAATTACTTGTGCTGACTAGATTTAGCTATAATCAATCAAAAACAAGAACTGAAGGAATGCATACCTATGAGTTTTCATGTGAAACACAGCATCTTTGTTGCCAATGTTTCGTACCAGCAGAATCTTCTGAGTGCTGTATTTGACAGGGCAAGTGGAAAAATCCAGCATGTCAGGAAAATCTAGGATGGCTCGTGCACCTCTAGCTTTGATGGGTACAATGAACTTTTCTCTTTCAGTTACACAGGTCAACATATGGGCATAATCCTACAAGAGAAGGGTACAATCATTATTTGTGGAGATGCCAACATGATCAAGGTAACTGTGCAAGAAAAATGGCCATTGGCCAGGTGTCTTGCAAAACAACTTAATGTATTCTGTGAAAGCTCTTCAAGACCATTATAGATGTGCTTTCAGTGAGACACTCTTTTCTGAGAGAAAGAGAACAGTTCAAGTGTTAAAACCCGCAAGTCAGTGGAGAAGCTTATGCTTCATGTGTTTTCCAGATATTAGGGAGGTGGGATGGGGGCCAGTCAAGGCACATTTTTCTTTAGATCAGACGACGTTCACACTAGTTCCTTCACATCCTCCTTCTAAACCCTATTTATCCTTCAAGCCATGAGATTAATAGCTCCAATTTATGGTCTCTCTAAGCCCATACTCTTAGCATTATGACTTGCACCTTCTCCATTATGAGTAGAGTCTATTTCTCCATCTCATGCTTTGACCAATGGAATGTGGTAGAAATTATGCTATGCCAATTTCAAGCTGAAGCCTCAGGAAGCCTTGGGCATTTTCAGTCTTGCTCTTGGAACCCTGCCCCTGCCGTATGAATAAACGTTGTCCAGCGTACTGCAGGATGAGAGTCCAAATGTCCCAGCCAGGACTATGCCAGGCCAGCCTACATCCCCAGATATGTGAGAGAGCCCAAACAAGATGAGCAGAATTGCTGGCCCAACACATGAGTGGGCCCAGTCAAGACCAGCTGAACCAGAGTCTTGTGAGCAATAATGTTAATTATTTGAAGTCAATGGGTTTGGGGGTAGTCTGTTACTATATAAAATAACAAACTGATACATAGCCCAGTTTAAACCTCATCTCTTGTGCAAAGCCATCACTGACCATTCTACATAAAAATGCTGAGGTCCAAGACATGTATCTTCTCCAGTCTTAGGTTTAAATGCAACAAAATGCTGAATTAAGTCACCCTTCGTATCACTTCATAAGATAGAAAAGTAGAACTCTCATCCTCAATATACCAAAGAAAAAGTAAAAATGGAATTCTCACCAACAAACAAAACTAGATATAAAAAGAAAGTATTAATAGTCCCCTCAAGAACAGACCAGAAGCTCAGAAGTTGCTATGAAATTTTGTTTTGTTTTAAATTTTCCCAGCATTTAGCTGCAAGGCAACATTGGTAAATGTAAAGTCCTCTTGGAACTTAAATTTCCTTTCAGCAATCATGTAGTAAATGGTATTAAAAGGTGGAGGTTTTAGAAAAACTCTCTTTGGGCTTTAGGTATAGAGTGGGAATGGGAAGGTCTGACACATAGATTGACATATAAACCTGGCTATGCACTCAATCTCATGGAACCCACAGGACCAGGATAAAGCAATGGTCTCCCCTATTAGTTTATTTACTCAATCATATTTATTAAGTGTGCAGGTACCAGGTACTGAGCTGGGTGTGCGAATACACTGAAGCAGAAAACGAGACATGGATCACTTCAAGCTTACATAGTGACGGAGATAATGAAAAAGTAAATAAAACACATCTAATATACAAGGTAACACATATATAAAGATACACTCAACAGGAATGCTCACATGACAGCGCCTTGTGCACCTGGAGTCTGTCTGTCTCCCTGAACTCCAGACGCATACCAGCTGCCCAGTCAGCACCTCACTGGAGACAAGCCGATCGATGCCACTGCCCTACAGTTGGGCAGAGATGGACAAGGAATAGGGGCCGACATCCAGCCCACTCTGCTGGCTCCAGCTGCATCAGCCCAGAGGGGGAGCCTTTTTCCCATGCCCACAAAGGCTCCACAATGCCATTGGGGGTCCTGCTCATGGCCCTCCCACCACCCTCCATCTGTTCCCCCACTGCCTCCCCATCTTGGTACCAGCATCACCACTGTTCCAGTGGCCTGGATTTAAAACCCTGGAATGAGGCATTCTTGATCACTCTATTTCTCAATTTCTTAGGCTATTCTGTAGGACTGACCTTCAAAATGTGTTCAGAGCATGATCATTTCTCCCCATCTCTGCCCTGCTACCCTGACCTGAGCCACTCCAATCTTTCCTGGGCTAAGTCAACTCTATTTCCACCCCTGCTCCCTTAAAGTCTATGTTCCACACAAGGGCTTGAGGGGTCCAGTTAAAATATAAGTCAGCTTAGGCTGCTCCTCTGTTCAGTCTCCCAGGTGGAGGGCCTGTGAATGCTACAGCCTGGTGCCCCTGTCACCTCTCTGGCCACAGCTCCTCTCCCCACTGCTCACTCCGCTCCACTGCAGGTGTCCCTGCTGCTCCTCAAACAGGCTAGAACCGCTCCTCCTCCAGAGCCTTCAAACACGATGTTGTTTCTGCGCAGAACACATTTTCCTCTAGTCACTCACAGAGCTCACTCCCCCACCTCCTTCAGGACTTGGTGAAGCTCGCTGCTCACTGAAGCCTCTCCTAACAGCCCTGGTTTAAACTTACGCTCCCCCATCACTCCCGAGCCTTTCCTCCTGCCTTAGTTTCCCTGAAGCATCCAACATAGTCTGTATTTTACCTATTTATTGAGTCCACTACATGCCTGCCCCTAGTATCTCCAACATCAACAGGGACTTTGCCCATTGTACTGACTTCATATATCCAGTGCCTAGAAGAGAGCCCAGGACATAGTAAACGTTCAAAAAAGATTTGCTGAGGGCAGAAAAATGAGTAATGCAATGTTGGACAGTGGTGAGTGGTGAGAAATGAAGCATGAGAAGGGGATGGAGAGTGATCGCTTGCTTGTTTACATGGCACACTTGGGAAAGGCCTCCATGAGCAGTAACATTTCAGCAGAGATCTGAACAAAGTGAGACCTGAACCGTGTGTGGCTGGACGGCACTCTGAGCTAAGTGTGATTTGAGGCCAGTGGTCAGAGGTCAGGAGAGGTTAGAGAAAGGGCAGGGAGGTAATAGGGGCCAGATCCCACCAGGCCTGGTAAGCCAGTTAGGACCTGAAGATGGCCCAAAGCCTGGTGATGCTGAAAGCTGATCATGACGGAGCTGATTTACATTTTAGGAAGATCACTAGCTGCTCTGTGGGCAGCAAACTGTAAGAAGCTAAAATGGGAAAAGTGAGGCAAGTCAGGAAGCCCCTGTAGCAGTCCACGCAGAGAGGCCAGTGACCTGGCCTAGTGTGGTAAATGCTTCATCTAGCACTTGGTGAGTCGTGAGTACGCCATAAACGCTAGCTGTCGTTATTAAAATGTTGTATTAAATACAGTGACTTGCAGGAAACGATAGATGCGGAGAAAGGGGAACCCTCCTACACTGTTGGTGGGAATGCAAGCTGATGCAGCCACTCTGGAAAACAGTACGGAGGTTCCTCAAAAAGTTGAAAATTGAGCTACCGTATGACCCAGTAATTGCACTACTGGGTATTTACCCCAAAGATACAAATGTAGGGATCCGAAGGGATACGTGCACCCTGATTGTTATAGCAGCAATGTCCACAATAGCCAAACTGTGGAAAGAGCCAAGATGTCCACAGACAAATGAATGGATAAAGAAGATGTGGTATATATATATAATGGAACATTATGCAGCCATCAAAAAAACCCGAAATCTTGCCATTTGCAACAACATGGATGGAACTAGAGGATATTATGCTAAGCGAAATAAGTCAATCACAGAAAGACAGGTATCATATGACCTCACTGATATGAGGAATTCTTAAGCTCAGGAAACAAACTGAGGGTTGCTGGAGTGGTAGGGGGTGGAAGGGATGGGGTGACTAGGTGATAGACATTGGGGAGGGAATGTGCTATGGTGAGCGCTGTGAATTGTGTAAGACTGATGAATCACAGACCTGTACCTCTGAAACAAATAATATATTATATGTTAAAAAAAAAAAGATAGTAGGAAGGGAAAAATAAAGGGGGGGGGGATCGGAGGGGGAGACGAACCATGGGAGACTATGGACTCTGAGAAACAAACTGAGGGTTCTAGAGGGGAGGGGGTGGGAGAATGGGTTGGCCTGGTGGTGGGTATTAAGGAGGGCACGTATTGAATGGAGCATGGGGTGTTATACGCAAATAATGAATCATGGAACACTACATCAAAAACTAATGATGTAATGTATGGTGATTAACATAACATAATAAAATAAAATTTAAAAAAATAAGTACAATGACTTGTGTAAGGTATATGGGAAAAACTCAACTTGTGTTTACTTTTATTGTTAGGATAATAATAATGATAATCCTGATGGTAATAATACAACAAGATAATTTCAGAAAGCAACAAGGGCTTTGAAGGAAATAAAACATGGTAAAGTGATAATGTTGGAAGGGACTGCTTTTGGTTAGTACAACCAAGGAGGCCTTCCTGAGGAGGTGACCTTTGGAAGGAAACCTGAACAGCAAAAGGAGCCAGTCAGGCAAGACCTAGGAATCTGGAGTGTTCCTGGCAAGGAGAATGTATGTAATGCAAAGGTAAAGGTCTTACGGTAGGAATAAGTAATAAAAACTAATGAACAGTATTCATGAAATTTATTAAAATTGAGTTGTTGGACTCTTAGCTCTTCAACTGATTCTGGTTTCTAGATGTTAGTAATGCCAGGCTCAAGAACTATGCTAATCACACCTAAGGGAGTACAAATTGTATTAAGTATACTCGATCCTAGAAAATCCCACAGAATTCACCAAGTCTGAATTCATCAGAATCCTAAAGAGATAAGTACTGTTTTCATTTTTTCTTAGTGGATCAAACCCAGCAAGCAAAGGTTTTGTTGGGAATTAGGAACTGGAAAGCTTCTGGCACATACGGAAACTTAGTATTAACAGAGGCTTTGAGAGAAAGAACAAAAGATGCTGCTGAATCCAGAATGAGAGGTGATCCCAAAGTAATTTGTCTTGTTTTATTCTATATTTACATATTCTCTGCTCTTTTTTAAGATATTGAAGACAGCTTAAAATAGTTTAGGAGACTAACTGAAATACTCTGAGATGTCAAACCTTTTCAAATTTCCATATGAGGAAGATTCAAAGTTCGATCTGAATTGCATATTTTTTCATAATCAATTCACATACTCATAAAAGAATATGAAGAAATTCTTTAAATAAACTCCACAAAAATGTATTCTAGTCTCTGAAGTTCTATATTTAATATGACTATATTAGATTATGTAATATACAATTATATATTGCCCTACTGGCTTACAATTAATTCAGATGTAATGCCTGGGGAGGCTGTTAGCCTTCAAGCTAAGCAATTACTTTAGTTTATATACTCCCTTTCTACTGTATTTAGATTAAGAGCAATCAGGTCACCGTTCAGAGACAGAATATTTACTCCAAGCTCTTTCCCCTCTACTATGAGAGACTTAGCCATGAATTACTATCTATCCTAAAATGTTATCCTTTATAATAATGCTCTCCAGACAAAACATCCAGTCTACTTTTTGTCCGTTAGCTTTCCTTCCAACACACCTAGCTCCCAAACTTTGAAAAACAGAGCAGCAGAATATGAAAATGGCAGATTTGACTTTCTGAGGAGTGAAAAGAATGAATCTTGATTTTATATTAGCTCCATGATAGAGAGCAAACATGGCGATAATTCTGTCCTTCACAGTCTCAGGCAAAGGAAGATGGTGTTCTTTCCTGCAGCCAATGACTCTCCAGGCACCATCAACGGGAAGCGTGGTTAGACCAGCGTGGTTAGACCCTCACAATCCTCCCTCTGCCTTTCCTCCACTCCTAAACCTGATGGAAGAACGTCTAACACAGAGCACAACTAGAACTAGGTTTGATCAGGACTCAGTGAATTTAATACTTGGTGTCCCTGGAAAATGCTATAGATTCCCTAACCACTTGAAGTATTTATTAAATATGATCATCTCAATCTGAAATTCATCCCTCGAAAAGGAAGAATCAGTTCTGAAGTCCTAATCAGTTTGAAAACGAGACTGGTCAGGGATGGTGAGTCTTATCCTCTACCACTCTGATTCTTCATATGACTCAGCTGGGTTCTCAGTTTCCTGGGGGCAGCTACATTTCCCTGTCTATTCAAAGAGAATGACCTCTGACCTTCGGCATGAAAAGAGACCCGAGACTTCCAAATTTATTTGGACCATTTTTATCCATAGTGTACAGTGATAATGTGGTTACTTCATGATTCATGTAGAAATTATACACTTAAGGTAATTAATTTCCTCTGTAACTTTTTGTTTTCCAAGTTACCCCTGGATCTACTAATCCACCTATACCTATACCCACCTACTCTGCCTTCACTCCTATTCCTACTCTGCCTTCAACCCCTGTCCCTGTACAGTAGATCTTAATCCTTTCAGCTCACTCCAGGATTTTCCTGAAGCATCAGTTTTCCCTCTTTACTGAATATTCACACAACAGTATAGTTTCCTCTTAAATATTAAATAATCTACCCTTGAGCCCAACATCCACCTCTAGCTACTGCCCCATTTTTCCAATTACCCTTGACAGCAAAACTGCTCACAGGTGTTACTTACACTCAATATCACCACCTCCTTGCTGTCCATTCTCTCCTCAACCCATCCCATTAGGCTTCTGTACACAACATTCCACAGAAACTCTTCCTGCCAAGGTCACTAATGGCTTTGACAAATCCAGTGGCTAATTCCACATCCTTATTTTATTCTACTCTTCATAGCTTTGGACATCACCCAAAGTTGATCTCTCCCTCCTTTTGAAATACTGTATCCATTTGGGATTCCAGAGCCCTATAAATCTTCTGGTTTTCCTCCTATTTCATGACCACCCCTTCTTAGTATTATTTTCTGCAGGAACCTCCTCCTTTCCCCAACCTCTTCTCTATGCACACTCACTCTCAACATCAGCTCATCAACCCCTTGGTGGAAAGGATCATCTTTTTACATGATTTTCAAATATTTGTCTCTAGCCAACATCTCCCTTTTGCCACAGATAATTGTGTCCAACTGCCTATTTGGTATTTTCACTTGGATGTCTAAAGGGAAGTTCCAACTTAACGCATGAACACCAGATTCCCTGAATCCTCCTGATTCCCTGCTTTACTCCCACCCAGCCTCACAAACCTGCTTTCCCGCCACTTCTCCCTATCTCAGTAAGCGGTGCCACCATTCAGTCATTTGCTGGCCAAATACTATGAGTTAAACTAGACTCCTTTCTCACACCCTTTATCCAATCCATTAGCAAATCCTGACAGCTCTACCATAAAAACGTGTATCCTTCATCCCCCTATTTCTCACACCATCACTGTCACTATCCTAGTCCAAATCATCCTCATCTTTTACCCCAACTATTATAATAGCCTCTTACCTCTGTATTATTCGGGGTTCGGTTCTGCTACATATAACACGGAAAAGAACAAAATCAGAGCAACTTAGACAGACAGAAGTTTATTTCTCTCCCATAAACCAGTCCAGAAGTAGGCAGGCTGGATTGGTGTGGTGGCTCCACAGTGTCCCCAGAGACTCAAATTCCTAAATTCTTGCTCTGCCATTCTAGCACACAGCACCTATCCTCAGTGTCACCCCATGCAGCAGAGTAATTCTTGGGTTGCCAGCTATTTCCTACAGCCAGGCTACAGGCCAAAAGGAAAAGGCAGAAGGGCAAAACAAAGCACCTGCATGCTGAATCAGCTTTCGTCAAGTACACACTTAGAAGTCCTGCTCACATCTCTGGCAAACACACAGACACACTTAGCTGCAAAGGAGGCTGGGTAAGTGCAATCTTTTCTTTCAGGCAGCAGTGAATCCAATCCCAATTTGGGATGATCTTACCAATGAAGAAAGAGAAAACGGATGTTAAGGGTGGGCAGCTAGCTGTTACACCTCACGCTCCCTTCAGTCTATCCGCTGTGTAGCAACAAGGCTGATTTCAAAATGCAAGGCAGAGGGGCGCGTGGGTGGCTCAGATCATGATCTCCAGGTCCTGGGATCGAGCCCCGTGTCAGGGTTCCCAGCTCAATGGGGAGTCTGCTTCTCTTTCTCCCTCTGCCTCTCCCTCTGCTTATGCTCTGTCTCTCTCTCAAATGAATAAATAAAATCTAAAAAAAAAAAAAAGAAAAAAGAAAAAAAATGCAAGGCAGAGATGTCATTCCTAATCAAAACCCACCATGGTAGGTAAAGGAAAATGATGCAGTATGTATCCTATCTTTCCTGTATGAGCTGCACCTCAGGATCCTCATTGAATCATTACAAAAACAAAACAGAATGACAGACGTTTTTGTGCCTCTTGATGTAATACAATAGAAGTACCAACCACCTAAGAATTCATGCCACCCCCAAAATCAAATATGAATCTAATCAAGCCTCTAGATCGAACTACCAGTTTATAGGAAACGGAGGGGACAGAGGACCATTCTACAGAACCTGATGGGGATGCACTCAGCACTTTGTTTGGACCCTGAAAAATACTTATATTTATCTTTTATATATATGTCTCTCAACTGGGAAGATGTGAATACCGACTGGACATTTGATGATACTGGGGAGTTACCGTAATTTTTTAGGTATAACAGTATTGTGGTTCTGTTAACTTTAAGAGGTCCTTATCTTTCAGAGACAAATAACAAAGTATTTACAGATGAAATAATACGATGTATGGGACTTAGTACAAAACCCCCTGAGCAGGAGCAGGATAGATGAAGCAAGACTGGTCATGTGCTGATAACTTGGAAATCTGGGTGATGACGGTTCACTCTGGTTCTACCTAGGGTGCAAGCTTCCATAATCAAAGCATTTTTTTATACTTTCCAGTGGCTTCCTACCCTACTTTGCAGGACTTCTAAGACCCTTCATGAGCTCGCCCTCTGCAACCTCCTTTCCTACCATTTTCCAGCGGGTACCTCCACTTCCACCACATACTTCCCTGCACTTCCTTCAGCCTGCTGTCAACCTTAATTTGGTTCTCCACTCAGTGTTACCTCATCACAGAAGTCTCCCCGATCTCCGTACTGAAAAGAAACAGGAGCCCATCACTCTCTATTCTCTACCATGTCAGTAGCTGACATTAAATTATATATTTGCTTGTTATTCATTGAGGAACATAAGCTCTGTGAAGGCCAAAGCTTGTTTTGTTCTCCAGTGGGTCCTGGCTCATAGAACTGGTCCTGGCCCAGAGCGAATGAAAGAATATTACTCGTTTTTAATATCTTTATCTGGGTACTAAACTATCAAGAGTTCTTCACAAAGAGAAATCCCAACATCCTTGTTAGCTTTATTATAAAATGATATTTACCAAGTCTGGAATGCTAAACAGTAGTGATAGAGACTCACTGAAGATATGACATAAAATGGAGAGAAACAAGAAAAAGTGAACGTCTAATACATTCATGGCACAAAAAGATATTTGAGCCCTTTTTATATGCTTTTGCTTTTATCATCTGTAGGCCATCCTCGGGTTGAAGAAACCTCCTTAGATTTTCTTGAGGTTAACTTTTACTTACTTACATTACTCAACAAATATTTACCACATGCTTCTTATTTGTCAGGCACTGTGCTAGGCACTGGGGTGACAGGGGTGACCCAGACAGACTTAGGGAGGGCTAATTGCAGGCAGGAAGAAGACAAAATCCCTATCACAGTTTTTGCCAACAAAAATGGTTGATTGTGGAAAATTTTATGGCATCTACACTTTAATTAAAAATGCTGGCAATATAATTCATTATCACCGTACATCTAAATAGCATAAAATATGTTAACATTTTTCTAGTCTTCTTGGACCACAATTTTTAAATTTCATAGTAGCAAACCAGGAAAACTATTTTGACAACAAGTTATAGATTTTCTTAAAACATAACTGAGCAATAAAATTGCTCTTTAAACCACCACAGTCATATCCATATGACAATTCTACAGTAAACAGATGCCTTCTTAAGTCTAAGGAAGCACCCAGTTTTGCTTTCCTACAAAAGCCTAATATTTTTCATCCTCCTTTTAATAGTAAAGATACAAATTCAAGAGGTCAGGGAAAGTGCGAGGCTCCAGAATTTTACAGTGTTATGAGAACACTATTGTATTTCTACCACATTGACATACACCAGGATTATTAGATTAATAAGATATCCAATCGTTTTTTTTAAAGTCTGTGTGACAAGAAGAGATAAGTAAAGCCAGAGTGAATTTGCTGCACCTGTTATCTGGGCACTTGGCATTCTTAACAAGTTAAAACCCCAGGAAGCCAGATTAAAAGATGACAGGGAAAAATGTAAATTACATTATCATCTTCGACATGCTAATATACATGGGTGCTGAAAATCCAATTGAAAGGGAACCGGCTTATTAAGCTGTGGCATGCTGCAATTTACATATCTCGCCCTCCAGATGTGAGGAGGGTAAATGAGAATGGAGTGTGCTCAGATCAGCAGGGGATAAGGAAGAAAAATATGTACGTACGTTGGCTATCGATTTGACCAACCGAAGAGAAAGTGACGCGGTGAAAAGACTGACTTCTATCTCCCCTAAAATAACCCTGGCTCCTCTGGCACATGCTGGAGCAGCACTACAGACGGCACGGCTAATCCGAGCTGGTCACTCTGCGCGTGGCTCTCCAACACTGAGTGACTGCAGATGCCCAGATGACCGGCACAAGCTCCTGAGAAGGGACCTGCTGATGGTGGACGTGCAACAGGATCTTGGCAGAAAAGGGGGACCAGAACTAGCAGCAGGAGCTTCCCCAAATTCCCACCATCAGTGTTAGACAAGCCAGCAAGAGGAGAAATCACTGTATTTTAGAAAAACATTCTGTAAATTATATTATAGCCTGGAGTCCAAATCCAACAGAAAAATCTTACTGTATCCAAAATTGGCCACTTAAATTTCTCATAGGTAGCGATTGTTCTCACTGGTCTCCTCCTACATGCAGGTAGCCTTTGATAACTTTCAAATACTTAGAAGAAACAGTAAAGCAAACTTCAACCTAATTTTTTTTTTAATTAGGGGCTTGCCAATAGACAGGCAGTGTTAGTGAAATGGAAAGGTAAGAGGGAATACAAAAGCGAGGAGTAAGAAAAGCAGCCACAAAATATAGCCAAGTAATAACCTCAATAGGAATGTTAGCATTTCATATTTATACAGTAAATACAAACATACCTAACATATATTTTGATTATTTATTTGCTGTATAGATAAGCAGCAATAAAATCTTTCTCTTTTAGCTTTTGATTAGGGAAAGTTAAAAACATACACAAAGGGGCACCTGGGTGGCTCAGTTGGTTAAGCGACTGCCTTCGGCTCAGGTCATGATCCTGGAGTCCCAGGATCGAGTCCCGCATCAGGCTCCCTGCTCGGCAGGGAGTCTGCTTCTCCCTCTGACCCTCCTCCCTCTCATGCTCTCTGTCTCTCATTCTCTCTCTCTCAAATAAATAAATAAAATCTTTAAAAAAAAAAACAAAAAACAAAACATACACAAAGAAAACGAAAGAGTATAACAAACCCCATGTACACGCCACCCAGCTTCAACAAGTATTCACACTCTGCCCTCCTGGCTTCATCAATATCTCCATCCAGTCCCTCCTTCCATTGTTATTATTATATTTTATAGTTTTTAAGGTAGAATTTAGATATATTAGAAAGCATAAATATTAAATGTACAATTTTGACAAATGAACTCATCCATATAACCCACACGCTTGTCACAAATATAGAACATTCCACTTCCTCAGAAACTTCGGTGTGTTCATTTCTCAGCCAGACTACCTACAGGTAGAACAATACGTATCCAACAGAAGACATATTTTCTCCAGCACAGAAAAAAAAGTAAGGAACTCCAACTCCTCAAATCCAGCAAGCTTTATATTTCAAGCTGCACAAAAGCTTCTTATCAAAATGACAGTGTAGGAATTTGACACCCAAACTAAATCCAGATGCCAATCTCTTCACAGATAGTATTCAGATACAGAGCTTCAAGAAAAAAACAAGGACTTTGGTAAGAGAACAACAACAGCAACATCAAAAGCCCCTCACTGAATTCTTAATCTCAGGAAACAAACTGAGGGTTGCTGGAGTGGTGGGGGGTGGGAGGGATGGGGTGGCTGGGTGATAGACATTGGGGAGGGTACGTGCTATGGTGAGTGCTGTGAATTGTGCAAGACTGTTGAATTACAGATCTGTACCTCTGAAACAAATAATACATTATATGTTAAAAAAAAAAAAGAAGAAGATAGCAGGAGGGGAAAAATGAAGAGGGGGAAATCGGAGGGGGAGACAAACCATGAGAGACGATGGACTCTAAGAAACAAACTGAGGGTTCTAGAGGGGAGGGGGGTAGGGGGATGGGTTAGCCTGGTGATGGGTATTAAAGAGGGCACGTACTGAATGGAGCACTGGGTGTTATACGCAAACAATGAATCATGGAACACTACATCAAAAACTAATGATGTAATGTATGGTGATTAACATAACAATAAAAAATGTAAAAAAAAAAAAAAAGCCCCTCACTGGTTCTGGAGCTATTTATCTTTTCATTTATTTCAATAGGACCCCAGGCAAAATTACAGGTCCGTAAACACAACCCAAGAAATAGACAGTAAAACTGTAACAGCAGCATCATTACAGTAGAATTTCTACCCACTTCCTAGAGTGATACATGCCTGGCAGACCACTGTGTATTCTCTATCGCTGCTCTCCAGGAAAGAAGGAACAGTAGCAGGAATACTAGTAACGGCATTAACAGTGGCTGACACGTATTAGTGATGAAGAAGCAGAGATTCAAAGCTAGTTCTTTCTGTCTCTAACATGCTTTTGTGATTCCAACCTTATGGCACAATACAGATAAGCACACACTGTTAACGTTATATATAACCTGACATTTTGTTCTGCTTTTTGAGCCTTTTTTTGTCCTCACTCCTTCAATTATGCTGGTAAAACCCCTTTCCTCCTCCCCACAAGTCCCCACTTTGGCCCACAGAGAAGAAAACTCAACCCACAATTTTGCACTCCTAGAAAAGCGCTGGGGAGGAAGCCTCCATCCGCAGTCCCCCTTAGCTGGTCCTTCCTTCCAGGAGGAACTGGAATTTCTACAACTGAGAAGGGTTTGAGAATGGACCGGTGCAGAGGGGAAATGGCCCATTTTTGAACTTGGGCTCTTTCTGGCCTGCCGAGGTGCAGACAGAGCTGAGCGGACTGGGCAGGTCTCTGCTCTTGGCTCTAGCTGGTCCGCTTGTGCTTCGGCGGAGCGATCAGATGTCAGCCCTTCAGGGCCAGCTGGGGAGTGGGAGGTGGCCCTCTCCGGGCCTTAGGTACTGGCCACATTCTTTGCCATTAATGAGACTGATACCGTGATCAATACTTGGATCTTGGGTCTCATTTTTAAACTTGTTAGAATTCAGGGAGGAGGGATGCAACTAAGATCCCAAACTTCCCAAGAAGCCATAATCTTTATCCTCTGCCTCGACTCACTGCATCTGGAGCACACCTTTTCCTTTTTTGGTGACCCTCTGGCTCATAGTCGAATATAAATATGCTGAGGTAGGCGAGGGGGTGTGGGGAAGCATCCAGAAGGATAAGCCTTCTTTATACCCTGGCTACTTACAGCTCATGGAAGCCCTCAGCTCTGTTGGACAATTCCTCCCTCACTCCCAGGGGTGCACAAGCCCCTCCTCTGAGCCACCCTTACTGCTCCTCTAACCACCACCACCACTAACACCATCGACACCAATACCAACCCCCCCAACACCAGCAGCACAAGCACCTATACCACTGACAGCAACACTACACCAGCACCACGTCCATAAAAGTTCAGAGTTACAACCTGCTAGTGACAAGTATTCAACCCATTTCTTACCTTGTTCTCCTCTGGAGTGAAGAGGATTCGGAATATGGATGGCACTCCTGGAGCGACTTTGTGGCCAGAATCTTTGGGGCTGATGACTTTAAAGTAAGGTGAACTTTCCTCAACAACTTTGACCATCCTTGGAATCTGCAAGGAAAACACACCATGGTGGATATTCTGCCTGTGAAAAAGCAGAAGCAAAAGCATGGGTTTGGTCGTCCACCAGGAAATCTCTGTCTACTTCTCATGCGCCATGCATGACCTTGGTCAAGGCTTAACTTCTGTTTCCTCAACTGTGAGAGGAGATGACTCACTCGGTGCATTTGAGCTTTAATTTTTATTAAAATTATTATTCATTTTATTGTTATGGCAAGCCTTTGTTCATTTTATCACTTAAATGTGACTATCTTCAGGGCGCCTGGGTGGCTCGGTAGGTTAAGCATCTGCCTTCGGCTCAGGTCATGATCCCGGGGTTCTGGGATCAAGTCCCGCATCCGGCTCTCTGCACAGTGGGGAGTCTGCTTCTCCCTCTGCCTCTGCCTGCCACTCCCCCTGCTTGTGCTCTCTCTCTCTGTCAAGTAAATAAAATCCTAATAAATAAATGTGATTATGTTCAAAGAGGAACTGCTTGATGAGCTAAAACCCCACGCACACAGCGGAGGTAAGCTGGATTTCCCAACATCTGAGAAGTGCTCTGGGAGAAGAAACCACAATTCCTGCATGCCTCCTATGGACCATCCACTGTACACGATGTGCCGCTTAATCCTCTCAATAACCTCGGAGCTTCATTATAACCCCCCTTCTACAGATGGGGAACAGGACACTTGTCCTCAGTGCCACAGCTTCACCAAGTCCCAGCCTAACTCCACCTTCCATCTGGAGCACTGTCCTCAGGAGGCACCATTGTGAGCAAGAACAAAGAGCAAGCAGTCCAGGGTCCGCAGGCCAGTGTCAGAGCGGCTTCAAACCGTTTCCTTCTCTTCAAGTCCTCCTCTGCCCTGCTTGCCTTGCCCAGGGTACGTATCTCTGCTTATCTAAGACAGTCTAAGCAATAAAAGACATACAATTGTGAGGAGAATGGGGGTGGAGTTTCCAGGGACACAAGGAAAGGGAAAAGATTTTTTTTTTTTTGAAGACTGAAAGGGGGCTAAAGAAAGTGAACTATAGTTAAGGGTGACCGAGAAGCCTCGGGTGCAAAATGAGGACAAAAGAACCCACACAACCTCTCAAATCTGAAACCCAGATGGGCAAAGGAAGAAGAAATGCAGAGAGAGAATTCAGACAGATCTTAAGACTAGAGAGCAGGGAGGTAAGGAAAAGACGTGTGCGAATCTGATAGGAGTCCAACTGGCTTTGCTGGTAAGGGGAAGGCGCAGTGCCATTTATGATGGACAGAACAACACTGTAGAAGCTTGCTGGGAACACTTCTGGTAAGAGCAGAATTATGGATTAAAAACTAAAAAGGAAAATACCAGCAACACTAGTAATAGTCATAATAATAACAATAATAATGGTTTAGTGCTTCCTATGTGACAGGCACTGAGCTGAATACTTTACATTCATTACTTCATTTAATATTCCAAACAGTCGATTGAAATGGGTACTAATAGTATCACCATGGCCCAGAGAAGTGAAGTGACTTACCCAAGGTCTGTAGCTGGGAGACAGCTCAGCTGGAATCTACCAGATTAGTCTGACTCTGGAGTCTGGGTGCTAATAATTAGATCCTAAGTAGAATCGAGTTGTGGCTTGTAGAGAGTTCATAGCTTACTCTCACCTTGTGTTGTGTAAGAGACAGAGAAATGACCAAACAGGCTCTGTCTTTTGCATTCAGTGCCAATGAGGAAGCAAGCAAATGGTAAATAGCATAGAAAGCATTTCTCTGTGCCCTATATCTATCCCAGCAGTTATTTATGAGTCCATGAAGTAAGGAAGCAGAAAAGCAGGATTATATCAGCTATCCAGTACAAGGGTCCTTAGAGTAACTCACCCAAGAATAAGGCTGCCTAGGCTAGAGAAATCAATCTGCTTTTTGGTAGCTGGACTTTCCCTGGATGGGGACCCTCCTTTCATGAGGTCCAACAATGTAGCAGCATCGAACCAAGAGGTGTTGGGTTTTCCATGAGAACTTAGTGCCCCTTGGCAGACAAAACTTACACATGCCCTATACCCTTTACTTGCCCATATATACCTACTGGCAATCATTTCTTATTTAGGGCCAAGGAGGAGTGGTCAAAGTATCCCTTGGGCTAGCTCCTCTCTGTATTTAACAGCCTTAAAATACCTGAGCAAGAGTTAAAAAGTCATGGAGAAAGGGAAAAAGAGAACTGGAAGTGACAAAGGAAATTGGTTGGCAGACTATATGAAAAGAGAGAGTCCTAATGTCTATGTAACATCTCTTCTTGAGGTCTAGGGGCATAATTCTGAGCATCTCAGATTCTTTTTCTTCTCTCTGCCTACCCTTTTAACTTCTGTCCCTTGAGCTTCTCTTGCTAACACTCCTGTAGCCAAGAACTAAATATACCATTTTCTCCAGAGTCTGACTTTGTTGTCACTAAATCACCCCATTGATCTCTGAAAGGCATCACTGATTCCTTTAACGAGCGACTGTACCAAATATAACTAAAAGTATTCTTGCATAGTCTTCATTTATTTTCCCTTTTTTCTTATAGCTAGAATTTTTGTCTCCACATTCTTGAACTCCTTAGGTATTCCTACTTGGCTTCACATCTGAAGTTCAGCATCTCTCAGATGCCTTCCTCCCCATCTGATTACTTTTCACACTTAACTGTGCTTCATGCTGACTTCCCACATTATTCTTTCTTCCATTATTGTTAGATATCAAGGAAATCTTCAGGCACTTAATACCTTTTCTTGAAGTAAACCATAATTTATCTCTAGGGAAAAAAAAGCATACGGATGGAGAAGAAACTCTCAGTTGCAACCACAAAAGGACAAGATATAGACAGTGGGAGAAGCTGTCCAAAATGATCGGTAGACAAAAATCTGAAGGCTATCTATGGTAGAAGGGAGGAGAAAGAAAAAGGAGAAAGGGAGCTCCATTTTTTTTGAAATTTTTTAAAAAATACAATTTGTGGGGCACCTGGGTGGCTCAGTCGTTAAGCGTCTGCCTTTGGCTCAGGTCATGATCTCGGGGTCTTGGGATCGAGCCCCGCATCGGGCTCCCTGCTCCACGGGAAGCCTGCTTCTCCCTCTCCCACTCCCCCCGCTTGTATTCCCTCTCTTGCTGTGTCTCTCTCTGTCAAATAAATAAAATCTTTAAGAAAAAAAATACAATTTGTAAAGTATAAATAATTTGGCTCAACAACAGCAATTGATATGAATAGAGTTTATACCTTCATTTGGGGAAACGGTGGCTCTAATGCAGAAAACATGAATATATGTTTCACCCCGTCTTGAATGAAAACCTAGCTAAACTGGTCACACATAAGAATTTCATGACATTTGGGGCACCTGGGTGGCTCAGTCAGTTAAGCAGCCAATTCTTGGTTTCAGCTTCTGTCAGGATCTTGGGGTCATGAGATCGAGCCCCGAGTTGGGCTCCATGCTTAGAGCAGAGTCTGCTTAAAGCTCTCTCTCTCTGCCCACCCCGCTCCCCACTCACTCTCTCTCTCTCTAAAATAAATAAATAAACCTTAAAAAAAATTGTGACATTTACCTAGCTAATATTTTACTCAACAAAATGTAACTGCACATGTTGGGAGTTGACCATTTGGTGGGCACTGACCTGGGCCTGAACACATATGAATAAATCAACATAGTCTTGTCTTCATTGAGCTTAAAGTCAAAGGGCAAGTTTTTATCTATTTTTCTAGGTCTCTCAAGTTAAAGAATTTATCTAAGATCCTATGGGATCCCATTTTATTTAATCCTTTCTTATATATCCATGAAAGTTACATCCAACAAACATACTCACTTTGTCATTATTCCTCAAAATGAGTGGAACTTCGTAGACTTCACAGGGAGTATAGTTCTGAAACACAATTTCTGATGGAAAAGGCTGGAATAATGCCTGATCCAGGTCAATTCCTGAAAACTGCATTGAAAGAGTAAATTCATTACATAGCTATGCAGTGGCAGAAATGACAGGGGAATATATGAAAATACTACATAGACATATGGATATTAATACTAAAAACATACAAAACACTCAGAAAGGTGTAACTACTATAAGCAATAATTGTTATAAGTACTAAAGTTATTGTGAACAACTTGTTTAATACAAAAGAAAGTAGAAGATTTGGTCCTCAGTTTAAAAAATATAGGCTAATTAGAACATCAACCCAAAACTTCCATTTACAGCAATGGTGAATAAGGTCATGATTTCCCTATGAAAATAACGAAAAAACTCTATCAACAAATATCTGCGTGGAGGCACTGAAGAGCTTAATAAGACAGTATGAGCTAATGTCAAAACTATGAATTATCTCAAGCTATTAGCTTGGGTAGAATCCAACAGGTTTTGAGTATTGCCATGTTTCCTTAAAATTTTAGAATATTCCATGATGCTCTGTGAGTACACAGTTGCACCCTGGGGCACCTTAGTATGGTTTGCAAAATGAAGATGTAAGCATCCACCTCAATAATTTAGAAAAGCAATAGAAAACATAAAAAACAAATAAAATCCAAACAAATGGAAAAAATGACATAACAAAAACAATAAAAATTCATAAAATAGAAAGTAACTACAGAATCAACAAAGCCAAAGTCAAGTCTTTAAAGACTAACAAAATTGATAAAATACCTAGAGAGTATGATCAAGAAAACAAGGCAAAAGGCACAAAGAGCCAATAAAAAGAATGAAAATAGGGACATTACAATAGAAACCGAACTAACTGAAAAGATAATAAATGGATATTATGTCAAGAAATGTGAAAATTTAGATTAAAAAGTACAAATCCTAAGTAAGTACAATTTATCAAAACTAGCACAAGAAGAAATAGAAAATATTGAGTAGTTCTATAACTAGTAAATTGAATCTGTAAGTAAAAACTTTTGATAGGGAAAACCCCAGCCCAAATAACTTTACAAGCAAATTCTAGCAAACATTTAAAGACACAGCACAAATATTATAGAAACTCTGCCAAAGGAAAGAAAAAAAAAATTAATGTCTCCCAACTCGATGATGTTAGCACAACTTCCATATAACTAAGAAAGACAGTGGGAGAAAGGAAAACTATAGGCTAATCTTAGTTATATACAATAGAATGTTTTAAAAAAGGAACAAAACATTAGCAAACTGAAACCCACAATATATAAAAAGGATAACACATCATGACCAAACTGGGTTTATCTCAGAAATTCAAAGTTGTTTTAACATTAGAAATTGATTAAAAAGAAACAAAACTGTCATTTTCCCCAGAAGAAAAAAAACTGCTTATTTAGAAAATTCGAAATAAACTATAGATAAGCTATTAGAATTAATAAGTTGCTTATTGGGGCACCTGGGTGGTTCAGTTGGTTAAGCGACTGCCTTTGGCTCAGGTCCTGATCCTGGAGTCCCAGGATCGAGTCCCGCTTCTCCCTCTGACCCCCCCCCCCTCATGCTCTCTCTCTCTCATATAAATAAATAAAAATCTTTAATAAAAAAAATAAGTTACTTATCAAGGTCACTGAGTACAAGGGCAACAAGCAAAAATCAATTCTATTTCTATGTACTAGCAAAGAACATTTAGGAAATGAAATTTATAAACAATACCATTTAAAATAGCATCCCAAAACATAAAATACATAGGAATAAATCTAATGAAAGATGTGTAAGACCTTTATCCAGGAAAACTACAAGATATTCTTGAGAAGAATTAAAGATGACCTACATAAATACAGGAATATACCATGTTCATGAATTGAAAGACAATATTTTAAGGATGTCAAATACTCCCTTAACTGATCTAAAAATTCAATGTAATCCAATTAAAAAAATCATGCAGAAATTTTTTTTGGAAATTAAGAAGCTGATTATAAAATGCATATGTAAAAGCAAAGGACCAAGAATAAACAAGATACATTTAAAGAACAAGATAGGAGGACTTGCTTTATCAGGTAGCAAGACTTATATTATTACATATCATATACTGTTACTTATCAGAGTAATTAAAATAGTGAAGTATTAGCATAAGATTTATCCTAAAAACAAATGTACCAGATTTAAAAGCCCAGAAACAAATTCTTTTTTTTTTTTTATAAAAGATTTTATTTATTTATTTGAGAGAGAGAATGAAAGAGAGAGAGCACAAGAGGGGGGAGGGTCAGAGGGAGAAGCAGACTCCCTGCCGAGCAGGGAGCCCGATGCGGGACTCGATCCCGGGACTCCAGGATCATGACCTGAGCCGAAGGCAGTCGCTTAACCAACTGAGCCACCCAGGCGCCCCCCAGAAACAAATTCTTAAATATATGGACACTTGATATATTCTTAAATATATATATTCTTAAATATATGGACAAAGGTAACACTAACAAGCATTGGGGAAGAGATACATTCTCTTCAATGAATAGTGTTGGGTTAGCTGGATATTCCATAGGAAAAATATCAATTTAACCCCTATCACACACCAATCCAAGTGAATCAAAGCTCTCAATATGAAAGGTAAAACAAGAAAATTTTCAGAAGAAAACCAAGAGGAATATCTTCATAATGTTGAAGAATGCAAAATTTTCTTTAATGGGGCACAGAAAATACAAAACATAAATGAAAAGATTGGTAAATTTTGTCATATTGAAATTTAAAACATGTTCATCAAAAGACGCCCTTTAAGAAATGAAAAAGAAGGGGCACCTGGGTGGCTCAGTTGTTAAGTGTCTGCCTTCGGCTCAGGTCATGATCCCAGGGTCCTGGGATCGAGCCCTGTGTCGGGCTCCCTGCTCAGGCAAGAGGCCTGCTTCTCCCTCTCCCACTCCCCCTGCTTGTGTTCCTGCTCTCGCTATCTCTCTCTCTGTCAAATAAGTAAATAAAATCTTTTTAAAAAAGAAAAGAAATGAAAAAGAAATCCAAAGAATGAGAGATTATTTGTAATACACATAATTGATAAAGGACTAGTCTCTAGAATATATGAAGAACTTTTACAAATCAGTAAGAAATGGACAAAACACATAAACATGTGATTTATAAAAGATGATATCCAAATGGCTAATAAACATGAAAAGTTGCTTAACCTCATCAGAAATCAAGAAACTGCAATTAAACCACAGTGTGACACTATACACCCAATAGAATAATTTCAATTAAAGAGACTGACAATATTAAGTATTAGTAGCAAGTACTTAATACTTAAGTATTAGCAATTCCAGCTGCACAGCTAATGGCAGTATAATAGTATAAACACTTTAGAAAACTAGCAATTACTACTAAAGAGACACGTATGCATAGCCTATAACTTAGAAATTCCACTTTTATGTATATGCCCATACTGCATATATGTGCACTAAAAGAAATATACAAGAGTGTTTATAACACCATCATTTATAAGAGCCAAAATGTGGAAAAAAACAAATGCTCATCAACAGTAAAATGGATAACAATTGGTGGTATAATCATAAAATGGAATACTATACAGCAATAAAAATGAATGAACTACCACTATACACAACAACATAAATCTTCAAAACAATATATTAAATTAAATTAGCCAGAAATTAAAGAGTATATACTGTGGTATTCCACGTATATAAAGGTTGAATAAAGGAAAAATAAACCTATGATTAGCAGTTCTTCTGGAGAAGAGGGACAGGTAATGACTGGGAAGGGCATAAGAAAGCTTCTTCATCCTAGAAGAAAGCTTCTAGGATGCCGGTAATGCTGAAGCTTACATTCCTTCATCTGAGTGGTGGTTATATGAGTATCTTTACTTTGTTAAAATTCATCAAGCTATATGCTCATGATACACACATACACACATTCAAAAAAATTTTACTTAAAAATGTAGTTTTATGGAACACTACATCTAAAACTAATGATGTAATGTATGGTGATTAACATAACAATAAAAAAATTTTTTAAAAATGTAGTTTTGTGGGGCACCTGGGTGGTTCAGTCGGTTAAGTGTCCAACTCTTGGTTTCAGTTCAGGTCATGATCTCAGGGTTGTGAGATCAAGCCCCTCAATGGACTCTGCACTGGACGTGGGGCCTGCTTAAGATTCTCTCTCTCCCTCTACCCTTCTTCTGCCACTGTTTTTATTATAGATATATAATTCATATTTACAGATATGAATATATAGAGAAAGATGAATATATATATATAGCAATTAAAATACTGTGTTTTGGATTTGAATAAACTGACCAATGGTGTGGAAAAGTCCAGAAACAGATCCTTGTATATGGATCACTGGATATATCACAGAGGCCTTATAGTGCAAAGGAAACAATGGATTTCAGCATAAATGACAGACTCCAAGATGGACTCTGTGTAGGTTGTAACTAGCAGCTTGAGCTCCCTTCCCCAACCCTCCTGCCACAAATAACCAGGGTTAAGAGAAGATGCCCGGCAAGAATGTCCACGACTTCAGATCTCAGGTAAGGCTTGCACTATACAGATCTCCAAAGTAGGTGGCATATTCTGATAGGCAAAGCCACCAACTCCTTGTTTGGAATACTAGGAACGGCAACATGAAATTCCCTGTATGCCATCTGGCAACAGGAAATAGTAGGGAAGGCAGAGCTGAATGGGCAACACATAAATTTGCATGTTTATAGGAAGCAGTGTGGCACTGAGGCAGGCTAGAAGAAAAGGACTCTGAATCCTAAGGGTCCCCACAAGTCACAACTCTGGGGAAAGGCTAAGACAGCTCATTCCTCCTTCCTTCCTCTCAGCCCTCTTCCAAATAAACACACGAACACAATCCTCTTTCATAAAATGCTGTGCTGAGAATCATGAAAGATGCCTGCTGGTCTGGGACACCCGCCAGGACCTGCCTCAACAGGAATTGCCTGCAGATCGCAAATCCAGGAAAAATGTCCTTCTTTCCTCCAAAAATGAGTGGTAACAATAATAGTAATGATAAATCAAGATCTATAAAAAAAATTCAAGGAAAACAAAGGAATAAAGAAAACGGCAAGTGAAGAACAGTTAACAGGAAAGTTGCCATGAAGCAATGAAAATATTGGCTACACTGTTTCACTATAAATGCAAAAGACATAATGGAAAAAATCTGAAAGCACAAAGCAAATAATTAAGAGGCAGGGAGGACCTAAGCAATCAAAGTGATGAAAAATCCATGTGTTCACTCAATAAATACCAATTAACTGAGTTTCCAGTATTTTCCAAATGTTAAGCACACAGTAGTGAACAAAGCCAACAAAGTCCTTGCCCTCATGAAGCTGACATTCTTGGGGAAATGGATAAAAAAATAAAGAAGTATATAATAATGAGATCAGGCAGTGATTTGGCTATGGAGAAAACTAAAGAACAAGGAGACAGAGTGAATGCAGGTTGTATGCTCTTTTCAACAGGTGTCAAGGGATGGCCTCTCTGAGGAAAAGACATCCAAGTAGAGATCTAAGCAAGTCCTGCAAAGATCTGAGAGAATAGCATTACAGTTAGAAGGAATAGCAAGTGCAAAGGCCCTGAGGTGCGGATCATCATTGAGTGTTTGGAGAGCAACAAGAGGGGGGCACAGCTAGAAGAGAATGAGCTAGGGAAGAGTGGAAGAAAAAGAGGTCTATGAGGGAAATAGGATTAGATGACACAGGACCCTATAACTCTGAGGGCAATAAGAAGCTGTTGGATGGCTTTACACATGGAAGTAACATGTTCTAATTTACATTTTAAAAATCATTCTTTCCTTTTTGTGCAGAATTGATGATGGGGCAATGAGATGGAAACAGGGAGACTATTTCAGTAGTCTAGAGGATGGTGGCTTGAACTGGGAGGGTATTGGTGCAGGTGGTGAGAAGCAGTTTGAGTAAAGCTATATTTGTGAAAGCAGAAGTTTATAGCACTTGTCGTTGGATTTCATATAAGATGCAAGAAAAAAAAGAGGCATCAGAGATAATCCCAAGGTAGGTTTCTGGCCTGAGGAAACAGATAAATGGGGGTTACCATATACTAGATGGAGGAGACAAAGGAGAAAAGATCATGTTTTTAGGGAAGGAAGGTAACACAATTCTGAGCTACCAAGCATTCACTGAGCTGAATATGTGATCCAGAGTTCAGAGGATAGGCCATACCAAGAGAAATGGTTGTGAAAGTAATCATTTAAAAAGTAGAATTTAAAACCTGCTCCTAGAAGGGGGTCACCTTAAGAATGAGTTCAGAAGAGAAACAACTTCAAGGACCAAGTCCAGGGGAGCCCCAAAATTTAGTGATCAGGAACAGGGAGAGATCCAAAAAATAAAATAAGAAAAAAACAACCAGTGAAGTAGGAAGAAAATCAAAGGAATATGATACCTGAGCTACAAGTAAATAAATAATAAATTTTGGACCTACAAAAAAGAGACACTGACTGCCTTCGGCTCAGGTCATGATCCCAGGGTCCTGGGATCAAGCCCCGCATCGGGCTCCCTGCTCGGCGGGAAGCCTGCTTCTCCCTCTCCCTCTCCCCCTACTTGTGTTCCCTCTCTCGCTGTCTCTCTCTCTGTCAAACAAATAAATAAAATCTTAAAAAAAAAAAAAAAAGAGACACTGAGTCAAATGCTGTGAGACAATTCAGAAGTGCCAAACTGGTCAAGCTCAAGGATGAATTATAAGAGAAACACATATACACAAAACTCAAAGTAAGGGACACAGAGGATAGCCTGGTGGATATAATTACAATGAAATGGAAATGAACAGAAAATTAAAAATGGTGGATGGTGAGTGAATACAAGATGTAGAAGGGCAGACAAAGAGGGTCCAACATGTTCATAACTGATATTCCTCAAGAAAAGAACCAAAAATGGCAAGAATATTGGGTAATTCAAGAAAAACTTTCTAGAAGTAAACTAAAGATACACAGTAACTCAGGAAAAGTTTATTCACATCCTAATAAAATTACTGGATATTAAATTAGAATAAATAGTCTTTGGGCATAAGAGCTAAAAGATTCATGTATCTATAGTGGGGTAAATCAAGCTGACTTCATCATACTTCTGCATATGATTATAAATCATATTTCTGCTTACCATTAAAGCCAGAAGGTAGTGAGGAAAATGCCTGCACAGTTTATATGGGGAAAATGTGTGACCCAAGAATTTTATACCTAACAAATCTGAAGTTCAGCATAAAGGCAATAGGCAAATATTGTCAAACAAAACCAAGGAAGTATAGTATCTGTAGGCTCTTCTTGAAGATACTGGTGGAAGATGACTGTCGCCCAACTAAGAACAAATGAAACTCCAAAAAATAAAGTAAAAATAACCAAATGAGTTGAGAAAGAAAGAAGAGAAATGATGAGATATAGTAAAGTATACTAATTTTGTCATCCTTCATAGCAGGGGTCAAAATACATTAAAACACACACAAGCGGTACATGCAGGAAAATATGCATAGCCTGGTCTCAGTTATGCTATGGGAAAGGTGCAAATAGCTCTTGATCAGGATGAGTTAGCACCGGGAGAAGCCATGTTGCTGCCCTCAAAGAAGAGAAGAAACAATAAGGAAAGCTAGCAGTATTCAGAGGAAGAGCAAATTTTGCGCAGATTCTACACAGGGGAGGCAATGGGGCTACAGTGAAAGCAAAAGAGCCTCAGGAATTCATTCATCACGTGGGAAAGATCTCTGAAAATCTCTCAGGAATAGCCCAGGGAAGCCTTTGAGAGGAGGCAGATCTCCATCAGTTTGGCTGATGGAGGTTCACCATAATTTGTACATAAAAAGGAAAGCATCTAATTCAAGAAATTAATTTAAAAGTAGGAAATAAGACCTTATTTTATAATCATATGCTCCTAAAGTCCAGAATACATGGTTTACATTAGAATATAGAAACAGGTTAAAATAACTGTTCTTTAGAGACTAAAAGGATACATTTGTTATTGGAAGTAAGCCAGAACAGACAACAAATGCCTCCTTTAATAAACAATTCCACCTTCTCCGTTTCTAGTGATGACAGCTCAGGGAAGAATAGGATTTCTTGTTGTGTTAAGAAGATGAATTAACTGGATTTGGCTACTATAATCCTTTGAATTACTCCTGATCTGTAAACAATAGTGTCCGGGAGTAGCTAAGAAATGTGACTAGTCAAAAGTTATTTGTACTTATTAATTATAATTCTCTCCATATTAAATCACAGATATCAAGATCAACAGAAGTAGAACAAGAATATATGACACAAACCCAATAAGGAATGAGCCCAGAAACAATAACCATTACTTAGTTCCTGTTGTTCTAGAATGTTCACATAGTTACAGGGCCTGCCTCATAAGCAAGTATGACAGAAGGCAGCTACCTTTTGATGCGTTGTTTCCCCCATATCTAAAAGTTCGATGATCTGTGGTCGGCACATTAAACGTGTATTAGCCAGTCTCTGCTCTGTGGTGAGGGACATTTCCTTCAGGAACTCCGAGGGTGTCAGCTAGAATTTAAAACAAAACAGCTGAAGATTCATAAATGGTTATACTGAAAAAGTGTTTTCATGAGTACCAGTAATGAATAATTTGTGTTTTCAGCTTTCAGGATAATTCTGGAATGCCACTAAGTTCCCTTATGAAATATTTAAATTAACTAAATAATACAAGAGAAGTACCTGTGCACTTTTAAGCTCTTTGCACACTAATTTCAAATGACATGTGGTTGCAGTTTCCTTGTGATTTTGAAGAAATCACACAAAAGAAACAGGGGGTGGGGAGTCAAGAAATTGCACAGGAGGGGTGCCTGGGTGGCTCAGTCGTTAAACATCTGCCTTCAGCTCGGGTCATGATCCCAGGGTTCTGGGATCGAGCCCTGCATCGGGCTCCCTGCTCAGCAGGGAGCCTATTTCTCCCTCTCCCACTCCCCCTGCTTGTATTCCGTCTCTGTCAAATAAATAAATAAAATATTGAAAAAAAAAAGAAAGAAATTGCATAGGAACATATCCAAAGAGCTTAACATTTACGCTCAGAAGAAGCATCTGAGCATACAACTCTGCTTCCATCATCACTTCTAGTTTTCAGAGCTGAGGAACGTGAAATGCTTCTACTTCTCAACTGAAGTCACAACATACAAGCAAAGCATTTGGGTGTTTAGCTCTCCTGCTATAACAGCAGGTTAAAGAGGAATCTTGTGAAACGGAAAGGATCTAGGGAGTGTGACTGCACAGCTTAGGAATGAGTGTGAACTTCTTAGAAATCACAGGAGCACATTTTGACCTTGTTTTAAAAGAGCCCTAAGCCCATCAGCAGATCCAGCAGCCACTCATATTCACACACCCAAAGACGAACACAAAATGCTTTAACACTTTCTAATGTTATGAGAAAAAAAATGTAACCTATCATTTAAATAAATAACTCAACAAGGCTTATTTACCCAGGACCAGACACTATTATTTGCTTATTGTTGTTCTGGAATGTTCCAGGGCTTACTTTATATGCAAGGGGATGATAATCATTCACAGCAACATAATGCTTAAGTATGTACCAAGATTTTTAAAACATCCAGAGGTATGTGATTTAGCTGATTCGTTTCACCTTGGGTTAAAATCAATGCTCTTCAAAATCCCTACAGAATTAATTTCTGTGACTGAATCCATATAAATGAAGGCATATTTCTAATGCTGCTTCTTACTTGGTTTTTTAGGTTCTTTTTGATTGGAACCCAGTACTAAAATGTTAAGAGGTATCAGCTGTGTCACAGTATAAATAAAAACAATTAAGTCTCGGGGCGCCTGCATGGCTCAGTCAGCTAAGCATCCGCCTTCGGCTCAGGTCGTGATCTCAGGGTCCTGGGATCGAGCCCCGCACGAGGCTCCCTGCTCAGCAGGGAGTCTGTTTCTCCCTCTGCCTTCCCTTGTGCTCTCTATCTCAAATAAATAAATAAAATCTTTTAAAAAAATAATGAAGTCTTAAAAGCAAAAAGTCAGGAGTTACTTTAAATATGAAATGATAACCACCCCAAAAGAGAGTGATGATAGGTTTTACTTTTCTTCTCAGAACATAACTTGAGACTGGTTTTTAAAATTTGGTGAATACTATCTTGAACCCTGTAAATTGTTACTGATATTTTCTATAGCATGTAGTTTATAATTCCGTTCTCATCAAGTTATTATAACTCTTTAAAAATAGAAATATGTTTTATTTTAAAGGACAGAGAAAAGTGCATTTTTACTTGATACCATATAGTCATCATTTTGATACTCTCTGTTCTACAAATGTGCAAACAGAAATAACTCTTGCCAAGCAACAGGTAATATACTGTTGAGGTCAAACCCTATGAAATTCTGATACCTCATTGTTTTTGTACTACACAAATGACAGTCTCATAGGGTTCAACATAACATTTAGAAAACCATAATAATTTCCTTGCAGAGTCTTACTTCAACTGATTAACTTAAGCAATTCAAGTCTCTACTCTGAGGTATGTAATTTCAAAAACTTCTCGGGCTTCTAAGAGGTACCTCTGCTCTGCAGCAAGCTGCCATGTTATCTAAATTGATATTATCAGTCAGTAATTCTCTGTTTGATTTCTGAGAATGCCATGTAGCCACTATCATCCTCCTGAGGAGACTGCATTAAGTATTTTACACTTAAAAGTCTCGGGTACATTACCATTCGATTTGCTTCTTCTTTTGTAACGACCCTAGGACTCAAGGGTGGTAGAACCTTGCTTTGGAATCCTTTCAGCATTCTGACTAACCCCATCTGAACGGCCCCCATAGACTCCTCGAGTCTTCTACTGGTCATTTTTAGTTATTTCCTTCATTCACCTAGAAGTGAAAAAAAAAAAAAAAAGGTTTTAGAACAAATACAGTTAATTCCTGAATACAGGTCACAATTTTTTTAAAGCTTTCTCAAATACAAAAGGTTTAGAAAAGACTAATCTTCAAAAATACATCAAATACTTGTAACAAATGCCTTAACTAGAGGAGTCTATTCCATGTAATTAGTCCAGCTTTAGCCTTATCCCAAAGTCTAGGATTCCTTTTAGACAAACCAAGTGATTCTGTACTGAGCTCAGGGAAGACCTGAAAATACAAGTAGTTCCTACATTTGGTACTTTTATCCTCCCAGATTAACAAATAAACACTGCTCAATGAATACACTTCATAGTTTGCTACTTTATACTTATTTGACAATTCTCTCTCATGACACCCTCCAAACAGAAAAAACACAAGGCTTCAGGCCTTCAAGCTGGGCAGAGACTAAAAAAGTAGCATGAGATAAGATAAGGAAGAGGAAGTTTCTGGAGAATTTTTGAAGTTTAACAGCCACTCCGTATCTCCAAATCAAAGAGATAGGACATCTCCCCTCTACATATCCTTCCTTATGCCTTGTAGTAGGACACTTGCAACTGTGGCGGCCCATTTATGACTAAGTGGGGATTTCTGTTTTCAGTAATAGCCAGCTAGCTTATCCAACTCTGTGCCCAAAAAACACAAACAAACAAAAAGTAAAAATGCTTGGATACAATGTCAAGTAAAAAACCATAAAAGTCATTAAAAAGCTCACAGGACAGTAAGTCATTACCAGACCAAAACAGTGAGGAAAGAGGTACAAAAAGAAAAACAGATCTGAATGAAAATGTAATAAGGTACACAGAAGTAAAGCAGTAAAACACCCAAGGAAACGAATATGAAATGTTTAAAAAAGAAAAAAAAAAATCAGAGAACAAATGATTGAAATAGCAAACAGTCAAAAGAAGACCCAACATGCTATAACTGGAGCCCATGAAGAAGAAAAATAAAGTTCTGGAGTGGAACTAATATTTAAAACTATCATCCAATAAAAAGGTTTCCAGAAATAAAAGAACACATAATGAAAAGGAACTGGTAGCTGCCCATGAAAACAGACCCAGATGGTCAACTCTGAGTCCTATCTTAGCACAACTATTAGACATTTAGAGAAATTTTTAAACTCCGCATAGCCTCCAGGCCAAAAGGTAAAATAACTTACAGGGGTAAGAGAATTAGATGTCATTGGACCTTGAAAAAGCAACCTATGAAATGGGAAAATGGAGGACAATGTTTTCCAAAAATTTTTTTAAAAGTGTGAGCCAAGGATTTTATATATAGCCAAGCTCTCCCTCAATTACTGAAGCTACACAAAGGGAGTTTTGAACATGTAAAAGCTCAGGGAAAATTGTAAACAAGTTCCCTTCCTGAGGAATCTACTAGAGGATGGGCTTCAGCCAACCAATAGGTGACTGGACAATGACTGCAAAAGGACTGACAATGAACATTTCATGTATTTAATTGTAGAGCTAATTTTAATAATGAAGTTGAAGACATGAGGAGAAAATAGAATTTAAACATATTTTCTGACAAAGTTGAAAGAATGCAATTTTTAAAGAAAAATAAAAAATAGAAATAAAGTCAAAAGTAGAACAAGATCATTAATACCTGTATCAGTAATAGGTAGGAGTCAAACTATTTAACCAGGTAGAATAAAGGAGCTTATGGGAATTATAGTAGAAAGCCCATACAATGGCAGTCAGTGACGCCTGTTTCCAAGCACTCATGGATTTGTGTAATCCCCTGCCCTTGAGTGCGGGCTGTCCTTAGGTATTCTAACAAATATAATACAGCACAAGTGATGGATGTCACTTCTGAGATTAGTTATAAAGAGACTTGGTTCCATCTTGGGTATTGTCTGGCTCTCTCTCAGATCATTAGCTGCCACACTGGGCAGACACTCAGAAAGCTTAAAGAGAGGCCCATGTGGTGAGGGACCAAGCCTGCTAGCAATGACATGAGTCATCTTGGAAGTGGGTCTTCTGAGGCCTTCCAACAACCCTGTGAATGAGCTTGAAGGAAGATTTGCCAGCCCCATTTGAGCCTTTAGATGACTACAGGCCCAGCCAACAGCTTGCCTACAGATGCAAAACAGACACTGAGGAAGAGGCACCCAACTAATAAGCCACACCTAGATTCCTGGCCCATAGAAACTGAGAAAACTAATATTCACTGTTTTAAGCTACTAATTTTGGGGTAATTTATTATACAGCAATAAATTACTAATGTAGCCATTTTAAAGGGTTTATACACCAAAAAACTACTAAACATAAAAGTAAACCTTCCTAGGGGCGCCTGGGTGGCTCAGATGTTAAGCGTCTGCCTTCGGCTCAGGTCATGATCCCAGGGTCCTGGGATCGAGCCCCGCGTAGGGCTCCCTGCTCAGCGGGAAGCCTGCTTCTCCCTCTCCCTCTGCCCCTGCTTGTGTTCCTTCTCTCACTGTGTCTCTCTCAGTCAAATAAATAAAATCTAAAAAAAAAAAAAGTAAACCTTCCTAAATACCAAAAGAAATTAGAAAAAGCAAAGAAGACATACTAAACAGAGAAAGATAATAAATCAGCTGTAATACGTAAAATTGATACAAGGTAATATGGGAAGTGATGTCACCAACACGGTGGAATAGGTGATTGCCAACTTCAGTCTCTCACAAAAAGACCAATGAGAAACTATCCATAGATAAGATGCCTTTGTGAAAATCCCAGAACCCAGGGGTGAGGCTGAAATAACACCCCTTGGATCACAGAGACATGGAAGAACCTCAAAAACATTTTGCTCAGGAAAATAAGCCAGTTAAAGAAGACCACGTATTATATGAGTCTATGCACATGAACTGTCCAGAATGGGGAAATCTCTAGAGAGAAAAAATAAATTAGTGGTTGCCTAGCGCTGGAAGAAACAAAGGGATGGGGCAGGGGATGATGGCTAAAAGGTATGGGATATCTTACTAAGATGACAATGTTCTAAAATTGTGGTGATGATTACACATATTTGTAAATACACTAAAAACTGCTGAGTTGTATATACACCTTAAGGGTGAATTGTATGGTATGTGAGTTTTATCTCAACAAAGTTATTAAAAATATATTTTAAAACGCTTAAAAATCAACTCTTTTTTTTTTTTTTTAAGATTTGTTTATTTGAGAGAGAGCACACATAAGCAGAAGGGGCAGAGGGAGAGAGAGAATCCCAAGCAGACTCCATGCTGAGCACAGAGCCCAACACGGGGCTCCATCTCACGACCCTGAGATCATGACCCAAGCTGAAAGCAAGAGTCAGTCACTCAACCGACTGAGCCACCCAGGCGCCCCTAAAAAAATCAATTCATAAAAACTGAAAGCCAACTGAAAGAAATGAACCTTGCTATATATGAAGCTGGTGTCATAAGCACAAAGAGAAAACAATTACTCCAACTGACCTTAAAACACAGTATTATGACTGTCTTCATTAAATACTAGTCTTATTGTTAGTCATAATATTAGTAATAATATATTTTTTTTGCTCTAGGCCCAACATGGGGCTTGGACTCACAACCTCAAGACCAAGAGTTTGCATGTTCTACTGACTGAGCCAGCGAGGTGCCCCAATAATAATATTTTTAAAACAAGTAGTTAAAGCAATATTGTTAGGAACCAAGCAATTCAGCTTAAGAAAAAATAAAACCAAGGAAATTTTTATATTAAGAAACCCTGTAATCTTACATTTAAATTGAAACCAAGTACGAGCTCATGATTATTTTCTTTTAAATAATCTACCTACTGAAAGAGCCCAAAAACAATGAAGGCCCAGTAAGCAATAATAGTCAAGGACATATTGTGGCCTCTAAATACCACTTTCCACTAAAAGGAACCACAGCTCCTTGGAAAAATGGGTAATTTGAGGTCTGAGGCATGAAATGTATAAGATGAACTTGGAACATTCTATTTTACTATAAACAAGGACATTATCAAAGGCCACTGGGGTTGTGTCTAAAGGACCCAGGAGGAGTTCCCATTCACCAAAGATAGGACAATTTGAATATTTTTTTTGAAGTCTGCAATGGATAAGTCTCTAAAAATTTAAGTTCAACGTTACTAAAAAATCATTGGTCACCTTTGGAAGTTGCGACGGCACTAAACTAATTATTTTGGAAATAATAAAAGGAAAGAACCATTTATTGTGCACTTTTTTGGTACGAATTGCATTGCAAGTTAACCAAATAGTTAAGGAAGGAAAATGATTCTTCATAAAGGAATTCCACCTAATAAACTCAGAAGAAACAACAGAAAAATGATGACCATTATGTAGCCCCTAATGAAACAAAAGATCATCAATGCTAAAACCATTAGGAAAGATGTTACTGAAGAACTGTATAATGGCTCAATCAGGCTAACAACAGCAGAGCCCTCTGAACCAATCTTAACGTTAACTGCGTGAAAACCAGACATACTATGTGCCTCCACACATGATGCACTAAACAGCACCAGCTACGTAGGACTATTAACAAAAATCTAATTACACCTCTAGACCTTACCAGCCAGGTTGCAGGAGACACAGGGAATGGAGGAACAAGCATATTCTGGAGGAATACAACTAAGCCAAATCAAGAATGTGGGAAATGTTATAGGAAAATGACCTACTTTATTCAACTAACAAATAGCATCAGAGAGTTGTGAGCAGGGGACAGTTATAGTATAAATTAAAAGAGTGCTAAACCAACCAAATGCAAGGGTGTACTTCATTTGGATCAGGATTCAAATAAGTGAATAACAGATGATATAAAATAATTATTGGTTCTTTGGTAGGATAATGGTACTAGGGGTATGAATTTTTAAAAGAATGTTCTTATCTGTTAGAGATATGTAGCATTTACAGGTAAAGGGAAATTATGTCTGAGATTTACATTATAATACTCCAGGAAAAAATGTGTGTGGGGTATATGAATGCAAGTGTGGGTGTGTGAGGGAAGAGGATAGAAGAAATAAGAATGGGAGAATATTGACAACCATTGAAGACTACACTATTCTCTCCACTTTGGACATGTTTTAAATTTTTCATAATTAAAAATATCAGTACATACAAAATCCTGTGCATGATTATTCATAGCAGCTTTCACAACCCAAATGTCCCTCAGCAGGGGAATGGTGAACCGAACAGTGGTACATGGTAGGGCAGAATATTACTCAGCAATAAAAAGGAACAGACTGCTGATAACAGAACGTGGATGGATTTCAGGGACAAAAAGAAGTGAAAAAAGACAATAATCCCAAAAGTTTGCATACTGTGGGATTCCATTTACATAAGAGTCTCAAATAATAAAATTACAGAGATGAAGAACAAAGTAGTGGTTGCCAGGGGTTAGGGATGGTGGTGGGGGGATATCTGTGGTGATAAAATAGACACATAGAGAAGAAATAAGATGACAGGCAAAATCTTAAGGCTTATAGAGGTGGGGTAAATAAGAGAAAACTTGCTAAAGGTAAGTTTTTCAATTCTTTTAAGTTATGAGTTCAATTTCTAGAGCTATTACTAAACCTAATAAAGGAATTTTCTGTATCTTGATTGTGGTGGAAGTTATATAAATCTACACATGCCATAAATTCACGTAGAACTACACATACACATTATTTTGATATTATGCTATAGTTATATAAGATGTAACCATGGGGGAAATAGGAGGTCAAGGGTACATGAGACCTCTCTGTGTCTGTACTTTCTTTGCAACTTCCTGTGAACCTACAGTTATTTCAAAATAAAATTTATGTTATAAAGGTGGGCCTTCACATGCTACAAGTAACATATAAATCTGTAACTTCATTTTGGCAATCTTTAAAAACTGTGCATATCCTTTGATGAATAAATATCTTTTGCTGGTGGATGTACTCTAAGTATGAAAAGATGTATTCATGGGGCACCTGGGTGGCTCAGTTGGTTAAGTGCCTGCCTTCAGCTCAGGTCATGAACTCAGCGTCCTGGGATGGAGCCCCCCATGGGGCTCCCTGCTCATCAGGGAGTCTGTTTCTCCCTCCCCCTCTGCTCCCCCTACCCCACTTGTGCTCTCTCCCTCTCTCAAATAAATAAAAATCTTTTAAAAAGAAAAGGTGTATTCATAAGATATGCTGTGACTTAAATTTCTATTTCAACAGAAGAGAAATATAATGACTTTCTCTTTATCAAAGCAAAATACAAAGCAGTTATCTTGTTAAAATCTGATGACTCAGGTATTTTTTACTAAAACTGATTTCTTTCTATAACTAATTTCTTAAGTACTTTAAAAATCCTGACCATTTTCCTGTTTGTTTTTTTCCCGTTTTGATCACTAATACCTTATTATAATTCCAGCCTGCCGTACTTGGATCATGCTTTTGCAGCTTCTTAACTACAAAGGGTAAGGTATTTTTCCCTAAAAATCTGCTCACACTGCTCCTTCTGACTGCAATGTCCTTTCTTTACCTCTACACAGATCCCTTCCTGATTCAAATGTCAGTTCCTTATCAAAGCAATTTCTTTCTGATCTTACCAGCTGGAAGTGATTGTTCAACATCTCTGACCTTCCAGTATCTTACTTTTTCTCTCTTTTATGACACCTAAAACTTTCTTCTTTACAGTTATGTGTGTGCTTATTCTGATCTTAATAGACCATAGACTCCTTGAGGTAGAGACTGTAATGCATAGTGCCTTGTATTTAATGGATGCCTGTGAATTTCTTTTTTTTTTTTTAAGATTTTATTTATTTATTTGACAGAGAGACACAGCGAGAGAGGGAACACAAGCAGTGGGAGCGGGAGAGGGAGAAGCAGGCCCCCCGTTGAGCAGGGAGCCCGATGCGGGGCTCGATCCCAGGACCCTGGGATCATGACCTGAGCCGAAGGCAGACGCTTAACGACTGAGCCACCCAGGCGCCCCGAGGATGCCTGTGAATTTCTAATGAACCCTCAACCAGTAAATTAGACAATATTCAGTAGTGTTATTAAAAATGACAATCACCTACCCAGCTGTTCCAATATCTAACACAAACCTGAATCCGTGCAAATAGGCCAAATGCATTAATGTCCCTGGAATGCCTTGACTCATGTAATCCATCAGTCACCATAACACCCTGCTTTTAAAGACCACCCTCAGGTCAAAAATATGGTAAAAGGAGCCAGGAACCAAATAACTTTTTTTTTGGAACCAAGTAACTTTTTAACTGAAGAGGTCTGGATTACAACACTTTTATTAGGGCATTTATTGTACCAGCTAGGCATATCGCCAAATCTTCAGTTTCCACCAAGAAGAAATTTTTATTTTTTAAAAATTAACTTCACAAACTCCTTGAATTCTATTTCAGTTAAATAGCCATTATCTCTCTTTCCACCCTCCATTCCCTTGTACAGCCTGCGTGCGCATGCACGTGGTTTCCACCATCACTTTCTCAAGCCAGCAGTCCAAGAATCACGCTCAACCCCTTCTGCTCCCCCGCCCCTTCTCACGGCTTCACTCTTGCCTCTGCAGCCTACATCTCTCAGTTAACCCCAGCCCTGGCTCTGAGCACTGCTGTCAACATCCTGATTCCAGGTCTTGCTGTCTCAGCCTGTAAAACCCCAATCCCGGGTCAGTCCATCTGCTCTTCTCTCCCACCCCCAGGCCATGAGGACTGCTGGAGAAAACCACACAACAGCGCACACCACGTCACTACAAATTCGGAGTCGCTGGCTTCCGCGACAATCCTATTGATTGTCAGCTCTCTCCCCAGCAGCCTATTCCAGGGTTCCCCTCTATTCCGTGCCCTCTGGCAATTCTAGAGGATTTATACCTCCCCAGATCCCTCTGAGCTCCATGCCATTGACCCCACTGCATACAAGATGTCTCCACCTGGGTGTCCCCAGCCACCTCAAGCCCAGCATGCCCCCCAGACCTGCTCTCTCCTGCATTCCTCTGAGAATGGAATCACCATTCACACAATTGCCCACACCCCAAATTCAGGTGTCATCTATGACCGGTCTCTCCTCCAATCAGTCATATAGGAATTAAATGTTTATTGAACACTTACTATGAACCAGACAGTGTTCCAAGCATTATGCACTAGAGGTAGGTACAATTATTCTCCCCAAATCACAGATTAAAAAACCCAGAGGCACAGAGAAGGTAAGTAACCTGCCCCAGTTCCCATACTAGTAAAGGCTAGAGCTGGGAGGAGAGCCAGTCACTCTGGTTCCAGAGTTCACACACTTAATCATGACATTATTCTGCCTCGACCTCCTGAATATCTCACAAATCCATCTCTTCCTTTTCATCCCTGTGGCCCTCCTTTGTTAATGTAACCCTCATGTCTTGACTAGAACAACCTCTTAACTGACCTCCTTGACTCCAGCATCACATCCTCACAACACCCCCATTCCCTAGCCACTCTCTGCACTGAAGCCACAGTGACCTTTCTAAAGGGAAAACACGGTCATGTCATTTCCCTGCCTAAAATCCTTTAGTCTAGAATATTCTGTAAGCTTCTTAGCATGACATACATACCAGGAACTTGCTCTTCTTGTACTTGATGTTCAACTTGCAGTTCACAATCTCTCAAATGCTCACACACCTCCAGACTTGTACATACCACCTGGAACCCCTTTCCTTCTGCACCCCCACCCCCACCACAATTTTCATTTGTTTTTCTGGGCTCAGATACCATCTCTTTCAGGAAGCCTTCTCTGACCCTCCAAGGCTGCCCCTTCTTTATGATCTCATGCCCACCCCTATCATGGTTATTTATTCATCTCCCTCTGCCAATAGACTGTTAAGTTTCTTAAGGACAGAAACTTTGTCTTTTCCATCACTATATTCTCACTGTCCAGTACAGTACCTCATACATATGCTTATTTAATAAATGTATTAAATTAATTAATCCATACAAATGACTTTGGTCCCCAAATAAACCTGGCTATTTCACACCTCTGTACACTTCTATAAGCCCATCCTTTCTTCTCACTTCCCTATCCCCATCCGCCTACCAAACTTCTATTCATCCCACAAAACCCATCTCAAGGGTCCCCAGAAGTAAGGCTTTCCCTAATGCAAACAAAGAGTGTCAATCATTCTGTCCTTTGCATATGCCTTTATTATTGAAGGCAATACACTGTATTGCAATTATTTGCTTATAAGCCTGTCTCTACCTCCAGAATGTAAGCTTGACTGTAGGGATTATGTGTGAATACAAAGAAAAAAGGCTCAGTTAATATTTGAATTTAATTTAATATTAAATTGCATTCATTAAAAGAGAATTTTCATAAGACTGAAATGTTTCTCAGAAGAACTATTTCTCTCTTTTGTGTTCCTTAATTTAAATGTCAACCTTGGGTTCCTTCTGTGTTTCTATGAAACAGAGTCTAGGTTAAGTCACAATATCTTCTTTCACAGAAAAGACAAGAAAATGTATTCTCAGCTAACTCTTAGGAGGGAGACTGGGCAGGAAGGGGTTTGCATTAACGCTCTGCCTTGATTTGCAGCATTGGATTCTTTAAAAAAAAAGTTTTAGGGTATTCTTAAGCACAAAATTAATTTTCTGCACAAAGTTGAGTTTTGTTCACCTCTAGGAACTCATAAGGGAGCTGAGTCTAAAAGTGATCAAATGCAGAATGGGTTGCTGCCTGCTAAGGCAGAATTTCATGACATGTATCATTAAATTAGGGAATGCCCCCACACACTGTGGGGACATGTATGTGTCACATAAATAACTATCATGATCACCTGAACTCCACCCCATCCCTCAGCTCTATCTCTTCTTGCTTTCCTTTCATCCTAAATTCTCAAAGACTCATTTCCTCGCATTTTTATTCCTACCTTCTTCTTCTCTCCCCAAGTCCCTCCTTTGCTGCAAAGTCAAACAAAAAACTGGCATATGTGCTCCCAGGTTAAATCTCAGAACAAGTTAAAATCTTTTCTACCCAGTGAGCAACATGGAAGATGAAAACAAATCTCAAAGAACTTCCATCAGAAGCACTACATTTCATACTTATCTGTGCAGTGCAGTAGCCCACATGCCTCTAACACGTTTAACCAAATATATAGGTTGAGAGAATAAAAATGCTTTCCCATAGTTTTGAAAAAAAATTTTTTTTTCCTCTCAGAAGGTACTGTCAGTGGTAATAAACCTAAGGAAGTATTTTGTTTTTGTTAAGCCCAGAGGGTTTGGAGTCATCAGACGTGGATTTTATTATCTTCCCAAGCCTTAGTTTTCTCATCTGTATAATGGAAATAACAGTAGTTACTTATTACAATGTAATAAATTGCCCCAAAACTTAGTATTCAGAAACAACACAAAACATTTCTCACTTCTCACAGTTTCTGTGATTCCGGAATTTGAAAGATGCTGGTCTAGGTGATTCTGGCTTAGGGTCTCTTAGGTTGTAGTCAAAGATGGCAGCAAGGGTTGCAGCTATCTGAAGGTTTGACTAAGGCTGGAAAAATCCACTTCCAAGATGGCTGGCTCACATGGCTAGGAAGGTGGTCCTTGCTCTAGGTGGGAGACCTCAGTTCTCTCCTCATGGGTCTCTCAAGAGGGCTGCTTGAGTGTCCTTGTGGCATGATGATTGGCTACCTTCACAGCAAGCAGTCAAAAGACCATGGGCGAAGCAGCAATTGTCCTCTCTGACCCAGAAGTCACACACCATCATTTATGCAACATCTACTGGTCCCACTAATCAGCCTTATTCAGTGTGGGAGAAGCCACACAAGGATGTGAATACCAGGAAGGGAGGATCACTGGGAGCCATCTTGGAAGCCAGCTACCACATCTACCCCATGTGTTCAGTGTGAGCATTAGATGAGATAATGTGTGTAAAGTACTTCACTTTGCACAGTATTTGGCATATAATTGTTCTTAGTATTAGCAGAAAGTTTGGTTTATAAAAAAAGCAATGAATCCATTCATGTCTTCAATTTCTGCTACTACTATAGTGAGGGCAGGGCAATTATATTCTGGAACATTAATAAATGTTTCTTTACCCCCGAACACCATTTTAGCAGGAAAATGTCAAAGAAGAAATTAGGAAAAATGCTCAAATGCAACATGACATTTGTTGTCAGTAAGGGGTTCTCCAGGAACTCAGAATAAAAAGACTAATTTTAATTTTTTAATCTTACTTCATCTTTTGTTTTTCTACTGTTTCTAAATCTGTTATGCTCCTTGGTTTTCTATCTGTTTGATCTCTTTTAAATTGGATTACTTTAGATTTCAGAGGTTTCACACTGGCCTCTGCTCTCTTCTCCTTGAAATACTTCCTTAAAATAATCTGTCTCTGCAGAATGTGTGACCTATTATATCTGATGTAGATAAAAGAGACAAATTTCAGAAAAGAATCCTCTTGTTTGACCCATGTTGAAGAAAAGGAAAATGGAAGATGTATTTTGTTCCGGTCACCAATTCCAGGGGGGTGGGGGGTAGGGGGGCACTATTCCCTACACGAACAAGCAACTCTCAGGATACCAGCTGGCTGTACTACAATTCAACTCAATTCTGACACTATCCACCCAGAGACAGCATCAGATTCCACAGGTTAAGGGTTCAGTCCTACAAGATTATCTCCCCCATTACCACCAGATGCTAGTCACAAAGCCCAGAGTGTTACCTATACTTTTGACCAACTAGCGATAAATCAGAGGTTCCCAAGATCCCCTTCTCAGGTTAGATTAATTTGCTAGAGTGACTCACAGAACTCAGAGAAACATTTTACTTACTAGATCACTGGTTTATTATAAAAGGATATAACTCAGGAACAGCCAGATAGAAGACATGCAGAGGACGAGATAGGAGGGAAGGAGTGCAGAACTTCCATGCCCTCTCCAAGGGCACCACTATCCCCAAATCTCTACATGTTCGCCAATCTGGAAGCTCTCCAAACCCTGTCCTTTCGGATTTTTATGGAGGATTTACTACATAGGCATGATTTATTAAACCACTGGTCATTAAAAACTGATTCAACCTCCAGCCCCTCTCCCCTCCAGCCTCCCCTGCAGCCTTCCCTCCCCAGAGGTTGGGGGGGGGGCAGGTGGCGGGAACTGAAAGTTGCAACCCTCTAATCACATGGTTGGTTCTCCTGGCAACCAGCTCCTCACTCTTAGGTGGAGTCCAAAAGTCAGCTCATTACCATAACGAAAGACCTTTATTGCTTTCCTCACTTAGGAAATTCCAAAGGTTTTAGGACCTTTGTACCAGAAAGAGTGAAGACCAAATACATACTTCGTATTATAAATCAAAATACTACAAGAGGCATGGTGAAAACTAATTTTCCTAGGCCTCAAATTACAAAAAGAACTGCTTCTCATAGAAAAATGTCAAGTGCTAGAAACTTGTTCAAACTGTAGAACCAGGCCAGACACACGCAGGGGAAAAGTCAAACAGCCAAGTATGGGCCATACAGGAAGAAGGCAATGTTAAAAAACAAAATTCGGGGTGCCTGGGTGGCTCAGTTGGTTAAGCTTCTGACTCCTGGATTCGGCTCAGGTTGTGGTCTCAGGGTCATGAGATGGAGCCTTAAGTTGGGCTCCACACTGAGTGTGCAGCCTGCTTGGGATTCTCTCTTCCTCTCCCTCCACCCCTCCCCTGCTCACTCTCTCATGCATGTGCTTTCTCTCTCTCTCTCTAAAAAAACAACAAAAACAAAAACAAAATTCAACTGAGTAAATTTGAAGATCAAATTGACTTTATTCAATTATTCATGAATTAGGCAGCATCCCGTTGAGCAAAAAGAAAGGAGCTCCAAAAAGCCCTACAAGGATTTTATAGGCAGATGGGGGTAGGAAAAAAAGTTAAAATAATGGGTTATTTCTGGCAACCTCACCTTCCTGTAGGGGATGGATGGGATCTATCAGGTAGATTACCTCACTCGTGCTGCCCAGGTAATTCCAGATTGACTGGTTCAAGTTAATATTCCTAGGAGAGGCTGAAACTGCAATCAGATTAGGTATTAAGTCTGGGTTTGTTGACATGGACTTAGCCCAAATGACACCATTTGGGGTCTGTTGTTTCTTTTTTTAACAGTAATGACAGGAACAGAGAGAGCCACAGCTGCAGAAAGTTCTTATTTATTGTGAACCCCAATTCACATCACTTTCATGATTTAAACCAAGAATATACAAGTATTACAGTTCCAAAATAGATTACTATCCTCACATGGGAATTCAATTATCTTTCAACTTAATAGAGTATCTACTATCTGCAAAGTACTATATTAATTATAAATAAAATCATATTGGCTTTGAGGAGTGAAGATGAAACTTAGTGATATGGCCTCTAGCATTCAGTAACAAGCACCCAGAAATCCAACTGGATTTTGACTTTGCATATCCACCCACATTCAGGCTTGGTCACATTTCTAAGTGAAAAGCATTGTTGCCAGTTGAGCACTTGATAAATTCTGCTTTTAGTTACATAACGAGGTAGATAAAAGATAAAGTGACATTCCCTTTTAAAATATTTTACTGTGAAATTTTATATACATACAGAAAGGTATCTCCAAAATGTACAGCTCAACGAATTTCTTACAAAATGAACATCTGTGTAATGATCATCCCGGTAAAGAAACAGAATGCTGTCAGCACACCCACCCCCTTCTCCACCCCCCACCCCCACCAAAGGACCCACACATCCCTTCTCAATCACTAAGCTGTCTCTCCCCACTAAAGGCAATCACCATCTTCACTTTTGTAGAAATCACTTCCTTGACTTTCTTTTATTACGTAAGTATGCATCCCCAAACACTATAGTTTTGCCCAGTTTTTATTTGAAGCAATGGAATCACATAGTATGCAATCTTCTGTGTCTGGCTTCTTTTGTTCTACTTTATCTATTTCATTGCATATACCTGTAATCTGTTTCTCTTCATTTAAGTTTAATAGTCCACTGTTTGAAATATACTATTATTTATTAATCCATTCTACTATTGGTTAACATCTGGGTTGTTTCCAGTTTGAGGCTATTGTGAATAAGACAGCTAGGAATGGGCTTATAAATGTCTGTCTGTGCACAAGGCCAAACAGAGTATATATCTAGGAATTGCTGGATCATAGGGTAAGCATATCTTAAACTATTGCAGATAATGCTAAACAGTTTTCCAAAGTCATTGTATTATTTTATACTCCTACCAGCAGTGTATGACAGACCTGGGGGCCACCCAAATTTCCTAACACTTGCTAGTAGCAACCTAAATTTTGGCTATCCGGTGGGTGTATCATCATAGCTCACTGTAGTATTAATTTGCATTTCCATGATTACTAATGAGGTTGAGTATCTTGGCATATGTTGATTGACCATTTGGATGTCCCCTTTTATGAAATGTCTTGTGAAGTGTTCAAGTCTCTTGACTCTTTCTGTTGGGTTGTCTTTTTCTTATTGATTTGTAGAAGTCCTTCAAATATTCTGGATGCACTTTGTCAGTTACATGTCTTTGCAGATATCTTTGCCCACTCTATGGCTTTTTTGATTCAAGTGGCTTCATGGGCCAAATTCCAGCTCATCCCTATTCCTTTGAAGCAGCCCTTTGAGGTCCAAACTCAAAGAGGAATTCACCAGGCCCCCTCTATCCTTGGCAGGCCCTGGTCACCAATCCCTGCTACCTTAGCCCACAAAGACTGCCCCACCTCTTACTCTCCTCGTTTCTTCCTTGGAATCTGTATGCTCTCAGGGTTCTAAGTTTGGCACTCACTTCCCTGGGTCCCTGTTCCTCTTAGAGCTGGCCTGATAATTCTTCACCATCTTATTAGCCTTCTAGTGCCTTGAAGCAGGCTTCTGTTGATAATCTGTCCAGGTTTTCTAGTTGTCCTCGGCAGGAGGACAGACCTGTACTACCTAGTCTACCCTTCTCAGAAGCAGAAATCCTCATTTGCCAAGTGTAGATGGTATAAGGGGAGAAAACCTAATCCATGCCTAAAGAATTTTCCAATGCAAAAATAGAACTTTTTTTTTTTTTAATTTGAGGATAAAACCCAAAAATGAAGCACAACACAAATAGTTCCCAGGACTGGTAGAAGTTACGTTAGAGCACTGCTTAGATGTCTGAAATTAACCTGGATTATCTACTCATGCCACCTAATCCAAGATTTATAGAGCTGATGTCTTGACATCATGATTCATTTTAGGTATCCGATTGAGAAACAATTAGTGTCAACTTGTTATATTAACAATGAATACCTACTTGCAGAACTTTAATGGCCAGAAATAAACATTTTAAGTTTCTCCACCAAGCAACCAAGGACATATTTTCCAGCCCCTTCTCACTTAAAGAACAATAACAAAAGAAAAAGCAATAAACTATTTTGAAAATGTCTATTAAAATGGAGACTCTCTGAGCTTTAGGTAGATCTTTCAGAAAGAGTCTTAATCCATGTATGGATCTGAATTATGAGACACTACTACAGACACCCTCAGATGACATGGCAAAATGCATAGTTCTTGTCTCTGGAATGCCCAGCCTCTCCTTCCAAGTCCATTAACCCTACCAGTATACTCTGGTCCCCTTCAGTCTAGGTTGTCAGGCTGCCCTGTTTACCCTGATCAAACTACAAGGTTATTTAGAGGTAAAATCTCTGGAACCCTCTCCTTCCGTCCCCCTTCCCCATGCTTAGGTTCACCCTACAGGTGTCAGTTGAAACATCACTGCCTCTAAAAAGCCTTTCCTGAAGTCTCATAGCAATTTAACTTTTCACATAATGAGTAAATAATTTGTATAACTAGATTTCTTTTTTTTTAAAGATTTTATTTATTTATTTGAGAGAGAGAGAGTGAGAGAGCACAAGAAGGGGGAGGGTTAGAGGGAGAAGCAGACTCCCTGCTGAGAGGGGAGCCTGATGCAGGACTCGATCCTGGGACTCCAGGATCATGACCTGAGCCAAAGGCAGTCGCTTAACCAACTGAGCCACCCAGGCGCCCTGTAACTCAATTTCTATGTCTGCCTTCTTCATCAGAGAGCAAGTTCCATGGGTCAGAGACCTTGACCATCATCCTGAACACTGCCTAACATAATGCCTAGCATGGAGTCAACAAATATTTGTTGAATGATTGGGTGAGTAGCTGAATCACTAAACCACCTATTCTTTCTTTCTCAAAGATATCTTCATTTTTTTTTAGAAAAAAAAATTTTTGAGACATATTGAGAGAGAATGAGTATATTCGAGGGAGGTGGGGAAGAGGACAGGGAGAGGAAAGAGAGAGCAGGCTCCACACTCAGCACACAGAGCCCAATGTGGGGTTCAATCGCATGACCCTGAGATCATAACCTGAACCAAAATCAAGAGTTGAATACTTAACCACATGAGATTATAACCTGAACCAAAATCAAGAGTTGAATGCTTAACCAACTGAACCACCCAGGTGCCCCTCAAAGGTATCTTCATTATAAAAATGAATCATTTGTCAGATATTTGTAAGTTTTTACTACCCTGCATCTATTTACCCTTCTTCAGGGATCAATATCACTTTTCCTCAGGGAAGCACCCTACTCCTTACCCCAATCCAGGAGTGGCTTATCCCAATATCACATCTCTCTGGCCATAGTGATTGGTTCTGGACATGGCAAATGACTAAAGTGAAACCAATCAGAGCCAGTGAGGCTTAATTCTGACTTTATTGGAACTGCCGAAAAAGAGGCATGCTTTCCTTCCCATTGAGGTTGCCAAAAAGTGGGATATGAGCTTGAAACTCCTGGCAGCCCTCTTGCCCCTATGAGAGGAGAGAGGCTGTTAAGAATGAAGCCACACATGAGGGGCGCCTGGGTGGCTCAGGTCATGATCCCAGAGTCCTGGGATCCAGTCCCACGTCGGGCTCCCAGCTCAGCGGGGAGCCTGCTTCTCCCTCTGACCCTCTCCCCTCTCATGCTGTTTCTCACTCTCTCTCTCTCAAATAAATAAAAATCTTTAAATAAAAAAAAATTTAAAAAAAGAATGAAGCCACACATGAAAACAGTGCCACAAGCCTGAGTTCTGATGACATCATTTAAATCCTTAGATCCAGCCAGGAACTTTTGAGCTATCTGAGCCAATTAATGTTCTTCGACACAAGTGTCATCTGAGCTGTATTCTGTGGCCACAATCTCTTGACAAAGTGAATTCATTATAAATAATTGCAGTCTATCTATTATTTGTATTGTGTAACCATAGCATGAATAACTTGAGAACCATTTAGATCAAAACTTGCAAAAGCAGTTTTTGATGGTCTTATTCGATTTTGTCAAATATGCTAATGTAAACATAACAGACAAGCTGTTTTAAATCCATGTTTGCTTTATTAAAATATAATAACTTCTATTTTATATACCATTGACTCTGTTACCACCAGATCTTAAAGACCAGTTGGCTTGCAGAAATACAAACAGAATGCCTCTGACTTCTACAGCTGTTACACATGATAAATGTTCATTTGGAGAATTTGTTTCAATTCACACCATACACACATCACTCAAGGTGAACTATTTTATAAGCTTCTTATGAATGCATATATATTTGTTTATGAATTATTGCAATGAAGAAGAGATACTGAAATTACCATTCATTGATAACTAAAATTCCTTATTTTGGATTTAACCATCAAATCAATGAGGGCTTACTCATATTTTAATATCAACAACAGATGTAATGGCCCCCTTCTGCTGGTTTAGCAAAATTTAAAAATAATTTTTTTAAAAAGCTGCAGTCTACCATTTCTTTGTGACTCTTTTGTGGAAGAAATACAAGCAAAGGAAAATATTGGATATGTTAATTTCTTTTCCTAACACAACAATCCCTAATTCAACTGTCCTTTCCTCTAGTGTGCTGTATCAATTATTCTAATTGGGAAATTTTCTAACATGAGAAAATAATTTCTCATATGCCCACAATGGTTTAGTAGATCATTTTCTCAAATCTATTTATCTTACTTGGATTCAAGAAATGCATACTCAATTAGGAATACTCTCCAACAGCTTTTAACTCCTTTTAATAATCTACTTTTATAAAGGATTTTTGGCTGTCTAGTATAATTCTCCCCACCCCCCAGTTCTCCTTCTTCCTATAAGAAGCCACTGTTCTGTCCAGAAAAGGTAGAGAGACCTGGCCAATCATAGTATTGAATTCTCCTATGCTCTTATTGGTCTTGGGTATGAGCATGGAACTCTAATAATGTCAATCAGAATCCTCCCCTTTAATGATAGCTGGACATTGAGAAAGGGAATTCTTTTCCTCGGGTTTGCTGGGGTGAAAATGAATTTAAAGCTATTGATAGCCATCTTCCCCACTACATGGAAAAAGCTTTTTTTGCAAAAAAAAAAAAAAGTCAAGGAGATAAAAGCAGAAATGTGAGCAGGATGGATAGATGACAGGAGGAAAGAATGATGAATATGAGTGAACTATACTGCCATTGAAAGCAGTTCTAGGGACGCCTAGGTGGATCCATTGGTTAAGTGTCTGCCTTCAGCTCAGGTCATGATCCCAGGATCCTGGGATCAAGTCCCACATTGGGCTCCTTGCTCAGTGGGGAGCCTGCTTCTCCCCCTGAATGCCACCCCCTCTACTTGTGCTCGTGTTTTCTGACAAATGAATAAATAAAATCTTTAAAAAAAAAAAAGAAAAAGAAAGCAGTTCTAAACGTTGAGGCCCTGATACAGTTGGTTCATCTTGATTTTATCAGCCATCCTAGTGTCCTAACTAAATGGATTAATAAATTCGTTATTCTAATTAAGCTGTATTGAAGTTTGAACTAAGTTTCTATTACTTGAAACCTAGCACTCTCTAATGATAATTGTTATATTTTTAGGAATCATACATTTACTTAAAATTTACTCCTGGGGTTTATTAGGAAGACTTGCAAATAAGTAATACGTGATGGTGTGAGTTGCTATTTCCAAAGCCAGTTGAAAATGCCTTACTTCTATTAGTATAGAAGAGAATAAGCTTATACATTTTGTACTTCTGTATAATGCATAGACTAATTCATCTGAACCATCAAGGTACCATCCAGGATATACCATCCAGGATGCCTAAAAATTTGGATATCATGAAAAATCATTAGATATTTAGATTAGGTAACACAAGATAGGTAATTCCATACACAAATAATTCTGCTCTTCCCAAGTCCACATGTGAATAAAACTAGCACATAGCAAGGTCTCTGCAGAAGTTCACATGGATCCAAAAATTCTGGGTCATCTGGGTCCAGAAGAGATAACTAGAAATATTTCATTTCATACTTTAAAGAAGTATATAACCCTATAGAGGGTTACAGGGAAAATTCTTTACAGAAAACTGGTACATTTTACATGCATTTCCTCTAAGTATTAACAAATTAGAGTTCTTTGCAAACATTATTTAAAAGTGATCCTACTGAGCTAAACTATGGAAAGAGCCTAGATGTCCATGAACAGATGAATGGATAAAGAAGATGTGGTAGGTGTGTGTGTGTGTGTGTGTGTGTGTGTGTGTGTGTATATATATGCACAATGGAATATTATGCAGTCATCAAAAAATGAAATCTTGTCATTTGCAACAACGTGGATGGAACTAGAGGGTATTACGCTAAGTGAAATAAGTCAATCAGAAAAAGACAATTATCATATGATCTCACTGATATGTGGAATTTGAGAAACAAGACAGAGGATCATAGGGGAAGAGAGGGAAAAATACAACAAGACGAAACCAGAGAGAGAGACAAACCCTAAGAGACTCTTAACCTCAGGAAACAAACAGGGTTGCTGGAGTGGAGGAGGGTAGGAGGGATGGGGTGGCTGGGTGATGGACATTGGGGAGGGCTTGTGCTATGGTGAGCGCTGTGAATTGTGTAAAACTGATGAATCACACACCTGTACCCCTGAAACAAATAATACATTATATGTTGATTAAAAAAATAAATTTAAAAAAAGTGATCTTATTTGTTAACCAAATCCCTCTGACAAAAATAATGCCTGGGAATCAAATTTCCTCTCGCAAAAATATTTACAATCCCTTTAAGAAAGCCAGCCATACATATTAGCGCAAACCTGGATTTACTCATTGACCCTTCCAGGGCTCCAACTAACATCAATGAAGAAAGGGACCGGGGCTTTCATCAATCTCTGCCAGCCATTAGGGATGTAGTAATTCCCAGGAGCAAATGAACAGCAAGTTAGCTTGACCCTGCTCAAACTGAGTGCTTTCAACACTAATCACTGGTTCATACATCCTTACCAGCAGCTACTTGTTAAATGCTCTATGTCTACCTTTTATTAAAATGTCAAATGTAATTCTTTTAATTCATACTGGATGGCTGTCGTAACAGAATTCAGTAATGAAAACCAATGACAGAGACTGGCTGCATACTATAAAACTGTACCTGAGCTGTCTGGCGTATAACAGGGTCATTTTTCTTCTTTCATTATCACATTGGTAAATACTGACTGGGAAATTCTTAGTGTGTTGGTGTCACAGAGCTTGGCCAGATCGATTTCCATTACGGTAGTATGAAAAATACCTATATCCAGCCTACATTTCTAGTAAGGACAAAAATAAATTTTTCTCCTAAAATTAAAGAGGACTTCCATTTCCAGTAATGGCAGATAATAGTTGGTTGAACCAACCAATCATGTGAATACTACTAAAAACTTTAGGTGAAAAAAATGTTAATTTCCCTAAAAGTATTAAAAGGTTATCAGTATAGTGAGCAATTACCAGACCACAATCTAAATGCAATCAAACACCAGAGAAGTGAAGCACTAAAATTCCATAGCCGCTTCTGCCCCCGGGCATTTGCTAATCTTGAAAAACTGGGGCTTTGTTTGGTGGCCTTGCTGGGCAATGAGACAGAAGTCAATGAGTAGAGTCTGCTCAAGATGGGAAGTATAATGAGAAATCTTTTCACTCTAGGCTGGGACCCAAAATTAAAACTGGCCACTCCATCACCATCCCCAGAAAGCCACAGTAGAACTTGTCATGGTGCTAAGCAGAGAAAGAGAAGAAAAAGAAAAAGTAAAAAAATATCCCAAAAGTTGAGGTCACTTCTGACTCAAAATTGCAGCCCAAGTCCATCCACTAAACTGGCCAGAGAACTTCAAGCCACGAGCTACGTCTGGGTAGTCCCAGATTAACAGATCCCGAGGTGCCTGACAGAAGCAAATATAATTCTACTATCAAGGAAGGCACCATCAATACCAGACCTCAAAAACTACAAATCCCTACAAATAATATTTTAAGGACAATGAGGAACAGAAATAAGCAAACACACAAGAAAACTAGACACCATAAACAAAATTAGCAGAAACTAAAAATGTCAGAAAGATCATCAAAGTTTCATATAGAGAACTTATTAGATACAGACTATAAAACAACTGTGTTTTTACCATTTGAAGAACTAAAAGATAAACCTGAAGATATCTTCAGGGCACATGAATCCATTTTTTAAAAATTACAGCAATTCTGTAAAACAAGTGGACTCCAAAAATGCCAATGTCCTGAAAAACAAAACCCAACAAACATCCTACCACCACCAAATGTCAAGGGAACTATTCTACATTAAAGGGAACTAAAAAGCTTCATAGCTCAATATAGCATACAATCCTTGACTGGATCCAGGATTTCATTTTTTAAAACCACTATAAAAAACATTATTGAAAAACTGGGGAGGGACGCCTGGGTGGCTCAGTTGGTTAAGCATCTGCCTTTGGCTCAGGTCATGATCCCAGGGTCCTGGGATCAAGTCCTTCATTGAGGACTGCTTCTCCCTCTCCCTCTACCCGTCCCCCTGCTTGTGCTCACGCTTGCACTCTCTCTAATAAATAAAATCTTTAAAAACATGGGGAAATACAAACATAGTGTATCAGACAATACTGTATCAATTTTAAGTTTATAGACTGTGATAACAGCATTGTGGTTATGTAAAAGAATGTTCTTAATCTTAGCAAACACCTGCTAACTATATAAAGGAGCAGTGTCATGACATCTCCCTCTGTAAGTCATATATTGCTTTCAAATGGTTCAAGAGAAAGAGAGAGAGAGCAAAAGCAAATGTGAGAATGGTAACGACAACTGATGGATCCAAGTAAAGGGTATTTGGTAAAATTACTTTAAGTTTTCTTTAGGTTTGAAAATTTTTTTAAAACAAAATGCTGTTGGGGGAGAGTTGTACAGCAGATTCGAAAAAGATTCAAGTAGGATATCTAGCAATGAAAGATACAGAGACTAAATTTAGAAATTTCTCAGAAAAGTGGAAAGCATATTTTAAACAGCTGAAGAGAACATGACTGAACTAGAAAATGGATCAGAAGAATTAGGCAGGTCAGTACCTGGAGTGACAGAGGAAAAGAAAACACACAAGGGAGGTCAGAGACATGAAGGACAGAGACCTGACATCATGGGAGCCTCGAGTCACAGGAGAGGAGTCAGAGGTGGTAACTGAAAACTAATAGCTGGGAAATCTATTGCAATGTTGGAAAAGACCAATATATAGGTTCAAAAAGCCCATCAAATCCCAAGCTACATAGATGGAGAAAAAAAAATCCATACCTGGACTCATCTTTGAGAGGGTGAAGAAAACCAAAAATAGAGAAAAATTATTAAAAGAGCCAATAAAAAAGATTATTTTCAACAGAGCCATGGTTACATTGAGAGCTAATTTATCAATACAGTGGAAGCCAGAAGATGATAGAATGATGAATTCAAATGTGCTGGAAGAAAAAACTGCCATTTTTTAATTCTATAACCAGCAAAAATATCTTTCAGGAATAGGGGCGAATTAAGGACAATTTTAGACAGACAAATATGGGAAGTTCACCCTAGCAGACCTCCTTCACACTTAGTTAGCACTGTCTGTGAACTTAAACTGCCCTGAAATGTAAGATTCTGCTCTCCAGCATTCTGCTGTTTCCTCCAACAATCCATCCAATAATGTACAACTATTGGATGGATACAAGAATAACATACAACCATTGCTGAAAATGATTCTGAAACGGTTAATACGCCAATTTACCTCATTTGAAGTCTCCGTACAAGTTCACGAATACACGTACATCCATAGTGATGTTCTACTTTTTCAAAATGAGGAACCAAAACAATCTGAACTCAGCAGGGATCTCATTGTCCCTGGCTCATAATAATATGGCTGTCTTATGGTTCTGTATTAATTGCTTTACAAATAGAAATAACATTACCCATATATAAATTTCACTTCTGAACAAAACAAAACAAAACAAAGATCCATGAGTGGTGACCTCCAACTGAACTGGTTAAATTTAGGGACTCATTTGTAAAGGTCAAATGACCTTTGCTGCAAATCTGCTTCTTATGCAGATGAGAAGTTGAACCTGCCCTATGGCACTGGGCATAATTAGCCAGCTGCACTCCCATAATAAGGTGCAGATGGTTAATTACCCCAGCAAATAACTGCTTACTTGTGGGCACAAAAGCCTGTACCTACAATCATTGAAAGTATATTTGGGCCTATTTGTGCTCGTGCAAACAAAACACTTCTTCCAAGGTTTCATCTGTGAACGGAGCGCCACAGGCTCAAACTGCACCACTCTGGGGGAGACCCATTAACACTGCTGGGGGCTGGTTCAAGGGAGGGACCACTGGCCACAAAGCTATATTTAAAATAGTGAAATATTTCACAGGGTGCTGAAACCTTGTTGAAAAAATCTCCTAAAGTTTCCTTGTTGTAATAGGAATCGTAAATGAATCAGAATTTGGTTTTCCTAGAATCCAAAGTAAATTCTGTGTTCTTTAGATAAAAATTCTGAAATGAATTTTTTCACAAGCAAACATGTCAACATTCGTTGTCTTAAGAAAAAAAAAAAAGCCTAATTTTCCTGTGCCTTTGAGGAATTTCATGGGCTAGCTGAGCGACCAGAATTTAGAAAGCCATGTAAGATATAACACATCCAATGGTTGTTAGAGACTGTTCCAAAGATCCCATTTAAGAAGAGAACAGAATCTATCAGGGGCACCTGGGTGGTACAGTCGGTTGAGCGTCTGACTCTTGGTTTCGGCTCAGGCCACTGTCTCAGGGTCCTGGGATTGAGCCCCATGGCTGGCTCCGCGCTCAGCATGGAGTCTGCTTGAGATTCTCTCTCCCTCTGGCCCTCCCACTCATGCTCTCTCTCTCTCTCTCTCTCAAATAAATAAATCTTTTTAAAAAATAATTTAAAAATGAAAAATAAAAACATAATCTATCAATCTCCCTATGGCAATAGTAGGATTCAGGGAGAAAGCAGAGAAGGGGTAACTGCTTCCTAAAATCCACGTTTGGAAGTCCTCTGCAGCTGCGAAGCTCTCAGTTTGCAGGGGCAAGATGACAGGGCTGGGGAACAGAATACTAATCTACTTGAATCTGCACAGAACCTTTCCTCTGAAGAACCCACAGGGTGTGTGATTCCATTCAGTTTAATTGTATGTTGGGGAAGAGGAAAAGCTGCTTGCCATGGTTTTAATTGCTAAGAACACACTATCTTTTCAGGAACCATCTGTTTAATTGTAATTACAAGCAGCGATGTAAAAACACAAATGCTTAACAAGTACAAAACTCCCCTACCACTAACAGTTCTAACATGATGAGCCATATCGTGGAAGAGTATGTTGCCTTTTCCCTCTACAATATTTCATGATTTAGCAAATGACAGCCTACCATTTATTATGGAATCTCATTCTGGTAAAGCTGAAGTTATTAATTACTACTCTTAGATTATATCCCTCTGTTATTCCTTTTTATTAAACTTTAATTCCCTCTGAGAGTGGCAGGAATTATATCAGAAATGAAATACATCAGGCCCCCTTTTTTCCCTGCTAAAATCTTTGAGGTTCCATATAATACACATCACCTATAATTAATTACCAGGGACATTCCAAAGTATTGCAAGACTAATTTTTTGGCTTTCATAAACACAAATCTCTGCCTTCCTGGTTTTGAAATATGCTTACAACACTGTTATTATTTTAGGAGCCACAAGTATTGGTAATTGTTTTCAGGCATGAATAAAAATACCTTAACCTTGAAATTTATTTTAATCAGGGATTTTTCAAAGCCACAGCTGCAACTTGGGTGGATTGTTTATAATAAAAACAAGCATCAACAACATAGTTATACAGAACATAGAATTAGGCAAAGTTATTTAACTTGGGCTTACAATAGTGGTTTAAAGAAATAAAAACAGACACAGACACAGTCAGATCATAATGTTGTTAGAGCAACCTTACATTCAGGACATTTTAGATAGCGTACTAAAGCAAGAAGATGCCAAATAAAATGCAGGAGATTTATGAACTGCCAAGAAATTACAAGAGATTTCTTCCTTTGTCATTTCACACTAACTTTTCTTTAAAGTCAACCAAGCTGACCCTATGGTATTCATTGTAAGAAGAAGATCACTACTTTGACAAGATCATATACTTTCTGACAAGCTTTTCAACCAAGCAAAGAACATTTTTTTTAAGTCAAGAACATTTTTTAAAAGCCCACTCTTCTTTCCTACCATCACAAGGGGTAACTATGACTCTTAAAAAAAAATCAGAACTTAAGCACTTTAAATCCTCAAAGAAATGAAAAGACTGACTGCACAGTTTTTCAAATGAAATCACAGTGGAGGCATCTGGTCATTTGTCAATTTCTCACTTGTCCTTCTCTGCCCAAACTGAAACACTCCCCGCCATGATTCGACAATCATTTTTGCCTTATTTCAAGCCCTCATTCCCCTTGCAAGACATTTTATATAAGAGCAACCAAATGCTAAGTGCCTCCGCAGTGTTAATGAGGGAACAGATCTTGGAAGGAATCATTTGAGAAGAGACTGCCTGCAGGAAATGGTTATTTCTTCACTTTCAATGATAGCAACCATGATCGAGTCTATTACTATCCCCTGTGCTCTGACATGTGTTCATTCTAAACCAGTAATCTTTGACCTTTGAGGTCTCAGTCCCACTAGGAATCAGAGAACGCTTTCCCCAGAAAAGATGAACATAAACATAAAATCTAAAGGTCCACATTCCCAGGGTCAAGAATCTCTACTTTACACAGATCCCAAAGTGTATCAGTTAAAACATGACTGCAGTACTCATAAGCTATGTGGGTTTCTTTCAAACTTGATGAGAGTTTTCATGTTCTAAATGTTTTTGCTGCTAATGTGGAAAAACATTCTCAAAACTATTTTGAAGTTTGTGAAACTATTCCACTAATTAATAACAAATAATAACTTCCCCTCTACTTTGTGGTTGGTTATAGAATCATTCTCACACACAAGTCAGAGGTATTATATCTTCCCCAAAATAAAGCTAAGTTTGCTCATATACAAATAAAATAACAAAACAATAAAATGATTAAAATGAAACAATTTTAAAACAATGAAAATGAAATAAAATGTAAAACATAAATCTATCAAACTTCAAGAAGAAAACAGAGAAGAAAATCGGTGTTACCTTGGATTAGGCAAAGAGTTTTAGATAGCATAATCCATGGAAGACAACAGTGATAAATTGGACTTCCTCAAAATTTAAAAAAAAAATTGACTTCAAAAAACAACTCAATAAGAAGACAACCGAATAGGACAGGGGCAAATGATATGAACAGAAACTTCACCAAAGACAAAAGAGAGTAACAAGCACAGGTTGTTTAACATTATTAGCCATCAAGGAAATGCAAATCAAAAACAGAATGAGACACCACTACACATCTACAAGAATAACTAAAATTAACAGAACTGTCACCTGCTGGCAAGGTTGTAGAGCAAGCAAAACTCTCATACTACGGTGGCAGAAGTGCAAAATGGGACAGTCACTTGGAAAACAGTTTGGCAGTTTCTTATAAAATTAAACACAAACTTACCACAGAACCTAGCAATCCCACTCTGGGTATTTATCCAAAATAGAATAACATATGTTGATACAAAGACCTGTATGTGAATGTTTACAGTAGCTTTATTTATTCCATAATCACCAAATGCTGGAGGCAACCCCAAGTCCATCGACTGGTGGTACACCCATTCAACTGAATAGCACTCAGCAATAAGGAATGAACTACTGTTACATGCGACAGCGTGGATAAATCTCAAAATCAATGTGTTAAATAAAACAAGCCAGACAAAAAGTGCTATATATTTTATGATTCCATTTACATGATATTCTGGAAAACACAGAAACAGAAATCAGATCATTGGTTGCCAAGGGCTGGAGGTAGGGAAAGTGGATTGACTACAACTGGGTACAAGGGAACTTTTTGAGCTAATGGAATCATTCCATATATTAATGTGGTTACATGACTATATATTTTTCAAAAAACATGGAACTGTACACCTAAAAGAGGTGAATTTTATAGTATATAAATTATACATCATCAACCTGACCTTAAAAAATAACTAAGAACATACTAGGAGAAAATACTAATTTAATTTATATCTCAACATAACCTACAAAGTATCAATATCCAGGGTATGTACAGTAATCCTACAAATCAATACAAAAAGGACAGATCATTGAAATTGGGGAAAGATAAAGACAGCAATTCCCAGAAGACCAATTATCAAGAGTCAACAGACATAAACCGCTCGATTTCACTGGTAATCTGGCAAATGTGAATTATAACAAAGTGATAACCATTATTTTTCCATCAGAAAGGCAAACTCTTCAAACACTGGAAATATCAAATGTTGTTGCCTATGCAGAGCAAATACAATCTCTAAAATAAAACCCCAAGAGAGTTACATCAATGGGGATGATGGACTTTCAACTATATTCATACTTAGCTAAATCAAAAGACAGAAAAATAACCCTTAAAAGAGTTGGGTGGTTAAAAACAAACAAATAAAAATAAAATAAATAGTTGGGTGGTTGTCTTTGCTGTTCCAGTCAGTGGGTTGTAGGACGAGGTGAGACAGTCCTGAAAATGCTAGTGTTGGTGTCATCACTGCTGGAACAGTCTGTCAGTCCAGTGCACACTGGGGACACCAAGGAAGGTACCATGAAGGATACTAAGGATTTACCAGCCCAATAAGCAAAGAATGATGCCCAGGAAGCCCTTCAAACGGTGCCAGCCTCCTCGACATTGCCAAGAAAGAAACTGAAGTATGAAATGTGGGCCACAGGAAAATTTAGAGTAAAGACATAATGGAACTAATAAATTTATCCTTCTACTAACTTATGAAGACACACAGGAAAAGTTTATAAATTAGAATTTTAAATATTCTCAGCATGAAAGCTTTTCAATGGCTCAATTTCTGAATTGGATTGCTGGAGGTGATTTAAAGGGACTGTCCAGGGATATTTCTGACTGCATCCAATTTTGATCTTATTAGCACTGACTTCTGAACCTAATACAGAAAAATATGACTCCACCATAGAACCTCATCAAGGGCACATAGATCCTGTGGGTAACAGTATTTTTTTTCTTTCCAGCAAAACACCTACCTTAGTCCTGGACATGAAGTAGGACCTCAATTACTTTAAGGAGTAAAGAAGAGTGGGGAAGAATCATCTTGATAAAATACATAGTATTTGAAATATTATGAAACGAAAAGGACAAGACCCAGGAGAGGAAAGGAGCAAGAAACAAATCCAAGGTAACAGGTGAGCACACACAGAGGACAATACACCTGGCATCCAGCACAGGTGGTGATTGAGAGTCTTAGCAACGACCTCTCGCTAGCTGTCATCATGCGGCACTCTCTGAACCCAGAATGCTCCACAGTAAAGGCCGGCTAATCATTAAAATCACTTCACAGGACCGTGGCTACGAAGTGTAACCCTAGAGAAGAAGTACATCTGAGGGTGCATTGGTCAGTCATTGATCCTCACAGTCTTCCTGGGAAGGAAATGGGGAGGGAATGGAAGGGTGGAGGCGTGGCACCCTACCTGGCCGAGAAAATACGGAAAATGATTGGCCCAAGGGCTCGTGGCTAAATAGAAGTTAGGAGCAAAGTGAACACCAAGGTCGGAGGTTCTGCTATTTTAATGGGAATAAGAAGGGGCCAGGGAAGGCTGAGGAGGAGCGGGGTCTGGAAAGCTTGGGGAACCCCTGAGATGAAGGGTGGGAACATGAGGAGGGGATGCCCCGGCCAGTCCCTAAGCCCCTCGCACTGTGATCCCTTGATCACTGCACGGACCTCCGACCCCGGTACACCTGCGACTGCCTGTCCATTCTGTGTCCTGCTCCCCACCAAGACCCTGCGTCCAACTCACAGGCGCCGCAGCCAAGGGGCTCCGCACCCGGCTCCAAGCCGCCGGCTCTCCTCCAGCGTCCGGGACGCAGCTGTTGCCATCCGTTGCCACAGCAACCACGGTGCACCGGGCAGCCTAGCAAGCCGCAGCGTGATTGGAGAAGGCAAGCGTCCTTAGCAACTGCCGCTCAGAGCTGTTTGGTGGAAATGAACTTGGTTTTCAGGAATTCTTCGGACACCCTCTCTCCCTAAAGGCACCCTCCAGCAGGCACCCGTCCTAGCTCTTGAAATGTGCTCCATGCGTTATCTCATAAAACATTTCTCTCGCCCTGTTACTGTGAGGGTTCTCATTTCCACAGAAATTTTTAACTTGACACCAATTTTATCTTCAGGTAAAATGTCCATGAATTCCTTTAAGTTTATATGTAAAAATCTATGTCCACTTACGCAGTAGGATGGTCCATAACTATAGATTCTCAAAGGAGCCAGAACCAGAACCCAAGACAGTCCAAAAGAAGAATTTCTATTTGCATTAACACCATCTTCCTTCTTAGAGACCACAGATTATTAAAAACAGTGTGGTTCCTCCTGGACTTCATTTAGACTGTGGCCTCATTCATATCCTGCCTTGAGATATCTCCAAAAGACTTTAACTAACTCTTGACTTTCATTCATTCATTCATTCAATAAATATCTATTGATCACTAATTATGAGTCATACATTTGTCATAGAAGCGCCTTTCTAGCCACTGGAGTATAGCAATTGTGAAGACAAGTCCCTAATTTCTTAGAGTTTTCCTTGTGGTGTGGGAGACAACAGATGAATAAGCAAGATCGTTTCAGTTTATGATAATAAATAAAATGTGGTGATAGGACAGGAAGTGTCTAAGGTAACATGCTCCATAGACAGGGTAGTCAGAGAGGTTCACACTGAGGAGATGGCATTTGAGCCAAGATGTGAGAAGACACTGGCTAGAGAAGAGCAAGGAAGACAGCAACACAGGCAAAAGAGACAGAAAGTTAAAAGAAATGAATTTGAATGTTAGAGAAAATGAAAGGCCAATGTAGCTGAAAAGGAGACAGCTTGTAGGACCGTGGGAAGAGACAATCAGATTGCCCTTCCCCTGGCTCTTCAAAGGACTGGCAACTTCTCCCTCCTCCCTTACTCGCCCATCCCCAGTCAAACCCTATCACATCACCCTGTCTTTCCTTCATAGCCCTTATGACTTTCTATTGTCTGTGAGCTCCCTGAGGACCAAGACATTACTCAACACAGGATCCCCAGCACCTAAAATAACTGGCCCGGCATGGACACTAAATAAATATTCGTTGACTACGTGAACCTCCATATCACAAAACTAGAAACTACAGTGGATCATGGGGACAAGACAAAGACACCTCTGCCTTTATGAAGCATAAATGCTTGTGGAATAAATGAATTACAACTATGTGGGCTAACTAAATGTATGCAGAATTGAGTGATTTAGACTATGCTATGGAAAGCTGTTGAACAATTCCCTGGATAATTTCTTCATTCTATTATATTTCAGTTCAATTTCACAAATATCTAGGGTTTGGCCTATGGTATATAGTAATGACCAAGAAGAACACCAGTCTTACCCGTAGAGCTCACAGTCTACCGCCGTGCTGTCTATTACAGTAGCCACCAGACACTTGTGACCATTGAGCACTTGTTTGTGGCTGGTCCAAACTGGAATGTGGAGCAAGTATAATTTCCAGATTTCAAACACTCAGTGCAAGACAAGACTGTAAAATAACTCCTTAATAATTTTTAATATTGATTTCATACTGAAATAATAATATTTTGGATATATTGGGTTAAACAAGACTATTATTAAAAATTATTTTCATTTGTTTCTTGTTTTTAATCTAATTGCTAGAAAATGTTAAATTATGTATGTGGTCTGCATTATATTTCTATTAGACAGCACTGGTCTAGTGGGAGCTGAATGCTAGTTGAATAAACAAGTGATATCTTATCACAGATATTAAAACAGACATTTCAGGGGGCGCCCAGGTGGCTCAGCTGAAAGAGCATGCAACTCTTGATCATGAGTTTGAGCCCCACGTTGGGTGTAGAGATCACTTAAAATAAATAAAAAAATAACTTTTAAAAAATAAAATAGACATTTCAACTGAGGAAGGATAGATAGCAAACTTCAAATAGAGGAACTAGATAAAGAATTTACAAAGAAAATAAGTCAGACAACTCTTAAGTCTTTCACACATGAGAAATAAAAGGGTCAGGAGTTGGTGATCGGGGAGGATTTCTTCAAAGAGAACTGAGCTGTGAGCCCCATCTCCTAACCTTCAGTCAAAAAAAAAAAAAAGGGGAGGCTTTGCAGGGACCACCAGTGAGTTTAACCTATCAGGGGGCTTATGTCTGAATCCCACCTGGAAGTTCTAAAGGGCAAGAAATGGGTGAACTAGTCAGCAGACAGCCGAGCAAAGCAAGAATTGGTTGGTTGAGGGTTTTCTATAGAGCAGGTATGGGCCGCTCAAGAAAGATGTGTAGGGTCATTTTGGATCCTTTCTAAGAGGAAAATCTGGTGGGACAAAGTGACTTCAGCACAGGGAAGCTGAGAATATTGTCAGGTTCCTAGGGGCCAAGGAAAAGCAAAGCACCAGGCAAACGAGAGATGCATTTGGCCGCATCAAGAGAACAGTTGGGTACAGATGCCTGGTGATGAGGATAAGCTTTCTGAAAGACTCTGGGAAGTGCCCCCCGGGTGGAAGTTTCTGCTTAATCACAGCAGTATCAGACAAGTAACAATGTTCTTACTGCCTTTTTCTTTCCTCCCTCTTCATGCTCTAATCCCAGTGGGGCCAGAAAACAGTTGCCCAACTTGGGGCATAGGTGTGGAGGCTGGCGACGAGCCCAAGTAGAAGAAACAGGAAAGAAGAAGGTGACCCTGCTTTCATTCCCTGGCCAGAGGGTTCTTACTTCCAGGAGCCCAAGCTTAAAAAGGAGGGAAGCCACAACTTTCAAAGTTTTGATGATCACCTTGGACAGAACATTTTAACAACTGTACTGAGACTGGATTTTGACACCTAAGAGGGTCCATAAAAGTCTTGGCACCTGACTGAGTTCAGCCACGGGCAGGGAAACAATCTGTCCCATGGAGACATTTTAAAGAGAAACTAGAAGACAAAAATCAAGTTGCTTTATGATGCAGCCCACAAGTCATGCTTGTCTGACTTAAGGGATACAGAAGAAATATGAGACGGGCTAAAAATATAAGCAGGAACATGTGTTACTCTTGCAGTGTACAGAGCAGTAGAAGATGTATAAAGTTAAGGATTAGAGTGCATATTATCACAGGGAGAAAAACAGATTATCTAAAGACAGAGCACCTCAGAGCCAGACCTACGACTAGCATTTAATCCCCAGCCCCCAGAGGCCTTTCTGGGGCTGCTGAGAACTGCTGCTCCCTCAGGGTCCATCTGCAGCTACTGCACAGTGATGAAAGCCTGGCTTGTGCTTCGTGCCAGATGGACAGGTGGGCAGGCAACACAGAGAAAAACAAATGCAAAACAAAACAAAAACAAAAACCCATGCATCTAGAAATGGATATCCCACTGAAAACTAATTATGGTATTCATAAGTAGATCACATTTGGGGATCTTTATTAACTTACGTTTATTTGCCTTCAACAGGAAGGATGAAGACTGTCTCTATTCTAGATCTGCCTCACCCCTACAGAACCTCACACTTGTACTGGATAAGAGATGAGGCCAGGGCCTGTTCTTTCTAAGGTGTGAGCAAGTAATTGGGTCAATGAGCAGTGAAGACTGAGCCTTCCTTTGACTTCAGAGTGGTTAAGTAGGCCTGTTACCCTGGGGCCTCAAGCCACCCAGCCTACCTCAGCAATCCTGGCCCATGGGACCCATGCAGAGGAGGGCCATGGTCGAGAACTTAGGGGGCAAATACCCAGAAATCATGGATTCACCATTGTAAAGAGCTGTAGAGATCAATGTGTATAAAACTTGTAGAATAATATGTGATCAATGGGGGCGCCTGGGTGGCTCAGTCGTTAAGCGTCTGCCTTCGGCTCAGGTCATGATGCCAAGGTCCTGGGATCGAGCCCCACATGGGGCTCCCTACTCGGAGGGAGGCCTGCTTCTCCTTCTCCCACTCCCCCTGCTTGTTTTCCTGCTCTCGCTCTCTCTCTCTCTCAAATAAATAAAATCTTAAAAAAAAAAAAAAAAAAGTGAGTCCTTAAAGCCATCTACCACATGGGAGTTCTCCAATCATCCAGGTCCCAAATTTCATTTTTCAGACCTCTTTCCTCCATCCCCACACCCTGTTCCTTCACCATTTTTGGACCAGTTTTCCCTGGTCCAAATTTTTCACTTCAATTTTTCACTTCTACACATATTCAAATTTTCCCCCTTCTTTCCAATTCTCTGGCCACTAATCTGCTTCAAGCTGGCTTCATATCTTGCCTTGGTCTAGCACCACAGTTCTCAAAGTGTGTGCTGAGGCACCTCAGGGTACCACAGTGAATTCAGAGGGGTGTCTCTGGATATTTTACATTTTCACAGGAATCACAGCAATATCTGTGGGAAACTGGTAGCTTGAGATAAGTCCACAGTTTCAACGCTAGATTACTATACTGTTTCCAATGACCACATCACATCAAAGCAGGGTTTCCAATAACTGCTGGGATGAAAACAAGCACCACTTGAAAATCAGTGTGGCACAGAAATGAGGACGGTTGTGGTGTGTGATATGCTTCCAAGGTCTGCGAAGGTGTGCAGTGATCAACAGGCATGACTTTGCTAGGACATGTGTCCTCATTAAGCTATCTGGGACCTGATTACTTAATAAATGGAAGAGTTGGCTATTTCTTTTGGCCCACAGATACGGTGAAGCAATTACTAAGACACCACAAATATTGTCCACCTTTTTATACTTATTTTCCATGAGCAGGAGATGGCACTGAGTCCCATTTCAAAGATGAGCCATGTAGAACGCATCACGGATGCCCCCAGAGAAGAAGACTAGCGGGACATTCCTGAATAGAATGGGTGAGACCATTGATTGTGTCGCTTAGAAAACATAAGCTCATTTTGATTCCTCTTGTGAAAATGTCTAATATGTTCAAGTCAACTCAAAAAGCATATATTGGGTACTGACTCGTTAATTTGGAATAAAAAGCACAAGAGCCGGTAAATCTAGCTTGGAGGCTTAGTTCTACCATCTATCACCTCTCCCAACCTCAGTGTCTGCAGCTACTAAAAGGCACGATTCAGACATTCAAAAAATATTATTTATAAGCCTATTCTGTGCTCAGAAGTGTTCTATCCTGTAAAGCAGTGTTCTCAACCTTTTTTTTTTTTTCATTATTGCTCCCCTAAGGAGACTGTTTAGACACATCCGTTCTAATTATGCCTCCCAAATTTTAATATCATGTATACACTGCATATCGGTCTATATACTATATATAAATTTGTGTTCTATACATTAAAAAGTGAGATTTGAGGGGTTTTTTGCCCCCTTAAGAACCAGTTTTTGCCCCTTGGGGATGATATCACCAATTGAGAACACACGCCCTAAGGAAACAGAGGAAAACATTTCTGCTTTCACAAGGCCCATGTTGTAGCATGCGAATTTGGATCAAAAACAAATAAAATATCAGATGTGAAAAGTGCTATGAAATAGTAAAGTAGGATGCTATGATGGAGAACGGCTGAGGGGCTGAGCCAGAGGCCCCTGTGAAAGGTGACCCCAGGGGTGAGATCTGAATGACCGCAGGGGCAGCCAAGCACCTACAGGGGAGGAGCTGCTAGTGCGATGGCCTTGCTAGGCACCGATCTGGCGAGGGGCACGAGAAGGGCGGAGCGTGGCGACCTCAGTGACGCCACCGTTAGAGACAGGGTCGTTCTGAAGACTGGGTATACAGCAAAGAAAAACACTTGATAAACAGTACATTGCTAAATGAATGGGAGGGGTTATTATTTCCAAAACACTGCTTTTAGGCATTATAGGCAGAAAATGACTTAGCTCTGAACCCTGTTGTCAAAAAAAAAATAGTTGGTTTTGAAAAACAGCTGAAGAGGCTGGATTCTGGAAAAAGGCTAAAATAACCAAAGATATTACATAGCCAGACATCTAGATAGACCTAGAAGAGAAAGAAATGTTCGAAGAAATGGTACCTAACATTTCTGAAGTCCTTACCCTTCGCTTCTCTACAGAGTGCTTTGCACATAGGGATCCTCAGAAGCCCATGGGGTTATTCTCTTCATTTCACAGATGAGATGCTAAGGCTCCGAGAGCACAAGTGACTTGCCCAAAATCCCCCCGGGGCAGTATGTGGCAGGGCTTAGGTCTGTCTGGCCTGAGTCTAAGGTCTTCACCAAGATGATGTCACCCTGTTTCCTCATCTAATTCTATATACACTCCATCTTCTGTGCCTGCCCCTTTGCTATGAGTGATTTCTATTTATTCAATTTGAGCAGCTTGACTTCTCCTGCTAGGACATCAGACTCAGCTCAACAATTAGAAGACTAATTATAATGTTCTTACAGGGCCTAGGAATAAAAACTGTCAGCACCATGTTTAATTACCCACTGTCTTGCTTGTAGGGGGGAAATACATCTTTTCTCATGTCCTGAGGATTAGTCAATATAGACTATGTCTGGGTTGGAAGAGAATTTAAAAGCAGACTTGATTCTGTTTTGGACTTCCTAAAAATGCAAACCGAGAACTGCCAACAGGACCGCACTGCCTGGGATTAACTGTCAAGAGAAGACCCAGAGACACCTGTCATGAGGAGACACCAGACACTTGGCTGTGTCTGGCAGCTATGAGTCATAATTTAAGTGGTAGTGGATGTGAACACCCAGGATCAGGGACTGATTCATGATATGAAAGTGTCATATGGAACCAAAAGCATGTGGTTGAGAAGAACTATAGTTTCAAAGGGATGGACCGAGAGCTCATCTGTGAAAAATTCTGCCAATCATCAGGTATGTATGGTTTTAAGCAGAGGCTTTCATTCTTGTCAATATGCAGGCAAAATCAAAATTGTCTCCTGTTAGGCAAATACTTGATAAAGCAGTGTATACAATTACAGATGCACTTACGCTTTCTTCCCCTTTTTGATGAAAATCTCACAAAATAGAGTTCCTGTATTTGTACGGCCCACAGGTGTAGGAGAATTACAAAGAGTGAATAGGTCTGTGTGTGAGTAGCACACAAAGATATACATGAAACTAGCAATAATTAAAAACACCAATTTATACCAACCATCCTAGAGAAAAGACTGAACTATCTATTTTCTCTAGAAAATGATACTACAAAATCATTGTTATATGAAGAGGCAATCAAAGATTAGGCAGACAAGAGTATAGAAGAAAATCATCATAAAAATGTGGCCGGCAGCTAATGAATAAAAATCTTATTTTTTTTATTTTGTGATGTGTGTGGTACTCATCAGTTTTTTTTAATTTATAGTTTGCTACAACTCATCCCCCCAAAAAATTCACTTTTGTATTGAGTTTGTATTTGTACTAAAGGGCTTCCAAAACTGTACAAGCTTCAAACCCCACAAAAATTAGCCCCGGATGAAGCTTGCAATCAAGGGGAGATGGGGCACATAAACACAAAAATTAATATGCAAGACATCACAAAATAAATAGCACTGTATTAATCTATAAAAAGATTCTCTAATACAAGAGTGGTTAAGAAGGGAAATACTGGTTGGCTGGAGTTGTCAAGAAAGCTTCAGATGAGGTTAAACTTGAAGGGACCATTGAAGGACCTGTAAAATTTTGACTCACTTATTAATGTGCTTTCATGGATTCTTCAAACAGTGTACAGAGTCCTTGCTTTAGAACAGATCGTGCCAGTCATGGCGCAGTGGGGCACTGAAACTTTAACGTATCCAACAGCTATTCATGAGTGCTTCTTCCATGCCAGGCACTGGGGATGCCAATGGGAACCAACAGAGCCCTAGAGAGCAGAGGGAAAGCAGGGATGAAGGTTCCAGATATGGGGCTGCATACCACATCCCTGTAAACAGCTCATCAGGGCTTAGCCATAGTGAAGACGGCAATTTCTGAGATAAAATGTAATCTTAGGTGCTTTGCAATGAAAGACTGGAGACTGACAAAGCCAGGAACTGCACAGAGGAGAAAATGGTACTTTAGAGGGAAGATGAGACAAGTCTCAGATTCTCTTTCTGGCAAAATGAGGAAGGACATGTGAAATGACTAGATGACCTAGAAGAGAAGAAAGAAATGTTTGGGGGTGCCTGGGTGGCTCAGTCGGTTAAGCGTCCGCCTCTTGATTTTGGCTCAGATCATGATCTCAGGGTCATAAGATTGAGCCCAGGGTCGGGCTCCATGTTGGGCGTGGAGCCTGCTTAAGATTCTCCCTCTGCCTGTCCTCTCCTCCCCCCCAAAAAAGAAAAAGTTTGATTTGAGTCCATATAAAAATTCTGCTCTGATGACCATAATATCCTGTAACAGAAATGGAGACGAATATATAAGTACTCACCCATTCATTCATTTAAACACGTATTTCTCAGATACCTAGATATTCAAGACTGTATCAGCTGTGTCAGATACCAGGGACAAAGAGAAGAAATTTTTCAGTTGTTTATTTTCCAGCCAGACTAAACATAAAAGGTAGAGCCTCTACAATAATGCCATGGGAAGGGGCCAGAAGGAGGCAGACACTGAGCTAGTGGTCTTTCATAAGCTGACCAGATTGAATATTAGAAGTAAATAAGAAAGCAAATTTAAAAGCTTTCCATTGCCCTCGTCTTTCCATTAGACCAACCCTGAGGCTTTGGAGAGTCCTCAGGCCCCTGGCCTCATTAGAAAAGCAGATGGACATATCAGAGGGGTTCATGACAGCCAGGGATGACCCTGATATGATCAGGTCCTAGTTGCTGACCCTGTAGAGATGGTTATGACTTTGAAATTTGAGGGCGATGACTTTTGATAGGCAATGAAGCACAAGGTAAAATCTAAAATTATGTTAGGATTTAAGAAAAATAATCCCCCCTGTAGGAAGGGGGGGAGAAGGAGAAATAAAAATTAAAATCGGGTAGCAGCAATATCGTCAACCATTTATTAAATCAAGTATTGCTTACCTGCACTAATAAAAGTATACACAACATGGATAATAGACCAAAAGTGAGTATTTCAAAATACTGTTAGCATTAATGAGAGAAAACTGGGAGCCTAGTGGAGGAACATGGCTGACATACACATGGGTGGATAGTGAGTGTGTATGTTTCTAAGTCCACATGGATATAGTGGAATTACATGACATGTTCCGTCCACGTGTTCTTCCTATTTCTGACCACCTGTCTTGGTCTGTCAGTGCCTGCACCTCGCCACCTAAACCCCTAATAAACAGTCTTTATTTCTGCTGCAGGCAACACAGAGTTATCCCGAGTCATGTAAAATGGAAGTGTTCTACACTGGATAAATGGAATTCCCAAAGAGTGTGAAAATATCAGTGGTTTGGTTACAGATGCTGCTTTTATCAGATGATCTGTGGACTTCTTCCATCCCAGAGTAACGGCTCTTATTCCACTCTCAGAAAATAATTTCATCGTTTAGGAGCTCAGAAAATGAAAATAGTTTCTGAATCGGTGTGACTATTTCTGCAGTCTCTGCCTTTTTCCATAACACAGCTTTGCTGAGCTGCTAACAGCTCAATATTTATAAGCATTCAAAGAGAGCATTAATCTTCCTGATTAATTAATTCACTGACTTCTCCAAAATCTTTCCTGTGAGCACTCCTGGACCCATGGTTCCCACTCTCTCCACTCTTGTTTTCCACCCCTGTTAGCCTTTCTCTTCATCTAGTGCTGGGCATAAAAAATGGTCCCTGGTCTAGACTGCTTATGCATTCTTCAGCAGGCACCTAAGAGACTTTCACAAATTCCTCGTGCACTTCTAAACTTTAATAATGAAGATCATGGACTTACATGAATAATTGGCAGATGGAATTTGAAAGCCAATTTCTTTTGCTCATTAAAATTTTGGACAGACACTCAAGCACAATGAAGGAATTTAATGTTCATTTAAACACCATTCCTGGAGTGTGACTAAAGCTCACTGAGTTATAGAAGTTTGAAGCAGGTGAGGTTTAGCCAGTGAATTCTAGAAAGTGTGGCCCTGTGGGAAACCCGGAGCCAGCTAAGCTGGGCCAGGACTCCAGACCCACAGAGAATGTGGGAGAATGGAGGTTGTAGTTCTAGCCCCTGAGGAAGGAAAACAGGTAGAGGTTTTGTTGTGCACGCGTGCACACACACACACACACACACACACACACACACACACGCACCCTCTGGGCAACTGTATTTTCTCCTTACCTTCTTTTTCTCTCATCTTTTCTAACTTGATACAAACTATGCAGCAAGTGGACCCATCCTATTCATACCAGACTTTAAGCCATGGGTAGCTCTTTTTCCCAGACGAAGTTGTGGCCTGGAGAGGTACATATCACCAGTGTGGTACACCCATCAGACACACACACACACACACACACACACACACACACACACACACAATCCCCGTTTCATTTACTCTAATGGGGGGAAATTTACTTTTAGAAAACATTTAATTATTTTTGAGATAAATAAATTCCCAAAAGCCATTAACTGTAAGAGTAAGGGAACTAATATTTACCATGGCAAATGAGGTTATTTGGAGTTAGCACTAGGCAAGCCTTGAATTCCACACTAACAAATTTAAATATTTTTCCGTATGTGACGGGGAACCATTCTGGGATTAATGAAGGCAGAGTTGATGTTAGACCAAGAGTTAACCAAGAGTATGAGGAGGAATTAAACCAGAGAGACCAGGTAGGGGGCTAGGGTAACAATTTATGGAAAAAATAACAGAGTTAACCAGAAGCAGAATAAATGAGAGATGGGAAAAAATTACAAAGCAACAGGGCACTGGTATCTTAGGAATTGATAAGTATGGCTACTTGGATGGAAGATGGAGAAGAAAGAGCAGATGCGATCTGTAGCCTTCATGACTGCGGGTGTGATGACACCATCAACTGAGATATGAAATACAGACGGGAACACAAAATTGAGGAGAGGGAAGAGTTATTACATGTTGACATTTTTTAAAGTTGGCTTATACTCTTGACATGACGTGATGAAAATGACACCTTACCTGTGATCTTCCTCCCCAAAAACTGTAACCCCATTCTAATCATGAGGAAAACATCAGACAGATTCTAATGGAGGGACATCCTACAATCTATATGACCAGCACTTCTCAAAACTGTCAAGGTGATCCAAAACAGGGAAAGTCTGAGAAACTGTCACCGCGGAGAGAAACCTAAGTCAACATGAAAACTAAATGTAATGTCTTATCCTGGATGGGATCCTGGAACAGAAGCGGACATTAGGTAAAAGCTAAGGAAATCTGAATACATGATAAACTTTAGTCAACTGTTCTAAAAAGTAAAATCAAACTTTTAGAAATCTGTTTATTAAAGCTTTTGATACCTGCTAACCCATCATGGGAGCTGGGAAGGGCAGAGCACAGAAAACAAGTAAGTTCTTGTGCCCCAAGCACAAATACTCCATTACGTGTTAGATCACATCACTGAGAAGCCCATCACCATCCCGCCACCCACTCAAATGAGAATGCTAGGGCGCGGGAAAGCAACTCACTACCTGCCCTTAAAAGCTAGAGTTTCTGGTACTAATGTTGAAATGACAAGAAGGGGCCCATATGAGAAAGTAATGCAACAACAGAGAGGAAAACTGGCCTAAGAAAAGCATCTTTTTGGTCAATGCTACATTGGGGTTGCAAAGAAACTATGATCTTACACCTTAAACCTCTGTGCTTTTGGCTTTCATCCAACAACTGTATCCTCAGCACCTACACAAGCTGAGTACCGTCAGCTGCTAGGGGTGTGATGAGTAATACACCACAGCTCCTCCCATAGGAAGCTCACCGTCTACTCTAGAGATAGGATTGCAAATAATTCCAGTATCTGTTAGAGCAAGGATATTATATTTAAAAGAGAAAAAAATGTTTTGGGAATGCTGAGAAGGAGACAATTAATTCCCCTTGGATACATGGTCAGGGAGGGCAAGGCCAAGGAGACAGCTTTGAAGCGGGCCATCAAGGGTAAGTTGTCTCCTGTCGTGCAAAGAGGGAGTATTGAGCATTTGCAAAGACATGGTGAGAGTCAACAGCACGGTGTGCTCGGGGAAGTGGAAGCCAGGGCTTTGAGAATGGACTTAGGTCAATCAGGAAGTAGAAAGGCCAGAGTTAGGGACACCAGGTACGAGGCCACTATAATGATTCAGGTTGGAGATGCCAACACACTATAATTGGGAGGAAATGTTTTAAAATGCCTCATCTCTCCTCTCTTCTCATGCCTCCAATATAGTCAAGCAAAAGAACCTTGAGTCCCCAGAGTCTTCTGCTCTTGGCAATGCAGTAAGGCCTCACATCTGTTTCTTGAGCAGCCAGAGGCTAGAGGGCATCAGTGTCCAGGCCTCCTCTCATTAGAGAACCCTGGGGTACAGGCCCATGCCCATTTCAGCGTGCACTGGGGAATTCCATGCGCAGCTGCACCATCTGCTAAGAAACTCTCCCTTCCGCCCCGTACAAGTTCTCTCAGCTCCGGCTGTTAGATGGGGGCCATGCTCATAGCCTGCCTGGGGCACGTGGGGGCATTGCTTCAAACACTGCAGAGATTACCAATTATCTTGTTTCCAGAAAGATGTGGCCAAGGCTGTGGAGATGCAGGCTGCTTCTTCCCTTGGAAGGAAGTGAAAACAATCTATGGCAGATACTTTGCTCGGAAACCAGCTGACCTCATGAACCCTCCGAGGTTTGGTCTCAAGTTCTCATCGCTTTTGTCGACTGATACAGCTCAAAGAACTCAAGTTCTGTGACCGGGAGCGGGAGGTCGTGCTGCACTCTGGCCCTGCGGCTTTGCTGCACTGGTTGGGACAGAGAGGCATGTGTGGGACGGTAAAGGGCCCAGACTCTGCAGCACACAGACTTGGCTTTGAACCCTGGCTCCATCACATACTAGTGAGAAGACCTCCCTATCCGTTTCTCCTTTTGTAAAAACAGGCGCAACAGTACCCACTACCAAGGGCTGTTGTGAGGATTAAACATTATATTCTAGGTGAAGCACTTGTATACAGCCTGGCACGTGGTGATCAAACTGAGCAGGGAGACGCCTTTCACAGGACCAGCCGGTACCAGCTGCGACGCGCGCCTCCGGGCGTGTTACACCAAAGCTGCACGCACACGAAATGCCTGCTGTGTGTGCCAGAGGCTTGGGCTAGCGGGACACAGTGGCCAAAGGATGGGACTCCAATGCCGGGGTTGGAATCCCAACTCCTTCACCACCTAGTTTTGTGGGCTCCGGCAGTAACATGCCCTCTCTGCCCTCACTTTCCTCAGCTGCAAAATGAGAGTAAGAATAAAAGCTACCTCATCAAGTTACTGCTGAGTAAATGAGATTCATCCAGTGTTGCACACAGTTGGGAGTTTATTCGCCCAGATTGCTATATAGCAGTACATTCTGTGCATATTCTATGCTTTATTTATCCGTTCTACTCTCGATGGAGATTTCTGTTGTTTCCAGTTTGGGGCTTTGACAAGTAGTCCTGCTTTGAAATTTCTTATACAGAAATATATGTAAAATATGTATGCATAAATATATGTAAAAATATGTAGACAATTTCTGGGTCAAGTAGAATTTCTCAGTCAGAGGGTATCAGCTTTAGCAGACCCCACCAACACGTTTTCCAAAGTGGCTGTTCTGATTTAAATCCCTACAAGCAGTGTATGAGAGTTCAGTTGCTCCGTATCCTCACCAACACTGGGCATTTTTTAATGTTTTCATTTTCGCCATTCTAATGGGTTTGTAGCATTATCACCTTGTAGCTTCAATTTGTATTTCTCTGGTGACTTAATAAAGCTGAACACCTTTTCATGTATACATTAAACACTGTGTCTGGTATAGAGTAAGCATGCAATGAATGTTAGCCATTCTTCTTCTTCTTCTCTGGTGACCAAGGCACAACTTTTCAAGTGGGGGCACAGACAGAGATTTCTGGAAGCTTCTAAACATTTTATACTCTCTTGACCTACCTTCTCTCTCTCATGTATGCTTTTCCCCACGCCTCCCTCTTCTCTTGGCCAACTTCCCTATAAATAATATTCCTTGACTCTCCCTGAGTCCAGACATGTTGAGTAAGAAAAAATGAAAGCCAGGTGAGACTTCCGACCTCCACCCCAAACAGGCTCCCACCCTTGTTCAGATGTGCCCAGTCCAAGAGGAACAGAAAGGATCCTTATTCAGAGGCTCTAGGTCACCCAGTCTCATCCATCTGACCTGATCCCCCTCTAGTTCTTTCTTGATAAATGGCTTTGACAAATTTCTCATTATTATGGTGTCTGGTCTAAATCAGACTTGAATCTTTAATGCTTCCCATTAGGAAAAATGCATCACTTGATTTTTAAGATGCAGACACAATTCCCCTTGCAAAGCCAGTATCCTGAGGGGTTTGCTAATGCATCAAGCCACGTAACTCCGAGTAAAATTCCATGATGTCCCTAAAACAAGAAGACAGTTAAGCTCTGTCCTTAGTTTAGCCCTTCCTGATAAACTCCAGGAGAAAAGAACAAAAAATGTGTAATTGGGGGTGGACTTATACCTTATAAGATCTTGGGAGAGAGACAGAAAGAAGACAGCTTAATATTTTCCAAACCAAGTCAAAAATTTTCATCCATGTTTGTACAAAATATTCATTATGTAATGTAATAGACACAATTTTATTCTCTACATAGCTGGGTTAAGATTTTCTCTTAGATGAAACCCACCTTTGTTAAGAAATTTCATGGTATACCTCCATGGGATAAAATGTGGGACCCCTGCCACCAAGGACCTTGAGAGGCAGAAATACTCTGGATGAGACAAAGAAATCAAAGTTGCTGATCACAATAGAGGTTGCAGGGAAGAGAAAGAAAGAGGGACACTAAGCAGCCAAAGACATGGTTTGCGGCTGTTTGACAGGGCATACGCAACCCCTTAAGTCTTTGGGAGAGCTGCTTACTTTATTAAATGCATAGTGCGAGGTGAATCTTTTGTGGACACCCACAAAGGAACTGAGCTCCTTGTGCAGGTCAACCAGGGGTGGAATTGGAAAAGCATGAACACAGAAGCCACAAGGAGGAAGGTGGAGGGTGGTGGCCAGAAGAAACAAGCAGCCTGGAAACAGCCTGACGTGTGGCTAGGGCTCCTGACTCAGTCAAACTTGGGGCAACCAATGCGCAGCGGTCTATGCAGAACCTTTCCGATGTTAGCATTCCAAGGATGCCCTCTGGTCCAGGCCAACTCTAGCCAGGCTGGAAAAGTGAGGATTTGAATCAAGTTTCCCTAAATTTCCTAAGGCTAGGGAGGTCCCAGTTGACAAGTGAAATATAATTAAAAGAGCACATATACTAACTATTCAACCTTTGGTTTCTGAGTGTGACAACTTCCAATACACAAACATAGACACAGACACACAAGTACCAAGAGGATATGCTAAAATTAATAAAAATGTCTCCTGACAAGTTAAATCCCCCTCCTGATCAATAATTTAAGTTTTTCAGCTTTGTTTACTTAAGAGCTTGCCTTCCTTTGTGCATTGAGGAAGATACACAGCTTTGCCTCAGCTCCTGTGTAAGCCCTCGAAATCAGCTGCCTTTCCATCGAAGATTTTCAATCTGATCCTATACTTTCGCGAGGGAGAGAAAAAGGGGCAGAGCAAGAGGCTCACTTCTGGGACTTCACTCGCCCCCATTTTCTGCCTCCCCACCAATGTGCACGCAACGTGGAAGAACTGATCAAGGGAGGACATGTGTGCTTGCAAAGTCTGGGCCCACTGAGCTCCTCAGCTAAGATTAAGTTATGTTTTCAATAAATTTCACTCAGACTTTCTATTTTTGTAGTCTTAAAAACCAGTAGAAATAAATTTATTGAGAATATGATCTCATCTCCAAACATTCACTCAGTCCACGGTCTCCTAAATTAGAGTGCAAATTCCAAGAGTCAGAACAGAATTACCTTTCAGGCTAATAGGATTAGAATAAAGCAGCATAATCTAGTTGTGTTTTAGAACAAGACATGCCTGGATTTTAATTCCAAACCTGGTCAGGAGTCCCACTAAGGCCTTTGGTCACAGTCCCTGTGAATGAGGGTGTGAAAGAGGAATCAGGGATCTGGGCCTGAAAAACTAAAAGGGTGCAGCAGTTAAAACTGAGTGGTGCAGGCTGCAGGTAGAGCAGGCTGAGGGAGAAAGAACCAGAGCTGGGTACAGGGTATGGTAAGGAGAGAGTTCTACACTGAAATATAAGTTTGGGAGTCACTGACGTACATACAGATGGTATTTAAAGCCATGACCAGATGAGATTACTAAGGGAGTAATGGCAGGGAGAGAAATGTTTGTATGTCCATGGGTGTACCATACCAGCCGGAAGTTGGCTGGCCAACACACTCCCTCTCCCTCACCTACGCTCAGTCCATCCATCACAGCAGAAGTTTCGGTGCTCTACCGCGTGAAGCCAAAGTGGTGTAGGACAAAGTGTAGGAATTTCAGGCTTGGAGATAAGAGGGACTTGGGCTCAGCCAGGCCACTTCCAAGTGTATTACCTTGGGCCAATCACTTAATCTCAGTGAACCCCCATTTCTTCATCTGTAAATTGGAGATCATCATCTCCCTCTAGGGTATCTGTGAGTGTTAAATAAATAGAATAAAAATAACTTGTAAGGGGCACCTGGGTGGCTCAGTTGGTTAAGTGACTGCCTTCAGCTCAGGTCATGATCCCGGGGTCCTGGGATCAAGCCCCACATCGGGCTCCCTCCCCCTCCCACTCCTCCTGCTTGTGTTCCCTCTCACGCTGTCTTTCTCTCTCTCTCTGTCAATTAAATAAATAAATAAAATCTTTAAAAAAAAATAACTTGTAAAATACTTTATCCTTTACAAATCATTATCATGCATCTCATTATAATCTCTGATAACTGAGGGGAGAAAATGCTGTGCTTCTATTAGTGATTACATATAAAGTTTAGGACAGTACCTACCAATGTTGAAAGTGTACATACCCTTTGATGAAGCAATTCCAACTACCCTACAAATATAGCTGCACAGGCATAAAGATAAACGTGTTAGGCGCTGGTAATAAGGAGAAATTTGAAAAAATATGTATCAGTAACAGATCAGGTAAATAAATCATGGCATATTCATACTTTGGAATGCCACTTGTTAAATATAATGAGAAATTTTACGTGTATCGATACGAAAAGATGATCCAATTTGTTTTAAATTTCATATATTCATATTTCACATTTTGATACACACGTGGCATAAAGACTAGAACTGTTGAAAGCGGTCACTAGGTGTGGCTAAGGAGGTTCATGTCCCTCTGAGGAATGCTACTGATGTTGGAGAGAATGGCTTCCACTTTCTCCTTTTTACACTTTGAAATCTTTGAAGTTTTATAACAAACAAAAGGTATTTTAAAGACATACTCCAAACTAATCCCTGTGCCCCAAGGTTTTTAAGACAGCAGTGCACCAGGAACATAGAGCATATATCCAAGTCCAGAAAAAATGTCTCTGTTGGGTTCCTGGTTATATTTCAATTCTACAAGCCACGGCTTTCCTTCCCACCAGTCCATGTGGTAACACAGAAGCAGTCCATGAGGGGGAAATACAGGCCCCAAAGTAGGGACACATTGGGAAGGAAAAAGGAAATGCAAATGTATTCTGAAAACAGATGATGTCTGGAAGAGAAAGTGTGTTTGGCAGCAAGAAGGAAAATCACAGGAAGAGGAGAGAAAAGCAGTAAAAGAGAAACAGCCAAAGGAGGTGGTAATTAAGTGCGAAGCTGAAGATTTCCAAGGGATTTTTCAGCTTCGGCAAGAGTCAGGCCTCTGGACAATTCTGCCTAAGTGTGTAGACATTGTTTGACATTTCCTTTTTTTAATTTTTTTAAATATTATTTATTTATTTATTTGAAAGAGACAGTGGGCAAGAGAGAGAGAGCACAGGAGCAGGGGCGGAGGGAGAAGCAGACTTCCCGCTGAGCAGGGAGACGACTGGGGGATCATGACCTGAGCCGAAGGCAGACGCTTAACCGACTGAGCCACCCTCAGGGGCAAATGTGCCCCTATTTCTTTTTTTTTACTAAAATTATTCCATTAGAGCAGTAGCTCAAGACCATGATATCCTGACACTATTTGCTAGCAATGTTCCAAAGATTTAAGTTTTTGAATAATTTGCTTAATTTCATAGTTAAAGAGGACTCGAGGTTAGCCTTCTCATTCATTTTGATATGTTTGAGAGATAAAGGGTAGTGTCACTGCCAGCGGTGAGGAAGTTGTGTATAATCCACAGACTGTGCTGCTCCTCCTAACACTGTCACTCTTCTTTTCCCGGCTCTGGAGCCTCCCATGGGTCACTGGTTGAGTAGGCAGGACAACCATGATGGGAAATGCCTGTGACGATCAAGAATCATGCCACTTCCCACCTCATTTACAGTCTGAACCAAGACACAAGTGTCTGAAATGTCCAATAACAAAGAGATTAACTGATGGATTCTTTTGCACTAAATTGCTTGCTGTTACAGCTGCTGAGACGGTCAAAGAGCACCCAGGAACTTGACCATTCCGGCAGGGAACAGCTGTGGGGGTTAGAGGCCAGCCCCCCTTCCCAGAGCAGGACAGAAGAACTGACATCTGTATCGATCCTTCCTGTCACACCCGTGACAGTTCACAGACAAGATGACGAAAGACAGGTTTTGCATTTGGTCCTAAATAACTGTTTAACGTCACAAAAACTGAACCAAAGCCAAGAATACGTTATGATGTCTCCAATGACCAGTCCTATCTTTGGAATAAGATGTACACAATACACCAAACTCGGGGTCAGGAAACAAGTTCTTCTCTAGACACAGTCAAAACTTTTCTGGGTCTCATAAAACAAACAGGGCTTGTGATACAACTTAAGTTTAACAGGGAGCTTTTGGATTACATGAGCTCTAGACGTTGGATATAGAGGGCTGAGATTCCAGACACTTATATACCAAGTTCTTTCATATACGTGTGTGTGTCTGTACATGTATGTATATGTAGACAGTGTATGTATACATTAGCATCACATATATGTATATAGGGAATAAGAAATTATTTACATAGTCCTTTCTACCTATATTATTATCTCATTTAACCACTTTGAAATCGTAAGGAAGCTACACGGCTGGAGTGGAATAAGGAGAGTGAAGAGAGAAGAGAAGGTTTAAGGAGTAATGTGAAGGTCAGAGGGGACAGCACCATTGCAGGCCATTTTAGGGACTTGGGCTTTTACTCTAAATCACGTGGGAAATCATCAGTGATTTTTTTGGAAAGAGGAATGACTTCAATGGAACTGGAGGGTGTTATGCTGAGCGAAATAAGTCAATCAGAGAAAGACATGTATCATATGACCTCACTGATATGAGGAATTCTTAATCTCAGGAAACAAACTGAGGGTTGCTGGAGTGGGGGTTGGGGTGGGAGAGATGGGATGGCTGGGTGATAGACACTGGGGAGGGTATGTGCTATGGTGAGCGCTGTGAATTGTGCAAGACTGTTGAATCACAGATCTGTACCTCTGAAACAATAATACATTATATGTTAAGAAAAAAAAAAAAAAGAAGAAGATAGCAGGAGGGGAAGAATGAAGGGGGGGAAATCAGAGGGGGAGACGAACCATGAGAGATGATGGACTCTGAAAAACAAACTGAGGATTCTAGAGGGGAGGAGGGTGGGAGAATGGGTTACCCTGGTGATGGGTATTAAAGAGGGCACATTCTGCATGGAGCATGGGGTGTTATGCACAAACAATGAATCATGGAACACTACATCAAAAACTAATGATGTAATGTATGGTGATTAACATAACAATAAAAAAATTTAAAAAAAAAAAGAGGAATGACTTCATCCAACTTGCATTTTAACAAAATGGCTCTGGCTGCTGTGTTGAGTACAGAGCAAGGGGGAGCAAAGTATAGACACAGAGACCAGTGAGGAAGCTACTGTAATGACCTAGGGGGGAGATGCTGGTGGCTAAGACAGGGTGATAGCAGGAAGGGAGGGACAAGTGGCCACACTATGGACAGCTTTAAAAGTAGAGCCACCGCGATTTGCTTGAAGGACTAGAGATATGTATGAGAGAGAGAGAGAGAGAAAAAAAGTCAAAAATCGTTCTTAGGTTTTGACCTAAGCAACTAAAAGGGTGGCTCCATCAGCTGATACGACAGAGACTATGAGAGAAGCAGGTTTGTGGGAAGTTGCTAAGGAGCTCAGTTTTGGTCAAACTAGGCGTCTATTAAACATCCAAATGGAGAAATCAAGTAGGTAGTTGAATATGCGGTTCTGGAGTTTGGGAGAATGGTCTAGGCTGGAGACATATATTTGGGCATTGTGGTAGGCAGAACAATGTCCCCCCAAAGAGGTCCATGACCTAATCCTCAGAATCTTTGAATATATTACTTCCCATGGGTGGGGGGAGACTTCACAGATATGATTAAGGGTATGGAATTTGAGATGGATCGATTATCCTGGATTATATGACTGAGCCCAATCAAATCAGAGAGGTCCATAAAGCAGAGAACTCTTCTTGGCTATGGTGAAAGAGAGAGAGCTGATGAAAGAAGAGGGTCCAAGAAATAAGACATTGATGGCTTTGAAGACACAGGAAGGAAACCACAAGCTAAAGCATGTAGAAAACCCCTAAAAGATGCAAAAGGCAAAGAAATGGATTGTCTACTTGAGCCTCCAGAAACGAATGTGGCCCTGGTGAGAGGTTATTTTAGCCCAGCAAGACCATGTCAAACTTCTAACCTAAAGAACTGTAAGATAATAAATCAGTGTTGTTTGAAGTCACTAAATTTGTAGTCATTTGTTAGAGTAGCAGTGGAAAACTAACGCAAACATCGTCAATATAGCAATAGTATTTAAATCCATAAGGGTGGGATGTTGGTGGCAGAAAAGGGAAGAAGCCGGACTGAGCTTTGGCAAATTTGAAAATTAAGTCAGGAAAATGAGGAAGACCCAGCAGAGATGGCTGAGAAGGAATGGACATGAATAGAAAGAGAAGGAAGCAATGTTCTAGAAGCCAAATGAAGAGTTTGTGTCCCATGCTGCTGAAAGGTCAAGTAAGATGAGGAAAGGGGATACCCAGCTAATACACAGAGAAAGGATATACACAGAAAGAAAACAGGGGACCTGGTCCTCACCACTCAAGCAGCTTGGATGGTGGAGACACGTGAATGGTACCCACCCAGAGTGCCCATATTTTCACACACAGGGATTCTAGAGTCTCTAGCCAACTTGGCCCAACTAGAACCCTAGAATGTTTTCAATCAGATAGCACTCTTTCGTGTGGGGGATGGAAGGAGTGAAGGTCAGTAGCAAGAGGAAGAGAGCAGAAGAGAAAAGAACAGAAGGACTTTCAACTTTCTCTTACAGACCTGCACGATTGTCTTTCCTTTTACCATACAATACAGTCCTAAGCCCTCCAAGCCCCAACTTGTTAAAAAGCATAAACCCTAAGGCCAAGAGAGTTAATATAATATCTCAAGACCAGGAACTACCTTTTTTCTTAGAAAAAACATGACCTCACCAAAAAAAAAAAAAAAGAGAAAGAAACCACACAACCTTCTAGGACCTGACATTTCACTTCAGCCACAGCTTCAGACAACTTTCTATATTTTGCCTTCCTTCACCTCAAAACTCAAGGTTAGGTGACCATCTATAGAAGACCGATTGAAATCATGCATGGAGGATTCTTGGAGCCTGAGACAAATATAGCATATGTCACATTGCCTCACACTGTTATAATTGTTTACCTGTTTATCTTTTTCAATAGACCCAGAAGTCCTCAAAAAGGTGAGACTATGCCCTTGCATCACTGAATTGTAAAAACAGTAATTCATTAACTTTTCACTCACTCAACTAATCATATGTTTCAGACACAGTGTAGTTTTTAGGCATTTAATCTTAACACAACCCTATGAGATGGGTATTATTTATGCCACTTCCCAGATAAAAAGATTGAGATTCAGAAAGGTTAAGAAACTTACCTGGGACGCCTGGGTGGCTCAGTCGGTTACGCGTCTGCCTCGGCTCTGGTCATGGTCCCAGGGTCCTGGGATCGAGTCCCACATTGGGCTCCTCGCTCAGCAGGGAGCCTGCTTCTTCCTCCGCCTGGCATGCTCTCTCTCTGACAAATAAATAAATAAAATATTTTTTAAAAAAAAAGAAACATGGGGCGCCTGAGTGGCTCAGTCGTTTAGCATCTGCCTTCGGCTCAGGTCATGATCTCAGGGTCCTGGGATCGAGCCCCACATCGGGCTCCCTGCTCAGCGGGAAGCCTGCTTCTCCCTCTCCCACTCCCCCTGCTTGTGTTCCCTCTCTCGCTGTCTTTCTCTCTGTCAAATAAATTTAAGAAAAAAAAAAAATCTTAAAAAAAATTAAAAAAAGAAACATACTTGATGGTCATGTTAAGTCATGGGAGTGGCAGAACTGGCCAATGCCAAATTCTGTGCTAAAAAACGGCCCCTGCTAAGATGTCCACATCCTAATTCCTGGAACTTGTGAATGTTACCATATATGGAAAACAGGACTTTGCAGATGAGATTAAATTAAGGGTTTTGAAGTGGGGCGATTATCTTGGATTACCCAGATGGGCTCAATGTAATCACAAGAATCCTTATAAGAGGGAGGCAGGAGATCATACTGAAGAGCAGCAGATGTAACAGCAGAAGTGGTCGTTGATGTGATTTAAGGAAGGGGCCATGAGCCAAGGAATGCAGGCAGCCTTGAGAAGCTGGAAAAGTTTAGGAAACAGATTCTCCCCTAGAGCCTTGAGAAGGAACCCAGCCCTGCCAATATGTTGATTTTAGACTTCTGAACTTCAGAACAGGAAGACAAGAAATCTGTGTTGTTTTAAGCCACTAAATTTGTGGTCATTTGTTAATGATAGCAATAAGAAACTGACACAGTGCTCTCTGTCTTCATATGGCCTTTACATCCCCAGGACCTAAGATGGTTAATAGATATTTGCTAATTACTGAAGGAGGAAGAGATTCTCCTCCAGGGTGTCTCCCACCTGGCACTACCTGAACTCCTAACAGGAAGAATCTAGCCTTCGTCAGAGAGAGGGAGGCAGAAGCAGCCCAGGTGTATCTGGGGTGGTAAGTTTTCCTAATTCCTAAGTTGAATGGATGGTGCTAGTAATAATCTGAAGCTCATTCTATGTCAGTAAGCGTGCCCTTGGAAGACGTAACAAAATGCAACTCTAATTTACAGCTGTGATTTAGAGCCATGAAGAGCTGGAGGGACATAGAGGAGGAGGGGACTTAAGCTATTTTTAGGCCACCAATTAAGGCTCTTTTTTCCATATCCTATAATGGTGCATTAAATATCACAAATGATTCCATTGAAATTATAAGCAGCATCAGTAAAAAGATGAGCTGAGATCATATTTTATAATCTAATTCCTTAAATTATTTCATGACAAACTGGACCAATGAATATACACATGCATACTGCAAATGCACAAACTCTACCTTCCTCTTTCTCTGAGATCCTCATGGCCCTTTCTTAAACAAGGAAGATGGTATCAATAAGGAAACAGTTTTCCAAATTAATAAATTCAATATACTTCACAGCTTAGCTGCTTAAGAAACGAAGAGCTGGAAATCTAAACATTGCTTAGATTTCGCAAATGGCTTACCATGCCAAGAAGGGTTATTCCCCCCACCTGCATCCCAGTTTCTCTAGCCAAGTTAAAATCCTATGCTTTGAAAGTAAAAACTTCAAAACAGCTTTTGATCTTTTGAGAACAAGTACTATATAAGCAAAAAGATGGTTACAATCCCAACTAAAAGCAGTCATTTACAACTGTATCTCAAATTCACATATGCTTGTGTTCCATAATCTACGTGTAGTTGACATAGAAGGTAAAATAAATTGGGTAGACCTAAGATAAAATCAGTCACTGCCCTTGGTCTAGACCTTCTGATTAGACTGGCAATCCCCATGGCGTTCCCAGCTTGTTGGGTTTGCAGCCAAGGTTCCCAGGGGTCCTGAATAGCTTCAGAATCTGAATAAATCACACACACTAGGTGTCCATTGAAACCACCAGAAACTCAATTTATTTGTGACCTGAGACAGGATTTTATTGCTTCTTAGATTAACAGTTAAAAATGTTTTGCTTTTCTGCCTCGGGGGTGTTAGTTTGATGTATGAGGCAGGGAGATTATTAAATCTTCAGTGCTTCCAAAGATGTAAATTAAACCATAGCACCTCCTTAGCCACCTTCCCTGGATGAGCTGGAGATTTATTATTAACTTGTCACTCTTGCATGCTCATCAAAACAAGCAGACCATGAGTAATTACATCTATATGTTTAAGGATACCTGTCGTTTCAATTTTTTGCAGACAGAATATCACAAAGTCTCCTGATTTCCTCGCAGAGCGATATATAGCATGAGGACTTTTAGAGGGGAGAAGAGAATCACTTTCCTCTCCTAATCATTTCCATGAATATAATTTGAAAGAAAGGTGACATGTATGTAACTGTATATTGTTCTTTTAGTTTTAAATGAAATTGCACTTCATTTTGGCTTCCCTTGTGTGTTCACAGACATTGCATTGGCTGATTCTGTTCATCTGAGCATCTTTCAAAGACTTGGAAGAGGTCTAGCACTAAATGGATATATAAACTCTAAAATTCTCTTTTCAATTCTGTCACTCACAATTCAATTCAACAAATACAATATTTATTAGGTTCCTTTTATGTGGCAAGAAGCAGATGTGACTTTATTCATTCATTTCTTCATCCAATATTTATTTCATGTCTTTTATGTGCTAGTAATGGTACTAGGTATACCATTTTTCTATTAAGAACAGTGAACAGTCCTTGCCCTCATGGAGTTCATAGCCTTGTTACCCACCCCCAATATAAGTTTGCACAAATCCCTTCTAACATAAGTTTGCACCAGAAAAAGGAGTGCATCCCTTCTAATGTAAGTTTGCACAAAGTAGACATTAAATGGAATCAGCATTAAGACATCATGCCCTCCTCCTGGCCCAGTGTGGCTAGCAGGACTGAACTGCATGGAAACCGTGGTATTTCACATCTTTTTTGTTCTCCCTGTACCTAGCATAGCACCAATTACCTGGTTTGCTAAATAATCACAGAAGCATAGAAAGTTTTCAGAAGAAGTTTTAGGCATGCCTCGCTGGCCTCTGATCAGCCAGAAGAAAAAAATCACCTTTACCAGTGTAAACTATAGGATAATTATCCTTTTTTTTTTTAAGAACTATGTTCCTTATAATATCCTTGTCTCTTTTTAAAGTTTTTATTTTGGAAGTTGATAAAAATAAGAAAAAGATGAGATAATAAAATAATGAACCCCCATGTACACATCACCTAACTTCAGTAATTACCATTTTGTCATTCTTGTTTTTATCTATCACATTTCTCTCCTCTTCACCTTTTTGTTTTTGAGTATTTTAAAATAAATTCTCATTGTCATACCATTTCACCTCGAAATGCATCAGAATTTATCTCTGACAAATAAGATTTTTTGAAAATCTATCTATATCATTATAATACTTAACAAAATCACAATGTCTTTAACACTTCTAATATCTAGCCCATGTTCAAACGTCTCTGATTGCCTAACAAAAATCCTTTTGGAGTGAAACAAGTCTACATATTGGGTTTGGTTGATGTGTCTTTCATCAACACCTTTTCTCCCTAAGTCCTTTTGAATATCACCAAAATGATCAATATTTTAGTTTTATCCAGGATAAACAAGTCCATTCAAACTTAACATATGCTCCTGGTGAAACCTCATTTCTGTAATATTTTCAAGGACAGGGTGATCATTTATCATTCAAACAAAGAAACTCTTGAGTGAAAGGGTGATGCTATCAATAATTATACTGGTATAAACCAGGACAAATAGTCACCCTACCAGTAGCGATATCAGGAATAAAGGGGAAGATACGGTTTCTGGTTTCTTTTTGGGTATAGAGAGCTGGAAAAGAGCTAGAAAGGATGTCTCTCCCATCCTGACAATTAAAAAAAAAGAAAGAAAGAAAGTTGAACAAACTGCAAGTGAGTAACTTTTCCTGGATCCATCACAGGTGAAGCTAAGGAAATGCCAACTAGTCCCAAATCCGGGCTGAGACAAGCGCCTACAGGGAGACACTGAGCACAAGCACTTGCTTACTTGGGGCAGGTGAACACCGGGAAGAAGAATTCACCTAGAATTATCAACAAAACAGTGGAGGCTAAGTATTGGCTGGTAGCACACTAGGGAGCCCTAAAGGCTACAGATATAAGGGGAGTTAACACCACTTGCAGGCTTCTCTCTCTATAGATACCAATGGGTACTCACAAAAAAAATGATGGGAAGAGTCCTGAGAAAGCATCCCTCATGCGTGGTACATGCTTAAGGGTGAGGAAGAGCAGCTGCTGTAGGAAGGCCATGAGTCCAGCCCAGATTCTTCTCCATCTCCCTTATAAAAATAAAAACAAAAACAAACAAAAATATCACTGGTGATGTGGTATAAAAAAAAATCAAGGGAAATAACTTCATAATGCCAAGAGACAAAACAATAAACAGAACGAAACCTTATATATATAACACAGATGTTGGAGCTATCATCATTTAATTTAAAATAAATACGGGGGCACCTGGCTGGCTCAGTCAGAGGAGCGTGTGACTCTTGATCTCAGGGTTGTGAGTTCGAGCTCCACATGGGGTGTAGAGATTACTTGAAAATAAAATCTTTAAAAAATTTTTTTTAAAAATAACTACGAGGGTGCCTGGGTGGCTCAGTTGGTTAAGCGACTGCTTTCGGCTCAGGTCATGATCCTGGAGTCCCTGGATCGAGTCCCGCATCGGGCTCCCTGTTTGGCGGGGAGTCTGCTTCTCCCTCTGACCCTTCCCCCTCTCATGTGCTCTCTCTCATTCTCTCTCAAATAAATAAATAAAATCTTTAAAAAAATAAATAAATAAAATAAATAGATAAATAAAAATAACTACGAAAATATGCTAAAGCCTCCAATGGAAAAAGTGAACAACATTCATTGTCAGATGAGTAATTTCAGCAGAAATGGTAACTAAGAAAAAATCAAATGAAGATGGTGGAAATAAAAAACACAGTATTAGAGATTCAGATTGTCACTGGCAGGTTCATCAGTAGACTTAACAGAACTAAGCGAAGAATAGTGAACTCAAAAATACCCAAACTGAAAGAGAGAAAAGAGTAAAAGATAAAAAGAGAATATAGCGTCCAGGAAATACAGGACAATAGCAAATGATCTGACAGATATGCAATTAGAATTCCAGAAAGAAAAAAAGACAGGGAACTGGGTAGAATAAATATTTGAAGGGATAATGGCTAAGAATTTTCAGAAGTAATGACATCTATCAAACTTCAGATCAAACCACCAACCAAGATAAATATCCAAGCCAGAGACAGACATATCATATCCAACTTCTGAAACACAAAACAAAGAGAAAATCTTGAAGGCAGCCAAAGGGGGGAAATTATTAAAGAGAAATAAACATAAGAATTGTAACAGCCATCTTGTTAGAAACATGCAAGCTAGAAGACAGTAGAGGGACATTTTTTAAGGACTGAATGAGAGAGTAATATCATCAAGATGGAGGAGTAGGAGCTTCCAGAATCCATTCCCCTGCAAAAAAAACAATTAGACACTTATCCATGAATAAAAAATAGCTCTGGGAGAGTTCACTTAAGTCCACTTAAGAAGCTTCAGCAACAGAGGTGTCTGTGTGGTGCAGTTGGGTAGGCATCCAACTCTTGATTTTGGCTCAGGTCATGATCGCAGGGTTGTGGGATTGAGCCCTGCACCAGGCTCCCTGCTCAGCAGGGAGTCTGCTTGAGATTCTCTCGCTCCTTCTCCCTCTGCCCCTCCCCCGCTCAAATAAACAAATAAATCTTTAAAAAAAAAAAGAAGAAGATTCAGTAACACAATAGAGAAAAAAAAAACCTGAGAATAACCATACAAAAAGGGTAGGAAGAAGTTTCATTTTGCCTGCATCATCCCATCCCCCAGGCTGGCACCGTTCTGTGCCAAGAGGGAACTCCCGAGCCCAAAAGAGTTGCCCATACTGGTAAAAGGCAAGCAGGGTGCGCGACAAGCTTCCCCAGCCTTTCGGAGCACTGCATAAAGAACACATTTCCGTTTCACCCTACCCAGAAACCAGCAAAGCTGAGACCTCTAGAAATGGCTAAGAACAGAGAACAAGGGCAGGGGCTACCAGTATCAGCCACACACCGTGAGCAACTGTGGTTCTCAGTGGCCTGCTCTGGAGAGGACCACAAAAACCTTCAGTGCTAAGGACCTCAACAGCCCTTGCAGATGCTAAGACCCCATCCCTGGCTTTCATCACTGAGAATCTCATTACAGACCCGAGCACCAGACTGCTTCACAGAGGACCCCAGCAGCTTTTTGCTGCTGAGGAATCCAACGGCTAGCACAGCCACTGCAGACCTCCTGCAGATTTTGCCAACGAGATTTTTACCCTACAGGTTTTCATGCTCACAGATACCAGCTACCTGAGTCCCTCCCCACCAAAACCCAGGATCCACACTGCCAGCCTCAGCCTCAACAGCTATGTGCTTGCAAGATGGCAGCCTAGACCCCCACAGCTGTTCCCCATGGCTATGCATGTACCCATGTACCTATGCACGTACTGCAGCTACACAAGCGCATGTAGACAGTTAAGGCCCCCAGAACTGCTTGTAGACTCAGAGATGGCCCTGACTCCAGTCACTGTCTACAATGTCACAAGGGAGCCCAACATCGGAGCAACTAAATAGATAAAGCAAATATTAACAGACATAAAGGGAGAAATAGACAGCAATACAATAGGAGCAGGGGACTTTAATACTCTATTTTCATCAATAGCTAGATCATCCACACACAAAATCAATAAGGAAACATTGGCCTTAAATAACATATTAAATCACACAGACTTAATAGATATATAAAGATCATTCCATCCACAAGCAACAAAATATACATTCTTCTTAAGCACACATGGCACATTCTCTAGGACAGATCATGTTAGGCCACAAAATAAGTCTTAATAAATTTAAGAAGACTGAAATCAGATCAAGCATCTTTTCCAACCACAATGATATGAAACTGGAAATCAATTACAAAAAGAACACTGGAAAATTCCAAAATTGTGGAGATTAAACAACATGCTACTAGACAACCAATGGATCAAAGAAGAAATCGAAAGAGAAATCAGAATATACCTTGAGACAAAGTAAAATGGAAATACAACCTATCAAAACACGTGGAATACGGCAAAAGCAGTTCTAAGAGGGAAGTTCACAGCAGTAAATGCCTACCTCGAGAAACAAGAAAAGTCTCAAATAAACCACCTAATCTTAAGCCTCAAGGAACTAGAAAAAGAACAAATGAAGCCCAAAGTTAGTAGAAGAAAGGAAAAAACAAAGCTCAGAGTGGAAATAAATGAAGTAGACTAAGAGGACGACAGAAAAGAAACTAAGAGTTGTTTTTCTTAAAAAATAAACTAAATTGACAAAACTTTAGCTACACTCACCAAGAAAAAAAAAAAAGAGAGGGGGCTCAAATAAAATCAGAAATGAAAGAGGAGACATCACAACTGATACCACAGAAATAAAAAGGATCATAAGAGACTATTATGAATAATTACATACCAACAAATTGGACAACCTAGAAGGAATGGATAAATCCCAGAAACATACAACCTACCAAGACCTAATCATGAAAAAAGAACATCTGAACAGATAACTAGTAAGAAGACTGAATCAGTAATAAAAACCACCAAAGAAACAAAAGTCCAGGACCAGACAGTTTCACTGGTAAATCCTACAAAATATTTAAAGAAGAATTAATACCAAGTCTTGTCAAACTCTTCCAAAAAACAGAAGAGGAAGAAACACTTCCAGACTCATTTTACAAGGCCAGCATTATCCTGATACCAAAACCAGAGAAGGATGACACAAGAAAACTATAGGCCAATATCTCTTATGAACATAGATGCAAAAATCCCCAATAAAATATTAGCATACCAAATTCAACAATATATGAAAAAAATCACACACTATGATCAAATGGGATTTATTCCAGAGCTTCAAGGATGGTTCTACATCTGCAAATCAATTCATGTTTTACACTACATTAACAAAATGAGAGTAAAAAATCATATGATCATCTCAACAGATGTAGAAAAAACATCTGACAAAATTCAACACCGATTTATGCTCAAAATTCTCAACAAATTGGGTATAGAGAGAACATACCTCAACATAAGAGCCATAAATGACAGCCCACAGCTAACATCATACTCAGTGATGAAAAACTGAAATCTTTTCTCTAAGATGAGGAATAAGACAAGGATGCCCACCTCCACCACTTTTATTCAACGTGGTTTTATAAGTCCTAGCCAGAGCACTTGGCAAGAAAAAGAAATAAAAGTCATCCATGGGGCACCTGGATGGCTCAGTCGGTTAAGCATCTGCCTTTAGCTCAAGTCATGTTCCCAGGGTCCTGGTATCTGGCAGTGTTGGGCTCCCTGCTCAGTGGGGAGTCTGCTTCTCCTACTCCCTCTGCCCCTCCCCCTGCTCATGCTCTCTAAGTGTTTAAAAAAAAAGTCATCCAAATTGGAAAGAAGTAAAACTGTCACTATTTACAGATGACATTATATACAGAAAATATTAAGACACTACCAAAAAACTGTTAGAGCTAATAAAAAAAATTCAAGAAAGTTGCAGGATACCAAATCAATATACAAAATACTATTATGTTTCTATACACTAATAACAAACTATCACAAGAAAAATTAAGAAAACAATCCCATTTTCAACTGCATCAAAAAATAAAATAAAATACCTAGGAATAAATTTAACCAAAGAGGTAAAAGACCTATACACTAAAATCTATAAGACAATGATGAAAGAATTAAAGAAGACACAAATAAATGGAAAGATATCCCATGTTCATGGATTGGGAGAAAATATTTGCAAATGATATATCTGGTAAAGGGTTAATATCCAAAATATAGGGGCACCTGGGTGGCTCAGTTGGTTAAGCATCTGCCTTTGGCTCAGGTCATGATCCCAGGGGCTGGGATTGAGCCCCGCATTTGGCTCCCTGCTCAGTGGGGAATCTGCCTCTCCCTCTCCCTCTGCCATTCCCTCCGCTTGTGCTCTCTGGCTATTTCCGTCAAATAAATAAATAAAATCTTTAAAAAATATATCCAAAATATATAAAGAACTCCTACAACTCAACAGCAAAACAACCACCACCCAATTAAAAAATGGGCAGAGAATCTGAATAGATATTTTTCCAAAGACATACAGATGGCAAACAGGTACATGAAAGATGTTCAACATTATTTATCATTGGGGAAATGCAAGTCAAAACCACAATGAGATATCACTTCACACCTGTCAGAATGGCTATTATCAAAAAAAAAAAAAAAAAAAAGAAGAAGAAATAAGTGTTGGTGAGGATGTTGCACTGTTGGTGGGAATGTAAACTGGTGCAGCCTCTATGTTTTACTCCACTGAAACAGTATGGAAGTTCCTCAAAACATTAAAAATAGAACTACCATATGATCCAGCAATTTCACTTGAGTTTTTAATCTGAAAGAAAACACAAACTCAAAAGGATATCTGCACTCTCATGTTCACTGCAGCATCATTCACAATAGCCAAAACATGGAAACAACCTAAGTGTCCACTGATGGATGAATGGATAAGGAGATGAAATATTCAGCCATTAAAAAAAAAAAAAAAGGGACATCCTGGGGCACTTGGGTGGCTCAGTCATTAAGCGTCTGCCTTCGGCTCAGGTCATGATCCCAGGGTCCTGGAATCGAGCCCCGCATGGGGCTCCCTGCTTGGCGGGCAGCCTGCTTCTCCTTCTCCCACTCCCCCTGCTTGTGTTCCCTCTCTGTCTCTCTGTCAAAAAATAAATAAAATCTTAAAAAAAATTTTTTTTGAAAAAAATAAAAATAAAAAAGGGACATCCTGCCATTTGCAACAAGATGATGGACCTTAAGGGCTTTATGCTAAGTAAGTCAGATGGAAAAAGATAAATACCATATGATCTCATTTATATGAATATTAAAAAATTTTTTTAAACGAGCTCATGAATATAGAGAACAGATTGGTGTTTGCCAGTGGCAGGGGGTTTTTTTTTGTTTTAAGATTTATTTATTTATTTATTTGAGAGAAAGAGACAGATAGCGAGAAAGAGCTGGAGCAGGGAGGAGAGGGAGCTGGACGTGGGGCTCCATCCCAGGACCCTGGGATCATGACCGGAGCCAAAGGCAGACACTTAACCGACTGAGCCACCCAGGCGCCCCAGTGGCAGGGGTTTTACATATACATATACATGGTTAATAACACTGTGTTATATTAGAAAGTTGCTAAGAAAGCAGATCTTTCTCATCATAAGAAAAATATTATAACTGTACAGTGATGTTAACTAAATTTATTGTGGTGATCATTTCACAATAAATATATATATATATAGAATCATTATGTTATACACCTGAAACTAATATGTTATATGTCAATTATATCTCAATTTTTAAAAATAAAGCAGAAATCGAGGAGTTAGAAAAAACCAGTAAGTAAACCAAAATAGCCGGTTCTTTGAAAACTAATCAACAAAACAAACTGCTAACTTGATTTTTAAAAGATGAGAAAGCACAAGCACACAAAAGAAAAGAAAAGAAAATGAGAAAGCACAAGCACACAATCTAGTAAGAACAGGATTTTTTTAAAATCATGAGACGACTTTGTACAACTATATGAAATAAAAACTGTTTAAAGAAAATCTAGATGAAATAAACATCCTAAACAAGTGAATTATGTAAAAAGAAATATAGAAGTAGAAAATCGTAAAAGAGCTCCCCTGCCAAAAAGCTAGGCCCAGCTGATTTCACAAAGAAATCTACCAAACCTGTAAAGATCAGATGATGTATATGCTACTTAAACTATTTCAGAGCACTGAAAGAAAAAATACCCAAATTATTTTTATAATGCCAATTTAACATCGATTCCAAAACCAAACACTGCATAATAAAATACAACTATAAACCAATCTCATTTATTAATATTAATGCAAAAATTGTGAATAAAATGTTAGCAAACAGAATCCAAAAATCCATCATGATCAAGTAGTGTTTATTCCAGAAATGTAAGAGGGGTTCAGTATTTGGAATCCATTAATTAATCATTTTAATAGAACTAAAGAGAAAAACATACTCATCTCCACAGATTTTAGCAATGGAAAAACAGAACACTTATTTAGGTTTTTTAAAAGCCTCAAAAATAGGAATACCTCATTGATATAAATAAAAATAAGAATATAAACTTTAAAAAATCAGCAATTGATATAAAGGGAATAGACTAGGACAGCAGTGCTCCAACTATATTGTCTGTGGATCCAGACCAAGACATTATTTATTTCCCCTTTACACTATGATGATACAAAAGCAGTGGTGGGCAGAATTGCTGGTGCCTTAGCAAAATTCAAGGGAGTGGCACTAAACTCCTCTATGTAGTCAGTGTATTCTTCAACACACATGTTCATGGTGGTGGAAAAAGAGCAATTTTTTACTTAAGAATATCCTGGATGAAGCAGTAAAAATAATCAAATTTATTAAGTTTCGACCCTTGAGTCCATGCCTTTAATATTCTAGGGGAAGAAATGGTATAAAGCACTTCCACTGCATACCAAAGTAGGATGACTGTCACCAGGAAAAGCATTTGTGCAACCGAGCTGCAAATTGAAGTTGTGTATTTTTCACGAACATCGTATTTACTTGGAAGAACAACTGGGAGACACACTAAAGTTATTATATAGTTGGTAGTTATAGTTTATAGTTATAGACTTGGGTATTCGGCAGATGTTTCCTCAATAATTAATAAGGTGAGCTCTCATTTCAAGGAAAACAACTGACAATATTTGTCGCTAAGAGAGAATTCAAGCATTCAAGCAAAAATTAAAATTTTAGAAAATTTTGTCCATCACCCTGAGTCTGACAACTTCTCAATACTTAGATTTTTTTTCTGATGAGATCAGCAGTGATGTTTAAAAATGCAATTTTTTTGGTACCCTATAAATCAAACGCGTCAAACATTTGCAAGATCTGCATAACTCAATGAACTCACTTTCCAAATGACAAATTCATGGGGCTACAAAACCACATGTGAGTAAGCGATCCCTTCAAAGTGCAAGACAGACCAATGGATTTTAACAGAGTACAAGAAGTTCATTAATATAGCTTAAGATTCTTCTTTGCAATCAACTTTTAAGAAACTATCACCTGTCAAGTTTTGGAGTAGCATCAAAGAATATCCATAATTACCCAAAAAGGTTATTAAAATACTCCTTCCTTTTCCAACTACCTATTGGAGTCCAGATTTTCTTAAGTACTTCAACTAAAACAATGTAGTGCAACAGACTGAATGTAAAACGGATATGAGAATCTGTCTTCTATTATAAAGACAAAAAAAAGATCTGCAAAAATGTGAACACTGCCAGGCTTCTCACTAACTTTTGTTTTGAAAGTTATTTTTTATAAAATGTTATTTCTCATTTAATTAATGAAACTTAAAATTTTTATGAGTTTTAGCTTCTGACATGGACCATCTCAACAGATATAACTCCAATGAACAAAAGTTCTTTGGATTCTTCAGTAATTTTTAAGAGAGTAAAGGAGTCTTGAGACCAAAAAGCTTGAGAACCACTGTACTGTAGACATTCCCATTAAAGTCAAGATGATGTCAGGTCTGGGCAGAAATATACAAGATGACATGGGCACATGTTGTGCCAGAAAGTATAGAAGCTATCAAAGACTGCTTGAATTATGTAAAAAATGACATAGGTATCAACTTGAAGGAGCCCTTCCCCCACCCACCCAAGTCAAAATAGGATAATTTGAGCATCAGTGAGAACAGTATTTGTAATTGATTAAAATACATCAAATACATAACCATCCATGAGCTCCTAAAGGTAGTTAAAAAACCACAAAAAATGGTTTATTTATTTATAATAAAAAACTGGATGGCTCAGTCGTTAAGCGTCTGCCTTCGGCTCAGGTCATGATCCCAGGATCCTGGGATCAAGCCCCGCATTGGGCTCCCTGTTCGGCGGAGAGCCTGCTTCTCCCTCTCCCACTCCCCCTGCTTGTGTTCCCTCTCTCGCTGTGTCTTTCTCTGTCAAATAAATAAAATCTTAAAAAAAAAAAACAAAAAAAATTTCATTAGTCACCTTTGAGGGTTGCTAAAACATCACCTTATTTTTCTGAAAACTGATAAGGTGTTTTAAAAAATGAAGCACTTTTCCCATGTTTTTCCTGAACAAACTATTTCCAAAAAAAATAAATAATGGATGACTTCAAGTACATATTATAAAGTCCAATTACTACTGAGGAAATGCAGTTAATCACTAATTTGCAAACTCTAATAGAGCGAAGTATCAATACCCATTAAAGGCTAAAACTATTAAAGATCGATAGAAAAATGTAGTGTATAAATAAGGTTGACATTTGAAACTGATTGACCTTAATGTCACTGAGAGGGGGCAACTAGCCATTTTGTGCTTCATGATCTGACAAAAAGGAAGTACACAATACCACTTAGGAAGTTTTCTTGCCAAAGGTAATCAATCCTCTACATCTAACTAGCAATTTATAGGAAATATGTGACATGGAGATACAAATCAAAAGATAAAGTAATCAGCCAAATTCAGCATGTGGAAAAGTACAGGACAGTTAACATGGCATAGAAAAGAAAATGTTGGGGCTGCAGAACAGGGTGAGGGACTTTTAAATGATAGACTTCAAAGGCACATTAAGCAAATACAATGTGCCAACCTTACTTGGAGCCTTATTTGAACCAACTATAAAAAGGCACTTTTGAGACAACCTGGAAAATTTGAATATGGACTAAGTATTGGGTGATATTAATTTTGTCACATGTGATAAAGTCCTTATCTGTTAGGAGAGATTTCATGAATTTGTTTTAAAATACTCCAAAAAAAAAAAAAAAAAAAAAGGGTAGGAGGAATAAGCAAGTTAAGCAAAAGGTTGGTAGTTATGGAACCTGGCTGAGGGTACATGAGGGGTTGTTAACATGATTTTAATTTTGTGTATGGTTGTAAGTTTTCTATAATAAAAAAATCAAATAGTATTCTGAAGACACCTATATTGACGATATGAAATATAAAATAACATCTATATTGACAATATGAAATATAAAATAAGTATATGCCATAGCACCCTGCCCTTGAATTTATAATTTTGGAAAGAAAATGAAAGAATGGAGAAAAAAAAGAAAGAACAATGTAATATTGCTTAATTTAAGGTAATACTCAGACTGAACAGCTCCAGGAAGAGATTAATATTACTGGAGTTATCAAATAGTTACAGGAATGATGTTTACTCTAATAAAAAAAAATCACTAGGATATGTTTGTGCTTCTTTTGAAGTTTCTCAACCAGTCTACTATGCAGACTAATTTTTCAATCCTGAAATTCACTGGGAACTACAGAAATTCTCAAAAGTCAAGACAGTAAAAGCACATCTATCTCGCCCAGTAAAATAATTTGTTGAAGCACAAGTTTAAATAGAAAAAAGATGCAGATACACATGTGAATAAAATGTTTATCCACAAATGGGTCTACAGAATCATTTTAGTAAAAGTAACTTTTCGGCAGAATGTACACAAATAGTTTAGAGAAAAAGAACAATCTCTACAAATATCTTCCTTAATTATATCATGACCAATGTAACCCACAAATCAACAATGTGGTTGCAATTTTAAATAATAAATAATATTAAAAGTCTGGTAACAGGCTACAGTGATGCTGCTACCCTTGGCATACAATAAACACAGAATTCCACCTAGCTGGTCTATAAAGATACTCTGGAAAGACAGAAGGAGTAACATCTTAAAATTTGAGGAAACACTACTCTGGGTACAACTTGTAAATGAGTATACAACCTATATGTGACTATAAGCAGATTAGACTTTTAAATAAAATTTTCACTTGAGTAAAATTAAATGCTAACCTATGCTCGATGACAGGTAATTTCTAAATATTTTCACTAATAAAAAACGGTGGGCACCTTCACCATACCTGTGGTTATAAAGCAGCTCTCACCTCTTCCCAAAGCATTCCAGTATAAACTTGTACTTATCCAAAGATAAGTTACTTTGATCTTCTGTATTGTTCCAAACTAAGAAAATATGAATAACAGATTGGGGGTGGGGTGGGGGCAGAACACCTTATTCAAAGATTGTTACTTTATATAAACTAAAGAATACACTGATTAGAAGTACAAAATAGTAAGCAAGAACTCATTATAAATTTTGATGATTACTGCTTTAAGTACATGCCTTAAAACATACCTACATATTATGAGTTACTATACGTTGTATGCTTTTAGTTTACTTGCTACATGGTCATTAGGCCAGCTCTAAAAAATGTTTACCATCCAAATAGAAATTCATTAGGGAATACTAAAATTTTTGTTTTATGATTAGTTCTGCTCCTAAGATCAGCCTGAAATGAGTTTTAATCCAGTAAAAAAAAAAAGGTGGGGAGGCCTATTATCAAATAATTGAGTCTCTATTTTCAATAGTAACTATGTAGTAAACAAATTTTCAGTCAGGCCTTGCATATCTGTGCCATCTATGTATAATAAATTTTCATTATTTTAATAGAGGATAATATTTACATTAAGTCTAAGTTTTGTTCAAAATGTATTAAACAGGTAACAAAGGACATTTAAATAAGGCCTAACTGTACTAGTTTAATTAATGTTTTTATTTTTTAGAATATAAAAATTAGCAAAAAACGTCATGCTTTAAAATCTTTGTAAGCATGGGGGCGCCTGGGTGGCTCAGTCGTTAAGCATCTGCCTTCGGCTCAGGTCATGATCCCAGGGTCCTGGAATCGAGCCCCACATTGGGCTCCCTGCTCCGCGGGAAGCCTGCTTCTCCCTCTCCCACTCCCCCTGCTTGTGTTCCCTCTCTCACTGTGTCTCTCTCTGTCAAATAAATAAATGAAATTAAAAAAAATAAAATAAATAAAATCTTTGTAAGCATGTACTGCTTTTATAAAAAATAATCATTCATTGTTCAAAATAATTAAAAAATTAAAACTTAAAATGTCCTATTTCTTACTTTCATCTTGGAAAGCAAAAATACACTAAGTGAAATATCAGTGTATTTTATTTTCAAATCAATTTAAATATGAAAAAGTATTTAAACATGAAAAATAAGATTTTAGTCGGGTTGATAATCAACACTTTCATTTCTAAAAATGTGAGAATGTAAGGGATTAGCTGATTTCATTTACCCATGCCACAGCAGTATAACTACAATGAGTTCAACTGGAGATGAAAAATAAGGTTCACGTATTTTTTAAGACCAGGTATATTCTCATCAAAAATAAGTAAAATAACAAAAGCATCAATCAATTTTTTTTTCCAACTCTCCCTAATATTTTAAATGCTTCTTTCATTCCACTCAAAGATCTCTGGAGTAGAAAAAAATATTTAATACAAATCTTCTTAAACAAAATAACTGTTTTGAAGATGGAGTAAAGTCCACAAATTAGATCTTTAATTTATTCCAGAAAAGATATTTTCAATGCATTTAAATATTTAATTAACATCAGGATAATAATATAAAGGCCTCTACTAAAATATAAAACTCGGGCGCCTGGGTGGCTCAGTTGGTTAAGCAACTGCCTTCGGCTCAGGTCATGATCCTGGAGTCCCTGGATCGAGTCCCGCATCGGGCTCCCTGCTCGGCAGGGAGTCTGCTTCTCCCTCTGACCCTCCTCCCTCTCATGCTCTCTGTCTCTCATTCTCTCTCTCTCAAATAAATAAATAAAATCTTTAAAAAAAAATAAAAATAAAAATAAAATAAAATATAAAACTCTTTCTTAGGGAGGACAAAAATAAACATTGAAGAAATTAAATTTATAAGACCTATTTCTCATCTAAGTTTTTTTAAAAACACATTTGTGAAGTTCATATTTTCTGGCTGTTAAAAAATTCTTTTCAAAAACACCACAATTGGGCGCCTGGGTGGCTCAGTTGGTTAAGCGACTGCCTTCGGCTCAGGTCATGATCCTGGAGTCCCTGGATCGAGTCCCACATCGGGCTCCCTGCTCGGCAGGGAGCCTGCTTCTCCCTCTGACCCTCCCCCCTCTCATGTGCTCTCTCTCTCTCTCATTCTCTCTGTCTCAAATAAATAAATAAAATCTTTAAAAAAAAAAAAAAAAAAAAACACCACAATTAAGTTCAAAATCTGAAGATCTACGAAAAAAAATTTTTTAAAGAACAGTAACTACCTTGATATACAAATCACGTCTCACCTTACAGTCTTCTTGTCGTTAATTTTTTGGACAGCACTTTTCCTCCCCTTTTTCCCAAAAAGAAGCTCCTGTAAGTCATCGGTACGTCATCCACATCAAGTTCAATCTGGACCTTCAACTCCTATTCTCACCTATAGAGCAAATTTGAATCCAAAAAACCAGATGAACAGCAACTGATTCCAAAAGTCAAGTTAAATACCAAAATATATTCTAATGTACACCAGTATGCTATATATTCCAACAGAGATTGATTTGTGTTAAAAAAAACAAAAAACAAAAAAAATAAGCATTCAAAGCTTATTTGAGGTGCTTAAAACAAAGTTTTAATACTAGTACCCCGACCTAGGCTTTCAACTTCATTCAAATGAACTAGTTAAAATAAGCAAAAATAAACTGTGTCATTGTATTAGACCAAACCAACCAAGGCATAAAGACTATTAAGTGCAAAATGGTTTTCCAAGAGTGGTTTTTAATTCTCTCCTGGTAACCAATTTTCTGTCAGACTTCTACCATTATACAACTGGAACTGCTTCCATAGTCACCAGTAAAAAATCACAATTCTTTTGGAAATCTACCTCCAAGCCTCCACACCCTCCCTGGCAAGAACTCAATCTACCCCTTCTCCTCCCTCCCTTAAGTATTCAGTTCTTTCCCGAAGTAGAAATTCCATAAATATTACAATATTAAGGACTAAATTTTAATGAATATAAATCAGAGGAAATGAAGGAACATTAACTCCCATTCAAACCTTCCTTAAAAAAAAAATGTTTCCAAGTTATATTTTTAACTTCCCCCATGATTCGCTTTAAAAAAGACGAACACAAAATCTCTCTGCTAATGACTTTATTCATGAATCTATAACGGAACTCAAAATAGCAAGGAACATGAAAAAAATTCAGATTAATATTTATCAACCAAATACATCAGAGAATACATCTATTTTTTATTTAACTAACAAAAATGTCTAAAATGCATGTGTGAGAATATAAACATTCTCCACTTTCTGGAATTTCAAAGTAATGAAGATCTGCTTAATACAGTTTGCCAGAAAAGCTCATTTACACTCAAATACATATAATTCAAAAGAAATCACACACAACTGATAAAATAACCATCTCATGGTTAATCTTCTGGTAAAGTGCTACTTTCAAAGAAATAAGATTAAAAATTTTTAAATGCTGAACCATCATTCTGGAAGTGTTAAAATTTCTCTTCAAGATTCACTATGTTCATTACATTCATATGTCCCCAAGAGTCCATACACACTATTTTATAATCTAAAAAAATCTGTTAGCTCACAGATTATTTCCTGGAAGTTAAAGATTACTATACCGTTGCTAAATGAAGTTTTTCATGATACAGGTATGTACCAGACACAGTGATTTTTCATTGTTTTAAACATGATCTTTGGTTTGGAGCTGTCCTGATATCCTTTCTGGCTGGATGGCTGTGGTCATTAAAATATTCATAAAACAGCACATAGCTTCATTTGAACCACATAAGTAAATTGGGTCAATGGCCTAAAGGCAAGGAATGGCACATACTGAGCATCTGGCAAGAAGAGTTCCCCGAATCCGTAACTGACGTGGTCAGTATTAAAGAAAACAAGTGTTGCTGAGGAGTGGCTCACCTCCTTTCATCAAAGACCTCTCTCAATTTATTAACAGCATTAGCCACTGAGGAAATTAGTTGGGAAAAAAGTCTAATCTGAAGGAAGGCACATGGATGCAAATCTTAAAACAGAAAAATAAGACCAAGGAAACTGCTTAAATAAGAATGTGTGTGTCCATCCCAACGTATATGCACATCTCATATTTGAGGTTGAATATGATCACTGCATAGATTGCACCACATGGAAAACTCTATGCCTACGGGCATATATATGAGATCAGAACTAACTGGTGGTTTTCCTGAAATAATGAGACTTTCAATGATGCAAAAGTTGGCCTTTCCCCCAAGTTAAAGGTTTTAAATAGCAAAGGACTGAAATAACAATGGAAACTGTAAGAAGCCATAAAGTTAAATCTCAGAAAGGGCAAGTTCAACATCATAGCTGAAGGCTGCTGATGATTTCTTCTCTCTCTCCTTGAATAATTACATGCAAATGCCTTTTAGCAATGGCAGCATTCAAATCCCACAAAAAATCAAGTAGTGCCCCCTTCAGGAGCACCTCCATTGGCACAAACTGTAAAACCTGCTGGGGTGCGTTGGATTTAAGCAAAGAGCTCAACAATTCATTCACATTCTGCAGATACTGGAAAACCGGATTTGGAAGGTCCTGATAACCAACACACAGCAGGACTGCACAGGTCTTCAGGGGCTCAGAAGAAGTGGGACAAGAAAATGTGATGAATCTAAAACAGCTGTGGAGTACAAAGATCAAACCAGCCATAAATCTTGTAAAACAAGAAAGTACAGGCAAAATCATAACATCTCCTGTATGAAGCTGCTGCAATGAATGTAGAAGGCAGTCCAGAAACAGTTGCTGGTAAATCGGGTCTCCATCATGAAGCAACGAACAGCTGAAAGTCATGAGTTCAGTTGATTCCAGGACTTCCAGTGGTATATGCGTTTTGATATCACGGAGGGTTGGAAAGCCCACAAGCAGGCACTTTATTTGGTTGCTGGGTTCTACCACCTGTTCATCCTGAAGGCACCTGGTAAGGCTAAACAACTCAGAAAATATCAGTTCTTCAGTAAAAATGTGACAAGAACAGTAATACTGCTGTTTGGGCCAGAACTTGGAATCCAAATTCAAGGCTCCTCCTAATGACTTTTCAATTGCTTCATTAAGAGTCTTTAAAATTTCACCATCACAGAAAGGAGAACACTTTACCTTTGGCAGTTTCTTTCCCTCTAAAATATGCCATAAGTGACACTCAAGATTGGAAGCTGTCCCTTCTAAGAGAGAACTTTGCCCAGAATGATACACAGCATGTTCTTCCACCCAACTATTAAAGTATCCTTTGGCCACCTTATCTTTCCATGAAAGGGTTTCCAGCATTTTCCTTTCGTTATAGGTTTTAAAGTATCTGTTCCTCTGCCCAAACCATTTTGTATTTGTACTACAACCAATATTAGATTTTTTCACTAGCCAATGATTTCTGGAAAGAGGCTTCAACTGAAACTTTTGCATGAAATATTGAACAGCACAGTCCCTTAAATTAATCAGCTTTGTTTGTTCCTCTTTTCCCATGCACTGAAACAGACGAATGTTCTCAGAAATAGTCTCTAGCTGGTATTTATGAAAGAACATACAACATTCTTCATGCCTTTTAAGAAAAGATTCGGGAATCACATGATGGGGAAAGAGAGCTTTCTGGGTCATTTCTGTCCCAAAATTCAGCACCATCTTAGATAACAGAGGATGGACTGCCTCTCTTCCCTTATAGTGGAGACAAACCACATAGACTTCTGAGTTCCCTGCCTTACTAGTAGCAGGTTTAAAAACATGGACTTGGTCAAAGGAACAGTTTAGCAGGTACATCAAGTTTATGGAACAATGTTCAAACAAAGTAAACATCTTCAGAACAAAAGAGCCACCATTTCCAAGAGTCATCAGAGCAGTGACAACTTCACAGTAATGCAAAGAAGACACTAAAGCTTCTTGTTCACCTGGGTTTCCTTGGCAATCAAAACTCCCATCTGCAGTGATCAAGTGAATGGTAGCCATGTTACTTACGAAATTCTGAAGTCCAGTCAGGTATTTCAAGGTCATGATATCACCAGTATTATCTGGACCAAAGTACCACCAATGCAAGGTATTTGCAATAAGTCGGTCATCCATAATCATCATAAGATTGTCATTTGCTTCGTGGTATGGATTCAAAGTATTAGCTACCCAACTCCAATCACAGGGGAATCTATGGGATTTTAAGTAGTGATTGAGACTAGCTATAAAAGCTCCAGGAGCTTCACAAAGGTGTAGAGAATTCAGTTTTCCATTCTGAAAAGCCTCCTGTGGAATAAGTGGAAAGCTGCACAAAATTTCATGAAACTTACACCATGCTTGAGTACAAAGTTCAGCGTTCACAGATTTTTTCACATGAGAAATTATTTTTCCAGCTTTATTAGTGAAAGCAGTGTGTTCATGCCACTCATCCAATTTCTTATCACTCAGTAGGTTTTTTACTTCATTTAGGGAGTTCTTCAAATCAAGCAATGCATTAAATTCCGTGTGGTCACAAGTGAAAATCTCACTGGGATCTGGTAACTGCCACTCATTATTAAGTGGCTTGCCATAAGAAAAGTTCTTGGCAAAGAGTTCAAAAATGTCAGCAAGAACATCTGGGCTGAATGTCTCAGGACTTGAACCCAGTGGTGGCTTCCTGCACTTACTCATTTTCAAATTAAATTAAAATCTAGAAAAAGAAAACACATAATTAAATGAATCAAATTTATTAGTGAAATCTCATCCACAGCAAATCAGATCATACTCATGACAAACCACATAAAATGGGAAGGTTAATGTCAGCACATTCTGTTACATAATGAGGCAATATGGAATAAAGAAAGAGTAAAGGCTTTTACATCCAACAGACCTGAGCTCAAATCCACAGCTAAAAAGTGACCTTGGGCAAATTACATCTTTGAGCCTGTTTCTTATTTAAAAGTAAGGCTATCATTTTTTTAGACAAGGATAAAACATGCTAGCATATAAAAAGCATATACCAATGAATATTCATCAGTGATGGCGGCTCGTATTACCATGGTAATCCATCCAACTCCTCCCCAAAATTTTCCTCTACCCATGGCTGAGACACCACCCACATGGCCCCAAACACACTCTCAGACTAAGATTCATCCCTTGACCTTTGATCAAGCTTCAACAAGTGACTTTTAGCTTTTTTTAGTTCCCTCCAAATCTCACCTCCTTCCAGAAGATTCTACACCTGAACCCAGTACTGGTATTGCTACCAGGCCTCTCTGCCACCACACACTTATCCACCTACCAGGACTGCCAAATACGTCCTCCATCCAGATCTCACACTCTTGCTAAGACATGCACTTTGGCGGTACCAAATCACCTTTACAGGCCACCAACTAACACTCATCACCATACTGCTTGTTAACTGTGGCGTACCTGACTGGTTAGCCTCTACTCAGCTTAATGCTGAAACTAAACTATAGTTCAACCTGGCATGTCTCTAAACTAGATTCCTGTCTCATCTACTCAGACAGCTCCATGCCTCCACTACAAACTATTATATCTTCTTGCCACTAAAACGTAACACACTTTGATAGAGGATCTTTAAATTGAAGAAACAGCCTCACTGAATATACAAATTATAAACAGTCACCCTACATCTGTGTTCTAATACCGCCTAAGAAACCAAAAACATCTGTCTACTGGAGAGGGAAAGAGATAAAAGGGAAAGAAGCATGGCTTAATGGCCCAGTGTTGGCCTAACTTGTACATTCCAGCAGACAGAGCTCTAAGTATGACAATAGTACTTGTTGGCTCAATGTTAATTAATAGGTGCTTTAGTTCATAAGTCTGCATTTGCTTAGCATATTCAATGCATTCTACACCAGTTTTTCAAAAAGAATCTGTCAAACACAAACGGACAACAAAACCACCATCCCACAAAAAGCCAATGTTTGATGATTAAAATGGGAAACAAAGGTGAGCTAGTGCCACGATAAAAACAATAATATCCAAAAGACTGTAATCTATTAGCATTTCTTTTGTACTGTTTTGGCACACTTTTTTCATTCTCTTATATTTTGTTTAAATTATTTACAACCCTGTATACTCCACTAGTTTGTAAGCTTTTTGAAGTAACAAGTATCTTCTTAGTCATTTGTTTGCCACAGTATATTTACAATACACGTATAGTTAATAGTCACACTTGCCCATCAATACCTTTTTCTTATCTTAGATCTTTTTTTTTTTTTTTACTGTTAGAAGCTATATTCAGACAGACTTCTGAAAGAAGGCAAAAATGAGGCATTGTCACATTTATTAAAATACTAAAGGCAAATGAAAGTTTATTACAAGTTATTCTGTCTTAATTCCCACTGTGCTTACTGGAAACTGCAACGTTTAGATCACAACTATATTCTATTTTGGAAAAAGTCTGATTTTAGTCTAATTTCACATACTAATTAATGGCTGTAGGTAAGCTCTTACCTAAGCTAATAGATAATTACCTTCACATGAGAAAAACTAAAGTGATTCAAACACTCCACTGTTCTTCCTGACTACACCTGCGGTACACAAATCAAGATTATATCTGATATATTTATATAAAAATTATATATATGTATGTGTGTGTGTATATATATATATGGAATAATGCTCAGGTCTATAATCCAACCTTTGTTTCCTCCTATCAAATTCCCAGAATCCACCCACCTCCCAGCTACCAGTTCCCTGATTGTAGACACTGTCAATTCCCTGCTGGATTACTGCCATAGCCTTCTAACTAGTCCCTTCTATCTTTGCCTCCTTTGGATCCCCATTTCACTCAAAGTAAATGCCACAGTCGTTACAGGAGCCTACAATGACCTTGAAGATTTCTGCCCTCAAGCCCCAACCCATCTCTAACCTGTCTATTATTCCCCTTATTCATTCTGCTCCAGCCACACAAGCTTTATTGCTGTCCACTTAAACACCAGGTACACTGCAACCTGCAAGTCTTGATCAATCCCTCTGCATGGAACCCCCTTCCTTCAGATTACCTGCATACCAACTCCCTCACCTCCTTCAAATATTACTCACGTGTAATTTCTCTATGAAATCTAACCTGACATCCTAATTGCATCTTGCACTACCACCAATAAGGTATGGACCTAGCTGTACTATTGTTTTCCATGATTCTCTTTTCCTTCTAACATATAATTTGCTTATTATGTTTATTATTGTCCTCCCCAAATTAGAATCTAAGCTCCACAAGGCGAGGATCTTTGTTTCGTTGACTCATTTATCACCCCGAGGTTACAACAATGCTTAGTACACAGTGAACACTCAGTATTTATTGAATAAATGAATGCATATCATACTTAACACAAAGGCACTCCTCTGAGTAGGTTCTGAATAGGAATCATAATAATGCACTTCAATTTCACTCCAGCCCTTCAATGCATGACCAAAAATTAAAAAACAAAACACGTGGTTTACAAGATAGAAGAAAAGTTTCCAGTATGTTCCTCTGTCCCTTTCATTAAGCACTCCATAGAGCTTTGTGGCATCATAATTCTGCTAGGAGGGTCAGTATTACCATTCTTATTTTGCAGATTCGAGAAGAAAAGTCACGGAGCCCCTGTTCGAAGCCACAAAGGAAATACCTGCAAAATTCGTGAGCCTGACACAAAACCCACAAGATCTCACCTCTCCAACTAATGCTTACAAAGGAGTTTTAGAAATGTTTCTGGCAACTCCTCCCAGCAACGGTGAAAGTAATAGCTAGAGTGTATCCAGCGCTGTACTTTGGGCCAGGGGCACCCAAGATCTCGTTTCACCTGATGAAGTTAGTCCCAAGCTCCATTCGAGCGGCCCGATTCCTCCTGACCTGGAGGCACCTCAGTCCCAGCCCCTGCCTCACCCTCTGGAAAGTCGAAGGAGGACCCGGCCTCGGAACCCGGGTCTGATTACCTTCGCTCACGCCCACCTCGTCCCCCCGAGTCTAGAAAGGCAGCGCTTCACTCGCTCTCCTCACTCGAAGGAACCATCCTCCGCTTCCGCTCCCGGGGCTGCTTCCCGGAACGGTCGCTCCTAAAGGTCTGCGGCGCCGCCCGCCGCAGCGGACGTAGGTGGCGCGCCGAAAGGCCGGGAAAGAGGCCCGGGCCCGCCCTCGCAACACCAGAAGCGGTAACCCACCTCCAGGCCGCGCCGCCGCCTAACGTCGGCAGAGAGCGGCCCGAGAGCCATGAGAGACACATTGCGCACGCGCCTCGAGGCCGGGCTGGCGTCACGCGTCAACGTTACGCACGCCTGCGACTCTCGCAGCGCCGAAGCCCTCGTTCCCTAGGTTTCGTTTCTCCGTCGGGTACTGAAGCTGGGAAGCGCCAGCCTCCGGGCCCACGGCTTCTATGGCAACGGAAGGCGCTCGCGGAGGTGGAGCATCCTTTGGCCCCGCCCCCTCGGCGGAGAGGGCGGTGGGGTGGGGCGGGGCAAACCTTTCTGGCACACGCTGGCTCCGCCCACCCGGCCTTTGGGCGGGGAAGGCTTTCTAAGGTTGCTAGGCAGAAGTTGGTGTGTAACACAAGTTGAGTTAAAACTGGTGCTCGAAACACAGTATGAGGTTAAAAGCCAAACTAGGCAAACTGCGAGATAACACTGTTATTATAACATACATGTTTATAAACCAGTAAGAAAAAGACAATCTCAAACGAAAATTGGGCGGAAATTTGAACAGGCCATCCAAAACAAGTAAAACAGCCAATAAGGATATACAAAAAATTCTAACCTATTATTAAAAAAAAAAGAGTTGGAAGTGAAAACAATAAATTTCCTTTTCACCCAATTTAGCAAAGATTAAAAAGATCAATAATGGTCACTGTTGGTAAGAATATGGAGAAACAGGTTTATATACTGTGGGTGGGCATAAAAATTGGTATAATCCTTACAGAAGGCAAACTTTAAAATGGCCTTGCACCTTAGCCGGGCGATTCCCGCGCCTAGTAATTTATCCTTAGGAAACAAACAGGCACTCACTTTGGACAAAATGTTCGTTTCAGCACCTTAATAGCAACAATAACAAAAACTGGAAACTCTAAATGTCTACTTTAGGGAATTAATTAAATTCTTCATGATATATCCATATAATGGGATACTGTTCAGCCAATAATAGGTTATATGTGTCAACAGTATTGCATAAAATTGGGAAAATATAGAGCTGTGTGTAGAGTTTGAACCATTTATGTAAATTATATATGTGTATATAAAATATATTATTTTACAAGTCCTCCAGGATGTGCATCAATTGAGGGGAAACAATTGTCTTTTCAAAAAAATGGTGCTAGGCCATTTGGATATTCATATGGAGAAAATTTTATTTGGACTCTTACCTCCATCATAAAAATACATTTCAGGGGCGCCTGAGTGGCTCAGCCGTTAAGCGTCTGCCTTCAGCTCAGGTCATGATCCCAGAGTCCTGGGATCAAGCCCCACGTCGGGCTCCCTGCTCAGCGGGAAGCCTGCTTCTCCCTCTCCCACTCCCCCTGCTTGTGTTCCCTCTCTCGCTGTGCCTCTCTCTGTCAAATAAATAAATTTTTTTAAAAAAATACATTTCATTTGGGTCACCAATCTATATTTTAAAAGTCAAACAACTCTTTTAGCAGAAAACATAAGAAAACATCTTTGTGACCTTAAGTAGGCAAAAAGTTTACAACAAAGCAGAAAAAGCACTAATCATAAAGGGAAAATATATAAATTGAACCATATTAAAATTAAGAATGTCTATTCACCATAAGACACCATTGAGAGTGAAAAAACAACCTATAGAATGGGAGAAAATATTTACAATAAATATGTATGACAAAGGACTTGTATCCAAAATATACAACTCCTACAAATAAATAAGAAAAGATGCCCTAGTGGAAAAAATGGGCAAAAAAAAAGAACACTTCTAAAAGATGGTATCCAAAAGTCCAATAAACATATGAAAAGATGCTCAACTTCATTAGTCTTTGGGGAAATGTAAACTAACCCCACAATGAGTTAGAATTATACATTACACTGGCTAAAACAAAAAAGACAAAATGTAAGTGGAGAGCATGAGGAGCAACCAATGGAAAGCTGTTTGGAAGGAAAAGATCTCCCAAGATCTTCCAAATTCACAGGTTGGTTGCCATTTAAAAAAAAAAAAAAAATTTTTTTTAATTATATACAGTCAAATGCTGAAATCCTACATGTACTATTCAACCACTTTTGCCAAACACCTATTAAATACTCTAGAAAGTTCCCTTAAGCCCCTTCCCAATCAGTCTCACTCCCAAGTTTTTTATATTGTCATAGCGTCTCACTCCCAAGTTTTTTATATTGTCATAGCTTACTTAGTTTTGCCTATTTTAGAATTTTATATAAATTCGGTCATTACAGTTTGTCTGTTTGCAGCCCATTTCCACTCAGTAATCTTTTTTTTTTTTATATTGTAGGGGAGAAAAAAAATCTTTTCCTTCTACCCTTCTAAGTTCTCAGCTGGGGCTCTGTAACAAAAGATAGATTAACAAGAGAAAAGCATGTAAATTTACTAACATGTTTTATGTGACATGGGACCCTCCACAAGGAAATGAAGTTCTGAAGAAACTGTGAAACCTGAGTGTTTTTGTACTAAGTTAAATGATGATTAGAAAGTTGTGGGAAAATGTGACAAATGGGTATGAGCTACGAGTCGTACACTAGGAGAAATTTAGCAAGGCACGTTTACCCAGATTGCTCTGAAGGTACTTCCATCTTCAGAAATAAGGATGTTCCTTTCCTCCAGTTATAGGGAGGACATATCTCACATGAGGATCTTGTGACCTGCTTCAGGGCAAGGTCAGAGGGTCCTTCCGGCACCTGCCATTTCTCAAATTCCTTTAGCTTAAAATATTTAATATGCCAGTCACCATATTTTGGGGCAGCATGTTCTAAACCCTGTCAATATTCACCCATGTTGTTTTATGTATTTGACATTCATTCTTTTTTATTGCTAATTAGCATGTCATTGTATGGAGAGACCATAATTTAGTTATCTATTCTTTTGTTGATGGACATCTGAGTTCTGTTTCCAGTTTGAGGCTATTGTGAATAAACCTGCTACGAACACTTTAGTACAAGACTTTGCTGTAAGCATATGTTTTCTTTACTCTTGGGTAAATAGATCTATGTGTCGCTTTGAAGAAACCTCCAAACAGTTTTCCCAGAGTGCTTGAACAATTTTACATCCCTACCCACAATACCTAAGAATTCTTGTAGAATTCTTGTCGACTCCACCCAGCCACGGTCGACCCCACCTTGTTCTTGAATATTGCCAGGGACGGTGAGCCCTTGGGCCACATCTCCTTTGAGCTGTCTGCAGACAAAGTTCCACAAGACAGCAGAAAACTTGCCTGCTCTGAGCCCTGGGGAGAAAGGATTTGGTTATAAAGTTTGCGGCTTTGACAGTATTATTCCAGGATTTATGTGCCAGGGTGGTGACTTCATGCACCATAATGGCCCTGGCAGCAAGTCCACCTAGGGGGAGAAATTTGATGAGAATTTCATTCTGGAGCATATGGGTCTTGGCATCTTGTCCTTGGCAAATGCTGGACCCCACACAAATGGCTCCCAGTTTTTCATCTGCACTGACAAAACTGAGTGATTGGATGGCACGCATGTGGTCTCCGTCAAGGTGAGAGAGGGCAGGAATATTGTGGCAGCCAGGGTGCACCTTGGATCCAGGAATGACAAGACCACCAAGAAGATCACCATCGCTGATGTGGACAAATCTAATAAATTTGACTTGTGTCATATCTTAAGCACCAGACTCTTCCTTCTGTAGCTTAGGGGAGGACCCCATCACTCCCATCTGCTGAAACTATCCTATAATCTTTGTGTTTCCTGAGGCAGTTCGATGGGTTCCATGTTTTCCTATCCCCTTCCACGTCAAGTTAGATTGCAGAGTTAAGTTTATGATTATGAAATAAAAACTAAACAACAACAAAGAATTCTGGTTGCTTCATACCTCACCAACTTTTGGTGTCGTGAATCTTTCATTTTAGCTATCGGTGGGAGTTGGTTGCTTTTTACCTCCGATTCTTAGTAAATATTAAAAAAGAAAAGCTGTGGATATTGTTCTTTTATGGGACTAGATGCTAGATGAGGGCTATATGATCTCTTAAATACAATTACTATGTTCCCTGAGGTTTATAAATATTATCAGGAGTATTTCAAACAACAAAGCATATACTGAGCCAGTCTTTACTAAAATAGTCACAACATTAACATTTTTTGAGTATATAATATGTGCTAAGCACTGAAAACTGCCCTTTTTTTTTATTCATTTAATCCTCTCAACAACTCCATGAAGTAGATACATGCATTGTCCCCCTTTTACAAACAAAGAAATCAAGGATCAAAGTGATTAAGCAATTTACTAAAGGTCATGGAGTCAGTAAGTAGCAGTCAGGGTTTGGACCTAGTTCTGCCTCACTCCAAGGCCAATCTGTTCTGCAGAGAATTTCTAGAAACTGCCTCTAGTAATTTAAAAACAACTTTATAGTCCATATTCATGGCGAGAAATCCTTATATGAGGCAAGTAGTTTTATTAAAAATGATGAGTTTCATTTATTTTGTCCCAAGAGCAGGAGGGTTTGCAAAATTTTTGGAGAAGATGAAATGTCATCAATGAATGAAATTGGTATCTGAAACTTTAAAAAGTTCAAGGAAAATAACCAAGCCCTTAACTGATGTATTGGCAAATTTGGATAAAAATGCACAGTTAATGTGAATGCATTTGGTATCAACTTTAAATATGTACTTTAAGAAATATACTAAGTATCTGAGTGGAAGCTAGCTACAATTACTCTTTTCCAATTCCTGAGTGTTCTTTATACTCAACTGGCATGATAATGAGAATATAAGTAGCAGACAAGAATTAAAACAACCAGCTCTCCAGTCTCTACTCTGATTATATTTCTCTGTCAAAGCAAACAGAAACAAAACTGCTTCTGTGGTCATTTATCACCAATCAACTTGCTGAGTCTCTAATTACATCTTCAGACAGATTCTGTGGGGTGACAATGTATAAATTATGGTTCCAAAATCCCAGAGGGAGTTGTCTGGGATGATGGAAATGTTCTATAGCTTGATAGGGGATTTAAGTTAAGAATTAGTATGTGTATCTCTCGAAATTCATCAAATGGTATAATTAAGATTTGAGCATTTCACTCAACATAAATGTTACTACCTTGAGAAAAAAAAAAAAGAGCCATAAACAAATATTCAAATATTGAACTCTAGTTACCCATATGCATGCTGAAGACTTTAGAGAGAAGCGTACTGATATCTGCATCTTACTTTGAAATGCACCACACATAAGATGGATTGATATATGGATAGAGGAGTGGATTAATGGTGAAGTGAGTGTAGTGTGATGTTCACAATTATAGAACCTAGATGGTAGATTCTATGGCTGTGCACTATTTCTTTCCGCTTTTCTCTATTGAAATTTTTTCATAATAAAATAGTGGGGGAAATAAACAGATTCACATCATAAAAGGCAGGAATGGAATCTCTTCCTATTAAAAAAAAAAAGTACATACAGGGTGCCTGGGTGGCTCAGTCGTTAAGCATCTGCCTTTGGCTCAGGTCATGATCCCGGGGTCCTGGGATCAAGCCCCGCATTGGGCTCCCTGCTCCACGGGAAGCCTGCTTCTCCCTCTCCCACTCCCCCCTGCTTGTGTTCCCTCTCTCGCTATGTCTCTCTCTGTCAAATAAATAAAATCTTAAAAAAAAAAATACATACATACATACAATGAGTATCAAGCATTTCCCATTCACACAGGAAACAGAGCCACTGAATGAGCTTTAAGGGAACAGCATTGCATTTGGTGGCAACCTGGCCTGTGTTCTTTTTTTTTTTTTTAAGATTTTTATTTATTTATTTAACAGAGATAGAGAGCACAAGTAGGCAGAGCGGCAGACAGAGGTAGAGGGAGAAGCAGGCTCTCCGCCAAGCAGGGAGCCCGATGCGGGGCTCGATCCCAGGACCCTGGGATCATGACCCGAGCAAAGGCAGTCGCCCAACCAACTGAGCCACCTAGGCGCCCCGTGGCCTCTGTTCTTACGGCTCAGTCATTTGATCCATTTATTTGATTTGGTGAACACCATTCAGGCTTGGTTTTGACCATTACACAATCTTAAATTGTTCCCACTCTTTGTCACACAGTGGTCCACTCACGCTCTTCTTGCCACATGGGATGGATCATTGTTTAAAGGCAGCAAACCAAGGAAGGGAACACGAACACTGAAATTCTAGAAGTCAGCTAAGGTTATAAACTTGCTAATAATTGTTCCCATTTCCCTCATGATGATTTTCACTAGATCTTTAAGTGGCATTCTGATCAAAATTCTTATGCAGCACCCTATGCTGTTAAAATACAATGTTAAAAAGAGAAAATATGTAAAAATTATAACCAATTTGTCTATTCAACTATTAGGTAGAGCATCAGAATGTGGGAAAGTACTTTGTGGGAAAGTACTTGAAACAGGTGCCTGAAATCTCTTCTTTCTTACGGTTTAGGAACTAAACAAAAATGATTAAAACAAAATCAATTGCTTTCTAAGCATAAATACAAAAAATTGCAAACAGCAGGTTATGAAAGCTGTTGTTGTCTAGTTTGGGCGCTATAACACACAGCTAAACCTCATTCTGCACTTTAATAAACATTCAGAACTAAGATGCAGTATGACATGTCTTTCTCAAAACTTATTTTTTAGCGATTCATTTCTTTCCTTACATAGTTAAAGTTAATAGACTGAGTCACTAAATGGGGAAAAGCCAAAAATGTGTTTTTACGTTATGGATATCATTAAAGATGATATTTTAGATGAACTTTAGAATAAGATTCATAATATAATCATTAATACTACACTGACCTAAAATACTTATTTACTTAAAATCACATCTTTATTCTCTTCCATGTAAAAATGACCAAAACGACTTTTTCAAAAATTCTTAAGGGCTTAAGAAGCCACATATATTATTGTGAGATAAGCACAGTTAAAAAAAAAAAAGAAGGTTGAGAAATACTGGCATATGGAATAGAACAGAAGATGTGGCCCACCCTTGGAGCATTAATCATCTTACTGTAGACACAAGATGTTTAAAAATAAACAACATTACACACTAAGTGCTCTCTTGTACAGTACAGATTGAGTATTGTAGGAGTCTAAGGAAGGGGGAATTAGTAGGAAAAAGATGGGGAAAAGAGACTTCAATTTTTGTCCTAAAAGGCTACTGTTATCTACAGAGTACCAGCCTAGCTCAGGAAAATAATGTGGGTGAAAAAACGGACAGGAAGAAGGGTAATTGCAGAAAAGGGATGGAAGGTTAAGAAGACTGAAATGCTATCGAGGCAGTGTCTCAGTCAGTTCAGGCTGCTATAAGAAACACCATAGGCTGGGGGACTTAAAGAATAGAAATGTATTTCTCCGGATGCCTGGGTGGCTCAGTCAGTAAGCGTCTGCCTTCGGCTCAGGTCATGACCTCAGGGTCCTGGGATCGAGTCCCGCATCGGGCTCCCTGCTCAGCGGGAGGCCTGCTTCTCCCTCTCCCACTCCCCCTGCTTGTGTTCCCTCTCTCGCTGTGTGTCTCTCTCTCTGTCAAATAAATAAATAAAATCTTTTAAAAAAAGAAAAGAAAAGAAATACCCAGGAGGGAGTTGGAAATCAGTGGGTGGCTGAAGTTCAGGTAAGAAAACTAAAGTGACATTCAACCCTGTGAATTTTTAAGTACCTGCTTTATTATTATTTATTATTAACAATGATTATGATGATACTTAATTTAGAAGTAGAATCAGTACCAAAGGTTGTTAAAGCACTAGCCTTGGGGGACTCCTTCCTATTAACAGTTCACCTAGTACTGTCCCGCCTTGGGATCAATATGGCTTCTCTTTTTGAATCGTCAAGCACCACAGCGGGGGCTTCTGAACGCCTGGGTTAAACTCTCCACCTACTAGCTACATGACCCTGGGCAAGGAAGACCTCCAAGGGTCACACTGAGGATTATCAAACAAATGTAAAATGCTTAGCACGGGTTCTTGCACTTAGCCAGCATCTGAGAGATGTCAGCTGCTCCTGAAAAATGTCTGTTCTTTTCTGGAAGATGGGGTGCTAAATTCAGACCCTCCTTATAAGGTTCTCCTGTTGCTGTTTCTTATATTCAAAATCCTTAATAGAGCAAGAGAGGAAAAGAGTAAGGGAGACTAAGGAGAAGAAAGGGAAGCAAGAGAAGACAACTGAGACCAAATTCTGTCATATCTGCCACTGAGAAGCTTTCAGATGTATCTGCTTCTCTTTTCAACAATTTGGGCAGGTTTCAAAGAGCAGAAAGAAGACTGGCTATAAAATGAATGAACACATGAATCAACATGGATGCATTTCAAAAACATAATGTGGAATGATAAAGGCAAGTTTCAGAACAGTCTTGCGTTGCCTGCCATTTATGTAATGTTTGAAAACTCATGAGACAATTTTGTTTAATGTTTATCGATTCAAACGTAGTACAAATATAAAAACACAGATGATACACACTCACTTCCAGAGAGTGGTAACCTCTGGGAAGGCAGAGGGGATGGCAAAGAGACACCAAAGGGCATCAACTATATCTGTAACGTTTTTCTTCTTTTTACTAAGCTCCGAAGCTATGGCAAAATATTGGCACTTTCAAAATCTAGGTAGTGGACACATAGGTGTTATATTATTCTCTTTTCTGAATGTTTGAAATATTTCCTAAAAATTTTAAACAGAAAAAGAAGACCATCGGCCTCATTTCTAAATCCATTCAAACTCCCATGCACTTTAGAAATCCATCTGTTCAGCTAAATCACATTGTATCCATGATTTTCAGGAATGAGTATGTTTCTCAGATTCAGTTAGAGAAAAGTATAATGAATCTATGAAAAATGGGTTGTTTTGTGTTAGGTTTACATTGCCAAGATATATTTTAAATTCTGGTATCTGGGTTGAACCACGCATATTATCATATTACTAGATTTTAATTTCTTTCACACATTACATTTTGGGGATGTTTTATGATTAACAAATTGCTTGTGTATACCTTAAGATTCCCTACTGATTTCATGTCAGGGACAAACTCCAACTGACTGATGGTGGCTGGCGAGAGTGCTCTATTGAAACAGTTGAAAAAACACATGTGGGCTCCACAGGAAGGGCCATGATCAGGGAACTGTGTCAAAAGCAGGGTGAAGGGACTGTTCCCTATGTGTCCCAGTAATATTCCTGACACTTTCCTGACTCCTTCCACCTCTCACTGCTCCATCTCCAGCTCCCATCACTTACCTCTTCTAACTTGGTGCTAGAATCCCCCTCCTTGAGTCTCCTTTATCTTTTTTTTAAAGACTTATTTACTTATTTTAGAGAGAGAGAGTGAGAGTGAGTGAGAAAGCATGAGCAGCGGGAGGGGCAAAGGGAGAGAAATCCCCAAGCAGACTCCCTGCTAATCATGGAGCCCCATGTGGGGATCGATCCCAGGACCCTGAGATCATGACCTAAGCCAAAAATCAAGAGCCAGCACTCAACCCACTGAGCCACTCAGGAACCCCGAACCCCATATCTTTACTCACACTATAATAATCCCTGGCTGGTTTTATTGTCATCCTGATCAACCCTACAGGCTGATGAGCCCCTCCTCTTCTGTTTTTCTCTGAAGCCTTCCCAGTCCCACCTGGGCCAGGTGAGACACCTCCCCTTCATCCCCATGGCACTCACATAGCATTTATCTCTAGGTATTCCAACTATTTGTTTACTCACCTATCTCTGCTGTGGGCTTTGAAAGGACAAGGCTGGGTCTTATTGATCTCTGCACTCCCAGCTTCTGGCACATAGTAAGCAATCAATAAATGTTTGTTAAATGAAAGAATGATTTAATGAATGGTGTCCTTATTCTGCAGAAAAGGAAACAGACACAGAGTTGGGATTTTTCTCAAGGTTATACTTCCTCTGAAACCTTCCCATTTCTCCTCTAGAACAGAGATTGACAAACATTTTCTGTAAAAGGACCAGAGAGTCAATATTTTCAGTTTGTGGTCCAGAAGGGCTCTGTCACAGCCACTCCACTCTGAAGTTGTAGCTGAAAAGCAAACAAGAGACATGGCTGCATTGCAATAAAACTTTATTACAGGAAAAGGCAGTGGGCCAGATATGGCCCATGGGCCAAAGCTTGTGACCCTGCCGAAGAAATGGTAAATAGACACTCCCACATGTCTAGTTCCTTCATTGAACATACTCTCTGCCTCAACCCAAATTCTAGGGTCCCAATTCCAATGTTCCAGAGTGCCTGTTGGAGTTAGATCGACATGCCCTCATATCTCCAAGCCAAGGAATTGAGGTAGGCTCACTAAAGAACTGGCTGCAAAGCTGAGACCAGAAGGGACAAAAGGAGTTTGTTGACAATGACCTTTAAGAGACCTAGAAGAGGGACGCCTGGGTGGCTCAGTTGGTTAAGTGTCCGCTCTTGACTTTGGCTCAGGTCATGATCTCAGGGTCATGAGATGGAGCCCTGTGTCGGGCTCTGTGCTGAACGTGGAGCCTGCTTAAGATTCTCTCTTTCCCTCTCTCCCTCTCTCTGCCCCTCCCCCTGCTGTGCAATAAAATAAAATGTAAAAAAGAGACCTAGAGGAATTCAAGCCCACCTTATCCACATCCTCCTTGAGCATCATTTTGAACACCCAACATTTTAACAAGAAAAGAGGTCCACTTCTTGGGTGCAGTGGACAAAGGAGAAAGAGGAACAAACAACTCGTTTACATTCTCCCCACTCCCTCTTCTGTGTTTCCAAGCGACTAGTCTCTTTTTCTTTCCCAGAGACTATTTTAAAATGCTTCCACTGTCTTCATATTTCCTACCCTATGGTTCTCTCATTCCTTGTCAGGAGATGACCTCACCTCCTCCTTCACAAAGGAAATAGAAGTCATCAAAAGAGAACTCCTTCAGAAATCTGCCACTCACCACTAATTTATCTACATCTATATCTATTCTCTTATCCTTCCTCTCATAATGGAACATGTGTCTAAGACTAATCCTTTCTGTTCTCTGTGTCCCAGGTGGAACCTGATTCCACCAATTCATTCTCTCTCTCTTGTTCTCCTGTATTTATCACTCTCCCTTCGGTATCTCCCCCAACTGCATCCCAAAGGCACAGGGGAGCTTCTCCCCACCCTGAGAAACTTTCCAACATTTAGACATGCATGCCTCCACCATCTTGAAAATAAGTTTCTGAAACCTGTGTCTTCCTCCAATTATTGCCCTATCTCTCTTCTACCTCTTTTTCAGCCAGAGTTCTTAAGAGAGTTGTGTCCTCATAGTTCCCACTTCATCATCTCCCAGTAAGTTTTCAATTCATGAAAAATTTGTTACTCCTTCATTACACCCCTGAAAGTCTTTCATTAAAAATCCTTGAATAACCTCCTTTGTTGCTACATCCAACCTAGAATTTTTTGCCCTTATCTTTACTGAATTCCTGGCACTATTTAACCTTGTGGTTAAATAGTCTCTTCTTGAAACAGTCTCTTCTCATGACTTTGATGACAACATTATCTCCTGGTTTTCCTCCTATGGTCATTCTTCCTTAGGCTTCTTTGTAGAATCCCATACCTCTGCCTAGTTATTAAATACTGGTGTCCTCAGAGTTCTCTACTTGGCCCTCCACTCTTCTCAGTCTCTATGCTTCCCTAGGTTATCTCAGCTAATATCCAGACAATCTTAAATATGTTGATGATTCCCAAATTTACTTCTCCAACCCAGAGCTCACTACTGAGGCTAAAGCCAGCCAGTCAATTGCCTAATAGAATTAGAAATCATCCCTCTTCTTTATTCACAGCATCCAGTCCCATTTAAAAATATATATATATCTTGCCCCATCATCCTAGCCACCTATCACCCCTCTTCTTTGCCTCATTTGCAGCAAAAGTTCCTGAAATGTCTTTAAAACCCCCTCTAATCAGGCTCTCAACTATACAACTCCACTGAAACAGCTCTTATCAAGTCACCCATGAATGAAAATGAAAAATCCCATATTACTTCGATCTCTCAACAAGCAGCATTTGACACAGCTGGTCACCTACTTCTCATTGAGTATACCCATCTTTCCCTTAGCTTTCCAGATACCACCCTCTTCTGGTTTACCTCCTACCTCACTGACCTTCCCTCTCCATCTTTGCTCATTTCTCCTTTCTCCCTGATTCTTAACATTAGGGGGAGCCAAGTCTCATTCCTTGGTGTCATCATATCTAAGTTGATTCATCTGGAGTCCTTTTACCATTGTTTCTCCATTTATGTCATTTTTTACCATGGTTTTAAGAACTTCTTTTCAAGAGGGCTTATAAGTGCCAAGTTTGAGCAAGTTTAAAAATGTCTCGCAATGGCCTCAAAGGACATTTATACGTTCTTTCCCTGATAAGTCTGTAGAATTTATTCCATGATCAACTGCAGATGAGCATTGCATTAGTCCTTCTTTTCTTGCCCTCTCCATTCATCTTTTGGTTTGTTAAATTTCATCCCTGAAATGAGGTTTTTGTTTTGTTTTGTTTTTTTACTCTTGTTTTATTGAATTCATGTTCTTATTAATTTCCTCTGTAGCTCAAAGCAATTTCAGGGGACTTCTACGTTCCTTGGTGTTTTTTGTTTGTTTGGTTTGTTTGTTTTCTTGCAGTCTCTCATCTGTTTTATGGTTGCTATGCTCATTTAAGTCTTCCCTTCATTTTATTCACCTGCAGAATGCTTGCTTAGTTACCATGTTGCTTCTTTTCATCCTGCTTAGGCTTCAAATAGACAGCTCTCCCCAGTTCTTCCTTTTGCTTCCTTTTGGATAGATGACAACTATCTCATTGACAACTTCTGCACCTTATCTGGGACCTTTTTCCCTTCCAGCAACACTTTCAGCCCTGGGAATTGCAATCCACCCACATTCTTATAGCCTGGGGACAGAAACGTGGGAAGAACTTGGTAAATTTCCTGCAGCTTTTGGTATAGGACTGGACTTACCTTCTCTTCTAAGATTCTGTTAAAGTCCAGATTGAGATCCCCCTTCTTCCCTCGGGGGTAGTATCCTTAGGCTTCAACTCAATCCCCTGATTCAGCATGGACTCCTGGCAGATGATGACACCCAGGGGCTTTTCCTGACTCAGCTGTGTTACTGAGATCATAGATGTGAACCTCTGCTCTTGGAAGAGATTTCTTTGACTTTTCTCTAAGCTTCCTACCACAACTTCATCATCTTCTATCCAAATCAGGGAGAATTGGGCAGAATTCTCAAAGTTTTGCAAGTCATTTCCTTCCCTTGTATCACTTCTAGGGGAAAGGGTGATTTAGGAGCTGCACTGAGTCACACCAAAATCTGTTTTTCTTCTTGTCGGGCACTTTTCAGTTTACAGCATGAGGATAACCTCTTTCATTGTTTGGTTGTTGGTAGTAATTATTTTTAACTAGTTTATTTCATTGAATGATGGGGGATGGTGATTTTAGAAGCCAAAGAGTGTTGCTGTTTTATCACTGTGAGGAGACTGGCAATTTTACCCTACCATCCTCAGGGACAGGGCTGGAGGGGGAAAAAAGATGAAATGTGATGACCCTAGCACACCCCAGTCTCATGGTGGCAGCAGGCCCTACTTAGGGAGCTTGATATTTTTCGTGAAGTCTGTCTGGCTACCACACTTCCTACTCTTTCTGCTGCCCCTTGGTTTCTCAGTAAGGAGTGGTGTCACCCTCAGCACAGAGGGCTTTTGTTGTGCTTAACTTTAGGATGGCTAACGTGAGGGAAGCTCCAAAAGCTACCCCCAGCTCAGCAGCCAGGCTCCGGAAGGACGCAGCTCAGCCCTGTGAATGAGTGGGGAAGAGGGGCAGGCGACCGAGCCCCAGGGGCTGCAACACACACACAGTGTGGCAGGAGACAGGCAGGAAATCTGGGCCTGGGCAGTGGCCTTGGGATGCAGAGGTGTAAAGAGGGAGGTGAGGCAGGTGAGAACTCTGCAAATCCAACACGTCCCACCGCCCCCCTCCCCAAGCCCCCAAGCTCCCAGTGGGAGAAAAACAGCATCCCTGAGGAGAAATGAAAACATGCTATCTAAGCATTCAAGCTTGGAATTAATGAGCAAATCCCATCAAACCGTGGACACCGTGGGCTTCGGCCTCAGAAGGCAGAAATCTTTGAAGCACCAATGATTACCCTATGCTCTTCATCTTCAGGTCTCGTCTCTGTGATAAACTGCCACCTGCGTAGTGCCCTGGTATTTCCACACACCAAATAATTGGCTGCAGACAGTTGTCGGAGGCCTTTGTGTAAAGGAAAAACTGCAAAAATAAATTCCATTCCATCAGCTCAAATATTTTTTGGTATTTTGAATCTGAGAGCATGAATTCTGTCATTCGACTTCTCCATGATATTGAAATTGCTCTTCACTATAAAAACCAAAATGAGCAGAATGGAAATATTCTTCACATTTAGTAGTTAAATAGCCATTTGCTTCGAAGAGATTTTGGATATTTTATGTTCTGTATAGCATTTCTGTAAGGGGCACAGAGTTCTTTAGGCTTCTTTGAAGAAGAAACTGAGGCACGAGTAACCCCAGTGTTTAGGGTTAGCAGAGCTGGGAAAGCTCAGTAACAGTAGCGAAACTTCATTGATATCATTAATATTAATTTATTTATTACTTATTAATATTAGCATAACTAATCTGCATGCAGGCACTGGGTTTACTCATTTAGTCCCCATACCAACCATATTAGTACTATTATCCCTATTTTACAGAAGAGGACATGACTTGAATCGGTAGGATAACTTGCACAAAACCACCCAGCTGGTACACGGTGCACTGAGGGCAAGACACAAGTCATGTGACCTCAGAGCCTCTTCACCCACCAGGTGCCTGGATTCCTTATCTGTTGTTACACAACAAAGTATCTCAAAATTTAGTAGCTTAGGGGCAGGACTGCTGGAATGGTAGAGCAAACCTTAGTGGCTGTAAACAACAGTTATCTCAGAGTTTCTGCGGGTCAGGAATCCTGACACAGCTTAGCTGGGTGCCTTGACTCTGGGTGTCTCCAAGGCAACATTCAGGATGTCAGCCAGGGCCATAGTCATCTCAGGGCTCGACTGGGGGAGGATCCACTTCCAAACTCACTCCCATGATTGTTAGCGGGATTTAGTTTCTTCCTGGTGCTTGGCCAGGCGCCGCCCTCCCTTCCTTACCCCATGGACCTCTCCATAGGGCACAATATGGCAGCTTGCTTTATCAGAATAAGGACACAAGAAGAACCAGAGAGAAAGAGTTTGAGCAAGACGCAAGTCCCAGTCTTCTGTAACCTAATTTTGGTGTAGTCTACTCATTTGAATCAAGAGTCACTAGGTCTAGCCCACGCTCAAGGGGAGGGGATTGCACAGAGGTGTGAATCCCAGGAAGCAGTGACCACTGGGAGCCATTTCAGGAGCTGCCTACCACAGTGCCCTTCTCAGGTAACTGCCCCCCTCCTCACCACTCACATGGGCAGGCTAAACGGTATCACGTGACAGTGACCCCCTAGCCACAGCTGACTGGAAATGGACACCTGACCCAAACCTGACCCGCTAGATACCTTCCCCTCAAGAATTCTGAATTGCAACCCAGAGATTCTGATTAGTTTCTGCTAGAGTCATGAAATGAAATGATACTAATTAGGAACTATGGGTCCATTCAAAGATAAGGAGAGAGAGCCAAATATGAAGAAAGAAAGAAAGGCACTATGCTTCCTCCCCTGGATTTGGAGAGATACGATAAAAACTGTAGGTTTCTGTCACTTGCATCCAGGGGTAATAGTCATAATATTTAATAACCAATAAGGCCCAGATATCAAACACTCCAGAGGGCACTTACCGTAAACCTCTGGTGCAGCCCCATTTCTGGTCAGTGGGAGCTCACCAGCTGTTTGCCATGCTGAAGCATCACACCCGCTCACCTTGACCACCGTGCCGCCCTCAGGGAGCTAAGCTGGGGGGAGGTCTGACCCAAGAACCCCAGGATCACTTGAGTGGGAGTCTGGTGGCAGCCTACACAGACACCTCAGTGTGATCACAGATTTCCTCTGTAGCCCACTGGGGAAGCAGTATCTCTGCCAGACAACTCACAGATGAGTTTTTGTGATAATGTCAAGTGCACTCACTGCGATCCCTGGAAGAACATACAGGGATGAAATGGACTCATCTGATCTGTGCGAGAAGGGGCTGGAAGGATCCATCACTGGGTAATGGGACTTGGGGACTTGCCATTCCCTTTAAAACAAAACAATGGGGGCGCCTGGGTGGCTCAGTCGTTAAGCGTCTGCCTTCGGCTCAGGTCATGATCCCAGAGTCCTGGGATCGAGCCCCGCATCGGGCTCCCTGCTCTGTGGGAAGCCTGCTTCTCCCTCTCCCACTCCCCCTGCTTGTGTTCCCTCTCTCGCTGTGTCTCTCTCTGTCAAATAAATAAATAAAATCTTTAAAAAAAAAAAAAAAAAATAAAAAAAAAAAAATAAAACAAAACAATGGAGCTCCCTGATGCACTTGAGGGACTGGGAACCCCTTGGCTGCATACACAGTGTTGTGGGTGTTCGTAGGTATATAACTAACATCAGACACCCCAATGACATGACCAAGGCAAACAAAACAAAAAAGGCTAAGAGCCAGTGTTTAGGGAAAGGGCCAAGTTTGGTTTTTTATTATTTTTAAATTAAATCAACTGAGAGTCAACAAAATCAGTGAATGCTCACCCAGCCTAATTCTGCTCAGGACCAAGAAGTTGACACGGCATTCCTCTCTAGTCTGGGAAGAATTTCCACCCCAGCTCCCCATCTCCCTCACAACTGTCCTTCTCTACTAGGAATAGACATCAACTAGTGTATCTGAAAGCCGGTGAGGAATTGATCACCAAAGGCAGTTTTGCCCTGAACATTAAACCTACATCTGATTTCCTTTTCAGATCTCCTGTCAAGTTAAGCCTTTACATGAGAGCTATATAGTCAGATGATTTTTTTCCACCGTCGATACTGTGGATAATTGCTCTGTTTCCTTGTTCAACAAAATAGGAGGTAAGTTGTTGCAACTTGCAGCAAAAAGAGATTTATGCCCCTGTCTCACGATTGAGCATGGTATGCACATTTCCTTTCTAAGAAAATAAGGTCTACCATGATGCACTGAAGTAGGGTTCAATATTCATAATTATAAGTCATAGCTCACAATACAGATTTTCTTTGAATCAGGAATTTTGCCCTAGAAGAGATTTTGATTAAGGTATACAATATGGGTGACTTCTATAATTAAAGAAAGGAGGAAAAAATATATATGCAACTGCAATTCTTCTTTTATCAAAGCTGTAGAAGACTTGACTGCAAAATCCTGTCCTGGGTTACCAGTTGGACCTGCAGCAACTGCGTGATTATATGTAGCAATGTCATTTGGAGGTTAAATATACCACCAGTAAGGATGCTTAACATTTATTCAGCACTTGCTATCTGCCACACACCATACTAAATACATACATTATCCCATTTTATCCTCACAACCTTTCCAGTAACTATTATTATCCCCATGTTACAGAAGAGGAAACTGAGTCATAGAGAAATTTGACCAAAGGTACCCATTTAGTAAGAGGTAGAGCAGGGATTTGGAACCAGGTCTGTTTTATTCCAGTGTTTACTCTGAACCACCAGGTACTATCTCTGAACTTAGGACTTTAAGAATATCATACTGCTTTAAGTATTCAGTAACATAGTTCGTAACCTTCCAAATAGTCTCACCCCGCATTACCCTCCTACAGTTAGCCTAGGTAAAACTTTCAGTGCATCAGTTAGCTATGGCTACATAATAAACTCTCCCCAAATTAAGCAACAATAAACGATAAGTACTTGTTATTACTCATCATACATGGGTCCCCTGAGCAGTTCTTCTGGTCCCAGCTGAACTTATTCACGTGCCTGAAGTCAACTGTGGGTGCAACGGGCAGACACGCTGAACTTAACTGGGCTCTCTCAGGATTGGGGGTCTATGGGCTGTAGCCCAGTCTGATGTCTCCCACTAAGACAACTGAGTTGCGTGTGTGTGGTTCTCACCCTCCAGCAGGCTAGCTGGGCTTTTTCATACAGTTGTGGCACGGTTTCAACAGCAAGCAAGAGATTACAGAAGAGTGCAAAGCTCTTGGAGGCCCGGGCTTGAAACTAATAGATGCCACATCCTACTGGCCAAAACAAGACACAGGCCAGCTTGGAGCCAGAGAGAGTAGGATCTAGAAATTATCATGGCAGAGGATATGGATACAGGGAGTCATTAATTAGAGCCATCGATGTAATCAATCTTCCATAATGAGTGGCTATGAAAATAGTAAAGCCCCTGTTTGACACCAAGAGCAATATTGGTTGAATACAGTGTGTGTGTAGACTCTGTCACGACTGCCCCATTACGATCGCCCGTTATATGAGAAGAAACAAGGTTTAAAGAGATGAAGACATGTGCTTACAGTTCAATGTTTCTGCACAAAGGATGTGGTCTTAGCTTTCACTGGCTCAATCCAACCAACTGGGCCTTGAGCCAGGGACTCTGGCAGCTTCTTTTCTTTAAAAAGCACAAAGGTGTTCTATACCCACCTGGTCATGAGTGTGTATTCAAACGTTTCTCACCCTTTGGCCTTTAAATGGAGGCCCTCATGAAAAAGACAGTTCCCCAGAGCCCACACCTCTGAATGAGACCCTTCTCAGTTTATTGCTTTGGCAGCTTTTGCTCTAATTCCAAGGTGAATGTGGTGCACTGGTGGTAGAATCACCTTCTCTAGAATGATAAACAAGATAAACCTTGGCCATTGGCTTTCAGGTCCTCTAAGTATGTTGGAGGGAAGAACAGGGGCTAGGGACCAGGCACCTCCCTAGGCCTCTGTTTCTTCATCTGTAAATGATAAATACCTAACCTGGGCCTGCCTCTCTCAAGGAATATTTGGGAAGATGCCAGGAGGGAACGGGTATGAGCATGCTTTACAAAGACAAAAGGTGAAACATGAGGATGTAAGGCAGAGCAGAGGATGTAGAATAGAACAGGAGACAAGAGGAAAGAGGGAAGAATAGGATCCTGGAGGAGAAAGAAGGTGGCGCTCTCTACCCAGAACCTGCTCAGACAGGTGCAGTTTCAGGCTGCATAAACTCTTCCCCAGACCCCTGTGCTAAAAGCAGACAACCCCTCACTCCCAAGTAATACATTAGCTACACTGCCCCCTGGTGACCATCACGTGGAAGAGCACAGACACTGAACAGTTTGTGAAAATCGTGAGCTTGGATTTCAGAGACACAGGTACCAAGGAACCCATGAGGACTTTCTGCCCTCCCAGCCGCAAGGCTGCTTATTAGGCCTAATTCAGAATCCTCCCACCCGACTCCACTTTTCCTTTTTCTTGGGAATCCAGAGAAAGGGCATCAGTTCCTTTCCCCGAGGCAGCACTACCATCTACTCTATAAGCCATAGCTATAACATAGACCCTGTCTTCCCAGCTTCTCCATTCTTTGCAAAAACAAAGCACAAGGGTCATATTTCTTTCCAGAATTTTATTACTAACCACCATGGGAAGTGGTGGGAAGAGGGATGCAACAGAGCAAAAATTTCAACCACGTTACAAACAATGAGTGACTTGCCCAAGGTCACAGAGTTAGTAAGCAACACAGCCAGCCAGGCTCCAACACCCTGCCTAACCACTAGGCTAAACTGCCCCTCACTGCAAGTAATGAGACTGATCTTTGTGGCATATGGGCTCTATGGGAGTTCACTTGGGTTTTAATCCTCACTCCGCCTCTCTGTCATTTGTGATCTGTGTGAACTTGGCCACAATACTTAAATTCTTGAAGCCTCAGTTTCTTCATTCACAAAATAGAAAGAAGAAGAATGAGACCCACCTTAGATAATTATGCCAACTATTAGATACAATGCTGCATATAAAGCATGTCGCACAGAGCCTGGCAACACTAAGCATTTAATAAATGATAACTACTCTTTTATTTTTACATTTTTTTCAACTGAACTGAATCCATTTGTTGTTGGAAGAAACCTAGTATTTTTACCTCTGGCTTTGCCATTAATCACTGTGTGATTAAGGAGGTATCACGTATTTGGATCATGCTTCTCCGTTGCCAGCTCCAATGGACTATTTTCCTTAAGCAGCTAGAGTAGTCCTTTAAAAAGCAATATCAAATCACTTTGCTTCCCTGCTTGAAGCTCCCCCATGGTTTCCCACTGCACCAAGAGTGAAATCCAAACCACCTGCCATGACTTGCAAAGCCGTGCATGAGATGGCAGCTGCCCATCTCTCGCCTCCCCCTCCCTCACGGTGATCCTGACACACTGGTCTTCTTTCTGTTCTTGAATCTCACGACTTATTCTCATCTTGTGGTATTTGCCAGAGAAGCGGCTGCAAGTTCTTCACGTGGAACTTTGCAAGGCTGACTCCTTCTTTTCATTTAGATCCCAATTCAAATATTCATCGTAGAGGCGTGTTCCCTTATTCTCACATCCAGCTCCTCTCCCAATCACGGTCTTGCCACCTTGCTTTATCTCCCTCCCAGGATTCACCGCTATCTGAAACCATCTTGCTCATTTACTTCTTCAACTGCTTTTCTCTGTGAGTCATCAGAACGTAAACAATACAAGAGCGAAAAGTGTAGTTAGGACTGTCCCGATTTGTTTACTACTGTGTCCCTGTAGTAACATGAGCTCAGTGCCTGGCATCTGGTAGACCTTTAAGACACAGAGGCTGAATCAATGAATAAATGAAGGAATTCAGTTAGCCCAAGACAGTTATGAAACAAGGTCATTTGGATTCAATGGTATCAAAAGTTCTTTCCATCTCTAAAATTCCAAGAACCTTGGGGGCATCATGGGGTCTTGAGCCAATATAGAGAAGAGAGAGAGGTCTGTCTGGATTGTGGAATTCTAGGAGATGTTATAGATAACTGATGTTTGCCCAACTATGGGAATAGGCTTTAATCATCTTTCCATTTTGTGCAAATGTCCCCAAAACTTCTCTCATGGCAATACCTAATGGCCCACTCCTTTCTTATCTCTTTGATATGCCCATAATCACATCCCATGACAATCAAAAGGGCACCATGAGAAAAGATGGTGGTTGACATTGGCTGCTATGGCCTTTGCCTCTAATCCAGAGATGTTTGTTGACTCTCATTTTATAAGTATTTTCTCTTGAGAATGTTCCATATTATACCACCAGGAACAATGAAAACCATTTCTAGATGGACCTGGGCTTTATTCAACATCTTGGCATGAAGACCATCATCACATGGATACTGGCTCATGTCATTTTCTAATTAATTAATTCAACAAACATGTATTCAGACCTACCATATGCAGCCAAAAGGAGATCAAAAAAGGATGCCAATACCTACTCTTAGGGAGTATCCATTGATCAAACACTAAAGTTATGTATGCACTACTTGTTAACTATGATAAAAATGATGGCAAAATATTCTCAGGAATCCTGTACAGTAGGTAAGAGAATGCAGGTTGAGAGCAGAACAATACTTATTGATAAAGAACAAAGGATTGGAAATTTTAACCCACAACATCAGCAGAGTTCAGAACAGCTTTCCACACTTGGGCTCTTTGCAGCCACCCTCTTCTGAGTCTTTGCTTGTTTGTGGGGTTCAAATTAGCATAGTTGAAGATGAATGGATAAAGAAGATGTGGTATATATATACAATGGAATATTATGCAGCCATCAAAAGGAATGAGATCTTGCCATTTGCAATGACGTGGATGGAACTGGAGGGTATTATGCTGAGCGAAATAAGTCAAACAGAGAAAGACATGTATCATATGACCTCACTGATATGAGGAATTCTTAATCTCAGGAAACAAACTGAGGGTTGCTGGAGTGGGGGGTGGGGTGGGAGGGATGGGGTGACTGGGTGATGGACACTGGGGAGGGTATGTGTTCTGGTAAGCGCTGTGAATTGTGCAAGACTGTTGAATCTCAGATCTGTACCTCTGAAACAAATAATGCAATATATGTTAAGAAAGAAAAAAAGAAGAAGAAGAATGTAGTAGGAGGGGAAGAATGAAGGGGGGGAAATCGGAGGGGGAGAAGAACCATGAGAGACGATGGACTCTGAAAAACAAACTGAGGGTTCTAGAGGGGAGGGGGGTGGGAGGATGGGTTAGCCTGGTGATGGGTATTGAGGAGGGCACGTTCTGCATGGAGCACTGGGTGTTATGCACAAACAATGAATCATGGAACACTATATCTAAAACTAATGATGTAATGTATGGGGATTAACATAACAATAAAAAAATTTAAAAAAATAAAATAAAATAAAACAAATTAGCATAGTTGATTAGAAGTTGAGGAACCATGGGGAACAGAGCCTATCCTGTTTGCAACAGGGAAAACTGGCTTTCTTAAAATCCTGATGTCACCATGTGCTGGTCTCCAGTCCACACATTAATTTGTGTTCATCTCTGGGGAAAGGAAGGAGGAGTTTGCAATAACAGAACAGAAGAACCCGAGAGAGACAGATGATACCTCGGGCAGTGGAAGGGAGGAGACAGCATCACTTCAATAGCAGATGAGCCTTGTCTTATTTTTCTTTGCTCATCTGACCAGGTACTCCATAAATGTCAGACAGAGGATGAGAAGAAGTAAACACGTTATTATGAAAAAAGAAGGGAGCCATCTGGTTCATGTCAGATGTCTGGACTGCAAAATATTGCAATGCCCAGGTGACCTTGGGGAAGCTTGCACTGGTACAATATTGGCCATTTACATAGATATATTCAACTCTCTGGTTTGAGCTAGGGAATGTATTTATGTGGATTGCAAACAGACGTACTTTGAATATGTACGCTCCCTCCCTGCTCTCTTGAGTTGGCTGCGTTCCCTTGGCTGGACTTGTGGGAAGCCAACAGACAGGCATGTGGAAGGTATGTTTTGCTGCAGGAGGGCCTCCTGGGTTTAGCAGTTCCTCATAAAGGAAGCATTTTTCCAGATGGCAGACTGCTTGGAGCTCAGAGGAATGCGGTTTGGGCCATCAGCAAGTTGGCCAGTCACCCGCACTGAACATCACGCGCAGTTGTGCGCTGTAACTATCCACCAGAGCCCGGGGCCCCGGGTGAGCACTGTCATTTGGACCTTCTGTGAAAGAGTAAATATTGTGCTGTGGAACTGATCTGAATTATTCAGCTCCTGCACCTACACATCTTAAGGAGAAATTTTATTAAATATCTTTGAAGTCAGAGAGGTCTGGATTGAAATCTCAACGCCACCTCTCCGTAACTGTGTGACCTTGAGCAAGTTATAAAATCTCCTTGAGAAGCCACTTACTTGCAATTAGAGGTAAGAGTTAGGTCTACTTCTTATGAATGGGGTTATAACAAGGATTAAGAGAGAGAGTATGTGCAAAGCGCTCGGAACAGTGGCTGACTGCTAGCAAGGGCTGTTTTCATTACACACAGTTCTGCATTGACACATCCAGCCCTGTGGCCAGAGAACAGCTTTTCAGGGTGGGAAAGAGGAGAAACTCAGCATAAAAGTCCCTCTTCTGTTGGCTAACTTGAGAGGCTTTAGGATGCTTTAGGATGCTTTTTCCTAGTCTAGTAGGCAGAAATCAACAACGTGGACAGCTCCACCAACAACAAATAGGCCAGAAGTTGTTGGCTTTGAACTTGGACCATCTATATCAGTGTTTTTAAAACTATGGAACTGTGCAAAATCCATACGAGAGGGTTTTGACGAGCATTTTGAAAAGAAAAGAATGGAATAAAAAATGCACAGTGTACTTGCACATAGTCAGTCTACGTATTGTTTCATAAACTTTGGGCTTCTCCATGTGTGTATATACTGAAATTTTAAAAATGTATATGTACATGTCAGAAGCTGAAAAACCACTGATCCATTAGATCCCTTTTCTCCAAAAAAAAATCTGCTCTCCTGGGATCAAGCCCCACGTTGGGCTCCCTGCTCTATGAGGAGCCTGCTTCTCCCTCTCCCCGCCCCCCACTCGTGCTCTCCCTTGCTATTTCTCTCTCTCTCTCTCTCTCTCAAATAAATAAATAAAGTCTTTAACATGAACAGACATTTCTGCAAAGAAGACATCCAAATGGCCAACAGACACATGAAAAAGTGCTCAACATCACTCGGCATCAGGGAAATACAAATCAAAACCTCAATGAGATATCACCTCACACCAGTCAGAAAGGCTAAAAGTAACAAGTCAGGAAATGAAAGATGTTGGCAAGGATGTGGAGAAAGGGGAACCCTCCTACACTGTTCGTGGGAATGCAAGCTGGTGCAGGCACTCTGGAAAACAGTATGGAGGTTCCTCAAAAAGTTGAAAATTGAGCTACCCTACGACCCAGCAATTGCACTACCTGGTATTTACCCCAAAGGTACAAATGTAGGGATCCAAAGGGGTACGTGCACCCCAATGTTTATAGCAGCAATGTCCACAATAGCCAAACTATGGAAAGAGCCAAGATGTCCATCAACAGATGAACGGATAAAGAAGATGTGGTGTATATATACAATGGAATATTATGCAGCCATCAAAAAAATGAAATCTTGCCATTTGCAATGATGTGGATGGAACTAGAGGGTATTATGCTAAGCGAAATAAGTCAATCAGAGAAAGACAAGTATCATATGATCTCAATGATATGAGGAATTTGAGAAACAAGACAGAGGATCATAGGGGAAGGGAGGGGAAAATGCAACAAGTGAAACCAGAGAGGGAGACAAACCATAAGGGACTCTTAATCTCAGGAAACAAACTGAGGGTTGCTGGAGTGGTGGGGGGTGGGAGGGATGAGGGGGCTGGGTGATGGACATTGGGGAGGGTAGGTACTATGGTGAGCACTATGAATTGTGTAAGACTGATGAATCACAGACCTGTACCTCTGAAACAAAGAGTACATTATATGGAAAAAAAAAAAGAAGAAGAAGATAGTAGGAAGGGAAAAATGAAGGAGGGGGGAATCGGAGGGGGAGACAAACCATGAGAGACTATGGACTCTGAGAAACAAACTGAGGGTTCTAGAGGGGATGGGGGTGGGGGGATGGGTTAGCCTGGTGATGGGTATTAAGGAGGGCATGTATTGCATGGAGCATTGGGTGTTATATGCAAACAATGAATCATGGAACACTACGTCAAAAACTAATGATGTAATGTATGGTGACTAACATAACATAATAAAAAAATAAATAAAATTAAAAAATAAATAAAAATTTAAAAAATAAATAAATAAATAAAGTCTTCAAAAAAATTCAGTTAGACATTTGGGGTTTAATCTACTTGATGCCAAATAATTAACTACTACTCCCCCCCCACAAGGCTGATAAATTGGGGAGTACTACCTACAAGTTGGTTCATTTTGAGGCACCAGTAAAAGTGCTTATGAATTAGGGAGGCCTCCACAGACTCATCTGCCTCAGAGTACCAATCTGGGTAATACCAACCCAGGAGGGATACTGGGAGGTTTGTCTTGGCCTCAGGCCACAGAAAAGTTTCCTAGAAAGCATTTTGCCAAAGATCTCTTCTCACAAATTACTCAGTGAAAGGAACTGGGGCTCAAAGACAAACACTCTATTCATATACTCATTAAATCCCACATCTGTGGGGTTTCGTTGTCACAGTTTTACACATATTAAGCTCAGAGTTTTACCTATATTAAGCAAAATAAGAACCTTTCACTCCAGCTACAATGACTTTTCTCATTAAATACACAAATTTGGTTAGTACAATCACATAGTGTGGAAATATAAAATCTCTGAGAAAGAAAAAAGCACTTCTTTCCCATAAATGGTTAGAGGGTAAATATTGCCATTATTTTCCAACCTTATAGTTTATAGCAAAACTCATCTTCTTCCCTTCCCACAATTATTCTATTAATGAGCAAGGGACCTAAGTTTTTCTCCCCCACATCTGACCAGGCAATATATTGGATACATGTTGCCTATTTATTTATTTATTTGTTTGTTTATTTTTAAAGTGGGCTCCATGCTTAGCAACATGGGGCCTGAACTCACGACCCTGAGATCAGGCCCTGAGCTGATACGAAGAGCTGGACGCTTAACCCACTGAGCCACCCACGCACCCCACACATATTGCCTTTTGACCACCCAGCACCTCTGTTTCCTTTTGAAAATTCACCTCTTTGGGATACAATAATCCGGGCCTTGCCCTTTGCCACTCAAGTTGTGTCTGGTTGACCAAAGCCTACAGCAGTCAAACTCTCCCTCTCTGGATTTTAGTCATGATCAGAAAGCCAAAGAGACTAAGCCCTGTGGGGTCCGTCCTCACCAGCACTGGGTCCTGACCATACAGGGTGTCCTGCATCACACCACTCCAAACTGACCTTGGTTCTGCCCCATCCCCAGCCTGGTTCTTCAGCCTCCAAGCAAGTTCTATGAGAACTCAGTTCCTTCCAATGAATCTACCCCCTTTGTTATTTTGAATCAATTTCTGTTGCTTGCCACTAAGAGAGATACTGAAAATATTTCACAACCAACCCATCTGAACCAAAGGCAAGGCACTGAGCAGAGCAGGCATCAGCCATAAACAACGGGGATGACTGTTCTGGTTTGTGCTGGCTAAAGATCAGCCCAGTTTACAACCAAAGAAGCACACCAAAAACCCAGGGCAAAACACCCTGGCATTCATGACCCACAGAAATAATCTTACTGAAGATGGATCACAGCGATGGGAACAGAGTAGGGATCTAATGAATGTCAAGCCAGTGAATGAACTGATGAACTAACAGCTTCCCAGAAAGAGATGTAGGAGAATGGTGTACCTAGCCTGTTACCTACATATAACCCACAGCTCAGCATACACTCCTTTCCACACAGAGGGATTTAGACCTAATGCATCCCACAAATGGCTTGCGAGATGCGTAACATGCAGATAAACCTTTATAAAACTATAGTAATGTAGCAGACCTTATTATTACCTTCTATTTATGGCAAGCAATAATGGCTTTGGCCTAATGGTGGTGAGATATTTTTTCTTATAGAATAAATTATTTAAGCAAAAAATGTGGGTCAACTGCTTTAAAATGTATAAACAAGAGCAGAGGTGGTACAAAGATGTGGTAAGAATCATCATGGCAACATAAGAACGCCTGACATTTAGGAAACACTCTATTACACACTGCAGGCAAATAACCTAAATTCAAGATCGCCCCTTGAAACGTGGCTGCTTCTTGGGCTCGCTAAACACAGCAGTCCATCCGCCCTCTACCTCGGTCCCTATAGCCACTGAGCAGGGAATGACAGTGCTGGCCTAAGCATAGCATAGCAAGTGGGATAGAAAACCCAAATATCATAGCAAATTGAGATCCCAAGTCCCTCACACACGGTCCACTAGGCAGCTGCTGATGCTTACACGTTTTAGACAGTTTTGCCTCGGGCTGGATGCAGTTCAGTGACCTAGACGAGAAAGTCTGTCTGTGTCCCAGTTCTAGGTTCTCAGCCGAATTGTCCTGTCCCTCTGCTCTTGCTCTTCGTATTAAAGTGGGCTCTAAAAGACTGAAGAGTTTTCCTTAAAACACCTGAAATAAGGTGGCTTTAACAATCATAATAATACCCACAAAGCTAAATGCATGTTTATGCCTGCCTCCCCTAGGGATACCTCACTAATCTTACTAGCCAGAAGGCATATTTCAGAGAATTTATTCTTAACGGGTAATAGTTGTAGAGCTAAAGTACCATTCTTGAGTTTTTTAAAAGATCAAAGAGTAGCAAAGATGAAACAGTATCTATTTAATGCGGACTGCCACTCTTATGTAATCTACTTGGTGGCTATAAAGCAAAAGTTGCAAACCAACAGGCCATAGATTGATCAGACTCATGGTGGGGTGGGCAGAGAATGTGCATGGAGGAGGGTAAGGGGGAGGAGAGGGGAAGGTTTACTAGAATGAATTGCCCAAGTCTTAAAATTGGGAGCTCTCACATATGTAAATACGTAAATATCCACCTTCTTTTGACAAAATACAAATATCTAACCACACTGGGCCTCAAGACCACATTCAGTTGGAATTCAGGACTGGCTATCCTCTTTAGGTGAGCCATGAACTTTCTAGTTAGCCAGAATCCTGCACTTATCTCTATTGTACTATACCCTACTACTTTGCCTTCCTTCTATTACCTACTGAGACCAGAGGATAGTATAAGGTCACTCTCACTGCCCATCATAGAATTGGCCTTCTCTGTCCAAAGGTACTCAGAGAGGAGATGGTAAGTTTCATGACGGCAGGCATTCACTGTGTCCATTTTATTTTCTATTGTATCCCTAGCATGGAACATATTCAAGCATCAGTATATTTCTGGGATGGATGGATGGATGGATGGATGGAAGGAAGGAAGGAAGGAAGGAAGGAAGGAAGGAAGGAAGGAAAGATCTTAGGCCCCATTTGAGAAGAGAAATATATGGACCTCAAAGTCATCAGAGACTATTGCCTTGTTAATGTGGTTCAGGAGAAGAATAGTGGCTCTGTTGTCCAATCACAGAAAGGGTTATCAGCCCATACTCTACCTATTTCTTGAAAGACTTTCTCTGAAGAGGAAAGAAGCAAATGAAGGAAAGAGAAGAGAGAATTCCCCGAAGGGTTATTATTAGTTTCAGAGCCCAAAGTTTTTTTTAAGTACATTGGTTAAGATCATGGACTTTAGTATCAGAAGAACCTGATTTGAATCTTGGATCGGCTACTCACAAGGTGTTTGACCTTGGCTAAGTTGCTTGACCTCCCTGGCCCTCAGTTTCCTAATAATCTTAGATATTTCCTAATATTTAAAAGGAGGATAATGTTTACCTTGCAGGGTTTTTGTGAGTATTTAAAAGAATGATGCATGTAAAGCATTTAGCAAATAGTAGGATCTTAATATATTATTATTGTATTGTCCCCTCATTTTACTAAGATGCTAGTTTCTTGAGCTCACCCTTGCCTTGACTGCCATACAGCTAATGAGTAAACATGAGTTCTCAGCATTCCCTGCAGAACTTCCTGGCTCAAAAGTTATTAGTTATAGAGGCAATTTATTCCTGTATTCATTCATCCAGTATCTATTCACTGAGTACCTAGGATGTGTCAGGCATTGAAGCAGGGTACAAGACCATCTGCTGAATTATTTTCAACTGGCAAATATTCCCAGGAGGTCTGGTTCAGCCTGGAGATCCAGGAGTGAACAAGATGACTGTAGCATTCCCTTCCAGCTTTGGGTATGCGCCAATCCTGGGTGCTCCTGAAACTGTTCAAGGGGCCAGAGAAAACCTCAGAGTGATTAACAGGACAAACCAGCAGCACGTGCATCCCAAATGCCTGGCTGGCCACAGGACTCAGCCCTTGAACAAAGCTGGGAAGTCTTGAAATAGCCCAAGGTGTTCCCTGTGGAATCTCCAGGACGCTTTGCTAGGGTCTAGTTGGCATTTTCTATAAAGGTCTCTTAAATCTGGGCCTCCTTACAGCTAAGACTCTGGGACAGTGCCTGCCAAACAGTGGGGAAGAGATGTCAAAGTCATGGCATGGGCTGGAATCAGCAAAAAAAACAATAACAAACAAACAAAAACCCCTCCTCTTTGGTACGGGCAGAAGGATAGGTCCATCTGATGCCTGCTTTTCCACACGGGCAGCTGCAGGGGCCGTTCTGAAGGCATCACAATGCTGCAGGACTGGTGACCACAGCAAGTTCAAGAGCTATTGCATGCAGGGCACGGCAGGGAAAGGCTTTGGTGGGTCTAACCAATTTACTCCTATCGATTTTCAGATCAAAGAGATTCAGCTCACAATTCAGAAGATGCTTATCGCTCCCTCCCACTATGTCTGCAGCTTCTTCCCGACACCTCACAAACCCCCCTTTGGCTTGATCCTTGCCTGGGTTGGAAATGGTGAGGAGGGGGCAGGGATCCTAGGGGTAATTCTGGGCCGTATCAGCCCATGGCCTGGATGATGTGCCGAGGTCCTGATTAATAGGACCACACAGCTCAATGGTGAGAGGGCTAGGAGCCTGGGTCCTGATGTTGGCATCACCACCCGCTTGGTTTATAAGCTTTTACAAGCCACGTTAATCTCCTTTGGGTTTATTTTTCTCAACTATCAAATAAGAATAAGAACTAACCTAGCCTTATGGTTAAAGAGCAGGGGTTTCAGAATCAGACAGAACCAGGTTCAAACCCCAACCACAACCTCTGTGACCTCAGACAAGCCAGTTCACCTCTCAGAGCCTCCACATGTTCATCTGAAAAATGGGCTTCCAGCAGCTCTGGCCCCTCCATCATTGTGAGAATGGAGCATATAAAAGTGCTCGGCATTTCCGTGGCCTATGGCGAGACCCATAAACAGTACCTATTACTACCAAATGAGGCTTTGGTGAGAATAAAGCAGACGCATGTGTGTGAAAGACTTTGAGAAGTATAGAGTACTAAAAAGCAAACAGCCAACTCCGAAAGTTTCTGGAAGTCACATCAGCGCACCTCAGAGCTGGGGTTTGGGAGGATGTCCTTCAAGGAGGGGTCAAAAGAAGGACACAGCAGGGACAGAAGCTGTAGGAGGCCCGAAGGAACCAGTGCCATGCAGGACAGCGACTTTCTAGGCCCCCAGGGCCCTTCTATGTGACTGGGACATTTATGTGCCCCGCCTTAGCCCACTGTCCTCCCCAGAAATGCCTGTTCAGTGCCGGCTCCCCTCACAGGTGAGCACCATGCAGCTAAGCCTGCCTGAGGGGAGAGCCTCTGGCAGAGGCAGAAGCTGCCGGGTGCTTCTCCCAACAAACCAGTCTCACCTTCCTTCTTTATAACAGCATGCCAGTTGTGTTTGGGCAGCGAGACTTCTCAGACTCCCTTGAGTTTAGGTATGGCCAGGTGACTAAGTCCTGGCCAATGAGATGTAAATGGAAGTGTCAGATGGGACTTTTGGAAAGACTCTTCTAAAAGGAAGACATATGCTCTTTTATGTCCCTTTATATCCTGGCCTGAATATCTAATGGCTGGTGCACTGGCAGTCATTTTAGGCCCTGTGGTGACGTAAGGATGGCTGTGCCCTGGAGATGGCAAAGCAGAGAGAGGACAACTGGCCTCACAGCACTGTGGAGCCTCTAGTATGAGGCCCAGGCACCCACCTCTGGATTTTTCCTACACGAGAAAAAGTCTCTTCTATGTTTGAGTCTGCGATCTTTTTCAGCTTTTAGATGATGCGAAGGAGTCATAGTAGCTTGAACTGTTTAAAATTCTGTTCAAGGCCCTAGCATCTGGGTAGGTTATTCCACCCCGAACCCTGACCTGAGACTTCTTTCCAGTGACTTTCTGATCAGCAGGTAGCAATTTGGGGACCTGTTCATCACCCTTGTAGGTAAATACTGACTTAGGCTCCACATGTCCCTGGGAGGTAGGAGGTAAGTGTGGGCTTGTCCACTCCGCCCCCCTCCACAGCACAGGAGTGTCCAGGTGGAGGACTACTCTCTTCCGCCCCAGTTCACAGGACCAAGGAGGATTTTGTGCAAAGCACTTGTGCTGGATCCCAAAGAATGAGTCCAATTTCAACCAGCAAAAAAGGAGAAGGGATGCCAGACAAAGGGAATGGTGTAAGGAAAGGCATGGGCAGATACTCAATCTTTGGAGAATGACGGAGTAGTGTAGGTTATAGACAGCTTTGGATGTTATATCAGATTATTCAGGCTTTATCGATTTGTCCCTCTAAGGACTTCCATAAGGGATCACTGCTTTTTTTTTTTTTTAATTGTCTCAAGTCAGAACTACTAAGAACTGTGATCATAATTTCAAAAAACATATAGATTACATATATATGCATATAATATACAAATTAGACATACGTATACATATGCTTTGAAAAAGATTGGAATGAACCAAAAATAGCTAACACTGATTGAACATTTATTACATTCTGGGTGTTCTTCGTGCATTATTTAATTCGATCCCCATGACAACCTTCCTAGACAGGTATTGTCTTTGCAGTCGAGAACTTCTGTCCCTTGTCCAGGGTCTCAGTTAGTATGTGGCAAGGCCGAGATCTGAACCCTGCTGGGTCAGTTTAACTCCAAAGTGTACTCCTTAACTACCAAGCTCGATTCCCTCCAAAGGATTCACACCAAAATGCCAGCTTCTAGGTAGAGTGATCATAGGTGACTCTTCTTTTTCTTTTTTGTACTTCTTCTTATTTTCCTAATTTTCTACAGGCAAAGTATAGTGTTTCTAGATTCATACTGTGAAACATGACACATTTAGAGGGCCATACATACAACATAAATTTGCAGCTTCGTAAATTGGAGGACAAACACCCACATAACCACCACCCTTATCAGACTCCAGAAGCCCCAGCTCTGTCCTTTCTGACCCTAGCTCCCTCCTTCCCCCCTTAAGATAACCATTCTCCTCACATCCTTCTTTTTTCCTAAAATCACCACCTAACTGGGGAGCCTGACCATCTGTCTTGGGCTCGGGTCATGATCCTGGGGCTCCCTGCTCCGTGGGAGGCCTGCTTCTCCCTCTCCCGCTCCGCCTGTTTGTGTTCCCTCTCTCGCTGTGTCTCTCTCTGTCAGATAAATAAATAAAATCTTTTAAAAATAAATAAATTAATGAATTAAATAAATAAATAAATAAAATCACCACCTAGTCATGTATCTCTAAACAACATAGTTTAGGGCGCCTGGGTGGCTCAGTTGGTTAAGCGACTGCCTTCGGCTCAGGTCATGATCCTGGAGTCCCGGGATCGAGTCCCACATCGGGCTCCTTGCTCGGCGGGGAGTCTGCTTCTCCCTCTGCCCTTCCCCCATCTCATGCTCTCTCTCTAATAAATAAATAAATAAATCTTAAACAACATAGTTTAATTCCATTCTTTTTGAGTTTGATATAAATGAAATACTATAGTCTATATTCCATTATATTTGGCTCCTTTCACACATTACGATTTTTTGTCATGTTATTTAATAACATCTTATTAGGACTACATTACTTTCATAATCTGAAAAAAAAAAAGCATCAGCATTATTGAAATACTTGAAACCTGGAATCAGACAAGTGCCTCCAGAGCCTGACTAAGTTGATACCTTCCCAGTGATCCCTTCTGAGGAGGACTACACCACCTTAAAAAGTGGGATTTGTTCAAAACCACATAGAGATACCATCTTACACCAGTTAGAATGGCAAAAGTTGACAGGGCAAGAAATAACAAATGTTGGAGGGGTTGTGGAGAAAGGGGAACCCTCTTACACTGTTGGTGGGAATGCAAGTTGGTGCAGCCACTTTGGAAAACAGTTTGGAGGTTCCTCAAAAAATTACAAATAGAGCTACCCTATGACCCAGCAATTGCACTCCTGGGTATTTACCCCAAAGACACAGATGTAGTGAAAAGAAGGGCCATATGCACCCCAAAGTTCATAGCAGCAATGTCCGGAATAGCCAAACTGTGGAAAGAGCCGAGATGCCCTTCAACAGATGAATGGATAAAGATGTGGTTCATATATACAATGCAATATTACTCAGCCATCAGAAAGGATGAATACCCAACTTTTACATCAACATGGATGGGACTGGAGGAGACTATGCTAAGTGAAATAAGTCAAGCAGAGAAAGTCAATAATCATATGGTTTCACTTATTTGTGGAACATAAGGAATAGCATGGAGGACTTTAGGAGAAGGAAGGGAAAAATGAAGGGGGGGAAATCGGAGGGAGAGATGAACCATGAGAAACTATGGACTCTGAGAAACAAACAGGGTTTTACAGGAGGGGGGTGGAGGGATGGGTTAGCCTGGGGATGGGTATTAAGGAGGGCACGTACTGCATGGAGCACTGGGTGTTATACGGAAACAATGGATCGTGGATCACCACATCAAAAGCTAATGATGTACTGTATGGTGACTAACATAACATAACAAAATTAAATTTTAAAAAAGTGGGATTTGTTCCCTTTACAAACCCAGGGCACACAGCTCCTTGTTCCCTGGGTCTCTCTGCCTATGCCAGGCTCCTGGCTGCCCTTCCACCAGGCCAGCTCAGCCAGCTGCCTCTAAATGGATTATCCAATTCACTGCTGTGATTCCCAAATCTCTGTCTAGGTCACCAGTCATGTGTCTCTCTGCCCAGTAGGCACTGTGACCTTTGGGGCAGAGAGAAATGGCTGTGTTCCCTAGAGGCCTGGACTTCTCTCCTTGAGGACAACCTAAAATTGCTTTAACTTGGGACATCTACGGAATACCCACTACTCTTCCTTCTCCTCCTCCCCCTGCTTCCTCTTTTCCTCCTACTTAAGAAAAAAAAAATCTGTGGAAATTTTCAAACACACACAGAAGTACAGAGAAAAATACAACCAACCCGCATGTCACTGATGACTAGTATTTGCCCCATCTTTTTTTCTTCTAATCTCCACCCACTTTTCCCCCCATTCCTACTGGATTATTTTGAAGCAAAACCAAGAGTTGTCATCTGTGAATACTTCAGTATATATCTTTTTAAAAACAGAGCCAAGGGCGCCTGGGTGGCTCAGTTGGTTAAGCGACTGCCTTCGGCTCAGGTCATGATCCTGGAGTCCCGGGATCGAGTCCCGCATCGGGCTCCCTGCTCAGCAGGGAGTCTGCTTCTCCCTCTGACCCTCCTCCCTCTCATGCTCTCTGTCTCTCATTCTCTCTCTCAAATAAATAAATAAAATCTTTAAAAAAATAAATAAATAAATAAATAAAATAAATAAATAAAAACAGAGCCAAAATACAATTACCATAATTCCTTCATTCCATTAAATATTTCCCAATCATCTTCCTGATATCATTTCATAAATGCTTCTTTACAGTTATTCTGTTCAAATCAGGATCTAAATTGCCTTTTGTTGAAAAACCCCCTCCCCCAGGGGGCACCTGGGTGGCTCAGTTGGTTAGGTGTCTGCCTTCGGCTCAGGTCATGATCCCAGGATCCTGGGATCAAGTCCCACATTGGGCTCCCTGTTCAGTGGGGAGCCTGCTTCTCCCTCTCCCTCTGCCTGCCACTCCTCCTGCTTGTGCTCGTGCTCTCTCTCTCTGTCAAATAAATAAAATCTTTAAAGAAAAGAAAAAGAAATACCCCCCCTTCTGGTGGGGAGTGGTTTGGGAGACCATGAACTGGGCCCTGGGCCTCTCACTGCTATGGAGTTGGGGGGTCTTAGCTTCTGGGGTTCACAGATGTAGGAAATATAAACATGCGTGTGTATATCTCAAAAAAGAAAGTGCATCATACATTTAAACTGATATTACCAATTCAAATTTTAAATTACAGAATTTTTCCTAAAGCCCTTAATTTGATATTTGCTTCTCTTCGCTCATATTGAAAAATCGTACTTTCTAATGACATCATTACTTATTTGCTTTACTTTACTATGTGTGTGTATGAAATAGTTTTGAATAATAATATCAATATTATTTCTCATGATATTTTTACTGGAAACACTTTAAGATCTATTTTTCAGTTCTTTTGCCCTTAGGTTATATTCTACTGTGTACAGTTAAAATACTGGGTTTTAAAAGTCAGATAAAATGTTTCCTTTTTGTGTGCCACAAACCTAACACACAATTAGGTTCACATGACTTGTGTTTCTTTCCTTGTTCCAAGATTGTTATTTCCACTTTGAGTTAATTTTGTTTTGGAATCACAGAAAACATTTACACTGTTTCAAAGTCAAATCTACAGAAAAGGTTATACATCCTGCTAAGTTCAGCTTTGGTCCTTGTCCCCTCCTACAGGTAACTAGGCTTTTTAATTATTATTATTTCATCTGTTAATATTAAAGAACGAATTTCTAAGCGACAAAGACTCCTTTTTTATTTTATTTACTTATCTATTTAGTTATTTTTTTAAGTAGGCTCCACGCCTACCATGGAGCCCAAAGAGGGGCTTGAACTCACAACCCTGAGATCAAGACATGAGCTGAGATCAAGAGTTGGACTGAGCTACCCAGGCGCCCCAAAGACTCCCTTTTTAAACAATAATCACGAATGTTTTTTAATGACCAGCATTGCTATATGTTTCTTTTAAGATCTGTCATCTGAGAATTTCAGACTGTTCGGAGTCACTCGCAGAAAGGGGATTTACTCATTTTTATAAATAAAGAAACAGGAAAAAAAAAAAAAAAAAAAAAAGGAAGAAGCTTCTCCAAAGCACACAGCAAATTCAGCTAAGAAAGAGTCTCATCGGCTACTGTGTACGCACTGATCTAGCTAATAGAGTACACAGGCCAGCCCCGCCGAGACAGTCTGGTTCTCAAGTCTAAGAGCACATGCAGGTGTTTTCACAAGCTCCCCACGGCTAACCAGCAGCCCTGCTGGATAACCATAGCCAGTCAAGGCTCCTTTTTGAGAATCTGAGAGCAATGTGTTGAGGGAATAAATCTTGCATCCCAGACTCAGGACTGACTACAAGAAACATTACCTTATTTGTCTTTAATGCAACTTAATCTCTATTCTCACTCCTCATCCCACCAGAGAACAGACACCAAATCTGAGCCAAATTGAGGACCCCCCAATCCCATTTCCCAACACAGGTTTCCAGGACCATTGAGGAGTGGAGGTGGAGGGAGATCTGATTCTTGCGATCCCCATCCACTTGGGCCTCCTGATTCAGCCACCACATCCTCCCTGATTGCTGGTCCACACAGAAGCCTGCTCAGTCATGGCCCATCCTGGCCACGGGATCGTTCATTTTCAGCAGCTCTCTGGTTGGCTCTGATGCTGTGTCCACGGCACTGAAATCATCCTGCCGTCCCTCACCCTTTTAGGCCTAGATTTACCATGCAGCACTTTCTTTTCTGAAGCACCATCTGGAAAATGGGGCACAAGTCTCTGAGACTCCTGGATGCAGCAAACTGATGATTTTTGCCATACACCCCTTGCCCTGACCCGGACTTGGCCCATGTTGCAGACTTCAGGGTCCTCTTCTCAATAAGCCACTAACTCTCTTCTCCCTCTGATACCTCAAGGAATCTTTATTTAGACTGGGGCTGAAGAATCCTTATTCTTGGTTATCCACCATTCTCTCATCCTTTCATCTATACTTAGAGTTCATTTCATTCCCCCAAGGCCAAGGCTTTTGAATGCAAAATCCCTGAAGCATCTCCCTTCTCTTTTGTTACCTCCCTTCTCAGGGTTAGCACACTGCACAATTTGAGAAGCATCTTGCACACAGCCTGAATGGACTTACACAGTGCACAACCTGAACAGCTGTATGCATATGCACCAGCTGCATGTGTTGCAAAATATTGACCACAGAGCAGTACAGTCTGAATGGGAAGAAAAAAATGCCATGGGGAAAATATTATCAGTTAATGTTTCAAAAACATTGTCCTACCACTTGAGAAAGCTCCAGAAGGAGAAAGTGCCCCTGAGCCTAAATTGTTACTTGCAAGTTTGACCGGAGCAGAATATTAAAGGTGAGAGTGACCTTCCTCTCCCTGCTTTACTATGTCCTTCCCCAGTCCTATCACCTCAGTGTACCAAGAAAAATCTCAGCCTGCCTCCTCTAAGTCCCAAACAACCTGGGATCCAAGAGGATAAGCTGAAGATAGCACAAATATGGCCGGTGAAACCCCTGAAGATCCCTTCCCACAGAGAGGGAAGCACTGAGTGTCGGCATCAGGGAGCACTTGGGCAAAGTCAGATGTCCCTGGTGAGCTTCCACATACCAGCACAATTCAAAAAGGGCCTCTTGAAAGTTACCTGGTCTCCAGTCTATTCCCAGTCCCCAAGTTCTAAGATTCAGCCCGTTACCATAGCAGCTGCTGCCCGATTGAAATGTTCACATTTATAGAAACTGGCTGAAGCATTTGAATCCGACAGGGCTGGGACACCAAGCAGAGAATGTCACTACTCCAGACACATAAGGATGCTTTATCCAAAACACTGCAGAAGGGCCTAGCCTGAGACAGACCCGAGACTCCAGGCCCTGGCACCAATGAACCACGTGACCATGAGCAGGTGTCCCACCCCGGAAGCCGCCTCTCCCCACCCCTAACACTTTTGGTGCCTGTTTCATCATTATTAATCCACTCACCCAATAATACGAGCACCTTCTCTGTGTCGGGCAAGGTGCTGAGGACACACAGTGAGTATTGCAGAGTCCCTGTGTACACCTGGACAGTTAAATCAGAGAGGCCAGTGAAAAAACACAGTGTGAGAAAATCAATGTGGACAGAAGTGTGGGGGCTGCAGAGGCATCGGACTGGGATGGGGGGCGAGACCTGAGCTGAGCCCTGAAAGGATGGGTAAGAGGTAGTGGGATGCCGTGGGGCAGGGGGTGGATGGAAAGGTCCTCCCTGCAGAGAGAACAGCACATTAAAAGCCCTGGAGTGAGGGAGAGCGTTCAGGGCAGCATGCAATTCTGGGCCACTGCAGCAGAGAATGAGTGTAAATGAGAAGGGAAATGCAGCCCCAGAAGAGAGCGAGCTCAGGACAAGGAAGGGCCCTCGGCTCTTCCCGGGCTTCCAGATGCCTGGCTCCCCTTCAAAATCAAACAGCCCAAGGAAGGATTCACTGAGAGGAGGCGCTGTGTTTGTGGAAGGAGGGGCAGTGTCCCTGAAAAGGGAGCAGAGAGGGGAGAGAGGGGGGCACCGTGGCCACACCTCCCCAGTGCCCGGCAGCCCAGCCCCAAACCCCACTCAACCAAGAGCTGGACAAGTGGTCAAATAGGACATCCCTCCCACCTCCCGCCTCTTGCTCCCTCAGTGACACGCTGCTCAGATCCCCGGAAAACACCATCTCAACCTCCCAACCATTCCATTCAGCTCTTCTAGTAGGTGAATAACAGTTTATTCTGCACCAGCCTGGGCTTCGCACCATGTTCAGTGCTTCACAGGCAAAATTCATCCATGCCCAAAATTACGTTCAAGCACCATCCATGCAACAGGCAATATAATTCAGATAACAAACTCCCTGCCCTCAAGGAACTTATATTCTCAGGGTGGGGTGGGGGGGGAGAGGAATAGACAAAAGCAAATAGACATGTTGTACATCAGGAGGTCATGGTAGTCTCAGAAAAATAGAGCCCAGTAAGTGACAGAGAATGATGGAGAGAGGATAATCAGAAAGGGGGTCATCTGAATCAAGACCTGAGGGAAGTGAGGAAGTGAACCATGTGGAAATCTGGAGGAAGAATGTATCATACCGAAAGGACAGCAAGTGCAAAGGCCCTGTGGTGGACTTGCCACTCATGTGTTCCCTCAGTGAGGCTCGGGACGCAGAACCAAAGGCAAAAGCAGGAGGGGACCCCAAAGGCAGAGCAGTGGCAGAGTCAAATCATTATCCCAGTAGCACAAAGTTGGATAGTTCAACATTACAGATAAAGAAACTGAAGTTAAGTAATATGCCCAGGGTCCCAAACCTTTTTTAGACAGAGTTGGGATTCAAACCCAGCTGCTCAAGCTTTAGAACATGTGCCCTTAATTGCTCCTTTAGAATGTCTTGTCAAGAAGCAGCAGATCATTGGGATGCCTGGGTGGCTCAGATGGTTAAGCATCTGCCTTCGGCTCAGGTCATGATCCCACGGTCCTGGGATCGAGCCCCACATCGGGCTCTGTGCTCAGCGGGGAGCCTGCTTCTCCCTTTCCCTCTGCCTGCCTGTCTGCCTACTTGTGATCTCTCTCTCTGTCAAATAAATAAATAAATAAAATCTTAAAAAAAAAAAGAAGCAGCAGATCATTTGTAACAGATCGATGAGATTTCAACCTCCCCAACGGTTACCCCAAGCCTCAGCCATTCCACACCTAAAAACGTAAGAGGATCATCAAGGACTCAAACAAAGACTTAGCTACTTTATTTATAACAATAAAATGACTAAGGGCACCTGGGTGGCACGGTCAGCTAAGCGTCTGTCTTCTGCCTTTGGCTCAGGTCATGATTCCAGGGTCCTGGGATCAAGTCCTGCATGGAGCACCCTGCTCAGTGAGGAGTATACTTCTCTCTCCCTCTCCCTCTGCCCCTCCCCCTGCTCGTGCACTCTCTCTCTCTCTCTCTCTCTCAAATGGATGAATAAAATCTTAAAAAAAATAACAGTAAAATGACCGGAATTGATGTCTTTTCCCTAATAATAGGAAACTGGTAAGTAAAGAAGTTAGGGTCCATGCATGCACATATATCATACATGGCCATTTCAAAAGACAATGTAGAAGTCTATACAATGCCATGGTCAAAATATGCCATTGGCACTAAGCCAAATGCACAGAAGGATCCCATTTTGGTAATAAATAAATAATATATAGATATAAGCATAGACAAAAGACTGGGAGAAATTAAACCAAATGTTAATAAATCGCTAACTCGGGGCGTGGGATTGTGGGTGGGTTTTCTTCTTTTTGTTTAGCAACACTTACTACAATAATTAATTATAAATTATTTTTACTAAGGAAAAGTTTACACACACACACACACACACACACACTCTCACACACAGCTGGCCAGAAAGCTTCCTGGGTTGGTCAGCCCCTGCGTGGGCCGGATTGGGCCCCTCTTGCCCCACCCCACTCCCTGACACACGTAGAAAGCAGGTTCTGCCGCATCCCCGACAGAATCACGCTCAGGTTGGAGACCCTTATAATGAAGCAGCTCCCTGGCCTGAGCTGGAAAATTCGGGGCATACTGACAGCCTCACTCCAAGCCTCCACCGTGGCGGCACACCGCTGGGTGCCAGAGCAGCAGGGTAATTAACGCTCATCTTGTCAAAGGGCCTGGTGCTATTTTTAAAATCTTTCCAACACATAGGTTTCGCAAAGGATTCCAGGAGTCTTCTCAGTCCACCCAGTGCTTTAAGAAGGCAAATGAACTGAGTGATAACTCAGTGGCAGTCACGCAGAACTTTAAGGGAGATGCATCCCTGCAACCCCACCCCAAGCACCCATTTGCAGGTGTTCCTTCTGGAGGTGGAAGGGAGTTAAGCCAACCAGAACATTCTCCCCTGCCACCCCTTTTTCTTACCTCCCTGCTAGACACCTGGGGCCATTCGCTTACTAGACCTCTGTTGCAGGGACCAGTTCTGCATGGAGGCTTCAGAACCAGTGCACAGACCCTGCCTGTGTGTGACCCACATTTGACCTTGGACAGGCTACTTAGCTTCTCTGTACCTCAATTTTCTCATCTATAAGGATGGAACAGAGCACCAAGCTTCTAGGGCTGTTGTCTTCAGGCAAAGATCAGCAAACCATGGCCCCCAGACTAAGTTCGGCCCCCCCTCCTCTTTCTGTCAATAAAGTTTTATTAGAACACAGCCATGCATATTCATGCACATATTGTCTATGGCCGCTCTCCTGCTACAATGGCAGAGTTGAGTAGGTACGACAGAGACTCTCTGGCCCACAAAGCCTCAAATATTTACGAAGTGTTTATTATCTGACCCTTTGCAGGAAAAGTTTGCCAACCCCGTCTTACATGAGACTCTCCCAGAAGCAGAACTTGAGACAAGGATTTGGGGGCAAGTGATTTACCAATGAAATGCTGCCACATGAGGAACCAGTAAAGGGGTGGAGGGAGCAGGGCAGAGGGGAAGGAGGCCAAGCCAGGGTGTGACATCAAGTAAAGTCCTGGCCTCTGCCTGACCCCTTATGAGCACTTCCGGTTCCCTTGCAGGTGAAGTGGCTCAGGGGTTCCCTGAAGAAGGGAGCAGGTGTGAGTAGAAGCAAAGCCCATAGAAGCTGTCACATGCCCATGTCATTGTGCCAAGCACTTCAGGTACATTATAATATTTACTACTCGCTGCAGAATTAGGAGCTGGAAAGTGCAGGATGCCCACTTTACGGCTGGAAGGTAAATGAGATCGTGCAGATGAAGTCTCAGCCCAGCACTGACCTCCCACAACGCACTCCCCAAGAGGAGCCACACATATCACGAGTCTGGCTGTGAGCTGAGTCCCGGCGCCACAGAGACCCATGAGGCACAGGTTTTGTCTTCCAGGAGCACCTGGACAGGCCGTTGGGGAATCCAGTGTGGAACATCCATCAGAGCCCCACCTGGCAGTCCCCTCAGGGAGGCCGGAGGAGGAGGTGCAGCGGGAAGGAATCTGGAAGGAGGGAGGGGTTTGCCAGGTTGGGGAAAGAGCTCTCCAGCACAAGGCACAGCATATGATAGAGAGTCAAGGATTTCAGACAGAGAGGTAAGTTGGTGTCTGTCTTCTAAGGCTGCCATAAACTATATTGCTTATGAAATTTATTTTCACATGATCCAGAGGCTGGAAGTCCAAGATTAAGGCGTCAGCAGGGTCGGTTTCCCTCTGACACCTCTCTCGGGCTTGCAGGCGGTGACCCTCTCACTCCCTGCGTGCACCCCCCATATCTCTCTGTGGGTCCAAATTTCCTCTTCTCCACCAGACTGGAGTAGGACTCACCCCAACAGCCTCACTTTCACTTAATGACCTCCTTAAAGGGCCTATCTCCAAACACAGTCATACCTGAGGTACTGGGGGTTAGGACTTGAACATATGAGTTAGGCGGGGGACACAATCCAGCCCATCACAACCGGCATTTCAGAAAGCCTGCCCCGGTTCTGGTAAGGGAGGGCAACTTGGAGAATTAACAGCAGGGGAGGCAGGCTGGGCAGAACCCCGTGGCAGCCGTCCAGCCAGTGAGAGCCTGAAGTCAGGAGGCTCAGGCCGCAGTCTGGGGGGGCTGAACAGCAGCTCGCTGAGGCGGGCCTGCTCTCCAACTGGGGCTGCCCTTCAGATCCAGGCCGCAGGGAGAAGAGAAGGACAAAGGTGCACTACCACACAAAGGCACACCAAAGGCCCGCAGAGCCAGTGTCTGTTGAGGCCAACAAAGGTGCAAAGCCAGCTATCACCTGTCCTCTGGCCAAGCCACGGGGGGGCCGAATTCCTGGGCAGAGCCTTAGGGGAGAGGTGATACCCCCATTGTCCCAGCTTGTTCTCAGATTCCATGTCCTCCTGGCCATCAAAGGAGCCTTGCACCAGGCAGGTTTAGAGCTCACATCGGAGCAGGTGGCACCTGCTCTAACCTGTCCTCCAAGGTCCCAGGTTCCGGGAGCCACTAAGGCGAGCTAAGGCGAGCTCCTCCTGCTCATTCCCAGGTGGTTCGTTCCCAAAGAATCTATTTGGCCATTTCCTTTGGGCCAGGACTCAGCAGCTTCCACCCTCTGTGATTAGAAACCTCTCTCTGCCCCCATCTCTCTCATGCACACGCACGCGCGCACATACACACACAAGACTCGGCCCTCAGTTCCCAAAATTCCACCTCGCAAAGATTTATTCCTTTAGTCCAATCTCCTGGGGCAGAAGAAGGGTGCAATGCATTAGGTCACCAACACCTTAGTGTGAGTTTATTAATCAGATTCTTCCCTCTGCATCAGCCAGGCGCGAAGAAAGGACCAAGCATTGGAAGGGAAAGATGACTGAAGAGAGCAGGAAGCAGAGGAAAAACAAATGTGAGCAGGGGAGAAGCAACGTGCTTTCTGCTTTTCTTACTTTCTGACCTTTCTTGATCAGCCTGATGCTCTAAGTCAGGGCCCAGCCAACTTGTTCTGGAAAGGGCCAGAGAGCAAACGTTCCCGGCTTTGCAGGCCGTAGGGTCTCTGTTGGGGGCCTGCATTCTGCCATTGCTCTATGTGAGCCACCGCGGACGGCATGGCTGGGTCTCTGTAAAACTTTTATGGACAATGAAATGGGAATTTCATATAATTTTCATAAAAATATTATTTTTCTTTCCACTGTTTCCAAGCCCTTACGAATGGAAAAAACCAGCTTGTAGGCCATGCAGACACAGGAGGTGGCTGGACGTGCCTGAGAGTCACACGTCAGTGACCCCCGCTCCTCATGAGAGACACAACTTGCACCTTTCCCATCAAACCATCCTCTCTGCAAGGACAAGCCCTTGGTCACCCTTTGCTATTCGCCATCCTTGCTTCCCCTTCTCCAGACCTAGAGAAAAAAAGCAGCTCCTTGTTCTGCGTGTTTGGCCCATGATCCCCAGGGATTTGCTCTCAAGTGTGGAGATGACAGGGTGATAAACGGCGGGAGGCTGCAGAACCGTGGCCTTGGGGTTCGTGCTGGCTGACTGAGAAGCGAGCCAGGAGGGGTTCCATCCGCCTACCCCTCCCCAGTCCACACCCCATGCATCAGACCCCAAGGGTCCCATGTGCCACACTCCTGGGCCACCTTTTAGGCACCTCTCCCAAATTACCTAAGGTATTTATTATTATTATTATTATTATTATTATTATTATTATTATTGCCAACTAACTTTAGGTATATACCCATTACTAAGAACAACACTCTCTCTGTATTGAGTATACTTAGTCTGGCAGGCCCCACAGAAAGCTCCTCTGGCTCGTGTTTACTAAGGGGCCAGGCTTTGTCCTTAGAGCTCTCAGGAACCTGTGACTTCGGTACTAGTATTATCCTTGTCTTATGGATGAGAAAACAGAGACTAAAAACATTAACTGCACACTCAAGGTCACACAGCTGACTCCGAGCCAGATTCTTTGTGCTCCCCCGGGCTCTCCCTATCTTGCAGCCGCCCTGCAAGATCGTATGACGATCCCAATTCCTCAGATGCAGAAATAGAAACTCGGAGAAACTAAAGCCTTGGTCCAAGTTCAAGCAGCTGATGAGCGGCGGTGCGAGAGCTCTGGGTTAGAATTGCTGACACACGGAGGTTCTGGAAACCACCCCGCCCGCATGTGAAAACGCCCGTTTCTAGACACCATCAGAAACTGGGGTCCTGACTGCGGAGCTGGGCTTCCCAGCAAGTGGCAAAAGAGATTTTAGTCTGAGACTATGTCTTAGGTCTGATCTGAAAGCAGAGCCCGAGACAGGGGCAGGTGAGTTATTGAGGGAAGTGGGAGGGGGCCCAGGAGAAACCTGGAAGGAGCAGGGAAGGGGGATGGGGCAACGGGAGAAGGCAGGCAAAGCTACAGGTTCAGCTGGTCTGATCTGGGCGGGATCCCACAGGGAGTCCTGGAGCATGAATGGTACCACAGGGTTCTCTCACCTTGAGGCAAGGGGCCAGCCCATGGTTTTGTGTACCCGTCAGTCATTGGCTGTGGGCCGTCCCATGTGGGGTTGTGGGGAGCATCTCTGGACAAGGTGGCAATTCTCCAGAGGACGATGCCCTAGCAGTCAATACTCACAGCTGCTGGAGAATGCTGTCCCGTTGTTAGAAGGACCTCGGCAGGGCGCCATTGGCATGTACTATAAACAGGTGACCCTGGAGGCCCAGACCTCACTAACTGGCTCTGCTACTCCTGGAAAACCACATTCCCTTCCCTACCCTTCTCCCCCTCTTCCTCTCATCCTTCTGGACCTCCTCCTTTGTCACCCTCCAGCCCCGGCTGGGCTGGCCTGGGCCTGGGCTTCTGGCTCCTGTCTCAGACCATCAGCAATCCCAGTTGGAGCTGAAGGTTCCAGGAAGTGTCCCACTGTGGTCTCTTCCAGCCTAGACCTGCTCCCCGCAAGCCCCACCCTGGGGCCTGCCTCTGAGGGAATTCCCAGTGACATGATCAGGAAGGCAGGGCAGGGCACAGCCCTGAGCCAGGCCTGGGGATTAGTGAATGAGGAGAAAGGCTGAGAGCCAGCCCGCTCCTCCCCACCAGCTGGTGCTGCAGCCCCCAGCACAGAGAGGAGCTGCCCTCCTGAGGGCAACCCAAATGGGCGCATTGCCTGGCCCTTGATTGCCAGGAGTTGAGTTGGCCAGCTCAGTGCCTGGGGTCATTGCTAGAGCCTCCAGAGGGTCCCGATTCTAAACACAGAAACAGCCTCTTCCACTCTGCTGCCCTTCATTCATTCATTCATTCATTCATTCATTCAACAATTATTCGCTGAGTGCCTAGGAGAGCTGGGGAAATATGAACAAAACAGACGGGTCCCTACTTCCTTTCCAGGGGGGTGACAAAGAACTGAGTGTAGCAGGGTCACAGATCACTCAGACAGATGCACAGGAATATACAGGTTTTTTGTTTCCCATAGTTGATGTAATCATCCACCTATTGTTCCCGGCCTGCTGGGAAGCAGGGACAGGAACGGGGGAGCATGCTTTAAAACTGCCCATTTATGGCACCACCATGCTGTTTTCGCTTAGAAGGGAACTTTTGGAGGAGTTAGTTTCTTTTGGATAGATACTGTCTCTTCCATCTTTTTCTTGCCTCTGTCTGCAGGACAGTGTCTCAGTGTGAGGGAGGGCAGGGGTTACCAGATAACTAGTGGTGGGAGGGAAGAGGTCACTTGGAGAAACACTGGGTCCTCCCTGTAGTCACTGGTCCAGAATGGCAGCCTTGTCCCTCCCCGCCTGGACCGCTCAGGTGCGTCCAGTCCTATCTGGGGGGCAGCAACTACCATTGGGCAACCCTCATCCCCTTCCTTGGCCACAGATCCCACACCTGGATTGAATTAAATTTTGGCATGGATGAATTAAATTTTAAACAAATTCATTCATGAATGGAATGCAGCCCTTATCTTCGAGCACTTCATTCCAATATCCCTGCTGCATCCTGGGAAATCCTGAAAGAGGGACATGGGACACTGCTCCTTCAGGGACCCTATTCCCAGCCTTGGTGAAAGGTTCTAAATTCCTGGCCACCAGGAAGTCCCAGGCTGGCAGGAAACAGAGCAGGTTTGTTTGCAAATGGAGCCCAGGGTTCCCTGCCAGGTCCCTGAGCAGAGATCAAGCCAGCCTCACACGGAGTCCATGCAGATGTGGATTCACGGCAGCTCTATTTCCCTTTGCCCTCCTTGCCTGAGTCTCGCCTTTCTCCAGTTCCTCCAACCCTTTCTTTAGCAATCCCGTCCCACCTTCTGAAAAGAGGAGGTGACCAGCTCCCAGCTCGGCTCAGAGAATATGAAGGGACTCTTCCAGATTCACAAAGTAAATAGGTGGATCTAGAATCCAGTTATTCTGCAATCCCACCCAATGATAAAGAGAATAAAAGCAGCTAATATCTATCACTCTGTGCCAAACACTGTGCTAAATAATTTCCGTAAGTCATTTTACTGACGTGTACAACAGTCCTTCCACATGGGTTCTATTACGGTCCCTATTTCATAGAAGAAACTGAGACTTGGAGAGGTTAGAGAGAGCCTAGAACTCTTTCTACTAGATCAGGCATCAGTGAACTATGTCCTATAGGCCAAACCAGCTCACCCCATGTTTTTGTAAATAAAGTTTTACTGAAACAGAGTGATGTTCATTTGTTTGCATATTGTCTGTGGCTGCTTCCGTGCTACAGTGGAAGGGTTGAGTAGTTGAGACAGAGACCCTGTGATCTCCCTGCCCTGCCCTCGCTCCCCGTCCCCAGCCACGGCTGGGCTCATCAAGGGGTGGGTACCATGCAGAGCGCAACAGCAACCTAGGATCTGAATGGCCCAACACAAAAGGATGACCTAGACCAATCACATTCTTCCCTTAGGAATTTGGAATAGGGAAAGAGAGAGGCCGAGGCTATGGGGAGAAATGGAAGCTGTGACTCTAGAGGACAAACTGACGCTGGGTGGCTATGGATAGGAAGGAAAAGGTGACGTTTGAGGATGCTTGCTGTGTGAGAGAAGGAAAATGGAGGAAGGATCCAGATGGAGAGAGAATCTATGAAAGGGGGGCCCTGCTACCCTAAGAAAACAGTAAAGAGAGAAGCCTTGGTTCCAAAAGGTTTCCCAAGTCCAGCTTCCATTAGAACAACTGCCCTCTTCTTGGGTTAGGAGTTGGAACTTTTTGGTTGCAAATGAAACAAAATCCAACACTAATGGGTGTATATCAATTCATGTAACAGAGGAGTCCAAAGGTACTTCAGGCTCGGCTTGATCCAACAATTCAAATAATGTCAAAGGCCAAAGAAATGTAAAAAAAAAATAAAATAAAATTTCCTTACAACTTGCAGCCCATTGACAAGTACCTGAGACAGGCAGAGTGACCTCCCTCAAGGAATTCAACTGCCTTAATGTTAATACTTTGCTAGCCACAAAAAGCTACCCTACCTTGACATTAGCCTGACCTCCTGGATCCTGTAAGTCTTCTTTAAAAATCCCTTTGGAGGGGCACCTGGGGGGCTCGGTCGGTTAGGCGTCCGACTCTTGATTTCAGCTCAGGTCATGATCTTAGGGTCTGAGATGGAGCCCCGTGTTGGGCTCCGCACTCAGCGGGGAGTCTGCTTGAGATTCTTTCTCTCCTTCTCTCTCTAAGAAAAAATTAAAAATCAAAAATCAATAAATAAAAATCCCTTCGGAGGGCGCCTGGGTGGCTCAGTCGTTAAGCGTCTGCCTTCGGCTCAGGTCATGATCCCGGGGTCCTGGGATCGAGCCCCACATCGGGCTCCCTGCTCCGCGGGAAGCCTGCTTCTCCCTCTCCCACTCCCCCTGCTTCTGTTCCCTCTCTCGCTGTTTCTCCCTCTGTCAAATAAATAAATAAAATCTTTAAAAAAAAAAAAAAAAAAATCCCTTCGGAAACTTCCTTTATCTCTACCCCACCCCAAGATATATGGTAACAATCATCCTTCAAACACATGGCCCACTGATACACATCTGAATGGTCTCACGAATCTCATCTATACAGCAGTAGCCCCTCAAGGTCCTGGAAGCTTTGCTCCAAATTCCTTAGAGACTTACACTCTATCCCTAATCCCCACTAACTAAAAAGTATGTAATCAGTCACTCCTCACAATCCCAGTACAGATCTTCCTGCCCACGGGCCCTGTCCCCGTGCTATAATAAAACCACTTTTTGTACCAAAAATGTCTCAAGAATTCTTTCTTGACCATTGCTCTGGGACCCCAACATCACACCAACCCAATTTCTTACAGTCTCTCTGCCGAACCTTTTGCAATATGGGCTTCATCCTCAGTTTCCTCTCTGTGCCCCTCCCCATCTTAGGCCACTCATGGTCTCAAGATGGCTGCAGCAACGCCAGACCTCACAGCTTCACACCAGAACATCTGCAAGTGGAGAGGGAGACCTTTCTGTAGCTGCTCCACATTCTGAGATACAATCTCTCATTGCCTATCCCTGAACCGATCACGTTGGCCAGGCGGATGGGCTACATTGACTGGATTAGACTTATCAACTGCCATCAGTTTTCCCATCTATAATAACATTTGAGTGCTTATGATGTTCCAGGCCCTACATCACCCTTTACATGTGTTACCATGTTTAACCCTCACAAAAGCCATACAAGGAAGCTACTAGAATTATCCTCATTTCACCCATGAGAAAACGAAAGCTCAGAGAGGGTAGAAACCTTGCCCAGGGTCACACAGCCATCACTTGGCAGAACTGCTGATTAGCAGCAGAAGCAAAAGCTGAAAGGGACCTATGGGATTCTGGAGCCTGAGCTCTCAGGCCCCATGCTCTGCCTGTTGGTGGAGGGTGTCACTCACCAGCCCCCACTATTGTTATCCCACACCCTGTTGCTATTCTGGTGCCCCAAATCCCTTCCTCGGAGGCAACTATTTTGTCCATAGATTCTCAGGTTTCAGACCGAGTTTACTCAAAAGTCCTGCTCCCACCTCTGGGTTCCTCTGGACTCTATTCTCCTCCACCTGATCCGTTTCCATGGAAACTGCTGGGCTACTGCATTCCTTTTATCCTCCTTCCTGGGAAGTAAGGCCAGCTTTCTGGCACCTGGGTAGCCAGGCCTGACCATTATAAAGACCAAGAAGCAATATCTGGAAGAAATAGTTCCAGGCAGAGGGAGGAACCCGATCAGGCTTCTGGTTTTCTCTTTGATGTGCTCCAAACTAACACCAGGTGCTCTGAGGAGCCCTGCCAATTATCTGGGCCCAGTGGGTGCTGGCTGCAAAGTTGTCATCTGTTCTCCAGCCTCTCACCACCGTCAGCAGGCCCCCCCTTCCCTCCGGAAAGCGACTGTGGGCCCTGAGGCAGAGGGCAAGTCGGGCAAGGCGCCCTGTGGCCAGGATCTAGGAAGCACATTGCACACACTTGGGGGGATCTGGCACCTGGTCCCCAAGGACTCCATATACCCTGGAAACTGGAAACTGCAGCAGCCAGAGTATTCTCCGGTATCCCACCCCTGTTGGGTCTTGGTTGGGTGTTAATCTCTCTGAGCTTTGGTATCCTTATCTTTAAAATGGGCACTGCCCATCCGATAGGCTAATTTTAAGGCCCAAACCAAACCAAACATATCAAGCCCTCTATCAAAGCATTTAAAGGTATCCTTGTGGTCATCATCCTTATTAGTGTTATAAAATGTGAGAGGGAGGTCCTGGGAGAGTAGCAAAACCTCAGGCGCCTAAGTGAATTACAAGAGTCTCCATTCATGGAGATACAAGCGTAATCACTGCTTTCAAATACGCTCCTCGAATCTCTGTTTCCCATCCCTTCGCGATTTCCTATTCTGAGTCCACGGTTTTCTCTTCATGTTTAGTTTAAACTTGATCCAGTCTAACCTAAAACTCCAGTCTTTTCTCGGATTAAAAGTTTCCCATTCCCCGCACCGCAGCCAGACAAGGTTCTTGGCTCCCTCCTGGGCTGAGCATGACAGGGAGGTGGGGGCTGGCTCTGAGACATCTCCTCCCCAGGAGGAGAAGCGGGGAGGAGCTCTTCTCACGGGTCTGGTCCCAGCGGGATGGAGGAGCTGCTGGTCTCCGGGGAGTCAGGGGATCCAGCAGAGTGGAATGAAGGTTTTCCTAGAGCCCCGACTTCCTTCAGCACCAAAGGCTGAGCAGCAGGTCTGTCTTCCGCGCCGCCCTTCAACTCCATGTACCTTTCTCAGGAGGAACAGCCACCTCCAAAGGCTGCACACAACAGGGATGGGGTGCAATCCTTCTAGGCACCGGACAGGACAATGTGGGCCTTCAGACAGCTCTAAGTCCGAAACAGCACCATTTCTGTCTTCACATGGGGCCAAGACTCCAGAATTCTGCTGCAGGACTGGCTGGGCTGGTCAGAGGCCCCTCACTGCAGGCATTCCCCCATGACCTGGCAAGGTCTTCTGGAGACCCCCCAACAAATCCTGGCTTCAGAGGAGCCACAAAGGCTGCACTCCCCAAAGGCTAAGGCTCCCTCCATATACCTCCACCCCCACCCCAGCCAGCGCCTTCTCTTTGCACAGCCCATGGCCTTGGTTAAAGAGAAGGCCAGGCATCATGAGTCCCTCAGACAGGAGGTGCCTGGCAAGTGCGGTACTTGGCCCCTTTCCAGAACAACAAGAAAAATTCTTCCTAACATCCTGTGTTCATATAATAACCACGTTTTAGTTAAGCACATACCACTGCCAGGATTCTTGCTAGCTAACTCCTTGACTACATTACTTTTGTTCCTTACACTGACTGTGTGTGACCGATATCACTTTTATTACCTCTATTTTTTCCTAAGGGTCAAAGAGCTTGCTCATGGCCTCACAACTATTAAGTGGGTTTTGAACCCGCAGCTTTCTGACCCCTGAGCAGAGCTTGTAACTCCTCAACATGACTGCTTCTGCAGTGCTTGGCTTGGGGACGAAGGACAAAGGGACTTGCTTGGGCTTTGCAGCCCTCTGTATCTGAGATGGGCCCAGGGATGGGCCTCCCAGAAAGACTCCAATCATGCATCTAAAACGAATGATGCAGGGCTGTCCCAAGGCAGAGTTGGAGGTCACTATGGCCACACTGCAATCATGTCCAGGACCTCCCCCAGGCAAGCCAACATCCCCACACACACACCCAACCCCCATCTCAGCAGCTCTGGAAAGTAGGAAGCAAGAGCTCTACCCTCTTCCTCACCAGGAAAACCAAAGCAGCAAGGAGGTATTGGCTTTGATCCTTAGATAACCAGGGATGGGCTCGCTGGCCCCACAGATCTGGGCCAGGGGAGAGGCAGGAGGGGAGGAAGAGGAGCCCAAAGGACAGTGTCAGAGCTGGAAGGGGCTGAGCCTATCCCCTGCAGGGCTCTGCAGCACTGTGGTGAAGAGCTTGTGTTCAGACTTCCCCCTGGCCTCCCTCTGGGGTTGGCCCCTTTGGGAGCCATCGCTACCCCAGGAGAGGGATGCTGGCCAAGGAATCTCTTGCCAAGCTAATCACTGTTGATCTCTGGCTCCATGAAGGACAGTGGGAACATCAACTCATTTAAACCTCAGAACAATCCTAAGAGGTAAATACCCACATTCCCATTTTGCAGAAGAGAAAATTTGAGACACAGATAGGTTATGTAATTTGCCCAAGGTCACACAGCTTATTCTGGGATTCAAACCTGATTCTAGGGTGTCTACCCTTAACCACTGAGCCATTCTGCATCCCCAGAGGCAGTGCAAGAGAAATCCCCAGCAGCTCTGGTGAATTTCCCAGCCAGGGGCTCTCCTCTGGCACAAGACGGAGGGGAAGAACTCCTTTTCTCCTCTAGTGTGTTCCTGCAAGAAACTCTAAACACATCTGCTCTGAGCAAAATCAAGTGGTTTTGGAGCTTCGCTCTGTACTGCCCCTTTGAGTCCGGCTCTAGGCTCGTCCCTCCCTCCAAGGGACAACCTCCCCCCTCTGTCTCCTGCCGACTCCTCTGCCCCAGCGACCTTCTTTTTGATTCTCACCTCCTTTCCTTTCGCTCTACCCTCGGAAGGCAGTTCAGCTAACACTCATTAGCACGTGTTAATGAGCATCAATTCATTTCTCAGTCGCTCAGCAGGAGAGGGGAGAAAGGAGGGCTGCTCTAGGGGTAATGGGTGCACGGGGCCTGGAGGCTCCAGGGCTCAGGCTCCTGGAGAGAATGGGGAGGGAGCCCAGTGCCCAGCTTGGGGAGTCCCGGTCTGCTGTCCTCAGGACTGTGCCCTCAGCAGCTACTTCTCTTTTCTCTGAAACCAGCATGGAACATTCCTAGGTCAGCAGTGAATGTTCTCCGCCCAGTGGCGGAGGCAGATTCCCATGATGTCCTTAGGTGAGTGCAGTTAAGCCGCCGTAGCGGAGGTAGTTCAGACACTCCTTGAACAACTGTCTCAAAGCCCCCAGAGCCTGTCCAGGGTGAGGCCGGGAACCAGACCACAGAGGGACATAGTCAGGGGAGGGCAAAACCAAGACCCAAGGGGACCGTGGAAGTCCCTCCTCCCCTCCATCTGGATCCTCCCTGGGTGTCTCTGATTCCAGCCGCACCCCCCCCCAACAAAGCCTTCAGAACTCTTGGCTTCTCCCCAAGTATGAGCTGCACTGAGGGACCAGGAGAGCATGGGAAAGCGCTGGGTTCAAATTCTAGCTCGGCCCCTCTTTGCTGGGCAAGTCATGTCGTCATTTTTTAGTCTCAAGTCCCCTCCTCAGAAAAGTGGTCCCTGTTCTTCCTGCTGTGGAAGGGTCGGACGAGAGGAGGCCCGAGAGACCTAGGGAACCGCGAAGTGCAGGTGCTAACTACTTGCCAAGCTTGTATTATTATTACTATTCGTGGCGTTGCTGTCACTACTGTTATTACTACTGCTCCCGCTAGTAACAATACGGGGTGGCTGCACTCAAGGTCAGAGAGAGGCAAGAGCAACCTCTCCCCCCCCTCCGCAGTGGGGGGCCTCTGCTTCCATGCCCGCGCGCCAAGCGGTCTCTATGCCCCCCGCCCCGTCCCCACCCCGCGCCCCTGGCCGAACCGCCGCGCCTCCGCCGCCGCCCCGCCGACACCCGGGCCGATTCTCTGAGCGCGCGCGCCCCCTGCCGGCGGCCGGGCGCGGACGCAGCCTCCGGACCGTATATAAAGGCAGCGTGGCGCGCAGGACCTGGCCGAGTGCGGGAGCGGAGCCCGGCGCAGGGACAACGTTGTGCGCCTGAGGTCTCCGAGCCGCTCGCCATGGCTAGCCCGCAGCAGCAGCCCCCTTACCTGCACCTGGCCGAGCTGACGGCGTCCCAGTTCCTGGAAATCTGGAAGCACTTTGACGCAGACGGTCAGTAGATCTCTCAACTTCTGCGCCCGTTCGCCCCCAGGGAACCTGCGGTGGAGGGGAAGGGGACAGCGCTGATGTGGGCAGGCGTATGTTTGCCCCAGGGGGTGTTTGGGCCCCAAAGCCTGCTGAGGTCGGGGTCTGGAGTTTGGGAGACACCCGCGCTGCTCAGGTGACAACTGTCAGCAACTTTTCTTCTCTGACATAGACGGCAGAGAGCCCACCAGCTTTTGCAGCCTCATTCTGGGCAAGTGGGAGCTTTCCCAGAGAGGAGGCCTGGGCGGGCAAGGCTCCCCATGACTCCCCCTGCCATCTTATCTTCCCTGCCTTTCTCTTCAAGGTAATGGCCTGCCTTCAGCTGCTGCAGCCACAGGTCTCAAAAGCCCACTCGCTTCTTTCTTGGGGTTCTCCTTTTGTTTAATACCAGCTTAGTCCGCCCCCCCCCACACTGTCCTGGAGATTGGGGCGAGCTGCGGGATACTGAAGGGAAAGCCTGGGCTTCCCCAGACGAATTGGCTGGGAGCGGGAGTGGAGAGTGACCTCGGGGCCCTGAACATCCCTTGGGCTTCCTTTGCCCATTTCCCATCCTCCCTGGGCAAATGGGTCCCCTCCACAGCAGCATTGGGTGTGGTGGGGGCCGGGTTGTGGGACCAGCCTGACATATTCCCTCATGGTGATAGTCCTGGGTGCTTTGGGTGACATCTCTGGGTGGAGGGAGGCACAATCCTAAATGCCTACGAAGACACTGACTCACCCAAAAATCGAGGGCCTGACTGAATGACCTTAGGAGGTGTCTCCCAGGGCTGGCATTCCAAGAGTCTATGATGGTCTGACTCAGGCATAAAGGGAGGCCCCCCTTTAGGAGCTTCTGATATCGCTAGAGACGTTTTCTCCACCCCTCCAAAAAAACTAAGTGATCGATTCCCTTCTCTGAGGTCCTGGCTGGGATGGGCATCCCAAATGTTCAGGCATCTCAGACCACTGGCAGGGTGGTGGCGTCGGGTGTTAATCCTGGGAGTGACAGTGAGGGGGATGGGAACCAGAGGGAGGATCAGGGGTGCCTCCCTTAATTCTTCCCTCCTCCTTTCCTCACCTCCGCAGGGCATGCAGGTAGCTCAACAGAGGCCCTCTGCCCACAGTGCTTGGAGAGGCAAGGGTTAACGCCCAGTAAAGTTAATGAGTCAAGTTTTGTTCCCTTGGAGCCACCTGAGAAAGCTGGGTTGCGAGCCAGGCAGAGGACCAGGCAGGTAATACCCAGGTTGGGACAGTGATCTGCCTGTGAATTACTGAAGGAGGTGGATAGATTGTTAAATCTGTAAAATGGGGACAAAGAGGGGTTGTACTTCCAATCCCCAGCTTGTGCCATAAAAGTGCCTTGGGGGAAAGGGCTGTAAGGCGCAGCCTCTTAGTATTCCAGATGACGTGCACATTCCCTAAGGATGCTTCTGCCAGTTTATCTGCACCAGAGACTTGCATGATTGAAGGAAAGTTACCAAGTGGCCAAGGTATAACCAGCCTCCTGCCAGATGAGTCAGCTATAATAAACAGAGGACTCCATAGTTTCTACTTCCCCCCATCCTCGTGGGGACAACCAATAGCACTCTCAATAATCATGCAAACCCTTACATTTATCTGAGACCTCAAACTGTTCCAAACACAATCGCACCTTCTGGAGTCCCTGTGAGGCTGCTGGGCAAGGTGCTCCTTGTGCAGATGAGGACAGAGGCATGAGGGGCGAGTTCTCTGAGGCTGTAATATAGCAAGGTAGTAGTGGGGCTGGTTCCTGGCCAGTGTTTATTCCCTGGTTTGGGGACGTGCGTTTGGGTTGGAAGAGGGGTTTTTCCATGACGATAGGTACCAGTTTCCCTCCCACTTGTCCACAGAAGAGCCTCTACCAACCCCAGCCTCGGAGGTGATGAGCCATTCCTTTAATCTCAGAAAGGGGTCCTTTTGTTGGCTGGAGCAAAGCTAAGTTAGCACCAGATGAGTGAGTCCAACAAACACCCGCAAAGCCTCTGGCTCCCTCCTGCTCCCATGTGAAAGGGGAGCTCCGTGCTTGCTTCTTGGTTCCTTGTCTACCAGACACCCCATTGCCCTCTCTGGCCACTGCCTCAAAGAGGCCCCAAGGAGGAGCCCCAGACCTAACAGAGAAAGAAGACAAAGGGGCTCACAGTGCCAGAGATGGCACAGAGGTGATTTAGGAAAATGAGGATACAGCCAAACTGGGGTTCTACTGAAGGATCCAGAATTAGGCCGTGGACTGCCTTGCTCTGTAACTTCCCTACCCAAGCCCTCCCGCACACCCAAAGGCTGCTGGGGAGCTCACCCCTCTCCCCTGAGGCACTCCCTGCCCTATCTGGGCCTCCCCCTTACTAACTCTGGCTTCTGTGTTCATCATGGGGTCTTTTTCCTGCTACAGAGTCCCCCTGCCGCTTACAAACTTAAAGAACTCTGGGAGGACTCCCCTTTGCAGCCCTCCAGGTCCCTGGAGCCCAGTTAGGCACAGCCCCTGGGGGAGGGAGCCACTGCCCCACTCCTCCTGGACCCTCTAGGAAACAAAGACAAGGCAACCCTAGGAGAAGCTGGATGCCAAAGCGAGTGGAGATGGGGCGGGGGGCTCTGACCCTAACTCAGCCTGTTCCTAACCAGGAGGAAGCATCATTCCGGTGACTTTGCCCTAAGAGTTAGATTCTTTTCAAAATCCTCATCAGTCTTGTGGAAAAAGGAAGGAGTGGGTGTTTGGAGAGAGAGAAACTGGGACTCAAAGAGGGAAAGTTCTTTTCACAAGATCACACGGCAAAGTGGGGGGGGGCGCACCCAGGAATCCTATCTCCTAGTGCCCTGTTCCATCCCTGGATGCTCCCTCAGCGTGACGCATCTGGGAGGGTTCAGATGTCATCTCTCAAAGGCAGAGGTAGAGAAGACAGTAGCCAAGCCCACGCTCTGACCCACATACCACCTCCATGCTCAGAGTGACCCTTACATGGCCCTCCATGTCTGAGTCCCTGTCCAGTGTAGCCTGGTCACTTCTTTGTCAGGAATGTCCTCACTCTGCAAGATCCAAGCAGCTACGGGATGCCCAGCTCGGAGCCCACACTCGCCTGTCCATGTGGTTCTGATCAGACGGGCCACCAGGTTCCTGTTCCACTGATGACCAGTAGGAATTTCCATGGAGAGCCAAGGTGTGGCTCAAAAGGGAAAAACACCTTAGCCTTGAGAAACCACTGAAATCAAAGGGACAAGATGGGTTCTCTCCCAGAGACCAGCAGACACCTGGATCCAAACAGGGAATGCCACTCACCCCCAGAATCTCTCTGACATAGATATACCCTTACGTGTGCAAAAAGTTAGATGAACAAAGGCATCTATTACCGAATTCTTGGGAATACTGAAAATTTGAAGGGAAATGTGCTTCACCAGGGAGGAGAAAAATGAATTATACCAATCTCTACAGGGGAATATTATGCAACCAAGCAGAGTGAGGTGGAGCTTTTCCATTGACGTGGGAAAATGTCCAAGATGTACTATTAAGATTTTTTGAATGGTAGCAGGACACTTACTGTATGAACGCATTTTCATTATTCACGAAGCGCATATGCTGGAAGATATTTGAAAGATAACACATGTTATAGGGAATAGAAAATGGTGGTTCTCTCTACAGAGGGGATGAGGTAAAAATTAAAAGGCATTTGCTTTAACGAAGTTAATTTCCAGAGTGTTTGAAAATTTTATAAGAGCTTATGTTTCTTGGGTGAATCTGCAAGACAGTAAAGATGTAAAAAGATATATATCTGCAGGTGTGGGAATCTGCCCAGACTTCTGGGCATTTGCCTGCCTCCAGATGGCCCTGGTGACGCGGGGGGTTCTCAAAGCCTCTTGCAGGGAGTGAGTCTTGTTCCCCATCCGTGGGGGCCCCGAGGCCTTTGAAAATTATTGACAGGAAGGCCCTGCCCTGTCTTCCCTCTGCTGTCCTCCTACCCCCGATGGTAATAACAGAAGCGTCCCCCCAAGCCATGCACCACCAACACCCGTTAGACCCGAGCACCCAGGCAGGCCTCCCAGAGCTTCACAGCCAAGTGTGCCTGCAGGGAGAGGGGAGGAGAGCGAAGCCATAGGGCTTCTCCAAGGTGGAGAGAGGTCTGGGCAGCTTGCACTGGGATACTAAGTGGAGGCTCTTGGAACAGTAAAAAAAAAGACTTGCCCAAACACGGTTCCAGAATACCTGGTATATATTAAGTATTTACACAAACACTATAACATGTACAAGGTAGTATTACTGTGCTATTCCTAAAATGATTATAGGACTCCTAAAAACCATCACTTCTTGGCACAAGAAAGTCAGAGGGATCTGGTATGGGGAGCCGAGGTCAGAGCTGTCTTTTAACCCTGTCCGCCGATCTCTGTGGGGTCTGTGTGTCTCATCTGGGACAGCAAGGGATGGGCTTGGGGGTCGTGATGGCAGGATGTGGGGTTCTTTGAGAGCAGCCTCCTGTCCCACCCAGGGTAAGCCCTAGGAATCAGTCCCTCACTCCGCTTTCACCCCTAAACCCCCAAATCCTTTGCTAACAGTGCCCTTTGGTGTGTCTGCAGCGTGCTGGGTGGCCCTGCGCTGGTGGCCTCTGTGGGCGCCCTGGGCCCCGCAGCATGCCCCTGGGGATGATTGCACCAGCCAGGGAGGCGCTGTGTCTGTGAGGAGCTGGGGCTCCCCAGGGAGGCAGCCCGGGACAAGTTTTCACAAACAAGACAGCTTGAGCCCGCCTCGCCAGGGGCAGCCACCAGCCCAGGGAGCCTGCGTCCCTGCCTGCTCACCATGGTTATTCCCCTCCAGACTTAAGTGGCTGTCCTGGCTGAAGCCCTGAGGGAGGTTTCCAGGGCTAAGAAGACCCTTCAGGGAAATCTCTTCCAACACCTGGAGAGCCCGAACTAGAGCGGGTGTGAAGCTCTTCGAAAATAGTGCCTCTCCTGGCAGCTGTCCGGGCCCGTGGCGTGCCATGCCCTCCTTGGCGCAGCTGGGCCCATCTGGGCCCTCTGGCCTCGCCTGGCCCTCCCCCCACTCCTCCTGGGCTCTCTGCTGTCCAATCTGCCCTAGCCTTCTGGCCTCCCCCAAGCCTGGGAACCGGCCCAGCGTTCGGCTGCCAGATGTCCACAGGCTCAGAGGACCCAGCCCGGCTCCAGAACCACTGTTCCAGAAGCAGCATGGCCCAGAAACACAGACTAAAAGTCAGATCTGAACGTTCTGTTTTTTCAGCCCTGGAAGCCACTCGGAGAAGAGTGTGCAGGAGTGCGCGTGCGTGTGTACGTGTGCGCGCGCGTGTGTGCGTGCACGTGCGTGTGTACGTGTGCGCGCGTGTGTGTACGTGCGCCCATCTGACCGACAGAGAAGCCACGACAAATGCAGGTGTGGGCGGAGGTCGTCCCCGGCATGAACAGTACACACGCTGTAGGCTGTGACTAATCTCTTTCCCCCTCAAACTCCTCCTCTCCAGCATCCTCACCTGTCTGCTTACCTGGCTGGGTCCTGCGATGAGAGCAGATGAGGTAGGGAGGGGGGCACTCCTTGTAAATGGTGCGCACCCCAGAAAGTAATATTAATATCAGGGCGGAATTGGAGGAAGCCAATTTCTGGCCCCAGCGGGTGGGGTTTGACTGTCCTGAAGGGTGCTCAGGCTTCGAGGGTAGAGGGCTATTTGCCTTTCCATAAATCTGAACTCCGGATAGACAACCAGGTGGCTTGGTCTCAGGAACACTTTCTTAATGAGCAAGTCTGAAACTTGGCATCTCCTGTCCTGGATTTCTCTAACCTGTGCCTCGGGGCAACACGGACTGATGGGTGCTGCTGAGGCTAGGCCCATAGTTCTCAAACTTGAATGTGTAGGAGGCCTTGTGAAAACACAAATTTCGGGGTCTCACTCCCAGCGCTTCTGCCTCAGGAGTTCTTGGGTAAGGTCTGGGATTCTGCACTTCTAACAAGCTCCCAGGTAATTCCAATGCTGTTGTTCCACAGACCCCACTTGCAACAGCAAGCCCTTATCCTCCAGACCTGCTAAATTAGACTCTCCACTTTAATAAGATCCCCAGGTAATTCTTGCATCCCTTAACACTTGAGACTCACCATAAAAAGGTCCTTAACCCCGACTGCACGTTAGAATCACCAAGAGAGCTTTGAAAACAGGCCTACAAGAAGTCCCCACCCCATCAATTAAATCAGAAGCTTTAGGGGCGAGGCCCAGACAATGGTATTGTTTTAAAAGCTTCCCAGGTGACTCTAATAGACAGCCTGGCCTGAAAACCAGTACTCTCTACAATGAGCTGAGGAGTTTAAAGCCATGGACTGGTTCAGAGGACAGAGGTTAAAAAATGATGCTTTCCATTCATGTGAGATTTTACATTTTCCAGAATGCTCTCGCAACAATACCTTGTGTGACTCTCACAACAGCTCTATAAAGCAGAAAGGGCATAAACAGTTATACCCATTTTAGAGATCAAGAAATGGAGGCTCAGAGAGATTGACTTGCTCGACGTCACATGGACACAGAGCTGGTGGCAGAATTATACCTCTTACTCAGGTTTCTCTTACCTGTTCAGCTCTTAGAAAAATCTGTACACACGAATCTCAGTGAGAAACAAGTAGGCCTCTTTCCAACGGGGGGCAGAGCATCCTTTGGTCAAGGCTTTCCAGGTGTCTGTGATCAGCTTAATTGTAAAGAAGTGTTGTCTCACTTTCTTTTTTTTTAAGATTTTTTTGGGTATCCGAGAGAGAGAGAGAGAGAGAGAGAGAGAGAGAGAGCGCGCGCGTATGCGCACAGGCACGAGGGGTGGGGGAGGAGCAGAGGGAGAGGGATAAGGAGACTTCCCACTGAGCAGGAAGAAGGAGCTAGACAAGGTGCTCGATCGGAGGACCCTGAGATCCTGACCTGAGCCAAAATCAGACACTCAGCTGAACCACCCAGGCGCCCCCAAGTACTGTTGTCTCAGTTTCAACTGGGGGAAACTGAGGCACAGTGGTGGTAAAGAATAGTAGCAAGAGTACAATAAAGGAAGATGCAGGGCCCCTGACTCCCACCCAGCCCCCTCTTCCTAATGTTCTCAGGATGTGGTTTGATAGGAAGGTAAGGAGTGGCGGTTGCTATGGTAACCACATTCTTATCAATGCCCGTCCACAGATTTGCTTGGTGGCCAGTCACCCCAAAGCCCTGATACAAGGGTCTAGAAAAAGCAATCCATTTGTCTTGTGCTGAAGTCTGCCCTGGAAGGATGTAGGTCAACCCATCCTCCACCCCGGACGGGGATAGCAGCTGCCTGCGGGGGTGGATGGGGGTTGCCCTGAGGGAGACCAAGTGGCAAAGGCCTTTCTCCCCAGTGAGGAGGTTGCCCCTTCTGGGCCCTGCAGCCCCTGCCTCCCTATCCGATCTCTGCCCCTCTCCCTCCGCCTTCAGCTGGTAGATCCTGGTAGTTCTTGTTTGGCTGCTTTGCCCCACTAGACCATGAATGCTCCTGGGGAATAAGCCCATATCTAGGACTTGTCTATAGCTCCCTGACCACCGGGGACAAAGTCAAACTGTTGTTTACTTGCAACAGTATAGGTTTGTTGAATTGAGCCACCTTTTCTCTCTTTGTTGGGGGCACGGAGAGGAAGTGGTGGTGGGATTCCTAGAAGGTTGCTCAGGCTGTGCAAGGTGGGTTCGGGGAGGGGACCTCTACCGTGGCACTCTCCTGGCTCCTCCCCGCTGCCTCCACTGTTATTCTTCCCTTTCTCTTCCTCTGCCCAGTAGCTGGGGCTTCTCAGAGAGGCCTTCCCTGCCCTCCCCATCAAGTAGCCCTGGCAGCCCGTCTCCGTTCTGTTACATCATCTTTCCTTTTCCTTGCTGTTTGTCTGCCCCTGCCCCATCCCCACCCCATTAGAACATAAGCCCCATCCTGGCAGACCCCGTCTAGCTCACTTTTACACACCTGGTGCCTAGCACACAGCAGGCACAAAGTGGGTGCTCAAGAAATATTGAATGAATGAATGAATGAGTGAATGAATGAATAAAACCTAGATCAGGAATTAGGATACTCCAGTTCTGGTCCTGCCTTGCTGTGTGTCCCTGAACAGATTGCTTACCTTCTCTGTGCCTCAAGTTTCTTTGTCACAAGAAGAGGATTCTATTCTGCCCTGTTATGATCCTGTGTGTCTGGAAGGAGTGTGACAACTTGGAAGACGGGAGCTCGATCTTGCACATTGTCATACCCCCCCACCATGGCAACCTACACAGGGCCTTACACATAGTGAGGTTTCAAATTATCTCCTGAAGCAAAGAAAGAAGCAAATATGCTTTGAAAAATTAAAAGTGTTGTATCCTGATGTTCACAAGTGTCCATGTCTCCTGCTGGGCAAGGCACTGGCTGACTGGTTCTGGAGGTTATTAAACCACCGTAAAACCTTTCCAGAACAAGAATAAACATAAGTACATTTATTCTTTGTAAGTTTCAGAGAAACCTCAAGGAAAAAGTGGGTCCCACAGGTCTGTACTTTTCTTACTTTTTTTTTTTTAAGATTTTATTTATTTGACAGAGAGACAGAGACAGCGAGAGAGGGAACACAAGCAGGGAGAGTGGGAGAGGGAGAAGCAGGCTTCCTGCTGAGCAGGGAGCCCGACGCGGGGCCCAATCCCAGGACCCTGGGACCATGACCTGAGCCGAAGGCAGACGCTTAACGACTGAGCCACCCAGTTGCCCCTGTACTTTTCTTTTTTTTTTTTTTAAAGATTTTATTTATTTATTTGAGAGAGAGAATGAGATAGAGAGAGAGAGCATGAGGGGGGGAGGGTCAGAGGGCGAAGCAGGCTCCCCGCTGAGCAGGGAGCCCGATGCGGGACTCGATCCCGGGACTCCAGGATCATGACCTGAGCTGAAGGCAGTGGCTTAACCAACTGAGCCACCCAGGCGCCGCCCCTGTACTTTTCTTCTTCCCATTCATATTGCTCAATGGGACATGGCTCAGCGCTGGCCGCACCTGCTTTGGCCTCTTCCTGCACCCCAAATCTCCTCGGCCTAAAGCAAGTGGCCCAAGATCAAGGTGTTCCCCAGCCTGGGCAGCTGGCAGAAACACCAGCCGTGGTGGTAATGACCACTGGCATTTTGGAGGCTTACTGTGGGCCAGCACGTTCCATGTGTTTTTACCCCCATGGGGGTCTTCACTGCCAAACGTAGGAGGAAGGCACTGTCATTATCCGTTTTATAGGTGAGGAAACAGGTCTGGAGAGGTGGCATCCCAGAGCAAACCAGTGAGTAATAGAGGCAGAACAAGAAGTGGGTGTGGGTACTTATGCAAGAAGTGTGGGTAACCCGCCCGCACCCCCCTCCATAGCAGGGCCGGCTCTCAGGATGGTGAGGCGTGCCGGTCAGAGCTGAAACCCATCCTTCCAGATCACTGCAGAGACTGATGAGGAAGAGAAAAAGTACTTGTTCCTTCAACTCGGAGGCATCAGCAGCTAGACTGCCTTTTGCCTAGAAAACCCTTGGCCTTGCCTCTCACGCCCCCTCTCCAGCCGGCCTCATGGGCCATTAGACACACGCTCGTGAAATTCCAACTGTCCCAAGAACGATGACCACTCTATGCCAGGGGAAAAAAGGGAGCTCAAGTCCCCTTCCCTCACCCCCTAAATACAATCACATCTTTTCCCTGCAGACAAAACTACATCATTTATCTCCCGGGATCCTCCATGCATGTTTATTGTAGCATCTTCTCCACTAGGGGGCGCCTCCACGGTTATTTATTGGGAATTGAAAATTCTCAGGGGATGCCGGCAGGGGAGAGGGTGGGAAGAACCCCCACCCCCACCCCACCCCATCCCACCCCCAAGGGCCAGGATAAATACTCCTTTTTTATTTTCTTTGTTTCGTTTGAAATTCCATCTGCCCTTGAAGAAAGCTACCAGGTGATTGACTATGCTTTATAGGAACCTTGCTCAATCGTTTTACATCAGATTTGAAACTTTAGGCCAGTGGTTTCCTAACTTGCTGCACATGGAAATCACCTGGGGAGCTTTACAAAAAAAAAAATCATGATGCTTAGTTCACACCCCAAACCAATTACATCAGCATGTCTGGGGGTGGGAGCCAGACATCCATTTTTTTTTTTAACGATCCCAGGAGATTGCAGTTTGGGGGAGTGTGGGGAGCACTGTCTTCAGCCTGTCTGATTTCCCACCCAGAAATGCCTCCTCTCGATCACAGCAGGGACTAGTGACCTTGGCCATGGGCTCAGCTCACCCAGTCTCTAGGCCTTCTGGGTTCAAGACTTGAGAACCTAAAGGGCCTCTCACCACTTATGTGCTCTTCAAAGTCAGGCGCTGACCTTGGGGCCCGGTCCTGATCTTTGCACTTTTCACCCCGACTCGTTCCATCTTTTCCTCAGATTCTGGTCACTGAACTGGAATAAGAGCCACATGGACAGTCCCCTCATAATGGGGGGCTTGGTGGGCTCTACACACAAGTGTCAAAACTCACTTTGCAGCTGACACGGGTTAAATGACTTTTCCAAAGTCCTACAGGCGGTGAGTGAGCAGAACAGGGTTTTACTCTGTGTCCACAAACCTCACGGCCTCCTCTCTTCATGGCCCTGCAGCGGATCGCCTCCCCTCTGCATAATCCTGGTGACCGACGCTCTCGGGTGGCCCCAGCCCAAAGGACAGACACTCCGCCTTTCTTTCTTTTCTAGCTCCCCAGAGCTGCTGTAACAAAGTACCACCAACCGGGTGGCTTAAAACAACAGAGGTTTTTTTCTCTTACCGTTCTGGAGGCTGGAAGTCCAAAACTAAGGTGTGGGCAGCATGCTTCCTTCTGGAGGCTCTCGGGGACAGTCCTTCCGTGCCTCTCTCCGAGCTCCTAGTGGTTGCCAGCGAAGCATGGCACTCCTTAGCTTGGAGATACATCACTCCAGTCTTGGTCCCTGTCTTTACATAGTCTTCTTCCCTGTGTGTCTCTCTGTGTCTCCACATGGCCTTCCTATAAGGACACAAGTCATTGGATTAGGGTCTACCCTAATCTACCATGGCCTCATCTTAACTAATTATAATTACCCTATTTCCAAGTGAGGTCACATTCTGAGATTCTAGGTGGGCATGGGTTTGGGGGGGTGAGGGGGTCACTCTTCAACTCAGTATACCCTCCCACTCCAGAGACCCAAATTCTGTCTCGGGCCTCATTCACTCCTGTGACCAGGGCCTGCCACCTGCTGACAAGCCCAGATGCTGATGACCTGTTGTCGCCTGGTGGATTCTCACTCCTGCTGCTTGCCCAGCCAGTTGCAGACAGTTCGGCTCGGCCCACTTCTACCAGCTTGGCCCAGATGCCGTCCCTCCCAGCGTTCTCTGACTACTGAAAGTATACCTCAAAGACACACGGTTACTAATCTTGCAGCTGTACAGTTGAGAGCAGGATCTGCGTCCCTAACGCTGCACGGTCCGAGGCCAACCCAGACACCTGCTTGTTGACCAGGGAGGAGTTCTCCATGAAGCCCCTGACTTCCCCATCCCCTCACCAACCCCCCATCAGTCTTACTATTCAGCTCTGAGGTCAATTGCTTTTTTTTTTTTTCTTTGCTTTCTTCACAGGAAATGGGTACATTGAAGGTAAAGAGCTAGAAAACTTTTTCCAAGAGCTGGAGAAGGCAAGAAAAGGCTCTGGCATGGTAAGCCCAGTACTCTGTCCCATTGTTTGATTTTTCTATCATCCTGATGGCGGCTTTGGTCAGCATTGTCTGTCCCCAAGTTATGCATCTCCTAAGCGAGCCTGACATCTCTGGTCTTGACCTTCCAAGTTTTTCTTTTATTTGTAAGGATTTTTTCAGTTGGAATAATCCCTTAAAAAGAGAACCTTCCTGCAATATCTTTGGATGTCTGGGATTGAGGGGTGTTCATGAATGGATACCAGGGGTTACTGAACCCTCCCAAAACTGCAAAGCTTTGTGTCTGTGTATATGTGTATAAAAGCTTTTTTTTTTTTTTTTTTTTGCCCTAAGGAATAGTCCAGAGCCTATCTAAGATTCTCAGGGGGGGTCCTGACTCAATTGTATGCCTCAGGGGTTTGAAGTGTCTTTATTCTAGACTGAAGGTTTTCAGCCTCGGCACTACTGACAGGGCTGGATAATTCTTCGTCGTGGGGGGGCTGTCCTGTGCATTGTAGGATACATAACAGCATCACTGGGACTCCCCATGAGATGCCAGGAGCATCCCCTCCAAGTTGTGACAATCAAAAATGTCTCGAGAAATCACCAAATGTCCCCTGTGGGGGGCACAGAATAATCCCCACCAGAGAACTACTGTTCTAGACTAACAGAATCTGGAATCCTCAGCAAGGACCTAGATGAACACAGGATTGCTCCAAACCAGCATCTGAACCACATAGTACGGACTGGCCTCATTTGTGGTGGTGTCAGACTGCCTTTCTCAGCCTGCCTGAAGCGACTCCAAATCACGTCCCTGCCCCTTCATGGCAGGGTCACTGTGGGGCCTGTAGTCATGAGCTGGCACTATTAAATTCACTAAAGCCTTGGGAGGACTGTCTGAAATACTGAAAAGCTGGGGTAATTGGAGCTAGTTTATTGGGATTCCCACGTCTAGTTCTCAAAGATACACAGTCAGACCCATTACCACCCCCAGCTCCCGCTGGTCCTTTGGGGGTCTTCCCACTCTCCCCAGCTGCATGTCTGCTGGCCAGTCTGCTGCTTCTTTGCAAGTCTTCATGGGGCAGTTTGGGAGGTGAGTCACAAATCCACCGGTAAGCTCCTGGTCCAGAGCGCAGCAGAGTGCCCCAGCGAGGGGAGGTCCGTCCATGGGCTTAGGCGATGGTGATGATTCATGGGTTTGTTTATCAACTCTTCCCCTATGACCCCGCATTACTAGGATAAAGAAGCCTGCATCGGGGCACCTGGGTGGCTCAGTTGTTGGGCGTCTGCCTTTGGCTCAGGTCGTGATCCCAGGGTCCTGGGATCGAGCCCCGCATCGGGCTCCCTGCTCCGCGGGAAGCCTGCTTCTCCCTCTCCTGCTCCCGCTGCTTGTGTTCCCTCTCTCTCTGTGTCAAGTAAAAACTTAAAAAAAAAAAAAAGAAGCCTGCATCACAGAAAACCCAGGCTTCAAAACTGATTCTGGGATCCTGGGGTAGGCGGAGGAATGGGTTTTGATGAAGTGCTTCTAGTCTGAAATCTTAGTCACTCCCTTCCTCAGATGGCTTCAGGGGTGACTCTCAAGTCTGTCAACAACCATCTCAACTGACACCATCCGGGACTGGTGTTCAGAGCAGCTGTTATAGGGCAGAAGGAATATTGGCCTTGGAAGCAGGCACCACGAGTTCCAATTCTAGCTACACCAGCTGGTCACCTCGGGAGAAGACCCTTCATTTCAGCCTGCATTGAAGTGTAGAAGGGACAGGCGACTCACCTCACTGGGGCTGCTGTGAAAGCTAAACCGGCTGACCCCATCTGTGATAGGGGCCTAGGAACATTCTGTGCAGACTTGTAAATGTAAGGCAATAAATACTGATGAATAAATCGTGGCAAATTAAAGCCGGTTCCCAGGTAGAAAGCAGTAGAAGGGTATACAGAAAAGACTAACCAGAATGGGTAGAATTCTCCTGGGCCCAATCCGAGGAAGCCCCCAACCCACCCAGAAGTCATCAGAGAAGTCAAGAAGAGGCCTCAGCTGCTCAAGCAGAGTGACCATTGGTGAGGGATGAGGAAGAGCCCGTTAATGCACAGAATTATTCAGCAGCACCCAAAACAGGCTAAGATTGGAGAATTTTGGAGAGCCTTATATTTAAGGTAGGCAGTGATGGGCTAAAGGAGATTTTGAAGTTGTCTGTCTTTGGAGTAGTCACAATAATCTAAAGGATAATTGAAATTACCCCTCAGCTTTATGAAGACTTTCTCCTCACCTTCCTCCTGGCATAAAATCAGGGTGAAAAATGTCATGAATTGCCTTTAGACCTGAGAGAAGAAAATGTGCGATTTACCTTGCTCTAGGGTAGTGCTGGTATATTCCTTGTGGAATAAGTTGGCTTGTATGAGAAGTTGCCTTGGTAAAATGTTGGGGCCTCAGTTCTCAAATCTGAGTGATGGGAATAAGTCCTCGTCCTTCTGATACAGCTGTGGTTTAATCCTGTCTCAAAGGCAGAGGGCATGTTTGATTGTATGAATTGCATGGGGGTGGGGTATATGTCCTCATGTGACCGAGCCTCAAAGGAGAGATCGCTTGGGCTTGGAGGGATCTTGGGAAGGAGAAGAGTGCAGCCCTGACCACTCAGAGCATTGGCCCGGCCTGGTTCCGTGCCTGCAGATTTGGGGCACAGAATGATTCGCGCCACTACCACACCAAGCAGGTGAGAGATCCGTGGTTCCCATGGGGCCCGGCGGCCCAGTCAGCCCCCCTCTGTCTTTCCTCAGATGTCAAAGAGTGACAACTTTGGGGAGAAGATGAAGGAGTTCATGCAGAAGTATGACAAGAACTCGGACGGCAAAATCGAAATGGCTGAGGTGAGTCCTACCGTCCTGGCTAAGAGCTACTCCGCCAAGCACAGGTGTCCTTCTGGGCCTCTAAATGGGGGGTGGTCTGGAAGCCCCCACGCCACCTCCAGCACTTAGGCTGATCAATGAGAACAGGCGGGACTTTTTCTGTGCCTCACGAGGAAAGAAGCAACAAACATTGGCCTAAGACAGGTCTAAGACGTGCTCTCACGGTCCCAGCAGCTACTGCAAATGGGTGAGGATCCCAGCTTAGGAGAGGAAGGAGCACGACAGCTGGAGAACAAGAGAGTTCGTGCCCCGCCGAAAGGCATCCGAAGGCAACAGTTTTAATTACTTAATTAATTTTTAAACATCTAATTTACATATATAGCACATATCATTGCTAAAACAGAAATAGAGGCATATTAAAAATTTAAAGAGTGTATTTGAGCAAAAATTGATTGAATGGGGCAGTGCCAAACCAGAGGTGGCTAGGAACACTCCACCAGCAGTAGCTGGGGAAAGATTCTCATAGAGAAGAGGGGGGAGCAGAGCAAGGAAATCATTTGATTGGCTAGAGCTTAAGTGGCTGCATTATTTGGGAGCACCTTGTCGGCTGTTCGGTTTCAGTTTGGGTTTGCTCACAGAGGCTACTAAGGCATTAAGCCCACCTCCATTTAATGGCTTCCTTGTTTAATTAAACAACTTATGCACACACACACACACACACACACACAGTACATAGGCATGTGTGTGCCCGCCTAACGAAACACCTGTGGCCATCAGTTTGTGATGTGTGGTCCAGGGCTCAGGCATAATGGTGGCAGCACAGGGATGAGGGCATAGCTCCTCCCAGGGTGGATTGGGTGGGATGCTGCCTCAGGGCAGTGCCCCGGAAGCAGAGACTGAGAGAGAGACCAACCAGAGTTGGTCTCACCTTGGGGCAAGGGATGGGGTGGTCCTTTGTACCCCCAGTTCAGTCAGTCGTAGGATACAGGCTGCCCCCTCCAGGTCAGGGAGGTGGCGGGGCTGGGGCAGCGGTGGTTTGTTGGAGGGCAGCTCTGCTGCAGGGGGCAGCTCTGAGCCATTAGCAGGTGTCCTTCATGGCGTGAGAGATGGCCCACCAGCCTAGCTAAGGGGGGACCTGGGAAGGGCACCAAGAGCATAGATGTCTAAGCTGCAAGTCTCAGAAAATCCTGACTCAAATGGGCTTAAACCAGGGGTCACCAGACTCTTTTCTGGAAAGATCCAGATGATGGTAAATGTTTTAGGATTTGGAGGCCATATAGTTTCTGTCACAATTCTTTCAACTCTGCCACTGCGACACAAAAGCAGCCATAGACAGTATGTAAATGAATGGGCATGGCCACGTTCCAAGACAAGTTCATTTACAGAAACAGGCATTGGGCCGGATTTGGCTCATGGCCCATTGTTTACCTACTCCTGGCTTAAACCATGAGAGGCTCCTAATGAGACGAGCCATGGGAAGGGTTGGCTCCAGATGAAGGAGGCCAGGCCCCCAGCCCTGCTTCTCCGCAGCTCTCTGCCCCCCAAAATAGCTTCATCCTCAGGCTGGGCTACTGCTTCAGCCATCACATCCGGATGCACCCATGTTCAGATGCAGGAAGGATCCATCTCATTTGGCCCGTCCTTGGGAGCAAGGAAACCTTTCCCAGGAGTACTTTTAGCAGACCTCCCCTCACATCTCATTGGCCAGAACTAGGTCACATGCCTGCTCATAAGCCAATCCCTGGCAAGGGAAACAGGATTGGCACATTTAGCTGACTCAGACCTATCAGGATTTGCCTGTGACCAAGGAAGCTGGGAGCAAAGTATGTCCGGGACAGCCAGCCGTGTTTGCTGAACTAGGGTATTTTTGCATTGTCTAAAAAATCAGATTTGTTGAGGGATAATTTACGTACAATAAGCTGCATTGATTGGAAGAGCCAAGTTCTGGGAGTTTAGACGTTGTGCACAGCCATGTAATTACCACCGCGATCAAGATACAGCATTTCCATCGCCGTTAAAAATCCCAAGCAACCACCCATCTCAGATTAGTTTGCATTTTTTAGAATTTTATATAGATGGAATCATCTTTAAGTATTCTTTTGAAGACGGGATACTTGCATTTTTTAAAGTGGCACCACTGTCTGTCCCTCAGGCTGCTCACACCTAAGATGTGGGGCGACCCAGATACACTTCTCAGAACATCCTTCTTCCCTTTTGAAGGGCTGTTCTCAGGAAGAAAAGCAAAATGCAGCTCCCACGCTACCTCGCCGCTGGCCATTCACCATCCTCCCTCCAGGAAAGTCTGCTCTGCTCCCTGGCAGGCCCTCTAACGTCTCTGTCGCTCTCTGGCCCCCACAGCTGGCGCAGATCCTGCCAACGGAGGAGAACTTCCTTCTGTGCTTTAGGCAGCACGTGGGCTCCAGCACCGAGTTTATGGAGGTGAGGCCAAGGCGCTGCCTTTCTCCCATGTTCAGAGCCAGGCCCACCCCAATGCCTGGGAGTGGTCCCCTGGGCGATGCTAAACCCCTTAGAACCCCACAACTCAGAGCATGGTCCCTGGACCAATGCCATCAGCATCACCATCACCTGAGTGCGTGTGAGAAACGCAGAGTCCCTGACCCACGCAGAAATCTACATTTCAGCAAGATCCCCAAATGATATGTGCACGTCAAAGCGTGCAGGATACAGTGAGAAGTAAATGTGGGCAAGTACATTTGGCAGATGCCATGTACACACTTACCTCCCCTTTGGGAATTGGTCATGGACATTTGCATCTTACAGTCTCTGAGAAATCCTGCAGTGAAGAGATCTGTTTCACGTCATTTGGCTTCCAGATCTCACGTACTGTGTTCTCAATAACATTAGTGTCCCTTGAAGTCAGGGCTCCAAGGAGCATGTGTGGGGAGCATGGATTTATGTGCCATCCCAAAGCTGAAAAAGCTCGGGCAGGGGGCGGGGGGCGGGGGGATTCCAGTTTGCAGTATCTTCCAGTTCTGATTCTTAACTGTGGTCTACACATCAGTGCCCCCCTTTAAAATAGATCTGTGCAACAGACATTCTTTGAAATCCTCAAGTGAAACAGACCATCCAAACTCACGTATTTTTTTTAGTAATATTCAACCGATAGATGAAACCATGTGAAATCACTAATATTTGACCATTTTTGATTTATAAAAATTGGAAATTCCATATGACTCAACCAAATACATGACTAATCCTGATACCCAGCAAAGTACCAATTATTTCTTGGTATTTTTCTGGACTCTGCACCCTCGCTGTTCAATATATGTTTCCCTCGGAGGGAAACTTAACCGATACCCCCCACACACTGTCTGCTCTGATAATGACTGGCCTTCAACTTGACTTGAGTTGCCATTCCTCATGTTAAATCCATGTCCAGACACCGGTAATCCCCTCTCCGTGATTTACTGCCTAAAACTAATAGAGAGTTAGCCCAGAAACCCACATGGCATGGAGTTCCCTACATGGGTAGAAAGTTGGTTAGAAAGAACTGATTCTCAGGGCAGAAAAGTCATTTTTTAAGCGGCAGCTTGCCTAAGCATCAGATATGGATTTAATTTTATGGTGCTTTAAAGGATTTTCTCCAGGCTTTTCAAGATGGCAAGATTCCATAAGCTGGTCATTGACATTCTGGATTCTGTTCTTAGTCCTTCTCTTGCCTGTCTTGCGGGGGTGGCAGGGGGTGTGAGGAAGGTCTGCATCTCCTTGTCAGAGTACTGCTTTTGTGAGAGTCGATTTTTCTGTCTGTAGAAAAGGGAGCGTTATGCCTGATGGCTCCCTCCCTGATGGGCAGGGAGGCAGCCAAAAATTGGCCTCTATCCCACCTCTGATCTGGAAAATGGGGATGACAATAGTTTGCGGTTGGGGGGGGGGCTGGAAATGCTTAAAGAGAAGCAAAAAATACCTTTCTCTGTCTCTGTCCCCCTCTCTCAAAGTCATTAGTGGTTTCTCTCTGTGTCGTTGACATGATTCCATATTCTTATCTGTCTTTATCCTTTCGTCTACAGTATAACTGCTGAGCCAACACCCCCAACCGAGTTTCCCGAGACCCCACCATCCCACAGCACCACCCCCCTGGGGTTGGCCATTTGTTCCATTTTTATCAGCTGGAAACATGAATTGGTCCCTGTGCCTCCCTGAAAGGCTAGCTCCGTCCCACTGCTAAGCACAACATTGTAATTTCTAATTTTAGCGATGCCTCAGGATTTCTTTGAGATTTCACAAAGCCCAGGTCCCTTGAACTCTTTTCCTTGAATGGGAAGAGAATGACCCACTGATGGAGAAGCACAAAGTGCTGGCGGGAAGAGAAGTGAGCAGGGAGTGTCTGGGGGGTGGGGGCGGGGCCAGGGAGGAAGGGAGGTCAGACCCGCTGGGAGGATCTCTCCCAAAAGAAAAGCAAAAAGCAAAGCGATGCTTTGCTCTGAGTGGACTGGGGTCCCTTCAGGTTACCCTCCTTTTTTTAAAAAAAAAGATTTTATTTATTTGTCAGAGAGAGAGAGAGAGGGAACACAAGCAGGGGGTGCAGTAGAGGGAGAGAGAGAAGCAGACTCCCCGCTGAGCATGGAGCCCAATGCAGGACTCGATCCCAAGACCCTGGGATCATGACCTGAGCCAAAGGCAGATGCTCAACCAACTGAGCCACCCAGGCACACCCAGGTTACCCTCCTTTTAGGCAACTTAGGGTGTATCTGCCTTTTTTCCCAGTCAAGACTCAGATGAACTAAATTCTAAGGCACTAAGTACATGCAGTTCATTGGTGAAGTCATATTTGTAAATCTGCACATATTAGTACTTTCTCAAGGGCAGGTTTTCTGGGCACAGGAAGGAATATTTGGATGGAACCAATGCATTTTTCCCCCAGAGAAAAGACAGTCCCCTGATCAAATACCATTTATCCAAGTTGTCTATGGTATACATCTACCCTTTTGCTGGGATTTGCTCATGTCTCATAACTTTTTAAAAAATCAGGATCCAAAAAAAAAAAAAAAAAGTACTACCAAATTTCCTGAGCCACCACAATCCCATGAGAATTACATGGCCTTGCTTGCTGGTATGGAAAAAAGATCCTCGGATATCTATAAACTCAGCCTCCAGACAATAAAAGGGAGACATGACATGGAGAAAGGAGGGGACACAGGGAATCCAAGTTTGGCAAAATAATTAGTGCTTGCTGATTCTCAGTAAACCAGGCATCACCCGTGTGCAGTGTGCGCTTCGGAGCTGAGGGACAAGAGAGGAAAAGTCAATGGAAGAAGCCTTGAAAGGCACCAACATAGATCAAAGATCTGCGGAAATGGGGCCCTTTGGATTGAGCAGGGAGGGGGGTGGTTTCCTTAAAAAAATAGAGAAAGGAACGCTTTTTATCACAAAGATGGGGAGTCGCCCTGGGATAGCCTAAACAAGCTGACAACACTACCAATTCTGCTCCCCTTCAGACGTGGATGCCGCGTGCACCATGATGGAGGAATGGATGAGGGAGTACAGTGACGAGGAACCAAAGCCTATGTCTGCCCCTTCCAGAAGGTTCTTACCCTTGGCCCTGGCCCTACTCAGAGAATGAGAAACTTCCAGAGCAGTAAAAGAACATGCTGTATACCCACAGCAAAAATCGGATCTACCAGATCCTAGTGCTAGAAGTTGCTTGGCTAGCACCTTAGAAAACCATAACCCTGTCCAAAAAAAGAAAAGAAAACCATAACCCTAGTTACAAAATGATCCAAAAAGAGACCCAGGCCAGTTAGAGTAGGGAGACATCATCCCAGCAGTTTTTTTTTTCCTTCTCTGTGTGACCTGGGCCAAGACACTTGCCCCCATTTCTTCATCTGTGACATGGAAAGGACTGGGCTAGACCATCTCCATGTCCCCATCCCCCGGTAATATTCTTGAACATCAAGACCCAACCTGGTCCATTAAAGGGAATTGGAAGGAGGCCTATAGATGTTGACGGGTCTTTGCAAATAGGTTGGCGTTCCCATTGCAGGCTTGGCGGAAGTATGACACAGACAGAAGTGGCTACATTGAAGCCAACGAGCTCAAGGTAGGATGGGCTTTGGGGAGGGTATGGAAGGCACAGAGAATAGGACTGAGGCCAGAGCGGTGGTAGGTTTAAGGAACCCGGGGAGGGAGGAGACGTTGGGTGAGGAACATGGGTTTATGGTCTGCTCAGGAACACTTAAGCCCAGCTCCGAATCGGTGGACATGTTCAGGACGGCCATGTGAATGAGTAACATGGAGCTGCAGGGCCAGGGAGTTGGACCGGACTACACTCCTTCGCCCATCAGTGCCCAGGACAGGCACCTTCAAGGCGATTCCAGCAGATTGGCCTCCTGGCCTATACATCTACCCCACCATTCCTCTGGAACTAGGGATCCCCAGGCACTGCTTAGCCCTGTGTCCTGGGCTCTCTGAGATGCCAGAGCCAGTTTCCACCACCTCTCTTAGGGGCTGAAGTTGTATCCAGGAGCTACCTCCAGGCCTTCATAGTCATTCCTCAAGCATTAGGGATTAGGGAATTAGGAGGGATGTAAGTCATACAAATGGTAGACCTCGGAAAACAATGTTGACTGAATGAAGGAACAAGTACAAGGGAGGGGCTGACTGAGTCAGGAGCTCTGAAGAGACCTTTTGTATTCTAGGGATTTCTGTCTGACCTGCTGAAGAAGGCGAACCGGCCATATGATGAACCCAAGCTGCAAGAATACACCCAAACCATAGTGAGTGGGCAAAAGTGTCCCTCCCCTCTCCAGAGGCACAGGACTGGGGCCCCAAGCCAGCGGGATTCTGGGTCTCCAGGGTCTTTTGTTGGCTGAGTCTTCAGGCCCCGGTGAGGTGACTCCCAGTGGCAGCTGACAAAAGGGATGCTGGGTCTCTGGCCCCACACCCCCTCTGTCTGAGATCCTCACTGAGCTAAGAGAGACTGGGAGCATCTGTTTCCATGACAACCTCCCCAGCTCTGGGAGAGGATGGGCTTGGAGAGGGTGGGCCTTTGCTGCTGGCCGGCCATGCTTCTGGGGCCCTCGCCCCGAGAAAGGGAGAGACGATCAGGGACCCATTTAGACCATGCTGGTCTCTGGCCTCCAGGTGACCTCAGAGGGGGCAGAGCACACCCACCCATCTCCCTTCCTCTTCAGTACAAGGGGATGGCAGGTCAGGGTCCCCCAGGAGAGGTCAAAGCAAATCACCCAGGCACCTCTGTCTGTCCCCAACAGCTACGGATGTTCGACTTGAACGGGGATGGCAAGCTGGGCCTCTCGGAGATGTCCCGGTAAGTGCCTGAGCCCACCCCAGGGTCACTTTTCCCAGGACCTCTGCAGACCGTTCCTGCCACCCTCCCTGGCTCGAAGACCAGTCGGTGGGGGGAAAGTGACAGGTCAGGTGTCATGAAGCTCAAGACCAAGCTAGAGAGAGTGTCAGCACCTCAGTGTGTCCGCCTCCCTCCTTGTAGAACTTGCCACAAGTTCCTCCGTGCTCAGAGACGGTTTCCAGAATTGCGGGTGCCGCCTCCACACCCCCCCACGTCCCCGTTTTCCTGGCCTCTGCCCTGTCTCCTAAGCTCTGCTCTAACACTTCCTTTCCAGACTCTTGCCTGTACAGGAAAACTTCCTGCTTAAATTTCAGGTAAAAGAGCCTCTGCTTTTCTTCACTTCCTCCCTTCCCTCATCCCCACGCACTTCACTCTGCCACCCTCCTGTCCGCCCTCCAGCACACAGGTGCGCACACGTGCGTGCACGCGCTCGCTCACACACACGCAGGCACACGTGCTCGCTCACTTGTACACGCGTGCATACACGCACACATACATGTGCACGCACAGACACACGCACGCGCATGCACAGGCACACGCGCACACCCAGGCTTTTGCTTCTCTAATACCTCGGGCCTTACAGGGCATGAAGCTGACCTCAGAGGAGTTCAATGCGATCTTCACATTTTACGACAAGGTAAGAGGGAGGACAGCGTGGGAGGGAAAAGCAGGGGCCCCATCAGCAGGGGAGCCCCCAGCCACATGGCTCCGCTTTGTCCTTCGGAGTAAGGAGGAGCTCAGTACTGCTCCCTTACCGCCAGCTCATAATTTCACATCGGAGCCAAGTGTTTTGCTAGGAAGTTGGGAGGGAAAGGACCCCCTTACCGCCCATCACCCCTTCCTTTGCTGCCCCGACCTGTGTGACTCCAATAGTCTCCCTTATAACCAAAGCATGGGGGGTAAGCTTTAAATAGCCCCTGTGTTCATCCTGACATCTTAGGGAGTTAGCTAAATGCTTCTGGAACCTCATTTATATTTTCAATGCAAATGAAAAATACCGGGACGCACATTTGCCCTGAAGTGTCCCGTTCCTGCCTCGGCTGGGGAAGTCAGCAGTTAGGTGTTATTTTAACACCGCACGGTGTGAACACCTTCTGCACAGAGTAGAGGGAAGGTCAGACTCTGCAGGCTCCCTGGGATGAGTTGGGGGAATCGGGAGGCCAGGTCAGGGGTGATGGGGCCTGATTCTAGAGCTCTGTGCTGCCCCTGCTCCCCACCACCAGGACGGCAGCGGCTACATCGATGAGAATGAGCTGGATGCCCTCCTGAAGGACCTGTATGAGAAAAACAAGAAGGTAAGCAACTGAGCCCCGAGGCCTAGGGAGGTGGCCCTGGGGCAGGAGAGAGGCTCCTGAGGGAGGGGGGAAAGGAACATGGGGTGCATTTTGCTCTCCTCTGATCACCCATAACTAGGCAGCGCAGTTTGGGGGCTGTTGTTTTGTTTCTGGTTGGATGCTTGGTTGATTGGTTGATGTTTCTTTTAATTGCAGTAAAATACACTTAGCACAAAGTTGACCATCTTAACCATTTTTTGAGTGTACACTTCAGCAATATTCAATACATCCCCGTTGTTGTGCAGCCATCACCACCACGACGTCCAGAACACTCTTCCTCTTGCAAAACCAAAACTCTTCGTCCAGTAAACAACCACTCTCCATTCCCCCGGCCCCCGGCCCCCAGCTGCTCTAGGCACCTCCAAAACGGCAGCATCCAGGGCTTGTCTTTCTGTGACGGGCCTACCTCGCTGAGCATAATGCCCTCCGGGTTCACCCATGTTGTAGCAATGCCGACGTCCTTCCTTTTTAAGGCCGAGTAATATTCCAGTGTTTGTGTCCACCACCTTTTATCTGTTCATACCTCAACAGCTCCTCAGGGGTGTTCCCCCTGTTGGCTCTCTGGAGTGATACGACGATGAGGCACTGAGAGCCTGACCGCCACCAGAAAAGACTTTTCCCACAAGGAGAGATTTGGGAGAACCTCCGAAACTAATAATATGTTATATGTTAATTAACTGAATTTAAATTTTTTTTTAAAAGGAGAGATTTGGGAAAGAAGGGGCCGGTGGGGGGTGAAGATCTTTCTCTCTGCCTCTCCCCCCAGCCTGTGCATGCATGCTCTCTCCCTCTCTCTCTCTCAAATGAACAGATAAAATCTTAAAAAAAAATAAAATAAAAAATAAATGCAGGGTCTGGAGGTGGGCAAGAGGCTAAGATGAGCCATGGAAGCATTTGTTCCCCTCAAAGAAAAGGCAAAAGACAGAGAACCGAACTATTACTTTCCCTGGTTGGCGTTGCTTCCAGGATAGACCGCAGGCATGGGCGGGCTCATCAGGAGGCCAGGGTCGGGGGGGCCGGGGTCGGGGGCGGCAGGGGGACCAGGAGCCCACTGCTGTCTTTGCAGCCGCCTTCCTTCACCTCCTGGAAAATGCCTTTCTCTGAGCAAATGGCTTTGCTGTTTTCTTTAATGAGATGATGAACACTCCATACTTCCTCGCATTGTCTAACCACCTTGGCTGCCAGGCACAAGCTAAATTTACTGCTCAGTTTCAGGGGAAAAAATTCACTGCAGCCTCTGAGTCTGTCTCCCCTTCCAGCTGCTTGCTTTCTGACCACTTCATCTTTGTCCTGAATATCATTCTTCATTTCTTTCATCCCGCATTTATTTTTTTTGTTACGTACAAGTACTTTTTGACAGAGGCAGAAAATAAATTACAAGTAAGCACATACTTCTTAGGAAGAAGGTCTTCACCAGGTATCTGAATTCAGCAGACTCTTTCCTGGCACCAAACTCTAGGAGAAAATTATTTATGCGCCCTTAATGTGTCCAAGGAGTGTTGGGCATCTTAGTGGAAAATATCTTTAACTGTAATTGTATTAACAAGGTATCATTATTTTCCATATGGCCCTGCTCAACACCTGAGGTTGTTCGACCCTGAAGGCAAGCATTAAATCTTGGGAGTGACCTGAATTTTCTGCTCATCACCTAACTAGGCTCTTTCTTTTTTTTTTTTTTTAAAGATTTTATTTGTGAGAGAGAGACAAAGAGAGCACAAGCGGGGCGGTGGCGGGGGGGACGGGCAGAGGGAGAAGCAGACTCCCTGATGAGCTGACATTGGGCTCGATCCCAGAACCCCCGGGATCATGACCTGAGCTGAAGGCAGAGGCTTAACCCAACTGAGCCACGCAGGCGCCCCTAGGTTCTTTCCTAATTACCACGAAATACAACTCCTGTGGCCACACAGGTTCACTCGAGATGTGGAAACAAAAACAGTCAGGTGTTGGGGTTAGGAAGCAACTCGGAAGGGTGGAGAACAAGGATATTAATAGAGTTGTTTACCTGGGAGTCTTCCACCTGTACCAAGCTCAGGATGTAGCCGCGGGGGATGGAGAGCCTGAACCAGGAGAGGGAGCCAGGGGACTGGGACAGCAGCACCCGTGCTGGGAAGTGAGCGGCCGTTTTTTGTGAACCCCCATGGCAGATGCACATGCCGTTTGGATGGTGCGAGGTCTGTGATACGGATTCTGAGCAGATTCATGTTTGAGGCTCCTGAGGGACAGGCTGGTGAGATCAAACCTTAATATTTCTCACCACTCCTGAGGCCACTGCAGCTCAGTAAAGCCTTCCTCAGCTTCAAGCAGAACTTCTAGACATAGAAAGTGAGCAGCCCTCTCCCTTCATGCTGCTAAGATTCTTGATTCCACATTGAGTCGGGGCGGGTGGTTCTCCAGCTCTGGGTTGATATATGGGGTCCCCTCCTTGGCTCTTAATTTGAATGGTAGATAGTATTACAACTAGGTGATATTTCCAGGGACTTCCCAACTTCAGGGAAGATGCTCCCCAAAGCTAGCGACGCTCACATAGTGCTTCCAGGGTGTGTGGTGGCACAAAACCCGGCATCAGTAACATGAGGGGATGTCCTGAGACACAGTAAAGGACTGACCTCTGAGCACCAAAAAGAGAGGTGACTGAGGGCAGGTGAGCCAGGCAAAGAATTAGATAGACTTCGGGACTCAGGAAACTAAGGATATTTGTGGCTGTAGAGTTGGTCCAGTCCTTTAACAAATACCATAGTTTTTATGCTTCAGTTTTTTCATTAGCTGAAAGGAGATAAAGACCATCACCCTGAAAGGGGTGGTGGAAGGAAGGGAGGGAGGGAGGGAGGGAGGAAGGGAGGAAGGAAGGAAGGAAGATCTGCCAACAATTTCAAGAAGAGAGGAGGGAAGGAACGGGGGAGGGAGGGAGTGTGTGAGCAAGGGAGAGAGGAAGGGAGACAAAAAGATAGTATAAGTGATGGATGGCTTTGCTGTATTTCAGACCTATTGGTTATTTGTATCCAAATCAATTATTGTAAAGCATGTATTCAACACAAGGCATATTAGGTACTGATGTTCTGTTTAATGTTGGCCTCCATTTTACATGAGACAGTGGCCATATGTCTGTGGGTCACCTGTCCTCATGGCCCCTGAAGGGCCACAGAAGCCAGTGAACAATAAGTAGGCAGGCGAGCCTTGCTGCTGGGGAGGCAGGAGTTAGGATTCCTTCTTTAAATGGGTGAAGTTGAGGAAAGTATGGTCCTTGGGGCGGGCAGGCAAGACCAGGGAGCTTCCCCTGTGTTCTCTTCCTCACCTGCAAGGACCCATGAGGAGTACGGGAGGCCCAGGGAGCCGGGGACTTGATACAAGTCATGCAGAGATAGGGACTAGCCGATTTTGGAGGGCACGTGTGTCAGGGGCTGTGCTAGGCATTGTTCGAGTTCATCCCCTCAGCTAACCATCCTAACACCTCAGTGAGGCAGACCTTGTTAATGTACCCATTTTACAGATGAGGCAGCTGAGCTGAAAGAAAAGATGAATACTTTCCCCAAAGCAATGCAGCCAGTAAGAGAGGGTTTAATGCAGGGCTTTCTGACTCCAAGCCCATGGTTGCTGGGATGGGGAGAAGAGAAAGGTTCTGGCAGATGTGTTTGTGAATGAGCAGATGGGACGCTCCGCTGGAGCCATCCAGTGAGGGGCTCTTACTCTCTCCCTGTGTCTCCTAGGAAATGAATATCCAACAGCTCACCACCTACAGAAAGAGCGTCATGTCCTTGGCTGAAGCGGGGAAGCTCTACCGCAAGGACCTGGAGATTGTCCTCTGCAGCGAGCCCCCCATGTAAAGGGGGCCAGGGGCTGTTTCTCCGCCTCCCCCAAACCCTGCCCCCGCTGCCCTGCCACTTCTCCCCGGACCCCGAGATCGTGAGCGCTCCTCCTCCGCCCCCGCCACCTGCACACACCAGCCTGCAGAGCAGGAAAGGAGAGATGGAGGGTGGGTTGCTGACGGGCCTCCGGGAGCCCCCTCCAACCTCCCCGGACCTGACCCGACCCGGCATGCTGCTCTGCCCGCAGCAGGGTACCACCCGTGTGGGCGGTGGGCGGGGCATGGGCGGGGCTTCCCTGCCCCCCTTCGCTGTGATGCATGAGCTCCTCCGCTGTATGATCTAGGCTTCTCTGTCCCACCGAGCCGACTCTTCCCTCCCACTCCCCTCCCCTCTCCCCTGTTCCACCCCCACCTCGCTAATGGCATAGCTGTCTTCTCAGAGCCCCTGTTCGTGGAGGGTGCCCGCCCTTTGTCTTCTGGACCCAGCGTGCTCCTTTGCTCTGTGGGTTCCTTGTCTCCTTGTTTACCAAAGAAGCGTTTACAGACAATAAAGTGGAAACGTTCTGCGTGGAAGCTCACCCAGTTCTGGTCAAGTGGTCGACTTCTCTCTGCAGTTAGCAGCTCTTCTTGACAAGGAGCGTATTCTTTGGGGGGGGGTGGGCGATGGGACCACCCAACTGGGGAGTAACCACGAAAAGCAGAGACGTAGGACCCCAGTACTCTCGGCTTTCCCTCGCCATTCCCGGCCTGTCTCCATCAGCCTGTCCTTTCTTTACTCCATGTTCGTTTCTCCACCTCCGAGATAATGACAGCAGTGATCCCTTCACTGAAAGCTGACTAAGCGCCAGGTATTATGCTAAACAGTTGACCTGAGGTATCCCTCACTCCTTGGAGCGGTGCTGTGACCGCCTCCACTGCACAGACAAGGAAACTCAAGGTTGAAGAGGTTAAGGAAGAACCCCACATCTCACGGCCAGTGTGGGGCGGAGCCAGCGTATGGATCCCACAGACCGGATCCACATTCCCTCTAGTAGGGAGAGCAGCTGGGTGTGGCAACAGTGGGACCAGGTGATGTCCTCCAAGCAGGGGGCACCTCCAACCAGGAGCTCTAGACCACCTCCAATTTAACCTCTCCTCCTCAAAATGTAATTAACCCCACCTCTCATCCGATGCCTCATGGCAGAGGGCCAGCCTGGCCCATGCATCCACAGAGCTGAGATTCTTGAATAGATAACTTTTTAAAAAATATGATCATTCACTGTCTACAGGATGCATTTTTGACATTACCTCATTTAATGCCGCAGCAATCCTATGGGATGGATCCTATTTTCAGATGAAGAACCTCCTCAGTGAGGCCCACCCTGATTAAACTGTAGCCCACTGCACCCCCTCACCCCATAGCTCCTCCCTGGCAGCATTTCCCCACCATGGCACCATGAGCACCTGACCTGGTATGCGTTCAGCTGCTCCTCCAGCCAGAGGGGGGAGTCCCTGAGGGCGGCAAGATGCGCCCCCTGCACAGGTCCTGCCCCTGCCTGCTCCACCCACATACCCCGGGACCCCGTTCCTCCCAGCTTCCCCACCCAGTATCCCAACACTCCCCAGGATTATGGGCCCCCCAAAGACGTCAGGATGTAGTCAATACGTTCTCTTACCGGGCAAAGGGGAATTAAGGTCCTAGAAGGAATTAAGATTGCTAATCAGCTGACTTTAGGGAGATTACCCCCATGCCCCAAGTAATCCCAAGGGTCCTTCGATGGGAAAGAGGGAGGCAGAGATCAAGTGATGCACTGTGCGAAAGGCTCAGCCAGCCACGGCTACCTTTCAAGATGGAAGCAGGAGGCATCTAGAAAGTCGGCGAAGCGGGAAAACATTCTCCCTTGGAGCCTGCAGAAGCCCCTGATACTCCGATGTTAGCCCATTTTGGACTTCTGGCACCCAGAGCTGTTAAGATGATAACTGTGTGTTGTTTTAGGGCAGCAAGTCCGTGGTAACTGGCTGCAGCAGCGACAGCAGATGAGCGCATGGCAGAGCCTCAGGCCACGCACTCAGTAATGTTTTCGCATCACACAATGAAATGTGGCTAAGATCCTCTCTTCCGCAGCGTTTCTGGGCGGCGTGGGGTGATCCTCGTTGCACACACACTCTCAGCACACTGCCCGGCACCACAGTATTACCAAATGACGGCTGTGGGGTCATAGCTACCGCGGGTGCCAGGGCCAAAGTACCAGAGGCTTCCTCTACCCCCGGCTGGCAGTTCCGTGGCTGCCCCAGGACTCTCAGGGACTCAGAGGGTTCCAAATTTGGGCAGTCCTACTGTTTTCAGAGAAGGTGCCCGACAGGTGCACTGCCCCCTCCTGAGGGAGTGGGAGTCCCCCAAACCTGGCAGACACCTCAAGGGGACAAGTCTGTCTGCCATGGCTGAGGAGCTGAGCACCCACACTGATCCCCTGGCAGAGGCAGGAAGACACTGAAAAGTGTGTATGAACAGCAAACAAACACATAAAAGATTGACATCATTGGGGCGCCTGGGTGGCTCAGTCGGTTAAGCGTCCGACTCTTGATCTCAGCTCAGGTCTTGATCTCAGGGTCGTGAGTTCAAGCTCCGTGCCGGGCTCCACGCTGGGCATGGAGCCTATTTGAAAGCAAAGAGAAGACTGACATCATTAGCCATTAGTGAAATGAAATACCATTACACACCAGTGGAAACCAAGTATCATTTTTAAATGCCTTATTTCTGTTTCCAAAAGCAGAGTCTACTAAATTGTGTGGATTACATGGGAGCCCAAAGAAGAGAAAAGGCTTCCCCATAGAACCAGAAAATAGAGCAATAAAACATTATTAGTTTAAACACAGAACCAAAATAAAATTCCCCCATCATTTCATGCAGTCCTATGTAATCATTCTTGTTCCACTGGATCTTGGATTAGCAGTCAGCTTTCATGACGCTGTCTTGCTCCTAGAACGGAGAGAGTCCTGGAAATCCGGACGCAGACCACAGGGCTAGTCTGAGAGGTGCTCAAGTGACGTCTGCTCAGAAGCCCGCACCCAAGAGTCTATTCTTTACAGGCGTGATGGTTGCAAGTACCTGGTACAGTCATTCTTCATGAGACTGTAGGACCATCCTCTGTCACTCTCTCACACACACACACACACACACACACACACACACACACACACTGCAGGCTGGGGCTTAGAGCAGAGCCTCCCAGGAAAGCTTGACACAGAATACCCACACGATGACGAAGCCTGCGTAGCTGTGGTTGGTCCGTTACTCTCACCAGTATCACCAGAGTGGAGGAACGGACAGGTCTCTATGCGGGGATGGTACAGAACTATTTCCTAAGACTTTAGATGGGCATTTCCCCTAGGGTACACACATGTGGGCAGTGAGTGCACTGACAAATCTCCAGGGACTTCCCCTCGCACTCACACACACACACACACACACACACAAATTCTTCTAAAATATATTCACATTTCATCCATATAAGCTTAACTTCAGGTAGGTGAACATGTCTTCTGATCTGACAACTCCTCTCATGCAAATCTTACAACAGTTAACACATCAAACCAGCCTAATTATTTCTAGCATCCCTCTTTTAATAAGGAGTAAACCCAGATCTTTGTGATTTTCTAGGGCCCCTCTGGGACACCTCAAAGATCACTGTAAGTGTAAAAGATATCCTAGAAAGTTCCCTTTCATGTTTTTTCCCCTCTATTTATTAAATTATTTGGGAAGGCAGACACCTAAAGAGTTGTCAGAAGAGATTTGGACACCTGATTAACATATGATCATGGGTACCTGAGAAACAACCCGTTGGTTACCCAGGTCATGAAGTGCCAACTGTTAAAAGTAAATGGACCTGGGGCTATTTAGAAGACATCTGTCCCCATAAGACCTTGCACACACACAGCTGTGTTCACAGCAGCATTATTCATAATAGCCAAAGAGTGGAAGCAAGTCTAATGTCCATCAACCCGACGGATCAACAAAGTACAGCACATCCATACAATGGGATTACTGATTAGTCGCCCATAAAATGCAATGAAGTGCTGACACGTGCTACAACATGGATGAACCCCAAAAACGTGACGCTACGTAAAAGAGGCCAGACAGGAAAGGCCACATCCTGGGCGACTGCATGTACACCGAATGTGCATGACCAAGTCCTTGAGACCGGAGGTAGAGTAATGGTTGCCGGGGCTAGTGGCAGGGGTACCGAGATGGGGAGCAACCGTTAGTTCCAAAGTAGGAACTGGGGATTAATTAGGGCCTTATCAATGAGGAATTCATTAATTAGGAATTAATTCTATCTGGAATCAGGCAGAATTAGGTAGTGGGATGGTTGCACAACCTAATAATACACTAAAAACCACTGACCCATAGGTGAATATCCTCTTCGTTTTCCTAAAAAAAAAAAAAAAAAAAAGCCTATGCAGGTATGGATTATAAAATAAGTAAAATAAACAGGAAATGCCTGTTTATATACATATACATATATACATATGGCCTGTTCATAAGGGATGAGTGTTTGTTGTGTTTTAAAATCACCTATTCTAGGACGGGACAAATTCAACATAAAGCACCAAAAAGTGTTCTGGTAAGATACAGAGTCTCTGCTATCTAGAATAACCTTCCATACTGCAGGCAATGATCAGTAAGCCAAGGAGGCAAGCCCATCAAACCTGAGCAAACTTTGCTAAAATACAATATATTTCAGTTTCTCTTCAGATGCAGGTTTTATAAAGCAATACAAATAAAATTCACTTTCCAAACTTAATCCTTCATGTATCCTTTCGCATTCTGGAACAAACTGACACCTTACTACAGGGCAGGGAGTCTGCAGGGTCAAAACTATTTTCATAATAATGCTAAAATATTATTTATCTTAACTGGCAATGTGTTCACCATCTCTGTTTGCAAATGAATCAAAAAATATTCGTAAACGTCTGTTTCGATTTCTAATGTGGCAAGTATCGATAGTTTTAACCCACATAAACAAAAGCTCTTTGGGTAATCTCAATAGGTTTTAAGAAGAGGGGAAGATCGCATCTTAAAACATAGTGCTGAAGGAGGAAGGAAACAGAATAAGAAATGGCATAACAATACCATCTACGTGAATTAGAAATGCTTATACACAAGACAGCAATAATGTTTTGTTACAGCATTAAAAAAAAAAAAAAAAGACACCCATTGAGCATTCCAAATGACTGTCTCCGAGGGAGAAGAATGGCCATGGGAAATCTCGTCCAAAGGGATTGCAATACCAAGAGAGGGACCCCGCATAGACCATTGATAATGACCCGCCAGGAACTGAGAAGTGTGCTTAAACTCACCCTCTGCACAGGGGAGGGGGGATCCCAAGCCCCCCCCAACCCAAAAAAAAGTACCTGTGGACTCCCCCACCCAGCTGCAGCTGCCCAGGATGGAGCGGGCACCACCCACAGACCCTCTCATAGGCTCCCAGCACCAACTCCTTCCTGGAGATGCCTCACCAGGAGGACTTTTTCTAGCAAATCCAGGCACGGTAAGGAGCAGGGAAGCATCCATATTCATGGCCTGGGAGGGAGCAGCTCCCAGGACAGGGAAGGCAGGTCGAGGTAGGTAGAGAGCTCAGAGGCCATGCGAGCATCTTTACTATGTTCAGACCACCTCTCTGGTGACCAAAGGTTCGCTCAGTTGCAGGGAAGCACGTGCTGGAAGCCTCTGTCATCAGTTAAGTTGACAATTTTAAGGTGCATGAGTTAGAGTGCCATGGTGCCCAGTTGGAGGGGTGGTGGGTATTAGGAAAAAGGAACCCAGCAGAGACACAAAGAATCCTGACTGGAGGGCCAGAGGTTGGAAGAACAAAGTTCTTCAAAAGGCACAGAGTAATCCACGAGTTCAGGGCCACGGACAGGTACGTACCAAAGGCTGCATGCTCCAACATGTTAAAACAACCAAGAAAACCATCAACGATCAACATCAGATGAGGAACTGGTTTCTGCTTAACCAGTGCCCTGACCAGGAGGAAACTCGCCACTTGCCAAAGAAGCACATTCCACTGTCACTCGGCTGGGTTATGAGGTCTGTCATCGTCTGACAACTATTCCTTGGAGCGTTAACTACAGGGCTGTGAGTTGTGTTGCACCCACGCTGGGGGTCATAGAGCGAAGAACCAAAGCACACCCATCCTCACCTGCCCGGGGCTCCCAGTCTGATGAGATGGCCAACAATCCCACGGATGTTCTGGCCTTGAGTCCCATACAAAATGCCTAATCTCATCGTCCTCATCCCATTGATTTTAAGCCGGCTCCTTCCCTTCCCGTCTGCATCCACCCTCTACCCCCGCTCCTCAACCCCAGTCTCTTTCCACAACTCCCTCAGTGAGCTGTCCCCTTCCCCACTGCCCTCATCAGTATTCCAAGGACACACTCCAGTCTGGAACTGCCCCTCTTCAGGACTAACAAGGTCAGTGATTTGTAGCGCCCAGTGCTAAAAGAAAACACCTGGCCTCCTTCTTCCAAAAATTACGAAGAATTTCGAGACAATGACAGCAGAGCATTAAATCAAGCAGAGGTGGCAAGTCCCTAAAGCGAGCCCCCCCACCCACCCACCCCTCTGGGACGTGGAGGGACCACTGAGCTGCTAACCACCAGCCCAGGGCGCAACAGGACAGGCCAGCAGCAACGCCCAGTCTTGGTCAGCGGGTCAGTGACCCATCGTCCTGCCATGAGCAGCAGATGGGCTCTCACCACTAACTGCTCCAAACAGGACCCAGAATCTCACCAACTTCCCCCTTAAAAGGGATCACTAAAATTTGTTAGAGCAGAAATTGCAAACAGAACTTAAAGGGTTAAAGGAAAAGCAAGGTTTCCTACTGGTAATTTTAAAAACCAAAGTGAAGTTTTGAAGAGTTGTTCTTCCCAACAACAAAACCATGCTCCAAATCACAAAAGCCCAAGCAGCCTCACCCCGGCTTTGGGGCAGCGTGGGGAGAGGGCAGCACGCCCCCCAGGGGTTACTGTCAGCACCCAGAAAGGAGAAGCTGAAGGGGTGCACAGCCTAGAAGACAGAGTCTTTGTCCCACTCCAAAGGTGGCCTCTCTAAGTCCTGAGAAGGGGAGCTGCTGCTCGTGACTCCCTTTCCGGGGACACTTCTTCTTCAGCCTCTGGTTTCGTGAAAAATCACTGAAGTCAGGAGACACTCCTCAGAAGACAGGATATTTCATCAAAGATGACCCAGCTGAAGCCACAGCTGGATTAACTGGTAAGAAGCTGAAGAGCCACACGCAAAAGAAATTGACTCCAAAATGTGAGGAGGCTACAAAAGTTCCGGAGAGTTGACCCCTGCACCGCATCCCTCCGCCAAGGAGACTGGACAGGAGTCCACGGCTATAAACACCCCCACTTCCTCAGGCCATTTACAGAGGCTCACAGCACCCCCCACCTCCGCCGGCATCCAGTGTGCCACAAGTCAGAAAACAGTTGAATCCCAGGATGAGAAAATACAAAGTCTGATGATCCTGTCAGATCATGATCGTCCCAAGACAAAAATACCGTCCACCCTGGCTGGAAAGGGGCAGCCTCTTTGTCTTCCACCAGGAGAGGGGAAGCATTACTGGGCCGTAGCAGGAAGAACAAGGAAAGTGTATGTATGGCTCAAACACTACCCAAAAATCGAGAACAACATCACACAAGCCTCAGGAGGCCGCCAGCAGCAGGTCGTGGCTCTGCAACACAGAGTCGGGAAGAAAGAGAGTGGTTTGAAAAAGATGCAGCCTTCCAGTCCCGCACGGGAGCCCGCGGCCAGCCGCCAGAGCTGGAAGAGGGCACGAAGCAACGAAGGAGGCAGGGGCTCCCCATACCGGGTCGATGCCCACTCGGGGCATGAAGGCAACACCACGCAGGCCCTAATGAAGGCCACGGGCAACACGTCACGCTCATGCACAGCCAGTCAAGCAGGAAGGGAAAAGAGCAGAAGCTGCCTGAGGAAGGGAAAATGAACCAGCAGGAAGTCCAGGCCCTGGAGAAAAAACTAAAGAAAAAAGAAAGCCAACAACAAGAAAGGTCCTATAAAATTTACAGTTGTATTTTAAACAGGAAAGCCATGAACTCTCGTTCACGGCACAGGACGTTAGAAGAGCTCTTGCCACAGAGATGGGGGGCGGGGGCTGCCAATCTGAAATATGTTTTCAGACAAACACACCAAGATAGCAAGAGAGCTTCAACAAACGGTGTCCCTCAAAACAGCTCCAAGAAGTAAGCAGTCACCAGAAACTTCCTGGAAGGCACCCTCAACGACCAGAGAGCCCCTCTGGCCCAGCCACCGTCACAGGTGGGATCTGGCTCCCAGCATCAATAATAAGCCAACCCGTGGGGTCTTCTTGCTCAAGGAGTCCAAGCTGGAGCCTCAACACCAATTCCTAGGGGTCATCTGAGGCCTCGAGTGCCTGGCAGCCCTCCTCGCTGGCCCAGCTGGGGTCCCACCAATAGAGGCAAGAAATCCTTCTCCTTTAAATAGCTGGATGTCACAGGCCGCCTGTCGTTCCCATCATTTCCACCACTTCCAAGACAGAGATGCCCAGTCCTCTGGGGAGATCACCACCCCACCCAGAAGGACTTCCTGTCCTTCTACCTATGGTTCTCCTTAGACCTACTGAGAAAACACAATCTGCACCTTCCCCAAGTAAGAACTTCCTTTTGCCCAAGAGGGTGCATGCAAACAACAATCTGAGGTTTGGGGGTTTAAAAAACGGTCTGACCATTATAAAGACCATCACTCAAACTGTTTCCTCCCAGTGCCAACAATGAACCAAACTGTAAGATGCTCCTCATCGTTCACTGGAGGAGCTTAGCCTCCACTAGGTCCATGCCTGCTGAGGAAGCCCTCACAGCTTGTCCTAGGCTCGTCTGAGGTCTCAGCTCCTGACGTCGTGTCTCTGCTTTGCTGAAACCCTTCCCTTCGGCAGGTTAAGTGCAGGAGAACCACTGTGCCACGTGTCAAAGAGGACGCAACTCGGTGCCCACAAAGATGGCCAATCCAGGGCCAACCCACTCATCGCCTCCCCCACCCATCCTCCCTGGCTCTTCTAAACGAGAGCTCAGAGATTGCAGCCCCACCCGTGGAGACCAGACACACTCCAGCATCAGCTCTACTGTCTACACAGCAAGTGAGGGGACTCCACGCTGTTAGGGCGATTTGCACCACAATCCTTGGGGCAGTTTGCCTGGCTGGAAGAGACTTATTCTCAGAGGGGCCCATTTGCAACTAACTTCATCCCTGATATCCCCGCCCCGTGGCTGCCACGCCCATGTGGGAAACACAATCTCCAATAGCTCACGTCTAGGATGACCCCCAACATCAACTTGGTCCACATGGTGCAGCATCCAAGCGCGTTCTTGAGAAACCCCAGGATAATAGCCACATTCGCCCTGCAGGGAGCCGGCTTGACGCCTCTCAAGCAGCCAGCGTCCTTGCCGGGGTGCACACACCTTACCGGACCCTAGACGTCTCGGTGCAGGTAACATCTGTCATGGCGCAGCCATGGTGTGGTGCTAGCTGGAATCCTAATCATCGCGCCCATGGGACCAGCCGTGCAGATGACAGTCCAGGCCATCGAATACAAAGGGGACTCAAATGACCACACTCAATGCTACTGACACGCACCTCCGCGAGCTGGACGCCACACTGCTCTGACACTGGGCATTACTGACAAGACCCCCAGATCCCACGGGGCAAACACCAGCCGCTTCGTTTAAGACAATCCATCACCCAGAGGTGCTCGTGGCTGCCACCCCAGCATTTCCAAAGCTTGCTTCTGCTGTCTGCTCCCAGGCATCCCGGTCCCAACAACAAGGGACCATCGATCGTGCTGGCAAACCCACGACTGAAGGACTGCCCCACAGCAAGCTCCACGAGCATTCAGGAAAAAAGCTGCGAAAGCCTGAAAGAACATTCTCACTCCTGGGCAGCGACAGGGGAAATCCTGGGGAGATGTTAGAGCAGACACACAAGGAGTTAAGCAAGAGGAGAGCTGAACCTTCTACATCTATGGAGGAAGATTAATCATTTGAAAGGCGGGGAGTCAAAGACCCTCATCATATGCAGGATGCCCCAGCACGAGGGCGCCCAGAGTCAGGAACTCTTAGACCACTTCCTAAATAGTGGGGACCCCCAATGCTTCCGATTGTTCTTTCACATCTGTTTCCTACTGGGTCATCTCCTCAAAACCCTTCTCTGCCCTTTCCCCTGAATGAAGAACTACCAATTTGAGGTCTGTGGTTTTAAAAAAAAAAAAAATGTATTCACCACAAAAGAAGATTACCTCAAGATCTTGTTCTCCACAGAATTAACTATTTAATTTTCATTGCAGCTCAGGTTTAAATAGTAAAGGACTGAGTGATTTATGTTGCATTTAATGCTCTAAAAGCCTTTTAGGTTTGAGTGAAAAAGAAATACAATAAAAATGAAGTTCCAATTGACCCAGCTGCCCAGCCAGGTTAAGGAACCAGTAATTTATATCAAACAGGGCTGAGGTTTGGAATGCCTATGGTCCACCAACGCTGAAAAACCCTTTGCCAGGATTTCACTGGACCCTCCAGACTGTGCACAGAAGGAGGCAGACAAACGGAGGCTCAGAAAAGTAACTTTGCTATAAATTTCAGGACAGCAAATAATGGCCCCTTACGGAAGGCTTGCTGCGTAGAGAACTGTACAAAGCAGGAGCTCTCCACCAGAGGCAACCTGTCCCCCCGCCCCGAAGACATTTAGCAATATCTGGAGACATTTTTCATTGTCACAACTAGCACCTCGTGGCGAAGAGCTACAGATGCTGCTAATCATCCTACAATGCACAGGACGGCCCCCCACGACAGAGTCATCCGGACCCAAATGTCAATAGCACCGAGGCTGAGAAACGCTGGTCTCGAATAAAGACACTTGAAACCCCCGAGGCGTCCAATCTTGTCACGACCCCCACCCCACCCCCCGCCGGCATCTTAGTATGCAGACCCGGTGCTTGGGGGGACAAGTGACTTATGCACATACACACAGACACAAGGCTTTGCGGTCTTGGAGCGGGTGGTTCACCAGTCTCTGATGCCATTCAACCCCTGATGTCCTTCCACAACCCCCCCAATATCAGGCACCCAAAGATATTGAGGTCAGAACTCTTCCTAATTAGGGAGTATTCCCTTTTTTTTTTTTTTTTTTTTTTTATCCTTCTAAGTAGAAGAAATCCTGCTCCAAAGAACCTGTGGCCCGTATTACCTCATTTAGACCTCACGGCCGGGTAACCGGGTCTGGACTGTTCTGTGACCATGTGACAGAGGACGACCCTGGGGCACAGAGAGGGTTAGGTAACTCTTCCAAGGGGACACAGCCAGGGAGTGGCAGAGCTGCAGGTGAGGCCCGGGCACTGCAGGTTCAGGATCCCGGGAAATGCAGGGCACTCCGACTCCAGCCTGGCTTTCCGTGGGGTTCCTGCTCCCGAGCCGCCCTCCACTCGCTGGCCAGCCCTGCGACAGCGCCCTCCGTGGGACACCCAGCCTGGAGCAGAGGCAGCGCCCTCCCAGGGCGGCCGCGTGGGTGGGGAGAGGGCCCCTGCGTCGCCTCCCCGGCCTCCCCGAGGGGCAGGACTGGGCAGGGAGCCGCGGTCTGCGTCAGCGCTTCTCATCTCCGAGCGCGCCCACCTGTGAACGCCACCCGCCACCCGCCACCCCGGCGGCCGATTCACGGAGCCAGCAAGTCAGCGCCAAGGCACATCGCCCGTGCATCACCTGTGTCACCCGAGCTGCCCACCCAGGCTTCCGCCAGGCCCCTCTCTGAGCTCCTCACAGGCCCCTGCAGCCAGCCGGCATCTGGGAAATAATGAGTAACGGGGAGTCCCTCATTCTTCCTCCATTAAACCTCTCCTTGGTCCCCTGAGTCTGTCTCTGCTTTTGTTCCATGGCAAGAGGTGGCCGGGGGCGCCGGCGGGCCAGCTGTGGTGAGGGACCGAGCGGACTCTCCTCCTCCAGCTGAGACCGATGCCCGGGCTCAGACATCTGGGCCCCAGGACTCGTCCTCTGTCCTCATTTCCGGCCAACGACTCTTCAGTCTCACCACCGGCTTCCTGTGGAAAGCCACCCAGCGTGGCGCCTTCGCATCCCCGGAGGCCTGTGACAAGCAGGAGACTGCATTCGAGCAAACTGTCTTCACAGGCACATTTTTCTGATAGTTTGTAAATAGGCGTGTTCAAATTGAAAATCTTTGTTTCAGAAAATAACAGCCACCCCGGTTTGACAGACGTTACCCATCTGCCATATGGGCAATACGGCCCACATCTGGCCCCGCCTGGCGCTCCTCCACCCCCCAGCTCCGTTCCTTGACTGGCTTGCTTGTCCCCCTAGTTGTGCCTGAGTGGCTTTTGGGAAGGGGCTGGGAAACGCCCAGTGCAGGACCAGTCTCCACAGCAGGAGAAGGTGGGTTTTCTGGACTCTGGTCCCCTAAGGGCAATGTCTGAGGCCATGAAGCATGGAGATGGTCCACATAGCAGCACCACAGCCCAGGATGACCTGGGGGTGCTCTGCATCCTCAAACAGGCTAGAAGGTATGCACCCTGCCATTTGATGGAGAAGAAGAAAGAGGCCCAGAGAGGGGAAGTGAGTGTGTCGAGAGCACACAGTCAGTGTCAGGGTAGGGAGGGCAGGGACTAGACCTGCACTCTGGGCCCCAGGCCTTAGTGTAGTTGCGAGCTGGTGACATCACCAGAACCTTCTTACTTTTCATCCCAGAGAACAGGCTGTGAAGACGAGGGTCTCTTTCCCCATGCTCGGCCCCACAAGGAGGAGCCAGCCAACTGCCCTAGGCTCAGAGCTGCTGCAATTTCCCTTGTGGGCATCCTGCCGCTGGGGTCAGCATTTCCAGTCAAGAGGGAGAGGACTAGGACACCAGAGGTAGGGATCTAGGTGGGGCCAGAGCGCCCCCTGCTGTCTAACTGCTAAGCAACCCAAACCTCGGGTCTGCCTCTCAAATTTCTTAGGGTCCCTGCCCAGGAAAGTTGAGGGTCGGGTTCAGCGCATACCCCTCCTGGGGAGTTTCTCCTTTAGCTCTAGACAACCCCGGAGGAACCGCCAGGATCCCTGTTAATGGGAAACTCATGCCCACCATCATTTCCTTTCTCTCCCTTGCTGCATCCCCGAATGTGTCCGGTCAGCATCACATATTGGTGGCTTTCGGCAGCCCAGCCACTGGGTCTGGTACGTTAAGAACCAGAAATGAAGAGCCACTGTCCCAGGCCCCGTGGAGTTTCCAGAGTGAGGCAGATAACCAAGGAAACAGTGAAGCAAAGATTTGATGAGGTGACTGCAGTGGGATGGGGGACCAAGTACCAAGCAAATGGATGGGGGTGGCGGTTCTAGTGGCAGACATGTGAGCTCTCAAGAGGAAAACAGAGGGAGACAGAACATGGAAAGGCATCTCTGGGGGCAGGGACAGACACAGCCAACGCCCCTCCTCACTCATCCCTTGTCCCAACTGCTTCTTCTTCCTCCCTCCTTCTGTCCCTCCTAACACCATGGGTCACAGTGGCTGTCCACCTCAAGAATCTACCCATCTCTCCAGGCTGGCCTCTCTGGCCAGGTCCATGTCTGGTGGGATCCCTAGGACTCTCCCAGCCCTCTTACCTCGGCCCTGCTGATGAACACTTGGGTTTCCTGAATCCTGCACAAGCCTGTCCACAATCTGGACATTTGAGAATTCAATACCTGGGAGATACTACACAGGGGATTCAGCAAAGTCTAAACCATCCTTTGGCCCTAAGAAAGAGAAATCATCCCAGGGAAGCAGGAAAAGTATAAAGGAGTCATGCTGAGGCAAGTTTCTCTACAAGTTCAGAGCAAGGATCAAGTTCACCTGGGCCCTTTTAAGGCCAGAGGAAGTGGTGAGGAAGGGATGTGGTCCCTATGGGCAATAGTGGCAGGATTTGCATGGAGAGGCAGAGTCAGGAGCAAAGACTTGGAGCAGGAAGGCTCAGGATGAGTCGGTGGGAGGTCCCAACGAGTACTTCCCAAGAGGCAGCTGGAAGGTTGGAAGCAGGAAAGGGACATAAAGATTCCCAGCGGCTATGACCAACCTGCACTCCAGCCAGGGAGGGTGGGGACAGCTTGAGGTCACCCACATTTAGCAGAGCCTCGGCCCTTGAAGGTGTCCTGCAAACGACCATCTCCATAGGAGGCCAGCATTCAACTCAAGGGCCGTTTAATACTCAAGGTCCAGATCAAAACAGAAAATTTAAGTCATACTCTTGTACCTTAAGCCTGTTCAGCATAGAGTGGGGATGATGAAAACCCCTCATAAGGTTACAGTGAGGACTGTCTGTGCTAATACACCTTCCCTACCTGGCGTCTGGCAGCCGCTTGAAATCATGACGACTCCATTCTACTTCCTAAAACCCGCTCTTTCCAGGGCTTGGGAAGCCTCTGCAGCCCCTTGACTTGCTCCTTCAGTCTCCTCTTGCCCCCTAATTAAACGGTAGCATTTGTGAGTAGTGCACATACCTGAAATCACTGTACATATATGAGCCATTTAACCCTACCACCCTGCTTTCAAGATACGTTCTGTTCCTTCCCAATTTAAAGGTGAGCAAACTCAAGGACAGAGCTCCCACATGCACACAATAGAGGTCTGAACGGGGGAGGGGGGTGTTACTGGATCAAACACCCCTCTCCTAGGCCCGTGTGCACAGGGCTCCCCATCCAGGACCCTCAAACCATGCCTTCTCGCTCCATAACCCCTCCCCTGGCAGCTGTGGGGGCCAGTCTCACTTCATTTTGAGCCTCCGTCTGTTCCTTTGATCAACAGACCCACAGTTCCAAAGGCCAGTGTATTATATGCATACAGATGGCTGTCTTCCCCTGAAGCCCGACCAGCTCCAAGCGCCTGAGCCTTTCCTCCAGCCTCAGCCTCAGGCACCTCCCCAAGAGCACGGGGTTCACTCTCTCCAGAAGGCTAGTTCAGGTGGCCGTGCTGGTCTCCTGCCCCCGATGTGGGGTCCTGGGGAGCAGCAACCTGTCCTCAGGAACCACTCACAGACCCAAGCATGGTAATGAAGGACTCGCCTATCTCAACCAGTGAGCCCTCCCAGCTCCCCTATTTTGGCTCACAGCACTACCTTTCATCCAGTCCTCCGAGACCCGAAGCTGTCCCCTTGACCCATCCCTCTCCAGCAGCCTTCTCATTCCCCCAACTGTCCTCTCTGCTTGGAACCACCCCCCCCCAACTGCCTCTCAGATTGTCCCCTTTCCCCACATTCCAACTGACCAACCGCCCACCTGCAGCCCCCGGCAGGTTCAGGTCAAATCCAAGCCCCCCTGGGTCTTGACCACACTCTGGCGTCTGTTAGAGTTAGTTCCCAGGGTGCGTCTCAGCCAGTGAACCACAAACTCCTTGAGGACAGGAACTGGCTCTTCTTCCATTTTTCATCCCCATGAAACTGATCGGCCTGGCACATAAAACCATCGATATATTTTGAGTAAATGAATTTGGGGATTTAGTTAAAGCAGAAAGTGTTTGATTGATAGAGAGCCTTTGATTTTTTTAAAAAATGTTAATTATATGTATTTTCTGACAGAGAAACATGAAATTGCCCAGGTCTATGCTCCTCCTCGTGCAGCCATCACACCTGCAGTGTTGGTGTTTTATTGATCTATTTGTTTATTCTGTTTTGAGTGTTGACGAGTCACTCAAACATTTCTGGAGCCAATGAATAAAACTGGTGTTAAAGCTCACCTGGTCCAGGGCGATCTGCACCTGAACACTAGAAGCGCCCAGGGAGTTTGTTAAAAATACAACCCTTAGCCCCCTTTCTAAGAGTCACCGAATGACAATCTCTGGAAGGAGGGCAGAGGGCTTTCACTTTTATCCATTTGTTTTTAATTTTTAAAACTTTTCATTTTCAGACTTAATAATCAAGCTCCCACATACCCTTCACCCAGCTTCTCCAGATGTTAGCACTTAGGTAACGGTGAGCGCCAGGATCAAAACGAGGACATGCACGTGGAGATGTTAACTAATCCGCAGACTTCACTCAGATTTTGCCAATTGCTCATTAATGTCCTTTCCACGTTCCAGGAGCCAATCCAGGTCACCACCCGGCACTCAGCTGTTTGAGCTGACGGATCTCTGGCTGCGAGTGCGCTTGTACACGTTCTCATATGTTTGAGGACCGCTGTCTTTGGGTGTGTGTGCGAATTGTCTGTCCAAGTCTTTTCCCGTTTTTCTTTTGGAGAATCTCATCCTCTGTCCCTTAATTTTTAAGAGTTCTCTACGTATTAGGGATCTTAAACTCTTCATCCTTGCGGCGAAGCCCTTAGTTTTGGGTGTTGCGAGTATTTTCTCCCAATTTTTTAATTGTCTTGACTTTATGGTGTTTTTTGCCACGTCCAATTTGCCAATGGTTCGTTCAACTGCCTCTGGATTCAGAGTCACGGTTTGAAATCCTTTCCTTATATGGAGCTTAAGTGGAATTTACCCATGCTTTTTTTTTTTACCCCACTAGTACTTACATGGTTTCATTTTTTACATCTAAATTCATGATCCATTTGAGTGTATTCTTCTATACAATGTGAGCTATGAATTTAATTCTCTCTCTTGAAATGACTGCCCAGTTTCCCAGCACCATTTATTAAAAAGTCTATCATTGCTTCTGAGATTCGAGATGCCACCTTTATCACACACTAAATGTCCATTTGTACTTAGGTTTATTTCTGCACTTTCTGTTCTATTCCACTGGTCTGTCTATTCATGTGCCACGGCCATACCGCTTTAATTACAGACGCTAATGGTTTGTTTTAATGTCTGGTGAGCAAACACTAATGGACCCTCCACCTTTCCAACGTTTCAATGTTTTCCCTGGATATTCTAGCAGGTTTATTTTTCATATGAACCTTACTATCAACAAACCACGCCCCTCAAAACAACTCCAGGAAGAAGTCACCAGAAACTTCCTAAAAGACACCCTCAAAGGCCAGAGGAGAGTTCCTCTGGCCCAACCATCAACACAGGTGAAATCTGGCTCCCGGCACCAACAAGAAGCCAACCTGTGGGGTCTTATTCTTCCTGCTGAAGGTGCTCCATGTGAGCCGGAAGCCTCAAAATCAGTTCCTAGGAGTCATCTGGGGTGTCAAGTGGATGGCAGGCCTCCTCGCTCACCCAGCTGGGGTCCCACCAACAAGAAATCCTTCTCCTCGAAAGAGTGGATGTCACAGGCCACCTGTCATCTCTATGATTTCCATGATCATCCCAAAACAAAGATGCCCACTCCACCAGGGAGCTCCAGCACAGCCCCACCCAGGAGGACCGCCTGGGCCCCCCTCCCCCAGCCCAGGATCCCACATACAGTTAGTTCCCCAAGACCTACTGAGAAGACGCAATCTGCACTTTCCCCAAGTTAAGAACCTCCTTTTGCCCAAGAAGGTATATGCAGACAACAATCTGAGGTTTGGGAGTTTTCAAAAACTGACCACTACAAAGACCACTGCCTAAACGCTTTCCTCCTACCGAATGACCTTCTTAGTTTAGCTCCTACCAGCTCTATAAGTTAGAAATTTACGATGAATATAATGCTGTAAATAAGTACTTTTTTGTGGATGAATAGCAAGCATTCCCCAGTTATTTTGATGGGCAGCCGGGTTTGGAAACCAGGGGAACAGAACCAAGGGGACTGGGATGGGACAGCTCCAGGGGCTCCTCCTGCTCCCTAGCAAGCGCCCTTGAGAAGAGCTGGACCCTCCACACCAGGCAGTGAGTCGGGGAGCTCAGCAAAGCCAGAAAAGGTCCTCGGGCTCACAGTGCTCAAACGATCAGCGATGAGCAACAGTTACCACGGCTGCCTCTCCGTGCTAGGTGGACGCCGAAGCCCAGCGAGGCTGATTCAGGTGTGATCACCACTTGATGGGAATAGAGAGGTTAAGACAACCAATCATGGCCGACCTGGAGATGAACAGAGGCACCTCACTCCAGCTGCCACGCACCGTTGTCTCCAAGACCTGGTCCTCTAAGGGCATTACGAGAGGTAGAAGGCAGAGGACTTAGTCCCCCCTCCCCAGGGGGCATGGCCACGGCCCAGGGAATTTATGGGACGCTGGTATCGTAGAATAAGCTGGGAGGGACTGACCCTGTTCCTTCATAGAGGAGAAACAAACCCAGGAAGTGAAGACACTTTCTGCAGATCACGCAGCCAGTCAAAGCAGAGACCAGAGGACAGGTCTCATAGGCAAGGCTCCTTGGCATCCACTGCAAAGCAGTTGGGTGTTAGAGGCAATGCAAGGCTGCCCCTTGGAGGAAGGGCCGGAAAACTGCAGGCATTCCTTCACTTTGCATGCTGGCGGATTTCAAGACCCTGACCCTCCCCGGGTGGGGGTTGGGGGGGAACGGAGTTCTACTTTCTTTGCTAGTGCCCTCCTGCCGAATCCCCAGGACCCTGTCAACGAAGTCCTATCAGGGGCCCAGTACACACAAAGCAGCTTTTCCTCTCACCGCGTCCCTGAAATCACCGACCCCAGGAACACCTAGAGAGAATGGCTTTTCATTCACGGAAGAGGCATTGGGATGGATGCAGTGGAGACAGAACCTGAGAAGATAAACCTGTCCGTCTCCTTGGAGGTGATAATGTGTTGGGTGTCTCAAACACAGTCTGTGGTGCCCAGAGAGCTGGAGTGGAACAGAGGGGAGGACCAAATACCCACCAAAGAATCAAGGGAGGGGCTCACGGCAGGCATCATATCTGAGCTAAGTGTGAAGAGGGAATGATTTCAGTAATGAAGAAGCCAGTAAGAAAGTCCCAGGGAGAGAGAGAAGGCAGAGCCTCCCCCTTACCATTCCCTGGTGCCTGCTTTTCCCCTCAGCTCCTCACTCCCTGCCCACCCAAGTCCTGGGAGGTCTCTGACACTGACTCGTCACCATAAGCCCCCACCCTCAGCTGCACCGGCCTCTCCTCTCAGGCCCTCCCCTCTCGGACCTATCAATAAGCAAAAACTAGTTCTTATGTACCTGCTGCAGGGAGTCCGGAAAATTCCAAACCAACCTCTGCCCCAAAGAAAGAAATCATCTCAGGGGAAGAGCAAAGGTTGCAAAGAAGTGACGGAGAGAGAGAAACATCTCTGCTAGTTTCAGGCCCCTGTGCAGGAGCCCAGGAAGCAGATTAGGATGAGCGGGCAGACGGGAGGAAGGCAGGAAGGCCCTAGATGGTTCGGCAGGACAGTTCATCTCGTCTGGCTGGGAGGCTGAGGGTCGGCCTTATCACTGCAGGGCCCTGATGGCTATGTCCCCTAAAGGACAGTGAGAAACGACTCAACATTGGGCGCGGGAACACCTCGCCAAATGTATCTAGAGAGATTCCTAGAACAAACCGTGTCCTTCCCTCTGCAGCTTCTCAAGGTGGGAGAGGTAGAGGGAACTCTGGCTTCACAGCTCTGACAGCGCCTGAAAACCCCTCCAGCTGTCAGACTCTGCCTCCTATTCTTGGGGCAGAATTTGTGCCACCCCAGGACGAAAGGGAGGGGAAGCCACAAAGTCAAGGCTGGGTAGCGGCTGAAAGGAAACCAAACCCAAGCCGGTGACTCTCCATGCAGTGCTCCTTGCTCACGGCACACTCTCCGGTCAGCTCTGAGTCTGAGCAGGAGATGGCAGCAGAGAGGGCTTGGGGTGGGGCCCAGAGCCCCCGCCACCCATCCTTGTGAATATGCTGTACTTAGGGGTGGCCCAGATCCTGTCCCTGGATCACAGAACACCCCATCAAGAGAGGAGGCAAGACTGACACATAGGGAACTGAGAACAATCTGGAAATCCAGGGAAGTAAGAGGGAATCAGTGTGAACTGTGTGGTACGAGAGATGACCTGAAACCTGTTTCCGATGGAGCACCAAAACCCTTAAAGGCGCAAGGAGGGGGAAGGGGCTTGTCCCACCAGATATGAAAATATATTGTTACTGTGGCGAAAGCAAGAATTCCACAAGAGCTGGGGAGTGAAGAAGCTGACAAGTCCAACGTAGTCTTCTTACCTGTAATACTCGCCAGGTAAATGGGACAGGTAAACGATTCCTTGGGAGCCATCCCTCTGGGCATCTGCAACAGAAATTTCCCTACAGGAATAAAGGAAGAGGGAGGAAAAAAAAAGGAATAAGGAAGGAATGCCTTCCTAGAGAGGGTTGTATGTTCAGCCCATCCACCCATCTATCCACCCTACATTCTTATTACAATGAAATTTAAAACCCTGCTTGGGGGAGTGGCGCCAGTCTTCTGCCCTTCGAGATGAGATGCCCCTATAGGTAATAAGGGAGCAAATTTTTGGGAAAAAAAATACAAAAATAGAGAGTCTAATAAACTGACAAGTCCAAGGTAACCATAGTTTCTTCCCTGCGCTTTCCTACTGAATTCACCTCCCAAGAGTCTTCTGGAATTTTCTCTCCCTTCCCCTACCTCACTCCCACCCCTAATCCAGGACCAGGACCTCACGCCCCAAACAGCTCTCAGCCCCTCTCTCTCCGTCATCCCACTCCGTCCCGCGCCCCGCCTGCTACCAGGGCCCTACCCACCCCCATACTCAGGGGCGCCCCCTGCCGCCCACCCGCAGCCGGTGCCGCCCCCTCCAGCCTCTGTCCCCGCCGGTCAGCACCGCGAGCCTGTCCTCCCTCCCACCTCCCCGCCATCAGGACTGACACCTGGGCTCGGAGGGCCCCTCTCACCTGCCCTGCGCCCGAGTCAGGCGCGCGCCTTCCGAGTGCCCGAGCGCGCGGGTGGGGTCACCCTCGGAGCCTGTGCACCTGCCCGGCGCGCCGCTGCTCGGGCCGGGTCGGCGCGGGGCTGCGGGGCTCGGCGCGCGTTCTCTCCGCGGAGACCGCTCTTCTCCCAAGACCGACCCTCCTTGCCCCCGTGTCTGTACATCCAACGGCGTGGGGCCCGCTGCGGGGCAGGGACCCCCGGGTCGCTGCAGGGAGCGACAGACGCGCGGAAGCGGCTCAGGCGGCGGAAGGGGCCGTAGGCACTTCTCTTCACTGGTAAAGAAGACCTCGCTTCCAGCGGCCCTCTTGGCGCAGTGGGCAGCGCGTCAGTCTCATAATCTGAAGGTCCTGAGTTCGAGCCTCAGAGAGGGCACGGTTATTTTGCTGTGCTCCAATGCGGTGTGTGCAGAAAGACTTGCAGCGAGGGGGCTCCGAAGCCCTCCCGGTAGCGGGACGCCCGCGACCGAGGAACGCACGTCCCCAGCAGCAGGGAGCCTCACTCAGCAGGAACGCAGGCGGGAGGAAGGACCGCGGCCCCGCCGCCGAGAATGAAAAGCCGTAAGTGAGAAAACGCGCCGTGTTGGCGCGACTGCGGGGAGATGGACCGAGCGTCGCCGAGTGGTGCGCTTGCTTTTGCGGCATCTGCGAAAGTGCTTCTTCGGGATCACTTCCCTTTGCCCCAACTTCTCTCTACTCGGAGCAAGACCGTGTCTCCACGTCCTTTTTGGCTGTCTCCAGAGGCTGTACCCTCGCTCCATCCCAGACCCGGCTTTCAAGAGCCGGCCGAGGAGTGGGGGGCAACCTGGGCGGGCAGCGCGGGCCCCCCACGTGGCCCAGGACCGCGAGGTGGGGCGCTGCCCTGGCGAGGCCTCGCTCTACCCACAGCTGCAGCTGAACCCTGCAAGTTTTGATTATTCAGTTTACAATAGCTTCCAATTACTTTGTGATTCAGTTTCCTATTATTTACAAGTATATTTCTTATTTTCCAAAATAGGGAAATTTCTGGTTTTTATTATTCATTTCTATCTTAATTGGTTGCATTGTAGTCATAGTGATGTGGTTTGAAGTGGGGTTCCCGAACCAATGGTCAAAAAAGAATTCTTGAGAGGTTTTTGGTGCAAAAAGGTGAGTTTTTTTTTTATAGCCCTGGAGCAGGACTCATGGGCAAAAAAGAGCTGCAGTGGGATTGTGAGGAGCAATTGATGATCTACTTTGGAGCTGGCGGAGGTAAAGACAAAGGAAGTTTCCAAAAGGATTTTTCGTATGTTAAAGAAGACTTACAGGATCCTGGAGGCCTGGAGAATGTCGAGCCCAGGTGGTTTTTCCCTCTATCAAAGCATTGACAGTAAAACAGTTGGGAATTCCTGGAGGAACGTCTTACTCTGCCTGTCTCAAGTATTTGTCAATGGGCTACAAGTTATAAGGAAATTTAATTTTATCTACATTTCTTTTGCCTTTGTTCTTCACATCAATAAAATATATTTTTTTATTTTATATACGTTATATATTTTTACTTCTTTTTAATTTTTAAAGTAAGCTGTACACCACGGAGGGGCTTGAACGCAACACCCTGAGATCAAGAATCACATGCTCTACCGACCGAGCCAGCCAGGCACCCTGGTCATAGAATATATTCTATAAGAACTAAATCCTCTGAAGTGTATAGCTCAGTGTATGGTCGTGTTTTGTAAATGCTTTTTGTGTATGTGGGGAAAAAATACGTATTCTGTACTGGTTGTATGCATTGAACTATGTTTCCTACTAATGTTCATCTTCTGTATTCTTTTTTTTTTTTTAAAGATTTTATTTTTTTTATTTATTTATTTGAGAGAGAGACACAGCGAGAGAGGGAACACAAGCAGGGGGAGTGGGGGAGGGAGAAGCAGGCTTCCCGCGGAGCAGGGAGCCCGATGTGGGGCTCGATCCCAGGACCCTGAGATCATGACCTGAGCTGAAGGCAGACGCTTAACGACTGAGCCACCCAGGCGCCCCTGTATTCTTTTTTTAAATGTTATTTTTTTTGTCTGTTTCAACTGTTGGTTATTGATAGATTTGTCTATTTTGTCAATTTGTATATATTTTGAGGCTACATTAATAAATGCATAAAGCATAGAATTCTTGTATCTTGGGAATTGAACACTTATGAAGTGCTCACCTTTTTTGCAAATACTGCTTTTAATTTTAGACTACATGTGGTCTAATAGTAATATAATATCAGCTTGCTTTGATTTAGTGTGTAGAAGCATTTTTTTCTATGAGTTTCATACTTTCTGTATCCTTGTTTTAATGTCTCTTTTAGGGGCACCTGTGTGGCTCAGTCAGTTAAGCATCTCCCTTCAGATCGAGTCCCGCATCGGGCTCCTTGCTCAGCGAGGAGCCTGCTGATCCCCCTGCTTGTGCTCTCTGACAAAATCTTTAAATATATATATATCTTTTAAACACATATATTTGAGGGCGCCTGGGTGGCTCAGTCGTTAAGCGTCTGCCTTCAGCTCAGGTCATGATCCCAGTGTCCTGGGATCGAGCCCCGCATCAGGCTCCCTGCTCAGCGGGAAGCCTGCTTCTCCCTCTCCCACTCCCCTTGCTTGTGTTCCCTTTCTCGCTGTGTCTCTCTCTGTCAAATTAATAAATAAAATCTAAAAAAAAAAAAAAACACACATATATTTGAGGTATTTTTAACCCAGTCATATAACCTCTATAGATTAATAGGAATATTTACTCTATTTATATTTAATATAATTTATTGGTATGTTTAGATTTAAATCTACCATTTTATTTTATTTTTAAAGATTTTATTTATTTATTTGACAGAGACAGCGAGAGAAGGAACACAAGCAGGGGGAGCGGGAGAGGGAGAAGCAGGCTTCCCGCTGAGCGGGGAGCCCGATGCGGGGTTCGATCCCAAGACCCTGGGATCAGGGCCTGGGCCGAAGGCAGACGCCTAACGACTGAGCTACCCAGGCGCCCCTGAATCTACTGCCTACCAAACCTGTAAGGTTTCCATTTTTGTTCTGCCTGTTTTTATTTAAATTCTAGTTAATTAAGGGGCACCTGGGTGGCTCAGTCAGTTAAGCGTCTGCCTTTGGCTGAGGTCATGATCCCACAGCTGAGGTCATGATCCCAGGGTCCTGGGATCGAGCCCCACATTGGGCTCCCTGCTAGGCGGGAAGGCTGCTTCTCCCTCTCCCACTTCCCCTGCTTGGGTTCCCTCTCTCACTGTGTCTCTCTCTGTCAAATAAATAAAATCTTTAAAAAAAAATATTATGTTCCAATGTGCCAGCATTTTCCCTCTATCTGGAAACTGTACCCTTAATATTCTTTTAGTAATTAATCTAGAAATTCCAATGCTACTACTTGACTTATGAAGACTACTATTAACTGGGACTTTCACCTTTTTTTTTTTTTTAAAGTAATCTCTACGCCCAACGTGGGGCTTGAACTCACAACCCTAAGAGATCAAGAGTGGTGTGCTCTGTGGACTGAGCCAGCCCAGCACCTGAGGACTTTTACCTTTTTTCCAGCAAAAAATTTTGGAATTCTTTTATCACTCTAGTTACTGCCTCCCCACTTACATGCTTTTTTCTTCTTTCAGTTCTCTCGGACACGTGCCTAAGAGTGGGACTGCTGGGTCCCATGCTGACTCTAGGTTGAACATTTTGAGCTACCAAACTGTTTTTCAAAGCAGCTGCACCATTTGGGGTTCCAATTTCTCCCCATCCTTACCAACACTTGCTGTTGTCTATTTTATTCCAGCCATCCTAGCAGGTGTGATGTGGTATTTCGTTGTGGATTTGATTTGCATTTTCCTCAGTGATGGTGAGCATCCTTTCCTGTGCTTACTGGCCATCTGTGTATCTTCTTTGGAGATACGTATATTCAAATCCTTTGCCCCTTGGACAATTGGTTTACTTGTCTTTTTACTGTTGAGTTATAAGGATTCTTTATATATTTTGGGTAGAAGTCCCTTACCAGGAATAGGATCTGCAAATATCCTCCCCCCTTCTGTGGGTTGTCTGTCCCCTTTTATGATGGTCTCCCCGAGGTGCTCATTTTTTATTCTGATAAACTTTATTTTTGAAGAAATAAACACTGCAGATGGAGTTGAAGCTCCCTTTTTGTCACTTTACGACCCAGTTTCTCTCCCTCCCTCCCTCCCCAGAGATTACCACTATTCTGAACTTGATCTTTGTAATTCCCTAGTTGTTGGTTTAATTGTGTAAAATACACATAACAGAACTTATACCATCTTAACCACCTTGAGGTGTATAGCTCAGTGGCATTGAGTACGCCCACGCTGCTGTGTCCCCATGACCACCATCTCCAGAATCCTTATCACCTTGCCAAAGTGAGACTCTGTCCCCATCAAACACTAACCTCCCATTTCTCTCTCTCCCTCAGCTCCCTGTAACCACCCTTCTGCTGTCTGTCTCTCTGAGTGATCGAAAGACCTCGTAGGAGTAGAATCACAGTATTTGTCCTTTTGTGACTGGCTCCTTTCACTTCCCACAAGGTCTTCAGGGTTCATCCATGTTGCAGCAGGTATCAGAATTTCCTTCCTTTTAAAGGCTGAATCATACATTCCCTTGTGTGTGTGCATATTACAGATACATCACATTTTGCTTGTCCGTTCATCTGTAAGTGGACACTTGTTATAAGTTTGTGTCTTGCCCAGTGGATGCTTCCATCTCATGGCCCTGCAATGCCCCAGGGCCTCCACCTCCTCACCTTGAGCTGGTAGGAGACCGAGAACCTGGAGGGGACGTCCCCTACTCCTTTAGCCTTGGTCCAGGAACGAGGCTCATTCCTCTCTCATGATCCATCGACAGGAACTAGGTACCTGACCGTATCTCGGTGCACAGGATGGCACGCTTGGTCCCTGGCTTTGCGCCTCCTCCCAGTGACAACCCTAAGCTACCAGCTTTAGCTGTCTCAGCTGTGCCAACACCAAGCAAAGAGGAGGCAGAATGGGCAAGGACAAGGAAGCAGGCCTCTATGGCTTGATTTCAGGAGCTGGGCTTTTTCTACCTCGAGAGGGCCAGACAGAATATTACAGAATGCCAGAATGAAAATCAGGCCTTCCAAAGACTCAAATAAAGCCAGATATCCTCAAGCAGCAGCTGAGAGAGAGAGAGAGAGAGAAAGTGCACGTGAGAGAGCGTGCACGAGCCCTTCCTCGGGATATGGTTAGACCAGCTCATGGAGTCTTAACCTGGGTCAGGAATGGAGTGTTGATGGTCTACACTTACAAACAAAACCTAAGTCTGGTGTAAAATTCCTTCCTGAGGGGGATCTAAGCAATCCATCACGAGGAGTTTGTTCTTTGAAAAAACTGACCACATGATCAGGCCATTTTGGTTTTTGCTCTTCTATTTTGTTAATTATAAAGGCAAGTTTCCCCACCCAAACCCAGAAATCAGTGGTGAGAATACTAACAGAGAGGGCGCCTGGGTGGCTCAGTTGGTTAAGCAACTGCCTTCGGCTCAGGTCATGATCCTGGAGTCCCAGGATCAAGTCCCGCATCGGGCTCCCTGCTCAGCAGGGAGTCTGCTTCTCCCTCTGACCCTCCCCGCTCTCATGCTCTCTGTCTCTCATTCTCTCTCTCAAATAAATAAATAAAATCTTAAAAAAAAAAAAAAAAAAAAGAATACTAACAGAGGAAAAACCCCTACGCCGTATCATAAAAACCTGCGCACACAGGCGAGGCGTGTCCTGGGGGGAGGGATGGACAGAGGCCCGGCCACCAAGGGTCAGGCAGTGCTATCGGGGCCGCGGAGGCTGCCCTCCCCTCAGCCTGCCGGCCTCCTCTGGGTCTTCACCAGCAGGAACACGGCACGTAAACTTCAGTACAAGAGCTGGTAAACCGTGGCACTGTTCTCGGAGCCCGTGACCAGATACTGGTTGTCAGAAGACACATCACAACACAGGACATCCGTAGGCTCCTCTACCTACAGGGAAGGAGGCTAGAAGAGTGACCACAGGCAGGGGCCAGGCATGGGCCACAGATGAAGGCCTCACTTGGGGCTGTTTCAAGGGTAAGGACAGACCTAGGGCTCGGTCTGGAGACAACGGGGCAGGTCTCAGGGCTCACGGTGGAGCCCATGAAGTCACAGAACCTTGAGTCCTCATTCCCCTGGATCTAGTAAATGGACCCAGATACCACCCCAGAGGTATTTTCCGGCACTGTCCTCAGGACCCGGCCCACTGGGATCTGGGTCTGAGCTCTGAGAGCCTGGGTTTGCACATCCCTCCTCCCAATACCTGAAACAACCTTTGTAGAGAAGGTGCGGCTATGCAGTGGATCACCTCGTCCAGTGTGGTCACAAAATAGCTCCCTGGCGAAGGAAAGGCAGGTGGGGAGGCCAGAGACCAAGCTTGCGTTCCAGTCCCAGCTCCATCCCCAAGGTGACTAGGAAAAGAGCAGCTCTTCCTCTGGCTCAGTGTGCCCATCTATAAAAATCCGAGACAAGAGCCCAACCATTCCCTCCCCTGGCCCTATCCTCCTGCCACACTCAGGATGGTGCTCAGTATCACTGCACAAAAGGACAATCAGATGGGGCTTCGTGCCTCTTCTGCCTGCCCGTGTCTCCAAGCTGCTCTTCTGTGTAGGAAGGCACCGTTACAGAGAGCCAGAGAGGAGAGGGTTGGGGAGAGAAGACAGGCAGGGCGCCAGGCCACAGAGGGAGAGGCGGCGGGGGGCAAGGCGGGCGTGGATGCCGAGATGAGAGCGGCAGGGACACAGACACCTGCGTCTCCACTTGGCCGGGCTTGGGGCTCAAGAGGGAGGAACAGAGCCTGGAACAAGGCTGGGCCCCAACTCTGCAGAGAAGCAGACATCCCGGGGTGGGACAGGACACCTAGAGGGGTCGCCTGGCTTCCACTCACCACAGGAGGCAAACTGGAGGTTGTGGTGGTTGACATATTTATGAAGGACTGCCTTAAACCTCTCCCTCCGGTGCGTGTGGAGAATGATGATATTGCTTGTCCTCAGGCCTACTAGCACCCACTCCTCACTGGGGTCGTGGGTAATGCTGAGGATCTGTTGGGAAGGACCGGAGTCAGCACTCCAAGCTGCCCACCCCGTCATTCAAGCCCCCTCGGGAGACTCAGCCCCCGGCCCCCCACCACGGGGACCACCCTCAGCCCCCTGGTGGCTGCCCAGACACCTCTTGCCGTAATTCGTGCTGCTGCAACCTCTGGTAGCACCTCAGGTCCCAGGAATATAGTCTGGTGTCTTCTCCTCCTGTCCAGAACTTACTGCCTGCGATGTCCACACAGCGGGACCCATATTCGGGGACCTCATGCTTCCTGGCGGGAAAAGAACTCAGAGGTTCACGCGCTGGCTAACCACCGGGACGTTTCGGGCCCAGGAAGCCCCCAGGAGGCCCCCACATCTATTCTCCGCACGGACTCACCTAGTCCTACTGCACAGGGGCGCGAGAGAGGTCCAGAAAGGCACACAAGCCTTCCCAAAGGCCTCACTGTCCAGCCCTCCCCTGGGTCGTACCTGATCAAGATTTGGTTCTGCAAATCCCAAATCTCGACAAATCCTTTGAAACAAGCCAAGCAGATCTGGGCATTGGAGGAGAGCGCCCCGGAATAGCACATGGGGCCCGTGGAGGCCAGCTGTGCCCTGACACGGGGTGTGGGTGCCAGATCCCACAGCGTCAGGTTCCGGGACAGACCCCCAGTGATGAGGCGCTGCCCGTCGGGGAACAGCTTGCAGGCGAGGACGCGGGAACAGTTCCCGCCCTCACATCACCTGCTCGAGGCCCGGGCTCCGAGTCCCACGACAGAGGTCACGCTGGGGTTCCCCCAGCCCTCCCCGAACACCCCCCCACACCTGCGAGTCCAGCAGGCGTCCAGAGCGCTCTCGTCCCAGACCCTAATGTAGCCGTGGCCACACGCGTACACGTGGTGAGTCGAGCCGCTGGTGGCAACGGCATCGACTCTCTTTCCATGGTGGAGCCTGCCAACCTGCCAGCACGTCCGGGGGACCCTCTGCCTGACCACGGCTTCATCCGGAACCGGCGGCTGGGGAGAGAAGAAAGCGGGTGCCCATCGTCCACGGGGGACCGCCTGCCCGGTCCTCTAATTGAGTTCCTAACTGTTCACCCAACGTCCTGAGACAACGCTGCTCGCCAGCAGTGAGAGCAGCGCCCGGCTCAGAGTGCCGCCCCCGCCCCGGACACAGCTCTAGAAGAGGTGACACCGTGAGCCGAAGGCCCTGCACGGTGGCGGTGAGAGCCGGGAGCCGAGTTCCAAGGAAGCAGGGAGCTGCCGGACAGCCACCCCCTATGGGAGAGAGAAGGACACACTGCATGCCCTCCCCTTTCCTTACTTTGGGGGGTAGCGGGGAAGGCAAAGATCCCAAGTGCAGAAACAATAGGACACTTACCATTGCCCTGAGGAACGACCAGACTTCTTCCCTGGGCGGAGGCAAAGGGCAAGGCCGGCCTGCAAGGAAAGATCAATGCCCACCCGCTCACAGAGAGGGCGGCCGACAGCAACAGAACCGCAGGATTCAAGGGGAAGGCTGCTTTCCCCGACACCAGGCCTCACGCCTTGTCCCCCATCCGAGGCCCAGCCTTGGGTTGCCACTTTCCCTGCCCACGCGTCCCAGCTGGGACTTACCAAACTCGGGTCCTGGCAGGAAGCTATGACACATGGACAGGAGCAGGGGTGGGAGGGGGGCGGGTGGGGAGATTCAGTGTGATCTGGAGAGCTCTGTGCTAGGACCCCTCTCCCAGGGAGAGCTCCCCGCTCCCACCACCAGTCTGGTTCAAGGGAGACCTACCTGGGGCCCAGCTCTGCTGTGGCTTGTGGCTCCTCCTGGGGGAAACAACTGGCCTGGAGCTCAGATCTGCCTAGAGTCTGGAGGACCGACTGCTGCAGGGTCCCAGTGCTCATCTCCTGATAAACCAGGCCATGCTATGTCAGGGAACCTGGGGGCCGCTGGGGCATCCCATACACCCCCTCCGGTTGGGACTGTGCTTGATGCTCATGCTGGGAGGAAATGCCAGAGCTTTCTGGCACGTTCCTCCTCTCCTCTGGTTCATCATAAATACTGAGTATACTAAACAAAGCCTCTTCCTTCTCTCTACTCATGTTCTCATATCAGTGACGACCCCGAGCCACCCGGTTCTAGGGCTGGAGAACGGAGCCCATCAAACTGCGCCTAGTCGATCAATTCATCCTAAGCCCCTGCAGCAGGAGAAAACAGATGCAGATACACAGATGTGCACTGTTTAGGATCTATTTGCACGGGTCTGAGAACACCTCTGTTGGCGAGAGGATTCAAAAGATTGGTTGCTGACCAATGTTTATCCTAAATGTTGGCAGTGAGGGTGTTAAGGGTGAAAGTGTCACACAGACGTTTTGAGATGTTAGTAGCAGGTGTTATGTTTTTCCTTCCAGACATACAGAGGGCATTTCCAGTCCTACAAAATCAAAGTCACCCTCTAGTCCAGCAGTATACCTCTCCACTGAGGACTCATCCCCAGTGTGAACAAGGGGCAACGGGAAACCCCACACGCATCACAGGCTCTTTCCCTGCCTTGAGGGGGCAGCGTGGAAGCACCCAGAGGCGTCATGCGAACACGAGGTTCCGTTTGGATGGAGGAAGGTCCCGCCATGACAAGAGACGTTGGCTGGTGGGGATATTCGTCTCTCCTATGGGGCAATTCTGAGAACTGGAGGCAATCACGTGTGTAGAAGACACAGAATTAGGTAAGGCTAGCGGTCAGCCCCCCCATCTGTGGACTGTGCCGGGGACCAGAGCTTTGAGGATGTAAGGCAGACCACGTGCCTTCTTCCTCCAGGCCTCCCAACAGGTAGCCCCAGAACGGGCCTGGGGAGAGCCAGCGTTCCCCAACAGAGCACAGAAGCTCAGGGTCAAAACGACGGTGGGGCTGGGGCGGGGATCTTCCCCATGGAACCCATGACCTGATGACCAAGTTCCAATGTTTGGCTCTGAGACCCCCACCCTCCCCACACGCCCCGGCTGTCACCCCAGAAACAATGCAGGGGCAGCTGTATCGCCAGACTCTACTACTCTGGGCACCTCGAGCTCTCGCTCGGCGTCTGGCCTTGAACCCAACACTTGACTTAGCTGATCCCACTGCACCCTCCCAACTGCGAGCCCCATTTTACAGATTTTAAAAACCGAAGCTCAGGTGAGCAAATAACTAGAAAGCACAGGGAAAAGGTTCAAATCCGCCCCCCTTTCCCAGGTCCAGCTCTGAAGAGTCTCCTTTCCCACCTCCCCATGAGGAGAAAGACAAACACCCACTGTAGGTACAAAGGCGGGTGCCCTCCGACCTAACACCTAAGTCCAGGCAACATGATGTTCCAGCCCGAGCGCCGTCTGTGACAGCAGATGATTGGACAAATCCCGTGGCCGCAGGAAGGGACTGGGGAAACGTTATAGGAGGTGAAGGTGGAATACGACGCAGCTGTTAAAAATAACAAGAACATGGGGCGCCTGGGTGGCTCAGTCGTTAAGCGTCTGCCTTCAGCTCGGGTCATGATCCCAGGGTCCTGGGGACGAGCCCCGCATCGGGCTCCCTGCTCGGCGGGAAGCCTGCTTCTCCTTCTCCCACTCCCCCTGCTTGTGTTCCCTCTCTCACTGTGTCTCTCTCTCTGTCAAAATAAATAAATAAAATATTAAAAAAAATAATAATAACAAGGACACATCTTCGAGGACCAGGAAAATTCCAAGGTGTGAATGAGGGGAGGGGTGGATCCAAGGTCCAGAACCAAGTGCATAATATGCTGCTTTGGTGTAAAAGGAGGGTGGCAATTAGAACCTATCTTTGCATATGTTTGTATGCACATAATAAAGTAGGAGGACGAGTTGCCTTTGGGAATGCAAATTGACACACCAGCAAGACTAAGGGAGAAAGATCTGCCTCTGCCTAACTTGGGATAGTTTCTGCACAGGTGTGGCTCTTTGAACCCCAATTTAAAATTGCTAGACCCTGAGTCTTTTTCTTAACCAAATCCTTCTTTTTCATCTTCCCCAAAATGATAATTTGGGGTCCTCATGACGCTTAGTTGCTTAAATAATTTAACAAATTCACCCCGACATGCATCAGGCTCCTTTAAGTGGGCTACCTGGGCTGGCCCAGCCCTGTGGAGGGGGCACCCAGAGCACACACACACACACCCCCCAGCCAGTGGGATGAGGATGGGCAGGGAGGGCCGGGCAAGCTGCCCTCGGGTAAGGCTCAAAGGCCGTGAGGCCATTGAGCCAGGATCTCACAGATGAAGAGGATTTCACCCTAAGAGTAAGACAAGGCTTTCTAGAAAGAGCAGAAGGAAGAGTCAATATCACTGAACCCCCTCTGCTCTCTCCCGAGAGCTGGAAATGCAGAGACCCCTCCCCTTAGCAGGCAACTCTTGTGCAAGCTTCAGTACAAAATGCTAGTCCTGGGGGGAGGGGGGCCATTCTGCCAGCAAGGCGGGCCCTCACCAATCCCCCCACGGCAGGAAACTCACCCCTGAAGACAGAAGCTCAAAACCCGGAGAAGGGAAGGCAGCAGAACTGAAATCTAACCCGCGCCGGGACCCTCCCTCTCTCCCTCCCACACCCAGGCACTGCCCCCTCCCCTGCAGGACTGCTATTTTTAAACCTTAGCCTAACTGATAAACTGATAATCAAGCCCTGGGTCAGAACCCCCCGGCGTGGCCACCACCTGCCTTTTCCAATTAGCCCCTCCCCCGCCCGTGCCCTTGGGAGAGGGCTGGGATGGGGGTCTGCCAAGGAAAGTCACAGGCAGGAGGCAAGATGGAGTGAGAAAGTTTTAAGGGGTAAGTCTTTGGATGGGGTTATGGCCGCCCCACAAGAGCCAATGTTTGTGCAGAGACGCAAGCTGGCTGAGCTGTCCCCAAGAGCGGGTGCAGATTCTCATCTCCGGGTGCATCCCCTTAGGGTGAAGGCTGGCTTGGGCTGAGGCCACTATGGGCTACTATGGCAGGGGAGGGGACCCCACCTCCGCCTGGCTCTGTGACCGTTTGTCTGTCGTTCACCAGTGTCTCTGAAAGGGAAGACCAGGGAGACCTTTCTTCTTGGCGGCGGTTCTCAAATCTGAGCACTCATCAGAATCCCCTGGAGTGCAGGGCCCACCGCAGACACCCTGATTCTGCAGGCGTGGGGTGGGGACCCAGACTGTGTTTCTAACAAGCTCCGGGTGCCACATCTGAGAACCACGGCCAGCCCCTCTGTCTGGTGGTCCCCTTCTCTAGGAGTGATCGGGAGGTGAAGCGGGATCCTCTCCTGCTCCTCTCCCCCCGCCCCACGCACCCCCTGCCTCTGGCCCACGCCTCCCACTGAACACACTCTCTCTTTTATTCAGGTTCCGAACGTTCTTCCTTCCTTCGAAGCAGAAGTCCTGAAATGGCCGCTGCATATGGAGAACTCTTTTACTGCCCCGACCTCTAATCTCCAAAGCTCTGTCTCTCCCTGTCTCTCTTTCCCTATCATTTATGCACCCCTCGTCCCCAAAACTTTTATGGTTGCCTGTGTCCTTCCAGATAAGGCCTGGCATTATCCTTGGCCCGGTATTTAAGATCTATCCCCTGCCCGGCCCGGCCTGTTCTCACTTTTCCCCTGATTGTACCTTAACCCAACCCCCAAAGACCTTGACTGTACCTTTCCACCCTCACGCTTCTCTCATGCTGTTCCCTCATCCAGGAATGCTGTTCCCTGTCCATTCACATATCACATTTATACCCCCGCCCCCATACTCCGAACACGTTGCCAAGTCCTTGGGGAACTCCAATTTGCGAGGGAGGGACAGAGGGGTATTGACAGAATTCCCCAGCTGACCCATGATCCATTTTTGGTGCATTAATCCCTTTTCTGATTCTCACAGGAAACCTAACAGTGAGGCAGGGATTTTATCCCCAGTTTGGAAATACAAGAATTAATTCAGGGCATCAGAGCTTCATGGAGACCTATCCAGGATCTCACTGAACAGTTGAGAAGAGCTAGGGTCCAAAGCCAGGCCTATGTGATTTTTAAAAATCGTTTATGAGGGAGCTGTATTGGGTCATAGGGGTTCTTTCTCTGTTCTGCCTCCGAATCCTTTAGCCAAACATGTGCACCCCCTGTGGCCTTTTAGCTCTCCTAATGGTGTCTGTAGATGAACAGAAGTTCTTAATTTCAATTCAGTCCAGCTTATCTAGTCTTCTAAGGTTAGCCTTTTTTTTTTTTTTTTTGAGTCTTATTTAGGAAATATTTCCTGCCCTCAATATCATGATGATATGCTCCTTTGTTTTATTCTAGGAGGTTCTCTATTTTACCCTCCACATCTAAATTTTTTAAGTTTAGGAACTTGGCAATATCTAGAAAGGGTTGCAAGGAACACAGAGAGTCCAGGACACAAGCCTGGGCCTCGCAAGGGGCGGGCAGCCAGCCCAGCAGTGAGGAGCCCAACCCTTCCGTCAAACTGTGCTGATTTGAATCCCAGGCCTGCCACTTCCAGGCAGCTTTGACAAGTTGCCAGCCGGTGCCTCAGTTTTCTCCTCTGTAAAATAGGGGAGAGAACAAGATGACATCCTTCCTAAAGCTGGGGTCAGACCCAGAGGTTAACCTTGACGAGGCCAGGTTTCAAGTAAATGCCCAGTAAGGGTGAGCAATTCTTAGGGGTCTGAGGAAAAGGAAAGAAAAAGAGGTTAGAGAGGCTGGTGGGAGGACCCCTGTGCAGGGAGTTGCCAGAAGGGGCACAGGGCCTGGATCATAATAGGCTGCATTGCAGGGCACTGGACGTGCATTTCTGGGTTATCACTGTCTATTTTCAGCTGCCCCAGGAGGGAAGTTACGTTTAAGGAAAACGAGGTTCAGAGAGCTTAAGTAACTTGCTCAAGATCACACAGCAACGAAGGGCTGGAGTTGGGGTTTGAGGCCAGGTTCACACAATCCCACACGGCGCTCTTGCAGGCCGCAGGGAGATGGAGGATGCCAGGAACAGGGAGCCAGTTGACTTCAGCAGCCTGGAGAGGGTGGTTCTGTGCATTCTTCGGCCAGGCCCTGGAATGCTAAGATTTGAGTTGTCAGACATTGAGAAGAACACAAGTGGGGGTACAAAGTACTCAACTGAGACATCTGAACAAAAGAAATGGGGCAGCCTCTGAGGGGTGCAATATCAAGAACAGTGGTTCTCAAGCTCAGGCGCAGTTAAAGTAACCTGGGTGCATACCAGTGCTCAGGTATCTCTGCCCTCCCCATTCCTATTAGCAGGGCTGCAGCCTGAGCATCAAGATGTCTCAGAGCTCCCCCTGGGATTCCAATGTGAGCTAAGGTTGGAAACCACTCAAGTGGAGGGTTTTGCAGAGAAGGGAAACAGGACCATAGTGTTCTGAGAGGGTAGAGGGAAGCAGGTGGGAGATAATCAAGAGGCTGGGGAGGGAGGGACAAAAGTGACAAAGGAAGACCCCTGTGGTCTTGGGAATGGTTGAGGTCAAGGGCACAGAAGGAGTTTAGCTTAAGATGGAAAGGGGAAATGACCACAAAAGGGATTTATAACCTATGTGGGGAAAAGACAGTTCCACTCTATTGTCCCCTCAGCCTTGTCTGTGGAGGGAGGCACCCATCTTGAGCCCAGGCTGGACCACGGTTGGTGGCCAACAGGTGGGACCAAAAATGTGTGAACCAGGGCACTGGAGCTTCCAGGCAGAGGAAACAAACTGGGTCCAGGACCTCAATCAAATGCACCTGTGCACCCACCCACTCACCGATCATCTTTCCCTCCAAGTGGCCAGTGAGCACAGTTTGATTGCACCCCTGCTGCCCTGGGCTCTGAGGACACAGGGCCCAGCCTACAAACCTGGCCTTGACCCTTGTGGATTTCAGTCTTTGGGGTGAAACCAACAGTTGAACTGTGAATTACAGATCAGAGTGGAAAGCGACATGGTGGAGTTAGGGAGGGTGTGACAGGTGAGCACAGAGAAGGGGGACACACCATGCGAAAGGTCATGAGGGGTCAGTGAGGTCTGCGACATGAAGGATGAGAGGCATTTTGGGGGGAAGTGGAGTGGAGGAGAGCATAGGAGAATATTCTAGGTAGAGAGAATAGCAGATGCAAAGGTTTGGAGAAGTGTATTTTAACAACTGGGAGAATTTTCTAGGGGCTAGAGCACAGAGAGTGTGTTGTGGGGGCAGGGAGGGTAGGGATGCGTGTTCTAGTCTAGGGAGAGTGGGTGGGGAGCCCCAGGGGGTTCTGAGCTGGGGAAGACAGGATCAGACTTGGGTTTTGAAAGGACTTGGCCTGCTCTTGAGTGGATAGAAGGGGGCAAGACTGGAGTCTGGACACCAGTTAAAAGATGCCCAACATTAGTAGTCATCAGGGAAATAAAAATCAAATCCATAATGAGATACCACTTCACATCCACTAGGGTGCATATAACAACAACAAATAATAAATGTTGGTGAGGATGTGGAGAAACTGGAATGCCTAGGCCCTGTTGGTGGGAATGTGAAATGGTACAGCCCCTGTGGAAAACAGTTTGGCAGTTCCTCAAAAAGTTAAACACAGAATTACCACATAACCTAGCAATTCCACCCCTAGGTATATACCTGAGAGAACTGAAAACAGAGGCTCAGATTTTTGTACACCAATGTTCATAGCAGCATGATTCACAACAGCCAAAAGGTGCAAACAACCCAAGTGTCCATCAACAGATGGATGGATAAGCGAAATGTGGCATATCCATACAATGACTTATTAGTTGCCAATAAAAAGGAAGGAAGTACCGATTCATGCTACAACATGGATGAACCTTGAAAACATTACACTAAGTGAAAGAAGCCAGACACAAAGGCCACATATTGTTGGATTCCGTTTACATGAAATATCCAGAATAGGCAAACCCATAGAGACAGAAAGCAGACTAGTGCTTGCCAGGGGCTGGGGATGGGGGAGAGATTTCTTAATAGGAGGTTCCTTTTGGGGTGATGAAAAAGACCTGACACTATATAGTGGTGATGGGTACACAACACTGTGAACGTACCCAATGCTACTGAATTAGACACTTTGAGATAGTTAAAATGGTAAATTTTATGTTATGAGTATTTTACCACAATAAAGAAAAAAAAAAGCTGTGTCATGAGTTATTAGCCTCCCAAGTTCCCACAGCATTTTCCCCTCCTCCTTCGTCCGGCAAACACCAGACAGTTTAGCTGGTGGTTTTCTTAACCTCTGCTCCCCGAGGAGAAGAGCCAGCCAGTTGCAGGTGCCCCTGCCCCCAGACACCCTGGCCAGCTATAGTCAAATGGAAGCTTGGGGCGGGGGGTGGGGGGTGCGCAGCAGCACCGGGTGGGCAAATACTGAGGCCAGAGAGCTTGAATCGTCCTAGCCGGACCTCAAACTTCAGCCTCCAGATCTTTATTTGGGGGGTGGAGCGCCCTCTGGTGGGCAACTGGAGAGCAACCAAATTCTAAGACGTTTGCGCTCATAGGCCAGGGCGCTCATCCCGTGGCTCCCCAACCCGGGGAATTCACCTGGACATCCGTTGTTGATGAAGATGTATAAACCATATAAACACAGGCACCAAACACTTCTTCCCTTACTGACTCACTAACATTATCCGCTCAACTGAAATTATTCAACTAGCAAGGTCCTGCCTAGCCCAACGAGCTGCCCCCGCTCCCACCCCCCAGCGACTTCGTGGTCCCCAGGGTAAGACCGGAAAGCCGCAGCTCCAGGAAGAGCGCTCAGAGAGCTGGTGGGGGACACCGCACGGGGCACCCAGTGCGGGCTAAGGAGACCCGGGAGGCCAGCGAGGAGCATGTGGTGTTTGGCTGAGCTCAGTGTGAAGGCAGGGAGAGCCCTCTGGGCAGAAGGGACACGGCAAAGCGTGGCTAGGCCCCTGCTCCCTGTTGACCTGGTCCCTGCACTGACTCTCTCCTCCCCCACTGTCATGCGGAGGCCAACTCACGGTTCTTTACCACATGCCTTTCCCAGGAGAGCCCGGCTATGGAGCCCATCTCCCTCATCTCTTGTTCTTCCTACCCACCTCACACCCGTGGGCGGCCCTGCGTGGAACGCTTGGATTCTGTGGAACGCATTGCGATTTCCGTCCTGGATCAAGGCATCATTAAGCAAAACCGCTGCCCTTGACTCTCGGGCCCACTGGCAACTGCCCCCCATCCCCTCACAGTCTTCCACAGCGGCTCTACTTAGGAGGTTACAATACGCGCCTCTAAGGGGGGGGGGGTTGAGGGGAAAGTTTGCAATGCGCTGGCCTAAGCGTTCTAAGGGTCCTTCGGACCCCCCCTGCCTGGCGTCGAAGGTCATGTGCACCCCACCCCCACCCCCGGCGGATTCCCCAGGAGAGTGTTCCACCAAGGGCTCATACCCGGCTGCCCCAGGACTCTGCTCCAGGGATACCCCCGGGATAAGGGCAGGGAGGAGCCGTCCCGCGGCCTCACAGGGGCGTTTCCGGGCTTCCCGCCCCGCGGGGAGGGCGGCCCGGGGCGTCTCGCGCCCTGCAGGGAGCGAACCGGCCACCAGGGGCCACTGGCTGCTAATGGCTTCTCGCGCCCAAGTGCAGGTCGCAGGGCCCTGGACGCGCGCAGGCCCGACGCTCCTGCCTCCCCTCGCACCGAGGCCAAAACAGTGCCAGGGCGGGAAGGCGCGCGCCCAGGCCGGCCGGGGAGTGAGGCGGCCGCAGAAGGCCGTCACCTGGCTCCGTACGCCGCGCGCGGTGGCCCAGGGCTGCTGGGATCCAGAGCCTCGGGTCCCCATCCTGGGAGCACGTGGGCCAAGGGCTCGCAGGCCAAAGGCGGGTGGCCGACACACGGAACGGGTGGCCTAACTGCCCCTTACCGTGGCTGGCTGGAGGAAGTGGGCCGAGCAGCGCGGGGGTTTCCTGGAGGCTGGGCTTCGGCTGAGCGCGGGTGGGATTTCCGTGGCCGGCAGGAGGTGGGGGCCACACTGCAGGATCACCGGAGCCACCCGGGCCTGGGAGGCAGTGGCAGGGCGAGCTGGAGCAGAAGGGAGGCTCGGGCCGCTGGCAGCCCGAACGACAGGCGGAGGAGCCAGGGCCCAGCAGAGCGGGCTCAGACCCAGGGCTAGAGCCCCGGCAGCCCTGGGACGAGTTGGATTTGCTGGGGACCACGTGGTCTGTGCGGCGCCCGGGGCCTGAGAGCAGGGGGAAGGGAGCGCAGGGAGCTGTCCCAGCCCGTGGACTGGGGACTCAGGGCGAAGGCCGAGGTTCGCCTCATCTCCAGTTCCCCAGCATTGGTCAGCCCTGGCCTGTGGAAGGGGAAGGGTGTCCTCAGTTCCCTATCAAGAGACAGGCTAGGAGACAGCGTGGGCTTGTGGTGTGGCGAGAGTGGGGACCTCAGAGGCAGAGGTCCAGAAGCCTCTGCTCACAACCCCCAGCCCCAATGCCAGGAGGAAAGGGGTACCAGTCCAGGAGTAGCTGTGCCGGGCCTCTTCTTCCCCCAGATGACACTGGAGCCTTGCCTAGCTTTGGCCTTTCACCCCAGGCTGTCCCCTGACCTGCTGGGTGCCCATGGACAGCCACATTCTCCTCTGACCTGGACAGGACAGGACCAGATGCTCTCTGAGGGCGCTTCCAGTGTGACAGGCCAGGCTGGAAGGGTGTGCTGTAGGGACAAAACACACTGGGACTAAGGGAGAAAGGCTTTATTTAATCCTGGCCCTTCCAGGCCCACAGCTCCAGTTCAGAGAAAGAGAAGAGCTTTTCTGAGGGGACAGAGGTCTCCAGTGCCATGGCTCCTTTTTCCCTGGTAAGGCTCCCATTGGACCCAGGCAGCCCTGGGCTGGAGTAAGGAGCACTGAGCATACAAGATGGCAGGACTACTGGCTGATGGAGCCGTGTGACTGCATGAGGCTCCACAGGTGTCTTTCTTCCTCCTCTTGTCCTTAGGATCTGAACAGAGCACCTGTCCTGGACAGTAACAAACCTAGAGAGAGGGAGAAAACCCTCAGGGGCCATCTGGGTGGGAAGGGCCTTGAGTTCTGGGACCAGCCCTCACCCTGCACTGACAAGAGCCTGAGACCCAGAGAGACCGTGGTCACAGAGGACACTGGTAGCAGATCCCAGACAGTAGGTTCCGTCCTTAGTGGTTCTTGACCCTCCTAGAATCCCCGCCTTGGTCTTGCCACGGCAGAGAATCAGGGTCAGATGAGGGGGAAGAAAGGCCGTGCTCCTTCCTATGTTCTGGGGCTCCAGGGTCTGGCCTCCACCCTTGCTCAGCTCCCAGAGTCTGGGGGCAGAGCAGTGGGACTTACACACAGTGGCATCCCCCAGACACTCTGCTGAGGTCCTATACCACATCATTAGCTTTCTAACAGGAATGGCTCCTTTGAAATACTCAAGATAGCATCCCTAGCCAACACTGGTTGCTCAAGCTACAGAACATGCAGGAGCTGGGGTCACTGACCTATGGGGTGTAGTCTCTGTGTACATAGGGTACACTGTGTGTGACTATGTGTGTCTATGGGAGGGTCTGTGGAAGAGCGGTCTGAGGGCTCCTTGGGTATGATTGTGTGCATATTTCATTTTCAATCCTTAGAGGACTGTGACTGAACATCTCTTTATTAGATTTTTTTAAAGGCCTGCTAATGTCATTTTTCTGGGTTTCATTAGATTACTTTTCTCTTGATTATAAAACCTATCTTTACATATTAAACATTTATATCATAAATTTTACAAAGGTATTTCTTTTTGTGCTTTATCTTTTAACTTTATTTGGGATTATTAAGAACAAATATTTAATATATTTATATATATTATATATTTTATATATATTATATATTTTTTTTCTCCCATGAAATTAAAAAATTTACTCATCTTTTCTTTCTACGGAAATCTTTATTGTTTATCCTCTTTACAAAAGTGATGCATGCTTGGTGTCAAAAATGAAAGTGAAGTAAATTTAGGCAGAGTGAATATCTACATGAATCTTCCTATCCAAGAACAAGGTTTCTCTCTCTCCCCATTTATTTTTCCTTTTTTGGCCCTCAATGGAGATTTCTTTCTCCATATAGATCCTGTGTAATACTTAAGTTTATTCCTAGGAGAGCCACTTTTCTTGATGCTGTTGGGAATGGGATCTTTTCTTTCATCATATTTTCTAATTGGTTGTTGGTATAAGACAAGCTATTTATTTTTGGTTGTTACTTTTTAACCAGTCATCATTCCTGATTTTAAAAGTAAGATGGAAAAGATGTGTTTCCATGGGAAGATGCCATATTCATTTCCCTCAAGGTTTTCTACCACGGTGAATCTGATGATACCTGATCCGTTTCATTACCTTTGAGAGTTTTCTACATCCTTCTCATTACGATTTTCCTTCACTATGGACACTTTGATGCTGACCAAGTTGGAAGCTAAACCTGAAGGCTTTCCCACACACATTACACACATAGGGTTTCTTCCAAGTATGGACAGTCTGATGTATAATACAGTCAGAACTATAGCTGAACCCTTTGCCACACTCCACACATCTAAAGGGTTTCTCCCCAGTGTGGCTTCTCTGATGCCGAATTAAATGGGCATTAACATGGAAGGCTTTTCCACACTCCTTACATTGAAAGGGTTTCTCTCCAGTATGGATCCTCTGATGTACAATATAGTCAGAACTACAGCTAAATGCTTTTTCACATTCCATACATTTGAAAGGTTTCTCCCCAGTGTGGATTCTCTGATGCCTAGTTAGTTTGGCATTGATACTGAAGGCTTTCCCACATTCCTTACACTGATAAGGCTTTTCTCCAGTATGGATTCGGTGATGATCAAGTAGGTTTCTTTTAGAAGTAAAGCATTTCCCACACTCATTACATTCAAAGGGTTTCTCCCCAGTGTGAATCCTCTGATGCTGCATTAGTTTTGCATTAACGTTGAAGGCCTTTCCACACTCATTACATTCATAGGGCTTCTCCCCGGTGTGGATTCTCAGATGCTGCCGCAGCTGGGAGTTACACCTGAAGGCTTTCCCACATTCGTTACACCCATAGGGTTTCTCCCCCGTGTGGATTCTCTGGTGCTGGATTAACTTCCCTTTGACACTAAAGGCTTTCCCACACTCGGTACACTCATAGGGTTTCTCACCTGTGTGGATCCTTTGATGCTGGATGAGTTTTGCATTATTACTGAAGGCTTTCCCGCACTCCTTACACTGATAGGGTTTCTCCCCGGTGTGAATGCTCTGATGCTGCCGCAGCTGGGAGCTGCACCTGAAGCCTTTCCCACACTCATTACACTCATAAGGTTTCTCTCCAGTGTGGATTCTCTGATGTTGAATCAATTTTGCATTAACACTGAAAGCTTTCCCACAGTCACTGCACTCGTAAGGCTTCTCTCCAGTGTGGACTCTCTGGTGTGTGATATATGCAGAACTGCAGCTGAAGCCACTTCCACACTCCTTGCACTGATAGGGCTTCTCTCCCGTATGGATCCTCTGATGCCGACTTAGACTCCCGTTGACGCTGAAGGCTTTGCCACACACCTTACACTGATAGGGCTTCTCCCCGCTGTGGATGCTCTGATGGGTGATATAATGGGAACTGGAACTGAAGCTTTTCCCGCACTCCACACATTTGAAGGGTTTCTCCCCACTGTGAAGTCTCTGATGCCAAATTAATTTTGCATTAATGCTAAAGGCTTTGCCACACTCCTTACACTGATAGGGCTTCTCCCCAGTGTAGCCATCTTTATGCTGAGGGTTACACCTGAAGGTTTCCACTAATTCTTCACATTTAAAAGATCTTTCCCCCGAATTAATTATTTCATGCTGAATAAGTTTTGTGTCAAAGCTGAAGGCTCTCTCCAATCCTATACGTTCAGGGGGCTGCTCTCCAGTGCTGACGGTGTGACACTGACCCAAGTTTGGACTCTGACTAAAGAAATACTCCTCCCCAGGGTTGCTGTCGTCTTTCACTATTCCGTCAATGACGCTGCAGTTTTCTTTCTTTATGCTTCCTACTAAATGGACTTCCTGCTGTTTCTCTAGAATACAGGCTTCTGAAAAGTCTGTGTCCTGGGAAAAGTCCCTCTGAAGTTCAAATGATGTATTATGTTTTTCTTCATACATTTCCTTTATCAAATTATTGTCAGTCTGGACATCAATATCTACTATTAAAAAAACAGAAAACATAAAGTATCATGTAAGATCCATGTTAGAGAAAAGAAAAGAACTGTGGTAAAAGGAATAAAGAATCATAGGTAAGGGGCGCCTGGGTGGCTCAGTCATTAAGCGTCTGGCTTTGGCTCAGGTCATGATCCCAGGGTCCTGGGGTCGAGCCCCGCATTGGGCTCCCTGCTCCGCAGAAAGCCTGCTTCTCCCTCTCCCACTTCCCCTGCTAGTGTTCCCTCTCTCACTGTGTCTCTGTCAAATAAATAAATAAAACCTTAAAAAAAAAAAAAAAAGAATCCTAGTTATCAAGGGTCTCTTGAAAATCGCCAAATTAGGTCAAAGAATCTAAGGTTCATCATAAGGTGGAATAATATGTAGCCAGTAAAAAAAAAAAAAAAAGAAAAAAAAAAAGAAACAAATCCATATATGTTGATGTGAAAATATGTCCAAGATACACTGTTAAATGGGAAAAAAAAGCTGAGAAATGGATGTACAGTAGATTCCATTTGTATAAAGGAAAAATAAAATGGGCCAATATATACCTATATATTTGTATGTGCGTGCCTAGAAAACTCCTGGAAGAATACACAAGAAACTGAGCAAATTGGTACAGAAATTTTGGGAGACTTTGTTCTCCAGTATGCTTTATACACTTTCTGTACAGTTTTGAGCAGGAACGATTTAAAAAGATTACCAACCTCTATGCAAATAACCAGTAACATAAAGGTTAAATGTGACAGCAATGGAACAAAATCCTAGGTTTTATCCACCGGATGAGCATTCTTTCCATCACACCACACTTTACTCTGCAGTTTTTTCTCAGCTATCCCTGTGTCCTTAAGTCCCTTGTTGATAAAAATGGAAACTGCTTAAGAAGGAAAAGGCACAGGATCCAACAACATGTAGCAACACAGGATGGCAAGAGTTTACAGCAGCAGGAGGTGAAAGGGAAAGAACTTTTTTCTTTTCTTTGAACTTAAACTCATGGCTTTCCAAAATTCCTCCTTCACCTTTTTCCTGTTTAGAGAAGCCATCTTCTTCTCCTTACCTTTTCTTCTTTCTCTTCCCTCAATCCTGAAATTGGTCAGTCCCTAATGTTCTTTTTTTTTTAGATTTTATCCATTCATTTGACAGAGAGAGAAAGCACATAAGCAGGGGGAGAGGCAGAGGGAGAGGGAGGAGCAGGCTTCCCACTGAGCAGGGAGCCTGACGTGGGGCTCAACCCCAGGACCCTGAGATCATGACCTGAGCCAGGCGACTGAGCCACCCAGGAGCCGTTGTCCCTAACATTCTTTTTGGAATCCCTACAGTCCCAATAGAGCTAAGGATCTTTTGTTCCCAAATTTCTCAAAACTGATCTCAAAATGCTGCCTCTATTTTTCATCTCTCATCTCTCCTCAACCACAGGTAATAAGCCCCCTGCCCCAGTATTTCATTCTAATCACCCTCAAGAGACCCAAGTGACCTGGATTTCCCTAGCAAGCATTTTCAAAACTGTTGGTCTTTTCCCAATTATAAAAATAGTAGTCATCCCTAATATCAGAAAAGTACAAAGAAGAAAATTCAATTTACGTGAAATACAACCACCTAACAACTACATCTAATCTTCTGATGTATCTCCTCCCCCAAAGATTTTCCTTCCAATCATTTTTCTAAAAATGTTTTTATTCAAAATTGAAAATATTTTTCTTCCTTAACACTAATAATGACAATTTTCCATTATCTTTATTCTGTAAAAATATTTTTTATTTTTATTTTTTTTTTTTTTTAAAGATTATTTATTTATTTATTTATTTGACAGAGAGACACAGCGAGAGAGGGAACACAAGCAGGGGAGCGGGAGAGGGAGAAGCAGGCTTCCCGCAGAGCAGGGAGCCCGACGCGGGGCTCGATCCCAGGACCCTGGGATCATGACCTGAGCTGAAGGCAGACGCTTAACGACTGAGCCACCCAGGCGCCCCTGTAAAAATATTTTTTAAATTGCTAAATAGCATTCCATCCTGCAGAGGTACCTTAAATTAACCAATTCTCTCTATACTCAATGTCTGGGTTATTTCCAACATTTTATTATATAAAATTATGATGAACTTTTCTGCATGCACATCTTTGTCTGTATCTCTGATTAGTTTATTAGGATACTCTAGGAGGGAATATCCAGACTATCAAGGACAAACTTTTAAAAGGCTCTTGATATGTATTGCTAAAGTACTTTCTGGAAAGACTACTGATTCACATTCATCCCCAAAAGTCTATTCCAGTTTGGTGTATTCTCTCCATCAATATAATTGTTCTCTGTATGAGCCAGGGAAACTGAAGGAACTCCATGAAAAACTGCTTTTTGCTTATTTTCCTGCTTCTATTCTTGCCAGGACCTGTACCCCACCCCACCTTGTACACACCTTATAGTACAAATGATGTATGTCCTTCTTATAAGGGTCAAGGAGTTAATGACTTTTTGGGGTCTTTCAGCACGGGTGATAACACCTAAGGAATGACCAAGCAGGGCCGTCATATACGTTTTCTAGACCACTGACTCTAGACCTCTTGATGCCAAAACCCCCTGGCTCCAGGCAATACGTGCTTTATGGAGGACACCTGGACACTTGTCTTTGTTCTGACCAGTTCCTGGGTGTCTGAAGAGGACATGTACACCGGATCCCAATCCTCAATAAAAACCCTAGACCCCAAGCAAAGGAGAGACTCACTCTCTTTTCCTTTCTGAATCTCCCAAACACTCCATCTGCTATACTCTATCACTTATACTATTCAATAAACTCTGCTTTCGCTTCCTCCTGGCTCCCATTTGGTTTCTACCCTACTCAAAGCCAAGGACCCTCTTGGCTTGTCCTGCAGGACCCAGCCTACCTATGTCAAGTGTGTTAGGTGGAGCATCTCTGTTTTAATTTGTATCTCATTGGTTTCTACTGCGGGTGAAGCTTTTTCACATTGATTAAAATTTGTACTTCTGATGTGGATCAAACACTTATATTCTTTGCCAATTTTTCTATACTAGTGACCTTCTATTTACCAAATCCTATGGTGTGGCAGATGCTACTGGTTACTTAACCAATATCCATTCTCCCTTTTTTCCTTACTAACACATTCTCCAATTTTTTTGAGGTAGCAATAGAAACTACAGCTAAAAACTGTATTTTCCACACTCTCTTGCAGTAGGGGGGGGCCATAAGACAGTTCCAGCAAATGAGATTTAAACAGAAGTCACCGGATGGGCCTTCTGAAAGTTTTTTTAAAAGAGTCAACTCTGCTGACGTGGGCCTTGTGCCCTGTACCTACCTTCCCCTCTGTCTGCTTAAAAGCTATTTGATTTCCTGCTCCAATTAACCTACACACACTAATTAATGTTTCCATTCTCAGTTTAGATCATGATGGTTATTCGAAAACTTCAAAGACTTCAGTACTGTCTGCTGACTATGGAATGAAATCCAGACTCCTCTGAGGAGCTCCACAACATCACTTTTTCCCCCTTAATCTGGCTGAATGACCACAAGGAACAAAAATCCACTGAATCTATCTTTTTATTCTTTAAAAAAATTTTTTTAAAGATTTTATATATTTATTTATTTGACAGAGAGAGAGCGAGAGAGCACAAGCAGGGGCAGCGGCAGGCAGAGGGAGAGCAAGAAGCAGGCTCCCCGCTGAGATCATGACCTGAGCCGAAGGCAGCCACTTAAGCAACTGAGCCACCCAGGTGTCCTGAAACTATCTGTTTAAAAAGGAGGATTCATTGAAAGGATACAAGAGAATCTATGCACCACAAATGCAGTAAGTAAATGGGAAATCACAAGAAATGGGAAATCATCTGGCAACTACTCTGCTTAAGCCAACAAGAAGCTTGCTACTTCAAGTATGGTCTAGGAACCAGAAACACTGGCAGAACCTGAGAATAGAAATGCAGAATCTTGGCCCTATGCCACACTTACTAAATGACAACATGCATATTTGCAAGACACCCAGGTGATTCACTTGCACATCATTTGAGAAGCACTGAATTGAGAGCACTTTCTCCCTTCCACCTTATTTCCCACAGCTTACTATATACAGCTGTCTCCTCCAAAAATAAATAAATAAATAAATAAAAACTAATACTTCATTGAGCACACACTATATGTTAGGCATATTATTCCATTTTCAGGGATAAAAACACTGAATCTTAGAGAACTCAAATAACTGACCTGCTTAAAGTCACAACTAGGAAGTCATATAACTAGGAATAGCAGTTGGGATTGGACCTCAGTCAAGTCTACTTCAAAGACTGTACTTTTAACTGCCAGGCTATTCTGCCTTTCTGTATAAAAAGACTGTTAATTCTCCATCCATCACATTAAGTGCACAATGCTTAGGAAGTAGCAAGGACCCAAAAACACCATCCATTAATTTCATCTGAGAAAGGCAGAATTCCAAAATTAGGCCTGGAAAGAATTAGAATGAAAAAAGATCTGTTCTTGGAATCAGAAACAGCAAACTGCAAAAACAGTCAGGTCTCAACTGTACCTATCTCTATAAATCATCAGCATTTATTTAAATTTTACCCTGTACGGCTGGCTCATAAATGTGGCATGCTTATATGTTGCTTAAGTTGACCTTCTTCTTAAGGAGTTAAACTTTCCCCCATAATAGGCAACCTGTGTGTCCCTCACCAGTCCAGAGGCCCTGGGGGCCTGTTTCTGTTCCATCCACCAGTGGAGATGGGCCCCCCAGCTCACCTGCTCCCTCTAGTTGTGAGATCACAGCAGGTTTGAGAAGAGAAAATCCTGTTTAGGGGAAAAGAAATAGGAGAGACAGGTGAATAATCTCCCACAGATGAGTTCTTAAGCATCTCCTCAGATTGTCTTGGCAATAGGAAGGCAAAATAAGAGCGCTAGGGGATCCCATGCCTAATGACTATGGGAAAGTCGGGGATGGGGGCAATTGGAAAGATGCGGAGCTTGGAAGGTATATGTGTGTGTGTGGGGGGAGGGGTCCTGAGAAGGTGTGGGAGGAGTTGGGAATGGCCCAGACTTGGGCCCAGAAGACCTCAAGATATGCAGGTCGGGTGAGGGTGAACCTGAAAATAATGCTGTGTGAAACAGTAAGTTTCTTTTTTCCACAGTGTCTAAACCATAACTTCTAGAGGGAGGATAAAGAGTGCACACCAGTCCCAGCCAAGTCCTGTACTGGCCCAAAAAGGGCTTGAGGTTCACCCTTCCCAGCAACCCCTGACTCAAGGGGGATTAGGAATCTCAGCACCTGCAGTTCCCACTCAGTAAAGGATTACCAGAGACCCCACCTGCAACCTGTTAGGGGGCAATAAGCCAGGAAACCCCAACTGGCAGAGTCTGGGTCCCAGGGGGAGAGAGGCCTTACCCAAGGAGGCCACATTCCCATAATTCTCCAGCATCACATCCCTGTACAGGGCCCTCTGTGCAGGGGACAGGCCATCCCATTCCGTCTGGGTGAAGTACACAGCCACGTCCTCGAAGGTCACCGACTTCTGAAACAACAGGTTCCTGCTGCCCTAGGGCCAATTCCATGGCTCAGGCCCTAAGTGAGGGGCAGAGGGCAGTATAAGGGTTTGGGGAGGGAGCTTGTGAAGAGCACAGAATTAATAACAAGGGGAAAGGTTTGAGAAATAGCACCTGGAAAGTAAACAATGAAGAATATCTGACATCTCTCACGGCAGGGAACCTCATGCCATATTTTACGTTTATAAAAGATATCCTAGGTTGGGATGACAGAAAAAAAATTCCCATATCAAGTTCCCCCAAAGCAACTCCATTCTTTCAGTTAGGCCCTGTCCTCAGTGGCAGATGCAGCTCAGGACCAACCCACCAGCATTCCCACTTGAGATCTTGGCTTCTCCATCCTGCTCCCCTCACCTGTAAACCTCCAGCCACCCCCGGAGAACAGCTATGGCCTCCATCTGGTCCAGCCCCCGTCTGTCGCCTGACTCCCGTCACTGCCCCTGCTACGAAGGGCTGTGGGGCTGCTTGAGCACCTCCAGCAGCTCAGCACTGCCCTGACTGGCTATGGTGGGGGCAGCAGCCCATTCTGCTTCCAGAGGCGTCTTACTGAAAATCCAACATTTTCTGTTACCCTCTCCCATTCATGCCTCTCGTCCTTTCCAACTTTACCCAAGAACTCACTGTTTCTCTGCATCAGGGCTGATGGCTCCCTTTGGGCAGCTGCAGCCTCTGGTCGCTCTCTCTCTCTCTGCCCCCCTCAGTCTTTTGTAACAACCTTGGGGATGCACTGGCAGGGGTATGCCCTCAATTCCTCTCTGTCAGGATCTGTCTTGCTTCCTTCCACTGACCTCCACCCATCAACAATTCTAGTCCAACCTCTGGGTGAGTCTGCAAGTCACTCATCTGTGACCTTGGAACTTCTCTGAACAATATTAAATGCCTTCACTGCTGCCACCACCACCCTTTACCCTAGTACGTTGGCGCCACCTCCTGAATTCAAACATCCCCCACCATCTGTGCAGGAAATCTCAGCCAGAAACCTGGGGATTGTTCCCGACTCCTCCCTCTCCCTTACCCTACCCCCAGTCCTTTGACTCTCAACATCCTAAAGATCTTTATGTTAAGCATGACTTGAATTGGATTCTTTAACAACTACTTTCCTTGATGAAGCCCACACCACACCTGGACCAATGGAATTCTTTCTGAAGTGGTCAGCTTCTTTTTGAATCACCCCTAAAAATTATTCCCTTGAAAGCCATCACAACTCTGACCACATTAACTTCACAGGTTGCACACATGTCACAGGGATGAGCAGTTAAGAATCAAACACCGGCTGTATGACCTTGGGCAAGGCACTCTACTCCCCTTTGCCTTCATGTCTTTTGTGACAGAATGAGCACAACACAGCACCTATCTCAGAGGGCAGGTGTCAGGACTGAGCGATCCATGCAAGGGCTTAGTATGGTGCCTGCAGCGCAGCAAGCCTCAAACAATGTTACTGGAGTTACTGTGACTATGATTATTCCCAACCTGTAGTCCATGGAGGTCCATGGATGCGCTTCAGGGGTCCATGAAGTCCCTGAAATTGTAGGGAGAATTTGGTTTGCATGCTTATTTTCCTGAGCGGGGGAGGGTCCAGAGCTCTTATCAGAGACCTAAAGTTGGAGCCCCTGCACCCAAGCCCTGAAAGCCTCTCCAGGACACAATGAGACATCCTGTCCCATAGGACTTCCTTTCTCCTTCTCCAGACCCCACTCCGCTCATCTCGCCGTCCCCACCAAATTAGAGGCACAGCCACCCTTTGTGATGATCTGGTCCTACTACTCCTCTTCACCTACAGCCCAGTCGCTGGGCATCCTAATCCTCTGCTATCCCCCTCCATTCACATCCACGCATGGAGCATCCTCCATGAGCAGCTTCCATGTCCCCTATTCACCCGAGGAGCAAAGAACCTCGGTGTGCAGACCACTTCACTCCTGCCTTCAGGGATGCTCTCCGGTTGTTTACATCCCTTCACATCACCACTCTTCCCACAAGATCCAGGCAGAAGCAAGGAGGGCCCCTCCAGCTTCCACCACAAAGCTCACCAGCTTCCCTTCTCAGTTTTCTTCAATGTGAAACTGTTCAGAGGAAGAGCTGAAGGAGCCACAGCTCACCTGGGGCCAGGCTGTCAGGAGCATGGCTGCCATCATCTGCTCCCCCTCTCAGAGAAGGGCTGGAGCTGAGGAAAAACAGAGAGAGACAAGTGTGAGGCGAGCCCCGTGCCAGGAGGAACAACACAGCCCCTCGCAGATGTGAGGCGCAGGCAGCCAGTGTCCAGATAGGAGTGCCGTGGGAGTTGCCACAGGAAGAAGGGGACGATCCGTTCACTGGCTCAGTGCCCAGGACCCCTCCCAGCCATGGCACTGATGCTCATTGCCAGGAACCCTAGGATTTCACAATTCTGACGTATGTCACATACACAAGAGCAGACATAAAATGTACTCAGGGCCTAAAGCACAATAAAACAAAGACCCACATAGCAACAATTCAGCTTAAGAAAGAGAACATTACCAAGATCTTGGACTTGCTTGTTTTTCTCTAAACAAGCATCACTCTCGATTACACTGCAGGAGAAGCCAGGCTGGCAGGGCTGTGGCCCCAGCACAGAGACCTGAGTCAGGCCCCTGGGAGCTGGAGGAGACAGCTTTTCCCCTACTTCCTGCCTGCTCCCTCACACAGCTGAGTGTCCTCAAGAGCCCCACTATCTCTGTGGAGATCTTGGGCAGCCAGCCTCCCGCATGGCCCAGGCTTACCTTTGAGGTCCCAGGCTGCCTCCTCATGTTCTCCAGCCCTCTGATAGTGAAGAAGCCAGAGCCTCAGCTCCCAGCGAGAGGGGATCACTATATCATCTAGGGTCCCATGACCCAGCACGCCTTGTTCACTGTTTTCAAAACATTTGGACTGCTTATTTTCAGGTTTTTACTGCTCCCAAAGTCAGTCTTGAAAATATGTGTTTCCCTAAAATATCATCCATGTCTTCTAGGATTTCAACTTGAGTGCAGAGTTGTGGAAAACACAGGTTCACGATTCTTTCCATTTCCTCCATATCTGGAGCCACTGTGCCTTTCCCACTTTTGAATATATGTCCTTTCTACACCCTTTCCCCTTTGTTAATGTTACGGATGGAACATGTCCCCCCAAGATTCATAGGTTGAAGTTCTATCACCCAATATGACTATATTTGGATATAGGACCTGTGAGGAGGTAATAAGGTTAAACAAAGCCATAAATGTGGGGCCCTACTCTGATAAGGCTGGTGCCCTTATAAAAAGGAGGAAGAGACCCCAGAGTTCTTTTTCCACCACATGCAGACACAGTGAGAAGACAGCCATCTGCAACCCAAGGACAGCCCTCGCCAAGAACCAAATTGTCTGGCACCTTAAACTTAGGCTTTCCACCTCCAGAACTGTGAGAAATAAATTTCTGTTGTTTGAGCCATGCAGTCTATGGTATTCTGTTATGGTGGCCTGAGCAGACTAATAAAGTTAAGTTGAACAATGGTTTGTCTATTCAAATGTTGTTTTATTTTTAAAGAACAAATTTTTCTATTTATTTAGAACACCACTCTTTTCTATTTCCTTTTAGTTCATTAAGTTCTGCTTTCTTTGTTTCTTTGGCTCTGGAAGAGCTCCACCTCTGTGAGAGGTACACCTTCTGTTCCCTTCCAAATCCTCTGGTCTCAGTCCAGTGCCAGAGACTTTGACCAGCTTTGCGCCGGTATAACCTACCAATGCATCCTCAAGGATCTGTACCACATATGGCTGATTCCTGCCCTGGGGCTTCTCTGGTGTCCTGTGGGGGACATCTGCAGACACCTATGGACACCTGCTAGGTCCTGAAAGGCAGAGAGGAGTCACTGCCTGTGAGACCACCTATGACTCACAGGGGACAGAGGTCAATGGACAACTCTTTTCCCCTTCAGTCTCCTACATGAGATTCCAAGGCTCCTCAAAGATCCTGCAAGACTGAGCACCAGTTGCCTATGGACAGGCCAGCCTGACAATGCATCCTTGTATTGGCTCTCCCTCCTGTCTCACTCCCCTTGTCTTTCACTCTGCCTTTGGAATACATTCCCAAGTAAACTGCCTGCACACAAACCTCTGTCCTGTGTTCTGCTTTTGGGGGAGGCTAGACTACAAAAGGCTTTTTTCTACTTTTTTTTTTTAAGATTTCATTTATTTATTTGAGAGAGAGCAAGAGTGAGAAAGAGAGAAAGAGCACAAGCAGGGAGAGCAGCAAGCAGAGGGAGAAGCAGGCTCCCACTGACATCAGGCTCCCAGCCTGACTCAGGACTCGATCCCAGGACTCCGGGACCATGACCCAAGCTGAAGGCAGACGCTTAACCGACTGAGCCACCCAGGTTTTTTCTACCTTGTTGAGGTTGCATGATTTATTCATTTATTTTCATTCTTTCCTATTTAGCAATTAAAATCTATAAAGCCATAAATTTTCCCTCTGAATACACTATTTGCCACATGCCAGAGGTTTTTTTTTTAATATTTCATATTTTAATTAATTACATTTTATAGCCTGTCAGCAAGTGTTTTGTCTCTGACCACAGAATTCTTTAGGATAGTTTGTTGCTAATTTCTTCTCTGTTCATAATTTCTGGCTTTACTGGCTGGTGTTTAAATAACCTGGTCTATTCACTTCTGCTTTACAGATTTTGAGGGCTTATTTTGTTGGCTGAAGTGTGAATACTTACAAAGAAAACTTATTCTATGATAGAAGAACATATCATTCTATTTGAATCTAGTAAATCAACTCTACTAATTTTATTATGTAGGTATTTCTCTGGAATCCATGATTACTTTTACCTAATTAAACTGAGATAGCCAGTAAAGAGCAAACTCTCACAAAACACTGAGCCTGTATGTATCACGGACAAATCTTTTCAAGTCTTTAAGAAATGAGTAATTCCAACACTACTGAAACTGTAGGAGAGAAGAGCAAAATAAGTTTCCTGGTCCTTTTTATGATGCCAGCACAACACTGATACAAAAACCACAGGCCAGCCTCCTTTAGGAATACTGACAGAAAAATCCCCAATATAAAGGCATTGACTCCAATAGTTCATTAAAGTGACATACCGTGACTAAAAGGGATCATCCCACGAATGCAAGTAAAGCTTAATATTAGAATACAGATTAGTATACTTTTCCACATGAATAGATCAAAGAAAGATAAACACACTCTCCACCCCAACAGATGCCAAAGGCATTTGAGATAAAATTCAATACTCATGCTTACATTTTAAAATTTATGCCTTAGAGAAACCCTTATATGTAGAAAATATGTACAAAATTATTCATTATCAGTATTTGAATACTAAAAAACTGGATACAACCCACATATCCATTAAGAATACATAAATAAATTGTCCTATCATTTTTAAAAAGGAATATTATCCAGCAGCAAAAATGAATGGCTCACAATTACACACAACTACACAGATGACTTTAGGAACATAATATTGAGTCATACAAGTCCCAGATGACTACAGACACTACAATGCCATTTGCATAAAGCTCAAAAATAAAATTAAACATTGTCTACAGACCTATTTTATCAGATAAAATTATTTTTATAAATAGGTAAGACTATGATTAATGCAAAATTCAAGATAGTTGTTACCTCTAGAGGGGTGGGAAGCTGGGAGCTGGGTTGAGAAGCAGTACTGGAAATATTCTCCTCCTTAGTGGGGTGGTGCGTTCATGGGTACTCATCTTACTACTATGCTTCTTAAATGCCATGCTAGATGCAATCTTCAGTATGCATGAATAACATTTAAAAAACATACTTATCTCTATGATATGGAGTGATTTCCAGAATATACTGTCAAATGAAACAAGCAAAGTGCAAAAGGCAGTGTGCTACCTCTTGTGTACAAAAGAATAGGAGTATAAGAAAATATGTGTGTATCTGGTCATTTGTACAAGAAAGAAATAGAAAGGGGGCACCTGGGTGGCTCAGTCGTTAAGCATCTGCCTTCGGCTCAGGTCATGATCCCAGGGTCCTGGGATCGAGCCCCGCGTCCGGCTCCCTGCTCAGCGGGAAGCCTGCTTCTCCCTCTCCCACTCCCCCTGCTTGTGTTCCCTCTCTCGCTATCTCTCTCTGTCAAATAAATAAATAAAATCTTAAAAAAAAAAAGAGAAAGAAACAGAAGGATAAATCAGAAACTAAGGAGAATGGTTGCCTCAAATATGGGTAGGAAATGAAAGGAGCCTGGGATGGAAAAGAGAATGAAAGGAAATAGGGTAGAAGAGATGAGGAGGGTAGTGACGCTTCTGAGTTTGCCTTTTTGTTCTGACTTTCATAACCATGTTTCACATGTCCAAATAAATAAATACACATATATTAAATTAACCAACCAGGATGGGATGGGGATGACAACCCAAAAAGGAATACAAACAACATCAAATGAGCTTAACTATACTATAATTGAATAACATAACCACACTGAAGTGGTGGGAAAGAAAAGAACTAAATAACTTTGGAAAGCAGTATTTTAACTAGGTACTATAAGGTTAAAAAGACCTCTGCCCAAATGCTTCTTGAGGATGCAGGATTTATTATTTCACTCTTTCCTATTTGGCAATTAAAACCTGTAAGGCCGTAAATTTTCCTCTGAATACAGGATCAACCACATTCCAGAGAGGTTTGTGGTTTTTTTTTAATATTTCATGTTTTAACTACTATTTTATTATAGTACAATTTTCGTATAATTTTCACGACGGTATGAATGAGCAATTCTGGAACTATTTTATGTGTATTCTAGAATTGAGCAAATAAGTGATTACAATGTAGAAATCATCCCCAAGTCACTGTCATCCCAACAGCCCGAGACGAGGGCCAAGTTACCTTTTGGAACTGCCAGCTCCAGAAGACAGTGCTCTCCAAAAGCCGGGCTGCTTCTACTCCCGGGTGACTGGGAGGGGCTCTGCTTTTTCTGTGCTCTCACTGAGCCCTGATTCACGACCCTATGTTAGAAGTCAGGGGGCACACGGTCCATATTTGAAATGCATATAGGTAAGAGCCCCTGTACGACTTCAACATGTCAAAAGACTCGCGATATCACAATCCACTTCACCCCTGCAAATATTCCACCCACTGGCTGCTCCGACACATCTTCCCGAAAGGTCACTGGCATCTTCCCCGAAGACAGTGCGGGGCTTCGTGGCTGTGACAGGAATCCACGCTTCGCCTTCCAATTCGGTCACCAAGTCCAAAACGGGAATCTAGGACGGGCGCAGTCGGACCGCGGAACACCGCCCTACCCCCTCCTCCAGGAACTGGAGGCGCATCCCCACCGCACCCACAGTTACCGGCCAGGGCACCGCCCCCGCCGGCCGCAGCCCCACACTCACCTCGGCCACCGGCGGCACCACCGCGCAGCCGGAAGTGCGTCACCAGGCCGCGGCCGAGTCTCTCTAGGAGCAGCGTTGCTCCCTCTTGTTGGTGTTCCGGCCCCGCCCCTGCAGCCCGAGTCTCAGCAACCGGGACTCCTGTGCCCCGCGCCCTTCTCCGGTGGGTCCCGGCCGCAGGGCCATTATTCCTCGAGGGGGGCTGGGGAAGCACCAGAGGGGAGCTGGATTCACCCCCGGGGGTGGCGCTGGGGATCTGTATTTTAGTAAAGCTGCAGGTGCAACCGGTTTGGGAGTTTCCGGCCCGGGCCTGTGGATCTATCACAGGCTGTCACACCTAAGGCCGCCTTTCTGTAACAACTGTTTCCTGGTGACCGCTTTATTCTCCTGTCCTGAAATTCACAGATCGTGACTTAGAAGTTCGTAGGTAATATAAACAACCCACATTTTAAAAACTGATGAATGGATAAAGAAGTTATGAGATAGATAGGTAGATAGATGATCGTAATATTACTCAGCCATTGAAAGAATGAAATCTTGGCCATTTGAAACAGTGTGGATGGAGCTAGAGGGTATTATGGTAAGTGAAACACCATATGATCTCACTCACATTCGTTGAATTTAATAAATAAAATAGATGAACACTGCGGATAAAGAGAGAGAGAGAGGCAAACCATAAAACAAACTCTTAAGGATAGAGAACAAACTGAGGGTTATTGGAAGGGGATGGGTGATGGGTATAAAGAAGGGCACTTGTGATGAGCACTGGGTGTTGTATGTAAGTATGAATCACTAAATTCTACTCCTGAAACTAATACTACACTATATGTTAACTAACTAGAATTTAAATAAAAACTTGAAATTACAAAAAAACCCTAATATTATGCTTTAATAGAGGAGATATAAAAGGAAAATGATTTGTAAAAATACACATTTCAGTATGTAAATGGTCATGACTGCTATAGACCTAAAGGTCAAATATTTGCCTTTTCACATGGAATGTGCCTGAACGCCACAGCCACAATGCTGTCTTTTATTGAGGTTTCAAAAATCACAAGCTGTGATCCAAAATGGTGAACACTTCTGGGTAAGGTTTAAGTGAAACAGTACAATCTTCTTTTGATTTCACAGTAGTTTTATTCCTAGAGAATCAACATACGTTAAAACTGTGTAAAAATTCATTTAGCTGAAACAGGTTCTGGATTCAGCTCACTTATAAATGGTTTTTACCTACATGAATGTCCAGAAAGACCTGAAAGTCTGCAAAAACTTTTCCAAATAGGTGGGAGCCTTCTATGATTTTCAGGACTCGTGACACTCCTGGCTCCCATCTAACACCACTAAACATTGCAACAAAAATACTCCCATAAAATTTCAAAATGAGCCCAGGGGAAAGGGGAACAGCACGAAAAGCCATCGATTAGACCATCCTTATGTACCCTCCCAAATTTGATAGTGCAGGCATTTCTTCTAGCTCTGATCCCTAGGATGCTACAGCACTGGGATGTGGTTGGCGGCCGGCCCTACCTGTCTCTCCAGCCTCTTAGCACTCTCATTCCTCCTTCTCTCTCAACTTCAGCCCCACGTGCTGAACATACTGTTCTCTAAACCTAGAATGCCCTTCCCTTCCCATTCCAACCGTCCATCTTGACTGTTGCTTGAAGTCAAGGCTCAAATCCCATTTCCCTTGGAAAGCAAGCTTTTTCTGACCACCCAGAATAAGGCAGGCCCCCAGTTACATGCCATCACAGCACTCTGTATTTCTCAGTTTAAGTATCTGTCTTTGCTCACTCCAGGAAGCAGGGACTGTATCTATCTTGTTCAACATCATTATCCTCAGCTAAAGCACAAGCCCTGGCACAAAGGAGGCATGTAACAAATATCTCCTGTTGACATAATCCAAAGGCTCCAACCCCAACTCCAGAGCAGAACCCTTCTTTATTTCTGTGCCCCTGGAAGTAAGATGTATCTTATGCCTGGAATCATTAACACTGATCACTGTCAGGAGGCTTCTGTTTTGCCTCGTCCCTGATCACCACTATTTCCTAAAACGAGCACTTTACACAGCTTCTCTTGTTCAGATAGGAAAATGGTCCCAGGATTTGGCAGAGTAATAGCTGGGGATTACACTGCTCTTGGCAATAAGTTTTTTTTTCCTTTAGCAGAGCTTTAGCTAGGACTGAGGGCTTGTCTAAAGAGATAGGAAGGAATTAGGAGATCACAGTGTCACAGAAATGCTGGGCCCAAATGCTGGATCATAAACCTGTCACTAATTTAACAGATAAGAGAATAAGGCCTCCTAAATAACATGAAGCTCCTACTCCTGAGAGTACTAGGACAGGCACACGCCAAGTTACAAAAGGCCTGCAGAAGCAGAGACCACTTGTCTGTTAATCTCTGTTCTTCCCTTATATATTAACAATCTCTAGCAAGCCAAAGACAGTCCAGAAAAAATAACACACTTTCTGGCCCTCTTTAAATTTTCTTTTTAGATTTTATTTATTTGAGAGAGAAGCGGGAGAGGGAGAAGCAGGCTCCCACTGAGCAGGGAGCCAGACTCAGAGCTCAATCACAGGACCCTGGAATCATGACCCGAGCCGAAGGCAGATGCTTAACCAACTGAGCCACGCAGGCATCCCTAATGTTTTTATGTCTGCTAACACATCTGGCCCTCTTTAAAGGGTGACTATGTGACTAACTTCTGGCAAACAGGCTACAGGAAAAAGTGATGCCATGCTCCTAAAGAAAAGGAACATGCCTTCCTGGCCCAATATCCCCATCGGTTAGGTGGAATGCTGACAAGGGCGTAAGCATCTGACAAGGGGGTAGACCATGTGAATGAGGATGTGGCCCCTGGGGATGACAGAGCTACTAGGAGATACCATAGAGCTGCTGTACCAGCCCTGGACTGCTTACCTTCAGATGATATATGAGCTAGAAATAAGCTTTCATCATGCTTAACCACACTGATTTGGGTTCTTCAAATCAATACCCAAGACCATAGATAGCCTTATAGAATACTTTTAGGAATGAGGAATGATGGAAAAATAATATGCACTTAAAATCAAAACATACTTAAAGATTTAGGCTGGTTCTCATATTTCACTGCTCTGTAAGTCCATCTCTATGCTGGGCCTGCAGCCAAGTGTCCTCCTGTTCAGCTTTAAGTGCCCTCTGTCCCTACAGTCCCAGAGCCTCCCTAAAACCCTTCCTCCCTGCCCACTGGGAGAAACTGACAGATCTTCCCCCTGTTAAAATATCTGTTTTTGGTGTTTCCAGTTTTAAGAAGACATAGTAAAGGTTGTTCTGCCTACGTCTCCTCTTGAAAATTATGGGAAAACAACAAAAGTCTGTTTGGGGTTCATTCCAAGAATTCAAGATTGTTTCAGTACTATAAAAATTTCCTTTACTTATTGATATTGTGAATTAAATTAACAAATTATTCAATCTATTATGTGGAGAAACAGAGCAGGGAGAGGTCTCATTTACAAAAGCAACAAAGCAACCAAAAAAATTAAGACTAAATTTAATAATAAATGTTTAAGACATAGATGAAGAAAAATGTAAATACTCAGGGACTAAACCACTACCACCAACAACAACAATAAAAACTTGTATATGGAAAGGCACAGGTAATTTCTCAAAGAAAGGACATTCATCTTGATTTAATCTATAAGTCCAATTTCAAATAATTTGGGGGGAAAAAAAAGAATAAAATGGGAGGAATTGCCCTACCCAAATAAAGTCACAATGGGATTTGTTTTGGAACTTGTGAAATGATCCTAAGGTTCATCTAGGGAAAAAAATGTTATATATTTATAAGGTACTACTAAAACTTAAAAATGCAAAATGATTGAAAGTTAAAGAATGGATATACCAGACAAGTGTTAAGCTAAAGGAATAATGGCATTAACTATATTAATATAGCAATGATTTTGAGACAAAAAATATCACTAGGCAGGGTTCCATTTAAGGCAATATAGTGAATGATATAAACTAGTATCTAGAAATTTAGGATAAGATATAATTTATAACATCATTTTATACTTAGCTCACAGGAAAATATACCCAGGTACCAAAACTTAACAAGAAACTAAACCATAGGTTAGCTGCCCTGACTGATTTGGCCGACATGACTGGAAATAGTTGAGATTTGAAGATCTTAATATCTGCAGAGGCTGTATTATAATATTCAGGAGGCCAGAAGAAACAAGGAGTAGAAACTGGGGCTTCTCACACACACATACACCCACCCAAATGCCTGGACCCATGAAAGGATAAATTAGAAAAAGAAATCTTCCCACTAGTAAAGAGAGATAACAAAGAACGTTATAGTCCTTTCCTAGGTTTTGGAGTGATAGTGGGGATGTCCCCTAAGAAATTATAATCATAGTCTGTATTACTGAGTACATAGTTTAAAATTAATGCTAATTACTTGAACTAGTAACTCATAATCTAAGAAATTAAATTAAAAACAAATCCTAGCAAACTAATGAAATAGTCACTACAGAATTTGGAGACAATGACATTTAAAATTTATTATAACTGCATCCCACAGATTCAAAAATTAGAGACATGGAAAATATAGAAATGACCTAAATCAAACTTCCAGAGATGAAAAGTGCAATGTACAATCAAAAATACACTGGAGAGAATTAAGAGTAGATATTGAAAAAAAATACCTTTTTAAAAAATGTAGTGAACTTGAAGTCATAGCAGTAAAAACTATCCAGAAAGAAACACACAGAGAAAAGAAAATCAAAAATAAATGAACAGTAACAAAACATGTACAGGATTTGCATGTTGAAAACCATAAAATGCTGATGAAAGAAATCAAATCAGATCTAAGCTAATGGGAATAAATACCAGGTTCATGGATTGGAAGATTCAGCATAAGAAAGATGTCAGGTCTCCCCAAATTGATATACAGGTTTAATGCAATTCATACTAAAATCCAGCAGATTTTTTGAAGATATAGACAAGATTATTTTAAAATTTATATGAAAAGGCAAAGGATCTAGAATAAGTAAACCAGTTTGAAAAAGGAGAATAACATGAAAGGAATAGGTCTACCAAATTTCAAGTCTTATTATGTAGTTACAACAATCAATACTGTGTATTATTGGCAGAGGAATATACACACAGATCAATGGAACAGAATGAAGAACCCAGAAACAGACCCATACAAAAATGCTCAACTTATATCTTTTACAAAAGTGCACAAGCAATTCAATAGAGGAAAGATGGCTCTTAAAAAAATGGTGGTGGAGCAATTGGACATCCATAGGGAAAAAATGAATCTCAACCTAGGTATCACAACTTATAAACCCAAAATGGATTACAGACATAAATGTAAAATGAAATTATGTAAAATGTAAATGTAAAATGCTTAGAAACAAACAAAAGAGAAAATCTTTAGGACTTAGGGCTAGGCAAAGACTTCTTAGACCTAACACAAAATGCATTAGTTGTAAGAGGAAAAATGGATACAAGAGACTTCATCAAAATTAAAAAACTGTTCTCTACAAAAGATCCTGTTAAGAGGATGAAAAGACCAGCTACAGAGTAGGAGAAAATAGGTGCAAACCACATATCCAGCATGTACTAGCACATACTTCTTGCTATATTTCTGGAATATACAAAGAACTCTCAAAACTCAACAGTAAAAAACCAAGCAATCCAATTAGAAAATGGGCAAAATATGTGAAGAAACACTTCACTGAAGAAAATAGATGACAAATGAAAGATGTTCAACATCATTAGCCATTAGGGAAATGCAACTAAACCACAATACCATTAACATAAATATCTACCAGAATGACTGAAACAAAGCAATAGTGACAACACCAAATGCTGTCGAGGATGCAGAGCAACTGGGTCACTCATATGTTACTGGTGGAAATGTAAAATAAAATGGTGCAGTCACACTGGAATACAGTTTGTCAGTTTCTCAGGAAACCAAACATGCAATTATCACACAACCCAGCACTTCTGGGCATTTATTCAAGACAAACGAAAATTCTCACACAAAAACTTGCACACAAATGTCTATAGCAGCTCTATTCATAACAGCCCAAAACTAGAAATGATGACGCAGATGTCCTTCAACAGGTGAACAGTTAAACCAACTGCAGGTTATCTATACTATAGAATATATTCAGAAATCAAAAGGAACAGACTATTGATACAATCTCATTCAATCTCCAGAGAATTACACTGAGTGAAAAGGCCAATCCCAAAATGTTATATACTGTCTGGTACCATTTACGTAACATTCTTAAAATGATTCTTTAAAAGGAAATAGAGAACAGGTTAGTGGCTTCCAGGAGTGAAGGAGAGGGTTGTCTGTGGCTCTAAAAGGGCAAAATGAGGGATCCCTGTGAATATGGAAGTGTGCAGTATGTTGACTATATCCATGTCAGTATCCTGATTGTTGTATTGTACTTTAGTTTTGCAAGATGTTACCTTTGGAGGAAACTGGGTAAAGGATACATGGAAACTCTCCATATTATTTCTTACAACTGCATGTCAATCTATAATCATCTCAGAATTAAAAGTCTAATTAAATAATAAATGAACAGATCATTCATGAGCTGTGGGACAACTCCAAGCAGCCTTAAAAGGTTAGGAGAGGAGAAATGGAAATACATTTTTATAAGGTTTTTATGCTTTACATGAAGTGGTATAATATTACTTAAAGGTAGAGTGTGCTAAGTTTAAGATATATAGTCTAAATCCTAAAGAAACCCTAAAACAAAAACAGTTATAGCTGAATAGCCAGAAAAGGAGATAAAATGGAATCACAAAAATTTGATCCAAAAAAGGGCAGGAAATGGGGTGCAGGGGGTGGGAGAACTATGGGACAAACAGAAAACAAAGAGCAAGGTGATAGACTTAAACCTAATGTTAATAAGTATCTCAAATACAAGTGATTAAATATTCCAATTAAAAAACAAGAGATCACATTGATGATGATGATAAAAAAGCAGGACTACAGCAACAGCCAAACCAAGTACTTCTGGTTCTTGAAGGTAGTTTTCCTTGAAATACCTCATTTGGCCACATTACAACCACATTAGATAACAGCAAGCTGCTAACACCCCAATGTTCTTTGTATCTTCCAAGTCATGCAAAAATGCAATATAGATGGTGGGCATGAAATGAAAAAGAAACAAACAGGTAAGTTCGTTATGTGTTATCAAGTGCACTAACTTAACACTGTCTGGTCAGTAAGTTCAAAACACTTAGCAGCCAGCTGTTGAGGCAGTGTGACCTAGTAGGAATCATACTGAGGAGTCCTGGCTCCTTCACTGACTAGTTATGAGTCACTGGGCAATCACCTCATTTTTCTGAAACTCCATTCATTCATCTGAAAGATGGAGTAAGAGCACATAGTTGTAAATACTGTATGTTGTTTCACTTAAAAGTGCATACAGTATGGCCTGGGATTCAGGCATTGCTCAATTAATGTTAACTTCTTTCCTCTTCCACCTTATTTGTGCATCTGAGTAGCAGCCAACCAAAGATACCAGGTCCTCATTTCTGGAACCTGGTAAATGTTGCTGTAAATGGCAATTTTTGCCGGTGTAATGTGTGGATCACCGGGGTGAGTCCTAAATGCCACGTTTCCTTATGAGAGAAGCAAATGGAGATCAGACACAGAGAGGGGGTGATGTGAAGACAAAAGGAGAGACTGAGGAGTGATGTGGCCACAAGCTAAGGAATGCTGGCTATCACCAAACACTGGAAGAGAAAAGGCACAGATTCCACCCTAGAGCCGCCCCAGGGAGTGCAGCCCTCCCAACACCATGATTTCAGCCCACGAAAACGGATTTCAGACTTCTGGCCTCCAGAACTAAGAGAATAAATTTCTTTTGTTTTATGCCTCTAAATGTGTGGTAACTTGTCATAGAGCCACAGGAAACTAATATACTAACCATGACTAATTCAAAGATGGTTACTCAGTTGGAGGGGGTTCCTGACAGTGGCACTGGGGTCAGGGACCATGGATGCTAATTACTCAACAAAGAAGTCCACATTCACGTTATCAAAGTTGTACAATAAAAACGTAATGTTTGTAAAAAAAAAAAAAAAAAGTCCACAAAGATGAAGATGGTTAGGGCGCACCTGGGTGGCTGTCATTAAGTGTCCGCCTTCGGCTCAGGTCATGGTCCCAGGGTCTGGGATCGAGCCCCGCATCAGGCTCCTTGCTCAGCGGGAAGCCTGCTTCTCCCTCTCCCACTCCCCCGCTTGTGTTCCCTCTCTCGCTGTGTCTCTGTCAAATAAATAAATACATTCTTTAAAAAAAAAAGAAAACGATTAAACATCACTCGGGCTATCACATCTCAAAGCTGAAATACCTCAAAGGAGCCAGCTCCTGGTTCAGGTACAGAATAGAAAATACCCATTTTTCAAATGGTGTTTCCGAGGGTGAAGGGACCTAAGAGCCCGGTCCTCTGCCTCCTGGGTATGCCATATTAAGATACTGTCTGTAGTAGACATGTCTGTTTTAGCTCAATCTATGCTTTCCCTCACTGTTGCCTATTCCCCATCTACCTCCCTCTCTTTGAAGTCAGGTACAGCCTCATCCTGACTTGTTCCTGATATTCTCCACCTCTATGGAGTTTATCAGTCTCCTCTAACAGCCCCTCTTCTGTTACTGACCTTCCCTCTGATCTTGACAGGGCAATATTGGGATGGCCAGGACACCAGTGGGCTCTGAAACCAGGCTGCCTGTGTTTGAACCCTGGCTCTGCTACTTCTGTGTCCTTGGGTGGCCTAATTAATCTTTGCCTCAACTGTAACATGGAGCTAATTACAGCAACTACTTCATACAATTAAATGTGTGCAGTGATTAGGGATGTGCCTGACACAGGGTGAGCGTCAAGTGTATTACTGCTGTGACATCATTTATTAAGGGCAGCTGTGGCTAACGTGGCAACATGTGAAACTAAGTCAGGGAATCTGTTACTCTCACCAGTTTTATTCTGAGTGCTTTTAGATCATCTGCCCTCAAAATGATCCCCCTGGGGCACTTGGGTGGCTCAGTCGGTTGAGCATCTGCCTTCAGCTCATGTCATGATCCCAGGGTGCTGGGATCGAGCCCATCAGGCTCCCTTCTCCCTCTGCCTGCTGCCCCCCCCCCCCCGGCTTGTGCTGTCAAGTAAATAAAATCTTAAAAAGAAAAAAAATGATCCCCCTGAAAATAATGCACGTGTGTACCAACAGCAGGCAATAATTGTGGTATATTCACGTAACAGAATGCCACTTGGCAATGAGAATGAATCTACATTGATGATTCCGTTCACGTAAACATTTGTGACGGTAGAAATCAGAAAAGAGGTTACTGTGAGAGAGAAGTAATGACTAGAACCAGGCACAAGGAGACATAGGGTACTGGGATGTACTTCTTCCTGATCTTGGTGATGATAAGGCCATGTTCTTGGTAATATTTCAGGTTGTACACTTTCCTGTGTGTATATTATACTTCAATTTTTAAGTTAAGTGATTCCCCCAGCCTGTCACTCATTGGTCAGTTCAACTGCTGCCGAATAAGGAAGAGGTGGTGAAGCCACCAGGTGGCAGACTTCAGGGAGCAGGTGAAGTCTGGAATGTGGCAGGGTGACTGCCACAATGGCTGGCAGCGAAAGGGCACAGGAGACAAAGGAGGGCACAGACCACATTCATCACTCCTCAGTTAAAGAGCCAGCTCTGTCTTCCTACTGAGACACCCCAGCACTCCCTCTTAGGAGAGAACTAGAGCCTTTCCTTGGCCCACTGACCAATTCAAAGGGCAAGGGGGGCATGCTATTCTAGACACGCTGGTAAGTGGCATGCTGTAAACGCTACAATAGCCCAGCATTTACCAGTTTAATCCCTAGAATAGCACCCATTCCAAATAAAAATTGAGTAAACAAAATGAAAGCTTTAGGAGCGGCAGCTTTTGGTTTCACAGGACTTATCCTGAGAATGGACTCCCTGAGGCAGGCACAGTTTCGCAGTAACATCAAACTCGTATCACAGCTTAAATAGCTACAACTTCTATATACTGGTACCCTGATGTAGCCAGGCTCTTGCAGTACAGTGGGTTTTCCATTCTTGTTACAATCACAGGGACTGCTGGAACTATAGCTAAAGACTTTCCCACACATCATACACGTAAAAACATTTCTCCAGGGGCACCGGTGGCTCAGTCGTTAAGCGTCTGCCTTCAGCTCAGGTCATGATCCCAGGGTCCTGGGATCGAGCCCCGCATCAGGCTCCCTGCTCAGCGGGAAGCCTGCTTCTCCCTCTCCCACTCCCCCTGCTTGTGTTCCCTCTCTCGCTGTGTCTCTGTCAAATAAATAAAATCTTTAAAAAAACAAACAAACAAAAAACATTTCTCCATCAGGTTTGTTAGCCCTGAAGATTTTTGTTAGAGTGATAAAGCTCTCTTGCAAGGAAAGAAAACCTCCCCTGAACTTGCGTGAACAAAAAGACAACAAAACAAAAACAAAATTAAACATATTGCTTACTGGAACTCAAAAACCCAGCTGTACTTCTGGCTTCAGATATGGTTTAATGTAGTTGTTCAAACAGAAGCTTTGAGGGTGATTGCTCTGCAACTCTGATTCCTTTTTTGCTGTGCTTTCTCCTCAGCCTCCACAAGAATCTAAGAGTTCCTCTCAGCTTTAAGACTACGGGGAAAAAGTAGAGTTATTTCTTCCTATTAACTCTTGCCGAGTCCTGGGACTGTAATTGGACCATGTTGGGTAAACTACTGACATCTGAACCAACAGCTATGGCTTAGGGGAAGGAATGTGCAGCTGAGCCAGGCCTGTGTCCCACATCCTGCTCCTGAGTGGAAGATGAAATCCAAAGGGAAATTTAGTGTACTATTACCAGTAAAAGGGGGTGAAAAATTCTGGGAGGCCAAAATGACAAATGTCCAGGACAACAGGTTTCTCTCCGGGGTGGACATGCTCATGATGACCTAGCTTGGAAGAAGTCCTAAAGGTTTTTTCATACTTGACACACTCATAGGGTTTCTCTGCAGTATGGTTTCTTTGATGCTGAAGAAAATTTCTTTTGCTAGCGAAGACTTTTCCACAGGCATCACATAAACAGGAAGATTCCTGAATATGGATCCTTAGATGCCTTTTTAATTGTTCCTGAGCACTAAAGGCTTTTCCACAATCTACACAGTCAAAGGGTTTCTCCTCACTGTGGACTCTCTGGTGCCGAGTTAGTTTTGTATGAAAATTGAAGGCCTGCCCACATATTTTACAAGAATAAGGCTTTTCCCCTGTGTGAATACGCTGATGTTGGCTAAGATGAGAAGTCCTTCCAAAGCTTTTGCCACACTCATTACATTCATAGGGTTTCTCTCCAGTGTGGATTTTCTGATGTCGAAGTAGTGGTGAATTACCAACAAAAGCTTTTCCACACTCATTACACTCATAAGGTTTCTCCCCAGTGTGGATTCTCTGATGTATGACAAACTCGGAACTACTGGTAAAACTATTTCCACACTCTCCACAGAGATAGGGCCTGTCCCCACTGTGGATTCTCTGATGCCTGATCAGATTTGCATTATCATTAAAGGCTCTCCCACACTCTTCACATTGATAGGGCTTCTCTCCAGTGTGGATTCTCTGGTGCCGAATTAATGAAGAATTGCCATTAAAGGCTTTTCCACACTCATTACACTCAAAGGGTTTCTCCCCGGTGTGGATTCTCTGATGTCTAACATAGTAAGAAAAATAACTGAAGCATTTCCCACACTCCTCACATCTGAAGAGTTTTCTTGCACAGAGGATTCTTGGAACCTTTCCTTTAATATTTTTCACTGTGGGGATTTCCTGGTGCTTTTCCAGTTCACAGGTTTCTAGAAAGTTGGTTCCCTGAACAACACTCTTCTGCAAACCATGTGACAATATCACATCTCTTTCTCCAGAAATTCCCTGTGTTGATGTGGACTCATTGCCAACGTTGGTCTCAGTATCTAATAAAAGAGAAAACACAAATGCCACCTGAGAATTATGCTAGAAACAAACAAAAAGCATCAAAAATTATAGGGTCTTTAGAGATTACTATTCCAACCTCCACATCGAACTGCTAGCAAGACCAGGCTACTAAAATTAAAGTGCCAAATATCACACAGAGAACAGTCAAGGAGAAACAGGGTATTGGTATACACAGCACACATCAGATTGCTTCCTAAGCTTTTCCAGACTCCGTATTTTTTGAATAACTTCTCTCTGGTACATTCTAGTATCTCTTGACCTTATCATATTCATAGGCCTACAAAATGCCAAAGGCACAGGCCCTAAGAGCAAGTGGTGACACTGGGGCTAGCAAGACTCAAGAGTCAGAAAGCACAACAGAACAGAGTCAGAATACAAATGTGATGAAGGAAAAAGGTTCTTTTAAAAAATTCATACCCAAAAATAAATAAAAAATCCATACCCTGTAAATAGCCCAAAAGCCTGGAGACACTAAGCATTAAAGGCACTAGGCTGTGACAAGACAAGGGAGAGAAGAAAATCACACTCAGAGGTTCTTAAATACAGGACATCCCCCAAAGGTTGTTAACTGCAGGTCCACAGAGGACAATGAACTCCCTAAAATTGCTGGCAATTCCCGTCTTGTTATCAGACTCTCACAAAAGTCTGGATCTCAAACACGCAGAGACTTTATTTGGAAAGGGAAGAATACAGTTTACCTAGATACACAAAGACTGCAGAGTAGTTCTCATTTCAGCCACCTGTAAAATGGCATTTGTATTCCAAGACTGTATGTCATTTTACCTCAGTTAAAGTCATTCTATTTTTTTAAAAGATTTTATTTATATATTTGTCAGAGAAAGAGAGCGCGCACAAGTAGGGGGAGCGACAGGCAGAGGGAGAAGCAGACTCCCTGCTGAGCAAGTAGCCCAATGCGGGGCTCAGTCCCAGGACCCCGGGATCATGACCTGAGCCGAAGGCAGACACTTAATTGACTCAGCCACCCAGGTGTCCCAAAGTCAATCTATTTTATATAAAATGTTGGGCTAATTTTAACGTTAATCTCAGGTATCTGGGACTCATCTAATCAAGTTCGTCCTTCAAGTGTGTGTTAAACGAGTAAGAGCCCTTGGAGAAAGGCAGTGGGAGAGGAGACACTGGAGACTGAAGTAAACAGGGTGCTCAGTTATAAAACCAGGACTGGGCAATCAATGACCAAAATACTCTATTTTCCTGATGCCCCATAATCTGCCATCATCTAGATCAGGATCCCCACAGCAGTTCTTCCAAGCCATCACCTTCCTAGGTCTCTAGCCACTACCCCCACCTTTCTGCTGAAAGAACAAAGCTGCCCAGATGCAGTGCCCTCAACGTCTTTCCCTTCCATCTACACCCACTCATTACAAGCCATTTGCTGCCCTCTCAAGTCTCACACTTCCCAATCAGCCCTGATGCCATCTCCTCCCTCCCCCTGCTACACTGCTCTACCAGCTGTATCATCCTTCCTCTTCATCACCAACCTCCTTCTGCAGATCCTCAAACCCACTTGGGCTTAACCATCATCCCTTCACATCCAACTTTTTCTTTCTTTCTTTTTTCAAAGATTTTATTTATTTGACAGAGAGAGACATAGAGAGAGGGAACACAAGCAGGGGGAGTGGGAGAGGGAGAAGCAGGCTTCCCGCCGAGCAGGGAGCCCGATGTGGGACTCGATCCCAGGACCCTGGGACCATGACCTGAGCCGAAGGCAGATGCTTAACGACTGAGCCACCCAGGCGCCCCCCAACTTTTTCTTATAGTAGTATTTTTCAAACTGCTTACCCATTAGTTGTGAAATGGACATAGTATGTAACTATCAGACAATTTTTAAAATGAAACACACTAGCCTAACCTAGAACAGAATTCACATACATTGCAATGCCAAGGTAAATTTTGTCTCTTGAAACTCCAGTCTCAAAGTACATAATGCGTATACAGGGTGAAGCTCATAATAAAAGAGTTGGTACAGTTGTACTTCATTTCTAAACTTACCAAAATAAACTTATCTAAAGTGCTGCCTATAATCTCAGGAAACAAACTGAGGGTTGCTGGAGTGGTGGGGGGGTGGGAGGGATGGGGTGGCTGCGTGATGGACACTGGGGAGGGTATGTGCTATGGTGAGCTCTGTGAATTGTGTAAGACTGTTGAATCACAGGCCTGTACCCCTGAAACAAATAATACATTATATGTTAATAAAAAAATAAAAAATAAAGTGCTGCCTCACTTTCCTCATCTCCCATTTACTCCTTCTCTACAAAGTATCTACCCTGAAACCCCTACCCTTGGCTTCAGGTCCATGTTCCCTCTTGGGGACGCTCCTCTGTCTACTTTCTCCTCCCTGTCTCAATAAAATTAAATATCCCTTAATATTTAAGATGCAGCTCTTTTTGTTCTCTGGGTGTCATTTTAATTAAAACTCTGGTAGAGTACCCTTGCATCTACTCCTATAGACCTGACATTTATCTCAGACTCTACACCTGCCTTCTCTGTGGCCTGCTCTGGCCATCCAATTATACATATTCTAAAGGAAACTCAGACTCTGTGCTCAGATCTGAATTCACATGAATTTAAAAAGTTTCTTTTATGTCATGACTTCCCAGTGTTACCTGACTCAATTCTCCTCTTTGATGGCCAAGTTTTGATAAGATCTGGTCAATGTTAGCTCCACATGCTCTTTCCTCTTTCTTGTTTGCACTGCCACTATCCCCTATCCAATTTACTCACTCAAAAGTTAACACTTGACATGTAGTAAGGGTTTTTAACAAGATTCTATACCTTCAATTTCCTTCAGGCCAATCCACAGCACATACTATGTTAATATTTCACAAATACAACCAAATATGGGCCTATGTCACTAGAGGCAAGGTCACGGTGGCAGGGGTCACTGCTCCTGCTCCTTGTTTGCTTTTACCTGCTCTTTCACTTCCAGTTCCCAAGCCCCAAGTTCATTAGGATAGAGCCCTCAGGTCCACCACCAACTCTGAATTCTAGATTTTCCATACAAGGCTGGGTGGGTAAGACACACCAACTACATTCATCTACACCATTGGCTGAGTAAAGGGGGTCAGGATATACTGTAGACTCTGCCAGCCCCAGATTCTAGGAAGTCTTATTTAGCCTTCGAGTCCTAAGCTTCATACTCCCCCACTGCTTACTAGAAAAGACAAACACTTGTAGGTGCTCCAGAAATATCCATTTTAAAATATGCTCCCCAGGTGACTGTCCCTGAACATTAAACTGCTAAATTCTTCCCCACAATTTACTGGATCCTCTACTCCTTTTCTTAGGCCAGAGACTACCTTTTTTTTCACATGGGATCCATTGTCATAAGTCAAATTTGGAACATATAGCCTGCTACTGAAGAAGCTTACTTAAGCTCCCAAATGGGAATTTCTCCAACTTCTCCTTCTGCTGTGCTCCCATAGCCCAATACCTATATGCCAAGAACAGCACTTAACACACTTTTTTTTTAAAGCTCTTTACATCTGTCTCCATAGCATGTATCCTCCAGAGCTTCTTAAACAAAGCTTGGCACATGGCAAGTGCTGAAAACCACCTGTGAACAAATCCATCCTGTCCTAAGGAGGACCACTGAGATAGGAAAGGCCAAAACTCAGAAAGGAGTAATGGATTCAAAAATTACATGAAATTTACTAAGGGGAACTTGTTATCTTAATAAGAGTTAAAATTAATGGAAAAGGTTTCATATTTTACTTACTAGGAGAAATCATCCATTTTATTTAAATCCTTCCCAGCATGGTTCATTTTAAAATACACTGCTCTATAAAGCTCCATAGTTGCCAGTTCTAAACCTTCCTCCTTACCTTGACAGATGTCTTTGGTCCTCTCTGCAGATGGGTTATCCTGTGCCTCCAAGCCCCAAGGCAAATTCCCTCCCTCCAGAAGTGAGATCAGGGCAGGTTTGGGAACTGGGTATCCTGAAAAGGGGGAGAAAATGGCACCTTTCAGCTGTGGGTCTGCTGTGTCAAAAGAAGGAAAACCCCAAGAGCCTCCATAAGAGTAAGACCCACAGAAGAAGGCTCAGGATTGGGGAAAGCCAAGATTTGATCAAGAAACTGAGCATCTGTGATCCCTTCCTACTTAAGAGTAGGTAAGTTAGTGAGATCCTACAAGATATATGCAAACACAGGGAATGGGTCACACCCTTCCCTAGACAAGAACTTACCTCTGGCAATGGAAAGTATGTATTCTTTACTGTGTAGAGTCCCTTGGAGGATGGGATGTACTCTTACCAGGGGACAATTCCATACACTGCTACCAAACTGACTCAGTATCTCTCCCTACCCAGCAACCTTTGAAGTGGGTCATTTGGTTTCAGCCCTGGAGCCACAGAGTGGAAGATACTAGAGACAATCCCTCCCTCTCCACACTGCACACCCAGCCTATTAGGAGAGAACAAGGAAGCAAACAGGAAAGCACAGATCTGAGTCCCAGGAGGAAAGCAGCCTTACCAAGGGATGTCAAGTTCCCATAATTCTCCAGCATAACACTTCTGTACAGGGCCTTCTGTGCAGGAGAAAGACCAGCCCATTCTGTTCCGGTAAAGTAGACAGCCACGTCCTTAAAGGTCACCAACTCCTAAAACAAAAGGTTCCTGCTGCCCCAGAGCCAACTTTCTGACTCAGGGACAGAGTGCAGGGCATAGGGAACAGTATGAGGGAGGGGTCCTAAGAGGGATGGCTAATGAGAAAAAATGAAGAAACTAGATGTTAGATCATTAAATGACTATTTTTACAACCAAAAATCTGAAACTTCTCTAACAGAAGAGCTTCCATTAGGACATGAAATGTACTATTCTAAAACATGGTAACATTTAAAAAACCTTGGAAAATCTCCCATTAATTAAACTTCCTAAAGCAAATTTCTTGGTTTTATAAATACTTTTAATCTTTTGCTGTTACATCTACAAATGGACATTAGCTTCAATCGGTCTAGACACTCACTCACAGGTAGCATGTCAGGACCTACCTAATCCCTCTTCACTGCCTCAGTGCCCAGGTAATCCATCTGTACCCCACAAGTGCTCATTCTGCCCCAAACCTCAAGCCCACCTTAACAAGAAGAGCATCATGGTTTGCTCTGATGAGCCTGTCTCATCCAACCCCATCTGTGCTTGAAAAGCTACCCTGCCTGTATTCAAGAACGTCTAGCAGAGAGCTCAGTGGAAGAGACAGCAGGCAGCAGTGGACTTGTTGGACAAGTGGAAGAGACAGCAGGCAGCAGTGGACTTGTTGGACAAGTGGAAGAGACAGCAGGCAGGAGTGGACTTGTTGGACAAGTGGAAGAGACAGCAGGCAGGAGTGGACTTGGTTCCTCTCTAGAAGTGGTATGAAGGGAGAATGAGTCAACAACTGCTCAGCAGTCTGGAAACTGAGTGGTGAGGACTGTGATATGGTGGTACCAGTGACTCACCAATACTTACAGAAGATCAGAAGAGGGTGGAAGCTACAGGGAAGACACTGCATCGATTAAAGTCAGGGAGAGGGACCTTCCAGATGTCAGAAGCCCAGGATTGGGACTTGGGATACAGTTCATGGATGCTAAGTTACTGGATAAATAAGTCCCAGGAAGAGGAAATGGTAATCAACACCTAGCAACTCCCCAGTCAAAAAGTGAGCTACAACTCAAGAAATCAATTTCCCAGTCCCACAAATGTAAGGTACTTAATGTTCACTTAACAGATGAAGTCCATCAAAATACAGAGTTCAAGTGATTAGCTCAAGACCACAGAGGCCTGATGGGATCCCTAAATTCAGGTGTCCTGTCCTAGTGCAGATTTTCCCCGTCATAGTCTGCTGGTGCCTCACCTTAGCCAGCAGCACTGACCTTAAGGGTGATGTATTTTCCCTGATTATGAAACCCAAACTTCTTTAAGAGGACAAAGGCTAGAGGCCCCCTTTTCTTGTCTTCCTCCTACTGGCCCTCTGCCCCCACCTCCCAAGAACCTTGCAACCTCACTGATCTCGATCACTCCCACCAAACACCAGATATTTCTACCACCAACCCGAGTCCCTCATTCTCAGAGATCCTTCCATGAGAGTCCCTACTGAACCTGGGGGCTCTTCAGTTCAGCAGAGATCCTTGGAGAACAGGAGACTGTACTTCTGATTCCCTGGACACTCTCTCCAGCCAATGTCTGCAGGGCTTCTGGCTGCTTAGCCCCTCACCATCAGCTTTCTCCCCAACATCCAGTCCTACTGGAGAGAATCAAGAGATGCCTTCCTGCTGCTTTGGTTCTAAGAGTCTTTCCAGAATTATCCCTCTCATGCCCCATTTCCTTCAAATTAGATCTCTGAAGGCTAACCTGAGGGAATCACAGCTCACCTGGTGCCAGGCGTTCAGGGACATCGCTGCCATCACCTGGGCTCCCTCTCAGTGAAGGGCAGGGGCTGAGGGAAGAAGCAAAGAGAACCATGAGTGAGCCTGGCCCAAAGGCTCTCCTTTAAACCAACAAACCTACGGCCAATAACAATACTGCCGTCATTTACCCAATGCCCACTGGATAAGTGGCATATATTTCTTTCAACCCACACCATACAATGAAGTTTGAATTCGGAAGAAACAGATTTTGAAAGGGTAAGTAACTTGCCCTCGGGCACCGGAGCCTGTACCACCATCAAACCGTGCTTCCTCTCCTGGGTAAGATGTAAGTACAGGGAGAAGAGGAGTACACAAAGAGCAAAACAAGCAAGAACAAAATCAAAACCTAACAGGAGGAAACCCAGACCTTTATTTTTAAACATAAACTTTGGGGCCCCTCGGTGGCTCAGTCGGTTAAGCGTCTGACTCTTGATTTCAGCTCAGGTCATGATCTAGGGGTCATGGGATCCAGTCCCACGTTGGGTTCCCCCCTCAGTGCGGAGTCTGCTTGTCCCTTTCCCTCTGCTCCTCCCCCTGCTCGTGCTCTTACACTGTCAAATAAATAAATAAATAAACTTTTACTGAGAAACCTAAAAAGTTAAAAAAAAAAAAATGTTCTCAGATGTAAAATACATAAAATACATATCCCTTCATTCAGGCTCCACTTTAATCCTCTGAATTTTCTTTTTCCCAAATGAGAAAACAAGGCTATGAGAATAATTTTCTTTACCAAGGTCACAAGGAGGTGGACGAACTTGGATTCCAACCAGATGTGCCTGATTCCAAAAGCCACGTTTTCAGTTAACTACACTAGATCACTTCCAATTATAATCCCAAAAGGATCTCTTTTATAACATTCTGAGGTTAATATGGAATAGTCACCATGAAAATTCAGAAAAAGAATCACAGAGTAAGTCTTCCTTTTCTTAGACCTTGGGGCCGGCATCTTTTTGTTAACCACTCCATTCTAGAACCCAGTGATGACCGAAACTGATTAGCAAAGGACCCTGAAAGGCTACCTCAACTTGCCCAAATGCTGGGTTATTACTTTAATTATATCATCCCCTACACTTTGTGCTAAGCAGTCATATTCTGCCGAAAAGCCAGCAGCTTCCCTAACCTCACTGCATGCTGTAATTTCCTGCTAGCCTCATCTTGTGCCACCCCCCTCCTTTGTTTAGCCACTCCGGCCTTCCTTCAGTTCCCTCTACTGTACTAACTCAGGGCCTTTGTACCTGCTGTTGCCTCTGTATGAACTACTCTTCTCCAACTTTAGGACCTTTGTAACTGATACTGTCTGCCTACAATACTCTCCAGCAGCCTGACCCTTCTTCACCTAGGTAATACTAGAGCATCCTTCAGATCATCCTCTACAAACCAAGTCGGCTTCCCATGTTAAACACTACACTCATACTGTGTTCACTTTACTGTATACCACGTCTCCCAGTTTGAGATCACACATTTGCATTAATTTGTGCTTTCTACACTCAACATTTATGTATACTTCATTCATTCCAGGCCAAGTGTGAGATGCAATGGAGAGAGGAGAAACGGATGCGACCTTCTGTCATGGAGCTCTGTCTAAAGGAAAGACACACACTAATCAAAGAGTCTCATAAGTAACTTCAAGATAACAATTGTGATTAGTGCCGGGGGAATCTATCCTAGATGGGAAGACTTAGGGATAGGAACTAACTAGGTTAAAAATGGGGGTGAAAAGCCAAGAAGGCTGTAGCACAGCCGAGGAGAGTGTGCTGCAAAACGAGGTTGGAGAAGTTGCAGAAGATGAAGCCATGCAGGGACCTGTGCACACGTTAAAGAGTTGGTCTTCGCCCAAAAGCAAGAGGCCGCAGCTACTGGGTTACAAGCAGGTAGGGTGAACCCATCAGGTTTGATTACTACGTGACTTTCCCATTACACTGAAAGCTCCCTGAGGGCGGGGCCCACGCTCGGCTCCTTTACAGCCGCATCCCGGGAACCTGGAGCAGGGGCTGCCATGCAGCTGCTAGGTAAGTAGAGGCGGGCCCAACAGGCAGGGCTCTGCAGCTGTGTCGGGCACACAGGGCGTCTCCTTTCCGTCCACAGCTCCTCGCCCCAAAGCGGCCGCCGCGGGCTGGGGCGAGCAAAGGCACCCGAGGGAGGGCGGAACCGGCCCGCAGGCAGCCTCCGCCTCCCTCCACCGCTGCTTCAGGGCCGCAGGAGGGGCGAAGGGTGCGCCCCTAACAGAGACGACCCGGCCACAAAGCCCACCACTCACCTCAGAAAGGCGCAATGTGCGGCGTGACCGGAAGCGCGTCACCGCGCAGGCCGCGTAGCCCAAGCCGCACGTGCTTCCTCTCTAGGACGCCAGAGCGCGCCGCTCGGTGGTCCCCTGGCTTTGAGCCCCAGGGGGGCGGGCGAGGCTTCTTAACGTGCGGTCCTCGCAGACCTTGAATGGCAGGGAAAGTTGACTGTTTTCGCTGATCTCTAACCGAAATTTAGCATTTCCTTCAATTATGTGTTGGCAACAAACCGCAGTACTATCAGCAGTACCTGTGACTTTGTCACCAATTGAAATCACAGGTATTTTCATATCACATCACAGCTGATGCAGGTATCTCAAAATACAGGCTATTCTCATCCCTAGTTTGAAGTTATCATCGTTGTTATGAGGGCTCACCTTTAGATCATGTCATTTCATTTCATCACAGTGATAAAGACACACGTATATTAATGTATCACAGATTTATTTTTTTAAACCATTTAACTGTATTTTAATATAACTAGTTTCAGAGTGGTCCACAGATGTCATCACAATGCCAAAGAGGTCGTTAGGCAAAAAAAAAACCAAAAACTGTCCTCCTTAGGGGTAAAGATCCAGTCACAGTAAGAAAGACCAGGATTGCGAAGGGATATTATTTTAGAACTATTTAGGAAGTGAAAACAGTGGAGATTTTTAAAAAGTTTGAATAACAGATATGAGGAGAGGGAGCAATCTATTCTAGCCATAAAGTTTGGGTGACCTGATAGATGAAGGGGTCATTAACCAAGATTCAATTACTTTAGGAACTCAGGAAAAGAAGTTGGTTTCAGGCAGGAAGATTACAGAATTTGGTTTTAGAAATACTGAATACACACACACACACTTGCTTTATTAAAATGTAATTCATATCCCATACAATCCATCCATCTATAGTACAGAACTTAGTAGTTTTTGGTATATTCAAAGAATTGCACAACCATCACCACAATTTTAGAACATTTTCATCCCCAAAAAGAAACCTCGTAACTATCAGCACTAGCACTCACTTTCCATCTTCCCTGTGATAGGCAGAATAATGTTCCTCTCAAAGATGTCTGGAACTTGTATGTTGGCTTACATAATAAAGAAACATTAAGGCTGCAGATGGAATTAAGTTGCTTATCGGTTGATTTGAAAATAAGATTATCCTGGATTATCTAGATGGGCCCAATGTAATCATAAGACTCCTTAAAAGTGGAAGAGGTCATTGGAAGAGAGAACCACAGAGGTGACAGATTGAGAGAAACTTGTCCCAACATCACTGGCTTTGAAGCTGGAGGGAAAGAGCCACGAATCAAGAAAAGTGGCCTCTAGAAACTGGAAAAGGCAAGAAAATAAAGTCTCTCCTTAGCCAACACTTTGAATTTAGCCCAGTGAAACCCACTTTGGACTTCTGACTTCTAGAACTATAAGATAAATTAATAAATAAATAGAATAAATGTGTGTTGTTTCAAGTCACTGTTCACTGGTAATTTGTTACAGCAGGAACAGAAAATTAATAGAACCCAATGTAAAGCTTTCCTCCATTCCCAGACAACTCCTGATCTACTTTCTGACTCTACAGACTTGCCTATTCTCGGTATTTACATCATATAATGTCTATTAAATCTGGACATGAAACAAAGTCTTTATTGTTGGTAATTTTATTAGTCTTCAGAATAATGGAAACCTATGTGTTTGTTCAGTGGCAAGACTTGGGAAGAGCTTGATTTTTTTGCTTGGGGGAGGGGGTTGCTATACTTTTAATCTACACAAACTCTCAACAACAAAAAAAAGACTACCCCAATGAGAAGAAATGTCTCAATTATCTCTGGTAAATGACCACTCCACGCAGAGAAGCAGTGTGATTTGAGTTGTGTTTTGAAGTGCTTTAGACAAACTACATACTGCGCCATCTTTCAACCCTGGCCATGAGCATTAGCAGATGCCTCCTACCAAGGCTTGAACTTAGGTGCCGCCCTGTTTCTCCATGATATTTTATTGATTTTTGTGCAAGTCTTTTTTTTCTTCAAATCATTTAGTAAATATAGCAAGATTATTGTCACAGGTGACTTACAGGTGAGAATTAGAACTTAAACAGTGTTACTTATTTCCTGCATAGTCACATTTCATGAATCAGAGTGCATACCACTCTTGATATTTAGAGAGAAATTCAGCAGGATTTTGCAATCTGGGTTTCCCTGACCAAGACTCTAATCCAGTGTCCTTAGGACCTTTAGAATGGGGAAAAGCTAGCCATCCTGAAATCCTTTTTGCTTAAATGATGAGTAATTTCCAATCCCAGTTGTCCACACAGTATTCCAGTGAGTCTTCAGGATTAATAAATAGCTAATTGTTGCTGTTCTATTGTACCAACTACAAGAAAATATATACTCATATGCAGGTCTATTGTGGTATCTACCATCAAACATAATTATCTTAAAGCCTTGGCCACTCCTAAGATTCCAATGGGAGCCACCTTCTCTCCTGGTCACCTCACCGCCTGAATACCCGGCTCTCCCTCTAACTCCTATGTTATCTATCTTTAATTTAGACTAAGAGCACTGTAAGTCAGGGGACCCAGAATATAGAATATGATCATGACACACTGGCTGTTATTCCTGACTTTAAAGTGGTGGGGAAAATATCAACTTCTCTCCCAGCTCTCTGGAAAGCCTAGCCACAAATGGACTGAAGTTATAGTGGAACTTAAGTTTCATGCATAAAACTTGGCTGCCCAAAGAGTTACAGTTAAGCTCAATGTTTTGTTGCAGTGGCTACAAAGACATAGGATTTGATATGGATTGCTTCCTTGCAGCTGAAAATATACTCGATAGTGATAGAAAGAATGCCTTCCTTCCAAGATTGGGCACAAGGCAGGTATGTCTGCTCTTACCACTACTATTCAACACCGTGCTGGGAGTCCTAACAAGTACAAGAAGGCCAGAAAAAGAAATAAAGGGCATACAGATTGGAAAGGAAGAAGTAAAACTGTTACTATTTGCAAGAGGACATAACTGTCTACGCAGAAAATCCCAGGGCACCTGGGTGGCTCAGTTGGTTAAGCGTCTGCCTTTGGCTCAGGTATGACGCCAGGGTCCTGGGATTGAGCACCATGTGGGGTTTGCGGCTCAGCGGGGAGCCTGCTTCTCCCTCTCCCTCTGCCTACAGCTCCCCCTGCTTGTGCTCTCTCTCTTTCTCTGTCAAATAAATAAATAACATAAAATAAAAAAAGAAAAGAAAATCGCAAAGAATCTACAAAATCTCCTAGAACAAGTGAGTTTAACAAGGTCACAGAATTAAAGTCAAGGTACAAAAAAGAAAAAAAATCAATTGTTGGAAACTGAAATTTCTGATAATAAAATTTCCTATGATACAAAATAATTTTAATAAATTTTCAAAAATAGTACCACTTACAATAGCACAAAGAAATCACAAAATATTTAGGTATAAATCTAACAAAATATGTCCAAGATATGCATGCTGAAAACTACAAAATAATGACAAATGAAAGAATACCTAATAAACAGAGAGAGATACAGTGTTCATTGACTGAAAAACAAATTTGTTAAGATGTCAAATCTCCCCAATTGATCTATACATTCAAAGCAATCCAATCAAAATCCCAGCAAGACCTTTTGTAGAAGTCAACAAGATGATTCAACTGTATGTCAACAATACAATAAAGCTTAAAAAAAAAAAAAAAAGCAGTGGAGACAGGAGGGCAATACTGTGTAATGGTTTGCACATGGGCTCTGAAGTCAGACCACTCGGGTCTGAGTCTCTGCTCTTCCACTTATTAGCTGTATCTTTGGGCAACCTATTTAACCTGTTTTTCAATTTCCTAAGTGAAACAAGATAACAGTATCTACTTCAAAGGCTGCTGGGAGGATCCAGTTAATGGGGATTACCTAACATAGGAAAGCACACACAATGTTACTGGCTATTAGTGTTTATTAAAGAACAGCTATAACAAATAAAACGCTAATATTCTGTTGGAGGGGCAACAACTGAAACAAACAAACCTTGACTCAAGTGACTTCAACCATTTCTTTGCCTGAATCACTTTTGGTGCGTCTGCACAATTTTAAGTCCATTACTAAAAGATGACCTCCCAGTGTCCTCCCCACTGGGCGGATTGCTGTCAAATAAGGAGATGATAAAGCTGTCTTCTCAGGGCAAGATTTCAGGCAGCAGGTTAAGTCTGGAATTGAGAACTGTCACGACAAGTAGATGACAGTACAGGGAGGCATGGGACATAACAAGGCACAAACTGAAATGCATGCAAAGAAGAGGATTTGCTCCTTATTTTTACAAAAATATACCTTTAGGATCTCTCTAGATCAGTGGAGACAATTTTGATTTTCATGACTGGGGTCAGGCAGTGTTACAAATAGTATGTAGTGGTAGATGTCAGTGGGTAAGCTAAACATCCTACAATGCACAGGACAGCACCAACAAAAAATTATCAGGTCCCAAATATTGATAGTGTCAAGTTTGAGAAACCCTGCTTTAGATGGATAACAAAGGCCATTTCCTCAGTTATTAGAGTCCCCTAACCAAATCAAAGGTCATGGCAGCCATGCTATTCTAGGCATTATAAGGACAAATGTCAAACCTTTGCATGCAAATATATGAGTAATAAAAAATCTTCATATAGATTTTGTCAACCAACAAATTTAGGAATGCCAAGGAACATATATTGAAAATATATTTTTTTTAAATAGGATAGTCTGGGTAAAAGGCAGGGCTAATGATTTGTAAATGTCAGTAAGAAATTATAAATTACCAACATTCGTTCAAGAATAGACAGTGTAATTGGATCAATGCCATAGAAGGAACTGATAAAGTAATCAAAGATCTCTTGTCCTCTACACTACCCCCAACAAAAGCGACTGGCCCAGCCAGCATTATTAGGTGGACTTTTTTCCAAATTTCCGAGGAACAGATAATTGCTAGGCTTTTGAAACTTCTCTAAAGTACAGAAAAAGAACAGCCTCCTAGCTATTTCTAGCAATCTCATATAACTCAGTTCCCAAATCTTGACAAAGATGGAAAAAAATTACAGGGCAATCACACATATGAATATAGATGACAATATCCTAAAATATTAACAAATACTATCCAGCAAGATATAAAGAAATGTGTACTACCATATCCAACTAAGATTATGAGAATATAAATATGACTAAATATTAGGAAAAGAATAGTATAATTAACTATAGATAGGTCAAAAAGGAAGCATTCTGTAAGATCTAAAATAAGATGAAAAATTCAGCATCCACTCCTGTCAGAAACTGAGTAGGAAGTAAACAAGGCTTTCCATTTAATACATGCATCTTCCCTACAGAATATTCACTGATAGAAATTTAGTTTTATAGTTAACTTGAAGGGACACCTGGCTGGCTCAGTTGGTAGAACATGTGACTCCTGATCTCAGGTCATGAGTTTGAGTCCTACGTTGGGCATGGAGCCTACTTAAGAACAAAACAAAGAAAAGCACCTATAGTAACTTGAAATTTTCATTACAGTGCTTAAATTGCTTTAACTTCCATCCATTTGGGATACCTGGCTTAACTGAGGGTTAATGGCTTTCCCACATTCAAACTACTTGAGTGTTTGCCTCTGTGCAAACCATCAGAATCACAGCTACAGTGTCTCCAACATATCACACATATGAAAAGTTTCTTCATACAATGGACTCAGTGATGCCAAATCAAGTTTATGTTAACTCTGAAGGCTTTGAAACATGTGAGACACTGAAATGGCTCAGTATCACCAAGGAAAGAAAACCCAACTCAAAACTACTTAAGCAAAAAATTGAAATTTATTGATTCATGTCACTGAAAAACCCAGAGGTAGATTTGGTTCTCTTCATTTCTCTCTTACCTGCAGCGCTGGCCTCTTCTCACCCTTCATGATGGCTCAAGGCTAACATCCGAGTCCAGCAGAATAAGTCCAACAAAACCAGGGTAGGTTTCGCCCCTGACTGGATGAACCTGGTCACCTGCACCCATCACTGTGGCCGGGTGAAGGAACAGTATTGACGGGCTAGACTAGGCCACAAGTTCCACCCTTGCACCTATCTACCACGTCAACTGATGAGTGAGGGCTAAGTGGCCTTCCAAAAAAGCAGGGCAGGAACTACCATGAAAAGCGGGTAAAAAATGTTGGGAAGCCAAAGGAACCGAGGTCCAGGACAGGCCTCTCTCTAGGGTGAGCACACGCATGATGATGTAGCTAGGAGGAAGTCCTAAAGGTTTTCCCACACTTGAGACACTCATATGGTTTCTTTCCACTGTGGATTCTCTGATGCCGACTTAATGTTGACTTAACAGCGAAAGCTTTTCCACACTCATTACACTCATAAGGTTTCTCCCCAGTGTGGATTCTCTGGTGTATAACCAACTGAGAACTACTGGGGAAGCCATTTCCACACTCCGTGCAGAGATAGGGCCTGTCCCCACTGTGGATTCTCTGATGCCTGATCAGATTTGCACTATTATTAAAGGCTCACCCACATTCCTCACACTGGTAGGGTTTCTCTCCAGTGTGGATTCTCTGGTGCCGAATTAATGAAGAATTGCCATTAAAGGCTTTCCCACACTCCTCACATGGGTAGGGTTTCTCCCCGGTGTGGATTCTCTGGTGTCTACCATAGTAAGAAAAAAAGCTGAAGCATCTCCCACATTCCTCACATCTGAAGGGTTTCCCTGCACAGAGGATTCTCTCATCCTTTCTTTTAATATTTTTCACTGTGGGGATTTCCTGGTGTTTCTCCAGTTCACATGTTTCTGGAAAGTCACTTTCCTGAGAAACACTCTGTGGCAGCCCATGTGATATCATCACATCTCTTTCTTCAGAAATTCCCTGAGTTGATGTGGACTCACTGTCAATGTTGGTCTCAGCATCTGACATGAGAAATGGAAGACACATGCCACCTGAAAATTATACTGGAAACAACAGAGCACTAAAGTATAGAGCCTCCGGAGATTACTATTCCAAACTCCATGTAGCCTGCCAGAAATATAAACCTATTAAACCGGAAGAGCCAAATATAACAGAGGCAGAAAATAGTAGCTGTGGAATAGGAAATGAGATTTTGAATCCAGGTCACTACACTTCCCAACAAAAAAGACTGCTTCTTATGCTTCTCCAGACCTGTATGTCCCCAATAACTTGTGACTTCATAGTACTTAAATGCTTGAAAATGCTCTGGAGGAAGCAGCACAGAATCTGGAGCAAGAGGCAACACCTGGTGGGCTACAAGAGTTGAGCATATGCCATCTAACTGTTAGAAATGGCTGAGTATGTGCTGTTGTGGGACTCAAAACGTGTCTGCTCAACTACTTAGAAAGAGGAGAACACAGTTTTAAGGCCCAGGAGACTGCACAGTGCTCTCCTTTGCATCCTGAGGAGCAGGAAAGCCTCAGGTGAGAAAAAGACAACAGGAACAGTCTGTCTACTGGCATTTGTATTTCCAAAGATTGGAGGACATTTTCATTAAGTTTTTTGAAATTCAATCCATTTTTTTCTAAAACTGAGTTAAATTTCATATTCAAGTGTTGATCTTTATCAATTTGTACTCTTCTTAATTAAACATTTGTGGTTAAAAGCAGATATTAGCATTTTTATGCCATTTGCAAAATAACATTATATGCAGAATGCCTGTTTATCCTCTGGGTTTTGTTTTTTTTTTTTTTACAAATTAGCTGCCCTTGATCTTAAACCACTAGAACATAAGCTCCATGAAAGCAAAGGCTTTGTTTTCTTTCTTGCTGTATCCTAGGTGTCTTGAACAATTCCTGACACACAGTAGATACTAAATAAATGTGATAAAATAAATGACTGAATAATTATTTGTTATCTGTATAAATAGGCATACAGGGGTGCCTGGGTGGCTCAGTCAGTTAAGCGTCCCACTCTTGATTTCAGCTCAGGTCATGATCTCAGGGTCATGAGATGGAGCCCTGAGTCAGGCTCCACACTGGGCGTGGAGCCTGCTTAAGATCCTCTCTCTCCCTCTCCCTCTTGCCCCTCTGTGCTCCCCCACCCCACTCACCCCCTCTCAGAAAAAAAAAAAAAAGGCATACAACTTATGTACTACAATAATAAAATTATTATGACCTGAAAGTTAACTGGATCCATGTTATAACATAATGGCTGATAAGTTCTGTTTTAATAGGGAGTGGGGGTGATCTACCCAGTTCTCCGCACATGCCTATGTGCATGTGAATTTGGAGGAGCGGGCTTCTGCAGAAGGGAAACAGGAGCAAGGAGATAGCTGAAACTGTGAACAAACAGGGAAATAACAATCTGAAAAACAGTGATCAGAACAATGTGGAACCTGGAAGTCAATTCTCATGTATCTTTTCCCTTGCTGTTTGGCAGAAAGCAAGTGTCACACGATCCAGATTAGAATAATAGATGACAGAGAAACCCCCTCCTTCCCTGATACCCTAGAACCCTATCATTTGAACTTATCAGCTTCCCCAGAGTACTTTCAAGCAATCACCACTTTCCCTAAACCTCCAACTGGCCCCTCACTTAACCCTCCCGTCAGTATCACCTCTTTCTCGCTGGGAAAACCAAGACTGCCTCAAAGGTGCTCCTCAACCTCCTCACTATCCACCCCCACAGGGTGGCACCCATCTCCCACATTTCCTTCAGGGCTCCCCCTCTCTCACCTGGATCCCAGCTCTGCCCACTCCTCTAACGGAGCTCATCAGGTACATCCTCTCCCTGCCCCCCTTTCACCTTTTCTGACTTTAGCTACTCAGGTCCACCTGAGGGTAATTATCTTTCCTAGACTAGCTTTTTTTTTTTTTCCAACTGTTTGAGAACCACTAGTAGATCATGAAATAAATGTGGCAGGTTGCAAGAAGAAACTTTTTAAGAAGTGAAAGACATCAGACTAGATTTGAATAGAGTATTAATAGAGAATACCAGGTGTCAGAGCAAACAGGAAAGGTAAGCTGTAAATCTGAAACTCTGGCTTCAGTTATTTGTAAAAGCATATATACTAGGTTGTGACTTAAGTTGTATTTCTTACTGTAGGTTACAGTAAAAAAATGTTTGCAAAACACTGCCTTAAAGCTACTGTTTACAGTCTTCCTTTCATTCCTAAACCTCACAAAAGAAGGTAAGTGTTTCCCTAACATGTTCATATCCCACTTACCTCATGGGCTTCTACTCCATTGCCCACCAGCTTCCTTGGAAATCTTCCCACCCTTAGCTTCAATCTCACTCTTTTCTCTACTTCCTCCTCCCTCTCTCTTCAACCCTAAAAAATCTTTAAGATCCTCTTCCCCATCTCCCTCTCTATTTAGGGACATTTCAGCTACATGGAGTCCTTTATACAGAGCAAGGTATCTCAGTCTCAGCACTACTGACATTCACAGCCAGATAATTCTGTTGTGTGGGGTTGTCCTGTGCAGTGGAGGATATTTAGCACCATTCCTGATACAGTTTCAGCCCCTTCCCCAGTCTGCACAAACAAAAATGTCTCCAGACATTACCAAATGTCCCCTGGGGACAAAGGTGGCTGGCCCCCGGTGAGAACCACTGATATGGAGGACTCCCACATATACAGGGTGATCATAAAGTCTGGAAGTAGATGTATTTTTTAATAGATTGAAGATGTCTTTGACACCATTATGTAGGCCTGCCTAGGTTTCCAGACTTTGGCACCCTGTATAATCCCAGCCTTGACCTTGTCCCAACATCACAGAGTTGCATTCTCAAGAGTCTGCTATACCCAGGGAGCTGTATGTTTCAGAGAAACTCAAACTTCATGGGATAAGTCTACTGTCCTCGTCACCATAAAAGCTATTTTTATATCAAGACTCATTTATGTTTACCGCTAAGCTTTATCATTGCTACCTGACACCTCTACGATCCTGTCTATCCCTGCATCACCCTGTCCCTACCCTTGTGCAGGCCTCCAAAGTTATTAACTGCAATACAGCAACAATGTAACAAGGTTTTATGCCTTAATTTCCCTCACAGGCCAATCAAATTACATACGATGTCCAGTTAACAGTTCTGAAACATAGTAATCACGGGCTCACCCCACACGGCACTGGTGGCAAGGTCACTGTGGCAGGGGTCCCCGCTCCTGCTCCATGTTCTTTTGCAAGCTCCCTCATCTCCTATTCCCAGGCAGTAAGTTCCCTAGGACAGAAGTCTTCGGGTCTGCCTTAACCTCTGTGTCCTAGGCTTTCTATACATACCAACGATGCTTATGTATGGTTGGCTAAATAAGAGGGCTTAAGGATATGCTCTGTAGTAGAGCAGGGCTGTTCAAAAGAAATACAACGTGAGCCATAAACACAAGCTACATATGTAATTTTGTTTTTATGGGAGCCACATTAAAAAAGTAAAAAGAAAAATGGTAAAATTAGTTTTAATAATATATTCTATTTAACCCAGTAAATCGAAAATACTATCATTTCAACATGAAGTCAACATAAAAATCATAAATGAGATCATTTACACTATTTTTTTTTTTTTACTAAGTCTTCAAAATCTCGTATTTTATACTTATAGGACATTTCAACTTGAATTAGCCCCCCTTCAACTGCAAGAGTTTAATAAGCACACACAGCTAGTGGCCACCATGTTAACGGCACAGAAGTAGACAAAAGGAAGTCCTGCTTCGGCTTTCAGTCCTAAGCCTAGGTTCCTGAACACTTCCTTAAAAAGATAAAACAGTGCATGCTCACAGGTGGGCCCCAGAAATGTCCATTTTAAAATACGCTCCCCAGGTAATTCTCCTGCACATCAAACCATGAAGCTCTTCACAATTATATGGTGACATACATGATCAAGGTGTAGTGATATCTCATTGTAGTTTTAAATTGCATTTCCCTAATGGCTAATGATGTCAAGCATCTCTTCATTTGTGTGTTCCCTTTGGTGAAATGGCTGTTCATACCTTTCACACATTTCCTAACTGGGTTGTTTTGTTTTTGTTGCTGAGTTTTGAGAGTTGTTTATATATTCCAGATACTAGTCCTTTTCCAGATATTATATTATGCCAGGAATTATACTGGATCTTTTATTATTCCTTTCCTCCAGCCAGATTATCTTCCCCCCACCCCATCTGCAATGTTATCATCTGCTGAATGCAGAACATGTGGCCTGCCACTGAAGGAGTGTCACCTGATATTATTCTAAGTGGGAATTCCTCTAACTCCTCCTGCTGGGTCCCACACCTGCTGCGTATATACCAACAGCACTTAACACATTCTCTCTTTTTTAGCTCTCTAACCCTGTCTCCATAATTAGTATCCTCCAGAGCCTCTCAAACAAAGAAACGCCATTTTAGCACACAGCAAGTGCTCAAAAACTGGCAAACCATGCATCTAACAAAGGACTATGGTTGATGGTTCTAAACCTGCCTCACCTACCTTTAGAGACATCACTGGTATTCTCTGCAGGTAGATCGTCCTGTGGCTCCAGACCCCAAGGCAAATCCCCTCCTTCCAGAAGTGAGATCAGGGCAAGTCTGCAAACTGGGTATCCTGAAAAGGAGGCAGAAAATGGCAATGGAGGGGAGTCTCATGTTAGTGTTTTTGAGGCGCCACATAACCCCGTGTCTGCAGTCAGAGAAGGAAACCCCAAAGCGGCTCAGTAAGGATAAGGCCCACAGAAGTGGGCTGGAAAGTGGGGAAGCCCAAGGAGACTTTTGATCAAGAGGAAACTGAGCATTTGTGACCTCTTCGTAAAAAATCACAGAGTTTGTCAGTGAAATCCTGTGAGACACATGCAAGCACAGAAAAGCAATGAGGGAAGTCTTCCTTAGACCACCGGGACAGCTGAAGGTACTACCTTCAACAGAAGATACTTCTTTCCCATAGTGCCCTGCACAGAACTCCTATGGTGGGAAGTGTTCTCACCAGAGAATGGCCAAACCCACATTAGACCCACACTAACCTCAGACTTCTCCCTCCATCCCTGCCTGACATCTTCTGGGGCTGAGGGTTTAGGAGTTTTTGCCCCTGTAAATATGTAAAAGGTTAGGAGATTCACGCCACAATCTACCCTACCCTTGTCCTATGAATCTGAGTCCCAAAGGCAAAATGGCCTTACCCAGGGAAGTCAAGTTCCCATAATTTGTCAGCATCACCTCCCTGTACAGGGCTCTCTGTGCAGGAGAAAGGCCAGCCCATTCTGTCCGGGTGAAGTAGACAGCCACGTCCTCGAAGGTCACCACCTCCTAAAACAACAGGTTCCTGCTGCCCCAGAGCCAATCCTCTGGCTCAGAGCCAGAGTGTGGAGCACAGGGGACAGTGTGAGGTTCTGAGGGACAGTCCCATGATGGCTGGGAAATGAAGAGTAAAAGGACAAGGCCCTGAGTGCTACTGAATGACCACACCTACAACCAGCAACTCTGAGACCCCTTCACTGTCAGAGCAGCTTCTAATTACACATGAGACTTACTATTACAAGAGGCAATGTCACATTATAGAAAACTGGAACCAAGAAAATCTTTCACAAATTCACCTCCCTGAAGTAAACCCTCTTCATTTTTGTACATGCCCTTCTGGTCTTTCAGACACTCTATGAACAGATGACTGGCCTCTGACTGTACTTCTCATGGGTGACATGCCAGGGATGTCCCTGCTGCCTGTCCCCACTTTACTGCTCAGAGTCCAGCCTATCCATCCTGCTCCCTGCACTTACACTGAGCCCTGTTCTATGTCCACATCTGCCTGCCCTACCCCAATCCTCACAGCTACCTACTGTGAACAGTCATGGTTTGTCCAAACAGGCCCCATTCCCTGCAGCCCTCACCTGATACAGAACCCTATTGTGCCACCCACCCCTCCACCCTCAACAAAAGGGGGCTATGCTGCCTCTGCTTAAGCCGGGCCAGCAGAAAGAACTCTGGAGTTGGAAGAGCCTCCTTAACTCCAGGCAGTCTTCCTATGACAAAGTGTCTCTTGATTCTAACACTGCTCGGTGGCTCTCTGGCTGTCTCTCTTTATACCTCTCAGATAAACTATCCTCTGCCAACCAAACCGCCTGCCAGCCCAAACTCTTCCTTCCCAGACAGCACAATGATGTGGTCCTTCTTGTCTTTTTGGTGTCCTCCGCGTGTGGACATGATCCTCACTCCAAGGTCTCATGTGGTCCTGGAATCAGTCACATGCCTGCCTCAGATGCCCAGTGACCCACACGCCAGTTATGTTTCTGATATGTCCAATTCTGAACCTGTCACCCTCCCTTAAATGGCTGCTTCTAATCCTGCTCAATACAAGAAGAAACAAATGGTAAGTGCTCACATCTGATGCTGGTCATTATTTTGATTCCCTGTCTCAGCCAGTAGCACCACTTTTAGCCTGGTCTCCTTGGATGGGAACCTAAGAATCATTCTCAACTATCCCCCTAGTCACTACTTAGCTCTGGCAAGCAATCAGTAATCACATCCTGCCAATTCTATCTCCTAAATATTTCTTGGATCTGACTCCTATGCAACATCATTAGTCACCATATAACTCAAGTCCTCAGCAACTGTCCTTTGGACCATGGCAATGGTCCCTAATTCCAGGCTTATCCTCCAAGTCCACCTCTGTCCAGCACATAGAAAGATCTTTATAAAATGCCAATCTGACCTCAACTCTGTGAGCTAATGCACTTAGATGGATCACCATACCACAACAAACTCCAAATTCAAGAACCTGAGCCTGAGTCTTAAAGGCAAAAAATGTTAGATGACAGGATGGTCCAAGACTGGAGACAAAGGAAATTGCTGAGAGGCTTTGCTGACAATATCCAGGAAAGGGACAATAAAATCAGGAAAGCCAGGGGCGTCTGGGTGGCTTAGTCAGTTAAGCATCTGACTTCAGCTCAGGTCATGATCTCGGGGTCCTGGGATCGAGCCCTGCATCGGGCTCCCTGCTCAGCAGGCCATCTGTTTGTCTCTCTCCCTCTCCTTCTGCCCCTCCCCCCACTTGTGCTTTCTCTCTCTGTCTCTCTCTCTCTCAAATAAATAAATAAAATCTTAAAAAGAAAATCAGGAAAGCCATACAAAGAAGGGACAAATGGGTGCTGAGACAGGAATAACAGAACTTGGACTGAATGAACAAGGTGACAAAGGAGAGTGAAGAGTCAGTAATGACTAAAAATCTAAAAACAGTGACCAGGGATGGTGGCATGGGGATACTAGCAATTGGCAGGAAGTGCAGAAGGAGTGGGAGGTGCGAGGGGTACAATGAACTGTGTCTCTCTGATGTGTCGAGATTAGGCTTCCAGGCAAGGCCATACTAATGGAAAGGAATCCAGACAATGGATGATCTGGGACTGGTACTTGGGATAAGATCATGGATGACAAGATGCAACATAGAGAAGCCTGAAGAAGACAGTCCATCAAGTAGCACTCAACAACCCAGCACACTGCAGAGCTGAAAGGCATCTGGCAGCATCTTTCTCCTAACGTGGAACGAGTAGCATTGTTGCCATCTGACAGAGGAGGTCAGCTGAGGCACAAAGAGGTTAGGTGACTAGCTCAAAGTCACAATGCTCCTGAGGGCTGATAGGGATCTCCTCTGAAATTAAGTTTCCTGTCACCTAGTACCACGTTTCATATTGCCGCATCCTGCTTCCCTCAACCAGAAGTACTGAGTCTTGAGACAGACATTCATGTGCCCTTCCTGAACCAATTCTTTCCTCACTGATCCAGAGCCCCCAACTATGCTCTCTTTTTGGAGGACAAATTGTATATGCCCCCTTTTTCTTTTCTTCCTCCTACCATCCCTCTGGTCCCACCTCCCAAGAATCTTGCCACCTTGTTGATCTGGAACGCTCCTACCGAACACTGGATACCTCCACCACCAGCCTGAGTCCCTTATCTCATGGATCCCTCTGTGGGGGTCCCTACTGAACCTAGGGGCTCTCCAGCTCAGCAGAGATCCCCAGAGTGCAGGAGGCTTTACTTCCGATTCCTCACTCTCTCCAGCCACTGCTTCCTGGGCTCTGGAGTCTCTGGCTGCTCAATCTGTCATCGTCAGCTCTTTCCCATCATCCAGTCCCACTGTGGGGATGAAGCAGGGCCTTCCTGCTGCTTTGGTTCTAACACTTTTGCCCGAATCACTCCTCTTATTTCCCATTCCTTCAAATAAGATTTCTTGAAGGATCTGAGAGAATCACAGCTCACCTGGTAACAGGCATTCAGGGGCATGGCTGCCATCACCTGGGCTCCCTCACAATGAAGGGCAGGGGCTGAGGGAAGAAGCAAAGAGAACCAAGAATCAGTGACTTTCCTTTAAACATGCAAACCTGTATTAGCTGCTAATATTAACTGACATTCACTCTAGGCTTGCAATGTGCCAGCTTCAGAACTCAGACTTTACATTCATTATAATACTAGCAGATATGTAAAATTATTGTCCTCATTTTACCAAAACAAGGAAATGAGACTTAGAAAGTTTAAGTAATTATTTTAGGCCACAAGAGCTGTATTCATAACCACTAGGTAGTGCTATCTTTCCTAGGTAAAACAATACATCAGGGCAAAAATATAAATAAACAAAAGCAAAACAAACCAAACATTAAAAAAAGAACCCAGGGAACCTATGCAAGAAACTGGCAACAGTAGTTGCTTCTGGTGCAGGAAGACTGGGAAATTGGAATCTGGGACAGAAGAAAGACTTTCTTTTCACTCTATGCCTTTTGAACTGTTCAAATTTTTAGCATGTACCTTAATACCTTTTAAAATATAACAGCTTGTTTAAAAATTTAAAAAAGAACCCAGGAATAAACTTAATAAGAAACATAACAAATTTATGTAAAGAAAATTATATAAAATATTATTGACAAACATAAATGAAAAGGCAAAACATGTTCCTGGATTGAAACAATCAATATTAAACTTTTTGGGGCGCCTGGGTGGCTCAGTTGGTTAAGCGACTGCCTTCGGCTCAGGTCATGATCCTGGAGACCCTGGATCGAGTCCCGCATCGGGCTTCCTGCTCGGCAGGGAGCCTGCTTCTCCCTCTGACCCTCCCCCCTCTCATGTGCTCTCTCTCTCTCATTCTCTCTGTCTCAAATAAATAAATAAAATCTTTAAAAAAAAAAAAAAAAAAAAATTAAACTTTTTGTAAATGCTGACTTTCCTCCGAACTAATCTACAAATTTAGTAATAACTTCCTTTTATGAAGAGCTTGTACATGCTCAGCATCATGCTAAAATGCTTTATACACATCTTCTCATTTATCCCTCACAACATTCCTTTAAAAGAGATTTAGGTTTTGGGTTCCCCCCCGCCAAACAGATGAATAAACAGAAGCTAAGAGATTAAGAGACTTCACCAAGTTCACACAAAGAACAGACGGTCAAACCTGGATTTTAAGCCAAACTTGGACTGCATGCCAAGTTTGCCAGATTCCAAGAGCCATACTTGTAAGCAGCTAACCAATATTACTTTCAAGCAAATTATGAACAGAATTTTAGAAATCTGATAAAGTGATTCCAAAGTTGATACAGAAGAAAAGTCAAAATAGCCACTAAAATTTAAATAAAAAGGGAAAATAGGAAAGAAAAACTCGCAATACCAGATGCTAAATGTATAATGAATAAAGTAGACTGGTACAAGAACATACTGCTAGAACAATAAAACAGAATCTAAGACCCAGGAAAGACTAAAGCATAAAAGTAAATCAGAAAGATGGCATTCCAAATCAGTGAGGAAAAGGGATGGATTATTCAATGAACAACACTGGGAAAATTGGTTAACTACTGAAGAAAAAATGTGTAATTAAATTATCTCTTACCATACACTGAAATAAATTACATATGCACTAAAATTCTGAGTGTGAAAAACAAAACCAAAGAAAATAAAGGTGAGTACGTCTATATCCCAGGGTGCAGAGACGTCTAGGATGAGCAGTTCCAGCACAATGGTGGGGTCACAAGCCAAATGACAAAGAAACAAAGAGAAAACTCTTAAAATGACAAATTAAACTACTTTAAAACTTCTGGCTTACATGACTAAGGAAAACTCAAAAGCAAACTAGGAAATTAACTCTACAACATATGCAAAAAACATTAATAGCCCAGGACCCTAGAAAACCAGTAAGAAAAAGTCGAACATCCTAGAAAATATCACTAATAGGCAATTCACTTATAAGTGGCCAGTAAACACACAAAAAGCTGTTTACCCTCTACTGTATAAAGATGGCAAATTAAAACAATAAAATGTAATTTTTCTATCTATCCAATTGGTAACTTAAAAAAAAAAAAAGATAATGCTTTATACTGGAGAAAATATAGGAGACCAGTATCTGCTGGTAGGAATGTAAATTGTTCCATCATTTCCTCAAGACAAATACCTACTTAAGAATATTCCTATCTATAAGTATAAAATACCAAATTCAGTGGTGTGTGATTTGCTCACATTTAGAAAATTGTTAGTAGTGGTTACCTCTGGAGAATGGACCTTAGGGTCCAAAAAGAGAGGGAGATTTCTTTTTTACTATACCATCTTAAGTAATCCTTTTTCTTACCACACGCCTGTAGTACTGTTAAAATTTGCTTAGTTAAATTTTAAAACCAATTTTTAAAAATTCCAACTTGAGGAATTTATCTGAGATGTGTCCAAAGATGTGTCTGCTCATAAGCATTCATCACAGTTATTTCTAATATGAAAAAGATGCAAACTTAAATATCCAACAATGTGGTACAAATCAGAAAAAAAAAGAGTAGCCATTAAAAATCATGCTGTAGGATATTTCACAACACAGGAAAACATTCAAATGCCGTGAGAAAATTTCATATTTCACTCTTCAATTGTGTAAAAATCATATGTGTGTACTTACAAATATCTACAAAACCACTCAATGGATATAAATTTTATTTTTTTAAAAAGATTTTATTTATTTATATGATAGAGAGATAGCGAGAGCAGGAACGACAAGCAGGGGGAGTGGGAGAGGGAGAAGCAGGCCTCCCGCCGAGCAAGGAGCCCGATGCGGGCTCGATTCCAGGACCCTGGGATCATGACCTGAGCCGAAGGCAGGCGCTTAACGACTGAGCCACCCAGGCGCCCCTGGAAATGAATTTTAAAACAGTATCCCTGAATGGTAGTCTTATTGATGATTTTTTTTTCTTTGTGACATTTTAATTATTTCCCCAATTTGCTTACTAGAAATATACTACTTTTCGAATTAAAAGAATTGTCATTACGCAAGTATTAAATGGCTGACTGGGTCCCAACTCCGTCCTAGCACCTATTTCCCCTGCCTCTAATAGCCTTTCCCAACTTGCCCCCCTTTTAACCTGTTAACTCCTTTTCAGAATTTCAGACCTCAATTTTTTTTTCAAGATCTTATTTATTTTTCGACAGAGAGAGAGACAGCGAGAGAGGGAACACAAGCAGGGGTAGTGGGAGAGGGAGAAGCAGGCTTTCCGCTGAGCGGGGAGCCTGACGCGGGGCTCGATCCCCGGACTCTGGGATCATGACCCCAGCGGAAGGCAGACGCTTAACGACTGAGCCACCCAGGCGCCCCTTCAGACCTCAATTTGAAAGTCATATCCTGGAAGATCCAAATTAAGTCAGATCTGGTGGGCATGTATTCTTTTATCAAGTACCTTACACTGCAATTACAAATATATCTGCCCTTTCAGTCAGTATTTATTGAGGCATACTCTGTGCACCGCAATACGGTCGGCACTAGGGATTCAAACAACTTCTTGTTCTCCTCTAACTTGGACTAAAATTTAAGTGTGACGTTACTTTTGTTATGCGCTAGGTGTATGGTGGTCGGAAAACCCATGATGAGGTCAACAGTGTCAATGAAAGCAGGGGGATTGCCCTAGTCGACGAATACTTGAGAAGTGGAATGAACTAGGCCAAGGGGGGGCATGTTTTACAAGTACAAGGCCAAGAAGCCTGCAGCAGCGGCAAGGGGATTGTGCTGCAAGACCGAGTAGGAAGAAGCTGCGAGACGCCAGGCCAAGCGGGACCCGTGAACGTTCAGAACGTTCTTTTGCCCAAAATCAATGGGGTTATTATGAGCAGGGGCAAAGGTATAATCAGAATTGATTAATATTCACTTCCCCGTTAGCCTTAAAGTTCCTGGGGCTTACTCATTGCTGCATCCCCGGAACCGGAACTACACTGCACTTAACATACGCTCATTGGGGTAACCGACTGAACTGCGGCGCGTCGGTCACCCAAGGGGGCCACACCTACTGGCGGCCCACAGCCTCAGCCCCCATTTCCTGAAGTGGCCGCCGCGACGGGTAAAGGAATGCGGGGGAAGGGGCGGACAGCCCGCAAACCGCCCCGCTCTCCTCGATAGCCACGCCGTCGCCCGACTCCCTCCCGGGTCGGCCTCCCAGAGGCCTCGGGAATCACGGAACCGCCATCTTGGGGCTCGGGACGGAAACCTCCCAGTCCGCACTCACCTCCCGCAGTGAGCGGCTGGCGCTGGACCGCAAGGGCATGGCAGGAGGCGCGCCGGAAGTGCGTCACCGCCAGCGCGTCTCCCGGACTCGCGCTTCCTTGGCTTCAGGATGCTGGGGCTTCTTCGTATTTCGCCGGGCTCCCCGACGCGCGCCGACCCTTGCGGGGAGGAGGCGACTTTCTCTCCGAAGGGCTTGCGGTGGCACAGACTTTAAACCTTCGCAAGGGGCGGAGGAAGCCAAAGGCCATCCTGGATGAGCGCTAGTATCTGGGGATTCTCTTATTTGGCTGTACTCAAGCTGGTTCTGCTCTTTGGACCAGGTCTGGTTTCGTTGTAGATCTATGAGTTGTAACTACAGTGTGAAAAATGCATTTTAAGTCAGGCAAGAGAGAAGTTAGAAGGCTATTAAAAAGGCCCCGTCACAACAATGAAGAGCTGGATGGTTGGCAGCAAGCTGTTCTATAACGGGAAACAGCTGTAACTGTAGATACACACAAACATATTTATATGTACACATGTATTCAGCCTTCTGGATGGTACCTCTCTAGAAATTAATCTTTAAGTATTCTTACTTACCCATTACACATAATCAGCATCCAAACTGCTCCAAAATCGCCAATGTTTATTCTGTCTCAGTGCCCTTGGCTTGACAAAGAACAAAATGTTGGAGATGTGCCTTCTTCACTTCAAGATCTATTATCCCACTGAGGGAACTGAATCCTAGAAAGATGAAACATCAGAGATCTCACAGTGACGTAGGAAGCTTCTTGGCCATTTTTGCATTATGACCCCGACTTTTATCTCTCTTCTCATTGCCTCAACTCAGTTACTGAGGGCCTCAACATCACTTGGGGATCTGCAAACGCTTCCAGTCCCACATCTCCATAGACAGATAAATAGCAGGGCCTGATGAGGTTGGACTGTAAGCTCTGTAATTCAGTTCAAATTCAACTAGGTAAGAACAATACTCTAGGCAAGAAGCCTATTGCTCTGATACAACCAGATAGTCTCTTTGGGGGGGCGGGGCGCTTCTGGCTGGACAGGGGTTTGGCACTTTGGCTGCTCATGTTCTAGTATTTGGGGATTCTAGTATTGGGGGATAACTACTCATGTTCTTAGAGGCTCAGGAGATGGAGTTGATGAAACTTTTAGTGAAACAATACAGACACACCATAGCACAGTATGGCAGAGATGGAAAATACAAAAGAGGTTAAGAAATATGAAGAATAAAATGAGAATATCCATTATACAGCTAATAAATATCCAAAGGAAGAGAATATTAAGTATGAGGACAAGTGAGAAAGATATAGGGAAATGGGTACTCATATTTTATTCTTGAGAATGTGAATATACAGATGCTTTGGAGAGCAACCGGGCAGTATCATAAAACTGAAAAACCATATATGCACTATGACCCTGTAGGTTATATTCCTATAACCTAAAAAACTCTTGCACACATGCACAGAGAGTCATTTTGTATGAATAAAAAAAATGATAAGCCCCAAAACTTTGATTCAGTTATGGTTAAAATTTTGTAATACCGTAAGCCACAAGTAACAATGGTATTTAATGAGAGACTTTGAAAGGGATGAATATTCTTACACATGCTTTTGAGAAATCAATGCCTACATTTCTCTAAAGAAGTATTTTTAAATATTACATACCAGTTACCTAAAAGCATTAAAAAGAGGAGCATAAGCCAGATGGGACACCAGTGTAGTCTGAGTCCAATCAATGCATACTCTATGTGGTAGATATTGTGGAGTGGTTCACTCAACATCTTTTCCAGCCTTCTGGTATGCCTTTCTGTACTGCAAGATGGAAAGCTAAACACCAAATGTCCCATATTCCCTGCGGGTGGGTTTCTGAGTGGGCTCCACTGATAAGATGTATTCATGCAGGACTAACTTATGTGATTCAAGTGTGCAGCTCACCACAGAGGCAGCATTGTTCAGAAGCCCCCCAGCTGTAATCTAGAAGGCAGTTTCAAATCTATTGCAGGAATTAGAGTCCCTTTGATCGTACAGGCCTGCAGTATCGCTGTGGGAGTCATTCCCAGAAATTAAGCCAGAATCTATTTCTTCAACCTTCCCAGTGATTTTATAGATTTTTTTCTTAAACCTTTTATTTATTTATTTGAGAGAGACAGAGACAGAGACAGAGCGAGTACGAGCGGGGGCCGGGGGCAGGCAGAGGGAGAAGCAGACTCCCCGCTGAGCAGGGAGCCTGACATGGGGCTCGATCCCAGGACTCTGAGATCATGACCTGAGCAGAAGGCAGACGCTTAACCGACTGAGCCACTCAGGTGCCCCGATTTTATAAATTTCTAAAACCTTGTAATAAATCTGGTTTATTTAAACTAAACTCTTACAAATACACACTGTCTTATTATAATGAATTTCAGTTTCTAATGCATCCATTAATAAAGAGACAGCACTATCACTGACTACAAAAGTTTTATATTTGCCTCCTAGGGAACCTACTCTAAATGGTGAGATTATGATTACTGCAAACTTTTTTACATATTTATTGTGGAAAATTGTTTTGGCATGCTCTACTTGCTAAAAAAGAAAAAAAAAACACTTGTTAGTATATGCTTGTTGTAGGAAATTGAGTTTATTCACTTAATATGTAATGAGCATATTACCTCTACTGATTTCTTACTATTTGTAAGTCATTACCTTTATTCTGTAACCCCTATTATATAAGTAGCATGTACTTACCAACTATTAAACATGAAGACCCCTTTGCTTTGGCTTTCTCCCTACAGACCTCTTTGAGTTCATTTCTTTAACACATATGAGGATATTCACTCTGGCACTCCTTGAAATAGTAAGAATAGGTAAGTTAGCTGTAGAGAATTCCATTCATTTGTTAAAATGAACTAGAGCTATTACCAGCTTCAACATGTAAATCTCATAAAAATCATGCTGAGTTTTAAAAAAAGCATGTGACAAAAGGACACAGTGCAAAATGTTTATACATTTTTTAAAATACATAAATTATAAATATATATAATATTTATGGATAATTTCTAGAACTTACATATATAGTAAAAGCCCAAAAAGAAAAACATGTATAGTTCAACGATACACAGTAACCTCAGCATAGGTGTTTACACTGGGAGGAAGTGGAAGGCGAGGAGGGTCAGGGGAAGCAGGACTTTAGCTGCGAAATATTTTTGAAATGTTGGCAAAATCCAGTATTTGCTTAACCTAGATGGGGGGTACATGAGAATTGATTACTTTTAGTACTTTTCTATATCAGTTATTTCACATTAAAAATAAAGATTTAAAAGTAGAAATAATGCCTTTATCACATTCATTATATTATTAGACTTTTATCCTGGAATGGACTGTCAGGTGATGTATTAGTTCTGTTTTAATGCTGAAGCCTTCCAGATGTATTTTTAGAACTTGTTTCCACGGGGTAGACCCTAGGCTGTCTAAATTGGGAGTAACTCTTGCTTTACAGTCACTGGATTTCTCACCTCTGTAATGCATAATACCATTAGAACTATAGCTGAAACCTTTCTCACACTTCATACATACAAAGAGTTTCTTCCTATCATGATGCCCACTTAATTTTGCTTTAACAATAAGGAATTTAACAATATTGCTATAATGATATGGAATACTTTCCCATAGCACTTATACTGGTAGAGTTTTTCTCCAGTATAGATACTCAAATTGGGAGGTCCTTTCAGAACTACAGTTAAAAAAAAAAAAAAAGAACTACAGTTAAAGCCATTCTCATACAACACACATTTGTTAAGTTTCTTCCCATGGCAGGCCTGAATGCCCAATTAATTTTGCATTAACAATGTGGGGGGCTCTTCCTTAGTGTAGGTATTCTGATATTAACTCACTTGGGAGATACACCTGAAGGCTTTCCTGCAATCACTTCACTCATAAGGTGTCTCCCCAGTGTGGATGTTCTGATGCAACAAAGTCTGAAGTTATACGTTTAAGAGCTTTCTCACACCTAATATATTCATGGCTTCTCCCTGTTGTGGATTTTTTTATGCTGAATTAGTTTTCCACTGATGCTGAAGCCTTTTCCACACTCTTTACATTGAAATAGCTTCTCTACAGTATGAATAAGCTGATGCTTTCTACACTGGGAGCTACATCTGAAGGCTCTCCCACACTCGTTACACTCATAGTCTCTCCCCAGTATGGATTCTCTTGATGTTGAAGATAGAATTACAGCTGAAACCATCCCCATATTCCATACACAAATAAGGTTTATCCCTATTATGGTTTCTTTGATGCCTGATTGGATTTGCATTGACATTGAAAGCTTTCCCCACATTCATTACATTCATAAGGCTTTTCTCCAGTTCAATTCTTTGATGTCTAATATAGTTAAGAACTATATTTGTAATCTTTTCCACATTCTATATATTTGAAGGGTTTCTCCACCGTGTAGCTTAATGCCAAGTTAGTTTTGCACTCATATCTAAGGTTTTCCCTCATTCCTTACATTGAGATAGCTTCAAAACTCTTCTGTGGACTTTTCTAGTGCTAAGTTGGGAGTTAGCACACTCTGTATGTTTGAAGGGTATCACCCCCATGTACATTCTTCAGTGCTGAATCAGTTTTGAATTAAAGCTGATAACCTTTCCCACATATCCTATATTCATAGGACTTCTCCCTAGTGGGAATGCTTTGAAACTTATAAATATATCTGTACGTTGATTAAAATAACCTTTCCAGTGGAGACTCTAATCCCCTCCACACCTGCTGGAAAAAAAACTTTTATTCCCCTCATCTTCCCCCACCATGGATATTTCCTATTGTCTCTTCAGTTCATAGTCTTCTAGAAAGGTAGTTCTTGGAAAATGTTTCTCTGGAGTTTACTAGAGAGCATAATCTCTTCCTTTGCTATATCTTTTGTTGTTATGAATTCATTTGCAGTGTTGTTTACATCATCTATATTTAGAAATGGAAAACAATACTACACTTAAGAATTGCTCTTAAGGGGCGCCTCGGTGGCTCAGTTGTATGAGCATCTGACTCTTGATTTTGGTTCGGGTCATGTTCTCAGGGTTGTGGGATTAGCCCTGCGTTGGGCCCCTCATCAGGCTCTACACTGGCCATGGAGCCTGCTTGAGATTCTCTCTCTCCCTCTCCATCTGCCCCTCCCCACTCTAAAAAAATTAAAATAGAAAAAAAATTTTTTAAAAGAATTGCTCCTGAAAAAGCAACAGGATCACAAAATCACAGGACTATTAAATATCATTGTCCAATCACCTCAACTAACCAATGACAAGCTGAGGCTATTATAAAGGAAATACACAGTATCTCCCAAAGGAAAATGGTCAAGGTAGAAAAATAAACCAGGCCTTGTTGCCAGTTACATGTTCTTCCATCACCAGCATTGTACTTTCCCTCATCCTACATTTTGACCCAGCAACTCTAAGTATGTGAGAGAAAAATTATTTCACATGTCTACAAAGAAACATGTCTAAGAATGTTCACTGCATCAGTTTTTCAAAACGAAAAACTCCAAACAACCTTAATGTCCATTATTAAGACAATGGCTAAACCAACTGAGCTTTATCCCACAAAATGAAATATTATACTAAACACAAGTGGAAATGAATGAACTTGAACTATGTGTTTAAATCTCAATTACAGGGGTGCCTGGGTGGTTCAGTCAGTTAAGCGGCTACCTTTGGCTTAGGTTATGATCTCAGGATCCTGGGATCCTGCCCCATGTTGGGCTCCCTGCTCCTGGGCATGGAGCCTGCTTGAGATTCTCTCTTTCCCTCTCCCTCTGCCCCTCCCCCTGCTCACGCTCTCTCTCTCTCTCTCTAATAAATAAATAAAATCTTTTTAAAAAAATCTCAGCTACACAATATTGAATTTAAAAAGTAACCTGCAAGGCGCCTGGGTGGCTCAGTCGTTAAGCGTCTGCCTTCGGCTCAGGTCATGATCCCAGGGTCCTGGGATCGAGCCCCACATCAGGCTCCCTGCGCTGCGGGAAGCCTGCTTCTCCCTCTCCCACTCCCCCTGCTTGTGTTCCTTCTCTCGCTATCTCTCTCTGTCAAATAAATAAAATCTTTAAAAAAATAAAATAAAATAAAATAAAATAAAAAGTAACTTGCAGAAAGATATACCATTTATGTGATTCACAATATGCAAAATAATGTTATGTTGTTTACGGAAATAACCATATATAACAAGTTTAAAAGCATCTATGGGCACAATTAACACCATATTCAGATGGTAAACTGCCTCTGGAGCCACAGAGAGGGAAAGGCAATTTAATACAGGGGACTTCAATTACATCTGTACTGCTTTAGTTCTTAGAAACATGGGAAACAGCCATAACAAAATGTTCACGTATGATAAAACTAAGGGGAGGTACATAGAGGTTTATTATACTCCCACTTTTCTACACCTAAAATATTTCTAAGAATGTTTTAAAATCTCAACAGTACCACTAGTAGAACAAAAACAGGAGAAATATCTTCCAGAATAGCAAGGGATGATAAAAGAGCAAAGAACGCCAAGTCCACATAGCAAAACGGACTAAATAGGACAGCAATAATCATAAAAAATTAAAAGCACTTAAGATGACAGATGTCAGACCAAATTTTATCACAATAAATATAAATAGGTTAAAATATTCTTAAAAGCATCAATACAGCAAATGGATGAGACATACTCTGCCTAGATGACTGGGTTACTTTCCATAAGTATAAGGGTAAGGGTAAATAAGCCTGTGAATAGGGTGATTGCCTTCACCTAGATAGCCTCACAAATGGGAAATCTTGTGTTTCTAATATCTGGAGAGCCATTCCTCTTTTCACTAAGGACAAGACCCCATGTACCCATGAAGTACACTATCCTAAACAGAAATTCCTAAATTACTAACTACTAATACAACAAATTAGATATAAGTGAGCTCTCTTTTCCCTAATTACCCTCTTGTAGTTCATTACAATACATTCTTTCTTGATATTTCTTACCAAGTCCAGTAATCATTAAAGACTGGGAACAATAACTTCTGTGTGTTATATGTGATTTCTTGTACCAAACTGGTAGTTTTGGATGGTCCCAAACAACTGGATACTACAACAGCCTTGGTTAAAGCTTCAGCCCTTGGTGACAGAACCCAGGAGGCTGTTCAGTTTCCTAGGACCCGGAAGTCTCCCCATTTTAAATGTGTGTCTAGCCCCTTAGGAGGTGGGCTCCTTGTCTCCCCCTTTCTCACGCCTGGGCAGTGCCACCTGCACACACTTCTCTCGTGCTCCCCATCCCTGGGTCGCTCTCTTTCCAGCTCTAGTAGTGGAACTTGCATCTGTGAGGTCTCCAAGGAGAAGCAAGCACAGGTCTAAGGCAGAGGCACACAGGAACTCTGCACGTGGCCGTCCTTCACAGGAACCACTGAGGCTGGTACCCCCCTTTGGTGTGTTCCTTAGAGCTTGGCCCCAAGCAGTACCAAGCACAAGAGATGTAGAATGAATCATAAAACAAGAGAAGATCAAGGCTCAGGGAGTTTTTTGGTAAAGCCATAGTAATCATATTCTGGCATCAAATGGGGGAGAAAAAATGAACAACCTTCAAACACTTGAAAAGCCTGACCTCGTCCTAAATATTAAATAGCACTCCAGAGCGCCAGCTACATTTGCACAGCACGATGGTGACATCTAATGTTGGTTGGATATATATCAGCTAGCTCTGCAATTTACTTGAAATTTAGAGAAATAGGTTTCTTGGTGCCTCCCATTCTCTCAGGATTCCTGCAGGGCCAAGAAATTTGTTTTTGTTTTTTTTTTCCAGTTTGTAACTCGCCTTTTAATTTTCTTAACAATTGCTCTTATTTTTCATATTACTGAAATAAAATTATACAACAAACTGGATGGCTTTTTTTTTTTGAGAGAGAGAGAGCACATGGGAGCAGGGAAGGGGCACAGAGAGAGAGAGAGAGAGAATCTTAAGCAGGCTCCACACTGGAGCCTGACGTGGGGCTTGATCTCACAACCCTGAGATCATGACCTGAGCTGAAATCAAGAGTCGGATGCTTAATGGACTGAGCCACCCAGGCGCCCCTGGATGTTTTTTAAATTGAAATATATTTAACATATAACATTGTGTAAATTTAAGGTGTACAAAATGTTAATTTCATACATTTACATATTGTAATATGATTGCAATTATAGTGACAACCAGGACCTCTATCATGTTACATAATTATAATTTATTTTTAGTGGTTGGAATAATTAAATTCTAGTCTCTTGGGAAATTGGTGATATAATACAATATGTTGTTTATATTCACTATATTGTACATTAGATCTCTAGGACTTATTTACTACTGGTTGCAAGTTTGTACCCCTGAGCAACATCTTATCTTATCCTCTTTAAAGAATTTCTTTAGATGTTCTGTCTTGTCTTGAAGTCTGATCTCTTCAAGGACAAGGACTGGTCATTACTCACCCTTGAGTCCCAGCACAGTGTGACTCATGGTAGTTCGGTGTCCATGGAATGTATGAATGACCCATTTCAGTGGCCATGCCATGGTCTATGTTGAGTTCCAGTAAGTCACGTCCTCCCACTCCCACAATGTTCCTAATCCACCACTCAAACTGGATATTTTTTGAGTATACAATTTGGTGAGTTGTGACCAATAGAGAACAAAATAAACAAAAATTCCTGTCCTCATAGAGCTTACATTCTTAGTGGCCAAAATTATATCACATAGCTACTCCCAGCAGCAGAGAATCTAGAAGGCAAGTTTTTTGTTTGGTTGGTTTTGTTTTTTTGTGTTTTTTTGCTTTTTGGCTTCCATGGTAGAAAGAGGATGGAAAGAGTGTTGTGTGAGCCAATCTACAGTTCCTGCCACATGGGACTGAGGAGCATACTCACAATGTGTAAATATTATGTACACCACTTAGGTTTAAAACATGTTTCAAAAGTATTTGATATGCCTATTCCTTAAGCCAGCCCTATTTATCATTAGTACTATTATAATAACTTAGATGTCTTTTTATTTGATGACATACAAATAGATCCCCTAGCACAAGACCATGGCCCGAGGGGACCTCCAATCAACAGTAGATATTATCTTGGCACCAGTAAGGTACACCTTGTGGGTCCTGGAGTGTTGCTTAGACCTTTCATTTGTTCAGGTCCCTTTCGTTATCACTCTGTAAAGGTTCTCCATAAGTTACAGGCGCAGCGGGCTTTGCGAGGCTCTTGAGATGTTCACAGACTTTTTGTTTTCCAAAGTTCTCTTGATAGAAACAGGTGCTTACTAGATAGGATGAGTGGAACTGCTCATCTCGCTTAGAATATATCCATTCTTATTTCATCAGTATTAAATAACAGTTTATAAAAACTGACTCCAAAAGTCCCAGGACTTTCCACCAGGGTACACTTCCCAAAGGAAACTCCATCAGAGCACTGGTTCTCAAACTTGGCTGCACATTGGAATCACCTGGGAAGATTTTTAAAAATAGGATGCCTTGGGGCGACTGGGTGGCTCAGTCAGTTAAGCAACTGCCTTCGGCTCAGGTCATGATCTTGGGGTCCTGGGATCAAGCCCCATGTCGGGGGGTCCCTGCTCAGCGGGGAGTCTGCTTCTCTCTCCACCTCTCCCCCCACTCAGGCTCTCTCTCTCTCAAATAAATAAATAAAATCTTTAAAAAAAAATAGGATGCCTGGGTCCCACCCCCTACAGCAGTGATTCTCAACTGAGCGATTTGCAAATGTCTTTTTGTTGTTACAACTGGGGGAGGGTCCATAGGCTTCTAGTGCATAGAGCCCAGGGATGGTGCTAAACATCCCACAATACATAGGGAAGCCTCCCAAAGCAAAAAAATTACCCGGCTCCACATGTCATAAGGCCAACATTGAGAAACCTTGTTAAAGATTCACCTGTCTAGGTAATAGGTTCTTTCCGGGCATGGGAGTTTTAAAACATTCCCAGGTAATTCTAATATGCAGCAAAGTTTGAGGGGAAAAGTCTGGAGACCTGTTGCCAGAGAGTATTTGAATATGTGCCTAAATTCCTTTTGACCCTTTATCACTGAGTATTAACTGGAAAATGTCCACATCTTCCCATTTGATTGTAAGTTGGGGGTTGAAGGTGGTTGGAGGGAGGAAGGTTAGTTGCTTCTGTGAGGAATTGCAGGTTTCCCACAACATGCTGGAACAGACATCGCAAATTTTGCTGCTTATTATTCACCTCACTTGGGAGTTGGCCTCTCTGGTACAGCTCAGGAGGATCATTAACTACAGCCAGACAGTCATATCCTGGAAACAGGCCACTAGGAGTTACACCTGGGAGAGGCAACTCCTTTGCAAGCGAACCTCTGCTCCTGCTCTGGAGGATGACAGCTGGTGCCTCTGGGGAGCGTCCAGGAAGTGCCACCACCATTATGCAACTCCAGAGGGCGCTGTCCACATAGAACACAACGTGAAAGGCGCTCCCTGGCTCCCATGTCCCCACAGGAAATTTTTACACTCACCCTCCTGCCTAGACCTTTAAATCAGACCCTTTTAAATATTTTGCCAAATGAAAATATCCAACCAGCTCCATGTATTTATTCTGATATTTATGTTTTCTCAGATAATGCTGAGGAGAATATATATATATATATATGTATATATATATACATACATACAATATGTGTGTATTTATAACTGTGTATATATAATATAAAAATGTTTTTAATGAAACCAGTTTCATATTATACAGAACCAAATGTGAACTTGCTTTTTTCATTTAACTTTCTATATTGTCCATTTCACAGGTCCAGACATGTAGATACATTATTCCGTTTAATAGCTGCAGAGTATTACACAGTGTGGAACTGATGACCATAAAGAATAGTTGTTTATTGGATACATGCAGACTGAACACAGGCACTTCCTGAACCCTATAACATGATACTGAAAGTACAAAAAGGATGGGAATCTACAAGGACATGAGAATGAGACAGGAGATGAAAACAGAGGAGAGATGCCAACACAGTCTGGGAAGATGGAAAGGGATAGAGAAGTGGTAACCAGAGAAAACTGGAACGCTTGCATGCAGCAGGGTGGGGAGGAGGGTGGCTAGGACACGTGGGTAATACCACGGGCAAGCTGATTCACCCCGTGGAAAGGCTCAGCAATCAGGCATCAGGTATCAGATACTTTGCAAGATGGAGATGAATCATAGGATAGAAGTACAAGCAGAAATTGGACCTGCAGGTCCTACCCCCATGTACACAGCCCAGAGACTTCTCCCAAACCCTACAACAATACGCTTATGCTCTGGGGGGAGAAAATAGCAAAGGGTCAGATTCAAGTAGCAGATTTAAAACAAGGAAATGAATGAAAGTCTGCATACTCAACAGAGAAATATTGCAATGCCTCAACACTGCCCCCTGCCCCATTCTCCCACCTGGCTCTCAAACACTGTCAAACCAGGCTTATATCCTTTGCATGGGAGCCCAGGAGAGCCTTCTTTAGAGGCAATGGGCAATGAATAAACCCACATCAACAGACATCTTGGGTAAGAGTCTATCAACAAAAAATTTGGAAGTCTCTCAAATTTTTCTTTACCATAAAAGACTGGATGTGATTCTAAGGTCCCAAACACGGCCATGTCTATGGGTAGCTTGAATGTAATTTAAATAAAAAGGAAGTAGAGGGAATCCTCTAGAAATAATGATCAAGGATATAGGGCATATTTTATGTTAAAACTGGGAATCCTAGGAACACAGTGATGGGGGTAATGGGGAGCTTTTGGAGGATGTCAATCTGAGATGGACCAGAATGAGTGAGAATCAGGAGCAGGAACCAGGATGTCTTCTTCCTAATTCCCATCAGGAAGGCAAGGGGGCTCGACAGTCATCAGGGGACAGAGTATCACCACTGCACAATCCAATACAGGAAACATCCTGTGTGTACCTATTATACTCCAGGTTCTGGGTTAGGGAACATATATGGATATAGGACTAAGATGCTGTTCTTGTTCTCAATGAACTAGCAACCTATCCAGGGGAGACTGCCAGTCATAAAGCTCCCTGCTGTCCCGGGGCAGACATGAGGGTTCCAAGACTCTCTGTTACTTTCATAGCCCCCTGCCTAGGCACAACTTTGTGCAGATGCGCCCTCATTTCCTCACTCTCCTCCAGCCTTACACAGAAATGTCTTTCCCAGAGCACTCCTTCTCAGTTTGCACAGCCAAAGGTCCCTTCTGACTTCATGTCAAACAAACAAATAAGCATGTAAAAAGCTCACTATGTGCAAGAGGCTAGCTAACTTTGGCATTCAAAATTAAATGTCTTCAAAACATAAGAGGGCTCATTTAGCAGATAGCAGAGAAAGATTTGGTATCATAAATTGTAATTTTAGGGGCACCTGGGTGGCTCAGTCATTAAGCATCTGCCTTCGGCTCAGGTCATGATCCCAGAGTCCTGGTATCGAGCCCCGCATCGAGCCCCGCATCAGGCTCCCTGCTCGGCGGGAAGCCTGCTTCTCCCTCTCCCTCTGCCCCTGCTTGTGTTCCCTCTCTCACTGTCTCTCTGTGAAATAAATAAATAAAAATATTTTAAAAATAAAATAATAAAAAAAATAAATTGTAGTTTTAGTCTGCACAGACCCTCAAGCCACCCCACTGAGAAGGAAAGTATTTTTTATTTTTAGTTCTGCACCTCTAGATGGGAGAAGGGTCACTCAGACAAAGTGTCACAAAGCCTTGAGGCGAGAGCACGATGCTGCCAGAGAACAGAAGGGTACTAGACAAGATCTTCAGAAACACAGTGGTTTACGCCTACAGCTGTGGACCATAACATTTTTGCTTGCACACCTCCTAAAATAATTTTGTAAAAACTAGGTAGTCATGGCCAACAAGCACGTGAATAGATGCTCAATATCATTAGGGAAATGCAAATCAAAACCACAGTGAGATACCACTCTATAACTACCAGGTTAGTCACAATTTTTTTTAATGGAAAATGACAAGAGTTCTCAAAGAGGCAGAGAAATTGGAACCCATGGTTGCTGGAAATGTAAAATGGTGCAGTGGCTGTGGAAAAGTTTGGCAGTTCCTCAAAAAGTGAAAGAATTATCAGCAATTTTGCTCCTAGGTAGAGACCCAAAAGAATTGGAAACAAATATTCAAATACTTGTACACTCATGTTCATAGCAATGTGATTCATATTAGCCAAAATTTGTAAACAAGACGGATGTCCATCAGCTGATGAAAGAATAAGCACAATGGGGTATATACAGACAATGGAGTATTTTTCAACCATAAAAGGGAATGAAGTGCTTGTACACACTACAATTTGGATACACCTCAAAAACATTATGCTAAGTAAAAGGAACCAGACACAAAAGGTCAAATATTGCATGATTCCATTTATAGGAAACATCAGAATAGGTAAATCCATAGAGACAGAAAACAGATTAGTGGTTGCCAGGAAACAGGTGGGTTATTAAGTTATTGCTTAATGAGTATAGGCTTTCCTTTTGAGATGATGAAAATGTCTTGAAATAGAGGTGGTGGTTTCACAATATTATAAACATACTAAACACCACTGAATTGTATGCTTTAATATGGTTAATGGTAATTTTATGTTATGTGGATTTTACTCAATAAAAAAAATCCCATAAAAGAAAAAAAACAAAATAGTCTCCCTACATATTTTTAGTTAATATTTAACATTTCTGAACTAAGTATGAAGAATTGCAAATGAAGTAATTTCCGGTACATCATATGATATTGATGCACTGCTGGGTGCGCAGAGGGCGGCTCTCCAGTGTATCATAAATAACACTTCAAAATAAAACTGTTACATCATTCTTTTAAATATATCTATATAATCTTAATGCTCTAATTTGATACCCCATCGCCTATTTTTTTAAGTTAACCTCTATCCCCAACGTGGACCTTGAACTCACGACCTGAGATCATGGGTCGCAGGCTCCACCGACCGAGCCAGCCAGGCACCCAGCCTTATCACCTATTTTTAAAAGTACATGAACAACCTCTTCTGTAACTATAAGTTATCTTATATCATTCCTTTCTCTTCTTGGAATTATATTTCCATTACATTTCCTCTTTGTGTAATTTTTATTTTTTTAATTATTTTTTTAAGATTGATTGATTTATTTGGAAAGGGAGGGTGGGGGGAGGGGCAGAAGGCAAGGGAGAGAAAGAATCCCAAGCAGGCTCCCCGCTGAGTGCGGAGTCTGACACCGGGCTCCATCTCACAACCCAGAGATCATGACCTGAGCTGAGACCAAGAGTTGGACGCTTAACTGACTGACACCGGGCTCCATCTCACAACCCAGAGATCATGACCTGAGCTGAGACCAAGAGTTGGATGCTTAACTGACTGCACCACCCAGGCCCCTCTTTGTGTAATTTTTAAAGTTTTTTTTCCTGATCCCGAAGTCTCCAAATATTAAAAATTTCTTTTGGATTTGGTTTTTACAGTTGGTATTAGTATACAATTGATCAAAAATACATAAATATTACAAACTTTGATAAATAATATAAACAACTGGGACACCTGGGTGGCTCAGTTGGTTAAGCAACCAACTCTTGATTGTGGCTCAGGTCATGATCTCAGGGTTGTGAGATCGAGCCCCAGGTCAGATTCTGCGCTTGGGACTCTGGCCTGCTTGGGATTCTCTCTCTCCCTCTCCCTACCCGCTCTCTAAAAAGAAATAATAATATAAACAACTATTAAACATAAAAAGAAAAAAATTGTTGAAAACACAGGTCTCTTAAGAGAATGGATGGGGCTTTTCTCTTTTTTCCTGTTTGCTCATGCATTCATGAATAAATATTACCTCTTGCTAATATGAAAGAGTTCAGTATAAACTCTCATTGCTTGTTTTTGTTTCTACACATCTAAGCACTGTTCATATAAACAGGCTTGTTATACCAACGTCAGTCATTCAGTCCTTTCAAGGTATATGCCCAAAAATCACACAGTGATAAATCATAAATAATTAGTTTTAGTGATCTATCAGCTGACAGCTAGAGTAGGTACTCCTTCAATGAATTTTTTTACATTTGTTTTTATCTTTTAATTTTTATTATTGAAAAGTTCAAGCCTGTATAAAGGTAGAAAAATAATAAAATGAATCTCCACGTGACCACCATCCAGCTTTGACAATTTCACCAACCCATAGCCAATCTTCTTTTATTTCAATCCTTTCCTGCTGTCTGTCCTCTACTCCCACCCCTTCACCACTATTGGATCATTTTGAAGCAAATCCCAAGAATCATCTTGGGATGAGAATAGAGAGAATACCTCTATAAATATCTCTTAAAAATAAGAACACTTTTAAAACAAACCAGTACACCTAAGAAATATAAATCATCCAATATCCAGCCATTGTCTAAATTTCCCTGGATTATATCATACATACTTTTGTTTTGATTTGGTTTGGATTTCAGTGTTGGTTTTTCAACTTAAGATTCTAACAATGCCCACAAATTACATTTGGCTGATTTTTCTCTTGCCTTTTTTTTTTTTTTTTTTAAGTAGGCTCCATGTCCAGCATGGAGCCCAACATGGGGCTTGAACTCACAACCTTGAGATCAAGCCCTGAGCTAAGATCAAGAGTCAAGAGTCCATGGATGCTTAGCTGACTGAGCCACTCAGGCACCCCTCTTAAGTCTTTTTTTTATTTTAATTTTTAAAAAGATTTTATTTATTTATTTGAGAGAGACAGAGCACAAGCAGGGGGAGGGGGAGGGGGAGGCAGAGGGAGAGGGAGAAGCAGACTCTTCGCCAAGCAGGGAGCCCGACATAGGCCTTCATCCCAGGACCCTGAGACCATGACCCCAGCTGAAGGCAGACACTTAACTGACTGAGCCACCAAGGTGCCCTTAAGTCTTTTTTCTTAATCAATAGATTCTTTCTCCTTGTTTTTCTTTCCCCTTGCAATTGATTTGTTGAAAAATTGGGTAATTTGTCCTGTAGATATGTTTTCCAAGTTCTGGATTTTGCTGATTACATCTCCTTGGCCTCTGTATTTCCTGAAAATTGATATTTAGATCTTGAGGCTTGATTAGATACAGATTTGATACTTTGGCAAGAGTCCTTCATAGCTAGTTTGTTTGTACTTTTTATTTCATTGGAGGTACCTAAAGTCTGGGTGTCTTTTTTGTGTGTGTGATAGGCTGTATCCATGGGTTTAGTGTTATTAGCTGTATCTACCCATTTCAAAGGTCCCCATCAGTTTTTCATCTGATGGTTTAGCAGCCATTAATGATCACTGCCTAGATCCATCATTTCATTACATGTTCTTCCTTCAATTTTAATGAAAATAAATAATTGGAAACCAGAAAATAATTTTTTCCCTAATTAGAGTCATTCACTTTCATAATTTCTGAAAAGTAGTATACTCAAATAACTTCAAGAATTATCAGATTACATAATTGTTAATATTAAGAATTATATAATTATAATCAGTTACGCCTGTTACTCTTTTTTTTTTTTTTTTAAAGATTTTGTTTATTTTTTGACAGAGAGAGACACAGTGAGAGAGGGAACACAAGCAGGGAGAGTAGGAGAGGGAGAAGCAGGCTTCCCGCCGAGCAGGGAGCCCAATGCGGGGCTTGATCCCAGGACCCTGGGATCATGATCCGAGCCAAAGGCAGACGCTTAACGACTGAGCCACCCAGGCGCCCCTGTTACTCTTTTTTTTTAAGATTTATTTATTTATTAGAGAGAGAGAAGGGGGGTGCACATGTAGGTTGGGGGAGGGGTAGAGGGAGAGAATCTTCAAGCAGACTCCCCAATGGGCATGGAGCCTGAGGTAGGCTCCATCCCATGACCCATGAGATCACGACCAGAGCTGAAACCAAGAGTCAGATACTCAACTGACTAAGCCACCCAGGTGCCCCTGCCTGTTACTCTTTCATGTAAAAGACACCTCGTTTAATCTGATATACTCAGAAAATATTGGAAAAACCAAATATTAATTCTAATGCACCATAGCTTGAATTCAATATTTTTTCAATAAAAATAATTTCCTTGGGGTGCCTGGGTGGCTCAGATGGTTAAGCATCTGCCTTTGGCTCAGGTCATGATCCCAGGGTCCTGGGATCGAGCCCCGCATCGGGCTCCCTGCTTGGCGGGGAGCCTGCTTCTCCCTCTCCCTCTACTGTTCCCCCTGCTTGTACTCTCTCGCTCTCTCTGTCAAATAAATAAATAAAATCTTAAAAAAAATAATTTCCTCATCTCACATTTTAAATACACTTTTTAATTTTATTATTTTTAAAGATTTTATTTATTTATTTGATGGAGAGAGACACAGCGAGAGAGGGAACACAAGCAAGGGGAGTGAGAGAGGAAGAAGCAGGCTTCCCGCAGAGTAGGGAGCCCGATGCAGGGCTGGATCCCAGGTTCCTGGGATCATGACCCGAGCCGAAGGAGACACTTAACAACTGAGCCACCCAGGCGCCCAAAATACACTTTTTAAAAAAGTCTTGGAGATATGTCTCATTCCACTTATGAAAAACACTCACCATATTACCTAATTGTCAACTCTGATCCTCATTTTCAAACCAATAAACTAAATCAGAATTAATTTCCGCCTGACTTTTAAAATTCAAGTAAATGTGTTAATAGGCATTTTTGAGGAATATTATAACAATTACTGAGGAATAAGTTATGGAATACATCTTGTACAACACATGACTAAAAGCAGGTAAGATTCAAATAATGCAGCTCTTATATAATTAATTTATTCATGTTTAGAATAATTTATAAAAATAATTATGCTATTTGCCATCACTTAATTATAATGTTCCAATATAATATTCAACTAACATTGTAAGTTATTTACAAAGCAAGACATATGAGGGAGGTATATTTCTTTGATGTGTGCATGTGCATATATAAATATCAGGTATTTAGCTTTTGAAACTAAAATGATGGAGGCGCCGGGGTGGCTCAGTCGGTTAGGCGTCTACCTCCGGCTCGGGTCATGATCCCAGGGTCCTGGGATCGAGGCCTGCATCGGGCTCCCTGCTCGGCACTGGAGCCTGCCTCTCCCTCTCCGACTCCCCCTGCTTGTGTGCTCACACACTCTCTCTCTCTCTCCTCTCTGTCAAATAAATAATAAAATCTTTTTTTAAAAAAAAGAAAATGATGTATAAAAATCAGAATTAACTTTACTACTTTTGCTTGACATCATGATTGAACTTTCCAATGAAAGAGAAAGGCATATTGCACTAATTAGCCCAATACTTGCATCTTTAAACATTTTATAAGTGAAATAAGATGAGGACTGAGTGCTACTGGAATAAATATTTCAGGACATGTTTTGATAAAAGTACCTTATTAACTACTGTATTGATTAATGCACAGAAAATCTGAAAGAAATCACATGAAACTTTTGTTGGCAAATTTATCCAGTATATCTTGAATAATTTGATAGTTCCCTTGAAAGGAATCAGCATTATTAACTTGTACCCTTTTAGAGGTACCTTTTCTTTCCATAAAAGACATCCTGGGGTGAGTATGGAATGAAATGTACCGAATGGAACAGTTTATCTTAAATATGGGGGGGTAGGCATTTTGAGGATTTGATGTTTGCTTTGATTTCCCAGGGTTGTTGCTAGGAGCAAAGTTTTTTCAACAATAAACTAGAGATGGGAGAGGTGAAGTCATCTGCAACCCACTATGCCAGTACACAATATCTGAATTCAGACTGTCATAATTCAGGCCAATTCCTTCCCCCCCCAAAAAATGTACAAGACAATGTAAGACAAAAGGTAGGTGGGGTTTTTTCTTTGATTAATTATTAAAGGAGCCTTTTCAGAAATCTATATTTCAAAGTGTCTCTTTGTTTGGTGCCCCAGAGGTTTTTGACTCCCTAGGGCAGTTCAGGGCAGGTTAAGAGTATGTATTCTTTATATCAAGCAGAAGGGCAGATTATGAAAGCAGTTGTGGGAAGGAGAACCCGGGGGAGCAATCAGCCCTGCTTCCACACGAAGTTGAGGATCTGGAAATAGATGCTGCTATTCCCACTTTGAAGACCACTGACCACTGACCTCCAGCTTTGAGGATATTTCCTTGGGCTGGGAAAAGGCACATACAGCAGCCTTCACCACTGACTTGCTTTGGAATTCAGGGAACATTCTTTGGCCTTCTTGTTCTAATCTGGCAAGTTGAACCAATGTCTAGTTTCCGGTTTCTTTCCATAGTGTTCTGAGAATTAAACGTGAGAAATAGTTACTACTACTACTTAGGTTTCAAATAGTACTCTTAACTTTCCAAAAGACTTTATTGTCTGGATCTGTGTTTTCCTCCCAACTGTCCCTCAAAGGCAAGTCTTCCCCTTGTGTGGAAGATGTGGGTCATGGAGATCCAGGGCAAGACTTGGCCAAAGATCTCACAGCAAATAAATGACTTGGTTGGAAATAGCACCTTCTTTCTCCACATGCAGAGCATGAAGAAATCACCAATTATATCAAATACCATCAAATTAACAGAAAGTATGAAGCATATCCAGTGTGTATACTATATATTGTTTATATAGTGCATCTGGATTTTTTTAAAATATCATTTTCATAAAGTAACAGAGGCCAATGAATATTCTTAGTCTGCTCCATCAAACTGTGACTCAGTTAACTGAAGAGCAGGAAAAAAACCCCAAAAACATAAAGCTCCCCAAAGCAGTTTCCATCCCAAGATGCATATTCATTCTTCACTGTCCAGTGATGTGTGATGCACTTTGTACTTCTGTAACCACCCTGCAAGATGATCCTTCCCAGGGCAGAATGATGTCAGCCAAACAAGGAAGTTATTTCAGGATAGATTATTATTTTTTTGCTTCATTTGAAACAAAGTTTTAGTTTATTTTTTGGCTAGTAATTCAAAAGGTATTACAAAAGAGTAAGTTTTGGGGGCACCTGGGTGGCTTAGTTGGTTAAGCGTCTGCCTTTGGCTCAGGTCATGATCCCAGGATCCTGGGATCGAGCCCTGCATTGGGTTCCCTGCTCAGCAGGGAGTCTGCTTCTCCCTCTCCCTCTGCCGCTCCCCCTGCTTGTGCTCTCTGTCAAATAAATAAATTTTTAAAAAAAATTTAAAAAAAAGAGTAAGTTTTCCTTCCACCTCTTTACCTCCCCAGAGGTAAGCAACGAGAAAGAATTTAAATCATGAAATCTGTTGTAACCCTGTACATGCCTTGGGCAACATGAGATAAGATATTTGGGGCTAATCCGTTGTCCAGGAAGTGTTTGGATATTGTAAGACCTTCATTTATGGAAGACTAAGTATAGAAAGTTGGCATCAGGGCAGGAGCTGGATGGACAGCAGAGAGGATGGAGATGACCTTGGAGCAGCACTTGGAGTACACAATGAAGAATCCAGCCATTGTTGAGAGTCCTGGGCACTGATTCACAAGGACTTAATCTGGGATGCCAGGGGATGCTGTCAGATAAGCATGCTGGGGTGATATCTGTTCTAGCCCAGCAAGCAGCTACACCAACCTCAGACCTGATATTCCTGTGGTGTGTCTAGAATCAGATAATGGGAACATGGTTCCCCTCTCTTCCTCAGTGCTGCCTGCGGAGGTGGCAGCCATCTGTTACTGGGCATCATGGCTGCCCTCAGACCTCTGGTGAAGTCCCAAAAAGAGGACCAAGAAGTTCATCCGGCACCAGTCAGACCAATATGTCAAAATTAAGCACAACTGATGGAAATCCAGAGGCACTGACAGTAGGGTGCGCAGAAGATTCAAGGTCCAGATCTTGATGCCCAACACTGGTTATGGGAGCAACAAGAAAACAAAGTACATGTTGCCCAGTGGCTTCCGGAAGTTCCTAGTCCACAACGTCAAGGAGCTTGAAGTGCTGCTGATGTGCAATAAATCTTACTGTGCGGAGATTGCTCACAATGTCTCCTCCGAAAACCACAAAACCATTGTGGAAAGAGCAGCCCAACTGGCAATCAGAGTCACCAATGCCAATGCCAGGTTGCGCAGCGAAGAAAATGAACAGACAGCTTGTGTGCATGTCATATTTGTGTTAATAAAACCATAAAACTACAAAAAAAAAAGATAACGGAAACATGATGATCCAGAAACATCATGTTATCACAAGGACAGTGTACAAAATGACTTCTTGATATCTCATATCAGTTCTCCAGAAGCCTGTCATAAGGGCTCAATGTTAATTATCTTGTAGAACTATTAAAGTTCCAGTAGTGACACCATTTCTTTAGTGTGCACTGGGCACGTTTCTATTAAGTTTAGAGTAAGCTGCTTTTGGACACTCAATGGACTGACATCAAAATATTAGTAAGAAAGGATCATGTTTTGAAGCAGCAGGTCCATGTCACTTTGTACACAGAATTTTGGTATGTTCAATAAATCTGGTTGGAGGATAAAATAAAAGTTGGCAGCAAGGTCTAATCAAGGGTCAAGGTAAACATTGACACACATCATATAAGCATAGAACAGGATGAGGGACAGAGTAAAATAATGAGTCTGGGAGAAGTGAATCATAACTGGGAGTTATGGGTGAGTCCAAAACAGGAACAGGAGTTTCCAGAAGTCCACAGAACAGTTAAGAGCAGAATAAATCCAGGTACCCAAGACCAGTGAAACAAAGTTGAACCTAGACACAGAATCCAGTCCCAAGATGGCCCCATTTCTCTGAGCTGCCCCGGAGACTGCCTCATGACCTGGAGCCCCTGCCCCTGCCTTCCAAAAGTTATGTATGACCTAAATTGCTTCATGAATGGAGAACCTTGAAATTTCAGAGCTGACAAGAAACTTAAATATTACCTAATACATCTAATTCTCAAGCGATTTGGTCCCTGGGCCCCATAATACTCTTAAAGACATTGAGGACCCCAAAGAGATTTTGTTTAAGTATGAGCCATATCTGTTGATATTGACCATATTAGAAATTAACACTAATAAAATTTTTAAGTATTTCTTAATTTATTTTAAAATAACAATAATAAACACATTACATGTTAACATAAATAACATGTTTTATGAAAAACAACCATATTTTACAAAACATAAAAATATGAAGTGAGGGCACCTGGGTGGCTCAGTTGGTTAAGGGACTGCCTTTGGCTCAGGTCATGATCCCGGGACCCGGGATGGAGTCCCTCATCAGGCTCCATGCTCAGCATGGAGTCTGCTTCTCCCTCTTGTGATCTCTCACTCTCTCTCTCAAATAAATAAAATAAAATCTTAAAAGAAAAAAAAATGAAGTGAAAAGATTGGCATTCCTTTACATTTTTGAAAATCTCTTTAGTGTCTGGCCTACAGATGACAGCGGAATTCTTATCCCTACTTCTGCCTTTAAGGTGTTTGATAGCACATGGCATGTAGCCTTGAGCAGATCACTGTAGGCACACAAGAATGGTTTTCAGCATACAGACACCTTGAAGGGCCTTGGGAACCCCAGTGGCTCCTGGACTACACTTTGAGAGCTACTGATCTGGTATAATTTGGGACTGCACTTTCCTGTCATGCCACTTATTAGCAAAGTGACCTCTAGCGTGTGACTTAACCTTTCTACGCCTCACCTTCCTTAGCTGTAAAGCACAACTAAAAACGGAAGGTCCCTTTTATGACCACATGTCTTTCTATGGATGTTGCATCCTCACAATCATTTAGATAAATAAATGAGGTGATGGATACCTGTAAATGTTTAACACAGGGCTTGGCTCATAATAGTAACTCAAAAAACGGCTCTTCCTACTATTGTTTTTGGTAGTTATCATTGACTACATTCCAAGCAATGTGCCAGGCACCAAGGGTCACATCAAAGTGAGTAGGATGATGGCCTGAGTTGCTTAAGAATAGGGGAGGTAAGATAAATACACACCTATATAGAACAAAACAGATTATGTCAAGGATGATACAAAAAAAGGAAGAGGCTACATTCATTCATTCATGCATTCATTCACCAAATATTAATCAATTGCTCCCCACATGCCAGGAGTGATATCCAGGAGGGGGCTGATATAGAGGAACCAAGTGAGGGAGAGGGTGCGTGGCAGGAGGGAAGAGGGAGCCATGAAGGGACAGGGGTGGCCCATGCACACATTGTGTAGGCCTTTGTAGGCCAATGTGATTGGGGATAAAAGGAAATGTTTCAAGAGAAAGTGGCATTTGAGTTAGAACTTGAGAAGAGGTAGGATTTGGAAATAGAGTTGATACACAAGTTTTTTAATTCATTCAATAAACATTTGATTTTCTTGTTGAGTCTGCTCCACGTTGCACGAATAAAGGGTCCCCACTTTTTTTTAAGTTCTTTTTTTTTAAGATTTTATTTATTTATTTGAGAGAGAGAGAGATCATGAGCTAGGTGGGAGGAGCAGAAGGAAAGGGGGAAGCAGACTCCCTGCTGAGCACAGAGCCCCATACAGGGCTCAATCCCAGTACCCCAGGATCAGGACCTGAGCTGCTTAACTTAACTGCTTAACCGACTGAGCCACCCAGGCACCTCAGGATCCCTACTTTCAAAGAAGAAAATTTTGCATTTGTTTTTATTATATAAGAAATACACGCTCACTTGAAAAAATTAGAACATACAGGTTGAGCACAAATGAGAAAATAAAAACCACCCACAATCTCTTTATCCAGAGAGAATCCCTTTAGGGCCAGGATTAGAGTGAAGTCAGTGGTACAAAATTTAAGGGAGTGGGGGTGGGGCGGGGATGCTAAAAAATTCAGTAATCAAGATAAATAATATTTTAATGTAATAGTTTTTAAAAAACAAAATTATTGCAAAAAATCCAGGATGACACAATACCTAAATTGTAATAAAGGCAGGATCCCACCCTGCACTTGCCTCGCTCGGTCTCCCTCTCCTTACCCTCATTCTGGCGCTGACTGGGCTTGGTCATTCCCTGCATGTCCCCTCTTCCCCAGATCCATTCTCGGCCCTTCTCTGCCCTCCTCTGGGCTCTGGGAGGCTGATCCCTGAGGGTGGCACCAATGAGCTTCTTTGCCTTCTGGCTTCCAGTTGGGTTCAGCCAATGGGAAGCACCTGTAGGAAACCAGAGGATGGGTGTTTCTTTCCCACTCCCTCCTTTCTCATCACCTAAATTCAGGCAGTGGCTGCTTCTGCCACAGAAACAGCTCCCGTCCAGAGGCCCCTCTCCCACACCTTCAGCTTTCACAGGTCTGTGGGTGTTAAGGGCTTCCTGCTTTTGCCAGACTCCGGGTACCTCACGTTCTCTTGTTGATTCCCTTAATGCTGCTTACATTTCTACAAGTGGACCCTTTAGAAGAAATTCCCTACTAAACTGCAACTTAGGGTACCTTCTGCTTTTTAGGGCAACCTTGACTGTTACAACCACTGTCAACATTTCAGGTCTAAGATATTTGCATTTTTTAAAAAAGAAATGTGTGTTAATTTCAAGACTCCATAAAGATGATATCATAATTGTTTTATGTGATTATACTATGTGTTTAGGAAAACCGCCGCTATACTAGCTTAAAATATTCTACTTGTGGAGATTTGCTAGAGAAAAATACAAGCACAAATCACCATTCGTGCTTTCTATCTCTTTGCTACTTCCCCTCCACAGGTGACTGGTCAACCCTGCTTCGTTCTCTTCTCCTAGGCCAAACTCTCTATTTCCAACAATTTCTAACCTAGGGCCTGGGGCGACTCTAACCTGAACTGTTCCCTCAGTGAAATGCAGGGGTGGGGGAGGGCATGGTTGAGCAATGACCTGACTGTGTCACTGGGGAAAGTACTTGGAAAAAGACCCTAAAGCTAAGAGCAGTGGGGTTACCTGGGCCGTGCTTTGCTACACATTTGAGGAGTTCAAAGGGGTTAACAGCATACTTTTGCCCCACTGTCCACCCTCAACTTCTCCCAACTGGTCCCCCAGTCAGCCCTTGAAACTTGCCTGCTCCTTCCCTGGTTCTTTTGGCACCCTGAGAACTGGGCTGTGTGCGAAGCTTTGTGACTTGGCTTCCCCAAGACCCATGTGCCAGATTCAAATCTAGGCCAGTGTAGGAAGCTAGAAGAAGCTGAAAGAGCCAGCCTGTCAGTGTAGACATCCTTCTCACCCCCTAAATAAATTGTGCTCATGTTCATTCAGTCCTCACTGCCTACTGATTACACTTCATGCTTATCTGACTACAGATGTGAAAAAACTGGAAGGAATGTACATTGAGTAAAAGAAAACACACAAGGGAGCCCAGACAATGTCTCCTCCTGCCTGCTCTCCTAGGAAGCGGTGGCTGGAGGAGGATGTGGTGGGGAAGACGGAGCTCCTCAAGAGGAAGAAAACAAAGTTCTTGGATGGAGAAAATGTGAGAAAACCAGGACAAAGTGAGTAAAGTGAGCATCCACACTGAAGACTCAGCTAGGCAGAAAAAGTAACCACACCTGGTGGGGCCCCTGGGAGGGGTCAAGGTGTCATGGGAAGGGCTCAGCACACAACTGCAGGAGTCCACGGGGGAACCCCTGAGGGGCAGCACTGACATTTCCTTGATGGCTATAGGAAGGGAATGGGAAACCTCCATTCCCAAACATTTTAAAGAAGAAAAACATGAATCTAAGTGGAGATGGTTTTGGGTGTTGTCCCTTAATCTTCTGCTTAAATTGTTAGGAGAGTTTAGAATTTTCCTTTTTGCTTTTTGGTTCTCTCTCTTTGGATTCACAACATTAATGGAGCTCCTACTGTGTACCCCAGCCTGGTGCTGGGGACACAAAAGGGAGGAACCTCAAGGCTCCTACAGTCCAACAGGGGAGACAGACACGTACAGGAATATGCATAATTACAGACGTTCGTACAACCCAGAGAATGATCATTTCTATCGGGGGATGTGGGGGGTAAGAGGAGACAGAATTGGGCATGGGGATAAGGAAAGGTTGCACAGACAAGGCATTTCTGAACAGGGTTTAGAAAGCTGAATGGGAGTTTGCAAGGTGAAATTGGGAGTAAGGTGGAGACGAGTTCCACTTGAATAAAAAGGAACAGTGACACCCATGTAGCAAATACAATCAGTGGATTAGGAAACATTTTTCAAGAACACAATGACCCCCTCACACCCAAAAGGTAAATACTGGGGCGCCTGGGTGGCTCAGTCGTTAAGCATCTGCCTTCGGCTCAGGTCATGATCCCGGGGTCCTGGCATCGAGCCCTGCATCGGGCTCTCTGCTCGGCGGGAAGCCTGCTTCTCCCTCTCCCACTCCCCCTGCTTGTGTTCCTGCTCTCGCTCTCTCTCTCTCTCTCTCTGTCAAATAAATAAATAAAATCTTTTAAAAAAATAAAAAATTTAAAAAATTTTTAAAAATTCTTAAAAAGAAAAAAAAAGGTAAATACTACCAAAACCCAGGTGAGATGTGTCCTTGGAAAAGGTGCTTAAGAAAAGTTTATCCCAATATTGATTCTGGTATTGGCTACATGGAGTCCCAATCGGTATTACTTCTGACTTCTACCCCTGGCTGTAACAGTTTTTTATAGAACTGGACAAGCAGAGACAGGGGAGTGTATTAAAAGCAGAATAAAAGAAAATGAGACAGCCCAATAGCCAGAGGGGGAAAAATAGTAATTCATGGACTCCTGACACAACAGGCTAAGTGACTATCTGCAGGAGGACAGCATATCTTAGGACTTCAAAATAATTGCTTGGTCATTTGCAGCCAGCATAAAGCATAAATTTAATATGACTATTAAATGTGTTCCTGTGAAAGCCATCCACACAATACTGTTAGAATCTAGCAGTTAAGATTGACCCTACCCTTCATTATATCACTCCTTTGCTCAAGAGCTGTTTATCCTCTTCTGAGTAAAAGATAATGTTAAAATGTCCCTAACCTTATATTCAAGGACTTCCACAATTGGAATCCATTCTGCCCCGCCACTTCCATCCTTTTATAAAAAATGTACATATTGGGGCGCCTGGGTGGCTCAGTCGTTAAGTGTCTGCCTTCGGCTCAGGTCATGGTCCCAGGGTCCTGGGATCAGGCCTCGAATCGGAATCCCTGCTCAGGGGGAAGCCTGCTTCTCCCTCTCCCGCTCCCCCTGCTTGTGTTCCCTGTCTCGCTGTGTCTCTCTCTGTCAAATAAATAAATAAAATCTTTTTTTTAAATGTACATATAATTGACATCTAACATTATATTAGTTACTCCCAGTCTTGTTTACTATTTCTCTGCAGAATCTTCTTTGGTAAAATTACTTTCTAAGCCCCCAAAACATGCCATGCCAGGTGATTGCTGACCTTTCACAAAAACGATACTCTCTGGCTACAATAAAAAATATAAGAAACAAGTGTTGGTGAGGATGTAGAGGAAAATGAACCCTCGAGGACTGTTGGTGGAAATTCAAACTGGTGCAGCCACTGTGGAAAAGAGTATGGAGATTCCTCAAAAAATTAAAAACAGAACTACCGTGTGATCCAGTAATTCTACCACTGGGTATTTACCCAAAGAATATGAAGACACTAATTTGTTTACTGCAGCATTGTCTATAATAGCCAAATTATGGAAGCAACCCCAGTGTCCATCAATAGATGAATGGATAAAGAAGAGGTGAGATACACACACACACACACACACACACACACACACACACACACACACTGAAATATTACTCAGCCATAAAAAAGAATGAAATTTTGCCACTTGCAACAACATGGATGGGTCTAGAGGGTATAGTGTGAAGTGAAATAAGTAAGTCAGAGAAAGACAAATACTATGTGATCTCACTCATATGTGGAATTTAAGAAACAAACAAATGAACAAAGAAAAAAGAAACAAACAAAAAAACCCAGACTGTTAACCATAGAGAACAAACCAATGGTTACCGGAGGGGAGGTGGGGGGGGGATGGGTGAAATAGATGAAGGGGATTAAGAGTACACTTATCCGTGATGAGCACTGAGTAACCTATAGAATTGTTGAATCACTATATTCACTTGAATACAGTACACTTGAAACTGATATAACACTGTATGTTAATTATGCTGTAATTAAAATAAAAGAATGATATTCTTACCTTCACACCCCCATACGTGACTAGGTTACTAGATATCTTTTCCTCTGCAGACCACTAGTTGAAATTCTCTTTTTTATGTTAATATTCAAATAGTGTTTTTTTTTAAAGCAGTGCAAGTTTCTTGACATTATTAAGAAATGTCAGTAATTACAGTGGTTTGGTATGGATATGTAAGGATATGTAGGACTGAGTCATATCCACTTACACCCTACTCTTAAAAGTATATTTATGGGATTTAGATTATCTTTAAACTGCCTACACAATGTAATAAACTATAAAACTGAGTGCCCAGTGTTTAAGGCATGACCATTGCACCTGAGGTAGAAAAGCACTTTCATCTGGAATAAGAGCTTATTTTTTATTGTAGTTTCACATAACTTGTTGAGTCAGGTTTTCTGTGGGTGAGTTCACTTGGTCACATTTAGTTATGGGTAATTTTGCACCTGTTGTGCAGCAAGTTCCTTTTTAAAGCTTGAACAAAGGTTCATTCATTCATTCCTTTCACAAGTTTCACTGAGCACTTTCTACGTGCCAGGCACTGTGCTAGGTGCTAGTTATACAATAAAAGGTGACCGTGTTCTAAAGGAGCTCCCCAACATTGGTTGGGGGGACAGGGCTAAGGCTTGGGGCAGAGCTATGCCCGAGGGATTCTGTAGCAATGATCCAATGCCACTGCCATGCTGAGTAACAACCAACCACATAATTTCAGTGATATATGACCATAACTGTTAATTTCTCATACATCTGGGGTAGTGGCCTAGGCAGTTCAGTTGATCTTGGTTGGGCACCCTAAAGGGCCTGGCTGCTGTTGGCTGATCTAGAATGGTCTCATAAAAATGACTCATCTCGGGGTGCCTGGGTGGCTCAGTCATTAAGCGTCTGCCTTCGGCTCAGGTCATGATCCCAGGGTCCTGGCTTTGAGCCCCGCCTCGGGCTCCCTGCTCAGCCAGGAGCCTGTTTCTCCCTCTCCCACTCCCCCTGCTTGTGTTCCCTCTCTAGCTGTCTCTCTCTCTGTGTCAACTAAATAAATAAAATCTTTAAAAAAAAAAAATGGCTCATCTCTGCTTCATGTGTCTCTCGTCCTCCAGCAGGATGTTCTCATGGCTGTGGCTCAGGCACAAGAGGAAGTACAAGCCCAACTACACAAGTGACTTTTAAGCTTCTGCTTAAAAACCTCCCACTGGTCAAAGCAAGTTGCATGGCTGAGACTAGACTCAGAGTTATATGGCACAGGGCACGGGTACAGAGACAGGAGAACTGGGGTCAGCACTGCAATCTATCACAGGCTATGAACCCGCAGACCAGGGGCACCTAACTCAGCCTATGGAGATAAGGAACGGTGTCCCTGAGAAGGTGATGTTGACTTGAGTTGAATCTTGAAAGAGAACAGAAGTTAGCTAGATCAAAGAGAAGGGAAGGAACGTTTAGCAGAGCAACCCACATGAACTAAGAAGAACTTCAGAGATTGCAAGTACCCTTTACCTTTTCTCCCCATTTTCTGTCTGGAATTTAGAATGTGAGTCCTAGATATGCAGCAGCCTTCTTATGACCATGACACAATAATCATCAGATTGAAGGTCTACAGAAAGATAGCACCTAACAGCACCACTGAGCCACGACAATGGCCTTGTCATCTGGGTCAGCACCCAGGAACTCCCTGCCAGTCAGTGCTGCAAGCACCACCATTACCTTCCTTTCTTCCTTAGTTAAAACTCCAGTTCCTTCAGTCGAGCTGACTCCAGATGTTGTGCATCATTTGCAGAAGTGTTAATACTAGTTCTCTCAAGGATGAAGTTTCTAATTTTCTGGAGTTTCAGGTGCTCTGGATAAGACAACACCCCTGCCCTGCCTCTACATCATCACTGCCAAGCATCAACAAGTGCACCTCGGACTCCCAACAGTATCCAGTTTGGCCACCTTGAGACCATAGACCACGTCAATAGACCAATGATGGTCCTCCTTGAGACCATCATTATCTGTTATCATGATTCCTTTTATCCAGCTTCATGCCAGTCACACAAGGAGCCGAGGATCCTAGGTTGTTCATTATCAGTTGCATTTCATCAAAAATGGCCCTGTACATCCCGTTCTCTGACCCCATTTCCCAGATCCCCCACCTCCTGAAATCCTTAGGAATTCATTGTCAGGATCAGCAAAATCCTTCTTTTTTCAAAGTCTCTGAATTTTTTCTTCACCTTTTTGCTCTAAAGGAAACTGGGGTCTCCTTTGAGGATGCTGCTTCCTCTGCAGCCCTCTCAGGTGGTGGCTGTTTTTCTCCCACATCCCACAGTGGAATAATCACTGTCCTCTATTACTCTCTAATATTCCCCATTCTGCTTCCAGACCATTCTGCTTCCCTGCTTCTTAACACTGACCAACTTTGATTCTGATGTTAACCAGACTATGCTACTCTCATTCCAGCCATATGGCCACTCTCCCTTTGTAACCCAGCTCCAACACGATCTCAACATCCTTAGAGATGATCCTTCCAAAATGCTTATTTCTAAAATCCTTAACCTCCTCCCCTCAAAAAGCCTGTCCTCCTCCTTAGCTCAGTTATTCCCCTCATGTCCTTGTTTCACCTCTTATCCTACTTAGATTCTGTGGCTTTTTATTATAATCACTCTTTTGAATACATCCTTGGTTCCCTTTCTCCTCTCTCACTTCATTCTACTCTCTGACAGAACACAAGCCTTAATTAAATCTAACTCTCCACCTATGTCTGCACAAGTGCAACAGCTGAACATGGCTGGAAAATTCACACACCTATGCCAACTGCTCTCACTTTAAGTTTATGACCACATACCTTGCAGAGGCCTTCAATGTCACTCATCAATCCCATTTACATTACCTGAGTATACTTACTAACCCATCCTCATTAATGGCCATTCCATATCTTCTCCTCTCTCTTTAAACTTTCCACAACTTCTTTCCTATCCTCAGACTCAGATGACAACCTTCTCAACTAGTTCAGCAAGAAAATAAAAACAGTAAAAAGAGAATGTTCACAAACTCCCAGAACATTATCTCCCCACCTACCTGCATCTAGGCTCATTCAGTCCACCTTCCCTCCTATTAATAAGGACGAACTATATGTGCTCCTAACTTGGGCCAACTCTCCACTCGTGTACACCTTATTCCACCACTCTAACCATTCTCATCTCTGTCCTGGACCATTTCCACCAATAAGTAAACAAGCTGTTATTTCTCCCATCTTAAAACAAAAAACTGTCTCTTGACCTCACTTCCGTCTACTATCCCATTTCTCATCCCCTTTAGACACTGTCAGTTGGCTATCTTCCCTACTTCCAATTCCTTTCCTCCCAACAGATTTTCATGCCTATGACTCCACAGAATGTCCTTTAGTCAAGATCATTAATAACATCGATCTTGCTACATCCAATGGTCAATATCTTTCTTAATCTTTCTGAAGCTTTTAACACAACTAAATACTCCTTTCTCCTTGATACACTTTTTTCTCTTGGCTTCCAGGACACTATACCCCCTCGTTTTCCTCTTTTTTTTTTTTTTTTTTAAGATTTTATTTATTTGACAGAGAGAGAGCACAAGCAGGAGGAGCAGCAGAGGGAGAGGGAGAAGCAGGATCCCTGCAGAGCAGGGGGAGCCCGATGTGGGACTCGATTCCAGGACCCTGGGATCATGACCTGAGCCAAAGGCAGTTGCTTAACCAACTGAGCCACCCAGGCGCCCCCTCGTTTTCCTCTTAACTTGCTAGCGATTCCTTCTCCAGTTTCCTTTGTCCTCTTCTCTATCTTCTCACTCTTTCAGAATGTTCTCATCCAGCCTCATGGTTCTACATACTATCTCTATCTTGACAACCCTTAAATGTGTGTCTCTAGGCTGGACCTCTCCTTTGAACTCCAGACTGTATTTACCTGCCTACTCCAACATTCCTACTTGGATGTCCAATAGGCATCTTGAAATTAACACATCTCAAATCAAATACCTGATTTCCACCCCAAACCTAATTCTTCCCATTTTTGAAAAATGGCAACCATATCCTTGAGTCAGCCCTGACTTGTCTCTTATCCCCACATCTGATCCATCAGTGAATTATTTGACTCTATCTTTAAAATATATGTTTTAATAGATATTGTGGAATCTACTACCTTCACTGCTACTACCCCGATCCAAGCCATTAGTCTCTTGCCTAGCCTCCTAGCTGATCTCCTAGCTTCTGCCCTTAACTCTGTTATGGTTTATTCCCCTCACTGTATCCCAGATGATCCCTTCAGAATATAAGTCATTCAAATTCATACCCTCCAGTAGCTTCCCATTTCACCCAAAGTAGGAATCAAACTCCCACTAATAAAGACAAACACTCAACTTCCTTATTTACTCCCCAATTACTCATTCTGACTAGTCACACTGCTTTCCTTGAGATTCCTAGCTTAGTACCTCTGCACTTGCCTGTTCCCTTTGCTTGGAATGGTCTTTCCTCAAATATTCTCTTGCTTTTTCCCCCCCTCACATCCTTCAAGTCCTTGCCAAAATGTACTTTCCCTGACGCCTCAATTTAAAATCGGAACAATCCCCACCACAATCTCTATCTTCTTCTTTCCTTATTTTTCTTCATAGCACTTACCACAATCTGATATTCCACACATTTTATTTATGTGTTTGTCCCCCATCCAGTAGAATGAAAGTTCCACAAAGGCAGGAAATTTTGTCTTTTATTCACTGCAGTTTTCAGGGCCTTGAGCAAAGCCTGGTATGTAATAGGCAACCAACAAATATTTCTGGAATTTATTGCATGAAGATTAGGATGGAGGGAAGAGAGACACCTGCTCTTAAAGGTACTTAATGGCAGGCCAAAAAAATTTTCACCTTGTCTATAATGAGCTCCACTGCAGCATTTCATCAGAGAAGTGATTAGGATTGGATCTATACAATGAAAGATCACTCTAGCTGCAGGGTGAAGCAAAGACTGGAGAGAGTAGGATTGGAGGTTGAGGGAAGAGTTGAGGGGTTGTTGGCAGAAATTCAAGCAGGAAAAATTGAGAGCCTGAGCAAAGATAGTGTCTGTGAACAAAAAGAAAAGGAAGCAAATTTGAGTTATATAAGGGTGACCAATGTGGTACATGGGGTTAGAGACCACCAGAAGACATCTCTTTACTCTCCTCAGATTTCATCCCCAGAAACTCCTTGTCTAGGCTATCATGGATCACCTATATAAAGCTCTGGAGATCTTCTGAAAGCCTGGAGGTAGAATTCTCATCTCAGATTATATCTTGGCCCAATTCCAAATAAGGCATCTCTTGTCCAATAATGTCCAGCTCCTGAACCACCACCGACACTGAGGTTTAGGAGGAACTCCTGACTCTTTATTCCCCATTTTCTCACCCTCTCTGTCCTATTAAGGGGCCTCAAGAAAGTAAGAACCAACAAGAAACTTAATACCATGTTTACCTTTTCCTTCATCCTGACCTACCCTAATCCGACTTGTTCTCCCACTACTGAAACAAATACTTTTAACACAGAGATAAAGGCCAAGGGATCCCCAGTCCGGTCTCCGCCCCCAGGGCCCAGCTCAGGGAAGCAGGTTCTACTGAAGGCAATTGTCCATTTGATAATAGGATTTATAGCAACCGAAATTCCCTTCCTGGCACACTTCTTCAGGAGGTGCTGGCTCTCTAGGATGCTGAGGTCCAACCTGTGCAGCCCGCAGATGCTCAACCAAAGTAGAAAGCTCTAGTCCTCCAGAATCCATTCTCTAAATCCAGCCTGTACCCTCGTCAAGCCTAACACCAGCATTTACATGGGTAAATGCTTATTACATAGTAACACAGAGCTGGTGACCAATGTAGGGAGGGTAATGTCACTCAGGTTTCAAGTCTTGACATTCACATTGCAGGTTCCATATTGAGTAAAGTGTAGAATTCTGGAGCCCCCATGTAAAAAGGAACTCAAGGAAAGCCCAACTGTTCTTTTTTTTTTTTTTTTTTTTTTTTTTTGAGGGCGGGGAGGGGAAGAGGGAGAAGGAGAAAGAGAATCTTAAGCAGACTCCATGCCCAGCACAGAGCCTGACATGGGGCTTGATCTCACAACCCTGAGATCATGACCTGAGCCGAAATCAAGAGTGGGACATTTAACCAACTGAGCCTCCCAGGCACCCCTGACTGTCCTTTTAATGTCAGTGAACAGGAAAGACATGTAGCCAAGTGTAGCAGTGAAGAAACTCCAGTCCTAGTACACAGGGAGCAATGGTCTAGGTAAAGGTAGGAGTGGGTAGTATAACCAGCAGAAAGATTCTTCTTGACCCCTGAGAAAATCAGACTCTAGCTCAGTGGCTGACTCTTTACCATGTGGGTGGGTCTCCAGATTCCAAAGATGGCAAAAGTCCAAGGGGGAGGGATGGAGCACAAAGCTCTGCTGAATAGTGGTCCCTGGGAGTCAACTCTCTTGAAATCATGCTTTGAGAAGCACTTAAAGTACATACAGCCCTTTGTCAGGATTCTTAAGTAGGGACCCCTTGCAATTGGATCTGATTTTGTGTTTGTATGATGATCAAATGTACATTTTCACAGAGAGATGGTCTTTATCTTTCATCAGATTTTTCTGAGACTTAAAAAGAGATGGGATCTGTACAGCCTTAACCGAGCTTTCTAATCTGGTATATTAGCCACGTTTCAAGTGTCCAATAACCTCACGTAGTAGTGGCTGCTATATTAGACAATGCAGATACCTAACGGTTCTTCATCACAGAAAAGTGCTATGGATGGTGCTCACTTAAAGAAATGGTGTTTTCCCTGTGAATGTTCCACAAGAAGGCTTGGATATCGAACACCAGCATTCAGATTTCTTCCCGGTGCTGTGGAATACTGTAGACTCTTAGAAGCCGCATATCTGAACGTGCTGACTACCACCAGAGGCTAGTGACCAAAGGAGGCTTTTCTTTAGCTGCTTGGCAGTCTATCAGCACAAATTCCTCTCAAGGAAAAGATGGTAGGTGATATGAATTATTTAGGGGTTTTGGTATATTTGAGGGATCATTATATTTGGGAAGGCTTCAGAAAAGCATGAAAAGAACAGTAGAAAGGGCTGGATTACAATTACTGGTGTTCATCAATGACTGACAAAGACCTAGTTTCTCTTCTCTTTTCTTTTTACATGAGGCCAGTAGAATCCCCCATGAGGTCTGCAAGGACTGAGGATTACATGGTGATACAGGGAATTGGGGCAGTTTTTTCTTCTTTTTGAATGTTAAATTTCTATTCCTGTAACTGTAGAAAGAGTTCTGCCCCGAATGAACTATCAACTATCCTTAGGAGGACAGCAAAACAGAACAGACTCACTAGTCCTGTCCATGATCACAGGGAGAGGTAGCTGTCAAGGAGTAAGCCTGGACTTTCTCTCGGACCGGAGGTTGGGTCCATACTTTTCCACTATAAGCCATGTAATTGTGGATACATTGTTTAGCTTCTCCAAGCCTCTATTCCATCATCTGGAAAATACAGAAATTACCTCCTAAGCAGAGAGGACAATGCAATGACCCCAATACGCACGCAGTGCTATGCTTGGCTTGTCGCCAGCTCCGAACAAGCAAGAGCTACCCTATCATTCTCTTCTTTCATAGTCTTCGTGCCTCCTAATTCCTTCCTGGGAATGCCCTCTGTTTGGGACACCCTGGGTTTTTTATTGCTGTGAATACCTATTTCTTAATGACTGTTTCCAGCCCAACCTTTCTGAAAGTTCTTCCTAACTGATATATGAGTGACACACTAAAGAGGCTAAGATCTGTGGTATTACTTGTGAGGAAAGAGGTGGGCAGGTACTTGTACGGAGAATTATGCTAAGTGTTTCATTAATCATTAAGGTCCCCATATTTATCGCAGTGTTATATGTCATAGGGAAACTGGGAACAATCTAAATGTCTGACAACCAAGCACTAGAATGTTGGCATATGACAAACCCTTTCGAAGTAATGTTTTCCATAAATATTTGTTTACATGGGTAAATGCTTATTACATAGTATGAGGTGAAAAAATCAGAGTCAAACACCCCCCAGACACTTGTATAAATGTGTATAAATGTGTGCCCGGAGACATGTCAAGAATATTCAACCATAGCTTCAAACTACAAACACTTCAGATGTCAATTAACAAGATCGTGGACAAATTATGGTATATTCACACATGGAATGTTACAAGGATAATAAAAACAAATTTAAAAACCCCTATTACTCTACGCAACAACATGATGAGTTTTACAAGGATAATATGAAACGAATAAAGAAAAGCTCAAAAGAATGTGGTATGATTCTATTTCCGTAAAGGTCAAATTGGGGAAAATTTAATTGTCTTGCTTAAAATGATAAACTGTAGGGGGCGCTTGGCTGGCTCAGTCAGTGGGGCGTGTAACTCTTGATTCTGGCTCTTCAATGTATATCCCAGCATGGAGTCACTCTGAGGAAGAGAAATGTCTCTTCTCCCTGCCGGGGAGAAACTGGGACAGAGGGAGGGCCACACAATTGAAATCCCACCACCACAGGTCTGGTCATTTGTGCCAATGATAAGGCCTTGGGAGGCCCAGCTGATGGAAACCAGCAAAGACACTTACTAGATTATCCTATAGAACTCCTATAACTCTGCCTGCTCTCCCTTTCAAAGCCTAGAAAATGGGCCAGAAACTGAGCAAGAAGAAAGAGGTATTATGATTAACTACCACTTTTTTTTAACATTTATTTTTTTTATTTCAGCGAGAGAGAGAGAGAGAGAGAGAGAGAGAGAGAGAGAGAGAGAGGGCGTGCGTGCGCAGGGGGGAGGAGCAGGGGAAGAAGGAGAGAGAAACTCAGGCAGAATCCCCGCTGAGTGGGGAGCTGACTTGGGACTTGATCTGACCCTGAGATCAGACCTGAGCTGAAACCAAGAGCCGGACGTCTAACCGACTGCACCTCCTAGGTGCCCCTTAACTACCACTTTTTAACTCATTCTTGTCATAATATTGTATTAGGGGTTGTTATATGCACTAATCCTGCCCTGACATTCACAAGAATTCTATAAAGTAGATATATATTTTACACTGATATTCCAGGGCTCAGAGAGGTGGGAAGGACTTACCCCAGATGCCTGACTGCAAAGTCAGTGGCTTTTACACTTGGCCACAATTTACATTTACTTGAGTATTCTCATCTATTGTTTACACTCACAACAATCATGTAAAGTAGCTCAGAGTAGTTGTGTGATTTGCCCAAGGACACACAGCTAGTAAGAAGCTATAATTTTCAATAACTTATTTCTTTTTTTCTTGTGGGGGTAATATTTTTCCTGTACCCCAACTAAATGCCAATATATCTATGTCCTCCCATACATTTAGTTATTACATCTAGGTAATTATCTAGTTAGAATCTCCTGTAAGAAGGGTTGAAGATGTTGAACATGACACAGAGGCCAAAAAAATGTTATCTTCCACTGCTAAATCCAGTGGAGTGAGCAGGCAGGTACGATCCAGAAATAGCATTCAGGTTTTCTCCTCTTTTTTGCAACAGAGATAAGATTAAGGTATAAGAGCAAGGCTTAAGATCTTGCGGGTATTTGGTTTGTGATTGTCCCTGATTTCCCTATCAACCTCATCTCCCAGGTCTCCTTTTTCTTTTTCTACCCTGTCCTAAGGGAGTTAACATTTTCAGCTGCCTTCAAGGAGCCTACTTTCCAGCACCGGCTCCCAGCTGTGGGAGAGAACGCTTCCTCCTTTGCTTCTCCCAGTCTACCGCGAGCAGACTCTCCCAGCGGCTAAGTCTCTCTGTGTTAAAGCTGCTAATATCAAGGCTACTAGGGAGTGAGCGCTTTCTCAACATCATCTTGGAAGGTGGGTCACTATTCTGGCAGAAGGCAGAGGGCAGTGGAATTTGTTCTGAGTAGGTACAGTTATGCAAAATGCAAGGAGGAAAAGGAAGCCGATAGGGCAGTTGGTGAGACAGAAGAGAAAAGCACAACTTGGCTAGCAGTGAGACTCTCTAAAGCAGGAGAAGCCTAAGCTATTATCAAGGTAAGGAGAGCGTTTTCTCTGTATACACCTCCACAGCGCGGCCATTGTCCCAGAAAACCTCCTGCAGCTAAGCTAAGGATTTTAACAGCAATGGCAGAGGAGGGGGGTTGTGGAGGGGGGCTAAATCAGAGTCGCCCGGAGAATCTCCCTGAAAAAGTACAAGCCTCTTGCCAACAGCTCCCTCATCCCCACCCAGCTCCATCTCTGAAAGGATCTGAAAAAGCCTAGAAGGCCAGTAGGGCTGTCCTGATAGATGTCTTGTAGATGGTCCCCTGACTCATCTAACTTACTCCGATCCTGGCTTCTGAGTTCAAGTTTCTGTATTTGCTGTGTCTTCTCTGCTCAGGTGCTGGAGAATGGCAGACGGGAGGTGGAGGGAGCTGTAGGTTTTCTCGAGCTCAGGCGAGGTGTGATGTGATCACTGAATGCTCTCGGCCCTGAGACTCAAAAGACCTGGGGTCTGATTCAGGTAGGGCTATTTCCACCATTGAGTCAATCAGTTACAGTTTCAGTTTACTTACTCTGAAACACGGGTGTGTGGATTTTCAGTGTCCTGTATATATAACTGGATAGCTGTCATGATTGTGGCTGAATGGGGTTTCAAAGTTGTGGAATGCTATTCAGATGTAAAAGAAGATTAAGTTGTGAGGCCGGCACATCAGCCCAAGTAGAAGAGACTTCTGTCTTGTATGGCCTCAGACCAGTCTAGAACTTCTGGTTGGAATTGAAATACGTTTATATGCGCAAAATAAAACTATCTTGTCCCCCCCACCCCCGCTTCCTTACCCGAAATCAACGAGGGCACCTCAAGCACTAAAAACTGCTCTACAAATGATGTCATTCAGTCATCATTCGGTAGATGTTTCAGGCACTGTTTTTGGCACACTGGAGATGCAGCAGTGGTGAGGACCCAGGTCCAACCCTCCTGGCACTTTCAGTCTAGTTAGTGTTTGTTACTATATGGTCACCTTTGCCCAGGTGCTTATCCCCGTGGTTTTCCTGGGTCTATAGGTATATGTGTGGATTTCAGTTTCCCCAATCCAGCTCTGATCTCTCGGTTTGTGAAAATATCTTCTGCCATCTCTAATTTCGGGTTATGGGAGCATAATCTCACTGGGGAATCTAAGTTAGGAATGTGCCAGCGGCTGGAATCCGGGACTCTTAAATTGCTGCCTGTTATTTTTTCCCTCAGAATTCATTTTCTTTTTTTAAATATTTTATTTATTTGACAGAGAGAGACACAGTGAGAGAGGGAACACAAGCAGGGGGAGTGGGAGAGGGAGAAGCAGGCTTCCCGCAGAGCAGGGAGCCCGATGTGGGGCTCGATCCCAGGACCCTGGGATCATGACCTGAGCCGAAGGCAGCCGCTTAACTGACTGAGCCACCCAGGTGACCCCCCCCTTTTTTTTTTAAGATTTTATTTATTTATTTGACAGAGAGAGCACAAGCAGGGGGAGTGGCAGGCAGAGGGAGAGGCAGACTCCCTGCAAAGAAGGGAGCCCTGCTCAGGACTTGATCCCAGGATCCTGGGATCATGATCTGAGCTGAAGGCAAACACTTAACCGATTAAGCCATCCAGGCGCCCCTGCTCATTTTGTTTCTAAAAGGCTACCCAGTACTCATTTGGGGGTCATCCATAATTCAGCCCGTGGTCATCAAGCTGCCAGATGAGGTCACGTTGATGATGGTGATGTTTTTTTAAGAACAATACCACTCACCCCTAGTTGGTGCAACCTGTTTTTAAATTATTTTGGGGGGCAGTGATCACAGGATGTGCTGAGGGTTTTCTCTGTTTTTTCTTTTTCTAACTGAGCTGGTTAGACAAGAGAAGTAGTCTGAGTGGTCTTTTGCTCTGCAATACAGCTTTTATTTCTTTTTTTATCTTTAAGATTTAGTTATTTTTTAAGATTTATTTATTTATTTAGGGAGAAGGAGAGAGAGAGGAAGAGAAGCAGACGCCCGGCTGAGCGGGGCTGATTTCACAACCCTGAGATCATGACCGGAGCCGGTATCGAAAGTCAGATGATCAACCAACTGAGCCACCCAAATGCCCTGCTTTTATTTCTTATTAATTTAAAAAAATAATGTTCATGGGTTTTTTTTTTTCTAGTTTTCATTAATACATACTCGGTGTAGAAACTCCTTTTTTTTTGGAATAAGGTTAACTGTGCTATACCATCAAACCTATGCCTCTAACTTTATTAATATTTTGCTCCATGCAATTGAGAGAGTTTTGGTTCTGTGCTCAGTACTCAACAGAATCATCTACATTTTAGTAACTGATACTACAGAGACACCCATGTGCAAAGGACAAGTTTCTGTTTCTCAGTGGATCTCATTCAGTTATCTGCTTTCCAGCTATGATTACTCTTCTTCCCATATTCAACTACTGATTTATTCAACAAGTGTTTAAAGAGCCTTAATCACTTACAAGTTTCATGTACCTTTAAATAAGACAAGACATAGCATTTACCCTTAAGTTACAGTAGCCCAGTGGTAGAAACATTCTTCTACAGCTATTTACTATAGAGTGAGAGATGGATGCTACTGGAAAGTTTAGAGAATAATTAAATCTCAGGAGTAAGGGCTTCTAAATAATAGGAAAGAACTGAAAGTAAAGTCTAGAGCCTACGGTGTTGAAAAGCAGGGGACTGACAGGGGATCAAAGATCAGACCATGAAGGTCCCTGGGTACAAGACTTGGGGATTTTAGGGACGCCTGGGTGGCTCAGATGGTTAAGCATCTGCCTTCGGCTCAGGTCATGATCCCAGGGTCCTGGGATCGAGCCCCACATCGGGCTCTGTGCTCAGCAGGGAGCCTGCTTCTCCCTCTGCCTGCCTGTCTGCCTACTTGTGATCTCTCTCTCTCTCTCTCTCTCTGTCAAATAAATAAATAAAAATCTTTAAAAAAAAAAAAAAAAGACTTGGGGATTTTGATTTAATCCCGTATGTGCTGGAAAGTTACTGAAGGATTTCAAGGAGGGGACTGATAGACTTGTGCTTTAGAAAAGACAGTTTTTGGCAGCAGTGGATGGGGGGGACGGGGAATTTGAGAGACAGAAGAGAGAGGCTACTTACTATCAAAGGCCAGGCCAGAGATGAGCAGACCGGGGATTCTGACAACGGGGAGGGGGGGATTCAAGCTTGGCACCTGAATAGCCAGGAAAAGAACACTTGGGAAGGTGGACTAGGGACTCTGCAATGGAGTTGTGTCACACACCTCTCACAAACACTTACCAACTCCAAGGACCACAGAGGTTAGTGCAGGACAGGGGGAGAGGTGGTAGTTAGATGAGAGGAGATGGCCATAAAAAACCCGACTTGCCCTTTCTTCATGGAGCCACAACTGCTCACTTCTCCCAGGCCCTCAATATCATCTCTACTACTGATTACAATCTCTGCAGACATGGGCTTTGCCTACAGTACTCCCTGGCTGTCCTGGCTAGCCCCATCATGGGCTGCCTGGATCCAGGAAGTAGCTAGATCCCAGTGACAAGACATGGGACTCACTTTACAAAAGCATATTTTCTTTCTGGCCAGGGTGAGTGCTCATGGTAAGAAAAAGCAGAGAAAGAAATCGAAGGGTTTCCATGGGAATTCCTGAGAGCTGTGAACAACTGAAGCCTGAGGACAACTGGGGACGGAGTTAGAAGGCCTGGCTCCAGCCTGAGACAGAATGGGCATGAGGCCAGGAGCTACTGGTAGGCAAGGAGGACTTAGAGCCATTGATCCTGCTCAGGACACTGAGTTGGCCCAAAGCCAGGATTGGGGAGCAAAAGTATAACTTTGAAAGGTCTACATTCCTAATCCTTAAGAAATGTTAGCTTCTTTTTGAGTTGATTACAGGCCCTGCATATAAAATTCTATCACAGTTTCCTTATAAATGTGCACAGGTTAAGTTCTTCCTTTCTTTACTTTTCTCTCTTTTGCTCTGTTGTTTCCTATCTTTGTTCCAAATTTTTCCAGATACTCACGTTACCTTTGGGAGAGAATCTCTTGCTAAAGTCATTTCCTCAGTCTTTGGGAGGTGGGGGTAGAGGAGGGCAATCTTGGGCTATTATTAATAATGTCCTAGTTTCTAATCATTTCCTCTTGGGCTTGAGTTTGAAAGACCTAAGAGCATATCTTAGCTGGTCCTGTTCTAACCTTCAGGGCAAAGAAAGGAATTACCCCTCACTGACATTTCCTTGGCATATAGCAAAGTAATCCCGGCCATGAAGGAGAGAGGATCCTCACTGGATCCTTTTGGCAATAAGGAGGAAATGCATTGTTGTAAAAAATGGAAGAGAAGGGTTTCTATGCCACTGCACAAGGTCTGGCTTGGGTCAGTACACACTTCCCAGAAGGTTCAGGGGACTTCCAAGGGAAGCCCATGAGCTGGCAAAGCATGCTGTACCTCTTCAGGAAGCAAGCTATAAACCTGCTTTTATATTTATATATTTTATATTTATATATTCCTCCTTGAAAATCTACTCCCTAGAATTTCTGCAGCTCTGGATATAGTGAATGGTTTATGACCAGTATGAAGACCATGTGGGTGACAGATAGCAAAGCTACACATACGTGTATTTTTTGACTCCACAATTCCCCTTCTGGGGATTTAGCTTACATACACGTGTAACAAGGTTTAAACATCAGGTCACCATTGAAGTTTTTGTAATGGCAAAAGAGCTGGAAATAAGCCAAAAGCCCAGCAATGAGGAAACTAGTTAAATAAACTGTGGAATATCTGTATAATAGAACTCTGTGTAGTGGTAAAATGGAGTGAGGAAATGCTTTATGTGCTACCATGTAAAGCTCACCAAGACATACTGTAAAGTTAAAAAAGCATGCTGTGTATAACTTGCTACTTTTTCTATTATAAAGAGGGGGGGAAAATTAAGACTACATATACATTTGAATTTTCTTGGGTGTGCAGAAAGCAACTGAAAAGACACATACAAAATGAACCCAGTTGCTACCTGGGGGCACAACTGGGGGCAAGGTGGGAAATGGGCAGATAGCGGACATGTACTGAAGCAGACTTTCGCTGTACAGTAATGACCAAACACGAGCTAGCAGATTCATCCTAGCTGTGAGTACAGAAGAGGTTACTGATTCAGCAGCTGGTAAAATTCTTAGGTGTTCTTTCCCCCAGAAATATACTGTGACCCGTCATTAAGGTATGTCATTAACCCTGTTTACAAAGAGCTCTAAAAGTTTTCCAGTTTATGACTATAGTCTTCATCCACAGACATAACTGCTTGTCATAGTATTTCCCCCTCGCCTGTTAAAGACTTGCAGTGTGACAGGCTAGACTCAGGCTGGTAAGCACTCCCCTTATGTCCTGCATGCATGCAGAATTGTAGGAAGCCTTCTTTTATTTATTTTTTTAAAGATTTTATTTATTTATTTGACAGAGAGAGAGAGCACAAGCAGGGAGAGTGGCAGGCAGAGGGAGAGGGAGAAGCAGGCTCACTGAGCAGGGAGCCCGATGCACCTATGTGGGACTTGATCCCAGGACCTTGGGATCATGACCCAAGCCGAAGGCAGATGTTAACAAATGAGCCACCCAGGCGCCTGAAGAAGCCTTCTAAATTCTAAGTCTGTGGGTTTAATGTCCATGATAATGATACTTTTTAAAACAATTTGAACCATGTAACTATTACTCATTAAAAACTTTTTAAAAATTAGTGATAAGATCTGTCACCAGGAAATTAACAAACCTTAAATCCAGCTCCAATTACTGTCTAGAAATATATTTTCTTTTTTTTCCTTTAAAAAAAATTTTTTTTAAAGATTTTATTTATTGGGGTGCCTGGGTGGCTCAGTCAGTTAAGCATCTGCCTTTGGTTCAGGTCATGATCCCAGGGTTCTGGGATGGAGCCCCACCCCATGTTGGGCTCCTTGCTGAGCGGGGAATCTGCTTCTCCCTCTGCCCCTCCCCCTGTTTTTGCTGTCCACACTCTGGCTCTCTCTCTCTCTCTGAGAGAGAGAGAGTGCACAAGCATGGGGAGCAGCAGAGGGAAAGGGAGAAGCAGGCTCTCCGCTGAGTAGGAAGCCTGATGTGGGGCTCCATCCCAGGACCCTGGGATCATGACCTGGGCCCAAGGCAGATGCTTAACCGGCTGAGCCACCCAGGCACCCCTAGAAATATATTTTCTTTGTTAAAGCTGAAAGGAAGAGGGGGCGCCTGGGTGGCTCAGTTGGTTAAGCGACTGCCTTCAGCTCAGGTCATGATCCTGGAGTCCTAGGATCGAGTCCCGCATCGGACTCCCTGCTTGGTGGGGAGTATGCTTCTCCCTCTGACCCTCCCCCCTCTCATGCTCTCTCTGTCTCATTCTTTCTCTCTCAAATAAATAAATTCTTTAAAAAAAAAAAAAAGCTGGAAGGAAGAATATCTTGGGTATATAACGATATGCAAATTAGCGCCTTGCAGGTGCCTGGCTGCCTCAGTTGGTGGAGCATGGGACCCTTGATCTCAGGATTATGAGTTCAAGCCCCATGTTGGGTGTACAGATTACTTAAAAACAAAATGTTTAAAAAAAATTAGCACCTTGCTACTATTAATATTTTACACTATGCAAAATAGCTATTCTATCTGTTCTATCTCTCAATAGTTGTTTATGCTAGGAAGTCACCCAAAATGATCCAGATTCATCTTAACCCTTAAAGAACCCTTAACCTTAAACTCTTAAAAAACCCTCAGAATAATATTCTAGCATGTCACTGGGAACCATGGTCTTTTCATACAAAGTGAGCCTTGATTATAAAGGAAGTTGAGGGTTGCCACCAGTCTGTATGAGCCTTAGTGTGAATTACTAAGTGGAATTCATTTCTCTAGATATTTTTTTAAAGATTATATTTATTTATTTATTTATTTATTTAGAGAGAGAGAGAGAGCATGCACAAGTGGGGGGAGGGGCAGAGGGAGAGGGAGAGAGAGAATCCCAAGCAGGCTCCCTGCTGAGCATGGAGCCCAACACGGGGTTCAATCCCAGGACCCTGATATCATGACCTGAGCTAAAATCAAGAGTTGGCCGCTTAACTGACTGAGCCATCCAGGCACCCCTCTCCAGATATTTAACATCTAACAACTGGAAAATCATCCTAATGTTCTTATTCTGTTGGACCAAAATACTTTACCGTCACCTATGAGAACATTTTTTAATAAGAAATATCTTAAAGTTTTGATGAGATGGCATTCCCTAGGGTTGTGCAGTACACAACCTGGCCATCTGTACTGAGCTGCCCTAATTGGGTTGTGTCACGCAGTTAAGCATTCCCCCCGGCAGCAGCACAGTGGCTAACAGGCCACAAGTATCACTACTGCAGCTCTTAGGTTGGTTTGCACACTTCCATAGAGCCAGCTGTTAAGGAGACAACAATTCAAGCCAAATAGATTCAGATAGTTTCTTAGCTACACAGATGTAAGGTCAGCTTGGGTCAGTTCCTTGTGTCCCTAGTCCCACAGGATGATGCCAAACCAGAGGGGACCAAATGACAGGTACCATGGGCACTTGGCTCTGCCCCGAGGAGACAACTCCAAACTCAAGCCAAACAGTTTTATAGCCTGCAACCATATCCTTCAGGGGATTGAAAGGCCTGTGCTTGCTTGAGATGAAGGAAGGCAATGAGAAATGGCCTACGGCAATCTCCCTGAAGATAGGGGAGGTGGGTGAACAATGACCTTGAGGTAGTTCCTCCCAAGTCAGCTTATCTCCCTTAGTTTCAGAAGGAATCACAGAGCATTCCACCAAAATTTGGTCAGACTGTGGTTAAGCTTTGCCTAAGTGGCCCATGTAGACACGTGTGTGTCACCAAGGTGGCAGGGTGAGCTATTCCTCTAAGATGATGAAATATGGCTACATTCAGGCATTTTTGGCAGCTCACTGGACAAGAAAGACCAGGAGGAAGGAAGTAAAGAGCCTAAAATAAATAGATCTTATTGACATACTAACTGCAAGGGACAGGAATTGATTCAGAGAAGGATTTGTGTAGTTGGTTACCAGAAGTTCCCAGCACTCTACGTTGCTCCTTGCTGGGGGTCAGGGGGAAAAATGACTTTGGCAAGAAAGGGGATGGAAGGCTGACACCAAAACAGAAGCCTAACAACCCTTCTGCTTGTTCCTTAAAGGTCTTCCACTTCAGCATGACGATACTGCCCAAAAAAATGCGGCCACTGCTGTTTCTGGTTTCCCAGATGGCCATCTTTGCTCTCTTCTTCCATCTGTATGGCCACAACTTCAACTCCCTGTCCACAAAGGAGGAGCCCAAGCCCATGCATGTGCTGGTCCTGTCTTCCTGGCGCTCTGGTTCTTCTTTTGTGGGACAGCTTTTTGGGCAGCACCCGGATGTCTTCTACCTGATGGAGCCCGCGTGGCACATCTGGATGACCTTCACACACAGCACTGCCTGGAGGCTGCATATGGCAGTGAGGGATCTGATCCGTGCCATTTTTCTGTGTGACATGAGTGTCTTTGATGCCTACATAAAACCCAGTCCTCGAAGACAGTCCAGCCTCTTCCAGTGGGAGAACAGCCGGGCCCTGTGTTCCCCACCTGCCTGCAACATCTTCTCCCGGGATATGATCATACCCCAGGCTCACTGCAAGCTTCTGTGCAGTAAACAGCCCTTTGAGGTGGTAGAGAAGGCCTGTCGCTCCTATAGCCACGTGGTGCTCAAGGAGGTGCGCTTCTTCAACCTGCAGGTGCTCTACCCACTGCTGAGAGACCCTTCCCTCAATCTGCACATTGTGCACCTGGTACGGGATCCCCGGGCGGTGTTCCGTTCTCGAGAACAAACCATAGGGGAACTCATGATTGACAGCCGCATTGTGATGGGGCAGCATTGGGAGAAAGTCAAGGAGGAGGATCAGCCTTACTACATGATGCAGGTCATCTGCCAAAGCCAGCTGGAGATCTATAAGGCTGTGCAGTCCTTGCCCAAAGCCCTGAGGCAACGCTACGTGCTTGTTCGCTATGAGGACCTGGTCCGGGACCCCATTGCCCAGACTGCCCAAATGTATAAATACGTGGGACTGAAATTCTTGCCCCACCTCCAGACCTGGGTGTACAACATCACTCGAGGCAAGGGCATGGGTAATCATGCCTTCCACACTAATGCCAGGAATGCCCTCAACGTCTCCCAGGCCTGGCGCTGGACCTTGCCTTATGGAAAGGTTTCTCGACTTCAAAAAGTCTGCAATGATACCATGACTTTGCTGGGCTACCACCTTGTCAGATCTGAGCAAGAGCAGAAAAACCTGTCACTGGATCTTCTGTCTACATGGACTCCCTCCAACTAAGTCCACCAAGAGGGTAGAAGAAGCTCTGTCCCCAACTGGCATCAGCCTCAGCCCCATTAACCAAAGGCTTCTGAGTCTTAATTACATGTACACTAGTGTACATGTGAGCATGAGTTGTGCCCATGCTCAAGCTGAGAAACTTTCATGTCTCTGCTCATGCCTAGAAGAGATTCAGCAGCATATTCCACCCTGAAAAAGGAGTATTGCCTTTCTTCTCTTCTTGGCTTTCCTATCCGTGTATACTGCAAAGACTTTGTGGCCTGGGGTCCTATTTAGCACCACGCAGTATCAGTGGAGTAAATCCATAAACTTCTCTGTCCACATCTTGCCCGGTGGGAAAGGGAGGAGACAGGAAAACCGGGGAAATGGGTCTTCCACCAAAGAACCCACCAGCACATTCCACAGGGATATGAACTCTGAGACCATGGAACTCCTGATGGATTCAAAAAGGGAACAGAGAACAGGATTGGATGCTTACGGTGAGCTTGGCCGTCACAGCTATCAGTTATCACAAATACAAAATAAGATCTCTGCACGACAGAGCAAGCTCTTAAATTCATGGGGGTGGCTGGGCCTGATGTGGACATCATTTCCCATCAGTGTTTTCCTATCACATGGAAGACTTTGACTTGTGAAGCTGCCATCCGTTAACACTAAAATTCCAAATAGGATTCTGTTAGGAGTTTCCCATGTTATGCTTTCTAATTACTTAGTAGTAAAATACTAATTCTTAGAGGACCCTAACGTGATAGCATAAGCTATCTTTTACTATTACTTTTACTATTATGTGTTACCCACACATAAAAAAAAAACTGCTAAGACAATATTTGGTGTTAGAATATGAACTGAGTCTAAACTGATCAATACTCACCATCATACTGTGCTCTTAAGAATCTGTAGAAAGTAGGCAACTAGCAACTAAGCCCTTTCTTTCTTGTGTGAGGTGTGAGTTGTGATAATATTGTATATATCACCCTAGGGTCTGGGCAAAGGGTTCTTTTAATGTGATCGTCGGCCAGAGGACCTCAGGTCTAGTATGGCTGGCGCTGTTCAGCACTTCCGGGTCACCTCTCCGCATGATAGAGGTTGTTGCTCCCAGTCTTTGCAGCACTCCCCGGGTCTTGTGATGCATCCGAATCTACTGTTAGAAATTCATTTTGCCATGCCACACCTCAGATCTGCTGGAATTGGAATCCACCAGGGTGGGAGCTGGGATTCTGTATGTTGATCAAGCAACCTGGTGATCCTTTCATGGCCAGCCTGGCAATACCACACCCTCCACTGGGGAGCAGCACTGTTTGCCTTCCTGCTTCAAGACAGTTGCCTTTGCAGCACATGCCAGGTATCCACACTGCTGACTCCTGACACTGGTGCTGTCCTTGGGTTGGAAGGAATAGGAAGAAGGTCTATATTTGTCTGGAACTCCAGGGACCTCTGAGTCCTGACTTGCTTAATATTTCGCTTTGTCCAAACCTGAAAGATGCCAACACTTCATCTTCCCTTTGGTTCCCACTCCCACTTCGGACGTGGTCCTCACCTCATAAAGTGCCATCGCTGGCAGATGGGAATTCTCACGCCTGATTCTGCCGAGGAGCTCTGGGGCTCTGGCACCACCTGAGATGCGTGAGTGGTTACCTTTGCCAGCTGGGTCTAGCAAAGTGAATCTATATGCGGCTCTAAAGGAGTGAACTTATTCTAACATGTAAACCTAAGCCATTCTAGAAAGACCTCAAGAGCCTAGCAAGAATCTCCCAAGCAAATGCTTCTTGCCTCTACGAACCTTCCAAAACTGTAAAAAGTTTCCCCAACATTGAAAATAAGGCCAGGGCAGTAGGTGATGGTGCAGAGTTAAGAAGACCAGTGAGGGGGACAGGCAGTGATAGACTCAACTGCCTCTGATTTCCCCTCTGAAATTCCAGCCTCCACCTGAATTGTCTTAATGTTAGCAACTTCCTTAGGAACCATCTCTATGGGATGCTGGAGTACAGAGCGGCTTGCTTCTCCTTCTCCAAAGGAGTCGTTCTGTGCTCATGAGCGCATGGGCTCTGGAACCATGCTGCCTGGGTGACATTACTATCACCAGCTGGGTGACCTCCAGCAAGTCCCTTAACATCTCCATGTCTCAGTTCCCTCAACTGTAGGGTGGGTAGAATAATGGTGGCACTGACGTCCTCGAGTTGCTGGGAGGGCTGATGAGTTAATAAATGGAACATGCGTGGCAAGCATCCGGCACATAAGCAAACACTCACTAAGTGGTAGCTGTGATTATCTTGGTAACAACGCTGGTTTTAGCTCTCTCAAGGACTGTCTTCCATCATTTCTGGTAACATCCTCATTAAGGTGATGCTCAACAGCAGATCACAAGCCCTTTGTGGCGTTTCTGATCATACTGGTACAATTAGATTTATAGCCATCTGTAATGGCTCTAGTTTATATCAGTTGTTCTCAACCCAAGGTGATTTTGTTCCCCAGGGCACATTGGTCAATGTGTAGAAACATTTTTGGTTGTCACCACTGGTGGAGTGGGTGTTGCTGGCATCTAGTGGCCTGGGATGCTGCTAAACCTCCTACAATGTACAGGAAAGCCCTCACCCGCGCCCCCAACAAAAATTCTCTGGTCCAAAATGTCAATATCACAGCTGTTAAGAAACCCTAGTCTGCATTCATCAGATGCTGAATGCATGCAAGATGAAGAGCTGATGATTCGAACAGATCTCTCTTCTCTCCTCATTCAGTCACATTCAATCTTACTCAAACAGTACACCCCCAGGCCAAGTGTCCTGACTGGGGAGATGTCACAACCCCCCAGGGCTCTTCTGGCACCCACTCAAGTCATCTCAAAGGGAGCAAGCTGTGCGGCAGACATTATAAAAATACAGAGCAGCATCACAGGGCCTGATGAGAGGAAGTGAACAAAGCCAGGCTTCCTGGGACCAGTCATGCACTGGCCATAACTGGTCTTGGCTTATATCCACCCTAATTCGGTCAGCTGTGGCCAGAAGAGAAGAGCTTAATGGGGGCAAAACATAGTCATTTAGGGCCTTGGGGAAGATGGGCAGGACAAATGAAGCCAGAAGCAGACACGGTGCTAGACAAATGAGCTGTCTAACATGTCTGGGAACAAAATCACTCACAAATGTCAACACATTCCACAGGCACTACAGGATTTAAACCGTGGCTCCCCAATCTTTTTTCCATTATTACCTCCCCCCCTCAGCAAGCCTACGGTAGACATTTTTGTTCTAATCATCCTCTACCATGAACTATTAATACCACAAATATACTGCATATTTTTACGCAGTTTTTAATGGCCCTCCAAAGGGCCACAAATCATTGTTATACCTACGTTTTTTGCCCCCCACAAACCACTTTTTACCCCGCTGGTGGCAACAGCAGTTCCACTGAGAATGCATGATCTAGGCCACTGTCCCTGACACTTAGCTCCCTCCCCAGCTCCTCTCTATTTTCGTTAACATGTCTTTTGTCGTCCCCCCCAAACTATGTTCCTTGCTGTCACCAATAAGATTTGTACCTTGCTCAACCATAATTAAATGTGATTATGCAAAATAACACACTGTAAGCACCTATGAAAATGTTACTTATAATAAATAATAGTAATAAATAATAATACAAGTGACTCTCATTGCCACCCTCCCTGCCAGCACTATTAACTATTTGGGATGGCTGCTGGCCCTGTTTGCCTTGCCACATTTCAAGATTGCTTCTTATGGTCCTGGAAGAACACACTGTTTTTCAAGTTTATGAGAAGAACTGAGAACAAGTGGAACAGGCACATAGCACCGCTGTTCATGAAGAATGAGGTGTGTTTCAGAAAAAGTATGCTATTGTTCCACCCTAAATCAATATGGATTTAAATGGCTAACGACAGATAATGTAAACATGTTGGATGAAAGGGATAAAGGCTCCTGTCCTTTTAAGTAGGGGTGTGGTGAACTCCTGATTACCTAATCAAACGATGAGATAAACCAAACAATGAGACTTTAACAGATGCAGTTTATACACACACACACACAAACACACACACACACACACACACACACACACACACACAGCATTCTGAAAGCAAATGAGCTTGAAAAAGTTGACAAAACTAAATTTAACCAGATTTTCAAACTCAAGACCCTCAGAACTTCAAATACGTTCATGTGCATATTAAGAATGGAAAAGAGCAGACAGCGTCTCTCCCAAACTTCTTTGACCAAGGAGGTTTTGTTTTTCCCCCTCAGTATACCTATTAACATCCATCAGGAGAATGTTTCGAGAAAGACCAGTGTGAGAAATGCTGAGGTGTCTTCAGCAACCCTAACCCTGATGACCCCAACACTCTGGTTTCTTTTTGCCTCCTCCCGAACTCAGGCCGGCAAATGCGGAATGGAGGAGATTGCACGCAGGCAGTTAATACACAGGGGCTTTATGATCGCCCACATCAATCTGTGATTACTTCACCACTCACCTACAACTCTTTCCCCCTCAGCATAAGAACTTTCCCCGGTCATCTTCTGGTCGCATACCTTCTCCTCCTCCCCAGAGAAAAAAGCCATCTGATACTGGACTTCTCCACTCATTCACTGTGAACGTCTGAAGCTCCCCGAGCATTCTGTCTTCCTCCTTATATTGTGTTACAAGATAGAGACTGTTCTGTCTCCTGTTGAAGGAGCCACTATCCTGTTGAAGCTCCCACTATCAGAGCTTTGGATTCTATCCCCTCACCTTTTCAAGAACTGTGTATTTTTAGTATTCACTCCCTCTCGACTCAACTTCTCCTCAACTGAATCCTTCTCTTTGGATTTTTAAGTCAGTATACTCTCATCTTGAAAAAAATTCTCTCTCGTTCCCATATCCTTATCCAACTACAGATCTTCTTCCACTTACAATGGGGTTAAACCCATCCTAGGTCAAAAAATATCATAAGTCAAAATGCATGTAATACCCTTAAGTGAACATCATAGCTTAGCGTGGCCTACCTTAAGCATTCTCAGAACATTTACATTAGCCTACAGTTGGGCAAAATCATCTCCCACAAAACCTATTTTATAATAAAGAACTGAATATCTCCTTTAATTCATTGAATACTGTATTGAAAGTGAAAAACAGAATGGTTGTATGGGTACAGAATGCTTGTCAGGGTATTGGCTCTTTACCCCCGCAATGGTGTGGCTGACTGGGAGCTGCAGCTCGCCGCCCCCGTCCAGGCTCACAACAGAACTGAACCATGTATCGCTAGCCTGAGAAAAGATAAAAATTCAAACTTGATGTATGGTTCCTACTGAATGCATATTGTTTTCACACCATGATAAAGTCAAAAAATTGTTAGGTTGAACCATCAGAAGTCGGGGACCATCTGTACTGGCCTCTCCTCACCTACAGCCAAACTGCTCTTACGGGTTGTCCATGGTCATCGGCTTTTTATTTTCTCACCTTCTATTTCCTCCTCCACCCACTTCAATCTGGATTTTGTCCCCTTCTCTAAACTGGTCTCAATAACAAAGTTCCATGTTATTCATTCACTCAATGGACATTTTCCAATTCTCATTTCACCTGAACTCTCAGCAACAAACGTGATCAAGAACTTCTCCTTCTTGAGACACTATATCCTAGTTTTCTTATTTCTCTAGCCACTTCTCAATTTTTTGTAGAATTATTCTTTTCTACCTAGCTATTAAATATTGGAGTTACTTAAGGCACAACATAGATCCTCTTCTTTTCCCACCCTATGCTTTCTCTCTAGACTATCTAATTTATGCCCACGTAGTTTTTAAAAACCACCTACATGCAGATTATATATATAAATATATCTTTGATGTATATCTTCTCTAAGCTCCAGATCTGTAAATCCAATCACCGATCGACGCCTCTTGAATATCTCAAAAGATACCTCAGACTCAGTATGTCCAAACATCACATTCATGATTTTCCCCTCCTCCAACCTATACCATGCCAAACATCTTTATCCCTTCTGGGTCTCTTCCGCACCTTTTCAATCTGTTGCCAAATCAAAAAAACTGGACTTTTCCCTTGACTTCTTCCACCAGTCAGTCACCAACAACTGTCGATTCTACCCCATCAACATTTCTTAAGTTCAATTTCTTTCCGTTTCTTTGTCCCTCCAAATCCTCACCCTGTTTTGTTCATGCCATCACCATCTCTCTCCTGAAGCACTGACTGGTCTTCCTGCCTCCAAGCTTCCCACTTAAATACAATCTACATTGTATTGAAAGTTCAGAAAGTCCAAATTTCTTAATACAGTTTGGATAGCCTTTCGTGATCTGGCTCTTATATCCTTCCCTTGTCACTCCCTCTTAGACTGTACTTTCCTACCATCTCAAATTTGTAGTTCTACCAGTGTGCTACATATATGTCTGGATCTTAGATCATGCTATTTCTCCCACCTAGAATATGCTATTCTGTCCCACCCCCAACTTCTCTGGCTTGTTATTTTTTAATCCCTTCTCAACTAAAACATCTCCTTTGGGAGTTTTTCCCAGCTTGACCCTTAGGCCTCTATTCAGTGTCACCTGTACTGGATTTCTACTATCACAGCACTTATTACAATATAATAAAACCATCCAATGTATGTGTCTTTGAGCTCTTTGAAGGCAGAAACTATCTTGTTCACTGTGCTATAACTGATGCCTAGCACAGTTCCTGGCATCCATTAAATGTTTAATAAATGAAACCTTGATCTTATCTGTATTATATGTAAAGAGCTCATTCTTCATGTAATACTTAGAAAAAAAGGCTAATCACAGAACCTTCTATTCTGAGAAACACAGTGACATGTTTAAAGATTCAGGTAAGGGGCGCCTGGGTGGCTCAGTCAGTTAAGTGTCTGCCTTTGGCTCAGGTCGTGATCCCAGGTCCTGGGATTGAGACCCACACTGGGATCTCTGCTGCGGGGAGCCTGCTTCTCCTTCTCCCTCTGCCTGTCACTCTGCCTACTTGTGCTCTCTCTCTCTGTCAAATAAATAAAATATTAAAAAAAATAGAGAATCAGATAAGAAAGAAACAACATTTAAAAGTTTCCTGTTTGAGAGAAACAAGGGAAGTTGAATCTCAAAGCCAACAGCTCAGAAGTGCTGGGTCAAGTGGGGTGGCAGATGGGAGGTAGGGGATAAAGCAGAGATTCAGAAATTAAGTTGACATGTATTTCTAATAGTGATATTACTGTGGCAAGAGGAGCTGCAAATTATGCCGGTTTCTGAAGAGCTGCATGTGTTCACAGGGTGTAGCATGTGAACGAATCAAGTGCCACCCATATGGCAAATACTTGCTTAGTGATTGCGTTCCAAATGGCTTTTAGCCAAATCTCTAAGCAGAAAAATTTACCAATCTTAAGCTAGATGGAATAATAAAAAAAGAATACTAAAATTACTAAAATTGAAAAAATAAACTATGACAGAATGAAAAAAGGGATACAATTACAGAAAATCAGAAACTTGAAAAATAGAAATCTATCATGAACAACTTTATGGTATTTGAAAATTTAGAGAAAACGGACATTTTAGTTTATTTAGGTGGGGAGGGGCAGAGGGAAAAGGAAAGAAAGAATCTTAAGCAGGCTCGACATGACCTGAGACAAAAGCGAGAGTTGGACACTTAACCTTCTGAGCCACCCAGTCACCCTGAGAAAATGGATATTTTAAAGAAAGATGTAATTTATTAAATTGACTATGGAAGAAACAGAAAATATAAGTAGGCTTGTAACTTATAATTATGAAAGAAATTGAATCAGTATCTTAAAATCTACCACCTATTGTAGTTTGATTTCTCATGTGGCTTGACTTCTGAAAAAGAATAACTGCTAGATTACACTTGCATTACTATTTCCAATCAGTGACAATTCAGTTTTTCATCAGAAATGAATAAATTGACATTCTGATATCTAAATTGAGTAAGAAGCAAAGAATCCTAAGACTCATGCTGACCCCTAAGCATGGCAGTTGAATCCCTATTGAGTCCCACAGGTGGTCATGGTTCCCTTTGTGTTTAAGTCTTACATCCTTTATTTAGGGGATTTCTTTAGAAAAAGAAAAAAAAAGTTCTTTAAAAAATTTTCCTGAAAGGGATGTGCAAATAAAAAATTTAAGAAAATCAAGCTGAACAGATATCTAAAGAAAATGGAAATGAATAAGAAGATATCAAGACTTCAACCTTATTACATTTAAATGTGCTTCTTAAGAAAACCTGGAAATTTGTGTATTTTCCCAAAAAAAAATGATGTATAGAAGGAAACACCTCAAAACTTTTAAACCTAAGCTCTCATGAAGCTTATTTATCAAAATCTCAACTGAAGAGTCAAATTAATATACATAAAAAAGTGATTCTTAAACTTAACTAGATAGTTCACTTTAATTCCATATGTGAATTAGAAATAACTAGAAAATTTATTAATAATTTTACTATGTATTAAATTGAGCTACATGAAATTGTATACGAAATGATATTTTACCATTTGAACATACAAAAAAATGGCAACTCTATATGACCCAATGTGTTTATTAAAGGAGAAAAAAAAGGTGTCCAGACTACGCTGAACTATTTTTAGTTGTTTAGTTAAAATTTATTTGTTATTAATTATTATCTTTTATTCTGTTCTAATACTCCCTGCAAAAAAGCAACAATTGGTGCAAATGGTTTATGAGAACATTGCAGGAGACATATTTAAAGTGGAGAGAATTCTATTTACGGAAATTTGTTTTATTTAAAAGTTAAGACAAAGATCATCATTATTCAATTCTTGCATTATTCAAACCTTATTCAAGACAGCAGTTGCAGAACACTGTACTGGGCAGGAATATAGTTTGGTACCCAAAACTAAAGAACATATAATCAAGTAATATGAACTTCTACAAATGTATTAATTGGAAATCAAAGAAATGTCAATAATTAGAACTGGTTTTATGGAAGGAGATGAACTGACATTGGTATTGAAGGTCACCTAAGATTTGGCAGATAGGTGAAAACCATTAGCAAACACAAACAGGCGGATGAATATGGCCAGTTTGAGATCAAAGATCATCTGTCTAAGACAATTTGTTGGAGAATATTGATATCAAAGAGTGACTATGAAAGGAGGGGCCAGGTGGTTTTTTTCCAGTGCCTGACTGTCTAAAGATCTCTAGGAAGGTAACTACACCAAGAAAGTAACATTTTAGGGAGACTAATCTGGTAATGGCGAGCAGGATAGCTTTCAGGAGAGAAAGACAGGAGTCAGTGAGATCAGTTAGGACAGTCCTGCCATGATCTGCATGAGAAGATAAAAAGTCCAGGACTAGGGTGATAGATGATAGTGGAAATAAAGGGCACAAAAAGAAGCCAACAGAAGTTTTGAAGAGACCTGGCAGTGTTGGTGGCATAAGGAGTACAAATCAACACTGCAGGCTTCTCCCTTTTCAGATACCTTCACCAAGAAGTGATGTCCAATGTAAACACTTTGTTTTTATACAGTGCTTTATGTATATTTGGTCCTCAGTACATGAGTAAGTTCTCATCTTTATATTAGAGGCCAAATATTTGTGTTTTCAATGCTTCAATATTTTCAGTATTTCTATTAATGTCTGTTTTGGAATAGAACCCAAACTAGTCTTTTTTAAAAAAATTATTAAGTAAAATAAAATAAAATTACTAAAATCAAGAATGAAAGCAGGGATATTACTACTGACTTTACAAAAATAAAAAAGATGGTAAAGGAATGCTATGAACAACCATATGCTAACAAATTAGATAAAAGACAAAATGAACAAAGTCCTAGAAAGACACAAACTACCAAAAATAACTCAAAAAGAAATAGAAAGTCTGGAAAGACTGACAAGAGACTGAATTAGTAATTTAAAACGTCCCACAAAGAAAATCCCAAGCCCAAATGGCTTTACTGATAGACTCCACCAAACATTTAAAGAATTAATATGAATCCTCTTGAACTCTTCCAAAATGAAGAGGAGGAAGTATCTCCCACCTGTTATATAAGGCCAGTGTTACTCTGAGACAAAAACCAGAAAAACATGTTACAAAAACCCCCACTTAACAGTATCTCTTATAAATATAGGTGCAAAAGCCTCAACAAATACTAGTTAACTGAATCCAACAACATGTAAGAAGGACTGTACACCATGACTAAGTGGGAATTATCCCAGGAATGTAAGGTTGATTTCACATCAGAAAATCAAGTAATGCAATACATCACACTAATAGAATATAAAAACAAAACCTGGGGCACCTAGGTGGTTCAGCTGATTCAGTGCGTGGCTCTTGATTTCGGCTGAGGCCATGATCTCAGGGTTGTGAGATTGAGCCCCAGGTTAGGCTCCATGCTGAGCATGGAACCTACTTAAGATTCTCTCTTTCCCTCTGCCCCTTCCTGCCAGCTTATGTGCACGCTGGTGCATGCTCTCTCTCTAAAAAAACAAAAAAAAACCCAGAAACAAACAAAAAACCATTTGATAATCTCAATAGATGTAAAAAAAAAAGTACTTGACAAAATCCAAAAGCCTTTCATGATTAAAATAATCAATAAACTAAAAATAGTAGGGAACTTCCTCAAACTGGAAAAAGGGCATCTATTAAAAACCCACAGATAACATCATACCTAATGGTAAAAGAATGAATGCTCCCTCCACCCCCAAGATCAAGAATAAGACAAGGATGTCCATTCTCACCATTTTATTTCATAATGTATTGGAGGTTCTATGAAGGTCAAGTGGGCAAGAAATAAAACATATCCAGATTGGAAAGGAAGATGTAAAATGATCTCTATTTGCAGATAGCATGATCTTATATATAGAAAATCCTAAGGAATCCACTAAAAAATATTAGAATAAAGGAGTTTAGCAAGGTTGCAGGATACAAGATCAATAAACAAATACCAATTCTATTTTTATATACTAGCAAACAATCCAAAATGTCATCTGGCTTCTTCACAGAAATTGACAAGCTGATCCTAAAATATTGTGGGGAAGAAGTCCCAATTTCAAAACTTACTACAAAGCTCCAGTAATTAAGACAATATGGATGGCTCAGTCAGTAGAACATGCAACTTTTGATCTCAGGGTTGTGAGTTTGTGCCCCACATTGGGTGTAGAGGTTACTTAAAAATAAAATCTTAGGGACGCCTGGGTGGCTCAGTTGGTTAAGCATCCAACTCTCAATTTTGACTCAGGTCATGATCTCAGGGTCATGAGACCGAGCCCCATTTGGGCTCTGCGCTGGGCATGGAGCCTGCTTAAGATTCTCTCCCTGCCCCCACCCCGCCCCATTCGCGTACATATGCACTCTCTCTCTCTCTCAAAAATAAATAGATAATAAAATCTTTTAAAAAAAGACAATATAGTACTGGTATAAAGATAGACAAATAGATCAATGGAATACAATAGAGAGTCCAAAAATGAACCTTTGCATATATGGTCAAATAACCTTTGACAAGGGTGCCAAGACCACTCAATGGGGAAAGAATAGTCTTTTCAAAAAATGGCACTGGGACAATTAGATATCCATATGTAAAAGAATGAAGTTGGACCCCTACCTCACACCATATACAAAAATTAACTCAGATGAATCATAGGCCTATATATAAGAGTTAAGACTATAAAATCCTTAGAAGAAAACATAAAAATAAATCTTCATGATCTTTGATTAGGCAATGGTTTCTTAGATATGACACCAAAAGCACAAGCAACAAAAGGAATAAGAGATAAGTTGGACTTCATCAAAATTAAAAACTTCAATGCTTCAAAGGACACCATCAAGAGAGAGAAAAGATAACCCAGAGAATGGGAGAAAATATTTGCAAATCATACATCTGATAAGGAACTTGTATCTGGAATATACAAAGAACTGTTACACTTCAACAATAAAAAGAAAAATAATCCAATTTAAAAATGGGCAAAGGATGCAAACAGACATTTCTCCAAAGAAGATATACAAATGGCTAATGCACACATGAAAAAGTTGCTCAAAATCATTAGTCATTAGGGAAACACAAATCAAAGCCACAATTAGATACCTACTATGATGGCTGACATCAAAAAGGCAAATAATAAATGTTTTGCAGTTCCTCAAAAGGTTAAACATACAGTCACCACATGACATATGAGATTTCTTTTGGAGGTGATAAAAAGTGTTCTAAAATTGATGGTGGTAATGGTTACACAATGCTGTGAATATACTAAAAACCACTGAATTGTATACTTAATTTTTTTAAAGACTTTATTTATTTGAGAGAGAGCGTGCACAGGAGTGGGGGTGGGGGGAGTCAGGGAGAGGGAGAAGTATACTCGCTGCTGAGCAGGGAGCCCAACAATGCAGGCCCATCCCAGCATCCTGAGATCATGACCTGAGCCTAAGGCAGACGCTTAACCAACCAACTGAGCCACCCAGGTGCTCAATTATATACTTTATTATATATATACTTTATATATATACTGAATTATATACTTTATTATATACTTTATATATAATTATATACTTTAAATTATATATTGAATTATATACTTTATATGGATAAATTGTATAGGAATTACATCTTTATATGGATTTATATACTTTATATATTATATACTTTAAATGGATATAATATCCATTATAAATGGATTATTTATATACTTTAAATGGATAAATTGTATAGGAATTACATCTCAGAAAGCCATTAAAACAAAGAGAAGAGAAATCTCCAGGGGCTTCCCAGCCCACACAGTCCCTCTCTCTTCATTCACTCACTTCTATCCATGTTCTCTTCTTTCTGCCAATTTTCTGGACTTTGCACCTGTAGTTTATACTTAGAACATTCTACCCCAAATTATCTCAAGCTGATCTCCTTCTCATCGAGATCCTCAAACGAATCCTCTTCAGAGACATTTTCCCACAAGTCTCCCTGCAAATGATGTCTCATTTATTCTGTCCATGAACAAAAATGAGTTGAAGTGAGTCAGAGGTTAAAGTGACTCAGATATTTAGCTCATGTGTATCAGGCAGTCCCTCAAAATGATGTAACTGCCAGAGCTAAAGCAGAATTGGAGTCTTTATATATAGAGCACAGAAGAGAGGGGCCTATGGTTAGGATATTTTCCCAGTTGCAATTTTCTTTATCTGTAACTGCTGCAAAACTTTGCAGCTGGAATGGATGGGTTCTGTTGGGGTTTTCATGCTTCTTTCTCATGACTGTTGATGCACTCTTACTTTGGTAGCTGTTGAAACAGTTCTTTTGAGAGCTATCTTTGTAAGGCCTGTGAGTCATGCTAGTTAAGGTCCAAGGGAAGGGGAGGTAGAAAGGAGAAGACAGGGGGAAGGAGAGGAGAGAGAAAGAAAGAAAAAGGAAGGGAGGTAAAGATTAAAAAACAAGGAAAACTAGGGTCTGTTTTCTTTCATAATTCTTTACAATGCTTCTCAGTATGTAAAGTCATCTTAGTTATATGCATGTTTCTTTTCCATCGTCCATCCTCTGACAGGATGTTTCCACCTTGTTTGCCCACATAGCAGATGCTCAATAAATATCTGATGGCTGACTGAACAAATTCCACATCAACATGATAAATCCAGGAGGAAAGCATGAGAAAACTGTTTGAGACTTTCTAACCACACCTCTCATTTCTCATGACTATAACTAACTTCTAAGGCAGCTATAGGCTGAGTCTCCATTGCCTGGGTGCTTATCAAAGTTATGAATTCTTGAGCTGCCCCTCCACAGACTGGTTCATCTGTGCTTTTAACTACACATCTGCCTTGCCTAGAGAAACAAATGTATTTTAAAAATGGTAAGATCAAAGTCTGTGTAACAGTCTGTGCAGTGCTTCCACTTGAGGACCTCTGTTTAAGAAAAAGAGAGGCTCAAAAAATAAAACTCAAAAGTTATTCCAAAGCTTTGAATATGGTTCGTTTTTAGATAACATTAAGGGGTTATTTTTAATTTTGTTAGATGTTACAACGTCATCATGGTTGTGTTGTATGTCTGTATAAATATGTATGTATAAATATGAATACAAGCAGACATACATAGTCTCTGTTAATGATGTACCATACTAAAGTACTTACGGATGAATTTATATATCTTGGATTTGCTTTAAGATGCCCCAGAAAAGGGGGAAACAAATTGGCAAAATGGTGATAATTTAGGGAACTGGATGGTGAATACACTGAGATTCATTATATTACCCTCTCCACTTTTCTGTTTGAAAGTTTCATAATAAAACATTCTTTTTGGGATGCCTGGGTGGGCTCAGTCGATAAAGCGTCTGCCTTTGGCTCAGGTCATGATCCCAGGGTCCTGGAAGTCCCACATCTGGCTCCTTGCTCAGCAGGAAGCCTGCTTCTCCCTCTGCCTGCCACTCCCCCTCCTTGTACTCTCACACTCTCTCTCTCTCCCACTCTCTCTCTCTGGCAAATAAATAAATAAATAAATAAAATCTTTAATAAAAAAAATAAAACTCTTTAAAAAAATACGCTTTAAAAAATAGTTTCAAGTTAGTGATAACTAACAATCCCCCCAAGAGGCACTTGTGGTGGGAAAGTATAGTCAGAAATGTTGTGTATTTGCCCCAAAGTGAAGGTTGAAGGGGAATGGGCAGGAAAAAAGGTTTATGGGCCAGACCCTTTGGGTACATTCCTTCATTTAATACCCTTCACAACTTTGTTAGGTTAATGCCACCTTAACTATGTGATTAAATTTAGCATCACTAATCATGGGACAAACTGGTATTCCATGCCTCCTGGTGGAGTGTATGGAGAAGTACAAACCATCATTGAAGTGGTCCTCCTGCCAAAAATTGTTTAACCTGAATATAATCATGAAGCAGCCGTCAAGTGCTGAACATGGATATTCTACAGACAATGGGCCTGGACACTTCAAAACTGCCAATATCATAAAAGACAAACATTTTTTAAAGACAAGTGTATTGTTTAAAGACTAAAGACCTAGGACATCAAAATGCAATGGGATTGGATCCAATTTTGATTGGATCCTAGATTCAACAAAGAAAGGCTGAAAAAAGACACTATGGGGACAATCAAAAACTTTCAAAATGGGCAACTTATTAGATAATATTTTTGAAAAATATTATGCATAATGAGTGTGACAAAAAAATAATAACCTTTTGAAGTAGGTGGTAACCCTCTTTTAGAGACTGGGGAACTAAGCTTCAGAGAAATACAGGGATTTGCCCAAGAATCCACAGCTAGCAAATGGCAGCACCCAAACAGGCCCAGATCTCCCTGCCTCCAGAGAATAAGCTCTTGGCTGGTGGATGCTTCCTCCTCTGCAGCATCCCCAGGAATTGAGAGATAGGACTGTGATCTACATTATCTCCCAGGGTATGGTAGTAGCTACAGGTGGTAAAGAGGCCCCTCACTCTTGCCATGGCACCAGCAGTAATTCACTGATTCGGAATTTAATTGCTGTGTGACAATGATAAGCAAAAACAGGCCAGTTCCTAGACTCAGGATGCTTACAGCCTAATGAAGGAAACAAATGTTAATCAAATGTTGGAACCACTCAAGGAAATATATAATAACAAAAGAAGGTAAGAACAATGAAGAAGGGGCGCCTGGATGTCTCAGTCGTTAAGCGTCTGCCTTTGGCTCAGGTCATGATCCTGGGGTCCTGGGATCCCTGCTCAGCAGGAAGCCTGCTTCTCCCTCTCCCACTCCCCCTGCTTGTGTACCCTTTCTCGTTGTCTTGCTCTCTCTGTCAAATAAATAAATAAAATCTTAAAAAAAAAAAAAAAAAAAAGAACAATGACGAAAAGAAAGCTGACCTAAGCTGAGGGTCTACGGAAGACCTACGAGTTGTGCTTTGAAAAATGAATCAAAGTTAATGATACAGACAGAGGGAAGAGTGTGAGCAAAAGGCTGATGGCAAGGACTGTGCAGTAGGAAAGCCCCAAAAGCTAGCAGGTGCCTGGTGCAAGGTGAAAATGGAGGAAAGCAGGCAGAACCAGACAATGGAGGACCCCGAAGGCCATGCTAGGGATTCTGTTTGATTTTAAAAGCAATGGAAAGTTATTATTTAAGCAGGTGACAAAATCAGATTTCAAGTTAAAAAGCAACAACACTTCAGCTGCAATGTTGAGAGGATGGCAGAGCAGAATAGATGTTGTTAGACCAGTTAAGAGATTGTAGCAGCCAGTGGTAATGTGGATTAGAGTGAGCAGTCTATAGGAGATGGAAATGGCCAGATCTAAGGGATATTTGAGAGTATACGGGGAAATTCAAGTGAAGGAGGTGTTGAAGATGACTCTTAGGTTTCTAGCTTGTGCCGTTGGGATGGAGATGCCATTTCCTGAGAGAGGGAATAGCGGAAGAAGGCCGGATTTGGGAAGACACAAGTGGAAATGAGGAATTGGTGGTACTTTTTAGATGGGAGAAGGCAGTTGGATGTGCAAGTCTGAAGTTCAGAAGTCTAGACTAGAAATGTACATTTGGGAGCCATCAAATTATGGTTACTGAAATATGGATAAGATGGCCTCAGAAAGGGAGGAGTTAGTCGATGGGAACCCCTGGGATTGGATGGTTCTTAACAAGAAGGCAGCTGAGGCAGAAATACTGGAAGGGAGCTGTGGAAGGGGGAGGGCTGAGTGTGGAGCCTGAGGGAGAAGTGGTGGGCTGGGGGAGAGCCTTAGGGTCATTCTCACAACTTCTAGAAGTGCTGCATTCTATGTTAGAGGATGGCTGATGTTCTCTTCCACCTGGTGGGCTCTCCCATTCACCCTCCAGACAAGCCTCTGCTGGCAGCCTCCACATCTGCTGCCATTGATTCATGGGGAAAGTTGCTCTATCCCTGGGCTCCTCTCCTGGTGTCTTCCAAATAAGCAGTTAACTTATTTATTAACTAATCCCTTAGCGATGGGCAAAATTGATGGGCAACAATTATGATATAACCATACTATGGAATCCTATGTAGCAGGAGAAAGAGAGAGAGAGAGAAATTTCTCTGTGTGCATATATGGAAAGCTCCCCAATTCATATATATATTATACATACACACACATACATTATATATATTATACATACACACACATACACATATATGTATATTTAAAGAAAAAAGACAAAGTACAAGACCTGGATTCATGCTATCTTTCATATTAAGGGGAGAATATATAAACCTGTATTCAAATTTGTTTATATACACCTATATTCCGTGGAAGGATACATGAGACACTAAAAACAATGACCCCATAAGGGAATAAGGCAGGTTGGACTGGAGATGAGGAATAACGATGAAAGGAGGACTTTTACTACATGACTCTTTATACTTTAAATTTTCTAAGCCTTATGACTATATCACCTATTCAAAAAATTAAATTAAAAAGCCTGGAAAAATGCCATTTTCCAATATAAGTTTCATGAGTTCCATATTCTATATTTTTTAATGAAACTGATTTTCGGGGTGCCTGGGTGGCTCAGTCAGTTAGGCGTCTGCCGTCAGCTCAGGTCATGATCTCCAGGTCCTGGGATCGAGTCCCACATCAGGCTCCCTGCTCAGTGGGGAGTCTGCTTCTCCCTTTCCCTCTGCCTCTCCCCTCCACTTGTGCTCTCTCTCTCTCTCTCAAATGAATAATGAATAAATAAAATCTTAAAAAAAAAAGAAAAAAGAAACTGATTTTGGCTAGTGTGATATTTTTATAATTAATTTTTTAAGATAATTGTAGATTCACAGGCAGTTGAGAGAAATAATACAGAAGGATCCAATATACTTTTCACCTAGGTTCCGCCTATAATGATAACATCTTATAAAGCTGTAATACAATATCACAACCAGGATATTAACATTAATACAGTCAAGATACAGACAATTTCCATCACTATTATGTGCCATTTTAAAAATACTGAAGATGTATGATTTATTAAACGAAATAACATATTTTACAAATCAATGTATCTAGTATAATCCCATAATTTTAAAAAAATCTAGAAGGAAATCCAGCACAGCCAAATAGGAATAGTGATCCTCTCTAGGCATGAGCATTATAGGTGGTTTAACTTTTTCTTTTTTTCTTTATAGTTTTATAGTTGTTTTCTTTTCTTTTTCTTTTCTTTATCTCTTTTATTTTTAGAGGGAAAATTCACATAATATACAACTAACCATTTAAAACTGTACAATTCAGTGGCATTTTTTGTATTTACAATGTTGTGCAACCACCTCTCCTTAATTTCAAACTGTTTCATTGCCCCAGAGGAATACCCCATATCCATTAAGTTATCACTCCCTATCCCCCCCAATCCCCTGTAACAATCTCTAATCTGCTTTTTGTCTCTATAGATTTGCCTTTTCTGGATATTCCATACAGAAGGAATTATACAATATGTGACCTTTTGTGTCTGGCTTCTTTTATTTAGCATATTTTCAAGGCTCATCCAAGTTGTATCATGTATCAGTACTTCATTCCTTTTTATAGCTAAATGATATTCCATTATATGTATATACCATAATTTGTTTCTCTATTCATCTGTTGATGGACATTTGAGTTGTTTCCACCTTTTGGCTACTGTAAATAGAGCTGCCAAGGATATTTATGAACAAGGTTCTATTTACATTCCTTTTTGCAATTATTTCGGATATATATAAACCTAGAAGTAGAATTACTAGTAGTTGTATGTTTATCTTTTCAAGGAATCAACAAACTGTTTTTCACAGCAACTATACCATTTTACATTCCTACCACCAACATACAAGAGTTCCTATTTCTCCATGGCCTTGCCAACACCTGTTACCTTATTGTTTGTTTTTGTTAGTCATTTCAGTGGGTGAGAAGTGATATTACACTGTGGTTTTGATTTGCATTTCCTTAATGACCAATGATGATGTCAAACATCTTCTTATAAGCTTATTGGCCACTGCATATTTTTTTTGGAGACATGTTTATTCAAGGGTATGTTTTTTTTCAAGATTTTATTTTTAAGTAATCTCTACACCCAACGTGGGGCTTGAACTCACAACCCTGAGATCAAGAGTCACATGCTCTACTGACTAAGCTAGTCAGGTGCCCCGAGGATGTATGATTTTTACTTGTATCATTAATGATGTATTTTAAAACAAAGGGATTAAATTTTGTATTACTGTTTCTGAATAGAATTTTCTCTTCTTACTGATTAAAATATCAAAATGGGGGGCACCTGGGTGGCACAGTCAGTTAAGCATTGGGACTCTCGATTTCAGCTCAGGTCATGATCTTGGGGTCATGAGATCGTGCCCCCTGTCAGGCTCCACACAGAGCACGGAGTCTGAGATTTCTCTCTCCCTCTGCCCCCCCCCACTCACGTGCTCACTCACTCTCTCTCAAATAAATAAGTAAAATCATAAAATCTTTAATAAAAAAATTCAAAATGATATCTTATTGCATTAATTAAGGTAACGGTAGCTGCTATAACAAATGAATCCCCAAATATTTGATGGCTCAAACACAAATGAAGTTTTTTTCTTGTTCAAATAAAGCCCAACATGTTCAGTAAATGGCTTTCTTAAGCAGCAATGCAGACCCTTAAGGTCCTTTTATATGTGCTCTGCCAACTTCAGCTCAAGGCTTCTAAGGAGTCACTGGTCCAGTATTTGTAAAAGGGTTGCTGACACAGTGCAGAGGGCCCAGTGAGGCCGAAGACCATGCACCATTGGCACCAATTTATCTTATTTTTATTTTAACTATAGAGATGGAGAAGCCTCACAGATTAATCCCAGGTAGAGACTTTGCATGGTAAATGCTATAGAAAGATAAGGAATCGAAGAAGCTGAAGTAGCTGGCAAGAACGTGGGTGAGTGTTGCACCATGGGGTATATGCAGAAAGAAGAGTAACAGTGCAAGAGAGTGAATGGACCAGGAGAAAGACATGGAGAGATTAGAGGGCTGAACAAAGTCAAGGTGTAAACTTGCGAGAGAGTTGGGAGGGCAAGCGGGCTGAGAGGAGTATACAGTGCATCAAGGTTTAAGATTCCTAAAATGGTCTAGTTCAGGATGATGATGAAAAAACAAAGGTGCAGCTATGGGAATGGGAGGCCAAAAGTGGGTAGGATTTATAGCAGCTCGGGTTTAAGACAGGCAGGAGGACTTGAGGTTAGGGTGTGGGTTAGTTAGGTCATCCACAGAAATGTTGAAAGGGTATAAAATAATGTAGCCTATATTTTAAAGAAGGATAATTATCGCAAGACTCTCAGAGAGAGAGTTCAAACTGGCTCTAGGCATGGCAGTGTTTCTGGGGGAACAGCCAAGTTATAGTTAAGGCAAAGAGGTAAAGGAACATTCTAAAGAATTTGGGAATGACAGGGAATTTTATCTGCATTGGAACAAGGATTCCTGCGGGAAAGAATGGAAGGAGGAAGCATCAGATTGGAGGGAGCTACAAGCATGGGAATTTCTATCACCATATCAGAAACTAGATAACGTGAAAATATTTGGCCTTCAAAACACCTAGATATGCTGGATCAAATTTAACAAACATTTTCAGATTCAGAGCTAAACTTGCAAGGCAATAAGGGAATCTCCCAAGGAACACAAGTAAAGAGGGACTGAAAACTAGGACAATAAGAGTACACTTATCCTGGTACTAGTTCAGCAATCCAAGGGTTTGGATTTTAACACGAGGAGCGGAGGCCTTAGGCCCATGTAAGGCAGGGAGACAAAATTTAGACTCTGCACGAAGTCAGGACTCTCCAAATGTTAAGGTTGAATGAAAGGATGGATTAAAAAAAAAAAAAATCTTTCTTGGTCTGGCTTCTGGAAAGAAGAAAAAAAAAAAAACAAAACTCTCCCCCTAAGAATCTGTAACCATGGACATTCCTTCACAGGGGTTTGGTGTTCAAATGTATTCTATCTGAATAGTCTAGGACCCCAAGTTGAGAAATTCACATGAAAAGGGGTTCCTGTCCAGGCATTTTAATACTGGAAAAGAAGTGGAGAATGGGTGTTAGAATACCTAGCAGTCTGCCACTTCAGTCTATATTTTTGTTGAAGAGAAATATGATCAACACAACACTTTCAAGGATAATAAAGGATTACATTAAAATAAAATTGGAGGGAAACATGGACTCAAAATACAAGATTGAGAAAGAAAAGGAATAATGTAAAATTTCTAGTATCATCCCTGTTGAAAAATGCATGTTCTAGAGCTAAATTCCATTTAATGGACATTTGGGGTTTAGAGGAACCAGTTAAATGACACCACAAGGAAGCAAACAAACCCACTTAGGGACATTTCACAGGACAACTATTTCTGCAACAAGTCAATGGCATGAAAAGATTAAGAGAGATTTAAGAGACCTAAAACCAGAAGTAAGGGGCGCCTGGGTGGCTCAGTGGGTTAAAGGTCTGCCTTTGGCTCAGGTCATGATCCCAGGGTCTTGGGATGGAGTCCCACATTAGGCTCCCTCCTCAGCAGGAAGCCTGCTTCTCCCTCTGCACCCACCCCACCTGCTCCTGCTTTCTCTCTCTCTCTCAAATAAATAAAATCTTTTAAAAATTTTTAAAAAATAAAAAATAAAGCTAAAAGTAATATTTGAACCTTGTTTGGATCCTAATTTGAATGAACCAACTATAAAAGACATTTTGAAGATAACTGAAGAGATCTGATTATTTGGTGCAATGTGGCACTGTGATTAAGCAATCAGGTTTTTAGAGATGTATACTGGGTGTATGAGGGAAAATGACACATGCCTAGGATTTACTTTATAATCCTTTAACAAAGAAAACAAGCAGGAAAGAAAAAGATATGGAAAAGTCTTGATAATGGATGATGGGTATATGGGTGTTGATTATACTCTTGTTTCTACTTTATATATGTTTAAAAATTTCAAGGTCAAAATTCAAAATTATTTAGAGAACACATGAACAAAAATGCTTAAAGAGCACTAGTATAGCATGTAAGTTACGCTAGAAATTTCTTATTCTTCCCAGTGTGGAGGCCCAACTGATGCTTTTCTGCTTCTATTATAAAATGGCAGAATCAGGAAAAACACTTTGTACCCTGAGATGAATCAGCAATGATGAAGTCACCTCACTAGTTCCATCTCCCAAGAAAAAATTTAAAACTAAGTAATATCTAGTGTGGACTCCCTAATAAAAAATGGTGTCATCCCTTTTAGAATACTAATGTCTAAAATAATATCACAATCTTTGTGAATATGGCTAATATGAGAAAAAGTTACTATTTTCCACCATGAACAGATAAATGAAACTGGTAATTTTATGGGCTTCTTACCTTTCTTTTAAAAACCTGAAATTCCTTTAAATGCCAAACAAATATTTGACTTGATCTTCCTGAAATCTGACTCCTTTGTACCTTTAAAAAAGAAAAACAGCGTACTGAAATAGAATTCACATACTATAAAATTCACCCACTTAAGTGTAAAATTTAATGGTTTTTAGTATATTCAAAGTTGTGCAACTATCAAAAGAATAAATTTGAGAACATTTTCATCACCTCCCCCCAAAAATCTTGTACGTGTAATCAGTCACTCTCCACCTTCCACCCCCCAAATATACCCTCACCCTCAACTCCAGGCAATCACTAATTTATTTTCTATCTCTATGAATTTGCCTATTCTGGACGTTTGACATATATGGAATCACACAAAATATATAGTTTTTTTGACTGGATTCTTTCACTTAGCATAGTATTTTCAAAGCTCATTGTAGCATGCATCAGTACTTCCTTTTTACTGCCAAATAATATTCCATGGCATGGCTATATCACACTTTAGCCATTCATCAGCTGATGGATATTTGGGATGTTGCTATCTTTTAGCTATTATGAGTAATGCTGCTATGGACATTCTTATAAAAGTTTTATGTGGACATAGTTTTCATTTCTCTTGTTTTATTTGCTCTAGGAGTAGAAGTGATAGGTCATATGGTAACTACATGTTTAACCTTTTGAGAAACTATCAAACTGCTTTCCGAAGTGGCTGAACATTTTATATTCCTACCAGCAGTGGATAAATATTCCAATTTCTCCACATCCTTACAACACTTGTCTATTTTCTTAATTATAGCCATCATCATGGGCACCTGGCTGGCTCAGTTGGTAGAGCAAGCAACTCTTAATCTCATGATCATGAGTTTGTACCCCGGGCACAGAAATTACTTAAAAGGAAAAAAAAAATGTTAAAAAAAAAAAGTAAATAGCCATCATAGTGAGTGTGAAGCAATATCCCATTGTGATTTGGATTTGCATTTTCCTAATGGCTAATGATGTTGAACAACTTTTCAAGTGCTTATTGACCATTTCCTTGCACCTCTTTGAAAGTAAACTTTCTAAGTATCTTCGTCTCTGGGTCTTCCTTCTACACTAGTAATATCTTCAGTTAAACTCAATATCTCCTTGCTGTAGTTCACTTAACCAAAAGATAAAAAGTAATGGCAATACATTAGTCTTTGTATTTTCTCATTCACTCACTCATTCATCCAATATGGTTTGAGAACCTATTATGTGCCAGAGGCTGTTCTGGGCACTGAGCATATACAAGAAAATAAAACAGACAAAAAAGTCCTTGCCCTCGTGAAGCTCACATTTTTGTGGCTTTCAATTTTTTCCAGTTTTATTGAGATATTATTGACATACAGCACTATATAATTTAAGGGATACATCATAACAACTTGACATATATATTGTGAAATGATTTGTACAGTAAGTTTAGTTAACATCCATCATCTTATATAGATACACCAAAAAAGAAAAAAAAATGTTTTCTTTCCTTGTGATGAGAACTCTTAGGATCTGCTATTTTTCATTCAATAGAAAGGAAACATAGCATAAAATTTAACATCTTAACCATTTCTAAGTGTAAGTGTACAGTTCAGTAATTTTCAGTATATTCACATTGTTGTAAAACAAATCTCCAGAACTTTTTCATCTTGCAAATAGGAAACTCTATACCCACTAAACAAGAAATCCCCTTTTCCCCCTCCCCCAATGCCTGGTAACCACCATTATACTTTCTGTTTCTATGAACCTGACTACTGTAGATACCTCATAGAAGTGGAATCATACATTATTTGTCATTTTGTGACTGGCTTATTTCATTTAACATAATATTCTCAAGGTTTATCCATATTATAGCATTTCCTTCCTTTTTAAGCCTGAATAGTATTCTGTTCTATTTTGTTTAACCATTATCCCTCAGTGAACATCTGGATTGCTTCTACCCCTTGACTCTTGTGAATAATGCTGCTATGAACATAGATTTACAAATATCTCTTTGACCCCTGCTTTCAATTCTTGTGGATATATGCCCACAAGTAGTATTGTTGGATTAAATGGTAGTTCAATTTTTAATTTTTTGAGGAACTGCCATGTTTTCCATTGTGGATGCACCATTTTACATTCTCACCAACAGTGAACAATGATTCCAATTTCTTCACGTCCTTTCCAGCACTTCTTTTTTCTTTTCTTTTCCTTTCTTTCTCCCTTCCCTCCGTCCTTTCCATCCTCCCTCCCTCCCTTTCTTTTTTCTTTGTAATCATCCTAATGGACATGAGGTGATATCTCATGGTGGTTTTGTTTTGCATTTCTCTGATGATTAGTGATGTTGAGCATCATTTCACCTCTCATCTCCTTGGTTAGGTTTATTCCCAAGTATTTTATTCTTTTTGATGCTATTGTTGTTAGTGTATAGAAACACAACTGATTTTTGTGCATTGATTTTGTATCCTGCAACTTTGCTGAATTCCATTGTTAGTTGTAATAGGTATTTCTTAATTTTTGCTTTTTTAATTTTTATTTTTTTATTGAAGTATAGTTATGTTCTAGTAGGTTTTTTTCTCTAGTAGTTTTCTTATGGAATATTAGGGTTTTCTACCTATAAGATGATGTCATTTAATAATAGAGATAATTTTACTGCTTCCTTTCTAATTTGGATGCCTTTTATTTCTTTTTCTTGCCTATCTGCTAGGACTTCCAACATAAGGTTGAATAGAACTGTAGAACTAGAGAGAGTGGGCATCCTTGGAAAAGCTTTCAGCCTTTCACTAGTATGATGTTAGCCATGGGATTTTCATGGATGTTCTTTATTATGTTGATGTCATTTCCTTCTATTTCTAGCTTGAGTGTTTTTATCATGAGAGTGTAGAATCTTGTCAAATGCTTTGTCTGCATCGATAGAGATGATCGTGTTGTTTCACCCTTCATTTTGTTGTGGTTGTGTATTACATTGATTAGTTTTCCTATGTTGAACCATTCTTGGATTCCTGGAATAAAGCCCACTTGGTCATGGTGTATAAGCCTTTTAATGTGCTCTTCAATTTTAAAGTGCTAGCACCACGCCCATCTTCTCTGTATTGTTCAAATTTTAGTATACGTGCTGCCGAAGAACTCCTGTGGCTTTATTTTTTAAATGGGGCATAATGTACTTTGAATTCCATGATGTCCTTTGCATTTCAGTTACCAAATGAGTAAATGTCTCAAAGAGCAAGAATTCTTTTCCATGCTCGAAACATTGACAAAAATTAAGACACACTTGGTGGTTCATCTCATTGTTTCCTTTGCAGAAATGGCATCACCTACTACATAATATACCTCAATTGTAATGTCGGAAAGTGACTGCCTCTTTGGAAGGTGCTCTGTAACAATGTGACCCATGGAAATCATCCGGATTTGCAGGTTCTAGAAAACCCTATGAAACTTGTTTGTAAATACAGGCAAATTGTTTAAAATAAAGGAGTATGAATAAGATGTACCGGGAATTCAGTCTTCTACGGACTCAATAATTCAACCTCTAGGGTACTTAAAACACAGCCCCTCCTGGTAGTAATGTGCGGAGTGTGTGGAGCATAGCGGTGGATTCATTTTTTCTGCCTGAGGAGAGATTCGAACATAAACGCCGAGTACTCGGGACCATGAAGGGCACAATTCTTTGGAGAAAAGTTCCAGGGACCACACAATTGTCAGCTAACAACAGCTACGGGCAATTTCTGCTTCTGTGTCACAACTCATCGGAAAGGAAAATGCACAGTTCACTTATTTGACAGGTGTTTACATTACCTAGGCATGTGTCAACTCATCGGAAAAGGAAAATGCACAGTTCACTTATTTGACAGGTGTTTACATTACCTAGGCATGTGTCAACTCATCGGAAAAGGAAAATGCACAGTTCATTTATTTAACAGGTGTTTACATTACCTAGGCATGTGTCAACTCATCGGAAAAGGAAAATGCACAGTTCACTTATTTGACAGGTGTTTACATTACCTAGGCATGTGTCAACTCATCGGAAAAGGAAAATGCACAGTTCATTTATTTAACAGGTGTTTACATTACCTAGGCATGTGTCAACTCATCGGAAAAGGAAAATGCACAGTTCACTTATTTGACAGGTGTTTACATTACCTAGGCATGTGTCAACTTCCGGGAAGCGTCCTGCCAGATGTAGCCCAGACAGGGAGCAAACGAGGAAGAGAATCTCTCCACAGGACGCGGGTCCGAGGAAAGCTGGAGGAGGAAACAAAACCGAAACGCCCAACTGAGAAAAACCCAGCACCTGCTAAAGAGATCGACCCTCGCCGTCTGCTCAGGTTCTGCGGCTGCGCCCTGAGCAGCGCTTCGGCGCCCGTGGTGGCGCACGCTCCCTGAGCTGCAGGGCGCCCCGCACTCGCATCAGCGCCTGCGCAGCCGTAGTTTCTCCTCACGCGATTCCACTGCCGCCCCCTGTCAGGTGTTGTTGGCTCCTTAGGGACTGGGGTGGGATACGATGTGGCATCAGCTGTGTGGTACTTGCCAGTTACCCGATAGGCGGTGCTCTGGCCTAGAAAGAAAGGTGCGTTCACAGACTTTTTTTAACGCATTGTTTTTTGAGACGCTCGGACTGCACCCTCTCTCCTGCCGCTGCTGTCCGAGAAGCATCTGGAAGCTATCCCTGGGGGAATTTTAATCTCGTTTGGAAGCAGACCCGCCCAGGAGTTCTGTTTATCTAGGAACGCCCGGGAGGTGATGGACACCTCAGAAATATCCCTTGTTTGTCTTCCATAGGAAGCTGAATTATAAAGTTGAGTAATAGTTACTTTGAAGAAAGGAAAGAAAAAAGGAAAACTTAATACACACACACGTTTACGTATTCACAGAATAATTTCAAAGAATGGACCAGCAACTGCTAACTGATTACCTCAGGGGACAAAGGACTGGGTGGCTGAAGGACACGGGCATGAGGAATGTTTTTGTTTTTTGTTCGTTTGCATCCTTTGAAATTTGCCCAGTGTGCATGTATTATTTTTTTTAATGTTTGAGTTATTTCCTTGATCCCCTTATCAAAATGTAGACACGAAATTCGGAAGTTTAAGAAGTCTGAGTAGAATTCAGTAAACTGGATAGAATTATATGCACATGTTAAGATAAAACGTCTTGTGTAAACCACCAAGTCTTCCTGTATAGTTCTGGACAGAGATCTTTTGGGGGTTGGGGTCAGGGGGGTATAGGAAAAGAGAACCAGGCACTTTCAGAAAATTATTGGCATTGGTGGCATACAGGAAACAAATCTTTATCATCTCAATTGTTGTATGTTCCCTTTGGATTTGCCAAAGAAAATTAAAAGGTAAATTTTAGTGGGAACTCACTAAATATGGATATTTGATATTTATTTTTGTAAAGGAAATTAACTGGGTGTGACTGCCAGGGTTGAGACCTGAAGTTCCTCTTCTAGATGAGGAAAATTTCTTTTAGTGAGTAATCTCCAGACTGATTATAGTATACTCCCGCCCCCAACCTTGCAAGATAACTTCATGCTTCCTCCTCTAAGAGAAGTCTTGAGGAAAAAACTAGTCAGCTGGGCCTAAGAGGATTTGTAGGCAAAAGGCCCATAATGAAAGATGTCTGATATCTCTCATTCCCTGGGTCAACTGAACCCCTTCAGTTTCATTCACCACTGAGTGGTTAGTGGATCTAGAGCATAGGAATTTGGGACCAGAGATGGGGAGTCCCAAAAAGTGTAAAGTGTGAAGTCAAATGCCAGAGGTTTGTAATGTTGCTTCTTAGTTTGCCTTGTTTGTAAGTAGGAAGCCAGAAGTTGAACTCCCAAATAAGATGTTTTAGGAATAGTATTTCTTAAGTAACTCCAAATGTCAGTACATGGACAAAGAAATAAATGAAGCCTAGTCGGTAATGCATCAATCAGACTAAACAATGAACAGCAATAAGAATTGCTGTTCAATAGAAATAAGAATTCCCCACAGAGGAGAAAAACCACATTACAAAAGAGCATACTTAGTAAAATTTATTTTTTTTTAAAAAAAGAAGAAAAACAATAATTTATGCCCTTGGCAAAATAAAGGATCTTGTCAATATAAATGTTCCTTAGAAAACATATGAAAAGATAATATAATATATATATCAATAAATCAATATCAACCTTACAGCAAAAGCAATGATTCCACAAAAATGATAAGTGAGGATATTTCTGGCCCTTACACCACAGTATTTCTGGAAGGTCCTATGATTCCTCCTTTTTTTTTTCTTTAAAGTTACAGATGTGCCCTCATTTTAAGAAACCCTGATGTACACATATCTAAATTTAGAAAGTCCATTGATCACCTTTACAATCAGTAATTCTATTTATTTATGTGTGTATGTATCTCTGTACCCAGTGTGGGGCTCAAACTCATGACCCCAAGATCAAGAGTCACATGCTCTACCAACTGAGCCAGCCAGGCGCCCTGTACAATCAATAATTCTTTTTAAAAAAATCAACAAGAAGGTTTCTGTAAGGGATCCTTCAAATTAGCAAATTTTCCTAATGTGTTTAAAATATAATAAACCAAATATATGTGTCCCCAACTTCTTTCGTTATAGTTCTATTGCATAAAGCGAGGTATACCTGAAGTGAAGCAGTAACAGAGTTGGGCCTCAGACCTGACTGGAGAGAGTGTACTCTTACTTACAGTATGAGGAAATGTTTGGGGGCACAAATTCTCTCAATCTTTTGTTTCTCTCATCATGAGCTTTTACTTTTCTTGTCTCTACCACTTTCTGGTAAATTTTGCTCACCTCGTACTCTCAGGAAAAAAGGAGGAAGTCATATAGGAGGGGGCGGATTCATGAATTAGTGAGTCACTCCAGCAGAGCAGAGTGAGAGGAGAATCTGGGATGCAGAGTGTGTATGTGGACATAGTTGGGGGAAAGCAGGAGCAATTCTGAACCCTTGACATGCTTTTGAGGCCCCTCTCCCAGTAGGGGCACCTGATTCCTCTTGAGGAACAGCAAGGCCCAGTCCAGCCCTCCCCGGATGGGACACATGCTCAAGAGAATGGACCTGGGCCTATTTGTCACACTCCTCCTGGCTCCCTTCAGCACAATGGTAGTGCAGCTCACAGAACTCCTGGATCCGGCTACAGGCCTCCAGCATCATCACTTTGGGGACCGTGATTACCACTCGGAAGAAATTCGGGTACTCGAAGCACTGCAAAAATAAGCACCTGTTATTTTTGTAGCAGTTGAATCTGGTACTAAACCACCCTAAAATGACCAGGGTCCCGATCAGCAAGAAGCAGTGATGTCATTTACTCAGAGCTATCAGTTCGCTCAGTTCTACTGTGGAAGGTGAAATGAAATGGGGTCACTTATGTCAGGGGGTTTTAAAATGGACCCAGGAGGTCATTAAGGAGATGGACCTTATGCACCTCTTCACCGGTGAATCCGTGAATTTTTGAACTGGGCTAAACCACGAATCTTAAAAGGACTCAGCCAGAGTCCTTAGTTATTCCTTACTGCAACTTGCTATAGTAAGAGTCTTTGCTCAGTGATAGCCTTAGTAACCAATTATATTCAGCCAAGATTAGTTTTCTGCCACCAATCAACTAAAATTCTTTATAAACAATATATACAAGCATTCCCTTTTGTCTTTAAAAACCCTTGACTTTTGTTCTGGGGGGGAGGGGAAGGGTAGGGAGTGGGAGGATACTATTTGGGTTGCTGCCTAAATCTGTGTTCCCCAAATTGCAATTCTGAGACACCAAATAAATATTTTTGTTTTATTTTAGCTCTGCTTCTTCTCTGAGTTGACACCATCACTGGGGTGCTAAGTCTAGTAACAGTTAATTCATCTTAAAAGGGACTTGTGGGACAAGCTTATTTCCCCTCACCTAAAATGTTCAGCCACAACTTTTCTTCCCAGTACAATGGGATAATGATGGGGGAGAAACAAATTTTAAATCAAGGCCATGAGACACATCAGTTTAAATTTTATCAAATGAGAATACACTTTGTTGGGGGAGGAAAAAATCAGGTTAAGGACCAACTCAGGGAGAGCTCCTAAGGCTCTAGAAACAGTTGAGAACGTCCTGAGAGAGACATAAGCACTCACCGTTGCTGGGAGGCAGTGGACTGATTGCTCAGCAACTAACCGCTCCGTGAACTCCACATCATTCTCAAATTCTGGGAAATGTTCCATCTCAATTCCAACCTATACCAATAACAGGGAGAGGCAAACTTATCAGAAGGAGGGAAAACAGGCCAACTCCCTATGCTAGAAATTAAGGTAGGGCGGCTCTACAAAATATCTTGGAACTCTACTACTGATAACTAAGAGTTCTCACACTTAGGAGCTCATGGAATTTTTCATAGGGAAGAGAGGATATATTTATATGAATATTTTAGTTTTTTGAAGCGTTCCTTCCTAGACGATGATAAATGAGAGCTGCAAACAGAATGCCAGTGTTTCTCTAAAAAGGCAATATAAGCATTATGGGCCAGGAAATTCTTGATTGCATGGAACAATCCCACCCATTGCAAGAGATTTAGTATCCCCAGTCCACAAAATGCCAAGAGCATCCCCCCACACCTGCCCCAAGTCATTCTGCAAACAAACAAAATTCCCATATATTCCCAAACACCCCTAGGGAACCAGTATCAATCCTAGTTGAGAAGTACAATGGTGTGGAAAGCCTCTTATTTGTGTCTATCTTCCCTGTATCTATACATAAAACGATTTTCTGAATCGAGAAATTAAGTCATTTTAAAAGGTGTTTTTGTTTTTGTTTTTTTAACACTGAGGTTAAATCATGTTATTGGGGCAATTCAGAACAAGGGGATTCCTAAAATGACTGGCCCAGAAGCTTAGTTGGTTGTCTCTGTGAGTGCTGCAGACTGGCTTCTGCTTGCCCTACAGCAAATGCCTGCCACCCACACACTTACCATGAGGTACATGGCCCCGGAAGGACGGACTGGCTGGAGTCCAGGGATGGCAGCCAATGCCCCATAGCAAAGATCAGCATTGGACTATAAGAGGAGGAAGAAAGATGTCAAGGATCAAAATTTAAGTGAAAGAAAAGCAAGTCATTAAAAGTAGAGCCCACACCGAAGGCAGGGAACCTACGTTTGTTCTGCTGGCATAAGGAGTCAACAAGAAAAAGTCCAATCACTGGAAGCTTTTGGCCCGGAGCCGAGTGAAGTGCCAGAAATGAGATAAATGTCAGGGTGGATGGTTACACTAATGCCACCTCCTGATTTGGAAGCCCTGTAATGGGACATTGCTCCAGAAATGAGGACCCATTATTCCTAATTCCCCTGGTGGCTTTCCCTGACTGCCAGAGTGGAAGGCCATGGGCTGCCCTTACCTTCAGGAAGCTCAGAGTGTTGTGGTAGAACTCCTGAGGGGTGCGATGCAGGATGCTTTTCAGAGCTCCCTGGACGATGGTGCAGGGCCCCAGGATCCGCTGACTCAGCTTCACCAGCCCATCTCGGATCTAAAGTGCCCCGGCAAACATATTACTTAGCCTTCCTTAAGTGTTCCAGCTTTGGGGATTCTTGTTCTGACCATTCTTTTCATCAGGTTTTTAATCTCTGGGGAAGTGATGATGCCTAGTGGCGTTCTTGGATCAGACCGCTTGGGTTTCAGCCCAGCTCTGTCACACGCCTCCTGTGTGACTCTGGGCAAATTATACAACATCTTAGTGCCTCATGTGTCTCACCCGAAAAATGTAGATAATACTAATCCTGGCCTCATTGGGTTGTTGGGAGGATTAAGTTGTTTTTTTTTTAAAGATTTTATTTATTTATTTGACAGAGAGAGACAGCGAGAGAGGGAACACAAACAGGGGGAGTGGGAGAGGGAGAAGCAGGCTTCCCGCCGAGCAGGGAGCCCGATGCGGGGCTCGATCCCAGGACCCTGAGATCATGACCTGAGCCGAAGGCAGTCGCTTAACCAACTGAGCCACCCAGGCGCCCCGGGAGGATTAAGTTAAAATAACGTATTTTGAACGCTGGCACATCGTAAGCCTGCAAACAATGTCAGGTGTCATTAGAGCTACTGTTTCCTTTTTTTGCGGTCCTAAAATCAGAAGCAGATGGAACTTCTTCACAGAGCCAGGTACAGGAAAACTGAGTTTTGGAGAGGAATAACTAGTACCATCTTACGGGCATCTTTCCAGGCACCCAGAAACTACAGGGCCAAGAAGAAGGAAAAAACAACACTACAGCAAAAATCACCTCCCAACCACTGTGCATGCAAAGTAAATACATGTATGTATACTAAATTAGACATACCATTTCACCACATTGTTCTTACCTCGTTGCCAAAAATGTCTCTTCGATCATGGATGAGGATCCAGCCCAACCTCCAGCCAGGAACCAGCCAGCGCTTGGCCAGCCCTCCACAGGACAGGATGGGGACGTTGCTGCTGAGGGTGGCCAGAGGCTCAAATTTGGAATCCGAAAACACCTGAGGAGAGGAGATGCTTGTTAGAGTTGTCTTCTGGCTTATTTTCCTCCAAATCCCGTCTCCCACCCTTTACCTTGTATAACTAGGGACAGGGCCTTGGATTTCTGGGCTCATCCTACCCCAAAGCATAATTGGGAGCCCAAGAGGCTTCAAAGGAGACTATCTCAAGATATTTAATCTGGTGTCTGGTCTGGATTAAAGGAAGCCTACAATGAGGACACTGATTCTAGCCTAGGAATATGTATAACCCAATGAAGCTCGCTCTAGGGAATGAATGTCTGTTGGAATTAGAGATCTAAAAATAAAATAGGAGCCCACAACCCTTTGTCTGAAATTCCTAGGCCCGTATGTAAATGTTGCAGAATGCAGAACTGTTTGGATTTTGGAGAAGTTATGTAGCACATGTATCATACATTACCTAACACCAAGGCAGTCTGGGACAGCACTCCTAATCAAGCATATTAACATTTCTGTCCCTTTCCTTACATTTTTGACAAATATATAGATCTGTAAGTGAGATATATAAAAAAATCTACAAATATCTTTGTATCAGGTCAAGTCAGGTTTTTCCACCAAATGAATTTCAAAAATCTTCAGATTTTCATAGCTTTTTGGACTTTGGAAAACTGGCTAAGGTGTCGTAGATCTATATGTATGTTTTTTTAAGGTGGGGGGATGAGGGGGAAAGGGAGAGGGAGAGAGAGAATCTTAAGCAGGCTCCACACTCAGTGCAAAGCCTGACACGGGACTCAATCTCACAACCCTGAGATCATGACTGAGCTAAAATCAAGAGTTGGATGCTTAACCGACTGAGCCATCCAGGCACCCCGATCTATTTATTTAGAGTGCAGGGATACTGATTTGCTGTACTGAAATGATTAGGAATTACTTCTGGTTATTCTAGATGCCACCTCTAAAGGTCCCATGAAATAATTTGGATATGAGATTATTATAGTGATATATCCTGCCCAAGACTTACCATGTCTCCATAGATCTCATCAGCCAAGATGGGGACGCACTGCCTTGCAGCCACTGAAAATAAGAGAAACAGACTCAAATCATTTTTAATGTGAATTGCCTTAGCAATTAATATTCACCTGGACTTATTTTACTTTGCATTTCATGTTTGTGTGTTTTGTTTTCCTCTTTAAGAACTATATATTCTTCTTATACCCTTCCAGGGTACAAATCTGCCATTTAATCAACTGGATATTTCAAACCCTCTCTTCCACATATGGAAATGGTGCAGAGGCAAGTGTTGCCTTTTTCGTCTTGCAGGCAAGTCCTACCGTTCCCGTGGCACACTATTCACTGGAGACCCCCGTGGAGTTCCCCCATTTCCATTCTCAGCTTGGAACTGACTCTTTTCTCATTCCAGGAAACAGATAAAGGATTCCATCCCCATATCTGCTCCTGTCAAATGAAGTCTGATGGACTTACCAGCCAGAATTTTCTGGAGATGACTTTTACTGAACACTGACCCACAGGGGTTTGATGGATTATTAACAATGAGACAAGCTGTCTTTTCATCAATCAGAGATTCCAGTTGTTTCAAGTCAATTTCCCAAGACTTCTCTGGCTGGGGAGGAAGAAAGGGTGAGACTAAGATGATTCTGAAAAATTCAGGGGGAACACTCACCTAACAGTGTCTTCTAAATAATAAAATGTGTTTGTGGCCTCCACCACCCACTTCCGGATCTTTCTGTGCTAAGATAATGGTCATATATTATTACGACATAATAATTGAGCCCTTGAGTCTAAAATTAAAAAGTTGTTTACCAATAAATTGTAGAGTTTGACCTCAATTCCCATCGATTCAGCCAAAGTCCTATAGAGAGAGAAACCAGGTCTCGGAACTAGGATGTTCTGTCCTGGATTGGCCAACACAGCTAAACAAAGTTCAATAGCCTGACTGCAGCCACTAGTCAGAATGACATCCTGTAAAGAGAGAAAAGGCTCACTTTGTTAGGGGTTCCACAGCAACAAGAGAAAAGAGATTATCAGATGGGTGAGTGGGGAGCAATGATAAACTTACTTTTGCAAGTTCTAAGTAAAGTAGTAAAGACTGTACTGAGCCAAAATTGAAAGAAATTAATGTTTGTGTATATCCATTATCTAAATGTTGAAAATGTTGACTACTTAAAAGACATAAATTACTTGGGGCACCTGGGTGGCTCAGTCGGATAAGCATCCGGCTCCTGATTTCGGCTCTGACCATGATCTCAGGGTCATGGGGTTGAGCCCCGCATCAGGTTCCATGCTCAGCAGGGAATCTGCTTGAGATTCTCTCTCTCCCTCTTCCTGTGCCCCTCCCTGTTCTTCCTCTCTCTCTCTCTCTAAACTAAATAAATAAATCTTTTTTAAAAAAGAAGTAAATCACTTTAAAAAGGACATGGCAGCTGTGACTCAGCAGACTTCCATGAGAGATCATTTTGACCTTGGACTTTTTCACGTGGTTATTTATTTATTTTTGACCATAAATTTGAGGCCTGACTCTTCTCTGAAATATAGACCGAGGGCACCTCTTATGTTAAGAAATATCAACCACACACAGTAGACAATAGAGGGAGAGGGACATTTACACTTGGCACTGCCATTGATTCGATATGCCATAGTACCTCGATCTTCCCAACTGAGTGAACTTCAGGTGAGTGAGGGAAGCTGCAAATTTAAGAAAAGATCCTTCTGGTAAAATAAAAAATGTTACTTATTTGGTGTTTATGAATTATTGTTTTTTAATGATCTTTCGCAAAGAATCAAATATAGGGGGACCTCTGAGTCCTTTGAGCCTCCTTAAGACAGGACATCACATAAATTGTATGCAACATCCTCATCATACTGTAATGACATTAAATATAATCATGGATTAGGGGGTGCCTGGGCGGCTCAGTCAGTTAACCATCTGCCTTCAGCTCAGGTCATGATCCCAGCCAGGGTCCTGGGATCGAGTCCTGCATCGGGATCCTTGCTCAGCGGGGAGCCTGCTTCTCCCTCTACCTCTGCAGCTCCCCCTGCTTGTGTTCTCTCTAACAAATAAATAAAATCTTTAAATATATATATATATATAAAAATATATAAAATCATGGATTAGTGGCCTCACTATATGAGAAGGGCAATTCTCCACACCTTTTGTTCCCCCTGCAATCCTTATTCCTTGTGGGACAGAAACAAGGAAAAAAGTACAGATTGCCCAATACCGCTTCAGAGCTGATACATTGTCTAAGGCTTACCTTAGCTTCCAGGGGTGCCTCAGGCCGGTGGTAGTAAGAAGCAATCTCCTCCCGACTGGATAAGTAGCCTGAAAGAGTAGAAGGGAGAAGCTGACCACTATGCTCTAGAGTTAAGAGGGCTTCCAGCTACCTTCTGCTCCTGCTTAGAGCACGTGCTATTCAGGTTAGCTCTCAGCCACCACAGAGAAAAGACATTGACTTGATGTTTTACATTTTTATAATAAGCTCAAATGTGTGGGGGCGGCTGGGTGGCTCAGTCAGTTAAGCGTCTGCCTTCAGCTCAGGTCATGATCCCAGGGTCCTGGGATCGAGCCCCAAGGTGGGTTCCCTGCTCAGTGGGGAGCCTGCTTCTCCCTCTCCCTCTGCCCTGCTCATGCTCTCTCTCTCTCAAATAAATAAATAAAATCTTAAAAAAAAAAAAAAGCTCAAATGTATGAATAATAACAAGGAGAATTCTCCAAACTATAAAATACTCTGCACCATCTTGGTTACTGTGATTATGTTTTATTTTTCATTAAAAAAAAACAAACAGGATTTAGATTATTCCTAAATTCCTTCCAGGGACTATATTTTTTGAAAAGTTACAATCAATGCATTCAATACATTGGGTCCCTTTTAAGTTTTTTAGATCATATGATATACCTATTAGTGGTTTTGCACAATTTTTTTCTTTTAAATTCTATTCTTAGACAATATTTCCAAATGTTGGCTTATAAACTTGGAGTAGAGTTAGTAGCATACAAATTATGTTTTGCAAAATTGTTTTCCAAAAAGATTCCATTCAATCAGAAAGTCCAGATGCAATATTTCATAATGTTCCACTTAATAAAGATAAAGTCTTGAAGTTATATAAATCAGCACTTCCTTAATTATTCATAAGGAAGACCTTTTTCCTAGATATATATTATGATCTGTATTTCTTTTGGCATGAAATGTTCATATCCTTTGAATATTTGTCACATGGAAAATTGGTTCTGGTTTTTCAGGTTGAATCAGTTCCCTAATACTTTGGATATAAAAGTTATAAACTTGTTTTAATAAGATAAAACCTCATTTTTGGTCTTACTTTGTTTTTATTTTTGTTGTATGAAACTTTATAAAGTATAAACAATCAACCTAAAAGTTATGTCCCTCAGATCTCTCTGAAGTGTTTTTTTTTGTTTCGTTTTTTTTTTAGATTTTATTTATTTATTTAACAGAGAGAGACACAGCAAGAGAGGGAACACAAGCAGGGGGAGTGGGAGAGGGAGAAGCAGGCTCCCCAATGAGCAGGGAGCCCGATGTGGGGCTCGATCCCAGGACCCTGGGATTTTAAAAACACTTCAGAGAGGGGCGCCTGGGTGGCTCAGTCGGTTAAGCCTCTGCCTTCAGCTCAGATCATGATCCCAGGGTCCGAGAATTGAGTCCCACATCGGGCTCTCTGCTCAGCGGGGAGCCTGCTTCTCCCTCTCCCTCTGCCTGCCACTCCCCTGCTTGTGAGCTCTCTCTCTGTCAAATAAATAAAAATAAAATCTTTTTAAAAATTCTATTTTAGCATGAAACTGGATTTGTATTCTACATTAAAAATATGTTATTATGTCTTGCCTTTGCGACAACATGGATGGACCTAGAGGGTATTATGTTAAGTGAAATAAGTCAGACTGAGAAAGACAAATTCACTTACATGTGAAATCTAAAAAACAAACAAATGAACAAACAAAAAAAATCAAAATCAGACCTATAGATACAGAGAACAAACTGATGGGTGCCAGGGGAGACGGGTAGGAGGAAGGGCAAAAATGGGTGAACGGGACAGGGAGATACAGCTTCCATTTGTGGAATGAGTGAGTCATGAGAATAAAAGTCACAGCATAGGGAATATAGTCAATGATATTGTACTAGCGTCGTATGGTGACAGATGGTAGCTACACTTGCGCTGAGCACAATAACATACAGAGATGTTGAATTACTATGTTGAACACCTGAAACTAAAGTAACATTGTGTGTCAACTATATTCAAATAAAAAAATAAAAATAATTAAAAAAAGAAAAGAATACGTTGCTAGGTGCACATTACAGACAGATGTGCAACACGTTGAAATAAAGTCAAAGGATCCCTGATTTTATTAAAATGTTTAATGTGAAAATGTTTAAATAGATGGAGACAGTTAAACCTAAGTAAGAATAGGGATGGGCAAAATGGGTGAAGGGGTCAACTGTATGGTGATGGATGGTAACCAGACTTGGGGTGGTGATCACTTTGTAGTGTATACAGTTGTCATATTATACAGCTGTACATCTGAAACTTGTATTTTAAAAACACCTAAATAAGAATAATTTCTTTCTGTCAGAAACAACCTTCTACTCTTCAATAGGATGCCCCCTTCCTTATATTCTAGTTTGTTTTTATCTCTTTCATCTGAAACAGCTACAACTGCATTTGAATGCGGTCAGAACCCTAGTTAAAATAACCTACGAATGTATGGAGAAGGGGAAATAAAGCCAAGAAGCTATTTACATGGTGCAGTAAGTAAATTAATTTAGGACCTACAGGGCTCAGTAGACAAGCAGCTGCAACCGAACTCAAGGCCTTCCTACTAGAATTAGCAATGATAGGAGAGGAGTGCTATTTGAGAAAGAAGTATGTGAATGGGAGCTTAGAGAGGAGGGGTCAGCGTGCTAAAGGAAGCCAGGAAAGAAGCTGGACCTTGGTGGCTGTGTTTAAGCATTCTGAGACCTCCTTCCCCAAATCCAAATGACCATTTTGTTTTAGCCTCTCCTTAGGAACTATGCATCAAGGAAGCAAGGAGAACTGCTAGAAATTTATTCCTAATAGAAGAGCACTAAAGATTTGGAAGCCACCAGACAGAGTATCAGGAGAAACTTACCAATGGAGGGAGCATAGCCATTATACTTCCCCGAGTCCAGAGCATCTTTCATGGCTTGGGTAATTTCAGGGTCTGTAGGCAGGTTTCCAAACACAGTAGGGTCCCCTTTTCATGGGAGAAAAAAAAGGAGCCACCAAGATGTTACTCTTCCATGCCCAGTGCTCAGACTCCCCCTCTACTCTCATCTCCAACCAGCCGTGAGAAAGGGGGTAAGAGCAACAACGGTCGCCCTTACCAGCGTGTCCCCAACTCACCAATTGACAGAGCAATCATGGTTTTGTCTGGATTTGGCTTCACCTTCATGCTGTCCACAATGGCCCGGATAGGATTGAAAGTTTTGTTGGACATGTCTGAAGGCTTCACTGACCATCTGGCCTTCCTGCCTTTCATTTTTCCCAACAAGGAGCTTCTCCCACCAATGTTGACGTGCACATCCAGAACGGAGGGGAGGTTGCTGTTGCTGCTCATCTGAATCACATACGGGTCCATTGCTAGTGGAGCCTACGGGGAAAAGGAGGTCCCTGTGACTCTAAGAGCAGAGCACCATTCTGGGGAGCCATATTTGGACCTACACATCAGGGTGATTTCACTAGGCATGTCTTCCCAAACTGCCTCGTTTTGCTACATTTCTCATGCTTTCTTGTGAAGGAGGGGAGTTTTAAGACCTTTTGCTGAGATAGAAAATAAAGCAAGAACCCATTGTATAACAATAGCAAAGACCGTTCCATGGACTACTTATCTGCTGTGAGATTTGCTGTGTGCAACCCTAATGCCCATAAAAGTTTAACTGCTCTCAGTGCAACCAAGGGGAAATGACATGAAAACTGTGAAACCGTCAAAGACTATGTGTTGCCTCCTTTCCATGCAAAGCCTACCCAAGAGTCTCCCTAATATTAGCTTCAACAGACTTTGTCTTGCCCTCTGCAAATAAGAAGAACCGGGAAAAAGCATTCCATGTGGTTAGAAATTTAGTGTTAATCTTGTCATTAGCAAAAATAAAGCCCTATCCCATAAGCATCTTACTGCCCTGTGGAAAAAGAAGTCAATACACCATAGAGAAAAAAAGCATACATCCCAGTTACCACCACCAGATTAGCTGAGGCTTGAGATTTTACCTTCCAACTAAAGGAGAAACAGCCTCTAAGGAGACGAACCTGGAACCTCTCTTAGTGTTCTTCTTTCACAGGTCACAGTGACAATGGGCTTAGATGCAATTGACTCCTGAAATAGTCTGCACAAATGGGCGTTGGGCCTGGAACTTTTGTGCTATTGGTTAGGGTGAGAACTGGGTGGCCAGCCCTCCCTCCCCTCCCTACCTCACTTTCTGCTGCTTCTCACCTCTAACCCTTCCCCCACCCCCACCACCAAATCAGGAGTTTGTCCTCACTACAAACATCTGGAAGTCTCTGTGTTAACTCTTTCTGGACACTTTGTGCGAGGACTGTCAGAGGGGTAGTTATGATTACAGGTGGCAATTTTTATTAAATCTCTTTTGATACAAAACAACCCAGTAACATGTTAACAATACAGAAACATGTAAAGTAAAAAGTGAGAGTCCTTCCTTGCCCCTTGCTCTCTATACACTCTATTCTCGCTCCCAGGGGTAGGTAGTGGTAACCATTTGGCCATTTCTATCCATTCACCAAGATGGATTAATAGGTAGGAAGGTAGATAGATGATAAATACATAGATAAATCCAAGATAGATACATAGATACATAATTTCATAGATTTTCTAAACACTGAAGGGATCAGGCTTACAGTTTGTTCTGCAACCTGTTTATTTACCTCCTACATCTTGCCCTCCTTTCCCAGGTCCATGAGATTCTACTTCAGTCACAACAAACCAGGCAGTTGAAGCAAATTAAGTTCCACTCCACAAATACCTTAAACGACAGTAGGGTCTTCAGGGCATTTAAAATCTGGGCAATGTCATCTTGTCCTGTGAATTCTCCTTCATTTACCTGGTATGGAGTTATTGGGAGAATAAGATGTCGGGTGAGGTCTAAACAAAACAACTTCCCTAAGCACGCACAGCGGAAATCTCAGCATTCTGGTGAGCCTATGAAAAACACCGTGCATTCAAGGGTTAAGAGAAGCCTCGGGGACTCTGTGGCTCAGCTCCTATCTGTTTATTTATTGGAAGACAAAGAGTGGTTACATAAGTTCTTTCTTCTCCATTTACTTTTGGGTGATTCGAGTCTCCGGTGGGGTTGAAGAACCTTTTATTTTTCTGGACCTTTCATCTCTTGGTGCTTTGAAGAACTTATCTAACACATTCCCTTCCCCACTCCAAAGAAGCAAGCATTTACCACCTCGTGTTACCAGGTAAACAGCAGAAGCACAAGGCAAGGACAGGAAGCCAGCCAGGTCAAAGAGAATTTAAGTTCTAAAGCTGGAAGCCAGGCAACCTGAGCTCAATACCCAGGACTGCTCTGTTTCAAAATGCAAGCACACAGCCCTGTCCTTACAACATCCAAAGACACAGAGAAGGAAAGGACTGTCAGTTCTGCTGTTTGGCACCCTATAGCAAAAGGCAAATGGCTTCTTTGTTTTACCAAATGGCGGTTAAACATGGCACAGACAGGTGTATACTTCACAGGTTGGACAAGAGTTAGACTTTGTGTACTTGCCAACACAAGAACATGGTATTGTTTCCAAAGCACACAGATTTTGTCAAGGGAGAAGACCTTTCTCTCCTAAATGGTTTTATTTTACCACCACCCCCATTTGAAATGCAATACATGTGTACCGGAGAAAATTAGAAAAAACTAAAAGCATTTATAATCCCAACAGCACTCTTAACTCATTCGTCTTATTCTTCCCCCTACCCAAAGTTGGGAATCTTGTTCTAGATCCGTATTTTTGAAAAGTTGAGATAAAATTGATGTAACAAAATATTCACTGGTTTCTTCATTTCAGAGTGTAAGATTCAATAATTTCTGGTACACTCACAGCATTGTACAACCATCACCACCATCTAATTCCAAAACATTTTCTTTTCCTCTTACTTTTTCAGTAATTAAAATCCTCATATAGTAAATTCAAATAGAAATGTTTATAAACTAAGCCCTGAACATCTTTCCCCATGACCCCACTCCATAGAGATGGCTGTTTTAGCCATTTCTTGTTTCTCTTTAGTGTCTTGTTTCTTTTCTTTATTTCTTTTTTTAGATTTTATTTATTTATTTGAGCGAGAGAGAGAGAGCACAAGCCCAGGGGAGAGGCAGAGGGAGAGGGAGAGGTTTCAGAAGCAGACTCCTGGTTGAGCAAGGAGCCCGATGCGGGGCTCGATCCCAGGATCCTGGGATCGTGACCTGAGCCAAAGGCAGATGCTTAACCAGCTGAGCCACCCAGGCGCCCTGTGTTTTCTGTTTCTATACAATACTTATACAGCTGGTTTTAAAGTTGTTTGAAAATTTAGATACTACACATTTGTTCTGTAGCTGCACTATCCCTTACCGTAGCCACTAGTCAAGAGCAGCTACTGAGTACTTGAAATGTGGTTTGTCTAAATTGAGACGTGGTGTTGGTGTAAAACACACATCAGGTTTTGAAGATTTATATTAAAATAATGTAAAATACCTCATCAATAATTTCATATTGATGACATGCTTAAATATTTTGGATATACTGAGTCAAATAAAGTACACTATTACAATTAATTTCACCTACTTCTTTTTACATTTTAAAATATTTCTACTAGAAAATTTGAAATTACTGTGTGGTCTGCATTCTGCTTCTATTGAATAATGCTGTTCTTTTTTTAATAAATTAGAAAATTTTAGATTTTGTCTTTTTATTTAAATTCAACTAGTCAAGGTATAGGACATCATTAGTTTTTGATATAATGTGCAATGATTCATTAGTTGAATAAGGTTGTTCTATAGCTTGCCTTTTAAAAAATCTTAACATGTTGTCTTGACATCCTTACCATTTTCATACATGAAGATCAATTTCATTCCTTTTAATGGCTATACAGTATTCATTTAAGCATTCTACTCTTTTTTTTTAAATTTTTTTATTGTTATGTTAATCCCCATACATTACATCATTAGTTTTAGATATAGTGTTCCATCATTCATTGTTTGTGCATAACACCCAGTGCTCCATGCAGAACGTGCCCTCCTCAATACCCATCACCAGGCTAACCCATCCTCCCAACCCCCTCCCCTCTAGAACCCTCAGTTTGTTTTTCAGAGTCCATTGTCTCTCATAGTTCTTCTCCCCCTCCGATTTCCCCCCCTTCATTCTTCCCCTCCTGCTACATTCTTCTTCTTCTTTTTTTCTTTCTTAACATATATTGCATTATTTGTTTCAGAGGTACAGATCTGAGATTCAACAGTCTTGCACAATTCACAGCACTTACCAGAACACATACCCTCCCCAGTGTCCATCACCCAGTCACCCCATCCCTCCCACCCCACCCCCCACTCCAGCAACCCTCAGTTTGTTTCCTGAGATTAAGAATTCCTCATATCAGTGAGGTCATATAAGCATTCTACTCTTGCTGGACATGGGGCAGTTTCTCATTTTTTTCTCTTACAAATAAAGCATATTGAACACAGTCATTAATAATGATTGGAAATTTTTATAAATATCCTATAATTTGGGAGATAATCACATTTCAAATACTGATAGACCTGCCAAATTGATCAGCTGATGGACTTTAGAAAGAAGAGACAATACAAATATCTCTTGACAACCTGCCACTCAAGGTTTAGACTTTCGAGGATCCCAGCTACATATGAGACTCAGGTTCAACTCCCCCTCCCACACACCCACACAGTCTATGGGCTTGGTGCTCTGTCCTCACCTGGAAGTTAACACAGGAGCCTTAGATTACTCAGATAATCCACTCTGGGGTAGCAGCGGTGTCAGCCCACCTAATGTCTCTGGTTTTCCGTTCCTTTTCATTGTTTGGCCCCTGGGGCATTCCCTTTTGTAACTTTGGAGCTCAGTCAGGCATTTTGTTATATTTTACCCAACATTTCTAGATACATACTTTTAAAGTGAACTGTAATTGACACATAATGTTACTTTAATTTCAGGTATACAACATGGTGATTGGACAACTCTACATGTTATGCTGTGCTCACCACAAGCGTAGCTACCATCTGTCAGCACACGACACTGTTACAATATCATGGATGGTGTGTATCCTATGCTGTACCTTTCATTCCCATGACTTATTCATTCCATAACTGGAAGTCTATACCTCCCACTCCCCTTCACTCATTCTGCCCATCTTCCCATTCTCCTCTCCTCTGGCAACCATCGGTTTGTTCTCTGTACTTACAGGTCTGATTCTGCTTTTTTTGTGTGTTCATTCATTTGATTTTTAGATTCCACGTATATATAAGTGAAATCATATGGTTATTTTTCTTTCTCAGTGTGACTTATTTCACTAGCATAATACCCTCTAGGTCTACCCATGTCTCCCAAATGTTAAGATCTCATTTTTTTTGGCCAAGTAATATTCCATTGTGTATGTGTCGTGTATGTGTATCAAACCTTCTTTATCCATTTATCTATCAATGGACATGGGCAGCTACCATATCTTGGCTATTGTAAATAATGATGTAATAAACATAGGGGTGCATGTATCTTTTTGAATTAGTGTTTTCATCTTCTTTGTGTAAATACCTAGTAGTGGATTTACTGGATCATATTTCTATTTTTAACTTTTTGAGAAAACTCCATACTGTTTTCCACAGTGGCTGCACCAATTTACATTCCCACCAACGGCGCATGAAGGTTCCTTTTTCTCCACATCCTCACCAACACTTGTCATTTCTCACTCTTTTTTTTTTAATACTAGCCATTCTGACAAGGGTAAGGTAATATCTCATTGTAGTTCTTTGATTTGCATTTCCCTGATTAATGGTGTTGAGCATCTTTTCATGTGTCTATTGGCCATCTGCCATGTCTCTTTGTAAAAATGTCTATTCAGGTCATCTGCCCATTTTTCAATCAGATGATTTGGGAGTTCTTTTGGTATTCAGTTGTATAAGTTCTTTATATATTGTATATCAACCTCTCATCAGATATATCATTTGCAAGTATCTTCTCCTATTCAGTAGGTTGCCTTTTCATTTTGTTGATGGTTTCCTTCACTGTGCAAAAGCTTTTTAATTCAGTGTAGCCCCAATAGTTTATTTTTGCTTTTGTTTCCCTTGCCTGAGGAGACATATCTAAAAAAATGTTTCTATGGCTGATGTCAAAGAGTTTATTGCCTGTGTTTTCTTCCAGGAGTTTTATGGCTTCAGGTCTCATATTTAGGTCTTTAACCCATTTTTAGTTTATTTTTGTATATGATGTAAGAAGGTGGTCCAGTTTCAGTCTTTTATGTGTAGCTGTCTAGGTTTCCCAGCACAATTTATTAAAGAGGCTGTCTTACCCCCATTGTATATTCTTGCCTCCTTTGTCATAGATTAACCATATAAGTGTGGGTTTATTTCTGGGCTCTTTACTCTGTTCTGTTGATCTATGTGTCTATTTCTGTGCCAGTACCATACTGTTTTGATTATTATAGCTTTGTAGTATATCTCGAAATCCAGGATTGTGATACCTCCAGTTTTGTTCTTCTTTCTCACATTGCTTTGGCTATTTGGGGTCTTCTGTGGTTCCATACAAGTTTTAGAATAATTTCTTCTAGTTCTGTGAAAAATATTATTGATATTTTGATAGGGATTGCAATGAATCCGTAGATTGCTTTGGGTAGTATGGACATTTTAACAATATGAATTCTTATCCATGAGCATGGTATGTCTTTCTATTTGTTTGTATCATCTCAGTTTCTTTCATCTATGTTTTATAGTTTCCAGAGTACAGGTCTCTCATGTCCTTCATTAAGTTTATTCTAAGTATTTTATTCTTTTGGTGCAATTGTAAATGGAATTATTTTCTTAATTTCTCTTTCTGCTATTTCATTATTAGTGTATAGAAATGCAAAAGATGCCTGAATATTTTGTATTTTGCAACTTTACTGAACTTATTACTTCTAATAGCTTTGTGTGTGTGTGTGTGTGTGTGTGTAATCTTAAAGAGTTTTATATGTATAGTATCATGTCATCCGCAAATAGTGACGGTTTAACTTCTTCCTTACCCATTTGGATGCCTTTCATTTATTTTTCTTGCCTGATTGCTGTGGCTAGGACTTCCAGTACTAAGTTGAGTAAAAGTAGTGAGAGCGAACATCCTTGTCTTGTTCCTGAGCTTAGAGCAAAAGCTGTTTTCACCATTGAGTATGATATTAGCTGTGGGTTTTTCATATATTGCCTTTATTATGTTGCGGTATGTTCCCTCTAAACTCACTTTGTTGAAAGTTTTTATCATGAATGAATGTTGAATTTTGTCAAATGCTTTTTCTGCATCTATTGAGATGATCATGTGATTTTTATCTCTCATTTTGTTAATGTGGTGTATCACACTGATTTGTGAATATTGAGCCATCCTTTCATCTCCAGAATAAATCATGTTGAATAATCCTTTTAATGTATTGTTGCATGTGGTTTACCAATATTTTGTTGAGGATTTTTGCATCTATGTTCATCAGGGATATTGCCCTATAATATTTTTGGTTTGGGTTTTTTTTTTTTTCCAGTGTCTTTGTCCGGTTTTGGTATTGGGGTAATGCTGGCCTCATAGAATATATTTGGAAGCTTTCCTTCCTCTCCTATTTTTTGGAATAGTTTGAGGAGAATAGGTATTAACTTTTCTTTAAGCATTTGGTAGAATTCAACTGTGAATCCATCTGGTCCTGGACTTTGTTGGGAGTTTTTTGATCACCAATTCCACTTCATTACTAGTAACTGGTCTGTTCAGACATTCCTTCTTTCTGATTCAGTTTTGGAAGATTGTGTATTGCTTTTTTCATTTCTTCTAGGTAATCTATAATCCAATCTGTCAGCATAGAGTTTTTCATAGTAGTCTCTTATAATTCTTTGCATTTCTGTGGTGTCAACTGTTCTCTTTCATTTCTGATTTTATTTATTTGAGCCCTCTTTTTTTTCTTTGATGAGTCTGGCTAAAGGTTTATCAATTTTGTTTATCTTTTCAAAGAACCAGCTCTTGGTTTCATTCATCTTTTCTATTTCTATTTCTCATTTATTTCTACTCTGATCTTTATTATTTCCTTCTACTAACTTTTTTCTTCTTTTTCTAGTTTCTTTAGGTATAAGGTTAGATTGTTTATTTGAAATTTTTCTTGATTCTTGAGGTAGGCCTGTATCACTATAAACTTCCCTCCTAGAACTGCTTTCACTGCATCCCAAATATTTTGGACCACTGTGTGTTCATTTTCATTTTGTCTCCATGTATTTTTTCTTTTCCTCTTTGACTTCTTTGTTGACCCACTGGTTGTTTAGGAGTTTGTCATATATCTTCCAAATATTTGTGTTTTTTCCAGTTTTATTCTTGTAATTGATTTCTAGTATCATACCATGATAGAAGCTTGCCATGGTTTCAATCTTCTTAAATTTATGGAGACTCATTTTGTGATCTGATATGTGATCTATTCTGAATAATGTTCCATGTGCACTGGAAAAGAATGTATATTCTGTTGTTTTTAGATGGAATGTTTTGTATATGTCTGTTCAGTCTATCTGGTCTAATGTGTCATCAAAGACATTCTTGATTGATTTTCTGCTGGGTGATGTATCCATTGATGTAAATAGGGTCCTAGATTTGTTTTTTGGTTTTTTTTTTGAGATTTATTTATTTATTTTAGAGAGTGGTGGGAGGGGCAGAGGGAGAGAGAAACCTAAATAGACTCTGCGCTCAGCATGGAACCCGACACAGGGCTCAATCCCACCACACCGAGATCAGACCTGAGCCAAAACCAAGAGTCCAATGCTCAACTGACTGTGCCACCCAGGTGCCCTAGATTTGTTTTTAAGTTGAAGTACAGTTGGCACACAATGTTACATTAGTTTCAGATGTACAACATAGTGATTCCAGAAGTCCTAGATATTTTTGTAACTGAAGATTCTCTAGGTCATTCTGACCTCAATATTGCCAGAAATGGAATTCTCTCTCCTTGTTAATTTGAAATTGTCACTTTCATTTTGTACTAAATTCCTGTATCTTTCTCAACCTTTTATGGAATGTTCTATTCTAGAACAAACATTTTTACAGTTCCTGATGTGCACTGCCAGCTTGCTTTCAGAAGGGCCAACTACCTCTCTATCAGTAATTGTTTGCAAATCCTGGGAACTGTTTTCATTTTTTTTTTTTTTTAAAGATTTTATTTATTTATTTGAGAGAGAGAGAATGAGAGACAGAGAGCACGAGAGGGAAGAGGGTCAGAGGGAGAAGCAGACCCCCCACTGAGCAGGGAGCCCGACGTGGGACTCGATCCCAGGACTCCAGGATCATGACCTGAGCTGAAGGCAGTTGCTTAACCAACTGAGCCACCCAGGCGCCCTGGGAACTGTTTTCTAAAGAAATATGCCAAATTGATTGCCAGGTGGAAAAAAAATGGTTTTAAGGTGTTGCTGTTATTTCTGTCCCTTTTTATTTTGATGAGGGGGGTCACTTTTCATATATTTTTTTTAGTTCTTGGTGTTTTGTGAGTTACCTGCTCATGTCTACTACCTGTCTTAGAGGGAGACTCATTTTTTTCTTAGGTGAAACCTGGACCTAGGAAGTGACTGCAGGGCAACAGCACAGTTGCTCTGAGATCACCTGCCCAGCCTCCTCTGTCTCAACCAGCTGGCTCAGACTCAGGTTTACAGGTCAAAGTACAGCCAGTGGCACAGGATTTTGGTGGGTGGTCCTGTAAATAATGCAGCTGACGCAGAATCTGCAGGGTTGAGGGGGTGTGAAGGGGGCAGGGGCTGCTGTATCAGGTCATCCGCATGGACACGCCCTCAGATTCAGTAGCTGACAACTGAACCTAGATCAGAAAGAAAACCAGCCAAAGCAAACAAGTTTTGGTAATACCCCTCTTCTGTAGCTCATGTTTTCTCTCAATAGAAACCTGAGGGGGAAAACAAATCAGAGGACCCATGTCTACTTAGGAAGCCTTACTGCTCCTGGGCAGTCAGGGTCCAATAAACTGGAGAAATATTCACAACAAGCTACACCAATCAGCCATAGTTATGACTTTCATTTAAAACTCAACAACTTTCATTCATTTTTTTTTTCCTTAAGTATAAAACTATTGTGTTCGTGGGACACCTGGGTGGCTCAGACGGTTAAGCATCTGACTTCAGCTCAGGTCATGATCCCAGGGTCCTGGGATCAAGTCCAGTATTGGGCTCCTTGCTCAGCAGGGAGCTTCTCCCCCTGATTGTGCTTTTTCTCTCTCTGACAAATAAATAAATAATTTTTTTTTGGTAGTTTTTAATTTTATTATGTTATGTTAGTCACCATACAATACATCATTAGTTTTTGATGTAGTGATCCACGATCCATTGTTTTCATATAACACCCAGTGCTCCATGTAGTACGTGCCCTCCTTAATACCCATCACCGGGCTAACTAATACCCCCTCTCCCCTCCCCTCTAAAACCCTGTTTGTTTCTCAGGTCCATAGTCTCTCATGGTTCATCTCTCCCTCCAACTCCCCCCGCCCATTTTTCCCTTCCTTCTCCTAATGTCCTCCATGTTACTCCTTATGTTCCACAAATAAGTGAAACCATATGATAATTGACTTTCTCTGCTTGACTTATTTCACTTAGCATAATCTCCTCCAGTCCCATCCATGTTGATGTAAAAGTTGGGTATTCATCTTTTCTGATGGCTGAGTAATATTCCATTGTATATATGGACCACATCTTCTTTATCCATTCATCTGTTGAAGGGCATCTCGGCTCTTTCCACAGTTTGGCTATTGCAGACATTGCTGCTATGAACATTGGGGTGCATATGGCCCTTCTTTTCACTACTAAATAAATAAAATCTTAAAAAAAAACACAAAACTACTGTGTTTGCCATAGAAAAGTTTTTTTTTTTTAATTGTAGTAAAAAACATTACATTAAACTTACCATCTTAATCATTTTCAAGTGTACAGCTTAGGAGTGTTAACTATATTCACACTGCTGTGCAAGATGTCCAGAACTTTTTCATCCTGCAAAACTGAAACTCCGTAACTGTTAAACACTAATTCTCCCACCCCATCTCCCCAGCCCTTGGCAACCACCTTTCTCCTGTTGACCTTTCCACTTTCTCAGAGAAAAGTATTTTTTAAATAGTTCCACCACCCAGAGATAACTGTTATCCATTTTGTCCACATTTAACATTTTGAAATATTCATATTTTTTTCCAGGTGTACATCCGTATCTGTGAGTCTCATTTTACACGATACTGTGAACACTTTCCTAAGACTATAAAAAGTTTTGTAAACTTGCTTTACAATGATCGCCTAAAATCCTGGGTCCTTCGCTTTTATACCCGTTTCCCCGACCCTTCCTTTCTCTGCCCATGCAGAATGGCGTAACGGCTCGTGCTGACTGGGCACCTCACCCATACCAAGCACACCGTCTGACACACTCTACCTCCAACAACCCATCATCCTCACATCAATCCTAGGAGTAGGGCCTATTTCATCCCCACTTTGCAGATAAAAACGAGGTCACGCGGTAGCAAGCAGTGATTTGGAATTCCAGTTGCCACGTAGCCCCACACATGACTACACAAGTCTGCCTCTCTTTAAGGACCAAGTGAATTGAGAACTATAGTCCTTTCTTCCCTCAAAAGAAAAAAAAAAAAAAATTAAAATTGGGGAAAAAAATAGAAAATGAAGAAAGGCCCAGGTGGAGACAATTTTAAGAAAAGAGCGAATTAACTATGTGGATTAAGCATTGACCATTCACTTTTATTGCTTATTGCCTTCTTCATTCCTTTGTATCTTTCCACCCCAAACCATGATCCATGATCACTCACCTACTGGGTACAGAAGAAGGCATATGTTTTAGTTCCCCTAGTGGACTGTTAGCTCCCTAAAGAAGTACAAGATGGGGAGCATTCCTTCTGCTATTCCACATCGTCCTTCAAGTCTGGCACGGCGCTTTCTATGAGCCATGCTCAATACTTGTTTGCCAGTTGGCAGTAAATAGTACATAAACCAGAGTACCTGGTAAAAGGAGAAGTAAATGAGGAGAAACCAGTCTTTGTATTGTTATGGGAGGCGCAGTGAGGAATTAGGAGGGATGAGGTAGCTATGTTGGACTTGGATCACTTATAATGCCACCCTACATTTAGAGAGAGAGCTTTGGGGTTTGTTCCCACATTCATTATCTCATGCAATATTTACTAACCCTCCCCCCTTCCCAAACCTGTAAGCTAGACAGAAAGAAGGCTGTCAGAAGAGAGGTGAACTGGGCGCCTGGGTGGCTCAGTCGGTTAAACATCTGCTTTTGGCTCAGATTATGATCCCAGAGTCCCAGGATTGGGCCCCATATCGGGCTCCCTGCTCAGCGGGGAGTCTGCTTCTCCCTCTGTCCTTCACCCCACTTGTGCTCACTTGCTCTCTCTCTCAAATAAATAAATTTTTTCAAAAATCTAAAAAAGGGCGCCTGGGCGGCTCAGTTGGTTAAGCGACTGCCTTCGGCTCAGGTCATGATCCTGGAGTCCCGGGATCGAGTCCCACATTGGGCTCCCTGCTCAGCGGGGGGTCTGCTTCTCCCTCTGACCATCTTCCCTCTCTTGCTATCTGTCTCTCATTCTCTCTCTCTCAAATAAATAAATAAAATCTTTAAAAAAAAAAAATCTAAAAAAAAAAAAAAGAAGAGAGGTGAACCTGGAGGGAGCTTTTGACATTTTAGTTAAACTTTTTATTTTAGAATAGTTTTAGAGGTACAGAAAAGATGTGAAGATAGTACAGAGAGTTCCCCATACCCTTCACCCAGTTTCCCTTGTTTTTAACTTCCTATGTTACCCTGATACATTTGTAGTCACAAATAAGAAATAAACATTGGTCCGTTGATATTAACTAAACTCCATACTTCATTCAGACCTCACAAGTTTTCCCACTAATATCCTTTTTCTGTTCCAGGATCCCATCCAGGATCCCACGTTACATTTAGTGGCCATGTCTCCTGAATCTAATCTAATCTGTGACAGTTTCTCAGACTTTCCTTATTTTTCATGACCTTGGCACATAGAACATTCCTCAATTTGGGTCTGTCTCACGTTTCTCTTATGGTTAGAAGGGAAGACCAGTTGAACTATTATTAATGTTAAGGGCTCTAAAAGTTAAAAAGGAAATTAAACTGTCATCTGTTTGCTGACTGAAATGCCTGCTGGACATTTTTTTTTTTAAATGGAGTGTAGCAAATAACGTTATCCTATTTTGTTTTGTTCTTTGCATAACCATTAAGCCATGCCCCACTAACTCGGTCATTTTTCTTTTATGAGGACTTCGTGTTCTTTCATTTGTGGATGACAAGAACCTCAATCTGACTCCAATTCTTAGCATTGTTAGGAAGAGCGTCATTTGTATTTACAGAGAGAGCCACTAAGTAAATAAGCCCAGATTCTTGGGAAATAATGTGTGTTCCTCACATTCTGATGTTCAGAATAATCTAGAGTTTAAACCATGCTCCAATCCCTCAGCCTTTCTCTAGACCACAATTACTAATTTTTTTGTAATAATACATTACTTGTTTTCAAAAATTGAAACATAATTCATACACCACAAAAGTCATCCAAGTGTATAATTCACTGGTTTTTAGTATATTTACTAGGTTGTACAATCATTGCTACTATTTAATTATAGAACATTGTCATCACTCCAAAAAGAAACCCCATGCCTATTAGCAGTCTCAGCCGGATTCTCACCTCCACCCCCCACTGCTGCCCCTGCCCGGCAACCAGTATCTACGTTGTATCTCTATGGCTTTGCCTATTCTGGATATTTCCTATAAATGGAATCATATACCCTTTTTGGAAGTCAGAAGCTGACCACAGGTTCTTTCTCTGCTGTAACAGTGCTAGTCTCCCCTGTGAAATGGTCCCTCTGAGTGAATGGCAGAGGAAAGTCACAAATGAAGGAAAAAGAAAAGCAGTCCAATACCCCTTCAAGATAACATTTAATGACTCATTACGCTAAATTTATTTATTTTTGTGATACTAGTGGACATTTCTTGAGACGACCATAAAGATAACCACCTTTGCCTGATGTTCTCTTTCGAAATGAGTCCTCTGGATTGGAAAGCGATTTTCTTATAAAATTACACACACATAACATACAATCCTAAGAAAAGATATCCTGTGCCTAGGAAAAGAAATAAAAACTTAGGTTCACACAAAAACCCGTATGTGAATGTTTATAGTGGCTTTATTCATAACTGTCAAAAACCGGGAACAGCCTAAATGTCCTTCAGTTCGTGAATGAATAAACAAATTGTGGTACATTCACCTAAGGGAAGGCTACTCAGCAAAAAAAAAAAAAAAGGGGGGGGGAGAATTTACTACCAAGACACACACATCAACATGAGTCAATCTCAAATGCATTAGGCTCAGTGAAGGAAGCCAGACTTGAAAGGTTATATACAGGGTGATTTCATTTATAAGATATTCTGGAAGAGGTAGGATTCCAGGGATAGAAAACAGACCAGGGGTTTCCCAGAGGTTGCAAATGGGAGACAGGACAGCTGCAGGTGGGAATTTTGGGAGGGTGAAGGAACTGTTCTCCATTCTGACTGTTGTGCTGGCTACATGACTGTAAGCATTTGACAAAGACTGCAGAACTCTACATCAAAAAGAGTGCAATTTACTGTTTATAAGTTCTAACTCAATTTTTTAAGGAAGAATAATTGGTTACCGCCAAATAAACAAACAAAACCAAAAATACCTGTGCTGAGAAGGGTGCCATTGAATCTTGGTCCCATAGCTTGTCCTTCAAAGTAATTTTTCAGAAACAGGTTATCACCTGGAGAGTGGTTTGTAGCTTCTTTCAGAAAGTGGAAGTGTCTTTTGTGAACAAAACATATTTTTTGCACACTGTGGCTGCAGTATTGGTGGTAGAATGTACTATAATATGGATCATCTCAACTTCCATATTTATTTATTACTAGACCTCGACCAGTTTCTTTTCTCCTTCCACTTCTTTGCCGGGAGGATGTGCTCTATGGAGTCATGCACTTTGTATTAATATATTAGAAACCTACAAATCTGTCCAGTACTTGTTATACGGTTGGGTATTTATAATCAAAATCTTTACTAGGGTATTGGATATATTTAGTCTTACTAGAAAATAAACAAAAACAAAACCCTATCCAATATCAGGAGGACATGGGGTTGGAATGGTTTTACCATGAAGAGTCTCCTGATTGGAATACGTCTGCAGGCAGGACGGAACAGACTTGAGTTGGATGATACAAAATCCTTGTCCTCACTGCCATCACACTGGAACACGCAAACCTCCGCAGAATTGCTAGCCCCTGGAGCCTATTCTCCGCGTTCCACAACTAGAGAGATCTCAGACTTTACATTCCTCCTCCAAATCTTTGGAGAGCTTCTCATTCTACTTGGAAGAAAATCCAAACTTTTCATAAGTCCCCACATGACCTGGCCCCTAACAACCTCCTGGACATCACATCCTACCATACACCCCTCACACTCCACGCTTGACCACACTGGACTTTTGGGTCCTTGAACAACGAGCCAAACTCATCTCCACTTGAAGACCACTGACCCAGACAGATTAGGATCATAGTGCCACGCCTTTCCAACTACTTAAATTGGGCAAATTACTTAGTCCTGTGCCTCAGTTTCTCATTGGTAAATATGAGAATAATAATAATAATAATACCAATGTCACAGGGTGGTGGTGATATCTGGGAAATGAACATACATGAAGCACTTTAAACAATGCTGAACATGTAAATGTTCAATAAACGTTAGCTATTATTATTTCTGGTTCTGGAAACTCTTGTCTTTTGTACCCTTTGTTCCTATTATCCAGAACTGTTTGCATGCATGAGCATGGCTACTGGGCAAAATATCTTACAGAGAAACTATGTCCAAACAAGTCAGTTATTTCTTGGTAAACAGAGTGGTTTCAAGTATACTAATAACATTGTTCTGGTTAAACTTTTTCCTTGGGGGTAATATTAGATATACAGAAAAGTTGTAAAGGTAATACAGAGATTTTCTGTATACCCTTCACCCAGCTTCTACTAACATTGATATAACCACAGTATAATTATAGAGACTAAGATATTAATATTGGTTTGGTACCTACCTAGACTACAGATTTCATTCATACTTCACCACTTTCTCCACTAATATCTTATTTCTGTTCAAAGAGCCCATCCAGGATACTACATTGTATCTACCATTAATAATATTTTAAATGATGATTTTATTAAATAATATGGCTTTTGACTTCTAAAATATGAGTGTGAAGATACAGGGGTATATTTAAATTGCAAACTTATACCATATGCAAGTTGCAGACCTTCCCAAGTTCTCTGTGATCCTCCCTGCTTTAATTTTTTCCTTATCACTGATTCTATCTAACATGCTCTCACATTACATCAGATCTGAGGTTCCATCGATTGAAATGTGTATCATCGTTTTATATACAAAAGAAAAAAACGCTAGCAATTACAATTGCAAAATGCTATCAGTTGTAAGACGTATCTCAATTTCTGAGATATTAACACATGAAAAATTGTGTGTCTTAAAATCTATAAAACATGGTATGCATTTTACAGGTTCTATTTATTGTCTATTTGCTTCATTAGAATGACGATTCCATGACAGCAGGATTTTTGTCTGTTTCCCACTCAACGTATCCTGGTGTCTAGCATACAGTGCTCAAAAAATATTTGTTAAATGAACAAATGAATAATAATATAATACCAGCTAATATTTACTGAGCACTGTGTCAGGCACCATTCCAAGCTCTTTATTTGTATTAACTCTTCTGATTGTGTTGGATATTTTATCAGAAAGGGAATTTATCATAAACAAGCAAAAACCAGACAGTAGTACTTTTCAATACCTAGCCTACCCAGAACATAAAATTAAGCAACTGAAAGAAAAAAAGATTATCTAGGGGCACCTGGGTGTCTCAGATGGTTAAGCGTCTGCCTTTGGCTCAGGTCATGATCCCAGGGTCCTGGGATCAAGTCCCGCATCGGGCTCCCTGCTCCTTGGGAGCCTGCTTCTCCCTCTGCCTCTCTCTCTCTCTGTCTCTCATGAATAAATAAATAAAATCTTTAAAAAGAAAAAAAGATTACCTAAATATCTTCTTTAACAATGAACTGAAAATTAAAAAATAAAAATTTTATTCATTAACAAATACTGATCAAGCACCTCTCTATTCTTGGCACTTTTGCAAGTTCTAAATACTTTACAAATGTTAACTCCTCTAATTCTCACAGCAGGAGACAGGTAGTATTACAAGGCACAGAACCCAGGCACAGAAAGGTTAAGGAACTCGCCAAAGGTCACACAGCAACTAAATGGCAGAGTCAAAACTTAGGCCAACGCAGCCTACTCTAGCACTAGTATTCTTACCCACCAGGCTATACTACTCATAGCCACTAAAACATCCTACCCTGTGTTCATGGCACTTAAGTGACAGTTAAAAAGTCAATAAAGCAATAAAAATCATTAACTTTTGTGACCACCCCCTTAGCTCCTGGTTAATTAGGCCATTCAGTTTGCTGGCCAATTATCAAATGACGAAAGGAAGGCAGAGCCCATCTGCTCTGGTTGGCTTTTGTTCTATTGACATTTGCTGAGTGCCCTTGATGTGACAAGCACTGTGACAGGCACTGGGGAGAGATACATAAAGAGGTTTGTAGACAGATGATCACCACCATGGAAGCCTGTAGAAGATTCAGGATGCTCCCAGAGGAGCAGTGAAGGTTTTGTTGACCCTTGTATGGAAACCTGAAAGAGGAGTCAGTTTGCCAAGCAGACGAGCAAAGGAAGCCTGGACTCACTGCCCTGCAAACCTCCTGGCCTCCAGACCTGAGGCCAGCTGGATTCCTTCCCCTCTTTACAAACTGATTTTCAGTCCCCTAGAACACGAGAGCAGCTCTAGTTCCCTATGTCTCTGCCAGAGCAAATATTGAGAAATGTCCAGCTCAATGACTTCAGTGTTGCACCTTATTGCGTGTGCCACAGAATGGATCCATTCCCCCACCCCCGGCTGCCCAAATGAGAATCATGTGGCCGAGGCGAGACAAGTCCCAGTAAATCAGAGTGGGGAACAACAAGGGGCTGCCGAGGAATGCAGACGGTGAGAAAAGAACAGAAAGGGTGACCAGAGACTGATCCTGCAGTTTCCTGCACACCAGGGCGCAGGGAGTGCAGAGATGGTGATTGGAATATTGCCTGATGTCAGATCAATAATCCATCCCTGCAAGATATGTGAATGCCAACTGTCTCCCAGGAACCCGTCTCCTTTCTTTAAAAATAAATAAAATAATAGTTACAAGCACACACAAGAACATACATCAGCGTTTCTCAAGAGATTTTGTATATGACCAATCTATCAAAGTGACCAATAAATTTGCTTACAAAAGTTAGATTTTTACTGCTCTATTGATTTTTTTAACTACCATTAAGTTCGCACTTAGATGTCAGTGAGCCCTAACATGAAAATTATTAACTGCAATGCTTCAAGTGTCTTGTGGATATTTGATCAATGTGTTCCTGGCTTGTGCTTGTGCCAAAGTGTGGACTCTGGGAAAGTGTATATATCTCTAGTTCTTTTCACGTTTGTGCATTTCTGAGGGCAGGGGCCATATCTGTTTAACTTGTTTTATACAGTGCTAGGTCCATGCACAGGGAATACTTAATTCAATTTAATCAAGAGGCAGATGCTTATTTCCAAGAAGGGGTTAAAATAAGAGCACATTCACACATCTCAATTTTTAAAAAAAACTCATAAAACATATATAATTTACAAAGTGCCGAATAAATCAGACCAAAATATACATCCTAACTAATAAAAATGACGGGGTGCCTGGGTGGCTCAGTCGTTAAGCGTCTGCCTTCGGCTCAGGTCATAATCCCAGGGTCCTGGGATCGAGCCCCGAATCGGGCTCCCCGCTCAGCAGGGAGCCTGCTTCTCCCTCTCCTTCCTGCTCCTGTTCTCTCGCTATCTCTGTCACACTGTCTCTCTCTCTCAAATAAATAAATATTTTTTAAAATAATAATAATAAAAATGACAATTTGGGCAAACTCACATATTTTGGCTTGTTGGCACTGAGTGACAATTCTCACCTGGGAACAATGACTGGGGTCTGAGGTCGGCAGGGTCAGAAGAAAATTGCAGCACAGCCGGAGAGCTTCAGCTTCCAACTGTTCTGCTCCATGCATCTTCAAGTCATGTCTACCAATTCTTGTTTCCTCTCTTTAAAAAAAAAAAAAATTTCATGGTTGTGCTTCCCCTCTTGTGCACAATATAGGAGGATTCAGGTGCAAAGGTATACAAGAGAAAATAAAATAAACTAACACATAGGACTTATTATTTTAAAGATTTATTTATTTTAAAGATTGAGAGAGCGTGAGTGGGGGGAGGGGTAGAGGGAGAGGGAGAGAGGGAATCCCAAGCAGGCTCTGCACCGACTCGAGGCTCCATCTCACGATCCTGATTCACGACCTGAGCCAAAATCAAGAGTCAGACGCTCAACGGACCAAGCCAGCCGAGCATCCCTATAGAGAACTTATATGTCAGTCTGAATTCTAGGTGTTTCATATATATTAACTCATTTAATTCTTACAACTACCCTATGAGTTCAGTTCTGTTATTATGTTTACTTACAATGGAGAAAAAATTTTCACTTCACTGAAGGAAACCTAGGTCCAGAGAGATTAAATATCTTGCTCAAGTTTACAGATCTATCAGGTGGTGGATCTGGGATTCAAACCCAGGTAGTCTGGCTCCCAGATCTATTGTAACCACTATCAACGACCAGAAAGAACTTCAAGAACATGCCAGTCACCTTTATCTTTATCATGAGTGGCTATGGACTTGGATGCTTAGTAGGTGGTACAATTAACCTCAAGATTTCTTAAAAACCACAGCAAAGGGGCACCTGGGTGGCTCAATCTGTGGAGCCCGCGACTTTTGATCTCAGAGTTGTGAGTCTGAGCCCCATGTTGGTTGTAGAGATTACTTAAAGATAAAAATCTTAAAAAAAAAAAAAACTTACTTTATCAGGTGTATTAATGTGTATGTCATGTGCATTTTGGTAACATGATAGTTAATGGAGACTCCCTCCTGAAAGCTTGGGGACCTCTGATGATACTCAAGCTATTTCTCCAACTTTTTCCAAACATCTGGTACCTACAACTGCCTCCTCCATATTTGATATCCGAGAGGTAACTTAAACTTAACACGTCCCTATTAGTGAGACCAATCAGCACTAACTGCTCTAAACAATCTCCAGTCTCAGTGGCTTAATGAAATTAATGTTTATTTATCAAGCACGTAAAGTTTAAAGCAGGCATTAATGGTTGGGATTTCTCATAGGAAGCTTTTTTCCAGCAGTGATTCAGGGATCCAGACTCTTTCCATCTTGTGGTTCTGACATTTTCACCAGATAGCCTCAATGATAACCTGCTTTGGGGGAAATGGAGGTAGGGAAGACAGGGAGTGAATGTAGAAAAGGCAGAACCATTCTTTTTTTAAATTAACATATAATGTATTATTTGTCTCAGGGGCAGAGGTCTGTGATTCATCAATCTTATATAATATTCAGTGCTCATGAGATAGGTTACAACATATACCCTCCCCAATGTCCATCACCCAGTTACCCCATCCCCCTACCCCCTTCCCCTCCAGCAACCCTCAGTTTCTTTCCTATGATTAAGTCTCTTATGGTTTGTCTCCCTCTCTGGTTTCATCTTGTTTCATTTTTTCCTTTCTTCCCCTATGATGCTCTGCCTTGTTTCTTAAATTCCACGTATCAGTGAGATCATATGATAATTGTCTTTCTCTGATTTATTTCACTTAGCATAATACCCTCTAGTTCCACCCATGTCGTTGCAAATGGCAAGATTTCATTTTTTAATGGCTGCATAATATTCCATTGTATATATACACCACATCTTCTTTATCCATTCATCTGTCGATAGACATCTGGGCTCCTTCCATAGTTTGGCTATTGTGGACATTGCTGCTATAAACATTGGGGTGCAGGTGCCCAATCAGATCACTACATTTGTAGCTTTGGGGTAAATACCCAGTAGTGCAATTGCTAGGTCATAGAGTATCTCTATTTTCAACTTTTTGAGGAACCTCCATACTATTTTCTAGAGTGGCTGCACCAGCTTGCATTCCCAGGGCAGAACCATTCTTAATGGTATCAAACTGGAAGTGACGCATATCATTTCCTCTTAAAATCTATTGGTAAGAACTAGTTGGATGGCCCCATATCTATTACATTCTCCCCTGAAACCTAGTTCTCCTTCAGGCTTCACTTACTGAGTGGATAATATCCCCATTTGGATTGGTTATCTATTAATGCAAAACAAATTGCCTCAAAACTTAGAGGCTTAAAACAACAATAAAAATTTATCATCTCTCACAGTTTCTGTGGGTCAGGAATTCAGAAGCAGTTTAGTTGGGATATTCCTACTCTTGTGGGAAAGCTTTAAGTTTCTCGCCATTAAGTATGATATGACCTTTACATTGTTTTACACATACTCTTCATCAAGTTGAGAAAACGCCCCTCTATTCTAGGTTTACCAGAGTTTTTATCATGAATGGGTGCTGGAGTTTATCAAATGGTTTTTCTGCATCTATGGATATGATCACGTGGCTTTTCTTCATTCATCTGTTGATGAGATAGGTTACATTAATTAACTTTCAAATGCTGAACCAGTCTTGCATACCTGAGATAAATCCCACTGGGTCATGGTGTATAATTCTTTTTATACATTGTTGTATTCAGTTTGCTAACATATTGTTGAGAATTTTTACCTCTGGGTTCATGAGAAATATTGGTCTGTAGTTTGTCAGGTTTTGGTATTAGGGTAATGCTGGACTCACAGAATGGGTCAGGAAGTATATCCTCTGGTTCTATCTTTTGAAAGAGATTAGAGAGAACTGATATACTTTTCTTCCTTAAATATTTGGTAGAATTCATCAGTAAGCCCATCTGGGCTTGGTACTTTCTGTTTTGGAAGGTTATATATTGTTGAGTCAGCTTCTTTAGGAGATATAGGCCCATTCAGATCATCTATCTCTTACTATGTGAGTCTTGACAGATTGTGTCTTTCAAGGAATTGGTCCATTTCACCTAGGTTATCAAATTTGTGAACAGAGAGTTGCTCATAGTATTCCTTTATTATCTTTTTAATATCCATGGAATCTGCAATGATATCCCCTCTTTAATTCCTGATCGCGCTGAGCAGGGAGCGCGATGTGGGGCTCGATCTCAGGACTCCAGAACCATGACCTAAGCTGAAGGCAGATACTTAACCAACTGAGCCACCCAGGTGCCTCTATTTCATTGATTTCTGCTCTAATTTTTATGATTTCTTTTCTTCTGCTTACTTTAGATTTGTTCTTCCATTTCTAGTTTTCTAGAGTGGAAGCTTAGATAAGTGATTTTAGATCAATCTCTCTTGGTGAATGTTCCATATGAGCCTGAGAGGAATGTGCACCCTCCACATTGGTTGGATGAAGTAGTTTATAGACGTCTATTATATTCCTAATCTTTTTCTTTGTACATAAGCATAAATATAATCTCTACGTGTATATATACATACATATACAAACAAGTACAATTTGCGTAAAGTCCCCTGAATATACAGGTAAATTTGCATAGCTATAATCTGATGGTATACTCTACGCATCAAGTTTTTTTTAATCACACATTTTCGTATTTTACCTTAACCTGCATATTCATGACTTTAATAATCCAAACTATTGACATATGCTTGGAAAACTTTACCTCTGCCTGAGTACTACCACTTTCCAAAGTAAGGAAAAGGGAAGCCAGAATCACCAAAGAGACTCTAAGCACTATGGAGAGCATTAATTTCCCCATATTCTATGCCTTCTCGAGGTCATACTAGGGGGAGCGTACTAGTTTACTAGGGCTGTGGTACAAAGTACCAAAAACTGGATTGCTTAAACAACAGAAATGTATTGTCTCAGAGTTCCAGAGGCCAGAAGTCCCAGATCAAGGTGTCCACAAGGTTGGTTCCCTCTCAGGGCTGGGAGGAAGAATCTGTTTCATGCCTCTCCCCAGCTCATGGTGGTTTACTGGCAATCTCTGGCATTCTTTGACTTACAGGGGCATCCTCTTGCTCTCTGCCTTCATCTTAACATGGGACTCTCCCTGTGCACCTGTCCGTGTCCAAAATTCCCCTCTTAATAAGAACACAAGTCGTATTGGAATAGAGGCCCACTCTACTTCAGCAACTAATTACACCAGCAATGACCCTACTTCCAAATAAAGTCACATTCTGTGATACTGGGGAGGGAACACAATTAACCCAGAACAAGGAGCAAATAGGAGGGTTGGTGTGACAAAATGGAAAGATATAACAGAATCCGGGTTCCAGTCTTAGGCTGTCGACAAGCTATTGCTGACCTTGAGCAAACTGGGCAAATAAGGGAGATCCTATAGATGATAGCAAAGCTTCTCTTCCGGTCCTGTTGTTCTCAAAATAGCATTGCTGTGGGAAGACTTAGAACGTAAAGTTTTAAATTAGATGTTGGATTTGAAACAAGCCATCCAACTCAAAAGAGAGATCTTTTGAGAGGACTGTAGAATGAAGAGGCCCAGGACACAAGGGGCAGGGTCCCTGGGACTGGTTTGCAAGAAGAGTTGCCCTCACCACACACGGTGTCACAGGACCACTGCCTTCAGGCTGTAATCATTTCCAGCCTTTTTGGAGTTGCAACACCCAACACGTTACGGTTGTTTATTTGATTTCGCGACACTGCCCATTACTCTCCACCTCCCCAAAGCTTCCCTCTCCCCCAGCCCCAGCCCAAAGGAACGGCCAAACATGGACTTACTTTTAAAAGTTAATTAGGTCTTGCAAATTTTGTCATACCCTAAGATAATTCTATCCCCTCTGTCAAGGATATAAACAAAAGCAGATGGCCACTGGGCACAGAAATGGATGGAGGAGAGAATACTTTGGACCACCCAAAGGACCATCTTTAGGAAATTATAAATTATTATTTTTTAATACCACCTTACACTATTTTAAAGTACTTTCACGATAGGAAGTATATAAATTTGGATGTGAAAGTTACTGGAAAAAAATATAAAACACTAACGTTACTTGGAATAAAGGGTTATAGATATATGGGTGGTTTTTTATGGGTGATTTTAATTTCTTCTCTACATCTTTCTCTATCTCAAATATTTCTACTATAGTAAGTGCTAATAATCCAAAATAATAATATTGGCTTAATTGATTTATTTCTTTTTAAAGATTTTTCATTTATTTATTTGACAGAGAGAGAGAGAGAGAGCAAGAGCCCAAGCAGGGGGGAGCGACAGAGGGAGAGGGAAAAGCTGGCTCCCCAATAAGCAGGGAGCCCAACACGGGGCTCCATCCCAGGGTCCTGAGATCATGACCTGAGCTGAAGGCAGTCACTTAACCACTGGGCCAGCCAGGCGCTCCAATAATATTGATTTTAAGAGATTAAGTTTATTCCTCAGTAAACAAAGGTTTATTGAGCACTTACTACATGCCAGGCACTATCAGAGCAGTAAGAAAACAACAGCTCCTGTGGGGCTTCTGTTTGGGGGAGGGGTGAGTGATAGCATTAGCACGGATCACTTGTTCATCTGTGTAAAAGTTTACTTTGAGCAGATTTTTTGGGGTGGGTGATATAAGGGGAGAGGGGGTCCCATGTGCCCCCCAAGAAGGAAATCATGCTGAATGGAGAAGTCAGAAGGTGGTGAGCAACACCCTCTGTCTGTGTCCAGATTTTACTGGAAACTGGTTCTTGAAGTCAGAGCTCCACCCCCCCGGTCCCAGGCTGCCTCTTGTACTCAACTGCCTTCCCAGGGACATTGTGAAACCAGAGCTGGGAATCACCCACACGTGGGTGCTACTGGTCAAGGTGGCGCTAAGAACAGGACAGGGCATTCTGCTGACGTCAGTGTGCAGAAAGCCAACAGCTGATGCAGGTTCGTTCCTGGGCAGGCCAGTGGGTTCTCTCTGAGTCACCTTTGAAGGCAACCGGCTGGACATTTAATGAGATGAAAAGATTGAAGGAACCTGTTTTTGGTTATTGCACATGTGTTACTACCGATGTCCTAAGATTCTGAGAACTGCTAGTCTTTGCTAGCATCCCACAGACTTTTTCACTGAACACTATAATGGAAACAATGATGCTCAGAGGGCAGAGGGCATTACCAAGTGCGCAAAGCCCTGGAGAGGCCCAGAACAGAGACAGATAATTACCCAGGACTTTGATTTGCTAGGGCCATGTTTCAGACATGGACCACCAGAGTGGCCCTTCGAGAAAACAAAGTGGTAAGACACATCAAGAAACAAAAATATCCATATTCCCTGGAGGGAAAAATGAAACAAGACAAAACCAGAGAGGGAGACAAACCGTAAGAGACTCTTAATCTCAGGAAACAAACTGAGAGTTGCTGGAGTGGAGGGGGGTGGGAGGGATGGGGTGACTGGGTGATGGACACTGGGGAGGGTACGTGCTATGGTGAGCGCTGTGAATTGTGTAAGACTGTTGAATCACAGACCTGTACCCCTGAAACAAATAATACATTATATGTTAATAAAAAAAATCCATATTCCCTGACCCCAGAAATCCCACTCCTGAGAATTTATCCTAAAAAAGTAAACTATTTCTGCATTAGCTATAATACTGTAGCACTGAAAACATCCTAAGTGCCACAGTTGGGGAACAGCTAAATAAACTGTAATAACAGCATTCATTTAATGAATACACATTATAATAACCAGTATAATCACAATTGTAAAGGTATATATTCCATCATAGAAAAGTGTCTGTATTAGTTTGCTAGTGCTGCTATAACAAAGTGCCCCAAACTGGGTGGTTTAAACAACAGAAATTTATTGTCTCACATTTCTGGAAGCTAGAAGTCCAAGATCAAGGTGTTGGTAGGATTGGCTCCTTCTAAGGGCTGTGAGGGAAGAGTCTGCTCCAGGCCCCTCTCCTGGGCTTGCCAAGGACTGTCCTCTCCCTGTCTCTTCACATGGTCTTCCCTCTATGCATGACTATCTCTGTCTTTAAATATCCCCTTTTTTTAATAAGGACACCAATCATATTGGATTAGGGGCCCACTCTAATGACATCATTTAACTTGATGACCTCTGTAAAGACTCCATCTCCAAATAAGGTCACAGTCTGAGGTACCAGAGGTTAGGACTTCCATATATCTTCTTCATTCCTCCCCAGAAAGACATAACAGTGTTTTATGACATAACGATGTTTTATGAAATAATGCTAAGAGAAATGGTAACAATAGCAAATTCTCATTTGACATTTTCTATGTCTCGGGTAGTGTTATAAACACTTTAAATATGTTAACTCATTCAATCTTCACAGTACCCCTATGAGGTATTAGTATCCTCCTGTTGCCAATGAGGATATTGAGGCATAGCAACGTTAAGTCATTTCCTCAAGGTCATGCAGCTAGGAAGTGGTGGAATCAGGCTTTGAATCCAGGCAGTTTGGCTCCACAGAGCAAACTTAACCTCCTCATCATATTGCAAAATAGTATGTGTCATATTTACAACAGTATTAAAATATGAAAAAAATATATATATTTCTGCAAAGTTTTAATAGAATATGCAAAAATGAAAGTAGTTTATAATTATGAGGGGTTATTTTTTATGATGTTACGTTACTTTGCAAATAATACATACACGTGCATTTAATAGACTTTTCTTAAAAAACAAAGAATGCTTTGAAATGTCTCCACGATCTGAGAAAATTCTTAAGGATACCATACATCAAAAGATTAGTGATGGGGCGCCTGGGTGGCTCAGTCAGTTGGGCATCTGCCTTCGGTTCAGGTCATGATACCAGGGTCCTGGGATCAAGCCCTAAGTCGGGCTCTCCGCTCGGCAGGGAACCTGTTTTTCCCTCTCCCTCTGCCACTCCCCCTGCTTGTGCACGCGCTCTCTCTCTCTCTCTCAAATAAATAAAACCTTTAAAAAAAAAAGAAGGATTAGTGATAACAACCATCAGGGATAGTCAGCCTCCACAATGCCGCCAGTGATCCTTGCCTTCCAGTGGTCATGCCCTTGCATGGTCCTTCCACATGTAATAAGGGTTGACCTGCGTGACCGATGATTCCACTGAAGAGGTGACAGCATGTGACTTCCAAGGCAAAGGTCAAAAAAAACCCAAAAACATTGCAGCTTCCACTATGGTCTCTTGGATCTCTTGCTCTGGGAAAAGCCAGGTGCCATGTCTTGATACCCAAGCAGTCCTATGGACAGCCCCACTGAAGAGGAGCTGAGGCCCCCCAACAGCAGCAGCATTAACTTGTCCACCATGTGAGTGGATGACCTTTGGAGCAGATCGCCCGGCTAGATGATGGTAGCCCTAACCAAACTCTTGGCTGAAGCCTCGTGGGAGACTCACGAACCACCCAGCCAAAGCACTCCTGAATCTCTGACCCACAGTGCCCACCTCCAAGATGTCCACAGCCTACTCCCTGGAAACTGTGACTATGTCACCTGATGTGGCAAAAACAACTTTGCAGATACGATTAAGAATCTTAAAATAGGAAAATTGTCCTGGATTATCTGGGTGGGCCCAGTGCCTGGAGCCCAAACTCTATCCTGCCTGGGCTCTAAACCTTTTTGTTGGGGAGGGGGAGGAGAGCTCTAAACCTTTTGCAATCTTTTGAAATGGTAGCTACTGTAAGAGGAGTGATTCTTAATTATGGAGCCACCCAGGCGCCCCATCACTAATCTTTTGATGTATGGTATCCTTAAGAATTTTCTCAGATTGTGGAGACATTTCAAAGCATTCTTTGTTTTTAAGAAACAAAATTAATTAATGAGCTTACACTGAGAGGCATTCCCCAGGCTGTGAGGATTCAGCCTGCCCTTGATAATTTCCTTTCCTCTAGAGAAATGGGTGCTTGTGGATGATGTACAGAAACTATTTTTTATTCTATTTTGTAGAGTATTAAGAAAAATTATTCAATGCTTGGAAATGAAGCAGGAGATAACTTTGTGTTTTCAATGTTCTAAGAAGCATTATGGAGCAGGCCCACCCCAAAAGTACTGATTCTCTAGTGGTAGTGTGCTTCTGTTTGACTTATCACTGGCTCTTGATCTGGGCTCAGGTTCTGTAAACGTGGATGCTCTTTTGGATTGGTCGATTGCAAATGCTTTTTGGAAGCGAAAGATTGAAGGGATTTCTTGTCTAGTAGAAAGAATAGCTTCAAAGTTTATAGCTTATGGTCCTGTAGGTTGGGTGACCAACTGTTCCCATTTACCTGGGGACGGAGGGACTTCCCAGGACAAAGAACTTGTAGTGCTAAAACCAGGACTGTCCTGGACAAACCAGGGCTATGGCTCATCTGACACGCAAGACATTAGCTAGTTTGGGAGCTGACTTGACCATCTTCTTTTGATGTGTTGTCTTTCATTGGCTGGAAATACTTTGGTCTCTCCCATAGGCCTCTGAATCAGTTTTCTCATACTGCTGTTCTGCCATTAGTAATAAACAATCCAAATTAATAAATAAAGCTAAATAAATAAAAAGGGATAAATAAATCTTTGACATACAATTTATATTTGTGTAAGAGTCATGCTTGTTAGGGGTGCCTGGCTGGCTCTGTCCATGGAGCCTGCTACTCTTGATCTCAGGGTTGTAGGTTCAAGCCCCACCCTGGGTATAGAGATTACTTAAAAATAAAACTTAAGGGGCGCCTGAGTGGCTCAGCTGGTTGAGCATCTGCCTTTGGCTCAGGTCATGATCTCAGGGTCCTGGGATCGAACCCCGCATCAGGCTCTCTGCTCGGCGTGGAGTCTGCTTCTCCCACTTCCTCTCCCTCTGTGATCTCTCTTGCTCTCTTTCAAATAAATAATAATAATAATAAATAATAACTAAAATAAATAAATAAAATAAAAATAAGACTTAAAAAAAAGTCATGGTTTTTAACCATTTTAAATGAGCACTTCGACAAGATAAGGGGTTTCTTTGGTGAGGGGCAGTGGAGTGATACTGAGGGGAGCAGGCCCTGGGGAGGCTACTGGAAAAGCTGTTTCTATTTTTCATCCCTTTAATGCCCTCTCTCTTGAGCCTATAGATACGCTTAAGTCTCTTCCTTCTAGAAAAACCATCCCCCCTTCCTCCCTGCAATGGTCCTGGCTCCTACTCTTCTCACCCAAGAGTGCAGTCTGGCTCCTTCCTAGCAAGACGGAATCATCGTCCTCTCATGACCTAGTTAAGGTCACTTTTACAGTCCAGATACAACTGACAGTTTCCAATCTTGGATTTACTTATTTCTCTGTAATAAAAAATGTAACAAAAAAAAATTTATAGCACCGGGCGCCTGGGTGGCTCAGTCGTTAAGCGTCTGCCTTCGGCTCAGGTCATGATCCCAGAGTCCTGGGATCGAGCCCCACATCGGGCTCTCTGCTCAGCGGGAAGCCTGCTTCTCCCTCTCCCACTCCCCCTGCTTGTGTTCCCTATCGCTGTCTCTCTCTCTGTCAAATAAATAAATAAAATATTTAAAAAAAAAAAAAAATTTATAGCACCAATATCTGATAGTCATTGGGGACCTGATGTTCTTTGAGTGTTCTTCGGTGAGCATTTGACATTCTGTTCCCCAAGCTCTCGGCCACCTGGCCACTTACAGATCACCTGCTCCTTCTTGGTTGATGGAACTAAATACCTCCTTAATATCACTCAAGTCCACGCCTTGTCGTCCCCCGTGCCAAGACCTCAACGTGGGCCAGCTCTCCTTCCAAGACATTCTGGAATGTTATTGCTATCACTTCCATTTAAAGCCATCTCTGGTGGCTCTGCATGACCTGTAGTCATAAACCTAGCATGCACCCCAATATACAAATATGGCTGACCCTTGAACATGGGTCTGAACTGTGCAGGTCCACTTACATGTGGATGTTTTTCAGTAAATACAGTACATCATTGTAAATGTATTTTCTCTTCCTTATGACTTTCTTAATAACATTTTCTTTTCTCTCACTTACTTTATTGTAAGAATACAGAATGCAATATGCATAACATACAAAACATGTGTTAATTGACTGTTATGTTACCCTTAAGGCTTCCAGTCAACAGTAGGCTATTAGTAGTTAAGTGCTAGGGGAGTCAAAAGTTATACGCAGATTTTCAACTGGGCAGGGACTTGGTAGTCCTAAAACCCACATCATTCAAGGGCCAACTGTATTTATTTGTAAATTTATTTATTTATTTATAAATTTATAAATTTATTTATAAATTATATCTGTATATCATTGTACTAACACGTTACTTATATTATAAGTCACGTACAGAGAAAGAAATTCCCAAAAAGGTAATATTTACACATTAAAGCTCTAATATGTCCTTCCTATCCTGCAGTGGAGGTTGTATGCCCTTGCTTGGAGCCCACAGACCGTAGCAATAAGCCCAAGTCCATATGGCTGACTTTCAAGGCTGGTCATGATCTGGTCCCTGCCCCTCTCTTCCCTTTACTTCTTCCCTGTTCCTAGTGCTGGTCCAAGTGGAAGGATTGGAATCTGAAGCTCCCCAAGCCTGCCTGCTTTCTATTTGCTGCCCCCTCCCACCTTTGTTTAGAAGGCTACCCCTTGTCTTTGCTCCCCAAGCCCCAAACCCCTTTGTCTTATTTATTCCTAAAAGCACTCCTTCCTCTGGGAAGCTGTGTTTTGGAGGCTTCTGCCACCCTCCATACCCCATGTACACCCACGCACAGCTTTTCCTTTGCAATATCATACAGTATTTCCCTCTCTGCCTCTTAGAGCTGTGAGCTTTCAAAGACAGTCCCAGGGGCGCCTGAGTGACTCAGTCAGTTAAGGGACAGACTCTTGATTTCAGTTCAGGTCATGATCTCAGGGTCGTGAGATTGAGCCCTATGCAGGGCTCCATGCTCAGTGGGGAGTCTACTTGAGATTCTTTCCCTCTGCCCCTCTCCCTGCTCATGTGCACACGTGTGCGTGCATGCATGCTCTCTCTCTCTCAAATAAATAAATCTTAAAAAGGAAAAAGTCTCATTCACCAGGAGTCCACAGTGCCTGATAAACAGTAACAGTGACAGCAATAACAGCTAATACTTTTATAGCATTAATATATCCTACAACCTCTTCAAGTGTTTTATACATATTTACTTGATTTAATCCTAGGAGATGTGTACAGATCCCTATTCTGTAAACAAGGACACCTGGGCACAGAGAAGTTGAGAAACTTCCTAAGGTCACTTACATAGTATGCAAAGTTCAAGGAATATTGAACTAAACTGAACTGTGTGCTTTCTATCACACCTGTGATGAGAGAAACAGTCACCCAGGCCCAGGTGAGCAGGAAACGCTCAGGCTGAGGAAAGGGAAGATGGCGCAGTCGCTCCAGCCTGAGCCTGCGCTGCCCCCTGCTGGCCATCTCTGCCCTCGCTGCAGACTTAACCCCATCAGAAGCCCCTCTGCCACCTGAGCTTGAGCCTGGAGTCTGGCGCCCAGCACAGGAAATTCTAAGAGGGAGAAGGAGCCAGGAGATCATGCAGGGAATATGCAGGGATTGCCCGTGCATCCACACACCTTAAGGACTGTCTCCCTGATCGGGATGGCTGCATGAAACCACTCAGAGTTAAGAACAGAATTGGGAAAGTAAACCCGTCTGCCCCCAAACTGCCATGGAATGTACCCAAAACCAACAGGAATGTTTACTTTTTAAGTAAAAACTTAGGTGAGTATTTGGATTCGTCTCACATTAGGCTCTCCTTTAGGATGCAAAATTGAATGCTAATTTATATTAATAAATTAGTTCTCAAACGGGATGCCTCATGGAACTACTAAAAAATGCAGATGCGCAGGCTTCGCCGCGAGCCTGCTGAGTCAGAAGAGGGTGTGTATACTTCTTCTCCTCAGGGCTAGCCTCTCGCTACATTTTCCCAAACCCACAAATCTCTAAGACCATTTAGCATCTCCCTTTCCCAGTTTAAGTGAAGGCAATGCCCTTCCATTTGTGCCTCAGCAGAAAACTACATTATTTCACAACTCTAAATTGTAATCGATGGCAATGCAAAAAAAAAAAAAAAAAATTCGACTATAGACATGGAAATTCTATCTTGTCTGGTAAAGGTGCAACTGATTTTTCTTTCCCTCGTTGCAAGTAATCAGTTTTGCCTCCTTCGTACACTCATTTCATTATTCCTGGCCTATCCTGGGTGTGTTCTTCAGATTTTCTTTTGCACTTGTTGTAACATCTGCCTGATTCCCTCAGTGATTACTGAGTTAAATAAAATGTTTAGCATGTGTCCGTTCTATATCTGAATGAGAGTTATGATCTTACCTTTTCGGAACATTTCTCTTTAACACACCAATGGCGAGTACTTTCCTTTTCCATTCTTTGGCCGTCTTCTACTGGTGCTCTTTGCTTTGGTTGAACATTCGGGGGTTTCCTCAGAAAAGGGCTCCTGCCCTTGTAACCATCCACCATATGCATAATGTCTGTCCAAGGGTTCCTGGAAGAAGGCAGAATAACCAGAAGATTTTATACTTCTAACTAAGTCTAAAGAAAGGTCAGAACATTGGTTCTGAATCTTTTCTACAAAACCGAAAAGAACACACACGAAACTAAAATTAAATAAACCCATCAGTTTTTCATTGGGCTCTAACTCAGCTACCTTACTTACTCCTTCCTTATTTGTGTAGTTGATTGATTTATAAAAAATTACACATAGCTGGAAGCTTTTATTTTTAATGCATTTTATGCCATCTTGTACCTTATGCAAGACGTTATGGAACATACAAGGTCCCTGTCATCCTTCTCAGAACACAGATTCATCTATAAGAACTAATGTTATTTATCCAACAATTAGTTATTGAGCACCTATGTGCCATGCATAATGGCAAAAACATTGTTCCAGGGAGCTGACAGGCTAGACAGACAGACAATACAAATAAATGTAAATTTTCAAATATTGGGACCAACAGATAAACTGCATGTTTTGAACCAAAATTGCAATAAATCTGTGATTCAAAAAAGTTCCCTAGTCAGAGAAAGGAGAGGCCAAGATGAGCTAGAGTCATGGAAGGTACAATAGTTATCTTTTGCTGAGTAACAAATCCAATCCCTCTCCACACTCCCATCCCCCCACTCCCCGCCAACTCAGAGGCATAAGACAACCATTTACTATGCTCATGGATTCTGTGGGTCAGGAATTTGGAACGGCCCGGTGGAGATGGCTTGTCTCTCCTTCACAACAGCAGGAACTGAGCAGGAAATCCAAAGACTGGAGGTGATTCAGAGGCTAGGGTTGGAATCAACTGAGCGCTCATTCACCAACCTCTGGCAGGTGACATGGGCTGTCAGCTGGAACTGCAGCTGGGGCTAACAGCCAGAACACCCACACATGGCTTTTTCATGTACCCTGGGATTCCTCACATTACTGTGACTGTGGTCCAAGAGGGAACATTCCCAAAGAGCCAGGGGAAAGCTGCATGGCTTTTTATGACAGACCCTAGAAGCCATTTTGTCCCTTTGGCACATTCTATTCAGGGCTAGCTTCACAAGACGTGACCTGTGCAGTCACTCAGGACTCCACGCTTAGAGCAGCCCTACACTTGGTTTAACGCTCTGCTGTCACCATATTGAAATTCCTAATAACATTTACACAAAGGGCCCCATATTTTTATTTTGCACTGGACCCCACAAATTATGTAGCCAGCCCTGAATCTCTTCATCCAGGCAACCGCAAAGGCCTGCCTAGGCTCCCAGGGTGGGGATACAGACCTTCCATCTTGATGGGGCAGTGGCATGGTTCTGGAAGAGTATGTGGGACTGGAAATATTGTTGGGACCTTTTTTAGAAAAGGCAATCTGCCATAGACAGTTTGTGGAGAAGTTAAGGAAAGACTTTCCTCCACAGCCTCCCACAAAGATATATCCAGGTCATCCTTGTTCCACAAAGCATCCTAAATGGAGTAAAAAAGCAGTATGTATCTGTCCATCCTTCCATTCAGCAAATACTGACTGAGCACAGAATGGGGAGTGTTTACAGATGACTCTTAGAGACCCTGCCTTCAGTGGACTTGGTGTTCAGAGTGATGGGGTCTGTGAAGGGAAAAGAGAAAGCAAAGGGTGAAGCACTGTTAAAAAAGAGAAAACAATTGGGCACCTGGGTGGCTCAGTCGGTTAAGCGTCTGCCTTCAGCTCAGGTCATGATCCAGGGGTTGTGTGATCGAGCCCCACATCAGGCTCCTTGCTCAGCGGGGAGCCTGCTTCTCCCTCTCCCTTTGCAGCTCCCCCTGCTTGTGTGTGCTCTCCCTCTCTCTCTGTCAAATAAATAAAATCTAAAAAAAAAAAAAAAAGCCCAAAATGGAGCCATTTGCCTCCCCCAACAGAAAACCAGTAAGTAGTGTATCAAGGTAAAGATACAAAACAAAACAAAAACAAGGGACACAAAAAGATGGGGTGGTAAGGGCGTTGGTTTATTCAAAAAGAGTGTTCCAGGGGCCCAGAGGGAAGGTCTGAGAGAGGCAGCACTTTGCGACCTCACTAACCATACTGTGTCTGCCTCCTGGATGGCCACAGCTGTCTCAGGCTCAGAACAGGGTGCTGCTCACATAAGTATTTGTGGGAGGCCCTAGGATTTGGCCCACAGTGCTTCTGCAGGATGACGTCTGGCAGGTAGGCCTGGTGACTTCACCCTTCTGGATTTCCTCCTACCTCACTCACCACTTCTTCTTAATCCTTTAGCTCTAAAGGTTAGATTTCCCTGGGGCTCTGCCCAACATCTTCCTCAGCTTTCTAACTTCCTCCCTCCTTAGGGGGAGCCCTTTTATTCCCACAGAGCATCTCTGTGCCCCACCCCCACTCATTCATCTATCCCTTTGCAACTGGACATCTACACTTGGATGAATCATAGCCACCTCAAATTTAGCATGTCCAAAATAGAACTCTCCACTTTTCCCCACACCCCGTTCCCTCCAGTCTTCCTATTTCAGTCAGCGGTTGCCTCCACCACCCTCACTCCCCCACATCCAAACCATCCTTTAAGTTCTGCCTCCAAACCACAACCCGGATCCACCCACTTCTCACCAGCAACTTAGCCACTATCTCCCCTCACTCGGGTTGCTTTGGCAACTTCCTAATTTATCTCTTGCCTCTACCCTTGGCTGCTTGTCATTCACCCTCTACACAAAAGCCAGAGTGGTTTTTTCAAACCATAAATCACGGGCGCCTGGGTGGCTCAGTCGGTTAAGTGTCTGACTCTTGATTTCTGCTCAGGTCATGATCTCAGGGTTATGAGATCAAGCCCCTTCGGGCTCCATGCTGGGTGTGGAGCCTCTTAAGACTCTCTCAAAAAAAAAAAAAAAAAGTAATAATAAAAAAAAATAAAACCGTAAATCAGAGTAGCTCGCTCTCTTGCTCAAAATCCTACAATGTTTTCCCATTACTTTCAGAATGAAAACAACTCTTGACGATGGACACCCTACGCCACCTGCCTGCTCCACCTCACAGTCTCATCCTATCCCCACTCATTCCCCTGGAACTTTGTTTCAGCTCTCTGCATTACCCAGCTTCTCTTTCCAGAACACTCTCTCAGCTATCCCCAAAGCTGCCTTCCAGGACTCAATTCAAAGGTCCCTTCTCAGATCTGCAGAAAGAAACCTGCCCTCCTCCATTTTAGACATTGTCTCTTTCTTCGTTTAGCGCCCTTTCTCTCTTCCCACACACGCCAAAAGGGAAACGCCACGCAATGCGAGTTCACCACTGTATCTCCAAGGCCTGCTAGGGTAGGTGCTCACGTATATTTCTCTAAAGGATGAATTAACAGACGGCAGTTTTATGTTTTTAAATATCCTTACTTGGCAAAAGGAAAAGATGCCTATTCTGTGTGGTTAGTCATTTTTAAAATAAAGTTGGTAAGTCCAGGGCCGTTGCAGTAGATGAACTGGCCTCAAGCCCCCTGAACAACACAGTTGTAAAGGATAGCGGGAGACGGAGGAAGCGAGGGCGGGCCAGTGGAGGGGGAGACCACTGGGCGGCTGGAGGGGCAGGAAAAATGGTTGGGCGACTGGATGAGCACGCGACGGGAATGCACACCCGAGGGGCTGGTAAAGTCCAGAGCTCGCTTCCCTATGCCACCCACCTTCCGGGGTCACGGAGAGGACGTTCCAGGGAAGACTAGGCTCGGCGGGCGGGCGGCTGTGCGCTCCGCCGGGTGCAGAGCAGCGAACCACTCGCTTCCCCAGCCCCCAGCCCCGCACACGCTCCCCGCGCGCCTGCACGCCGGCCACGCACAGCCGCGCCCCCTGCCGCCGCGCGCGCTCAGGTGAGCGCTCTCTGAGCCCGCCGTGCCGCTAGCGCGCGTGCGCGCAGGTGAGCGTCCCGCCCCCTCCCGCCCCCGCCCCCGCCCCCGCCCCCGCGCTTGGCCACCTGCCCGCGAAACTTGTGGATTGTTGCCCTCGGGTCGCTCCGGGGCGTGGACAGGGAAACGGGCCATGGAAGGTACGTCGGGGGCTCGCGAGCCCCGGGCCCGGCCGAGAGAGCGGGACCCAGACCGGCACCCCCGCCCGGACCGAGACCGCCATCCCGAGCGACAGCGGGACCGACCGGGGGACCGGCGGAGGGAGAGAAACGGCGGCGAGCGGAGGGACGGGGACCGGGACAGGGGGAGGGACCGAGGCCCTCGCCAGGACAGACACCGGGTCGGGGACCTTCGCGCCGGTGAACAAAGAGTTTGGGAAAAGTCCCACCAAAGCCGGACGCGGGACGGACCCCGGAGGCCGACCTGGGACGCAGCCCCGCCCCCCTGGCCCGCGCCTTGGGAAACCCCGGAGCCGCCGATCCAGAGGAAGGAGCGCTTCGCACCCGGTGGCCCGGCAAGGTGAGGTGGGGCTGCGGGGCGCCCTGCGACCTGGGCACCCGGAAAGCCTAGGTTTGAGACCCACCCCCCCACCCCCCGGAGCTGCACCGGCGCCCCAGGCTCCGTGGCCTAGGAAGCCGGCTTCAAGGAAGAAAGTGCCATTCCCCCCTTCTGCGCTCTTAGAGGTGACCTGGGAGGGAAGGAAAACCTTACGGTGCCCCCACTTCTTGATCCGAACCCGATTAACAAAGCAGAAACCATCCCTGTTAGCAGTGGCAGGGCCGGGGACCAAGGAAGGAAGGAGAGAGAACTTCAGGACCGGAAAGGGAAGGGGTGGGAAGGAGTTTAGGGAGGTGGGGTTAACCTGAGGCTCCTCTCTGACCTCCCCCCACCCCACCCCAACGTGCCCACAGGACTGCTCCGTGGGGCTTCAGATTCTTGTCCTGTGTTCCAAAACCGGCCTTCCAAAGTCCCGTCAGGGCCTGATAAGGTCAGCCCAATGAAGGGTTAATAGTTTAATCTGGCCTAGGGGTATATGCATTTCAAAACAGACAGCTGGAAGAAGCTACACTTTTAACCAAACAACTACATCTACCTAAACCCCCCCCCCCCCCGAAGGGCAGAGATTGCCTACCGCTGTCACTAAAGTCTTTCTGGAAAGCCTCATTCAAATCCCCTCATTGTTTCAGATCCCACCTCCCTGAATGAACCAACTGTGCTGTCCCTGCCTTGTAGAGCACAGAGAATTCCCTTAAGGCCTTGTGAGGTGAAAGCCTCATGCTGTTCTGGAAGGCTTAGGGAGCTAGGAGAGGGTAGGGATGGAAAGGAGGAGAGGAGGCAGTCAGTCCTAGACTCCACACCCCCGTCGGGAGTTGGTCTTTTTTCCATTCCATCCAGCTCCACAAATACTCCTGAATGACCAGATTATGTGCCAGACCAACAAGGAGACAGGTACTGGGGTGATGACTGCCTTCTGGTTTGGGACACCTGCCCTCTTCTCTAAGGAAATGTCAGGCTCCTCTCTGCTGTAGGATTTGGAGGCTTAAGCTCAGTCTCCTTCTCTGTTGTGTCCACACAGCTGGAAAGCTGTTATCCTGAGTTTATGTTCCATTATCTAAAACCAACTAGCCAAACTCTGACAAAGGTTGTGCCCAGATAGAGGCACGAGCTGTTGTGCGTCCCTGACTAAAGCCAAATTGCGTTAGTATCTCCTGAGCTGCATTTTGGGTTTCCTTATAAGCCAGTGTCCTGGTCCCCCCCAGCCCCAAGGTGAGTGAAGGGAATACTTTTGATTTTTTGGCTCATAGCCAGTTGGTGGTTTGAAACCAAAGGACAATTTATTTCCACCTTTCCTCCACACAATAAGCTTTTATTTAATGGGCAGGATGGAGGGAGCCAGGGCTCTTACTTAATGGGTGAGATCTACTGACCGTGTCCACAGTCTGGTAGGAGACTGACAGGTAAACGTGCAGGGGAAACAGATTTGGAGAGAACAGATCCCCTGCCTGAGATCTGGAAGATTTCCTGGAGGATACTGACCTCAAAGCTGAGTTCTGGAAAAGGAGCAAGAATGAGGGCACCTGAGTGGCATCTACCTTGGCTCAGATCATGATCCAGGTTCCTGGGATAGAGTCCCACCACAGGCTTTCTGCTCAGAGGGGAGCCCGCTTCTCCCTCTCCCTTTGCCCCTCCCCCGCCAGTGCTCTCTCACAAATAAAATCAAAAAAAGAAAAGGAGCAAGAATGGGAAGACTGGGAGAGGAAATGAAAGGGGTTCCAAGCGGAGAAATAGCTTCCCCAGTGACCTAGAGCATGGGAGTGCAGGTCATCTTTTTGGGGGGCAGGGGGAGAGGAGCAGTTCACTATGGCTGGGTCTATTGAGTGTGAGGTTGTGAGTGACGGGAGATGAGCAAGGGCCTTCTGTGCTGTGCTAAGTTTGGACTATATCCAAGGCCATGAGAGTTTAAGGATTTCAAACCCCAGAGATCCATAGTGAGAACACTGGAAGGATCCCTGGTGCCCAGCAGGTAGAATGCAGCCCCCACCATTGCATCCTGGACAAAGGTCAGGATATGCTGGATAAAGGGGAGGAAGGAAGGAAACTAGCAGAGAAGTAGAGATAGGAAGACTTCCAAAGTTATCTGTATTACCCGTATGCCTAGAGGATTATTGCAGATTCAGCCCTTTTCAAAGTAATAAGAAGGAAGAGAATACCAGCCTGGGCATCAGACTCTTATGCATGTAAACTAGCTTTAAAGAAGGCCCGGTCCGTGCTGAACTGAAAAGTTAGGCTCATAAAGGTGGCTCCCGGCTACCTGGTTAGGTAGCTCCCGCAGCTGGGCAAACCAGCATCCAATCAGCGCTCAGAATTATAGGGATATGCAGCATGGTGCCTTAGCAGTGTTGGGCCAAGTGTTTGGATACCCTGTGGGGCCATTACACCAGAGAATTCTCTGGAATATGAAATGCTGCAGCAAAATTTGTTTCTGTTCTGCACGTCTCTTTAATGACAGCATGAGATGTTCAGGGTTCTAATACTGAACAGGGCGTTGAGTTTGAAGACCCTAATGGCCATGTATGTTTTCAGTTACAGTGAACCCACTTCAGGGAGATACCTGCCCTCGAACCCCAGGTCTGGACTAGAGGAAGTGGAATATTACCAGTCAGAGGCTGAAGGACTCCTGGAATGCCATAAATGCAAATACTTGTGCACTGGAAGAGGTGAGCCATTTGGGAGGCATTTTGACCATTTATGTTTGCTGATGGTTCTGGAAGGGGTCTGAGCTAGTGAAGCAAAAATTCAAGCAGACTTTCCTTTAGGGTTCCTAGCATTTTCATTTATAAAACTGCATGAGGTTCTCATTCTACCCCCCCAAAAAATTGTAGGCACATCTGAAAGGTACACCTAGATTTCCAGTGCTTGTCTTCAAATGTCTGCTGAGGCGAGCAGCCATGCTTGCAGGTTTCAGGTTCCAGGTGGGACTGCGGGAGAACCAGTTATGAGCTGCTGGCTGTGGGAGGGCTGAGTTAGACACAGAAAGCCACCTGGAGGGGCAGCCTGGTAGCAGTTCATGCAACAGCGTGTCTTAAAATTTGTTGAGTGAGATCCATAGTAAGAAATATATCTTGCATGAAGACCCAAGTTCACACACATACACATGTTGTGAAACGGTACTTACCTTATTAGATACCAGCTACGTGGGTAATTTCTATTCCACCCTGTTTCATTGAGAACAGACAAAAACAAAAAAACACAGTTATTGGAACGAGCACGGTTTGCAAAACACATAAATAATATCATGTGTCAGCTCTGAATGTGGTGCCCAGAGTTCCCATCCAAGCATTCGTCCTGGCCTTGCCAGCAATGAAGAAAATCTGGTTTGCCAGGGTGAGCCCTTGTGGCTCATGTGATTTGGTGAGAGATTTTTTCGAGGCTGCATATGACTAAGGGAGGAAACTTCTCAGCCTGAGGGAGAGAAATCAAGGAACTTGTACCTGAAAATGTATCGTAGGATGACTCCAATAATGCAGGTGATTATGGGATTCTCTGGAACTTCCGTTAAAGAGCTCTAGGCAATGCAGGTACAGGAATTTGCACTCTAGTTTACATTTATTGGCACAACCGCATTGCTTCTAATTTGCTCAATGATCCCTGAAGCTCAGAGAGGTATAGTAAGATACCCCAAGCCACACAGCTGTTAACTTGAGAGAGCTGGAATGGAAACTCAGAGCCTAACTCTAAGGCCGGAAATGGTTTACTTGCTTGACCTTTCTTTTTTTTTCCTTGATGATAAAAATAATAGGAGTAAGCCAGAGGCTGGGTTAACAGGTTTCTCAGTAGAAGTATGTTTTCCATTGTGATTATTTTACCAAGAGGGGAGGGCAGGACTTGAGCTTCCTGACCAAAACACACCTTGATTTAGCTTTGACTGCTTCTGGCTATTTGGCTTTGGACCTAGAGATCATTTCTGAGTCAAGGTAGTGAAAGGCTGGTTTAACAGTCAGAAGCTAACCACGGAGGGCTTATAAAGACCTCTGGATATGCAGAGACCCACATCAGTACACAGTACTTGGTGTTGGGTTGAGAGAAAGAGCCATTGAACACCTGGAACTTGTCTCCAGCAGGAAATGCAGGCCTGGATAAAGGTCACCCAAAGATTTTCAGCCCTATCTTAAGAGTAGATCTTTTGTGACTTCTTTTCCTTACTGGTGAAATCATGTCCTCTTCCAGCAAACTGGTGGAAGTGGGAGGCAGCTATGGCCCTCTCTGACTTCCTAGGGAGACCCGAAGTTTGGGCAGTGAGTCATGCTTTGCAAGTTCAGTGGAACAGTCTGGACACTGATGGACAGAGATGGGTCTCAAATTCACTTACGAGCAAGTCCCCTGAGATACTAAAATCTTTAGGCGCTGAGACTAAAGATCAGATAAAAAGCAAGTACAGCTGTCCCCATGTGCATATCAGGTCACCAGGGGATCCTGTGCGTGTACAGGTTGTCTCATTTATTACTTGGGTGAGGAGTTGCAAGATCCCTGGGAAGAAGGCGCATTTCCTGCTCCCCTCCTTGGCTCCCTGCTTTGTTTGGAGCAGTTTCTTTTTTGCCTTTGTTCTTTCTGTCCCTCCTTCAGCTGGGTAATGCTCACATCGTGATGTTTGCATTCAGCTTGTAGCCTGAATTACACAGCTCCCCAGCCCTCCTTATTCTTTCCTGGTTCTATTAAAGCTACAACAGGAACAAGGGGGTTGTAGGGGCTCTGCCCTCCCCACACTGTATTAAGAAATATGTGTATGTATATATAATTGTCCCCATACAGCAAGACATTGGGAAAACCCTAAATGTCCTTTACACTGGAATTATTTAAATTTATTGTCTTATTCTATACATCCTCTAAAAATATGAAGTAGATTTATATTTGCTGAGATAGAAAAAAAATGTTCATACTATATTCTTAAGTGAAAAAACAGGTTATATAATAGTTATAGAATAGTAGGTAGAGTAGGACCCTGTTCTTCACGTAAAAGCAAATAGCAGCAAAAATGATGCATATATGACAAAAGTCCAGAAGAAAAAATAATGGTCACAGTGGTTGTATTTTTAAATAGTTGGATTTTAGGTAATTATTATATTATATGTTTTTGTCTTTATTTTTTTACCATCAGTATATACTACTTTTATAATTAAAGACAACAATAAGGCTCTCTGCATTTTGGGGGGAACTGAAGAGTGTAAAGACAGTACTTGAGAGTATATCGTTCCATTGGAGAGTGTGTAGGTGTAACACAGCTTCATCCATAAACCACCCGGGCCCAGGAGGCACAAAATCTGGTTCTCTAAATACCAGGGAGCTGCTGACCGTCTACTCCGAGTCAGCTGACCTAGCAGGACCGTGGCAGCATACACAGTTTCCAGCTCAGAAACACCCAGCTTTGTAGAATCCTGAGAAAAAGAAGCCACACACAAGAGTACTTAATTGTATGATTCCATTTACATGAAATTCTAGAAAGGCCAACCTAATTCCTAATGGTAGAAGGCAGATCAGTGATTGTCTGAGGAGGGTAAGGGATTGACCACAAATGTTCTCTTGGGAACTTTCTGGGCAGATAAAGATGTTCTGTATCTTGACTCTGGTGGCGTGGCATGTATGTTTGTCAGAACTCAACAAGCTCTACACTTAACAGGGGTCATTTTGTCCCGTATCCATTATATCTCCATGAAGTTGATTTTAAGGAAAGCAGCCCAGTTTGGGCAGAGAAGCTGGAGCTCTTTCCTTGTCCAAGACAGAGAAGCCAAGGGTCCCTGAGAGAACCTAGCCCTGTGACAGTATCACGGCCCAGATTTGCTCTTTAGGGAAACTAAAGAAAACAAAGTTAAATTGTAAAACAGACTTACTGAGTTGAAATCTAAGAACAATGAAGCCAATTACGTTTCTTTAATCCAGTAAGGCTTGTGGGTTTAATTAATCTTTCCTGTTTCCAGTATACATGAACACGGTTAACATTTGGATGTATAACTTCCATACTTCATTGTATTTTTTTAAGCTCTATGTTCTTTCTTTCAAACTTGGAGAAGTTTCCTCTTTCAAACTGAAGCAAGCCACAAAACATATCTAAAGAGGAGATCACTCTCAGTCTCTTTGGCAGGGAAGGGCTGGGGCAGAGAATGTTCTCGCCTTCCATATAGGATGCCTTTTTCTGGTTGGGAGCTGGCCTGGTTTCTCCCACCGTCTTCCTGCACCCCAGCAGGGGCAGGCTCTCTGGAGAGTTACTCTTTTTAGCTCCGAGTACCTCCGACAGCATTTCCAGAGCCCATCTCGTGCCCCTCACATGGCTGGGGCAGCTCGGGCCTCCCGGGGCGGAATACAGAGCCTGCGGTGGCGTGAGCTACCGCGGGGAAGAGGAGCGCCGAGGCGGAAGTCTCCGAGGACAAAAGAGCAGCTCTCAGAATGGTAACACGCCCTTCTTTTGCAGCCTGCTGCCAGATGCTGGAGGTGCTGCTGAACTTGTTGATCCTGGCCTGCAGCTCTGTGTCTTACAGTTCCACAGGGGGCTACACGGGCATCACCAGCCTGGGGGGCATTTACTACTACCAGTTCGGAGGCGCTTTCAGTGGTTTCGAGGGCGCCGACGGGGAGAAAGCACAGCAGCTGGACGTCCAGTTCTACCAGCTGAAGCTGCCCACGGTCACTGTGGCGATGGCCTACAGCGGAGCCCTCATGGCCTTCTGCTGCCTCCTTGTCGTCCTGGGCGTCCTGCGGGTCCCGTGGCACTGCCCCCCATGGCTGCTGATTGAAGCCTTGTTGGACGCGCTCATCGCGGGGGCCTACGTCCCCGCTCTCTACTTCTACATCCGCCACCTCTCGGCTGCCTACGCGTCCCCGGTGTGCAGAGAGAGGGAGGCGCTCTACCAGAGCAAAGGGTACAGCGGCTTCAGCTGCACTTTCCACGGGGGAGATATAGGAGCTGCCCTCTTCGCTGCCCTGAGCATCGGGCTCTTTGCTCTGGGGGCTGTGCTGGCCATCCGGGGTTACCGGGAGGTCAGGAAGCTCAAAGAGAAGCCTGCAGAGATGTTGGAGTTTTAGGCTTTTTAAGCCGTCCTGCCATATGTGAGCAGTGGAAGTTACTCTGAACCACCGTCTTTCACGGAATACTTGGCCGCGGGCCAACGTCGGTATCCTGGGGGGAGCTCTGGGTTACACCGAGCGGCCTTCTCTGAGGTAATGAGTTCTAGAGTCCTCTGTTGGTGAGCGAGGAGCCAAAATTATTGAAACAGAACAAAACTGGAGGTCAGGACCCACGAGGAGAAGGCACGAGTTGCAGCAATGCACTTTCTTGCACTTTCGATTAGCTCAAGGGAATTAACCAAGTGAGTCTGAAGATCCTTATCTTCAAAGTCCTCGGAAAGCCATATACACTGGAGACAACATTTCGGCTTGAGCTTTTCTAAACACAACTGTCTTAAGCAGATGAGCCCCAAAGTTTTTCCACACTGAGGTCTCGGATCCTTCACTTCCTTAATGCTCTGGATGCAGGGTGTAGAGACACCGGGGAGACTCCGCCTGTACGTTGGAGGTGGGCGTGGGCCGAGCAAAGAGGAATCAGATTCATTCACTGGGTTGCAAAGAAGCTATTCTAACAAGACCCCCACAGTGACCTTGAAAACTCAATAAGTGTTTTGTACCTCTTGTAAATGTACCATTGTATGAAGAATTAAACCCAACATCTGGAATTCAGGATCCATCCAGAATAAAAGAATGTAAAATCTTTCCCAATGGAAGAATGCTACTTTTGGCCAGACAACTTCATGGGTTCTTACTGCATGTTAAATTATGACTCCTGGAATATTACAATATATTCTTGGTACAAGTGAATATGTTCTTTGCTTTAGATGAATCCAGTAAAAGTCCAAAGAAAAATTTTAACTTGGAGGTGATGCTTCTCTTTACAACATATTTTTAACAGGGTTCCCTTAAATACAGGCAACTTGTCACATTTAAAAGGTGAGTTCCATTTGGGTTTAGAAAACAAAATAAATGCTTGGCTATGATTAGACGATTTCTTAAAGAATACATAAGAAAGCATGAAGAGTATTTGCTTCCAGAGAGGAGATTTTATTTTCCATTTTAGCATAACTTGACTGCACATCTCAGTTTTTTTTTAGATAAATAAAAAAAATTTATTTTCTCCCCTCTTTGTTCATATTTACAGTGCAAAGGCAGAAGTAGATGTATAATTAAGCGGAGTATTACATGATCAGCCACAAAACCAGCCTCACCCAGAAAGACCCCATTTATAACAAAAATCCCATGTCTGTTTTGGTCTCCACTTCCCTCTCCAGAGCCCTCTGCTCTCTTTCCGGAGACTTGTCCCATCCCACTGTCGAGATAAACTGCTAGCTCTGGCAGTCACCCTTGTTGTCTTCTGAGGGCTGTGAATCTTTCTGCACTGACAGCAAGGTTAGAAACACATGAGCCTGGGAGCGCCTGGGTGGCTCAGTCGGTTAAGTGTCTGCCTTCAGCTCAGGTCATGATCTCAGGGTCCTGGGATCGAGTCCCTGCTCAACTGGGAGTCTGCCTTTCCCTTTGCCCCTCCCCCTGCTTGTGTGTGCTCTCTCTCTCAAAATCTTAAAAAAAAAAAAAAAAAAAGGAAATACATGAGCCTGTTTGATATTAATAGCTAAGCCAGGCCAGGCCTGGCTGGTACCGTGATGATACTCAGTGGCCATATTCCTTCTGCAGACCCAATAGCACTGGACCCGGCAACAGACCATTATTGCTCTCCACTGTCATAGCCAGGGGGTAGTTGACAAGATCTAGATTTATTTCATTTCAGCCTGGCAGATACATGCATGGATCACGACTCCACTGTCCCAGAAGGAAGCGTTCAGCTTCCCCCATCTTATAGCAGGGCAGTGTTCCTGTCTCCCTTCGGTGGGTGAGACGTTAACGTGTGTGCGGAAGGAAAACCAAGGCAGAGAAGAGTATTGGATGTGGGGTAAAACTGCTGCCCCTGAATTAGAGTGATGTTTGGGCCAATTCACTTGCACTGCTACAGGGGGCAAGTGGCCAGTCCCTTACAGCGCCTGGGTGGAGAGTGGGCAGTTCTGATCTGATACTATTTTCAGATTTAAATTAGAGGAATGTAGTTCCTCAACTGTCAGAGCCTTTGGCTGCTGTGTCCCATGGACCTCCTAGGAATTTGTGTGGGCCCAGCAGGAGTTAGGACCAGCAAGCCCAGGAGCTGGTGCCTCAGTCTGTTAGACTGGTATTTCGCCGCCCCGTTTTTAAACGTTGTGGTACTCCCTAGTGTATTAGCAAGGCTTCCCGATTTCTGGGAATCCACACTTCTCATAATTTGTCCCATTTCTTAAATCTCTCACTAAGCCCCTTCCATTGTCTAAACGTTACTGAGTAGCATCACCATCTGCTTGCATTAACATTTTATGATTTTCGAAATCCTTAGATGTACTTGCTTTCATCGGGGCCCTGTGGAGTAAGACAGGCAGGCCCTACCTTCCTTTGTCAGATGGAGCGTGTGAGGCTTCGTGTCAGTGACTGGGGCAAGATCACTGGCAGCGAAGTGTGGGGACATGAGCCTGGCGTTCCCACTCTAGGTTCATATGCTTTTCTCTTAGTTCTCTGAACCCTGGAGCATGAAAGAGACATTCTTCCAGAAGTATGCCTAAGCAGAGGCCAGGGCCTCTGTCAGTGATGAACGAAAGCTGACCTTGGACAAGAAGATACTCGGTGTCCAGTCACCTCTTGGTTCCTAAAACTCACCAGAAACCCCCAAGTGAACAGCCCACGTGTCTGTCAGCTGAATAGACTGGTCCATCCACACAGTGGCGCCGGAGCCCATGTAACGAAGTCTGTGGACACTGTGGGAGCGGATCAGAACACACCTCCAGGAATAGTAAATGAACAAGACTCAGAGCAGCATGTGTGGTATGCTTCCTGGTGAAAAAAAAAAAAAGCAGGGAAGGGGGATGAAATGCAGATTTGAGGCTGCTTTTATCTGCATGAAGGAACACTGGAAAGTTATATTAGGAAATAATGAAAGTGGGTGGGGGCAGACACAGGACGGACAGGGACAGGAGTGATTTTTCTCAGTGTATTCCTTTTTAGGTCATTTTATAGTTTCAAAAAAAACTTTAAAATTTGAAATAATTATAGATCCACGAAATGGTAACAAAACTAGGGCGGAGATCTCGCGCGCCCTCCATCCCGTTTTCCCCAGTGCTCCCGGTGCTCCCATCTCGCGTAACCAGAGCGCGGCGCGGCGCGGTCAGCTCACCAGCTCTACTGCACTCACGTCCGGGTGCGTGCACACACTTCCGTGCCGTTCGGTCACGTGTACGTTCACGTCCCCACCACCACGATCAACTACAGAACTCTTCCATGCTCCGGCGTCGCTAGGGCTCCCGCACGTCTCCCCATCCACCGACAGCCATGGGTCTGGGCTCACTGTCCGTAATTGTGTCATTTTGAGACTGTTACATAAATGGAATCACACAGTGTATAACCTTTGAGCCTGGCTTTTTTCTGCTTATCGTAATTCCCCTGAGAGCCATCGAAGCAGTCGCGCGTCTCTGCCGCGCCTTCCCTTTGACCAATGAGTGGAGTTTCCCGTGGTATAGATGTACCTGACTGCTAACCCCTCCTCGCCTGTGGAAGGACATCTGGGCTTCTGATAATGAGGCTATGACAGATAAAGCTCCTGTGAGCTTTTATGTACACGGTTTTGGGTAGACTTTTAGTTTTTGTTTCTTTAGGATAACAGTCGCAGAGATACACCGTAAGTATAGGTTTCTGGTTTTTTTTTTTTTTTAAGAAACTGACAAAATTTTTTCCAGAGTGGCATTTTGTTTTTCGAACATATGAATATTTAAAAAAAAAAAAAAAAACACAAAACTGGGGTGCCTGGCTGGCTCTGTCAGTAGGGTATACGGCTCTTGATCTCAGCGTCATGAGTTCGAGCCCCACATTGGGCATGGAGCCTACTTAAACATCCATCTATACATACATACATACACACATTTAAAAAACAAAAACCAAGGATGTTATTGTTGAATCGGACCGTGTCCTTAAAACCAGGGCACCAGTGGAACTTCTCGAGTCTGACCTAGAGTTTTCCCGGGTGAGTGATGTCAGCGTTAAATCCCAAATCTCTCTCCTCCTAGGTGTGGTCCAGATAGTGGAGGTGATACTGAATGGGATGGTTCTCATGTGTGTCGTGGCCTCCTACTTTGTCCTTGCTGGGTTCACTGCGAGCTTTACCAGTGGCGGAGGCTTTGGGAACAACTACTACTCACCATTCGAGGGCACCGAGCTGGAGCAGGTTCGGCAGCTGGACCAGAAGTACACAGTGCTCCGGGCACCCCTGATCTACGGGGGTGTGGCTGTTTCTCTGGGCCTGGGTGTCCTCACTATGAGTGTTTTACTCCAAGGAGCCAAAAGCCTCATGGAACTGTCGGGGAAGTGGCTCCTCTTGGAGGCCGCCTTCAGCCTCCTGGCGGCGGTGAGCTACGGCGCGGGCATTGGCATTTACCTCCACGTGGCCTTGCGGATCAATGCCACAGACACCTGCAGAGCACGAGCGAGGCTCTATGCCCGCAAGGGCCTCACCTGGATGAACTGCCAACTGGCAGGCACGGACGGGGCGGCGGCCACCTTTGCCTGTCTCCTGGTGGTGATGTACGGCACCAGCGTGGTGCTGGCCCTGCGGAGCTACCGGCGACAGAAGCGCTACAAGGAGAGCCAAGCACAGCACAGTGGCTGCAGCGACGCGCCCGAATACCTGTGGTCGGGAACTCTCTGAGACCGTCTTCTGGAACCTACAGGGCAACGCACCTCCCTTGTTTCTCTCAGAAAGAGGTATCTTTTCAAATGACACATTAGACAACTGTGGTTTTCACACTCTCGAGGTTACAGACGGTCCTGTCGGGACCGACAGAACTAAGGAGCCAGAGAAATTCGGGAAGAGAGGGGAGACTGACAGGTCAGGGGGTAGCAGGCCCAGCGCTACAGCCGAAATAATCTTGCCTGGCGTAACTAAAGTCACGACAAGAAATATGCCATTGCTCCCCGTGTTGGGTCCCAGGGGAATGATTTTAAAGCAGTTGTATGATTGAATTCTAAATGAGTGATTACATTCTGACTCTCCGAGCACGAAGCCGCCATGACTGCCTGGGGCCCAGGGAGCCTTCCTCCCTTCAAGATGGGAAGCAGGATTCCTGAATAAAGAGAGATGCCGGGAGCATGCGTGGTCCGCCTCAGGATCCCTGCAGTCGGGCTGAGAGAAAAAGGGTTTTTGCCAGCATTCCAAGTTCCTTTTTTTGTTGCAAGTCATTCATTTGGATTTCACGTTCCTAAAATATGTTATAATTTTCTTAAATATGAGGCTTTCCAGAGAGTGAGAAATAAAATTCATGAACTTCTTAAATGTGTTATTCAACTGATTTCAAAAATAGAACAGTTAATTTTACTAGACTAGAAGGGCTTATTGGAGGCTTCCCCTTTTCTGCCTTCCCTGACGGTGCCCTCCAGAGTAGGCCTTCAAAGGCAGCTTGTGATCTCTCATGACCCTGGATTGTTTTCATAATGTAATAGATCATTAACACTGAATATTAAAAATAAAGTTCTTTCAATTATTTTAATCTCAAGTTTTATAGCTGTTCTTATACTTTATGACTGGTCTCAGATTTTCAGTTCATGTTGGGCGTACCTCGAAATACACACGCCCTTATCATAAAGTTTTTCCCTGATTGCCCTCTTGCTTTTCAACAGCTAGTCCTTTTTTCCCCATAATATCAGTTTGACTTTCATATTATAAATGAGGTTAAAGCTATTAATAAATTAAATTTTTAGTACATTTCTAAAAACAATCTTTTTCCACAATGCAATTCTGACATCATTTTCAGATTCTCTAATTTCTAGTTAGTAAGAAACCAGCAAATGTAAGCCTCTTTCAACAAAGACCAAAATGGCTGTTAAAAGAAAATTAAGTCAGTGTCATTTTCCCCCTCTGCACCTTCCAACTGCTCTCCTCCCTGGAACATACTACTTTTCCTCTCCTCTCAAATCCTTTCAACAGCTCTTTCTTACGGAACCTCTCCAAGCCGAAAGGTCAAAACAACCTCATACAGAAATGGGAAAATATCTAATTGTACTTCTCTAAGAAGTAAAGCTTGGAGGGAAATAATAATCAACTGAGAATCTACATTATTGGGGTTAACGTACAAACACCTGTGCCACTGAGAGTCGCTTCCTCTCTCACCTTCAGCCTTGAGGCAGTGGCCAGAGTCGCCCAGTTTTCACCGAGTGGTAGACAGGATGTTTAACAACAGCGGAAATCAACCCATTCATTCCTCACACACTCCCCCAGAAAAGACTATCCTCCCTCTCCTAGCTCTTCTCAACTAGCATTCTTCCCGGAGACATGTCCCTACATCTGGGTCTTTCGCTCAGTAAAACGGTGACTCTGGCCCATCCAGACCCCAGCGCCGTGCCCGGGGCGGCGACACTCCTGCTCTGGAAGCTCCCCTCCTCCCGAGGGATCGGAGGCCATCCGTCACTGTAATCATAACCTTCCACCTGTGGAGTTTCGTCACGTCCAAAGGCCTGAGCAAACCTGGTCTTATTTACTACCACTTGTCTGATAGGCAAGTCAGGATTTATTGTTCACCCGGTACAGATGTTAAGTGGCTTACCTAACAGCTGACATTCTGTTGACGGCTCACCATTTGCCGGGCCCAGTACTGGGCTAAGGCAGCATTTGCATTGTCTCATTCAAGCTCACAACTGTTGGGAGAGATGGTATTATTCCCATGTAGCAGTTGAGGAAAACGGAGTCTTAGGTTATTTAACTTGCCTAAAGTCAATTTTTTTTTAAGAGAGGGAGAGGGAGAGAAAGAATCTTAAGTAGAGTCCATGCCCAGCGTGGAGCCTGATGTGGGGCTTGATCTCATGACTATGAGATCATGACCTGACCCAAAATCAAGAGTTGGACACTTAACCGACTGAGCCACCCACCACCCAGGTGGCCCTAGTCAAATCTTTTACGTAGTAGAGACCAAACTTACCCAATATGTTCAGAACATGTTCTGAGAGACTAACGCATTCTTTTGGCTTTTGTTGTACCAGGGACTATCACACGAGGCAGAGAACACATTCAGAGGACTTGACTTCTGCCGCCCTGGAGTGGGGAGGGAGTGTCTCAGAGAACTGAGGCACTAAAGCACATAGATGGTGGCTCTGAGCCCAGCACATGCAGGTGCTAACGAACAGCTGATGTACCAAAGTTTTAAAATGTTCATTCTGTTAGATAAGGAGGAAACCTGCAAAATGATTTCAATTGGCTTTTATTTAGAGAAACCTGATCTTGCTTGGGAGTCCAGAGATTATGGGAGACAATTGGTGGGGGACGGAGTGGGGTGAAGATTTAATTTAGAGGCTTAACTGGATTTTAAGTATTTTGTGAGTCAGAGTGCACTCCTACATCTGAGGTTCTGACACCAAACCCTTATATTAGGACAAACACGACGACTAGATTATCCAATTGGCTCTTCTATGTCATCATCAGCTCTATGGTTTAGGATCCATCAATTACTTACAACTGAGTTTCCTCTAGTCAGCCAGCAACCTGCATGCAAATAAGGACTGTTTCCTGTCTTTGGATTTATTTAAACATATAAGTCAAGTCAGAATATGTTTAACATAAAAAATCTTTATTGCTATTTCAGCTTAAGAGGTGAAAATATTTATTCTTGCCTTAACTCATAGCTTCATAATGTCGTGGAATGTGGTTTCATTTGTTATCTTCCTCTAAAGCGAACAAAAAAAAAAAGGGAGGGGGCAAGAAAAATCCTAAAGGTACTTTTGGTTAAGAAACTAATTCTATATACAAGTTAGAGAAATTACAGTTTCATGCCAAAATATTTATAAAATAACAGGTATTCCATTTTAAAACAAAGCCATGAAAAAGATATTCCATTTTATTTTATTTATTATTATTGTTATTGTTATTTTTTACAAACAATAGATTTGCTGCAACATGCTCTGGCTCATATTATTGAATTAAAAAATTTAACACATTTCAAAAATATCAAAAATACACTATAATGAGTCTTAGGACTACAATACAACGATTGCACAAAACCATAAGATATGAACTCACTGTCTGGATGACATCCACTGGCAACAGTGAGAGAAAACCCTATAGCATCTGGGAGAAGTGCGTGAAATTTAGAATACAAGGATCACCAAATGAAAGAAACAGCAGGATTTACTGTAGCTGCTTTCCTCAATCTAGGAAGTGCTTACCCAACTATGGGGTAAGAGTCACTAACTGGAGAGAAAGATGAACTTGCCTCCGAGACTGGGGGAGTCTGAAAAGGCCCCACCCAGAGGGAAGTAAAAAGTGACACGACGCAGTTCTCTCGTGATGCTGCAGGCATCACTGAATGGCTTGGAGACTAATTATTTAATAAATGGTACATTTATCCATAACAGCCAGATGCTCCCTTATGGAGGTGTCTTCATTAATAATTATTGAGTAGATAGAGAAGGTGAGCCTGTGGCTTCCAAGTACCTGCTTTTGCTGAAGGTCTACATGGGAAGAAGAGCAATGTTTGATATTCAGTAGCTAAACCCAACCCGGCTGGCTCCACCTCCCGGAACATAGCACGGGCTACAGACAACTCTAATAGCACCCAATGATTACCAAGCTGCTTGTGCTGGCTCTTCCATACACCAGGAAAATGAATTCGCCAGCTTATTGCACACATACACTCTACAGTAGTATAATAGTAACGCCCTCAATTGTATGAGGAGTGCCAATTCAATGACTCTCGGGTAGACTCGTAATGACACAGCGGCATTCAAACTTTCGAACGTATTTCCAATCCATTTGGATAAAAATAAGAATACCATGGCTGCCAAGACTCGTGTATTTTTCTTTCTTCCATGGGACTCCTGAACTGCTCCCAGAAGCAGGAGTGATATTCTTTCACAAATTTCTCTTAGTTACAGTTCTCTATTAAATGGGAGGTACACGCAGAGACCTGAGAATCACGCAGAGGCCAGAATCTCTGGGCTAGAGATCAACAGTACTCTACCCACCGGGGGAACACATCCTCTGGGTAAAGTCCTGGGAAGTAGATTACATTCACCTGGAGAGAGAATCCTGGATTTCACCACCTGACAACCTAATCAGATCACACGACTGTAAATGACCTCATAGGTCAAGAGTTCTGTATGCTATTTTTGGTAATTAATGGACTATGGCCTTTTTTACCCTCTATTTTAATACAGAGCAATTATAGAGGGAAATGAATGAAAAGAAGTTACAGAAAATAGTTTGGTACTAACTATATGAAAGCCTATATGAAAGGTTTCCAATGCAACCTAGTGTTTCCTGAAAATAAATCTACCATGTAAAAGAACATCTGGAATTTTAGAGTTCTTCTGACAAAAAAGCAAATACTTTTGGTAAAGTCATTTCAGAACCGGGCTTCATGGTGGTTCCAATAAGGAGAGTGGGAAACGAAGACAAGAAAAGGGTTCACAGAGATAAAGGACTATTTTTAAGAAACTATACTATGAAAGTGGTATATTCCCAAAGTAACTTTCTTCTGCAGACAGCATCAGTGTTGTGTGACTCAAAGGTTCTGCTGTCCGGAAGCAAGACGTTTCACATCACCCATCACTAATATTTTGGGCTTTTTCTTCATTTTCATTTCTCCTTCATCCCCCCCTCCCATTTCCCCATATAAAAATAGGGCAACACACAATTTGTTCCCTTTTCTAATGGCATCTAAACGTTGTATGAACTATTATATTCCCCGCTTCAAATCAAGACCTGAGTTCTAAAACTTTTTAGTAGCTGACCAATAGTTTGATACAGAGAAGTCAAGTTTTCCTGACAATATAGAGACTCAAACTCAGATTCTTGAGGGGTTGAACTTCAGACAGCCACTGGACTGGTATGGAATCCCCCAAGAGTGAACCTCACTCACACACACACACACACACACACGGATGTGGGGCTGCTGAGAAGATGAGGACACTAACCATCTGAAGACAGGTCATCTGGTTTTCTACTATTGCTTTAACAAAAACTTCAAAAACCCCCTCAAAGATATAAATAGATGGACAGACAGATCTATATATATCTCAACCCTATCTTTAACATTTTGTTTCTCATACAGCAAATTCATGGTTCCACACTATTTGCTTTTTAATTGTGAAAGTATTCTAAAAATTCAAAGCACATTCCCCATTGGGTAAAATCAAGCAATGTCAAAATTTTATAGGAATTAAGTAGGAATTAGTTTCCTAAGTAAATCTTGTAATGGAAAAGGCAACAGAACAGAAACATGGAAGGAACTGTATTTTGCTAGGGTTATGTGGAATGTGCAAAAATACAGGAAACCAGGTTTTCTGTAAGCTTAGGATCTTCTCAATTAAGTCTTTCTTCCATTAGTAATTGAGCCCAGTACTCCGAAACCATGTGAGGTGGATAAGCAGTTTTCAGAAGAGTACTCTGTTCAACGTTAAAGATGTGAACTCAACTCATTTCCGACACTTTAGAAAACCATCCCTCTGCTCTAGAGTAAGAAAAGGAACAGGTCTAACCCATGAGCTCCGTTCATCCATCTGCTCTCATTCAGCCTCAGTCCGTGCAGAGTCACCTGCTACACTCAAGGTTACTTGGATGCGAGCAGCATCAGCCTTGGCCCTATACATGAGGAGGCTGGCTGCCAACTCCATCATATGTCATGGGAAGAGGCCAGTCCCAAAACACTTCTCTTGTGATCTGCGGGGCAATTCCTTGCAGGTGTCACATTTGTCAAGGAGTTATTCTCTTTCTCTGATTGGGGGGGGAAGCAGTCTTAGTCCTCTCTCCTTCCCCATCTTCATCCCCAAAGATCCTACTCCCCCAGGTTTCTCAGGAGCTTTCCCAGTCTGCCCTCCAACAGTTCAAAGATTTCCCAGGGCCTTCCCTAGTACCCTCACAGAATGCTCCAACACCTGATGATCACTCTGTCTACAGACAAAGGTGCTGGGCTGCCTCTAAGAAGATTGGCTCGAGTGCAGATTCAAAAATAAAAAGTTCACAGTCAATGAAAAGTGCTCTCATTACATTACATACATAAATTATCTGTGATTGGTTCTACATTTCCAATAAACATCATTTCGAAAGGCTGTATTCTCGTAGAGAAGAATGAAAAGCCATGTGACTAGTCACATCACATCCCATCAGTTAGGCTGAGATATAAGGTGATTTCTCTGTCACAGAGATCCATCAGCAGCAATAAGTAAAGAGAATCAATCTTCAGTTACTTCCTCCACAGAAAGAGTCCCTTTCCTGCCCAGGCAGGCAAATTCTCAAATTATCCTAGGAGAGAAAGGGTTAATGGCAGGTGGTAGGACTGATACAGAACAACATCTGCTTTCTTCCCAGTAACTCTGGGAATTCCAATGCAGGTTAAATGTGAAACTTAACACTGATGGTGTTTACTAGCTTATCCGGAGCAAGACCCTGATAGCTCTCACCATGTCTGGCTCCAAGTTCTACCCCCCTCAGCTATGGTTTAGAAATGCAGAGGCACAATGCCTCTGGAAGGACCCCTACCCCCACAGCGCACAGCCTTCCCTAACGCTCCGGCTCCTGGGGGAGGGTTACAGAGCCGTGTCAAACTCCTCCGGGAGCTCGGTCCGACCCTCTTCGTTGGGCTCAGGCTCGGGCCTGCTTTCCTGCTGTTGCTTCATTTGCTCTTTCACTTCTTCTTCCAGGTCACGAGGTACAACAAACTGATCCTCTGGCTCCAGCTGAGTGGGGGCAGCGAAGTAGCCAGTTTTCCTCTTGGGTGCTTCTGTGGCCACTTCGATGAGGTTCAGGCTATCTTGCAGGGGCACGATAGAGCCGTTCGAGAGTTTCTTTCCATACAGACAGGAAGTGGAGGGGGACTTCTGTAACTCCATCCTGTCCTTGCTCACTGGCAGAAGTATGCCACTATTCACACTGTTCTGTCTTCGGATCCCAAAAAACGATCCTCTAGCATGTTCCTCAGGACATGGGGTAGGAGAATTCTCTATAAGAGTGGGAGAGTTCTCGAGATCCCTTCCCCTACAGCAGTGGATATCCACTTCTACTTCTACTTTGCTGCCATTTGTTATGACACCTTCAACAGGCTGGTCGTCATCACTGTCGAGGCCATTGTCAGACTGGTTACTTGAGAAAGTCGCACAAGAAGGCTGGCGCTGAAACACCCCAGAGGTGGGTGTTGGATGGAGGCTGCAGCGCCTCTCTGGCCTTGGAAGCAAGCCAGCATCCAGCCCGACAGTGTTGTGTTCATCAGAAGCAGTGGACCCCACCTCACTGCTCACCTCTGAGGTGGACATCTCGCTGCTGAACTCAGAGGCAATGCCACTACTGGAGGAAGGAGTGGTTGGCTTGGGGGGGTCCTTGATGATGGTGGTGGAAGCAAATCCCACAGGACCCGGGAGGGTGAGCCCATTCATTTCACACGTGCACCCTTCCTCACCGATGTTCAAATAAACCACCATCGCCCCAACATTGTCCTGACAACCATAGCTCTGGGCTAATGTGCACAGCTTCTTGGCAGCTGCTAATGGGTCTTGCACATGGCGTACTGCATTGACAGCTTCTGGATATGACAAGTGTTCCCACAATGCTTTGTTTCCCAGAATCAGCAACTCATCTTGCATAGTAAGTGGAGTGGCAGATATGTGGGGCTTAGGGAGGATCCAAGGATAGAGGTATGTACAGCCCAGCATCCGGGTACAGCAGGTTACCCCATTTACTTTGTTGTCCTAGGAGACAAGCAGAATGCAAATTCTGAGAAACGAGCAACAATGACATACAATTTTTATCTTAGATCACAATGCCTAGGGCTCTACAGTAAAAGAGAACAGACGTATGGTTTTTCCTCAGATCTCTATAATTTAAGGGGACTTACAAAAATGAAATGTACAGAATTCTTAAAGGACAAAATATCATGTGGTTATTATACCAAATAGTTCATAGGACTGAGGTTAAAACCAATTAAAATTAAGTGGCTAAAAGTTTATAGCACCTGCACCTCAAAAGATATTTGCTCACATGAAGTACAGGCCTCAGCACGTCCTTAAACAGAGAAACATCTGTTAGAAAAACAATAAGCAGAACTGTCATTAGTTCTCCATCACCAGTATTCTCACAAAGGCCCAAACTCAGGTGGGTCACTAAAAATGATTTCTCATTACAGGCACGGTAGGGACGGAAAAGATTCAGTTAGATACTAAGTGGCTAAGAGAATCTTTGTAGCTAAAGCATTAAATGATCTCTACAGCTATTTAGTCTAGAAAAGTAAAGTCTGAAATCCATAGCATAATTTACCTAATCTGTAAGGACTGTACCAGGAAGGATTAGCAGATCAAGTCACAACTGATAGAATTCTAAACTCAGAGGAAAAGGAATAACTTGCTGTCATCTGTCAAATACTTTGTACTGATTTCTTTTCAAGATAAAATCAAACAAAACCCCTAAAGCCATCAATGTATTTGTTTCAGAGTTGTGGTCATTCTCTGGGTGAAAATCTTGGCTCTCTCATTTACCAGAATTTGTCACAAACTCTTAAGTTTTATTTTCCTCATCTGTAAAATGGAAATAAAAACACTTCTTTCATGGGGATTATTGTGAAAATTAAATAAAATAATAGGAGTCAAGTGCTTAGCAAACAATACACGCCTGAGGTTAAACTGACATTTTAAGAGTAATTCTTGCTTGCCTACGGCATCCCAAGAAAAACCAACACAACATTATCTACATTCTGGAAAAAGAGATTAATCAAACACAAAGTTATCTTTTATCTTTCATTTGTTTTGACTGAAAGACCTTCCTGAGACTAATACCTCAGTATTCCAGAATCTTCTTAATACCAACCCACATTGTAATGGTACTTTTTTTTGGTTTTGTGTTCCTTGGGTGGAATTCTGACAGAACAGACAGCCCAGAAACGGACCCACACAAATACGGTCCCACTGACGGCTGCCAAAGGAGCAAGGGCAGTTCCATGGAGAAAGGACTCATCTGGTCAGTGAATACGCTGCAACAGCGGGACATCCACATGCAAAAAGGAAAAAGGACTCTAGACACTGAGCTTATATCTGTCACAGATTAATTAAAAACAGATCACAGACCTAAATTAAAACATGAAACTTCTAGAAGCTAACACAGAAGAAAATCTAGGTGACCCTGAGTTTGGCAATGAGTTTGTAAACACCAAAAGCATGAACCCATGAAAGAAAAAAAATGGTAAGTGGGACTTCATTCAAACTAAAAACTTCTCGGGGTGCCTGGGTGGCTCAGTCAGTAGAGCATGTGACTCTTGATCTCACGGTCATGAGTTCAAGCTCCACCCTGGGTGTGGGCGTACTTAAGAAAGAAATGTTTAAAAAAATTCATACTAAAACTTACGCTTTGCAAACAACACTGTTAAAGGAGTGAAAAGACAGACACGGACTGGGAGAAAGTATGTGCAAAACACATGTCTGATAAGGACCTGTATCCAAAATACACAAAGAACTCTTAAAACTCAACAACAAAGAAACAATTAAAAATGGGCAAAGCATCTGAGCAGAATTCCGCTTTGCAGTAAACAATGTTCACATGCAATTGCTAAAGTCTCTTTGAAAGCAAAAATGTGATGCTAATTACTAAAAAAGGAGACAAGCTATAAAACAGTAGAGATACTGATGCTTTGTTATTAAAAAACAAAACAAAACCACCAGAGCATACTAAGCCATACATAATATAAACTGTAAAAATATTTTAAAACTTTGCATTTCAGAACAGCGATGTCAAACTGTAGAATCTTTTCTTCTTCTGTTTGGAATAACAAACCAGAGGAGTTGGAAATTAATCAAGGGAGACATTTACATTCATTTTACATGCTAGCTATACATCTGAAGGATCACAAATTAGGATTTTTCATTTCTAATTTGTCTTTTCTTTTTGTTAGTCATTGACTATTCATTAGATTTTCTTCTAGTACTACTATCTGGATTGGATACAATTTACCAGGCTTGACAGGAAGAAAATGGACCCTCAGTGCCTGTATGCAGGGCAGCATTCCCTAGATTTGGGAAGAGGAGTAACTGGTAGAGAGCGAGGTTCACCTCTGTTATGATGGCCTTCTGGGCCTTCACCCTCTGAGCCTCCTCCGGGTCCTGCTCCAGGCTGAAGACTTTCGAGAGGGGCACTGGTTTCCCACTGCGGCACAGCACCGCTTGGCACGTGCCGACGTTGGCTACAGTCAGGCTAAAGCTACTTGCTGGGTCGGCAGTGTCAGGGCGGATGTAACAAAGGAGAGCAGAGGAGCCCAGCTTCTGGCCAGCCATTCCCAATTTCCTGTTTAGAAAAAAAAGAAAACAAAGTTTTCAAAGTAAGTGGCAGTCCTTCATGCCCATGCCTACCTTGTTTCTCTGCCACGTGACTGTGAGCCAGCCGCCCCGTGTTCACCTGAAGGCAGGCTCTTACTATAGGACGTGCCCTCCACGCTCAGCGGACTGAGAAGAGATTTTACAAACAGGCTGAGGGTAGGGGGAGACAGTGAAGATATATCTTTCTCTATGGCTTCTGCCTGTGTCTGATCACAGACTGTTTTTCATTCAGTCATTTTCAACTTCAGCACATCAGAGTCACCTGGAGGGCTCATTAAACCAGATGGCTGGGCTCCCTCCCCAGAGTTTCTGAGGCAGTGGGTAAGGGGCTGGGCCCAGTAATCTGCACTTCTAACAAGTTCCCAGTGATGCTGAGGGTGCTGCTCCTAGAACACCACTTTGAGAACCACTCACTTAGGCTGTAAGTTCCTCGAAAGAAGGACCACACTCTTCTTTCTGTATCTCCCATACACGTGGCATCCATCCTCTAGTGCATGGCACACAGTACTAAGCACAGAGCAGATACTCTGAGAAAGATCTGGTTGCAAATTCCAGCTCTGCCAATTGCTCACTGCAGATCCATAGCAAGATATTTTTCTGATAAAATACCCACTTCTTTGGCTTGTTTGGAAAATTGAAGATATGGTATGAGAAAGACAGATTGGTCTTCTGCCTGGCTCATGGGGGTGCTTCATAAACAGAGTTCTCTTTCCCAAACTCTTTATTTCACCAAGTTCCTAGCTCAATTCTATTACTGAAAAATAGACTCCTTTCCCAACATCTTTGCTTTGTGTTATAATGAGAGATAATACCAGCTTGGGCTCCAGGCTATTCCGTCTCACCTCGATGACACAAGATTACAACCTCTCAGTTGTGCATGGCCTTCACACAGCCCACCTGGTGTACTTCATGCTGTATTAGCTACTAAGAGATTTTCAATAGTTTGGTTATATAGAGTTTTTGCCCTTAAGTGGCTGAGAAAATTAATTGGTAAATCCCCAATAATAAGTATTCTAAACACACGAATCTGATCAGTGCTTCACCTTTTGTAGATCACTGACTCTTCGTGAAGAATCTTACAAAAGCTTACACCATCTTCCTTCCCCTGAATGTACAAATGCACTTATGCACACACAACCTTCTACACACGATTTCTGGGTTTTCCAGATCCTCAGCAACCTTGGGGTCAACAGGGAAAACAGATGGCTCCACAGGCTTGCTATTTTTTTTTATTTTTTTAAAGATTTTATTTATTTACTTGACAGAGAAATACACAGCGAGAGAGGGAACACAAGCAGGGGGAGTGGGAGAGGGAGAAGCAGGCTTCCCGCAGAGCAGGGAGCCCGATGCGGGGCTCGATCCCAGGACCCTGCAACCACGACCCGAGCCGAAGGCAGACGCTTAATGACTGAGCCACCCAGGCGCCCCTCCACAGGCTCTTTAAAGGACCAAAGTCCCCAGGCCCCTAAGTGGCTCAGTCAGTAAAGCATCTGCCTTCAGCTCAGGTTGTGATCTCAGGGTCCTGGGATCGAGCCCCGCATTGCATGGGGCTCCGCACTCAGCGGGGAGTCTGCTTCTCCATCTCCCTCTGCCCCTCCCCCTGCTCATGCTTTCTCTTTCTCTCAAATAAAAATCTTAAAATAAATAAATAAAGGACCAAAGTCCCCACGTTCCTCCGTGCTGATACAGAGAGCAGTCATAGCAGAAGGATCAAGGTCTCACCTTGGTCCTGTACCTATAAATTTAGACCCTGACCTTCTGGCTTAGTGAGATTTACTTTCCAAAAGTAGAACTGAGTTAGGGATTATTCAACCCACCTGCTTACCTGTGAGATACCAAGAAGGTGTTAGCCATGAAAACCGTGTCATTTGTCGACTGCTGTACTTCTTCCAGAAGCACATCTGCCATCGTGCACTGGAGTAGGCGAGGGAGCTCTTCGTTTCGGTCCCCGTCAAACATGCCATACACAGCGCCCACCCCTTCCGCAAAGTTATCCACCGCGAGGGCAGAGACACACAGCCTGTAACACAAACAGGACAAAACCAACAGCAAAGCAAGTTATGTTAAAGGGTTATTCTCCAGGGAGCCTTCTCTGAAAAGTATTAATTAAGGTGGAAAAAACAGTAGTAAATTCTAATCTACACATGAAAACAGTATTAGGTAATGAGTAGCACCTGAAAGAGCTGATGTCATAAGAAACGGGGGAATCCAGCCACACTCAGGGGCAGTACATACTCGCTTTGCAGTGCTGCCCAAGGCTGGGAAGATTCAGCGTTTTCCCTTAGTAGTGATTAAGGACTAGTACGGTCAACATCCTTCAGCCAAAGACCCCCAGGAGCACAACTATGGCGGACTGAGTCGGGCTGATCATGCCTTGCAGCAAGGGAGAACGTGCACCATGGAACTCTGCGGTGAATAGGTAAGTGCGTGCTGGAAAGAACCCGCTACAGGATTTGGGCTTTGGGTGGGTGATTTTGGGGAAGGTCTAATGAAGTGGACCAAGATTAGGTGCTGTCAGAAAGTGGGGCCATTCTATGGTTGGGTATCTCAGTAAATCTTATCTATAGGGAAAGATGATGAGCATGAGGAGAAAGCAGCAGTCACCATTTTAGCCGTGAGAGGGGGTGTGCGGTATTTTGTGGACTGTGCATTCATCTTGTTTCTGTGTCACTGCACCATGGTCTCAGAGGGATCTGCTCTGACGCTGGCATTCTATGATGTGTTTAAGTCCCACAGGAATCAATATGGCCCAGCTTTCAACATCAGATCAGACGTCAGGGGCTGCCTTTTCAATTTCTTTCCATGGCCAAGATACTCACTTATTTCTCTGCCCTGCCATCTCAGCCAGTCCATGGCTCCAGAAGCTTGATGCAACTGTAGGATCGGTGGTTGGCAAAGGTTTCTGATCAATTTTCAAGGTGGTGATATGGCTGTGGGAAGTGTAGGAAGGGAAGATGAGACCACACAGGCTTCTGGGTTTCACAAGAACTATCCCAAAAGAACATGTGTTTTTATAAAATCATCTGCTGACAGACCAAGATTCATCTCCAGAGAGAATGAAGGAAAGTAGTGTGCTGACCCACGGGCCAAGGAGGAGAAAGGAAAAGGGTAGGAGGAAGAAATAGGGGCCAAATATTGTGGCAATTGGTACTGTTCATTTCAATGAAAAACCGAGCACATCCAAAGATTTCAAAGTCTTAGCCCACTATCTACTTAAATATTCTGATACAATGGAGGCTTGGTACAATGAATGAGTTTGCATCATCTCTTAGATGATGTAACGCAATGTAATCGGTGCCACCTAAAATGTCTATGTGAAAATATTCAGTGTGTGGCTGAGCAGGGCCCATGATGCTGAGTTCTGATATAAATGGGCTGTCTACTGGATAGAATATCTATCCATAACTGAATTAAGTAAAAGAACGGAGGGGCTCTATGGCCTGATTCATTCTCTTCCTTTAATTAATCAAGATCCCTACACACCTCTACAGGAGATCCACACATGGCTGGTGGAACTAAGAGCACATGTGGATTCAATTTCAAAATTTTTCCTACCTAAATGTGTCCAGCGTCTTGTGTTCCAGAACCAGATTCGTATTTCCGGTCAAGTCAAGGTCTTGTAAAGTAGCAGGCAGAGCCTCTGGAATCAGGATTTCTGTCAAGTCATTGCAACTGAGGTCTACAAACTGAGAGGAAAATGGGGAAATCAAAAGAAAATACATCACAGACAGCGAATTCTTAACTTCCTAACACTCAGTCCCCTACTATATCCTCAAAGGAAAGAATTTCTTCCCAGGAATCGATTAAATCTGTTGTGATCCCGAACTGTCAAGAAGAGAACGACCCGCCATTTCCCCAGCAGGACACCATTCCGTCACAGAAAAGTACCTGGATCTGAGGCAGCTGCAGGATTTCGGGGAAAATGCTGATGTTGTTGGAGTGTGCCACAAGGGTGTGAAGCCTTTTGCAGTTGCCTATGGTCGTGGGAATGGTTTTAAGCTTGTTGCCACTTAGGTTCAGTTCCTCCAGTTGCTCCAATTTATTTAGTTTGCTGAAAAAGAAACAGCCACATAGCACGGTGCACCTCCAACGGGCAGCCGCCAAGCCGGGGTGACAGCAGCCACCCAGAGTGCAGCGGCGGCCTGGCCCGCTGCCAGAGGGCTGGTCGGAATCCAACAGCCAGACCCCAGCAAAGGGAACGGCTCCCCAAGGTGACTGCTCCCCGAGTCTCAGCCTAACCTGCCTCTCACTGGGTCTCGAGGGTGGAGGCTTCCCTTGCTTCTCCTACAGCTGTTGGATCTTGTGGATATGAACATCTTCCTGTGATCTGACTTACAGGAAGAGGCTGAATCAGCACTGGCCCACGGCTGGTAGATGACTATGGTACTTGCTTGGCCACTAACTAGCTGCAAAATACTGCATAATTTAATGTCAGTGGGCATCAACATCCCCAGCTGTAAAATAAACAAGTTGTACTAAATCATCTCTAAGATTCCTTTCAATGTTAAATTTCTATAGCTACCTGTTCATAACATAATCCATCTTCAGTAAACATTTCAGGAGTGCTTGCTATGCATACCGCAATGTGCCAGGGACTATGATATAAGCAAGTCACACTGTTTTGTGGGACTAAGCAAAGCTTTCTACACAGCAAGCAAAATATCTTCAGACAGCCTAACATCTTTATCTAGATTATTACAAACTGCTCTGATTTATTTATAATTTATTAATTTAAAAATTATAAAAATAATAAACTCCTATAACGTGGAAAGAAAGTTTGGAAAATAAAATAAATAAAACACTAATACCACCAATCTCAAATTACTATTACTCTTTTGGCTAAATTAGATGCATATTCAGAATTTTCATATGCATATTTGTTTTACATAAAATTTATATCCCACCCTTTCCATGTATCATAAATAATTTCTATTGCTAGAAAATTCATAAATACTTTTGAATAACTAAGCTCAGTAAATTAGAACTGTTTTCTTTCCTACTACAAAAGTAATGCATACTCATTGGAAAAAAAACTGAAAAGTAGAGATAAACAGAAAAAAATCTTTTAATCCTTCTACCACAGATAATCTCTCTTAACAGTCTGGTGGAGGGTATTCTTGTCCTTTTTAATGCAATAAACTATATTTTTCAAATTAAAAAATGTTATATATTGTTTAATAACTTGCCTTTTTTTTTAACTTAACAATACATTTTAAAAGTGTTCCCCTGTCCAAATCTCATGCTTTTCTCTTATACTTATAACTCCCTGCTTAGACCTAATTTGTAACCAGAAATGCAGGATCCCTATCTCACCAGCCTCTTACTAAGCACCCAGAACTATGCTAGATTCTGAAAGTAGTCCAAAAGAAACAGAAGATTTGGACTGTGCCTGTGTAATTAAACATTGTTCAGGAGATGACAGTGGGTTTATGATTCAGTATAGAACAAACATTTTCTTTAATATACTGCTCCTAAATTCCATTTAGTTTTATTACCTGTATTCAGAGTACTCTAATTTTGTGTAATCTCCTATTACTTTTTAGCTTTATTTCTAAGCTGTCTTCATAATCTTATTGTATTTTAAGTTTTGTATCAGTCTGCTTTTAATGCTTCCAATAAGAATGTCATCAGATTAAAAAAAATAATAATTAAAAAAAAAAAGAATGTCATCAGATTAGGAAGAATTCATCAGCTTCAGAGCATTCCATCTGCTATTTCCCAAAAGCTTCATAAACCAGTATGACTTGTCAATGGTCTGTTGTTTCCACTTTACAGGAACATATCTGAGGCCAGTGGAATTAATCTGATAGGATTTCAAGAGATCTTTCACATGCTGAAATTAAGATTCTGCCTTCACTTTATTTTATTTTTTAAGATTTTATTTATTTATTTGAGAGAGAGAGAAAGAGAAGCACGCTCCCCGCTAAGGAGGAACCCTGACGTGGGGCTCGATCCCAGGACCCCGAGATCATGACCTCAGCTGAAAGCAGACGCTCAACTGACTGAGCCACCCAGGTGCCCCAAGATTCTGCCTCCACTTTAAAAGCCATTGTTCAAATTCTTTGAAAGAAGCAATCAAGTTTATCCTGCTTGTCTTCTATAAGCTCCAAATACCTCATTTCATAAACATTCACAAAAATTATAATCTCTATGAATTTTTCTAAGTTTATCACATTTCTAAGAAAATCTGTTAAATAAAATTAGAATCAAAATAGTTTTGTTTTCAAATTATATCAAACATATAATTTCAAATTACAGCAAACAATTTTATATGATATACATAATCTCACTCAAATTATATCAAATGTCATTTCCCTATAGTCTTCATTTTTTAAAACATGATTTTTGGGGCACTTGGGTGGCTCAGTCAGTTAAGCGTCTGCCTTTGGCTCAAGTCATGATCCCAGAGTTCCGGGACTGAGCCCTGCATCAGGCTCCCTGCTCAGCAGGGAATCTGCTACTCCCTCTGCCCCTCACCTTGCTGTTGCTTATTCTCTCTCACTCTGTCTCTCTCTCAAATAAATAGATAAAATTATTTTTTTAAAAAAGGAAACATGATTTTTAATGACTACTTTCATGGTATAGGTGGATTCTTCTGGCATCAAATTTTCCAAAATTTTTTTTATCAAATATATTTTGGAAGATATTTATTTCTCCACTGACACTGTTTACAACTTTGACAGCATTAATCATCTCTCTTATGTTTTCTTGTGGGTATAGCCATATATATATGATGAATAAATTAATGGACTCAACAGTATATTATAAAACAGAGCTGACAAGGGAAAGAAAAAATTGTTTTTAGAATGTATTTCTTTTTTTTTTTTTAAAGATTTTATTTATTCATTTGAGAGAGAGAGAATGAGAGAGAGCACATGAGAGGGGGGAGGGTCAGAGGGAGAAGCAGACTCCCCGCCGAGCAGGGAGCCCGATGCGGGACTCGATCCAGGGACTCCAGGATCATGACCTGAGCCGAAGGCAGTCGCCCAACCAACTGAGCCACCCAGGCGCCCTAGAATGTATTTCTTAAGCTTGTACTTTTATAGGTTGAAAATTGAGACCATTATTAAGTAATTAGAACAAAGAATTAAATGCATTTTAGCTATGACTTCTCTGGTTACTGATATTTAACAACTGGGTACAATCAGATTTTCTCATTCAACTAGTGGAATCACCAGCAAGTTGCTCAACATAAAGCAAGAGGACCCAGTAAGATAACTGTAAGGTAGGCTGGCAAATGCAGATTTCACCCTACATGGGTGTCTGAAATGAACAATGGTTGCATTTGCTTACCTTGCAGGAAAGGTCTGTAGCTGGTTGTTGGCAAGATGCAAGATTCGCAGGTGTGGGTGGCCCACCAAAACAGGCACACACTGGTCTGTCAGGAGGTTGTTGGTCAGGTAGAGCAGCTGCAGAGCACTCAGACTCTCCTCGCCCGCGCCAGCAGACGGCAAAGACTCTAGACTGTTTGCAGAGGCATTCAAGTATCTGAGACTGACACAACACACAACAAATCACCATTTCCTTTATGGTTATTTGTTAACCATCATACCATCTCAGTATGGAACACGGCCATTTCATGCTCCCAAACTTGTGACACAAGTAATTTCCTTCAGGGTATTTTTTTTCTAATTGATTCTATCCACCCAACCAAAGTTCCTTTTATTCAACTCATGCAAGCCAAGCAGAGAGGAAAGAATTTAGGCTTGCTTGTATTCCCAGGCTTCTGCAGTGGCCTGATTCTAACCTAGTTTCATCTTTTACTGTCTGTTGTCCATGGAAAAGGTGTTTTTGAATGTCATGTTCACAAATATCCCAATTGTGAAGACACCCTTCAGAAAAGTTTTTGTCTGACTTTTAACAGGATCATATTTATTTAGCCAATTCCCTGAAAGTCCCCTAATAATGGGCATACAGGCTGTTGGCTACTATTTGCTATTATAGACATCATAATGAGCAACTTTATGTCCTTATCTAATTATTCCCTTAGGCTATATTCCCAGAAACAGAATTTGTAGGGTCAAAAGATACATCTATCTTGGGGCGCCTGGGTGGCTCAGTCGTTAAGCGTCTGCCTTCGGCTCAGGTCATGATCCCAGGGTCCTGGGATCGAGCCCCGCATCCGGCTCTCTGCTCGGCCGGGAGCCTGCTTCTCCCTCTCCCGCTCCCCCTGCTTGTGTTCCCTCTCTAGCTGTCTCTCTCTCTCTCTGTCAAATAAATAAAATAAAATCTTTAAAAAAAAAAAAAAAAAAAAGATACATCTATCTTTAAGATTTGTGTATATATATTGTCAAACTGAACTCCAGAAAGGCAATACCAAGTTATACCTTCTACAAGAAGGATATAAGAAAGTCCGTTTGCTCAATCCTTTGTCAACACTGAGTATCATAATTCATTTTAATCTCCGCCAATCTAACAGGTAAAATATGGTATGATTTTAAAAATTTGCCCAGCATGGTGTTTGGTATATATAGAACATGCTTAATAAAAGACAGTTATTATTATTAACCTTGTTGTGTGTTAAGTCTTCTTCATATTATGTGATCCACATCCCTAATTAGCTTTTTAGTTGTTGAGGGTAGTTTGTATGTGTGTATATCTTTGTATGTCCCACAAGTTCTCTGTGCAGAGTTAGGGTTAGATTAATATCATTGACAGTTTGCTATAGCTACTAAGTAGCCTCCTTACTACAAATTCTAAGGTTGTAAACTAATTTTATTCAGACTGTCATTAGAACTAAATGCAGTGGGGCGCCTGGCTGGTTCAGTCTGTGGCGTGTGCGACTCTTGATCCTGGGGCTGTGGGTTCAAGACCCATGTTAGGTGTAGAGATTGCTTAAAAATAAAAACTTAAAAACAACAACAACAACAAAGAGGGCACTTGGGTGGCTCAGTCAGTTAAACATCTAACCCTTGATATCGGGGTTGTGGGTTCAATCCCCACATTGGGTGTAGAGATTCCTTAAAAATAAAATCTTGAAAAAAAAAAAAAAAGAAGGTGGTTCAGTCGGTTAAGCATCCAACTCTTGATTTTGGCTCAGGTCATGATCCCAGGGTTGTGAGATCAAGCCCTGTGACGGGCTCCATGCTGGGCATGGAGTCTGCTTAAGATTCTCTCTCCCTCTACCCTTCCCCTTCTCTCTTAAAAAAAAAAAAAGAAAGAGCTAAATGCAGTGTTATGCATTACTAACAAAAACTTGTTAATCAAAAAGTTAAATGTTACCGCATTAAAATCCCATATAAACTTTCCAAAAAGAAAATTTCCCTCAACACTTGTGAGCTAAATGCCTTTTGTATGTATCCTATATAGCCTTATGTTAAATTACTAATGCTTATCTCTGTTTTCTCCATTTCTATACTGAAGACAATATTGCAGAAGACTATAATTAAAACTAATTTTCACTTAATGGTGACATAGGCATGAGATAAACCAGATTACAGGAAGTAGCAGGAAGACACACTATTTGTTAATTTACAATGAGAACGCAAATAACACCTTTTGGAACAAAGTTACCTTTAAATGCACAGTTTTCAAAGTAGCTAGTAAAAAAGCACTGCACATTAAGAATGTAACTTGATGATAACCTGGTAAAGCAAGAAGCAAAAACTAAATTAACTTTAGTGATATGTCCTTTTCTCCCATATGCAAAAGCTGAAAATTGCCCAAGAAAGCTTTATCCGAATGCTGTAATTTTTCTTCAAGAGGTCATAAATGTATTCATTTTCAGAGATGAAAGCCTGTTTGAAATTTCCCAAGCTGCTTGAAATTGTTTACAACACTAAAACTTCTTCAGTATTTGATGGTTATTTCAACTTTTGAGTTAAAGACTACTGCGTCATACAAGAGTGCCCTATCTGATTTCATATAAATTACTCATATAAGTAAGTCTCCACCCATAGTTGGGCCATGCAGCAAACACTGTAAATAGAGTTCCAAAGGTCACTCCAATGACAAGTCAATACTGTTTGTTTCGCCAGTGGTTCTCTCTTCTAAAAAAACTCTGTGGCACTTACTTTAAGGCCTTGGAGAAGAGCGTATCTGGCAGCCTGGTGAGTAGGTTATGCTGAATATCCAGCGCCTCGAGAGGGATGTGCTCCACCAGCACCGGCAGGCTCTGCACCTGGTTGTGCCCCGCCATCAGCTTTCTGAGACTCAAGCTACTAAGGATTCTAAGGGCAACAGTACAAAGAAACAAATGAAAAACTTCCTTAAATCATTCTTTCTAGTCTGCCCTTGACCATCTCCCTGAAATCAGTAAACTAACAGAAGCCTATCCTAGACAGTCTCATCACCGGCAAGCACCTGAGCCAACAGAGTGGCCATGACCATATGCTTACCCACCACCCACCAGGAAGTCATTATAAGGTCATTTTGGGAAAAGATGACTTAATGAAAGCAAACAACACAGAACAGATCTAAACAAAAAAAGCAATTTCTAGAATAAATTGATTTATATTATAAGTCTAGACAGCATCAAAAATTCAGTGAGTTTATTAATACAGTTTATCCTTGAACAACATGGATTTGAACTGCGTGGGTCCATTTACATGTGGATTTTTTTTTTTTAATAAAGGCAGTAGAGTACTGTAAATGTATTTTCCTTATGATTTTCTTAATGAGATTTTCTTTTCTCTAGCTCACTTTTAGAGTATAAAATACATATAACATACAAAACATGACTGTTTATGTAATCAGTAAGGCTTCCAGTCTACAGTAGGCTCTTAGTAGTTAAGTTTTGGGGGGAGTCAAAAGTTACACGTGGATTTTCAACTGTGCAAGGGTTGGGACCCATAACCCCCACATTGTTCAAGGGTCAACTCTAACTATAATAAATAACAAAATTTATTATAACAAAAACTACTACTTATTTAGTGTTTAAAATGTGCTAGGCCATTTGAACTATGAAGTTCAGAAAAGTTAAGGGACTTTGATTCTCACACTAAATGTGGGAAATAGTATCATAATTTGAACTAAGGTCTGATTCCAAAGGCTGTGTTCACACCTACTGTGTTGCAAGCTGCTAGTTTATTTTAAAGACTCCACTAGGTGACCCCCACACATTTCACACCTCAGTGCTTTTGAATATTCCATTCCCTCACCCCAGATACCTCCCTCTTTCCCCTTCCACATACAGAAATTTCACCATCTTGTAAAAGGTCAAATCAAATATGCAAATCTCTCATGAAGCTTCTCCAATTGTTCAAAGTTGTGAAATTCTAAAACATCTGATTCATACAGTGTAATGATGAAGAGTGAGGGCTTCAGAGTAAGAACAACTACACTCAAATGTCAGCTCCCATCATTTCCTAGTCAAGTGTGACCTTGGGCAAACTACCTAACCGCTGCAGGCCTTCATTCCCTCATCTATAAGATGAGAGTAAGTGCGTCTATCTAATAAGGTGGTTAAAGCTTTAATAAGATAATAAAAGTGAGGTTCTTAGAACATTACTCAGTTCCTAACAACTTATCCAATACAAATGATCTATTATCACAATCAGATCCCTGACCTATGCCAATAACTCTTGTTACATTTTATCACAGTTATCTTTGCACAAGTCATCCCAACTATCTGCTTACTGCAGTTCCATGCAGGCCAAGATTATGCATTAGCCATTACTGTATTCCTTATAGCACTTCAGTGCCCTACACTCAGAAAGTACTCAATGTTTATCAAACAAATGAATGAAAATACCTTTGAAAGGCAACCCAAGGGGCGCCTGGGTGGCTCAATTAAGCATCTGACTTTGGCTTAGGTCATGATCCCAGAGTCCTGGGATGGAGCCCCATGTCAGGCTCCCTGCTTCTCCCTCTGCCTCTGCCCCTCCCCTTCTGTCTCTCTCTCAAATAAATAAAATCTTAAAAAAAAGAAAAGAAAGGCAACCCAAATCTAGGAAAATAATTACACATACAAACACACAAATTAATATATATATACATAATACATCCATTAACACACACATACCTCATGGGAACCTCTGTCAGAAGATTATAGCTCACATCTAATATTTCCATCTTCTTTGCTTCACAGGCCCAGTCAGGGACACACTCTAGCAGGTTTCTACAGAAAATAATTAAAAGGCATCACTGAAGATGACAAGTGGAACTCATTTCACTAGTCTGTAAGGTATCTGTTAACTGGCCTGTGAGCTCCTTGAGGACAGGAGCACTCTCCCCAAGGCATCCCTAGCACACCACCTGGAATATAGTAGGTGCTCAATGAATGCTGTAGCTAGGCAGAGAGAGACAAACACACGAACATGTATTATATTGGATCAATTATGCTATCCGCTCAAAGAAGACCCTGAGGAGGCTCTGAGCACTACAGAAAGCACAGAGTAGAGAGATGGGGTGAGGAAAGACAATGAAAGCAGTGGCATTCTAAACAAACTTTCAAAGACGAGTAGGATTTGAACAGGTAATGAATGACTGGAGGAGAAGAGAAAGAAATTGTAGAGAAAATGAACCAAGTGAATACAAGTGAGGAAGCGGGGACAGAAGGTAAGTGGTGGCGGAAGCTGCAAGTCATTTACAACGTGACCCAGACTACCCGGCAGATACTTAGCACAAGAAATTCTATGTTCAGATGCTACTTAGCTTTGCTAAGGCTCAAAGGATGTACTGATGGACAGACCACATAATGAGGCAGAAAGAAGCAGGTGCTGTAGGAGATGCGGAGATACTGTTACAACAGCCTAGTGAAGGATCAGGGCAAGCTCCCCAAGATATATGACATCTGGGTTAGAATCTGAGGAATGCTGTACACTGACCCAAGATGACAAAGACATACTAAGCAAGAGGTGACAACATGAGTTAGAGCAGCAACAAGAAAAGAAATGGCATGATGTATGTGAGGAATAATAAGCAGTCTGGTGACGCCAGAGCAGCAAATATGGAGCCCAGGGGTAGAAAAAACCTGGAGAGACCTAAATCATGTCTAGAAGGTTATGACTTTATCCTGCAGGTACAGGGCGACCACTGAAATGTTTGTAAGCAGTGGAGAGACACGGTCGGTGTTGCCCCTTCAACAGCTCACTCTGGGGATACTCAGAGGTCTAGCTGAGGTTCTTTTTTAGTAAAAGGAAGCTGTTATAGATTTCTAGACAAGAAATGGTATGGGCCTAAATGGGTGGTAATACACATGGAAAGGAGGGGAGGGATTCCAGAAACATTTAGGAGGCAAAAATCAAAACAACTGGGAGATGAATTAGACATGGGAGTAGAGCAGAGGGAAGAATAAAAAATGACCTTCAGGCTTCTCGTCTAGAAAGCCAGGGAGAAAAATCATATCCCAAGAAAGGACTGGTAGACTCCAAACAAGGTTGGAAATATTAGTCACAAGTCGTGTCCATCTGATAGGACTATCTTACAATAATGCCAAAAGCTGAAGCAGACACAAGACAACAAGCTAAGCTAGGGTTGGAGGAGTGGATAAGGAGTTTCATTTGGCACATGTGTGAGGTACTTGGAGATGGGCAGGTCAAAAATGCCTAATGCACAAGTAGACACATGGGTCTGAGGCTGGAAGAAGAGGTCTGGGCTGGCGATCCAGGTGATGCTGATGCCGAAGTGTAGCTGAAATCACTGGAGTAAATGAGACTTTGTCACATGAGAATGCAGCAGGTAAGGACAGACCCGGAATAAGTGACCTGTGAAAGGCTGGCTGAGGAAGAAGAGTACACGCAGGAGACAGGAGTGGTCAAAGCAGCATGAAAAAAAAAATCAGATCATATTAGGCAGCTGAGAAAAAAGCATGCTTGAAGAAAAGAGAGCAGGATTAACAGTGTCAATATAGAGAAGTTCCAGATGAGAAGACCGAAAGCAAGCTGTGATGGGATAAACAAATGGGAACCGAGGATCCTGAGAAATGTGGACAAAAAGGGAATGCGAAGAACTAGATAGGACCTAGAGGGGCTGCAAGTATCTGTCTTTGTTAAGACAGAAGAGGTGTGAGTGTGGGCAGATGGAGAAAAAGGAAGACGCTGACCACACCGGAAGGGGAGGAAGTGGTGACTCACAGAGCAAGGTCTGGAGCAGGGAAGCGGATGCCATCCCGGGCCCAGAGGCTGCACTGGACTTGAACAGAGGAAAGCAGCTGAGAATGGATACGAATCTCCATGCATTTAAGCAAGGTGGGAGGAAGCTGAGGGAGATCACCTAAGATGATCTCTCTTTTCCCAGTCAAGTGAGACGCTAAGCTCTGGAGTGAGGAAGATGGGGGGCGGTGCAGCTGAGGGAAGCTGAGCAATGTGGAGCAGATACCCAGGACACTGGAAGGACGTGACAAGAGAAGAGACTGATAAGCTCCAGATGAGGTTGGAAACTGTGACTTTACAGTGATGTCCATATGATTTTCTTTAGCAATGATCAAGCCCAGAGGAGAAGGTAAATCTTAGTACTGACCCATGCTGGGGTTTTGCTGAGAAGATATGACAGAAAGAAATGGATGGAGGGGAATCTAGAACAACAGCTTAATAATAATGGTAACAAAGTAACAACAACAAAAAGAAACCTGGCTCTAACAGTTAATATTTCCTGAAAGACTATTTTATGCCAGGGGCGCCTGGGTGGCTCAGTCGTTAAACGTCTGCCTTTGGCTCAAGTCATGATCCCAGGGTCCTGGGATCGAGCCCCGCGTCGGGCTCCCTGCTGCGCATGAAGCCTGCTTCTCCCTCTCCCACTCCCCCTGCCTGTGTTCCCTCTCTCGCTGTCCCTCTCTGTCAAAAAATAAATAAAAAATCTTAAAAAAAAAAAAGAAAAGAAAAACATCTTCTTAAAAAAAAAAAAAGACTATTTTATGCCAGGCACCATACTAATATTTTGCATTTAGGATCTCATTTAATCTCTGATACTGACCATATAGGACCCCATCCACTTTCTACCTGCTCTATCACTCTATAATCACAGCATTTAAGAAGCTACCCTGTAACTGCTTGTTTGGTTGTCAAACTCTCCACTAGGCTATAAAACTCAACCACCGAATCCTCAATGCCCAACAGCGTTTAAAAAAAAAAAGGAAAGAAAGCAAACCTCAGTTATATTTGTTCTTGACCACCAATGGAAGTAATAAAATCCTGAATATAATTAATATCACTCTGACCATCAGACCAACACGGATCATAAGAATACCAAAAAAAATAAGAGAATAAAAATTTAAAAATAAGGCAATAAAAACCAAGAATTATCTGAATTTAATCAGCAAGAAGGAAATCACTACCATGAAGGAGATAAAAGTTCTTCTTTGTTTGCATCTCATTCTAAATTCCCAGACTTTGGGGTGCCTGGGTGGCTCAGTCGGTTAAGCGGCTGCCTTCGGCTCAGGTCATGATCCCAGGGTCCTGGGATCGAGCCCCGCATCGGGCTCCCTGCTCAGCCGGGAGCCTGCTTCTCCCTCTTCCTCTGCCTCTCCCCCTGCTTGTGAACTCTCTCTTTCTCTGTCAAATAAATAAATAAAATCTTAAAAAAAAATAAAATTAAATAAATAAATAAATAAATAAATAAATAAATAATTTCCCAGACTTTAAGAATGAGTAATTCACAGGCACCTTTCTGTTTCAAGAGGACCTTCCCTTGAAATAGATGGTATGGCAATTAAAAGTATTCCTCCACTCATCCTTTCTCCCTTCTCTAGGCTACCCAAATATTTCAGTGTATTAGATCTCTTATACCTCAAAACTACCAAAGTATCCACATCTAACTCTTAAATATTAATAATCAAACAAGCACCACTCTCATGAGACACACTCACCGGGAAAGTTCTAGAGAAGTGAGTTGACTGGGTACTGGATAGACATTCACTGCTGTCAGCCCTAATCAAAAAACAAACAGATGTTAGTGACACTCTCCAAAGAAGAAAGTAACTGAGACTAAACAAGAGCAAGTGGCTCAGTGAGATCACCAGAGAGAAAACTAATGTCATCTACTGAGATGGACTGAAGACAAAAACCTGGGTAACTAGCAATGACTAACTTTGACTACCTGATCCTGATCTGAAACCAAACAGAACAACTAATAGAAGGATCCTGTGTATTGGTCTGGACTCACACTAGCTCAGGCAGTTGTTAAATGTCAGCAGTGACTACTTAGCTTTTAAACTTAAAAAAAAATTAATAACTGGATTTTTACTGGCAATATTTTAACTTTTAATTAAAGTAAAACTTAAATACCGAAAAGTGCAACAATCTTAAGTGTATAGATCAACAAATTTTTACAAACAAAACCCAACGGGGTAACCAGTACCCAGATCAAGAAAGAGCGTATTACCAGTTGCCCCCGAATCCCCTTTTCGTCACTCCCCAGCTGGGCAACCCTACCCTTACTCCCAATACCACAGATCACTTTTGCCTAGCCATATAAATACACACATATAGTCTGCATACTTTTCTGTCCGGCTTTATTTACTCCACACCGTGATTGTGAGATTTGGTCCTATTACTGCATATGGCTGTAGTTCATTCATTCTTGTGGCTGTATCAAATTTTTTATGTAAATATACCACAATTTATTTAACCATTTTAGAGTTGGTGGGCATTGAAGTCTTTTCCAGTTTGGGGTTACTATGAATACTGCTTCCATGAACATTTCTGTCCATGTCTTTTGTGGACTAATGCAAGGAGCATTTATGTTAGATATAAGATAGGAGAGAGAGAGAGAGAAGATAATTCTACGGGTTTCCAAACTGGTTGAACTGATTTACACTCACAACAGCGGACACTGGCATTTTTAGTCTTTTCCATTCTTGTCACTCTGGTGGGTGTGCAGTGGTGTCACACTGGGGTTTCAATTTGCATATCCCTGATGACCAGTGAGGTTGAGTGCCTTTACCTACATTAACTGATCACTTGGATAACCTCTTTTGCAAAGCTGCGTTCTTTACTTTTGAGGCATCAGAACTGCAAGTTTTGGTGTGAATTCTTCCAGGTTGTAGAACTTAAGGATTCCTTCCGTCAACAGAGTGGCTAAATTCAAGCAAGCCCCATTTAGTAGGGCTCTGTGAGAGAATCTCAGTCCCCAAAGACAGCGTGTATGTCAATGAGGCCTTTTCTAGCAGGACCACTCATTCAGATTCTCTAGATACATTTAGAATAGAGAATGGGCCTGATAGCAAATATTTATATGACAAAAAGACCGACTACCATCTCACAATAATATCTATATAAACAGCACAAGTGGACACTCATCAGCTTTGACACTATTTTGACCTAAGCAATTAATCTAAGCTACAATTTGAAACTTCTCTAGCATGATAAAAGGCCATGAAAAGAGAAGTCCTTGTCTTTTATCCTAATAATGTATTTTAGAGTCACAGAAAAGAGAATAAAATAATGAACACTCGTCCACCCATCAACCAGCTTTTAACAAATCTTCACATTCTGCCTTATATGCTTCAGACTTTTTTAAGAATTAAAACACTGCATATACCAAGAGGTTCACACCATTCTGAATATGACTTTTATCCTTCCCATGGGTTCTTTTATACTGTTATGGCATACACAGAGCTAAGGAAACAACATTTCTGTGTGTTTGAAAATCTGATACAACTATCTTGGTGTACATATAATTATGCTTTTTTTCCCCTCAAAAAATGTTTATAAGATTTATCCAGATTAATACACAGAGCTTTAGGGCATTCATTTCCATTGCTGTGCAATATTCTACTGTATAAATATTTATGTCACTGTTTACACATCTTCCTATCAACAGTCGTATTTTTTTCTTATTTTTTTTTTTCACTGTAAGGAACAACGCTGTCATGAACCTTCCTGGACACAGCACCTTATGCTCATGTGAGTGTCACTGGGAGATATCTCAAGCAGAGGAACTGGCAGAATATGGGCTACACGCACCTTTGACTTCTCTTAACACTAATTGCTCCCCAAAGTGGCTTTACCAACTGACCCTCTCATTGACCAAGTGTGAGAGCTGCTTCTCCACATCTTCAATAGCACTTAGCAGTATTTTTTTTTAATTTGGTGAGTATACAATGGCATTATCAAAATTTGCATTCTCTGACACTTAGTGATACTGAACATCTTTCCCCATCCCTTCCTTAAACACAGAAAAAGTAATTATAATTTCCTTGGTAAAGAACGCTCCATAAAAAGAATGGTCCCAACAAATATGGGGCCTTTTCTACTGAAAAATATTCATGGAGAAAATCACATTGAAATGAGTGGCTTCTCGTTCTAGAACTGAGGCGGCACAAAGTTTTAGACTAGAGATGGGCAAAACTTTTTCTGTCAAGGGCTAAGCCTGTGGTAAATATTTCAGGCTTTGCAGCCTCCCCACCCCCAGTCTCTCTTATAGCTACTTCATTCTGCCACTGTCTCATGAGACCAGTAACCTGTAAACAAAGACTGTGGGCATGTTCCAATCAAACTCTATTCACTGATACTTGAATTTCATAGAACTTTCCCAAGTCAAATTTATTTTTTTGATTTTTTTTAACCCTGCCATTAAAAAATGTAAAAACCCCTTCCTCATGGGCCATATAGAAACAGGTGGTGGACCAGATCTAGTCCCTGGCCTGTAGTTTGTCAACCCTTGTTTTAGGCTATTATTGATACTCTATTTTGAACATGTTTGCCCACCCTCCTATCCCTTGTTATTTTGCAAAATGCCTCTTATTATACTCACTTAGTGAATCTCCAAGTATCCTGAAATGCCTTTTTATGCCTATCTCAACCACTTAAGTGTTGACAGCAAACTTAAAAAATAAAGCTGGTCTCAATAAACATCAAACTACACTTTGCAGAGTGGCTGAGCAACACCACATGCCACTGTTCTTCGAAAGCTCAGACGAGAGCTACAAGACAGAAAACAGGAGGCTGGATGGAGAACTCACTGTTGGAACTGGCGTAGAGAGTTCGCAGGGAGAAGCCACTGAGTGTCAGCTCTCTCAGCTGGTTCCGTTCACAGTGAAGCTGCTCCAAGCTACATAAGGAGCTAAGATCTAAGTCAGCCAGTTGATTGTCCCGCAAATCCATGTGGGTGATGTACTTATTTCCCTCCAGATTTTCAGTAACCATGGTTTTCAAATGGTTCATCCTTAAATATTCAGAAATAAGGAAATCATTACAAATAAATTCTACTAAATATGCTTACCAAAAGAAAAATAAGAGAGGTATGATCCCTTTCTCTTTCCTAAACAACTCAAAAAGTTCACTACTTGCTTCATTTTGCAAGGTATTAAGTAAATAATCACAGACAGCTGTACCTTGAGTTCTCTGTTTATAAAGTTAGACAATCCAGACTTGCAAATACATATACAAATTAAATAAAGAGAAAGGAAAAAGGGACCATGCCTACAAATTGTTAAAAAACTTAGATCCAAATACTTAATAAAGTTAGGCAGGGATGAAGAAGCATGAACAAGAAGATGAACATAACCTTTCGGGTGAGTAGCAAAGCAGTTGTGGTATACCATGTAGACGACAAGAGGAAGCAGCCATACTTTCTCCCGGGGCTCCGCCTACTCTTTCTTGTGCTAAGATTCACATTACATTAATTAATGAAGAGGAAAATAATCTGTATCTATATGGAATAGTTCAAGGGCGAATAATAGAAAATGGCTTCTTAGTTCTCTTCTACACTTGTAGAGAACACACAGGCATGTTCTCATTCCTCTGTATTTCAATAAATTTTTCTGACTACCTTCATTCCAAATCCCAGACAAGCTCCTTATGCTGCAAGGAAATAATGTGTCTAGCAAAAGTCAGATACTTACTTTAGTAGACTGCCAACCTGACTCAGCAGGTCATTACTATTTCTTTACAAGGAACATCAATGGCTTAGTGTAAATGATAGAACATTTACACTATGCATATTTGTCTTTTATGTATATGTGTCTTTTACCAGTTCCCTTTAGGAAAAGATTGTAACTAGAAAATAAAACCTACAAAAACTTCACAGGAAAACCTTAAAATTTTAATTGTAATACAACGGATATCAAGAAGAAACCCAATGATTCAACAGAAAAATGGTCAAGTGTAAGGAAAAATACAAACTCACCAATTAGCATATTAAAAAGATGCTCAACCTCACTCATAAATAAATGCTGATTAAAACACTGAAGTACTATTTTCTCCTACTACACTGACAATAAGGAAAAAGACTGCTAAAATCCAACACTGACAAGGACGTGAAGAAATGGGAATTCTATAAAAGGTTGCTTGGAGGGTAAGTCAGAACAACCTTTGTCAAAGGTAATGTGAAAGTCTCTATCATGTGGTACACCTACCTCACTCATAATCTCTCTGCTACTGAGTGGAAAATGAAGCTTTACTATAGTTTGGAAAATATACACTGTTCTAAAATCCTAATGTTTTAGAGAAGTTTTTATAAAGGGAAAACATAAAAACCATGAGAGGTCCATCTAAAGGAGGACACAGTGAAGAATGGCCTCACCTTAAATCCACGTGTTTGATATGGCTCATCCTGTTCAGCACCCCAAGGTTTAGGACTTCCAGGCGATTTCCTGCCATCACCACTTTATCTAACATAGTGAGTTTCTCATAAACCTCAGGAATTTGACTGAAGTTATTAAAGGAAATTCCCAGGGAAGAAAGCTGTTGCAGATTTCCCAATTCTTCCGGTAAAGTCGTCAGAAAGTTGCCATCAAGACAGAGGGTTTGAAGACTATAGTAAGAAAACAAGACTTCATGAAAGGTTTTAACTGGAATGGATAGAACTAGAGCAATAGATTCTGACTTACATCACTAATTTATTATGAATCCAATAATGATAAAATAGCCTATCTATAGAGACTCAATGACATACATAACTGCCATGGATGGTCCCTCCAACATCAAAAATCGTCAGAGCTTCTGCTGTTGAAACTGGGGGGCTAAGTAGTCGCCCCTGCAAGCAAGTCACAGCTGCTGTCTAGAATCCTCATAATTACATGACTTACTTCACTGCCAGAGCTCATGCGACTACGTTCATTCCAAATGCCAGACAAGCTCCTTATGCTGCAAATAAAAAATGAGTCTAGCAAAAGTCAGATACTTACTTTAGTAGACTGCCAACCTGACTCGGCAGGTCATGAAATCCGTTACAGGAGAGGTTGAGCTCAGTCAGGGTAGAAATCTCACATAACAATACAGGAAACAACCCAAGTTTATTATGGGACAAGTTCAGGCCCTTCAGCTGAGAAAATCTAAAAAGCAAACATACAAATTACAGTACTGAATGAAAAAGTCATCTGTTTTAAATGTCCACTGTAGAATCTGTTCCACAAATATCTATGAGCACTCACTACATGCCAAACATCATGCACAGCACAGAACACTAAGATGCCTAACCCCAGCTCCATACCAACAAGGAAATCAGGTCTAGGGCAATGGGAGTTCTTCTCTCTTCTCCTTAAAAAGGTGTAAAATCTTAAAAAGCTCATGCTGGTATAAGTATTTTATATCTAGTTATACTGATACGCTTGAAATCTCTTCCTTCATCAAATTTCTATATGCAATATAAAAAACCTTGTAACAATTCATCAACTCATGAACACAGGAAGAACAAAAATGCACACCAAATCCCATTATAAGCAACTTCTTTTTACATATTGAAATTATATTGGCTCAAATGTCACTTGAAATGAATGGGACACTTAGAACTTACAAATATGTATGTGATATGGAGTTTTACTGCAATACAATCTAATAGAGAACATGAAATAGTAATTTTTAGTGCTTCTGTTTTGTTCCTAGAAGTAAAAGTATCTATACCGTCTTACCCAGAGACAGTACCATCATACACTGGATCAACAGGAATCACGCTGGTAATTCTACTTAGGAGTATTATACTAATGATTATACTAGTGCAAGAGGGTAAGCTGAGGTGGTGCTCTCCACGATGATGATCTCTACCACCTGCTTCTAGACTGGAGTCATTGGTACCTCACTCTAATGCTCCTCTTTTAAATTTTCAACTTTTGATTTCCAATTGTCCTGACCTTGAGTACTGATTATTCCTTTGGCTTGGTGTCTTGACTTCAGAATTCCTAATCCAGCCCTCAAACTACATGAACCTTATTTTCATAGTGACTGAGAAGAAAATGCTAGAAACCCACTTCCTTAAAATTATAGCTTCTGTTGTTTTTACATACTAATATAATTAAAATTATTATCTCATTACTAGATGGAGGCTTGCTTATACCTAAAAAGCTTTGTAAAACACATCATATGGGACAAAAATCACAGCGCTTTCTCAAAATTATTTTAGAAATATTAGTTATTAAGTAAAATATGTAATTTCAATGTGTAATTTCAATGTATATTATCTTTTTTTAAAAAATTTTATTCATTTATTGAGAGAGCAAGCAAGAGAAAGCACGAGTGGGGGAGGGGCAGAGGAAGAGGGAAAGGAACAAGCAGACTCCCCAGTGAGCTCAGAACCCAACACAGGACTCAATCCCAGGATGCTGAGATCATGACCTGACCTGAAGTCAGACACTTAACCGACTGAGCCACACAGGCGCCCCACAATGTGTATTATCTTTTTAATCACCACTTAATTTGAATGCTTTAATTTCCAATTTCTCCCCTGCTCACAAGAAGCCCACACAATTACTTATACTAAATACTTACTTCCATCCACTTTTAAAGGGTGGAGGGTTGGAAGGGAGAATATATTCTAACAAGGAAATTGGAAAATATATGGGCCATAGTCCCTTAGGAGTGAAACGGTTCCTTTATCAGAAGAGAGAGGTTTCACAGCTGTCAAACAGCTTAGAAGCTAGCATTAGCAGGTACACAGGAAAGATAAAAGCCCCAACCTGGGAGTGGAATTCTTGAAATTAGGCCTATTTCCTTTAAGCTATTTAAGTTTGACACTTATGATTCAAAAACTTGCCATATACTCAATCTCCCAATTTACCCTGGCTTCAGATCATACATCACTGTCAGTGACTTATGTAACAAGATTATCCAGATCAATGGCAGCTCAACGTTGCCTCCATAATAGAACATTTGCATCTATCTTCTGTTTGATGGAGGAGAAAAGGGGGTAAGAAAAGGGGTAAGAAAACTATGAATAAAAAATTTTACTTCCTCTTCAAAATGGGAGGGGAGATTTTCAAATATATATACAATGGTAAGCATGCTCACTTCCAGGTACAAACGACTAAGGCGGTGGATCACAATTTGGTTTGAATAAGTTAGTAAGGAAATCCATTCCCCACATACCTGTAAAGAGTGTCAAGGCCCCCAGGTCTCTCCAATTGCATGAAGTTGTGTCGCAAATTGAGGTAGGTGATATCTTGACTGTAGAAGAGATGCTCAGGAACCTCCTCAAGGCTGTAACAGGACAGGTCAACAGTGCTGATTCGCTGGGACACCACCTGAATGGGGTCAAGGAGAATAGCCATCTGAGCTAGCACCAAATGTCTCTCACCCAGCATAGGAAGGAATGACATTTACACAAAAAGGCGCTAATTTTAAAAATGCGAAGGAGAAAAAGGTAATGAGATCCAATTATTCATTTATAAAAACCAGTTCATTTTTGCTTTTTCCTAAAACCATAAGCTGCTTGAAACATGCAACAGTGTAAGTTTTAAAGTGTCTATAAGTAAAAAGTAAAAAAATACAAATCATAAAGATGTAAAGTTAACATTTCATGCAAGAAGTTGAGAGGATTCAAAATAACCATACAAAACTCTGGCAGGCAGTGTGATACTGAAAGCCATGGCCTTTTCTATCTACACGGGCTCTGCTACTTACCAGTGCAGTTGCTTCATCTGTTGTGAGGATAAAGTTTAATACCCCAGCACACAGCACACTCCTTAGTATGCACAAGGTGCTCAAAAAACACTAACTTCTCTTTATAAGGTCAAAAGAATGGAATAGCTACTTAAAACTGAAACTAGTTTTATTCAGAAGAGATTTTATTACCACTACAACGCATGTACAGAAAATTTAATAAAACCAAAACAAGTTTATATTTCTATAATAGTATGCTCATAAAGAAAGGTTGTGGAAATTGGTCTAAAAACCAAACTAAATGCCACGGAAAAGTCATTCATGTTTTATGGCATCTCATTATACCAAAACAATCCTTTATGCAACTGTTTAGCTCTGCAAAGAAAAATGTGCTAAAATTCTGCAGATAGCTAGAAGAACAAGGGAATTCAGGAACTGCCAACACAATTTTAGGGCACTTCATCTTTAAAGACTAAAAAAGCAGAAATCATGCTGAAAAGCTAATTATCCTCAGCATACAGGAACACAGGTCACATTCCATAATAAGTTCAAATTTAAAGTGGTTCATCACAGCCGTGCTAAATATATACAAGACCAAGAAGCACTAGGCTAGGAATTAGGGAATGGCGCCATCTCTCACTGACTACAGTGGTTGAGGGAAAGTCATGTGAATCTCATTGTGTCCTAATTCCTTCAAGGCCATAGTCTTCTCACAGAGATGGTATAAAGGTAAATGCACCTGCAAACACTTTTGAAAGCCTTCTGTACTACACAAATATAAATGATAAGTTAAGGACCTGCTGGAATTCCATTATTTCATGCATTATATACTTGGAGGGGCCTAAAGTAAGATCCATAAAAATTATAATTCACTCTCCTGGGAGCAAGTTCAGTTTCAAACTACATCTCTCATGGGCTTTTACAGTCTTATCCCCACATCAGGACGTCCGACAGCTTATCACCTTGGATGCTTGTCGCTGCCATCTCTGGCACTCAGCCAACGTCTCAAAGCTGACATGATAGGTCTGAGCTTGGGCTCCGGCTGAGCTGAACGCAAGGGAGTGCTGCCGTCGCTTCACTTCTTCCACCTGAAGAGGAAGAGGGGAGAAAACCAGAATCAAGAAAAAAGATCCTTGTCAGAGAGCAAAGGACAATAACGAGACAATTCAATTTTCTAAAATAGGCAAAAGAAAGGGGCGCCTGGGTGGCTCAGTCGTTAAGCGTCTGCCTTTGGCTCAGGTCATGATCCCAGGGTCCTGGGATCGAGCCCCGCATCGCGCTCCTTGCTCTGCGGGAAGCCTGCTTCTCCCTCTCCCACTCCGCCTGCTTGTGTTCCCTCTGTCAAATAAATAAATAAGATCTTCAAAAAAAAAAAAAATAGGCAAAGGATCTGAATAGACATTTCTCCAAAGAAGACTGAAAAATGGCAGTCGTGACAGGAAATGATGTTCAACATCGTTAGTTATCAGATACATGCAAATCAAAACTGAAAGATACCATGTCACATCTGCTAGGATGACTAAAATTAAAAACAGAAAACAAATGTTTGATAACAAGTATTAGCAAGTTATGTGGAGAAACTGGACCCCTCATACGCTGCAGTGGGAACATAAAATGGCGCGGCCACTTTGGAAAACAGTCTGGCAATTCCTCAAAAGGTTAAATGTAGAGTCACCATGTGACCCAGCAATTCCACTCCTAGATACAAACTCAAGAAAACATACATCCACACAAAAACTTGTACGTGAATTATAGCATTATTCCTAATAGCCCCAAAGGGGAAACAACCCAAAAGTCCATCCATCAACAGGTATATATATAAACAAAATATGGTATATTCAAACAACAGAATATTATTTAGCCATCAACAGAAGATACTGATGCACACTACAACACATATGAACCTTGGAAAGATTATGTAAAGTGAAAGACAGTCACCAAGAACTGTATACGATATTATTCCATTTATATGAAATATCCAGAGTCAGTAAATGTGGGCAGAGAGAAAGTAGATGAGTCGGTTCCCAGGGCTGCGGAAGGAATGGGAGAGATGATAACTAAGGAGTGCAGCGTTCCTCTTCAGGGTCATGGAAGTATTCTAAAACTGATTGTGGTGATGGTCACAAAACTCTGAATATACTAAAAGCCACTGAATTGTTCACTTTAAATGGGCGAATTATATAGCATATAAATCTCTCAATAAAGCTGTTTAGAAAAAGCAAAAGGAATACTTTGTTGGAAGTATGTTGAAGGAATAGGACTCGGGGCATACTCATAAGTAAATCTATTTATTAATTCCTCTGTAAGTCACGACACAGTCTCAATTTGATAATTAGTATTTGTTGCATGAATATATTCTACTGTTCTGCGTGCTGGGGACAAGCAGGGGGAAAACAACAAAGCCCCGCCCTCCGCAGAATTTGTATTTGAGAAAGGGACAAACACTCTAACACCAAAACGGTGACATAATATAATACATAATGAATAATATCAAGAAAAATAAAACAGGGAAAAAGCTTGGCGAACAGGGTGGGTGATCTGAATTATGAAAGGGCAGTCAGGGAAGGACTCACTGAGGTAACCTGTGAGCAAAGACCCTAAGGGGGTCCAGGTGTGGAAACCCCTGGGCGAGGAGCATTCCACACATAGCAACAGCAAGTACAAGCTGCGATGCCAGGCTGCAGGCTGTGTTTCAGAACAGGAGTCTCTAGACCCACGTGATAAGAGCCAAAGTCTCCACTCCACAGTTCCAATCCTTTCCACCTACACTGGGGCACAATGGAGGTAGCTGCCTGCCTGCAAAGGGTGCCCTGGCCTGGTTTTTGGACTCCTCTCCTTTCTTACTAAGCGCTGGGCTAGATGCCATTTTTGACCCCCTCCAGGGCTGAAGTAGGAAGGGAGGAAGGACAGGAAACTTAAAAGTCCAAAGGTTCTTACTAGACAAGCAGAGTCCTCATGTGACTTCATAGTCTCTGGGACTAGCAGATTTTAAAGAGATGCTTTTCCTCAATGGGTCCTTAAAGGGTTCTTTTGGTTACCCCCCACTCCACCCCAAATAATGATGGCTTCTCACTTACAGATCCCTTGACCTGGCTAATGCATGCTCTTCCAGCACTGGACTACTCCCTCCTCAGACATGAAGGAATCCGGTGGTCCACTGACAGCCTGTCCTCAAGGGAAGCCTATTTGCCCCTCAAGATGGCCCTACTGGACAAGTTCTAAGAGAATCCACCCACTCATCCACCAATTTACCCACTGGTTTTTCCTCTCTCAACCCATCTGGATCACAAACTAACAAACCCAAGGAGCACACAATGATCCCAATGCATCAGCTAGGCTCTCAGGCTACCTGGCTGCTTTGGTTACAGACTCATCTCTGTCCTCAAGACTTCTTGGTCAGAAGGCAGGACACCAATCCACTATGCCCCCCTTACTGCAGGGGACCCATATCAAGCTCTCTTGAATCCGCGGAAACCTCTTTCACTAGGCTTGAGGAAAAAGGCAGAAGCCATTCCCAGTTGGGGTGGCTGTAGGGATTCACAGCACAATAGCAGTTCTCGTCAAAGCAATTCTCCCCCAAAATCCAACAACCCAATTCACATAGCTTTGATAAAGATGAAGTCTTTATAGTTACGAAACCACTTACATCTTTGTCTGACATCTCACTTTGATATGTCATAACTATTGAATCTTGGTGAGTCAGCTGGAAACTTCCAAATTACACTCGTAAATCATTAGGTTTCTGGTGCCAAGTAAAGACTGAATCAAATGGCAAAAACACAAAATAAGCAAAAAAGAATCATATTAAAAAGATCCCAATAAGGGGCACTTGGGTGGCTCTGTCAGTCAAGCGTCTGCCTTCAGCTCAGGTCATGATCTCAGGGTCCTGGGATGGAGCCCTATATTGGGCTTTGTACTCAGTGGGGAGTCTGCTTGTCCCTCTCCCTCACCCTCTGCCTCTTACACCGCTCATGCGTGCACACGCTCCCCCTCTCAAAGAAATAAAATCTTTAAGAAAAAAAAAAGATCCCAATAAAATTAAATAATATTCATAATGTTCAATTGCGATCTCAAAACAGGATCATTTTTTGCAAATGAGTGAGTCAAAATAAAGGATCTTATTGAAATGAAGAACAGATATTAATGATTGTTTCAGAATAATCTTTAAAATTTTACTTATTTGACAGAGAGAGAGCACACAAGCAGGCGGAGCAGCAGAGGGAGAGGGAAAAGCAGGCTCCCTGCTGAGCAGGGGAGCAGGACCCTGGGATCAAGACCTGAACTGAAGGCAGACGCTTAACCAAATGAGCCACCCTGGTGCCCGTGTTTTAGAATCAACTTCTTAATATTTTACTATGGGGTATTTGACACAGAAAAATATACTCATACAATGTCAAATACTGAGAAAGATTTGTAAATCTGAGATTCTCTGCCTCTCCCTCTGCCCTTCCCCCACTCCCATGCTTGCTCACTCGCTTGCACACTTGCTTGCTCTCTCTTCTTCTAAAATAAATTAATTAAAAAAAAAAAAGAATGTTTTTAAGATTCATCCTTATTTTGGTGTATATCAGCAGTTCATTCCTTTTTATTGTTCAGTAGTATTCCATTGTGTGGAATGTGCCACATTTGTTTATTAATTCACAAGTAGTCAATGAACATTTGGGTTATTTCTAGTTTTTGACAATTATGAATAAAGCTGCTATGAAAATTCACATAAAGTCTTTGTAAAGACAGATGTTCATTTCCCAATACCTAGGAGAAATGCTGGGTCGTCTGATATGCATATGTTTCAGTTTATAAGAAATGAAAAACTTGAGGCCCCTGGGTGGCTCAGTCGTTAAGCGTCTGCCTTCAGCTCAGGTCATGATCCCGGGGTCCTGGGATTGAGCCCCACATGGGGCTCCCTGTTCAGCAGGAGGCCTGCTTCTCCCTCTCCCACTCCCCCTGCTTGTGTTCCCTCTCTCACTGTCTCTCTCTCTGTCAAATAAATAAATAAAATCTTAAAAGAAAAAATGAAAAATTGTTTTCCAAAATGACTGTACTCCCACCAATGATGTGAAAGCATTCCAGTTGCTCCTCATCTTTGCTAAATTTGGTACTCAGCAGTCTTTTGATTTTAGTCATCCTAGTGGTATGCAGAATCTGTCTGTGATATTGATTTGCATTTCCCTAATGACTCATGATGGTGAGAATCGTCCTATGTACTTATTTGCCATCTGTAGATCTTCACTGGTAAAGGATCTGCTCAACTCTTCCGCCTAGTTTTTACTAGGTTATCTGTCTTTCTCTCACTGTGTTGTAAAAGTTCTTTATATATTCTGGAGACAAGTCCCTTGTTGCAGATAAACTTTCATAAAAATGTTTTGTATGATGTTAAGATAACCACACCATTTTCTTTTGGTTCCTATCTGACTAGCACGATTTTCCCACCATTTCACATTCAACCTTCTAAGTGTTGGGTATGTCTCTTATAAACAGCAAGTACTGGGGGCGCCTGGGTGGCTCAGTCGGTTAAGTGTCTGCTTTCAGGTCAGGTCGTGATCCCGGCGTCCTGGGATCAGGCCACACGTTGAGCTCCCTGCTCAGCGGGGAGCCTGCTTGTCCCTCTCTCTCTGCCCCTCCCCCTGCTCATGCTCTCTCTAATAAATAAATAAAATCTTAAAAAATAAAATAAACAGCAAGTACTGGGATTTTAAATGACAACTTACATCACAATTATTATGATTATTGATATATTTCTATATGTGTCTGTCACTATAATTTGTGATAATTTACCATGCTAATCATTTTGTTCCTTTCTCTCCACTCTTTTCCTGCCTTCTTTTAGTGTTACAGAATGTTTTACATTTTCTTTTCCCACTCTACTCTTAGTAGCTATCCTTACAATTTTTACATTCACACTTAAGGTTTTTTCCTAATCCAGTTAAAAGTTATTTGGTATTTCTATTCTCTAATTCCAAAACTGTATCACACGTTACTTATTGAACATACCACTACATCTTAAGTATCATTTTGAGCTTTAAGAGTTTATATTTAAAATATTTAAAAAATTTAAACTTTTTACAATCAATATTAACTTTACCATCATATTTTATCAATGTCTGCACTCATTGTTTCTTATTTCTTACAACTTCCCTTTGAATTTCCTTTCCTGTGTTGTATTCTTTTCTCTTTTTCTTTTTTTGGGAGTGGGGGTGTCATTTTCTTTTAACCTATTTTCTTCATTCTGTCCTTCAGCCTCCAAGACCAGAACCAAGTCTCACATCAGTAAGTGGTAGGCTCCTGCCCCCTGGCTGATACTGGAGTATGCACATTCATTCAGTGGGGACTTGTTCACTTCCTCATCACAGGCCACATAACTGGTTCCTTCCACCTTTTTAGGACCACAGCAAGAACAAGACTTGATTCCAGTCAGTGGTTAACAGCTGTTTTGGGCTGGTTGGTTTTTTTTTTTCTTTCCAGCTTTCCTTTAGGAGCAGAGTACCACTCATCTCCTGCTTCAAGGAGTAAGCCTGGGCCAGGTTCTTCTCATGAGCAGAGGACTTTTAAACCCAAATACTTACAGGAGCTGAACTCCTGGGCTGCCACGACCTTTCAGGCCCAGAACTCAGCAGGCCCTCAGATTCAGACCTGCTCACCACATATATTTCTAGTCTACATTCCATAGCCCAGCTATGTCTTTTTATATATTTACCTTTCAAATATATCTATTTTATCGATATTGCTGTGCATCTGGACCAGATTGGACCAAAGCATGAATTCACTAAGTCATTTTGTCTGGAAGTTCTCTACAATTCCAACTGTTTTATTGATATTCAAGATGGAAAATAAACAAAATGATGTATAGCTTCATATAAATATTAACATATCTGTTTCCAGTCATTTGTCAGTCTGTTTGACAGACTTGCAATGAACTCCCTGCCTAGGATGGGGAATTTTCTAGCACAGACCAGAAATGGTATGCCTCCACCCCCTTGCTGCTGGACAGGAGCTTGTGACCACCCCCGACTCTGAATTTTAGTCAAATGGGGAAAAAGGAGAAACTGGAAAGAATCTGTTTTGGGGATGGATGTGGCAGGAGGCTGCAAGTGGCAGCATTCTCTGTCTACTCAGGTGTTATGGGTGCCTGACAGTGGGGACCAGGGTATCATCAACAAATGGGTGCTGCAGCGGAATTTGGGGTATGGACAGGCTTTGGGCCTCCCAGAGAACCTGTGATGTAAATAAACCTGTTTTATGCTTAAATTAGTCTGAGTAAGGTGGGGTGCTTGGGCGGTTTAGTCGGTTAAGTGTATGACTCAGTTTCAGCTCAAGTCATGACTTCATGGGTCCTGAGCTTGTGAGATCATGAGATTGTGAGATTCAGCCCAGCGCTGGGTTCCAAGCTCAGCAGGGAGTCTGCTGTTCTTCTCCCCTTCCCTCTGCCCCTGCCTCCGCTTGCGCACTCTCTCTCTCTCAAATAAATAAATGAATCTTTAAAAAAAGAAAAATTAGCCTGAGGTTTCTTCTGGTTAAACCTAAGAACTCTAAAAAACAAACTTTGTAATACAATCTTTATTAATGCTCATATTGGCTTCTTTAAAAAGATGTGGGTTAAGTGCTGAAAAGTAAATGTGATTTTATTTATTTATTTTTTTAAGATTTATTTATTTATTTGAGAGAGAGACAGTGAGAAAGGGAACACAAGCAGGGGGAGTGGGAGAGGGAGAAGCAGGTTCCCGCTAAGCAGGGAGCCCGAAGCAGGGCTCGATCCTAGGACCCTGGGATCATGACCTGAGCCGAAGGCAGACGCTTAACAACTGAGCCACCCAGGCACCCCTGTAAATGGAATTTTAATTAAGAAGATCAAACAAATGAAGAATAATTCATTTTTATAAGTCTTACCTTTCCCCCAACCAGAGGCAAAATGTGCATCTTTCCAGTCTGACAATCCTTCACTGAGGAAACGATGAGGCAGGTGCCACAGAGAACAACTAGGCGTTCAGCCCACTTATGCAGCTGGGTCTTCCCCTTGCGTACATTATAGATGCCAGACAGAAGGATTCGATCCAGATGATCCATCTGGCATGGTTTTTCTAAAAGAAAACAGAACTTCAGAAGTCACCATTCAAGTATATGAGACTCTTGTAAGGAAAAAGAAAGTACTGTGTGTCAACATTCAACTACCTTGTTTACAGATTTAAGTTACCAAGCAATGTATCACAAAATAAGATCTCAGTTCTAAAATGTTATCCATCACTGAAGTTATACAATGGGAGTACTGTGGATTTTGGGCCAGGGAGCAAGATTTTATTTTGGATGCCATTGTTAATTCTTCTTCTAACACAGTCCTATCTCCCATGTACACAGAGAAAGGCAATCTGGCAAGTCATTAAGATCATAGACTTGGGGGCCAGACATGCACACCTGAGCTTGAATCCTAGTTCTGCCACTTACTTTGTTTCTTTGAACTACTTAATATAATCACTGAGGTTGACTTTCCTCATTTATACAGTTTGGATCTTAATACTACTTATCTTAAGCGTTTTCTTATAAAAAATTTGGATAATTTATGTAAAGTACTGAGCATAGTTTTAGGTAACAAAAGAAGTACTGAATAAATGACAGCCACTATTGTGATTAGTCTATTCTAGAAGGAAGAAATTAATAAGTATGGGAGCACTCTAGTTCTGTACACATTACTCCATTTTCCTGTTCCTTGTGAGGAAATGCTTATGGCTGATACTTCAATCAACTATCCCAATCATGGTGGCAGAAGCTCCTATGTGCATACAAGAGTTTCTTTTTTTTGTACCCTCCCTCCTCATTAGAATCTTTTTAAGGCTGAGATATAATGAACAAACAGCACATTATGACAGGAGACAGGTTCTTGATCAAAGCGCAGTGAAAAACAGACTAACTCTACCCAGAAATGACAGGAGTAGCACTAGTATGAGGCGGTGCAAACAGCAAGGAACTGGCAAGAGAGAAAACTGCATCGTATTTGATATTATTACAGGATTGATTATGGAACCTGGGCATCGTGTTGCCCTTTTAACTATGTGTTTCCCATATATGATCTGAGGAAATAGGTTAGATCACTTCAAAGCTTTAAAACTTTGCATGCGAACGCTAGCTCTATGGGAGAGCCATCTCTCCTTCTATTTGAGGCCAATCCTTTCATCTATATTCCAAACTCCACCTTTCTCAGGGAGTTTGGTTCTTCTCTCTTCTCACTCTTCAACTCCACCCTCCTTATTGTTCCTGTCAAAGCTACAAAAGCATTCATGTTTGCTCCCATGCCCTCTCAGTCTCAACTGTGGAATTTCTTTAGTTCAGTGACTCTCTGAAGAGAATGCCCAAGACTTATTATGTGAGACTTGTGTGTGCCCAAGACTTATTATGATGAAGCAGGGCTTCATCCCAGGACACTGAGATCATGACCTGAGCAGAAATTAAGAGTCAGAACAGGTTAAAATGTGGGACGATGACACCCACCCACGGAGAGTCTAATCCACAGGGCCTGGGATGGAACACAGAGAAATGTATTTTTAACAACTATTCCAGGTAGTTTAAATGCAGATGGTCCACAAATCATATTTTTAAAAATTTAAGTTTACCCTTTTGAGGCTCTTTTGTTCTCATTTAAGCCTCTATATTAGCTATCTCCCTGTTACCTCACCTCCTATTTACTCAATTTTCTTCAATCTGGCTTCCAGCCTCCAAACTGCCCTATTCATACGATGATAATGGCCCTCAGATTTCTATCTCCTGCCCCAATTTTCCTTTGGTTCTAATCTCATATATCTAATTGTCTGCTAGACATGTCCAAGAGATGTCCCCATCCACCTCAAACTTCCAGTATCAGACTAGAAAGAAAGAAACTATCTTTATTTGCAAACTATAGGATCTTGTATGTAGAAAATCCTAAGTAAGCCACAAAAAAGACAATTATAACCAATAAATGAGTTCAGCAAAGTTGCAGGATACATGGTTTTGTTTTTTTTTTACTATATTTAAGATTTATTTATTTTGGGGGTGCCTGGGTGTCTCAGTTGGCTAAGCATCTGCTTTCAGCTCAGGTCATTATCCCAGGATCCTGGGATGGAGCCCCGCATCAGTCTCCCTGCTCAGCAGGGGGTCTGCTTCTCCTTCTCCCTCTGCCTCCCCCCTCCCATGCTCTTGTCTCTGTCTCTCTTTCAAATAAATAAATTCTTAAAAAAAAAAAAAAAGACTTATTTTTGAGAGAGAGAGAGAGAGAAAACATGCAAGTGGGGGAAGGGAAGGGCAGAGGGAGAGAAATCCTCAAGCCGACTCCCTGCTGAGCACAGAGCCCAATGCAGGGCTTCATTCAAGGACACTGAGTTCATGACCTGAGCAGAAATCAAGAGTCAGATGCTTAACCAACTGAGCCACCCAGCCGCCCCAGATACAAAAATTTTTTAAAAAATCAACTGTATTTCCATGCATAAGGAATAAACAATTCAAAATAAAATGAAGGAACTTACTGCATCTAGGATAGCATCAAAAAGAATAAAATGAAAACAGTACAGTGAAAACTACAAAACATAGTTGCAAGAAGTTACAGACCTAAATAAATGGACAACATCCAGGGTTTATGGGTTAGAAGATTTAATTTTGTTAAGATGGCAAAACTCCCGAAATTGATCTACAGCAATGTATTCCCTATCAAAATTCCAGCTGCTTTCATGGCAAAACTGACAAACTGATCCTAAAATTCATATAGAGAAGTACAGTAGACTCAGAATAGAAAAAACAGTCTTAAAAAGAACAAAACTGAAATTCCCCAATTTCAAAACTTAACTATAAAGTATTGAGTTGGCAAATAGTTTTCAATTAGCAATAATCGCGCCTCGGATAAACCTCATTGGCTATGATACTGCCACTGCGCAAAGCTTGGAGTTGGCATATAAAGTACAGTACTTGGGGCATCTGGCTGGCTCAGTTGGTACAGCATCTGATTCTTGATCTTGGGGTCATGAGTTCAAGCCCCACATTGGGTGAAGAGATTACTTAAAAAAAAAAAAAAAGTACAGTACTGACGTAAGAATAGACATAGATAGAGCAATGGAACAGAATTCACAAATAAACCCCTACATTTATGGACAATTGATTTTTGAGCAGGGTGCCAAGATACTCACTGGGGAAAGAATAGTCTTGTCAACAAATGGTGCTGAACAGCTGGATAGCCAAAGGCAAAAGAATAAAGTCAGATCCCTAACTTCATATCATATACAAAAATTAATTCAAAATGGATTGCAGACCTAAATGTAAGAACTAAAACTATAAAACTCTTAGAAGAAAACACTGGAATAAATCTTGTGGTCTTAAGTTAGGCAAAGATTTCTTACGTATGAACACAAAAAGTAAAAGTGACACAGGGCGCCTGGGTGGCTCAGTCGGTGAAGCGTCTGCCTTTGGCTCAGGTCATGATCCCAGGGCCCTGGGATCAAGTCCAGAATCGGACTCCCTGCTCAGTGGGAGTCCCTGCTTCTCCCTCTGCCCACACCCCCACCCCCTGCTCATGTTCTCTCTCTCAAATAAATAAAAACCTTTAAAAAATAAAGTTAAAAAAAGAAAATATAGAAAAATGGACTTCATCAAAAATAAAAACTTGTTGTGCTTCAACAGACACCATCAAGAAAGTAAAACGATGAGTCACAAAATAGGAGAGAATATTTGCAAATCATATACATAATAGAGTTGTATCCAGAATAAAGAACTGTTACAATTCAGTAATAAAGACAAACAGCACAATTAAAAAATGGGCAAAGAATGTGAACAGATATTATTTCACAGAAGATATATAAAAGGCCAACAAGCACATGAAAAGATGCTCAATCTCATTAGTTACTAGCAAGATGCAAATCAAAACCACAATGAGATACCAGTTTACATCCCCTAGGATGACTAGAATTGAAAAAGACAAACACTAATAAGCATTGGCAAAGACGTAAACAAACACTGCTGGTGCGACTATAAAATGGTGCAGCCACTTTAGAAAACAGTCTGGTAGTTCCTCAAAAGTTTAAACATAGACCCACCATATGATCCAGCAATTCCACTCCTACATCCATCTCCAAGAGAACTGAAAACACATGTCCACACAAAAACTTATACACAAATGTTTGTTCATAGTAGCATTACTCGTCATAGCCAAAAAGTAGAAACAACCAAAATGCCCATCAACCGAGGAATGCATAAGCAAAAGGTGGCATTATCTATACAATGGAACACTGTTTGGCCACAAAAAGAAATGAAGTACTGATACCTACTATAACCTGGATGAGCCTTGAAAACATTATGCCAAGTATAAGAAGCCAGCCACAAAAAGCCACATGTATATGATTCCACTTACATGAATTGTTCAGAATAAGCAAATCCATAAAGACAGAAAGTAGATTTGTGGTTGCCAGGTGCTGCAGGAGTGTGGAATGGAGAATGATGTTAATGGATATGGGGTCTTTTTTATGGTGATGAAAATATTCTAAAATTAGACTGTGGTGGTGGCTGCATAACTCTCTGCACATACTAGAAAGCACTGAATTGCACACTTTTAAAGGGTGAATGTTATGGGATATGAATTATATCTCAATAAAACTGTTATTTTTTTAATCTCATTGTTCTCTCCAAACATGCCAATGGCTTCTATATTCCCCACCCTGGTTAACAGTATCGCCTACTACAAAGTTTGCTAAATTATCTAAAAATGGGACTTCATAATAGTTATCATGTTTTCAAACTGCCTCAGTCTTTTTAAAAGTTTACATGAAAGAGATGTTATATCAATTGATATATAATTCTCTGAGTCTCTTCTTTCTTGGCCTTATTTCTTTGTATTTTATTACAGAGAAAACTCCTAAATCTATCCACCACCACTCTCAGAAGGGAACATTCAACTGTGTTTTGGATAAGTTATATATGAAATAACATGCTGTTTTATTAATTTTGGAGTGTTTGCTAGACATCCAGTCTCTGATCTTCTTAAAGTGATACAAAAAAAAAAAAAAAAAGAATTAGGGGCGCCTGGGTGGCTCAGTCGGTTGAGTGTCCAACTATTGATCTCAGCTCAAGTCTTGATCTCAGGGTCGTGAGTTCAAGCCCCACATTGGGCTCCACGCTGGGTGTAGAGACTACTTAAAAAACAAAAAACAAAAAAACGAGAATGAGAAAGTTCTACTAACTATTCAGAAAGTGTAACGGTTCTAACTAAAAAATAGTTTTACAATCTCAAAAGCCAAGGTTCTAAGTGGAAAATTAGGGATGATTTTAATTTCCTTATATTTATACATCCAAATGTTCTATAAAGAAAATGGAATGTTTTTATAATTTAAAAAAGTTGCTAAAAAAACAATCAAGGGCAACCCTGTAGCAATGAGTTCCTCTACTGCCCAGAATGAAATCTTTAAATACTATCTTTCATTAAAATGAACCAGGAGTCCTTAGAAAAAGGGTCTATTCCTGGTCTGAGTCAGACAATGAAAAGATGAGCTTAGGACATCTTGTTGTGCCAGAACTTAATGGAAAATCCAGAATGCTATCAAAAACTCCTGGGGTCACGATGGAAGGACAGAAGGCAATGTAAAGAGCTCCCACTAGCTGAGATGGGACAAACGGAGCAACAAAAAGAATAACGGCTGTAATGAGCCAAAACAAATATATACAAGCCCATGAGCTCACAATGACAGACAAAAAGACTCATACGGACTGAATATAAATTGAAAGACAAAACAATAGAGCTTCTAGAAAAGGTAAATTTAGACTGTTCAATTGGACTATATTAAAATGAAGTAATCAAAACACACCATTAAGGTTCTGGTTCTGAGTAAGATGGAGAAAGTGCACTCCACCTTGTCTCTCCCACTAAATGCACCTATAAGACCTGGACAGAATGCATGGAGCAGCTATACAAGGATGCTGAAAAGTAAACAGTAGCAGGCAGATTAGGGAAGAAGAACACAATCTGAAATACCACCCAAGCCGTGGCAAGTTTCTCACTGTTTCCTCTTGTGACATCTCCCAGCCCAGGACTTGAGAAAGCCCAAGATCCAGAGGCAAGCACTGGTGTGGACAGAGAGCTCTAGGAAAAGCCCTCAAGTTCTAGCTTCAGGAGTAGAAAAGGGGTCTCCTAACACTCAGAGAGAGTGGGAGAAATTCCTCATTTCTCCCCCTCTTTTCTTCATTTTCTTAAGTTCTAGCCCCCAGGAGTGGGGACACAGGCACCTAAAACTCTGAGGGGTGTGACTTCCTTCTCTGATTGGAAGATCTGCAATCCCAAGAGAGCGGGGTGAAAACCCGTTGAATTTTTGGTCTCCCCCTCCCACTGGGAGCCTTGCAGTGTGGATGCCCTTGCGGGAAGTGCCCAACAGGGCAGGTTAAGTAAAGCCCCAAGAAATCGCAAAGAGGAAGGAGCTCTGGAAAAATGACCTCTCTAGAGCTGTCTACGAACTCCTGGGCTCACCCTTGAGGTTTACAAATGTGGATGTGACCCCAAGCAGCAGGCCAAAAATTCTGAAAACTGAACTAAGAGATAGAGCCAAAGGAAGAGAAGAAACAGCACAATGTTGAAAAATGATTTGAAGAAATAGGGGAAAACTCCTCAAGTGAAAGATACAAATTTATGAATTCAAGAAGTTCAGTGAACCCCAAACAGGATAAACCCAATGAAATTCTAGCCCAGATACTATATAACCAAAGTGCTGAAAATTAAAGACAAAGTCTTGAGAGAAGCCAGAGAAAATGGAAGCACTATTTATACCAGAACAACAATTCAAATGACAGCATGAAGGGTGTGCAGGAGCTCTCTGTACTATCCTTCCAACTGCTCTGAAAATCCAAAGCTAGTTCCGAATAAAAAGTTAAACCAATAAATACTGGCTGATATGTAAGGAGGTGAAAATTAAATATTTACTTACATTTAAAGAACAAAATAGGAAACCTCACAACAAATTTCAAACTTGCAATAGGCTCTCATACAACACAAAAACTTCTATTTGACGTATTTCACCAGAAAACTTGGCAAAGCAGTGGTGGCTAAGGTAATTCCACCATCTGGTTTCATGATCCCAAACAAATCTTCTTACATCTTCAGGCCTTAGTTTCCTGAGTTTTAGACCAAGAAGTTGGATTAGATGTTCTCATTTTATGGATTCCTCATACTTCTCTAAACTCTCTCTCCAACAACTAAATGGTGGAGTAAGTTAGAAGTTAAAAGGATGATATTTAGAAGCAGACAGATTTATCTGCTTCCTGGCTCTGCTATCTGACTGGGGCATATTACAGCCTCTTGGGAATAATCACATCTATCTAGAGGGTTGTAAGGATTACATGAGACAAGGTATACAGAGTGCTCAGCACTTGAGCAAGCGCTCGCATAGAGGAAGGGTATAAAACACAGCTCGCTATTATAATGAAAATTCTGCCTGCCTTAAGCCCCCTTTCCCTACATATAAGAATTCTTTTCAAGGTATCGTAACAACTTCCACAGCTTTAACATCCCCATGTACTCTACTCCCAGATCTGTATGTCCTAAGCTCTAGTTCCACATTTTCAACTACCTGTCAGACATCTCACCACCACTTAATAAGAAACATTCCCAAAACCAAGTCATCACCATCCCCACGAACCAGCTCCTTCTCCCAACTCAAGTCCTGACATTCTCCTGTATGTAACCCCGGCTTAAAATCTCAGTGTCAGCTTCAACTCTCAGGTTCTCTTCCTCAACCCCCTTTTCAATCAGCCATCAACTCTTACCAATTATCCCTTCAAAATGTCTCTGATATGAATAATTCCTTCCCATTCTCCACTCCAGACCCCTATTAATTCACATCTGAATTATTATCCACACTGGTGCCAGATTCACCTTCTCTGGCTCACTTGGATCCTCTCACTTCCCGCTGTGATCTGCCAAATGAAGACTAAACTCTTGATACTGCCCTCGACGCCCAGAACAATCTGGACTCAAATTATCTGTGATTCACAGAACAGACACTGAAGGGTCTAATCTCCCATCCCGTGTCCTCCTTTTCCTTTCTGCTTAATGAAATTCTGTCAATTTTTAGAGAACCAACTCAAATACTGCTTCTTCACAAAGGCTTCTCTGATTCCAGAGGTCTCACTGATTTTTCAAAGAACAGTGATAAGGTACGTCCCTACCAGCTATCAAAATATGTCATATACGTCACGAGACAAATTGGTCAACTGGTCAATGTAACAGGATGGAGTCCAAAAATAGAACACTGACCGTATAAGAACTTAAGAATAATAATGATGATATTTCAAATCAGTAGGAAAAGGATGATCTATTCCATAAATGTTGTTGGGACAGAAGGCTATCTACCTATAGAGAAAAAGTAAAGTTAGATCCCTATCTTATGCATATTTTAAAAATATAGAAGTACTGAAAATACAGAATACCTTTATGACCTAGGATAAGGAATATAAATGCATTAAAGGAAAAGACTCATCAAATCTGACTAAATAAAACTTCTGCACAATAAAAAACAATAAAATTTAAGGACAAGTTACAGGCTGAGAAAAAATTTTGTTACAAATATAGTATGCAAAGGATGTACACTTAGAATATATACACAAGTCCTTTAGTAATATCAACATGAAAAAAAGACAAAAATGTGCACAGAAATATCAATGGGTTATTCAAAGAAGAAGAAATCTAAAAATCCAATGAAAATATGAAGCAATATTCAACCATACTAGTACTCAGGGAAACAAAAATTAAAACAAGGAAACCATCGTATTAAAGAGGGCACGTTCTGCATGGAGCACTGGGTGTTATGCACAATGAATCATGGAACACTACATCAAACACTAATGATGCAATGTATGGTGATTAACATAACAATTAAAAATTTTTTAAAAAAACAAGGAAACCATCATTTTATTTATCAGATTAGTAAAAATTTCAAATGCTAATAATATTAAAAAATGAAATTGTGGGCAAAGAGGTACTTTAATATACTGATGGGATATATATTTATTCTGCAGTAGTATTAATATTTTAAATGCAAATATTCTACAACTCATTAATTTCGTTTTTAGAGATCTACTCTGAGGAAACACAGGGGCACAAAGAGGAAATTTTACTATGATGCTGTTTGCAATAGTCAAAACTGGAAATACTGTAAATGTCTATCACTAGCGAAATGGTTACATAAATTATAATACACACATGATATTCAATACTATGCAACTTAGAGGAATGCATATAGAAGATAGCTAAGGAAAGATCTCCAAAACATATGGTTAAGTGAAAAAGCATGAAGACCACAGTAAATAATACTATTTATATAAATAAAATATATTTCTACAAATACATATTAGATATGAATATAAGTTAGAAAATTCTGAACAGATATACACCAAGTTGATAGCAGTGAATAGACCTGGGAGGTGATTATAAGAGACTGAAATACTATAGATAATGAGACTGTATCCACATCTTACTGTGTAATTAAAACTGAATTTTTTACAAAGGAAAAATATATGGACACAATGATTACAAATGTGAAATATGCATATAAAATATGACTAAGACATGCACAATCATAAATGTAATTGTATAAGGGTGGTGGAATAGTTTTTTTGGGGATTTTTTTTTTTTAATATTTGAGAGAGAGAGAGAGCATGCGTGCAAGTGGGGGGAAGGCACAGGGAGAGAATCTCAAGCAGACTCCCTGCTAAGCATGGAGCCTGACTTGGGGTTCCATCTCAGGACCCATGAGCCCATGACTTGAGCTGAAACCAAGAGTCAGACACTTAACCAACTTAGGAACCCAGGCACCCTGGAATGTTTTTAAATATATTACTCCTACAGTTTAACAATAAAGTTTAAAATAGGCAAATTAACATGAAAGTATTTTTTGAAAATCGGGACAAAGATTAACTTTTTAAGATTTTATTTATTTGACAGAGAGAGAGAGAGCACAAGCAGGGGGAGTGGCAGGCAGAGGGAGAGGAAGAAGCCAGCTCCCTGCTGAGCAGAGAGCCCAACATGGGGGTGGATCCCAGGACCCTGGGATCATGATCTGATCCAAAGGCAGACACTTAACCAACTGAGTCACCCAGGTGCTCCGGGACAAAGATTAACTTTAACAATAATACCTGATGTCAGCAAAGGTACAAGGAAATGAGCATTCTCAAATGCTATTGATGAAAGCATACATCGGTATCGTCTGTGCAATTTAGGAATATTTTGTCAAAATTTAAAAAATATATACAGGTATTGACTCAAAAATCGTATTTGTAGGAATCATGTCCTTGTCCCTCCACCCTAGAGATCAGCCACTCTCCTGACTTTTATAATAATCATTTCCTTGCTTTCTTTATATTTTTGCCACTTATGTATGCATCCTAGATCAGCTATAGCAGGTTAAACTACTGCAACGAAAAGAACATAATGGCTCAAACACAACAGAAGTTTAATTTTCTGTTAGGGTAGACACTGTGGGTTTCCAGAGGTCAACACTATCAAGAAACTCAGGCTGATGGCAGCTCTGCCATTTTCAACACATGACTTCCAATACAGCTCCGAGCCCACGGAAGAAGACAAGGGCACTAACCAGGTGCAGAGGGACACCGGGATGGCTCAGTCGGTTAAGCATCTGCCTTTAGCTCGGGTCATGATTCCTGGGTCCTGGGATCGAGCCCCACATCGATCCCTAAGCAGGGAGCCTGCTTCTCCCTCTGCCTGCTCTCCCTCTCTGACAAATAAATAAATAAAATCTTAAAAAAAAAAAAAAAAAAAAAAGAACTAGGTGCAGAAGTGGTACAACAATTCCACTCCGTACCAGGGAAGAAAATTATGTCACATGTGTGCAAACCTAACCGCAAAAAAGGCTGGGAAATGACGTGTACCTGGGCAGTCATGCACCAACTATAACTCTATTATTATGGAAGGAAAGAACAGATTTTGACAGACAGATAGTAATACTGCCACACATCTCTAAACAATATGGCTGAATTTTGCCTGGTTTTGAACTTTAAATGAATGGAAACATACTATGTGATCCTTTTGTACCTGGCTTCATTTGTTTTGCTTATGCTCTTTGGAAAAAACTGTCTTAAACAATGTGTGCACAGAATATGGTAGAGGGGCGCCTGGGTGGCTCAGTCAGTTGACATCCAGCTCTTGATTTCGCCTCAGGTCATGATCTCAGGGTCCTGGGATGGAGCCCTGCGCTGTGCTCCGTGCTCAGTGGGGAGTTTGCTTGAGGATTCTCTCTCCCCCTCTGCCCTTCCCCTGGCTCATGCTTTCTTTCTTTCTCCCAAATAAATAAATAAATCTTAAAAACAAAAAAAAGAATATGGTACAGAAAGAAATGCTCAGGCTGAGACTTATGCTACCTGAGCCATAGAGCCCCAGAATTACAACTTCACTAGTAAATCACACCTTCTAGACTCCTCCTTTTCCTCATACACAAATAAAGAGTTCATTAATGTGCTCTCTTAATCTCTGTGATTGATCATGCTACCTAATCATCTTTAGTCAATTATGTTTCCACAGCTTTTATCATGAATTTGCCCTGAGCCAGTCATTCCACTAACTCACTTTTCCCCCAGAACTCCTTCTCCAGCAACACTGGTAATGAACATTTGCATGATGGCTGCTTGGTGCACAGGGTATCTTTGAGATCCAGCAAGCACAGCAACATTAACTGGTTTGAACTTAGGCCTTTATGACCCTGGCCTCATTAACACTATATTCTAACTAAGCTAACTTACCAAAGACTCTACATATAAAATATTTAAACTGATTACTAAGCAATTTGCTTCTAAGAGAATATTTCACAGATATTTTTCCTTCTGGTAACAGTGGTTGTCTCTGGATTCAGGAACAGAGATGAGGAGGAGAAAGGTGAAAGGGAAGCATACTTTTTGTGATGGTTTTAAGATATGTCCACAAATTCTTTGATAGTTCTCTCTCCAAAAGGTGGGGCCTAATTTCCCTCTCCATAGGGTAGGCTGTATATGGTGGCTCACTTCTACTAAACAGAAAGTCGTGAAAATGTAGGTGACTTTGAGGCTAGGTCATAAAAACACTGAGGCCTCCGTGTGTGTGTGTGTGTGTGTGTGTGTGTGTGTGTGTGCGCGCATGAGCACGTACACATGCCCGTCCGTATGTCTCATCACTGACAGAAGCTAGTAGCCATGTCATGAAGACACTCAGGCAGCCTTAAAAAGAGGTCTATAAAGTGAAGAACTGAGATCTCTGTCAAAAGCTGGTGAGGAACTGAGACCTACCAAGAGCCATCTGAGTCAGCCATGCTAGAAGTTGATTCTTTCAGCCTCAGTCAAGCCTTTGTATGACTACACCTTCAACCAACAGACTGAATACAATCTCATGCAAGCCAAACCAGAACCATCCAACTAAATTACTCCTAGATCTCTGACCCACACAAACTATACAATAAATATTTATTATTATTTTAGGTCACACAGTTTGTTTTTAAGTTTATTTAGGTTTTTTAGTAATCTCTACACCCAACGTGAGCTGCGTGCTGTACCAACTGAGCCAGCCAGGCACCCCATAAGTTACTAAGTTGTTCTTTTTTTAAGATTTTATTTATTTGGGGCGCCTGGGTGGCTCAGTCGTTAAGCATCTGCCTTCGGCTCAGGTCGTGATCCCAGGGTCCTGGGATCAAGCCCCACATCGGGCTCTCTGCTCGGCGGGAAGCCTGCTTCTCCCTCTCCCACTCCCCCTGCTTGTGTTCCCTCTCGCTGTCTCTCTGTCAAATAAATAAATTATTTAAAAAAAAAAAAAAAAAGATTTTATTTATTTATTTTAGAGAAAGAGGGAAAGAGCGCATGGGTGGGGGTAGGAGCAGAGGGAGAGGAAGAGAATCTCAAGCAGACTCCACACTGAGCATGGAGCCTGATGCAGGGCTCAGTCTCACAACCCCTGAGATCATGACCTGAGCCAAAACCAAGAGTCAGACACTTAACCAACTGAGCCACCCAGGCGCTCCCATATACTAAGTTTTGAGGTAATTCATTACATAGACAATAGATAATTAATACACTGATATTTTTTTTTACTTTTGTTTTTGGTGCTATATATACATACCATCTAGTTTCAAAAATAATTAGCTTTAAAAACCTCTTTCCCAAACATAATTTTCTCACTCAAATTATACTAGCTTCTCTAAATTAATAGAGCCCATTTTTGGAAATGTTCTCTGTTCAAGACCTCCTCCCCTCAAAAACACAGTAAGAACTACAAACTAGTACTCTTTTAGACTCTACTAGAAATATCTTCTTACGAGTATATGAAGATCCTGGGCATACTATCATGTTTATCAGGTGGTGCAAAAGATTAATGTATCAGGGCCAACAGTTGTGCAATATACAACTGAGTGCAAATGCAATCTCAATGGTTCAAAATGAGCTCACTGGCACTTTAAGGCTCAACTTTCACCTTAGAATAAAACATATAATGAAGAACTCATTTTCAACCACACTCACAAAAGGAGCATGTTACTGCTCCAAGTTGCTCTTTTTTTAACCCAAGTTTTATAGGTTTAAATGGACAATGCTCCTCAAATTAATCTTAAAGGATGTGCCTATTTAATTTTTTTTTTAAGGGGGGGTGGTGGGCAGAGGGAGAGGGAGAGAGAGAATCCTAGGCAGGCTCCATGCCTAGCGTGGAACCCGACACAGGGCTCAATCTCACAACCCTGAGATCATGGCGTGAGCCGAAATCAAGAGTTGGACCCAGACGCCCCATGGATTTTCCTATTTAATTTCAATCTAGCAACTATTTTCCTTCCATGAACTAGCAATGAAGAGAAATCAATGGAAATAAAACAAAACCAACTTTTAAGGAACAACATGTCACAAAATAGTGTAATGATGAAAAATTAAACATAAAATCTTTTGTGAAGTGCATTAAATGAAGCTGGCTTGTGACACTGTGTCATAAGAGTTCTATCAAGAGGTATACAGAGGGGTGCCTGGCTGGCTCAGTTAGAAGAGCTCTTGATCTCGGGTGGTAAGTTCAAGCCCAACACTGGGTGTAGAGATTACTTAAAAATAAACAACAGGGCGCCTGGGTGGCTCAGTCGTTAAGCATCTGCCTTCGGCTCAGGTCATGGTCCCAGGGTCCTGAGATCAAGTCCCACATCGGGCTCCCTGCTCAGCAGGAAGCCTCCTTCTCCCTCTCCCACTCCCCCTGCTTGTGTTCCCTCTCTCGCTGTGTCTCCCTCTGTCATATAAATAAATAAATAATCTTTAAAAATAAATAAACAACAACAAAAGAAGTATACAGAAATTTAATCAATAATCTAAGGAATGAGAGCAGGGAATTTCAATAAATGACTTTGCCTACATACACTAATCATTTAGTTTTAGTTCAATTGTTTGATAAGTGGGTCATATTAATTCAAAATTGTTAGGTATTAAATGGCTCTCTCACTTACTAGCTGTATGACCTTGAACAAGTTGCTTAACTTCTCTGTCTCAGTTTTCTCATCTGCTAAATAAGATAATAGTTCTATGGCATAAGGTGGTTGTAACAAACTGGGTAATTCACAAGCATAAAAGCACACAGTAAACAATCAATAGTACTCAACAGTAATAGTATTAGTAGACTATGTATATTTGCAAAGCAATATTCAGAAAGTATTTAGTTTTAGTAAGTCTAATTTTATTATTGAAGTGATCAGGTGAAAAACAGTTGATGGGGGGAAAAAATGCACCAAAAGAGAAGGGAAAGTTAAAAAATCCTAGATTTCAAGCCCACTAAATTTAACAATATATAGATTTGACAAATGTATTCATCAAATGTCAAGTCATATATGATTAATGACCACCTAGCTCTCAACATTCTTGAGCTATCCAGAACTCCGTGGTTTTTATAAGGAACCTGAAAAGTAAAATTGATCCTTTAAAGCATGATTTGATCAAGACTCTGTGACAAAGGGATAAAATGATTCTAGTAAGTAAAAAAAAACAAGAAGAACAAAAATAAAGAAGGGAATGTATTTTGGCTAATACTTTTAAGTCTTCCCTTAACTATACCCCACCTTCTTGTTTTTGTTGTTTTTTTAACCACATTAGTTAACTGGCTTAAAAACACCATTTGCTAAAATACTTTTAAAAAGCTGAAGACAGGGAGAGGCACAAATGATCAACTTAGTGAAGTAGTTAAACACATTCACAAAGCCACTGATAAACTCTTACCACCATAAAATCGAAGCATACAGCCAAGGTCAGGATCTGTTGCCTCTTCCTGTATGCGCACAGGGTCATCAAAGCCCAGCCTGGATAAGTAATCATAAACAATCTGCAGAGGCCGTTCAGTAGGTTCCAGTCTCCTGCTTACACAATTCAAAAGAGAAGTATTTAGTAAGAAATAAAAATGCTTCATTTAATTTTTAAAATCTTTCAATACGTTCTAGATTTTTACTTCTCTATCAAGATTTTCTTTACTATCATATGATACAACTAATCTAAACAGGAAGTGCTCAGAGGTTTTGGTCTCAGGACCCCTCTTTAGTCTTTGACGACCCCCAAAGAGCTTTTGTTTACATGGGGTCTATCTATTGGTATTTACTGAATGAGAAGCTCAAACTAATAATTTCCAAATAATGGGGATGCGTGGGTGGCTCAGTCGGTTAAGCGTCTGCCTTCGGCTCAGGTCATGATCCCAGGGTCCTGGGAACCAGCCCCACGTGGCTCCCTGCTCAGCGAGGAGTCTGCTTCTCCCTCTCCTTCTGCCCCTCCCTCCTGCTCATGCTCTCTCTCTCTCTCAAATATAATCCTTTAAAAAAAAAGAATTTCCAAATATTTGTTCATTTTTTAAAAACAATAAACCCATTATATGATAATGTAAATAATAGTTTTTGAAAAATATATTTTCCAAAATCATACAAATTTAGTGAGGAGAATGGCAATTTTAATGTAGGATGGCGAGATTCTCAGATCTGCTTCCACATTCAGTCTGTTGTGTAACATGGTATGTAGCCTCTAGAAAACCCCACTATAACTTCTGAGAGACTGAGAGTAAAAAAGAAAATTAATATCTTACTATTATCATGAAATACTTGTGACCTCATGTACTTCTTCAAAGATTCTCAGGGACCTCCACAGGGTGCTTTGAGAACCTCTGGCCCAAACTTACAAGCAGTGAAATTATGAAATATAATAGATTACACTTGGCCATAAGTGATTTCATATAAGCTGCCCACATAATCAGAGATGCAGTCTTTGAATTTGTCTACTGTGTCTCAGGTACTACGTATTTCTATGGCTTCAGAGATGATTCTTGCATAAAAATTAGGAGTGAATAACTCCCCAGAAATCATTCTACCATAAGGTCCCAAATGAAAGCTAAATTAAAGTCAGAATATCTAGTAATTATTTGTGGCCTCTGGGGACACTACACATTTTAAATCATATAGACCTAAAACACTTAAAATATTTAAATATTAAAAATATTTTAAAAACAAAAATCTTCCATGCATATTTTGATAGAAAGGGCTACATCAGTAATAACACAAGACAGCCCTTTTACAATTGTTTTATCAGAAAGTAAACAGTTATAAATACAGTCACTAAGAGCACAGGCTCCAAAAGTCAGACTGCCTGGGTCTGAGTCTCAGTTCTGCCACTTGTCAGCTGCATGCCCTTGGACAAATTATTCAACCTGTCTTAAATTCCTCTTCAGTATAATGGGAATAACAGTAGTACCCAACTCACAGAGTTGTTATTAAATTTATTTACTTATAAGATATTATACAGTAAGTAAAGTGTTTAGCAAAACATCTCATATATAGTAGTGTTCAGTAACATACTGACGACTATTATTCAAAAAAATTCTTAGGACAGGAGTCAAATTTTAATTAGAATAGAAATAGAATATTTCCCCCATCTGAAACAACAACCAAGAAACAAGTATAGGAAAGCATGTGTGTGCTCAAAAGGTCTTGAAGAGGGGCGCCTGGGTGGCTCAGTTGGTTAAACACCTGCCTTTGGCTCAGGTCATGATCTCAGGGTCCTGGGAGTCAGGCTCCCTGCTCAGCAGGGAGTCTACTTCTCCCTCTCCCTCTGTTCCTCCCACCCACCCCGCTCATGCTCGTGCTATCTTTCTCTCTCTCATAAAAAAATAAAACCTTTTAAAGGTTCGTCTTTATGTCTTAAAAGGATTCTGTTTAGAAAACTTAAGGAGCGCCTGGCTGGCTCAGTCGGTAGAGTGTGTAACTCTTGATCTCAGGGTCATGAGTTCGAGTCCCACTTGGGTGTAGAGATGACTTAAAAATAAAACCTTTAAAAAAAATAAAAGAGGGGCACCTGGGTGGCTCAGTTGGTTAAGCATTTGCCTTCAGCTCAGGTCATGATCCCAGGGTCCTGGGATTGAGCCCCACATCAGGCTCCCTGCTCAGCAGGGAGTCTGCTTCTCCCTCTCCCTCTGCCTCTCCCCCTCCTTGTGCTCTGTCTCAAATGAATAAATAAAATCTTTAAAAAATACAAAATAAATAAAGAAAAAGAAAAATAAAGAAAACTTAAGAATTGTATTAATTAAAAGAAACATGAAACACCTCCCATCGTTGCAAAAATATATGAAGGACTTCTGTGTTTTATGGTGAAAGGAGTAGAAAATACTGTTGGCAGTAAGATTTAAGTAAAAATAACATGAAATAGTAATACTACAAAGCTGAATGTAAACAACTACCAAAATTGTAGAGGCTGCTTTTAGGCAACAGGCCTGAGCAATGGAAACTTGAGCAAGGCAAAAGGGCCCACAGCAACTACCAAGCTGACACAAACAGGCTCATTAAGCCACAGGTCCTAACCAACCAATGGGTCACTTACAACCAGGCATAGTTCTTAAGATTACCAAACAAGGTGTAATTCCATACATCCCATATTCTCTCATACCAACTATAACCTCTCACCACCACCTTGTGGCAGACAGTCTCTCCTTTGCTGTCCTGTCCACTACTCCCTTGCAGTGTACTCAACAAACTTCTACCTCTTCTGCTCTGCCTTGGGTGAATTCTTTCACGGGCCGCACCACCAGCCCCCATCCAATCAGAACGCCCCACAAAAAATGATAATTTAGGAATGTAAATCATACTGATGAGCACAAAAACGCAAAAATAAAACAACTTGGCCCCTCCTGGCTGCTCAGTGCAGACTTTTACCCATAAACTCAGAAATACCACACGAGGAATGACCAAAGAACTAAAACCCTACTAAGACAAATAAATAGTGAATTTAATAGAAATAGAAAATAAACCTTTCAGAATAAAAACATCATCAGTTACAACTCATCTCAAATAAAATAAAATAAAATAAAAATTCACAAAGGATTATAGTGATAATAGGTACTTTCCCAGTACAGTGGTAGAATTCTTCTAAGGAGGATGTATTGTAAGAGAGACTTCTAATAAGCTGTATTCTGGAGGGGTCAATTAGCCATGTAATCTGAACACTGAAGGATTAACTTGAACACAAGGGCATAAAGAGCTATCTCTATCTTCCAGTGTCAAGAAGGATTAGACTTACTCTGGATCACTCCAAAGAATGGGACTAGGAACAACAAAAAGTTGCACAGGTAAACCTGGATCAGAAATGGGGAAGAACTTTAATAATTAGAGATGTCCAATAATGAAACAGGCTACCTCTCAAAATAGCTCATGAAAGCTAGAAAGCCATCTGTCACAGAAATTTTAGATAAGAGTCTGCTGAAAGAATCAGGATGAGGGGCATTTGGGTGGCTCAGTCAGTAATGCATCCAACTCTTGATCTCAGCTGGAGTCTTGATATCAAGGTCGTGAGTTCAGGCTCCTCATTGGGCTCCACGCTGTGTGTGGAGCCTACTTAAAAAAAATAAAAAAATAAAAATAAAAGAATCAGGTTGGGCCAGATGATCTTTAGGTTCTTTTAGAACTCAAGGGTCTATGAGGTATCCAAGACACCTTCCTAATATAATGTACATTCTACCTAAATCTTGCTATCATTTTTAGATACATAGTTCAATGTACTTAAATATCATAATTCCATATAATGATCACATAGCCAGGACCAAGAAATAATACTTTCAGACTAAATCTCACTAGCTCAATTTTTCAATTTCTGTCTAGAAAACCAAGAGAAATGGAAACATCCTAATTCTGATGTATTTTACATGATCAAATTTCCTTCCTAAAGAGGCGCTGTAGATTCTGAAACCCTCTTTATACATCGCCACCTAAGGAAAGTATTTTTCCTGGTAGGAGAAAAAAAAAATCAGGAGAACCTCAACATCTGCTCTTTTTTTTTTTTTTTAAAGATTTTATTTATTCATTTGAAACAGAGAGATACAGAGAGAGAGCGAGAGCATGAGCAGGGGAGAGGCAGAGGGCAAGGGAGAAGCAGGCTCTCCGCCGAGTCAGGAGCCAGACGTGGGGCTCGATCCCGGGACCCTGGGATCATGACCTGAGCCGAAGGCAGATGCTTAACCATCTGAGCCACCCAGGCGCCCCAACATCTGCTCTTATTAATTTAGCATAAATGAGTAAACAAGAAATATTTCAAGAACTGCAAAAACAAGTAAAAAGAGGGATTAATTCCATTTACTCATTAAACTCACCTGCTTAAGAGAGTAGAGAGTATGGGGGGAGGGATATGGTGTAATATGCTTACAGATCAATTTTGTGTTTCAAAGTTCCCAAACTTTTACAAGTTGATACTTAGCTATTTGTTAAATCTCTCACAAATCAAAGGAAAATTATATACTGCAAAAGGAGGTGTAGGAGAGTAATGTTGGCAGTGAAAGGTTCCGTTCAGCATTGGGAATACTTCTGCTACTGCTTTAAGGAAAGACAAAGGACTGTGATAGTTTTAGTCTGCATCCAAGGCTCCTAGGAGCTAGTATGGTCCTTATAAATCTGAATATATATGGTTATTTTTCTCCAAACCAGCCAACCAATACCTTAATGCTTTCAACAGCCATTTAGAGCTCTTAGCCAGGAGTAGCAGTCAACAGTTACTCTAAATGGTGCCCACAGGTAAGACCCAAGTAAGAGAAAAGGACATTTCATTCCATGTCCGTATCATTTCACAAGAATTCTAGTTAACAGTGGGAGGCAAAAGTACATATAATTAAAATATCATACAGGTAATAAAACATTGTTATCAAAGACCCTAACAAAGCACAGCAGCATTCTCTACATCAAATTCAGATTAAAACTCAATCTCTTGGGGTGCCTGGGTGGCTCAGTCGGTTAAGCGTCTGCCTTCGGCTCAGGTCATGATCCCAGGATCTTGGGACTGAGCCCCAGGGCGGGCTCCCTCCTTGGTGGGGAGCCTGATTCTCCCTCTACCACTCCCCCTGCTTGTGCTCTGTCAAATAAATAAAATCTTAAAAAAAAAAAAAAAGAAACAAACAACTCAATCTCTGGCTATCTATAAAGGTAAAATTTGCAAATGTTAAGATCAATAATACAGATAATACAAACAGCAATAATAAGGATACTTCAATGAATGTCTACTCCATGCCTAATACTATGCTGAAAAGTGCTTAACATTTTATAAAGCTAGGCCTATTTTGCAAATAAGGAAAACTGAGACTCAGTCACACAATTAGTACATAGTGGCATCAAGGTTTGTTGGTTTCATTACAAATCCTAGTTTCTTTTAGGTAAACCACTTTATTTTATATAGTTAATTTATGCAGAAGAGAGCTCAAAACACTTCATATGTTAACTTACACCAAAGAACCTAAAAAGTTATGTCTTAAAATTATTGTATTCCAGGCTAATACACCATCATTTGAAGATACACTATTTTGTGTGCATCACTGTATAATACAGAATCTTATACTAGTCTTCGTCCCTGATTCTTTTTTTTTAAGGTTTTATTCTTTTTTTAAATTTTTTTTATTATGTTATGTTAATCACCACACGTTACATCATTAGTTTTTGATGTAGTGTCCCAAGATTCATTGTTTGCGTATAACACCCAGGGCTCCATGCAGAACGTACCCTCCTTAATACCCATCACCAGGTTAACCCATCCCCCCACCCCCCTCCTCTCTAGAACCTGTTTGTTTTTCAGAGTCCATAGTCTCTCATGGTTCATCTCCCCCTCCAATTTCGCCCCCTTCATTCTTCCCCTCCTGCTATCTTCTTCCTTTTTTTTTTTTTAACATATAATGTATTATTTGTTTCAGAGGTACAGGCCTATGATTCAACAGTCTTACACAATTCACAGCGCTCAACATAGCACATACCCTCCCCGATGTCTATCACCCAGCCACCCCATCCCTCCCACCCCCCACTACTCCAGCAACCCTCAGTTTGTTTCCTGAGATTAAGAATTCCTCATATCAGTGAGGTCATATGATACATGCCTTTCTCTGATTGACTTATTTCGGTTAGCATAATACCCTCCAGCAGTTCCATCACGTCGGATCCCTACATTTGTATCTTTGGGGTAAACACCCAATAGTGCAATTGCTGGATCGTAGGGTAGCTCTATTTTCAACTTTTGAGGAACCTCCATACTGTGTTTTCCAGAGTGGCTGCACCAGCTTGCATTCCCACCAACAGTGTAGGAGGGTTCCCCTTTCTCCTCATCCCCGCCAACATCTGTCATTTCCTGACTTGTTAATTTTAGCCATTCTGACTGGTGTGAGGTGGTATCTCATTGAGGTTTTGATTTGGATTTCCCTGATGCCGAGCGATGCTGAGCACTTTTTCATGTGTCTGTTGGCCATTTGGATGTCTTCTTTGGAAAAATGTCTGTTCGTGTCTTCTGCCCATTTCTTGATTGGATCATTTGTTCTTTGGGTGTTGAGTTTAAGAAGTTCTTTATAGATTTTGGATGCTAGCCCTTTATCTGATGTCATTTGCAAATATCGTCTCCCATTCTGTCTGTTGTCTTTTGGTTTTGTTGACTGTTTCTTTTGCTGTGCAAAAGCTTTTTATCTTGATGGAAGTCCCAATAGTTCATTTTGCCCTTTCTTCCCTTACCTTTGGCGATGTTTCTAGGAAGAAGTTGCTGCGGCTGAGGTAAAAGAGGTTGCTGCCTGTGTTCTCCTTTAGGATTTGGATGGACTCCTGTCTCATATTTAGGTCTTTCAACCATTTTGAGTCTATTTTTGTGTGTGGCGTAAGGAAATGGTCCAGTTTCATTCTTCTGCATGTGGCTGTCCAGTTTTCCCAACACCACTTGTTGAAGAGACTGTCTTTTTTCCATTGGACATTCTTTCCTGCTTTCTCGAAGATTAGTTGGCCATAGAGTTTAGGGTCCATTTCTGGGCTCTCTATTCTGTTCCATTGATCTATGTGTCTGTTTTTGCGCCCTGATTCTTGACGGGAGATTCTAACGCCTTGGAATTTCCTGAATAATACGATTGTCTTAGTCATTCATGAGCCTCTGGCATCACCCCTAACAGATTAGATGACTCAACATGGGGGCTGGTCACCATAAAGACCAAGTGAAGAAAAGGTTGGGGTATGGAGCCAGCCTGACTATAGGGAAGGAAGACAGGGCTGGAAATTGAAGGCCAAGCATGTGGTCAATGAATCAATGAAGCCTACCCAATGCAATGCTAATAAAAACTGTACTGAACTTCTATGGAACTTTCTGGTGAGTGAATAAGAGGAGATATGCTGAGAGGATGACAAGGGAGAGGGCATGGAAGTTCTATGTTCATGACCCTCCCAGACCTCATTCACCCTATGTGTCTCTTCATTTGGCTAGTTCTGATTTGTATCCTTTACTAAAACTATAATCATAAGTATACCACTTTTTGAATCTGAATCATTCTAGTGTATTATTAAACCTAAAAGAGTCATGGGAACTCCCAAATTTATATCCAATTGGTCAGCAGTGTGGCTAGAATCTGAAGGGCAGTCTTGTTGGAGACAAGGGCCTTTAACTTGTGAAGTGTGTGAAAAGTCTGGGTGGTTAGTATCAGAACTGTACTGCAGCAAACCAAACAGTATTGCAATAACCATTAAAAAGAAAAAAACACTGCCAATTAAACTATGACCCATCAACAAATATAAAATACAAGATGATTTCAGCAGTATTAAGATGTAAAAACAAAAAAAAATTAACAAAAACTAATTACTTAATGTATAATGGATCATTTTTAAGTTTTAAAATAGCACAGAAAAATGAAGCAAAAAACAAAATTAATCTCCTTTTCCTTCCTCAGCAGTAATCAGTTCAGTATGTATCCTGAAACAGGATTGTTCACGCTACTTTTACAACACCATAATATAGTAAACAAGATTTTAGTGACCTGCACAAGGTCACCCAGCAAGTCAATAACAGAAAAGTAATTAGAATGCAGGATCCCAAACCCCAAGGGTATTTTCTGTTATAAACATCTTAGTGCCTCCTAGCTTATCTTAAAAGATAGTCTATCAAATACAGAAATCTTACTCATTTTGATGACTAAGAATAAAAGTAAATATACGACCATGAGCCAAGGGGCACTCCACTTTGTCATATATGATCCTGTTACAACTTTTCAGGCAGAAGGCAATGATTACACTAAACTTCACTAGGAGTCAGTTATCACTTAAACAGTTCAATAAAATAGACAAACCAAATATCCTCATGTCAGAGCAATGGACTGGGACAGCGACGGACCAGGCAGCAGCAGGAACATGCCTGTTTCACATCAATGAAACAAACGGAAATGGTCTCAGTTATTCCCACCGGGAGGTTACTGGCCTTTTGAGCAAGACAATTCTTGGTTGTACAAGTCTATCCCACACATTGAGGACATTAAACCTTTCTGGCCCTTGCCCCCTAAATGCTGGTAACTTTCCCTAGTAGTTGTGACAACCAGCAAACCCTGCCCCACACATATTTCCAAATGGAAAGGGCAGGGGGTAGGAAGGGGCCGTTAAGTTGAGTAGACTTTGTTTCCCTAGTAGATGATTTCTTTCAGATTCCTTCAAGTGCTACAATTCTATAAATTAGTAATCCTTTAGTTTTACTGAAGTGACAAATCTGTGACTGAAAAGGAGTACGGAAAGAAGGAAGTCATGGGTGATTTAGATAAAACAGGTGGTAATTTTCATCCCAGTAATCCCATTTCTAGCATGAACCCTAGGGAGATCAACAATATAAAGATTCATGAGCTAAGGTTTAGTCATCACAACACCACTTCTAAGAGCTGAATGATCTGAAACAACTCAAATAGGTAACACTCACTGAGCACTTACTGGGTGCCAGACATGAGAGTAAGCACTTTACTTCCTTGCCACTCAAAGTGAAGCACATCACTTAGGAGCTTAATACAGGATCTCAGGCCCCATCCCAGACCTTCTGAATCAGAATCTGTACCGTAACAAGCTCCCAGGTGAATATTAGAGTTTAAAAAGCACTACTTTATAGTATTAATTCATTTGATCTTCATAAGGTGTAATTAATTTTCATCATGACAGCTCTATAATGTAAATATAACCATCCTCCATTTTACACATTAGTAAAGAGCATCATATAACTTGTACAAATACTGTCAGAGAAAGGATTTGAACCCACACACTCTCGTTCCAGAATCCAAGCTCTAAATCATCATTGTCTATTATTTCTCAATTTTTAAACAAGTTATAGTATTTCCATAAATTGGAATATCCTGTAGCGATTAAAACTGATGTCTAAGGAATTTTTAATGATGCAGGAAATTAACTGAAGTATGCAGTAAATAAATTGAATATATGGTATGAGCCCCAATACGTAATTTTTAAAAATTACATACACATTCACTTTGAAAAAGATCTGGAAAAAAAAATGGAAGTATGGGGAGTCAATATAAGGGATCTGGTGTCAGAATGCCAGAGTTCAAATTCCAGCTGTATTGCTCATTAGCTCAGTGATGTAGAGGCAGCTCTGAGGTAACAAGCTTGAGCATGGGATACCTGAGTAAGGAAAAGGGGCCCACTGGGACCACGGAGCTGAATGCAAACAGACAATGCAAACAAGCTCATTAAGTGACCCACCTTGAAATAACCAAAGGCCCTAAATGACCAATTACAACCACGCACAGTTTCCTAAGATCACCAAAAAAGGGAAAATTCCATTTGTCCCCATAACCTAACCCCTCACCCCGCCCTCTAACTGGGGCCTCTCTCCTTTGCTATTGTGCCCATGGCTTTCTTGCGGTGTATTCAATAAACTTTTATCTCTTTTATTCTGCCTGGGGTGAATTCTTTCATTGCCCGTGAAGCCACCTCTATCCGATCAGAGCGCCCCACATTTGGTGGCCTCCCCATCCGATGGGGACACCCCATATGTGATCTTAGGTGAGAGGCTTAACCTTTTTAAGCTTCATTTTCTTGATCGATGAAATGAAAATAATATTTACCTCACAAGATCGTTGTGAGGATTCAATGAGGTAATCTACAAAAAGCACAAGCACTGAAGATTATTATTTCTCTTTATGCTTTTATTTGCCAAAATTTCTACAATGACTATATGTTACACTTCAGTAAATAGTTAAAAAAAAAAACAAAAACAAAAACATAATGCCTGAGATTGTCAACTATCTCACAGGCTATTACAAAGAAAGTACCTATTCCTCTGATTAGATAACAAGACTGAACTCACGCAGTAACAGCTGAGTAAGAGATCTAAAAAAGATCTTTAAGTAAGTATGATTAAACAGCGAAACTGAGTAAGGGACGCACTGCCAGTCCTCTCCAGGAGGGCCTTTCCTCGAACAAAGTCCACCACCTACTTTCAATGATTTAGACATTCCAACTGCCTGGCCGTACCTGCCTGACCTTGAACAGGTTACCAGACCTCTTGCAAAGCCTCACTTTTCCTCATCTGAAAGAAAGGATGCTATGGCCCTTGGACTTATTGTGAGGATTTAATGAGAATATGTATGTAAAGAGCTAAGCACAGTGGACAGGTAAACAAAGCACCTGATGTCAGCTCAAATCTATCCTCGTCACCAGCGGCATCACTCTTCGGCTGAGTGACACCTCTTGAGCTGGTCCACCAGCAATGAAAACATACTCATTCTCCAAATGGCAGCTCAACAGTGTTTTCATTATTTTCTAATCAATTAGATCTACGAAGAGCTATTTCATTACAAAATTATCGAGGCCACTCTCCATTTTAAGTAATTTAGATTCACTAAAGCAAATTATTTCACATTTGGATTCTTAACTACACAACTAGTGGTAGCAAGCCAATCCAGGTGGGGGTTTCTCCACATTTCTAGTACCTCTGTATACAAATACATTAGTATACAACTGAGTAAGTCTTAGGTTTAAACACAGAAACTCCATCAATCACTACCAGCTATAATGTAGGTCAAGGCTTCCCACCTGATAAAATTAGATCGGAATCAGTGTTAAGATTTAGAAAAGCCTAAGGATCACCCAGTCTGATCCTTTCGTTTTGCAAATGGATTTAGGAAATGTAGTTAACTAGTGAACAAGGAAAACATTCAAATGCTAATCTACTTTTTCAGAATTAGTCCAAATCCTAAAAGGAAACCTCAGTTTAGACTGACATCAATTTTTAGCTCAGCTAAAGGTGTTACTATTATTACCACATTCTGAGGTGTAAGTGGGAGCTTCCTTTCTCACTTTCAAGAGTACTGAATCTCCAGCTCTGACTTGTTTCAAGACATTTATTTATTATAGGGAAGAGGGAGGAGAGAAAGGTTAGTCACCTTAAACTCTTATTTGATGTCTAATTCAAAGAACTAATGGTCATTTTCTTTTTAATTGAAACAAAGAGTTCATAACCACAGTAAAAGATACTATGAGAATACTCTCCTTCACATTCATATAAAAGATTTTAAAGAAACACAAATGGCATTTGAACCTATGAAAATATGCTCTAAAGATATTTGCAAATGACATATCAGATAAAGGGCTAGTATCCAAAATCTATAAAGAACTTATCAAACTCAACACCCAAAGAACAAATGATCCAATCAAGAAATGGGCAGAAGACACGAACAGACATTTTTCCAAAGAAGACATCCAAATGGCCAACAGACACATGAAAAAGTGCTCAACATCGCTCGGCATCAGGGAAGTCCAAATCAAAACCTCAATGAGATACCACCTCACACCAGTCAGAATGGCTAAAATTAACAAGTCAGGAAATGACAGATGTTGGCAAGGATGCGGATAAAGGGGAACCCTCCTACACTGTTGGTGGGAATGCAAGCTGGTGCAGCCACTCTGGAAAACAGTATGGAGGTTCCTCAAAAAGCTGAAAATTGAGCTACTGTATGACCCAGTAATTGCGCTACTGGGTATTTACCCCAAAGATATAAATGTAGGGATCCGAAGGGGTACGTGCACCCCGATGTTTATAGCAGCAATGTCCACAATAGCCAAACTGTGGAAAGAGCCAAGCTGTCCATCGACAGATGAATGGATAAAGAAGATGTGGTATATATAGACAATGGAATATTATGCAGCCATAAACACACACACACACACACACACACACACACACACACACACAAAACCGAAATCTTGCCATTTGCAATGACGTGGATAGAACTGGAGGGTATTATGCTAAGTGAAATAAATCAATCAGAGAAAGACATGTATCATATGACCTCATTGATATGAGGAATTCTTAATCTCAGGAAACAAACTGAGGCTTGCTGGAGTGGTGGGGGGTGGGAGGGATGGGGCGGCTGGGTGATAGACATCGGGGAGGGTATGTGCTATGGTGAGCGCTGTGAATTGTGTAAGACTGTTGAATCACAGGCCTGTACCTCTGAAACAAATAATACATTATATGTTAAAAAGAAAAAAAAAAGATAGTAGGAAGGGAAAAATGAAGGGGGGAAAATCGGAGGGGGAGACGAACCATGAGAGACTATGGACTCTGAAAAACAAATTGAGGGTTCTAGAGGGGAGGGGGTGGGGGGATGGGTTAGCCTGGTGATGGTTATTAGAGAGGGCACATACTGAATGGAGCACTGGGTGTTATACGCAAACAATGAATCATGGAACACTACATCAAAAACTAATGATGTAATGTATGGTGATTAACATAAAATAATAAGGGGCGCCTGGGTGGTTCAGTGGTTAAGCGTCTGCCTTCGGCTCAGGTCATGACCCCAGGGTCCTGGGATCGAGCCCCGCATCAGGTTCCCTGCTCTGCGGGGAGCCTGCTTCTCCCTCTCCCACTCCCCCTGCTTGTGTTCCCTCTCTCGCTGTGTCTCTCTCTGTCAAATAAATAAATAAATTCTTAAAAAAAAAAAAATAACATAATAAAATAAAATAAAAAAAAGAAAATATGCTCTACTTCACTCATTAAGATAAATGAAAATTAAAATGACAAAAATAACAAAATTCCTATCAGATTTGCAAAAATATAAGTCATTAGGCTTAAAAAAAGATTTATCCTTGGAATGCTAACTTTATAATTCCCTAATTTAAAAACTGCTGACAATCATTTCTACTCACAAGCAAGTATGCGCTCATGCATGGGTATGTGTCTATATTTATATATAAAATTTAATGCTAACATGTTCTGGAGAAACTAAGGGGAAAATAGGCATATTTTTGTATTATTTGTTGAAGTTTAACTTCTGTGAAGAGAAATCTGACAATATGTATCAAAATTATAAATGCATATATCCTTTGACCAGCAATTCCACTTCTAGGAGTTTATCCTACAGATTACTTCCACATAGAAGAAATATCATAGGTAAAAGAATATTCACTGCAACCCCACTTGTAGAAGTAAAAAACTGGTAACAATTTGAATGTCCCGTAATAGGAGATCGGCTAAAATGATGGTAGACTCATAAAACAGAATATTATACAGCCATTAAATAAATGAAAATTATAAAAATATTAATATAGAAAGATCTCTAAGAGATTTCAAGTCAATAATGTGCTGCATATAGCACCATTAATTTTAAATTTACATATAAATAGAAACATACTTATGCATGAGCATATACACTTCTCATTCTATTTCTTTCTACACATTTCAATTTCATTCTATTTACATGTATTATTTTTTTAAATAATTTTTTTTTTTTTTAAGTAGGCTCCACGCCCAGCATAGGGGGCTTGAACTCATGACCCTGAGATTGAGACCTGAGCTAAAATCAAGAGGCAGACGCTTAACCAACTGAGCCACGCAGGCACCCCTATTTTTTTAAATAACTTTAAAATATTTATTTTAAATTTAGATATCTGACCCGTGGTGTCATCCAAATGAAGTAACTATCAAATTTCCCTTCACTGATAGCTTTTAAGTCCAAGAATCATAATTTCAGCATTCCAAAGACAAATCTTATTTCAAGCCTAGTGATCCCATCATCAATATCAGTTCTAAGCACAATTAAAATCCTAAAGCCCGCTTCCAAGCAGAAACGCAGATCACTTACGCGGTGACAGAGTCAGAGGGGTAAAACTCCGAGCTTACCTGACTAGGTCCCCGTGAAGCTGTAAATAAAGACTTTCCCTTCCCTCCCCAGCACAGATTTCTGAGGCTGGCGTCTCCACGGTGCACAGGACAAGATGTAAGTCAGACGAGGTGGCGGCAGGTGTGGCAGCAGAGGTCGAGTCGGCTCCATACAGGTAGACGCAACCTCTCCTGACATCTTCTCTCAGCCAGTCTCTTTCTCGAGAACCAAACCTACTTCGCCTATTCAAACAATTCCTGCTCCCATTGCGTTTCATATTTCTCTAAAAAACATCAAGAGAAAGAAATCATTAGCTAGAATGTCTGGCTCAGTTAGACACGTTCAGTCCTCACTCCACCTTTCCACTCTCGATTCTCCAACACCTCCTGTCCTGGGGCCTTCCACACCTGCCATGCCCATTCCTCAGCTGGAAAACCATTTTCTCTCCTTCAGCTGTTCATGCCTCTGTCCATCGCTTTGTCTGACCCTTTCTTTGTCTTACGTTTTCAGAAAAATATAAGAATAATAAAACATCTGTGGACCTACTACCCACCTTTCACAAATTTTAATATCATGTCATATTTATTTATTTCAGATCCTTATTCTAAAGAATTCTTACATATAAGAATTACATGTCTTACATACATGTAAGAATATATATGTATATGTACATATATAGCTGAAGTCACCTGATACCCCACCTCAATCCCATTTCCCTCCCTCTCTCCCCAGAAACACTCTACTGTACTTGCTATTCACCATTCCATGCATTTTTATATGTTTGCCATATATGTACATATCTATAAACTAAATAAAATTGTTTTCCATGATTTAGAACTTTAAATCCTAACATACTTATTTTTCATTTGGTTCAAAATTGGTCATGCTAATACACCCAGCTCATTCATTTGAATAATATCTCATTATATGAATATACTGCAATTTATATATTCTCCTGCTGATGGCATTTAGTTTGTTTCTAATTTTTTCACTATTAGAAACAATGCTGCGTTAAACATTTCTGCACATGTCTCTACAACGCAAACTGAAAGTTTCTCTAAGGTCCTGACCCTCTGCCTCATATCCCAAATAAGCAAGTACAGAACACGGCACAATGTTGAACAAATGTTCTTTCCATTCTAATCATGTTTCTAAAAAAATTAGTGTTGCATTTGATAATTTAGGTATGTGAAATTCACACACATTACGGTTACCTCAAAGAAAAAACTGCTACAGCAATATGACAAGTCTCTAAAGATCAATATTGACCTACTCTATTTTTATGATGCGCCATTTCTGTTCCCCCCCTTTTTTTTTAACATTTTATGTATTTATTTGAGAGAGAGAGAGAGGAGGGAGGGGGAAGGAGGAGGGTATGGTAGAGAGGAGGAAGGGAGAAGGACAAACAGACTCACCGCTGAGCATGGAGCCCTACACCTGCAGCCCCATCTCACAACCCTGAGATCATGACCTGAGCTGAAACCAAGAGTCCCACGCTTAACCGACTGAGCCACCCAGGCACCCCTGTTCCCTTTAATATAAAGGCATTTCCGCTAACACACTGCCATACCTCTCTAGCATCATTCTCCATTACCTGTCACTGTTTCAGTCACATCCAGCTATTTGTAACTCCCCAAACACACCACGATTCCACAATTCTGTGACTTGTCTGAAATGTCCTTCTCCGTCTTGTCCATCTGACTAGACAGCCTTCAAAACTCTACTCATATGTCACCCTCTCTTGTGTTCCCTATGGAGCCTTCCATGTATCCCATCCCCATTTTCTCTGCATAGCTAGAATTAGTGACTCTACTCTCTCCACAGCAGAGCCTCTTCACCTTGAACATATGTCTACTACTAGGGGGGTCACAATGGGTTTTAATCGTGTATTTGATACTTCTTCCTCTCTTCCACACTGAGAATCTATTACAGTGCCTTAATACTTGAGTGGCACACTGATGCATGCAGAACTCACAGAAATCACATCACAGAATGTATTCCCAGTTTCTACTACAGCTCAATTTGCTCTGGCAAGAGGTTGAACAAACTTGAGGGGAAAAAAATCTCCTTTTTTACAAAGAACCCTAAAATCTTTTTACCAACCACAAAGTAAATAAAAGACTTTTGCTACTATTCCTCATTGGAAGTCAGAAATACCTATAAATAAAGCAAATATTATTTTTGTAGTTACCGAGATTAAGTATTTGAGGATAACTGTGGCACCTAAAATTCAATTTCTAAGATGATAAAGAAAAGTGAAGGAAAAGTGAGAAGGTATTTCCATATGGGAAGAAAGAAAAATATGAGTGAGAATGGCTTCATTGTTTAAATTAAGGATAACAGGTAAATCCATCATTTTACAGATATTAAGGATTAGAATATAGCTATTCAAAACTATGAGGATCATTACTGATTCTAACTTTAGATAAGCAGGATAAACCCCTGCTACAAGTAGGAATTAGGTCTCCTCTTGTCCACAAGATCATTTTCTCAAAGCTGAACTTTTCAGAATTAACACAGGGCTTTCAATGAAGTCCTTATTTTATAAAGACAAAGGCCATCATATTTGTATCGGTAATTTTAGTCACTGAATACAATTAACCACTGATTAATTTTAAATATTCCTTATTTTTTAGTCTTTGGGAATGATCAACTGGCCCATCTAAAAACAGTATTCTATAAGGTACAGTAACATTTATACAAAGAAGCTCTGCATTCTGCACTGACTGGAGAGAAATTTTGCTCCCCTGCTACTTAAAGAGAGAGCAAGTAGATACTATTCCACACAAACACCAAAAGCATCTTTAAAAAAACTTTTTAAGGTCAAATAATGGCCCAATGATCTTCTCAATCTTAGAAAAGTCAAGAAAAATCCCTGGAAGTTATTATATTAGTTCATCCAAGATTCTTCTTCTGGGAAGATTTTTAAAGTCATTTTTAGGGGCGCCTGGGTGGTTCAGTCGGTTAAGCGTCTCCCTTCGGCTCAGGTCATGATCCAAGGGTCCTGGGATAGAGCCCCACGTCTGGCTCCCTGCTCAGCGGGGAGCCTGCTTCTCCCTCTCCCTCTGCCATTCCCCTTGCTTGTTGTGCTCTCTCTCTTTCAAATAAATAAAATCTTTGAAAAAAAAATTTTTTTTAAGTCATTTTTAAATGCATTTATAGGGGTGCCTGGGTGGCTCAGTTGGTTAAGCATCTGACTTCAGCTGGGGTCATAGTCTCGGTGTCCTGGGATCAAGCTTTATGTCAGGCTCCCCAATCAGAAGGGAGTCTGCTTGTCTCTCTCCCTCTGCCCCTCCCCCTGCTCTCTCTCTCAAATAAATAAAGTCTTAAAAAAAAGTGTTTATATATTTCCCTTAAGACTCTAAATCCTTGGCAGCTCTTTCTGCCCATGGGTCCTGTCCCTATGCTTTAATAAAAACACTTTTTGCATGGGGCGGGGAAGACTATATAAATTCCTTAAGAACTTTATCGAAACACATGTGTTGTTGGTCAAAGAATGATATCTCCTACTTATATGATATATTCCACCCGGTGAAGATAAACTGCGGAGTTAGACCTTTAGTAGGTATCATTCCCTTAAACCTGCTCAATAGGCACTTAAAAGACCTAGATACCAAGCAAGCATAGCCTTCTAGCAACAATCTAGATGGACTGTTCAGCTATTATTAGTTATTGCTGAATTACCTAGTGCTTCCTTCTCCCCTGCGAAAAGCATCAGAAAACCCTGGAAAGGCCAATACTGTCCGCTGATAGACTGTCAGCTTTTAGAATCACTTTTCCACTGAAATTGCTAGATTAAGAACATGCTATTGCTTCCCTTACTCTTATGTAAATCTGCTGACAAACTTTTCTAAAAGGGAACAGGTCTATAATCAACTCTCACATCAAACAAGTGTAAAAGAGCATATTTCAGATTTAAATAGGGGCCCCTCGGTGGCTCAGCTGGTTAAGCGACTGACTTGATTTCGGCTCAGGTCATAATCTCAAGAACGCCAAGAGGCTACAGAGCCTGCTTGAGATTCTCTCTCCCTTTGCCCCTCCCCCACACATTCTCTCCCTCTCAAAAAAAAAAAAATTTACACATACATTTCTAGAAAGTGCAAGTCTTTAGAGTAGGCCATGAATTAAGTACCCACTTCAGTTTTAAGCTTTTAACTCTAAAAATTAAAATAACACATGAGGGCTGTGATCAGTTCAAAGGTGATAAACTATTAAACGCCCCCGTACAATTAACTCTAAGATATGTATGGGAAAAACAGAGTCTGGTCAAGTAACTCTCCCTACTCACTGAGTTCTATTAGAATGTGAAATACCATAAGGTAAGAGATAGGCTCCTGCATTCAAAACTTTAAAACAATAAGGGCTCATCTCTAGGAATATATGTTAAGGAATATTTTGGAAAGGGTGGGATGAGATAAGCAGAGGAAGAATATTTCAGTTCATTAAAAATCATTTTAGTATTCTTTGATTTTTAAAAACCATATACACACATTACTTGGCTAAAAACCTGAAACTAGTACTGATGAAAATTGATCTCATGGCACTTGCTGCCCAGTTATAACTTCATATCTTCTACAGTCTGAGTAAAAAAATAATCCCAAAATTGTAGCAAACATCTGGAAAACTATGCTTCATAGCTACTCCCAATAATCTTAAGAGTATTACAAATAGGGCGCCTGGGTGGCTCAGTCATTAAGTGTCTGCCTTCGGCTCAGGTCATGATCCCAGGGTCCTGGGATCGAGTCCCACATCGGGCTCCCTGCTCGGCAGGAAGCCTGCTTCTCCCTCTCCCACTCGCCCTGCTTATGTTCCTGCTCTTGCTATCTCTGTCTCTGTCAAATAAATAAAATCTTTAAAAAAAAAAAAGAGTATTACAAATATCGTACTTATATTCCAACAATAGTAAAGGGGTACATTCTAATTAGCAATTTGCTAAATAAATCTGGGAGTAGATTTTGAATCAAACGTTCCAATACCCCATACTGATGGACCTAGATCTAATCTGGCTAAATTATATTGGCTTAGTTATATTAGCCTTTTTATGAAGATCTGTATTATTTGACAATAATGATGCTCATAACTTTGTAGTTAGTATAAAAGCATTACAAAAAAGAACAGTAAGCTTTTTTCAAAGGGTCTTCAAAGAACAAGCAGGAGATTATGACTTCTACCTATATATTCTTTTCCAGTTTCACTTGGCACAAAATTCAACCACTCAGCTACTTAAGGAAACTTAAGTGTGCAGAACACACAGCACCTGTTCTCCATAGCCAATCCCATTTATTTGCAAGGATTATTTAAAGTGCTGACCATATGCAATAAAGCAAGAGACACAAGGGCATCAGACACTGTCAGCCTCCCATACCACCAACCCAGTACTATAACCAAGATTAATTTCTGGCATCTTTCTAACGGTCCCCAGATTAGAGCCCTAAGGAACCAGCAGTAAATTTGACCACTTCCTGAAAGTCTAGGAAGGCAGGACCCTTTGAATCAAGAGCCTCCTTTCTCAATTCCTTCCATCTCACAATTCACTCCCTCCCCCACAAAAAGTTGTTATTAAAAAAGCCAAGGTTATCTTCTAGACCAGAGGGCATTACCTATCTCTCAGACCTGCCATTTCCTGATAAGCCAGAGCAGCACAACTTTTTTTTTAAAGTTCATTCACAATTTACATTTGATGACCTTATAGTTTTAAATAAATATCTAAAAGCCTTAAAGTAATTATACTTAAAACTTACAGTTAAATAAGTTAAAATAAATATGTACAAGGTTTATGCAGAAGTAAAGGTAAACTATGAAAAGTTATTGCTTTAAGTCACTGCATTAAGACTGAGAGGTAACAGCAGAAAAAAAAATGTTTTATATTTTAGAGAGCTCTATTTTATACTGTTTCATGGATGGATTCACCAGATGCTTCACACCTATTTTTTTTTTTTTTCGGTGTTCCCATCTTTGCAGTGTCCTACAAATAATCTCAATAGACCGTGCTCACCCTTGATTCCAATTAACAACTATTACTTAATGTATTTTTTAACATCATGTATTTTCACTGTTTTGCAAAGTATTTTTGAAAGACACCAAAACCTCTTAATTTTCTATCCTCTCTTCCGTCTCGCTGGCAAGTTTTAAATACTGCTGATTTCCTCTTCTAAAACTCTAGAAGGAATTCTATTTCATCTCCAGAAGGACATCTAGTTTATATACTTGACCTACAGAAAAAAATCCTCTCCAACTATTTCAGAGGCCAGAAGAAAACCATGCAGAACCCCTCCTTTAAATCATCTTCACTGTCCCCTGCCGACCCTTGTGCATTTAAACTTCTTGCCATCCCCTTCAAGGCTCCACTCCCCGCCTTGCCAGATTCTGCTTTCATTTTCCTCCTACTCCCCCCAATTCCTGCCCCAAAACCCCGCTAGCTGCCTGTTGCATAACCTCTCCCCCATTACCGTCTCCCTGGATTGTTAGCCCGGCTCCCGCAAACAGGAATGCCCTTTTTGCCGAACCCCTCCTCCCTGCTGCAACACGCCCAGAGATTCCCCGAGATTAAGCTCCTCCGCGGATTCTCTCTCCAGGCGGGCAGGTGGAGCTTGCAGGCCGGCGCCTCGGAGCGGAGAGCCGGGTCCTAACTTCGGTGGCGAGCCCCGAGGGCAGAGTCGGCCCGCTCCACCCGGCGTAGCCCCGAGCACACGGCAGCGCCCGGCCAATCACCGCCGCCATCCTCCCGCTGGGGTGATGTCTTCAGGTGTCCGGGGAGAAAGCCCTGCGTACTTCCAGCCCCGCTCTCGGGCCACGGGCGACCGGTCCCCGGCCCTGACCGAGGCCGAGGGCGGCCGAGGCGAGCCCCCGGGTCCCAGAGGAGCCGGGTGGGCGGCGGCGGCGGGGCGGACGCCGGACCGAAGGCGTGGGCCTGCGAGGCGGGTGGCGCGCGCCCAGGGATGGGCAGCGGAGGGGAGACGAAGGCGGCCGAGGCCGAGGTGGGGGCCAGGCGCGGAGGCCGAGGCGGGGACCGCGGCGCCCCCAGCCGGACTGCGGGGCAGCCGGGCGTTGAAGCGGACAGACTGACGCGGCGCGGGGGTCGCCGGCTGCCTCGGCCACTGCGCGGAGCAGGGGCGGCCTCTCCCCGCCCTTGTTCCCTCCCCAGCCCGCCCGCCTCACCTTCAGGACCCGGATCCCTCCCGGCAGGCGGCTCGCGGGCGCTTCGGGTGGCTCCGGGGGCTCGAGCGGGCCCGCGGGCCCCGGCTCCACCTCCCCCATCGGCGGCGGAGGCTGCACAGGGACGCCGGGCCGGCGCGACGGCGCGCGAAGCCTCGGCGGCGCGCGCGAGCAGCCCGCGGCCCCGCCTCCCGCGGCCGCCCGCCCCGCCCCGGGCCCCGCCCCTCCCGCAGCCCCGCGGGACCTGCGTAGCTGCGGGCCCGGCGCGGCCCAGAACTCCGCGAGCCGCATCCTGGCTGGGCGGCTGTGCGGACCCCGCGGGCGGAGCCGGGCGCCTCCGCAAGGCTGGGCCTGCGCCTCCGGCCGCCCTCAGTTTGGAGGACTGAAGCACAGGGAGAGTGATTTACTGCTATCCCCGCCTCCGAAGTATCGGCTGGACTTGGGGCAGGTGGGGTCTGCACCTGTTAGTAGTGACAGGACGCTGCCCTCCGCAGAGGGTGGCTCTTGTAACTTACCTCTCCCAGACGTTTCCTCTTTCACCTCCAAAACTGGCCTGGCACCCTCAAATGCAAAGCCCCACTGAACGGATTGTTGAGAACAGTCACCTTTGCAAGGCCTTTTCTCTTATTAGAGATGCTCACGATGTTCTTTAGCAAATTCGACCCAACCTCGTGTACAAAATGTCAACTCACCTCCCAGCCATATTGTAATTCCCTTTTCTCCTCCTTTAGTAGAAGTATCAGAATTCTTTACTCTGCCTCAAGCCACAATATGGTCTAAGACCATTTTATTATTTGCAAGGCTAATTCAGAAAATCTTTAAAAGTTAATTTATTATTTTAATTCCTGCAGTGATGTACTTTGTGGCTAGCCAGTCGGCCAAATTTGGAGTCAGCCCAATTCCAAATTTGAGCTTTACCTCTTATTACACCTATACCCTTGTGCGATTTACCTGATTTGAGCCTTTGCTTCTTAGCTGTGAAATAGAAATTAGTATCTGTCTGGCAGTTATTATCAAGATTTTGTAAAGGCATACAAAGTGCTTAGTAGGGATTCATAATAGTCATTATAATCCTGATTTTCCAAATTTAGAATTTACTCAATTCCTCAGAGTTCTCTTCCTGTAATTTCTACTCTAGATTTTCCTAGGAAACCTTTTAGACTTCTGGATTTTAGGGCTTTCCTTCTTAAACAAGTGTTAAAGAATCTTCAAGCAATATGTAAGGAATTAAGCAGCAAAAAATCAGTAATTCCCTGAGCTTTGAATTGGTAAAAATAGTATCACCTTATCTACTGCTCCAGCTTGCCTAGCCCATACCAACTATATGGTTAAAATATTTTAATTATAGGCTTAGTACAAGAGAGTTTGAGATCTAACAGTACAGTCTGCACGTACCCCCTTTCTACTATGAGATATGTATCCATTTGGAGATCTTTTCAATTACAAGACAAAATCTGACTCTGTACAAAAGTTTGGCCACTACTTTCTCCCTTCACATGAACTACTTTGCATATACTAAAATTCCAATGTCCAGTAGTCTTCATTTGTCTCATTTTAAAATTAAAAATGACTTCTATGAGTCTGGTATAAAGTGAAAAAAGCTCTCAGGTTGACTACCTCCTGGGTCTTCGTTCTACCTTGAAACTACTTTCAAGAAAGCTACTCAAAGTAGTTGAATTCCCATTTCCGTGCTTACTGGGTAACTTCTTCCCGCAGGAACACTGGTATATAAGCTGTAAGCACCCATATGGGGAGAGAAGTGGATTTTGACAGAGGAGGGAAGGGACTGTGGAAAGACCAAAATGTGGTTCAGAATTAGTGTTTCTAAAAAGCCTGTTTCTTGAGATTTTATATGTTACATTTTCCTGATCTCATAAGAAGCTTTTTATTGATTAATCACCTGAAGGGAAAGGATTTTATCCCAGGACCAGCATTTTGAGTTCATGCTGGGGAACAGCAGTGGTAGATTGGGTTTTTTAATTAATGGAATAAGGGCTAACGCATCAATTCAGAATACAAGCATATGCTAAAAGTTATGTATTTCCTACTTCTTCATTCATCAACAACAGTAGTACCTCTTTCAAAAGGAAAACCAAAACCAAAAAAAAAAAACTACCAACCCAGATATTCCAGGGGATCATTTACGATGCAACTCTTGAAAGGTCTCCATGTTTTAAGATCCAATTCGGCAATCAACCAATTGGATTCTCCTTTTTCTTTCCAAATCATGTACTGCCATTAACATTTTATATTGTTTCAAAGGTCATATATTCATGTTCTTCCCCAGTTCAAGGCAGTGTGCATTATGTATGCCAAGGGTTATATAACTACAATTTCTGGAAATGGTAAACAGCTGAAACTAACCCTAAAAATAAAATCCTCTGGGAATTTCTGTGCAAAAATCCATCTGCCCTCACTGCAGGTTCATGGTTACAAAAATCACTGTTTAGATCAAGCCAAGAGACAGAGAAGTCATTTCTGCCTCCTCTCTGCATCTTTCCTATAAGCAGCTGTCTATACCTCTCTCTCCACCTGGGGAGGGAAGGAGACACACACACACTTTATCCCAGGAGCTTTTCCTAATCCTCACTACAAAATCGAAACAAAGTCTAGAGAAGAAAAGTTTGTCCAACTATGGTAGAAGAGCCATAAGGTCTTACCACATTCACTTATTTATAGCTAGTTCCCACTCCTTTAATGATCACAAAGTCATCTGGAGGCCTAAATCTCTTTTCTACCTTAGGTTGAACAGATTTAGATTTTTTTTTTTTTAAGATTTTATTTATTTGAGAGAGAGAGCACAAGAGTGGGGTGAGGGGCAGAGGGAGCAGCAGACTCCCCACTGAGCAGGGAGCCCGATGCGGGGCTGGATCCCAGGACCCCAGGATCATGACCTGAGCCGAAGGCAGACGCTACCTGACTGAACCACCCAGGTGCTGCAGTTTTAGAAAGTCTTTATTTTAGTTCCAAAGAAACAGGTAGTATTTACCTGGCCTCAGGGTTTGAAGGGATATATTTTCAAAATATGGGGACAATTGAACTAGGGGAGGAAATAGCATGGAAAACCCTTAAAAGTGATAAAAATTACCTCAGTCCTTCTGAAGTTCAAATCTCAACACTATTCATTGTATTGTTGAGTAAATGCCTGAAGTCTATTACTAGCTAAACTTTTCTATTGTAGCTTTTATATTTTCCTCTAACATGAAATTACATGCAGATGAACATGTTAACTAAATTTAATATTAGAAACAAAAATGAATTTTAACTAAACCACATATAAGATTACAGAAATGTCACTTATCAAACAGTGCCAAAGGGCACTTCTGCATAAACTAGATATATGCCAAGGCTTCTCTTCTCCTTCTCACTTAGGGGGCTTTCACGATCTCCCCCTTCTCAATCAAGAGAGTATCAGGGATCACCCAAGCAATAGAAAGCCTATAGCTTCCAACACCCAGCCACTCTCACTTCTATGGAAGAATTCACATTAAATAGATCATGAAATAGAATTCATTTTGGCTGGTCAAACCTTACTCTTCCCAGTCACAGATACACTTAAACAATTTACAAATAGCTTATAACTAAAACCCCATGACCACCTCTAAATACACATTTCACTTTGATATGATTTCTTTGCCTTGTTTCAAAGTTCACCCATGTGGAGAAGTAAGCATGAGTTAATAATCATTAGTTAAAATTCCCAATTGCACTTTTGACTGTTATAGACTACAAGTTTTTTTTTAGGTTGTTCAAATTCTTCTAGGTGAGATTTCTGCGTAAAAGGAACATTAACAGGTCAGTAAGTTTGGCTCAAAGCTCTGGAATAAGAATTCATTCAAGGCTTCTCCAATCCACTTATAAGAAGCAAGGAAGCAAATTTTAAATCATTGAGTATTGACTTTTTATTATTAGTCACTGTTCATAATTTGTTTCAACCAAAAGACAATACACACAGCAGAATTCTAATGCATCCCATGTAAATGTTTACATCCATTTTATTCCTCACTCGCCTCTAAGACTTATCATTTAATTTTAAATTTTTTTTACATCTCAAAAATATGTCTGCAATAATTAGAATTAGCTGTCCCACTTAGAAACAGCCTTTTAATATTTTTACAGTAAAGAAGATGTGATGGGGCTTAATGAAAATGTAACTTACAACAATTATGAAAGAAAAGGGACTTTACAGGGACACAGTGGGAGTTCACAAAGGAAAGAGTCCAGAAGCTCTTTCCCATGAGCCCCCCCCCCAAACTGAAAACAAAAACAAAACACACAAAGCGCAACAGCAGGTTCCAAAAACAAAAACAAAAAAACTCCGATGCTCCATCCTGAAGCCAGAATCAGCCTCACGGAAGTTCACGGAAGCAACTGTGCAAGCTGCTTCAGCACGTTCTTCTGTTTAAGTGCGCTGGGTCCTGGAACCCTGCAGATGGAGCCCACTCGCTACTATTGCTTGAAAAAGAGTGATTCACTTCCACAAGCAGCCCCACCCTCCTGAGCCAAAGCCGGTCAACGTGTTTTAAACTTCAGGACTTTCGGCTCTTCAGTGACCCTCCCCACTCCCAAACACATGAGTATACAGTCATGAACCACCTCTGCACCAACCACAAATTCGTAAATATCCACTTTTTGCTCGCTAGCTCTCATTCGGTTTAGGGCAATGCAGATAAGATACATTCACTAGAAAAAAATAAGACATATTCAAACTCTTTCTTCCCCCCTAGTTCTCATGGCCCAAGTATTTTCCAATGCATAAAATAATAAAGTTGAACCTCAAAAACAGTATCCCCTAACATCCAACCTCTTCCAGAAGAATGTAAAAATGAAAAGCATGTTATACCGTAGATGGAAATACTCAAACCGTTAGTGCTGAACAGTTTCAAATGTCTACTTTCTTATATGAATGGGACAAATAAAGGGTATGAACCACATCTTTAACCCAGTTAAGAGGGAAAAAATCCCCTCCCAAATGTTACACTGAGGAATGTTTCTTTAAATGAGAAAGACCTTAAAATGAACAGATGATCACTACAGACAGCATAAAACATTCCATGACTGTCCCAATCACCTCAAGGTAACAGCACCAGAGCATTGTGGGAGAAGCTTCTCGGGTAGAGCACCCTTCCTGCAGTTTTTTGAGATCACTTAGATGAATTGTCCCTTAGGATTACTTGGGTGGAGGGGGTGGGAGTGATAGGATACACTACTCTGAAAGAGGGGGGGGGAAATGAGGTAAAAACGCATGTGAAATTGTCCGAGTATGTGTAGGCTCACTGCTCATCACCCTGGGGTTATTAAGACAGCCATGGAAATCACTCTTTCCTCACAATGGCTCTGACGTAAATCTATCCAAATCTGCTCCCCCTTGCATGGTCATACCAGGGAAATAAATTACTGAAATGTGTAAGTATTCATAGAAAGTAAGAGATTTCTCCTTTTAGCAGCAAGGCCAAGTACGAGGAGAACTAATTCTGATCCTAGAAACTAAGGCACGCTGAAGCCTTCAAAGATCCCATCATTTGAAAGAGTCGTCACAACCATCAGGATCCTAGGCAGCTTTCTGGCCGCTAGTTCTTCAGTGTGGTGCTCAGCTTCACTTTCCAAAATCACTCCAAATATTCTAGGCAGCACCCTTTGCGTTAAGGCCATGATTTTTATCCCGTCTAGACAAAGCTATGGATAATCACATAACTCTACCTCAAAACTATAATCACGCACGGAGATGCTTTGTTACTAGAGTAGACCCTTTCCAGCTCCACTAGCTAGCACTGTCTTATAGCATGGTCTTCGGCAGATTTCTCAGATTCAATTCAGTCCAACTAAAGAAACTTGAGCTGGTCAACTATTAACGTGAGAGAAAAATAAAGCCTCTAACCCAGAGAGGAATGTTAGATAAATTCTGTTCGAGAAATCCACCAACACTATGTTAATCCTATTCTGTTTCACAGCATTAAGTATCCATCCAATGAAATCAGTCGGCAAAGAAACCTTGAAAGGCTATTCTCCATTGCCCAGGCTGAACAAGTTGTCTGAAACATACACTAGTCCACACTTGCCTTTACTAAAAACTGTGCATGCACAAGGTAATATCCTGTTCTTGACTCAACCATTTACCCAGTAGAGTAAGTTTTAGCAAATCTTGCTCTTGTTTACGAGTAAGACCAGAAAGTTTCCCCTTTGAAGCCTTTTAGTTCAACCCCAGTTTGTCAAATGTTAGGAATAATCTAGCATCTGATACAGAGCTAGATTTGACAAGACACTGAAGATTTTAAGTAAAGGCTTGGTGAAATGAGGGGGGAGAAAAAAGAGTTTTGTATCCAGGTTTAAGACCAAAGCCAAAGTAGTCCTTATACTGTACTCAATACAGTAATGATTGCAAACATTCTAAGAGCAAGGCAGTCCTGACTCGTCCTCTCTTCTTGAGCACATCAGACATGGCACCTGTGCACGCGAACGAACACAGGACATTCACCATGTGCCACCGAAGTCACCTTACCTCATCCCAGCAACTCAGTGTCAAGGTTTGAGAACACAAGGGTCCTTTCTAAAAAGCACTCGGCACTCTCCCTAGTTTCAAAAGCTCCAGACCTCAGGTCTTTGATGCAGATGTTCATGAGACCGGCCTCTCTCATGAGACCAACTTCTCAGACTCAGGAAAGGATACGCCTACTCTATGGTGTCCATAAGACTTCCTCTCACAAGGGGGCAAGGAAGCTACAAGGCTTCATTCCAACACCATAAAGTACAATATAGGAAAGGTTTCTTTAACCGCGTGGTCTTTATTTCAGTGCCAGTGTTACAGATACAACACAAATGTTCCAGTTAGAAGAAGGAATTCAAACGGAATGCCAAGGTCCAAGCCAGGCTCAGGAAATAAAAAGGAAGGTTTGGAGTAATGGAGAAGATGACTCCAATATGCTCTAGGATGAGTCTGATACTCACTCTTCCTATGGGCAAAGGTGCTTTTGTTAAGGAGTCTGATCTTAAAAAGCAAACTCCTCTTTCCACCCATTTACCATAGTTCAACAGGCAAGTTATGGGCTTAGGAGAAACTTTAAAATTTGTGGTGGGGATAGGGGCATTAATAACTATTAATATGCCTTTTAGAAGTTGTCCACTTTGCACTTTCAGGGGAATCAATTTTGAAAATCATGGGGAGTATTCATGACTACAGCTAAAGAATGGAGAGAAAGGGGAGCTGGAAGAGCCTTGGGAGTTTCTATTACAAAGAGAGCACCATATCCTTCATGCCGAATCTCAACACAAGCTCTTTTTAACTGCATCTGTCCAGTGTTTACAAATAACCTCTCCAGGTCTGCCCAGGTCTTGGTAACAAACATACATACATGTGTGTGTCTGTGTGTATACAGCAATGCACAGAAAAGGCTACCAGGAGCCTAATGCCTCTTTCAAACATTGGGGGAACCAGTAGAAAAAGGCAGGGCTCCCTAATGTCCATTGTTAACATTTCCATTCCGAATGCCTGATGTAAAAAGCGCCTGAAGATGGTAACCCAGCTAGTGAGGAGTGGATACCCCCACCTCGCCCAGTCCACAGAAAAACACAGTAGAAAGAAGGGGCAACTCTTTGCTGCAGAGACAGAGTGAGTGTTTTCTTGCCATGGATTCCAGTCCTCTCCTCCAGACCAGCTGCTTATTTCCTCAGGGGCCCAGGGAATGTTGATTCTGGCTGTAAATGTGGGAGGGGTGGAGAAGTGCGGACAAAGGAGAAGAGGAGGAAGAGTGCAAAGTAGCCTCCAGAAGCAGCCGGCCTCAACAGTGGAGGAGAGGAGATTCGTCTTTGACAATGCTTCAAGGTCAGCAATAACTTCAGGAAAATCCTCCTCAACAGTTCTCTTTAGCTCCTCATGCCCATGGTACAGTTGGGGGGGACTTGCCAGCAATCACAACCTCCTTCCCAGGGTTCCTTTGATTGAGTGGGACAAGAATGAGAATGGTGCCGGGCCCTCATTGCCAGGACTGAGGGGGAAAGTTGTTCACTTCTGCTAGATCTTGCATTGCTGAGCCCTTGTGGTTATATGTGAGCTTGATTCGCATTCGCAGCTGTTGCTGTAGAAGAACAGAGAATTGTAAATTACACAGTGAAAGGAAATCTGTAGAATCTGTGTGGTCCACAAATAGACCTTTAATCCAAACAAATTATTTTAGAGCAAAGCTGCCTCTTAAAAATGACACACAGGCAAATAACCACTACCACCACCGTTACTGCCTAGTACTCTGGCCAACATCACGCAGTCGAGTAGAGAAAGTGCATCTCCGGAACACAGCATCAACTTCAGTCCGAGAACTGCATTCACGGGACAGAACCACTCGGGAGCAGTTTCATAGTAACAGTGGCTGAGGGCTTCTCAAAAAGATTCAACCCTTGTATCCAAGTTTCCAGAAAAATGAGGTAAACATACTCATCTTTTTTTTTAAAGATTTTTTATTTATTTATTTGACAGAGACAGAGAGAGAGAGCGAGAGCAGGAACACAAGCAGGGAGAGTGGGAGAGGGAGAAGCAGGCTTCCTGCCAAGCAGGGAGCCCGATGTGGGGCTCGATCCCAGGACCCCAGGATCACGACCTGAGCTGAAGGCAAACGCTTAACAACTGAGCCACCCAGGCGCCCCTAAACATACTCATCTTATGCTCTACATTCAGAGATACTGTTGCTCTGTCTGTAAAACCAATAGTAAATGTGAGCATAAACTTGTTTTATTCCCAAGACATAAAAGAAAAAAAAATTATGTTACTTATGGTAATAGAAGTCATTTTAAGAAAACTCAATTATAAACCCCTTTACTTTACGTGGCAGATTTCAAATATTAATGCATTAAATAAATTTTTACCCTTCTGGTATGTTATAATTTTAATTATTTATAAAAATAAAAACAAGGAAAAAAAAGAAAATTTTTACTCTATGTATCAGATCATCAAAGGAATCTAGGCTTGTGCTATAGGCAGATACTCAGAATCCAGTGAGTACCAGAGGAAAGGCAAATGCTCTAAGAGGAAGAAATCATCATGCTGGGGTTATAAGACACTGCTGGACCTCTTTCAAGGTGAAGAAATTCTCTGAACCATTTTCAAAAACTGTTTGAAAACTAGTCAATTGATTGCTATTAAAAGTGGAGTCAATTTACTTCTTTGAGAAGATATAATGAAAATATTGCTTAATTTCAGTTTCTAAAGCTACTTTTCATTTGGCTGCTTCATTAAAAATGCTTCCACTTGTACTGTACACACTTAATAATCACAGTAGTAAATATGGATATATGTGGTTCTACAGATACTCTTACCCCAGACTGCAACTGGTATAAAAATTAAAATGTCTAAGGAGCACCTGGGTGACGCAGTCGGTTGGGCATCTGACTCTTGGTTTCTGCTCGGGTCGTGATTGCAGGGTCGTGATACCAAGCCCCGCGTCAGGCTCTGTGCTCAGCGCAGAGTCTGCTTGAAATTCTCCCCCTCCCCCATGTGCTTTCTCTCTCTCTCCCTCTCTCTAAAAGAAATAAATAAATCTTTATTTTTTTATTTTTTTTTTTTTTTTTTTAAAGATTTTATTTATTTATTTGACAGAGAGAGAGCGAGCGAGAGCAGGAACACAAGCAGGGGGAGTGGGAGAGGGAGAAGCAGGCTTCCTGCCGAGCAGGGAGCCCGATGTGGGACTCGATCCCAGGACCCTGAGATCATGACCTGAGCCGAAGGCAGACGCTTAACGACTGAGCCACCCAGGCGCCCCAAGAAATAAATAAATCTTTAAAAAAAAAAGATTAAACTGTCTAAGCTTTCCCTCTTCTCTTGATAGATATTAGATCTGTAGATAGATAGATCTAAATAGATAATTCCTTAAAGCTGCATTTTAGGGATGCCTGGGTGGCTCAGTTGGTTGAGTGCCTGACTCTTGATTTTGGCTCAGGTCATGATCTCAGGGTCATGAGACTGAGCCCCACATTGAGCTCTGTGCTGGGTGTGGAGCTTCCTAAAGATTCTCTCTGCCCCTCCCGCCCCCTCTCCCTCTCAAAAAAAAAAAAAAAAAAAAGGCTGCATTTTAATGCTGCCACTAAGCCATTTCAAGTGTCTAGGCTGTGTTTATTATCTAATCTACAAAAGAATAAAGAGGATAGACTAGACATTTTCACAGATTTCTTCTATAACTATGAGTCAGAGAAAACCTAGAGAAACAAAGCAGAATTTTATTTCAGGAAATATGCTTACACGTCACTCAGACACTGTCTTCAAATGTGCTACTCACCTTCTGCGGGTTGAGAACTTTAATGACTTGTGTGATGGTCCCCGTATTAAATGCTGGGACAACGCTGCTGCTTGGAGACAGAAGCTGCAGCTGGAATGTCTGTGGAGAACAAAGGGCACACTCTTCAGAAAAAAGAATACACTCAATATTATGTCAGAGATGTCAACAAATAAAAAAAAGTCAGACACCCAGATAATTACTCAAGTAACAGACTGACCGACTACTACGTTCTGTTTGTTCTCCAGATATCAACAATTCAGAGTATGTGGGCTGACTATAACCTTCACGTTATTTTTAAAAACCCCACTGTTAGGTCTTTGATCATGAAAATTAGCAATGAGCCACCCTCCTCTTTCAGGCAGAAGGAACTTTAGCCTACCACTTTTCAAAAGGTGGCCAATTCTTGTTTTGGCAACCTCACTTAATAGTAACTGATCAACTATGCAGGTAAAAAAACGGGTGTGTGTGGCTAAAAAAAAAAAAAAAAAAAGCTAGAAAGAAATGAAAAAGAAAAACAAAAAACCCTTTCTACAAATAACAAACCAGCATACCAATCACCAAGTACAGGCCTTTATGCTTTTGTGTATTTGGATGGTTGGGATAGGGAGACTTAAACTTTTGTTTTCTCAAGTCTACATAATCTGGAATGTGTCAAGGGCTACATGCAGAGGTAAGGAAAGGCTGGAAAGAGCCAAGCTGTTAATATGTATGTGGAATACTCAGGATCTCCCCCATCGGGGTCACAGGTCTTATGAGAACAATTTCCTGCAGAGCTAGCCTATACAGCAAAAAACCTGGAAAAGCCAATTGCCATAATTTGTAGTGTTGGGGGTTTTATTTGTTTGTTTACAGAGAAGAGAGATAAAAGTGCTATCAGCAAGACAGGTAAACCATAACTGTTAGCACAATATAGTATGTATGTAGCTATTCTACATACTAGGATTTTGCTTTATTTTTTATTTTTTTAAGTAGACTCCATGCCCAGCGTGGAGCCCAACATAGGGCTTGAACTCATGATCCTGAGATCAAGACCTGAGCTGAGATCAAAAGTCGGACACTTAACTGACTGAGCCACCCAGGCAGCCCCATACTAGGATTTAAAAAATTTTTCCTGAAAGTATAGTTTTCTAAAATAATGGAGAGTGCGGAGAAAAAATAGAGAGGGAAAGAGAGGCAGAGGGAAGAGTGACAGAGAGAAGAGGGAGAAAAAGAGAGAAAGAAAGAGAAGGGAAAGGGGGAGAGAAACAGAAAAAGACAGGTGGGGAGCGGCGCTGGCGGGGGACAAGAGGAGGAAAGTCTATCCAGCCTTCTCTTAGGACCAAAATTGTAAGAGTGAAGAGATTTAATATCAACTCACAGACTTATTATGTTGGGTCTTATGATAATTCTATTATCAAGATAGATTATGTAAGCTGAAATATTATTATGTACATTTATTTCATCAAATGTAAGATGCCATTGTTTTTCACACCATTATTTTATATGCACCACTGAGAAAGAAAACAGGCTACCAACTAAATTACGATAAAGTCCCAATTTTAAAATGCATCTCAAGTTCAGAGATAATAAAAAGTAACAGCAGAATCTATGAAATATGATTATTTTGAAGTTCAAGATACATCATGACATGCAAAAAGGTATTATGCAGTCCAACACCAAAAATAAGGCCATACTTTAATGGCAGAGACGCTATGTTGCTAGAGCACAGCCTAGAGTAACGAGTGTAAAACCCAAAGTTGCAGCAGTTAATGTTTACTGAGCAATGAACATATGAAAAGTGCTTTAAAACAGTCCAGAGTACATAAAACTCATCTATCCCTCAAACGAGCCCTAGGAAGTAGGTATCACTGCCACCATCCAGCCTCCCTTTGTAAACAAGAAACTGAGGCACAGAGCCTAAGTGTGCTTAATGTCATACAACTACTACTGAAACCACCCCACTCTAGTGCTTCTAAAAACATCTACATTACTCTGGCTCCTAAAAAATGCAAGTAAAGGAGGCTACAAAGTCAGCAGTAACCACAAATAAAAGGTCTTCAATTTCCAAAAATGTGTTGTTTGAATGTCATACTTCACATGTCACTGCAAAGATTAGATTAGCTTATTCTAAAACAAGGGGTGGCAAACTATGACCCATCGGCCAAGAATGACCCAACATCTGTTTTTGTAAATGTTTTATTGGAACAGAATCACACTCTTTCATTTATATATATGGCTTTTTGTCCCCACTATATCAACAGAAATGAGTAGATGCAACAGAAACCATATAGCCTAAAATACTTACTATCTTGTCTTTGCCAGAAAATTTTGCCCATTCTTCATTCTCAGTATTTCTTTATACAGAACTTTTCATTTTTCAAAGACGGACATAAATTTTCCTTAAACTAAGATTTGGTATAAACAAAGCTTCAATTTACAAAAACAAGCAGTCATTGTATCAATACTAAACTAGATATTAATGAAGAAGGAATGTTTCTTTCACTTAATAAATATCAAGAGATGAAAACTTTTAATTCGGATCCAGTAACTAGAAGAGAATACCAAATAGATAAAGTCCTTCATCTTAATGAATTTTAATTCCATGTTAGAATTTGTGTTTTTTAGGTTTTTACCACTGTATTACTGAACCCCACCCATCCTCAATGACCTGAGCATTAGCAGACCACTTTGTAGAATTCTGCTGTGAATCTCACTAGCTATTACCAGAATGTCCTTTCTTTATATTGTAAGAATATTTCTGACCAAGTAAAAAGCTTTCAAAATGACATGCTTCAATGAACCATAATACATTATTGTTAATTTGGGTTAAATCTGCAAATTTAGTTTAACTTCTAAACATGAAAATATATCACTTATCAAATGCATGAAAAAGGCAAAGAAGACACTGTAGTACCTTTGGTACTGCAGCCTGAAAAACAAAGTCTGTCATGTCCAGCTCCGTGCTGTTGGAGGCCTGTATCGTTATCACGGTGACGCTAGGGTTGGTATTTGACCGTTCAAAGGTGAATTCTATCTTCAAGCCGTTCTTACTGTATGCTGTGATGGAGGGGATGCCTGGAAAGCACAGGAAGATCAGTCTAACTGCAGTCAGCTTAATGCTTACAGAATTATTCTTTTCTTCAATAACCACCTCTCACCGAGGGTGATAACACCAGTAATCGTACCTGTAGTGATGTCATTGAAAAGAGGCTGTGATGAAAGCCCATCCAACAAGAAGGGGGGCTGGGCTACCTGTGGGACTGAGGCAGGGGCAGGAGCAGCAGCTGGAGCACCTAAATGAAACATTCTGGTGGTAAGTCAATCTTAGCCAGCATGACAAAGCTCACCAAAAATAAATAAATAAATAAATAAATAAATAATAATAAAAAAATACAGGAGAAAATTGTTATATCTTAGGTTAAGAGAAGGATTCCTTAAACAAGATGCGAAAAGCATAAACCAGGGGCACCTGGGTGGCTCAGTCAATTAAACATCCCATTTTTGGTTTCAGCTCAGGTCAGGGTTATGAGATCAATCCCTGTGTTGGGTTCCATGCTGAGTGCAGAGCCTGCTTAAGATGCTTTCTTCCCCTCCCACTCTGCTGCTCCCCCTCCTCACACTCTCTAAATAAATAAATATATATATATAAAGATTTTATTTATTTGACACAGAGAGAGACACAGCAAGAGAGGGAACACAAGCAGGGGGAGTGGGAGAGGGAGAAGCAGGCTTCCCACTGAGCAGGGAGCCCGATGCGGGGCTCACTCCCAGGACCCTGAGATCATGGTCTGAGCCGAAGACAGACGTTTAACGAATGAGCCACCCAGGCGCCCCAATAATATATTTCTTAAAAAAAAAAAAAAAAAAAGAATAAACCATAAAGAGAAAGAACTATTCAAATACTTTAAAATGAATAACTTTTATTCATTAAAAAATACTATAATAAAACAGAAAGACCACAAGCAGGAGAAAATGTTTGCTACAAAATAGCAAATGAATGAGTATCCAGAACTATAAATATTTTCTACAAATCAATAAGAAAAAAAGATAACCCAAGTTAAAATGGTAAGAGATATAAACAAGCAATTCACAGAAGAGGGAACCTTAATGAAAAGAGAATCATATGTAAAGAGACACTGAATAGTACCAGTAATGAGGAATATAAAGTTTAAAACCACAATGAGATACTTCTTCACATCCAATAGAATGGTGAAAATTTCAATGTCTGATAATACCAGATACTGGTAAGAATATGGAGCAACGCAGACTTCTAATCTCTGTGGTAGGGATATAAATTAGTACAAACAACCTGGAGAACAATTTGGCAATAGTAGAGTTGAACATGATTATACCTCTAAACTAAAGTTCCTCAACCTCAAAACTAATGAAATTTTAGGCTAATTATTTGCTGTAGAGGGCTATCTTGCGCACTGCAGGATATTTACCAGCACCCTGGCTTCTACCCATTAAATGACAGTAGCATGCACCCAGTTGTGACAATCAAAAATATCTCCAAACACTGCCAACACCTGGTGGGCAAAGTAATATTTTAGTAATAATAATAATTTAATAAGATTTTATTTTATAAGCTAAGTAGATCAATATTAAATTTTATAGATGTTAAATACTGCATAATAAAATTTTAACACACATGCACCCAGGGAGAGGTGGTATGAAGTGGAGGAAAGAAGTCACCAAATTACATCTTTAGCTGATCCTTCCAAATAAGAACAAGCTGAGGATCATGCAAGTGATAGAAAATGACCATGAACTGACAGAAATCAGGATTCCAAGAAAAGGCATAAGAAAACAGCAAAATAAAGAGTGCATGTTAGGTTTAAATAGATTTCAAACTACTTATGAAATTATCTGAAAATACACCATTTCAAAAAAGATTAACAAAGTGAATGAAGGCTAAAATCTTTTTTTTAAAAAATACCCAAGTACAAGAGAAAAAAATGACATATTAAAAGTGAGCAAGAAAGGTAAAAATACATATGGCTAAGCAAACCATAAGAAATGTGAACACCACAGCCAAGTGCAGTCAAGCACATTACCAATAAAATATACAAAGAAATATTCATATAGTTCTCCTAACTTTTATAACTCTAATCTAGTAATTTTCCCACAATTTCCATTTTCAAAACAATTTTCAGAAATGCATTCCCATGGAAAATCAGAGGCTACTCAAAATATATAGGCAGCATTATGAGTCCCTAAGCCCCTCAGATTTTAGCTCTTTTCTCCTGTAAAGGAACAATAAGTAGTTTTGGGAAACAACAGAAACTCACTGCTCCAGTTCCCCTAAAAACACACACTAAATTTATTTCCTAATTTCCACTTGCTTAAATGACTATGCATTAGGATATATGACTGTAAGGATGGCTTAAAGAATGTAAAACTCAAAAATGTTTAACCTAATAACGAAAATGGGAAAACGCGTTTAAAACACATTGGAATAAGGAAAATTCAGGCTCTTTAACATTTTATCAGTTTGCTTTTTCATGTAACACTAGGAAAGTAAGAAAGTAAAAACAAAAAACAAAAAACAAAAAACAAAACGCTAGGACCCCCTGATGAGTTAAGATACAAAAGGAATATGCAAAAAAGAAATTCATGTGTAATGCAAAAATATGGATAAATGTAACATTCTCTGTGATTGAAAAAAATAAAAATTAACAAAATAATAGGGCCAATCTTTCACCTGTTAGGGTTTTTAAAAAAATGATAATACAGAATACTTATGACTATACAGTGAAACCGGTAGCCACATGCACTGAGGAAAAGATAAAACCTTTACTAAGTGCCTACTATGTGTCCTGCATGTACTGAATAAGTCACCATTCCTCACAAAGAGCTCATAAGGTAAAGTATTTACCATCCTTTTTAATTTTTTTTAAAAGATCTTATTTATTTGACAGAGAGAGAGAGAGCACAAGCAGGGGGAGCGGCAGGCAGAGGGAGAGGGAGAAGCAGGCTCCCCGCTGAGCAGGAAGCCCGATGTGGGGCTTGATCCCAGGACCCTGGGATCATGACCCGAGCCGAAAGCTAATGCTTAACTGACTGAGCCACCTAGGTCCCCCCCATCCTTTTTTTATTTTAAAAGATTTTATTTTTAAGTACTCTCTACATCCAAGGTGGGCTCCGACCCACAACCCCAAGACGAAGAGTTGCACGCTCTACTGACTGAGCCTGCCAGGCACCTCTCATCCTTACTTTAAACAGAACCAGAAAGACTGAGTAACTTGACCTAAGAATGTAATCTAAAATAAGAGGAAATCCGGGGCACCCGGGTGGCTCAGTCGTTAAGCGTCTGCCTTTGGCTCAGGTCATGATCCCAGGGTCCTGGGATCGAGCCCCGCATCAGGCTCCCTCCCTGTTCCGTAGGAAGCCTGCTTCTCCCTCTCCCACTCCCCCTGCTTGTGTTCCCTCTCTTGCTGTGTCTCTGTCAAATAAATAAATAAAATCTTTAAAAAAAAAATAAAATAAGAGGAAATCGATGTAATAATGATATTTGTTGAGCTACATTAATTACAAGAAAAATCTGAAACAAAATGTCCAATAGCAAGGAACTGAGTAAATAATGATGCGAACTTTTTAATGCAATATTAGACAACCATTTAAAATTATAATTGTGAAGATTATGGACTAACATGGAAATGCTAGTATGTTAATAAGTAAGTAAATCATCTATACACTATGTTTTCACTAAGGGGTTGTTTTTGCCTTTTTTTTTTTTTAAAGATTTATTTATTTGACAGAGAGAGACACAGCGAGAGAGGGAACACAAGCAGGGGGAGTGGGAGAGGGAGAAGCAGGCTTCCCGCCGAGCAGGGAGCCCGATGTGGGTCGATCCCAGGACCCTGGGATCATGACCTGAGCTGAAGGCAGACACTTAATGACTGAGCCACCCAGGCGCCCTGCTTTTCGATACATCCAGTAGAACTATGGCACCTGAAGATTTGAAACTATTTGGGAATGACTCAAAAGTATACAACAGTAACATTTTGAAATTTTGTTAAGACATAAATATAAACCATAAGCTCTGGGAAGAAGCTGTATTAGGAAAAATCATTTAGCCTCTGATAGCTTGTCTAGATGACCATCCAAAATCCTTATCCTATGGCTATTTTCTGTTTGAGGGCATATGTGCAGTAACTCACCATTATCCTTTTAGAGAAATCACTTAAGATAGAAATTATATGCTACAGTGATATGCTTGGGACTCGGGGGTTCATAATGTCACTGAACACATCAACAATTACTAATGTCTACTACATATAAACAAACATAAGAAAAAAAATGTTCCCAAATGAAAAGTGATGTTTGAATATTATCATCAAGGATGATTTTCTCCCTCCATTGCTTATTAAGAGGGTGAGAGGAAAACAGGTTAACATCTCTCCACTCTCCACAAATGGCCTTGGCTCCTGAAAGCTAATCATGAGTAGAAAGAAACGTAGAAAAAGTGATGTCTTAGGACACTAACTAAACGCAGAAGTGACTTGAGATATATTTCTTTTCTAGCCTAAAAGAGAAAGTCCTTTCTATCTTAAATACTATGAGAGCAATTTATCCTCCCAAAATTAAAAATTGGACTTTAAATATTCCTTGTGAATTAGCTCTATAATGCTAGCATGGCAGTTTATATCCCAGATGTTGTGAAGATTCCATTCCTACTTCTCATTTAGCCTTTCCCCTCTTTAATTGATTCACATGCCAGAAAGTCTATGTTTGTGTAGTTTTTCAAGGCCTTTATCCCCAGCGAAGGCATTACATAACTCCAGTCTGGTCTCACCTGTAAGGTTGATGTCTCCCAGCAAATCAAGAAGTTCTCCACCAGCAGAAGCTGGTTTGCTCGTCGGTGCAGTTGGAATAACAGGTGTTATGTCATTTCCTCCCAACAAATCCAATAAATCATTGGCCTATACAAGGAAATAATATCTCAATTCATTAGTCATTTGTCTAATCTGCAGCTAAGGCAAAGCTCTTTCAACACTTAAAAATAAGGAAGAGAGCCATCAATCAATCAATCCAGGACTGAAAGGAATCAGGTGAGAGTTTATAAGGAACTATAAGATAACGAGGATTCCCAGATAAGCAAGTGAAAAGCTACCTGGCTGGTGGGCTGTGGCCCAGAGGGTGGTGGTTTGGTCTCTAGTGGAGCTGGTTCTGTCTCTCCATTTGTCTGCACAATCTCAGTAGGGCCATTTGTGGTCACTTTTTCCATGACAGGCATTCTCTCAAGGAGGGCAGACCTGGAAGAATCTGAAGTGGTTAAATTCTAGGCAGTTAACCTAGATTCCCTACCCAAGACAATCACTGTTACTACACTGGAGTCAAACATGGACAGCCATCTCCCCTCACCACCCTGTAACACACACACGAAAATAGAAGGTAGATTACAAGAATACATGACCTAAATTCCTGGCTGGATTAAGGGCGAGTAAGAAACCCTGAATAGACAAACTGTCCACCTAAATCCCGAGAGACTGGGATTTCTTGGTGGTAGAAAAATTGGAATGAAAGAAAGGTAAATAAGTAGGTATTAACAATTTCCAATCAAGAAGACACTGCATAAAAGAAGTGGAAAAAAGAACATGCATCACAAAGTTAAACACTGGAATGAGATTCTCTTGAAAAAACACAACTCCCACTTCTTAACCAAATAAAACGGAAAATGAAGCAAACACTTCATACCAAAAGAAAGGGGAGAAGGTGAATGAGAGGACACAGGTATCTTAAGTCTCTACAGGGCAGGCACAATAGAAGATGGACAAATAAAAGCAGTCAAGCAATTAGGACTAAATAGAACTGTGATGTCCAGTTAATAAAGCACAAGGAATGAGTCTCCTTTGCGGATTATCATGACAATGTGTTCAGGACACTAACAGCCACAGGCACTGCTTAGCTTCTTTCACTTACCTCATATGGTCATATTTCTTAAAAAGTGCATTATATTCTACCGCCCTCTGCTGGAGTTCCACATCAATGCTGCTTCCATAGATGGAAACCACTTTCTTAATTCGGCTTTGGGATAAAATGACAAACAAATTCAAATACCCAAAAGAAAGTTCATAAACAAGCAGAGAGAATAAACAAACCAGAGTTTTCTGGTTAAAAATCTGAAATACTCCTCTTTCCTTAATTTACATATCTTTTCAAAAACAAAACACCTTTCCTTTGTCTTCTTTGATCCAACATATACCTCAACACCATCATTTACCACTATACTTGTTCTAATTGTGGGGTGCCTGGGTGGCTCAGTCGTTAAGCGTCTGCTTTCGGCTCAGGTCATGATCCCAGGGTCCTGGGATCAAGACCCGCATCGAGACCCGCATCGAGCCCTGCATGGAGACCCGCATCGAGCCCTGCACTGAGCCCTGCATCGGGCTCCCTGCTCGGCGGAAAGCCTGCTTCTCCCTCTCCCACTCCCCCTGCTTGTGTTCCCTCTCTTCCTGTGTCTCTCTCTGTCAAATAAATAAATAAAATATTAAAAAAAAAAAACAACAAACCTGTTCTGACTGTAATGCTAGATTTTGTCTGTTAAATGTCCCATACCCCAAAATTTGCTAGAAAAAACTACCAATTATTAACTTGTTACAAAAGAAGTGTGTAATGTTCATTCTCTTAACAACTTTAAAATAAGCTTTTATCAACAAAGGGTTACTATCTGACAACAAATTCTTCTAGTTCACAGTTTAAAGAGTTAATAAAAAATACAATTTTTCACAGGGCCTTACAGAAAGTCTAAGAGAACTAAGTCTGCCTTAAATATGCCTGGCTGGGAAACTAATCCAATTGACTTTTATTCAAAATAGTGAAGAGAATTTAAACATTTAACCACTAAAACCTTTGTGATTTTCTTCCTCTTCAGAATCTCAAAATATTATAATAAACCAGAACCCTTAAAATAGTGAAGTAACTTTTCTACTTTAAAAGAGAGAAAAGGCATTAGAAATCAGATTTTAAAAACATAACTTTTACCTTCAAAATAATAAATGGTGGGGTGTGAGGATAAGAGGGAGCAAAGTATAGATAAAATAAGGATGAACCATAAATTAATTATTATTGTGGAATAATGGGTATATATAATTCATTTTACTATCCTATTTTTGCCTTTGCTTGAAATTTTCCATAACAAAGTTTTTAAAAATTACAAATAACATGTCCATCCTACTTTTTCTCCATACTCACTTTACAGTACAGGTGAATCGAGTAGAAAGCTTCATAATGGCAGTGAGGGCATAACCTCGGGTCACAGAGGTGGACATATTAGAGATTAAGACACTTTCTAAAATATCCAACACTTCATCTTCCGTTACCTGGTGAGGCAAAAAAATGTAGGATGAATTCTAACAGTAAATATCTAAATCTGATATCAAGTTACAGGATGCCACCAAAAAGATAACCCTACCATCATTACCAAAACTTCTAACACAATCTGTGCTTTGTCACGGTAACTGTCCAAGCTGCCATCAATCAGAAGCAGGTAGGAGGGAGGTTTAAAAAAAAAAAAAAGAGTGGAAAATACCCAGTGAGGGCTGAGAGACACATTATATTAGTTTCAAGAGGCAGAAGTAAAGGAAGAAAAAAAAAGGATAAATAGAGTTCAAGTGTTGTTGCCACAACTTCTCCTAAAGCCAGTCTTTTAATAAGCAAATGCAGACATGTATATGTCTCATTTCTTCTTATCAAGCCACAGGGTAGGAGAAACAATATATTTCAGTCTGATGGGTGAGAAGTAGGTCTGCAGATGGTTTTAAAATCTCACATAGGGTTAGTAAGTTCCATCTCAAAAACTCCCAAGTTTCCCAATATAATTCTGGCATTAACTTCTTTAACAGGTTTTCAAGGAATCAACCTCAACTCCTCATTAAACACTATACTCCTATAACCAAAAAAACTATTTTCTCCCCTCCTGAAAGAGTAACAAAGGGTACCTGAATAGGTTCTTCCTCTTCGCACTGGCCTGATACAAGAAGATCTCCATATTCACCTATACACCATGCAGCCACTTGTACCAAAGGTTGCTGTCAAAAGAAAGTCATCATTTGTCAAAGGCTTTTAACCCTTGCAAGGATTAATGCAAATCACAGGTCATCGAATCATAAAGGTCAAAACCAAGGCATATCCAGAGTGTTAGTAATAAGAACACACCAGGAACATAATGGGTAATTTCCCCACCAAAGTAGGAAGTACCTACTTGAGAATAATCACCAAGAATTGCTTTGTACAAGCGCTGGACGGTATAGGCATGCATCTCCACACTATTGGTTATTAACTGGATCAAGTTGGGGACTGCATCATCACGAACATAGCTTCCTGCCTAAAAGGAAATGCAGTTATCCTTAGAAACATACTGTAATGATAAGAAATGTTAGCTATTGCTTTTATTCAAAGGAGACTACTACAAGGCATCCTCAAAGATAAAGCTGGTTCCAATTCTCAGGTTTATATGCCCCTCAAACTTCAAAGTCTTACTTATTCAAATGACTTATTTCTCATTTAAATGAATATCCAAGTTTTTTATTTTATAAAAAATTAAAAAGTCTCCTTTGTCAAAGTAAAAGTAAAATATAAAGGACCTTTATACATTTGAGTAGAAAAGAAAGGCCTTTTCTACTCAAAACAGATTAGGTTTGAGATTTCAAAAATTTAAGAAGTACATTCACTGGGAACTTAATTACAACAACCTCTCCCTTCTCACAACTCCCCAACACAGTTAAAATCATATGGGCTACTTATAGAAGCCACATTTACTCTGGGGGACGGAGAGGGTCATCAACAGTCCAAAAGGGCGGCAATTTTTAAAATTTTTTTAAAGATTTTATTTATTTGAGAGAGAGAGAGAGCATGTGCACGCACGCACGAGCAGAGGGATGGGGCAGAAGGAGAAGGAGACTCCCTGCTGAGCAGGACCCGGGAATCATGACCTGAGCCGCAGGCAGATGCTTAACCAAATGAGCCACCCAGGCACCCCCAAAAGGGCAATATTCTAAATAAGAATTAAATAAATAGTAACCTTTTTAAAACTTCATTTAAAACATCAGATTGTCCTTTAAAAACTAGAGTTTATAAAAATTACAGAACCATTCGTCCCAGAAACGGGAAATACTTTGTATTTAATCATCCACACTTTAAAAACAGAAACAAACCTGGTCTCTTTAATGTCCTCTTGGCTAGTAGAATCTGAGATAATATTTGCAACCATGGAACAAAGTAAAGCTATCTAACCTATGAGGAAACTAAATCTTGGCCTTGTCAGAGGATTATGATAACCAAGCTGTGCAGGACATATAAACAGCGGAACCTGTGACTAGTATCAGCCCATCTTGATCAAGCTCCCATTACTGGACAGAGGAGCAGATCTGATTTCCAGGAATGAGACCAAGAAAAAGGAAAAAGAAAAGAAGAAAGAGACAGAGACAGAAACAGAAACAGAAAAAGAAAAAACCCTAGGTGATTGGGATACCTACTCCTGCTAAAAAAACACAAAGCCAGAGAGAGAAGTTTGGGGAAATGGTCAAAAAGGAATGGAGAGAAGCTAAAAAATAAGTAATTTGCTTTACATTCTTCTTCCCTAATGGGAAAAAGCAGTGTTTTATTTATTTATTTTTAAAGATTTTATTTATTTATTTGACAGAGAGAGAGACAGCGAGAGTGGGAACACAAGCAGGGGGAGTGGAAGAGGGAGAAGCAGGCTTCCCACTGAGCAGGGAGCCTGACGTGGGGCTCGATCCCAGGACCCCGGGACCATGATCTGAGCCGAAGGCAGATGCTTAACGACTGAGCCACCCAGGTGCCCCGAAAAAGCAGTGTCTTAAATAAGAGAAAGCATCAACATGATCTAATTGACATTTATACACCACTTCATCCAACAGCAGAAAACACATTATTCTCAAGCTCAAATGAGAGCTTTATTCTCTCATTATTCTCTGTCTTCACCAAGACAGACAACATTCTGGGCCACAAAAAACATCTCAAATTTATTTTTATTTATTTATTTAAAGTAGGTTCCACATCCAACGTGGGGCATGGGCTCATGACACTGAGATCAAGAGTCACGTGCTCTACCAACTGAGACAGCCAGGCGCCCCAGAAACATCTCAAATTTAAAAAAATAAGTCAGGGGCGCCTGAGTAGCTCAGTCGACTAAGTGTCTGCCTTCCGCTCAGGTCATGATTCCGAGGTCCTAGGATGGAGCCCCATATTGAGTTTCCTGCTCAACAGGGAGTGTGCTTCTCCCTCTGCCCCTCCCCCCACTTGTGTTTTCTCTCTCTCTCAAATAAATAAATAAAACCTTTTTAAAAATAAATAAATAGGGGCGCCTGGATGGTTCAAATGGTTAAGCATCTGCCTTCAGCTCAGGTCATGATCTCGGAGTCCTGGGATCGAGCCCCATGTCAGGCTCCCAGCTCAGCGGGGAGTATGCTTCTCCCCCCTCCCTCTGCCTCTCCCCCTGCTTGTGCGCTCTCTCTCTCTCTCTCTCTCAAATGAATAAATAAAATCTTTTATAAATAAATAAATAAAAGTCATACAGGATTTAACTAGAAACCAGTAACACAAAGATAGCTAAGAAATCCCAAAATATTTGGAGATAAAACACAGAGATCAAAGAAAATTATAGACCAGTATCTCTCACCAGTATAGATGCAAAAATCCTAAAAAATATATTAGCAAATCAAATACAGCAATGTATAAAAAGAACTATACACCAAAACCATGTGGGATTTATTCCAGGTATGGAAGGTTAGTTCAACACTCAAAAATCTATTAATGTAATCCAGCACATCAATAGGTTAAAGAGGAAAAACCAGAGGACCATAGTAAGATTATATAAGTCAACTGGAAAAATGAAAAGTAGGAGCATTAAAAAGAATGGTTTTGATTTTGACAACATTTTTTTTCAAGAGCTCTAATTTTTCTCTTCTTTTAAGCCTTATAAAAACTAAAATGTGTCCAGATTCATAGTTCTTGTTAAAATATAGTTTCCCCATCAGTGCATTTATTATTACAAAGTTAATTCAAGTAAACTAGAAAACTAGCATGTCACAGACAGTATTCCACAGCAACAAATATATATACACGCATCATAATTTTAATGATATCACTCCTTCCTACAGATGTTTCATAACTTGCTTAACCAATGCCCATTTGGAGACTTGTATTTATTTCCAGTTTTCTCCCATTATATATGGGATGGGATGAACATCTTTGTATATACATTTTTGTACACTTGTCCTTTTATTTTTCCAAGATAAATTCCTAAAAAGAGAATTAATGAGTTCAAAGGTACAAACTAGGGGCGCCTGGGTGGCTCAGTCAGTTAAGTGGCCAACTCTTGATTTCCAGAAGTGAACATGGGAAAGAGGGCACCATTTTATACCCAATATGAAGTGGAGAGTACTGCCTATTTCTCTATTTCCTAATCAACACTAGGAATTAGATTAGAAAGTATGACAAGTAAAAAATGATGCCTCCCTTGTAATTTTACCAGTAAGTAAAATTTCTTTACTAGTAAAGGTATTTGTCAATGTTAACTAGCCATTTCTTTCTTCTTTTGTGAAATGTCTGTTCAAATGCCAATTTTTTCATTACAGTGTTTGATCTTTCCTATCAATTGTAAATTACTTATAGATTAAAGATATTAACATGCTGTCACATGTTACAGTGTTTTTCCCCCACTTGTCATTTGCTTTTTAACTCTGCAGATCTTTTTCCTTTTGCCTTACAAGTTTTAAATTTTAATGTGATTAAATTTGTGAAAGTTTCCCTTTATGGTATCTACTTCTGGGACAGCAATTAGACATAGGTAGTTATATTTTCCTTATATGCCACTACACTTTCATTTTGACTGTTAAATCTCTGATCCCTATTAACCAAATGATAAACAGAGAAGCTCCAAAACTCTGGAAGACTGCCAAAGAATATCTTATAAAACCGTAATTTTAAATCCAGAATAAATTGTCATTCGAAACCCTCCACTGGCTTCCTATATATATTTTTTTAAAAATCCCAAACTCTTCTAAGGCCCTATATCATCCAGCCCCTCCTTCAGTCCTACCATTCTCTGCCTCTCATGCTACTGGCTTCATTTGCCTTCTTATTGCCTCCAAGCAGGCCACACTTGCCACTCAAGGGCTTTGCAACACTTGCTATTCCCTCAAACCTTTGCATGGCTCCTCATTTCACTGAGCTCTCTCCTCAAGTGTTACCTCCAAGCGACCTGCCCTGACTACTCTACCTAAAAAACTTGGCCCATTGCCCCATATTCCACTCTCCCCTGCCATGACTGGTGCTTCAGTGTTTCTCGTAGTATTTTTTTCTTGCCTAACAGGACAGTACATATTTCCCCATGAATTTCCTATCTCCCCCACTAGAACCAGAATATAAAGATTCATGAGAACAAGGGATCTGTCTGCCTCATTAATCAGCACATCCTGCACTTAGTGTATGTTGACTAAAAAAACACTACTTACCGTTGTCAGAACACGCATAATTGTGTCTATATGCCACCGTTTGGAAGGTGCATACCTGGGGAAATAATGGCACCAAATGAAACAATTGGAACCTGTGAAGTATTCTGTGCTCAGTGACTTTCAAAAATCCTGTCCTAGTCTTTTTTAGGTTTACTGGTAAAGTGATTACTTTTGGACACATCTTACCTTCAAATCTAGCAGTTACCCGCATTTCAAAGCGTAATGAAATGGTACACAAACTCAGTTGTTTCACATAATAACTGCAATAGGAGTTACTGAGCTGAGACATGGGACTCCATCTCCAGTTTTTCAGAAAACAAATCATAAAGACAAAGCATGAGGACAGAGAAGAAAGAAGAAAAGGGACTGTTCCCAGACCCAGGCAACACCAGGACTAGAAACTCATTCCCTTAAACTCACAGTGCAGAGAGGAGAAATAACCATACTATTACAGCTGAGGTACTTCTTCCAAAAAGTTTTATACAGAACCACAATTTAGATGCTATGATGCTATAGTTTTTCTATTCTCTACCCAAAACCCACAAACAAATGACAAAAGCTTTTTCTAAATTCTCTTCTTCATAGATGAGAAGCTAAAGAACAGATAGAAGAGGAGATTTTATAAAAGTAGGGTTCTTTTTGGGCTTAGCATACTTAAATAATGGCTAGAATGGCCTTCTATGAAGCAAATTTCTAACTGGGAGCCTGAAACATACATTAGACATTTTAAAGAGGTTTACAACACTTTCCCTATGTTGTAAAGATGCTTTCAAAAAGTTCCAAGCATCTTTTACCAATAAATGTAAAAATTAAATCTTACTTTTCTGCAGCAAGAAAGATTCCAGATGCACAGTCTGCTTTAAATTCTGGCTCACATGAATCCAGAAAATAAAGTAATTCCTTCATCATGCCTCGGATATTATTCCCATTTACCAGGGCAAAACTCAATTCCATTGCACGCCTTGCAGAGGGAAAAATTAAAAAAAAAAAAGTTATGATATTTATAGTGGGAATGAAAGACCCAGGTGTGTTGTCTCTGAACATCAAGTACTGGCAGATGTACTGATGCCCTTCCACAATCTTGTGATCCCAATCTTTGTACACAAGATACCAAAGTTAACAAGGTTAGTTTTAACATTCTCAATCTTCATTCAACACTCTTCTTCAAAAAGCTCTAAAAGATACACTACTTATGACCAAAAATGCAGTTTGGGTTCAACAGTCTATGAAGCTGAAATTCAGAATAGTTAAAAGGCTCAAAAAGAGAAGCAACAAAAATTATTACCAAATGATAATACCTCTTTGCATTACTCCTTAAAAATGTGCTAAAGCCACCATGTTCTTTGACTACATCCACTTCTGTCCAAAAATGATGTAACAGTCTACATCAAAAGATATATAGAAAATTGGAATAAAAACATACCTTGAAGGTATTATGCTAAGTGAAATAAGTCAGAGAAAAACAAATACTGTATGATGTCACTTAACACCTGGAAGCTAAAAAAGTCAAAAGCATAGAAACATATTAGAATGGTAGTTACCAGGGTCTCAGGGGTGGGGGGAAAGGGGAGATGTTGATCAAAACTGGTCATAAAATGAGTAAGTTCTGGGGATCTAATGTACAGCATGATAACAACAATTAATAATAATAAAAATGTATTATATACTTGAAAGTTGCTAAGGGAGGGGCGCCTGGGTGGCTCAGATGGTTAAGCGTCTGCCTGTGGCTCAGGTCATGGTTCCGGGGTCCTGGAATCAAGCCCCACGTCGGGCTCCTGGCTCGGCGGGGAGCCTGCTCTTCCCTCTCCCTCTACCTCCCCCCGTGCTCATGCTCTCTCTCTGTATCTCTGTGTCTCAAATGAATAAATAAAATCTTTAAAAAAAAAAAAAAAAAAGAAAGTTGCTAAGGGAGTAGATCTTAAATATTCTCACCACAAAAAAGAAATGGTAACTATGTGGCATGATACAGGTGTTCACTAATGCCATGGTGGTAACTATTTTACAATATACATCAAATCAATGCACCTGAACACCTCAAACTTACACAATGTTTATACGTTAATTTTATCTCAATAAAGCTGGGTGCGGGGGGGGGGGGGGGGGGGAGGGGGGTGAAAGAGAGAATGAGGGCCATGCAAAGGGAAAAAGGGCATGTGCTATGTGGGCAAATAAGAGTTTCCATAACTGCCTATCAAATTTGGCAACCAAAGCAAAATGGAAATGTTTAACATATAAGTTAGAAGATTACTACATATATCTTTTCATATTTGGTCAATAATTCCAAACATGGTATATAAATTGACTTTCAAAATACCAATCTAATAAGTAAGAAATACTTTCATCTTAGCTAATCTATAAACAACATTCAATCTTTACAGGAATACAATAATAGCTAATTCTTATACAGTGCTTAAGTACTTTATATATAATAATCCAGTTAATCCTGCATAACCCTTTGAAGTGGGTGCTCTTTTTTTTTTAAAGATTTTATTTATTTATTTATTTGAGAGAGAGAGAGAGAATGAGTGGTGGGGAGGGGCAGAGGGAGAGAGAGAGGGAAAGAGGGAGAGAGAGAGAGAGAGAAGCAGGCTCCCCGCTGAGCAGGAAGCCCAATGAGGGGCTCGACGCCAGGACCCAGAGGTCATGACCTGAGCCGAAGGCAGAGGCTTAATGGACTGAGCCAAACAGATGCCCCTGAAGTGGGTGCTCTTGTATTTGCATTTTACATATGGGACAACCGAGGCAGAGAAAAGTTAAGTAACAAAACCAATTTTAATAAAGACAGAGCCAAAATGTGAAATGAAGCATTCGGGCTCCAAAGTCTGAGCTCCTAGTGTTAAACAGCCTGTCAAGGAGACACAGGTTTTACTTTTGAAATGCAAAGCCAAGTCATGAGCAACAGAGTCAACACAATAGGAGTCAGAAGGTCTAATTTCTATTCCCAGGTCTGCCCTGTACAGGGGTAGGTTTAGAGGAAATAATTTGATTCCTATGGGACTGTATTTTAACTAATTTGTTAAGAGGGGACAGAAGTAATTGTCTTGTCTGTCTCATTGGCTTGCTCTGAGAATCAACTGAGAGGGTACTTATAAATCCTGTGCAAAGCACACTCCCACAAAAAAAAAAATCCTGGGGCGCCTGGCTGGCTCAGTTGGTGGAGCATGCGACTCTTGTAGGGTTGTAGGTTTGAGGCCCACGTTGGGTACAGAGATCACTTAAAAATAAAATCTTTAAAAGAAAATTTTTTTTAGTTAAAAAAAAAATCCTGTGCAAAGCACTAGATGAGTTATTGTTGCTGAGTTTAGGTCTGTCTTTAGATTGCTCACGCACTTAGCATCTGCTCTCTGCAAATAAAAGGAACCCAGTTATCAATAGATATTTGTTAAATGAATGGTTTCAGAGATCATTTCAAATCTAATTTATTCTGGATTTGAACAAACAACCACAGTTCACTGAGGCCAACTATAACTAGGTTTTACAAACATCTCCAGTTCTTCCAATAGATTCAGTAGAGTTACTCCAACAGGGGAAAGAATTTATGCCTTTTCAAAGTGCTATCTGCTGCCTAACGGTCATTCCTAGATGCACTGTTCTAAAAACCACAGCTGCTTCTAGTATCTTGGGGCGTAAGTACTGTGAGAAAACGTGTGCTGTCAGCAATTGAGTTTCAGCATTGTGATAAAACACTTAGCCGATGGATCACTCCGCATTTTCATCCTCCAGCACACAGAGCACAGTACCTCTGTTAAACAGACTTCTCCCCAGCTTATCTGTACCTGTTTGTTTATCAAAGAACCAAGGACAACTTTAGTGTGCACTTCAGTATTCCTTATTGGCCTCCTTCATTGACCTAACCTTCTCCCTGCCAATCCTTTCTTAAAAAGGATTTACTCAGCAGAGTTCATCTGTGAAAATAATGACTAAATAAAAACAAATGGCAACATTCTCATTCTCAGAACTATTATGAAGTTATCAGGTGGGGGGTGGGGCAGAGAACTATCAATAATCTGTTACCGTTTTATTGAGACATCCAAATCTTTTAAACAGTCCACAATTGTGCTTCTGTGCCTCTGTACTGCATTATGATCCGTCTGCACAGTCTTCAACAAAGATGTCAAAGCTACATATCTGGATGAAACGAAGTTGCAGAAGACAGAATTAAAATGTAAAATTCAGGATAGTTCTTCTCTACATAAATAATGACAAAGAAGATGTCTAATGACTAAATATTTTTAAATATTTAAAAGACAAGACAGAATTAGAGAGTATAATGGTAACATCTTAAAGGCATAAAAGACACACTAATCTTAAGTAGTAGTAACCAGGAGAATTTAGATTTGCATTCATGGTCAAGTCCATTTAAACTTCTAAAAGTGACTGATTCCATTCTTCCAAATTCTTCCAAGTAGTACAATAAAATAAACATATAGTATGCCTTTCCTTAGGCCCAAAATGCAAGAGGAAATGATTTCAATGTTACCATTTGTATTTTCTCTGCTTTTATTTGATACTAGTACCAAAACTGCCCCTATAAAAATATGAGTTTAAGATTCAAGTATTTAAAAATTCTTTTGGAAGGAGGAGATAATTCAGGGTACCACAGTGATTATTTACACATTTTTAAATGCTCACATGATAAGAAAGAACATTTTCTCCTGATTAAAACAGGAAAAAGAGCAAGCAGGATATACTACACGAAGGAAAGTAACAAAAGAAAATACTGATAAATTCATCTACTTAAAAAAATTAGCTGGAGTTCACAAATACCTTCCAGGTTTGCAATGCAAAATGTATTTTTCTTAATTTGGAGCAGAGGTCAGCAAGCCACAGCCTCTACCTACAAGACTCTATAGCCCTCTGCTGTGTGGTTCTATAAATGAATTTTTATTGGAACACAGCCACTCATCAATTACATATCTATGACTGCTTTCATACCAAGATGCAGAGTTTTGAACAGTTGCCACAGAGACCCTAAGGCCCACAGAGCCTAAAATATTGACCATCTGGTCCTTCACAGAAAAAGTTTGCTGACTCCTAATGCTGACAGTGCAAACAAAGTAAAAGTCATGAGGCAAATCCTCAAATTCTTTACAAAACAGTAGTTTTAAGACCAGACTAAAAATAAAAACCAAGTTGAAGTTCTAGATAAGTCACTCAAATACATGCGCAATCTTAAGCAAAGTCACTCTTGAAAACACTGAGTTTGTCATACCAAGATACAAGATATTTTCCAGTTGACTTACCTAATATTCTTGTCATTGTTCAATAAGAAACGACCCAGGATGTTTATGGCTAGGACCTAAGGGGAAATAGCATAGGTTAAAATCTAAGAAAATTAAACATTTATGTTAAGGATCACCTCCTGGCCTCTGATGGTGTAAACTATTTAAAAGTGATAGTTGTTATTTCTATAGATAGCTAGCAAAAAACAAAACTAAAATCTGAAGGCAAACTCATAAAATCATATTCTATTTCAACAGTAATTGCTAGAAGATTATGTTTTAAAGTTTTTATATTGTTAGTGGAAGAATAATATTGGCACAGCCTCACTGGAGAAAAATCTGGCAATAATTATAATTATTTTTAACATCTCCTCTGCTTCAACAATTCCACTTCTAGAAATTCATCTGAAAAACACACTTGTACACATGCACACGAATCTACTGCAACACTACCTGTAATCACAAATGACTGGGGATATCCTAAGTGTCCATTAATAGCAAATTTGCTAAGTACACTATGGCACATCCACACAATGGAGTATCATGGAGACATTAGGATTCTGACATGTGCTACAACATGGATGAGCCTTGAAGACATTATGTTAAGTGAAATAAGCCAGCTACAAAAGGACAATACTCTAGGATTATACTTATATGAGGTATCTAGAAGAGTCAAATTCAGAGACAGAAAGTAGAATGAGGGTTGCCAGGCGTTGGGGGTAGGGAATAATGGAAAGTTACTGTTTAATGGGTATACAGTTTGTTTGGGAAGACAAAGAAGTTCAGAAGATACATGGTTGTGCTGATTGCAAAACAATGTGAATGTACTTAATGTCACTGAACTACAGACTTAGAAATGGTTAACTTTTATATTACGTATATTCCACCATCATTTTTTTTTTAATGGGGATGGTCTCTATACATGAATATGTACTAGCTCCAAGATAATATTAGGTGAAGAGAGTAAGGTGCAGGACAACATATATGATATGTTATCATTTTGCTTGAAAAGGAGGAAGAGGAAGAGAACTAACCTAAATTACTTTGGTTAAGTTATCTGGATACTATGGAATGTTAAAAACAAAAAGAACTGTATACATTTAAATACTGGACTGTATTTGGTAAATCTGTTTCTTACAAGGCTATGAGCTAGCGATTCTTATACCATTAGGTGACTGAAAGAATAAATTCATGAGGGGGAATGAGGAAAAAGTGAGGCAAATAGAAAAGTATCACCGGAACACCACCCTATAACTACCGCAGACAAGATTCTCTGATGGATACTACAATGGGTGGGCAAAAAGTCTGAGAAGAGGGAATTTGCATAGTCTCAAAGTGTCTCCCTCAAACTACTTTTAATTACAAAGGAAAAAATAACAACTTTACAGTGGAGACACACAACAGACACCACCTTAACCAAATGACCAAGGTTAATATCACCAGTAATGAGACAAATAGATTAGCATGTACCTCCTGATAGGATACTAAGAAGGGCACATCACTTCTGCGGTGGTCTTGCCAAAAAACCATAACCTCAATTTAATTATGAGAAAATATCAGAGAGAGCCAAATTGAGGGACATCCTACAAAGTAACTGATCAGTACTCTTCAAAAGTGTCAAAGTCATGAAAGACACGGAAAGACGGAGGAACTGCCACAGATTGGAGGACACTAAGGAGACATGACAATTAAATGCAAGGTGGGATCAAGGATCGGCTCCTCAAACAGAAAAATGGCAGAAGTAGAAAAATTGGTGAAATCTGACTAAATTCTATAGTTTAGTACAGTACCAATATTAACTTCTTAGTTTTGATAATTATCTCTAGTTACGCACCATGTTAATATTAGGGGAAACTGAGTGAAGGGTATATGGGAACTCCAAACTATTTTTGCAACTTTTCTGTAAGTCTAAAATTATTACCAAAAGTTTCAAAAAGTGGGGAAAAGAAGAAATACACATGTACAGACACAATTTTTAATTTCTGAAAAAATACATGAGAAAAGGATAACCATATTCCCCACTAGAAGAACGTGAAAGCTACAGGCAAACATTTCCCTCCCTACATACCTCTGGTACTGTTTTAGTTTTTTTACTTTAAGTGTTCATTTCTTAAAAAAACCACACACACAAATATTTAAGAAAAACAAATTAACTCAAATAAGATGTTTTGTTTGGAGTGATGGATACAATTCAAATCATGGCTCTAATAAAAGCTTATTTTGAAATGTTTCCTTCACCCAACAGTATCTATATTATCTAACTATACCTAAGAGCTTCCAAACTTTATTATAATCAATATTAAAAAGCCTTCAATGGAGGGAATGATGCTTCAGATACCAAAACACAGCATTATACATTCTGCACCAAATTTCCAAATGCAATTCATTTCTAAAGTACTCAAGTGGGGCGCCTGGGTGGCTCAGTCGTTAAGCGTCTGCCTTCGGCTCAGGTCATGATCCCAGGGTCCTGGGATCGAGCCCCGCATCGGGCTCCCTGCTCGGCGGGAAGCCTGCTTCTCCCTCTCCCACTCCCCCTGCTTGTGTTCCCTCTCTCACTGCGTCTCTCTCTGTCAAATAAATAAATAAAATCATTAAAGAAAAAAGAAAGTACTCAAGTCTAAGTTATTTATTCTAATTGAAATGTTTAGGGAAAAGATTAGAAAAGACTTACTCGCAGTCCACTCTCTGACTTAATATCCATGATAGTCAAAACCGTTTCATAAAGAATAGCATTTCCTACATTTTTACTAGTCTCCGTATTTGTGGCAACCTGAAAAGTCACAAGAGGGCAGTACATAAGTGATAAAACAATACTTCCGAAAAATATCCAGAGGTAACAAGAGACATTTTGTGAATGATTACAGCCACCAATGAGGAAACACAAATAAATACTGCTCTAACCACCATCATTCTGCTCCCCACTACACTAAAATGAAGATTTAATATAATGCAGATTAAGTCTACTCACCTGTGCTAATATATCATTCATAGCTTCACTTGAGTCATCATCATTTCGTCCTAAAATTCTTAATAACCGCAAAATTCGTACCTAATGTGCAAAACATGATTAGTTTCAACAAATTATGCCTGGCACAAAGGAACTTACTTGGTAACTTAAATGAAGTCTCAGATCTCATCAGAAATGTCAAGATTCAAAGAGAAGAATTTTAAACCTTATCTTTAGAGAAGTAATAAATACTTCTATGTCTGAATGAAGTAGAGACAACCCACACTTTGTCACTCCACAGCTAAAGGATACCACCACCTACAGAGCTATACTATATTGATAAGTCTCTATGCAATCGCTATTACACATTAAAACTATAATTTTATTCTATTAATCCAGTACAGAACTGTATCACTATTCACTTATTATTGTAATTCGTTTAATCAGTTAACTACCAAATTTCTACTGACACAAACTTAAGAGGAAAGAAACAATCTATTCCAAAGGTATTAAATTAATTTCTCCAAAATTTTCTTTCAACCTCACCTGCAAAAAGGGGTCACTGATACCAGAAACATCATGTTCTGGTGAATATCCCGACATGATGAGGTTCTTTAGAATACGAACTAACTGGGGCACAAGCTGCAAAGAAAGATGCATCAAAACACAGTGAACGTCAAAGAATTTCTCATGAATAGACAAGTAATTTGGCTTTAAAAAAGGGTGCAAGGGTGCGAATCCAAGAAAATTCTATTGATACCATATGCTGGTACACTGCTGACGGTTGATAAATACAACTTAGGAGTACTTAGGCCACGAACTCAAGAAGGAATATGTATTTTACCTGAATTAAAAACGAATGACTTTTTTATTCCAGAGTTATATATGCAAAAATACTACAAGTAACAGGAGGTCAGAAAGCCTATGGGAACCAAGTCAAACAGATGCCTACAGGCCGTGCTGCGTATCTACCCTACAGAACTGGACACACTTAGGTAACACAAACATGTTCGATTTTTATCCATTCAAACATTTGGATATAAAACGTTATCACCAAAAATACTGGTGATCTTATTAAAATTACAGTTTTAAAATATACTATCTCAAACAGAGAAAAAATTTCTTTCCTCTGAGGACAGGGCTAGTTATATTCTTTTCCAACAAATAACAGGGAATACAAAAGCCTCCAACATGGACCAAATGGAAAAACACATGAAAAATTGTATTTTTCACCTTAAGAAGATACCAGGCCATGAATAATTTCCTCTCCCTATTCTTAACTCATAAGATACAATTTTTGGTAAACTTTTATTTCAGCACTTAATTATACACACTTTGTTGCCTGCTTTCTTGTCTCATCTTGGTACTGAAACCATACATTCCTTATGGTCAGAATTCCCTTCTTGTCCTTCCTTTACTTTGTCCATTAGAGTCATAACAAATAGTAGAGGCAATTTTATGGTTAAGCTAAACTTTAAAATACTTTATTTTTTAAAAATGCTTTAAATATTATCATTCATTTCATTCTGTTGATCAGGCACTTAATCTTAAACCCTATTCCAAAACATGTGCCACAATGGGAGCTTTTCCAGGCTCCAACTAAAAACTCAATTTAGCTACATAAACAACTCTAATCACCTAAAATTAAGAAAACAAGTGTCCAAAGTGAAGGAAATGGTATCTCTTTTGGAGGCAATCAGAACAGCCCCAACCAATTTGCTGCAACTCAATTACTTTTTCTCACTGTGTTCTGGCTCTATTCCTCCTTATGCCTCAACTCTAAAGGGGGATCAAGAGTGAAACAAAGGCCAAGGCATGCCCGAGGAATGCACTCACAACATTGAGGCCACTTTTAAATATGAGAACATAATCTGTATGAATTTAAAGAAGTTTGGCCATAACACTTCAGAATTAAGTGATTCATAAGCCATTTAAAAAAAATTCTAACTTGGACAACTCCAAGATTAAAACAAACCTAGGTTATGCTGACCTGTAAATTCTAAACAGAATCCCCATTAAATCTGTCAACTGTGGGCAGATTTAGACTTGAGAATAATATAAATTTGTAAACTACTTTAAAATGTAATAAAGCCGGGGGGCGCCTGGGTGGCTCAGTCGTTAAGCATCTGCCTTCGGCTCAGGTCATGATCCCGGGGTCCTGGGATCAAGCCCCACATCGGGCTTGATCCCAGGGAGCGGGAAGAGAAGAGAAGCGGGAAGCCCGCTTCTCCCTCTCCCACTCCCCCTGCTGGTGTTCCCTCTCTCGCTGTGTCTCTCTCTGTCAAATAAACAAATAAAATCTTAAAAAAAAAAAAAAAAAGGCCAGGATCACCTAGTAACCAAGTTCTGCACAAAAAGTGGCTCACCCTGCATACGTCCCAATGGCCTCCTTTTTTGCACTATACATATACCTGATTGTTTGTTTAATCTGATTTCTTGGAGAAGTCTTTTTCCCTTGGGCTAATAAATTCAGAAATTTTTTTATTCACTGACAAAAGACCAGCACACCACATAAAATTGCCCTGGGACAAAAGGCACAAATGTCTAAATGTTTAACATACAAATCCTTGGGACCCAGCTTTATTTTTCAGACAAAAATGCAAGTCACTAAAACTTATGACAAGACAAACAAAATAAGATGACAAAGGGAAACGCTGCAGCCATGAAAATCAGTTGATGCCCACCCACTCTACCTCAAAATCCTTTTCATATCCCAAAACTTCCAGGCAAGATTAAGTGCAGGTAAGGGAGAAATAAAAGCTCTAAGTCTGAACTGAGAGCTCAGAAGTACATACAGAGCTTTTTATAAAGTATGAGGTTACCCACACATGGTTCTAAAATATCTACTTCAAAAAGAAGCAATGTTTTGTGCCAAGGCTCCAAACTGATCTGGAATTGCCATCACCAAAGCCACTGGGACACTGTTCAAAGTTTCTCAAGTAAAGATGAAGAAAAGGCAGAGAAGGAGGCTTAGAATTCAGGAAAGGCTGCAACTGAAATCCAAGGCTGACTGTGGAGTGAGGAGTTTAAGTGACAAGACAAAAACTGGACTAGGGAGTTAGCCAAAAATGCTAGAACAAATAACTCATAGTATTAAGCACAGCTTCAGCATTAGTGTATGTTTAAAAGCTACATTTGTGGATGGATGCACAAAAGCTACTAAGGACCTAATGCAGGCATGCACCATCTAAAAGAGGGTTAATTCTTACCTTTTCATTCTAACATACAGCAGGATTCCAAACAGACAACAGGAACAAAACATACAAAGCAAGCATTAGGGACAGATACAGGCCTCATACTATTTTATACAATAATTTAATCAAGACATGAACATCTAAGGAAAAAAAAGCCAAAAAAAGAAGTGCTATTAGAGCCTCATTAGATCTAAAATACAAAGTAAGCCCCATTTATTGAGTTATCAGCACCTTATAAAGGAATTAAACCCATGTAACTACCCAAAACACAGTCTTTCCCAGGCCTCCTTACTACCATCTTCTAAAAGCCAGTGAAGAAAACAAAAATTTCCACTTTAGAACGCTGTAAGAAAGGGAGGGGGGAACTTAAGAAAGCTAGACTTCAGTCACCAGAGTCAACGGTCTAAAATGAACAGAAGGTGACCCTGTGTTACATAAAAGTAATGTCAAATTTCACTTTGCAATTTTCACCTTAAAAAAAAAAATTACCTGCCTTTAACACACACACACACACACACACACACACACACACACACACACACACACACACAATTCCTGTTTGTAATTTGACCTCAGGTTACATTTCCTGACTTCAATGTGAAAACCGCAGATAAAGCACATGAGAGATTGGTAGGTCTGTCAACACTGAGAGAAGACTTCTATTATGAAAGGAAAACACTGTACTACTGCCAGTTCTTATATGCCTAAATCTGGCTTCCAGCCCTACCCACACAGCAGGGCTGGTCAAGTCCTTTACTCAGCTCCATAACTTCCTTTCAAAAGAAAATTCGTAAGTGAGAAAATCATATACTTTTCAGGAAAATCATTTTTCAATCAAGAAAGGCTTAGGTATACAGAATGGTACCTACCTTTCTGAAATGTGCAAGCATGTCTGGGCTTCGTTCACACATTTCCGTGAGGAGGACTACAGATGTGTGAAGGACACCTGAAATATAAGAGCAAACGAAAACTAAAATGAGGCTATATATTATTCAACTTCACAGAACAGGGCTTTGAGTTCTGAAGATCAATTCCAAAAGGATAGTTGCTACTTCTGTTTTTTAATTTCCCAAAAAAGCTAAGCATTGAGGTGAATACAAAGGAAGTATTTAATAGAGGCCCTATTTAATACTGGTCAAATCAATTAAATCAGAATATTTTAAACAACTATGTGACCAAGATAATTGCTAAAAACTGAAAACCAACACACGTGTCTCTCCATCTGAGACCATCCATAAAGAAATACTCACAGTCACTATAAGCTAGGTATCATCTGCCCTGTACTTATTAATAAGCTGTTAACTGAGATGTGATCATTCAAGAAGTAAAAATCTTAGTAAGATTTTAAATTTCCAGATAAAATGAATCAAAACTCCAAGGTAATTATGGATGATCAAGTAAATATGCTTGTTCCAGAGTAAAAAGGATCTCACAATAGTTTCCACTAATAATAAATAAGTACCCTAACCACTCATTTGTTCAGTAAGTTTGAGTCTTCTAGGCACAGGACTGAATTAATCAAATTAAATATACCTTACCATTTTTTCTCTTAGCATTTAGTAGGATACATGAATTTTCTTTACTCAGAATTTGTTTCACTGACTTCAAAATAAGAATAAAATGTATGGGAAAGAATAGCCATGTTCCATTTAATTTCTCTCAAGTTTTATATAAATATATCTGAGTACCCATTATAAATTCCTGTTACAAGTAACCTAAAGGATTTTCATAAATCTTACACTCCTACCACAGGCAATAAAAAAATAATGTTTTTTCTATTATAAGATAGCCAGGAAATCAAAGTGTTTTACATATGAAAATCAAGGCTAGGATCATTTGTGTATTACAATGAATATTAGTAACTTAACACAGTATTTTTAATATAGTAAAAGAGGACTGAAAATGAAAACTGAGTTTTTACTATGAAGGAATCAATCTCTAATTGTAAAAGGAGGATATGAGCAAAGAGAGATTTGACCCATCAACCCTTCCTGGCAAAGTGTCTAAGCACAGTAAAAAGGCAAGTCCACCGCACTCAAAGAGAAGGCCAAAACTGCCTGAAGCCTTTTCTCTTTCCTCTTTTCCTCAATACTTCACAAGCACATCCAAATCACATTACCATGGTTCTTTTCATTCAATAAATTTTTTGTTGCTGGTAAAAACATCTCCATAAGTTCAGGAACCTTCCTGATGACATGAACAGCACACAGTGCTGCCTATAAAGAGAAAGGACAGAAGATTTATTTCAATTAAGTCAGGGCAGCCAATCTTACAAAAAACAACACCAACAAAAAAAAAAAACCTTATCACTTAGTTCACCTACTGAAAGAAGAAAGAACAAAGAAGTCAGATATCAGATTTATTATTTATTAACTGGTTAGGACTTTCCAATTTATACTATTTCATTAATGAGAACTTTTAGCTCACCTATCCCTTCATTCATGTATTACTAAATAAGTGGACAAAAACTTCGTAGACTAGACCATGGTTAACATGAATTTATCAAACAAATTAAATATAACTTCTGTGGAGTTTTACAGAGTAAAAAATAAAGACATCCATCTGTGATACTCATTCTTCTAAGATGACCAAAAGGTTTTATAAAAACACCATGCAATTTAAAGATACATTACTACTGTTACTTTTAATAATACCCATATCTTCCCCCAATTCATTCTCTGCTGATATCAAGAAAACCATTTAATAATTAGCTAATCTCTACTGAAGAAAAGATGGTCTTGGCTTGTTCACTGGAAAGAAAGGTACAAAGACTGATTTTGATTATGCCTGCCAAAAGTAACCATAACTACTATTTGTTGGAGTTAAATACCACAAAAGTTCAGATACAGTAACAAGAAAAGATTTCAGCTAATTTTTCCCAAGTTATATTTAGGGGAAAAAAAAATTTTTTTTCCAATCCATAGAAATGTTTTATTTAATGAAATAATGTACTTTTTGAACAAGAGCAGCCCACTCATACTTTAAGAGAAAGCACTGGCTTTGTTTCACAATCAACATTAACAGTCCATGATCCTGGAAAACAGCTTGGCCCTTGCAACGTCTTGTCTCACACCATTAATGTGGAGGCACAGTGAATGTCAACCAGGCAATAGTAAGTGTTCACTTCTTCAAAGTTCTAAATTTTACACCTTTTGTTTATGAAGGTTACAGGGTTAAAGGACAATTTTAAAAAACATAAAATGTTGGTGTGCCTGGGTGGCTCAGTCATTAAGCGTCTGCCTTCGGCTCAGGTCATGATCCCAGGGTCCTGGGATCGAGCCCCACATCGGGCTCCCTGCTCAGCGGGAAGCCTGCTTCTCCCTCTCCCACTCCCCCTGCTTGTGTTCCCTCTCTCACTGTGTCTCTCTCTGTCAAATAAATAAAATCTTAAAAAAAAAAAAATCATAAAATGTTTGTATCAACATATAACAGCAAGTAAGAGATTAAGATCATTGTCTTCCATTACTATTTCATTTAGACACACCAATTTAGAAAGTGTGTTCTAGATCATTCTCTAATAATTACCCAGGTCCCCATGGAACTGTACACTTCCAGAGATTCAAAGGCACTAATACAAAAACATGGGCACTAATTATTAGAATAAAAGTAAATTCTTAAAGTTCTGTTTATTATTACTTTGTTTAATACTGTTTAGAATCTGGTAAATTAGGAAGTAATTAGGTATCCAGGATATCCAGTAACGTTTGTTTATAAATCATTTCCTTGAAAAAAAAGGAATTAAGAGAAGAATTAAAGAGTTCATAATTACCAATTGGAGTTAATCAGCAATAAAAAAAACCCACCTCCAAAATTAGTATAAAAACAGATTTTGACTTATAAACACTTGACTTAAATAAAATATATTTACTGCAGAGAAAGATAGGTTATATCACCATCAGAGCTCTCAAAATAATTTGCCTCCCCATCTCCATAATATTCTCTAATCCAAATGCAGACATCTGACTTCATTAAAAGTTACCTTTTTTCTTAAGTAAGAATTGGAGGTTTTCAGGAGTTTCTCTACCTCTCCTGCAAGATCTCTGCACATCTCTGAAGAGCCCATGCAGCCAAGGGTACAAAGTGCTAGCCCCTGTACATACTGCGTGCTATGATTAAGATCACTGCAAAAGAACAGAAAAAGGTAGAAATGAACATGCTTTTCCTGGTGCTCCCCATAAAGAAGCTTCAAAGTCTAATGAGGTAGCTCTGAATGATTCACAATTTCTCTAGTAAGGAAAATAATTAATAAGATTACTTGTTGCAAAAACATGTTTACTTTATTACAAATTAAGAATACAGTGAACTGATTTACAGTGCCTCCTACAGGCTTACAACTCCATGTTTCCAAATACCAATGTAAAAGAAATTCAACAACATGTTATCTGTTGAAGACAAACCACTTCAGAAAACTCAGCAAATCAATGAAAGTGAAAGCCAACAAAGACAGAAATGTGAAGCACAACTGTATCTTTAAAAGATTTTTTGGGGTGGCGGTGCCTGGGTGGCTCAGTCGTTAAGCGTCTGCCTTCGGCTCAGGTCATGATCCCAGGGTCCTGGGATCGAGTCCCACATCGGGCTCCCTGCTCCGCGGGAAGCCTGCTTCTTCCTCTCCCACTCCCCCTGCTTGTGTTCCCGCTCTCGCTGTCTTTCTGTCAAATAAATAAATAAATAATCTTTTTTTTTTTTTAAAGATTTTATTTATTTATTTGAGAGAGAGAGAGAGCGAGAGAGAGCACACGAGAGGGGGGAGGGTCAGAGGGAGAAGCAGACTCCCTGCCGAGCAGGGAGCCCGATGCGGGACTCGATCCGGGGACTCCAGGATCATGACCTGAGCCGAAGGCAGTCGCTTAACCAACTGAGCCACCCAGGCGCCCAATAAATAAATAATCTTAAAAAAAAAAAGAAAAAAGATTTTGGGGGGCGCCTGGATGGCTCAGTCAGTTAAGGGTCTGACTCTTGATTTCATTTCAGGTCATGATCTCAGGGCCGTGAGACTGAGCCCTGCATCAGGCTCCACGCTGGGCAAGGAACCTGCTTAAGATTCTCTCTCTCTCTCCCTCTCCCTCCATCCCTCCTCCCCCCGCACCACCCCCTCACTCTCCCACCTTCCCCCCACCCCGCTCTGGCACATGCACGTTCTTGCTCTCTAAAAAATAAAAATAAAAAAATATTTTAATATGCTCTACTATTAATTTCTAAAAAAATGACAAGATCTATATACATCAACCAAAACCTTAAAAAAAAAAATCAGAAAACAGTCCCCACTACTAGAGCATTTAAGGTGACTTAAATATCACAACAGAAATACTCTGAAACCTCTAACCTTACGGTACAGTATTAACCTTGATATCACATTAATTTTTACACTTTTATGTATTCAAAAGAAGAAAAAAAATAGTAACTAGAAAAATTAGCTAATTAAACCACCTTTAACAAACTAAGCTAGATATTTACAGTGAGGCCCAGTATCTGGTGATACAGATATACAAAATCCTATCTCTAATAGACATTGATTACTGTACAAAATTGTTTACAAACCAACCAGGAAGTATACCTTCAGAAAAGCTGAAATACTAAAAGCTTGAACCAGTAAATTCATCTATATATTATAATCAACTTCTACTATTCAGAAGCTGAATTATTGTATGAGTTATGCTACTTCTAAAATGCTTTAAGAGCATTTTAATATTCTTTAGTTAGTGGTTCTCAAGGATTTCAGTAGTTAATGGATCTCTGGAAGCCCCCAAGACTGTTTCACGGGGTCCATGAGAGCCAAACTATTTTCACAATACTAACTCATTATTTGCCAACTGTACTGACATTTGCACTAATGATGCAAAAGCAGTGGGGGGGGGGGGAGGAAATTACTGACATATTACAAATCAGAGTAGTGGCACCAAACTGTACTAGTAGTCATTGAATTCACTGCCACACACACAGGAAGGAAGGAAGGAAAGGAGGGAGGGAGGGAATGAGTCTGTTTCACCTAAGACTGCCTCTGAAAAAGCAGTAAAAAAGATTAGTTTTATTAAATCTTGACTCAAATGAGAAGTTTAATATTGTGTGATGAAATAGGAAGTATGCATAAAGAACTTCTGCACACTGAAGTGGCAATCTCAGAGAAAAGCACTTGTGCACTTGCAAGCTAAACTATGAACTTTTAAGTTTTTTTTATTTGAAGTAAGAGAAAGCACGAGCAGGAGGGGCAGAGGGAGAGGGAAAAGCAGGCTCTCAGCCGAGAAGGGAACCCGATGTGGGGGCTCGATCCCAGGACCCTGAGATCGTGACCTGAGCCAAAGGCAGATGCTTAAATGACTGAGCCATCCAGGCGCCCCTAACTATGAACTTTTCAAATGTATATGATTTTGATTTGAAAAATAACTGACAAACAACTATAATTATTAAGATTTGGGTATCTGGCAGACATCTGGAAAAAGAGCCAAGTTGGCCTATCACTTTAAGAGCAACAACTGACAATATTTGTTGCCAATGATAAAAATCCAAGCTTTGAAGCGAGAGTTAGAATTTTGGAAAATTTGTATTGCCATGATGAACTTCACAGTCTACCAATACTTTAACTCAGCCAGTTTTTCCCAAATGACTTAGGCATGGTGTTACAAATGCATACATGAGTAAAAGATTCCAAGTGAGAGACAAACCAATGGGTTTAATATAACAAAATACCAAACTTCACTGATATTGTTTCAAATTCCACATTGTAACTAATCCTTAAGAAACTACCACTTACGGAGTTTTGGTATAGTATCAAAGAAGAATATTTGAAAAGATATTAAAGTCCTCTTCCTTTTTCTAACTACATTATCTGTAAAAGGCTGGATATTCTTCATATACTTTAATCAAAACATAACATAAGAAATTGAATGCAGAAGCAAATATGACATCTGCTGTCTTCCATTAGGCCAGATGTTTAAAGATTTACAAAAATGTGAAATAATGTTATTTTTCTCCTTTGAATTGTTTTTGCTTTGGAAAATATTTTTCATTAAAAACATTATTTAACATGTAAGGGGTTCATTATTGGTAATTTTAAATGAAATAATAAATGGTTTTAATCTTCCTTGAACAAAGAGGAAAAGAAGGTAAAGCATAAATTAGCCAGGTTTGCTACTTCTTAACAATTTGAGTATTTAAGATATAAATTACTGATAAGGGGCACCTGGGTGGCTCAGCCATTTAAGTGTCCAATTCTTGATTTTTGGCTCAGGTCATAATCTCAGAGTTGTAAGATAAAGCCCCGAGTTAGGATCCGAGCTGGGCATGGAGCCTGCTTAAGATTTTCTCTCTCCGGGGAGCATGGGTGGCTCAGTCGGTTAAGCATCTGCCTTTGGCTCAGGTCACGATCCCAGGGTCCCAGGATCAAGCCCTGAGTAAAGCTCCTGGCTCAGCAGGGAGCCTGCTTCTCCCTCTCCCTGTGCCTGCCACTCTCCCTGCTTGTGCTCTCTCTGTCAAATAAACAAATAAAATCTTAAAAAAAAAAAAATTCTCTCTCCCTCTCCTTCTGCCCCACCCTCCCTCTTTCTCAAAAACAAAAAAAATTTTTTTTTTTTCCTGGTAAAAATAATGTTTAAATCTTAACTATGCTTTACCATTTAGGCTCCTAGTTTCCAAGAATATTTAGCTGACTTTTCATTTATTTTTCAATGATTAAGTACATTTGCATAATGCAAGCTCTTAAAATATATCCAATTTTTAATGATTCCAAGATCTTTAATTGCTTAGAGCTTTTCTAGGCCAATGAACAGTGAGGGAAACATTCTTTTTTCTTTTTTAAGATTTTATTTATTTATTTGTCAGAGAGACAGCACAAGCAGGGAGAATGGCAGGCAGAGGGAGAAACAGGCTCCTGGCTGAGCAAGGAGGCCGATGTGGGACTCGATCCCAGGACACTGGGTTCATGACCTGAGCCGAAGGCAGACACTTAATTGACTGAGCCACCTAGGCGTCCCAGGAAACATTCATTATTAAACATAAAAACCGCTGGTACACTATGATGCCCTATAATACAAACAAAAACCAAAAAAACCAAAAACAAACCAAAACACCCTCACCAAACAAACCCATTCATTAACAAATATTTTTAAAAAACAAAACTAAATGATCCAATGTCCTTTAACTTGAGCTTAAACTAAAGTGCCAGATCAATTCCCAACTACTAGTTCTCTCTCAAAAAGTTCACTTGAAGCTTGGCTAGGTCTCATTAAAATTCAAAACAAAGATTTCTTCTTTGCCTATGTGCCTCATTCTTCAATTTTTATCAAGCTACAAACGTATACTTGGGTTTGGTATTAACTCTTAATATGAACGTGGTGCTAGGCAGAACTGCCAGATCATCAGCATGTGACTGAAGGCTTAAGTAATAAGGGCAACAAAGCATGCAAGAACAAAAATTAAAGAAACTCTCAGAGACCTAGCCAGAGTAAATGTGTAAGAGTCATGCTGAACATGTAGAATGTAACTTCTTTAATACCAAGGATCTCTGCCAATTTTTTTTTCATTCTCCCTCCCCAGAACTTATAACAGCTCCTGGCACACAACACGTATATAATAAATAGTTGTTGAATAAATGAATCAACTTAGTATTTTCATTAGTATTTATTTCAAGGCCAAAAAATAAGATTCTCCCAAAATTAAGTTCACAGACTCAATGTACTTACATGACACACACTGTATTTACAACCAAATCATAATTCTCATTTTGGGATTTTCCATTATCCATTGGAAAATTTTAAAGTAAAACATTATTGACCACAGAAAAGTGTAAGAGTTCAATACTACAAATATGATTACCTATATCCCCTGCTTCTACTTTCTGTCAAACAAATAAAAACTACAAATGAAAAAGAAATCTACAAAAGGAAATTAAACCAACAGACACACCAAAACCAAACGAAAACAAACCAAAAAGCACCTTTAACCAGTAAAGCCATCAGAACTTCCATAACTTTTTAACAGACATTTGCTGTAAGAGGGATGCTGGGAAGAACTGCTAATTCCCCTGCTTGGCTACTCTAATTCTTTCATATAGCAAGCATTCCTCAATTTGTAAGTTAAACAAACATGACTGGACTAGTAATGCACCCATTAGAGGAAAAAAAAGACATACACAAAATTCACAAGGCTAAGTATAATTTCATGCAACTGAAATCTTGAATTAGACCACTCACAAACAAGACCTCTTCTTTTACCTTTATATGGTATTTACTCAGAACATACACTGGTAATTCTTTAATAAAAGTAACATTTCATTACTTATGGTATTCAAGGTCCTGGAAATATAAGATAAGAAATCTCTGATTTACCAATGTTTTTTCTATTCCATGTAGGCCCAAATTCTTGTTTCATTGCTAAATCGTGTTCCTATACCTGAAGATGTACAGCAATGCCTTCCTTTGTTTAATTACATTATCCTCTACAGGACGCCTAGATGGCTCAGTTAAGTGTCCAACTCTTGATCTGGGCTCAGGTCATGATCTTGGGGACGTGGGATGGAGCCCCACATCAGGCTCTGCACTCAGCACGGAGTCTGCTTGAGATTCTCTCTCGCCCTCTCCCTCCCTCCTCCCCGCCCCCCTCTGCTTGTGCACGCACTTTCTCTAATAAATAAAATCTTTAAAAATAATAATAAATATTCCCCTACAGAAACCTTTGCTTACCCTCTTTACATATAAACTACAAAAGCAATTCAAATATATTCTAGACATTAAATAAAATCAAATAAAAACTCTGATGTCATATTATAAGAAAACTTTGAAAGCACAAAGTAGTCATTAAAAGAAGGAAAAGTAAGACTTACTTCTTGATACAGTTTGTCATGAGAAGATGGACATCTTGTCTTTCATCTAACAGCAGCATTGCCCCTAAATAGCCAATGCGTTTGTCTGTGAACTTTTGAGAGGCAATAAGCTTGAGGCATTCCAACTGCAAATTTTAAAAAAAGAAAAGAAATTAAGAAATTGCTACCACATTAGGAAAGCAATGTTTTTAACCCAGAGTCAGTGGATGACTAAAATAAGTAGGTATCAAATCGCCTAAGATCCTTAGATGTCTTGATAGATACCGAGTTCTGGAATAGATCATCTCAGCAAGGTCCTATGATATATGCTATCCAAATAATCTGTGAGGTTTACCTACTTCCACAGATTGAAATAAATAAATACTACTAAAGTATTATAATAAAATATTAATAAACCCAATTCTTAATTTAATCCCCAGGTTGTACAATTTGAACACCTAACTTATGTGTGTATTTATGGTCTGTTTCCTATTTTGAATAGCAAAAAATTCAGTAACTGGCAATACATCAAAGTGCCAAACACTATCTTAAACATTAGGAATATACAACTGAAAAAGAGACAGACAACAACTAACTTTAATATAATGTGCAAAGTGCTATATGTAGGGCCTGAACCAAGTAGTAGGGAGAAGTGAGTTTAGCATATGAGGAATAAAAACACAGAGAAAAAAAAAGGCCAGAGGAAATTTCAGGAGTGGAATTAACCTAAAATGTTTTATAGGACTTTTTCTTTACATAATTGATAAAAATCCTCAGAGCTTAAGACTCTTTGTAAACAGATTGTCTCTCTACGTAGCCTTTCTTTAACATCACAATCATTTTAATATACTTTATCATTCCATCTTGACTAACATAGAAAAGGCCAAACATTCCCTTGTAGCAATGATTTTCAAAGGGTGTACATAAGTTGGACACTCCAAGAAAAGTTTTGCAAACTATGCTCCCATTTAGAATCACTGCATCCCAAAGGAAGGGCCTCAAATGCAGAACTATGTACAACAGTCTAAAATCATGAGACTACTCCCCATCTGAATTTGCCTATAAGTTCAAAACTGAAATTGTGGAAAGTAAAAAAATTTACAAATAAAACTGTTACGAGCTATTTAAAAATTGCTCTCTTGATGTATCTGCATTAAAAACACTGAAAGTTAACAGAAATGACTATACTATCATGAACAAATCAAAGCCTCCAAGAATAACCAAGATCCAAAAGGGAAACTGAAGTGCCTTCTGAAACTGACAGATTATATAACAACCCTTCCCTTCCTTCTATGCACTCAATTTAAATTTTAAAAAACAATTTCTGAGATAGAAAATGAAGAAAGTCATTTTTACAATGTCAGCAGAAAAATTACTGCTGAGGTGAATGAGAAAAACAGGAGGTAAAATATTATCAGAAAATCTTACTCTTTTTCAAACAGAAGAGTTTTTAACCTTCCCATTTAATAATAGTATAAATTAATATTTTAGCAGTGAAAAAAGAGTTCTAAGAATCAGGTATCACTGAAATTTTTATCATCCTTACTGAATCATGCTTTTTTTTTTTTTTTTAAAGATTTTATTTATTTATTTGACAGAGCGAGAGAGCACAAGCAGGGAGAACAGTAGAGGGAGAGGGAGAAGCAGGCTCCCCGCCAAGCAGGGAGCCCGATGTGGGGCTCGATCCCAGGACCCTGAGACCATGACCTGAGCTGAAGGCAGACGCTTAACCATCTGAGCCACCCAGGCGCCCCCTGAATCATGCTTTTAACAAATACCAGGCATTACACAAATAAATTATCCAAAAATTTGTTATTAAGATGAACTAATGAGGAAGAAGACTTTACTCTTAGGCATTAATGGGACTTTGTATTTTTTTGGCCAAGTTTTTTTTTAAGATTTTATTTATTTATTTGATAGGAAGAGCACAAGTAGGGTTGAACCCAGGATCCTGGGATCATCACCCAAGCCGAAGGCAGACGCTTAACCGACTGAGCCACCCAGGAGTCCCTACGTCAAGTTTTAAGACAGTCACACTAAAAGTCATCAATGATTAGTGAGTACAATTTATTGCTTTTTGTGACACTTGTTTAAAACTTACCTAAAAATTAAACAGTGAACAGAATTTAAAGGGATAAACACTAATTCTTTTTAATCCCCATTGGTACAGTGACTTTGCTTCAAGAATATACATTTGCTTTATGAAGGTAGCAAATTTTGAGAGGAAAATCTAAGATTAAAGACTGGAAATGGCTGGAAAAATCTAAGATTAAAGACTGGAAACTCCCATTTAGAATCACTGCATCCCAAGGAATAGGGGCTCAAATGCAGAACTATGTACAACAGTCTAAAATCATGAGACTACTCCCCATCTGAATTTGCCTATAAGTTCAGAAGTGAAATTGAGGAAAGTAAAAAAATTTACAAATAAAACTGTTTGGAGCTATTTAAAAACTGCTCTCTTGATGTATTGAAAAACATCCTCTGCTGAAGGATTAACTCTCATCATACGCTACACTTCGGTGTCAGTGGCCAGCAATAGTGCTAAGAAAGTACCATGTTTCATCTTTAAGAATATTATCAAAGTTTTCAGATATTGAAAAAGAAAAAGGATGGAGGGGTGGACAATGGGTTTTTGAGGAAATATAAGGGTAGGGCATCCATTTTTGAGCAGCAACCACTAAAAATGCAACTCTAGTGTGAGTTACAGTACAGGAAAAAAATAGTAAAATCAATTAAATGTTTCTGCCCCTTTGGTAACAACCTCAAACTGAGTACTACTCCGTCTCACTTAAAGCTACTTGAAAATCCCACCTGAAACACTGCTAACCTACAAAGCTAGCATATGCTTAAAGACCACAGTAAACAGTCTAGCTTTTATATTCATGCAACCACAGAGATAAAAAATAACTTTTGGTTTTACTCCAAACTCCCTGAGCAAAGTCAAAAAACAAAAGACAAACTTGGAAAAAATATTTGCAACTTGCTCATAGACATGAAATCCTATATAACAGGATCCTACAAACTGATTTTCAAAAAGACCAACAACTCAATATAAAATGGACAAAGAATATGGACAGTTCAAAGAAAACAAAAATAATTCAAACATATGAAATGGAGTTCAACCACCTCATAAAACAAATGCAAACCCAAGTAGGTAAATTCACTTAAAACAAATCACTGAACTGTACACTTGAAAAGTTCATGATATGCAAAATATGCCTCCGTGAAGTTATTAGAAGAGAAAAAGAAATGCAAATGGAAACCATACTGAGATAGTATTTTTTAACCTATTATATTAGCAAAGTTAGACTGTCGTTAACAGTGCGAGGACATTAGTGACTGGATATAAACTGGCACAAGCTGTACTGAGAAAGATCTGGCCTATCTAAGTACAAATACACATACCCTTCGACGCAACAATTCCACTTTTAGGAACTTAGACCACCTTTACATTCATACATGTGTAAAATAATGGTTATTATTCAACTGTAGTATTACTTTTTTTTTTTTTTTAAAGATTTTATTTATTTGACAGAGAGAGAGACAGCCAGAGAGGGAACACAAGCAGGGGGAGCAGGAGAGTTCTGGAGAAGCAGGCTTCCCGCAGAGAAGAGAGCCTAATACGGTGCTCGATCCCAGGAGCCCGGGATCACGATCCGAGCCCAACGCAGACGCCCAACAACTGAGCCACCCAGGTGCCCCCGTAGTATTACTTTAAGCAGTAAGACTGGAGGGGCACCTGGTTGGCTCAGTCAATAGAGCATGTGACTCTTGATCTCAGGGTCCTGAGTTTGAGCTTCACAATGGGTGTGGAGCCTACCTAAAATTAAATAAATAAATACTAACACTGGAAACAAATGTCCCTTAATAAGGCATCAGTTTAATAATGATTCATAAATATCATGGAATACGGGCACCTGGGTGGCTCAGTCGGTTAAGCGTGTGCCTTTGGCTCAGGTCATGATCCCAGAATCCTGGGATCAGGCCCTGCACTGGGCTCCCTGCTCACTGGGGAGTCTGTTTCTTCCTCTCCCACTGCCCCTCCCCCCTTTGTGCTTGCGCTCCCTCTCTTTCGCTCTCTCTCTCTCCCTCTCTCAAATAAACCACATCTTTAAAAAATAAAAGAAATATCATGGACTACTATGCTAGATACATTGAGATGAGTATGTCAAAAAAGCTGGCAAAAAAAAGAGCATGTCAAAAAAGCTGTAAAACAGAATGAGGACATGGGCTAACATTCAAGACAGATTAATAAGTAGACAGCACCACACGCGTTTTACAGTGGAGGGGGCATTTCCATTGCCGGGAGATGTATAATCTCTGGAAGGATAGACACAGACAGTTGCTTATAAAAAGGTAACTAAGTAGGGGTCCTGTATGGCTCAGTCGGTTAAGTGTCTGCCTTCAGCTCAGGTCATGAACCCAGGGTCCTGGGATCGAGCCCCCCACGAGCCTGCTTCTCCCTCTCCTGCCCCCCCGCTTGTGTTCTCTCGCTCACTCTCTCCTTCTCTCTCTCAAATAAATACATAAAATCTTAAAAAAAACAAAAAACAAAACAGGAAACTAAGTGTCTGGAAGTGGACAGAAAGCAGGGTTTTCATCATATATTCTTTTGTATCTTTTAAATTTTGCATCAGTGAACTGTCATTATCTATTCCAAAGATAAATAATATTGGACTAGAAGTTTAAAACTGCAGGATAAAGGGAACTTATATCTAACTCATGGTTACAAAAGTTAATACAATAATATAATTAAAAAGGAGGAAAAAAAACAACCTAGGGCAATTATTCCCTCTACCAAATTGAGTAACATGTCATTTCAAAAATTAACAAAAAAGGGGCGCCTGGGTGGTTCAGTCGTTGGGCATCTGCCTTCGGCTCAGGTCATGATCCCAGGGTCCTGGGATCGAGCCCTGCATCGGGCTCCCTGCTCCATGGGAAGCCTGCTTCTCCCTCTCCCTCTGCTTGTGTTGCCTCTCTCGCTGTGTCTCTGTCAAATAAATAAATAAAATCTTAAAAAAAAAAATTAACAAAAAAGCATTTGAGCCTTGGAATTGTTTTATGAAAACACTGAAAATTTAAGACCAAAATCTTATGAAAATACAACTCAGTAAATGGGAACAACCAGCCCTTTTTAAATAACTTAAATTCAAAATGAACGATTATTGTGCTATTCTTTTATACCTGCAATGCTATAAGAGCTTAAAAAGTTATGTCCGTTCCTTATCTCTAATCCCCATGACGGCTATGCCTTCTTCTGCTGGCAGTTATTTTGTATTTTTCACCGACTATCAGCTTCTTCCTTGCCAACAACACTCTTCTCAACAGCAACCTTCTCACTCTCCCCGCTACCTCCCATCCCAAAGGTCTGACTGCGATAACTTTAAGCTATTCACTGATTTTTACATTTACTTTCCAATTGTTTTTGAAGAAGCTGTGATTTTTCTTTAACTTCATAAAATCCTGCTTTGTTAAAAACCAATGTGCTAGACATTCTCATTGACACCCAGTTAGAAGGGCACACAAAAGGAAACCAACATTTGGATATATATCATAAGTATGATACATATATATACATCAAAGGATATATATATCATATATACATACTGTGACAAATATGCACAAGCTACTATGGAAACAAGTTAGGAAGGGCACTCATTTAAGGTGAGAAACAGTAAGAAAACAGAGAAAGATTCCTATCCCTTTATGTAACACAGAGTGGAATAGAAAGAACCAATTTGATTTAGGAGCCCTAATCCTGGTTCTAGCTTAAGAGACCTAAGCAAGTTATTTCAACAACCTGGGCCTCAGTTTCCTCTTCACTAAAATAACTGAGCCACATCATGAAAGACAACCTTAACGCTGCCCTCAACTCTCTGCTTTCAAGGCAAATACAGTAGTCACTAATTCTCTACAGCTGACCCTTGAAGTGGCCTAAGAATTTTTCTCAGCAGAAACATTCCAGGCATCCATTAGCAAGCCTAAGAGAGGGAAGTTACCACCTCCTTTTGGAATAAATATAATGCCTTAAGGAAGTGGTTTCCAAACTTGACTGATCAAAATCACCTGGGAGAGTTTCGAAATATGTTGGTCACCCCCGAAATATCCTGACACAGTAGGTTTCAGGTAAAGCCTGACAACTGGATTTTTATAAACATTTTCTAGATGACTCAATATTCCAATTTTCTCCGAATTTCAAAGCAATTTTTTTTTAAAAGAAAGGTTTTTGGCCTTGTTACATTGTTCTAAAGCAAGTACAAATATTGCCCTTTATCAACATTTAATCTGGTTGCCCTTGAAAAAAGCTGCACCTATTTTGTTAGCTTTTAGAACAATTTCCCACAAGGTCAAATGCATATATACATTTGCTTTTAAATTTAACATCTAAGCTTTATGATGTGAACAATCACCTTGATGAAAGGCTCTGCAACTGATTGTTTAGGTCTTTTAAAAAGTTACCTTTATTTCAATTTAACATTCAGAAATAAATTTCTAGTTTATACACACAACACACACACACACACACACACACACATATTTGAAGAATAAGCCCGTAACTGCTTTACCACTATGTAGTCTGGCAACATAAAAATCTATAGGAGAGGGTGCCTGCGTGGCTCAGTCGTTAAGCGTCTGCCTTTGGCTCAGGTCATGATCCCAGGGTCCTGGGATCGAGCCCCGCATCGGGCTCCCTGCTCCGCGGGAAGCCTGCTTCTCCCTCTCCCACTCCCCCTGCTTGTGTTCCCTCTCTCGCTGTGTCTCTCTCTCTGTCAAATAAATAAATAAATCTTAAAAAAAAAAAAATCTATAGGAGACCGGTCTATTTTTTCATTCTTCTGGCAGGGGAAAAAAAAAAAAAACAACATTCCTATTGCATCCCATTTCTCCTGAGAAAATTTATTATGAAATATTTCACTCAAAAATACACAAAAATCATGTAACAGTCATTGAGGCACCAGCCAGCTTTAGCAAATCTTAACATTTTGCCCTACTTATTTTATTTTACATTTTTTAATATTACAAATTCAATTGAAGCCCTCTGCATACTCTGCCTCGATTCCATTTCCCTTCTCTCCATCCCAGGAGTAACGAAAACTCAAAATTGCTGTTCATCATTGCCACACCATGTGTCTTTACTACATATGTTGAGACAATTGTTTTTGAATGTTTTAAGCTTTATATAAGTATCATACCATAGTCCTGTTCTTTTCATTCAACATCTTTGAGTACTACTCACATTCAGACAAGAAACTGTAATTTAGTTATCTTCATTGCTAATACAGTATCCCACTTGTGAATATACCACAACTTACCTATTCTTTTTGTGGACATATAGATTATTCCCAATGTTTTCATATCAGAAACAATGCTGCAATGAACTCTTATTAAAGTCCCTTGTTAAATGGACAAGATTCTTGATCAGATTCAGGTTTTTCAGTTTTTATTTTATTTTGACTTAGCAAATACACTTCATAGGTGGTGGTATGAACTTTCATCAAGTATGTCATTGTTTCTGGTGGTTGTCTCTCTTTTGTGACATTAGCATCGATAATGATCATCAGAGATCACAAAATAGTAATATTCTAATTCTTTTATTCTTTCATTTATTAGCTGGATTTTTCCTCTAAGGAGCAACTTCTCTATATGTACCATTGGGTTACCAAGAGTTCCTTTGGAAGGAACTTACCAATAATTCCTTCAGAAAGAACTACTGGTAGGAAAGGCAGGATAAATGTTTCTTTTCCTTTTATCTACTAGTTTTCAAAATGAGACCCTAGTATGCTCCAAAGATGACCAATGGAGTTTTTAAAAATTTGTTTAATACTTATGAACTCACTGGGGCCCCTGGGTGGCACAATCGGTTAAGCATCCGACTCTTGATTTGGCTCAGGTCATGATATCAGCATCATGAGATCGAGCCCCATGTCAGGCTCCCCGCTCTGTGTGGAGTCTGCTTGAGATTCTCTCTCTCCCTCTGCCCCTCTCCCTGCTCACTTGTGCGCGTGCTCAAATAAATAAAATCTTTAGATAAAAAATTATGAACTCACTGATATAAACTAACTTGGTATATTCAATTATAATTATTCTTATTAATGCTCAAATTTTCTTATTTTGGGGCACAACAAAAAGCCACTTCTGGTGGCTACTAAATCCTTTTAACATGACCTCTGTAGTTTTTGTTTTCTGGCAAAGACAGTTCAGGCTTATTTTGGGCACAATCTCGGTTTAAAGGTGCTCAAGGCAGGAATGCCTACTATCGCCATCCAATTATAGATACATTGTAGTAAAGAAAGAAGAAAAAAAATGATTAAGGACGGAAAGTTAGGGAATTGCCATTGCTTACAGACAACAGTATTGACTATATGGAAGCAATGGAGTCTACAAGGACTCTTAGAACCAAATGCAATAATGTTGCTAAGAAGATAAATATGCAAAAATGAATTATATTTCCGTAATATCTAAAACCTAATTATTAAAGTTTTAAGAGCGCTATTTGCAATAGGACGAAGAACTCTAAGGAACCTATAAATTTCACCAAAGGTTTGTAAGACTTTATTATAGAGAACACTAAAACTTTAAGGAACATAAGGAAGTGAAGTGCTATACTGTATTGATGGAAGGGAAGACTACTATGGACAGGTAACTGAGGATAGGAAGCCAGGCTGGAACAGGAAGGAAACAGACAATGCAAGCCCAGCCTGGACAAGGTCACCAGCCCACTAGTGCCATGGGAAAATGTGGATCCAGTGCTGTCAAATCCTCCCGATTTTCTAAGAGAAACTAGAAATCCAGATTTCCATGAGAAGTTCCTTGATTTTTATGTCGGCAGCAAATTCAAAAAATTTAACGTACTGTGCAAACAAAACACATCTGTGAAAGAGTCTGGCTCCCAAGCTACCATTTTTTACTCCTACAATCTGCCCACTTCTTTACTCAACTTTATTTCTGGGTCATGTTTAAGCCAGACACATGAAAGGTTATAAATCCTACAAGAAATTTATCATGGCTTTTGTTGTAAAAATGTTGAGGATACGGTCTTTTACATTACTAAGAGACTCCTAGATAAAAGACCCACATGAGAAAATCTATTTTAGGGGTGCCTGGCTGGTTCAGTTGGAAGAGCATGAAACTCTTGATCTTGGGGTCGTGAGTTTGAGCCCCCCGTTGGGTACAGAGATTACATACACACATACATAAATAAATGAAAATCTATTTTAGAATTCAGTGATTTTTCAAAAAAAAAAAAATGTTTTGCTGTCCTTGAGGAAATGGTAAAGTAGTATTTGAGTTTTTTATGTACAAAACATAAATGTTTAACATTTACTAATCTAATTTACTCATCTTCATAATAACCCCATACAGTAGTATGAAGATTGTCCCCATTTTACAGATGAGGAAACTGAGAAAAGAAAGCTTAAGGATCAGGACACCCCTGGGTGGCTCAGTCAGTTAAGCCTCAGGTCATGACCCCAGGTTCCTGGGATCCAGTCCCGCATCGGGCTTCTTGCTCAGCAGGGAGCCTGCTTCTCCCTCTACCTGCTACTAGAAATTTTTAAATTATACACCTGGCTCATATTTTATTTCTATTGAACAGCATCATGCTAGATACTGCAGTAAAAAGTAAAAAGAAACAGGTGAAATTAGTTTGAATAATAGATTTTATTTAACCCAATGTATCTAAAATATCATTTCAACATATAATCAACACAAAAATTATTAGTTAGATATTTTACAACTTTCTTTTGTACTAAGACTTCTAAATACAGTATTATTTTACACTTACAGCACATCTCAATTTGTATACTACATATCCATCAGAAATATTTTAACTGTATTTAGATTTCATAAAATTTACAATTGATAAAGTGGATTCACATACCCAAGTCGTCTAAAACATTTAAAAGTTTTCCAGTAACTGCATCAAATACCCACCAAAAATTTATTTTCCTTTAATATTCGCCTCAGCTAAACTAGCCACATTTCAAGAGACCAGTGGCTACGCAGCTACTGGCTATCATAATGAACAGCACAAGTCTAACAAGTCTAATAAAATGCAATAAACGGCAGCTGTTTTTACACATAATTAAATGAAAATGGTACTGTGATTCATACATGCAGGTGAGAGAACCTAGATAGGAATCTTTTTATGGGTACATTATAAAGGAAATTCTGATGGGCAAGGTACCAAATTACTGCTTGGATAGGGCCCTGACTTATTCAAATAGAGGAAACAGATGAAGGGACTTAAAATTATGATTGCTATTCCCATTCAGAAAAGTCTTTTCTTTGGTACCACAATTTTAATACAGTTTCCTTCAATATTAACACTTTCCACCTAAGAATTAAATGTTTTATCAAATAATTAAATTCCAGAACACCCAAAAAATGCCATCTAGTAAAGTTGGAAAGCATATTTTATTTAAACATAGTAATGACTCTTAGAAATATAGAGAGTGCTCTTTCACAAAATGAAATATCATCAGTCTTAAATCTATTGTATGATTTTATATTCAACAGTTGGTCTTTAAAGAACTCCTTTAACTCCATGATGTTAATGGTGGTCATTTCTGAATGTAGGGATTAAGTCTCCCCCCCTCCACCCTTGATTATCTTTTACAGCCCAACATATCAGATTTTTGTAAATCTAACCTAAATGTGTCTACTTAAAATCAGCCAACAAAAATATATGGACATCTATTTGCTTTATACGATGACATGCACTAAATGTATAACCACCTGGATCGCTTTTTGATGTGGTAAAAGCATATAACATGTTTTATTCAGAGGAGACAGCTGCTGCTTTTGTTTGCCTAGTACCTGGTCCTCATCCCCGATATTAACACCTCAATTTTTCTTTGGGAAGTTAATGCTCTCCCACTCTCAATCACGTATTTCTAGAGAAAGTGACCTCATTCCCAGCCCCAAGATAAGCACAAAACTAACCCAAGTCATTCTGATAGGATTCAAAACCATTACTGTTTTAACTCAGAGGTGGGGGGAATCTCCTTCACCAGAGTTACTGAGCTGAACAAAAGATAAACACGGGCATCTTTCCAGGTAAATTAAATCTATCAAAACATTAACAATAGTTATCTTTGAAAAATGGAAACATGGGTGGTATTTTTCTCCTAATGTTGCACATTCTTTCAGTTTTGCGGTCTTTTCCTTAAAAAGACTATTTAGCATATAATACAATTCTTAAATTGAGATAAAATTTAATAGCATTAATAAGAATTAAAAAAAACAACCCACTATACCCTTCTCTGTGACTCAATCCCCCTTATCACGTATAAACATGGAAAGAAGAAAGCACTTATCACCAAGAGTATCATTCTCAGAGTTTAAACTGGCCATATCTAATAATATGCATTTGTGTGTAGGAGAAAATCAGGAGACAGACCTGCATAGTGGCTATAGCAATCAAGTAATTAGGTAATTACAGCAAAATCGATAAATGCCATTATGTGGCAACCACTTAATTTCTTTTACTTAAAAACATCTGTTCTGAGTGTTTCTCCTTATATCATCGTGCATACAGAATATAATTAAGGAAACATTTAGCAAACATTTCTTAAATATTCATTATAGTCCAGCCCCTCTGACAGACCAATCACAATCTACTGGTTAATCCTGGTCAATCTTTAAGGAGGCTAGTTGTCACCATCAAAACATACTCTAATCCACATAATGAGATTCCCAATGGTAAGCACAACCGACAGCAATATCATGCCCTTCCAGGTCTGCAACTTTCTCAATTCTACCCTCAGTTTCACAATGATCAGACTATATGACTATCAAAAGTATCCTGTCTTTCCTGACAGGAAAAGACTGACCGACCCTCCCTGAGCTACAGTCACTGAAACAAGAGTACCCTTGCTAGATGTGGTCTCAGCCCAGCCTACCTGTCCAAAGTGAGCAGGGTAGCCCAGCATGTGCATATATAGTAATTTTGCCACATTCCGACACCGGTATGTATTGTCTTCTTCTCTAAAAGATGATCGGATTGCAGCACATTCTTTCTGGATCATTTCTCGTTCTTCGGCTTGGGTTCGGGCTGTCCGGATGGTCCGGATCAGCTCCCGCAATCTGATGGGGGCTGGCATCCTCTGGATATGGAAAGACATTAAATAAAAATGTTCACGTTTTTTACTACCAAAACCATTCACACAACTTCCCACAAAAATTTCTAATTTTTAAGAATTCAAGATTTGCTAAAGCCAATGATACAAAGCTTCAGCAAAGCTATTACATACAAATTCAACTCAGTAAATTTCTGGAAAGAATACAAACAAAAGTGTTAAGTATTAAATTAATTAAGATAAGACACAGAATATACCAATATGTAAAATACATCATTATTATCAAAATATCTTAGGAACAAACTCAACTCAAATCTCTACTCAATCCTTAAAGTAATTAAAAAAAGGTCTATGCCTAACCTTAGAGAAGACAAATATTTTCTGCTCAACTGTTAATATAACACAACAAATTATCAGATGAATATTGAATATGATCACAAAGTTCAACTCAAAATGAGAGATTACAAGACCAATTACCATATTTAAACACTTTTCCAAGAAACAATAATCATCTCGGTACACTGGATACTCTTTGAAAATTGTGATGAGGGGGTGCCTGAACGGCTCAGTCGTTAAGCGTCTGCCTTCGGCTCAGGTCAGGATCCCAGGGTCCTGGGATTGAGCTCCGCATCGGGCTCCCTACTCTGGGGGAAGCCTGCTCCTCCCTCTCCCACTCCCCCTGCTTGTGTTCCCTCTCTGGCTGTGTCTCTCTCTGTCAAATAAATAAATAAAATCTTTGGAAATTGTGACAAGGAAAAAGTAATAAACCAATCTTAGAGGATAAGACTACAGGTTAGACGATAAGACCCTGGGGAGGGTATGTGCTATGGTGAGTGCTGTGAATTGTTTAAGACTGATGAATCACAGACCTGTACCTCTGAAACAAATAATACATTATGTTAAAAAAAAGAAGAAGAAGAAGATAGTAGGAAAGGAAAAATGAAGAGGGGGAAATCGAAGGGGAGATGAACCATGAGAGACTATGGACTCTGAGAAACATGAGAGACTATGGACTCTGAGAAAATCTTTGGGAACTTAGGTTAAGCAGAGATTTCATATATAACAAGCACAAAATATGAAAGAAATAATAAACTTGACTTGACAAAAAGTTACAAGTTTTGTTTTTCACAAGATGCAAATAAGGCAAGCCACAGAGAAAAAAAATAAAATTCCTATCCTACAAAGGGTATGTATTCAAAATATATAATTTTACAACTCAATAATAAGACATCTTATTTAAAAATGAGTAAAAGATTTGAATAGACACTTCTCGAAGAATGGCCATAAACACATGAAAACATGCTTAATGTTATTAGTCAGCAGGGAAATGCAAATTAAAACTGTAAGATATCACCCTACACCATTAGAATGGCTAAAATTTAAAAGACTGGCCATACCAAGTGTTGGCAGGGATGTAAAACTTTCTTTTTTTTCATTATGTTCAGTTAGCCAGCATATAGTAGTACATCATTAGTTTTTGATGTAGTGTTCAACGATTCATTAGTTACATAAAACACCCAGTGCTCAACTTTCACAGACGACTCATGGAATGCAAATGGAATGGTTCAACTACTTTGGGAAAGTTTGGCAATTTTTTATAAAATTAAATATATACTTAGGATTCAGCAAATCCACTCAGTATTGACCAAAAAGCAATGAAAATATACGTTCTCACCAAGACTTGTACACAAATGTTCACAGGAGCTTCATTTATAATTACTAAAAACTAGGAACAACTCAAATGTCCATAAACTGGTGAATAATAATGGTATACCCACATAAATGAATACTTCTCAGAATAAAACAACGTAACACGGAAGAGTCTCAAAAACATGCTGAGCAAAAGAAGCAGGAACAAGAAAGTACACACTGTATGATTTCACTTATATGAAACTCTAGGCTAATCTATAGTGATGCTAAAGAGATCAATGATTGCCTGGGGTTGAGGGTGGGGATGGGAATCAACTGGGATGCAAGGAAACCTTCTGGGGTGACAGAAATGTTTATGATGGGTATATACACCTCTCAAAATTCAATGAACTGAACACTTACAACAAGTGCATTTTATTGTATGTATATTATACCTCAATAATGTTAAGAAAAATGATAAAAATTAGATAAAAATATCAATCATCTTCAGTACATACAAGCTGTGGAATCCTTAAACCAGTAATACTCAAAGTTGTTCTAATCACACAAACCAGGAAGATATCCCAGTCCCCTTAGTTCACTATAGCATCATTCCTCAAGGTAGGGGTAGTATATCAGGAATTTTTTTAGAAAAGTTCTCTAGGTATTGGTATTTTCCTCCCTATGGCCCCCTTAAGATCACATGTACTAAACTATATAAAGCTTCTTGTATAATATTTTGTTACTTTTTAATAGAAATACTGTGGGCCTAGTGTTTAAACATTTGTACATTCACTGTCTTCATTGTTTCATTTGTTCCAACCCATTTTGAAGGGCAGAGATCATTATCCCTGCTTTGCCCATGAAGAAACTTCATCTCAGAGCAATTATGCACTTAAGATCACAAGGTGGTAAGTGACAGAGCCAGCACCTGAACTCCAAGGCCAGAGTTCTTCTCAATACTTGAAAAATGAACATTATCTTTACAGATAAAATTATATGACTGCTAGGATTTGTTTCAAAATACTCCAGGGGAAAAAGTATTGAGGAGGGAAAAAAATGAAACAAATGGGCAAAATGCTGAATGCTGCTGAGGGCATATGATAAGTATATCAAGTTACATTGTATTATTCTCTATTTTTATTTATATTAGAAATTTTCATAATCAAAAGCTTTTTAAAAGTCAAAAAGCTTCAATAAACAAAGCATTTAAGTCTTTAAAATTTTTCATAAATAGGGGCACCTGGGTAGCTCAGTTGGTTAAGCATCCAACTTGGTTTTGGCTCAGGTCCTGACCTCATGGCTCGTGATCACAATCCAGCCCTGAGTCAAGGGTCCGTGCTTAGCATGAGTCTGCTTGGATATTCTTCTCCCTCTGCCCCTTACCCTGCTCATACACATGCGTTCACTCGCTCTCTCTCTCTTTCTCTCTCTCAAATAAATACATCTTTAAGAAAAAAAAAAAAGAATCTTATTTGGGGTGCCTGGCTGGCTCAATGGGAGGATCATGCAACTCTTGATCTCAGGGTTGTGAGTTCTCTACACACACTGGGTCGTAGAGATTACCTAAATAAAGATTTTTTTAAAAAAAGAATCTTATTTATCATTAACCCAAATTTGGTGTGTGGGGAACAAAAGAAGACTAAGGCAACTAAAAAAAATCAAGGTCAATTAGTAATACTCTTCTGGAAAATAACTTTTCTCTACGAAGGCCTCGATAATTCTATAAAGCAAACAAGACTATTAGAAAAAGCCTAAATCTATTTCCAAAACACTTAGTCCAACGGGGAAAAAATCACAAGAGTTTAAGCCAGCTGAGAGACAAACAAGTTACCTGGAGCCATTTCTCAGCTCAGCCACAGAATCACAGACATACAGTTTATGCCACTAGCTTTTTATGGAGGAAATTGAGGACCCAGGCTGTTAAATACCTTGTACAAGGTCAAAGAATTAATTACTAGCCTGACTCACATCTTGTGATTCCCCCAATCAGCACTCTTTCTCCAGCACCAGGATATCTCTAGAGAAAGCAGTAATTTTTTTCCCTTGGCTGTGACAACCTACTTCTACTTATTTTTTTTATCACAAGAAAATCTCTTAGGCATGAATGAAAAAGTTAATTTACAGAATAAAGAACTTAGTATATTTGAAAATTCATTCTAAGTTCAAAACTAAACAAAAAGTTCTAGTTCCAGGGAAGATGGAGTAAACACACTCCAAGGAGACACCTGTCTCTCCCTCTGACCGTAACTATAAATCCTGGATAAAATGCATACCACAGCTACCCAAGGACTCTGAAAAGTAAATGACAGCAGATTCGAGAAAGACAGAATTTGAAGTTCCATCAAAACGGCAAGAGGTTATCCTTTTTCCTCCAGTATTGCCCAGCCTGGACCCAATGGCAACCCAAAACCCGAAGTGCTCACTGAGTACAGAGAAGGAGCTCTAAGGAAAACCCTCTCTCTCTGGTCCAGGAAGCCAGAAAAGAAGGACGGGAGAAGTTCTCTCTTTTGGCTTTTTATTTTTTCCTTCCCTCCACCCCTGCCTCTAGGCAACACTGCAATGGTGGTGGCTGTGGCAGAACAGCAATGAACAGGCAGGCAGGCATCTAAAAACTGGGGAAAGGGAACTCTTCTCTCTGACCAGAGGAGTTGTAAAAGAGCATGGAGTAAATCACTTTATTCTCCCACTGCATGATAAAAGAGTGAATTCAGGGGCGCCTGGGTGGCTCAGTCGTTGAGCATCTGCCTTCGGCTAGGGTCGTGATCCCGGGGTCCTGGGATCGAGCCCCGCATCGGGCTCCCTGCTCAGCTGGAAACCTGCTTCTCCCTCTCCCACTCCCCCTGCTTGTGTCCCCTCTCTTGCTCTGTCAAATAAATAAATAAAATATTTTTTAAAAAAAGAGTGAATTAGCAAGAAAATACAACAATCCTAATTGCAAATGTATATAACAATAGAGTTAAAAAATATATGAATCAAAAATTGACAGGTATCAAAGATATCCCAATTATAGAGACTTCAACATGCCCCCTAATGATAAAATTACAGAGTATCAGGGGCTTCCGGGTGGCTCAGTCGTTAAGCGTCTGCCTTCGGCTCAAGTCATGATCCCGGGGTCCTGGGATCAAGCCCCGCATCGGGCTCCCTGCTCAGCAGGAAGCCTGCTTCTGCCTCTCCCACTCCCCCTGCTTGTGTTCCTGCTCTCGCTATCTATCAAATAAAGAAATAAAATATTAAAAAAAAAATTACAGAGTATCAGCAAAGATATAAAAGACCTGAATGCCATCATCAACCGACTGGATCTAACCAATAGTTATGGAACACCTCAACCAACAACGGCAGAATATACATTCTTTTCAAGTGCATACAGAACATTCACCAAAATAGACCATTTCCTGGGTCATTAAAAAAAAAAAAGTTAATAAATTAAATGAATGGAAATCATATAAAATAAGGTACGTCTGACCATTAATAGAATTAAACTAAAAATCAGTAACAGAAAGCTAACTGGAAAATTCTCCATGGACTTGGAAATTAATACATTCCCAAATAATCCACTGATGAAAGAGGAAATATCAAGGGACATTAAATATATGGAACTGAACAAAAACATAAACACACATTAAAATTTGTGGTACACACTTAGGTAGTGCTTAATGGGACATGAACAGCATTAAATTCTTGTGTCAGAACAGCAGAAACATCTCAAGCAATCTAAGCTTCCATTTAAGAAACTAGAAAAAGAAAAATAAATCCAAGAGAAGTAGAAAAAAGCAAATAATAAAAAATAGAAATCAATGAAATTAAAAACAGACATTAGGTCAAGTCAACGAAACCAAAAGCCGGTTCTTTGAGAAGACTAGTAAAACTGATAAACCTCTGGCTAGATGATAAAACAGAAATAACACAAATCACCAGTATTAGTAATGAAAAGGGGATATCACCACAAACATTAAAATGATAATTAAGCGCCTGGGTGGCTCAGTCCTTAAGCACCTGCCTTCGGCTCAGGTATCACAATGCACATCACAACTGGACATTCATATGCAAAAAAACTGAACTTCAACCTAAATCTCACACCTTATAAAATACTAATTCAAAATGGAGCATAGATCTAAATGTAAAACATACAACTATAAAAAACTGTTAGAAGACGACAGAGGAGAAAATCTTCATGACCTGGGGTTAGGCAAAGAGTTCTTAGACATCATATCAAAGTCACACCCATAAAAGAAAAAATTATAAAACTGGACTTCATAAAAATTACAGACTTTTACACTATTAAAAACATTGTTAAGAAAATGAAAAGACAAGTTACAGATTGGGATATTTGCAAACTGCATCAAACAAAGGATTTGTAACCAGACTATTAAAAAGAACTCTCAAGGGGCACCTGGGTGGCTCCACTCGTTAAGCATCTGCCTTCAGCTGAGGTCATGAACCCAGGGTCCTGGGATTGAGGCCCACATCGGGCTCCCTGCTCAGCGGGAAGCCTTCTCCCTTTCCCACTCCCCCTGTTGGTGTTCCCTCTCTCGCTGTGTCTCTGTCTGTCAAATAAATAAATAAAATCTTAAAAAAAAAACTCTCAAAACACAGCAGTTAAACCCAATTTTTAAAAATGGGCATTAAGGGGCGCTTGGGTGGCTCAGTCGGTTAAGCATCTGCCTTCGGCTCAGGTCATGAACCCAGGGTCCTGGAATTGAGCCCCACATCCGGCTCCCTGCTCAGCGGAAAGCCTGCTTCTCCCTCTCCCTCTGTCTGCTGCTCTGCCTACTTGTGCCCTCTCTCTCTCTGTCAAATAAATAAATAAAATTTTTAAAAGTAAATAAATAAAAATAAAAATGGGCATTAAGTTTTAAGAATCCTGAATTCAGAAAGCAGCAGGATCAAAGTTTTTAATCAAGAAAATGAAAAAAAAAGTTTAACAGTTCAGCACCCATTAACTACAGTTAACAGAGAAAACAGTATCATAAATGGTATCAACATAAGCATCATTTATATCCATTTCAAAGAGGGCAGGGAGAATGTAAAAAATATGTAATCAGAAGTTAGCTTCATGCATCTCTTCTTTTTCCCTCCTTATTCAATTCGTTGCACTATCCCATAGATGACCTAAGTAATAGGGAAACATGTTACACCAAAAAGTTGCCAACCACTCTTTAAACAAATATTTGCTGAGCCCTCTCTATGTCAGGCATTGCAATAAATGCTGGTGACTGCCAAGGTCATGATCTCTACCCTTAAGAACTCAAAAGTCCAGTGAGGAAAACAGATTTTGTACAATTCCAGCAATATAAAAAAGCAGCAAGAACTGTTCTGGGGTTTTGGGGGTTTTTTTTGTTGTTGTTGTTTTGTTTTTTTTTTTAAGCAAGAACTGCTTTTGTTGACCAGTGACAGAATAGAAAATTATATTTATGGTAAGCTAAAGTGTGTCACATGGCCAAACTAATTCAATATATTTAGAAAATTTTTCTTTTGCAAAATTAAGTGCCTTCTTGATCAGCCCAACAACTCCAAAATCCCATGTAGAAAGAGATCTACAGCACAGTACCAGCCCACAATTTCTCATCCAAAACTTTTAAGAACAAAACTTAGAATTTTCTGAATTTTAGAAAAGCAATGCAGTGCATATATTACAGGTCGTAACTCGCCTACTATGTCTGGGGCAGCAGTTCCATTACCAAACAATATTTCTGCAGCACCATATATGAATATTCACTCACACCAAATGAAAAAAAAAAAAATACTACATCTTCATGTCTAGTCACATCAGATTTTTTTTTTTTAAAGATTTTATTTATTCATTTGAGAGAGAATGAGATAGAGAGAGAGCATGAGAGGGGGGAGGGTCAGAGGGAGAAGCAGACTCCCTGCTGAGCAGGGAGCCCGATGCGGGACTCGATCCCGGGACTCCAAGATCATGACCTGAGCCGAAGGCAGTCGCTTAACCAACTGAGCCACCCAGGCGCCCGGTCACATCAGATTTTAACACCAAAAGAATTACGAAGAACTTCTGGGGTTTTGTTTAATTTCAGAAACTGATATAAAAGGATTGTGGAGACTTACCCTTATCCAATGACCCTAACCGTTGTTTAAAATGACGACCCTGGAGTGAAATTACCTGATTTTTAGCCCAGCTCTACCACTTATCAGCTGTGTGTCCTGAGCAAATGACTTAACATCCCAGAGCTTCAATGTCCTTATCTATAAAATGGGGAGAGTACCTACCTCAAATGACTGTTACAAGAATTAAATGAGAATACATGTAAAATTCTTAGCACAGTGCCACGCACACAGTATGCACTAAACAAAAGTTGGTCATAATGGTTTGCTATATAAACCATCCTCAAAAAATTAATTCTAAGCAAAAATAAGTTACAAAAAGATACAGTACTAATATTTTATAAAGATTTAAAATGTATAAAAGAACCTATTCTTTAGAGATACAAAAATGCAGTAAGAGAATAAGAACATGCATGTGAAACATAAAGATCAACAAAGTGGCACATCTGGGAGAGGGGAATATGATGAGGAACAGAATAATACACAGGAGGCTTCAGCTATATTGGTGATGCTTTACTTCTGAGACTAGGTAGTGGGTAAATGAATATTTATCATTATTCTCCATATGTTTTATGTCTGAAGTGCTTCATATTAAAAAATTAAATTCAGAGACACCTGGGTGGCTCAGTGGGTTAAGCATATGCCTTTAGCTCAGGTCATGATGCCAGGGTCCTGCATCGGGCTTCTTGTTCAGCAGGGAGCCTGCTTCTCCTTCTGCCTGCCACTCCCCCTGCTTGTGCTCTGATAACAAATAAAATCTTTTAAAAAAATAAAATAAATAAAAGTTAAATTCAAATACATCTAATCTATGCAGTGAATATTGTAGACCTCATAATCTAGAAAACACAACCTACTTGCCCTTATTACAATGTTGAGAATTTCCTTACTTTTCAGGGCACCTGGGTGGCTCAGCTGGTTAAGCGACTGCCTTCAGCTCAGGTCATGATCCTGGAGTCTCAAGATCCAGTCCTGCATCAGGTTCCCTGCTCAGCAGGGAGTCTGCTTCTCCCTCTGACCCTCCCCCCTCTCATGCTCTCTCTCTCTTTCTCTCTCTCAAATAAATAAAATCTTTAAAAAAATAAAATAAAAAAGAATTTCCCTACTTTTCAAGAATTTTTACTTGCCTTTCAAAATTCTCAAAAACCACAAGATTCCTTAAAATACAACAACTTAAACAATCTATTATTAGTAATAATAACAAGCTACCATGTTTTTAAAAATAAAGCATGAATATGGTGTACAGTGATGACTCAGCTAAACAGAACATAGATGAGAACTCAAAACACATGTTTATAACCTCATGCAGCAATACAGACAGCATCACATCAACATACTAAAACATCTACTTTACTCTATTTGCACGCTCCAATTTACAAATTAGAGAACTAGAGGGGATGTAGAGGAGGGTGGGAACCAGGAGACAGAGGCTGTTTTAGGGAAGAACACTGATGGTGGTCAAACTGTCATCTAACAGTAAGGGAAGAAACAACAGTAGCCAGAAATGTAAACAAAACCTATATATAGCAGAAACAAGTATCCAAACAGCACAGTAGCAAGATTAATAAATTCTACAGATTTGTTATACAACACTGTGCCTACAGATAACAATACTGTATTGTGCAACTGAAAATTTGTCAAGAGTAGAAATTGCTTGCATTTTTACCACAATTTTTAAAAGTTTGTGTCCTTTAAATCACAGATTTTTATCCTATAAAGATTTTTAAATGATTAATCAAAGAAAAAGATCAAATCACTGGTAAATCTCAGCCTTTGAGTTCCATAATAATTACCTTATCTTTTGTTTTACAAATCCAAAATTAAAGACTTTATCTTAAACACACACACACACAGAGCATAGCCATCTGAGCCTATTTAGTGTACTAGCAAAAAGCATTCAACTCCCCCTAAAGTCTTAAGATTGTTAAATAACAAAGAGTACCATAATTGGTTTTTATAAGACCCTGATTTATCAAGAAATGGTTCAATAACATCAACATTTAACATTTAATGCAGAGGATAGAAAACCTTAATATAAAATTGTATCCTAACATCAAATTATATCCATTAAATATGTTTATTAGTGCATTTATGTATATAATTTATAATTTAATCCATAATGCATTTATAATCCAATTACAGACATTAAATATTGTTTATACCTCAATAAAGCTGTTTTTTAAAACTAAGATGACAATTACATGAAAAAAAATTATACCTGTGGAATAACCAATTTCTAAAAATTGTATAGTACAGTTCAGATACTGTCTGCTCTTACTAAACTACTTGACCCATTCAAGACTGAGATAGATACGTTAAAGTCTACCACTATAGGGGTGCCTGAGTGGCTTAGTCAGTTAAACGCCTGCCTTCAGCTCTAGTCATGGTCCTGGGATCAAGCCCCACATGGGGCTCCCTGCTCAGCAGGAAGCCTGCTTCTCCCTCTCCCTCTGCCCCTCACCTCATCCCTACTCACAATCTCTCTAAAATAAATTTAAAAAACTTTTTTATTTTTATTTTTTTATTAAGGGATTCCTGAGTGGCTCAGTCAATTATGTGTCTGTCTTCATCTTGGGTCATGATCTCAGTGTCCTGGGATTGAGCCCCGTGCCTGGCTCCCTGCTCAGCTCAGCAGGGATTCTGCTTGTCCCTCTCCCTCTGCCTCTCCCCCCACCCGGCCATGCTCTCTCCCCACCCGGCCATGCTCTCTCCCTCTCCCTAATAAGTACATAAAATCTTAAATAAAAAATTTCATTAAGAAAAATAAAGTCTACCAGTATAATTGTGTTTCTGTCCATTTCTCCTTTTATATCTATTTACATTTAGTATTTCAAGTTGTATTCAATGCCTATGTGTCCATCTGTTTTATATTTACATAGTTGGTACACTGTAAAAATAAAATGTCCTTTTTTGTCCTAAAATACTTCCTAGGGTAGGAACACAGAAAAATCAAAATTCTAACTTGTTAAGATACAGAGACTGCAGATAAATGTATTTATTTCATTAGTGGCTCTTTGATAAATAATGTTGAGGGGTGCCTGGGTGGCTCAGTCAGTTAAGCATTCGACTCTTTTTTTCTTCTTTTTCTTTTTTAAAGATTTTATTTATTTGAGAGAGAAAGAGAGAGACAGCAAGAGAACACAAGCAGGGGGAGCAGCGGAGGGAGAGGGAGAAGCAGGCTCCCCGCCGAGCAGGGAGCCCAATGTGGGGCTCGATCCCAGGACCAGGGGATCATGACCTGAGCCGAAGGCAGACACTTAACCAACTGAGCCACCCAGGTGCCCCTAAGCGTCCGACTCTTGATTTTGACTCAGGTCATGATCTCAGGGTTGTGAGACTGAGCCCTGTGTCGGACTCTGTGCTGAGTGTGAAACCTGCTTGGGATTCTCTGTTTCCCTCTCCTTCTGCCCCTCTCCCCTCACCCCCCGCCCCGGCACACACTCTCTCTCTCAAAAAAAATAAAATAAAAAATGTTGAAAAATAAGGAGAACATAAGCAAGTATGAATTTCATTTCAAATGTTTCTATCCAAAATGTAAACAAAATTAGGTTTTGGAGCTTAAGCTAAATTAATTACTTGATATACCCCAAAAATAACCAAAATTATGAATGCTTACTATAGGAAAGAAACACAAAAGACAAAAAACCAATGACTATGTTCCAATTCTCCTAAAACTTATTCCAAAACGGAGAAAATGGTTATTTTCCAAAATCTCCACAAATCTCTTTGATATCTTAAAAAAGATTTTATTTATTTATTTGAGAGAAAGAGAGAGCACACATGTACGCCTGAGTCAGGGGGTGGGGGCAGAAGGAGAAGGACACAGGGCTTGATCCCAGGATACTGGGGCCATGACCCAAGCCGAAGGCAGACACCCAACCTACTGAGCTACCAGGCACCACACAAATCTCTAATTAATAAAGATTTTCCTCATACTGCAATACTAACCTCAAGCCATGATTAGCTTTTTTTTTTCTTTGAAATGTGTACTTTTCCCACTCAACTATAAGCTCCTAAAGGCCAGATCCTTGTTAGTCTTAATTATCCTTGTATTCCCCTTACCTAAGAGTAGGAACTTGAGAAATACTGTATTTAAATGAATTCTAAATGCTAGAAGAACCTTAGATAAAGAAAATGCACTTGTCCTTTCCAAAACAAAGTAAAGGTGCACTGGCTACTTACCAACAACCATGGGAACGCATCAGGACTCAATGCAGTCCTCTATTCTACCCTGCTCAGTTAACTTACTTTCTACTTCTCAGCTCATACTACCTGGCTGTAACCTCTGAACCACTGACAGCCCAGTTAAGAACATATAACCAAAAAGCTGGGGCTTTCTTCCCCCAAACCTGAAGCTCTGTGAGCTCTAATCTAAAAAAATCCTCGGGGCGACTGAGTGGCTCAGTCGTTAAGCGTCTGCCTTTGGCTCAGGTCATGGTCCCGGGGTCCTGGGGTCCTGGGATCGAGCGCCGCATAGGGCTTCCTGCTCGGCGGGAAGCCTGCCCTCTCCCACTCCCCCTGCTTGTGTTCCTGCTCTTGCTCTCTCTCTCTCTCTGTCAAATAAATAAATAAATAAAATCTTAAAAATAAATAAATAAAACCTAAATTAAAAGCAATTTCTCAATATTAAAATTACCTCCTTTCCTATCCAACACAAAAACTGTACTTAAAGTCTTTCTTGCTAAACAATGAGAAAAGATTCAAGAAATTAGATTTCAATTAACTCTGCCAGTGATTACCCTATAACATCCAGTCACAGATTTAAGTATGGCTAAGAACACTCAAGGGACTTAAGTTAACACTAGGCAAAACCCTCCAAAAGCAGTTACTGTGCTCTCTCACCCACATTCTCCACATGGCCTTCTTTTTTTTTCAAATAATAACAACAGTGCTTTTATTCTTTACAGTATTTACTTATTAATTTTATATATATATATATGAAAGAGGAGGAGATGGACAAGCAGACTCCTTGCTAAGCAGAGTCTGGTGCAGGGCTTGATCTCACAACCCTGAGATCATGACCTGAGCCGAAATTGAGTCAGACGGAGGCTTGACTGAGCCACCCAGGGGCCCCTCTCCACATGGCCATATTTTTAGATTATGCTCCACACAGAAGCCCTATTTCAGATTTTTATTGCATATGATATCTGAATTGCTTTAATGCATTTACAACTTAGAAAACACTATGACCAAAGCAGTAAGAAAGCTTATACCAAACTGATACAGTATTAAGCTTTGATCAGACTTTTACTTTCCAATATCTCTTATAGATACCAACTGTCATTAATCTGACTTAGCTGGGTTCTTTTCACCCTCTTTGTGTTTCTGTGGATTGCTTTGAGTATTCGGGGGTAGGGAGGGGGAAGCAGCGCACATGTATCTCCCCTGTATGAAGAAGTGTGCTTATAGAAGGGAAATGTTTTACAGAGTGAAGAAAAAGGGAGAGCAGTGTTAGTACATCACTGTTTGAATAAGAGAGACTATATCTGGGGATAAGTATATTGGTAGAGGTAAACACCATTGTGGGACAGGGATAGTTCTTTCATGGGGTTTTACCAGGACCTAGAATGATGAAACATTCAAGACCATTCAACTTTACATGCTCTGGCTTCTGCTCATAATGCAACTTTGTAACTATCAATCATCTTTCCAAGTATCTTGTCTCCCAAATTCCTCCACACAAGGAAAGGGCTATTCTTAATTTTGGCTCAGCTCATGACCTCAGGGTCCTGGGATCTAGCCCCGCATCAGGCTCCACACTCAGGAGAGAATTTGCTTGAGAATCCTCTTCTTCCTCTGCCCCTCCTGCCCTCATGTGCTCTCTCTCTAAATAAATCTTTTTTTGAAAAATGCCAAATAAATAATGATAAACACGATTAATATCTAATTTGACACTGGTGAAAAGCAATTTTCTACTCTCAACCCTAATATTAGCAAAAAACGTCCTAAGGAGCCCACAAATATCAAGAATTGTCACCAAATTCTCAAAACAAAAATTTTGTTTTTAAAGCTATGCCCCAAAGGTTATAATAAATGTTAGAGACAGACTATCTCTGCCTTGTATAAATATAGATGCCTTTTTAACTTCTCTATATTTTCTGCTATCTTTTATTTTTTTTTTAAGATTTTATTTATTTATTTGACAGAGAGAGAGATAGCGAGAGAGGGAACACAAGCAGGGGGAGTGGGAGAGGGAGAAGCAGGCTTCCCGCGGAGCAGGGAGCCCGATGCGGGGCTCGATCCCAGGACCCCAGGATCATGACCTGAGGTGAAGGCAGACGCTTAACGACTGAGCCACCCAGGCGCCCCTATTTTCTGCTATCTTTTAAATAATGAACATTTATTTGAGCAATAGATCTTGCTTCGAAAATTCAAAGTAACAAAAATCATAATAATGGATTAGAAAGGAAAACTGTGAACTTTCAAAATAACAAGACAGCATTCATCCTGAAAGGACAGTCACATTTATCTAAAGGCATTTTCTACAGGAGGACATTTGAAAGTTTATTAGAAAGTTACCAGAAAGTGATTTCATACTAAGATAATAAAGTTTTCCTAGCATAGTCTTCATAAATCCAAGTTCTGTTAATTCTGGATACCAAGAAAGGAGGGGAGGGGCATCTGGTCCACAGGAAATTAAAGATCCATTTTTAACCCATGTTTCTGACACCAGTTAGAAATAGAGGGGGAAAGGGCACCTGGGTAGCTCAGTTGGTTAAGTGTCCAACTATTGATTTTGGATCAGGTCATGATCTCAGGGTCGTGAGATTGAGCCCCATGTCAGGCTCTGCAGTGGGCATGGAGTCCGTGTAAGATTCTCTCTCCCTCTCTTAAAAAAAAAAAAAAGAAAGAAAGAAAGAGAGAAAAAAGAAATAGAGGAGGAAAAGTCTACTGACAATAGTATCAAAAACTATAAAATGTCTAGGAACAAATTTAGCAAGAAAGGCATAAGAACTACATGAAGAAGACTATCAAATCTATGAAACCTTTATTGAAGAACCTAAAACTGAAACAGGACCTGAACAAATGGAAATTCATTAAAAGGAAAAATTTAGGTCATTAAAAATGTCAGGCCTCTCGGGCACCTGGGTGGCTCAGTTGGTTAAGCCACTGCCTTCGGCTCAGGTCATGATCCTGGAGTCCCAGGACTGAGTCCTGGATCGAGTCCCGCATCGGGCTCCCTGCTCAGCAGGGAGTCTGCTTCTCCCTCTGACCCTCCCCCTTCTCATGCTCTATCTCATTCTCTCAAATAAATAAAAATCTTTAAAAAAAAAAAAAATCAGGCCTCTCAAAATTAATAAATGAATATGGTGCAATTCCAAACAGTGGGCTTTTGTGAGGTTTACTGAACCCAACAGAATTATTTTCAGTCAACAGATGTAAAAATAAATGTTCAAGAATAGTTAAGAAAATGAAAAAGTACAGTGATAGGAGCTTTTCTTTTTCTTTTTTTTTTTAAGAATAATTTATTTATTTTAGAGAGAGCAAGAGAGAGAGCACGAGTGGGAGGGGTAGAGGGGAGAGAATCTCAAGCAGACTCCACACTGAGCACAGAGCCTGATGTGGGGCTTGATCTCATGACCCTAAGATCATGACCTGAACTGAAACCAAGAGTCCCATGCTTAACCAACTGTGCCACTCAGGTGCTCCAATAGGAGCTTTTCTTAACAGAGTGTAACTTTTCACAAAATTATTACACTCAAAAAAGTAAAATAATAGTAAAGAGAAAAAAAGAACCAGAAATAGAGCAAACATATATGAGAACATAACATATACGATGGCATTTAATTGGGGTGCCTGGGTGGCTCAGTTGGTTAAGTGTCTGCCTTCGGCTCAGGTCATGATCTCAGGGTCCTGGGATCAAGCCCCACGTCAGGCTCCCTGCTCGGTGGGGAGTCTGTCTGTCCCTCTCCTGCTGCCTCTTCCCCTGAGTGCATGCTCTTGCTCTCTCCCTCTCAAATAAATAAAATCTTAAAAAAAAAAAAGATGGCATTTAATTCACTGAGAAAAGGATAGTTTAATCCTCATGTAGTTGGCTCTCTATACAAAGGAAAACCATGTAAGACCCACTGCTTCTTATCCTATAAAAGTTAATTCCAGGGGCGCCTGGGTGGCTCATTCAGTTGGGCGTCTGCCTTCGGCTCAGGTCATGATCCCAGGGTCCTGGGATCCAGCCCTGCACTGGGCTCCCTGCTCAGTGGGGAGCCTGCTTCTCCCTCTCCCTCTGCCTGCCACTCTGTCTACCTGTGCTCTCTCTACCGCTGTCAAACGAGTAAAATCTTTAAAAAAAAAAGTTAATTCCAGATGAATACATGTGTCATACAACAAAGAATTAATATTCCACAAGGTGTTCCTACAAGATAAAAAAAAAAGGAGGAAAAACAACCTAAAAGAAAAATGAACCAAGGACAGGAACAGAAAATTCTCATAAAGGAAATCCAAACAGCAAAAAAACATCAAAAGAGGCTAGCTCCAATAATGGCCAAGAAAATTAAGACAAACTGAAATAGGATTCATCATCCGGCAGACCAGTAAAAATTATTTATTCATCTAATGATGTGATGATATAGAAAACCCACTGCTAGTGGAGGTGGAAATGACAACCTACTTAGAGAATAATCTGGCAATAAAAACATTTAAAGTATATTTCCTTTCACCCAGAAATCCCATCTTGGAGAATCTAGTCTGTACAAATAAAAGTAGCAGCAAATAAGGTGACGTGTACAAGGATGTTTACTGTATCACTGTTTGTATTAACAAAATCTAGAAACAACCTGAATGTCTTTAAGAAAATAACTGAATAGGTGTGCCTGGGTGGCTCAGTAGGTTAAGCGTCGGACTCTTGATTTCAGCTCAGATCATGATCTCAGAGTCTTGGGATCAAGCTCCGCAATGGGCTCTGCACTCAGCTGGGAGCCTGCTTAAGGATTCCCTCCCCCACCCCTCCCCCCCACCCCACTCCCCACACTCTCTAACAATAAATAAATACATTTTACAAAAAAGAACTGAGTAAGTTATGTATGGTACACATTCATGCTATGAGACATAACAGGGATGTTTAAAAAACAAGACTGAATTACATTTTCTAACCAGGATGTGTGAAGAAAAGCTTATTACAGAGTAATATAATAAGTATGATCTCCCTTTTGTAAAAATAAAGAATCCTTATAAATGCACACATTTAGGTTACTATATACAACACTTGACCAAGCATGGAGAGAAATACTGAAGTATACCCATAACCTGGTAAAATAGCTGGGGAATAACAAGAAATTGAGGGAAATTAATAGCTTTAAATATGTTTTTAGATTTTTTTCATTTATTATAATGGACACCTATTATTTTGTAAATTAAAAAGATAGATTTAAAAAAAAACTCTTAGCACTATACAAGTATATCATTCAAACAAGAGAGAAATAGTAACAAATCATTGAACTGCATCAACATATTTCCATTTGGGGGGAAAAGACTGAAGTTCTCAACTTACTATCAGTTCCTTTAGCAAAATGAATTACCTATTAGGTATTCAAAAGAAAGAAGATGGGGAAGAGTGGGTTCCTTTGCTGCCACTTGAAACTTTTGCAAAAGAAAGAGTTTGAGTAAATCACAAAGAGAAAAGAATAATGCCAATTTCAAAATTAAACATCTAAATAATATTTTCAAGGACACAGACACAAGGTTTTGTATATGTTTTCTAAATCTGAAAATAAACTTCACTGACATCAACTTTACAGGTCAAAGTAAATGACCTGCAGTAGCTTCTCATTAACTCAAGACCCTGACTGCTTTTGGCTCTGGCATCAACCAATTACCATATATCCGAGTATCTGAACAATTTTTCCATATTATTTTCATTCATAATACCTATTCCGTGGAGTAGCTACTAAGGGCCAGGCACTGTGCTATGCACTATGGATGTCATAAATGAGGTAGTTCTTGTCCTCTGAAAGCTCAAGGAAAGGTAGACAATTCAAGTATTTTGAAGAAAGTGCTACACCCCTTTGCCTGGGGGTGGAGAGGAAGGAAGAACACCTTCACTAGGTAGAAGGGAGAAAAGAAAAGCATTGTAGGTATAGGCTGAACAAGTACAAAGAAAATGTAAGAACATGGAGTATTCAAGGAACAGAAAAAAAAAAAGTTGTGTGTGTAGGGGTGCCTGGTTGGCTCAGTCCATAGAGCACGCAACTCTTGATCTTGGGGTCGCTGAGTTCAAGCCCCACATTGGGTGTAGAGCTTACTTTTAAAAGTTTAAAAATAGGGGTGCCTGGGTGGCTCAGTCTGTTAAGCCTCTGCCTTTGGTCCAGTCGTGGGCCCAGGGTCCTGGGATCAAGCCCCACATCAGGCTCCCTGTTCTGTGGGGAGCCTGCTTCTCCCTCTCCCTCTGCCTGCAGCTCCCCCGCTTGTGCTCTCGCGCCCTCTCTCTCTCTATCAAATAAATAAATAAAATCTTGGAAAAAAAAGTTTAAAAATAAAGTTCAGTATGTGTAAATAAAAATAACACAACCAAATGCTAGTAAGCTACTTCCCTCATTCTACTCTTTTTTAAAGGGTTCTTTTTTTTTAAGATTTTTATTTATTCATTTGAGACACAGAGATAGAGAGAGAGAGAGCGTGAGCACGAGCAGGGGGAGAGACGGAGAGGGAGAAGCAAGCTCCCAGCTGAGTAAGGAGCCTGATGTGGGGCTCGATCCCAGGACCCCGGGATCATAACCTGAGCTGAAGACAGACGCTTAACGATCTGAGCCACCCAGGCGTCCCTCATTCTACTTTCTTAAATAACCAACACATTTACTAAGTTTTCATCATGGAATGTTTCTAAAGAAAACAAAGCCCAACTTTCACTGGCAGAGACAAACACACATTTTAAAAACCTCACATATCCAGAGTACTATTAGAAAAAGAAGCTCTTCTCACAACAGCTTACCTTCAATAACTTATACCCAAAACCTAGTATCTACAAAAATATTACTTTGACTTAGTTTCTGCATTCATCTCAAACCAATGTTTTCACCATATTTTAAAAGGATCATGTTTTAAAAAATATCAAAAAGTGGGAAGGGAACCAAATCCTTTGTGCAGACTTTAAAAAGAAATTTTAAAAAATTAACTTCCCTTCCTTTTCTTCAGCTTCAAACGGAATAATTTCCCAATAGTGAGGTTTAGTAAATAGCTTCACTAAAATCAGCTGTAAAAACACTAATGGAACTCCTTTTGAGTTGTACAACTCTATGACCATTTACTAAAGTTAGATCTTTTAACGCAATAGTGTACATCATCTATTCTGTATCAGTCTCATTTTTAACCCAAAGGTTTGTGAGGGGAGTGCAAATATTTTACAATCCCAAGGATCTAAGATCATGTCTTTCTCATATTTGCTCTTCCCAAAAATCCGTAACATTAACCTCAAGGCCAAACAAGCTGAGAAGCCCAGGATGCTCAGTAAAACACAAGAAAGCTGGAGTGAGCAAAGCAACTGCCTATCAGGTTACACTGTGACTGCTGCACTGTAACAACAGAGAAAGGGAGTCAAAACTGCTTGCCTTTGAGATGTCTTTAGTTATTTATAAAGTACAAAGATCACATATGTTTTCATCACCTTTTAAAAAACTATGATTTTTTCCTTTGAAACCTATTTTTCACTGACAACATTTTTAACTTATTTTCTCTCTCCAATTGTCTGAGTAAGCCAAAAAACAAAACAAAACTTCCAAGTACCTACTGAAAAAGCATTTCTCGTTTCAAACATATTACCTTAAACCTTGCCCTTTTTATACAAAAGTGTTTAATGCTGACTCAACAAGTTTGGCAAGTGTGAGTTTTTTTTTTCCCCACTTCTGGGCCCTTCAAACTTTGACAAGAGATTGTTCTAGTAACCAAATCATGCCAAATTAAGTGTTTTGTGTTACTCCTTCAGTGAAGGGGGAAAAAAAAAAAAAACAAACAACATTACATGTATTTTCAAGACAGAAGAATGTCTTCAAGGATATAAAATTTTTTCTTTTTTTTTTTTTTTTAAGATTTTATTCACTTATTTGACAGAGAGAGAGATAGCAAGAGCAGGAACACAAGCAGGGGGAGCGAGGGAGAGGGAGAAGCGGGCTCCCCGCTCAGCAGGGAGCCCGATGTGGGGCTCGATCCCAGGACGCTGGGATCATGACCTGAGCTGAAGGCAGACGCTTAACCACTGAGCCACCCAGGCGCCCCAAGGATATAAAATTTTCTATACAAAAAGGCAAATGGAAAAATCCTAATACTTTTTGACACAGATACAATTTTAAAAACCTATAAGCCAAGAAATATGAGAGCTTAGATAAATCTATGTTTTCTTAATTTTAAAATTAGTTGTTACTTTAAATCTTATCCTGCATGAAATGAACTGAATAAAAGTAACAAAGGGATGAAGACGTCAAAATCAAGAACTGAAAACAATTCATAAAGCTGAGAATGAATGAACTTTAAGGACCAAAATTAGCTAAACAAGTAGTTGCAGTTTACAGAAAGGTAAAGTAATAGTTTTAGATTCTCAGAAGCTAAGTCTGAGTAAGAGTTTTGAAGTTTTGCTATCAATTAAGTCCTGCTTTAGACACAAAATTTTTAAATCCTCATCAAATGCAAATAAGGGGATTAAGCATTTCGAAAATCTGTTTTGGTATGTAGTTTCCTAATTCATTTTTTTTAATTAAAAATAATCTTTTGGAAAATACTTATTCAACTTTTTCAATACATATAGAGTTTTTATAAATCACAAAAAACTTGGGGGCACCTGGGTGGCTCAGTCAGTTAATCGGCTGCCTTTGGCTCAGGTCATGATCTCAGGGTCCTGAGATAGAGCCCCATATCAGGCTCCCTGCTCTGTGGGGAGTCGGCTTCTCCCTCTCCTGCTGCTGCTCCCCCTGCTTGTGCTCTCTCACTCTCTTTCTCAAATAAATAAATAAAATCTTTAAAAAATAAAAATAAATCACAAAAAACTTGGGGGCGCCTGTGTGGCACAATCAGCTGAGGATCCAACTCTTGGTTTTAGCTCAGGTCGTGATCTCAGGGTGGTGAAATCGAGCCCAAAGAGGGGCTCCACGCTCAGTGCAGAGACTGCTTGAGACTCTCTCTCCCTCTGACCCTCCCACCTGCTCCCAAGCTTTTTCTCCTGTGCACGCTCTCTCATTCTCTCTCTCAAATAAATAAATCACAAAAAACTTAGACTTTTGTTTTTGTACATCACTAATTTCAAGACTACTTTTTAAAATAAATAGGGGTGTGAAACATCAGGTATTGCTGACAATTTTTGTACTTCACAGTTTCACTCTAAAATTCACTATCAAGGGGCACCTGGCTGGTCCAGTTGGTAGACCATTCAACTCCTGATCTCAGGGTTTTGAGTTCGAGCCCCAAGTTAGGGGTAGAGTTCACTGAAAAAAAAAAATAAAATTCACTCTCAAATCTAGAACTGGTAAAAGTGAAACAGATCAAAGAACAAGCAACTGCTCCCAAAAGAAAATGAACTCGTTTCCTAAATAATGTTTCTTTCCAGTATAATCCCACAACCTTAAACATAGTAGACATTCAAGTATGTGATCAACAGTGCACTAAACAGCATTTTGCTTGTAATCTGTAAGGCAAAAGAACACTCTCCAATTAAATGCAAACTACCTAAGAATGAATGACGTTTAACTACCAATACATTATACCACGAAATGAATGGAGTTAAATAACACCTATCTGATAGCTCTTCCAATAACCTTGTTTTAAAAAAGCGTAACTCAGAAATGGAACATTTCAGTAACAACAACAAGGGGATACTTAGTAAATGAGTAAGCATTCCATAGATGTTCAGGGGTTTGATCGTTTCTTTAACCAAAAGAGAAAACTCCCTATCTTGGGAGTAAATACACAAATACTAACATAATTTTGAAAAGCCCCTTTAAAACAAATAACAAGAACACTATTTACAATGAAAACATTCAGTCTCCTACTGAGACATCATATGACCGGTACAGGAATTTATCTACCTGATGATAAGAATAATGCACTTAGACATGGATTAGAAGTATTAAAAGGTTTGATCCAAGTTCAAGTTATAATTTTTTTTCACTTTCCTCTTCATCCCTCTACACCCAGTCCATTAAGTTACAAATTTAAATTTCAGCAGTCACTAGGCTGTAATCTGAAATAAGTTATTTCTCTTTTGCATATTTAAAAACCCAGGCTGAGATGAAACAGAGGTGATTCAATCACACTCGCCTAACTTGAAATGTAGAAAATAATCAGTGAATTACTGTGAAATACTTTTTATTCAAGCATGCTATATTGCAAACATACTTTAACAGCAGCATAAAAGTGGTGAGATTATAGATACCTAGAGAGTCTGTATTTTTAAACCAAAAGTTAAGGTGTTACAGTCTGACAAATATTATGGGGAACAGTGGAAGTGAATATTCAAAATTCAACTAACCCCCCAAAAATCCAACACACGAAGTCAACCTAAGTAGTTTTTAGGATCAGTCAGCAAAGATTATTACCGCACAAAACACCTGCAAGTTAAGATCACTAAGAAATCTTCACTCCTCTCTTCTGTTAACTAATCCCTACAGTAGCCAAAAAAGTTACTTCCCTTTCTGCCGATGTCGGATTAAGATCCTTCCTTCTCAGGCAATTTTCATGTCCAGAGATATATAACACCAAGACAAATACGTTAAGTGTCAACACGCACCAAAAAGCCAAGTGTTCAGCACAGGAAGGGAATTCACAAATGAGAAAACATTTGTTAAGTTAGTTAAAAACTCCCTCCTTCCTAAAAGGATCCTCCCTACCCCTCCCCAAAAGCCATTTAATCAGCTTTACAAACATTTACTGCTGAAGTGTACTCTGAGCGAGTGCTTCATGGATCCCTTCATCAAACCCGAACGGGAAACATAACCAATCGTCCCGACTCTTTCAGACAGTCAAGACGACAGAATTATTAGAAACGGACGTCCGCAAAATCAAGAGTTTGAGAGAGGAGTAAGCAGTGCACTCGCAGGTGAGTTAGGGAGTGGGGGAGGCACCCTGAAAATCGGGAAAGAAGTTGGTTGGAAGGCTAGAGAGAGGCGAGGCCGATGTCCGGTTCTGAGAGGACGGCACTGCAGGGCAGACAGCGATTAACTGAGCAACTGGAAGAGTTAAAGAGAGTTCTACGAAAGACCTGACCCGAGTACAAGACACAAGAACGCTGATATGTGGCTCACAGAAAACAAGCGGGGGTGGGGTGGGACCTGCCCCGCTAACCCCCGGCTCCCTGAATGAGCCCTCAAGAGAGAATCGAAGCCCGAGAAAGTCAATGGGTCCAAAGGAGGCCCGCACCGGCCGGGCAACGCCACAGCACAGAACGCAGCCGCGCGCGGAGCCTCCTGGTCCGAGGCCTCGGGTCGGCCCTCAAGAAGTCGGAGCAGCCCCTGGGGCTCCGGGCCCCTCCTGGACCAGCCTCTGTCCTCTCTTCTCACCCCCCAAAGCCTAGGACCGGACCTGTGGGATTGACAGGAAGCTTCCGGCCGAGCGCTCCCGGCGGCGCGGGGCAAAAGAAGCAATATGTTCTTAGCGCTGCGAGTGACACTCACCGGCCCGAAACCTCGAATGAAACCAGCAGCTCCGGGGGCGGCGGCAGCAGTGGCAGCAGGAACCGAACATCCAAAATGGCGGCTCCCTCGGCCTCACCACCGCTACTGCAGGCGGAAGGATCCTTTTAGGAAGGAGGGAGTTTTTAACTAAGTTCACACAGTATCGCAGAAACTTTGGTCTCTATCTTCCTCTCCTTGTCGATTCCGTGTTCCCTGGCTGCAACTTCTTGTGACCCCCTTCTCCTATTATCCAAGAACTCGGACCCCGCCGAGGACTATTTGCCAAGGAGGAGGTGACTGCTCCTAGCAGAGCGACGCAAAGCGTAGCAAGGTACGGGGCGGTCACTGATGACGTGAGACGCTGCTGCCGAGTCACCGCTGCGAAGAGTCTGAGAGAGAAAGGTCCGGCTGACCCTGGAAGACTCCGAATATTGGTTCCGCTTGCGGGGGAGGAGCAGGCTGGGCTACCAGGAAGCGGCGGGCCACCTGCAGGGGGCGGGGCTATCAAGGTAGCTGAGGAAGTGGGCGAGGCGAGGCAGGTGGGGGCGGGGACCTAATACACAAATATACCCAAACTGTTTTCTATCGTATTTGAGACCTTACCTTTCTCTCTAGGTTAACTTCGGGAACAGGCTCCAAGTGGTCTCGGATTCTAGAGATTAGATTAGAGAATGACACAGAAGAATGGATTCCAAACCCAGTACTATCGCTCAACCTCCTGCACTGAACAAGTCATTTAAACTCTCAGGGCCTCAGTTTCCTCATAATGTAAAAACAAAGGATTTGGACTAGTGAGCGTTAAAACCCTTCCAGAGTGGGCTGTGTCTCCATCAACTAATGACCTGAGCCAAAGACAGTCTACCCAGACAGTTCCCGGCTTGATAAATAATTACTAACACCTGACTCAAATATTTTCCACGTGAACGGTAAAGAGGGTCATGATACCTTGGCCCATTTAAGGGAAAGGTGACCTATCTAAAATTCTTCAGGTAGATTGGCAGTAAAGTAGTCCTGAAAATGAATAAAGCGCAGCACCTGGCTGGATGCCAAAAAGAACTGACCTAAGCATAAATCTTGAGTTTAGAACCTGTCATAGACAGGAGGTTGCACTTTTTTCCTTAGACAGGCACTTTCAGGGATTTCAAGACATTTTCCAAAAATTGAATTGAAGAGGGGCTCCTGGGTGACTCAGTGGGTTAAGCGTCTGCCTTCCAGGCATGATCCTGGGGTCCTGGGATCCAGCCCTGCGTGGGCTCCCTGCTCAGCGGGGAGTTTGATTCTGCCTCTGCCTTTCCCCAATGCTCCTGTTTTCTCTCTCCTCTCTCTCTCAAATAAATAAAATATTTTTTTAAAAATTGAATTGAGGGGGTCAACCTGTACAATTTTACTGCTGAACTACTAGGACTTACCAAGTGACTGGAAACAAAGCCCAGGGGCATGATAATAGTAATTACCATTTTTTATTATTAAGTATTGATATCACATTGTTTATAAACGCATCTTCCTTGTGTAATCTAATTTGACCCTCCCACCAACCTCCTAAATCAGACTAGGCAAGCATAAGTAACTTAGTTTTACAAATAAGGAGACTGAGGGGCGCCTGGGTGGCTCAGTCCATTAACCGTCTGCCTTCTGCTCAGGTCATGATCCTGCGGTCCTGGAATCCAGTCCCGCATCTGCTCCTTGCTCAGCGGGGGGCCTGCTTCTCCCTCTGCCTGCCGCTCCCCCCCCCCCCCGCCTGTGTGCTCTCTCTCTCTGTCTCTTTCTCTGACAAATAAATAAATCTTAAAAAAAAAAAGAAAGAGAGAGACTGAGGCTCACAGAAACTGTTACTTACTGAAAGACCCTCCCCCTTCCCTCCCACATTGGGATTCTGCTAGATGGTGCCACCTCCTGAATTAGAAAAGAGTACACACCCACCCACCCCCACACCCACACTCAAGGTAGAATCAGCCCAAATGGTCTGAGGAACAGAATGCTTGTGGAATTCAGTTGCCTCATACCCCTCAAAGCACTACTGTGCAGTGCAGCCTTGGATCATGCATCTAGTCAGTAGTAGCATAAAACTAGAACATGGTGATGTCACAACACATATTCCTCTGAAGTATAGCTAGGCATGAACACATGTTAAGAACAGTTTCCTGGGGGTGCCTGGGTGGCTCACTGGGCTGAGCTTCTGCCTTTGGCTCAGGTCAGGATCTCAGGGTCCTGGAATCAAGCCCTGAGTCCAGGTCCCTGCTCAGCGGGAGCCTGCTTCTCCCTCTCCCTCTGCTCCTCTGCTCAGGCTTTCTCTCTCAAATAAATAAACAAAATCTTAAAAAAAAAAAAAAAAAAAAAAGGAAAGAAAGACAGAAAGAACAGTTTGGGGCTCCTATGAAAGTAAGAAGTTTGCAGGTTGCAGAGGCACCTGGGTAGCTCAGTCAGTTAAGCGTCTGCCTTTGGCTCAGGTCATGATCCCATCTGGCTCCCTGCTCAGCAGGGAGTCTGCTTCTCCCTCTCCCTCTGACCCTCCCCCCTGTTCTTGCTTGATCTCTTGCTCTCTCTCAAAAATAAAAAATCTTTAAAAAAAAAAAATTGGTTTGCCTTTAAAAAAAAAAAAAGATGCCTGGGTGGCTCGGTCAGTTAAGAGTCTGCCTTCTGCTCAGGTCATGATCCCAGGGTTCCAGGATCGAGTCCTGCATCTGGATTCTTGCTCGGCAGGGCGCCTGCTTCTCCCTCTGCCTCCCACTCCTCCTGCTTGTGCTCTCTCTCTCTCTGACAAATAAATAAAATCTTTAAAAAAGAATAAATAGATATAAAAGTTAAAAAATAAAAAAAGCTTGCATGTTGCAAAGCAGTTAAGGTATTTTGTTTGCAATGTCACAAAAATTTGCTTAGAGGTTGAATTTAAGTGTTTACCACTGCAAACCACAAAAGAAAAATTAAACTATCTTCCTAAGAAAGAGGAAGGAGCTTTTCTAGTACCATGCCAAGTGGCAGAGCTTTAAAGAGAATATGGCAGACATTATAAAATGTAAACCCTCTCCATGTATCTTTTTACTTATATTTATCTTTATATTTACCAAACTCCTCCAATGCAACTGAAAAATAAAAGCAATTGACCCAGTATAGAACATGGTCATCGTTATCCTAAGAGCTTTGGTTTCTGTGGTTAGCCATTAAAGTTTGGGAAGATTTACTCCCCATCTAGTCAAGCATAATCCTCAGTTTCAGATAAATTACAGCACATCAATAATTAGAATGCTATGCTGACAATAAAAATGAAGCTATAGCTCTATCTTTATTATCATGGTATGACAGATTAGAAAAAACATTACAAAATGATATTATAATAATACTGTAAAAAGTGTATATGTACACAGAAAAAAGTTGAAGGACAAAACTAAAATGTGAAAATGGTTATCTTTGGATCGTGGAATTATAGAGGATTTTTACTTTATTACATTTTGTTTTTGCAATAAGCATACTGTACCTTTTGGGGAAAAAAAGACTTACATTTTTGGGGAAAAAAAGGTTCTTATAAGATAATGCAGTTTTACAGATCCAAATGCTAAAGGAGATCTGTTTTTATTTATTTATTTTAAAGTTTATTTAGTATTTTAGTAAAACTCTACACCTGACGTGGGGCTGGAACTCACTACCCTGAGATCAAGAGTCACATGCTCTTCTGACTGAGCCAGCCAGGCGCCCCAGGAGATTTTTTTTTATACAGCAACATTCTGAAAGAATGAACAAAACTTGTAGGAAGAAAGAATGGCTGGGAGAAATAATCATTATTTTTATAGTGTTGTTTATTATTGATGACTCATATGTTCAATCAACAAATAATAACAGCAAAAAACAAAAACAAAACTAAAGAGGCATCAGCCAGGAGTCAGACCATTCGCATGCTAGTCCTGACTGGGTTACTAACTTCCTGTTCTAAGCAAGGTGTTTCACATCTCTGGGCCTGTTACTTCAGCTGTCCCATATGTATTTATGACCAGCTTTGTTCCAAAATGGATTAAAAGTGGCTTATTATCCCAAGGGATCAAATGTGTGAAGGCACTTTGAAAAGTATCAAGGAGGGGCGCCTGGGTGGCTCAGTTGGTTAAGCGACTGCCTTCGGCTCAGGTCATGATCCTGGAGTCCCGGAATCGAGTCCCACATCGGGCTCCCTGCTCAGCTGGGGGTCTGCTTCTCCCTCTGACCCTCTTCCCTCTCATGCTCTCTGTCTCTCATTCTCTCTCTCTCAAATAAATAAATAAAATCTTAAAAAAAAAAAGAAAGAAAAGTATCAAGGATCATTAGAATGTAAGTATAAGTACTCGTGCCACCACACAATTCAGCTAAACCATTTATTGATCGTCCACTACAAGTAACAGTAGTGCATCGTGTCTTACAATTCACAAAAGTGTTCTTATATACATTGATTCATTTGCTCCTCATCCATCATGAGTTTGCAGACCATGGAGGCATTCCTTATACCATAGCAGTTAAAAGTGTTGGTTTCTGGTGCTAGACTGCCTGGGTTTAAAATGCTGCTCTTCTCTTTATTGTGTGACCTGCAGCAAGTTACTTAACATCTCTGAGGATTTCTGAACCTCAATGTACCCATCAATAAAATGGAGCTAATAATAGCAAGTAGCATTGGCATATTAAAGCTGGTGTCTTTATCAAATGGGCCGATACATTTAAAGTACTTAGGACAGTGGCAGGCATATAGTAAGGGCTCAATAAATATGAGGTCTAAATTTTTAGGATAAATCTTATCTAAATTTTAGTGTAGATCTCAGGGAAGAAACTTGGCAGGGACACTCACTGCTCAGTGTGCATGCTGCCTCTGTAAAAACTCACTGCAAAACAAACGCTGAATGCCATTTTCACTTTTCTTTCTTTTTTTTTTTTTGTATAAGTGAAAATCTTCAGATTTCCTTTGGTTAGCTAAAATAGGTACTAATGTAGGTCATTCATAAAAGTGAAGCGGTCTAATGTGACCTTTTGAAAAGTGAGGAGTAACTGTATATATCTTTTAGTCTACATAGCAATCATTTAATAAACGGACTGCCTGAGTCTTTCCACTACACCACACTGCCCTGGGTGCACAGAATCTGTAAGAGACATTTCAAAAGAGACTACCGTACCTTCCTTAATCTCATTAAGGCAAACTAGATTTTTTTTTAAATCCTCAAATACAAAAATATCAATGATATTTTCACTCAGCAGATAAATCCTAGTCCCAAAAGAGGCAGAAAAATGAGAGGTCTTTGGGCACCAGAGCAGTGAAAGAGGTATTTTGGAAGACACGGCATGTCAGTTGGAATCTGTGGTAATGGGGGCGGAGGGGCTTCTTTTTTGGGCTCAGATGCAGTGGGGTTCTTAAATGACTCAGTATCAGCAGCTGAATCCATATGATTTTTACAGCAGATAGGGAAAGCTCTCCCTGCAGAAATGTGGTGAGCGTCTTTCACAAGGAACCCTTCCTGCTTCTCCACGTCCCAGAGACCTCAGCCGAGAAAGGAGAGTGAAGGAGATACAACCCTGTAGGAAATACAGTGACAGTGACGTGAGTCAAAGAGGCAGCTCCACTCGTTTGAGTCACCCAAATCTATAAATAAGCCTGAAAGTCAGAGAGAAATTAGTCCCTCTGTTGTTTATGTAATGTTTTTACAAAAAACATTTTTACAATTCTTTTAAGCATGGTCCCTACTCACAATTTATCCTGGTTTGAGAAAAGGGTTTAGGAATTAATCTTTCAGATGTGACAAAAGAGCTAGAAATGATGTAAAAATTGAAACTCTAAAAGCCAACTCCATATGCTTTTTGACCTCCTACCAAGACCATTAGGAAATCTACTCTATGTTCCTTCAAAGCGCATAGGATACAAGGCTCAGCCAAGCTCCTTTTTTGCTTTAGAGATTTTTAAAAGAGGCAGGCCAGAGTGCCACTCGAGATGTTTTGTGTCACAATATTTTCGTTTTTGTAGAGTACTTATATTTGGTTTGTAAATGATTCTATATTATGTTGGCACTTTTGGAGTGAAAACTCTCACCAGATATGAGACTGCAACCAATTGAAACCCCAACTTGAGGAAATAGTGCCATTCTGTAGTTTAGGAAGACAGAACTGTGACCACCAGAGAGGGCTGCACTATCCAGAAACACAGCAGGGCTTCTGACTCATTTCCTACTCAAGTAATTTTAGTTCCTTAATATAGGCACCATCATTTGTCTAGAAGATTCCATGGTAAATTGGTTTTCTTTTCCTTGAAGTGCATAGCCCTATCCTTACTCCTCTAAAATCAGACAGATCTACAATTTGCTTTAAAATTAGCCTGGGAAGGGGCACCTGGATGGCTCAGCCAGTTGAGCATCTGACTCTCTTTTTTTTATTCACGAGCATTTGACTCTTGATCTCAGGTCAGGTCTTGATTCATGGTCGGAGGGTTCGATCTCAGCGTTGCGGGTTCAAGCCCTTGGGTTGGGCTCCATGCTGGGCATGAAGCCTACTTAAAATTAAAAAATTAAATTAAAATAAAATAAAATAAAATAAAATTAGCCTGGGAAGTCTAAGAAGTGTTGGGACATATACAGTAACTGATGCAGCAAATTTTCTGGTTGAGGAAACACCAAAATCCTCCACCAAACTGCTAACACATTCTTGAGGATAATCTAGGACTCAAACAGGTGCCAGAGTGAGGCGCTATACTCCATAGGAGAGGCAGCTGGCTTGCTGTGCAAGTGGGTCCTTGGCCTTGGATTTGGAAGATCCTCCGTCTGACCCCATATTCTTTGAATAAATGTGCTTTATATGAGGAGGGGTAAATCCTTCAATGAAACAATCAAGAACAAACTGATTTTTTTTAAAGGGAGAAGTTGGTTTACAAGTATCACTTTGTCACCTGCAAAAGGGCAATGTAAACTCTCCTAGGCACAAAATAGGATTCTGAAAAAAGATTTTGCATAACCAATAATTGCATTTAAAAATTAATTTGGGGGGCACCTGGGTGGTTCAGTCATTAAGTGTCTGCCTTCGTCTCAGGTCATGATCCCAGGGTCCTGGGATCAAGCCCTGCATCGGGCTCCCTGCTCCACAGGAAGCCTGCTTCTCCCTCTCCCACTCCCCCTGCTTGTGTTCTGTCTCTCGCCTTGTCTCTCTCTGTCAAATAAATAAAAAATCTTAAAAAAAAAAAATTAATTTGGGGGGGCGCCTGGGTGGCTCAGTCAGTTGAGCGACCAACTCTTGATTTCAGCTCAGGTCATGATCTCAGGGTGGTGAGAACAAGCCCTGCATGGGTCAGGCTCCTCGTTCAGCAGGGAGTCTGTTTGTCCCTCTCCCTCTGGTCCTCCCCGCCCACAACCCCCGCTTGCTTGCTCTCTCTCTAAAATAAATAAACAAATAATATTTTATTTTATTTTATTTTTAAAGATTTTATTTATTTGACAGAGAGAGACACAGCGAGAGAGCGAACACAAGCAGTGGGAGTGGGAGAGGAGAAGCAGGCTTCCCGCTGAGCGGGGAGCCCGATGCCGGATCATGACCTGAGCTGAAGGCAGACGCCCAACGACTGAGCCACCCAGGCGCCCCAAATAAATAATATTTTTTAAAAAATTAATTTAGGAGTGCTTAGGTGGCTCAGTCGGTTGTATCCGACTCTTGGTTTTGGTTTGGGTCACGATCTCATGGGTTGTGGAATTGAGCCCCAAGTCAGGCTCCGCGCTCAGTAGGGAATCTGCTTCTCCATCTCCGTCTGCTCCACCCCCCCCCCCATGCTCTCTCCCTCTCTCTTAAATGAATAAATAGATCTTTAATAAAATAAAATAAATTAATTTGGGGGTGCCTGGGTGGCTCAGACTGTTAAGCGTCTGCTTTCGGCTCAGGTCATGATCCCGGGTGCTGGGATCGAGCCCCGCATCGGGCTCCCTGCTCGGCGGGAAGCCTGCTTCTCCCTCTCCCACTCCCCCTGCTTGTGTTCCCTCTCTCGCTGTGTCTCTCTCTGTCAAATAAATAAAATCTTTTAAAAATAATAAATAAATAAAATCTTTAAAAAAATCAATTTGACTAAATAAAAATCTTAAAAAAAAAAAAAAAATGGGACGCCTGCGTGGCTTAGTCGCTTAAGCATCTGCCTTCGGCTCAGGTCACGGTCCCAGGGTCCTGAGATCTAGTCCCACATCGGGCTCTTTGTTCAGCCGGGAGCCTGCTTCTCCCTCTGCCTCTGCCTCAGCCTGCCGCTCCCCATGCTTGTGTGTGCGCTCTCTCTCTCTCTGGTAAATAAATAAAAACCTTTAAAAAAAAATAAATCTAGGGCACCTGGGTGGCTCAGTCGTTGGGCGTCTGCCTTCGGCTCGGGTCATGATCCCAGGGTCCTGGGATCAAGTCCCACGTCGGGCTCCCTGCTCAGCGGGAAGCCTGCTTCTCCCTCTCCCACTCCCCCTGCTGTGTTCCTGCTCTCGCTGTCTCTCTCTCTGTCAAATAAATAAATAAAATTTTAAAAAAAATAAAAAATAGGGGCGCCTGGGTGGCTCAGTTGGTTAAGCGACTGCCTTCGGCTCAGGTCATGATCCTGGAGTCCCTGGATCGAGTCCCGCATCGGGCTCCCTGCTCGGCGAGGAGCCTGCTTCTCCCTCTAACCCTCCCCCCTCTCATGTACTCTCTCTCTCATTCTCGCTCTCTCAAATAAATAAATAAATCTTTAAAAAAAAATAAATAAATAAAAAATAAAAAATAAAAAAATAAATCTGGCATTTTGCTGTGAACCTAAAACTGTTCTAAAACATAAAGGCAATTAAAAAGAAAACAGGGGTGCTTGTGTAGTTCAGTTGGTTAAGTGTCCAACTCTTGATCTTGGCTCAAGAGTAAGTTGGAGCTCCACACTGGGCATGGAGCCTGCTAAAAACAAAAACCAAAACAATTATACAAGAAACAAAATAATCTGACCATCTTGTTTTCTCAGCCTCTCCTTTATCCAGTCTCACAGAGTCACTAATACTTAGCCCACTGGAACTTAGCAAATAATAGAAACTGAAAAGGAAACTAATATTTATTGAGCACCTATTAAGTGCTAAAGAGCTTTACATACACTATTTCTTTTAATTCTCATTATTGTCTCCATTTTATAGGTGAGAAAAAGGAGGCTCACAGCTAGTAAGTGGCAGATCCCAGACACACAGGATTCCACTGATTTCCTGACAGCACTTCTCATTCATTGTTTGCACACTTCCTTTAAAATACTCATTTTTTTAAAAGATTTTATTTATTTATTTATTTATTTATTTATTTAAGAGAGGGCGGGCAGGAGCAGAGGGAGAGGGACAAACTGACTCCATGCTGAGTGCAGTGCCCACCACGGGGCTTGATCCCACAACCCTGAGATCAGGAGCCTGAGATCATGACCTGAGCCAAAACCAAGAGTCAGATGCTTATCTGACTGAGCCACAAAAAGACACTTATTCCGGGATGCCTGGGTGGCTCAGTCGGTTAAGCGTCTGCCTTCAGCTCAGGTCATGATTCCGGGGTCTTGGGATGGAGTCCGCATCGGGCTCCCTGCTCAGCGGGGAGGCTGCTTCTCCCTCTGCCTGCCACTCCCCTTGCTTGTGCTCTCTCTCTCTTTCTGACAAATAAATAAATAAAATCTTTTCAAAAATGTTTTTAAAAAAGACACATATTCTTCTAGTTTCTTTGCTCTCTCATGCACATCTGACAGAGGTACCATTTACCAAAAGTCTTACAGCTAGTAAGTGGGTAGGGTTTAAATACACACCATTCTGCCTCCCTGGAAAAACTAATAATTATGAGAGAAATAAGGATTCAGGAGAAAACAAGAGTTTATTGACTATAATTAATAAAATTCTTTAGGTCAGGAATCTTCATCTAAAATTTATGGAATTTTAAGAGACAGGAATAATTATTTGAGTATACATAAACAGACAGGCAGACACACACACACACACACACACACACACACACTATTTCAGAGAACCACAGACTTTAAGAGATGGAAGAGATTGTAAATGAGGAAACTTCAGACCCACACATGAGTAGCCATATTAAAGTTTGTGCTGAAGAGCCGTGATTCCCAGATAATTAATTGCCCAATCCAAGACCAAGGAATTATGTGGTTTTCTTCAGCATTTCAAGTCTCCGGTTAAGATCTTCAAAATTGACTTCTTCAGAACCATAAGGGTCAATGGATAGGCTTGCTTGAGGTTTTACACTGGGCAAATCAGGCAGCATGAAGTTATCAAAACCAATCTTGGATTTGGATTCTGGCTGTGGAGAAGTTGGGGGGGTTGAGTTCTGGACCTGTTCATTTCAATAAATATAATTAAAAGTCACAATAATACAGACTGCCAGAAAGAAATCCCAGACTTAAAGACAGTAGGCTATTATTACTTTTGAGAGGGCAGCATATAATCTGGCTGGAGAGCTAGACAACTCCCCCAGCATGTAAATGGTGGTAGTGGTGACATTTTGTTGGCCCTTGCTTCAAGGGCAATCTGGCTTTTTTAAAAAGCACACTTTTTCAAAATATGTGCCATGATGATCCAGTGTGGTAGTGGTTTTAAAACCTTTTTGTGTGTGTGTTAAAGATGTCTCGGAGATCTACATCCACTTTGAAAACTGTTAGCTACCATAAAGGAACCCACTGTACTCCTAGTGAATCACTAATAACCTCTCATCTATGGAGGAACAGTCCGGTTTTTGTTTTTTGTTTTTTTTTACCTAGGCTCCATGCCCAGCATGGAGCCCAGTATGGGGCTTGAACTCACAACACTGAGCTCAAGACCTGAGATCAAGGGTCAGATGCTTAACTGACTGAGCCACACAGGCACCCCAAGGAATAGTCTTACAACAACTGGAAAACTTCAACAGATATAAAACAATTCCAGTTTCTACAAGCATTCCCTATACTTATTAGGAACCAGTAAAGGAAGCAAATTGTTCTCCTCATGGGAGTCATTCTGAAAGAAAAAAGATCACCGGGATGTCATTGGTTTGAGTTCCAAATACAAAATTTTTAATAGTAAGCCTTCAATAAATATTTCATATAATTAACTCAATCACAGTCAAGCTTCCTTCTTGTGAAGCAGAATTCTTTTTTTTTTTTTTTTATGCCTTCTGGAAATTAGCTTTAGGAGTAACTATGAGTTTTACTTCTTCTGTCACCTGTGGTCTCATATAAGAATTGAGAAATCTTTTATCTTTAAGCCTGGAGATGCTACTTGTGAAAGATAATTCAGTTTAATAAAGTCAGAGGACCCTGGGCGCCTGGGTGGCTCAGTTGGTTAAGCGACTGCCTTCGGCTCAGGTCACGATCCTGGAGTCCCTGGATTGAGTCCCGCATCGGGCTCCCTGCTCGGCAGGGAGTCTGCTTCTCCCTCTGACCCTCCCCCCTCTCATGTGCTCTCTCTCATTCTCTCTCTCTCAAATAAACAAATAAAATCTTTAAAAAAAGAAAAAAAAGAAAATTATTTTAATAAATAAATAAATAAATAAATAAATAAATAAATAAAAGTCAGAGGACCCTTTCTCCAATAAATAAGTGGCAAGGAGAAAAGGACAAGCAGGAAGAAGGAAGTATTAGGATGAAAAGATTTAAAAGATATATCAGCAAATACAATGTGTAGATCTTTTTGGATCTTGATTTCAACAAAATAACTGTAAAAATGCATTTTTGAGACAATTAGCAAATATAATGTATACTGAGTATTATATAATATTAAGGAATTATTTTTAATTGTATTGGGCATCATAATGGCATTGTTTTATATTATAAAAACAAAGGGCTTGTGTTAGAAATAAATACTGAAGTATTTACAGGTGAAATTATATGATGTCTGAGATTTGCTTTAAATTCCTTCTTCCTGGGGTGCCTGGGTGGCTCAGTCATTAAGCTTCTGCCTTTGGCACAGGTCATGATCCCAGAGTCCTGGGATCGAGCCCCTCATCGGACTCCCTGCTCAGCGGGAAGCCTGCTTCACCCTCTCCCTCTCCCACTCCCCCTGCTTGTGTCCCCTCTCTCGCTGTCTCTCTCTGTCAAATAAATAAATAAAATCTATAAAAAATTAATAAATAAATTCCTTCTTCCCCACCAAAAAAAGTGTCAGGAAGAGAGAGAGAAAAGAAATAAAAGAAGCAGAATGTTGACAACTGTTAAAATTGATGGGTACATGGAAGTTCATTATATTATTCTCTCTAATTTTCTATATGTTTAAAGTTTCCATAATAAAGTTTTCTTTTTCATTTTTATTTTACTTCTTTAAGGTTTTATTTTAATTCCAGTTAGTTAGCATGCAGTGTTATATTAGTTTCAGGTGTACAATATAGTGATTCAACAATTCCATACAACACCTCGTGCTCATCACAACAAGTGCACTCTTTAATCCCCATCACCTGTTTCACCCATTCCCCCCCCTTCTGGCAACCATCAGTTTGTTCTGTATAGTTAAGACTCTTTCTTGGTTTGTCCCTCTCTCTCTCTTCTTTTTTCCTTCTGTTTGTTTTTTCTTATTCCACATATGAGTGAAATCATATGGTATTTGCCTTTCTCTGAATGACTTATAGCAGCATTACTTACAATAGCCAAGATATGGAAGCAGCCCAAGTGTCCATCAATTGATGAATGGATAAAGAAGATGTGGTATATATACACAATGGAATATTATTCAGCCATAAAAGGAATGAAATCCTGCCATTTGCAATGACATGGATGGAGCTAGAGATTATAACTCTTTTTTATTTTAAATTAGAGGACTTGCCTTCCAAGACTGGAAGCTGAGCCATACACAAGGTGTGGTTCAGACAAATAATTTCAACAAGGAAAATCAGAGTTAAATTATGTCTGAAATATAAAATCTTTAAAAAAGAGTTTCATGGGGTCAGAAATGCCTAGCAAGGTAAAAAGAATAAAAACAGTTTCTCTTTACTTCATACTGAAAGAAGAGAGAACAAAGAAAATTAATGTCTAAGGCTCTTTAGCTTCTATTTATTTGACTTTTCTAGATTTATATATACAAAGTTTTGAGATTTTTGTACTATTTTCAACAAGAGAGTAAACTGTTTTCACTACATATAAATTAAATATTGAAGCATGCGTCTAAATCACTGTACATTAAAGACTTTCAGATTTGTCCAGCTTATAAAAATGTTCCTTGCAGTCTTACTTTGGTATTGTCAAGAGGCTGATAAAAGACTAAAGGCCTAGTTCTCATGAGTTCAGCATAAAAACACATCAACCGTCAGCTAAATGACTGTAAATATGCCCCTTAAAAACTTCACAAAGATTATTGTACTATTCAAAAAGCCCATGCAGAAATCTACTCTACCACTACTGGTAGTAGCATTCCAGATTCAGTTTCCCTTTCTGTACTGATCTGACTTTCAGGAGGAAGGCATGAGAAACAAGGGGCTGGGGATCTCATAGGAAAGGGCCCCAGTGCAGACGTCGGCAATGCCCTGAGGGGATCACCAGTTCCTGCGGAAGTCCCACCTGTTCTGCCACGGGTGCCTTTCTTGACGTCCTTAGGAAATCCAACACTGACCAGGTCTGTTGGGGCTTAGCCTGAGGCAAGAGGGTAAGAATCACATTGGGTTCTCAGTTGATCACACATTTGTTTATTGCATCCCTACCACCTGCCAAACATTCTTGGAAGCACAGGGGAAGAAATGGTGAGCAAAGAGACATGGGTCCTGCCCTCATGCAGCTTAGACCCAAGTGTAAGTCAATGACAGTTAAAGCAACCTTTGAGCCTCTGGCCCACAAGCGTCTTCTTTCTCTTTCAGTGACTATGTTTTGAGTGCCTATGAGGTCAGACCCTGTGGTACATCAATGATCAAGAGCTACACATAAATATGCATAGATAGATCTACAAGAAAGTTTATCAAACTTCAGCAGCGGTAAACTCTGGATTCATTCATTCATTTGACAGAATCTATTGACCACTTAATGTAAGGTCGGCACAGTACTAGGGATGCTGCAGTGAACAAAACAGACAAAAGTCCCTGTCCACCTACAACTGATATTCCGGGGGAAGAAACAGATATAAACAAGATCACTAGGTGAACCATACAGTATGTTAGATAGAGATAAGAGCAATAGGAAAAAAAAAAAAACAAAAACATAAAGCAGAGAAGAGGGAAGAGGTTGACATTTCAGAGAAGGTAGCTGGGAAGGGACTCAGAGAAGAGAACATGTAAGTGCAGACCTGAAGAAAGTGAGGGAGGGATGGGGCAGATAGCTAGAGAACACAGAGTACCGGAAGTACAAAGGTCCTGAGGTGGGAACTAGCATGTGTGTTTGAAGAAGCCCGAGGAGGCCAGTGTGGTTGAGGCAGAGTAAATAGGAGGGGAGAGTAGAGAGAATGAGGCCAGAGAGAAGAGTTGAGAGTGCCTGTGGGCCACATCCTTGGTCAGAGGAAAGCTGCTGCCTGTTATTCTAAGTGAAATAAAAAGCCAGTGGAAGGAGGCCTCTGGGTGGCTCAGTGGGTTAAGCGTCTGATTTCAGCTCAGGTCACGATCTCAGGGTCCAGGGATTGAGCCCCACCCCAAGTCCCGCTCAGCAGGAAGTCTGCTTCTTCTCCCTCTGTCCCTCCCCTCCAGCTTGTGTGCGTGCTCTCTCTCAAATAAATAATTTTTTTTAAGCCATTGGAAGGCTTTAAAAGCAGAGGAGTGACATGATCCGACTTAGGTACTAACCGGTCTCTGACTGCTATATTGAACATCAGTTAATGGGGAAGAGGAGTACAAGCAGGAAAACCAGTTAAGAGGCTATTGCAGTCATCCAGGCAAGAGATTGTTGTAGATTAGATCAGTGTGCTGTCAGTGGAGGTGGTGGGAAGTGACAGGATTCTGGATATATTTAGAAGGTAGAGTGGTTACTCAACAGATTTGCTGAAGATTGGATGGGGGCTAGGCATTGCGAGAAGGGGTAGAGTCAAGGAAAATATCAAGATTTTGCCTTAGCATAGAATTGCCGTCAACTATAGAATGAGTAGGTCCTTGAAAGGGGTAGGAGCACTTTTGGACATGTTAAGTTTGAGATGCATCTGAAACATCCAGGTGAAGATATCAAGAAGGTGGGTGGATATATCAGTCTGGAGTTTGTATCAGCCTAGAGGTCTTAGCTAGTGATATACATGTGGAAGTCCTCACCATAAAGATGAGATTGAAAACCATGAGGTAGGATGAAATCATCTAAAGAAGAGAGAAGGAAGAGGAAAAGTCTAGAGACTGAGCCCTTGGGTACATCTCTAGTGGCATTTCATGTGGCTTTTACTTCTTCAAAGTCCCTTTCTATATTGTCTAAATTTCTACAAAGTGTCTTTTTTCAACAAACCATAGAACTCTTTGTAAGAGAGAGAAAAAAAAAAAAAGAGTAAAAGAGTCCCTATCAGGAAACCATCAGGAGCAAAGCATCAGAGAAATGTGCCCCTTAACCACAATCCAACATGGTACATGCCACCTCAGCAATTCAAAGGTATTAGGGGGATATCCCTCTTTCCCTAAAACATTCCATGACTACCTTTTGGAAGCTTAAACCACCCTCAGTGATGATGATGAAAAGCAAAACTTGATTACATTGGCTATGTGCCAGGCATTGCATTTAACTTCCTTATTCATACTCACTCATTTAATCATCTCAACGAACTTATGAGACTTGGTAATAATTATTAACTATTATTATCCCCCTTCTTAAAGTTCAGAGGACTGAGTCTTTGAAAGGGTAATGCCTAAGGTCTCAGGATTAATAAATGGTGAATCTAGGATCTGAATATGGGCCATTTCACTTTTGAACTCACACTCTTAACCAACACCAAAAGAGAGCGCCTTATACCTTAGGATCTTGCAGTCTTTATTCCAAGAACTCTTTATTAAAATGCAAATTATCTCTGGGATAAAACTGAGATCTTAAGAACTAAAAATGTTTAACACACTTCTTAGTGTGTGTGTGTTTTGTTTTTTATTTGTTTTTTTACACATTTCTAAGTATAACACTTTAGATATCTTCATCTTTGTTTTCTACTCTGTTGTTACCCGCTTAGAAGGGTCATGTGACAGCAGAAGTCAAGCTCTGTTAGGAAAAGTATGTGGGCGGAGAAAAGGTGCAAATGTCACCTGCTTTACAATCCTGCCAGAGTTACTCTGGAAGGCACATTCCTAAGCAGAAGAAAAGTCTTCTGGTGCACAATAAAAATCTCAGCTTTAAGTCAAGTCTCCGTTCTTGAAAGTACTCACCATAATGGTTGCCTTGGATTTATATGGTACATTATAGTTCTTAGCAATTTCTATCAGGTACTGTTCTACTAGAACCTGGGGTAGAGTGTTCACATTTAATTTACACATTAACTGCAAGATAAACAACATAACAGATTTGGTCACACGCATATCTACAAACTCAGAAATAAAAAGAGTTTAGTTTATATCATAAGGCAGCCCTCTCCTGGGATGAAAGAACCCCAAACCAAGTAAAATAAGAGGAAGAAAATAAACAAAAGAAAAAACACTTTGAATGGAGGATTCTGATTTTATAAGTGTTTGAATTATGTCAGAGGTGATACTCAACACACTCAACAACCAGTACAGCAAGGCACCATCCAGTCAGAATGGACACTCTGAATGCTGAGAGTGTCTACCTGCATGAAACAAACTGCAGCTACATCTCTGTGTCTCAGCTGATTGTCAGTCCTGAATTATATGTGTGGTCATGATGTAAGACGTTCAAAAGCTGAAGCTTCTAAGTTTATTAACTTCCTTTATATTACTAAGCGAGTTTCATTTAGGAAAATGTATGCTTTCTTCATAAAAAACCATCTCAGCTTGCTTGAGGCTAGTTTTTTGATAAGCATCTGAATTCCCCTAGTCCAAAATCTTTATCCAAGTTGCTCTTCCTCCAATGCAAAACTTCTTTCTTTTTTTTTTAAGATTTTATTTATTTATTTGAGAGACAGAATGAGAGAGAGCACATGAGAAGGGGGAGGGTCAGAGGGAGAAGCAGACTCCCTGCTGAGCAGGGAGCCCGATGCGGGACTCGATCCTGGGACTCCAGGATCATGACCTGAGCCAAAGGCAGTCGCTTAACCAACTGAGCCACCCAGGCGCCCGCAAAACTTATTTTTCTTTTTTTTTTTTTTAAGATTTTATTTATTTATTTGACAGAGAGGGGACACAAGCAAGGGGAGTGGGAGATGGAGAAGCAGGCTTCCCACGGAGCAGGGAGCCCGATGCGGGGTCGATCCCAGGACCCTGGGACCATGACCTGAGCCAAAGGCAGAAGCTTAACGACTGAGCCACCCAGGCGCCCCCGCAAAACTTATTTCTAAACATCTTTTAGTCTGCACAAAATTATGTGCTCTGAGTTTTCTCATATTTGCTTTTCCTGGACTTCTTGGCTTAGAAAAATGTGTGTCTCTGGAAGGGTACTACCTGAGAGCTGGCAGTTCCAGTCTTGTTTGTTTGGCAGAGTTGGCCATATACTTGGCTGTACTTTGCATACAGCTGATTAGATACCTGGAGCAAACCATCACCAAGAAAGAAATAGAGGCAAAATTCATCAAGTTATGGCAAATTTGCTTGAGATGAAGAACCACCAAAAGAGCAGAAATCACTTTTATCTTACCTCATTGGAATTATATTCTTTTAGCATCTAAACAACAGCAATAGCAACAGAACAGTGCTTTGCTTTGTTTTTAAATATCTGATAAACATGAAACTTAAAAACTCTAATCCTAAACACCTTATAAATTATGATTCCTGTCTCCATACAAAAGAAATCCAATTTCAAATTTTGCTTTATTATTTTTTTTTAGGTAAGGTTTATTTATTTGTTTCTACCATTGCCATTAAAAGGAAACTATTTTTTCACTTAAAGACTAGCAGGAGAAAATACTTTTATGGCTGTCCTTTAAGAGAAGAAAGGATTCCTCGAACGAATCCCACAATTCCAAACAAGTAGCTCTAGTGATCCCCTCACCTACAGTCATGGCACGGGTACTCAGGTACCTCTGACTGGAGGCAAGGAGCTGCCCAGATTAGTGTAGATACAGATTCGGCGAGACCAGAATCCAATTCCCTAAGACAAACACAAAGTTATGCGACACAGGGTTCTATGTTTCTTCCCCCAACTCCTGCCCCTGCTTCAAAGGTAGCCCATGGGGGTGCCTGGGTGGCTCAGTCGGTTAAGTGTCTGCCTTCAGCTCTGGTCATGATCCCTGAGGGGATGTGGGATCGAGCTTCTCCCTCTGTCCCTTCCCCCTGCTCCTGCCCTCTCTCTCTCTCTTTCTCTCTCTCAAATAAATAAATAAAATCCTAAAAAAAAAAAGATAGGGGCGCCTGGGTGGCTCAGTCAGTTAAGCGTCTGCCTTCAGCTCAGGTCATGACCCCAGGTTTCTGGGATAGAGCCCAACATCGGGCTCCCTGCTCAGCGGGGAGCCTGCTTCTCTCTTTGCCTGCCGCTCCCCCTGCTTGTGCTCTCTCTCTCTCTCTCTGACAAATAAATAAATAAAATCTTTTTTTTTTTAAAGATTTTATTTATTTGACAGAGAGAGAGACACAGCGAGAGAGGGAACACAAGCAGGGCGAGTGGGAGAGGGAGAAGCAGGCTTCCCGCTGAGCAGGGAGCCCGACGCGGGGCTCGATCCCAGGACCCTGGGACCACGGAGCCACCCAGGCGCCCCTAAATAAAATCTTCTAATAAATAAATAAATAAATAAATAAATAAATAAATAAATAAAAGGTAGCCCATGGACAATGTTCAAAATATAATGTAAAATAATTCTTCTTAACTGAAATTAGATACATGTATATATAGGTATATATAACTATATACACACACACACATATGTGTTTACACAACATAGATAAATACAGAAATACATATATAGACTGAAAGAAATATACCAAAATTCTTAGCTCCAGATTTGGTGATTATGGATTCTTTTTCTGTCTGTATTTCCCCACTTTTCTACAAGCTCAGGGGGAAAAAAGACAACCATCTGGTTCTAAAAATGGCTCTTTGGACTGACCTAGTCTCTCTGAACAGCACTACTTTTTCCTATAAAAATTAGAGACAAAGTCCTTTGGCATAGTCCTAACAAGTTGAAGCCCACCCTCTCCCTCACAAGGGGGCAGGGATGCCTTCTCACCCCTTTGAGCCTAAGAAATGGTAAAAGTCCCATAGGTCTTACTTTGTGGCCTGGATCAAGCTAAACCGAGCCAGCAGCAGATCACAATACAGCTCCAGCATCTCCATGGCCTCCACAAGGTAGTCTTCTCGGATAATGTGCTCTACTCGGATCCGAGCTCGTTCATCTTTCCCAGCAGTCAGACAGTCAGCAATCTTTCCTTGCTTTCTGAGCCTGCTCGGCTGCAGCACGAAGCACGTGTATAGAGAAATGCATGTACAAAGTGGAGTTCATTGAATAAAAAAGGCAGGTTATATGATAGGGTGAAGCAGTGTTTTCATAAAAAAACAATAAAAAATATACACCGTATACGCATATATAAAGTTATTAGCGTTTTGCACTAGGTCAGTCGACAACACCAACATCACCTGGGAACCTGTTGGAAATGCAGATTCTTGGTGCCTACCCCAGAAATACTGAATCAGAAACTCTGGAAGTGAGCCCAGCAATCTGTGTTTGAACAAGCCCTCCAATTCTGACACGTGCTGAAGGCTAAGGACTACTGCTCTAGGGGGTGCTTTGACGAGTGGCCTTTGTTTTATCCTTTCGGGTTGCCTTGCTTTTCTAAAATGTCCCATAGTGAACATTTTTTTTTTTGTAATAAAAAGATTATTTAAAGATTTTATTTATTTATTTGAGAGAGAGAGAGCACAAGCAGGGGTAGGGGCAAAGGGACAAGCAGATTCCCCATTGAGTGCAGAGTCCCAAGTGGGGCTCGATCCCAGGACCCTGAGATCATGACCTTAGCCGAAGTCAGAGGCTTAACTGACTGAGCCACCCAGGTGCCCCCATAATAAAAAGATTATTTAAAAAAGAAGAATGCATGAAGTGCTTTGCATTTAAAAAAACTGTCCTCAGGGACGCCTGGTTGGTTCAGTCAGTGGATCATGCAACTCCTGATCTCAGGGTTTTGGGTTCAAGCCCCGTGTTGGGTGTAGAGATTACTTAAAAATAAAATCTTAAAAAATAAAATAAAAAATAAGAAACTGTTTTCATATATACAGTTCCATTTGATCCCTGTAACACTTGTGTGATGTTTATATTGTTATTTGCATTTTACAGCGGAGAAAATTGAAATACTGAGAGGTTAAATTGCTTGCCCATGGTCACATGATTAGGAGTGACTGAATTAGAACAAGGCCAAATCTTCAGACTGCAAGTTCCTATGCTTTTTCACCATAGTATGCCAATAAAATGAACAAGTAGAGTCATGCTGGGGAGGTAACAAATGTAACCTGTCCCAGGCCAATCCACTGAGATAAGTCTTACCACCTTGTTTTATCAACTGATGACTGAGCCTGGGGAAAGAGGCGTTTCACAAGTCAGGAAAACCTGAGCCTCCAAACTATGTAACCCGTCTGTTCACCGAGTTATGCTCACCTTCTAATCATGAACAGAGTTACTCTGTCATTGCAAGCAAATCTTGACATGAGACTACTTTTGAATCTGAAGTAAACACAAAGCTCAGGGCTTGAAAGGTTGCTTAGCCAAGTCCAAAGTAGGAAAATGTTCTCTGCTCTAGACATCATAGGGAAAAGAAATTACAGTAGAACTGGACCTGTTTCAGATAAATAGTGAACTGTTGTTACACCACTACTAATATTGGCAAAAATTTATTGTGTGCCCAGGTTACAGTTTGTGTTACAAATAGAACTCTGGAGTGATAGAAAGTCAAGATTAAAAAAAAAGAAAGAAAGTCAAGATTACTGTCTCCCTTTAAAGAGGACTAAGTTTAGGTAAGACAGAGCTAATTTGCTTTACTTACCTCAAATCACTCCAGCAGTCCAAGTTTACATTTCATTTATAAAAAGAGGATATAATTTCTCTGGATAATTATATGTGTCACTGAATTGCCAGAATCAAATAAAAGGACACTTGGGCATGCAGTTTAAAATTTACAAGTTCTGGGGCACCTGGGTGGCTCAGTCATTAAGCATCTGTCTTTGGCTCAGGTCATGATCCCAGGGTCCTGGGATCGAGCCCCACATCGGGCTCCCTGCTCAGCGGGGAGCCTGCTTCTCCCTCTCCCACTCCCCCTGCTTGTGTTCCCTCTCTCGCTGTGTCTCTCTCTATCAAATAAATAAATAAAATCTTAAAAATAATAATAAAAAATAAAATAAAATTCACAAGTTCTGTGTACACCACCAATGTCATCATCATGGTTCATGGTAACAATGATGGGTACCATTGGGTTTGCCTAAATCTTATTTGTTTAAGGTATTTTTCTTAGGCCCTAATTTTCTAAAGAATGCCCAAAAATCAATTTGGAAGTTAAAGTAATAGCTGCCTCTCCACCGACAGATCACAGTAATTCAAGAGTAAATAGTGCTATTTATGGGGCACTCAGAAGACTGCACACACAAGCAATACTTATTTTACCTGAACCCTCCTCATAATCAGAGATCATCGGTTTTTCAGTTTTTTGAGGGGTTAACGGCTCATGTGACCCACTGAAATGAGGAAAGAGCAAGAGGCAACAGAAAATAGGTTGGATTTAAAGAAAGAAGACAACACTTGTCAGCTACCACGCTAGCTCATGGGTATAACACTCACTACTTGAGCTGTCACCTGATAGAAGAAATAGCTTTTTTTTTTTTTTTTTTTGGTGTGTTCAAAAACACGTAAAGAAGCCCTTCCAGAAAAATTTGCCCAGCAGCTCAAATTTAATAGCTACTGCCCATTTGAAAAGGCCTGACTAGATAAAGTTCTCTGATTTGGTGAAGAAGAGTCCAGTAATCTGGACATTGTTTTATATTTTAAGTCTTTGGAAACTTTTTTTTTAAATTAAACTTTTTATTTTGAGATCATCGTAGATTCACGTGCAGTTTGTGAGAAGTAATACAGAAAGATCCAGGGTTCCATTTACTTAGTTTCATGCAGGGATCACATCTTACAAAACCAAAATACTGATATTGATACCATCAAGATACAGAACAGTCTTTGCAAACTTTTAAGTGATTTGATCACTATAATCATCATTCCCACAAGTCAGGCACATTCCTTTGAATTCCAAAATTGCTAACTAACGTCTTAGGAGATCTCCGGGGTGGGGGAGGGTAGTGCTCAGTGATGAGAGGCAGCTTGTTGTGCTGTCTGGAGTATTTACTCACTTTTCCTTTTTTCCAGGAGTTTTAGGCGATTGACAACCAGTTGCAGGCTGACCTGAAGCCATCAGCTTGGAAGGCAGAAATGAACACGATTTCACCACAAGGCACAGCAGCAAATCACCTTGCTGAGCCAGTTTCGCAGAGCAAGAGTTATCAATGTCACGGGGGCATTAATTTAACCACATCTACTTTATTCATTCACTAGTCCCCTGTAAGGAATTCCTGGCTGCTCAGCAATGGCCTAAATGTATTTCCTTCTCTGTGGCCCAATTCCCCAGATACGACTCTTACAATTCAAATAAGGGTTAGGTTTCCTTCAGTTTATTCCAATCGTCAGTGTTCTGACTGCAACTTTTCAGAGTTCTGCAGGAAGTTTCTGATAAAAATGAAAGCCTTTGGCAAGTGTCTGAGGAAGCAGACAGCAGATCGAGATTCCCCTCCCCAAAGGATGTATTAGTCACTTATGGAGAAATTCCAAGACCTCCTTGTAAATAAAATATTAATGAATTTGAAAGGGAGATCCCCACTGGAATCTGGAGAGGGCACAGAACATTAAAAGCATGTGGAAATAAGGACACAGAATTGTTCAGAAAAGTAGAACAGAAGCTTGAAAACTGCACATTTCTACATTTGGACATCTAGAAAAGCTTTTGAAAAATAATCTAATACCAGGCACCAACACATGTCTTGGGAAAGCTGAATCTGCCAAGTATTCCCAGAATTTCAACCTATACTTGAGATTGTTGTTTCTGCCATTGGCATACAAAGATAAAGTTCTCCCCTACAACGACACCTTTACGTGCTGAGCAATACAAGCAAAAAGACATGACAGTATGAAAAAAACCACCTATTCCTCTTGTTATGACACACATGGTTCCCCAAATTACCAGCACTTCTCCCTGGTTTGATCCCTTAACGTCAAAAAAGAGTTGGGATAGTTGTCTGAACGTCCCCTGCCTGTACGACAGGTCTAGAAAAATCACCAATGAGGAACTAGACAACACAGAGAGCCGGTTTGAAACTCGTGCCTGATTAGGGAGAAGAAGAACCAGCTCAGCAGGGTTTTGTGGTCATTGTTGTTTTCCTCTCAACAGAGTAGCTCAAACTCTCCCATCACACAAATTCAATCTACACACATCAAAGGAATTCAGTGGGAATCCAAGGAAAGAGAAGAGGTAGACAAAACAGATGGAAGTATAACTTTTCAGTTCCAAAATGTCTCAAATACCTTTAAAAATCTCCTTTTATGGGGCAGGGAATTTTTTTTTTAATGAAAGAAATCTCCTTTCACTTTATCAGTTCTTAAAACTCCATGGAAATTAAACAAACAAATCTGGTGAAAGAAAATGAAGGAATTTTCAGATGAGAGAGACTGAAAACAGGTAACAAATAGGCAAAACTATGTAAGAATAGAAATGAGGAAATGGGAGCAAAAAAATTAGCAAGGAGAGTCTCCCAGTTTGAGATATCTTTGTGAAATTTCATTCAACAACTATTTATTGAGCCAGTTACAATGAATACGACCCTGGGTTTACTTACTATAAATAACTTACATAGGGAATTATCCAGGTTCCAGAGAATAATACAGATTTTTGGAGAAATGAGGTAACTTTTAGTTATTTTAGTGTCTTAAATCTAAAAGCTATGTTACTTATTACTAATACTCCTTTCAAACTGTCACTATGGAGCTTCTTACGTCAATATGTACAATCAAAGAAATGAAGATTGCTTGGAGTAGAGTCCTAGAAGAGAATACAGCAGAGATATGACCCACTCTTTTGGGACTGCCGAATAGAGAACCTGGTTTTGGTTCCTACCAAACCAGGAAATCACCTGTGTCTCACCAATCAGAACATCCTGTTTTTTTTGTTTTTAAATCAGACACGCCTTTGCACTATGTAATCATGTTAATGGCTGGTAGCCAAAAAATTCTTTTTGCTTGCATCTACCTGTGTCTGCTCTCTCAGTTTTGTCTGAAACACCAGCTCTCTGAGAGCGTATCTTAGTCTAGGAGGCAATGGATATCCTGGTTGATCCAAGGGTCTCTATCTTGGCAGAGGTTGTTTTGTTGTTTTTTTTTAATTTATTGATATGGAAAAAATTGGCAAAGACAGCAGTATGTATATCATTTTGATTTAAAAAAAGAGTATGGGGGTGCCTGGGTGGCTCAGTTGGTTAAGCATCTACCTTATGATCCCAGGGTCCTGGGGTTGAGTCTGGCATCGGGCTCCCTGCTCAGCAGGGAGCCTGCTTCTTCCTTTCCTGCTCCTCCTGCTTGTGCTCTCTCTCTCTCTGTCAAATAAATAAATAAAATCTTTAAAAATAAATAAATAAATAAATAAATAAATAATATAGGCTTATCTGTCTATCTTGGCAGTTTTTTTTTAGTCTTGATAGTTTTAATTCCAATTTAGTGAGCTAAGCAATGGATTAGAAGCCAGAATGCCAGTTAGTGCTAAAACGGAATCACTGTGTGACCACAGGACTTCCTCCTTGGCTAAACTGAGAGAAAAGACGACTGTCATGAATAATACTAATATCCTCGAAGCACAGCCCTCTGCTGATTTAGATGGCTACAGATCAGTAGCTTCACTGTTTCACACACTGGTGCAAGGTGTGTGTGTGGTGGCATTCAATGATTTTAATGATCCTTTGTGCCCATCCAGGTGAGAAAATACCAAAATTGAGGTCTACTGATTCCCTAGAATCTTAGAGACCATATACTTTACTTGTATTTTAACTTACTCATCTTAATATTTCTAAGATAGTATTTTCATAAGAAATCCAAACAGTAAGTCCCTTTTGTATCTTTTGGTCACCACCCAATGCCACTTTCCTCTCCCGAGATAACCAATGTTAACTAGTTGTTACATAGCCTTCCATTCCTTTTCTGTACTGATACATAAATATGTCTTCATATGTTACATGTGATTTTCACATTAAATACATGATATCACACTGTACATATTTGCTTATATTTTCACTTAAAATATTTATAGAGAGCTCTTTAATCTACATTTTACTCCCACCCCTTCATCTAATTTAAGTTCCTCATTTTGCAGAAGTGGAAACCTAAGTCTAAAGTAGTAAAATGATTTTCCTAAGGTCAGCGTAGGGACCAGAGCCCAGTCAGTATTTTTAAAATCAAACAAAAATCAATTGTTATTTAGTGAACAGAGTTTGCAGAAAGCGAAAGGGGAAAAATCCACTCAGATCCAATCTCTCTAATAGTTAAACTTATTTTTTCCCTCAGTTTAGCTTGTTTCTGTCTGTATGCAGAACTCCTTTTTTTACATAGTTGTAATCAAATCACAAATTCGACTGGTGTTCACTTTTTCACTTATGGTTAATCAGATGTTCATGTTACTATGAAGTTGCCTAGTTAACTGGCAATGAATGGTGACCTAATATTTGATCGAGTAGTCAAGCCCTCTTCCACTGAACTAAGCTCTTCCCACTGTACTGAACCCTTTCCTCTCATCCCTCAAGTTCCCACTACTTGCTTCACCTTCCCCTAGATCCTGGATCGTGTCCATTCTCATCCCCGTCAAAGTCATTTCTCAACTCAAAGAGCTCCCCCATCTCCACCCTGGGTCTCCAGGGGTATCTTCTTACTTTCCTGGACAGGGATCGCCTCGGGGGTTCCGAGGTTCCCAAGAGGAGGCTTCACCTGTCAGGCCCCGGAAGTCCAGGAAATGAGGGTGGCTGTTGGCCACGCCCCAGGGCTCTCTTTGGGAACCCCCAGAATTTATTGGAGTAGAGAGATTGCAGGGGTCATGGTGGGGTCAGGGCGAGAGGGCCGGCCAACCTTCTTCACGTGACCCTGTTTCCCCCGGGGAGGAGTTCGTTTTCCCACCACAGGGGGCGCTGGGGCCGAGGGGCGAGGGGCTAGGGGCCGCCTCCCTCCCTTCCCGGGTACTTCTGGGCGTCGCTCTTGGGCCTGGGCGGTGACGCCATCTGCCCGCGACGGGGGCGGAACGCACTTGACGCCATCTCCGGGCGCCCGGCTTGGGGGGGCGCTGGGTGTGGGGCGGCTCCGGGGCCGGGGATGGCGGCGGCCGCGGTCGCGGCGGCTCCGGGACGAGCGGGAGGAGCCCGAGGAGCGCCGTGAGATGGGCCGGTGAGTGTCGCCGGGAGTGAGGGCAGCTGGGCCGGCCTCACTGAGGCCAAGCAGGCCTGGGCTCGCAGCTTAGGAGGAAGTGGCCCCCTGGAGCCCATTGCCCCGCCGGACCGGGGCCCGAGAACCGCGGACGGGGAGAGCGAAAGAGGCCGCGCCTAGAGTCCCGCGCGCTTTTCTCCGGCCCAGCCCAGAAGGCGGCCTCAGGCCCCGGCGCCCCCGCGGCTGTATCCCGGTGGACCGGGGTGTCCGAGTCTTCGGGGCGGGAAGGGGCCCCCAAACAAGGAAGCATCGCCTGCGGGGCCTTGTCCCTGTCCCTCTACTTCAAGGATCGACTCCTCACCCCTAAACGTTAAATTCCCAATTTCGGGCCCTACCCTTGTTGCAGCAAGGATTGCAGGATCACGGGAAGCCATAACCCGTAGTCTCTTCCAAGCTCCACTCTTTGCTGGCGGGCGTACCTCTCGCCCTCACTGAATTTTGGGTTCAATCTCTTGATTCTGGGCTGTGACTAGCAGCGTTGGCAGCTCACCGGAACAGACCCCCTTCCCTGTTAGTTCGGTTAGGGTTACGAGCTGCATCTTCCCTCTGAGAAGTCCTCATCGAGCCTCTCCTGAGGCCGAGGTTTCAGATTCCGAAATGTGTTTTGCATTGTTGGACCCTGGTGGGCAGGCTTGGCTCTTTGTTGTCATTCCCCCAGACCTCTTGCCTCTTTTATTGCTTTTATTCGGCTGTGTTTGGCTAACCTAGAGGCAGGTTTTCCTTAAGGTTTTAGTTGCAGGAAGCAAAGATCATTCAGGGATTGGAGATATGACCCCAATTTCTGTTGCAAACGAGGGAGAAAGCTAATTGCTTTTCAGTTACTGGAATTGCTGGCGAAGAAGGGATGCAAGACTCGTGCCCACTGTGTAATTTGTGTTTATGGAATTGAGAATTTTTCTTTCCCCCTTGTTTTCCTGTCTCATCACCTTTTCTTGTACATACACACCTTGCCAATCTTAAGAGGTAAATGTTGCTTCAGTTTGGTTAGAGGCTTGCAGTTCTGTAGGACTTGGACAGGAAAGTGGATAGTTTCTCAGAGTACTGGTCATACTGCTTTATCTGTTGTCAGAGATTAAGGCTCCATTCTTCAGTATTTGATGTTCCTGGCATGTGTAGATTCAGATATTGATAATTTAGTGTGAGCTTTGTTTCCCCATTGTTAATAGCTACATGAGGACCCAGGCAGTGTTTTCATTTTCTGTCACACCTGATTCAACACTTGGTACGAAGTTGTCACTCAGAAAATTTTACACTCACACACAGGATCCTATTTTTTTACCCTGGAAATCTGTTAATAAGGCTTCCCCTTGAGTGACTCCCCCTTGACCTCTTTTTCTGCCCCAGAAACATAAATAATTGTTCTTTTTCCTCTAGTGCCACTTTTCTCATTTAAATAACCTCCATATCTGTGTTTTCATCAGCCCTGAATAAAGGTGAAATCCATGTAGTTGATTTTTCCAGCTTCCCATTGTTCACATGGGAATAATGTTGAATCTTCCATTTTTAGTTGCACATTTACCTGAAATTGGGATTGGAAGTAAATTTAACCTTTGGGGAATAAGTACAGGTAGAGAATGAAGAATATGATGTTAAGGAAAACAATGAAATTTGACACACATTGAAAATTTTTTTTCAGGGTTGTCTTTCTACAAATTAGAGCTTAAGAGATAGCTTTTTCTCTATTCAAATGCCTAGAAACTCGATAAATGTGCTGGTACCTCTGGAGCAGAACATGAGGCAGGGACTCATGGACTTTAATGTTTTTGTGGCTTTAGAATTACCTTTAGAATTACCTTGATGACACTGGGGAAGTGAGAGGCTAGACTCCTGCTTACTTTATTCCTATTTCTGTCTTCTAGGCTCCCAAGGCAGCGGGGAGGACACTGCTTCTTACTACAGCTGCTCAGAGGCACTACTGGAAGCTCAGGTAATAAAGGGAAATTTGGATACCTTGTTGCCAGAAAAAACCATCTGGGATTCAACAGTGGAAAAACAGAACAGTGTAATATCCAGATCCAAAGAACTGGAGCCTTGATTGGAAGAAATAGGTGACAAAGTTCATGCGTTGAAATGTTCAGACGAAAAGTGTACTTTATGACAATGGACAAAAGCATGTATGAGAGGTGACAGCAAGAGAAGGGAGGGAGAGAACTTTCTTATGAATCATAGAGACCCAGACAGGTTTGGAGGAATGGAACCAGAATTTAGGAAGTGGTGCCTAGAGCAGACCTACAGTGGAAAAGGAACCATTGGCAAAAGAAAGAGAATGAATGAAGAAAGTACATTGAAGATGGTTAATGAGAAGAAAAGAAGTCTTTCCAGACTAGGGTGGGAAGTCTGTGTGTGGTCAGGAGAGTTTTGTTGCTCTTTAGGGAAGAGGAGAAACAAATACATTATAGAACACACTAGTACAATCACTTTCCCCATAAGGCGCAAGTTTGAATGTAGTATTTCATGGGGCAAAGAAGACGCTATTTTTCAGTGGCACCTGGGTCTTTGAGGTAGCGGTGATATGAGGCAAAGGAGGATGAGAGTTTAACCAGGCCTGGGGTGGGGGGATGGGGAAAGGTGAGATCATAACCTGAATTGGGCTGGGGAAAGGAAGCAAGGATGAGGTCATATATTGGAAAGAAGATAGCATGGTAATCTTTGGTGACAAAAGGAGAAGCTTAGGAAAAAGAACCAGCAGCAACAACCATGTGGTCAAATCTTTTCGGGGAGAGGGCTGGGAAGAGTCAAGGTCCCCATCAGAGGCACACCTGATCATGAAACTGTTGGTCTCTCTGGGGTTGTAGAGCCCACAGGTTGTTTACGCGTCGTTGAATGTTTGTTCCTGTAGCTCTCTTTGGTTTCCCTGACTGTTTCTTTCATGTCCTGGGCTGGATGAATGAGGGAAGGGTAGCATCCTTGTTTGCCCCTTTCTCATGCCTTTTTTTCCCAGCAGTCCCCTTTGTTACATCTTCCTCTGTGGGCACAGTTTCTGCTACTTCCTTTGACTTGGTTTGCCCCTAGGTTACTTTTCTTTGCTTCTGATTTGTTCCCTAGCAGATGTGGGCGCCCCCGCCAGCAGCAGAGAGGGGTGCAGGGGAGCCACAGAGAAGCCCCTTCTGATGTCCCAAGGAGCAAGCCGACCCCTTCCAGGCTCCAGGAACACCACAAAGCAATATGAAACCTGTTCATGAGAGGAGTCAGGAATGCCTTCCACCAAAGAAACGAGACCTCCCCGTGACCAGCGAGGATATGGGGAGAACTACCAGCTGCTCAACTAACCACACACCCTCCAGTGATGCCTCTGAATGGTCCCGGGGGGTTGTGGTGGCCGGGCAGAGCCAGGCAGGAGCCAGAGTCAGCCTGGGGGGTGATGGAGCTGAGGCCATCACTGGTCTGACGGTGGACCAGTATGGTATGCTGTATAAGGTGGCTGTGCCACCTGCTACCTTCTCCCCAACTGGCCTCCCATCTGTGGTGAACATGAACCCCTTGCCCCCCACATTTAATGTAGCGTCTTCACTGATTCAACATCCAGGAATCCACTATCCCCCAATCCACTATGCTCAACTCCCGTCCACCTCTCTGCAGTTTATCGGGTCTCCTTATAGCCTTCCCTATGCTGTGCCACCTAATTTCCTACCAAGTCCCCTCCTTTCTCCTTCTGCCAACCTCGCCACCTCTCACCTTCCACACTTTGTGCCATATGCCTCACTCCTGGCAGAAGGAGCCACTCCCCCTCCCCAGGCTTCATCCCCAGCCCACTCATTCAACAAAGCCCCTTCTGCCACCTCCCCACCTGGGCAGTTGCCACATCACTCGAGTACTCAGCCACTGGACCTTGCTCCAGGCCGGATGCCCATTTATTATCAGATGTCCAGGCTACCTGCTGGGTACACTCTGCATGAAACCCCTCCAGCAGGTGCCAGCCCGATTCTTACCCCTCAGGAGGGCCAGTCTGCTCTGGAAGCAGCCGCTGCCAACGGACAGAGACAGCGAGAACGAAATTTAGTAAGACGGGAAAGCGAAGCCCTCGACTCCCCCAACAGCAAGAGTGAAGGCCAGGGCCTGGTGCCAGTGGTAGAATGTGTGGTGGATGGACCGTTGTTTTCAGGTTCTCAGACTGCACGGGTAGAGGTGGCAGTGCCGGCACACCGAGGGACCCCAGACACCGACCTTGAGGTCCAGCGGGTGGTTGGCGCTTTAGCTTCTCAGGACTATCGTGTGGTGACAGCTCAGAGGAAGGATGAGCCCAGCCCCCTCAACCTGTCGCATCATACCCCTGACCATCAGGGTGAGGGGCGAGGGTCAGCCAGGAACCCAGCAGAGATGGCCGAGAAAAATCAGGCCCGAGGGTTCTACCCTCAATCCCATCAGGAACCGGTGAAACATAGACCTTTACCCAAAGCAATGGTTGTAGCTAATGGCAACCTGGTGCCCACTGGAACTGACCCAGGTCTGCTGTCCGTGGGCTCGGAGATCCTGGTGGCATCAAGTTTGGACATGCAGGCCAGAGCCACCTTCCCAGATAAGGAGCCAACGCCACCCCCCATTACCTCCTCCCACTTGCCCTCCCATTTCATGAAAGGCGCCATCATCCAGCTGGCTACAGGGGAGCTGAAGCGGGTGGAGGACCTCCAGACCCAGGACTTTGTGCGCAGTGCCGAAGTGAGCGGGGGGCTGAAGATTGACTCTAGCACGGTCGTGGACATTCAGGAGAGCCAGTGGCCTGGATTTGTCATGCTGCATTTTGTGGTTGGTGAGCAGCAGAGCAAAGTGAGCATCGAGGTGCCCCCCGAGCACCCCTTCTTTGTGTATGGCCAGGGCTGGTCCTCCTGCAGCCCTGGGCGGACTGCACAGCTCTTCTCTTTGCCCTGCCATCGGCTGCAGGTGGGAGATGTCTGCATCTCTATCAGTTTACAGAGCTTGAACAGTAACTCAGTTTCTCAGGCTAGCTGTGCTCCCCCAGGCCAGCTGGGTCCCCCCCGAGAAAGGCCTGAGAGGACAGTCTTGGGACCCAGAGAGCAATGTGACAGTGAGGGGAAGAGCCAGCCGTCAGGTGAGGGCTCCCAGATGGTAGAGCCCTCGCAGCCGGAGCCTGGTGCTCAGGCCTGCTGGCCAGCCCCAAGCTTCCAAAGATACAGCATGCAAGGGGAGGAGGCACGGGCTGCACTGCTCCGTCCCTCTTTCATTCCGCAGGAGGTAAAGCTGTCCATCGAAGGGCGTTCCAATGCAGGAAAATGAACCTCTCTCCCAGACCAGGACTGGGGCTTTACCCCAGAGCTGGGCCTCACCGTGAGCAGGCAGAGGATTTGCACATGCCGAGCAGGGAATGGCTCTCTTGGCAGTGAGATTGGGGGGAAAGAGGAGGCATAAAGGCAGCCTCCCAAGGCAGGGTCTGTTGCTCATTACCCCATGGCATCCTTTCAGGACAGCCCCAGAGGGTGCTGTGATGGGGAGCAGCGGGCCTGAGCCAAGGAAGGATGGGGGTGCACACAGGATAAGAAACATTCCAAATATCAGGGCCTCCCTGTTCTTTCCTCCCCATCCCTAGCTCCTGCAAGGGGAAAGTCGGGCTTTGGGGGCAGGTGGCAGAGGGAGGGAGCAAAGAAAGAGCCAAAAATGATGATCCACAGCTTATAGTAGCAGTTCAACTGTCTGAAGTTTTTTTCCTTTCTTTTTTGTGGTGGGAGGGCAGGAAGCCCCATGATTGGGATTAAGAGGGTTCCCACCCAGAACTCTTCTTTTGAGAGCTGTGCACTTTAAAGGGTGATTTTGTTACAGATGTCTGTGGGTTTGTGGGGAGGAGCACTCATCTACAGGACTCTGCTTGATCCTGTGCTTCAGCCCTTTCCCATCTCCCCACCATTCCTCCCACAAGGCTTCTAGCACTGGGAGAAAGAGAAGCCCCTCCAGGGTTCAGAGTGAAGTACTGCGTTGGCGGGACCCAGTCGGGACTTTGGGAGAAAGACCTGATGGCCAGGTGACCGGTCTCTAGGCAGGGCTTCTGGAAAGGTAGCTGACTTAACAGAGCTCCTTGTACCCAGCATGCCAGACCTACTTCAAAATCGTACCGAATTTCTAGTTGGTAATGGTGACTTTTGAAAGAACCAGTGGACCTTTGTCCCTAGTCCCCTACTCTCCTCCTTTGTCTATGTTGTGCCTAAGTGCCTGCGCTGCCCCCACCCTTCTCCTGCCCTGTCCTCTGCATGGTGTCTTGACCTCGGCCTGATTTGTAGCTGCACTGCCTTTCCCCTTCTGCAAAATTGTTTTTGTCCTCTCTGACCAAGACCTCTAGTTTTTGGTGTGGAGGGGTCTCTCTGATTTCCTCTTCAGTTATATTCCCTGTTTTTCAAAACTCATAAAGAAAGAATCATGTCCCCTCCTCTTCTGCAGCTGAAGAGCTTGGTAGAGAAGCAAGAAGGGAACTGTGCCCTGGGTCAGGGCAAATACACCTGGCTGGGCAGTGCCCGTCCTGGTGTTTTTACACAGCCCCTCCCATCTTATTCCACTTCCTGTCAGCATTCAGGCTTCTCCCAGCCATCCCCTCCCACAGCCAGCTCTAAGGTTCTGGTATAGTCTTGATAAGTTTCCAGTCCCTGAAGTCTCCTAGATCTCGTTTTGTGGTGGAGTGTTCCTCTGCAAAGAGCATTCTCAATCTTAGTTGCATTTACTCCCCCTTGTGTCTTAAGCCCACGTTTTCACAACTTTTAGCATCAGCTTGGACTATGGGTTTCCACTGGGTATTGAGAATTAGGCTCCCCCACCAGCTTTTAGGTGGGTGGGTGGGTTTTTTGTTTGTTTTTCAGGGGTCTTCAGACTCTTGAAGCAACTCAGGGTATTGTCCACTCAGCTCTCTGATGAGGCTTCTCCCAGTGTATGATCCTGGCATTTCATTTAGAAATGCACCTGAACTGGCCGAGGCCTTGCCTGTCATCAGGAGTCCCAAACCTCTGAGGTCTGATCTCTGCTCTGTCAAGGACTTCAGGCAAGTCTTGTGACCTCTCGCTCTTTCACTTCCTCCCCAGCTGCCAAATGGGGATAAATAATCTTACCTACCTCCTGGGGGGAGGGGGAGTTCTGAGAATGGAGTCATTCTTAGTGTTCAGGTGCTAAAGGTTGTTCTCCTGGGGGAACAAAGTGACTGAGACCGGCTTGTTTGCTACAAGCCCTACACGCCACTGTTTCATTCCTAGAGAGCAGTCAGTCAGGTTTTAGAGGCCCATCCAAAGGAAGCTGCTGACCTGACTGTGAGTACTTAAGTCTCCGGGTCACCTCAGAACCAAACACCAACTCTGGTGAACACTCAACCTTGGATGCGTTTGGGATCCTCACCTTTCCCTTCTCTGTCCCCCATTTTCTCTGAATGCTGCTTTCTCTGGCTTGTTTCCTACAGAGGGGGCCGATGGGGCTAAGTCTTGAGGAACCCTCTCCAATGACAGCCCTGGGAGAAGGCCACATCTCTGGCTGTTCTGTGATCAGCTCATTCCTAGGGATTATTGTTTGCACGGGTTTCTCAGAAACCTCCTTCCTCATAGGAAGGCTCACCAACTGAAGACAGTGGCATGCACACAGTAGACACTCAAGAAGTGTCCACCAAGGACACCAGTTAAGCTTCCTCCTGGTGGGAGCAAACTTACGTCCAACCAGAGACAGTAGTTTAAACCAAGTGACCCTCCACTTCCCAGCCTGGTAATTTCCACTTAATCCTGGCAAGAGAACATCTTGTGCACGTTGGCAGGTTGGGCTCTGACTTTGCTGCTGCTGTTCCTCTTCTGTCTCTTGCCCGTGAAGGAATAGCCGCAGCTCTTCTAGTACCATGCCATGTGTACGTAGTATATGAATGCTCCGTTTGCGAAGCTGCAGAGGTGTCTTGTGAAGTGTGGGCTCCCAGGAACTGAAGCTCTGCTCTCAATCTTGGTCAGAGCTGTGGCATTCCGCTTGTCTTTTCCCGCCGGTTCAGTCTTTTCTTCCAGGTATGAGAAATGAGAGGAGCCTCTGGTGGTCTGTTCTTCCTTAAAGGAATTTCCTAAGTTGGCAAGAGACCTAAGAGTGGTTTTGAGATAGTGAGCATTTTAGTGGGAAGCTGTCAGCTTTTTGGGAAATGGGCAATTGAAAAAGGCCAGCTCCGCTCCCTTATCAGTAGTAGGAAATTCCCAGAGTTTAGGAATAGAAAGGAGGACCGCTAACTCTGGCACTAACCAGGAATGCCTATACCAGTTTGGGAGTAGAGTGATCAGGTAAAGGATGGGTAATACATCCAAGTCTTGGATCATCGTTCCTCTCAAGATGTATATGGTGTACATGGTGGGGGGGCATGGAGGGTGGTGGCATGGGGGAAGGGGATTCAGAGCTGAATACTTATACCCAAGGGGAGGGGCCCTAGCAGATCTGGACTGACCCTTCTGCAGTCTTGGTCCCAGTCAGTCATAACACCAAGGGCTTTGCTCTGTGCTGCTTTGCCACTGCTGCTGTCTGCTCACTGTCCTGCCTGCTACCTTTGTAGCGCCCTGCCCTTCCCTGTCTGACCATATGGAGGAAATCCAGGCATCCTGTCCATTCTTACTGTGCAACTGTTACTTTATAGCAAAGTCACGTTGAATAGGGATAGTATGAAATGCTGCTGGTGGGCTGGTGAACCCAAAGGGATGTGGCTTCAGTGCTTGTTGGGAGCCCTTAGGCTCCAGATATCTGTCTTGAGGGAGAAGCAAACAGGTCTTATTAGTGGGCGTTTTCTATGTATTAACTGCTTTCCTTTGTGGTATGTTTTATCCTGTTTTTAAAAATAAATGATGGGGAACCAGGTTAGGGCCTTTGCCAGCATCCTAGGGAGGGTCCATCTAGCTCTAGTTATGTTGGTTCTGGGACTGAAGAGGGTTTGAAGTTTGACCGAAATAGCCCTTCAGTGGGGTTTAGTTTTATTTTTACCAGTGGACATCATAGGAGATAAACAGGGTGGTGTATGATTTAAACCTGCAACATGCATGCACATTGGAGAGTTGAATGATCACACTGGAGGTGAAGGGTGGACATGGGCTGACTGGGAAAGGGCCTGGGTCCTTTGGAGTAAAGACACCTGATTAACTGAATTGGCCATGGAGATTAGGTCACAGTCTTAAGAGCAAAGTAAATTGGGTAGAGGCCAAGTTTTAGGGAGACTTCCTGGCCTCCTAGGGCTAAGTTTACTAAACCACAGTGAAGCTACAATACTTTCCAGATGGGAAAAAGTGTACACTACAGTTGAAGAGCTGGACTGTGCAAGGTTGGATGTTGACCAGGAACCTATTAGCCCTTTGCTGGGAAGCCTTCACCGTCCAGCTTCCCTGGGCTAGAGAAGGCCTCCCACATTATGCAATAATAAAATAAGCATCTGGGTCTTTGCAGCTATCAGTTGCTCTTTCAACTCTAGGGTCCATCTTTGGGCCAGAAGCCTGATATGGGCCTAGGATGACACTGGCCCTCGAGATGCTAGAGTCGACTGCACTCTCTCCTTACCTGCAGACTATGCACAGTGCCTGGGGTGGAAGGAGGAGAGGTGGTGCGGTTTGCCCTGCTGAGCCTCCCCAGCAGGAACAGTAGTAATAAATGCACTTTTCACACTAAGGTTTCTTTATTAGTTCTCCCGTTAAGCCTAGATCCTCCCCCAGTAGGTTGCGAACTCAAAGTCTGTGTGATCCCAAAGCCATTCTACTGCAAATGCCCAGCAGTGAAGATGGCCTCAAATTGGGTTCCTGTCTACAGTGTGTGTATGGCAGCAGCCCATGTGCCTTTACCTATTGTCAAACTTGCAAGCATTTATTTGTCTTTATGACTGTCACGGGGACTGAGGTTCTTCAGAGAGCGAGCTGGTGACACCGTGGTTTTACACCCACTCCCTGGACAGGGAGTTTGCACGTAGTTGTGAGCTGTGAGTGGTTAGTGCATTGCTGGTATTGCTGAAGGCAGGGTTCATCCCTCATTTGCTTGATACTCACACTCGAGAGAATACAGATTGTGCTGGGAAGAGACTGACTATACTCGTGGCAAACTTGAAGTATTAAAATAAGGCTGTCCCCTACAACCTTCCTAGTCACACACAGGATCCCTGTAGCCAAAACAGTATATGTTCCAGCCGCAGAGAGCAGACTGCTCTCAGCTTGCACAGCACCTTAGGGGAGGGAAGAATATATGGATAGGGAATGGGGTGGAGAAAGGAAAGTGGGAATGTTGCCATCAGGTGGCTTTAGGGTCCTGAGGAGTAAAGAAGGACGGCACTGGGGAGGTCTGGATGGATCTGATTTGTGTAGGAGTTCCCTGTAGATAAATTACTGATCCCCCAACTACTATCCCCAGTATGTAATGGCTGAATTAATATGTAATCAACTGCATTGTATCTAAAGCCTTAGAACTAGTCAGGTGCTCCCCCCACCCAGTACCATTTCTTACCCTCTAATCCTACCTGATCTTTAACAAAGCATTAATAATTCTAAGGATAATCTCTATTTTGTTGTGCTTTTTTGTAACTGTTTTAAATAAATCAATTTGTACTGTATATTTGTACTTTTGTGAGATCCTTTTTGCTGTTTTACCATTTTAAGTCTCTGTACTTGGCTACACACAGATTGTATTTTTATTGTTAATGCTCTTCTTATGGATACCTGCATTTAACTTGTGGACTATGTAAACACAATATATATCAATATCTATATATCTATATATCTATCTATATAAACTACTAGCTTTTCCTTTTGGTGTTTGCGCCTTCTTCTTATCCCAGCCTTAGATGGTGGCTGTTGGGTGGGGGATAGAAGCCCTTCATGGGAGAGCTTGTAATGGCTAATAGTGCCCATCTTTATGTGGTGGGCTCTGGGCAGATCTGCACGTTCTGGTGGTGTGTATTTCAGTGACCCAGAAGTCTACCTATAGACATAGATAACTAGCACAATCAATCACAAGGACTTGTAGATGTCCTCACTGCTGGCCTTTTCTCCAATTCTTTTCTTTCCCCAGGAATGCTTCCAGAAATTGCTGGAATACATCAGCTGCAATCATAGCTACTGCTTCTAAACTAGAAAGCTTGCCAGTAGTAAGAGGCGAAAACACTCTGATACAGGATTGTGACTCAGATACATTTATTGAGCACTTACTAGGTGCCACAAACCATCCTAAGTTACATATATTAATAATTATATATATTAATACATGTTTATATAGTATATATATTAATTATATATTAATAGTCATTTGTTGCTTATACTATTGTTTCCATATTGTGTTTGGGGAAACCAAGACAGGTTAAGTAACTTGCCCAAAGTTAGTTTTTAAATGGCAGTGCAGCATTTTAAATCGAGGCATTGGGGTCCTGAGTTTGTATTAACTCCTAGTTTGCTGTGAAAATTAAATGAGATAATCCATGTAAAGTGCTCAGAATAATCTTTGACACATAGTGAGTGCTCAACAATTTTGAGGCATCCCAAGTAGGACTTCAGTATGGAGCTCTGTGAGAGACATTTGACGCAATTAAGTACTTTCCTTCCAATGTCCAGTACTTTGGAATAAGATTAAAATTTTTGTGTTCCTAGAACAGAAATATTTCAGCCTGCCAGGTAGGAATTAACCCTAGTTTGATGGTGGGAAGGGGGTCAGTTAACACTATTAAATAGCCTTAAACCTATGGAGGTCGGAGAGGAGTCCAAGTTTCCTTGTTATGATATTGGAAGAGGTCCACATTCCTGGCATAGTTATTTCTCTGGCTATAACTTAACTAGGGCACTTCCTTCTGGACCTCAAGATCTATAATTATCTAAACTGTACACAACCTTTGGTGCAGGCTAAGGAAAGTTCTGTACTTGTTCTGTACCATCACAGACACTTTTTAGAAATGACCTCAGCTCTTGTCTCCTCCTTGGTTTGGCAGACATACAAACTGGTCATTTTGCTCTGGCTTTGACCACTGTCAACTTGAGCTCTCATCTCACCTTAATTCTGGATTTTTCTCAATGGGTGTTAACCTACCTTGGCTCTGGAACATAAATAAGAAGATGGATCATCTCTTCTTTCAAACAAGAGTTCCTTGGTGCTATAGACCTTAATATTAGAGCTATTTCTATGAACATATTCCTAAATGAAGGTGACTGCTGTCTAGGATAGAATTTTTAAAGTCTGGCAACTAAAATCTGCTGGGAAAAGTAGCCAATACCTAAGCCTCAATACTGCATCTCTTTAGAAAATGCCAGTTAGGAGGAAAGGCGTCTACTGAATTTGGAAAAGGTAAGCTAAGTTTAAGTGGCCTTTGCGGCCATAGATGATCTTCATTAGGGTTGTGGGAATGGACCCACAAAGTCAGCATCGGTTCTTTCTTTAATGTCATGCCTCATCAACTTGTAAAGGCCCAAACAAGGGATCACTGGGTCACCTAAACTGAGGAGCACCCTCCCTTCAGAAGACAATCCGCCAGAAGTCTCTGCCTAAAATTTCCACCCATGTCTTTCCTAGATCACTTCATTTGCTAGAATGAAATGGAGAGAAAAGCACAAAAAGACCAGTAAAGATAAAATTAATTTATTTGCCCTCACAACTCCGTGGGCCACACTGGGCCCCATAGTCCTATAAGCATGCCCTGCAGCAGTGGGCTGGGAGTCTAGTTCTCTGGAGTGCCTACTCCCTTGTCTAGAGCTGCCTTAAGCCGGCTCCCTGCTGACCCCATCATCCTGCTCCCACATGCAAGAGGTGCTTAGGTCCACCTGCAACAAACCCAGGCCTGCCTCTGGCAGTAAGGACAGGGCCCTGTGGGTTGGCTGTAGCACGGATCCCTGTGGACCTGGGTGAGTGGGAGGGCAGGCGGGTTCAGTGCAGAGAGCCACTGTTCTGCTCTTCAAAGGCCATCTTGCCCAGGAGCTGGCTGTCCAACTCCACCCCACTCACAGGTAGCTGGAAGAAGTTCATTTCAGCTGCTAAGGCTGCCATGGCAGAAGGGTCCTGGCCAAACTGAGCTCGCAACATCATGTCCATTTTCTCCAGCCTCCTCTTGAGCCGCTTAGCTTCCCGCTCCCGGATAAGCCGGGCCTGCCTCTTCTCTGGGGTTTCATTGGCCCGCTTCAGCCTCATAGCCTCCCGATCCCGCTGCAGCCGACGTGCCCGCTGCTCATCTGTCTCCTGCATGCGCTGCAGGCGCTTGGCTTCACGGTCCCTCATGCGCCTTACTTCCCGCTCCTCTGGAGTCTCATTGTCCCGCCGACTTTTCTTGGCTGTACGCTCTCGTTCCAGCCGCTGCAGCCGTACTTCCAATGGCTCATTCTGTCGGCGTAGGGCCCACTTGCGAACAGTGGGGGTCTGTGCTTCCAGTAGCTTACGGTAGGCAGCACAATTGTTGCACACAAGCAGAATTCCAGCAGGGTACACGGGAGGGCTAAAGGCAATGTCCTTCCCCTCAGCACTGGACGGACCCTCACTATGGGCTGGGGGTAGGGATTCCATATTAAGTACTTCAGGGAGTTTCTCGCTGGAATACAAAAATTTGGGTGGTTAGTGTCTCCTTCTAGCAAGGCTCAGGTATCCAGCTCTGACTTACACTGGTCCTAGCAGGCCAGTTGCTCCAAGTTCACTACCAGGGGTGAGATTTGAGTACTTGGGAGACCTCTTCTACCTCCCCACCCCGCACCTTTTCTGGGCTAGGGTATCTACGAAGTTTTAAAGCCCTCCTGGAGTTAGAGACTGAGCCAAATGCCAGATATGCCCCACAGATGTGCAGTTTTCATTCCAGCTGGTTGATGGTATTCCTAAGAGCTGTGCAGGGCAGTCCTTCTGTAGAAATGGCAGTCCTTCTTGAGGTGGAGGCTGCCTTTAGGGCAGTCCACTGGCTTAACCCCTCCTTCCCTGGCCGACTCTGCATTGTACCCTAGACAAATTTAACTAGGACACAATTCGCACAGTTCCAGTCTTCCTGGGACACAGTACAGACTGTGTCCTCACATCAGGGGCCTCTCAGCACCCTGTGACTTCTCTAAGCTTTATCATGAATGTTATTGGACTACCCCCCCATCTCTTTGTAGATGAAAATATTATTCTAATGGGGGAAAGAAATGAGAATTCATTTCCCTTTGGAGATATCTAATGGAACAGGCATATTTACTGGCTTCATTACTTGTATTTCCAGAGAGTCAGTTGCCTTTGCATTACCTATCTCTAGGCTTTCTTTTGATTTGGGAAAGCAGAACCCACACCCAGTAATTTGTTCCCAGAGCAAGAGGGTTAGGTGACCAGCTAACCTGTTAAACGTGGCATGGCTGGTAAAACGGGCTCCACACACAGCACAGTTAGACCTCTGGTCCTCTGAGTGGATTAGGAGGTGACGACCCAATGACCCTGGGGAGCTCAGGGCCCGGCCACAGACAGGACACATGTAGCTCTTGGCGCTCACCACTGCTGCAGTGTGCTGTAAAACAGAGCTTTAATTTGTCAACTCATGCTACCTTTAAGATAATCTACACCCACTTAGAAACTGCTTTCTGTGAAATGTCCCCTTTCCTTAGTCTCAGAACAAGGGATTTGCAATTATATTCTCCCTGCTTAGCACCTGGAAAAGTAAGAGTCTCTTGTGTTAACAGGCCTTCAAAAGGGCCAGGCCATACAGATTATTGTTCAGATTTCACTAGAGTTTTGACTCTATTCTGGAACATGTGGCTGGCTTGGTGAAAACAGGGCTCCAGAGCCAGAGTCCTCTTCAAAACCTGCAAAGAATTCCTGCTTGGGATAATTTCTATCTGTTGCCTCACACTGTGCAGGTATAGGTGCATATTAAGGGAGCGATGAAGGCCAAGTGCAGAAGGTAGTTAGGAACACTGGTATCCAAAAGCATTTTGTCTTGCCTTTTCTTCAATCTTTTAAAAACAATCTTCTAAAGAAAGGCCTCCTTTCATGAACCAACTATCTTTATGGTAAAACCCAGGCTGCCATGTGTGCTGATGCCTTTCTAATACAGATCACAAGGCACAGGTGCTCTGCAATTGGATCAGGGGAAAAAAAGCACAAAAAGCTTGTGTTCTTCTGATCCCCTCATTCATACTTTTTCTAATATTATAGAAACATTTATGTTAACTCATTTTTTCTTCTTTAAAACAAGGCCTCATTATTAACAGATGTTAGTTTCTATTTCACTATTTAAAATATGCATTGAGGCACCTGGGTGGCTCAGTGGGTTAAGGGCCTGACTCTTGATTTTGGCTCAGGTCATGATTTCAGGGTTGTGAGATCAAACCCCTCACCCTGCATTGGGCTCCATGCTGGGTGTGGAGGCTGCTTAGGATTCTCTCTCTCCCTCTGCTCCTGCCCCACCCCCATCTCAAATAAATAAACAAACAAATAAATATGCATTAAGTAATCTGGAAAAAAATAATACTTAATTTTCATAGTATGTCTATCTGGGAGCCCAGAACAGGTTTACCCAACATATCCACTTATTCTTTAAAACATCTGGGGACTGGAGTGGAGTCTTACTGGAAGCAACAACCCAAGGCTCCCCTGGGAGCTGGAGGCAAAGGCTAAACAAGCTGCTGGCACTCGTGTTCCGGAGCACGTGGCTCCCCAGCCCATACCTGGTACACATGAGCAATCAGCTGCTCCCGACTCCCACAATCTAGCTGGCAGAGGGGACACTGGCAGAGTCCAAGTAAGGGGTCAGAATTCAAGTTCCCTGTGACCTGCAATTCAACAAGTAGGCAATTCATTAAGACTGTTTACCACTCTTTGCCCTGCCCCTACTTCTTGTAACAGGGCATCCTGTTCAAAGGAACACAACCTGATATCACATGTTATTCTTAGGTTCCCATTATGGACTGAAGGGAAAAGTAATAGGGAAAGGGAATCACATTTGCTCCTATCTTCATTTTCTCCAAGGCTTCCTGCCCTGAGGACATAGGGCTGCCCCAGGAGAGCCGATCTATTCCCCCCCCCCCCCACAGTAAACTTGCAGAGAGAGGATTAGCTTCCCTCCTGCTGTGCTTCTTGCAGCAATCCTCAGGAAACAATTTAGAGAGGAGGTGGCACCTCAGGTAACGCTTGGACTTATATTTGCAAGCATATTCAAGAGTACATACACTTCAGGAAATCGGCTGATAGTCTTGCAAAAGTGGATATTCTGCCTGGAAAGAAGTGGGGAAGCTGTACCTGGGTTAGTGATATGTGGATGGACAGGAAAGCTGGTGTGATGAGAGTTGTGTGTGAGGTTTGGGTAAATGGAGCTGTGAAGGAAGAAAGGCTTCAGATGAAGGCCCAGGAGATCACCAGAGGCAAGACCGTTACTGTGGATCAAGTGCATCAGGGCCGAGTAGGAAGTGGGGGTGCTCCCGGACCTGGGAGCTGTTGTCACTTGCCTCATGCTCTGCCACTTCATTCCCACCAACAGGCTGTTCCGTATTTTCTAACTCTTTTTCCACTTTGACCACCCCTCCATCTTCCTCTGATGTGTGGGAAGAGACTTCATCTTGTGTGGTCTCCTCTTCATCACCCTCACTGTCACCTGGAACATACACATTGGTCACTTGTTCTGATTTTTGCATTAATACACCTTGAGTTGCTTTCCACCTTAGAGTTTGTAGCTATAATGGAAAACATTTTCAGATCTTCTGTAATAGAGTCTGTATCAATGTACAGTTTGTATAGTTGGGTACTAATCATGCTGGTGGAAGAGCTATAGCTATTGTTGATGATGCCATTTACACTAAAGAGAAAATCTGAGGCAAAATTGCATTAGACAATAGTTATTGGGCCCTGTACATTATCATAAAAATGATTCTTCTTACACGATTCCCAAATATCTCATACTTGAAATCACACCTCCCACGTACCTCACACCATGCTCATTCCCACAACACAGCACCTCTGACTTACCCACACTTCTCACTGATTTTATTACTTACTTTTCTCCATAACCCCCCTGCACAATTTTTCCAATGGTATCGCATGTACTATTCTGAGTCCCACTAATCTCTTCTCTCCCAACAAACCCTAAGGCACACTCAGAGAAAAACCAACAAGTTTTTTCTTCCTCTTATCAAGAAAGGAGGCAGTACTAAATTAGTTAAAAATGATGTCACCTTATAGGGAAGGTTTGTTCAGTCCAATGGAAAAAAGAGTACAGCAACCAACTTTAGGCCATTTGTTGTACAACCTGACTCAAGGTGTTCTTACTCTGCTAGTAACTTAGAATTCTAGGCTAAATAAATCCATTGTTCTGTTGGTTCTCTGGATTATCTGACAGATAACTGACTGCATTAAGTGAAGGGAACAGGCCATTCTTTAGGATGAAATATAATTTCTTGTGACTAAAGGAAAAATTGAGTTTGTTTTCATTTAGTGGATAGGATGTGGCTCGGGGGGGATCTGCTTGTGGCTGGGGGATCTGCAAGGTTTTTGTGGGCTGATACTTTCCCCTATTACTTATAAAATAGGGGGGGGAAGATTTTTTAAAAACCACGATAAAAAAGGGAATTTGTTCTGAAAGGGAAAAAAAGAAGGGCTAGTACCTTGAAGATCATAAGAGGAAGCCACGCCTAGCGAAGCTGTGAGACTCCAGCCCCATCCCAACCACACTTAGATCCTGGATTCCTGGGCCTGACTGTGAGCAAGAGAAATACAAGGTAGACTTTCACCTGTGAGACTCAGCTTTCCTAGCTAACGGTGCTTCTTATCTTCTCTCTCCTATCCCTATCCCTTGTGTAATTTTGAAATCCACCAGTATCTGGGCAAAACTGATTACATTCCTTTTCTTCATAAGAAAATCTAACCAAATCTTCTACTAGTAGTTACATGTGTCTCTATTAGATATTCTACTTGTTTGGTGGACTGGATTTGGGCCCTGGAAGGATCTATGGTATGTATGCCTTATTCCCTAGCCCAAAGCTTTCATCTGAATTCATCTCAATAATGAAGGATTGGAACAGATTAAATCATACAATATTTTCTCACCAGCTTATGGAATATTTGTAAACTTAGTCTAAGACAACATTGTATCAAACACATTACACGACTGATCAAAAACCCAAACACATCTCTCTACTAAAATGATCTTTAAAAAATAAGTATGCCATCTAGAGGGATGATGCAGCTTTTCCAGAATGGAAACCTATTTACTTTATAGATGTTGCCATTCCTATCCTGTTATTCAAACTGGTGGCTCCCACAGGTTTTCTAGAAATCTTTGGGTTTACTTTTCTGTACCTGAGCAATTAGATGCTAAATTATTATTGTTTTTTTTGTTGTTGTTGCTAAATTATTAGTTTGAGTGGAAACTGTAGTTCCTAGAAGGCTGCTGAACTCTTTCCCTCTTTGTTATTCTTTAACCCCAAATGTGGAGAAAAATAAAAAATGTCACTCTGAATTGACAGTAATACCAACCAATATCAGATGGATGTGATTAGTAAAGTAAGGAAATCATCCTAGGAAATAACACATCTCAAAATGTATTTGTTCAGACAGGTCATGGAACAGATGATCCACAAGGCTCAGCTAGTTACCAGCCACTGTCTTTTCCATCTCTTTCCAGGGATTTACTTAGCACTTGGTGTGGGAAGACCTTGACTTTAGCATTTTATTCTTTTTTTTTTTAATTCCATTTAAAAAAAAATTTTTTTTTTTTTTTAAGTAATCTCTACACCCACCGTGGGGCTCAAACTCACGACTCCAAGATCAAGAGTCACCTGCTCTACCAACTGAGCCAGCCAGGTGCTCTGACTTTGACTTTAGCATTTTATACGAGGCATAATTAGTAAGGAAATCCTCTTATATAACATTAAAACTGGGTCCTCAAGCAAAAATTTCATTAAAGCCACTCTTATATTTTGTTAATTATGAGTAAATAGATTCTAGGAGACAGAGATTCTTTTCTTTTCATTTGACCTAACCCAGGGACAGGTTGAGTACTAATTATCCCTATGCCCCTGTCTATCACAATCATCACAAACCTATCTGTATGGTACTGCGCCAAGTACTGCAGTCCATGAGTTAAAAAAATATGTAATGCCAAACCTGTCCTCTCTCTGGATAAGCATATGCTCATACACCTTAGAACACCTTTGGGAACACAGGATCCACAAATCTCCTTCTTCATGTCTTCCTCCCAACCCCCACGCACAATCCCCAGAGCACACACACTCTGATAATTCTTCTCCCATTGCCCTGAGTCATTACCAGAAGGTGCAGAACTCACTGCTACTGGAGTCCTGATCTCTTAGTTGTTGGATAGCTTGTCGCTGACTGCCAAGGTCTCCAGGAAAATCAGTTTTCATCATCGCCTGGCGGGCTTGCTCTTCTAGCCCAGCAAATACTTGATCCCCTGGTGGTCACAAGGAAAAATAGTCAGGCCACCAGCTGGGCAGCATATATCCCCAGGGAAGCTGGTTGGAAAGTCAGACCATTCAAAGGTAGGAGACAGGCAGGTACCCTATGGTGGGGTCATCCATCTCTAAGTCAGCTTGCTGCCTCCTGGAATTTCTGGGCGTGGCTACTCTTCCCTGGGCAGTAAGCCAGATGCTCTAGGAAGCATCACTTGCTTAAATCCTCCTAATCTTGACTCCTTTCAAAAGGTAATCAATTGCTACTTTACAAATTTAACTTCGGTATCTCAATTCCATTTATAACCAACCTTCCATCAGGATGGGCGAGAGAGGCAGAAGAGGCAAAGTGATAGGATGATAAAGGCAGGGCAACAAATCTGGACCCAATCTCTGATTCTTAGTGTACTAACATTATGGCCCTGACTTAGTGTCTATCTCTTACTATAAACAAGTGCTTCAAATAATCCTTACAAATAACAATCTCTCTAATCTCATCTTTCAGCCACCCTCCTTCCAAGACATGCTCTGGAAGTTCCTCCTTGACTCTACTTCTATGTCTATCAGAATTAACCACAAGCAAATCAACAACTGGCTGAATAATAGATTAAAAGAACAGATAATATATGAACTCATTTTTGCTGAGTAACAAACTTCCTGAAAGACACCAACTAATTTGCAACAAATGACATTTTATCTAGTTTCCTTGGTCAATGTAGTCTGTTTTCTTTTCTTGTATGGAATATCCAAAAGCCCTGAACCTGTCCTTGATTATGCATTTACTTTCTATGAACTCTGCCTAGGATCTGTGTGGTTACTGAAGAGTTAACATTTAAGTGCTCTTTTATTTCCAAGAGGCCAGGCATAAGGAGAAAAGAGAATTGGGTTTCTCGAGGTTTCCATTATCTCAGTCAGAGTGGAAACTACAGTCCCCATTCTCCAGCCACCAAGAGAGAATAATAAAAAGCCCTAGTGAAATGTCTGACAATAGGCCAGGCGCTTTCTTACTGGAGAGAAAGGAAAGTAAACAGGCTCGGGTTCCAAGACAGGATACAATGAGGTAGGAGAAATGGTCAGTTGACCTGTGCTATCAGTCCTTTGGCAATGAAAGAACTGATATGAAGTAGGCTTCATGTAATTCACTTAGGCATTTGTTCAGCAAAAATTCAGTGAGCATCCATATGCTAAGTGTTAAACACTAATAATTACTATTTGTCATGTCCTAGTTCCAGGCTCTATGTTAAGTGCTTTTAGTTTCTACCTTAATTCTCTGCAAAACTCTATGTGGTAGGTATTCCTACCCAAATTTTACTTAAGAGAAAACTAAGGTTTATAGGAGAGCAAAGTATTTGAACCCAGGTCTGTACAGCTCTAATATCCATATTTTAAACTGCTTTCAAGCAGAGCTGTAAGCAGGTTAGATGGTTCATCAGAGTGGTTTTGCTGAAAACAAACGCTTGTCTCTGTGTGAGAAGAATGGCTCTGATCCTAGCAATAATGTTACCTTCGTACCATAAGAAACTGATGCTACATCTCAAATACCAAAATAATGTTCTCAGGGCCAGTAAATGACAAAGGGACCCATCATTTTGATGGTTCTGATACCCTGTGGTGAGTCACCATGCTGGGGCTGGACTAACTAATACGGGGGCTACTCTGATCAATACTGTGAGTGGGAGTAGAGGTGGTGAGGGTTCAAGTGAACTAGCCACACAGCCCTCAAGTATAAGCTGCTTTAAGTCCATTTTCAAAGTATCACAATCACAAACTGGATATACATTACTGCCAGGGAAAGCAAACAGTGAATTCTGTTATAGCACCTCCTCATCCTTTTTGCAGAAGGAAAATATTTTTCTTCAGGGTGGTTGCACTGTAACCACAAGACCATGGACTAGTTATTGAATTCTTCTAGGTAGATGCATGCTTTCGGACCTGGAAACCATGGGCAGAAATGGCACTAAGGGACACATTATATTCCAGCAGATAATTATCAAGGGGCAGATCATTCTCATCAGTGACACTTCTCATCTCTAAAGAAACCTACTCAGAAACAAAGTAGGTTTATAACCTATGAAGAATCCTTTTTTTCCCTTAATAGGCAAATACCACTGGATTAGGAGAAGGGCATCTAAAAGGATAAGTACCTTTCAAGATCAACTAGTAATTCAGTTTAGACCCACCAACTTGAGGTCAACATTTTTGTCTATTGATATTGTCTAAATATTTAGGCCTTCACAGAACAGAGAAGAGTATATCCCATACGACATCCCTATCTAGGACTTTTGCTGGCAATCTCACTTAGGATAGTTGGAATAAATTAATTGTTATTCCTTTTTGGCAGTTTGGAAAGAAAAGCTGTGCTCTTACATTTGGTTCTATTCCCGACTTGGGAAAAAGGCTAAGGGAAACTTTATTTCTCAGGGCTACTCCTATCTTAAATATCAATATAAAGCAAAATATATAAAAACCATTAAAAAAGTGATTTTGGCATATCTCATAGGAGAAGATACATGAATGATCTTCCAGTAGTCAGTATTTACCTAAGCTCTAAATCCCACTGTCCAGAATTATCCTTTCACAAAAAGACAGTGATACCTTTTACTATGATACTAAAAGATACTAAAACTAAAACTACCTTTTACATACCTAAAAGTATGTCATAGTAACTCAAGTCAAATGTGATCCATAGAGATACTGGTGCTTAAGAAGTGTTATATAATTGCCTGCTTTTATAATGTAGAATTATTATTTCCTTCTATCTTGAGACTATTGGAGGTTAAAAAAAAAACCTCAGGTCTCTAGATATTAATGTAGGGCAACCATCTTATTTAATTTAACATGGTATTTATTTGTCTATTAATAGTTGAGAACAAGTCATCTAAGCTCTACAGTAAAAAGCAAGCTGCCACCTCTTTATTTTTTTGGTATGAAATCAAGATACTGTTTGATTTGGCTAAGGTTTTTCAGACCAGACAAGAACAAGGCCATCCAAGCAAGTCTGGAGAACAGATGAGAAGCCTGGGATGAAAGTTACTAGAAAGGCAAAGATTTTACAATTTTCTGTATTGAGTCCTTGATGCAATTAAATAAATGCAATTTCTGGCTGACTGAAATTAAGTAAAGCAAGCAGCTGAAAAAAATTCTAAGAGAGCAGATGTCAAATTCAGAAAAAAATGAGCTAATCTTGGGAATGAGGAGTTTAGGATTCCATTCCAGGTAACAGTCTCTGTAACCCAAGGTGCTACCACATGCTGGGAACACAGCCATATACCTCACAAGGATGCTGACAGAACGAACAAGGGCAAAACAAGTTGTGCTTTTTGGAAGAAAAGGGACTTTAAAAGCTTTTTTTCCTACTTCTCTGTAAAAGCCGAGAAGCTTTTATTGAAGTTCAAAGTTTTTATTCTTGTTTGTACTTTGCAATCTGAAAACAAAAGTGTCTTAAGAAAAAGTTTTTCTTAAAAAAAAAAAGTTTTCCTTTTCCTAGTGGTTTGCTTGGCATAAACACACCAAATGAGAGTGTACAAGAGACTCTATTTTCAACCTCCCTAGAAACAGCTGACAGAAACTTGTACTCAGAAGGAGGTGAGATGAGGAAGGTCTAACAGCCCATCCACAGTTTCTCTGAGACTAAAAATTCTGGGCTTTTATTCAGAAAGTTCTGTGTCAAATCTGTTAATGAACTGAGCAAACTACACGAATAAGCCTGGATGTTGCTGAGAAAAGGAGAGATCATGACGGTAATTTAGACACAGAGACAGTGCTGAGGAAAGCCAAGTAACTGCCAGTGCAGCCTGCCCACTGGCTTCCAAAGTGGATCTGACAAATGCTGTCAGGCCACAGCAGTGGGATTCTTATCACATTCTTTTAGGCGGGCTTGGAGCTTCATGCCACATAATCTTCTTCCCGGAAGGCAGATGTAATGGAGCTCAGCCATTACTCTACTCAGTGCCGACTGGCTTTAACATTTCAGCAAAGCGGGTGCAGACATTCTTGCCTCCCAGACCTTGAGTCCATTCCATTTACTTTAAATAGATGAGCAGCATTAAATTCAATACATTTGATTGGTTCCATTTCACTGCAAGGGAATAGGAGGCTCAAGTGGCCAGAAGACTGAAATTACCTATTCCTACTTGCCATTATTGCCATGCGCAATGAGAAGATGCCCTTTTGAAAAAGGTATGATCGGCTTCAGTCCCCAAATAGTCAATAAGCAGAAATTCCTGAGACACCAGCAAATCTCAGTGCCTTTTCTTCTTTAGTCAGGCTTAGTCTGTTACCTGAGAAGCCTCCACGGTTCCCTACCCCAATGCATCACTGAATACTGCCCCTCCCTGGGGGTCTGCTTTTTGGTGGCAGCGGAACATTTTTGTTCACAGCCCTCTTAATGGTCCCCACCATAGGGCCTGCACAGTCCCACGCACTCCACCACAATACACTGTTCACTCGCTCTGGAAACTGTATTTCTGCCACTGTGGATGTGTGATACTCTCTTCTCCGTGGCCTGTTCGTCCATCTGTTTTCTGACCCAATACCAGCTCATCCTGCATTCAGCTATGGTGGGAAGAGATTCAGCGGACAAATATAAGCTCCGTGGACACAGGCACAGACCATACAAGCCTTCACTGGCTTCCCCTGGCCTTATCACAATCATGCCAACATCTAGGCCAACTACTCTCCTTAAATCTAACCAAGTCTTTTTGGACAGGTGGCTTTTATAAGTAAATGCCCAACTCCTATGACTGCCTTATTTGTGAACCCCTCATCTCTACTAAGAGTACCTTTCCTGCCCTGCCTTCTTGGGGTCACATCTGTGTCTTTTTTTTTTTTTTTAATAGTTTTTATTTATTTATTTATTTATTTGAGAGAGAGAGAATGAGAGAGAGCACATGAGAGGGGGGAGGGTCAGAGGGAGAAGCAGACTCCCTGCCGAGCAGGGAGCCTGATGCGGGACTCGATCCAGGGACTCCAGGATCATGACCTGAGCCGAAGGCAGTCGCTTAACCAACTGAGCCACCCAGGCGCCCTGTGTCTTTTATTAATACTAATTTTCAACCAGAGAGGAGAAGACTATCCTCCTAAACCTCTGGTTTGGATTACTTAGGCTAGAGATATCTCTCTTGACAATCCTCACATTCAGGCCCACGACATTTCACTTTCTAGCAGCAATTTCTAAACCCTTCCTAAACTACTCATTCACCTTTATATTAAGCAGACTTTCACATCCACCTATTCCAGAATATACTCCTAGTAGCATCAAACTTGTTCTCTTATAAAACCTTTCCAAGACTTAAATTGAAGAATTAATTGTATGTGGAGGTTTGCCACCCTAATCTCATTAACCTATACAATGTTAAAGTCCTCCTAATTCCTCTGTTCCTACTGTTTCCTCTCTCACTCTTGAAATTACCCAATAAGTTAAGGTACATAGTACCTGGCATCCAGTGTGTTTTTAATAAATTTTAATCCTCTTATCTTAAACTCCTTGACTAATCTATTCTCTCATATGTACAGTTCTTTCCTCAAGAAAAAAACCCATCATAATTATACCACTGAATTCTCTTCAGATGTTGCTGTACCTTATTTAGTCAGTCCTCCATAATAATAGGGTGCTATTTGGCTCTCTTTTAAAACATTTGGGTGAGGGCGCTTATCTGCCCAGATCACAGGAAATTGGTTAATTCCATCAAATCTGCATAGACACATTAATGTTAATTTAAAGAGACACTTTTGAACATCCTCTATAAGCAGTGCTAGAAGTAGAGAGGAATAGCAGGAAATATAAATGGGACATAATCTCTACCCTCTAGAATTTTACAGTCTAATTGATAAAATAAAACATACATATAAAACTGCTGAGAAACAATGAAAGGCAATAATGCCTACCTGGTTTCCCTGTTACTAGTCTTTCTCTCATCTGATCCATCCCACACACGGCTTCATAGTCCTACAACACTGCATTCTAAATGTCACTCCACCTGCTCTGCTTGAAAACCTTCAGGACCTCCTTAGAGTCCACAGTATAAAGTATGAACTCGGACTGGGCTTCAGGCCTCTACGATATAAACATCTCCAACCTCATCTTGCGTCCTACGACATCTGGATAAATAAAACTGCCGCTTCATACAAAGTCTCCTTATCCCCTGAACATGTGCATTCCTTCTTTTTTAAAAAGATTTTATTTATTTATTATTTATTTATTTTAGAGAAAGACAGAGAGAGACAGAGAACGCATATCCAAGTGGAGAGAGGGACAGAGGGAGAGAGAGAGCATTCCAAGCAGACTCCGTGCTGAGCATGGAGCCCAATGCAGGGCTCCATCTCACGACCCTGAGATCATAACCTAAGCCAAAAATCAAGAGTAAGACACTCAACCAACTGAGCCACCCAGGAGCCCCTGTGCATTCCTTCTTGTATCTTTGCTCACATCATTTCCCCATCTGATTTTCCCTCTTCCTTCTTCCTTTTTAAAAAATCCACTTCCTACCTTCTAAGGCCCAGTTCAAGTTCACAGTCTAGGGCCTCTTCCATGAAGCATTCCCTGCTTCCTCAGTCCATGGAAGTCTCTCCCTCCTCTTAACTTCTGTAGTACACACCGTCTGCAGCACCCCTATATGGCACTCAGCTATACTATCTTGTGTTTTTAGATATTATTTTATGTATCTGTGGCTACATTACAGCCTTATATATCCTTACATTGCTTTATAGCCCTGGCATCTAGCACAAGGCTTTGTACAGATATCCTATAAATGTTTGTTAATGTGAATACTAAGGATGAATCAAGTTCACCTACTAAAACAGGTTTCTAACACCTCCTCCAGCAACCAGACGTACTTTAAACCCATCCTGTTCAATCTCTTTAACCCTTTTTTCCTTCACAAACTATTGGAGCCTTTCACCTGAATTCAGATTACTCTTTCATTTCAACCCTCAATGTTCCCAGGTTCCAGAAGACAAAACCCAGTACTCACAGTGAACTTTATTCGGATTTGTCTGTTTCCGACGGGACATGTTTCCCTGATCCAAGAGCTCTGGCCTTTCCCAGTTTCACAACTGGATATATTACTACCTCCTTGCGGGATGCTGACCTACAATAAAAAGGATATTGTTAGCACATGTCATTTTTCCCAGAAATTAGACAAAATTAAAAACGACTTTAAAAAATAGTTACTGAGCATATAAAACTCACCAGTTATAAATAATTGAATTTTAAAAAGAAAGAAATGAATAGATCTCTAGCACAACATCAAGATCCCAAGAAGTTTAAGAGGGGACTCCTTCAAAGGATTCCATTAGAGAATTCCACTCTAAATCTATCTGCGGAATCCAGAATACTGTTAAATGATCATGATCCAGGTCACAGGATAGAAAAGGAAGCAAAAAACTTAGGCAAACAGCTTTAGAAGCACAGCAGGCTCAAAGGGATAACCCCTGTGAATGCAAAAGGAAGCAAAAGGAAGCAAAAGAGGGTGGCAGCTCACATGTTACACGCCCACTGGAAGTCAAGCCTTGCAGTCTGCACAAATGGGAGCCTCCAGATGTTTTTTTCGAAAAGTTATCTTGTCTGGAGGTGACAAAGCATCACATTCCTGCGAGACAGGAAACATCTCAAAACTTTTAGGCATCTACAAATGAGATCCACATGGAAAATAGAGCCTCTATCTAGTAGGGTTGGCACAGTGCTCGGCACTGTGGATGACAGGGCACTAAATCCAATCAGGCTTCCAATGTTGAAGATGAGCTCTCACCAGAAGGGCCAGATGCCATCCACACCGTTGAGTACTAATTCAACACCCCAGTGTGGAACATCAATCTGGCTCTGTTCACATGCTCTGGAGTGCTGGTCAAAGTTAATAACTTTAGTGCCTCTTTTCAATCCAGCCTCTATGTAGCAAAGAGATCAGTGGGAAGAACAAAGAAAAAGCTCCCCAAGTGAGAAGTGCTGCAGAGACCTGCATCTGCTTCCCTGAAATTTGAGGGAACAGATACTTAAGCTTGGAGGTTCCTGGTTAGTTTCTAAGACTTTCCCAGCAGTAAGTGTTGTTAGAGAGTCTGAAATGGATTAGTAGTGAAAACTGTGAAATTTTCTATGAAAGGCACAGTGAATAAATAGACAAATTAAAAAGAGAGATTCTCTTTCCTACCAAAGACAAGAATATGGACCTAGTCACCCTCTAAGTTTTCTTTCAGTTCCTGCCTTTTCAAATTGTACTTACACTGAATAAGCAAGTAGTTTAATGACTTAAGAGGCCTTATGAGAGGCTACTGCTAACGATACTTTGCACTCCAGTTAGTGAAGACTCATCTCTTGTTATGCCAACTAACTCCCTGATGTAGCTAGAAAGGACCTCAGACCTGTAATCAGATCCTGCCTCCCCTTACCAAAAGAAGAAAGAAACCGCAAATGGCAAAGACAGGCCTCCACAGGAAGTGGCAAAGGAAGCAGCTTTCAGGCAGTCTTCTATCATATCTGCATATCAAACACAGTTCTTTTTCAGACCTTTAATTAAAAAATAACAACAACAACAACAACAACAAAACAACAAAAAAGCCCAACTCCAAATGTATACAGTAAAAATCAATGTTAACTAGTTAGAGGGCAATATGCTGAGTGCTAATGGTATGTATTCTCTGTTCTAAGTTTTGTTTGCATAGGTCATTTCTTTCTAATCAAGTAGTTACTTTATTAATGGAAGCAGTGAAGGAATATTGATTTTGGGTCTTTTCCTATAACTGTGGAATCACAAAGTAGAAAGCTGAATGAAATGCAGGTTGTCTATCATTTTTTTCTAAAATTTGCAGAGCTACACCTCTCTATTATACAAGGGAAAAAATGAAAATATTAACTAATCCTTAAATTTTCTCATCAAGATCAGAAACTGAAACTGTGAGATAAAAGTAATGAAGATCCTTCTGAATGAAGATCAAATAACTTGATACAGGCTCAATTCAGATCATCTTGGTGAGACAACAGTTCAATACTAAAGCTACAAGTCAGAAACACAGATGAGTATCTGCATATTTAAATAGGCAGTGTCCACTGCATCTCACAATCCTCCTAGTGGCCGAATGGGGAACTGACCAGATGGTACCCAATGGGACTTCACACCTGAGGGATTAAGGGAAAAAAACAAGCAAACACCCTTTCCTCCCTCAAAAAAAGAAAGCCTGTGGAATCGTGGACTCTAAAAAATAAATAAAATAGATACATACATAAACGGCAATGTAAGTGCATTCTTGACTACACAGCAAGATCTCAGAGGTTAGACAACAGTTTTATAGGCAGTAAAAGCTAAAATTCATAAGACACATTGCCCTAAAGATCACTCATTCAGTTTTACTTTTAACACTGCCTCAGTTCCCAAGCCCGAATCTAAAACCAACACAAAAATGTAAATGCAAAGCCGCCTGAACATCACCATCTGGAAGAAAAAACGGGACAGGAAGAAAGATAAACGGTGAGATTCAGGTTTACAAGGGATGTTCTATGTAAAAAGGAAGGAAGCTTTGTCTTTAGAACGAGGTTGAGAGTCCTTTGGAGGGGGACCAACATCTCCCCTTAACATTGTCCCTGCTCTCCCACAGGTGTTAGGTTGCAGCTTCCAGAACACACCACAGACTTGAGCATGGAAAAAAAAACAACAGGTGAAATCCAATCTTTAAAAAAAGAGGGTGCACTCCCACCTCCAGCTCTGGTGCAGTTCCCACGGAGCAAAGTAAACTCGCCTGAATCCCAGTGATTTGTATCTGCCAAAAAGGAGAGGACAAGAAAGCTGGTCACGTAGCTGTCTCATTGACCCTGTTCCCACTTTCTTTGGTCTGGAGCATGTGTACAATCAGCCGAGATGGTCCCTTTGGCTTCTTCAAGCATGAGCACAGGTAGATTCCCAGGAATTATCGACAAAAGCCAGAGGTCTTCCGAGGCGGCTCAGACAAACCCTCAGACGATACAGTCTTCTCAGAAATCTAAATTTAGAAGCCGTTCTGCGAGACCGCGACGCGGGACTGACACCCGGGTCTGCACTCCCACGCCCATCCTCCCCCTCCTCCAGCTCCACCCCAGCCTGTCAGACGCCGGGGCCGCCCCGGCTGTGCCCGGCCCTGCCCGACCTGGGCCCACGGCGGGAGGGCGGCGGCGCGGACGCCCCTCCCGCGCCCGAGACCGCCAGAGGGACTGAAAGAGGAACGGCCGGTGCGGAGCCAGCCGGGTCCGGCCTCGTCTCGGGAACCCGGCGCTGGGGGAGCGTCGGCGCCTGGGCTGCCCCCGCCCCCCCGGCCAGAGCGAGCCGGAGCCCCCTCCCTAGACATAGACAGACAAAAGGACCGACAGCCGGCGAACAAGGGGGAGGGCGAGGAGCCCCGGCATCCTCAGCCTAGCACCGGAGAGAAGGAGACGGGGGTCTTTTTACCCGGCGCCTCGGCGCTCCGCGGCGCTCCGCGTCCCTGGGCCCCGCCTCCGGACAGACGGACCGCCGGACAATGGGCCCCGGGCCGCAGCTCGGGCCGGCCGGGCCGGGGCTCTCCGGGACTGGGCCCGGCAGGCGGAGGGCGGCTTCGAGCCAAGCCGGTGGCGGGGAGCCGAGGGGCGGCGCTGCAGACGGACAAAGCCAACGGCAGACAGACAGACGGAGGGGGAAAAGATGGCGACGCGGGCGGCGGGAGCGCGCGGCTCGCGCACCCGCAGCCAGTGGGGCGCGTGCACGAGCCTCTCCTCTCCCCCTCCCCCTTCTCCAGCCTGGTCCCCCTCCCGGCTCCCCAGGCGCGCGCCCGGCGGCGTGGGCGGGGCTTGAGGGGAGAGGGGGTCTGGGGAGGCGGGACTTAAGGGAGCATCCAATCATAGACGTGTGAGGGGGGCCTCGCCTCCATCCTCGCGCCGCGAAGACCACCCAGCCTCGCCTCCTCTTTGGTCTTTCTTCAGCCGGGTCAGCCCCTCAGCTCCCCCATCCTTTTTTAGACCTGTGAACTCCGCCCTGACAGTCAGCTCCGATACTGGTTTCTTACCCCACCTTTGAGTTCAGCCACAAAACCCACATCCCCCAACCACAGCTCCACCGCAGGCTCCCCCTCTCCTTAACCCAACCTTAGTCTCTCCCCCAACCCAAACCCTCTTCCCTTGGTTCCCCCTACACTTGGAGGTTTCTTCGACCCCCAAGGCATTTAATGTGATCGAGACCTAGGGGCCATGGGCCTTTGTGGGAGGGGCCAAGTTCCGCTGTCAGACCTCAGAGGAGAAAAATCTTAAGATTTCTTTTAGGCGTTTAAGTCTCCAACATGATTCTTAACTAGTAAAATAACAGCTGTAGACCTAGGGGCAAAAGATACAGAGCAGAGTAACTTTAGCACTGTTGCCACTTAAGGGGCATTTGGGGCAATTGAAAGTGGTTAGCTCACTTCCTAATAAGACACTTCCTCCCCTTGTCATCATCCCTATTTCCTCACTACTTTTCTTTCCTTCCTCTTACTCCGTCTTGTAGAATGCCTAAGGCTGCCTCTGACATAGCTTACCTGAAGTAGGGAATGCGGTGAAAAGAAGATGGGATCTGGTAATAGAAGATCTAGCCTTGAGTCCCAGCCCTGCCACTGACCAGCCTGGTGACTTTGAGCAAATCCCTATTCTGAATCTCTGTTTCCTAAAATGTAAACTGGAGAATACTGTAATAATTCCCAACCTCTACTCTCATAGGGTTGTTGTAATCAGAGGATTAAGTAAGATGAAGATATGAAAGCATTACGCAAATAGTCCTTGTGATTCCTGGTCCCAGAAGGGAGAAGAGCTAATGAAGATGCTGACCCTTGTTTTTAAAGCAACAAGTCCTGGTATTTGCATAAAGTGTTCTTGCAAAATGTTCTTCCCATAAATCTCCAATGAGATGATATCAATGTCTGCGTCATTAATGTGAGAGAATGGCTGTACTGAAGGAACTTGGTCCCTCACAATTGTGTGGTAAATAGCTTCATTCATTCATTCATTCATTCATTGTGGCTGGGATATTTAGGTAGAAATTATTCTCTAATTTCAGGTAAGGAAACATTTTAATTTCATTTTAAATTTTAATTCCCAGATAGCCAGGAAGTGGGATATTCTCATCTAACCAGAAGTTTTTAGACAATTTCATATAAGAATGCAAGGTAGAATAAATTGCATTACTAGGTATTTACCCAAAGAATACAAAAATACTAATTTGAAGGGATACCTGCACCCCAATGTTTATAGCAGCATTATCTACAATAGCCAAATTATGGAAAGATCCCAAATGTCCATCAGCTGATAAATGGATAAAGAAGATGTAGTGTGGGGTGCCTGGGTGGCTCAGTTGGTTAAGCGTTCGACTCTCAATTTCAGCTCAGATCATGATCTCAGGATCATGGTATGAGCCCCATGTTGGGCTCTGTGCTCAGTGGGGAGTCTGCTTGAGATTCTCTCTCCCTCTCCCTCCGCCCCTCCCCCTGTTCATGCATACACACGCTCTCTCTCTCTCAAATAAATAATCTTAAAAAAAAAAGATGTAGTGTGTGTGTGTGTGTGTGTGTGTGTGTGATGGAATATTACTCAGCCATAAAAAAGTGAAATCTTGCCATCTACAATGACATGAATGGAGCTAGAGTATTATGCTAAGAGAAATAAGTCAGAGAAAGACAACTACCATATGATTTCACTCATGTGGAATTTAAGAAACAAAATAAATGAATATAGGAGGGAAACAAAAGAGGCAAACCAAAAAACAGACTTTTAACTATAGGGAGGGGGAAATGATGGGTTAAATAGGTGATGGGGATTAAGGAGTGTGGCACGTGTGATGAGCACCGGGTGTTGTATGTAAGTGTTGAATCACTAAATTCTACACCCGAAATTAATTTAACGCTGTATCTTAACTAACTGGAATTTAAATAAAAACTTGGGGAAAAAAAGAATGCAAGCTGGAATAAACATTGGCTTCCATACTTAACAGTAATTCTTGATGAGTTTAGACTGAGGGATGCAAATACAGCTTCATTATGTCACTTTAAAGTTGACATAGATGATATTTTCAACATGAAAATAGCAAGCAGGTAAAACATTAGGAGAAAGTCTCCAGTGAAATTTCTTGGTTTCATCATTAAGTTACTGTGTGAAGCTAGCTGGGCAGCTTGTTCTATCTCCTTGAGCTGCAAATAAAATAAAATCATAATAATGCCATTCTTATAACCTTCCTGTGTCTCTGAGGTGGTGTGACTCAGGGTTGTAATCAAATAAGGGAAAAATTACTAAATAAGGAATTAGTTTCTTTTTCCTCTGTTCTCACCTAAACTTGTGGATCTAGAATACTTTTTTATTAATCATGGATTTTCTTCAGCTTCATTTTTTATTTCTACTTTCCCAATCAACTCAGAGTTGTGCTATTATTTTGCCACTTCAACTCTATAAACTTTTCCTTGAAATATCTTCCTAATCAGTTTTATATTTACTGGCTTCTACAATGACCTCATTAGGGCTTCATATTACAACAATATTGGTAAGATAATTTAAAGAACTTCATTTAAAAATTTATTAAGATATAATTCACAATCCATGAAATTCACACTTTTTTTTTTGTAAAGATTTTATTTTTAAGTAATCTCCACACCCAACACAGGGTTTGAACTTACAACCCCAAGATCAATAGTCTCCTCTACCTACTGAGCCAGCCAGGTGCCCCTGAAATTCATACGTTTAGAGTATGTAATTCAGTGGTTTTTAGTATATTCACAAGGTCATGCAACATCACCATTATCTAATTCCAAAACATTTTCATTGCCCCAAATAGAAACCTTATACTCATTAGCAGTCATTCCTCACTCTTCCTCCCCCCAGCCCTTGGCAATCACTCATCTACTTTCTGTCTCTGCAGATTTGCCTATTCTGGACATTTCACATAAATGGAATCATACAGTATGGGGCCTTTTGTTTCTGTTCCTTTCACTTGGCATAATGTTTTCAAGGTTCATCCATGTTGTAGTATGTGTCAGTACTTCATTCCTTTTTTTTTTTTAGATTTTTTTTATTTTTTAAGTAAACACTACCTCCAATGTGGGGCTCTAACTCATGACCCTGAGATCATGAGTCACATGCTCTATGAACTGAGCTGCCCCAGTACTTCATTCTTTTTATGGCCAAATAATATTCCAGTATATGGATATATTACATATTACTTCCATTTGTCAGTTGATGGATATTTGTGTTGTTTCCACTTTTGGGCTCTTCTGAATACTGTTGCTGTGAACATTTGTGTATAATTTTTGGGTGAACATATTTTTTCAATTTTCTTAGGTATGTACCTAGGAGTGAAATTACTGGGTCACATGGTAACTCTAACTTTCTGAGGAACAGCCAGCCTGTTTCCCAAAGTGCCTGCATCCATTTATATTCCTACCAGCAATGTAGGAGGGTTCCAATTTATCCACATTCTAGACTATACTTGTTAGTTTTTCTTTTTTACTATAGCCCTATTGTAGTGGGTGTGAAGGGACAGCTTACTGTGGGTTTGACTTACATTTCCCTGATGACTAAGGATGTTGAACACCTTCTCATGTGCTTATTATTGACCATTTGAAGAATGCCTTATACAACTTCTTTGCCCATTTTTAAATTGGGTTATTTGGCTTTTCAGTGTTGTTTTGTAAGAGTTGTTTTTTTTTTTTTTTTTTTTTTTTTTTTAAAGATTTTATTTATTTATTTGACAGAGAGAGACACAGTGAGAGAGGGGAACACAAGCAGGGGGAGTGGGAGAGGGAGAAGCAGGCTTCCCGCCGAGCAGGGAGCCCGATGCGGGGCTCGATCCCAGGACCCTGGGATCACGACCTGAGCCGAAGGCAGACGCTTAACGACTGAGCCACCCAGGCGCCCAAGAGTTGTTGTTTTTTAATATTCTGGATACTAGACCCTTATAGGATATGTGACTTCCAAAAATGTTCTGCCACTATGTCAGCTGTCTTTTTACTTTCTTGGTAGTGTCCTTGAAAGCACCAAAGATTTTTATGTATGAAGTCCAACCTGTATATTTTTTCTTTGGCTGCTTGTGATTTAGGTGTCATATCTATGAAGCCACCTCGTAGTCTACAGTCATGAAGATTTACATCCATGTTTTCTTCTAAGAGTTTTATAGTTTTGGCTCTTACATTTAATTTTTTGATCCATTTTGAGTTAATTTTTGCTTAAGTGTGAGACAGGGAGTTTCGACTTTATTCTTTTGCATGTGGATATCCAGTTTTTCTAGAATTATTTGTTGAAAAGTCTATTCTTTACCCATTGACTTGTTTTATTATCCTTGTTGAGTATCAATTGACCGTAAATGTATGGGTTTATTTCTGGACTTTCAATTCTATACCATTGATCTATATGTCTATCCTCATGCCCGTGTCATACAGTCTGGATATAAATATCATATTTTAGGGAGATTGTTTTAACTTTTGAGTTTATATTTAGAATCTAGAGTTATATTTTCATCCCTTTGGAGTCATTTAAGGAAAAATTAAGTTTTCTAGGATGATTACAATGATGATAAATGTCATGAAAACAATTTGATTTGAGAACTTTCTTTTGATCTTGTATATGAACCTAAATCAGAATCATAACTGTGATTTAATGCATTTTTCTTTTCATTTGTTGATGAAATCAATACACATGAATTGGAGGTAAAACCAGGATGCAAATCATTATGGATAATGGAAAGTATATAATGGAAAGACTAGTCTCAAGATCTGGGTCAAGATCTGACCCTGGTGCTTGTACTTGTTGACCTTGGATTGATCACTACAGCTCTGGGCTTCACTTTTCTCCTATAAAAATGAACAATCACTTCTGATCCATAGTTGCTTCATAGGAATGTCGTGAGCCTCAAATTGAGATAATGTGCTTGTAAGTAACTTGCAAACTGAAAAATACCATAGAAATATTTAATATTTGTATGAAGCCCTAATTAATGATATTAATAAGTTCTCTGAAGAATCATTCCATAGGTGCTCTAAAAAATGCTCTTGATTTTTCTATAGGCCTATGAAAATATCCAGAGTGGTTCCTATTTTATATTTCTGAGACTTTCCCTTTTATTTTTTTGAAAATATTTTTTTTATTTATTTATTTGAGAGAGTAAGCATGAGTGGGGGAGGGGCAGAGGGAGAAGGACAAGCAAACTCCTCACTGAGGGTAGAGCCAAAGTCAGACGCTTAACCCACTGAGCCACCCGCGTGCCCCAAAACTTTCCTTTTTCTAAATGATAGTACTTAAAAGAAAAAAGACAAGGGGCACCTGGGTGGCTCAGTCAGTTGAGCGTCCAACTCTTGATTTCAGCTCAGGTCATGATCTCAGGGTTGTGAGATCCAGTCTGAGTTAGCTCTGCTCAGCAGAGAGTCTGCTTGGAATTCTCTCCCTCTGCTCCTCCCCCCACTCACTCTCTCTCTCAAATAAATAAATCTTAAAAAAAAAAAAGGAAAAAAGACAAATTACTCTCTGCCCATCATCTTTCCCTTCTCTCTTATAAAACGTGTAGTACTTTCTTCTATTGCAGCGGTCAGCAAAACTTTTCTGTAAAGGGCCAGTTAATAAATATTTTATTTGTGGGCACATAAGGATTCTGTCACAGGGCGCCTCGGTGGCTCAGTTGGTTAAGCGACTGCCTTCGGCTCAGGTCACGATCCCAGAGTCCTGGGATCGAGTCCCGCATCGGGCTCCCAGCTCGGCAGGGAGCCTGCTTCTCCCTCTGACCCTCTCCGCTCTCATGCTGTTTCTCTCTCTCTCAAATAAATAAATAAAATCTTAAAAAAAAAAAAAGGATTCTGTCACATATTCTTCTTTCCTTTTGTTTTTTGTTTTTTACAATCCATCAGTACTGCACAAACCATTCTTAGCTGGGGAGAGTGTACAAAACCAGCCCTGACTGATCTTGGCCTGCAGGCCTGTTATGGACCCTTATTCCACTGCGTTCAAGTACTATATCAGGTTTTTGTTATGGCCACTAGTTATAATCATTTACACAAAAAAGAGTTACTGGTTAGTTAACCAAAGAAATGCTATGTGTTAATTTTTATCCTAAGAGCAAAACAGAATTTTCAAGCAAAATAATGTGAGTCAGTTTGATTTTTTCAATTATGTTTTGCTTCGGAATGAAACTGGTCTGTTCAGCCAGGGACAGAGGTACTGGCTGGATAACTGACTGGTGTGGCATGATTTACTCTGATGTACTATAGGATCTAAATAATTAGACAGGACAGAATACAGGCGATGAATGCTGAATTGAAGCAACTGCTGGGTAGGAAACAATTTTTCTAAATGAATCATGTTACTTTATTTTTTTTTTTAAAGATTTTATTTATTTATTTGACAGAGAGAGACATAGCGAGAGAGGGAACACGAGCAGGGGGAGTGGGAGAGGGAGAAGCAGGCTTCCCGCCGAGCAGGGAGCCTGATGTGGGGTTCGATCCCAGGACCTTGGGACCATGACCTGAGCCGAAGGCAGATGCTTAATGACTGGGCCACCCAGGCGCCCTGAATCATGTCACTTTTAGCAAGACATGGGCTCCATGACACTTTTCACTCATCTTTACTTTCATGGTTTGAATAAGGTTGCAATAATGTCAAGTTATCCAAACTTAACCAAATATACTGTGCTACTGAGGGCATGGGGAAATAGAAACTCTCATACATTGGTGGCAATATAAATTGATACTTCCTCTGTCAAGGGTGATCTGGCAATATTTATTAACATTAAAAATATACCTACCCCTCAACCCAGTTCTGCTTCTGGGAATTTACCTATTAAATACAATCCATGCAAGCTACTATCTAGTCATTGCAGCATTGTTTATAGAGACAAAATATTGGAAATAACCTAAATTCCCATCAGTAGAACAGTGCTGAAAAAATTACGGTACACATATATATTGGAGTATTATTCAGTCTCTTAAAAGAATGAGAATTGTTGACAACTACTGATATGGACATATATCTTAATGTATGTTATAGTACAGGTTACAGTGTAGTGTGCCTAGTATACCACCACATGTGTAAAAAAAGGGCATGTATATACATGTATTATTACCATTTTACAGATGAGGAAACTGAGGCACGGAGAGATTAACTTGCTCAAAGGCACCAGAATCTGGTAACAATGGTTATTCTATTTCTAGAGTGAGGGATTAAAAGACTAGGGAGCAGAGGAAGGAGACTTAATGTTTACTGTACATCCTTTTCAGCTGTGTGTGTGTGGTTGGCCTATTTATGCCAACTGTATTTATGTGTTGGCCTATTTATGCATTACTGTAAGAAGTTTATTTTAAAAGTTTATCTGCACCATTAGGAAAATGGGCAAAAGACTATAATGAGCACACTATTTACAAGCTAGTCAATCTTACTAATGTTCAAAGATATGAAAATTAAAATAATTTCTTAGTTTCAACAAGATTACAAAGATTGACAATGTCCATAGTGGGGAGTATGAGGAAATGGGCACTCTCATACACTATCACTAGGAGAATGAAATAATAGAACCTTTTGGGAGAGAAGTCTGGTAATGGGTTGTACTAGTTTGGTAAGTCTGCTACAACAAAGTACCACAGACTGGGTTGCTTAAACAACAGAAATTTATTGTCTCACGATTCTGGACACTGGAAGTCCTAGATCAAAGTTATCAATAGAGTTAGTGCCTTCTAAGGGTTATAAGGAAGGATCGGTTCCAAGCCTCTCCCTAGCTTCTGTGGGTTTGCTGGCAATCTCTGGTGTTTCTTGCTTTGTAGACGCTTCACCTCCATCTCTGCGTTCATCTTCACTTGGTGTTCTCCCTGAGTGTGTGTGTGTCTCCAAATTTCACCTTTTTATGGGAATATAAGTCATATTGGATTAGGGCCCACTCTAAGGACCTCATTTGAATTTGACTACCTCTGTAAAGACCCAATCTCCAAATAAGGTCACATTCTGAGATCCTGGGAGTTAGCACTTCAACATTTGAATTTTGGGGGACACGTAACGTGGGAATCAAATTTTTAAATATGCATACCCTTTGACCTAGCAATGCCACTTATGGGAATCTGTCTTTAATAAATAGTCTGAAAAGAAAAATAGTCTGAACATGTGCACATACATACTTAGAAGGATATTCACTATAGCACATTACAGAACAATGATTGGAATCAACCTAAATATTAATAAGAGATTGGCTAAATAATGGTATATCTGTTTCCATGGTTAAAGATGGATCTATATATCTTGACAGAAAAGGATATGCAGAATGGGGTGCCTGGAAGTCTTGGTCAGTAGAGTGTGCAACTCTTGATCTCAGGATTTTAAGTTCGAGTCCCACCTGGGTGTAGAGATTACTTAAAAATAAAATCTTAAAAAAAACGATATGCAGAATATATTAAATATAAAAAGCAAGTTTGGGGGTGCCTGGGTGGCTCAGTCAGTTAGGTGCCTGACTCTTGATTTCAGCTCAGGTCATGATCTTGGGGTTGTGAGATCAAGCCCCACATGGCTCTCTCTAAAATGAATAAATAAATAAATAAATAAATAAAATCTTTAATTAAAAAATAAAAATAAAAAGCAAGTTTACTGAATAGTATGCATATTTTATCCTTTTTGTGTTAAATTTAAAATAAAAAATAAATACATAAATTTTTAATATTTTCCAAAAAATTAATAATGGCATGGGGTGTCTTTCATTAAACTTCCCACATGTACTCTCAAATTAGTAAAAACAAACATATTTTCACTTTTTTTATTTAAAGATTTTTATTTATTTATTTGACAGAGAGAGAGAGAGCGAGAGCAGGAACACAAGCAGGGGGAGTGGGAGAGGGAGAAGCAGGCCTCCCACAGAGCAGGGAGCCCGATGCGGGGCTGGATCCCAGGACCCTGGGATCGTGACCCAAGCCAAAGGCAGTCACTTAACCGACTGAGCCACCCAGGCGCCCCAACATATTTTTACTCTTGAAAAAAAGAGAAAGTATTAAATTCAATCCCCTTTATTTTGCTTTTAAACTAAATGCAGAACAGAATCAGAATATATTTATTGCTGGAACTGTGGCTTAATCTGGTAGTTTCAGGGAGAAAACTACTACTTCCTATGGAGATGTATAATAGCCTATTATAAACACACATTTTTTTTCCCCTGAACAATTTGAAAATAAGTTGCAGACACCATGCTCCTTTACTTTTACATAGTTCAACATGCATCTCCTAAGAATAAGGACACTCCCCTGCTCAACTACAATTACTACTGCTTATGAAAATTAACAATAATTTCATAGAATCTAATATTCGAAACACATTTGAACCCTAAGTTGTTTCCCCACATACCTTTTTTTCCAACCAGGATCCAATTAAGTTTCATGTATTTCATTTGGTTATTATGTCTCGTTAGTCTCTTTTAATTAGAGCCAGTTTTCTTGTAGAAGGTTCCACATTTTGCATTTAAATTATTAGTATGTATACTGTTTATTTAATCCCCTCCATGACATAGACTTAATTAAAAAAAATTTTTATGAACAGTTTTTTATTGTGGTAAAATATAACCTAAAAGTTAGCTTTTTAACCATTTTTAATTATATACTTCAGTGGCATTAAGTACATTCACATTGTCATGTAGCGATCACCATCATACATCTCCAGAACTTTTTTGTCTTCCCAAAATGAAACTCTGTACTTATTAAACAATCACTCTCCACTTTCTCGTCCCCCGGCCCCTGGTAGTCACTATTCTACTTTCTCCCTCTCTGAATTTGACCTCTCTAGGGACCTCATATAGAAAGAATAACACACTGTTACCTCCTTTTGCAGCTGGCTTGTTTCACATACTATAATAGCTTCAAGATCTGTCCATGTTGTAGATGATGTATCAGAATTTCCTTTCTTTTTAGGATGAATAATATTCCATTGTATGTATGTACCATCTTTTATTGTCATCAGACAATGGACAGTTGGGTTGTTTTCACCTTGTGACTTACTGACTATGAACATTTTAAGACATACCTAAAGGTAGAGAAAATTGTACAACAATAACATTCGATTAAACAATCATCAGGATTTTTGGATTTAACCCCAGTGCAAAGTATTCATTGTTTAAAAAATTTTTAAAGGACATTTTCTTACAAATTCTCAATGCCATTTTCATGTTTACCAAAATAACAACTCTTTGGTTAGTTGGTATCATGTAATACCTGGTACATAATCTAATTTCCCTGATTGTTTCAAAAAGTGTCTTTTATAGTTGGTTTGTTTGAACCATTAAACAAGATCCACACACATTACATTTGGTTGCTTTTTAGATTCGTGCAGTCCGCCCTCACTTCCATTTTTTAAGATGCCATTATCTTACTGCGTAACAGACTCAATTATATTTGCATGTATTTACAGGGGACTCCCCTCCCCCCATTTTAAAAGAACCAAACACTGTATTTTGAGGTTCTTGAACCGGTTTTTTACGGAAATATTTCAAGTGGTTATAAAAACACACTATTCCTAAATTCATATAAACCTCATACAGTAACGCGTAGCTCCATCCTTGTCATACGACCACATTACAATTTCGCAAACCGCAATTTTGGTCCCGGTAGATGCAGCTTCTACAGCAGGGGGCAGAATTACCTCTCCTAGAAGCCAAGAGCCGAGAAGCCCCTTCCCTCGGTAAACCGAGAGACTGGTTTTCAAGTGAAAAAGAAAACTAAAAGTTTCCTCTGAATAGAGATAAGGTAAATTCCCGGAGAACGTGGTGTTGAGGAAACATTAGTGACTTAAATAATACAGACTAGAGATTCGGGTTGAAAGAGCAATCAGATTTGGTTTAAAAGAGGGGCAGAGTTATTGGAGGACATCGATGGAGAGATGGTGGGCAACTAGGGGACTAGGGTGAAGGGTCGGAAAAACAGCCTCTAAAGAATTGAAACCTGCTCAGGCACTGCCGCAGGAGAAAAAAACCGACACCCGGGGGAAAGCCCCTAGGGTTACTGGAGTTGAGCGAAGGACGGGAGCAAATCACAGGGAGTAACTCCGAGGGTCTAACAGGTAGTACTGGAGCCGGTTTTTCGAGAGACTGGAGAAATCCGATAAAAGGTACTGAGCACAGAGCAGCAGGTGAACAAACCACTCCCGTCCACCTCTCCGCACCTAGGGCAAGACCGGCCCCAACCAGCCTGCGCCTCTACCAGGTAAAGATAACGCAGGTGGCGTGACGTGTAAGCGCGTCACCACCCATGCCTCCGCCGCGGGAAGTAGTTCCCATCGCGCCGGCTCCGAAGGGAGCTGGATGAGGGAGCCTCGAGCCGCTCAGGACGTGAGTTCCGGGAGCGACGAGCGCGCAGCCAATCTCTGGGAAGGAGGGAGTGGCTATCTTGGCCCCGCAGATCCCTCCGCCCGTGCTTGCTTGTGCTGAGGCTGAGGGAGCCGCCATTTTGGATGCTGAGCTTTAAGTGCCAAGTTCCTTTGATCCGTTTTCACGCCTGGATTCAGCCAGGTGAGTGTGGCAGTCTTAACGTCAAGGGTCTTTGTTTTTCTCCTCGCACTGCGCTCCGGATTTAGAAGTCCCTAGTCTGGGGTTCAGACGACCCTGAGGTGGCAAGTGAGGAGAAAGGAAAGGATCCTGGGTTTGGGGTCAGGCCGGTGGTCAGGCCGGAGGTCAGGCCGGAGGTCCGCGGTGTGGGAGGCCGCTTGAGGCCGGGGTTGGGGGCGTGGCAGGGCCGAGAGCCGCTTGGATACCGCTGGACCTGGCTACCTGAGGCGGCGAAACTTTCCTGTTGTCCTTCCTGCCTCGAGGACTCTCCCCCGAGGCGGAAACGCCGCGGCCTCGGCTCCGGCTCCTGTTGGTGACAGGGCTCGGCCTGCGGTATCGGTAACACCCCTGTGCGGTTTCCGCTGGTCCAGAGAGACTTCGGGAGGTCGGGGTCTGCATTGACCGCGAGAGTCTGATCGCCTCTACCTGGCGGGGCGGCCTCTTGAGGTGGTGCCCCGTTTGGCCGGAGGAAATTGCTTTTCTCTTTAGCTTAAGCGAGCAGCGGTCTTTTCCCCTTTCGCAGGTTCCCCCGTGTCTTATGGGAGACCTTGTGAAGAGCCTGAGGCCCGGTCCTTGCCTTTCTCCTCTTTGTGTTCTCAGCGCTCCTCTTCCGCGGTGCTGGAGCTGAGGACTTGAAACGGCAGCGTAAACTTTTGCCAGGATCGGGATCCACGGAGGGTCCGTTTACAATCAGGCAGTAGGAAAGACACAGCCGCTTTCATTCTCTGCAGTAGTAAAATTAAAAGCCGCTCATAAATAGCTCTTTTCGGGGATTGTAATTTTTTGTTTTGCGTTATGCTTTTAACTTCTTTTTTTTTTTTTAAAGATTTTATTTATTTGACAGAGACACAGCGAGAGAGGGAACACAAGCAGGGGGAGTGGGAGAGGGAGAAGGAGGCTCCCTGCTGAGCAGGGAGCCCAATGTGGGGCTCGATCCCAGGACCCTGGGACCATGACCTGAGCTGAAGGCAGACGCTTAACTGACTGAGCCACCCAGGCGCCCCTGCTTTTAATTTCTTACTAAAATTTCATACTGACTAAAGAGTATAATGAATTCCTTATCTCCCATCAACAGCGTTCAGTTCAGGGCCAGTTTTGTTTATTTCTCTCCTTGTGCATGTAGTTATTTTTTATTTTTATTTTTTATTTTTTTTATTTTATTTTTTATTTTTTATTTTTATTTTTATTTTTATTTATTTATTTTTTTTTTTAAAGATTTTTTATTTATTTGAGAGAGAGAGAATGAGAGAGAGAGAACACATGAGAGGGGATAGGGTCAGAGGACGAAGCAGACTCCCTGCCGAGCAGGGAGCCCGATGCGGGACTCGATCCAGGGACTCCAGGATCATGACCTGAGCCGAAGGCAGTCGCTTAACCAACTGAGCCACCCAGGCGCCCCATATTTTTTTTATTTTATTTTTTAAAAGATTTTATTTATTTATTTGACAGAGAGAGACACAGCGAGAGAGGGAACACAAGCAGGGGGAGTGGGAGAGGGAGAAGCAGGCTTCCCACCGAGCAGGGAGCCCGATGTGGGGCTCGGTCCCAGGACCCTGAGATCACGATCTGAGCCGAAGGCAGACGCTTAACGGCTGAGCCACCCAGGCGCCCCTCCTTGTGCGTGTATTTAACAAAATAGTAGTCGAGATACATGTGAGTGGGTGCGTATACACGTAGAAGCCTTTTGACTCCTTTACCTGCAATCCAGTAGTCCGTGGGAAATTTTGTTTTTACAGCTTTCTCAGAATCACATCTTCTGGGAATAAAAGACTTGGTAATATCCTTTTCTTAGAAGATAAAAGAGTGTTTTGAAACTTGAATGTTAGCATTGCATTTTAAAGTCACCCAGTTTTCTAAATCCTCTCATTTTTAAAGTACTGTTATGGTTTTGTCCAAATGATTTGTTTTTACTCTCTGTGCCTTTGGTCTTTTAAGTGATCAGGAGCCTCCAGAATCCCCAACTTTAGTCTACTTAAGTTCTCATTCCTTTAAAATTAGAATCAAGTCCCAGCTGTATGTAGTTTATTCTGATTTAAAAGATAAAACTAGAAAATAGGGTGTAGTCTAATGAAATAATTTCAAATGCAGGAAAAGTAGTATGCATATGAATACTACTTTCAGCATTATTTATATGACAGATGTCAGAAAGTTGGAGAAATAATTTAAAAATTACTATGGAATATTAGGCAGCCATTAAAATAAAGCTAAAGACTGTAACAACAGATACTATGTCATGTGATAAAAGGACTCAGTGTCAGAGTCCATGATTACAGCTCTGTAAAAATATGAGGAAAACTTCGTGGTAAACGTATACCCAGTGACTTTTCTGTAATTTTTTATATTAATTTTATTGAAACAAGACAAAAATACTTTCATAATGTGTACACATTTCAGTAGTTATAGCTTCTTCCAGGATATCTGATGGTCTCTGCTTTCTGTAGTCTGTATTTGTGAGTTTACACATGATGCTACTGGTCTTGTGGCCCTTCATTTTATTAACTTTTTAATCTTGGATTAATTTAGCCAGTGAAGATTTGATAACGGTTAGCAGTGTGAAAATACAGGATAGTTGGCTTTCTGTAAATCAGAGGTTTTAAGGATTGGACTATATTAATTTGGAAATGCTCTCTAGCTTGTTTGTACTCTTATATAAGTCACCTCTTCATAGCTTCATTACAGTGGTCATACCTAAATCTGTTCATATCATTTATTTTATAAGGAAGAAGTATTCAAGATAAGTAAAATAATACATTTCAAATACAAAAGTTTTTCTTGATACTGCATAATATCATCCTCGTCACTATTGACTTCGCTGCCTCCCTTCCCCACTTGGCACTTTTGGAGCTACATACTCTAAAGCTTGTCTCTTAGGGCTTCGGGATCTTTTTTTGCTTTCTTTCCTTTTTCTTTTTAATTAAAGATTTTATTTATTTGAGAGAGAGAGGGAGAGCACAGAGGAAAGAGAGGGAGAAGCAGACTCCCTGCTGAGCAGAGAGCTGAGATCACAACCTAAGCCGAAGGCAGACACTTAACTGACTGAGCCAACCAGGTGCCCCCTCCTTTTTTTTTCTTTTTTTTCCTATTTTTAACTATAAGTAGAGCTTTCAGGATTACTTCTGCTGGACAGCTTCATAATTTTGGGCAGCAGGTGTGAGCTGCAGCAGTCTCACCTTTCTCCCCCAAATAATATGAGGAATGACTCAATCCATGGTTTTACACCTTCCCTTATTCAGAATAAGGAGATCCTTCTTTGAAAGGCTCCTAAAAAAAGAAGGAAAAGACTGCTGGAACTGAATGATAAAAGAAGGACTAGATGGATTTGTTGTTCCAAAGTTAAGGATTGGGATGAAATGAGTTGGGAAGAGCCAAGAAGGGCACGTGGTGGTATGCCAATAAAAATAGATCAGTACAGGCATAACCTGGAGATACTGTCGGTTTGGTTCCAGACCACCACAATAAAGTGAGTCAAATGACTCTTTACTTTTTTTTTTTTTTTTTAAAGATTTTGCTTATTTGAGAGAGAGAGAAAGAGCACAAGCAGAGGGAGCCACAGAGGGAGATGGAGGAGCAGGCTCCCCTCAGAGCAGGGAGCCTGATGCACGCTCGATCCCAGGACTCTGGGATCATGACCTGAGCCCAAGGCAGACGCTTAACCCACAGCCACCCAGGCGCCCCTGAAATTTTTTGTTTTCAAAGTGCATATAATAATTAATGTTTATACTACATTTTAGTCTGTTAGTGTGCAGTAGCATTATATCTGACAAAACAACGTGCATATCTTAATTTAAAAATATTGCTAAAAAAAGACTAACCATCATCTGAACTTTCAGCAGGTTGTAACCTTTTTGCTGGTCGAGGGTCTTCCCTCCATGTTGGTGGAGTGATCTGGGTGAAGCTGAAGCTGTGGCAATTTCTTAAAATGAGAAAATAGTGGAGTTTTTGCATCAGTTGACTTCTTTCATGAGTAGTTTCTCAGTATATGATATTGTTTGATAACATTTTATGCACCATAGAACTTTCTTTAAAAATTTGAGTCAATCCTCTCAAACCCTTTTGCTGCTTTATCAGCTAAGTTTATGTAATATTCTAAATTCTTTGTTGTCATTTCACCAATCTTCACAGCATCTTCACCAGGAGTAGAATTCATCTCAAGAAACCACTTTCTTTGCTCATTCATTCATAAGAAACAGCTTCTCATCAAGGTTTTATCATGCAATTCAATCACATCTTCAGGCTCCACTTCTAAATTTAGTTATTTTACTATTTATATATTTATAGTTACTTCCTTCACTGAAGTCTTGAACCCCTCAGAGTCATTCATGAAGATTGGAATTAACTTTTTCCAAACTCCTGTTATTGTTGGTATTTTGCCCTCTTGACATGAATCAGATGTTCTTAATGGCATCTAGAATGGTGAATCCTTTCCAGAAGGTTTTCAGTTGACTTTGCCCTAATCCATCAGAGGAATCACTATCTATGGCATCTCTGACTATGTAAGATATATTTCTTTTTATTTATTTATTTATTTGACAGAGAGAGACAGCGAGAGAGGAAGCACAAGCAGGGGGAGTGGGAAAGGGAGAAGCAGGCTTTCCTGCTGAGCAGGGAGCCGGATGCTGGGCTTGATCCCAGGACCCTGGGATCATGACCCGAGCCGAAGGGAGACGCTTAACGACTGAGCCACCCAGGCGCCCCATAAGATATATTTCTTAATAAGACTTGAAGGTTGAAATTACTCCTTGATCCATGGGTTGCAGAATGGATGTTTTGTTAGCGGGCGCCCCAAATGGCTTCTTTCTTTAAACCTCATAAATCAGGGGCGCCTGGGTGGCTCAGTCGTTAAACGTCTGCCTTCGGCTCAGGTCAGGATCCCAGGGTGCTGGGATCGAGTCCCACATTGGGCTCCCTCCTTGGCGGGAAGCCTGCTCTCCCTTTCCCACTCCTGCTGCTTGTGTTCCTGCTCTCGCTATCTCTGTCTCTGTCAAATAAATAAATAAAATCTTTAAAAAAAAATGTTAATCTCATACCTCTCCATCAGAGCTCTTGGGTGACCAGGTGTGGTGTCAATGAACAGTAAAAGGAATCTTTTTTTTTCTGAGTAGTAGGTCTCAGTGGTGAGCTTAAAATATTCAATAAACCATATTCTAAACAGATGTGCTGTCATTCAGGCTTTGTTTCATTTATAGAGCACAGGCAGAATAGATTTAGCATAATTCTTAAGGGCTCTAGGATTTTAGAATGGTAAATGAGCATTGGCTTCAACTTAAAGTCACAGGCTGCATTAGCCCCTAACAAGAGAGTTAGCCTGTCCTTGGAAACTTTGAATCCAGGCATTGACTTCTATCCAGCTATGGAAGTCCTGGGTGGCATCTCCTTTCAGTGTAAGGCTGTTTCATCTACATTTAAAATCTGTTGTTTAGGGGGTGCCTGGGTGGCTTAGTCGGTTAAGCATCCGACTCTTGATCTCAGCTCAGATCTTGATGTCATGTGAGTTCAAGCCCCACGTTGGGCTCTGTGTTGAGCATGGAGCCCTTAAAAAAAAAAATCTGTTGTCTGGTATAGCCGCCTTTATTAATTATCTTAGCTATACCTTCTGGATAATTTGCTACAGCTTCTGCATCAATACTTGCTTTACCTTGCACTTGTATGCTATGGAAAATGGCTTCTTTTTTTTTTTTTTAAGATTTTATTTACTTATTTGACAGAGAGACAGCGAGAGAGGGAACACAAGCAGGGGAAGTGGGAGAGGGAGAAGCAGGCTTCCCGCTGAGCAGGGAGCCCGATGTGGGGCTCGATCCCAGGACCCTGGGACCATGACCTGAGCCAAAGGCAGTTGCCCAACGACTGAGCCACCCAGGCGCCCCAAATGGCTTCTTTCTTTAAACCTCATAAATCAGGGGCGCCTGGGTGGCTCAGATGGTTAAACGTCTGCCTTCGGCTCAGGTCATGATCCCAGGGTCCTGGGATCGAGTCCCGCATCGGGCTCCCTGCTGGGCAGGGAGCCTGCTTCTCCCTCTGCCTCTGCCTCTCTCTCTCTCTCTGACTCTCATGAATAAATAAATAAAACATTGAAAAAAAAAAACAAACCTCATAAATCAACCTCTGCTAGCTTCAAGCTTTTCTTTTGCAGCTTCCTCTCCTCTCTCAATTTGTAGAATCGAAGAGTGTTAGGACCTTGATCTGGATTAGGTTTTGTCTTAGGGAATTTTGTGGCTGGTTTGATCTTTTATCCAGACCACTAAAATGTTCTCCATATCAGCAATAAGGCTGTTTCACTTTCTTACCATTTGTTCACTGGGGGAGCCCTTTTCATTTCCTTCAAAAACTTTTCCCTTGCATTCACAACTTGGCTAACTGATGCGAGAAGCCTAGCTTTTGGCCTCTCTCAGCTTTTGACAAGTTTTCCTTACTGAGGTTAATCATTTGTAGCTTTTGATATACAGTGAGAGACGTGTGACTCTTCTTTTCCTTGAATACTTCGAGGCCATTGTAGGGTTATTGATTGGCCTAATTTCAGTATTGTTTCTTAGGGAATAGGGATGCCCAAGCAGAGGGAGAGAGATGAAGGGAATGGCTGGTTGGTGGAGCAATCAGAACGTACACATTTCTCAACAAAGTTCATTGTCTTACATTGGAGTCATTGGTGGCACCCTAGTTAAAATTGTACAATAGTAACATCAAAGGTCACTGATCACAGATCACCATAACATATATAATAATAATGAAGAAGTTTGAAATATTGTGAGAATCAGCAAAATATGACAGACGTGGAGTGAGCAAATGCTTTTGGAAATACGGTGCTGATAGACTTGCTTTGCAGGGTTGCAAACCTTCACGTAAAAACAAAACAAAACAGTATCTGAGAAGTGCAATAAAAAGAGGTATGCATATATATAAACTAGAGAGAATACTGTAAGAACTAGTTTTGTAATCACTAGTTCATAATCATTTCATAGGGTTTTTGTTATAGTTGTTTACATGTCTTACTTTTTTTTTTTTTTATGTCATTCTCATTAGATTGTGAACTCTTTGAAGCTTTAGGGTGAGGTCTTACTTAAATGTCTGTGGTGGCTTAGCACAGTGCCTGATAGAAGAGCACTTAACAAGCATTTGGTGAGTGAGTGCATGACCGTAAACGTGTTGAGGCATAACATGTTGGAATAACCTCTGAATCATAAAAGGAATTTTAAATGAGTTACTGAACAATATTAGTATGTGGTATGTATATACATATTCATATATACCTACATTCATATATGTTTGTTTTATGTATATAGATGTTTGTGTATGTATAAAACAGTAACTTGGCCAGAATATTTTATTAACGTTCAGATTAATATCCTTAATCATGCCAGGTACAAAGGTTATGGTATTTAGCTTTGGAAACAGGTTCAAGTCCTGAAATGGTAATTAAGTTGATACTTTGTATTAGACTAGTTTGGGGTCTAATGATTTATTTCATATATTGATAATTATTTAGGATAGATCTTTAGTTATTACCTTTGTGGTTTAATGTCATTGTCTTTTAAAATTTTTTTAATTTTTTAATTTTTTTTATTTTTAAAATATTTTATTTATTGGTCAGAGAGAGAGCACAGGCAGGGGCAGTGGCAGGCAGAGGGAGAAGCAAACTCCCTGCTGAGCAAGGAGCCCACGTGGAACTTGATCCCAGGACCCTGGGATCATGACCTGAGCTGAAGGCAGACGCTTAACTGACTGAACCACCCAGGCGTCCCTAATTTTTTTTATTTTTTAAAGATTTTATTTATTCGAGAGAGAGCAAGCACAAGCAGTAGGGAGAAGCAGACTCCCTGCTGAGCAGGAGGGTGGATGTGGGGCTCTATCCCAGGACCCTGGGATCATGACCTGAGCTGAAGGCAAATGAGGCCCTTAACCGACTCAGCCACCCACGCGCCCCATGTCATTGTCTTTAATTATTCATTTTTTTTGTAGAATAGGAATCTAATTTCTGAAAGTTGAAAATCCTTGAAACTTAGGTGTGCCTGACTGGGTCAGTCAGAAGAGCATGCGACTCTTGGTCTCTGGGTTGGGCGTATGAGCCCCAGGTTGGGTGTAGAGATTACTAAAAACATAAATTAAAAAACTTAATTGGGGCACCTGGGTGGCTCAGTCGTTAAGCGTCTGCCTTCGGCTCAGGTCATGATCCCAGGGTCCTGGGATCGAGCCCCACATTGGGCTCCCTGCTCCGTGGGAAGCCTGCTTCTCCTGCTCCCACTCCCCTGCTTGTGTTCCCTCTCTGGCTGTGTCTCTCTCTCTCTGTCAAATAAATAAATAAAATCTTAAAAAAAAAATTAATTAAAAACCCTTAAATCTTAACAAAATACTTTGGCAAATTATTTGTTTCCTTAAATTTAAAACAAAACTAAATTATGTAAGTCAGTGGAATTAAAAAACAATGTTACTTTTATTTTTCTTTTTCCTTTGGAATGGATTTTAATTTTAGATTCAATTTTTGTTTTATATGTGGGGTAATTACATTTTCTATTTCTTTGTGTCAGTTTTGGTAAGTTGAGTTTAAGAGATTTGTCCATTCTTGTTTGAATATATAGGTGTAAGTTGATAATGTCCCCTTTTAATTAATGTCTCTAGGATCTGTAATGATATTTCCCTCTTCATTCCTGATAGTTTATGTCCCCCCCCCCTTTTTTTTTTTGCCAGTTTTCTATAGACTTACAAGTTTTTTAAAGTAATCTTTACGTACATCATGGGGCTTGAACTCACCACCCTGAGATCAAGTGTCATATGCTCTACTGACTGAGCCAGTTGCCCCAAGATTTGTCAATTTTTTAAAAAGATTTTATTTGACAGAGCACATGAGTGGGGGGAGGGGCAGAGAGAGAGAAGCAGGTTCCCCACTGAGCAGGGAGCCTGATGTGGGGCTCTAAATCTTGGGGTGCCATGGTGGCTCAGTCGGTTAACCATCTTGCTTCAGCTCAGGTCATGATCTTGGGGTCCCAGGATCGAGCCCTGTGTCGGGCTCCCTGCTCAGTGGAGAGCCTGTTCTCTCTCTGCCCCTCCCTCCTGTTCTGCTCTCTCTCTCTCTCAATCTCTCTCTCTGTCAAATAAATAAGTAATTAAAAAATTTTTTTTTCTAGATAACCAGCATTTGGTTTTGTTGATTTTTCTGTAGTTTTCCTCTTCAATTTTATTGATTTTTTTGCCTTGTTTTTATTGTTTCCTCCTGCTTGCTTTGGGTTATAATAATTCTTTTTACAGTTCATTATGGTGGAAGCTTAGATTACTAACTTGAGACCTTTTTTTCTAATATAAGCATTTAGTGTTGTAAATTTCCCCTTAAGTACTGCTTTTTTATTTATTTTATTTTATTTTTTTAAAGATTTTATTTATGTGAGAGAGAGAGAGAGAAAGAGCATGAGAGGGGAGGGTCAGAGGGAGAAGCAGAGTCCCTGCTGAGCAGGGAGCCCCATGTGGGACTTGATCCTCGGACCCCAGGATCATGACCTGAGCCGAAGGCAGTCGCTTAACCAACTGAGCCACCCAGGTGCCCCTTAAGTACTGCTTTTTAAACTACATCCACAAATTACAATACTTTCATTTTCTTGCAGTTCAAACCTTTAAAACATGTTTTTCCTGCTTACAACTTCCTCTTTGACCTGTGGATTATGTAGAAGTGTGTTTAATTTTCAAGTGTTGGGAGATTTTCTGCTGTCTTGTTAACTGATTTCTAGTTCAGTTCCATATGGTTAAAGATCATACTCTGTGTGACTTCCGTTCTGTTTTGTTAAGATTATTTTGTACCCTGGGATATGGTCTATATTCAAGTATGTTCCATGTGCGTTACTGTGTTGGGTGGAGTGTTCTGTAACTATCACTGAGGTACAGTCGGTTGTTTGTGGTGTTCAGTTCTTGTATATCCTTGCTGATACTCTATCAGTTTGATCAGTTACTGGTGAAGGCATGTTGAAGTCTCCAGCTATAAATAGGGATTTGTTAATTTCTCCTTTCCTGTCTGTCACTACTTGCCTCATGTATTTTGAAGCTGTTTGTTAGGTGCATTCCCTGTTAGGATTGTTATATTTCCTTGGTGAATTCACTTTTATCATTATATAATTACAGCAGTATATAATACTCCTTTTTTATCCCTGGTTTTCCTTGTTCTGAAATCTACTCTGTCTAGCATTAGTATAGCCCCTCCAATTAAGTTTAACTTTCTTTTTTTAAAATTGAGTTATAGGGTGCCTGGGTGGCTCAGTCAGTTAAGCATCTGCCTTCAGCTCAGGTCATGATCTCAGGGTCCTGGGATCGAGTCCCACATCAGGCTCCCTGCTCAGCAGTGAGCCTGCTTCTCCCTCTGCCATTCCCACTGCTTGTGCTCTCTCTCTCTCTCTCTGTCAAATAAATAAATAAAATCTTTAAAAAATAAAATAAAATTGAGTTATAATCGACATAAAACATACTAGTTTCAGATATACAACGTAATGATTAGATGTTTGTGTATATTGTGAAATGATTGCCACAGTAAGACTAATAAACATCCATCACCATACATAGTTAACAAAATTTTTTTCTTGTGATAAGAACTTTTGTGTGTGTGTGTGTGATAAGAACTTTAAGGTCTACTCTCAGCAGTGAGAGTGTACAGTATGATTAATTTGTACATTTACATCCACATGACTTATTTATTTTATAACTGGAAGCTTGTACTGAAATGGGTGGAGGCGTGCAAAAAATGTAAACTTCCAACTTTCTTTTGGTGAGTGTGTGATAGACCTTTTTCATCCTTTTAAAAAAAAGTTTTATTAGAGAGTGCGCGTTCATGCACGAATGGGGGGAGGGGCAGAGGGAGAGGAACAAGCAGACTCTCCACTGAGCAGGGAGCCTAATGCGGGCCAATCCCAGGACCCTGGAATCATGACCTGAGCCAAAGGCAGATGCTTAACCGATTGAGCCACCCAGGCGCCCCAACTTGCTTTTTTTTAAAGCTTTCATTTATTTATTTATTTTTAAAGATTTTATTATTTGAGACAGCACAAGCAGGTAGGAGGGTCAGCGGGAGAAGCAGGGAGCCTGACGTGGGGCTCAATCCCAGGATCCCGAGATCATGACTCATGCCGAAGGCAGCCATTTAACTGACTGAGCCACCCATGCACCCCTTAAGATTTTATTGATTTATTTGAGAGAGAAAGAGGGAGCGTGTGAGTGATGGGAGGAGCAGAGGAAGAGGGACAAGCAGATTCCGTGTTGAGTGCGGAGCCCAGTGCAGTGCTTGATCTCATGACCCTGAGCTCATGACCTGAGCCAAAATCAAGAGTAGGATGCCTAACACACTGAGCCACCCAGGCATCCCTCATCCTTTTACTTTTAACATACTCATTTTATCATATCAAAGTGAGTTTCTTGTTGATAGTATATAGATGGGTCCTTTTTTGGACAGTCTCTTGTCTTTAAATTGTTTTTAGACCATTTCTATATAATTTTTTATGTAATTATTATATTTGAATTTAGGTCCACCATTTTATTATGTTTCCTGTTTTTTCCTCTGTTTTTCATTTCTGTTTCTGCTTTTGCCTTCTTTTGGGTTATTTGAACACTAGTATTCTAGTTTAAATTCTGGTTTTTGGTTTTGTTTTTTGTATAATATGTTTTACAGGTCACTGTAGGGATTATAATGGATGTACTTTCACAGTGTACCTAGAGTCAGTATTTTACCCCTTCCCCCCCCCCTTTTGTTTTTAAGATTTTATTTGACCCAGAGACAGTGAGGGAAGGAACACAAGCAGGGGGAATGGGAGAGGGAGAAGCAGGCTTCCTGCCGAGCAGGGAGCCTGATGTGGGGCTCAGTCTCAGGACCCTGGGATCATGACCCGAGCCGAAGGCAGACACCTAACAACTGAGCCACCCAGGCACCCCAGTATTTTACCACTTCCTGTGGAATATAGAGACATCCTATAGGTCACTTTACCCTGCTCCCTTTTTTCCATTATGTTTATCTTATGTACGTACATTGAAAACCCCATTAGACAATGTTACTAGTTTTGCTTTTAACTATAAAAAATGCATTTAAAGACACTCAAGAGGAGTCATCTATTATATTTCCCAGATATTTATATCTGTAATGTAAGTTATAGGTATTTTCCATTTTTTTCCTTTTTTTTTAATATTCCAGATTTCCTTCTGGTATCACTTCTGCTTGGAAAACTTTTTTTTTTTTTTAAGATTTTATTTATTTATTTGAGAGAGAGAATGAGAGAGAGAGAGCATGAGAGGGGGGAAGGTCAGAGGGAGAAGCAGACTCCCTGCTGAGCAGGGAGCCTGATGAGGACTCGATCCTGGGACTCCAGGATCATGACCTGAGCCGAAGGCAGTTGCTTAACCAACTGAGCCACCCAGGCACCCCTGCCTGGAAAACTTCTTAAGAGGTTTGTTGGTGACAGATTCTTTTATTAGTTTTCCCTCATCTGAGAATGACTTTATTTCACCTTCATTTTTGAAGGATATTTTCGGTGGATATAGAATTCCTGCTTAACAGTTCTTTCAGCAATTTAGAAATACTGTTCCAGAGGCACCTGGGTGGCTCAGTCGTTTGAGCGTCTGCCTTCGACTCAGGTCATGATCCCAGGATCCTGGGATCGAGCCCTGCATCAGGCTCTCTGCTCCGCGGGAGGCCTGCTTCTCCCTCTCCCACTCCCCCCTGCTTGTGTTCCTGCTCTCGCTGTGTCTCTGTCAAATAAATAAAATCTTAAAAAAAAAAAAAAGAAAAAGAAATACTGTTCCACTTCTCTTCAGCCTCTATGATTTCTGATGTGAAATTCATAGTCATTTGAATAGGTCATCTATAAGTAATGGATTTTTCTCTGGCTCCTTTCAGTATTTTATAAATTTATCTTTAGTTTTCAGCAGTTTGATGATGATAAGTCTGGGCATACATTTCTTTGGGTTTATTCTGTTTGGAATTCCCTAAGCTTTTTCAGTCTATACATTTATGCCATTTGCTAAATTTGGGAAGTTTTCAGCCTATAGTTTGCTTTTTTTTAAGATTTATTTTATAGAGAGTGTGTGTGCAAGCTGGGGGGAGGGGAAAAGGGAGAGAGGGAGAGAATCTCAAGTAGACTCCCAGCTGAGTGTGGAGCCCTATGTAGGGCTCGATATCATGACCCTGAGATTGTGACCTGAGCCAAAATCAAGAGTTGGATGCTTGACTGGCAGCCAGCCACCCAGGTGCCCCTTCAGCCTATAGTTTTTCACTATTTTTTGGTACCACACTTCTGGGACTCTGAGGACACAGATATTAGATCCTTTACTATTGCCCTACAGATCTCTGAGACTTTGTTCACTTTTTCAGTCTTTTTTTAATCTCTTTTTCAAATTTGATACTTTTTATTGATCTGTTTTCAGGTGCCCTGGCTCTTTCCTCTGTCATTTCCATTCTGCTATTGAGCCCATCAGTGAGTTTCTTACCTTGGTTATTGTTTTTTTCAATTCTAAAGTTTTGTTTGTTTTCTCTTTGTATCTTTTATTTCTTTCTCATTTCTTTTTTTTTAAAGATTTGTGAGAGCATGACTACGGGTGGGGGAGGGGCTGAGGGAGAGAATCTTCAAGGAGATAACCCACCGAGCATGGAGCCCGACGAGAGGTGCGATCTCCCCACCCAAGAGATCATGACCTCAGCCGAAACCAAGAGTTGGACACTGAATTGAATGAGCCGCCCAGGCACTCCCTTGCTTGTTTTTTAAAGACTACACATGTTGTTCTAAGTATAGCTAGTTCATTAATTCTGACTGCTGCGTCGTAGTCTGTTGTATGCTTCTGTCACATTTTATTTGTCCTCTTGTAATGGACACACAGTATTCTGCCACCTCCTTACTACCATAAGATCCTTTTTTTTTTTTTTTTTTTTAAAGATTTTATTTATTTGACAGTGAGAGACACAGCAAGAGAGGGAACACAAGCAGGAGGAGTGGGAGAGGGAGAAGCAGGCTTCCCGCCGAGCAGGGAGCCCGATGTGGGGCTCGATCCTAGGACCCTGGGATCATGATCTGAGCTGAAGGCAGATGCTTAATGACTGAGCCATCCAGGCGCCCCACCATAGGATTCTTATACATGTGTCTTCATGGCCCTTTCTACAAATTTCTTTGAGGGTATATGTTCAGGAATGGGATTGCCAGCTACCAAGGTATACATTTACTTTACACATTAAGGCATACATTTTATCAAATACTACTAGACAAATAGAGTATTATTCACCCTTGTAAAGGAAGGAAATCCTGTCACACGCTACAACATGGACTCAGACTTTACTAATACTCTTATATATGTCAGGATACATAAATATAAACAGCATGTTTTATTTATCCATTCATCTGTCAGTGAACATTTGGGTTACTTTCACCTCTTGACTATAGTGGATAATGCTGCTAGGAACATGGGTGTGCAAATATCTCTTTGAAATTTTATTTTCAGTTCTTTTGGATATATACTCAGAAGTGGGATTGCTGGATCATAAGGTAGTTCTATTTTCAGTTTTTTAAGGAACTACCATACTGTTTTCCATGGTGGTACTCCACTTTACAGTCTCACCAACAGTGGTACACAGGGGCCCCAGTTTTTTCCATATCCTTTCAAACACTTTTTTTCCTTTTTTTTTTTTTTTTTTAAGGTTTTATTTATTTGACAGAGCACAAATGGGGGGGAGCAGGAGAGGAAGCTACAGAGGAGGAAGAAGCAGGCTTTCCACTGATTAGGGAGCCTGATGCGGGACTCAATCCCAGGATGCTGGGATCATGACCTGAGACAAAGGCAGACATTTAACTGACTGAGCCACTGAGGCGCCCTTACCTTTTTTTTTAAAAAAGATTTATTTATTTTAGAGGTAGCACACAAGTTGGGGTGGACAGAGGGAGAGGGGGAGCAGACTTTGAGTGTGGAGCCCCACACTGGGGTCAATCCTGTGACCCTGAGATCATGACCCCAGCTGAAACAAAGAGTTGGTTGCTCTACCGACTGAGCCACCTGGGTGCCCCAGTTTTCTTTTTTTAGGCTGTTCATTTAACTTCAGTTTTCTAGTCTGGTTAGCTGAAATCTTAACTACAGTGTAAATCTGGGGTTGCTTTGTTAGATCTAAGTTCCTTCTTGTTTGGTCTTGTGTGTGTGTGCGTGTGTGTGTGTAGCCTTTATGCTTGATAACTTCTTCTCCAGAGCCACATAGCATCATTCCTCTGATGTATGTCCCTGGAGGCTCAGTCTTGTACACTGTGTCTATAGGCCCCTTTACTTTCTGCCTTCCAGTTGGGGGTAGATGGGAGGTACCAGGAGACCAGAGGGCAGGAGGAATGAGGGCTAGCTATTTATTTCCTTTCTCCTTTCCTGCCAGGTTGCTGCAAATTGTCTGCATGCCTCTACCAATGACCTTGATTCCTGTCTGGAGACCCTCTTCATATAGCTACTCATGCGAGGTGTCAGTTCCTCTTTTTTCCCTTTCAGGCCTGGATGTTAGTGGTTCTGGGGCAATACACTATCCTTTGTTGGTTTCTTTAAACCTTAGCCACACCTTTGTACATAGTCTATTAAATTCTTCTCAGGTTACCCAGGTTGTGGATGCTAATCTGTTTTCAGCTGGAATCCTGATTGTTAGAGTCCCTGAACAGGCCCTGTGATTTTACTTATTGTTCTAGATTTAAACAAAAAAATGTTATTAATGATAAGATCAGTAATTTGGGTTTATTTTTATCTGCCTTCCACAGGTTTACAGTAGGCTTTTGGAGTTTCTCTTTCCCAAACATCCCCAGCTAAAAGATGAAGAGTGAAATATAAACAACTTTGCCACACTTCAGTATTTTCAACTTCCTTCACAGAATTGGATTTCTGTTAGCAGCATAAAACATTTGTTAAGCACCCCTTTCAGAGAATTTTAGCACTTTTCTTCTTCAAAGTCCCTTTTCTTATGATTTGGGATCTTTTCCTTCCCAGGCTGTTTCAGCAGTCCTAAACTAGCATTTGTGGACACTGGCCATCTTCGGCAATATGTGAAATAAAGATGTCTTTACACTCTCTAGCATTTCATGTTGCTAAAACCACTCCTTTGTTACCCGTTTCCTCTGTTAACATGTGTCTTTCAGTGTCTGGCTCACTTTAAATGCCTATTCTGATGAATTAATTTTTTTGGTAAACTTAATTTTCCTAAATATGTATTAATGTATTAATCAGCTCTACTCTTTTCATGTCCTCATTAACTTTTGCTTTTTTTTGAGATGGGGAGATGTATTGTTTTTGCTTTGACTTTTTTTTTTTTTAAAGATTTTATTTATTTGTCAGAGAGTACAAGCAGGGGGAGCGGCAGGCAGAGGGAGAAGCAGGCTCCCTGCTGAGCAAGGAGCCTGATGGGACTTGATCCCAGGACCCCGGGATCATGACCTGAGCCAAAGGCAGCCGCTTAAATGACAGAGCCACCCAGGTGTCCCTTTATTTTATTATTTTTTTAAGATTTTATTTATTTATTTGTCAGAGCAAGAACAAGCATGGGTAGTGGCAGGCAGAGGGAGAAGCAGGCTCCCTTCTGAGCAAGGAGCCTGATGCAGGACTCGATCCCAGGACCCTGGGATCATGACCTAAGCTGAACCTACTTAACTTACTGAGCCACCCAGGTGTCCCTCCTTTGACTTTTAAAAAAAGTTTCTTGTTCCTGACAGAACTCTCCCTTTGTCCCTTTTCCCCTTCAGCATAGTTTTCTAAAGGGCTCCTCTCCCTTCCTTCTAAAATTCTTCTCTCCCAGGCATTCCCTTTCCAAGACTTCATTTGTGCATTTCAGATGCACTTTAGTGTTCCTTCTTAGGAGTCTGGGCATTTGTCTCTGGCGGTAAAAAGCTAGGGGACTTTTTATTTCTGGTTGTGGTTTTACATCCATAGTAGACGTGCTGCTAGTTTTCCTCTTTTGTCCTCCACAAACTGTGTTGCCTATTTTGCTTTCTGCTAAGGCATGTGGCTTTTGCTTTGTGCATAGGAGAGTGCCTGATAGGAATTGTTAGTTTGTTCTTATGTTTGTTGAGTGATATTTGCTATTGCCTTCATCTTAAAGGTAAGGAAAATGATGCTCAGAGTAGTTAAATGGCATGGGGCAAAGGCTATTAAGAACAGAAGTTAGGATTGATAATCAAGCCTCTGTTAACCTTTGCTGCATTGCTTGTCTGTAGAGTCCTCTTTACACTTCAAGCCTAGTGCACATCCCTTCTCTTCTTGGAAGCTTCCCAGAGCTCCATGGCAGAATGGATGTTCTCCTCCATAGCTCTCCCCTTGCGCTGGCCCTCGATGGAAGAGCATCTGAGTTAGGAGGGTTATCAAGACCATGTTTACATTTTTAATCACAGTTGTAATATTTTTGCTAAGTGGTCACCCTGTGTGGGTAATGTTGCATTTGGGCTTTGAACCCAGATCCTGCCACTCATCTGTGGTGAGACAGATGAGCTGATGGATATGAAGGCCAGGACCTGGCACGCAGTGAGATTTCTCCTCTGTGCTCCTTTTCTTGCATTAGCTCTTCATCATAGGCCTTGCACACAGTGTGCGTGTACTTTCTTTTTAATGTTTGTTTATTTGTCAAAGGAGATGGTCATAAATTACTGGACAATTGTAAGCACTTTTTTGGTGCTCAGTAATGCACCATACTTATTTTTCTTTGTAGTTTTTGACATTCTCTGCCACCCACCTCTGGCAACCACCAGTCTGTTCTCTGTATGTATGAGCGTGTGGGTGGTTGTTTTTTTTTTTCCAGATTCCACATATATTCCACTTACGATAAGGTGATCTTTGTTATTGTTTTCTGATGAGTTAATACTTTGTTTTTCTAAGGAGGCAATGAATTTATATTATTATTATTATTTTTTTTTTAAAGATTTTATTTTATTTATTTGACAGAGAGAGACACAGTGAGAGAGGGAACACAAGCAGGGGGGGAGTGAGAGAGGGAGAAGCAGGCTTCCCGCCGAGCAGGGAGCCCGATGTGGGGCTCGATCCCAGGACCCTGGGATCATGACCTGAGCCGAAGGCAGACGCTTAACGACTGAGCCACCCAGGCGCCCCTATTATTTGTCTTTTAATAGAAATTCTAAGTTCTGTGCTTTCTGAGGTGGGTTTGATTTTTAATATTAGCTCTCCTGTTAGTCTTAACTCATTGGGTTTGGAAAGAGTTTACGTACAGTAATAATTAAATCTTTTTTCTTTTTAGTCCAGCCTTTGTTTATATGTATATTTGCTTTTTTAAACTCAGAATTTGGGGTCATACTTCATATATGTAGTTCTGCCTTTTCAACTAATATCATTGATATATTTTCACATCAGTAAATACTTTTTAAATATTTAATGGCTACATAAAATTCCATCACAAATATACTATAGTTTAATAAGCAATATTCATTATTCTAATTTTTTGGTCTTAAAATGTGCTGATAAATATTTTTATATAAAAGTCTGAATGAAGCTCTGTTTCTTTAGGCTAAGTTCCTAGGAGTAGAATTAATAGGTCAAAATGTGTATGTTTTTAAGCCTTTTGAAAATATTTATAATACTGAAGTTTAGTTCTCATATATATTGATGCATCACAAAATCAATGCTTATAGATTAGTTAAGAACCACAGAGAAATCATGACATTTTTCTGTCATACCTTGTGACTCTACAATAACCCCTGATTTTGTTATCTTTTATCTTCAAAACAGTATCCAAGCAAATGGCCAAAGAGGTTAACCCCTTATAATAAACTCCAGAGCAGCACTTATTTACTTATTTTGTAGTTACTGAGGTGATAGTTTTCTCTAACTAGACTGTGAACTCCATGAGGGCAATAACCATGTCTGTTTTTCAGTGCCAGTGTGTCTAGCTCCTGTCACAGTATTGTAGACAATCAATGAATATTTGTTGAAAGGAATTGAAAAATATATAGTATAATTTTTTGTGCTGAAATGCTATAGGAGCATATGATTAAGATTGTTTACTTGGGTTTTGAGTTTAGATGCACTTAGATTTTATTCTTCATTCTGCCGCTTAGTTGCTGGTTGATCCTGGGCCAGTGCCTGGTACAGCAAGTGATAGTACTAATTACTGTTTTTCTGGTTGTCCCATCCATCTCTGGTTATGAAGGCCCTGAAAACAAGGATATTGTCTGGATCTAGTTAGCACCAGAACCTACCACAGCACCTGTTCTCTTATAAATAATTGTCAAATTGAAGTTTTGAATTTATGATTGTGAGAGATGTTATGGCATAAACTGTAGTTAATGCCATTCTTCACCTGTACTGAACTTGTGTTCCTCTGAAAGTTTCTTGTTCTCTCTGGTACCTGGAGTTTGGATACAGCACTTCCTCTGCCTGGGGTAGTCACATCCTCTTTTTACCTTATACTTAATTTGTTTGTCCTTTAGGACCCAACTTAGACTTTCCTTCTCCTGGAAAGTATTCTGTAATGTCTCTAAGATTGGGTGTCTTTTCTCTAGAATTAGGTTTTTTAATCTTGGCACTACTGACATTTGGGCTGGATAATTTTTTATTTGTGGAGGCCATGTTGTGGGGGAGTGTCCTGTTGATTGTAGAATGTTTAGCAGCTGTATTCCTGGCATCTACCCACCAGATGCCAGTAGCATCCCTTCCAATCGTGACAACCCAGCATGTCTCCAGTCATTGCCAAATGTCCCATATGGGACAAAGTCTCTTTCAGTTGAGAACCACTCTAAAATTACACTTTTTACCAAATAGTATTATAGTTGCCAGATTTTCGTAAGCTGTTTTTTTCCAGTAGAATATAAGTTCCTTTGAGGGCAAGGACTGTACTTTTTTTTTTTGTAAATCTTCAGCATTTAGCTATTGTCTGATGTAGAAATATTCGGTATTTGTTGAGTGGGTTGAATATAATTCAGTGTAATGGTTCCCAGATATTTCATGACATACAAGCCCCGTTGTAAACTGAGACTTAGGTTAATTATTAAATATATAAAGGCTTCTGGAGGTTATTAGTGGTTTATGCACAAGCGGACAAATATCCCTAGTGTTTTTCCTTACATTGGATATCTTTTTTGGTTTGTCTGTTTATTGATTAGTTTATTAGACCTAGCTTTTGTTTGGATGTTATATGTTTTGAAGTTCAAGTCCAGAATTCATTGGGAGACATAGAATTTGCGCTGTCTCAATATGGAATGCACAATGGTATATCCCCTTGTGGGTGGAGGGGAGTGGTTTTGTTGACTATAACTTTGCTGTTCATTTCAGAGTCTTGGTAAATAGCCTTCTGTTGTTAAATTTTATAGAGCAGTTTTTTTCTTGGATTTTTCATCCCTTTGTATATTTCTTTGCAAGTCAGTAAATATTAATATTTTTGTGATCTTGGGCACTGGCTTTTTCCCACAGGCTGAGACTTAGTAGGAGGACTTGAGGAACTAATGGGAGAATATTTTTGAATTTGGTTCTAAATATGATAGTCTTTCCTCATCACTGCCCTGATGAGATTTTTGGGACAGGTAGGAGTCCTTCCTGCTGCTGCTTTGTCTTTTTATCAACCCACTCCTACACCAATATATAGATACTCATTTTATCCATTACCAGATTCTTTTAGCTCTGCCTTCAAGCTAGATCTCAAATCCAGTCATGCTACCCTAGTCTAAGGTATTTCCATCTCTTCCATCTCTATAGTAATAGCCTTCTCTCCTTGGTCCTCTTGCTTCTATTATTACCCTCCCCCAATCAGTTCTCCACACAAACCAAAATGATCTTCAAGAAATGTGAATCAGATCATATTGTTTTGCCTGTATTAGGAAACCATTCTGGTTTATACTGTCAGCTAATCCACCCTCTAACTGGAATAATTTCAGCTTGAAAGTAGTAACTGTGCTTATCTTTTCCCAGGAGGAACAGCACAGCATGCTGGGCTCTGGATTTAAAGCTGAGCGTTTACGAGTCAATTTGCGATTAGTCATAAACCGTCTTAAACTATTGGAGAAAAAAAAAAGTGAGTAATGCATGATTGCCATATATTTTCTTTCCCAAAATCACTGGGGTCTCCCATCCTAATATTAGCTCTGTGAGGCTAGTACTGTGAAGTCTTAGGGATCCCATATCCTTTAAGCTTTAGATAATTATTGCTGCTCTTTGTGACAAGTTAGATTGAATCATTCTGTTGCAGGGAATTGGTAACATGACTCCTGAGGTAAATTTGTGGCTATAACAGCAATATTCTCACCTAGACAAAGGAGCAAATTCTCGAGACTAGATGAGTTGGGACTAGATTTGGTAAAAGACAAGTGAGCTAGGCATGTACTAGAAACACCCAATTCACTCCTGGGGTAGAAGTCTCCTGCAGGCCAGGGCCCAGTGTACTGCTGCTGTGTGAGTGGATGGGATTTGTGCCTTAGCGGAACTGGCCCAGAAAGCAAGGAAAGAGATTGCTGACTATCTGGCTGCTGGGAAGGATGAACGAGCTCGGATCCGAGTGGAGCATATTATCCGAGAAGACTACCTTGTGGAGGCCATGGAAATTCTGGAGCTGTATTGTGATTTGCTGCTGGCTCGGTTTGGTCTCATCCAGTCTATGAAGTAAGATAATTTTGTCTTTTTTTTTTAAACTTAAATTTAGGTATGATTTATAGAAAAAAACTGTGCATATGTATACAGTTTGATGAGTTTGGACATATGCATACACCTGCATAGCATACCATCACCACAATCAAGGTAATAAACATTTGTTACCTCTAGAAGTTTCCTTGTGTCCCCCCCACACACTCTTTTTTGATAAGAACACATGACATCAGATCCCTACCCTCTTAACATTTTTTTTTTTTTAGATTTTATTTATTTGACAGCACAAGCAGGGGGAGCAGCAGGCAGAGGGAGAGGAAGAAGCAGGCTCCCCGCTGAGCAAGGAGCCCAATGCAGGACTCGATCCCAGGACCCTGGGACCATGACCTGAGCCAAAGGCACTTAACCGACTGAGCCACCCAGGCATCCCCCTCTTAACATTTTTAAAAAAGATTTATTTATTTATTTTAGAGAGAAAGAGCACGCATGCACCAGGAGGGAGGGGGTGGAGGAGCAGAGGGAGAGAATCCAAAGCAGACTCCGCGGTAAGCGTGGAGCCTGACAGGGGCCTTGATCTTACAACTGTGAGATCATGACCTGAGCCGAAACCAAGTGTCAGACACTTAACCAGCTGAGCCACCCAGGCGCCCCTCTACTCTCTTAACATTTTTAAGTGCCTAGTATAGTATTGTTAACTGTATGCACAGTGTTGTTCAGTAGGTTTCTAGAACTTCATCTTGTATAACTGTAATGAAATGAAATAAGATATTTTGAAGACCTAGATCAAATCACCTTTTTGAGAAAGGGATTTTGAGAAGGGAGTAATACCAGTCTACTGCATGTGGGGGGCTAGAACTAGGGGGACTACTTCACATAGCCAAGGACCTTTTTCCTAATACCTTTGCTGGAAGGACTGATCTCCATGTAAACCACTGAAAAGAAAATAAAGACTCTGAAATCAAAAGGTCTAAGTTTGGGGCGCCTGGGTAGCTCAGATTTAGGCGTCTGCCTTCGGCTCAGGTCATGATGCCAGGGTCCTGGGATCGAGTCCCACGTCGGGCTCCTGGCTCGGCGGGGAGCCTGCTTCTCCCTCTCCCTCTGTCTCCCCGCCTGCTCATGCTCTCTCTCTCTCTGTATCTCTGTGTCTCAAATGAATAAATAAAAAAGATCTTTTAAAAAAAAAAAAAAGGTCTAAGTTTGAGTCTTGGCTCTACCATTTCCTGACTTTGTGACCTTGGGCTTGTCAGAGATTCCCCAGAAGTAAAATAGGATGATAAAAATGGCTAGAAGCCCTAGAATTATTTGTGAGAATCCAATGAGATTTGTGAAAGAACTTTAGAGGCTATCAAACATATGATACAAATTCTGGGGTTTTGTTGGTTTGTTTTAAAGAATTTTTTTTTTTAAAGATTTTATTTAGGTGTGCCTGGGTGGCTCAGTCGGTTAAGTGTCTGCCTTCAGCTCAGGTTATGATCCCAGGGTCCTGGGATTGAGTCTGATATCAGGCTCCCTGCTCAGTGGGGAGTCTGTTTCTCCCTCTGCCTCTGCTCCTCCCCTGCTCGTGCTCTCTCTGGCTTACTGTCTCAAATAAATAAAATCTTTAAAAAAATTTTTATTCATTTGAGAGAGCACGAGCAGGGGAGGAGCAGAGGGAGAGGGAGAAGCAGACTCCCCACCGAGCAGGGAGCCCAATACGGAGCTTAATCCTGGAACTCTGGGACGATGACCTGAGCCACCCAGGTGCCCCTGTTTTCTTTTAAAGAATATTAAATTTTATTAATTTTTTTCTTTAATTAGGGAACTAGATTCTGGTCTGGCTGAATCCGTGTCTACACTGATATGGGCTGCTCCTCGGCTCCAGTCAGAAGTGGCTGAGTTGAAAATAGTGAGTACAGTGAATTTCAGTGATGTCTGAGGTTTGTCATATTTTTAGGTTGGTTAACAAAATTCACTTCTGCTTATTTGACCAGATATTTTGTACCCCTTTCATGGTGTCTTTGAAACAGGCTTTATAAATTTGTCTCTACCTCCTTTTCAGGCCTTGTATAATGCAACAGAACAGTGTTTTCAAACTTAAATAATTTTTTTTAAGGAGCAAAGTTTTGTGTATCTCCAGTTTTGTCTTGTTTTTATTGTAATGTTAGTTAAGTATATTCAAATAGAAAAGTTCTTAAGCAACTGTAAACCAGTAAAGTTAAAATAACATTAACTTAAGGTGACAGATGTTTTGCTTCATTAATTTCACAAATATTCATCGGGTGTATGTTACAAGTGAGGTGGGCACTGAGGGTACAGTAGTGAGCAAAACATGACACCAGCCCTACTCTTGTGGGTTTAAAATCTAGCAGAAGAGATAGACGTTAAAAACTTCCCCATCACAACATGGATGTGGCACTGACTGCTAGGATACAAATTCAGTTGAGTTGTTCTCTCCTATTTTCTGCATCTTTGCCTTTTTTGTTTTATTCTCTAGATTGTCTCAGTCATCTCCTGACCCATCTTTTGAGATTTCCTGGTCTTCTGTATGTTTTTATTTTTAAGAGCTCTTTCTAATTCTTTATTTGAATACTTCATAGTCTGTTGCTTTTGTTTCATAGCTGTAATGTCTTTTAACTGAGAATATTAGTTTCTTATTAACTTTTCTTGTTCCTTTTTTTTTTTTTTTAAGATTTTATTTATTTGCGAGAGAGAGAATGAGAGACAGAGAGCATGAGAGGGGGAGGGTCAGAGGGAGAAGCAGACCCCCTGCTGAGCAGGGAGCCCGATGTGGGACTCGATCCCGGGACTCCAGGATCACGACCTGAGCTGAAGGCAGTCGCTTAACCAACTGAGCCACCCAGGCGCCCTCTTGTTCCATTTTCTTGTTCTCTTTCTTTGTTTTAGACTATTTTGTAGTAGAGGCTTTTCACAGAAGTTTGGTGACCCTTGATTGTTGGTTTATATTTGAAAGTGAGGCATTTAAAAAGCGGCTTGGAATCTCTTGTGTGCCTGAGGGGGCTTATTGCCAGATGCCTTCACTATTGAATGATCTAAGCCCTTTCTTAAGGGAACTCCAGAGTACCAGGAACTAGTTTTTTTCCTCGGTATGGTCATTTCCTTCAGAGAGGAATCCTCTTTTTTTACCTTGAGGTTATAAGCTGGCAGAATTTCTGAGAACCAGAGGAGAAGGAAGCCAAAGGTCTCATTCTTCTCTTTTAGAAGACTTATACGTAATTTTTCTATTGTCATTATGTGTCTCTGCTCTCTGCTATGCTTGGAGTTCAGAATCCCTTTAGTCTAACCTCACCAGAGAGTAAGCCTCCTGTATTCTGATCTGGTAGGGCTGGGAGTCAGAGTTTTGTGAGTAGAGGAATGGTGGGAGAGTAGAGGCAACTGCTCCTCCTTTTAGCTCACGACCCCGAGATCGAGAGTCCCATACTCCACCGACTGAGCCAGCGAGGTGCCTCAGAGGCAGCTGCTGCTTATACAGACTTTTAACCTCAGTCTCTGTCTCTCTCTTTTTTTTTTAAGTTTTTATTTAAGTAATCTCTACACCCAATGTGGGGCTTGAACTCATGACCCTAGATCGAGAGTTGCATGCTCCTCCAGCTGAGCCAGCCAGGCGTCCCAACCTCAGTTTCGTTGTAACCTCTCCTGTATTCTTCCTTTATATTAAAATTTATTCAAGATGAAACACATTTACATGATTTTAAAAAGGTGAACTCATAAAGGAACTAGAAGAAAACTAGGCAGATTTAAAAAAATGATCTCATAGTGGAAAAGTCCATAAAACCCGAAAGCCATAAACAAAGAGCAATAAATTAAGAAAAATAAAAAATTCCTGCATAATATAAAGCAACCAAGAACTGTTATTTAAAAGACAAATGACAGGGGCGCCTGGGTGGCTCAGTCCGTTAAGCGGCTGCTTTCGGCTCAGGTCATGATCCTGGGGTCTTGGGATCGAGCCCCACATCCGGCTCCCTGCTCAGCGGAGAGCCTGTTTCTCCCTCTCCATCTGCCTGTCACTCTGCCTACTTGTGCTCTCTCTCTGTCAAATAAATAAATAAAATCTTTAAAAAAAAAAAAAAAAAAAAAAAAGACAAATGACAACCTTAAGTCATAAGTACCAGGTCTACATACTGAACAATGAGTGCCTCCTTACTGAACTCTCAGATGTTGGGGCCACTCTGGTTCAATGCCTGCCTGGATTTTTTGAATCTTCTTCCTACACATACTTTGGTTTCTTTTAGTCTATTCAGCTTAGGGTTTTGTTCAGAACACAGATCTGATTCTGTCACTACCCCTTGCTTTAAAGCCCTTTAGTAGCTGCTGTTTTTATGATGGAAACAATTCCTAATATGGCCTACATAGTTCCGCATTGTGTGGCCCCTTTATGCCTTTCTTTCTTCATTTCCTTTTTTGTGTGTGTGTGTGTGTTTTTGTTGTTTTTTTTTAAGATTTTATTTATTTATTTATTTGACAGAGACAGCTAGAGAGGGAACACAAACGGGGAGTGGGAGAGGGAGAAGCAGACTCCTGGCTGAGCAGGGAGCCCGACGCGGGGCTCGATCCCAGGACCCTGAGATCATGACCTGAGCCGAAGGCAGACGCTTAACGACTAAGCCACCCAGGCGCCCTCTTTCTTCATTTCCTATCACACTTCTCCCTGGGGCTCAACACTGACTTTATTTCAGCTTGAGGATTGACCCTGTTTTTCTACCTGAGGCCTTTGCACATGCTGTTTTCTTTTCCTAGAATGTTCTTCCCTCCCTCTTAACTCCTAGTCATCCTTTACATCTCAGTGAAGCATCATCCCTTTCTTCAGGAAGCCTTACCTTTTTTTTTTTTTTTTTTAAGATTTTATTTGAGAGAGAGAGAACAAGTGGGAGGGGCAGAGGGAAGGGAGAGGAAGAGAGGATCTCGAACAGACTCTGCGCTGAGGAAGGAGCCCAGTTCGGGGCTTGTTCCCACAACCCTGAGATCATGACCTGAGCTGAAACCAAGAGTTGGACGCTTAACCAACTAAGCCACCCAGGCTTCCCCTTACATGACGTTTTTGATCAGATCTAACTTCACTGTTGTAAGTTATTGACAGTGTGTGTACTTTCACTTGGTGATACTTAACTGTGGCTACATTTGTATCTTTATTTGTGTGACTGAGTAATGACTGGTTTCCTCAGAGATTCTAAGACTTTAAGAGTAGGAACAATGTCTGTTTTTGTTTATTGTGTTTATAGCATATGTCATAATGTCTATGAGAGAATTTGGCACATAGTTACAGCTCGATGGATGGATAAACAAATATGAACTAACAATGTATCCCTTAAAAGTTTTACAGGCCTGGGTTTTTTTGAAATCCTGTAATAGAAGCATGGTTACTGTTGATAGGAAGCTTGAAGCAGTCTGTAAGAATGGTTTCCACTTTCATTTACTGTTGTTTTTTCTCTATAGGTTGCTGATCAGCTCTGTGCCAAGTATAGCAAGGAATACGGCAAGTTATGTAGGACCAACCAGATTGGAACTGTGAATGACAGGGTAATGAGCATACTTAACATGATGCAGTAGACAGGGTGTGGGCATGTTATCTTGGCTTGATTGTAGTGGGTCCTACTGTATGGCTGAGTTAATCTAGGGTTGCATATTTTATAGTGAGGGTGAGAAAGCTCTCTGGCTGGCTGTGCAGTCAGCTCCTTACCCCTTCCCTAAACCTCTGATTGTGAGGCCCCCAGTCCTTTGTGCCCCTTGTGATTTGTGCATGTAGAAGCAAGGTGATGAAGAGTGGGTGAATTCAAATGTGGAAGGCAGCATTATCAGTCTTACCAACACCTGGGTCATGTGTAACCAGAGACCATGAGAGGGGCATGGGTTTGTAATAATGCTTTGTGACTGAAAAAAAAATGATTTAACCGGTCAGAACCTCCTTTTTCCTCAATTAATTTACCTGTAAAATAAGAGGAACAAAGTTTAAAAGTGAGTCAGGTTAGGCTGATTGGCATAGATTTTAACCCTGGGTCTTTTACTTACAGCTAATGCACAAACTGAGTGTGGAAGCCCCACCCAAAATCCTGGTGGAGAGATACCTGATTGAAATTGCTAAGAACTACAATGTGCCCTATGAGCCTGACTCTGTGGTCATGGTGAGTAGAGTGTCTTTCAGAGTACAGAGGGGGAAATGAGTCTCTGGATATCATTTTCTTAAAAAATAATCCTATCCTTTGCACTAAAGTTTGTGTGTGGGAGATTAAGCCTTTGTCCAATTAGTGCCTTTTTGGGTAATGATAAATATGCCTGCATTTCTCAAAGAGTATTAAAGGATCAGATGAGATGAATGACTGGAAGGCACTTAGAAAAGGTACAAACCTCGATGCAAATACAGAATGGCACTATTGCTGCTTTTCGATGAAGTTCAAGGAATTGAAGCAAGAAATGCCCCAAGACCCCGAATGGATTCTAAAACTATTAGGTGCCTGCCGCCGTGTGTTAGACAGTGCACTGAGACCTGAGAATACAGAGATAAAAACAAGTTCCCTGTCCTGAAGAGGTTTACAGTGTAAGGGGGGGCAAATATGCAAATAGTAATCCTTCAGTTAAGGTCAGTGGGGTGTAGTGGGTTCTTTGCTGTGCTGCTTAGACAACACTCCCCCATCCCAGATATACACACCTAAGGATAAAAGCATTTATTTCCCCACCTCTTGAGAGTATTGATGACTGGTGGCTCAGACACTCCAGCAGTGGCCCTCAGAAGAAAGCTGCTTCATCCACAGTCTTTTCTGCAGGACAGCCTGTATTCAGTAACTGGGTTTTAAAGACTCTGTCCCAGTCGGGGGTACATGTTGCAGGCCCATCCCCGCTCAGAGCTCCTTAAGGAATCGACTGAGCAGTTGTGACTGTACAGCAGCCTAGCCCGGCTGCCTTCACTTCCCCACAGGTCTTTATCCCAAGGGACCACGCCAGCACCTTCCTCCACACTGGTCTCCATCTCAGAGTCTGCTTCTGGGGGAACCTGGCCTGCAATGTGGGTTAATGATACGGGTTTCTCTCTTCTTCTCAGGCAGAAGCTCCTCCTGGGGTAGAGACAGATCTTATTGATGTTGGATTCACAGATGATGTGAAGAAAGGGGGTCCTGGAAGAGGAGGAGGGGGAGGTTTCGCAACACCAGTTGGTGGACCTGATGGAACAGTGCCCATGCCCATGCCAATGCCCATGCCCTCTCCAAGTACTCCTTTCTCCTACCCACTTCCAAAGGGACCAGTAAGTATACATAGAAGTGTGGGTGTAAACTGTAGAAAATGTAACAAGATGACACATTGGATGTATGAATACACAGGAGTTGTAGGTTGTCAAGAAGATTCTGCAGTAAGAACATTTGGTATTAGTGATCATATTGTGGAAAAATTACTGGGATTTGGAGAAAGTCTTTTGTTAATGATGTGGGAAAATATAGAGAGATGGTGCTAGAGAAACTTTTTCTTGTAGCTTTACTGAATACCTTTGGGACCTGTAGCAGGCATACTAGTAGTTCTTTCCAAAAATGAGTACTACTTATTACCAGGTAGAAAAACCTCTTTTGTAGACAAAAAGGTGAAGGTCATTACTAGTAATAGGAAAGTCTGATTAGAATCTTCCCCTGTAGACATCCAGGCAGTTGATTAGTAATTTGAAGACTAGCCTTTGGCTTTAGATCTTTAAAAATCTGGAATCCTTCTGGGCATTTTTTTTCTTTTGGAGCTCTTGAATATATATACATATTGAATATATATCTTGAATATTCACACTGAATACGTGTAGGTATTGCTCCCTTACCATACCCAAACCTCAGAAACTGCAAAACGGGGCCGTGTCTCTGATGTTGCCTTTCTCCTCTTGCAGTCGGATTTCAATGGATTGCCAATGGGGACTTATCAGGCTTTTCCCAATATTCATCCACCTCAGATACCAGCAACTCCCCCATCGTATGAATCTGTAAGTGCTTGAGCCTCTTTTGTAAGCAGCAGGAGAGTGAATCCCATGAAGAGAGAGCAAAATAATGGCCACAGGGAAGGCAAAGTTTTGATCATTTCCTAGTTACCAGCATTGCTCTTGCTTTGGATTTTTGTGTTGCTTTAACATTACCCTGGAAATGGGGTGGCAGGGCAGCATCACTGGTGGCAGGGCTTTGTTTGCAATTAAGCCAGGAATCAGGAAGGAGCTGCAGATCTCCTAGAAAGTTCTAGTAGGGCACTCACCTAGTCTCTTGGGGGGTTTTTTTGGTTGTTTTTGTTTTTTTTAACTAGGCAGAGAATTGTATTGAGCTGGTGTAGTCTTACTGCTAGAATATCATAATTAAAATACCAGTTTTACAAATTCAACACTGTGTAAAAGAATAGTGGCCAGATTTTTATGTTAAACAGAAGTGTCCAGTTAGTAAACTTAAGCCTATAACATTACTTTTACATTTTCATCTTATAGATGAAACTTGTTATAAATATGGTAACCATGCCTTGAATTGAATTGTTGGTGATTGCATAGCTTTGATTCAGGATTAGAGGGCTCCTTTTCTGTCAGCCTTGTTTCCTCAGCTGGTATATGCCTTTTGAGACCTATTTCCATCTGATGCATTACAGTTGGTAGGGCATTTGCTGCGAGATCGCCCTGTTCCTGAACTTGCTTAGTGTTCTTTCCTTTGGTTTTCTCTTGGGCCTGGGTTTTCTTACGTTTCGGTCTTGCATGCATTGAAGCATTGCCCACAACTGTTTCTAGGAATGAGGTAGATCTTCAGTATTAGAGGACTTGGTTCTTGGAGATGAATTCAGTGGGTTAGTGCTTTCTCTCTGCCCAGAAGGTGAAGGTATCAAAGAGAGGTGTTAATGGTGTGGTAAGAATTTTCTTTTTCTCTGCTTGGTGGTTAAGAGTTTAACATGTTATCTGATTGGAAGATCAGGAAGGAGTATAGGGGGTGGAGGGGCAGTTTCTTTGGAGGAGGTTCTGTTGCTTCTGCTGAGCGGCTTAGCTTTTGGAAAACACAGGGGCTTATACCAATATCAGTACTTTGTCCAGTAATGCCATTGCTCTCTCCCCTAGTAACAATCTTTGTGTTTTAGGTTGATGACCTTAATGCTGATAAGAATGTCTCTTCTGCACAGATTGTTGGTGAGTGTGAATCAGAAACCCTCAGTGCTTGAACCCTTTGCTGTTTTCTCATTACTGCTCCTGCCTCAGAGATAGTGTTCATGTTTGTGGCATTTTACCCACATGCCGTGTCTTCTTCCAGAGTGTAGTAGGATGAAAATAGAACTTAGGATTTCTCTCATCCAAAAAGAAAATATCTTTCTTGGTTGCAGAGAATCTCCCAAGTTCCTTGTTTCTGTTAATGGTATCATTATTCTTTCAACCTCAAGTTCTTTATGGTCCTGCTGCTTCAAGTTCCGTTGTACCTAGAAATAGCAAAAGAGATCAATCTAGCTATTTTTCTATCTAGATATAGATAACATATTTTTAAGCTTGAGCATTAAAGAGGGGGCAGTAGATAAAACCATAAATGAATAGCTCAATGACTTTTCATAAAGCAAGCATGCTCGTGTGATCATCTGCTCAGAAAGTAAAACACTACCAGCACTATGGAAACCAGAGGGAGGGGGAAAGTTTTTAAATTGGAGATAGTTTTATTGAGGTATATTTTGATGATACTTCAGTAAAACTGGTGTAGAACATTTCCATCACCCCAGAAAGTTCTCTTATGTTCCTTTCCAGTCAAGTCCGTCAATCCACTCTCTACTTTGGAGGCAAACACTGTTGTTTTCTTTTTCTTTTAAGATTTTATTTTTACAGAAAGAGAACATGAGCGTGCATGGGGTAGGGAGAGGGAAAGAATCTCAATCAGACTTCTCTCTCAGCGTGGAGCCTGACATGGGGCTCAGTCCCATGACCCCGAGATCATGACCAGAGCCGAAACCAAGAGTCGGATGCTCAACTGACTGAGCCACTCAGGCACCCCACTATTCTTACTTTCTAAAAGTAGTTGAGGTTTGCCTTTTCTAGAACTTAGATACAAATGGAAACATACAGTAGGTAGAGAGGGGGATGATTTTAACTTGTAAAATACAAAATGGAAGACTGGTAATTCAGATCCTATTACATCAAACAATAAGGACATTAACATTCCTCATAAAAAAATTTTTCCCCCTGAGCCTTAAAGAGGGGCTCATTCCAACAGAATTTTAGTACCACCCCTTGGACTTTGTCGTGATGGGAGCAGACCTTTGTGAAAGGGGACAGTCTGAGTGCATGCTCTGTGTACCTAGTCCCAGGTACCACACTTTGAATTTCCCTTAATCTTTTTTCTCACCATAGTAAAGTAAAACAGATAGGAGTCAGCTGTATTAAGGAAATGTAGATTTAATTGTCCTGAAAATTTTTATTGACTTTTAGAATTATTATTTTTTAAAAACCAGTGTTTTCTCCTGTATTTTTGTTTCTGTCAAAGGGGAATGTGGGCTTTGAGGATCTGAGCCACTTTTCTCTGGTGTTTGTAACACTGTGCTCCTTACCCTAATTTAATTAGGTCCTGGGCCCAAGCCGGAAGCCTCTGCAAAGCCCCCTTCCCGACCTGTGGATACCTACAACAGCTTTGTCCTGCCAGAGTTGCCGTCTGTGCCAGACACACTGCCAACTGCATCTGCTGGTGCCAACACCTCAGCATCTGAGGACATTGACTTTGATGATCTTTCCCGGAGATTTGAAGAGTTGAAAAAGAAAACCTAGTTCTCTTAAACCAGGCAACCTCCAGGCTCTGAGATTTGAGACTGAGCTTTTTCTCCTTGTAACAAAGAATCTCCATGAAATTCGTTTTCATCTCTTAACCATCACTGAGCACACTCTTCCTCTGGGTTCTCTTTCTGCTCTAAATTCTGCTGCTTTCCAGTTCTCTGTTGCTCCTAAGAAACTAATGATTAGAGACTATGAGGCCAGAGCAGCTGACCCTGGGCAGCCGAGCTTGTCCATCTCCCTTGAGTGTGTGAGCCCAGGTTCTCCCATCACCTGTCCTTCTGTTCCTCCACAGGGGCGTGGGAAGGTGAAAGCATTATGAGGAGAGCTGCCAAAGATGGCTGGACACAGAGAAGAATACTTCATGAAGTCTCTCAGCCCTGTGCTGAAGTTCTAGACTTAGAAACAAACCCCTCTGTCCAGAGGGATTTGTAGTGAGCAAAGGTGTGCCATGAATGGGAGAGACGGACTCTGGAAGCCCCTTTAACAGCTCTTGGAAGCTGGGTGCTCTCATTGGCTTATACACTACTCGCTGCAGGCACTGTTCTACCTGGATCCAGTTGCAGAGTTTATTGGGAAAGTTGAAGGCTTCTCTTGGATCTACTGGATTCTCAGGGAGCCCTCCGTGGCCTTTTGCTTTGAGTGCTGTGTTCCCCTCTTACCAGAGGGCAGCACTGCATAAACTCCTGTTTCCCCCAGGGCATGTTCTGTTGGACTGCATTTACTGGTGAACGAAGGACAGGTCACACACTGGGCAGAAGTCACCAAGGCTAGGGTGGGCTTCCAGTTGCCTTAACAGAAGTACTCAAGTTTCTTGGGTAGTGAGCTGGAATGCCTACAGGGGAAGTGGGGTTCCTGTTTTCATTTGAAAACTTTATGAATAAGAGAACCTTTAAAAACTGATTTCACATAAGTTTTGGGTGCCCATAAAAAATGTGGCTGCAGTTGTTGACTACTTTCCTAGGTGGATGAGACTCTTCCTATTGTAACTTAACGGTGTTCCTTTACCCGCTAGCTGAGGCCATCCTTGCCCAGAGGGATGGCTTTGGGATCAGAAGATAGGACTCTGCTTCTGTGTAGTGTAAATGTACACACCTGTTTCAAGCAACTTTAATGTGTTTGATTGGTTTGTATCTCATAGCTCAGTAGCTGATAATAAAGTTAAAAATTCTGTGCCCTGCTTTTTCCACTGGTTTGGTCAAGTGATGAAGTGCAAATTGGATTTTAGTGGAGAGTATTTTAAGCAAGTGACCCATGCTGGGCACAAGCCAGACCTTACCTTTGGTTCCTTGGTAACGTGGATGCCTGGAGCTGCGAGGAGTCCATTTCTCTTTCTGTATTTAAGCCTAGATAGCCTTTGGGAGTTTGCTTCGTTAGTCCTCTGGGACAGGGCTCCCCATTAGCCAAACCTCATGCTTATATCTTTGATTTTAATAAGCTGCAGTGAGCTCACCTCTGACTCATACATATTTCCCACAGCCATGCTGAATATATTGGTGGTAGGTGTTTCTTTACTTGCTGTTTGGCAGCAGAGCTGGTTTATCCTGTATCACTCTTGTAGTGTTAACCCTTTCTTGACAGTGATCCATAAACCTAAGAACTTGCTGCCACGGGGATTTTGATTGCTCAGTGATTTACAAAATTAATGGTGTATTATAAACCGGTAATTTTCTAAACTGTACCATGCAAAGATAATCTTTTAAAAGTATTTGAGAGAGAAAGCACAGAGGGAGAAGCAGGCTCCCCACTGAGCAGGGAGCCCAACATGGGGCTCGATCCCAGGACCCTGGGATCATGACTTGAGACACTTAACTGACTGAATCACGCAGGTGCCCCCAAATAGCTCATCTTTTAAAGCCTTAGTGTTACTGCCCACTGCTGTCATGGCTGTTTGCTCACGTGTTCCGGTGCCACTGGATTCCTAGCAAACTGGAGAGCTTCTGTGGCACCACTTCTGTCAGTGCATCGTCTTTCAGAGTCTATTCAAAGACAAAAGGAGAAAAGTGAGGGAATTAAAATTGATGCTAATGTTGGAGGGGAAGAGTGCCAATAGATTAAAAAACTAGTGTAAACACTGTTTCCTTTAATGATTTACTGTCAGGCATTGGAGTGTTTCTGCTACTTAATAGTTGAAGACCAGCTATTTATAGGACTGCAGATGTCCTCTAAACTGGGTGTCCTATGAAAATCGTTGCCAGAGCTATGGAGACTAATAAAGGGACTACGCTGCTACTGTGCATTATGTCCGTCTGTAATCTTAAGAGCAGCAACAGTTGAGTTTTTCTAATGATAAAATGATGACAAGTTTATATTTCAGTTACTGAGTCGGAGTTACCTACCTTAAGGGACGTTCTTTCTTTACCAAAGGCCATGAGAATGACGGAAACAAAAAGGTTAATGATCACAAGTACCATCAAGAAGACACTGGTGAGAATCAGAAAGGATCCCAGGATTGGGTCTAAATCAATAACCTGGAAAGAGACAAAATATTTTGATTTTAAACACTGACAGTTTAACTTCTACTTTAAAAATGTAAGTTATATGCTAATGTTTGGGATATACTCACATAAAATATTTGATGGAAATTAGGGAGAGAAGCAAAACTATTAAAAAGGAAAATGCTTTTGAGTGGACAGAAGAACATGAATGACAGGCTTGATGGGTATAAAAATAGTTGACTTCAGGGCTTTCACAAGAAAACAGGTAAGTCACAGTGGCACTAAATCACTAAAATGATTTAAAGCCCATGTGAGTTTTGGCACCTCTGGAAAATATATCTAAGCACAGAAGCTTGAAAGTAGCAAAAGCATATGGAAAGAATAAACATCAGAAATCATAAAAATTGTTTCTGCCATTCTAAGAACCTCTATAAACCGGAGCATTCCAATAAAATTTAACAAGTTAACCATAAAAAACTGGCTTTTACTTTGTTTTTGGGGGGGTTTTTTTGGTGTTATCTTTTCAAAGTAAGTACTGATTTTTGCCATTCTTTACTTTTCAGCATGAAGAGATCATTCTCAAATACAGGACCTAGGGTGGTTTCCGGAAGAGTAGTTTACATGTTCATTTTAACAAATGATGTTTATTTTCCCTTGGTATTGGCTCATTCACTGTTGCCATTAGGGTACTGTTAAAAAACAAAACAAAACAAAAAACCAGCAACAGCCCAACAACTTAGAGGAGGAATGCTTAAAATAAATATCACTGATGGAAATCTGTATGACCAGATATTGCTTAATTATAACTACTCTAGGTCAACCAAGTAATTTGCACCATTTTTCTTATACTAGTATACTCCATTTTATGAGGTTTTTTTTTTTTTAAGTCAAAAAGGAGGTGTTAGCAAAAGCTCATTGTTTTGTTACTTCCTTAAGTGTCTTAGTATATAAAGTGTTCCAAGGGTGAAGACTTCATTCCCTAATTGAACCTAGAACTGTAACAAGTCTTTCTCAGATCTTAGGAAGGTGAGAACTTTCCACGTTAGAAACTATGTTAAGAAACTATGTAAACTTGCCTATTTTGATTACTAACATTTGAGTTCTAGATTTTCAAAAGGTTAAACTTCATGAAAATCTTTACAATTTCACTAATTTGAATTGTAGTTTTTTCTGTCTTGATCAAATCTATATATGCTAGGGCCCCAAATCCTCATCTGGGTTTCCTATTTAATATAGAAGAGAGATTTGTGTTGGTAGTTCTTGGGGGAGAATAATAGCCTCTGAAATGAGCATTGATTAACTATGAACAGAAATATTGCCGTTCTTTCTGGAATTGTACCTCCCTAGTTTTTTTTAAAAGGCATTTTCATTGTACACTTCAAAGGGCCACTGAGAAAGAAGCAGCAAATACTACTAATCTGGCCAGGTTATGAGAGCATAAATTCAGGCCCAGCGTCCTGAAAATAAGACTAAGAAGTGAGGAAATTGGGACTAGGTGCTTGAAAAGGGGACGCATTTCTGAAAGTAATAGCCCCTCAAGTTGTGTGCATAGATGGCACCAGTGTGCAGTGGTACAAAAGCTGCTGCTGTAAGCAATTCTCGCCTTGTAAACAAAACAGAATCCTGCAGGGAAGCCAGGATGGGGGTTTCACCTCCTCGTGATGAGAGATTCCCATTAGGAGACCAACAACAGTCACTGTTGAGCTGAAGAAAGTCCGGTAGTCAGAGACGCTCCAGCCGAACAGCAGGTTAAACTGAAAAGGAGAAATACTAATTAGAGGGTAGAGAGCAGTAAGGCTGAAGTCACCTCTGTCCCTCCTGGCTAGATAAGGAGGCCAACACAGGACCAAAGGGGCTGGAAATCAAAGAAATGCCTTAGTGGCCATTCAAATCACTATGCCTTAAAAAAGATTCCTTTGTAATTACATAGCATTTTCCTATCAATTTATGTGACCTTCACATCACCCTGTGAGCTAAATTTGAGGAGATGAGACAGATGTCTGCATTTAAGTCCTACTGCTGGTTAAGTATGGAACTACGACTAAAAACCAGCTTTCTTACTTCACTGTTTTTTCCAAAACTCACTGCCAACTTGAACTGATGGTTTTCCGTCTATAGTGCTTTCTCAGGAAGCAATATGATTCCAAGGCCACAGCATTTGGGAAAAGACACTGGGAATGAGGGCTTACAGCAATGGCATAGCCTGTGAGCAGGATCAGGACGACCAGCAAGAAGCCCACCACCTCGTGCCAGGCTTTGCTGAGTGTCTACCGATGACCTGCAGCCTGGGCGACGGTGTAGCAGGTTCCACAGCTGAACAGCTGCCAACAGAACCGGGAAGCCGAGGAGGGGAACGCCTGCTGAGTTTACTTTTATTGCCTCATGGAAGCTGATGAACCTGTACCAAGGAAGGCCGACAGTTACTCAGCTGGTGTCTGCCATCCATTTCTCCAGTGCTTCCCCTGCTCAAGTGTAGCAGCTCTGTGAGTCCTATTAGGTCAAATACTTGTTGATGCAAGAACTCTCCTTTCCAGTGTGGCCTCCAGGACTTGTGGATGTGAGAGCATTGGCCAGAGGCCATGTGTTTGGTTGGGAGATCTTAAGAAACCCTGAAATACAACCCCCAGCAGATTACTCAAAATTCATTCTGCAAATCAAGGCCAGCCTCCTCCGCTGCTCTGGTTTGAGTTAAATGCCCAGTCTCAAAAGGAGAGGAGTTAGCCTCATGAGATGTGCCATTATGCTAGTCTGTTTTCTGTAGCACTCTAATCCTATATTCTCTGGGGGTAATTGATCTCATAGGTGTAAGAGTGCTAAAAGTAGAAAGATGATTGATAGGGACGCCTGGGTGGCTCAGTCGGTCCTGGGATGGAGTCCTGCATCAGGCTCCTTGCTCAACACGGAGCCTGCTTCTCCCTCTGCCTGCCACTTCCCCTGCTTGCGCTTGGTCTGACAAATAAAATCTTAAAAAAAAAAGAGATGACTGATAAACTAGAAGTGAGTGTTACACGTGAAACATATTCATAATCTTGTGTTGCAGCAACTAGGTTACGTGGAAAGACTCCCACAGATAGAGCAAATTGGCACTTGATCACAACTGCTTTAGTGTCTAAGACCTAGGCAGTGCCATATGGCGAGATGGACCTCAACTGTCAACATCATTTAAACTGCACACTCTGTCCCTGCATAAATGGCCCTCTGTAAGGATGACCTGGGATATTTTCTCATTACGCAGATCAGCAGTCCAGACTACTGGCCACTGAAAAAGTAAAGTACCACGTGGCAATACTTGGTCTGGGAACTAGATGCTCTTCCCCATGGGAAAGACCACAGAAGGTGTCCAAAGGGGCACCAGAATGTCTCTTAAGTATGGATAAGCTAATGGATGGACATCCCTACCCAGAAAGCAACCCCCTTTGGTTTTAAAAAATGCACTGGGTTGTGGTTTTATTTAAAGGATGATCATTTGTCATGCCTCAGGCTTTAGTCTTTGGCCAGGGTGCAAAATAGGACTAATTCCAGGTCCTTGCTCTATGAAATTTAAATGCATTACCCTTGACAAGCACATACCTAAGTATTATGAAGGCAGAAGAGATTTTCAGTGTGATAAGCAGTATAAACAGTTTCTTAATTATTTTCTCAGTTGTGGACATTCATCTGAGTTCTCTATTTAACTCTGGTATCATACAAATATAGGTCTGATAGAGCAGTGGAAGAGGAAGGAGAGTTTGAAAGAATACTTGTTTGTAATCAGGAGACTTTAGACATTGAACAGGAATAGACTGTGCTCCTCAGGCTCCCTCTTACCTGTCCCGGTCATAGTGGTATTGTGCATGTTTTTCTTATGCAGAGAAGTAAGCTTCATGTCAGGACCCAGGAGGACAAAGCTAATGAGGATTATGCTCGTGTCCAGAGTGTTTCTTTGCTTAGTGAAGAACCTCCACCTCTGCTGTTCCAGCCGACGACCCTAAACAGAGACCCCACAGTCACTACTGCTTGCCTTAAAGATTAGCCAGGTCTTTCCCTAATGAAGTATTTTAACACTGGCAAAACACTAAGCTGGGGATCTGTCAAATCTAACTTGGACACAATGGGTTATGGTCTTGGTTCTGCACGGCAGTCACTCAGCTGCTGCTTATAGAAAAGCTGGCTTTCTCTAATACAACTTGCATTGGATATACTCATTTCATTCTTGTTGCTTAAATTTAAAAAGGTTATCAAATTACTTATCAAGCCTGAAAATAAGATATGTTGTCCTAAGATATAGATTCTTTTATTTAAAAAAAAAAATTTTTTTTTTTTTTTTAAGATAGATTCTGTTTTGGTGCCCTTACCTGTACTTTTGAGTACTTGCTCTGTTCATCATATTTTCAATTCTTGCTGTTACCTTATGCAGGGATAATACAACTGTACAAAAAAATAATATTCTTTTTACAGCCTTAATTCCTTAACTCTTGAAAACTGGAAGAGCTACTTGGTGGAAAGCCAGTCAGCCTTTAGCTGAATTCAGGCTCTGGAAAGGACCAAAGTCATAGCCATAATTCTTGTAATAGCTCATTGTGGAGCTCCCCTGATAACACGGGAAATCTTGAGAATTTCTTACATCTAACGCTTTCAATTCACCTGTACAAAGGCACAGTAACAGACTAGTAGGTAACAGATGACTTGTGAGATGAGAGACCAAGCAAAGTCCTTCTTTGATGCCTGAAGGGAAGTTCAAGTGTCCAGTCTCAGCGAGGGGAAGAACGCACCTGAGAACAACAAAGAACACCTAGAGTCAAGAGTCTTCAAAGCTTGTGCCCTCTTCCTTTCAAGTTCTGTCTTTGAAATCAGTGCAACTGTTTCTGGATTATCTCTCTCTTTTTAGATTTTATTTGAGTGAGAGAGCATGTGTGGGGGAAAGGGCAGAGGGAGAGGGAGAGCATCCCAAACAGACTGTGTTGAACATGGAGCTGATGCAGGGCTCAATCCCACAACCCTGAGATCATGATCTGAGCCGAAAGCGAGAGCCAGCCACTTAACCGACTGAGCCACCCAGCTGCCCCACGTGGATCATCTATTTCAACTGTTCCTGAATCTCTACACTTCACTTGGTATTTCCTCTAGAGCTCTCATGGATATTAACTGAGATCACACATGCATAACTATTGGAGAAATGCACTGTTTGCACTAGTCAGTAGAGGGGAAGGATATACTCGTGATCCCACCTCGAGGGTACTGTCTGTGACTTCACAGCTGTTAACAGGTGTTGCCCTTGCCAAGCGAGAACAGGTGCAGAGATGCACCGACTAGTTGTACTCTTGCCATATGATGTTTGGTAGAGAACTGATGACTGCAATGTAAAGTGTGGGGAGAATGGAATTTAAAGCTCTTTAAAATTAGTATGATGAAAGTGCTCTGAGCCATTTCAAATTTAGTTACTTTTTAAAAGTAACTGAAGTAATATCCCATGAATACTAATAGTATCCTGGGGATACTCAGACATTTATATAAGAGTAGACTAAAAAGCCTCAGATTCTACCTAGAAGGACAGTGAGATGGTTGTTTATAAAATCATGAAAGGTCTTGTGAATATAAACTTTCATAAAGCCCCAAAATATTAGAATTAAGATGTGTCCCTTACAGTAGAAAGTACATTTAAGAATAAAAGGAATTCCTACTTCACATTTTTAGCTCTTAAGACTGGGACTTTCCCATGTTTACTTCAGCCCTCTTTGTTTTTTTGTTTTGTTTTTTGGTAGTTACTAACAATAAAAAACCCTATGAAGACCCACAGGAAGCCTTCATGCTCCATTTAGAAGTGTAGAAGTCTACTCAAAGTATACAACTCCTGATCAGAAGTAACACCTGGTGGTAAATGGAAGGATACTAATGGGCAAATTCTGGGGAAGAGAAGACAGACAAAAGAAGTTTGATTAGGAAAGACTTCCTGTTAAAGGTAGGAGAATTGAATATACGAGCTTCCCTCTAATCTCATAAAATGACACTATAATGATAGTGACAGGATAAAAAAACAACCCAAAGAAAAAGGAGGGTAGATGACAGCAACAAACTACTGGAAGCTGGAAAACAGAAGAATGACACGGACAGCAGATTCAAGAAAGCTAAAGGCAAAGTCAGCTGTATAGAAAACCCAGAAGCAAACCCAGAAAGGCTGGAAAATTGCCGGCATTAGGTACTTCTGAATGTAAGGTCAGATGAAACTGAAAATATAACTGATTGCAAGTGTGAACATAAACAATTAGATCCCAGATTGCCTCCCTCACCATTCACAACTAGGTATTTGCTATTCATCCTGCCTTCCACCACACTAAAACTAAAGGTTTATTACCTATTGTTGAACTAGAGAGAATCTGAAGTCAGGGGCACCAGGTCTATTTGCAAGTAGTGGTCTACTGGGAAAGAATTCCGAGAAAGCTTTTTATTTTTATTTTGAGAGAGAAGAGAGAGACAGAGTGCTCACATGAGCAGGGGAGGGGCAGAGGGAGGAGGAGAGAGGAGAGAATCCTAAGCAGCCCCAAGCTCAGTGCACAGCCCAACTCAGGGCTCTATCTTAGACCCTGAGACCATGACCTGAGCTGAAATCAAGAGTCAGACACTTAACCGACTGAGCCACCCAGGCGCCCCTAAGAAAAAGTTTTTATACTGCATGGTGAGATGCCTCCCAGCCCCTCTTCTCAACAGGCCCTGAGAGGTCTAAAAGGCAGACATCCTCAAAGCAGGAGTTTGGAGGGTCCCTCATTGTGAAAACTGCCCGAAAGACATTGATAACAGTCGACAAGCTCTTTCCATGAACAAAGAGCTTCTAACTAGTATTTCTTTGCTTTTTACTGTCTCTGTCTTCAACATGAAAAAACAGCCACATACTGAACCTCAACACTAAAACTGGAGACCAAATAAAAAAAAAAATAAAAGAAGTTCAGAGGCATTAGAGAAAGTGAAAGAGCAGGAGGGAAAAAAAAAAGCCTGTAACATTCTCAGAGAGTCAAAAGAGGATACCGTGTCCATAAAAGAACAGGATACTACGAAAAAAATATTGTGAGGACAAACACAATTCTTGAAAATTAAATTATCAAGATGAATACTTCAAATTTCAAACCACTTATTAAATTTATCTCCCAGAAACTAGAAGAAAAAGATGGAAAAGCAAAAATAAGAAAAATCAAAGGATCAGCCCAGGCATCCCAGTGTCAAAATGTCAGGAACATTCTCTCAAAAGAGAACAGAGAAAATGGAGAAGAAATTAACAGAAATCTGGGAGAAAATTTCTCAGAACCTAAGGGCACATTGCCAGGTTAGAGGACTCACCATGAGGAGAGAGAAAGTTCTAAAAACTTTTGGGAGTTGGGGGCATCATCATCTTTTTTTTTTTTTTTTTAATTTATTTATTTGACAAAGCGAGCACAAGTAGGCAGAGCGGCAGGCAGAGGGAGAAGGAGAAGCAGGCTTCCCAATGAGCAGGGAGCCCGATGGGGCTCAAGCCCAGGACCCCAAGATCGTGACCCAAGCCAAAAGCAGACGCTTAACCCACTGAACCACCCAGGTGCCCCCATCATACTTCTTAACAACAACATGAGAAGCTAGAAGGCAATGGAGCTATACTTTTCAAAATTCTGTAAAAACAACGGTATCCAGAATAATTAGCAATCAAGTATGATGGCAGATAAGAACATTTTTGGACCTTGAAGGCTTAAAAAAATTTACTTCTTCTGCACCCTTGTAGTAATTTCCTGGAGGATATGCTCCAGCCAAATGAGAAAGTAAACCCAGAGAGGAAAACATGGGATTCAGGAGAAAGAAGATCCAACAGAGGAGAGATGTCAAGATAATCCCAGGATGATAGGGAGAATCCAGGATGAGCGCTGTACAGCAGACCCAGAGAATAACCAATCTGAATTGTACCAAAAGGATGGAGGGCCCCAGAGAGGGCCTTTTATCTTTTAAAAGATAAAATAATAGGTTGCTTGATACTTTTTGAACAGAATGAGATTTTTACTTCTAGGAGGAGTTTGCAAACCAATGCAAAACCAAGCAAATGAAATAAAGGTAATTATAAACTCTAAGGAAAATGTAGAAAAAAAGAAACTGTAATACATTACATGGCTCATCTTTGAGAAATCATTTAGATAATCACAATAATGGAAATAAATATTAAACTAACCATAAATTATTACTATATTGGGAGAACAAGGAAAGAGAAAAGTGTGTGTGTGTTTTATGTGTGGGTTTAAGAAAGTTAAATGCTCATCACCAAAGGAAGAAATAGATAATATGTAAAACTGAAAATTCATGAAATAAGTAATAAGCATGTTAATTTTTAAATTTCAAAGAACCCGTTAAAAAAGCTGGAGGTAGCTGTCTCTAGGGAAGGGGAGTGAGGTGGGGAGGAAGAGAGGACTGCTAGTTTTTGCCTTGAACTACTTAACTTTTTAAATTATATTTAATACTTTAATTAAAATACTGTCTTTTAATGGTATAAAATAAAGAAACTGAGCCTTCTCCAGAAATACCCAGGTCAGAGAGAGAGGACAGAAGAGACCTTCGTACCCACATTGTTGGACTCCAAAATCAGGGTCACTACACAGAACAGGTTCACATTAGCATTGAACACCACAAATTCCACAAAGAGGCTTTTGGTACAATGGTCAAGCCAGTGGCTCTGTTTAAGATGCTGCAGAACTCTGGGAAAACAGAAGGACAGGGTCAGCTACTTTCTCCATTCAATCCTGCAAAGGAGAAAAATGCCCTGGCATTTCCAGTATCACATACCAGTTGCAAAGCTACATTTCCAAATATTGTTTGCCTAAGAAGTATTATTACTAATGCCCAAACTTTCACTAGTGTTAGTTAACACAAATATAAATTTAGAAGACTATAAAGATGAAAGTTTTCATAATAGCATTCACATCAGGGTTAAATGTTCAAGAAAACGTATTTGGCGTTTAACAGCTAGGGTAGAATTATTTTATGTCAGCTATCTCTATTACTCTACTTCTACTTCTAAATGTTAAATGCCACTCTTTATTTTTTAAGATTTTATTTATTTGATAGAGAGAGCATGAGAAAGCACAAGCAGGGGGAGCTGCAGAGGGAGAGGGAGAAAACGACTCCCCGTGTTTTTGAGTAAATTCTTGCTGTAAATTTAAATGAAGAGATAATTTAAGCCTTTTCATATACAATGATTAAAATTCTTATCACATACACATACAAAAACACTAAACTCTCTGGAAATTTGACTATGAATTTTGGACTGATTATGGTTCATGAAGGGCAATGCTTCCTCTTAAATTTGAAGATACAGTTTGCCTAAACTAGAGATACCTCAGTTGAAACTGCTAGGTGTTTTCCCAGATGAGGAAAAAAAAAAAAAATGAGTTTTGGCAAACTGCCAAAACAAAAACATACCTGTGGTTTGAGGTTGAACAAGGAATTTTTAAACTAAAAGATACATTTCCTTAAAAGTCTAAGAAGTGTCACAGACAAGGGAGAGTAGCATTATGGCAGGTGTAACTGTCCTAAGAAGGGACACATCCTGGTTCTCTTGTCCAGGGCTCAGGCTTGCTCACCTGATTGCAGTACGAGAGCTTCTTCCAAGTCTCACAACATACCCTCCTCCTGAGTAAGTGGCAAATTCCCCTTGGATAGGATAGCCACCCAGTATCTCTTGATTCTGATAATGCCAAATGCTGTCTGATTTTGTGATGTTTGTATCAGGGGGGCCTCAGTTTACTCCATAGTTCTCTGTATCCTCCTGATCCTGGGGTGATGGCTTTGCTTGTTCTTGGGAAGACACTCCAGTTGGAAGGAATAGGGCACTGGGAATGCGAATCTGACGAAGCACAACATTGCCCAAAAGAAAGGAGTTCCCATCAGTAATAAACCCTAACAAAAAGAGTACAAGAAACCGTTTTTATAAATGCTTCATTAAGTTAGTAACAGAAAATGCACATTTTCACCACTATTTTATTTTATTTTTATTTTTTTTATTTTTATTTTTTTGAAGATTTTATTTATTCATTTGAGAGAGAATGAGATAGAGAGAGAGCATGAGAGGGGGGAGGGTCAGAGGGAGAAGCAGACTCCCTGCTGAGCAGGGAGCCCGATGCAGGACTCGATCCCGGGACTCCAGGATCATGACCTGAGCCGAAGGCAGTCGCTTAACCAACTGAGCCACCCAGGCGCCCTTCACCACTATTTTAAAAAATATATTTGGAATTTCTAGCTAATCCAACCAGGTAAGAAAAAGAAATAAGAGGCATAAAAATAAGGAAGTGAAATGACTGTAATTTCTAAATGATACATAGATGATCTAGATAAATCATGAGAATCAACTGAAAGGCATCAGCGAGATGGTGAAATAGGAGGTGCCCTGCTTGCATCTCCTCTCGGCAACAGTAATTTGGCAGCCATCCACAGACTAAAGTGCCTCTGTGGGAGCCTTGGGATCCAAGGGAATTGTGAAACCCCGGTGGAGTCCAAGACTGACAAAGGCCATTCTGAGAAGGCAGGTCCATGCCCAGATGGCTGACTCACCAACTGTGTCCTGAGCACAGACCCAGAAATAGTTCTGTCCCCCTGTGGACTTGGCTACAGCACCTTTTGGTCTTGGTCCTGCCAGCAGCACCATACACCAAGGGACCCAGGAGTCACTTCTGCCTGTGTCTCAGATAACAGGCCTGCAGACCTTAGTTCTGAGTGCCAGTCCCTCTCAGCCACAGTCCAAAAGTCCCTGGAGGCAAGCTCACCAAACTGTCTGTAGATCCTGAAATAGCCCTTAACTGGACTCCAGCTCCTCTTGGTTATGTAAATGAGCAGACCAGCTAGTCCAGAGACTTGTCAGTGCTCCTGGAGACAAGCCTACCAACCTTGTCTGACTTCAGATCCTGAAACTTCTAACTTGGCTCCAGGCCATCCCAGCCATGGTCAGGGAGCAGTCCTGGTGGGGGACACACTTATCCATCCCTCCAGAACCAGGTCTGTAGACACTGGTCCTGGCTGTGGATCCTGAAGAGCCTGAAGACTCAGTTCTAGTCCTTCTCAGCCACAGTCCAGGGCTCATCCTGCCTGCCCAGGGACCTACCCAGTGACCCAGCAGGAGCCCTCTCAGAAATCTGGTGGGAGCCACACTCATTCCTGCAGCTGGTAATAGGCCTGCTCTACTCCAACCCTCGTCCCAATGCCAGCCCCACTGAACAAGGTTCTGCAGTCAATCCTGTCTACCCAGAGACCAGACCAGATCCACACCCATCTGAGCCCCTGGTAACAGGCCTACAAATTGTGGACCCCATTGTGCACGTAACAACTGCCACATGACCTGGCTCCATCCCAGATCAATTTAGATTCTGGAGGTAATCTCATGAGCCTGGGGAACTGACAGGAGAAGGTCTTTACTTGCCAAAACCAGTCTGTAAAGACTGGAAAGGGTGTTTGCTCCTTCAAATGCATAAAAACACCAATGAAAGACTATATGGATCACAAAGAATCAAACATGATACCATCAAAGGAAACTAATCAAGTTCCACTAAATGACTCCAAAGATATGGAGATCTGGGGACTGCCTCAGAATTCAAAATAATCTTCTTAAAGAAATTCAGTGAAATGCATGAGAACACAAATAAATGAAATCAGGGAGACAATGCAGGAACAAAATGGTAATTTTAATAAATAAAAACCATAAAAAACAACTAAACAGAAAATCTGGAGCTGAATAATTCAATGATAGAACTGAAAAATTCAATACAAAGCTTCAACAGTAGACTTGATCATGCAGAAGAAAGAACCAGTGAAGTTGAGGATAGGTCATTTGAAGTTAGCCAGTTCAAGGAACAATGACAAAGAGTGAAGAAAGCCTATGTCGATTCTGGACACTGTCAAAAGAACAAATATACCTATCATGGGAGTCCCAGAGGAGGAGGAGAGAGAAAGAGGCAGAAAGCTTATTTAAATAAACAACAGTTGAAAACTTCCCAATTTTTGTAAAGATATAAACATCTAGGTACATGAAGCTCAAAGGATCCCAAGTCAGATCAACCCAAAGAAGAGTACTCTGAGATACATTACTGTTTATCAAATTGTTAAAAGTCAAAGTCAGAGGATTCTGAGAAAAGCAAGGAAAAACAAAACAAAACAACTTTACACACACACAGAAAACCTCCCAGGCTATCCGATTTCTCAGCAGAAATCTTGCAGGCCAGAGGGAGTAGAATGATATACTCAGAGTGCTGAAAGAAAAAAAAAAAAAACCAACCCAAACTACTATAACCAACAAAATTGTCCTTCAGAAGTGAAGGAGAGATAAAAAACATTCCCAGACAAACAAAAGATTAGGGAGTTCATCACTACCAGATCTGTCTTACAAGAGATGCTAGAGGGAATTCTTTTAGCTGAAAGGAAAGGATGCTATGTAACAACATGAAAATATAAAAGTCACTGGTAAAGATAAATAGATAGTCTAATTCAGAATTTGGTAATACTGTAATGGTGTGTAAGTCACTTTTATCTTTAGTATAAAAGTTAAAGACAAGAGTGTTAAGAATTACCACTACAATAATATGTTAATAGATGACAGCATAAAAAGAAAGGCAGTTTGACATCAATTACATAAAGCGCAGGGAAAGGAGAAGTGTAGAGTTTTGTTTTTTTTTTAATGTACAGGCAGCACAATCTTGTTTATTTTTATTTTTATTTTTTAAGTAATCTCTATGCCCAATGTGCTTGAACTCACAACCCTGAGATCAAGAGTTGCATACTACTGACTGAGCCAGTCAGGCACCTCAAAGTGCAGAGTTTTTGTATGTGATTAACAGTAAGCTGTTTTCAGCTTAAAACAGACTGTTATAAGATATTTTATGTAAGCCTTATGAGAACACTAAAGCAAAATCTTTAATAAATGCAAAAAAGATGAAGGGAAGGGAATTAAAGCATACCACTACAAAAAGTAAATCACAAAAAAAGGTAGCAAGAGAATAAAAGAGGAACAAAGGAACTGCAAAACAATCAGAAAATAAAGTGCCAATAGTAAGTTCTTATCAATAATTAAATGTCAACAGATTAAATTCTTCAATAAAAAGACAGAATGACTGAATGGTAAAACTACAAGATCCAATAATATACTGCCTATAAGAGACCCACTTTGATTTTAAGTACACACACAGGCTGAAACTGAAGGCATGGAAAAAAAATATTCCATGCAAATGGCAACCAAAAAAGAGCAGAAGTAGCTCTAACTTTTAACAGATAAAATAGAATTTCAGTTAAACTCAGTCACAACAGACAAGGAAGGTCATTTGTGGTAAAGTGATACAGGGCTCACTTCATAAAGAGGACAAAACAATTGTAAATATATATGCACTCAACACTGGAACATCTAAATATGTAAAGTAAATGTTACCTGATTGAAGAAATGGCAATACAGTAATAGAGGGGACTTCAATACCCTACTTTCAACAATGGATAGATTGTCTAGACAAAATCAATAAGGAAATGGCAGACTTGTTAACACTATGGGCCAGATGGACCTAAAAGATATATACAAAACACTCCATTCAACCAGAATACACATTCTTCTCAAGCGCACATGGAACATTCTCCAGGATAGGTCCTATGTTGGGCCACAAAGCAAGTCTTAAATTTAAGGAGACTGAAAGCATATATATCAGGTATCTTTTCTGACCACAATGGTGTTAAATTAGAAATCAGTAACGGGACACAAATTGGAAAATTCACAAACACATGGAAATTCAACAACACACTTCTGAACAATCAATGGGTTTAATTAGGAAATTAAAAAGTACCTTGAGACAAACAAAAATGGAAGTAAAACGTCCTACCAAACTTATGGGATGCAGCAAAAGCAGTTCTAAAGAGGGAATTTTATAGCAATAAACACCTATTTTACGAAAAAAGAGAGATCTCAAATAAACAAGCTAACTTTGGTCTTCAAGGAACTAGTAAAAGAAGAACAAACTAAGCCCAAAGTTAGCAGAGGGAAGGAAATAATAAATATTAGAGCAGAAATAAATGAAATAAAGACTAAATAGAAAATACAAAAATAAAAATGTTTTGAAAGATAAACAAAACTGATACACCTTTAGGCTAAACCAAGAAAAAGAGGACTCAAATAAAATTACTAATTAAAGGGTAGACATTAACACTGGTAACACAAAAACAAAGGATTATAAGAGACTACCATGAACAACTGTACACCAACAAACTAGACAACTTAGAAGAAATGGATAAATTCCTAGAAACACACAACTTATTAAGTCTAAATAATGACAAAATAGAAAATCTGAACAGACTAATAACAAGTATGGAGACTGTAATAAAAAACTTCCCAACAAAGATAAGACCAGGACCAGACAGCTTCATGGGTGAATTCTACCAAACATTTAAAGAAGAATTAATATCCATCTTCAAACTCTTCCAAAAAATTAAAAAGGAGGAAACTGTTCAAAATTCATTTTATGAGGCCAACATTATCCTCATACCAAAACATACAAGAAAAGAATATCACAGGCCAATATCCCTGATGAGCACAAATGCAAAAATCCTCAACAAAATGCTAACACATGAAGTTCAAAAGTATGTTTAAAAAGATCATACGCTGTAACCAAGTGGGATTTATCCCTGAGTTGCAAGGATGATTCAACATACACAATTCAATAAACATGATACACCACATTAGCAGAATGAAGGATTAAATTATATGATGATCTCAAAAGATACACAAAGAATATCTGACAAAATTCAACATCCTTCCATGATAAAAACTGTCAACAAATTAGGCACGGAAGGAATGCTCCTTAACATAATAAAGACCATGTATGTCAAGCTAACATCATAATTGTGAGAAGCTTAAAATCTTTTCCTCTAAGATCAGGAATAAGACAAGGGTACCTACTCTGGCCACTTCTATTCAACATACTATTGGAAATCATAGCCAAAGAAATTAGGTAAGAAAAAGAAGTAAAAGGAATCCAAATCAGAAAGGAGAAACTAAATTGTCTGTTTACAGATAACATGATCTTATATACAGAAAACCCTATAGACCACCAAAACAAAAAAAAAAAGACAAACCCGTGAGAACCAATAAATGAGTTTAGTAAAGTTGCAGGATATAAAATCAGTACACAAAAATCAGCTGCATTTTGGGGTGCCTGGGTGGCTCAGTTGGTTAAGCAACTGCCTTCGGCTCAGGTCATGATCCTGGAGTCCCAGGATCGAGTCCTCATCAGGCTCCCTGCTCGGCAGGGAGTCTGCTTCTCCCTCTGACCCTCCCCCCTCTCATGTACTCGCTTTCTCTCATTCTCTCTCAAATAAATAAATAAAATCTTTAAAAAAAAAAAAAAAGAAGACATTTAAAAAAAAATCAGCTGCATTTTGTTACACTGACAATGAACTACCAATGAAAAATAAAGAAAATAATCTCATTTACAAGAGCATCAAAAAGAATAAAATACTTAGGAGTAGATTTAACTGAGAAACTGAAATATCTGTACAATGAAAACCGTAAGACACTGATGAAAGAAATGAAGACATGAATAAATGGAAATATCCCATGTTTATGGGTTGAAAGAATATTGTTAAAATGTCCATACCATCCAAAGTCATCTACAAATTCAGGGCAATCCCCATCAAAATTCAATGGCATTTTTTTTCCCCACAGAAATAGAAGAACAATCCTAAAATTTGTATGAACCCCACCCAATACGCCAAATGGACGAAGTAATCTTGAGAAAGAAAAAGATGGAGGCATCACACTTCCTAATGTCAAACTATACTATGAAAGCTACAGTAATCAAAACTGTATGGTATTGGCATAAAAACAGACACACAGAATGATGGAATTAAATACAGAGCCCAGAATTAACTCATGCATATACGGCCAACTAATCTATGACAAGGGTGCCAAGTAGATACAATAGGGAAAGACAGTCTCTTCAACAAATGGTGCTGGAAAAACTGGATACCTGTATGCAAAAGAATGAAACTGGACCCTTTCCTTATGTGACATACGACCATCAATTCCAGATGGATTACCAACTTAACTATAAGACCTGAAACTGTAAAACTCCTAGACTAAGAAAACAGGGGCAAAGCTCCTTGACATTGGTCTTGGCAGTCCTTTGTAGAGGACATCAAAAGCAAAAATTAACCAAATGAGACTACAACAACTAAAAACTTTCTGCACAGTGAAGGAAACCAACAAATCAAAAAGGCAAACTATTAAACGGGAGAAAATATTTGCAAATCATGCATCTAATAAGGGGTCAATATCCAAAATACATAAGGAACTCACAAAACTGAATACCACACAAATGAACCCAAATAACCGATTTAAAAATGGGCAAAGGACCTGAATATACATTTTTTTAAAGAAGAAAAATGGCCAACAGTATATGTAAAAATCACTAACCATTAGGGAAAAGCAAATCAAAACCACAACGAGGCATCACCTCACACCATTCTCTGGGATCATGACCTGAGCCGAAGGCAGATGCTTAAAGACTGAGCCATCCAGGCGCCCCAAGGGTCTGCAATTTTAAAGTATGATGGGAATCTATCGGGAGGTTTTGAACAGGGGAAGAATACAGATTTATGTTTGAAAACAATAGTACAGGGAGGATGGAATGAAGAAGGCAAAAGCAGAGGCAAGGTTTGCCCAAATGAGAGGTGGAAAATGGTGCCTTCCTCTAGTTTTGACTTGCATTTTCTCATGAAGGCACTTGCAAAGCCTTTCATCTATTCCATAGCTCTGGGTATTGTTTGAAAACACCGGTTTTCACTGGGCTTTGGGGGATGTGGGTAGACTCAGACATTGCTCATGGGAGTGTTAATTGGTATAATAAGGAGAAGACTGGAAATACCTTTTAAAATTAAGAATGTATACACACTTTAGCACATTCAAGATATTCATCTTGCAGATATATCTGCATGCTCTAAAATAAATAAATAAATCTTAAAAAAAAAAATAGGGGCACCTGGGTGGCTCAGTCGGTTAAGCGTCTGCCTTCAGCTCAGGTCATGATCCCAGGGTCCTGGGATCAAGCCCCGCATCGGGCTCCCTGCTCACCGGGGAGTCTGCTTCTCCCTCTCCCTCTGCCCCTCCCCCTGCTCATGCTCTCTCTCAAATAAATAAATAAAATCTATAGAAAAAAAAATGAAAAACATAAAATTTTGAAAACAAAGATTTGGTAATAGTTGAAGAGATAAACCATGTTAGGGTCAATTTTTACTGCTTTTCACCTCAGGTCTACTTAATTCTATTTCTTTATCTATATCTATAGATTGCTGTTGTTCTTCCTTAGCATGTCCGGTAACTCATGGAAACTTTGTGTTTCTAGCAGATTAGCCAGAGCCCCAATTGCCCCCGTTAATAATAATAGTGAACACTTACCCAGTGTATACTATGGGTCAGACATTGTTTTAAGATCCACTGAGTTTTTAATCTTCACATCAATCTTATAGGGCAGGTCCCAAGATTATCCTCATCATATAGATGGGGAAAGAGGCACAACAGCTTGTAATTTACCCAAGAACACACTGCTAATAGGTAGAGCACCAGGATCTGAACCAGGTCAGTCTGGCTTCCGAGTCTGTGCTTTCGGACACTGTACTGCAGAGCCAAGGAGACTGAGAGGAGGACGAAGCCCATGGTGATGGCACTGGGTACCCATGGCTCAATTCACTTTTTCTTCGGTCAGTACTTTATTCAGCACAGAGTTACAGACTGCAAAGAGAACATGTGCTGACCCTAGAACCGTCACCATCCAACACTGAACTGGAAAGAATCAACATGCAGGGCAGCTGGGTGGCTCAGCCTGACTCTTGACTTCAGTTCATGTCATGATCTCAGGCGGTGAGATCAAGCCCCTCAGCTGAGCCCTGGTTTGGGCTCCGTGCTCAACGTGGAGTCTGCTGGAGATTTACTCTCCTTCTCCCTCTGCCCTTCCCCCCACTGGTACACACACTCTCTAAATAAGTTAATAAATATCTTAAAAAAAAAAAAAGAACCAACACGCAATGCATAGGAATTGGCATCTGTAAAAACTCTCCTAAATGCACCAAAAACACCTTTACTGAGATGAGCATGTCTTTTAGGTTTCTTTCCCCAGGAACCCAGGAGATGTTCTAAATCCCAAAAGGAAGCCACCAATCCTGAGATAAATGAATGCAACAACTTTCAGAATGCAGCTTACTTACGATCTAAAGTTACGACAAAGTGTTGGTAACTGGTAGAAAATACTGACCAAGAAGCATCCAAGAAGCTGGGGCCCAGGACTGTGTCCGTACCTGTGTAACCCCATAAAGGTTAGGAAGGTGTGATTGGCCCACGGGTAGAAATGCTTCAGAAGTCTGATCTCTGAGAAACGGTGGGAGAAACTCTTCTGGATAGCCTGATGGAGGTAAAACCTATTCGAGTTCTGTGCTGAGTAGACTGTAGTCATCAACAAGATAAGGAAGAGGATTTGTACTAGGATAGAAGATGAAAAAAAATTAGTTGAGTGGTTAGCTTATGAATTCTCTACACCTTCTCCTTCATGGCATATTTAAAAGGTGAAGGCAATTCCATATGGTTCAACCAAACAGCTGTAAACAGACGAGCCAATGTATTTGGCACGCAGTGGTACCCACAAACATTGTTATATTCCTTCCCAGAATTATTCTGCCGCTAATCAGAAATTTTACTTGAAATAAGGTACACAAAATCCCACATGAAAATTGCTGTATTTTAGTTCTTATAAATGCACCCCGGCCCCAACCTTTCTCTCTCTATGGACTATGTCCACAAGAAGGGGAAGGCCAATAAACGCAGAATTGGTCTTCTTTGGCCCAGGAAATCCGATAACCCAAACACTGTATGTGCTGACCCAGTTCTCCTGCACTGAGAGGGTTGCCATTTAGAAAACATATTAATTTTTCCTCCAGCCTGAGAAGTGTACAGAGCATGCTCTGTTATTACGCTCTGTGTGCAGAGGAAGGGACTGATTCAAGCACACGCGGACATCTCATGACTCCTGAGTTCAGGTGTCTTCCCACTTACCACACTGCCTTGGAGTCCATGTTTTTTTCAAGGTGAGTATTTTAAGATAGTTTTTCATTGTCCTATATTTTCACTTTCTTTTCACTCCCCCTCTGCTGGGAAATGTGCTGCAGGATGGACACATTGCTGTTTGCTCTCCATACCCAAAATATCTCCTGTCAGCTTGAAAAGCTTCTTCTCTTTCAAGGTTCTTTCTGGGCGCTTAATTGGACTGTTGATAGTTGGAGCTACATAGACGGGGTTGTTCTTATCTCTTGACCCAGGTACTGGTGGACATTTTGCTGTCAAAAATTCAAATGTAGACCAAAAAATAGTTATATTTCATTAAGCAGTTATTCATTAACAGCTGCTGAAACTCTACTGTGAACACCTCCTATTAAATGCAAAAAAAAAAAAAAAAAGAATAAACCCACCTATGTGGAACTTCTCAAAAAGGACTTAAAAATTCCAATCCACTGGGGACTCATAGTTTTTTCTTTAAGATTTACTTATTTGAGAAAGAGAGGGAGAGTGTGTGTGTGTGTGTGTGTGTGTGTGCGCGCGCACGGCGTGGGGGGACGGGCAGAGGGAGAGACAGAGAAAGAATCTTAACCAGGCTCTGCCCTGAGCATGGAGCCCACTGAAGGGGGGCTGGATCCCAAGATCCTGAGATCACGCATGACCTGAACCAAAACCAAGAGTGGGACACTCAAATGACGGCACCACCCAGGCACCCTGGGGACTGATACTGCTATAAAATATAATAAAAATTGATTGCTAGAAAAACGAAGTAAAACAAAAGCATGTAAAATCCAAATCCCATTTTGAAAATTAGATACAATCTGTCTAAAATTGGTCCAATTGCTATAAAACTTTCTAAATGTTTGCTCTCAATTTCTGCATTTATCTTGGACTAGAAACGAACAGTTCTAGTCAGTGACCCACACGTTGGGAGTACTGTTCTACAGCGGTGTTTCTCAAATTTCCATGTGCAAAGGAATCACCTGGGAATTTTGTTCAAATGCAGATTGTGGGGTGAGGCCTAAGACTGCTCATTTCTGAAAATTCCAGATATCAGTGCTGCTCATCTACAGACCACACTGTGAGACGTAGCCAGAGACACGCAAACCAAGATGGAGAGAGAGAAAGAATTAGAATAGGACATAAAACTCGCCAGCATGTATGTGCCTAGTGCTTGGGGAATCACCAAAGAGAAAATAAATCTCCTGAGGAAGTCAGAGAAGGTGTCATAGAGTGAAATCTGACATTTGTTTTGAAGGATGACTCAGATACAATTCTTCAGATGGACACAGACAAGAAAAAAAAAAGTCCTTGCTTAAAAAAAAAAAAAAAGCCTTTTAGGCAGAGGGAACAGCGATTCAAGAGCATGGAAAACAGTTTGAAATTAGATTAATTTTTAAAGATCTTGTAAGGAATGGGTTGCCTACCCCATAGTAATGTGTCTACCACTCAGTTTAAGAAATAAGTGATTGCGGGGCACCTGGGTGGCTCAGTCGTTAAGCGTCTGCCTTCAGCTCAGGTCATGATCCCAGGGTCCTGGGATCGAGCCCCGCAGCGGGCTCCCTGCTCCTTGGGAAGCCTGCTTCTCCCTCTCCCACTCCCCCTGCTTGTGTTCCCTCTCTCACCTTGTCTCTCTCTGTCAAATAAATAAATAAAATCTTAAAAAAAAAAAAAAAGAAAGAAAGAAAGAAGTGATTGCATTGGGCTCCCCGCTGGCTCAGTCAGAAGAGCATGTGACTCTTGATCTTGGGGCCAGGAGTTTGAACCCCATGTTGGGTGTAGAGATTATTTAAAATAAGTAAAAATTAGGGGCGCCTAGGTGGCTCAGTTGGTTAAGCATCTGACTCTTGATTTCGGCTCAGGTCATATTCTCAGGGTTGTGAGATGGAGCCCTGCATCGGGCTCACCACTGGGTGTGGAGCCTGCCTAAGATTCTCTCTCTTCCTCTCCCTCTCCCTCTGCCTCTCCCCACAGCTCGTGCTCTGTCTTTCTGTAAAATAAATAAATAAACAAAGTGATTTCCACTTAGAGTCTGTTCATCTGTGATGGTATCCCTTTCTTCAGAGAGCTAATCTAATCCTGAATTTATCATTCCCATGCACTTCTTCATTAAAAAAATACATACACACACACACGTATGTGTGTATTTATATATACATATGCTATTTCCCATGATTAAAGTATTAATTTTTTTGATTACCACTGTGTTTGTGTGGTTCATCTACGTGATAGGCGCAGCTCCAGTCAGTTATTTAGAGGGTAGTGTCCCTTAGGCTTGGTGACTGTGAGGACTAAGAATTTAGGATTACTCTGACATTTTAAGAGAGTAGGGATGTTCTTTATTGAAATGAGAAAACATAGGGGCGCCTGGGTGGTGCAGTGGGTTAAGCGCCTAACTCTTGGTTTCGGCTCAGGTCCTGATCTCAGGGTCGTGAGATCAAGCCCCATGCCGGGCTCTGCGCTTAGTGCAGGTATCACAGGACCCAAGGTGATGCCCTTACGTAAAGCTGAAGGTATGATTAACACGCTTCCATTATTTGGCCCTCTACTATCATGGAAAACTAAGAATTAGGGAGTTCCATGATTGTTTTTGCATAATCGTAGGGACCTGGTTAATATAATGTTAATATTTGTATTTTGGCCTGTGGTCCTCAAGCTGCTTGTCTCGGAAAGCTTAAACTATTGAATGATTTGTGATGATCTGCGGACATCACTTAAGAACAACCTGTCTTGGACGGCCTCCGAAGAGCTGGACTGGAGAAGCTACACTTTTTAAAAGTCTCAAGGATTAAGTCTCCGTTTTTCCTAAAATCTTAGAACTGAGTAAGACCTTAAGTATTGGTTACATGTGCAACAAGTTTCCCCCAGTCCTTTAATTTCCACAGAGGGGAAGAAAGTGCTCCAATCCTCAGGAGAATAAAGGACAAGGGTGCTATTTCCAGCCTGCTGCCGCACGCCCCTTTTCGGAGATAGCAATTCTGGGTGTCTGCTCTGGAGACCTAAGGTCGCCCTCTGGTGGACAGTCCCTGGACTAGACTTGGGGGAAAAAGCCGCAAATCTGGTTGGCCGGGGTGGAACCAAATTCAACACTGTAGCGATACCAGTAACTTCCATCTCTTCTCTTCCTCTTTTTATATTTTTTTCACCAACACTCCCCTGCAACTTTTTTTTTTTAAACTGAAGTGATACACGTTTATTATAAAAATTTGGAAAAAAAGAATTAGAGATTTTAAGAAAACTTTAAAATTTGGAATATATCCTTCAATCACTTTGTCTTAATATATCCAGACTAGCTTTCCACATCACTACAGTATTTTTAAGATTTTTAATGGTTGCTTGGCATTCCATTATATGGATATGGCTGTCTCATAAATTAAGCAGTGTCCTATTTTTGGATATTTACATTGTTGTCTTTTTTTTTTTAATAAAGTACTCTGAATTTTCTAAAGATAGGTTCTTAGAAGTGAAGCTTATTTACTAAAGGGATGCAAAAACTGAAGATGAAGATGCCGCTTTTATTTAATTAATTTATTAAAATTTTATTTATTTAGGGGCGCCTGGATGGCTCAGTCGGTTAAGTGGCTGCCTTCGGCTCAGGTCATGATCCCAGGGTCCTGGGATCAAGCCCAGCATCGGGCTCCCTGCTCAGCGGAGAGCCTGCTTCTCCCTCTCCCTCTGTCTGCCGCTCTGCCTACTTGTGCTCTCTCTGTTAAATAACTAAATAAAAATCTTAAATATTTTTTTATTTATTTAAGTAATCTATACACGCCACATGGGGCTCAAACTCACGACCTTGAGATCAAGAGTTGCAGGCTCCACTGACTAAGCCAGCCAGGCACCCCTGTTGCATTTACATCTTTGTTGGCCAATTGCCTCTTTTGATTTTTTTCTGGGGGGGTAAAATGTCACAGGAGTTTATGGCTGAGAGACAAGGAGATAACACAGCTATACATTTTGCTGTCTGTACCTCATCGGGGTAACAGGGGGCTGATCAGCCACACACTTTGAAAGAAGTGACACGATCGGCCACTGATGATGATGCACGGCTGTTACTGGGGTAGCGATCTGTGGACTGCAGAGTTAGCAGTAAGCAGTTAGAACTTCATGCGATCGCTCGCAGGTAGAAGACCATGGTAAATGATATTTGAACTGTGTTGCTGGGACCCTGGTGTTATTTAACTAAACCATGTGACTAAAATTCATGTACACCGAAAGGGCACAGAGGAGGACTGCCTGTAGGCAAGCATGTGTCACCTAAAAACCAGGATGTTGTCCTATCATTATCACAGTTAAGGAAAGTCTCAATAATTTCCTTGTATAATATCCTATCCATACTAAACATGTCTTCTTTCATTGAAGGATCTACAACACTCCTCCATTTTTTTTTTTTTTTTTTTAAAGATTTTATTTATTTATTTATTTGACAGAGAGACAGCGAGAGAGGGAACACAAGCAGGGGGAGTGGGAGAGGGAGTAGCAGGCTTCCTGCCGAGCCGGAAGCCCGACGCGGGGCTCGATTCCAGGATCCTGGGATCATGACCTGAGCTGAAGGCAGATGCTTAACGACTGAGCCACTCAGTCATTGCACTCCTCCATCCTTAATTTTTTTTCATGATACTGACTTTTCAGAGAAGCTGTTACTCAGAATGATACTACTCCAAGTGTGATCCACGGACCAGCTGCTTCGGCATCCCCTGGGAAATTGTCACGAATGCAGACTCATAGGCCCCATTCTAGAACTATCCTGTTTCAGCATGTCTTTTAAAATTGACTGTGCCTGGAACTACTTGAGGCCTCTCAATATAAATTCAGTATTTCTTTGCAACAGTGGATTGTTTAATTATCACCAATCCTATTACCTGTATGCCAAGTACCCCGGATCTCCTAAGTCTCTTCTTTTTCATGTTTTGCATTATTTTGGTTTATTTGATGTATGTATTTCATGTTTTGCATTATTTTGGTTTATTTGATTTTCCTGATCATTAATTTTAGTCTCATTAGGGACATCTCCTTCAACTCAACTATTGAATTTTAAAATTTGGTAAAAGACATTTTTCATTTCCTGAAGCCCTTTGTGTGTTTGGTACAACTGAATATCCTGATAGAGATCTCGTTATTTTTTTTATCTGTCTCTGCCAGCAGTTTTTTTTTTTAAGATTAAAAAAAATTTTTTTTTAAGATTTTTATTTAATTTTTGACAGAAAGAGACACAGCAAGAGAGGAATACAAGCAGGGGGAGTGGGAGAGGGAGAAGCAGGCTTCCCGCTGAGCAGGGAGCCCGATGAGGGGCTCGATCCCAGGACCCTGGGATCATGACCTGAGCTGAAGGCAGACGCTTAACGACTGAGCCACCCAAGTGCCCCAAGATTTAAAAAAATTTAGTAAAAAAACTTAAGTTCAATGTGGGGTCGAACTTACAACCCCGAGAGTACGAGTCGCATGCTCCACTAAGCCAGCCAGGTGCCCATCCTCGAGCAGTTTATCGTTAAGCTCTACCTACTCCTTGTTCTCCCCGGGATGGGTGGGTCTCCAATGGGACTATACACCAGAATCACCTGGGAAATTTTAAACGCGTTGGGCCTTGCAACCCATCTCCAGAGATTACTGTTTAATTGGTCTGGAGTGAGGCCTGAATGTCAAAAGTTTCAAGAGCTCCCCAGGTTTGCTTGTGGGAGCTCGGCCCATCCTCGAGGGTTCTTAAAGCAGAAGCAATCCTGTCAGCAAAACCCAGAATATTTTCAAAACTCTACTGGACAAAATTCGGTTTCTTCAACAAATGCCCTGTGATAAATACCAAGAATGGAGAGTGAAGGGAAGGGAGGGGGCGTCTGCAGACTTAGTATAAAAAGCACTCAAGAGACAGACCAACTAATGGCAACACATGAACCTTATTTGAATCTTGATTTCAACAAAGTAACCGTAAAATAAACATTTACGAGACAAATAGGAAAACTGGAACATTGACTTTAAAAAAAGTGATAAAATACACATAACAAAAAACTTACCATCTTAACCTTTTCATAGTATAAGGCACATTCATATTGTGTAAATATTAAGACATTAGTGTGATAATGGTTTTTATATTTGTGTTTTCAAAAAAGTGCTTATCTTTTAGAAATACATATACTAAAATATTTAGGGATAAAATGATATAAAGTGAGGCTTTTTTTTTTTTCAAAATAGATGAAACAAGACTGGCTTGTTTTGGTAATGAAGTAATTGCTAAAGCCGGCTAACAAAGGGTAGAATTCATTAGACTATTCTCCACACATTTCTGTGGGCTTGGCATTTTTCTTAAAGTTTTTAAAAATTGGGGTGCCTGGGTGGCTCAGGAGGTTGAGCGTCTGCCTTGAGCTCAGGTCATGATCTTGGGGTCCTGGGATTGAGCCCCGCATCAGACTCCCTGCTCAGCGGGAAGCCTGCTTCTCCCTCACCCTCTCCCACTCTGCCTGCTTGTGTGGTCTCTCATAAATAAATAAAATCATTTTTAAAAAAGTTTTAAAAATTAAATTTCCTGGTGCTTTTTTTTTTCAAAGTAGTCTACTGTTGATTTTTTTACTTGTCCTTTCTTGTCAATCCTTTTCTGCTCTGCTTCTACTAGTCTATCAGTTCTCACTAGTTTTTTCTGTGACTTCACACATACCTGAAATTTCATTCTGCCTATTTCTGTTTTCTTTTTTTGGGGGGGTGTCAAATTGTCAGAACAATTAGGCACTTTGAATTGACACCCAAGGGTCTCATTTTCCCAAGCAAGCTACCTGGAACGCGAGTGGGTCTTCCCCCACCCCCCCATGCCCACACAACCCGTTTTTCACCGACCTTGACTGGCTGGCTGATGAAGAGGTTGTCAAGCACTGATAACAGCACCGACGTAACCCAGCTGGTGGCTTGCTCTTTGGTCAGTTCCAGGCTATAAAGTGCATTAAAAAAAGGCTGCAGCCAGGCTAGTGACACCCAGAAAGAGAAAGAGCCAGCAGATGTAAGTCAACTCTCTGGGCAGGCCATGAGCGATGGGCTTCTTCCCTTCCTCTGGGCTCAGGATGGGGAAACTGGTTGCCTCCCTTAAGAACAGAAGGAATCATCTGAAAGCCAGTAGCAGCTGAGAGAGAGGGGAAGATTGCAAGTGGGAAGATGGCAGCGGTCGGGGAAGGCCGGTGCCGTGCCTTACCTGGAGGGCCCCTGCTCTGTGGGAAGAATATGTGTTTCCAAGAGCTCCTGGAGTTTTTGCAGTCGGTTGGTGGCATCGAGGACGTCACGAGGCTGGTCGGCCTGGGTGGGACCCAGGGCGCGTAAGTGCGATTGCAGCTGCTGCAGAACTCCGAGCAGGTAACAGCAGAGATGATGTGGCTGCAAATACAGGCCGGGGCTCACAGAGAGGAGCAACTCATTCACTGATGAGGAGGTTACATTTCCCAGTCCATGGAGGCGGGACCCAATAATTATGACTGTCTTCTCTGAGCATGCTGGTGAACTGCTAACAATTTCTAAAATTCTACACTTTGATCCAGAATAATAATAAAAAAAAAACGCTTTTGATCTAGAAGCAAATAAAAATTTAAACCTAATTGGGCTTTTTTCACCAGAACTGCAGTAAGTGCCCGGGGGGCTTGGGGTGCAACCTATAGTCAAGATTCCATAAATCACCTAATCTCCCTATTCCAAAGAAGAAAAAGAATGACAAGTCCCAAGAGCCCCCAGCAAAGCAGATGGAGTATGAGGGGGTCTGAACGAGAGGGCATTTTTGTGGGTTCTTCCTTAATCCTTCATTTTGTATCACCAGATACACTGTCGCGAAAGCTATCAGCTCTATCCTGGAAAGCTTAAGGAAAATGAAAACAAGCAGAAGGCTGTATCTTCCTGTTGGTTATGCCGAGAGGTAGGAGGGAGTAAGACGCAGGCAAGCGAGTGGGAGGCGGATAACAGATCAGTTACTAACACCTGCGGAGCTTTACCGTTTGCCTGATGGGGTCCTGCCTGCTGATGAGAGCCGGGACCCTCCAAGTGAGAACAGATGAGGCTGGCTAAAAGCGGTGCCATCTTGTCAATGCTGTGAGACATCCATAAAGATTGTTCCCGCTCTGAGAGTAGGTATGTGTTTCTCCTGAGCAGGAATCCCACAGTTTCCTTTAATTCCTGAATGTAGATCCAAGACGAGGAAAGTCAGTCTGACATTCACCCAGGACCGGGAGCAGTTATAGATGGTAAGGTCGTCTCTTCACTCGGAGAGGCAAATGCTTAGTGGAAAGAACCTCTATTTTTCATTTTCTTTCTCTTTTTTCAGAAAGAAGTCACCTCACAGTAGCTTCAAAACTAGTTTTATGAGGGAATACAGAATGAAAGAAGGGACAGTTGGATAAAACGTCACCAACGAAAACTCGAGAGTGGTCCCTTCTGCACTCACACCCAGTCCTCAGAATACATCAAGAAGAGAGACGAGGGGCATGATGCATCATGGCCCAGGGGACGGGAGTTAGGGAAAAGCTATCAAGGTTAACAGGGCCCGCGAGCCTTCCAGGGGATCCGCTCTACTGGCCTTTCTCACTACACGAGGAAGCAGGGCCCGCCATCTACCTATAAAATTAGACACCAAGCTTACCTCAGCCACCTTTGTGAGAGACAGAGGCTCAGAAGTAGCATCTGAGGGGCAGGAGGCTTGGCTGGGAGGAAAGAGAGGCAGGGGCTCCTGTGGCTGGAGCAGCAGGAAGAGGCGCCCAATTACAAGATTGACTGGGAAGAGGAGGACAGCAGTTTGGACGCTGATGATCAGTTGGGACCAGGTCACAGGAAACGGACCCACTGGAAGAAGAGCATTACCTCAACCTTCATCCTCAAGAGCTGAAGTCATCTCAGTCATTCCTCTCCCAGGTTTAGGTATTTATTTGGCAATTTAACCATGGTTATCTAAAGATAGGACATCATCATGGACATTATCTAGGGATAGGACATCTAAGGATAGGACCGATGTGTTCCCAAGGCTGCCTCACTCAATGAATTAATGAATGAATGAATTAATGAAGGAGGGTGCACTAAAGTAAAAGGATTACACACCACAAACACCACACGTTAGGATCCTCCATACCTTGCTCATCTCTCTCGGCTCTGGTGCTGCTTCTCCTCCAGAACATAAGGTTGACGACCATGGTGCACAGAAACGATGTCATGCAGCAAGTAAGCCTCTGGACTCTTGTAAACCGGTTCCAGGGATGCCAAGTTAGCACTGAGAGCCACAGATAATCCTGGGTGAGCTTTTCTACAACGATGGAGGAGAACAGGTGTCTAAGAAGATAAATTAGAACAGGACAGATGTGAGTTTTCATCCTGACAGTGTCCTGGACGAAGATGTGGTTTGCCCAACAACAAGCTCACAGCAACAACTCAGCCACTATCCAAAACCTCTATAAAGATGCTGTCAAAGGACCTGGCAACGTGATTCTTTTGTGATTTTAGGACACAAGGTTTCTGAGGATAAGGTTAATTTATATTGTATGAAAGTTTAATATTAAAAACTGTTTTTTTAAGCTTTCTAAGAGTTTTGATAAATCTTCTGCTCAACAAAAGTTTGCATCAGGCTTCCACTCAAGATAGTTTGGTAAATTCACACGTTGAGCACCTGCTCTACTCCAAATGTGGAGGAACTAGCAATAAGATACAAAAGGAAAGAATAAAACATATTGGCTGGGCTTAAAAACAGGATAAATATATCTGAGGAGGAGAAATAGAATTAAAAACAAAACAAAACAAAAAGCGAACAGAGCTGCAGAGACCTGCGGAACACCACCATTTCCCACCAATACCTAAAGGAAAAGAGTTCTTTCTTTGAGACTGGCATGAAGACCCGGTCATGCTCGTGCTCTCCGAGGTCCACGGCCAGCCAACAATTGCATATGAAGTACCATTTCCTTTTACCTGCCATGTCACTGACAATGACCTGGTTTACATACCTACCGTAAAATGAAGATAAGTATGTTAGGGGGGTGGGCACAACCTGTTGCTGTAATAAGAAGTAATCTTGTGCTGTCAGTAAATGGATTCTTTTCATTGTGAGGCCAGAACTAAAGAAAGAGACAAGAGCTGATCCAATTTTTCCCTTCCCAACCTCTAAGGGAATTCATGTATCAAAACCAGAAGGCAGACTTCTATCACTTAGCAACGCTCCAGTGTGTGTATGTATCCCTTCTTTCCTTGTTCAAATGTGCCGGCGCCCTGCCACCTCTTTAAGGAGCCCATCTGCCTCTGTCGTCTGTCACCAGGGCCTGAGGGGGCGTCCCTGGGGGTGGGGAGTGGTCTTCAACATTCATATTAATGACATCTCATCCTGTTGGGGTCTGTAAACTGTACAGTTCAATACATTTCGAGGAATGTAAACACTGTGTAAGTACCACCACCATCAAATTATCACCCCCAAAAGTTCCCTGTGCCCCTTTCCAGTCAGCCCCCCTGAGGCTCACCCTGGCCCCAGGTACCACTGATCTGCTTTCTGTCTCTTAGTTTGCTTTTTTTAGAATTTCATATATGTGGATTCATACTTCTGTGTCTGGCTTCTTTCACTCCGTATAATGTTTCTGAGATTCATCCACATCACTGTGTGTATCAGAAGACTGTTGTTTTTGTTGGTGGGTAGTATTTCTTTGAATGAACACGCTAACATTTGTTTCTTCATTCACCTGATGGACATTCATGCTGTTTCTAGTTTGGGATTACTATTTTTTTTTTTTTTTTAAAGATTTTATTTATTTATTTGAGAGAGAGAGAATGAGAGAGAGCGAGTACATGAGAGGGGGGGAGGGTCAGAGGGAGAAGCAGACTCCCTGCCGAGCAGGGAGCCCGATGCGGGACTCGATCCCGGGACTCCAGGATCATGACCTGAGCCGAAGGCAGTCGCTTAACCAACTGAGCCACCCAGGCGCCCTGGGATTACTATTAACAAAGCTGCTATGAACGTATGTGTATAAGTCTTGGAAAGGACATGCGTTTTCATTTATCTTGGGTGAATACCTAGGAGTGGAATTTCTGGGTCATATGGTAAATGTCTACTTAACTTCATGAGCCCTGCCAAACCGTTTGTTCACGTGGCTGCACCGTTGTGCGTGCCCACCTGTGGTGCGTGAGTTCTAGTGGCCCCCAACTTCACCCAAACTCGATTTTGTCAGACTTTATTCTAGCCATTCTAGACTAGATGTTCGGTGCTCTCACTGTGGTTTTAATTTGCATTTCTTGATGACTAGCAACGTTACGTATCTCTTCAGGTGCCCATTCACATTACTCAGCTTTACAAATCAAGCTGGAATGATAGTGCACAAGTGCTTTGTAGATGCCTGAACAGAGGGGAAGTGGCAAGCAAATGCTTAGACCTGACTGGCCTAGTGGGCTCGCGTGGCAGGGAGAGACTTGTGTTGCTAACGGTTTCAGGCAGGCGGCAGACTCTTTGCAGGTGGGGAACACTCAGCAACTGACTTGTCTGAGTCCCTGGGCCTTAGACCTTTGATTCCATTCCATTCTTTTTTCCTAACCCCAACCAATCATCTTGATCCTCAGTTAATGTCATCATGACTCTCTCCACGCACCTCCCCTCGTTCTGAGTGTGGCGACAGGAAGAACAGAATCACGTGGACTTCACACATGTCAGATTCACCGGCTCATCACTGACCCTTTCCCTCGCAAGCCCCCTGGGCCCGTCCCATATCATGATTCTGCCTTCCCTTCCCCTCTTCTGAAGCTCTTAATTTTGACCCAAAGTATATTTAGTAAATAGTCATTTATTAAATTTACTCTTTAAAGATATTTTTCGGGGGGTGCCTGGGTGGCTCAGTCGTTAAGCATCTGCCTTCGGCTCGGGTCGTGATCCCAGGGTCCTGGTATCGAGCCCCGCATTGGGCTCCCTGCTCGGCGGGAAGCCTGCTTCTCCCTCTCCCACTCTCCCTGCTTGTGTTCCCTCTCTCGCTGTGTCTCTCTCTGTCAAATAAATAAAAATCTTAAAAAAAAAAAAAAGATATATTTTGGGGCGTCTGGGTGGCTCGGTCGGTTGCGCGTCTGCTTTCAGCTCAGGTCATGATCCCAGGGTCTTAGGATCGAGTCCCACATCAGGCTCCCTGATCAGCGGGGAGTCTGCTTCTCCCTCTCCTTCTGCTCCTCCCCTTGCTCGTGTTCTCTCTCTCTCACTTGCTCACTCTTTCTCTCAAATAAATAAATAACATCTTTAAAAAAAAAAGATATTTTTCATGTTTAGAGATACTTCCTTTTCTTTTTTTAAAAGATGTTATTTAATTGACAGAGAAAGTGAGAGAGGGAACACAAGCAGGGGAAGTGGGAGAGGGAGAAGCAGGCTTCCTGCTGAGCAGGGAACCCGATGCGGGGCTCGATCCTAGGACCCTGGGATCATGACCTGAGCCGAAGGCAGATGCTTAATGACTGAGCCACCCAGGCGCCCTAGAGATACTTCTCATTTATAATACTTTGGGCAGTCAATTGTTGTTATTTGCTCTCTACAATCATGACAACATTAAATGAAAATAAAAGAAAAAATCATCTATCACTTTACCAGCCACACAAAATCATATTGTTAATTTTCCTGTTTTTCTCCAGGGTTTCCCCTTTGTAGATGCTTTGAAATTTAAATCTACTAGTCATTTGTTACGATTTGGCCCAAAGTGTTATTGTTCTGCGTTGTGGCAGCATGCTGGTCTCACCCCAAACTGGGGGGTCCACAGGGAAGGAAGGACAGGGCCACCTGACACAGGTACTTACCAAGAAGGGCTGGCCCCCAAATTGTCATGCCAGAGCCACAGGCCATGCAGCTCCCCCAGGGAAGACTGGGTGCTGAGGAGGAAGACGTCCAGTCCCCCTGCTCAAAGACTGTCTTTTGAGGGTCACAAAGGTGATGGGGCTCACTCCGTCCCTCTGATCCATAAAGGGTATAACCATCTAAAACACCACAAGGAAAGATAAAATGCAGGATGTTCTAACAGGATCCTTTGGGTTTATCCCTAAGGGGAAAGAGGGAGACAGAGAGGACTGTACTGGGATGAAGTCTCTGGGGGGCCGCACAAGTACAGCGGGCAGTGCAGACGTACAGTTTGGAACTAGGACCCGCGCTCCTAACGTGCTCCCGGTGACCTGGGGCGTCACCAGGTCACAGCGCATCTCGTGTGCTAGAAGACACAAGGCAAGGAGCGAAGAGCATTCATTTCACGAACCTTAGCTGTTGTGGCAGCCTTTCTCCGATAGCCAGTGGAGACCTGAATAAGGTAGTGAAACTGACAGCTGGGGTCATTATCGGCCAGGACAGTGACCTTCACCTGTAGGAAAAGCAGAACCAAGGAGGATCTTCACCTAAAAAGCAGGAGGATGCACGGCTCCAGCTTTGGCAACTCGATGGAAAGCAAGGGTGACTGGCGGGTGGTAGGTAAACAAGCTGACCTAACAGAACAGGGGTGAGGGCTGGAAGGCCCGGCTTTATGCCTCTAAAATGAAATAGTCACTGAATCCACTGATCAGGTCTTGGGCTTCGAAATCTTTCCACTTCCCTCCCACCCAGGGAGGGTTACTGTACAACACAGAGGATACCTAGTTAAATGTTAATCTCAGATAAACTATGAATCATTGGGGAGCACACTTATACTAAAAATGCATTCATTATTTATATGAAATTCAAATTTAACTGGGTGTCCTGTTTTTATTTACTAAAACTGGCAACTCTACACCCATGGCAACAAAGAAATGGACGGCATGTATTCTAGAATTTCCAAGGGTAAGAAAACATATGAATAAGAAAGCATACAATAGAAGCTAAGAAAAGACTGTCATCAGGGAGCCTGGGTGGCTCAGTCGGTTAAGCAACTGACACTTAGTTTCAGCTCAGGTCGTGATCTGAGGGTTACGAGATTGAGCCCCGAGTAAGACTCTGTACTCAGTGCAGGTCTGCTTTAGTTTCTCTCTCCCTCTGTCCCTCCCCCTGTGCACGTGTGCTCTCTAAAATAAGTAAATAAATCCTTAGGAGGCTGTCATCAAGGGATTTTGTTGTTGTTGTTCAAAAAAGAGATTCCTTGTAGGTTTCTTATACATCGCAGTTATGTGAAATTACCATTTCACTTCCACGTAACTTTCATATCCAATGTATAAAGTGAGATAAACTTGCACTTGATTTTGGTTAAATTCTCTAGATGTTCCGGATGATTCCTAGCCTAAACGAATCACATGAGGGTTCAATCTCCACTAAAGAAAAAAAAAAAGGAGATAAAGCGTTAAGTTGCTAAGCCCTGAAACAAGAGACTTGAAGAGAAATTTAAGGGGAAAAGCACCCCTTGAATTTCTACACCACCCAGTACCACACTACCAGCCTCTTCTGGTCAAGGGATTTTTCCATCTTGTTCAACACACTCAAGACACATGGAAAAGCTTCTGGAATCAACGTCTTATCACCTTCTGCATGTCTGCTTGATCCTTTCTCCAAGCCCACACACATGTGAGTATATAGGATCCTAAAAGGCTGACCAGCAAAGACACCCCAACAGGGTTGTTGGTCACACGAAGGAACAGCTTGATCGTGTCTTTAATGTTCACCATCCGGGGCACAGTGAAGAAGTTGCTGCCAAAGTAGGCCAGGCGGTTACAGAGACACTGTGTCCTCAAAACTGTGCTCTGTGGCCCAACCTGTAATTAGAATCAAGACGTTGATTCTAACTGAGCAGAGTGCTAAGGAAGGGACAAACATAAAACACAAACACAGGCAATTCAGAGAGGGAAAAACGGTGTCTGGGCTGCGTATTCACTGCTGGAGGTCGCGTACGCCGGGGTAAGCAGCGTGGAGGGCAAGCTGGCAGCCCGACTCCTGCCATTCCAGGTCTGAACACTGACCCCAGGGGAAGTCTGCACACGCGCAGGGGGACGTGAGAAAGAACATTTCTGTCGGCATTGTTCTTAACGAAAAATTCGGAAACGACCTATATGTCTAAGTCCAGTAACAGCAGAACATACAAAGTAGAGGGCTCCTCCCGTATACTGATGGGGGTACTCTATAGCAGTTAAAAGGAATGAGCTGGAGCTGGATATAGCGACGTGCATAAGTGCTAAGTGAAAAATATAAGTTAAAGGGGCGCCTGGGTGGCTCAGTCGGTTAAGGGTCTGACTCTTGATTTCGGCTCAAGTCACGATCTCTGGGTCGTGAGATCAAGGCCCGTGTCAGGCTCCATGCTCAGAGGGGAGTCTGCTTGAGATTCTGTCTCCCCCTGCCCCTCCCCCTGCTCATGCTCTCTAAATAAATTAAATCTTTCCAAAAAAAAGACGGAGGGGATACATAAAGGGCTTTGATTATTCCTGAATGTTTTATTATTTTAAAAAATCTGAACTAAATAGAGCCAAATATTAACTTTGTAATAGAGCTGAACAGTGTTTAATGTTTTTATTATATTATCCCCTATAACTTTCCATATGTTATAACATTTCTTCATAAAAAATATTTTAAAAAATATCACCAGGCAATCAAATGGCAGGTACCAATTCCACGTTTGATGGTGCAGATGGAAAGCTGAAAATATTGTCAGGATGACTGACTGCTTTCCATGACACAAGGTCAAATTCTGGGTGCGGGGCTATCTCTTGCCCTGGGAGGAACTCTCATCCTGCTCTCTGCAGCTCTGTTCCTTGCATGGGGTCCAAGCGCTGCACAGGGCTTCCAGGAGGCAGGAAACCCCCTGGTACCTTTTGTGAGCAGCGGGCTCACTGCTGGGTGAGTCTTGCTACTCAGAGTGCTGTCTCCATGTCCGGGAGCACTGGTATCACCTGGGAGCCTGTTAGAAAGGCAGAGCTAAGGTCCCCCCCTGATTTACTGCAACAGAATCTGCCACTGAACAGGCTCCCAGGTAGAGGATTTGCTAGAGAGGCACCGCTCCGGATCTTCCAGAATCACTGCTGAGGCCATGAATGGTGTCAGTCCTTCCAGAGCATCCTCTTTCCCCTGCTCCCATGTGAATGACCCCCTCTCAGCTCTTTGACGAACTGCCTCATGATTTCCAGAACCTTGCACCACAGTCTTTGTGCAACTGAACCAGGACTTAAATCAGATGGGATCGCACACATTCACCAGTGTGAAAATGCAGAGAGCCATTTTAAAGTGGGCACACACCTGGAACTAGGTAACAACGTGAAGAGTCGCCACCTGGCCTGGAATGTACAAGAATCTGCTAGCTTATTTTTTAAGTTTTTATTTATTTGTCAGAGAGAAAAAGCAAGCACAAGCAGGGGGAGCGGCAGGCAGAGGGAGAAGCAGGCTCCCCACTGAGCAGGAAGCCTGATGTGGGGCTCGATCCCAGGACACGGGGATCATAACCTGAGCCGAAGGCAGACACTTAACCGACTAAGCCACCCAGGCGCCTCTGCTAGCTTATTTTTAGAAAAGTTCTCTTTCATTGAGCAAGAAGTTTTCCTTTTACCCACAACATATTTAATACTTGCAGAACTTCTACATATTGCTTACTTCATCTGGAACTGTCCGATTCACCCTGGACTCATGTTTGAGAAAGAAATGACACATGAGGCCTAAGCCTGCTCCAAAGAGATGCACTCTCCTGGCCCGCTACCCACGGTCCTTCTCCTTTTTCCCAGGCTGACTTATTTCCCCTCCAATGAATTTTCTTTCTGGGCCCGCCCAAACGAGGTAAAAGAAGCTCTGCGTTTCATGCCAGCTCAGGCGGGAGAGAAAGAGGAAGTGGCGTGGCTTCTTACGTGGCATCCACTGCTCTTCCACGTGTTGTTGTGGCTGTCCCAGAAATAACACTGCGTGACGGCCGTCACCACTGAGAACAGGGTGGGCGTCTGCTGGGCACTCTCCTGGCTCTTGTCCAACGCGGATGTTAGGTGGTAGGTGCCGGTCCCATACTGCAGACTCTCTGGCGTCAGCACCCATGTGTATTCCTCATCTGAGAACCAAGAACAGTGCTTAGTTGCCTTTCAAATGGGACAAAAGTACCGTGAGAACCTTCCTTATGAAGGATCTATTATTATCATTATTTTATTTTATAAATGGGGAAATGATTAAGCCTAGACTTACAAATGATCTTACTTTATTTTTTTTTTAAGATTTGAGAGAGAGAGAGAGAGAGTGCATGAGCGCACATGAACAGGAGGGGCAGAGGGAGAGGAAGAGAGAAGCTCAAGCAGAGAAACTCTGTGCTGAGCGTGGAGCCCGACACGGGGCTCGATCCCACGACCCTGAGATCATGACCTGAGCTGAAACCAAGAGTCAGACGCTTAACTGACTGAGCCACGCAGGCGCCCCACAAATGATTTTAAGGAAAATGACCAGTGATACAACCTGGGGCTCTGGATTATTCCTGTTCCAATAAGAAATCGTATTTTTTTGATAAATGAAGATTTAGGTCTAATGAATCAGAATGTATTATGAGTTTTAGAAAAATGAAATCGTCACCCATCAAAATGAGTAGCTACAAGACCTAGCTAAAAAAAAAAGCCCAAGATGAAGCAAGGATGGGAACAGAGCGGTTCCAGGAAAGAGCCCTGATTCCAGGCCCAGCTCTGTCACCAGGTGGCTGGGAAGGGCTAAGGAAAGTTCCACAATCTCCCTAGTTTTCTCACTTTCAAACAAGGACTCTGGACCAGAGGATGTCTAAGATCCCTTCCAGCTCCAACTGACATGATACTGGCAAGACTGGCAAGGAAAATGGGAGTGAATGCTCTGAATCGGGAGAGAGCCTGTTGGTAGCCCCATAGTGAGAGATGCTGCCGCAGGTGCTCTAAGAACAAGAAGAGCCTAAAAAGCGACCATTCCTGTGTTAGTGAGGCCTACACGAGAGCCAGAAGCAGCTCGTTCAACCCAGGCAGACCATAATAGGAGACTATAACATGATTTATCCATTCCAATGACTCCCCCCACCCCATTTTTTTTAGATGCAAAGGGTAGCTCTGAAGAATTCCCAGTACTACATTTATTTATTTTTGTTGTTAGTTTTAGAATAATTTTATTTTTTTATTTAAATTCAATTAACATATAATGTATTATTAGTTTCAGAGGTAGAGTTCAGTGATGCATCAGTCTTATATAACACCCAGTACTCATTACATCACACGCCCTCCTTAATGTCCATCACCCCTTTACCCACCCCCACCCCCCAGTACTACTTTTAAAGTTGATATCCAGTGACTATGTTTTTTGGTCAAGTATATCTAGGCCCTGTTTATGTATCACAGGAATTCTTAGCTATTCTAAGCTACAATGTAGTCCGTCTGGTATTACACCAAGGCTTACTGAGACATCTCTGTCCTTATCCAAATCTAAGATTAGACATAAAGTTTGAAATATAGATATAACCCACTGTGCTGGAATTTTACTTCTCAACATTATGGAAATTTTCAACCATACACAAAGTTGACTATTATACAGTGAACACACAGATAATCACTGAATAGATTCTATAATTAACATTTTATTAAACTTGGAGCACCTGGCTGGCTCAGTCAGAAGAGCATGCGACTCTTGATCTCAGGGTCATGAGTTCGAGCCCCACATGGGGTGTGAAGATTACTTAAATGAGTAAAACTTAAACAAAAAAAATTCTACTAAATTTGCTTTATCACATATAAATCTTGATCCATTCAACAATTTATCTTTTTAAAAAATGCATTTCACGGTCATGTATAAATTATACATGTGAGGGGTGCCTGGGTGGCTCAGTTGTTAAGCGTCTGCCTTCGGCTCAGGTCATGCGCCCAGGGTCCTGGGATCGAGCCCTGCATGGGGCTTCTTGCTCAGCGGGAAGCCTGCTTCTCCCTCTCCCACTCCCCTGCTTGTGTTCCCTCTCTGGCTGTGTCTCTCTCTGTCAAATAAATAAATAAAATCTTAAAAAAAATTATACATGTGATAAAACTACATAGAACTAATAAACACACATACACGAGTGCATGGTTGCATGGTGAATCCAAATGAGGTCAACATATGGTATCAGTGTCATTTCCCAGTTAGGATATTGTGCTAGAGTTATGCAAGATGTCACCATTAGGATAAACTGGATGAAATGTATGAGATCTGTTTTATTTTTCACAATTGCATGAGAACCTACAGTTACCTCGAAATAAAGCGTAAAAAAAAAAAAAAAGAAGAAGAAAATGCATTTCAAAGTAAGTTTCTGTTTGGGGCTTTACCTTTTTGCCACACCTGATTCTTTGGAAGGGTGATGTTCAAGTCGAAGTGGGTGTGGTTAGGCTGATACTGGAACCCCAGATAGAGTGTCATTAAAAGGGGACTTTCAGGTTGTATGCACAGGATCAGGGATTTCTCTAGGGAAGTGATGTTCACTATGATAATAAAATGATCTGAGCTCACATTGAGGCTGGTAGGATGGATTTCCATGCTAACATTTCTCCACAGTATGATCTAGAAGGAGACAGTTAATTAATCTTCAAGTTCAAAATGGTTCATCCATTGATGTCTTTCAGTCTCCTTTCTAGTGCTAATGGAATGTAACTTCCTAAGTCTTCCTCTCTGAGCTTTAATAGGTAACACAGAGCCAGGGGTTAGGGGACAATATACAACCTCCAACCTAAAACACCTTCCCCTAAAGGTAAGGTAATCTCCATGCAGAAGTTCCCAAGTGAAGATGTGAATAATCAAATAATGGCACTGCCGCGAATCTAAAATGACTTTCTTCCATCCTGTTCTCCAAGAATTCCTATTCCCTTCTATTTCATTCCCTAATAATCAAGTCATACCTCAATATCTTCCATTAAATCATCAACTTGGAACAATTTATGATTAGAGCTTAGCAACACACTTCCGATGCTTCCAACAATGTTCTTGTCATCAAAATCCCTGAAGGGATTGAAAGCTAGTCCTGTTACCTAGAGACAAGAAAACTCAGTTTCATCCATTGCTGAAATCTTTAGAAATAACACCCTGATAGGTAATAAGTTGTCAGATAAAAAAAATTAAAGTAAATGTTGGGATTTTTCCCCTTGCTAATATCTCAAATGAAATAATATTTCTCATTAGAACATCATATGGGAAAGAATTAATTAAAGATGAGTCATTTACTTGGGACCCTCAGAATTATTATTTTTTTTTACATCTTCATACCTGGAGGATTCATGATTACCAGGAAGTTGAGAATTCTGCTCTCCAGGATAAGGCACCAAACTTACTTCTGTTTGTTGGGTAAGAAATACAATATACTGAAATACAGTATACTGATATGGCTAAATTGATACATTGGTGAAGTGTTGAGAACAATTCAAACCATAACACAGAAACTGTCAAATCCAGAAGTCTGTTTAATGCTCCCAACCTCTACCATGGATCATTTTTAAGAGGCCTCCATTCCTGACATCGTAAAACAGAAATCCAGGGCACCCAGGCTTCTCTTGTTTGGTCTGGTGAGCTTACATTTCATGGTGCATCCCCTTCGTGGTGCATTCAAATGCCTGCAGCCATCAATCCCATTTCCATTTGGATCAGAATCAATTTTACACTCACTTGGACATTAACTCCAGGGTGTCTGTTCAAGAGCTCTTGCAAAGCTGAGGCTGATGGAAAGCCTAACCTCACAGGTGCTGGGGACCAGAGAGTGTAGGAACTCAGAGGCTAGGTTGACATGTTTTGGCTAAGGAAAGAGAAATTAAAGGGAAATCAATTTCTGTGTATTTTCTAAAGATCCAAAACCTAAAATGAACCTCTCCCCACTCCTCCTGTTATCTGTTCAGCATCAGAGTAGCAACAGAAGAGGTCAAAGTCACTAAAGACTCAGAAAACTGGTTCTGCTGTAGAAACACTTCCTGGATCTTCCCAAGGGCCAGCAAGGCTATTTCCAGCATATTTTCTACCTACATTTAGAAGGAAACACCACGTGACCTGAGCAACCTCAGTGGATAATGGTTTTGGAGGGGTTAGACAGGGGACAAAGATCTTGATGGTGACATAAGGAAAGGTGACATTCTTTGGAAAGGACCCACAGAAAGTACTTCCAGTCTGGCTAAAGACTCACCATCCTTTGTATCAACTAAGAGGGCCACCCAAGGACATATTTCTTTGTCCCATGATATAAGCTGTCCTGGACCTACTTTTTTTTAAGAGAGGGAGAGAGAGAGGGGCAGAGGGAGAGGGAGAGTCTCAAGCAGACTCCCCACCCAGCACAGAGCCCGACAATGGACTCGATCTCACGACCCTGAGATCACAACCTGAGCCAAAATCTAGAGTTGGATGCTCAACCAACTGAACCACCCAGGCTTCCCAAGATTAAAAAGTTTCTAAAATGAAATCAACATCAGCATCTCCTGCACCTACCTGCTCAATGTCATGCTTGGATCTTTGTAGACTGGCTTCACCAGCTTCCATGGCATTGACGAGGGAGTGAACGAAGCAGACGGTCACGGGGTTTTCGAAGCTCAGACTGCTGTTGATCTCCAGTGCCCTCTCAGGTAACTGCTCATTCAGGTCAACAAGGGGACTGAGGACACTGACCTGGAGTTTTAGGAAGCAAACACACACTCCTGAGCTGTTTCTGCCTGTTTTAAATTTATTTGTGTTCTTCTTATCAGGAGTTCAAGGTTCTTTATGCATTTCAAACACATTTTTATAAAAAGCACTATTACAACTTGGCAGGAAATGAAAATATGTTAGCTATGACCTATAGGGAGGATTTGTATTTCATGTTATTCCAAGGAACCGACAGAACCCTCCTGGAGTGGTAACTATCAAATAGCTAATTCACAAAACTAAACTAAAAAAAGGAAAAGAGCAGTGCTGGCTGGAACACTGAGTATACTATCCCTTGAAACTCAGGCCTCAAAAGCCTTCAAGATTGACTTAACATAGAGAACAAGAAAAATTCTAAATGAAACAGAAAACCCCAATTCTCCTTTTGGGAGACTGTTCTCATGCAAAACAAGTAAGAAGGTTAAGCAAATTGACAGAATATCCACTATAGGTACAACTATTTTGGTTTTGAAATGTTTTTGTTTCAAAGTAACACTTACTAAAAACTTCTGCATAAAAAAGATCCAATAGACAAAATTAAAAATAAGACATGAGCACAAAATATTTGCAACACATATAACAAAAGGTCAACATCAATAATAAAGCTCTCTTACAAACACATAAGAAAAATGACAAACAACCCATTGGGGGGAAAATGGACAAAGGACATGAAAAAGCAATGGAGAGGAGAAATACACATGGTCAATCAAAATATATTATGATGTTCAACCTCCTTAGTAATCAATAACATGTTCCCTCCTCCTTTTCTTTATTTTCTTGCCTTTGAAATTGGGAGAGTGGGGGGCAATGGTTGGTGGGGATGTAAAACAGTGCCTGTTTATTTATTTGAGAGAGAGAGAGAGACACACATGGTGGGGTGAGGCAGAGGGGGAGAGAGAGAGAGAGAATCCAAAGCAGGCTCCATGCTGGCTTGATCCCATGATCCCAAGATCATGACCTGAGCCAAAATCAAGAGTTAGATGCCCAACTGAGCCACCCAGGTGTCCCCAAACAGTACCTCTTGAAAGACTATTTTGTCATCTATTGAAAATGCAAAAGCCCCTGGGGCGCCTGGGGAGCTCAGTCATTAAGTAGCTGCCTTCGGCTCAGGCCATGATCCCAGGGTCCTGGGATCGAGCCCCGCATCGGCTCCCTGATCTGCGGGAAGCCTGCTTCTCCCTCTCCCACTTCCCCTGCTTGTGTTCCTGCTCTCGCTATCTCTCTCTCTGTCAAATAAATAAATAAAATCTTAAAAAAAAAAAAAAAAAAAGAAAATGCAAAAGCCCCTCACTTCTATCTCTGGCACTCTATTCCACAGAAATAGTCGCATAAGTACTTAGTGACGTAGGGACATGGATGTTCATGGGTATGTTATTTCCGAGAGTAGACAAGTGAAAAATGTCCAAATGCACATGAAGAATTATTGGTTCATTTATGTGTACTGACACAAAAAGATATCCATGACACAGCATTAAGTAAAAAAAAAAAAAAAAATCAACGGGCTGAAAAATGTGTATACTTTAACTCCACTTTTGTTAAATCGACAAACTTGTCTGTGCATAGAAAAAAGTCTGGCAGGCTATGCGTGACAAATTAATAATAATCTGATAATAGCCACTACATCTAGAGAATGGGATTAGCTAGAAGGACAAAGATGGTGAGGGCTTTTGCTTTATAAGTTTATATGCTTTTGTTCAGATTTTTTAATAACAATCATGCATTATTTCCGTAATTAAGAAGTCCAAATAGGGGCACCTGGGAGGCTCAGTCGGTTAAGCATCTGACTCTTGATTTTGGCTCAGGTCATGGTCTCAGGGTCCTAAGAATGAGCTCCCATGTCAGGGCTCAGCGCTGGGCATGGAGCCTGCTTAAGGTTCTCTCTCTCTCCCTCTGCCCCCCCACCCGCCTGCCCGCACATGTGTTCTCTTTCTCTCTCTCAAAAAAAAAAGAAGCCCAAATAAAATGGCACAGATTACATTTATAGGCTTATTGCAGAATATCTGAAAATTACAGAGCATGGAAAAGAAAAAATGAAAATTCTCACGAATCCTAGTCCCTTAATTTACTTAGGTGTAGGGAGTAGAGACAGGCACGGAGAACAGTTGTTGTAGCCACAAATGCGAATATCATGGGGCACTGAAGGCCGATGTCTGTTTCAGAGCTGAACTGCTCTATCTTGGGCAAGGAGTGGATCTATTTCTGTCTCCCGTGATGTCTAACAAATATATCAGAAAGGCAGTAACCTGATAAATGAACAAAAGAAAAGAAACACAGCATATCTCAGAAAGTCATTACTGATTAATTTATTTGCAATCTTCAGAGTCAAAGGTACAGTTACACTGGCTAAATATTCTATTGGGTCTCATAAAGTGGTTCATAAGGCTAAATTCTGCACAGGGCACCATCTCCAGATTTTGTATTTTCTGTTTTATACACTTTTTCTCTGTTTTGCTTCCCCCTTTCTCCTATCTCGTTTCCTCCCGATCATCCTCTGCTTACCTGAGCTGACTCAGAAAATCCTGGAGTAAAGGCTGTCCATTTCTGGAGCATCTCACAAGCTGTCTGTAGTTTGCTGTGAGTTTGCAAACCATGAATCGGTTTGCTCAAGTTCCCTGCTATCTCGTCTACGACCTGTTGGGAACGAAGGATTTTGCCAAAATTATTTAAAGAAAATGATTGCACTTTAGTAGTTTGAGACATTGTTTTAACAAGAGTTGACAGAACAAACTTGATGAATCACAGGCTCCTCATAACAGTTTCTACTTTCATAAGCTTTTCTGCAAACGGATAGAATTTTCCGCTCTTTCACAGAGTAGAAGAATAGGTACCACGGTCATACAATGATTGATACAGGGACAGATGGGTCCGGAAATAAGATCTATGAGAGAGGTTTAAATCTCATGGCCATGATCAAAAGTGAGGGAAACACCTGGAAATCACAACAACAAAAACAAACTTTTCTATTCAGGAGTATGCTTATCTCCTCAGGTTTCCCACTGGTTTATGTCCCTTGATTCAAGAGTTCATGTTCGAGAGGGAAGTACCTGAATATGGTAGTTTCTGAGAAAACAAACCCACAACTCTGGATGTGGTCCCAAAACTTTTAAGAGGCTACTGCTTTTGAACCGGAAGTCCTGCCCTGAGATAATCTCTGTTTACACCAGCTACGTGGTGCCATTTCTTAGAGAACAACCCACTGCAGCTTAATTCAGTCAGTATTCAGTAAATCTTTATTAAATGCCTACTGTGTGCAGCTGGGTTCAGGAGTTAGAGCATAAAGTTAGTCATGATCCAGCCCTTGTGGGCCATACCATTGAATAGGGTTATTTGTAATTCATAGGGTTTGCAGGAGGTTAGATCAGTTACAGAATGATCTTAGAATTGAGGACCACCCAGTTTTGGTTTCATATTTTGGGACCAAGGTGTAAATAAGCAGGAATAAAGGTATGAGTGAGATCCAGGTGCCACCCAACTGCATGTTTTCCAGGGGAGGTCAGGTCGTATTTAATGCCATTCTAGCTATAGCCAAAAAGGACACTGATGGCTTATTTGATGTTTCAGAGCTGGGCTGAACCATGGTAGATCTCACCATTTTCTTCACCTTTCTTTAATGGCTCTTAATAAAGCTTTATAGTTGTCTCCATACAAGTTGTGCCCATCTTTGGTTAGATTTACTCCTAGGTACTTGCTATACCTTTTTTTTTTTTTTTAAGAAAGAGACCCTGTGCAAGATGGGGCGGGGGGGGGGGGGGAAGGGGAGAGGGGGAATCCCAAACCGGCTCCTCACTGAGTGCATGGCCAAAATCAAGAGTCAGACACTTAGCTGATGGAGCCACCCAGGAGCCCCTGCTATTCTCTTTAAAAAAAAATCTAATTTTCTAACTGATATGTAAAAGTACAATTAGCTTTAGTATATTGATCTGGTATTCAGCAACACTGATAAATTCTCTTAATGTTTCTAATAATTTATCTGTAGGCCTTTTTGGGTATTCTACACTTCAGACTTCTCTCTATTTAAGGAAAACAAAGCACTCTGTGTTTAAGCTACTGGAGATGAGTTTTTCTGCCAGGAGAACACAGTGCTAACTGAAACAAGAGTGAACATCTAGTTCCAATTCACGCTGGAAGCAGATCCAACATAAACAGGATTATCTTTTAGCAAAGAAATGTTAGATTACATGTAAGTAGGGCTTGTTCTAAAAAATAATATATATATAGGGAGAAGCAGGATGATTTTCTTCAGTCAACACGATCAAAGTGGCTTTGCTTTTTTTTGAAGTTTGTGGGGGAAAAGGGAACAAAGGGGATAGGGGAACTGGGATGCTGAGTAGGAAGAACAGTCCAGAAGGGTGTGCCACTGCTGGAAAATTGGGGCAGGTGGACAAAACTTCCTCCCCATCTGAAGCACTAAATATAAGAGCATTAAATAAAAACAAGACATGAAAATCCTGAAGTGAGTATGGAACCCATTGTGGACTATTTCCATGGACTCGCTCAGTGCTTGCTTTTCACTGGGGCACTTGCTCGTGTGTCAGGCATCCTGCGGGAGAGTTCTGCTCAGAGGCAGAGGGTGAACTGGGCCCCTTCCTTACATGGCTATTCTTGAAGCATCACCAAAATAGAAGGAAAGAATAGAAGTACTTTCGCAGGGTCACAAAGGTCCCCAGGGTGACCTCGGTTTTCTGTATTTACCTGATCGGATGCATCCTGAAGTGATGTTTGTAGGTGAGTGGTGAAGACCTCCGCCTGGGAATCCTCTTCGGGGCTTGAGGTCACCACTACCAGAGCTTGCCCAGACTGCGTTTCAGGCGCAGGCCCGGTGAGCGCTGGGGTACCAGGAAGATGCTGGCTGGTAGGCGCCGAGGTCACTGCCAGGACCTGCCGTGTGGCTTTGGGTAGTGTTGAAGGAAATGGGCTGATGGGAAGACGAAGGGTCTTGGACTGAAAGGTACGTAAAGGAAGAGGCCGAATCAGATTTTACCATGTGAAAATTAAGGCAGTGTTTCCAAAATTATTCTGGCTCTCCCATGTCCCATGAGATATTAATGGCCATTTCTCTCAAAAAGATCCAGTGCTCAAACAGTTTTGAAAATGTGGCATATTACCCTCCTTAAGATTCACAATTTACAAAAAAAAAAAAAAAGAGGGCACTTGATGCAATGGGCACTGTGTGTTATATGCAACTGATAAGTCACTAAATTCTACCTCTGAAACTAAAAAATACACTATATGTTAAATAACTGAATTTAAATAAAAAAGATTCACAATTTACATTAGTGTATTTATCATCAACCATTCAATAAATTATAATTAAACATCTACCACATGCTAAGCCATGTCCTGGGGAACTAAGGATACAGCAATGAACAAAATAAGCCAAGTTCTTGCCCTCATGGAGCCTTCATTTTCGTAATGGAGGCAAATTATACTATGTATTAAATCAGTGCCATGAAGAAAAACAATAAGAGTAAGCAGATGAAAGGAAAGGGTGTGTTTCAGGTACGGTGCTCAGATGTATGAGACAGCATTTTTGCTGAGAGTTGAAATAAAGGGAGAAAGTTCTGACAATATATTAGAGATGGGCATCTGAGAAGTGCAAAGGCCCTGAGGTCACAGCCTGATGGGTTTGCCTGAGGAAGAACAGGAGGCCAGATGAGCAGAACTGGGACGTTGGGGAGATCAGAAAGATCCTGGGGGTGGGGGTGGGAATGAGGGATGGGACTGGGGAGAGCATTCATATGTCAGGCAAAGGAGAAGAGAGTCATTTTACCTTGAACGAGATGGGAAGACCTTGGGGGCTTTGAGGAGCCACAGCAGGAGCTGACTTGTGTTGTAAAGGATCACTCCTCTGACTGCTGTGTTGAGAACTGACAGCAATGGGCCAAGGGCAGAAGCAGGGAGATAAGCAGGAGGCAGATGCAAAGTTTGCCTGGGAGATGATGGTGGCTTAGATCACGGTGTGATAACGATGAAGCTGGTGGGAAGTGGTTAGGTTTGGCTCTGAGAAGTCCTACAGTCAAAAACCTTTGTTTTCTTTCCTTCTGGAACCGTTTTAAGCAATGCTGGTTACTCTTCTGTAGAATATCACTTGGAAAACACTGATTTAAGGGATTCTGACCTCATCCCTGTTCTCTCTAACTAGAAACGCTTATTTTTTGCAGTGGGTCCAGTAAATGTAAATAAATCTGTCTTTAGACATCCAGGGAAAGGTTTCTACGTAGGACACAGAGGCAAGAAGGCAGAGAAATGTCTTGAATTTGAAATTTTATACATTATGCAGTTTCTACTTTGATTTTCCTTCCACTCAGGTATTTTTCCTTTTTTATTATTTTTTGCTTTATTACTTATTTATTTTTAAAAAGATTTTATTTATTTATTTGTCAGAGAGAGAGAGCACAAGCAGAGGAAGCGGCAGGCAGAGGGAGAGGAAGAAGTAGGCTCCCGGCTGAGCAGGAAGCCCGATGCGGGACTCGATCCCAGGTCCCTGGGATCATGACCTGAGCCGAAGGCAGACATTTAACTGACTGAGACAACCAGCGCCCTTTTTTCCCCCCTTTTTTAAAAGGAATTTGAATTTTATCGTATTGCATGTACTTCTGTAAGATATCACAAGTCCTTTTTGGAATGAAGCAGGGAATAAACAACCAACAAATGATAATTGTAACAACATGAAAGCCAGAGTCGGCTTTAAAAATGTCGTTACGACTATGGACTCTGAGAAACAAACTGAGGGTTCTAGAGGGGAGGGGGGTGGGGGGATGGGTTAGCCCGGTGATGGGTATTAAGGAGGGCACGTATTGCATGGAGCACTGGGTGTTATATGCAAACAATGAATCATGGAACACTACATCAAAAACTAATGATGTAATGTATAGTGACTAACATAACATCATAAAATAAAATAAAAAAAAAGGTCGTTAGTAAAATATCCATTCAACCTGGTTCTTTCCTGCATTTAAGTACTTTCCTTTCCTTATGAGAACACTATATCCGGGGCACTCAGTGAGCCAGAATGGCGTTCTGGCGGGACCCACCAGGAATGACAGAGATTACTAATCCCAGATGTGTGCTGTCAAGGGACGTACTTACAAGATCAGCGTGAGCAGGGTGGTGACAGGAGGCTGCAGGATGAGTAGCTGCCACGGAAAGAAGAAAGCAGACTAAGTTCAAGTAAAAGTCTAGGATAGAAATTTATTTGAGGACGTCTTATTCTTGGCAAAAAACAATGTGAATCATTTCATATAGGAAACTAAAGTGACCATTTCCCCCTGATGATAATTCTGTAGACAAGCTAGGATTCCAGAGCTGAATTGTCACAAATCACTCATGTCTAATCTCTGCTTACTCTTCAAAGGCCCTCAGTATAAAAATATTTAAATCAGATCAATCGTAAAGTTGCCAGTACATAAATACTGTGGAAGTATTTGCCTCATAATTTTACCAAAAGGAGAAGCTCCCTATTAATAAATCAGAGCATATTTCTGACAGTTTTAGATGAGATCGGATGCATTCAAGGTGGTATGGCCATAATCTGATACTTTTAAAGAATTTTTTTTTTTTAATTTCTTTATTCATTTGAGAGAGAGAGTAGAGCGAATGAGAGAGAGAGCATGAGCGTAGGTGATGGGTAGAGGGAGAGGGAAAAGTAGACTTCCCACTGAGCAGGGAGCCTAATGCGGGGCTAGATCCCAGGACTCTGAGATCATGACCTGAGCAGAAGGCAGGAGCTTAACTGACTGAGCCACCCAGGTGCCCCCCGCCCTTTTTAAGATTTATTCATTTATTTGAGAGAGACACACACAAAGAGTGTGCGATTGGGGGGAGGGGCAAAGGGAGAGGGGAAGCTGATTCCCCACTCAGCTCAATCCCAGGAGCCCAAGATCATGACCTGAGCCGAAACCAAGAGTTGGACGCTTAACAGACTGAGCCAGGAGTCCCTGTAGTCTGATACTTTTAGAAAATAATCATTGACAACATTTTAGCAGATCACGGTTATTGCTTTCATTCCCTTTCCACATTTTCCAGTAAGAAAACCATGATCTGAAGGCATTATCAGTGTTAACACACATGGCTATTTGCTATTAACTTAGGCTGACTTCTTTCAAGGCATGTGCTCTAGACCCATTACAATTTATCTGGTTATAGCAAGCCTGCTTTATCTCTTCTTGTAACAGTCTCTCTGCTGTTGATAGGACTGATATGTATGTTTAGCAGCAGAATCATTCTAACCACTACTGCTGGGGGAGGACAGAGTTCTGAGATGTTCTTCTGATTAGTTGCCATGTCTTTCTTTTTTCTCTTTATTTTTTTGGAGAGACAGCCTATGTGCAAGCAGGGGCCAGGAGGGGCAGAGGGTGCCACCGAGGTGCCCTGGATAACTGGTATTTCTTAAGGATAAAATGAGAACTGATGAAATATAAGTGATAAATACGTAAAAGAGAATAGAAAAATGTGTATATATAACATCACGTTCTAGGCAAAATCAGTGAAAAGTGACCTGGATACCTGCTAAGAAAATTTCCATATTACAAGGATTAAAAAATTTTACAATCTGATAGAGGAAAAAAGGCTACCTATTAAAAAAAAAAGTCTAACGATAGTCTTTTCCACGGTAACCATAAATGCCAAAAAGCAAGAAAACGGCGTCTGCAGAGTCTTGAGGGCGAGAGTGACAAAGGAAATAATGTTCCTTGTATTGCAGAGACTACTGCTTACTTCCCCCGCTGGGTCTTCCTTCCTTCGAAGGAAACATGGTAGCCCCACTAAAGGACTACATTTCCCAGCCTTCCTTGCTGGCAGCAGTAAGGCCATGTGATCAGGTCCTGGCCAGCGGGATACGAGGAGGAACTGGTGCAATTTCCAGGCTGTGCCCTTAAAGGAAAGGATCAGGCTTCCCATTTTCCCTTCTCCCCTTCCCAGTTGATAGAATGGGAACACGGAGGCGGGGAGCTAATGCAGCTTTTATAGACCATGAGATGCAAGTCACAAGGTGATGACAGCAGAACAAGGCAGGAAGAGCTTGGGTCTCCTAAGCTGTAGAGCCCACTTAACAGCCCTGGTCTGCTTACTTACACTGTGATGTGGAAGAGAAAGGAAATTCCATTTGTTCAAGCTTCCATTCTGACTTCTGTTACAGCAGCTGACCCTATGTTTTTAACTTGTACATGCTGCTAAAACATGGCCTATTGGGAAGGGACAAGAAAGACATTTTGAGTATCCTTGAGTTCCCAAAATATTTCCACCAATGGATCTTTCTTGTAAAAACAACTGGATTAGAGACTATACAAACTTGAGAGCTCAAGAAGGGTAAAGTTATGGCATAAAAATGATTGGTGCTAAATGTGAAACCAGTTAAAACAGATATACGTTCTAAATTGTTGGAAATATGGCTTTGACAAAAGTTTTTTTTAAAGGTATTCTTAAGTTACATATAAAAAAACAAGGGCGTTTGGGTGGCTCAGTTGGTTAAGTGTCCAACTCTTGGTTTCGGCTCAGGTCATAATCTCAGGGTTGTGAGATCGAGCCCCACGTCAGACTCCGTACTCAGCATGGGGAGTCTGCTTGAGATTCTCTCCCTTTTCCTCTCCCTCTGCCCCTCCCTCCACTCTCTCTCAAATAAATAAGTAAATAAATAAAATCTATTAAAAACAAACCAATATAACAATAACCTGAATAAAACCCACAGACCATACTAACAAAATCTATGGAGGGAGGGTGGGGAAGGAAAAGCTAACATGTGCTATATTCCTTTAACCAGATGAGGGGGCTTCAAAAGAGACTGTTTCACTCCTGAGTCCAACCATCAGAGAAACACAGGTGCAGGAATGTGTTTTCAAAAAGAACAACTCCTTGAAGGCAAACAATTAAACAAGAGTACGGAAGAGTAAAATTCCAACAAAGGACAGAAGAAAGTAGCAAGAAAGGATTAGAACCCAAAAGCATCGAAGAAGGCAAGAAATGACATCAGTTATTAAAATACATTTAAATATGATAAACTCTACTATAAAAATATTCTCAGAATCAAATAATTAGACCCATTTACACAAAATTTAATAGGAACACGTGTAAAACAAAGTGACACAAAATTTTCAAAGGACCTTGGGGGGCACCTGGCTGGCTTAGTCAGAGGAACATGCAACTCTTGATCTCAGGGTTGTGAGTTTGAGCCCCACATTGGATATAGAGATTACTTAAAAATTGAAAAAAAAAATTTTTTTTCAAAGGCCCATACATACATATATATAAGGCAACTCCCCAGATAAGGCAATGCCCTCCTTCCTCAATGAGGAGATTTAAAGATAGTTATTTGGGGGCAAACTTGACTATGTCATTTCTAAGGATATAGGTGAAACAGTCAAATGTCTAGTTAACTTGTTCTACAAAGGCATGTTTAAAATCACATGTTATCTGTAGTCGTGTGTTAACTTAGGTGCATTGCTCTCTGGAAACTCACTTTCCATGACATGGCTTTACCGAAACTCTTCAAATGCATCCTCAGTCTCAGTGCCTTAATTATCAAGAGAGCGACTTCTGTAATTATTTAACAGTTTCAAAACTACACCAACTTTACCTTCATCTACTGCTATCATGAAACACTTCTTCCCCACCTAACAAGTACCCAGTTACAAAAGCAGTTGGAAAAGCTGATTTTTATGTTTGTTTTTAAGATAGTTACTCATGTCTCTACAACAGCACTTTCTAGATTGCTCTTTTAGGGATCCTTGGAGGGCTTGTTGACAAAGACATCTAAAACTTGGAAGTTGTGAGGTCATACCCTCCAGAATAATCACTACATGCACTTTAAATTTGTCTCTTTTTCTACCTGGTTGGTCAGGCGATCTCTATAATCATCCAACACTGGTATTGATTGAGGTCATTTCAGGCTAATGCATCTTCCCCAAATAGTATTTATTTTTCAAAATTAAAAAAAAATGAGAGAGAATACCACAATGTGAAAGACTGCAAGGACTTGAAGAAGACTTTTTGGATGGAAAATTTTGTGGGAGAAAACCCTGTCTTTTATTAGGACACATGTGAAAAGAAGATGGCCAAAGGCCCATCAATAAAGTAGTACCTATAAAATGAGATCAAAGACTGCAATAAGATGAGACAAAACAGAACGCAACAAATATTGATGGGGTACGTGTTATGATGACACACATCAGCATTAAACTAATCTTGTGCATCGTTTCAGGCAGGAATTGATTTCACTACCCATTACCTGAGGTCCTTCTGTTTCTTGGTACTGCAACTTCTCCTCTTATCTTTTCAGGTCTCCAGTGTAAATGAGAATTAATTCCAGGTCTTTCATCTTGGTCTGGAAAGGCCTCTATTTGGAGGCCAATGGAAAAGATAATTTCTAGTATATAGCTCTAGCTGTAAGTCTATAAATAGCTGTCACCAGCACATACATGATAATCAAGACAACACAAATTAAAGATTACTATCCTTTTTTTTTTTTTTTAAAGAACATAGGAATTCTCAAGGAGCTCTTCTGCTCTTGACATCACAACACCTTCTACTCTCCAACGTCACAAAATGAGGTCCACTGACTGGGTCAACACCAAGATAGAATTAAGTTCATTTTAAGAAATTACGTTCTAAGTGTAATATTCTCCTCATACTGTGTAATCCTATTGGCAGAGAGAAAAGAGTTCAGTAGGTGAACAATAACATTCTCGAATGTGCCTCCTTACGTAGACTTGCTATTTTTCACACGTGCCGCCCAGCGTGGCTTGACAAAATCATACCACCTCACTGACCATATCTCAGCTTAAATTCAGATCACAAGCCTAACAATCTTATTGTGTTCCCCGGGTCTCGTCATGCTTCTGCTCTCTGAGAGGACTTCTTCCTATTTCCTCCTCTACTGTACCTCCAACGACAAGGAAGTCCCTGATCCTCATTCTCAGGGCAGGTCATAACTTCGCTTTCTGCTTCAAAAAAACAATGGAAACAATTCAGCGTCCCTTCCACAGAGTCCTGCCACCAAATTTGCCCCCGACCAGCAAACATCTACACCCACAGATGCTGCCTTCTGTCCTGTTCCTACAAGCTCCCGCGCTCCTATCCAAAGTGAACCCCCTAGCTGCACACTAGCTCAGATCAAGGATACCGTCCTGGCTACTGTTTTTTCTGTCTTAGGACAAATCACCAATTGACATTGCCTCATGAACTAGTTCCTTCCTGCTCTTGAGCAAAATTAACCTTAAAAATTGTCGAAACTTGCTACATCCAATTCCTCTCCTGTTCTTCTTCCTTATTTTTAGGAAACAAAACAGTTTTTTTCTAATTATGTAAAACATTTAGAGAGTTCCAATGTCAAAATTATGAAACCAGGTACATTCAGGAAGATCTAAATTCTATCTCTGTCCTTTCTTTTTTTTTTTTTTTTAAAGATTTTATTTATTTATTTGAGAGAGAGAATGAGATAGAGAGAGCATGAGAGGGTCAGAGGGAGAAGCAGACTCCCTGCCGAGCAGGGAGCCTGATGTGGGACTCGATCCCGGGACTCCAGGATCATGACCTGAGCCGAAGGCAGTCGCTTAACCAACTGAGCCACCCAGGCGCCCTATCTCTGTCCTTTCTATCCTATTCCCTCCCTCCACCATAAGTAATCATTTTCATTAGTTTTTGTTTGCTTTTCTATTATGTTTATGGATATATGTGTGTAGGTATATATGCATATATATTCATATTATCCTCTTTTTTAAAAAGCATACTATACATTGTTCTCCAGATTGCTTTTTTCCACTTAAAAAAACATAGAAATGACCCCACTGCAGTACATAAAGATATTCCTTATTTCTCTTTACAACCAGCGTCCCCCTAGATGGGTATGTGGATTGTTTCTACCTTTTTGCTATTACAAAGAAACCTACAATAAATAGCCTCATGCGTGTGTCTTTTTATATTTTTGCCAGTGTAACTTTGGGATAGATTCCCAGCAGCAGGAATGCTGGGTCAAAGGGTAGATGTACATGCAATTTTGCTAGAGACTGCCAAATATTCCTCTCCTTAGAAACTGTATCTTATTGCGTTCCCATTAACTATTTATGAGAGTACCTATTTCCCTACAGTCTTGCCAACAGAGTATGTTGTTAAGTTTGTGGATTTATGCCCATCTGATGGGGGGAAATGGTATCTCAGCTTTAATTTGCATTTCTCTATTTTTGGGCAACAATATTTCATAATATGAAACCTTAGACTTCTCTTTTGAATGTTAAGGAACAAATTTACAAATACTTCTCCCACCAACATGTTATTTTGGAAGAGGCTTTTTTTTTTTTTTTTTTTTTTTTAGGGAAAGCTTGTGCAGGAGCAGGGTGGGGAGGGGCAGAGGGAGAGGGAGAGAGTGAATCTTAATTAAGCAGGCTCCACGCTCAACAGTGCGGAGCTTGACACAGGGCTCGATTCCACAACCCTGAGATCATGACCTGAGCTGAAACCAAGAATCAGATGCTTAACCGACTGAGCCATCCAGACACTCCAGAAGAGGCATTTCTTAAGTTCACAATAAAATGTATAAACACTATGATAACAGTAGCCCTTCCTTCCTTCCTTTTTCTTCCTTCCTTTCTTTCTTTCTTTTTCCCTTTCTTTTATCTTTCCTTCCTTCCCTTCCTTTTCTTTTTTTTTTCCTTCCTTCCTTCTTACATTTTTTATTTATTTAAGTAATCTCTACACCCAACATGGGACTCAAACTCATGACCCAAGATCAAGAGTCACACGCTTTTCTGGCTGAGCCCCAACAATAGCTATTTCGGAACACTAAACAATTACATTGTGCCAATACTTTAGTTTTAAAGGTAATTAGCAATATCGGATCTCCAAGAGATCCAATGACCTTTGACATGAATGTGATACTATCTACAGGCAGAAATGAACTTTGCACAAAAAATAGAAATTTCATAATAGTAACAGTAATAACTGCCAGGCACTGTTCTAATACTTTACTTGTATTATCTTACTAATCCTCATGACAATCCTTTGAAGGACTGCCCACAACAGGAAAGTCCCAGAATCAAGACATGAACTCCGAAGTCTGACTTTAGAGCCTGAGCTCTTAACTACAGAAACATTTAATCTCATTATGGGAATGCAGGTTCAGAATTTGCTGAATTGGCTTAGATAACTAAATAGAATTCTTTTTTTTTTTTTTTTTAAGATTTTATTTATTCATTTGACAGAGAGAGACACAGCGAGAGAGGGAACACAAGCAGGGGGAGCGGGAGAGGGAGAAGCAGGCTTCCCGCTAAGCAGGGAGCCCGATGCGGGGCTTGATCCCAGGACCCCGGGATCATGACCTGAGCCGAAGGCAGACGCTTAACCACTGAACCACCCAGGCACCCCTGAAGAGAATTCTCTTTAAAAACATTTTTTGTTGTTTTTTAAAAAATATTTTATTTTATTTTTTATTGTAAAATTTTGTTTATTTTTAAAGATTTTATGTGTAATTTCTGCACCCAACATGGGGCTCGAACTCACAACCCCGAGATCAAGAGTCATGTGCCTGACTCAGCCAGATGCCCCTAGAATTCTTTTTGCCCAAGATTATCTTCTGCACAAACATTTCATATTCCATAGCAGTAATCTCCTGCAAGTACTTGAGTGATAATATCAGAAAAATGCATTTTCACTCCAAAACCAAGAGTAGGTGAAAATGTCTAAAAACTGAACTCTTGGAGAGTGAAAAATGAATGGAAAATCATCATCATTTAGGTTGTATTAAGGGTTACTTTTCCGATCCTGGAGATGAGCTGGGCCAAATAACCTCCTGTCAAGATGAAAAGCGGTTCGGGGCGCCTGGGTGGCTCAGATGGTTAAGCGTCTGCCTTCGGCTCAGGTCATGATCCCAGACTCCTGGGATGGAGTCCCGCATCGGGCTCCCTGCTCGGCGGGGAGCCTGCTTCTCCCTCTGCCTCTCTCTCTCTCTGTCTCTTATGAATAAATAAATAAAATCTTAAAAAAAAAAAAAAAAAAAAAGATGAAAAGCGCTTCACCATTGTAAGGAGCCACACTCACATTTGTGGTAACGAAACACAGGAACACTTGATTAACGCAGAGATTGGCCTCACAACCTTGGTCTCGCCAACAACAGCGTGCTATCATGGCAAAATCGGGCAAGCATATCACAGAGAGCTTGAAAGGGTGGAGAATGAGAAGCTGGGAATCAAAAATTTATTACCCTGATATACTGGGTTCTTTCAATACCCAGTATTTGAGGAAGGTGATCTTTTTTTTTCTTATAACAGAGAAATATTGCAATGTGTTCTGTTTTATGAAGAACCCATAGATGCTTCATATTTTAATAAGAATGTATTCGCGACTTTTTAAAGTGGAACAAAATTTTTGCTCAGACTGCGACATTGTAAGGTCCTCGAGAATTCAATGAACTAAGAATAAATGCTGGACACAACCACCATGAAAAACGTACATTGAAAGAAAAATCCCGCACCCAACTTTATGCACACAATTCTCATCGTGTACTCCTGAGGACGCAAACCGACACAACAGCCTCTTCACCCTTCACCTTCTCATCTTCCTACACCAATATCCTATTTTCCCCCTTTGCTTTTGCAGTCTTCCCTCATAAGCCCAAGTGCCGAATGGGTTTGGGGTGCACATGAGGAAAATGGAGTTTACTGCTACACTTTCTCCCACATTCCATCCAAGTCAAGAAATGAAGGCGACACCAGGCACAGCAATAACTACCAGAGTGGGATGTATATGAAAGTCATTCCAGATGAACAGTTTCTCACTCTAATCAGTATCATGAAAATCAATATATAATCAATACCATCAAAATCCCTACATGCATCCTCTGCGTTATCACTCACAGACTCTGTGACAATAAACCTTCTTAAGCACATTCCCCCCACGCCCCCATCCCCAGTTTTTCTTTTCATTTAACCACACCCTTAAGTAAACCTTGGGGCATAATGTCCTTGATCTGCCCTGGAGACAGGACTAGGACATACAGCTATTCTTAAGCATTTTCCTCTTGGGTGGTTCCCCCTTAATAAACCATTTCTTGTCAAGCCGGACTTGTCAGCCTTTTTCTTTGGTCTGTTGCCTCCTTCAGAGTTTGGATGTCTCTTGGCATATACCTCCCTTTCATGGCACAGACTCTTTAACCAATACTCTCACATGCTGTCCTTATGTAGAATCAGTTTCTAGATATTATGACTTTGGTGGCATGTGGCTTCATCACTTACCAGCCTGGCAAATGAAAGAATGCCCCAGGGAGCACAAGTCCACTTTTGATGAGATCCAGTTGGAGTTTCAGGACATGTAAGTACAGTTGGGGGGCTCTGGGGGCCAGGGGGGGCACGACACCTGCCGAAAGAGGAACAGACCCAGATGAGCCTCAGATTCCAAAATCAACCTTTTTAAAAAGTAAATATGAAAACCAAATTTTGCTAGCTTCTAATAGATGCAACTTAGGATATCTCCCGGATGTGATGTGTTGTTGGGGGTCCAGGAGCGAACGGTCAAGAAAGACTTCTTGAGATATCTTTGGTGCAAAAAGGTGGTTTTATTAAACATTGGGACAGGACCTGTGGGCAGAAAATGCTGCCTGGGATTGTGAGGAGTGACTGATTACATTCTTTCCAGTTGGGAAGGGCTGAGAGATAGCGGAAGTCTCTAAGGAATTTGGAAGCAAGGTTTCCTGGACCTTGAGGGGTCATTTTCTACTGTGTAGTAAACCTTAGTCACAAGACCCTTCAGATGGATATCACTGGGCCATATGTTTGAAGGATGATTGCTAACATATATCTTGCGGGGAGGGGAAGAGATAAAGGAAGTTTCCAAATGGATTTTTATATGTTAAAGAAGACTTGCAGGATCCTGGAAGTTGGGCTAATGTCAAGCTACGGTTGCCTTTTGGCTCTAGCAAAATATTAACACTGAGGCAGGTAAGCTTCTGGAGGAAGGTCACCCTGCTTGTCTCAAGAATTTGTCAATGGGCTGTAAGTTGTAAGGAGATTTAATTTTTTTCTATATTTCTTTTGCCTTTGTTCTCCACACCACGCCCACATATTACAGATTATTTATTTTTTCATATTATGTGTTCTTTATCACAAGGCTTCCTATTAATTTACCTAGACTTCAGTGAAGATGATGGTGATATAACAGGGCCTTGGATATTTCTCCAAGACCACAATATTATGGTGCATGATTTTGAAAATATCTCTGTAAGAAAGGTAACAGGCAAATCATTTCTCTCCTGGTTTCTGAATTAGGAAGAGATATTTCCCAGGAACAAAGCGGCCATAAAAGATTTCCCACTTCAGAATCCTACACATTACTTTCAGTGAAATATCAGGTGTTAGCTTTTGATAAACTCTGAGAAAATCTCATCATCTTTGCTACACAGACAAATCAAAGGTTGAAGCCCAAAAATATAAATACTTCAGAGGAACTGTGGTAATGAAGTAAAGCGACTGATTTTTCTATGTACAAAAGCAGAAAGATGGAAAATTTTTTCTTTCTCCTGTTCCAGAATAAAAGGAAAGGACTTTTCCTTTGTAAACACTTGTCTCAGAGCCTTACCTGGGTTGTTTTTTTCTTGACGTTTTCCCAGCTGCTTTAGATTTTGCCCAATCCACCACTAACTCCCTTCTTCCAGAGTCCCAGAGAAGATCCCGGACCCCCAGTTTCCAAGTATAAGCAAGGTGTCCTCCCTGGACACGACAGTAATTTTCTGCCTCCTCATAGCTGCAGTGAAACCTGTTAAGCTGATAACAGTTATTTTTACCATGTCGCTCTGGGATATTTAGCTCACTTCCTAGAATGATACCTGTTCTGATGGGTAACCAAAGCCAGATTCTTCCCCTGAAGAACATTTTCTCTGTGAGCTGTGAGCAAGAACAGTGTGGGGGCTCAGCAGCTGCCTGGTCCTTTAAATATATTCTTGGTGGGTTTGTCATATTTATTAGTATCATTCTTTTAGGAATAGGGACTAATTTGTCAAGGAGATAAAAGGCTTTGTGTTTTCCTGTTTTTGTTTTTAAGAACCCAGGTGGAGTCCCTATAAGCTGAAAACAAACAGCAAAGATCAATAAAGCAATGGGCATTTACAGGGCACCACCACCTGTGTCTACACAACCGGCTGTGCGTTCAGCTTTAGAATAGATCTTTATTTGCTAAGCCTAGGCTACAAAGGAGTAGAAGATGACGAATATCTAAGTCAGTGCTGCTAAAAATTGAGAAATGTATTGTGCGTGTGTGTGTGTGTTTAAAGGAAACCATTCTTACAGACCCCCAGGACATATTTAAATTATTGTATTCTGTTTTTTAAATACATTCAAACATAAAACTAGGGATGAACTATATGCTAAAGCTCTTACACAATCATAAACCAAAAATCAAATATCAAAACCAAAAAATAAGTATCTGACGAAAGAATACAAATTAAATACAAACAGAACTGAAAATCAATGAAATGAAAACGTGCTGCACTAAATAGCTATCTGACAGATAAACATGGTACTAGCTTATGACCACACAGGTTGTTTTGATTTGGCATGCACACTACTTCGTGCTGTAGGGAAAATCCATTCTCTCACTACTTTTATGTAACTTGCTGAAAAACCTTTGTTTATACAGCATGTCATTTATCCTTCACCTGCAGGACATCCATCGTTTATTTCAGCCACTTTTCTTTCTTGGTACCAAAATATGATAATGAATACAAATAAATGTGGGCACTGAAATAGCTTGGTAGGTTTCAGGGTTCAGTTGGTTGTCCAAATGGCCCAAATGATGCCTATATTACTTTTAAAAATCATTACAGAAACACACCAGTATCAAATATGCTCTTAAGTGTCTATGCCAAGAATACACTCCCTCAGTTTGAAAAACACTGCAGTAATCAAATGAAAGATAAATATGGCATGTTCCCTACTTTCAAAACGTTTACAGTCTAGTTAAGGGAAAAAAGACCTAACAATTGTAGTTAATAAATACAGTGCCACTGGACAGGTACAGCATACATCTATGAAGGCTCAGATGAGGAAGAAGTTACTTCCAGCACTTGGCCATATTGAGATGGAGGAAACAGTCATCCTGGCAGGAGTCAATGTGAGTAAATGCATACAAGTGGAAAGTATTTATAAAGAGAAATAATTCTGGGGGGGGTGGGCACTTGGGGGGCGGTAGTGGGAACTGAAACTAGAAAGCTGAAATGTCTTGAAATGCCAGGAAAAAGAGTATCCAATTAATTTGGAAGGTTTCTAAATAGGAGTCCAAGTCTTCGCCTCAATGGAACCGTTCGGGTGCAGGAGTTCGCCACAAAGTCTAGATTTCCCAACACCTTCATTAACACACATACTTACGTACATACACACGTTTTAGGCATTTTTAAGTGAAACCTGATGCGATGGAATCTTCTCTGAGGTCAACTCGGGCATCTTACACAGTGCGGTAATTCATTCCAACCCTTTTTAGGGTGTCTGATATATACTCTCAATACATGGTTTACCGAGAGCACAAGCATATCAAATGTTCTGCTTAAATGATCAAGATATTGGTGAGACTGTTGCTTAGAACTGAAGATCTACATATGCGATGTCTCTCCCCCACGTCGCTGGACCAGAGAGCTGGGGCGCACACCACCCGACGCCAGCGCCCCGCAGCTCCGCACAGCGCAGCAGCGGAGCCCAGAGCCTGGGGCGGAAGGGGCGTGGCCGCCGTGATTGCGCGCGCCGGCGTCCAGACACACCCTCGGGGCGGAGCGAGGCCTTTTCCGCCGCGGGAGGCCCGCCCCACCCTCCTGCCCCGCGATTGGCGAAGTGGCAGCTGCAGGGGCGGTGATTGGAGGGCTCACCTCCATCTCCTCCAATGGAAATGAGCCAGAGGCGGGTCTAGTGGCGGAAGGAGCATGGCGTGGAGACAGCTCAAAGTGAGTTCAGAAAGTGGGCTGTGCGGCTGCGAGTAGTGTGGGCCAGGTGGGGGCTAGAGGAGAATAGTGGGCTAACCTGGGCGAGGTGTGGACGGGATTCGGCTCCGAGGTCGTGGGCTCCCTGGGCACGACTGTGCGTGGGCGGAGGCACCTGCAGATGCGTGCGTGTGCATTAACACGTGTAACGGCACGTTCCAGTCTGGATAGATGCAGGTCTTTGCCAACGCACGTGGGCTGACTTTTATTGAGCCTGGCACACGGGCGTTTAATGAACACATGACCGCCTAACATCGTGTGCTGGATCCAACGTGCAGTGAAATTACACTAAGACATGGCCTCAACCCTTCTAGATGAAATTTTAGGGCAGGGGCTTGTGTAACCGCGTCCAGATACTTGTTGATTGACATTAAGGGGCGTTCCTACAATCCGCTGGAGACTAGAAGCAAGACAATAAATACTTGCTCTATATTTAACAGCTGGGAGTGATCCTCAAGGGCAGATCTGATCACGTCACTAACTTGTGTAGGGAGCAAAACTCAAATATTTATTCTGGCCAGGGTCCCTGCCTATCTCCCCAGCTCCTTTTTAAGCCGTGCTTTTCCTCATTCCTTGGTTTCCAACAGGTCTTTCTTCTTTCCCTCTTCCTTGGGTGCATCTCTTTACCCTCTGCCCCTGAGAGCGCCTTTACACTTTTTCCTGCCCCCCACTGCGTCCACTTAACTCCTATTTATCCTTTGGATGTCAGCTTTAAGTCACTTCCTCAAGGAAGCCTTCCTCTACCTCTGAGATTGGTTTGGGTTCTGTTATTACCCTATACATTTTTTTCTTCATGGCAGTCCTCACAGTTACATATTTGCGTGATCACTGACTAGTGACTGTCTCCTCCTGAGAGGCAGGGACCCTGCTTAGCCCACCTCAGAGTGCTCTATCACTGTTGGGCAGATGACTGAATGAATGACTGAATGAATGAATGACTCATCACCTGGCAGTGATAACTAGAGAAAAGCATTATGAAGCACATTTTGAACAGGATAGTGATTCTTGACTCAATAAGACCTGATGCTCCTTTTTAAAAAAATATTTTGCAACTGCTTTTATTATCCTGAAGTAGAATTTATATATAATGTAATCTGTCTTTGTATAATTTTAAAAGTTCAACTAATGTCCTAACTGGAATATAAAAGAGAAATTAAAGGAATTTATAATAAAATAACATGCATTTCAGCATGTAAATGTTACAGCATGATTCACTTAGTGAGATATAGTCAGGTGTTTAAGCCTCTGTTTAGAAATTCTAGAGCCTCAGGGATGCCTGGGTGGCTCAGTCGGTTGAGCATCTGCCTTCGGCTCAGGTCATGATCCCAGGGTCCTGGGATCTAGCCCCGCATTGGGCTCCCTGATCAATGGGGAGCCTGCTTCTCCCTCTGCCTGCCGCTCCCCCTGCTTGTGCTCAAGCTCTCTTTGACAAATAAATAAAATCTTAAAAAAAAAGAAATTCTAGCGCCTGGGGTATGTTTTATTGTCAAACACCCAAGCAAAGCACTGTGCCATTCCTGAGATCTCTGAAATGGGGAACAATCTTGGTAATGTTCTGTGCAAAATAGTGCAATTGTCCCTCAGTTTAGAGGGAATTGCATTCCTGGAAAAGTCAATGTATATGAAAACTGTGCAGGAGATAGTTTGTGTTTATGTGGTGGAATATAGGCTCAGATAATATAAATAGATACATACTGAGTGTAAGATGTTCAAAAGTCATACAGGACAGGGACAATTCATCTGTCAGATAGCCTAAAACAATGCAGGATGTCTGCCTTTACTGAGTCCTGCCCACTAAATCTCTTAGCATTCCTCCAAAATACCTACCACAGGTCCCCTAGGAGGCAGTAGTGCCTCTCTTGAAACCTCTGGCCTGGAGTCCTTCAGGGCACGATGACTGTCAGAAGTGTGCATACAGCCGCTGAAAGCAGAGGCCAATGTGTGAGCAGAACTAGAAATGAAGGAGGCCAGTGTTAGCAGAAGGCTAGGGACATTGCTTCACGTGACGTCATTATGTCCTGTGTGCATGGGTGTAGAGGGCGCAGAGAAGTTACTGCAGTCTGGCCTGGAAGGAATCTCAGTGGGCCTTTCCCCCCCCCAAGAAGCGGGCCCAGGATGCTGTGGTCATCCTGGGGGGTGGAGGACTTCTCTTCGCTTCCTACCTGACAGCTACGGGGGATGAGCATTTCTACGCTGAACACCTGATGCCGGCCATGCAGAGGCTTCTGGACCCTGAGGCAGCCCACAGGCTGGCCGTTCGCATCACCTCCCTGGGGCTCCTTCCTCGGGCCACGTTTCAAGACCCTGACATGCTGGTAGGTGCTCTCGGAACACCTCCTGATTAACAGGCTCTGTAGGTAGTTCTGACCTAGACGTGCTGCGGCCTGCCCTTGGACAAACACCGGGATAGCCTGGGTACCTCTGGTTTTGTTTCCTTCTTCCTAGGAAGTGAGAGTCCTGGGCCATAAATTCCGAAATCCGGTCGGAATTGCTGCAGGATTTGATAAGCATGGGGAAGCTGTGGATGGACTTTACAAGATGGGCTTTGGTTTTGTTGAGATTGGCAGTGTGACTCCGAAACCTCAGGAAGGAAACCCCAGACCCAGAGTCTTCCGCCTCCCTGAGGACCAAGCTGTCATTAACAGGTAGATGAAGAGCCCGCAGGTAACAGGGGAGGCCTTCTTCCCAGCAGGGCACTCAGTGATGTAAGATCTGCCGGGTTTTTTTGTCCTACGGTGTGGACATTTTTCTGCTATTTGGAATGTTCGGGAACCATGTTGAGCATCTCCTGTGTGCAGGCATAAAAGCGGGTTGTGGTATTCTAGTTTAACGCATATACACGCTGAGGCTCAGAGAGCTACATGACTTACCTACAATCATGGCATCATAAGCGAGAGAGCTTGGGTACGGATTTAGACTTAAATTTGACTTTAGAGCTTGTGCTTTTTCCACATTGTTACTCCAGTGCCCTTGCCCAGCACTGTCCAGTAGAAACAGAATGTGAGCTCTGTGTGTAAATTAAAATATTCGTGTAGCCACAGTAAGATAGGAAAAAGAAATGGGTGAAATTGATTTTAATAACATAGTCTATTTAATTATTGTTTATGATTATTATATTTAACTATAAATACTTCATGTATTCTAAATGTCATTTTAACATATAATCAAAATAAAAACGATTAATTAGCTATTTATGTTTTACTCATACTAAGTCTTCAGAATCCAGGGTGCACGTGACTTGGAGCACACTGGACTGGCCCATTTCAGGTGCTCAGCGGCACATGTCGCTAGCAGTTTTTGAATTGGACGGTGTAGCCCTGGCCTTTAGTAAACTGAAAAATTTAATAATCCACATGTACAGCTGCTTTTAGTAAGAGAGAGCCTTCTAGATCGTGTAAAGCCCTTCTCTTTGTAATCCCTAGGCAATATTCACTGCAGCAAACCCAGAAAATGAAAAAGTTCCTACTTTTTGGTAACGGAGGTTTGAGAACCTCCTTGGGAGATTCTGATAGGCACCTTTGGGCCCAGTGATGGCCTTCTGGAAGACTGCCTTCTGGGAATTTTATTTGGCCACACATCCTGCTTTATCGTGCTTGTTTCAGGGAAATTTTCCAGCATTGGAAATGAAGTTATTGATCTTTCTGCTGCATTGCAGGCTGGGATTGGTATCTTCAGAATTTCCAGGCAAAACAGATTTAGGATTTGGCTTCCCCAAGTAACTGCAGGTACCAGGACAACGGTACTCAGCAGAATCTGTAGGCGAGAAGTGGTTGAGGGAGGAGAGCCTGTGTGTTCAGCCTCCTTGCTCTGGGAGGCACGGAGTGGGTGCCCAGTAAACACCTGCTGAATGAATGGAATAATTATATTAAGTCCACAAAAACAGGTGCCGATGTATCTGTTTGGTGGTTTTGGCTGCAAGTAACAAAGCAGCTTAGCCAATAGGCGTTGGTTATTATTTCTTCTCCGGGAGGGCGTTAGTGGAACGCCGGCAGGAGGTGGAAGATGGGGTGGTCAGAGAAGCCACTCCGGGTGGGAGGAGTACGTGAGTAAGGAGTGGGGGCCGATCCAGACAGGTCTGGGGCAGCTATGTGGCGTGTCTGGGCTGTTGCCAGTGCTAGGTACCTGAGCAGCTTGTTTACAAATTTAAATCTTTCCCTCTATGTTTGATGGTGTTCTGGCAAGTTCTCTAGGAGTTCCAGGGCTGTTTAGACTTTGGAAGTCTAAGAACTGACTCTGATTTTTTTTTTCTGTTTCTAAAAGTCAGAAGTATAGTGGAAATGACCATGAAGCCATCTCTCCAAAGTCTCTGCCTTTGGCTGAGGGCTCTAACCTTGTCCCCTCCCTACCCACTTCTGTGCTACAGATACGGATTTAACAGTCACGGACTCTCGGTGGTGGAACACAGGTTGCGGGCCAGACAGGAGAAACAGGCCAGGCTCACAGAAGGTAAAGCGGGGGTGCTCTAGAGGGGCTTTCTTCATTTATTGGAAGGAAACCTGTGGGAGAAACGTCAGGAACATTCCTAGTGAAATAAACCTGACTGAGTAATAGGAAAAAAACCACTGTGGAACTCGGGAATTTTCCTGGCTTTACCACAGCCACCGAGATTTTAACTGAATTTCACAATTTAGCAAAGACTCGCTTAGTTTCTGCCTCGTTATATAACCTGGGTTATATCATAACTGGGGCAGCTTGGAAGTGAGAACAGAGCGGCTCCTCAGTGGTCACATGGGTGGTTGAGATGTGAGCGGGCCTGGAGCGCCATCTTCCTGTCTTGCTTTGTTGTCCTTTTGTGTGTATGTAAATAATGCATGTTAATTACAGAAGCATTAGTAAGTACAGCGAAGCATAAAGAAGACAATTAAAATTACTCATACTCCTTCCTACTCAGGGAGAGCTGATCTTGGCATTTGGGAAAATACCCATCATGACTTGCTCAGAAACACCATGCATGTCGGGAGGCTACCTTCAGGGATGCTGCCGAATGTTCTCTGGGGGCTCTGCTTTGCTGCCCCTCAGGCTGCACATAAGTGCTTGTTGCACTGTTTTGTCCTCACCACGCCTTCCCAGTTGCCCTCTGAGATTGTGTGGGGCTGTGCCATTTTCCTCATTGGGTCCCTCTGGACCTCTTTCCAGGAGTTTAGTCTCATTAAATGGCTTGGTAGTGAGAGGAGAAAAACCTGTGGACATGAGCTTCACTCGAGGAAGTGAGGTTGAAAGGGCCGAGTCAGTCGGCAATCTCTGATTTTAGGAGGAAGTGACCTTGTTTGGAAATCCCAGGCTTTGGTAGAAGCAGACCTTGAGTACTATAGACCTTCCCATTTGGGAAACTTTGAGTCTTATAATAGGACCTCCATGGCTTGTGATACTCTCCTGCCTTCTTGCCTTCCTTTCTTTTTTTTTTAAATCCTTTCCTTCTTTGTTCCCAGTGCAAGCTTTCTCCCCTGTTCTCCCTTGCCCATCCTCTCACCCCACTCCAACACGCACATTGATTGGAGTGAAGCAGAATCTTAGAGCAGAGTTCTGCACATGTTGTTTTCCAGCAGCTAGAAGACTTGAAGACAGCTTATTGTGAGCACAATAAGGAACATAATTGACAAAAGCTTTGGTGTCCTTTGAGGACAGAGTAATTCAGAAATTTCTAACTTCAAAGTCTTGGCCCTTTGGGCAGCTAACTGCTGATGGAAGACCCATTAGCTGCATGAAAGGGATGCTCTTTTTAAAGCCAGCTTACCCGTGAGGGAAGAATCAGTTTACAGATGGCTTGGCCTGGTGGAGGCTGGACTTGGGAAGCTTGGAGGCCTTGTGGAGCTTTTGTCTAATTGGGCGCTAACCCCCTCTTCACCTCCCCCCAGGGAATATTTACTTTCAAGCTGGTGGTTAAAAGGGTGACCAGTTTAGGGTATGAGGAGGTGGTTAGCAACACTAGATGCTGCTCTTTGATCCCACCGACCTGACACACGTTTTGGGGGCTCACTTGCTGTTCCAGGTCTTTTCCCAACCACCAGCTGCAAGAAAGCAGCCAGCAGCACTGACATACCAGTGAGCTTTGCAGAGAGCGCGGTAGCTTAGAAGTCAAGTACAGACAACCTCTTTCTTTCACGCATAGCATGTTTCTGAAATGTATTTTTCTAAAAGAGCCCTACCTTTTTATGGCTAGTATTTGCACTCCTAATTTCACCGTTTTCCACTAAATTTTTAAAAAAGAAAAAGGGCACAATGCAGTAAAACATCCTAGTAGTTGCCCCGGCACTGCTGCGCAAGGATGGTGAGCTCCTCTCGGTGAGCAGGCAGCCGGGCCAGCAGCTTTCGTGGTGTTGGTCCCTCCGACCGGGAAGGTCCCGTGCGGAGGTGCGCGGGGCATCCTGAGCATGCTGCACGGGAAATGGCGTTTGGGGACAAAACCTTGACGAGCGATCTTCACAGAGGGGCTGCCACTGGGAATAAACCTGGGGAAGAATAAGACCTCGGTGGACGCTGCTGCGGACTACGCGGAGGGGGTTCGCGTCCTGGGCCCCTTGGCTGACTACCTGGTAGTGAACGTGTCCAGCCCCAACACCGCTGGGCTGCGGAGCCTTCAGGGAAAGGCGGAGCTGCGCCACCTGCTGACCAAGGTAGGCAATTACATGTCCGGGCTCCGTTCGCCAGCCTGTCCGGTTCTTTCTCTCCAGGGAAGGAAGCTTCAGCGTCACTGTCGAGGAGCTGTCCTTAGCACCTGGACCGATAGGACCCCCTGCTATACTCGTAATCCCCTATCGTAACCCTGGTTACGCTCAACAGTGATTAATGGCTCAGTCACCTGTCCCTGCTGTTAAACCAGAAGGTCTGAGAGAGCAGGGGGCTGGGTCTCGCTGTCCCTAGCAGTGAGCACACTGAATGAATGAATTGGATGACTCTTTATCAAATAGTACTTGTGACAGTATTTCCTTGTTATCTCCTTTAGGAAAAAAGTCTAAATAAACCTTCATATATTAGCTAATACCAATGACAACATTAGGGACTTAATCTTGGGGATCCCTTGGTTCAAGATAATCAGACCCATCTTGGTGGGGTCTGTGGCATAACTGAGAGCTCTATTTCTGGAAAAGGAGATGTTGCTGTGCTTACGTGTGAGAACACGCTGATCTGCGGCTGCAGGTCAGGGGCACTGGGGGCTGTGGCCTCAGGGGTCCCCATCTCTGGCCACGTGTTGCTCTAGGTGCTGCAGGAGAGGGACGCCCTGAAGGGAGCACGCAAGCCAGCCGTGCTGGTGAAGATTGCACCCGACCTCACAGCCCAGGACAAGGAGGATATCGCCAATGTGGTGAGAGAGGTGCGAGTCAGGCTGGGCCGTGGGACGCCCCTCACTGCCAGGTTGTGGGGGGGGCATCTGGCCAGCTGGACTAGCCCATGGCTTCCTTTCTGTGACAGTGAGAGCTGGTTTGGTGTCTGTCATGATGTAACTCATCACAGAATACAAAGCGAATGTTGGGATGCGTCATTTTCCTGTACTTCTTCCCTCCCCTCTTTGCTCACATTCATCCAGCAAGGGCTCTAAGGCTAGTGCTTGCATCCTGGGTCAGACTAGAGTATTCTGTCCCTCTCTCCAGTCTGACCCCAGGTCCTGGTGTTGTAGGAGAGTAGTGGAAACACAGACTGAACCTGGAAGTCCTGGGTTCAAATCCTCTTCCACCACTTACTACCTAGGGACCTTGGGCAGGACTAAAGAGAGTGGCTCTAAGGATTAAACCCTGTCCTAGTGGAACCTTATGGGTAGTCGATATGTGATGGCTGCTCTGGTTATGTTGAGGCTCATCCAGACACCTGTTCTAGAAGCACAGTGAGCTCTGTTACGGCTCTTGCTTCCAGGGGCTGTAGTGTGGGTACCTGGCCCGGCTCCTGGCTCAGACCCTCAGGGAAGCTTCTCCAGCTCTATCTGTGCCTTGACTGGAGAGCTCTTTCTCTGTCTCACACTGCAGTTGGGCATCGATGGATTGATTATCACCAACACCACAGTGAGCCGCCCTGCCAGCCTCCAGGGTGCCCTGCGCTCTGAAATAGGAGGGCTGAGTGGGAAGCCCCTCCGGGACTTATCAACCCAAACCATCCGGGAGATGTATGCACTCACCAAAGGCAAGAATTTGGTCCCTGTGTCTTCACATTTGCGTGCGGCTTGTCGGGCTCTGGGGTTTGATCCGAATCAGCGTTCCCTGAACTGCTGCATTCACCAGGGGCCGGAGGGCGGAAGGCCAGCTGAGGTGCTCGCGTTTCCTGCCCTTCCTCACGCTGTTGCATGTGTTCCGGTGCAGGCGGAGTCCCCATCATTGGGGTCGGCGGGGTCAGCAGTGGGCAGGACGCGCTGGAGAAGATCCGGGCGGGGGCCTCCCTGGTGCAGCTGTACACGGCCCTCACCTACCGTGGACCGCCCGTGGTGGGCAGGGTCAAGCGGGAGCTGGAGGCCCTTTTGAAGTGAGTGGGGCCACGGGTGGCTTGAAACCGGAGACGTTCAGGTGGTATCAATTCAGAATGACTCAAGTGAAGGAGACGCTATTCACCTGTCTCTACTTATTCCTCATTCAGAAAGGATTCAAAAACACAGGCAGACTGACAAAGGACAAACAGGGCCAAGGAATTCAAGATTAACTTCCAAGACGGTGGTGTTTATTGGCCTGAGGAGTTCGGGCAGCATTCCTGTTGAGTAGCATTGGCTTGAGGTCAGGGAGCTGTTAATACTTGACGTTGGTTCCCTTCCCAGCGTGAAGACCTAGGTGGAGGCACGAAGCATGCTACGGGGGAGACAGGCAGGTGCAGTTATGGCGCTGACAGCCTAGGTGAACGTGGGCTTCCAGCGAGAGCAGGGCCTGTCCTTCACCATTTGCTGAAATTGCTTTGTTTTCCCTTTTTTCCAGGGAGCAGGGTTTTACCAGAATCACAGATGCCATTGGAGCAGATCATCGGAGGTGAGGACGTTGTTGGTGGCAAGCCTGATCTGGAATCTTCTAAAGCAGGCGGGCCTTTGTGGCTGAATTGAGAGAGGAGAGCGACATTCCCCAACCCACAAGAGCCCTTCCTCCGGCCTGACTTTTGTCAAAGCCAATCATGAGTGTCACCGGAATCAATACACGGCTTTCTTTAATCGCTTGTCGGACCATAAAGTGCATTCATGATTCTTTCTAGACTCAAATCTCTTTAATAGTGCAAGGACATTAAAATACTTGAGGGAAATATGAAGCCATTTAAAACCTGGATTTAAATCCCAGCCCTTTCTGGAAGGCCCCCGGGCTTTGCCCCGATGCTGCAGGTCCTCGCAGGCCTGTGCTGCCTTGGATCTGCACCGGGCTCCCGATGAGCTTGACTCTCTTTCATTCTGTCTTCACTTTTATTTATTTAAAGTTTTCACTTTATTTTGAAAATATTTCAAACAGACAAAGTCGCAAGAATCGGGCTCGTGGGTGGCCATCCTCTGTCTTCACATCGTCTTCCTTCTGTGAGTCCGGGTCCTCATCTTTTCTTATAAGGATGCCAGTCATGTCGGAGTGGGCCCCACCCCGATGGCCTCAATTTCATTTGATTCCCTTGGTAAAGATAGGATCTGGAAGGACCCTCTCTGCAAATAAGGGCACGTTCTGAAGTTCAAGGGTTTAGGATTTAACATAGCAATTTTGGGGAGACACAATTCAACCCATCACAGGAAAATGTGCTTGCTGTCCCCTTTGTTTATTATCTGTGACTTGGAGTGCCATCGGGCAGACAGGGTTCTCAAGGTGCTTGAAGACAATAGACAAGATGCTAAAGAGGTGTACTGTTAACTAAAGAGATCGAGCAACACCGGTCTTTTTAATACCGAAAAGCAAATGGCAGAGAGAAGCTGGAAACCTTGTCTGGGCAGTGCTGTTGGGGTCTGGCGTGCCCTCACAGCCGGCAGAAACTCCCTTTGTTCCCATCACCTCAATACGGATTTTATTCTAAATTCGATTTCTCGGAAGCTCTGCGAGAGGCCCAGGATGGTAACGGCGCTGATGTGTCCCGTTGCCTCATGGCTGAATCTTGGCCTAGCCCCGCCCTCCTGTATCTGCTCACTCTCTGTCACGAAACCCTCAGCCAGCCTCCTGCTCTCCTTTTCAAAGACCTTTCTCTTGTTTTTTGCTTTTTAAAAAATAGCCCCCAAATATAAAAGTTGTGGACCTCTTTTCCCCCTTAAATAACTGTTTCCCAGAGGTAATCACAGGTAACTTTTGAATCTTTCTAAATTTTTCCAGATATTTTTCTTTTTATATACAAACACATGTGTCCATAGCTATCTTTTTTCTCTCTCTGCGCACACATGTATAGAATAATTTTAGGAAAATAATACAAAGAACTGTTTTTTAATACCAAGTCATATGAGAGTAAATTGCTGGTCTGGTGCTCCATCATCCTGAATATTGTAGTGTGGATTTCTTGCAAACAAGTACATTCTGCTACACAACCACAACACAGCTATCAAAAATCAGGAGATGAGCACTGACATGTCACTTCGTCTACGGGCTGTGTGGTAGGCAGCATTTCTGAAATGTCTCCCCCTGGTTCCCGATGCCGTGTCCTAATCTCTGGAACCTAGCAACATGATGAGATATCCCTCCCATCACTGTTAAGTTGCGTGGCTTAACGTTGGAGCCGCCTTGAAGATAGATTATTCAGGTGGGTCCAGTCTAATCACATGAGCCCCGTTAAAAGCAAGCGTTTTTTCTGGGGGAAGAAGACATTAGATAGATTTGAAGCATTGGAAGGGATCAAAGTGTTGCTGTTTTGAAGACTGAGGTGGGGGACATGAGAAGGAAGGCATTGGCCCCTGGCTGGTAACCAGCAAGGGAATGGATCTCAGACCACAAAGACCTGGATCTTGCCAAAGACTTGAGTGAGCTTAGAAGCAGATTATTTCCAAAGTGTCTGAGTAAGAACCCAACCTGTCCAACACCTTGATCCTGGTCTTGTGATACCTTGAACATAAAACCCAGTGGATAGGACGCCTGGGAGGCTCAGTCAGTTAAGCGTTGGACTCCTGATCTCAGCTCAGGTCATGATCTCTGGGTCCTGGGATTGAGCCCTGCAGTGGGCCCCATGCTCAGTGGGGAGTTTGCTTGAAGACTTCTTTCCCTCTGCCCCTCCTTCTGCTTGCAGGCTCTCTCTAAAATAAATAAATCTTAAAGAAAAAAAAAAAGACCCAGCTGAGCCTCAACTGCTGATACAGAACTGTGAGCTGGGGCGCCTGGGTGGCTCAGTCAGTTGAGCCTCCGACTCTTGGTTCCGGCTCAGGTTATGATCTCAGGATGGTGAGATCAAGCCCCGTGTCAGTCTCTGTGCTCAGTGGGGAGTCAGCCTGGGGATTCTCCCCCTCTGCCCCTGCCCCACTCACATTCTCTCTCTCTCAAAAAATAAATCTAAAAAAAAAAAAAAAAAAGGAACCGTGAGCTAATAGTGACTCTTTCAAACCGCTGAGTTTGTAGACTATGCTGCACACAAGGGAAAACTCGCACGAGGGAAGGGATCAGGAAGGGTTACCCTTTGGAAGGTTCTCTGTTGGAGACTGACAGTCTGTCTCTTAGCACAGTTCCAACAGGCTGCTCTTTCTCCCTCGAGGACCAGAGTCAGTAGTTGGCTTGTGTTCAGGGGCCATGTGGGATAAGGAGTACCAATTCTTCTTAATTCTCAAAATGATGCCCAGAGCCCAGAGAAGTCCACAGTGCTAGGAGACACAGATGATGCCCAGGTAGCCCTTTGGGGCCCAGGATTGTTGAGTGGAATCACCATTAGCAGAGTTGCTAATACCATTTGCTAATACATTGTTCACTCTTATGTTTTGTGTTCTGTGCATAATTGGCCTGGCCAATTTCCCAGTAGTTAAATATAAGCAGTCAATAAGTTAAATCGTATTCTGCAACTTGCTTTTTTCACGTACCATCATGGAATTTTTCAGGGTTCTTCTCTTAGATCTACCGTGCGTTTTCTGACAGAACTGTGGTTTTCCACCGCATAGATGCACCAACGATTACTGATGGCTGGGCGTGTGTAGGCTGTCTTCACTGCTTCCATCACAGGCTGTGCTGTAGTGAGTCTCTTGGTCTCTGTATCTCTTGCTCTTCTGGTAGAATTTCTGTAAAATTGACTCCCAGAAGTGTTATTGCTTGGGCAAAGGTTATAGGCACTTAAATTGTTGGTAGTTAACTGCTAAATTGTCATTAGAGAGAGGTATGCCAATTTATACTTTCTCTCCAACTTGGGTAGGGAGGGTCCCCTTTCCTCTTATGTGGCCCCACATGGGAATTTCCAAGTATGGGTCAGGAATAAGCTGTTCTTCCTTCTCTACTTTCTCCCTGGGAATAGCTTACATTATGACTCTTCCTTGTGGAAAAAGAGAACAGGAACTGTCGCTTTAGCAAGCCACATTGGGCTGCAGCCAGAGTGACTGCCACATCCATTTCTCTCTGTGTGTGTGTGTGTGTGTGTGTGTGTGTGAGAGAGAGAGAGAGAGAGAGAGAGAGAGAGAGAGAGAGAGAGAGGCTTCCACTAAGACCCCAGGGAAGGAAAACAGACGGGGAATAGTCTTCCCTGGGTTCTCCCATTCTTACCTGTTCAGGTCAGCCTCCTGCTGGTGGAGCCGACAAGTGGGCACAGCGCTGTATCCGAAGGGGCTGGGGTTCCTTCCGACAGTGGTTTCCCTTGAAGGGGTAGGTCCATCAAGTCACAGCCACTGTTTTGGAAAATAGCCATTTCTCTGCCGACCTTCTGATAGGCTGCTCTGGGTCAGGTTCTGTAGCCAATACTTTTTGTCCAGTTATCCATGAGGACGGGAGCAGGAAAACATCCCATCAGAATGGTGTTCTCAAGGTCAAGCAGGCGACTGAGACACAGAGCTGAGATGATTTGCTCACCTTCATTTCAGGGCCAATGATGTGACTCGGATAGCTCAGGAGGTCATTGGTGGTGTTCAATCAGTGCCTCTTGGCAGGAAAATCAAGTGTGCAGGACACTGGGGGCCCTTCAGCTCTGCTCTCAGTGGCAGATGGGAAGGCATAGGCCCCATCTCGAAAGAGACTGTACTCTTCTGCTCCAGGTGGCTTGCCACCCAGGAGGGCCAGCCAGCATGTCATTGGCTCAGAGAAGACAGAAATCTGCATGTTTTATGTGGCAGCTCCAGTGTTTAAAATCGGAGCTGATGCTGTACCAGTCCATCAAAACTGGGTTGTGGACCAGATATGAATTAAGATCTCCGATTTAGGTGTCTGGCCCATTCTATCCTGTGGCAGCAATTAGAAACTCCTGTGAGCCAGGAGCACCAGCGGAGGGTGGGGGGGGCAGTTTGCGAGGGTGGGAATAATACCAGGAGAATGACCACCCCAGGGAGTTCTGTTCACTCCATGACTCACTGTGGTTGGGCGGGGGGCGGGAAAGAGTGCAGACTTTGGAGTTCGACCCTGGGAGACCCACTAACCCTGCTGATGCCACATTTTTTCACCTAAAAAACCAATGGTTTGGAGGATTAAATGATATCCTAACTGCAACTTTTACAAAGATGTGTACTATGTGTCAGGCACATTAGGTACTTATTATCTGTGGGCAGTCATGTTCATTTTGTGTGCCTCAGTTTCCCAAGTGTAAAAGGAAGAGAAAGACATTATCCATCTCAAAGGGTTGGATAAGGATTAAATATAAAGTGTAGTAGAGCTTTGCACATCCTACCTGCCTAATGAACATTATTTTAAGTATTTCTCATCATCACAAAAGTCCTGTAAATAGGCATTATTATGTTTGTATTTACAAATAAACCCAGGGATTGAGAGATTAAGTAACTTCCCCAAACCAGGCAGCCAGGAATCAGCAGAATTGGGCCTCAGGGCCCAAGTATCTCCTTCTGATGTAGGGAAAGAGCCTCACAGGACCTCAGAAAAGTATTACTAGTCCTCTTTCCCTTTATTTTTCTCCTCAAAAGTTCCTCTTCTTTTGGGGCTCCTGGTTGGCTCAGTTGGTGGAGCATATGACTCTTGATCTCAGGGTCCTAAGTTTAAGCCCCATGTTGGGTATGGAGCCTATTAAGAAAAAAAGTTCATCTTCTTTTAACAGATAGACTTCCTACTATTTTAAAAAAGCTTTCAGAGATACTTGTCCTGGGCACTTGATTGGTCTGAAATAAGGTGGTAGAATGGGGTATGGTGATCAAAGCTCAGAGACCGGGAAAGGTGGGGAACCTTCTGTAGACACCTCAGTGCCAGTCAGGGTGGAGCCCGAAGCTCCAAAATGTAGCAGCTTGAAATACCAATCATTTATTATCGCACATGGTGTCTCTGGGTCAGGAATTCAGGAGCAGCTTAGTAGGGTGGTTCTGGCTCAGCGTCTTTCATGAGATGGCAACCAGGACACTTGCTGGGGCTTCAGTCAGCTGAGGCTTAACTGGGGCTGGAGGATCCACATCCAGATGATTGACTCCTGTGGCTCGGGAGTAGGTCCTGGCTGTTGGCAGGATGTGTCGGTAGATCTCTCCATAGGACTGCCCAAGGATCCTCAAACCATGACATCTGGCTTCTCCCAGAGTGAGTCATGCAAGAGAGGAATGCAAGGTGGAAGCTACAATGCCTTTTATGACACAGTACTGGAGTCATGTACTGTTACGTATGCCACTTCATTCTGTTCATTAGAATAGGGCTGCCACTTCTAGCAAAACTAACGAACACAAGCAACAGGACAGTGAATAAACGTTTAGTGTAAGTATATCCCATGCAATATTTGGGACATACTTACACTAAAAATTATTTGTTGTTTATCTGAAATTCAAATTTAATTGGGTATCATGGATTTTATCTGGCAACCCTATGTTAGAAGCAAGTCACTTAGTCCAGCCTACGCTCAAGGGGAGGGGGAAAAATGGTTACATTTTTGAAGGGAGGAAAACCAAGAATTTGTGGAGATACTTCTAAACCACTGCAAGCAGAATTTTGAAAAATTTCATTTGGTCCTGGTGTCTGTGGATAATTGCATGGGAGCCTAATGGGATGAAGAAGTTCTGGACAAGAAGGTCACCTTCCTAATAATCTTGTACATTTGTAAGTTTACAGAAAATTACACACAATATATTCTTTGGTCCTCAGACAGCCCTGTGAGGTAGGGGAAGCAGTGATCATGATCCTCATTTTACAGAGGAGGAAGCTGAAATGCTCCACAGATGTTATGAGTAGAAACGGTGGAGGGAGGACAGATTCTTCTGGTTTTAAGTCTAGCATTTGTTGTACTCTACCCAGTAGTGTCCTGATACACCACTGATGCCTTCACAGTATAAGATGATTTAATGTAGTAGATTCATTTTCTACCCTCTGCCATGTTGTTATCTCAAATGGGTGATGGCCTTCATGGATTCTTGCTGCCATGCTGTATCCTGGGTAATGGGGGAAGGTCCTTGCAGAAGCTGAGGGCCAGGATGTCATCCTCTCTCTCCACACTCATAAGCTCTGGAATCCACCCTGGCTGACTGTGGGGAGCCGACCCACTAGCAGACCCTCTGAACTGAGTGACTCATGAGTGCCCATAGGAACATCATTCCCTTTCTCCAGGTGGTAGCTAACCTCAGGTGAAAGACTGGGATAGGCAAACCAAACGGGGAATTGCTCTAGCCTAATTTTTATCATAAGAAATTTAGACATACAGAAAAGTTGAAAGAATAGTATAATAAATATCCATACCCCCTCCACTTAGGCTCAGTAATTCTTACTATCTTTTCCATGTTTTCTCTATTGATATTTTTACCTATTGATATATTGTATTTTGATGTACCATTTTGAAGGAAGTGCTAGATGCCAGGGCATTTCATTCCTAAGTATTTCATAGCTTGCATCTTCTAAAAATAAGGATATGCTCCTGTGAAACCATAACTCTATGATCATACCTAAGGAAATTAGCTATGATTCTCAAATATCATCTAACATTCAGTCCATACTCCAGTTTACCTTATTGTCTCCAAAATATCTCCCACTGTCAATCAAGCCTCGCCTATGTGGCTCTTTAGTTTTTTTTTATTTTTTTTTAAAGATTTTATTTATTTGACAGAGAGAGCGAGCGAGAGCAGGAACACAAGCAGGGGGAGTGGGAGAGGGAGAAGCAGGCTTCCAGCGGAGCAGGGAGCCCGATGTGGGGCTCGATCCCAGGACCCTGGGACCATGACCTGAGCCGAAGGCAGACGCTCAACGACTGAGCCACCCAGGCTCCCCAATGGCTCTTTAGTTTTTTAAAATCTAGAGAACAGTAACCTCTGAAGAGATCAGGTCAGTTGTCTTTTTCTTTTTTAAATTTTATTTATTTATTTTTCAGAGAGAGAGAGAGCAAGCAAGAACAAGCAGAGGGAGCGACAGGCAGAGGGAGAAGCAGGCTTCCCACTGAGCAAAGAGCCTGATGTGGGGCTCGATCCCAGGACCCTGGGATCATGACCTGAGCCGAAGGCAGACACTTAACCGACTGAGCCACCCAGGCACTCCAGGTCAGTTGTCTTATAGACAGGTCTACATTCTACGTTTATTCCCCAAATAAAGGTTATATTTCTTTTAGCCTTTGAGCTGCATTGCCTCTGGGTGTGGATATGTGACCACATCCTACTGAAAGAGATATAAATGAAAGTATTGTGTGCAACTTCTGGGAAGTCTTCTGCTTCCTGGAACATGGGTATGATGGCTGGAGCTCTGGCAGCCATTTTATACCTGAGAATCAGGGTCACTCTAGAGGCAAAAGCTGGAAAGAGCTTCTTTGAACTACCAACACCAGCTTTGTCAGCTTACTTTCCCACTTCTTTTGAGAAAATAAAACCTTGTGTGCTTAAGTCTCTGTTAACTGGGGTTTTCTTTCATATGTAGCCAAATTTAATCCCTGCTAAAGCCAGATAAAGGCCTACTGTAATCTTGTATTTGCCTGTCAGATATGTTATCCACTTTCTGCTTGGCTAAGACACATTTCAAGATTTCTCTTTCCTCCAGGTGTAGATCGCTGGTGCCAGCACCCAGTGAGAATGTGCTCAAACTTACCTAACCTCTAGTGTTGATTGAATCTTGGCAGCGAAATTTTCTGTAAGAGCCTTGTGGTTATAAATGTGAGAAATGACGTTAGTGTGGCTTGTTATGTGTAAGAGAATGGCAGGGGAGAGGTGTGTGTGCAGGAGCAGAGCAGGGATGACCTGGAACTGGCACGCAGCAGGCTTGTGAAACACAAACCTGAGCAGCAACTCAGGGGCAAGGCTCCAAAGGGCAGGGCCTTTAGGAGAGGAAATGCAGTAAGCATGCCAACTTGGCATTCTTGCCAGCCCAGGAGAGGTTTCCTGGGGGTTGAAAACTCCATTTGGGAAGTGTCCCACGGGAAACAAAAGGAGTCACAGCATGTGAAGGCAATCTGATAGCACCACTTGATCCCGGTTAATTGCTAGGGTTGACTTGGTGGGTCCAGGAACAAAGCTGTGCCTGGAGGATCAGAATGTTTCCTGGGTCAGCAAGATGCCCCCTTCCCCTCCAGGCATGGGGAAGATACATAACCTTGGTGTTGCCATTTTGGTCCTTGGTTATTTGAGAAGCTGGCCAGCCTTTTGAGCTTTGACCACTCTGCTGGATGTTGAATTTATAGTCGTATAATGAATACAGTCACATCTTCTTACATCAACAGAGCAAAAAGTATGGATTCCAAGTCTGGGAACCCCCAAAAATCATTCTGATTAGGGCAGAATTTCAACTCTATTTGAGATTCTGATATAACCAATGAAACACACACACACACACGTATGCATGCATGAGAGACAGACAGACAGAGACAGAGATGGAGAGACAGACAGAGAATAAGGTTGACCCACGTTCATTTGCTCTTTCACTTATTCATTCTCCCAACAATCATTTATTGAGATTCTGCTTCCTGCCAGTGGTGTGCTGCGTGCTGGGGATGAAGACAACTGAGTTTTCTTACCATCTCCTCTTGTCTCAGAAGAGACAAATACAAACACAACCGACAAGAATCCAGTGGGACACACTGTACAACAGTGCTTCTGAAGGAGCCCAGTGCTTCCCTAGGAGAGAGGAGAGTCACTGGGGGGCACAGCCTCAGGCAGCTGCAGTGATTTCTCTGTGTGGATACACAAATTGCATACCATTTCCTGGGGCCATAATTATGCAAATCCCTAACTTCTTGCAGCTTAAAGCAGAGTTTTAACACCATTCCTTCTAGAGAGATCTGTCATAGGACCAGAATGGATGGCTCAACTCTTTCCAGAACCTGGCTGGCACTCTGAGGACACTGTTCCCAAATGCTTTGCTAGGCAGTTTCCTTGGTGTATTTCCTAATGCGTTTTGCAGCTGTGGCCCATGTGGTCTTTGCCTGCTTCCGGGAGGTGATGCCCCCAGGGCCTGGCAGGATCGCATAGGGGTGCTGGGGAGGGGGGGTGGGAAGGCCGTGGGGCTGTGGACTGCTCATACTCAAAAGTAGCCTCCACTTTGCTGCATCAAGCTTCACCTGCTTTGAGTGTCAATGCTTTAGGGTCTTCCCTAAAAAACAGATGTGGAGCCTTCGAACTCCCTTTGGAGTTCAGTCTCTTTCTCACTTTCTCCAAGGGCTGTGAGTTTCTCTCTGTTTGAGCTCCACTCTCTTTGTCTCAAGCTTCCGATCTATTTGGCTTTCCAAGATGGGGTCAATCTAGACTTACCAGAGGCTCTAACCGAGTGTAAGTCTTTTTCTCTTGGTTCAGTCTTGCGATTCCACATTGAAGTCCTGTCCCCAGTTTTAGTCCACAGTCCCCATTGACTGGGGTTTGCTGGGGTAGCCCTTTCCCCAGTTCTGGTCTGCTGTCTCCATCAATGGAGTGTACTGACTTACTCCATGCTGGGAATTTCTGGAGGTGCATACAAGGGGATTATTGTGATTATAATAATGTTAAAAAAGAAACAACGAGCCCCAAATGGAGTCATCCTCCCCATCCCCTGCAACAGCAAACCAAGACTTAACTAGAGTTTCAACCTATTCCAGGAATGTGACCTTTGTTACAGTCAATCTGAAATTTCCTGATATCACTGGTGAGGTCATCCGCATGATGAAAATCCTGCCCGTTCCCTACCCCCCCAAAAGAAGATGTCCTGGCCAGAAACAATCCCTCCTTTCCTCCCGCCTTCCCTTCCTTCTTTGTCTTTCTTTTTTTCTTTTTGCTAATAACTTCCTTGCTCACCCTTCTTCGTATAAAAACCTTGTTTTTCACAACTCCTCAGAGCATGCTCTCTACTTGCTAGATGGGATGCTGTCTGATTCATGAATCACCTAATAAAGCTAATTAGATCCTCAAATTTATCTGGTGGTTGAACTGTGTTCTTTGACAATATCCTCACACCTTTGACCTTGGACCAATTTCCTACTGGCAGATTATATTTGAAGTTTTGACAGACTCTGGGTTTACCCAACTCTGGTTGGCTGTCTTACTGATCGGAAGCTGGTTTGAAGATAATATTTGATTTAAAATCTTGGCACTTAGCAGTTTCTCATTTATAAAGTGTCAGCATTGATGCTTTTTTTTGGGGGAGGGGGTGTTGATGTTACTTTTGAGAAGCTTTTTAAAAAGCTCAGTACATCAGTATGTATGTCTGCCAGTGGTGCAATTTTCAAGAAGAGATTTGGTGGCACCAAGGAAGCAATGTCCGTGTTCCAGGCACAGTGGGATCACGTAGTTCCTGGTCCCTCGTGGCTGAGGGAAAGTGAGATAACCGAGATAACCTGGAAAGAAGAGGAATAGTGGGAACATGTTTGTTTAATTTTCTTATCGAGACAAACTGAAATTTTGAACATCATGTGCTGTCCTGAATTCAACACTCAATTATTCATTCTGTTCTAAGGTCATGTACACTCCTGGGAAAATTCGGTGGTTCTCATTCCGTGGCTGCTCATGCACTTGTGTCCACAGTATTCCATCAATTCTGAAATGCTGATTATTTTGCCATTTTTAACATCTCTGAAATTGAGATGCATCTTAAATTGATGGTATCTTAAGCAGTTTGTCAGAGTTTAATTGACAGGGTTTTCTCTTGCTTAAAATTCATAGCATATTAAATTTGATGAAATGTGGCTGTGGTTCCTGATGGGGGGGCCGTTGAGGGCAATGGTCAAGAATTCTTGACATGTTTTACGGTGCAAAAGCTGCTTTTATTATAGTCCAGGGACAGGACACGTGGGCAGGAAGAGCTGCACTTGGTGACTGTGAGGAGTGACTGATTATATATTTCAAGTTTGTGGAGGAAGGGTGGGTAGAAATAACGTAAGTTTCTAAGGAATTTCTGGATGGTGAAAGTGGGGTCTACAGGACTTTGGAGGTCTGGCTTTTGTCAAGAGAAGGCTGCTTTTAGTCTGTAATGAAACAACAGTATGAAGGCAGCCATGAGTTCCTTGAACAATGTCATGCTCTGCATGTCTCAGGTATTTATCAGTGGGTTGCAAGTTGTAAGTAGATTTAATTTTAGCTACACTTCTCTTGTCTTTGTTCTCCTCATCAGTTTCTCCACTTCAGCTATCTTTAAAAAAAAAAAAAAATCCTGATGACTGGCGCATACCGGCATGCATTTTTATGTACTAGGGATGGGGTATGACCTGGGCATCAGGATTTTTAGAAACTCCCAAGAGATTTTAAAGTACAGTAAAGTTTGAGAACTGTTAAAATACAGTATTTCTGCCTTATTCAAGGCTTTTTCCAACTCCTAGTTTTCATGGACAGCATCCTTACAGATTCTACTTATTACATATGGTGCACTCCTCTGTCTCAATTAAGGATGTCCTTCCGACTCCATCCACTAATCATTCTTTATTTTCTCATTAGAATGTCAGCTTCAGGAGGGCAGGAGTTTTGTTTGATTGGTTCTCTGTTATATCCTCAGCACCTAGAACACCTAGACACATTGTAGACACTTGATAAAGATCTGATGAATGAATGAATATTTCTTCTTTTATATTCAGTGTCCTGATAAACTCATTTCTCACACAATTTCCAATAAAAGTGGTATTATATTTAGGTGATTTCCAAATCTGGTCATGTTTCCAGTGGTCATCTTTTAAGCCCCAATTTCACATAAAATTCATTTTAAAACTTGAGCTCAATGATTTTCCTTCTCACTCAAACCCTAACATCCCAGTCCCAGCCTGCCCATATGTATCCGTCAGTTTCCTCCCTGAGTCTCAAGTTTAACACCTTGAGTCATTTTCAAGCCTTGTCTTCCCCATATTTAGTTACTGAGTTTTGCAATTTGCTTCTCTGAAAATTCTCTTGAATTTGTCCCTTCCTTTCAATTTCCACAACACTGAATTTGTCTTCTTGGCTTCTATTTATTCACATTTCAAATGACCTCACATCCACCTGCTAGCAACTGTTTTTTTTTTTTTAAATGCTTATGAGGGTTATAATATACAGATGTAAAGTATATGACAAAAATAACATAAAGGATGGGAGAAGGTAAAGATAATTAAATTGTTGTAAAGTTCTTATATTGTTTGGGAAGTGGTAAAGGCACTAACTTAAAGTAGAATATAATTCAAGGGTGCATATCTTGAAATCTTTGGGATAATCATGAGAAAAATAATACAAGAATATATAATGAAATAATAGGGAGAAAAAATTTTAAAAACTGAATAATACAAAAAAGATAGGAAACAAGAAACAAAAGAAGATGTATGGATTAAATATAAAACAAATATCACAATGGTAGACTTGAAACCATCTCTATTAGGAATTGCATTAAATATAAATAAACTAAACATTCCAATTAAAAGGCAAAGATCATCAGAACTGATAAAAAAATTTTCAGTATGGAAAGAAACATTCCTAAGACTGATGTCAAGGAGCCTGCTGCCTATGTTTTCTTCCACTAGTTTTATTGTTTCAGGTCTTACACATTCAAGTGTTTAATCCATTTTGAGTTAATTGGTATATATGGTGTAAGAAAATAGTCCAGTTTCATTCTTCTGCATGTAGCTGTCCAGTTTTCCCAACACCATTTATTAAAGAGATTGTCTTTTCCTGATTGTATATTCTTGCCTCTTTTGTTGTACATTTTCTGACCGTATATGCATGGGTTTATTTCTGGGCTATCTAATTTGTTTCATTGATCTATGTGTCTGTTTTTATGACAGTATCATATTGTTTTATTATAACTTTGTAGTACAGTTTGAAATCAGGGAACGTGATACTTCCAGCTTTGTTCTTAAGATTTTTTTGTCTTTTTGGGGTCTTTTGAGGTTCCATACAAATTTTAGAATTATTTGTTGTAGTTCTGTGAAAAATGCCATTGGAATTTCGATAGGGATTGCATTCAATCTGTAGATCACTTTGGGTATTATGCCTATTTTAACAATATTAATTCTTCCAGTCCATGAACATGGAATATCTTTCCACTTATTTGTGTCTTCTTCAATTTCTTTCATCAGTGTCTTTTTTTTTTTTAAAGGTTTTATTTAGTTACTTGAGAGACAGAGACAGAGAGTGAGCACAGAGGGAGAGGAAGAAGAAGACCTCTGCTGAGCAGGGAGCCCGATTCAGGACTTGATCCCAGGATGCTGCGATCATGACCTGAACTGAAGGCAGATGCTTAACCGACTGAGCCACCCAGGTGCCCCCATCAATGTCTTTTTTTAAAAAAAGTTTTCCCTTTCCTTACTTCCCTGTCTCCCTCCCTCCCTTCCTTCCTTTTCTTTTTTGACTATAGTTTACACACAATGTTATATTAGTTTCAGGTGTACAACATAGTGATTTGACAGGTTTATACATTATGCTAAGTTCATCACAAGTGTAGCTACCATCTGTCATACATCACTATTATAGTATCATTGACTATATTCCTTATGCTGTGCCTTTTATTTCTGTGACTTATTCATTTTATAACTGGAAGCTTATACTTTCCACTCCCTGTCACCTATTTGCTCATTCCCCCCATGCCCTCCCCTGTGGCAACCATCAGTTTGTTCTCTGTGTTTACAGGTCTGATTCTGCTTTTTGTTTATTCCCTTTTTTTTTAGATCCACATATGAGTGAAATCATATGATATTTGTCATTCTCAGTCTGACTTGTTTCACCTAACATGATACCCTCTAGATCCTTCCATGTTGTCTCAAATAGCATGATATTATCCTTTTTATGGCTGCATAATATTCCATTGCATATAAATCACATCTTCCTTATCCATTTGTCTATCAATGGACACTTAGGTTGTTCCCATATCTTGGCTATAGGGGTGCATATATCTTTTCAAATTCATGTTTTTGTTTTTTAGGGTTAAGTACCCAATAGTGGACTTATTGGATCAGATGTTATTTCTATTTTTAATACCTCCATACTCTTTTCCATAGGGGCTGTACCAGTTTACATTCCCACCAACAGTGTACAAGTATTCCTTTTTTTCCACAACTTCACTAACACTTGTTATTTCTTGTCTTTTTGATTTTAGCCATTCTGACAGGTGTGACATGTCTTCTTTCATTTATTTTATTTATTCCAGGCTTCTTTTTTTTTTTTTTGTCTTGGTGAGTCTAGCTAAAGGTTTGTTGATTTTCTTTTTGAAGAACCAGCTCTTAGTTTCATCGATCTTTTCTTTTTAGTCTTTTTGGTCTCTTTTTCATTTATTTCTGCTCTGGTTTATTATTTCCTTCCTTCTACTAACTTTGGGCTTCATTTATTCTTTTTTTAGTCCCTTTAGGTATAAAGTTAAATTGTTTATTTTGAGATTTCTCTTATTTCTTGAGGTAGACCTGTATTGCTGTGAACTTCCCTCTTAGAACTGCTTTGCTGCACCCCATAGATTTTGGTATGCCACATTTCTGTTTTTATTTGTCTCTAGGTATTTTTTAAATTTCTTCTTTGATTTCTTCCTTGACCCAGTAGTTGTTCAGTAACATGTTGTTTAATCTCAATATATTTGTAATTTTGCTAGTTTTCTTCTTGTAACTGATGTCTAGTTTTATACCACTGTAGTTAGAAAAGATACTTGATATGCTTTCAGTCTTCTTGAATTTATTGAAACTTGTTTCATGGCCAAAAAGATGATCTATTGAGGAGAATATTCTGTGTGCACTTGAGAACAATGTGTATTTTTTTTTTAAAGTAATCTCTATGCCCAAAATGGGGCTCGAACTTATGACCCCAAGATCAAGAGTCACATGCTCTACTGACTGAGGCAGCCAGGCACCTTTATTCTGCTGCTTTTGGATGGAATGTTCTGTATATATTTACTAAGTCCATCAGGTCTAATGCATCATTTAAGGCTGATGTTTCCTTATTGATTTTCTGTCTGGATGATTAACCCATTGATGTAAGTGGGGTGTTAAAATCCCTTCTGTTACTGCACTGCTGTCAATTTCTCCCCTTAGGTCTGTTAATATTGGCTTTACATATTTTGGTTCTCCTATATTGGGTGCATATGTGTTTATACATGTTATATTTTCTTACAGGATTGACCCCTTCATCATTATGTAGGGCCCCTCTTTGTTTTTTATTACAGTCTTTGTTTTAAAGTCTATTTTGTCTGATATGAGTATAGCTGCATCAGCTTTCCTTTTGTTGCCATTTGCATGGAATATTTTTTCCATCCCTTCACTTTCAGTTTTTGTGTGTCTTTACTTCTGAAGTGAGTCTCTTCTAGGTAGTATATAGATATGTCTTTTTTTTTTTTTTTTTTTAAGATTTTATTTATTTATTTGACAGAGAGAGACACAGTGAGAGAGGAAACACAAGCAGGGGGAGTGGGAGAAGGAGAAGCAGGCTTCCTGCTGAGCAGGTAGCCTGATGCGGGGCTTGATCCCAGGACCCTGGGATCATGACCTGAGCCGAAGGCAGACACTTAACGGCTGAGCCACCCAGGCGCCCCTGTGTCTTGGTTTTTTTAATCCTTTCATACACTCCCCATCTTTTGATTGGAGAATTTAGTTCATTTATATTTGAAGTAATTATGGGTAGGTATGTATTTATTGCCATTTTGTTAATTGTTTTCCAGCTGTTTTTGTAGTTCCTCTCTTCTCTTTCTCTCTTCTCTTGTAGTTTGGTGACTTTCTTTTAGTGTTGTGTTTAGATTCCTTTCTCATTTTCTTTAGTGTATTTACTTTGTGGATACTGTGAGGTTCACATATCTTATGTTTATAAAAGTCTATTTTAAGGTAATAGGAACTTAAATTTGAATATATCCAAAAGCTCTACATTTTTACTCCCCCTGATATTTTGTGCTTTTGATGTCACTTTTTATATGTTTTAATTTTATGTATCCCTTAACTAATTACTGTTTTAGTTAATTTTACTATTTTTGTCTTTTAACCTTCTTAATAGCTTTATAAGTGATTAATCCATTACCTTTACTATATATTTACTTTTTCCAGTGAGATTTTTACTTTCATATGTTTTCTTACTATTAGTGTCATTTCTTTTCAGCTTAAATATGTCCCTTTAATATTTTGTGAAAGGCTGGTTTAGTGGTAACAAACTCCTTCAGCTTTTGCTTGTCTGGAAAACTTCTCTTTTCTTCAAATATGAATGATAATCTTGCTGGATAGAGTATTCTTGGTTGGAAGATTTTTTCTTTCAGCACTTTGAATATGTGACGTCACTCTCTTTTGGCTTGAAAAATTTCTGCTGAGAAATCTGTTGATAGCTTTATGGGGTTTCCCTCATATGTAACAATTTGTTTTTCTCTTGCTGCTTTTAAGAGTTTCTCTTTAATTTTAACTTTTGACATTTTAATTATAATGTGTCTTGGTGTATCTCTCTTTGGGTTCATCATTTTTGGAACTCTATGGATGCCTGGACCTAGATACCTGTTTCTTTCCCTATGTTAGGGAAGTTTTCAGCTATTATATCTTCAAATAAGATTTCTGACACTTTCTCTCATTCCTCTCCTTCTGGGACCCCTATAATGCAAATGTTATTGTGCTTGATGTTGCCCCAGTGGTCACTTAAGTTACCTTCATTTTTTTTTTTTTTTTTTTAAGATTTTATTTATTTATTTGAGAGAGAGAGAATGAGAGACAGAGAGCATGAGAGGGAGGAGGGTCAGAGGGAGAAGCAGACTCCCTGCCGAGCAGGGAGCCCGATGCGGGACTCGATCCCGGGACTCCAGGATCATGACCTGAGCCGAAGGCAGTCGCTTAACCAACTGAGCCACCCAGGCGCCCAAGTTACCTTCATTTTTTAAAATTGTTTTTTCTTTTTGCTACTCTGTCTGGGTGTGTTTCATTGCTTTATCTTCCAGGTTGCTGATTCATTCTTCTGCTTTATCCAGTCTGCTGTTGAACCCCTCTAATGTATTTTTCAGTTCAGTTTTGTATTCTTTAGCTCTGTGACTTCTATTTGGTACTCGCTTATGTTTTCTTTTTCTTTTCTCTTTTTCTTTCTTTTCTTTCTTTCTCTCTCTTTCTTTTTTTTTTTTTTTTTGATACTCTCTTATGTTTTCTATCTCTTTGTTGAAGTTCTCACTGTGTTCATTCATTTTTCTTCTGAGTTTGGTGAGTTTCTTTATGATCATTACTTTGAATTCCTCATGAGGTAGATTACTTATCTGTCTATCATTAAGGTCTTTTTCTGAGGTTTCATTTTATTCTTTCATTTGGAACAAATTTCTCTTCCTCCTCATTTTGCTTGATTCTCTGTGTTTGTTTCTATGTATTAGGCAAAACATCTACCTCTCACTGACTTGAAGGAGTGGCCTTGTTTAGGTGATTATCCTCATTCAACCTTTCCCTAGCTCTTGGTTGTCTCCTGAATCTTTGTCCAAACTGCCTGATTTATTCTTGATATGACCCCATTGTGGAGGGTATGCCAAGACTTGTCAGTGATCCAAGGGGAGGAAATTCACTTAGCACCTAGTTTCAGTTTGATTGGAAGCCAGACCCCAAGGGGGCAGTTTTAAAATTATGCATTTATACACAGTCCAGTGGGGTTGCAATTGTAAACTCTTCTGCCCTCCAGACCAGGAGATCTGGAGGTGTCCCCTGGTGACAATTGCAAAAATCAGGGCTCCAGATGAGTGTATAAGCTTTCTGGGAAATCTTGTTGAACTGTAGCAAGGCCAAGGGGGTACAGAAGGATGGTGTCTCCCTGCTTACATTCCCTGGGAGTGCCTCCTTAGCCTCTAGATTTGTGGGAAACCGGAAGCCTGTCCCTCAGTCTGAAGTCCTAGGCTGAGGAAATAGGCTTTTTCACAGGAAGACTGGGATTATGTTTCAGTCTGCTGTCTGAGCAGCACCCTGGGGGTTGTGGCCTGCCAAGAATCGTTTTTCTGATTGTTACAGTCCCATTAGCTCTGGAACACAAGTCCTCTTGGCCACCAGGGCCAGGCAATCAGGGGTGTCCTTGTGTGGGCTGAGTGTGCCTGTTGGCTTTGGCAAGGCTGCTGGAGAGTGCTGGGGGTGGCTTCAGAGAGGCAGCAGCAACATATCTTGACTCTGCTCACCCATGGGCTTTAGCAATGCAGTAGGATAGTGCCTTGTCTTTGTGCAGATCCTGGCTTTAGGCTGAAAGCAGGAGAATACCATGACCTCTTGTACTTGCCAGCCTGAGCCGGGGGAAGGGGAGTGTCACAACCACCTATGTTTGCAGACTTTAGCTATGGAGTAGGAGAACTTTGTGACCAGCCAGGGAGTGGGGGAGTGCTGCAACCACTGTGCTCTCTGACCTCAGCAAATGCCATGACTGCATGGCCCTGCCAATCTCAGCAAGGTGTCAGGAGAGTGCTGCCTCTGAGCTCACCTGCCTGTGCTAGCAGGCCACATGGAAAGAGTGCAACAATGGTGCCTTCCAGCACCTCCATCTCCAGAGAGCATCTCAGCTGTCCCCTGCCCCTGCAGGCAATGTTCCCAGATCAGCAAATAAATTTCCCTCACGTATGGTCTAGGTGCTTTTCAAACTGCTGCTTTTTGCTGGGTCTTGGCGTGAGAGAGACCTCCAAAAGGGGATTCTCAGTTTCCTATAGCACTTTGGGATCTCCAGAAGTCAACCCCATGGGTTTTCCCAGTCAGACATTCTGGGGCTTGTCTTTCTGGTGTGGATATCAAATGTTGGAGTGTCTGATAAGGAGCACCAACCCCTTGCTCCTCTGAGAGAAGTATCTGCCTTGTGTGGTCCCTCCATATTGCATTCCTGGGCTGGAGGTAGGCTTTTTTGGTGAGACTGTGTCTCTGCCTCTCTTACCCATCTTGATATGGTCCTTTAATCCTTCGTTTTGGAGAGCAGTTCACTTAGTTTTCAGAGAGAAATTATCCATATGTAGCTGTAGATTTGGTGTGTCTGTGGGAGGATGTGAGTTCAGGATCTTCCTGTGCCACCATCTTGGATCCTCCCCTTTTTGCCCCCTCCAATTTAAAATCTTCCGATAAGAGAACCACAGGCCTATACGGCTTCATTGGAAAATTTCTCCAAACAATTAAGAAAAATAATATGAATCTTACACAAACTCTTTCCTGTAATAGAAAAATAGGGAACACTCCCTATCTTGCATTAAGAGATCAACATAAACTTAATATTAAATCCTGATAAGAATATTACAAGAAAGGAAAAATATAGACAGATATTTCTTATGAAGTCAGATGGAAAAATCCTAAAAAATAATCAACAGACCAAACCCAGCAATATATAAAAATTATACTACACCATGAGAAATTGAAGTTTATTCTAGAAGCGTGAAGTTGGTTTAGCATTCAAAAATTGAGCAATGCAATTCACCACATTAACAAAATAGATAATCTTAATGAATAAAGAAAAAACATTTGACACCTCTTTATGTTTGAAAAAGCTCAACGAACTAGGAAGAGAAAGGAACTTCCTTAGGGGCACCTGGATGGCTCAGTTGGCTAAGTGTCTATCTTTGGCTCAGGTCATGATCTCAGGGTGGTCCTGGGATTGAGCCCCACATCGGGATCCCTGCTCAGTGGGGAGTCTGCTTCTCCATCTCCCTCTGTCCTTCCTCCCCCTGCTCGTGCTCTCTCTCTCTTATAAATAAATAAATAAAATCTTTTTAAAAAAGGGAACTTCCTTAATCTGATAAAGAATATCTACAAAAACAAACAAAAAAACAACAAACAAAACAAAAAAGCCTACATAGCTAACACAATAGTGAAATTTTGAATGCTTTTTCCCTCCCTGAGTTTTGGAGTAGACAAGGATGCCTTCTCCCCACTTCTATTTAATATTGTAACAAAAATCATAGTTAGTGCAATAAGGTAAGAAAAAGAAATAAAAGGTATAAAGATTAGAAAAGATGAGGTAAAAAAGCCATTATTTGCAGATGATATGACTGTGTACCTAAAAAATTTAGATTACTGAAACTATTAGATTTAATTAGTGAATCTCCCAAGTTGCTAGATATAATATCAATATACAAAAATCAAGTGTACTTTTCTATATTCATTATAAACAATTAGCAAATTAAATGAAAATATCATTTATAATAGCCATACAAATTGAACACTTAGGAGTAAATCTAATGAAAGAGGTTCAAGAGATCTATCCTAAAATGTACAAGGCATTGAAATTAAAGATAACTTAAATAAATGAGGGCATATACATTTTAATGGATTGGAAGACTCAATATTGTTAAAATATCAATTCTCCCCAAGTTGATCTAGAGATTTCATGTACTCTCAATCAAAATCCCAGCAGGACATTCTGTGAAAATTGAAAGCTCATTTCAGAATTTATATGAAATGCAAAGGACCTAGAATATAGAATAGTCCATCAAGACAATCTTGAGGAAAAAGAATAAAGTTGGAACACTTATAATACTGGATAGCAAGATTTACTATAAAGTTCCTTATGAAGACAGAATTGCATTGACTCAGAACAAGACAAATAGACTAATGGAACAGAATAAAGAATACAGAAAGAAACACATATGGTCACCTAATTTCTAACAAAGGTACCACTGCAATTTAGGGGCAAAGGATGATGCTTTATATGGAAAAAGATGAACTTGAACTTGAACACATCATATATGAACATTACTTCCACATGGATTATAGATCTAAATGAGAAAGGTAAAACAATAAACTTCTAGAATAAAATTTGGGAGAATTTTTAGGCAAAAAATTCTTAATCAGGACACAAAAATTACTAACCACAAAATTTAAAAAAACCAAATAAGCTAGGACTTATTAAAAATAAGAACTTCTATACTTCTGTTCATTTAAAATACATGATTAAGAGAGAAAAGATAAGCCAGAGAATGGGAGAAGATGTTTACATCTATATAACAATAGACTAGTGTTCAGAAAAAAAAGAAAACACCAACTCCTGCAAATCAATAAGTAAAAGACATTTCATAAAGAGGTTATCTAAATGGACCAATAAGAATATACAAAATGCTCTGTATGTCATTAAATATCTGGGAAATGCAAATTAAAGCCATCATTATATTTTGCTGTGTATACACCAGGCTAAAATTGAAATATATTGGCAAGGATATGGAGCAACTGGAACTTTGATATATTGCTGGTGGGAGTGTAGACTGGAGAGTTGTTTGGTAGCATCTATTAAAGCTAAACATTGCTTACCCCATGGCACAGCAAGATATTTAAAGATTTATTTATTTGAGAGAGAGAGAGAGTACCTGTGCAAGAGAGAGCTCAGGGGAAGGGAGGACAGAGGGAGAGAATCTCAAGCAGACTCCCCACTGAGTGGGAGCCCAATGTGGGGCTCAATCTCACAAACCTGAGATCGTGACCTGAGCTGAAATCAAGAGTCAGATGCCTAAGCTACTGAGCCAGCCAGGCGTCCCAGCACAGCAAGATATTTATTCAAGAGAAATGAATGCATGTATCCATCAAAAGACATGTGCAAGAAAGTTCATGGCAGCTTTATTTATAATAGCCCCAATCTGAAATCAATTCAAACATCCATAAACAGGAGAATGAATAAATCAATCGTGGTTTATTCATACAATGGAATACTTCTTAGGAATCAAAAAGAAGCAAACTAATGTGACAATATGGTTGATTCTCACAGACATAATGATGGGCAAAAGAAACCAAAAACAAGTGACTACTATTTGATTCTATTTATACGAAGTTCAAGAACAGGCAAAACTATTCTATCATGACAGAAGTCAGAATAGTGGTTACTTTTTGAGGGTGGGGTGTTGACTGTAAGGAACCCAAATAGTCATCTAGCATGCTAGAAATATTCTATACCTTTTTTTATTTTTTGAGAAAGAGAGAGCGCCTGAGTGGGGGCGGAGGGGAGCAGAAGGAAAGGGAGAGAGAATCCCAAGCAGGCTCTATGCCCAGCACGGAGCCCGACGCAGGGCTCGATCTCTCAACCCCAATATCATGACCTGATCCAAAATCAAGGGTTGGATGCTTAACTGCCTGAGCCATCCAGATGCCCCAGAAATATTTTATATCTTGATCTGAGTGTTGTCTCCATAGTTGTTATACATATATATTCATTGAGCTGAACACCTAAGATTTGATGTTTATAGTAAATGATGCTGGATCAATTGTCTATCCGTATGGAATAAAATTAGCCTGGCTTCCTACCTCACTTCCCTGAATTTACAGAAGATATTTATAACAAGTTAGAATCATCTTAAAGTCCCAAAAATGAGGGAATATTTAAAGTATACAGGAAGGGCGCCTAGGTGGCTCAGTTGATTAAACCCAGACTCTTGATTTCAGCTCATGTCATGATCTCAGGGTTGTGAGATCAAGCCCTGCATAGGGCTCTGTGCTCGGCATGAAGCCTGCTTAAGATTTTCTCTCTCCCTCCGGCCCTTGTCCCCATGCTCTGTCTCTAAAAAAAAATTAAAAATAAATAAATAATAATAAAGTATATATGACACACAACCTAATAATAATAATAATAATATAGTATATATGACACATCCTTAAGTTAGAAATATGATGTGGCATTAAAAGTGTTTTTTTTAAGATTTTATTTATTTATTTGACAGAGAGAGACACAGCAAGAGAGGGAACACAAGCAGGAGCAGAGGGAGAGGGAGAAGCAGGCTTCCTGCAGAGCAGAGAGCCCGATGTGGGGCTCCATCCCAGGACCCGGGGATCATGACCTGAGCCGAAGACAGACGCTCAACGACTGAGCCACCCAGGCGCCCCTAAAACTGTGTTTTGTTTTTTTTTTTAAGATTTTATTTATTTATTTGACAGAGAGAGACACAGCGAGAGCAGGAACACAAGCAGGGGGAGTGGGAGAGGGAGAAGCAGGCTTCCCGCCGAGCAGGGAGCCCGATGTGGGGCTCAATCCCAGGACCCTGGGATCATGACCTGAGCCGAAGGCAGACGCTTAACGACTGAGCCACCCAGGTGCCCCTAAAAGTGTGTGTGTGTGGTTTTTTTTTTTTTTTTAAAGATTTTATTTATTTGAGAGAGAGAGAGAGCAAATGAGCAGAGGGAGGGAGAAGCAGGCTCCTCACTGAGCAGGGAGCCCAACGTGGTGCTCAATCCCAGGACCCTGGGATCATGACCTGAACCGAAGGCAGACACTTAACGACTGAGCCACCTAGGCACCCCCATTAAAAGTGTGTTGAAGTGTTTGCTACAATGTGGAAAACACCTATAACATTGGATAAAAAAGGCAGGCCACAAAAATTCTGTATAAAGAATTATCAAAACTATATAAAAATATGTACAGAGAAAAGTCTGGAGGGAAGTGACACCAAAGTGTTAGTAGTGGTTATTTGTTGTCGTGGGGTGGCAAAATAATGGGAAGACTTTTTTCTTATTTGTATTTTTCTGTAGCATGCAAAATTTCAAGACTTCAATAACGGCAGAACAAACTTTTAAAAAATATCTTTTCTTTCCAAAATCAAAACTCTGCCCTTCACGTTTCTCTGTCAACTGCTGCCCTGCTTTATTAATCCTTCAAGCTTTTCTGCTTTCTGTTCTCATCACAAAATGTGTTCACTACTTCCTGTGGCTGGATACACTGAGGCTTCTCAGCTACCACCTCCTTATAGCATCCCACCCTAACTCCCAGGTAAGACCGAAGGCCTTTGGGCTGGATACTCTTTATTGTCAAGTTAATAAAGGATACCCAAGGAAGAGAAGCTGTGAAGTCTCCCTTGTTGCCCAACAAAAGGGGTAGGTGTAATAGATGTAATTTGCCTGTACCCATTAAACAGGCAAATGCAAATTTTCATGTACCTAGTGGGTAAGCATTTCCTCTACAGTGGTGGTGAGAAATGTTTTATTTCTAGAAGGGGCACTTGCAGCCCAAAGGGAAAACCTCCCCCTCCACTTCATAGGACCACTGAGCTGCAGAGTTGTTGCAGCATGTACGCAGGGATGGGAGAAGTTAGGGCCACTCACAATGTAGATTCTCAGACTCTGCTCAGACTTTTTGGAGCAAATCTCTAGAAGGAGGGACCTGGGTTTTGCCTCTTAATGTCTGTCAGGTGATTCCCCCCACCCCCTTCATTTTTTAAACATTATTTGATATATATATATTTGATATATTGAAAATTATTTGATATATATAAATATATGTATTTTAATAAAGTATAATTATAAAATGTACATATATGAACCTATCACCCAGCCCAGAGCTGGATCATTAACAATAATTTATTTGTATTTACCTCTGTGATTATCTCTGATGCCTTCCTCTTGCCTCCCTATGAGAAGCAACATTTTACATTGTGTGTTTTCCATTCTACTATTAAAAAATATATAGTTTTTGGGGGGTGCCTCGGTGGCTCAGTCGGTTAAGCGTCTGCCTTCGGCTCAGGTCATGATCTCAGGGTCCTGGGATCGAGCCCCGCGTCGGGCTCCCTGCTTGGTGGGAAGCCTGCTTCTCCCTCTCCCACTCCCCCTGCTTGTGTTCCCTCTCTCGCTGTCTCTCTCTGTCAAATAAATAAATAAATAAATCTTTAAAAAAATATATAGTTTTTGTCTCCTTGGCATCTATGCCTGTAAAATATATTATTTAGTTTTGCTTGTTCTTTTTTATTTTTTTCATGAATTTTTTATTGTGATAAAGTATATATAACATAAATTTTCTTTTTACCAATTCTAAAGTGTACAATTCAATGGCATTAATTACATTTGTAATGTTGTGTAACCATCACCACCATTGCCAATACTTTTTCATCATCCCAAACAGAAACTCTGTACCCATTAAGCAATAATACCCCATTCTCCCCTCCCCCAGCCCCTGGTAACCTCTCATCTACTTTGTGTCTATGGATTTGCCTCTCCTAAATATTTCACACAAGTGGAATCATACAATATTTTTGTGCCCGGTTTCTTTCAGTTAGCATCATATTTTCCAAGTTTATTCATTGTTCTAGCATGTGTCAGAACTTTTTATAGGTGAATAGTAGTCCATTGTATGTATATGCCACATTTTGTTTATTCATCTGTTGAAGGACACTTGGATTGTTTCTACCTTTTGGCTATTGTGAATAATGCTGCAATGAATATTGGTGTACAAGTATCTGTTAGAGTCTCTATTTTCTTTTCTTTTAAAGATTTTATTTATTTATTGACAGAGAGAGACACAGCGAGACAGGGAACACAAGCAGAGGGGGAGAAGCAGGCCTCCCACGGAGCAGGGAGCCCGATGCAGGGCTCGATCCCAGGACCCTGGTATCATGACCTGAGCCAAAGGCAGACGCTTACTGACTGAGCCACCCAGGCGCCCCTATTTATTTTTAAAAGATTTTATTTATTTATTTGACAGAGAGAGACGCAGCGAGAGAGGGAACACAAGCAGGGGGAGTGGGAGAGGGAGAAGCAGGCTTACCGCGGAGCAGGGAGCCCGATGCAGGGCTCAATCCCAGGACCCTGGGATCATGATCTGAGCCGAAGGCAGACGCTTACTGACTGAGCCACTCAGGCGCCCCTTAATAACCATTCTTTACCCATATAACCAGTTTATTTTTTATTTTCAGGATAGTATTCAATAAATTACATGAGATATTCAGCACTTCATTATAAAATAGACTTTGTGTGAGATGATTTTGCCCAACTGTAGGCTAATGTAATTGTTCTGAGCACATTTAAGGTAGGCCAGGGTAAACTATGATGTTTGGTAGGTTAGGTGTATTAAATGAATTTCTGACCTACAATATTTTCAACTTAAGCTGGTTTGTCAGGACGCAGCCCCGTTATAAGCTGAGGAAGTTCTGTATTCCATTATACAAATACACCATGTTATTTAGCCGTTCCCCTATTAAAAATTTTATTTGAGTGTAGTTGACACACAATGTTACATTAGTTTCAGGTGGACAACATAGTGATTCACCATCTCCATAGGTTCTGCTGTGCTCACCCCAAGTGTAGCTGCCATCTGTCCCCATATGACGCTAGTACCATATCCTTGACTCTATTCCCTATGCTGTGCCTTTTATTCCCATGACTTATTCTTTCTATACTGGAAGCTCTATCTCCTACTGCCTTTCACCCATTTTGCCCATCTCCCCTGCTCCCCCCACCTCAGCCATTTCCCTCTGGGAGCCATCAGCTTGTTCTCAGTATTTATAGGTCTGATTCTGCTTTTTGCTTGTCTGTAGCCAATCCCTTATTGATGGACATTTGTGCTATTTCCAGTTGTCTTGCTATTACATCAGTGCCACCATGAATACCCCAAAGTGATTCTTTTGTACATTCTAACCTAAGAATCACTGACCTTTTGTTTAATGAACAGAGCAATATTTTATTGAGTCAACTGAATAATACTTGAGATATAGAGGTGGAGACATTTGACTGAAGCGTATTGATTTTTCCCAACTGCTATTTGGATTAATTACTGGACTACATTTGGGGCACCCGGGTGGTGCAGTTGGTTGAGCGCCTGACCCATGGTTTTGGTTCAGGTCGTGATCTCAGGGTTCTGAGATCGAGCCCCATGATGGGCTCTGCAATCAGCAAGAAGTTTGCTTGAGACTCTCTTCCTCTGCCCCTCCCCCCTCAAATAAATAAATAAATCCTAAAAAAATAATTACAGGACTATAATACCATGAGAACCACTGTCGTGGAGTATGGTCTGCGTCAGCCTACACTATAGCTTTAACCATTTTGTGTGATTTCTTGCCAAGAGCTATCAAAGAAGACACAATAAATACATTTTACTGATTTCAGGTTGGAGAAGTTTTAAGCAATAGGGCGATGTCAACACTGGGTGGCGAAAATGACTGTGAAAAGGAAATGCTTTCTTTAGAGCCCTGTCTCAGCCAGGTTGCAGCAGCGTCTATAAGTGGGTTTAAAATAACGCACACAAGGGCTTTTTCAGCGCTGAAAACGCTCCAAAACAAAGAGACACAGATTGACACTTCCTCCCCCAGTCCTGCACACAGTGGCTGATTTCGGGAAACCCTTTGGCAGCCACATGGGGTCATAGTGTGGCCAGGCTTCTTTGGGGTTTGTAGAGAAACACCAGGGGAAACTCAAGTGTGAAGCAAGAGCTCAACTCTTAACAGGGATGTTGTTTGTGGCTCTGTTACTGGAAAATGCGATGACCTTATTAACAAGGTCAAAGTTGTGTAAACACAGGAATTACAAAATTGAGGAGGGGGTGGAGTGAGATACTGGGGACATAAAAGCATCAGCAGGAGGCCCCCACAGTACTTCTCTTCCAGAGGCAGGACAAACCGAAGATGAGGTGAGCCCGCAGCTCTGCTGCTTCTCCCCCTTTCCCTAGCTTACTTCATCCTTCTCTGTGTACATCCTTTACCCCTGGGACAGCCCAGTTATGGGAGAAACCAAAGGAGACATTCAAAACAAACCCAAAGAGGAGACATTCAAAACAAACCCAAAGAGATAGGGCAGATGAGTTAAATCATAGCGAATTAAGAGGTTTCGTGTGTTAAATCTTCTGCTTTTCTGCCTCCGTGAGAACGTGACTTACTCTACGGGATGGCTCTTTCCTCGGGGTTACAGTTTTCACCTTTGCGGGGGATGCCTGCCAGTGGCCCCCATGGTAGGCTTTCTGGCAATTTTAATATGTTCATTAGCAGATGTTTTCATTTTTAAAAAATGTATAGGACCGATAGTAACACATGTAAATGACCCAATGAAGGCACTGAGATTTTATCAAAATAACAAAAAAATTTTTTTTGAAATGTTGAAATCTCAAGACTACAAACTTGGCATAGCCAAGCAAGCTCTGCAGAGCTGGCCTCGGTCAGCAAGATGGGGAAGTGGTGAGTGGGCCTGGCCACTGATGCCCGAGTCCACAGTCAGGCTTTCAGGAAGCCGGTTATCTGCCTGGGAACCTTTTTTGGCATTTTAGGGTTTCCTGAAGACAAATAAAAAAAATAGCAGGAAAACCATGTATGTGTTTTAAATTCTGTATACTTAAAACATCTTATCATGGAAAAATTTAAAAAGTAGAGAGAATAGCCTAGGAAACCCCTGTTTTCCATCTTCAGGTCATCCACATTTTATTAGCAGCACCCTGTAGCCCAGGACCTTAGGGGTGCTTTTTGCAGGGGAGCTCACATATTATTGGCAATTTAATGTTTCCTAAACGGTGCCAGAAACTGAGGCCCACAGATCTATGTGCCTTCCTATCTCGGTGGTTCCTCTCGGAAGCCCACGTAGAATTCCGAGCGGCGCAGAGCACGCGGGAACCCGGGTGTACTGGGAAGCTGCCCCACCGAGTGGGTGTGTGGATGATGGTGGCAGGTCCCTTCTTGGTGTCAGCACTTCCACGTAGCTGCTTCTCCGGCGGCCTGACAGGAGGGGTGTGGGTGCGCATGTGCGCGCGTGAGGCGGGGAGACCAGCCGTGCAGCCCTTCTTGTCTTCTCTCGCAGAGCCCTGGGAGCTGTCATTGCCCTCCTGCTTTGCGGGCAGCTTTTCGCAGTGGGCACTAGCAGTGAGGCCACAGATCATGCAGGTAGGTGTCTGGGTTTGTGTGGGAGCCTCACGTCCCAGCACTGCTGTGCCTCCTTTTGACCCTATCAGATCTGCGCCCTCTCTTTGGGAAGAGCCAGTTCCTCCTTCTCGAACTAATCTCTGGTGTTTCAGTCCAGTGAAGCACACTGGGGAGCCAGCCAGGATAGAGGGGGGATGGCCTTCCCTTTGGCTTCCATTTGAGGTGGAGCGTGGCTGATGTGCACAGCAGCTTCTTCTCAACGGACTTCTCACGGGTCTCTGGGATCAGTCTCTGAGTATCAACCTCCTCCTCCTATGATTTTTCTTTGCAGAGGTCAGTGTCCCAAAGCCCCCAGAGATTGAAAATGGCTACGTGGAGCACTTGGTTCGTTACCAGTGTAAGCCCTTCTACAGACTGCGCACTGAAGGAGACGGTAAGACCTGGACAAGTGTCCCTGCGCACAGCACCCCCCCCCCCCGGCCCCCGGGTCTTTCCATGATGACCGGGGCCAAGGGTGAGGGGCCAGAAAACTGACATGTTCTCCTTGGAACCAGAAGAGGTAGATTCTAATAAGGGTTTTGTCACCAGTAACTGTGGCCTTTTGGGCAAATTATCTTAGCCTCAAGTTTGCCCCTTTACTAAGGGGAGGTAATGCCATGTAGCCTATTCATCCCAAAGGAGATGTGGTAAAAGAACCAAGGGTGGCACCAGTGATGACGACAGGTGGCCCTGACCTAGTATCATGCTCCCTGCGCTAAGTGCTTCACATGTATTTGCTCACTGAGTTCTCACGACAGCCCCCTGAAGAGATCTTATTATTATTCTCATTGTGCTGATGAGGAAGCAGAGGCACAGAGAGGCTGAGTAACTTGCTCAAGTTCAGGTGGCCGGTAAGAGGGAGAGTCAGAATTTGAACCCCAATTCCTATACTGTACTGCGTCGCCACCACCACACATCTGTCCTGCGGGGCTTCACTGGCGCCCCAGCACCTGGCTTCCAGCGCAATGCTCCTCCCTTCCTCCTCTCCCCTGCCCCTTCCTTCTCCTTTCTTTAATCCTCTTTAAACACCTTCCCTCCTCATGCTAGGTCCAGACTCAATTTCTCTTCTGACTCATTTCTTTTGTTTCAGGACTGTACACCTTGAACAGTGAGAAGCACTGGACAAACAAGGTCACTGGAGAGAAGCTGCCTGAATGTGAAGCAGGTAGGAAGCCAGGGGTCTTGGGAAGCAGACCAAGGGGAGGTGTTGATTGACAGTGTCCTGCATGGGCAGGCATCTGGATCAAAATGTCCCAGAGGCATATCCTTCCCGACTGGTTTCCTCTGAGCATATGAGAGCCAAGACGGGGGACGAGGGAGAGCCACAAAGGGTCAGGCTGATAAGTGAACTTTTAGGTGAGGACACTCCCAGTAAAGTTCACTAAGGATCTTGCTCATTTGGACCTTCAGGATATTGGCTGAATCCACAGTCTACACTGCCCTCTAGGGTCAGGAGGCCCTATATGTACACACAGGCTGTCCAGGGAGCCCAGGATCAAGTGTAAAGCAAGCTCCAGGAAGAACGAGTTGTGGGAGGACAGAACAAAACCAAATCCATGGAAGTGTGACGCAGGCTGGAGAGGGGTTAGGACTTCTGTTTCTTGTTATTAGGAAGAGATGTTGCTCTTTCCGTGTCCCTCCTGGGACCAGAGGATTTTGCCTGCCCTCTTCTGCCAATAGCAGTACAGAACTACTAACCTGCCTTGTATTAACTGCAATATCAGTTCTGGCCAATGCTGCAACAGATCACTCTTTATTCAGAGGATGAATTATTATAGCTTCTCATCCTCACAATGAATTTCAGGGAGTTGTGGATGTGGCTTTTTGTGATAAATGATTTAAATATACATACAGTTCATCAGCCAGGGTTTGAAAATCTCAGCAATACTTCTTTTGCGCGTGTGTGTGTGTGTGTGTGTGAGTTAGAAAAGCAGGAACTAGAACTGTGTCTTAGTGATGTACACAACCTTATAAAAAAGAACCATTTTAAACTGTAAACAATGGAAATGAGAGGAGCAGGTGGTAAAGGCAAGACATGTCAGTATTTCTAGCTGTGCAGAAATTAACACGACAGTTTAGACCGCAGCAACCACCACCGCTGTCCCCCTCTTTCCCACACTGGGAGACTCACATTCCTGCTCGTGACTTTCTTGCTCTCCTTGACAGTATGCGGGAAGCCCAAGAACCCGGTGGATCAGGTGCAGCGCATCCTGGGTGGATCCGTGGATGCCAAAAGCAGCTTTCCCTGGCAGGCCAAGATGATCTCCAACCATAGCCTCACCTCGGGGGCCACCCTGATCAACGAACAATGGCTGTTGACCACAGCTAAAAATCTCTTCCTGGGCCACACGGATGATGCGAAAGCAAAGGACATTGCCCCTACTTTAACACTCTATGTGGGGAAAAATCAGCTTGTGGAGATTGAAAAGGTGGTTCTCCACCCTAACTACTCCAATGTTGATATCGGGCTCATCAAACTCAAGCAGAAGGTGCCCATTGATGAGAGGGTAATGCCCATCTGTCTACCTTCCAAAGATTACGCAGAAGTGGGGCGTATGGGCTATGTGTCTGGCTGGGGGCGCAATTCCAACTTTAATTACAGTGAGCTACTCAAGTATGTCATGCTGCCGGTGGCTGATCAGGACAAATGTGTACAGCACTACGAAGGCAGCACAGTGCCCGAGAAGAAGTCACACAAGAGCCCCGTGGGGGTGCAGCCCATACTGAACGAGCACACCTTCTGCGCCGGCTTGTCCAAGTTTCAGGAAGACACCTGCTACGGTGACGCCGGCAGCGCCTTTGCTGTTCACGACCAGGACGAGGACACGTGGTACGCGGCCGGAATCCTGAGCTTTGACAAGAGCTGTGCTGTGGCCGAGTACGGCGTCTACGTGAAGGTGCCCTCCGTTCTGGCCTGGGTTCAGGAAACCATGGCGGGGAGCTAATGCCGGCCGGCTGGCAGCCCTTGCCTGAGGGCCAGAACTCACTCTGGAAGAGGGGAAAGCAGATGGCAGTGGAGGGGAGAAAACACGGTGTGAAGCGGTGCTGAGCCAATAAAGAGCTTTCTTGTCCGTCACTTCTGTGCGGTTTTTATTCTCTCATTTATGGTACAGCAACAGCTAAGTGTACGGTGCTATATACTGGGAGTGGGGCAGAAACCAGCCCAAGCCAACTAGAAACCCCTAAGGCGACACAGAACTGTCCCGTGCTGGGGTCACCCTCAGCGAAAGACCCTCAGAGACAAGGAGACAGACTTGGAGAAGGCAAGTGATTTGCTTAAGGCTACACAGCGGGTAAGCAGTGCGGCTGAACTCACCACGAACCCAGGCCGGTCTGAATAGGAACCCCGGCTCTCTGCCCTGCGCGCTCTTGCTTCTGGGCCCTGAGCGAGGGGAGCGTGTGGGCTGATGAGGAAGAGGCCAGCTCAACGTGGGACGAAGACGAGGCTTCTGCCGAAGGCAGATCTTACTATTTGTGCTCCCACACAGCGGCACTTCAGAAAACAAAGTAAGACGGGGGAAAGGCAGCAGTTATGGACTTGCTGGGTCCAGATTGCAGCGTGGCCGTCTGTCTGCCAAAAGCCTTCAGTTCCCGCTTTCCTTCCCGAGCGGCTCGAACCGGATCATCTCTAACGTCCCTTCCAACATTCTGGAACTCGGTAAAGAGTTACAGGTCTCTTCCTCAATAGGGTAGGCTTTCCCCGGATGGAAGAAACCTATCCTTTACCAGGAGCCAAGTGCAAGCCACCTGAGTCTTCCCTTTCACAAAGACAGGCTCTTGCTATTAAGGGTCTCCCAGAAGAACGGTTTCAGAACCCTTGTAAGCAGGAGGCTCTTCTAACTTCTTCCACTCTTTCCGGCTAGTTAAGCCTTCAGTACACTGACGTTTCATCAAGACACCTCTTGTCACATGAAGATAGGGCCTCTCCTTCTCACTGCTGTTAAATGCCCCCGATGTCAGTGTTCTCACACCAGGGCCTGCCCTGCACTGTGGAGCTGTCCTCAAACACACGCTCCAGATCCATCAGTACTTTCCAGCCCCTTAGAGCTGGTGGACCAGTGGAGCTCTTACACCTCTATTCTAAAACCTGTGAAAGAGAGAAGAGCCAGAAACGGAAATTTGCTACACACACACAAACAAAATGCCTCTCAGAATACAGTTACGCCTTTTTTTCTGGTACTACTTCAGCACTAGGTTTTCTTGAAGAAAAAAACCACTCTTTTCTTGAAGAATTATCTGCTTGCATTAAGTGGCTTCTGGCCATTGTTCAGGACGAAAATAGTAAGGAGAAGCCTTTGGCATTTTCTCAATTCACTTATCTTCTCTGGCTTCCTCCCCAGCAGCACCTCCTGCCCTCCTGGGCTAGCCCTCGGGTTTCAGTGACCCTGAACTCCGTGTAGCTCTCTGCACACGTTCTGCTGCCTCCAGCATCGGGCCTTCTTCCTCCTGGCGCCCTCTCCTGGGAAATGACTCCCCCCTTCCACACAAGCACCTCCTGCCCCCCCGGAGGTGCAGGCCTTGTCTCCTGTGAGAAGCCTCTTCCCACTCAGGAGTCATCTGTATTTATGGAGCATCGGGCACAGGGCAGGGCATCCAGTATGAACTCATCAAGACTTGTGGAATGGAAAGCAACTAAGGTAGGAACAAGAACACAAATCGGGACTTCAGAGAAACATTCCCTGAAGACCTCGGGAGGAGAGGAGACAGGAGAATTTTATGCATGCAAGTTCTGAGTTTTCGCTGATATCTGCGCACTTACCCCACGTCAATACTGTGTGACTCAGGCTCTGACAGAAAGTCCAACGAACAGTGAGAGGCAATGAAGATGTTTTATTCTTTCACAGGGGTCTGGAAGGAGGCAGGTCTAAAGCTCACGCAGAGGCTCAAAACATCATCAGGGACCCAGGGTCTTTTTATTGTTCTTCTCCGCATGTTTACTTTTCATCCCAGGGCTGGTCCTTGTGGTCCTAGGATGGCTGCTGCAGTCCCATGGATCAGGATAACCAGAGCAGGAAGAGGGGGAGAGAACGCAGAGGTGGTGGCGGCTCTCTCCTTTCATCAGCTAAGGACACAAAAGCCCCCAGCAGCCTTCCTCCTGTGCCCCATCAGTGGTGACCTCTTCCTACAGACGAGGCTCGGAAAGGATGCAGCTGGTAAAGGGGGGACGCACTTGCAGCGACAGTGCTGGCCTGCACAGAACTGGGCTTCCGCTGGCCACGAGCGGTCGAGCAGGTCGATGCTGCCTGGCCCACGGCCCTCCGGCTCTGTATCTCCTCCTTGTTCTGGAAAGTCGGGATCAGAGGTTTTGAGAGAAGCAGTGATTTGCCCAAGTGGAGGCAGGTTATGCCGGGGATGCCGCAAGAGCGAGAATTCTTCATAAAGTTATTAAAACAGGCAAATACCATAAAGACGTTATTTCTCACAATTCTGACAACTCTTTCCAGTCCTGAGTGCTTGGAGTGAAATTCTCTGCCTCAGAGAGAGGCAGAACTCTGACTTCTGGGAGAAACTTGCTCCTACTGACTACAGGTAGTTAATTTTTTGTTTAACTCAAATTGGGTGCTGGATGGTAAAGGTTCAAGGTCTCATTTCTTGGGCTATTTCATAACATAAAAACTAGTAAAATGAGCAAACTGAGATACTGTTTTATTATTACTATTTTTTAAGATTTTATTTATTTGACAGAGAGAGAGATAGCGAGAGAGGGAACACAAGCAGGGGGAACGGGAGAGGGAGAAGCAGGCTTCCCACCAAGCAGGGAGCCCGATGCCGGGCTTGATCCCAGGACCCTGGGACCATGACCTGAGCTGAAGGCAGATGCTTAACGACTGAGCCACCCAGGTGCCCCCCGAGATACTGTTTTAAAAGTCTAAGGCAGAAAGTTTCCAAAATAAAACAAATTTGCCCACTCTCAGTAGAGAATCATTTATCCAAGAGAAATAGGGATAACGGGACTGGAGATGGGAGAGCATGCGATAAATATCTGCACGGAGGAATGGGCGAGGGGGAGCGTGCGCGCGTTGTGTGTGTGTGTACATCTAGGGTATAAAAGCAGTGTTTCTGTTCTTGTGGGAACAGATTTTCTATTTTACTTGTGTATCAAGTATACACAGTTAAATTAAACTGTACTAGGCAACGTTTAGAAGGATTCTGTATCATCTTAAGGAATAAGGAGAAGCACAACATAGATTTAAAAAATCACGCTGGGAAAACGGACCACGGTTGTCTTGACTGCTCTGAGGTTTGCAGGGAGCAGACATTTCAGCATCCATCCCTGCTAATCATGGTACCAGCGTGGCCTTCTAATGGGGGCAGGGTATTTCCTGTCCAAGTCAGACGTCTTCTCTGCTGGGACGCTGAGCACCTTTCTGAAGGGCTCCAGGAAGACAGCATAGCTGGGCTCAGGTACTGCTTCAAGATGTGCCTTTGTCTTCAACTTTCAGTAGTAAATGTGCTAAATGTCTTGATAGAGGAGGTCATATTTGGGAATATTCTTGGGATCAATAGGACTTTGGACAATAAGTTTTCCCCTCATCGCTCCTCGATAAATTACTTCAATCAGATCTATGAAGTCCTGCTTAGTTTTGAAACTTCCCACAAACTTAGTGTGATCTGGAGACCTAGAGAGCACAGAAGAAAAACAACCTTGCTCAGAACTTTGGGCGATTACTCGCTGCAGACCTTCAGGAAAAGCAAAATGAATTGCAGCTCTGTAACTTTCTTCTCGTCGGGGAGACTTAAGACATGAAGCCTGACATTGATTTCTCTGGTTGCAATTACCGGGCCCATCTGATAAAGGACTAAAGCCAGTGCCGTCGGCCACTGGGGTGGCATGTGAGCCCCATCATGCGAAGGGCCCCCGCTTCAAAATCTATTTTCATCACTTGTTAGCTCCGTATCCAGTAGAACTGCCTGGACGCTGGCGTGGGCATAGTCTGCCGCTGCTGCTGTCGCCTACACTGTGTAAAGCCCGTTAACTGGTCATTGTCTCTGAGTTCCCCTCACTTATACTTTTGAGTGGTGGGTATGAAATCTTTGTTTTTATTTTTTTACTATTTCAAACTTCAAGTTTGTTAATTGTAGAAATTTTTTAGAAAAAAAAAATTACTAGTGAGGCCAGAGGCTGCATGTCGGTACATGTCCTTCCAGTCTGCATGCGCGCGCGTGTATGTATGTGTATGCAGATGCATTTCTTTTTTCAAAATCATGGCAATTATATCATGCAAACTATTTTGTAATGTGCTTTTCCAACCCACATATAATCTATTTCTTTCAAAGTTATTAAACTTGTATCCACAACGTTATATGAAATTGATATCTAGTATCCCTCTATGGACATCTACGTTCTTTCTATGTATTTTGCTTTCTAAATAATGGTGGGATGAATATTCACGCAGCTAATTTTGCCCACTTTCACGATTATTTTTCCTTCAGAGAAATTCCTGGAAATGCAATTGGTGGGTTAAAAATTTTACTTTTTTTTGGGCGCCTGGGTGGCTCAGTCGTTAAGCGTCTGCCTTCGGCTCAGGTCATGATCCCAGGGTCCTGGGATCAAGTCCCACATCGGGCTCCCTGCTTGGCGGGAAGCCTGCTTCTCCCTCTCCCACTCCCCCTGCTTGTGTTTCTGCTCTCGCTCTCTCTCTGTCAAATAAATAAATAAAAATCTTTAAAAAAAAAAATTTTTTTTTTTTTACTTTTTTTTTTTTTGAGAGAGAGAGAGAGAGAGTGCACAATTGGGGGGTGGGTGGGGAGGAGGTGGGAGGGAAAGGGTCTTAAGCAGACTCTGTGCTGAGCCTGGAGCCTGACACAGGACTCGATCGCACGATGCCGAGATCATCAACTGGGCCAAAATCAAGAGCTGGATGCTCAACTGACTGAGCCACCCAGGTGCCCCCAAAATTTTACAGACTTTTAAGATGGTAAAAAGTGTCATAAATCACCCTTGAAAAAGATCGCACCAAAATAATACTTATATCAACTGTATCCTAGGCGAATAAATAGCTTTAAAATACTTAAAACAGGTAATATTTAACGCACTTTCAGAAAGATAATGACAAAACAGGTACAGAGATCTAGACAAGCAGACACCTCACCCACAGTAAGAAATGGTAACTAGGGCACACCGAAAATACATGTTAAGTATTAGGATGCTGAGTGGATGCAGTGGAGGGTGTTAAAGATTTCACAGTGCTTATTCTTGACAGAGTTGGTTGAAGAATGTCTTCAAAACCTTCTGAGTGGCAGGAGAGGACAGTTGGCCAGAGAGAAGCATGTCTTAGTTTGCTAGAACACTTCTTTTCAAATGCAGCCAACCAGTCCCAGAAGTTTAAGTACACTGACATGTTTTGTTTTAAATGAAATTCCTGGGAACAGCTTTAAAAAAGCTGTTCTGTATTTTCTACACTGAAGGATGGTTAGTACTTCCCAAATTGTACAAATCTTTCATGCTCCAGTAGGAGGTTAAAATCTGCCAATCGCACTGGAAACTCTCTCTTTTTGCACCCAAGTTTCACGTAACAAATGAGTGCATCAGCTGAACAAAGAGCAGCAACATTAGGCTCACAAAGCCACCAGCACAGGCAGGTAGGCGAGTTACTGCAATTACTTGGGGAAAAGAAACTCCCACCGCTATAGTAACGTCAAGTCAATCAAACTTACCCGTAATCCACTTTCATATGCTGCCCATTGAAGAAAAACACAGTAGATGGAATATAACTGATGTCAAAATAGTGCGTGTAAACGGGAGTTCGGTCCACATCTACCAGATATATGGCAGCCATTTTACTCAGGCCAGGAGAGGTCTTAGAAAGCTGCAAACAGAGAGTGACAGGTAGGTCACAATACGAGAGGCAGCTAAGGTTTCTTCTGTGAAACTTTTTACTGGGATATTCTGTTTGAAAGAAATTCCTGGGGCGAGAATCTCTCCTGAGTTCCACATTAGACACAGTATAAACTTATCATTCAGAGTCTGAGTCTCTGTTGGTAGACTTGTGAGAGGGCCCTGGGAAAATTGTGTGAATACATTTTTAAAAATACATTAAAAAAAAAAAAATCTGGTTTTGGTAGTAAAGTTTTTATGAACTTTTTGTGGATTTATAAAATCCATGTTCACTTAAACAAAAACAACTCAGAAGTATGTACTGTGCACTGAAATTCCCCCAAATCTCTTTCCTTCCAATTCCCCCATGAATGATAATTATAATAAAAATAGTGAAGACTTGCATGGCAGTTATTATGTGCTAAGTGTCCTAAGTGCTTTACACTTGTTAACTCATTTAATCCTTACAACATTCCTATGAGGTTATTATAGTCCCCATTTCTTAGATGAAGAAACTGAGGTAATCTGCCTCCAGTCACATAGCCAGTAAACAATATAGCTGGGACTTGAACTCGGGCAGCCTGGCTCCATGATATTCCCTCTCCTCTACAGCTGAGGGTATAATCCTCTGGCCCTTTCCCCCCTCAGGTTAACATATCACACGCTCATTTTTAATCACAGTAATAAAGATTCTTATACAGGATCCACATCATGGGTAACAGCAATAGAGATGCTGGGAAGAGGTCTCAGTTCTGGGGTAAGTCTCTCTCCATAATAAAAAGAGACAGGAATAAACCCATTCTGTCTCATACTCCCCTCCCTACTCATCAGAGTATGAAGATATGTTATGAAATCAGAGATTATCATCAGGCACACACTGGAGGCAACACACTAGAAAAGCTTATCTGCAGGCAGAGAAATGAAGTTCAAACCCCAGCTCTGCAGGTTAGTGGTTTTGTCCTGTGGGCCGTCACCCGACCTCCCTGGCTGCCGTTCATCTCCCAGCATGGGAATAGTAATTGTCCTACTGTCGTGAGCACCAAGTAAAATAATGTTCACAGATGCTTGTTAATAGTGTTTCTGGTCCTCCACGGCCTTGTTGGTGAAACTGAACTTGGATGGCTGCTGGTGGGCAAGAACAGATTCAGCACAATCAGAGACTTGGGGGCCCAGCTCAGGGCAGGCACATGACCAGCTCCTGGTGAAAGTGTGCCAACAAATGAAAAACTGTGTCTCTGGGCCTGACCGCTCCCTTCCAAGCACTCTGTAGATATTGAAGAGAGAATATATAGATTTTTAATAAAAACCATTTATTTAAAAAATTCACTTACTATATCATCTAGCTGCAGACAGACAGGATCCTCGTCTCTCCCAAACCTGAGGACCAACACCTTCTCTGCAGTACTTTTTATTGCTTGGTCTACTTCTTTTTTGCTAGTTAGCTTGGGCAACAGGAAGCTCATCTTGAAATAATCCAAATAGTAATCCTCACTGTCAGTTCTGAAATACAGTTGTAATATTTAAAGACAAAGTAAGTGCATGCGTCCTAATTAAAAAAAAACAACTTAATTTTTGGAGTAGGTAATATACATACATTTTATTCCCAGAGGAAAAAATGGTTTCATACAACAAAGTATCAAAGTAAAAAGAAAACACTAAAGGCACAAACTGGTGGCAAGTCCACCAGCTTAAAAACAAACAATATAGAAATGTACACTGTGAAAAATCTCCCTCCCTTTGTCTGCCCTCAACTGGCCCCATTTGCACTAGCCTATTTCTCCCCACACACCATGTAGCTACTTTCATTAGCTTCTCATGTATCTTCCAGTTTAGTTATGCATTTACAGGAAAATACAATATGCATTCCTATGTTTTTTCCCTCTTTTGCCCCAAAGACAGCCTATTCTATCGGCCAGTGTGCCAGCAGGAAAAAGATGACATTCTCAAATTTGAAGAGATTATACGAAGACAACAGGGTGCAGTGCTGTACTTCAGCTAGTAAGAGCAGGGTGCTGTTCCTACCCCTAGGCCTGAAGGGGCCATGGGAGGGAGCAGTTAGCAGAAGTGTGTGGTGGGGACTGTGGGGTGCAGAAGGCCCTTGTATAGGGAGTCAGCCTGCAGTGAAGGGATGCAGCCACTCTTCTCCCTCCCTCTGATCTGCTAATGTGCCCACTGGCTGACTCAAACTGGAACCAGACAGCAGGGGAGACGCAAAAGGCAGCCTAGTCTCCTGGTCCCAGAGCAATCTAGAGAAGGAGGAAGAGTGGAGCTGAAGAGGCAAATGACAGATGTCCAGCACACATATTTTACCCACTCTTCTGCACCTGGCAGTGTTTTACCTAACATGCAAAGATCTTTCCATATCCCTACACACACTGTCACAGTGACATACTATTTCATGCATGGACCATATGTTCTATTTTATTTTTTTTTAAGTTATTATTTATTTCTTTGAGATAGAGCGAGACAGAGCATGAGCAGGGGGGAGGGGCAAAGCGAGAGGGAGAAGCAGACTCCCCTGCTGAGCAGGGAGCCCGATGAGGGGCTCGATACCTGGGCCGAAGGCAGACACCTAACCGACTCAGCCACCCAGGCGCCCCTGTACCATACTTTTTAAAGTCTTTTACTGATGGAGTATTATCATGAGTCCTGGCTTAAAGATTCTTGGTGCATATCTTACTAAATGCACCTCACCACATGGCAAACAGATCATTTAAGGGTGTGTGTGACAACCACACACAAAAAATAAGTCATAAAATACTGAGATAGAAGGGATCTAATCCAATCCCCCCATTTCACAGACTTGTTTGCTTACAGTTTTCGTTCTAGCTACAACAAGGACTAGAATCCAAGCCACCAAATTTCTAATGCAGTGTTCCTTCTGCTATAATAAGTTCCTATTTTTTTTTTTAATATTTTATTTATTTGACAGAGAGAGACATAGCAAGAGAGGGAACACAAGCAAGGGGACTGGTAGAGGGAATTCAAATAACACCAAACAGTATGTTACTGATAAAGAGGAGGAAGTGAGGGGAGGGCAAAGCTGTCCACTGGGGCGAGGGGCCTGGATAATTGTTGGAAGAGAGGAAAACTGATGCCACACCTAAGAATATGTTCATAGCAAAGAATACCAACAGAGACTTCACAAAAGAAGAGGTACAAATGGACAAAGTTTGTACCTTTGGAAAGTTAAGCTTTACTAGTAAACAAAGAAAAGCAAATTAGAAGATTACTTGACAAAGGCATTAAATTGGTAAAGCGAAACAATAATGCTAGAGTGTGAACGGACACGCATTTCATTGTCCCCGCTGGAATGCAGGGAAGCAAGAAAACTTTCCTAGGAAGAAAACCATCTGAGCAACAATTCCATTTCTGAGAATTAATTCGACACGTCTACAAAGATTTATGTAGAAAAGATATTATTAGTGGTGAAAAACTGGAAACAATCTAAATGGCCCAAAATAGGGGACTGGAAAAACAAACGACAGTACAGTCCTGCAACATATTATTACACGGCCAAAATATTGTGTTACAAATGAGTAGTTCAGATACTGAAAAGTTCTCATGATAAATAAGTTATAAAACAGCATACAAAGTGTGATCCCACTGCTGTACAAAACCTAACTATAATACAAATGTATACATCTGCATATAAAAACAACTGGAAATAAATACCCCCAAATACCATCAGTGGTAGAGCGAGTGAACAGACAGGAGAGTGCGTTTCTTTTTCCAAAATAGTCAAGATAAATAAACATACATATATTTAACGAAGCCCGTGGTTGGGCTACTCCTGGTCCACAACTGCTACGGAAAACGATACTTACTTTATTTGTACAAGTCACTTCCCTCTCTTCCACTTCAGGACTGTCCGCAACCCTGACCCCTTCTCCAAACAAGGTGGGACGCCAGCGACTCCTACGCCAGCGTTAACCTACAGTAACCCAGCCGCTAGGGCTTAGCAACTCTCGGCGGACCGCTTAAGAAAACGGAAACGGAAAAGAGAACGCACAGGCGCAGTAGGTAAACTTGAGGTCGATCTCCTCAATAGTCCAACAAGCAGAAGTGGTTATTCTACTCATAGCCCACTTTGCCCGGTTTCGGCCGGAAGCCGTAGAGTCACTTCCGCCCTTATTAAACATGACCGACCTCCTCCCCTCACCTTCCCTCTCCTCTTGCCTTTCAGACTAACTGTGATTGGTCGCGAGGAGACTCGGAAGTGTCTCTGAGCCGAGTCCCAGAGGAGGACACTCTAGCCTTGAGTGCTTGGTCGCTTTTTGTCCCACAACCGGAGCGGGGAATCGGCGTTTTCCGGGCTGCACTCGATGGTATCTTTGGACAGATAGAGGGGATCGCGCAAGGTATTATGGGACAATAATGGCCGCGTTTAAGGTTTATGTCTGGATCTCTAAGGCGGTCTGAGTGAGGGGTGGTGGTGCCGGCGCCCCAGAATCTGGGACAGAAGGTCCCGAGAGTCGGGCTTGGTGAGGTGAGTGCCCCTTATTCCTTCCTGACCTGCCCTTCGCCAATCATGGCAGCTCCAGGCGGGGGATATCGGTCCTTCGCTCAGGTTCCTGCCCGGGTTTGCGAAGTCTCGTCCCTGTCACCCAACTTGCCTTTCTCACCTTAGGGATGCTGCGCCGCTCAGGCCTTCTCCATCCTTTCTCCTTGATCTGGTCAGATCCTGCTGCTTGGCGCGGCCTCACGGAGGTGCGAGGATGCTGTCCAGGGGTCACCCTGCACCCTTCCTCAGGCTTCTGCATTAGTCTCCTCCCAGGCAGAGGCCGAGCCCAAGTAGGGATCCCGTGCCTTCCTTTTCTCCGTCATAGTGGTATCTTTACTAGGTGATCTCATCTACTAGAAGCTCAGGATTTTTGTCTGTTTTGTCCTCTGTTCTGTTCCTATTGCCCGAAACAGCAACTGGCTCACGGAAGGCAGTCAATGAAAAATTGTTGAATGAGTAAATCTAGTTTTTCTAAAAGAAAAAAATTTTTTTATCCTATGTGGCTTCTTTGTCATTTATCATTCTCCAGAATCCAGCCCCTTAACGTGTTATTTGTTCTCAGCAGCTAATTAACTCTTGTCAGATCAGATGCCTTATCCTGGGTTGTTGGTATGTTCCTTTGCTGTCTCTAGAAATGTTTGGCTTCCCATTCTCCGTTCGTCAGTTTAAATTCATTCATCCATTTATTCATCAAACGTTTATTTTGCTAGGCACTGGGCACAGCAACAGCAAGGCAGACAAGGTTCTCTTTTTCCCATTATAGGAGTATATTTTCTAGTTCAGACTACTGCTGACCAGAACACATACGTGTTTACCTTCTTATTTAGATTTCCTCACATGCACACAGATGTCACCAATATGCAGCTCTCCCTTTTCTCTTCTGCCTGATGGCATTTTTCAAAATGCAACTCTTGTGTCTATGTTCATATTATGTGTCCAGTCTGTTTGGCGTTATTTCTCTATAGAGCCGTGCATGTTAAATAGAGCTGGGCAAAGCATTCTGGATTCCGGTGGTACCCTGCACCTTGACCGTTCCTTTGCTTCACTGACTTGTTGAAAGGGGAATTATCCAAGCACGCAGAAATCAGTGTATGTTTATAAGTGAATGGTGTGTAATGGGAGGTAAAGAGGAATTTGTTACAAGTTGAGTGCCGGAAAATCTTACAGTCACCTTAATACTTTCAGGAACACCATTTCATAACGAAACCTAGTGTTTCTCATCAATATTTTTGGTGAACGTGGATTGTCATTAAATAGATTTCAACTGCTGTGAGGTAATTCTTTTCTACAACCACAACTGGTTCCAATAAAGCCATTAATGAATGGATCACATCCATGGTAGCCTTATACCCCAATCTGCCTACTCTACTGTACCTGTAGTTTAAAGGGAGGGAGAAGTAGAACAACTCAGGTAGAAAATGTTGAGCCCCAATTGGTATATAGGAGCACAGCAAGTAAAATAATGTAACACCTTTATGTAACACTATATATTTACAGAGTGCTTTCACATACACTCTAGTGTTTGATTCTCACAATAGCTCCATGGATTAGGTAAAGCAAAAAGTATTTCTGTTTTACAGATATAGAAATTATGCCTAACCAAATATTAATTTTTCTGCTTACAATCATACAAGTAGAAAATGTCAAAAGCTTGCATTCTAATTGAGGATTTGGACTTAAAATCTTGTGGTGTTTCCCCTACAGTCCCTTTCTAGATGCTATGATGTTCTAGCAAGTGTCCCTTAGTGAGGTCTGTTCTTGCCTGGATGATACCGTCTTGGATCCTGGTGTTTGGTGGGTGTGTGAGTGTGTGTGTGTGTGTGTGTCTATTTCTGATGTGTGTTGGGGTGGGAGTCGGAGGATCTTTTGAGATTGTCATTGACTTAATGGAAAGGTCTTGGTAAGAGGTAGCTAAACAAAGCTTGGTCTTGATGGGGAGTTAGCCCCCTGAATATACTTCTAACTACAGTTATCCTGGGTTATAGCAGAGTTGAACCTTCTCTTACCTCCAGTACAAAATGGGTTGTCTCCCTTCCACAGACATCCCAGAGTCTGTCATGGAGGACACCAGCGAGGATGCCTCCATCCATCGATTGGAAGGCAGTGATCTGGACTCTCAGGTTGGCGGTCTTATTTGCAAGACCAAAAGTGCAGCCAGTGAGCAGCATGTTTTCAAGGCCCCTGCCCCCCGCCCTTCATTGCTGGGACTGGACTTGTTAGCTTCCCTGAAACGAAGGGAGCGAGAGGAGAAGGACGATGGGGAGGACAAGAAGAAGTCCAGAATCTCTTCCTACAAGGACTGGGAGGAGAGCAAGGATGACCAGAGGGATGCTGAGGAGGAGGGCAGTGACCAAGCTGGCCGACATAGCCGAAAAGACAGGTAAGGGCTTTAGGATGGGTTGACGCAAAGGGAACGAGAATGGCGGCCAGAAAATAACATCGCGTGTTTATTTCTGTTTTCTTGTTGGATATGTAGACCTTTATGATTTTATTATGATTCTGTAGTATCTAAGGTGGATAGGAATTGGTGTTTTCTTCAGATTTGTGGGGAACAGTCAAAGGTGACTAAAGAGAGGATGGGGGTTAGAAGTGTTTTGGGTTGTTGCCATAAGTAAGCCTGTCGGGAGATAAAGTGGAAAAGGACAGGTCAGCCAGCCAGAGGTCTGGGGGCAAGGGTTTTCTCCTATAGAAGGGTCTTTTACTAGTTGCCCTCCCTGTTTCAGACATTATCGATCTGCTCGGGTAGAGACTCCATCCCATCCTGGTGGTGTGAGTGAAGAGTTTTGGGAACGCAATCGGCAGAGAGAGCGGGAGCGGCGGGAACATGGTGTCTATGCCTCGTCCAAAGAAGAAAAGGATCGGAAGAAAGAGAGATCACGGGATCGAGACTGTGACCGCAAGAGAGACAGAGGTAACCGGTCGGCGTAGTTCCTGTAGCCTGTTAAACATTTGAATTAACATGTCAGCCTCTTTCCTATTGCAGGAGTTTTTCTAATGCCCCATAATTAGGGAGCCCTGTTGGTTTTGATTGTGTCAGGATTGGGAATAGCAGGCAGCTTAAGAACTGTTACTTGCAACAAAGCTGCTTTGCTTGAGTGTGTGGTCCTCATTTTATTACAATTGGTGGTAAAGGTGATAACGGGTGATATGTATAAGAAATCAGAATTTACAGCAGTTTTGGTGAAAGAGAAAGGACAGTGCTGGGGAGCAAAGCTAGACATAAAATCCAACGCTGGTTTTGCTCAGTATGGTTGTAAGTTTTATAGTTTATAGACTTGTAACTATTAAACAGCTATTCACTGTAGACTTATAACTATTGTTTTTTGAATTCTTGCAGGAAAATAACTGTTACTGTGAGTTTGAAACTTTCTAGCCAGTAACTATTTTTTCCCCTTGAAAGAATGGGGATATGTGAGTTCAGGAGCCCATGGATCGCATTAGAGCAGTGCAGGTTGCACCTGTGAGTGAGTGGGGAGGCCTGTACTTTCTCTAGGGTGAAGACGGGTGGAAGTTAGGATGCGACACATAGATCCTAAGCTCTGTGTGTGGCTCTTGACAGATGAGCGGGATAGAAGCAGACACAGCAGCAGATCCGACCGAGATGGAGGGTCAGAGCGCAGTAGAAGAAATGAACCAGAGAGCCCGAGACACCGACCTAAAGGTAGACTGAGCTGTCACTTAGGGTGACTTGTGAGGGATCGAGTGTGTAAAAGGTGGGGTGAGCGAATCCCGTCCTCAGTTGATTTGCTGTGGGTAGAGTCAGAATTGCTGATTCCACCGTGAACTTCTTGGAATATTTGGTTCTGAGTCAGGTGGGGAGGCCCTGGACCTGTCGAGATGGATCTGCTCCTTTAAGCTGATGGGCTGGTTGGCTGAATGGCCAGTTTGCCAAATGGCAGGAAAGAATAGGGAGCTGGGGAAGAGGATTTATTAAAAATAATCATTTATATCTAAGAGTAGTATGTTTGCTGAGAGAAATTGGCTGTTCCTTCAACACACTTAAAAAAAAAAAAAAGAAAAATGTTATAAACCCATGAAAACTGGACCATTAAAATCCAGGTATCTTTAAAAACTGTCCAAACCATGTTAAATCTGTTACAGATAGTTACGTGTTACAAACAGATATAAAGTTTATACTTTATAAAGAAATTTGGGGAATTGACTCTTGGCTGATAGCTCTAGAGCCGTGTCCTGGTTAAGTTAGATGTTTCCTGTGGTTATGTTCTTTGTGGCCCCAGATGCAGCTACCCCGTCAAGGTCTACCTGGGAGGAAGAGGACAGTGGCTATGGCTCCTCAAGGCGCTCGCAGTGGGAATCGCCCTCCCCAACGCCTTCCTATCGGGATTCTGAGCGGAGCCATCGACAGTCCAGTCGCGATCGGGATAGGTGATGTTCTGGACAGAGCAGCCCGGTTTCTCTGGGTGGCTGGCACAGGGTGGACGTGAGGAGGGCAAAGGGATCTGGGCTGGGAGAGCAGATGGCAGCTGGGGGACATGTCTCAGCTTAGTGACTGCCCAGTGATGCTGGTGATACTGTTGCCCAGGTCTGTGAGGAGCAGGTATTCAGATGACACACCTCTGCCAACCCCCTCCTACAAATACAACGAGTGGGCCGATGACAGAAGACACCTGGGGTCCACGCCCCGTCTGTCCAGGGGCCGAGGTAAGGCAGGCAGGGAGGAGGAGGCAGGAAAGCAGGATGGCTCGTCCCGCTGAGGCCGAGCAAAGCTGAACTCTGGAGCGGTGGAGCTCTGCAGGGCTGTTGGTGGCCGCTGGGGGTAAGCTGGGGTCATTGGGACTGACCTTCTACGTGTTCTCCTTCAGGAAGACGTGAAGATGGCGAAGAGGGAATTTCGTTTGACACAGAAGAGGAACGGCAGCAATGGGAGGATGACCAGAGGGTAAAAGCTTGACATCTTTGAGGGGCTGAACGAGGGGCGGTGGCCCTCCGTAGGCGAGTGGGCAATGAGTGACGCTCCAGTGGAAGTGGACTTTGATGACGGAGGGTAACACGGGGCAGTCTCGGGAGCTGAGCCCTATTCAGTCCCGAAGCCCTGGAATCTTTACGGAGGCACAGGCTCAGTGGTGACACTTCCCACCGGATGCAGGGCTGGCCTCACTTTTTAGTTAAGTGCTTGTGCCACCGTGTGGTAGACATAAGAAGTGCCGTCGCGAGTCAGTCCCCGTAGTTCTCTAGAAGGCTCCCCGTCCAGCAGGGCGGCCCTTCCCCGGCCCTGTCATCGCAGCAGTGACTTCGCAGACATCTCTTCTCGGGCCTTGTCCTTCTCGTAAGCTCCATCTGTCCCTTGTTCTCATTGCTGTGTCCCCTGTGCTGCAGCAAGCGGACCGGGATTGGTACATGATGGACGAGGGATACGACGAGTTCCACAATCCCCTGGCCTACTCCTCCGAGGATTACGTGAGAAGGCGGGAGCAGCACCTGCATAAACAGAAGCAGAAGCGCATTTCGGCTCAGCGGAGGCAGATCAACGAGGTGGGCTGCCCACAGGAGTCGGAGCCGACTCAGCCGGAGTCGGGGGCGCGTGGTGGCGGCACAGCTCGCCTCCCTGTTGCCGCCGTACCGGCTGTCGCCGCCGTACCGGCTGTCGCTGTACCTCCGGAGGCAGAGGCGGGGTGGGCGTGGAACCTTTCCGCAGCTTCAGATAAACTCCCAACTCCTAACTTCTTTCTTTTGCAGTCCTTCCTCGAGGGCTGCCGTGGATGGGAAGTGATAGGGTGGGTCCTGGCTCTGTGTTCTTTGTGTCTCTGAGTGGGGCTGGCGACACTCGCCCTGTGTCTGTCCGTATAGAGGTTCTGACTTAGATATCAAGGGCTGCTGCTTGGAAAAAATACTGCAGGTGATTTGGGATCAGGGACTCTGCTTTCTAAGGAGCTGCAGGGTATGGAGGCCTGGGACGCGTCTGTGGCGTCCCCTGGCCCTTCTGTCAGGACCTGATGGGTGGACTTCCCGGTGACCTTTCGGGATGCCTTTTGGCCACAGGCTGAGTGTGCCTCCCGTTGTGTTGTCACAGGATAACGAGCGCTGGGAGACCAACCGCATGCTCACCAGCGGGGTGGTCCATCGGCTGGAGGTGGACGAGGACTTCGAGGAGGACAGCGCGGCCAAGGTGCACCTCATGGTGCATAACCTGGTTCCTCCCTTTCTGGACGGGCGCATTGTCTTCACCAAGCAGGTGAGGCCCCCGGGGCCCGAGAGAAACCAGCTTAGATAGAACTGAAGTGAACAAAGGAAAAAGGGGGAAAAAAGGCCCCCCGCCTGATAGGGTAGCAGTCTGTTCCATTTACTGGGGCTGCTATGAAGTGGACCTTCCTGTTGAGTTTAACCATTAGTGGGGAACTTCTCTTTTTCCTCAACTTCTGCAGCCAGAGCCCGTGATTCCAGTCAAGGATGCCACTTCGGACCTGGCCATTATTGCTCGAAAAGGCAGTCAAACAGTGCGGAAGCACAGGGAGCAGAAGGAACGCAAAAAGGTTGGTTTCCTGTCATTTGGGGCTGGGGAGTTTCTGTTGTGGGTTGTTTTTTTTTGGGGGGGGGGTCTTTGTTTTTTCTTTTTAGAAATTGTGTTAGATCTCACAGATAGGGTTCCTTTTGGAAGTTCGAGGGAACTCACAGAGCAAGAAAGAGCTGTTGGAGGAGGGCATTGTGTTCCTCCACCAGGGCCTTACTGAAGACAACCGCAGGGCCCGATGCTTGGGGAGCTTGAGGTTGAAATGGGGAAGCAGGCTCAGTGCCACTGCTGCCTTGTGGGAGTTTACCACCTGCTGGATGAAGCGTCTTGTCAAGTGGGATTGACTTTCCATTGACCACAGTCGTGTTACACGATGGGGCCGACTTACGTTTTGTAATTTTTTTCAGGCTCAACACAAACACTGGGAGCTGGCTGGAACCAAGCTAGGAGATATCATGGGTGTCAAAAAAGAGGAAGAGCCAGATAAAGCTATGACAGAAGACGGTAAAGTGGACTATAGGTAGGAGTCTTGGTCAGCACTGGGCTGTCTCCAAAGACTGGTGCCCTCCAGGACACTTGCTGGCGAACGGATAGAATTTGTGGTTTGTGAATAGGAAAGTCATGTCGCTTTGGGTCTTCTGGTCCCTTCTGGTCCCTTCCTCCTGGTCTTTCTCTCCTACCGTCTTCAGCTTTTCCTCGATATTAGTCCTGCCACCACTGCTGCCGTTGTAAGCACAACCCTGCCCTGCCGGCATTAAACAGCTCACACATACTCGCGCCCTCACGACAGTCCCATGTGGGTAGGTGCTCTCCTTCCCATGTCCCGTGTGCAGAGCAGGAGGCCCAGGGAGGTTAAGTAGCTGGTTTGAGGTCATCCAGATAATAAATGGTGGTGTGATGATGAGACCCGGATAGCGGAGCTTTGGAGCCCAGCCGCTCTGCGTAAGTGCATTTCAGATGTTCAGTATTAGAAGGTGGGCTTTGCCCCCTTAGGTTTCAGTTTAATGGAAGGAGGAACTACTTTTAACAGGGGTTTGAAAATAGAAAGGATTGTCTTATCAGAGAGTGACATCCCTGTTCATAGAGATATTTAAGCAGATGGCAGAGAGCTGCTTATTGGGGTTCCCACCGTGGGTAGATGGCTGGACTCAAATGTCCCTCGCCAGTCTCCTCCTCTGAACATTCTAAAGTCTTGTCGAACCAGCATCCAAGTGAATAGTTCTCTGCACTCCTGTGAGAAATGACCCAAATCAGGAGTCGGTACTACCGGTCAGTCCTTGTTAGCTTGTAATTAATGTAATCACTTAGGCATTGACTGTTAGCCGACCAGGAGTGACGGTGAGACCAGAAATACCGCTGGCAGAGCGTGGGGTGGGCCTGCCAGGGGACAAGTCTCTCGTGGGGAGGACGGGTGGCGGAGGTGTGGCCTTCGGCACCACCGAACCGCTCTCTCTTTGCTGTGCAGTCTGGGGAGACTCACGTAGTACTTCTGAGTCTAGGCCTATGTGCATGTGTCAGATATTTGCGTGCTTCCAGTAGAAGCTGTTGGTCAATACTCAGTGGGTGTGTTTGTTCTCATAATTCTTTGAAAATGAAGCTGTTCAGACTATGCCATCCTGCCCAGAGCAGAGGGTAGAGGTCTGAGCCTGGTCAGGACTCTGCAGCCTCGCCTCCTCCTTTTAGCCCTTCACGCTTCGTGCAGAAATCAACACCCCCCAGTACTCTGTACAAGATCACGACCCAGTGATTTCAGCTCCTCTTTAGGGCCGAGATTTGGCCTGTTTGCTAATCTGAACTCCTGTGAGTCATACCAAGCCCTGTTTGACCTGAGGCTGCTGGGTATGTTGTGGATGATGGCTTCTCAGACAGCAGTGCCAGTTCCTGGGGCCAGAGGAGATGAGGAGCATCTCAGATTACCTGGCTGCACTGGGGTCTCAGAGACTTCTTGCATCTTGTTGAGGTGGTTCTCGTTCTTGGGTGTTGGAAGAAGGGCAGGAACCCCGTCAGGAAGAACAATGTGGGAAATTGTGCAGGGTGCTTAGGCTGCTGTGTGTTCTCAGGACAGAGCAGAAGTTTGCAGATCACATGAAGAAAAAGAGCGAAGCCAGCAGCGAATTTGCCAAAAAGAAGTCTATTCTGGAGCAGCGGCAGTACCTGCCCATCTTTGCTGTGCAGCAAGAACTGCTGACTATCATTAGGTAATTCCTTCCTGGGGCCTGGGAGGACCACGAGGGAACAGGGCTCCCCTTTGTCCCTTGGGTTGACTCAGTCGCTCTTTTGTTTTGGGGCGCTGCATCTGATGGGGAAGACAAAGAATTTTTTCTTATGTGACATAAGCAGGCAAAACAGCATTGCTTTGTTAGAGTTCACTTCTTTAAACCCCACTGTCTTCGAGACTTTCTAGAAGATGTCTCGGTTCTGGGCCGTTTTCCCAGGGAAGCCCACCTTTCTAAGCAGGCGTGCTCCTTGCCTAGCTAGATGTGGGCACAGGAGGTGCCCTGTCCTGTTGGAGGCTCACAGGAGGCTGGCCTTCCACTCAGCCCGCCTTGCCCTTCGTGTTCTCTCCCTTGTAGAGATAACAGCATTGTGATCGTGGTTGGAGAGACAGGGAGTGGTAAGACCACTCAGCTGACACAGTACTTGCATGAAGACGGTTACACGGACTACGGGATGATCGGGTGCACCCAGCCTCGGCGTGTGGCTGCCATGTCTGTGGCCAAGAGAGTCAGTGAAGAAATGGGGGGAAACCTTGGTGAGGAGGTGAGTGGGCGTGCGGGCTGAGCCGTGCGGCTTCCGTCCATCTGAGCTGATCTGCTAAGGCCTGGACCCAGCATGGGTGTGCCAGGGCTTCTGAGCCCTTTCTCTCTGACCTTCAGGTGGGTTATGCCATCCGCTTTGAAGACTGCACGTCAGAAAACACTTTGATCAAATACATGACGGACGGGATCCTGCTCCGGGAGTCGCTCCGGGAAGCGGACCTGGATCACTACAGTGCCATCATCATGGACGAGGCCCATGAGCGCTCCCTCAACACTGATGTGCTCTTTGGGCTGCTCCGGGAGGTGAGTGAAAGCTGTGGGGTACAGTCCGTCTGCACCCCTGGGGCTTTGAGCAGCGCGCCGTTTGTAGTTAGTGACCCAGGTGCTCCAGGCGGGCTGGGCTCTCGCCTGGGAGGCTGAGGGGGGCCTCTGACAGGCCAGAGTGTCCCCTGAGGCCTCCAGGTTGCCAGGGTCAGACCTGGTGTTGTAGTTCACTCTGTTCCTGCTCAGCTGAGTGAATCATGGTTCTTTTGGCTGTGGCTCCCTGGCTTCAGGCTTCAGCATTCTTAAGAGTCTAATGTGCCGCTCCGTCAGCTTCAGCCTGTTTCATTTGGGAGTAATGTTGGTCAGACTTGGGGGCGGGTGCCAAGGGTTCCAAATCTCTAGGGAAGCCTCAGACTGACCTCTTCTCTTAGGTGGTGGCTCGGCGTTCAGACCTGAAGCTCATTGTCACGTCAGCCACTATGGATGCAGAGAAATTTGCTGCCTTTTTTGGGAATGTTCCCATCTTCCACATCCCTGGTCGTACCTTCCCTGTTGACATTCTCTTCAGCAAGGTACCGAGGCCTCCTTTTTTGAACTGATCCTCACCTCTGATGAGAACCCATCTGGAGGGCAAGGGTTAGGGCACTGATTTGGGAGAGTTTTGTGGGTACCATGGGGCAGATGGTGCATCCTGCAGTTCTAGGGCTCAGAGATAAAGGGCTGTACCCTGGGGGAGGTTTACTTTTATTAGAGCAGAGGTGCAGGCAGGCCCATCTGTAGCCCTGAACGTCCACCCCCTGTGGCCCCACACCAGCGACTGGCCACTGGTTCCCAGAGGGGTGCCGGCCTGCACTTCCCTTGATACCTTTCCTCTGACCGTGACCCTGGCTGGTGTTGCAGACCCCACAGGAGGACTACGTGGAGGCCGCAGTGAAGCAGTCCTTACAGGTGCACCTGTCAGGGGCCCCTGGGGACATCCTTATCTTCATGCCTGGCCAAGAGGACATTGAGGTGTGTGACTTGGTCATGACTGTGATGAACGGGTAGTGTCCTGCCTGTGAGGGGCTCTGGTGTCTCATGGCTCCTCTCTCTGCCCTCAGGTGACCTCAGACCAGATTGTGGAACATCTGGAGGAACTGGAGAATGCACCTGCCTTGGCCGTGCTGCCCATCTACTCCCAGCTGCCGTCCGACCTCCAGGCTAAAATCTTCCAGAAGGTGTGTGACACCAAGAAAGTCTGTCCTGGGTCCCCACCTTTGGGTCTCCCTGGATTCTACCCAGGGGGGACAAGAGAGAGATGGTGTTACTTTTCTGGCAGGGGTGGGGGTGCTTTTTTCCCTGTGGAGTCTTTCCTACCTGCGGGCCTACAGCCTGCCCCCTGTACGTCCTGCCCGGCTCTAGGCTCCAGACGGCGTTCGGAAGTGTATCGTTGCCACCAACATTGCTGAGACGTCTCTGACTGTCGACGGCATCATGTTTGTTATTGACTCTGGTTATTGCAAATTAAAGGTAAAGGAAGACATGGGCGCTGGGGCCGTGGGCCGTCACCCACAGTAGCTCAGTCGGTGGGAGGGCAGGCCCTGGGTCCTCGGCCGGTGGTGCTATTTCAGAGGCTAACATTTGAGTGCTGATTTCACCATGCACTTGACTGATTTCATCCTTGTGATAACGCCACGAAGTAGATGATTTAATAACTCAATAGAGATCACAGAGCGATGTTTGTGGGGGACATTTCTTAAGGTTCCCGGCTTCAAAAGGACGGCTGCCTACGTTGCTAGAACACTATGCTCTGATGTGTAGCAGCCTGGGCTTGTCTGTCTTTGTCTCAGGGCTGCCGCCCTGTTGCGCCTTGCTCTCTCCTTCATCAGCTCTTTTCTGTCCCCTCCAAGGTCTTCAACCCCAGGATTGGCATGGATGCTCTGCAGATCTACCCCATCAGCCAGGCCAATGCCAACCAGAGGTCGGGGCGCGCTGGCAGGACGGGCCCAGGTCAGTGTTTCAGGTAGGAGCCCTGTGCTAGCCGGCCTTCTGGGGCGGTGCCGGGATGGCAGAGTGCGGAGCTGGGGCGGCGGGCACTGGACTGTGAGCCCGCACAGGGATGCCGGCCCCAGGATCCCTGAGGCTGGGCGCTGGTGGCCGGACTGCCACGTGTTGTTCTTCTCATCAGCAGCAGCCTTTGCAGGCAGCTGTGAGGTCTGAGCGGCTTTGGGTTTCCGGCAGCGCTGCGTGGCAGGCAGCCCCGCGTGGCAGGCAGCCCCGCGTGGCAGGCAGCGCCGCATGGCAGGCAGCGCTGTGTGGCAGGCAGCCCCGCGTGGCAGGCGCCCACACCGGAGCACAGCACACTTTGCTTCGAGGCGCCGGGAGAGTTGGGACAGTGTGGCTCCTCCACTGTGGGGATGCCCGTGCAAGCGCCAGGCCTGTCGGAGACTCAGCAGGGCCCGGTGCTCTCCCCGGCAGGCTCTACACCCAGAGCGCCTACAAGAACGAGCTCCTGACCACCACGGTGCCTGAGATCCAGAGGACCAACCTGGCCAACGTGGTGCTGCTGCTCAAGTCCCTCGGCGTGCAGGACCTGCTGCAGTTCCACTTCATGGACCCGCCGCCCGAGGACAACATGCTCAACTCCATGTATCAGCTCTGGATCCTAGGGGCCCTGGACAACACCGGTGCGTGGGCCCCAGCGGCCGGGAGAGACATGGGGTTCGCTCTCTCTTGACCTCACTGCGTCTCCTCAATGTCTGGATTTGCTCCTCTCCCAGGTGGTCTGACCTCGACGGGGCGGCTGATGGTGGAGTTCCCGCTGGACCCGGCGCTGTCCAAGATGCTGATTGTGTCCTGTGACATGGGCTGCAGCTCGGAGATCCTGCTCATCGTGTCCATGCTCTCCGTGCCGGCCATCTTCTACAGGCCCAAGGTGGGGACGTGGCGGCCACGCTTCTCTTGCCCCAGCGGGTGCAACTCGGGTGACAGGGCTTGAGGAAGGACTAGAGGGGACCGGTTTCTTTCTGTATCATTAACATGGGGTGGAGGGACAGGAGTTCAAAGAGTAATCTTGCTGTTTTCTGGTAAGCAGGTTGGGGTGAGGGAGAGCCTGGGCTAGATCAGGGGTTCTCAGAGAGTGATTTGGAAATTGACAAGAGCATTTGTTATCTTCTAGGACAGTTGTTTCAGAGCCCCCACATTTTAGAGTAAATATTTTGTCATAAGCTATGTTATTTTCCCTGTGTTGTCCAGGTAACATATCAATGTGTTTGAAGTTGTGTGTGCAGCCAGGTGCAGGGTCTTCTCAGCGGGCCTGGACTCCTTGTGCTCAGAGTAAAGGTCCTTTTTCCTTCCTAGGGCCGAGAGGAGGAGAGTGATCAGATCCGGGAGAAGTTTGCTGTCCCCGAGAGTGATCATTTGACCTACCTGAATGTCTACCTGCAGTGGAAGAATAATAATTACTCCACCATCTGGTGTAATGATCATTTTATCCATGCCAAGGCCATGCGGAAGGTAAGGGCAGTAGCTCAGGTGAGCAGGCTGTTGGGGTGAGGGGTGGTAGGGAGGAAGAGGCGGGCGCCATCCTTCTCTGCCCCGTGTCTTGCTCTAGGTCCGGGAAGTGCGGGCTCAGCTCAAGGACATCATGGTACAGCAGCGGATGAGCCTGGCCTCGTGTGGCACTGACTGGGACATCGTCCGGAAGTGTATCTGTGCCGCCTATTTTCACCAGGCAGCCAAGCTCAAGGTGAGCCCGGAGGAGCCTGGTTGCAGCTACTTCCTGGTCTGATAATTGTTTCAGGGCAAAGTTCTTTCTCATTGTCTAGTCCTGCAGATCTGGGCTTTCCCCACCACGGCAAGGGATGGAGTGGCTGCCCATGTGAGCCGCAATTTCTTGATGTGGCTACTGGTTTTGTCTCTTCCCTAGGGAATCGGGGAGTATGTGAATATCCGGACAGGGATGCCCTGCCACCTGCACCCCACCAGCTCCCTCTTTGGAATGGGCTACACCCCAGACTACATAGTGTATCACGAGCTGGTCATGACCACCAAGGTGAGTCTTTTCCGACAGAGCTGGCATGACATAGGCCTACCTCGCTGGGCCAGGCCTTTGTAACCCTTCATTGCTTTCCGGTGTGAGCTTTGAGCTCGGGAGACTCGAGGCCACATGTGTTGCTTTGAGGGGAGTTGAGATTGGTTTTCAGTTGGGTTTGGGGGAATCTTACGTAGAGTTAACCTTTAGTAGACAGTGACCTCAGCTGCGCCAGCGGGATTGTTCCCTGCTTCCTGCCTGGGATAAGCAACCCCTCTTGGTGTCATTAGAAGGGCTTTCTGAGGGGCTAGGCCTTTTCTCTTGGATACTAGGGGGCATGTTTTCAAGCATGGTGGAGGAATTTGAATGGGAGAAAGGATTAAAATTGCAGTGTCTGGGGCTTATGTCTGCCTTTTTCAGCCTCAGAGGGCTGGGGGTCAGGCCCTTCCCACATGGGTCCTAATTATGGAACTGCTGTGGGAAGGACAGGCCAAAGCACTGGTTCTTCTGTGACCACCACTTTGTGATCCTTCTGCCTGCAGGAGTACATGCAGTGTGTGACCGCTGTGGATGGAGAGTGGCTGGCGGAGCTGGGCCCCATGTTCTACAGTGTGAAACAGGCAGGAAAGTCTCGGCAGGTAAGCATCCTGCACTTGCCATGGAGGTTCTGCTTGCCTGTGGACCCATTTTCCCCTCAGCCTGATATTGAAGACATGTCATCATCTGACCGCTACCCTCTTACTTCTCTCTCAAACACAAAAGCTGTGATCGAGCCAGGTTGGTCTGTTAGATTTCCCCCGTCTGGGACGCCTGGGTGGCTCAGTCGCGTCTGCCTTCAGCTCAGGTCATGATCCCAGGGTCCTGGGATCGAGCCCCGCATCGGGCTCCCTGCTTGGCAGGAAGCCTGCTTCTCCCTCTCCCACTCCCCCTGCTTGTGTTCCCTCTCTCGCTATGTCTCTCTCTGTCAAATAAATAAAATCTTTAAAAAAAAAAAAAAAAGATTTCCCCCGTCTGCTCTGGTTGCTTGGTCTGCCTAGCGTTCTTTTTTTTTTTTTTTAAAGATTTTATTTATTTATTTAAAGAGAGAGCACAGAGCCTGATGCGGGACTTGATCCCATGACCCTGAGACCATGACCTGAGCTGAAATCAAGAGTTGGGCGCTTAACCAACTGAGTTACCCAGACCTTTAAAAAAACAAAACAAAACACCTTATTATTGAGAAGTGCAAATATTCATAAAAGTGTAAAAAACAGTATAGGGAGCCATCATGAATTTGTCACCTGCTCTCCATAATGATCAACATTGGTCAGTCTGGTTTGGCTTATTTCTACCCTCCTCCACACACTCCTTTTTTTTTTCCCGGAAGAATTTTAAAGCATATTTCAGACACATTATTTCACCAGTAAAAACTTGAGTAAGCATCTCTAAAAGGACTTACTTGTTTTTAAGATGTAATGTTTATGCCGTTGTTGCTTAACGGAATTAATCCTTAATGTTATCTAAGTCTCCAGTTCTTATTCATGTTTCTCCTTTTATCCCAAAGATAACTTTTTATGATTGATCTGCTTGGATTAGGATCCAAATATTACAATTAGTTGTTATATGTGTTAAGTCTTTTATTCTAGAACATGTTCTGCCCCCATTCTTTATTATGGTATTGATTTATCGGAGAAACCAGGTCACTTGTAGAATGTTCACATTCTGTATTTGGCCGATTGCTTTTTTGTGATGTCGTTTAACTTGTGTCTCTATCCCATGTTATTTCTACAAACTCATAATTAATCTCAAGGCCTGATAGGATTCAGGTTTAGCTGTTTTGGGCAAAGATGCATAAATGCATGTGGTGTTGGGAACATCCTTTTAGATGGTGTCAGGAAGGTAAGGTCTGGTGGTCCCACTTTTGGAAAGGATGCTGAGACTGGTCAGTGGTTCTGCCCAGTCCCTCCAGTAGAAGTTCTCTAGCCGCTACTCCATCTCCTCATGGTCTCACTGTCCGTGGACGGCCACCGCCTAGAGCTGGGATGCAGGGCTGCAGAAGGTGGCAGGGCTCTGGCTTCCCCTCTTGTCAGTACTGTCCGTGCTGGGCCTGCACACATCTTCCTTATGTGTGTTCTTCCCAGCCAGGTGGTCATGTCTTCCCAGTGTCCTGTACCTCCTGGCATCGCTGTGCACTTGGTAAGAGAGTGAAAGTGCTTACTGAATTGAGTGGAGTGCAGAGACATGACAGGGTTCAGACTGAATCGTGCAGTGTCTGGCTTGACTCAAGGAGGAGAACAGGCTTCGGCCTCAAAAGACAAGGCCGCCTTGGTGTTGGGGCAGGGAGCCATGTGGCCCTGGCTCTGGGAGCTGGCCCAGAGAACAGAGCGCCTGGCTTACGAGGCTTCCTCTCCTGCCGCTCCCTGGTACGTCTCCCTCTTTTCTAGGAGAACCGCCGACGGGCCAAAGAGGAAGCCTCTGCCATGGAGGAGGAGATGGCACTGGCTGAGGAGCAGCTGCGAGCCCGGCGGCAGGAGCAGGAAAAGCGCAGCCCCCTGGGCAGTGTCAGGTGAGCTTCGGCCTCGGGACCCCGGCTGGGATGGAGCCTGTCCGTGGGAGGTTCTGGGGACCAGCCCGAGAGACCAAGCAGACCCTGACGCAGGGTTGCGATCTAAGAGAAGTTGAGCGTAGGGCTGAATGGGGACAGAAATTGACCGGTCCCACATGGAGGCATGGGAGGAGTTCCAGACGCACTGTCACGGGTGGTGATACATCTGCCTGGTCACTGTCATGTTGTACTGAGGCCTGCGGTGGTCTGGAGAAGTTCCAGCTTCACTGACAAGCGAGGACTTGGAAATCATGGTGGGGATGGGAGGGGAGCCTTGGAGCCTTGGGCTTCTGTGTCTCTGCTGGTGCCCGAAGTTAGGTCAGACTTCACAGGTGAAGGGCACAGTTCTCCACAAGACTGCCTTCACGTCAGACACCAGCTGCGAGTTGGGGGGTTGCCAAAGGTCACTCTCACTTCTGACCAATTTGCTACAAATTTGGGGATCCCCGTGGACTCCTCCACATTCGATAATTTGCTAGAGTAACTCACAGAACTCAGGAAAGTACTCTTATTTACGATTACAATTTTATTATAGCCGAAGGATACAAATCAGAACCAGCCCAAGGGAGAGACACAGAGAGTGAGGTCTGCGACGGTCCCACATACGAAGCATTGGTTGTCCTCAGGGCTGCATTACCCTCCTGGCATGTTGGTGCGTGATAGTGTGCACAGAGCATTGCCAGCCAGGGAAGCCTCAGTGTCCAGAGCTTCGATGTCCAGAGTTTTATTGGGGTTTCATTCATGGGCATGAATGGTTGAGTAAGCATCCATGTGATTGACTCACTCTCTAGCCTCCTTCTTTCCGCAGAGGTTGGGCTGACCACGAGGCTCAAAGTACAGCCCTCATCCTGAATCATCTCGTTAGGAGAAATTACCAGATGTGGTCTGAGGGCCCACCAGGAGTAACAGAGACATTCAGTCCCTTGGGAAATCCCAAGGGTTTAGAGATTACCTCCCAGGACCTGGGGACAGGTGCATGGGTGGTTCATTGGTAGAATTCTCGCCTGCCAGGACCTGGGGACAAAGACCAGCTAGATTCTTTATTAGACAGGTGGAGTGGCAGCCTGGTGAGGTGGCTGGAAGACTACCTCCATAGCTCACTTAGTAGGTATGAAAGGGATTGTTAAAAAATCTATCCTTGGTGGATAGCAGAATGAGGTGATATTTTATTCTGCTCCCCATTACAAATGAGGACGGCAGCGGGGTTGGGAATGTATTGGGGGAGGAGACCCTTCAGTCCCAAAGCCTGCTCACATACCAGTTAGAAGCAGCAAGGCCTCGGGCTCCTCGTCCTCCTGTACATCCTGGTTGGAGTGAGCAGCAGCGTGATTCCTCATCCCTCCTTCTGTGTCTCCAGGTCTACAAAGATCTACACTCCAGGCCGGAAGGAGCAAGGGGAACCCATGACCCCTCGCCGCACGCCAGCCCGCTTTGGGCTCTGAGCTGAAGCTTTCCCTGCAGAGGATGCAGCCACGTATTGAGTCCTGAGCCCTGTGGCTAGAGCACCCGGGGCCTGCCACAAAACCCTTTCATCTGCGCGCTTTCATCTTTGTACATCATGGCCCCTGGGGGAAGGTCCTGCAGGGGCCAGCTCAGCAACAGAGGGAGGAGGAGCTCCTCACTGCAGGCAGGGGGTGCGGGGCAGCTGAGAGCTGCCAAGGCCGTGAGAGGGGGCCGGACCCATTGTATCCAAATAAACCATTCCTGGGACGCTTGGTATATAAATGACTTGGCCGTGACTATGGTTTTTTAAATTCTGTGTAAAGCAGCAAAATAGAGCTAGAGGGAATTGTAATTTGGTTATAATTCAGGATTTGGAAATAAATTTATTGTTTGTAAAATGTTATTGCATTTCAGACTGTTCCTTTTTCCCTCACTGCCCTAAATCACGTAATAAATAACAAAATGGGCAGGACTCCGACTTGACTTTCCTTGGGTGGGTCCTTCTAAAACCTCAGCTCGCCTTATTTCTGTTCTCCAGGTAGCGCCTCTCTGAGGAGGGTTGGCAGGGTGGGACGTAGCTGGCAGGGAAGGATAATGGCCTGGGGCCCTGGGCAGGCCAAACGCTGAGGGTGCCTTGCTCTTCCCCAGGCTGGTGGGCAGGGCAAGGCTGGCCAAATGGCCAAGTGGGAAGGAGGTGAGCAGCCGCGCACCCTCTGCCCTTCCCCAGGGGTGGGTTGGCTGCTGTATTGCTCAGAATGGCAGAAGTTTCTACTCTGCATGTGAAAGGGTGACGTATTGGCAAAAATAGCATAAAATATTGCTTATTGATTTTCACATAAAAGATGATCCTTGTTGGATCATCTAGTCCTTTCTCTTGTTAAGCAGCTTATATCTGCTGAGGTGGCTTTTTGGGTATTTGGCCCTTTGCATCACCCATGGCCCTTATTTTATGATCCCCTGTGGGGGGGGGGAGCTTCTGCCAGGCGTGCTGGTTGCAAGGTTCTGTGTTGGGGCTGAATCACTGATGGGCTTGGCCTGGGGCTCAGAAGCACCTTGATCCCAGGCCAGCGGTGCTCAGCTCCAGCCTCTTGGGTCATGCTGCTGACTATTACTTCTACTCCCTTTCTCACTTTGTTCCTGGGATGTGAGTTTAAAATTTAAGTCAGTTTTATGGATGAGTTTGGAAGCCTGGCTTTGCCAGCCAGCACCAGCTACCACCTCTACTTCCATTCTTTTTACCTCTAACTGCCTTTATTGGGAATTCAGGTAGAAACTGACTTTTCATGGCTCTGGAGTGAAGAGAGGGCTTCTGGCTGCTCGTCTGGGAAGGCTTCTAATCTTGGCACCGGGTTGGAGGGCTAGCAGAACGTGTCTACCTGCTCTGTGGAGAGAAGTAAGCTGGGTATGTGATCTACTTACAGACTTGGGCTAGGGAGGCAACAGAACAGGGCAAAAATTGAGGTTCCAGTGAATATGGCTTTGTTACTAACAAACAGGCTGTGACCATGGTCACGAACTTACCTTCAAGTTCCCTAGGTCACAAAAACGAAGCCAGAGGTTATAAAAACCATGGGTCAACCCAGCCTTCTCATTTAAAAACAAGGAACAGGGGCACCTGGGTGGCTCAGTCGGTTAAGCGTCTGCCTTCGGCTCAGGTCATGATCCCAGGGTCCTGAGTTCGAGCCCAACATCGGGTTCTCTGCTGCTCCCCCTGGTTGTGCTCTCTCTCTCCCTCTCTCTCTCCCTCTTTCTGTCAAATAAATAAATAAAATCTTAAAAAAAATAAAAATAAAAATAAAAACAAGGAACACCTGGCAAGGACACCTGACACATACAGGTGCCACAGGCTGTGTGGGGAGGATCCCTGCCCCCCAGCAACGCTTCCCGAATCTGTTGTGGTGTTGGGAATTCTGCACAAGAGTCTGTCTGGACCTCTGACTCTCATGTTTCCTTTAAATTATGGACCTTTTCCATTCAGATCCACCTTAAAGTTCCTTCCAGCTTTAATAATCTGATTCTTACCACCTCTTCCTGAGATAATAACCGAACCCCCCTACCCCCCCGAGATACAAAGCATGTCTGTGACAACAGCCCTGAAGTGGGTTCTGGAGACTGGCTTTCAGGCTTCCTGGTGTGAGGGAACAGAGAGGCTGCTGAACTGGACATTTTTACGGGGCCCCCTGTTGCTCTCAGTCACATGCATCTCTCCTTAAATGCCTAGTTGATGGTAATTGTACTTTAGACACATTAAAGATGTCAGCAGTTGAGGGTCTCAGGCTGAGATGGGGCTCATTCTAGGGACCCCAGAGCTTGCTTTGTCAGGTCCTGTCATTGTCAGGAAGCTTCCTTCTCAGCTGGGCTGTGTAGAGAAGGCTCAGAAGCCAAGTGCTTATGGGGCACCACGGTGGTTGCAGAGAGCTCCTCCTTCCCTTTATTAGGGAGGCAGGGTGCGGTGGCTGATGTCTGCTCTGGGTTTCTCAGCTCGGGGGAGGAAATGATACTCCAGGTGGGCAGAAGAGGATCTCCTGCAAAGGATTCTGTGGGCTCCAGGTATCAGAATCTGAGTGACATCTTCCCACTGGGTGGCCGAAGCTCTTATTTTACTGACAATGCCCTTGGCTAAAGTCAGTCCTAGCTTCATAACTCTTTCCTTTCCTTTCTTTGGTTACTTCTTAGAGCAGTTGTAGGTGTGCAGTGAAATTGAGCGGGAAGTACCAAGATTTCCCATTTACCCTCTGCTCCCACACAAGCACGGTCTCCCCACTATCAACGTCCTACCTGAGTGGTTCATTTCTCACACTCGATGAACCTACATTGACACATTATCCCATAGACCCCATAGTTTCCGTGAGGGTTTACTCTTGGTGTTAGATATTCCGTGGGTTTGGGAAACGTATAATGACATGAATCTAGCACTACTGTATCATACAGAGACCGCTTCTATTATCAGCTGTTCAGACTACCTTTTAGAAACCCCTTTGGTTATTTCTTAAAGAATTATAGTTAGCTTTCCTGCCCTTTGCCTTATCCTTAGAGAAACTACATTTCCCTAAGTTCAACCCCTCTATCCCATCAGATCTCCTCCCTGGCTGGGCTTGCAAGGCCAGATGGCTGGGTGACATATCCGTGTTTTTCCGGCTCTGCTGCCCCTTTGCTTCCCATAACTCACTACCAGCTGTGCTCTGGTGTAATCACACCACAGGAAGTGAAAAATAACTTTGAAAAAATGTACCATATGCAAAGTATCCAGATACTATAGTCTCTGGCCAACATATATGATACCTTTTCATAAATATAGAGACAAAATGCCTTTTTTTTTTTAGTAGACTATACTGGGGATTTTAATGACATTGAAATTTTGTTTGAATAAATGGGTCACAGGCCAGAAGCAGGAAGTCATTTCATTAGTACCAGGTTCTTCACTTTTTGTTTCCTCTGGAAAATATATCCTTACTCTAAACCCAATGGCGGTACATAGTAAAAAATAAGCATAAAAAGCAGACAACAACTGTCACAGCAGAGACTATCAGAGATGCCCGTCACCCCTGCCCCATGCTGCACTTCGAGTATTTGCCCTCGCCAAGTTCTGGCAGGGGCATGCTATATAACATGTCTTAGCTTTTGTCTGGCTGGGGAGGGAGGCAAGAATATTTAAGAATCCTTACCAACTAGTGGGTTTCTTCACTTCTCCTGCCCCCCTACCCTGAGACACAAACGCTTTCATTTCTTTCTCTTACTTTACCTTAGTAGCTATTTCTCTCAATTTCCTACAGACCAAGAATATAAATTCCAGACATGTATTCAGTTTAACAAAATCCTACCACAATAAAATAGTTTAGCTGTCCTTGGAGTTTGTTGTAATGGAATTTTACTTGTATTGAGCTGGCTGGGGAGAAAAATAAAATTGTTAAAAGGAGAAATGTAATATGGCGGAAAGAAAGCAGATGGCTATCTCCCTCCTCCGCTCGGAAAATGCATCACTCATTTCCTTTCTTGTGGGTCTCAGGATTACTTTCCTTTTTGAGGTTTTTAAGATTTTTTTTCTTAAATTCCAGATAGATGGAAAAAATAAAGGGGGAGCTAATTATCTCTTGCTGGTTTAAAAACTAATCCAGATAATCCAGAATCTCGCTTTGGGAATTTTAGCTGTCCGTATATATGAAAGAGACTATGTCTTTTAGAATCCAGAGAAAACAGGGATGAACATGTTGTGGGGGGCTGAAGGGGGCAGAGATGTCTGCAAGACGCCAAGAGCTCACTGAGACTGCTATGCTCATGTCTTTATTTTAGAGTTTGGGTCTGGAGATGGTAGTATGGTTCCAATGCTCACTCCACTGCAGAAAGTGGACAAAACTCAATAAAATGTTAGCATCTTGAAAAATAGGCAGGGACCTTGATGCATTCCTGTAAGAGCTGATCCAGGTCAAGAGAGAGGGGTGGAAAATCACTGTCCTCTGAAAAACGTAGGTGGAAATGCTGCCCAGGGCAAGGTGCTGATTCTAGCAATATGAGGAACCTGAGGGAACAGGGAGGAAATGACAGTCTTGATTTGAGGAGAAATTAATGAGATGATTCCTCATGGCCGGGCAGCTCAGTTGTGGGGTGACTTCTTCCTCTGGGGTAACATGGGGTCTATAGATGACAGAAAAGGTAGCTATGGATCCATGCTGTACAGGGGATCAGGGTGCTCTTGTGGGGTTTTCAGAACAGATTATAGGAGGAAGATGTTTATTCTACCTGTTCTCCTCTTGTCCCCACACTCCCGAAAAGAGATTGGGTCAGGGGAAGGGATAGGTCTGAGATATGATGCACTTGGCTATCATCAAAGAGTCTTAGATCAGAACAAGTCTTAATTCACTCACCTGTTCCCACAACATATGAGGAAACAGTGATCTCTGGTCCAGAGTGGCTAAACAGAAGGTCTGTCCCCCAGTTCCTACTTGGGGATTGAATTCCCAATCCAGTGATCTCTTCTTGAAAAATAATATCAGGCTGTTGCTATTTTTTTGAACCATGGGACTAAGAAAGATGACATCATATAAGTAGCAAAAGACAAATGGCAGACATACCTGAGCAGTGGGGTATCCCGACAAACTTGGTGATGTCCATTCTTTGGCTCACGTCCTGGGTCATCCCCCTAAAGCCCAAGGTGGCACATACTTTTCCCCTCTGTATGGGCTCCATCTTGTTCGGGCCTAGGGCTTTGGTGTATAGCCTTGGGTGTCCAGTTTTCAGCTTCTTCTCCTCTATCTCAGTCTTCAGTTTCTTGTTTTCCTGCTGCAGATGGACCATTACATTGTGGAGGTGGCTAGGGAAGGAGAGGGAAGGACAGGAGTTCTTTGGTCTGCTTTAGTATCTTGGTTTCCCACTGGAAGGGGCAGATAAAGGCACCACAGGGAGGAGGGCCATGGACATCCAAGTCCTTTCAGAGCTGGTGCTCTCATGTTCCATAGAAATGGAGGCCTATGTGTATCCCCTGGAAGAAGCCCAGGCCCAGGGCCGGGGTGGACCCAAAACCAGTACTTCTGAGCCACTGTGTCATGTCAACTCAGGGCCTGTTTTCATATCTGTCAGATGGGGACAGTTGAGTCTGATCTGCCTTCTGCACTTCATATAAAGCTCCAGTTTGACAAAAGATAGAATTTTGATTTGAAGAGCTGTAAGGCTGTCATGAACAATCCCATGTGCCTGGGCTGTCCCAGCTGTGCCTGGGAAACACTCTCATCCAGTTCTGATGCCAAAGCCAAGTTCTTTCCCCTCCCTTTGCTGGAAGGTTCAGAGCACAGGGGATCCCAGCTCTGTTGAGAGCTTGGGTAAGTAACTTGTCCCCATCTTATGGATGAAGAAATGGTAGCAGTGATGTAGGCGAGGTGAAAGAACTTAACATATCTCCTGTGGCTCCATAACTGGTCATATTTCTCCAAACCAGTGTCGAGGGCAGTGGGTGGCCATGGGCTCTGGAACCAGACTTCCCCAGTTGGAATTCTGGTTCTGCCATTTACTTTTCCTGAGGCCATGGGCAAGTTATTTAGTCTCTGGGTTCCTCTCTTTCTTCATCCATAAATGGGGATTTTAATGGTACTAAACTCATGAGTTCTTATAAAGATTAAATAAATTAATACATAGGGCGCCTGGGTGGCTCAGTCGTTAAGTGTCTGCCTTCGGCTCAGGTCATGATCCCAGGGTCCTGGGATCGAGTCCCACATCGGGCTCCCTGCTCAGCAGGAAGCCTGCCTCTCCCTCTCCCACTCCCCCTGCTTGTGTTCCTGCTCTCGCTGTGTCTCTCTCTGTCAAATAAATAAATAAAATCTTAAAAAAAAAAAAAATTAATTAATTAATACATATAAAGCACTTAGAACAGTGCTTCACACATGTAACAGATAAATATTATTTGTGTCATTATTACTATTATTATTATTATTATTAAAAGATGGCTTTTCTTCAAATAGGTTCAAACTCAGGAATGAGTTCTTTGTGAAACAGAACTTCCTGGAACTTGGCACATCATAAGAAAAAGCCTGAAATGCTCTGTTACCTTCAGATTTTTACAATTTCTCTTTCAGCTAATCCCTTTTAGAAAATGCTTTTGTCCTAGTGAAAAATTTCATGGTTTTTTCTAGAGGGAAATCAAAGAATTCATTCTGAACTTCGCTGGGCCCGTGCTTTGCCCTCTTGCTCTCTGTAAACCTGGCCAGTGTTGAAGACACCCCCGGAGCTCCTTGTGTCATCGCCACACTCCATATGCCACTGGGCCTGCAGGTGGGGTCCTCACCATGCCCTCATTCTCTGGCTCTCTGACACTCTCTCTGGCCCACTCCTGTCAGCATTCCCAATGCCTTCAACATCCTGTACATTCTATCCAAGCCTCTCAGTCCCTTGACTTCTATATTCCAATGATCTTGTCCTCTCCTTAAACTGAGCCACCATCCTATGGTCACAGCTCAGAACAGAGCTTTCCACCTGGGGCTGATGAGTGGGTTCCAGGTGTGCTGAGATGTGGACACCCTCAGCTCTTGGGGCAGCCACTGGTTGGTCAACTTTGTCACAAACAACTCATCCCAAATTCTTCCACTGTGCCAAACAAATGTGATTATTTTCTAAGTGCTTCCTGCCAAAGGGTTGGGAGCCACTGCTCTAGAGCTTGTCATTATCTGTGACTATACCATCTCTGAAATCTCGGTTTTAGACATCCATACTTTCATCTCTGTTCCCAAACTTCCAACACTCCTCCCACACCACAGTCTGCTGACCCACCTTTGACCATGAGGATGAAGCATGGTCACAGGGGAGGGTGGAACAACAAGGTGAAGGAACTTAGGTCCCCAAATGACCATGTGGGACAGAGGAACCCCACCAACCTGGACTGTTCACCTCCTAGGGTTGGTCCTTCCATGTTCTATGTTCCTTCTTTTGGAGGTCTCTTTGTTACAGCAGCTTAGCCTCTACCCTGCCTTTCAGGTCCTGTTTCCTTCTTAGCATTTTTGTCCCCTGAGAATCACAGCAGGTGACGGGGGAAGGGGCATAGAGACTAGTAACCCCTTTCTGTATTGTTGGTGAGGGAAGGCCCAAAGAGGTGCAGTGATGTGCCCAAGGTCACATAAATGCAGATTCATGACCCAGAATCTTTCCATAGTCCCAGCCCTTTCCTGAGGTCAGATGCATGTATTTAATGATAAAGCCTGCCCTGGCTCATGGCTGACCCTTCTCCTTAGGGCCCAACAGCAGCCTGGGTGGTGTGGGATGACTTACTCCTTTTCACCAGTCAGCTTGGCAATATATTTGACCTGCTCACGGAGCTTGTTTCCTAGTTTCTCATTGGCGATCCTGTAATAAAATCCATAAGAGAAAGTTCCCAGACCCCCATGAGGAAGAGCACGAGTTGGATGGCTAGGAGGCTGGTGTTCTCAGCAAGGTGGCTGCTGAGCCCTAGACTCCAGCTCATTACCCACTCCCCAGAGCTAGAGCCTCACTAGCACCTGGCAATTGAGGGAAACTTCCATTCTCAATTACTATGCAAAATCACTGTGATCTCAGGTGAGTTCAAGGGATCCAGGCAGGGAAGCCAGATTCCAGGTTGGGGAGAGGAAATCTGACCTACAGCAAAGCATCCCTTTTATCTTGGAGCTGCTCTGTTTCTAAGCCAGCAGGTCTTCCTGATTCTGCCTGAAGAGTTGAGGCCCCTCCATCTTATTCCCAGCTCTTGAATGTGGGCTATTACTGAATTCATTTCCCTAGAGGGCACTGTGTGTGTGTGTGTGTGTGTGCGCGTGCGTGTGTATGTGACACTATTCTTTGGCACATGTTCAGTTTCTCAGCTCAGCCCAGGCCTTGGAACCCTGCCTTACTTTATAATTTCTTACTTACTTCTGCTCTTTTGCCCATTGCTCCATGTTGGACATAATCTGATCATTCTCTCGGCGTAGCCTACAGGTGTCTTTAGCTGTAGACCGCTGGGGCACACAGGCAGGCTTTGGTACAAGAAGAAAATGAGATGGTTGGGGAGGGGGGGGAGCATAGGCCTGTCACCACCCGACTCCCAAATCAGGTCTCTTCTCTCTTCCTGGAAGAAGAAACATTGGTTCTGCTGACCAAGCCCTAGGCCAGAGTTGGACCTGCCAGCATCTCTACCTCCAGCAGTGCATGCACAAAAGGTGACATCTCTGAGCAGGGCACAGTTTATAGTAGAGACAAAGTAGATGTGTATACTTACAATAATGATTTTTGTGCAAAGGCATTAAAACATCTTGTTTTTAAAAAGCAATATGTTAAGCCAATTTTTTAACAGATGGAAGAAAAAATATCTTGAGGAATGGATGCCTTTTTTTCTAATGCAAGCAAAGGTCCTGTGGCTACACCAAGAGATCCTGCCGTGAACTTCACTGCTCAGGGACCGGGGCATAAGGCATGCTCAAAGATCTCTTAGCAGATTCTACTGCAGGGTAAGTGAAAATGTCAGGATGGGCTCTGGAGGAGGACTGCCCAGGGGGTTATCTAAGTCAGGGATGGCTGGTATTCCTGACAGGGAGATGGCACTCTCTTCTCTGGAATGGGCCTTTGTTCGCTCACTATCTCTATCAATGAAGGCACAGGAAGACAGTTGGGTTGAGACAACTGCTGTGAGCCTTAGCGCACCCAGACCCTACTTTGCACTGAATAGAGTGGGCTGGGGGTGTCCTTTCCTTGCTCTTAGGCACCCCCTCCCCCACCAAGGTTGGTCTAGTATCCAGGTGGTCGTGGATGTGCTGGGAGGGTCTGGGAGGAAGTGACCGGAAGCTGAGGAGTGCCCACCTCCTTCTCATCTGCCAGGAGGTTCTCTTTCAGGGCGGCCATTTCCTCCTGGAAGGCACGGAGCTGCTCCTCTTTAGCTGCCAGCATCTTGAGGTCACTCTGGTGCTGCTTCTGCCACTGCAACACTTGGTTGCTCATCTCCTCCAGCTTCTTGTCGAAGGCTTGAACCTGCTCAGGGGCGCAAAGTGAGGAGGGAGACCCCGGCTGGCGGGCTGGCCGCCCTGAGCCCAGGGCCTCTGTGACAAGGCAGGAAGGCGCTTTCTAGGCTTTGAGGGACTCCGTAGGGGGCATTTTACTGCCAATACCAGCAGAGGGCGCCCCTGGCCGCCTTTGCCTGAAGCTCCCTGAGCCAGCAAATGGAGAACCCGTTAGCCAAAGGGAATGGCTCTGTACTAAAGAGCTCAGGGGCAAGAAGAGAGAGACCCTGGGGACCTGGAACAGGAAGACAGCCTGAGCTCCTGGCTGCTCCTCACCTCTAGCTCGCTCTGCTGTTGGAAGCCCTGCAGTTTTTTTAATTCCATGTTGAGCTTTTTCATCCTCTCCTCGTAAGCAATGATTTCATCTTCCAGCTGAACTTTCCTCTCTTGGGCCTGTGCCAAGGTTCGGTGCAGGCTCTTGGTCTCTGAGGTCGTATGATTGAGCTTCCATAAAGACAAAGGGGATAAGAATGGCTGTCACAGTTCTTTGGCCCATTCTATTGAGTGCTGAATGGAGAAGGGTTCCAGTCCCTCCCCATCCTCTGCTCAGGGTAGCAGACACCTGGTCACTTGCCTAGTGTCCCAGGGAGGGGTGGGAAGTGACAGTGGTTGATTTTCTACATCTTCGTTCCCCTACCCCATTTCCTCTTTTTCCAGTTCTCTGATCAGCTAGGCATGATCAGCACTGGGTGGGGCACAAATTGCCCAGACAACTTAGGCTTTGGGAAAACTTTGCCCCTGGATCACCTGTGGGCAGAAAGACTCATTAGATTTGGCCTGGTTCTTTGTGATCCCTTTCTCCCACCCCAAAAAAGCCTCACTATGAGGAGGCAGGCCTTCCCTGGAAGGACATCCTAGCTCAGGATGCAGATGGTCCTGGTGATAGCCAGTTGTGCAGGGGATTGACTCTTGCACTTCTCGAGCTACTCGGACATTTCTTTGCCCCAAAAAGCCCTGGAGATGAGAGGGTATGGCTTACCTTCTCGAGAGTTTGTGTCAGGTCATCTTGGCAGGCGATTGACTTTCGGGACAATTCCTCATAGGCCTCTTTACTGACCATGGTCTGGAGATATTGCTTCTCCTTCTGCACAGCTTTCTCCAGCTGGACCTGCAGACTCTCTAAGGCCTCCTTCTGAAGGACTAGCTTTAGGAGGGGGAACATCACTATCAAGGTTCATACCTATAGAGGTATCCTCTGTGTCTACAGGAAATGGACCAGAGCTGGGCTCTCTTCCCTCTGTACTAACAGACAGAGCACCCTCCCCTCACTGTTACAAAAAGAACAGCTGCCTTTCCAGGCTCTTCTGCACCCCTCTCCTCACACTTCCCCTTCTAAGTTAGCAGGTCCCCCGCAAACAAGGAGTACTGGCAGTACTGGGCCATGATGTATTAAGTACATGAATAATCCCTTTCACAGACTCTGTAGTCTTTAATAAAGATCTGGAATTCAGTTCTAGTTTAGGAACCATGATACAACATTTCATTTGTACATTTTATGCCTTTCTTAGTTCCTGACATAATCCGCTAGACTTGCACGATGAAAGCAGGACTGTGTTTACTTCCTTCATTGCTATATCCCCACTGCCTACAGCCCAGGGCATGGCATATAATATGTGCTCAGTAAATACTAAATCATTGTTTTTGACTGAATGAAATATTTTGTATGGCAATGTTTGGAATTAGGGATGCACTGAACATGTGGTTCTGGTAAAGCATGTTTAAAAACTGAAGTCTGTGTCTTAAACTTAGTAATGAGTATGTACTCATGCTATAGTTAAAAGGAATTGAGGGGCGCCTGGGTGGCTCAGTTGGTTAAGCGACTGCCTTCGGCTCAGGTCATGATCCTGGAGTCCCTGGATCGAGTCCCGCATCGGGCTCCCTGCTCAGCAGGGAGCCTGCTTCTCCCTCTGACCCTCCCCCATCTCATGTGCTCTCTCTCTCTCTCTCTCATTCTCTCTGTCTCAAATAAATAAATAAAATCTTTAAAAAAAAAAAAAAAAAGGAATTGAGATCTGGAGTTAGAGGTTGTGGTTCTGTCATTTACTTAATCTCTCTGAGCCTCAGTTTCCTCTTCTGCAAGCCAGTTACTTTCATCTGTTTCATAGAGTTTTGGTGATGATCAAATAAGATTATATAGTTTGTAAAAAGGGCTTAGTAAGGTATAAATTACTACCTAGCTGTGAGTACGGTCATGAACATGCTAAGTAACTAGCCGTGTTATTAAATACTTTTAAGTACAGGGCAGAGATCTACTTCCAAATCTGGGAGCAGAAGGGAGACCTTAGAAATTCACATGCCCAACTTCTGTTCTTTGGTATTTTATCTGTTCTTTGATATTTTAATACACCCCCATCCACATAGAAACATACTCCATTGGGTTTTCTTCAGTAACAGCTCCGTGTTTGAAGTTTATTATTTTTTCAGATGGAATTTTGAGTATCTTGAACTCTAAGAACTGGTGAGATGAGAAGTGTTAGATTGTACTGCTGACCCTATATTTACATGTCCCAGGAATGAAACCATTCCTAAAGATAAAATAATTTGGTCTTCTGGAAAAAGAAATGCATCTTTTTTGGGGACTTCTGAAAACATGGAGTCAACTGGTCTGCCCAGTAAACCAGGGGAATCACTGAAGAAACTGTAACTCACTAAGCTCTTGATAATTGGTGGCCAAATCAGGAAATGTCATCACAGAGGCGAGATACCAAAAAGAAAGGTGGTGACATAAATCACAGAAGCTTAATTAATTGATTTTGTATTATTTATATGTAATAGATATATATTATTTATTATTTGTATTATTTATTTATTGTTTTTATTTTTAAAAAATTACCAGCAAAAAAAAAAAAAATTACCAGCAAAAGATGGGTTTATTTGGGAATGAAAGTGAATTGCAATCTGGGACAAAGAAGCTGTGGCAAAACCATAGGGAAATCTGGGGAAGAAAGGAGGGGTATGTTTTTTTCAGGAGAAAAGGGGTAAGTTGGGAAGACTGTTATGAACTAAAAGTCCATTGGAGTTTGGAGGCTTTATTTTAAATTTCTCTAACATCAGTGGTTTAGCTTGGAGAAAGATACTGAAAACCTATATATAGATATATGTAAATTATACAATCAAGGAGTTTTAATAAAAGTTCTCATAAAGATGTACTGTCTCCCTCACCAAAAGCATTAAGCCTAGATGGTTTTAAAGGTGGGTTTCATTAAGTCATCCTTGATTCCTTGCTTCCTCTCACATTCAGTCCATCATTAGTCTGGTCAATTCCGCTGCCAAAACACACCATGAATTTGATCATTCTGTCTTCACTGATGCCACACTAGCTTGAATGGCAATACTCTCCTAACTGGATCCCTCATTTCCATACCCCTCTCTTCAATAAATTTCCACATATTAGTCAGAGTTATATTTTTAAAACTTAGCTCAAATCACCTCTCCAGCCCCTTTAAGGAAATTTCATCAATGTCTTTTCATTGCTCCTAGAATAAAACCCTAAATTGCTTAACAGAGGCCACAATGTCTACCCCTACCTATCTCTCTACTCTCATCCTATACCAATATCCTCCTCGATTACTACACTCCAGTCATACTGGCCTTATTTTACTTCCTAGAACATTCCAAGTATTGTTTTAAAAGAGTAATACATGATGCACCACTGGGACTCATACTGGGAACATAAGGATGGGCCAAAATAAGGACCAATTAATTAATTTTATTCACCATATTACAAAGAACATCATACCAAAACAGTTGGATTCTATTAATGTTAAAAGCAAGAAAAGGATGCTACTGTTAAACACCAAACTGTAGGTACTGTCCAATGCAATAAGGCAAAAAAAAAAAAAAAAAAAAAAAGAATAAATATTACAAAGGTTTAGAGAATTGTTGTTGCTTGCAAATGATATAATCATCTACCTAGAAAATCCATGAGAAGGAACTGAAAAACTATTACTGCTTAGAAGTGAGTTCAAGAAGAAGTCCAAATACAGAATAAATATGCAAAATAAATTAGCTTTCTTATTAACAGTAATTAATTATAAAATGTAGTGGAAAAATGTCCTCGAATCAGAGATGAAAAAAATCTCAAGATCTATTGCTTTCAGATGGTAACTTTAAAAACTAAATATGGAATACTGATGAGAGAAAATGCATTTTAGAATGCAAAACTAAGCCTCTTTCTAATGACTGTTTCAACTGATAATACATCTACTATATATGAGGTATGCTTTTAAAAAGTTGAACATGCTTATACACACAAAAAACCCCCTCTAGTCTCCTGATTTCCATCAACGAATTCTGAAATGAATGCTTTTACTTCCACGTTTACATGGCTATCTTTCTTTTGGCAAACATGATAATAGGTCCATATTAAATACTAAGGTAATATCCCTTATATTCAGGGAGGTTCCTTGGGGGTCTCAGTGACTCAGACCTTAACTCTGGACCACAGCAAAGGAGAGATTTATATCGTGGGAGGACAAAACTCCAGAAATGTCAGTTTCTGTGCTATCTAATATGGTAGCCGCTAGCCACATGAGGCTATTTACATTTAAATAAAACTAAAATTAGTTAATATTAAAATTAAAAATTCAGTTCCTTAGTCATACAAAGCCATATTCCAAGCAGTCAACAGCCTCATATGGTTAGTAGATATTGTATATTAGAGAGCTCTCATATAGAACTTTTCCATCATCACAGAAAGTTCCACTGGACAGTGCTGTTCTTATACTTTGCATAGTCCACAATATTTTAAGATTAACATTTTTTTCTTCTTAAATTATCAAAGAATCAGAGCTGCTTTGTCTTTCATTTGTAACCCAAGAGACCACCTATCAAGATGCTATATTTGTTTCCTGAAGAAAGATGAAATATATTCAGTTAGGGAAAGTACTGCTGTCCATGATGAAGGGGAAAGAGGTTAGGTGTCAGAGCTAGATGATCCAGGTGCAAACAGTGGTCCATCTCATCACTTACTGATCAGTTACCTTGAGCCCCAGCCTTCCTTTTCTCTGTAAAATGAGGATCATAGTAATCTCTATCTTGTTGGGAGTCAAGCAGATGGAAGGCATGTGAAGGACATAAGTAGACAGTCAATGAATGATGACTGACTTCAAGCATGGCGCCTGTATTTGTTAGCTGCCATTTACTCTTTTCTGTCATCTTTATTTGTGTAGTGATAAATAGCTGTCTCCCCTTCCGTCCCCTTTTTTGTGCTTTGGCACCATTTTTGGTAGTGTTCCCTAGCCAATTGCCCCAACAGTGGACTCACTCAAGTCTTGCCTGAAATGTTGCTGTGGAATATTGCTGCCAAAGCCCAGGAAGTTTGGGAGCTCCAGCAGATATCACATAAGACCTTCCACAAGTGGAAGAAACATTTCTTTGGCTAAGCAAGCGGGTGCAGGAGGGTTACCCCCACTTCAAGGAGAGAAGTGGAGTTAGAGGCACCACGGGATGCACGTGGGCTGGGCATTTAGCTGCATTTCTGTGGTGGAGGAGAGATAAGTTCTGATTTCAGGTCAAGGGTCCCAGGGTCCAAGTTTCTCACTCCCTCAGGGTTTCTGTCAACTCACCTCATTATTTAGCTCTTGGATGACTTGCTGGGAGGCGTTTTGTTTGCTGAGAGAGGACTCCAGCTGCGTGGAACATTGCATCAACTGTGCTTTGACAGTCTCATTTTCCTCCTCCAACATCCTCAAATTTTCCTTTGTCTGCTCCCCCATTAGAGAACAAAGCCCAGAAAAGAGGTGTTACCTCAGGCTCCCATAGAAGCCTGCTCCTCCTGCCCATGCCCACAACTCCATGCTGCAGCCTGTGGTGTCTTGGGCCTTCTCTCTCCTGCTCACTTGCCTTTCTTACCTTCCCTCCCTTCTCTCCTAAGGTTTGAGCCCCCACGGCCTCTGTATCCTGCCAGGCTCAGTGGGGCTCAAGCCTTGCCCTGGATTCATGAACCCAGCTCTTCTGGACTCTCCTTCTCACCATTTTTTCTTTCTTTTTTTCCTCCTGTCGGAATGTCTCAAGCTCTTGCTCCAGCAACTTCTCCTGCTCTTTGCTCTTTTTCAACTGCTCCCGTTTCTCCTCCAGTAATCTTGTCACCTCCTGAAGCTCCTCTGTTAGACTGCTTTTGGTGGAGGCTTGCTCTCTGTGCTGAGAAATAAAGACTGGCCTGAAAGAGGGCACCTGGGTGGCTCAGTCAGCTAAGAGGCTGCCTTCGGCTCAGGTCATGATCCCGGGGTCCTGGAATCAAGCCCCACATCCGGCTCCCTGCTCTGCAGGGAGCCTGCTTCTCCCTCTCCCTTGGCTCCTGCCCCCACTTGTGCTTGCTCTCTCACATAAATAAATAAATAAACCCTGTTTTTCTTTTTCTTTCTTTCTTTCTTTTTTTTAAAACACTGTCCTGAAAGACAGTCTTAGGCTGTATATTTTTGAAAAAACAAAACAACACCCACGCCCCCAGACAAAGAAAATGGCTGAGATAAATATGAGGGCAACTCCTTGGTTTTTTAGCATAGATAATAAAAAAAGTTTCCTCAGATGTTCAGCAATATTTTTTTTTGTCTAATTAGATATACCAACCTTCCCACAGCATCAACCTTCTCTCCCACTTACCAAATATTTCCACATAAAAAGCTCTTTGAATAAATTTTAAAAAAATCTTAGAAAAGCACAGAAAGAATAATTCAGAGATCAAAAACTTTAAAATGACTGACAAGGATAGGTTTCGAATCCTATAAAAAAAACCCAGCATTGTCCTCTGACTGTTTTTAAGCTTAGCCCTTGAAAATGCTTATTATCAGTCATGGGAATCAAAGCTGATAGGCTGGCTTAGCATTCTAACACAAATTCTGGACAATTAGTTTGAATGGATTGGTGGTGGCATCTTCCCAAATAAAGACTAATATATTTAATCTCAAGTAGAGCAGATGCTTGGGCTGGCAGCGTACTTGCCCTTTATACCTGGTGTTGAAGGAGTTTTAGACGATCTAGCAGTTCATTCAGCTTCATATCCTGCTCAGTCGTTGTCTTCTGAAACTGCCTCTTCTCCTTTTCTGAACTTTCAAGCTTCCTCCGGGCCTCAGAGAGTTCTAATGTCAGCTCCTCTATCCGCTTCCTAAAGCAAAATGGCAACAACAGGAAGACAGACTCTGGTGTCTGTGTAGGCAGATGGTGAGCCGGCTGCATGGGGCTTGTTATCTCATTCCCAGGCAGCTGCTGCCGTGTCCAGACTGGCTCACCAGAGACAGAGCCTCTCTCTGGAGCTGACACGGTGGTACCTGTTGGGTGCGAGTTCCTCTCCAGCCATCAAGGAATCCTTCTGCAGCTTCTGAAGTTCTCTCTGCAGCTCCTGAATGGTCTCCGTCTTCTGCTTCTCCAGGAAAAGGTAGCTTTGCAGTTTCCTCTGTGCATCCTCCAGGTTACTCTTTGCCAGAAGGGTCTCTTCTTTGTACTGGGCAGCTTGCTGAGCTGTAGAAGCCAGCAGACAAGTCAGGCACATGTACATGGGAGAAGGGGGTGTGTGTGAAGATCAGACTCTCAAATAAGACCAGTTAAAAAGTCTGCTCCTTCATTTTGTGACCTACTTCAATTTCCAACCTTTTCTCTTTTCTCTCCATCTCATTATCACTCCTAAGGAGCCCTGTTAAATTATCTGTCTTCAGCTATCCCTGAGCCGTGGACTGCTTCTGGACTAAAGTTAAACAAATCAATATAAATTGCTCAGTATCTCTTACGTGACTCATCCTGTCGTTAGGGACAAATCCTGACCCTAACGGAGTTTAGAGTCTTGCGAGGGAGACATAACTGGCCCACATGACATAGAGAACACAGTCATGTGAAGTGTGCACTCACAGCGAACTCCTGTGAAGCAAGGTCAATGTGGGTGAGAACAGTCGGGGATGGACTTACGGAGGAACAGAGATGGCGCTGGGCCTGAGAAAAAGGAGGAGGAAGGGAATTCCAGATGGGGGGAATGTTAGAGCAAGTGCATAGGAATGGAATGGGAGAGGCAAGTGGGAAGAGGATGGGAAGAGATTGGCTTGACTGGAAAGGAAAATGGGAAGGAGTGCTGGGAGACCGCTGAGTGAGTGCATGGATAGGAGGGGGTTTTGGAGGATTTTGAAAGTCAGAGAGAAATGTTCAGAGTTAATTTAGTGGGTTCTTGAGCAGAGACCTGGCATAAAGAGTATTTTAGGAAAATTGGAATGTATTAAATGGAGAAAGACTTCCTACAATATCCTTTTAGTCCCTACCCTTGCCCCTACTGGGTATAAAGGGAGAAACATCAGATAAGTTGTTTACTGGAGTTTCTCCACACCAAATATGTTCCTATATCCTAAAGTTTCAACTATTGTTTCTCTTTTAAATATCACCCTTGTCTCCATTTTTCAGCCTGGGATACTGGAAGAAAGATGGTGTCACTGCAGAAATAATGATATACCTTGGAAGAAGGAGGAGGAATTTCTTTTCTAAGCAGGGAAGAGAAAGTTCAGTTTGGGGAATGCTGAGTTAGAGGGGAAGGTGAGTTGCCCAGGCGGAGCTACTCTCTAAAGACAGGAGTGACCACAGGTGCCAAGTTGGGCTGGGGCTCTAGGTTTTGGAGTTGTGCTGAGAAAGAGAGTAGAGGGGGGAGGGCAGAGTTTAAGGGAGGGATGACTACTGTCAGAGAAGGAGGGAAAAGAGGAAACAATGAGATTTGTGAAAGAAGAAGGGACCTGTTACATCTCCAAAATGGGAAACAATTGTTGAGTGTGGGAGGCCAACAACACATCCAGACACACACAGTTAAAGGAGGGTGGGGAAGGAGGCCACAGTATGGACCTTCCCCCCCAAACTGACATGTCACTCACCTAACATAACATTTAACCCTTTAAAGCATACAGGTCAGTGGTTTCTGCAATACTCACAAAGGTATGCAACCATTACCAGTACCTAATTTCTGATCGTTTTCATCCCCGCAAGGGAAAGTCCATGCCCAGGGCAAGAAGTTATCGGTGACCTCTGAGAAATCAATTTCAGCAGAGGAGCAAGGACATGATCCGCAGCGCAGGCTGCACAGAAAAGAATGTGTTGGGAAGCAACGAAGGGGAGAGAAGGTGTCTAAGGGAGGGAAGAGTAAATTGTGTGACGAAGGTCCTGGAGAAGATGGGGAGGAACACAGTGCACAGAAGCAAAGTACTGAGCCCTGTCCTCCCTGTGATGGGGAAAGGTGAACTTCAGTGAAGGCTGCTGGGAAAACAGCGGGCGTGTGCGTTCAGCAGTTCACCTTCCCAGTTAGGGGTGAGTGTAGGAGCTCGCGAGGGCATTGTGATCCCTGTGAGATGTGCCATGAGATCAGGAGAAGGTCTGGAGAGAGGAGTGGGGAAAGGAGCAGGAAGTGGCCATTCAGAGAAAGAGGGGGGACTGCTCTAGCCCTGAGGGTTTGAAGTGTGGTGGGGACTCCTGTCTGCCGGGGGCCTCACCAGCCAGCTTCTGTTGCTGTTGGGCATCTTCGAGACAGTCCTTCAGCTTCTGGATTTCAGCTCGCAGGGCCCCACACTCTGCCCTGGACTTATCCTGCTTCACCTCCTGGAGGGTGATTTCAAGTTCTGTTGTCATTCGTTGCTGCTTCTCCAACTCCATCTCCTTTCTCATGAGGCTGTTCTGAACCTGTGCCAGTTCCCTCTCGAGCTCATGCAGCATTTCGTCTTTCTCTTGGAGGAGCTAAAGAAAGCAAAGGGTGACCGCTGATAAATGCCTGAAGAGCGACCCAGGGAAGCCAGGTACAGATTGTCCTGAGCCCTCTCTAGCCACTAGCTTCTCTTGCCTGGGTATCACATAGTCTCCTACCTCTGCTCCCTGCCTCAAGTCAGGCCGTTCCCAACACAGCAGCCAGATCTTGTTCTGCCTGCTAAAAACCTAAGTCAGATCTTGTTCTGCCTTTCCTCAAAACCCTCCACTGGCTCCAAAAAGCCTCCACTGGCCACTGTCCTTACAGCAACCTGCTGGGATGCTCATGATCTGGTCTGACCTTACCTCTTGCCACCCCTATCCCTCCTGGCTTCAGCTTGTCTCCTGGAATATTCTAAGCAGACTCCTACCTGAGGGCTCTCGCACTTGCTACTCCCTCTGCTTGGAATATTTTTCCTCAAGACCTCTGCCTGGGTAGCTCCCTCACTTCATTCAAATCTCTGCCCAAATGACCACCCTGTGTGAAACAGCTACCAAACTGTTGGAGGAATTTATCAGTACCTGGCATTACATTATATATTAGTTTTGTGATTTGTTTATTGTCTGTCTCTCTGTACTAGAATGTAAGCTCCAGGGGAGTAGGAATGTTGCATGTGTTATTATATTCTTAATGCCTAGAATGGTGCTTGGCTTATCACAGGAGCTCAAAAATACTGGTTGAATGAATATATGAATTACTCAAAGCTGTTTTCTCAGCCAGACTCCTGGCGGCATGTGGTTATCTCTCCGGATACTTCCATTTTTCCTAATGGATCCCCTCTGAACCTTCAAATAGGGAGCCTGAATGACCAGCCAGTCAATCAGTTGGACGATTTCTGCTATCTCTGATAAAAGTGTAGAGTTGGAACTGTGCTGACTACACAAACTTGCATTGGTTTTACAACCTTTCTGTCCTTACTTCCATTCCTAGGCTTTTCCAGGACGTTGATTTATATTGGCAACTACAGATCTTCTAGGGCATAGTTCCATTAATATTTTCAAACTGCCGGATATGCATATTCATAAGATATTTGTCATTTTATATATTGAAATTCACTTGAAGTTCTTAATAAGGCTACACAATATTTAAAGCATTTCTTTCCACTATCAAGCATAAACAAAAGCATAAAAGAACAATGCAAGTGTGTCCCAAACTCTCTATGTTGCAGGGCTGGGGAAGAACCTCTTATAGAGTCAACATCTCTATTAAGGTCCTTGGACAATGGGTATTTTATTTATTTATTATGTGCTATGAAAAGTCCCAAAGAAGTGCTCAGAACTGCCTCTGGGCCTAAAGAACCTGCAGTCTCATTGTTCATGTGTTGATGTTGCCCAGGCAATCCCAGTGGGTGCAGAGCTGCAGGGCCAGCTCTGGCCAAGGTCTGCCCTCACACCTGTGCTGTTGGAGGTTCTAAGCAGAGAGCTCCTCTTGTCCTACCTTGTCTTTCTTCAAGCCCAGCTTCTGGGTCTCCGTGAACTGCGTCTGTAGCTCCTGCAGCCGCCGTTGCAGGATGGCAGCCTCCTTATCCTTCCTCTCCATGTGGGCAGATGTCTCCTCCCGCAGCCCATGCAAGTCCAGCTCCAGCTTCATCATGTCTATGGCGGGAAGGGACAGAGTGCTCCTTGCTCAGAAGAGAGCTCCGGCTTCCTTCTGCCTCTCCCCGCTGCCCCCTCCCCCAGCCCCCTGCTCCTGGTTTACCCTTCATGATGTTTTTCTTCTGCTCTGACACGGCCTCTAGCTCCATGCGCAAGTCCTTCACCAGGTTCTGGTACTCCTCCACATGCAGGCACTGGCTGTCTTTCTGCTCCTGCAAGTGCTTCAGTATCTGGGCAGGTAAGACAGGAGCAGGGCAGGATGAGGACATGGGGGAAGAATGCTTTCTAAAATGCCGAATGTCTGGAATTGGCAAATCCAGAGAGACAGAGAGGGGAGTAGTAGGTGCTAGGGGCTGAGGCGGGGAGGAGGGGGAATGACTGCTCATGCAGCCAGGGTTTCTTCTGGGAGTAGTGAAAATATTCTGGAATTAGTGGGGATGGTTGCCCAACCTTGTGACTATTTAAAAACCACTGAATTGTACACTTTACATAGTGACTTTTAGGGTGTGTTAATTGTATCTCAATTAAACAAATGAAAATAATTTAAAAACGGATATGGCAGACTTATCACCCTCATACAGAATGTGCACAAAAGCCACCACTCCTTCTGCCCTACAACAATCAACAGTCATTGATGGAACACCTACTATGTGCCAGGCACTGTCCTAGGTGCTGGGGACAGTGGAATAAGAAACACAGAAACATATACTTGACCCCATGGAGCTGACCTTATAGTGGGGTGAGACAGACAAAGAGCATAAGTAGTCACTTGTTGAAAATGTTAACAGTTGACAGGTGCTATAGAAGAAAAGAACAGCAAAAGGAGAATAGAGGTGTATGGGGGGAGAGCGTTGCCATTAGAAACAGAATGGAGAGTTTGGCCCCACTGAGAAGGTGCCTCTAAGCAAGGGCCTGCTGGAAGTGAGAGACTGAGCCATGTTGTAGTGTTGTAGTATCTGTAGGTATCTGCAGACAGGGGAGCTAGCCAGTGACCAGACTCTGGAGAGAGAACATGGGGCGGGGGGCATGTAGTTAGAGGGGTGAGCGATGGAGACAGTAGGAGGCATGAGGTGAGAGGCTAGTGGGTGATCACATCATGGGGGGCTTGTAGTCCTTCGGCAAGGACTTTGGCTTCTACTCTGAAGGAGAAGGGAATGGCTATAACTAAGAGAGGGTAGAACACATGGCTGAGGAGGAGCAGTTAGTCATCTGGGCATCAAGGGATAGTTATGTGATTTCAGAGTTGACAGTAAGGGAGGACTGCAGCATGAAGACAGGGGGACAGCTGGAGAAATATAGGGAAGTCACCATATGACCCAGGTGTGGGCACTGCAGGGGCTCAAAAGCTCACTCTATGCCAGGCCAGCTGAGTTCTGGTATTAATTGTGACCTGGGTAGTTCCATCCTAATAGAATATCCAGGTTCCACAAAAGCATTGGATAGGACACATAAAATGGCAGGGAAGAGTGTATGCTGTTTCTTGGGGAAGTCTGCATCATTTAAAAAAATGGTGTGGTAAAGAGGCATTAGTGTTTAGTCAATATAGAGTTTCAGTTTTGCAAGATGAAAAAGTTCTAGAGAACTGCTGCACAACAGCGTAAATATCATGACTGAAATGTACACTTAAATGTGATTACCATGGCAAATTTAATGTTACGTGTTTTTAGCCACTATGCAAAAAATAAAAGAGTATGGGAGAAATAAAGACATTTTTCAGACAAAAAATGGGAGTGTTATGAGATCTTGCTATAGGTGAGGACGTGAATAACATGGAACTGACCTTTAAAATAAATATTGACAGATGTCCCAGGAGGAACTCCAAAATTCAATATTGATTCCTCATTCACTCAAACTTTCTGCATCAGAGAGTCCTGGAAAGAGGAGTCTCTGTCCCTGCACTAAGGGATGCTTGGAGAGCTTATATGTGTTGTTTACTCTCTTTGCCACACCCCCTTTGCTGCTATTTCAGGACTAGCAAGCCTGCCCACAGTGTGGCCTCAGGTGGCTAGCTTTGCCTTGGACTTCAGGTTCAGGTACGACTGACTTGAGATCTCACCTAGGAAATGCAAACTGATGCACTCACTGTGGAAAACAGTATGGAGTTTCCTCAAAAACTTAAACATAGAACTACCTTATGAGCCAGCAATCTCACTACTGGATATTTACCCAAAGAATACAAGAACACGAATTCAAAGGGAAACATGCACCTCAATGTTTATTGCAGGTTCATTTACAAATAGCTAAGATATGAAAGCAGCCCACATGTCCATCAATTGATGAATGGATAAAGAAGATGTGGTGTATATATATATATATATATACATTATATTCCTATATATATATATATATATATATAGGAATATAATTCAGCCACAAAAAGAATGAAATCTTGCCATTTGCAATGATGTGGATAGAGCTAAAGAGCATTATCCTAAGTAAAATAAGTCAGTTAGAGAAAGACAAGTACCATATGATTTCACTCATATGTGGAATTTAAGAAACAAAACAAATGAGCAAAGGGAAAAAAAAGAGAGACAAATCAAGAAACAGACTCTTAATTATAGAGAAGAAATTGAAGGTTACCAGAGGGGAGGTGGGTGAAGGGATGGGTTAAATAGGTGATGAAGATTAAGGAGTGCACTTGTCATGATAAGCACCGGGTGATGTATGGAATTGTTGAATCATTATATTGTATACTTGAAACTAATATAACACTGTATGTTAACTAACTGGAATAAAAATAAAAATTAAAAAAAAGATCTCACCTAGGATAGCACTGAACATAGTTTTGACTATTGGTTGGTCAAATCTTGCCATTTGTTTACATGGTTTAAATGCTTATTCACTATTAGAATCAATTTTTGAGATGGCTTTGAATTTTGAAAATATTGAGTTTTTGAAGGACTAAATTTGAATAAATAGTCTTTCCTAAATTTGGTTCAACTCCAACTAGAAACTAGAAAGCTGGATGGTCATTTTGAACCCAGCAAGCCAACCAGAGTCTGTGTCTTGTTTGGGCATACTGTTGAGAGGGGGTTAAGAAGCAGGTGCAATTCCAAAATTCGGCTTTAAAACTGAATACTGCCAGACATATTCCTTGGGACTTGGCATACATTACATACAGTATCCTTGTAGCAGGGCCAATCAAGGTCACACAAATATAAAAATATTATGTAAAAATAAAAAATAAGTGAGAAAACCCAGAATCAAACCCAACTCAACTCGATCCCCCCAGGCATAAATAAGCAAAAGTTCTCCCACCTTTTTAATGTCTTCACAATCTTCTGAGGAACTAGGAGGATGTCTGTGGGTGGCTGTATAGGAAGCAAAGTCCGCTTGTAATTTTATCAAAGCCTCTTCACGCTCTAGAACCTGCAAATGAGTGTAGGTCAGTTATGCTGAATGATCAATGTAATGTGATTATTACTAGTACTATTTTGGCAGGGTGCTCCTTTTTTCAGCCTAAGTTTGTTGTAATATTATGTAATCCATCACATACTTCCTGTGGGCTTGCAACGGAGAAAGAATTAGGTTCTCAATCTTGTATCAAAGTTCAGTAAGGCATAGACAGTGGTTTGTCTGGAGTCTGCCCGTGTCCACATTTTGGACTCCTTCCTGAACCTCTGTGTGGTCCAGTTTATGAGGCAGAAGGTTCTTTAAAAGCTGTGATGGAAAGACATCTAATCTATCAGAGGACGGGATTCAAAGTTCAAGAATTAAAGAAGGAAGTTCTTTATGGAGTGCGTGGATATGTATGGACTTTAAAAAAAATTAAAAATCATGAAATTTTTGTTCTTGGTTGAAAATAATTCAAACAAAACCCAAGCATCAAAAATAAGTGAAATCTCTCCAATTACTCTCCACTCTCATTTCTACTAGGGGGCAGTGCGCTACAGGCAATTTACAGTAGGTACTTCTATACTATAATCAAAGACTTTAAAAAATAAAAGTGGAATTGAACTATACATAGGATTTTGCAACCTTTTCTCAACAATATATCACTAAGATCCTTCCATTTAGTTCTTATAGTCTGCTTAATCCTTTTTTGTGCCTGCATATTATTCCACAGTATGGATATTTCTTTTTTTTTTTTAATATGGATATTTCTTTAACCACTTAAAAAAATCTCTTCAACCATTTCCCTATTGATGAGCACTTAGGTTGTTGTGAAGATTTTAAGTCTCTTTAGAATCTCAAACTTAGTGTGGGTTGGGGGCATGCAACTATGGAGAATATGAACAAAAGGTGGGGGTAAGTATATATAAGACATTTGAGGAATTTTGCTGACAGAAATTACTTTAGGTGACTATTTTTCCCTCCTTTCTTTCCTCATGGCTTTATTTTTGGTCTCTCAGAAAAATATTCTAGAAGTCACTTACCAAAACGTTACTGCAGGCTAGTTTATTTCGAAGTTCCTGGATTAGATCATCCTGTTCAGACACCTTTTGCCAGACTTCAGACAGTCGTTTCAGGGTCTCCTGATGCTCTTGAATCATGCAGGAAGACGTGTATATACGCACCTTTGAATGATCACCCTTGTTCTCAGGCTCCTGGGATATTTGGAAATAATGAGTTGGTTTTATTCATACTATTTGAGTTAACTTCAGAATGCCATGAGCATGGAAAATCTCTTAGGTCTATATTCTGAAAGTTCATGTTCACATATGTGAATCTTATCTTTCTTAATAAAAGAAAAAATTAACAAGTGCATACGCATGGTAAAAAGCTCAAACAGTTCACAAGAGAACATACTGAAAAGTTAGTCTTCCTCCATCTTGACCCTCCATGACTCAAGTCCTCTCCTCTGTGACAGTCTATGTTACCAATTTTGGGGGGTATCCTTCCAGGGATATTTTATGCATCTTTGTATGTGCATATATACATGTGTATATGCCCCCTTATTTTTTTCCCCTACACAAATGAAAGTTTTCTAAAACGCTATTCTAACATTATGTTTTCACTTGACAATTTATTTAGGATAATTTCCATATTGTTACTTGTATATTTATCTGACCTTTCTTTTAAAATTAATTTCAAATTGCACAAGTAATACATATATATGTATGTTATCTTTCTAAAACATAACATTGTAGGCAAGTCTAAATTTCTCTTTGACTATATTACCTCTAATCCCATACTTGCTGTGTTCTCCAGAGATGACAATTTGTCATATAGATAAAGTTCTAGAACTTTATACACTTACATACATATAAAGGAATCTGTAGAATACAGATAATATTATGTTGTCCTTTTAAAATATAAAAATAGATTTTTTCTCACTCAAAAAGATGTCTTAGAGATTTATCCAGGTTAGTACATGTACTTTTAGCTCTTTTAAATTGCTTGTAATTGTGTTTATCCAGTCTCCTATTGATAGGAATACAGGCTGTTTCCAAGTTTTTTTCTAAAATGAAGCTGAAATGAATATTTTTGCACATAAGTCTTTGAGTACCTATTCTGCTATATGTATGGATTAAATTCATGAAGTAGGACTGATAAGACATATTTAAAAATTTGATAGATATTACACAATTATCCTTCAAGAAATTATACTAACTGGCACTCCCATCAGCATGAGTATGCCCGCTTTCCTAGAACCATTTAAAAAAATGTCTTTCTCTAGGTCATCTGAAATCATGCATGAAGATTACTACATGCACATGGGTCTGCACTAACAATGAAGTGAACTGATTTAGATAGCCAGAAAAGAGCAAAGAGTTCCAGTTTGGAGAGTAGATCTTTCCCCATTAAACTTGTTTCCCTAACTGGGTTTTTTCAGGCACAGTTAGAAATAGTTTATGAAAAACTAATGATGTATTGTATGGTGACTAACATAACATAATAAAATAAAATTAAAAAAAAAGAAATAGTTTATGTTCACTGAGCATGAAAGCTACCCATGAGCAAGCTGCAGAAGGGTCAGTGAGAAATCTAAAACTGACCATAAATAATATTCTTATAAATAAGTTAGTGTGTAAGTGGGCAAAGGAATGGAAAACAATAGAAAAGTTAAGGAACAGAAAGATGATATCTACAGGTCCAATGTCTTAATACTACAGGATGAAAAATAGAAATTAATTTAAAAGTAACAGAAGAAAAATTCCCTGGATTGAAGAAATTATAATCTTCAGATTAAAAGGGTCAGTTAAATGTTGAGAGGCTTAATGAAAAATAAACTAGGAAACCTTGAGTCTAAAATCCTCTAGAAATCAAAGAGATAAGACTGATGACTTACAAAAAATGAGAAACACCAAAATCTAACAATTCCTCTTTAATACTGGATGGTACAAGACGATGCAGCAATAACTTCAAAGACTTAAAGGAAGGTGTTTCTGAAAGTTTGTATACCCAGCAAAACTAGCAATTAGGAATGAAGACAGTCTTGTTCAGACATGTGAATACTGAGAAATCTAACCACTCACCATTGTTTCTGAAAGAATTAACAAGTCCAAGAATTTAGAAGAGGTGGAGTATACTGCTTAAGTAATGATTAAAAGTTGGTTTTATTTGTAATCTTAAAGAAATGCATATTTTATATGTTATATAAACAGTTCCAGAGATTAAAAGAGAAATAAAAACCTTTCAACTCATTTATATTAGGGTAGCATAATCCAGACACTAATATGAGATGAGAGAACAAGAATTTCAGTGATCAAACTAATCTCATTTCTGAAAATAGATACAAAAAATAAAACTTTAGGAAATTTAGTATAGCATTTATTGTAATATAATGATATATTATTATTAAAATAAAGCAAAATAATAAATAAAATAAAATAATAATATATCATGATCAAGTAAGGTTTATTTCAGGAACATAGAGATTGTCCAATAAACGAAAATCTATTAATGCAATTCACTTCATTAAAGAAAAAAAACCTCTATGATAACCTTGATAGCTGCTAACAAAAACACCTGATAAAGTTCAACATTCATTCCTGACAAAAATTATCGATAAACTACATATAGACAGTCACACCTTCAACTTGAAAGAGAGTATTAACAAACAGCCAAGAATAAACATTATACTTAATAGTGAAATACTAGAAACATTTCCTTTAAAATGAGAAGCAAGGCAAGGATGTTATAATTCTACATTGTTCTGGGGGGTCCTGGTCAATGCAGTAAGATGAAAAATAAGTTGTATTAATGTTGAAAAGGAAAGCAATTTAGAAATACCAAGCAGTCCACTGAAAATCTGGTCAGAGAGTTTAATAAGGTGATGGAACATCCTATACATCAGTAATAGTTAATAAAATTAAATGTATAAAAGATCTCATTTACAAAATCAATAACAACTGTAATACAGCTAGGAATAAACTTAGCAAGAAATATGTAAAATCTATAAAGAAAAGTATAAAATCTTATTGAAGGGTGCATAAGAAAACTTAAATAAAAGTAGAAGCATGCTATGCCCCATAGAATATGCTAATTTCCCCCAAATTAATATATAATTTGAAAGTAAGTGAACATAAATCTCAATTTTACCAAGAGAAGATGCACAAAAATGGACAAGAAATATTTGGAAGTCAAGAACAGGGAAGGAGGACCTGCTCTGAAGAGCTATCAAAACATATCAGTTAAAGTCACTATAAAACTGTGATCTTGGTGCAAAAACTGGCAAATAGATCAGAAGAACAGAGTTGAGAAAGAGCCATGTGTACACAAGGATCAGCATATATACTGAGCTGGCAATTCAAATCAGTGGGGAAAGTGTTCAACAAATAGAGCTGGGACAGCTGGAGACCCCTTTTGTAATTATGTGTATCTATAGCTATATATCTACATATATATGTAGGTTACATATCTATCTATCTATCTATCTATCTATCTATCTATCTATCTAATCTATCCATCCATATCAATTCCAGATTGACTAAAGATAAAAACTGAAATACAAAAATATAAAAGTGCTAAAAAAATGAGGTAAACTTTTATAATATTGGGGGTAGAAAAGGTCTTCCTAAGCAAGAAATAAAACCTAAGGGTGCCTGGGTGGCTCAGTCGGTTGGGTATCTGACTCTTGATTTTGGCTTGGGTCATGATCTTGGGGTCGTGAGATCAAGCCATTGGGCTCCGTGCTCGGTGGGGAGTCTGTCTGGAATTCTCTTCCTCTCCCGTTGCCCCTCTCCTGCTCTCTCTCTCTCTAATACATAAATAAATCTTAAAAAAAAAGAGAAAGAAAACCTAGAATCTATAAAGGAGGACTGAAAGATTCAACTCCATAAAAAGTAAAAAATTTATGTATGGTAACAAATATCATTAATAAAGTAAAATGAAAAGTTACAAACTGGGAGAAGATATCTGTAACATATGTAGTAAAACATTATTACCTGTAATAAAAAGACTAAATACCCAATAAAAAACAGGTTAAAGATTTAAACAAGAAATTCATCAAAAAGAAATCCACATGACTGATACACTCATGAACAGTGCTCAATACTTTGTTAGCGTGGTGGGCACTGTGATGTGCCCCCTTCAGCAATGAGGGACTTACTCCTCCAGCTGCTGGGAGTGCTGCGCTGAGACAGCCCTCAGCTGTCAGCCTTTTCTGGGGATTGCCTGGGCTGAAGAAAACTGCTTGGCTCCAAGTCATGCCTCTCCCTAGGGGCAGCTCACATCCATAACTGATCAACATGGAGGTAAAAGGCCAGCTCGCTTCTCCCTAATTTGGGACCCCTTTGTATGTCCATCCCACCCCAGAGCTCCCACAAGTTTGGCTGAGGCCTTTGTTGGGGCTGCATCACAGCTCAGCTTCTCCCTCTGCTCAAACCTGCTTCCTTCTCCTTCCTTTTACAGGTGTTGATACCAAGGGCTCTCTCTAAAATAATGTACTGCATGCCAATCTGTCTCAGAGTCTGCTTCCTGGGGGAACCCAACTCACAACTGTTTGAAATAAAGGAAATGAAAACTGTAATGAGAAAACTTGTTTTTTTTTTCCCCCTGCATCAGTTTAGCACAACTTAAAAAGACTGAAAACATACCATGTGAGTTTGGGGAAGTAAGTTCCCTTAATTATTGTTGGTAAAAGTGTAAACTGGTAGAATCTTTCTGGCATTCAATTTAGAAGTATCCTTTAACATTAAAAATAAGCATATTCCTTGACCCAGCAATCCCACTTCAGGAAATTATCCCATAGGAATAAGGATGTCCGTTACAGCTTGTTTGTAATAGACAAAATAGGTCAGTAGATGGTAGAGTCATACCACAGAATACAAGGTAGTTACTAAAAGAAATTGTCAAGATATACATTTAAAAAGCAAGGTGTAGAACCACATTTATAAAATGACCCATTTATGTAAAAAGAAAACCCTAACCATTTATATATGTAATTGTATAACAGAAGACTGAGGAAGATTCCCAACAGATTATTCCAGTAATTACCTAGGGGGAGGAGAGTAGGGTAGAGGAGGCTGAAAGCAGACTTTCACATTTAATCTCTGTGATTCTGTCTAGGGAGCTACATTGTTGTATTACTTGTGTAATTAAAAAAAGCAATTAAAAGAAAAAGAAAGATTCAGGCATTTTGGCTCTGCTTTGTTATCTTTCATGGGTTTCACCTCCTGTTAGATCCTGAAATCATGGTTTGCATGAGCCCTGCGACCGAGAAGAGCCCCCCAGCCAGACACCCATGAGAACATGGAAGATTTGAGAGCTCATTTGGTATTTTGATTTTTGCCTTATTTGAAGTGCTGGCACTTTATATTAATTAAGGAGCCTCAAAATTCCTAAGTAGGAATCTTAAAGGAGATGTGAAGGCTGAAAATTGAAAGCTGAGGGCTACAAAATTCAAGGGAAGGAATGACATCTGGTTGAAGGTTTGGGTCTCCCTCAGAGAAAGCAGGGACTGTTACCCGGGGACCACCTGGGAGCATGCCCACTTGCTGGAGCTCCTGGGCTGAGCGGCCAGGTGTGAGTCCTACCTGACTGACGATCCCGCTGAGCTCCCCCTCCAACATCTTCACTTGGCACTCCAGTAACTCAATGTTGCTCAGGGAAGTCTGGTATTTATCCCTGTAGAGGCTTAAGCTCCTTTCTAGGGAGACAATCTTGTCCCCGGCCAAAGCAAGTTGCTCTTGTGCCAAATGGAGCTTCTTCCCTGTGTTCTCATTATGATTTCCCATTTCCTCCTCATAGAGAATCACCTGTTGGTGTAGGAATGAAACCACACTGAACTCATGGAAGCATCTATATGAGGAAAGGGTATGGCTATAAGGACCCCATGCAGAGGAGTCTTCTGTCTTCACTAGAAACCCAGATGTACATAATAAGCCCAGCACAGATTTAAAAGCTATGATATATAATATCAGAATGTTAATGATTAGGAATTAAAGCAAAAAGATTGTCATATTTGGATGGTAAGCTTCTTAAAGGCAGGGACCATTATCTATTTTCCATTCTGTCTGGCATGTAGTAAAAAGTCAACAAGGACTTGTTAGTTGATTAATGGGAATGAGTCTGAATAGCTCCATTTTTTTTTTTTTAAGGGCTTGAAATGCCAGTATTCTTTCCTTTCTAGGTATTCTCTAGAGATCTAATTTAGAAAATGTGGAGCCCCTCCTGCACACAGCAAAGTTCCTGAGAGATTGAGGGGGGACAGCCTCAAGTTCCTCTGGGACTTGGACAGTTCTTATTTAGATTGCTTCTTTTCCTAATCGATTAATTAGTCGATCAACTGACAGATAATTATTGAGTGCTCATAAACAATGTCTTGGGTGCTAAGGGGATATATACCTGTAAGACATAGGCTGCTCCCTTAAAGAGTTTACAAACTATTACAATTTGGGGAAGATATGATTTATAACTAGCAAATAACTGTATATAGCTGAGTATGCTCAACTGTATGGCTAGAGTTACACGTGTTTGAAGGAGTTAAGAGCAGGAGGGTCATCAAGGAAGGTTTCATTTTGGTTCAAATAGTTCAGTGTAGAATTTGGATAGAACTCGTTCTGTCGGTCTAAGCTAATTATGCTTGCTGCCTGCCTCCTAGGAAAAGGTCATTTAGTTTGAGATGTTGATCAGATAAGGGGAAGAGGGAAGGGATATTTTATATTCAAATGTTTATAACAGAAGCTATCAGTGACTCGCTCACATTCCAGAGGCACTCACCATTCCTTTGAAGGCTAAACCCATTCCAACCACAAGCATCTTCAACTCTTTGCCGGAGGGATGCTCTGGCCTCAGGAGCCCACTCCAGCAGAGGAAAGACAAGGCAGGTTACAAGTATGGGGGAGTGAACACCCTCAGGTGCAGCCTTCAACCAATGCCTGGGGGGTGAGCTGGGATCACTCTGAGGCATGTTCTACACTACCTCCCCCAGTTCTCCAGAGGGATTGAATCCCAGGGGCCCATGGCAGTGATTTTAATACTGATTTTCTTTATAGGTCTCCTGTCTTTTTTTTTGACTCACTTCTCCACTCTCCCTCTGGGATCACCTCTTGAATTACTACTTTACATTCATCTCCTTGTCTTAGGCTCTGCTGTTGGGAAACCTAACCTCACACAGAAGTTTGATGCTACTGTGCAACAAAGTATTGGGGAATCTTGGCGGAATGCCTAGAGTAATTTTTTCCAATGTTTTCCCAGCTTGAGATCATTTTCAGTGACTGTTAGTTACCAGATCCCACTGCAATTCTCCCCCTTCTCCTTAGTAGTTGAGCCTTTACTTTATTTGGGACAGCAGTGCATGTCACTGAAATACATTTCCTTGGCTTCCTAGGAACTAGCTGTAGCCACGTGACTAACTCTGGCCAATGATACATAAATGAAAGTGTTGTGTGGGGCTTCTAGAAAGTGTCCTTAAAAGAGCAGAGTGTGTCATTTTTCCCTCACCTCCTTCCCTGCCCCCAACCTGATTGTTTGGAACAAGGATGTGATGGTTGGAGCTCTAGCAGCCACCTTGGGAATCTAGAAAATGGAAGTTTTGAGCTGATGATGGTGGACCCAAAAGATAGGACCCTAGGTACCTGATGACACATGCAGTTCCCTTAACAGTCCTAGACCACCTATCTCCAGCCTTCCTGTATATGTCAGAGAAATAAACTATCCAAAGTCACTATGACCTTGGGGTTTTTTGTTCCATGCAGCCAAACACAATCCCAACTAATTCAGGGTTGCTCTATCCAGGCTGGACTCTTGTTTAGGAACTGGCCGGTTTTAACACAGCCCTGCTTTAGTTTTATTAAACTATGGTTTGTGTTCACAGGCTTAGTCCTCGATTATACTTTGTAGGATAGCCTTTCTCGGTTTCTTTCCCTCCCAATCCTGTTCAGCAAATTCTCATGATATTCCCTTTAAAAAAATTCTACAGTCCTCTAAGTCCTCATAAAGCTCCTGGAATTAGTCCTTAAGCAACAGCACCATCCTAGACAGTCCTTGGAATTTTATCTCTAAAGGCCAAGGGAGAAAATGCCAGGGGAGGCTGTCTGTCTCATTACTGAGAACCCACAGTTTCACTGCTGCTCGCACTACCACTGCTCAGCTGGTTTAAAGTTCTATAGTTTGGTCTTTGGAATTTACTCGGGATTCCACAAGGATGCTCTTTCTGGTTTAAAAATAGCACTATCTTGGGACACGGATGGCAATGAATGTCCAAAATATACCTAAGTCTATATGATCTAAAACTCCAGCCTGAAAAAAATGACTGATCTCGTACTCTCAAAGATCGACTGAGACTCAATGTCTGGTTATCTTATCAGCTATCCAAGTGCTAGGAATTTTTATATTATCAAAATCTGATTTTTCTAAAAATGCTTCATTTAATGGACTTTATACCTTTTTTTTATAACCCTCAGAGACCTAGAGTCTTTTGCATTTAAATTGCAATGATAATAGGATGGAAATGATGGACCTACGTGCATACCACACACACACAGACACAAACATCCCATGTCCCACATATAGTGATACTGGAGCTCTCACCCAATTATGCCATTCTCTTTAGTTCCCTCTGTTCAGCTTCAAAAAGATTAAGAATTAAAGAGGGAAAGTTGATAAAACCTGCTCAAGATGTTGAGAAGCTCTCCTCTGTAAGGCCACTGTCTGCTTTCTAGTAGGTGTGGCCTGATTTCTGCAGGTACATGGGCATACGAGACATTTCCATAGTTAGTGTATCAATACCTCATCTTCTTTCAGTTTGCAGTGATGGTGGAGAAGAACGAGGTCAGAAGTCTGCTTCTCTAGGACAGACTGATACTGCAGGAGGGAGCAGTAAGAAGTCTGCAACTCTTCAGTGCGAAACTCCAGTTCTTGCTGAAGGGCTAGCAATTTTTTCTTGAGTTGTTGGAGTTGTCTCAGATGGTACTGTTTACTGGGCTCAAACTCCATCCGTGACGCCTCGAATGCTAATGCTTGTTTCTTGTTCTACAATTGAGATAGAATATATGGAAAAAAAACTTTAGGTTGTCACTAAGTATGCATTCATTCTTTGATTTTTTTCATTTGTTCAACCATTGACATCCACCTATCCATCCTTTTATCCACAGGGCACTTAGTAAATATGTCACTCTATCTACAGTGCAACATCATTTTGTATTTTCATCCTGTAAGGAGGATTTGAAAGAACAAAAAAATCCTAGTTCTTTCCTACTAGTTAGATCTACCATTCATATTATTTAGGCCAGAAGAAAAAACATACACCTAAAGGACCTAGGAAGTTATATAAAGATACACACAATAATATGATTTTTTTTGGCTTCACAATTAAAGATAACCCAGTTGATCTAGAACACAATGGATTTCTGGTCAGAGTTCTTGGACTAAACTTGATTTACACTTAGATAAAAGGATAAACTCTTGGGTGTGCTCTTAGGGAAACAGCTTTCTGGAGGGCTGGGAAATGGGAGGCAGAGATTATTCAGGCATATCTGGGCACTGACTCTGTTGTCTCCTCCTGAAGGAAGATGTGATCTTGTAGATGCTGAATGTGTGTGTGTGTGTGTGTGTGTGTGTGTGTGAGAGAGAGAGAGAGAGAGAGAGAGAGAGATCTCTTCCTGCCAATCCACAATCAACTTGAAATGCTGCTAGACCCATCCTACATTTTCATTCGTTCATTCAGTAAACATATGTTGAGCACCTACTTTGTAACAGGTATCTGCTGGTAGGATACATCCCTGAGTTGTTTATTTCAGTATAGGTGAGGTCTCTGCACTGAAGTTTCTATATTTTCTTGCCTAACATCCCTGATGACATGTGAAAGAGAGGTGGATGAAGAGGGTGGCCCATGGGCATTCCTTAATTCCCTTCTCTGCTTATTATCTTCTTACTTATTCTTTAAAATTCTGTCCAATTTTTGCTCTTCTTCCTGTTTTCCCTGCAAAGCCATCTTTGCACCAATACTATATTTATTGGCATGTCTTTAATATGGCATTTCACATTCTGCTTTGCATTGCAGTGACCTCTGTGTATCTTATCTTCTAATTAGATTATAAACCCCTGGAGGGCAGGGGCCATGTCCACTTCTATAGGACCTAGACTAAAGGTTTATACACAGTTAGGTATCGAAGGAAAGTAGGAAATTAAATAGAGAATAGGTAATCTCACTGGTTCCCCAAAATTTGAGCTTGTGGCCTTGGCCTCATTAACAGAGTACTTTCAAACTTTCTAAAAATTAACTTTTTTTTACAGTTTTATTGAGGTATACTTTGTATATCATAAAATTTAACCACTGTAAGTATATAGTTCAATGATTTGTAGAAAATTTATGGAGTTGTGCAACCATTATTAGAATCCGGTTTTACAACATTTCCATCGCCTCAAAAAAATTCCCTCTCACCCATTTGTCACTCTTGTTCCTACCCCAGCTCCAGGCAATCACTAATCTGCTTTCTGCCTCTATGGGTTTGCCCTTTCCAGACATTTCATATAAATGAAATTGTATAATACGTCATCTTTTGTGTCTGGCTTCTTTAACTTAGCATAATGTTTTAAGGTTCATCCAAGCTACAGCAAGAATCAGTATTTTGTTCTTTTTTACTGCTGAATAGTTTGAATATATCATATTTTGTTTATCTGTTCACCAGTTGATGGACATTTGGATTGTTTCAGTTTTTGGCTATCACGAATATTGCTGCTACGAGCATTAGCATAGTAGCCATTTATGGATGTGATATTTTCCTTTAATTAATTTGTTTAGCAAACATCACGGTGCCCCTACTGTGTGTCAAGCACTGTAGTAGGTAATGGGGATATGGAAGTGTATAAAGCAGACAGAATCCCTGCCTTCATGCAGTTTGCATCTATGGGGAGGTGGGAGGCAGCAAGTTAAATAAGTAAATTATGTAGTGTATTAAAAGGAACAAGCGCTATGGAGGAGAGTAAAGCAGGGGAGAGAGATGAGGAATGCTTGCATGGAGGCAGCTGTAATATTGATTTAAGTATTTTCATGGAGTTTGAAGACACAGAAGACACTTTGTACAGCAGGAACACTCCAGGGAGAGATAATAGCAAGTGCTAGGGCCTGGAGGTGGGAAGTGCCCAGTGGTGTCTGAGGAACCACTTTGTTCTGGCTGGAGCAGAGAGAGTAAGGGGGGAGAGTGGTACCAGATGAGGTGAGAAAGGAAAGGGAGGTGAGCTCCTTTAGGGCCATGTAGGCCATTCTAAAGACCTTAACTTTCCCTTTCAGTGAGATAAAAGGACACTGGAGGTTACTGAACAGACAAGTGAAATGATGTCCCTTAGCTGTTACAAAGGACACACTGGCTGTTCTACTGAAAATCAACTGTAGGTGGGCAAAGATGAAAGCAGAGAGACCAGCAAGGAGGCTGCTGCAAGAATCCAGGCAAGAAGGGATGGGGGCATGGACCAAGTTGGAAGTTGGGAGAAATGGCCGGATCATGGATATATTTTAAAAGTAGATCTCATGGGATTGGCGGCTGTGTTAGATGTGGGATGGTGGGAAATGATGGTCATCCAAGGCAGGATGACTCCAAGGTTTTGGTCTGAGTAATTGAAGATGGAATTTTAATTAGAGTAATTCTGTGAGAGCTGGGACTGAAAAGAGGGAAAATCTTCTCTAGTGAGAGTGAGTGGGGGTGGCTCAGGTAAGATAAGGGAGGCTCAGCCCAGCTCAGAACCAGAAAGACAACAGCTGATTGTGTCAGCTCATTCTCAATGAGAAGACTTAAAACGGACCACTATGGTCACCAGCAAGAAATCCTAGGCAGAGAGAAGCTGAACTCTTGGCCTGAAGATCTGGTGTATGTGGCTGGAGGGAAGTTAATGATACTTCTTTCTTAAGCCAGACAATGCTGAATTTTGTATTTACTCTGTGCAGCTATAATTGCCAACATTTATATTAAATGTTTCTAGTTAAGTGTTCTCATTCTTTTCAAGATAAGAATGTTGCTATTCTCACAAGTCATCCATGAAGGGACTTGGGAGTGGCATGTGTGTGGGTGCTCATGCACACATACAAGTATAGGGGGATGTTCTCAACAGCCCAAGAGTTCTGACTACACAGGTAAGCTGGGCAGTGGGAAGCTACTAGGAAAAAGACATGGTCAAGAATAAATACCTAATGCGGTTAGAACTAAAGCAAAGGAGTGAACATCGTGGGGTAGGGTTAATTCAGAGGACTTATTTTAGTGAAGCAGAATCCTTATCAAACTGTGCCCAAATTCTGTTTTTCTTGGCTTTGTTGAAGTTGACTTGATCTCTGACAATTAAACTGACTCAATTGAAAACTAACTGTGGTCTCTTTATTTTTCATTCTTTCTTAGCTTCACCTTATTTTCATGTCCCTGTTTTCTCTTCATTATACAAAAGAATGAAAGAAGTGGCTTTTTTTTTTTTTTTTTTTTTTTTTATGCCAAACCCTTTCTTTAGGGCTTCCCCTTCTCGTATGTGGTACATCATCTATTCTTAGGTATGTTCATAATCGTTCTTTGGCTTAAAAGATACATGTCTTTTCCTGTGTGTATAAAGCTTAGCAACCTGTCAGTGATACCGGTGAACTGTTAGTAACTTCTCTTCCCCAGAGGTCATGTTGAATGTTTTGGGTTTAATTCTGGTTTGAGGTAACATGATAGACCAATCAGATGATGTGAGTTCATCCAAATCTTCTAGTACAGGGCAAACATAGCACCTGACCAAATTTGTCTGGTTACAAATATCCAAGAACTGCTTATATATGCAGAGAAACTTGAGTTTCCTTGGATGAGAATTTTAAACATTTGTACACTATAGACACCTATGAGTTTAGAGGAATCGAGTTTCAAAGTCTTGGAAAAATGCCTAGACTTATTTGAGACCTATTAAATTTCTACTTATTTATCCTTAAGTATTCAAAAGATTATTTTTCTTAATTCTAAATGAATAGAAAATGACATGCTATGGATTAAGCCTACATTTCACTCATATATGTGCCAGAGAGCAGTGTGATAAAGGCATCGATACATTTCCTATTTGCTTCTTTGTCTTTCTTTTTTAAAGTTTTCTTTCTAGTGAAGAGAGACATTTTATTAGATTCTGCTTTGGCCTTTAAACTGAGATTTGGAGAAAATGAGAAAGTTGGAAGTAACCTTCCGGAAGTGAGATTAGTTCTTAGAGTGACCGTCCACAGTTGGACATGATTCTGGAGGTTGTCTGGTCCACCATGTTTCTCAGATAGATTTCTATCCAGGCCTCAGCTCTCTCAAAAAATGGAGAGCACTGGCCATCAGTAGGAACCTGTTCCCATATTTAATCAATTTTTCAGCCCTACTTATGGTCAAAGAGATTATAGCTATTGCTCTTTCCTTGCCTATGTGGCTACTTGATCACAGAAGGAAATTAATTGGCCTGGCATGATTTGCCTTTTGAGAAGTCACTTTGGTTTCTACCCAATACTTTGTGCTTTTCAAGTTGATGCTAATTGATTGATGTTAAGTTCTATATTTTCCCTGATATTGAAGTTAAGCTGACAGGTCTATAATTACCAGGATTGTCCTTTTTCCCTTTTTAAAAAGATGAGCACTTCATTTACCCTTTTTCAGTCTACAGGGACTTTCTTTATCCTCTTGAGTTCTCAAAAATAATCACTAGCAGCTATGTAATAACACCTGACAATTCCTTAAGTACTCTTCAAAGTATGTCATCAGGTCCTGCTGATTTGCCTAAAGCCGGCTTTTCAAAATACTTTTTAACCATTTTATTCCCTATTCTAGTTTGCACTAACTCTCTTCTGTCTCAGGTTGGCATTGCTCTGGTAACTGGATCCCTGCTGCTTTTTCCCCTTCATTTAAGAACTGAAAGTCTCATTTTTCCCCAGTCATCGTCATGAACTTCTTTCCCTATCTTTGAGGTGTTAAGTGAGATATTTTCCCTGTAACCCTGGTTTAGCCTTTTATCACTAGATAGGTCTATCAGTTACTTTTTATATCCTCTACAAAGTACATTTCTTGTTTTGGTAGAGTGTAGAACTGGGTGTTAATGACATGCATTTCTTTTGGTTACATCTTCATGGCGTAGACATTTTTCTCGTCTGTGACCTCTGCTTACCAGAAAGTCCCTTTAAAGAAAAAAAGAAACCTCTTTATTTTGGAATAATTTTAGATTTACAGAAAAATTGCAGTAGTATATAGAGTTTCCATATACTCTTCACCCATCTTTCCCTAAGATTAACATTTTACATAATCGTGGTACATTTGTCCCACTAGGAAATTAACATTGGTAGGTTACTATTACCTAACCTACATCTTCATTTGTATTTTATCAGTTTTTCCATTAATGTTTGTTTGTTTTTTTCTGTTCTAGGATCCAATCCCAGATCCCACATTGCATTTAGCAGTTCCACTTAAAATTTTTTTTCATTCCCAATGACTCAAAGTGATATTTCTGTGTCATAATTTCCATCAAGGATGTATTAACCCATACTTGGCTAGTTACTTTTATCTTCAGAAATCACACTTCTTTACATAGTTTTATGCTAAGAATAGTGTCCTTCATCCACTTCAAAGATGAGTTTGACAATCTGGGCTATACTAAATATCAGGGCATTCTCCGCATGCCACCATCAGGGCCAAAGGGGTCTGGGCAATTGCTCAGAGAGACCCTTCCTTTTCTAATTTGATCATCCTTTTATTATGATAGCTCTGTTGTTCTTTTCTCCTTTCACTTTAGTAAAGGCACTCTTTTGGTTCCTGGGCAGGGTCAGGACTACAGTGGGGCAAGTGAGGTGCAAATTTTAAGGAGGAATTCTGTCTCAGGGTGGGGCAAGCGCAGGGCGGGCACATGAGGACTGAGTACCCTGTAAATGTTGCACCCTAGTGCCTCATTTGCTTCGCTCTCGTCCTATGTCTGTTCCTGGGTTTTGGAGCATAACATATTCTTTCTTTTTTTTTAAATCTAAATGCTATTTATTGAAAAGAGCGGAGAAGAGAGAGTACATGCCCCCTAGGGACAGGATGGAATAAATCAAGCAGTGCAAGTCCACCTCCTGCTCAGCATATTCTCTTGTTTCCCCACTGGGCCATCTTGTTGTTGACGGGCATCTTCAGGAAGCAGTCAGACTGCATGTAGTTAGCGATCTTCTCCAAAGCCTCAAAACAGCACATGAAAGCCTTCAGATTTGGAAATTCATCCAGGCACTTGGGCTCAAACACACGGTTCTGATCTAAGACATCATAGGTGAGGAAATCCACAAAGGTGAGCTTTTCTCCTGCAAACCATGAGAATTTCCCCAGGAATAAGGAGAACTGTTTCAGTTGTCCAGGTAACTGTTCCAAGTACTGAGGCTTCAGTTTGTCAAGGTCAGGGCTATAGCACAGTCATATCAGCTGCATTCGGAAATCCATTATTTGGTTCTCCATGATGTCCACTCAAATCTTTTCTTCTTTAGTCTCGCCACACATATTGTGCTTGCAAGATAGCATTGCTCTGGGTGATCTTGTTCTTACCATCCATGAGGTAGGGCAGGTTAGGGAAGTCCAGGTCGAGCTTGAATTTCACACCCAGCCATTGGCTTCTATCATAGTTGGGAACTTCCCCGCACGTGTACTCTTCTCCTCATAGGATGTATTGGTGAACTCTAGGAGCATGCGGATGGCGTGCACCAGCCTGTGAATATCCCAGTAACCCAGAACCATGGTCAACTTCGACAATGACATGGTGATGTTGCTTCTGTGCCTTCCAGGACTCGGAGCATAACATATTCTTGATTTACAAGGTTACCCACCCCTCGCCTGCCATCCCTGTACTTACACATAATATCTGATGTAGTATTTTAATTTTCTCTCCTAACTGTAGTTCTGAACTATGACCTCTGGCTCATTTCTCCAGATCCTTGTTAGATATTAGTCAAAAATTTCAGAAAGTCTCAGGTTTCCCCTCTGTTCCCATATTACATTTCCTTGTAGAGGGCAGATTTTGCAGGGATTTTCTGAGTGGGTGAGTGTAAGTCTACATCTAACCGTGTATTTGTATGCGTAGTCTGCAATTTAAATTCTGCACTAAGTGCTAGGAAAAAAAGAGCCTGTTTTAAAGCTTATTTCAAGCTGTTAGACCTTCTTCTTCTGGGCAATTAGAATAATAAAATGCGATTTAATACCTTTCTTCCTCCAAGTTGCTAGGTACCTTTATAAGCCACATGGCTTTCCCTGACAGGGGGAATAAATAAACTTGGACAGCAATGGTGAGAATATCCTAAAATGTTAATATTTAGAAAGAAGTAAATTATGATAATATTCTTCCTGAGATCCATTTAGGAAAACCAATGGATTTTTCCATGTTTGTGACCTCCTGGGGAAATGACAATAACACTCAGTAAGATAAGGTGGAATTGCTTTGTTGGTAGCATTTTTAGGGCATTGCAGAAAACCAATCTCTGGTTTCTATAGGGAAGTGTAAGTCCTGGAAGAACTCTAACAGACACAATTAAGAGAGAGACCAGATCCTTGACCACAAATGTGGAAGACAGTGGAGTCTGACCCAGCAGCTGAGGCTAACTTGGGGGTCTGGCGACAGGTCTGTGCAACCGGTTCCTGCTTCATATTTGCCAAGGCCTCAAGTCCCGAAAAGGAAACGAAGACTGCAAGTAAGGCATTCTTGCAAACGCCAAGTTTTGAGAGAGCTATGGGAAAATATTTCCCAGCTGGCTCCCCTGCTTATGGGGATACATTTAGAGAATGGTTTAAAGACCCTAGCACTAGAGTTTCCACAGAGAGAAAACCTCAGGCTGAAATGAAGTTGCCTCAGCTGATGAACTGCCTAGCCCACAGGTAAGTATTAGTTCAAAAAAGATGATCAGGCCAGGAGAAGATGATCAATGCCATTGTTTATACATGCGCAGGACAAGGGTTACTGACTGTCTTGGCTGGCACACCTCTGGATAAGTGACGGAGTGTCAAGCAGGAGTTTATGTGGGAAGTGATCTCAGGAAACTCAGGTAGGCTGGTGGAGAAATGAGACAAGGAAAGGAAGGGAGCTGCAGAAAGACGTGTTATCAAGCTAGTTCCCATGGTGGGCATCTGGCGCAGGATCCTGTTGAGGAATGCCAGGATAGAGCAAAGGGCATGCCTGCAGGGTTCTATGGCTGAGGAGCAAGAGTGAGAGGTTATATAACCACCTCGCTGTCAGTCACTGGCAGAGGGCTGCTTTTGGGGGCATTAGCCATTCCCCATTTGAGCTTGTCCAGTGATTGGGTTCCTGCATCCAGAAGGAAAGCTTGTAGGCAGAGAGCTGCCAACAGGGCAGCAAAGATCACCTGCTGCACTGATGAGCAGTGACACCTCTGAGCAAGTGGGACAGTTGTTATTTTCATGGTTGACTTAGAAGTTTGTCTAAAATCCATTAGGAGATGCTACTCTCCTTATATAACTATGATTTGGTTTTTTCAGGGCAATGGGCCTCAGGTGCTGCAAATCCAGGTGTGAAAGGCCAGATAAGGAAAAGACAGGGCCTAAAATGTAGATGACCTTGGAGACAGCTAAATGGAAAAATCCTGAGGGCAGGGATGACGGGTTTTCGTGTGTGTGTGTGTTATAGGGTATGTGTGTTTAATTCTCTCTCATTGCCTGCTCAATAAATGCTCTTGAATGACTAGTGGAAGAATTTTCTATTACTGTTCCTCCCCAAGGGAACAGAGGTGGAAGTTGAAGGAGCAGAGGTGGGTAGCAGCTGCTGAATCCCTTACGTGGTTGCCGCTCATCATCGCCTCCTCCACGCAGAGCTGATTCTCCTGCAAGGTCTTCCCCTGTCTCTTGCAGACATCGTGCAGATTTTTGATGTCAACTTGCAGGCTCAAGAGCTTGTTGTTCAGGCTGCTCACTTCTCTGTCTCTCTCCCCTGCCTAGGCAGTCAGAAAAACAAAAGCATCAATTATAAACTATCAAGAAAATGCTTACTTTCGTTCACTTAACTGGTTGACAGAGACTTTAAATTTGCTGGAAATTTGTCCATCAACTCTTAGCTGTTATTACTCATCCAGTATAACATTTACACAGTATCCATTTGCGAGGTGTCTGAGTGCTCTGCATTATTCAGACAATTACTTATTTACATTAATTAATCTTCACCCACTGCCGTGGGTACATCGCAGACATTTCCCCTGTTTTTCAAGAGGAAGTCAGTGCCTAGAATAATTCCAGGCACCTAGTAGACTGTCTATAAATATTAATGGTTCTGCCACTGATGAAATGAACATAGTGAAATGTCAAATGAACTTGTCGGGACTATAGTGAATCAGTGATGGAGCTGATGCGGGTTCTGAAGTGTCTTAACTTTCTCTTCTACTCACTAAACCAAAAGACCTCCCTTACCTGTAAACCTAGTGCTTTTCTGTGGAGATGTACACCAAGGAGAATAAAAATAAAACCCCTGGGCTGATTGCATAAAATAATCTGCCTTTGATTACAAGTGAAAAAGATTAGCTAATTACAGGTCAGAATGGGAATTAATGATCGAGATCAAAATAGAGAGTGTGGAGCATAGCAACTTGGGTGGGGTTGGAGGTGGAGCCTGTGGTAAGAAAGGGGGTGCCCCATCACACTAGGATGCCACCTTCCACTCCCAGTGTTGTGGGTGGCAATGGTATGAAAAGAAATTGTGAACCTGTCCAGTGGTTTAATCCTATCACTGTGCAGATTCTTCATAACACTCAAGAGGACAGGTCCTACCACTGAGTTTTAGATGCTGGAACTGAGGCTGCTGTTTGTATGGTAGATGCTTGCCTTATGTTAGATTATCCAGAGCAGGCTCTTCAGTGAGGATTCCCGGCACCTATTAAAGAAGCACTCCCGAGAGAAATCAACAAGGAAGTGGAGGAAGCCTGACAGGAAAGAGCACGAAACCAACGAAGGCCATGATTTCAGACAAAGTCCTGCAGGCAGTAGCTTCAGCCTGATCCCACAGGGAACTCTGGAGTGTAAGTTACACCTCAGAGTTTGTCTTGATTAGTTGCAAAAGCTGGGCTGTCAGACTCATTATCAGTCAGTCAGTAGCTAAGGGCTGCCCCGTGGGATATAAGCTCCCAAGGACTTCCAGCTCTCTGCTCCTATGACCAAAGTGACCCCAATAGCCCAAGGGCAATTCTTCTAAGTGAGTTTCAGGTGCAAAAGCACACAGAAGACATGGGTGCACAGAAATGCTAAAGTGATCCAAACGACAATGCCCAAGGTCCTATAGCTGGTTAGCAGCAGAATGAGGAGAGTTCTGCTCTCCTGACCCTGTAGCCAGTGATCTGCCACCATATCCCACTGATTGCTTTGGCTTCTTAAATATATGAGCTACATAACACTCATTCCCAGGGGAGCTGGAGACCTGATATGGACATCGTAAATCAAGCCTTACTGGACAGGTCAGTTTAAGAGACCTCTGCACAAGGCCGAGGGGGGCCAGAGGATAACCACGAGAATCGGACACTGCAATGTCAGAGTATTCGGAATTCAGAAGGTTTCCCAGAAGTGCTGCTGTCTCAGCTGATTTATTTCTTCATTTCCATTTAGTACCTGGATTTTTTTTTTTTTTTTTACCACTTTACAGTTTAATTAGGTTAACGGCATGGCTCTGTCATTAAAAGGATTTCATTATCTCAAAACTCTCTCTCTTCCTCTCTTGCTCCCATCCCTTGTTCCTCACTTTCAGAAAAATAACAGTGGATGTCAACTGCCCCGAGCACGCAATTACCATTACTACAATTTACCAGGGACTCTCTTAAGAGAATGTGTGTAGAGCAGCTAAAAACAAATGGTGTATGGACACTGTTTTCTAACTAGAAAACAAAATCCTTGACCTGACAAGGAGCAGCAATTTGATTCTAGTGCTTTAAATTCCTTTTCTCATTGCTGCCACACTGGGAATAGGGAATAGAGGCTCTCTGGGGATTGGGACCTGGGGATCTCCTCCCCTCTCACCACAGGACTTTTTCTTTGGCATCTATAAGCAGATTAGGTGACAATACAATGCCTGCTCTATGCAAGTGTCAAATGCTCTATCCTCTTGCCTTAATGCTGAATATATGCATCTTAAAGTGAGGACCATGTCACCAGATTGTTCCATAGGGAGCCTGGCACACTGTGGACTCATTAACAAAGTAGCAATGATATACAACTTGAGCCTCTCCAACTTAAAAGCTAAATGCCCTCTTTCTATCAGGCCAATAAAAAACCCTTCTCCCTCTAGTTTTAGATGTCTTCTGAGCAGAAGCCTGCTTGGCCCCATTCTAATGCACCAACAGGACTTCAGAATTGGATCTTTAATGTAGATGATCTCATCTAATTTGGACATTAGCATTGACTCAGAGTCTCTGAAGCAGTTTCTTCATTCAGAAAACAAGAGGCTTGGAATAAATAATTCTTTCTTTGAGGATTTCGTAAACCAATTGAATAACAAATGTGTTTTGTTGGATGTCAAATGAAATTTGCTTTTGAAATCAAAACCTAACCATTCACTCCAAAAGTCCAAATCATACAGGGGTTTTTATTCATCAGAACAGGCGTGAAAATGGTGAAAATGCCGGGAGAGCAATGAGGTGACTCCCATGCACAACAAAATATTTTTTACCGTAGGTAGTTGTAAGAAGAGGATGTGCTCACCTCAGAACTCCAGAAAGGCAAGTGTTTCTGAGGTTCCAGTAAACCTAATTTCTTGCTAATATCTTGCACAGAGGTCACTGTACACTATTTCTAATCCTATCTACTTTATGAAGGCTAAATTCCAGGCAGATGCCTTTTGAGTACCAATATGCGGCAGGAATTGATTTAATCTGACATTTCATCAATCAAAGCTCTGTAACCAGTACTGGGGCATGAGAGGAGCTGAGAGTCATAATGCTGACCCTGAGGCACCATCTGATCCTGTCCTAGATCTGAAGTCATTAACGATGGCTAAAATCACAAGCCTCTGCTGCTAGGTGAGTTTTCACTTATGTAAGCCATGCACTTAGATACCCCAGTTTTGCTTATGTGAGGTTGGGACCTGGTCACTGGTTGAAGGCATGTGACATCAGCAGCCGCTACCAACTTCAGGCAAAATGGTGAGTGCTGGTACCGCAGTTGCAATCATGATAGTTATTGGAAAATAGATTGTTTACTGAAGCAAATTTTCTGTACTGATCTGATGGGTCTTTTTCAAAGAGGATGCCTTCTCGAACATACATTTCCAAAGATAGAAAGAAATTTTGCTCTAGACTTTAACGTATTGACAGATAGTCTCGTGCTTCTTCTTGGAAGAAGCTGATGTTAAACCGAGGCTTGTGATTCAGAAGCACTCTCAGAAGTCAAGAGCGTTACAAAGATTTGAGATGGCAGCAGCCCATCGAGGATTTGGCACTTGGACAAGAAAGCTTGGGTGGCGGTTTCCAGAGTAATTTTGGAGTCAACCAACACAACCATAAAGATCATCATCTTTCGGATATTATCTTTTTTTATCTGAGGATAAAGACAAATCTTTAACAAACAATGGAAAACCACCACTACCATTCAGCATGTTTCAATTTCTTGTGAGAGGTATGTTTTAAAAAGCATAAAACCTTAAAAATTATCATTGCTTCAGGAATTTCTACATTTTACTTCTGTAATATGAGTTTACAGTTAGTTATCTACAGTAATTTCAAGCACTGTTATCAATATTACTAACTTGATTCCTGAGTTTACTTTTCCATCGATAGAAACATTGCAGTTTTTGATTACTTATAATGGGAATTAATGGACACTTATACAAGGTTTTGCCTGTGAGCAAAAATTTTGGAACCAGTTTTGTTCATCTAGTGAAGAATGAGTATATTTCATTGTGTTCTAAATTCTTAAAAATTGGCACACTACATAAATACATAGTTTAGGATACACATGGCATATGGCAGTGGTCAGTGGCGTATGGCAGTGGTCAGCCACATATGGAATATGGGCTGATTTTTATTGGCACTTGGGCAGTTGCTACATACTTTTCTCCATCATATCTTTGGGAGAAATTATTTTACTAGAAAGTAAGCTCCACAAGAACATGGATCTTTCTCTGTTTTGTTCATTGTTTTATCCTCAGCCTCTAGAACAATGCCTGGCACATCAAAAGTGGTCCAAAGATATCAACTGAATTAAGAAATGCCCTTCTAGAAAATCCATACCAGATCCTTGTTCCCTGCAGAACAGGCAGCAAATCCTGTACAGCTCCCTCCAGGAATCCAGCAGGAAAGAAGCGGAAACACCTCTTTTAGAAAGTGTTCAGCTCTTGATAAGAGGTGTGTTAAAAGCATATGTCATGTGGGACAGTCCTATAATAACCTAAACATCCCCCTTAAATGCTTTCTGGAACAAGTCAGGGAATAGGTAAACACAGTTTGACCAAAATATTAGACTAATTAGAACACTCCATTTCCATATCATTCCAGATTAAGAGACAATGTTAGCAACAATAGTTACTTTTAAATGCTTCCTATGTCCCAAGAACTAGTGTTTTATATGTGGTATCTTACTTAATCCTCATGGCAAACCTTTGAAATGGGTGTTAATTATTCATATTTTCTAGGTAAGGGAAAGGAAGCTCAGAGAGGGTAAGTAACATGCCCAGTATTATACTGCTATTAGATGTGGACCTTGACCCACCTCGCTCAAGTCTGGCTCTTAAACACTATGGTCTGCTGCCCACCTCTCTGTGATATTCTGGGATGCTTATTACTAGAATTTTGAATCATGAAACTTGAAAAGAAGTTCATTGTAACACAGGTTCAACTCTGTGTGTGTAGGACAGTTAGGAGTCTTACCTCATCTTTCATTTCCTTGGCACCTCTCAATTCTCCTTTGAGCTTTAGCATTTTCTGAGCTTTGTTATAAACCTGCAAAAGTCCAAGAATTTAATATGGTAAAAGTAGAAATGAGTCTAGCCCTTTAAAGATTTTCCCATCTGGATGCGTGCTCTAAGCAGAGAGCTTGGAAACATTTCCCAGACTGTTAGCAGTACCTACTTGTCTGTCCATCTGCATTTTCAAAAGTGTGTTAACACCTTCACCAGACAGACAGAACCAAGGGTTTACGTCTTTTCCCAAAAACCAACACTTGGTGGACTAAATCATTTCTGAATTCACAGTTTCTTGGAAAGCAAAAGTTCTGAGATGATCTTACTTTCTATTCTAAGTATTCAATGGCTCAAATATAGTTAACATTATGCACTAATTATGAACCAGACAGAATGTGCACAACCCACATTCTTTCTCAGGATAACCCTGGGAAGTAGATGTTATTATTTTCCTTGTTTTACAGAGGAGGAAACTGAAGTCCAGAGAGGCTATGTGACTTACCCAAGGTCACACGGGCTCTCTTACTACTTCTTGAGAAGCTGCCATTAATTTATAACTGTTACTTTGGAAATACCTGATGATGTGGTTTTTTTCAAAGCATCGGTTTACTCTAATGTGGTGCTTGTAAAGTTATGAAACTTGTAGAGTGCTGAGAATTATCTATATAAAGTCTCAAGGAAAACCAAAGTTTTTTGCGCATGTATGTGTGTAAGTATAGGATGATGATTTTCATCCATTGATTTTCAGGTCATAATGCCCTGACTTATTAAAATAATCTAATTTATTATGTTTTTCACTCTACGACTAGAGGAAATTTCCGCCAGGCACTCACCTGCAGAATAGTTCCAAGAATGAGAAGCTATCAAAATACTCATTCTTTGTAATGAACCACATCCTCCACCCCTAATATAAGCCAAGAGGAAGAAAGAATGCTGGTGAGACATGGAATTTGGAATGTTTTGTGGGGTTGTGTTCTGATGTGCTGCATTGTTTACCCTCTTTAGTCTTTGTGCACAGAGATGCATCATGGGAATGGGGATTTAGCTCAGGCTTACTCAATTGGGAGAGGCCAGGTGATGTCGCAGTGACAAACAACCCCCAAATCTCAGTGACTTAAAACCATGAAAGTTTATTTCTCACTGTGCTACAGGTCCTTTATGAGTCAGCTGGGGCTGCTCTTCATTGTCCTCAGCGGGTAGAACCTCATCTGTATGTTGCCTGTTGCCATGCAGCAGAGAGGGAACACACAGGTTCTTAAAGTGGAAGTGACACACTTCACTTCTGCTCACATTTCATTGGCCAAAACAAGTCACACGGCTATGCCTGACTTCTTCCTTTATGCCTTAAAGGAAATACTGGTGAATGTCACCACATTGGGTGTCTTGGCCGGTCGTATTGCTATAACGAAATATCACAAACTGGGTAGCTTATAAATGACAGAAATTTCTCACAGTTCTGGAGGCTGAGAAATCCCTGACCAAACTGCCAGAAGATTAGGTATTTGGTGAAGGCTGGCTTCAGAGACAGCTGTTTTTGTTTGCTTGTTTTTGTTTGTTTTGTTTTTGCTGTGACTTTGCATGGCTGAAAGGGCATGGGAACGATCTGTAGTCTCTTTATAAGGAAACTAATCCCGGTCATGAGGGTTCCCATTTCTTGACCTAATCACCTCCCAAAGTCCCCATTTCTTTCTTTTTTTTTTTAATTAACATATAATGTAGTATTTGTTTCAGGGGTACAGGTCTGTGATTCATCAGTCTTACAAAATTCACAGCGCTTACCATAGCACATACCCTCCCCATTGTCCATCACCCAGCCACCCCATCCCTCCCACCCCCCTCCACTCCAGCAACCCTCAGTTTGTTTCCTGAGATTAAGAGTCTCTTATGGTTTGTCTCCCTCTCTGGTTCGTCCAAAGTCCCCATTTCTTAATACCATCATTTTGGGGATTAAAATGTCAACACATGAATTTTGGGGGTGACACAAACAATCTACAGCACTAGGCAAATGAGAAGATTAAAAATATTGTGGCATATTCGGCTCAGGTCTTGATCCTGGAGACCCGGGATCCAGTCCTGCATCAGGCTCCCTGCTCGGCAGGGAGTCTGCTTCTCTCTCTGACCCTCCCCCCTCTCATGCTCTCTCTCTCATTCTCTCTCTCTCAAATAAATAAATAAAATCTTTAAAAAAAAAAATCATGTTTAAAAAATATTGTGGCATAAAAACACTAAGCTGGGCTGTAGGCCACCAACCTTCTAAACCTGGTTCAGCACCTAAGTCAAGGAGTGGCCTTTGGAAAGAAAAGCACTCATCTCTCCAAGGCTTTGTTTCTGGCTCTATAAACTGGGAGTGGGGGGTGTTGTATTAAATGACCATTGTCTTTTCTAGCACTAAGACTTACTGATTCAATGTTCTACCTTGATGCACATGTTTCTTTACTTGGAACCATGAATTTAGCCCAAGCATCACACAAAAGTTGGAATGGAACAAATATATCCTTGAGAATAATATTCCTCTACAGGCAGACCTACAGGATGGTCAGGAGATGACTCTTAAATCAAATGAAATCTTATCCCAAAGACAGAAAAATTACTGTCTAGATTGTGATGATTTCATCAACTATGGAGTTACACAGCTACGGCTGCAAGAACCAAAAGTGTTTGGAAGGAAAAATGGAAGGCAGAAGCTCTCATATTTGTATGAAAAGACATTGGGCTTTACTAAGTAAGTGAGAGGAAAAAAAGAGAGAACTAAGTTGTGTTTCATGAAGGAGACGGGAATCCTGTGAGTCACTAACAACAGCAGTGCGCAATTTGGAAGTGCTTATGATGAAAAATATGGAAGGGTTATATGATAAATTTTCCAATGCATTTGACAGTAATGTTTGCCAGATGGACAAGGAAGAGTGCTTTGAGGGAGCCTCTAATGCTTTATAAAATGGTCATGTGAGCCTTCACAACGCTCTCTGAGGAGTGTGGCGGGACCAATATTTTGTAGAGGAGAGAACTCATTACAGAGGGAGGGGTTCCCTACCTCATCCGTGGATACTGATATCTGGGTCTAGGACTTGGATGTCTTCTCTTTTCTCAAACCCTTATTCTGTGTCTTCTGTGGTGCTGTCTCCTGCATCTCTTTTGAGACCTTCACTTCTTCATGCCTCATCTCTTCCACTGGCATATCCAATTCTGCTGCATCTGCCCAGGGAACTGCTTTCTTGTACTCAAAAGATATGCCCCTTTTTTTCCCCCCAGCAGGCCTTCCCTTGGTGACAGCTGTGACCAGAAAAACAAACAAACAAAAAAACAGTTGTAGTGAAAACAGAAACTTGGTCAGAGCATCTAAGTGATGTTTGTGCCTCTGGGTAGGCCTCAGTCCACACTAAGTGTACTTTATAGATTCCCAAGAAACACCTAGCACTGTACCTTACATGAGTGACTAAGTTTAGCAGGTATGAAATCAGGTGTGCAAAGAAAAAGCAACTGCTTTTCTATTACTCAACCTGGTTACTGAGTCCCATTTTCACCAAATGGCAGAAAGCAAAATCTTAGTTATTTCTGAGAAAGTGCCATCATTTTCAGGTTAAAAATAAATCAGTTCATGATTCCCTCCATCTTTTTAAGGTCTCTTCAGAGTACACCTAAATTCTGGCCGAGGTTGGATTCTGGCATCAGAGGTGGCTCTGGTCCATGGTCACGGGCATCTCTCCCAGCTGGAGTATGCTGTGATGTCTGTGTCCTGGTCAACAGGCTGCATGTACTGCATCTTCTTCATACTGTGGGCTTTGGGGCTGCTGACCCTCTTTCATTCTCCAAGGATGCTCCTAATGCAGAGAGAGACACACACACGTCAGATTGGTCTCAGGCCCTTTCTTCGTAGACCCGCCCTAACATCGTTCTGCATTTTACCTGGAAAGGTGTTGAGAAGAAGTGTATAGGATCCTAAGATCTTGCTCACTTTTCTGCCCCCCATTCCTGGTATTGATCAAAAATATCTTCTGCCCCTGGTTTGTTTGCTAAGCCTATCTGGGATTCTACTGTTTCCCCAACTCTTGTCCACCTCATCAGTCTCACCAGGGTCTAATTCTCTTGCATATGCCCAAATTCCCCTCTCCTTCCTCTTTCCTAACTCAGAGAGGCTTTGTTTAGTTTTTGGGAGAGGAAGGAAAAAGAGTACAAGTGAATGAATCCAATGAAGTACAGGTTGAGTGGGCAGGATGGGAAACAAGTGTTAGTGTTTCATATACCATCTACCCACATGAAGTTACACTAATTCCATAACCACAGACTGCTGATGCTGGTTCTGTCCCTAAGAAACTGGTAACTAACTGCCTGGGTGTACGGATGGACTATTAGCCTTAGAAAAATGAACTTCTGGTTATAAAAGAAATAAGAACTGGGGATGTAATGTACAACATGATGACTATAGTTATCACTGCTGTATGGTCTATTTGAAAGTTGAGAGTAAATCCTAAGAGTTTTCATCACAAGGAAAAAAAGCAATTTTTTTTTGCTTTGGTATCTATATGAGATGTTAACTACACTTATTATGGTAATCATTTCACAATATATGTAAATCAAGTCATTATGCTATACACATTAAGCTTATATAGTGCTGTATGTCAATTATATCTCAGTAACACTGGAAAAAAATTTAGGAGATAAAGTTAAAGTTATCCCTGGGGGCTAATCTAAACCAATAGGTTTACCTACACTCAGCCATAAGTCTTTCCTTTATTCTTGCTGGGTTTTAGATTTTTCTCCAATGTTCCACCTCCTACCAATGAAAAAACTGTGATCAATTCTAGAGCTCTTAATTATTGAAATAATGAGATGATACTCAATGTTTCCTCTATTTTTAAAAATGTGTGAGCACCATGAATTGACGAGGATGCTCCTTGTACAATAAATTATTTCTACCCAGAATGCATGGATGGAGCCATAGAGTGCAGAAACTTGGCATGAACAGAGTCTACTTCTTTGGATCCAAACTCAGTTCTAAAAGAGAAATTCCCTGATCATGTAGGGCATATCTAATAGGGGAATGTGGTAGGAGGAGATGACATGGGAGATGGTTTTGTCAGGGTTTGGGGTTCTGCACCATAACTTAGTGAATAGGAACTTGACACCAAGGTTGAGTCATAGTCCAACCCCAGGACAGAGGCTTTTCTGGAGAGGAAGCATGGCTAGTTGGGTCTTCCCAGAAGGAGACTTTGTAATGGCAGAAGAAATGAGGGTCCAGTAGGAACAAGAGAAGGGGTTCCAGGATTTATCAGCCTCACTGTCACAGGTGAAATTCTCTCCCCATGGCTATCTTCTTTGGTACTTTTTACTGAGGCTATTATTGCCTATTCCAGGATCCATACTTCTTATCTTGCTTAGTAATAGAGCCCTAATTTTATTGGGGTGTCCATGTGCTCATCTAAAAGGCTATGAAATGAACAAAGGGAAAAAAAGAGACAACCCAAAAAACAGACTCTTACCTATAGAGAACAAACAGATGGTTACTGGAGGTGGGGGATGGGTGAAATAGGTGAAGGGGATTAAGAGTACACTATCTTGGGGCACCTGGGTGGCTTAGTCAGTTGAGCAACTGACTTTTGGTTTCGGTTCAGGTCATGATCTCATGGGTCCTGGGATAGGACCTTGCATGGGGCCCCTGCCTCCACCCCATGTTGGGCCCCATGGGAGTCCCTGCTCAGCAGGGTGTCTGCTTGGAAGGTTGTCTCCCTCTACCCCTCCCCCCACTCTTGCACACATGCTCTCTCTCAAGTAAATAAATAAATCTTAAAAAAAAAGTACACTTATCTTGATGAGCACTGAGTAATATATGGAGTTGTTGAGTCACAATATTGTATACCTGAAACTGATATAACACTGTATGCTAATTATACTGGAATTAAAATAAAAATAAGTAAATAGAAGACTACCTATCCCAACTCTCTTGTAGCTAGCTAGGTATGGCTGCATGTCTAAGTTTTTTTCAATGAGATGTAAGAGGAAATACTGTGGGAAACTTCCAGAAAACCTTCTTAATTAGCAGTAGTGCACAACTCTTTGTTCCTTCCTCCTTCCTGATTGCTTGGAATGCTGATTTAACCCAGCAAACATTTGGAACAGGAGGAGATGCTCATAGAGACAGAACAGAAAGAGCCTAAGCCCCTGAATGGTGTGGAAACACCATTCCAGCCCTGGACAGAGAGAGGGATTTCTCTCTTAAGTCACTGTTATTTTGGATTTTTTGTTTCATGCAGCTGAATCTAATGGAAATAAATGGAAAAAGTATCCTTATTTATGTTCTTCTCAGAGAGAACTTTCTACAACTCACTCCCAATTTTTAGCACCTCAACAGGCTGTTTCTACTGTACATTTTATTTTTTAAATATTTTACTTATTTGACAGAGAGAGACAGCGAGAGAGGGAACACAAGCAGGGGGAGTGGGAGAGGGAGAAGCAGGCTTCCCGCAAGCAGGGAGCCCGACGCGGGGCTCGATCTCAGGACCGCGGGATCACGACCCAAGCCGAAGGCAGTCGCCCAACGACTGAGCCACCCAGGTGCCCCTCTACTGTACATTTTAGAACCCCTATTTCATTATGGACCAACCCTTCACCCCACAGATATTTTTCTCAAATGCCTCTTCCTTTCCTTGACACTTGACTTGGTTTTCTCTTGATACATCAGCTCTTTGGTTTCACTCTTTTTCTCCACTTGATGTTTGGAGTAGGGGGATCCAGAGTGGGGAAGAGAGTGACATACTCTATCCTCCTACTGACACCAGCAATATTCCCATGCCATTTAGTAAAATTTCCTCTGTTGAAGTACACACTCCTCTAATCTTGGTTGCCACTATGATTGACTGACATGGCGAAAACTCTCCCACCTACCTGATTGTTCAGTATCTTTCCTTTTAAATGAGAGATCTTCTTTCTGCCTGTCCAAAAATCACACACCTTCAAAACCCAACTCAACTGCCATTTCTGTCATCTTCCGTCCAGCCACATGTACTATTAACATGTGTATGGCAACTACTATATGTCAGGCACAGTTATAAACAAAAAATAACAGAATTAATCCTTGCAGCAGCCTTGCCAGGTAGGTAACCCCTTATACTCCTACATCCTACAGCACTTTATAATGCTTTTAACACAACACAACCTGCCTTTATTATGGTTATTTGTGATTTGCTTTGTCTTTCCACACAGCCAGCAGTGGTCTACTCTTGTGAAAGATGGGGAACATACAGACCTATCTGAAATAATTTTAGATTTCCAGAAAAGTTGCAAAAATAGTCCAGAGAGTTCCTATATACCCTTTCTCCAGCTTTCCAATGTTAGCATCAATAAGACATAATGTTGATATGTCTTAAACTGATGATGTTAACATTGGTCATTTGGTTATGCTGGTGTTTACCGAGTTCATCCACTATACAGTTATCCTATTTTCTCCATTATAATTAATAACTTTTTAAGATGGGGGAGATACTTTGAGAGTATATAAATATCCTGTTTTTTTTTTTTTTCTGAAACTCTCACCCACTATTTTTAGCAAGGTGGATCTTGCTTACAACAATTATTGCTGCAGTATTGTAGTAATGATTTTATATTTCCTTTATTCCTTCTACATTTATTCATTGGAATTCTTCCTAAGGAAGAGCTGCTCGCTCTTTCTTTCTTTCTTTCTTTCTTTCTTTCTTTCTTTCTTTCTTTCTTTCGGTATGAACTCATGGTTATCTATTTTATTCTGTGGGTTATAATCTAATATAATTGTTTATTTTGTTGCTCAAATGTTCTAAGTTTGGCCATTGGGAGCTCTTTCAATTTGGCTCCTAAATTTTTTTTTTAAGATTTATTTATTTGAGAGAGAAAGAGAGAGAGCGTGCACGCACTGGGGGGAGGGGCAGCGGGAGAGGGAGAGAGAGAATCTCAAGCAGACTCCCTGCTGAGCATGGAACCAGACCAGGACCCTAAGATCATGACCTGAGCCACCCAGGTACCCCAGCTCCTGTGTCCTTTCAATAAGCCCCCATCCTTTCTTGCATACTTCCTTACTTTTTGGCACTTCAAGATGCTTCAGGCTCATCTTTTATCTTCCTTGCTCCAGCCATTTCTTTATGGAGTCACGGTTCATATTTTGACTCAAGTTATTGACCTTGGGCAAGTTACCTTTTCTGAGTCTCCGTTTTTTCACTTTGAAAAAACTGGAGTAACAGTGCCTACCTTACAAGGTTGTTGTGGAGATTTAAAAAATTATACATATAAAACAGGGGTAATATTTAAAAAACCATAATGGCCTGTTCTCCTTTGCCCTTTCTAGCATTGAATCTGCTTTTTGAGTTGCCCCAGGCTGCCTTCTTCCTGGTGCTATGCAACAAGAGTCTTGCCTTGAGAAAGGATTTTCTAAATTCCTTTACCTTCTCTCCACATGTTAGCCCCCTCTACCTTCTCCCAGATTTCAAATCGTTCAATGAAAAAGCCAAGGCCTTTTGGAGGCAGTGTTTTTAGCTGGCATTTCCTTGGATGCCTGCTCTTCAGGAGGAGAGGGGTTAAATACTTTGGGATAACTTCAGCACGGAACTGCCAAGTCTCTTAGGTTCAGCTCAGCAATCAAACTACATAACCTAATAGAGCCCCTGGTGCTATGGGAAACACAAGACACTGATTTATATTTTAATATCAGTAATTTCCACAAGAGCAACATTTCTGAGTGTCATTTTACAATTTCTGTCAAATGCCAGCTCAGTTTTTCTTAATTCTGTTTATTGTGTCTGAATTTGCAACCTCATCCGCAATGCAGATTCTTGGCTCCCAGGAGAAAAGAACATTTTCATCTTTCTCTGGAATGGGAGGGATGGGGATAGAAGCAGAAACAGGCCTATAAAATAATTGGAAATATAAACGAAGTATTGTTTATTAAGAATGGTTATAAAGTACTTTTAGTTAAAAAGAAGCAGGGTGGGGGGGCACAGTACTGAACAAAATGCAAAAAAAACGACACACAAAAGTTGGTGCTTGAGATCCAAACTGGAATCGTTCCTTCCAGAATGGAGAACTGTTCTGTACACGGCAAAATTGAGAAGAGGGAACCAATGTGGGGAGTATTTGACCACATTTACTGTAAGTAAGATGGTTGCTCTGGCCATTAGCACTGCAGCAGGTTATAAAGTGCTTTGGGATCCTTAAGGATCAAAGGTGTGTGGCTACATAAATGCCAGATGTTGCCATTAGGAAGAAGGAGCCTGGTTCTCTGCTGTGTTCTTTGAACATCTCATAAAAGTAAGAACAAAGCTGGTGCTGTTGGCACCAAACCACATCTACTCAGCGTGCTGACAGGGTGGGAGTGCTTCCTGAGGCTCCTGGCTGCAGATGTGTGCCCTTGAACATCCATTGTCGTCCACCCGTTCCCTGCGGGCCTGCCGCTCCAGTTTCTACATCAGTCCTTTTCCAGACGGTAATGAGCAACCTCCTGGAAGAGGGCAACATAATGTTCCTGTCTGAGGCCTGAAATTTAGCTTTGGCTCGAGAGGATCTCTCCTTTTCTTGTTACGGAAAACCCAGCCGAGAATTTGAAGCAGGGCTCCAGTTAACCGTGAAGCTTCTTGCGAGGCTGCTCAGGGCCTTTCCCAAACAGGAATGTTGTTGCCTCTGTAACCCTTTTCTGCGAAGCCAGGGCTCCCTTGAGGTCAGAGCAAGCCCCAAACCGTTTGCGAAGACCTCGTGCTTTTCACCAGCATCCTTCAGTTTCATACACTCCAAATCCAACATCATGTCTCATTGCCGAACCTCTGGCGGAAGCCGTGTTGAGTTTCTCAGTGGAGCTATCGACCACATTGACTGAAGCGGCAGCAACGTGTTTCTCCCCGTCCGAAAGGGTAAAAATAACAGGAACAAGTTGTCGGAAATGAAATTTCAATTCATCCACGCCCTTTCTACACTTCTGCTGTGACTCCCAAGCAGGGATCAATAGTGTTTAGACAGCCAAGGAGATTTTTTCCCCTCTTAAAGCACCAGATCAATAGTGGAAAAAAAAAAAAAAGAAAAAAGAAAAAAAAAATCCTCCAGCCCTCTGTGTGTGTTGTGGTAAATGTGAACAAATCAGAGGCCTTTGGCTAAATGGATTGACTGAAGCAGCACAGTCTGGCGCTTTGGAACTGAGAGCGCATCAACCGCACAAGTGGCAGTGAGGGAGGAAAGCCGCCAGGCTCCAGTGCACTCCAGTGCTCCCTCGGTGCCGGTGACAAGGAGGCTGTAAAGGGAATTTCTGTCTCCAAAACAAAGGGAAGGAAGGAAACTTTTGTGGGTGTGTTGTAGCATGTGCGCGTGACTTTTTAAAAAATTAGAAATACCCAGTTGGGACCATTCATGGAAGTGCATTTCATGGGAAGACAGCTTGGGCCATGGGGTACTCCCCACTTCCTCTCCATTTTGTCTTTTGCTTTTTATTTTATTTTTTAATTACTTAATTAGTTATTTTTTAGAGGGGGGGAGGGGGAAGGGACAGAGGGAGAGGGAGAGAGAGAATCCTAAGCAGGTGCCACGCCTAGCCCCAGCCCAGATGCAGGGCTCGAACCCACAACCCTGAGATCATGACTTGAGCCAAAATCAAGAGTCCAATGCTTAACAAGCTGAGGCACCCAGGCGCCCCATCTTTTGCTTTTTAAATGTTTATTTATTTTTTTAATTAAAATGCTCAGCTACGTATGGCTTTTTCTTGTTACTTCATGAGGTTTATTCCCATATGCTGCCCAGCTCTCAGACATCTCCACCTGGAAAGATCCTGAAGGCTGAATTTGTCAAAGGTCATTTTTTCCACTCACCTGGTTTCCTCCTTTGTCCCTACTGATCTCTGAGGCCATTTCTAGCTCACCCTCTTACTCCCATTATATATGAGAGAGAGAAACTGGGTCAAAGCTCAATTCTGATTTTCCTCAAATGATTTACCCACGAGCAACTTCTCCTCTCACTATGACAATTTCTGTATTTTATTACATCCCTTTTCCCCCCACCAGAGACAATACAGTGTGCAGATATTCACATGGATAGTCTAGTTACAAGAGTGACTTCCAAATCTGGTCCTTCTTCTTCAAGAAGCAGGCAACCAGTGGATTGCAGCTGTAATTATGGTGTGAGAAGCTGAAGACTTTTGAAGTGGGTTGTCACAAAACAGTTCTTTAATTTCACCTGGAAAAGCTAACCCAAGGACTCAAAAGATTGCCACATAGTTGGTGCTACTTTGTGGGATTAAAAATTATTTATGTTGCAAAACCCAAAAGTGAACTGCTATGGACATGTGTACATCACCCTTTATTATAAAAGACTTGTTATTCTTATGATTATTGCATTAATTTCTGCAGTGAATTAAGATTCCGCTTGAAATAAAGCATTGGTTAAAGCTGGTATAGAAGTATATAAAAGCAATAGCAGGTCAACCTGTACTAGTTTAGATAATACAGTCTTGTAGTTGGTTTAGTTAAATAAATGTCTATAATCATATATAAAAGAAATGATTCTTACCGATTATGTTATAAACAGAAGCTTCTCTGGAGTCACTTGCTGTGCCTTATGAGCCCATATTTTAGACCAGACCTGTTCTGGTTACAATTACATTCACTGGCATATCTCAAAGGTATCCTAGGAGAGAGATACACCTCAGTCACTTCAAATAGTCAAGAGGTCAGGTGATAGTAGAAAAAGTCCCTCTCAATGGATATTTCCAAGAGAAATAGAGACTATAAATATTAATTTATTCAGTAATTAAAAACTGCAAAGAACCCAGTATGCATTAGGTGAACAGAAATGAACAATGACAAATGTAACTACAAGAGTACTGGTGCCATAAAATAGCCCACTTCCCTCCCGTAGGGGCTTCACGCAGTGAGGGGCCTAGTGACTGCAACCTCTCCCTTTCTAATGATTCTTCTTATTAGCATTTTAAAAGTTTAAGCATTTGAATATATAATGTAGTCAAGCAGTTCCAAAGTGTGAAAAGGCATTGGACTGGGTTTCCATTTGCCCCTCACTTCCTTTTTTTTTTTTTTTTGAGAGGGAGGTGGGGAGGGGCAGAGGGAGAGGGAGAGAGAGAGAATCTTAAGCAGGCTTCCATGCCCAGGGCAGAGCCTGATCTCATGACCCTGAGATCATGACCTGGGCCGAAATCAAGAGTCAGATGCTTGGGGCGCCTGGGTGGCTCAGTTGGTTAAGCGACTGCCTTCGGCTCAGGTCATGATCCTGGAGTCCCTGGATGGAGTCCCGCATCGGGCTCCCTGCTCGGCAGGGAGCCTGCTTCTCCCTCTGACCCTCCCCCCTCTCATGTGCTCTCTCTCTCTCTCTCATTCTGTCTCAAATAAATAAATAAAATCTTAAAAAAAAAAAAAAAGAGTCAGATGCTTAACCTACTGAGCCACCCAGGCGCCCCTGCCCCTTACTTCTAGTCTCTACCCCTCCTGCCTCGGTTCCATGCCCGGTGAGGCGCACCTGTGGGCCTGTCAAGCAGCTCACTTGCCCTCTGGCCTCTGTTGGTTTGGCAGATGTGGAGCACCAGCAGAAGATCAGAGGGAGGGAGGGCTGTGCCATATTTGCACATATGCCCTCAGACCTGGCCCTGGCAGCTCCCCAGCAGTGACCGAGGCTGGGGTCACACTTCTGCCAGGGGCCCTTCCAAGCAGCTGCTCTGCTGCCCACTTCAGTGAGGTTTGCTCCACCCCTGGCCCTTGAGGTCTGGGGATGGTTAAGGCCTACTCTTACTCTCCCTGGGCATTGCATGATAACATGTAGCTTCCTTACACCCTGCTCACGCCTTTATACCTGGTTCCTTGATAAAAGAGTCCATGAATTGCTCAGCTTGAGCGTGCCATCTGCTTCCTGCTGGGACCCTGATTAATTAAGTAAATGGTGAAAAGTCCCATTAGCTGGCGACTTAGTTGTATTAGTTTCCTAGGGGTGGTGTAACAAAGTACTGCAAACTAGGTGGCTAAACAGTAGAAATTTATTGTCTCATAGTTTTGAAGGCTAGGAGTCTGAGATCAAGGTGTGGGCAGGGTTGGTTCCTTCTGAGGAGGGCTGGGAGGGAGAATCTGTTCTGTGCCTCTCACCTAGCTTCTGGAGGTTTGCCCGCACCCTCCTATCTCAGCCTTCATTTTCACATGGTGTTCTCTCTGTGTGCATGTCTGTCTTCAGATTCCCCTTTTATAAGGACAGCAGTCATATTGGATTAGGGACCCACCCTACTCCAGTATGACCTCATCTTAACTAATTACATCTGCAATGACCCTATTTCCAAATGAGGTCACATTCTCAGGTGGTGGGGGTTAGGACTTCAACATATGAATTTTGGGGGACACAGTTCAACCCATAACAGCATTTAAATATGCTCACGTATCTTCCATTATACTAAAAAAAAAAGCCTCTCCTGACCTCCACCTATTGTCTGCTCTCTCCTCCCCACTACTCCCCACTCATCATGATGAATACATTGTTTGCATTTGCTGTCTCTTTATTTTTCCTCCACCCCCTTCTCCAGCCTCCATCCCCACCCAGCGGCAGCAACTCTGATTGGTGGAGGTCAAACTTTTGTTGTCAGATCCAATGGGCTTTTTTTGGTCTTTATTACATTTGACAAACTTGACAGCAGTGCTACTTCCACCTTCTAGAAACACTTTCTGTCCTTGGTTTCTGAGAACCAAGTTTTCCACCTGCTTTTCTGACTGCTCCTCAATATTTTTGGCAAGGAAAGTACCTCTTCTGCCCTGAAATGGTCCCCAAGACTCTCCCTTGTCTTGTCCTTCTCTTTCTCATTCTACACCCTCTCTGATCTGTTCTATCCATTGTCCTGATTTCAGTTACTGTTCATATGAGGTCGCTCCTGGAACAAAATCTCTAGCACAGATCTCCATTTGGAGCTCCAGATCTATATATGCAACTGCCGTCTAGACAGCTATTCTTGATTGTTCCATAGATTTCTGCAGTTCAACATCTCCAAAACTGAGCTAATAATCCTCTACTCCAAACCTGTTACTCCTCCTGTGTCACCTATTTTATTTACTTAACAAAAACACATAAGGCATTTATTATGTGCCAGGCACTATTCTGAGCACGTCACCATTAACTCATGTAATTTGCATAATGACTCTAAGAATAGGTATTCTGGTTATCTTCATTATAGATAAGAAAATGAGGCACAGAGAGATTAAGTAACTTACCCAAGACTACACAGCAGTAAGGGGTAAAGCAGGGATTCAAACACAGGTAGCCCAACTCTGCACTACCTGGAGTCTGTGCTCTGACCCACTATTACAAGTTGCCTCAGTGAAAGGTACCACAAAACTCATTCCATCTGTTCAAGCCCAGAAATGTAAGCACCATCTTGAATCTTCTCTCCCTCTTACCCTCCCTCTTTCCCCCTCTCTCTCATCAACTCCCTGTCCTCTCCTCCCACCACTCACCAAGTCCTGCCTGTTGTATCTTTTAAATAAATCTTTTAATTGTCCCTCTTTTCTTCATCCCCAGTGACCCTGCCTATTCCTCCAGCAATTAGAGATATGATCATGTCATTTACTTGCCTAAAACCTTTCAATAATTCTCCACCATTCTCATGATAGGAAGATTCTTAAAATGGTTTATGAGGTCCTCCTTGACCTGTGTCCTGCTTTCCTGGCCCTCTCCGCCCTTCTTCGTATTCCCCACCGTAGCTTTATTGAACTATGCTCAGTTTCTCAGACATACCCTCAATCTTTTGCCCATGCTGCTTGAGCTACATGTATCATTTCATTTCCCTCCTCCTGTCATCTTTGGGCTAATTCCAGCTGGTGCCTCAGGACTTCCAGGGTAAATATAATTTTCTCTACAAAGCCTTCTCTGGTTCCCAAAGCCTGGGTGTTTCCTCCAAGCACGTGGTCCTACTCTTATCCCTTGAACATCCCTAACAAGGCAGTCATCACACAATATTAGAATTGTAAGTGTACTTGTCTGTATTTCCCTCTACCTGTAAACTCCATGGGTCGAGACTATATTTTTCTTGTTTACCATCTTAACTCAAGTGAGTAGACAAATACCTGGCACATAGTAGATGCTAAGTAATATTTACTGAAAGAATAAAGAGCCAACTAACTACTTTATAGTGAGAAATCACTATCATGTGAGCTGGAATACTTGCAGTCCATATGTCCAACACACCCTCTGACTAACATCAGAAACCAAAGAGGTTTTGGGTGACAGAATCAGAACTAAGGACATTTAAAGAGTCTCGTGTTGAATGGCAACTGGCTAGGACAACATCATGTAACTGTCTTAGATAGCAGAGACAGATAGTAACTGTCTCAGATACCAAATGGGCTGGTACTATCAATCTGTTAGCCAAGGTTCGCTCTCTCCTAGACATTCCTCCTAGACATCTGGAGGGGTCCAGACATCAGTCCCTCCATGACTATATTTTTCTCCCCCCTCTGCATCATGAGATTGATAAGCTCTTTCCTTAAGTAGGATACTCTGGTACAGTCCGGTCATCAGATCTGAGAGCTAATCTGTCTCTCTAAGGCGACTCTGGGTATGGTTCAGCTCTCAGAACAATTTTTCTCTCATTTACAAGTTCCAGGGGAAGCCCCCTTGTAATCTACTATGAACTAGCAGACTATCCCAAAGGGTTACTGTAGTTCAGAGGTGTAGTGGATCACTTTCTTTTGGAACAATCAAAAAAGACTTTCTGGAGATGGTTACATTTGATCTTACCTTTGATTCTGCTAAGGGCAGATGGGCTGTATTCTGGGATACTGGGGAGAAATGAGAACTTCCAACTAGAGCTAGAAGAGTGGGAGAGGCAGGGTTGTGAAAAGATTTAGATGCTAGAATGCAGAGTCTGGAATGCATCGAGAAACAACAGGGAGGCAATTTTGCGTGTGGGAGTGACATCTCAAGAATTGCTTCAGGCAGATTAGTCTGGCCTCTGTGTATAGGAGACAGGGTGGACAAAGGTAGGAAGAAGAGAAGGCCCAGAGCGCTAGACAAGAATTAGGAGATGACTATTCCCAAATAAAAAGAGCCACCTTAACAGAGGTGATAGATAAGAAATCTGTTTCTGTAATTTGTCACTACAATAGTATAAAATTATATCCAAATATATAAACACATCATACTGAAGTTTATTAAACACTGATAAAAGCAATCAAATAAAAGCACTTCATTTCTGAAGAAATATTTACTAAATGAAACCTGGCCGGGGGTGAGATTTAAAATTGCCCCATTGGGACAATCCTCTATTTCTTGAATGGTTTATTTTTTTTCACCAGATTAGATCTGGTTACAGTGGGCTCGAAGAACTGTCCACATTCAATTGGGTTAGATTAAAGTAGTCTGAGGTACTTAGTCAAGTAATGGAGACTTGGAAACCTTTTCCATCCACACAACTTCTGTTGGAGTGGGATCTATCCTGTATCCTGTAGGATTATTTGCCCAACATTTCATTTATAACCCTAAAGGGTTGAGGTGAGGTGAAGGTAGGGCTGATTTTGGATGGGGGTGGGTAAGAGGTTGGGCAGGTAGACTACTTATATCAAACCCATTTGTATTTCGGTCTTTTTCCTGTAGCCATTCTCCAGGGATCCAGTCATGGAGGGAAGGGAGAGTGAGGTGGTTACATATGGGCGCTGCTATTGTTATGTTGGAAAATACTTTTTGATGAACAGTCATTTCCTTCCACTGCCAGAGGGTGTTGATAATGAGCAAATTACCTTTTACTCCCTCTGGTGTGGATGTGAAATTGGCTGTTAATAGAGTTGCTAATGCTACCGGGTTAGCATGTGATTGTTCTACTTTAAGCCAATTTAAGGTATGTTTGGGGAGTAGCCAATCAGACATCTTGCTAAGAATATCGGCCCAACTGCAGCATTTAATATCAAGAAACCTGCCTCACCCACAGATGTGAATGAGCGGGAAGTGCTGAACGTGCTGTCATTAACGTGAAATGTTTTAATACAATGTCTTTTTCCCTTTGTAGGTACAAGAATGGTCTCATTAGGCAAATACCAAATGTTTGCAACATAGGATGGGACCCATTTCAAACCCCAATAATATAGAATGCTATCAGCCAATGATGTACTTTGTTTAATCTAACAATGGGTTAATATCGGTCATTTCATTACTGCTTGTTATGCAGTGAAAGCTTACTAGAAAATGAATGTTCAGAAATTAGTTGAAAGGAGCAAAAAAGGTGAGAGATTTTACCGAGTTATATGCTCGATTGGGCTAATTAAAGGCACAGATGCATTAGTAGGTTATGGGAACATCTTCGATTTCTAAAGATGCTTGCCTAGAGGGGGATGGTGTATTCTATCCTACACGGCATTGTGAGCCTCAAGGGAAGGGAGCATAGCTTTTCTCTCTTACATTCTCCCTGGCCCTCCCCCTACAGCACCTAGCACCACCTGGCACCTGGTGGCGGAATTGAGTGCATTGCTTGGGGAAGTTTCTTGATTAAATAGGATATTCTTGAACAAAGCACTGTTGATTTGTGATTTTTGTGTTTTATTGGCTTTTCTTGTTTTAAATGTAAAGCTCATTAACCACACACAAAGGAGGAAACAGGTATGAAGGATGGAAAATAAAACTCAACTGATGTGATACAGAACAGGTACTGTGTATGCCATTCTGGTTTGGATTAATTGGGCTTGGCACTACTATGGCTCCTGTCACCTGATCAGTTTACAGGGCTGAAGAAATAGCGGGAATGGGAAGTGCTGGTACCTAATAATACCCCACCCTCACCCGCTGCCAAAATGCCTCCCAAGGAAATTCTAGGCTCACGATCTCTGAGTTGCTGTAAAGATCGGTGGCTGTGGAAAACTCATCCTTAATGATCTTCTGCTCATTCAACAAATATTTGCTGAGAGCTGCCTTGTGCCAGGCTGGAATCCAGAAGCAACTAGGACAGGGTCCCTGACCAAGGGAGCTCAGAGTATAACGGGAGACACTTACCCAAAAACAATATATCGTGATAAGTAGGCTGGTAAAGGGTGATTAAAAGCTTCAGCATTTGGAAAATACTTTTAGAGTTGACTTTTTTTTCCCCTAAACAAACACACATGGTACTTACAATGTTTCAGGCACAGCTCTAAAGACTTTAAAAATATTAACTCATTGGCGTACCTGGGTGGCTCAGTTGGTTAAGCGTCTGACTCTTGATTTCACTTCAGATCATGATCTCAGGGTGGTAGGATCGAGCCCAACTTGGGCTCTGCGCCCAGCAGGGAGTCTGTTGAGATTCTCTCATTCCCTCTCCCTCTGCCCCCTCCCTGCTCTGTCTCTCTCAAATAAATGAATAAATCTTTAAAAAAACTAATTCATTAATTCTCATAACAATTTTTGGAGGCAGATACTATTATTATCTTCATGCTATAGTTGAGGAAATTAGTAACAGACAGGTTAAGTAACTTGCCCAAGGTCACATAGCTCATCAGTGCAGAGTCAGGATTTGAACCCCCACCATCTGGCTCCAGAGTCCATGCCCTCTACCACTACCATATGCTGCCTTCCTATTAAGCCTGGAAGATGAGTGGGATTTAAGCAGATGAGAGAGGGGGAATGTGTGACATGAGTATTCCAGGGTCAGCATTCCAGGCAAAGGGAAGAGCTTGTCCAAGAGCCTCCATGTCTAATTCCATGTGGTACACGAGAAGAACCCCCAGGGGTCAGAGTAGCAGGATAAGTGGGGTGCTGTTTGGGGTGTGAGTGCCAACACTGGAGGGATGGGCAGAGAAGGAAGCTGGCTAGGATGGCTGAGAAGGGTCTCACCCAAAGAAAGCCAGTAAAAAGACCTCTCTAAAGGGGAGAAGGCAGAGAAATGATAGTGGGGTCCATGGTGTATCTGCTACAGAAGTTTAAGAGGAGGAAAATCAGGCCATTATTTTGGAGATCAGGAGGTCACTGCTGACCTTTGTGACCTTGTGGCTAGAACAAAGGACTGAAATTACCCACAGTTGACCAGAAGTTTCTAGGAGGAGAGGGTGGTGTGAATGTTTCCCTGCAAGTTTTATAGTAAAGGGAAGATGGGAGAGAGAGAGAGTAAAGGGAATAGAAGGCAAGCTAGTGAACTTAGCTAAGGATCAGAGAAGGGGAAGGCAGAGAGTTAGGGGTGAGAGAGAGGTGGGGTGGGGGAAGCATCAGGGATGCGTAAGTTTGAGGTTTGGAATTTCTCCCCCCCAAACCTCAACCTGAATTTGTCTCTGGAGAACAACTTATTCTATTGTTATTTTAATTATTATTATTAATTGCTATTTTATTATTAATTATTATGATTTTTCAGGCAATGGAACATAACATACAGAGGGTCAGATGCACTATAATACAGGGGTTTTATAAAACATCCTAGGCTACGAGGACTTTGAGAGAAGACTTGTGTGTCCCCAGCAGAGTGCCAGGCGGAGAGTGGGTTCTCAGAATGTGTTTGTTGAATGAATAAATGGGTTTTATTTACATTTTTATTGTGAATATTATTAAAAAAAGAATATGGCACTGATTTTAAAACACTCGGAAACACAGTCATAAAAACTAACATTTTATGGACTGCAAATCATTTTATGGAAATGTTGCAAATATATATATCCATCCTGCCTGAGGCCTTGAAGTAATAGGACCATTATAGGATTTCTCATTGGGTCATCAAAAAAGTTTCTGATCTCATATTCCTGCTACTTTACAGACAGAATCTGTATTTTATTAAAGGTAGGAAAAATAAATTGTTCTTGAAGCATAGGGTATAGTTAAAGGTGTTAAGAAAATGTAAAACAATTTTACTAGTGTCTGAACTACTAATTGGGATAAATGTTTATTCTCAAAATGTTCCAGCATTGTCTTTCTTTTTCCAGAAAGTTCAGGCATATGCCACTAAAAATACATTTAGTACATTTGAGAATATTTTTCAAGTGATTTATTGGGGTAATGTATGGATTATTTATTTAAATATATCTCTTATTTCCAGTAATGCCACAACCTCATTAGAAGCGACTTGGCTCATTGCTTAAGCAAAATGATTTCCCTATTTAGGACTTCTTTAAAAATAGGCTATTTTCCTCTCACCATTTACCAGAATTTGGGATCTATTTTTAGAAAAGATGGGTAAGGTCATAGCCCTAAGCCTTAGGGAATTCCTCTAGAAGTTGTGTCTGTTGTATATTCTGGTTCATTTTTCTCCCTTCCTGATTCTCCAGAGTGGAGGGAATTCTCCACTTGAGGTGGGAGGGCACAGCTCCTTCTCTGGGGGATTGTGGAATCCTCGGGAGAGGCTCTGTTCTGTATTTTCAGTGGCAGGCACCCAGCCAGTAGAGTATGGGGCCTGGTTTTAGCAGTGAGAAATCGCTTGTGCTCTTTGGGGACATCAGAGCACTATTTGACATATTAGCAAATGAAATTTGCTAACTAGTGAGTGTGCAATGCATAATCACCTCTCTGTGGTTGATACATTTAGATGCTTAGAACATGCATGTAAGTTATAAAGCAGAATAAAATGATATGTGTGATCCCTTTGGGATCTGAAACACTCCCGGTGTGGCATCCAAGAGTTCCTTCTGTTGCATTCTTCTGACCCTGCCTTCCCCCTCAGAGAAAACCACCACCCTAAATTTCATGATTATTACTTATCTGATAAAAAATACTTTTATCACATATGTAGGTACCCCCCTCACCCAAGCAATATGTTATTTAAGTTTACTTGCTTTTGAGCTTTAGAAAAATTTTATCATACTGTACTTAACCTTTTGCAACTGGCTATTTTCATTCGACGTTGTTCGCCAGATTCATCCATGTGGTTGTATTGAGCTATGGTCCATCCATTTCACTGCCATATGACAGTCTCTTGTGGGGATATGGCACAGTTTATTTATCCTTGTTCCTGGAAATGTACAGTTAGGTTGTTGTCGGGTCCTTAGTTATGGCAGAGCTGGGCTGCTGTGTGCATTCCTGGGCATTCTCAGGTGCTTATGCAAGTGTTTCTCCAATGTATATGCCTGGTTTATAGGCTTGTGAAAGTTTAACTTGATAAGATAGTGCTGTGCTGTAATCTCAATAGCGCTGTTTGAATTTCTTACCCAAATTTATGAAAAATATGTCAATGCAGCTATGATTCAAAAAGAAAGGGAGTCACAGGTGGGCAGGCAGGAAGGCAGGAAAGAAGGGGGGGGAAAGGAAGGGAAAAGAGAGAATTCCTCCAAATTGTTTAAGGCCAGGATAGAAAATATATAAATTTCCTCAGGTGTTTTGTTCTATCTAATGATCCAAATTCAACTGTTAAGATGTAAATGATAAGATGTTTAAAATGTTATTGAATTGAAAGATTAAGGTATTTGTTGAATCCAGTTGGTGTGCACATTGAGGAAATTGGCATTTTCATTTATTGTTTGTAGAATGTTAATTGCCTTCTTTCTTGAAAGTAATTTAGCAATATGGAACAAAAGTCCTAAAAAAAATAAAAAGGACAATTGGCTTGGCAATTCCCCTTATGGGATTTTATTCTAACGTAAGAAAAGAATACATATACGAAGATGTTTGCTTAAGGATGTTAACTGCAGAGTTATTGATAGCAAAAAGAAAGGAGAAATAATCTAAGTGTCCAGAAGTTGTTGGTTAAACAACTATGCAGCAATCTGAGATAATGGAAGGATGTGTGTATTATAGTGTGTGGGGAAAAAACCCAATTATATCATATTTATATAGACCATCCTACATATACGACCCATCCAATTTTTGTAAAAATAACTTCTATATTGGGATGCCTGGGTGGCTTAGTCGGTTGAGTGTTTGACTCTTGACTTTGGCTCAGGTCATGATCTCAGAGTCGTGAGATTAAGCCCTGCATTGGGCTCTGCACTGAGTATGGAGCCTGCTTGGGATTCTCTTTCCCTCCCCTCTGTCCCCTCCAACTTTCTACCTTCCTTGCATGCTCTCACACTCTCTCTCTAAAAAATAAAATAAAGAAATAACTTCTCTATTTATTTCTACAGGAAAAATTATGGATGCAAATACATCAAACTTTATAAGCAGTGGCAGGATTTTAGGTGATTATTATTATTGCTTATCTGTATTGTTTGTTTTTTTCTACAAGAATATATTAATTATTTTGATTAAATTAAGAATGTTGTGTTGCAGTCTATTTATTAAAGAGAAAGTGTGGAGACTTTTGATACTGCCTACACTCCATTAGCCATCTGTGGATTATCCTTAGAAATTCTTTTTTAAAGATTTTATTTATTTATTTGAGAGAGAGAGGGAGAGAGAATGAGCACAAGCAGGGGGAGTGGGAGAGGGAGAAGCAGGCTCCCTACTGAGCAGGGAGCCCGATGAGGGGCTTGATCCCACGACCCCTGGATCATGACCTGAGCCAAAGGCAGATGCTCAACCGACTGAGCCACCCAGGCAACCCTCCTTATAAATTTTTGCATCATAGACGGGCAGCTAGTATGAAGGCTTTCTCTCCCTTTCTCTCTGGGGATGTAAACTGATTTTATATATCAGCTTAAAAAACAAAAATGTAATTATATATCCCCCACATGTATTCCATTGAACAAAAGTTCAAATATCTGTATTGCTCTTGATCATATGTCCCAGCTCCAGTCCATCAGTCTGGATCATACAACCAGCACTGGCTACCCCCACTTCCCCCAGGTTTCCTTCCAGGTAGTTTAATATTTCTAATCCCATTTGTCATTACAACATCCCCACGAGCTGGGGAGAGTCTACAGCAGCAGGTATAATAATTATCAAGGCCTCTACTCCTGAAAACAATATTATATTATATGCTAACTAACTAGAATTTAGATAAAAATTTGAAAAAAAATTATCAAAGCTTTTTTTTTTTTTTTTTTTTGGTATAAGACTGGTCAGATATTTTCATTTTATAATCCCTGGTCTCTTGGAATCTTTGAAAATAATGGCCAGTAGTTCAGCAAGTTCACTAACTAATTCCCTTAAGATTGGGGAATGTGTGTTATCTGGACCTGCTGATTTACATATTGTACCATGTTTTCAAGTATTCCCTTACCTGGTTTATTTCAACGTCTATATTTAAAGTCTTCATTACTTCCTAATTATCTATGCTCCTTTCCTTTATTTTTCTTGTTAAAGACCAATTTAATAGAGCAGCTTGGTATCTCTGCCACTCAGAGTCATCATTAATTTCACTTGCCTTCTCATTCATTAGTCCAGCTACTTTATTGCCCATGCTTTTCCCTCCCCAGCCCATTTTCCTTGCCTTTAACCTCTTTGGTGGTGTTAACTCATTCTGCCTTCTCTGCTGCTCTTACCTTTCTTTTCTTGACAAGCCTTATAAAGAGTTTGTGCATTCACTTTTTTTTTTTTTTTTGGTTCTTCCTCATCCTTTCTCTATTTCCACAGTGGGCATTCTTCCATCCTTAGATCTTTTCAAGGTTCTTTGTCAAGCGGCTCCTTGCATTTTTTATTCAAGGCATCCTGGGCCTTTGTGGCTTAACTGTGATTTGAAAACTTTGTGCCCTTGCCTGTAGTGCTATCTGGGTTTCCTAATTCACCCAAATTGGATTTCTGAAAATCCTTGAACTTGAGCAAGTTCCTTAATGTTTTTAAATACAGAGATCAGGTCATATCACCAGGGCAGTGGTGTCTCACGGTCAACAGCATCAAAGACCATTTACAGGAGGGGGAGAGTCAGCACAGATGTGAGGTCATTGTTCATGCCTTGGGCAGGATATAGACATTTTCAGACCCAAATCCATCCTCAACAGAGAAGCTAAAGTGCTGTTGGTATTCCAGGTTGTTGACATTGATCTTGGTTTCCTGGGCAGAGAACACACCACGGATGGCAGGCAGCTTGCTGTTTAGAAAGGCAAGATTAATAAATGCTGCTAAGAATTTCTCTTTCTAGTTTACATTATTAGTTAATGGGATGAGAACAAGTGCTAGATTTTACACTCATCAATTTAGCTGCATCACTCCACAGCGTTCCTTCATCCTCTGTTTTTGATAGTGTCCGTGTGTAGACATGGTGATCTGCTGGCAGATATCTGATTTTGAGACAGATTCCCTTTGAGTCTGTGGCAGTCATAGAGTCACACTGCTCAGGTCTCCCTTTAAGAGAGAACCTTTCATAAGGAGTGAAGCTAGCTGACAGCCTCTAGCTGTGAGGGTCTCCAGGGAAGCTCCAGGCCAGTGACTAGGCACAGTGGTGGTACCAGGGCCCACATTTTCTGGCCAGTGAAGGACTCCCCTGCAGATGATCTTTGCACCAGATTGCCCTGTTGGGCTGGCTAAACCCTTCTCCAGCAGCACCGCAGTCTGAAGCTCTTCCTACTCCATCTTCCTTCCTTCCCCTTCTTTTCACAGATGTCTGACCTGTGTGGTGGTCTGAAGGCTCTCCCTGCCTACTCCCACTCTCTTTCCCCTTTATCTTTCACAGGTGCTAACCACACTGTCTTGCACTTCTAACTTCATCTCAGCATCTGCTTCTTGGAGGACCTGAACTGACACAAGGACCCAGCCCCCTTTAACCTTGCTAACCCAGCCTGCCTGGCATGACCTGTCATCCTCTCTTTTACGTTATTTGATGGAAAACCCAAATGCTAAACGGCCACGGAATGCATTTCAGGCTAAACAAATACAGAATTGGGGGGGGTCATCTCCAGTCTGGGATTATATATACTACGATTCTCACTCATTAATATGGGTAATTGATCTCTTTACAGTTTGATCAAATTGGACAGTTCCCAGGGAAAGAGCTTGTACTTAAACCACATGATCACTAGGTGACGCTGCTGCCCCACACAAAGGCGATGGCCTGAGCTAGGCTTGGCCAGAACCATTCTGGGCTCCGGGGCATGCTGTTTCCTTGGCTGGACAGGGGCCTACAGGCTGGACAGATTTCATAGGTCCACTATGAAATCTGAAAAAGTAATTTCTGGATACATGAATCCAGGCTCCAGAAGAGCATGTTAAATCTCTCTCTCTGTCTCCCTTTCTCTCAGAGCTTATAGAATTGGGTGTATGTGTGCGTGTGAAGGAGTTCTCTGGAACTCTTGACTTAATTCAAGAATTAAACATGGCTGCTGTAATTTCTCAAAGTGCCCACCCTCATATTTGACTGCTCACCCTTTGGATCAACAGACCAACTGAAAGTTCATCAATCCCTGCCCCCAGATCTGGGAGAACCCTCAATCTGAGTGGTGTTGACACCAACGTATTTACCTAGAGTTCCTCAACAGAGTTGCACATCCAGACACTGCTCACTTATGCTAGGAGTTGAGGGCTCAGGGGCTACGTCTATGCTCGGTGTCTTCTCTGCTGAATGTAGCACACCCCCCGTCGGGCCAGGATTCTGGCTTTGGTGCTGCCATCTTTTATGCTGCCTCCCTTACCTATTTATGTGCACAGTCAGCAATCTGGGAACATCACACCTGCCTTGTAAATCCTCATAGACAAAGCTGCTGAGTGGGACTAAAAATTTAACCCTGTGACTTGCCCCCACGCCAGCCCTGAACAGTTTCATCTGTTTTTTAGGCACAATCCTCTTTTCTTAGAGCTGCTGGGTTGGCACGTTAGTGAAGCTGAGTTTTAAGAAGTTGTTTTCTTACACATGGGATGACTATTTGGAACTCTTCTTTTTTTTTTTTTTTTAAGATTTTACTTATTTATTTGAGAGAGAGAGAGCACATGGGGGGGGAGGGTCAGAGGGAGAAGCAGACTCCCTGCTGAGCAGGGAGCCCGATGCGGGACTCAATCCTGGGACTCCAGGATCATGACCTGAGCCGAAGGCAGTCGCTTAACCAACTGAGCCACCCAGGCGCCCGGGATGACTATTTGGTTGCATAGAAAATACTTTCATATTTAGAGGACTGAATTCATTCATGTTTCCATTGGGGAGTCTCCAGAACCACAACCATTAATCCATTCTTTACGTTTCTCTAATATTGCCCAATCTTTTTTTTTTTTTTGTCACATTTGACACCAGTAATGGTTAAGAATTTCCCAGAAGACTTCTGGCTCAGTGCCTTATATAGAGACATTAAGAGTATGTCAGTGGGATAATTTTTGAAAGATAGCCCTAATATTGTTAATAGGTCCACAATCCAAGTACGGGGCCACTCAAGTTGGCTTGATTGTAAGAATACAGATTCCCAGGCCCATCTCCTGGAGATTCTGACTTAGTAGGTCTGGGGAATACACTTGAGAATATGTAATTTAAACAAGCAGCCCAGTGATTCTTATGATCAGGAAAATTCAGAAAACCATGCCCCACTGAACAAAGTGGGTTCTAGCTATGAATCACGATTCCAATTCCAATCAGACACAGCAGAAGCCACAATGTAAAAAAAAAAAATTCTGGAGATTTTAATAGCTCGAGAGAGAACCATCTATGAGTCATGGGATGCCCTCACCAGGTAATTGGGCACCTAGGGTCATCGCAGCCACCTGGAAACTTCTGATAGCAAAAGCACTGGGGAATCTTTTATTAACATATTTAATGTGCTTGACTAAGGGGAAAAAGTAGAGGAAGCCAGGAGGGCTTGTTAGCAACCTCTCCCAGCAAAGTGCATGGCAGAGAAACAATGCTTGGCTTCTCAGGAACGGTTTCGTTTAACCCTTGACTGCCTTTCTCAGTGGGCATATACAAACCTAAACAGTGTTTGTGAAAGTGCTGGGGATCCCTGCGGCCCCGTGGGCAGTGCCTGGGAGGTATACACAGAATGCCTCACAGACCTCCATCAGGGAACACAGTTATGGCTTCTAGGAGGGAGCAGTTAGCCATAGTATGTCCCAGGCTGCCCTCCTTCTCTCCTGGGGTCAGCTTGAAAATATCTGGGGACCCCAGCATACTGACCCACCTAATGAGAGAGCTCCTCACCCCTTCCTCATGGCTGAGGGGTGAGTGCAGCTCTTTCCCGGCTGAGGGTTGACTAAGATAAAGCAGAACCTTAGTGGGAAGCTGCAGCTGGAAACATGTGCCTCAGAAAACCAAGTGGAAACTTTGATTCTTAGGCTCTGTCACTTTGCACTCAGATATCACAACTGCACACAAACCACAGTAGGTAAGATTCCAACTTGCCCCCTCCCTAACTAAGTTGGCCACCCCATGGGGAGTTTTTTGTTTGGTGGCAACAGCTAAGTGAAAATGCAACAATCTCTTCTTGTCTGCAGATAAATCATTCTGCATTGGGGTATACCTTTTGTTTTCTATCCCTGAAAAGAGTCTGGGGGTGGCTTTTTTTTTTTTTTTGCCTTTTTCATAAATAAATATTTTAACTGGAAATTTCCAAGCATATGACAGGCCTAGAATGTGAACTTGAATGTACTGTAATAGAAATCATCAGTTGCCATGGCGACGTGTTCCAAGAGCAGATTGCACCGAGTCACATGGGCAGAGAGTGCTCAGTAATACTAACACATCAGAAAGCGAGGCCACTTAACCTCAATCGCTTCCAGCTATTGTGCAGAATGCAATTGAATTTATTCCTAATTTCTGCCAGTGCTAAGGAACAAAATTTCCCTGCAGATTTTAATCTTACTCAGGCAGCCCCAGCCAGTGCTCAGACACTGTTCCGCACCAATATTCAGCCCGGCTACTCGCCCACTTTACAGCTCTATTTTCTTATTCTTATTTTTAATAATAGCTTCCCTCTCGCTGCTGGATCCTGAGCGTCCCCCTGCCCTGGGGAGAACTTCCCTCCTCTTTTCCGAATGGCTGCACGGTTTCTCTGACTCCATTCTGCTAATACAAGGAACACAGCTTCATAATAATACTGGTAAAAAAAAAAATGACAGGGCTCCACTCTCAGCAAAAGCTCCCCCACCTCAAACCCATTCTGAAATAGAATTCCCACCTGCTCTGGGCTGCACCTCGGAATGGCACAATTAACAGCCTCATCGTAAGAGGGCAAACTGGTGGATCAGTGAATAATAGAATCAAAGTGTGTATTTTCAGTCCCTGTCACAGTCCCCTCCCCCTCTACACATACACCGCCCCCCCAACCAGGAGAGCAACACAGATTAGCAGGAGGTACAACCGCCGATCACAGAACACTCATTTCAGAGCTTATCCGCTCTTATGAAGGCTGATAAATCAGAGTCTCTCATATGGACAGTCTCAAGTTAGCAGCGTCATCGATCTCCCCTGCCCCTTTTAAGTTATTTGTCTTATTCACTTCCAAAGATGATATCAGAGATGCCAAATGAGCCTTTGTTTTCTGTGCTCTTGCTCTTCCCAGGGTGAGTTGCTGTGTTGTTGTGGGGAGCTAAGAGGCATGCTTCCGGGGCCCAGTTCTTTGTTTCCAACCCAAGGTCACCTCTCCCTGTCCGTTCAGGTGTGGTCAGCGGTCTGCCTGTGTTCTGAGGCACAAGGCAGTGTCCTCCCTAGCTGAGTCTTTGCATGGCCCTACCCTCCGATGATTGCCCCTTTCTACAAATGTTACTTTAAAAAAGACATAAAACCTGCTTTAATAGCCAAATGAAGACAAGGCAGAGTCCAGCTCTTAGAAAGTCCACGCTGAAGGTCAAGCAAAAGGAAACTTAAAAACATAAGGAGATTATACGAAAAAAAAAAGGGGGATGGTTTCTGCAGTGGCTTCCTTTAAGTGGGTGGTTTCCTCTCGTAAGAGGGGAAAATGTAGTTGCAAATCACTTACTTAGCTAGTAACACTGGTCTAATGTTGTGCTGCCGTAGGAAACGTGGAGAGAAGTTGAGCAGAGAGGGAATGGCAGCATGGAATTAGGACAGACTGCTGGTGGTCGTTGCTGACTCTACACAGAGAGCTTGGTGACTATGAGAATCTTCATGGAGCCTGCAAGAGAAAAATAGCCAGAGAGGAAATGAAGAGAAGTATTGCAATGGATTTTATATCAACAAGGTGACATTTGGATCTGGAGAGAGAAAACCACATGCCACGCTGTTGGTCGCACACATGGCTCTAGGCCTGTCCTGCTGTGCCGGAGCCTCTGGAAGGCCTTTGCCAGACACCTTCACGCCACACCTGCCTGTCCACAGGGTAAGGTAGCGGGGTGTCCTCAGAGAGAGCTAACCCTTTAGCTTTTATCAGGGACTTTACACCAGCCTGAACTCTTCCTGGCTAGGAGGGGAAGCCCTGTCCTCGTAACTAACAAACTGTGCAGATATTCACAAAACTGAACATGTTTTCTAATCAAAATTGGTTTGATTTATTCTGGAGCATCATTTCCACACTTACTAGTTTAAAATATTTGCTGACTCTCTTGCTAGAGCTGCTCAAGCAGTTAGAACCTTGGAAGGTTCCAGGAGGATGTCTAATCTGTATCCGAGCAAAGTCCCTTTAGGCAGAGTGACCTTCTGGACCCTCACCATACACAAGTATGTGGCTGGGGACCGCTGAGCTTCATGGCCTCCTACTGAAGAAAGATGGTGAGAGAATGTCAGGAAAAAGTTCAAGAATTTTATCCCTGATGAATTTCATTAAAAGGAAGGGCAATCTGTGCTATTATGCTAATACCTGCAATAGCAATTTTATTATGTTTGTTAATCTATAGTCAAGGAATAACATTATTATAGTTCTTATAGCTTTTCAAAGTACTTCCATAACTATTAGCTCATCCGGACTGCACAGCAACCCTATGATACAGGTGGGCCATATTTTACAGATAAGAAATTAGGATGTAGAAAAGTTGGGATTAGGACAAAATCACACAGAGTAAGGGTAAGAGCCAGATCTCAGGACACTTGATGCAGTGCACTTTCCACACCATGGACAGGCTGAGGACCAGAGTGCCTGCCTTTTCTGAGGGAAATGGCGCAAAAAGCCTCCTTCCTGCACAATTTGCTATAGTTGTATCTTAGGAAAGAACTAGCCTATGGGTGAATGGATAGGGGTTGGTGCTTGAGCAGAGGATAACCATCTGTGGGTTGAATATGAAGGGGCCAAGTGACTCTGACCAAGTTTGGTGTGGATTCTACTCACTAGAATTTTCCAGATCAGATGGAGGCAACCCAACCCAATTCAATCTTCTCTCTTGGGAACTGTGGATCCTGGTGGCAAATGAGAAGGCAGGGCTAGTTCTCCTTTGCAAGAAGCCTGCTGTACAAATCTGCCTAAGAAGCCGTGGGCCTCAGAGTGAAGGTGTCACTTGAGGTTTTGACGTAGCCAAGTTGACTTTGCCAAAATACAAACCATTGCATCTTCGGCTCTCTGGTAATGGAAGCGCCAGACATCCTTACCTCCCTCATCCAGAACCTCTTCCCTACCCTGTCCTTGATGGTATGGGATGGGGTCAGAAATGGGTTGAGAGTCTGATGGATACATTTCCTAGTGATAAAAAAACCCCAGAGTTTTAACACTGGCTTTTTGAAATGGCTGGTGGGAAAAAAAAAAATCCCTGTACTGCTCCAAGTTTCTATGGATCCTATGAACCTCTATTGCAGAAAGTAACCTGAATGTGGCTGGGTACTATTTAGATATATCAATTTATTTTGTCTTTCTTTTCCTTCCCGTCCTACAAACAAGTAATTTGATTGGTCATTGCCTCTGGGGAGGCATGTTGCAAGGCAGGGTGTAAGTCTTTCTGGCTTCCATATTACTAAAGCTTAAGTCGTTAGGGAAAAGTTTCCAATGGGGGTATTAGCAGCCCTAAAAGGGACTTTGGAAATGTATGCCATGAGTTTTATTGGTAGTTTAAATGAATGGAAGGTACTGTCCACATTTTGTTCTCTAGGGGCTAGAGATGCTAAGTGTCCAATAATGAATGGGGAGGAGCTGTCCTGCAGCAAATGCCTATGGTGGCCTCTTGTCAATTTTGGAGAGGGGATTTGGGAGCACAGGCCTAGTGTCTTGAAGAAACATAAAGGCAGAAGGATTCCCCAGTGCCTAAGAGAGATTTCCTCACAGCTGGGAAGAGTGAAAAGGGAGGAGAGAGAAGAGGAAGGGGAGAAGTAGAGAAAAGTCTGTGAGTTCTGACTGAAGAGGGGACTTGCTCCCTGAGGCCTGACAATATGTCTACATAAGGGGCAAGACTTCAGAGTGAAGTGCATGCATGATACATCTAGACCAGGGTTTCTCAACCTTGGCACAATTGGCAGTTTAGGCCAGATAATTCTCTGTTGTGTGGCAGCACAGGGGTTTGGCTTCCATGGAATACCTATAAAGAGTTAATGTACATCCAGAATTTACCATGATATCTGGTATTCTCTTCCCCATCTCTTGTATTGGGAAGGCAAGACAACAATCCTCTAGTGATGGGCTCTGCTTGAAGGAAACAGCTCATTCTTAGTTGGGCACTCTCTATCAGGCCTTGGGGGATAGCAGACTGTCTGGGGAAAAGAGGGGTAGCCTGTGGGGCCCAATTCTGTATGCTGCTGGTGACATACACAGAGACTGTCCTCCGTGGGGTCCCTGGGTGCTTTAGCTGGATTATGGTCCTCTGTCTGGCTGACTATATACTTATTGCTCTTTTATTTATTGTTTCACAGTCTGAATAACTCCTTATTCTCATCCCACCCATGGGACAGATTTGCAGAGCTCCCCAGATTGCCATAGAATCCTCATTTGTGAGTCCATCATTGCTTTTCCAGCTCTTTTCCCAGCACGGCTTCAATACCAGCCTGGAAACGTCTGGTGGAAAAGCTGAATTTGGCTCTGTCTTCTCAGTTCTCAGACTTTTCCTTGAGAGGGTGATGAGACACTAATTTGAGATCATAATTTTATGCTGAACAGTTCCCCTTAGAAAAATGCATTTTGGATTTAAATTTAAATTGGAGTTTGAGAGGTGTGAAAGTTAGAGGAACTATGTCCACATTTTCATTATAGATACTTCTCATTCCCAACAGTTGTTAGAGAGATCTTCAACACTTCCTACTTTACATCTGGTTTCTAATTCAGTTAGAATTGTGTATGTTTCCTCTGAATATGATAATTAGGAACAAATAGCGATTGTCAGAGTAATTCTCTCCAACATGATAGCAAACACTTTTCTGGAATACAAAAGGGTCTGGCTCTAAAATAAATAATAATAAAAGATTCAACTAAAGTTGCCAAAACCAGTCCTTTAACATTGAAGTTGGTCAAGGGATTGTCCTGAATTTCTAGCTTATATTCAACCACAACATTTACTTTTACCTCTGGGCTTATTTCCATCCAGGAAAGGGCTAATATTTATTAATTACCCACTATATTGCTAACCTTTATATATATTATTTCAATTTATTAAAAAATACCTTTTTTTTTTTTTTTTTTTTTTTTTAGAATGAGAGAGAGAGAGAGATCATGAGCATGAGTAGGGAGAGGCCGAGGGAGAGGAGAGAGAATCCTAAACAGGCTCCATGTCCAGCGTGGAGCCCAAAAAATACTTTCAAAGCTCATTAGTTTTGGTCAGATATAAACTAGAAGACTAGATATACTGAAAGGCCACTAATTCTATAAGGTAGGTCATGGCTGAGTGGCAGAGTACCCTGGTTGTTCAGAGAGATGAAATCCCAAGTCTGAGGGGCTAATGAAGGTTTTCACAGAGGCGGCTTCCTCCAGGAAGGTCTCCTAAATTCTTTTCTTCATTTTTCTCCACCAAACTAAAGTTAACTCTCCTATCCTGGAATTTTCACACAACTTTATTTCTAGTACTAGATACCCAATACCTAGTACTATTTATTGATGTTTTATCTCCCTTTTAGAGAGATGATCGTCACTTTCACTCATCTCCCTGTGGATGCCTTGACTAGGATCTTGTACTCAGAAGGTAGAGTAGGCTGGATAGATGCCCTTGAATGAATGAACCAATGAATGAACAAATAAATAAATGAATGAGTTAATATGGGATTTGAGCTGGATCTTGAAGGATAGGCAGTAATAAATAAATAATAAATCCGTCATTATAAATTAGAAACCATCTGGCTAGTATCCATCTGGAGTCCTTACTGAAGTTTTTCACTAGCCATGCTAAGAACCATGCAGTTTTTTTCTTCTCTAGGTCCCACCCTGACACTCATTAGAATTGTTTACAAGTAGCATGGACTTTAGTGACATCAAGGCTTTGTTGGGATAGGGAGTTGGCACTTCATTGCAGAGACCCCATTACCTCCCCGTAGGAGGCTGTCACTTCTCCAAAGTGTGCTACCTCTTGTGCCAGTCTCTCACTCATGCATTCTCCTCCTGACTGCTGGGAGCACATAGGCATGCTGCATGTCACCTGCTCCTCTGGCTCTTGACAATCTCCTTCCTTTGTTTCCAAATCCTACGCAAATTGCTTGGTTGACAATCAAAGCCTACTAACATCAAACAGCTGCTATAGACAGGTGTGTTCTACAGTTACCTGCTGTTTGCTTTCCTCAGCGGGGACTGATATGACAAAGAAAACCAGGAGCTGGGTGCCAACTTCCTACTAGCGTTTTTCAGACTTGGAAATTCACCCTAAAAATAGCCTTCCTCAGTCCTCATCAGTGTGTGGCTGGGTGGGATGCTGTACAGCCCCACTGATTATTGCAGTACTTTGCAAAAAGCTGGGAATCACAGTGGCTGCATCCAAGCAAAGAGGCTGCATAGTTCTGAAACTCTTGATTTCTAAAGAATACCCAGGAGCCTTAAAATATTTTCCAGATTTTTCTTTCTTGTTAATGTGTTAGTAGGAGTGTTGTTTCCTGCTTTCTACTTTTAGCAGTCTTCCCATAGGTCTCAGGTTTTGACCTTTGAAATTTGCTGTAACTATCCTGGAGTTTAATCTCCCATGATTGGGGCGGGCGGGGGGCGGTTACGTGGGTATGGCAGGTTGGTGGAGGAACAGATTCCCACTTCTAACATTCCTTCCTGTTATGCTGTGTTATGCTAGCAACCGTCCTTTTCCATACTCTCTTTTATTCACTAGGTACTTTTGCACCTAGTGATTTAAGTTTTGCCGGTTAGATATACGTGCATGACTTGTGGAAGGTGACATGGGGCAGAGCCCATATTTCCTGGGGCCGTTGTTTCTCTGACAGCGCCTTCATGGCTGTGTTGGGATTTTCAATGATTTTCAATGGGATTTTCATATTCTGTACTGCTTTCTGATCATGGCAGCTTCCTGGTCACAAACCAAGCAGCAGTTTCCTTGGTGGACTTCTGCTTGGAGTCACTCCAGAAAGCTCCACCTAGCATCTGTCTCTTCAGCTTTTCTCATAATTTTGTAAGTCATTTGATATCCCACTTTAACTTGCTAAAGTGAATTCTCTTCTCTATGACTGACCCTTAATCAACACTGAGGACAATTGGTCTAGACATTCATCCCCCACTACTTGGCAGGGTGCACTGAGGTAATCAGCCAGCTGGCAGGGGTGAGAGCCTCAGGCTGGCGGCTGGGAGAGAGGAGGAGCACTGTCCTCCAAGGAAGAAGCTGTTTGCCTCTGTGCCTCTTCTCCAGCCCTTCCTCCTGCTTGGGATAGTCTTTCCTCCATCACTATATCCCTCTTCCTTTGAGAGCCACTCCTTTTCCCAAGCTGGAAGTAGTTTTTGCTTCTCTGAACTCTCTGTGCCCTCAGAACACTTCTATTATGAGATGATGTACGTATAGGCCTGATAAAATTTGACAGGAATAAAAGAACAGAGGAGAGGATATATACATAGCTATGTTCCCTGGCTATAGCCTGATCTACCATTTTCCATCATTTGCCTTCAAATGGATTTTGGGGTCTTTCAAAGACTTCATACCAGTTTAAATGATGGCATCAGAGCAGCAGCACTGCCCAGTAGAACTTTCTGTGATAATGGAAATGTTCTAGATCTACACTGTCCAGCAGAGTAGCTCCAGGCACAGGGGACTATTAGGCACTTGAAATGTGACTGGTGTAACTGGAGAACTGAATTTTAAAATTTTGCTTAATTTTTTTTAAAGATTTTACTCATTTATCAGAGAGAGAAAGAGAGCACACAAGCAGGGGGAGCGGTAGGCAGAGGGAGAAGCAGGCTCCCCACTGAGCAAGGAGCTCAATGTGGGACTCGATCCCAGGACCCTAGGATCATGACCTGACCCGAAGGCAGACACCTAAGAGACTGAGCCACCCAGGGGTCCCAAGATTTTGCTTAATTTTAATTAATTTGAATTTAAGGAGCCACAGTGGCTAGTGGCTGCCAGATTGGAGAGCAAATTAGAGTACACACTATTTTGACTGGCACATGGGCCAGGACCCTCTAGATGTCATTGTCAGTGTTTATGGGCTGGGAATTTGCCTTTCTGGCCCAGGACCAGGGCTTAAAGCTTAGGAGAAAGACAGAGAAGTGGAAGCTTCATGGGGGAGATGACAAACAGGAGATTAGCTTTCAAATACTCTTTTCCCTCATTTTTAAAAGTGATCTAACTCTTTAGAAATGAACGACATTTCCTACTTCTTGTACCATTGAAGTGCAGCACTGTGGTATAACAAAGGCAGAATGTCACTGAAAGAATTGTTTGGCCACATGTTGAGTGGATCTCCTGCCATGGATCAGCATTGAATGGATGACTTCCTTTGGAAAAGATAATCAGTTTCCCATCAAGACTTCCCCCCCCCCCCCACCCCAGCTCTGTTGCATCTCCTACAGCAACTACAAGTGTGTGTCCAGTTGCAATGGATATCAAAGATGAAAACAAACCAACAAACCCGTGGGCCTCCTGGATTGCTGTGGGTAGGTTGAACCCAACACATTCTTGTCTTGGCCACTTTGTAAGCTCTTACTACACACACAAAAGGGTATGACACAGGCACAGGGCTGGGATCAATGCTGGAAATGCAGAGTATAGCACAGATGATGAGCACACATTTGTGGTCACCTGGCTACAGAGTGGCCTCTTTTCATGAAGTTCTGAAAATGTATGTGCAGGGCCCTTTTATTTATAGTATCTCTTTCATAGAATTCTTAGAGATCAGCATTTCAGATCCTAAGAGAAAATAGTCCTTGGATTTAGTCCTTTCTGTAATAAATCTCCCATAGGAGGATATAATCACCAACCATACTTGGATTCATTCTGCTAAGTGCTCATATTCTTACTTAAAAAACAAAATTCTCTCACATATACAAATTATTTTTTTTCTGCTGGGCACATGGATTTACACACAGACAAAAATCATACATCCATGGTCACAACTTGTGAATCTAGAATTTAATGACACTAGGGGAATCATCTAAATATCAGCTTGGTCCTGGTTGATCTCCGAACAGTTTTGGGTGGACTGCTGGGAAGATAAGCACACCTGCTTGACCTGGGAAGGGATCTGAACCTGGAATTCTGAATATAAAGTTCAGGTGCTTCCCTGGTAATGCTAAATGGCTTCACTGAGGGAGATGCTGCTGCACTCTCAGTTGGAAACCTTCCCTCTCTCCTTCTTCTTGCCCACTCTGCTTCACGCTCCTTACTCCCTGTCATCTACCCCCCATGCTGTGCATAGTCTTACATGTCCAGGCGCAATTCCACCCTCCAAAGCAAGAGTTTCTGTGTGCTTCACTTGGAGGGAGGAGATGATGGATAAGACTGGCAATCTCTCTCCTTCCCCTTCTGCAAGGTCATCCTTCTCTTTCTTCTGGAACTCTATTTTTTCCCTCACCCTAAATCCCCATCTCTCTCCAACTCCTCCTGGCTAACGACATGAAACTTGCTCTCACCCAGGGCTCCTCTGAATTTAATCAGGAAGTTGATATTGTGTTGTAATAAGCCTCTCAAACATCTCCTCTTAGGATAAACATAATAACTAACTTTTTAAAAAAAAATTAAATTCATTTGAGAGAGAGAGAGAGAGAGCTTAAGCAGGGGGAGCGGCAAAGGGAGAGGGAGAAGTAGGCTGTCAGCTGAGCAGGGAGCCTGAAGCAGGACTCCTGGATCATGACCTCAGCCAAAGGCATACGCTTACCAACTGAGCCACCCAGGTGCCCCAAGAATTAACTTTTTATTATGGAAAATATCAAATACATACAAAGGTTGAGAGAGGAGTATAATGAATCATCCACTTCAACAATGATCAATAGTTTACCATTTTTGCTTCATCCATCCCACATCTACTTTTTTGCTTGAGTTTTTTTTAAAGCAAATCTAAGTCATTGTATTATTTCTCCTACAAACATTTCTGTGATTATCCCTAACAGATAAGAACTTAAAGAATATTGTCATGCTTATCAGAATTCACAAAAATTCCTTGCTGTCATCAATATTTAAATAGCAGCCCATCATTTTTTGTGTAAGTAAAAATAGATACCTATTGCCTTTTGAGAGTGTAATTAGGCAGTAGATTTCAAGTTATAAAATGCCTATACCCTTTGACTCTGTGTTCTACCATGTAGAAATTTATCTTAGCATATACTACATCTAATGAACTATCAGAGATAGCATGGTTTATGATAGTTTGAGATGGAAAGCAACCTAAATGGTCATTAACCAGGGTTGACTGAGGCATTTATACTAGGCAATTAAAAGAAGCTGGTAGCTCTATGTGCTTTGATATGAAAAGCTACCTAAGACATTATTGAGTAAAAAACAATAGCAGGAAGCTATATATAACAGGAAACTTCTGGGAAGGACCTGGAGGGAGGGGGTAAGAATAAGACAGGAGGAGAATTCCCCTTTTCACCTGATACCTTCCTGTACACTTTGAATTATTTTTACTATGAAGATGTATTATTTTTATAGATAAAAATAGTTAATAAAAAAGAGTATTTTCATCATGACAAGTTTGAGGAGCTCTGATTTTATGTTTCTGGTGGTTTCTTAATGTAAATACGATGGCAGAGATTACTAGTGTGCTTGCACATCTGGTTCTCCTCTTCTTCCTCCTCATTGATGAAGATGACATTCCTCTGCCCTCTGCAGTTAGGTAGGGCCATGTGAGTATTTCTAGCCACTGAAGTATGTGTGGAAATCATGTATGTCACTTCCAGGCTGAGGCATTTAAGAGTCAATGTGCCTCCTCTGTGCTCTCTTGTTCCCTGCCATGTTCACTCTAGGGACCTCCTGTTGAGATGGCAATGTCCCCAAATAGAGGGACCAGGGTCCCTGAGGTACATGCATGGAGGACCCCCAATGTTCAGACTTTGCATGAACAAGAAGAAAGCTTTTGTTGTGTTAAACTAGTAGATTTCAGGGTTTGTTACCTCAGTTTCGTTGATCTTGTCCTGACTGACTTGGTAATGACAATAGAACCACTGAAGGCACATAAAAAACAGGCTTCCACAGACTGCATTGCATACCCTGGTGACATTGTGTGGAGTGATTATAAATCTTTCCCACTAGCTAATGTTGGGATCATCATGCATTTGAGTTGCAAGAAAGGTAAGTACAATTCCTAGGTGCAGAATTCACATCCACCATTTGGCCATGGTGGTGACTTCACTGAGAACATTTGTACAATCAGGAAGACTGTCCTCAGACTTGTAACTTAACACTTAAGTCCAGTGATGTCTATTATGGTCTATTTTCTCTGAACCTCCTTGGCTCAAGATAGGCAGGAGCCATCACAGCTCAGCCCTGCCTATCATCCTTGATGTCCCATGGCATAACATAAGCAGGTGAACTTTAGAAGCATGAGGTGCTCTGAGGGCCTGAGTCTCTTCCTTTTCCACTGCTCTAGGGTGACTGCTTATGAAGCTGGAAGCTGGAAGCTGTAGTGACAACAATCAGGGAGCCAGAAAAGAAATCTCACTGCTTTGCTTTGCCTCAGTTCCAATCACCTAAAAATGAATGAATGTCCTCACTAGATAACTGCTTTCTATTGGAAGACGGAGCGGAGTTCTGAGGAAGTAAGTGAGAGTGAGTGGAGGGTATGGCAGAGACAGGGACAAATTTGGAGGCACAAGAGAAAAAACACAGCTGGATCTGAACTCAAATTCTGGCTATTACTTAGTCTCTCAGAGCCTCAGTTTCATTTTATGGGTTGTTGAAAGGTTGGAATGAGATAATGTACGTAATAGTCCTTTTAGAGTAGCTGACAAATAGGCAGAACCAGAAGTGCCTCCAGGTAGGGGGCCTCTATGACCTACATCTATTTACAACTTTTGGAGGTGAGCCAAGGCTAGGAGAGCACAGGATGCCCATTCACTTGTAGCTGTGATATGGATACTCTAGAAGGGCAGCTCCATAGGGTAATTCCAATACTGTATTGGCAGCTCACCATTAGTAGCAATGCAATAATGACTGAAACTCAGAGAGCCTATATAATGAGCACTTACACTGGTCTAACCACTTTCTGTTAAGCCTTATGATAGTGCTTTGGGTGTGACTATTGTCGTTTCCATCTTGCAGATGATGAAACTGAGGCCCCAAGAGGTTAAGGGATTTGCCCAGGTCCACACAGCCTATAGGTGGTAGAACTAGGATTCAAACCCAGGGAGTCTGATTTGAGAGTCCACACCACCTCCCAAAGTACTGCTCTTAGCTAACTCGATATTGCGATGATGACTGTAAATAATAGGAACAACCACAAAGCTGGCTAAGAAACGTTTAGCTCCTTAAAAGTTTTATAGTAAATTTCATGTGAATCAGTTTTCACCCAGAGTATATGTGATATCAAAATTTTAAAAAAATGTATGTAGGAAGGGGATTTTAAGTGGGAAAATACAAGTTCTTTGTACCTCTACAGTTTTCAGGGGTTGGAAGGAATATAAGGTGTGTCAGGAAGGCAGTCTTATGCAGTATGGCTCCAATTACCTAGAGTACTATTTTGTTCTGATAGTCAGCCTGGAATGGTGGATCAGATGGCAGAGAGGCTTACGGGTTCAGCAAAGAAGTCTGGGATTTGCCTTGAGTCACTGGAGGTGATTGAGGAGGGGACAGACATAATGAAATAATGTCTGCTACTATTAATCTGGCAGTGGTGTGCAGGGTGAAGGAGAAGAGAGGCTGAAGGCAGGGGGCCAACAAGAAGGCTATTGTGGGAATGAGGGTGCGGCTAGGACAGAACAGAAGGAATGGAAAGAAGGGGGTGTCTGGAAATGAAAGGAAAAACCAACAGGACTTGGTGATTAACTGGATTCTGGGGTAGGGGAAGCAGACACAGGTTTTCAGGCACAAGAAGAGATGATTTTGGGAGAAAGAAGATAGACACACTGAATTTTAAGTGAGATGGAAACAATGAAGAGCAGTGGCTAATAGGTGGCAAGAGATACTGGGCTGAGGTAGAGGAAACTCAGAGTTAAGATTTAGTAGAGAAATGGGAGATGCAGTGGTGAGAATTGGCAAAGGTTGTGAGAGCAGGACTGAGAACCAAGAAATGGGGAGAGGAAAGAGGAACCCCTGAGAGGTGGACAGAGTGGTGAGTGTTAGCATCAACAAAGAGAAAGGTAGAGATCAGCCCATAGAACCTGACTAGAAGACCATTGATGACATTTGAGAGTACAGTTTCTTTCTTTTTTTTTTTTTAAGATTTTATTTATTTATTTGAGAGGGAGAGAATGAGAGAGAGAGAAAGCACATGAGAGGGGGGAGGGTCAGAGGGAGAAGCAGACTCCCTGACAAGCAGGGAGCCTGATGCGGGACTCGATCCAGGGACTCCAAGATCATGACCTGAGCCGAAGGCAGTCGCTTAACCAACTGGGCCACCCAGGCGCCCCGAGAGTAAAGTTTCAATGGTGCTGTATTGGTCAGGGTTCTCCAGGGAAACAACCAATTTTATACATGTATGTAAATAAATACATATTTTATAGATATGATTTATTATATATATTATGCATATATCATATACATATGATCTATTATAAGGAATTGGCTCACACAGTTATGGAGGCTAAGAAATACCAATACCTGCAGGTGGCAAGCTGGAGACCCAGAAGAGCTGATATGTAAGTTCAAGTCCAAAGACCTGAGAATCAGGAGAGCTGATGGCATACATTCCAATTCAAAAGCCATCCTGCTAGAGACCCAAGCAGAGCAGATATTTCAGTCTGAGTCTGAAGACTGGAAAAGACCAATGTCCCAGCTCAGGCAAGAGGAGTTCCCTCTTGCTTAGTCTTTCTGCTCTATTTAGGTCTTCAGTTGATTGGCTGAGGCCCACCTACACTGGGGAGGGTGATCTGCTATGCTCAGTCTACCAATTCAAATCTTAATCTCATCCAGAAACACCCTTACAGATATGGCCAGAATGTTTGACCAAATGTCCAAACAGCCCATGGCCCAGTCAAGTTGACACATAAAATTAACTGTCACAAGTACCACGCAGTCAGCTTTTGGGGGACTAAATAAGGAATGTGTGGTGGGGAACAGGAGGCAGGAAGACATAGCCACCTACTTGAGAACGTTGGCAGCCAAAAGAAGGAGAAAAAATCACATGCTAAACTGAAGGGGCAGCAGGGTCAACCAAGATTTCTTTAAATGACAGAGGAGACCTTTAGACTTGACTTTCCTTTGCGAATCCATACAGGCATTCATTTAATCTTTTTTCCCCAAAACGTTATTGAATTGAATATACAATTTCCATTCTAACTATGTTTGCCCAAAGGTAAGTTTAAGTTAGTTTGCATTTTTGGCAGGCTTGCCAACTATTGGCAGAAAAAGATGGCTGTGAAATGATCTGGGGCAAAGGGAAAATCAAGCCCATGATCTAAAATGTGTTGTGGATAAAAATGCACGCTGCTTATAAAGATAATCAGAGTTAATTGTTCTATGTTATTTGTGGCTTTTTGTCATTGATGCAGAAGGGATCCAGTTTTTTTGCCAGCATGTGTCGACATGCCTTGGCATTTACTTAAATACAAGGAAATACACCTTCCAAACCTTGGTGCCAGATGAGTCAGAAGCAGTAAAGGGACCTGCAGTTTGGTCAGCTGGACGAGGTGGCGAGTCAGCTGTGGCACAGTGACATGTTCCTCTCCCAGAGTGAGAGAGCAATGCTTACAACCCATGAATCCAGACTCTGCAAAACCTTAAGGGTAAATAGTGACAAAATCCTTTTTGAGCCACAGACCATTTGCTAGAATCCTAGTTCCATGCTTCACCAGTGCTGTCCCTTTCTCCCACACATCTCTGCTCTTAAATAGATCCCATAGCCAGCTGGGCCTGGGCACTCATTCCTGGTTAGCTTTCTTCCTGGAAATGGCATTTCTTTCCTCTCACCACTTAACCTCTTTTTTTTTTTTTTTTTTTTTTAAGATTTGTTTTAGAGAGAGAGAGGGTGGAGGGTGGAGAGGGGCAGAGGGAGAGGGAGAGAGAGTCTTAAGCAGACTCTGTGATGAGTGTGGAGCCGGATGAGGGCTTGATCTCATGACTCTGAGATCATGACCTGAACCAAAACCAAGAATCAGACGCTTAGCTTAACCCACTACACCACCCAGGCACCCCTCCTCACTTAACCTCTTAAAGCAGACCATGCAAATACCTCTCTAACAGTGCTTGTGTCCAGAAAGATATGTGCATATTGTACCTGGACAAACATGCCCATTAACTCTCATTTCTCAGTGGCTGTGCTGTTTCTTTCCTTTTCTTTCTTTCTTTTTTTTTTTTTTTAAAGATTTTATTTATTTATTTGACAGAGAGAGACAGCGAGAGAAGGAACACAAGCAGGGGGAGCAGGAGAGGGAGAAGCAGGCTTCCCGCTGAGCAGGGAGCCCGATGTGGGGCTCGATCCCAGGACCCTGGGATCATGACCTGAGCTGAAGGCAGATGCTTAACGACTGAGCCACCCAGGAGCCCTCTTTCCTTTTCTTTAACAGAGTGTTCACTCTATTTCTGGTTGAGATCCACTCATTGATTTACAATGATGCCCCACACATATTTGCAGGGTTATCACTCTATATTTATTATCATATCACAAGCGTACCTCAGAGATATTGCAGGTTCAGTTCCAGACCCACAATAAAGCTAATACCACAGTAAATTGAGTTGAGTGCATTTTTTTGGTTTTCCAATGCATATAAAAGTTATGCTTCCACCATACTGTAGTCTATTAAGTGTGCAATAGCATTATGTCTAAAAAAAGAATGTACATAATAAAACAACTGCAGTAGTAACTTCAAAGATCAATGATCATAGATCACCATAACAATAATAAAAAACAAGGGCACCTGGGTGGCTTATGGCTTAGTTGGTTAAGCACCCAACTCTTGATTTTGGCTCAAGTCATGATCTCAGGGTTGTGAGACGGAGCCCCATGTCGGGCTCCATACTGGGCGCGGAGCCTGCTGAAGATTCTCTCTCCCTCTCCCCCGCCCCTCCCTGCCCCCATCTCTCCCTCTCTAAAAACAAAACAAAATAAAACAAAACAAAACAGAAAAAACACACAAAAAACAATAATACAATAATAATGAAAAGATGTGAAATATTGTGAGAATTACCACAACGTGACACAGAGACATGAAATGAGCAAATGCTGTTGAAAAAATGACACTGAGAGATGTACCTGACACAGGGCTGCCACAAACCTTCAATTTGTAAAAAATACAATATCTGTGAAGCTCAATAAAGCAAAGTGCAATAAAAGTGCTCAATATAATGGTTTTGTTAGATTATTTGAGTATAATAATTATAGTGTAAAAATATAATTGAAGAAAAAATTATAGTTAACTATTACATACTTCAAAGTCGCTAAGAAACTAGATCTTAAATGTTCTCACCATATGCAAAAATATGGGACACAATGGAGGTGTTAACTAACGCTAAAGCGATAATCATATTGTAATATATAAATGTATCAAATTGATACATTATATATTAAACTTACACAATGTTATCTATCAAATATATCTCAATAATAAAAAACATATATAATCCCCCCAAAAGGAAGAAGAGATTTCACTATATAGTACACATATGATATGATAATAATATCTAGTGAAATCTTTTTTTAATTATATTTTTACACTATAATGATTTAATTATATTCAAATAATCTAACAAGAGCATTTATTGAGCACCTATGTGAGATACAGAACAAATAGAAGACATAATACTGGCTTTCAGGTTGACTATGCACAAACTGGGGAACCAAGACCCATACACAAGCAGTGACAGCTAACTGCCCTATCTGGGTTGGCCATGGAAGCACATGAAGGAGACTGGGAGGCAGGAGGGCATTTCTTCCCTGCTTCAGACTCTCTGGGAACGTCACATCATTCCATGACGACAGTTTCTGTTGGGCCACTCTCCCACTTCTCACTGCTCTGATAACACTATGTCTGTCTCTCGTTCCTTCCATTCCAGGGGTAATAACAATTTCCTGTGATTGCTAGTCCCTGGGCACCTCACCTTTCCTTGCCTGTTCTTTTAATCCTGTACCTTCCTCTCTCTCAGTAGCCCCTACCTTAAATTCCCTTCATCTGTACCATTGGGAGTGGATTCTGTTTCCTGCCGGGACCCTGACTGATGCGATGAAACTTAAGAAGTTGCAGGTAAGGGGTTGCTTTGCTTCTTGGTAGAGATTCTAACATCTCAACCAGAACAAATACTTGTTTCATAGAGGAGAAGGGGTTGGCCTTCCCCAGTAGGAGGGGAGGAGAAGCTTTGAAAGCCACTTACAGAGAGAAAAAAGCAAGGGTTTGAAGTGAACAAGCTGGTGTTGGGCATAGACAAATCTGATTTGTGCAGCTAATTTTTAGACTTTAAAAAGTTAAATAAATCCTTCCTGGAAGCTTAAGCTTCCTGAACTGTCACTTGTTTAAAAAGAGAGCTACATCAAAGCCCCAGCCACCAGAATTCCTAAGAACCCAAACTTCACAGCCCTGCTGGGGGACACTGCAGATCCTCAATTAGGAGGAGGATTGGAGGTGAGCAAGGAATCCTTTCTGCTTTAATTACTCCTGGCTTAATATTCTTTTTCAAGCTTTGCTAATTGAAATGAAAGAGCTGACATGTTCAGACAGGGATGAAAAAGAATCCATTTTTCCACCATCTCTGATTTAAGGATCACGAAACCAGGGTCAATTTCACTTCCATGGCTACTGAGTCTTCCGATGAGTGACACAAAACAAAACAGAGTGTCAAAGAGGTGAACTGTTTCCGACTAGACCAAGAGCAATGTTATCCAGGAGTTCACAGGACAAAGGATACATTAGGTTAGCCTCATGGTCACTCTCACTAAAATGATCCAGTAGCCAACTCCTCTCAGTGCCCCAAATCCTGAGATATCTACTACCATCTGCTGGAGGGGCTAGAAATCAAAGAAGAGAGAAAAATGTCTGCCAAGGATCCTTTGCTAGGTAAATCCCTCTCCAAGTAGGGAGGGTGGCAAGGGGTGGTTTTATCACCCTAGGGGCCAGTTATTAGTAAAAGGAGCTGAAGAAAAAAAGAACTTCTACAATGTGCTTAAGGATATGTCAGTGTGGTGACTCAGGTCTTATGGAACAGAGTACACTTTGAGCTAGGGGGCTGAAGTTTCTGTGTGGTTTTGCCAGAAAAATCTCGTGTGCTTTCAGGTCTCTGTGCCTCAGTTTCCTCAAATAGAAAATGAAAACAATGCCTAATCCTCATAGGTGAATGATAATCAATTTAAGCAGATGAATTTCTTTGGATGGAAAGTTCAGTCTATGTCAGGAAATAACAATCGTTAATGTGAATAGAAATAACGACATCATGTAGGCTAAAAGCGGTAGAGAATGCATAGATGAATACTCAAGTAGTGACAATACCAACCATAAGAACAATGAGTAACTGAAATTTAAAAGCTTTTACCAAATATAGCTCTTTTGTGTGTATGTGTGTGTGGGGGGAGGTGGATATTTGGTTAACTCACAATGATAAATTTTCTTTGGAAATGGCATAAGAAATGAAAACCAGTCAGCTGTCTCTCCTTAAGTGCTGCATAATCAGAGAGGGTTTCCCTGATCATACTAAGAAATAGCACCCTTGTCACTCATCTTCCTTTATCCTACTTTATGTTATATACTTACTAATTTATTATCTACCTTTCCCAACTAGAGTATAGGCTCTAGGAGGGAAGAGACTGTGTCTATTTTGTTAACTGTTGACTCTTCAATACCTATAACAGTGCCTGGTACATAGAAGGTACTCAGTTAATATTTATTTAATGAATTTAATAATGATATAAAACTCAGTGTTAGGTATTTTTCCAATTATTTTTGTAGTAAAATACATATAACATAAAATTTACCATCTTAAGTGTACAGCTCAGTGGTAGTAAATAAATTCATAATTTTATGCTACCTACACCACCATCCATCTCCAAGTCTTTTAATCTTGTGAAACTGAAGCTCAATACCCATTAAACAATAATTCCCCATTCCTTCTCCCTCTAGCCCTGACCCATTCTACTTTTTGTCTCTGTGATTTTTGACTACTGTAAATACTCCTATAAGTGGAACCATACATATTTTTCTTTTTTGTGACTGGTGTATTTCACATAGCATATGTCCTCAAGGTTCATCCATGTTATAGCATGTGCCAGAATTTCCTTTTTCTTAAAGGCTGAAATGTTAAATATTTTGATTCTCACAAAAGTTCTTGAATAGAGAGTACCATGAAATATCTAAATATTCCATCCAATCTTCTAAAAATGTGCTTTATGAAAGTGGTAGTAATATTGAATGTAAATCTCAATGAAGGAATATTCACTTGCTCTAATATTACAGGTGGGATCAAAAGTACATGTGAATATCAACCTATGTGACAGAAGTGAACTACAGAAGATTCAATTATAAAGTAGAATAGTTAAGTCACAATCAGTATTTACTGCTCATGACAGTCTGAGTGGTAAGTAAAAAATGTTCTGTATTGTGTCACTCAATATGGTAAAGAATTTGCCTGGCAGTGAGGAACCACTTTTACCTAGGCGATATCCACACTCAGATCTCTTATTCTAAAGAGTTCTCAGGCTTCCAGATCTCAATAAATGACATTCCATTCATCTAAGGTGTCTTAAAATTCTAAAATAAGATGTATAGGACTCCTGATTAAATAAGGTGGATTAACTATGTGTGTTTACCTCTGCTTACATCTGAGACCTTATTAAAATGATTGTAGAGGGATTTTTAAAAATATACAAATCCACTATAGAAAGAGAATGAAAGGGGCGCCTGGGTGGCTCAGTCGTTAAGCATCTGCCTTCAGCTCAGGTCATGGTCCCAGGGTCCTGGGATCAAGCCCCGCATCGAGCCCTGCATCGGGCTCCCTGCTCGCGGGAAGCCTGCTTCTCCCTCTCCCACTCCCCCTGCTTGTGTTCCCTCTCTCGCTGTGTCTCTCTCTGTCAAATAAATAAATAAAATCTTAAAAAAAAAAAAAGAAAGAAAGAGAATGAAAGAGGTGACTCAACAGATAAGAAAGTTAAATGATGGGGCGCCTGGGTGGCTCAGTTGGTTAAGCGACTGCCTTCGGCTCAGGTCATGATCCTGGAGTCCCGGGATTGAGTGCCGCATCAGGCTCCCTGCTCAGCAGGGAGTCTGCTTCTCCCTCTGACCCCCCCCCCCCATATGCTCTCTCTCTCTCTCATTCTCTCTCTCAAATAAATAAATAAAATCTTAAAAAAAAAGAGAATACTTCCAAGTTTTTTTAAAAAAAAAAAGAAAGTTAAATGATTTTTGGAACTTAGGAGGCAGATGACTAAAGGAGATGACTCATTTATCAAATAAAAGAAGCCACAGTCTAAACTTAATTTAGAGGGTGATTTGGATAAAGGGCTTGGGACTTAGGCACAGGTATTGGATAAAATCAATGATTAGAATAGTTGACCTTCCCACCCCCTAGTCTCAATGCATAGAACACAAGCAGCAACACATTTCTCCTCCAGGCAGGAGGTCAGATGTCTGTTCTCTGGATAAACTAAATGGCCCTAGGGACTAGAGTTCCCCACACTAGCATTCTCTATCTGGTAACCCTAAAGTGAAGTTCATTGGTTGGCAAGCCTTGCTTCCACTCCCAAATAATGGTCCTCTCTCCCCCACCCCGTTTAGAATCTCACATTTCAATAGGAGAGACAGGCAAGGATTTCTTTTTTTTTTTTTTAAAGATTTTATTTATTTATTTGAGAGAGAATGAGAGACCAAGAGCAAGAGACGGAAGAGGATCAGAGGGAGAAGCAGACCCCCTGCTGAGCAGGGAGCCCGATGTGGGACTCGATCCCGGGACTCCAGGATCATGACCTGAGCTGAAGGCAGTCACTTAACCAACTGAGCCACCCAGGCGCCCAAGGATTTCTTTTTTAGGAAAATCCCTAAAGGGAAAGGAAGAGCCAAAAATAGACAGAAAGCACAAACGTGAAGGAAATAGAGATAATGTAGGGAACAGAAAAAAAAAAATTTAAAAAGAAAGTAAAACCTCTAGTTCATATCTGTAGCGAAGATGTTATTATACAAGGGAGTGTTTGCAGAATAAGAGAGTTCTTAGAGTTTAAAAATAGAATTTCTGAAATAAAAAAAAAATGTGGTGGAGAGTTGTAATATAACATCAAGAAAACCACCCAGAAATTATAGTGAGAAGTAATGGAAAATATGAGAGAACAGGTAAGAGACATAGGCTATGTCTATCTAGAAGAGGTTGGCAATTAATGGCCCATGGGCCAAATATAGCCTATACGCTGTTTTTGTATGCCCCTTAATCTAAGAATGCTTTTTAAGTTTGTAAAGGGTTGTATATATAAGAAAAAGAAGAATATGTGACAGAGGCCATTTATGGCATCCAAAGCCTAAAATGTTTACTCTCTGACCCTTTACAAAAAAACATTTGCTGACCCCTGATCTAGAAGGCCAACTAGAATAGAATAGGAATTCTAGAAAAAGAAGAGATAAAATGGAAAGAGGACCTCATCAAAGAAATTATAAAAGGAAAATTCTCCAAACTTACATGAGTCTCAGGTTGGAAAGGTGCATAGAGTATTCAGAACAATAAACGAAGACTAGGCCTTTACCAAAGAGCAACACTGTGAAATTTCAGAACATTGGGGATAAAGAGAAGATTCGGAAAGTTTCCAGAGAGGATAAAAAAACAGATCACTTACAGAGGAATGAGAGATAAGACTGCTCAACAGCTATACTGATGCTAGAAGAAAAAAAAGTAAGGTCTTACAAATCCTGATTTTTAAACTTGAATTCTATATCTGGCCAAATATTAGGGATAATTAATACAAACACATTTTACACATGAACAGACTTAGAAAATTTACCTTCTCAGTGCCTTTGTTAGGGAGCAGTAGTTGTAGATATGCTCTCCTAAAATAAGAGAAAGCAAACCAAGAAAGGAGATGGTGGGATCCAGGAAACAAAGACTCCAATGCAGGAAAATGGTAAAGGGAACTCTCAGGAAGTTGGCTGAAAGCAGGACTAGAGATTAACTGGTCTAGATTAGAGTGAGAAGAAGAAAGAGAACTCCAGGAAAAAAATAGAAGGGTGTGGTGGGTAGCTTCCAAAATGATTTTTAATGATCTCAGACTTCTGGTGGTCATGTCCTTGTAAAACTCTCTCCTCTTAGGATGGGCTGGACCTAGTGATGTGCTTCTAATAAATAGAATATGATAAAGATGAGGGGATGTTACTTTCATGATGAGGGTATAAAAAGATACTGGCTTCCATCTTACTCTCCATCTCTTGCTCTGATGAAAGCCAGCTGCCATGTTGTGAGCTACCCAATGGAGAATGTCTGGCAAGAAGCTGAGGAATGGTCCTTGCCAAAGCCCAGGAGGAACTGACTCCTACTAACAACCACTTAAATGAGTTTGGAAACAGATCATCTCTTGTTGAACCTTGAGATAGTCATCAGTCCTGGCTGACACTTTTGTTGCAACCTTGTGAGTAATCCTGAGCCAAAGGAACCAACTAATTCAAGTCTGATTCCTCTCTCACAGAAATTTGAGATAATAAATTGCTTATGTTAAGCCACAAAGTTTTGGGGCAATTTGTTACACAGCCATAGATACTAATACAAGGGAGTTGAATGCAAACCTAATGTAGAACATTTGAAGGAAAAGGTCAATGATAAATAGGTGGCAAACTTTGCATATAAATAAAGAACAAATAGAAATTATCAGAAAATCCCAAAGTTCACTGGAACTTTTTTTTTTTTTTTAAGATTTTCTTTATTTATTTGAGAGAGAGAGAGGCAGAGATAGCACGAGCAGGGAGGAGAGGGAGAAGCAGGCTCCCCGCTGAGCAGGGAGCCCAACGTGGGGCTCGATCCCAGAACTCTGGGATCATGACCTGAGCTGAAGGCAGACACTTAACTGATTGAGCCACCCAGCACTGGAATTTGAATCATAGTTCAATTTAAATGCGATCATAGTTTACTACTTGGCTTAACAGTGAACAGTATTAACATAAGCACATTGTTGTAAATATTAAATATAATTAAAAATAAGAATGATATAAAGTGGAATAAGAGAACTAAATTCTTATTTACCATATATGAAGTATCTGGTTAATTTCTTTTTCTTGTCTTTCTTTTTTTTTTTAGAGAGGGGAGGAGGGGCACAGGGAGAGGGAGAGAGAGAATCATAAGCAGGCTCCACACCAAGCACAGAGCCCGACATGAGGCTTGATCTCATGACCCTGAGATCACGACCTGAGCCGAAACCAAGAGTTGGACACTTAACTGACTGAGTCACACAGGCACCCCTGGGTAATTTCTAACATTGCAAGTACAAACTGTCATTAAATACATTATTTATAAATATAGAGGTAACTATCAGAAGAAACAGCTAAAAAAGTGAAGACAATAGGACAACCATCAAAATGCTTACAGGAAATAATTGACAACTTTGAATGTTCCACCCAACTAATTATCATTCAAAAAGCAAGGTGATATAAAGATATTTCCAGACATATAAAGAGTAAGAATTTATTTGTCTTAGACCCTTGCTGAAAGAACAAATAAAGAAAATTGTTTCAAGAAGGTAGATTAAACCAGAAGAGAAGATGCAGAAAGAAACAGCAAAAAATAGTGAAACATGTTGGTAAACTAAATAAATACTAACTATATAAACAAACAAACAAACAAACAAAAACCAACCAACCAACAAAACCCCCATGTGGCTTTAATAAAAAAGGTGGTGAAACTAAAATGCCAAGAAATCCTAACAGGGAAAGTGGGTAGAAGAAGGTAGGAAGGCAGTTAAGGCATCTTAAGATCTTTGTTTTGGTCAGGAAGAGGATAAAGATGATAATTAACTTTATCCTGTCTGTGTGATATAGATATTATTGTTTACCAGTATCTGTTTTTTCTTTTTTCCTCTGTATACAACCAAAGCACATAAACTCCCTTGCATCTAGGTGGAACCATGCGATTCAGTGGACTTGGGGTGGGTCTAGAAGTGATATATATACCCCTTGAAAGCTTGGCCCCTAAAATACTCCACAGTGTCCCTCATACTCTTTCTTTCCTTCTTGGTGAGCAGAGTGCAGAATATCCAGTGCTGAGGATTCCCAGGGAATCTCAGGGGACACGGAACCACCAGATTGAAGAATTGGTATCCCAGAATTAGTACCTAGAGGAGAGTTGCCCTATTACAAAAATCTGCATGAACCTTCCATTGGGGAGAAACAATTTTATTGTGTTAAGCTGCTAGGATATTGTACCATAGTTTAGCCTGTCCTATTTTGACTAATACAGAAGTTGGTACCTTGACTAATACAGAAGTTGAGCTGATGCCCTGATAAAAAACTAGAGCATGTGGCATTGGCCTAGTGGTCAGGCAGTGAGTGACAAGGATGCTATTAACAATGACTGGAAAGATGAAACTCATGGTATGTAGTGGTAAAACATGATAAAACTGTCACTTGTGGCAACTTAGTAGTCATAAGTTCTTCTAAGCTGGTTGCTCTAGAGGAAGAGTCTAGAAAAGAGACTATTTGTAATGTGTTTTGATTTTCATTGGTTGCCTTTGCTAAGTTATTATTATAAGAAGGAGATGAACCCAAGAGAGAATTAGCAGATCTGTAAAGCAAAAATAAACGGGATAAAAAGAGCCCAGACATTTGCAAAGTCAAAGAGTTGAAAAAGCTCACTGCTTCTCTCTACCAAACGGTAGAGGATCCATGACAAAGGCCTGGTGAAACCTGTCAGTGCAACACAGCCTGTGGCAAAGACCAGATTGAAGGTCTGATCTTCCCATAGGTGGTTCCAGATGGCCTCAAGCCAGTTGCCATTAAATTGAGAGAGAGATTGGCATGAGGGCAAAGAAGCAAAAAAAAATGAGGCAGGGTTGAAAATCATCCCTAAGAAATATGTTGGCTGTGATTATTGGCTCACGTAAGTGACTGGGAAGCAAATAGACCAGAAGCCTATACTAGTTTTTGAAAGAATTTTACTGTTAAAGAAACCAGGAGTCTAGATTAAAGAAGTCTTTAAGTGCTTGAGACATAAAACATCTTTAGTTTCCCTAGCATAAGCAGAAAGCAGTGTCCTATAGACCAAGAGATTTCTTCCCATAAAGCAGAGTTGGGTCCTTGTCAGGGTAGGAGGCCTTCACAATGCCAGCCCCGTAAGATTCTAGTATTTGTTAAGAATGAGTGACTGTAGCATACCCCCTTTGTGTTCCCTTTCTGACAGAGAATATTTAATTACAATTCTTGCTCCTGCTTCACTACAGTATGTAGGGTGGGGTTGGGAGGTGGGGAGAGAAGATAACTTCTTTTAGTTCATTGGTTGCCAGGCTAAGAAGTGTTACATCTGACCTGATGGAGAAATTTGCATCATTGAGAGATCCTGGACTTTGAGTTGGAATGCAGCTATTGGATGGGACTTTGGGTTGCCCCCTTTGGGTGAGTGTGTTCTCCATGCTGGAAGAAGAAAGGAATTGGTACTTGGTGACCAGAAGAATAGACTGTGAAAGAGATTGCTAGTGCTCATGAACACCCAGTTCTCTTCTTCCTGGACATGTAGCTATACTAGTTACTCTGTAATCCCTGCATCTAGGTGAAACCATCCCATTGAGTTCTGGCCAATAGAGGTAGAGGCAGTGGTGTGATGGTAAATGTTTAACAATGGGCTCTCCATAAAACAGTATGTTCATAGGTACTTGAGTTTATTATAAATTTGCTGATATAAAGGATGTGTAGAACATTATTTACTATTAATAATATAACAATCACATTTAAAAAATACTCTATTGTAATTTCCATATATATGTTGTAATTGATTCTCTCAGAATGCTTTCGTTGATTTTTACTGAACTCTTGTGTTGTAGCCAAACTATGGTTACAATTGATGAGTGTAGTTCCAACATGAATATTGGTTGATATTTTCTTTCACATTATTGAGTAAGTGAAATAATGAAGACATATGTCAGAATTTACTTCTTCATCAGTAATGTGGCAACTTCTTTGCTGAATCAGTTAACAGTTATCAAATACTAGAAGAATATTTCTTCGATATTTTATGCTGTTCACAATATAATGACTACAGATACAGCATGCTTTTAATTAATCTGGATTTTAATACTTTCTCTATAACTTCTAAAAGTCTCTACATAATCAACAAAATAGTAACCAAACCCTGATTTATAGTGTTTGCCAATTTCTATGATGTAAGTATCCCTACCATTGTCTATTTCAAACACCCAACATGATGGCATTGAAGGTGGGGTCAGGAAGAGATGAACAATTCTATAGTATTCTGTAGCATTTCTCAATTATAGATATAAGGGACATAAATAATCTCAAGCATAAATAATAGTAAAATGTAGAAAACCAGGAAGTTTGAATAATTATCACGTTTGATTTTCATTTAATTTGTTTTTTAAATTTGTTTGTTTATATAATTTCTTTTTAATAATGTTGGTGTTTAGCAACCAGCTTGCAAAATGCCTAAAAATTTAGTAGGTAGCTCTTGAGAGCTGTCATGAGCTGGCCCCAGCACACCACAGGGATGAGGTATGCCACTTATGCACCTGACTTTTGAAATGCACAGCATAACCCTTCATATACCCTCTCTTCACTCATTGGTTAGCTCAATGCAGAGGACCCAGTGAAGGACTCCAAGAATGCCCTAGGGGACAGCAGAACTTGGATTTCTGAATCACTAAGGAGATGCCTGGAAGTGCCATCCTACTAAAAATATCTACCTTAAATGTTGTGTGAGCAAAATATAAATGTTTGTTGCATCATGTGTCTGAAATTTGAGGTTGTTTGTTATAACAAAACCTATCATGACTAATATATGTTGCTAGAAAATCTTAAACATTAAAAATAAAATAAAGGATTTATATAATTATAATATTAAAAATAAATATAGAGGTCCATATTAGAAATAATAGTAATATTATGATAACATATTCAATGTCAAGCCATCTTCACCCATATCTAAAACTATTGATATTGCCTGCTCATCTTGATTTTCATCCACTGGTGAGCTCTGTTCTTTTGCTGTATAAATCTAAGACTTTAAAAGTATCTCAAAAGCAATGCTTCTGATGTCAGAGCTTCACTTATAGTTTATTAATTTATTTGACAAATATTTGGGGTCAAAGACCAGAATCTCACGGTTGTAGGTAAATTATTGCTATTTGTCAGAAAGCTTTAAAAAAACATCCTTCAGCTTTAACATAATGCCTGAAAGATCCTATTTTAACTATTAAAGCCATTAGATATTAAGGTCTGCATCTGGATACAGAATCTTATCTGAACCAATTATCCCCTAAAGCTAGAATCTGTGGTCTTTTCTTAGGGAATATTCTGACAACACTTTAACTAAGCATAAGGAATCAGTGGGAAACACTCAAAAGATACTTTAACAGAAATTAAGAAATGTCCAGCAATAAATCAAAGGAATCTACCAGAAAACAGAAATGCCTTGAAAAACTATTTTCTCCCAGGCTGAAATGTTCTTTAAAAATTTTGATATAAATATCTAACCCCCAGGTTGAAGTGTTCTTTAAAATTTCAAAAATAAACATCTAACTTAGAGTGTAAAACAATCCAGAGAGTGCAGTAGGTAACAGCTTTGAAGGAGACGCATTTCTAAAGATGTCTTATTCTTACACCAGATGTTCACTAGGCATCTACCATGTGTGAGATATGCGCCAAGCAGAAGCCATAGTGGTGAAATAGCTACATGGAGGAAGTGCCATGGAATTGCTATATGAGATTGGGAAAAGGGCATCCCAAGCTTAGCAAATGGCTTGAACAGAGTACACGGCATATTTGAGAAATGAGTAATGTACTAGGGGGTCAAATTGTATGAATTACATACTGAGGATTTTGGACTAAGTTTTGCATACAAGGAGGGAATCACTGTAGGGTTTTTGCTTGTGTTAGAAAGGCAGCAGCCTGGCAGTTTAAAGAACTAAAGGGCAGGGGCAAGGATTGTAGGCGGAAGACAAATGGGAGGCTTTTGCACTAGTCTAGGTGAGAGACAGGGGTCCGACACAGGACTGTGGGAATGGAACAGAAGAGGCAGCCATGAATATGGGGGTAAATATACCCACAGGACTTGCTGACTGACTGAAAGTGCGTGTGTTGGGGGCTGTGAGGACAGAGCTGCATTGCAGAAGACTCCCATGTCTGAAGCCTCTGGGGGCTGCTCAATGGGGGCACCTTTACTCAAGATAGGAAAAGTAAGGTGTGGAGACATGCACTCAGTTTTGGGGACACTGAGCTGGAGAGGTCATTGGGCAGATCCAGATGGAAATAGACACTTAGAGATATATCCTCAACTTTCCATTTTGTGGTTAAGTCAATTTAATACATATTTGTTGAGTATTACATGCCAAGAGAAGAACCTGGGTCTCGGCCACATCAAGCTCATGCACGGTTCAGGAAGTTCCCTAGTAAAAGCAGCCTTTGGTTTCACTGGAACGTTACCCAAAGAGGGGACTTAGTAGAGGAATTAAAGAAATGCATTCAAATCTGCCGGATTAGGTAAGATTTTTTTACAACTGTACCAATCCATGCTAATGTAAGATTAAATAAATAGACATACTCATGTATTACTGTTGGAAGTAAAGTGGCATAACTCTTTGGAAAGTAACTTGGAAATATATATTGAGAGCCTTACAAAGGATTATACTCTTTAAATCACTAATTCCTCAGGCTATTCCAAAGGAAATAGTCCCTAATTTTATTTATTTATTTATTTTCCCTAATTTTAAAAAAGCTTTCTGTGCAAAGATGTTCATCACAATAGTATTTGTGTTATTAGTTTGAGAATTAGCTTACATGCTCCGTTACAGTGGAATGGTTCAGTAAATTATGACAAATATGTTAGATGGAATATTAAACAGCCTTTAAAAATGCTTGAAAGAAGTTTGTTACTTATGTTATAATATTAAATGAGAAAAAATGATATTCGGTATCATCACAATTGTAAAAATAAAACCAAAAGCCTATGAGTAGAAAATGAACAATGTCTAGAAGGAAACACCACAATTTTAATAGTGGCTGTTTTCAGGCACTAGAAACTGGTTTTCCCTTATTTGATCCATTCTTTTGCATTTCCCAAATTTTCTATCATAAGCATTTAATGACTATTTAATCAGGAAAATAAGCTCTAACTAGCAAATATAGAATGAAGACCAATGAGGACTTAGGGGAGGCTGTCTTCGGAACTGAAAGGGCTCAGAGAGGGCTCAGAGACAGTACTCCAGCACTTTGTCCTGAACTCTGTAGAGACATTGAGGGGAACAGGGTTCTGAACAAATGGCCAGATGTTAAGACACCCCTTGAGTTGTTTCTTCCACTGTTATTTTCCCTTCTTCAGTGACTGCTTTAGGAGAGGTTAGGCCACCTAGCAAAAGTACTTTGTGGACATCTTCACTCAGGGCTACTAACTGCTCCCCAGAACTCAAAGTTTCTGGAGATTGTGTCTTTTCTCCCCTTCCAGCAGCAGCTCCTGAGACTCAGAGAGCCCAGAGCAGGTGGGGGAGAGTGGCAGGAAGCTTGCGATTGCTCTGAGACACACCATAAGCCCATAAAGTCTGAAAGGTTAAGCAAAGACTGAGGCATGAAGAGTGAAAATTCTCCATTCAACAATAATCTCCCCCCTCTCTCAACTCTTCTTAAAATGGAAAGAAAGGGTGCAAGATGACATTAGGCACTTTAAAATATGCAAAATTAGGAGCTGGTGCAGACCTCATTAACACCCGCCTCTAACATCATTAAGATGTTTCCAAGAAAATTAATTGAGAGACTCATTAAAAATAAATTAAGAAAAATGTGCTGCAGAGCGCCTGCACTCAGCTCATAAATCACAGCTCAGAGCTCCGGCCCGCTGCTCCGGCAATTAACTCCAACCTATTTGTTTTATCCTGACTGTGAAAATTAGAAAGCAGACGTGGAGATTAGATTAGGGACGTCTGTCAAGCGGAACTTGAAGTGAATATTTTAGGATACAAAATGGAAACCAGGAAAACAAAGAAAGCAGAGATTTCATTCTGAGGAGCTTGTCTTTGAAAAGTGACAGGCAGATGAAGGGTGTTGGAGGGAGAGCTTAGGGAAGGAATACATAGGCTGGGGAGGCGGGAGGGCGGGGGCGACAAAAGAAGAGAACTATTTGAACTATTCTGACCAGGAATAGCACAATGCATTTGCATTAGAAATATAAACAGATGCACATCTCTGTAAAGATGGCATTGAGACATAAAATAGATGTTTCTGATGATACTTGCATGTATCATATTTTAATGTTCATACATACAGCCATTTGGCCTAATCACTCAAAAAGTTATTGGTCTCCTGCAATATGTTGTGTATCAGTGATGACTACCTGTTCCTCTATATGATGTGAAATATGTGAATCCCTTCTGTGTATCTCTTACTCAACAGCACAACCAACAGTGACTGAGTAGCAGGCATTCTGCTGGCCTCATTCGCCTGTGTGATCTCTTTGAACGTGAATATCTCCAAAGAGGAGAACCATTTTATAAGTTGTGGACACGGAGGCTCAAAGGAAAGTGATATGCATGGGAGTTGCTTGGCCAGTAAATGGCAGAGTTGGGACTGCAACCCTGGTGTTTTAAATCTAAGACAAGTGCAGCCCTCAGGGACACAGCCTCTAGATTCATTCAAAAGTATACATCGGATCACCGTGCTTTTCAAACCTCAAACTAGAAAGACTTTTTGTTCTTCTCTTCCTTTCTCCCTTTATATTCTCTTTCTGCAAATATTTATTCCATACCCACAATATTCCAGGCACAGTACCAGGTTTGGGGGGATATAATGATGGCCTTGTTGAGTTTAGAAAGATAGGCACTGGATAAATCCCTGTAAATGTGTGGGCTGCTGGAAAGGACATGATCAGAACATTCTGCAAAGGGAGGCAGAGACTGTGCCCATTATTCGGGTCATATATTGAATGCCTACTATATACCAGCAGTGAGGACCCAGACATTGGACTACTGGCTCTGCTGCTTACTAGTTAGTAAGACCTTGGGTAAGTTACTTAACCTCTCAGTTTCCACATCTGTAGTATGGGGATAATACTAGTACTTATCTCAGAGCTCTGCTTTGAGGATAAAAGGAGAAAAATCCATTAGAAGCCCTTAGCGAAGTGCCTGGTTCAGAGTAAGCACTGAGTAAATGTCAGCCATTATTATTTAGAGGTGACATTTAAGTTGGCTCTTAAAGGAGCAGTAGGAATTTAATCAGAACTTCATTTCTGGGGACAGCTGCAGCCTGAGGGGTGGTATTTAAAATTATTTGGATCTTTCAGGGGTGCTGGGTGGCTCAGTCATTAAGCTTCTACCTCCGGCTCAGGTCATGATCCCGGGGTCCTGGGATGGAGCCCCGCATCGGGCTCCCTGCTCCGCGGGAAGCCTGCTTCTCCTTCTCCCACTCCCCCTGCTTATGTTCCCTCTCTCACTGTCTCTCTCTCTCTCTGTCAAATAAATAAATAAAATCTTTAAAAATAAAATAAAATAAAATAATTTGGATCTTTCAAACGGAAGAGGGAGTGAATAATCTTGAGTGAATAATGAGACACAGGCCAGCCTGCAATGACACACGGCCTCACTGGGCCAAGGGTCTGGCTGCCTGGACCATGAATGCGAGTGGGATGCAGCGAGGCAAGGAAAGTAGCCTTTGCCTCCTTTCCTCCATAGTATCTCAGAGGCACTATAGGAAAACCGTATGCACAAAGGAAAAACGTTCAGGTTGAGGAGGTCTATCACTTCACAGAATTTTCACAACTCCTTCCTACCTTGCCTAGGAAATAGTTATGGATCAGTTTGCAGACTGGCAACAGTAGCCTTTGGAAATAAAGTGGTAGTGAAATGGATTGTAGTCTGTTTTTCACTTTGTTTTAATCTAATTTTCAAAAGACTGGGTAGAAGTCTTAACTACAGGTCTGTTGGCCTATCCTTATTTGTAAGGCTGTAATAACCCAGAAGATGCCCATGTCCAAGCTGAAACTCAGCTGGGTGTTCCCACATGGCCCTAACAATGGTTTGCTGTTGGTGTTTCTAATGACCAGTCAGTGATTGTGCTTTAAGGAATTACTCAGTATTTTGAATATCACTTCTGCCATTAAGCAAGGCTGGACCAAGGCAAAGTTTGAAATATTTGAAATTCGAGAATGAAATACTTCCTCATTAGTAGGTCATTTGCCCAGATCATAAGTGGGAGCCAACAAGCAGGCCCTGATGAATACCCTGGACAGAAAAGGAAATAGTAGACCTACAAAAGACATGCCCGATGGACAGAGGCAATAGGAAAACTCTCAGAGGATGGGGTTACAGGAGTTACTTCTTAAAGCCTCAAAGCTCATTCTGAAAGGCATATAATAGATGAAGAAAAACACATTGGAAAATTTTTAGCTAATATTCAAAATCTCCTTATAAAAAGTTTCTATCTCTACCTTAAAGCTTAGACATCTGTTGAAGGCAAATCCTTGGGAAGAGTTACATTGTACGCTTTTACCAGACAGGATGAATTTCACACCCTTCCAGATGACAGACTTTGACTGTGGAAAGGAAATAAGTGCTCATGGGCCTGAGAGCAGAAGAGGGGGGTACTGTGCTCAACTCTCTGAAGCTGCGAAAATAAAGCCAATACTTTGCCAAGGGCTGGGCTGCTGATGGTAACATGTGGGAAGGATCATCTTCAACTCTCTCCTCCACGTGGCTCCATAACCAAAGAGGTGTCATCTTCTGTGGATTCTACGTCCTTCATATCTTATGCATTCATCTCTTTTTCTTATTCCCTTCTGAAAGAGGTTGGCTCTGTCTTGTCTGGGCTCTTACAGATCTCCTACCAAGTTTCCTTTCCTCCATTCTCCCCTCTTTACTCCACTGACAGACTTGTCCTACAGCATGGATGTAATCACATCACTCCTCTGCCCCAAGCCTTTGATATCTACAGGATAAAGTTCAAGCTTCTCAACTTGGCCACCTTGAATCTGGCTGAAAGTGATCTTTTCCGATGTGACTCTCATTAATTCCTTCTCTGCTAATTCCACATTTTTGACTCTTGCCCAACTAGATGGCTCACTGCTGCCCAAGCACACCCAATATGTTTCCCATACCTTTTACCCCTCCATTACTTTCAACATCCCTGCCTCAATTCATCCCTGCCTAGTAAATTTTTACCTCTTCTTCAAAGCCCACCCCAAATGCTCATTTCCATGAAGCTTTATGACTGCCTCCCCCACCTCAGAGAGAAGTAATTTGCTTTTAGAGTTTGCACAGTGCCTGCCAATACTTATTGAATGACTGAATAAACTTTCTCACAGCAATTATCACAAGGTCTCTTACACCTCAGTTGGTTGCAATACGTGCATTGGTCTGTCACCTCACTAGATTCCAAGCTCCCTAAAGATATGAACCATGCCTTATTTATGTCTCCCACAGAACCTGTACCTTGCACATAGCAAAGGCTCCTTAAATTCTGTTATACACTTTACTTAAAATGAAATTTAAGTGCTTGTACACATTATTTCATTTGTTCTGGGTTACTTGCATAAATAAACATATAATTCTGTTTTTGATAATGAAGAATTAATGGGACCTGTAGATTAATTTTCTCGTGAGACACAGGGACAGAGCTTGCAGCCATTTCCCCAATTTCTGGTCCAGTGCTCTTTGATCTATCATACTTTATCCCCATATCAGCACTCCTCAGAGAACTAGAGCACTTCAAAGTAGTTACTTCTTTAACTACCTAGAAGAAGATAGCCTGCTGGAGAAGAAATGTCTGAGCAGGATAAACCATGTACCCTTCACCATGCCTCAAACGATGCACAGATGATAAATCAGTGCTGATGATGCACAAAACACCTTGTTTTCACTTACCATCTGAGATCAAGCTTACCACCTTGGGTCATCTTTCATCTCAGGACAGTGGGAAATTTTAGAAGTTGATAGCCCCTCAAAAAATCCTAGAAAATCTTATATAGACATAATCCTCTTTGCATAGCCCATAAATGCTAGGTGGATAGTCACATTTCAAGAAATAGGCTGGATTACAGATGAACATATCACCACACTTTGTTCTTTTACCTGAAGGCCACATGTGCATGTGTGCATGTGCATATACACACACTAGGAGTAGAAATTTTCAGGAGCCAAAATGTCTCTAAGCTATCAATAATGACTCTCTGAGATGCCCTGCCCAATTTCTTCCTTTCAGTGCTGTATTTCTGCTGAACAAGGTCATCCCCAGCAGGAGACCACACCCTATGCTATGGAATCCATCCTCTCTGGCAAACTACATATTTTTATGCTTTATTATCCAACTGGGCAGGTGCAGGCTTTGTGAGCACTGTCTGAATATTCCTCTGGGAATTCTTTGGTTACAAGATTATTCTGGGCTATGGCTATCTTTTGTTACCTCATAGGTATTATCTAGTGTTTCCTGTAATAATAATTAGAGCAATTAGCATGGCCAGTGGCTTTGGACTGATTTATTCTCTTAAGCTCATATGCAGGTAAGAAAGATTTAACTGCCCTGGTTCTGTCAAGGTCCAAATGATGCCTAGGTTTCCACTGCTTAGTCAAGCATTTCTGGGGTTAATTTTCATTAAAATGACCCTGACACTAATGACTAGTGACTGCTTCTGCCCCCATTTGCAATTTTGTAATAATGTTCTTTTGTTTGCTTCTTACCAAAGGATACAGGGACATTGCCGAAAGCCTCCATTTGTCCCTATTACATATCATTCTTAATTTTAATTTCACAATTGTTTTTTTAAAAGAACCTTATCTCTCAGAACACAAAATATTTGAAGATAGAAACTATGTTTTTTTTTTTTATAACCAAGAGGTAGTTGAAATGACAAAACAAACAAGCAAACAAATAATTCCATATCTGAACTAACAATATTCTATGAATTCATAAAGAAGCATTCAGGTTTGAATCTGGCCACAACATATCATGAGAGACCTTTTATGAGTTCCTGAACTATTTGATCTACATCAGCAAAAATAGGGATAATAATGCTCACCTCTAAAGGTTTTAGTGAAGATGAGATGAGAAAAATTTTTGTGAAAGCATCAAGCAGTGCTGAGATGCACCTGAGCATATTATCATATTACCAATAGCCAAGCTAATCAAAAAGTCCACCTTAAATGCTCATGAAAATCTAAGTAAAGCAAGAAAAATTTAATATATTTCTTTTATGCCCCCTACTTGGTTTCATTTGTACTAAAAAACAAAAAAACCTTTAAAAATTTAGCGTTTTTCAGAATTGTAAAGACTCTTTAGCTTAACTTTCTCCTTTCCTAGGCAAAGAAGCTAAGATCCAGAGAATGTAACTTCAAAGTTATATGATTAGTAATTAGCACAGACTGATTTTTCTTACATCCTGCACACATGATAGTTTGCACTGTTGTTCTGAAAAATGTATTAAAGAACTCATTCTTCCACTTGAGTCTAGGGTAAGGATACTGACAACAGCAATTCAGCTAGAATGAGTTAAAATATATATACACAAAACGTTTTGTTATGCTTTCAATGTAAAGAAACATATTCATTCTAGAAAATTTGGAAGAAAGCTGTAACAACAAAAATTAAAATTACATACAGTCATATCACTCAGTGATAAATATTTTTAACATTTTAATTGTTTAATAAAATTAGAATGATTCTATATATTTTTTGTACTTGAGTTTTATTTTCATTTGACATTTGGCATTTCCCCTACATCGTTAAGTGGTCTTTGAAAAAAAAAATGATTTCAAAGGGTTGAAGAACATTCCTCCATGTGGATTTATCATGGCTCAGGAGACAGAATGGCATGCCCTTAAAAGTCAGACAAATTTGGGATGGAATTCCAGTCCCACCTTTAACAGCTGGGTGTTGTAAAACCAGCCACTCAACCTCATTAAACCTCAATTCTCAACTAATGATGTATTGTATGGTGACATAACATAATAAAATAAAATAAAATAAAATAAAATAAAAAAACAAAAAAACCCCCTCAATTCTCACATCTGCAAAATATTGATAACACCTCATGGGATTTCTATCAAGGTTAAATGGTATAGAGTATATATGTGCTTAGCAGTGTGCCTACACACAGTAAGTGTTCAATAAATGGCAGCTATTTATTATTATTATTATTTTATCACACCCTTATTATTGGACATTTGTTTCCAGTTATAAATAAATACTGGGAGAAGTATCCTCCAGTGGTTAGCTGTGTAATCTACCTGAAATGTACATCTGTTCTGGTCATTCCCTTGTTTAAAGATCTCTCATAGTTCCCCATCAAAGGTTTTTAAAATTTTAACAGCGGAACCCTTCTTCTAAATATCTTAAGTAAAACTTTCCAGGGAACTTAGGTTGTGACAGGGTGGGGTTCAGAGCTTGGACCAATTCCCAGCCCCACCCCCCTCCCTGTTGCCAAAGGTCCCTAAAACACTAGGGCTACTCTGAACACACTGGTAGTACTTTTAATGTACAGAGTAAAAGTGAGGCCCCAGAACATGGTATATGACATCTCCAAACTGTCAATTCCAGAAAGACCCTGAAGTAGTTTTTTTTTCCTACCACTTTGCTTATGTTGTTGCTTCTGTCCAGAGTGTCCTTATTTCCCATCTTCCCAAGGCTAACTCTTACAACCAACTCAGACTTATGCACCGCTTCCTCTAGGAAGCCTTCTCGGCCCTAGGCCGGTGAGATCCTCCTCTTCCCTAGTTCCATGATACCCAGTCAAATTCTCTGTCACTGTGCGTACCACAACCCCATGATGCTTTGGACTGGGTTAGAGGGCAGAGACTGTCTTATGGATAGCATAGTGTCTGGCACTGGTAGATGCTCACTAAAAATATTTGTTAAATAAAAAAAAAAACTTATGAATGAATTTTGTGGTACTTCTCTGACTATTCCATAGGAAAATTTTATAGAAGCAGGATTACTGGGTGAAAAAGGATAAACACTTCCAGCCTCCTTGATGCTTTCTTAGAAAGATTTATGGCAAAAACAAACAAATAAACAAACAACCAACCTTCATTTGAAACATGACTCTCTCTTCCTGTATCCATTAGTGTTTGCTATTTGTGTTTTGAGGGTACAGCACAAAAGCCAGTTTTTGAACCACAAAAATTGGATTTGGGGGTGCATGATTTGGTTGAGGCAGACAGAGGGATCAGCAGTTGGAGTGACCAGTATAGAGCAGGACCCTAAATATGATGTTGCCCAAAAGCACATGTTACTAGATGGCTGGAGATATAGTGCTGAACTATGGCAACTTTCGTCACTTGTCATCCTTGTAGTTTCTCTGAGTTGATTTTCTCATCTGTACATGAGTTTCATGATATCTCTTAGGGGGTCATGTGTTGATTACATTGAGTCAAACAGGCTGACACACCTAAAATTCTAACACATACATTTGTGTGTTTTTACTATCTGTTAATGAGAGCTAGACAAGGGGGAGTTGGATAGTCTGTGCTACACCAGAAGATAGAGTTCCAAGTTTAGGAAACATTTCAACTGATCTCTCTGATGGGCTTCACTTTTCACAGAATCCTAAAATGCCCATGTGCAAACTATTAGGATATAGCTAGATTATTCTATTTTATCACAGGGAAGATAGAGAAACCATAACTGTAAAAATCTTAAATTTTAAGAGGAAGTTGAATAAATTGAAATCGTTCTAAGACACCTTAAAATATTACATATCTCTGTGTTCTCATTCAATTCTATGGTTTTAATTACTCCCCGGATGGCATGCTGGTGAACTCAGTGTGCTCAAAGGTAAATCCATCGCCTCCTCTCTCCACATATTTTACCAGACGTGTTCTTCTTCCTATCTTCCCATCTCACCACTACCTACTTATCCCAAGCCAAAAATTTGGGAGTCATCAACTTCTCATTCTGACTCTCCACATCTAAGTAGTCACCTGGTTCTAATGCCTAAATATTTTGCAGACTCATCCTTTCTTCTCCATCAGCACTGTCATTATTCTGGATCAGCCCCTCATTATTTCTTGTCTGGATTACTGCACTAACCTCCTATTTGGTCTTCCTGATTCTGGTCTTGCTCTCTTCATTGCATCACTCACATCTCTGTCACGAGCATATAATCAATCTGAATGAAAAGGAGCTGTAAATGGCAATAGATATCAATGTCTTCAAATCATGTTCTTTAAAAAATATGATGTCATAGGTTAAGACATAATCAGTTAAACATAGTTCTCCTGGAGACAGGTTGACTGCTCAGCCAAGAATCAAATGAAATATAACAATGAACAATATATCAGTTCACTTGAAATAATACTCATGGAGAACAGACACTTACTGGATTGTGCAGAGATGATATGGAGGTTAGTAATGCTGGAAGGGCATGGTGGATTAAGATGAACTTCTCCAGCATTCCGAGGGCCACCTCATCTTTGTGAACCTGTCAGAGAAAGACGCATTTACTAAAGTCTATTCTAGCTTGATAATTGCAGGAGCCAAAGTTACAACCAACAGGGACAAACTTTTCTACCCCCTAAATGATAAATACATTGTTAAAATGGTTAGAAAGGGGCTTCCTCAAACTTCATGACTACAAAAACCCCCCAAATACTAGGGGCTTTAAACAAAGGTGTTACCAGTACTTCTTTAATATGCCTACTGCCTGCCGGTTAAAGAGGAGAAAATGGTCTAAGTTCAGCATGTTCAGAGAAAATGACAGTGAGTAAAAAATCGTATAAAGTCTGGAGATTAGAATAAAGCAAATAAGGCTAGCAAACAAACAGAAATGAGACATGGTATTTTAATTAGTGTTTCCCAAACTATCTGTGGTAAAGGTCAGTTTTTTAAAAAATATACAAACCATCACGGACTAATATTTTCATAAACCATGATAAAATTAGTACTTAAAAAATTAAATGTAAAAGAAATACAAAATACCAGGCTTGCTTTTTACCCAGACATGAAATTATGCTGTCAAGCTGTTAGAACATTTTCTAAATGCTCATTCTTAATTTTTGTATTTATCTCATCATGAGCCAGTAACAAACAGTTCATAGACTGGCACTGGTCTATAGACCACGCTTTGAGTAGCACAGTTTCAAAGGATTTACTCAAGATAAATGGCAAAGACTTTTCTCACAAAGATATACTGATGGGAAGACACTAATCTGTTAATTAATATTCATGTATCTTTCTTTCAAAGACTGAAACATTTGGCTGTGTGGGTCTTTAAAAACTTCCAGCTCTCATCAGGTCAAATTGAGACCATCTCTATGAGAAAATACCTATCAAACCAGTGAGCCTTAAGTCAACTTCTAGAAAAACAATGGCTATGTGGATTAAAAACTCTCATCAGAGAATATATAAGCTGTGACTATAACATTGACTGTATTGTTTAGTGATGGATTTTTCAGTCAATCAACCATTAAGAATGCCTTCCTATCCCACCCAGATCTCAATCAATTATCACGATGTCTGATTTGATAGGCTGATAGTCACAGTTGATAGAAACACTAGTGATAGGGCAGGTTCCTTTAGACTATATTGAACAATAAATATCCATCAAGCATGAGCTATATGCTGGCTTCTTTCTGTCCTTATTCTAAATACAAGGGCAGCTGTCTCTCTCTCTGAAAAGACATGCATAGTCTGTGCTTAAACAGCAGATGGAAGATCTCAGCTTCTCTGATCCACTATTGTTTCAGGTGAAAGGGGCTAAGAAATATTGATGAAGCTGGGATAGTGAAAAGATGGACAGAGATTTTTACTTCTTACCTTTAAAATCTTGTTCACAGATAAGCTAGTCTCATACTGTGGCTTTAAATCCCATTACCAGACACATTTAACGTGACTCTCATGGGCGGTTTTCATTATGACCAATGGTGAAACAATGGTTAGTGATAAGTTCAGAAATAAGGAAATGGATATAATACATGGAGAGGATATGTATTAATTTATATATCAACCTGTAATTTGAGGGGACTGACATAGAGTTTGGAGGACAGAAGATTTCAGGAAGACAGCCTTCAAGCAGGTGAAAAATAGAAATCCCATGGAAGTGGGAGCTCAGGATGGCAAGCATGCATTGAATGTGTTCTAAGTATTGGGGATGCAAAGTTAAAATGCTGTCTTTGTTTTCAGAGGTCTGGTGTCAGAAACAGACACATATACAAATAATTACAAAATGGTGGAGATATGCAGAAATAGGAATTTGTACAAGGTACGGATATTGTACCAATGACAGAGTGATTAACCCTATCAGGTGGACTTGTAAAGAAACATTAAAGATTACAAAGTAATTTATATTGGTAAATTGATTCCCCAAATGTTAGGGTAAACCATTTCTAGAACTTGCAAAAGGAAAATATGAGGTCTAATTCACAAATCAAGTATGCACATAAACCTTCTACTTGTATAGATATAGTTTAAAAACTCTTCATTAGGATAATCACCCACCACCAAAACTATACATATATATGCCAACATCCCTATCCCCAAACCCAAACTACCCAGCAAAACTCTTACTTAAGTAAAACCATTTTAAATGAGCACTGGAGGGATCCACAAAAAGGCAAACAATAATGGGTGAAAAGAATGAGCTCTATTTGACTTAAACCTTCAGGGGTTATTATAAATGGAATTTTTTTGTAATTTCATTTTTGGATTTTTCATTGCTAGTGTATATCAATACAATTGATTTTTGTGTATTGATCTTGCATCCTGCAACACTGTTGAACTTGTTTACTAGTTCTAATAGTTGTTTTTTTGTGAATTGCTTAGGATTTTCTATATACAAGATCATATCATCTGAAAATGATGGTAGTTTTACTTTTTCCTTTCCGACCTTGGTGCCTCTTATCTCTTTTTCTTGCCTACATGCCCTGGATAGAACCTCCAATACAATGTGAATAAAAGTGGTGAGAGCAGACACCCTTGTCTTGTTCCTGATCTTAGGGGGAAAGCATTTAGTGTTTCGCCACTTAGTATGTTATTAGTCTTGGGGTTTTTGTAGATGCCCTTTTTCAGATTGAGGTTTCCTTTTAATCCTAGTTTATTGTGTGTTTTTATCATGAAAGGGTGCTGGGTTTCATCAAATGCATTTTCTGCTATTTCTCTTTTTTGAATTAAAAAATTGCATTGCTTAAGTCTGGCTTTTCTAGGAAGGCAGATCATCTACCTAACTGGTTTGTGGATTTGGGTGAAGAGGATAAGAAACAGAAAGTTACTAGTATGACTTAGTTTCTCTTTTCTACATTTAACAAGCAATACAAGAAAGAGGGGGCCAAAGAAAGACTTGGTGGCTTGTAAATGGGATTAAAAAATACAACTATTTTTCGTTTCCACCTAGCAAAAGATGAAATTGAGAAATTCTTTGAGCAATAAGATGGATTTTTAAAAAGCCTCACCTGCAAGACCTTATCATTATCAAGATCATGGCCATCATTCCCTCCGCTGAAATCTCTGAACTGAGTTGGTGGTGCCCATTCAATGCTTTCAGTTGGATAAAGTGACAAAGGAAAAGAAGTGATGATTGAACCATAAAATGGCTAAGCTTCTCCTGGGAAGTTGTATGCATCACTGCCACCCACATTTTGTTGGCAAAAGAAAGTCTTAGGACCAAGCCTAATGTCAAAGAGATGGTCACCCATATGGATAAGTGCTGAAACTCAAATGAAAATGAGTGGTATTTATAATCATTTCATAGGGAAGGGCAGACAATAATTGAGAAGAGTAATAAAATCTGCCTGTTTTTTTTTTTGGTGACACACACTTGCTCCCTCTTTTACATGCAAAATACTTTCCTCTTTTCTTTAAAGAAGACACCCAAAGTCTCAGCCAATCACATTAGAAAACTCAAAGCACTGGATCTCATATGGATCCTCTTGGCCCAGACACTTGTGAACTAATAAGCCAAATTACTTGCCCTCAATGCCAATATATAGTGGTGGAAGAGGGAGTGATAGGGTAACTACAATAAATATTCCCATTTAAAAAGGCAAAGAATGGAGGGGCGCCTGGGTGGCTCAGGCGTTAAGCATCTACCTTCAGCTCAGGTCATGATCCCAGGATCCTGGGATTGAGCCCCGCGTCGTGCTCCCCGCTCCGCGGGAAGCCTGCTTCTCCCTCTCCCTCTCCCCCTGCTTGTGTTCCTGTTCTCGCTGTCTCTCTCTCTCTGTCGAATAAATAAATAAAATCTTTAAAAAAAAAATAAAAAGGGAAAGAATGGAAATCATAGAGCTGTCACTGATTCTCAACAATTTCGAGATTTTTGTGAGGGGACATGGTGAAGTACCCTTAGGGGTAGGGACTGTTCGTTACTTGGGCTCTTGTTCTGCTTCCTGGAGGAGCTTCCTAGTTCATTGTTCTCCATTGTTCTGGGAGGTCCCTTCCTCCCATTATTCCGAAAAATATGCTCTCTGTTGTGGCTTGGCCTGTTTTCTATAGAAGTCTGGGAACTTCAAAGTCATTTTTGTCATAACAGTCATATAAAAAACAAACAAACAAACAAACAAAGAAACGAAAAACTCTAGGGTGGTGGCTCTTTGGGAGGCGTTGCAGTCTTACCAATATTAAATCTTCCAATCCATGACCATGGGATAGCTTTCCATTTATTTAGGTCTTTAATTTCTTTCAAAATATTTTGTTTTGTAATCTCTTTCAAAATGTAGTTGGCTTAGTATCTATTTGATCCTGGGCAACTCTATATGTCAATAATCAAATGCTCAATTCTTTTTGAGACATGCCTCCCTCTAAACTTGATTACAGGTATCTTGAGCTCTGAGTTCCGTGGGAGAACCAGTAATTAGTCAATCCATGGACAATATCAGAGACCATGAACTGCCTGCTATGTTTTGAACATATTAGAAACATGAGTCTTGTTGTACAAATAAATACTGTCTCCAAAACATGGGACAGCTGAGCCTATTTGTAAAAATAAGAACCATTCCCTTTAGTCCAGTGGTTTCAAGCAGGGGTGATTTTGCTCCTGAGGAGACAATTGGCAATGTCTAGAGACATTTAAGGTGTCACAACGGAGGGATGTCACTGGCATCTAGTGGGTAGAGGGCAGCAAAGGTGTTAAACCTTCTAAAATACGCAGGACATCCCCCTTCCTGTCTCTTCTGTCTCCCCAGTAAAGAATTATTCAGCCCAAAATGTTAATAGTGCTGAAGTTGAGAAACCCTATTCCTAACAGTACCATTCAAACAGAAGTCCCATTAATACTCCTGATACCTCTCCAGAGCAAAAACAGATAACATATTTCTGTGTTTACCCCACCAGCCAGATCTATGTTCTTCAATTTTTTCTTCCCCAGAAGCAAAAAGTAGGATCAGAGAGACTATGAAAACCTACTTGTTTTGAGACTTGAAGGAATCACAATTTGTTTTTTAACCTTCCATTGTCTATTGACCACCACATCTCCATCCTCCATCTTATTTGTTAAGATTTTTTTTACACAATAGATAATCTTTTGATCCCTTCCTTTAGCTACCAAAGATTGTCCATCATGTTAAAACACATTCTTCATTGAGATGGATTTTATTTCTCCTTTTTAAATTCTTAGTGCAGCCTTTCTTTAGCTCCTTTTAGAAGGATAACCAGAGCTACTGGGAGGTCCTGTTCTGGTTTATAGTAATGTCTGGTTTATCATTATTATTATCTAGCACCTCCGAGAATGTTCCTATTGTTATAAAGTGTTTGTGAAGGCAAGCTATCAGGTTTTACACTAGGATAGGGGACATCATACTTGAGGGGGCAGGGGTTTCATGCTCAGGACCTTAGAGCCCTCAAGTACCAGGGAGGTATTTTAATAAAAATGTGCAGAATGTCTCAGACAGAGATTAGTTTAACAGGAGAAATTAGCAAAAGGGAAATTATAGATGCAAAAATCCCTATTAGGTCATATCAGATCGATCTTTCCTCAGAGAGCAAGGTAGGCTGTACCCTCTAAGGATCTAGATTCTAGGAGAAGAAAAGGATATGCTGGTTTAGTCCTAGTTTTAGCTATGTCCCTAATTGAGAGCCTAGGCAGGATCTCAGTGACTACAGTGAGAATCCATGCTTGAATATGACTGAATTGTTCTAATATTTCAGATGAAAATATATAGAGAGAAATAGAGCAGTGTGACTTTTGCAAGCGGCGTTTGCTTTCTTGGCTAGTTTCAAATGTCTCTACCACTTTCCTTAAAGGACAATTCTGCCTTCTAATAGAATTCCTGACTAGGCAGATCACTTTGTTAGATAGATGTTCTATTAACATTTTGTTTTCCTTCATTTCATACCATTTTCCATTTTATTCCTTTGTATCATGGTTGAAAATGTATATGATTCTTATCTCTTCCTCAGGTTTTTCTTTTTTTCATTGTGACATCTGTGCATTAATCACTGTTTAGCCAAGCTGCAGAGATCTGATTCTTTTAATGGGAAGACAGCATGCTGCCGTGGAAAGCATGGCAGCTTTCAAGTTAGCCACCTGGATGCTAGCCTGGAACCTGCCATTCTCTGGTTGAGTGTCCTAGGACAAGTCACTTCTCTGTTGTTTTAGTACAATTAGGGTGGTACCTACAATTAGGGTGGTACCCAAATATCTCTAAGGGGTCACTTTTATCTCATATATTTTCTATATGTCTAATCTTTTGTATATGTGAAAACAGTAGCATGGTAGCTAAATATTTTCTCTGCTTATTTTGCAACCATCTGTTAAGGTATAGTGTGTGTGAGCGTGTGTGTGTGTGTGTGTGTGCATATGTGTGTATGATGGTGGTGAAGGTGGAAGTGGAGAATGGGGAGAGAATGGACTAGTTAACCTTGGTAGACAATAACAAGGTGTAATAATCTGTAAACATAACTTGTGTTGAAGAAGATATGCAGGTATTTAAATAGCTCTGTTAGAAGAAATATGTAAGCATTCATCATGGTTATAAAATAGCATTCTCAGAAATGTCATTCTCTCCCTCCCCCAGGACAGATAAAGCACCTGCAGACTTTGACTGGTCACTGAAACAGCCATGAAAACCCTCATGCTTTTATAAAGCAGGACAAGGCTTTGAAGCTTCAGCTTTAAATCGCCCCAGCATCTCCCAGCTATAATGAGGACAGCATTTCCCTAGTCAAAACATCCTGGTTCTATTTAGAGGCATTCGCTTATCTGAATAATAAACAGAAATAGCAGGCTATTCTTATATCATTTTCCTTCAACTATCCTACCATTTAATACAATGACAACAATTTTAAAAAATTTCAGAACCACAATACGTAACAGTGGGTTTTAGTTAATTACCTTGGAAAAGACAGTGACCAACGTATATTTGAATAGCTGAAGTCTCACAAGAATGTTTGATTGGCCTTTGTTTACCAGGGTTTTCCAATATCTCCCTTGCTATTTCATGGGGGAAAATGTTTCAGTCCTTTAAATGATTCCAGAAATATCCAGTCTCCCCAGGTGGAAGGGAGGCTGTGTTCATTTGCTAGGTACCTCCCTTGGCTGATGTTGCTTTAAATAAGGACGGCAGACAATACAGTAACCACGGAGACAGCCACAATTCACTTCTATTCTTTTTCCAATGTAAGTTTGTATTAGGTTATTTAATGGACCACAATAGATTCAGTAGGTACAGAATCCATGCCCCCAAACGGCTGGTGCTTAATTCCATCCCTGCAGTCTGTTTTAACTAAGACGTTTTCTCCTGTGCATATAATCTTCATTATCATAGAAGTTATTTTTAATTTATAATTAACATAGTTTCCTTCTCATTATGGACGCCTTGATCGACTTAGCCCCTCCAGACACATCTTGTCTGGCGCGGTGCGGGCTACGTGCTGCAGTTCTCTCAATGAACATTAGGGGTCTATCTTAGCCTTTCCTTCATCCTTCCTCCTCCTCCCGTCCCTGACACTGTGATATAGTGCATAATTCCAAAATGGCAGCTTTTTGAAAATTCACCTTGATTATCAGACATTAAAAGTGACTCATCCCGCAGTGACTGTCTGGCAGAAGGGATGGGATCAGACAGCAAGACAATGAGGGGACTGGGAGCATTAGCGCACTAGATTACAGAGCCCATCAAAAATACCTTTGTTCTGTCAAAGATCCAATCATTTACTAGTTGTGTTCTGCAGAGGAGAAAGAATGAGAAAAAGAAGGAAAAAAAAAAAATCCACCAAACAAACAAAAAAAATCCATCCAAGAATTTAAAACCTCCTCAGATCTCTTTCTCCTAAGAAGGGAGGGAAGTGTCTGATCAGCCGTCTCAAGAGGAGGCAAGATGGGGATTGTACTTCGGAAATGGGAATCTATAGAAGCCTTTCTTTTAGTGGCTATCAAATTTTCTATACCAGATTCTGTTCTTTGGGTCTTGGTAAGAGGGAAATTGGCAAGTGAACAGGGTTTGGCTCTGCCCTTGGCTGTGCTCAGGCTAATCTACAGCAGAATATTTAGTAGACAAAATATTTCACAATTAGAACATTCATTTTCATTAAAAGAAAGCTTCTGATTTCTATCATATCACAATGCTAACCAAGAAATGTGTGAGGGTGAAAGAAAAACATGTGTAAGGGCTGTTACTGATAATTATAAGCATCTAAACGAGCCCATATGAAAAGGCAGCAGGAATCTCTGAAAAGATAGAGCATATGAATTCTTGCATTGAGCATGTGTGTGTTTGTGTGCAAAGGGGAGGAGGGAACTGGAGGAGGCGGGGGTGAGAGATGAGGGCATTCATGTTGAGCCCTGTGTGGGTGTATAACTGGGTGAGATGTGTGCTGAGTCGTCAGCATGACTGCAAGCCTGGCTAGCTTGTCTGATTCTCTAAGGAGACAAATAACCAAATGGGAGGTTGGTGCCTGGCTTTCTTCTTCTTTTCTTTTATCATTTTTATCATTTGCCTATGAACTCAGAGGAGCAGTTTATCAGTTGTGAAAAATGCCCCAAAGGGGCCCAGATCAAAGGCAGGCTTTACATTGTGTACTTAGGTGGATCTCCCTGCCAAATACATTAATGCGATTAAAACACAAATTCCATAAACAATTATTTTCCATCTGTTTAGCAACAGCAATAGTGATGCTACATGCCATCGATAGAATCCAGAGAGGTACCAAGTGAATTCAAAAGCTCTTCTGCACATGGATGCTGCAGCACTTGGGAGGATTTGGAGGGTCTTATCCGCCAGCAGGACAGGAGAGTAGCTGCTGTTACCATGCAGGGATCTCTTGATAAGACTGTATTTTAACCGACTGTCATTTATTAAGATAGATTCATTAAAACAACTCAGCACATTTCATCAATTGTGCATTATATTTGGAGGTTTGCCTTCATATTTATTTCTACTGTCAGGTACAGAAAATATATCCCTCTTTTTGCCCCTCTTAATTACCCCTAAATGACTTCATTCCTTTATTCTTGGAGGAAGGCAGATTCAGCAGGACTGCCTGCCTGGTCAGTAGGACTCCGTAACAGTTACACATTCAGAGACCCGTTAGTGTTTGTTTGGATTCACAACACATACTCTGAGTAGGAGAAAGAGAAATCTATAAGCTTTAAAAATCTCTGCCTAAACCTGACCAAGAGATTAAAGGGGAGGGCAAAATGGGAGGGCCCAGACCAATTTCCACACACCAGCACTCGTAACAGAGGGATGGATTCATGAAAGAGAAAAGAGTTTTCATCAGTGGAATTTTAATGAGCCCTAAAGGTTAGCCTTCGACTTTGTTAACAAACAGCTCTAGAGATAATTTCCAATTTTCCGTGTTTATAGAATAGTGGTTCCTTGGTCATAACCAAATTCTGAGACTGTTGAGAACCCACTCTGCCTATCCAGCTGATGCTGAAACACAAACCACCAGAAATTATTAAATGTGTGTTCAAAATCAAATGTGGAGGAAATAAAACGAGGAAAAAATTTTGCAAATTAAGATGATTGCATTAATCTTCTCTGATGAAATCAATTCAGTCAAATGAAAAATACTTATTTTTTAAAAACCTGCACAGATATTTTAGCTGTTAAAAGGGTAATGGTTATTCTAATATTTGAATGGACGGAGACAAGAAAAAAAGATGACTTCAAAAAACAAAAGAATACTTCATTCCTAGGAATGAGAGACCAGAGTCCCTGATACATTGTGAATGGGTTTCAAAAGTGTAGGAGAAAATATAGAAGCACAAATTACCGAGATTGACACTAGATTGGTCAGTTTTCTGGGAATGTGTCCTGTTGTCACCTCTCTTTCTGCCTGCTCCTTCCCTCTCTCTCCCATCTCTACTGAGTGCTTGCAGAATTGCCAAAATTGTACCAGGAAGGGAAAAAGTATGACTAGGATTCCAGCCATACAGAACGAGAGAAAAAGGTAGTAAGACAAAGGGCCACATCCAAAGACTTGGCTTTTCCAAAAACTGATTGCAGTGGTAAATGGAAAGTGGACCACTTGCCCTGCAAGGATGATCACTCTCCTAATGGTGGAGACCACCAGCAGGTGCTTGAGCTGTAGATGCTGAGAGGAACATTCTAACATTGTGCTAAGTTTTATTTCCTCTAACGCAACAAATCCCTTTTCGCTTCCCAGGCTTGCCACTTCTCTTCTTGATCTGCAGAGGGATGGAAGGGGTTTAAAAAAAACCCAAAATAAAGAGTGGCTTGAGGCTGTGCAACTCCAAGAGTGGGAGAGATTAAGGAGTGAGACGGCCACCTGGGTGATGCTTTGTTCAGTTTTTGGTACATGGAAGGGCACAAAAGGCATAGCATTAGGGGCTCTGTAAGACCTGGGTTCCAATTCTGGTTTTGCATCTTACTCCTTATTCCCAATGTAACCTTGGTGGAGGGGGTGGGTAGTCAAACCCTCTGAGTTAGTTTTCTCCTAGGATAAAAGGGATTGGAAAATTCAGGCAGTGTTAGAATTGGGAGGGAATTCAGGGATCATTCAGTCAATTTTCCTCATTTTATATACAGAAACTAAACAGTGGTAATACTAATAATAACTAATATTTTCAAGCATTTAGTATGTGCCAGGCACTATTCTTAGTGCTTTATAAATATTATTCCACTTTCAAAACAGCCTCATTTGTTAGGTGGTATTTTTACTCCCATTTTACAGATAGGGAAACTGAAGTCAGTAAGGTTACATATCCAAGGTGTCATAGCTGGTAAAAATGGTGGAGCTGTTTCAAACCCAGACAGCCTAGCTCTGGAGGAATACCCTAGTAAGCTACGAACTCCTCATTGATTCTCATTTGCACTGGGGGTGGCACTACCTGAATTAGTGCTACACATGGTCCTGAAAGCATAGACCCTCTGGAGAGGTGTTCCCAGTACCAAGGCAATGGCTGACAAGGGCCACTCTGTTTCCTCCAAGTTCCCTGAGATCACATGGTCCCTCCAGCCAGGTTTTGTGCAGGTGCCCTGTAGTCCTCCCAAGATGCCCTGCCCTATATGCTGCCCTTTCCAAAGTCAGCCACCAGTCTGTAACTATCTGCTGATCCTTACTCTCTCTCTGACCATTTCCTTGAAATTCACTTGAGCTGCTATTACACCTGTATTTGAATATCCAGCATGATACTCTTTATTTCTTTGCTCTAGCACTAGCACTTGCACATCTTTTATTAGCCACGTGGATCAAAACTGCTTCTCAGAGCAGAAATAAATTGCAGAAAGAGAGGGCATGTACTGCATGGAGCACTGGGTGTTATATGAAAACAATGGATCGTGGATCACCACATCAAAAACCAATGATGTATTGTATGGTGACTAACATAACATAATAAAATTAAAAAAAAAAAAAGAGTTTGGGCAGAGAAGGGGGAAAGGGAATGAATTAAATAAAAATTTTTTTCCGATCAAAAAAAAAAAAAAGAAATAGATTGCAGAAAGAGAGATCATGGCAGAATAAAAACCACCAGTGGGAAAAACACTCACCTGGGGATAGCATGGTAGAGCACTCGTTGGGTAAGACTGGTTACAGAGTGTTACACTGCTGCTCATTGGTTGAGAGAGGAGACTACAGTTTGTCATATTAGCTTTTGTTGGCTAATAGCACCCAGTGCCTGGGAAAAATACATTAACAGTATGTGGTAATGGACTGTTGTTGCTAAAAGGAGAACAGCATTAATATAAAATTATTGCTGCATACAGAAGTGTTAAATAGACTATGTATACTCTGCACCCAAAGGAGCTTGTTGACTTGTTCAAACACCTGGATGAGGGTGTCTAGGAGAACTCTTCTGTGTTTTCCTTTTTTCACGCTCGTAACACTTCTGAAACACTTCTGACACCAGATGTGTGGGTTTTTCACACCAAACAATTCTCCAACACTAGATGACTGTCCTATAATTCAATTCAATTCTGACACTAGCCAAAGTTAGCACAGGCCCCACAGGTTAAGGGCTCATTCCCATAAGACTGTTCCTTTTTCTGAAACCAACTTCCAAGTAGTGGGTCTCTAGGTTACTCACAATTTCTGTCCAACATGGCTACAAGTTGGAGGCTCCTACCACCCCTTCCTCAGGTCTAGTCATTTGCTAGAATACCTCACAGAACTCAGAGAAACATTTACTTATATTTACTGTTTTATTATATAATAAGGAATATGATAAAGAATATAGATGGATAGCTAGGTGAAGAGATATATAGGGTGAGGTCTGGAAATGTCCTGAGTACAGGAGCTTCTGTTCCCATGGAGTTGGTATGTGGTCACCAACCTGGAAGCTCTCTGAACCCCATACTTTTGGGATTTTTTTTATGGTGGTTTTATCACATATGCATGATCAATCATTAACTCGATCTCCTGGAGGATGGGAGGTGGGGCTGACAGTTCCAAGCTCCTAATCACGGCTTGGTCTCTCTAGTGACCAGCTCCCAGTCTGAAGCTACCCATGAGCCCACCAAGAGTCACCTCGTTAGAACAAAAGACATTCCTATCACCTAGGAAATTTCAGGGGATTTAGGAACTCTGTGCCAGGAACCAGGAGCAGAAACCAGTGTATATATTTTTTCTGTTAATTCAAAAAGCCACATAAAATTCATTCTGATCTGGCCTCACCTGCCATTTTAGCCACATATTTCACACCTTGATGTCCTCACACCTGCTGTCCCTTCTGCTTGAGGCAACAACTTCCCCAATCCATTTCAACATCCCCCCCTTCTTCAGTTGTAAACATCTGTTCATCTTTCAAGATCTGGACCCAAAGTTACTTTCTCTGTGCAGCTTCCTGACTTCTTGGCATTTTCTGTAGTACACATGGTTAGAGCACTCATTGCATAGGATTATAATTAATTGGTTATTCTTATTTCTTCTCTTTCTAAGCAGAGAGTTCCTTGAGACTATATTTCACTTATCTGTGTATCTTCAGTGCCCAGCACAAGGCCTAGATCATCTTATTCACTCAATGAATATAGAAGGAAGAGGGTAAGGAAGAGAGGGAGAGAGGGAAGATGTGCCCTTCTGAAACTACAAAACATTATGAAAATACAAAGAATCACTAACCAGAGAAAGATGTCTACTGTTTGAAGCACTCATACTGTGTAGGAATGAGCTTGTTGTCTTCATAGGCACAATGCTTAGGCACAGAATGGAGGCCAATGACAATGCTAGCCGGACGCAGACCTTTTATTCCTCATTTACCTGCTTGATGAAGAGGTAGGTACACAATTTTTCCCAAGACAGGATGAGTGCTCTTAACTAATGTCATTCACTAACAGTAATTTGGTTAGCTGAATAAGCACAAAACCTAAAGAACACAGAGACTTAAGGAACTGTTTAATTCATAGTACTAAGATATTTTATCAGGTGGCATGTAGTTAAGTGCACTTAAACACAATCACATAGCATTTTGTTTGGTCATCCTCATCTGGGGTGTTAGAAGAACCAGTAGAGAAAAGAAGCCTCCTCAGGGATTTTTCCTTACCATACAATTTTTACAAAAAGCTGAGTGTACAACTTGCAAAATAATAAGCTTCGGTGATAGCACAAGCTTCAGCTACAATTATCACAAAGAGCAAGTCTGCTGCCCACGCTCCTAACTTATCCTTGTGACTACAGAACGTCCAAAGTGTCACGTTCAAGTTGAAGTGACTGCGGCCAATTAGGTAATTTCCACCAAATTGGGTCCATTAATAGTTGGGCATTATCTTGAGGGAGAAATAGGAGTCTATGACAAGGTGCAATGTGGCCTGTGAAATATTAATTTTGGACAATCGCAAATCAAGATCCAAGGCTATGTTAAATTATTCAGCATTCTTGACCTCGTTATTAAGTGACTTCATATGGGTTTTTGCTCATATTCATAAAATCTTAGGCTCCGAGGAGCTTGATTTTTTTTTCCTTCCGCTAGCCGCTTCCCCATTTCATCTGTGTTTTGGCTTCTCCACTCTTCAGGTATCAGAGGTTTAGTGTATATCTCTTTCTATTTTTTATTCTGTTTAAAAATTTTATAAATTAAAGGAGAATGGCTAAGGTTTTGTTTGAGAAAGGCACAATGGGAACACTTGCTAATACAAGGACACATTTCAGAAATATGAATATGAGTTAGGAATTTGGTTCCCATGCCTTTCTTTTCAAGCACACTACCTCAGGTAATATAAACATCTTCCAAATTAACATCTGTGTTGGTCCACCTTGTATAAAGCAAGAGTTATGATTTATGACGTATGGTCAGAACTTTATAAATGAATCAGAACTTCAATGCCAAGTCTGTTTCTGGAAGTGTTCAAAAATGATAGCAACATGATTATTTTCCAAAATAATGGGAGAAAGTCACAAAAACACTCCAGGAAGATCATGTACCCAAGATGTTTGTTGATTCCAATTTGTTAGAGATGTTTGGAACAATGGGTAGTCGATGCTGGCAGGATGTCTACAACCTGTAAATATGGTGAATGTTTAATAGAACTTTGAATTGGTGTTCTTATAGATGTGAAGAACCAATTGCATAACTATCCTAAGAATATTTCTAGCAGATATCCTTTAAATTTATAAGTTAAAATACATCAACGGGGCAAAGCAACAAAATGGACTTGGAATGTCAACATTGCCAGATAACGCGACTGAAATAGTGAACATCTGCCAAAAGAAAGTCTTTAGGTTGGTGATCTTTATGAGATTCACAAAAGAAGTTAGGTAACATTAGGCTTCTCATGTTACAATGTGTATTAGGTATGTGTATTTTGTAATGTTGCCCATAATTCAAATAATAAAAAATACTCTGAAAGTAGAGACAGAGCATTTCATTTCATCACACCCTAACCAAATGGGACCAGAACAGGTGTAATCACTTTAAACTGTTCTTCTCTATAAATCAACTTCTGATACCTTCCAGAGTGGAGCTGTTAGCCCTTACACACCCACTGAGGTTGAGAATTTTTAGAAAACTAAACAAAGGCATTAAAATAATGTTTGACTTAATTTTAATCACAGTGGCCTATATTCTCATGCCTGCCAGGACCCTACTGTATCTCTTCCATGTGTGAGATGCATGGGAGGGCTGCACATGGGCAAAACTCACCAGAGTGCAGATCAGGAAGGAGAATTTAGGTCAATTATCTTTTGAAGTGTGATCCCTTTAAACAGCTACTCAAGGTAGTATCTTGCTAACTGTGCTGTCTATAATAAAGGTGACCTGTGCTGTTTCTTTAAATACTGCTTTTTGGTTATAAGCGATCAAAGTATTAAATTTGTGTAAGGAAAAAAAAGATCAAGAGAAGTGCCATCCATGTTCTTTCTGGAATCTATTGGAAGGACTGGGTGTGTGTTTTACCTCTCTGAAGGCCTGGGCTTGAAAGTAGGTGCATCCATTTCAGTATCTCCCAGCTGGGTCTTTGTTTTCTTTACCTGTAAGTTAAGGAGACAAGTAGTTTAGATGTTATTTCAGAACCTTTGGTAAATACTTAAAGAAATTTAAAAAAATCATGGAGTAAATAAATATATGGAGGGGAGGGAGATGGAGGCAGGGAGTATTTGGTATGGATCAATTCTCCAAAGCTTAAAAAATATATATTGTGTGTGGATATGCATTTCATTAGTTCTTGGAGGGAAAAAAATCACTGAATAAATGGCTTTGTGGTTTAAAAAATTTTTTTTTATGTGGAAAAATCTTAAAGAGTCTTTCAATTAGTACAACACTTCTGCTGTTAGTATCATGGCAGGGCTTAAGAAAAAGCAAATAGATTCAAAGCAATATAATGAATATAGGGAATACCTTCTATTGATCTTCAGAGAAAATGATGTAAAATTTCTAAAAATTACTGATAAAATTAATTGTTCTTGTGGTTATAAAAACAATACACATTTGTGGTAGAGAATTTGAAAACTATACAGACATTAAAAAAATAAAAATCACCCTGGATCTTATGGTTTAGAAATAACAACTTACCAAATTTCCTTCTAATATATAATCATACAAACATGCACACACACATACACACATTGAAAAAAAGTCTAGAAGCAGTTAGATAGCTTGTGCATTAAAAAATTTGTTTAACTGTTTTCAAGGTTTTGTATCTAGCTACTTTTCCTTATTATATACTGTCAGCCAAAAAAAGATTTTTAATAAAGTGAAAAAAGTGAGTTCATTTTAGGCCTATGAAGAACTATACCAAAGAAATGATAAGAACCTGTTTTCTGTCATTGCCTTCTTCAAACAGGCTTATGCGTTATTAGAAAGTTTAAGATGGCTTTCAGAGATGAATTAGTTCCACATGGAATTTCAACAAATATCCAACAGTAAGAGCATAGCACAAAATCCATTAAGCCTTGGGACTGTTCATTATGAGATTCTGAATTTTAACGATCTAGAAATGTAATCCAAGCTTAGATTTATTTTTCATCCCTTAAGACTGTAAATTCCAAATAGAGCATGGACCTCTTCTTTGGACCTAAGAGGCTACAAGTGGGCAGAGAAGGAAAGAGCTCCTTTCCTTCCCCCTGGGTCTTCTGTTTCCATGCTTGTCCAGCACCACAGATCACTCACCAAGCCTGTGGGTGGCTAGCAAAGAGGGTTATCATTCCCCTACACACACACACACACACACACACACACACACACACACACAGAGGAATATTACACAGCCATAAAAAAGGGATGAGGTCATGCCATTTGAGACAACATGGATGGAGGACCTAGAAGGTATTATGCTAAGTCAAATAAGTCAGACTGAGAAAGGCAAATACCATATAATTTCACTCATAAGTGGAATCTAAAAAACAAAACAAAACGAATGAGTAAACAAACAAAAAGCATAATCAGGCCTATAAATACAGTGAACAAACTAATGGTTGCCAGAGGAATTGGAGGTGGAGGGCAAAATGGGTGAAGGGGAGTGGGAGATATAGGCTTTCAGTTATGGAATAAATAAGTCACAAGAATAAAAGACACAGCATAGGGAATATAGTCCATGATATTGTAATAGCAATGTATCAGTATAGGTGGTACTGATACATATGTGGTGAACATAGCATAACGTATAAGCTTGTTGAATAACTATGTTGTACACCTGAAACTAATATAACACTGTGTGTCAACTGTTATTAAAAAAACCTATGAATTAGGGGAGCATATATTTTAGCAAGGGGAACAGACAATAAAGATAACATTATAGGGTGGAAACACCACAGGAAAAGAAAACAGCAGGGTAAGAAAAATTGGGAGTAGGGAGTGGAGAGTGTGTGGGATGATCAGGAGAAACCTCACTGAGAAGGTGGCATTTGGGTCAACACATGAGAAGGTGAGGGGATAAGCCATTTAGATATGGAGGGAGGGCTTTCTAGAGGAGCAGCCTGTGTAAAGGCCCTGACATAGGAGCAGGCTTGCAGGGTTGGAAGAGGGTGAAGGAGTGGAGATAATGAGATCCAAGACATAAGGAGTGCGGAGGGGGTATGCATGTAGGACCTTGAAACTTACAAGGATTTTGGCTTTCCACTCCGGTTTGAATCTTTGTACCACCATTTCTCAAATGTCACAGATTGAGTGACTCTGAGCTTCCATTTGCTTGTCTGTAAAAATGGGGATCTTATTGCCTATACAGTTATTTTAAGGATTAAAATGAAATATCAAGCACAGTATCTGGCATGTGGTATGTTTGCAACAAATGTTGGTTCTTTTATTCCTCTGGGTATCATTTTGTGTATTTTATATCTATTTTATAAATGTACACATAAACATAAAAGGGTGAGGTAACTGACCAAAAGCTACCAAGAGGTAGGAATCCAAGTAGATTTAAACTTTGTAAATAAATAACAATTATCCCCCAAACAGTAAAAGTCACACTATCCCCTAATACAATCTGTATCACCAATACAAACTAATGGGTGGGTGGAGAACTCAAGTCAACCAAGGAAATAAATCTTGGATGTATTAGCCATTAGTGAGGACTGGTGTATTAGCAGAAATGTACAGGCAAATCTCATTATTTCCTATTTCCATTGAGTGTCTATTTCAAGGTTAGAAAAAATGCTATCTGTCCTTCTGGGGGGCATCTGAACATTCAAACAATACCAGATAAAATGGTCGCTTGCAAACTTTTGAAAACACCATTGCCTGCAAGGTTGAAAGGGCCTCGCTTAGACATCAATTTGCCCTGCGTTAACTTTTTTTATATGATGGTGGCAGTTTTTCTCTCATGCGGTGGTATCATTAGAGTTTCACCTGAGTTCACAGAAATCATTTTCTGGCTAAGTTTCCACTCAAACCCAGTTGCTATAGAAGTTGAGCATCAGTAGGGGAGGCAATTAGTTAGTTAGTTATTATGACTTTACTTACTTAGTACATTTTTAGCAGAAAGAAAAATGACAAAAACCTAAAATAATTCTATAGAAATATACAAGTGACTTTTTTTACCCATGGATCATTAGCACAGTGGAGAGGATTTCAAAGATTCTACCAACACCTATAACATCCTCTCCTGTTGTATTATTATGCAGTTGTCGTCAGTTAATAGGGCCAACAGGAACCATTTTAATAAAAGTTACAGGGTACTTAGTGTTGGAGGGCCTAAAACTATGGGACAAATTAAAGATGGATTCCTCTTTGTAGGTCAACAGCAACTATAAGTAAGTTATTGCCGAGACAATTAGTTATACCACTTTTGGATATTCTACTGGTCAAAGGCACTTCTGGGAGCTTTAAAAAATATTTGCCAAAGAACTTCTCCACTAGTCTCTGTTGCCTATCCTACAAAGTTTGCTCTTAAGCACTAATGTATTATTTGGTCTCTATCCTTTGGTCTGGATTCTGGAGTTTATAAAAATTCTGCATTATCTCCACCTAATCAGATAAGGGTTTTTCCTGAAAAATTTGTCTTACGATTTTTGTACCATATATTAGGAGCCCAAGAAAATGCCTATTGAATGAATGAGTAGAAAAAAAAAAGTTCTTTTTCCTTCTCCTTGTTCTGTTACAAATTGAAGATTGAACACACATACTGAATATTTTACCTATTGCAAAGTATATGCATATACTAACATATACATAGATACGTGAAGTCTGACTTTTTTTTAAAAAACACACACACCAGAATTTATAGCTCAAATGAGAGTTGCCCTTTCTGAAATCATTTAAAGAGATAATCCATTTATTTCTCAGATGAAAGTAAAAGCTTCGGGAACTTTGGGCAGTTCTTTCCTGACCTCTGGTCATTACTTTGGACATTGTCATTGTCAGCAAATGTTCACCACTTGATAGTAGATTGGATGTCTAAAAATAGCTAAAAGTCAGTTGGAACCAAACTTCTGAAATAAGTAAATGAGCAAGCTGAATAATACTATTCTTTAACTAAATATATTGGGTAGGGGGCGCCGGGGTGGCTCAGATGGTTAAGCGTCTGCCTCTGGCTCGGGTCATGATCCTGGGGTCCTGGGATCAAGCCCCACATGCTGGAACACTGTTGGAGCCTGCTTCTCCCTCTCCATCTGCCTGCCGCTCCCCCTGCTTGTATTTTCTGTCAACTAAAAAATAAAAAAATCTTAAAAAAAAAATTATTGGGCAGGACCATAACGTAATGGGTTAATACTTTTTTTCATATGGCTTATAAATTGCTTTTTAAAATTAAAGCATAATTGGGGCGCCTGGGTGGCTCAGTCGGTTAAGCGTCTGCCTTCGGCTCAGGTCATGATCCCAGGGTCCTGGGATCGAGCCCCACATTGGGCTCCCTGCTCCGCGGGAAGCCTGCTTCTCCCTCTCCCACTGCCCCTGCTTGTGTTCCCTCTCTCGCTGTGTCTCTCTCTGTCAAATAAATAAATAAAATCTTAAAAAAAAAATAAATAAAATTAAAGCATAATTAAGGCACCTGGCTGGCTTAGTTGGTAGCACATGCAACTCTTGATTTTGGGGTTGTGAGTTCGAGCCCCACGTTGAGGGTAGAGATTACTTAAAAAGGAAAACAAACTGGATTTATTGGGAAATAATTCACATACCATATAATTCACTCATTTAAAGTGTAAACTTCAATTATTTGTCAGTATATGCACAGATATGTGTAACCATCATCACAGGTAATTTTGAAATATTTTCATGTCCACAAAGAAAAACGCTGTACACTTTATTATTATTATTTTTTTAAATTTATTTATTTGAGAGAGAGAATGAGAGAGAGAGAGAGAGCACATGAGAGGGGGGAGGGTCAGAGGGAGAAGCAGACTTCCTGCCGAGCAGGGAGCCCGATGCGGGACTCGATCCAGGGACTCCAGGATCATGACTTGAGCCGAAGGCAGTCGCTTAACCAACTGAGCCACCCAGGCGCCCAACGCTGTACACTTTAGCCATCACCTTTCTATTTTCCTACCCCTTCCTCCCCATTCTCCCCAGCCCTAAGCAACCATGAAATTAACTTTCTGTTTCTACAGATTTGCCTATTCTGGACTCACTTCCTATAAATGGAATAATATGTTGTCTTTGTGACTGTCTTCTTAACATAATATGTTCAAGTTCCATTTATATTGTAGCATGTATCATTCCTTGTTATGGATGAATAATATTTCACTGTATGGCTATATCACATTTTGTCATTCTTTCATCTATGGATGGGCATTTGGGTTGTTTCCACTTTTTGGCTATTGTGAGTCGGTATCACCATTTATATACAACTTTTGTTCGAGTACCTGTTTTAAATTCTCTGTGCATACACCTTGGAGTAGAATTGCTGGGTCATATGGAAATTCTATCTTTAGCTTTTTGAGGAAACGTCAACCATTTTCCATAGAATCTACACCATTTTACATTCCCACTAACAGTGTCTGAGGGTTCCAAATTCTCCATTACTTTACCAAAACTTATTATTTTCCCCTTTTTGAAAAATTATGGCCATCCTAGTGGGTGTGAAGTACTATCTCATTGTGGTTTTAATATGCATTTCTCTAAAGGCTAATAATGTTGAGCATTTTTTCATGTACTTGTTGGCTATTTGTAGACTTTCTTTGGAAAAAAAAAAGTCTATTCAATTTTATTGCCTACTTTAAAATTTGTAATGAGCACTTCCAGAAGAGAAGACCCAAATGTTTTGAGCAACAGTAGCACTGTTGGAACCAATGCATAGTCTCTTGGGGTCACTAAACTGATGTGTAACACATCTTTGATCATAAGAGTAAAGAATCAATCAATCACATCACTTTAAGATGATTCTTCATCTTACACTTAGCAGTACAACATCCATGGGTTTTTACAACAAATATTTACACATCTCTTGCACATTCATAGACAATATACTGCTTTGTATACAGTAGGGACTGACTAAATAACTCTAGTGGCTGCAGAATTTCCTTGAAGAAAGGGTTTAGAGGCAGAGTCTAGTTGGAAGAAGGAGTACCCTGAAGCTGTGTTTGTGTAACACTTATATATGACTATCAAAATATTATTAATCTACAACAAAGAATAGGGGAAGGCTGATGGAGATCATGGGAACTTAAAGCTTCTCCTTTTCCCTGGTGTCTATAACCAACTGAGACTCTAAGAAACTATAATTGGAGAAGGAAACATGCTTTCTCAGATTTACCAATGGCTAGTCACATTAATATAGGCACATCACTCTTCCTTCCCTTTGCTCCAAGCATGGATATATATATACAAACAAACTGATGGATAGATATGTGAAAGGCCATGTGGATTAGTAGTAGGAGGGGTAAGCAAGCCAGTAAATGGATGAGAGACAGTACCATGCTGATGGGAGAAAATGGACTGATAAGTGGGTAAAAGTATGGATGGGTAGTAGAGAGGACTTCTGCTTAGTGCAGCAACCCTGGCTGCTAGCAAATAGTAATCCAATATAAATCTTAATAGTCTAAGAGATTAGTCAGCTGAACCACAAAACCAGGTTCTGATGGAGTCCTTTTAAAACATTCAATATCATCTACCCTGGTGCCTCTGAAAGTTAAAAATTGCCTCACTGGGTCCAAACGGTTCTGACTAATTTTTCCCACTCAGTTCTCTCCAGATCTGGATCAAAAGCTCATGAGAAAAAATGAGCAATGGGCTACATGCATTACTGGCAATCAATTACCTAAGGTTTTAACTGGGGACACAAAATGGTTGCAGCTTTTCCCAGGGCTGCTCTATGAAGAAAGGACAATCTATGAGAATAGAATAAAAACACAAAGTGACAGAAGATGGAATTTGTAACCAGCTTAGGGATTTTCTCACTCCTCTCTAGGGTCTTCTGTTAGAAAACAAAATCAAAATTATGTAATATGATTCCTTCCATGCCTTCTCTTGCTCGGAATTAAAAATCATCTACTGAAGACTTTCTCACTTCAAAACCCAGTCAGGTGCTTTCTACTATCAAGGAAGGTGCCCGAAGAATAAATTGCTCCTATCAGAAATAAAGCATTTTAGTTCTGCCACAAGCAGTGAGATCTGTGTTTATAAGTCTCTCCAAAGGCAACTCCATTTTTGCAGCCCTCCTCTCATTTTCTTTTGATGCATAAAACCTGTAGACTGGAGCACTGTGATTGCATTCGGCTCTGGAGCTGTGTAATTGTAAATATTCATTGGAATTCAAGCTAGCTTTCCCAGGTCTCTCCTAGGGCTGTGCAGCTATGCAAACAGCAGCGCTGCCACATTAGCTCACAGCCTGGAGGCCGCCCATTTCCCCACAGCCCCTAGGACCCTTTCTGTAGAGTGAGTGCATGCAGAGAAACTGGCCCTTAAACACCATTTCAATCTATGATTTCACTTGTTTCTCCCTTTCTCCCCGTGACTGCTGACCCTTAGCAATTCTGTCTGTCAGTCCCAAATATGCGTTAAAAAGAGAACTATGTCCTCCTCAACTAAAACTGAGTCTGAATGCTCTCACTGTGCCTGTGCTCAATCTATTTAGAAGATTAATCAGATTCCAGCCATTCTGTGAATATATATACAAATATACAGACACACAGATACACACACACACACACACACACACACACGAACGTGCACACACACATACACAGAGGAAGCTATATATATTATGCAGCAACTCCAGAAGAAAAACTAGGATAGATACCTACTCTCATTAAGATATAAAAGCATTCATGAGTTATTCCATCCTTCTCCAAGTTAAAATCTGAAGGAATCCAAAATAAAGTAATATGGGCTTAGGAATAGCCTATTAGTTATAACAAACTTACAGTAAAGAGTTATTTACATATTTAAACATATAAATTGGGCCAGAAGGAACTGGTATTTCACCATGCTGATTCAATTCTCAATGTATTGCCTATAAGGTCGAAGTTGAAGGTACAATCTAGACTCCCCAGACCACACCCCAATATATCTTCTGAATGCTAGATGATTAGATTCCAACAGAATTTATGGCACCTGCAATATTAACTTCAAAATAATCCAAGGAATAGACCGATGTATAGAAAAATCAACTATAGAAAGTAATTTTTAGAGTTAAGAGGGAGATATGTTATTAATGTTGAAATATTTCAATGCAAAAGTAAGTCTAGATTGAAATTCTTTGGGCCTGGCCAACATTTTGATTTAATGATGAAAGTGAAAAACTACATTAAATGGCAAAAAATACAAAATGGTCACAACATCAAAAATATAAGGAAATTTATTTTTTATTTATTTATTTTTTAAATATTTTTATTTATTTATTTGAGAGAGAGAGAGCATGAGAGGGGGGAGGGTCAGAGGGATAAGCAGACTTCCTGCCGAGCAGGGAGCCCGATGTGGGACTCGATCCCGGGACTCCAGGATCATGACCTGAGCCGAAGGCAGTTGCTTAACCAGCTGAGCCACCCAGGCGTCCCTAAGGAAATTTATTTTAATTTTATTTAACTAGGTGAGTTCATGAGCAAAAGGCACTCTGCTAGGCATTTTGAGGGCTACAGAGATGAATGACGTATGTGTCCAATGTCTTGAAAGCTTTAGAATTTAGCAGCAGAGAGAAAATGTGCATAAATAGCTATGCTATTAAAGAAGCAAAATACTGAGAGGGAGGGGGGAGGAGAGAGAGGGAGAGGAGAGCATGAGTACGCACAAGCTAGTGAGCAAACCAGAGAGATGAGAGAGGGACCAGGAGAGAGACCCAGAGAAAGAGAAGAGGAAGCCAAGCTCTGTGAGGACTCAATCTCCAACTTGTTTCAATTCATTCATCCTCTTCTCTCTGCTTCGGGGAAGTGACTGTGGCGCTTGGGGCCTTAAAAAAGATGGTGGAGGAGGAGGGGACCCTATTCCAACCGGTCCCTGGAATTGAGCTGGATATCTACCAGAGCACTCTGAACACTCATGAAATCAGCCTGAGATATAAGAAGATAGATCTGGATCTCTACAAACAGAATATCACAGGCGGTTGGTTTCAAGGTACAAAGCAGGGAGCCATGATTTCGTGGGCAGATATTGGAGGATAAACAGAAGGGTGAGGGAGCCATGGGGATCCTACACCACCGGTGAGCAATAGCCTCCCACGCTGGGAACCAGGCACAGACTCGCAGTCCGGTAGCAGTGGGGAAAGGACTTTAGGGCAGCCCCCCATTGGGAAACCTGAGCAATGGGGCCACGCCTGCAAACTGGGGGCGGCTGGCGGTTTTAGAAGCACAAAGGGCAGAGATGGGCCCTGACCTGGAAGCGAGGACTGGGAGCGCTGCTGAGGGGCGCACAACCCAGGACACTGCAGTTTATAGCAGCACAGACAGAAACAGAGATAGTGTGGCCTGGAGAGCTCACTGAAGAACAGACTGGGATCTCTCTGCTCTGAGGCAGAGGGTTGGAAACGGTCTCTTCTGCTCTCTCAGAAGAGACGCGGAAAGCCGCCAGGGAAAGCCGCCAGAGAACAAAAGCCCCAAAAAACTGGTTTTCACTGAGCCCATCCCCCACCACAGGGGGCAGGGCAACTCTGCCCAAACAGGGTTGCCTGAGTAACAGCCCGGCAGGCCCCTAACCCAGAAGACAGGCTGGGAGAACAAGAGGCCGGCAACCCTAAGGTCCCTATAAAACAGGTGCATCTTGCTTGGGTTCTGGTCAATAATTTGGACTCTATACATTCCCTCAATCACCCCTCAATAGAATGACTAGGAGGAGGAACCCCCAAAATAGGAAAGACTCAGAGACTATGATTTATGCCACAGATTTACAAATGGATTCAGATATAACCAAGATGTCGGAGATGGAATTCAGGCTAGCAATTGTGAACACAACAGCTAGAATGGAGAAATCAGTTAATGGCAACATAGAGTCTCTAAGGGCAGAAATGAAAGCTGAATTAAAAATGCTATCAATGAGATCCAATCTAATCTAGATAATCTAACAGCTAGGGTAAGTGAGGCAGAAGAACGAATTAGTGACCTAGAAGACCATTTAATAGACAAAAAGAGAAAAGAGGAGGCCAGGGAAAAACAACTCAGAATCCATGAAAATAGAATCAGAGAAATAAGTGACACCATGAAACGTTCCAATGTCAGAATTGCCTGAAGGGGTGGAGAGAGAGAGAGGACTAGAAGATATATTTGATCAAACTGTAGCTGAGAACTTCCCTAATCTGGGGAATGAAACAAACATTCGTGTCCTAGAGGCAGAGAGGACCCCTCCCAAGATCAAGGAAAACAGGCCAACACCCCAGCATGTAATAGTAAAACTCGCAAATCTCAGAACCAAGGAAACCATCTTAAGGGCAGTTAGGGGGAAGAGATTCCTTACGTACAGAGGGAGGAACATCAGAATAACGTCAGACCTATCCGCAGAGACCTGGCAAGCCAGAAAGGCCTGGCAAGACATATTCAGGGTACTAAACAAGAAGAACATGCAGCCAAGAATACTTTATCCAGCAAGGCTGTCATTTAGAATGGATGGAGAGATGCAGAGCTTCCAAGAAACTGAAAGAATATGTGACCACTAAGCTGGCCCTGCAAGAATTATTAAGGGGGGTTCTATAAAAGGAGAAAGACCCCAAGGGTGATATAGAATAGAAATTTACAGGGACAATCTATAAAAACAAGGTCTTCATAGGCAACATGATGGCAATAAATTCATATCTTTCAATAATCACTCTCAACGTGAACGGCCTAAATGCTCCCATAAAACGGCACAGGGTTGCAGACTGGATAAAAAGACAGGACCCATCCATATGCTGTCTACAAGAGACTCATTTTGAACCTAAAGATACATCCAGACTGAAAGTGAAAGGATGGAGATCCATCTTCCATGCCAACGGACCTCAAAAGAAAGCTGGGGTAGCAATTCTTATAACAGACAAATTAGATTTTAAACTAAAGACTGTAGTTAGAGACACAGAAGGACACTATATAATTCTTAAAGGGTCTATCCAACAAGAAGATCTAACAATTGTAAACATTTATGCCCCCAACATGCAGCCATCTACATAAGCCAACAGTTAACCAAAATAAAGAATCATATTGATAACAATATGTTAATTGTAGGAGACCTCAATACTCCACTCTCAACTATAGACAGAAAATCAACAAAGAAACAAGAGCTTTAAATGGCACACTGGACCAGATGGACCTCATAGATATATACAGAACATTCTACCCTAAACAACAGAATACTCATTCTTCTCGAGCACACACGGAACTTTCTCCAGAATAGACCACATACTGGGTCACAAATCAGGTCTCAACCAACACCAAAAGACTGAGATTATTCCCTGCATATTCTAAGACCAGAATGCTTTAAAACTGGAACTCAATCACAAGAAAAAATTTGAAGAAATTCAAACACTTGGATGCTAAAGACCACTCTGCTCAAGAATGTTTGGGTCAACCAGGAAATCAAAGGAGAACTTAAACAATTCATGGAAACCAATGAGAACAAAAACACATTGGTCCAAAACTTATGGGATACTGCAAAGGCGGTCCTAAGGGGGAAATACATAGCCTTCCAAGCCTCACTCAAAAAAATAGAAAAATCCTGAATTCACCAAGTAACTCTACACCTTAAAGAACTAGAGAAAAAGCAACAAACAATGCCTAAGCCACACATTAGAAGAGAAATAATTAAGATTAGAGCAGAGATCAATGAATTAGAAACCAGAAACACAGTAGATCAGATCAACGAAACTAGAAGCTGGTTCTTTGAAAGAATTAATAAGATCAATAAACCACTGGCCAGACTTATCCAAAAGAAAAGAGAAAGGACCCAAATTAATAAAATTATGAATGAAAGGGGAGAGATCATGACTAGCACCAAGGAAATAGAAACAATTATTAGAAATTCTTATCAACAACTATATACCAATAAGCTGAGCAACCTGGATGAAATGGATGCCTTCCCAGAAACCTATAAACTGCCAAGACTGAAACAGGAAGAAATTGACAACCTGAGTAGGCCAATAACCAGTAATGAGATTGAAGCAGTGATCAAAAACCTCCCAAGAAACAAGAGTCCGGGGCCCGATGGATTCCCTGGGCAATTCTATCAAACATTCAAAGAAGAAATAATACCTCTTCTCCTGAAGCTGTTTTAAAAAATAGAAACAGAAGGAAAGCTTCCAGACTCATTCTATGAGGCCAGCATAATTACCTTAATCCCCAAGCCAGGCAAAGACCCCATCAAAAAGGAGAATTTCAGACCGATATCCCTGATGAATATGGATTCCAAAATTTTCAACAAAATCCTAGCTAATAGGACTAACAATACATTAAAAGGATCATCCACCACGACCAAGTGGGATCTACCCCCAGGATGCAAGGGTGGTTCAACATTCGCAAATCAATCAATGTGATAGAACACATTAATAAGAGGAGAGAGAAGAACCATATGGTCCTCTCAATTGATGCAGAAAAAGCATTTGACAAACTACAGCATCCTTTCCTGATTAAAACTCTTCAGAGTATAGGGGTAGAGGGAACATTCCTCAAGTTCACAAAATCCATCTATGAAAAGCCTACAGGGAATATCATCCTCAATGGGGAAAAGCTGAGAGCCTTTCCCTTAAGATCAGGAACACATCAAGGATGCCCACTCTCGCCACTATTGTTCAACATAGTACTAGAAGTCCTAACAACAGCAATCAGACAACAAAAATAAATAAAATTATTCAAATTGGCAAAGAAGTCAAACTCTCTCTTTTCGCAGATGACATGATACTTTATGTGGAAAACCCAAAAGACTCCACCCCCAAATTACTAGAACTCATAGAGCAATTCAGTAATGTGGCAGGATACAAAATCAATGCACAGAAATCAGTTGATTTCTTATACACTAATGCAACTCTAGAAAGAGAAATTAGAGAAACGATTCCATTTATAATAGCACCAAAAACCATAAGATACCTCGGAATAAACCTAACCAAAGAGGTAAAGGATCTATACTCTAGGAACTACAGAACACTCGTGAAAGAAACTGAAGAAGACACAAAAAGATGGAAAAACATTCCATGCTCATGGATCGGAAGAATAAACATTGTTAAAATGTCTGTGCTACCCAGAGCAATCTATACCTTTAATGCCATCCTGATCAAAATTCCAATGACATTTTTCAAAGTGCTGGAACAAACAATCCTAAAATTTTATGGAATCAGAAAAGACCCCGAATCACCAAGGAAATGTTGAAAAACAAAAACAAACCTGGGAACATCACGTTGCCCTATTTCAAGCTATATTACAAAGCAATGATCACCAAGACAGCAATGGTACTGGCACAAAAACAGACATATAGACCAATAGAACAAAATAGAGAGCCCAGATATGGACCCTCAACTCTATGGTCAAATAATCTTTGACAAAGCAGGAAAAAATATGCAATGGAAAAAAGGCAGTCTCTTCAATAAATGGTGCTAGGAAAACTGGACAGCCACATGCAGAAGAATGAAACTCAATCATTCTCTAACACCAGACACAAAGATAAACTCAAAATGGATGAAAGACCTCAATGTGGGACAGGAATCTATCAAAATCCTAGAGGAAAACATAGGCAGTAACCTCTTTGACATCGGCCACAGCAACTTCTTTCAAGATACTTCTCCAAAGGCTAGTGAAACAAAAGCAAAAATGAACTTTTGGGACTTCATCAAGATAAAAAGCTTCTGCACAGCAAAGGAAACAGTCGACAAGACAAAGAGGCAACCCACAGAATGGGAGAAGATATTTGCAAATGACACTACAGATAAAGGGTTGGTATCCAAAATCTATAAAGAACTTCTCAAACTCAACACCCAAAAACCAAATAATCAAGTCAAAAAATGAGCGGAAGAAATGAACAGACACTTCTCCAAAGAAGACATACAAATCGCTAACAGACACATGAAAAAATGTTCATCATCACTAGCCACCAGGGAAATTTAAATCAAAACCACATTGAGATACCACCTTACACCAGTTAGAATGGCAAAAATGGACAAGGCAAGACACAACAAATGTTGGAGAGGTTATGGAGAAAGGGGAACCCTCTTACACTGTTGGTGGGAATGCAAGTTGGTACAGCCACTTTGGAAAACAGTGTGGAGGTTCCTCAAAAATTTAAAAATAGAGCTACCCTATGACCCAGCAATTGCACTACTGGGTATTTACCCCAAAGACACAGATGTAGTGAAAAGAAGGGCCATGTGCACCCCAATGTTCATAGCAGCAATGTCCGCAATAGCCAAACTGTGGAAAGAGCCGAGATGCCCTTCAACAGATGAATGGATAAAGAAGATGTGGTCCATATATATAATAGAATATTACTCAGCCATCAGAAAGGATGAATACCCAACTTTTACATCAACATGGATGGGACTGGAGGAGATTATGCTAAGTGAAATAAGTCAAACTGAGAAAGTCAATTATCATATAGTTTCACTTATTTGTGGAACATAAGGAATAGCATGGAGGACATTAAGAGAAGGAAGGGAAAAATGAAGGGGGGGAAATCAGAAGGAGAGATGAAGCATGAGAGACTATAGACTCTGAGAAACAAACTGAGGGTTTTAGAGGGGAGGGGTGTGGGGGAATGGGTTAGCCCAGTGATGGGTATTAAGGAGGGCACATACTGCATGGAGCACTGGGGGTTGTATGAAAACAATGAATCGTGGATCACTGCATTGAAAACTGGTGATGGATGGTGACTAACATAACATAATAAAATTTAAAAAAAAAAGAAGCAAAATACTGTGTTACTTAGAGGGAAGGGGTGAGGGGGATTTATGAACAACCACATGGCAGAGGTGAAAATCAACCAGACTCTGAAGCAATAGAAGGATTTTGACAGATGGAGTTGGATGGAGGGAGAAATCCATCTCTGCAGAGAAGTGTTACGAGTTGAATTGTGTCCCCCAAAAAAATATTGTTGAAGTTCTAGTCACTAGAAGTTGTGAACATGACCTCATTTGGAAATAGGATTTATAAATATAATCAAGTTAAGATGAGGTTGAACTGGATGAGGGCTGGTCCTAATTCAATGACCAGTGTCAATATAAGAAGAGGAATATTTGGACCCTCTCCTGGGTAGGGGAGAAGGCCACATGAAAATGGAGGCAGAAAGAGACTGGAGCGATGCATTTACAAGCTAAAGGAACACCAAGGATTGCCAGCAACCCCCAGAGGTTAGGAGAGGCAAGAAAGGATTCTTCCCCTAGAGCCTTCAGAGAGAACACGGCCCTGCTGCCACCTTGATTTCAGACTTCTAGCCTCCAGAACTGTGAGAGAATACATTTCTATTATTCTAAACCACCCATTTTGTGATGCTTTATTATAGCAGGCTTAGGAAACTAATATAAGAAGAAAGAAGATGTGGCTTAGCCATGGGAAATGTGGGACCTATTCTGAAAGGTGAAGTTTGGATTGTCTGGAGAGCTGTGTGTGTAAAGATCAACAGTAGGAATTACACCTGGGAAAATAAGAAGGCCCAGATTGTGGAGTTTGGGCCACTATCTATAGTATATAAAGCATTATTAGGAAAGGGAGTGATGGAAGATTCAGGATGAACTGGAAGAATAGACTAGGGAAGAAGTTGGAACAGCTTATAGGCTGTTGTGGTATTTGAGATGAGAAGTGACATCCTGGGTGGTGGCAGTGGTTATGGAAAGGAAGCTATGGATTTGAGAGGCAGAGGTAGAATTGATGGAATGTGGGGACTAATTAGGTGCAGGAGGCACGAAAATAATTTGAACTTTGAAGTCTGGAGGCTGAGATGGGAGGATGGAGATGCTAATATCAGAGGCAGGAAACCCAGGAGGTAGAATTGGTTTGGGAGAATGTCTTGAGAAGGAGTCTGGGTTTTAGTAAATGGAGAAGTCCAGCAGAATGCTGGAAATGTGGACTTACAGCATGAGAGGTCTGTTGGGCTGAGAATATAGGTCTGGGGCCATCTGCACTGAGGAGATTGTCAAAGGCCTGAAAATGGTTGAGATCACCAAAGGAGATGGGTGAGCATAAAGGGAAGAGCTGAACACTGGGGGAGCACCTGTATTGAGGGGTGGGAGACGGAAGAGGCAAAGACAAGTTAGAGAGGCAGAGGGTAACCAAGATTAACCCAAGTCAGGGAAGCCAGAGAATGTAATCCGTGAAGGGGAGGGTGATCAGCAATATAAGATGCTATAGGGAAACTGAGGACAAGGACCCAGAAAGAGTCATTGGCTATAGGGATTAAAATGTCAAGGGTAACTTAAGAGAGGACAGTTTCAAGCTAGTGGTGCGAGAGGTCATTTTAAAAGGGTTTAGGAATGATGAAGGGGTGAAAGAAGCTAATATTCTTTTGACAGTTTTGGTAATGAATAGGAGACAGATAAGAGGTTTTTTGTTGTCCTTTCTGTCTTAAGGTAGAAAAATATATGAGCATATTAATATCCAAAGGGGAAGGAATTGAGAATTTGGGAGAACTGTAAAAAACAAAACAGAGCAGAAAACTGATGGAGCAGAGCCCTGGAAGGAAGAGGGATGGATTGGGATCTAGATAGAGAAGAATTAGCCTTGGAAAGGAGATGGGATACTTTCCCCTCTGAGGCAGGCAAAACGATAATAGGAGGGATTATAAATCATTTGGATGTGCAATGAGGAAGTTGAAGGAGTTCATGTTAGAGAGTTTCATCTCAATGAAGCAGAAAGCAGGTCACCTCCTGAGAGAGAGGTGTGGCTGAGTGGGTTGCAAGTTTGAGGGATGGGAAAGATGATATCTTTGGAGAATATGATAGAGAGTGAAAAAAAGTCTTGCTAATAAGCCTAGTTGAGGTGGTAGCAACAGTGCTAATTGACAAAATTACTTTTAATTGGCAAGATGTAACTTCCTCTTGTAAGTTCTAACAGCATAGGAGAGGTAGGCAGGTGGAAAAGCAGATGGTAGGGAGAGGCCAGTACTGGTTACGAGCCAGATAATGACAGGAAAGGTGAAAACCAAGGGATCCAGGATATAGTAAAGGCTAGAACAGGCATTTTTTTATAAAGATTTTATTTATTTATTTGACAGAGAGAGACACAGCCAGAGAGGGAACACAAGCAGGGGGGAGTGGGAGAGGGAGAAGCAGGCTTCCTGCGGAGCAGGGAGCCCGATGTGGGGCTCAATCCCAGGACCCTGGGATCATGACCTGAGCCAAAGGCAGACGCTTAATGACTGAGCCACCCAGGTGCCCCTAGAACAGGCATTTAAAAGACGTTTTGAGTAGGTATCAGTGTCCTTGTGCTTCAAAGTTATGTAATAATAGTGATGGGATAAAGACTTAAGAAAAAAGGAAAGTAAAGGATAAAAATTATGTTCCTTTCTTCCATTATACATTCCTTCTTTTCTCTCATTAATTCATTCAACCCTTGCCGAATGCCCATCCATGTCCAGGCATGGAGAAAGAAGGCAGGTGTCAGGTCTGTAGATTAGGTTTCTTATCCTTGAGAGTCTAAAATAACAAGAACAATGGAGCACCTGGGTGGCTCAGTCGTTAAGCATCTGCGTTCAGCTCAGGTCATGATCCCAGGGTCCTGGGATCGAGCCCTGCATTGAGCTCCCTGTTCAGCGGGAAGCCTACTTCTCCCTCTCCCACTCCCCCTGCTTGTGTTCCCTCTCTCGCTGTGTCTCTCTCTGTCAAATAAATAAATAAAATCTTTAAAAAAAAAATAAAAGAAATAACAAGAATGAGAACAACAACAACAAAAAACCGCAACCAAAAAACCCCGAAACCAAAAACCAAAATCAAAACCAACAAGAACAATAAGCACTCAGCTCACATTGTCCATCAGGAATCACCTTAAGTGCCTATCTACATATAACCAGTTGGTACTTTGACCCTCGGATGTAGGAACAATTATTATGTCTAATTTCACTGATGAGGGTATTGAACTGCAAAGAAGTTAAATGACTTGTCAGGGTTACACAGTTAGTTGCCAGCAGAGCTGGGATTTGAACTTAGTGAGTCTGGCTCAAGTCTCTGCCCTTAACGACTATGCTATATGAACTAAAAAGATTTTGAAATGGGTTATAAGTAGGATGATTACATATTCCAATCAGTTTGGGACAGACCCACTTGATGGCTATTGTCCCAGTGAAAGTATTCATTGTATCCCCTTTCAATAGAAGTTTTAAAGGATGAAGTACATGGTTCTCCCCAATTTTAAGAGAAATTAAACAATTGCTGGGCTTTTCTTTAAACAATTAATTGTTGGCTTACGTGATGAATATAGACAAAGAACTGAAAGTCATTTAAGGAAAATAAATGAAATGGCTATCTCTTGCTATGATGCACAGCCTCACAGCCCGCAAAACCCAGCTTCTTTGATCCCATTGGTAAGACCACAGCCCCTGTCCCATTCCTAGTGCTCACCCTGTCCCTCTAAGCACTTTAAACCTACTGCTGAAGGAGTTAAAAGAGAAACACAGAAGGGTGCATTCTCCAAGCTGCTACCAATTGGACTTCTGCACACCCATTCTTTAAGCAGTAATGGAAATTGAACCACAAAACCCTACAGTGAATTTGCCCTCCCTATCTCTCTCTTTCTTATCTCCTTTCCTTACCTCCACCCCCAAGTGAGCACTCCACTATTTCTTCCAAACAAGTCATAATGACCATGTGTCATATGGATATGCAGCCCAGCTAGAGCTGGTATCAGACTGATGCCAGGCCATTTGCAATAATGTTGGCTGCCTTGTGGCTGTTGGTAATGGCTTCAGATCATGAGCTACCTCTCCTTATTGTCTTCAGCCTCCAGTGGGAAGCAAGGAAATTGGTACCAGATTGGTGGATCTGGTACCCCATGAAAAAATGTGCTCTTGTCATCGCCAAATTAATCCCCTTGGAAGATTTAGAGATTCAACTCTCTGTGGAGAAAAAAATGTATGAGTTTTCTAATGCTCACTGATGATAGGCACTTATACAACATTGTGATTGGCTCTTAGTTCAGTAATGCCCGTTTAGAATGCTGCAATGTGCAAAAATGATGGTAATGCCTAGGACAGAGCAAGCAGAGAACCAACTCAGCAAACTCAACAGAAGACATCCATCCAGGGTTTTCAATATCCTGCTGAGCGGCCATTGTTTTGTAAGGCTTTATTATTCTCTGAGGTTTTATTATGCTGGTCCACAGAATTCTCTTATTTCTCTGACTGCGTTTTCTATTGTTTCCTCTGTCTGTTATCGGCCCTCTGTTTTTCCTTTCTCTGGACTCACTCGTGCAGTAACTTTATGCATTCATAGTGATTTCAACTACAATTTAGATTACAAAATGTTCCAAATATACACTGAAGCTGCCTGAAGGGCATTTTACTCTTTCTCCCTTCCTTCTTTGGTAAGCTCATCCTCTAATATGATTTCAATAATAGCTAACATTTATCATGTGTCAAGTACAAAATTGATGCTTGGAACCCTGCAAGGTAAGTACTATTATATCTTTGTCTCTCAGAGAAGGAGCTAGTAAGTCGTAGAACTGAGATTTGAACCCAGAAATTCTTGCTTCAGCACCTACGCTCTTAACTACCACACTAGGATGCCTCTTCACAGTCAACCATTTGGTTTTCTACCTTGTGACTAGATATGCCAACAGCTTCCTAGTACTCTTTCTGACATCAACAAAACTCAACATCATTTTTCATATGAAAAGTTTACCGTGTTCTCTATTGATCAAATATATTTAAAGTCCTCCAAAGTTTTCTACTCACTTCTCTGTCACCCAAGCCCATTCAGAATCGATACCAGCTAAGGAGATTTGTGTGCCAGGCAAAGTGTTTTTACCATTTCTTTAGGCTATTTCTCTACCTAAAACAGTCTTTTTATCTCCTCTCTGGGAAATCTTTTACCTCCTCCTTTAGGATTTACCTTTTTCAGGGAGGAAAATAAAGCTAATCAGGGATGCTGTGTTCTATTTCTTTATTTGTCCTGCAGAGTCTAGTAATGTTTATCATCCACTGATATGCAGTAAAGATGGCTAATGTACCCCGACGTAAGCATCCTAACAAACACTGGAAGGAACTCAGGCCTGATAGCTGAGAGGCACAACTTAATAATTACTAAAGATCAAAGTGTAGGTCTTTATCTATAGAGAGGCTTCTGTTTTGTTTCTAGGCTGTTTCCTATTTGTGTTCACTTCCATTCCTCATTCTTCCCTTGTTCTGCTCTGTGTAGCTGGGAGCTGAACCCTTTGCAGGTTGTATTTCTAGGCTCCAAAGTCAAGTGGCTTACCAGCTAGGTTTGGCCAATGAGAGGAGCTGGAAGGAGAATGGAGTGTGGGAGGGAGGAACCAAGCACATTTCCCTCTTCTTTCTGCTTTGGGATGGGACTCCAGCAGCAACTGTGTTTCCTCTGTAGCTCCAGCTCAACCCCATAGGCCTGACATGATTCCAGTCCCTGGACTCTGATAGCACCACCTCCTCCCTTTGTCTCTGCAGGAGGGTAGTGGCTTCCTGCCGTTGTTAACTGCCCCACCCCCACTGGTGTCTCAGTTCTCCCATGTAATTCCTTGCATTAAATTTCCTCTTGTGAATACTTGAAGTGCTTTGTTTTCCTGGTTAGACATTGAAAGAGCAAGCAACCTGTTTTTTGTTTTTGGGTTTTTTTTTTAATCCTAATAGAATCATGGAAAAATTCTCCTGGTAATCTTTTTATTTTTTTATTTTTATTTTTTTGGAGAAAGAGAGAGCAGAGCAAGCGAGAAAGAACACTAGTCGGGGGGTGGGGGGAGGAGAGGCAGAGGGAGAGGGAGAAGCAGGCTCCCCACTGAGCAGGGAGCCAGATGTGGGGCTGGATCTCTGGACCTTGGGATCATGACCTGAGCCCAATGAGCCACCCAGGTTCTCTTATCTTGGTAAACTTAAATCCTTGTAGAGCTGTCCTCTGGTTGTTTAGGAGGTGATAACTGGCCACATCTAGTAAGTTAATGGAGGAAAAGATGAAAGTGATGTGGTTGTAACAATGGCATTAAGCCTCTAAGATAGTACTGATGCAAATGTGTTTCAAACTTACAACTCTTCCATTCTTGACATTCTCTATTACAAATAAATTTTGAATATACACCACAAATACATAGCTTTGTAAGTAGTAAGGTAAGAAAAATGATTTATTTATGATTTCATAGGTAAATGAGACTAGCTCAGTCTGAACATTACAACCCTATCATATTATTTTATTGGTATATTTAAAAGGACTTGTTTAATATTTAATGTTTGTTAACAAGCAGGCATGTTTACATTGCTATAGGAAATGGGACAAACACTTTTAAACTTAATGCAAATGTCTAAGGTAAAGCTTGACCCTAAGATGAGCCATAAATTCACCCTGTGCCAATCTAATTAGAGCCATGTGGTGAGCAAACAGGACAGACGTCATCTGTTCATTCTTGTTCATCCATTCACCCATAGCCTCAGTCTGTCCTGTCCCCAACTCTTTTCTCAACTATGACATCTGGAGGGATCCTTGGGAATTTCTTTTTGAAGTTCCTGTCTGGATATAAGTTCTTTGATATGGAGGAAAGGAAATAATCAATTTAACTATTTGATGCCCCTGAAAGTAAGACCTCCCATGAACCAGGAGTCCCAGCTACAGCAGAATTTAAGCTATGATCTCAAGCTGAGCTCCAAGCCATTATAAAGGATTTTTAAGACCCAAAGAAGGATCAAACTAAATTTATAGAAGAATTTAGGATTCATTTTGGAGCTTATGACCCTGGGCTCCCTGATTTGTACCAATTTGTTCACATGGTGCTAAGTCCAGGAGATACCCAAAGATTCATCCAGGAGATACCATGCAGCAGATTAGGACTCCTCTAGAGACTTGGAGGACCCCATCAAGTAGTCCTCAAAAGATGGAATAAAAAGAGAAAGAAAATTAGATTAATTGCTCCATGAAGCTATATGAGAGTTTTTTCTGTGAGAATTGATTGGGCCATAATATAATCCTATAAACACAAAAGGGATGAATCAGTTGCAGACTTTCAAATTTGCTTAGCAGAAATATTTAGACAGCATTATGGTCTCAGGGACTCTGAAGCTAATATTGCCTTGTCTGCTCATTTTGTTAATGGGCTTTGCCCTGAGCTTAATGATTTATTAAAGAAGCATAAATTAGAATGGGAGATCACTCCCCTTTCTAAGCTCCAACATCTTGCTGAGTATTTTGAAAGAATTTTTAGACAGTGGAAGTCATAAAGCAAATAAGCTCATGACCCTACAATTATAGCAACTATAGGGGCCTCAATCAAATTTTAGAACTAATTTTGCTCCTGTTGACAAAGATACCTGTCAATACTGCAAACAGAAGGGACAATGGAAAAGGGACTATACCTTCAAACAACATAATTATCCAACTAGAGGGAACGTTCAACCATCAGATCTCCAAGACGATTATCAACAATGACAGGACTTGGAGGAATTGCACAGTAAGCTACTCCTAGTAATTCCTAAAAATCATCAGGATGAAATAAAACGTAAAATAAATGGAGAAATCTGTACTGTGCTAGTAGATACCAGAGTAACTTTAAACCCCACCATGATACACCAAGAACTTCCTTGGAGTAATAAAAATGTTTCGGTGGTGGGTGTGTCCAATCAAAATCAAAGGGTTCCTTTATCAGAGCCCATACTGTTACCCTTGGCCTCTTCTCTGAGAACCTTGCCTTTCTATTATTTGACACGGCTCCTCTAAATCTCCTAAGAAGAGATTTACTTCCTAAATTAGGAGGCCAAATAAATTTTTGCCTCAGGAGAAATAACCTTGGAATTTCCAGAGTCAATAGATCCTGAAACATTATGTGCTCTACAAGCCCAAACTGATTATTCTGAAGGGGCTAACAAACCCCATAATGACATAAATATTATACACTGCTCCAAACTCCCTAACGTTCTTATGGGCCTCTTCTTTCACAGATATGGGAAAAATTAAGAGTGCTGAACTATTAAAATTCAGATCAGGAAAACAGTGTGGAGAGTCCTCAAAAAATTAAAAATAGAAATACCATATGATCCAATAATTCCACAACTGGGAATTTTCCCAAAGAAAACAAAAACACTAATTTAAAAGGATACACACACCCCTATGTTTATTGTAGCATATATGCATCCCTATGTTATTCCATTATTTACAATAGCCAGATATGGAAGCAACTCAGTGTCCATCAGTAGATGAATGGGTAAAAAAGATGTGGTATACATATACAAGGGAATATTACTCAGCCATAAAAAGAATGAGATTTTTGTCATTTGTGACAGCATGGATAGACCTAGAGGGTCTTATGCTAGATGAAACAGTTAGATAGAGGAAGTCAAACACCATATGATTTAACTTACATGTGGAATCTAAAGAACAAAACAAATGAACAAACAAACAAAAAGTAGAACTGACACATAAATACAGAGAACAAACTGATGATTGCCAGACAGGAGGTAGCCGGAAGGATGGGCAAAATGGGTGAAGGGGAGTGAGAGATACAGGTTTTTAGTTTTGGAATGAATATGTCACAGGGATGAAAGATACAGCATAGAGAATATAGTCAATGGTATTGTAGTAGTGTTGTATGGTGACAGATGGTAGCTACACTTGTGGTGAGCATAGCATAACCTGCAGACTTTCAAATCACTATGTTGTATACATGAAACCAATGTAACACTGTGTGTCAACTGTACTTCAATTTAAAAAAAAGAAAAAGAGAAGATGATAAGCTAGAAACAAATAAGAGATTATTTGAATATATTTTGGCACAAACATAAACAAAATTCAGATTCATCCTTCTAAACCTCTTCCAAAATTGCCCCAAGACCCTTTAAAACCTGGAGCTATACAAGGGCTCATCCCCATAATAAAAGATTTAATAAATCAGGGACTAATTATTCCCTGCACCAGTCCTTGCAACACTCCTATCTACTCATAAAAATAGCCCCATGGTCGAGGGTGGAGATTTGTAAAAGATGCTAGGGCTATAAATAAAACTGTATTCCAAGGTTTCCTGTGGGACCCAACCCAAACATTCTGTTGTCAAATATTCCAATTGAATGTAAATGGTTTACAGTTGTAGCTCTGTTTTGCCCTCTTTAGCATCCCAGTAAATAAGGAAAATTAGTATTTGTTAACTTTCACTTGGAAAAATCAACAGTATACTTGGATAGTATATTCACTCAAGGATTTACTGAGGCCCCTTCATATTTATCACAAGTTCAACATTGGGATTTAAGTACACTACAACTTCCCAGAAATTCTACCTTGATTCAATATGTAGATGACTTACTTCTTTGCTCCTCATCCAGAGAGAACTCAGAAATTGACTCAAAATATCTATTGCAACAGCTAGCTTATAAAGGCCATAAGGCCCCTTGAGATAAACTTCAGTTTTCATAAGAAAAAGTACATTACCTTGGTCATGATTTATCAGCAAAAGGAATCATTCTGCCTCCAGAAAGAATAAGTACCATCCAAAATTACCCCAGACCTAAGACTAAGAGACAACTTAGAAGATTCTTTGGACTTTCAGGATATTGCCAATTTTGGGTCCCTAATTTTTCCTTATGGCTTCTCTACCCTATGAACTGACTAAAAGTAACATTTAGGAACCTCTTCCTTGGGAAACAAAATATGAGGAAGTCTTTACTGAAATCAAACAAGCCTTACAAAATCCTCCTGCACTGGGGCTTCCTGACTATACCAGGCTTTTGACACTGTTTATGAATGTAACAGGCAGGCATTGGGAGTCCTTACACAAGAACATGGAAAAAAAAAAGTCATATAACTTATTATGGCTTATAATTGGACACGGTGGCCACGGTATAACCAAATTGTTTAAAGGTAGTTGTAGCTGCTAAAATTATAGAATCCTCTTTAGAGCTTGTTCAAGGATGTGTATTAAATCTGAAGTTTCCTCATGCTGTAGAGTTTGTTAAACACTGAATGCACTCAGCAATTCTGTTAGTAGAGTAACATGACATTCTACTCCTGTCTCCTCCTTCAAATCTGCACATTCTTTGCTGCAACTCCTTAAACTCTGTTACCTTCACTCTTAACCTGACAAAGGATAAGCTCACAACTATGTTGAATTGGTCTCTCAAAATCTGACTCCTAGATTAGATTTACAAGAAACTCTAAATTAGCCAATCTGGATTTAGTACTCTATGTTAATGGTTCTTATGTCGAAAATTCTGAAGGGAAATATCAAGCTGGGTATGTTGTAACTACACAATATGAATTATTAGAAAGAAGAGTCCTTTCTCAGTTTAACTCAGCTAGCCAGCAGAATTATTTGCCCTCACTCAAGATGTGAACTAGCAAAAGGAAAAACTGCAAATATTTACACAGATAGCAGGTATGTTTTTGGAGTGGTCTTTGCATTTGGTATGCTCTAGAAACAAGATTTTTTTTTTTTTTTTAAAGATTTATTTATTTGTTTAACACAGAGAGAGAGAGCACAAGTAGGCAGAGCAGCAGACAGAGGGAGAGGGAGAAGCAGGCTCTCCGCCGAGCAGGGAGCCCGATGCGGGGCTCGATCCCAGGACCCTGGGATCATGACCTGAGCCAAAGGCAGCCACTTAACGACTGAGCCACCCAGGCGCCCCTAGAAACAAGATTTTTAATATCAAATGGTATGCCCATAAAAAATGGACCTCGGGTTGCTGACCTTCTTTATGCTGTTATTATTTTCACAAATAGCTATTAGCAAAATTGAGGCTCATACCTGCCGATCAGACTCTGAATATCAAGGAAATGCTATGGCTGATGTTCATGCTAAGGCTGCTACTCAAGAAATTCCTAATGTACCCAAACTCTGTACTTCAAATGAATTTTGTAAGATAGATCCAAATCTGGTTACTCATGACAACTTGTGTAACATACAAAAATTGTGTCAAACACTGAAAAACAAAAATGGCACCAAGGATGTAAATTTAACAACAATAACAACAACGATAGACTCTGAGAAGGTCCAAATGGTCTTCTGATCCTTCCTGAATTTCTCAAATTGTCACTCTGTGAGCACTTCCCATGACTACCCATCATGGAATTGACAAAATGCCCCAAATTATGAAAAAATGTTGGTGGAGTGATTGTCCTAAATTGTCACGACAGATTTATAGTCAATGTTTAACCTGTCAATCACATAACCCAGGTAAAATTAGTAAAGTAGCTCCAGGGGTTGTTCCCCTACCATCCAGACCATTGGAACATTTACAGTTGGACTTCATTCAATTGCCTCTTTCTAGGGGTTATCAATATGTATTTGTAATGGTATGTCTGTTTTCTAGATGAGTAGAAGCTTGTCCCTGTTGGAAAGCTGATGTAGCTACTGTGGCAAAGAAATTATTAGAAAACGTTTTCCCACTATGAGTTCCACACTTGATCTTAGCCAAAAGGCCGAGAAGCGATCCCCACTATGAGTTCCAAACGAAATTTCAAGTGATCAAGGGACTAACTTTACTAAACAGGTTATAAAACAATTAAACCAGGTTATTCAAACATTGTGGCACTATCATTGTTCCTATCATCCTCAGTCTTCAGGGAAAGGTGAACATACCAATGGTATTCTGAGATGGAAGCTGGCAAAACTGACTGAAACCACAAGATTACCATGGCCTACAGTGTTAGCCTTCGCTTTTATGATTTTAAGGTTAACACATTTTGGGAACCATAAATTGACACCTTATGAAATCATCACTGGGTAACCTATGTCCTTAAAGATAGAACCCCATACATATTTTGCCCTTATAAATTCTGATATGATCAAATGCTGTAAAACACTAATACAATATTCAAAAGCTTATTTTCAATAGCTTGATGTACCCCATATATTGGAACCTGGAGACTGGGTATTCTGGGAGGGACATCAGTGAAAAATGGCACTTGAATCTTGATGGAAAGGGATGTAATAGGTTCTTTTCACTTCTTACACAGCAGCTAAATTACAGGTTATTGAACCTTGGATCCACATCTCTCATTTAAAGAGAGCTCCCCCAGACTCTTGGACTTGTCAACCCGCAGCTGACTTAAAATTAAAGATTTCCAGGAAAAAGTCTTCCCCTGAAGCAGATGATAGCACAATATAGACAACTTCTGCCCAAGATCATGCAACCAGATATGCAGAGTTCCTCATTTATTTTCAAGACTTTATTTTATAACAATTGTTGTGTGATTAGTGTCTTGCAAACTAACTCAAAATGTTTAAACTTATGGATCTCTTTATGTTGGGAATTTTCCTCACCTACACTGAATACTCACTAAGGTCCACCATCCAACAAATAACTTCTTTTACTAGTCAAAATGATTTTTGGTTACTTAGCCATTTTTTTTTAAGATTTTATTTATTTATTTGACAGAGAGAGAGACAGCAAGAGAGGGAACACAAGCAGGGGGAGTGTGAGAGGGAGAAGCAGGCTTCCCGCTGAGCAGGGAGCCCGATGCGGGGCTGGATCCCAGGATCCTGGGATCCTGACCTGAGCCGAAGGCAGACGCTTAACGACTGAGCCACCCAGGCACCCCTACTTAGCTATTTTTTAAGAGAGAGAGAGCACACACAAGTGGTGGTGGGGGGGATGGGAGGGGTAGAGGGAGAGAGATAATCCCAAGCAGGCTCCATGCCCAGTGTGGAGCCGGGGCGGGGCTGGATCTCACACCCTGAGATCATTACCTGAGCCAAAGTCAAGTGTCAGACTCTAACTGAGCCACCCAGGCGTCCAGGTTACTTAGCCATTTAAATGCTCAGAAGACACCCAATTAATATTAGAACCAGCTGCTATACATGCCTAGATTGACTAATTCAGGAAAATGGCTTTATGAAAAGGTCTGGTATTCTTCCCTTGGCCACTCAACTAATACTTATATAATTAATCTGGCAATGTAACACTGCCTCTGAAAATCGTAAGTGAAACTTAAAAAGTTCCCCCAAATTGATATGAGGTAATCACTAACCAATTCCCTTTCATTTAACAAAATTCTAATATTGTAACCAATCACTGTAAAGAATAAACACTCACTGCCTTCCTACTATACAAGTTGCTCCATAACCATATATCTCTGAGCCTCATTCCATGTTTGGTTTGAGGGCTCCTGGTTTACAAACTGTCTTTTTTATGTGTACGCAATAAACTTTTACTAATTACTACTTAAGTGATTTGTTGGTTTTACTTCTGGTTTTTTTTTTTTTTTTTTATGAACTTCTGGCAGTAAAATGACACAGTTGTATCTCATGGCGGTCCTCAAACTTTTGTATCTCATATCCCATCAATTATTGAATGCCGTCAATACAAGCTAGTTTCCTTCCCACTCTGATCCCTTCACTTCCCACCAAAGACTGGTAGGAGCAAGCAGGAAAGTTTCTTTTCCAACCATAACATTAAATGCTGTGGGCATTCTATTGCCATGTTTACAATTTATGTTTTTAATTTTTTTCCTAGGGTGTAAGAAATTTTAGAGAGTATATTTTATCTTGAATCTGTCAGTATTCTAAAAATCTTGCAGTCCACTTAACCTATGTTGTTTTCTTGCTGATTAAGAAACCTTCTAGTATCTTGCTCCATGCTCCTCTTGAACACTCAACATCATGAGGCTTATTGAACTTCAGGCATCTTGCCCTCTTCTAGTTCATATATAACTCAGGCAGGCAAAGTGAAAAGGAGAATAACTTGCACACTGGAACTAATAAAAGCAATTGTACAGTTGATTGTAAATACCATGGGCTGAAGATGCATGTAGTAATCAAATAGCCTTCCCTTTGGGACAGCTGGAGGAGGAAGCAGTCAAGAGCCTTCAGGGCAAAAAGGGGCCTACAAGCCTAGGTCATGAACCTTTTGTTCGCACTGGCTTGTTAAAGAGAATTCTGGCACTGTTGGTTGCAAAGCAGTTAATAACTGAGGAGCAGACAGCAGAAGTTCTGGGTTTGATCCTAAGGTTTACAACTCCCTCAACTTCTCTCCACCCCAGTTTCTTCAAATGTAAAAGCAGAACTAATGGCTTCACAGGATTGATGTGAGGGTTGTGTATGGATGTTTAAATCTGAACTCTAGGAAAATATTCAAGAAGTAGTATAGAATAGTAAGAATAGAAGGGAATAGTCAGGGCGCCTGGGTGGCTCAGTTGGTTAAGCGACTGCCTTCGGCTCAGGTCATGATCCTGGAGTCCCGGGATCGAGTCCCACATCGGGCTCCCTGCTCTGCAGGGAGTCTGCTCCTCCCTCTGACCCTCCCCCCTCTCATGTGCTCTCTCTCTCATTCTCTCTCTCTCAAATAAATAAATAAAATCTTTAAAAAAAAAAAAAAAAAAAAAAAAAAAGAAGGGAATAGTCAGCTGACCATAGCTGTCTGGCAGTTAAGACCAAGTTTTCAGTTGTGAGAGATTCCAAGAGTTAATATATATACTTAATATACATATTATATAATAATATATATGTTATTATAAAATTATATATTTTTGTGTTCTATTTTTCATACATATTTATATATGTAGATATGCATATATACTGTAATGAAATATAAATATTTTGGGGGGACTTCACTGAAGAAGAGATCAAAGTCTTGGAAAAAAGGATAAGTAAGGATATGCTATCTAATTGAATCAAATTACTCAAAAATCCTTTGGAATAGCTAAATCAGGAGGCAAGGAGAAGTAATATTTATTTCTCTTTTTAAGGGAGATAAAAATCCTTACTTAGTTTTCTGAGATCCGGAGGCCCCTTCCATCGGTCTCTCCACAGCCCTGGCTCTCATTCCCCAAAGCAGTAAGAACAGAGTTCTCAGCCTCTACATTGATGATTTATCCCGGTCACAGAGGGGACACTCGGCTAACTGAGGTTAACAGCTTTCTCGGTTTCATTTCAAAAAGACATTAGCATGGAGGCTCTATGAAACGCTGATATGCCAAATACTGATTCATTCACCTGCAGAGTTCGCTATAAGGCAGGGACCTATTTGACAGGCAGGGCTGAGCTCCCAGCCTTTTCCTAAAGGGCAATCCCATAATTCATTTCCCAGTGCTAAATTATACCTGACACCTCATTGAAGACTTCAGGTGCACTCACCCAACTGCAATAAGCCTAATGTGGAAGAAGACAGTTGGGAATGACAAAGGTATTCTTTTTGAATATAATATAACTAATTCAATTGTATGTGGAAATACCTGTGATGTAATACATTTCCAGGCAGGGTTGGGTTAAGGGCAGTAATTGAGTGGATGTGGGGATGTGACAGTCATGTACACAGCCGGACAGGGTGGCCCTGGTTAGGTCCTTACCCTGGCCACAGGCTTATGCATGGGGACCTCCATGTTGTACATTACTACCTAAGCTACATGACCCTTGACATGACCTTACAATTGGCCTATTCACCAAATAAGTGCCAACCTTCCTATAATACTCTACTCTCCTTCCAAATTTGCAGGAAAGCAGATTGTCCAGAAGTTGCAAAGCAGTGGGCTCTTGTTACTCCTCAATGGAGCTTTCTGTGGAGAGGCTGAACAATGGGTACAGAAGCAGAATGTCTGTCTCCCACCCTTCAGCAAAAGGTGTTCCAGTAGCCAACTGCTTTAGCATGGTGGTTAACTTGTCAGACTTGGCTATAAAGGCCACAGAGGTGATATGGTAGAAGAGAAATAAAAACAACTTGACAAGTGCATTCATAGTCTAGCTTCCTCATTCTCTTATCCAGGACTTTTCTTTTAGTGTGTGCTGGGGTCATGGACCATTTTACTTCATGCTACGTGAAGAAGCTAAGCAGGCACATGAGCCTGGTCAAAGCTCAGGGGAACTTTGGAGCGGTGAGGCAACATGTTTTCTCTCTAGCTCAGGAAGTTTACCTGATTATGTGCCAGATGTTGGGGACACTGCAGTGAATGGACAGACACAGGGTCTTCTCTCATGGAGCTTTTGGTCTCACTTGGGAGACCTGAGCTTCAGAGGAAGAATTAAGTTGACTAAGAAGAAGGACTAAGATGTGCACAGCTAGACAGTGCATACCCTCACTAGGTGTTTGATAACTGCTTGCTGAATGAAGAAACTGTAAATCGGGTGAAAAGCAAAGAAAAGGAGCTAACCATTATCAAGTGCCTTTCATGTCCCAGATTCTATGCTAGGTCATTTTCATCACATTATCTGATTCATCACAGGATGAACAGTCAAAGTCAAGGTCAGACCCTGGTATATGGCCTCTGAGATAGTCTCTTCCATGGCATAAACATGGGAAACTGCTTTTTGGTAGAAAGACTGCAAGATTAGTTGTCCCTAAAATTGGGGCTTTGGTAATAACTCTTGTTTGTTAATGGCATAGCCTTAGACAAGTCATTTATCCTCTCTGGGCTTCAGTTTCCACATCAGTAAATTGGAGATGATAATACCTCCCACCTAGGGTGGCCAAGAGGATTTGATGAAATGGTGAATATAAACGGGCTTTAATTATAATTAAGACCCTGCTCTCTGTAAAAGGAAAATCAAATTTTATCCAGTTCACTTTTTAAGAGTTCATTATGCTACTAAACGATGATATTTTGTATGGTTTTAATTCCAACAACAACATCAGAAACAACAGTAAGATTGTCCTGACGGTTATCAAAGAGGTATTTGGGAACATTTGTGTCAGAAGGAATCTTTTAATAGGTTGAAGTTTTTTTCAAGGTGATTATTTGCTCTGTACTTATCACATATTTGGGAAAATTACTAATGCCCCAATATTTAGGCACATAAGTCGACATAATTAAGTTCTTTCTTTATAAATCTACCTCTTTTGCCCCTTCATCATTTCTGTTTTTTTTCTCTTAAGATTTTATTTATTTGAGAGAGGGAGAGAGAGAGAGTGCGTGTGCATGCCTGTGTGTGAGTGGGGGGAGGGGCAGAGGCAGAGAATCTCAAACCGACCTGGCACTGAGCACAGAGCCCGCTGTGGGGCTTGATCTCACAACCCTGAAATAATGACCTGAGCCAAAAACAAATGCCGGAACTTACCGGCACCACCGGGGCACCCTGCCCCTTCACCATTTCTAAGAACCAATTCATCTTTAGATGAATTAAAATTTGGAGAACACAGGAGAATAGATTTCAGAATCTCACTGAATAAAGGACTACCCTATTTAATGACAGGAAGTACACTTTCCCCAGTTAGCATTTTAATAATGAAAATGAAAATTGTATATAACTATTTTCTTAGCAATCCTTTGTTCTTTTAGTCATAAAAAGAGGTTAAGTATCACCTCTGTTTAACTTTACTTTTATTTTTTTTTTCTGTGCTCTAATTTTGTCTTGGTTTATGAATCTTCCTATGTCAAAATCTGTGAATTCTATAATTTCCTTCCCCTTCTCGAGATCATTAGTGAAGTGGTTATATTATACCAAAATGGGCATCAGTCCTCAGAGATGCACTGGACACTGTCTCCCACCTAAATGTGAGGGGCCACCATTTGTCATTACTCCTTGTTTATGGTCCTTCAGCCAATTTTCAATCTATGTGACCATGCACATATTCTACCCAATTTGAATTAATTTTGCAAGTGGAAATTCATGGAGCAGTGTATCAAATGCTTTAGTAAAATCCATATATATTACCTCTAGTGCATTCCCTTCATCCATTAATCTCGTAATGCGATTTAAAAGAGTGATCACATTTGTCTGGAATGATTTGTCCTTTATCCATCCCTAAAGCTGCCTCCTGCTCTTGGTTCCATTATCCCCTACATCCTTTCAGTTCTTCTCTCTTTGCATTCGAGTCATTATATTATTAGGCACAGAGGTTACATTTTAATAGTTGATAATTACTAAGAACACCTTTTTTTTCTATTTTGAAAATATTTATAATATTCAAATCTTTAAAGTGAGGATTATTGAAAATAATCTCTATTGATTGTTAAATTCCTAAGCAAATTGCTTTATGCAATCTCTTTATCTCAAGCTATGATTCTGTTAACAATCTATTTGCCCAGGTCCTTTTTTTAATGTAAGTTTTTGTTATATAGTATAGTATTTAAGTTGTCTTTCCTGTTCTGCTTGCTTGAATTGTTTGAATTGTTTGAATTGTGTTTTCAGAACCATATTTTCATTTCTGCCTGGGAAAGATGTCTACTGTGCTGCATAAACTAAGGGTGATTATAAATATCAAATTCTTGCTGTAACTCTAACATAATCATATCAACTACGAATGCCTATATTTATTTGCAAAATAAGCCTTGCCCTATGTTTTCTTATGTGTATCTAGATTAATTTGCCTGCCTGCTAAAAATATTCCTCACCTTTTAGATTTATGGAAATTTTCTTCTGAAGAACTTAAGGGTTATATGCCAAATCCATAAATTTGGAGCAACAGTGAAGTAAGAATATAAGATGTTTCAAAAGAGTTAGGAGAGCAGGATTGAGAATAATAATAACAAAAGAGAAGAATGATAAAATTAGGGAGAAGTAGGTATGTAACAGGTAAAAAAGCATGCAACAAGCAATGGACCTTTAGAAACCTAGCGACAAGAATATCAGTTAAGGCTATGTGGGGACTTCCTTTCAAAAGGTGAGGAAGCTCAAATATGGATTGATGCTTTGAGATCAATTCTTTGACCCACAGTTCCAATGCAAGCTACTTCTCTCTATCTATCATCATAGTCACTGTCCAATCTTTCTTCTTTGCTCCACCAACACTCTGTTTAGGAACGGAGGACTCAATACTGCTTTTTCAACTTTCTGCTTCAGTGGGTGAAGGTAAGTGAATACTGAAACAAGGGTCAGGTCCACAGGATATTTAGGCGTCTACTCCATAGACACTCACCACTGACCCTGATACGATACCACTTGTAGGATACGTGTAGTGCACATGGATCAGTGTCTTATTAAATGATGGGGTGAAATGAGCTTTACCCAAGACAAGATCTTAGTACTTTATATTAAATCAGATTCAATTTTGTAATCTAAATTTGTGGTTGACTAGTATATTTCAATAAGATATTCTATAGAGGTGTATTGAAAGCCATTGAACTGTTAACCAATGACTCAGGTGCAACATGTGCTCATGCACAAGAACATTGAATGGAAGACTAGACAATAAAAATGGCTATAAATTGTCTTCCAATTTTATCTTCATTTTGATCTCTATCCTCTTCCTTCTGTAATAAACAAGTCCATTGTAGATAAAAATCAACTTGGACCCAAGAAATATGCAGCCTCACAGCAATATGTGAATACCCATTCATTTGGGTAGAAATAGCAAGTGTTTATTACTGGGAAGCAAGAGGTGCATACAAAATCATGTCAATATGCATGAATAAATTCTGATTTTTATGTGACATTAATATTAAGAAGTTGAGTGCATGTCTGAAAGTGTACCTTACTATGTATAAGCATCTGTGCTTATTCTACACAAAGCATTTGTATTGAGGACTTAAGAGGCTTTTATTACTAATGCTCTAGTTTTCAAGGAAATTTTCATAATCATTTTCAAATACATAGAGTTTTAGGGGGAATTTACACATTTATATCTGTGCCTTAAAATAAAAAATATTTTCCCTGGCTTTTTAAATTTGAGAAAGCCTGAAAATCTCAGGATGTGAAAAAAGCCGTCTATCTCCATGCCCATCCTGACTTTCCCTTGTCTGTACTAACAAAAACCTAAAAACTGGGTCTGAAACTAGGATATTATCATTATTATATCCTTAATATAGGATTATTATTTTTTAAGAAGCTATAAATTGAGAGTTGCACTAAAAGGGAAGTAGAACAGGGTCCCTGTGGCCATCTTTACTGCCTGGGATATGAAGGTGCCACTGACAGAAAATCTGACTCAAGCAAACATTCAACCTACTGACTTTAATTTTCTATTAATTTTAATTTTCTGTAATATATGGCTCCTTGTCTTTGAATTTTCCTTCCTCTTCCTTTTTAATATCTACTGCACCCCTGCTATGTGCCACACATCGTGGTAGGTGGTGGAAATAAGCCATGGGCCATGCCCTCAGGAATGTGCACTCTTTAGGAGGGACAGGCAAGTAAATTGATGCGAATCCTGTGGTGTGCTAAGTGTTAGTTAGAGAGGTTGTGGGTGCACTTAAGGCACAGAAAAGTGGCAGTTTATTCCTCCTGGGGGAAGGCTGGTGAAATTGTTTAGAAGAGATGATGCTTCAGTTGAATTTTGAAAAATGAGTAGGAAGTAGCTAAAGCAGGGGTTCTTAACCTGGCATCCACTGATTCCTAATAAATCCATGGATAGAGTTCAGTGGGTCTATAAACTTGGATGGGACCAAAAAAAAAAAAAAATCACACCTTTATTTTCACTAATATTGAACCACATTTAGCATTTCCTTCAATTATAACTGTAGGAAACAAACTGGTACCAGTCACAATGTCATCAACAAAATTCACAGCCATTTTCATATCACATCCGTATCACATATTGTAGGTAATTTCAAAACATCCCTAATGTTCATCACTACCTTAAAATTATAGCAGTAGATCCTCCACTGGATCTTATTCACCCCAAAATTACAGTAATAGATCTACCAGTGGACCATATCAACATTTTAATAAAAAGTATACATATTATCATATCAGAAATTGATTTTAATGTTTAAATGATTTTAATCTTTTGAAAACTCAATCTCAATATAAATTGGTTTCCTTTGTAATTCTATACATTTTATTTCATACGTTTAAAAGTATTATTCTGAGAAGAGGTCCATAGGCTTCAGGGCTATGGCAGTCTGGAAATAGGGTCCATGACACAGAAAAGATTAAGAACCCCTGAATAAGTAAGAAGGTTGGGGAAAGGGACAGTGGTTATTTCAGGAAGAGAACAACGTTTATGGTTGATTTTAAGTGTTTTATCTTGATATTTCAAACGATACATAATATTTCTTTAAAAGCAAATGTTGGTGGTATGAAGACTAAATATGTGCATGTCAGTTCTGTGAACTGAGTAATATATACTCATTGTGTTTTCATAGGGACATGTTCCTGGGGAGCAAAACTATTGATTAGGTATATTAATAACTCACAGAATTTCTGAGTCTAACAAGAAAGGTCTATCATGGCGTCAGACTCTGTAGCCAGTAGTGGTGTGATAAAGGCCAAAGAAAGATGCCTGAAATACTTATTTACTACCTTTTCTTGCATGAGCAGAATGCTAACAATCATTTATTTTCAACCAACGTTTGCCTTAAATGCATTTCAATGGTTGTGATAGGTGCTGGTACAGAATATGCTAAAATTTTATCAAATATTAATGGAGGCAGCTGGTAACTTAAGAAAGAGCACTTGACCAGGGGTCCATACCCCCAGGTCATTAGCCCAAGTCTGATACTCATATCTGTGTCACCTTGTTCATGTTTATTATTGGTAAAATGGAGGTAATGACTTTGCTCTAACTTATCTCATAAGTTTGCTCTAAGGGTCAAATGAGTATGTCAAGATGCTCAGAAAGGCTTGAGACATAATACATATATTTTTCTATAGAAATAATAGTGAAATATCAGTATCATTATATTTTATGTTATAAATATAGAAATAACAGTGAAATGTTTCTATCCTTGCATTAAAAATATATTGAATATAGAACCTTTTAGACAAATGGGATTGAAAAACATATATATGTATAAAATATAACAGGCATATGTAGCACATAACATATATCTATAACATAGGAGTTAAATTCTTATAAGACTGAAGACACTGAAGCTTGCTTTCCTAAGCCACTGGGTTATTCCATCATAATAATTATTTCCCTATGGCTGGTAACAAGCTTTCAAATATGACCTGTAGGAACAGTAGCACAAGACAGCAATGAATTTATGTATGTGCTATCTAGATTTAGTGGCACTAAGATCACACAGAAACACATTTAATTAGTGGAGTGCATTCAGTTCTAAAATTTAGATCACTTTCTCCAAATAAGCTTGTTCTTCACAGGAATCATGTAAGCACATGTTGACAAATATTGCAAACAATGGGAGAAAGACACGAATCTTAGGATTTTTCTTCCTAAAAAAAAATCTAGTTATTAATTATGCTTTTCGTTATAACCTAGCAGAGAAGGATTTAAGTACTGACCCGAGTCTTCTATTCTTTAGGTCAAGGTGGAAAGTTTATTTCTACAGCAAGATACACCTTTCACATTCTGAGTGTCGCCATATAAATCAAACAAAGAGAATTGCATTCCAATTCTCTCCATTACCACAGAGGCATACAAGTTACTAACCAGAACATTCTTCCATTTTTAGCTTGAAGTATTTTTCAACCTCAAGTATGCTTAGAAACCTTCTCAAGTCAAGCCTGTTGTGATTATACCTGTTAGACTTTTATTCTGTGTAAATTATCTAAGCCAAATGGAGTCCAAAATACGGACCCTTGCCTGCCAACTGGCATAGTCCTTAACCCTCAATCATTTGCTAAAAGAGACAAATGAGCTAGATTTGAGTTCTGAAACTACCATCTCTGAACAAAAAGAAAAAAAAAAAAAGAGCAAAGCTTAATATGCCTCTGGGAAAGACACAGTTAATGCAAATGCAAGAGAAACGTGGGGCACTACTCTAACCTGCTTATGTTCATTGCTTCCCAAGTACAGACACCTGCACAGAGATACACAGACATACACTTATTGACTCACACAAATGGACTAGGTGACTAAATATTCTGAAATGAGGAGAAGTAAAACCCAGTGAATTCTCCTCACATCCTACACAGTGCATACACACCCACCAACACACCTCCTCAACAAGAATAAGATCCTGAAGTCCTTAAATAGTTTTGTAGGCATCAATTACAAATTAATGAAACCCACTGAGGGCAGACACACAAAGATACACAGTTCAAGATATAAGCACTGAAGCAAGGCAGACACCTGATAGAAAGTCAGAAGTTCCAGAACTGAAAAGATTGTATCCTGGATATCAAACAAACGATGGGTTCAGGGTGAACAGATTTGTATCCTGGACACTAAAGCCAATGGTAGGTTTAGGAAGCACAGTAAATGACTTCGAAAACCATTCTTTGTACTACTCAAATTTTAAAAAATTAAAGTCAAATGGTTTCAATCCTTTATAAGGTTGTCCTTGCAGTGGACAAAGCTTTGGTCAAGGGTCTTGGTGTTTCCAGCTGGTTTCAAGGGCTCTGCCTCCAAATAGGTCCTCAGCATCCTTCCCCCCAACCCCATTCTCCTGGATAAGGGATGCTCTGGTCACCTCATGTGAGCTTAGATTTATGAGGTCCTGAGAAACAGGAGTGTGAGGGCCTTCAAATTTTTCTTCTAGATTTAACTGCAAGTGAGCCAACACAGGATCTTGGCATTGGTTAACACATTTGTGTTAAAAAGCTGTTTGTTACTGGATCCAATCTGATGCCCCAATGAAAGCAAGAACAAAGCAACAACTAAAGAAGTCTTCCCCTTACTCCCCCCCAAACAGCCCATTCCTTTCTGAGTCCAGGCTCCTGAATGCACATGAAACTGTCTAGCGTTGGCTGGGGAGAGCAGCACTCCCTCCTCAGCTGGAGGCTGCATTCAGAAAGAATAGATTTTTCCTGGCTTCTGATAGTCTGAGACATTGTGCCTGTCACTCAGAGGATGAGCAAAATAGGGTTCAGAAGAGAAAGCAGAGATGAATAAACAGATGCGAGAGTGGGAAGAGCGTACAAAGTACGGAGATGGCAGAGACTGATATCACACCTACCGTGGGATGGGCCATTCTCCCTGTGCCTGGAAGAGACTCCTAGGCTATTTTAATTATAAATATTTATATCACGGAAGCAAATTCAGAAGGATTTATATCCCAGGGGAGTGCAGATCAATAGATCTGAGCAAACATCATCTCCAGGCTGACCACTTAACACTGTTATCACCAATTAGGGCTGCCTGGCCCTCTGGGAGGGTGTCGGTTCTCCTCTTGTCCTCTGTAGGTCCACTCCATTCTTGGCCCCAAGAGGAAATCAATATCAGGAGGCAGGGATCAATACCCAGGACATCTGCTTGGCTGCAGTGGCTCACCTTAGGACCGGAGTTTGGTTAGCCCTCACCTATCCCGCAAGCTCCCTCACAACCCCTCCATCCTCCCAGGTCTGCTGGGGGCGTCCCAATTTTGATCTTTAGCTGAAATCAGCAAAAATGCTGCGGACTCTTTTGAGTAAGGAAAGAAAGACTTGGTTATCATTTGCCTCACTTCCCAAAAGTGAGGAAACTTACCAGACCTCAAGGATTGGGTAATTTCCTGCCTCATGCTTCCTGCTGCCGACTCTCTGGCCACCAAGTACCGTCGGAGCGGCTGGAGCTGGCTGGGTTTCTGTTCCAGGTCTGCCTGCGTCTCCCTATGCTTGGTCTGCAGTTGATAGATCCTCTGCTCCTGAAGCATCCAGCTATTGACCCGCCCAGGGAAAGAAAGAAAAAAAATGGAAAAAAAATCAATTAATACTAAACGGCTTAACAAAACCCTGCATAGCACAGGCCTGAAGCTCACAGGGTAGGAGTTGGGGTGGTCTCAGTGGCAACAGTGGTTGTGGGGACAGGCTCAGCTAGCTCGAAAAGCTGATGTCCCAGGGACAGGAAGCCAATATGGTAGGCGTGATCACACATACAAACACACACACATGCACAAGCGCACACACATGGCAGCTCAGTCTGACATGCCCTAGTCTGGGAGCAGAAAGGACTGTGCAGGTACACGTTCATTGTGAGCTGGTGGAGGGTGACACATACACCAAAGCAGAAGAATGGTTGCAACCAAACTCAGGGGCGGGTATTTTTCTGTTTTCTGGGTTTTTTTAGGGGGGAGGGGAGGAGTGGAAGGGAAGGAGAGATTGTTTTGTTCTGAAAAGGTAATACCATTTATGTGTTGCAGAGAGTTACCCCAGGCATTTCTTCGTGCGGCTCCCTATCACACGACCACATGCAGACACACATGAAGCTTTTTAAAGGGGGGCAAAAAATGAGGGAGCACCATACCTCAGCTGCCCGGCCCTCTCTCTTCTGCAGGAACTGGCTTTGAAGGTTCAGGATTTTTGCATCTCGCTGTTCCAGCTGTAAAGAGTTTACATAGGGAGGGAGCAAGGAAGGATCATGAATGTCAACCAATGAGCAATTAGCATGACAAGACTAAAGTATTGATCCACTAAAGCTCACTGCACTGCTGTAGCCCCAGAGGTAGAGCAGCTCCCCTGTCACTAACTCCGACAGTGCATTTCAGAAGCCAGTAATGGAGGGCTGGCTACTTCTGCAACCCTGACCCTTTCTCGGGGCAGGGGAGGGTGGCACCCTCATGCTGCTCATCTGCAGCTCTCATGGTGGTCCCTCTCCAGGAGCAGAAAGCTGCAGAGAAGAGCGTAAAGAACGGAAAGATTTTGGCTGTTTTACTTCATTCATTTTTTTAAATACAGCTCCCTCCCGATGGCACCAGGCAGCTCTATGTATTGATTGGAGAAGGGCTAGGGAGAAATCCTGGCCTGACAGCTGGGGCTGGAACTAGTGTGGCTTACCATTCTGCATGGTCAGGGGCAAAATGCCTTCTGTAGTACTAACTTCTGGCCAGGCCAAATACATACTTCCTGGGCACATTTTATGCATTTTGAACACTAAGGGTCAAAATGGGAAGGGAAAAGGTGCTATCTCACCAAAAAGGCATCCTTATTCCTAGGTGTAAATCTGTAATACATCAAAAGAGAAAACGATGGGTTCTGGGATTCGGCAGACACAGTGTTTTGCTACACTAGCTAGGGGAGGCATTATCCCTGCTAGTTTCTCCATTCTCCATTGATTCCTTTCCTTGTTACTCTTAACTATACACATACTAACGTTTCTTCATCATTTCTTCTACTTTTTTCCCTCATCCATCCCATGCCTTCACAAATTCACTTCTTAAATTGCTTTCCCAATTTCATTCTATACCCTCCTTTGATGATCTACTAGCAGTTTATCTCCCTGAAATCTTCCAAGTAGTGGTGATCATTTATTCTTGTGTGAGCTTCTACTATATGCCCCAAACTTTTCTCCCATGATGGGCAATACAGATATGGTCTCTATACTCAAAGAACTTAAAGAATAGCTGAATCAATGAGCTACCCATTGACAACAAAACTATCCATCCATTGTCCATCTGTCCATCTGTCCATTTGCTGATTTATTCAATCTGCGCTTGTTGAGAACTTCCTATTGTATGGGACTGCTCTTTGCTAAAAATACAATGGGGTGGCAGAGACTTGAGTGCTTGCTGATAACCATTTTCTCTTCGTCTTCCTGGGCAATTTATAGGGTGTTGTGACTGAGTTCTGGCCAAGAGAATGTGGGTAGAAGTGAGTCATGGCCTGGCCTGGCTCATAAAAGTCTTCCACTGTATTCTTTGTTCTCTTTCTCTTCCACTGCAATCTAGAAGGCAATATGTTGAAGACGGTGGTGCAACCTAGGTCTCTGGGATCCAGTTGGAAAAGAGTTGCCTGACCCATACTGGACTATGATATGAAGAATAAATATTTATGGTGTTAAGTTACTGAGGATGTTTTTGTGTTAGCACCAATGTAGCAGTTAGTGTTACTCTTACTAATAAAAATGTTAAACAAGAATAGACACAGCACCTGCCTTCACAGAGCTTGCAGTGCAGTAGGTGAGAGAAGTATTAAAAAAAAAATTTCAAAAATAAATGTAAAAGCACAATGGTGATAAGTATAATAAGGGAGAGGGTATCTGAACCAATATACACATATATCAGAGGAAAGTTACCTAGACAACTGCCATTGCACAATTACGTTGAGATCTGAAGCATAAGTGAACTGGGAAGACATGAGGGTATTCCAGAAATAGGGAACAGAACTAGCAAAGTTGCTATGGTAAGAAGGAGTGAGGTACATTCTAGGAACTGAAAGAACCCTCATGTGAGTAGAACACAGAGATGAGAAGGGAAATGGTGCAACATGAGGATGGGGAAGTAGGTAAGGTTCATTCAGGGCCTTGCAGATTATGGATTTTAGTTTCCATCCTCAGATCAGTGGGAAGCCACTCCAGTGTTTTAAGTAAGACTGATAACAAAATCGTATTTGTATGTTGTATGAAAAGTTCTCTCTAGCTGCAGTATGAAGAATGAATTGGTATTTCCACTTCTAGCCATATGGTAGAATAGAAATGCTCCTTTCATCAAAAATGTTAAGATATTCCAAATAAAGTAGAACACATGTTCTTTTAAATAAATGGCTAAGTTTGCAAGGACACAAATCCCGAAATGCCAGGTACAAAGAGGGAACTGAAATGAGAGTAGTAAGCCATGGAACATGAATCTGCCTTGTGGAGTACTGCCCAGTCTCAGTGACTGCAGGGATTAGCTTTTAACATTCATGTGGGGATAGGGGCCCATGCAAGTTAGAAAGTTGGAACTGATATCCCCACATAAAACCGGGACCCTTAAAAGGATGGCTTAGGGGGAAAAAACACAACCATCTGTTGTTCCAAGGATGCTTGACTTCTCCTGCCCTATGGGTGAGAAAAAGTCTCCACTGAGAATTATGACTATGCCTTACAGGTCTGAGGATCTATCTTTACTATTCACCAAGCTCAGAGACCTCTAAGCTGAAAAATTAAAATCAAACTTGGTCTCAGGCTAGTAACAACCCCATGGCGTTTGGCAGGAGCAAACCCCAAAATACTCTGGAGGGCCACAGCTTCATATCGGTCACCTGGGATTTTCACAGAGAAAACTCTGCTGAAGATATACCCACATGTTACAAAACTAGAAACCATGCGTGAGAGTAGTAGACAAAGAAAACAGCCAATTTAGAGCTCTGAGAATTTCAGATGATAGAGCAATCTGGTAGAGACTGCAGGGTAAGTGTGCTTAAAGTGATTAAAAACATGAAAGAAGGTATCAAAATCATACAAAAATAGAGAGGCATTATGAGAAAATAGAATGAACTGGAGAGGGGTCATAGGAGTAATGCATCAGGATCAAGAATGCAACCCTCTTGCCAAATGTGCTGGACTCGGTACATATCAGGACTTAGGAAGCAGTGATTTTTATCTTTTTCTTTTGCTCCTTATATTAAGTGTGTTATTTATATAAGACAAACCTCCCTCTTGCTTTGTTAGTGACATCTAAAATATAGGGGCATAATGACTGCCCCAAAGCCAGGAAATATTTTTCATGTTTAAAACTGATGGTCAGCTCATAAGACATTCTCTGTTATGATTGTTGAAGTATCTCATAAAGGAAAATATCATCTCAGTGTGATTTCTTTGCTTCTTTGCACTCTTCAGCTCAATGGTCTCTTTCCAGCTGGGCGCAAATTGAGGACACTGGCCTTTTCAATGGTGGACAAAGAACCATAATGGGAGGGAGGTGGCAAGCATCAAAGGAAAGCTCAAAATAAGAAAGGCTCATTATTTTATTGGAAACTTTTTTTTCTTGCTACTTTTTCAAAAATTATTCCTATACCTCACAAAAGAACTAGGAATAAGTAAGATAGTGACACCAAGAGGTTACCTGGTCAGCCTGAGATGGTGCTGTGGAAGAACCAATATTGCTTTACAGATCTCATGATATTCCTTTATAGACCCAGGTTCGAGTCATAATAAGAGTTTTCTGTAGTGGAAAGATTTAGATCGAATGAGATGATCCTAAGCTGGTGGGATTGGGTCCATTTCACCCACCTCTAATCTCCTGAGACACTGATCACCATCACTACCATTGTTAGTTTTTACTGAAGTTCAGCTAGTTGCCAAGCCATGTATTATTCCATTTAATTGTCAGATAACCTCTGCAGGGTGAGCATTAATATCCCCATTTCTCAGATGACAGACACAGAAAAATGTAATAATCCAAATTCTCTTATCCTATACCAGAATAAGGGGTAGGATAAATGCCCTTAAGCCTTCCTTAGTGGATTTAGAGAGAGACAAAGCCATTCATAGCCCTAAAAAGAGCAGGGGCTCATAGACAATTTCTTTTTTTGTGTACCTTTAAAGAAATTTGTGTTCTGAGCAGCCAAAATGAGACAACTGAGCTCAACTACACTGGTCTCTCTCTTCCAGTAGAAAATGCAGATTTACTCCAGTGGGACAGAGATATTTGAACAACAGTGATTTGTAGAATTTGGTGTACTAGTGGGGCTGCTTTCAATCAGAGCTGTTTATGATGAAAAGAGTCAGGTTATCTGAGCTCTTTTCTTCTTCCCTCAACCAAATATCTCATCTATCCATGAGATAGATGTCCCTTCAGATGTGTCTAGGTGTGTCTACACCAGTACCCCAAGACCATTTTTGTCTAAGCCACCATCCTATTATCCCCAGAAACCTCCTAATGGGCCTGCCTGCCTCCACTTTTACAACTTGGGTTCTCCTCACAGCAGCCAAAACAATCTTTTACAAATTAAATCAGATACTACTGATTTAGTAGCGTTCTGATCCTAAGACACTCCAATATCCTGGGTGCTGGGCACTCAGTGCTCTTCTTTGTCTGGAAGCCTCCGTCCCCAGATCTTTACATGGCTGCTTATCCTGTTCTTTAGGTATTGGCTCAAATATCACCTTCTCAGAGACTACCCACCTCAGAGGCCACTCCCCCCATCACCTTACCCTGCTTTGCTATCTTGTTTTTGGACACTGAATCTCAATTAGCAAGCACAGTGCCTGGCATATGGACATTATTAATATTTACAAGAAGGAATAAATGAGTCCCATATCTTCACTGTCACCCATTATCTTCTAAGATAGAGGAAATGAGATACCTAATGACTAAGAAAAGTTATTAATTAGTCAACCTTGGAAAGAAAGTCTTTGGGAATTTTCTCAAGGTAGACAATCATTTATATAGGGAAATCAGAAGGATAATTTTCTTATTAGGAATATTGTTGTGGGTGAAATTACGTTCATAAAAATAAAAGTCTGGGCTGGTGACTATTTGGATTTACTATTTACAAAGTTGCAATAATAATAATCAAATGTGCATTTATATAGTATTTTGTAGTATAAATAGTACTTTTGCACATATTAACTCATCTTTTAAAAATAACACTTTATGAAGGAAACAGGTATTATTCTCTGCATTTTACAGATAAAAAAATTGCTAGAGGCATTATAGCTAGTGAGTATCAGGTCACAACACCGTCTGGTAAATCTGAAAACCCAAAGATCCACCTTAAGAGAATATTTACACTTATAGCCTACTTTGAAAAAGGATAGATGGGATACACAGAGGAAAAACTTCTGTTTAGGGTGGTGCTTTAAGTTCCAGTAGGGTGGTATGTCCATTTCCTAGGGCTGTTGTAAAAGGTTAACCCAAACTGGGTGGCTTAAAACAGCGGAAATCTATTCTCTCACAATTTGAGAGGCTAGAAGTGTAAAATCAAGGTGTTGTCAAGGCCACCCTCTTTCTGAAGTCTCTAGTGAAGGACTCTTCCTTGCCTCTTCCAGCCTCTGGTGGTTCCTGGCAATCCTTGGCATTTCTTGGCTTGTAGCAACATCACTCCAATACCTGCCTTTGTCTTCACATGACCTTCCCTCTGAGCCTGTGTATTCTCTCCTCTTCTTATAAGTAAGGATATCAGTCTTTGGATTTAGGGCCCAGATTAATCCAGTATGGCCTCAACTTAACTAATTACATCTGCAAGACCATTCTGGGATTCTGGGTGGATATGACTTTTGTGGGGGACACCATTCAAGCCACTATAGATGGGAAGTATCAAACTGTAAATGCCTCCTTTTCCTCTTCACCATCAGTTTCCATCTGTTCTTTAAAAGAGTAGTTATCACATTTAATACAATACCTATCAAAATATCATCAACACTTTTCACAGAGCTGGGACAAACAATCCTAAAATTTGTATGGAACCAGAAAAGACCCCAAATAGCCAAAGGAATGTTGAAAAAGAAAATCAAAGCTGGTGGCATCACAATTATGGACTTCAAGCTATATTACAAAGCTGTCATCATCAAGACAGTATGGTACTGGCACAAAAACAGACACATAGATCAATGGAATAGAACAGAGAACCCAGAAATGGGCCCTTAACTCTATGGTCAACCAATGTTTGACAAAGCAGGAAAGAATATCCAATGGAAAAAAGAGAGTCTCTTCAACACACTGTGTTGGGAAAATGAGACAGCCACATGCAGAAGAATGAAACTGGACCATTTCCTTACACCATACACAAAAATAATCTCAAAATGGATGAAAGACCTAAATGTGAGACAGGAATCCATCAAAATCCTGGAGGAGAACACAGGTAACAACCTCTTTGACCTTGGCTGCAGCAACTTCTTGTTAGACACGTCTCCAGAGGCAAGGGAAACAAAAGCAAAAATGAGCTATTGGGACTTCATCAGGATAAAAAGCTTTTGCACATCAAAGGAAACAATCAACAAAACTAAAAGGCAACCTACAGAATGGGAGAAGTTATTTGCAAATGACATACCAGATAAAGGGCTAGTATCCAAAATCTATAAAGAACTTATCAGACTCAACACCCAAAAAACAAAAAATCCAGTCAAGGGCACCTGGGTGGCTCAGTCAGTTGGTCACCAACTCAGTCGGTAGCTGAGTTGGATCCCAGGGTTCTGGGATCAATTCCTGCCTCAGGCTCCCTGCTCAGCGGGGAGCCTGCTTCTCCCTCTCCCTCTGCCCCTCCCCCCGCCTGTGCTCTCTCTCTCTCTCTCTCTCTCTCAAATAAATAAATAAAATCTTTAAAAAAAATCCAGTTAAGAAATGGGCAGAAGACATGAAGAAACATTTCTCCAAAGAAGACATACAAAACGGCCAAGAGACACATGAAAAAATGCTCAACATCCCTCGCCATCATGGATATCCAAATCAAAACTACAATGAGATATCACCTCATACAGGTCAGAATGGCTAAAATTAACAACTGAGGAAACAACAGATGTTGATGAGAATGAGGAGAAAGGGGAACCCTCTTACACTGTTGGTGGGAATATAAGCTAGTACAGCTACTCTGGAAAACAGTATGGAGGTTCCTCAAAAAGTTAAAAACAGAACTACTCTATGACCCAGCAATTGCACTACTAGGTATTTATCCAAAGGATACAAACATAGTGATTTGAAGGGGCACCTGCACCCCAATGTTTATAGCAGCAATGTCCACAATAGCCAAACTATGGAAAGATATCCATCAACAGATGAATGGATATGGAAGATGTGGTATACATATACAATGGAATATTACTCAGCCATCAAAAAATGAAATCTTACCATTTGCTATGATGTGGATGGAACTAGAGGGTATTATGCTAAGCGAAATAAGTCAATCAGAGAAAAACAATTATCGTATGATTTCACTCATATGTGGAATTTAAGAAAAAAAAACAGAGGATCAAAAGGGAAGGGAGGAAAAAATAAAATTTGATGAAATTAGAGAGAGAGAGACAAACCATAAGAGATTCTTAAGTATAGGAAACAAACTGGGGGTTGCTGGAGGGGAGGTGGGTGGGGGGATAGGGTAACAAGTTGATGGGCATTAAGGAGGGCATGTGATGTAATGAGCACTGGGTGTTATATGCAACTGATAAATCACTGAACTCTACCTCTGAAACTAATAATACACTATATGTTAATTAATTAAATTTAAATAAAATAAAATGAAATAAAAAAAGAGTAGGTATCCCTATATTTGCTAATTGTATTTTGTTCTCTCCTTTGCCAATGACTCATACCCACTAGCTTTTATTCCTGTTCCTTCGCCCATCAGAAATATATCTTTAATAATCTATGCGGATTAATCTCACACACACACACACACACACACACACACACACACACACACACACTATGAATCTGTGCAATATAGAGTATTAATAGAGCCTTTCCCAGGGTGTGGATCCTAACTATGTTCCCAAAGTCAAACAATTAGTAGATTCAGACTACAAGTATGATGGCTGTTAGGTCAAATAGTAAAATAACCAGTGATTCCAGACTGTAGTAAAGGAAGGCTGGAGGAACAATTCATCAACAGCTATAACAATCATAGAATTCCTATTAATAGTTATATAACTAGGATTTTTTTCAATACAAGATTTAAGGTTTGCAGTCTTTATGGTGTTCTTCCTCATACTAAAGGAAAGTATATTTAAAAGACAATGCTCTACCCTATGATTCAATAATCACACTCCTGGGTATTTACCCTAAAAATACAGGATACAGACACCCCTATGTTTACTGCAGGATTATTTACAATAGCCAAATTATGGAAGCAGCCCAAGTGTCCATTGATAGATGAGTGGATAAAGAAGATGTGGTGTGTATATACATACAATGGAATATTATTCAGTCATAAAAACAGGAAATTTTGACATTTGCAACAACATGGATGGAGCTAGAGAGTAAAATGCTAAGCAATATAAACCAGTCAGAGAGAAAGACAAATACCATATGATTTCACTCGTATGTGGGAATTTAAGAAATAAAACAAACAAACAAAGGTAAAAAAAAGACAGACAAGCCAAAAAACAGATTCTTAACTATAGAGAACAAACAGATCGTTACCAGTGGGGGATGGGTGGGGGGTTGGATTAAATAGGTAAAGGGGATTAGGAGTGTGCTGGTCTTGATGAGCACTGAGTAATGTATGGAACTATTGGCTCACTATACTGTATACCTGAAACTAATATAGCACTATATGTTAACTATACTGGAATTAAAAAAAAAAAAAGACAATGCCTTATTTTAAAATCTCTTAGTACTGATCCATTTTGAGCCCATAAGCATTATTTCAAGTGAATGTTTACATAGTGTCTATCACCACTATCTTTATTTTTTTTTTAAAGGTTTTATTTATTTATCTGACAGAGAGAGACACAGCAAGAGAGGGAACACAAGCAGGGGGAGTGGGAGAGGGAGAAGTAGGCTTCCCGCTGAGCAGGGAGCCCGATGCGGGGCTCGATCCCAGGACCCTGAGATCATGACCTGAGCCAAAGGCAGATGCTTAATGATTGAGCCACCCAGGCACCCTCACCGCTATCTTTATGTAGCAGCATCTCACTTTCATAGATATTGTGGTATGTAAGATCTCTCCTGTCATCTAGTTCATTTCCCTGCTCTGGTTATAGAGGAGGTTCATACCTACAAAGAACCATTTGTGTTTTCTTTGCTTGCAGCTTGAACTAGCTTGTCTCACTGAATATGATTATAACTAGTTCATACTGATAGCAAGAGACTTAAATTGTTGAATGAAGATTTTTTTTGTTTTCTTTACTAAAATAAGTTTCTGGATCTCAGGACTTAAAATTCTGTCTCCCTTCTTCTTAAAAAGGAAAATTAAAGAGGCACCTGGGTAGCTCAGTCGGTTAAGCATCTGCCTTCAACCCTGGGATCTAGACAACTTTAGGGGCTCAGCGGGGAGTCTGTTTCTCCCTCTGCCCCACCCCATGCTCATGCTCTCCCTCTCTCTCTATTGCAAATAAATCTTTAAAAAAAAAGGGAAAATTAAAAAGAAAACATTATGAAATTATGCCCTTGCACACAGTAGGAATTCAATCAATATTGATTTCATTTGGATATTTGGAGCACTATTTTGATTCAAGTTATACTGTAGGAATAAACAGAAATGACATTTGCTCAGTAAGGAAAAAATGGTGTTGGGACAGTACCCAACACATGAACCAAAATTAATTCCAGATGAATTAAAAATATACAATAAAAGCACAAAATTACTAGAAGAAATAATGAAAGAATTAAAAAAAATAATATGGGAGTGAGAAAAGTCCTTCCTAAATATGTCACAAATTCCAGAAGTCATAATATAAGGATTCAGAACTTCATTATATTAAAATCAAAACAAATTTCTCTATGGCAAAAATCACCATTACCAAAGTAAGAGAGATATGAGAGACTTGGAAATTTTACAATTCATATCATAAACAAATTGCTAATTTATATAATGTATGAAAAGCTTCTATGAATCAGTGTATGAAAGTACAATAACCTAATGGGAAATAAGCAAATAGTTCATAGGAAAAGAAATAAAATGACTTTTAAACATATAAAAACAATCTCACTCACAGTAAGAAATACAAATTAAATCCTCACTGAGATACAATTTTATACTGAATACATTGTCAAAACTCCAAAATTATTGATAATACAATGTATTAGTGAAGATGTGGCAAAACAAGGTTTTCTACACATTGCTGGTGGGAGTGAAAACTGGCACACTCTCTATGGGATGCAATTTTCTAAGATCCATTAAAATAATATGCACATACCCCTTGACCTAGTAAGTCCAATTCTATGAATTTATTCTACAGATATACTTGCACACATGTGAAATGGCAATGAATTGCAACTTTGTAATAGTAAAAGATTAGCTATTACCTAAATGTCTATCAGTAGGAGACTGGTTAAATAAATAATGGTTTAGCCAACAATGGGATATCACGAAGCTGTAAAATGACTGAGGACTTTCCTACATAGAAATTCCTTCTCTGCAACCATGGCAGGAAGATGAAATAGATGACAGGAGAGGTCCAGAAAAACCATAAATACCTATAAACATTATATATATTTTAAAAAGATGCAAAGCAGGATGTTTGCTATGCTATCTGTGTAAAAATGGGGAAGGGAGTATACGCAAATATGTATTTGCTTGTATATGCATAAAATATCTTTGAAAGGACACACAAAAACTTGGTAACATGGATTGCCATTGGGCAAAGGAACTGAGTAGGTGGGAGACACAGAGAAAGAGGATTTCCATTGCGTACCTTTTGTACTTTTTGAATTCTAATAATATATTCCCTATTTAATAAGTTATTCATTAGAAATATCTCTCACACAGAGACACACCCATAAGCACACACACAGATCAAACATTATTTGCTATCACACCTCAGACCTAGAAAGATAAGTAAATCCCCAGCATGCTACGTTTTTGGCAACATTATCAGGCTACTGGGCCTTGGAATTTAATGACACATTATAATTAGGGTAGGTAGAACTCATCAGCCAAACATGTCCATCTCCTGAATTCCTAGCACTTATCATGCACATTCATTGAATGAAAAAATTCAAAATGAAGGATAAACTACAAGTGAAACAGTTAATGGCCTTTGTGGATAATCTCAACTATTGATAAAGTAAAAATAAACATGGTTATTATAACTGGTAAGCCTGGAGACTTGATTTCCACCACCCAGTTGTGAACTTGGTAAAGTCACTTAAATTAGGAGAGATGGCTGCCATATTAGTAAATAGAGAGTGTGGACCAGATCATTTTTAATGCTTTGTCCAGGTGCATTTCTCCTAGAAGTATCCTCATTGCACATTCTTCATCAGAGTGTGTGACCAAGCTCTTTACTATAGGGTTATGTATAAGTCTCCAGCGTCTTAGACTGGTGAAGACCCCAGAGAGTTCCCCTGCATTTCAGCCTGACCCTTTTCCTCTTTGCCTTAAAATATACAAAAATCTTCCTGTTAATCCAAAAAACCTCTTGGGAGCCAATAGTTCATCTAGCTACCTTCTTGTTTCTTTCTTCCCTTTATCTGCCAAATTTCTTAAATATGGGATTTGTACCTGCTCCTCCCATGATTTAAAGCAACTGACACTTCTGTCTGTCTCTCTTATCAAGGTGAAATTCACATTACATAAAGTCAATCATAAAAGGTACAATCCAGTGGCATGTAGCACATTCACAGTGTTGTCTAACCAACACCTCCATCTAATTCTAAAATATCCTCATCACCTTCACACCAGACCTCATGCCCACTAAGTAGTCACTCCTCACTCCCTCTTCCCCTCAGCCCCTGGCAATCATTTTCTATCTTTATGTTTCTATGGACTTAACAATTCTGGATATTTCATATAAATTGAATGTAACCTATGTAAACTTTGGTGTCTGGATTATTTTACTTAGCATAATTTTTCAAGATTCATCCATTTTTTTTGTGGCTGATTAATATTCCATTGTATGCATACATCATATATCATGTTTTGTTTATCCATTCATCCATTGGTAGACATTTGGATTATCTCCACCTTTTGGTTGGCTATTGTGAATAATACTGCTATGAACACTTGTATACATGCATTTGTGTGAATACCTGTTTTTGATTCTTTTGGATATACATTTAGGAGTGGAATTGCTGGGTCATGTGATAATTCCATGTCTAAATTCTTTGAGGAACTTTTTGTGTCTCTTTTTAAAGCAGTTTTCTTAGGCTCAAGGTGGAGACATTAATTATAGTCTCATTCACTCAGTAAACAATTAGTAAGTGCCTACTAAGGTTAGGCCCTTTATTCAGACACCGGAAAATTTGAAGGTAAGATTGTTGCCCCTTTGAAGGTTCTCATGGTCTGCCAAAAAAAGATACATGGGGAAATTAATAAAATGTAAACCGGATAATGTCTTTCCTATAATGAAAACCTTCCAGGAATTCATCATTGTAACCAGAAGAATACCTAAATTCCTTACTAGGGGCTTCAAGGCTCTGTCTACACATATGACTTAATTTAATCTCCATGTAGAAAAATTCAGTCTGTTCTCTGTTTCACCCCAGCCCGTATTCATAAATTTATTTATTTATTTATAAAGAAGGCCCTTATTTAAATATTTGTGAAATAAATAAATATGTGAGTTTCATTCTGTTCTCCCCTTGGCTTCCAGGCTCCAGCCTTTGTTCTATATCTTGAATATGCTGACTCATTCCCTGCGCAGGGCCTTTGTACTTCTGGGAATGCTCATTACCCTTCTGGTCCTTCTGGGAATGCTCATTACCCAGATCTTTGCATGGCTGTTTCCTTCTCATCATTCAGGTCCTGACTGCTCTGGTTAATAGATCCACCCAACCACAGTCTCTTTCACATTATCCCATCTTATTTTCTTCATTGAACTTAACCATTCCTGAAATTGTCTTGTTTACCTGCATGTTTTCTTATATTCTCTCCTAAAATGTAGCTCCTGCTTGCGTCATTTGCTGCTATATCACCTGAACTTGGCACATAGTAAGTGACTGTTAAATATTTCCTGACTGATGAATAATTGTACTACAGTTGTGTCAAATACTAAAATGATGGTATATTCAAGGCACAGTGTTGGCTCCAAGAAGGGAGAGATCCTGGAGGGGTTCTGTTTGAGTTTCTTGACATTTTTGAGTGTCTGGCTTCTAGTTTTCTACTTCCATGCCCACCTTCACAGTTATCACAATCACATCTATACCCCAAACATACTTGTGTTCCAAGCATACTCGTTTATTTCCAACTACCTAGTAGAAATTTCCAAGTTATCATTCCCCAGTCCCAGCTGATTCCTGAATTTTTTTCTGCAAACTTAGGATTTTAGGACCTGCTTTAACCACTCTATCTTCTTCATCTGTGACATCCATCCTGTCAAAACACCAGTGTCTTCAATGCTTCTAGTGTTATGTTCCACCCCCTAAGAGAATCAAATGATTTATCCAGATTCCAAACACGTCAGAGTTAGCATTTTGTGATCCTTAACAAATACGGCCTCTCCTTTACCATTGTGTATCCAAATTTCCCTTATACCTGTATAAGGCCTTTGCTGATCATTGCTGTTCTCATTTATTTGTCCCTTACCTGACCTCCTAAAGTCCATAATATCTGTACCTCTCTTTTTGGTACTTAACAAATATGATGTTGTTTAAATGAAATCATTCACTGATTTATCCCAATAGAATAGAAAATTCTTGAAGTGCAGGTTGTTTAAAAGTTTTAAATAATATCCACAGCCTTGTACCCAGAGTTATGTGCATATCATACATACATAAGTAATATCTTAACGAATAAATAAATATGGATATTGAGAAACTATGACAAAATCTCTCATGGACTAGGAACAGGTTTCCAGAGAGGCGAAAAATAGAGATGATTTGCATCTTTGCTTCCTATACATCTTTTTTGCAGTATTCCCAAAATTGGCTGCACATTAGAATCACATTGGAAGCTTTACCTCATAGAGATTCTGACTTAGCTGGTCTGGTTTGGAGCATCAGTGTTGTGTGAAAACTCCCTGTGTTAATTCCAATGTATAGAACCACTGGGCAAGACTTTCAGAACCTATCATGTTCTATAAATACCTAATTATATATTTCCATGGTGTTTTTCTTTTTTTCTTGAGTTTGTGGGTTTTATGTATGACAAGTTTACATGTTATATCAAATCACTATATGACCGACACAGTACAGTACTGCTGAAATGGGAACTTTCAGTTTAGAATAATCTCAATATGGTGTGTTTGGGGACAACAGTAAGACATCTGTTGATAATACTGAAACAACAGAAAAGGGGCAGACACTATTTGTTGGCCATTCAATAATATTTACAGCTTTTCTTCCTGGCTTACAAAGTCCAGATTTTGTTCAGGTGGCAATGTGCTCATCTTTGGAGGATGGATCATGATTGGCCTAAACCTATTTGGCAATCCCATTTTCCTTTCTTTGGTACTCACCTTCCCAGCCACTGAAGCTAAGATAGCCGAAAAAGTCATAGACAATGATATTTTTTGGGCAAGTCTACTGGAAAACTGTTTGCTTTTTATTTTATTTTTTAAAAATATTTTATTTACATATTTGAGAGAGAGAGAGATAGCGAGAGAGAGCACAAGCGGGGAGGAGAGGGAAATGCAGGCTCCCCTCTGAGCAGGGAGCCCAATGTGGGACTCGATCCCAGGACCCTGAGATCATGACCTGAGCTGAAGGCAGACACTTAACTGACTGAGCCACCCAGGAGCCCCAATAGTTTCCTTTTTAAAAAAGAGACTGGGCTTATGTGTGCCACCTATTTTCCTTTCCTTTCCTGACTGTATACTTTCTCAGTCATTACCATAAAGTAACAAGCACAGGGACAGAAAACCAACATACTGAAGATGGCAGAACAGAAGGACAAAAGGATTTTGAGTTTGTGATACTAATATACTTCTTGAGTTTTTGGAACTACCAACATCCTAACATTCTCTTACTGTGTGAGAGTAAATGTCTTTATTACATACTCAACTAATAAAAGTTGAGTTTTTTGTTATTTGCTGCCAGAAGCATTCCAAGTTGTCTTAGTCTGCTTGGGCTCCCGTAACAAAACTATAGATCGGTGACTTAAACAACAGAAATTTATTTTCTCACAATTCTGGAGGCTAGAAGTCCCAGACCTAGTTCCAGCAGGGTCTGTTCCTTGTGAGTGAGGGTTCTCTTCCTGGCTTGAGGTGGCTGCCTTCTCACTGTATCTTCACATGGCTTTTCCTCAGTGTGTGTGTGGAGAGGGGGAACAAGCTCTCTTGTGCTTCTTCTTATAAGGACACAAATCTCATCGTGAGGAATCTACCTTTGTGACCTCATCTGAGCCTAATTACCTACCAAAGGCCCCATCTCCAAATATCATCACATTGGAGGTTAGGATTTCAACATAAGGAAGTTTGGGTCAGGGGACACAAATATTCAGTCCATATACCAACTATTAAAAGATTCCTCTGTTCACAATAGGAACACTGTTAGCCTATGAACATGCTCAAGGTAAAAGAAAAGCCATGTGTATGTTTTTAATGGCATTCTTCAGGGTTTCGTTGAAAATTACAGAATTACCATAAAGGAGGTCACATAACACATAAAATGTGGCAAAAATACAAAATATACCCCCTCAAAACTGTAAAACAATTACAAAAGTAGGAATCACCTATGTATTCGTTAAATATTCACTGAATGCCTACTGTGTGCATTGTGCATTTGGGGGATTTAAAGGTGAAAATTTCAGGGTTCCAGGCTTCTATATAATCTATTAGGAGAGATAAGAGAAACATGAGTGACTGACGAAGAAAGACTATAATACTCACTATACCTACAGAAATACAAAGTACTGCAGAAGTTCAGTGTTAGGTGAGGGAACTTCATTGAAGAGGTCAGATTTGGGATGTCCCTTAGGCTAGCAGGAGAATCTCTACAGAAACCAGATGTGAACTTCTGAAGGGAGCCACAGGAATACATTGTCTCATCTGCTCTGGGCTGCCCTCTCTCAGAACTGATTCTATCTATATCTATAGTACACCAATACTATCTAACAGTATTCCTATTGTGAACAGAGGAATCTTTTAACAGTTGGTATATGGACTGAATATTTGTGTCCCCTGCCCCAAACTTCCTTATGTTGAAATCCTAACCTCCATTGTGATGATATTTGGAGATGGGGCCTTTGGTAGGTAATTAGGCTCAGATGAGGTCACAAAGGTAGATTCCTCATGATGAGATTTGTGTCCTTATAAGAAATTCTGAAAATGGACTGCTGATCAACTTAGTCATGAATCTGGGGCTAAGTTTTAATCCTGCCCTTGCTGATGAAGAGGATTTAATAACTGCCTGAAGGAAAAGTTTCACTTTTAGCTAGGGTCCTAACATTTTTAGGATAATATTATTTAGGAACCTGGCAAAGTAATTAACCCACAGCTTGTGTTAATATACTTATAAAACATAAAACCCTTGTTTATTTTATCACCAGGTCCATCATTGGTACCCTTAACTATTGGGGACATAGGTACTTCAGTCTTTAATGAACTGTTGGGAAAACTGATGGAATTATGAAGGCCAATAAATAGTTTGGCCCTTTAAAGAGAGCTAATGGAAGGTTGTGACAATGTAGATTACACAGTCTCTTCCAAACTTTCATTCATCTCTACCATGTACACCAATGCTACTCCAGCCAGTCCACTTCTAACATTTGCAGAACCTGTGGTGAGAGCTTAAATGGAGGTCCACACACCATATGTCTAAATATTTAAAAGTTACATGTCAAATGGTTGCATAAAACAGGTTCCACCTTCCTACTCTAACAAATACGTACCTTTGTTAACATCCTGGAAGGCCAGGTTGTAGTGAGGAGTTCTCAGACTTTAGAGGAGGAATCCTGTGTGGGGAGTTAACTCACAGCCTCCAGACCCCAACCCTGCTCTTGCCACCCTGGCTTTGCCTCTCACTACGAATGATTTCATGCACACGTGTGAACATTCTGCCTACCCATCCAAAATCCATTCCCCACTCCTGTGAAGTCACCCCGTGGGCTTGCTGGATGCAGACCAAGAGGATGGCCCTGTGCAGGTCTTGGAAGTGCACTTAAAATTCTAGAGAGCTGGTTGTAGAGTGTGGTCTAGAGGTAGGAAGGGCTGATGAATGATGAGTGGGTACCCTCTCTTGATCTCATGGACTCCTCAAACAATGGGAAGGGATAAGATGCAGCCAGGATGAAGTCAGAGCAGAGAGCCCTCTAATATGCTGCACCCCAGCACTCCTTCCTCTGCTGCTTGTAAGCAGTGAGAACTTGTGTGAGTTCTTTAAACTATATGGGCCTCAGTTTCCTGATCTGTATAAGGGATCATAAAGCTGCTCCTCCTGCTACTACACCAAGGTTGTTGAAAGGCCTAAATAAATTTAACAATGTATGTACAAGTGCTTTGCAAACGTGCTATATACTCATAATGTATTGCTGTTTTGCTGGTCTTTGTTTGCCTGCTTGTTCTCCATTGTACCATGTACTAAATCAAAGGGCAAAGCAGCTGCCTGCTGTGCACATGCTCTCATGTTCTCATTAACATACAACCAAAGAAGCAAATATGGAGAATGGATGACAACGGAGGCAAAGGTTATTAAATATCCTTTAGATTTTATGTTTCCTAAACATGCTGCCTGAATCCTCCAGGTCCAGATTGATTTCTTTGAGACCCTGAGTTTGTGGACATGTGCTAATTTGCATGGCTGATCTAGGCTCCCAGACTGATGGCAGGTAAGGGACATTACTCTTCAGCTGTAAAGCAGGGTAACTCCTGCATTAAGCAGGAAGCAGACTGATATCTCATCCGTTCAGCCCGCACAGAATATGCAGCGTACCTTTGTGGCAAAAGCAGGCTACTGAACGAGCGGGGTGTGCCGGGGAATGAATTACACCCTGAGCTTCTGCATCCATAAAAATGAGGCCGTTCTGGGGTCAGGCGGGTGGGTGATGTGTCATGGAGGCAGGTTAAACTGATTCGACCCTCCGGCTCCCTGATTTGAAGCTGACAAAAGGGGCTGTGCTGTGACTCTGGGCTCAGAATGATCTTACTTTGTCTCTGGCCATTTTGAACCAGGGAAGACTCTGGATTTCTCTTTCCTAGAATTGTGTTTTCTTTCTTCTTTAAAAATTAAAAAAAAAAAAACCCATATCATTCCTATCTGTACAGAAATCCAAATCAGTGTTGTTCTTGGGGTAGAGATTTTGTTATGTTTGGGGCAAAACCCCCATAATCTTTATCCCGTTTTAGCATCTTACTAAATAGAACAAATTGTGCTATTTCTGGGTTTTTTTTTGCTTTTCAAAAGCAATTACTTTCCTGTCATTTTTAGACATGCAGGCAGAAGAGTCTGCCTTGATTACCCATCCTTCCTCCCCTCCCCCTTTCAAGTCCTTTGGCTTCTGCACTGCTAGGGAAGGATTCAATTAAATGAAGTGTCAATGGAGTTACAATGGTTTCAGGTCAGAGACGTCAGTAAAAAGCTGCCGGGCCGTGCTACCCCCGTGTATGTAAATGCATATATTTATACCAGGGATGTCAACTTTCAGGACTCTCCTCCTCTGCTCTTCCCTGATCAAAGATGATTGCTGAGGCAATTACTGCAAAGGAAAAGAAAATCAGGGCCTCTCCTTCATCCTTGTGCTGTCGGAGTTTAATTGCTTGGAATAATGGAGCAGGAGTCCCTTCCCTTTGCACACGGCCACACTTAGGCACACACAAACTTTTACACATGGCTGTGCTAGGACATAAACACACGTGATAGCAATGCAGGAAAACATGCATGTGCCCCCTAGTTCTGATGCACATCCATGTACAGGGCTGCCAGCACCGCAAAGAAAAACACTGCACTCTGGCTAATTCAAGAAAAGCAAGGCACAGTACCTGGTTCACAGTAAAAACCGTGTTTTTATCTTCTTTATGAAAGACTTAATTTTTATTCCCTTACCGAAAGAGATAGCTAAAGTTAAAAAAAAAGAGAGAGAGAGAATAGAATGAGAAGTCACAGCAACAAAATACACAAATACTTCAAACTCCTTTTGTTGTTTAATTCTCCTCTACACACAGTCACAGAAGTCCTAGGTCTCCACACAAACACTTCACATGTTAAAACCCCTCTCAGACCCTTTTTGCTTTGTGTAGGCAGTTACAAGGACAAGTTGAGTATTCCACGCTATTCACTGTGTTCTAGGCTCTTCTGTTTTGTTCTCCTAAGACATGGAGAGGGATTCTAACCTGTATCAACAAATACAAGGAATGACATTCAGATGCAGAGAATCTGAGCTTTCTCTCTAATTAGTTCTGCTGTGTGCAGGCACTGGGAGTGCATGCAGCTTCGAGCTAGGGTGAGTCCCTGGTCATGCGTAGAACACAGGCTCTAAAGCATCCATATGGCAGCTATAGTTTTTCATTTCAGGCTCCCGAGGGCTGTCAGATTTTAAATATTATTATTTGGTCTAATTGGTTCCTCCTTTGATGGCAAGAGAGTAAAGACAGGGAAAAAATACCCCCACAAACCCTGTCATCAACACAAAGACACGCTGCAGACGCTTGGCTTTGTGTTACAACCACTGAAAATTTTCCTTTTTCTTTTTATGGATTAAACTGCTGAGGCTGTATGCATGAAGCACATGTCCATCCTTCCTAGGACATTTGAGAATACACACAGCTTTTCAGAAAAAGGAATTTAGATTTTTTTCCCACAGTTGTGATTGTTGAAAGTAAGAAAAAATTATTTTCTGAAAATTTCAGAAAATGGTGGTGATAGGTAACAAAGTACAGGCTAAAAATGATCCCAAAGCACCTTATTTTATAGGTTTGGAGATAAAAATGTGACTATGTGGGAGGGCCCCCCAAATATGCCAAATGTTACAACTGAACCCCGGAGAATGTCTGATATTTTTGCTTGTTTTCCTGGCTCTGGTTCCTAACTGAAGTCTGGGCTTGGATTTTATATTTCTGATTCCCTTCTCTAATGGCTCTCAGTGCCTCTTTACAAACGTGTGTACCTCCGGCTGCAGCCTCCGAGCTGCACTGATGCTAATGAGCTCAGACTCTGCCCAGCCCTCTATGTTAAGCCTAATAGGAGAGGCACAAACATAAGCAGACGATTAGAATATGGGATAAAGGCCATGATAAAGGTAATGGGAGAGTACCCAGGAGGGGCAGAAAACCTATTTGGGAAGGGAGGAAAAGACATGGGATCCTGTTCTGGAGGAGATGATTCCTGGGCCAGAATTAGCCAGCAGGGTATCAGTTGTAATGCCCAAAGCAGCCAAAGTCATCTTGCACTTGAAATTAATTTTTTTCAAGTGATTTGATCTCTCTAACTGTCATTTAATGGGAAGCCCAATGCCCTTTTCCAGAATTTTGTAAACTCCTGGGTTCAAGTGGCTTTTAGGCCAGTTCCTATTGCATATTTGTCATAGGCATTAAACTTCCTTTGGTCTGTTCCTTCCGTCTGGTGTGTATCAATCCCGGTGTGGTACTTGGTACTACACAAGTACTTGGCACTTGATTTGTATAAACAACCTACACAGGTATTTGTGTGAACACCTTGAATTTTGGAAGGATGGGGATTTTCCATTACCCTATTCTTAGCTCTTTCTTGATTTTCCAACTCCTTGCCTTTCTTTTCTGTAGCTCCTTCTCTCAGACTCCTCCCTCAGCAGCTCAGCTATGCTACTTCATTCTGGCAAGCAATAGAGTTCTCTATCTCCTTCCCTGCTCCAGCCTGCCTCTGTATGCCCAATGTGCATATCCACTGTCTTTTAGAAATGCACTTACATATGTGCACACACACACACACATACACTCCCTTGGCAGAGGCTTTGAAATTTTAGAATTTTCCTCCTTCTTCCTCTACTTGTCTGTGCAGAGATGGATTTCCTCATGCTGAGGATTATGGAAACTCTCCTCGTCACCTCCCCAGCAAGGTCGGGTCATTCCACAAAGTTACTATGCATCAACAGTGTGCCTGGCTCTGTTTTATAGGCACGGGGGACACAGCAGAAAATAAAAAGAGTCCTTGCCCCGACAGGGTCAGCATTAGTTTCTAATACCATTTCCTCCTGTTTTTCCAGGAGGTAAAATGTATTTAATAAATGTTTGCTGGGTGAGAGTTCTCACTCAACTTTCTTCTGCCACCTTATGTCTCTTTACTCCACTTCACCAACCTCGTGTTCCAGTCTACTGTCGACTCCCCAAAGGCCACCAGTCCATTCCTGCTGCTAGAACTTTGCAAGGGGTATTTTTAAAGCTAACATTTGGGGTGCTTGGGTGGCTCAGTCGTTAAGCGTCTGCCTTCGGCTCAGGTCATGATCCCAGGGTCCTGGGATCGAGTCCCACATCGGGCTCCCTGCTCAGCGGGAAGCCTGCCTCTCCCACTCCCCCTGCTTGTGTTCCCTCTCTCGCTGTGTCTCTCTCTGTCAAATAAATAAATAAAATCTTTAAAAAAAAAAAAGCTAACGTTTATTGTGTTCTTCTCATGAGCTTTGCAAAGTGCTTTATATTCATTCTTTCATGTAATCCTCACACAAACCCAATGAAGCAAATAATATTAGTTTCATTTTATAGATGAATAAACAGGAGCTTAAAGCAGTTTTTTTTGCTCAATAGCTGGTCTCTACCTGTTAAAATCCTACCCACCCTTAATATCCAATTCCAAATCACGTGCTCTCTCCCAACTTTGAAATTCCACATCACTGTGTTTCAGCTCTGACTAATTTACTAATGTATTAAAGATATATATTTTTTACTATTAGACTGTAAGCTCTTTGAGTATAAGGGGTAGATACAGATCATACTTGGATCCATTCTTTTCCTTACATAAGGAAGCATCAGTAAATTTTTTAAAAAGATTTTATTTATTTATTTGACAGAGAGAGAGAGAGCATAAACAGGGGGACCGACAGAGGGAGAGGGATAAGCAGGCTTCCCGCTGAGGCAGGGAGCCCGACGTGGGGCTTGATCCCAGGACCCTGAGATCATGACCTGAGCCAAAGGCAGATGCTTAATTGACTGAGCCACCCAGGCACCCCAGTAAATATTTTTGAATTAATTTAAATTAAATAATCATAGCAAATGGCTTATCTCAAAAAGGAGCTGAAGGTCACTCAAATTATCTGTATCTATGAGAAAGTTCAAAATACTGTTTTGGATAGAGCCAGGATTTTGAAATAATTTTAAATAATATTATATAATACCTGTATAGTGAGAATTAACATGGCTCTAAACTATTTGAGACCATTCTGCACTACGGCAGGAATAGAATAATACTGCAGAAGTTAAAAAACTAAAAACAAAAGTTAAACCAATTTCAGAATCACTAAATAATGAGGGCTTACAGCTGCTACTATAAACAACTTAATTATGTTTTAGTACAGATAAGTTTTGTACATTGCCTAGGCCAGAAAAGACTTATACCTAGAAGAGAGAACCTGTTCCAAGTACTCAAGGTCTATACTTGGTGGAGCCAAAGACAGGGGCTATTTGTGCATGTGTCTAATTTTCTTCTCTTTGTTCCCTGACAGTGAATCTATGACAAAATGTTTTCTCAAGGGTCACCAAGAACCCATGTGGAATTCCACTATAGGTAAAAGCTAGAAGGAATTACATGTGTCAAATCCATTTCTTTGGGGGTAAAGCTAAAGTCTATTTCTCCTTCATGCCACATAATCAATATTTATTTTATATAGCTACAGATAGCAGGTAGAATAAATAGATACCAATGCCTAATATAGGTGAAGATAGGAGGAAATAAAGGTAAAAAAGAAAAGAGAGGCTTGACTTCTGGAATAGAAGAATATTAAACAGAAGTGGTAGAATATGGACAGTAGGACTTAATAAAGAGAATATAGTTCATTTTTACTGAGGCTATTACTCATTTCAAAAAAACGGCTTTGCCTCATTGATTTTCACTGGTCATTGAGTCATCTATTTGCTGGCTGGTACTTTGGTTCTTTTTTTTTTTTAAAAGTCTTTATTCAGCTGCTTTGAACCTCTGTAATTTTGTGTTATGTGTTGCACTAATCAAATGCCAAATCGAGCAATGTTTTCATTATGAAGATGTGGTTAAAACAGTATCATAAAAAGGATGTAATTTGTATGCAGTCAGGAAAAAGCTTCCATGTAAGATTTCTCAACCATACAGATGATGACCTTTATGAAGGGTACTCAAGACTTTCTAGCAAGTTTTCAGGTTATCTTAACCTCAGTGTGCTGAGTACTTTCCATTTGTCCTTCCAGATTTACTCTACATCCCTCTTCACCTGGTTTGTGCTGAGGCTGACCTTTATGAACTGTATCAACTGGCCCCCTTGCCTCTGGCTTCCATTGGTTCAGTTAAATAGGATCAGTGGGAAAAGGGAGATCCACTCCCTCTCTGAAGATCAGTTGAGGGCAGCTGTGTTCTTTGATTCAACGCTGCAACTCTTCCCAAATGTCCTCTCTATACAACTCTCTCTCCTTTCTCACCTTCAAGGTCAGGGGTGGTAACAGCTCCCCTGTTCTGATACTAACTCCAGGACACTGCACCATCCCTTGCTATTTCTTCTTCTTTTTAAATGTCTATTCATGTCTTCTGCCCATATTTTAAAAAATTCTTTATTTAAATTCAGGTTAATTAACATATACTGTACTATCAGTTACTGGGGTAGAATTTAGTGATTCATCAGTTGCATATAACACCCAGTTCTCATTATATAAAGTGCCCTCCTTAATGCCCATCAACCCAGTTACCCCTTCCCCCCACCCACCTCCCCTCCAGGAACCTTCAGTTTGTTTCCTAGAGTTCAGCGTCTCTTATGGTTTGTCTCCCTCTCTATTTTCATCTTATTTTATTTTTCCTTCTTTTCCCCTATGTTCATCTGTTTTGTTTCTTAAATTCCACATATGGGGGGGTGCCTGGGTGGCTGAGTTGGTTAAGCGTCTGCCTTCGGCTCAGGTCATGATCTCAGGGTCCTGGGATCTAGCCCTGCATTGGGTCCCCTGCTCAGTGGGGAGTCTGCTTCTCCCTCTCTCTCTGCCCTTCCCCCTGCTTGTGCTCTCTCTCTCTCACTCTCTCTCAAATAAATAAATAAATAAAATCTTTTAAAAAATTTTCACATATGAGTGAAATCATATAGCATTTGTCTTTCTCTGACTAATTTCCTTTAGCATAATACTCTCTAGTTCCATCCATGTCATTGCAAATGGCAAGATTTCATTCTTTTTGAGGGCTAATATTCCTCTGTGTGTGTGTGTGTGTGTGCACGCGCGTGTGTGTAATTAGTGTCTTTATAAGAAAAAGAATGAGCATGTACCCAGGAAAGGTCATGTGAGCATACAATAAGAAAGTGGCTGTCTACATGCCAGGAAATAGGCCCTTACCAGACACCAAATCTGCTGGCACCTTGATCTTGGACTTCCCAACCGCCAGAACTGTGAGAAATAAGTTTATATTGTTTAAGCTACCCAGTCTCTGGTATTTTGTTATACCAGCCTGAGGAGAATAAGATAACACCTCTTCCCCAATTGTGACAACCAAAAATGTCTCCAGGCATCTCCAAATGTCCTATGGGGGCAAAAACACCCCCAGTTGAGAACCACTGAATCAAAGTATCACATAAATTGTTGTCAAATTGTAAGTACGATAAGTACTTCCTGCCTTAGTAAATGGTGCTACTGAATGCCTGGGGCCATAAATCTTCTTGACTCCTCTCTTGCTTCCATACCCACATCTAATTTATCAGCAAGTCTTGATTCACCAACAAAATGTATCCTGATTCTAATTCTTTCAACCACCTCCACGGTACCATCCTAGTTTAAGCCACCATCATTTCTCACCTAGATACTATAATACCTTCCTAACTGGCATTTCTGTTTCCACTTTTGCCTCCCCTATGCTCTTTTTCCCACATAGTAGCCAGAATTGGCCTTTTATAATGTAGATCAGATAATGGCATTCTATGTTCAAAATCCTCTAATGATTCATTACTCTTGGAATAAAATATAAGTCCTTACATGGCCTGCATGGTTCTAAATGGCCCCACATTATATAGTCCCTGGCTACCTCTCTGAACTTATTTTCCACTGCTCTTCCCCTTACTGCACTTCAGCCACACCAATCTCCTTTCTGTTTCTTAAATATGCCAAGCACAGCCCCGTCTTTGAGCTTTGTACTTGCTGTTCTTTTAGCCAAATTTTTTTTTCTATGAACTGTCTGGTCACACACTTTTCCTAATTTTCTGTTGGGTTGATGGTATTTTTCCTTGGAGTATTCTATTTTGATTGAAACTGTTATTTCAAAAAAAAAAATCATGAGGTGTATGCTGATAATCCATACTCTGGTATGCTTTCACTTCTAACACAGGTAGAGAAAGAAGACAGAAAGAGGGACAGGTGCTTGAAATACAGGCAGCCTTAAAGGAGGGAAAGAAGAGTTCTCTGATTGTTGGCAATATCTTCTGAGATTTTTTTTTTTTTTTGCATTACTTTCATTTTTGTCATCTGATGGTTCTTTCAAACCATTTTTCCTTCTAATTCTAAAATGCTTGAATTTTGGGGTGCTTGGTAGGCTCAGTCAGTTAAGCATATGCCTTTGGCTCAGGTCATGATCCCAGGGTCCTGAGATCAAGGACTGCATCGGGCTCTCTGCTCAGCAGGGAGCCTGCTTCTCCCTCTCCCTCTTCTTGCTGCTCTGGCTGCTTGTGCTCTCTCTCTCTGTCGAATGAATAAATAAAATCTTTTAAAAAATAAATAAAATAAAATAAAAATAATAAAATGCTTGAATTTGATGAACAACTGTTATGTGAATACCACTAGGACTTGCCTTTCTGACCTCAGCTTGTACTATTCTCTCTGTGGTTCTCCCACTCCAGTCCCTGACCTCCTTCTGTTTGATGAATAGAATGATCCTGCCTCAGAATCTTTGTATTTACTGTATCCTGTGCCTGGAATGCTCTTTCTCTGACTATCTAAATAGGTGTCTTCCGTTTAATCAACTTCTAAGTGACATCTTCCCTGACCACCCTACCTAAAATTTCAATACTTGTCTACCAAAGTTTCCTATTAGTCCTTGATTTATTTCTTCTCCTTAGCACTTATTATCTAACATACTAATATTTTTACTAATTTTTCATTATATCTTTTTTTTTTTTTTACCTCCTTTAGAATATAAGCTCCAAGAGGGTGGGGATTTTTGCATGTTGTATTCACTGCTCTATCCCTGAAGAACAAAAACTCTTTAATGAATTAATAAATCTAAAAGTGAAAGATAGACTCTTTGACCTTCTCTGAGTTTATACTCTCACTGAAAAGAACAACTAAAAATACTCATCCAACCATATATAGAACAACTAAAGATATAGGTGTCTAGTGATGATAGACTTGGGTGCTTACAGTAACATATGGAGAGATTAGTAATTTTGCTTTGGAATTAGTTAATGGGGAGCAGTTGACTCCTGAACTGGATCTTAAGGTATTGATGAACCTGGACTAGAAGAGAGAAGTATGAAAGCATTCTAGAAAGACAGAGTAATATAAGTTGGGTTAGATATACCAATCAGGCTGTTCTGGTTGAAACAGAGGGACCGGGTAGAAACTTAAGAATTAAGTTTAGATAATACATGAGTATATCAATCAAGGTCTCAGCAAGAAACAGCTGTCATACTCAGAATAAGAATTTAAAGAGGGCTTACTTAAGCAACGACTTACAAATATTTTGGCACAGGTGCAAGAAATAGCAAGGGAGAGTCAACCAGGAAATTAAAGAAGAATTTTAAAAACACATGGAAGCAAATAAAAATGAAAACACAACAGTTCAGAACCTTTGGATTGCAGCAAAGGCAGTCCTAAGAAGGAAGTATATAGCAATACAGGCCTTCCTCAAGAAACAAGAAAAGTCTTAAATACACAGCCTAGAGGAGCTGGAAAAAGAACAACAAATAAAGCCTAAATCCAGCAGGAAAAGAGAAATAAAGATTAGAGAGAAATCAATGATATAGAAATCAAAACAAAACAGTAGAATGGATCAAGGAAACTAGGAGCTGGTTCTTTGAAAGCATTAATAAGATTGATAAACCCCTGGCCAGACTTATCAAAAAGAAAAGAGAAAGGACCCAAATAAATAAAATCATGAGTGAAAGAGGAGAGATCACAACCAACACTGAAGAAGTACAAACAATTTTAAGAGAATATTTTGAGCAATTATATGCCAACAAATTAGGCAATCTGGAAGAAATGGATAAATTCCTAGAAACATGTAAATTACCAAACTGAAACAGGAAGACATAGAAAAGCTGAACAGACTCATAATAAGCAAAGAAATCGAATCAATAATAAAAAATCTCCCAACAAACAAGAGTCCAGAGCCAGATGGCCTCCCAGGAAAATTCTACCAAACATTTAAAGAAGAATTAATACCTATTCTTCTGAAGCTGTTTCAAAATATAGAAATGGAAGGAAAACTTCCAATCTCTTTCTATGAGGCCACCATTACCTTGATCCCAAAACAGACACATAGATCAATGGAACAGAATAGAGAACCCAGAAACAGACCCTCAACTCTATGGTCAAATAATCTTCGACAAAGTAGGAAGGAATGGCCAATGGAAAAGACAGTCTATTCAACAAATGGTGTTGGAAAAATGAGACAGCCACATGCAGAAGAATGAAACTGGACTATTTTCTTTTTTCTTTTTTAAAGATTTTATTTATTTATTTGAGAGAGAGAGAATGAGACACAGAGAGCACGAGAGGGAAGAGGGTCAGAGGGAGAAGCAGACTCCCCGCTGAGCAGGGAGCCCGATGTGGGACTCGATCCCGGGACTCCAGGATCATGACCTGAGCCGAAGGCAGTCGCTTAACCAACTGAGCCACCCAGGCACCCAGAAACTGGACTATTTTCTTACACCATACACAAAAATAATCTCAAAAAGGATGAAAGACCTAAATGTGAGACAGGAATCCATCAAAATCCTAGAGGAGAACACAGGCAACAGCCTCTTTGACCTTGGCTGCAGCAACCTCTTGTTAGACACGTCTCCAGAGACAAGGGAAACAAAAGCAAAAATGAGCTACTGGGACTTCATCAGAATAAAAAGCTTTTGCACAGCAAAGGAAACAATCAACAAAACTAAAAGGCAACCTACAGAATGGGAGAAGTTATTTGCAAATGACATACCAGATAAAGGGCTAGTATCCAAAATCTATAAAGAACTTATCAAACTCAACACCCAAAAAACAAAAATTCCAATCAAGAAATGGGCAGAAGACGTGAACAGACATTTCTCCAAAGAAGACATACAAATGGCTAATAGAAACATGAAAAAATGCTCAACATCACTTGGCATCATGGCAATCCAAATCAAATCTATAATGAGATACCACCTCACACCGGTCAGAATGGCTAAAATTAACAGCTCAGAAAACAACAGATGTTGGCGAGGATGTGGAGAAAGGGGAACTCTCTTACACTGTTGGTGGGAATGAAAGCTAGTACCGCCACCCTGGAAAACAGTATGGAAGTTCCTCAAGAAGTTAAAAATAGAGTTACCCTATGACCCAGTAATTGCACTACTAGGTATTTATCCAAAGGATACAAATGTAGCGATCTGAATGGGCAACTGCACCCCGATGTTTATAGCAGCAATATCCACAATAGCCAAACTATGGAAAGAGCCTAGATGTCCATCAACAGATGAATGGATCAAGAAGATGTGGTATATATATACAATGGAATATTACAAAGCCATCAAAAAAATGAAATCTTGCCATTTGCAATGACATGGATGGAACTAGAGGGTATTATGCTAAGTGAAGTAAGTCAATCAGAGAAAGACAATTACTATATGATCTCATTGACATGTGGAATTTAAGAAACAAAACAGAGGATCATAGGAGAAGAGAGGAAAAAATAAAACAAGACAAAACCAGAGAGGGAGACAAACCATAAGAGACTCTCAATCATAGGAAACAAATTGAGGGTTGCTGGAGGGGTGGGAGGTGGAGGGATGGGGTAACTGGGTAATGGACATTAAGGAGGGCATGTGATGTAATGAGCACTGGGTATTATATAAGACTGATGAATCACAGACCTGTACTTCTAAAACTAATAATATGTTATATGTTAATTAATTGAATTTAAATTAAAAAAAGAAATAAAAAAGAAATAATGATGTAAGTATTAGGATAATTTTGAAACTTATATATGAAATATGGGATAAAGTAAATGAGTAATTATGGCTATTCTAATTCTATCATCCCATATGTCCTTGAGAACCAGAAATTATGGTCTGTAAGAAAAAAAGATGTAGGTTTAATAAAGAATATATAAATCAACCTGATAATCCTGAATTTGAATTGGAGATCTCAACATGAATTTATGAGGTATTTCATCTCTCTATAAAGTAAATATAGGCTATATATGTATAATAAAATAATATAAATATATGTAGTTAAATATACATACATATAAAGATAAAAATATATGCTTAATTTCACACACATATATATGCATACACAAAACATATACATATATATATTTGCTAGTTTAATCCACTGAAAAGGCCTAGAAACAATTACCAATTCAGTAGCATTAAGAATCCCTTAGTGCCGACACTATATCATACTTAAAGGGTCTATCCAACAAGAAGATCTAACAGTTGTAAATATCTATGCCCCTAACATGCGAGCAGCCAATTATATAAGCCAATTAATAACAAAAGCAAAGAAACACATCGACAACAATACAATAATAGTGGGGGACTTTCACACCCCCCTCAGTGAAATGGACAGATCATCTAAGCAAAAGATCAACAAGGAAATAAAGACTTTAAATGACACACTGGACCAAATGGACTTCACAGACATATTCAGAACATTCCACCCCAAAGCAACAGAATACACATTCTTCTCTAGTGCCCATGGAACATTCTCCAGAATAGATCACATCTTAGGTCACAAATCAGATCTCAACTGGTACCAAAAGATTGGGATCATTCCCTGCCTATTTTCAGACCACAATGCTTTGAAACTAGAACTCAATCACAAGAGGAAAGTCAGAAAGAACTCAAATACATGGAGGCTAAAGAGCATCCTACTGAAGAATGAATGGGTCAACCAGGAAATTAAAGAATAATTTAAAAAATTCATGGAAACAAATGAAAATGAAAACACAACTATTCAAAATCTTTGGGATACAGCAAAGGCAGTCCTAAGGGGAAAGTATATAGCAACACAAGCCTTTCTTAAGAAACAAGAAAGGTCTCAAATACACAACCTAACCCTACACCTGAAGGAGCTGGAGAAAGAACAGCAAACAAAGCCTAAACCCAGCAGGAGAAGAGAAATAATAAAGATCAGAGCAGAAACCAATGAAATAGAAACCAAAAGAACAGTAGAACAGATCAATGAAACTAGGAGCTGGTTCTTTGAAAGAATTAACAAGATTGATAAACCTCTGGCCAGACTTATCAAAAAGAAAAGACAAATGACCCAAATCAACAAAATCATGAATGAAAGAGGAGAGATCACAACCAACACCAAAGAAATACAAACAAATATAAGAACATATTATGAGCAACTATATGCCAGCAAATTAGATAATCTGGAAGAAATGGATGCATGCCTAGAGATGTATCAACTACCAAAACTGAACCAGGAAGAAATAGAAAACCTGAACAGACCTATAACCACTAAGGAAATTGAAGCAGTCATCAAAAATCTCCCAAAAACAAAAGCCCAGGGCCAGATGGCTTCCCAGGGGAATTCTACCAAACATTTAAAGAAGAATTAATACCTATTCTTCTGAAACTCTTTCAAAAAATAGAAATGGAAGGAAAACTTCCAAACTTGTTTTATGAGGCCACCATTACCTTGATCCCAAAACCAAAGACCCCATCAAAAGGAGAATTACAGACCAATATCCTTGATGAACATGGATGCAAAAATTCTCACCAAAATACTAGCCAATAGGATCCAACAGTACATTAAAAGGATTATTCACCACGACCAAGTGGGATTTATCCCTGGGCTGCAAGGTTGGTTCAACATCCGCAAATCAATCAATGTGATACCTTAATAAAAGAAAGAACAAGAACCATATGATCCTCAATAGATGCAGAAAAAGCGTTTGACAAAGTACAGCATCCTTTCTTGATCAAAACTCTTCAGAGTATAGGGATAAGGGGACATACCTCAATATCATAAAAGCCATCTATGAAAAACCTACAGCGAATATCATTCTCAATGGGGAAAAACTGAGAGCCTTCCCCCTAAGGTCAGGAACACGGCAGGGATGTCCACTGTCACCACTGCTATTCAACATAGTATTAGAAGTCCTAGCCACAGCAATCAGACAGTAAAAAGAAAAGGCATCCGAATCGACAAAGAAGAAGTCAAACTCTCACTCTTTGCAGATGATATGATACTTTATGTGGAAAACCCAAAAGACTCCACCCCAAAACTGCTAGAACTCATACAGGAATTCAGTAAAGTGGCAGGATATAAAATCAATGCACAGAAATCAGTGGCATTCCTATACACCAACAACAAGACAGAAGAAAGAGAAATTAAGGAGTCAGTCCCATTTACAATTGCACCCAAAACCTTAAGATACCTAGGAATAAATCTAACCAAAGAGGCAAAGAATCTGTACTCAGAAAACTATAAAATACTCAGGAAAGAAATTGAGGAAGACACAAAGAAATGGAAAAATGTTCCATGCTCATGGATTGGAAGAACAAATATTGTGACGATGTCAGTGCTACCTAGAGCAATCTACACATTCAATGCAATCCCTATCAAAATACCATCCACTTTTTTCAAAGAAATGGAACAAATAATCCTAAAATTTGTATGGAACCAGAAAAGACCCCGAATAGCCAGAGGAATGTTGAAAAAGAAAAGCAAAGCTGGCGGCATCACAATTCTGGACTTCAAGCTCTATTACAAAGCTGTCATCATCAAAACAGTATGGTACTGGCACAAAACAGACACATAGATCAATGGAACAGAATAGAGAGCCCAGAAATGGACCCTCAACTCTATGGTCAACTAATCTTCGACACAGCAGGAAAGAATATCCAATGGAAAAAAGAGTCTCTTCAACAAATGGTGTTGGGAAAACTGGACAGCCACATGCAGAAGAATGAAACTGGACCATTTCCTTACACCACACACAAAAATAGACTCCAAATGGTTGAAAGACCTCAATGTGAGACAGGAGTCCATCAAAATCCTAAAGGAGAACACAGGCAGCAACCTCTTCGACCTCAGCCGCAGCAACTTCTTCTTAGAAACATCACCAAAGGCAAGGGAAGCAAGGGCAAAAATGAACTATTGGGACCTCATCAAGATAAAAAGCTTTTGCACAGCAAAAGAAACAGTCAACAAAACCCAAAGACAGCCAACAGAATGGGAGAAGATATTTGCAAATGATGTATCAGATAAAGGGCTAGTATCCAAAATCTATAAAGAACTTCTTAAACTCAATGCCCAAAGAACAACTGATCCAATCAAGAAATGGGCAGAAGACATGAACAGACATTTTTCCTAAGAAGACATCCAAATGGCCAACAGACACATGAAAAAGTGCTCAACATTGCTCGGCATCAGGGAAATCCAAATCAAGACCTCAATGAGATACCACCTCACACCAGTCAGAATGGCTAAAATTAACAAGTCAGGAAACGACAGATGTTGGCGGGGATGTGGAGAAAGGGGAACCCTCCTACACTGTTGGTGGGAATGCAAGCTGGTGCAGCCACTCTGGAAAACAGTATGGAGGTTCTTCAAAAAGTTGAAAATAGAGCTACCATATGATCCAGCTATTGCACCACTGGATATTTACCCCAAAGATACAAATGTAGGGATCTGAAGGTGTACATGCACTCCGATATTTATAGCAGCTATGTCCACAATAGCCAAACTGTGGAAAGAGCCAAGATGTCCATCGACGGATGAATGGATAAAGAAGATGTGGTATATATATACAATGGAATATTATGCAGCCATCAAAAGGAATGAAATCTTGCCATTTGAAACGACGTGGATGGAACTGGAGGGTGTTATGCTGAGCGAAATAAGTCAATCAGAGAAAGACATGTATCATATGACCTCACTGATATGAGGAATTCTTAATCTCAGGAAACAAACTGAGGGTTGCTGGAGTGGTGGGGGGTGGGAGGGATGGGTCGGCTGGGTGATAGACATCGGGGAGGGTATGTGCTATGGTGAGCACTGTGAATTGTGCAAGACTGTTGAATCACAGATCTGTACCTCTGAAGCAAATAATACATTATATGTTAAAAAAAAAGAAGAAGAAGAAGAAGATAGGAGGAGGGGAAGGATGAAGGGGGGGAATCGGAGGGGGAGATAAACCATGAGAGACGATGGACTCTGAAAAGCATACTGAGGGTTCTAGAGGGGAGGGGCGTGGGAGGATAGGTTAGCCTGGTGATGGGTATTAAAGAGGGCACGTTCTGCATGGAGCACTGGGTGTTACACGCAAATAATGAATCATGGAACACTACATCAAAAACTAATGATGTAATGTATGGTGATTAACATAACATGAAAAAAAAAAAAAAGAATCCCTTAGTGCCTACATTGTGATCTTGATATACCATTGTACATGTTTTTAAAAATCCAGAGTTTCTGGAAGGGGTGGAGCAAGATGGCGGAGGAGTAGGAGACCTGGATTTCATCTCCTCTCAGGAATTCAGCTGGATAGGGATCAAACCATTCTGAACACCTACAAACTCAACAGGAGATCGAAGAAAAGAATAGCAACAACTCTCTGAACAGAAAAGCGACCACTTTCTGGAAGGTAGGACGTGCGGAGAAGTGAATCTGAGGCGATATTCGGGAGGATAGACGGCGGAGGAGGGGCCTCCATCAGCCGCTTCTGGCAAGTGATAGAGCCACGGAGCACAAAATTGGAACTTTTAGAAGTCTGCTCTGCTGAGGGACGTCACTCTGGTGGCTAAGTGGGGGGTGGAACCCTCGCAGGACAGGGTGGTCTCAGGACCCTTGGGGTCACAGAAAGACCGGGGGTGCCTGAGTGCGGCAGAGCTCCCAGGTATCGGAGCGGGGAAGCCGGCTGCAGAGACGGAGCCGGAGTGGGGTCTCAGCTCGGGGTTGCCATAAACCGTGATCCGCAGCACAGTCGGGCCACTGCTCCTCCAGCAGGGACCCAACAAGCGGCAGATCCGGGGAGACTCACCTTCTTCCCCCGGGAGGAGAGGTGCGGGAGTGCACCGCGGGGATCTGCTGGGTTTGGAGACTCCACACGGGGTCGGGTGCCAGATAGAAAGGCGCGGTCACAGGCCAGGTGAGCACGGAGTGCGGCCGGAGACCAGGGAGACGGGAGTGACTGACCGCTTTTCTCTGGAGGCTGAGGAGCGGGACCCCGAGTTCTCGGCTCCTCCAGGGCGGAGATTGGGAGGCCGCCATTTTCACTCTCCGCCTCCAAAGCTGTACGGAAAGCTTGCAGGGAACAAAATCTCCCGAGAGCAAACCCGAGCAGATTACTTAGCCCGGACCGGCAAGGGCGGGGCAATTTTGCCTCCGGCAAAGACATTTGGGAACCACGGCAACAGGCCCCTCCCCCAGAAGATCAGCGAGAACAGCCAGCCAAGACCAGGTTTACCGATCAATGAGAACGGCAGAACTCCAGCGCTAGGGGAATACTGCACATAGAATTCATGGCTTTTTTACCATGATTCTTTAGTCTTTCAAAGTAAATTATTTTTTTTAACTGTCTTTTTTTCTTTTTTTTTCTTTTTTTTTGAATTTTTCTTTTTCCCTTTTTCAACCAACATCTTATCAATCCCTTTTTAAAAAAAAACATTTTTATTTTTCATTTTTAGAGTCATATTCTATCCCTTCATAGTAGTTACCCATATTTTTGGCATATATATATAAGTTGTTCTCTCTTTAAAATTTTGAGATAGTTTCTTCTAACAGATCAAAATATACTCTAAATCTCTAGCGTATGGTTTTTTTCTATTCCCCTGCCTGATCACATTCTCTCCCTTTTTTCTTTTTTTTTTTAAATCCTCTTCTTTCTTTTTTCAAACAACTTATCAAATCCTTTTATAAAATTTTTTATAATTTCCATCTTTACAGTCATATTCCATCCCTTCATCATATCAACCCTTATTTTTGTACATATATAAGTTTTTCTTTCTTTAAAATTTTGGGAGGCACTTTCTTTTAACAGACCAGAATACACCCAAAATCTAGTGTGTGGCACTGATCTATAAACCAGCCTGATCATATTTGATCACATTCTGTTTTTGTTTTGTTTTGTTTTGTTCTGTTTTTGTTTGTTTTTATCTTTATCTTTATCTTTTTCTTTTTTCTTTTATTCTTTCCTTTTCTTTTTTCTCTCTTTCCCTTTCTTTTCCCACTGCTTCAGGTCTTTTCTGATTTGTTTAGAGTATATTTTCTGGGGACGTTGTTACCCTGTTAGCATTTTGTTCTCTCATTAATCTATTCTCTTCTGGGCAAAATGACAAGACGGAAGAAATCACCTCAACAAAAAGAACAAGAGGTAGTACCGACTGCCAGGGACCTACTCAATACGGACATTAGTACGATGTCAGATCTAGAGTTCAGAATCATCACTTTAAAGATACTAGCTGGGCTTGAAAAAAGCATGGAAGTTATTAGAGAAACCCTTCCTGGAGAAGTAAAAGAACTAAAATCTAACCAAGTAGAAATCAAAAAGGCTATTAATGAGGTGCAATCAAATATGGGGGCACTAACTGCTAGGATAAATGAGGCAGAAGAAAGAATCAGTGAGATAGAAGACCAAATGATGGAAAATAAAGAAGCTAGAAAAAGAGAGATAAACAGCTACTGGATCACGAGGGCAGAATTCGAGAGATAAATGATACCATAAGACGAAACAACATTAGAATAATTGGGATCCCAAAGAAGAAGAAAGAGAGAGAGGGGCAGAAGGTATACTGGAGCAAATTATAGCAGAGAACTTCCCTAATTTGGGGAAGGAAACAGGCATCAAAATCCAGGAAGCACAGAGAACCCCTCTCAAAATCAATAAAAATAGGTCAACACCCCGACATCTAATAGTAAAACTTACGAGTCTCAGATACAAAGAGAAAATCCTGAAAGCAGCTCGGGAGAAGAGATATGTAACCTACAATGGTAGAAACATTAGACTGACAACAGACCTATCCACAGAGACCTGGCAGGCCAGAAAGGACTGGCAGGACATATTCAGAGCACTAAATGAGAAAAATATGCAGCCAAGAATACTATATCCAGCTAGGCTGTCATTGAAAATTGAAGAAGAGATAAAAAGCTTCCAGGACAAACAAAAACTAAAGGAATTTGCAAACACGAAACCAGCCCTACAACAAATATTGAAAGGGGTCCTCTAAGCAAAGAGAGAGCCTAAAAGCAACATAGACCAGAAAGGAACACAGACAATATACAGTAACAGTCACCTTACAGGCAATACAATGGCACTAAATTCATATCTTTCAATAGTTACCCTGAATGTAAATGGGATAAATGCCCCAATCAAAAGGCACAGGCTATCAGATTGGATAAAAAAACAAGACCCATTGATATGCTGTCTGCAAGAGACTCATTTTAGACCCAAAGACACCCCCAGATTGAAAGTGAGGGGGTGGAAAACCATTTACCATGCTAATGGACACCAAAAGAAAGCTGGGGTGGCAATCCTTATATCAGACAAATTAGATTTTAAACCAAAGACTGTAATAAGAGATGAGGAAGGACACTATATCCTACTTAAAGGGTCTATCCAACAAGAAGATCTAACAGTTGTAAATATCTATGCCCCTAACATGGGAGCAGCCAATTATATAAGCCAATTAATAACAAAAGCAAAGAAACACATCGACAACAATACAATAATAGTGGGGGACTTTAACACCCCCCTCACTGAAATGGACAGATCGTCTAAGCAAAAGATCAACAAGGAAATAAAGACTTTAAATGACACACTGGACCAAATGGACTTCACAGACATATTCAGAACATTCCATCCCAAAGCAACGGAATACACATTCTTCTCTAGTGCCCATGGAACATTCTCCAGAATAGATCACATCCTATGTCATAAATCAGGTCTCAACTGGTACCAAAAGATTGGGATCATTCCCTGCCTATTTTCAGACCACAATGCTTTGAAACTAGAACTCAATCACAAGAGGAAAGTCGGAAAGAACTCAAATACATGGAGGCTAAAGAGCATCCTACTGAAGAATGAATGGGTCAACCAGGAAATTAAAGAATAATTTAAAAAATTCATGGAAACAAATGAAAATGAAAACACAACTATTCAAAATCTTTGGGATACAGCAAAGGCGGTCCTAAGAGGAAAGTATATAGCAATACAAGCCTTTCTCAAGAAACAAGAAAGGTCTGGGCGCCTGGGTGGCTCAGATGGTTAAGCGTCTGCCTTCGGCTCAGGTCATGATCCCAGGGTCCTGGGATCGAGTCCCGCATCGGGCTCCTTGCTCAGCAGGGAGCCTGCTTCTCCCTCTCCCTCTGCCTCTCCCTCTGCTTGTTCTCTCTCCGTCTCTCTCGCAAATGAAAAAAAAAAAAAAAAAAAAAAAAAAAAAAAAAAAAAAAAAAAGAAACAAGAAAGGTCTCAAGTACACAACCTAACCCTACACCTAAAGGAGCTGGAGAAAGAACAGCAAATAAAGCCTAAACCCAGCAGGAGAAGAGAAATAATAAAGATCAGAGCAGAAACCAATGAAATAGAAACCAAAAGAACAGTAGAACAGATCAATGAAACTAGGAGCTGGTTCTTTGAAAGAATTAACAAGATTGATAAGCCCCTGGCCAGACTTATCAAAAAGAAAAGAGAAATGACCCAAATCAACAAAATCATGAATGAAAGAGGAGAGATCACAACCAACACCAAAGAAATACAAACAATTATAAGAACATATTATGAGCAACTCTATGCCAGCAAATTAGATAACCTGGAAGAAATGGATGCATTCCTAGAGATGTATCAACTACCAAAACTGAACCAGGAAGAAATAGAAAACCTGAACAGACCTATAACCACTAAGGAAATAGAAGCAGTCATCAAAAATCTCCCAAAACACAAAAGCCCAGGGCCAGATGGCTTCCCAGGGAAATTCTACCAAACATTTAAAGAAGAATTAATACCTATCCTTCTGAAACTGTTCCAAAAAATAGAAATGGAAGGAAAACTTACAAACTCATTTTATGAGGCCAGCATTACCTTGATCCCAAAACCAGACAAAGACCCCATCAAAAAGGAGAATTACAGACCAATATCCCTGATGAACATGGATGCAAAAATTCTCACCAAAATACTAGCCAATAGGATCCAACAGTACATTAAAAGGATTATTCACCACGACCAAGTTGGATTTATCCCTGGGCTGCAAGGTTGGTTCAACATCTGCAAATCAATCAACGTGATACAATACATTAACAAAAGAAAGAACAAGAATCATATGATCCTCTCAATAGATGCAGAAAAAGCATTTGACAAAGTACAACATCCTTCCTTGATCAAAACTCTTCAGAGTATAGGGATAGAGGGGACATACCTCAATATCATAAAAGCCATCTATGAAAAACCTACAGCGAATATCATTCTCAATGGGGAAAAACTGAGAGCTTTCCCCCTAAGGTCAGGAACACGGCAGGGATGTCCACTATCACCACTGCTATTCAATATAGTATTGGAAGTCCTAGCCACAGCAATCAGACAACAAAAAGAAATCAAAGGCATCCAAATTGGCAAGGAAGAAGTCCAACTCTCACTCTTTGCAGATGATATGATACTTTATGTGGAAAATCCCAAAGACTCCACCCTAAAACTGCTAGAACTCATACAGGAATTCAGTAAAGTGGCAGGATATAAAATCAATGCACAGAAGTCAGTGGCATTCCTATACACCAACAACAAGTCAGAAGAAAGAGAAATTGGGGCGTCTGGGTGGCTCAGTTGGTTAAGCGACTGCCTTCGGCTCAGGTCATGATCCTGGAGTCCCTGGATCGAGTCCCGCATCGGGCTCCCTGCTCGGCAGGGAGCCTGCTTCTCCCTCTGACCCTCCCCCCTCTCACGTGCTCTCTCTCTCATTCTCTCTGTCTCAAATAAATAAATAAAATCTTTAAAAAAAAAAAAAAAAAGAAGAAAGAGAAATTAAGGAGTCGATCCCATTTACAATTGCACCCAAAACCTTAAGATACCTAGGAATAAATCTAACCAAAGAGGCAAAGGATCTGTACTCAGAAAACTATAAAATACTCAGGAAAGAAATTGAGGAAGACACAAAGAAATGGAAAAATGTTCCATGCTCATGGATTGGAAGAACAAATATTGTGAAGATGTCAATGCTACCTAGAGCAATCTACACATTCAATGCAATCCCCATCAAAATACCATCCACTTTTTTCAAAGAAATGGAACAAATAATCCTAAAATTTGTATGGAACCAGAAAGGACCCCGAATAGCCAGAGGAATGTTGAAAAAGAAAAGCAAAGCTGGCGGCATCACAATTCTGGACTTCAAGCTCTATTACAAAGCTGTCATCATCAAGACAGTATGGTACTGGCACAAAACAGACACATAGATCAATGGAACAGAATAGAGAGCCCAGAAATGGACCCTCAACTCTATGGTCAACTAATCTTTGACAAAGCAGGAAAGAATGTCCAATGGAAAAAAGACAGTCTCTTCAACAAATGGTGTTGGGAAAATTGGATAGCTACATGCAGAAGAATGAAACTGGACCATTTCCTTACACCACACACAAAAATAGACTCAAAATGGTTGAAAGACCTCAATGTGAGACAGGAGTCCATCAAAATCCTAAAGGAGAACACAGGCAGCACCCTCTTTGACCTCAGCCGCAGCAACTTCTTCCTAGAAACATCGCCAAAGGCAAGGGAAGCAAGGGCAAAAATGAACTGTTGGGACTTCATCAAGATAAAAAGCTTTTGCACAGCAAAAGAAACAGTCAAAAAAACCCAAAGACAACCGACAGAATGGGAGAAGATATTTGCAAATGACATATCAGATAAAGGGCTAGTATCCAAAATCTATAAAGAACTTATCAAACTCAACACCCAAAGAACAAAGAATCCAATCAAGAAATGGGCAGAAGATATGAACAGACATTTTTCCAAAGAAGACATCCAAATGGCCAACCGACACATGAAAAAGTGCTCAACATTGCTCGGCATCAGGGCAATCCAAATCAAGACCTCAATGAGATACCACCTCACACCAGTCAGAATGGCTAAAATAAACAAGTCAGGAAATGACAGATGTTGGCAGGGATGCAGAGAGAGGGGAACCCTCCTACACTGTTGGTGGGAATGCAAGCTGGTGCAGCCACCCTGGAAAACAGTATGGAGGTTCCTCAAAAAGTTGAAAATAGAGCTACCATATGATCCAGCAATTGCACTACTGGGTATTTACCCCAAAGATACAAATGTAGGGATCTGAAAGGGTACATGCACCCCGATATTTATAGCAGCAATGTCCACAATAGCCAAACTGTGGAAAGAGCCAAGATGTCCATTGACAGGTGAATGGATAAAGAAGATGTAGTATATATATACAATGGAATATTATGCAGCCATCAAAAGGAATGAGATCTTGCCATTTTCAATGGCGTGGATGGAACTGGAGGGTATTATGCTGAGCGAAGTAAGTCAAACAGAGAAAGACATGTATCATATGACCTCACTGATATGAGGAATTCTTAATCTCAGGAAACAAACTGAAGGTTGCTGGAGTGGGGGGTGGGGTGGGAGGGATGGGGTGACTGGGTGATAGACACTGGGAGGGTATGTGCTATGGTGAGTGCTGTGAATTGTGCAAGACTGTTGAATCTCAGATCTGTACCTCTGAAACAAATAATGCAATATATGTTAAGAAAAAAAAAAAAGAAGATAGGAGGAGGGGAAGAATGCAGGGGGGAAATCGGAGGGGGAGACGAACCATGAGAGACGATGGACTCTGAAAAACAAACTGAGGGTTCTAGAGGGGAGGGGGGTGGGAGGATGAGTTAGCCTGGTGATGGGTATTAAAGAGGGCACGTTCTGCATGGAGCACTGGGTGTTATGCACAAACAATGAATCATGGAACACTACATCAAAAACTAATGATGTAATATATGGCGATTAACATAACAATAAAAAATTTAGAAAAAAGGAAGAAAAATTAAGATATATTTAAATATCAAACTATGCAATGGAAAAATAAAATTCTCTTTTAACTTGGTTAAAAAGTAAACATTTTTCTTGAATTATTGGTCCGCTCTTCCAAAAAAAATGGTAAACAAGTTTTTATTCATTTTTAAAATTATGTGCCTAGAAAACATGCGTTCTGTATTTTGCCAAAATATTTCCTATGTTTATCTGGACTTTGATGCATTAAAAATATATTTTTAATATTTAAAAAAAAAAGGAAAATCATATTTTTGAGGTAAATTAGGTCTAATAAAGGATCAGTGTTGTGAAACTCTATAATCCTTGAAGCATATAAAAATGTCCTTCATAACTTACAAGCCTTAATCTTTTCCCTTATTTTCCTAATTAAGTCATTTTCTCTAGATTGTGAACAATAACAAAAAAACTAGCACGAAATTATTTTTTCCTGTTTTAATTTCTAGTTCTCCTCCAACATTATTTTTTATTCGTTTTCCTTGTATTAGACTTACACTTTTGGTGTATTATTTGTTACAAAGACCTTTGAAGGCTAGCTTATGCATCTCACCATCTGTAACAATATTTTTTAAGGAAAACCGGCTTAAATGGCTTAAAAATGGAAGTTGGGATATCACACTTTTGTAAACAACAAGCTTTCTGTACACAATCGGTATTTCATAATGTGTGGTTCAACGCAAATGTGAACGCTAGTTGAATCGAATGTAAAATAAGGAGTAAATCTGTATAGACACATTCATTCTTAGTATAGGTGCATGTGAAATATGTCTGTTCCTACACCATTCACATGTTAGTCAGGATGTAAATGCTGCAGTGCTGTATTCTTCTCATTCACATGGTTGCCTACATAGCCCCTCCTGGTCGGAGGAACACATACTCAATAATCACACTACTCTGCCTGTGTAGATGGATTTCAGTCTGTGTTTTGTTTCACTACAGTAGCAACTTGTTTCAATAAAGGCTGGCTCTCAGGCTTCTAGTGGCTTTTATGCCAAGCTGAGGATGCATGCTTACAAGCTGCCTGTCTCTTTGCATTTAGCTGGAAGTGTTCACTGCCCCTCCCCCAACCACCCTTCCCATGTTTCTGCTACCACTTTTATTCAATTCAACACTTGAGGGGACTGCAGATGAAATGCCTCTGAATCTAAATTGCCAGCAATGGAAATAACAACCTATTTTCTGACCTCCCCTTCCTCCACCCACACTTTTCGAATCTGAGTTTAGGAGCACACAGCTGCTCTGTCTGTCTCTTGGGTTTAATGGTATAGTGGCTTTTCCAGGCTAGAAAAAGAAAGTACAACCTCAAATGAAAATCCATTAGGAAAAATATTTGGTGAGAGAAAGAAAGAAGTGGGTGTGCATAAGCTCATAGGGTATATACAAATGCCGCGAAATACATGATGTAGAACAAGGAATCAGATTTTATACACCACACCACCAAGTTGTCACCTTGGGAGATTATACACTAACTCCACGAGCACTAATTGCTGCTAACGCATTTTTGAAATTTCTCTTACAGAATTGCTCCCAGTGTCAGCACACAGGATATATGAGAAAATAAGCCTCTTATCACCTCATTTTTAAAAATCCTAGACAGTATGACTCAGTTTAATCACTCACCATGTTACAAGGCGTCTCTATGAATGGGTTTTGCCAATTTAAAAAATATCAAATCCCTGCCTCAAAAAAGAAAAATTTAACATGGTTGAAATTTAAAAATGTGATTCCAGCTTTAATGAAAAACCTACTATGTGCCAGTGGGCAGTAGCCACAGCAAGTGGTAGTATTCCTATTTTAAGAGTTAAGAAAACTGGCTTATCAGAGAGATTAAGTAACATGTCCAAGGCCACACAGTCAGTAAACAGATAAGGGGATTCATCCATTTATCCACTATTCTGCTCAGCAAAACAGGAAAATGCCTGCTCTGTCCCCCAGGATGCTTGGGAGCAGAATTACTCCCCTGGGGAAGGCTTCAGAGTGCCAAGGAGAACCCCAAGTACTTTGCTACCAAGGCTCCTGAAATGCCTATGTGGGTAGACATGGCTTCAATGTCAGGGTGTTGCAGGAGACCCAGGAGCTCCTCAGCCAGGAGCAGAGGTGGAAAGAGCAACTGAAGAAGCAGCGTCCTCCTGGGGGCTCAACAACTATGACTCATCTAAGAAAGTACAGGACCCCAGTTATACCCTTCCCAAGGGACCGTTCCAGTGGGACATGCCCCCCTCCTGGTCTCAGGTTGCTAGCTGAACAGACTTAGGACTCCTGAGAAAGGGAGACTCTTTTATTCCTGAGCAGAAGAATGGATGTTTCATGTCATGCAATAAAGGACATTTTCCGGGAGGTGGGAGGGGGATGTATATACATGTAGTGGTATTTTAAAGACTTTGTCCAACTAGGTTATTAAATCAGTGTCATTAAGAACTAATTTGCATTCTGATTACATTTTTTCTATTTGTCTTAGCATAGATTTGTTTTTGAATTTTTGTTTGCAAGGTCTTTTGAGGGGAAGGGTTTTTAACTCTTTCCTTCTCTCTCTCCCTACCCTCCTTCCTGTTGAATGGTTTGTAATTGACTTCAGGCAACCCCTCAAGGGGCCCCAAGTTCAAAACCAAGACTTAAATTTGGGGTTAAGGACCCCTGTACCACAGTGGCATTGGGGACATCACCATATTAGTGACTGCATCAGTGAGAAGATTCATTTATTTTCTGGTACTGAGATTGTTTGCTCTCTCCTGAAGCTCCTGGCAAGAATGAGCAACAGCTCTTCTCTTAGCCACTGTTTAAATGGGCTGTGGCTCCCCACCTTAGTCCCTGGTGTCAGAAACTGAGTTTGGCTCCTGTTTCCCATCCCCTTTCTCACAACAACCATTTTGGTCCCCATTACCCACAGGGGCTGGCCTTCTAGGCATCATTGTTTTCATACCCAGAACCCTCCCCATCCTTGGATTCAAATCTTTTCTCCACTCACTAATTTGAGTTTTTGTTTCATTGGCCTCAGGGGTATTTTTCTCATTTGTGAATACAACCATATCTCAGTTTTCCTTTTTGGATTTAATTGTTGCTTTTGTGTGGAGTAGGGGAGGGGAGTTGCTCAGGAAATGAACCCATAGAGCCATCTTGACTGGAATTCTCCCCACCGAACTTGTCTTCTGAGATTTCCTTCAGGCATCTCAAATTTAACACATCTATGACTAAGTTCATTATCTTCTCTCACCAAAACCTGCTGCTCTATATTTACTTTATCTTGATGAATGGTGTAACAATGGACCTGGCCTCCAAAATTAGAAACAACAGCTTCATTCTCAATTCTTCCTTCTCCTTCCCTCATCATTCCAAATCTGTCACCAAATCCTATAGACTCTATTTCAACAGCAACTTCTGAATCCATCCATCCTGTCTGACCCCACTTTAGTTTAGAATTCATCATCTCTCTTGCCTGAGTGTCAGCTATTATCTCCCCTGCCACCAATGTCTTTTCAACTCAGGTTCATCTTTCAACTGTTTCCAGATTTATTTTCCCAAACTAACAACCCTAAATCTCTTTAAACACTTCAGCTGTCTATTATCTAGAGAATAAAGTTCCAAATTGTTAGCAGGGGTGATGTTGGATGGTAGTTTGAGGCCGAAATATGTAATGTTGAGATGTACTGTGTGGCTGAAGTGTAGTAGTTTAGAATGAGGGAGAAATGGGACTTATGTTTGTGATGTTCTTATATAATATTCGATGCTCTAACATGCAAATGGAGGGACAGAAGTAACTGTCTAAGGATGGTGTGCTGATTGTTCTGGTTACTACCAGATCCATTCTTTGCTCTTCTCTAGCTCTGAGAAGCTAACTTCTATTTACCACAATATCTGGACCTCCTTGTGCACTGGAGGTGCCAGCAGGAGATGGAAGGGTAGAAGATCTGGATATTTATTCATCTGACTCCATCCCTGTTTGCCATTGTTCCTGTTTTGGCAGGGATTAGGTCATTCATGACTAAAGCTCCCACCTAACAACCCCTTCTTCTATGCTCAGCTCTTAAGGATCCCTGGTAAACTGCATTCCTCCCTTGTCCCTTTAGGCTCAGGGGTGGGTGGGAATGGCTTCCACTGCAATTAGTCTCTGAGTACCTTGTCATTCCTCAAGGAATTTAACCATGCCCATAGCTCTCTATCTAGCCCATTCATTACATTATTTTTAGATAAACCCGTTTCCTGCTGTACTTGATAAAGACGATATGTTTGAGAAATAAACAAATGTTGAGTTTAAATTCATTTAAGAAAAAGAAAAAGAAAAACCCTCAAAAACACAATGTCCTACCTTTTTAGGAATCAAGATTATTTTCAATTTTAATGAGCATTCAGACATTACAGCTCAGGAGTAAGGATGTGGATGTAATCCTCTAAATTCAGCTCTGAAAGAAGAAGAGTGAATTTATTATTGAAATAATCTGACTTCTCTTACATTCTTGTTGCATTTCCAAGTAGTGGCTATAATATTTGGGGGAGCTATTAGAAAGTAGTTTATTGTAGAAGTGATATATTTGGACTACCTTAATTGATAATATTTCAGCATTCTTAAATTGACAAATGCCTATCCATGAGTCATAATTAATAAATCCACAGTGCTGAGAATATGACACAACACACCATCTTTCTGGGAAAGAAGCCAGTTTATGCTCATTTTTTCATCTAGGTGTGGAGGTCCTTCTGACACATGCATGCTCTTTCTTCTCTGACCTCTTTTCCAAAGTCAGAAGCACATTTTGTTTCTCCCATAGTGGTTAAAAAATGACACACTGGGACATGTCTATAGGCTAAGGTATGAACCAATTTCTAGGAGTTAAAAACCACTGACACACACACAAAAACAACCAACCAACCAACCAACCAACCAACCAACCAACCAACACAGAGGGCGGCACCTCAAATAATCCCTGGATACTGTCACTGAAAAATGACTTGAATTCTGTGTAGCAACCAGGAAGCGATGTTGTGTGACTCTTCCCTAGTCTCAGCCCCTCTCACAATCCCCTTTTGCCAATGCCCCAAATTTCATTCACATCACATCTAACACTGGAAAAAGTATGTAGTGAAGAGATGAGGAGGAGTAAGTATTGGAATCATGTTCTTTGTTGGGGAAATCTGCAAGCTCTAGCTGTTTCCATGTGAATGGCATTTCATTTTGCCCAGTTCAGTGTTTGCTGATTGTTCATGCTGTCTAGAAAAGCTTTGATTAAACCTTCTAATTTCCATTAAGCTTTTTCTTTTCTTCAGGGCAAGCCCTTGTCTTCAAGTATAGAAATGTAGTCAAAAGGAAAACAACAAAGTAGGAGAATTGAAGGAAAGGAGTTAGGAAGCTTGAAGGAATTACAAGTTTGGTGAGTGTAAAATGTTACACTAACCAACCAACTCTTTTGATACCTGTTTTACTAATTTTGTACACTCTATGATTCTGATGTGTAAAAAAATAAAATCTTCACCTATAAAACCCATTTTCCATTTCATTTATATTTTTCCAATAGAAATGATACAAAGCTATTCCTCGTTGACTCCAAACCTGGATGCCTTTGCTTCCAGAGTGTACTTTATATCTGATTCATGTGAGTAGAAAAGCAGAAGTTTTTTTTTTTTTCAGCATGAAATTTCTGACTGTGCTTTGAATATGATACTTGTTCAGTCTGGTCCTCTGAATTCAGTATTATTAACTGATTTTAAATAATTGTGAGACATCTATTCTGAAAAAGTCAACTATTTACAGGCATGTGTGTGTGAGTGAATGTGTGTGTGTGTGTATGTATACACACACATATATATCTCAATTATTTAGAACCTTGATATATATGCATATTGTTCATTATGAAAAAACATAGAGAATAATATAACATCTTTATATATATTTTTATATTTACTACATCCCTCATCCTCCTTAGCCAAATTCTGACTCAAATGAGAGTCAAAGAAGTTGGGCAAATGGAAATAAAATCTGCTGTATAATCAATAAAATCTGTACTGGAGGATATGGCATAGGTGGGTGCAGCAGAATACAACACATCTTCCCTTCCAGGTTCTAAAAACCAAATGAGGGAGACAAAGACAGGAAGACAAGGCTTTAAATAGCAACTTATTTCTGGTAAGTTTGAAAAATTTGGCTTGGGTAGAACAGGAATTGACTTAGACACATGTACCCACCTGGTCAGAGTATTCCCTCATTTGCAACACTGCAACAGCAGGTCAGACAGAGCACAAGTTCTCTGCAGATGGGAAGCTCTCATCTGTATTATTCTATACAGACTTTAAGTAGAGCTTGTTAAGTTTCATGAAAAGGCCTTTTTGTAACTGGTTTGGAATTGCACTGAATGCATACATTCATATAAAGAACAATTAAATCTTTGTAACAGTGGGACTTTCTATCCATAAACATGGGACATCTTTACATGTATCCAGGTCTTCTAATGTCCATCAGTAATGTTTTGCCATTTCTTTACATTAAGGTTTTGAGATTTCTTGCTAGAAATTCCTAGGCACCTTACAGTTTGGGTTTCTATTTTGATACTACTTGATAAAAAAAGTACTTCAATTTTTAATTTAACTTCTTAAGTTGGTTAATATTGAAGAAAGGGAATCCTAGTAATTTTTGTGTGTAAATGTACCCACCAACCTTGTTGAATTATCTTTTTAGTTTCAGTATTTCTGTCTGCAATTTTCTGGGATCTTTTAAATAATTATATCATTTTCAAATACTGGCACTTTGTTTCTAAGGAAAAACTGGATTCATAAAACTGTTAATGAATGATCAAGATCAACAAAAATTAATTTCACTGGATTGAATGAACTGATGAAGATGATTACAATTTTGTATGACTTTTATTTGAAACAGTGATGGTTCAAACTTTTTCCAGATTAAAAAATTTTTTTTTCTCTTAAGCTAACTATGACTTATAGCAATTGGTAAAGTATAGCTTTATGAATAAAGATCAAACAATTATTTTTTCTCCCTGCCTTACCCCTCCAGAATTTGGAAATTCTCAGTGAGTATTCTTATTCTCAAGGCAATATGGTTATTTGCATAAGTTCAGTAAGAATTTGTTCTTGTAATGGGATCTAACTGAAAACATTGGTTATATTACCAAGGCTTTATTTAAAAGAGATATGCATAGACTCAGGTCACTAGACAGCTTTAAGGAACTAAAGTTGACTTTATGGAGCCTATAAAGCCCCTTGGAAAAATTAGCCTAATACCTTGCTTACACGGTTCTCAGCAGCCTTACCTGAATAAAGAAGGTCACTTTCTGGAAGAGCCAGGAACCTCAGGATATTTTAAAGACCTCAAGCACAGAGAATTCACCCAAATCTATCAGTATTGCATGTGAAATCCAATGGTTGAGTTCTTGGTCTAAGTCCTGATTCTGAATTCTTGGCTTTTTAGTCTAGAGAGGCTTTTAAAAATTCAATCTGAGGGAGGAGCAAGATGGCGGAGGAGTAGGAGACCTAAATTTCGTCTGGTCCCAGGAATTCAGCTGGATAGGGATCAAACCATTCTGAACACCTACGAACTCAAAAGGAGATCGAAGAAAAGAATAGCAACAACTCTCTGAACAGAAAAGCGACCACTTACTGGAAGGTAGGACATGCAGAGAAGTGAATCTGAGGCGATATTCGGGAGGATAGACAGCGGGGGAGGGGGCTTCCATCGGCCGCTTCTGGCAAGTGATAGAGCAGCGGAGCACAAAATCGGAACTTTTAGAAGTTAGCTCCGCTGAGGGACGTCACTCCGGTGGCTAAGCTGGGGGTGGAACCCCTGCTGGGATGGTGTGGTCTGAGGACCCTTGGGGTCACAGAAAGACCGGGGGTGCCTGAGTGCGGCAGAGCTCCCAGGTATCGGAGCAGGGAAGCCGGCTGCAGAGACGGAGCCAAGGAGTGGGGTCTCAGCTCTGGGTTGCCATAAACCATGATCTGCGGCACAGTCGGGCCACTGCTCTTCCAGCAGGGACCCAACAAGTGGCAGATCCGGGGAGACTCACCTTCCTCCCCCTGGAGGACCGGCGCAGGAGTGCACCACAGGGATCTGCTGGGTTTGCAGACTCCACATGGAGTCAGGTGCCAGAGATAGAAACACTCGGTCACAGGCTGGGTGAGCACGGAGTGCGGCCAGAGACTGGGGAGATGGGAGTGACTGACTGCTTTTCTCTGGGGGCGCACTGAGGAGCGGGGCCCCAAGTTCTTGGCCTCTCTGGGGCAGAGATTGGGAGGCCGCCACTTTCACTCTAGGCCTCCAAAGCTGTAGGGAAAGCTTGCAGGGAACAAAAGCTCGCGAGAGCAAACCCGAGCCGATTACTTAGCCTGGACCGGCAAGGGTGGGGCAATTCCGCCTCCAGCAAAGACATTTGGGAACCAGGGCAACTGGCCCCTCCCCAGAAGATCAGCAAGAACAGCCAGCCAAGACCAAGTTTACCGATCAATGAGAACGGCAGAACTCCAGCACTAGGGGAATACTGCACATAGAATTCATGGCTTTTTTACCATGATTCTTTAGTCTTTCAAAGTTATTTTTTTAACTGTCTTTTTTTTTTTTGAATTTTTCTTTTTCCCTTTTTCAACCAACATCTTATCAATCCCTTTTTTAAAAAATATTTTTTATTTTTCATTTTTAGAGTCATATTCTGTCCCTTCATAGTAGTTAACCTTATTTTTGGTATATATCTATAAGTTGTTCTCTCTTTAAAATTTTGGGATACAGTTTCTTCTAACAGATCAAAATATATGCTATATCTCTAGTGTATGGCTTTGTTCTAGTCTCCTGCCTGATCACATTCCCTCCCTTTTTTTTTAAATCCTCTTTCTTTTTTCAACCAACTTATCTTATCAATTCCTTTTATAAAATCTTTTATAATTTTATCTTTACAGTCATATTCCATCCCTTCATCGTATTAACACTTATTTTTGTACATATATGTTTTTCTTTCTTTAAAATTTTGGGAGGCACTTTCTTCTAACAGACCAAAATATGCCCAAAATCTAGTGTGTGGCACTGATCTATGCACCAGCCTGATCATACTTGATCAGATTCTGTTTTTTTTTGTTTTGTTTTTATCTTTTTTAAAAAATTTTTTCTTTCTTTCCCTTTCTTTTCCCCTGGTTTCAGGTCTTTTCTGATTTTTCAGTGTATATTTTCTGGGGACATTGTTACCCTGTTAGCATTTTGTTCTCTCATTCATCTATTCTCCTCTGGACAAAATGACAAGACAGAAAAAATCACCTCAACAAAAAGAACAAGAGGCAGTACCGACTGCCAGGGACCTAATCAATACGGACATTAGTAAGATGTCGGACCTAGAGTTCAGAATGATGATTTTAAAGATACTTGCTGGGCTTGAAAAAAGCATGGAAGTTATTAGAGAAACCCTTTCTGGAGAAATAAAAGAACTAAAATCTAACCAAGTCAAAATCAAAAAGGCTATTAATGAGGTGCAATAAAAAATGGGGGCTCTAACTGCTAGGATAAATGAGGCAGAGGAGAGAATTAGTGATACAGGAGACCAAATGATGGAAAATAAAGAAGCTGAGAAAAAGAGAGATAGCTACTGGGTCATGAGGGCAGAATTCAAGAGGTAAGTGATACCATAAGACGAAACAACATTAGAATAATTGGGATCCCAGAAGAAGAAGAAAGAGAGGGGCAGGAGGTATATTGGAGCATTTTATAGCAGAAAACTTTCCTAATTTGGGAAAGGAAACAGGCATCAAAATCCAGGAGGCACAGAGAACCCCCCAAAATCAATAAAATAGGTCAACACCCCAACATCTAATAAAACTTACGAGTCTCAGAGACAAAGAGAAAATCCTGAAAGTAGCTCAGGAGAAGAGATCTGTAACCTACAATGGTAGAAACATTAGACTGACAACAGACCTATCCACAGAGACCTGGCAGGCCAGAAAGGACTGGCATGATATATTCAGAGCACTAAGCGAGAAAAATATGCAGCCAAGAATACTATATCCAGCTAGGCTGTCATTGAAAAGAGAAGGAGAGATAAAAAGCTTCCAGGACAAACAAAAACTAAAGGAATTTGCAAACACGAAACCAGCCCTACAAGAAATATTGAAAGGGGTCCTCTAAGCAAAGAGAGAGCCTAAAAGCAACATAGACCAGAAAGGAACACAGACAATATACAGTAACAGTCACCTTACAGGCAATACAATGGCACTAAATTCATATCTTTCAATAGTTACCCTGAATGTAAATGGGATAAATGCCCCAATCAAAAGGCACAGGCTATCAGATTGGATAAAAAAACAAGACCCATTGATATGCTGTCTGCAAGAGACTCATTTTAGACCCAAAGACACCCCAGGTTGAAAGTGAGGGGGTGGAAAACCATTTACCATGCTAATGGACACCAAAAGAAAGCTGGGGTGGCAATCCTTATATCAGACAAATTAGATTTTAAACCAAAGACTGTAATAAGAGATGAGGAAGGACACTATATCCTACTTAAAGGGTCTATCCAACAAGAAGATCTAACAATTGTAAATATCTATGCCCCTAACATGGGAGCAGCCAATTATATAAGCCAATTAATAACAAAAGCAAAGAAACACATCGACAACAATACAATAATAGTGGGGGACTTTCACACCCCCCTCAGTGAAATGGACAGATCATCTAAGCAAAAGATCAACAAGGAAATAAAGACTTTAAATGACACATTGGACCAAATGGACTTCACAGACATATTCAGAACATTCCACCCCAAAGCAACAGAATACACATTCTTCTCTAGTGCCCATGGAACATTCTCCAGAATAGATCACATACTAGGTCACAAATCAGATCTCAACTGGTACCAAAAGATTGGGATCATTCCCTGCATAGTTTCAGACCACAATGCTTTGAAACTAGAACTCAATCACAAGAGGAAAGTTGGAAAGAACTCAAATACATGGAGGCTAAAGAGCATCCTACTAAAGAATGAATGGGTCAACCAGGAAATTAAAGAATAATTTAAAAAATTCATGGAAACAAATGAAAATGAAAACACAACTGTTCAACGTCTTTGGGATGCAGCAAAGGTGGTCCTAAGAGGAAAGTATATAGCAGTACAAGCCTTTCTCAAGAAACAAGAAAGGTCTCAAATACACAACCTAACCCTACACCTAAAGAAGCTAGAGCAAGAACAGCAAATAAAGCCTAAACCCAGCAGGAGAAGAGAAATAATAAAGATCAGAGCAGAAATCAATGAAATAGAAACTAAAAGAACAGTAGAACAGATCAATGAAACTAGGAGCTGGTTCTTTGAAAGAATAAATAAGATTGATAAACCACTAGCCTGACTTATCAAAAAGAAAAGAGAAAGGACCCAAATCAACAAAATCATTAATGAAAGACTAGAGATCACAACCAACACCAAAGAAATACAAACAATTATAAGAATATATTGGAGCAACTATATGCCAGCAAATTAGATAATCTGGAAGAAATGGATGCATTCCTAGAGATGTATCAACTACCAAAACTGAACCAGGAAGAAATAGAAAACCTGAACAGACCTATAACCACTAAGGAAATTGAAGCAGTCATCAGAAATCTCCCAACAAACAAAGCCCAGGGCCAGATGGCTTCCCAGGGGAATTCTACCAAACATTTAAAGAAGAATTAATACCTATTCTTCTGAAACTGTTCCAAAAAATAGAAATGGAAGGAAAGCTTCCAAACTTGTTTTATGAGGCCACCATTACCTTCATCCCAAACCGAGACAAAGACCCCATCAAAAAGGAGAATTACAGACCAATATCCCTGATGAACATGGATGCAAAAATTCTCACCAAAATACTAGCCAATAGGATCCAAAAGTACATTAAAAGGATTATTCACCACGACCAAGTGGGATTTATCCCTGGGCCGCAAGGTTGGTTCAATATCCGCAAATCAATCAATATGATACAATACATTAATAAAAGAAAGAACAAGAACCATATGATCCTCTCAATAGATGCAGACAAAGCATTTGACAAAGTACAACATCCTTTCTTGATCAAAACTCTTCAGAGTATAGGGATAGAGGGGACATACCTCAATATCATAAAAGCCATCTATGAAAAACCCACAGAGAATATCATTCTCAATGGGGAAAAACTGAGAGCCTTCCCCCTAAGGTCAGGAACATGGCAGGGATGTCCACTATCACCACTGCTATTCAACATAGTATTAGAAGTCCTAGACACAGCAATCAGACAGCAAAAAGAAATCAAAGGCATCCGAATCGGCAAAGAAGAAGTCAAACTCTCACTCTTTGCAGATGATATGATACTTTATGTGGAAAACCCAAAAGACTCCACCCCAAAACTGCTAGAACTCGTACAGGAATTCAGTAAAGTGGCAGGATATAAAATCAATGCACAGAAATCAGTGGCATTCCTATACACCAACAACAAGACAGAAGAAAGAGAAATTAAGGAGTCAATCCCATTTACAATTGTACCCCAAACCATAAGATACCCTAGGAATAAATCTAACCAAAGAGGCAAAGAATCTGCACTCAGAAAACTATAAAATACTCATGAAAGAAATTGAGGAAGACACAAAGAAATGGAAAAACGTTCCATGCTCATGGATTGGAAGAACAAATATTGTGAAGATGTCAATGCTACCTAGAGCAATCTACACATTCAATGCAATCCCTATCAAAATAGCGTCCACTTTTTTCAAAGAAATGGAACAAATAATCCTAAAATTTTATGGAACCAGAAAAGACCCCGAATAGCCAGAGGAATGTTGAAAAAGAAAAGCAAAGCTGGCGGCATCACAATTCTGGACTTCAAGTTCTATTACAAAGCTGTCATCATCAAGACAGTATGGTACTGGCACAAAAACAGACACATAGATCAATGGAACAGGATAGAGAGCCCAGAAATGGACCCTCAACTCTATGGTCAACTCATCTTCGACAAAGGAGGAAAGAATGTCCAATGGAAAAAAGACAGCCTCTTCAACAAATGGTGTTGGGAAAACTGGACAGCCACATGCAGAAGAATGAAACTGGACCATTTCTTTACACCACACACAAAAATAGACTCAAAATGGTTGAAAGACCTCAATGTGAGACAGGAGTCCATCAAAATCCTAAAGGAGAACACAGGCAGCAACCTCTTCGACCTCAGCCACAGCAACTTCTTCCTAGAAACATCGCCAAAGGCAAGAGAAGCAAGGGCAAAAATGAACTATTGGGACCTCATCAAGATAAAAACTTTTGCACAGCAAAAGAAACAGTCAACAAAACCCAAAGACAACCGACAGAATGGGAGAAGATTTTGCAAATGACATATCAGATAAAGGGCTAGTATCCAAAATCTATAAAGAACTTCTTAAACTCAATGCCCAAAGAACAAATGATCCAATCAAGAAATGGGCAGAAGACATGAACAGACATTTTTCCAAAGAAGACATCCAAATGGCCAACAGACACATGAAAAAGTGCTCAACATTGCTCGGCATCAGGGAAATCCAAATCAAGACCTCAATGAGATATCAACTCACACCAGTTAGAATGGGTAAAATTAACAAGTCAGGAAACGACAGATGTTGGCAGGGATGCAGAGAAAGGGGAACTCTCCTACACTGTTGGTGGGAATGCAAGCTGGTGCAGCCACTCTGGAAAACAGTATGGAGGTTCCTCAAAAATTTGAAAATAGAGCTACCATACGACCCAGCAATTGCACTACTGGGTATTTACCCCAAAGATACAAATGTAGGGATCTGAAGGGGTACATGCACCCTGATGTTTATAGCAGCAATGTCCACAATAGCCAAACTGTGGAAAGAGCCAAGATGTCCATTGACCGATGAATGGATAAAGAACATGTGGTATATATACACAATGGAATATTATGCAGCCATCAAAAGGAATGAAATCTTGCCATTTGCAATGACATGGATGGAACTGAAGGCTGTTATGCTGAGCGAAATAAGTCAATCAGAGAAAGACGTGTATCATATGACCTCACTGATAGGAGGAATTCTTAATCTCAGGAAACAAACTGAGGGTTGCTGGAGTGGTGGGGGGTGGGAGGGATGGGTCGGCCGGGTGATAGACATCGGGGAGGGTATGTGCTATGGTGAGCGCTGTGAATTGTGCAAGACTGTTGAATCACAGATCTGTACCTCTGAAACAAATAATACATTATATGTTAAAAAAAAAAAGAAGAAGATGATAGCAGGAAGGGAAAAATGAAGGGGGGGAATCGGAGGGGGAGACGAACCATGAGAGACTATGGACTCTGAAAAACAAACTGAGGGTTCTAGAGGAGGGGGGTAGGGGGATGGTTTAACCTGGTGATGGGTATTAAAGAGGGCATGTTCTGCATGGAGCACTGGGTGTTATACACAAACAATGAATCATGGAACACTACATCAAAAACTAATGATGTAATGTATGGTGATTAACATAACATAATAATAAAAAAAAATTAAACATTTTCCAACACTCCAAAAAAAAAAAAAAATAAAAATTCAATCTGAGATCTATTATAAGAAGTTCTAGCAAAGCAGACTTAGAAGAGCCTATATGGTCTATCACTATTCTTGCTACACTTATGTAAATAATCAGGCCAAGTTTATTGAAACTAGACTTTCATTTTTAGATTTTATTTATTTATTTATTTATTTATTTATTTGAGAGAGAGAGAGAGAGCGAGAGCGCACAAGCAGGGGGAGCAGCAGAGAGAGAGGGAGAAGGAGGCTCCCCGCTGAGCAAGGAGCCCGATGCGATGCAGGGCTCGACCCCAGGACCACGGGATCATGACCCGAGCCAAAGGCAGACACTCAACCAACTGAGCCACCCAGGTGCCCTGAAACTAGACTTAATTTGTAAACACATTAGTTTTGTAGTTATCTTTGATAGAAATGGAGGTGATTGTACAGAGAAAAATTATGTTTCAGTAGAAACTATAATACACACTTGTGAATATTAAGATTCTAGTTCTGTTAATTGTTTTTGAGGTTTTTGTTTTCTACCTGTAAACTGGACTAGATACTGCATTCTCATTTCCTCCAATATCTGGCTACAACTTTCCAAACTGATGTTTCCAGTTTTTCTTTCACCCTTCTGACTTGGAATCATTGAGAACTAAAACTCTTTTTTTCCAAATCCATGCAAACTAAAGTGGGAAAACTTGATAAAGTTTCAGAGAAATCACCACAACAGCTCATGTCTGAATAATCTCCATGCCTGTTGCTGTATGGACCACTCAGAAAGATCACCAGAGACATCCAAACTGCAAATGAGGAAAATCTATCATCTTGCCACTGTCTGCCCTCACTCCATCTAAAGATGCTTCAAACCTAACATCTAGAAATCTTTTGGACTGGCTGCCTCCAGAATTTAGAAATTGGGATTATAATCTGCTCCAATCATTAACCTTCATTTTTTTCCTTTTGTTTCCATGGAAATGTCTCTTATTAAATATCTGATGCAAATATTTGCATCATATAGGCCTAACTTGGGCAACCCATCTTCATCACAGCCTCCCGAAATGAGACACAACCCTTTCACTGAACTGACCTATTATCAGGACTAAGACTGGTTCAGTGTGATATGGAGAATCTTACCAATTCAGGACAGAATCAGACCTACTTAGACCAGATGGCCCAATATGTTAAATAATTCCACAATATGACCCCAATCTTTTTTTTTTTTTTTTCCAAGTGAGAGAGAGAGAGCACAAGTGGAGTCAGGGTACAGAGGGAGAGGGAGAGAGAAAATCGTAAGTCTGCATGGGCTCGATCCCACAACCATGAGATCATGACCTGAGCTGAAATCAAGAGTCAGATGCTTAACCAACTGAGCCACTCAGGCACCCCAATTTGACCCCAATCTTTGAACAGATTCCTAAGTCCTTCAAGATCACTGACTTAGTTTCATTGCCAGACGCTTCAAGTTTGGTAGAGGGCTATGGACTGGATTTTAGACTACTGCCGGTATAATTATTATAAGATTTGCTACTCTAATCCTATTTAGATGTGTAATTTCTAGGTTACAAAATGCCCTACCCCTGACTTTTAGCACATCAGCTACCTAGGCAGTGAAGATCTCCACCACTGACTCTGATGCTCTGGTATCAGAGGGTAAATTATAGTATAAGTCCTGACAGCTATTTTTTTTTATTTTAATGCAAGTGACTGATTTAAGCTTTGATTTCCAAGGCATCCATTTCAATAAAGCATCTACTTCAAAGATAGCTATCCCAAATAAGCACATTGCCACCCACATGAATAAAGTGCTAGGCCTCCTCTCCCAACCAAGGCTCTTTTGTTTTAGAAATTTTGGTTGATTTTAATAACTGACCATTTGGGTCACTTATTTTTTCTTTTCCCATGCTTTAAATTCCTGCTCTTATGTTTTAAGTTCACCAATTAAGAGTGAGCCCACAAAACCCTAGGCCCCCCACTTTCAACCCCAATAAGCAGAACCCCAGGCTCATGCTCTCTCTCTCCCCCTGCCACTTTGCTTTTTGTCCCCAGGTGTGCTGTGTAACTGCCAGGTTTCTAAAGTAATAAACCTTTATTTTTTCAGTTTCTAATGGCTGCTGCTGAAGAACATCTTGTAGTCATACTATGAACCAGAAGGGCTGGTCGAGCCACATTGGTTACTGATAGGCTGAGACAACACAAAGCACTGTACACTTAAAGCTATACGTTTATGTCTATCATTTAGCTCTAGTACATGAATTTTAACATTTACTACTTTAATTTTAATTCATATCTAGATATTTTATTTTATTTTTTTATTTTTTATTTTTTATTTTTTTAAAGATTTTATTTATTTATTTGAGAGAGAATGAGAGAGAGCACATGAGAGGGGGGAGGGTCAGAGGGAGAAGCAGACTCCCTGCCGAGCAGGGAGCCCGATGCGGGACTCGATCCAGGGACTCCAGGATCATGACCTGAGCCGAAGGCAGTCGCTTAACCAACTGAGCCACCCAGGCGCCCCCATATCTAGATATTTTAAAAATTTCCTTTGTGGTTTTGCTTTAAGTCACAAAATGTGTAATCTATAGATTTTTAAACATATAAGCTTTTTTTTGCTATTATTTGTAATTGTTGATTTCTAATTTAATTTCAATGTAGAGATAAAAAAAAACTGTATGAACTTTGTTGAGGTTTATTTTGTGACTTAATAATACATGTTCAAATTTTATAATTCTTCTGTGCATACCTGAAAAGAATGTATGGGGATAGAAGCATCCATATTTACCAACCAAATCAAGCTTATTAATTTTGTTGTTTAAATTTCCCATATGCTTTTTATGTTTTGTCTCTCTGCAGTGCTAGTTTTTGACAGAGATGTATTAAAATCTCCCACTATTACTATAGTTTTGTTAAATTCATGCTATTTGGTAATTTTTCTCTATTTCACGTTCATGATTGCTATATCTTTCTGAGTATTGTTTCTTGTATTAATTGTGCTTTGTTCCTCTTAAGGCCCTTTACCCAAAATTCTATTTTATTGTTATTAATCCGGTAAAACCAGCTTTTAGCATTTACCTGGTAAGTCCTTATTACCCTTTTATCCTCAACATTTCTATGCATTTTTGCTTTAGATATATATTTTGTGATCAGTAAATAGCAAGATTTTGTTATTTTATCTGATCTTACCATCTCCATTAAAAATGTGAATAAATCTATTTACATTTGTAGTAAGATATTAACTGGAAGCTTTTTTTGGTCTCAGAAGTGCAGCCAGGGGCAATGGGTGGAGAATAGCTATATAATAAAGAAAGGAACTAGACCCATCTGTAGGACTTTCTTAGAGATAGCAAAACTATTTCTGTGCGCCCGCACACAGACACACCCACACCCACACCAGAAGGCAAAAAAGCTGGTTCTGCAACTTGTACCCCATTATCTTTCTCCAGCATATTTACAAGAAAGCTTGAGGGAATGAGAGAAGGGAAAGAGGGAGGGAGAGGAGGGGAAGAGAAAGAGGCAGAGAGAAAAAAAGGAGAAGAAGGAGAGAGAGGGAGAAAGAGGAGAGTAATTAGTTGGCCTCGTAGGAGAGTATTGTCTTCCCTATCCCATCTCCCAAGTCAATAAAGATAAGAGCAGGGATGAAGTGCTTGCCAGGAGGGATCTTGATGTCTCACAAACATCTCACCTGTGTGCATGCTGAGTGAAGACTCTCGCAGACTTGATGCTGCCTTGAGATAGAGCAGAGAAGAGAAAGTTTCTGGAGAACCTCAACTTTAGCTCCTGAAGTTGGCAGGGCCAGAGAGACTGGTGCCTGAAAGTTGCCCAGATAAGTTCTTCTTCTCCCGCTCCTCTTCCACTGTTTCCTTCTTCTTCTTTTAAATGAGTTCCACAATTTATTTAACTCATTTCCTGTTATTAGACATTTGGGTTATTCTTTGCCTCCCCCTTAAAAATTAGCTATTGAAATAAGACAACAATAAATATTCTTTTTCCTATTTGATTATTTTCTAAGGACAAATTTTTAGAAGTAAATATTCTGGGCCAAGAGGCTTGAATATTCTATTCTATTCTATTCTAGTTTCTTTTAAGAATTGTTTTATTTAAATTCAATTTAGTTAACATATACTGTATTGTTAGTTTCAAGGGTAGAATTTGGTGATTCATCAGCTGCATATAACACCCAGTGCACATCACATCAAGTGCCCTCCCCATCACCCAGTTACCCCATCCCCCCACCCACCGCCCCTCCAGCAACCCTCAATTTGTTTCCTATACTTTAGGGTCTCTTACGGTTTGCCTCCCTCTCTGTTTCCATCTTATTTTATTTTTCTTTCCCTTCCCCTAGGCTCATCTGTTTTGTTTTTTTAACAGCTCTATTTAGATATTTTTGACATTGGGCGCCTGGGTGGCTCAGTCGTTAAGCGTCTGCCTTCGGCTCAGGTCATGATCCCAGGGTCCTGGGATCGAGTCCCACATCGGGCTCCCTGCTCGGCGGGAAGCCTGCTTCTCCCTCTCCCACTCCCCCTGCTTGTGTTCCTGCTCTCGCTATCTCTCTCTCTGTCAAATAAATAAATAAAATCTTTAAAAAAAAAAAAAAGATATTTTTGACATATAAAAATTATATATAATTAAAGTGTACAACTTGATGATTTGATATGTGTACACATTGTGAAAAGATTACCACATCAAGCTAATTAACATATCCAACACCTCTACATCCCATAGTTACCACTGTGTGTGTGTGCACATTGAGAAGATTTAATTTAAGATCTATGCTCTTCACAAATTTCAAGTTTAAGATATGGTTTTTTTTAACTATCCTCACCATGCTGTACATTAGATCTCCGGAACTTACTCATCTTGCATAACTGAAATTTTGTACCCTTGACTAATATTATCCCATATCTCCTTCATATAGCCCCTGGCAACCACCATTCTTTTCACTGCTTCTATGAGTCTGACTACTTTAGAGTCCACATAGAAGTGAGATCATGCAGTAGTTCTCCTTCTGTGTCTTCCTTATTTCACTTAGCATAATGTCCTCTAGCTCCACCCATGTTACAAATGGCAGGATTTCCTTCTTTTTTAAAGCTAATATTCCATATATATGAATGGATAAAAGAAAAAATCTATCCATCAAAGGACATTAAGGTTGTTTTCATATCTTGGCTATTGTGAATAATGCTGCAATGACATAGGAGTGCACATATCTCTTCAAAGTACTGATTTTGTTTCTTTAGGATATGTACCCAAAGTGGGATTCCTAAATCATATTGTAGTTCTATTTTCATTTTTTTGAGGAAGCTCCATAGTGTTTTCCATAATGGCTGTACTAATTTACATTCCCACTAGCAGTGTACAAAGGTTTTCTTTCCTCCACATTCTCACCAACACTTGCTATCTTTTATCTTTTTGATAATAGCCATTTTGCCAGGTGTGAGGTGATATCTCATTGTGGTTTTGATTTGCATTTCCCTGATGACTACAGATGTTGAACATCTTTTCATATACCTGTTAGCCATTTGAATTTCTTCTTTGAGAAGTGTCTATTTAGGCCTTTTTCTCATTATTTAATCAGGTTATTTGTATTTTTGGCATTGAGTTGTATGATTTCCTTACACATTGTGGATATTAACCCCTTATTGGATATATGATTTGCAAATATTATTTTCCCATTACATAGGTATTTTTTTTTTTATTTTAATGTTTCCTTTGGTGTGCAGAAGCTCTCTAGATTGATGTATCTTTGCTTGTCTCTTTTTATTTTTGTGGCCTGTGCATTTGGTGTCGTATTTTGGTGTGGAAAAAAATCACTGCCAAGACCAATGTCAAGAAGGTTTTCCCCTATGTTTTCTTTCAGTAGTTTTATGGTTTCTTATATTTGAGTCTTTCATCCATTTTTAGTTGTTTTTTGTGTATAGGCATAAGAGAGGTCTATTTCGTTCTTTTGCAAGTAGCCATTCAGTTCTCCTAGCACCATTTGTTGAAGAGACTATCCTTTCCCCATGTGTTTTCTTGGCACCCTTATCAAAGATCAGTTGACCATAAATGTGTGCATTTTTTCTGGGTCCTCTACTCTGTTCCACTAGTCTATATATCTGTTTTTATGCCATACTGTTTTGATTACTATAGCTTTGTAATATAATTTGAAATCAGGTAGTATGATGTCTCCAGCTTTGCTCTTCTTTCTCAAGATTGCTTTGGTTGTTTGAGGTGTTTGTGGTTCCATCTGAATTTTAAAATTGTTTTTTCTATTTCTATAAAAAATATTGGGACCTTAATGAGGGTTGCATTGAATCTGTGGATAGCTTTGGGTAGTATAGACATTGTAATAATATTAACTCTTCTACTTTATGAACACAAGATGTCTTTCCATTTATTTTTATTTTTTTATTTTTATTTTTTTATTTTTAAAGATTTTATTTACTTATTTGACAGAGAGAGAAACAGCAAGAGAGGGAATACAAGCAGGGGGAGTGGGAGAGGGAGAAGCAGGCTTCCTGACGAGCAGGGAGACTAATGTGGGGCTCAATCCCAGGGCCCTGGGATCATGACCTGAGCTGAAGGCAGGCGCCTAACAACTGAGCCACCCAGGTGCCCCTCCATTTATTTTTAAATGGAAAATTTTAAATTTTCTTCATCAATGTTTTATAATTTTCAGTGTACAAGTTTTTCACCTCTTTGGTTAAGCTAATTCCAAAGTATTATATTCTTTTTGTTACTAATGTGAATGGGATTACTTTCTTATGTTCTCTTTTGGATAGTTTGTTGTTAGTGCATAGTAATATCACTGACTTTTGTATGTTGATTTTGTATGCTGCAACTTTACTAATTAGTTGAACGTATTTACTAATTGTTAGAAATTCTAACAATATTTTGGTGGAGTTTTTAGGATTTTCTACATACAGGATTCATGTCATCTGCAAACAGATAATTTTACTTCTCTCCTTCTGGTTTGATTGCCTTTGTTTTGTTTGGCTGCCTTTTCTTTCTTTCTTTTTTTTTTTTAAGATTTTATTTATTTGACAGAGAGAGACAGCGAGAGAGGGAACACAAGCAGGGGTAGAGGGAGAGGGAGAAGCAGGCTTCCTGTGGAGCAGGGAGCCTGATGCGGGGCTCAATCCCATGACCCTGGGATCATGACCTGAGCCGAAGGCAGACACTTAACAATTGAGCCACCCAGGCACCCTGGCTGCCTTTTATTTCTTTTTCTTGCCCATTTGCTCTGGCTAGGACTTCTAGTACTATGTTAAATAGCAATGGCAAGAGTGGGCATCCTTGCCTAGTCCTGGGTCTTAGAAAAAAAGGCTTTCCCCCCATTGATTATGATGCTAGTGGTGGGTTTTCATATATAGACTTTATTGTGTTGAGGTATGCTTCTTCTGTACCCATTTTGTTGAGTTTTTTTATCATGAAATGATGTTGAATTTTGTTAAATGCTTTTTCTGCATCTATTGAGATGATCATGTGGTTTTTGTCTTTTATTTTATCAACGTGGTGTATCACATTGATTGCTTTTCATATTTTGAGCCATCCTTTTCATCCCAGGGATAAATATCACTTGGTTGTGGTGTATTATTCTTTTAATGTGCTGTAGAATTCAGTTTGCTAATATTTTGTTGAGGATTTTTACATCTATGTTCATCAGAAATACTGGCCTGTAGTGCTCTTTTCTTGTATTTTCTTTGGCCATGGAATTAGGTGATGCTGGCCTCATAAAATAAGTTTGGGAGTGTTTTCTCTTATTCTTTTTTTGGAAGAGCTTAAGAAGGGTTGGTATTAGTTCTCCTCTGAATATCTGGTAGAATTCACCCATGAAGCCCTCTGGTTCTGGGCTTTTCTTTGTTAAAAGGTTTTTGATTACTGATTCAATCTCCTTATTTGTTATTCTATTTCTTTTTCATTCAGTGTTGGTAGGTTGTATGTCTCTAGGAATTTATCCATTTCTTCTAGGTTATCCAATATGTTGGTATGTAATTGTTTATAATAGTCCCTTATATGATCCTTTTTATTTCTGTGTCATCCATTGTAATGTCTCCTTTTTTATTTCTCATTTTACTTAGAGTCTTTTTTTTTCAGTGTAGCTCAGAATATGTCAATTTTGTCTTTCCAAAACACAACTCTTAGTTTTATCAGTTTTTTTTCTATTGTTTTTCTATTATTTCATTTATTTCCACTCTAATATTTACTATTTCCTTCCTTCCTCTAATTTTGGGTTTAGTTTGCCCCCACCTTCCCCCTAGTTCCTTGAGTTGTAAAGTTAGGTTGTTTATTTGAGATCTTTCTTCTTCTTAAATGTAGGCATTGATTGCTATAAACTTCCCTCTTAGTATTCCTTTTGCTGCATCCCATAAATTTTGGTAATTTTGTATTTTTGTTTGTCTCAATGTATTTTTAGAATTCCTTTTTGACTTCCTCTTTTGTCAATGGTTGTTCAAGAGTGTGTTGTTTAGTTTACATGTTTGTGAATTTTCCTGTTTCCTTTCTGTTATTGATTTCTAGTTTCATTCCACTGTAGGCTGAGAAGATACTTGGTAAGATTTCAATCTTTTAAAATTTATTAAGACTTGCTTTGTGACCTAACATGTGATTGATCTGTTGCTGTTGGGTGGGATGTTCTATACATGCCTGTTAGGTCCATTTGGTTTATAATATTGTTTAAGTTTGCTCTTTCCTTATTGATTTTTCTGCCTGGACATTCTATTCATTATCAAAAGTGGGGTATTTAAGTCTCCTACTATTATTGTATTGCTGTCAGTTTCTTCCCTCAGGTATGTCAATATTTGTTTTATATATTTAGGTACTCTGACCTGGGGTGTGTATATATTTATATTGGCTATATATTCCTGTTGAATTGACTCTTTGATCATTATATAATGTCCTTCTTTGTTTCTAGTGGCAGTTTTTTTAAAGTCTATTTTGTATGATACAAGTATAGTCATCCTTGTTTTCTTTTGGCTATCACTTGCATGGCACATCTTTTTCCATTGCTTCCCTTTCAGACTATGTGTGTCTTTATATTTAAAGTGAGTCTTCTGTAAATAGCATATCACTGGATCTTGTTTTCTTTTAATCTATTCACCCACTCTATGCCTTTTATTGGGGAGTTTAATTTATTCATATTTAATGTAATTACTGATAGATAAAATGCTTTCTATTGCCAATTTGTTAATTGTTTTCTGTTTGTTTTGCACTCCATGTCAAAAAGGCAGCCTTCAGACATTTCCCATGGCAATGGACGTACGACACTTATAACAGAATTCCCTATTACCTTTCCCCACATCTCTCCACTGCAACCCTGGAGGAGCTAAGGTAGCTCATAGAATATGGAAGGGGAACAAGAGCAGAGAGGAATCTAAAAAGTAAACCATGAAACTACTTCCCATTTCAAGTTCCCATGGCTTGGTCAGGTCTGAGCTGCAGGAGGGATAAGGGAAGGGTAGAAGCTTTAAAGTGAATGAGAAATTGAAATTTATATTCAGAGTGGACTAGACTTCTAATACCTGAAAATGAAGCATGTTTATTAATACTTGAAATTGACAAAAAGCTATGGGATCTTTCTGGGAAAAAGCAGATCATACAGAAGAAGTCTGAAGGGGATTAGTGGGAGGAAAACAAGTCTATTTCTTGATTGCATTTAACTAGTTCAACATGTTCAATAAACATGTTACATATTTATTGTGATTACTGATATATCTGGTCTCATTACTAAATAGTTATTTTGTGCTTCTATTTACTTTGTTTTTCTTTTTTATCTCAATATAATATTGATTAATTTTCCATATTCTGCTTTTTCTATTTTAGCTTTGAAAACTATGAATTATTAATTTATAAATAAATTTTCTTAAGGCCTAAAATATCAAGTTATTAGATATGTTTCTCTTCCTTTTGCATTTGACATAGATTTTTGGGTACTTTGGATAAAGTACAAATGATACAATCCACCATTTTATTACTGTCAGTATATACTTTTGGATTAACCTCTTTAAAACCAAAATATTACTAAACCTTTCTATAATTGGCCATTAATAACATATTTATCAATTTTTATGCTTGCTGTAATTTTGTATGTCCATGTCTTCTTCTGGGTTATCTTTGTTTCTTATTTTCTTATATCCTTTTCTGGTTGTGTAGTGAGCGTCTGTAGTTTTGCTCTCCTTGAATGCTAGTATAGTTGAGTATAAAATTCAAAATTGATCATTATGTCTCTCCAACACCATTATATTCTGGCACTTATTGTTTCTGTTGTGAAGATTTTTGAAAGTATAAAATGTCTTTCTTTTCAAGGTAATCTATCTTTGTGGTAGTTTTTAAGATTCTTCTTTATCCTTTATGTTCTACAGATCCATTATAATGCGACTTGGTATGATTTTACATTTATTTATCCTGCTCACTATTCAAAGTGTGTTTTAAGGGTGCCTGGGTGGCTCAGTCGGTTAAGTGTCCGGCTTCAGCTCAGGTCATGATCTCAGGGTCCTGGGATCGAGTCCCACATCAGGCTCTCTACTCAGCAGGGAGTGTGTTTCTCCCTCTCACTCTCCCTCTGTGTTCTCCCTCTCTCTCTAAAATAAATAAATAAAATCTTAAAACAAAAACAAAGTGTGTTTTAAATGTGAAGGCCACTAACTTTTGAATTCTGGAAATTTCCAGGTTATCATCTTTTCAAATATAGTTTTTTCCCTTTTCCTTCCTTTCATTTCCTGTTGATCTATTTTTATTTAATTTTATTATTTTTTTATTTTTTTTCTGTGGATATATTTTTTTTTTAAAGATTCATTTATTTTTTAGAGAGAGAGTGTGGGAAAAGGCAGAGGGAGAGGGAGAGTCTCAAGCAAATTCTCCGTGGATTGTGGAGCCCAATGTGGGGCTCGATCTCACTCCTGAGATCAGGACCTGAGCTGAAACCAAGAGCCAGATGCTCAGCCAGCCTTGCCACCCAGGTGCCCTGAATGTGGATCTATTTTTAGACCTGGCTTGGAAACTTTCAATATATCCTTTATATCTTAACTGCTTTTACTTATTTATTTCTTTGTCTTTTTGTGACTTTCTCACCACTGCCCCCCACATACTGATTATTTCTTCATTGTATATAATCTAGATTTTAGTCCTTTTGAATTTTTTATATTTCCACCTATAACTATTAATATGTTATTACAGTGCTGATGCAGAATAGACTTTTAAAAGATAATCATTCTGGGGTTATTCCAAGTTTGAGGAGAAATGTGCACTCCAGGATGCATGGATAGAGATTATTTCTTAGAATGTACCAATTACATTACGGGACACAACTGGGTGGATATGTTATATCTTACCTAATAAAGTCTGCTATTGTTTTTTCTTATGATACATTATAAGAATAATATACTTATAATGCTAATAACTTTGGTTATTCTTTTTCTTTAATGTTCTGAGTTCTTAGCTCTCTAAGGAGATGAGATATTTTGTGATTATTTAAAAAGAAGAGTGACAAAACAATGGTATTTTCAAAATAATATATGCAAGAATGTTTGAAGTCAGTTTTCATAATTCAATACATTAAAGAGGACTGGATAATGAGCACATTTTAAATATTTCAAATGCAAATAAAAGACAGCTAAATAGGTACTCTGCCTAATTTCTCCAGACAAAAGACTTCAGAACCCATCCAAACCATGTAATCCTTTTGTCTAAAAGGGAAAATCTACAGGACATGGTAAGAGATTAGAAACAGAGAACTTTAATGGAGAATATCTGGCATTGTTTTTTTTTTTTTTTGCCATTGTAATATAGTAGTTACTATGAAAGTTACAATGGTAAACTTCAAGTCTTCAAGTCTTAAGTTAATGGTTATTCCATGTCAACTGATTAAATGAAAGTGGTTTGAAATGTGATGATGTATTAATTAGTTTTCATCTGAACTGATTAGCTATGGAAATGTTTTTCCTTCTTCTGAGGAGCAAACAAAATTTATTAAAGGAAACAAAAAGCTAATGCCTAATAAATCTTCTAATTAATATAGCATCTGTCCTACTTCTTCAAATATATTCCACAATAGCAATTATAAAATGGGTAATAAGAAAACAAATTTCCTCTGGATTCTTACAGACCATTAGAAACTTGCTCAGTCTTTAGCATTTGAAATGGATCAGGCATTCCTTTAAATAAAGATCTCATTTTTTTGAATCCCATTTCTATTCCTTTCTTCCTCTATGTCCTCTGTTGTTGTCTTCAACCCTCAGTTCTACTTGATTTGCTGTCTCTTTCACAATTTCATTCAAAGTATTAAACTGTTCTCAGGACATCAAATATTGTTTCTTTCTGGTAATCAAAGTCTACTTCTACAGTTCTGATACCAATCTAAAATGTCCATTGTGTATTTCCAGCTGCCTACTAAACACTCATATTTGGCTATTCAGTGAGAATTTCTATATAACATTGTTGAAATTTATTCCAAAGGAATGCTTATGGAAGACTTAACTTTGTCCAGACCACAGTCCTAGGTGTTGGGTCTATATAAATCATGACGCATAAGGAACTAGAATTTAAGGGGAAGAAAGACCCATAAACAAATAGTTACAGATACAATGTGATGAGGGCTGGGAACAGAGAAATGTGCACAATGTGTTATGGGTGCCAAGTGGCGCTGGCTGATCCCCTAAAATCCTCCCTCCCTACTTCTCATTCAAGCTCAAAACACTACCGTCATCTTTGACTCACTTTTCCTACATTCCATATTACTAAATTAATTATCAAAACCCATTTGTGATTTTTTCATTGCAAAATCTCATAGAAATCCTGTCCTCCTCTATCCTCAACTCCTTGCTATCCCCATTGTCACTGTGCTGGTCCAATCTCTCTAAATTTCACATGGATTGTTTTCATATCCCATTAACTAGATTCCCTGTTTAAATCTCTCCTATTTAAATCTCATTGTCGTAATGTTAGGTTATTATCAGTGTTGGCCACATGATTAGATGAATACCTGACATCAAAAACACCTAGAATTACCACTTTGGTGTCAACATCACCCATAATGATTGAATTATACTAGTCAATATTAATAATTTCAAATGAAGCCAACAAACAGTTGCAGACATTGAATGTCTCTCCCAGTCTTTTCAGCGTTGAGGTGAACTTCTATTATTTCATTATCTCGCTTATTGAACGCAGGTCTACCACCTAAAATCTGTAAACTTTATCCAAGTTGTTTAACTTTTCTGGGCCACTTTTCCTTATCTGTACAATAGATTATTTCCCAAGGTTTTGTTTTTTTTAAAATACATATAAGTATGAAAACTAGTGCTTAGCACATAGTAAATCTAGCTGCTCTAATAATCCTTATTATAACCCATTCTCTCCAAGTCTTAAGACATTTTGCCTCTTACTAAATTTATAACACTTTTGTGTTATAGTTTTTTGTATATTTTCTCCATCCTATTGAACCACATGCTCCATGAAGGCAGGGATTGAATCTTATTTGTCTTCAGGCATGACTTGTGAACCAATTTTTCCTTGGCCTATGATTTGTCACCCAATAGGATTTGACAGATTCCTGTTTGATTCACAGTTGATGGGGACAAAAAGCACCAGAGCTCAATTAAAATGATACTTGAAAGATACCTGGTATCACTAAAATCTATGGAATTATGCATTAAATGGTCCCCAAAGAATCAGCTATTTCAAAAATTAAAAATTATTACAAAGAGATTAATATATCATGTTATATCATATATCATGTACCATAAAAATGTCAAAAGTAGCTTTATTTTACATTACTATATTTCTTGATGGTGCTCTAGCTAGACAAGTAAGGCTTGCTGAATTTGAACATGGATAATAAAGCTCACACTCTAAGAAAATGTTTAAAATATGAAATAGAACGAGGGATGGTGGTAGAGAACTCCTTGGGAGAATGCACTTAGGGGATCTTTGAATCTCAACAGTTTGAATTCTTTTCACAGCACATAAATGATTTAACAGTAACACAGAGTGGCCAGAGTAAATTATTTCCATTTCTATCACTGCACAACCTATAATAAATAACCAGATAAGATGCTGAATGATTATACTGTTATGATGTATGCTGATCTGATCTGAGTTTTCGTTTTCTTTTTTGTTTTGTTTTGTTTTGTTTTGTTTTGATTTCTGATGCCTTGGATCCTTGCCAAATCATTAAACAAGTCACATCCAGCTGAAGCTGGCTTGAACAGCTTCAACATAACTTGCAAAGGCTAGTTCATCAAAACCCTTAGGATCACACAAATAAGGGGAAAATACCAAGGGGCCTCTCCTATTTGTCTTTCTGGCTATCTGTGTTCCATTGGAAGGAACGAAAATAACATGAACAGTATTTAAATGCTCTGTTTTGACCGATTATTAAGATTCCTTCTACAACCTGTCTGCTCCCCTCTGATCAAGCCAAGTCCAGAAACACAGCAGAATATCTCTAAAGCAGCTACACATACATATAAAACAAAAAATGCTAGAAAAGAAGGAAGAATGGAAAAATCAGGCCAGTTTGATTATTTTGGTAGAGTTGTGGGGGGTTTAAAACCAAGACACATGCTAGTGTGGTAGAGTATATCAGAGTAGTTGACTGGTGCAAAATTTCTTTTTTTCAAGATTTTATTTATTTGACAGAGAGAGACACAGTGAGAGAGGGAATACAAGCAGGGGGAGTGGGCGAGGGAGAAGCAGGCTTCCTGCTGAGCAGGAGCCCGATGCAGGGGCTCGAAACCAGGACCCTGCGATCATGACCTGAGCCAAAGGCAGATGCTTAACGACTGAGCCACCCAGGTGCCCCTGATGCAAAATTTCTTGCACAGAATTTAGTTACTGGTGGCTCAAGTGCTGTCAATCTCACCTTTTCTACTATGTAATCAATAGTTCCAACCAAGACCTCCATGGGAGGCCAGGTTCTTATCCTCTGAAATGAGAGCCCACCCTCTGTATGAGATTTCCTACCATGGGGCCAGCTCTGATACAGGCAGTGGGACACCAACTCTGACTACTCTAAGTCTTTTTATAAATATTCTTCTAATGACACAAATTTCACTGTGATGAGCACAGGCTTGGATCCCTGTCTTATACTCTTTTCTCTAAGGCTGAATTTTAAAAACACATGGGGCTTTCCATAGCGAGGGACACTGGGGAATCCACACTGGATATAAAATTAAGGAGATTCTGAGAATTACAGAAGATAGAACACTCCAAAACTACCTAAACTGAGTTATGTCATAAATGACTATCTTTGGTATAGACCAAGGATTGGCCAAACTACACCCTGTGAGCCATTTCTGGCTGTGAGTTTTTGTAAATAAAGTTTTACTGGGACATGGTCATGCCCATCCATTCATTTACACCTTGCCTATGTAATGCCTTTTTTTTTTTTTTAAAGAGTTTTATTTTTTATTATTTTTTTAAGATTTTATTTATTTATTTGAGAGAGAGAGAATGAGAGACAGAGAGCATGAGAGGGAGGAGGGTCAGAGGGAGAAGCAGACTCCCTTGCTGAGCAGGGAGCCCGATGCGGGGCTCGATCCAGGGACTCCAGGATCATGACCTGAGCTGAAGGCAGTCGCTTAACCAACTGAGCCACCCAGGTGCCCCATGTAATGCTTTGTTTTGATCTAACCTGTCAGAAATGAGTAGTGGCAACAGAGACTGTATGGTCCTCAAGCTTAAAATATTGACTGTCTACCCTTTTATAGAAAAAATTTGCTGACCCTGATATAGAGTAACTGAGCAAAATCATCTAGGCTCAGTTCTTTGTAAATTGTGTTTATTTGGGTGGGAAATAACATGCACATAGATGAAAATCAGACAGGCCTAAGAGAATAGGTCAGAGCAACAATACCCTCCAGGAAGGCACTTACTGGTATGTCTATTATGACAGGCCGTACATATGGTGTTATGAGAGGCAGTACAATATCACCTTGAACTGCGATTTGACCCATAGTTCTACCATTTAATGGACCTAACAAACCATGCCTCACAGGGTTATTATCAGGATTAAATGTTATGGCTTATGTGACAACACTTAGTACTCACAAAACTGTCGTGTTTTTTCCTTCCAGTCTTCCTGTCTTCACAGTTGCTGGCACAGATCTGAACACATCATCCACACCTGACTTTGACACATTTTGAATAAGGATTGGCACTTGTCTGGAATTGCATCCTGACTCTCACTGGTGCTTTTCCTTTGGGTGATGCAGAGCTTCCAAATCCTTTAGGATTGCCATTGTGAGTATCTATGACAGTCACCTATGGCTTTGAAATCTTTGCCTCCTTTCTAGAACCTAGAAAGCATAAAGAAGAAGCCTCATATACAAAAGGGAAGCAGAAATTATTTGTCCATAATTAAGTATAGGTTAAAATACTCATTTAGCACTCATGATGATAGATTATTATCAATGTTAGTCATATGATTAGATCAATACCTAACATCAAAAACACCTCAAATTATTACTTTGGTGTCAACATCACTCATGGTTACTGAATTATACTAGTTAATATTAATAACTGCAAACGAAGTCAACAAACAGTTGCAGACATTGTCCAAAGTAACCTGATGTAAATTCAAAAATTATTTTTGTTTGTTGAAAATATAAAAATACATTTTATATTGAAAACAATGTTTAATAATTTTAATGCTGTATTATTAAAATGATAATAGCTAATATTCATCAAGCCCTCTCTCAGTGTCAAGCAGAGTAATAGATTGCACATTTATCATCTTAATCTTTAATACAACCTTATGAGAAAGGTAAAATCATTATTTTCATATTATAAGAATTTAACACTTAGGAAAGTTAAAATGACAACCAAAATATATAAATTGGCAATAGCATTTCACTGACAAATTATACAATATTTAATTCACAAAAAGAATATGTTTTAAAAATATTTGTCCTAACAGACGAGATTGGGCGTGTTCAAGGTGGTATTGCCATAGACAAAATATTTGTTGTAACAGAAGAAAATCCTGGGCATGTCAAGTAAGACAAAAGCTGCTGCTCTGGGCTCTATATCTCCTCACTATATTTTTGTGTGCTGAGTCCTTTGTATATCATTGATCTTGAGTTAATTTGATTACACATCATTTCCATGATGATTAGGTGTCACTAGTCAATTGCTTTTCCAGATTCAATGTGATTTTTGAATATTTATTTAAATTTTGTTCTCATCAACATTTTTAAGTAGCTTTTTAAAAAGTCAAAGTATTCTATAAATTATAATAGAAAGCAGCATCCCCCTCCCCATTCCATCTCTCCTTAACTCCAAGTTGCACTCTTCAGAGTTAACTACTTTCAAATTTTACCTGTTTTCTGTGGTATTTGTCTTCATATTTCCAAATAACATATGCTGGTATTTGCAAGATCAACATTTTTCTGTTTTAGGCATGACCTGCTGATCTGTAAAATGGAAAATGAGGATTTAGCTCTCTTATACTTTTCCTACATGCTATGCCTGTGCACAGACTTCCTTGTACATATACATCCCTTTCATCCATCCTCCCAATATGATTATGAAACAATTTCTTACTAAAACATTATTCAGTGACACATTAATATGACTATGGAATATTTATTCACAGCTGAGTCATATAGTATAGTATGATTATATTTCTACAACTTTTTGTTTTCCCGGGAGTCAGTAATCTCATGATTTTTCCTCTGCATAGTTTTCAATAACAATCTGCTCTCAAACTTGGACAGAGCTGTAATTTTCCTCCCAAATAGGTCAAATATGTCAATTGCCCGATCTGTTCCATTTCTTCTGGAACCCTCTGGCCTTCTTGCTCCAATCTGGACTAATTGCCACAAAGCTGTCATCTTGAGAATTCTATTGTATCAGGTTTATTCAAACCTCTGTATTTTTACTTGTTTTTGTCTATGTTAGCTATAGATTTCTGAGAGAAGTGTTTAAAAAGATCTCCCACTCTGCCAAAAGATTGGTTAATTTCTTGTGAACAAAGAAATAAATTACACTTGTGGTTGAGTCTGAATACTTTTTTGCTCTTGTATTCCACGTTTTCCTCATTCTTATATTCCTTTTGTTTAGCTGCTGTATGTCCTTGAAAAATTATTTCACAGAGGGTTTTGGGTAATAAAAATCTCTGTCTTTCAACATCTGAAAAGAAGGACCCTATTTTGCCCACTCATGTTAATTTTTATTTTCTTGGTTACATGATTCTTATTTCAAAATGATTTTCCTTCACATTGCTTTGTGTATCTTAATTTTTAAACTCTTCTGGGTAAACCTGATACAACATATAGATTTCATCATAAAAATTACAAAACAATCCATGTATTATAAAAAAGGGTCAGCAGACTTTCTTTAAGTTGCCAATACATTTGAATTTGTTTATACAGAATATTAACTATATAACAGGTTACACCAAAACTAACATATTAGGGGCCATTGTCAATAGAAGATTAAGTAAATATGAAATTATAATTTAAGTCATTATTAGAATAAAATTGAAAGTTAAATTTATAAAATTTGCATTAATCTAGAATTATAAGAATAATACTCATTATATAAAGTGAGGTATGAGGTAGAGACTTTGTTCTGCAGGGGAAACCTGAGAGATCATTATAGAATAACCCTTTTATTTTGCAGATGAGAAAACAAAAGCCCAGAGACCTGCTGAGGGTCATGCAACTTGTTAGTGATCCAGTCAGGACAAGAACTCCTAGACCACACTGGAATGTTATATTAACTGTATTTTCCTAACTATCATCTTTATTCATTTTTCCTCACACCCCCCAACCCCCCAACCCCCTTATAGAATTCTACTCCTCTATTATTATTCTTGCTACAAAGAACTTAATGTTAAAGTTATTTATGTATGTCTGTTTCTTTCACTAGAACATGAACTTTTACGCCTGGAAGTCTAGGACCATGTCTGATTTATCTTTGTAGTTTTGCACATAGTAGGTGATCAATAAATATTTGTTTAATAAATATTCTTTCTCAGTTATTATCTTTATGGTATTGTCAGTTTGCCAGGAAGGACAATATATTTAAAAGAATTTAGCACTTAGATTTGTTATAGCTTTAATAATAAAGCAATAGAACTATTTAATATCTAATCTTCATTTTAGAGATGACTCGATTCGGGGAGCTGAGCCATAATGTCTCTGTCATGTTTTTTGATATATACATTATAGAAAAGATGTGTCTCGAGCAGCTGAGCTTATCTTATCACCCTAATGGTCTGTGACTCAATATAGCATAGACAGGCTTTTCTTAGAGAGGTGAGTTTGAGTGACCCCCCAGTTCTCCCCAGCACCAACTTAATCTTGTATTTCTCAACATTCAGCCCACATTCAGTCCCTGCAGCTGGTGCATGTTTAAAAGATTTTCACTCACACTGTTTTGCCAGTGTGATAGATTTTATTCACCAGCTGGGATTTTCATGTGTTCCGTAGCTTCCTACAGCTTTTCATTGGGCTTGGGTCTCTCTGCTTCCCTCATATTGGTAATGATTCTGGAATAATGGAAAAGGGCTCAGATTCAAGCTTCGCAGCAATTTAAATATCACTTTTATCGTTTTCTTCCTCACATTTCTACAGCATCCTGTCTACTAATATTAACACCACAGCTTGAGGCAGGCACAAACCAATTTGTCTTTATGGATTCTTTGACCCCCTAAATGTCCTTGCTCTGTTTCTGAGCCCTTCCAACACAAGTCGGGCCTTAGCCCAATAAGGTTATATCTACTTGTCCCCTACAAAGGCAAGTAAAAACTAAGACAATATTTACCCTTTCCCTCATGGCAAACAGGCTGTACAAGTTATAAATGTACATAGATCCCTGCTTTCTTTTAGTAATTCAAGTAGGAAATCTATATATTTTGAGGATGTGTAAAGTGGATTTTTTATTGAATGAGAGTACCAAGTTCATGGAATGAATTGCATACAAATTTATTTAAATTACTGTGGTTGACATTATAAAAAACTTGGATTCCTAGTGAGGTCTTTATGGAATCTAAGTTATGTTTTTAACATTTTGTTGAGGGGATGACCAGAAAAATAATGCTTATTTCCTACTGAATTCAGAGAAAATAGAAGAGCATTTTGTATTGAATACCTTCCTCTATCTTCTCAGCACAAATGAATGACTAAATCTGTTATATGAAAACATCATAGCAGATGGTCTTTTCCATTAATGACTTCTAATGAAATAATAAACATGCTGAAGAGAAAGACATGAGAGATTGCAGATCAGTTGTGCAGTAAGTAATTTATCTCAGGACCCAGAGGTCAACCAATGAGAAAGCTGCCATGAGAGTAAACATAGAATATCCTCTTCTTTCTCTATTTTGCTGGTCACCTCTAATACCCTGAATGATCTATTCAAATTATTGAGTCGTCATTGGGAAGTGTCCCAGAAAAATACTCTGTGATTCACACAGATGAACATAAAAAGGATAGTCTCATTTATGACTATATGCAAAAGTTATGAGGTAGTAACAAATAGAATTCAGCAATGTTTCATGATAATAATGTGGTAGTACCAAGTAGGGTTTATTCTAGGAATAGAAGAGTATTTCAATATTAGGAAATCTATCAACACAATTGATTACATCACCAAATTCAATAAGAAAAACAAAATTATGACATCAGTACATGTTGAAAAGGCATTTAATACAGTTCAGAAGTCTGTCCTAGTAAGTAATAAGTGGAAGGAATCTACTTAAATAAAATAAAGGCGATTTTCAGGAAACCAATAGAAAATGTCATTCTAAGCAACAAAACTCTAAAATCATTTCAATTAAAAGCAGTAACTATTTAGGAAGATCCACTGATAGTAATTATTATTTTACCACTGTCTTAGAGATTCTAGTGACTGAAATGAGCCAGGAAAAGTAAATAATATGAATAGGCATTGGAAAAGACACCACTAAGACAGGTGTGCTGAATTGTTCGAATGTTAATTACAAAGAGAACTGTTTTTCAAAAGCCCTTCTTCCCTGTGATTTTGTGCAAGAGTTGGCCAAAAAGTGAAAGTCACATGAGACTTGAGAGGTGAACATAGAGCAGTAACCACTATCTCTGAAGACCTTCTGAGTCAGAGATGATGAAGGACAGACGCAGGGTTGCCTAGTGAATTCCAGTTTGTCATTATTTTTCCCTCCGCCACATCCAATTCTACTTCCTGCCTGGCAGATCTGCTGATCCACAGCAGGCCCAGGCCCTCCACCAGAAGCTTGACTAAAGACCTCGGAAGTGGGAGCTGTGCAGAGGTGTCAGCTTTCCAGAAACTTTCCTACCAATTTCCTTTAATGTTCCCTCTCTTGCACCTGAATGTGTAGCTTTCCAGATTTTCAGGAACACACAGTTAAGAAGGTTGGGTAGTGACTCTTCTCTGATCTTCCAACTTCCCCTTGTGGGTCTTTACTTCCTAACAGCTCTCACTGTTATGTAAGGCCTTGTTCCTATAATTAAACCTCATTTCATACCAGTTGTTTTGCTTCTCTGACAATTCTGACTGATAGAATTAATAATCTGTTATGGGTGTGGATATAGATAAATGCTAAAAATAGATGTACTTTAGCAATATGGACCTAGAAATAAAAATGGAAAAATAGTCGTGTTTTTTCACAATGGTGACAAAAACTATAAAATAACTAGGAATAAAATTACAGAGGCACAGCATTATCTGAAGACAATAATAAAATCTTACTGAAGGACAATAGAACAAAATCTAAACAATTAGGAAGGCCTTTCATGTTCTTGGGTGGAAAAACCAAAGATGATAAAATGGTAATTCTCCCAAATTAATCTAAATTAATCTAATTAGGATCCTAACAGAATTTAACAAAAGTGATCTTTATTATTATTTAAAAATTCTTAGGTAAGAACAAATATCCTAGAATAATCTACAAAGATATGAAAAAGAAGTGTATGTGGTGGGAGTTCTCTACTATATATAAGAACATACACAGCTTTTGTAAGAAATCAATATGGTATCAGCATAAGAACAAATAGGTCAGTGGACAGAATAGAAAAATCCAGAAATAGATCATTATATATATATGAGAACTTAATATAGGAAAACGTTGTAGCTCAATTTGGTGGGGTAAATTATACTTTACTTAAACAATAGTGTTTGTTCATAGAGTGATCTATGAGCATGAAAAGAGAGTCAGAGGGATACATAGGTTGTTAATGCAAGTTATCCGTAAGGTGAATGTGGCACAAAAGGCAGGAGTTGGGGAGAAGAAAGAGACAAAAAGAAAAATAAATCACTAAGCTAACTTAGAATGTATGATTTATACCATGCCTAAATAATTATATTTTCGTGTGAGTGTGTGCAAATATATATGGAGAAATGGATAGGAGAGAGAGATGTACTGACCTGTAAGAATATGTATGATATGTCAGTGAAGAAACCAAGTTGAAAATTAACATGTATAATTTGATTCTGTTTAGATAAAAACAAACAGATGTACTGTATTTATCAGGGTTTAATCAGAGAAGCAGAACTTCTGGGAGACATATACAAGAAGGAATTTATTATAGGTATTTGACTATAATTTGATGCAAGGTCAAAGCTGTTGCTTCTGTGTCCAGTGTTGGGCCTGAAGTCTTCAGGGCAGGCAGCTGGAAAGGAAAGAACATGAAGTGGCATGCAATTCCAAGGGTAAATTGGGGGCTAGGAGGACACACTGGAACCCAAGAGACTCTTTAATTTCCTCCAAACCTCCAACTTCGATGATGTGGGTGACTTGCAGAAGCTGATGCCCTTGGTCATGGGGTGGAAAATGCAGCTGACTCAGGAGTAGGAGAACATGGAGGAGATCCTCTGTGGGAGCTGGAGAATCTGTGGCAGAGCTGCCACCTGATGACAACAAGGTGAACCGGCAGACCCATAAAAGTGTGTATAAGCTGCCATAACATCTGATCCTATACTAATCTCCTCAATTTAATTATTCCCGCAGCTTCATTTTTGCCTTTCAAATATGCAAATTTTCCCATGGCCGCTCTTAGCCTACAACCACATAAGGAAGGGAATTCTAAGGAAAGGAATTCTGGTAAATGTAGCCACTACAAACAGACACACACACACACACAACACCCCTATGTTAAGTGTATTTATACCTCTATGTTGGTATGAATATGGAGAAAGGCATGGAAAGATACACCCCAGGCTTGTTAAGCCTAGTTCCATGGGGAAGTTGGTGGTAGAGGGATGTGACCAGAGGCTAAATGAAACATGATACACTTATACAACACAATGCCATGCAGCTGCTGCAAAGAACAAGCCGGGTCTGTATGCACCCTTAGGAAAAGATACTCCAGGGTTGTGATGTTAAGTGGAAAAAAGCAAGACACCAAAAAATATCTAAAATATAATCTTATTTATTGAAAAATAGCCCAGTATGTTTAGAGATAGAGATATAGGTCTACTTAACTGGCTACTTAATATCTGTGAGCAAGCTGTTTAATATCTGTACACCTTATTTTCCTCATTTGTAAAATGGATATAGTAATAGTAATGATAGTATCTGGATGGTAAGAGTTGTCATGAAGATTAAATGAGAGCCATAAAGTGCCTAAAATAGTGCTTGGCAAATAGCAAGTGCTTAATAATATTAGTCATCATTATCATTATTTTGTTATTTCTATCATTATTGATATATCTGAATGGAAATCACTTTCCTCCTTCTCCTATCCTATCAACTCAATTCTATCCTGTCAAATCAAGGAGAAAAGGAGGAAAAGAAGAGGATCTGATTTAAACAGAGCTGCCCCAGAAGGTTGTCACTGGCCCATGGGTCAGTGAGTTGTAACCCTGGGTTGTCATTAAAAGGATGTTGATGGCTAAAAGACGCAAGGTCAAGCAATGCTTATCCAGAAAAAAAGCCTGGGATTGAGACAGACAGTTCTGGCTGTGTGGGTAAGTGTGTATGTGCACGTGCATGTGTGTGTATTCTCACATTGTTAGCATAAACGTGCTTGTGTATACATTGGAAAGAACCAACACAACAACTGAGAATGAATGCACATAAGGAAAAGTTTTTAAATACTGCAAAGGTGAGGTCAGAGTGCTATATAACCCTGTTTTCTGAGTCACACAAGAGAGTTAAAAGAAGAGACTGCCAGTACACTCATTTACACAACCTGAGCCCTGCAATTTATTTCACTGTATTTGATGTTAGCAGGGAAGCATTTATTTATTTAAAATTACTCAGAATACAGCACAAAGAGCTATTCTGTAGGTATGGAATGTGTCTAAACTGCAATCAAATCTCCCTCCTGCACTTTTGACACAGTGAGACCACAGTAAAGGCAACGTGAGGTTTCTTTTGTTTCTAGATGTTGCTGGAGGAAATATAACAATGGGGCATGAACATGGTTCTCAACCTTTTTTTTTTTTCATTGGGGCACACGTGGCTGACTAATGTTCCTCAGCACAATGCTCTTCTAAATGCAATTCCCAGTACACTGGCCATTACTTCATCTCATTCACTGCCACCCAAGAGAGCATTTCAAGATACAAATGAGTGAGACTGACATTGGAAGAGGATAACCTTGAAGACATTCTATTTTTTAATTAAAAATGTAATGCATGAATATATTCTTATTGTAAAAGACTTAAATAGTATGGAAATATATAGAATATACTCCTGTATCTGCTCTCGCACACCCAAAGTCCTCCTCTCCACAGACAGAATAAATTATTAACAATTTGATGTGTATCCTTCTTATATTAAATTGGCATTTGTACACATTTATATGTTTGCATGTGTTTATCTATACCTCCACACACAGTGGGTTATTTTTCCGTAAATAAGATTATATTTTAGATATTTTTTCAGTGATTTGCTCGCTTTTCCACTTAACATCATATTGTGTTGCATATACATACCATATTTTATTTAACCTCTCCCCAGTTGGTGGACATTTATGTTGTTTCATTTTTATTATTAAAAACAATGTTGGACTGAGCATACTTGCTCATCCTTGAACATGCCTTTTTATGCACAAATGTATTTATGAAGAACAGATACCTAGAAGTGGAATTGCTGGGTCAGAGAATAACCACATTTTAGGTTAGTATTTAATTAAATGCAAAATGTCCTAAAAATCTACCAATTTACATTTTCTCCAGTGGCATATTTTTCTCTTCATTCAAAAAAGGCTTAAACAGTGGCTACTTACCTACCTACTTACCTACCTATCTCCCTCTTCCCTTCCATCTATCTAACATGTGGAGGAAAATAAAGGAGATCAAGAGGTATCAGGATTGATAGGGGCAGGTTGCATATTTAAATTAGGTACCTTGCTAAAAAGGTAATCTCTGAGGAACGCCTGAAGGAAGTCCTGGACCGAGCCACCCAGACATCTGAGAAAAGAGGATTTGAGGTAGAGGGAAGTGAAAGTATCTGAGATGGACAGATAGTGAGGACTAGTAGGAAAAACAAAGAGGCCTGAATTGTGGCAGGACTGAAGTGAGCAAGGGGAAAGTAGGAGAGAGAGAATGGGTGTATGAGACTGTACATCTCCTCAGGTTATTACCAAGAATTATTCATCTTTGAAGTGTTAGCAAGTCTGCTTGCAAATTCACTCCCTTTTTTCAAATTTATTCTGATTGATTACTAATTAGATGAACATTTTCACATGAACATTGGCCATTTTAGTGATCATTCTACATTTGTCTTTTCATATCTTTTTCTCATTTTTGATTGGATTTTTCTTACTGATTTTTAGAATCTCTTTATATATTCTGATTATTACTCCTTTTTCAATTATATGTGTTACAAATATTTTCTCCCAGTTTGTCTCAATTTTTATGAAATCCAAACTGTACATTTTATTTATGACTTCTGGGTATGATTTTTAGCTTAAAAATAGAGAAATATTTTCTTATATTCTCTTCTGATAGTTTAATAAATTTGTTGTTTATTATGTTTCATTATTTAATCCATTTGAGATTTATATTTGTGAATGTGATAGTTAAGGTATAATAATATATGTAATATATGCATATATATTATTTTTACCGTTTCTAATTTGGAATCTAGCATTAATATGTTAGAATTTCAAATATGTTAATGTTTCTGTACCCTCTATTCTGCTCTATTATTGTATTTTCCTGTCAATACCACACTGTTTCAATTATTTAAGCTTCATAATGTATTTAGGTACCTGATATGGATTGCCTGTCTTTACAAAATATTCCTGGAGATTCCATTACAGATGAATCTGAGAATCAGCTTTTATTGCTATATTATTTAATTTTATAGATTAATTCAAAGAGAATATCTGTAAAATATTAAGTGTTTTCATCTAGAAAATAGAATATCTTCCATTTACTTAGATTTCCTTTCATAATTTTCAGTAAATTTTTACCGTTTTGGTCCATGTAGATCTTGTATATTTTTGTTAGGTTTGTTCCCTTGGCATTTTGTGCTTTGTGTTCCTATTTATAAATACGGTGTATTAACTTTTATTCTTTACTATCCTGATTTAACTTTATTAGATAAATTCTGGGGGGAAACCCCACAAAACCCTGTAGTAAATAAAGATACAAGGTAGTTTTACTCTGATTGCAGTCATTTAATAATCTATTGCTAGGAATAGAGGATCTGGATTGATTCCCTCATCAGAAAAATCTCTGGGATATGACAAATCAAAGAGATTACCTTTAGCCTTTGCTTTGGGACATTTATTTACTCAGGGAGGAGGCAATTAGGCCAAGCCCTAAGGCTCATATATGTTCAATCATCCTGGAATCTGAGAACAAAGCAATCTGGCTGGGATTTCTCTTCCCTCTTTATACATTCACCCCTGCTGTGAATTTTGACTTCCTTTTGTTTCAAGTCTTTAATTTTATACAACTAAAATTTTTTAAATTATGCAATATTTCATGCATATAGGAAAGCACATAAATTAATATGAACTTAATTTAATAGTAGGGTCATTTAATATGACCCACGTTTAGTAGCTGTTAACTGTTTGCTATATTTGATTCAGAACTATTTTGCTTTTTTAAAAATTAATTTTAAGAAAATAAACTATTACAAATACAGCTGAAAACACCATCCCCTCCCTTCCCATTCACTCTGATATTGGTGGGTTTCACTCATGCACATTTTAAATATTTTTCTGATTTTTCTGTGCACTTCTAAGTTATATTTATTATCTGTGTTCTTAGCATTTACATAGTCGGTATAACATGTGTAGCCTTTTGTAACTTGATATTGTGTGCTTTTGAAATTCATCCTTGTTGACAAGGACAGTTCTCTGAAGTTGCTCATGATACTTCTGTTTATATTCTATTAGTCAGATTTAGCCAATCTCAGCTACCCCTAGTGGCCAGAGAAACTGGGAAATGTAGTTTTTATTCCAGGCAACTATGAGCCTGGCTAAAAATCAAGATATATATTACTTAGGGAAAAGAGGGGAACTGGTAATAGGGTACAGCTAGCCATCTCTGCCAAATGCTTTAATTATAATATTTATTGTAGATTTCTGATGTATACCTTTATTAGATTAAGATGTTTGTTTTTCCTTTTTCTTAACTTACTAAAGGATTTTTTAGCATTGCTTTTAATTAGAAATAAGTGTTAAAAGGTTTTTTGGCATCTTTTGAGATGATTATATGGGTTTTCTACTTTGATAATAAATTTTGATAGGTTTTCTAATGTTAAACTATCCTTGCATTCTAGAAATTAATCAATCAATAACGTGAATCTTGTATCTGTTAGAAACATATTTTCTTTTAAAACAGTGCAGAGTTTGATTTATTTAGGATTTAATATGTTTATAGATTAAATTGGCTTATTATATTGTTAAATTTCTTCTATGATACTTTTCTTTCTCTTGTTGAGTCAATTTTTGTGATATATATTTTCTAGAAAAAATAACCTGTTAATTTAGATTTCCAAATTTGTTAGCTTTAATCCATACATAGGTTTCTTTTATACTTAAATAAATTTCTGCATCTGTATTTATGTCTCCTCTTTTTTTTTCTTGATCAGAATTGTTAGAGATTTCACAATTATGCTGGACTTTTAAAGAACCATTTAATGGTTTTATTAAGTGGTCCTATCAGGGTTTTTGCTTATTTCATTATTTTCTGTTTTAAATGTTCTCCATCCAAATTGGGTTTATGTGTTTTTTTCTTCTAAATTCTTGCATTGCATCATTATAATAGACATTGTTTATTGGCTACCCATTCTTACCTTCTTATCCTTTATTCACATCTAATTATAGAGGCTAAAATAGCTAGATAGCCCATTTCCCAGATATTCTTGGAACTAGGTATAGCCATGTCTTCCACATTTAAGAGGAAGACTTTTATGGGGCATAGTGGATTTTTTTTTTTTTCAACTGCTCACAAAAGCAAAGAAACACATACCAACTTTCTTTTCCTCCAACTAGTAGAAGGAAAGAGACAGCATGGAGGAGGCACACCTGATTGTAGGCACCAGCCTAGAAGTGGTATACATCATGCCCCGTCACATACTCTGGAGAGAACTTACTCATTTAGTCAAAACTATCTGTGAGGGAGGCTGGGAAATGTGACTACTGTGTTGGGAGCTATAACCCTATTACTGTGGAAGAAGAGAATAGATATGGAAAACAGGTTTTTAGCATATTACTTGCAACTCTTCCCACCGCCAATGGTACAGCAGCTAAGAACATCAATTAGCCATGAATGCACAAGCTTGGAAGTTGTTATATAATCCTTATGGGAGCTTATATGGAAAAAAAAAATGAACTTTGAAAATATTCATCCAAATATTAGGGGATGCTACTAGCACTCTTATCTCACAAAAATACCAAAACTTGAGCTACAAGAATCAGACTCAAATAAGCAGTGACAGAATGTCTGAGCAGCCAATTTGAAGCAATAATACTTCTGTAAGGGAGGATAATCTACCTATAATTCTGTAAGGGGGAGATAATCACACATACACACCATCATACAACTGAGTGGCTTCTCAATTCACTATGAAATCATATATAATTCAAACTAAATTAATAGTCACAGGTGGCTTTAACTGGCAGTGTCATAAAAGCAATTAGCATTGGTTTGTACCAACTACAACTAGGTTTGTTTCTACTGGAACTAGTGGAGTTAATGACAATTGTATGCACATGTAGCACTATTCTGCTGTGCATTCAGAAATATGAAAAGAATAAAAAAAAGATATTTCTTTCTGAGTCAATTAGTTTAATTTTAAAAATATTATCTCTTATATTTTCTTGTAGTTTGCTCTTATAAGTTTAAAATAATTGAATGAAAATGACTACAAGCCACATCTTTTTTCTAGCATAGATGTAGGTATCTTTTATAATCTTTTTATTTGAAGTCAGGTTTTAAATAGCATAACTTACATTCAATAAGATTCACTCTTTTTCTGGTGTACAGTTTTATGAATTTTAGCAAAAAATACAATTGTATAGCTGCCATCAGAATCAAGGTATCAAATATTTCCACAACTTCCTCATCCCCCCCAACAGTTTCCTCACGTCCCTGTGTAATCCGCAGGTAAAACATTTTGGAGGTGAATCAAAATTCTAGTTGAGGTACCCCAGCTGGTAAGCCAGGTTTTTCATCTGGGAGAATGCCACACAGAAATCAAATGTGAATAAGCCAAGTAGCTTATTTTTGTTTTTCTCCCCCACCCTTATGCTGAAATCCCAGTGCCTCATTGGTCTAAATGATTTTAGCAGTGCATCATTCCTTTTGCTTTGCAAATACACTTTAGGAAAAATTGTGGAGGGGTACTACATTATTTATTTATTTATTTATTTATTTATTTATTTTAAAGATTTTATTTATTTGACAGAGAGAGACACAGCGAGAGAGGGAACACAGGCAGGGGGAGTGGGAGAGGGAGAAGCAGGCCTCTCGCTGAGCAGGGAGCCCCATGCGGGGATCGATCCCAGGACCCTGGGATCATGACCTGAGCCGAAGGCAGACGCTTAACCAACTGAGCCACCCAGGTGCCCCAAGGGGTACTACTTTTAATTCAACATGTCAACATAACTATCTTCATTAAATATTTTCCAAATCCATCAGGTGTTTAAAATATAGAAATAAACAAAAGAAGGCATAGTCTTTATTCTCAAGGGGCTTTCAGATTAAGACAGAGAATAAATATGGACATATTTATAGTAAATAGAATATAGTCTATGATTACCAGTAGGTACTCAAGCATTTTTTCTCCTCTCTGTTCATTATTGTTAGGCTGTGGAGAAGGGAATGTAGGAGGAAGTTGATGGAGTGGAAGGAGTGGCTGTATTCAGCAGAATGAAATAAAAGCAAGAAGATACAGAGGTACCATGAAAAGAACAGAGTAGGGATTTGGGTAGAGATGACATTATTAAAAGATGATTGTCATGGTTTTCTTTAGATAAAAGAAATGTTGTATAGTGAAGCCCTTCATTCATAGATGAGAAAATAGGGCCAAAGCGGTGCAGTGACATGATCAAGGTCAACCAGAGAGTTTATAGCAGAGCCAGAACTAAAACAATCTCTCCTAATTCTGTTCTGATATTCATTTTACTATTCTACATGCTTATCCTAGTTGTTTCAGGAAGCAACTGGCAATTCCTCTCTTATTTACACTTGCTTTACAAGACCCCTTACACCCTACTCTAGCTTTACCAAAAAAAAAAAAAAAAAAAATACATTAGCCATCACTTGGGGATGACTCCCACTGCCTTGGAGGGGCCGCTCTCACAGTTTTTCTCAGAGAATTCATCTCTGCCTTTCTTTTCTAAAACCCTCTTGGCAGAGTGCAGGCCTCTTTTTTTGCTGTAGAGCTAGCTGGAAACCTTGACTCTCTTGATATCATTTCTGTGGGAGAAAAATATTTTCCTGGTTCCAAATAAACTAAACTTTCAACAAAAAGTCAAATACATGGGTACTTTCTATAAGTTTATCTGTGTATGTAGGTTTTTTCTGTTCTGAAGAGAAATTATATATGCTGCTCAAATCTAAAACTATGACCTTGTATATATAGGATCAACTATATCATACACAACTCTCCATAGGTTCTGGTGAAAACTGAGCTTTTTCCTTGCTATAGCAGATCACAATTCTACTCCAAATTATAGAGAATGGAGCAAAGTGTTTCACTATCTGGAAAACAGGTAGTGTGTACGAGAAAAGAAAACTTACAGTGGAAAAGGCACTGGTGGCAGTGTCTTGATGCTATAGTTCTTTGCTGAAATGCAGCTTTTTTCAGGTGGCTTCTCTAAAAGAAAAAGGGCTACTTGGATACCAAGCTCAAGCCCACAAAGGAAATTCAAATTAGCATTACACCAAAGGTAGCACTTTCAACGTCATCTCTGGGTATTTTCACCATAACGTTCTATGTTTAAAAATATTTTTGAAATGTCTATATGCACATAACACTGTGCTATGGGGAATATTTAAAAAGTAGAATAACAAGAGAAAATAGTGCATGATACCGGGACAATTTGGAGACATAAGCTGTAAGTATTGTAGGAATTTGGAATCAAGAAACAAAACTGTATAGAACGAGGAGGCTTGATGAAAGAAACTTAAGCCAAGCCTCAAAGGACAGAATTTGTACATATGGAGAAGATTAAGGAGCAGAGCAAATGTTCAGTTGGATGTTCTGCTATGGTGGCACCTGGCGTCTGTTTTGTGTGACTGGTGAATTCATTCTGAATGGTCGTTGTACCTGCCAAATGGGTTGTTAGATATTCTGAAGATCATCCCAGCAGGCATTTCAGGACACAGATGTGAAGTGGCTATGAGGTCAGGGAATAAGTAGTTCAACTTGTCTGGGCTATCAAATGTAACCATTGAAGTGATCAGAAATAGAGATCAGTCTTTAATTTTGCTGTGTTTCAGTTAAGTCTTACATATTGTGTGCACTCCCTTCTTCTAAGGTTATACAACCAATCTCTCAGTCATGTTGACATCAGTCTTAAACTTCATTATCATATGGCCATATGTATCAAACTGACAAACACACTCAATGGGTATAGATGATGCTTATTATTCTTTACCAGAATAAGAACTGTACTGTCACTTACAACACTCAGATCCAATTTCAATCCCTTCTCAATACAAACTTTAAAGCAATCTCATCAAGAAATAGCAGAGCTGGCCAGTCTTCTCTAGCAGGTACTTCTGCTGTTTCACCTTTTGAGGTAAGTAGCCTCAGGGACATGGAACCAATTTTCAGCAGTGATTTGCTACGATATTGAATACACATCTCAATACCCTATAGATAGAAAAGGAGGATCTGATTCATCAACACTTTCCTTTAGGTCAGCAAACACTCAAGGAACAATTAGACTGTTTATAAAGCCTTGGTACCTGGAATAGTGCAAAGTCAATTTAAAAAATATATTGAATATGTGAGCTTTTCCAAATTGTCATCAACTGTTATGACAAGCTATTAAAGAAGCTATTGTAGAGGACTGAAGGAGCAGCTGATTTCAAAATAGTAAATCAAGTCTTGGTCAAGAGCACTGATGAAAAGAGAACAGGATTCTTGCTGTGTTTATGAGTAGCTCAAGACAGCTTTAATACACATCAATCACAGGTAGGCAGCGTGCTCTGGTCCATGCCCCTGACTCTCAGTGTGACCTTTTGTGAGTCACCAGACGGCTTTCAGCCTCGGTTACTCAGTCGAAAACAAAGCCAGGGAGCAGAAACCTCAATGAAAAACAGGCGCTGCATCACTAATGAGATTTCCTGGGGAAATAAATTCCTCACCTCTACAGCCCTCTCTCCGTGACACTCCCCACTCTAGAATGCCACGTCCCACACATTCAAGAGAAGGTGGACAAAGCAAAGTGCTTGAGGCTTGTGGCTATGTGACACTCCCAGCTTCAGAAGTGTTTATCAGGAAGATTTCGCTGTGCTTACTTAAAATAGGGAAGCCACGGAGATAAAGGGTCACACTATCTTGCTTTAGAAATTGGAGCACTAGCTTTGGATTCAAAAATCTCTCAGTCAGTTATGGTTGATTTAGACTTGGAAGGACTGGCCAAGAATCCCTTTTTCAATTGGTTCTAAAGAGTTATGGCTATAAAACCAGTACTTTGAAATATTTCCAATTCCCTCTAGGCAAAAGCATTCACTACAGTGAAACTTGCAGCTAAAAGCCCAAGATTAGAGTTACCATGAACATGTGACAGTGTGACTATGGATGAAACAAAGTTTAGAACAGAAGAGCCAGAATAGCAGCTTTTTAGGAGGGTAGTAAAATGGGTGGAAGGTTTGGAAATGCCACTAATACTGTCAACTTCCACAGCTTCCAGGTACAATCGGCCACCTGCAGAAGAAGAAAGCACATAAGGAAGATGTGGCCAACAGAACTTACGACCCTGGAGAATGAGGCTGCACTTTTGCTTTTAAAATTGTTGGTCCCTTATAGGCAGGTACACACACACACACACACACACACACACACGAGGGTCTCCTTTCTGTGCCAGCCCCTTTGGAAAGGTTCCACATGAGTGAACACTACTGAATCAGTCAGTCTATTTAGTGGCTTGTAAGAAAAGCTGACGATATCACGGCTCCAAGGCAGGCTGCCACCCCAGAGCCTCAATCGTAACTAATGGGGGTTTAAAAGGGAGATCAGAAAATATCATGCAGATAAAATACTGAGATAGGAGAAAAGACCATAACCTCAATCTGCAAAATGTAATAGCTTTGTCAAAATAAAAGCCAAAGCTAACCTCTCCCGCTGCTGCACACCTCCCAGCTCGAGGGAACTGTTCAAGCAGAGAGGCATTTTCTATTAGCACAAACTCTGAATGCAGCAGGGAGAAACTCAGCCATAATATCTGCACAACAGCCCCTCCATGCAAACACCATTCCAGTAATGGGAAATTTTAATGATGTAAAGCAGCAAGGTCACACGATATGTCCAGGCAGCCCTTGGAAAGACACTACCTCGGCAGATATTACAGAGGAGAGCTCAGAATTGCTCTTGGTTCATTAGGCTTTGCCTGAGGGTTTTTTTCCTCCACTATTAACTACAAACAAGGTTGAGGTTCTTGTTACTCAGTTCCTTGTATGCAATGCAAAGAGGTGAAGGGCAGGGTTTGTAAATATGGAAAGGCAGACGGCTTAGACATGTTTTTACAATACTTGAAATATTCTCTCTGAGTCACCTTAAATATGAAAATTACAAAAGCCTTATCAATGTTGCAGTGGTTTTTTTCCTAGCAGAAGAACTTTTTATCTACTCGCGTGTAGATAAAGGTACTATATGCACATAAATATACACACATGGGGTGGATTGATTCCCTCCCCTACATACAGCACCACCACATCTTCTTAAAGTTTGCCTCCTTCTCCCAGCTTTATGACCCCATTGAGATCACTCTTACTGTTTTCTTCCTCATTACATTTTGATATTTCAAAGCATGGCCTGGATCTCACTCCCATCTCCCCACTCCACATTATTAATGAATTGGAAAGCAGACATCATTAGTTTTCGGAGACCATTTCTTTTAAAATTTACAGACCCCTTCATCTGAATCCCCAGAGACAGTCTGCTGTTCTCATCTTAGAATCTTATTAGCATCATATCTTCTGTATCCTGCCATGCAAACTGCATGGCTATGCACTTTCTAGCACTTGACCCTTTTGCGGACGGAATTAATTTACTCTTTGAAGATGCAGCAGCATGCTGTTGTGCTTGTTAAAGAAAGAAAAGCCAAGCAAGGAGAAGGCAAAGCAAGCAAAGAAAATTCCTGGTTTAAAAGCAAACTCTTGTAAGGTGGAGACTGGGCAGGAGAAACTAATAGCTTGTAACTATTGATAGAAACAGGCAAATTAACTGATGAGCAGAGATCACTGAGAATATCTGCATGTAACTACTAACAAGCACCCTGATATGGAAAAGATTACAGCAATTATTGTGTACTAGGACCTTTCATTCTTAGAAGACTATTTGGTTTAATATAGCCCAGGTCAGCATTAGAAGACAATCCAAGCAACTAATTCTGATTTGGTCAGACACCTGACCTATGTCCTGAAATCTTTCAGACTCATTTACTCAGTACTCACTGTTTGTCAGGTATTGTTCTAGGTGCAGGAAATACAACAGTGGGACGGAAAAGATCCCCTTCATTTGTAGAACTTATTTTCTAGTGAAGGAGTAAAAAAAGAAACTAAGCAGACATTTAAAAATATAATTTTAGGTAGCTATAAGCACTATGAAGGAAAATGAAGCCATGTAAAGGAATAGAGTGTTAAGCAGAATTATTTGAAACAAGGTGATTACTTAGAAGTTTACATTCAACTGGGACATTAATGATGTAAAAAAGCAAGCCCTATGAAGATCTCAGGGATGAGCATTCCAGACAGAATACAAAGGCCTTGAGACTAGAACAAGCTTGGCATCTTTAAATTTAAATATAACCAATGCAGCTGGAGTGGGATAATGGGGGATAAAATGGTGGGAGAAATAGCCAGTAGCCAGAAGTAGACACTTAAAGACCATAATAAGGAATCTGAATTTTATCTTAACCATGATGAAAGCAATCAAAGAGTACATATTTATGCTTTGAGATCACTCCTACTGTTTTGAAAAGAACAGAATCAAGGGTGGGGATAAGAGCAGAATAAAAGCAAGGAAACTAGATAGGAGGTTATCCCAGAAATCTAACCCAAGAAATTATTATGGCATCTTGGACTTAGGGTGGTAGCAGTGGAGGTGGTGAGAGATGGAGGAATTCAGATAAAATTTTGAAGCTAGAGCTATAGGACTTGTTAAGGAAATGGATGAGTGAGTGAATGGTGACATATTTAACTGAGTACCAGAAGACTGAAGGGGGAAAAGATTCAAGACAGAAATAAAAAGCTTCAGTTTGGCCAGGTTAAATTTGGGGTGACCACTAGTTTTATAAGAGTAGATAGGGTAGAGCTCATAGGAGGGGTCTGGAATTAAGACAGATATATATTTGTAATTGCAAACTTACTGAATTATTTCAAGATGGATGAGATCATCATAGAGTGAGTTTAGATGAAAAAAAAAAAGGCCCCATGGATAGCTTTGGGGTATTCCAAAATGCAAAGGTCAGGAAGAAAAAAAGAGGCATCAAAGGAGACTGTAAAGGAATAACCAGGGTTCCGTGAGAATAACCAGAAAACACCACCACCAACAACAAAAAGGACATTTGAAAAAAGAGGGAGTAATCAACTATATAAAATGTCACCAAGGGTTTAAGTAAAATGAGAACTGAGAATTGGTTATTTGATGGCAAGATGGAGTCATTGGTCACCTTGACTAAAGAGTTACATAAGTGATAGGAGTGTTAATGATAGAAACTTGATAGAAGTGAATTACAGACAAAATGGAGTATGATGGTGAAAAAAACTAAAACAAAACAAAGAACGAGCTAGCAACAATAGACCCTACTGATGAGTTTTCTCAGAAAGGAGAGAAGAGAAACGAAGAGGTATTTGGAGGGTTATATTGAGATGAAGGAAGGTTTTAAGTTGGGAGCAACCACAACATACTTGTACACCATCAAGAATGATCCTAACAGAAAAGGAAAAGAATGATGTGTAAGAGAGAGTGTATAATTGCAGGAAACATAGCTTTGACCAAAGAAGGGATGGGATCCAATTCCCAGGTCATGGGCATTGGCCTTAGACAGGAGCATGGACATGCCATTCACTGTAATAGGAGGGAAAATAGAGTTTATAGGTGTTAGATTTGGTTGTGAGAGAAACCAGTTCTCTTTTGATAGTTTCTAATTTCTCAATGAAGTAAGACACAAAATTACCAACTGAGAGTGAGTAATACTAAGGATGGTTTGAGATTTGTAGTAAAAATTGTAAATGACACCAGTCAGCATGATTGTATGTTTTTCCCCAACCACATTTAACTGTTCAGATAAGGGTGAGATTAGCTGGTGTGTTAGATTTACCAACATTGGGTTTATCATCAAGTATAATAAGGGAAAAAGGAGTAAGAATGTACAGCAGAATGATAATAGTAATGGACCATGGAATACAATATTGATAATGTAAGGACTAATGGCATGAAGAAGGTGAATATGAGGCTGAATTAGCTGATGTGTAAGTACAACGGGTTGAACAAGTATTGGTATGTAGATACTGAAGTTTGAGTGAACTATAAACATATTTTAAAATAGGATTCTTAAATCTATATTTTGGAAATGGGGTAGTGGGTACCTGGAAAGGGATAGAGGAAAAGACTAGTAGAAATGAGGAAATCAAAGAATGGTGTGGTTGCTGAAATCACCAAAAATGTTGAGAGGTGTGATGGTGTAGAGGAATATAGTGAGCCAGCTGCTGACTACATAAATTACCACCCCGTCAGGAAATTAAGCAAATGACAACAAAAAGGAAAGATGAGAGTAATATAATCTACTGGTATTTGATTCAAAATAATGGGTTTTAAAGAGGAGGAAGTGGAAGGACCTGAATGAAGCAATGAAGAAAAAGGAGGACATGATCCCACCTTAGTCCCTGAGGATATGTGAAAAAAAGCAGCCAACACCTGACAGGGTGAGAGGAAAAACAGTGTCCTAAAGGATAACCTGGTTTTAGTTAGACTGAGAAGTTGAAACATTTTTGATATGATGTTAATAATACAGCGGATTTTTTTTTTTTTTCTGATGATAAACCATGAGTTCCAGAAAGTATAGTAAGAGGGTTTGGTGAAAATAGGAAGGGATGGGAAATTGAATTAAGCTTGGGGATGTACAAAGCCACATAGGGATGAGTATACAAGTCATGATGATGACCTTTAAGCTGCACTGTTCAATGCAGTAACCTCTAGCCAAATGTGCCTATTGAGCACTTGAAATGTCCCTGGTCAGAATTAAGATATGCTGTAGGTGTAAAACATGTGCTGGATTTTGAATACTTAGAATTTAAAATATCTCATATTTCATACTGATTAAATACTGAAATAATCTTTTGGACATATCAGGTTAAATGTTATTAAAATTAAAATTAGTTTCACTTTTTTTTTTAAACTTTTTTATATATTTATTTGACAGAGAGAGAGACAGAGAGAGAGGGAACACAAGTGGGGGAGTGGGAGAGGGAGAAGCAGGCTTCCCGCCGAGCAGGGAGCCAGATGCGGGGCTCAATTCCAGGACTCTGGGATCACGACCTGAGCCGAAGGCAAACGCTTAATGACTGAGCCACCCAGGCACCCCTACTTTCACTTTTAATTTAATTTAATTTAATTTTGAGAAAGAGAGAGACAGAGAGAGAGAATGCCAGGAGTGGTAGGGGGGACAGAGAGAGGAAAAGAGAGAATCTTAAGCAGGCTCCATGCTGGGTGTGGAGCCCAACTGGGGTTGATCCCATGATCCTGAGATCATGATCTGAGCCGAACTCAAGAGTTGGACACTTAACTGACTGAGCCCCCCCAGATGCCCCTAATTTCACTATTTAAAAGCTTAAATTTGGTTACTAAAAAATATAAAATTACATATATAACTCAAATTATATTCCTGTTATATGGTGTTATCTTGGAGGAAGCTTTGATTTCTGGTGATGACCTCAATAGGGATGTTAGGCATGCTGGGATTAAGTCTGATTAGCTTCTTAAGGGAAGGTAGGCTAACAGTTCCAGTTATGGCTATCCCTTTAGGAGTGGTCTTTTTTATTTTTGCTACAGTATGGTCTTTGGACCAGTAGCACTGGCCACTACACCTGGGAGTTGGTTAGAAATGCAAAATCGCATGCTCTGTCCCATACCTACTGAATCAGAATCTGCAATTTAACAATATCCCCAGGTGAGTCTTGTATGTATAGCAAAGTTTGAGATGCAATGCTTGGGGTAGTATCTAGTGGTGAGGTGGATAAAGTTGAGGCTAAGAAAGGAAGAGGGTACTGGGAACACCTTGTTGGGTGAGAAATGGTTTTACCAGTGCATAATTTCCAGGCTAGAAGAGAAGCAGTTAGATCTCAGATAACTACGAGTCTCTAGACATGTCCTGTCTAAAATAGTAGCTGATAGCCACACTTGAAATGTGGCTGCTCCAAATTGAGATATCCTATAAGCCAAAGATACACACCAGGTTTTGAAGACTTAGTATGGAAAAAAGAGAATAAAATACCTCATTAATAAATTTCTAATGATGATATGATGTTAAAATGACAAAATTCTGGATATATTGTGTTAAATTAAACACTGTTAAGATTAATTTCACCTGTTTATTCTTTTTTAACTCTAGCTACTAGAAAATTAAGCATTTATATGTGATTCACATTACATTTCTATTAGAGAGCACTGCTCTAGACTATACTTTAAGAGTAAAGTCTCCAGGGGTGCCTGGGTGGCTCAGTGGTTAAGTGTCTGCCTTCAGCTCAGGTCATGATCCCAGGGTGCTGGGATCGAGCCCCTCGTCGGGCTCCCTGCTCCGTGGGAAGCTGGCTTCTCCCTCTCCCTCTGCCTGCCACTCTGCCTACTTCTGCTCTCTCTCTCTCTGTCAAGTAAATGAATAAAATCTTAAAAAAAAAAAAAAAAGAGTAAAGTCTTCAGGATGTTCCCATACAGACCGACTCTGTAGAGCAGGGGCTGGCAAACTATGATTCACAAGCCAAGTGTGGACCACTGCCTGTTTTTGTACATGAAAGTTTATTGGAATTCAGCCATGTTCATTCTTTTAAATTGTCCATGGCTACTTTCATGCTACAATAACAGGACTGAGTACTTGTGATAGAGACTTAGAGCTCATAAACTCTAAAACTTTTATTATCTGTCTCTATGAAAAAGTTTCCTGTAGATGGAAGATGGAAAGGCCTCATTGTTTGCTATTTCAGGATAGTCCTGGATTCATATTCATACTGGATAAAGCCTTTCTTTATGGCAAGTTTGATTATATCTAGAAAAATATTTTCATGATAGTAGTTGAAAATCAGGATTACCTTTTATAATTGTATATTTAATTACACTATGCTTTTACATTATTGAAACCATAATTCTGTTCCTATTTAAAGTATATTTTAAAGGGAACAGTCTTTAGAATTTATGAGATTTCATTTACGAGCTTGGATTCTAATTGTAGCCAGATGCTACCAAACTTTTAATCATTTAAATTGGTTTATTTTCCTTTTATTCTCCTATTGCAGATTGAATAATCACTTAGCAATATAGTATCAAATGTCGGAAGTACATAGTGACTTTGAAGATAATGAAATGACATAGATTTGAATTAATTGTTTGAGTGGTAATGATGTGCCCCTTCGTAATATGGAAAAATAAGCTTGTTAAGATTATTATTGCTTATCATTATTATTCTTCCATCTCCATTCCTGCTATACAGATGCTTCAGATAGTGTAATTAGCAGAGGAGGACTTTTAAACTAACATAAAAATGTTCAAAAACCTAGAGAACAAGATGGCAGAATTGGTGAACAGAAAGGTAATTTCAACAGAGAAATCGAAATCTTAATAAAAGATCAAATGCAGGGGAAATGTTAAGGAAATATGAAAAAAAGAAATGATACAAACTGAGACAAAAAGGAAGAGGATTGAAAAAAAATTGAACAGAATATCAATGATTCATGCAACAATATCAAGCAGTCTAATACATACATAACGGAAGTCCCAGAAGGGAAACAATGGTAAGAATTATGGCTGACTTTTCATAAGAAACAAGGGAAATCAGGAGAAAATGGAATGACATTTTTAAAGTGCTGAACAAAGAAAATTATCAATCTGGAATTCTGTAGCCAGTGAAATGATCTCCCAAAATGGAGACAAAATAAAGACATTTTAGGATAAACAAAAATTGAGATAATGTCAAAGAAACTCCACTCTGTAGGAAGAAACAAAGAGCAAAGGAAATAGATTGAAGAAAGAAAGAGTAGATAAATATATATTTTAAAATTCCTTTGACAATTGATTGTTGAAAGTAAAAATAATATTTAATGAAGAGCTTATAAAATATATGACAAAAATAGCACAAAATATGGAAGGGGAAAGATGGAATTATAATGTTGATGGTTCTTAGTTTATATGTGAGTGAATATAATAATAATTCAAGATAGACTATTATAAGTTAGGAATGCATATTGTAGTACATCATGTAACCACTTGGGGGGATAAAGAAGTGACACAGTTTAAAAGAAATGATAAAGTTTAAAAGAAAAGATAAAGCAGTATACCTAAACATACTCAGTCTAAAGGAATTCAGGAAAAGAGGATCAAAGGAACAAAGAACAGAAGGAACAAATACAAAACAAATAGCAAGATGGTAGACATAAACTCAACCATATCAATATTCACATTAAATCTAAATGGGATAAATGCTATAGTTAAAAGATAGAGATGGTCAGAATGAAATTTTTTATAAAAGATACAACTATATAGTATTTACAAGAAATGTACATAAATATAAGGACACTGATATACTAAAGATGAGAGAATACAAAAGGAAATGTCATGTAAAAATTGATCATAAGAAAGCAAATGTGACTATATTAATATGAGACAAAGTAGACTTCAAAACAAGTAATATTGCCATAGGCAGAAGTCATTTTATAATGATAAAATGGTCAATTAACAAAAAACACATAACAATGTTAAATGTGTATATGTCTATAACAGAACACCAGAGTATATGAAGCAAAAATGGACAGGACTAAAGAGAGAATAATAATAGAAATTTTAAACATACACATACTTTTTAAGGGCATATGGAACATTTGACTAGATATTTCATATGCTAGGCCATAAAACAAGTCTCAATAGATGTCAAAAGATTAAATCATACAGAGTATTCCATGATTCTATGATCACAGAATTAAATTAGAAATCAATAATAAAAGCTATATAGAAAAATCTCCTAGATATGTGGAACTTAAATGACCAACTTCTAAATAACACATGGGTCAGAGAAGAAATCACGAGAAAAATTAGGAGATATTTTGAAGTAAATAATAATATAAAACAAAATATCAGGAGTAGCGGGAGGCAGCTAAAGCAATGCTTAGAAGAAAAAGAATAATTGATTTAATGCTTATTTTGGAAAAGAAGAAGACTTAAAATAAATGATCCAAGTTTCCACCACAAGAAGCCAAAAAAAGAAGTGCAAAGTAAGTAAAATGAATAAAATTATAAAGAGTGAAAATCAATGAAATAGAAAATGGACAAACAATAGAGAAAATCAACAAAGCCAAAAGTTGGTTATTTGAAAAGATTTCAAAAAAATCAAACGGTTATTCTAATAAGAATAATAAAAAATAGACAAAACACACATTAGCATAACAGTAATGAAAAAGGGAACATCACTATAGATTCTAGGATATTGAAGGATAATGTGGGAACATCATTACCAACTTTATGCCAATAAATTCAACAATATAGATTAATTAACAAATTCCTTGAACAGAACAAACATGTATTTTTTTTCATTCAATTTCTGCATTTACTGATTTCCATAAAGTCCATCTATGAAAACTATGGGGCAGGTGGTAGCACATGGATATCAGAGTAAGAATATCTGCTCTAAAAAATGAAGTCACAATTTCTTTTCATGACATAAAAGATTTGTTTCACTTTTGACCTAACCAATCTATTTGGGCCCTTTTATAACCACTCCCCAAAATTACATTGTACACTATTCACAACAATTCTTCCCAGTACTTGCTTGACCTACTCATTCTAACACTTGCTTTTATACCTGATATTCCCTGTGCATGGCATGACTTATACATTTTTCTGCTCTGACAAACTCCTTTTCAGCATTTAAAACTAATGCCTCTAGTTTAAAACTTTTCTGGATTTTTCAGACAGGTGTTGTTTTCTGTATGATCCCTTAGAACTTTATTTCAGTCATAGTTGTTACCACATTGAATTATAAGTAATCGTACTTACGTGTTTCCTAAGATATATTTTTCTTTTTTTCATCCCCAATTCAGGTTATGAGTTATGTTTACAAGGGCTTATGTCAAACTGAATCAAGAGGAAAAACATGGAATGAATGGACATCATGTTTGATACTGAAGCATGATATGCTCAATTGTGTTAGATACTTTATATTTAGCTGCTCTTACTTGGTGGCGTAAAATATTTACATTGTGGGAACAATCACTTATAAACTAACACAACTTCTGTGCTATACCAACATCATTCCAATTTATATTTACTGATTGTATAGCTACAAAATCATATCATGAAATCAATATTTTAAAGTATTTTATTTTTAAAATGCTTTCTTTAAAATGAGTGTCTTTCAAAATACAGTTACTTTCTAGCACATTGTAAACACTTGAACTTATCTGAGATAAACAGATTAAATATGTTTATCTTTCCAAGATATCTGCCATTTCATTAAGATATATTATGGTGGTTATCTAGGTAGCTGAAGACTATGTAGTAATCAATTTCTCCAAATTACACCTCCCTCAAATGATTTAAAATAAATTCACAACTACAGTGGACTATTTAAATGAAAATAATTATAATGTGGTGTGGTATTTAAACCATAAATAAAAGGAAAATATATGATAACAAAACCACAAAGCCTGGAAAGGGAGAAATAGAAGTATTTCATTGAAGGTTTTATACTACACATGGAGCAGTACAATATCACTTGAAGGTAGTCCATGATAAGTTAAAGATATATACTATAAGCCCTTAAAAAATCCCACTAATATAAAAATCAACGAGAAATAACTAGTTAACTAAGGAAAAGGATAACATGGAACAAAAATATTCAATTCAAAAGAAAGTAAAAAAAAGAGGAAAAAGTAACAACAGTTTGAACAAACAAAACAAATAGAATGATGATAGATTTAAATTAGGCACCAAGAGGTAAGCATGGCATAATGTATAGAGTTGTTGAGTCACTGGGTTGTACATTTGAAACTAATGTAGCATTGTGTGTCAACTATACTTCAAAAAAATTGTTTGTATGAAAATAAATAAAGCATCAAAATTACATGAAATTTAAATAGCCCAGCACCCTAATAAAATGGCAAAGATTTTCATACTGGATAAAAAATAAGCCCCAACTACTTGCTGCCTACAGAAAGGTATTTATTTTTCTTTATTATTTTTTTAATTTAAATTTTAGCAAGTTAACATACAGTGCAATATTGGTTTCTGCAGTAGAATTCAGTGAGTCATCATTTCCACACAATACCCAGTACTCATCACAACAAGTGCCCTCTTTAATACCCATCACCCATTTAGCCCATCCCTCACCCACCTCCCTCCATCAACCCTCAGTTTGTTCTCTATCATTAAGAGTTTCTTATGGCTTGTTTCCCTCCCTCCTTTTTTTCTTTTCCCCCTTCCTATATGTTCATATGTTTTCTCAGATAGGTACTTTAAATGTAAAGGCGCAAAGTAGTTTTAAAAAAAGATACAAAAATATATACCATGCTAACATTAATGAAAAGAAAGTTGGAGTAGCTATATTTAATATATCAGACAAAGTACATTTTAGAGACAATAAAATTATCAGGGATAAATAAGGTTATTTCATAGTGATAAAGAGTCAAATCATCAAAAGGACATAATAATCCTTAGCATTTATGCACCAATAACAGAGATTTAAAATGCATTAAACAAATGCAAAACACATGAAGCAAAAATTGATTGAGCTGCAATAGACAAATTGACAACTATAGTCAGAGATTTAAACACCTCCTTCTCAATGATGGATAGAACAAGTAAACAGTAAATCAGTAAGGATTTAGAAGATTTGAGCACTATCAACCAATTTGACCTAATTGGCACTTACAGAAGATTCCACCCAACAGCAGAATATACATTCTTTACATGTACAAATATAACACTTACCAATAGACTGTCCCATAGGCCATAAAACAAGTCTCAATAAATTTAAAAGGATGCAAGTGATCCAAGGTATGCTCTCTGATCACAGTGGAATTAAGAAATTCATACCAGAAAAATATTAGAAAATTCACAAATATTTACAAATATTTGGAAACCAACACACCTATTAAAAACAGCAACAACAGGTTAAGGAAGAAATCCAAAAGGAAATTTTGAATTATTTTGAACTGAATGAAAATGAAAACACAATATATCAAAATCTGTCAAATATCTCTAAAGTAGTGCTCAGAGGGAAATAATATGAAATGCTTGTTTCATATTATTATATGACCCAATACAATGAAAAGTAAACAGCTAATAAAGATCAGAGCTCAATTCAATAAAATAGAAACAAGAAAAAGAAAAAGAATAAAAAAAAATTAGAAGACCAAAAGCTGGTTCTTTGGAGAGATTAATAAAATTGATAAACCTCCACTCATCCTGATCAGGAAGAAAGGAAAGACACAAACTACCAAAAATAAGAATTAAAAAGATTATGGCACTACATATTCTACATAAAGTAGTAAAAGAATATTATTTTTAAAACTCTGTAACAATAAATTCAACAAGTATTAAAAAAGCCTTGAAAAATACAAACCAGCAAAGTTCACTCAGGAAGAAAGAGAGAGAGCTCAAAAGTCCTATATTTAATTAAAGAATTTAATCTGATTTTAAAATCTTCCCACAAAGAAAACTCTAGGCTCAGATTACTTCATGAGAGAATTCTATCAAACATTTAAGGAATAAATACCAATTCTATGTAAACTTTCCAGAAAGTTGAAGAGGAAAGAATACTTTCAACTCATTCTATGTTATGTACAAGTAACAAACAGATTTGAAATTAAAAACACAACTGCCTCCAAAGCATTGAAAATATGAAATACTTAGGAAAAAAAAGCTAACAAAAGATGTACAAGACCTGTACAATGAAAACTATAAAACATTGCTGAGAAGCTAAAGAAGGCCTAAATAAATTGAGGGATATAGCATGTTTATAGATCAGAAGACTCGATATTGTTAACATGTCAATTCCTTCCTAATTGATTCAAAGAATCAATGCAATCTCTACTCAAAATCCTAGAAGACGTATTTTTTTTGGTAGAAATTGACAAGACAATTCTTAAATTCACATGGAAATGCAAAGGACCTAGAATAGCCAAAAGAATTTTGAAAAAGTACAAATTTGGAAGACTAAACGGCCTGGTTTCAAGACACACCATAAAGCTATAGTAATTAAGATGGTGTAGTATTGTTGTCAATACGGACAAGTAAATCAATGGAACAGGGTAGAGAGACCAAAAATAGACCCACATTTATATGGACTACTGATTTTCAACAAAGGTATAAGTGCAATCTGATAGAAAAAGTATAGTCTTCTTTAACAAATAATGCTAGGACTGGACATGCACTTCAAATGAACTTCAATACAAATCTTGCATAATCTACAAAGAGTAACTCAAAACAGAACTAAATGTAAATTCTAAAACATTAAAATTTCTTAAAGTAAAAAGGAGAAAAATATTTGTATTCTTGGGCTAGGCATAGATTTCTTAGTATGACACAAAAATCATAACCCATAACAAAAAATTGAAATCAAATTTTATCAAAATAAGAACTTCTGCTCTTTTAGGGACATTCTAAGAAAAAGAAAGCTGTGACAGGGAGAAAAATTTGAAAGTCATACATTAGATAAAACACTTTTGTCAAGAACATATAAAAGCATTCTAAGTTCAATAATGAGAAACAAGTAATTAAAAAAAAATGTTCAAGATATTTGAACATACATTTCACCAAAGATGATACAGCATATGAAAGATGCTCAACATCTTTAGTCAAATAGGAAAATGCAAATTACAATCACAATAAGATGCCATTTCATAACCACTAGAATGGCTATAAAAAATAATACAGACAATAATGTTGGCAAAGATGTGGAGATAGGGATCCTCACATATCACGGGAATGTTGGGAATGTAAAATGGTACAGCCAATTTGACAAACAGTTTAACAATTTTTTTAAAAAGCCAAACATGAAACTACCATGCAACTCATCAATTCCACTCCCAGGAGAAATACAAATATATGTATGCACAAAGACTTGCATGTGGTTGTTCATATCAGCATTATTCATAATAGCCAAAAAGTGAAAATAACCTAAATTTCTATCAACATGTGACTGGATAAACATAATGTGGTATATCTCTGTAGCTGAACACTATTCAGCAATGAAAAGGAAGAATACTGACACATACTTTTACATGGATGGACCTCAAAAACACGCTAAGTGAAAGAAGTCAGATGCAAGATACTACACACTGTATGATTCTATTTATATGAAATATAAAGAAAAGGCAAATTTATAAACACAGAAAGAAGATTATTCACTGCCTAGGGCTGGAAGTGGAAATGGATTATTAGTAAATGGGCACAAGAGGTCTTATTAGGAGGATGATAATGTTCTAAAATTGATATATGATGATCATTGCACCACCCAATTAAGTTATTAAAAGTTATTTAATTGTACACTTAAAATGGGTAAATTTTATATGTAAAATATATCTCAGTAAAGTTGCTTAAAGAAAACAACAATGAAATACCAATTAAATCTCTAAATTGAAAAAAAAAAATGACTGTACCAAGTATTGACAAGATGTTGAGAAACTGGAAAAATCACACTGCTGGTGAAATGAAGAATGATACAATTTTGGAAAAGAGTCTGGCTGTTTCTTCAAAAGTTAAACATACAGCCCTGGACTCTTTTTTGCTGGGAAATTTTTGATTACTGATTCAATTTCTTTGCTGGTTATGGGTCTGTTCAGCTTTTCTATGTCTTCCTGTTTCAGTTTGGTACTTTATATGTTTCTAGGAATTTATCCATTTCTTCCAGATTGCCTAATTTGTTGGCATATAATTGCACATAATATTCTCTTATAATTGTTTGCATTTCTTCGGTGTTGGTGGTGATATCTCCTCTTTCATTCATGACTATTTATTTGGGCCCTTTCCCTTTTCTTTTTGATAAATTTGCCAGGGGTTTATCAATCTTTTTAATTCTTTTAAAGAACCAGCTCCTAGTTTTGTTGATCTGTTCTACTGTTTTTTTTTTTTTTTATTAATTTCTATTTCATCAATTTCTGTTCTAATCTTTATTATTTCTCTTCTTCTGCTGGATTCAGGCCTTATTTGCTGTTCTTTCTCCAGCTCCTTAACGTGTAAGGTTAGGTTGTGTATTTGAGTCTTTTCTTGTTTCACGAGGAAGGCCTGCATTGCTATATACTTCCCTCTGAGGACTGCCTCTGTTGCATCCCAAAGGTTTTGAACTGTCATGTTTTCATTTTCATTTCCTTCCATATATTTTTTAAAATTATTCTTTACTTTCCTGGTTGATCCATTCATTCTTTAGTAGGATGCTCTTTAACTTCCATGTATTTGTGGTCCTTCCAAATTTCTTCCTGTGGTTGACTTCAAGTTTCACAGCATTGTGGTCTGAAAATATGCGTGGTATGATCTTAGTATTTTTGTATCCCCAACAAACAAGAGTCCAGGGCCAGATGGCTTCCCAGGGGAATTCTACCGGACATTTAAAGAAGAATTAATACCTGTTCTTCTGAAACTATTTCAAAAAATAGAAATGGAAGGAAAACTTCCGAACTCATTCTATTAGGCCTCATTCTATTACCTTGATCCCCAAACCAGAGAAAGACCCCACTAAAAAGGAGAATTACAGACCAATATCCCTGATGAACATGGATGCAAAAATTCTCACCAAGATACTAGCTAATAGGATCCAACAGTGCATTAAAAGGATTATTCACCATGACCAAGTGGGATTTATTCCTGAGCTGCAGAGGTGGTTCAACATTCACAAATCAATCAATGTGATACACCACATTAATGAAAGATAGGACAAGAGCCATATGATCCTCTCAATAGATGCAGAAAAAGCATTTGACAAAATACAGTATCATTTCTTGATAAAAATGCTCCACCTTGTAGGGATAGAGGGAACATATTCAACATCATAAAAACCAAATACGAAAAGCCCATAGCAAATATCATCCTCTACAGGGGAAAAACTAAGAGCTTTTCCCCTAAGGTCAGGAACATGATAGGGATGTCCACTCTCACCACTCTTGCTCAACATTTTACTGAAAGTCCAAGCCTCAGCAATCAGACAGCAAAAAGAAATAAAAGGCATCCAAATCAGTAAAGAAGAAATCAAACTTTCACTCTTTGCAGATGACATACTCTATGCAGAAAACCCAAAAGACTCCAGCAAAAAATTGCTAGACTCAGCAAATTTGGATCCTTCAGTAAAGTGGCAGGATATAAAATCAATGCACAGGGGCGCCTGGGTGGCTCAGTGGTTAAGCGTCTGCCTTCCGCTCAGGTCATGGTCCCAGGGTCCTGGGATCGAGCCCCGCATCGGGCTCCCCGCTCGGCGGGAAACCTGCTTCTCCCTCTCCCACTCCCCCTGCTTGTGTTCCCTATCTCGCTGTGTCTCTATCTGTCAAATAAGTAAATAAAATCTTTTAAAAAAAATCAATGCACAGAAATCAGTTGCATTTCTGTACACTAACAATGAAGCAGCAGAAAGAGAAATCAAGGAATCAATCCCATTTACAATTGCACCAAAAACCACAAGATACCTAGGAATAAAGCTAACCGAAGAGGTAAGAGATATGTACTCTGAAAACTACAGAACACTCATGAAATAAATTGAGGAAGACACAAAGAAATGGAAAAACATTCCATGCTCACGGACTGGAAGAACAAACATTGTTAAAATGTCTATGCTACCCAAAGCAATCTACACATTCAATGCAATCCCTATCAAAATACCATCAGCATTTTTCACAGAGCTGGAACAAACAATCCTAAAATTTGTATGGAACCAGAAAAGACCCCAGATAGTCAAAGAAATGTTGAAAAAGAAAACCAAAGCTGGAGGCATCACAGTTCCAGACTTCAAGCTGTATTACAAAGCTGTTATCATCAAGACGGTATTGGCACAAAAACAAGTAGATCAATGGAACAAAAAAGAGAACCCAGAAATGGACCCTCAATTCTATGATCAACTAATCTTTGACAAAGCAGTAAGGACTATCCAATGGAAAAAAGACAATCCCTTCAACAAGTTGTGTTGGAATAATTGGACAGCCATGTGCAGAAGAATGAAACTGGACCATTTGCTTATACTGTACACAAAAATAATCTCAAAATGAAAGACCTAAATATGATACAGGAATCCATCAAAGTCCTAGAGGAAAACACAGGCAGCAACCTCTCTGACCTTAGCCACAGCAACTTCTTGCTAGATATGTCTCCAGAGGCAAGGGAAACAAAAGCAAAAATGAACTATTGGGACTTCATCAGGATAAAAAGCTTCTGTGCAGCAAAATAAACAATCAACAAAACTAAAAGGCAACCTACAGAATGGGAGAAGGTATTTGCAAATGACATACCAGGTAAAGGGTTAGTATACAAAATTTATAAAGAACTTACCAAACTCAACACCCAAAAAACAAAAAATCCAGTCAAGAAATGGGCAGAAGATGTGAACAGACATTTCTCCAAAGAAGACATACAAATAGCTAAGAGACACATGAAAAAACGCTCAACATCGCTCGGCATCATGGAAATCCAAAGCAAAACCACAATGAGATATTACCTCATACCAGTCAGAACGGCTAAAATTAACAACTCAGGAAACAACAGATATTGGCTAGGATGCACAGAAAGGGGCATCCTACACTGTTGGTGGGAATGCAAACTGGTGCAGCCACTCTGGAAAACAGAATGGAAGTTCCTAAAAAAGTTAAAATTAGAACTACCCTATAACCCAGCAAATGCATTATTAGGTATTTATCCGAAGGACACAAACATAGTGATTCAAAAGGGCACATGCACCCCAATGTTTATAGCAGCAATGTCCACCATAGCCAAACTATGGAAAGAGCCCAGATGTCCATCAATAGATGAGTGGATAAAGAAGATGTGAAATGGAATATTACTCAGCCATCAAAAAGAAGGAAATCTTGCCATTTGCAATGACATGGATAGAACTAGAGGGTGTTATGCTAAGTGAAATAAGTCAGGAAAAACAAATACCATATGATTTCACTCACATGTGGAATTTAAGAAACAAGCAGATGAACCTAGGTGAAGGGAATGAAAAATAAAATAAAATAAAAACAGAGAGGGAGGCAAACCGTAAGAGATGCTGAACTATAGGAAATCAATTGAGGGTTGCTAGAGGGGAGGTGGGTGGGGGGAGGTGGTAACTGGGTGATGGTCATTAAGAAGGACACTTGATTAATGAGCACTGGGTGTTATATGCAACTGATGAAACACTAAATTCTAACCCTGAAACTAATAATACACTATATGTTAACTAAACTGAATTTAAATTAAAAATTTTTTAAAAAAGAAAAAGTTAAACATACACCTACTCTATGATCCACCATTGTATCACCCAAGAGAAATGAAAGCATATATCCATACATGAATTTTACACAAACATTCATAGCAGCTTTATGTGTAATTATGAAAATTTAAAACAACTCAAATGTATATCATTAAGTGAATAAAGTGTAATATATGGAATGGAATACCACTTGGCAGAAAAAGTAATAAACTATTGTTATATGGAACAATATGGATGGATCTCAAAATAATTAATCCTGACTGAAGTAAGCCTGACAAAAAAGAATACATACTGTATGATTCCATCTATATAAAACTCTAGAAAATTAAAATTAGTTTATTGTGACAGAAAGCAAATAAATAGTTGCCTGGGGGTGAAAAGGGGCAGAATTAAGGGGGAGGGTCCATACAGGGACACAAACAACTTTTGGGGTGATAAATATGTTTATTATCTTGATTGTAGTAATGGTATCACAGGTATATATAATGTGAAAGCCAATCACATTGTACACTTACATTTAATTAATTTATTGTATATTAATTTATTGTATTTATTAATTTATTTATATGTATGTATGACAGTAATACTTAAAGTTTTTAATTTTAATTCCAGTATAGTTAACATATAGTTAAGGTTTACAGTTTCAGGTATACAATATTGTGATTCAACAATTGTATGCATCACTCAGTTCTCATTATGGTAAGTGTACTCTAATTTCCATCACCTATATCACCCATTCCCCCATCCACTTCCCCTTTGGTAAACTTCAGGTCATTTTCTATAGTTCAGAGTTTGTTTTTTGGTTTCTCTCTCTTTTTTTTTTTTTTTTTTTTTACCTTTGTTCATTTGTTTTGTGTATTAAATTCTACATATGAGTGAAATCATATGGTATTTGTCTTTCTCTGACTGACTTACGCCTAGCATCATACTCTCTAGCTTCATCCATGTTGTTGCAAATGGCAAGATTTCATTCTTTTTTATGGCTGAATAATACTCTATCATATATATACACCACATCTTATTTATCCATTCATTTATCGATGGATATTTGGGCTCCTTCCATAATTTGGCTATTATAAATAATGCTGCAATAAACATAGGAGTGCATTTATCCCTTTGAATTAGTCTTTTTGTAGTTTTTGGGTAAATATCCAGTAATGCAATTATTGGATCATAGGATAGTTCTATTTTTAATTTTCTGAGGAATCCCCATACTGTTTTCCAGAGTGGCTGCACCAGTTTGCACTCCCACCAATAGTGTATGAGGGTTCCTTTTTCTCCACAACCTCGTTATTGCTTGTTGTTTCTTGTGTTTTTTATTTTAGCAATTCTAACAGGTGTGAGGTGACATCTCATTGTAGTTTTGGTTTGTAATTCCTGATGATGAGTAATGTTGAGCATCTTTTCATGTCTGTTGGCCAACTGTATGACTTCTTTGGAAAAATGTCTATTCATGTCTTCTGCCCAATTTTAATCAGATTATTTGTGTTTTGGATGTTGGGTTGTATAGGTCCTTTAATATATTCGGTATACTAACCCTTTATTGGATATGTCATTTGCAAATATCTTCTCCCATTTAGTAGGTTGTCTTTCAGTTTTGTTGGTTGTTTCCTTCACTGTGCAGATGCTTTTTATTTTGATATAGTCCCAATAGTTTATTCTTGCTTTTATTTCTCTTGCCTCAGGAGACATATCTAGAAAAATATTGCTACAGGGATGGCAGTAAAACTGTTTAAAAATCTAAAAATTGAAAGCATAAAAATTAATTAATCAAATTCCCCACTCAATAAAATTAGAAAAAGAACAACAAAGTCAAGCAAAATAAAAAAACATGGAAAGAAATAATAGACAAAAGCAGAAATTAATGAGGAATTGGATGGGAAAATAGTATACCGAATTAACTAATCAGAATTCTGGTTTTTTGAAAAAAGTAATGATACTGAGAAAATCATTAGTTATCTCATCAAAGGAAATAAAGAGAGAAAGAATAACTAAACAAAGGCATAAATGACTGAGTAAATAACCATCAAAACAGAAGAAATTAAAAACTCATGAGACCATTTTGCAGACCTCTACACAGATTTGAAAACCTATATCAAGTGGGTAATTTCTCAGACACAAAGTACCAAAACTAATTCCAGTAGCATTAGAACTCTTAAACAGACCAAGTACTGTAGAAGAAATGGTGTGAGTTACTAAGAAACTACTGCACAAAACCCACCAGACCCAGCTGTTTTCACAAAGAAATTCAACCATTCTTCCACAGACAAGATGGTCCCAATGCTCTGGAAATTATTCCACAGTTTTGAGAAGGAAAGAAGACTTTCTAATTCTTTTTATGAAAGAAGTATAACACTGATATATAAACCAGATAAACATAATACAAAGAAAGAGAACTATGGTCCTATGTCTATATCCAATGAATACTGATGCAAAAGTTCTAAACTAAATATTATCTAATAGAATCAAACACCACATAAAAAAAATAATACACTATGACCAAGTGGAATTTATTCCAGGGATGCAAGGTTAGTCCAATATTTTAAAATCCATTATCATATACCATATTAATAAATCTAAGGAAAGAATCATATGATTACCTCTATAGATGCTGAAAGTCTTTGACAAAATTCATTACCAATTCATGATAAAAAAAAAAAAGCTTAAGAAAATAGAAACTGTGGAATACTTTGTTACCATGATAAAATTTACTAATCTTTTTTTTTTTAAGATTTTATTCATTTATTTGAGAGAGAGAGAATGAGAGAGAGAGCACATGAGAGGGGGGAGGGTCAGAGGGAGAAGTAGACTCCCTGCCGAGCAGGGAGCCCGATGCGGAACTAGATCCAGGGACTCCAGGATCATGACCTGAGCCGAAGGCAGTCGCTTAACCAACTGAGCCACCCAGGTGCCCAAAATTTACTAATCTTAAAGTCAGTATCTTATAATTGGGAAACACTAGAGCCAATTCCACTAACATCAGGAAAAAAGTAAGATGGCCACTATCTTCACTACTATTCAACATTGTACTAGCGGTATTAACCAATGCAATGAGACAAGAAAAATCAATTATAGGCATAGAAATAGGTTAAGGGGTGAAACTGTTTAAAAATATGATAGCATACCTACACATATCAAGAAAAATAGATAAAACTAAGTGAAACAATAATTCAGTGAGGTAGTAAGATTTGAAATTAACATACAAAATCATAAGCCTTTATATACACAAACAATAAATAATAGTAGAGAAAGTCCCATTTGGTATCAAAAAAGAAGTTGAACACCTATAAATGAGCTCAACAATGAATGTGTCAAATTTTATGGGAAAAATATTAATAACACTCTTGAAGCCCCCGAAGTAGACTTTATCCAATGGAAAGATATCACCTGTTCTTAGATTGAATAACTCAACACGATAGAGATGGCAGTTCTCTCTAAGTTGATTTGTAAGTTAAATACAATTATAATAAAATACCACCACACTACTTTGTGGAGCTAGACAAGTTGATACTAAATTTCACATAGAAAAACAAACATGTAAGAATAGCCCTGAGAACACTGAAAGTGAAAAACTGTGAGAGAGCGCTACTCCTATGTTTCCCTACTTCCATGATTTGGATTTTTAATTAAATTGGATTTAATTTATAGGTTAATTTGGGAAGAATTTAAATATTTACAACATTAAGACTTTCAATTGCAAACATGGTATATATGCATTATTTAAATCTTTAAAAAAAATTTTTTTTCAATAAGGTTTTATAATGTTCTCCCTGAAGTTTCTCTAAATATTGTTAGATTTATTCCTAGGTGTCTACAATTTTTGTTATTATAAATTGATATTTTTCTAAAATTACACTTTATATGGTTTGTTGCTATGTAGACTGTAATTGACATTTTGTTTATTAAATGTGTATCCAGTAATCTAACTGCATTCTTTTTTTTTTTTTTTCTTAAGAGAGAGAGGGCGAATGTGCACATGAGAGCAGTGGTGTGCGGAGGGGCAGAAGAATAGGGAGAGAGAGAGAGAATCTCAAGCAGGCTCCAGCACAGAGCCCCACATGGGGCTTAATCTCACGACCATGAGATCATGACCTGAGCCAAAATCAGGAGTGAGATGCTCAACTGACTGAGCCACCCAGGCACCACTGACTGACTGTATTCTTTTATTAGCTTTATTACTTTGTTAGATTTCCTTGCATTTCCATGTAAATTATTATATCATTTGATACTTTTTTACTTATTTCCTATCCCTACCTTTCACTTGTTTGCTTGTCTTCTCATTTTTTGAATACACACATTTGAATTAATAGTTTGTAACCAATCACTCTCTTTACAAATAAGTAGACTCTGCAACCTATAACTAACATATTATGTTAATTTATACCTCAAAAAATAAGTAAAAGAACTAAATATCCTTCTTTTTTTATGTTATTGCTTTTTAATATTTTATTTCCTCTTTTTTGTGCCCCCTAAATACTTATTTTTATTATTGTCTTATACAGTTAGTGATGATAGATATACCGATGTGTTTGTCATTTTCTTTGTTCATCACTGGTTGTTCCCTTCTCCGCCTTGTCTCTGGGTTAAACTTCCTTCCTTGTGAAGAGCATTCTTTAATATTTTTTCCAGTGAAAGCATATCAGTGATAAACTCAAAGTTTTCATTTGTCTGAAAATGTCATTTTTAAAATCCTCACTCTCGAATATAAATTTATCAGGTATAGAATGCCATACTGATAGTTTGTTTTCCCTTATAGCATTAAGAAAGTATTACCCCACTGCCCTCTATCCTCTGCTGTTACTAGTAAGAAATCTGCTATAGCTATTATTATTTTTCTATTTTCAATGATCTTTTTTATTCTCTAATTGATTAAAATTTTTCTGTTTTTGGTACTCTAAAGTTTCACTACAGAATTTCTTGGAATGGTTTATCAAGCTTAGATTTTGTTATGTTCCTTAAATCTGAAGACACATGCCTTTCATCTCTTCTGGAAAATTCTCATTTGTTATCTTTTTAATTACTGCCTTTCTCCATTGGCTCTAATATCTCCCTAAAACTGCTTTTTGCTTAAAAAAACTTTTTTTGAGTATAGTTGGCACACATGTCACATTAGTTTCAGGTGCACACATAGTGATTCAATTTCTCTCCACATTATGCTATGGTTACCGCAAGTGTAGTTACCATCTGTCACCAAATTATGCTATTACAATTTCATTGACTATATTCCCTGTGCTGTGCCTTTTATTCCTGTGATTTACTCATTCCAGAACTAGAAGGCTATATCTCTCACTCCCTTTTACCCATTTTGTCCACCCCCCTGCTCCCTTTCCCTCTGGTAACCATCAATTTGTTCTGTATATTTATAAGTCTAATTCTGCTTCTCCCTAAAAAACTTTTATTGGCAGCTTATGGAGCTTAATCCTGCCATTTATTGTGTTTAATGACTTTACTTACTACAGATAGTTACTTTTGGTGTTATATAACACTGAATCAACAGGTAGTCTCAGTGGCTTTTATCTGTAAAAGGTACTTCCAAAGAATTTTGTGTTTGTTCTTTCCAGAGGTTTTACTGTCCCAGGGCTATTTATTTATTTATTTATATTAGTTTCAGAGGTAGAATTTAGTGTTTCATCAGTTGTATATAACACCCAGTGCTCATTACATCAAGTGTCCTCCTTAATGACCATCACCCAATTACCACATCCCCTCACCCACCTCCCCTCCAGCAACCCTCAATTGATTTCCTGTAGTTCAGCATCTCTTATGGTTTGCCTCACTCTCTGTTTTTATTTTATTTTTCATTCCCTTCCCCTATGTTCATCTGCTTGTTTCTTAAATTCCACATGTGAGTGAAATCATATGGTATTTGTTTTTCTCTGATTGGCATATTTCACTTAGCATAATACCCTGTAGTTCCATCCACATCATTGCAAATGGCAAGATTTCCTTCTTTTTGATGGCTGAGTAATATTCCATTGTGTATGTGTATATATATATATACCACATCTTGTTTATCCACTCATCTTGTTGAAGGACATCTGGGCTCTTTCCATAGTTTGGCTATGGTGGACATTGTTGCTATAAACATTGGGGTGCATGTGCCCTTTTGAATCACTATGCTTGTAACTTTTGGATAAATACCTAGTAGTGCAATTGCTGGGTCGTTAAAAATGGAGCTACCTTCCAGGGCAAAATTTTATGTTAATTTCTGGCTTTGGGAATTACCAGGGCATGCAGGTACTATAAATAATGTATTCCCCAAACTCATATGGCAGATCATTGCTATTAATGTTAATAAAAATTATCTTTTTAAAAAATTCAGTCCAGCCCAAGACTGACAAGCTTCCTTGTCATTTTCCTGTGCAGTAGGTACATTTACCCCCTAATCTATCCTGCCAGAAATTGTATGTTATTTAAGCACTTCAAAGTGCTGGCTTTTTAAGGAGGAGGTGTGAAGCAAGTGGTGTTTTAGTTCTAGCTCCTTGGATTACGTGGGTCCAAGGTCTCACCTTCAATCCACTCATGATTGTTAACTCAAGCTTCTAGATTTCCAAGACCAACAAACTCCATCTCCCACCAGATTCAACTTCTTAGGGCAGACACAGCCTCTGTTTACATGTTTACCACTCTGGTTATAAGTTTCTAGCACATTTCTGAACCTTGTATATTTTTACCATTTTTCTGGAAGTTAAGATATGTATTTCAAAGGAAATTTATTCTATTTTATTTAGACTTCCAGATGATTATAGCAGAAGAGTTTCTAGGTGATCTAGTCTACTGTATTGGCAGAGTCAGAAGTCCTCTCACCTCGTACTTTATTTTCTACCACTTAAAAATCCATACCCTTCTAGTATCCAAAATCTATAAAGAACTTATGAAACTCAACACCCAAAGAGCAAATAATCCAATCAAGAAATGGGCAGAAGACTTGAACAGACATTTCTCCAAAGAAGACATCCAAATGGCCAACAGACACATGAAAACGTGCTCAACATCACTCAGCATCAGGGAAATCCAAATCAAAACCTCAATGAGATACCACCTCACACCAGTCAGAATGGCTAAAATTAACAAGTCAGGAAATGACAGATGTTGGTGAGGATGTGGAGAAAGGGGAACCCTCCTACACTGTTGGTGGGAATGCAAGCTGGTGTAGCCACTCTGGAAAACAGTATGGAGGTTCCTCAGAAAGTTGAAAATAGAGCTACCATATGATCCAGCAATTGCACTACTGGGTATTTACCCCAAAGATACAAATGTAGTGATCCAAAGGGGTATGTGCATCCCAATGTTTATAGCAGCAATGTCCACAACAGCCAAACTATGGAAAGAGCCAAGATGTCCATCAACAGATGAATGGATAAAGAAGATGTGGTATATATATAAAATGGAATATTATGCAGCCATCAAAAAATTGAAATCTTGCCATTTGCAATGACATGGATAGAACTAGAGGGTATTATGCCAAGCGAAATAAGTCAATCAGAGGAAGACAAGTATCATATGATCTCAATGATATGAGGAATTCTTAATCTCAGGAAACAAACTGAGGGTTGCTGGAGTGGTGGGGGGTGGGAGGGATGGGGTGGCTGGGTGATGGACATTGAGGAGGGTACGTGCTATGGTGAGCACTGTGAATGACTAATGAATCACAGACCTGTGATTCATCACAAATCATACATTATATGTTAAACAAATAATACATTATATGTTAAAAAAAAATCCATACCTTTTGCTGTGGTCAGGCTTTTCTTCTTTCTAGTCTACTAATATATCATATTCTTTAATACTTCCGTGCTTTTGCTAAAGCTATTTTACTGACTCAGAATACCCAACTTCCCCATTGCCTACCCTAATTCTGCCCTTTAAGAGTCAGCTTAACCATCATACCCTCCATGATGTTTCTTATTCCTTCAGTCATCATTGACTTCCCTCTCCTCCAGATTCTCCTAGAATTATAGTCTATACTTAGTCCTGAGTTACACATGGTTTTCTATTATTTGCTTTTGTTTCTTTTGTCTTATTTCACATACTCAGTTTCAGGAAATTGAATTTGAAGAAATATGATATCTTTGTGCTGATTAAAGCACTGACCTAAGATATTTAATATGTTTTTATCCTTTAATGTGCTAATTATAATTAATAATAACATAGTAAATCAATAATCAATAACAAAGTAAATCAAATAAATCAACTTTGACAATATAGAAATTAAGAATTTTTTCTGTTAAAAATCAAGATAATTTTCTGTACTAAATCAAAAGCAAATGTTATGTCGTCATTTCTACTGAATAAAATTCTACCATCAAATTCCTTTTGTGACTCTTTATAGTAAATATTATATCGTAAATCTTTCAGAAGAAAGTCTACATTACTTTATAAGTAGAGAGTACGAACATTTCACCTTTTAAAAAAATTCTGGAATCAGTAACACATCTGAGAAAAACTAAATAAAAATGCAATATACAGTGATGTTGTGATATGATGTCTCCTTAGGCTGACATGTTACGAGTTTACAATGTTGATATTCTCTCTAAAATTTTTTCGTGCTGTAGAACTTAAAACCTGGAATTTACCAATCATTGCATTTATTTTATTGGAAATTTCTCAAAATTGTATAAGATTTGCTATATATGGCAATGCACAGATCGGTGAGGAAATTTCATCTTCTAAAGTGAGGATTCTTGAATTCAAAGAAAAGTTGTGTAGTCCCCACAGTACCAGAACATTCTCATTTTTGTGTAATCCACACTGAGATCTGCAGTGGGACTAATTCCTAGGGGATTAATCAGTTTTGGAACAGCCAGTGCTTATGCCAGATACAGACTGGCAGGAAGCTGATGAGGCAGCGCAATGAATGATCTACCATAAAGGCCATGGGCAAGAGGTGGCCATTAGTCTAGAGCTCAGTAATGCACTCTTCAAGTACATTACTCACCAATCCATCAGGCAACATGCTACAGAACCAAGAGATTCTAGCACTTTTAAATCTGTAATGCGATGGCTGCCAGCCTGCTCTACATGCCCTAGGTTACAAGGGCACAGCAGTGTGGGAGGAAGGCAATTCATTAGGTGTCATAGCCAGTATTTTTTCTATTCTTTCTTCTGTGTGTACTTAAGAAATGGGCCTTCCATTATCCACAGATTAATAGCAGAGAGAATGCTCTGGTGTCTCTATTAGCATTAACTACCGGCAGATACTTTTCCACTGCCTAATCGGCACAATTTTCATTAGCTAAAATGAGAAAAACTTGTATAGGAAAATATGTTGTTTTTTATTCTAAAATACAGCTCATAAATATTCTACTAAAATAGACTATCAAAGCAAACCCAATTTAGTAAATAAAAGCCACAGAAACATAAATATGTCAAAACTTAGCTGTAAATCAAGAATGGCGTGTTTTTTTTTTCTATTCAGTCAGCATTTACCAAATTTAAAGACTCCTTATGCATATGCTATAATTATAATTGAAAGTGAGGGGTTAGGTAAATTAAGGGATGTTTACTAATGATAAATTTTCCTCATCTGTAATAAATAAAGATATGCAATTAAACAAACTACAGTCATAGAGAGGTCATAGGTTTAACTTAATTATGGTAGCCTTATTAACTTATCCTGAGATTACAACTTCCTATTTCTTTAGTGTTTCAATGTCTTGTTTTTTGATGACAGTAGATGTAATTATGATTTTTAAATGTTCTTGCTTGGTAATATGAAAGGTTGGCAAATCCATGTTCCTACTTTTTAAAGTGTATTGTAAGATCCAATGGTGTGAGGAGCACTGATCCAGAGCACCTGGGGAGTGTAGTGAGGGGAAGGGAGAGGCACTGTCTCAGCAGCAGTTATGTCCTGATGATCATGTGCAAGCTAAAGTTTCTTTGGGGTCACTGTGGTGGTAAGTCCACCAGAAAGGAGGGAATTAAGAATTAGGAATTCTTGTTTGACAGAGGTGACTATCACGTCAGATCATATCCTATTCCAGTGCTTTCTCAGCCTGTACCTGAAAACATGAAAACCAGCAGCAGAGATTTAAGCAGACCCAGATCACAATAACAGACAATATTCACTTACCACATACTAAGTGAGAGGGACTGTTCTCAATTCTTTACTTATAGTAACTCATTTCATCCTCACAACAGTTCGTTGAGTCTTTATATCTTTTTAGAGATGGGAAAGCACGGAGAGTTAAAGCAATTTACAGAAATAAATTACATTTACATAAGTCCAGATTTGAATCCAGTCTTGCTCCAGAGCATGCACTCCTGACTACTTTATACTGCCTTCCATACCCTTTCCAAAGAGTCCAAAGAGTCCATATCTAGATTGTAATACTCAGTAAATCTGGCATGGTGTTCAGGCATCTTTGTCATTTAAAAATTCACAGGTGGGATGCCTGGGTGGCTCAGTCAGTCAAGTGTCCACATTTAGTCAGTCAAGTGTCTGCCTTCGGCTCAGGTCATGATCCCAGGGTCCTGGGATCAAGTCCCACATTGGGCTCCTTGCTCAGCAGGGAGCCTGATTCTCCCCCTGCCTGCAACTCCCCCTGCTTGTTCTCTCTCTGACAAATGAATAAATAAAATGTTAAAAAAAAAAAAAAAATAAAAGCTCATAGGCTGTGCAGTTCTGTTGCACTGCCAGAGTTAAGAACCACAGATCTAGTTTAGTTATCTAACCTGTCCTTCCTATAACACGGCTCCCCAGGACTGGGTTATACTCTTGTTTATATCACAGGAAATGCATTGGTGTATCACAATCAAACCAAGTCCTAAATGGGGTTAAAGGATGGGAGAGTTCTGTTCTCCTCTGTTCTGCTCATATCTCTTTGAGAATAAAGGCTCAGTCTGGGCATCATAGGTAGAAAAACAGTCAAAGAAAAATACTATTATTGGGGAATATGAGCGATGTAAAATAATTACTGGTTTAAGAAATGAAGGATACTTTGTTTTTTGATGAAATGAGTTAGGGGCAGATATGATGGCCATCTTCAAATATCTTAAGAGCTGTCATCTAGAAGGGGAATAAAACTTGTGCTGAAGCCCTTAGGCATATAATTAGACTCTGAATGTAAGAACAACTGTAATGTCTAATGGGAGAAAGAATTTTCTAGGGATGAGAGGTACTCAAATATAGAACTGATTACTACAGAAAGTTCATAGTTCCTTGTTACTAGAGGTTGAAGTGATATTTGGTGACACTGTTATAGAGAAGTTTCAAGCATTGAATGTAGTTGGTTAGAACCCCATTTTGGGGTTCACCTCAACCCCAAAAATCTTATTGTGTATGTTTCCTTGGCATAGGCTGGGCTGATGTGCAGCTAACAGAATGGGCACAATTTTAGCAGCTGTTTAATGCCAGTACCTGTTCTGATTGGTCAGTGACCATGCAATGTATGTCAGTGATTAATATTTTTCAATATTGTCCCCAGGGTATCAGCATTCATCCAATTCAACAATCATATTTTGAGCATATGCTCAGGCCTTAAGTTAAAGGAATAAAGGTAAATAACACATTGTCTCTACCCCTATATCTAGTAGGGCATACATGTTCACAATAAATTTATGTTGAACCATATGATTTTGCTGACATTCAACCATTTTTGACCTGTAAAAATGATGATTTAATGTGGTTCAATATAATACAATTGATGAATTATCGTAAAGATACGTAAAAATGTTATGAGAACACAGATGAGGGAATTATTAATTCTGTCTGAGAAAGCCTATGGGGAGAATGGGATTCATGAGGTTTCGTTTTTTTTTTTTAATGGAGATATTTGAATTGTATTAAAGGATAAGCAAGAAATTTTCAGGTAAACCAACAGGAAAGAAACTTCCAGAGAGGTAGAACAGAAAAAGAGAGGGCATGGAAAAATGAAAAGCATTTATGATTTAGGATTAAAAGCTCTGTGTTTCCTCATAGTTCTTATCATCTGTAACAAAGCATGCATTCTTATTTCCTTCTCCTTTTGTATTTTTTCTATCTGTTACTGAGTGGCTTTTGGTTATTTATCAACATCCAATATTCTAAGAAGGTTATTATAGGTATTAGTGTGGCAGTACTTTCCCCCATGAGCACACATTTTATGATGATGAGATAAAAGAATGCATATATTTGTGCCAAGGAGCATATGAGCTAGTGGTTAAGGGCCATGCATATTATAGACAGGCTGGCTGTGGGTTCTAATATTAGTTTCATCACTTACAAATAGTGGGCCACGGGTAAGTTATTTAGCTTCTCTATGCCTCATTTTCTTCATCTATAAAATGCATATGATAATAATATCTTTTATCTTCCGTGCTGACACTTGTCTGTTTCTTTTGTTAGAAAAATAAAAGTGATTTTACTTTATGCTCTCAGTTTGTATCTGGAGAATATAAAACATTAAAAGATAATTTTTTGACATTTTTTTCTTCAGATAAATTGTCCTCCTATTTTCAACAAAGTGGGACAAGTGAGAGCTCTCAAGTAGGAAACCTGCTCTTTGAAGTTTCTGAGCTACCTCAATACTAGAAAAAATGGCTCTTCCAATACCACATGCAGTTAAATCAGTATTTATGAGGAGCCCAGGGATTTTGTTCTAGGGGGAAAAAAACTTCCTGCACCTAAACAACTAAATATTCTGAATAAAAGATTTACAACATCCTTTTAAATATATAGCTGAGCTCACAATAAAGTAAGAAAAATCCTTAGAGGCAAAGAACTAAGCAGAAGCATGAATCCAGAGAGGTAAACATGTTAAAGCCAGCAGCAGCCCTGAGGGCATCTGCCAATCCCCAGAAACCTAGAGCTTCTTATTTGAGAAGCTGGAGTGGAAACCCCAACTTAAAATCAGGATTCTAGGAGATACACCTTCATTGAATGTGTGAACTAGAAATTCTGCCCTGCAAAAGAAGAAATAATAAAATATCTTTACAGCCTTGGCTATGGTTAGAAGGGACAAAAAGTCTCTCCTCTTAGTATTTGTAATAGGGTGGCATATCATTTATAACCCAAACAGAAAATCTTCTAAAAGTGGAAGAAGGTATTATTAATAATTATATGAAAATAAAGCACATTTAACTGGGAAATCTTGGATGTATGAGCATCCTAATTCATAACCATAGGTTAGCTGTCATTTCAATCCTGGGTAATGGATTGAAATCACACATTTATATGGGTTGAAAAATATCCAGCCTGAGAAATTAAAGTAATCCTTGGCCAACAGTTCTTTCTAGGCATCTAGGAGGAGAAAATGCAAATCTACTCTAGGAAAATTCATCCTTAACCCTGGCCTCAAAGAAATTGCTCAGAAAGAGTCCCAGTTTACATGATCTCATGATGAAAAATAGAAAGAAAATTCACAAAATCCATGAAGAAACAAGATACTGTGAGCCAACAGAAATAACAGAAAGAAAAATCTGGTGAGGAAATACTTTACTTCAAATATTGGAATCACAAAATTCAGAAAAAAATAAGCATATTTAATATGTGTAAAGAAATAAAGGAGGAATAGAAATATAAGCCACATATAAGAGAATATAAAGTACAAACAGATTTTTGATTGTTTATGGAAAAAATAATTAAAATTTAAAATTCAATGGACAGGGAAAACATATGACAGAGATGAAGAGAGAATTGGTAAACTAAAAGATAAAACTAACTAGCCACGTGCTCGCTTTGGCAGCACATATACTAAAGAAATCAGCCAAAATAAAGCATTGAGAGACAGAGATGGAAAATATAAAAAAAGAAATTATGATATGTGGAGGAGAATTAAAAGGTCTAAAACCCATCTATTCATAGTTTTTTAAAGTATGATAGTAAAGAAGATTAAAAAGGATATTTTTTAATTTTTCAGAAATGTTGGAATACATGAATATTTGCAATCTAGAAGCATAATGATCCTGAGCAGGATAAATATAAAGAAATTCACACATACATTTTACCACATCAGAGTGGGTAAATTTTGACTCTGCAAAACACCAAGCATGAAAAGATCTTAAAAGCAAAGAGAATGACAATTTACCATGAAAGAAACAACACTGATATCTGACTTCTCAACTGCAACAATGGAAACTAGAAACCACGGATATAATTAAATTACTGAGAGAAAATAATCTGTAATCTAAACCTATATTCTGAGGAAATTATCTTTAAAGGATGGGCATAAAATTAAGACATTTCAGACAAAAATTAAGAGTTTATGAGCAAATAACCCTCACTGAGGAGTTCTTCAGGGCTATACCTTAGGAAGAAGGTAAATTAACCCAGAAAGAAGGTATATTGTGCAATAAGAAATGAGAAGCAAAAACAAACAATTTAGAAAAGGGTACATTAGATATGGGTATATTTAAATCAACACACCTGTATAAAATGATAACATTAGGTCTTTACTTCGGGCAATAGTGGTGCAAATGATTTCAGGCAAAATTTCTTACAGATAACAACTATACATTCTAGAGACTATACATAGTCTCTGTCCGTCTCTCTATACATAAAAATTAAGATTATCAAGTGAATAAAACTTATCAGATTATATACTTAAGATGAGTATATTTCACTGTATTTGAATTTCAGCTAAAAAAAGAACTATAAAATATTAAATTCCAGTTAGTAGGCTTGCTTTTGTAATGATATCTGTTAGCAATTTGAAAGTAACTTCTGTGAACTCTAGGCTAGAGCAAATGAGGAAACATATTGAGGATAATGGAAGCCAGATTTTTCACTGTTAAAGAAGGGGGTTACAAATATGGAAAGAGGGAATACTAGAATATAACATATGGTGTTGAACTGAAATTGGAGTTACCAGGATGAACACACTTTTTGATAGAAAAACAAATATAGAAGTAGGTGTATATACACACATATGTATACAACATATGCATGTTTTAGAAATATTAAAACATATTTTATAGCTCTGTCAGTTGAGAGAGACTAGATACAATGATATACTAGTTATCAGTGAGCACATTTAGTGTACAGAACTTGGTTTCAAAATTCTACTGTCCACTAAAAGCAATTAGGCTCTGTAGGAATAAGGCTAATTTTAGACTGGACTAGGGAAGTACAAGATGAGCCTGGAATATTTTGCTTCAGAAAGCAAGGAGATGATCAAAGAATAGTGGGGACATAAAAAAGATGCAGAACCATTTAAAAGGACTCCTACCTGATAAATCTGGGACAATTTGTGTGTCAAAATATATGATGACAGTATTGGACTACAACATGTGGAATAAAATAAATGTCCATACTTGCCTTATTCAGTTCATACTGCTGTAACAAATTATCATAGACTGGGTGGCTAAAACAACAGATATTTATTTCTCGCAGTACTAGAGGCTGGAAAGTCCAAGATCAAGGTGCTGGCGGAACTGGTGTGTGGTGAAAGCCTCCTTCCTGGTTTGCAGATGGCTATTTTCTCCTAATCCTCACATGATTGAGAGCAGGGAGTCCACCTCTCTTCCTTTTCTGAGAAGGATACTCACTGATCCCATCATGGGGGGTTCCACCTTCATAACCTAATTACCTCCCAAAGGCCCCACTTCCAGTTATCATCCTATTGGGAACTGGGGTTTCAACACATGAATTTGGGGGGAGGGGCTGGAGATTAAAACATGCAGTCTATAACAATATGGATATAAACAAACAAACAAAGATCTTCCTTACATTAAAATGTGAATAAGTAGAAATGGAATGGTGGAGTTAGATGATCATTTGATTGTTAAAACTAATAGGTGAAAGTTTGATGAGGAATGGGATATTTAGTCTCTAATTATCTATTCCTATATCATTTATTATCTACAAAGAAAAAAATAGTAATTTATATGGTGGAGAGAAACTGGGAGATACCACCTTGGCCAAGTGATGTAACTTACCATCACTTATTATTAGGGCAAACTAATAACAGGGACCTCCTGATATGATTTGCTGAGAAGGACTCACCATCAGTTCTGTGCTATTTCTACTCAAAATACCTAATCTGGATCTAACTATGAGCAAACTTTATGCAAAACCAAATTGACGGGCATTCTATAAATATAACTGGACTTCTAAAATCTCAAGGTCAAGCAAGACAAAGAAAGTCTGAGGAAATGTTCTAGATTAAATATGCATACAGAAATATGGCAACTAAATGCAACATGTAATTTGGATTAGACCTTGGACTGGGTAGGTAGGGGGTGGTTATGAGAACATTACTGGAACAACTGACAATATGAATAGGGGCTATAGCATAACAGTATAATGTTAAATTTTCAGATTTGAAAAGTTGTACTTTGGTTTTGTAAGAGAATGCCTTGCTCTTAGGAAATACACTTGGAATATTTACTGGTAAAAGGAAATAACATTACCAACTTTACAAATTACTCTTAGATGGTAGTAGGAAGTAGAAAGGAAGGACAGAGAGAGAGAGAATGATAAAGCAAATAGGGCAAAATGTCAACAACTGGAGAATCTGGGTAGAGTATATATGGGAATTCTTTGTACAACTTCTGCATATTTTATGGAAAGTTTGGGATTATATAAAAATAAAATGTTACAGGGTCATCTGGGTGCCTTGGTCAGTTAGGCATCTGACTCTTGATTTTGGCTCAGGTCATGATCTCAGGTTTGTGAGATCAAGCCCAATGTCAGGCTCCATGCTGTGGAGTCTGCTTGAGATATTCTCTCTCTCTCTCTCTCTTCCTCTGCCCCTCCACTCCCCCCAACTTGTGTGCTCTCTCTCTCTCTCAAAAAAAATGTTACAAAAACATCTAATGTCTATGACTAAAAGATAAGACAGGACTAAGATACTGGCAACATCAAATAAACAGAAAGAAAAGATTTGAGTTAAAATATTCCAAAATTCTTGTATATGTTTTATTTTTAGATTTATGTATGCATACAATGCATGTGTATTACAATTTAAAATGTTTTTTAAAAAATTTTTTGTTAACATATAATGTATTATATGTTTCAGGTGTACAGGTCTGTGATTCATCAGTCTTACACAATTCACAGCACTCACCATAGTACTTACCCTCCCCAATGTCCATCACCCAGCCACCCCATCCCCCTCACCCCCCTCCATTCCAGCAACCCTCAGTTTGTTTCCTGAGATTAAGAGTCTCCTATGGTTTGTCTCCCTCTCTGATTTTGTCTTGTTTCATTTTTCCCTCCCTTCCCCTATGATCCTCTGTCTTGTTTCTCAAATTCTTCGTATCAGTGAGATCATATGATACTTGTCTTTCTCTGATTGACTTATTTCACTTAGCATAATACCCTCTAGTTCCATCCACATCATTGCAAATGTCAAGATTTCATTTTCTTGATGGCTGCACAATATTCCATAATATTCCATTCCAATATATATATATACACACACACCACATCTTCTTTATCCATACATCCGTTGATGGACATCTAGGCTCTTTCCATAGTTTGGCTATTGTGGACATTGCTGCTATAAACATTAGGGTGCACATGCCCCTTTGGATCACTACATTTGTATCTCTGGGGTAAATACCCAGAGTGCAATTGCTGGGTTGTAGGGTAGCTCTATTTTCAACTTTCTGAGGAACCTCTATACTGTTTTCCAGAGTGGCGGCACCAGCTTGCATTCCCACCAACAGTGTAGGAGGGTTCCCCTTTCTCCACATCCTTGCCAACATCTGTCGTTTCCTGACTTAATTTTAGCTGTTCTGACTGGTGTGAGGTGGTATCTCATTGAGGTTTTGATTTGGATTTCCCTGATGCCGAGTGATGTTGAGCAGTTTTATCTGTGTCTGTTGGTCATTTGGATGTCTTCTTTGGAGAAATGTCTGTTCATGTCTTCTGCCCATTTCTTGATTGGATTATTTGTTCTCTGGGTGTTGAGTTTGATAAGTTCTTTATAGATTTTGGATACTAGCCCTTTATCTGATATGTCATTTGCAAATATCTTCTCCCATTCTGCCGGTTGTCTTTTGGTTTTGACTGTTTCTTTTGCTGTGCAAAAGCTGAGGAAGTCCCAATAGTTCATTTTTGCCCTTGCTTCCCTTGACTTTGGCGATGCTTCTAGGAAGAAGTTGCTGTGGCTGAGGTTGAAGAGGTTGCTCTCTGTGTTCTCCTCTAGGATTTTGATGGATTCCTATCTCACATTTAGGTCTTTCAACCATTTTGAGTCTATTTTTTGTGTGTGGTGTAAGGAAATGGTCCAGTTTCATTCTTCTGCATGTGGCTGCCCAATTTCCCCAACACCATTTGTTGAAGAGACTGTCTTTTTTCCATTGGACATTCTTTTCTGCTTTGTCGAAGATTAGTTGACCATAGAGTTGAGGGTCCATTTCTGGGCTCTCTATCCTGTTCCATTGATCTATGTGTCTGTTTTTGTGCCAGTACTATACTGTCTTGATGATGACAGCTTTGTAATAGAGCTTGAAGTCCAGAATTGTGATGCTGCCAGCTTTGCTTTTCTTTTTCAACATACCTCTGGCTATTCGGGGTCTTTTCTGGTTCCATACAAATTTTAGGATTATTTATTCCATTTCTTTGAAAAAAGTTGATGGTATTTTGATAGGGATTGCATTGAATGTGTAGATTGCTCTAAGTAGCATAGACATTTTCACAATATTTGTTCTTCCAATCCATGAGCCTGGAACATTTTTCCATTTCTTTGTGTCTTCCTCAATTTCCTTCATGAGTATTCTATAGTTTTCTGAGTACAGATCCTTTGTCTCTTTGGTTAGATTTATTCCTAGGTATCTTTTTTTTTTTTTTTTAAAGATTTTATTTATTTATTTGAGAGAGAGAGAGAGAGAGAGAGAGCATGGGGGGGGGAGGGTCAGAGGGAGAAGCAGACTCCCCACCGAGCAGGAAGCCTGATGTGGGACTCGATCCCGGGACTCCAGGATCATGACCTGAGCCGAAGGCAGTCGCTTAACCAAGTGAGCCACCCAGGCGCCCTATTCCTAGGTATCTTATGGTTTTGGGTGCAATTGTAAATGGGATCGACTCCTTAATTTCTCTTTCTTCTGTCTTGTTGTTGGTGCATAAAAATGCAACTGATTTCTGTGCATTAATTTTATATCCTGTTACTTTATTGAATTCCTGTATGAGTTCTAGCAGTTTTGGGGTGGAGTCTTTCGGGTTTTCCACATAAAGTATCATATCATCTGCAAAGAGTGAGAGTTTGACTTCTTCTTTGCCGATTCGGATGGCTTTTATTTCTTTTTGTTGTCTGATTGCTGTGGCTAGGACTTCTAATACTATGTTGAATAGCAGTGGTGATAGTGGACATCCCTGCCGTGTTCCTGACCTTAGGGGGAAAGCTCTCAGTTTTTCCCCATTGAGAATGATATTCGCTGTGGGTTTTTCATAAATGGCTTTTATGATATTGAGGTATGTCCCCTCTATCCCTATATTCTGAAGAGTTTTGATCAAGAAAGGATGTTGTACTTTGTCAAATGCTTTTTCTGCATCTATTGAGAGGATCATATGGTTCTTGTTCTTTCTTTTATTAATGTATTGTATCACATTGATTGATTTGCGGATGTTGAACCAAACTTGCAGCCCAGGGATAAATCCCACTTCGTCATGGTGAATAATCCTTTTAATGTACTGTTGGATCCTATTGGCTAGTATTTTGGTGAGAATTTTTGCATCCATGTTCATCAGGGATATTGGTTTGTGTTCTCCTTTTTGATGGGGCTTTGTCTGGTTTTGGGATCAAGGTAATGCTGGCCTTGTAAAATGAATTTGGAAGTTTTCCTTCCATTTTTATTCTTTGAAACAGCTTCAGAAGAATAGGTATTAATTCTTCTTTAAATGTTTGGTAGAATTCCCCCGGGAAGCCATCTGGCCCTGGGCTCTTGTTTGTTGGGAGATTTTTTACTACTGCTTCAATTTCCTTATGGGTTATGGGTCTGTTCAGGTTTTCTATTTCTTCCTGGTTCAGTTTTGGTAGTTTATAGTCTCTAGAAATGCATCCATTTCTTCCAGATTATCTAATTTCCTGGCATATAGTTGCTCATAATGTTCTTATAATTGTTTGTATTTTTTTGGTGTTGGTTGTGATCTCTCCTCTTTCATTCATGATTTTATTTAATTGGGTCCTTTCTCTTTTCTTTTTGATAAGTGTGGCCAGGGGTTTATCAATCTTGTTAATTCTTTCAAAGAACCAGCTCCTAGTTTCGTTGATCTGTTCTACTGTTCTTTTGGTTTCTATTTCATTGATTTCTGCTCTGATCTTTATTATTTCTCTTCTCCTGCTGGGCTTAGGCTTTATTTGCTGTTCTTGCTCTAGCTTCTTTAGGTGTAGGGTTAGGTTGTGTATTTGAGACCTTTCTTGTTTCTTGAGAAAGGCTTGTACTGCTATATACTTTCCTCTTAGGACCGCCTTTGCTGCATCCCAAAGATCTTGAACAGTTGTGTTTTCATTTTCATTTGTTTCCATGAATTTTTAAAATTCTTCTTAATTTCCTGGTTGACCCATTCATTCTTTAGTAGGATGCTCTTTAGCCTCCATGTATTTGAGTTCTTTCTGACTTTCCTCTTGTGATTGAGTTCTAGTTTCAAAGCATTGTGGTATGAAAATATGCAAGGAATGACCTCAATCTTTTTGTACTGGTTGAGATCTGATTTGTGACCCAGGATGTGATCTATTCTGGAGAATGTTCCATGGGCACTAGAGAAGAATGTGTATTCTGTTGCTTTGGGATGGAATGTTCTCAATATGTCTGTGAAGTCCATTTGGTCCACTGTGTCCTTTAAAGCCTTTATTTCCCTGTTGATCTTTTGCTTAGATGATCTGTCCATTTCAGTGAGGGGGGTGTTAAAGTCCCCCACTATTATTGTATTGTTGTCGATGTGTTTCTTTGCTTTTGTTATTAATTGCCTTATATAATTGGCTGCTCCCATGTTAGGGGCATAGATATTTACAATTGTTAGATCTTCTTGTTGGATAGACCCTTTAAGTATAATGTAGTGTCCTTCCTTGTCTCTTATTATAGTCTTTCGTTTAAAATCTAATTTGTCTGTTATAAGGATTGCCACCCGAGCTTTCTTTTGATGTCCATTAGCATGGTAAATGGTTTTCCACCTCCTTACTTTAAACCTGGATGTGTCTTTGGGTCTAAAATGAGTCTCTTGCAGACAGCATATCGATGGGTCTTGTTTTTTTATCCAATCTGATAGCCTGTGTCTTTTGACTGGGGCATTTAGCCCATTTACATTCAGGGTAACTATTGAAAGATATGAATTTAGTGCCATTGTATTGCTTGTAAGGTGACTGTTACTGTATTCTATCTCTGTTCCTTTCTGGTCTGTTACTTTTAAGCTCTTTCTTTGCTTAGAGGACCCCTTTCAATATTTCTTGTAGGGCTGGTTTGGTGTTTGCAAATTCTTTTAGTTTTTGTTTGTCCTGGAAGCTTTTTATCTCTCCTTCTCTTTTCAATGACAGCCTAGCTGGATATAGTATTCTTGACTGCATAATTTTCTCATTTAGTGCTCTGACTATATCATGCCAGGCCTTTCTGGCCTGCCAGGTCTCTGTGTATTGGTCTGCTGCCAATCTAATGTTTCTACCATTGTAGGTTACAGACCTCTTGTCCTGAGCTGCTTTCAGGATTTTCTCCTTGTCCCTGAGACTTGTGAGTTTTACTATTAGATGTTGGGGTGTTGACCTATTTTTATTGATTTTGGGGGATTCTCTGCGCCTCCTGGATTTTGATGTCTTTTTCCTTCCCCAAATTAGGGAAGTTCTCTGCTATAATTTGCTCCAATATACCTTCTGCCCCTCTTTCTCTTTCTTCTTCTTCTGGGATCCCAATTATTCTAATTTTGTTTCACTTTATGGTATCACTTATCTCTCGAATTCTGCCCTCATGATACCAGTAGTTGTTTATCTCTCTTTTTCTCAGCTTCTTTATTCTCCATCATTTGGTCTTCTATATCACTAATTCTCTCTTCTGCTTCATTTATCCTAGCAGTTAGAGCCTCCATTTTTTTTTTTACTTTTTTTATTGTTAGGTTAATCACCATACATTACATCATTAGTTTTTGATATAGTACTCCATGATTCATTGTTTGTGCACAATAACCAGTGCTCCATGCAGAACGTGCCCTCCCCAGTACCCATCACAGGCCAACCCATCCTCCCACCCCCCCTTCCCTCTAGAACCTTCAGTCTGTTCTTCAGAGTCCATCATCTCTCATGGTTCATCTCCCCCTCCGATTCCCCCCCATTCTACCCCTCCTACTATCTTCTTTTTTTTTTTCTTAACATATATTGCATTATTTGTTTCAGAGGTACAGATCTGTGATTCAACAGTCTTGCACAATTCACAGCGCTGACCATAGCACATACCCTCCCCAATGTCTATCACCCAGCCACCCCATCCCTCCCACCCCACCCACCACTCCAGCAACCCTGTTTGTTTCCTGAGATTAAGAATTCCTCATATCAGTGAGGTCATAGGATACATGTCTTTCTCTGGTTGACTTATTTCGCTCAGCATAACACCCTCCAGTTCCAACCACGTCGTTGCAAATGGCAAGATCTCATTCCTTTTGATGTAGAGCCTCCATTTTTGATTGCACCTCTTTAATAGCCTTTTTGATTTCAACTTGGTTAGACTTTAGTTCTTTTATTTCTCCAGAAAGGGATTCTCTAGTATCTTCTATGCTTTTTTCAAGCCCAGCTAGTATCTTTATAATCATCATTCTGAACTCTAGTTCCGACATCTTACTAATGTCTGTATTGATTAGGTCCCTGGCAGTCGGTACTACCTCTTGCTCTTTTTTTGAGGTGAGTTTATCCATCTTGTCATTTTGTCCAGAGGAGAATAGATGAGAGAACAATATGCTAAAAAAATGCTAAAAGTGTAACAATGACCCCAGAAAAATATACACTAAACAAATCAGAAGAGACCCAAAAATGGGGGGAAAGAAAGGGAAAAAAAAAAAAAAAGAATATGATCAGGCTGGTGAAACTAACAGAGTCATACACTAGATTTTGGGTGTATTTTGGTCTGTTAGGAGAAACTGCCTCCCAAAATTTTAAAGAATGAAAAACATATATATATACAAAAATAAGGGTAAATATGATGAAGGGATAGAATATGATTGTAAAGATGAAAATTAAAAGGATTTTAAAAAAGGAATTGATAAGAGAAGTTGGTTGAAAAAGGAATGAAAAAAATTAAAAAAATAAAAGGCTGATGAGGTGGGAGACTAGGACAACATCATACACTAGATTTAGGGTATATTTTGGTCTGTTAGAAGAAACTGTATCTCAAAATTTTAAAGAAAGAAAAACATATATATATATATATATATATATATATATAAAATAAGGTTAAATACAATGAAGAGATAGAATATGAGTGTAAAAATGAAAAATTAAAAAAGATTTTAAAAAAGGAATTGATAAGATGTTGGTTGAAAAAGGAAAGAAGAAAAATTCAACTAAAAAAAATAGAAAAAGAAAAAAATTTTTAAAAATTAGCTTTGAAAGACTAAAGCGTCATGGGAAAAAAGCCATGAATTCTATGTGCTGTATTCCCCTAGCACTGGAGTTCTGCAGTTCTCATTGATCAGTAAACTTGGTCTTGGCTGGATGTTCTTGCTGATCTTCTGGGGGAGAGGCCTGTTGCAGAGATTCTCAAATGTCTTTGCCTGAGGCAGAATTGCCCTGCCCTTGCCAGGGGTCAGACTAAGTATCTGCTCAGGTTTGCTCTTGGTAGGTTTTGTTCCCTGAAACTTTCCATACAGCTTTGGAGGATGAGAGTGAAAATGGTGGCCTCCCAATCTCTGGTCCCAGAGGAGCCGAGAGCTCAGGGCCCCACTCCTCAGTGCGCCCTCAGAGAAAAGCAATCAGTCACTCCTGTCTCCCTGGTCTCTGGCCACACTCCGTGCTCACGTGGCCTGTGACCGAGTGTTTCTATCTGGCACATAACCCTGTTTGGAGTCTCCAAACCCAGCAGATTCCTGCAGCACCCTCCCCCCAGGGGAGGAAGGGGAGTCTCCCTGGATCTGCCACTTGTTGGGTCCCTGCTTGAAGAGCGGTGGCCCGACTGTGCCACGTATTACGGTTTATGGCAACCCTGAGCTGAGAGCCCATTCCTTGGCTCTGTCTTTGCATCTGGCTTCCACGCTCTGATACCTGGGAGCTCTGCCACACTCAGGCACCCCTGATCTTTCTGTGACCCTGAGGGTCCTGAGACCACACTGTCCCAGCGAGTGTTCCACCACCCCGCTTAGCCACTGGAGTGACGTCCCTCAGAGGAGCAGACTTCATAACGTTCGGATTTTGTGCTCTGCTGTTCTATCACTTGCTGGTAGCCGGCTGATGGAGGTTCCCTCCCCCATGGTCTATTTTCCCGTATATCGCCTCGGATTCACTTCTCCGCATGTCCTACCTTCCAGAAAGTGGTCGCTTTTCTGTTCACCGAGTTGGTGCTATTCTTTTCTTCGATCTCCTGTTGAGTTTGTAGGTGTTCTGAATGGTTTGATAACTATCTAGCTGAATTCCTGGGCAGATGAAATTTAGGTCTCCTACTCCTCCGCCATCTTGCTCTTCCCCCCTAGAATTTAAAATGTTCTTGTAAATGTTTTATTTTTAGAGCATACATGTATGCATATTAGAATTTAAAATGTAACCACTAAAATAGTAGTAATACAGCAGATAACCGCTAACCCAGTAGGGGAGCAAAAGAAAAAGACACAACTCAAAATAAGAAATTTTTCAAAAGACAGAAAAAGCAGAACAAGTAGTACAAAATACAATGATAAAAGAAATAGAAACATATTAGTAACCACAATAAATGGACTAAACTCACCAGATAAAAGATGATGTTAGACTACAGAGTTTTAAAAATTCTGTTACATGGTTGTTACAAGGACAATGACCAAAATATAAGGAAGGCCACAGAAAGGCAGATGGAATATTTCAGGATGTATAATAAAATCCTAAAACTTAATAAGGAAAATAAAATGAAATTGAAAAAAATGAACAAAAGAAACAGTTGCTTCATAGAACTGGAAATTCAAATGGCCTATAAGCTTTAAAACATGTTCATCCTCTCCAGTAATCACGGAAGTAAAGTGTATGGAAAGTGAAAGAAATCACTTGTCCTCCAATATCCTTTAACTTCTGTGGTCTAGAGACCACTGATATTTGGTACATAACCACTTGGAATAAAGGCCTCATTTTCCAGTCGCTCTTGTAGCTTGTGACTATATGACCAAAGTCTGGCTAATACGTTATAAGCAGATATAGATTGCTCAGATTTTAGGAAATGTTTTTATAAATGTTAGGGAAGGAAGACATTAACTTTTTTTTTTTTTTAAGATTTTATTTATTTGACAGAGAGAGGCACAGCGAGAGAGGGAACACAAGCAGAGGGAGTGGGAGAGGGAGAAGCAGGCCTCCCGCAGAGCAGGGAGCCCAATGCGGGGCTCGATACCAGGACCCTGGGATCATGACCTGAGCCGAAGGCAGACGTTTAATGACTGAGCCACCCAGGCACCCCGGAAGACATTAACTTCTTTCCTTTTCTTCCTTCCGAGGGGTTGAACGCAAACATGATGGCTAGAGATCAAGCAGTCTCCTTGTATTATGGAGTGAAAACCACATGTTGAGGATGGTGGAGCAACAAGAAAGGAAACTAGGATCCAAATGAGCCTGGAGCCACCACACTGCAATAGATTGCTTACCTCTGAACCTTATCTACATGAAAAGAAATAAATTTTTGTTGTTTAAACCAATGTTATTCATGTTTGCTTCTTTGTTTTTGTCAATCACAGCCAAACCCAATTTGAAATAATGCACGAAGGAGCAAGAACTACTGATTGGAGTGTGGATTAGGATAGCCATTTTTGAGAACAATATAGCATTACCCAGTAAAGTTGACAAGGGAAATATCCTATGACCCAGAAATTCTACTCCTGGGTATATATCCTAAAGAAATTTACACATAGGCCCTGGGAGGCACAAAAAAGAATTTCAGAGCAGCACTGATTTTAATGACAAAGAAACTGGAAAAAAAGATCCATGTGTTTGAAGGTTGATAAAGTATATTCATACAATGGAATATTCAACAGCAAAACAAAATGAACAAAAGCTACATAAATCAATGACCGAATCTCAAAAATATAAAGTTGAATAAAAGAGGCAAATCACTAAAAAATACATCAGTATGATAACATGTATATTAAAATAAAAACTATGCTGCATTTACCCTGGAGTAGAAAAAACCCTGGGGTTCCAAAAATTATTTAAAATATTGGTATAAGAGTTGAGAAAGAAGACTTCAATGTCTAGATCAGCAATATCCAATAGAACTTTCTACACAATGATGGAAATGTTCTGTATCTGCACTGCCCAATACAGTAGCCACTAGCTATACATAGATTTTGAGCACTTGAAATGTTAGTGTGAGGAACTGAATTTTAAACTATTTAATCTTAATTAATTTCAATTTAAATAGCCATATATAACTAATGCCTACTAGTCAGCACAGGTCTAGACAATAAATTCTTCTACAGGTATGGTAGTTTTCCAATTCTTTATATAAATATTTGTAATATAACTCAAAAGTAGTTCAAAGAATAATGACCTTGCTATAATAAATATCTGCATATATCCATCTATTCACTTATGTAAACAAGTTTTCTCAAGGCTTACCTCAGCAAAACAAAAATATAAATAAAAATGGATTCAGTCCAGTCAGTAAAATTCATATTCAGCCACATGGATTAATGCGGGGTGGCAGGGGGGAAAGTCCTATGAATCTCATTAATAGATAGGTTTTTGATAAAAAATTTCCTTTTTAAAAATAATTATCAAATTTGGGTAATATATTTAAATTGTTTTGATCAATTGTATACAAAGAACGATTCTAATGTTAATTTGATACAAAAGGTATTTTAATGCCTAGAGCAAGAGATTCCCAAACTCCAAACTTTCTCAGCTCATGGGGCCCTTTTCTTCAGAAAAGAAAATCCCAACTTAGTAGTAGTAGTAGTTCAGGTCATGCCCAACAGATGTCACTATGCTTCTCTCAAAAACTTAGAAAGTCCTGTAGTTGCCCTGGGAGTTGACTGTTAACACCCTGGGGTGCCTTGGTGCACCCTGGTGCATGGTTTGGAATCCATAGATCTAGAGCCTTTTGGGTATAGAAAATAAGGCAACTTGAAAGTCTGGATAAAGGATATAAGGGACTATTTTGTATTCCTAATGTTTAAGAGTAGTTTTCAAGTCACTTAACTAAGGGAAAACCTAGAAGAAGGCAGATTTTAAGAAACTACAGACTATGACTAATTTGGGGACAGATTAGTAATGAATGTGTGACTGCCTAGGAAGTATCTTCATAATACATTACAAACTTTAGATTAAATATATTCTCCAAAAAAAAAAAAAAAAGAATAGGTATGCATATATAAACATACTAATGCACATAACAGGGAAATTTTTTTTAATTGTTAGGTCTGTATAATGCTATATTTAACTTAGAAAATAAGCTTTTCCCAGCTCACATCACATTTTCCCACTTTGAAGGCTACTTGTGACCACATATTGGGGAGACTGTCTGATTAGCTCTTCCTTACGATTGAGTAGATTATGCTAAACAAAATAGATCTACCCTGGGAAGGTTTAAACTAACTGAATATATAGAGAGGGAGGTGGGAAGCGGGGCGGGGGGAAGGAGTGGGAGGGGCAGAAAACTGGTGGAGTGGGAAAGAGAAGTAAAATGAATTGAAGAGTGTTACAGAGGATTTAAGAAGGAGGAAGAGAAGGGGTTAGAATTAGCACGTGCTTCTTTGAATCTGCAATAAAATGAGGACAGTTGTATTTTCCTTATTATATTTATAAATTTATTTTCTTTCTGGCATTTACTATAACAGTTCCTACTTATGGTTAAAACAGTTCCTACCTATAGTTTAAAACAGTTTCTACGTATAGTTTAAAACAGAAACGTTCCTCAAGAATTAGCAGGTATAGAAGTATAAAGTTATATCAAAATGAAATACATCTAAACAGATATATATAGAATAAAACATTAAGACAGTTTATTCAACACTGAACCCATCAATTTTTTATAATAAACTTGGCAGAATTTTAAGAGTAGATGCCTAGGTTTGCTTATTACTGCTTTGCATTATGAGAGATTGATCATGACAAACTAAAGAAAGTTTTCCACCATCAGCAAGGATTTTTAAGAGAGAAGTTCCCAACTTTATTTTTTTTAAGGTTTTATTTATTTATTTGAGAGAGTGGAGAGAGAGAGCGCCCAAGCATAAGCAGAGGTAGGGGCAGAGGGAGCAGACTGCCCACTGAGCAGGGAGCTCATGACCTGAGCAGAGGGCAGACGCTTAACCAACTGAGCCATCCAGGCACCCCAGAAGTTCCCATCTTTAAAAGAAGGCCTATGTGGAAATAATTTTTCCCAAATCACAAGTAAAAATTTGAGAAACTCAATGTTTTCTCAAATGATTTCCTTATCGAAATTCAGTCTTCCTTTCCTCCCTCCCTCCTTCCTTTCTTTTTTTCTTTCTTTCTGAAATTTAGACAATTCGTCCTTCTTTCAGTTCCTCATCAGAACAAAGGGGACAGTAATAGTCATTTCACTGAGTTATTGTGGAAGTAAAGTTACTGTTTGGGCAAGCACTGCACCATCCTGAAATGTCATACATTGTAAACCATGGAAGTTATTTCTCCACTCCCTCTTTTGCTTTGGCTTAAATGAAACAATGTCTTCAGATTCTTTTTTTTATTATTATTTTTATTAACATATAATGTATTACTTGTTTCAGGGGTACAGATCTGTGATTCATCAGTCTTACACAATACACAGTGCTCACCACAACACATACTCTCCCCAGTGTCCATCACCCAGCCACCCCATCCCCCTACCCCCTCCCCTTCAGCAACCCTCAGTTTGTTTCCTGAGATTAAGAGTCTCTTATGGTTTGTCTCCCTCTCTGGTTTCATCTTGTTTCCTTTTTTCCTTTCTTCCCCTATGATCCTCTCCCTTTTTCTAAAATTCCACACATCCGTGAGATCATATGATAATTGTCTTTCTCTGACTGACTTATTTCGCTTAGCATAATACCCTCTAGTTCCATCCTGGTTGTAGCAAATGGCAAGATTTCATTTTTTTGATGGCTGCATAATATTCCATTGTATATATACCACATCTTCTTTATCCATTCATCTGTTGATGGACATCTAGGCTCTTTCCATAGTTTGGCTTCAGGTTGTTAACAGCAGACTGGAAGTCCATTTTTGTAGATGTTTAGAGGTGAATTCATAGCCTTGTGGATTATATGAGAACTTGGAGATTAAACAATTCCTTCTAACTCTCAATGATGTGCCCTTCACAAGTTCATTTTTTATAACTCTGGTAATTTCCCAAGGCTAATTTCCAAATTTTTCACTCCTTTGACCTAGTCCTTCTTGAAGGCTTCAGATGTTACCAAGTTTGGGCTACCATATACGCATCTACAAATATCTTCTTACCTTCTTTCTAGTTCCCTATCCACCATTGTGCATAGAACATTTGAGTTTAAATGCCACAACTCTTGAAACATATTGAAAAACAAGTCCATCTTCCCTCCCTCCAAGAGCTATCTTTACACATTTTCCCATAATTATCCACAATACCTTCAGTGTTTCCAGGCTTATAAATTTTGGTGCTTTTTTTTCCTTTTTTTTTTCCTGTTTTGACCTACAATTATAGATTCTGCTCATCTTTTCTCTGTAATAACTTTGGAATTCACTTTCTGTTAACTGAATGTTAACATTCACTTTCTCATCACTTCCCCACTTCCAGTTCCCAATTTTCCACTTCCCAGCTGGCCTTAACTATCTCATGTGTGGATCATTACGATGGTTTATTAGGAATTCCCCTCATCATTTGACTTTTCCCACAATAATCAAACTTTGAGAGTATTTGTACAACATTATTTATTCTTCAGCTCAGGTGTCCATAGTGGTTGCCTATTCCTTATTTTATAAAATCTCAATTAGTAAGTCTGTCTCTCAAGGTACTTCACGATTGGAACTACAATTTTATTAACCACAACTTTACTTCCATAAAAGACATTCTGCTTCAACTACTGTACTATGCTTGCTATCCCCAAGTTTGACTTTTCTTGCCTTCCATGTTTCAGGTCTGCCACAGGTATAATACTGCTAAAAGAACACCTTCGTTACTATGATGAGAGTGGGAGATCATCAAAAGGAAGGGAAAAAGTTCTGCAGATGATCATTTATTCTGCAATCAAAGAAGGAATTCAACTGAATTTTTTCTTGACTTGGTAGCCTAGATTTTAACTTTATACCACTACTTCTTTCATCTTTGGAGGTTCATAGACTTTTTCCTCTTCAAAATCCAGTTAAGAATTTAACTTCAGGAATCTTTCCTGGATGACTGTACATGGAGAAAACATACTCAGTATCTGTGCTCTTTATTTAGAATTTTTCTGTATGCAGCTGTTGATATCATATTACTGTATTAAGTACTTTTCGATACATATTTTCAGTACATATATGTTTGTTATATGCCTATAAACACATTTCTTATCATATTGAGTTATTTGGACACAAAGTAATGTCATATTCCTTTTAATTTTCACATTAAATGCCTCTATCCCTTTCTTTTCCCCTCAGGATACTCACTTCGCTGAAAACTCCAAGATCTCTGGGGATGTTTATTTAGACTTACAGATCAGTTCTGGTAACTATCTTCTACTTAGTCAACAAAGGAGATGAATTTTCAGCTGTTACTAATGTCACTGGCACAAGATATACCTGTTGAAACAAAGACAACTCAGTGGCCCCACCAGTCTTTATTGTAACTATTAAAATATTCTGCTGCCACACTGTGTTCAGTACTGGATGAGCCACAATAAATTGGACATAGCTTCCTGATGAAAACTAGTCACCCTGCACAGAACAAGCCTGCTGAGCTTTTGAGCCTGTGAGAACCCCCCAAGGCATGGAAGGGGCTCAGCGGCACTTACCTACCTTGCTTCTTGTGACTGGCTCATAGCCAGGTCTTTACATACCAATAGACTAATAGAGTAGGGTCAGGTCTTTGAGGCTGGCACATTTGTATTAACAAATATTTTCTGTAAGCCTGCTAGTAATACCAGAGCAGATAAATTTGAAGAGATTTCCAGACTCAGCTACTAGTGTGACTGATAAAATGCTCTCTTCTGTTAGTTTTTGCATATCTGCTTCTAGAGCAAAAGAAATGTCCCCTCTTGTTTCCAAAGACTACTTCCCACGGTGCTTTTAAGGAAAACTTTCCTATCCAGCCAGTGTTAGGAATCAGGAAATCAATTTCTTCTCAAGTATTTGCACAGTCTCTACTGTAAGAGATACTTTTAGAGACACTGTTTGGTTGACCAAGTCCTTAATCTCAATAACCACTACCCATCTCCACTTAAAGGGCGGCAAAAAGTCAAATATATATATTTTTTCTAGCCTGTCATTAGTTCTGACTACTTAAACCTACATAGAATATGCTGGAGAAAAGTGTGAGAAAATAAAAAGAGTTGCATCAAATCTCTTAGACAAATAGAACTCCTTTTCTAGTTCAGTAGTCGTCTCTGAAGCTATAATTCAAAAAGCATTATTAACAAATCTATTCCTCTTGAGCTGGCCATTAAAGGTCATTAACCATTTTTCCCCATCACACATTGTCATTTTTTTTTTAACCAAATACCCTATATCTAACAGAACTAGGTACTTGCTGCTTCTAGAACATACATTTTACTTTACTTCCTGATTCTAAGCATTTATCAACTCTGCCATTCTTTGTACCTGAAATTCAGGACCTCATTAAAAATCACGAAATATTTTTTCCAGTTTTACTGAGCTATAACTGACAAAATTATATATGTTTAAGGTGTACAAAGTGGTATTTTGATATAAATATACATTGTGAAATGATTGCCACAATCAAGTTAACACATCCATCACCTCACATACTTACCATTTTTTGTTGTAGTGAGATCATTTAACATCCACTGTCTAGCAACTTTCAAGTATACATACAACACAGTATTACTAACTACAGTCACCATGTTGTCCACTAGATCCTCAGAACTTATTCATCTTATAACTCGAAGTTTGTACCCTTTGACCAATATTTCCCCAAGTATCCCACTCCTCAGCCCCTGGAAGCCACCATTCTACTCTTTGTTTCTGGGTTCAAGGGTTTTTTGTTTGTTTTTGTAGATTTCACATATGAGTGAGACAAAGTATTTGTCTATCTGGCTCATTTCATCTACTATAATGTCCTTCATGTTCATCCATGTTGTTGATGACAGGATTTCCTTTATGGCTGAATAATATTCAAGTGTGTGTGTGTGTGTGTGTGTGTGTGTGTGTGTGTGTGTGTGTATCACATTTTCTTTATCCATTCATATTCTTTCAACAGACACTTGTTTCCATATCTTGGCTTCTGTGAATAATGCTGCAATGCACATGAGGCTGCAGATATCTCTAAAAGTTTCTGATTTTGTTTCCTTTCCAATCCACTTCTGTATTGCTGGATCACACAGTAGTTCTATTTTTAATTTTTTGAGAAACTTCCATACTGTTTTTCATAATGATTGATATTCCTACCAACAGTATATGAGGGTTCCCTTTACCTTAGCTCCTCACCAACACTTATTTTTTGATAATAATCCTTTTAACAGGTGTGAGGGGATATCTCATTGTGATGTTGATTTGCATGTGCCTGATGATTAGCAATGTTGAGCACCTTTTCATGTACTTGTTGGCCAGTTTTATTTTGAAAACTGTCTGTTTAGTTATTTTACCCATTATTTAATCAGGTTATGTGTTTGCTACTGAGTTGCAGCAGTTCCTTATGTGTCTTAGATACTAACCCTTTGTCAGATATATCCAAATATTTTCTCTCATTTCATAGGTTGCCTTTTCATTTTGTTAATTGCTTCCTGTGCTGTGCAGAAGCTTTTTAGTTTGATGTATTCTCATTTGCTTATTGTTGCTGTCATTGCCTGTGCTTTTGGTGTCACAGTCAAACCATTATTGCCAACACAGTATTAAGGAGGCTTTTTCCTGTTTTCTTCTAGTTTTATGATTTTGGTTTTATGTTTAAGTCTTTAATCCATTTTCCATTAACTTTTGCATATGGTGTAAGACTGGGTCCAATTTCATTCTTTTGTATGTGGTATTCCCAACATTATTTATTGAAGAGACTATCCTTTCCCCTTATGTGTTCCTAGTATTCTTGCTAGAGCTTAGTTGACTGTATACATGCAGGTTAATTTCTGGGTTCTACATTCTATTTCATTGATCTATGTGTGTGTTTTTAAGCCAGTACCATATTTTTAAATTTACTATAGCTTTGTAATATAGTTTGAGATCAGGAAGTCTGATACCTCCAGCTTTGTCCTTCCTCAAGGTTTCTTTGGCTATTCAGGGTCTTTCGTGGTTCTGTACAAACTATGACTATTTTTCATACATCTGTGAAAAATGTCACTGGAATTTTGATAGGAATTTCACTGAATGTGTAGATTGCTTTGGGTAGTATAGACATTGTAACAAACTAATTTTTCCAATTCTTGAACATGGGTTATCTTTCCTTTTATTTGTGGCTTCTTCAACTTTTTACATCAATGTCTTTTTAGGGTACAGGTCTTTCACCTCCTTGGTTAAATTTATTCCTAAGTATTGTATTCTTTCTGATGCTATTTTAAATGGGATTGTTTTCTTATTTCTTTTTGAGATAGTCTGTTAGTGTATAGAAATACAACTGATTTTTGTAGGCTGTTTTTCTATCCTGCAATTTTACTAAATTTGTTTGTTAGTTTTAACAATTTTTCTGTTGGAGTCTTTAGAGTCTTCTATTTTTAAGATTATGTCACGGGCAAAGAGACAATTTTACTTCTTTCTTTTCAATTTTGATACCTTTTATTTCTTTTTCTTGCCTAATTGCTCAGGTTAGGACTTCCATTACTGTGTTGAGTAGAAGAGGCAAGAGCAAGCATCCTTGTGTTTCTGATCTTAGAGGAAAAGTTTTCAGTTTGTCTTCACTGAGTATGATGTTAGCTGTGGGTTTTTTGTATATGGCCTTTATTATATTGAGGCACACTCCTTCTATACTTAATTTGTTGAGTTTTTAGCATGAAGGGATATTACATTTTTTCAAATGCTTTTTTTGTATCAAGATGATCATGATTTTTACTTTATTCTGTTAAAGTGATGTATCACATTTATTGATCTGCATATGTTGAAGAGTCTTTGCATCCCAGAGATAAGTCCCATTGGATCATGGTATAATGATTATTTTAATATGCTCTTGAATTTGGTTTGCCAGTATTTTGCTGAAAATTTAGCATCTATGCTCATCAGGAATATTGGCTTGTAATTTTCTTTTCTTGTAGTGTCCTTGACTGGTTTTGGTATTAAAGTATGCTGGCTTATAAAATGAGTTTGCAAGTGTCTCCTCCTCTTCAGTTTTTTGGAAGAATTTGAAAAGGGTTGGCTTTAATTCTTCTTCAAATGTTTGGAAGAATTAACCAGTGAAGCCATCTGATCCTGGACTTTTCTTTGTTGGGAAGTTTTTGATTACTGATTCAATCTCCTTATTATTAATTAGCCTGTTTAAATTTCCTATTTTTTCATGATTCAGTTATCCAATCTGTTGGCATATCATTGGTCATAGTAATTTCTTATGATCATTTGTATTTCTGTGGTATCAGTTTAATACCTCCTCTTTCACTTCTGACTTCGTTTATTTGAATGTTCTTTTTTCTTAGTCTAGCTAATGATTTGTCAACTTTACCTTTTAAAAAAAAACCAGCTTAGTTTCTTTAGTTTCTTCTACTGTTTTTCTATTGTCTATTTCATTTATTTTTGCTCTAATTTTTATTTCCCTCCTTCTGTAACTTTGAGCTTAGTTTGTTCTTCTTTCTCTAGTTCCTTGAGATGTAAGTTTAAGTTGCTTTTATGAGAACTTTTTAAAATGTAGTCATTTATTGCTATAAATCTGCCTTTTAGAACTGTTTTGCTTCATCACATTAGTTTTGGTATGTTGTGTTTATATTTTCATTTGTTTTAGGAAGTTTTCTATCTCCCTTTTGATTTCTTCTTTGACCCATTTGTTGTTCAAGAGTGTTGTATAATTTTCACATATTTGTGAATTTTACAGCTTTCCTCCTATTATTGATTTCTAGTTTCATACCACTGTGGGTAGAAAAGATTGGTATGATTTCAATATTAAATTTGTTAAGATTTGTTTTGTGAGAGAAATCGCTGGCCAAGGGGTGTCTCTTGGTGCTGAGTTGTGCTGTTTGAGGACAAGGTGACACAGGTAAAATGAAACTGTTCTTACCCTCTTCAGTGCATTTATTCTTGGATTTTTTTGGTCCAACAATGTGCTGGAACTTCCTTGCTGGACTCCTGGACTCCCACAATGTTAATCTCATCTGTGGTTGACTGTCAACTGATGTTCTGTAGGGAGATAAAAGTAGAAAACTCCTGCCACATTCTGACTAAAGACAAAGTATTTATAGTTATAGACCATAAAAAATTCTACAGTAACCCAAGTAACCTGAGTCTGGGTCTTTGTCCGCTGGATGTTTAAAGTAGGGGTGCAAATAAATGTCAAAATGAATTAGAGTAAGGAGAATAGTGACAAGTAGATTAGATAGTAAGTTATCATAATAGTCCCAAGAATAAAGAAGACCAACTTAAAGATAGTGGCTTGACCATATAAACTTACATTTCTCACTCTGAAAACTCCACTAAAATTATAGTAGAATAAAAGAAATAAAAGAATAAAAAAGGAATAAACCCACAAAGCCAAAGATAACAGGAGAAAACAACATTTAGAAGCCAGAAGGCAGAAGACATCCAAATGGCCAACAGACACAGGAAAAAGTGCTCAACATCACTCGGCATCAGGGAAATCCAAATCAGAACCTCAATGAGATACCACTTCACACCAGTCAGAACGGCTAAAATTAAGAAGTCAGGAAACAGCAGATGTTGGTGAGGATGTGGAGAAAGGAGAACCCTCCTACACTGTTGGTGGGAATGCAAGCTGGTACAGCCACTCTGGAAAACAGTATGGAGGTTCCTCAAAAAGTTGAAAATAGAGCTATCCTAGGACCCAGCAATTGCACTACTGGGTATTTACCCCAAAGATAGAAATGTAGTGATCCAAAGGGGCATGTGTACCCCAATGTTTATAGCAGCAATGTCCACAATAGCCAAACTATGGAAAGAGCCTAGATGTCCATCAACAGATGAATGGATAAAGAAGATGTGGTATACATATACAATGGAGTATTATGCAGCTATCAAGAAAATGAAATCTTGCCATTTGCAATGACGTGGATGGAACTAGAGGGTATTATGCTAAGCGAAATAAGTCAATCAGAGAAAGACAAGTATCATATGATCTCACTGATATGAGGAATTTGAGAAACAAGACAGAGGATCATAGGAGAAGGGAGGGAAAAATGAAACAAGATGAAACCAGAGAGAGAGACAAACCATAAGAGACTCTTAATCTCAGGAAACAAACTGAGGGTTGCTGGAGTGGAGGGGGGGTGGGAGGGATGGGGTGTCTGCGTGATAGACATTGGGGAGGGTATGTGCTATGGTGAGCGCTGTGAGTTGTGTAAGACTGATGAATCACAGACCTGTACTCCTGAAACAAGTAATACATTATGTTAATTAAAAAAATTTAAAAAAAATAAAAAAAAGCCAGAAGGCAGGTAGATAAATAGAAACTGACTCAATAAATCTTTGAAAACAGAAACTTAAACCAGGAGGGGACGCTGCTCAGAAACAAGTCAATTCATACCACTCATAAAAATACAGAAATTATAGGTCCTAGGTACTTCTGAATGTGGGGGTACAGCTAATGCAATAAACAATGTGAATTGGGTAAAAGTTTGAATAAGAAGCAGTTAGATCTACAGATAGCCTTTGTCAAACATATATCTGAATAATCTTCCCCTCCCACTCCATGTAGAAGACTAGAGATTTATTTACTCTCTGAGGAGGCACAACCAGTGGGACTTTGAAGTGGAACAACTCTTTGGGCTGAAGACTGTTTTCATTTTGAAAAAAGGTGAATTATCATATGTATTAAATTGAACTTTATGAGGATACTAGCTTCTTTCCCAAACTTGGCTCCAAGTATACTGGAGGACAAGCTCATATTCTCAAAACAAGTGTTTAGGAATATTCTTTCTGAAAAACCATCATAAGATAAAAGATTTAGAAATACCTACATTTAGAGGTCCATAATAAAATGGCCGGTCATTTGTCAATGAAATGAATTAGTCACCCACAAATGAAAGTAACTTTGTGACACCAAAAAAAGGCAACCCACACTTATACATAGGGAACTTTCAATGATCTTTTTAGTACCTTGCACTCAAATATGAAGGGAAAGGACCAGATATTTGAACAAAGGTCCTCTTTTAACACATTGAAAAGACAAATAAAGAAAAAAGGAAGTTTGAGGAAAAAGAGAATAGGATGGAAAAACAAAACAAAAACAAAAACAAAAAAACAACCCCATAAGTCCTATAATGAATATTCTCAGTGAATTAAGAAAACATCTTGATTGCATTAATGAGACAAGAAGAAGATGCTATTAAAAAGGAGTATTCTCAGCATGTAGTTGTTCTTCAAATTTGAATATGATACAGAAGTTACACTTTTAATAATGGTGCAGTAGCTCTTATTAAGTTAACCTTCTTACTTTACTAGCAGACAAAAATAATGGGGAAAAATATAAAAACAGCTGTTTGAACGCACTTGAGAGCAATTTAAGGCAGGCAGAAACTGGAAGGAAGTTGACACATGAAAGAAAGGAATGCATTTATGTGGCTTTCCACCTAAGGCACTTCTTAGTCTGCAATGCATGGAACAGCTGGAATTAAAGCAGAAAACTGCAGTCCTAACTAATCTGAGAATTCAGAGGGAAGAGTTTGAGACTATGGGCGTGGCTAGAACATAAAAGAAAAATCTCAGAAAAGAGGAAACTAAGGAGCTGGAGGAGAAAAACCCATATACAAACTCTTAAATTCTTGGCTGATCTTGATTAATATATGTGCAGAGGGCCTGTAGAAAGCAACAGCTGGAAGGCGGAAAGAAGTGAAGATTTAGCTCAGGGAAGAGTTTAAAGTTTGAGTCAGCCACTTGAATTGCTTGCTAGAACACAATCAACACTACTTAGATGATGCTATTCATAGTCTCTACAAGGGTACAGTAAAAAATTACAAAATGTAAAGAAACAGGAAAATGTGGCCTACATTTAAGAGAAAAACAGTTAACAAAAACCAATACTAAAATGACCCAGATGTTAGAGTCAGAAGAATTTTAAAACAGCTAATATAAATATGTTCAAGGGATTAAAGGTAAAATATGGCTAAGATGAACAAATAGGAGAATCTCAGTAGAAAAATACAAACTACCAAAAAAAAAAAAAAAAAAAAGAACCAAATAGAAATTTTAGAAATGAAACACACAATATCTAAAAAAAAAAAAAATTTTACTGGATGAGAACAACAGATTACAGATAGTCAAATAAAGAAAATGGTAAATTTGAAGATAGAGAATAGAAAATATTCAATTTGAAGATGAGAAAAAGATATTGGAAAAAAAAAATAGGACAAAGGCTCAGTGACCTTCTGGGACCATATTTAAATGATTTAAGTTATATTTAATTGTATTCTCAGAGAGAGAAAATGGGGCAGAAAGGTATTTCAGAAAATAATGGCTAAATTTTTCCTAACCTGCTGAAAAATGTAAACTTACAAATCCAAGAAGATGAATGAATTCCAATTAAGATAAATACATAGAAAACCATTCTTAGGGCATCTGAGTGGCTCAGTCAGTTAAGTGTCTGCCTTCAAATCAGGTCAGGATCCTGGAGTCCTGGGATCGAGCCCCACATCAGGCTCCCTGCTCAGCAGGGGGTCTGCTTCTCCCTCTGCCCCTCACCCTGCTCTTGTGCTCTCTCTTACCCTCTCTCAAATAAATAAATAAAATCTTAAAGAAAAAGAAAAGAAAACCATGCTTAGGCACATATTTATCAAATGATGGAAACATAGAAAGAGAGAAAAGCAGCCAGTGGGGAAAAAACTCCATTACAAACAGGGGGGGAAATGATATAAATTACAAATGACTTCTCAGCAGAAACAGAGGAAGGTGGGTGAGAATGGAACATCTTTAAGGCGGTGGGGGAGTGGGAACTGTCAAATGAGAATTCTATATCTGGGAAAAATTATCTTAAAAAATAAAAGCAAAATAAATACATTTTTAGAAAAACAAAATTGAGAGAACCTGTTGTCAGCAGAGCAGTACTCTAAGAAATTCTAGAGGAAATTCTTTAGGTTAAGGAAACTTAGATAGAAACATATATATAGGAAGAAATTATGAGAACCATAAGTAGTATATGCCAAAGTAAATATAAAAGAGAATATATTTTCCTTTTCTTAATATTTAAAATAATATGACTATTTAAGGGAAATATAATAACAATTAAATATTGGGTTAATGCACATAAATGTACTACATATGAAAATATTATTACAAAGGAAAAGATGGTAAGTGGAAATAGACTGTTGCAAGGCTCTAATTTTTTTTTAAACAGCTTCATTGAGATTTAATTCACATAGCACACAACTCACCCATTTAAAGCATATAATTCAATGGCTTTAATTATATTCACAGTAGAGTGGCCTAAGACATTTTAAAGAGTAGAGATATCTAATATTGAATTGAAGTTGCCATGATATAAACATGTGCTCTAATTCACTGCTTCAAATCTTCCCCAAAACTAGCCTGGGAAATATGGATTACTTATACAGTATAATTTATGATTATAAAGTTAATTCTACTTCAGTCAAGTCTCTTAATAATCTAAATTTAGAAATTAGGAATTCAGAATTGTAAAATTGTTAACATGAAAACACAGTATAGAATAATTGCAATTTCTATAATAAAGATGTATAAAGGAAGAATTACTATGTGTGAAAATTTTCCAACTGAACTGTAATTTTTGAAATGACAACATAGGTTCAATCTGATCACCAACATGATCACTACTTGCTGACAGCATTACAAATGGGAACTAGAAGGATATAGATTATATTTCTTATAGAAGACAACAGGAGCGCCTGGGTGGTTCAGTTGGTTAAGCGGCTGCCTTCGGCTCAGGTCATGATCCCAGAGTCCCGGGATCAAGCCCCGCATCGGGCTCCTTGCTCAGCAGAGAGCCTGCTTCTCCCTCTTCCTCTGCCTGCCTGCTGCTCCCCCTGCTTGTGCTCTCTCTCTCACTATCTCTCTCTCTGTGTGTCAAATAAATAAAAATAAATAAAATGTTTAAAAAAAAAAAAGAACAGCCTACCAGATGGTAACTAGGAATCAAACAAAGAGAGTATGGCTGGTACATTAAAGGTGCTCAAATAAACTCATTGTTTACCAAATAAAGTTTTATTTAGGAGGACAATGCTGCATACTGCAGTGTTTCTCAAATGTAAGAAATATGCAAACCTCTATGTAATCCCACAGAATCTTAATGTTGTATTACTTACATATGTATAAACATAATATCATAAAATTTGATATAATGCATTTTCTTAAGCTCCTATGACTATAAAACTAAAATTTATAAATTAAAAACATTTAAAAAACCAATAATATTTAAATAAACATAATTTAATAATAAATTATTTTATTTCACTAAAACTAAATTGCTAATGTTGGGTTTAATGTAGGGTGATATTTCCTCAGGTCTGGTTCTATATTTAATGTGTTTCTATATTTTTAAATTTTAATTAGTTACTAATGTGGACACTGCCTTTTCACATAAGTATACTGTATAAAATGGCCTTAATGTTCACTGAGTCTCACACTAAATATTTCTGTACTTTAACATATACAAACTAAACCTTATTTTTTTTCACAATTTAAAGGCTTTGCTTGATACTACAGTATGATCAGATTTATATTTAACTCCTGTTTATATAAAAATCTTTGAGTGCCTATTTTAATAAGGTATAATTATCAACATTGTAGAGATTATCTTTTATTTGAAAATACATTTAAATATTCCTGTTATTTAAATCTACACTAAATCTGATGGGACTTAGAACAGGGTATTGAACACCCTAGAATTATTTCAAAGAGGCACAAAGATAGGGTCTGTGTAATACAACAGTAATACAAATTCAATATGGAACCAAATGCTGCAATTTTGGATTCATGGACCTTTACTGCCATGCTGTTATGAATCCTTTTTGAACCACTATGACAACTTCACTTTTGAATTGCACCATGACATTTCTTTGCATTCACTAGCCAAAAATATGAGAGAAAACACAAATATACATAATTGTTCTGAAATCACAAGTCAGTACTTTGTTATAGGAGGTCATTAAGATTATTCATGATATCATCACATTAAATATTTATAATCAATAAGATGAAAGCACAATTTAAAACTGTCAGAATTCTTTTTTTTTTTAATAGCACTTATCACCTTCTAACATATATACTTTACCTCTTTGTTCATTGACTATAACCTCCATCCCCATGAGAATGTAAACTCATTAGGGCAGCAACATTTTCTTTTTCTCCTGCATAATGTATTTCAAGTGCCTAGAATAGCATCCAACACATAATAAGCACTCAGTAAATGTGTTGAAAGAATGAAAAACTTGTCATAAGATGACATCTGGGGACACTCCAACCTTTCAGGATTCCCAGATTGAGAAATACGGGCATGGAAGAAAAAGTTTTGGTTTAGGAGCCAGAGAGACCAGTGTTTGAAACTATTTTGTAGCTATTAACTCTTATTTTGCTGCTTACCTGCTGCATGACTTTAGGCAAGTTACTTAAATTCAGGGAGTCTGCTTTTTTCTCTAGTAAAATGTAAAGTCTGTTAAAAATGGGGAAAATGGTTAACACAAAAAGCATATAAAATACCAGCATATGAGATCATCATCATCATTATTATTAGAGATGTCATAGAAAAAATATTTAATCAAGTAAAACTAAACTTTTCCATATTATCATGAATTTCCTTTTCTTAATTCATCTTATTCTAAAAAGGTAAAATAGGCAAAGATTTGGAATAAATGCAAAAGCAAAAAGGAATAGGATCTAGAACTTCCACTAAAACAACTGTGTGAAAATACTGCAAGATGTATTCATAATAATCATTTGTCAGATGTTGAAAGAGCTTGGCTATAATAGGGCTGTAAAATAAGCCAAAAACAAAGAATCAACAAGAAATCAGAAATAGATGATATACATGAAGTAGAATAAAGATCATCTTGTGACCTCAGCTGCACAAGAGTAGTTTTCTTCCCCAGCTCTCATATACTTTATCTACCCACCTTCTTCTGGTATGCAGGTTCTACTCAGTTCATCAGGAAATTTAACCCTCAGGCCAGCCCTGAAGGAAGAATTAACCTACTTATTGAACCCTCAGGCAGTGTGCCTGGCCAGGAAGCTGGGTATTTGGGGAACACACTGAGATGATCTCAGCATTTTACTGTAATATCCTACAATGACTGGGGGAAGAGGTTAAAAGTGATTTACTATATGAAGAAGAAAAAGCAGTATAAATTTATTCCTTGATTTAAGTTTTGCTGCCAAATGGAATTCTCAAAATACTTTGGGAGTGCAAATGGATTTAAGGTCTGCTTTAGGTAAACATTATCTGTATTATAAAAGGATGATCAAATATTACATAGTTTTAGGCAGGGGACATACCATTATTCACAGTTTAGCACACACACACAAAAAAAGCAATTTTGGATGGCTAAATTCAGTCTTAATCCAAACCATGTTCCAACAATACAAAAAAGTACTGGTAGATTAAATGGGTCTGTCCTCCAACATAAGAAAACAGTTAAATGTGAAACATACCCCTAAAAATAATTTGGGTGTTAACAGCCAAGCAAACACAAGTCCTTAAGGTGGTATATGCCAGGATTCCCCATAGTAAAGTTATATTTTTCCCTTTGTAATTAATTCATATCTTACCGGGGAGATACTTTAAGTTGGGATAAGGAAGCGAGTAAAGGATAGTCTCTTTCTTGTCATACTTCTACCCAGCAATTTTAGCATCCATAGATGAATAATTATTGCCTGCAATAATTATTTCTGTAGTATTGCCAAGAAGTGATTTTCTATTTCCATTATTCTTTCTGTATTTATTTATTGGAATTTTACTAGAAAGAAGAGCTGTCCTTTTGCCCCAGATTATTCAATTTTTTATATCAGTGTAGCTTCATAGATATTCATTTAATGCTATGGTTTATAATCCATTACTTTAATTATATATTCTATTCACATGGGGTCTTAAAAATTACTTTTTATGGTTGATTTTGATATGATTGGGGGTTGCTGAGAAAACACAATCTGAATAATATCATTTTTTGACATTTATTGAAATTTCCTTTGTAACAAAGCATGTGGCTAATTTTTTATAAATATTTTTTTATGCATGACATAATGAACATCCTTTTTTGCTTTTGATTTTTTTCATTGTGAGCTAGAAAACATATAGAAGTGCACCATATATAATTATATGCTTAATGAATTATGAATTATTATAAAGCAGGTATCTGTGTTACCACCCAATTGTGAAAAAAGTACAATCTTGCTAGTGACAAAAAAACATTCTAAGTGCTATGTTCCAGTTACCATCTTTGCAGATCACCCAACCTTTCCTAAACAAAACAAATGCCTTGAATTTAGGTTATCTAGTTACCAGCTTCCCCTAATAAATTTACCACCTAAGTATGCATTACTAAAAACTATGCTTTAGGAAACAACTTATATTATGAAAACATGATTAACAATTAATATTGGGCACCTGGGTGGCTCAGTCATTAAGCATCTGCCTTCGGCTCAGGTCATGATCCCAGGGTCCTGGGATCGAGTCCCACATCGGGCTCCCTGCTCAGCGGGAAGCCTGCTTCTCCCTCTCCCACTCCCCCTGCTTGTGTTCCTGCTCTCACTATCTCTCTCTCTGTCAAATAAATAAATAAAATCTTTTAAAAAAAACCAATTAATATTAATATCACATAAAGTAAACTTCAAAACAAGGAGTATTGCCAGAGACAAAGAAAAACATTTCAAATGATAAAAAGTTTAATTTACTAAGAATGCACTGCAGCCTTAAACATGTATGCATCTAATAACAAAACTTCAAAGTATATGAAACAAAAATGACAGAAATAAAGATAATTGATGTTCTATTCTTGACTTATTTCACATAGCATAATCTCTTCCAGTACCATCCATGTTGATATAAAATTTCGGTATTCATCCTTTCTGATGGCTGAGTAATATTCCATTGTATAACATGGACCACATCTTCTTTATCCATTCATCTGTTGAAGGGCATCTCGGCTCTTTCCACAGTTTGGCTATTGCGGACATTGCTGCTATGAACATTGGGGTGCATATGGCCCTTCTTTTCACTACATCTGTGTCTTTGGGGTAAATACCCAGGAGTGCAATTGCTGGGTCATAGGGTAGCTCTATTTTTAAATTTTTGAGGAACCTCCACACTGTTTTCCAAAGTGGCTGTACCAACTTGCATTCCCACTAACAGTGTAAGAGGGTTCCCCTTTCTCCATAACCTCTCCAACATTTGTTGTGTCTTGCCTTGTCCATTTTTGCCATTCTAACTGGTGTAAGGTGGTATCTCAATGTGGTTTTGATTTGAATTTCCCTGATGGTTAATGATGATGAACATTTTTTCATGTGTCTGTTAGTGATTTGTAGGTCTTCTTTGGAGGTGTCTGTTCATGTCATTTTTTGACTTGATTATTTGTTTTTTGGTTGTTGAGTTTGAGGAGTTCTTTATAGATCTTGGAAATCAGCGCTTTGTCTGTAGTGTCATTTGCAAATATTGTCTCCCATTCTGTGGGTTGCCTCTTTGTTTTGTTGACTGTTTCCTTTGCTGTGCAGAAGCTTTTCATCTTGATGAAGTCCCAAAGGTTTGTTTTTGCTTTTGTTTCACTAGCCTTAGGAAATGTATCTTGAAAGAAGTTGCTGTGGCCGATGTCGAAGAGGTTACTGCCTATGTTCTCCTCTAGGATTTTGATGGATTCCTGTCTCATATTGAGGTCCTTCATCCATTTTGAGTTTACCTTTGTGTATGGTGTTAGAGAATGGTCGAGTTTCATTCTTCTGTGTCTAGCTGTCCAATTTTCCCAGCACTATTTATTGAAGAGACTGTCTTTTTTCCATTGCATGTTTTTTCCTGCTTTGTCAAAGATTATTTGACCATAGACTTGAGGGTCCATATCTGGGTTCTCTATTCTGTTCCATTGGTCTATATGTCTGTTTTTGTGCCAGTACCATGCTGTCTTGGTGATCACTGCTTTGTAATATAGCTTGAAATTGGGCAACGTGATGCCCCCAGATTTGTTTTTCTTTTTCAACATTTCCTTGGCGATTCAGGGTCTTTTCTGATTCCATACAAATTTTAGGATTGTTTGTTCCAGCACTTTGAAAAACATCTTGGAATTTTGATTGGGATGGCATTGAAGGTATAGATTGCTCTGGGCAGCATAGACATTTTAACAATGTTTATTCTTCTGATCCATGAGCATGGAATGTTTTTCCATCTTTTTGTTTCTTCCTTCAATTTCTTTCATGAGTGTTCTGTAGTTCCTAGAGTATAGATCTTTTACCTCTTTGGTTAGGTTTATTCTGCGGTATCTTATGATTTTTGGTGCTATTGTAAATGGAATCATTTCTCTAATTTCTCTTTCTACAGTTGCATTGTCAGTGTATAAGAAAGCAACTGATTTCTGTGCATTGATTTTGTATCCTCCCACATTACTGAATTGCTCTATGAATTCTAGTAATTTGGGGGTGGAATCTTTTGGATTTTCCACATAAAGTATCATGTCATCTGCAAAGAGAGAGAGTTTGACTTCTTTGCCAATTTGAATACCTTTTATTTCTCTTTGTTGTCTGATTGCTTGTTGCTAGGACTTCTAGTACTATGTTGAACAATAGTGGCGAGAGTGGGCATCCTTGACGTGTTCCTGATCTTAAGGGAAAGGCTCTCAGCTTTTCCCCATTGAGGATGATATTTATTGTGGGTTTTTCATAGATGGATTTTATGAACTTGAGGAATGATCCCACTATCCCTATACTCTGAAGAGTTTTAATCAGGAAAGGAGGCTGTATTTTGTTAAATGCTTTTTCTGCATCAATTGAGAGGACCATATCATTCTTCTCTCTCCTCTTATTAATGTGTTCTATCACATTGATTGATTTGTGAATGTTGACCCACACTTGCATCCTGGGGATAAATCCCACTTGGTCGTGGTGGATGATCCTTTTAATGTATTGTTGGATCCTATTAGCTAGGATTTTGTTGAAAATTTTGGAATCCATATTCATCAGGGATATCCGTCTGAAATTCTCCTTTTTGATGGGGTCTTTGCCTGGTTTGGGGATTAAGGTAATGCTGGCCTCATAGAATGAGTCTGGAAGCTTTCCTTCTGTTTCTATTTTTTAAAACAGCTTCAGGAGAAGAGGTATTATTTCTTCTTTGAATGGATGGTAGAATTCCCCAGGGAATCCATCAGGCCCCGGACCTTTGTTTTTTGGAGGGTTTTGATCACTGCTTCAATCTCATTACTGGTTATTGGCCTACTCAGGTTGTCAATTTCTTCCTGTTTCAGTCTTGGCAGTTTATAGGTTTCTGGGAAGGCATCCATTTCATCCAGGTTGCTCAGCTTATTGGTATATAGTTGTTGATAAGAATTTCTAATAATTGTTTCTATTTCCTCAGTGTTAGTCATGATCTCTCCCCTTTCATTCATAATTTTATTAATTTGGGTCCTTTCTCTTTTCTGTTGGATAAGTCTGGCCAGTGGTTTATTGATCTTATTAATTCTTTCAAAGAACAAGCTTCTAGTTTCGTTGATCTGATCTACTGTTTCTGGTTTCTAATTCATTGATCTCTGCTCTAATCTTAATTATTTCTCTTCTAATGCATGGCTTAGGCATTGTTTGTTGCTTTTTCTATAGTTCTTTAAGGTGTGGAGTTAGTTGACTTCGGGATTTTTCTATTTTTTTGAGTGAGGCTTGGATGGCTATGTATTTCCCCCTTAGGACCGCCTTTGCAGTATCCCATAGATTTTGGACCGATGTGTTTTTGTTCTCATTGGTTTCCATGAATTGTTTAAGTTCTTCTTTGATTTTCTGGTTGACCCAAACATTCTTGAGCAGAGTGGTCTTTAGCTTCCACGTGTCTGAATTTCTTCCAAATTTTTTCTTGTGATTGAGTTCCAGTTTTAAAGCATTATGGTCTGAGAATATGCAGGGAATAATCTCAATCTTTTGGTATTGGTTGAGACCTGATTTGTGACCCAGTATGTGGTCTATTCTGGAGAAAGTTCCATGTGTGCTCAAGAAGAATGAGTATTCTGTTGTTTTAGGGTGGAATGTTCTGTATGTATCTATGAGGTCCATCTGGTCCAGTGTGTCATTCAAAGCTCTTGTTTCTTTGTTGATTTTCTGCTTAGATGATCTGTCTATTGCTGAGAGTGGAGTATTGAAGTCTCCTACAATTAATGTATTGTTATTAATATGACTCTTTATTTTGGTTAACAGTTGGCTTATGTAGATGGCTGCTCCCATGTTGGGGGTGTAGATATTTACAATTGTTAGATCTTCTTGTCGGATAGACCCTTTAAGAATGACATAGTGTCGGGGCGCCTGGGTGGCTCAGTTGGTTAAGCGACTGCCTTCGGCTCAGGTCATGATCCTGGAGTCCCGGGATCGAGTCCCACATCGGGCTCCCGGCTCGGCAGGAAGCCTGCTTCTCCCTTTCCCACTCCCCCTGCTTGTGTTCCCTCTCTCGCTGTCTCTCTCTCTGTCAAATAAATAAATAAAATCTTTAAAAAAAAAAAAAAAAAGAATGACATAGTGTCCTTCTGTGTCTCTAACTACAGTCTTTAGCTTAAAATCTAATTTGTCTGATATAAGAATTGCTACCCCAGCTTTCTTTTGAGGTCCGTTGGCATGGAAGATGGCTCTCCATCCTTTCACTTTCAGTCTGGATGTATCTTTAGGTTCAAAATGAGTCTCTTGTAGACAGCATATGGATGGGTCCTGTCTTTTTATCCAACCTGCAACCCTGTGCCGTTTTATGGGAGCATTTAGGCCATTCACGTTGAGAGTGATTATTGAAAGATATGAATTTATTGTCATCATGTTGCCTGTGAAAGTCCTTGTTTCTATAGATTGTCTCTGTAAATTTCTGTTCTATATCACTCTTGGGGTCTTTCTCCTTTTATAGAACCCCCCTTAATATTTCTTGCAGTGCCAGCTTCATGGTCACATATTCTTTCAGTTTCTGCCGATCTTGGAAGTTCTGCATCTCTCCATCCATTCTAAATGACAGCCTTGCTGGATAAAGTATTTTCAGTTGCATGTTCTTCTCATTTAGTATCCTGAGTATGTCTTGCCAGGCCTTTCTGGCTTGCCAGGTCTCTGTGGATAGGTCTGACGTTATTCTGATGTTCCTCCCTCTGTACATAAGGAATCTTCCTCCTAACTGCCCTTAAGATGGTTTCTGTGGTTCTAAAATATGTGAGTTTTACTATGACATGCTGGGGCATTGGCCTGTTTTCCTTGATCTTGGGAGGGGTCCTCTCTGCCTCTAGGACACAAATGTTTGTTTCATTCCCCAGATTAGGGAAGTTCTCAGCTACAATAAACAATGTTTGTTTCATTCCCCAGATTAGGGAAGTTCTCAGCTACAATATATCTTCTAGTCCTCGCTCTCTTTCCACCCCCTCAGGGATCCCAAATAATCCTGACATTGGAATGTTTCATGGTGTCACTTATTTCTCTGATTCTGTTTTCATGGATTTTGAGTTGTTTCTTCCAGGTCACTTATTCGTTCTTCTGCCTCGCTTACCCTACCTGTTAGATTATCTAGCTTAGATTGGATCTCATTGATAGTATTTTTAAGTTCCGTCAGTTCAGCTTTCATTTCTGCCCTTAGAGACTCTATGTTGCCATTAATCGATTTCTCCATTCTAGCTATTGTCTTCACCATTGCTACCCTGAAGTCCATCTCTGACATCTTGGTTATATCTGCATCCATTTGTAAATCTATGACAGAAGTCACAGTCTCTGAGTCTTTCTGATTTTGGGGGTTCCTCCTCCTAGTCATTCTGTTGAGGGGTGGTTGAGGGAATGTACAGAGTCTAAATTATTGACCACTACCCAAGCAAGATGCACCTGTTTTATAGGGACTTTAGGGTTGCTGGCCTCTTGTTTTCCCAGCCTGTCTTCTGGGGGAGGGGCTTGCTGGGCTGTTACTCAGGCAACCCTGTTTGGGCAGTTTCCCTGCCCCCTGTGCGGGGGGAATGGGCTCAGTGAGAACCGGTTTTTGGGGGCTTTTGTTCTCTGGCAGCTTTCCCTGGGCTTTCCACCTCTCTTCCAAGAGTCAGAGCAGAAGGGATCATATCCAACACTCTGCCTCAGAGCAAGAGATCGCAGTTTGTTCTTCAGTGAGCTCTCCAGGCCACACTATCTCCTTTTCTGTCAGTGCTGCTATAAACTGCAGCATCCAGGGTTGTGCACCCCTCAGCAGGGCTCCCAGTCCTTGCCTCCAGGTCAGGGCACAGGGGCACGTCTCTGCCTTTGTGCTTCTAAAACCACCAGCCGCCCCCAGTTTGCACACGTCCTTGGAGGTTTCAGTTCGGGGGGCTGCCCTAAAGTCCTTTCCCCGCCACTACTGGTCTGCGAGTCTGTCTGCCGTCCCCAGCGCGGGAAGCTGTCGTTCACCGTCAGTGTAAGAGACCCATGGCTCCCTCCCCCTTCTGTTTATCTTCTGATATGTGCCCACAGAATCACTGCTCCCTGCTTCATACCTCAAAACCAATCACCTGCGATATTCTGTTTGTAGAGATCCAGATATATCTTCTTACATCTCAGGCTGATTTTGTGGGTGTTCAGAGTGGTCTGGTAGATATCCAGCTCAATTCCGGGGACTGGTTGGAATAGGGTCCCCTACTTCTCTGCCATCTTGTCCTCAAGCCTCCAGAAATAAAGATAAATAAAAAAGTACCAACTCATAATTGAAGATCTTAACACTCCTTTCTCAGTAATTGATAGAGCAAGCAGAAAACAAGTGAGAAAAGATATAGATGTGAATAAGTATCAAAAGAACCAATTAGAAACCTATACCTAACAACTGCAGAGTATACATTTTTTTTTTCAATGCATGTGGAACATGTGGTATCTCATTGGGCTTTGATTCCCATAACTAATGAACATAAACACACTTTTATATATTTATTGGCTACTGGGCTATTATAGATGCCATGAGGGCTCTGCCCAATAAAGGCTCTCCCTTTAGGGAACCGTATCTAGCATAGTTGTTACCAGGACTGGTAGTTAGAAGCATAGTCTAGGAAAGGTCCTAGAGTCTGGCAGGCTGTATGAGTTCAAAGGTTAAGATTTTTACCCATGGTGAATGAGATGTGATAAAGGTGGAAAGAAATATACCAGCATGTGTAATTTCTCTGGCATTTCAGAGCAATGGTGAAGAGAGTTAAGTATTAGGACTGTGGAACTGGGTGGTTATTGCTGAACACCAGTGATTTACTGAAGGAAAAGAATGATGGACTTGGGTCAATTAAGCACCAATTTAAAGCAAAGAATAAAAATTAAAAGGTAAACATGATTTAAGATTAGAAATGTGACTTAATTATAAGAGTAGAAGAGCTAAAGAGAAGGCTGATTTCTCATCCCAGTCAAGTCTTCTATGCCAATGTTAGGGCCCTCTTGGAGAGGTGGGACCTTGAGCCCTGAGGTGGGGATATTAATGATGCAGTTGAGAATTTTGAAAACCCCGATTATCCTCAATCCTTTGGGCCTATGAAAGGGACCCACTTCCACTTGTTGGGGATAGGGATTTGATGACCACACAGAGGTTTCAAATGAAGCAGGTGCCTTATAATGCTTTCTTTTCTCAGACCCTGACTTCATTTCACTTCCTGGGCACCAGAGGAATGAGTGTCAAATCTCAGAATAGCCCCACTGGAGAAATCTTGAGTCTGCTAAGGGAGGAGATCTAATGCCAAAGAGAGTGGAAGCACCTGGCTAAAAAGTACTGTAGGAACAGCCAGAATATGCCTTGAAGTAAATCTTGAGGGTGCTGAACCAGGGAACTGGAATATAAATTGCTTAATGGGGGATCTTTCCTGTGACTCAGATTTAATGCCCTGAGAAGGGCTCTTGGAGTCAGTTTTTAATACAATGATGGGGTGGTTCTTGGAAAAGTGAAAGAGTGATGGCCCATATTAAATAGAGATTTGATAACTGGTGTTATAAACTATTCAGAAAGTAATAAAAAACCTCAGAGAAGTGGGTATGCTGGAGTGGACATGATACATAAGATCCAGCTTACTATGTTCCCTGGAAGGATTTGGAAGATGTTTCATTTACCATCATTGCTGGGTAGTTTAGTAGTGACGGTCTTCTGTAGGTGGGGACTTTGAAGGTGATGATAATGTTATAGAAATGGAATCCCTTCTGTAACTGTGGATGATATGATCCAGGAAAAGCAGAGATTAGGTGGCAGCACTTAATTATCAGGAGGATGGTGGAAATTAGTACTATAATAGGCAGCAAGTTTCAGATGGAAATCAGGGGGTGGTTGATCCACAGGGATTTATGGACATGGCTCACAAAACTTGATGTTACTAGAGGCAAGATAAATAGGCAGCCAAAAAATGTGTTTTATATTTATAACATATATTCAAAAGAGATCAAGACTGAATGAGCAAAGATGAAGTCAGCCACTTCAATGGAAAGTCATAATCCCTTGCTATTTCCAGACCAGAGCCAGTTCTCAGATCCAGAATCCATCAATCGAAAGAGAACCTAGGGTCTACTTATTGCCACAGACAGCAAAGGAATATAGTAGTGGCTGACTTCATCCTTCCAGGATCTAGTTCTATGAGCAATGAAATATACTATCTTATACAGCCTTTATTTGATTAGTGTTAATATGGCATATTTATTCCCATCCTTTAACTTCTAAACTATTCGAATATTTATATTTGAAGTGGTTTCATTGTAGGCAGCATATATATGGGTCTTGCTGTTTTCCACACAATCTGGCAATCTCTGTCCTTTAATTGGGATATTTAGGCCATTTACATTTACTGTGATTAGTGAAGATGACATTTAAGTCTATTATCTTGCTAAATGTTTTGAATTAATTGAGCATTTTTTGATAACTCCATTCTCTTTTGTTAGCTTATTAACTATAGCTCTTTTTAAAGGTCATTTTAGCTGCTTTTTAAAAGAGTTTATAGTATACAACTTTAATTTATCAGGCTACCTTTGAGTGATATTATACCACTTCGTGTACAGTATAAGAACCTTATAACAATTCTTTCATTTTTCCTTTTTCTTCAATAGCTTCTGTGCTACTGTTGTCATGGATTTTACTTTTATGTGTTATAAAAAAAATACATTGCTATTGTTTTTGTTTCAAATAATCAGTTACCTTTAAACATACTTAATAAAGAAGTTTTTAAAATTTACCAACATAATTACCATTTCCAAGGCTTTTCATTATGTGGTATAATTTTCCATTTGTCTGAAGTTTCCTTTAAGATATTTTGTTGTGCAGGTCTGCTAATGATAAATTCTTTCAGCTTTTGTACATCCGAAAAAATTTTTATTTCATCTTTGCTTTTCAAATGTATTTTTGCTGGTATAGAATTTCAGTTTAACTTTCTTTTTTTCCCAATACTTTAAAGATGTTTCTCCACTGTCCTCTGGCTTGCATTGATTCCAATGAGAAATCTGCTGTCATTTTTATCTTTGTGTCTCTATACATAATGTGTCTTCTTTTCTTTAGAGGCTTTTAAATTGTTCTGCTTCATATTGATTTTAAGCAATTTGAGTATAATGTGCTTTACTGTAGTTTTCTTCATGTTTTTTGTGCTTGGGGATTGTTGAGATAGTTGGACCTGTTGGGTTTATAATTTTCACGAAATTTGGAAAAATTTCAGATATTTCTTGGAATGTTTTTTTGTACTCCTATCTATCCTTCACAAGGCTTCAATTACACAAAAATTAGGCCACAAAAAGTTACCCCACAACTCACAGATGCTTTGGTCATTATTTTTCTGTTATTTTTCTTTCTGTGTGTCACTCTGGATAGTTTCTTTTTATAAGACTTGAAGTTGACTCATCTTTTCTTCTGAAATATCTAATCTCTGAATTCCTTACTGACATGATAATCTTTATCCCAGATATGGTAGTTTTAGTCTCTACACGTTTAATTAGAGTATTTTTTTTTTTTTTACCTTTCATATGCCTATTTAATATATTCCTGATTTCCTCTAACTTTGTGAATATATGAAATCCATTTGTAATAGCTGTCTTCATCTATTAATTCTATCTTCTGTGTCATTTTGGTTTGATTTAGATTAATTGTTCTCTTCATTCTGGGTTGTAAATATTTTGTACAAGTCTGTAGCTTACTTTTTCACTCATTTAACAATGTCATTCAAATAGCAGAAGTTGTCAATTTTGCTGAAGTCCAACTTTTTTTTTTATTTATGGGTCAGGTCTCTTTCCCCCATCTATAAAATCTTTTACTTAGCCTAAGGTCACAAAGATTTTATATTTTCTTCAAGAACTTGTAGAGTGTTAGGTTTGTATTTAATACCAATTTAAAATTAATATTTGTATATAGTGAAATATGGGTAAAGGTATTTATTTACTTGGTGCCAGCACTATGTATTGAAAAGACTCTTCTCTCTCCATTGGATCGTCTTGACCCTTTGTCAAAAATTTCTATCTTTGGGCTTTCTTTTCTGTTCCATTAATCTCTCAGTCTATCCTTACATCATTATCACACTGTTTTATTACTGCATTCCGCCCCCCCCCCCCACCGAGACATCCATTGAATTGATGATTAAAAAAATACAGTGATATGGTGAGTCCTAATGATTTTAGAAAGTTGAACCAACCTTTCATTCTTGGAATAAACTTGACTTGGTTATGATGTATCATTCTTTTTACATATCATTCAATTCAATTTGTTAATATTTTGTTATAGATTTTTGTGTTTATGAAAGTACTGGTCTGTAGTTCTCTGCTCTTACAATGCCTTTGTCTGATTTTGGCATCAAAGTAATGCTGACCTCATAAAATGAGTGGGAAACTATTCCTTCATTTTCTATTTCCTAAAAGAGATTGTTCAGAACTGGCATGATTTCTTCCTTAAATGTTGGAAGAACTTGCCACTGATGCCATCTGTGCTGGATGTTTTCTTTATAGGAAGGTATTTTAACTACACATTCTACTTCTTTAATAGAGATGAAACTAAGCAGACTATTTCCTCTTCACTGAATTTTGGTTGATTGTTATTCAAGGAATTTTTCCATTTCATTTAGGTTACCATATTTATTGACAAAATTGTTATTTCCTTGTCCCTTATTATCCATATAATATCTGTCAGATGTTTAGTAATGTCCCTTCTTTCATTCTTGGTTGTGATAATTTGTGTCTTCTCACTTTTTTTCTTGTTCAGTCTGGCTGGATGCTTATCAACTTTTGTATGTTTTTCAAAGAACCAACTTTTGGGCATATTGATTTTCCCCACTATTTTCAGTTTCATTGGTTTATGCTCTTATCTTTATTATTTCCTTACTTCTTGTTTTGAGTTTGTTTTCTTAAGACAGTTAGATTATTGATTCAAAACTTTTGGTTTCTAAAATAAGGCATTAAATCTGATTTCTTTGTAGGTACTTCTTTAGCTGTACCTTACAAATTTTGTAGTGCATTTTCATTGTCATTCAAAATATTTTCTAATTTCCCTGTGACAGCTTCTTTGACCTATGTGTTATTTAGAAATCTGCTTAATTTCCAAAAAACTGGGATTTTCCAAATTTTTGTTATTGATTTCTAGTTCAATTTGTGGTCAGATAATACATTTTGTCTGACTTCAGTATTTTTAATTTTTTTTAAGACCAGAAAGTGATCTGTTTTCAAGTATATTTGAAAAGAATCTATTTTGCTCTTGGTAGGTGGAGTGTTCCTCTTATTTTTATTTTCCTAAATGGCTATTAACTTTTTGAAAATAAAACTTCACAAAGAGAAGGAGTAGGTCACATAATGTTGGATTCAGAAATCTGATGGTTCAGTGCATGAATCTGAAAAATAAAAAATTATTTTATAGACAGTATTATGATAGTAAATAGTTAACAAAATACATGTATATACAATTAATAATGACATAAGAAACCATGTACCAGCAAAGAAATGCAGATAATGAATAAGTTCTCTCTTCACATGCTCACCTTCTAATCTGTTCCCAGTATGATCCAATGATCCACTGTCTATACCCTAGCCACACTGGTTTTTAGTTCTTCCAAGCAGCCAAATCTCTTTTTGTCTTAGGATTTACTGAATATACTCTCTACATGGAAAATATTTTCTTCCTCTTTTTGCCTAATTTCTCTTCAACTTTCAGCATTCACCTTAAATTCACTTTCTTCAAGAAGCCTTTTCTGACATTCTCTCCAAAGATCAGTTCCTCCTGGTATACATTTTCATGGCACCCTGTATGTCTCTTTCACAGAACTTATTATGGTTAAAATGAAAAATATAAGAGCAGATTATCAAAGATGTTATGACTTCTCAAAAAGTTTAAAATCATCAACTCAATAAAAGTTACCAAAATGAGACATGGAGCAGCCAACTAAGCTGACTTAATGAACTTAAACCTGGTTTTTAATGAATGGCATTTCTCTTTTGAAGATATCTGTGAAAGCAGAATTATACCTTCAGAAGAATTTTAAATGCATCTGACTTCCATATTATATGTCTAACCCGCCCAAGAGAATATAATTTATAAAATGTTGCACACAGCAGGGCACACACAAAACCAACCAAAATGAGAAATCCCATTTTACTGCCTTCAAATATCCAGAGAAATGGATAAGGTGTGTCTGTTTCTCTAAGACAGTCCTTGCTTTAGGAAGGAAAATCCATACACAAATAGCAAGTTTGGCTCAACTTGCTTTTTTTTTTTCTTCCAAATGGAATCCAAAAATTAATGCTTTAGAGTCTATTAGTTTCTTGTAAATTTTTAGGCAAAGAATATGGGTGAAGAGAGTGAGAGGAAAATCTTCATCTTTCAGGAATATTTGGAACCTTAATTTCTTTCAAATAGCACTTGACAATACTACCAGGGAGCACTTGTAGGAAAATATAGAGCTTCCTTGGCAGTGGGGATGGAAAAGCTGCCTTCCCCATGTCTCTCAGACTCACTTTGTAAATTATGTGAAACACTTTTAGACAGACACTGGCACTCATAAATTATACAGCTCATTTGCATATTCCAGTCATGAGACATTATGCAAAGTGACATGATTTGCATAATGGATTCCTCTTGTCGCTTCACTTGCTGCATGCTTTTAAAAAACAAAATGAAATAAAATGAAAGCATGAAAAGGTGAAAGCATCAAGTTTCCAGCTTTGCCTGTCTCCTTCCCAACTACAGTATCAATTGCTTTCATTTTCCACAGGGGAGGGGTAAAAAGGACAGAAAGCAAAAATCTACAAACATACAAACAAACAGAAAGAGCTTTCATATGAATTTTGTTCTTAATTACAATGTACCTACTTTCTTAGTGAAATCCTTCATCATAAATAACCGGTCTGAGTCAAGAGGAATGGGAACAAATTAAAACACTGAGATACAGAGAAAGAAACTTCATGGAACTTTTTCCTTAGAAAAAAAAAAATTCTTCTTTATGCGTGATATTTAGGGAAGGGGTAGCCTTCCTCCTTGTAACTTAAAGAAAAAAGGCTTCAGGTATTTTCTTATTATTGGAAAAAAGCATATTACGGATGAGATAAAATGGGCTAGGGGAGGGATTTTTTCCCCCCAATAAGAACTTCTGAAGGGTTTTCCTGTTTTGAAAGACGAAGGAGAAGAAAGACAGGGTGTGCTCTGATTATTTAACAAAATATAGGATGGCTATATATACTGTAAGGACGAGGCAGTACCACGTCGACTTCTATCGGCTCTACTCCAATAAGCAGGCAACGTTCCCTCAGCACTTGCCAGTTTTGCTGCGGGCTTTCCCTGCCCCCCTGCACCAGTGCGAAAGGCAGAGTGTGCCAAGCGGCTGGCGTCTGTACCCTGTGGGAAAAGTTAACTGTAATTCTTCGGCTTTTAAAATCAATTAACCCGTGTGTTAATTAACGTCAAGTCGACGGGAGGAGGAGGAGAAGAAGGGGAGGGAGGGAGGAAAGAAAAAAGCTGCAAGGGCGGATGGCAGAAGAGTTGGCACAGTGCCATCCATTCAGGGGCAACGCCACAGTTTCGTGTGATAGCAGCAGCGGGTATATGTTACGAGGGCCCCGTATGCGGGCCAGACAGTGCGGTAAAGCCAAGGGAGATTATCCAGACCCCCAGGAGCGAACAGAAAGCAACCGAAGGCGCAAGTGCCAGGATTACAGCCTAGGCTGCTCCAACTATGAGCCCTTCCTCGGACCCAGAGACTCGGCTACTTGGGGTTTGGGGGTCTTCCACACCAAAGAGGCACAAAGCTGACTTTAATCACTTTCTTCCTTTAAACTTGATTCTGCCGCAGTGGAGCCAGCGCAGCGGATGCTTTCACACCCAGCAAGACAAAGGCCGTCGCCTCCGCCATGACACTGTTCCGTTCCAAGCAGAGGCCGGGATCTTGGACTCCTTGAAAAATCAAAAGGAAACCAGGAAAACAAACAACAAATACAGCAACAAACAGAAAAAAATTAACCACCACCAAAATCGTGTGCCCATTTGCCCATGCCAGGGGTGATGTGGGCATCTGTTGCAGCAGAAGGCGCTTGTGTGGGGCTATTTTTTTTTTTTTTTCTTTTTGGGAAAGCTGTTGGTTTGTTTGCTATTCAACTTCGTTTATAATTAACTTAAAAAAAAACAACCCCACCATTCAGCCTAGTCAACAACAAACAAAGAGAAAAAGCAGACATCGGAAGAGAAATGCCATAGGAAGCGGCATGAATACATGCCACAGCCGGTGCCACTTGCCATTCGGGAAACCTCAGGGAAAGATGCCAATTCTACAGCTCGGAAGAAGGCAGAGAAGGGAGCATAAAGGTCTACAAATAGAAATCCTAAGGAAAGAATACCGCTTATACAATCCCGGATTGCAATTGCACACAGCTTCTGCGGGGAGAAGAGAGGGAATTTTAAATGGAGACATAGATGGGTATAAATTAAAAGATAGGCACCTATCAATTGCATATAGACACATTTGTAAGGCTGTATGTGTATATAAATACACATGATTTTCAGACAAATTAAACATTTAGATATGTATATATTTTTGTGTTCTAGGTATAGGTATGTATATAGGTGTATATGTTTATCCATATATACACGTAATGTGGGATGTATGCATGTGTGAGGAAAAGGAGAGGAGGACAGAGAAGGAGAGGGAAATGTGTGTATGTGCATGTATGTGTGTGTATACAATCCCACTTTTTGACCCAGGTATACACAGAAGACAAAATAAAAATCATACTCCAGCAGCAAGCAGGCAGTCAGAGATTTATCTACATTCACTGCTATCACCAGGGAGATGAATGGGGCCGATCTGAAGCCCTTTTACAAGATCCACTATGGGAGTGAAGGAGGAGGAGGGATGCCACACAGACATGCACAAACTTGAAGGCAGAGGGATTTGGAAGGTGCTACTTAGGAAACCCTGGTGGCATAACGCAGGGGAGAAGAAGGGGAAAGAAGGGGGAAGAGGCTTGTCTCTCTCTCTTTATGTTTTAGGTGGTCGTTTAAAAAAAAAAATCTGAAAAAGGGTTTCAGGAAACGGCTGGTACTTACGTTGTCTGCGTTGCTGTGGATCCTGAAAGGTGTTCTGTTGGCACCAGGCGCTGAGCCAGGGGCAGGCGCTGGAAACAAAAGGGAGAGACCAAAAAAAAAAAAAATAAAAAAAATAAAAAAAATAAAGTCATTCTATGGGAATATTAATTGCTGCTCTTGTGGATTTTACAAAACACACAAACTGTTTTCTTTTTCTTTCTTCTTCTTTTTTTTTTTAAATGTGGATTGGCGTGTGTCCCTTTCGCATGGAATATACAAGTAGTATGGGATTTACAGCCCAGTACGGGACTCAGGATTAACCGCGCTGGCATCTTTTGGGCATATTCTTCCTTTTAATGAATGAGCTTTCGCTGTTAATGAGGAATAATCGTTTGGCTAATGAGCTTTGAAACATTAAGAGAAAAGAGGTTTTTTCCCGTTAATCGGTCTGGTGCGACTGCATGGATGGATTACAAAAGACAGCAATAGGAACGCAGTACAAAGGGGGGGAACCTCTCCTGGAGTGGGAGAAGCACCGAGATGGGTGATGTGTCCCTGCATCTTTCCTTCCTTCTTGCTCTTTCACTCTCTCTGCCAACTGCTATGGGTTTCCATAACTCCGCAATCAAAGTGGATGGTCGGGAAGGATTATTACAAAGAGTGAAGCCTCCGCTGTTAATGTCTCCAGTGTTTAATCATCATACAGTAGAATGGTTTTATGCATATTTCATTTGCATATCATTAAACCGTGTTAGCGAGGGGCATTCAGAGCCAGGAGAAGTACAAAGTTGGGGAGAGAGGGAAGAAAAAAGGTCCCTATGATGCTTATCTTCAAACAGGGACTTGTTCCATGATCTGTCTTCTACTTTTGCTAAAATCATTATGACTTGGAAACCTTTGAAGTTGGATACAACCTTGGATTCTTCTAATTCCTGCAGAGCGGTATATTTTTAAAAACAGCAGAAATGTTCCTGCACTAGACAATTAAAGGAATATAAACTCCAGTGGGTTGAAACTAGTAGCTCTTTGGGGAATGCAGTGGCAGAGGCTTCTACAAATACCAACAGTTAAAAAAAAAAATAATAAAGAGCATCATATTAAAACAAAAGAAAACGAAGACAAGAAATATTAACACGTGGATTATATTGTTTCCTTTGGGGGGTAATGAACTAAAGAGAATGAAGAAGCCATCGGTAATTTATCCCTTCATTAATGAACAGTCACCTTTTTGTATGTGTTTGTTTTTGTCCTTTCTTTTAAGGGGGATGTTGTCACTTTCGAAGCGATTACTCAATTATTTTGTAGCTCTGATCTTTTTCTCCTGCACCCGACAGGAAAGAAAGGTGGTGGTTAGGGAATATGTGTGTAGTGGGGGGATTTGTGGGGAGAGAGGAATACAGTGAGTTCTTTGTAGATCTAATACATGCACAACATATTAATTGGGAGCTTTTAAAGCTCCCTCAATAGGCTATTTCATTCCTGGTAAAACAGCAGCTGGTTAGCCACTGTTCGTGACTCTTCAAATATCACTTTAAGTATTTTTATTCTGTCGCTGTTGTTGTTGTTGTTGTTGTTGTTGTCTTGTTTTGTTTTTCCTTGGTCGAGAATATAATGTCATCTCTTCTTTATCAAGTCTCTTCTCTCTTCCATCTTCTTCTCTACTTCCAGTTTCCAAACTGTAAAACAATGTTGGTTTAATATTGATTCCTGGTGCACACAGTCTAACCGGCACAACTTGATTTGGAAGTGAGATGCTGTTTTATATTTAAATTATCCCCACTCCTCCCTTATCCTCCAAAGCTTTGTCTCTGTTATGAATATTCAGATGAGGCATGATGTGATTACACTGTACAATTACTCCTATCCATACTGGTGGCAGGGGCTGCTGGGGAGACAGAGAGCCAGACAGCCTTCAAGCCAATACGGAGTTTGTTTTAGGTAGTTTTCCTATCTCCTTGGCGCTGCGGCACATGCAGATGTCGCTGTTGTTCTTTATAAAGCCCTAATGATATGCAAAAGCATAACGACTCGGTTTGGATGCAAAGCATCAACGAAATATTATGAATGTCTTTAAGAAAAGGGGAGAGAAAATCCTGACTGAAGGAATGTCCACATAAATTATTTTTATTTAAATGAATTCAAAGGATGGGGTGAGGGCAAGTCAGAAGGAGTCACATGGAAAACATGCATAATATTAATATGCATAAAGAGTTCTCACCGAGGAGAAGAAGCTCCTCAGTACAGCTCATGGGACAAACTGGTTCATTAGGAAATAGCTCAGAGCGACTACAGCGTTTTACTATTTCAATTTTTTCCTTATTTTAAATGAAGAGTCAGACAGATGTGTTTTCTTTGCATGGCAGCATCGAGATGGATCCAATCTGCGAAATATGCTGCCCAAATAGCATTTCTAATGGAAACTGGAACTAAACAAGGGCACGGATATGGAAGGGAGAGGAGAAGAGAGAATATATGAAGAGGAGTATATTCAGAGCCACAGCATAATGTTTTGTAGTACACGAGGTTTTCAGAAACCATCTTTACTTCATTAGTCTCAGATGGGGGCTCCTGTTGCAGGGAGCTATCAGGGTTTACCAAGATGAGCACCGAGATAGGCCCTCTAGGTCTGAGGCTGAGGAAAGCAGCGGCAACTTGGTGCCTGTCCCCCACCAAGCTGTCTACAGCTCGGAAGCCAAAAGCACATCTACTTCTAATTTGGGGATGCAGTAGAGTGCCTCCTGGTCCAGGTATTTGTGACAGAGGGAATTCTTGGTGCTATCATAGTATACATTGCTAAAGAACAGATGGAATCATCTGGGTGCTTAAGCAGGCCTGATAATGTCATTGCTGGTTAATTCTCAGGGTAAAGATTACTGTGTTTTTTTTTAACATTTTTGGAATGTTGAAATTACCAGTGTGGATTAGTGCATGTTTACGATGAATAGGGATGAACAAATAGTGAATGAGCCTACTGGGTGGATTCAAAACTGATAAAATATTTCGAATATTACTATAGCCTTAAAAGATTAAAAAAGAAAACTGAAACAAGAAGCAGCAGTCAGAAAAAAAAAAAAAAGAGAGAGAGAATTCATTGCTTGGTCAGGTGTACATAGTTCAAATTACTTTAATAATTTAGGTTAAAACAATTTTATACTTCCGTTTAAATTATTTAAAGACAAAGACAGTTTTGCTTTGGTCTGTCTGTGTACTTGTACAAATTTCTTTGAATGCATGTTAACCTGGAACTGGTCTTTATTTATATATGAGCATGTAAGCCTGTTCTAAATTCTGCTGCTCTTCACCCATTAATCTCCAGTATTTTCATTTATGAGTTTCCCTTATAACATACATGCATGCACATCCACACACACACACACACACACACACACACCTCAACTGCTACATGATTCTCAACTGGTAAAGTGTACCAAACTATAGAGTACAATGACTTAATGATTATGTGGAGAATGGCTGTTTAATCTGAATCTAAATCAGGCCTTTAACCTCTTATTTTTTCCATCTTTGTTGACAGAATTATGGCTGTTAAATATTGAAACAATGCATGTAAAGAATTCAGCATAGTATTTGCACATAAACGCTAAATAACGTTATATTTTATTGTTGCTATATTATTGTTACTTCAGTGTATTGGCTAGTATTTGAGAGAAATAGGGAGAGGGAAATAACATTCAATCTTTACTAAGTAGTGATTCATGGAAAAGGTTTAATGAGAAAGCATTAAATAGATTTCCATGGTGGATAGATTACGAATGATCAATAATCAAAAGTCAAACTATAGCTTATATTAATGCAGTTCATATAAGACCCTTGAAAAGTTTCCTTTAAAAATGCATGTGTAATTCTGAAATGATGATCATGCTGCATGGAATCTACAGTCTGATAAGAGAATTCTATCATGGCTGGTGTAGACTATGGTAACTGAGAGATGCTCATTATTTACCACATTGACAGGGCAATGTCAATTTTAAGTACTTTTTTTTCAAAAAATTATTTTTGAATAGGTAAAATATTAACTATTTTAAAGTAATAATGTCAATAATGTAGAAAGCAAAAAGTCTCTCTCTAGTCCCTCTTCTAGTCATGAGTTTTTAACCTCACCTCCAAATTGGTAATCACTGTTATTGGTCTCTTGTTTATCCTTCCAGACATAATATCTATACCCAGATATTAATAAGATATTAATATATCTTCTCTCCCATTTTTGTGTGCACAAATGGTATTTTTAAAAAAGGTAATAGAATTTTTTACGAATGCAGTAATTTCATCTGTGAGTAGATTGCTTAACATCTTCATTTGCAGTAATCATGTCCATTAATTTTTGTTTTTAACTTGTCTTATTTTATTGGTGAGGACTTCTAGTACCATGTTGAATAGAAGTGGTGTGTGGTGAGAATGAACATTTTTGCCTTGCTTCTAATCTTAGCAGACATCGTTGCCTTGTTTCTGAACTTAGGGGAGAAAAAATTCAGTCTTTCATCATTAAGAAAAATGCCCTTATCAAGTGGAAGAGGTTTCCAACTTGCTAAGTTGCCAAGAATTTTTTAAAATCATGAATTGTTGTTAAATTTTGTCAAATGTCTTTTCTGCCTCTATTGAAACAAATAACAGCTTAGAGTTGCTGCCATGGTGAATTTCAATGACTGATTTACATGTTAAACCAACCTTGCAATCCTGGGACAAATGGTACTTGGTCACGATCGACTGATCTATCAATCATATATATATATATATATATGTAATATGTATATGTATATAAATATATTGCATATTTGACCTGTTAGTGTTTTTTGTTAAGGATTTTTGAATCCATGTTCATGAGAGCTATTGGTCTACAATTTTCTTTTCTTAAAATAACTTTGTTTGGTATTGTTATCAGGGTCTTGCTGACTTTGTGAAATGAGTTGGAGAGTGTCCTCCTCCTCTATACACTGAAAAAGTTTGTGTAAGATGGTTATTATTTTGTCCTTAAATGTTGGATAGGATATACCGGTGAAGCTATTGGGCCTACAGATTGTGAGCAATTTTCCAATCATAAATTTGATTTTTTAAAAAAGATTTTATTTATTTATTTGACAGAGAGAGACAGTGAGAGAGGGAACACAAGCAGGAGAGTGGGAGAGGGAGAAGCAGGCCTCCCGCTGAGCAGGGAGCCCGATGCGGGGCTTGATCCTAGGACCCTGGGATCATGACCTGAGCCAAAGGCAGACACTTAACAACTGAGCCACCCAGCTGCCCCCATAAATTTGATTTTTAAGAAAATGATCTAGCACTTCAGATTTTCAGTTTCTTGTGTCAATTTTTGCAACCTTTGTTTTTCAAGGAATTTATCCATCTCATCTTAGTTTTCAGATTGATTGGAACAAAGTTGTTCATAATATTCTGTTATTATCCTACTTTTTTGCCTGTCAAAACTTTAGTAATGTCCCTCTTTCATTTGTGATATTGGTGATTTCTTTTTTCTTTCTTTTTTGGGGGGTCAGTCTCTTAATCAATTTTATTAATCTTTTCAACGAATCAACTTCTATCTGTTGAATTTCCTTTGATTTCTACTCTTAATTTTATAATTTCCTTTCTTGTACTTACTTTGGTTTAATTTGCTTCTCTTTTTTAGATTCACAACATCGAACCTTAGATAATTAATTTTACACTTTTCTTCTTTTCTAATATAGATATGTACAGCTATATGCCTCCGTCTAAGAATTGTTTTAGTTGCATCCCACATACTTTATAGGATGTGAATTCATTATCACTTATTAGAGATTTAAAACACAATTTTTCTTGCAATTTCCAATCTTGCACACATGTTATTTAGAAGTATGTTGCTTATTTCCAAATATTTGGTTATTTTATAGGCATCTTATTACTATGGATTTCTAACTTAACATTACTATATTAAGGGGATATATTCTGTATAATTTCAACTCAAGATTTGTTTTATGGCCTGATAGTCTACTTTTTGAAATTCCATCTGTACTTGAGAAGATATTCTGCTGTTGATTTCTGCATTATACAATTGATTTCTATTATCTTCTTTTCTTACCTTCTTCCTTCTACTTTCTTTGGGTTTCCTTTCTATTCTATTTCTAATTTCCTGAGAAGGTATTTATACCATTGATTTTCAGCCTATTTTTCTTTTATAACATTTGTTTAAAGGCTCTTCTTTTCCCTCTAAGCATAGCTTTAGATACAATTCCCAGGTTTTCATATGTCATATTTTCATCATCACTTGGTTCAAAATATTTCCCAATTTACATGATAATTTCCTCTTTGGTCTATAGGTTATTCAGAAGTGCAGCATTCACAAAATTTTTAGTTATCTTACTGTTCTTTTTAGTTTCTTGTTCTTGCTTTCCAGATTTCTGTCATTAGAGTCTACTTTGAATGATTTAAACCTTTTGACTGTTTTTCAGACTTGTTTTATGGTCAATTTTAGTAAATGTCTACTTGAATAAAATGAATCCTGCCATTGTTGGATGCAGTGTTCTACATATAACTAAGTTATATTGGATAATTATGTTATTTAGTTCACCTATATTCTTACTGATTTTTTCTTCAGCTTGTGTACTTGTTTTATTGATTACCACAAGAAAGATGTACTAAAGTCTTATACCAAGCTGCAAATTTGTGTATGTATTTTTCAGTTTTGTCAATTTTTGCTTCATATATCTTCTGACTATGTTATTAGATGCAAACAAATTAAGAATGATTATATTCTGTTTAACTGACCCCTTAATAATTATACCATATACATCTTTATCGCTTGCCTTAAAATCTACTTTGTCTAATGTTAATATAGTTATTCCAGTTATATTTTGGTACAGCTTGTTACCTTCAACTCTTTCTGTTTTTTTTTTTTCTTAGTTGGTTTTTATCTTTTTTTTAACATTCTCTTAAAAAATTTTTTTTTGAGTATGCTTCACACACAATGTTATGTTAGTTTCAGGTATACAACATAGTGATTCAACTTCTCTATGTGTTATGCTATTATCTTTTATCCAATTTAACAAGTTTGTCTTTTAGCAGAATTGAGTCCATTTACATTTAATATAATTATGGATATATTTTAAATTATATACATATCAGCTTATTATTTGTTTCCTATTTGTTCTACCTGATTTATGTTCTTTCACTCCTTTTTTGTGTTCCTTAGGATTAATGAAAATATTTTTCTTATTCCATTTTTTCTTTTAGCTTATTAGTAATACATTATTTTGCTATTAAGTGTTACCCTAAACATTACAACACGCATCCCTGAACTTACTATATTTATTTATTTATATTATTATTATTATATCTTTTTATTATGAATTAGTGCTTTTATCACTTCCCAGACAATATTAGAACTTTAGTCTCATTTTTTACCCCCCTTTTTATGTTTATTAACACGAATTTTAATTGTTCATGTATTTTAAATCTCACATATTTTAATTTTTTTATTGTGCAGTCAAAATTCATTTAGACTACCAATATATATACTTTGTGCATTGCTCTTTGTTCATTTCTCCATTTCCATGTTCCCTTCTGGGACTGCTTTCTTTCTATCTAAAGAACTCCCTTTGGTTTTTGGGGCAGGTCTGCTGCTCATAAGTTATCTCTGTTCTTGTTTATCAAGTTAATTCATCTTCAATTTTGAAGGATATTTTAACTGAGTGTAGCATTCTAGATTGGCAGGTCTTTTCTTTCAGCATTTTAAAGATGTCATTCCATTGGCTTTGGGTCTCCATCATTTCCATTGAGAAGTCAGCTGTCAGTCTTACTGTCGCTTCTATGAAATAATACATCTTTCTTTACCTTCATTTAAGGTTTTCTCCTCATCTTTTATTTTCAGCAGTTTTACTGATGTGCTTTGGTGTGCTTTTCTTTGTGTTTATTGTGATTGGGCTATCTGTGACTGGATATCTCTTCTCGCTTTTGGAAATTGTTGGTTCTTACCAGTTTAAAAATTACTTTTACTACAATCTCTCTTTTCCTTGTAGGATTCCAATTACACATATGCTAGACATTTTCAGTATGTCTCATGTATTTTATACTGTTTATTTTCCATTCTTTTATCTCTTTATGCTTTGGCTTGAATAATTTTAACTGATCTATCATACAATAATCCTCTCTTCATCTGTTTCCTATCTGGTGTTAAACCTAGTTATTGGTGCCTTAATTTCAGTTATTGTGTTTTCTCAGTTCTAGAATATGTTTGATTCTTTTTTGTGAGTTGCAGTTCTTTTGTTCCCTAAAATATTATCATTATGGAGGTAAATATCTATTTCTGATAACTCCAATATCTGGTTTTCTGTGAGTCTGTTTCTACTATCTGCTTCCTCCCCCACCCCTCCCCTTTTGGTTCTGATTCTTGATATTCCTGGAAAGTATTAAATTGATGCCAGATATTGTGTGTGAAAATTTTACAGGCTCTGGATGATAATATCTTCCTCTGAAGAAAATGTACTGTATCATTTAAGGCAGAAAGGCAGAACAAGGGCAGATCACCTCAATCCAGTAAGTGAATAAGTTGATTTAAAGCTAGATTGTAGTCTTTGTAAAGCTCAGATTACATCTGGTTCACCTCATCTCTTAGGTCCCATTTCCTTGACAGCTCTTAAACTCCAATTTTTGTCTTCCTAGCACTGTAAGAATGCTGAAAGCCCTACTTAGTTTTCAGCAACTTTCTGATCTGCTTCTTAGCATCTTGTCTTAAAAAAAGAAAACTGAAAGTTTGAGATATATTCTGATTATGGAATTTTAAAAAAATAATTCTATCAAAAAAGTGAGGATATTTGTTCTTTGTGAATCTATGTTTATTCCCAGTGATCAAAATTCCCTTTTCCAAGTGCATGCAAAAAAACAACTTTTAAATAACTGATTTCACAATTAACACTTAACATTTCTGAAAATTGGGAATGATTTTTTCTTCTTGTTCAGGCTTTTGGCATATCTCTGAATCTGCTTATTTTCCTAAAAACATGTAATTCCTCAAGGCAACTGCAGATGTAGTTCCACAAACTCACTGCAAAATACCATAGTACCTTTGAAAGTAATGTACCTGGGATAGGAGACTTGAATTCCAACAATTAGTTGTTCTCTTTTAATCTCTTTACCCAATCTTGGGCTATAACCCCTACTAACAAATCTTATTCTTGTCCTTTTTAATCTGAAGTTCATTAGTATTGACAGAAAATAATTGAAGAATAGTTCATTCTCTCTCCCTTAGTCTCTCCTATTCTTTTAGTAATTTCTTAACAGAACATCAAAATTCTGCAGTAAGTCTCTTTTACTCTTCCCCCAAAACAGCTCCCAAATTTTCTCTACGTTCTTCCTTATATCTTTTATATTCATTTATTACCTAAAATTAATCAAATAGATCCCTAAAAATCACATTGTTCTTCTTCACCTTATCCCCCTTGCCTTTTCTCTGACAATTTTTTATTTTATTCATCAATTACTAAGTTCCTATTAATGTACTTACTATGTCTCAGACTCAGTGAAACAGAAAGACATACTCCTCCTTAAAGATTGGTATGCAATATAGCAATAAGCCAATTATAATACAGTGTGATATGTGTTAGGTGCAATTTTAGTGTTGTCCTCCTATTTTTCTTGAGTACCTTTCTAGAGATGAAGTCCCTAAAGTTATATTTATCCTTAATCTGAATATTTAAAAATCTGTCTTTCTGAAGTCCAGGATAACAATGTCCAAAAGAACTAAATGCAATGATGGAAATGTGATGTGGGTAGCCACTAGTTAGTACAACTGAAAAACTGAATCCTTAATTTTATTTAATTTTAATTAAAGGGGCTAACTTATTGGACAGGTAGCTGTAGGGCACATGTCTGATTATGTCTAATATTCATCATTCCTGGATATTTTAAGCTCTAAGAATAAATGGCTACTTTCTTCCAGGGTTCTAATTTTTTTCTACCTCTCTGAGAAGTTCTCACTTGTTGATCAAAATTAGGTTAATATAATTAGTCTCCCAATCATTTCTTCCATCTACTGAGGATGCAAATTACTAGCAATGTAAACCACGAATCTATCAGAAATTCTTTCAGTATAATGAGACTTTGAGCATGCATTTGAATAGTTGACTCTATATGATCATTATATCATGAGCTTGTACTTTTTTCAGGATCTGAATCAGGATTGCTAGATACGTAATCTTTACTTAGCCAAGCAAACTGTAGAATATCTACCCTAAGGCAATACCTATTTTTATGCTTACTTCTGATACCTATTTTTATGCTTACCCAGATGCTTTCTACCACGTTTCCACTCAATTTGCCCCCCATTGACATAATAGTCATTAACGAATGCTATGTCTAAAGTTAGGAATGTAGTTTATGATCATGGAGAGATTACAACCAACTGGCCAATTTAGGGATTAACAACATGACTCTTAACTCATTATCACAATGCTTGTATGTGCTTCTTTATGTGTGGAAATACATACATAGATAATACATATCTTTCATAACTTTGCATGAAGAAGAAATAGTTTTTCAGAAGGTTAAATAATTAATGAATGTAGCATAAGGAAGTTAGTCTTATGAAGTGATGGATGTCCTACAATGAGAATTAATTACCAAAGAAGATTTAAAAGTTTTTATTGGGTTTTTAGAAAAAAATTTAAAAAATACTGTTTTAATAGAGAGAATTAACCCTGGCGATCAATGGGGTGACAGATGTTGCAGCCAGATCGCCCTCACATCCTAATAGAGAGAATTAGATGTTATGTTTTCTGAAAATGAATGAAAGGTAATAGAGAAATCATCTGGCCTCTCATAATATCTTTCAAATTGAAGTACTGTGCATGTTCACAGCATACATGAAATGTTTGAACTGATTTATAGACAGGGACTTAATTTTTTCCTAATGAAATATAGACAGGGATTTAATTTTTTTCCTACTCAAATAGGTCTGGTTGTTGATATTTTAGTGGACATCAATGTGTTGTGATGATAGTTCAGGCTATGGATTAACATAAAGCTAGGAATTCTGTAATGTGTAGCTCTAATTATGATGGTTTCTGACCTCAAAAATATGTTAGCAGCTTTCCCATGGTCTTTTTGGCAATTATTTCAAGAGATTCCAGGTGTCAGTCAACATTATTTAAGAGAACCTTACTTTAAAAATTTTAATGCGAAAAAATTTAAGATTCAAAGCAGATAATTAGGGAATTAGTCACATTACAAACTAATTCTTTACTGTTATAGGCTTCACCCAAATATAATAAGCTCTTTTATACATTTAAAATAGTACTGTGTTTTTAAAATTTTAAAAATTATAATTTTTCAGGAAAATGTTTGTTACACAGAGTAAAATATACCTATATTTGGGATAAAAATCCATAATTATTGACAAGGGCATATAAAGGTGCTTCAAATTCATTACTACTATTATAATTTACCTTATATTTATCTAGGACTTTACAATGTACAAAGCACTTCCATACACACTATTTCTTTTAAAAGAAAGGCATCATCACAAGAATTCAAACTGACACTAAACTTTTGTTCTATGAATAATGACACTTTTAAAATGAAAAAAGAAACTATGCCTATCATTTTACAATAGAATAACAGCACTTGTTTTGCTGAGCTTCTCAAAAGGCAATATGGCCAACCACAGGCTTTGGTGTCAATAGACCTATGTTAGAAACCTAGTTTTATTTACTAACTAGCTATGTGTCCTTGAGTAAGTTACTTAACTTATATATGCTTTATTTTCCTCATCTGTGAACTTGAAATTCTAACCTAATTGCATAAGATTAAGGGAAAAAATTTATGTATCCTACAGCAATACCTAGTATACAGTAGGAACTCAATCTTTAATAATAATGATAATAATAGTTACTATTACTACTTAAATTATCTATTCTTTCTCATTGACCTTTATAACATTTCAATAAAACTGAATATGCAAAGGAAATAATTAGATATGAGACAATGACTGGTCAAATACAGACCAAGTCAGGAAGAGAGTTAGAAGTAAAAATCAGTTTCAGAAGCAAATTAGGTACTACAACCAGGAAATGGAACTCATTAGGGAATCTGATATGACACCCACACAGGTTTGAATTTATGATGTTTCAATAGGATAGAAAGTTATATTGATAGCATCACAGGTAATTTTATCTTAGGAAGAGTAAAATAGAAGCACATGTGTGATGTCAATGTTGAATGAAAGAAGAAAGTGGGATAATATTTGTGAAATAAGGAACAGTATATTAAATGAGGCAGGGTGCATGGAACATGAGGCTGGAATAATTTGACTTGTCTAAGTAAATTATCCCACTTAGATTTATCATACGGATTATGAAAACAAGGATAAACGCTTGATTTACACAAATTTTGCATAAAAAACTGTTCCAGAGTAAAAAACCCTAATGAGTCTTCTCATAAATGTGTGTTGTCAATTAAACAGGGAGCCTCAATTTAAAATATTTATTGCTTGAAGTAACCCATTATTATTATTATATAAATAACTGAAATTATATGTCCTATTTGTATAAAATTAATGCCATCTTTGCATTAACAACACTTATTTTGATTTTGTCTTGATGCTTTTCTTTAGAATGTTTAGACAGAGAATTAACATTATTTGAAGGTCCATTATGTAGGTGTTTATATAAACTATATATTTTTATTATGCTCATATTACAGATATGAAAGACCAGGTGAAAAGCCTAGGGTAATAGCCAATACATGGTGGAAGTAGCATATAAACAAGATTTTTTTAACTTGTAAGCAAATGTTCTACTCCCCTTCTCCTCATGCTTTTTCCAGATTAAATATGCTAGGTACTAGGTTCTAGTAGAAAATCCAGAATGTATACTAAGTGAAGTCAGTGGGTGAAAGAACTGCAGAAGTGAGTTAGTGCCATGGGATAATGCACGTATCTGATTATTGGTAGGCACTGAAGAAACATTATTTGTTTAGGCATTCCCTAATTCATCCTCTCTGCCCCCCCAAAGGAGTTCACAATTTTTAGGGGTTCATAAATTATATTGAAATATCAAGGAAGAATAATAGTAGCTTGCTTGAAAACATCCTAACAGCTGTGCAGGGCACACAATAAACACTCAATAAATGTCTGACTTATCTGATTTAAAAAATGAGTCATTAAATATTGAAAATCATTTCATGGCACAGAAAACAAATCAGCCAACATTCAAAAATAAAGTACACAATTATAAAAAGACAAGAACAGTAAGGTGTTGGTATATTATCCCTATCTTTTATGATTCCCCTAGACAAAGGATGTCAAAGCAAAGAGGGAACCATATTTGCTCATTGTAAGTGTACATTTATTTAGTCTACAGATTTAAAAGCTGTTTTGCACACTTGGTCTGTAGAGAGACAGGGAATTGCTCTCTGTTACAATTCCAAAGTCCATCTTCTTTACCTCATCAATTTGCAGCTTGGTAGGGGTGAGGGTAAGGGAAGAGTTATACTGGACTCCCAGGAGCAAGGGGCTGTTTTTCTGCCTGTCATTCTACCAACCTCCCAGAATAAATTGCTACTTAGAAAAAGGAAAGTCAAACATTTATGAAACATATTGCTATTTAGAAAAAAAATAAGAATTGTTTTGCAAATAGTAGCACTATTAAAAGAGGGAAGAGAGAATAGCATCAGTCATTTTATATTACATATAAGCAGTTTATTAAAGAATTAAATATTTATAGACTATAAAGCAAGGAAGGCGATGAGTCGCAAACAGCTTGCTGAGAAGTACATTATAAAACAATGAGTCTGTCAGTGATTGATAAAGAATGGGGAGTGCATATGCTTTATAAAATCCCTAAGTTAGCTATGAATTTCCAGACTAGCAAAATAGGACACGGTAGCCAGCAATGTCACACCAACTCAAGCTGTTGTATTTGCTAAAGGCCTTCAGTGAACAAAATGTATACTTCTGCTTTGATCCTTCCACCACTGTCTAATATAGGGGAAAAGACTGCAAAGCACACAGAACTCCTGGACAAGGACTTTATGGATACAGTTCCACATTAATAGGTATTAGATCTAGATACCCACATAACTTACCTCATTTTTCCTTTTTTTCCCCATTAAATAAGGCTATGGAATTTTGAAGAAAGATATCCATCCCTTCCTTACAGAATTACATACATTAGAGACCAGATCACCTTATCTAATCCCTTTAGTTCAGAGACGAGGCAACTGAGCTAAAGGTGGTTAAGTGATTCATTCACGTTCACACAGCTACTTAACAACAGGATCAGGATTAAAAGTTGGACCTCCTTTTTCCTAGATCAATATTCTTTCCATAGCATCACCTTTCCTCAATCCCTTTTTAAAATTAGAATTCTGAGCTTTTCTGTCCACAAAATCATTCCTTAGTTAGAAACTGTGAATTCTTTTCCTCATAAAATTCTATTTCAGTCCAGTTTGGAAAATGGTTTTGTGAAGAGAGATAAAAGCTGTAAGTGGATAAAACTTTAGCCTATATATTCTCTGAGAGAAATGGAGAATATAATCTGCCTATCCAAAGTCATTCTAGAGTTTGAGATAATAGGATGCTATTAGTGAAATGTTGGCTCTTTCTTGGATAAACTGATGATATAGCTTTCTTTCATGCACTAACTAGCTGGGAGGATGGATTCTTTTTCATCTTTTACAAGAATGACTGGTCAAGACCCTAAAAGTGTTCATAATTTTAAATGCCAGAAGAAGTCATCTCTTCTTGACTTTGTGAAAGTCGTAAGTATCTATATGTTCTGGATACACTAATTTAGAATTCCATTCCTTTCTGTTCTCTGCCTTCAAATTTAAACGGTCATTTGGTTTCTACATGATTGAGCTTGAAGTTCCACTTGCTGCCTGTAAATTGAGCAGCATATATACATTGTGAGTCAAATAAAATTATATATCAAATCTTTTGTGCCCATTCAGAAGTGAAAGCATGAGGTAGTTTGTTTGTAAAAACCGAACCAATGATGCTCCTGCCCATAAGCTCACCACCATTTTTTAAAAAGATCTATTTATTTATTTATTTATTTATTTGAGAGAGAGCGCGCGTGCGTGCACATGTGCACAGTGGGGGGGGGGTGGTGGTGAAGGGGGCCAAAGGGAGAGGGAGAGAGAGTCTTAAGCAGATTTCTCGCTCAGTGCAGAGCCCCACATGGGGGCTTGATCTCACGACCCTGAGATCAAGACCTGAGCTGAAACCAAGAGTCAGACACTTAATCGACTGCACCACCCAGGTGCCCCTTACCACCATTTTTTAAGTATAGCAATTCCTATAAAATTTCTATAAAATTATATCACAGAGAGAAAATCCATTTGAATATATTCAGATACTTTCTTTCTAGAGCATGATTCAGAGGTTTCTTCATGAGAACGAATAACTCAACTATTTTTGGTGTATAAGTTTCCTCATTCCCCCAATTCTCATCATTACAGAGGGGCAGCTACTTGTGTCTCAAAATTTAGCACTGCCAGTATAATAAAAATGAATGATATAGAGGATAAAATGAACACTTAGTGGTATTGTGATTGAACATAATTAAAGACAATAATAGTTGGTTAATAGTTGGGAATAACTTTATCTTTCAAGTAGAAATAAAGATATCCATATATTAAGGCAAATCACTCTATAAAACAACAAAAGCCACCGTTCTCTGAAATTTTCCTTTCTAAAGTTTCCCTAAAATGGGAGGTATCAAGGAAATTCAATTTACTTTGTATACATTAGGTATGAATAAGTATATACATAGTTAGAATGCTATTTTATTTTTTTTTTAAGATTTTATTTATTTATTTGAGAGAGAGTCAGAGAGAGAGATCACGAGCAGGGGGGAAGGGTAGAGGGAGAAGCAGACTTCCTGCTGAACAGGGAGCCCCACGTGGGACTCGATCCCAGGACCCTAGGATCATGCCCTGAGCTGAAGGCAGATGCTTAATTGACTGAGTCACCCAGGCGCCCTAGAATGCTATTTTAAATGTCTTGTCTAAAAAGTTAGCTCAAATGTGGGGCCCCTAGGTAGGCCAGTCAGTTAAGCATCTGACTCTTGATTTCACCTCAGGTTAGGATCTCAGGATCGTGAGATCGAGCCCCCATCAAGCTCTGCGCTGAGCGTGGAGTCTGCTTAAGATTCTCTCTCTCCCCCTCTGCCCCGCCCCCACGCTCGCTCGCTCTCTCCCACAAAAAAAAAAAAAAAGCTCAATTGGTTAAAATAAAAATGTAAAAATTCAAAGTTAATTTCTGTCAGAAAAGAATCTACAGGCCAAAGACACAAAAAATGAATATCAGAAACAAAACTGACAAAAACATTAACTAATTAAGGTGATTCAACCTTTAGAAGCCAAAAAATAATCCATTACGTTAATGAGTGCTTTCCTTCTTAAGTGTTCCCTGAAGAGTTTGGCTCAATGTGTTGCAGCAGCCAAAATTATAATTAAAAATAAAATGCTGGAACCACTGAAAAGGCATTCTATATGAGAATGAATCCACAAAACAACTTCTTATATGAAACTATGGCACACTCATGGTTGATATTCTATGCATAGATCTGAAACCTTAAAAATACAACATTAGGGGCGCCTGGGTGACTCAGTCAGTTAAGCATCTGCCTTCAGCTCAGGTCATGATCTTGGGGTCCTGGATGGAGCCCTGTGTCAGGTTCTCTGCTCAGTGGGGATCTGTTTCTTCCTCTCCCCCTGACCACCCTTGCTCGTGCTTGCTCTCTCTGTCCCTTCTCTCAAAATAAAATCTTTAAAAAAAAAACAACAACATTAAATGTCAGTAAAGTGAATGGGGAGACACACTTGAAATGATTAAGATGCTTCAGTCTGGAGAACTAAGAATAATAAAGGTTCTAGACAGGATGAAACTTGATTTACCAAATCCTAGAATTAGGGACATCTCTTGAAGCTTAGAATTAGTAAACCTAGAGCACACATGATGAAATGAAACCGAGGATTACTCAACATAACAAAGGCAAGTTTCAGAAATTGCTATTTCAAGAAAAAAATAAATAGGCTTTAAAGCAATTTAAACACATAAATGGATGTCAAACTTATGTTATTAAAGGGAAACTGAGATGTTTTCTGGATTGACAACATAGCCACAGTGCATTCTTCAATCCTACTGTTGAGTCAGACTACTCGATCAGAGAAAGACATGTATCATATGACCTCACTGATATGAGGAATTCTTAATCTCAGGAAACAAACTGAGGGTTGCTGGAGTGGGGGGTGGGGTGGGAGAGATGGGGTGGCTGGGTGATAGACACTGGGGAGAGTATGTGCTCTGGTGAGCGCTGTGAATTGTGCAAGACTGTTGAATCACAGATCTTTACCTCTGAAACAAATAATGCAATATATGTTAAGAAAAAAAAAAAAGAAGATAGCAGGAGGGGAAGAATGGAGGGGGGATATCGGAGGGGGAGACGAACCATGAGAGACGATGGACTCTGAAAAACAAACTGAGGGTTCTAGAGGGGAGGGGGGTGCGAGGATGGATTAGCCTGGGGATGGGTATTAAAGAGGGCACGTTCTGCATGGAGCACTGGGTGTTACGCACAAACAATGAATCATGGAACACTACATCAAAAACTTATGAAGTAATGTATGGTGATTAACATAACAATAAAAAATTTAAAAAAATTTAACTACTAGGATATTTTCAGTATGGCAATTGTGTGTTGTTATAGTTATCTTTAATTCTATTTAATTTTCAATAGAGGAAAAGTATGTATGAGTAAGTGCATTTAATCAATGCAAAATTTAACAAAGCAAAATCTAACAGTTTTAAAAAAAAAATCAAAGTCAAAGGTTAGGATGGTCCTACTTTGTAACTTAAACAATAACAAGCCACAATATTAAGATCTCTTCCAATAATCTTATACATCAAAATTCTATTACAGAAAATACCAGCTAAAAGTTGTTGCTATTTGGTACTGTTCTAAAGGAATTTATTAGGACTCAGTTTCTGTATTTTCACACTTCAGAACCACAGTTCCAAAGGGCAACTAATATATATTTGTGTGTAGTATAGAAAAATAAACCCAAGATGTTAACAGGACTGAAAACCAGCTCTTTTACCATCTTGGACCTAAGGTATAAAGATCCATTATGAAAGGAGATGTGTTAATGAAGATAGTAAATTAGTAGGTTTGAGAATCAATTTCTTGTGTCTTAAGGGTTTGCAACTTAATCTGATAAATTCACTTCTGTGAAAATAAAAAGCACAAACTAAACCTGTAATTCTTGGGGCTGTTATTATGAGCTCTCAAAGCCAATTGTTAACAACTAGATAAGCCAAATGTCCATAGACAACTAAAGACCATAGACTTTTTTTTCTGTGTTTTCTATTTGTTTTTTTTTCATCTTGCCCTTTAAAGAAAGGCTGTACTTGCTTGTTTGTCCCTAGAAAAAATTAAGTATCAGGATAAAGCTATTATCTCTAAAGAATGACCAGCAATGTCAGGTTTCTCTCTGTAAACTGAAACAGAAGGAGCTGTCTCATTCCCAGTAGGTCTCAGAGAAGGCTATAGCTTTAAGGCAGTTAATTCTCATGTACACATGGTAAGAAGGGACAAGCTGTGTTCTATGGAGTTAATCCTCAGAGAAAGATATGGATCCTCAGGCAATGTTTGCAAACAATAGATTCCAAGAGGTGCATGGATCAGCCAAAATGGCCTATGTGTAAAGTGAGCACCAGCATATGATTAACTGTTTGTGGATGACAGTGTAATCAAACTTCTGCGTGCATGTGCATGTGTGTGTGGCCATTTAGTTTTAAATACATCAAATTTGTAAAATATTAAGAAAGAGCAAAATAACACCTGACATAAAGGATTTAAAAAACTATCTTAATTATTGCTACATGATGTATGATGAGGAAAAGTATAATTTAAGGAATTTAATACAAATGACAATAAAAATAATGGAACTATCATACAGATGATTATTATTGCTACTGTTATTCTCATGAAGAAGAAAACAAGCCACTTTTCACTATCTCCATTGTTGTTATCAGGGTTTACCTGGATTACTTCAATAGTCCTAAGTGGTCGCCTTGTTCTCATTCTTTCCTTCCTACAGTGTATTTTTTAGCATAACAGCCATAGAAATCTGTTCATGTCACTGCTCTGCTTAAGAACCTCTAGTAAGGTCTCATCTCATTCAGAGTGAAAAACAAAGATTTTACACAGCTCTATGCAATCGGGCCCTCTATTACTTCAAAGATCTCACCTGCGACTTCTCTCTCCCTTGCATGCTCTACTCTGCATGCTGGCCTCCTCAAAGTTGCCTCAAACTCCTATCTCATAGCTTTGCCAAAGCCATGCCCTCTTCTTGGTATACCAATAGATATTATTAGGATTTATTCTTCACCTCCCTTCAACATCACTTTCTCAGTGAAGCTTTTCCTTCATACCCTATTTTAAATCCACAACACTTCCCAGCATCATTCTATATCCTCCTCTATTGCTTTCTTTTTCTCCAGAATACTTACCTAACAGAAATATGATTTATTTATCTAATTTACTCCTCATTTCTCCTTACTGGGATATCAAATGACAGTGACAAAATTTTTTTTTTATTTTGTTAACTGCTATGTTCCCTGGTATTTCAACTGTGCCTAGCATATAATATGCACTCGATAAATATTAGTTTAATCAATGGAAGGATCTGCAGTGTAGAGCTTAAGTCTTTGAAATTTGAATGCCAGAGCTCAGGATTTGGATGAACCACAACCTGCTTTCCTAAAACTTCCTTTTCTGTTCTACTAAAATGGGAAAAAATTATGATTTCCACCTGTGGTGCTCTTGTGAGAATTAAATTAGATGGTTAATCTAAAAGCATTTAACAACTTCCTTGGATGACCAACAGAGTTACTGGTATCAGATTTGCCTTTTATGTTCACATTCTGCTTCTTTCCTCTGCCCAGGTTGTCATCTAGAAAGTGCCTCCAGAGAGAAAGCTGGGGTGATTGTGGAAAAATTGGACAAAATATAGGAAACAGTCTGTTTTAGACACTGGACAAAAGACAGCACAGAATTATGATCCCCAAGAGAAGGAAGAGAAGGAAATAAATAAGGCAAGACCCATAATCACCCCAACTTTCCATGTGGAGGCATTTTCCAGACCAGAGCCTCAGGAGGAGGAACCAAGCAAAGCCTGACAGTTTCATGTAGTTGAGGAAACAGAAAAAAAAAGTTTAGGGAAGCCAAAGTGCCTGGAATTTTTGCAGGGTACCCAAGAGGAGAGTGATCCAATGAAAAAGAAATCCAAAAAGCTGCCTACTTAGTCCCTAGAGCAGTGGTTCTCAAACTTTTTGGTCTCAGAGCCTCTTTAACTCTCTTAAAAATTGAGAACCTCAAGGAGATTTTATTTATGTGGCTTATATCTATCAATATTTAGTTTATTAGAAATTAAAATGTAAATTTTTGGGCACCTGGGTGGCTCAGTTGGTTAAGCGACTGCCTTCGGCTCAGGTCATGATCCTGGAGTCCCGGGATTGAGTCCTGCATCGGGCTCCCTGCTCAGCAGGGAGTCTGCTTCTCCCTCTGACCCTCCCCGCTCTCATGTGCTCTCTCTCTCTCTCTGATTCTCTCTCTCTCAAATAAATAAAATCATAAAAAATGTAAATTTTTGAAATATTTGTAATATTTATCAATTCATGTAACCATAAAAGCTATGTGACATATTTCTATGAAAAATAACTGTAATTTGTGAAAACAAAAAATAACAAGAACAGTAGCACTGTTTTAATTTTTTTTTTTTTGTAATTTTCTATTTTCTGGCTTAAGAAAAGACATTTGGGTTTTCAGATCTGTTCCTGAGTTCAATTTGTTTCAGTATTCCATACCGTGTAGCCTCTGGAAAAATCTACTATATACTATTGAATCAATGCGAATAGAAAGGCAAATATCATCTTAGTGTAATTATAAAAATAGTTTTGAACTCAAGGGCCCTGGTGTGATTATATAGTAGTTTTAAACTTACAGACTCTTGAAAGATATTAAAGACTCACAGAAGACTCTGGCACTTTTTTCCTAGAGTATTTGGCAAAATATGAAGCTGTTTATGTGTAGGGTGAAACTCCATAGCACCAGGAAAAGAACTACCAGGAAACTGTAAATTCAACAATTCTCAGAGCTCACACAAGATTGGAAGACATCAAAATTCTAGCCAGCTAGCATGGAGAGACTTGTTGACCATGCAGAACATTCAGTAAAGCCCTCAGAAGGATCATGCCTTAGCTAGTAGGAGGGTTAACTTAACTCTTTAGTGAAGACTACTTTAGATTGACCAAAACAGCCTTTAAAAACAAGCCTCAAAAGCATCAAACTAACCCATAAATAATTTAGCTGCCTGATAATACATGTTTAACACACTTTAATAGAAGACAACACAATCTAGACTCTAGCATAATACACATTCAATTAAAAAAAAAAACTAGATATGTAAAAAAGCAGGAAAATGTGACCCAACACCTAGAGAAAAACCAGTAAATATAAGAAGACCTAGAAAAAAAAAGAGATGATGGCAATACATGCACTTTAAAACAGCTATTATTAATGTATACAAAGACTTAAAGAAAATACATAATGAGGAAAGAAATGGAAGATATAAAAAATAACTAAATAGGGGCCCCTGGGTGGTTCAGTTGCTTAAGCGTCCAACTCTCGATTTCAGCTCAGGTCATGATCTCAGGGTTGTGAGACTGAGCCCAGCATTGGGCTCCATGCTTGGAACCTGCTTAGGATTCTCACCCTCTCCTCTGAACCCTCCTCTAAAAAAAAAATTCTAGGTTGAAGGATACATTATTCAAAATGAAAAATTCACTAGACGGGCTTAAAAGGGGAGCAACTAAAGATACAGCAGTAGAAACTATCCAAACTGATGCACGAAAAGAAAAAAGAAATAAGAAAAAAATGATCTGAGTTTCAGTGACATGTGGGACAATAGCGATTGATCTAACATATGTGCAATTAGAATCCCTGGAAAATAAAGAGAGGCATAAAAATGTGTTTGTTGAAGTACTGGTTGAAAATTTCCATAGTTGATGAAAAGTGCAAAGTCACAGATTTAAGAAGCTCAAAAATTTAAGTAAGATTAATCCAAAGAAAACCATACCAAGGGAAAACATAATCGAGCTGTTGAAAACATCAATAATAAGAAAATCTTAAAAGTAACTAGAGGAAAAAGAAAATATATTACAGACAAACAGATAGAGAAAGCAACAATTCCTGATTTCTCTTCAAAATCAATGAAGCCACACACACACAGAAAGGATTATCTTTAATGTGCTGTAGGGATAGCGGGTGGGGAAAACTGTAAACTTGGAATTCTATATCCACCAAAAATAACCTTTACATATGAAAGGGAAATAAAAACATTTGCAGTATAGACAAAAGCTAAGGAATTCATTTCCCAGAAGACCTAAACTAAAAAAAAAAACCAAAAACCAAAAACCAAAAAACTGTTAAAGCAAGTTTTTCAGGAGGAGAAAAATGACAGCAGATGGAAACATGTATCTATGGAAGAAAATGGATAGTAAAAGAAAGTTTAAAAAGTAAATAAATATAAAAATTCTTTTATTTTTTATCTCTTTATAAGATAATTGTTTAGAGCAATAGTCGGCAAACTATGGCCCCAGAACCAAATTGGTCCTTGTTTTGGAAAAAGAAAGTTTCAGTGAAAACTACCCAAGCTCATTCTTTCATGCATTGTGTATGGCTGATGACTGAGTTCAGTAGTTGTAACCAAGCCAATAATATTTACTATCTGGACCTTTATAGAAAATGTTTGCTGATCCCTAGTTTAAAGCAAAAATAATGCCATTGTATTGTGGGGTTTGTAGCTATATAGAAATAAAACGTTTGATAACAGTAGCACAAAGGTTAGGAAGGGGAAATAAAAGTATACTTTTGTAAGATAGGTCTATTATACTGGACAAGGCAAACTATTATTTCACAGTAGATTGTAAGAAGTTAAAATGTGTAATGTAACCCTAGAGCAATCACTAAAAATATTAAACATACAGGTTTGGTTAATGTGACCACAGAAGAGGTAAAATACAAATATTCAAGTAATTCAAAACAAGGCAGAAAAAAAGAAATAGATGAGACAAAGAGAAAATAAATGAAAAGACAGTTGATTTAAATCACCTATATTGATAATATAAAATGAATGTAATGTAAAATTAAATGCAAATGGCTAAACAATTAAAAGTCAGAGATTGTTAGAATGAATAAAAACCAAAACCTAACTATATGCTGTCTCTAACAAATCTAATTTAAATATAAAGACACAGGTTAAAAGTAAAAGGATGGGAAAATATATAACAGTCATAAACAGATCATGAGAACACTGGCATGGCTATATTAATTATAAGACAAAATAACACCAGGATAAAGAATATTATCAGAGACAAAAAGGGCTATTTCACAATGTTAAAAGGGAAAATTCATCAAGAAGACATACACATCCTAAATATATATGTACTTAATAACAGAGCTTCAAAATACAGGACCAAAAATTTGATAGGCCTGAAAGGAAAAAGAGACAAATCTGCAAATATAAATTGATTTCCACACTCTTACCTGAATATATAGATAGAACAATAGATTGAAGGTCAGTAAGGATATAGAAGAATAAAGAAGTGCTTAAAACACATTAGTGCTCAATAAATATTGTGTTATAAATATAATTATAGCTATTAAACATTTAAAATGTGATAGAAACTCCTATTACCCAAATAGATATGAGCCACTTGTCACAGTGGTTCAGGGATACCCTTTTTTAAAAAATTTTATTTATTTGAGAGAGAGAGAGCACAAGCAGGGAGAGGGGCAGAGGGAGGAGGAGAAGTAGACTCCCCACTGACCCGGGGATCATGACCTGAGCCAAAGGCAGACACTTAACTGACTAAGCTATCCAGGCGCCCCAGGGATACAAATTCTTAAAGAATTAAATAGTCTATCAAAAGAGAAACTGTATCACATTTGGGGTTGGAAATAGCAGTATCAATGAGTGGTAGAGATATTTCCAATCATAATACAGACTATATAAAATTACAAAAGTGAAACCTATATATACTTTTATAATATTTGAGGCAATAGGACTGAATCTTAGAAGCCAGAGTTGAAAAACGGTACTCAAATTTATAGATTAGAGATTATACAGCATGGTTTTTTACCCTGATGATGATATTCAAAATTTCAATAGTCAATTTTTTATAAAAAGTTTTAGCCAATGTCATAATCTTATATTGCTTTTTATTTAAAAAATCAGCTTTAATGAGACATAATTTACATACTATAAATTCACATGTTTTTCCAATTTTTATTTTTGACAGATAAAAATTATCTATTTAAAGGGCACATTTTGATATCTGTGTATATTATGAAATGATTACCAAAATCAAACTAATATATTTATCACCAACCATAGTTATTGCTGGTGTGTGTATGTGTGTGTGTTTGTGGTGAGAACACTTGATATCTATTCTTTTAGCAAATTTCAAGCATATGAACATTATTAACTTCAGTCACCATGCTTTATATTAGGTCTCCAGAACTTAACCATCTTATAATTGGAAAATTTGTTCCCTTGAAATGAAATTTTGTACCCTTTGATCAAGGGTACAAATTTCCCCCTTCTCTTCCAATCCCCCAGCCTCTGGTAACTATCATTCTACTCTCCAATATTCTTTGTTACCATAATTTTGACTTTTTTTTTTTTTTTAAAGATTCCATATGTAAGTGAGATCATGTGATATTTGTCTTCTTGTGTCTGGCTTATTTCACTTAATACAATGTCCTCCAGATTCATCCATATTATCATAAATGGCAGCATTTGTCTTTTTTAAGGCAAATAAAATTCACCCTTCTTAAGTATACAGTTCTGTAAGTTTTGACAAATATATTGAGTTATAATATCATCACCACAATCAAGGTGCAGAATATTTCCACCACCCCTAAAGTTCCTCATGCCCTCTACTACAATCTCCTCCTCCCACTTCCAGCTTCTGACAACAACTAATCTGATTTCTATCCTTATAAGTTTGCCTTTTCCAGGTTTTCACATCTTTTGTGTAAATACTGAGAAGTAGGATTTCTAAGTCATCTGTTAAAATGAATGCTTAACTTTATAAATACCAAATTATTCTCCAAAATGGCTGTACCACTCTGTCAGTAATATATGGCAGTTCCAGTTGCTATCCATCCTTCCAGCAGTTAGAATTATCATGGTTTGAAAAACATTTCAGACATTTTATTAGACGTAGTAGTGGTATCTCATTGGGGATTTTAACTGACATTTCCCTAAGGACTAATAATGTTAAACATTTTTTCCTATGTTTATTTTCCAACGGACTACTTTAATGAAATGTCTGTTCAAATCAGTTTCTCATTTTAAAGTTTGTTGTCTTTTTTATCATTGAGTTTTAAGAGTTTTCATATGCTCTACATAGAAATCCTTTAAAATTTTTGATGAAATCTAATTCATCAACTTTTTTTTTTTTATGGTTAGTGCCTTTGTTTTCTTTTAAGGAAATCTTTGCCTAATACAAGGTCACAAAGATTTTCTTCTACATATTCCTCTATAGATTTTATAGATAGCTCTAAATTCATGTGAGAAAATTTTTGTAGTAAAATGTACAAGGTACGGGTCCAGATTTAAGTTATTCTGCCCTCCCCCCTTTTATTTTTGTATAGGGATGTCCAGTTGTTTTAGCATCATTTGTTGAAGGTTATCCTTTCCCCATTTGACTCAACTTTGCATCTCTGTCAATTATCAATTGACCATATTTATGTGGGTCTCTTTTTGTACTCTATTTTGTTCCACTCATCTGTAGATCTAACTGTATGCAAATACCACACTGTCTTGATTATTAATATTAGTGTGTCTTGAAATAAACTGGTGTAAGCCCTCCAAACATTGTTCTTTGTTTCCTTGCTTTCCATATAAATTTGTCAATTTCTATGTTTAAAAAGTCTGCTGGAATTCTTATTGGAATTGCACTAAATCTATAAGTAAATCTGGGGAGATCTGACAACAGTACTGAAAATTCCAATCAGTATATCTCTATATTTAGTTTGGTCTTCTTTAATTTCCTTCAGCAGCATCTTGTAATTTTCATTGTCAAAATCTTACACATGTTTTGTTAAATTTACCCCCTCTTATTTCATGGTTTTTGGTGCTACTGTGGATGGTATTTTAAAAAATTTAAATTTCCAAATTTTCATTGCTACTATAGAGAAATATAATTAGTTTTTGTATACTGACTTTGTATCCAATGAACTTGCTGAATGCACTTAGTTTTGTAGATTCTTTAGGATTTTCTATATAGACAATTATGTTGTTTGGTTTATACTTACCTTTTTGCAGTTAGTTTTTACTTTGTCCCCTCCCCATCCACCTGCCCATATTGTGTTGTTTTCTATTTAACTGAGTATTCATTTATGGTTCTATTTTATTTCTACTACTGGCTTAATAATTGTGCCTCCTTTTTTAAAATGTAGTGATTGCTGTAGGGTTTATAATATACACATATACTTGGCTTATCATAGTCTTCCTTCAAAACATGATATCACTTCATATACAATGTTCAAACTTAGGACAGTAGGCTTCCATTTCATTCTCCCCATTCTTTGTGCTATTGTTGTAATAGTAAATATTTTAGGCTTTTGGGGCCACATATGATTTCTTTAATATATTCTTTTTATTTCTTCTTATAACCTTTTAAAAATGTGAAAAAAAATCTTCACTCACAGGCTGTACATAAGCAGGCCATGGGTCAAATTTGGTACATGGACTGTAATTTGCTGACCCTTGCTTTGCATGGCCATATAAAGAGATTAAAAATAAGAAAATAAGAAAAAAGTTTCTCTGTATTTACCAACATTTCCCCATATTTGCTACTCTTTATTCTTTGTGTAGGTCCAAATTTCCATTGGGTATCATCCTGCCTCTGCTTGATCAACTTCCTCTAATATTCTTGTATAGAATTCTTTCAGCTTTTGTTCACTGAAACATCTTTATTTCTCCTTAAATTCCTAGATTAATTCTAATTCTTAGATTAATTCTCCCTAGATATAAAATTCTGGGAAGATAGTTTATTTCAGCACTTTAAAGTTGTTAGTACATTTTCTTCAAACTTGGACACTTTATGATGAGAAGTCGGCCGTAATTTTGATCTTCACTTCTTTATAATATTCCTTTTTCCTCTGGCTGCCTTCAAGATTTTATCTTTGTTTTTTAGCAGTTTAAATATAATGTCCCTTGGGGCATGTCTGTGTTTTACCTTATTTGTCCTCTTGAATTTGTGCTATTTTGTCTTTACTTAATTTTGGAAAATACTCAAATTTATATTTTCAAGTTTTTCCTCTCTCTAGTTCTCTTTTTCCTCTTTCTGGGACTCCAATTACACATAAATTGGATTGTTTGATATTGTCCCACAGTTCTTGGATACTCCGTTCAGTTTTTTACCCCTACTTTGTTTTGCTCTCCATTTTCTACTCTGGATAATTTCTAATGACCTATCTTCAGGTTCACTGATTATTTCCTTAGGTGTGTATTATCTGTTGATAAACCAATAAAAGGAATTCTTCATCTGTGATATTTTTTTCCTAGCATATCTATTGAGTACTTTCTTTTTTTTTTTTTTTACAGTTTTCATCTCCTCTGAAATTCCCTACATGTTCATGAATGTTATCTACCCTTTTCACTAGATTCTTAAACTTATTAATCATGGTTATTTTATAGTCCTTGTATAAATTTTCCAACATCTGTATCATCTCTTAGTCTAGCTCTGTTAATAGCTTTCCTTCTTTGAAATTGTTTTTCCTTGAGTTTGTCTGTCTCGTAATTTTTTTTTTATCGAATCCTAAACATTGTGTGTAGTAAAGACCGAGATGAAAAAAAATATTTGTCCTCAACTCCTCAATAATAATAGCTCTTATCCTACAGGGGGTGATGGATTTGATGTCTACCCCTTCTCCAGAAGCAGCAAACCTTTGTTTGAATCCTAGGTGAGAGTTTCTTGTCACCCACCGCAGTGACTTAAGATTTTAGCTTTGTGTGAGAAAAGTGTCCAGGAAGTAAGTAGAATTTCATGCCTGAGTGTAGCCAAGAGAAACTCTCTTCCACCTACTGATCTGCCCTCAATCTTTTTCATAAGCATGGAGTAGAAGTCTATGGAAAAGAGCTTGCAAGTGAGTGCAGAAACCCTGTGACTCTCACGGATTCTAAAATGTCATATTTACCCACACTAGGCCTTTAAGAAGTTGGCAAAATTTTAGTTTTATTTTTATATACTCTAATGGAGGCCATGTCTTCTTTACTATGACAAAGTTGAAACAACTTGTGTCCCATTTCTTTGGTGAAGCTTGTCACTCTTTCGAATTCAGTTTACCTAGTTGCCTCACAAACTCAACTCTCTCATGGTTCAAGAAAGATATGATTTTTGTAGGTTGTCTGGCTTTAGCTCATTATTAAAATGGGATGATGTCTCTTTGACATCCTACATTGTCCTGTAAGTTATTAAAGCACTCTGTGACACCTTCTCCTTGTGAATATTTTGTCTTGTGATTTTGCTTTCCCAGTTTTATGGTATAGAATAGTCTCTCTCAAACTTCAGCCTGCATCTTATTCCTGTTATCTTTTATGCCATACTTCAACATATAGATTCTGTGGTGAATGGGTATAAAGGGAAGGAAGGAAAGAACATATGTTCATACATACATGCATACACATCCAAATACATATATGTAAAATTGTATGTGTAAAACTATTTTGGAATGCAATGGAGGAATAGGGCAATTGAAGAATAGATAATAAATAAGTTATTAACTACTAAAGCTATTTGGACACAGAGTAATTGCAATAACTCTTAATGGTTCATTAAATAGAAATTATGGAAACACAACTGCTTAGTTGAAAGGTTGTGGCTGCTTACTCCAGAGATTGGCCCTGCCTTTCATTTCTATCAATATGATCTAGTCAAAGCTTTTTCAAAGATAAAGCTTCTATCAGAGTAAGGTATATTTCAGTACGTTGTCTCCTAATCTATAAAACACTATAAAACAAAATATATATGATTACATGCTTTCTAAGATTTCTTTATATCTGAAGATGTAGAATATTGCCATTCTTTTATCAAGTGTGGTTACTTTCCTTCTCTTACGTGACAGTATTTATTATGTTCTAGCCATCTTTGTAGGTACAGGTGACTCAACTGAGAGCAAAACTAGACATAGATTCCACTCTCATAGTTTATAGACTTTAATAAAATAATTATACAAGTATATTGTTAAAAATTACATAAACAGTATAAAAAAACATCATAGGGATCTATGAAAGCATAGAAGAAAGGAAACTGATTCATAGAAGGAATGACAGTATGGGAAGATTTGAGGGATTCAGTGCTAAGCTGGGATCTGAAGAATGATTAGGAGTTACTTAGGGAAAATGGAGATGGGAGAAAAATCTCATTCCAGACAGAAAGAAAGATTTGGGCAAAGATCCTATTTAATAGGCATGTGACTGAAATAGGAAGTAAAGGGAAGAATGTGATATAATGTAATTGGAGAGTGAGACAAAGCCCAGATCATGCTCAGCTTGGAATACCATGTTTGGGATATTAAGTCTTCATTTTAGGAGAAATGCAAAGTATTTGAAGAGTTTCATGAACAGGACAGAAATAATCAGATTTGTATTTTTTTAAAAAGATTACCTTGGTTGTGATGTGGAGAAGTGACTGTCAGAGGCAAAAATGGATGTGGGGAAAACAGGAGACTCCTGTGGTAGGCCAGGTGAAAGATGATATTGGCTTACGATGGTAGCAGAGGATATGGACAGAATGGTTGAATTTAAAAGATATTTGTAAAGCAAAATTAATGGAATGTGTTGAACTGGACATGGTGAGGGACATAAAAAAATGATTCTTATGTTTCTACAATTGGACAAATAGTGAAGTCATTTACAGAAGGTAAGGAATGGGAGACAAAAGAATAGATTTTTGCTTTTATTTTTCAAGGTGGGGGTTTGAAGATCATGAGCACAGTTCTGGACATGTTGATTTTGGGCTATGTTTAGAGATGTCAAGCAGAACAAAAATCTGGACTAAAGATAGAAATTTAAGAATCAAAAATAAAAATAAAAAAAAGAATTAAAGGCAGATAATTTGAAGCCTGGGTATGGAGGAGATCTCCTAAAAGACAGAATATTCTCCAATTTTTTAAAATAAAAATTAAAACCCAAGTTATTTTAATACTTTGGGAGAAAAGAACACATGTACTGTACCAAATTCTCATGAGCCTTCCCATATCAAATAATGATCAGCACTTAACTGTTTTATCTTAACTTTTCTAATCACTTTATGGGATAGGTGCTATCATTATTCTAATGTTACATATGAACAAACTAAGAGTTTGAGAAGTAATTTAACTCTTTCGGGAGCCAGAGTTCGAATGTAGGACTGCGCTCCTAACCATTCTATTAGATTATTTTTTCAGTACATCTTACATTAAACATCCCTCTCAGAAACAGTAGCAACTATAGCAGTCAAAATCTTTTGAAGACTTATTGTGTAGAGAGTAAACATTGCATATTTATAGTAATAATGTAGGAACAAATGATGACAGCTTTACTCTGATACAAACTATGAGGAGAACAAAGATTTTAGGAATATCAAATAAGTTTACTGGTTTGTTCAAATGACACAGAAATTAGTCTCCTGTTCAGTTACCTTAAATTGCTTCATGTTATATAACTATGAAACATATCATCTACAGCAATATGTCATCCAACAGTAACTCTGTTTAGGAACAGTTTTCAGTTCTGACTTTCAGGAAGGAACACCTCCTCAAAAGTCATCAAAGTCAATAGACTTAGTTTTCTTGGGCTATATGAAAATCTAACTCAGTTTATTAGAACCAAAAAGGATCACAGCCAAAAAAAGAAGAAAAACTTACTAAGTGACAGGAATTTGCAAATCAAGAGAATCTAGGAAAACATTCTAAGTAGACATCCTTGTGTATTATCATTTAATCAAGAAATCTTGTTTTATGCCTATAGTCTTTTTTACACATACACTTTTATGTTTGCAATTGTTGATATACTGAAGTCCCCTGAAAATACGAAAATGGGATGAAATTAGACAACAATATGAGTTTCAAAGAGTTAGATTTAAAATGAAAGTAACGAACAGAATAAGTGTTTCCACCATTAGGGTAAGGAATGCTTTGGAACTGAGTGCAATATGGAGGACACAATGTCTCTGAAGAGCAGGAATGTTGGTTCTTTGATCAGGTATAAATTTTTCGCCCGGCAAGAAAACACAAGAAGGTAACCTTTCTTCCCTTATGGATGTATCTCTCTCAATGATGACCAAAACAAACACTAGCATTGTCACTTTACTAAATTGCAATGCAGCTATTTACAGTCTAAACCTGCATGTAATTTTAGCTTCTGGATGTAACACTGGTGATTCTTATTTTACTTTAGTCATTTTTCAACTGAAATGACTTGTGTGCAATAAGAATGATTGGTAACCTTACTAGAATGCTTTAAAACGTGCTGTGTCAAAGATAAATTTAATTCCCCAAAGGATTTAATGGCTAAAGTTGGATTTTTAGGTCATAATATACCTGACATAAATAAAAACGGTTGTTATATCATATTTAGTATTCAAGATATTTAAGGCATTTTATTACTATGAGTTAAAAACCCATCTGAATGACAAAGATACTTTGAATCTTCAAGTCAGTCCATAGATTGGAAGGTCTTGGATAAATAAGGTTCTTTAAACTTTTCTATGCCCAGGTCCTGCATATAGACTCAACCATATGCAAATTATCTTTTTTGATAAGCACTGATTCCATGAACTTAAAGCAAAAGCCAAAGTGAAAATTTATTAGGGCCAGGACTAGACTGAGGCAAGAAAAATGCTTACGGCCCAAAATTCAAGGAGATGCTCAGTCTCAGCGTCATGCAACCACAGGATTGGCGCCTAAGAGCAAGTACCTCCTTAAATTTTGGGACATAGTCACCTTTTTATTGCTGCTCTGGCCCTGGCCCTGGTTTTATTCCCAAAGTTCTTTTAAGAATCAAGACAATGCAATCTCTAATTTCACATTGTTTTGTTGTTGTTGTTACTTAAAACTTAACAAAAATCAAGTAAATAATTTTAAGACTTTATAACAAACAGGTATTGCATAAAAATAGGGCAATATTAATTATTAGAGATTATAGCTAAATACAAATAATAATTACAAATATTTTCTTAGTGTTTATTGTGTGATATGTGTATTTCTCCTTCAGTCCTCTTAAAGTATTATTATTCCCCTTTTACAGATAGAGATATTAAGGTATATAGACATTAAATAATTTGCTCAGACTCATAGTCAGTAGGAGCTCAAGCTGATCTAACTCCAAAGCCCAATCTCTTAATTGCTATGCTCTGCTGCCTCCCTACCATAACCATTTAACATTGGGAATCTGTAGACTGTATTTCTACTGTATGTAGATATCTAAATGCAATTGTTGACAAAGATTGAGAATTCTTGTTAGAAAAACTAAGTTAATAACCTTTAGATACTACTCTCATTCCTGCAGCCTTATAGCTTGGTGTATTAAGAAAAAGAAAATGAAAACATAAGAGAAAAAAAAGGGAAGGAAAAAAAATAAAGAATTATAAGAGATTTAGAGATCACATCCCATTTGTGGACTAGAATAAAATGGTAAGAATGGGGATCAGAATAGTATGCACAAGTTGCTTCAAAGCAAACTGTAAAGGAAAAAAGAATATTTTCATTTATAGTGGATGAAAAGACAGCAAAAAGGTTTATCAGAGAGGATTAAAAATGTTAATTGGGTTTAATTTCAGCCGTTTTAAATTAAAAGGAGAAAAAAATACATTTCTTGTTTTCAGACATTAAGTACCAATAGTTATTTTTTTTTCTATTCACCTACTGTAGAAAAAGAATATTGACATAAACAGAACCATGTGGGGAAAAACCTCATGATACTTAAAAAAATGTCACCTTTCATCATTCCTGTAGAAAGGAGAGACATTAGGACGTAACTGAGATTATGAATCTCTAAGAGATGAATGCTTCATGGAAAATTCTAAGAATGTGTTTTATGAAATATAGTATTGTAGCATTGGCAGTGATTGCGATTTTCTAGTCTTTTGGGAAGAGTAGATCTTCTAAAAGGTTAAATGCCGTCCCTGTCCCCCTTCCTCCAAGCTCCTCATACCTCCATTACCAAGTCAGGCTCTGATAACCAGTAAGAAAGGCCTTATCTGGCAACCTGCTGAAGAGCGCCCTCTAGTGCTGTCTTGCAAAAGAAATGTGCTCATACCAATTTTTTTTCATGAATTGTTCTGGTTATACTGGACCTTAGGTTTTCTTTGAAACCTTAGCCAAAAGAGAAAGAGAAATGATGCTTCAGAACAATTTCCTGGCTTGTAATGCTAGCCAAATAAGACTACCCCAATATATTAAAGATTGAGAGGATTTTGTTTTTTTTTAACTTTCATGAAATGAGATACATCTATTTTTAAAATAACATGCTTTTTGTTGAAAGACTAGTTTTTAGAGAAAATAATCTGCAAAAATTTTAGTGTGCTTCACAGTATCTAAAAAAAAACCCAGGCGTTTTCTCAATAAAAAAAGTTAGTAGTGACAATAATTGCTTCTCTCAACATCTCAATCTCTGGAAACTTATTTACTTAGACTGGTGGGAACCTAAGAAAAATCTTTAAAAACTTATTTGTATTAAACTTTTAATTTCTGGTGACATATAGTAAAAAATTTTGTTCATGCTTAATCAAAATCCAGAAGGGAGAACACAGAAAAACAAATTACCTGACTATAAGGCAAGTGTACCTTTAAATTCCAGGAAAAAGAAAACGTAAGATATTCCAAAAGGCAGCATTAAATAATGGCAATGTATTCCTTTGAACAGTTTTTGACAGTGGTACAAAGAAATTTAAAGGAGTGTTCCTGGAAACCAGTGTTTTCATTGTTTAATACACACACATGAATTTGAACCATGAGATTGGTATAACTTCATAAGTTTATGAAGTTACCACTTTACCTTGGGCATATTTTTTTCTCTTTTAAAAGAGCTCCTGTGCAAAGAATTAAAGCCAGAGTGTGAGAAAGTTAGGAAACGCTGAATATTAAAAAAGGGCCATTCATGTTAATGCATGTATATATGTATGTAGCATGTCTGCGTATGTGTGCACATTCAGGTATTGCTGTCATTGTGTTTAATAATTAAAGTGAGGATCAGTCAGACACTTGGTCCAGAACATGTGTAAATATAAGATCTCTGAAATAGTGTTTTGACAAATGAGGAAACTAAGAACACTAAAGTAAGTTTAAGTTTAAATGTGCACAACGTATGAAAAAGCAATTAAACAAAATGTTAATAATGTCAATCCAAAAATATAAGATGCACAAATAGAAGGTAACATGTCCTAAGATTTCTAGAATAGGACGATGTTTAGAGAGGGAATGTTCTTCAAACATGGCCTTCAAGTACTTGTGTTATCTAAATCCTTCAGTGGTGTCCAAATAGAACAGGGGCTCTAGCAAATTGACAGCAACAGTAGACAGAGAGGGATATAAAAGGGCCACTATACTTGAAGTAAAAAACTCTGGGTTCTATTTCCTTCTCTGACTCACCACTGACCTTGACAAAGTCAGTGATCTCCACTGTGATTCAGCTTCTCCATCGAACAGGGGCAGTAACTCTTGCCAGAAACTGCACAGGAGTGTTGATAATGGGGAGGATTAGTGTGATAATGTACAGAGCTTACAGAAATTTTACTGTGCTGTAAACATTTTTGGAAAAGATCTTTCTCTTTTGCTATCCCACAAAAGCTTAAGAAGATAATGGATGTATAAAACAATAGGTTAAATTCTGTTTAACATCTTCATTTCCATTTATTCTGACAGTTTCTTCAATGCCCTGTTTTTATTACCTGTTATTTGTTAATATTTTTATGCCCAAGAATTTCTAATTCTCCTTCCATCTTATTTGCCTTATTTTTAGTCTACTATTTACACAAAATAATGATTTATTATTGCCTTGATTTTCTCCCTTCCCTCATTCTATTTATATCTGTAAATACTAGGCTATTTTTCTTCTGGGACTTATCCCTATGTTGTTCAACTATAATAAAAGCAGCCATAACAATGATACTAGCACCTAATATGTGTAAAACGCTCAGTAAACAAACTATAAGCTCATCTCCTATATTTATTTGAATTAATCTCAATCAGAAAAGTTGTTGATAGTTTGTATATCATACTTATAATCCTCAAACAGGTAAAGTATTCAATAGTAGGAAAATGCTCACCCTGTCACTTTAAAAGAGGAAATAACTATGGGACATATTATGCCAAAAATAAACTTTATTATAATTTTGCATATATTTCTTAGCAAATAATAGTACAGATATTTCAGAAAAATTTCCAAGTTATAAAATATATATTTACCCCAATTTATAGAATGAGATATCTTACATTCATATTGTGTAGAACCTTAGGGTAAGAAAAATAAAAATCTTTCACACTTCTATTTTCAACTCTATTGCTTTTGGTTGGATAACAGTAGAAATCACTTAACATATATAAAATATGGAAACGACTACTTCATTGTGCTCTGGGAATGATTAATTATGCTTTTACTTCAGAACAAAGGCTGTGTGAACATATGGTATTATTACTTTAATACATGTAATTCATTGTAGTATGAAACAGCCATATATAGACTGAACAATAATCACTTACTATATATGATAAATAAAACCCCCACTGAAAAATGGGAGAAATGCCTCTTTCTGCCCTTAATTAGTTTTTAATAAATGATACATAATAAATGGCAACATTCTAATTTATCACAGTTTAGGCATAGTCCTTGAATGGGAGATGGAGTGTATGAACTCTGACAGCTGTTTACATAGCCTGTGAAACCTTTTCTGTTAAAGGACATTGTTCTCAAAGTCTGAAAAGGTACAAGCTCTCATAAGGTCCTTTCAGGTAGGTGGTATGGCTAGTAGGAAGTAGTCCCTATAGAGCACAAGTTCTAACTGCGGATACATTGTCTCTGTTCTTGGTCCACATCTCTATAAATATCCATATCATTTACCATTGATTTTAAATCTCACGCACCCACACATACCCCCCTCCCCAGTTTTAGTGAAATTAATACCTAGAGTAGGATACAGCCCTTTTTATTTCAGATGTGAGAAATACATTTATTTTAATAGTTCTGATTTTCTTTTCAAAGCCACATTTTGGGTCCCTGACATTAAATTCTATAAACCAGGCCTATCTAATTTTTTCATGTCTATTTCCACAGACTACAAAACCTGGTGGTGTTTGTCTTTAAGAATCCAGATGGTATTTATTTTCCATACCTGGTCCCTGCTTAAATTCAATGATGTATTTTATTTTATTTTTTTAAAAGATTTGTTTATTTATTTGTGACAGAAAGAGGGGGGAGGAAGAAGAGAGAGAGAGGGACAAGCAGACTCCGTGCTAAGCATGGAGCCCCATGTGAGGCTTGATCTCAGGACTCTGAGATCATGACCTGAGCTAAAACCAAGAGTCAGACACTTAAATGACTGAGCCACCCAGGTGCCCCTCAACGGTGTGGGATACATTATAACCGCAAATATTTAACAAATATCTATCTGAAAATTTGTGCTCTTCTTACTAAAAGTCTCATCTAGACTTGCCTGAGAAATAAAACAGGTGGGAAAGTGAGTTTTAGCCCGTCATACAACTAACAAAATGGTCTAATATGTTCCATGAATGCATTCCTCCTTCATGCCCGCATCTGCCATATCAGTTGCTTTAATATCATACCGCCTGCATGCATGCACTTTTGCATGCAAGACAAGGACTCTAATGCCTTGCATCATCTTGGAATAAAAGAACCTGAAAGGAAAGCAATTGTTTCCTCTTAAAAAGGTAGAATGAAATGTACTGAGACTGCAACCAACCATTTCCATATAACCATAGCTAACTCATTCTAAAGAAAATTTTATGTAGATTTTCTATAGTGAAATCTTTTTTTTTTCTCCATTGGATCATACTATGAGTGAGTGCCTTTGTTCTCAAACAGTATGCTTTCCCTATGCTGAAAATTTTGTGTAAAGCTCTGGTATGACCAATTAGATTTACAGGGTTTAATTTTCTTAAGCATCAGCATTAAGTATACCTGGTTCTGTGTGTTCTTTATGGAGTTAAACACACACACACACACTCACACAATGTATCCCCTTTATAAAATGGACATTAACATAAAGCTAGACCACGTTCTATCATATATGGAATGGAAACCATCATATTCTTACAAAAATACAGGTGTATCTTTATATACCAAGTGTACTGATAGCATTATGCTTTCACACTCCTTCACCCTGCCCTTCGTGTGTTCAGACACACACATGTGCGCACATACACAACTCCATTTCTATAAAGTCAAATTCATCTAACATTACATAGTCTGGTTGGTATTTCTATATCTTTTCCTCCTTTAAATGTGACTAGCTATTTACACCCTAACAATTCTGGTACAGAGCTGATTTAGCATTTTTATTGGAATGTGAAAGCTCTTAAAAGAAGAAAAAAATCTAATCAGGCAGAAGAGATAGAAAACTTGCTGAATTTTCTCTCCCCCCACCAAGACCCCCCTGAATCCTATCAAAAGCACATCTTCCATTCATTGCTTCCCAGTGTCATTATGACAAGCAGCTACAAATCAATAGCAGAGGGAAAGGCAGGACCAACCCGCACTCACCAAGTGATAAAGATTCACTCTCAGCCCCGATTTGCTAATAGCCCATAATAGCAGCCATTGGCGCCCTGCATTAAATCATACATTTCACTCTGCGTTTATTATGGGATTTTTAAAACTCCTCACCAAATTGGATTTTCTCGATGGTCTCTAATTTCCACATTTATCATTTAAAATTAAACTCCTCTGTGGAGAGGGGGAATAGAGAAGGAGGAGAAGGTAGAGAGAGGCCAGAGAGCACTGTATTTTTTCTTCTCACCCCCCTCTTTTTTATGAAAACCCATAAATAATACCAGGTATCATAGCCATAAGCAGCAGGGTTTTTTTTTTTTTTTTAACTATAAAAAATTCTAGAAATCAGGCTGGAATGGTTTGTATGTGCTGGTCTGTAAATGAAGAAGACAATTCAAGAGGATAAAATATATATACATAAAGTAGGTTTTAAACAAAAGAAATCTGGTAAAAAAATTTTTCAGTAACATTACAAAGAAGGTGAACTGCAAAAGCAACGGAAAATAAGTTAATGTTGCATTATGCAAATACTCTAAGGAGCTGTAAAGACAGTGTTCAGCAAGTTTATAGTATTCTAGCTTTAAAAACTACATTTATCTTATTCCAAAAATCAGTGACAGATGATAAGTAAAAAAATTCTATTATTGGTTTCTAATTATGTAACAGCTTCCTTTTCCCTATATACATTCTTAGTTTAAAAAAATTATTATAAATTTTCATGGAATTCTGTGGCTAAAGCTGTCCCTTGCCTGCCGCAGCAAACCCTGAGACAAGTTCTTAAATCTCCCACACCTACCACTGAAACAATGGAACCGACCCCTGGGAACTTAAATCACTACAAGTTTAAATATACAGTATGTCTTTTTGGACAAAAAATTTTTAAAATTCTTTGGGTATAAAAACTGAAAAGTAAATTTTGGATCTAGAGCATAAAATGAAAAGGCTATATTTTCTCAAGCCTGCATGGTTGGGACTTTAGTATGACCTACTTGTAACTATAGTACTACCAGGATCCAAAGACCTCAGAAGGGAACTAAGTCCATATTCGGAGATGCTTGAAAAGGCTAGAAGTTTAATGAAACGTCAAACAATCCCCTGATTTTTTTTCCTTTTGGAGATTTCCTCAACAATGAAGTCCATCTGTATCATTTTCCTTAAGAAATAGAGAAATGACCTTTTAAAACAGTGCTTGAAGAGGAATTAAAAACTTCAGCCATTTTATAATAGTTCATTGCATTTTCACCAGCTCTCTTTTGTTTTGGAATTCCGTTTGTCATTGATATAATGATTTAACTTTTTCAATAATCTTTAAAAAAAAGTTGTGCCATTGATACTGTGCTTTTTCTGTCATTTTTTTTTTCCTGGTAGAAAACTACTGTTGTATATACCTCTTTCCCCCCTCTCCGATTCCATGTAACTAATAGCCTCCCATTTTAATACTGCTTTGATTCAAATAACATACATACTGAAAAGAGCTTAAATCAGAAATGTAATCTATGAATTTTCACTAAGTGTACACACTTGTTTAACCAGCATCCAGACCAAGAAACAGAACACTTTACTAAGTCCAAGAAGCCCTTCTTATGTAGTCACTAGCAACTACCCCAGGGGAGCCTCTGTCTTGACTTTGAATGTCATAGGATAATTCTGCCTACCTCTGAACTTCATATAAATGGAATCCACCAGTATGTACTATCTTACATCCACATTTTTTACTCGTTAATTCACATTGCCATATGTAGTTGTAATTCATTTATTCTTTTTTTATTTTTAAGATTTTATTTATTTATTTGACAGAGAGAGAGCAGGAACACAAGCAGGGGGAGTGGGAGAGGGAGAAGCAGGCTTCCCTCTGAGCAGGGAGCCCGATGCGGGGCTCGATCCCAGGACCCTGGGATCATGACCTGAGCCGAAGGCAGACGCTTAACGACTGAGCCACCCAGGCGCCCCCATTCATTCATTCTTATTGCTGTAGAGCAGGGTTTGGCAAACTACGTGGCCAAATCAGTGGGCCAAATGTGGCCTTGTTTCCTTTTTTTTATGGTCTGCGAGCTAAGGAAGATTTTTACATATTTAAGTGGTTTTAAAAAATCAAAAGAAAGAGAATGGTCATGGCATGTGAAAATTAAATAAAATTCAAATTCCAGTGTCCACCAATAAAGTATTGTATTTTTGTATTTAAAAAAATACAGCCTGCTCTTTGGTTTAAGTATTGTGTGTGGCTGCTTTCATGCTATAACGACAGAACTGAGTACTTGGGGCAGAAATTTGTACAGCATACAAAATCTAAAATATTTACTATCTGGCTCTTCACAGAAAAAGTCTATTGACCTCTGCTGTAAAGTGCTCCATTGTGTGACTCCACCACTTATTTATCCATTCTCCTCTTGAAGAACATTTGGGCTGTTATAAATAAATCTGGTTATATAAATATATCTGGTATTGGGCCATTATAAATATATGTTATAGACATTCTAGAACATGCCTTTCACGAACATACCTGGAGTGGAACTGCTGGGTAGAGATAATGCGTATGTTCAATTTTGTAGTTGTTGCCGAAGTACTTTTTATTAATTTATACTACCACCAGCAGTGCATGAGAATTCCAATCACTCTTTTTCTGACTGTTGGTATTTTAGCTATTCTTATTGTTTCAATATGCATTTCCCTTATGTCTAATAAGGCTGAGAGCAGTTTTTCATATGTTTATTGCCATTTAGATAATTTCTTTTGTGAGGCATACTTAAGACTTCTACTGAGTTATCCTTTTTCTTATTGACTTGTAGGAGTTCTTTGTATATTATAGATACAAGTCTTTTGTCAGCTCATCTTTTGTAATTATCTTCCAGGTTGTGGTATGCCTTTTTGCTCTTTTAAAGGGTGTCTTCTGATGAACAGAAATTCTTAATTTTAATGTGGTGCAATGAACTCATTTTTTCTTTGTAGTTAACACTCTGTGACCTGTTTAAGAAATATGCCCTAACCCAAAGACATGAAGATTGTCAATTCATTTGGGTTTTTCATGTATACTAATGTCATTTGTGAATAATGACGATTTTCCTTCTTCCTTTTTTCATTTTGGTTTCTTGTCTTATTGTATACTTATAGTACAATGTATTGTACAGTATAGTACAATGTTGAATAGAAGTGATGATAGCAGGCATCTTTGTCTTGTTTTGAATTCTGGTCTGGATTTTTGTAGATCCTCTGAATTAGGTTAAGGAAGTTCCTTTCTACTCCTAGTTTTTATTATAAAATTTATCAAAGATAAAAAAAATTTACAGAGATGAACATGTGATCTCTCTTTGTTAATATAGTAAATTTCATTGATTTTAAAATATTGAAGCACCCATGCATTCCTGGAATAAATTCCACGTGGCAATAATTTCTAATAATTTCTATATATTCCTGAATTCAATTTGCCAGCATTTTGTTAAGGATTTTTCTATCTATATTCACGAGAAAGATCAGCTTGTAATTTTCTTTGGAATCTTGTTTGATTTTGATATCACCTCCCGTATATTTTTAGAAAGTCTCTGGTGAAATCACAAGAGTTACTTTTGGCAAACTGCAAATTTTGGAGGAAATTGAAGCTGCCGTACTTTTATAATAATGGCATAGGCAGCTCTGGTACTTAGGGGTTTTTCTTACTCTGCTCTAAGTTCCCTTATTTTCATCACTTGGGATTCCTCAGTACTTGCTTCTCCTACACCAGCTTTTGATGATTTTAAATTTTATTTTACTTCTCCCTCTGGTGAATTCAACAGTCCCCAATAAGGGTTTTATTTTGTTTTTTTTTGTTAATGATTACATATTAGACCACTAGTATCTGTCAGCATAGATACAGTGGGAAGTTATAAGAAGGAGACCATATATTCTCTGCCCTCCACAAGTTTATAATGCACTAAGTTATATCAGTCCACTTTAAAAATTATAAATCAATTATGGAATCTTCTTTAATTAAATTTCTTGATTCAAACTCATGAAGCTTTTAAAAAATGACTTCTATTAATGGGAGAAAAAGTTAGTGAAAGAAACATTGGAAAACAAGAAAAGCAGAAAGAAGGAGCAAAATCACTCAGAGACGCACCAACAAACACAACCATTACTAACTTTAAAATTTTGTTGTAAATTAGATAATCTTCGATGTGTTCATTCTCATATTTTATTTATAATAGATACCTCCATAGTTGGTATTTCCTATTTTTTCATCTGTGTATACCTATCCATTTTTTGTAGGAGTCTCCAAAAATTGTTTTGAAAGATAAACTTAGAAAATAGCTTCTATAGTTTCTATCAACACAAAACAAGCATAGAGAATAGGAAAACTTTTGAATGTATGAAATGAAACTCCCTCCTCTTTCTCAAACAATCAAATATGGTACTGTACCAAGGTTCCCAACTCAGAAAGCTTCTATTACATGCTTGGTAGGTCCTGAGTCTTGGCACATTTCTATCTTTAGACTATCCTCATTTCTGATACACAACAAAATAAGACTTATGTAAACAATACTTTCAAATTTGCTATATAACATTACAGGATTGCAATCTCAAGAGTTGATTTAGCCTAGTGGTTAAGGGCAGAGACTCCAGTGCTAGACAGTCTGAGTTTGAAACCTGGTATCAATACTCACAAGGTATATAATCTTAGTCAAGTTCCTTATCTTCTCCATACCTCACTTACTCTTCCATAAAATAGGAGAAATAGTGGTAATGACCTCATATTGTTGTTGTGAGGATTAAATAAATTGAGACAAGTAAAATACTGTTGGGCACATGGTAGGTGCTCAGTGGATATTGGCTTTACACAGGCAAGCTAAAGGGCTGCTTATTTTAAATATACACGAGGAGCAGCTATACGTACTGTTTTCATATTGAAAGACCTCCTTCAATTTGCCCCCATCAACATCCCTCTTCTCTCTAATTCTGAAGACTGTGTCTTTTTAAATCACTTAGTTCATCTTCATTCTTACTGTCTCCTGTCTACTGTCATATTTTCTGTTTCATTCCTGAAACAATGAAAAAGTCCTCTGCTTTTAAAATTCATTTCTAAAAGCTTACTTCTATTATGAAGTCTCTACCTAAGCTAACACCACTCGATTTAAGTGGATAAAAGCCGGAATTGAAGAAATGAAGACAAGTGACATGTTAAAACTGGAAGCACTGTTAGGGCTTTCCTAGTTTTCTCTTTTGTTTGGCTAATCTAGAATTCACAGAGTACAGCGTATATCTGTTCAATTAAAGACTTGGCAACTAAAGTTTAAGTCTGAGTTATGCAATTAAGTATGGAAGATTAAAATGAACTTTAAAAATCAGGCCAGGGGCAAGAAAGAATTTTAAGAAAAATACAAAATATAAATCCTAAACAGTTTTTTTGAGGTTGTGATGCTTTAGGTCATCACAAGAGACTGGAGAGATTAGAATGAACAGGTTTAAGGTCTTAAAATCTGGGCCTGGAGGCTTTGTTTAATCTGCTCGCAAGGGTGTGTAACCTCGTAGCAATAGCAATTTACATACTACACAGCATGTGTTTATTACTTTACTAAACTGCATTGTTATTTTATAAAACATCAATTTTGTAAAAATTCAGATATGGTCAAGGTTATGGGTTCTCTCAGGATGTCTCTGTAGAAGGAGTTATAATGGGATAGGGAAGCTTTAATTATGGGCTGGGTCTTTGCACTCTGAGTACCACCAGCTTTAGACAATAACTCTTTCTGTGGACTCCATAGAGTGGCCTCACCTTTTTTTCACTGTTTCAGAATCTGAAGCATCCTGTGGTTTATTGATACCTGTAACCACACACTCTGCCACTAATGTTCATCACTTGTGTTTCTCCTGACTCCTACCTCTTGAGGAGAATGAAAGGTGGAAAATGTGACACAATAGTCTCAAATTGGATGACTCAGTTTAAATACCAAACAGGAAAAAAGTGTCTTAAACCACCACTAGAAGCATTTTCGTTTGAAATGGAACTGATCTTGAAACCCAGTTCAATCCAGCAAATAGGTAAAAATTTTTGAAGTAGGTACTTTCAGAACATATTGTGGCATGTCATAAGATCATTCTTCTATAGGATGACAAAAACTTCTACTTTAGTTTTTTTTGTAATACTTGCTGATCTTACTCAAATTAATCTTATCCAGCAACAATCAATTCTCAACCAGCCTAAATATTGCCACTTAGATTATAATCCTTTCCTGTCCTTTAAACTAGCCTTTTAATTAAATATGTAGAGAAATGTTCTCCTTCAATAAAAATTATCTTCACACACTAGACATATTTTTTACCAGCTATTTTCCCCCTCAAGTCAATGATCTACCACAAGTTCTTTCCTCTGCCCTAAAAACTACTTATAGAATTTATTTAAATATTTATAGAATTTATAGATTGTAATAATCCTATTCTTTCCATTACTTCATTGGTTTTATATACTTGGTGAATTTTAACATTTTAAAGCTATATATACCCACATATTCTTCATAATACCACCATGAAGTACGAGAGGCAGTTTGGCATTTTTGTTAATAAAGAGTGGAATCAATGAAGTTAGACTGCCTGAGTTGGAATCCAAACTCTGACACTTAGTGGCTGTGTGGATTTGGGTGATTTACTAAACCTCTTTGTGTTTCACTTTCCTCATTAGTAAAATGGGAGATAATTAGGACCCTACTTCATAGTGTTGTGGTTATTATTAAATAAAAGAATATTTGGAAAATATAGTATAATTAATATTTATTAGCACATAAATATTAACTGTTATTATTTCATTAAACTTTCCTAAATTATAAAGGAAGACTCTAATAGGCATCTTCCCTTCTCCATAGCCAAAGTAATCCTTTTAAAAACATAAATTATATCAGGTCCTTCCTTTGATGAAAATCCTTCATTGGCTTTCTTTATCATTCAAAGTCAAAGCCAAAGTCCTTACCTTGACTTCCTAGGCCTTCCTTGATTTGACTACCCTCCATCCCAACCCTCTGACCTCATTTGCTATTATTCATCTCCTTCATTCACTTTATTCCAGCCTCCACTGGTTTCCTTGTTCCTGAATGTGTCAAGTACAATCTCACTTTCAGAGCCCTGTAACTGCTGCTCCCTCTAGCTGAAATATTCTTTCCCCAGAATCACATGCCTCCCTTTCTTACTTATTTCACGTATTGTCCCTGACCACCTATATAAAAGAGCAATCACTCCCAGCCCTTGGCACTCTCTTTCTCCTTTACCTTAATTTATTTTTCTCCATAGCACTTATCACCACCTAACATAAATAACCTAGATTTGTCTATTGGTGATACAGAACCTATAGGGCTTAACTAAATATGACTGCTAACTGAAAATTTGTCCTATTACCTTATTATGCTGGCTTAGAAAACCACGACATATATTAACAAAGTCCTTCAATTTTTAAAATGAATCAGATTCTATGTAACATTTACATCAAATGGGTCTGATCCTTTCTTATAGCAATTAACAAAGGATTTTTTGTGAGCATGTTTAAGACATATATTATCAAATTAGTAGGTCTTTTAATAGGTAACAAACACTTGACACACATACCTGTCCTGGTACTGAACTTCAACAAAGAGAGCTTTCTATGTAAGGAAGGCTAGAGATAAAAGGGAAAAGAAAACTGGCTTCTACAGGAGGATCCTGAAAATGTTACCTCCCACTTTTTGAAAAAAACCTCTTTGAGGATTTTTATAGGCATAGAGACTTGGCTTAAGTCTCTCGTGTGTGTGCCCTTTGACTTAGAAAAGGGATCAATTGAAATAAAGACATATTTCCCGCTTCTCATCAACAGATGAAAGGACAAAACATTAGACTAGCATCACATCTAGGAAAGAGGGAAGAAAAAGACATTGGAACATAGAGAGAAACAGCAAAAGAGAAGAAATAGTTGTAACGCGAGGCTCAGCCTGTGGACTCCATAGGTACTCAGTACCTCAAACACAGAGGTTTAAATTGAACATTTATTAGCCAGCTACACAGGTACAAATGGATTAACTTTACATACACTGACTGTGTCACTCTCCTTCACAGTGGTCTTTGAATTTTTACTACTCCCTTTTCTTTTGGGATTTCTACTCCTAAAATAAGCTGTAGGTGGTGCCTGGGTCCTTTAGCAAAATATTTTTACTGTTTTTATTTTTCTTAAAAAAAAACAAACAAACAAAACTGTCAAACATTCCCAGCATAGAAAGAAGTAAAAGGAATAATGGCATGGAATGCTTGTATAACCACTATCTAGTTTTGTCAAATTTTTTTTTTTTAAGATTTTATTTATTTATTCATAAGAGATAGACAGAGAGGCAGAGGGAGAAGCAGGCTCCCCGCTGAGCAGGGAGCCCGATGCGGGACTAGATCCCAGGACTCCGGGATCATGACCCGAACTGAAGGCAGACGCTTAACCATCTGAGCCACCCAGGCGCCCTAGTTTTGTCAAATTTAACATGTTTCCATTTTGCTTAATTTTTTTTTAAGAAATAGAATATTATAGTTACAGTTTAATTAAAACCTTGTGGGTAATGCTTCTTCACCTCATTTCCCTTCTCTTTCTTGCCTCCCTACATGTAAACTCAATCTGAATTTGATGCCGATAATTCCCATGCATGCTTTGCATGATTTAAGGAGACAGGAAGGAAGAAAACTACACACCAACATCCCTTATTAATATAGATGCAAAAGTGCTCAACAAAAGATTAGTAAATACAATCCAGCAACATACAAAAAGGATTATATACCAAAACCAAGTGAAGTTTATTACAGGGATGCAAGGCTGGATAATATTCAAAATTCAAGAGAGTAAATCACATGATCATATCAAATGATGCAAAAAAACCCAGCATTTGACAAAATTTAATACCCATTCATGATAAAATGCTCAGAATGATAGGAATAGAGGGATACTTCTTCCACTTGATAAAGAGCAAAAACCTACAGCTAATACTATACTGAATGGTCAAGACGGAATGTATCCTTCTACGACTGGGAACAAGACAAGGAGTCTGTTCTCATTGCTCTTAACATAGTGCTAGAAGGTCTATGCAATAAGACAAAAAAAGGAAATAAATGGCATATACATTGGGAAGGAAGAAGTAAAACTGTCCTTATTTATACATGTCATGATCAACTATGTAGAAGATCTCAAGGTATCTAGAAAAGAAACTCCTAAAACTATTAAGCGAGTTCAGCAAGATACAAGATAAACATACAAGAATCAATTGTATTTCTATATACAAGTAATGAACACATGGCACACACACAAAAAAAGTTAATACCATTTACAATGAGTTCAAAAAGTTAAATACTTAGGAGTAAATCTAAGAAAACATATACAGGACTTAAATGCTGAAAACTAAACAATGACAAAAGAAATCCAAGAAGATACAAACAAATACAGAAACATACTGTGTTCACGGATTGGAAGACTCAACATAGTAAAGTTGTCAGTTCTCCCTCAATTAATATACAGTTTTACCTATAAAAATCCCATAAAGAGTTTTTATATAGATAAGATTATTCCAGAATTCATCTGGAAAGGTAAAGAACTAGAAGAGCTAAAACAACTTTGAAAAAAATGAAGTGTGAGGAATCAGTCTATCTGGTTTTAAGACTTAACTTATAGTTACAGTATACAGTTGTGCAGTATTCATGGAAGGATAAACATATAAATCCATGGAAGAGAATAAAGAACCCAGAAATAGATCCATACAATAATGCCCAAATGATTTTTTTTTTTAAATTGCCAAATGGAGGGAAGATAGCCTTTCAACAAATGGTGCTAGAGCAACTGGACATCCATAGGCAAAAGAATGAACCTTAATCTAAGACTCGTCATACCTTACCTAAAAATTCAAAATATATCACACACTTGAAAAAAAAATGTAAAACTACAAAACCTTTTTAGAAAAATACATGGGGGAATATCTTCCAGATCTAGGGCTAGGAAAAGATTTCTTAGACTTGACACCAAAAACATGATTCATGAAAGGAAAAACTGCTCACATGAATCTCATAAAATTAAAAACATTTGCTTTGCAAATGAAAATGGAGAGGGAAAGATACGACAAAGGATTAGTATCTACACTATATAAATAACTCTTAAAACTCAACAGTAAGAAAATAAGCAAACAATTCAATTAGAACATAGGCAACGGACATGAAGAGATATTTACCCAAAGAAGATCTATAGATGGTAAATAAGCACACAAAAAGATGTTCAGCATCATTAGCCATTAGCCATTAAGGAAATGGAAATTAAAGCCACAATAAGACATCACCGTACACCTATCAGGATGACTAAAATAAAAAAATAGCAACACCATCAAATGTTGCTCAGGAAGAAGAGCCACTGGATTGCTCATACAATGCTAGTATGAATGTAAAATGGCAGAGTAACTCTGGAAAATAGGCTGGCATTTTCTTAAAACCAAAGCCAAAACCAAAAACAAAAAACCCCCCAAAAACCTAAACATGCAGTTACCATACAACCCAGCAATCCTATTCCAAGTCACATGTCACAATGAAACGAAGACTTAATTGCAAACAAAAGTAGACACATGAATGTTTAGAGCAGTGTAGTAGGTTGAATAATGGCACCCCAAAGATACGTTCATGTCCTAATTCCTGGAAACTGTGAATGTTACTGTGCTTGGGTAAAGGGGTTTTGCAGATGTAATGAAAGATCCTGACATGAAGAGATCACTCTGGATTATCCAGGTGGGCCCTAGATCCAAACACAAGCGTCCTTATGGGAGACACACAGAAGATAGTTCGATAGAGGAAAGGAAGGCAATGTGAAGTTTATAACCAGAGGCAGAGGCTGGTTATAGGCTGAGGAAGGCAGCAAAGCTGAAAGAGGTGAAGAACGAATTCCCCCCCAGAGCCTTCAGAGGGAGTGGGGTCCTGCCAAATTTCAGAGTCCAAGCCTCAAAGAACTGTGAGAGAATAAATTCCTATTGTTTTAAGCCCTAGTTTGCGATAATTTGTGTGGCAGCCACTGGCAAGTAATACAAATAGCTTTATTAATAAATAGCTCAAAATGAAACAACCCAGGTATTCTTCAAAGGGTAAATAGTTAAACTGTGGTACATCCACACCACTGAATATGACTCAGCAATAAAATGAAAAAAGCTATTGATACATGGCAAAAGCAAGCAAAAATCTCCAGGGAATTATTCTGAGAAAAAAAAAAAAGCCAATCCCAAAAGATTACATACTACCAGTTCCATTTATATAACATTCTTTTTTTTATATCTTGCTTTTTTCATTTAACACTACTTCATTCATTTAACATTCAACAAATATTATTGGACTGTTATAAATCAGAACCACACTTGTCGCTGAATATTATGAGCATTTTCTGATGACATTAACTACTCTTAAAAAACATGATTTCTAAAAGCTATGGTGTTCAAAAATTTACTTTTATGTAACATAATTAAATCATTCTCTAAGTTTTGAATGTACATGTTATTTCTTTTGTTCTAATAGCTTTACTAAAGTACAATAAACTGTACGTATTTAAAGTGTACAATTTGTAAGTTATGACCTATGAACGTACCTGTGAAACTATCATCACAATCAAGATAATGAATATACGCTTCACCCAGAAAACGAGTTTTCTTGTGCTCTTTGGTAATCCCTCCCTCCTGCCCCTCCCTCCCCCCACCCTCTTCCCCAGGCAACCTCATATCTGTTTTCTGTCACTATAGATTGGTTTAGATTTTCTAGACTATTTTATGAATGAAACAATACTTTATGTATTCTTTTTGTCTGACTTCTTTCACTCATCATAATCATTTTTCTAATTTGCTGTGCAATCAGTAGTTTATTTCCTTTTATTACCACGTAGTATTTTACTGTATGGATATACCATAATGTATTTATCCATTCACCTGTTGATGGACATTTTTGTTTCCATTTGTTAATTATTACAAATATAACTGCTATGAACATGTATCTTTGTATAGCCATATATTTCTTTTTCTCTTAGGTAGTCTATACAAAGACTTATACACACACATTTATAGCATCTGAAAATAAAACGTCTTGATCACATATTGTGTGTGGGGGGGTGTGTTTTTAAGAAACTGCCAAACTGTTTTCCGAAGTAGTTGAACCATTTTCGTTCCCACCAGCAATTCCAGGGGTTCAGGGGGGTTGGAGGCAGGAGGGAAATATGTATAATTATACAAGGCAACATGAGGGCTCCTTTTGGTGATGGAAATGTTCTGTGTGTTGAGTGTTTCAATGTCAGCATCCTGGTTGTGATATGTACTCTATTTATGCAAGATATGACCACTGGGGGAAACTGTAGAAAGGGTATATGGGATGTCTTTATATTATTTCTTGCCACTGAATGTGAATAATGATTATCTCAAAATAAAAAAAATTAATTAAAAAAGATGATTAGCTTGGGTAGAAAGAAGTAAAAAAAAAAAATAAACAAAAACCAAGTTAGAAGCATCATCTTAAAGATTCCAAGGTACCCCAAAATAACATTTAGTCAATTTAAAATTATAGTTTCCCTTTTGACAAAGAAGTGTTTTATCATATTTTTTACAAGTGAAATAGCTTTGGTGTTAAAAGGTAACATCACTTTCTTGTTTTTATTCTTTTCTACTCTTCTGCACTATTTTTTTTTTTTTAAGATTTTATTTATTTATTTGACAGAGAGAGACACAGCAAGAGAGGGAACACAAGCAGGGGGAGTGGGAGAGGGAGAAGCAGGCTCCCGCTGAGGGGGCAGCCCGATGCGGGGCTCGATCCCAGGACCCTGGGATCATGACCTGAGCCGAAGGCAGACACTTAACGACTGAGCCACCCAGGCGCCCCTACGCTTCTGCACTATTAAGAAACAAAATCATCAGCATGCTGACTGATATAAAATGTCCCCCCCTGTAAACTGCTTCAGACTCAGTTCTATAATTGACACCATGGTTGTTCTGTCTTTTCTCTCAAAATTCTGTTTTTAACTCTTATTTCCTATTGAATTAGAAAAATGCTTTGCATCTTTTATTCCTGCATTTTACTCTAAAGTGCAGGCTACTTTAATACTATAACCCAATTCCCATCCAGTTCACATTTATTGCTTTACTTGCCCTTACTTAATCAACAACCAACAAGTGTCTATACACAGTCTATATAACCTTGTTAGTTTTCAATATCCATATCCATGATGCCACCATTTGCCAAATTACCTGTTTCTAACTTTAGCTTCATATTATGACCCCAGGTACCTTAGTAAATGCCCTCATGCTTTCAGTACTTTTCTTAAAAGTTATTGGTATTTTCTTTAACATAAAGTCAGACCACCAACCTCATATGTGGGACACAATCTGTCCCTTTACAGTGTATCATGAGAATTCAAATACCTCAGGGCAAAGACCAGATGCCTTATTCTCCCATTTTTTAAATTAATTAATTAATTAGTTATTAATTAATTAATTTGACAGAGAGAGACACAGCGAGAGGGGGAACACAAGCAGGGGGAGTGGGAGAGGGAGAAGCAGGCTTCCTGCTGAGCAGGGAGCCTGATGCAGGGCTCGATCCCAGAACCATGGAATCATGACCTGAGCTGAAGGCAGACGCTTAACAACTGAGCCACCCAGGTACCCCCTTATTCTCCCATTTTTGTTGAAGTTTCTAATACCCTTGGTAAAAACGTCTTATTCGGACTCCAAAAGTTGTAAAGATCTGCTAATTCTTCCTTCACAATTCTCTCAACTGATTTTCAACTGATAAGACCATTATGTCTAGCCATATGCAACAGCTTCTTATTTGGTCTCCCTAAATCCAGAATCCTTTCCCTTTAAAATAGACTGCAAACTATGGTGAGATACATGTTTGTTTTTGTTTTTGTTTACATTTCACATTGCTATTTGAAGGGATTCAATTGCTTCCCATGCTAAGAACAAGGTTTTCAAGCAGTACATTTTCCCAGTCATGTGTTTTGTCACAATGTAAATGTATTCTGTTTTGTCACAATGTAAATGAATCATGGCTAAATAGAAAAATTGGAAAAACAATAAAGAATAAGGTCTAAATTTTTATACTAGACATTCAAGACCTACAACAATCTTACCCCTATATATCCTTATTGTCCCACTATTTGCTTCACAAATTCATTGCCCCTCTTAATCTACTTGCCTTGCCTTAAAACACACACCATGCTTTGCCAACTAAATCTTTTTGTGGATATGACACAGGGATTTCACTAAATATATAATGAAAGGAAAAGGACAAAATAGAACCCGAAAAACAAGTAAGTCAGAATTTTACCCAGATGAAATGCCTCCCTCTCCGTGAAACTGTTTTATCACAGTAACAGAGAAGGCATTGTCCACTTACCTAAAATCTTACAACAGCTGTTCTTTTTAGTATTCTTATGGTGATAATGTAATGCCTTTTAATATGATTTGTTATCATCTTAGAGCCCTTGCTGTAATATAAGTATGTTAAAGTTGATATTTCAACTTACATATCTTTCTTCAATAAAATATTTAAGGCTTCCCAAAAAAGTTAAGATAAATTTAACCAGCACCCAGCTGAAGACATAAAACTGAAGCACTCTCCTCTCCATTCCATCCTTTCCCCTAGTAGAGATAACCATGATCCTAAATTTCCATGCATGTTTTTATACTTTTATTACATATATAACTATCTCTGCATTTTAAAACATTAATGACATCCCAACGTGTGTAGTATATTTTGGCTTACTTTGTCCTACATTGTTTACCATATTTGTTCATATTGATGCAACAGCTATAGTTCATTCATTAACTGGCTATGTAATATTCTTTTACATTAATACATCACGGATTTGTTTATTCTTTTTGATAGATAGTTTCCAATTATTCACTCTTATAATGATGTAATGAACATTCTTATACATGTCTCTGTGTTATATATGAGAGTTTCCTTAGGGTAGTACCTATAAGTGGATTTGCTCTACCATGAACATTTCTGCCTTTATCACGTTATCAAAATGATTTCCCTGTCTCTGGATTATATTTTCACTGTATATCATTTCTTTCAGTGAACAAAATAATTTAATTTCTTAAAAAGTTATAGGTATATTAATTTCTTACAGAGTTATAGCTCTATTTGTGTTTCCTAATTGCTCCTGAGTCAATTTGCACAAGTTTTATTTTTCTGGGAAATTGTCCATTTCAGCTAAGTTTTCAAATTTATTGGCATAATTTATGCCCACAAGGGGAAGTTTCTTGAGCTTAACTAACAATTAGATTCACATAACTATAATAGACCATTCTTGACATAAATTCTTTTAGCAGAGTTCAGCCCAGGATACACAGCATATTGGCAGGGCAATGTCAAGCATTTTTCTTCAGTAGGAGTACTCCTCACAATAGGCCACCAAACAAAGAGAAGCTAATCTAAGATATGAAGGAACAAAATCACACTGGATGGGTGCAGGGGTCATTAATATTTCCTTTCATAATTCTACAGGTTCAGCTTAAAGTCACCACACTCAGGGAAGTTTGCTATGATTTTCTAGTAGCTTACTTACAGCCCTCCCAGGCCAATGTGATTTACTCATCAAGTGTCCCTTTAACATAGGCAATGGTGCCTGGTATAAACACAGCTCACACTCCAAAAAGTCAGCTTTGATTTTTATTTGCAATTCTAAGGGGACAGATGGAACAGCTTTCCAGGGGAACAGAGCTAGGTAACTCTTGACTCACAATTGTCTTCCCTTATGTATTTAAATATTAATGCACTATAGGTATTGACTCCTTTTTCATTCCTAATACTATTTGTAGCTTAATTAGTTGTTTCATGTTTGCCTATTAGTCTCTTCAAAGAACAATCTTTTTATTCTATCTTTATTTTCTAATCCTTCAATTTCTGCTCTTTATTTCCTTCCTTTTACTTTTTTTTGGTTTATTTCCTTTTTTTCAAGTTGAATATTTAGCTAAACTTTTGCCCTAAGTACTTCCTTAGCTTTATCTCACAAGCTTTAAAATGGTGTATTTTTATTATTGTGCCATTCTAAATATTTTCAAACTTCTATTGCAATTTTTATTTCTGACCCATGACTTTAAGGAATTTATTTTTAAATTTCCAAGGGTAAGGGATGTTTTGAAATATCTTTTTATTTCTAATTTTGTGGGTTATAGAATACAGGTGGTATGATACTGATTTTTTTTTTTTAGCTTATGTAAGACTTGCTTTGTGCCCTAGTATATGGCAAGTCCATATAAATGTTATATATTTATTTGAAAAGTAATTCATGAATATTAGAATCATTGCACAAATCTACCCATTAGATTACATTGTTAACTGTTTTCTTCAAATTCTTTCTAGCCTTACTAATAATTTGGATGCTTCAGCAATTATTGAGAGAAGGGTATTATGTCTCCCATCATGACTACAGATTTGTCATTTTATTGTAATTCTGTCAATTTTTGCTATATATAATTTGTGGCTTTGTTAATAGGTGCATACAAACTTTTCTTATATATATTTGGAGTTTTTCATTTTATAATTTGTAGTTTAACAAAGCTTATGCCTTAAAAATATTGGATCTGGTATCAATGTATTATATTAGTTTTCTTTTTATTAGTGTTTGCCTCATACATCTTTTTTTTAATTTAAATTCAATTTGCCAACATTAGTTTTTGATGTAGTGTTCAATTACTCATTAGTTGCGTATAACAGTGCTCATCACATCACGTGTGTGCCTTAATTTTACTTCTAATCTGTGTCTTAATGTGTCAAGTATGCTTCTTATAAGTAAAATGTAGGTAAATTAAAAAAAAAACCTGACAATATTGCTTACTGATCTAAGATTACTGTATTTTACATCTGTGAAAACTAATACTTGAGTATATTTCTATAATATTTTGTATTTTTTTTATTTGCTTTATCTTAGAACTTGTCTTTTTCTGCCTTCTGTTAACTTGACAATTTTTTTTAATTAAAAAGCTGTTTATATTAAATACTGAGGGAATAAAAAGGAATATCTATAAAATATTTATAAGGTATGACTAGCTCTTGATTTTACTGTGTGAATATAGTAATCAGCTTATTAATATTAGATAGATCTTGCAAAAACTGAGAGGTGTTAAACACTTCTGAAACAGGTTGGTGAATTTACCTATTTCTCTTTATAGGTCTGTCAATTTTTGTTTTATTTACTTTTACACCCTCTTATTATGTGCACTTAGAAATGCATCTTCTTAGTGAGTTGAAATTTTATACTTATGTAGTCGCTTGTCTTTATCTCTAATACAGATTTTCCCTTAAAGTCTACATGAAATTTATAGTTCCTCAAACTTTAAAAAATATTTATATTACCTACCATTATCATTCTTTTAGTAATTCCATAGAAATTTTTGCATACATACCTACCTCATCACAGCCTAAATGTAATAAATATCTAAATATCCAATATTTCTTTCTGAAAATTAGAGGGAACTTAACTTTTAATTCCAATCGCTTTGTACCCTTCCTTACAGTTCTAAGTTTGTGTTCTCAGCTTTAAGGAAATAGTTACTTGGGCAGTTCCTGAACTTTGACTACTATTCCTTCTACTTTGGAAACTCACAAAAACCAAAGATTCAGTTCAATTCAGTGAATGTCTTCAAGGTGAAGCTGACTTCTTACTTGACTCAGGTTCTTTTTATTTTATTTTATTTATTTTATTTTATTATGTTATGTTAATCACCATACATTACATCATTAATTTTTGATGTAGTGTTCCATGATTCATTGTTTACGTATAACACCCAGTGCTCCATTCAATATGTGCCCTCTTTAATACCCATCACCAGGCTAACCCATCCCCCCACCCCCCTCCCCTCTAGAACCCTCAGTTTGCTTCTCAGAGTCCATATTGACTCAGGTTCTTGCTTTCATTTAGTCTTAAGCTTGAATTTCCCTTACTTTGTTACCAATTCATGGATGAATTAAATTAAGTTTTATTCAGCATTTTAAATTGTTTTTGGTGGGAAGTTGGTGTTAGTTAACCACACTGCCAGAAATAAAATTCATCTCCTAAGTTTTATTTACTCTGCCCTTTTATCCTTTATGTTTGGAGATAACATATCATAATTTTACATTTTTAATGGATACATTTAAGCTTTTACTATAGAAAACAGATTAAAATCTAATAGCAATCAATATATCTTCTTTTCAAATAATACAAGGAATTTAGCACTCTAAGGCAAAATTTTCTTCATTCTTATATGACATTATTGTCCAGTATTTCAGTTTCACTCTTATTTTTCCTTTTTAAAAACTTTTTTCCCTCTTTTGGAAGTCATAGATTCAAAGAAGTTGCAAAGATAATATAGGGAGGTCCCATGTTTTCTTCAATCAGTTTCTCCCAATGGTTACATCTTAAAATAACTATGGCAAAAATACCAAAACCAGAAAATTTGCACTGGTACAATGTGTGTGTATAGTTCTATGTCATTTTATCATGTGTAGATTTCAGGTAACCACCACTGCAATCAAGACACAGAGTGTTTCATCACCAAGTTCTCTCTCGTGCTTTATGGTCACCCCTCATTGCTTCTCCCCATCTACTATTCTTACCCCCTGGCAACCATAAATATGCTCTCCTTTACTATTATCTTGTAATTTTTAAGATGGTCTATAAGTGGAATCACACCTTATATGACCTTTTGAGATTGGCTTTTTCCACTCAGCATAATCTCTTCCTTCTTCTTGGCTCATTATCTTATTACATGAAATAGTCTTTAGTAATTCTTACGGAGTGTCTATAAGTGAGCGAAATCTTTCATTTCTTGTTTTTAAAATGGCTTTATTATGCTCTTGTTCTTAAATAATAGCTTAGATGTCATTATGTAACAATCATGGGTCAGTCAGGAAAAGAGAAGCCATTACAGATACTTAAAGTTTAGAAGTATTTCATACAGAAATTTAGGTGCTGAACTGTTGGGAAAACTTCTTCATCAAATATTATCTCCCCTTCATTCTTCCATGGTCTCCTTCTGGAACTCCTATTATATGTATGTTGGATCTTCTCATTTTATTTGCCATATCTATGAAACTCCACTTCACAGTTTCTATCTGTATAACTCTGCACTTCTTCTAGGGTAGTTTCCTCAGCTGTATCTTCTGATTGTCAATTCTCTCTTAGCTGGCCAAATTTTTCATTTTTAGGTATTCTGCTTTTATGTTTTGGTGTTTTGCTGAAAATATTCTATACTTTTCTATTTACATTCTCTATTCAATTTTCTGAAGTTGATAAAGGCTAATCCTGGTGTCATTAATCCTAATGACTCTTGTTCACACTGGCAGTTTCCTTGCATATTTTGTACCTTTTGGAAAATGAGTCTATGTTAACAGTGCATTTTCTGGGAAAATACAGTAGAGCCTGGGTTGAGGGTGCATCCTTCTGGAATGGCTTTTATTTTAGTTTCTTGTAAGGCACCTTGGGAATATTCATGTTCGGTTACTACTTTTATGTTGCTTTCTCAGCATATGGAGTGTAAGGAGTACAAATTTAAACCTCAAACCTAAAAAATGGTATGCCTATGGTTAGAAATTCTCAGGGAAACCTTTTTTTCCATTTAGACACAGAGCCCAGGTGAAGAAAAAAATCTTCCTGCATTCTGCCTATGCTAGATTTTTTTTAAATATCAGTTCTTTGATTAAACTCCTAGGGTTCCTGCAAGCTGATGTTCAGTTCTAACTAACTCCCTTTATTGTGTAGGCCCCAAATCTTGTCTCCTAGTTTTGACTCGCTATTAAATGTATAACCTTGGGCCAGGATATTCCCCCACCCATTCCCATATACCTACCATTCCCAGGGTAGCCCATGTCACTCCTCATGCTTACAACTCCATCTTTTAAGCCCTCTCCATTTTTAGGTCTTAAGGATTTTCCTTACTTTCTCACAAGCACAGCTATACATTCAAAAGGAAATCTATTGCATTTTATTTACCATTTCTAGATGTTCAGTAGTGGGAGAGTTTTCAAGTTAATTCTAGGTTGCCTGTCCAGGAATTCTCTTATAAATCTTTTTATTCTTCATATATCCCCTAGCACAGTATTGTGGGGGGGGGGGGGCAAAGAGTGGTATATAATAAATGTGTGGAATAACTGCTTGAATGAATGATTATTTTTTATCAGCATTCCTTTCCTTCATTCTTTTTCTCAATCTTTTATTTCTACAATCTCTCTAATAAATTTGTGAATTTATGTTTTAGGGACTCCATTTAGGTTAGTATAATTTTCTCACATTGGTTACTATAGTAGTCATGATAATCTTCCCTTCAGTTTTTTTCTCCTATTTGCCTATATGGATTTGCCAGTCATCTTTTTAACATGAAACTCTTGGGGCGCCTGGGTGGCTCAGTCGTTAAGCGTCTGCCTTTGGCTCAGGTCATGATCCCAGGGTCCTGGGATCGAGCCCCACATCAGGCTCCCTGCTCCATAGGAAGCCTGCTTCTCCTTCTCCCACTCCCCCCTACTTGTGTTCCCTCTCTCACTGTGTCTCTCTCTGTCAAATAAATAAATAAAATCTTTAAAAAAAAATTACAAAAAAAAATAACATGAAACTCTTCTTATGTCATTTTATGGCCAATGGACTTGCAAAAATCTTATTTTTATCATTTTAACATCTTAAATTCTTTTCTTCTTTCAACAGCTATACTTAACTACATTTTCCATTAAAGAAGGAAGTGTCAAATGTGTGTAGCACATAAGATGATTCTTAATCATTTGCTATTATATTCTGCTTTATTCTTGATAACTCATTAACTTGAGGAAGATTTTATATAAGGATTTGTTTCAGTTTCCAGAAGTAAATATGAAAATTGCTACATATACATCTCTTTCATATTTCTTCCTTGTTCACATGCACTAAAGTATATCACATATTTGCTAAAATACACACATACAATCCTATTATGTCATAATTTTCTTCATATTTATATATGTATAAAATTATATTCACATGAATCTTCTTTTACACCTAGCCCACCCGTCAATGTTACATACCATTATCTATCTTCAGTGGAATCTTTGCAAAACCTAGTATAATATAAAGAACCCAAAAGACATTTAATAAGTATTCATTTGTGACAATCATGATCTCACACAGGCTTTTCGAAAATGAATTCTAGAAATCATCAGGTATTCTTTAATATAGATGAAGAAACCTTCTCCCAGAAGAGATGGTTACCTTTCAATCAGAAAAGCAACAAAATACAGCAAATCAAGTGAGATCAAGTCTTTTATAAATTTTTATTTTTTTAGCAATAGATTCAGTGTAATATAGCATTAAGCACCACAAACATTTTGGATAAATAAAATGGGTTGGAAACTCGAGTTAGTGACCTAAAATTATACATGGTTTAAAATCTTTTCCACATACTATGGTATGCACTATGAATTTCAGACTTGTGGTTTTAAATACACTAGCTTCTAGGCATTGGTACAGAGCTGCAATTATGTCAATGGACATTCTATGAACATCAACACTGAAGATAGAAATCCACCACAGTAAGCTGATTAGCATTGCTAATGTGCACACTATACAGTCATATAATTAGAGTTTTACTCACAGTGATGTTGAGGTTATGGGGTTAGGACAGTTTCCATTTCAAAAGATGTAAGAATCTAGGTTACCATGACGGGAAAAAGTAAATCATCTAATTTAAGCTGTTGAAAATATGATGGCTTATTTAAATAAAAACAACTTTTACCTTTCCTTGTGAAAACTAAGGTAAATTATGAGTTAATTCTTCCCCAGCTAAAGGAGATTTAAAAAAAAAAAAAGCAGACCCTCTGTACTCATGACAGCTAAAGAATCTTCAGCGTGTAAGACTACGTTAGTACAACTATGTTGTCATCTCATTGTTCACTTAATAGAAAATGGAGCTTGATTAGAGAAAAAAACCATAAAAATATTCATCCTTCTCCCAAAATGGAAACATGTACACAGAAATAGGGAGGTGGAGAAGAGAAGGCAGGAGAAACAAACAGTTGGTTATAATGGTGAGAATCCATTTCCTTTGTACAATTTTGTTAGTGTTCCTTCTTTATATTCCTTCTCAGCTATAACAATCTATAAAACTTCCCTAGGTTTGGCAGTCTGTAATTAGCTATAGTTATCTCTGCTTTCAATGGGGAATATGTTAGCCAATCACTTATAATATTTGCAAACGAGTCCCACTATCTCAAAATTTAGGTGTAAATACACTTAAACTTTAGAGACAAATGATTTATCACAATTGGAGTATATCACCCTTATCATGATACTTTGTGGAGAAATAAAGATGTGTTATTACTCTGCTTTAGAGTAAGAAATTGGATCATTTCTTTTAAGTCTTGTGATATGTGAATTTTATATACATGGCCTGAAATGAAAAAGCAGTCTCACAAATCCTTACTTTACATAGGAAAATGTCAACTACAGCTTTAAATAACATTCCTAGCAACAAAAGGAAGCCCAAATTATCTGCTCTTTAGAAGGCTAAAGGCTAACACACACACACACACACACACACACACACACACACACACACACACACACCCTCTTGCCTCCTTAGAGAACTATTTCTATTTTCATAATATAGTTAAGTTGGATTACCCAAAGAAAAAATTTCAAAGGATTTATCACTTAACACTTCAGTGGAGTTACTAATAGGAATTATATTGAAGTAGGTCATGCCAAAATCAACCCTCAAACTACAGGAGAGCCTACGTAAGTCAGCAACCATTTCAAACACAATAGCCACAGAAAACCACAATTACCAGTGTATGTGGCCTAGTATATTGAGGACTAGAGATCTGAACTGCAACCCAGACTTACAATTACAATCTTACTAATATCTCAGTTAATCACTTCTAAAATTAGTAGATGGTTTATCTCATAAAGGTTAGTGTAATCATATTAATAAAGTAAAAACTTTTCTCTCAGTCCATGATATATCCTCCTACAAAATAAATCAAAGCTACAGAAATATGAATTGAAGCTGAAGACAGAAAACAATGGGAGTTTCTCTTATCTAAATGAAACACAGAAATAATTTACCAAGTTGCAAAGTCTTGTTCATGGAACATATTTGTCTTATCCTTTGGAAAATGCTTTCTAAATCATTCACAAAGAAGATAAAGTATTAATTAATATTAATGATGAAATAGTTTTTAAAATCTGAAGAGGATTATTTATCAGGTTTTCCTCACTGATCTGTACATACATGCCCTAAGTTAATTTGTGGGGAAAAAAAGTCCTATAAGCCTATATTATTTTCCAATGAGGGAAGGAGCATTATAAATAGGGCATACGCTAAGGAAATAAAAATATATAATGTTTTTATAAAAAATTTTGTTTATGAACTAAGCATAGATATCAGATGGTCCTTGTCTTGTTTTCTAACTTCACATCAAAATTCTTAGTTTATCATTCTTAAAATTGGAAAGTGGACAGATGCTTGTTGTTGTCTCAAGAAGTCACATATCCCTGTTTCTGATTTGTGCTCTATTTGGAAGGTTTAACATATTTTGGCTATCACATATTACACTGTGCTGAAACTGTAACCAAGAGAATAACCTGCTCATCAGTTAACTAACATCAAATTACTCTAATATGTTCAATCACTTGGGACTCAGAGAGGGTAGTAGGGGGAGGGAGGGAGGGCGGGATTCTCAGGGTTAATAATATTATACTATTTCTAAAAATTATTTCCATTTTTAATTTAATTCATTATTTCCACTGAACTAAATGAACTAAGTTTCAAGCTTAGTCCTAGCCCCAAACTTGCTTTTAAGAGTTTGCATATTTTATCTGTGATGAATTATCCTCACTTCTAGCCAGAGATGATATATCCTCTTTATTTTAACAGACTTCTATGGATGTGTGTGGGCTCTATAAGAAGAAAGTGTAGTCCATTTGTTTTTGTTTTTGTTTTTTTAAAGGATTTTAATTTATTCTCCTACTGAGATGGAAGGTCTGTTATTCAAAAGCCAAAATGCAGGTTAAGATGTCTAAACAGAATATTCAGGAAAGCTCTTCATAGTTCTTTCAGCATTCTTCAAAATAAGATTCCTTCTTTCCTACGTCCCTATTCTAACAACTTTGACTCCATTCTCCTGAACGAATGAAAACTACTGAAATTCCTGTTTCCCTCTCAAATTCAGACTTGCCTTTATTTGTGATATATGATAAATCTTTTCATTGGCTGAAAATGTATCTACACTCAACAAACAATTTTCAACAATGGGAAGGAAGAAGCACAACTAGATACTTTTGTGTATTTAAAATCATAATAATGAAAAAGAATATCATATGTATAAAGGAATATCTATATGGATGTATATTACCCTTTATATATTTCCCTATCTTTTTTTTTTTTTTTAAAGATTTTATTTATCCATTTGAGAGAGCGAGCACAAGAGGGGGGAGTGGGAGAGGGAGAAGCAGACTCCCTGCTGAGCAGGGAGCCCGATGCGGGACTTGATCCCGGGACTCCAGGATCATGACCTGAGCCGAAGGCAGTCACTTAACCAACTGAGCCACCCAGGCGCCCGTATATATTTCCCTATCTTGATCTTTTCAATAACTCTATCATTTAAGCAGGGGAAGAATTACTATTTCTATTTTACAGGTGAGATACAGAAGACACTCAGAAAGGTAAGTGACTGCCCCAAAGTCTCACGGATTAAGTGGTGGAGCTGAGGCTAGAACTAGTCAGACATCCTTTTTGGTATGCTTCACTGTGATAAAATTATGAGCACAGCTACCAGTGTTTAATATTTAGTCAATTTCCTTAATTATATATTTCAGGGACAATTATTAGTAATGTCTGCACCAACTAAATTTTAGAATAAATACAAATATTTGTATACAACACACTTGTATATACAACAAATGAACTTCTGAGAAAAAAAACCACTGATATTTACATAGATTGTAATATAAATCACTTTGTAAATGATAAATAAAATCTCATTCAAATAATAAGAAGTATTTATTTAGGAGGCAAACCATAAAAAACTCTTAACTATAAGGAACAAACTGAGGGTTGCTCGAGGGGAGACTGAGGGGGGGCATGGGGTAAATGGGTGATGGGCATTAAGGAGGTCACTTGTTATAATGAGCAGTGGGTGTTACATGCAACTGATGAATCACTAGGTTCTAACCCTGAAACTAATACTACACTATATGTTAATTAACTAACTTGAATTTAAATAAAATCTTGAAAGAAAAAAAATTATTTAGTATAAGAGCTTTGAAACGAACTATATTTAAAAACTGGATTTTGCCCCATAAGTTTGCATGTGTGTATGTGTATGTGTGTGTGAGAGACAGACTTTAGAAAATGTTGATTTCTTATTGTGAATTAAGATACACAATTCCTGTTAAGGTCAAGAGACAAGAATATTTTTTGTAGAGGGCACTATGGGATCACCCTAAAGGGCTTTGATGAGACCTAACTAATGAAGGTACATAAGTCACATCATTTCTGCTTTTGTTCATGCCCACATCATCAGCACTGATTTCCAGTTTTTCTACCACATACTCTCCAAAGAGTTCTATGTTGTTTTCACTTTATTACTATTTTTTCCTAACATCTGTCTACTACCATCTCACTTTCTATCCATTCTTCCCTGTCATTATCTCTCCTCATTCTAAGGAGTCCCAACATTACAGAGTAATTCAATGAAAGGTGTAAGTATAGCTATAGCCCAATTAAGCCCCATAAAACTCAGATGCCAAAGTGTCCCCAGAAAACTAAACTGGAAGCAATGATAATAATATATATTTGGACAATGTTTTAAAGATTCTTCTTATATATTTAAATTTTATTAAAGATTAGAGTACCAAACTTTAGAAAACATTGCTTTAACTTACAGCATATATTTTTTTATTATTTAATCCATTATACTACATTAGGAACCTCAGCATATCCTTCTAAAATTACTACCATTAACTTTCAGATGTTTAGTAATGTGTGATTCAATTTGTAGGTTAATCAAGGTTCCTTGATTTTAATACCTCTACTTGAGCTCTGGACAAAGGAAGAAAGACATGGCAAAATATTAAATCAAGAAAAGCTGTAAAAGGGCTTTTGAAAAGAGATAAAATAACAGATAAAACAATCTGTCAAAAATCTTCCTGCCTACTATTCTTGTTTGCTTGGCTTTGGTACCTTCTACTGAAGTATGGATAGAACCAAGTAGAATGGGTAGAAATATTGTCTCCAAAGATAGAGATAATAAGCTAGGGATCATGGATAATATGATTTCCCAACATGCAACTCTTCTGTTTTTTCAAGATCACCATTTTGCCTTTCATACATACACACACACACACATAAAATCATTAAGTTGAGCAAAAATAATAATGCAGACTTTTTTTATTGTCTGTCAGTTTGACATTTACGTTATGGGGCTTTCCATGCCTATGCATGAAATTTAGGGCAGATTTCATGTTTCTGTTCATTTATAAGTACTCAAAATACTCAACAATTAATACATCTTGTCTAGTAATAAAAACTTTAAATTTCAAAAATATGATTACTTTTGTTTCCCAGTTCAGTCCTGCTATAGGCTGGCCACTTGCAGTGGGAAAGAGGGTGCTTTGACTCTCACTTGCAGATCCTTTGATTTAGGTGGGGCTCTCTTTCTGCTCACTGCTCCTGAAAAGATGGCAGTTTACTTCACCATTCAGATCACTGGGTCCCTCTAGGAAGTCTGTGAGTCTAAGACAACCTTACATCATCTCTCTTGTGCATATGCCTACCTTTAATCCATGCCATAAACTTAAGCAACATTTGCTCCAAAAAACTCTGAGAATGTAGGTCACCTAACACAGCTTCTTCATCACAATACCTTCAAAGCAGCTGCCAATCAATCTCAAGCTCTAGATTTTTCAGGCATGCGTCAGAAGCAGTTCTTAAGTGGCAGGGGTCAATTATTAAGCTTTCCAAGTCATCTCCTTCAAGCCTCTCTCTCTCTTAATGAAGGGAGATGTATCCTTACTCCTTCCCTTTGGAGGTGTGATGGGACACTCAGCATACCAACTCTCTCCGAAAATCTTCTTTTCCTTAATTTCCAGCTTCCCAATTTGTTTATATCTTTGACATGATTAACTACCTTAAGAATCATGTAACTGGTTTTCTCTCTCCTCTTCATGTACAAACTGGAGGGTGTTTTCATATATTACTTTGAAAGCTTTTCTCTTAGGGCTTCAACTAAGACATACAGGGAGAGCCCCATTTTAAGATACTGTTACACATGGTTCCAAAACTGCACCAAATTTAGGAGTTGAGGGAAAAGAATTTTTTTTTCATCAAATAAAGAACAGCAAATGCTAGCAGATGATTTGAAAATGTTTATAGCTAAAGTGAGATCACCAAAGGAACAGTATTTACTTACCACTGTGTTCTCATTTGCCAACCATATGCTTATCTTCATAACAATTAAATAAAAATGAGGAGTTATTGGTGATTTTCATGCACCAAGGATAAATTATGGCTCAAATCCTAAGAAAATAGACATGCTACTCTGTGCCCAAAACTGCTAACCTTATTTCCACAGAACATTCCATCTAAGACATAAATAAAAGCCCAACGAAAGAAAAATGTCTTCTTTCTTGGCTATGTTAGCTTAGGGAACTTATAAGCTCTTAAGAAACAATTAACATTAAAGAGGTCAAATAGAAATTTTATAGCAAAGAAGATACTGGCTCTAGGAAAGCCCCCAATGAATTGACTCTATATAGAATGAATAATGAGGAGCTAAGTTTAAGTCAACCCTTTTATCACAAAGAGAAACAATTTCAAAAGAACTCGGTTAAGTTCTAAAATTTTTAAGAATTCAGTGGTACTTGATGAGAATGAAACTTTTGACTATTGCGGTATTTGGGTTTAAAAATTCTTTCTGGAACATCAGAAATCTTACTATTTCAACATGACCCTTTTCCATTTTTCTGAACATCTAATGTATACTAGCCAGACCTCTAAGGAATGTTTTCCCTATAATTTGCCATTTTAATGAGACTTTGTTTGGCCTTTTAAAATTTTACTTGGTCTTTTACCATTATCTGTTTTAAAGTAGCTTTAATTAGTTTGAATTTTAAGTATTTGTGCAAATTTATCCAGGATGAAAGAATAATCTCTAGGAAAAAATAATAAAAACAGTAATTAAAACTACACTTTAGTAAATTTCACCAAAACCCAGCAGAGTATAATTTCAAACGAAGTCCATCCAGAAACTAGTTTTTAAGCACCTGTTTTTGGCTGCTTGATTGTTCTTTTTTTTTTTTTTTTTTTTTTTTAAAGATTTTATTTATTTATTTGAGAGAGAGAGAATGAGAAAGAGCACATGAGACGGGGGAGGGTCAGAGGGAGAAGCAGACTCCCTGCCGAGCAGGGAGCCCGATGCGGGACTCGATCCCGGGACTCCAGGATCATGACCTGAGCCGAAGGCAGTCGCTCAACCAACTGAGCCACCCAGGCGCCCTGCTTGATTGTTCTTTAGGCATAGAGAAAGAATTGTGAAAAATACAACTTGGGCACACAGTAGGTGTGTTAAAACTAAGAGGCAGCATCAACTTGAAATTCTTGGCCAAAGTCAAACCTTAATCATGATTTGAATATAGCTTTTCATACCTAGTTTCCTGAAGGCTCTTATTTATTTTTATTCATTTTTTTTGCCAGTCTCACAGCCCAATATTACTTTGCTTCTACATTTACTACGGCTTTGGCAAAGATAATGACAGGCAGATATTTATAAGCCATACATTTGTCAAACATTTGATCTAATTAAATGATCAGTAGGTATATTCTTACTGCTATTTTTCTATCTCTTTTGAAAATGCATTGGAAACTTTGTTAATTTTGGATCAGCCAATTTCTTAGAACGAATTGAGGTTCCAGTCCCTAATGGAAAGCTGAAGGAACCTAACACTGCTTCTTTCCTCCCTTGTATATGTATGTGTGTGCATATATGTTTGTGTGTGTGTGTATGAGTGTAAAGAAAACATTATTTTTGCAGCTTTGCCTGAATGTCTGTCACTCTATCTGCTATAATTCAATTTACCCCCTTACAAAAGATAGATGTTTCAGTTGGAATCCCTGCCTCTTTAGAATCTTCATGCAGGCAAGCTTAGCTAATAAATTTTGATTAATGTAGCCAAATACCAACTCCCACCCCAAGTCCCCTTTACTTGGAATACTATCATCAGGTTTACAGAGAGAAGGAAATAACAATAAGGTTGGGAGGGATGGAGATAGGGTAAGACAGCAATAAAAAGTAATTATATAAAAATGCTAAAGATATAACATCTGTTTTTTTGCTTAGCCCACTGATCTTGGCAGTTCCAGATATATGCTATTGTCTGTGTTTAAACAGACACAGAAAAGGGAAAAGGAAAAAATGTTTATGTGAGATTATTAAATAGTGTAGGAAAAATAAGAGTCGTTATTACACTGGTGAGGAAAAGAGAAACTCAGTGAAATTTCTTTCCACAGATTTGCCTTTGTGATCTGCAAGGTGCTGTTCCCCTGCTTACATTCCGTTACCCTGGCAACGCACTCCTGTAAAATAAAGATTATTAAAGCGCATATGATTATTTTGCTGCTGAGTGAATAAGACAAGCCGCTTCTGAAATGCCTTATCAGAGAAATTCAATTTTAGGCCAAATTGTGTTTTTGCCTCCTTCTAGCTTTCTCCTCTCTCCCCCCACCTCAAATAAAACCATCATCTCCACAGTTACTACATGATATTTTGTTACTCATTCACACTTTCAGTATTTTAAACTAGCTTTATATGAACTTCATGAAAGCATTTTCCTCAGTTTTTTTTTATAGCTCCTGTCTATTTTCCAGCCATCTACCATCTGTTTGCAAATCAAAATTAGACGCAATGTGTCCTTGCCTTGATTTTATTACATAGTACTAATAGAAATATTGGGTTCTGTACCAAATATAAATGCATACATTATATACTGAGTAAGCTATATTTGGCCAAAGAATGATGCAAAGAGCTAAGATAAGCCATGCGGTGCCATTTTAAAGGCTGCATATCCAATTGTACCAGTTGTCCTCGTACTTAAATTTAGTGTCTTGAGCTTTCCCATTTGACACTGTCCTAAGGTAATGCTATAGAGATGGGTAGTAGTTTCATAGCCACTTTGACAGCTAGTCACGCCTTTGTTGCCTGATACTTCTACATTTGCTCTTTAGTTACTGAAGATAGTAAAGATTGTTGAGATCTCTGAAATTATTTAATAACAAACTTCATAAGGTTTGCTGGCACTGCCTAGTGATTAGAAACTACAGCTGTATCATGTTCACTGTCCAAAGGTCAATAAAAAAATAAGTATGTTAGTAATAGTAAATTTTTAATGTATTCATGCTGTGTACGAGAAAGATTTATTTAAAATCTTTTAATACAAGAGTTAAATTAGCTTTGAAGTAGGAATGAAATCTCTTCAGAAAAAAGCAAGGTTCCCACAGAGGCTACCTAGAAGACTCCTTACATGTTTCTTAAAACTGATGAGAGATATGGATGGACAAGAATAGCTCTGGAGAAGCCTTCATCCTACATGGTCCCAATGGTGGATGGTCATGAGAAGACATTGTTTCTACTGAGATTTTATTATAGGACATTTTCCCACTGCTATGAAGCACTGGTATGTAACCAGATACTGTTGTATCAGAGCATGGCAAAAAAACAATAGCGGACGGTGTGGTGCTGATACTCTAATAACATGCAATTGTTAATTTTTTCCTCTGCTGACACTCATTTTCAGGCCCAACCAAGTACCATATCCTTTACATTGATTAAACAGGCACGTCCACTGGTTTTTTATTTAGCTAACTACAAATCTCTGCTCATTAGTAAGAAATAATATCGATATTTAACAAGTTTTAGAAACTCTGAGCAGAAGCAGAATGCTGCATGGGTTCATTTGACGAAGCAAACTAAATTTGGTAGTATAAACCAAATCTTTGGTAAACATAACACCACCATGCAATTTATGGCTGTAATTCACTCCCATCACTGCCCAGAAGGTGTCACCACAGCCTCATTGGCTTGAAGGACTTGGGGACATGTGGGGGAGTAGAAAGCAAAGGGAGAAAAACAGACACAAAGAAAAAAATTTTCATGCAGACAAAGGAAAATAAGACAACTACCAGGCAGTAGTATTCCCAAATGTAGAAACCCAAACATTCACCCCATGCTTAAAACTACAAATCACTACAGGAGAAAGTGGACTTCCACTTATCAGTAAGAACAGAAAGGAGGAGATTCAAAGAAGGTGCTACTACCTCAAGTAAAAAGCAGGTGACGAATAGGAAATATCCATGCCCTGAGCCTGGTCCAAACTTCTCACCTTAACTGTTTTACCTGATTATCACATCTGGTTGTATAAGCTGCACAGGACCTCATGAAAGAAGATAAAAGGACAAGTGGAAGAGCTCTAATACTGTATTTCAAAAACACATCATGGAGTGATGGTTAAGATACATCATGGATACTTTAGATACATCTCCAAAGCAACTAGAATACAATTTTTAAAAATATTTATTTTATATAAGGTTTCATTTAGAGAAATAAAAATCATCTCAGTACCAACAAATAAAGGGAACTAACAGGTTGCCCCCCCAAAACACCAAAAAAAAAAAAAAAAAAAAAAAGAGAACAACAACAACAACAAAAAAACCCACAGCTGGGAAAAGATGCTAGGAAAAATCAAAGAATATAAAACACAAAGTCTTTTATTGAGAAGCTGCACAAATTAACTCCAAATTACTGCCACAGTCAGACAAGAGGAAGCTTCAAGGCACAAAACTTGTTGCTGCACTCCATCTTGCTTTATTGTGGTGTCTTCACTCATGTACTAGTAGCTAAAAGCCATCCCCTTTATAGTACTACATCTTTTAATCTCTGCTCTTCCTCCCTGTAGTTTAATTAAAAGACAATGAACCTTTTAGAGTAGTCAAATGGAAAATATAAAATTGCACCATTCTATCAAAGCTTAAGATATTCCTGTTCTCAGAGCATGAGAAGAATTCAAAATCACACACGTGATTTTATTATACTCCTCTGTGCCATTTTCTCATCAGAAGGCTCTTGGTTGGAACACCTATTTGGAACCAGAACACAATTCTACCCCAGACTGATAAACAGAGGCAAAAATTTTAAAATCAATGAATACGTTAGATCAATTTGATCTGTTCTCTAGATCACTGTACTTGATTTTTAATTTCTAAAATAATATTGTTGTAACTCTATTTCTCCTATGTTTAACTGACAAAGGTCTAACAATTAGTGGTTTTTCTTATTTAAGTATTATCTACTCAATGTGTTGTCAGTCTTAAGGCATCTGGGCTAAATTAGATAGATATAGTAAAATATCAGTGGATGATAAGTAGGCCTGAATGCTTAGCTATCCTCCAAGTCCGCAGCCCAAATCTATTAATTTGGGCAAAGGGCACCAAGACAAATCCATGCTGTTTGAAATGTTCCATGGGAGTCTTTAAAAATGAAGGTCTTGTCTACTCTTTATGGACATTAAAATGCTTCATCCCAAGGACCCCTTTATGGCAAATTGCAGGCTGTTCTGTTTTATCTGCTTTGACAGGATGAAGGGCTGAGCTGGCCCTAGAGGGATGGGATACAGAGTCTGAGTAGTTCAAACTTGAGATTTCCAATAAACCATCTCCCACAATCAGAAGAAAGGCATGGAGGAGATTCATTTCAGCAAATACAGGTTTCCCCCACTACTGGAAAGTAAAACGCTCCTATGGAAACTTTCATAAACCAAAATGGCATAAAGCGAAGAAGCAATTACCATTAATTTACATGGAAAATTTTTTGAGCATTTCCAGAGCCAAAAAAAAAAAAAAAAGAAAAAAAGCCTCTCTTAGGCTTTTCTGATACTTAGGACACATCTTGCTAACAGATGCACAAAATAAATCAAGATAAAGCACAAATGCTCACGGAAGCAGTTCAAATCTATGGTGGCTTAACGCTGAGATGCTGAATGTAGTTCCCAGGGAAGGAGCTTGGTGGTGCCACTCTTGCTGCTTAGGGGTATGTGCTGGCTGCAAAACAAATGCTGAACGCCATTTTTGCGTTTTCCCTTTTTTCATAAAAGCAAACATCCTCTTCATATTTCTTTCGGTTAGCGAAAACAGGCACTAATCCAAGTCTTCCATAAAATCGAAGTGGCATAACACAAACTTTAGAAAAGCAGTTTCAATCATTAAGAATTATTCTATTCCTTCCTACCTACTTCCTCACTAAAAATCTAACTAAAAATCATGTTCCTCCAATGTTCCACTCCAAACTAGGGCTGAAGCTCTTATATATAATCAGCATAGCAGAGCTGTGGCCTACACATGGGTCCTTCTTAGTCACTTGATTCTAACGCCTGCTATCTTAATTCATCATTTTTTACAAATTAAAATCTTCTACAATACTACTCTTGCCCAGTCATTATTATTCTTTATCTTTAAGTTCAATTATCCAGTAAAGAGTAAAAACTTCTCTACCTTCTTTTTTCTTACTGGATATACCTGCATATTTCAGTTAGTTAATAAATGCTGGCAGGATATGAGATTTAGGTTTAATTCTTCATCTGTAGATTCCTACTACAGGCCTTTTGCTAAAAACTTCCAAAGACATCACTGAATTCATTACTGCCAATTCTACCTTACTTTTGTCCCTCTGTAATTAGGTTTTCTATTTCTTTGTACTTCCTTTAGAATATAAAAATATAGGAATTAGCCCTATACCAAAAAATAAAGTTACCAAAGACACATGATCACAAGTATCTCTCTAGGTAAGTGATCTTATAATGTAAAAGTAATGAAAATGGACAGACGGGAAAAAAAGTCACAATCATCTCTGAAGGTTTAAATACAAAAATAATAATATATCAGGGAAGATCCCACCAGTTTAGGGAATATTCCTCAAATATAATCTGAAATTCTACACTATAGCAAACAGTTAAAGCTCTGACCAAATGCTGAAAACATCTAGTCTGTTCCCTTCTCAGATAAAGTTTCTCAATTTTCTGTACCAAAACATCATTAAAATTATACTAATTGATGAAAAGGAAGAAGAAAATGTGAACTTCTCAACAATTAAAATATAAACACTTAAAAAACTAATTTAAATTACAAGCTTTCAAATCAGACATACCTGGACTTGAATATTGGTTCTATTGACTACTTACAAGTTCTTGAACAGCCTAAAAGTTATTCTATAATTATGACAACTTCTACTTTGTAGGGTTGTTGTGATGGAATAAAATATAATAGGTAAAATGCTCAGCACAGTGCTTGTCAAAGAGCAAATAAATATTAAAGTGATAATTATTACTGAGAAGATTTTCCTTTAATGGAGGGACCTATCTGATAATGTAAATATAATATTTATTTTATATGACTTGTTTCATAATAATAAAGTAACATTCCATATGGGAGAGCAAACACATTACTTTCGACCTTTTGACAATTTAAAATTAACCTAAAGAATAAATATTATTGGGCTTTCAGTACTGAAGATGTACTGACTTCACAATTTGATGTAAAATTTCACATACGCCCTCTGCTCAAAATAGAAAACATAGTAGAAAAAATATAAATATGGATAACTAAAAATAAAAGTCATAAATAAGCTTAAAGTTATGGAGCAGAATGGAAAGAGAAATGCAAAACAGTGTGCAGTGCTGAGGCTATTGGACTCTGGAGAGAGACAGTGGTAGCAAGAGGTCACTCTACTGCGGGGTACATAGGTTTGACAGAGACAAGGAAGACACAGGTTTATGGCTTGACACTGGGGGAATGGTGTGGGGTTTTCCCCCATCCCCATGAAAGATGGTTCAGTGGCTGAATCTGTGTAACTCCTAAATATCACCCTGGGCTGAACACCAAATTGTCATTATAAGATCTATGTCTGGACAGGAGGTTTGGGGAGCCAGATGCAGGTAAATGAAAGATCATCACAGGGAGGAATGAACAGAGTCAAATAAAAAGAACAAAACACTCTAAAACCTCCTACTCAAAATAGGCCTGCAAACCAAAATTCACAGAAATCTAATTTTAACAAGGGTATCCAACAAATCAAGTCGGAAAACAAATTCACTCTACATAAAATTAGTTCTACTGAAACAGTTTGATAGACTTTAAATTTTTTTAAAAATTTATTTATTTGAGAGAGAGAGAGAGCATGGAGGGAGAGTGAGAGGAAGAAGCAGACTCCTCACTGAGCAGAGAGCCCGACGTGGGGCTTGATTCCAGGACTGTGAGATCATGACCTGAGCCAAAGGCAGATGCTTAACTGGCTGAGATACCCAGGCACCTCTGAAAGACTTTAAAGTAAGTATTAGAACATTTAGAATGTGGGGCGCCTGGGTGGCTCAGTCGTAAAGCATCTGCCTTTGGCTCAGGTCATGATCCCAGAGTCCTGGGATCAAGCCCCGCATCCGGCTCCCTGCTCAGCGGGAAGTCTGCTTCTCCCTCTCCCACTCCCCCTGCTTGTGTTCCCTCTCTCGCTGTGTCTCTCTCTGTCAAATAAATAGATCTTAAAAAAAAACCATTCAGAATGTTTGAAGGCATAAATAAAGAAATAATTTCTTACAAAAAATAAATTATAAAATGAAAGAGGCAGGAATAAAATAAGAATAGGTAGATGTGGAAAAAAAAGGAGTGAAAATACAGTCACTGAAACAAACTCAATAGCATGGATAAATTCTAGACTGGATCTTGTATACAAAACCCTAAGGAATCAATAACAAAAAGCTATTAGATGTATTAAGTGAATTTATCAAGGTTGCAGAATATGATACCAATTTATAAAAACATAAAAATCAGTTTTATCTCTATATACCACCAAAGTACAGAGAACAATTTGAAAATAAAATTAAGTAAACAATTCCATTTACAATAGCATCAACAAGATTAAAATATTTAGGAATAATGTAACGATAAAAAGCAGACTAAAACTTATAAAACATTGTCGAAAAAGTTTTTAAAGACCTAGCGGAAATACATCCAATGGTCATGGACCGGGAGACTTAATACTGCTAAAATGGCAATACTACCCAAATTGATCTGCAGATTTATCACAATGCCTAGCAAAATCCCAGATGCTGTTTTGCAGAAATTGACAAGCTGATCCTAAAATTCATAGAGAAATTCAAGGAATCCGGAATAACCAGAACAATCTTGAGAAAGAAATATAAAGCTGTATAGCTCATACTTTCTGACTTCAAAACTTCCTACAAAGCTACAATAATTAAGACTGGATGGTACTGGCATAAAATCAGATACACAGATCAATAAAATAGCATTAAGATCCCAGAAATAAACCTGTATGTTTATAATCAGTTGGTTTTCAACAAAGGTGCCAAAATAAATCAATGGGGAAAAGAATACCCTTTCCAACAAATTTTGCTGTGACAAAGGGAGATCCACATACAAAAGAATGAAGCCCCTACCTCGTACCATATAAAATAGATCAAAGACCTAAATATAGGAGCAAAAACTATAAAACTCTTAGAAGAAAACATAAGAGTAAATATTCTTGACCTTGGTTTCAGCAATGATTTTTTAGATAATCAAATAAAAGCTCAAGCAATAAAAGAAAAGTCTGATAAATTGGACTTCATCAAATTTGAAAACTTCTGTACTTCAAAGGTCACCATCAAGAAAGTAAGAAGACAAGCTATAGAAAGGGAGAAAGTATGTGCAAATCATGTATCTCATACAGAATATATATTCAAATGTGTAAAAAACACATAAAACTCAATAATAAGACTAAAAACCAACTTAAAAAATAGGTAAAAGAGGGGCATGTCATTGGCTCAGTCAGTTAAGCATTTGACTCTTGATTTCAGCTCAGGTCATGATCTCAGGGTCATGGGACTGAGCCAGTGTTGGACTCTGCACTCAGTGGGGAGTCTGCTTGAGCTTCTTTCTCTCTCTGCCCCTTCCCACTGCATACACACATTCTCTCTAAAATAAACAAATAAATCTTAAAAAAAATAGGTAAAATATTTAAAATTAAAATTCCTCCGAAGGACATATAGAAATGACAATAAGCATATGAAAAGATGCTCATTATTTATTAAGAAAATGCAAACCAAAACCACAGTGAGATGCCATTTCATAACCACTAGGATAATTATAATAAAAAGAGACAATGAGTATTAGTAAAAATGTGGAAAAATCAGAACCCCCATACATTGCTGGTGAAATTGTACAATATTGCAGCCACCTTTGTCAGTTCTTCAGAATGTTAAACATAGAGTTTGCAGTATGATCCAGCCCAACAATTCCACTCGTAGGAATACACCCAAGAGAATGAAAATATATAATCACACAAAAACATGTACATGAAAACATTTTCACAATAGTCATTGAATAGGTGAACTTTATAGCATGTAATTATATCTCAGTAAAGTGTTTGCAAAATGCCTGAGGATAGGACTGACATGTAAATTGGTACAACCATTTTCAAGAACAATTTGGTAACATCTAATAAGGTTAAATATACACAAATAGCCAGTAATTCTACTCTTAAGTATATAGCCAGGCAAAATGTCTTATATGTGAGCACAGGGAGGCAGGCCCAAGAATGTTTGTTGTAGCATTGTTTTTAATAGTTAAAAAAAATAGAAACTATCAAAATGTTTATGAAGAGATGAATGGATAAAATGGGGCATATTCTTACAAAATGAAATACTATATAAAATGTATCAATGAAATTAAATGTCAAAAATAGGATGCTGAGGAAAAAAGCAAATTGCAGAATAACATGGTGTGTGATACCATTTATAGTTCAAAAACATGCTACATGATATCACATGCCACTTTTGGATATATAAATATATAATAATAATGTTAAAATTTCTTAAGCATAAAGCCCACTAACTTCAAGGTATGAATTACTTCTGAGACGGAACATAATGGGATTTGGGATACATGGATTGTATTTATAATGTATCATTATTACTATTTAATAATTCTACAGCAATCATACAAAATGATAAGAACTTATTAACCTGTATAATAGACATAAGGGTATTGCTTTATTAGTGTCTGTCTTTTTTTCAGTATGTTTAAAATACATTTTAACACACACAAAAATGTCATGATCCCATAAATTTTAAGTTTCCCCAAGCAGTAAATTTCCTCAAAAGGATTTTTCTGTTTTTCAATCAATATATCAAGGGCAAATATTACTTATTTGAGCCCACATTAAAGTACTACTAAAAGTCAAAGGACTCATTTAGTCAAAATGTTAAATTTTTTAAAAAGGTGAAATTACTATGCATGAATTCAAACACTTTGAAAATCAGATGCTCTCTGACCTTCCCATTAAGTGTCACCTGACAAGGTCATTGTTTCAAAAAATATAATAATTATTCAGGAATGAGAGAGAGCATTCAGTGGGGTATTCTCCCTACTGTTTCCTCAGTAGAAATCACAAAAATGACAACTGTAATTAAATCTTTTTTAAAAATTACCTATGAGTTTAAGTCGGGATGAAACTTACTTCTAACCTTATGAACTTTCACACTGCACTGCACTAAAGAAATTCTTGCAGTTTTCCTTTTTATCAGCAATGCATGTAACAGCTAAATAAATAGGAACTCTTCACTTTCGACCTTTCATAGCTATTCAAAAGAAGTAATTCTGTTTGCCATTATTCCACTTACCAAAGATACAAATGAGGCAAGTATATATTTAACACCAAGTCATCTCTTATCCAAAAGGGCTGAATACTTTAAGAAAAACATTGCTACATATAAAGGGAATCATACAATATATGGTCTTTTGTGACTGTCCTCTTTCACTTAGCATAATGCTTTCACTACTTCATTCCTTTTTAGGGTCAAATAATGTTTCATTGTATGGCTATATCACAGTTTATTTTTCCATTCATCAGTTCATGGACCTCTGGGTTATTTTCATTTTTTAAAAAAATAAAATATTTTATTGGATGTGTTAAGTAACATAATTCTCAAATATTTTATCTTAGTATTTCAAAGCACTTGATAATTGATACCTATATCATCTAACTAACTGGCATTACTGGAGTGTTTTATAGTTGTTGGAAATGAAGGAAAAAAATCTATTCTGACTTCCAGGGGTAAAACTTAAAAAGAATCCAGAATTACTGAGACTAAATTTCCTGGCTAAGTCACCCCGAAAAACTAAAACAGAATCATTTTGCAGGTATTTCATCTTTCATAATCTGTTAAGAGTTTTTTAAGAAATTCAGAATCTGTTCCAGTACATAAATAGGGCCAAACAGCTTCTGTAAAAGAATTGTTCAAAGTATAGAGAGGAGGCCTATTATTCATATTATAAAAGGAAACCTCACCCTATTCATAGTCCAGAAAAACATCAGTCTTATTGGGACTTACTACTGGCAGAAATTGGGTTCTCTTAGGGCCCAATACAATGTAACTGCTCTCAATATAATGCCTAATTGTCCAGAACACACCCAGAAATAATAGCTGATTCCACCACTTCCTAGGAAGACAGTTTTGGTACATTTTCAATGTCTACCCAGGCTTATTTTCTACTTTTACCTCTCAGTATATTTTCACTTTTGACACTATTAGAAATGCTTGTAAGAGGTTTTATGTGTACATATTTCCATTTCTCTTGGATATATTCCTAGGAGTAGAATTGCTGGGTAATATGATAATTCTGTGTAACATTTTGTCAAACTGCTTTCCAATGTGGCTGTGCCATTTACATGCACACTAGTAATATATGAGGGTTCCTATTATTCAACATCCTTGACAACACTTGCTATTGTCTATTTTATTTTAGATTTATTTATAGTAGGAATGAAGTGGTATGTTATTGTGGTTCCAATTTGAATTGTCTTAATGACTAATAATATTGAGTATCTTTTCACAGACCATTTGTATATCTTCTTTTGAAAAACTTCAAATCTTTTGGAGATTTTTCAATGGGGTGGTTTGGTACTCTTTATTGCGATATGAGAGGTTTTTTTGTTTTTTGTTTTTTTCCCAAATATATTATACATATCCCTTATGGGGTATGTGATGTGCAAATAATTTCTCCCATTCTGTGGGTGCCTTTCACTTTCTTGGCACAAACATTTAAAGCACAAAAGTTTTAGTTTTGAGGAATTCTATATTCATCTCTCTTTTTCTTTTGTCACTGTACGTTTGGTGACTAAGAAACCATTGACAAGCCCTAGGTCATCAATTTTTACTCCTGTTTTCTGCCAAGATTTCTAGCTCTTGACATTTAGGCATAAAATCTACTTTGAGTTATTTTTTATATATGGTTTGAGGCAGGGGCCAAATTTCATTCTTTTCCATGTGACACCTACTTCTCTTGGCACAATTTCTTGAAAACACTATTCTCCTCCCCAACTGAATTGTCTTCATCACAGTCAAAAATCAATTGGCCATAAATGCCAGAGTTTGTTTCTGGGATTTCAATTCTATTCGTTTATTGTGTGTCCTTGTCAGTACCACAGAGTCTTGATTACCATAGCTTTGTAGTGAGTTTTAAATTGGGCCCACACTGTAGGAACAAGTGTATAGAAAAACAATATATTTTTGTATATTCATCTTTTATCTTGTAACCTTGATGAACTCATTTAATAGATCTAATGGGCTTTTTTTTGTGGATCCTTTAGGATTTTTTTATACAAGATTGTTCCATTTGCAAAAGAGTTTTATATCTTTTCTTTTTCCAATGTGGACACCTTTTCTTTTTCTGTCTTAAACTTGCTAGAATTTCTAGTACAGCGTTAAATAGGAATGCTGAGAGTGGACAACCTCATCTTGTTCCTGACCTTAGGTGGAAAGTATTTAGTCTTTCACCATTAAGTATGATGTTAGTTTTAACATCATTTAAATGTTAAGCTTAACATTTAACACCAAGTATGACAGTAGTTTTAGTCTTTCTAGGAATTTTTCCATTTCACCTTAGTTGTCTAATTCATTGATATACAGTAGTTTATAGTACTACCTTAGATTAACTTTTTATTTCATTTCTGTAGGTTCATTAGTGTTGTTACCTCTTTCATTCATGATTTGAATCATTTGAATTTTTTTTCTTGTTAGTCCAGCTAAACTTCTGTTAATTTTGTTAATCTTTCTGAAGAATCAAATTTTGGTTTTGTTAATTTTCTCTATTATTTTTCTGTTCTGTATTTTTATTTCTGCTCTACTCTTTATTTTTTCTTCTGTTTCATTGTATTTAGTTTGTTCTTCTTTTTATCACTTATGATGAGGTTATTTACTTCAGCTCTTTCTTCTTTCTTTTTCTTTTATTAAAGTAAACTCTATGCCCAATGTGGGGCTTGAACTCACAACCCCAAGATCAAGAGTCACATGCTCCACTGATTGAGCCAGCCAGGTCCTCCTCTTTCTTCTTTTTTTAAAATAGGCAACATACTATAAGTTTCCACTGTAAGCACTGCTTTAGCTGCATCTCATAAATTTTCTATGTTTTGTTTTCATTTTCATTCATCTCAAAGTATTTCATAATTTCTTTTTTTCTTCAATTCATTGGTTACCTAAGAGTGTGTTTATTTTTCATGTATTTCTGTATCTCTCCAATTTCCTTTACTTGTTTTAAATTTCATTCCAATGTGTTGAAACACATACTTCACACGGTTTCAATGATTTAAATTTATTGAGACTTGTTTTGTGGCATAGTATATGGCCTATTCTGGAGAATATTCCATATACATTTGAGAAGAATGCATATTTGGCTGTTGTTGAGTGGACTGATTATAGATGTCAGTTCCTATTACTTGGTATTGTCATTAGCTCTTCCATTTCCTTGTTGATCTTCTTCCTAGTTGTTGTATCAGTTACTAAGAGTGGGGTACAAAGTCTGTTATTTTTGAATTGTCTATTTCTTCAATTCTGTTAGTTGTTGCTTTGTGTATTTTGGGGTCTGTTATTAGTGCATATATGTTTATAATTTTTGTATCATCATAATGAATTGACATTTTATTATAAACTGTTCTGCTTTGACTCTACTAACAATTTTTGTCTGAAAGTCTATTTTGTTATTAATATAGCCACTTAAGCTCTATTTTGTTCTGTTTCCATGGTATATATTTTTCCATCCTTCCCCCCCCTCCTTTTTTTTCCTATTTCACCCATCCTCCTACTAACTTTCCTTCTGGCAACCACCAGTTTCTGTGCTGGTTTTTGTCTTTTTTCTTTTTTTGTTCATTTTTTGGTATCTTAAATTCCACATATAAGTGAAATCATATGGTATTTGTCTTTCTCTAACTTATTATTTCACTTAGCATTATATCCTCCAGGTTCATCCATGTTGTTGCAAATGGCAAGATTTCATTCTTTTTTATGGCTGTGTAACACCCCATTGTACATATATACCACATCTTTACCCATTTATCTATTGACAGATACTTGAGTTGCTTTCATAACTTGGCTATGGTAAATAATGGCGCAATAAACATATGGGTGCATATATCTTCAAATTACTGTTTTGTTTTCTTTGGATAAATGTGCAGTAGTGGAATTTACTAGGTCATTTGGTATTTCTATTGTTAATTTTTTGAGAAACCTCCATACTGTTTTCCAAACTGGTTGCACCAATTTGCGTTTCCACCAACAGTGCAAGAAGGTTCTTTTTCTTCCACATCCTCACCAATGCTTGTTATTTGTTTTTGATTTCAACTATTCTGACAGGTGTAACTCATTGTGGTTTTAATTTGCATCCCTGATGATTAGTGATGTTGAGCATCTTTTCATGTCTCTATGTCTTCTTTGGAAAAATGTCTGTTCATGTCTTCTGCCCTTTTTTAAAAGTTTATTTCATTTTTTTTTTTTTTTAGTAATCTCTACACCCAATGTGGGGCTCAAACTCATGACCCTAAGATCAAGAGTTGCATGCTCTTCTGACTAAGCCAGTGAGGTGCTCCTCTTCTGCCCATTTTTTAACTGAATTATTTGGGGGTTTTGGTGTTGAGTTGTATAAATTCTTTATATATTTGGATATTAATCCCTTATTGAATATAATATTTGCAAATATCTTCTCCCATTCAGTAGATTGCCTTTGGGTTTTGTCAATGGTTTCCTTCACTGCATAGAAACTTCTTATTTTGGTACAGTCCCAATCAAAGAACTAACAAGATTTTTCAAGGAAGTAGAACAAATAATCCTAAAATTTGTACGGAGCCAAAAAATACCCCAAATAGCCAAAGGAATCTTGAAAAAGAACAAAACTAAAGGTATCATAATTCCAGACTTCAAGTTATGTTACAAAGCTGTAGTAATCAAAACAGTATGGTACTGGCACAAAAATAGAAATACAGATCAATGGAACAGAATAGAACCCAGAAATAAAACCATGATTATATGGTCAACTTTTGACAAAGGAGACAAGAATATGTAATGGGAAAATGATAGTCTCTTCAACAAATGATCTCAGGAAAACTGGACAGCTACATGCAAAAGAATGGAACTGGACCATTTTCTTACACCATACACAATATAACCTCAAAATGGATTAAAGAACTAAATGTAATACCCGAAACCATGAAACTCTAAAAAGAAAACCATGGGCAGTAATTTCCTCAACATCAGCTATAGAAACATTTTTCTAAACAGGTTTCCTCTGGCAAGGGAAGCAAAAGCAAAATTAAAATTTTGAGACTACATGAAAATATAAAGTTCTGCCCTTTACTTTTAACCTATTTGTGTCTCTGAATCTGAAGTATATATACTGAAGACAGGGCCTTTAAAAAGTTAATGAAGATAAAACAAGGTCATATGTTTGGGCCCTAATCAACATAACTGGTGTCTTTGTAAAAGGAGATTAGGACACAGACAGGCACAGAACATGTGAACATGAAGATGACCAGGTTCAAGAAGAGAGGTTTCAGAAGGAACCAACCCTGCCAAAACTTTGATCTCAAACTTCTAGCTTTAAAAACTGTGAGAAAATAAATTTCTATTGTTGAAGCCAAAAATAAATAATAAAATATATCTCCTGAAGATATTATATGGTGGGATTATGCTTTTTTATCCATTCTGCAAATCTCTGTTGAAATGTTTAATTTCTTATGTTTAATGTAATTACCAATAACATAGTATTTACATTCAACATTTGCCCATTTGCTTTCAGTAGGTCACATAGCTCTTTTGTTCCTTACTCCTCTACTGCTATCTTCTTTACTTCCTGTTCATACAAAGCATCAAGTCCAAACAGACAAAATCTTAAGACATGCTCAGGTATTTCTGGGGCCTGCAAAAAACCTGTACATGCAGGTGGCCTTCTAGGTTTACAGGAGTATGTTCAAGATCTTCAAAGTCTCATACAGACATCTCATTCCTCAGATTTTTCCATTTACGTATTTTGGTCAGTCTTTTGTTGGTTCTAACTTGTACCACTGCCTTTGGTAGCTGTGATATTGAAGAATCACTTCTAATTGTTTTCAGCAAATGCCCCAGCAATAAAGCTTTCCTCACTGAGTGAGCTCTGAGTCAGCTCAAAGACAAGCCCTGTGAATGGGCTTTTCCAGAGATCTGTCAGACAGGTCAAATAGTTAATACTCTGGAGATGGAACCTCCTGGAGAGCTCCAAACCCAATCTGCTTCTTCACGTAGCTGTTAGACTGCTGGGTTTCACAGCTACTATGGTTCTGAGGACTGTGGAACATGGGAGATTATAGGAATAAGGCAAGTAAAAACACCACAAAACCTGTTGTTCTTTTTTTATATTTTAAGGTCTTATTTTTTATTTGAGAGAGAGAGTGAGCACAAGCTGAGGGAAGGGGAGAAGCAGGCTCCCCGCTGAGCAGGGAGTCTGATGCGGGGCTGGATCTCAGGACTCTGGGATCATGACCTGAGCTGAAGGCAGCCACTTAACTGACTGAGCCAGCCAGGCACCCCAAGCCTGTTGTTCTTATAAAGATTCAGCTACTTTTCTGTATTACCTGTTGCTCAGACTGTGGCAAACCTTTGGTTAAACTCCAAAGGTCTCAAAAAGTTGATCTTGACAATTTTTGCCAGCTTTATTGAGTTAATGGAGGACTAGATTTTTGGAGGTCCTTTTTTGCCATTTAAAACATGCTTTATGTGTTCTTTGCAATACAGAAAGATAATAAAATTCACATCTGATACTGTGCATTTATCATTTCATACTGCATACAGACATTTTCCCTGAGTTCATTATGTATGCATTTAAAAGGTAGTTTTTAAAAAGCTTTAAGTTTTGCACATATCCTCAGTGGATTGTTATATAGTGGTTATATTTTTTTCCCACTTAAAATAACTTGTTATTTGTCAGTTATATCTTAATAAACCTGGAAAAAAAAAAGGTGCAATGTAGTCTCCTATTACCCAAAAATCTGTTATTTAATATGCTTTGAGAAGTGAAACCAGTAAGTTCAAGGTGCTATGGGAACTAAAAGTCGAGGCAACTCCCCAGCCATGGTGGTAATGGGGAGAAAGCCCATGGATGGTGGCAGGTGGTCAGGGAAATCTTTCTAGTAGAGGTGGTTTGCAAGCTATCTTGAAGTTAGTCAAGTAAATACCACCTGGAGTAAAACAAGGGGGCTCCTGGGAATCAGGGGTTCCTTGTAGAGCAAACAGTAAAAGAAGTAAAAAAGCACGGTCTATTAGGGGCACTAAGTGTTGATTCTGTATTGGTACAGCAGAAAATGGTGGTAGTGAGGTGTGGTTTAAGTTGTCATATATGCATCATAGTTAAAACTATCAAAACTGATGGCGGAGGAGTAGGAGACCTGGATTTCGTCTGGTCCCATGGATTCAGCTGGATAGGGATCAAACCATTCTGAACACCTACGAACTCAAAAGGAGATTGAAGAAAAGAATAGCAACAACTCTTTGAACAGAAAAGCGACCACTTTCTGGAAGATAGACGCGCGGAGAAGTGAATCCGAGGTGATATTCGGGAGGATAGACAGCAGGGGAGGGGGCCTCCATCGGCCGCTTCTGGCAAGTGATAGAGCAGCGGAGCACAAAATCGGAACTTTCAGAAGTCTGCTCCGCTGAGGGATGTTGCTCCAGTGGCCAAGTGGGGGGTGGAACTCTCGATGGGACAGTGTGGTCTCAGGACCCTCGGGGTCACAGAAAGACCGGGGGTGCCTGAGTGCGGCGGAGCTCCCAGGTATTGGAGCGGGGAAGCCGGCTGCAGAGACGGAGATGAGAAGTGGGCTCTCAGTTCAAGGTTGCCATAAACCATGGTCCATGGCACAGTTGGGCCACTGCTCTTCTAGCAGGGACCCAACAAGCAGCAGATCCGGGGAGACTCCCCTTCCTCCCCCCGGAGGAGCAGCACAGGAGCGCACCACAGGAATCTGCTGTGTTTGGAGACTCCAAACGGGGTCATGTGCCAGAGATAGAAATGCTCGGTCACAGGCCGGGTGAGCACGGAATGAGGCCGGAGACCAGGGAGATGGGAGTGACTGACTGCTTTTCTCTGGGGGCGCACTGAGGAGTGGGGCCCCGAGTTCTTGGCTCCTCTGGGGCGGAAATTGGGAGGCCGCCATTTTCACTCTCATCCTCCAAAGCTGCACAGAAAGCTTGCAGGGATCAAAAGCTCCTGAGAGCAAACCCGAGCAGATTACTTAGACGGGACCTGGTAAGGGCGGGGCAATCTACCTCCAGCAAAGATATTTGGAAACCATGGCAACAGGCTCCTCCCCCAGAAGATCAGCAAGAACAGCCAGCCAAGACCAAGTTTATCCATCGAAGAGAACGGCAGAACTCCAGCGCTAGGGGAATACTGTACATAGAATGCATGGCTCTTTTTCTCATGATTCTTTAGTCTTTCAAAGTTAATTTTTTTTAACTGTCTTTTTTTTTTTTAATTTTTCTTTTTCCCTTTTTCAACCAACATCTTATCAATCCCTTTTTTAAAAATCTTTTTTATTTTTCATTTTTAGAGCCATATTCTATCCCTTCATAGTAGTTAACCTTATTTTTGGTATATATATATAAGTTCTTCTCTCTTTAAAATTTTGGGATACAGTTTCTTCTAACAGATCAAACTATACCCTAAATCTCTAATGTATGGCTTTGTTCTAGTCTCCTGCCTGATCACATTCTCTCCCTTTTTTTTTTTAATCCTCTTCTTTCTTTTTTCAACCAACCTCTTATCTTATCAATTCCTTATATACAGTCTTTTATAATTTTCATCTTTACAGTCATATTCCATCCCTTCATCAATTAACCCTTATTTTCGTACATATATAAGTTTTTCTTTCTTTAAAATTTTGGGAGGCATTTTCTTCTAACAGATCAAAATACACCCAAAACCTAGTGTGTGGCACTGATCTATGCACCAGCCTGATTATATTTGATCATTTTCTGTTTTTTTCTTCTGTTTTGTTTTTGTTTGTTTTTATCTTTTCCTTTTTCTTTTTTTTTTTTTTTCTTTTTTCTTTCTTTCCCTTTCTTTTCCTCCAGTTTCAGGTCTTTTCTGATTTGTTTAGTGTATATTTTCTGGGGACATTGTTACCCTCTTAGCATTTTGTTCTGTCATTCATCTATTCTCCTCTGGACAAAATGACAAGACGGAAAAAATCACCTCAACAAAAAGAACAAGAGGCAGTACCGACTGCCAGGGACCTAATCAATACGGACATTAGTAAGATGTCGGAACTAGAGTTCAGAATGATGACTTTAAAGATACTGGCTGGGCTTGAAAAAAGCATGGAAGTTATTAGAGAAACCCTTTCTGGAGAAATAAAAGAACTAAAATCTAACTAAGTCAAAATCAAAAAGGCTATTAATGAGGTGCAATAAAAAATGGAGGCTCTAACTGCTAGGATAAATGAGGCAGAGGAGAGAATTAGTGATACAGAAGACCAAAGGATGGAAAATAAAGAAGCTGAGAAAAAGAAAGATAAACAACCACTGGGTCATGAGGGCAGAATTCGAGAGATTAGTGATACCATAAGACGAAACAACATTAGAATAATTGGGATCCCAGAAGAAGAAGAAAGAGAGAGAGGGGCAGAAGGTATATTGGAGCAAATTATAGCAGAAAACTTCCCTAATTTGGGGAAGGAAACAGGCATCAAAATCCAGGAGGAACAGAGAACCCCCCCCAAAATCAATAAAAATAGGTCAACACCCCAACATCTAATAAAACTTACGAGTCTCAGAGACAAAGAGAAAATCCTGAAAGCAGCTCGGGAGAAGAGATCTGTAACCTACAATGGTAGAAACATTAGACTGACAACAGACCTATCCACAGAGACCTGGCAGGGGAGAAAGGACTGGCAGGATATATTCAGAGCACTAAATGAGAAAAATATGCAGCCAAGAATACTATATCCATCTAGGCTGTCATTGAAAATAGAAGGAGAGATAAAAAGCTTTCAGGACAAACAAAAACTAAAGGAACTTGCAAACACGAAACTAGCCCTACAAGAAATATTGAAAGAGGTCCTTTAAGCAAAGAGAGAGCCTAAAAGTAAAATAGACCAGAAAGGAACACAGACAATATACAGTAACAGTTACCTTACAGTCAATACAATGGCACTAAATTCATATCTTTCAATAGTTACCCTGAATGTAAATGGGCTAAATGCCCTAATCAAAAGATACAGGCTATCAGATTGGATTAAAAAACAAGACCCATCGATATGCTGTCTGCAAGAGACTCATTTTAGACCCAAAGACACCCCCAGATTGAAAGTGAGGGGGTGGAAAACCATTTACCATGCTAATGGACACCAAAAGAAAGCTGGGGTGGCAATCTGTATATCAGACAAATTAGATTTTAAACCAAAGACTATAATAAGAGATGAGGAAGGACACAAAATCCTACTTAAAGGGTCTATCCAACAAGAAGATCTACCAATTGTAGAGGCTCCTGGGTGGCTCAGTCGTTAAACGTCTGCCTTCGGCTCAGGTCATGATCCCAGGGTCCTGGGATCAAGCCCCGCATCAGGCTCCCTGCTCAGCGGGAAGCCTGCTTCACCCTCTCCCACTCCCCCTGCTTGTGTTCCCTCTCTCGCTGTCTCTCTGTCAAATAAATAAATAAATAAATCTTAAAAAAAAAAAAAGATCTAACAATTGTAAATATCTATGCCCCTAACGTGGGAGCAGCCAATTATATAAGCTAATTAATAACAAAAGCAAAGAAACACATCGACAACAATCAATAATAGTGGGGGACTTTAACACTGCTCTCACTGAAATGGACAGATCATCTAAGCAAAAGATCAACAAGGAAATAAAGACTTTAAATGACACACTGGACCAAATGGACTTCACAGATATATTCAGAATATTCCATCCCAAAACAACAGAATACACATTCTTTAGTGCCCATTGAACATTCTCCAGAATAGATCACATCCTCAGTCACAAATCAGGTCTCAACCGATACCAAAAGACTGGGATCATTCCCTGCATATTTTCAGACCACAATGCTTTGAAACTAGAACTCAATCACAAGAGGAAAGTCGGAAAGAACTCAAATACATGGAGATTAAAGAGCATCCTACTAAAGAATGAACGGGCCAAACAGGAAATTAAAGAAGAAGTTAAAAAATACATGGAAACAAATGAAAATGAAAACACAAAATCTTTCGGATGCAGCAAAGGCAGTCCTAAGAGGAAAGTATATAGCAATACAAGCCTTTCTCAAGAAACAAGAAAGGTCTCAAATACACAACCTAACCCTACACCTAAAGGAGCTGGAGAAAGAACAGCAAATAAAGACTAAACCCAGCAGGAGAAGAGAAATAATAAAGATCAGAGCAGAAATCAATGATATAGAAACCAAAAGAACAGTAGAACAGATCAACGAAACTAGGAGCTGGTTCTTTGAAAGAATTAACAAGATTAATAAACCCCTGGCCAGACTTACCAAAAAGAAAACAGAAATGACCCAAATAAATAAAATCATGAATGAAAGAGGAGAGATCACAACCAACACCAAAGAAATACAAACAATTATAAGAACATATTATGAGCAACTATATGCCAGCAAATTAGATAATCTGGAAGAAATGGATGCATTCCTAGAGATGTATAAACTACCAAAACTGAACCAGGAAGAAACAGAAAACCTGAACAGACCTATAACCACTAAGGAAATTGAAGCAGTGATCAAAAATCTCCCAACAAACAAAAGCCCAGGGCCAGATGGCTTCCCAGGGGAATTCTACCAAACATTTAAAGAAGAACTGATACCTATTCTTCTGAAACTGTTCCAAAAAATAGAAATGGAAGGAAAACTTCCAAACTCGTTTTATGAGGCCACCATTACCTTGATCCCAAAACCAGACAAAGACCCCATCAAAAAGGAGAATTACAGACCAATATCCTTGATGAACATGGATCCAAAAATTCTCACCAAAATACTAGCCAATAGGATCCAACAGGACATTAAAAGGATTATTCACCATGACCAAGTGGGCTTTATCCCTGGGCTGCAAGGTTGGCTCAACATCCGCAAATCAATCAATATGATACAAGACATTAATAAAAGAAAGAACAAGAACCATATGATCTTCTCAATAGATGCAAAAAAAGCATTTGACAAAGTACAGCATCCTTTCTTGATCAAAACTCTTCAGAGTATAGGGATAAGGGAACATACCTCAATATCATAAAAGCCATCTATGAAAAACTCACAGCGAATATCATTCTCAATGGGGAAAACCTGAGAGCTTTCCCCCTAAGGTCAGGAACACAGCAGGGATGTCCACTATCACCACTGCTATTCAACATAGTATTAGAAGTCCTAGCCACAGCAATCAGACAACAAAAAGAAATAAAAGGCATCCGAATCGGCAAAGAAGTCAAACTCTCACTCTTTGCAGATGATATGATACTTTATGTGGAAAACCCGACAGACTCCACCCCAAAACTGCTAGAACTCATACAGGAATTCAGTAAAGTGGCAGGATATAAAATCAATGTACAGAAATCAGTGGCATTCCTATACACCAACAAGACAGAAGAAAGAGAAATTAAGGAGTCAATCCCTTTTACAATTGCACCCAAAACCTTAAGATACCTAGGAATAAATCTAACCAAAGAGGCAAAGAATCTGCACTCAGAAAACTATAAAATACTCAGGAAAGAAATTGAGGAAGACACAAAGAAATGGAAAAACATTCCATGCTCATGGATTGGAAGAACAAATATTGTGGAGATGTCAATGCTACCTAGAGCAATCTACACATTCAGTGCAATCCCCATCAAAATACCATCCCCGTTTTTTACAGAAATGGAACAAATAATCCTAAAATTTGTATGGAACCAGAAAAGATCCCGAATAGCCAGGGGAATGTTGAAAAAGAAAAGCAAAGCTGGCGGCATCACAATTCCGGACTTTAAGCTCTATTACAAAGCTGTCATCATCAAGACAGTATGGTACTGGCACAAAAACAGACACATAGATCAATGGAACAGAATAGAGAGCCCAGAAATGGACCCTCAACTCTATGGCCAACTAATCTTCGACAAAGCAGGAAAGAATGTCCAATGGAAAAAAGACAGCCTCTTCAACAAATGGTGTTGGGAAAACTGGACAGCCACATGCAGAATGAAACTGGACCATTTCCTTACACCACACACAAAAATAGACTCAAAATGGTTGAAAGACCTAAATGCGAGACAGGAGTCCATCAAAATCCTAAAGGAGAACACAGGCAGCAACCTCTTCGACTTCAGCTGCAGCAACTTCTTCCTAAAAACATCGCCAAAGGCAAGGGAAGCAAGGGCAAAAATGAACTGTTGGGACTTCATCAAGATAAAAAGCTTTTGCACAGCAAAAGAAACAGTCAACAAACCAAAAGACAACAGACAGAATGGGAGAAGATATTTGCAAATGACATATCAGATAAAGGACTAATATCCAAAATCTATAAAGAACTTCTTAAACTCAATGCCCAAAGAACAACTGATCCAATCAAGAAATGGGCAGAAGACATGAACAGACATTTTTCCAAAGAAGACATCCAAATGGCCAACAGACACATGAAAAAGTGCTCAACATAACTCGGCATCAGGGAAATCCAAATCAAAACCTCAATGAGATATCACCTCACACCAGTCAGAATGGCTAAAATTAACAAGTCAGGAGACAGATATTGGCAGGGATGCGGAGAAAGCGGAACCCTCCTACACTGTTGGTGGGAATGCAAGCTGGTGCAGCCACTCTGGAAAACAGTATGGAGGTTCCTCAAAAAGTTGAAAATAGAGCTACCATACGACCCAGCAATTGCACTACTGGGTATTTACCCCAAAGATACAAACGTAGGGATCCGAAGGGGTACATGCACCCTGATGTTTATAGCAGCCATGTCCACAATAGCCAAACTGTGGAAGGGGCAAGATGTCCATCAACAGATGAATGGATAAAGAAGATGTGGTATATATATACAATGGAATATTACGCAGCCATCAAAAGGAATGAAATCTTGCCATTTGCAACGACGTGGATGCAACTGGAGGGTATTATGCTGAGCGAAATAAGTCAAACAGAGAAAGACATGTATCATATGACCTCACTGATATGAGCAATTCTTAATCTCAGGAAACAAACTGAGGCTTGCTGGAGTGGGGGGTGGGGTGGGAGGGATGGGGTGGCTGGGTGATAGACGCTGGGGAGGGTATGTGCTATGGTTAGCACTGTGAATTGTGTAAGTCTGTTGAATCACAGACCTGTACCTCTGAAACAAATAATACATTATATGTTAAAAAATAAAAAAAAAAAACAAAAAGAAGAAGATAGCAGGAGGGGAAGAATGAAGGGGGGGAATTGGAGGGGGAGATGCACCATGAGAGACTATGGCCTCTGAAAAACAAACTGAGGGTTCTAGAGGGGAGGGGGTGGGGGGATGGGTTAGCCTGGTGATGGGTATTAAGGAGGGCACGTTCTGCATGGAGCACTGGGTGTTATACGCAAACAATAAATCATGGAACACTATACCAAAAACTAATGATGTAATGTATGGTGATTAACATAACATAATAAAAAAATGAAAAATAAATAAATACTTAAAAAAACTATTAAAACTATTACAGTCAGGGTCAGTATAAGGAGTAACAGAAGATAAAGGACTTCATCTCCATATTTGTTCTGTATTTTATTTATTTATTTATTTATTTAAAAGATTTTATTTATTTATTTGACAGAGAGAGAGACAGCGAGAGCAGGAACACAAGCAGGGGGAGTGGGAGAGGGAGAAGCAGGCTTCCCGCCAAGCAGGGAGCCCGATGTGGGACTTGATCCCAGGACCCTGGGATCATGACCTGAGCCGAAGGCAGACGCTTAACGACTGAGCCACCCAGGCGCCCTGTTCTGTATTTTAAGAAACAATAATTGTGCATAACACCCTCCAGAGCGAAATAAGTCAATCAGAGAAAGACATGTATCATATGACCTCACTGATATGAGCAATTCTTAATCTCAGGAAATAAACTGAGGCTTGCTGGAGTGGTGGGGGGTGGGAGGTTTGGGGTGGCTGGGTGATAGACACTGGTGAGGGTATGTCCTATGGTGAGTGCTGTGAATTGTGTAAGACTGCTGAATCACAGATCTGTACCTCTGAATCAAATAATACATTATATGTTAAAAAAAACAAAAAGAAGAAGATAGCAGGAGGGGAAGAATGAAGGGGGGGAAATCAGAGGGGGAGACTATGGACTCTGAAAAACAAACTGAGGGTTCTAGAGTGGAGGGGGATGGGTAGATGGGTTAGCCTGGTGATGCGTATTAAAGAGGGCACGTTCTGCATGGAGCACTGGGTGTTATATGCAAACAATGAATCATGGAACACTATATCAAAAACTAATGATGTGGGCGCCTGGGTGGCTCAGTCGTTAAGCATCTGCCTTCGGCTCAGGTTATGATCCCAGGGTCCTGGGATCGAGTCCCACATCGGGCTTCCTCCTCGAGGGGAAGCCTGCTTCTCCCTCTCCCACTCCTGCTGCTTGTGTTCCTGCTCTCGCTATCTCTGTCTCTGTCAAATAAATAAATAAAATCTTTAAAAAAAAAAAACTAATGATGTAAGGTATGGTGATTAACATAATATAAAAATAAATAAATAAATAAATAAATACTTTAAAAAAACTATTAAAACTATTACAGTCAGGGTCAGTATAAGGAGTAACAGAAGATAAAGGACTTCATCTCTGTATTTGTTCTGTATTTTAAGAAATAATAATTGTGAAGTAACCCTTAGATTCTAAAAAACAATGAAAATTGAAAACTTGAACATTCCCCTAACAAAATTTTTTGTACTAAGACAATGCAATCTAGTTTATGGTTTTATATGTCCAAGTTGAAATATCCACTAGTAATCACTGAAAAGTTTGGAGGAGTAATAAACCTATTATGTCTACATTAACTTCTGAGAATAGCTGCACATGTTGCCACAAGTTTATGCCACACTGCAATGCTTTTTTACAGTAGCAATAACTATTTAATATCATTTAGTTGCATACCTAAAGGTATCATACAATTATTCATTAATCCTTACTATGCTGCACAGGAAATAAGTCTCAATATAATGTGTATAGAATATAAAAATATCTTAACTCATTTATTTTTAAAAACTATCAGAATATATATGAAATCTTATTGCAGTTATTATGTAATTCTCATATGACAGCTACCTCAGTTCCCTTCCATCGTTTTGCCTCCTTGTGTATAGAAAAAAAACCTTTTGGCTATCCATCACAATTTTTATCTATATTTTCTGTATTCCTTCATTATTTCTAAAGTGCGCACACACATGCACATACTCTACCCACTCACACCAAGAACATATATTCTTTTAAGGTAAACGATGAAAAGAGAAGAAGGAGAAACATCTGATTCATGTTAGCAATCGTTTTATAAATTAGGATTGATATTTTTTTCCCCCTGGTTCAAATAATCATGGGAAAAGGTTATGAAATATAGAGAGTTATGCTGAAGGAAAAGGTCCTTCTTCAGGCCTGTTCTTTTCAACAGTATATGTAACTAACCACCACCATAGTTGCACTGGCTTGCCCTGTGTTTCCCCATCCAAAACACTGAACATACTGCCGATTTGACAGGGTAGAAGTGAATACTAGTGACAATAACAGTATTTCCATAAGTGGCCGTTTCTGTATTTTGAATATAAAATGGTTTGTAACTATTGGAGAATAAGAAAATATAACAGTTGTGACTGCAAAAGCAGTCAACTTTCTGTTTTTCCTGAACTTGAGAATTTATTTGAACACTTCTACATTACATGACAAGTATGAACCAGCTGAAAATCTCATTTACAATAACATTCTCTTCCTCTCTATGCTAAACTGCATGAGTTCTATTATTATATTAAATCCAATATTCTGCCATTCTTCCTGTTTCTCACTTTCATCCTGTACTACTAAAGTAGCAAAGGAAATTTAGTAATAAGGCAGGTATAGGATTAACCTAGAATAAATGGCTTTCATAAATTATTTCTGTCTTTATCTAACAAGTCTGATCTAAGCATTGTTAACTCAAGTTTTTATCAACTCAGAACATCCTGCAGCTGGAGTAACTCCAATTTTTTTTTTTTGTCCCCATGACTAAAAGTTACTTGACTCTATATTTTTTCAGGGTCTTGGGGAATACTCCGGAACATTTCACCACCAATGAATCTAGAAGTGTATCTTATGAAGGGAGAAAAGCATTATAATTCAACTCAACAAATACTTCTTGAATATAATGTTCAATACTGTGCTAAGTATTAATGTAATTGTTCATAAAGCAATAGCTGTGTTTAAATGTACGTTATGTGTCACCAGTTTTATATCTCATTAAGTCCACACAACCACCTAATGAGGTATATACATTCATTGCCAACTGGCAGGTAAATAAAATAAAGTTACAAAACTAGTAACCGGTGGTAGTAAATTTGAACCCAGAGCTATCCAACTCCAAAGTCTGCTGCATCCTTAAGTGTTATATTAAATCTTTCTAATGCTGTACTCACTGGCTTTACAATCTTTTTTGTCATTTCAGGTGTATTTGAGGTCTAAACTTTTAAATTACAATTTTTAAAAGGGTAATACACATACATGATTCAAAAGTCAACACTGGGCCTAGAAGAACTGAAAATCGTGCAATAATAAATATGTTTAGTATGCAGATCTTGATTTCAAGTATTTAAAGAAACCATTTTCTTGGTGAAATGGCTTATTGTAGGACTAGGGCAGGAATGTATAAGATGAACCTGGAATGTCTTGTTATATCAGAAAGCAAGGAAGTGATAAAAGAAAAAATGCTGGAGACACTGAAAGGGACACAAGAGCCAGCTTGAAGAGGTTTCTCCTGGCTAAATTTGGGACAGTATAAGCATTGAAAAAATGAGAAATCTGAGCCCATATAAATTGATCTAAATTTATTTTTACTTTGGAGAGAAGTTTTTCTTTAGAGTAGAACACCAACTAATAAATGTAGAAGGAATAACAGAGTTAGAATGTCATTATTTGGCAAAAGCATAGCAATAACAGATTCAGGCAAAAAACATCAATATATGTTACAATTAGTAGGTGGAAGCTTGATGAGGAATAGGATCTCTCTCTCGTCTCAAATTGTCTCCCCACAGAATTCTTATTAATTACATGGGAGAAAAAATAACTTTACAGTGGAGAAACCTACCAACTACTACCTAAACCAAATAATCAAAGATAACATCAACAGCAATGGGATGAAAAGACATCAAATGCCTCCAAAGACAATACACTTAGAAAGATACATCACTTTTGTGATATCTTTGCCAAAAGTTCATAACCTGAATCTAATCATGAGAAAACATCAGACAAACCCAACTGAGGGATATCCTTCAAAATATCTAACCTATACTCCTTAAAAAACATCAAACACATGACAGAGAAATAATTCCAGATTAAATGAGTCTAAGAGATATGACAAAAAAATACAATGTATGATCCTGGTTTGAATCCTGATTCAGGAAAAAATTTATCTGCTATAAAGGCTATTACAAGGAAAAATAGGCATAACATGAATCAGGTTTATAGATTAAATAATAGTATTGAACCATGTTAATCTCTCCTCTGACTATGTACCAAAATATTCTTAGGAAATAAAAACTGAGGTATTTGGGCGGAGGGGGGGGCGGGTAGAGAATATGTGCATATTCTCAAATGGTTCAGAAAAATATATATATACCTAAATAGATGCACATAATTCATATATGGAGAAGGAATGATGCAAAACAAACACAATAAAATGTTAACAATTTGGTTGTCTGGGTGAGGAGAATATAGAAATTCTTTGTAATATTTTTATAGCTCTACTCTGATATTAAAATTATTTCCAAATGAAAATTTATCAATAAACTATACTACAAAGCCCTATAATAAATTCAGATTCTATAAGCAGAGAAGGAAACAGGGCAGCTGATATATAAGGTAATGTTTTAAAAAATGTACTCTAATTAGATGTTCTTTAAATTTCCTTTATATATAAGAAATTATAATTTTTAGTGTGATAATTATTTAAAAAAATAGTTCCCATATGTTAAAGATACACACTGAAATATATATGGATATATACAAATGAAATGATATGTCTGAGATTGAATTTAAAATAACCTAGTGAAGGGGTACGGGCACGGGGTTATAGGTGAAATAAGATGGGTCATCTATATGTTGGAGCTGGCTGATAAGTCTGAAGTTTCATTATTCTACTCTTTCTTCTTGTATATAATAAAAAGTTTTAAACAATCAATCCTATATAAAAATACATACCAGAGAAATCTCATTCCCACTCTTGACATTTCCATATTTCTTATCAACTCACCCCTTCTAGGTAACCATTTTTTAAAAGATTTTATTTATTTATTTTAGAGAGAGCGAGCACAAGCAGGGGGACACACAGAGGGAAAGGGATAAGAAGGCTCCCTGCCTTAGCAGATGTGGGGCTTGATCCCAGGACCCTGATATCATGACCTAAGCCAAAGGCAGATACTTAACTGAATGAGCCACCCAGCCACCCCAGTAACCATTTTGTTATTAGCTTATTATTTATCTTTCTGGTTTCTTCACAAAAATACAAGGAAATACAAATATATATATTTCTGTTTCTCCGCTCTTTCTACAAAAAGTAACATACAATACACAGTCTTCTATACATGTAATAGGATGTCCCTCCCTTTTCCCCCACTGCCATCTTTATATGTCATGGAGATATCTCCATACTGGTATATAGAGTTATGTGTGTGTGTGTATGTGTGTGTGTTTCATTGTTTATTCAACTAATCCCTTATTATTGGACCACTGAGTTACTGCCAATTTTGTATTTCCAACAACGCTACAAAAAATAACCTTATATATTTTGCCATTTTGTACCTTTGCAGGTTTACCCATAAAATAGATTACCAGAAGGGGAACTGCTTGGTCAAAGGATATGTATGGTACATTTTACCAGGTTCTTCCTCCTCTCATGATTGATACATGAGAGTGCCTACTTCCCCACAGCCTTGCCTACTGAGCTATCAAACTTTTGGTTGTTTGTCCATCTGAAAGGTGATAAATTGTGCCTCAGTACAGTTTTCACTTGCATTTTTCTTGTTATGGACAATATAAACTGTTATTTCTTCTACTTCCCATGTCAGATAAGGAATTGTTACTGATTTATGTTTCCAAGTATTTCCAAGCTGTCAACCTATACACCTTTGATTCAGTTTCCTCCTTATGAATCTAGGAACTTACTTTTTCAATACTTTCCTATTCCTCCAGTGTCCTTAATATTCCCACCACTGTTTCCTTTCTTTCTAAGTTCAAATATTCATCTTTTCCTTATTTTTTGGTTAGTTATTTCATATAAACAATATGGTATAAAGGGCAGAACATGAAAAGTAACTCTCCTTCATATGCTGAACCTGATATCCACCCCCAGAATGAACCACCATTCCTAGTTTCTTATGTATTCTTTCAATCACATTCTGTACATAAGGAAGCATATATTTACATATTCAATTTTATAGATACATTCAAATGGCAATATACTATTCAGTTAAGGTAACGCTAGCTGCTACAATAATTAAACCCTGAAATCTCAGTGGTTTAGCAAAATGAAAGGTTGGTTTGCATACACATAATTAGTCCTGTGTTCACTGGGTAGCCTCCCATGTGTGCCTCAAGAGGCCAAGTTCTGCCACAGTCCAGGGCTTTAGAAGCAAATGAGGAAAAATAAGAGAGAAGACATAACTGCTTTTTAACCTGGCCCAGAAGGCAGCAGATCACTCTGCATATAATCCACTGGAAATAACGGTCACATGGGCCTTTCAGATGCAAGGGAGGCTGGGAAATGTAGTCCCTAGCTTGGCACTTACTCAAATTTACTCTTATGGAAGGGTAGCATAAATCTTTGGAGACAGTAACCTGTCTCTTAAACATATTCTTCACACTCTTTTACCCCATGGTGTGTGTGTGTGTGTGCTTCATTTATCTTAGAAATGTTTCCAATAATTGATACAGGGCTGATCCATTTAAAAACCTTTTTTTTTTTTTTTTTTTTTTTTTTTTTTTTTTAAAGATTTTATTTATTTATTTATTAGAGAGCGAGCGAGAGAGAAACAGCATGAGAGAGGAGAGGGTCAGAGGGAGAAGCAGGCTCCCCGCTGAGCCGGGAGCCCGATGTGGGACTCGATCCCAGGACCCTGGGATCATGACCTGAGCCGAAGGCAGTCGCTTAACCAACTGAGCCACCCAGGCGCCCCATTTAAAAACCTTTTTAACAGCTGCATAGTACAGGCACTTCTGCCTCACATCTTTCATTTAAGCAGCATGACTACAACAAATAGAGGTATTTCTGCTACAACAGTTCTGTCTGAAACACCTGAGTTTCTGCAAAATCAGGCTGCTGAGAAATATATTGGAGAATTATCCTGAAGAAAGAGAGATTATAGACGTGAAGACTAAGTTAGCTCCTCCTCTCCAAGTCCTTTTGGCCTTGGTTATCTCTTACAGTTTATAGTAGATTTCATCCCATTTTGTGGCCTACAGAGTGGATATCATCTCTCCTTCCTGCCTTCCTGCCCCTTCTGACCCACATGATCTCTTCTTGCTTGTAGCAGGGGCTTAGCAGAGCCTGAGGACTCTCTCCTAAGCCATTCTGCCCTTGTACAAAGCAGGCTGGAAGGGTAGGGGAATCAAAAACAAAAACAAAAAGTAAAAGCTGTCAATCAAAGACTGATGGGTTTCAGTGTAAATCTACCCTATATTTAAGTAGGATAACTCAAGCATCTGTATTTCACTGTTACGCAGAATTTATACACAGTATCCCTAACTTGAGTTTTCATCTTTTATTGACTAGTGACCTGAGCTTTTATTTCACTATCCTCTAGCAGTGTTTCTTGGGATCACCTCCAAAATAAAGTACTCAGATCCTTATCTGAGGGTCTTTCCTGGGGAACCCAAACTAAGACATTCCTCTTCCCAGTTTCTAGCCTGTAGGCCCCTCAATAATCAGGCTGGTTGGAGGTGCCAGGCAATGTTATTGATCATGATCATGGAGCCTGCATGTCATTAACAATGGGGTAGGTAGCACAAAAAAGCACTTGAAGCCACTGTTATTTGGTGCAAAGCGCATTAACATGCATAACACCTAAATCACACTGGAATCACGACTTCTGTGTTATAATGATAACACTTCCTTACTTACAAATTATACACAGAATTATATCAGAGTTTCTTTAAATAGTCCTCTCCTGGTGGACATTTATCTTATTTCCACTCTTGGTGTTAACAGACAACAATGCCAGGACTCCTCTTGTACATAGAACCTTTCATGTGTGGGTATGTCTGTCTTTGGGATACATTCTTAAAAGTAGAATTACTGGGTCAGAAACCACATGTACAGCAATTTTGAGAACTACTAATGAGTTGTTTCTTGAGGTTTTATCAACTTTGACTCCCATTTATGAGAATGCCTTTTCCTCCTCACTACCTGACAACACTATCAATATTTTTACCTTTGCCTATCTAATGACTGAAAAATGGTATCTCAGTTTAGTTTTAATTCAAAATTCTCTTCTAAGAAAAACTGAGCATCTGTTCAGGTATTTAGGAGTCACTATATTTCGTTTCTCATCACCTATTTATCTTCTTCAGCTTGTTGGTATTTCTCTTATTGATTTGTAAGAGCTCTTTATGTATTAACATTTTTTCTGTAATACAGAATTATAAATACATTTCTGCAGTTTAGAGTTGGCCTTTTTACTCTGCCTACAGTTTTTGTTGTTGTTGTTGTTGTTGTTAAGAGGGGAAGACAGAAGAGGAGGGGCAGAGAATGTTAAGCAGGCTCTATGCGCAGCACAGAGCCCAATGCCGGGCTCCATCTCACAACCCTGAGATCATGATCTGAGCTGAAATCAAGAGTCGGACGCTTAACCAACTGAGCCACCCAGGCACCCCTTATGGTGTTCTTTTTTAATCATGGAATTTTTTTCTTTTCTTTTTTTATTTAGTCAAATTAATTAATCTTTTCCATTATGACTTTTGAGGTTTGTGTCTTTCTTGCTTCTGTAATTTAAAAAAAAAAATTCCAGAGTTTTTTCTAGTACTTTTATGTTTTCATTTTTCAAGATTAAATCTTTGCTCCATAAGGTGTGAGGTAGAATCCAACATTTCACACGTATACAAAAGGCTAACCAGTTGGCACATCATCATTTACTATGGAATAATCCATTTTTTTCACATTAATTCAAAACAACATCTTTATTATATGCTGAATTTCCATATGTATTTGAGTCTATTTCTGTACTTTCCATTTAATCAATTGATCTGCTTGTCTATTCATATGTTCTTACCACACTATTTAAACCAAGTTAGCTTTATACTATCTTTAACATCTGCGTGGAATTGTCTCTCCTCATCATGCTACTTTTAAAGAATTTTCTGGATTATTACTTGTTGGTTTTTTTCATGTAAGCAATAGAGAATAGAGGCAGCTTAGCTAATTCCAAAAATTACCTAAAAAATATCTCTATGTGCCTCTTACTATCTCTTCTTTAGCCTACTCTTTTTCTGTTCATAATAAGATTTCTTTTTTTAAAAAAGACTTTATTTATTTGAGAGCAAGAGAGAGAGAGAGCATGGACCAGCCGGGGGTAGGGAGATAGGGAGAAGCAGACTCCCCACTGAGCAGGGAGCTTGATGCGGAACTCGATCCCAGGACCCTGGGATCATGACCTGAGCCGAAGGCAGCCACTCAACCGACTGAGCCACCCAAGCGTCTCAAAACTTTAATCTTTTAAAAGCTTGATTTCACACTCATTAAACAGAAAAGTAATCAAGAATCTCTTAACTGCTATATCCAGTAGCCTCTGCCTCTTTGAAGTTTCAGATATTGTTAACCATTTACCCTTTCTTGAAATTCTCTCCTTTCTTTGTTTCTATGTCTGCTTCATTTAGATACTTAGCATCCCTCTCTCACTACTTGTCTCTAGCTCTCTCTTATCAAAGAAAGTCACTCAAAAACATTCTGTGTCCTTGGTATACTATTTTCCCTTAAAGATATATACATATATAGTCAATTTTTATCTATGTCTCTCTAAGGTCAATTACCACTAAAGTTCTATCTCTAGTTCTGAGTACCTAAAAAGTACATGCCATATGTTAGGTATGAAATAAGCACTTAATAAATGAACAAAAGAGCAACAATGCTAAATTTCCAAATTCCGGTTAAAAATTTCAGCTGAGATGCCCCTTAGTTATCAACACATCAACATATAAAATACCTATATATGTAGAAGAAATAGTTGCCCTGAATCCTACATTGGTCAAACCATACCAGGAACACTGTGATTTATTCTGGGCACCACATTTTTTCAGGAGAGGCAGTGATCAATTAGAATGAATCCAAAGAAGGGAACTAGTACAAGACTTACATTTTAAGAGGACATGTTGAAGTTAGGATGCTTAGTCATCAGAAGAGATGATTACAAAAGACATAAAGGTCCTAAGATATGTGAAGAGCCTTGAGGGCTGAGAAGAGGGAAGAGGGATATGGCACCGTTCAGTTACTTCACAGAACAGAAGAAGAACTAATGATAAAGTTACAGAGAAACAAAGTTCAAGAAGAATTTTTTAACAATTAGAATTGTACCAACAAAAAAATAATAGGCAGATTCTAAAAAGTAGTGGGTTCCCTCCCACTAGCCTCTCTCAATTTCAATTTTCTTACCTGTAAAATATGGTAATTACTATACACCTACATTAAACAGTTATATGTGAGTATTAAAAAGGATAAACTATATTACCACTCCATACAGTTCCTGGTACACAACAGACATTCAAATAATATTAGCTCTTTTAATACTAGATCATCATTTTTGAGAATGGGTTAATTTCATCATTGAGACAGAAGCAAATTATTCCCAACTAAGATTTTGTTTTTGATCCAAAATTGAACTTACCATATTTTATTCTGAAGTGTACATATTATTGCTTGTTCTTACAGGCTCTACACCTCAGTCCTTTTTAGTTTCTTGTTTCCTCATTCTCCAAACCCAGTCATTCATCAAGTCTCTCCCATTCCAATCAATCACCCTGGTTCTCTTTCATATTCTTTCAAAACTTCCTTCGTGTTCCTGTGTCATTATTATAATTCAGGCTGTTGACTATCTGAACCTGACCTGTAGCAACACCTTCTCACTAAGTCTTCTGGTCTGTGATCCATCCTAACCATTTTGTCACATCGAACTTCCTATCATATCCTTTCCCTTCTCAAAATCTGATGATTTCTGATGTTGATTTAAAGCATAAAAAATTTTACACAAGGAAAAAATTCTATAATCCTTCTCTAATTCCTTAGTATTATTTTCACTACTTTCCCATTAATCCTTTTCTTCATATAAATGCCTTGCGCTTTGGTATATACCCCCTGAATCTGATACTACTAAATAATCCCTTTTTTGTGTATACCTATACCTCAAGGTCTAGCTCAAGTAGCATGTCCTCCACAGGCTTTGACCATTAAAGAAGGAAGAAATCCCAACGCACTCTGAAGATATGTGATACTAACTGTCAAAATCACTCCCTTAGAATTTTCTTCTTTGTTTGGCAGTTATGTATATGTCCCATCCATAATTCTGCATTTTAAGATCCTATAGCAGTGTTGTTATAGAACTTTTAAAAGTTGAAAGTTGCATACAACTTTCTACAATGATAGAAATATTCTATATCTGTGCTGTCCAATAAAATGGCTGCTAGTCATATGTGACTACTGAACATCTGAAATGTGGGTAGTGGCTATATTAAAAAATGTGGTCCTGGAGGGCAATAAATTTGTTTTCTGATCTTAGAATATTTACTGAGAAATAACTGTTTCAGGTCCCATTTAAACACTTTACACATATTATTTCATTTATACTTTTCTATTATTATCATTCTGTTTTTCAGATAAGTAAATTGAGTCCCAGAAACGTTAAGTAACTTGCATAAAGTCCTAATTCTTTGGGATTAAAAAATAATGAGGCTTATCCACAGAATACTGAAGTTAGAATATTAGAAAATAAGGGAAGGAGCTTAGTAAACCATAAAACAGCATTCTTAAGATAGTTAGCACTTTACCTTCTTTTGGTCTCTCTTATGATACCTAGCATAGCATAGTAATTATATTTGAATCAGTTGAAAATTTTACATGGTTTACATGTAATCTGTCCTTGTACATGTGTTTCTAAAAATTGGAATGTACATTAAATGTGCAAAAATGGTATCATAAAAGTAAACTGTGGTAATATACACACAATGGAATATTATCCAAGAATAAAAAGGAATGAAGTACTGATGCATGTTACAATACAGCTGACCAATAAACATTATGCTTTGTGAAAGAAGCCAGTCACAAAAGACTACATATCATATGATTCCTTTTATATGAAACATCCAGAATAGATAAATTCATAGAGACAAAAAGTAGATTATGGCTAAGAGGGCTGGGAGAGTTAGGGGGAAATGGGAAGTGGATTTTTTTTCTGGGGTGATGTAAATGTCCTAAGAGTGTGATAATTGCATAAATGATTATAATCAAAACCACTGAATTGTACACTAAAAATGGGAGAACTGCATGGTATGAGAATGATATCTCAATAATTCTGTTTAAAAAAGTGGAATCATGGTTTTGTGTTTATAAAAGGGGTCTATTCCTAAGAGCTAAATACAGGTTATGAAATATTTAGAATATAGCCTTGCTTTTCGGCATAATCTTTGACAAATATTTCTAATATATTTAAGAGTAAAGTGAAATAAAATTGTGGTTTTCAAAATTGTTTTTTCAGGAATGGACAAAAGAAATCTTTTTTAGAAACTTAATAAAACAAAAATAATCTGGAGCTGCCCTGGTTGAAGCCAAGTGGAGATTCAGACCTCTCCCACTCAGACTCCTGCACTTTCTTCAATATTGGCATCTAAGGAACCTCTACAGGGTTTGGGAGAGAAGAATTTGAAAGTTGCCGCAAAAGCAACACAAATAATTGAATAAATACAAGGAAGTAAAAACTCTGCAAGTTGAAGTATTTGCTACCCGGCAGGGTACCACCATGTAATAATTGCTGAGACCTGTCTTATGTTAGTAATACACAAACATAAGAATTCTATTTAGTAAATTTGAGTTCTGCTTCTGAGATTAGATTTAAGGCATGTTGTTTAAAAGTGTGAATTGTTCTAACATCAAGATTTACCTCTAATTTATGTTGTTGTTTTTTTTTTTCTAACCTACTTGGACTAGGGACTTTTGAATTTTGTTTGCAACAAAATAAAAAAATATGTAAACATCCCCAAACTAAAAAACAGGTGCCCTGGTTCTGTGACAGCAGGAAGGCTGCATTCCTAGGGCAATACTAATTACTCAGTCAGTAAGAAAAAAAGGGCGGTTTTTAACTCTATGTACTTATATAATTTATGCAACTCACTTCTACTTGGATGGCTTGTTAACACCTAAAATTTATATTATTTTATTATATATGATATATTATATATTATACTTTAATTATACCAAAATCAGAACTGATCATTTATTTCCCTCAAATTAAATATATTTTTAATATATTTAAAGGTGAAGAGGAATAAAACTGTGGTTTTTCAAAGTTGTTTTTTCAGGGGTGGACAAAAGAAATCATTTTGGCAACAAAATAAAGCAGGGAAGTCTTCTCAATGTCCACATTTCTACTGAACTCTAAATCACCAGAATGCTATCTATCTTTAAAAACAAGTCAGTAGATTCTCTACATTTATAGTTCATGTACAAAACATGATCCTTTGCCCCTCAGAAATGTCTTTTGGATCTCCTTCCTTTCTTTTTCCAAAGCTTCCAACTTCTCTTGAATCAAGTCTGCTTCTCCCATCTTTTCTATTTACTGCTTTTAGAATAGTTCTCAAGTGCTATTTCTATTATGTTATTTTCCTACCCAAAAACTTACAATTGTTCTCTATAAATCAAATTCTTCTCAGTCTCTGTGATAGTTAATTTCATATGTCAACTTGACTGGGCCATGCGGTGCCCAAATTATGTGGTCAAACATTCTGAGTGTTTCTATGAGGTGGTTTTGGATGAGATTAACATTTAAATCAGTAGACTGAATAAAGCAAATTACACTCCATAATGTGGGTGACCTTCATCTAAGTAGTTGCAGGTCTAAATGGGGAACAGAAGTCTGACTCTCCCCCAGTAAGAGAGAATTCTGACTGATGGCCTTCAAACTGTAATATCAGGTCTTCCTGATTGAAAGCCTTTGAATTAGAACAACAGCTCTGCAGATTTTAGACTTGCCAGTCTCCATAATCACAATGAACATAGATAGATCAATGTAAATCTGTCAGTCTGTCTGTCTGTCTGTCTGTCTGTCTATCTATCTATCTATCTATCTATCTATCTATCTATCTATCTATCTAACATGTCTCCATCCTATTGGCTCTGTTTCTCTGGAGAACCCTAATACACTATTACAACTCTGTAGTCTCATTTCACCAGCTCATTTCTTATTAGATCTCAACAGATTCTCCACTCCACTGAATCAAATCTATTTGTCATTTTCTACATAATTTGCACAATTCCATCTAAATGCTTTTATTAAGTAACTGACATATATCTGCACACCTATATTTGCTTTTCACATATTTCTCTCCAGCTAGGCTGTTAAGCACTTGAGAATAGGAGCCTCTATTTTCTTTACCTTTTTCTACAGAAATAATAACAAGGACTAATCATGTGAAATATAGTGTGCATATATAAATACACCTTAAAACATAAATATATGTATATGTAAAATTTACCTCTTCAAGTCTAGCACAAAATTTAATTTTAATTTGTTTTTTGCTTAGAAGAAACACTCTGTGGGTTAAAACTGTCATTTACAAGTATTCTTCTTCCACATTCATTTCACTCTGCTGTGACACAGAAAAATGTTAAAGAAAAACTTTAGCCTAGATAATTTAAGACTACAATTGACGGAATGTTTTAATGTTGGGATAAAATGCATACTTTATATTTTTCAAACTCAGTTATATTGCTTTGCTAAAAGTAAATAGTACCTCCAGGACACCATCTGGTAAAAATCTCTCTGTGGATTAACCCAGAAAAGGAAGTGAATGAATTTTTATATATTGCATAGTTGTGGTTGCAAAACTGCAGTAAAAATATGTTTTCAATGCACTGGTGTAAGTGAGACTTTAGCTACCTCATCTGATTTGATCCAAAAGGCTTGGAATATTTAAGGCCATATCTCATCAACAGGGGAAAGGAGGGGTGTTTTCTTTTCTAGCATTCCTAGGACTTGGAAGGAAAAAAAATTTCAGGAAATTGAAGTCCGTGAGCTAGAAAACATAAATTGGGTCTTTTAGAAATCATTCATTAAAAAATAACATGCAGTTCCTTAATAATAGGATATGTCCGAAAAGTCTGAGACTGTCTACAACAATTAGATGAGACCCAACAATGTTATTGTATGCATCTCTGCCAATGCAAAATGGTCAATTTAGTTTTTACCTTTTTTTTTTTTTTTTTTAATAATGTGTTGTCCAAGCCTTGATCTAGTCCAATGACTAGAGCAATGGAACTTCCCCTCACTCCTCTAGGGAATCCATTCCAGAGACTAATAGATTTCACTGTCAGGAAACATTTCCCAGATTCAGTCTTAAATTTCCGTTACTTAATTTCATCCCATTACTTGACTATAAACCCCTTATTTTACCCTTAAAAATGACTTGGCTTCCATGATGTTTACATCTTTCAAATATTTGTGAAATGTTATCATAACTGGACGTAAAGATGGACAAATATATATTTTGTTAATTTAATATTTTCCTTCAAGTTAAAATCTAAAGTCTATTATATATTTATTTTCTAGTTTGAGCGCTACCCAATTTACTTAGTGAGGTATTTACACGTTAAACTGGTATTCGTGTTATGATCTCAGCAGTACCATTTAAGTAACTTTTATCTTTGAGCCATACGACGTGAAGCTTTTGCATATACAGACTAAAATCTCATTGACTGATTTTACTCTCATATTGCATTACAAGATCATATATAATTTGCTACCCACTATCATCTCAAAGTCTCTTGGTATTACTGCTTTCCAAGTACTATATATCCTGCCAATTGAATGGCTGTGTTTCTGATTATTTTTCCCCAGATGTATTAGCTACATTTTTCCAGGTTGAATCACATTTCATTTCCTGCCCATATTTCTAACCACTTTAGGTCCCTTTTATCTGCCCTCACTGGTTTTGTCAACACTATTCAATTTAGTATCATCTGTAAATTTAATTAACATGATGTGTATCCTCTCTTATAAATCATTAATGAAGTTTTTCTACAATGACTTGTTTATTTTTTAAAATTCTAATGCTGCTTCATGTCTATAGTCTTGCTATAGTCTTAAGAATGTACCACTTTTTGCCCCTTGATATTTATTTCATTATTTTAGGAGTGGCTGATGGTGGACTAACAACAGAATCATACTCAGGGCCATTGCTTTTTTTTTTAATATTAATGCTAAATTACCATTATGATCATTTTTCTGAAGATTAACAATGCTCTTGCAGCCACTTTTCTACCCTTCTGCAGTTGCTACATTTCCTAAATGTGGTCTAACACCATAGAAGCCTCATTATGATGTTCTCACGTCCATTATGTAAAATTATCAAAGATCTCTTATTCCAAATTCTGTTGTGCAAGGAGTTTAAATTTTAGATACCAATTTATCATGACAATATTTATTATATTAAATTATAAAAATTAATTTAGAATATTTCTATTTTAAGTATTTTGGACTTGGTAAGTTGAACCAGTTCATGGTTCATATGAACTGAGCAACACTATTTTGTTCCTCCTTTACATTTATAACTGTGATTTCTTTTTAATTTATTGGCTATTTAAACTTATTTTGTTGTATTGAAAACTATTTTTAATTATATTTTTATGAGGAAATATTTCAGACTTCTAAAGGTATGTTTTGAATACATAATATTAGAAACAACATGCACATACCCACCAACCAGATTTAAAAAAGCTACTACTGGGAACACTAACAGTTACTTGTATACAGCTTTTTTTTTTCTCTCTCTCTTAGGGTAACTGCTTCTGTGAATTTTATGAAAAGAGTTTATCTTTTTTTGTTTATACAATCATATATGTATCCTTATAGATAAGAGGTATTTTTCTTCAAAAATTGAACACCTCAGGCATTTTAGTTATCAATTTTCATCTTATATTAATTCATTCCTTTTTTTCCCTAAGTATTTCACTCTCCCACATAGATATCTTATGATACATCCTCAAAAATCCTAGAAGAAAGCATATATTTTTTCCCTTCAATTTTCCCTTTCCTTAAATCCCTAGTGTTAGCTTTACACACAACTTTCTTTTCTGCTTTTTTTAATCCACCCCCCTTAACTTACTTATTTTTGGACAGTTCGTGTGTGTGTGTATCTGTGTGTGATGCTCTTTTTCATTTAGGGGTGTATCCACATTCTTATATTAATTATTATGGCCTACTTAGGGCATATAGGTCTAATTTCATATATTTGAGCCAATAAGAGGATCCCTCAACCTGCTTTTCAGCCAAGTCTTATATTTCAATATATTTGTTAAGGGATTAGAAAATTCATGTGGATACCTAAACATAAGAACTATATTTCTTCCCTAACAAATTTAAACTTCTACTCTTTTTTAGTTAACAAAATTTTCTTTCCATATTTGGTTCCATCTTAATTTCTATTTCTCATCTATATCCATGTAATGACTTTAACATATTTCTATCTTTTAAACCAAAATTTAACTCAATCATCCTTAACTGTATTAGTATGACACAATAAAAAGCTGATGATCTAGGTTTTGTCATATTTGCTAATTATCTTGTTACTGATTAAAAAATGACATGCTCAATTATTTAGAAAATTATCTGTATTGTAAACATTTGGTTTACAATAGAAAAAAACTGGAAACTAATCATGATTCCAGCTAACTGAAATATAAGTGTAATCTTACAATGGAATACTAGGAACCTAATTAAAATTGGTGATTACCAATTTTACTCCCTGTTAGTGAGAGTCTCTTTGCCCAGTAATAACTGGGTTATAGAATCAACCACCTTGGGAGGCCCACACAGTTGAGTAACAAATACAAGTTTACAAAAACCAAGCTATCACATTTTGTTCTCACAGAGGGACTGTCCCATAAGAGGGATAATTCTGTGCTACCATTTACTTCCCAGAGCTCCCCATGGGATCAAGCTAAGACGGGACTTCTTTTGAAACCATGCTTTGCCTATCTTCTTCCTCTGCCATCTCCTGCTTTCCTCACTTTCTTTTGAATAAATCAACATGCACAAATCTCTTTCTTAAGCTCTGCTTTCTTGAGGCGCTTCCCTTCTCATCTAAGAGAAGTGATGACAGAAGTGGTCCCAGAAAGTCTACATCTAAGGGTGAGAATCTAGAGTTGATTCACTTGCCCCTGGCAAGTTATCAATAAGGACAAAATTAGTAGTCAGTGATTTCTAGTACACTGTAGTAGTGTAACTGCTAAGACTTTCACCTGGGTGAACTGAGATGGAATACATGTAGAAAATAACTAACTGGCTGGCTTGTACAGTATCTCCAGATATTGTACAATAGCAGATGAGATTTCAGGGATGGAGCCATCAAGACACAGAAGGTAACTGAAGTTAAGGATGTCAGGAAACTATGTGACTACGTTATCAGACAGGACATCTCCAATGAGTATACTGATGGCATCTACAATGAGAAAATAATACGAAATTAGGGGGAAAAGCCCTCAGCCTGGTATAAGCCCTTACTTAACATAAAAAACTAACTTAGAGATTGGTAGATAACCACAGGAAAGCAAGATAGTCAGATTGCTGAAAGTTGTGTTATAGGATTATTTTCAGCAGAAGATAGAGGAATGATGGGTTATAATCAGCAAAAAGGAACCTGAACAATACTGAGCAACCAATGTCCCAGAAATGTGGATGTACAATGAGGAAGACAAAGTAGTTTTCACTCAAGAGGGATCTAGGACAATCAAATTCTTAGGGTAGCTCCAAATGTGAAACCAGTGCAAGAATAACTATGAAAAGGCTAAAGACCTAAGGTAATTTTTTCTTATAGGACAAGTTCTTCAGGGCACAATGGAAAGGTTGTGGAGGAGTAAAAGCATTGAAAGATCATGAGACCAAGCACAGAGCATTACTTGGATGAAAGTTTAAGATATAAGAAAGGACTACGACAGGGGCTAGTATTTGGGTTCATGACTAAGGATGACAGAAATATGGAACATGGTGGAATTAAAGAATGTTAGGGAAAATAAAAATGCCTGATATTATAGAAGGCAGTTCAGATATAATGTCCCATTACAACCCTTCGCAGTAGGTAAGAAAAGCAAGACTGAGAAGCTAAATAATTTTCTCAAGGGTGTACAGATAGTAAAGGTAGGAGTAATGATTTTTTTTAGTACAATATTTTATTTATTCATTTTCTAATTCATTCATTCAATGAATATTTATGATTGGTCACTATGCACCAGTCACTTTTATTTTATTATTTTATTTTAATGTTATGTTATGTTAATCACCATACATTTTTACTCAGTTCTGCCTAGATCTAAACTCTATACTTTTATCATTAGGCCCAACAGTTACTCATGGTTTCAGGTGCAAATTTAGTAGGAATTGTTTAGGTTGAGTCCTCAGTTAAGTGAGGAGGGCATGACTAGCAGACAAGAGTATCTGCATGGATGGTGTTGGACCCCCTCCCCCAAAGGAATCCAAGTCCTGATATACTAGAAGAGAGCAGTTCATTTCCTAGACTTTTCTGTCTTGGTAAAAATAACAACAGTACGTAAAGGGTAGCAGAGCTTTCTAATTGGAGCTGGTTGTCATGTAGATTGGGGGCTTGGAACATTAATCCCAGAGAGAAGTCAAAAGTCATTAGTTCTCAAGAAAGACCTTTAGTCACCTTGTGGCATCAAACTAATTCTGAAGATACAAGAAATATGTGCTTTGACTTTTTAGTTAATTGAAAAACTGAAAAATTAAAATTTCACTTTGTGTATTATCAAGACTACTTTGTATTCTCTGCTGTTTCATTTGTACATCCATTAGAAGTTGCCAAGGGCTTAGGAAAGCAGATAAAAACCAAATTAATCAGTTTTCCTGCATCTAGCATCTTTGTTTTGGGAAAAAAATGTGAGATTATTGGTAGAAATATTTGGTCTGTGATCACTTGTTATGTTTTATTTGAAAAATTCCTCTCATATATAAAATCCTTATATTATTGAACATAGATTGTGTACACACACACACACACACACACACACACACAAAACTTAAAAATGCAACTAGTCACAGTATCATTTAGAACAAATAATTTCTACCTTCTTTAGGAACGAAATAAGAGTTAAGACAAGTACTCGGGCTTCTCTTTATCTGGTCAATGGCAAAAGGGCAAACCCCAGCACATTGTTTCACCATATTAATTTTTAAAGTCCAATTAAAGGTAACATCTACAACCTTTCTTCTGTTGTGTTTGCCAAATATTTTTAAACATTAAACATAGTGCTGATTGCAAGAGAAGACGAAAGCTCTTGCTGCTACACTCTGCCAGTGATAAAATCTTTGTCCCTAGGGACTTGGTAAACATTTAGCCACATGAAACAATGTATATTACACAAAAGTTCATTCTATTCCAAGGGCTTTTTAATCCAAATATAGTCTGATATTATTACTAGCTCTGATTTCATTTCCTCCTATAAAAGCATAGGCATCAGATTCTGAAATAAGAATATTAAACAAAAAAACTGAAACACGGGGCGCCTGGGTGGCTCAGTCGTTAAGCGTCTTCCTTTGGCTCAGGGCATGATCCCAGGGTCCTGGGATCGAGCACCGCATCGGGCTCCCTGCTCCACAGAGAGCCTGCTTCTCCCTCTCCCACTCCCCCTGCTTGTGTTCCCTCTCTCGCTGTCTCTCTGTCAAATAAATAAATAAAATCTTTAAAAAACAAATAAAAAAAAACTGAAACAGTCTAAACCCGAAGAAAAGCGCTTTAATGAAAATTGTTACATATTCTTACCTACTTATCAATTTGTATATCTTCATAACTTAATTCGAGGAACAAGAGCTTTGTATATTTGGTTCAGGTAGGGTAAGGATGTGGATTCTATCTATACCTATATGTACTTTCTACTACTCACCTTACCTATAACTAACTGTATCACTTGGGGCTCTTCTGGTTAGAAGTGACGAAAACAATCTTGAATTGGCTTAGCAAAATGAGGAATTTACTAAAATGATACTGGGGTATCTTACTGAGTCCAAGAAAGAATTGTATAAAATGAAAGACAAAGACACAGTTAGAACTTGTACCGGTTTTTTCCTCATATCCCATCTATCATCATGGGCCAGCTTAATCCTCTATATAACTGTGGTCTGGCTTTTCCCACATAAAGAAAAACATGGCTGTCTGGAGCTAGGGAGTTGTACATTTCACAGCTTCAATCTTAGTCTTTCAGTCTCAAATCCAAAATTCTTAGGGAAGATTCTCACTGGCCCAACTAATGAGCCATGTGTCTATTCTTGGGCATATTAACTCTGCCTAGTTATGTGGGGACCTATGTCCAGCTTGGGCAAATACCTAAGTATCTCTGAAGTACACATCTGGGACCAAGAGATGTGTTGAACATTAGAATGGAAAGAGAAAGTTCCAGAAAAGATATGCTAGACACACAGCACCATAGATGTTCCCTACCCTGAAAAATTAAATTCTCTTCTATAAGTTTATATATTAAAATTTACTAATATCACTATGCATTTTTTTTCTATTGAACTAAAAACAGTAACCATATGAAAGATAGAACTGATTTAATTTTGTTTGGTAGTCCTACAGAGCTTACACTTCTGTAGGCAAGGCTATAACTTCGAGGTTTATTTATTTATATCCTACCTTGTTCCAGAAAGAATTTAAGACAGCTTGGAAAATAAATACATGATATAATACCAGAACATAAATTAAATGTGAAACAGAAGAGGGAAAAACAGGGTGGAGACGGAATGAAATAATAAATAATGTATTCTATAATGTAGGAATACACATTTACCATAGGTAGGCTACAAAGTTATCTAATAACTTTTCTAATCACTGGCTAAGTTTTCTAATAACTTTGTCAGTTACATAATTCATAATGTACATTAGGTAGTAGACTAATTGCTTAGGAAGCATATAATAGACACATAGAAATGTATATATGACTAGAGAAAAGCTTCTGCTAAAAAATCCTTACTTAGCCTGAATTATATTCTCGATGTCACACTTCATTTATTAGGGACAAAGAGATAAAAAGTAACAATGCTAGCAAGGGGGCAAAGTGGGAGAATTCCTACTTTAGAAGTGTTCTATGATATAAATTTGAGCAGAGGCTTGAGCAAATAGATGGTGCAACTTTGAGAATATCTGAGAGAACATTCAGGCAGAGGAAACAATAAGCATAAAGCCCAGAAAATGGAGCATACATGGCATGTTCAGGAAAAGCAAGGAGGTCAGTTTGTCCAGAGCAGAATCAGGGAGGGGTAAAGTGGAGGGCGTTGAGAGGCAGGACCAGACCATGCAGGGCACTGTATGGCATGGTGAAGACTGGATGCTGTTCTAAGTGTAAAGGTAAACCATTAGAGGGTTTTGAGCAGAGAATTGATATGATCTGACTGGTTTTAAAAAGATGACTATAGCTGTTGTATAGAGAACAGACTTTGAGGAGGTAAGAATGGAAAGGAGGGAGATAGTTAAGAGGCTATTAGAGAGGTCTAGATATGAGAACAAAGTATCTTGGACTAAGGGGGAGCACGAGAGGTAAAGAAAAGTGGTCACATTTGGGATATATTTTGGAAGTAAACCTGACAAGTTTTGCTGATGGACTGAATGTAGAGTGAGAGAAGACTGGCAGTTTGAGAACAGTCTCCCAAAGTTGATGGAGATAAGCTTGGTTACTAGACACTTCTGCTAAAATTATTTATCTTGAAAGCAAGAGATAAAAGATGTTAAACTGTAAAACAGGGAAATAAATATTGTGTAACTTGAAAACCCCTCACTTTCCTTCATGGCCTCCACTGTTCATATACAACACTAGAACTACTAATCACTGCAGACAATGTTATAGTTAAAAAAACAGCGTTCTGACAGAGTGCCTTGTCATGCCTAGTGTTGCCTCTTCTCAGAAAGACCTTTTGTGCAATGAGATGGCTGAGCCCACAATACCAAATCTTCTAAGGTGATGAAACTAGAGACCTTTTAAGCAGGTCACCTACATTGGATTTGATACACACTGGTATTTCTTAATAAAAGGGACAATAAAAAGAGGAGCGAAACTGTGAAGTGCAGTGGTCTGGAAAGGGTTAATGAAATTCTCATTTTCCAAATTGGTTAATGGTTAGAGGCATTTTGTAGTTTGGAAATGAAGCACTTGGCTTTAAGGGGAGCTAGGAAGAAAGAGGGGGGGTAAGGAAAGCAAGTCCATTGGGTAGTTTATCTAGAACCATCAACAGTATTATCTAAAATCTGTAGTTTGATTAGGATGGTTTTCTAAGAATTTCATATTACAGACAAACAAAAGCTCTGAGAATTTGTTGTCAGAAGACCTGTACTTTAAGAAATGTTGGGACAAGTTTTTCAGGCTGAAGGAAAACACCAGATCTATACAAGGAATGAAGAGTACTGGAAATGAAAAATGTGTGGGTAAATACAAAACATTTTTCTTTCTCATCTTAATTTCTTTAAACACTGTACAGTTGGCTTATAACATAAATAAAATTTAAATTATGATACCCAAATCACAATGAATGGTGGGGGAAGTGAAATTATATGTGATGTAGTATAATATATGATGGCAGACTGTGATAACCTAAAAATGAATATTATAAACCTGAGTAAACACTAAAAGTAATAATACAGGAGATGTGACTAATAAGCCAATAGTATATATTAAAAACTATCAATTAATTCAAAAGGAGGCAGGAAAGAAGGCAAAAAGAACAAAGAAGAGACAAATAGAAAACAACAAGGAGCCCATGGGTGGCCCGTTGGTTAAGCATCTGCCTTCAGCTCAGGTCATGATCTCAGGGTTCTGGGATCAAGGCCCAAGGCAGTCTGCTTCTCCCTCTCCCTTTGTCCTTCCCCCACCACTCCTGCTTTCTCTCTCTCTCTTGCTTTCAAATAAATAAATAAAATCTTAAAAAAAAAAATAACAAGATGGTAGGCTTAACCCAAAGCATATTAAAATTTAAATGTAAGTGAACAAAACATTCCCATTAAAGGTAAGAAATTGTCAGACAATAAAAAATAAGAACCAATATTTACAAGGGCACACATTAAATATAAAAATACAGACAGGTTAAAAGTAAAAGAACAAAAAATATACCATGCAAACATTAAGCATAAGAAAGCTAAATTGGCTATACTCAGATCAGACAAAATCAACATCAGAACAAGAATATTACCAGACATGAGGAAAGACATCTCATAATGATAAAAAAAAAGTCAGTTTAGCAAGATGACACAATAATAGTAAATATGTACCCAACTCATAACAAAGCTTCAAAATACATATCCAAATACTGACAGAAATAAGGGAAGATATAAACAAACATATGATTGTATAAAGAACAATCATAATTAGAAATGTTAATATCCCCTTCTTAGTAGTTGATAAGAAAATTAAACAAAAAAGTAGAGAATACAAGTAGAGAAAACACACGATCCTGAAATTTGTATGGAACTATAAAAGACCCCAAATAGCCAAAGCAATAAAAACTGCAGGTATCACAGTTCCAAACTTCAAGTTATATTACAAAGGTGTAGCAATCAAAACAGTATGGTAATGGTACAAAAATAGACACATATATCAATGGAACAGAATAGAAAACCCAGAAATAAACTCATTTGGTCAATTAATCTTCAACAAAGCAGGAAAGAATATGCAATGGGAAAAAGATAGTCTCTTCAACAAATGGTGTTGGGAAAACTGGATAGCATCATGCAAAAGAATGAAACTGGACAACTTTCTTTCACCATACACAAAAATAAACTCTAAATGAATTAAAGACCTAAATGTGAGACCAGAAACCATAAAAATCCTAGAAGAGAGCACGGGGAGTAACTTCGCTGACATTGGCCATAGCAACTTTTTTCTAGACATGTCCCCTCAGGCAAGGAAACAAGAGAAAAAAGAAACTATTGGGACTACAACAAAATAAAAAGCTGCTTCTGCACAGTGAAGGAAAGAATCAACAAAACTAAAAGGCAACCTACAGAATGGGAGGAGATATTTGCAAATGACATATCTGATAAAGGGTTAGTATCCAAAATATATAAAGAAGTTATAAAACTCAACACCCAAAAAACAAATAATCTAATTAAAAAATGGAAGAAAACATGAACAGACATTTCTCCAAAGAAGACATCCAGATGGCCAACAGACACATGAAAAGATGCTCAACACCACTCATCATTAGGAAAACACAATTCAAAACTACAATGACAAAAACCAAAACAAATCAAAACTATAATGAGTTATCATCTCACACTAGTCAGAATGGCTAAAATAAAAAACACAAGAAATAACAAGTGTTGGTGAGGATGTGGAGAAAAAGGAACCCTCGGGCACCGTTGGTGGGAATGCAAACTGGTACAGCTGCTGTGGAAAACAGTGTGGAGGTTTCTCAAAAAGTTAAAAATAGAACTACCCTATGATCCAATAACTGTAGTACTAGGTATTTTCCCAAAAAATACAACAACACTAATTCAAAGGGATACACGCACCCCTATGTTTACAGTAGCATTATTTACAATAGCCAAATTATGGAAGCAGCCAAGGGTCCTTTGATAGATGAATGGATAAAGAAGATGTGGTATGTATACACACACAAAGTGGAACATTACTCAACCATAAAAAAGAATGAAATTTTGCCATTTGCAATGACATGGATGGAGCCAGAGAGTATGAGCTAAGTGAAATTAAGTCAGTGAAAGACAAATACCACATGATCTCACTCATGTGGAATTTAAGAAACAAAGCAAATAAACAAAGAAAAAGAAGAGACAAACCAAAAAACAGACTCTTAACTACAGAGAACAAACTGATAGTTACCAGAGGGGAGATGGGTGGGGGAATGGGTGAAACAGGTGATGGGGATTAAGGAGGGCATTTGTCATGAATAGCACTGGGTGATGTATGGAATTGGTAAATCACTATATCATACACCTGAAACTAATACAACTCTGTGTGTTAACTATACTGGAATTAAGATTTTAAGAAAAGTAGAGAATAGAAAACTTGAACAATCGGGGTGCCTGGGTGGGTCAGTCGTTAAGCGTCTGCCTTCGGCTCAGGTCATGGTCCCAGGGTTCTGGGATCGAGCCCTGCATGGGGCTCCCTGCTCAGTGGGAAGCCTGCTTCTCCCTCTGCCAATCCCCCTGCATGTGTTCCCTCTCTCGCTGTGTCTCTATCAAATAAATAAATAAAATCTTAAAAAAAAAAAAAGAAAACTTGAACAATCAACTTGACCAAATCAATAGTTATAGAAGAGAGAACCCATATATTCTTCTCAAGTCTGGAACATTCAATAATTCATATGTTGTATCTCAGTGAATACTTAAAAATTACAATGAAATTTAAAAAGATTGAAATCATACTGTTTGTGTTGTGACCAAAACAGAATCAAATTAGAAATCAATTACAAAAAGATATCTAGAAAAATCCCAAAGTGTTTGCCATTAAAACAAAGTATTTCTAAATAACACATAGGTCAAGTAAGAAACTACAGGAAGGGGTGCCTGGGTGGCTCAGTCAGTTAAGCGTCCAACTCTTGATTTTGGCTCACGTTATGATCTCAGGGTCATGAGATCAAGCCCCGCATTGGGCTTCGAATTCAGGCTTCACTCTCCTCCCTCTCCTGCCCCTCCTCATGCTCACTCTGTCTTTCAAATAAATAAATAAAATCTTTAAAAAAAATAGTATAGAAACTACAGAAAAACCATAAAAAATATTGAAATGAATAATAGCAAAAACACATTTGAAAAATTTAGAATGCAGTTAAAGTAGTGATTGAAGTGAAATCTATACTCTAAAAGCTTTTATTAGAAAAAAAGGTTTAAAATAAACTATCTAAGATTTCATAATAAGAAGAAAAACCTGGGATACCTGGCTGGCTCAGTTGGTAGAGAATGTGACTCTTGATCTTAGGGTTGTGAGTTTAAGCCCCACATTGGGTATAGAGCTTACTTTAAAAAAAACAAAACAAAACAAAATAACCAAAAACCCCAAAACCTCACAAATTTAAGTCAAAGAAAGCAGAGACAAGGAAATAATAACTATATGAGTGGAAATCATTCAAATAGAAAAACACAGTATTAATGGAGAAAACCAGTAAAATACACATACATCTTAACCTAGCAATTCCTAGATATACATATACAAAATCACTATCACATAATGATATCCATTAAAACAGAATTCATTAAAAAAACAAACAAACAAACAAAAAACTAGGGCTGCCTGGGTGGTGCAGTCGATTAAGTGCTGGACTCTTGATTTCAGCTCAGGTCATGATCTCAGGGTTGTGAGATGGAGCCCTGTGTTGGGCGTACAGGCTGCTTAAGATTCTCTCTCTCCCTCTCTCTCTGCTCCTCTCTCCTCTCCCCTGCTCACTTGCTCTACCTCTCTCTAAAAAAAACCCAAACAGCAAAAAAAAAAAAAAAAAAAAACCAACAAAAAACAAAAACAAACAAAAAAACTAAACTAAACTAAAAACAAATGTCAGAAATGAAGGATCTGGCTAGATACAGACATCTATATAACAGATTGCTATATATTTTTTTAATGTGGCAGCTTTACAGGTATTAATATGGCATGATCTGAGATGTCTTGTGAAGTTATAAAAGCAAGGTACACAAGAATATATAAATGATACTATCATAAGTGTAGGTGTGTGCTTTTTAAAGAATCTATGTGTGTGTTACGTATTTTTATATATTCACATATACATAAAGCATCTCTGGAAAAACATACCAGAAACTGGTATGATAGTGGCTGCTTCTGGAGAAGAGACCTATGTGGTTTAGATATGAAGGTAGTATTACATTTCAGTGAATATTCTTTTGCCTGTTAGAATATAGTATAAACGTTCCCTTTTTTTTTTTTTTTTTTTTTTTTTTTATTAAAGATTTTATTTATTTGACAGAGAGAAAGACAGCCAGAGAGGGAACACAAGCAGGGGGAGCGGGACAGGGAGAAGCAGGCTTCCCGCTGAGCAGGGAGCCCGATGCGGGGCTCGATCCCAGGACCCCGGGACCATGACCTGAGCCGAAGGCAGACGCTTAACGACTGAGCCACCCAGGCGCCCCTAAACGTTCCCTTTTTAAAAAAATATTTTAAGCATAAGAAATAAAGGTAACAAATATCATAAAATAAGAAATAGGGATAATAAAACAAAAAGGATGGAGTTTCTGAAATCCTTGTTACGTTATATAGACAGCTTGGCTTCCTATATCTGCAGCCTCCTTTGAGGCTGCAGGCCCTTGTTTATCTAGATAGGACAGCCAAGAAACAAAGAGATTCTGTGGCCTTTTTCTCTTTACCCTTACAGTTGTGTCTAAAGCAAACATGGCAGGAGTCCTTTGCTATATACCTAAAGGGATTAAAAAGGTACACATGGACAAGCTCACAGGAATCCCCATTTATTGCTAAAGTAGCCCAAACTCAGGCATCTTTTTTTGAGTGTGCAGATTCCATCTAAGCTTCTGTGTATCCTTTGCTCTTTATCTATGATGGAGAAAAAAAGAAATGGTGCAGTAATTGCTTCATGACCACATACATGCACAGGGTAGTCACAAAAGCTAGCAGTCAGAAATTGGTATTGTGGTGTTTTCCCTATGTCAAGAACCCAGGGAAAGGCAATTGCAGGAAGTAAAATAAAAATATTTACCTTTCCTTGTATAAAATATTGAATTCTCCAGATTTTAAAATTAAAGTTACCTTCTATGTTCAGAACTACAGGAAAGGTATGACTCTATTTATAGCCCTCCAAACACCCAAGTTCTATTTTATCCTCTAGAATAATTTTCCCTCTCTGATTTTATCACATTCTGAAACAACGGTAACATTTTTGGGGTGTGGTTTAAATTTCTTTTCTATTTTAGTAAATAGAAATTGAAATTCTGTCACTCTTGGGTCAGCATATTTTATAAAAGGCTATAAAAACTGACCTCCTCTTTAGATAAATATGTTTATAAAGCACCTAACTTGTCTTATTGAAATCACTCACAAAATAAGTAATTCTTATTTGATTCATTTGTTCTAACAGTACCATTAATATAGAAAAAGTGATATGCTAATGATGTACTATATGGTGACTAACATAACATAATAAAATTAAAAAAAAAAAAGAAGTGATGTGACTGAAGTTAGGATTTGGAATTCATCTTATGAATTCTTAAGTATTTCATGAGGTACTCCATTTAAATGTCCATTGACTTCCTTTACCCATGAGTAAACTATAACATTCTTTTCAGGCAAAGCAGTAATTAGTTCCTTTAGGTATGTAAATAAGCATTACAGTAATAGAGAGCGAAAGCAGATATGAATCCATGTATCATTTCTTGAAAAATGGAGATGGGTTGATATTTAGCTCAAAGTAGGAAAACATCACTTGAATTAGTTTAAACTTTGGGAAAGGATTAGTCCACAGCCATGGAAAGCTAAACCTGGCTTCTAAATCAATCAAGAAAATACTTCAGTTTACCTCCAGACAACAGTAACTAACCAACTAAAAAAGTGACTACCTTTCTTCTCTATCTTCAGTGTCAAAGCTAAAGAGAAAATTTTTGTATAAAACCAGACTGATCTTAGTTTAGGGGATTTATAATACACTATATATAATTTATGTTGTCTTTTGCTTGTTTATCAGTTATTTATTTTGTCCAAGTATATAAGAAATGCGGCTATGGGTGAATGAGGCAAGAGCTAAAAATGCCTAATGTCAATGGTAACAAAATTCTATCTCATTGAGTTATAGTTAAAATAATTAACTCAAATATTCCTCATATGACATGAAAATGTCAGTGGGGAAACATAAATGATTAAGCTCAAATATATTCCTTCATCTGAAAATTTTATACCTTCCTCTCTCTAGAGCGTTCTCAAAGAGAAAAATAGTATGAGTTGCAAAGGTGGAATGTTTAGTAAGAACCCAGGAGAAAAGTAAGAATTGTCAATACTGTAGGTAGAAAGACTTTCTTTAGAGACTACTTTCTACAAATACAAAAACCAAACAAACAAAAAAACAAAAAAACTCTGCTGCTTTAATAAAGGACATTGATCCAGTCACATTATAAAACATGTACAACAATACTTTATGTATTGTATCTGCTCACAGATAAATAAACATGTAGTGGAAATATAAAAACATGTATAAGAATGAAAACACTGGATTTGTACAACACTATAGAAGGAGGGAGGGAAGAGAATGAGATAGGAGAGGAACACAGTGGGAACAGTAATTGTATTTATAATGCTTAACTGAAGGAGAAAGAGCAGCAGCAGGAAATCAGGCATAGTGCTAATATTTCACAAAGCTGGGATTAAGTCCATAGGTGTTCATTATATTTTCCTCTACGCTCATCTGTATATTTAAAATATTTCACAATAAAATAAAATACCATTTATAATAGCCAACAAAACACATATGCTATAAATACAGCAAAAATATACCAAATATTTATGAAAAAAATTTTAAGACTTTACTAGAAGACAGTAAGAAAGATATAAATAAGTGGAGAGATAATAATACATGTTTACGGATAGAAAGATTCTGTATTTTAAAGAGAGCAGTTCTCCCCCAAATTAATCTATAAATTTAAAAATTTTAATAGACTTTTCCTTGAATTTGACAAGTGATCATAAAATACATATGGAAAAGCAAAGAGCAAAGAATGGCCATTATACCCATGAAGAACAAGTTGGGGGAATTGTTCTACTGAAAGTCTTCTCCAATAGCAACACTTATTAAAGCCAAGATAAAGACACAGTGACAGTAGCACAGGGATCAACAAAAAAAGAGAGAACACAGAAACAGACCTATCTATTATGAAAACTTCATTTACAACACAGCTGGCAGTAATGATCAATGAGGAAAGGTTAGACTAATCAGTCCCATGGTGGGACAGTTGGGTTTCAATATGGAAAAAAATGAAACTGCTTCCCACTATATAGTGAATCACTTCCAGGTGGATTATAGTCCTAAGTGTGAGAGACAAACTATAAAAGCTTTAGAAGACGGTATGAAATAAATTTTTTATAATATTATAGCAGGGAAGGATTTCTTCAACAAAAGACTATTAAACAAATGCTTCACTTGTTTCAACAAAGTGCTTCAACAAAGCACTATTTAAAAAAAAACAAAGATTGATAATTGAATCACATTAAAATTACGAACATTTGTAAAACAAAGCACGGTAAAACAAAACAAAACAAAAAAAACACAACTTTTAAAGATAAGCCACAACGTTAGAAAAGATGTTTGCAATATACACACATTCAATAAAGGATTCATATCCAGAATATTTAAAAAACTCCCCAAATCAATACAAAATGACAAACACATAGAATAGTTGGCAAAAGAGAAGAGCTCTTCAGAGAAGAGAAAACACAAATGGCTCATAAACATGACAGTCTTATTATTACGAGATAACTGCAAATTAAAACCAAAAAATACCATTTCAGATCAATAAGACCCATAAAATATTGACAATATTTAAAAAATCCAAGCAAATCTAAGTTTTGCCAAAATGTGAAACAAGAGTAATTCATGATACTGTTAGTGAAAGCAAAAACCAGTAAAGGCACTTTGGAAAGTAAGTCTGGTGTTTCTAATAAAGCTGAACATGCACATATCCTCTGACCCAGTAATTCCACTCCCAGGTGAACACAGCCTAGAAAATACAGCCTAGATGTGTGTGTACATCAGATACACATAGAAAAATTTTCTTAGTAGCACTGTTCCTAATGGCATAAACCATAAAAGAGCCTCATTTCCACCAACAGTGAAATGGATATTCCATAGCAGTGAAAATAAAAAGGAAACTGTAGTCTACATTTATCATGACTGATATTTACAAACATAATTGTATACTAAAGAAGCAAGCATAGAATACACATATGATGGTTCCATGCAGGTCAAGTTTAAAACCAAGCAAAACTGAAGACTGTACGATTTAGGAATCCATACATAGCTGGAAAACTTGTAAAGGAAAGAAATAGATGCATTACAACAAAATTCAGCATGGTGGTAAAGTCTGAGGAAAGCAAGGGTGATGGCACAGAGGTGCTTTTACTATACTGGTGTGTCCAGAAATCAGCTGCATTTCTATATACTAACAATGAGGCAGAAGAAAGAGAAATTAAGAATTGATCCCATTTACAATTGCAACAAAAACTGTAAAATACCTAGGAATAAACCTAACCAAAGAGATAAAGGATCTGTACTCTAAAAACTACAGAACACTTATGAAAGAAATTGAGGACACAAAGAAATGGAAAAACATTACACGCTCATGGATTAGAAGAACAAATATTGTTAAAATGTCTATGCTACCCAGAGCAATCTACACATTCAATGCAATCCCTATCAAAATACCACTGACATTTTTCAAGAGCTGGAACAAATAATCCTAAAAATTGTACTGAACCAGAAAAGACCCTGAATAGCCAAAGAATGTTGAAAAAGAAAACCAAAGCTGGTGGCATCACAATGCCGGACTTCAAGCTCTATTACAAAGCTGTCATCATCAAGACAGTATGGTACTGGCACAAAAACAGACACATGGATCAAGGAAACAGAATAGGGAGCCCAGAAATGGACCCTCAACTCTATGATCAACTAATCTTCGACAAAACAGGAAAGAATATCCAATGGAAAAAAGTCTCTTCAACAAATGGTGTTGGGAAAATTGGACAGCCACATGCAGAAGAATGAAACTGGACCATTTTCTTACGCCATACACAAAAATAAACTCAAAATGGATGAAAGACCTAAATGTGAGGCAGGAATCCATCAAAATCCTAGAGGAGAACACAGGCAGCACCCTCTTTGACCTCGGCTGCAGCAACTTCTTGCTATACACATCTCCAAAGGCAAGGTAAACAAAAGCAAAAATGAACTGTTGGGACGTCATCAAGATAAAAAGCTTCTACACAGCAAAGCAAACAGTCAACAAAACTAAAAGGCAATGTACGGAATGGGAGAAGATATTTGCAAATGACATATCAGATATAGGGCAAGTATCCAAGATATATAAAGAACTTATCAAACTCAACACCCAAAAAACAAATCATCCAGTCAAAAAATGGGCAGAAAACATGAACAGACATTTCCCCAAAGAAGACGTACAAATGGCCAACAGACACATGAAAAAATGCTCAACGTTACTTGGAATCAGGGAAATACAAATCAAAACCACGATGAGATACCACCTCACACCAGGCAGAATGGCTAGAATTAACAAATCAGGAAATGACAGATGTTGGCAAGAATGTGGAGAAAGGGGAATCCTCCTACACTGATGGTGGGAATGCAAGCTGGTACAGCCACTCTGGAAAACCGTGGAGTTTTCTTAAGAAGTTAAAAATAGAGCTACCCTATGACCTAGCAATTGCACTACTAGGTGTTTACCCCAAAGTTACAAATGTAGTGATCCGAAGAGGCACCCACACCCCAATGTTTATAGCAGCAATGTCCACAATAGCCAAACTATGGAAAGAGGCCAGATGTCCATCGACAGATGAATGGATAAAGATGTGGTGTGTGTGTGTACACACACACACACACACACACAATGGAATATTACTCAGTCATCAGAAAGGATGAAATCTTACCATTTACATTGACATGGATAGAACTGGAGGGTATTATGCTGAACGATGTAAGTCAATCAGAGAAAGACAATTATCATATGGTTTCACTCACATGTGGAATATAAGAAACAGCACAGAGGATCATAGGGGAAAGGAGGGAAAACAGAATAGGAAGAAATCAGAGAGGGAGACAAACCATGAGAGACCTGTAACTGTAGGAAACAAACTGAGGGTTGCTGAAGGGGAGGTGGGCAGGGGGATAGGGTAACTGGGTGATGGACATTAAGGAGGGCACGTGATGTGATGAGCACCAGGTGTTACATGCAACTTATGAATTACTGAACTTTACATATGAAACTAATAATGTATTATATGTTGGCAAATTGAATTTAAATAAAAAAATAATAAGTTGCTTAAAAACAAAGATCATGGTGTATCCTATTAAGTTGGGTAGTATGTACATGTACAAGGATGTTTGTTCCATTAATCTTATAATCACATGCCCATGTTTTATTCTCTTTCATATGAATATAATATTTAACCATTTTAAAAATGACTTCTAAAAAAGTCTGATGTTAATAAAGACAACTTAAATGCATTCACCCTAGGAGCTAGTGGTAGCAGAACATTTTAAAAGGGACTTTAAGAGCGAAATAAGTCAATCAGAGAAAGACATGTATCATATGACCTCACTGATATGAGGAATTTTTAAAAAAATTTTTTTATTGTTATGTTAATCCCCATACATTACATCATTTGTTTTAGATGTAGTGTTCCATGATTCATTGTTTGTGCATAACACCCAATGCTCCATGCAGAACGTGCCCTCTTTAATACGCATCATCAGGCTAACCCATCCTCCCACCCCCCTCCCCTCTAGAACCCTCAGTTTGTGTTTCAGAGTCCATTGTCTCTCATGGTTCGTCTACCCCTCCGATTTCCCCCCCTTCATTCTTCCCTTCCTGCTATCTTCTTTTTTTTTTTTTTCCTTAACATATATTGCATTATTTGTTTCAGAGGTACAGACCTGAGATTCAACAGTCTTGCACAATTCACAGTGCTTACCAGAGCACATACCCTCCCCAGCGTCTATCACCCAGTCACCCCATCCCTCCCACCCCACCCCCCACTCCAGCAACCCTCAGTTTGTTTCCTGAGATTAAGAATTCCTCATATCAGTGAGGTCATATGATACATGTCTTTCTCTGTTTGACTTATTTCGCTCAGCATAATACCCTCCAGTTCCATCCATGTCGTTGCAAATGGCAAGATCTCATTCCTTTTGATGGCTGCATAATATTCCATTGTATATATATACCACATCTTCTTTATCCATTCATCTGTCGATGGACATCTTGGCTCTTTCCACAGTTTGGCTATTGTGGACATTGCTGCTATAAACATCGGGGTGCACGTACCCTTTTGGATCCCTACCTTTGTATCTTTGGGGTAAATACCCAGTAGTGCAATTGCTGGATCGTATGGTAGCTCTATTTTCAACTTTTTGAGGAACCTCCATACTGTTTTCCAGAGTGGCTGCACCAGCTTGCATTCCCACCAACAGTGTAGGAGGGTTCCACTTTCTCCGCATCCCCGCCAACATCTGTCATTTCCTGACTTGTTAATTTTAGCCATTCTGACTGGTGTGAGGTGGTATCAGATATGAGGAATTCTTAATTTCAGGAAACAATTGAGGCTTGCTGGAGTGGTGGGGGGTGGGAGAGATGGGGTGGCTGGGTGATAGACATTGGGGAGGGTATGTGTTATGGTGAGCGCTGTGAATTGTGTAAGACTGTTGAATCACAGACCTGTACCACTGAAACAAATAACACATTATATGTTTAAAAAAAAAAAAAAAGAAGAAGATAGCAGGAAGGGAAGAATGAAGGGGGGGAAATCGGAGGGGGAGACAAACCATGAGAGACTATGGACTCTGAGAAACAAATTGAGGGTTCTAGAGGGGAGGGGGATGGGGGGATGGGTTAGCTTGGTGATGGGTATTAAGGAGGGCATGTACTGAATGGGGCACTGGGTGTTATACACAAACAATGAATCATGGAACACTATATCAAAAACTAATGATGTAATGTATGGTGATTAACATAACATAATAATAAAAATAAATAAATAAATAAATAAATAAATAAATAAATAAATAAATAAATAAAAGGGACTTTAAGTAGGTCATAAATGTCCAAAGAGCCAATGGGAAGAAAGAGCACTAATAAAGTAAGAATGAGAGATCATAAAATAGGAAAATATTAAAATGAACATTTGGGCATGAAAAACAGATGTTGTAATTTCAACATCCATTTATATGACTAAATAGTTCACTAGACAAAGCTAACAAGAGAATTAGTGAATTGCAAAATAAGGGGAAAGAAATCTCCCAAAGTGCAATAAGAGAAATAAAAAGATGGAGGTTGTGAATGAGAAGTCAATAGAAATGGAAGATAAAATACAGAGCTCTAACATAATAGGAAGCACCAGGAAAAGAGAATAGAGAAAACTAAAGAAGCAATATTTGAACAGATAAGGCTGAGAATTTTCCAAACATACAGAAAAGTACTAATTGCCAGATTACAAAGGCCCACCAAGCATCATGTAGGAGTTAAAAAGAAAAAAAAAATCACACTCTGACCCACATTATAATGAAGCCACAGGGCATTAAGGAAAAAAGAGAAAAACAATAAGAGCTACTTCCCAGGAAATACATTATCTTAAAAAAAAAAAAAAAAAAAGACAGGCAGATTGACAGCATATTTCTCATTAGTATCAAAATATGAAGAAATTGTAGAGCAAAGAATAAAAGTAAACTTAAAATTTTATCACAAAGAGAGTGAAAAAAGACTATTTTCAGACATATAAAAACTAAAATTTTACTATCCACAACCTTTGTTAGAAGCAATACTTACAATGTACTCTATCAAGAAGAAAATGAAACCCTAGAGGAAGCGGTGAACAAAAACAAAATGAGCAACGATATTAACGTGGCATGGTAGTGAATATGGTTAATTACTGATTATAAAATAAGTATAATAATAAGAATTTGTGTGTTTAAAAACTTGTGTGATGAGACACTACAGTGTACAGAGTGTAGACTTTGAAATAAGACTGAGTTTGAATATGAACAAAAGTTCTCTGTAAAACTAAATCTAACTTGACTAAAGAACACTTATGACATCAAAGAAATCTGATTTATATTGTTTTTGTTGACCAATTGTTATTTTTAAAAGATGAACAAGAGAAGAGCAATACAGCTGAAAAGAAAACTGAGGTTTTTAGACCAGTTTAACTTTTGTTAAAAATCTTAAGCAGAAGATATTCAGAAAAATAATCTTCATACAGCTCAAGAAAGTTTTTCATGGATGGTTAGTTTGAATATTCAATCAGAAAGTAAATACATAATGTCTTTGCAAAACTATTTCTATCTCTTAAAATGTTCTGATAGAAATGCTATCAGACAAAACATAGATAAAATAATAAGATTGTTTTGGAGACAGCTGTCCCATTAGGCCAGGAAGAAAACTAAAACCATGGGTTGGTAAAGTTGACAAATTTCTTTTAATTGCTTATGATAATAGGAGGTATAGAGCAGGATTAAATCTTGCTTGATTTCGCTGGGTCAGAGCTGAAAACTATGCAATTCAATTACATTCTTAGTTCTGTAACTATTTAAGTGCTTCCTATATGTGCAGGCCTTTAACAATTTACAGTGAATTGTTCTTATCTAAAATCACCTCCTTCCCATCATTTGACAAGCCCTCCAGCCCCTTTAGATTCCTAAAAGATGGCCACCAAGCTCAATCTTGTGTTTTTTTTTTTTTTTTTTAAGATTTTACTTATTTATTTGAGAGATAGAGAGAGAGAGAGAGGGAGAGTGCGAGCGTGCAGAGCAGTAGAAAGAGGGAGAGGGAGAAGCAAGCTCTCTGCTGAGCAGAGAGCCCGATGCGGGGCTCAATCCCAGGACCCTCGGATCATGACCTAACCTGAAGGCATATGCTCTCTACCAGCTGAGCCACTCAGGCGCCCCTCAATCTTGTACTTTCTAGATAACAAGCTCAAGTTCTAACACAATGGGTCTTTCTCTGGGTTCCCCCCAAAAGATTTCATCAAAGGTTTTCACCCGGCAAGCAATTACTTCTTTCTCACTAGGATCTCTCCTTTTTATTTGTCATTTCTATTTTATTGTTAATAACTACTATTTCTAAGGCTTTGGTTATTTTACTCCATTCCCACTCTAAGTATTTCTCTCTTCTGTTATTTTGGGAAGGTTTACTGAAGTCAAAGTATTTTCATCACACATTCATTTAACAAATATATACTGGGCAATTACCCTGTGCCAGGCTCTATCCTGGTCAGATCATGTTAAGTTTCTGCTCAAACCTTCTCATGGCTTCCCATCACATTCTGAGAAAAGCCCAAGTCTTTAGTTGATCTACAAACTCACCTTCCCTCATCCTCCACAATCTCTCCAGCCTTTTCTCAGTTACTCTCACTCACTCCACTCTGTACACTGGCCTCATTCTTGCTGTTCCTCTTATAGGCCGTATTCCTACCTTGGAAACTTTGTATTTACTGTTCTATCTGCCTGGATCACTCTTTCCCCAAACATCCACATGACTCCCTTCTTTCCTTCTCACTTTACTCAAATGATAGCAAGCACTCCTTTGACCTTACATTAGATTTTCAGTCTCAATTTTTCACTCTTCTGCACTAGTATTATATATCCATACTCTGGCCTCATGGTGGCCAGAATATAAATCCTTGCCCCTAGACTTTAGCCTTGACCATGTGATTTGTTTGGGTCACTGGAATGTCAGGAGACATGGTTCAAGCCGACTTAAAATGGCTTGAACTGCTAGGCCTGGTCTCTTGTCCTCCTGCATTTAGCCATGTAATATAACATGATTTGGTATTCCACTAGTGCCAGAAAGTTGAGAGACACATGGAAAATACCTGTAACTGAGCCATAAACTGCAACCAAGTCTAGCCTGGATTATTTGAACACCAGGAAACCCAGAGATAATGTCTGGTGTCATGAGTCACGAATTTTAGGTAGTTTCTTATACATATTACTATGAAAATAGCAAATAGAAATTGAAAACTGCCAACATCCAGATTATCCTCATCCCCTTTCCTTATTTTCTTCATAGGACTTAAAGTACTATGTATTTTATTACTTCTTTGTATATTGTCTATACTCCAATATATACAGATGTACACACACATATACACACAAATAAGAGCTCCATGAAGGAAGTAATTTTTGTCCATTCTGTTTATTGTTATTATCCCTATATAGCAAAACAGGATCTGGCACAAAGCAGGTGCTCAATAAACGTTTGTTGAATGAATAAGTAAATAAGACAAAGGCCCTGAACTCAGGAACTTACATTTTAGTGGGAAAAGCCAGAGAACTAACAAGTATACAAATCATAATATTTAGATAGCATGAGTGTCATGAGGAAAATAAAACAGAGGAATGGAATAGAAAATGTTGGAGTACAACAGGAAGGGCTAGAACAGATGATAAAAATGTTACCATGAAGGGGTATTGTATAAGCTGAATCCTAAATAAAGAGTCCTTCATGCATCTGAAAGAAGACTAACTAGGCAAAATGCAAGGGCACTGAGGCAGGAGCAATATTTCTGTCCAACAATCTTCAACAGGAAGAAAGCCTAGAGTGGTAGGAGATAAAGAAGAAGTAGACAAACACCTGATCACCTAGGGCTTCATTGGCCTCAGAATAGTCTTTGGATTTCGTCCTAATTATAGCTGGAAGCTTTTGGAGAGGTTTATGCAGGGAAACACGTGGTTTTTAATGTCACTTAGTTTATAATATGAATTGTAAGGGGCAATAGGGAAGTAGGGAGGTGAGCATGGTGGTCAGGCCTAGGATAGAAGTAGTGGCAGAGTGGGTGAAGTATTTGGGATATCTCTTGAATATAAACCCAGCAGGATTTACTGATTGAATAGATGTGATGTACAAGAAGAGAGAGGCATCTGGAGCTGGGGAGAAAGGAATCACAGATGACCCACTTGTTTCTGGTTTGAACAATTTACCAAACAGTAGTTTTGTTAATTGAGTTGAAGATGAGCAGTTATGAGGGAAAAGACATCATGAGCTCCATTTTGTACATTTATTGATCAATTTCTCCATACAAGGCACTGCTACGCAGATGACTCAGCTATCTGTTCTCAAGAACACTTATGCCTTTGTCAGTTGCTAAATAGAATCAATAGTTTCACTATCTAGATACTACTGGACTCCACTCAGACAAAAATAAATAAATAAATAAAACAGGCCATGGCAGATGTTATTAGTCTCCCTTCCTTCTAATTAAGAGAATTCTGGTTTATGTGTTTGGTTTAGTCTGGTGGGGGGAGCTATGTGAACAGTTAAAGATACTTATCTCATACACCAATTATGTTTTTAAAAAAGGAGGGGGGAGAATACATATGTGAATCCGCTTGAGTATACTTTTTAAAAAAATCTCTAGAAGGATAAAAAGGAGACTAATACCAATGGTTACCTATTTTGTGGTACTGGGTTAGGGAGGCATGACAGTGGAAGAATAAAGGAGATTTGATAGACAACAGAGACTTTCAATATATACAGCTTTACACTTTGATGTTTTAAGTTTGAGAATGTATTGGTTATTAAAAATAAAAGGAAAAAAATTCTTAAGAAAATTCTCACCTTCCTAGATTCCCTCACAGCTAAGAGTGATCAGGTGACAGTCCTAGCCAATAAGATATAAATAAAAGTCCCTGAAGAAGTCTTCTCTTTCCTGATAAACACAAGTCTAGCAAGATGAATTTTGTCCTTTGCTATTTCTCCTTTCTGCTTACCTGGGATGTAGATAGAATGTCTGCAGTTGGAGTAACTATTTTGACTAAAAAAACAAAGCTGCGTACTAAAGATGGAAGAATAGGAAGTTGCCAGAAGGAACCTGGGTCCTTGATGACTTCCTCACGTAGCTGAATGAGCTCTGAATTGCCTACTTCTGGGCTATTTATTTTATGAGAAAATACTGGCTTAATCTCTGTAGTTCAGATAAAGTTATAACCGATATAGTCTTAGAATCCACATTAAAGTCTATACATAATACAAAGGAGGCAAATAGGTGCTCACAAGGAGAGTAAAGGGTGTCATAAGAAACATAATGTCACTAAGGCACTTCTAAGTTAACTCCTAAGAACAGAATAGTATTAACAAGTAATCATAATTTCCAAGTATCATAATTATCCATTCTGATATATGTTTGGATTGCTGGATTCCTCATATAAGTAATGTGAAGGTGTCCCCCATTGATTTCTTATTTTATATAAGTCATAGGAAGATATTGTGAAAAGCACAGGGCTGAATATCTAAAGAGAATTTTAGTTCTTGGTCATGTCTAACCATAACCTTTAGGTATAGTTCAGGATTTTGTATAAAATCACCCTGTTAACACTAATTTTAAAATATGAGTTACAAAATAGACTTAAATCGGAGGGGGAGAAGAACCATGAGAGACGATGGACTCTGAAAAACAAACTGAGGGTTCTAGAGGGGAGGGGGTTGGGAGGATGGGTTAGCCTGGTGATGGGTATTGAGGAGGGCACGTTCTGCATGGAGCACTGGGTGTTATGCATAAACAATGAATCATGGAACACTATATCTAAAACTAATGATGTAATGTATGGGGATTAACATAACAATAAAAAAAAATTAAAAAAAAAAAAAGACTTAAAAAATTACAAACCCTCAAGTCCTACTATTATAACTAAAAAGGAATATTATAAGATGATGATATTTTAAGACGAAGATGACATTTCAAGAATTAAGCCCACAATATGAATTATTCCTATGCTCATGTTTCATTTACTGCTTTTAATTTCTTTTACAGGATGCTATCTTCCTAACGTATTTATAAGAAGAGAAAACATTTATGTTAAAGACATCCTTTCAACCATACTCTGCCCTGGAATGAGGTATGTCATTCAGTATAACATATATTTTGGCCCTTCTATTTATAACACTATAGATAGAAAAAGAAACATTTTTGAGAAATAGAGCTAGTGTGAAATCAAATATTGCAGTGATAATGCAGCACATTTCTTTCCAACTAAAAATAGAAATAAATTTTATTTCAAAGATTTTGAGTCATCTTTCTAAATCAGACTATCACATGGCCAGGATATTGTAAAAACTTCAAAAAACTGAACTGATGTAGAAATTTTTTTCAAATATTTGGATAAGAAAGAAAAATAGGATTCCTGCTCTGCTCTAAGTATACTTACTTATAGTATGTTGATCTTAACCATAAGACTTGTCTGTAATTAATTTCCATGAAATTGACCAGATAATGGCAAAAGTTTTCATTAAGCAAAAACTCTTTCTTACCCAGGAGCATTTATTGTTTCTGTGCTACAAGTAGCCATGTCAAATGGTTACCAACTGATTGACAATTCTGGAGAGGATTTCTATATAGTTTTAAAATTAGATGTTCTTGGAAGTTAGTAAAAATATGTAGTCAAATCCAGGCAGGACTGCAACCCAGGAAATCATTTAATCAAAATTTAGTGATACAAAATATATAGTCAACCCAAATTTCATCTCTTACAGGTAAAGAAAGACTAAATTCAATACAAAATACTTTAAAATCTTGATCAAAAATCTCAGTAAGTAAAAGTTTATTAACTAAGAAATGAGTATTCTCTGAATAGTTCGTTGGGGAAGATTTTTGTTTTGCTGTTTTTTGTTTTTTTTTTTCCTGAGCTTTGTGGTTAGGAAGCTTTTCCTGGGCAGATCCAGTCACATATATATAGACTGATCATCAGCATTTGGGAAGAGCAGTACAAAATGCTCTAAGACTATTCAATTGTTATTTTGATGAGGCCATTTTTAAGAGAAATGAGGTATAAGCTTTCGTGAAGTGAATAGCTACTGGGAAAAAAAAGTGCATGCCTATAATTATCATATCTATGTTGGTTTACAAATCCTGAAACAATTTCATAAATGGTAATGCAATACATACTATATTCCTAAGTAGTTCTGTATGATATACGTTTGTCATACATTTCATTCTCCTTAATGTTTAGATTCTCAGATTTGGTAGTCAAAAGAAACATGCAGTGATGCTGAAGAAAAAAACCAATACTAAAGAAACCTAACAATCCTGCTCCTCTACCTTTCCACAAAAGTTCCAGTCCATAACCTCTGAAGCAAAAGTCCATATTTACTATCAGACTCAAATTTTACACTTCAGCTTCTTAGTTTTTCATAGTTTAAACCCAAAGAACGGTTAATATCCTTAAGATTTGTAGGGAAAGAAGCAATCAGGAAAGGCACTTTAAGTCCTAATTTCAGTCGCTTCTATGAGAACATATACAGAGATATCACAAATTCCAAGTTAGTACTGTTTCACTATCTCCAGTGCTTAAGTCATTCCTGAGCAATAAGTGAAAGGACACAGAAAGGTGCATTAACTCTTTCAAGTCACTTGGGAACTCTTTGATGTACAGCTACTGAAAGGCACTAAGTGTGCTCCTAAGTGCATGACTTACTATCTCAGGTCACTCAAGTACTAGGGAGAAAACACTCCATTGCTGTTTAACATTATATATGAGATTTTGCTGCTTTTTAAACTGGGTCTATGCAAGTTATAGGAGTTGAAACTCAAATGGAAATATATATCAAAGAAGTTACTAAGTCTCAGAAAATAATAAAACTATCAGGCAACCATGAAGCTCAGAATTGGTATTATCTTGATAATGAAATCTTAGATGTTTGCATGTGAAATGAGACCATTTGTTTAAATTGATTGTGACACTGTTTTAAAAACTGAAGAGGAGCTATATCTATCTATATCTATATTGATATCAATATCTCCTACATACAGTATAATGTAGGAGAAATGGAATAAGTAAATATTTCATAAAGCATTGAATGCATGTACAAATGTGATTAGAAGACAAAGACTGTTGAGATCAAATATCCATCTTAAAATTTCAGGGCTTTGGTGGTTAAAACAGTAAGAGAAAAACAACATTGTTTTGCTCTTAGAACCTGTTTCTAATCAACTGAGCTACTCCTATGGGGTCAAATAAAAATGATTAGCTTATTAAAAGCATAGCTTTGCTATTTAATAAGCAAAAATGATTGAAAATTCTGCTCCAGATCCTGATAATTTTAGTGTTTCTAGTTAAGCTTGCAAAATTGCATTCATTATTAGTGTCTAGATTCATTAACAATTCAATTTATAGATATTAATGCTTATAATGCATGCTTCACTTGCCAAAACTTGAAGAGAAATTGTTTCAATTAGCTTTCATGGATCATGAATCCTACCGGCTGGGTATTTTTAGACAAAAGATACAAACACATCCCCAAGCAATGCTAATGCACAGCTGGGACTCCTGTGTAAGGTCACTTGAGCTAACAGTTTAAAAGGAAAAACAGTAAATGAATTTTACCCAGATGAGCAAGACAGGAACAGTCTTCTGTTTCCAACCAAATATTTGAAAGGCACATACACACCTTAAGTAAAATGGTAACAGAATTATTTGCTTATGCAATTTCTAGAAGATAAAACCACTAAATAGAAATTGGCAATCTAAACTCAGCAAGCAGTATTCAGCATATAAGACAATGTGAGGACTCTCAGGGACAGATCTTATATTGTCCCTTTGTAGAAAAGAAAGGGGAGTTCTTAGAAGTCTTAAGCTTAAGAGATATGCAAATTCTATCACTTGCATAAAGGTCAAGCTTTAGTGGTAGAAGAATAAAAAATAGATTGATGTCCCAGATGATCCAGATGACCATTCAGATTTACGGATAATTATTATCTCCACTTCATTTTCCACTGCAAATAACTAGCTCAAAGTTGCTCTTTATTGTTAGTGGCAAAGGGTACTCTTGGGTAGAAGAGCTATTCTTTGGAGGATATCCACTTTTTTCAGGTACACTTTTCTCATACAAATCTTCATGTAAACTGAGGACACTAGCCCATTCTCATACTTTTCACTTAGTGCAGTGTATTTTAGCATAGAATAGTAAAGCATAGTATAGCATTGCATTTCCATCCCCATTGTTCATACGTTGGAATTTAGTGGCGTATCAAGAGAATTAGGTGATTTTTTACCTTAAAACTAAGACGTAATTTGTCTTCAATAAAGTGCTGGCTAATGTCACATACTCAAGAACAGAATGAATAATAATTCTTGGTTGCCTCAAGAATGATTCTTAGTTGCCTACATTTCTATTCCTTCAAGGATCCCATGAGAGAATCTTAGAAAACTTTAAAGTTAGTAGTATAAAATCAAAATAAAGTTTGAGAAGACTGTAAGATTCTAGAAAGACATTAATGTCATAAAGGTACAGTTAAGAAAGAGAGCATGAAGAGCATATAAAGACTTCAGGAACATTTTATTTTTTTAGATTTTTTTTTATTATGTTATATTAGTCACCATACAGTACATCATTTGTTTTTGATGTAGTGTTCCACGATTCATTGTTTGCGTATAACACCCAGTGCTCCATGCAATACGTGCCCTCCTTAATACCCATCACTGGGCTAACCCCCCAACCCCCTCCCCTCTAAAACCCTCAGATTGTTTCCCAGAGTGCATAGTCTCTCATGGTTCCTCTCCCCCTCTGACTTTCCCCCCTTCATTTTTCCCTTCCTTCTCCTAATGTCCTCCATGCTATTCCTTATGTTCCACAAATAAGTGAAACCATATGATAATTGTCTTTCTCTGCTTGACTTATTTCACTCAGCATAATCTCCTTCAGTTCCATCCATGTTGATGCAAATGTTGGGTATTCATCCTTTCTGATGGCTGAGTAATATTCCATTGTATATATGGACTACATCTTCTTTATCCATTTGTCTGTTGAAGGGCATCTTGGCTCCTTCCACAGTTTGGCTATCGTGGACATTGCTGCTATGAACATTGAGGTGCATGTGGCCCTTATTTTCACTACATCTGTATCTTTAGGACAAACACCCAGTAGTGCAATTGCTGGGTCCTACGGTAGCTCTATTTTTAACTTTTTGAGGAACCTCCACACTGTTTTCCAAAGTGGCTGTACCAACTTGCATTCCCACCAAAAGTGTAGGAGGGTTCCCCTTTCTCCATAACCTCTCCAACATTTGTTGTTTCTTGCCTTGTCAATTTTTGCCATTCTAACTGGTTTAAGGTGGTATCTCAGTGTGGTTTCGATTTGAATTTCCCTGATGGCTAATGATGTTGAACATTTTTTCATGTGTCTGGAGCATTTTAGATGAGGAAGTATGAGAAGATGTAAAATGTTACTTCTAAAACTAAACTGAAGTTTGAATTAAATCTTAGATATTGGTCAGAGGAACAACAACAAATACATGCCTTAAAAAATATTCATTTCATTATTGCTTTAGTAGTGGTGGAACATCTCCCACTGATAACTAGGAGTTTATTATAAATCATAACTGCCACAAAAGGTATTCAACAAAACCCCAAAATATCAAGATTAAAATCTTGATTTCTGAAAAAACAATGTAATTATGAACAAATAGAAATCTGATTGCCTCTAGAAGCTTATAAAACTGATGCATGAGAATGAATTAAAAGACAATGGGAGAAAAAAATGGAAAAAAAAAAGTTTAGAGAGAAAAGTGAAAAATTCTGTTTTTGATATAATAATGTGATGAAAGGTCTAAAAGACTGACAGAAAAAGGACCAGGCTAGGGGCGCCTGGGTGGCTCAGTCGGTTAAGCGGCTGTCTTCGGCTCAGGTCATGGTCCCAGGGTCCTGGGATCGAGCCCCGCATCGGGCTCCCTGCTTGGCGGGAAGCCTGCTTCTCCCTCTCCCACTCCCCCTACTTGTGTTCCCTCTCTCCTGTCTCTCTCTCTCTCTGTCAGATAAATAAAATCTTAAAAAAAAAAAAAAGAAAAAGGACCAGGCTGAAAACTATATGTGCATGGGACTAACTACAAAAATTAATGATGTAACTTCTTTGTTTATTCAGTCAGTATGACTGCAGAGAAATATATAAAGTGCATTTCTCACATTGCCAAATTCATGATGACCAAATAACTCTGGAAAAACTACAATTTATTTTTTCAGCCTTACAAATTATTTAATAAATGAAATCACCCCCCCACCCCCCCACACACACATACACACACCTAACAAGGAATGACAAGGGCCATGGTCACTGATGAAATCATTAGCACCACCACATTACTATTCAGGTCCATAATTCATTCTTTAGTACTAGAGTCCATAGGGGCCTGGTTTGCTTTGCTACACTGAAAATAGAGGACAGCGGGGATCCCTGTTACAAGAAGCTCACTTCCCCATTCTTTCATAAGCTTCCTTCAGCTTCTAAGTGCTCTGATTATTCTTTTGTCTCTCTGTGGCTAACCTATCACTTAAGGTACTTCTCCCTCCCTGTTCCTCCCATACCTCTATAATGGATATAAAGGTCAGTGAACCCCCCAGGAATAGTAGCATTTTCAGCAAGGGGTGTGGTAAGGTGGTCACGGGATTCCCATTACAGTTAACGGGAGTTGCGGTTATATTCCCTCACTGAAAATCTAAACCAGGATTCTTATGATGTTGAGAACGGTATTTTCACATAACCTATACTATCTATAGAGCCAAAATAGTTTAGGTTATAACAAAGAATGTTTGGAGGGTGACAACATATAGCAATAAATATAACAGGGCATACAGATGACCAGAAATCCAAAGTGGCATATATTAACATTACAGAGCAGTTTGTGAAGGTGGCTAAGTGTCCAGATGTGGAGCTAACTAGATCTCATAGTTTTGAGGAAATGTTGGGTGATAGGGGGATATTCATATTACTTTACCCAAAGATAAACATCCCAGTGCTTTTCCTATGACTTCCTAGAGGCACAAAAAGAAAATTAGTTTGATATGGTATTATACAGAACAAATAATATTATAATCCCATGAAGGCAAGCATACCATCTTACCATTATATGCCTATAGCCACCCTAAAATAATGATTATCACATAGTATGCACTCAAATATTTGTTGAATTAATAGGTAAGTCATTTCTCACAATGTGGTCTAAGTTTCTTCTTATGGAAAACAAAGTAACAGTGGCTTCTTTCAAGGGTTGTTTGTGAGAATTAAAAGAAAACAAGCAGTAATTTAAGATGATAACACAAGAAGAAAGTGAAATCTGATAAGGGATATACAGCTTTTCTGTAAATCTAAACTTACTCCACAGTAAAAAGTTCATTTTCAAAAAGATATCAAAGCACTTGCATGAGCATCTGATATGTGGCTGGTATGATCAACAAGTATTTCCTGACCCTCCTCTCTCAACACCACCCATACACTCAGGACCTAAGGAGACTAACCAGCTAACCAGCTAATTGCAGTAGAGATTTGCTGGCCCTATCTATTTGTTGCAGTAGAGATTTGCTAGCCCTATCGAATGCCCTAAATTATTTAGAATATTCTCACTGGATACCACCAAAGGACTCCACCACAAACACCCCTTACTTTCTCTCTTTTTCTCTTATACTTTTTTACTTTGAAATTTGTTGTCCTCCCAAATGGTACCCATTGATATTTACTGTCATTTCTTGGTAATGACTCCCATCTTAATATACAGTCACTAAAGCTATTGCTTTTGGAAGAGCAGAATTTGACTTTATTCAAAATTTAACTGGTTCCCCGATGTTCTCATGCCTTAGGCCTAACATTGATGAATAAGATGCCTGCTTAGTTAAACTATAAAAATAGTCATTCCCTTGAAATGCAAAGAAATGCTTCCATAGACATTTTTCAATTAACAAGGAAACAGTTGTCAAATGTCTACATCTACCTATGAGTTTTGGTGAGATATTTATTCTTGCAATGGACAATTATATTTTTAAAGTTTTTTCAGAAAAAAGAATTGGGAATTCTTTCTAGAAAGCAACCTTTTATTTTTTTAGTATAAGAAAGTTTGAAAAAAAGATTTAACCCGAATGATCAATTTATCTATTTCACTTTTGAAGAATACACAAAACCATTCCTGAAGGCTTAGAAACAAAACAAATATAAATACAGTCATTCTCCTCATGACTTCTACTAAAAACTGGAAATGTGTTACCATTAAAAAAAAATTATTTTTAAAAGCATTGTTTCCTTAAAGATTAACTAAATTTTTAAAAGAAAAATAAAACATTGATATATTCAAAATATACTTTTTACCAAAGCTTATAATGTATAAAAAATTACTAATTTCTCTCATAGAAACAAAAGATATTTTTTGATGTTTCTTAATACTTCAAGTATCTCCTTATAACAGAAACATACTTCCCCGCCTCCTTACTCATTTTCCATTCCCAGTCCAGTTCTTTATTTTATCTGAACTCTTTGCAAAATTAAAAGAAAATAAGAAGTAAAAATCAAACTGAAATAAAAAGCTATAAATATTATTCATGGACAAGATTGCAGAGATATAATTAAATGCCAGCTAAGTTAGGATAAAATAGTCTTTTACTTAGTCCAGTGGTTCTCAGACTGTATAGTCTCAAGACTGCCTTTATGCTCTTAAAATTATGGAGGACTCCAAAGAGTTTGTTTATGTGTTATAACAATTAATATGTGCAATAATGGAGGAGTGCCTGTGTGGCTCAGTTGGTTAAGTGTCTGACTCTTGATTTCGGCTCAAGTCATGATCTCAGGGTTGTAAGATTGAGCCCTGCATCAGGCTCCATGCTGGGTGTGGAGTCTGCTTAAGATTCTTTTTCCCTCTCTTCTTCCACCCACCCCTAAATAAATAAATAAATAAATAAATAAATAAATAAATAAATAAATAAATGCAATAATGGAAAAAAAAGTTAAAACAGGGAAAAATTTAGAATGTTTGCTAAATCCTTTTAAAACAGTAATAAATCATTACATATTAACAACACATTTTTATAAAAATATTTTCCTCAGTCCAGAATATACCCATATTTGTTTCCATATGAAAATTAGGTTTTACACCACGAGCTCAAGGGAAAGTATTGCTTATTGCTTCAGGAAGAAGTGCCATGTTTATTCCCAGCTCGGGGGAGTGAAGTGTGGTAAAATGTACCAGACACCAGTATGACAAACACAGGATCCAAGAAAACAATTTTCTCACATTTGAATATGATGTATTTTTGGCAATGGGTTTTCTGGTAAAATTTTATACTCCAGGAGACAAAACTGTCTAATTTCTGACTATGATCAGAGTAAGCATAGCATAGCTCCTACTCGCATGCATTGGTCCTGACTTAGAAGAACTCCAAGTCATCTGTGGCCTCAAAATTAAAACATAGCTTGCCTTCTGCTCAGAGTTCTTTAGTTAGGTTGACCCTTTGGTAGAATATATTTGATATTATATGTGTTATTAAAAAGATGAACTGGGGTTCCCTTCAACTTAACTAAACCTGAAACTAATCCACAGCATTCTTGGAGACTCTGGAGAAAAAATGGGTCCTATAGACAATAAAAAACCTTTTATCTGTTATCACCAATAACCTCACACAAAGGTTCAGTCTATTGGCATCTGGGTAATTGATACCAGATGTTACTGAGTATTACCAGGATTTTCACTTTGTAGGATACACCTAGCAATTGGACTTCCAAATAATTTTTTTTTTTTTTACTTTGCAGAATACAACTAGCATACACCTCTACATAAAAAAGCAAACTTTAATGAAAGAAAGACTGATTTCTCCTTGTTTTATTTCTAGTCAGGTAAAAGCTATGTCTATCAAGTAAAGTGGTATATACCAATCTTGCATGTATGACTTATGCACACCATTTGTAGTAACCAGAGCTGTTACTTCCTTGTGATTTACCTGAAACTAAAGCAAGCTACTGCTTTGCAGACAGTGTTACCACATATCACATTATAGTCTAGTACTACTGATTAACAAACTTGACTGATTAGATTCTCTATGGGTGGAGTCCAGAAATAAGTATTTATAGAAAACTTGCCTGGTGTTTCTATTATACCTTTTGGGTCTAAGCAGTGTTGAATTAGAGTTAATAGACATTTACTATAGCATAGATTTCCATATCAAAATGAGTTTTTCTTTAAAAGAAATTCTATTAAAATAGCTAAACGAACATAACTGACAACCTATGCTCCTTTTGACTTGTTTAATAATTAAGTCAAGTTCATTCTCACCTACTTGGCAACTGCTGTTGTCTCTGGCTGCAAATTCTTTTTCATCACACTGTTTCCCCTTTCAGAGCTCACTCTTCCTCTCAGCCTAATGGTCTCAGGGCCATCATTTCATTTTCTTAACCTTCTTTAAAGATCCCTTGCTCCCCATCTCCAACCTCCTCCCCCACTACCTATCCTTGTCTATCTCCTTCATACCACTGAATTGTATTTTATTTTTACTCACTGTTAGTTTCTCCCCAGTAGACTCTGTCTTTCTTTTCACCATGATAATCCTAATGTCTAGAACATTTGGTAGAGGGGTGAGCTACATTAGTCAGGGATTTTGAGGGCAAGCAATAGACATCAACCCCATTTAATTAAGCAAATAGGCTACCCAATCAGAAAGAAAGCCCAAAGAAGCATGCAACACAGAACCAGTCTGGTGAGAAAACTACTGTCTTTGGCTCTGGATGTTTACACAGCTGACACCGCCAAAATGGAGTTTAGTGATACAAAGGCTGCTGTGTCTGGAAAGTGGATATTGCTTTACTCACTGCTTCTGTGGCTGTAACCCATCATTTAAAAAAAAAAAAAAAAAAATTCTACTCCACTTCCCAGACAGGTCTGATCCAAAATTTTTTCTGTTTTGCAGAGCTCATGTTATGGGCCTGCACCCCTTGCAAGAAGGTTGGAAATACAAGCACCTTGGATTTCAGCTTCTATAGTGGCAGCCAAGCTTGACCTTATACAGAGGAGTCCCCAAATATAAGAAAAAGGTTCAGCTTCTAGGTGGCCAAAATGAAAGATAAATGTCCCCATTTATAGACTCTCAACTGCTTCTTGAATGACTAAATCATAAAATATATTGAAAGATATTATTAGAGTAATTTTTAAGTAAGTATATATAATGATAAATTTTCTATTATTTAACTGCTATCAATTACTCATTCTTCTAATTCTGGTTTCCTCCTTCCAGACTTGAATAAAAAAAAAAAAATCTGTGCTTCCAAGAGGCTCTTGAATTTCTTTAACCGCGATGTGGGAGACAATGTCAGGTACATTTCAGGTTATCCTCAGATGAAGGACTTGTTGTGTGGCTGCTGGGAAAGTGGTTGGCCAGCATCTGCCAGGCCTTTCTCTGATGGCCTCAGCTGCAAAGAACCACATTCCCCAAGGATAGACCCCCTTCTCAGGGTAGCCTGCATCCAATGCCTTATCAAAATGAGAATATAAAGGCTTGAGCCCCTTGCCCTAACTCCAGATAACTCTATAAAGTCAATCAAGGCCCAGAGTTCTCCATGGGGTCAGTCCAGGCTGGCATTTGGCCTTCATGCACCTTGACTTCTCCTGCTACCCAGTCCTGCTTTTTTCCCCTGCCTTCCACAAATGTTGACCCCAGGGGCACTCCTTAATAAACACTCTGCAAGCTAAACTCTCTTTCAGTCTATCCTGGGGGACTCAGTCGGGGACAGATAGTACCAGCAATGATCCAAGAAAGCAGGCATTCAGATGGGGTATGGAACTGAAACAACTCCTGGCTGAGAGAAAGTGGCACAAGAGAATTTTCTGATGTGATATAAATATCCTATACTTAAATTGGGTTAGTTTTCACATTTGTGTATACTTAAAATCTGTGTTTAATAAAATAATAAAAAATAATTTTAAATTTAAAAATGTTTGTGGAATTTGTTTAATAAAATGAAATGTGTTTTACTATTTATAAATTATACCTCAATAATATATAGAAAGTGAGAAGGCAGAAAAGAGTATCTCACTGATTAGGTGGCTTCTAGTTCCTTTCACCGTGGACATTGACATACAATATAAAAAGATAGCAGATAAGGGACAAATATCAGCTAATAGCCAGTCAGTGATGCTTTCTGGTCTCCAATGGAATATGTCAGTAGTTTGGAAAGAAGGCCTTTTGTAAGGTATTCTTATGAATATATAATTGAGACAAAACTATGGAAGTTAAAGATGAGAAGGTTCAACCAACAAATTGTTAAACTGAGATCATGTGTTAGTTGCCACAGTCTATAGAAATAAGATAAATCATGATCAAGATAGAACAGAGAGAACAGAGAGATGACCAGGACATTTAAATTCTTTCCCTTAAGCAGAATAGCTTTTTCTTTTTTTAAAAAATATTTTATTTATTTATTTGACAGAGAGAGAGAGAGTGAGAGCAGGAACACAAGCAGGGGAAGTGGGGGAGGGAGAAGCAGGCTTCCTGCTGAGCAGGGAGCTTGAAGCAGGGCTCCATCCCAGGACCCTGGGATCATGACCTGAGCAGAAGGCAGACGCCTAACCATCTGAGCCACCCAGGCACCCCTGAATAGTTTTTCAATATAAAGAAAAATAGCAGGTACTGCTAGAGAAACTATTTAGTGTTTGGTACACTTTTAATTTCGCTTTAAAGTTCCAGTGAACACAGACCAAACAATTAAATTTGAGGGTAATACATAACTAAGCCAAAAATACTCTCAGGGGTCAAAATTTGAACTCCTTGGTGCCTTTTATTTAAGAAATGCAAAGAAAGTGATGGAACATTCAATATTTTCAACCAAAAAATTAAGCAGAAACCTAGAAATATCACCCAGAACCCCCTTTATAGTTTTATTTTTAAATGTTACTACATAGAAGTCTGGATTATAAAATTTTTAAAAATTACATTTTTATTCTTCTTTTCCAGTACCTTTCCCCCACCTCCAACGTCCTTGATTTTAATAAGCAGGATATAACACTGAAGTTACCTCATAGCTCTGGTGTCTAATTATCAATTTAAGAGTAAAGGTAGGAAAATGGAATTGAGAAATAGCTTGCCCCAAGGAAGAGTTCAGGTTGTAAAGCACTGAATCAACAAAAGGAGGAACTCTGAACTTTACTTTCCTACTAACAGATTCTAGACTGTACCCTGAAGAAAAATAAGTACCTAAGCATCCTGTGCTGAAAAATTATTTAGTTTAGAAAATAAGTTAAATCCCCTTCATGCAAAAGCAGGTTTTTTGGTGTGACCTGAAGTTAGTGAGAGGAAGCCACTCCCTTATTAAGACCTATCCAACTATGGAAATAATGTGGAGCTCCAAAATTAGCAACAGTTTTATTATTACCACACTGTAGAAATAAATTATGTTCTTTTGCTCTGTTACTCAATCTGGTTAATTATACATGTAAAGTAAAGTTATTCCTGGCAACTCCAAAGCCAAAATTATAACTTTAACATTGTTAGGATTAGAAAAGAAAGATTTCTGCTAAAGGAAAAAAAAAAAGTCCTACATAATACTTTACTGATTCAAAGAAATGTGATCTAACAACCACTAACACCAAACACTCTAGTTTTTTTACTTTTATTTTTTTTTTGCTAATCAGACAACCTAATGATATGAGACACAATGGCTTTAGTCTGTAACAATGGCGGCATTCAAAATGCTAGAACAGAGACAGGAGAAAGAATAAATTCATAAAGTAATCCATGTGAAGCCTCCATGAGCATCATTATATTTATGGGGTTTACTAAGGCAATGAAATACAACCCACAATTTAACAGCACAACTGTACTATTATAATGATAATTGCAGAGATGTCAAGCTGGATTAAAAAAAAGAAGAACCAGTTATTTCTCCCAACAGGAGATACACAGATAAAGATATATCATTCACACAGAAACCATAAGAAAGCTGGAGTTGCTATATTAATACTAGACAAAATATGTTTTAAAGTTAAAATATTACTAGAGATGAATAGAAACATTTAATAATGGTAGAAAAGTCAATCCATTGGGAATATTTAACAATTATAAACATATATGCTCCTAGCAAGAGAGCCACAAAATACATGAGGAAAAAGAATGACAGAACTGAAGGAAGAAATAGACAATTAAAAAATAGTGTTTGGAGACTTTAATACCTCACTTTCAGGAATAGAGAGAAGAACTACACAGAACATTGACAAGGAAAAAGAAGACCTGAACAACACTCAACTCACACCACCTAACAGACATTTATAGAATACTCCACCCAACAAGAGCGGCATACACATTTTTCTCAAATGCACAGATTTATAAATACAGAGAACTTATGGTTACCAGAGGGAAGGAGGTACAGGGGTAGGGAACATAGGTGGAAAGGATTAAAAGGTACAAACTTCCAGGTGTAAAGTGAGTAAGTCAGGGGGATGAGAAGTACAGCATTGGAAATATAGTCAATAACATTGTATAACTTTGTATGGTGACAGATGGTAATTATACTTATTGTGATAAGCACTGTGTAACGTGTAGACTTGCTGAATCACTTTGCTGTAAATCAGATACTAATAGAACATTGTATGACAACTATGCTTCAGTATAAAAAGAAATTTATAGCTATAATGCCTACATTAAATAAGATCTCAAATCAATAGGTCAACTTTCTACATTAAAATACTAGAAAAAAGAAGACGAAACTAAATCGATCATGCAGAAAAAAATTAAAGATTAGTGTAGAAATTAATAAAATATAGGAAAAAAAAAAGAAAAAAAATCAACAAAACCAAAAAGGGGTTCTTTGAAAAGATTAACAAAATTGTCAAACAAGATTGTCAAAATTGTCAAACTTTGAAAAGATTAACAAAATTGTCAAACCACAAGGGGGTTCTTTGAAAAGATTAACAAAATTGTCAAACTTTAGAATGATGAAGACAAAAAGAGAGAAGACTTGAATTACTACAATCGGGAATGAAAGAGGAGATATCACCATTTAACACACAGAAATTAAAAAAAAAAAACTAGAAGGAAATATTATTACCAATTGTATGCCAACAGTCTACGGCCATACCACCCTGAATGCGCCCGATCTCGTCTGATCTCGGAAGCTAAGCAGGGTCGGGCCTGGTTAGTACTTGGATGGGAGACCAATTGTATGCCAACAATTTATAAAATTTGGATGAAATGGACAAATTCCTAGAAAAGACATAAACTACTTCTTGAAACTGACTCAAGAAGAAAAGAAAATTTGAATAGCACTGTATAATAAGAGATTGAATTAGTAATTTAAAAACTTCTCACAATCACAGGCTCAGATGGTTCAGTAGTGTAACAGAATTAATTCTACATCTTTGCAAATTCTACCAAAACTCAGGGGCAGGGAATACCTTCCAACTTATTCTCTGAGGCCAGTATTACCCCGGCAACAAAACCAGACAAAGGCATCATAAGAAAACTACAGACTAATACCTCTTAGTAATATAGATGCAAAAATCCTTGACAAATACTAGCAAACTGAACCCAGCACCACATAAAAAAGATTATACATGATGACCCAGTGATCTATATCTTTTCAGTGTAGGAATGGCTCAACATCCAAAAATCAATTTATGCAATATACCATATCAATAAAATATAAGGGGAAAAATCACATAATTGTCTAAATAGAAAGAAAGCATTTAAAACCCAACATCCTTTCATGATTAAAAAAAAAAATCACTCCACAAATTAGGAATAGAAGGGAACTTACTCATACTGAAAAAGGGAATCTAAGAAAAATGCAGTTAGCATCATACATAATGATATGAGAGATTGAACCCATTCTTCCTTAAAAAAAAGGACAAGGAGGTTCACTCTACTTTCATTTAACACTGTACTATAAGCTCTAGAAAATAAAATAAGCACCCAGATTGAAAGTAAAAAGGTAAATCTATCCCAATTTGCATATGACATGATCATGTATATCAAAAATTCTAAGGATCCATTAAAAATCTCTTAGACCTAAAAAAATCAGTTCAGGAAGATCAATATACAAAAATCAATTATACTTCTAATATAAAGGTGAAATGAATAGTTAAAAGATGAAATTAATAACAAGATTCCATTTATAATACCAGCAAAAATAAAATCCTTTGAAACAAACAGAAGAATTTAAAACATACAGTGAAAGCATAAAACACTGTTGAAAAAATTAGAGAAGGCCTAATAAATGGAAACATCCCATATTAGTGGATCAAAGAACTTAATGTGAAGATGACAATTCTTCCCAACTCATTCTGTATCAAAATAATAGCTGCTTTTTCCCAGAAAATGAAAAGCTAGTTCAAAATTTCATATGGAAATGCAAAGGACATTAAATAGCCAAAAATATCTTTTTTATTCCTGAGATTTTGATAGGAATTATGGGGTTTTTTTGGGGGGGGGAGGAGGGTGGGCAGAGGGAGAGGGTGAGAGAGAATCTTAAGCAGCCTCCCTGCCTAGTGCAGAGTCTAATGTGGGGCTCAATCTCACGACCATGAGATCATGATCTGAGCCGAAATCAAGACTCTGATGTTTAACCAACTGAGCCACCCAGGTGCCCCAGCTAAAAATATCTTTAAAAAGAAGACTAAAATTAGAGGATTCATACCTCCAAATTTCACAACTTAATATAAAGCTACAGTAATAAAGATAATGTGGTATCAGCATAGGATAGATGTATAGATAGATTTATTGAATAGAATTGACAGTCCATAAATAAATTTTTACAAATGGTCAATAGATTTTTTTTTTTACAAAGGTGCCAAGACAATTCAATGGGGGTAAAACAGTCTTTTCGACAAACAGTGCTGAAACAACTGGATATCCATACGCAAAAGTTTCCCTGATGACACTAAAAGTACATGGAACAAAAGAAGAAAACAGATATTTGGGAATCTCTCAAAATTTAAAAATTTTATGCTTCAAAAGACACTATCAAGAAAGTGAAAAGACAGTTCCACAGAAGAGATTATGCAAACCATGTATCTGATAAGGGACTTATATGCAGAATACAAAAAAAAAAAACAAAAACAACTCTTATAACTCAAAAACATAGATGACTTAATTTTAGGAACTAGATCTGAATAGACATTTTCCCAAAGAAGATATATAAATGCTAACAAGCACATAAAAAGATACTCAACATTTTTAGCCATCAGAGAAATGCAAATCAAATTCACCATGAGATAACACTTCGCATCCATTAGTATTAGTATCACCAGCTAGTATCCAAAAAAAAAAATGGGGAGAAATAACATATGTTGGCAAGAATGCGGGGTAACTGGAACACTTAGACGTTGCTGGTGGGAATGTTAAATGGGGCAGCCGCTTTGGAAAACAGTCTGGCAGTTCCTCAAAGGATGTATGACTCAGCAATTATACTCCTAAGTATACATATCCAAAGGAAATGAAAAATTATGTCCACACAAGTTTATATTTTACATGAAAGCACATAGCAGCATAATTAATAGCCAAAAAGTAGAAATCACCCAAATATCCATGAGTTGATGAATGGATAAATACAATGTGATATATGCATATGAGATATTATTTGATATTTATTTCTGTGAAGGGTATGATCAGATTGTTTTTCTAAATAAAGATTTACTATAGTATCAATGTGGACAATTGATGGGGGTTGGGAGAAGACGAAGAATGGAGAAAGTAAGGTCATTAGGAGATTGTTGCTATAATCCACTGATACCTTAAAATGAAGGCAGTAGCAGGGGTAATGGAGAGATTTGGGACAGATTTGAGAGACAGTAAGACTCTAGAATTAATGAGATTTGCTAATAATGAAGGAGAATGGAAAAGGCAAAGGGAGTAGTCATGGCAAGCTCCTACTTGAGGGTTCAACTTTGGCATCACTTTCTCCAAGGACCTTTTCCTGAATCTACAGTTTGAATAGTATGTCCCTTTTTGTCTTACATATGATACACCTCTACCATTATATTCTCTATGTTGTAATGTAATGTAATTCTCTGTTCCTCTGTCTCTCCTATTAGTCTCTGTAATGGAGGGCAGGGACCTTATAATGTCCTTGTAGCTCTATACTACAGAACTTAGTGCCTGGCCAGAACATTAAGGAAAAAAAAAAAAAAGAGCTTTTGAATTAAAGAATGAATGCAGAAGGTACCACCAACAAGGATAGAGAATAGGACAAGGGAAGCAGGCTTAGTTTGGGAAAGGGACATGCCAAAGTAAGATAATAAGGCCAGGTTTTCATATGTGCCTACAACACAACCAAATACAACTGTCAAGCAGAAAGCTGTAGATCAGGAAAGAGTCTTGGAATAGAGTGAGTAAGTATCAGGACATAAGAGGTACAGGCAATAACTAAGATCTTGAACACATGGACCAGATTGCCCATAAAACACATAAAACAGAAGGAAAGCCAGATAAAAACAATCTTGGAAATCTATATTTAGGGAGAGGCAGGATAACTGGCGTTCACAAAAGGAGTTTGAAGAGGGATTATAGAGGAAGAAGAAATCAGAGAAAATGACATCAAGGAAGTGTTGGAGGAGATAATCAAGAGGATGGAACTAGGGGCTGACCCTCTAGTTGGACCTGGGCAATTAGATGGTCATTACCCCTTCCCCTGTCCTTGGAAGGTACACACTGCCACCATTCCTGTAGTGGGAGCTGTTCCAAGGACATAGCCTTCAAAGAATAAGGTATTGTTGAGACCATCTGGACTGAATATGTGACTGAATCCAGTTATGGCCTCTGTATAATTTTAAGACTCTGGTGGATAGGTGTGGAGATCTACTCGTCTTGTGGCTGCTCAAGAAAAGTCTCATAAGAAGTTCCCTTGCTTATTAAAACTGCCACCTACTAATCTGGTGTAGTCTGCCTCTTTCTTTGGTTTCTTTCTACCCTCCTCTTAAGGTGGCCAGTTTCAGATTACACTAGGAAATCTCCAGAGTTTGTGAACCAACAGAAAGGAATTTCAAAAAGGGCAAAAAGGTATTCACTAGGGGGCGCATGGGTGGCTTAGTAGCTTGAGCATCTGGACTCTTGATTTCTGCTCAGGTCATAATCTCAGGGTCCTGAGATCAAGCCCCAAATCGGGCTCCAGGCTCAGTGTGGAGTCTGCATGTCCCTCTCCCTCTTCTTCCCGTGCCCCTCCCCCCAACACTCGTGCTCACTCTCTCTGTCTCTCAATCTCTCTCTCCCTCTCAAATAAATAAATAAATAAATAAAATATTTTAAGAAAAAAAGGTATTTACTAGATTTGGCAAAAGTCTCTTGTGACTTTGGCAGAAGTGGTTTCAGTGGAGAAAGAGAGATGAAAAGCCATACTGAGGTTGAAGAAAAGCAAATGAGAGGTGGAGGACATGCAAACAGAAATCAAGAAGCTTGACCACAAGGGGAAGGATAATGGTTGGGTAGTAACTAGAGGATGATACAGGGCCAAAGTTAAACTTTGTATTATCTTTTTTTTTTTTAATCAAAAATTCTCAATCATGCATATTACTTAGAAAAAGAAAATAGAGAAGCTTAGAGGAAAATGGGGATAAACTGATAAAGGCAATCACTGAGACGATAAAAGGGGATGAAAGCACAGCTTCAGATAGGAAGGATACACAAGGATATAATTTCTAAATACAAGGGAGCAATGAGGGGGCTAGCAGGAGGTAAGGGAGTTCTTGCCCGACTGCCTTCACTTTCTTGGTGAAGCAAGAGGTAACATCACAGTGAAAAGTAATATGAAAATAGTAAGAAAGAAGCCCTGAGGAGAATGGCAAAGATTTAAAATAAGCGTTGAAGGAGTAGAAGAGGAAAGCTGACCTGGAAATACAGACAAAAACTGCCATGTGATACTAGGAGGTCAAATTGAGGTTGAAATTCAAAAATCTATACTATGTATAACAGGTTTCAAGATTATATGATTTATCCCTCCAGCTATACAGATTTAAAGAGTAAAAGTTAAACATAATGGAAGTGGAGAAGAAATAAGTACAAAAATTCATTAAGCTGTATACTTCAGATTTATTTAACTGTAAATTATATCTTAATATAAATGTTAATTCAAAAACGAACTCTATTATATGTCTCATTACATACCCTACACTCCCACCCCCAAATCAAGAGACTAAATAAAAAGGACCTCTAATGTCTGTTTAAAAACAATAGATATAAAAAAATAACAAAAGACTGAAAATGAAAACAAACAGAAACCTGGGAAAAAAACCCTCTTTCTCCTCCAATGCATGTTTTTTATCTGGAGTAAATTACAGACCACCAAGTACAGTCTGACTTGGGTATCCAGCACCAGTTCCCACATGAAAATTGTTATTGTTGGCTTTAGCACTTTAATCCAAAGAGGACACAATTTCTGCTCATGTTTGAATAACCCTTGCCAACAAATTGATCCCATAGCAGCAGGGCTGTAGGGAGCAGTTTCAACGATTGAAAGGAAACATAAAGGGGATAAAACTCAGTAAATGTATTTCCTCCTGCTTAGAACCTGGGATAGTTCACTTTAAAAAGAAAAAAAAAAACCAAAACTTTTAATCTTTCCTCTTTTTCCAAATGTTCTCTAATGCCCTGTTTTGGCTACATCTGTAATTTACATAGAAGGGAGCAATGCCAAAGAAATGCAGATTCCACAGCTGTTAACCCAGGGGACAACTCAAATCAAGCAAATCTCTAAATAAGGTCTGAAAGGCAGATGCTCTGCTAGAGAGGGCAGCTAACTTCCAAAACCAGGAGTATGGAGCGGGCACTTGGAATGCTAATGTCTGCCTTTCTGGAAAGCTACCTTTTGCCTTTATATGGGCAAACCAGAATAATTCATAATTCCTTTGCTAATTAAGATATACCCAAAGATGACTAGAAACTTCGCCTTGCCACCCCTAACACATGAACATAAGAAGAGATTTTCCTTGTCATTTTAAATCCTGATCTTCTTCATCTACTCAATATTACATGTTGGTTAACAATATTACCAGAGTAAAAGCTCCCAAACTGTGCAATATCAAAAGTTAATATACTTTTACAAACTCTCTAATAGAATAGGCTACAGAACCAGATACCCTGGATTCAAACTCAGCTTCTCCATTTCCTGTGTTGCTTCGGGCAAGTCACTTTACTTTTACAGACCTCAGTTTCCCATCTGTGAAATGAAGATAAAATTACCTCCTCATATAGCTGTGAGGATTAGATAGTCAGTACATTGATGCATATAGACGCAAGTATTTCAGATACATTTTAAGTGTTCCATAAGTCTTAGCTCCTGCTATTAAGTTCCTACCTTATCAATTTATATCAAATCCATCTCTTTACTATGACTTCCAAAATTTGCACGACACCCAGCATTAACTGATGTAGCTTATATACCCTGTGAATGCCTGATAGGCAGAAAAGGGTCTCAAGCTGCAGCACGATGAATTTGCTGGCCTATTCACCAATAAATAGCTAGCAAATATTAATGACTCTATTGTAAAAATAGATACATTCAGACTTACGATTTGAAGGTTAAAGGCTCAATACACCAACTCCATTTCCCTTGACTAGTAGTCCTCTTCCACATAATATATGTGTTTACTGTAATGACTAACTGCCTTTTGCGGAAACTGTCGATATTCTGCATGCACAGCATCTGAAAGGATTAAGCAGGACACTAGGGAATTAAAAAATACAATTAAGTGAAAATTAAGAAGGAAATAGAAAGATGTGTTTTAAATACCTAGAAGAGAGTTTCATTCAGCTTTCATAATTTTTCTCCCCCTTTTTTTGTTAGACCACTAGTGGAGTTCTGTCCCTTTAACTGTCAAATCGTTTTCCCTGTTACAAGTAATCTTTCTTCACAGAGGAGTTTTTTAAAGTTATAAATAAAATACCCCAAATATTTTCTTTTTCCCACAGATGAGAACATTAGAACACTGACATTTTAATCTCTTCTGTACAAGAGTGAGTTGTGTCAACACAGTGCTCCCAGCTACAACACTGAAAAAAAAAAAAACAAGTTTAATTAAAGACAGAGAAGAAACTGCATGTGGAGCCTAAGCCATTGAGATACAAGAAGAATTGTCGTCTTCAGAGTCAGTTCTCTATGAACAAATCTCTTTGTTAGTGTCAGGAGGAAAAAAGACGTAGGAAAGTGTGATGCTATAAAGGAAAAACATGGTGGTGTCAAATGTCAGTGTTCAGACTCAGAACTAAAAAATGGTATTTATGTAGTACTTACTTCCAGAGTCTAAACACTACTCCTAACATCACAAAACATCTCGGGATATAAGTAGATGCCTATTAATCTTATATATGTTGTAGAAGATAAAGATGAATCACAAAAAGGGAAAGAAACTTAGCCAAGATCACAAGGTAAGAGTTTAGCAACAACAAATATTGCCCTTACTGGGTTTATTCCAGAATATTGGTATATTCCTTCCTTAAATTTTAATTTGAAGGCAAAAGTAGCATCATCACAGTGCTATTTTCCAAAAGTAAGCCCAGCTCTAACTACTTTCTAGCAATAGCTTGCTTGCCTATATGCCCTGCTCTTCTGCTAGGGCATCCTATCAACAGACAAGAAGCACTGCACAATAAAAGAAAACAGGGCAGATGTGACAGGTTCCAACCTCAGCTTTGCCACTTCCTAGCTCAGTAACTTCTGGGCATATTACTTATTTGAGATTCTTTTTCCTCATCTATAAAACAGTATCTACTCAACAGTGCTACTGCAAGACTTCAATGAGACAATATATGTAAAGTACTCACTTCATTTCTTGGCACATATAGATGCTCCATAAAAAATATTCTTTAAAACTTCCGATTTTTATAGCACAGACCACTCGCTGATTGTGGGTCATCATATTCCTTATAACTACAACTTCTCTTTTTAACCGTAATATAGCCTAACACACCTTAGTGGGAAGCCTTAGTATTAAGTCTCAGTAACTGCTGGTCTGCTTAGATATATACTCTGGCATTGATACTTAAGATCTGTACAACTTATCACAGGTTACTTATCTGTGCCTCAATTTCCTCATTTGTAAAACAGGGAAATAAACATATTTTATATTTATAGGGCTGCTGGGAGGATTAAATACATTAAATACACGTAAAGCTATTAGAATACCTGGTCCAAGTAGGAGCTTGAAAAACATTTGCTATTATCTAACAAATATATCTGCAAATGAATGTTATTTTATATTTATTTTAATAGTGTTAAATATTACTCAGAATTTATACAATATAAAGTTGTAGGGAGAAGAAGTGGGGTAAGTGTTTTAGTGAATAGCCATAAACATGTTAAAAACAAAAGGAACATGCATTAAGGGAAAAAACTGTCAAACATGAGATAGGAAGTAAGTGAATAAGAATATAAGAAGGGACAGCATCATGGAGAAGAGAGTACAAAGATTCAGATAGATGAGAAAGAAAAAACAGGTCATTCAAAACAGTAAAAGACATGAGCAAAGGTATGAGAGAAATACAGAAGGCCCACTTCGAGACTGATGATAAACAGATTTGTCTACCTGGAACTGGGGGTTTCTATAGGAAATAGTTGATCTGGTGCTCTCAATTTCCTTCCCACAGAGTTTAGCATGCACACATGCTAAGGTGCTCATTAAATAGCTATATAAAAGGATGAATTCCAATTGTATCCAGTCTCAAAAGCTAGATTAAACAGAGCTTCCTAACTGGTATGCCCAGGCACACTGGTGTGCCCAGATTGGGCGACAGGTACACTGAGATGGTGACACTCTCAGCTCTTGAAGTCCAAACACTCCAGCCATGAGATGATTTGCCTTCTACCCAAGTGTGCCAAAGAAATATCATCATTTTGTATCATCATGTACCATGCCATAAGAAGTTGGGAAACAATGGGCTTAGAATATGTCATTAGGCAATATACAATGGAACGAAGATAAAGATGACTAAATAGAGAGGACATAGTGTACAAAAGTCGTTGCCTACTTTGGTGTTACTGTGGAAGACAATTAAAGACGGAAAACACAAGTGGCAAAAAGAGTAGTTCAAAACTGCTATTACAGGTGAGGCACAAACAATACAGGCCAAAATTAGGGTAGTAGAAAAGGGATGCATTCAAAACAGGTTGTGAAAGAATAACTGTTTAGAACCCAGTTTACTGCAGATCCACAAACATTTATTGCTGCCTATTATATGTCAGCCACTTGAGAGGAATTAGGGATTTAAAAAATTGAAGACATAATTTCAATCAAGAACTTTTTTTAATTGTAGAAAAAAAATTCCAGGTTTTCTTAATGCATTCTATTTCACATTAGCTCTTAGAAGAAAAGAAATATTAAAAGATGTTAGGTATTACAGTATAAGCCAAAGTTTATGGGTAAGTTTTAACTTATCCTTTAAAGCTTCCAAAAATAAGCCTTTTGGTTAAAAGCCTCAGTAGTAGAGGGCAGAGGGCCGTGGAGAGAATTTTGTGAAATAGTCACCTAAACACAATAGTTGTACCACTAGTTTGTAATATATTTATATCTGAGGAAGTACTGGAATGCATGCTTTTGGCAAAAGGTTTTAGCCTTTAAGAGATGGGAACAAAAATAATAGGTCTCACTTATACCAAACATTGTGCCATTTTCCCATATATTATCTAATTTTATTCTCCAAACACCCCCAAAGTATAGGTATTATTATTATTCTCACTTCATTTATGAAAACCAAGAATATTAAGTCACCTGTCCAAGGTTTTCCAGCTAGTATAACGACCAAGGCAGAATTTAAACCCAGGCCTGTTTAATTCTCAACTCTGTGTTCTTTTTAAATGTATTTTAACAGATAAGTTATTTAAGAAAGAGCTTTGAGGGAGGCACCTGAGATACAGAGAAAAAAGAATCACTGAAGCAAACACAGGCAGTCCCACTCATGTACTGTGCTAGGAGAGAATGCGCTTGCTATCCAAGGCTCAATGACTGGATCCATACACTGAAAACCCTAGGTCTGTGTATTAGTTTTCTACTGCTGGTAGCCAATTACCACAAATTTAGTGGCTTAAAGCAACACAAATTTTTTTTTTTTTAAGATTTTTTATTTGTTTATTTGACAGAGAGAGACACAGCGAGAGAGGGAACACAAGCAGGGAGAGTGGGAGAGGAGAAGCAGGCCTCCCGCCGAGCAGGGAGCCCGATGCGGGGCTCGATCCCAGGGTCCTGGGATCATGACCTGAGCCGAAGGCAGACGCTTAACAACTGAGCCACCCAGGCACCCCCAAACAACACAAATTTATTATCATACAGTTTTATATGTCAGAAGTCTGACATGAATCTCACTCGGGGACTCAAGGTACATATCAAAGTGTCACCAGGGCTGCATTCGCTTCTGAAGGCTCTAGAGGAATATCTACTTCCTTGCCTTTTCCAGCTGCTTGAGGCCCCCAGCATTCCTTGGCTCATGGCCCCCTGCCACCATCTTCAAAGTCAGCAATGGTGGGTTGACTCCTCATGCTGTAGTCTCTCTAGTTATGCCATAATCCCATTTACCTTCCACCACAAAGAGTTTTCCCGATTTTAAGAAAACTTGTAATTAGATTGGACCTACCAGATAATCCACCATAAATGTCCCCATCTCAAGGATCTTAACTTAATCACATCGAAAAGTCTCCTCTGTTATGCAAGGTAACAGGTTGTGCAGATTAGGGCATAGACATTACTGGGGGGCCATTATTCTGCCTACCAGTCTATGAGAGAGTGGTGCCACTCAATGCTTGAACCATGTAACTAGCTTCCTTGTTCTGGTTCCACATGTACAAGGCAATTCATGATAGTATTTTGGCTTGCCTTATAACTTACTCATAGGAAAAGAATGTGCTATTCAGGGGACACAGTCTCCAATCCCTAGGTGAATATATTTTACATTACATTGAATAATTTGTTTTCTGAGTTATACATTAGTGTCTTGTGAGTGCTGTCAGAATGAGTCAGAATCTCTTGGTCCAAAAACTCTAGGACTCAGACAAAATCAATATTCTGAATCTTCAAGTTAAGGATCAGAGGGTGAAGGGGGTATATTTAACAGGTTTATATCTATGATAAAAACAGTCTTTTGAAAATCATGTTTAAGAAACTATATATAAGATATCTCTAAAACTGCAGTTTTATGTCACTCCTTTTGATTTACAAGGCTTGTATCAACAAAGATAACAGTCACATTTTTCTAATTATACTGGGGATTTCAAATCAACAACTTTAAAAACTTGGATTGCATAGATAAATGGATGCCTAGGGCTGGGGGGATTGGTGGGGGAATAGGGAGAGATTGCTAATGAGTATGAGGTTTCCTTTTGGGAAATAAAAATTTTCTAAAATTGATTGTGGTGATGGTTGCACAACTTTGGGAATAACAAAAAAATCATTGCTTTTTACATTTTAAATAGATGAATTGTATAGTATGTGGATTATATCTTAATAAAATTGTTAAAAAACACTTGGGTCACAAAGAGAAGACAATGAGAGGAGGATCTGATTAAATACTAGGACTAAATGGGAAGGGAGGTCTTATCCAATTTAGGATCTTAATGAAGATCCTTCCTTAGTATCTACTGCTTTCCTACTTGTTCTTTACTCTAGCTTTTTAAATTATGTTCTTAGAAAACTCGCAACTTCCCACCCTTTTCCTTTCCTCTTTTGTTTTTTAGTTTACTTATCAGTAATATACATATACAACATATATAACAAGCTTATTTCATAAATCTAATATTAACTCCCAATGCTCTCTACTACAGAGTAAGTATGGATAGAGGAGACATTCCCATCCTGATCCTGTTTTAAATGCTTATGTTTTGTCACCCTCATTCTGTGTTGTGTGCCGACAATTCTCTGTATGCCCTAAATATCATTCCATGTGTCACAACAGCCTGTGTGAGATTCATGTCTCCTTGTGTCAAGATTCTCATATTAAATTCAAAGAATTTGGTGTGGTGTGAATGTAGAAAGTTCACACTGTAGTCAACATGCTCCGTTTGCTCTGTTTTAGAGTCGTAACTATTACAATGGCCAATGGTGACCTCCACTGACCTGTACAATGCTACTGAATGACCTCTCTGCATTTCTTTTTACCTGCATCCTGTTTCTCAAAAGCAATGATACTCCCTTTATCCAAACACCAAGGCACAGTAAAACCTGGCCGTCAGAGGTCACTACATAGTTATGCTTACAAATTAGAATGTTGGACAGGTTTTGCTTGGAGCTTGCTTGCAGGTAATATGAAAACAATCAACTAAATCATTCCTAATGTCTCCTTTGAATAAGTGATCAAGTCATTTCAAAGAAAACACTTTCCTGAAACTGATACATTAAAGCTGTTCGGTTAAATTAATAAAATACCATTAACCCAGCCCATAATGGTAGATCCATTATCCACCTTGAGATAGAACATTCCCCACGTCAGAGTTTAGACAAAATGGCTTGGTTACTTTTCTTTGTGAGAGTTGTAAGAGAACACTCTCCACTCTCAAAATAATAGAAATAACTGAGGTTGCAACCCTAATCCTTGGGTGTAACTATACTTATAAACTGTGTTATCAGTTTATCAAGTTATCAGTAACTTGAATCACAAGTTCATCACACTCTGTCATATGCTTCCATGCAACACAATTTATTCCCATATCATGGTATATACCTAATTGTATATGCAGAAAGAACGTGATGGTTTGAGAAGATAGATATATACAATCCACACTGTAGAGTGTATATAATTTCCTTGCTCTTAAATATGAATGAACTGACTTTGTAGAACAAACATAGCATCAATTCAGTTCCTGATATAAAACTACCTTTGTCAAGTAGTTTATATTACTCATTTTGCCAGGTTTCTGCAAAAAGTGTTGCAGTTGAAACTGCAATAAGTTTGTTAAGGTTGTGCTGTTGCTATTGTTGTTTTAATGCACCTAGAAACTCAAGCCCATATTCCAGGGATCCTTTCAGACAATCAAAAGCAGAATTTTCCAAGTAGACAACTGTAGTTCATTAGATCTGCAATGGACCGTGAAAGCCACTTGCCAATAGTGTCGAAAGACTGTTACTCATTTCAATCTTTCCAAAGTGGACAGATCTTTCTTTGACAAAACATTAGTGAAAAACTTTGAGCTTGGGGCTGTGACTAGAAAAGCTCAGCACACATGAACGAAACTCAGTAGAGAAACTAAAGCTAAATGGAGATAGCAGAATGATCTAGCTTTTTACCTTCACATACCAGAGCTTCCACCTACATTCCAAGGAAAAAAAGAAAAAACCTAGGAATAACAATGCACTTGCAGCATACATAATAATTGTACCACCTGACCTGACAGAACTGTCAGTCTGAATGGCAAATTCTCTGCATATGATAGAGTTTTGTAAGCTTAGCAGTTCAAAACAGAGAAACTTAAGGGGCCAATCAAATCAGTTTTGAATGTCAGTGACTGTCCAAGCAATGTGGTTAATCAGAAAAATCAGGATCACACTCAGAAATTGTCTAAGTCCTTATTAAGCAATCACATAGACAACCAAAGAGACTGCAGACATTTAAAATTCTGTAGAATTAAATTGAATGAATATTAGTACACCCAGCCAGTACGCCAAAGACAAAAATAATATAACTATCTGGATAATTTGTGCAAATAATAAGTAATCTTGCTCTTCATAAGTTTTTAAATCTAGATAACTACTTAATACTCAATAAAATTTCATGGGTAGATAGATCCTGATGTTCAGTTAGGTGTTAGCACTAATAAGGATTCAAGGGTGCAGGTTATATTCTATTGCTTGATCAAGGTGCTAGCTACATAGGTATCATTAAGTCATAAAAATTTACTGAGCTGTACACATACAATATGAATCTTTGTGATCAAAGAAACTTTGTGATCAAAGACACATCATGTCCTCTAGTCAACTGCCCCATGAATTCAGTCTCCAAAAAAAGCTATAGTATCAAATTCCCATTTGATCAAGATCATGTCAGCTTCACACATACTTGTTTTTCAGCTTTTCAAGCTAAACCATTTAGGGAGAGACTCAAGTTAGACATGTTAGAGCAATGGAACATGTTTTATTATATTTGGATCTATTATCTCATAACATAGCTTTTAACAATGACAATTATTTCTATCCTAAAGACCTACAAAATGTTTTTTAAATAGTCCTGATAATCAGGATATTTCATTCCTAAAAAGATCTACCAAACTACAACTCAGGTACATTACTCTTTAATAGTCACAAAGTCGTCTGTAAAAAATACACAAGACTGAGCACAATGTTTCAGTGGTAGAGGGCACCCAAAATATGTGCTATTGATGGCAAAGGCAAATCAAGAGATAGACTAAGACACTACTCAAAGTATTTATGAAAGATCATGATGAGAAAAAGACTGAGACTCAAAGACGAATTCCAATTTTGCAAGACACCGTTAAAGATATATCTAAAACAAAGGGGGGGAATCGGAGGGGGGAGATGAACCATGAGAGACGATGGACTCTGAAAAACAAACTGAGGGTTCTAGAGGGGAGGGGGTGGGAGGATGGGTTAGCCTGGTGATGCATATTAAAGAGGGCACGTTCTGCATGGAGCACTGGGTGTTATACACAAACAATGAATCATGGAACACTACATCAAAAACTAATGATGTAATGTATGGTGGTTAACATAACAACGAAAAATTAAAAATAATTTTTTCAAAAAAAATATATCTAAAAGCCTAAGAGATGCAAAAGTCTTAAAGCTACAGTTATTTGAAATTTTCTATTAACTTGATATTTTTATAAGATAGAATCATTGCTCAGCATCAGCTTAGTCCACTGTATTCACAACTAGGAACCTTAAAGGATTCCCTTCCCTCTTTATGAGCCAAGTGTTACACAATTGTGGGATTAAAAAGGCAAGAGACAAAAAAAAAAAAAGTACACTTTCAATACCAAAAATTCACATGTACAATTTTAACATACCATAAAAATCTCAAAATTTTGATACCTAGCATATGAGGCTGAGACAAGCAGTAACTGCCTTCATTTCTTCAAAACAAATTCACAGTTATTTCCTATGTTGCCTAAATTATTAAGAAGGGAAACCTTGGGGCACCTGAGTGGCACAGGCGGTTAAGTGGCCAACTCTTGGTTTTGTCTCAGGTCATGATCCATGGTCATGACATCAAGCCCTGAATTGGGCTGTGTGCTCAGGGCAGAGTCTGCTTGACACTCTTTCTCCCTCTCACTGCCCCTCCCCCTGCTCTCTCTCTCTTTCTAAAATCAATAAATAAAATCTTAAAGAAAAAAAAGTCAAGAAAAAAAGGAAGGCACACCTCACCTCAGATTGAATGTCTAAAATGCACAGAAATAGGGGTGCCTGGGTGGCTCAGTCAGTTAAGCATCTGCCTTTTGCTCAGGTCATGATCCCAGCATCCTGGGATCGAGCCCCGCATCGGGCTCCGTACTCAGCAAGGAGCCTACTTCTCCCTCTCTCTCTGCCTGCCTGTCTGCCTACTTGTGATCTCTCTCTCTCTGTCAAATAAATAAATAAAATCTTAAAAAAAATTAAAATAAAAAAATAAAACACACAGAAATAATCTTACCCATTAGTATTTGTTAATAACACAGCAACACTTTTAAATCTGACTCAAGTAAAGAAGCGTTCTTCTTCCAAAATGAACATTTACATAAGTCATTATAGCTTACGATTAATATAATGGATCAAAATTCTAAGAAAGAAAAATGGTTAAATTTGATCTTAACCTTCAGTTAAAATACAATCTTGGGGGCGAGAGGAAAGATGGCGGAGGAGTAGGGGACCCTATTTCAACTGGTCCCCGGAATTAAGCTGGATATCTACCAGACCACTCTGAGCACCCATGAAACCAGCCTGAGATGTAAGAAGATCTGGATCTCTACAAACAGAATATCGCAGGTGGTTGGTTTTGAGGTACGAAGCGGGGAGCCCTGATTCCACGGGCAGATATCAGAGGATAAACGGCAGCGGGAGGAAGCCTCTCCATGGGGATCCTACACCGCCGGTGAGCAACAGCCTTGCGCGCTGGGAACGGGGCACAGACTCCTAGACCGGTAGCGGCGGGGAAAGGACTTTAGGGCAGCACCCGGGGCGGAAACCTGGAGTGGCAGGGTTGCGCGTGTGAACTGGGAGTGTCTGGTGGTTTGGAAGCACAAAGGGCAGAGATGTGCTCCGACCTGGAGGCAGGACTGGGGGCGCTGCAGTTTATAGCAGGACGGACAGAAACGGAGACAGTGTGGCCTGGAGAGCTCACTGAAGACCAGACTGTGGTCTCTCTGCTCTGAGGCAGAGGGTTGGAAACGGTCTCTTCTGCTCTGACTTGCAGAAGAGACGCAGAAAGCCACCAGGCAAGCCACCAGAGAACAGAAGCCCCCAAAACTGATTCCCACTGAGCCCATCCCCCACCACAGGGGGGCCGGGCAACTCCACCCGAATAGGGTTGCCTGAGTAACAGTGCGGCAGGCCCCTCCCCCAGTAGACAGGCTGGGAAAACAAGGGGCCAGCAACAATAAGGTCCCAAGAAAACAGGTGCATCTTGCTTGGGTTCTGGTCAATAGTTTGGACTCTATACATTCCCTCAAACACCCATTAACAGAATGACTAGGAGGAGGAACCCCCAAAATAGAAAAGACTCAGATTATGACTTGTGCTACAGATTGACAAATGGATGCAGATATAACCAAGATGTTGGAGATGGAATTCAGGCTAGCAATTGTGAAGACAATGGCTAGAATGGAGAAATCAATTAATGACAACATAGAGACTCTAAGGGCAGAAATGAAAACTGAATTGGCAGAACTTAAAAATCCTATCAATGAGATCCAATCTAATCTAGATAATCTAACAGCTAGGGTAAGTGAGGCAGAAGACTGAATTAGTGATCTAGAAGACCAATTAATAGACAAGAAGGAAAAAGAGGAGGCCAGGGAAAAACAACTCAAAATCCATGAAAATAGAATCAGAGAAATAAGTGACACCATGAAGCGTTCCAATGTCAGAATAATTGGAATCCCGGAGGGAGTGGAGAGAGAGAGAGGACTAGAAGATGTATTTGAGCAAATCGTAGCTGAGAACTTCCCTAATCTGGGGAATGAAACAAACATTCACGTCCTAGAGGCAGGGAGGACCCCTCCCAAGATCAAGGAAAACAGGCCAACACCCCGGCATGTAATAGTAAAACTTGCAAATCTTAGAACCAAGGAAACCATCTTAAGGGCAGTTAGGGGGAAGAGATTCCTTACGTACAGAGGGAGGAACATCAGAATAACGTCAGACCTATCCACAGAGACCTGGCAAGCCAGAAAGGCCTGGCAAGACACATTCAGGGTACTAAATGAGAAGAACATGCAGCCAAGAATACTTTATCCGGCAAGGCTGTCATTTAGAATGGATGGAGAGATGCAGAGCTTCCACGACTGGCAGAAACTGAAAGAATATGTGACCACTAAGCCAGCCCTGCAAGAAATATTAAGGGGGGTTCTAGAAAAGGAGAAAGACCCCAAGAGTGATATACAACAGAAATTTACAGGGACAATCTATAAAAACAACGTCTTCACAGGCAACATGATGACAATTAGTTCATATCTTTCAATAATCACTCTCAATGTGAATGGCATAAATGTTCCCATAAAACGGCACAGGGTTGCAGATTGGATAAAAAGACAGGACCCATCCATATGCTGTCTACAAGAGACTCATTTTGAACCTAAAGATACATCCAGACTGAAAGTGAAGGGATGGAGATCCATCTTCCATGCCAGTGGACCTCAAAAGAAAGCTGGGGTAGCAATTTCTTATATCAGACAAATTAGATTTTAAACTAAAGTCTGTAATAAGAGACACAGAAGGACACTATGTCATTCTTAAAGGGTCTATCCAACAAGAAGATCTAACAATTGTAAATATCTATGCCCCCAACATGGGAGCAGCCATCTACATAAGCCAACTGTTAACCAAAATAAAGAGTCATATTGATAACAATATGTTAATTGTAGGAGACCTCAATACTCCACTCTCAGCAATGGACAGATCATCTAAGCAGAAAATCAACAAGGAAACAAGAGCTTTGAATGATACACTGGACCAGATGGACCTCATAGATATTTACAGAACATTCCACCCTAAAACAACAGAATACTCATTCTTCTCCAGCACACAAGGAACTTTCTCCAGAATAGACCACATACTGGGTCACAAATCAGGTCTCAACTGATACCAAAAGACTGAAATTATTCCCTGCATATTCTCAGACCACAATGCTCTAAAACTGGAACTCAATCACAAGAAAAAATTTGGAAGAAATTCAAACACTTGGAAGCTAAAGACCACTCTGCTCAAGAATGTTTGGGTCAGGAAATCAAAGAAGAACTTAAACAATTCATGGAAATCAATGAGAACGAAAACACATCGGTCCAAAACCTATGGGATACTGCAAAGGCGGTCCTAAGGGGGAAATACATAGCCATCCAAGCCTCACTCAAAAAAATAGAAAAATCCCGAATTCACCAACTAACTCTACACCTTAAAGAACTAGAGAAAAAGCAACAAACGATGCCTAAGCCACACATTAGAAGAGAAATAATTAACATTAGAGCAGAAATCAATGAATTAGAAACCAGAAACACAGTAGATCAGATCAACAAAACTAGAAGTTGGTTCTTTGAAAGAATTAATAAGATCGATAAACCACTGGCCAGACTTATCCAAAAGAAAAGAGAAAGGACCCAAATTAATAAAATTATGAATGAAAGGGGAGAGATCATGACTAACACCAAGGAAATAGAAACAATTATTAGAAATTATTATCAACAACTATATGCCAATAAACTGAGCAATCTGGATGAAATGGAGGCCCTCCTGGAAACCTATAAGCTGCCAAGACTGAAATAGGAAGAAACTGACAACCTGAATAGGCCAATAACCAGTAACGAGATTGAAGCAGTGATCAAAAACCTCCCAAAAAACAAGAGTCCAGGGCCCGATGGATTCCCTGGGAATTCTACCAAACATTCAAAGAAGAAATATTCTACTGAAGCTGTTTCAAAAAATAGAAACAGAAGGAAAACTTCCAGACTCATTCTATTACCCAGCATGACCTTAATCCCCAAACCAGGCAAAGACCCCATCAAAAAGGAGAATTTCAGACCGATATCCCTGATGAATATGGATTCCAAAATTCTCAACAAAATCCTAGCTAATAGGATCCAACAATACATTAAAAGGATCATCCACTACGACCAAGTGGGATTTATCCCCGGGATGCAAGGTGGTTCAACATTTGCAAATCAATCAATGTGATAGAACACATTAATAAGAGGAGCGAGAAGAACCATATGGTCCTCTGAATTGATGCAGAAAAAGCATTTGACAAAATACAGCATCCTTTCCTGATTAAAACTCTTCAGAGTATAGGAATAAAGGGAACATTCCTCAAGTTCATAAAATCCATCTATGAAAAACCCACAGCGAATATCATCCTCAATGGGGAAAAGCTGAGAGCCTTTCCCTTAAGATCAGGAACACGTCAAGGATGCCCACTCTTGTCACTATTGCTCAACATAGTACTAGAAGTCCTAGCAACAGCAATCAGACAACAAAAAGAAATAAAAGGTATTCAAACTGGCAAAGAAGAAGTCAAACTCTCTCTTTTCGCAGACGACATGATACTTTATGTGGAAAACCCAAAAGACTCCACCCCCAAATTACTAGAACTCATACAGCAATTTATTTTTTTTTTTTATTTTAAAGGTTTCTTTTTTTTTTTTTTTTTTTTTTTTTTTTTAAGATTTTATTTATTTATTCATTAGACACAGAGAGAGAGAAGCAGAGGGAGAAGCAGGCTCCCAAGGAGCAGGGAGCCCGATGCGGGACTCGATCCCAGGACCCTGAGATCATGACCTGAGCCGAAGGCAGACGCCTAACCATCTGAGCCACCCAGGCGCCCTCATACAGCAATTTATAATGTGGCAGGATACAAAATCAATGCACAGAAATCAGTTGCTTTCTTATACACTAACAACGCAACTGCAGAAAGAGAAATTAGAGAAACGATTCCAATTACAATAGCACCAAAAACCGTAAGATACCTCAGAATAAACCTAACCAAAGAGGTAAAGGATCTATACTCTAGGAACTACAGAACACTCATGAAAGAAATTGAAGAAGATACAAAGAGATGGAAAAATATTCCATGCTCATGGATTGGAAGAATAAACATTGTTAAAATGTCTATGCTACCCAGAGCAATCTATACTTTCAACGCCATCCCGATCAAAATTCCAATGATATTTTTCGAAGTGCTGGAACAAACAATCCTAAAATTTGTATGGAATCAGAAAAGACCCTGAATCGCCAAGGAAATGTTGAAAAAGAAAAACAAAGCTGGGGGCATCATGTTGCCAGATTTCAAGCTATATTACAAAGCTGTGGTCACCAAGACAGCATGGTACTGGCACAAAAACAGACATATAGACCAATGGAACAGAATAGAGAACCCAGATATGGACCCTCAAGTCTATGGTCAAATAATCTTTGACAAAGCAGGAAAAAACATGCAATGGAAAAAAGACAGTCTCTTCAATAAATGGTGCTGGGAAAATTGGACAGCCACATGCAGAAGAATGAAACTCGACCATTCTCTAAAACCATTCACAAAGATAAACTCAAAGTGGATGAAAGACCTCAATGTGAGACAGGAATCCATGAAAATCCTAGAGGAGAACATAGGCAGTAACCTCTTTGACATCGGCCACAGCAACTTCTTTCTTTTTTTTTTTTTTTTAATATTTTATTTATTTATTTGAGAGAGAGAGAAACAGCATGAGAGGGGATAGGGTCAGAGGGAGAAGCAGGCTCCCCACTGAGCCGGGAGCCCGATGTGGGACTCGATCCCAGGACTCCGGGATCATGACCTGAGCCGAAGGCAGTCGCTTAACCAACTGAGCCACCCAGGCGCCCTACAGCAACTTCTTTCAAGACACATCTCCAAAGGCTAGTGAAACAAAAGCAAAAACAAACTTTTGGGACTTCATCAAGATAAAAAGCTTCTGCACAGCAAAGGAAACAGTCAACAAAACTAAGAGGCAACCCACAGAATGGGAGAAGATATTTGCAAATGACACTATATTTGGGCTGGTATCCAAGATCTATAAAGAACTTCTCAAACTCAAGACCCAAAAAACAAATAATCAAGTCAAAAAGTGGGCAGAAGATATGAAAAGACACTTCTCTGAAGAATACATACAAATGGCTAACAGACATATGAAAAAATGTTCATCATCATTAGCCTTCAGGGAAATTCAAATCAAAACCACATTGAGATACCACCTTACACCAGTTAGAATGGCAAAAATGGACAGGGAAAGAAACAACAAATGTTGGAGAGGTTGTGGAGAAAGGGGAACCCTCTTACACTGTTGGTGGGAACGCAAGTTGGTACAGCCACTTTGGAAAACAGTGTGGAGGTTCCTCAAAAATTTAAAAATAGAGCTGCCCTAGGACCCAGCAATTGCACTACTGGGTATTTATCCCAAAGACACAGATGTAGTGAAAAGAAGGGCCATATGCACCCCAATGTTCATAGCAGCAATGTCCGCAATAGCCAAACTGTGGAAAGAGCCGAGATGCTCTTCAACAGATGAATGGATGTGGTCCATATAGACAATGGAATATTACTCAGCCATGAGAAAGGATGAATACCCAACTTTTACATCAACATGGATAGGACTGTAGAAGATTATGCTAAGTGAAATAAGTCAAGCAGAGAAAGTCAATTATCATATGGTTTCACTTATTTGTGGAACATAAGGAATAGCATGGAGGACGTTAGGAGAAGGAAGGGAAAAATGGGGGGGGAACTGGAGGGAGAGATGAACCATGAGAGACTATGGACTCTGAGAAACAAACAGGGTTTTAGAGGGGAGGTGGAAGGGGGGATTGGTTAGCCCGGTGATGGGTATTAAGGAGGGCACGTACTGCATGGAGCACTGGGTGTTATACGAAAACAATGGATCGTGGATCACCACATCAAAAACCAATGAGGTATTGTATGGTGACTAACATAACATAATAAAATTTTTAAAAAATACATTTTTTTATGACTGTCTGGTATTAGTGGCATAATTGCTCATTTTTTACCATATTTTAAGAGTTATGTCTTTTAAAATGTATTTTTAGCAAATGAGCAGCATAGAATAATCAGCCCAAAGTTCAAGACAGTTCCTCTCTAACATTAACCAGGATTTCAAAGGAATCTTCTTCAGATTTTTTTTTTTTTAAAGATTTTATTTATTTATTCATCAGAGAGAGAAAGAGCACAAGTAGGGGGAGAGACAGGTAGAGGGAGAAGCAGGTTCCCCACAGATCAAGGAGCCCAATGCAGAACTTGAGCCCAGGACCCTGGGGGATCATGACCTGAACCGAAGGCAGATGCTCAACTGACTAAGCCACCCAGGCATCCCAGGAATCTTCTTTAGATTTAAATTAGTAACCTAATATTTCCAAATAACCAAACGTTGAATTAACTATTAGTTGAGCTATATGAAATTGCCATTGCTAAAGGTCAAAAACAGTTAAATCTTGGTGATTTCGTGTGGCTTAACCTAATAGCAGTTTTTTAGACAGTTCCAATTCTATTCCAGAAAAAAGCAAATATACACAAAAAAATGTTTACATCATCTGCAAATACATGTAAAAAAAGTGTTTCCAAAGAAACAACTAAATGCAATTGAACAAGGAGAAATAAAAATAGTGGGTTTTATGAAAATGGGGGGAAAATCAGGTAGTTCAACAGGTTACTGAAATCCTGGTGGTGATCGATAAATCGACTTCTGCTTCACCTTTTATGAAGAGGCTGTACTTAGCAAATCACTGTGTAAGCTGCCTCAATAACAGCACTCCTGCTATCAAGTTTACTTGCAATGATTCCAACAAAGAAATTAATTTCTTAGATGACAAGAAAAGGTTATCTGAAACAGGGAAAACACAGGAGACTGAGCTTTCTGCTAATAAAACAGACAAATATCAGTCTAGGCACTGAATTCAGAGCTGTTTTATGCTCTGCAAGATCTGAATTCCCTGTAGCCTAACTACTACCAGTACTTTAGACACATACACATCTACCTATATACACTACCCATACAATATATCTATATACATACATCCTTGCCTGTTACCTGTTTTAGCAAGGTTCCTAGTTACAGCAATGAAAGTTCCATGATCCAGAAACCCAAGCCTGGGCAAACTGGGATTGTTGGTTACCCTAATCTACAGCTACATCTTGTTTGTGCATGTACATCTACGCATATACACATAAACACTCACCCATCCACATCCCAAACTCCAAGAGTGCCTTCCTGAAACTTCTAATGAACTTATTAACTCTTCAGAAAATAAGTAGTGCTATAACATTATGCAAGAGCTTTAACTTGCTTTATAACTACATCAATAAAGTATATAACTGGCAGTGATCAAATCTGAGAATGTGGAAACTGCCATTCATCACAAATCATCAGACCTATTCATTCCTAAAAGATTTTATGCTTAAATCATATCTATATAGATAAGTATTACCACTGGTAACCTCTTACAACTATTCTGTGTTGTAAATACGAGGAAAATCTCTGCAGCACTCTACAGGTCTAAATCCCAGCTTTATCACTTACCAATGATGTAACCTTAGGAGAAACTGCTTAACCTCATTAATTCTTTATTTCCCAGTGTGTAAAATAGGGATAATTGTACTTACCTCAGGGTTTTCATGAGTACTAAATGATGTAATGTATATAAAATCCTGGTACAACACAGTAGCTTAAAATTAATGATCAATAAATGTTACTTACTATTATAGTTGCTAATAGTATTATTGTACAGTAAGAACTTACAAGTGCTTTGAAGGTAGCAATCACCTATTCCTGTCTTCTTTGGTGGAAACATTTTCTACTAAAAATAATTTATTTCCTTTACAATATTTAGATTTCCAGAATTATTATTTCTGACTGTAAAAACTGTGAGAATCTTTAACAGTTTAAAAGAAAGAGTGCTCTTATAATAAGATTACTTCTTTATAAGGAATTTCTTTCCATTATTGAATTTCAACATCAGATGTAATAGTGCAAGTAAAGAATAAAAATCAGAGCTCCTTGCCCCCTAACTTTAATAAAATATCATACTTAAAGGGCTAAAATACAGATGATAAAGTTTTATGTGTACCAAAAAGAACAAGTGTAAACATTAAATCAAAATAGAGTCAAATTAGATTTTAGAGTTCGAGGAAACCTCTAAAATTATCTAGTCTAATGCCCTCATTTTATAAATAAGACCCAGAAAAAAGGTGACCTGTCCAATGTTATATGGCCAGAATCAGAGATAGTACAGTAAGTCAGGTTTCCTAGTACCTACTCTAATTATCTTTTCAGTATGCTTCTCTCCAAATCGTAAGTGAAAATCTTGAGATGAATTCCTATTTCAAAATTTCTAATAAAAATCATCTTTAAATACACAACAATAATTAAGAGGTGTGATGAGAAGGCCAAGGAAAAATAACTAGGAAAATGTAGTGGAAAATACACTTTGAAGTCAAACAGAGCTTGTTTCAAATGCCAGCTCTGTCACTCCTTTATTCTGTGTCAGTGGGCAAAAGTACTTAACTCTATCTGAGCTTCAGATTCTTCACTTGTAAAATGGGGATAATACCACTTAGAACAAATAAATAGATTATATAAAGGGTTAGAATTGCACAATAACATAATCCCAACAATAGTCGGGAGTCACACTACCTATATTGGAGTCTCAACTCCACAACTTCCTTGTTGTTTGATCAAGTTATATAACTTCTTTGAACCTGGGAAGTACTTCAACACAGAATATGATGGCACATAATAGTTTTAGTGTTATCAATATTACATATGAATCTTCTGCCATTAAGTGTGTAGTGAATAATAAGAACAACCAACACAACTACTGATAATAATACATTTGCTTTTATAAGTAAAACAGATTGACAAAGCCAACATGTTATACAAAAATTGATGCTATCTATGCTAAAATATGCCCAATACCCTGAAATGTGTAAAAAGTTCTTAAGATTGAGATTGAAAGTCAAATTCAAAAAGTACAAAAATTCAAATCTATCAAGTAAATAATCATTCTGTAGTGACATATTTAAGAAAACTGTGGTTTTCAGGGTTTTGGACTTTAAAATGCTCCATTCACAAGTCAGAAGAATATAGTATGAAGTCAGAAGTTAGGTAATAGCAGAAGGCTTACAAAGTATGAAATAAAGCTAAAATTATAGCAATGACACATTAGAAAATCTGTAAAACATTGTATATAGAACAAACATCCAGCTTTGGAAGACTGTGTCTATTATGACATGGTTTTCATACACTCCTAATCAAAAATATAAAAGGGGGGCGCCTGGATGGTCAGTCGGTTATGCATCTGCCTTCGGCTCAGGTCATGATCCCAGAGTCCTGGGATCGAGCCCCGCATCAGGCTCCCTGCTCAGCGGGAAGACTGCTTCTCCCTCTCCCTCTACCTGCCGCTCCCCCTGCTCGTACTCTATCTCTCTCTCTGTCAAATAAATAAATAAATTCTTAAAAAGAAATTTATATATATGTATATATATATATAATAAGAGAAAAAGATACAGTGGAAATCCATATTCAACAGATTACCATTTAAGAGAACCAATTCCCAGTTGATTAGAAAAGAGCTATCTGAACTGGATGAAAAGGCATGATTTCTAAATTCAAAGGCAAATTAAAACCACAAAGTTTAAACAAAACAGCATGAAAAAAAAAAAACCTCACAAAATGAAAAGGAATAATTCAGTTTTCAGCTTTCTCTTTACAAAAATTCTATTTTTTAGATAAGATATAGTGGTTTAAGATGCTACCATGTCTTTAAGCTCCATTTGGTAGGGAAATACCTGTGTTGGCTTTGCTATTTCTAAAGGTAAATAGGAGGTTTTGCATTTAAGTTACAATGTGGACTACTTCAGAGTAACCTCATGCCAAAATGGCACATTTCTGAGGGATGCAAAGGTATTCAATAAAAAGCTTTTAAAGGCATATTTTTAAACTTGCAGCAGGAAAGCTTTTCTGTGTCAAGACAGTAATTCTTTTAACAGCATTGATCAAAATGTCATTCTTTTATGAGTGTACAATACCTTTTAATGGCATACAACAAGCCATTAGGGTTATACACCTCTGTATAGCAGACAGCTTACTGGAAAAAAGGGAACACTGGCCAAGATACAGTCAGTAGGTTTTATGCTTCTAATAAGGGATCTTCCCCCCCCCCCAACTGCTTCATTCTCAAGTCCCCAACTGAAATTATCCAAAGATTAAGTGGTAAGCTCTCTTCTGTAATTTAGAAGTGCTTTCACAGAGTCCTAAACTGCAAGGTCTAAACTTTATCTTTGTAGATACCATAGGATGGCCTTGAAAACAGTCTCTCACCCAGGGCCAGTGAGAAATTATTCATGAAGATTAGAAAAGAATGATGGTTTTATTTACTTTGCTAGTTTCTGGGGAAAGAAGCAAGTCAATTAAAAAAAATGTTATGAGATGATCACTTTTCAAATTTATTTACAAAGCCAAATACTAAAGGAATATTAAAGTTGTGTATTACTCTAACACAAAATATCTGTTTTTATCAACTAATAGTGATTACATAATCTTTCATACAAGGAAACTATTTAAAAATCATCTTAAAACAGGTCCTTGTCTTTGGGGTATTCCTGCTTAAAGAAAGAAAATAAACTCTGAAACTATTTAGAAAACAAACACAGGGCACCTGGGTGGCTCAATCCATTGAGCATCTGACTCTTGATTTTGGCTAAGGTCATGATCTCAGGGTCCTGGGATCGAGCCCTGTGTTGGGCTCCATCCTCAGCAGGGAGTCTGCTTGAGATTCTCTCTCTCCCTCTGCCCCTCCCCCTGCTTGTGCTTGCTCTCTCTCAAATAAATAAATCTTTTTTAAAAAAGAAAATTTAAACATGTAAGTATACAAACTCATGAAAAACTTCCATCAATTTACCAAATTTTTAACCACCCAGGAAATGGAGAGGTAAGGGAATTACAGAAATATCCCAGATAAATTGATTGTAGCATATATCTTGACCTTTGGAAAACTATTTAAGGGCTTCATAGAGTCTAAAGAATGTTAGCAATAATAATTACAATTCTGTATCAAAAAAGAAAACTCAACTTAACAGACAATAGCAGATACATTTCAGAATTTTTTGCCTAACAGCAAAGTTTAAAAAGTAGAAGAAACGGTCTCCTTTTAAAAGTATGAGTGTCTGGATGTGGATATGTGGTATTATAGTGGGAAAAAAAAATGGTACCCCAAAAAAGGAAGTTCCTATTAATGGCTTTCCAAATTTTATAATCAAACAAAGTTTGTTTGAGGCAATATGGAATCCCAGAGTATATACACCAACTCCATCACTGAAAACAACTAAAAATGCAAGGTAATATACAAAAATACCTTCTTAAAAGCATTCTAGTTGATAAGAATAGTAAGAAGTTATCAACTCAAAGTTTCAGTGAAAGTGGAACTCAGAAATCCCAAGTGCTAAATATGCTTTTGCTTTTAAGAATACTTAGTCAACCATTTTGACCAAAGTAAAATCTTATAGATCTTATTTGGTATGAGGGTTAGAAGACAAACCTGAACACCACCTAAGAGTCTAACAGGAGACTCTCCTCCCATGAAGCTGGGAACTCAAAGGGTTACCCCCTCAATATAAAGGTGATCAGGAGACTAGGCCTAAGGGACCATAAGGAAAGTTATTGTGGCAATGAGCAAAACAGGGAAAACATAAAACCACAAGGAGCTGTAACCACAACCTTGGAACTCAAGTAAATATACATGCTAAATCCTTATCATCAGAATGGGTCCAAAAATATATAAATAAATAAGTAAATAAACATAAACTGGTGCATAACTGGTAATGTCCCCAGAAGCCAGACTGCAGCAAACACAAATGTTATCTGGTGGAACAAACTATTAAATACATAAGTAAAGAAGGCACCATGAAAGAGAAAATGAATCTATGAGGATTTCATTTATTGGAATTGTCAAAAATAGATTATACACATTTAATATATTTAAAATAATTTTTAAAGTGTAAACATATTTCACAGAACAAAAAATTAAAAATAAATGACCTAGAACACTCAAAAGACATCTATACAAATTAAATACACAGTAGTTAAAATTTAAAACTCAGTGGAGAGGATATGGCAGATTATCTTAAATGAGACTAACATTCCCAATAAAAAGAACTAGAAAAACTAGGTAAAATACGGAAAACAACTATGGAAAGGCATGAGAGAGCTACCAAAGGCAACCAAGAAGTACAAAAGAGAAGTATACAGAAAGAAACTCAGCTTTCAGCATCAGTTTTCTTAAGTCATTGCCAATACTCAATCAGGAGGCTAAGAAGCTGAGTAGAATTGTTAGCAGTGTCACAAGCCAGGCGGGATATTTTTGAGGTTGGATAATGCTAGTGGTAAACCAGAAATGTATCAGAAGAATGAAATCCAGCTATATATCAGCTCAATCTTAGGTTGTATTAAGTTTAACTGTCTATACTCTACCTACTATCAGAAGCAAAATGAAAACAAAAAAACTCTTTGGGGAAAGTTAATACCATTCAGATCTTCCAAGTACACATCTAATATCTGACAATATTGTCAATTCCATTGACAATTACTAGGCATATCAAGAGACAAAACCACAATAAAATTTAAAAGAAAAGAAACAGATCTACAAGATATATAGGTACTGGAGTTATTAGATGTAGACTTTAAAATATCTTTGATTATTATGTTAAAAAATAGAAGAGGACCCCAGTTTCCCATAAAATAAGAACCCCCACCTAAATCCAATATACCCACATAACCTTAACAAAACTATAAAAAGGGAGTGAATATAAAAACCCCTCAAAATCCACATCTACAGCATAACTAAGAGACAAAGACTAGCATAACCCATGGAATCCATGCTTTAAAAAGAGATAAATGAAGATTATGTAGAAAAGAAGAGAAGGTGACAAAATACAGATAAAATAAGCACCAGTAAGTGGGGAAATCCTTAAAATAGGTCTAAGCCCTGTTAGATCAGAGCACTAGTTACTGTGGAATCAAAAAGAAGAGGTTTGCAATCACAAGAAAGAGAAGTGACAGTGTTAGGGAAGCACCACTTCTACGGGAGACTTAGAAGTGGTATTTCTTGGATGCTTGGTGGTAAAGAGAAAGAAGAAAACAATAATGGTCCTACAGATATAAAAGAGAAGCACAAAATTAGAGGGATGTCAAACCCTGTCACCCTCCAAAACAAATGCACCACAGATTCAAGATACTGCACTTCATTATAGTAACAGAACAGACTGCTTTTGAACTAAGAAACCCTGTAAGCCCTCTAACCATTTTCACTATTAAACTATTATCACTGGTCAAGAAAAATTAAATTTCATAACTGATCATAAAATAGCTGGCAACAACTGTAACTAGGTTTATAAGAATACAAAAAATAAGAACCAAAACTCTTTAGCTGATGAACGCCTCTCTCCAAGGAAGGAAGGAAGGGGAGGGGACGGGAGGGGAGGGAGGGAGAGAGGGAGGGAGGGAGAGAGGGAGGGAGGGAGGAAGGAAGGAAGAAAGAAAAAAAGGCCATAAGAAAGAAAGAAAGAAAAAAAGGCCATAAGGTAGAGATAACTATAATAATATCTCAACCTCAATTATATATTGTTAAACAGTATTTACAAATATTGGGGGGAAACCATCAAATCAAACATTCAATAATTCAGAACAGAAATGGGCCCCAAATCTTCACATTAGGAAGATGTGAAATGAGAGATATCTGGTCTAATAAAGAAAATTAAGGAGACAAAATTATTTTAGAAATGAAGAATAAATTATAAATTATTCAAGAGAAAATGGAATTGAATGAAAATACAGTAATGGGTATTGAATGAAAGGATAAAAATAGCAGAAGAACAAAATGAAGAAAGATTGTAATGAGAATCAGGGAGAAAGTGTTAATATATGAAAAAGAGAAAGAGGATCCAACACACATAAAATGGTACAGCTAATATTTAAAACTTGAATACAAAAAGAGATAACCAGAAATAAGAGAATATATGAGCCTATATATTAAAAAGACCTGTGAAAGATCTGGGAAATTGACACAAAAACTCTATTATGGGACATACGCAATTGGGCTTTAAAGGTAAAATTGCAAACCCCCACACACCCCACAATTTAGAACATATGGCTCCTAGTTATTTCTGACTAGAGTCACATAGCCCTTAGTCACTGTTAAAGAAACCTGTAAAATTGCCTTAGGAAATAACATAAAACTGTCTCCTGAAAAGTCTGTGGGATGCTGTTCTACCTGAGATAACAAACATAATGTGCCATGTTTGCAAGAAAAAAATAACAGTTTGCAACTTAGTAATAGTTCCAGGATATAGAACTTCTGCCTTTGTACTCTTATGAACATAATATGCAGAGAGTATTTTGAAGTTCTAGGCCCCTAAAGCAGAACAACCAGTCTCCTAAAGCAGAATGACAACCCTACTACAGCCATCACAACAAAATCAGATAGGGAGCTGACAGAAGGAACAAGATGATCAAGAAAAGAAATATTATAGGACCTAATCTCTAATCAATCAGCTTGATTCAAGACCCTGAGACCATTACCCTGAATTTTCACCCTCTTAAAACCTGTTTATAAGCCACTGGGAGTTCAAGACTTTTGAACATTAGCTCCCTGTTCTCCTGGGTGACACCACACCCATAAATAGCCTATCTTTCTTCACTGCAGAAACTTGGTGTTGAATTTTATTAGCTTGATGCTCATTGGGTGGATGAACTCTCCTTTGGTTAATTAAAAAGATAAGAAAAAAATCTTCTGAGATCATTTACAAAGGAAGCAAAATCAAACTGGTATCAGACTACTGAGCAGCAACATACAAAGAAAGATATTAGGAGGGTAGGAACCAAGTTATGTTATTTAAACTGACAAAACAATGAAATCCAGAATAAGCAAAAAGAGGGTGAATGAATTAAGGGCATTATAAATAGTAGTATAAAATAACCACTAGAACAAAAATACAAACCTTCTAAAATACCAAAGAAAATACAAGAAGGGGGTGCAATAAAAAATATACTACATAGGAGCGCCTGGGTGGCTCAGTCGTTAAGCGTCTGCCTTCGGCTCAGGTCATGATCCCAGGGTCCCGGGATCGAGCCCCGCATCGGGCTCCCTGCTCAGCGGGAAGCCTGCTTCTCCCTCTCCCGCTCCCCCTGCTTGTGTTCCCTCTCTCGCTGTGTCTCTCTCTGTCAAATAAATAAATAAAATCTTTAAAAAAAAAAATATATATATATATATATACTACATAAAAAGAGAGAAAATATAATACATATAATATTATGATGTGTTAGTATAGAGACCACACATAAAGACTTACCTTACCTATTTTTAAATAAGATACTTTCAAATTAACTCACAGAGCAAAATTAAGCTCTTCAATATATTGCAGAAACTCATCTAAAATAAAGAGATTCATAAAGTAAAAATATAAGGGACAAACGTCTTCAAGGCAAATGAAAACAATAAGCAGGTGTTGTAATTCTGATATTAGACATGGCAGAACTGAGACCAAAAAACATTACACACTAAAAAAGCAACATTTTATGACCTAAAGACCACGTTCAATATAATAGTTATGAATATCTACACACCAAATAACATGACAACTACTTTGATAACATGAATCCAAGAGAAATAAAAATGTAAGAAAGAAACCAAACAGAAGACATCAATATACCAAAACTCAGTACAAGACAAATGTACAAAAAATTAAAAAAAAACCAACCATGGAAGTCATAAACTAAACAAAGCTATATCAATATCTAGATTTTTAAACTCCCATAACAAATACTTTCCAAGTGTACATGAAACATTCACAAACATTGACCAAATATTATAAGTCTCAAAGAAAACTTCAATATGTTCCATAGAGTAGAAACAATATAAATAGTATTCTCTGATCCCATAAAATAGAAGTAGAAAATTATAACAAAATAAAAAGGGTCTCCCACATGGTAATTTTAGAACTACCCAGCAAAGCCCTCAATGAAAGGGGAACTATAACCTGCCACACTAAACAAAACTGTCAAAATTAAAGACAATACCAAGTGTGGGGAAAGATGGGGAACAACTAAAGCTCTTCTACAATCAGGTGGGACTATAAATTGGTACAACCACTTTAGAAAACTCTTTGGCAATTTCTACTAAACCTAAACACATGCCGCTGTATGACCCAGGAATTCTTTTCCTAGACAGACAAACAGACACATATAGATATACATACATATACACACATAAAAAAGACATGAGTGTATGTCTCTAGAATGACATGTACAAGAATATTCATAGCTTGATAGACAAACTCAATGTGCATGAACAAGAGAACTATATATTATAGTATATTCATACAGTACAATATTGCACACAACGAAAAAGAATAAAAGTGGTCTTGCACAACATAAATGGCATCATGTGTTATTTTAAGTAAAAGAAACAAGACACAAAATAGCACATACTTTTAAATGAAGTTCAAAATGAAGTAAAACAAATTGATGTTAGCTAGATTATTTAGGCAAGAAAAATAAAAGACATCCCAATTGGAAAATACATAAAATTATCTCTGTTCACATATGATGTAATCTTTTATGTAGAAAACCTTACAGATGCCACAAAAAATTTTAGAACTAATAAATGAACTCAGCCAGGAAACAGGATACAAAGTCAACACACAAAGTTAGTTACATCTATACACTAACAATGAACAATCTAAAAAGGAAATTATGAACACAATTTCATTTACAATAGCATCAAAAAGAATAAAACACTTAGGAATTAACCAAGAAGGTGAAAAACTTGTACAATGAAAACTACAAAACAATGGTGAAAGAAATTAAAGAAAATACAAATGAATGAAAACACATCTCATGCTCATTGATTGGAAGACTTAATACTGTGGAGATGTCAGTACTACCCAAAGTGATCTACAGATTCAGGGCAATCTGAATCAAATCTGCAATTCCTATCAAAATCCCAGTGATGTTTTTGGCAGAAAAAAAAAAAACTCATCCTAAAATTTATATAGAATCTCAATGGACCTCAAATAGCCAAAACAATCTTGAAAAAGGAGAACAAAGCTGGAGGACTCACACTTCCTGATTTCCAAACTTACTACAAAGCTACAGCAATCGGGGCGCCTGGGTGGCTCAGTTGCGTAAGCCTCCGACTCTTGATTTCACCTAAGTCATGATATCGAGCCCCACATCAGGCTCTGTACTCAGTGGGGAGTCTGCTTGAGATTCTCTCCCTCTCTCCCTCTCCCCCTGCCCCTTCCCACTGCTCGCTCTCTCTAGTAAATAAATAAATCTCTCTTTCTCTCTTTTTTTTTTTAAAGCTACAGTTATCAAAACAGGGAGAAAACAGGGTGGTACTGGCATAAAGACGACGGGATTGAATACAGACCAATGGAATTGAATATTGGGCCCAGAAATAAGCCCAGACATATATATATATGTATGTTCAAATGATTTTTTTAATTTATTTTTTTTATAAATATTTAGTATATTTAATATATAAATATTAAACAACACACTACTGTACAAGTAATGGGCCAAATAAGAAATCAAATGGCAAATGAAAATGTCTCAAAAGAAAAAGAAAGCACAATACTCTAAAACCTATGGGATGCAGCAAAAGGCCAGAATAAACAATAAGATAACACTGAAAGTAATGACCAGTTTAAAACAAACAAACAAAATATGCAATGCTCTAACTACATTAACTAAGAAAAAAGAGAAAAGACTCAAAAATCAAAATGAGAAATGGAAAGCAATACAACAGATAACCACAGAAATACACAGTGTGATAACAGATTAAGATTACAATAAAGAATTATATACCAACAAATCAGGTAACTTAGGTCAAATGATTTCTGACAAGGGTAGCAAGACCACTCAATGGGGAAGGACAGCCCTTTCAACAAATGGTGGTGGGAAAACTGGATATCCACATGTAAAAGAATGAAACTGGACCGTTACCTGACCATATACAAAAATTAACTCAAAATGGATCAAAGATCTAAACCTAAGACCTAAAATATAAAACTTAGAAGAAACAGAGCGAAAACATCATGACATTTGATTTGGCGATGACTTCTTGTATATGACACCAAAGGCACAGCTAACAAAAGAAAAGATATACAAATCAGACTTCATGAAAATAAAATTTGTGCCACAAAAGACACTACCTACAGAGTAAAAAAGCAATCCATAGAACGGAATATTTGCAAATCATTTATCTAATAAGGAATTAAAATTCAGAATGTAAAGAGAACTTCTGAAACTCAACAACAAAAGCACAAACAACCTAATTCAAAAATGCATAATGGACTTGAATAGACATTTCTCCAGAGAAGATATGCAAATGCCCAATAAGCACATGAAAAGATGCTCAGTGTCACTAACCACTAGGGACTAGGGAAATGCAAATTAAAACTATAATGAGAATACCACCTCACACCTATTAAAAGGGCAACTATCAAAAAACAAACAAAGAAGAAAAAACAAAACAACAAGTGTTGGTGAAGAAGTAGAGAAATCAGAACTCTTGTAAATTGTTGGTGGAAATGTAAAATGGTACAGCCACTGTGGGAAAACAGTATGGTAGTTCCTCAAAAAATTAAAAATAGAATTTCCATATAATTCAGAAATTCCCCTTCTAGATACATACCCAGAAGAATTGAGAGCAGGGCCTTGAAGAGTTGTTTGTATACCTATGTTCATAGCAGCATTATTTACAATAGTTAAAACACTGAAGCAACTGAAATGTCTATCAACCAATGAATGAATAGGCAAAATGTGGTATACACATACAATGAAATATTATTCAGCCTTAAAAAGGAAGGAAATTCTGCAATATGTACAACATGGATGAACCTGGAGGATATTAAGTGAAATAAGCCAGTCACATAAATATAAATACTGTATGATTCCACTTACATGAGGTAGAGAGTATACACAGTATATGTAGAAGTAGTAATAAAAGGAAGAGGGAAAATCAGAGGGGGAGATGAACCATGAGAGACTACGGACTCTGAGAAACAAACTGAGGGTTCTAGAGGGGAGAGGGGTAGGGGGATGGGTTAGCCTGGTGATGGGTATTAAAGAGGGCATGCATTGAATGGACCACTGGGTGTTATACGCAAACAACGAATCATGGAACACTATATCAAAAACTAATGATGTAATGTATGGTGATTAACAATAAAATAAAATTAAAAAATATATATATATAGTAATTAAAATCGGAGACATAAAGTAGAATGGTAGTTGCCAGGAGCTGGGGGAAAAGGGGAAATGGAGAGTTATTGTTTAATGGGTATAGAGTTTCAGTTTACAAGAGGAAAAGAGTTATGAAGATGGATGGTGGTGATGGTTGGAGAACATTATAAATGTATTTAATTCCACTAAACTGCATACTTAAAATGGGTAAGATGACAAATTTTATGTTATGTATATTTTACCACAATAAAAAAATTTTGGAATAAAAACTTCACTGATGTTGATAATAATGAGAATATTGTGGTTATCTCTGGGAAGACGGGATGGTAATAATTGGGAATGAACATAAGAATTTATGAGATGCTGAGAATGCTCTGTATCTTGATCTGGATGTATATATAGATGTAGAAAACAATAAAAAATATTTTTCTGAACTGTATACTTAAGATTAGTGCACCTGACACTCTTCACTACATGTCAAACAACCAAAACAACCAAAACAGTCATGAACAGATACTTCATCAAAAAAAGAAATCCAAATGGTCAGAAAACATAAGTATGCTCAGCCTAATTTGATACTAAGGAAACAACAATTAAACCACTACGACAGGGGCACCTGGGTGGCTCAGTTGTTAAGCGTCTGCCTTCAGCTCAGGGTCCTGGGATCGAGCCCCGCATGGGGTTCCTTGCTCGGCAAGGAGCCTGCTTCTCCCTCTCCCATTCCCCCTACTTGTGTTCCCTCTCTAGCTGTCTCTCTCTCTGTGTCAAATAAATAAAATCTTAAAAAAAAAATGACTACGACAACTGCTACAAGATTAATACACTATTTGATCAATCATCTTGACTGATTTGTGAGATTGCAAACTGGTACAACCATTCTGGAAAACTGTGATGTGTCTAGTAAGCTAAAATATAGAATTCTCTCAAAAAATTGCTTGGCTTATATATCTTATTTCAGTCAGGTCCTTAGTCCAGTAGCCACAGCTCTTTTCTAGACATGCTTAGGGTTTTTAAGGTTTTTTTTCTGACCCCATATATTCCATCTTTCTTCCTACTTATGAATATCTTAGACCTATCAAGAATCAGAGGCAGAGACTTTTCCATGAGATTCTGTTCTATAAAATTATAAACTGACATGATACGTTTATAAGCAAGCACATTACCTTTCTTGGTAAATTGAGATCTTGTCCTGTTCCACAGACAAGGAATATTTCCAGATCTCACAGCACTAACTTATAAATTTTGTGTCACTGTTCACAAAAAGGAAAGTGGATATCACTAAAGATCTCAAATAAGGTCTCTGAAAAATCCTCTCTTTCATTAAAGAAATGAGAGCATTAGCAAAAACTACTAAAATAAACATTTTCAGAATGCTAGAAATTAACCAAAGGCTTGCAGCAATTCAGGGAATGATTATTCAAGAAAAACGGCCAAATCTCCATAAGAACAATGAGTTTGGTAGCATTTTTTTTTAAACATTTTATTTATTTATTTGACAGAGAGAGACACAGCGAGAGAGAGAGAACACAAGCAGGGAGAGTGGGAGAGGGAGAAGCAGGCTTCCTGCCGAGCAGGGAGCCCGATGCAGGGCCCGATGCAGGGCTCTGTGGGGCTTGATCTCACTCGGCAGGGAGCCCGATGCGGGGCTCGATCCCAGGAGCCTGGGATCATGACCTGAGCCGAAGGCAGATGCTTAACGACTGAGCCACCCAGGTGCCCCGAGTTTGGTAGCATTTTAATTTGCCCTATGCTCATCTATCCACCCCCCAGCTCCACGAGAGTCTCAAAAAACAACAGCTACAATCATGTCTGGCAGTCCAAAAAGTTGAAACTCTTTCAAAGTCCCATTCCCAGAGAAAGATCATTATTGGACGTGAAAGATTCCACATATAAGACTGTTGTTATGTGAACTTACCCAGAGCTCATCAGTCCAAAAAGCATTTTCCCTGAGTCCATTTGTTAAAACCAGCCAGAGAGAACTGTTGAACATAACTCTAAGACATAACTCTTAAAACTCAACAATAAGAAAATAAACAACCGTATTTAAAAAAGTGTGAAGATATACCTCACCAAAGATTTACAGATGGAAAAAAAAAAAGGGAGAGAGAAGATGCTTATCATATAATGCATTAGGGAATTACAAATTAAAACAATAAGATACCACTACATACTTCTTAGAATGCCAAAAATTCAAAACACTGACAATACCAAATGCTGGTGAGGCTGGAGAACAACAGGAACTCTCATTTATTGCTGGGGAAATGGAAAACGATACAACCACTTTGGAAGAGAGTTTGGCAGGTTTTTTTGTTTGTTTTTTAAACAAAACTAAATATACCCTTATCACATAATCCAGCAATCATGCTCCTTGCTATTTACCCAAAAGAGCTGAAGAATCATGTCCACACAAAAACCTCTATATAAATGCTTATAGCAGCATTATTCATAATTGCCAAAAACTTGGAAGCAACCAAGACGCCCTTTAGTAGGTGAATGGATAAAGTCTATAGGTTTATTGCTTTTTTCCCCCCAGCACCTTAAATGCTTCTAGACCCTAGAGATTTCCCTTTTATATGACAGTTGTGCTTTTTTTTTTTTTTTTTTTTGAAAGTGAGAGCATTTTAGGTTATCTTTTCTTCCATAATGCAGGAACAAGAAATCTGAAAATTTTCTGAAAAATAAAAACTTGGGATTTAAGATATTTTGGGATATACTTTATCTTCCATATTACCTCATTTTATAATTTTAATTATAATCTTAAATTTCTAAGATTTTCTTTTTGTTTTAGATAAGATTAGACTTATTTCCTACCATAACTGGTGAAAGAGTCTTTATTAACAATAATTTGACTTAATATGCTTCTTGCTTTAAAAAAAAAAAATCTATATTCTTCCAGAAAAAAAAAATAAGAGAAATCTTTATGTCCTTGGGACATTTTCAAGTTCCTGATATGTTTCCTTGCAGGGAAATACAATATCTACTTTTTAATATAAATAGGTTCTATGTATGCCTTTAGAAGTCTCATGATGGCAGATAATTCTAATGGTTGTCTAACCTGAAGAAGATACAGTGAGTTGTATATATTGTTCCAGATTTATCTTCATAGGTAGAGAATAAAAGTACATGCTATCTGAGTTAAAAAACAAAACAAAACAAAACACTGTCATTAATTTTAAAAGAGGGGTGACTGTAATAAATAGCGTCATCTTTATAGAATGACAATTGAGAAATCATACCTTTATTTCTATAGCAGCTACAAGATACTTGTTGCATGAGTTTAACTCCAGGCCATGTCATTAAAATGTTTGCATTCACCCTTCCATTCTCAAACAGGTCTTAAGTTTAGAATCTCAGACAGTTGTTAACCAGTACAATTTAATGCCTGAACTCCTGTATTCCGTACTCCCTTGGGAGAGGGTGATGTCTTGTTTTGAAATGTTGGGATTTTTTAGTAAGCCAACTTTCCAGTGACCTCAGTTCCTTATCTGTGAAAGGGGGATAATAGTTATCAGAAGAAACAAATGAGATAACCATAAGATGATAAACGTTAGGTTAGCTGTTGCTTTGCTATTACTATTATTCTTGCTTATAATTTTTTTTCCCGGCAATGATAACTGCTTTTGAGAGTAATGTCAAATACCTAGGTAAGTTGCTCTAAGGAATCTTGAGGATTCCTCATAGAAACAAATGAGACCCCTATAAGGTATGTCTGTCATAAGCTGGCTATACACTACTACAGAAACAGGTTTTAGAGGGGGCTGGGTGGCTCAGTCATAGAAGGGCGCCTGGGCGGCTCAGTCGTTAAGCGTCTGCCTTCCGCTCGGGTCATGATCCCACGGTCCTGGGATCAAGCCCCGCATCAGGCTCCCTGCTCCACAGGAAGCCTGCTTCTTCCTCTCCCACACCCCCTGCTTGTGTTCCCTCTCTCACTGTGTCTCTCTCTGTCAAATCAATCAATCAATCTTAAAAAAAAAAACAGGTCTTAAGATTTTGTTTTATTCCTTTCTTCCCTAAATCTAAATCTTTTCCTTTCTCTATGTAAGGATGCCTAGCACTGGATTAGGGTCCACCCTAATTCAGTATGATCTTAACATGGGTTACATCTGCAAAGATCTTATTTCCAAATAAGGTCACATTCACAAATACCCAGGGTGAGGTCTTGAACATATCTTTTTGGGGGATATCATTTGACCTAAAATAGAGACTATCACTACATTTAAGAAACTGTACAGAATTCATATAATCCCTGTCCATGTTCTGCAGGTCTGGGTTTCTGGAAGTCTCTTGGGACTCCTGTTTTCCTCATTTATCTCTGTGGGTAGTGCTTTTTAAATGACACTAGCCCTGTGAACTCACAGCTTCTACAAAGTCCTCTCTTTATAAAAAATTCTCTTCCCAGGCAAAGGCTTGATGGTATAGTTTTAATAAATTCCTTTCCTCCTTGTGGACAAGGATCAAATTTTTAGAATTCCTTGATACTAGAATGGGGTCTGATATCAAAACCCTAGAAACCACTCAAGTATTCTCTTGTTTCACCTGTATAATGTTTCTCAGGGTACCTTCTAACAAGGTGATTATCTTTTAACTGAGCTCCTATGCCATGTAAGAAAGATCTCATGGCCTTTCTCCGTATCCCACATCCTTGTGTTTTTCTCCTGAGACTATTTAACTAAAATCTCCTAGAAGGCATTGATTTGACTTCTGAGAGTAGTACCACTTTGCAAAATATGCGTTAGTTAAATTGCTTCCAGGTCATCTTGCTCTATATTTTTGCTTGGTTTCCCAAAGGGAAATATAACTTTAACAGAAGTTATATTATAACTTCATTTATGCAAATCAGTCCTCCCTCAACATCCTTTTCTCAGTTGGATCTGATCTGTTCTCAATTCTACATTTGACATTGTTACTCTTTTGTAAGTAAAAAAATTTTGGCTAACTATTCTTTCCAGGTTCTATGGTTCCACTTCCATTTTGCTCTGTCCGTTTTCTTATAAAAAATTATTTAAAACATTTTAAAAATAAAATTTCTGTATTCCTATCACATAGCTTAAAAAATAACATTAGCAGATACAGCTTAAGCACTGTATGCATTCTTCCTTAGTAATATTCTTTTGCTCTTCCCTGCTACAAGTACATATCACAAGTTATCTCCACAACCAAGTACTTTCAGGAAGCTGATGTTTGTAATCCCATGAATTTTGCATATTTTTACTAAATCATATAGTGTTTTATATATTTTTAAACTTTAATTCTGTATTATACCTGTTACAGATTCCTGTGCAATCTATTTTTGCTCAAATTATGATCATGAGATTCATTATATTGATACATATTTTTCTGCTTCATTATTTTAATAGCTTCAATTTTTCAAAATTTTCATTTTTTTAACATTCTTCTACTGATGGATATTGAGTTAGTTTCCATGTTTTTGCACTTATGAACAATGTTGTTTGAACAGCCCATTAGCGGATCACAACTAGTGGGTTTTTTTTTTTTTTTAAGGATTTATTTATTTATTTGAGAGAGAGAGAGAGAAAAGAGAATGAGTGGGGGGAGGGGCAGAAGGAGACAGAGCTAGAGAATCCCAAGTGGACTCCCCGCTAAGCACAGAGCTGGACGCTGGACTCGATTCCAGGACCCTGAGATCATGACCTTAGCCAACATCAAGAGTTGGATGCTTAACCAACTGAGCCCCACAGGTGCCCCTCCCTCTTTTTGAAAAACAGCTTTATTTATATATAGTTCACACACCATAAAATTTGTCCTTTTAAAATACAACTCAGTAATTTTTTAGAATATTCACAGAACTATTCAGCCATCACAAGTTCTAATTCCAGAACATTTTATCATCCCCCACAAGAAACCCCACTCCCACTCCTCTTCTCCCTCTCCCAGTCCCTGGCAAACACTAATCTATATTCTGTCTCTACAGATTTGCCTATTAGGACATTTTATATGGAATCACACAATGTCTAACCTTTTGTGATTCTCTTCTTTCACTTAGTATAATGTTTTCAAGGTTCATTCATGTTGTAGCATGCATATTATTTTGATTGTAGTGATGGGTGTATACACATATCAAAACTTATCAAAGCATATGATTTAAATATATGCAATTTATTGTATGTCAATTATACTTCAATGAAGCTGCATAAAAAAATTAGAGATGTTGATACTTCACCACAGAAGTTATACATAAAGCAAATACACAAAAGATAATTTACATCATTAGTCATCAGAGAAATGCAATTAAAATTACAATGAGACAACTAATAACACATGTACTGCAACAGTTAAATTTAAACTACTAACACAACACCCAAGAGCTGATATGAATGTACACTAATGAGAATGATCATAAGTTGCTGGTAGGAAAACGAAAGGAATAGCCACTTTGAAAAAACGATTGGCAGTATTTTATAAAGTTAAACATATTTTTACCGTATGACCCAGCAGTTTCACTCCTATGTAGTCACCTAGCAAAAATAAAAATCTATAATCACACAAAGACCTATTGGCCAATATTTATAGCATGTTATTGCTAATAGCCAAAACCTGGAAACAACCCAAATGTCTAGAAACTGGCAAATGGACAAATTTTGGTACATATATGTAATGGAATACTACTTAACACACAAAAAGGGATAAACTACTGATACATGCAACAACATGGATGAACTTTAAATGCATTATGCTAAGTGAAAGAAGCTAGACACAAAAGGCCACATAAGATTCCATTAACAGAAGTTTTCAAAATGCAAACCTGTGAGTAGCAGATCTGACATTAGTTTTGCTAGGGTCTGGGGGGTGGGCGTGGAGAACTGATGATGATTGAGCATGAGGGAATTTTGTAGACTTACATAAATACTCTATATCTTGATTATGGTAAAAGTTCAAACTGTTTACATTTGTCAAAATTCATGGAACTGTATTCCTAATAAAAGTGAGTTTTACTCTATGTAAATTTTGCCTCAATAAAACTGACTTTAAAAATAAGAAGTAGGGGTAACTGGGTGGCTCGGTGGGCTGTGTTTGCCTTCGGCTCAGGTCACAATCCTGGGGTCCTGGGATGAAGCCCCATGTTGTCGGGCTCCCTACTCAGCGGGGAGTCTGCTTCTCCCTCTCTCTCTACCCCTTCCCCTAACTCCTGTTCTCTCCTGCTTGCTCTGCTCTCTCTCTCTCCCTCTTTCTGTCAAATAAGTAAATAAAAAAAATCTTAAAAAAATTTTTTTTAAAAAGCAGACCAAAAAAAGACATTACATACAAGAGAACAAAATACAACTTCAAATATCTAACTAAAAACAACACAAGCAGGAAGATAATACAAAAGTGCTAAAAACCAAAATCATATATACAGTTTAAAATATATGTTTCAAAAATCGAAGTTAAATAAAAACATTTTCAAGCAAATAAACACCAATAGAATACATGACCAACAAGCCACACTATAAGCAATGTTCAAGAAAGTCCTTCAGACTTAAGGAAAATGATATAAACTTAGACCTACAAGAAGAAATAGAGTGCCAGAAATGGTAAGATGTAAGCAAGTAAACCTTGTTCTCATTTTCTTAATTTCATTAAAACCTTCTCACAAAGAAAATCCCATGGCTAGACAGATGCACTGACGCATTCTATTTAACAAAGAAATAAAACAATTCTATACAAACTCTTCTAAGAAATAGAGGAGACTACATCTCACATCACTTAAAGAAATCAGCCAGTCTTGCACTAAGAATAGGCACAAGAAAGCAAAACCAAAGATTAATCTCTTAAGAACACTCTAAAGAAAACAGATATAAAATCACATTAAAAGACATAACACCAATCAGGATATACTATGTTCATGGATGGAAAGTTTGAATATCGTAAAGATGATAATTCTTCCCAAAATAATCTATATATTCAAAGTAATTACCATTAAACCCTCAAAAAGATTTCTCATGGCATTTAGTAAACTGATCATAAAATTAATATGGAGGATCTAAGGGCCAAGAATAAGATGAAAAACAACTTGGTATGAGGCTTAAGGGCAGCAATTTAACCTATTGGATATTGTCTTATTTTAGAGGTAAAGGAATGAAAACATTGTGTTGAGTGTGCAGGGCTAGACAAATGAGACAGAATAGAGAACTCAAAAACAAAGACAAACATACGGGACCTACATGGGACAAACATGACATTATCCATTTAGTGGGGAAAGAATGTCCTATTCCAGGGGCTGGCAAAATTTTCAGTAAAGGGACAGACAGTAATATATTAGGCTTCGAGGCCCATGTAGTCTCTGTCACAACTACTAAACTGTGACAGAGTAGCACAAAAGTAGCCACTGACAAGTAAACAAATGGATGTGTCTGCGTTCCAACAATTTTATTTACAAAATGGTGGGCCAGATGTGGCCCATGGAACATAGATTTCCAAACAGCACTGAAACAATGAAAAAAATAATTAGTTAAAGCCAAACTTCACAACATACACAAAATTAAGTTTCAGGTGAACTAAAGTTCTAATGTGAAAAAATAATGTTTGAAATAGTTCAGAAGACCATGGACAATAGATATGTTGGTGGAATTTCACAATAAAAATTATTTCAATATAAAACATCCAAAAAAATGGGACGCCTGGGTGGCTCAGTTGGTTAAGCAACTGCCTTCGGCTCAGGTCATGATCCTGGAGTCCCGGGATCGAGTCCCACATCGGGCTCCCTGCTCGGCAGGAAGTCTGCTTCTCCCTCTGACCCTCCCCCCTCTCATGTTCTCTCTCTCTCTCATTCTCTCTCTCAAATAAATAAATAAAAATATTTTTTAAAAAATCCCAAAAATTAAGGCACATAAATTATTTTAACTCTGTCAATCAAGAATTTTCCTACTTTTTATGTTAATTCAAAAAGATTCTGGATTCAAAATTGTCTTGTCAACTTATTTCCTGTATGCCTATGTGCCCATATACTACCCTCATCTGTGGATGACTTTCCTATGACTTTAAGAAGCATTTCAGTGACTTCTCCAAAATTCTTAAATCAGTGCTCCTTTAAAAGTTTTGCTAATTCAACTGTTTCAGACTTCTCAATCCCTACTTGCTTCAGAACTGTAAGTCTCAACGCGTAAGTTAAATGACATCGGCATTATTTTTTAAGTAAAACACTTACCTGTTTTTGTTGCATAACTACTACTTTTTTAAAAAATAGAAATAAACTTCTAGAACTGGACAGGGGCCCTACAGATATCCATATGTCAAAGTGGACTCTAAAACTCCCTGAAATTGATAGAAAATTTTTGTGTTATATTGCATGCAAAACCTCCAAGGTTTTTCTTGGTTCTTAGAGGGGACTATGGACCCCACTCCCCAAAGTTAAGAACCTCTGTTCTAGAAGCTGGACATATAGAAAATTACATTGAATTATCAAAATAGAAAGAAATAGAAGATTCTCATAGATATAGGCAGGAGATGTTAGGGAAAGCTGTCCATTTATACCATAAAACTTCTGAAATGGTCCTGAATCTCAATTTGACATTTAAATACATTGGGGAGTGGAGGGAAATCATGTCATACCAAAGAAGTTGAAATTTAGTGAAGATGTTTCAATCAGTGGTTGCTTTTGTTTCAGATCAAGCCTCAGAATTTGACTGTACTCCAACATACACATGAAACGCATATATCAATAGGTCTGACCAAGAACAAAATAACCATGTTTTTGATATGAATCCATCATCATTCAGAGTCAGCAACTGCACAATAGTAACTTACGTTTCTGTGGTGCTTTATACAGAGCTTCCACTTGCGTTCTCCACGTGACCTTCACTACATCCCACTTGGGAAGATTAGGACAGCAGCACCCTCGTTCTTGTTAAGGAACGTTCTGGATTCAGTTTGTGAGGTGTGGGACGCTCACCAGTTGCTGCGGAGACATTTTTCCACAGTCAGGTGCAGATATAAAGTTTCTGATACTGCTGATGAGGGGGACGAGGATATAATTATGAAAGACAGCGGTGGGAATAAAGTGTAGTTGGTGGGACGTGGAAGCGCGTCAGAGCTGGAGGGTTGTTTCTGGGGAGGGAAGTGAGAGGCACTGAAGAAAGAGGGAAGGTGGCGTCAGGAGGATCCTTCCTTCAGGGGCGACTGACCGAGGACACACGTGCAGTCTCTGAATCGCAGGGAAAACGACGTGAGGAAGAACCTAGAGGCTGTGTGTAGGCGGACAGAGGTCCTGCCTCAGGCGAGTGAAGCTGACGGCTGAAGTCCCCCATCTCGAGACGGCCTCTCTGACTCAGGGCCCCTCCACCTCCGGCCTCCGTTTTTGTCATTTTCCCCTCAGAGTCGCTCACCACAAGATTACCAGCTCCAGTAAGACGCCCAGCCCCATTCCGCACCTCAAGAACTCTACGCGCCACAAATTCAAATGTGAAGTCTGGAGTCGCGCCGCCCCAAACGTCTCCTAGAGTGAAGGAGAGATGGACCAATCAAAGCCAGAATGGCTCCAGACGCCCAAATCGGTGGGCGTGGCAAAGGGATGGGGGCGGGTCGATAGTCTGTTGCCAAGACGACGGCTTCCGGGTGGGCGGGCCGAGGTGACTTCTGGCCGGAAGACGAGACTCCGCGGGAAAAGCAGCCTTGCTAGATGGACGAGGAGCTGTTGGGCCGAGGCAGTTTACTCAAGAGTAAAGGCGGGCCTGTGCTAGGGTCACACCACCGGCCTCCGTTTCCTTTAGCCTTCTCTGTCACCAAACGATATTCCTGTCCACTTACTAAGTGCAAGTTGTTTTCCACAGGTAAGCGTGTGGTAACCCTATCCCCTCGTTAAATAGGGGTTTATGGAAACTATAGTCCAATTTGTCACACGAGGAGCGGGTACTGAAAAAAGGAAAAGGTGAAAATTCAGTAACTTCTTAGAGTGCGGATTTTTTACTGCACTGTACGTGTTTTTTAGTTTTAAAACACCGGGTGCAATTCGACTTACTGTTGAATTTAAAATGTTGGTTCTTCTTGACTGCCAAATTCCATCTTAACCTGGTAATGGACAAAGACCCGAATTTTCAAATTTTCTGTAACAGTCTCAAAGCTTCTCTTACTTAAACTCTTAATCTCCCACAGATCTGAAGGCAGATGGTAAAACGGGCAGGTGCTTTGAGCCTAAACCGTTCCAAGAATCAAACTAATTCAGCTGTCTCCTTTCTTTAAGAGAATCATTTTAATCTAAAATAATTGAAGCCAGGTGCTAAATATGGCGCCTTGTTTCAAACGTGTATCTCATTTGATGATGTTGGTCTCACATAAGTCTTATTTATGAAAGTAAACATTGAAATGATAGAAGAGAAATAGGCTCTTTAAACACATAATTTTTTAAAAAAGATCTTGCAGCTTTAAAACACACATTTTAACAAACCACAAAAGTCATTGTTAAATTCTTGTCACCAAAATCTTTAAGAAAACGTCAGCAAAACTTATCTGCTTATCAGGAAGAATTTAGTCCTCTAGAGTTAAGGCAGGGAAGCATTTATGAAAGCTTAGATCTATATGTGTTTAGGTTCCTGCCAACCTCTTTCTTAATATTCCAGCTTTAGAACTCCCTGCTAATGAGCACTTTTCCAGCGGCTTGGATGAAACATTTTGAATAACTTCCTCAGCCTCTAGGTTAGAAATTTCATTAAATAAAAAATTAAATACATTAGAATGCTTAGGTATGAAACATTAATGAACTGTGTAATACATTCTGCAAAAGAGGAGGCACTTAAGAAAACACAGGCCACCTGCATTGTGGAGCCATCTAATTGATGAGATTTGATATATAGGCAGGAGATTAAAAAATGGCCAGAATTTCAAAAGAGAATGTTCGATGAGCTGCTTAACTGCCCTCACAGACCGTTTGAAAATAAAACTAAATCTCAGCAGAAACCCAGGACACCTTAGAGATGAACCAGAGCATCCTTTGGATGTCAGTATTGTACTAAACAAAGTCAGTTGGACTGTTACTTATCTGGCAGGAAAAAACAATGCCTAAATTTTATAAGGACTTGGTCATTAATTTAAAAATATATAGTGTACTTTAGGGTTGAGAAAGGAAATTTGAACTCCTTAGATGTACCTGTAACTTGGAAAAAATATTTCTTCAAATAGTAGATATATTTGACTTTGTACACTGTTCCTTTCACCTAGATGTCCTTTACCCTCCACTTAGTTGACTCTTACTTATCCTTCAACACCTAGGCTAAATTCTAAATTTTTTGAGATGTAGCCCATAATCAACTCACTCCAAACCACCTATAGAATTACAATATGCTCTTTATTTGGCATTTTTGCTTTAGGCTTTGTGATGTTTCTTCTTCATGTTGATAAATGTATTTTACATATTGTTTGCCTCATCTACTAGATTCTAAACTGCTTAGAATGGTATTCGCCAGTGTACCTGGCAGAATGACTTGAACATGGTAAACATGATTTTGATGTAAAAATGCCTAAGGTTAATGTTAAATATAATTGGTAGCTGTATTAGTTTGCTAAGACAACCTTAACAAAATACTACGGACTGGGTGGCTTAAACAACAGAATTTATTTTCTTATTCTAGAGGGTAGAAAGTCCAAGATCAAGTTGTTAGCATGGTTGATTTTATTCTGAGGCCTCTCTCCTTGGCTTATATAGATGGCCATGTTCTGCCTTTGTCTTCTCATGGTCTTTTTCCTACGTGCATGTAAACTTTTGTGTCTAAATTTCTTCTTAAAAGGATACCATTCATACTGGATTAGGGTCTATCCTAAAGACATTTTTTTTTAAGCTTAATTACCTCTTTAAAGATCTTGTCTTTAAATATGGCTGCATTCTGAGAAGCTGGGGGTTAGGACTTCAACATAGGAATGTGGGGGTTTGATGGGGGGTGCACATAGTCCAGCCCTTAACAATAGCCAGTGCTCAAAAAGCAGAAAAGGTTGGGAGCGGTTGTCTGTCACCAATAGAACTCTCCTGTTTAGACCATTTATATAGACATAAATATGTAATCAGATTAGTGTAAGATAATAGGAAGTAGTAGAGCCTGTGGTAAATCAGAGAATATCTGCCTAAGCAAGAGATTTAAATTAAAATTTGTAAACAAAACACACACCCTAATAATACTGGGCTATCCAAACAAAACAAAGAGGCTAACTGGTTTTGGCTTACAAGGCATTGGTTTGCAAAAACTACCAGCATATTATTTAATTTGGAATCTATAATCTTTTATGATAGATACTGGATATATTAAGTATGTTTTTGCATATTCAAAGTCATTTTCCCCAGATCTCATTGGTTCACACATAACTTTGTATTGAGAACTTGCTGTGTTGAAGGAACTTTACTGAGTGCCGTACTGTGCTGTGCTTAAAATCCACAAATTTGGCCTCGTATATCCAAGAGTTACAGAGACATCCTATTTTTGAGATAATTTAAGTGCATAACTATGTATAATTTAGGTTTGTTTGTTTTGGTACAGCTTTATCCTGTAAATAAACTAGAACTCAAAAAATTCCTTGTCAGATTATTTGCCCTCATAAGGCCAAGGCTTTGCCCTCAAGTACAACTGTAGAAGACATGAGAAATATACAAAGGTAATTATAGTGCAAGATAAAAGTGAGACTTTAAGAGAATTATAGATAAAGTACTGTGGGAAATTAGAAGAGGAAAAGATTTCTCCCAGCTGGGTGTGTTACTAAAGGTATTTAATGAAGTTAGAATTAATCTTTCCTACTGCACCTGGTACTTCTAATATAGCATTAATCAATGTATTACATGGTAGCTATTTGTATATGTTCACATCTTTCCCAATACACTCTGAAATACACAAGAATGTCTTAGTCTTTATATGCTCCAATCTAGTGTTGCCCAAAAGTATCAGAGTCACCTGGGGAACTTTTTAAAAATAAACTTCTCAACTCTATTTCTAGAGATTCTAATTTAATAGGCCTGGAGGGATGGTAGAGAATCTATTTTGAAAAGGCTTCTCTCACTTAATGACTCTGATTATCAGCCCCATTTGGAACCTCCTGCCCTAGAGCACCTAGTATATAGTATGCTCTCAATAAATTCTTGTCACATTAAATGAGCAGAACTGTGACTTAGTAAGATTAATAAGACTCCAGTGTGTAGGATGAATTAGAGTGGAAAATGTCCTAGAGGCAAGGAGGTCCTATTACAGATGTCCAGCTAAGAGATTAAGCAGCCCTAAACTAGGGTAAAGGCCATAGGAAAGGAGAGAACCAAATGAAAAACATTGAAAAGGTAGACCAACCTACAGAATTAGTTGATACTTGATATAATGCACTAGCTCCTAAACATAGTGTGCCTAAGATTTAGATGGGGTGTTTGTTTAAAAAGCGGGTTGCAGGAATCTTGTGTGAAATCCTAGTTAATCTGGGGTGAAGCACGTGAATCGGTGTTTTTAACAACCCTTACTCATGATTTTGATTTAGGTTATTTACTCTGTTTTAATTTAAGACCTCAGTTTAAGAACACACTGATCTGTTGACCATTGTAAGAAGGAAGACTGAAAAATCTAAAGATTAAATCTTGAGTGACAGGGAGGATGATAAGCCATTAACAGACACTCAGTATTTGGTTTAGAGGAAGATAAAATTCATCCATGAAGCTATTTGACAAGTAAGAAGAAATGCAGCTTAAGAACCTGGGAAAGAGCTAGAGGATGAAGAAAAATTGGAAAACCTTTGTGATAATAAAGATTCCTGAGAGAGAGATAAAGGGAAAAGAAGAGAGTCATGGAGAAAATTGGGACATTATTTCTCTTTTTAGAGATCTTGAAATGAAGGACACAACATATGAAAGAGAAGGTGGGAAGAAAACTTGGAAAATCCAAAAACCAAGAGTCTTAAGTAAAAATATATATAGTCTAGTGTGAATGAGAATGACAAGGGTTGTGGGGTGAACATGGAGATCTATTTAGTACCCTTTAATAAAGGGAGTTTTACAAAACTGTGTGGTTTCATGAGTTGAAAAATAGATGGCAAGAAAATCTAAGCTAGGGATGATTAGGCATAACTAACAATGGGAAGAAAAAAATATCTGCACCCCCATGTTCATATCAGCATTATTTACAATAGCCAGGACATGGAAACAACCTAAGTGTCCATCAGAAGAGGAATGGATATGAAAGCTGTGATACACACGCACACACAGTAGAATATTAGCCATAAAAAACAAAACAAGGAAATCCTGCCATTTGTGACAACAGGGATGGACCTTGAGGGTATTAGGCTATGTGAAATAAGTTCAAGAATGACAAATACTATATCATCTCACTTAAATGTGGAATCTGAAAACAAAACTCAGAAAAGAGGTCAGATTTGTTGTTACAAGCGGCAGGGGGTAGAGGAGGTACAAACTTACAAGATAAATAGTACTAGGGATATAATGTACATTTTGATGACTGTGGTTTGCACTGCTATATGATGGATACATAAGAAAGTTAAGAGGGTAAATCCTAAGACTTCTCATCACAAGGAATAACTTTCTCTCTCTCCTCTCTTTTTTTTTTTGCTTATTGTATCATTATAGATAGAAGGTAACTAAACATTGGGGTAATCATTTCACAATATATGTAAGTCAAACAATTATGTTATACACCTTAAACTTGTACAGTGGTGTCTCAATATACCAATGATATCTCAATAAAACTGGAGGAAAAAATGAGACATTATCATTATATGAAAGAGGTAATCCAGGAAGATGCTTAAAATCTGTTAGAGATTTCCATTTTTTGTAATGACAGAAAATAATTTTTAAGAGCAGGATCAAAGGAAATAAAGAGATAAAAGGACCATGATAATATTAATAGTAAACATGCATCATTAGCAAAACATGGGGTTTTTAAAAAAATTTTTGTTTAAATTCAATCTAGTTAACATGTAGTGTATTATTAGTTTCATGGGTAGAATTTAGTGATTCATCAGTTGCATATAATACCCAGTGCTCATTACATCAAGTGCCCTCCTTAATGCCTATCACCCAATTACCCCATCCCCCTACCTCTCCTCTAGCAACCCTCAGTTTGTTTCCTATAGTTAAGATTCTCTTATGATTTTCATCTTATTTTTCTTTCCCTTCCCCTATGTTAATCTGTTTTGTTTCTTAAATTCTACATAAGAGTGAAATTATATGGTATTTGTTTTTCTCTGACTCATTTCACTTAGCATAATACCCTCTAGTTCCATTCATATTATTGCAAATGGCAAGATTTCATTCTTTTTGATGGCTGAGTAATATTCCACTGTATATTATATATATACCACATCATCTTTATCCATTCATCTGTCGGTGGACATCTGGGCTCTTTCCATAATTTGGCTATTGTGGACATTGCTGCTATAAATGTTGGGGTGTGTGTGCCCCTTCAGATCATGATTTTTGTATCTTTTGGATAAATACATAGTAGTGGGGTTTTTTTAAGGTCTTTCCTGAATAATAAAGCAGTGAAGGAACTGAATAATCAGGTTCATTAAAAGTTCCCTTTTTAAGAAGTAAAACAAAAGAATAAAAGGAATTTCTGGAATAGAGTTTTTTAATATAGGCGTTAAGAAAATTTTTCAAGTAATAGCCTTTCTAGACTTATTAAGAAAATGGTTTTATAAACATTATCTTATATGCCAATCTTATAACCTATCCCTACACACATAATTAGTATAATAATTTATATAATAGACCTGGATTCAAAACTCAGGTCTGCCTCTTAATAGATGAGTATATAACCTTGATTAAGATCCTGTTAAATGGAAATTTATAATACTTGATAGCATTAAATAAAGTGATACAATGTTAAATATGTGCCTGACATATAGTAAAGATTAAATAATGGTGACTCTTATTGAGTGACCTTTTGCAAGTTACTTAATTGTTCTGAATATTTAAGTGTTCTCTGTCAAATAGGAATAATTATATGGGCGAGGACATCCATACAAGGAGGTAGGGTTATCAAGATTAGGTTATTAGAAAATTGGAATTATCAGAGGACCTTGCGATAATGCTTACTACATAAAAACATTCAGTAAATGGCATATGCTATTGTTATGTCAAAAATCTAAAAATAATATCACTTATGTTTTCACAGTCCTTTGAAATACATTCTTCATATAGTCTTTTCAACAGTATTGTGAGATAGTCCCTTTTATAGATGAAAGTCAGAAAGCTTGAGTAACTTAGAGCCAAAAGAAGCAGCAAAGTCTTCTCACTCCCAGGCCAGTTCTTTTTTACATCATACAATATCTGGCATTTAAGTCACAAAACTTATTTTTTTAAAGTTTTTATCTTGAAATTTTAGATTCATATGTAGTTGCTAGTAACCGTATAGAGTGGTCCCTTGTACACCTTCACCCAGTTTTGCCCAATGGTAACTATATCTTGTATAACTACAGTATAACATCACAACTGAAAAATAAGATATCTAATGACCTTACTGAAATTTTACCAGTTTTACATACACTAATTTGTGTGCATGTGTGCATTTATTCTATGCAGTTGTATTTGTGTGTAGATTCATGTAACCCATTACAGTCAAAGTACATAACTGTGTTTTCACCATAGGATGTTTTTTTTTTTTTTAAGATTTTATTTATTTGACAGAGAGCGCGAGAGCACGTGCACAAGCAAGGGGAACGGCAGGCGGAGGGAGAGGGGGAAGCCCGATGTGGGACTTGATCCCAGGACCCCGGGACCATGACCTGAGCCGAAGGCAGTCGCTTAACCAACTGAGCCACCCAGGCACCCTCACCATAGGATTTCTTACACTACATTTTTGATAGCCACAGATCTTCCACCTAGATCCCAGTTGCTAAGCCGTGGCGACCACTAATCTGTTCTACATGTCTATAATTTAGTTACTTTGAGAATGTTATGTAAATGGAATAATAGTTGTAACTTTTGGAGATAGATAAGTCTTACTGTTACTAAAATTTATGTTTAATTTGTAGCAAGTAAAAGTAAAGACTTTTTTTTAAAGTTTTTAAATTCCAGTTAGGGGCGCCTGGGTGGCTTAGTCGTTAAGCGTCTGCCTCCGGCTCAGGTCATGATCCCAGAGTCCTGGGATCGAGCCCCGCATCGGGCTCCCTGCTCGGTGGGAAGCCTGCTTCTCCCTCTCCCACTCCCCCTGCTTGTGTTCCCTCTCTCGCTGTGTCTCCCTCTGTCAAAACAAATAAAATCTTAAAAAAAAAAAATTCCAGTTAATGTACATTATTATATTAGTTTCAGGTGTACAATACCGTGATTCAGCAGTTCCATACATTGCCTGGTGCTCATCACAAGGAGTGTACTCCTTAATCCCCATCACCTATTTAACCCATCCACTCACCTACCTGCCCTCTGGTAACCATCAGATTGTTCTCTATAATTAAGAGTCTGTTTCTTGATTTGTCTCTCTTTTTTTCCCCCTTTGCTCATTTGTTTTGTTTCTTAAATTCTCCATATGTATGAAATCATATGGTATTTATCTCTCTCTGATTAACGTTTTTCGCTTAGCATTATACTCTCTAGCTCCACCCGTGTTGTCGTAAATGACAATATTTCATTCTTCTTATGGCTGAATGATATTCCATTGTGTATATATGTACCTCATCTTTATTCATTCATCAGTCATTGGACACTTGGGCTGCTTCTGTAATTTGGCTATTGTAAATAATTCTGCTATAAACATAGGAGTGCATGTATCTCTTTAAGTTATTATTCTTGTATTCTTTGGGTAAATACTATTTTTAACTTTTGGAAGAACCTCCGTACTGTTTTCCACTTTGCATCACTTTGTATTACTACCAACAGTGCACAAGGGTTCCTTTTTCTTCACATCCTTGCCAACACCCGTTGTTTCTTGTGTTGTTGATTTTAGCCATTCTGACTGATGTGAGGTAGTATCTCATTGGAGTTTTGATTTGCATTTCCCTGGTGATAAATGATGTTGAGCATTTTTCATGTATCTTGGCCATTGTAAGTCTTATTTGGAGAAATGTCTATTCAGGTCTTCTGCCCATTTTTTAATTGGGTTATTTGTATTTCAGGTGTTGAGTTGTGTAAGTTCTTTATTTTGGATACTGACCCTTTATTGGATTTGAAATTTGCAGATACCTTCTCCTATTCTGTAGGTTACCTTTTAGTTTTGTTGATTTTTTCCTTTACTGTGCAGAAGCTTTTCTTTTGATGTAGTCCCAATAGTTTATTTTTGCTTTTGTTTCCCTTGCCTCAGGTGACATATCTGGAAAAAAAAGTTGGCATGACTGATGTCGGAGAAGTTACTGCCTGTGTTCTCTTCTAGGATTTCTATGGTTTCAGGTCTCACGTTTAGGTCTTTAATCCATTTTGAATTTATTTTTGTGTATGATGTAAGAAAGTGGTCCAGTTGCATTCTTTTGCATGTTGCTGTCCAGTTTTCCCAACACCATTTGTTAAATAGACTTTTACTCATTGCATATCATTGCTTGCTTTGTTGAAAATTAACCTATAACTGTGGGTGTATTTCTGGGTTTTTATTCTGTTCTATTGATCTGTTTTTCTGTTTTTTTTGTGCCAGTACCATACTGTTTTGATTACTACTGCTTTATAATATAACTTGAAGTCTGGAATTGCAATGTGTCTGTCCAGTTTTTTTCTTTTTCAAGACTGCTTTGGCTATTCAGGGTCTTTGGCAGTTCCATACAAATTTTAGGATTGTTTGTTCTAGTTCTGTGAAAAATGCTGTTGGTATTTTGATAGGGATTGCATTAAATGTGTAGATTGCTTCTGTAGTATAGATAGTTTAAAGATCTTTTTCCAATCTATGAGCATTGAATGTTTTTCCATTTCTTTGTGTCATCAGTTTCTTTCATCAATGTTTAATAATTTTCAGAGTACAAGTCTTTCGTGTCTTTAGTTAGATTTATTCCTCAGTACTCTTATTATTTTTGGTGTAATTGTAAATGGGTTTGTTTTCTTAGTTTCTCTTTCTGCTGCTTCATTATTGGTGTATAAGTGCAACAGATTTCAGAAGTGCAACAAAAAATTGATTTTGTATCCTGCCACTATACTGAATTTGCTTATCAGTTGTAGCAGTTTTTTTGGAGTGTTTCATGTTTTCTATATATAGTATTATGTCACCTGCAAATAGTGAAAATTTTACTTCTTCCTTACCAATTTGGTTGCCTTTTATTTATTTATTTTTTTGTTCTCTGATTGCTGCGGCTAAGACTATGTTGAATACAAGTACTTGAGAGTGGACATCCTTATCTTGTTCCTGACCATAGAGAAAAGCTCTGTTTTTTCCCCCCTTAAGCATTATGTTAGCTGTGGGATTTTCCTATATGGTCTTTATTATATTGACGTATGTTCCCTCCAAACCTACTTTGTTGAGGGTTTTTATCATGAGTGCATGTTGTACTTTCTCAAATGCTTTTTCTGCATCTATTAAAATGATCATATGGGTTTTGTCCTTTTTCTTATTGATGTGGTGTATCATGTTGATTGATTTGCAAATACTGAAACACTCTTGCAATCCAGGAATAAATCGCACTTGATCATGGTGAATGATTTATTTTATTTTATTTTTTTATTAAAGATTTTATTTATTTATTTTGACAGAGAGAGAGAGAGAGAGATAGCGAGAGCAGGAAAACAAGCAGGGGGAGTGGGAGAGGGAGAAGCAGGCTTCCCACTGAGCAGGGAGCCTGACATGGGGCTCGATCCCAGGACCCTGGGACCATGACCTGAGCCGAAGGCAGATGCTTAACGACTGAGCCACCCAAGCGCCCCTATGGTGAATGATTCTTTAAATGTACTGTTGGATTTGGTTTGCTGGTGTTTTGTTTAGAGTTCTTGCATCTATGTTCATTAGAGTTATCGGCCTGTAGTTCGTTCATTCGTTCGTTCTTTCTTTCTCTCTCTCTCTCATTCTTTCTTTCATTCTTTCGTGTGTGTGTGTGTGTGTGTGGTCTTTATCTGGTTTTGGTATCATGGTGGCCTCTCTTTTTCCATTTTTAGTAGAATTCACCTGTGAAGCCATCTGGTTGTGGACTCTTGTTGGTTGGGAGTTTTTTGATTACTGAGTCAATTTCATTGCTGGTTATCAGTCTGTTCAACTTTCCTATTTCATCCTATTTGTTTTGGTAGTTTGTATGTTTCTAGGAATTTATCCATTTCTTCTAGGTGGTCCAATTTGTTGGCACATAGCTTTTCATAATATTCTCTTGTAATTGTATTTCTGTGGTGTTGGTTGTTATTTCAACTCTCTCATTTGTGATTTTATTTGGGTCTTTTCTCTCTATTTTTTCTTGATAAGTCTGGTAGAGGTTTATCAATTTTTTAAATTTTTTTTATTCATTTGAGACAGAGAGAGAGAGAGCATGAGCAGGGGAGAGAGGCAGAGGCAGAGGGAGAGGGAGAAGCAGAAGCAGACTCCCTGCTGGGCCGGGAGCCTGATGCGGGGCTTGATCCCAGGACCTGGAGATCATAACCTGAGTCGAAGGCAGATGCTTAACCATCTGAGCTGCCCAGGTGCCCTGAGGTTTATCAATTTTACTGATTTTTTCCCCAAAGAACCAGTTCCTGGTTTTATTGTTCTATTGCTTTTTTAGTTTCTCTATCATTTATTTCTGATCGAATCTTTATTATTTCCTTCCTTCTGCTGGCTTTAGGTTTTGTTTATTCTTTTTAGCTTCTTTTAGGTGTTAGGTTGCTTGAGACTTTTCTTTTTTCCTAAAGTAGGCCTGTATTGCTGTAAATGTCTTTCTTAGAACCACTTTTCCTGCATCCCAAACTTTTTGGATCATTGTGTTTTCATTTTCATTTGTTTCCATGGAATTTTTATTTCTTTATTTCCTGGTTGACCCATTTGTTATTTAGTAGCATGTTATTTAACCTCCATGTATTGTGATCTTTCCAGATTTTTTCTTGTGGTTGACTTCTAGTTTCATAGCATTGTGGTCAGGAAAGGTGCATGGTATGATTTCGACCGCCTTGAATTTGTTGAAGCTTGTTTTCTGGCCTAATACGTGATCTGTTCTGGAGAATGTCCCATGTGCACTTGAAAAGAATGTGTATTCTGCTGTTTTAGGATGGAATGTTATGAATATAACTGTTAAATCTATTGGGTCTACTGTGTCATTCAAAGCTATTATTTCCTTGTTGATTTTCTGTTTAGAGGATCTGTCCATTGATGTAAGTGGGCTATTAAAGTTCCCTACTAGTATTATTATTGATTAGATCCTTTATGTTTATTATTAACTGTTATATGTATTTGGGTGCTCCCATGTTGGGGACATAAGTATTTACAATTTTTATTTTTATTTATTTTTATTAATTTTTTTATTTTATTTTATTTTTTTTTAAAGATTTTATTTATTTATCTGAGAGAGAGAATGGGAGACAGAGAGCATGACAGGGGGAGAATCAGAGGGAGAAGCAGACTCCCCGCTGAGCAGGGAGCCTGATGTGGGACTCGATCCCGGGACTCCAGGATCATGACCTGAGCCAAAGGCAGTTGCTTAACCAACTGAGCCACCCAGGCGCCCAGTATTTACAATTTTTATACCTTCTTTTTGGATTGTCCCCTTTATATAGCATCTTTCTTTGTCTCTTGTTGCAGTCTTTGTTTTAAAGTCTATTTTGCCCAATATAAATATTGCTACTCTGGCTTTCTTTTGACATCCATTTGCATGATAGATGTTTCTCTATCCCCTCACTTGCAAACTGCAGGTGTCTTTAGATCTAAAATGAGTCTTTTGTAAGCAGCATAAAGACGAGTCTTGTTTTTTTATCCATTCTGTCACCCTGTCTTTTGATTGGCATGTTTAGTCCATTTGCATTTTACATTCAAAAGAATTATTGATAGATATGTATTTATTGTCATTTTATTACTTGTTTTGTGGTCGCTTCTGAAGATTTCCTCTGATCTTGTCTTTCTTTCATGATTTGCTGGTTTTCTTCAGCATATATTTGGATTTCCTTCTCTTTATTCTTTGCATATTTATTAGTGGTTTCTGATCTGTGGTTACCATTAGGTTTGTATATAACATCTATGTATAGCAGTCTATATTAAGTTGATGGTCATTTAAGTTTGAACCCATTCTTTTTTTTTTTTTTTTTTTTAAGATTATCTTAGAGAGAGAGACCACATGACTGCACAGGGAGTAGGGGCAGAGGGAGAGGGAGAGAGAGTCTCAAGCAGACTCCACACAGCGTAATGTGGGGCTCAATCTCATGACCTGAGATCACGACCTGAGCTGAAACCAAGAGTTGGATGCTTAACTGACTGTGCCACCCAGGCACCCCAAGTTTGAACCATTTTTCACTCTTCTCTTCCTCATGTTTTAGACATATGATGTCATATTTTACATCCTTTTATTTTGGCAGTTCCTTGACTAATTTTTTTTACAGAAGTATTCATTTTTACTGTTTTTGTGTTTCCTACCTTGATACAGTCATTTTTGGTCTTTCCTTTCCACTCAGAGTCACCTTTAATATTTCTTGCATGGCTGGTTTAGTGATCATGTACTCCTTTAGTTTTTGTTTGGGAAACTCTTCCTCTCTCCTCTTGTTCTGAATGATAGCCTTGCTGGATGCAGTATTCTTGGCTGCACACTATTTTTGTTCATCACTTTGAATATATCACATTACTTCCTTCTGGCTTGGGAAGTTTCTGCTGAAAAATCCCAATAGTCTTATGGGGTTTCCCTTCTATGTTACTCTTTATTTTTTTTTTTTTTTTAAGATTTTATTTATTTGTCAGAGAGAGTGACAGGCAGAGGGAGAAGCAGACTCCCTTCTGGGCAAGGAGCCTGATGCGGGACTCAATCCAGGACCCTGGGATCACTATCTGAGCTGAAGGCAGCTGCTTAACTGACTGAGCCACCCAGGCATCCCCTTTTTTTTTTCTTGCTGCTTTTTTTTTTTTTTAATGTTTTATTTATTCATGAAAGTCAGAGAGAGAGAGAGGCAGAGGCAGAGGGAGAAGGAGGCTCCCCGCCTAGCAGGGAGCCCGATGCGGGACTCAAACCCAGGACCCTAGGATCATGACCTGAGCCGAAGGCAGACGCTTAACCATCTGAGCCACCCAGGCGCCCCTTCTTGCTGCTTTTACATTTTTTTATATACACTTTATTTTGCCAGTTTAATTAAAATATGTCTTGCTGTTAATCTGCTTTTGTTGATACTGCTTGGGATTCTTTGTGCCTCCTAGATATGGATAGCTCTTTCCTTCTCCAGATTAGGGATATTTTCAGTTACTATTTCTTCAAATAAATTTTCTGCCCCCTTTTCTCTCTGTTCTTCTTCTGGGACTCTTATAATATGAAAGTTATTACGTTTGATGGAGTCACTGAGTTGCCTAAGTCTATTCTTATTTTGACTAGTTTTTTCTGTCCTTTGTTCAGGTTGATGACTTCCCATTATTCTCTTTCTTCCAGCCTGCTCTTCATTCCATCAACCATGTATTTCATGTTGTTTATTGAGCCCTTTATCTGTGCTATGTTATTCCTTATCTCTTTGTTAAGGGTCTCACTGATGCCTTCCACTTTTCTCAAGTCCAGTGAGTGTATTTACGATTATTACTTTAAATTCTCTATCAGCCATGTTAATTATATCTGTTTCACTTTGTTGTCTGACCATGGCCTTGTCCTGTTCTTCCATTTGGGACAAATTCCTCTGTCTTCTCATTTTGTCTAAGTCTGTGTGCCTGTTTCTGTGTGTTAGGAAAGTCAACTCTGTCTCCTGTTCTTGAGGGTAATGGCCTTATGACGAGGAGGTCCTATAGTGCCTAGGTCCTATACTGCTACGTAGTGCCCCCTATTCCCCAGAGCCTGGCACTTCAAGGATTGTCTTTAATGTGTAGTGCATGTGCTCTGCTGTTGTGCCCTGGCCATTTTATCCTTCAGGCCACCCATCTGCAGAGACTCTCTTTGCCTGTTGTGGGCAGTGTTTGGTCCCTGGCCTGATTGTGGAAAGTTTTAACTAGGTGTGCTCCAGTCTGCTTGTGAAAGGAGACCTATTGTCACCATCACTGGAACTGAGGCCCTGCAAATCTTTTGGATTGGGAGACGTAGTGGCAGGGGCAGGGGTTTGGGCTGGTCTTCTGGGGGCAAGGACCTGCCATGTTGAGAGTGAGACAAGCTTACTAGAAAGGGAAGTCTCACCAGAGCATGGGGAGGTGGGGCTTGGTGTAAGCAAGTTAGGTAGCAAGTGTCTGCTCTATGCTGGTTCCCACATGTGACCCTGTGCTTATGCTGAGGGGCAGGGTGGGAAATGGCATCTGCAAGTTCCTTTGTTCCCAGGGGGATCTCTCCATGAATGGTGCCTCTCTAGGACATGCTCCAAGATGAATAGATAATGTCCCCACTGTGTGCCTTAGGCACTCTTCAGGTCACTGTTTCCATGCTGTATGACCACAGGCTGTTTGCCCCACCTTATCTCCACAAGCAGCCTCATTGCACTTTGGTCACTATTCAAGCCAAGCCTTCTGAGCTTTAAAACTCAAGGAGTTAATTCTTGCTGGTTCCAAGAACATGGCTCCCTCCCCACTGCAGCGACCATGATCAGTATCTCTCCTAAGCCATGTCTCAACACTTCTTACCTTCTTCAACGTGGTCTCTTCTCTACCTTTACTTGTGGAGTTTGTTCTGCCAGTCTTCAGGTGATTTCTGGGGTACTTAGGATGACTTGATAGTTACCTAGTTCTATTTGTGGGATGAGGTGAGCCTAGGGTCCTCCTACTCCACTGCCATCTTCCCCTCAACCCCCCTCATAATAAAGACATTTGAAAAATAAAATACAAGCCTTCTATCTAGTGGAGGAATGGATCTCTTTTTGTGTTCTTGGCCTATAGATAGTAAGGGAAGAATTGTTGGAATAAAACCACATGGCAGCAATTAGCAATGGTAAAAACTCTTAAATTTCAAATCCTTGCACACACGGTTCTGGGTTTCTAGACAGCAGCACTTTTTGTTTTTAAAGATGGTTCAGTGGCCATTGCCTGTCTTTTGAAAATGTTTTCTTGTGGAAATTAACCTAGTTGTACATCTTGTGTGGATTTTTGCTGTCCTATCAGTGAATAAGGCAAAATTTATGAAGTGTATGATTTCATGAAAAATGATGGAATACTTATTAAAAGGTGGAAATCACCCAAGTGTCCATCAACAAAGGAACTGATAGGGCGCCTGGGTGGCTCAGTTGGTTAAGCGACTGCCTTCGGCTCAGGTCATGATCCTGGAGTCCCGGGATCGAGTCCCACATCGGGCTCCCTGCTCAGCAGGGAGTCTGCTTCTCCCTCTGACCCTCCTCCCTCTCATGCTCTCTGTCTCTCATTCTCTCTCTCTCAAATAAATAAATAAAATCTTTAATAAAAAAAAAAAAAAAAACAAAGGAACTGATAAACCAAATTTGGTATATCAGTAAATGGAATCTAGTATATCCATACAATGGAATATTACACAGCCAAGAAAGGAATAAAGTTCTGACATGTGCTACAAGATAGATAGATCTTCAAAATATGCTAAGTGAAATAACCCATATATAAAAGGCCAATATTTTATAATTCTAAAAGTTGTATGATTTGTAAAGACAATAATTAGAGGTTATCAGGGGTGAGGTAGGGGAGGGGCAAATAGGTTATTACTTTATGGGTGCAGAATTTCTGTTTGGGATGATGAAAAAGTTCTGGATATAGATAGTGGTGATGGGTGCACAACATTGTGAATGTACTTAATGCCACTAAATCATAAACTTAAAACTGGCTCTAGCGGTTAAGTTTTATGTTCTATGTATATATGAATAAAATTTAATGTGGTTATTGTTTTTGAGAATCACTGCTCTAACTTAAAAATTAATGAGAAAACCCTTTGGTTTTCTTTTCTTTTTTTTTTTTATGGTTTTATTTATTTGGGAGAATGAGAAAGTTGGGGGGAAGGGACAAAGGCAGGGGGAGAGAGAAACCCAAGCAGACTCCATGCAGAGCACAGAGCCCAACCTGGGGATCGATTTCACAACCCTGAGATCAGACCTGAGCTGAAGCCAAGAGTCATATGCTTAACCGACTGTGCCACCAAAAACCCTTTGGTTTTCTTTGTTCTAGTTTCTTAATTTATCTTTTAATCATATTTGGATTTTCTACATGGATTTTTTTCCTTTGAGAATAAAACATAGTGACCATGCATCAGGAGTATTTTAATATTCTGGTATTAATTTTATATTGAGATACTTTCAAATACAAATTATTCTCAGAAGAATCTGGTGACACTGGCCTAGTTTTGGGGGGGTTTGATTAGGCTTGACTGAGCTGGGGTTGGGAGGCTGAATTCTAGGTAATAGTAAACCTGGAAACCTAGTGGAAACCGAGTTGCTGATTTGTGTTACACAAGCAAAGTGATTCACATTACATATGTAACATTATCTCTTGAAATAACAGTTCTAAAAACATTATAACCTTTTTAGGTAGAATAAGATAAGCTTTGCTGCAGCAACAAACTCTTGTTTTTGTTTGGCATCATTTTCTTATTAACAACTAACATCAAGAAAGGTTAGAAAGTTTCCTTTGTATTTAGTCCCAGCCTAAATACCTTGGAGGCTAATGTAGATTTTGCATGATGAGGATTTAAGCATTGGCTCTTTTAAACTGACCTATATCTTAAATATTTCTTCACAGTGAGTTATGTGATATTTCAAGTAAGGTTAGACTTAATGTAGTTAGTCTTCACTCTTTTTCAGACAAACTAAGGGAAAGTTTGTAGACTTGAGATATTTATAGTTTTTGGATTTCTCATAGTTTTGGCAAAATTCTATAGTAGAACTCTTAGCTTTGATAGTGGTATCAACTTTGATGGTTAAGTACCAACTGTCGGAAATATTGTGTGCTCTTAAGTAGTTCATTTAAGTTAGTTTCAGCATCTGGAATTGGGATTCTTATGAAGATAAAATGAGAGAGAATGAAAAGTGCTTTACAAAATGTCTGATACATTCTAGGTTGTCATGAATGGTAGTTGTCACAATTGATTATATATTATTTACTTTTCCTGCCTTTATGCAATTTTGTGAATAACAGATGAGTTAACATGAAAAGTGGTATATAGATACACATTTGATGATTGTAAATCTTTTCTGAAATATCAGATGAGTTAACATGAAAGCTTTTTAAAACTTGTAAGGTGGTATATAGATACACATTTGATGATTATGAATCTTTCTCTTTTCTGAACTCTTTTTTCACTAATATATAATTGTTTAATAATACACTTCCTTGCATTTGGTCTCATTATTTTATGGGTGTTAATCTCATCTTCTAAACAAGAATTTGTATGCTGCTTCAGGATAGCTAATGTTTCATATATGTATTTCTCTTGTGTCTCCTACATCTAGCATGGTACTATGTACTTCAGTGAAATACTCAGTAAACATTTGTTTACTTTTAGTGATTGGATATTTCTTTTTTTAAAAAAGATTTTATTCTTTTGAGAGATAGAATGCGAGCACGAGCAGGGGGAGGGGCAGAGGGAGAGGGAGAAGCAAACTCCCTGCTGAGCAGGGAGCCCATTGTTGGGGGGCTCGATCCCAGGACCCTGAGATCATGAGCTGAAGGCAGACACTTAACCGACTAAGCACCCAGGCACGCCATGATTGCATATTTTTAAGCAGTCTGTTAAACATATCATAATTGAAATTAAAATTAACAGTCTCCCTGAGCATGTAACTGCTGCTATGCTCTTGAGAATTCCCATTACTTGAAGGTGATCTTCCTGTATATCCCAATGGATGCACACCTGACAAAAGTGATTCATACCTCTCTAACCAACAACACAGGTCTTTGCAATGTGTCCTGCTTTCCAAGCCAATCAAAAGCTACTGAAATAAGCAAAGCATATTACTTATTTAGTGAGGATATTACTTACCAAATATAAAATACTGTTTCCCAAGCCTATTTTTAGGGTTGGCTTAATATTTGTTCTCATGTACAATTTTAGATACGGCTTCCTCTAAAAAACTTTTATCTGAAAACAATTTTCAGGAAATTAGCACAGTACATAACCCATAATATGTTAATTATTTTTTTCTGGTATTGATAAAATAACATTAAGTCAGTAGCTAAGAGCCCAACTTTGAAGTAAAAAAGTTTTGAATTCTAACTGTGCCATTTATTAGCTATGTGACTGTGGGTAATGCATTTAATTTTGTAGGACAAAATCTCTTTAGTTTTATGGGCATCATAATAGCTGTCTCATAAATTTATTGTATTAAATGAAATAATCCAGGTACAGCATTAGCACAATACCAGATATCTACTAAGTACACATTAAGAGTAATTCTAATTGCAGTGAAATGTTTTTAAACCTCAAAATTACTTAAAAATTTGGAAAATGTACTCCCAAAGAAATTTCAAGATAGGACAGCTTCCACGTTGGACATTTCAGCTCCTCAGTGGCATGACCAGAATTCAGATCTTCTCATTGTGCCACTCTGTTATCCTCAGAATGTTAGCCCTTATCTTCAGACTTGGTTTTTTTATGGTCATAAGATGACCATTGAATTTTTAGTCTTCAAATCCAGTCAACACAGCATCCAGCAAAATAAAACACCAGCTCTTCACATGTGTTTCTTTTTAAGAACAAGGAAATCTTTTTTTGGAAAACTACCAACACCCTTACCTTCATGACTCACAGACTAGGTCACATCCTCACTTCCTAAATGATCACAGGTGAGGAGAGAGGGATTATGGATTGCCTAGGGGTTGGTGGGCTTAGAAAAATCAAGATTTGACAAAGCAAGAAAGAATATCCAATGGAAAACAGTCTCTTCAACAAATGGTGTTGGGAAAAATTGGATAGCAACATGCAGAAGAATAAAACTGGACCACTTTCTTACACCATACACAAAAGTAAATTCAAAATGGATGAAAGATCTATATGTGAGACAGGAGAACATAGGCAGCAACTTCTTACTAGATATGTCTCCTGAGGCAAGGGAAATAAAAGCTAAAATAAACTATTGGGAGGGGTGCCTCGTGGCTCATTTCGTTAAGTTTCTTCTTTTTTTTAAATTTAATTTTATTATGTTAGTCACCATACATTACATCATTAGTTTTGATGTAGTGATCCATGATTCATTGTTTTTGTATAACCCCCAGTGCTCCTTAATACCCATCACTGGGCTAACCCATTCCCCCATCCCCATCCCCTCTAAAACCCTCAGTTTGATTCTCAGAGTCCATAGTCTCTCATGGTTCATCTACCCCTCTGATTTACCCGCCTTCATTTTTCCCTTCCTTCTCTAATGTCCTCCATGCTATTCCTATGTTCCACAAAGTGAAACCATATAATTGACTTTCTCTGCTTGACTTATTTCACTTAGCATAATCTCCTCCAGTCCCATCCATCTTGATGTAAAAGTTGGGTATTCATCCTTTCTGATGGCTGAGTAATATTCCATTGTCTATATGGACCACATCTTCATTATCCATTCATCTGTTGAAGGGCATCTCGGCTCTTTCCACAGTTTGGCTATTGCGGGTATTGCTGCTATGAACATTGGGGTGCATATGGCCCTTCCTTTCATTACATCTGTGTCTTTGGGGTAAATACCCAGTAGTGCAATTGCTGGGTCGTAGGGTAGCTCTATTTTTAATTATTGGGGGCACCCCCACACTGTTTTCCAAAGTGGCTGTACCAACTTGCATTCCCATGAACAGTGTAAGAGGGTTCCCCTTTCTCCACAACCTCTCCAACATTTGTTTCTTGCCTTGTCAATTTTTGCCATTCTAACTGGTGTAAGGTGGTATTTCATTGTGGTTTTGATTTGAATTTCTTTGATGGCTAGTGATGATGAACATTTTTTCATGTGTCAGCCATTTGTATGTCTTCTGTGGAGAAGTGTCTGTTCATGTCTTCTGCCCATTTTTTGACTTGATTATTTGTTTTTTGGGTGTTGAGTTTGAGAAGTTCTTTATAGATCTTGGAAATCAGCGCTTTGTAGTGTCATTTGCAGATATCTTCTCCCATTCTGTGGGTTGCCTCTTAGTTTTGTTGACTGTTTCCTTTGTGGTGCAGAAGCTTTTTATCTTGATGAAGTCCCAAAAGTTCATTTTTGCTTTTGTTTCACTAGCCTTTGGAGATGTATCTTGAAAGAAGTTGCTATGGTCGGTGTCCAGGGGGTTGCTGCCTATGTTCTCCTCTAGGATTTTGATGGATTCCTGTCTCACATTGAGGTCTTTCATCCATTTTGAGTTATCTTTGTGTATGGTGTTAGAGAATGGTCGAGTTTCATTCTTCTGTATATAGCTGTCCAATTTTCCCAGCACCATTACTGAAGAGACTCTCTTTTTTCCATTGCATATTTTTTCCTGCTTTGTCAAGGATTATTTGACCATAGAGTTGAGGGTCCATGTCTGGACTCTCTATCCTGTTCCATTGGTCTATATGTCTGTTTTTGTGCCAGTACCATGCTGTCTTGGTGATCACTGCTTTGTAATATAGCTTGAAATTAGGCAACGTGACACCCCCAGCTTTGTTTTTCTTTTTCAATATTTCCTTGGCAATTCAGGGTCTTTTCTGATTCCATAAAAATTTTAGGATTGTTTGTTCCAGCACTTCGAAAAATGTCATTGGAATTTCGATCGGGATGGTGTTGAAGGTATAGATTGCTCTGGGTAGCATAGACATTTTAACAATGTTTATTCTTCCGATCCATGAGCAGGGAATGCTTTTCCATCTTTTTGTGTCTTCTTCAGTTTCTTTCATGAGTGTTCTTTAGTTCTTAGAGTATAGATCCTTTACTTCTTTGGTTAGGTTTATTCTGAGGTATCTTATGGTTTTTGATGCTACTGTAAATGGAGTCGTTTCTCTAATTTCTCTTTCTGCAGTTGCATTGTTAGTGTATAAGAAAGCAACTGATTTCTGTGCATTGGTTTTGTATCCTGCCACATTATTGAATTGCTGTATGAGTTCTAGTAATTTGGGGGTGGAGTCTTTTGGATTTTCCACATAAAGTATCCTGTCATCTGTGAAGAGAGAGAGTTTGACTTCTTCTTTGCCAATTTGAATAATTTTATTTATTTTTGTTGTCTGATTGCTGTTGCCAGGACTTCTAGTACTATGGTTGAACAATAGTGGCAAGAGTGGGCATCCTTGTCATGTTCCTTATCTTAAGGGAAAGACTCTTATCTTTACCCCATTGAGGATGATATTCGTTGTGGGTTTTTCATAGATGGATTTTATGAACTTGAGGAATGTTCCCTTTATTCCTATACTCTGAAGAGCTTTAATCAGGAAAGGATGCTGTATTTTGTCAAATGCTTTTTCTGCATCAGTTGAGAGGACCATATGGTTCTTCTCTCTGCTCTTATTGTGTTCTATCACATTGATTTGCGAATGTTGAACCACCCTTGCATCCCGGGGATAAATCCCACTTGGTTGTAGTGGATGATCCTTTTAATGTATTGTTGGATCCTATTAGCTAGGATTTTGTTGAGAATTTTGGAATCCATATTCATCAGGGATATCGGTCTGAAATTCTCCTTTTTGATGAGGTCTTTGTCTAGTTTGGGGATTAAGGTAATGCTGGCCTCATAGAATGAGTCTGGAAGCTTTCCTTCTGTTTCTATTTTTTGAAGCAGCTTCAGGAGAAGAGGTATTATTTCTTCTTTGAATGTTTGGTAGAATTCCCAGGGAATCCATTAGGCCTTCGACTTTTGTTTTTTGGGAGGTTTTTGATCACTGCTTCTTCAATCTCATTACTGGTTATTGGCCTATTCAGGTTGTCAATTTCTTCCTGTTTCAGTCTTGGCAGTTTATAGGTTTCCAGGAAGGCATCCATTTCATCCAGGTTGCTCAGCTTATTGGCATATAGTTGTTCACAAGAATTTCTAATAATTGTTTCTATTTCCTTGGTGCTAGTTGTGATCTCTCCCCTTTCATTCATAATTTTATTAATTTGGGTCCTTTCTCTTTTCTTTTGGATAAGTCTGGCTAGTGGTTTATTGATCTTATTAATTCTTTCAAAGAACCAGCTTCTAGTTTTGTTGATCTGATCTACTGTGTTTCTGGTTTCTAATTCATTGATCTCTGCTCTATTCTTAATTATTTCTCTTCTAATGCATGGCTTAAGCATCATTTGTTGCTTTTTCTCTAGTTCTTTACGGTGTAAAGTTAGTTGGTGAATTCAGGATTTTTCTATTTTTTTGAGTGAGGATTGGATGGCTATGTATTTCCCCCTTAGAACCACCTTTGCAGTATCCCATAGGTTTTGGACCGATATGTTTTCATTCTCACTGATTTCCATGAATTGTTTAAGTTCTCCTTTGATTTCTTGGTTGACCCAAACATTCTTGAGCAGAGTGGTCTTTAGCTTCCATGTGTTTGGATTTCTTCCAAATTTTTTCTTGTGATTGAGTTCCAGTTTTAAAGCATTGTGGTCTGGGAATATGCAGGGAATAATCTCAATCTTTTGGTATCGGTTGAGACCTGATTTGTGACCCAGTATGTGGTCTATTCTGGAGAAAGTTCCTTGTGTGCTCGAGAAGAATGAGTATTCTGTTGTTTTAGGGTGGAATGTTCTGTATGTATCTATGAGGTCCATCTGGTCCAGTGTGTCATTCAAAGCTCTTGTTTCTTTGTTGATTTTCTGCTTAGATGATCTGTCCATTGCTGAGAGTGGAGTATTGAGGTCTCCTACAATTAATATATTGTTATCAATATGACTCTATTCTGGTTATGTAGATGGCTGCTCCCATGTTGGGGGTGTAGATATTTACAATTGTTAGATCTTCTTGTTGGATAGACCCTTTAAGAATGACATAGTGTCCTTCTGTGTCTCTAACTACAGTCTTTAGCTTAAAATCTAATTTGTCTGATATAAGAATTGCTACCCCAGCTTTCTTTTGAGGTCCACTGGCATGGAAGATGAATCTCCATCCCTTCACTTTCAGTCTGGATGTATCTTTAGGTTCAAAATGAGTCTCTTGTAGACAGCATATGGATGGGTCCTGTCTTTTTATCCAATCTGCAACCCTGTGCCGTTTTATGGGAGCATTTAGACCATTCACGTTGAGAGGGATTATTGAAAGATATGAATTTATTGTCATCATGTTGCCTGTGAAGTCCTTGTTTCTATAGATTGTCTCTGTAAATTTCTGTTGTATATCACTCTTGGGGTCTTTCTCCTTTTCTAGAACCCCTCTTAATATTTCTTGCAGGGCTGGCTTCATGGTCACATATTCTTTCAGTTTCTGCTGGTCGTGGAAGTTCTGCATCTCTCCATCCATTCTAAATGACAGCCTTGCCGGATAAAGTATTCTTGGCTGCATGTTCTTCTCATTTAGTACCCTGAATGTGTCTTGCCAGGCCTTTCTGGCTTGCCAGGTCTCTGTGGATAGGTCTGACGTTATTCTGATGTTCCTCCCTCTGTACGTAAGGAATCTCTTCCCCCTAACTGCCCTTAAGATGGTTTCCTTGGTTCTAAGATTTGCAAGTTTTACTATTACATGCCGGGGTGTTGGCCTGTTTTCCTTGATCTTGGGAGGGGTCCTCTCTGCCTCTAGGACGTGAATGTTTGTTTCATTCCCCAGATTAGGGAAGTTCTCAGCTACGATTTGCTCAAATATATCTTCTAGTCCTCTCTCTCTCTCCACCCCCTCAGGGATCCCAATAATTCTGACATTGGAACGTTTCATGGTGTCACTTATTTCTCTGATTCTGTTTTCATGGATTTTGAGTTGTTTTTCCCTGGCCTCCTCTTTTTCCTTCTTGTCTATTAATTGGTCTTCTAGATCACTAATTCAGTCTTCTGCCTCACTTACCCTAGCTGTTAGATTATCTGGATTAGATTGGATTTCATTGATAGTATTTTTAAGTTCTGCCAGTTCAGTTTTCATTTCTGCCCTTAGAGACTCTATGTTGCCATTAATCAATTTCTCCATTCTAGCTATTGTCTTCACAGTTGCTACCCTGAATTCCATCTCCAGCATCTTGGTTATATCTGTATCCATTTGTAAATCTGTGGCAGAAGTTACAGTCTCTGAGTCTTTCCTATTTTGGGGGTTCCTCCTCCTAGTCATTCTGTTGAGGGGTGGTTGAGGGAATGTACAGAGTCCAAATTATTGACCGCAATCCAAGCAAGATGCACCTGTTTTATAGGGACCTTAGGGTTGCCGGCCTCTTGTCCTCCCAGCCTGTCTTCTGGGGGAGGGAGCTGCGGGCTGTTACTCAGACAACCCTGCTTGGGCAGAGTTGCCCTACCCCCTGTGGTGGGGGATGGGTTTAGTGAAAACTGGTTTTTGGGGGCTTTTGTTCTCTGGCAGCTTTCCCTGGTGGCTTTCTGCATTTCTTCTGAGAGTCAGAGCATCAGAGTTCGTTTCCAACCCTCTGCCTCAGAGCAGAGAGATCGCAGTCTGTTCTTCAGTGAGCTCTCCAGGCCACACTATCTCTGTTTTTGTCTGTGCTGCTATAAACTGCAGCGTCCTGGGTTGTGCGCCCCTCAGGAGGGCTCCCAGTCCTTGCCTCCAGGTCAGGGCACGTCTCTGCCGTTTATGCTTCTAAAATCTCCAACCACCCCCAATTCACTCGTGCGGTCCTGCTGCTCCAGGTTTCAGTCCAGGGGGCTGCCCTAAAGTCCTTTTCCCATCGCTACTGGTCTGCGAGTCTGTGCCCCGTCCCCAGCGCGGGAGGCTTTTGCACTCCTGTGTTATTTCACCTTCCTGGTGCCAGCGCTTATGGCAGCTCCCTCCCCCTTCCTTTTATCCTCCGATATCTGCCTGCAGAATCACGGCTCCCTGCTTCATGCCTCAAAACCAACCGCCTGCAATATTCTGTTTGTAGAGATCCAGATATATCTTGTTACATCTCAGGCTGATTTCGTGAGTGTTCAGAGTGTTCTCGTAGATATCCAGCTGAGTTCCGGAGACCAGTTGGAATAGAGTCCCCTACTCCTCCACCATCTTTTTCTAGATCCCTGGTTAAGTTTCTGACTCTCAGTTTTGGCTCAAGTCATGATCTCAGGGTCGTGAGATTGAGCCTGCATTGGGCTCTACTCTCAGCATGGAGTCTGCTTGTCCTTCTTCCTCTGCTCCTATCCCTGCTTGCTCTCTCTCTCTAAAGTAAATAAATAAAATCTGTAAAAATAAACTAATGGGACTTCATCAAAATAAAAACTTCTGCACAGCAAAGGAAACAATCAAAACTAAAAGGAACTTAGAGAATGGGAGAAGCTATTTTCAAATGACATGTCTGAAAAAGGGTTAGCATCCAAAATATATAAAGAAACTTATAAAACTCAACCCCCAAAAAACAAATAATCCAGTTAAAAAATGGGCAGAAGACATGAACAGACATTTCCCCAAAGAAGACATCCATATGGCCAACAGACACATGAAAAGATGCTCAACATCCCCCATCATCCAGGGAAATACAAAGCAAAACTGCAATGAGATATCACCTCACACCAGTGAGAATGGCTAAAATCAACAACACAAGAAACAACAGGTATTGGTGAGGATGCAGAGAAAACACTGTTGGTGGGAGTGCAAACTGGTACAGCCACTCTGGAAAACAGTATGGAGGTTCCTCAAAATGTTAACAAAAGAACTGCCCTATGAAACAGTAATTACACTGCTAGGTATTTACCCAAAGAATGCAAAAATACTAATTTGAAGGGATACATACACTCTATTGTTTATAGCAGGATTATCAATAGCCAAATTATGGAAGGAGCCCAAATGTCCATCAACTGGTGAATGAATAAAAAAGATGTGGTATATACACAATGGAATATTACTGAGCCATAAAAAGAATGAAATCTTGCCATTTGCAATGACATGGATGAAGCTAGAAATTATTATGCTAAGCCAAATAAGTCAGTCAGAGAAAGACAAATACCATATGATTTCACTCATATGTAGAATTTAAGAAACAAATGAACAAGGGGAAAAAAGAGAGAGACTCTTAGCTATAGAGACCACACTGATGGTTACCAGAGGGTATAGGTTAAATAGGTGATGGGGATTAAGGAATATGTTTTATGGAAGTGTGGAATGACTATGTTGTACACCTGAAAATAATACTACACTGTATGTTAACTAACTGAAATTTAAATAAGAACTTAAAAAGGAAAATTGTGATTTTTCCCTGAGTTTTTGGTTCTGTCACTTTTTTAATGAGTAGATGCTTAAAATTGGTATTGTATAACTGGGAGAAATGGGTGTATACCATAGCTATTAGTCTGCATTATAGAATATTTGCCATTTCTGGGGCGCCTGGGTGGCTCAGTTGTTGGGCATCTGCTTTTGGCTCAGGTCGTGATCCCGGGGTCCTCGGATTGAGCCCCGCATCAGGCTCCATGCTCAGCAGGAGGCCTGCTTCTCCCTCTTCCCCACCCCTGCTTGTGTTCCTTCTCTTGCTGTGTCTCTTTCTGTCAAATAAATAAATAAAATCTTTAAAGAAAAAAAATATTTGCCATTTCTTTTTAATCCTCACATAAAGGAGATTCAGATATGTAACTGCTTAGTTCCTTGCCACTGTCATCCATCAGTTATTAGATAAACTAACGTCAATTTCATTCTCTTTTCACTCTTAAAAAAAACTGTTTCTGTTTTTCATTCTACTGTGGAAGGTTACTGAAGTCTCACAGCTAAAAATGGCAGGTACCTAGAAATATCAGGTTTCTCTGAAACAGATCAAAAACGTGAATGGCAGAAGTATAGCTGCTTTCTTAAGGTGAATTTTATCTTGGGATGGAAGCAAATAAATAGCATTAGTGTACCTGAGTTACAAATACAAAATCTTGCTTTCCAAACTATAAAAAATCAATTAGAAAGTTATTATTCTATTTACTTTCCATCTAGATTAGGTAATCTATTAGCAACACCCTGATGAGAACCAAATATGATATTACAATATACTTGTGAAGGAATAAAAGAGAACATTTTTCATTGTACCAAAGAGTTTATAAAAGAGAGGGGTGTATTTATATAGTAATGTAAATGTAGGAAATCCTTTAATTTCCCTGATTCCTTCCTCCATACCTCCATTAATTTTTTAATTTAAATTCAATTTAATTAACATATACTGTATTATTAGTTTCAGAGGTAGAATTTAGTGATTCATCAGTTGCATACAACAACCTGTGCTCATTACTCCAAGTGCCCTCCTTAATGCTTATCACCCAATTACCCCACCCCCCCACCTCTCCTCCAGCAACCCTCAGTTTGTTTCCTATAGTTAAGATTCTCTTATGATTTTTGTCTTATTTTTCTTTCTCTTCCCCTATGTTCATCTGTTTTGTTTCTTAAATTCTACAAAAAAATGAAATTATATGGTATTTATTTTATTCTCTGACTTATTTCACTTGGCTTAATACCCTCTAGTTCTATCCATGTCATTGCAAGATTTCATTCTTTTTGATGGCTGAGTAATATTCCACTCACATCTTCTTTATCCATTCATCTGTCAATGGACATCTGGGCTCTTTCCATAGTTTGGCTATTGTCGACATTGCTGCTATAAACATTGGGGTGCAGGTGCCCCTTCAAATCACGATTTTTGTATCCTTTGGATAAATACCTAGTAGTGCAATTACTGAGGATAGCTCTCTTTTTAACTTTTGAGGAACCTCCATACTCTTTTCCAGAGTGGACGCACCAGTTTGCATTCCCACCAACAGTGTAAGAGGGTTCCCCTTTCTCCACATCTTCGCCAACATCTGTTGTTTCCTAAGTTGTTAATTTTAGCCATTCTGACCAGTGTGAGGTAGTATCTCATTGTGGTTTTGATTTGCATTTTCCTGATGATGAGTGATGTTGAGTATCTTTTCACGTGTATGTTGGCCATCTTTGGAGAAATATCTGTTTGTGTCTTCTGCCTATTTCTTGATTGGATTTTTCTGGGTATTTTTGGGTGTTTTTTGGGTGTTGAGTTTTATAAGCTTCTTTATATATTTTGGATACTAATGCTTTTTCAGACATGTCATTTGCAAATATCTTCTCCCATTCTGTAGGTTGTCTTTTGGTTTGTTGATTGTTCCTTTGCTGTGTTAGAAGTTTTGATGTAGTCCTAATAGTTTATTTTTTTGTTTCCCTTGCCTCAGGAGACATATCTAGAAAAAAATTGCTCCAGCTGATGTTAGTGAAGTTACTGCCTGTGTTCTTTTCTAGGATTTTAATGATTTCCTGTCTTACATTTAGCTCTTGAATCTATTTTGAATTTACATTTGTGTATGGTATAAGGAAGTGATCCAGTTTCATTGTTTTACAGATTGTTGTCTGGTTTTCCCAACACTATTTGATGAAGAAACTATCTTTTTCCCACTGCATATTCTTTTCTCCTTTGTCAAAGATTCACTGACCTTATCATTGTGGGATTATTTCTGGGCTATCTGTTCTAGTGAACGATGTATCTATTTTTGTGTCTGTACCCTACTGTTTTAGTTATTACAGCTTTGTAGTGTCTCTCAAATCTGGAATTTGATACCTTCAGTTTTGTTCTTCTTTTTCAAGATTACTTTGGCTATTTGGGGTCTTGGTGGTTCCATACAAATTTAGGATTATTTTTTAGTTTTGTGAAAAATGCTATTGGTATTTTGATAAGGGTATGGTTTCCAAGAAATTGCTGCTTACTGTATTGTATGCAGCCATTTTTAGAAAAGCAGAAAATAAAAAGATACTTCCAGAATATGGAAAGAATTAGGTAATATTATTTCAAAAATAATTTCTGGACTTCTACTACAACTGTGTAAAAGTATGGAATGTGATGGGCAGGAAAATGTATTACTTAGATTTCCTGCTGCAGGGAACATAATTCCCTGGTGATGGCCCCACCTGCTGCCTTTTAGACCCACTCCCAAGTTCATGCCAAGGCCATGATTCCTAAGTGATCCTTCCAGGCAGTGACTGCATATGGTGAGCATTGTAAGGCAGGTCCTTTCCAATGAGATGCAGGACTCCTTTACTGGGATACTTTGGCTCGAGGACTTCCCATTGGCTGGGCCAAAACTTTTGCAGAACTGTGCTGCAGTCTGATGCTCTTCCCTCCCAGACTTCCTTCCTTCCTTTTTCCCATCACAGTCTGAAGGAAATCTTACCTTCCTTTGCTCCCTTCTCATCACCTATTATAAGCAAATTCCAAAATAAACCTTTTGCTTATCTAATCCTAGTTGTCGTATGCTTGTTAGAAGACCCAAACCAGTTTAGGAACACAGACCTACACTACTGACAGAAAATGGACCAAAATGATGACTTAAAGAAAAAAAAAAAGGGCACCTGGGTGGCTCAGTTGGTTAAGCAACTGCCTTCGGCTCAGGTCATGATCTTGGAGTCCCTGGATCGAGGGGGGGAGCCCCTGCTCGGCGGGGAGTCTGCTTCTCCCTCTGACCCTCCCCCCTCTCATGTGCTCTCTCTCTCTCTCTTTCTCATTCTCTCTCTCAAATAAATAAATAAAAAAAAAATCTTAAAAACAATATTCTTACAGAAAGATTCCTAATACTATATGTAGATACTCTATCCTTTTTAGGAGCTAGGGCTTAATTCTCCTCCCTTTCAATGTGGGATGGGCTTAATGACTTGCTTCCAATGAATAGAGCAGGATCTGCCGGGAACCCCCTTTAAAAAAACCATCCCCCACTCCACACAGACACAGGAACCTTTTTAGACATTTTTCATAATGTCCCCTCACCCCAGATGAACTTTTAATACTATAAGTATACTGTACATCTGTTTATGTACATTTATATATCCATGTTTTATGCATAAGAAGAGTTAAATTTTTTTTGCCCCCAGGAATGAATTTTTACTCCCCTGAGGGTGTTATAATAACCCCCACCAAGAATGCACAAAACAGAGTATGGAAAGGGAAAATTTCTAACTTGCCATGGAGAAATCTGGCAGACACCACCTTAAGCAAGTGATCAAAGTTAACATCACCAGTGATAAATTCTGCTAATGCCATATACACCTAGTATGATACAGTGAGGAGGGTATTTTGCCTTTTAGGAGTCTTCCCCAGAAAACATAACCTCTGACTTATCACAAGAAAACATCCAACAAACCCAAATTGAGGGACATTCTATTAAATATCTAACCAGCATGCTTCAAAAGTGTCAATGGAATAAAAAACAAGGGAAGACTGAGAAACTGTCCCAGATCATTCAAGACTAAGGAAACATGACTACTAAATGCAATGTGGTATCCTAGATTCATGCAAAGAAAAAGATCGCTAGGAGAAAAATGGGTGGAATGTGAATGAAGTTTAGTTAATAGTATTGTATCAGTGTTAATTTCTTAGTTTTGAGAAATGTACCATGTTTTTTTAAAATAATATTAGGGAAAGCTGGAGGAAGGGTAAAAGGGAACTGACTCTGCTATCTTTGTAACTTCTCCATAAATCTAAAATTGTTACAGAATTAAAAGTTAAAAAGAGTATTCAAAAAATAAAGACCATCTATATTCATTACATGAAAATAATGGTGCAAGTATTAAAAGAGAAGTAAATATATATAGATTGCTAGAATTATAAATATTAAGGTAATCTGAAAATGTGAGTTTTGTAGATGTATTAGTAAATGAAAATATATAGTGGATGTAGTATTTCTCAAATTAGTGAAGCTGTGATGCAGTGTTTCATGACATCTGTGTACAATTAATTCAAATTGTCCTGGATAAAAGCAGAGTCATAGTATTCAAAACTGGCTGGAGAACCATAAAAAATATTGACAAACCATAAATGGAAATGTATCAAGTTGGGGAGTATACCTAGGTGCTGCAAGAATCAGTGTTATGTCCTGTCTTATATAGCTGCTGCATTAATGATGTAGAAAAGGGAGTAAAAAGCATGTTAATGAAATTCACAGATTATATTAAATTGCAAATAGCAGTAAGGGGAGCAAGGCAATATAAAGGTACCCAGAGAACTTAGAAATATAGAGTGGAGGGCTGGGTGGCTCAGTTGGTTAAGCATCTGCCTTTGGCTCAGGTCATGATTCCCAGGGTCCTGGAATCCAGCCCCACGTCAAGCTCCCTGCTCTGTGGGGAGTCTGCTTCTCCCTCTCCCTCTGCCACTTGCTTGCTTGCTCACCTGCTCTTTTTTGCTCTTGCTCTCTCAAATAAATAAATAAAATCTTTTTTAAAAAAAAGAAATATGGAGTAGAGACAACAAAATGAGATTCTGCCCCCTAACATAGAAACTACTACTGCGTTAGGAAAAAAACAATAAAACAGAATAGGTATTCAAAGGGAGTGCGATCTGAAAGTCATCAAATGGTCAAAAAGACCTGAGGGTGAAAATGAATAACAAAGTAGATATGAATTTATGATATAGTGATTTTGAAGATTATGGCTACGTATACTATATACCACAAAGAAAGAATAGCATGGTCTGTTCTTCAGACCTCTAGTAAAATGACATCTGGAAGACAGAATTCGTTTTGTGTCAGGTTGGTACCTAACCACCATCAACAAAATAGAAGTAGTAATAAAAATGATTAAGCCTTAGAACACTGCTGACAAGTATATTTATCTTCAGCAAATTATATTGAGCTTTTTAAAAATTTTATTATGTTATGTTAATCACCATACATTACATCATTAGTTTTTGATGTAGTGTTCCATGATTCATTGTTTGCGTATAACACCCAGTGCTTCATTCAGTACGTGTCCTCTTTAATACCCATCACCAGGCTAACCCATTCCCCACCTCCTCCCCTCTAGAACCCCTATGTTGAGCTTTTTTACCAGTCTTTACATTCATAACTGCTGATTCTAGTTCATATCCCACATAGGTGACCCTTCGTCAAACATACAACTTACACTAAGCCTCAGAACACCTTACCTAACTCTTTTTAACCTTCTCCTTTGTCTCCCAGATTAAATTTACCAATTCTTTGTAATTTCTTATTTTCATTAATATTAATATAGACTCTCTTGATTACTTACTAAAGCTGAATGAAGCTTATGTCACATCTATATCCCAATAATGTAAGCTTTGTTTGCTAATGCATGTGTATGCTCCTATCAACATCTATAGAACAAAGAGCATAAACTAGAGTAACACCTGAGAAGCGTGTTGCAGTTGAGACCTAACTGAATAACAACCATAAGAAAAAAAAAAACCCACACAGATCAGAATTCTAATAGCAGTGCAATATTCCAGTGATCACAGCATATATCAGGAAACCCCAAGACATTATCACGTATTGGCAAGGAGTCATTCAGAATAATATATGAAGAAATCTTTTTTCTGGATGACTACATGTACTTATTAAGTATTACATAATAGATGCTTTTGAAAAAATTTTCTCAATACAAAAAAGTCTATGAATTTTTCTTTATAATTTAAGAATATGCCTTTCTTTAACTTCTGCACGGAAAACGTGTATAATCCTGAGGCATACATAATATTTAGGCTCAGTAGATTACAAGCAAAATATTTATGAGAATCAGTGAGTTAGAAGAAATATTTGAGATCTTGTCTCACCCTCCTCCTCTTATGTATAAGGTCATGGAGGGCACAGAGATAAAGGAAGGAGCACCCCCCATAGTTGGGGAAAGGGTACTAAATAATAAATTGATGTTATCTTTTTAAGAAACTGGGGAGAATCCTACACTGGATGGGAGACTGGACCAAATGAATTCTAAGGTCCCTCTCCATGCTTTGAAGATATTTTGTGTTAATTATTTGGCTGCTTGAATGCCTATAGAGTACAAACGTGATATGGTTGTCTCAAAATCTTTATAAAACTAAACAATATAATCTATCCCCATATTTTTAACAAACCGCCCCACTGTAGAGGTAAAGCTCTTCAATATAAAATAGAGCAAATACCATATATATACAAGAATGTGCAAAGTGCAAGAAGAACTGCTCCCTCAGTTCAGGCTGTAGTTGCCTAGGTGTTATACTTGGTTATTGAATTATTTATTACTGAACAACCTGGCCTTAACTCTCATAAAATACAGAACCCTAAACATCAGAAGTGTGGGGAGGTTAAAAGGCTAGCTGTAAGCACATTTATCATTAATTCTTTGAAAAACTTTGTGACAATAAAGAAAAGGGGGAATGATGCATCTATACCTGAAATAGTTCATACTGTTCAGTATTTTCTTAGACATTTTTATAGTAAACTCTAAACAAAAAGTTGCCTTCTTTATGTTCTTCGAGGTAACCCTGTCATAATTTGATCCTAACCCATCTGTCAGAGGCATAAGTGTCATTTCTACAGTCATTTCAACAATAGTAAAACTGATCATGTCCATTGACTTAACTCAAAGAAGAATCTAATTTATTATTGATATTAAATATCTAATTTCACTCATCTAGAACTTAATATTTTTAGAAAGCCACATATTCCTCAATATCCTTGGCATCCTAGATGCTAATTGTTACCATTTTTTGATTTTTATTTAGGTCTTAACATCTGCATCTCCCTTAGAAGCTGAGACTAGATCCTTGACCATGAGTTCTTTGCTGCCTAGGGTATCTTTTTATCTTTTAATCTTTTGCAGTGGTAGAGCCAGCATATTGGGAACCATTTTGAATATCTGTAGCTGAGAAGGGCTCCAAATCATCTGCCAAATATTGTTCCATAAAAATGATAGACATGAATTCTGGCCCTTACCAACTTTGTGTATTTTCATCAAATGATTATTATAATAGATCACAAAACAGAAAAATAACCTGAGTAGCAACAACAAAAAAGTATTTGTTATAATCAAATGCAAACTTGATTAAATGGTAATGAGATTAAATTGATTGGGGTTTTGTTTGCAGTAACAAGATTTTATTCATTTCATTTCATTTTGCAAACTTGCAGATTTCTCTGGACTTTCCTTTAATGTTTGTATCATGATGGGTAATAGATTTCTCATATTGGCTCTACCACCTGGAAACATCTCTGAATCAAAGTGCCAAGTAGACTTCCCAATTCTTCAAAGTTCATCCTAGACCTGTTGACTTAGCCTATGACTTCTGACTCTCCCATAATAAACCAGTCAAAATCCACTCTTTAAGATAGCCCCAGATTTCTCTGTTTCATTCATTCTGAAGCTAGTTATCATGGTCTGTTCTCATCATTCTTCTTGCTTTGCCCCAGCTGTCATCACCTGTGATATATTCGTCTTTATATAGACATGAATTGAAGTAACCTCATGTAACTCTGGCACCTTTAAATAAACTCTGTATTGCTAAATATTTCATACTTGTAAACTACAGTCTATAGGTTTTGGTGAAATGTAGCATATGTTTATTTTTAACATGCTTACTACTGCCAAGATATAATAAGAGTTCTGGATTCTTTATAATTGCACAAAAAGGAGAAATATTCTTCTTTTGCTACTACAGTAATTCTGAAGATGTTCAGCAAAGTTGTAAAACTTGAGTCCTCGCCACAGTTAGTGGTGAAAAGAATACACGTGCACACATACACACACTTACATGTACATATATAATTTATAAGGTTTAGGGGAAAAAGAGCTGCTATGACTTATCTCAGGAAATTTGCTGCTAGACCTGGATTTTTTGGATTCCAATGTTGATTTTTAATGTTGATTTTGGTAGGATATGTTATTTTGTTCCATTCTGGGTATAATCAATGCAACCATGGTAAGAATAAAAGTTCTTTATGATGTAAGTACAAGAAGCATAAGAATTACCATATTTTGTTAATCCTACAGCTCACCCAGCATGGTATTCAGCTTCCAAAAGTAATGCCAAAGCCAGTTTTGTGGGAAAGAGTGGTTGTCTACCATACTTCAAATCTTAAAAAGTTTAACTTTCTATGGATCTGTCATTCATAATATGTGTAAATTTCTTCTGATTTACCAGGCTCTACTTCTTTTTAGGGTAATGAATTACTTGTGTTTATCAGGAACCATCGTTATTACATAAATTTACATTAACTTACTGTATAGGTTGGCCTTAGATACTTAAAGGTATTATTAGGGACCACTTGGAAGATGATGGGGGATATTTTCTTGTGATTCCTATGAAAGTTAAGATTAGAATTATTGATTGCCTCCTTTTGTGTAGTTATTTCAGGAATTCATCATTTTAAAGATAGGATTACAATTTCACTTTAACAAATGGGTAATTTATTCTGAGTCTGGCTCCTCCACTTCTGTCTTTATCTTTTTAATTACTCAATTGTGCTATCTCTTCAGAGAATATTCCTAAGAATTTTTTTCCTAATCTCAGATTATTGTCCTTTATATTTCATACTTTTATTTAAACTAAAAACATTAAAATAATTATAGAATTACCCTAATTATGGCATTAGATTTCCATATTTTCCTGTTTTATTTTTGTCATTCACATATCCTAATCATGGAATGAGAGCTCTATATTCTTATTTTTTATCATTGTAATCTACTTCCTATACTATGTAGGAAAAAATACAGTCTGCTAAACCATGAATACAAAATGTACAGCCATTTAGATCATTTGGAAAACTTCATCTATTGTTTATCCTCTAATCCTTTCATCATAAATTGATTTCATTGTTACTGTTACTTTCCTTTGCAGTGATGTTGACATTTACAGAGGTATTTATAATAGAATTTGCAGTATCTTTTAAATTGGTGTCCCTATATAGATTTCTGAAGCATGCTTGAATACTGCAAATATCTCTAAATGCCAGGATTTTGATGGATTCCTGTCTCACATTTAGGTCTTTCAACCATTTTGAGTCTATTTTTGTGTGTGGTGTAAGGGTATGGTCCAGTTTCATTCTTCTGCATGCGGCTGTCCAATTTTCTCAACACCATTTTTTGAAGAGACTGTCTTTTTTCCATTGGACATTCTTTCCTGCTTTGTCGAAGATTAGTTGACCATAGAGTTAAGGGTCCATTTCTGGGCTCTCTATTCTGTTCCATTGATCTATGTGTCTGTTTTTGTGCCAGTACCATACTGTCTTGATGATGACAGCTTTGTAATGGAGCTTGAAGTCCGGAATTGTGATGCCGCCAGCTTTGCTTTTCTTTTTCAACATTCCTCTGGCTATTCGGGGTCTTTTCTGGTTCCATACAAATTTTAGGATTATTTGTTCCATTTCTGTGAAAAACGGGGATGGTATTTTGATAGGGATTGCATTGAATGTGTAGATTGCTCTAGGTGGCATTGACATCTTCACAATATTTGTTCTTCCAATCCATGAGCATGGAACGTTTTTCCATCAGTGTCATAAGTTTTTAAAAATAATAATTAGGTATTGAAAAATGCCTGATGATATCCAAATATTTTTTTTCAAAAATTGAGATAGTTGGCGTACAATATTATGTCAGTCTCAGGTGTACAACATGTCATACAACAATTCTGTACATTAAGAAATGCTCTCTACAATAAGTGTAGTTACCACCTGTCACCATACAAAGTTCTTACAGTATTATTGACTGTAGTCTCTATGCTATATTTTTCATCCCCATGACTTATTTTATAATTGAAATTTGTGTCTCTTGGTCCCTTTCACCTATCTTGCCTATCTGCCCACCCTTTGCCCTCTAGCAGCCGCCAATTTGTTCTCTGTATTTATGAGTTTGTTGTTCATTTGTTTTATTTCTTAGATTCCACATATAAGTGAAGTTAGATGGTATCTGCTTTTCTCTGCCTAACTTATTTCACTTAGCATAGTACCCTCTAGGTCCATCCATATTGTCACAAATGTCAAGTTCGCATTCTTTTCTAGGCTGAGTAATATTCCATTGTGTATGTATACCACATATTCTTTACCCATTTATCTGTCAATGGACACTTGGGTTGCTTCCATATCTTGGCTATTGCAAGTGGTGCTGCAGTAAACATAGGGGTACATGTATCTTTTCAAGTTAGTGTTTTTGTTTTCTTTGGGTAAATACCCAGTAGAGGATTATTGATTCATATGGTATTAATATTTTTTAATTTTTTGAGGAAGCTTTATGCTGTTTTCCACAGTGGTTGCCCAATTTACATTCCCACCAGCAGTACATGAGGGTTCCTTTTTTTCTACATCCTTGTCAACACTTGCTATTCCTTGTCTTTTTGATTGTACCCATTCTAACAGGTGTAAAGTGATATCTTATTGTGGTTTTGATTTGCATTTCTCTGATGATTAATGACATTGAGCATCTTTTCATGTCTCTGTTTGCCATCTGTATATCTTCTTTGCAAAAGTGCCTATTCGGGTCTTCTCCCCATTTTTTAATTGGATTATTTTGTTGTTGGGTTATATGAGTTCTTTATATATTTTAGATAACAACTCTACATTGGATATATCATTCTAAATATTTTCTCCCATTCAATTGGTTGCCTTTTTGTTTTGTTGATGGTTTCTTTCATTGTGCAGAAGCTTTTTATTTTGTTGTAGTCCCAGTTGTTTATTTTAGCTTTTGTTTTACTTGCCTGGAGAGATACCAAATATTCCTGCTCTTGCCATTTTAAATTGTCATTATGAAGTAAATCCTAAGTTTTATGCAAAGCCTATGTGGTTTATTTGATGTGGATTATTTAGGAAAAATTAGGGTTGCTGGTAATCAGTTTTATTTTTCTTAGCTCCTTATATATGAATTGGCAGTGAGTTTACAGTTTTCATGGAGCTAGTGTCATGCTATATTAACACAAGTTTTCAAATTCTGTTATCTTGAGAATGTGGAGATAGCATCTTTTTGTTTGTTTGTCCTTGGATAATGGGATTAACTCTGGACTCCAAGATCAGTTATGGGTGTTCCAAAGTTTTTCATTCTTGAGACTAGTTCATACAAATCTGTAGATTTATTATTTATTTATTTATTTATTATTAAGTGAACTGTGCCCCCAACGTGGCTCAAACTCACAACCCTGAGATGAGTCATATGCTCTACCAAGTAAGCCAGCCAGACACCCCTAAATCTTTAGATTTAAATATAATTTACAGGGATGTCTGGCTGGCTCAGTCACTTAAGCGTCCAACTCTTGATTTTGGCTCAGGTCATGATCTCAGAGTCCTGAGATCAAGCCCCGAGTGGGGCTCTGTGCTGGGCTTGGAGCCTGATTAGGATTCTCTCTCTCCGTTTCCAACTCTGTCCCTCTCCCACCCCAGCTCATGCACTCTTTCTCTCTCAATGAATAAATGAATGAATGAATGAATGAATGAATGAATAAATAAAATTTACAAAATACTGTTCTTTCCAATCTCTGAATTAACCCTTTAGGTCCATAGATATTTCCACTATTAGATTCACTTATTGGTATCTTGTATAAGGGTCTTATTTTTCTTATTATTGGCCTTTTTCACAGTAAGTTAAGCAAAAGAGCTATTTAACATCCTACAAACTCTAATTTGTTGTGCTTTGTAGTCATCCTATCCCACTTCCATCTGAATCTATTTTTAATTCTTTCTGACTTAATTCCCCTATTGGACATTATTTCATTTTGCTTTTTTTTTGTCTCCTTTGTCTTACTTCCTTGATGGTTAGCATATTGTATCATTTCATTCTCCCATTTTTAAAATATTTGCTATACACTTCTTTCTTTTATTCATTTCTCATTTATTCATTTCATTTCTTTTTTTTTTTTTTTTAGATTTATTTATTTTAGAGAGAGAGAGAGCACCAGTGGGTGAGGCAGAGGGAGAGGGAGAGAGGATCTGAAGTAGACTCTGCACTGAGCATAGAGCCCGAGGCAGGGCTCGATCCCACTATCCTACGACTCTGGGATCATGATGTGTGCTGAAACCAAGAGTCAGACACTTAACCAACTGTGCCACCCAGGCACCCGTATTCATTTCATTTCATTCATAATATTTTACATTTTAATTGTTTTCTTTAAAAAAAATGTAACATTTCACTGTGTCTGGTTTAACTGCAACCCTCCTTTACATCATAGATTTGATTTCTTTGTGGTTACAAACTCCCTATTTTCCCACCTTTAGATATGCTTTCATTTATCTTTATAGGTTAAAAACTCAAGATAAAAGACAAGCCGAGGGCAATTTATAAGAGGGAATTTATGCTAATTTGGGAGTGGCAGAAATTGGAATACCATTATGGGTTCCTCCCAGAGCTGCTTGGAGGACTTGGTTAAACTAAACAAAGTTATTCAGTGCATTGCTTAGGGTGACACTTACTTATGGCTGTGCCTTTTTATCAGAACTCCTGCTTTTAAAACGGGGTTGCTTTGGCTTGGAGTCCCATTGTATATTCCTCTATAAGCACATCTCAACTCTTAAAGATTGCTTAAAAGGAGAAAGGGTTGGATAAACCCTAGCCATGAAAATCAGTTCAGATCGGAAAAATACACACAATTCAAAATGCTTTACTACTTTAGTGAAACATGCCTATGATCTCATTAGAAGTGGTTTCACTGAAGCAAAAATGCTTAGGTTTTCACCTCTCCATTGTTTAAAGCTAACTCTGTAGACTTGTTATCACATTGTCCGTAAGATTCTGTCCTTGAACCACAGCAAATTCTGCTCCAGAGTCAGCCAGAAATATGTCCAGCTTCCTAGATATTCAAGTATCCTCTTATCTTATGGTTTACCTTGGGTGGGCTATATCATTTAACAAGTCTTGTTTATTCTTACTATATAGGTTCACTTTCAGGTCTATAATTTTCAAGTATAGAATAAAAGTTTCCATTTACACAAAAAGCATATTTACCCAGGTATTTAAAGGTATATGATCGTTGGGGCTTATTTTTCCAAAAAGTAAGTATTCTTGAATAAAATTTTGAGAGAATGAAAACTGAGTTTCTAGAATTTTATTCCTATATAATACAGCTCTCATAGACAAAGAGAGAAAGGGGAGGCAGGGCATGGGGAAGTGATAGAGAGAAAGAAAGAAAATAACTTTAAAAAAATAAATAATAGAAAGTGAAGTCTGAAGAGAAGAAAAAAATTAAGAATACTAATTTCCACTACAGTTAATCTGAAGCCATGTAATTAAAACTGAGGACAGTTGATAGATAAGAATAAGACCAGAAATAATATTTTACAGTAGGATTAGTTCACTTGGAGGGTGCTTAGTGCTGGTGGAAAGTGGAAAGGGGGGGGTGGAGGAAAGAAGGCTTAGGGAAAACACTAAATTATGTTACCGCCTTTCAAATTATTTCTGCATATCCTATTATGGTAAAGTGGGCAGAAAAGGGGCTGCAGAACAAATCATAAGAATTTTTGTATCCAGCTGTCCACTAGTCACTAAAGAAAAGTGGCAGAGGCAGTAAAAGATGCTTTCATGTCCTGTTCATCACCATGCTGTCCTCAGATGCAAATATTGTTTGGCGCCACTGTAAAGCTAAAATTTGGTGCAAATAAAGACATACACTCTGATTTCAGATATTTCCCCCTTCCACTAATTCAGAATAACTCTGCCTTTTCCTCTTAATTTTCTATGGAAAATGCCATCTAATTCATTTCTTTTATACAATTTATCAAAATCTAGGACTGGCTTTTTATTCTTGTATCAGAATTAATAGTGTATAGTATAACTTTCACAAGGCAGAACTATTCTTCTGTTCCATTGCTTCCTCTAGCTTCAAAATAAAGTATTACAATATCTTAGACATATTCTTTAAATGGACCTTTTTTTATTCTTAATCTTTTTTTTTTGTTTGTTTTTTTGGAGCTGAGCAGAAAACAATAAATTTACAGAATGGCAGAATTGAGTGTTAGCTTCAGTATAAAGTATACAGGTTGTGTGTATGTGTGTTTGTGGGTGTGTGTTTTGAAGGGGAGACTCTGAACCATAAGCAGAAATCATCAGATAATGAGTCTAAGTGTTAAAGGTGAATAAGAACCTCATATCCAAATAAAAAGTTGAGTTACTAAGTAAAAGTCCTTTGGGATAATTAAATAGAATAGAAATATCTGTGTACCACTGTTTCCATTCAATTCAGTAATCTTGCTCCTATATTTATAAAACTAAAATTTGAAATAACATTTTTGTTAAACGGATTTTTTTCTCTATCCATGGAATGCTCAAATCAAAATTTTAAGATTGAAAGAAGAGATGAGAAAAATGTCATTGATACAGTCTCCATTCACCACGTGGACAAGGCAACAATAACTTTATTGCCTGTACCTCAAAAATAGTTTTTATAGAGCAGTTGAATTACTTAATCATTAAATGATTTCTCTCTCATCTTTGTAATAAGTACTATTCCAAAAGCACAGAGTAAGAAAAGTAATTTAAATATTTTATATTAAATAACATGCTATAAGATGAACATACTTTCTGAAAGATGTTCATGACTTCTTTGAAGAAAACCTATAACAAATTATTATTTCATCAATTTTTTTTCTTTCTTCATTGTTGGTTTCTTCTTCATCCCCATTTTAATCTTTCCTTTATCTGGAAGAAGTATAGTTACCTATCAAAACTATAATTTTCAAACTTCTATCACTTTTTCATTATATTTCAGTTAATCTGTTTGTAGTGTCAGTACATGTTAGGCTGAAGACTATTGGATCCAGTTTAATGACAGCAGGGAATGTAGGAGTCACAGAAGAGTGAAGCATTAGTTGTATTCATTGGTTGGTGATTCCTCCTATGGAAAAGCAGCAATGTTTAAAGGCCTGAAGATTTCTGAAATGTATTTGTGATCTTATTAAATACAGTGGTTTCCAATATTTGGAATGGTCCATGTAAAATCCCTTTGAAAATACCATGTCAGGCTAAATGTTTACTATATCATGAAAGTTTGATGATTTGATAATATACATAAAACTGGCCATTTAAAGCAGTCCCTGTATTTCAAACATGGGAGTTTTTTAAAGAGCTATTAGTGTGTCATTCCATATGCTGTCCCAAAATACTGAACACCACATCCAAAATATAGAAAATAGACCGAATAGAAGAAATAAGCAGTTATGAGCAATTATAGGCTAATGCAATAAATCAAGTCATTCATGAAATGTGTTATAAAGTTGGTAGGATAAATTTTGAGCCTTAAGTTTCCTTCCTGTTTCTACTTAATTCATTTACATTAAAAGGGACATTTCTAAAACAGGATTCTGACTACCAGTCCTAACAGTTTTGTGGATTTATCAACCTGAAAATTGCTATCAAATATTTCAAGGTAAGCTGTTTCAAAAATCTTTTTGAATGTATGACTAAGGTAACAGAAAAGTAAGGAAAATTATTTCCCAGTAGCCTAAAATTAAGATGATAAAGAAATTGGGTGTGAGTTAATAGCCATAGCTGCCTGTAGGAATTTGCTGGTCTCAGTAACCAAGGGTCTGTGGTTTTAACTGCCGTGTAGGACTTGGAGCTGTGAAAGGCACAGAATTGTAGGTGAGATTCCAAATATTCCAAAGACTACATCCCAGGTGAAAGGGCAGAACTAAAAAAAAAAAAAGAAAAGAAAAAAAAGTCTTCCCAATGGGATAGTAAGAGCTCAAGAAAACTTGTCTTACTAGCTCTGGGCTCTGGATTAAGGGGATGGGGGTAAAGAGAGAGACAGAGATAGAGAAACAGAGAGAGAGAAATGAAATAACTAGTTTCCTTTACGTATCCATAGCCAGAGGCCTGCCCCCATTCCTGTTTGGGTTCAATTTTACCTTGTTTACACAGTTCAGGAATTCCTAAACTCAGAAATTGAAATAAAAATCAACCTGGGCTAAAAAAAAACAAAACCCAAAACCTGGCCTGGAAAGATCTACGCAGCACCTATAAGAAGCAAAAGCTACAATTCTGGGGAGACATAACTTCATTCAAGGATTTCCACAAATATGACCCCAGTTAAAAATGAACTCATAACCCAAAATTCGGAAATAAAGCAATCCATCCAAAGAGTTAACATTCACAAGATAGCAGTATTGATGCCCACAAATTTTCAATAATAGCATTATCAGATAAAGACTATAAAATAACTGTTATAAACATTTAAAGCTATAAAAGAAATGGAAAACAAGAGAACAGACAGTATCAAATATCCAAGCAGATTTAAAAAAAAAAACTTCTAGAAATAAAAAAATTATTGAAATCAAAAGATCCATTCTCAAAAACAAAGATTCTGAATTTCCCGAGACAAAAAATATTTCCTTCTGAGTTGAACAGTGAGATTCCTTACAGATACTTTCTTTACCCAAACCACATGCCATTTCAGCAGTGACTTCTGGATCTTTACATGTGACTCTTATAACCTTTGAGAGCTAATTTATTGAGTTCTAGCAAATCCCAAGCCAGTATGCCATGTGTTAGTTACACTGAATGGACTCTTCAAAATAAACCACACAACACTGATGTTGATCCTGTTAGATTAAGACAAATTAAAAATCTAATACATAGTTTTGCTGTCAGGTCCTAAAGTTCAAAGGTCAATATGGTATATTGCAATAAGGCTATAGGTTACCCATACCCCAATATTTTATCATAATAAACCAAATAGGGATGAAACACCCAGCAGTAGCCCATAAATCTATTAGCAGTGAACTGTCAATGTCCTATATACCAGGGTAATTTGTTAATTCAGAGCTGGGTCTCTTTTTTCACTAGACCTTGTAAACTCCTTTCTGAAACATCAATAAACCATCTGCTTTGACTTGTTAATCAAATGACTTTATTCAGTCCAAAGCAATTTTTTCCTAATAAAAACAGAGTATTTATCTCCATGGCTATAAAAGAGGATTGTTTTCAACTGTTCACTTATAGTTAAGAAGCACATTTAGTTTGGATTGATTTCCAATGCTTCGGTCATATCTTGTCACTTTCCATTTCTTACACACAGCATCTCAGTTTAGCCATTTAGGAAAAGAAAAAACAGTCAAATTCTGAATGTGGTATGGGACCATTGCACAAAAACAGGAATAAGTTTGAGGAAAGAAGTCACCCCAAATTACTGTAGATGAACATTTCAATATCCTGATTTCCCTCTGTCTGGAAGTTTTGTTATCATTCTAGATTGAATGCTCATAATAGCCACTGTTTGTCTCTCAGTTGAGGTTTCCAGATGTTTGCCTTTTAGTCAGTATTGTTCTGTTCTGAGTCACAGGGCAGATAATGTTTATAATAGAAACTTTTTATTCTCTCTTAGGCTTTATTGTGTTAGTGTAAAATAAAGTCAGCTTCAGTGAGATGGGATCATAGCATGTGAAGCTCTGCAAAGCTACCCCAGAAAATTGACCCCCTTTTCTCCAACCCACCAAACCAACATAAAATGAGTATTTCTGAGGTATCCGGGGGATATTCTCAATGCTTTGTGAATGAGCATCTTCAGGAATCGTCACGCTTCTTGCACCCTCTGTCCTTGGAGCTTACTGCCAGCTGGCAAATGGGAGCACAGCCTATGACCTCTGACCTTGAATCAGCTCCTCTTGGACTGTTAGAAAAATGATGTCTGGGGAGAGGTCTGAGCATTTGAGTTATTACTGGATTCTGCCCTCTTAAAAAACAAAGAAGAAACTCATAGATGTCCTTAATGAGCAGAGGCTTCAAATGCAGCACAAATCATGGTGCATTCTGGGAATTGTTTCTCAGGGCACAGCTTCTTTTCCTACTGCAAGTCCCTGAAAAATATGCAGCAAACAAAAAGTGTAATTAAAATGCCTAAAGTGTTTTTGCAGACTTGTTTTGATTCTTTTTATTCAGACATTATTTGGTGAGCCACCATTTAGATTTTTTTATGTTTGAGGTGGCATCGTAGGGGAAGGATCGTCAAACAGTCCTGTTTCTCTCAATGTCCTTTTATCTACTCAGTTTTACAGAGAGGAGAAAAAAATCTTCTAAGCCCTTAATTCAAGTCTTAGGCTCTTTGTTGAGCCTAAGAAAGAAAATAGGAAAAACATCTGAGATTTTATGGTTATAGCAATGGGTTTCTAATATTGTGGCAAGTTTTTCCTAACATTTTACTTTTATTGATTTTGACATTATTCCCATGAGATTTTTCTCTTAATATTTCCATAAAAAGTATGAACCAAATACATTAAAACTAACTGCCCCTCAGGCATGAAATTCTGCCAAATTAAATATCAATTATCTTTCACTTAGTACTAATGAATTCATTTTTTTGAATCCCCACCTTCACCCTGGCACTGTGTCTTCACACTGTCCATAAGTAGGAGAGATTACCAATCATAAACTCATTAATGTTCTCCACACTGTAGCTCTCCACATTGTTGTAGGTTATTTTTATGAGGACAAGGAGAGCCTATTAATGGAAATCTTGATGAAAACAGTCCTTTAGATATGGTTGAGTAATATAATCTTTGCATGAGAGGAGCTGATGGACAGATTCCCAGACTTTAATATTGAGAAGGATAAATTGGACTGGAATAAGAATGGGAGTATCAGAAAGTGGAAGAAAATTATGTACATAATTTAAAATATGTGTTAAACAACACAAATGTATATTTTTTAAACTTACACTGTCATTATCAAACTTGGTGCTGTAGATTCCCAGAAACTTCTTATTAAGGGTTAATTTATGGACTTGAGTAATATTTTGGGGGTAGAGAACAGAGCATGATACAATTATATTTAGAATTCAGAGTCAAAAAGACAATTCATACAGTTCATGCAAAGCAAAATATGCTTGGCTTGAATAACTTGAATCGACTGTCAATATGCTCCCCAAATCCCTGAATGGGTAGGTTCTCTTTTAACCTTGTTGATTTGCCTTTTTGGCTTGGTTTTCCCCTAGTAACATACAGTTTGGATTTGGGTTTTTGTAAAACGTTTCACAGAAAGTTTTACTAAGACAGGACAGGAAAAAGAAGAAAAAAAAAAAAACACTGGTTTTAAGAGGCAGACTAAGTCAATGACTCAGAATCCCAAGAGGATTGGACAGCACAATTGAAGGTCACTTTTTTTTATCAGAGATGAAGAATCTAAGAGGGTGAATAACGTGCTGGGAAACATTGTGGTTAGATTAGGTTAAAAGATCAAAGACTGTGCAGAATATTTATGAAGTTGACTAAGCAATATGTAGAAACAAATAATAGGGAAATAAAAATTTGATTAAAATGTTCCTACCTGGCAAAGCAATAATCATATAAAAGCTAGTATATAATTGAAAGGAGTACAATGATATATTTCTTTTCCTTCTAGTAGGACTACCCAAGAAGATTGTGTTGCATTTTGAAGATCTTAATAAAAGGAAATTAATAAGACTATATTTTTAGGCATTAAGAGATTAAAGAAACTAATGTCTCAGTCAAGTTTAATAGAAGTTAATGTGTATGGCTTGGCTAAGCAAAAACTAGATTTGGGTTTTGTAAAATGAAAAGGGGCCATAAACATTTAAAATTTCAAGGATAAATATAAGCTATCTAACATGCCACTAGGGGTTATGTATGTAAGAGATTAAAATTATTTCTTGTTTCCTTCTTTTTTTAAAAAAAAGGTTTTATTTATTTGAGAGAGAGAATGAGAGAGAGAGCATGAGAGGGGGGAGGATCAAAGGGAGAAGCAGACTCCGTGCTGAGCAGGGAGCCTGATGCGGGACTCGATCCTAGGACTCCAGGATCATGACCTGAGCCAAAGGCAGTTGCTTAACCAACTGAGCCACCCAGGCACCCTTCTCATTTCCTTCTAAACATGAAATTTTTAACTCACCATTAGGAAATTTTAGCTAAGATTCATTAGGCTAAGTTTTAAATGTGTTCTATAATGTTTACGCTTACCATTTATCTTGATCTAACAATTCACTAAAAAAAATTCCAAATTAGTAAAAAAAAAAGATAAAATGGTTTCTGTTATTGGAAAGTTTCCTATTATAACATATCTTGGTCTTATTAATAAGATGACATTTTCTGGATTTGGTTCTTTCCATTTCATATTTTACACATATAGATATGGATCTCCTAATAATGTTTTAAAATAACAGTTTACATGGGGTGCCTGGCTGGCTCAGTCAGAAGAGCATGCAACTCTTGATCTCAGGGTTGTGAGTTTGAGCCCCACGGTGGGTATAGAGATTACTTAAAAATAAATAAACTAAAAAAAAGAAAATAACAGTTATATTTAAATAGAAGATTAGGATGTTAATATATGTTTTTTATGTGCAAAATTGCCAATATATTTACTTATCCATTTGAAAAAGATCATTTGAAACTAGAAGTTTGCTTCATAATTGTCTTTACTTTTTTTTTTTAAGATTTTATTTGAGAGAGAAAGAGAGAGAGAAAAGCAAGCACAAGCAGGAGGAGCAGGAGAGGGAGAAGCAGACTCCCTGCTGAGAGCGGAGGCCATGCAGGGCTCGATCCCAGAACCCCCGGGATCATGACCCGAGCTGAAGGGAGATGCTTAACAGACTGAGCCACCCAGGCACCCCTTGTCTTTCCTTTTCCCTAATTACATTTGATGCGTGGCTGGATCCCAGGACCAATGAGATCATGACCTGAGCCAAAGGCAGCCGTTTAACTGACTGAGCCACACAGGCACCCTTACCTAGTTACATTTTAAAGATGCAAATATACTAGGGCTTTTTGTTTAGAAGACAAATACTTCCATTAACTTTTCTTTAAAGTAGTAACTTTATGACTGGGTGGTCAATTATCATTATATAAAAGTATCTCTCCAGTTATTTATGTTTAGTTTAGAGAGAGAGAGCATGAGCAGGGGGAGAGGCAGAGGGAGAGGGAAAGAAGCAGACACCCTGCTGAGTATGGAGCCCAACACAGGACTCCATCTCAGAACCCTGAGATCGTGACCTGAGCCGAAACCAAGAGTCAGACACTTAACTGAATGAGCCACCCAGGTGCCGCTCTAGTTATTTATTTATTTTTTCTTTTTTTATTATGTTATGTTAATCACCATACATTACATCATTAGTTTTTGGTGTAGTGTTCCATGATTCATTGTTTGCTTATAACACGCAGTGCTCCATGCAGTACGTGCCCTCTTTAATACCCATCACCAGGCTAGCCCATCCCCCTCTCCCCCCTCCCCTCTGGAACCCTCAGTTTGTTTCTCAGAGTCCATAGTCTCTCATGGTTCGTCTCCCCGTCCCATTTCCCCCCCTTCATTTTTCCCTTCCTGCTATCTTCTTCTTCTTATTATTTTTTTTAACTTATATTATTATATTATTTGTTTCAGAGGTACAGGTCTGTGATTCAACAGTCTTACACAATTCACAGCGCTCACCATAGCACATACCCTCCCCAATGTCTAGTACCCAGCCACCCTATCCCTCCCACCCCCCACCACTCCAGCAACCCTCAGTTTGTTTCCTGAGATTAAGAATTCCTCATATCAGTGAGGTCATATGATCCATGTCTTTCTCGGATTTGACTTATTTCGCTCAGCATAATACCCTCTAGTTGCATCCACGTCGTTGCAAATGGCAAGATTTCATTCCTTTTGATGGCTGCGTAATATTCCATTGTATATATATACCACATCTTCTTTATCCATTCATCTGTCGATGGACATCTTGGCTCTTTCCACAGTTTGGCTATTGTGGACATTGCTGCTATAAACATCGGGGTGCACGTACCGCTTCGGATCCCTACATTTGTATCTCTGGGGTAAATACCAGGTAGTACAATTGCTGGATCGTATGGTAGCTCTATTTTCAACTTTTTGAAGAACCTCCATACTGTTTTCCAGAGTGGCTGCACCAGCTTTCATTCCCACCAACAGTGTAGGAGGGTTCCCCCTTCTCCGCATCCCCGCCAACATCTGTCGTTTCCTGACTTGTTAATTTTAGCCATTCTGACTGGTGTGAGGTATCTCATTGAGGTTTTGATTTGGATTTCCCTGATATGCTGAGTGATGTTGAGCACTTTTTCATGTGTCTATTGGCCATTTGGATGTCTTCTTTGGAAAAATGTCTGTTCATGTCTTCTGCCCATTTCTTGATTGGATCATTTGTTCTTTGGGTGTTGAGTGTAAGAAGTTCTTTATAGATTTTAGATATTAGTCCTTTATCTGATATGTCATTTGCAAATATCTTCTCCCATTCTGTCTGTTGTCTTTTGGTTTGTTGACTGTTTCTTTTGCTGTGCAAAAGCTTTTTATCTTGATGAAGTCCCAACAGTTCATTTTTGCCCTTGCTTCCCTTGCCTTTGGTGATGTTTCTAGGAAGAAGTTGCTGCAGCTGAGGTCGAAGAGGTTGCTGCCTGTGTTCTCCTTTAGGATTTTGATGGACTCCTGTCTCGCATTTAGGTCTTTCAACCATTTGGAGTCTATTTTTGTGTGTGGTGTAAGGAAATGGTCCAGTTTCATTCTTCTGCATGTGGCTGTCTAATTTTCCCAACACCATTTGTTGAAGAGACTGTCTTTTCCATTGGACATTCTTTCCTGCTTTGTCGAAGATTAGTTGACCATAGAGTTGAGGGTCCATTTCTGGGCTCTCTGTTCTGTTCCATTGATCTATGTGTCTGTTTTTGTGCCAGTACCATACTGTCTTGATGATGACAGCTTTGTAGTAGAGCTTGAAGTCCAGAATTGTGATGCCGCCAGCTTTGCTTTTCTTTTTCAACATTCCTCTGGCTATTCGGGGTCTTTTCTGGTTCCATACAAATTTTAGGATTATTTGTTCCATTTCTTTGAAAAAAGTGGACGCTATTTTGATAGGGATTGCATTGAATGTGTAGATTGCTCTAGGTAGCATTGACATTTTCACATATTTGTTCTTCCAATCCATGAGCATGGAACGTTTTTCCATTTCTTTGTATCTTCCTCAATTTCTTTCCTGAGTATTTTATAGTTTTCTGAGTACAGATTCTTTGACTCTTTGGTTAGATTTATTCCTAGGTATCTTATGGTTTTGGGTGCAATTGTAAAAGGGATCAACTCCTTAATTTCTCTTTCTTCTGTCTTGTTGTTGGTGTATAGGAATGCCACTGATTTCTGTGCATTGATTTTATATCCTGCCACTTTAGTGAATTCCTGTATGAGTTCTAGCAGTTTTGGGGTGGAGTCTTTTGGGTTTTCCACATAAAGTATCATATCATCGAGAGTTTGATTTCTTCTTTGCCGATTTGGATGCCTTTTATTTCTTTTTGTTGTCTGATTGCTGTGGCTAGGACTTCCAATACTATGTTGAATAGCAGTGGTGATAGTGGACATCCCTGCTGTGTTCCTGACCTTAGGGGGAAAGCTCTTAGTTTTTCCCCATTGAGAATGATATTTGCTGTGGGTTTTTCATCGATGGCTTTTATGATATTGAGATATGTAACCTCTATCCCTATGCTCTGAAGAGTTTTGATCAAGAAAGGATGCTGTACTTTGTCAAATGCTTTTTCTGCATCTGTTGAGAGGATCATATGGTTCTTGTTCTTTCTTTTATTAATGTCTTATATCATATTTATTGATTTGTGGATATTGAACCAGCCTTGCAGCCCAGGGATAAATCCCACTTGGTCGTGGTGAATAATCCTTTTAATGTACTGTTGGATCCTATTGGCTAGTATTTTGGTGAGAATTTTTGCATTCATGTTCATCAAGGATATTGGTCTGTAATTCTCCTTTTGATGGGGCTTTTATGGTTTTGGGATCAAGGTAATGGTGGCCTCATAAAATGAGTTTGGAAGTTTTCCTTCCATTTCTATTTTTTGGAACAGTTTCAGAAGAATAGGTATTAATTCTTCTTGAAATGTTTGGTAGAATTCCCCTGGGAAGCCATCTGGCCCTGGGCTTTTGTTTTTGTTGGGAGATTTTTGATTACTGCTTCAATTTCCTTGGTGGTTATAGGTCTGTTCAGGTTTTCTGTTTCTTCCTGGTTCAGTTTTGGTAGTTTATACATCTCTAGGAATGCATCCATTTCTTCCAGATTATCTAATTTGCTGGCGTATAGTTGCTCATAATATGTTCTTTTTTTTTTTTTTTTTTTTTAAAGATTTTATTTATTTATTTGACAGAGAGAGACAGCGAGAGAGGGAACACAAGCAGGGGGAGTGGGAGAGGGAGAAGCAGGCTTCCCGCGGAGCAGGCAGCCCGATGCGGGGCTCGATCCCAGGACCCTGGGATCATGACCCGAGCCGAAGGCAGACGCTTAACGACTGAGCCACCCAGGCGCCCCGCTCATAATATGTTCTTATAATTGTTTGCATTTCTTTGGTGTTGGTTGTGATCTTTCCTCTTTCATTCATGATTTTATTTAATTGGGTCCTTTCTCTTTTCTTTTTGATAAGTCTGGCCAGGGGTTTATCAATCTTGTTAATTCTTTCAAAGAACCAGCTCCTAGTTTCGTTGATCTGTTCTACTGTTCTTTTGGTTTCTATTTCATTGATTTCTGCTCTCATCTTTATTATTTCTCTTCTCCTGCTGGGTTTAGCCTTTATTTGCTGTTCTTGCTCTAGCTCCTTTAGTTGTAGGGTTAGGTTGTGTATTTGAGACCTTTCTTGTTTCTTGAGAAAGGCTTGTATTGCTATATACTTTCCTCTTAGGACCGCCTTTGCTGCATCCCAAAGATTTTGAACAGTTGTGTTTTCATTTTCATTCATTTCCATGAATTTTTGAATTCTTTAATTTCCTGATTGACCCATTCATTCTTTAGTAGGATGCTCTTTAGCCTCCATGTATTTGAGTTCTTTCCGACTTTCCTCTTGTGATTGAGTTCTAGTTTCAAAGCATTGTGGTCTGAAAATAGGCAGGGAATGATCCCAATCTTTTGGTACCGGTTGAGACCTGATTTATGACCTAGGATGTGATCGATTCTGGAGAATGTTCCATGGGCACTAGAGAAGAATGTGTATTCTGTTGCTTTGGGATGGAATGTTCTGAATATATCTGTGAAGTCCATTTTGTCCAGTGTGTCATTTAAAGTCTTCATTTCCTTGTTGATCTTTTGTTTAGATGATCTGTCCATTTCAGTGAGGGGGTGTGTGAAAGTCCCCCACTATTACTGTATTGTTGTCGATGTGTTTCTTTGCTTTTGTTATTAATTGGCTTATATAATTGGCTGCTCCCATGTTAGGGGCATAGATATTTACAATTGTTAGATCTTCTTGTTGGATAGATCCTTTAAGTAGGATATAGTGTCCTTCCTCATCTCTTATTACAGTCTTTGGTTTAAAATCTAATTTGTCTGATATAAATATTATCACCCCAGCTTTCTTTTGGTGTCCATTAGCATGGTAAATGGTTTTCCACCCCCTCACTTTCAATCTGGGGGTTTCTTTGGGTCTAAGATGAGCCTCTTGCAGACAGAATATTGTTGGGTCTTGTTTTTTATCCAATCTGATAGCCTGTATCTTTTGACTGGGGCATTTAGCCCATTTACATTCAGGGTAACTACTGAAAGATATGAATTTAGTGCCATTGTATTGCCTGTAAGGTGACTGTTACTGTATATTGTCTCTGTTCCTTTCTGGTCTATGTTGCTTTTAGGCTCTCTCTTTGCTTAGAGGACCCCTTTCAATATTTCTTGTAGGGCTGGTTTCGTGTTTGCAAATTCTTTTAGTTTTTGTTTGTCCTGGAAGCTTTTTATCTCTCCTTCTCTTTTCAATGACAGCCTAGCTGGATATAGTATTCTTGGCTGCATATTTTTCTCATTTAGTGCTCTGAATATGTCCTGCCAGTCCTTTCTGGCCTGCCAGGTCTCTGTGGATAAGTCTGTTGTCAATCTAATGTTTCTACCATTGTAGGTTATAGATCTCTTCTCCCGAGCTGCTTTCAGGATTTTCTCTTTGTCTCTGAGACTCGTAAGTTTTACTATTAGATGTCGGGGTGTTGACCTATTTTTATTGATTTGAGGGGGGTTTCTCTGTGCCTTCTGGATTTTGATGCCTGTTTCCTTCCCCAAATTAGGGAAGTTCTCTGCTATAATTTGCTCCAATATGCCTTCTGCCCCTCTCTCTCTTTTTTTTTCTTCTGGGATCCCAATTATTCTAATAATGTTTCGTCTTACGGTATCACTTATCTCTCGAATTCTGCCCTCATGATTCAGTAGTTTATCTCTCTTTTTCTCAGCTTCTTTATTTTCCATCATTTGGTCTTCTATATCACTAATTTCTCTTCTGCCTCATTTATCCTAGCAGTTAGAGCCTCCATTTTTTATTGCACCTCATTAATAGCCTTTTTGATTTCAACTTGGTTAGATTTTAATTCTTTTATTTCTCCAGAAAGGGTTTCTCCAATATCTTCCATGCTTTTTGAAGCCCAGCTAGTATATTTAAAATCATCATTCTGAACTGTAGTTTCGACATCTTACTAATGTCCGTATTGATTAGGTCCCTGGCAGTCGGTACTGGCTCTTGTTCTTTTTTTTGAGGTGATTTTTTCCGTCTTGTCATTTTGTCCAGAGGAAAATAGATGAATGAAAGAACAAAATGCTAGCAGGGTAACAACGACCCTAGAAAAATATACACTAAACAAATCAGAAAAGACCTGCAAGTGGGGGAAAAGAAAGGGAATGAAAGAAGAAAGAAAGAAAAAAAAGAAAAAGAAAAAGATAAAAACAAACAAACAAAAAACCCAACAGAATATGATCAAATATGATCAGGCTGGTACATAGATCAGTGCCACACACTAGATTTTGGGTGTGTTTTGATCTGTTAGAAGAAAGTGCCTCCCAAAATTTTAAAGAAAGAAAAATATATGACAAAAATAAGGGTAAATACGGTGAAGGAATGGAATATGACTGTAAAGATGAAAATTATAAAAGATTTTATAAAAGGAATTGATAAGAAGTTGGTTGAAAAAAGAGGATTAAAAAAAAAAGGGAGAGAATGTGATCAGGCGGGAGACTAGAATAAAGCCATATGCTAGAGATTTAGGGTATATTTTGGTCTGTTACAAGAAACTGTATCCCAAAATTTTAAAGAGAGAACAACTTATATATATATCAAAAATAAGGTTAACTACTCTGAAGGGATAGAATATGGCTCTAAAAATGAAAAATAAAAAGTATTTTTTTAAAAAGGGATTGATAAGATGGTGGTTGAAAAAGGGAAAAAGAAAAAGAGAAAAAGAAAATTGAAAAAAAAAATTAACTTTGAAAGACTAAACAGTCATGGGGAAAAAGCCATGAATTCTATGTGCAGTATTCCCCTAGCACTGGAGTTTTGCTGTTCTCATTGATCGATAAACTTGGTTTTGGCTGCCTGTTCTTGCTGATCTTCTGGGGGAGGTGCCTGTTGCAGTGGTTCTCAGATGTCTTTTCCTTGGGTGGAATTGCCCCACCCTTGCCAGGTCCGGGCTAAGTAATCTGCTCGGGTTTGCTCTCGGGAGCTTTTGTTCCCTGAAGCTTGCCATACAGCTTTGGAGGATGAGAGTGAAAATGACGGCCTCCCAATCTCCACCCCAGAGGAGCTGAGAACTCGGGGCCCCACTCCTCAGTGAGCCCCCAGAGAAAAGCAGTCAATCACTACCATCTCCCCGGTCTGTGGCCGCACTCCGTGCTCACCGGCCTGTGATCCAGTGTTTCTATCTCTGGCACACGACCCCATTTGGAGTCTCCAAACCCAGCAGATTCCTGCGGTGCGCTCCCGCGCTGCTCCTCCCGGGGGACGAAGGGGAGTCTCCCCGGATCTGCCGCTTGTTGGGTCCCTGCTGGAAGAGCAGTGGCCCGACTGTGCCGCGGACCACGGTTTATGGCAACCCCGAGCTGAGAGCCTGCGCCTTGGCTCCCTCTCTGCAGCTGGCTTCCCCGCTCCGATACCTGGGAGCTCTGCCGCACTCAGGCACGCCCGGTCTTTCTGTGACCCTGAGGGTCCTGAGACCACACTGTTCCCGTGAGGGTTCCACCCCCTGCGTGGCCACTGGAGCAATGTCCCTCAGTGGAGCAGACTTCTAAAAGTTCCGACAGTGTGCTCTGCTGCTCTGTCACTTGCCGGTAGTGGCTGACGGAGGCCCCCTCCCCCCGCTGTATATCTTCCTGAATATCGCCTCTGATTCAGTTCTCCGCACGTCCTACCTTCCAGAAAGTGGTCGCTTTTCTGTTCAGAGTGTTGCTGCTATTCTTTTCTTCGATCTCCTGTTGAGTTCGTAGGTGTTCAGAATGGTTTGATCCCTACCTAGCTGAATTCCTGGGACCAGGCGAAATTTAGGTCTCCTACTCCTCTGCCATCTTGCTCCTCCTCCCTCTAGTTATTTATTTTTATATACAGATAGGTACTCAGTGAACTGGGATGCTGGTTAAAAATGCAGTTCTGACTCAGCTACATTGGAGAGAGAATTCAGGAATTTGCATTTTAAATATATTTTTTAAAGATTTTTTTTTTATTTGAGAGAGAGAGCATGATGAGGTGTGGGACAGGAGGGCAGGGGGACAGAGGGTGAAGGAGAAGCAGACACCCCTCTGAGCAGGGAGCTGGATGGGTTGGGCTTGATCTCAGGATCTGGAGATAAGGCCTGAGCTGAAGGCAGACACTTAACTACTGACCCACCCAGGCACCCCAGGAATTTTCATTTTAAACCAGCATTATAGATGATTCTTATATAAATGATCTGCAGGCCATTTGTGGAAACTTACTCTGGCAGTTAAATAGGCTTTTTAAAATAAGTAGGTATGGAGTTTAGCTTCTAGTAATAATGTTAAAGTAAGTAATCTGAACCACCTCTCCTACTGAAAACAATTAGGAAAGCTGTTTTTTTGAAATAGAAACAAAAATCTGTTTGAGGCCTTGTAATACTAATAGTATAGTGAGAACCTATGAGACCAACTAGGAGGACCTTAAAGAAGATGAGTCTGGCGTTTAGAAGTGTTTTCCCCCTGGAGGTGTCTGCCATTTCTTGTAGATCCAGGTATCTGCCGTTTCCAATAAAGATGGCTAAAAGGCTGAGAGGCTAAGTAGAGATACTCAGAATCATGAAGTCTAGGGGAAAACTAGAGTTCAAGGCCCTCAAAGAGGGGAGTAATACCTGATTAACTCTAAGAGAAAGGATGAACCTAAAATAGACCAGCCTAGCCAGGGACTGAAAACCAATTTTACATGATTTCAAATCTTGATTTGATTCAGGTGATACAGAGTTGCTAGTAGCCTTACCCACTCCCAGAAATTTTTATAGAGGAAGATAAAATTGTCCTGGGCCATCAACTGTTTCTCTGCAGTTTTTTATGTACACTTAATGGTGGTCAATCAAAATAGAAAGAGGCACAAGAAAAGATAAAATTGTATTGTAGAAAATCAAGAGAAATAACACCCAGTACAAAGAGACTTACACAGACAATTTAGATGATGGGGTTTCTAGACACAGATTTCACAATAAGAATACTTAATATATGAGGACATTATATATTCTGATGTTAATTCCTTATCAGATATGTGATTTTCAAGTATTTTCTCCTGTTCGGTGGGTTGCATTTTTACTCTACTGATAGTGTCCTTTGATGCATACATTTTTAATTTTCATGAAGTCCGGTTTGTTTACCTTTATTGCCTGTGCCTTTAGCATCATTTCCAGGAAATCTTTGCCAAATCCAGTGTTGTGACATTTTTGTCCTATGTTTCTTGTAAGAGTTTTATAGTTTTAGTTCTAATGTTTCTGTATTTGATCCATTTTGAGTTTAGTTTTGAATATGACTTAAACAACAGAAATCAATTTATCACAATTCTAGGGGCTAGAAGTCCAGTATTAGAGTGCTAGCATGGTTGGATTCTGGTAGGAGCTCTCTTTTTGGTTTGCAAAGGACTGCTTTTTGTTGTGTGATCACATGGCAGAGAGAGAGAGAACTTTAGTGTATTTTCCTTTTCTTATAAGGGCACTAGGCCTACACATCAGGGATCCATTTTTTATGACTAAATTTAACCCTAATCTCTCTTTAAAGGCCTTATCTCCAACACAGTCACATGGTAATTAGGGCTTTAAAATATGAATTTTGGGGTCACACAGTTCAGTCCATAGCAACCATATATGCAAGGGTTTATTTCTGTGCTGTTTATTCCATTTGTTTGTATGTCTGTTTCTATGCCTGCACCACACTGTTTTGATTACTGTAGCTTTAGTAAGTTTTGAAATTATGAGTCCTCCAACTTTATTCTTTTTCAAGATTGTTTTGGCTATTAGGGATCCCATGAGATTTCATACAAATTTTAGGATGGATTTTTCTATTTCTGCAAAAAGCATCATGGGAATTTCAGTGGGAATTATGTCAAATTTGTAGATTACTGTGGGTAGCATTGACATCATTACAGTATTAAATAGCCTATCCAGAAGAGCCTATTCTTCTACTTAAGTCATTTTTAATTTCTTTCACCAATGTTTTGTAGTTTTCACTATACAAATCTTTTACCTCTTTGGTTAAAATTTCTAACCATTTTATTCTTTTGGTTGGTATTGTCAGTGGAATTATCTTAATTTCCTTTTCAGGTTGCTTGTTGTTAGTGTTTAGAAATGGAACTGATGTTCGGTGTTGATTTTGTAGCCTTCTATTTTGCTCAATTTGCTTATTCTAAAATTTTTTTATCAAATCTTTAGGGCTTTCTACATGTAATATCATATCATCTGCAGAGATAAATTTACTTTTTCCCAATTGGATGCCTTTTATATCTTTCTTGCCTAATTGCTCTGCCTAGAACTTATAGTACTATGTTGAGTACAAATGGCAAACACAGGCATTCTTGCCTTGTTCCTGGTTTTAGAGGAAAAGCTAACAAGTCTTTGACCTTTGAGGATAATGTTAGCTGTGTGTTTTTCATATGTGGCTTTTATTATGTTGAGATATTTTCCTTCTATTCCTAGTTTATTTTTTTTAAGATTTTATTTATTTATTTGACACACAGAGAGCTAGAGAGAGAGAGAGAGAGAGAGAGCAAGCACAAGCAGAGGGAATGGCAGGCAGGGGAGAAGCAGGCTCCCTGCTGAGCAAGGACCCTGAAGTGGGGCTCAATCTCAGGACCCTGGGATCATGACCTGAGCCGAAGGCAGCTGCTTAACTGACTGAGCCACCCAGGTGCCCCTACTGAGTGTTTTTTATCATGAAAAGATATTGAATTGTATCAAATGCTTTTTTTGCATCAGTTGAGATGGTCATATAAGTTTTTTTTCCTTCATTCTGTTAATGTGGTATATTCTGTTAATTTTTTTCTTTGAATGGGCAATACTTTGCTTATTCTTTGTATGCCTTGTGATTTTTTATGTGAAAACTGGACAAAAACTGAATTTTATAATGTAGGAACTCTGGAAATCATATTCTCCCTCTTTGCCAGCTTTTGCTGTTTTTGTTGTTGTTATTTTGTTGTGTTATTTGTGTTGTTGTAGCCTGATTCTGTGCTGGGGATCAGCCTGATATGTAAACTTAAGGTCTTTCTAGATCTATTCTGTGCCTTCTCCTTTCTTTGGGCCTTTGCCATGACTTTCTAAATCCCTTTTGAATTCATACTCCTTAAGTGTCTGGCTTCCAAAAGAAAAAAAACATAAACATTAAGGAGGTATAGGGATAAAAGTGTGTGAAGCCTTTAAATCTCCTGGAAGTCACTTTAGGTGGAGGTGGAGGGGCTTGCAGCAATGGCTGTCAGGAGCAGCAATCAGCAGTCAAAGCCCAGAGCCCCAATATTTAAAGGACAAGGTCTGGTTCCCCACTGTGACTCTTACAGGCTGTATACAAACTGCTTCAGGAACATGTATACAGCTACTTGCCATGAGGCTACGGAGTGGGGGATGGGGAGCTGCTGCTGTATTAAGAGCTAACAGAAATTATCACTGTTTACTCTCCAAGACTTCCGCTGGAAGTCTACGAGCTTTCAGATAGACTCCGGAGTTCCAAAACAGTTACATCAGACAGATTCTGTTGGTCCAATTGTTGTCTAGGTGGGGAGACGGATTTCTGATATGTCAGTGTTTCCTACTCTACTGTCTTCCCAGAATCCTCTGCCCCAGACATTCTTTTTTTTTTTTTTTTTTTTAAGAGACTATTTTTTTAAAGCAGTTTTGGGTTCACAGCAAGATTGAGAGGAAGGTACAAAGATTTCTCATAGACCCCTTGTCCACATAACAACCTCGTAATCTTCCCCATTGTCAAAATCCCCCCACCAGAGTGGTACATTTGTTACAGTTGATGAACCTGCCCTGACACATTATCACCCAAAGTCCATAGTTCACGTTAGAATCCACTCTTTTTTTTTTTTTTAAGATTTTATTTATTTATTTGACAGAGAGACAGAGCGCACAAGTAGGCAGAGCGGCAGGCAGAGGGAGAGGGAGAAGCAGGCTCTTGCTGAGCAAGGAGCCTGATGGGGGGCTCGATCCCAGCTTAACGACTGAGCCACCCAGGCGCCCCATAGAATCCACTCTTGATGTACATTTTATGAAATTGGAGAAATGTGTAATATTTATCCATCATTATAGTATCATACAGAGTATTTTCATTGCCCTAACAATCCTCTGTGCTCCACATATTCATCCTCCCTTCTCCCATCCCCTGGCAACCCCTGATGTTTTTACTGACTCCATAATTTTGCCTTTTCTAGTATATCATGTAGTTGAAATCATGACATATGTATGAAGCCTTTTCAGATTGGCTTCTTTTGCTTAGTGATAAACATTTAAGGCTCCTCCATGTCTTTTCATGGCTTGATAGCTCATTTCTTTTTAGCACTGAATAATATTCCATTGTATGGAAGTACCAAAATTTGTTTATTCATTCACCTACTGAAGGATGTCTTGGTTGTTTGCAAGTTTTCGCAGTTATTAATAAAGCTGCTCTAGAGGCGCCTGGGTGGCTCAGTCATTACACGTCTGCCTTCGGCTCAGGTCATGATCCCAGGGTCCTGGGCTCGAGCCCCACGTCGGGCTCCCTGCTCTGCGGGAAGCCTGCTTCTCCCTCTCCCACTCCCCCTGCTTGTGTTCCTGTTCTCACTATCTCTCTCTCTCTGTGTCAATTAAATAAATAAATAAATAATCTTAAAAAAAAAAACCAAAGCTGCTCTAAGTATCCATGTTACAGATTTTTGTGTGTACATGAGTTTGTAAATCCTTTCAATAAATACCAATGAGTTTGGTTGCTGGGTCCTATGGTAAGAGTATATTTAGTTTTGCAGGAACCTGCTAAACTGTCTTCCAAAATGGCTGTACCATTTTGCATTCCCACCAGTAATGAATGAGAATTCTTGTTACTCCACATCTTCACCAGCATTTGGTGTTGCCACTGTTCTGGATTTTTGCCATTCTCGTAGGTGCATAGTGGTATCCAGAAGTCTTTTTTGCCTCAAAATATCACAACTTCTTTTTTTTTTTTTTAAACTCTTCAGCTCTCTTATAAGATTTTTATTTTTTTTAAAGATTTTATTTGTTTATTTGCCAGAGAGAGAGAGAGCACAAGCAAAGGGAGCAGCAGGCAGAGGGAGAAGCAGACTCCCTGCTGAGCAGGGAGGCCTGACGTGGGGCTCGATCCCGGGACCCTGGGATCATGACCCAAGCTGAAGGCAGACGCTTAGCCATCTGAGCCACCCAGGCATCCCTCAAAATGTCATAATTTCTTTTGTCCCAAACTGGCAATGCGGGGCGCCTGAGTGGCTCAGTCGTTAAGCGTCTGCCTTCAGCTCAGGTCATGATCCCAGGGTCCTGGGATCGAGCCCCGCATCTGGCTCCCTGCTCTGCAGGAAGCCTGCTTCTCCCTCTCCCTACTCCCCCTGCTTGTGTTCCCTCTCTCAGTGTGTCTCTCTCTCTGTCAAATATATAAATAAAATCTTAAAAAAAAAAACAGCTGGCAATGCTTCTACTGATTCATCTCTCTTAAAAACTGCTGGAGATTTAATATTTGATTCTAATCAACTCTGTATGCCAAAAACCACACCCCTGATTCTTTTTGGGACTTGCCCTTCTTTCTATACTTAGATTACAGATACTTGGGGTGCATCACACTTTTGTGGGACTATGCCTTTTATGTTTTTAGAAGTCATCTTTTTTCCTTCAGTGGGCTGATACAGAAGGCACCACCATAATTCTTCCAGAGGTCTTAAGAAAATGTCTAACAGCCATATCCTTAATTTGGTCTTTACCCAGTGCCCTAGGTTTGGTCTTTTCCTTGAAGCTGTTTCTTACTAGCTACAGCTTTTTATTGGATGAGAAAGTTTTATTTTCCAGTCCTGAAATGTCTGGGCAATTTATAATCTCTTTAATTCTACCTGCAAATGGACCACTTCTTTTCTGAAGTCCTCTCATTCTTGTGGAATCTTACCAAATAAAATAGTTTGTGCACTTAATATTTTCCCTCAAAATCTACTCCCCTGATTCTATAAGTTTATTAATTTTCTGCTAGATTCCATGCAATGTTTTTACCAAATGTTTGCCATTATATGAGTCATCATTTTTCTGATCTCTATTTCCTTGCCATTTTTCCAGCTTCCTATTAGAGTTCCCTCAATACCTGCTTCCTGGTTCCAAACCTTATATATTTTAGTTTTTTGCTATTGGAGCACCCCACTTATAGCTTATCTCTTCTATATCTGTTCACTTTTACTACAGTAATGTTCAGTAGCTTAAAACAAAATAATTTATTCTTTTTGATGCATCTTGGGGATGAGCTGATCTGGGCTCCAAACTGGAGTTTAGGTCCAGGTCTACTCTTTTTCCTTGGACCACCAATGTGGTCGGGGCACATTCTTATGGTAATGTCAGAAGCATGGGCAAGTTCAGCAGAACAAACACATTTCAAGACTCCATATGCAGTATAGCTACTAACGTCTCAAGGCAAAAATGAGTAATGTGACTTACCCCAAAGTCAAAGCTCAGGAAGGTATTCTATCTCTAATAGAAGGAACAGCAGTCACATTGCAGAGGACTTAGAACATGAAGGGGTGAAGAACTATGGTCAATAATACAATGTACCAAATCATTGAAACACTAACCAAAACAAATATGAGAAAACTATACTCATATAAAGTTGTCATTAAAAAATATTAGAAATAAATGGTGATGTTTCTTGACCAAATACTTAATTCACCTGTAAGCAAAAATAATTCTGAATATGTATGTACCCAATAACGTAGCCTCAAAATATAGAAAATAAAAATTTATTATACAAACAGGAGAAATACGAAAATTAATAATCATGGGAGTTTTTTTTTTAAGTTTTCATTTATTTGAGAGAGAGAGAGAGATAGCAAGAGAGAGCATGAGTGGGGAGGAGAGGGAGAAGCAGGCTCCCCACTGAGCAGGGAGCCCTATGTGGGGCTCAGTCTCAGGACCCTGGGATCATGACCTGAACTGAAGGCAGATGCTTAACCGACTGAGCCACCAGGTGCCCCTGATCATGGGAGATTTTAACATACCATTCTCAATGACTTTTACAACAAGCAGACAGATATTAATAGAAGGAAACTTTTAACCCAAATAACAAGCTTGATTTATTTATCTTGTATGTAGAACTTGAGAATGCGTATTAAAACTACTTAATATCCTTTACTATTAAGTGCACACAAAACATTTTGAAAATTTGACTGTAGGCCAGTCATAAAGAAATTATGAAATTTCAAAGGATTGAAATCATACAGAGTATTTTCTCAGGTCACCATGGAATTAGATTACAAAAGAATAACATAAAGATAATTAGAAAAGCCCCAATATTTGTAAATTAAAAAAAAAACACTGTTAAATATCTCATGCCTCAAGTAAAAAAAAATCACAATGGGAAAATAGAGAAAATTATTAAGTAAGTGATAATGGAAATACTATATATCAAAACTTGTAGGTGTATAGCTAAAGCATGCTTACAGGGAAAATTTTGGCTTTAGATGTATATGTTAGAAAAGAAGAAAAGCTGAAAACTCAGCTACCTACACATCCATCTGGGGAAGGAAGAAAAAACAAGTTGAAATGAAAAGAAACTAGAAGGAAAAAATAAAGATAAGAATAGAAATTAATGAAATAATAAACTCAACAAATCAACAAAGCCAAAAGTTGTTTCTTTGAAATAAGAAAATTGATACTTATTCCTAGGCAAGGCTCATCATTAAAAAAAAAAGAAGGCATAACTAACTAAATTGAGGAATTAAAAAGTTGGGAAACATTACTATATATCCTAATTCACCATATGGCAACATATAATAATGTTAACGGTGTTCTACATTGTGGCATAATTTTTTTATTGTATAAATAATATATATATATAATATAGAAAAACAGATACCAAAGTAAAGTATTGTCCCAATACTTAGGAAAAAATGTTGCTCAATCCTAGGTGCACACTGGAATCATCAAGGATGCATTCTTTAAATATTGATGCCTGGGCCCCTTGGAGGATTATTTAATTCAGAATTTCTTTTTTTTTTTTTTTTAAAGATTTTATTTATTTATTTGACAGAGAGAGACACAGCGAGAGAGGGAACACAAGCAGGGGGAGTGGGAGAGGGAGAAGCAGGCTCCCCGCAGAGCAGGGAGCCCGATGCGGGACTCGATCCCAGGACCCTGGGATCATGACCTGAGCTGAAAGCAGTCGCTTAACCGACTGAGCCACCCAGGTGCCCTAATTCAGAATTTCTAATTGTGTCCTTGCATCGGTATATTTTAAAAATTGCCATGTTGATTCTAATATTCAGTCACATTTGTGAACAACTGATAGAGGAAATAACATTTTAATGTTGTCCTTCAAGTCTTTTTTGCTTGTATAAACATATACCATATAATTTTTATATATTCTTACTAAGCACACAAGTTTGGTTTTAAACTCACCAACGTGGGGGCACCTGGGTGGCTCAGTCATTAAGCGTCTGCCTTCAGCTCAGGTCATGATCCCAGGGTCCCGGGATCGAGCCCCGCATTGGGCTCCCTGTTCCGCAGGAAGCCTGCTTCTCCCTCCCCCACTACCTCTGCTTGTGTTCCCTCTCTTGCTGTGTCTCTCTCTGTCAAATAAATAAATTAAATAAATAAATAAATAAATAAATAAACTCACCAACATGTTGTAAACGTCTTTATATACCAGTAAATATGCTTCTACTGCTGCATTTTTAATAGTTACATAGTATTCCACAATGTGAATTTATTACCATTTATGTAACTAATACACTATTATTGGCCATTTGAATATTCAGTAGTATAAACAATGCTAAGAGAATATCTTTATAAAAGTAGTCTTCCCATATCTATAAAACGCACTTGTTAAAAAATCATTTATCCAAATATATTCTTACTGGATTAATGCAAATAGTTTATTTGACAGTTGGTAACTGAGCTGTTATCTTAGATGCTTGCCCAGGAATCATATAGGCTATTAAGATTGAAAGAGATGTATTAATATCTGTTTGGCTAACCATATTATCCCCAACATGGCTGTGCCTGATGTACAGAAGGCATACAAAAATATTTGTTGACTAAGGGAATGAATTTAATTCCTTGGAACCAACTTGAATATCTGGAGTATGTGGAGCAGTCACATTCAAAAGAAAGATAGTATAACCTTAGGAGCAAACCTAGTATGAGAAGCCAAACTTGGAATTGTGAGCTAAAATCTTTTACTTTCAGATTAATGATTAAGAACCAAGAGAGTTATTGAGGTTTATGTATACCTTGACTTTAAATATGGTCATTTTGGCATATGGATTTTAAGCTACCATTTACTGAATGTTTTATATCCATTATCTCACTGAACCTTCACAACCACCTCAGATAGTGTATATTACTATCTAATTTGAAAGGTGAGGTTCAGAGAAATGAGGTAATATGCTCAAGGTCATAGAACCAGCAGAAGACAGTAGATGGGAATTCAATGCTGGTTTGTCTGGCAGGAAAGTAAAAAAAAAAAGCACCTTATTAACCACTGTGCCTCCCATGTATTTTGTTTTCTACTGCACTGGAGCAGAATAAATTTTGATAGTGCAATAAAAGATAATATTCTTATAACCAATACATAATTATGGAGAAATATTAGACAATTCAGATAAGCAAGAAGAATACAAATTATACCTATGATTCTATCATCCTTTGGGGGAACAGTACTTTTTATCTAACTGAAAGAGATATTTCGTAACTCTGAAATTATTACAATCCCTGTCATTCATTTTTGTTCACTGTGTATAAACTTATTTTGAAATTTGGGTACTTGACATGCATTGAAGAAGCGGTACAAGGTATATGTTTTAAACTGACCATTTGCTTTTTTTTTTTCCCATAGCATTTATTCATTCTTTCATAATTATAAATATTTATTATGTTTATAACCTATGTTGTTCCAGTCATTCTGCTACCTTTTGAGAATACAGTGGTGCTCAAAAACAGATATGGTCCCTGCCCTAATGGAGCTGTCCGTTGATCTGAAGAGAGTTTCATGAATAAAAAATGACATAAATAAATGTAAATGTGCTACTGTAATAAGCACTAGGCAAGAAAGCAATGTGAGTTTGTACGAGGAGAATTTGACCTAATCAGAAAGGCTTTTCTGATGAAGTAATAAGTAAGCTGATATTTGAAGGAAAGTTGAAGTAGGGAAGGAGGAGCCTTACAAGGAAAGGTAATAATGTGTGCAAAGCCCTGAGACAAGAGACACCTTGAGAATAAGGGAGATAGAAAAAAGGCTGGCATGGCTAAGGCCAAAGAAACTAGCTGGAGACTCTTATACAACATGTGGCTGGAGAGGAAGGTAGGGACCAAACTGTGCAAAGGCCCTGAGGCAGGATCATACCAAGTACACTCAGCAGCAAAGATTCCAACATGGCCAAAGTGGCATAAGCAAGGCGAGAAAAGTGGTTAGGGAAGGCAACAAGGTGCCAAATAGTATTGCAGTGCTCTCCAGTAGCACTTTCTGCAGTGATGGAAATTCTTGCTCTTGTCTGCTGTCCACTATGTTAACCACTACTCACTTGAAATTGAACACTCAAAATATGGCTAGTATAATTGAGGAACTGAATGTTTAATTTTATTTAATTTTAATTTTAATAGTCTTTAGCTGTAGTGTCCAATATGGTAGCTTTTGAACACTTGAAGTAAGGCTGTTGTAGCTAAGGAATATAAATTTCAGTTAATTGAAATTGAAATTGAGGTTGCCATGTGTGGCTAGTGTCTACCATATTAAACAGTACAGGTATAGCCTGTGGCCTTTTGGCTTTTACTCTCGAGTAATTGAACTTGAATTACCTAAGGCTTATAGCTAAATTGGTGTTTTGCTTTACTTTTAAGCAAAGTAACAAGAACTTAAAAATATACATAATTTCCTTGACTGTCATTTTTAATTGATACCTTGAGACATATCTCAGAAGGTGAAATGTAGTTGGTTAGAGCACATATATTTTTTCTTTCCTGCCTCAGCTTAAATGTCTCTTGGTCGTTAAAGCCACCTCTGATTTCCTCGAGGTGAAGTAGTTCCTCCCAGTTCTTGTAGAACACTGCACTTTCTCTTCTTGTCTCTAGTCTTTGTACACTAACCTATGTTGATATTTGTATAATTATTTAGTATCTTCACAACCCCCAGCCACACATAAGATTATTATTTAGGGCAGGGACAGTGTCTTACTAACAGTCAATCTATATATAGCACATGGAATTATAATAGGCCCTTAGTGAATATTTGACAACTGAATAAAAGGATAAAGAAGTAAATGATTATATAGCAGTCTCTTTTCCACTATACTCATCTATCTGCATATTTATCCTTGCTGATTCTCATCCGCCCACCTCAGGCCATTAAGGACTTCCCTTAATCTTCTATTCAACCCAGTTGCTTAAAACTATTGATAAACATAAATCTCAATACTGTCCTTAATCAATTAAGCAGTCTTTATTGAGAGACCTTTTCCCACCCACCAAAAAGGGATTTAACCATCTTAAAATGAGATCCAAAAGAACTAGTAAAAAGGTAGCTTGGTGTCCTCTAGCTCAGAACTGAACTACTCTACAGTGACAACATACTTTGTCCCTTAAGACTTCTCAGCTTTCATATAAGTCATAAGAGTCTACCTCATTTTAAATGAATTGCCCATTTTAAGACAGAGTTATGATGGTGTGTGACAAATGGCACTTGTCTCATGGCATTTACTTAGCTGGCTTTACACAATTCAGTCATCCTTACGTTACCTAAGGATGTGTATACTCATATGATGAGTTTGTTTTGGGGACATTCTCTCCAAGAACCCTTTGTAATGATTCTGCAGCACATGACAGTGACTGATTTATTTTGATCCACAATGGGACTACTTTCTCTACTACATCAGACAGTTGAAGGACTGTCAGAGCATCTTCAAACAATTTGTATGAAACGTATAGTGATAGAGCCAAAGTGAGCATCCAGTGACCTGGGTTTCAGTCTTAGCCTGGCCACAACTCAGTGTGTCTGTCACCTTCAATGTACTTAACCATTCTGTACTTCAAGTTAGAGTCTGGAAAGGGAATCTCTCTTACTCTCTACCCTCTTTCAGTGATATTAGAAGTAGTAAAATTATCCACTTTAGTGAAACATAGTAAAGTCCTTCTACAATATAAGTTCTATGCAAATATTACTGAGTATGTTTGTGCAGAATTGGTGATTTTCAAGCCAGATAGAACAGTAGCACCTATTCAAGTTACCACCACAGGGGACTTCTTAAAAGGAGGTTGACTCCACTATATGATAGGTTAGGATTGTTATTGGTATATATTTCTCTTTTCCTGCCAAAAGAAAAGCCTTGAGTCTAGAAGGAGGAATTAAGAATAGTAGTTGCTGAGGAAACTAGTGCCACAATGAACCGTGTGTAGGTCAGTTTGTTTTTTAAGCAGGTCTGGCAATTACCTTGGAATACTAGGCCTTCATATTTTTTCCACGTTTTTTCTTTATGCTTTACCATTCCTGATGAAAGAAACAAAACAATAAAAAGAAAAGCTATAGGTTACTCTGAAAAGACACCAAGTTTCTTAGGGGAGTGGTTGTCTTAGATGGCGCTCTGACTATAGCACTGAGAGCCACACTGGTCCAATGAGTAAAGCCTGGCCTTTTTGGATCATAACGTGCTATACATTTCTATTCCTATCGCTGCTCCCAGAATTTCTTATCTCCTGCCCTGGCAAATCATAACACATACACACACACACACACACACACACACACACACACACACATACCCATCCCTGTCCAGTGCACCCAGTAGGGGGGAGGGGGCAGAAAAGACGAAGTCATTTATATAATGTGTCCCCCTGCTGAGCCCCTAATGGCCGAAGCCTTTGTTCTGCATTCAGTGGCTGCATGTGATGGGCAGGAAGCCGCAGTCTCCCTTTGTTCCATGGCCTTATTCAGCAATTTAGATCCATCATAAAAATCAAATATGCATGTTGCAATCGCCTTGCCTACAACAGCTTCAATTTTCACCTTTCTTTAATTTGAACTCCACAGGGGAAGAAAGAGAATGAAGGGAAAAAGGGAGAATGGGGAGAGGAAAAAAATTGCTTTGTATTTTTGCTTAGTGGACTGTGAAAATAGGCAGTAATGAAAAAAAAATTTTTTTAATCTCCTAGATGCATCCTATTCAAAACAGCACATACCACCAAACCAGGCCAGTAGAATCCCTTCTGAAAATGCCCTCAAACCATGCTGGTTAATTGAGGCTCCAAAACTGGATGCAAAGTGATGGGATAGAGGAAAGTATGAGAGCATTCAAAAGGGTGGAAAGAGGAAGACTGTTTTGGGTTTGAGAAGTCATCCTGTTCAGAGAGATGACATCTACAACACTTCTAATTATGACCAAAAAAGAATATTTTATGTTCAGCTGACTGTCATGAGTTTCTTTTGTAGAATAAACGATTTGGGAAAAGGGTTCACAGATGGAATGAAAGAGAGATTACATTTAAAAATAGATATTTCCTCTCCAAATAAAAATGAACACATTGACAGAGATGTTTTTGTCCACTTATTGATTTGTACACTATATTTAAAATTTTCCCAGAACTTCAAAGGATGTGTTCCCTGGGGTTCAAATAAATTTGCATCAGCAGCTTTGGTATTGATTATTCAGAAAAATACAGAAACCGTTTACCTAGTCCATTATTAGACTTGAGCAAGGACTTTACAGAGGAGTTCATGCCCTAAATATAAACAATATGGCCAATATTTATTTGATTTATTAAAAAAATAAAAGATCTGAAGAACTTTGCCTCTTTATGCCTGGTTTTACTTAATATTATAGATTTTGAAAGCTCAAGCTAAAGTTGAAGCTGAACAGTTTGAAGATCCTTTGCCGTTCTTATAAATGGAGCTTGGGTAATTCCAGGGAGATATGCTGTAGGCAACATTAGACAGCCGCAGAACATAATGTAGGATGGATGCAAACTGAAAGCGTGATCTTGGGGATCATTCAAGGTTGAAATGCCTTTGATTGTCTTGAGTGGAACTTCTCCTGGAAGATGTACTGAATGAGTCTGGGATCAAAACCAATTTTGCAAGTTTGATCCAGTTGTAATATGGAAATCCACCAGATTCTGCTATGACTAATTAGAGATGTGTGAAGAGGGTTTCTCTTTTCCAACATTATTGATTTTTCTTTCAAACCCCCCAGTTTCACAGGGAAAATCTCTGGCATTTAAAAGTGTTCAATTTAGTACAGTTCACTGATGCATGTAATCTTTGCTAACTGCATCCCATTTTCTCTGAACTTGGTTTTTCAGGCCCTCTTATGTTCAGGGTATATTTTAGGTTTACTTTCAGTTTTAAGTGAAATCAAGGATGCACCCAGGACATGTGAGCACCGAGAGGATAAGTTTAATATTTGTGGGGTTTTTTTTTTTTAATTGCAATTTTTCCCTCCCCTCTGTTGGAAATAGAGGAAATTATCTATGCCCAGAAAAAAAGGTATAATTTTTAAAAGTGGAGTCCACAATTTAAGCTTCCATCTGAGTCAAGGGATTTGTTTATCTCTTGAATCTCATCTGGAAAATGTGAGAAAATTAAGATGGTAATAGTGCCTGGAAATTTACAACATTGGAGGAAATCTGTGATTGTATAGCCTAACTAAGGCAAAAGCTATGGCTCTATGCCACCTCAACTCCTTTCCACCTCTTCATTTAACACTGCCCTATGTCTCTTAGACTATTGTGGACAGGTATCAGACCCTCTAACTTTTCGTTAAAGTCAGGGCCATATGCTGGCATTTTATGTTTTCAGCTTCTCTTATGTGAAAAAAGATGCTGCACAGATGTATCAGATGGTAAATGTTGCAATTAGAGAGTGAAGCCTTTCCTCTTTGAATGTAAGATAATTTAATGTGTAAGGGTTTATCTTTGATTGAACATTTTCCTCTCCCGTATCAAATGGGAACTTTTCATTGTCCTCAGTTCTGTCTTCTCAAGAAATAAACTGTAGAAAGCATAGAGGAAAAATTGTTCAGGTATTTTCTTGGCCAGGCTCCCTTTTAAGGCCACCTGGTTTATATTTCCAGTCATTCCCCTTACTTCCATGATGGGTTACTTATGCTTTAAACAAAATACTAGTTTTATTTTCCCTCAAGATCTCAGTGTCTCTCAGAGTGCCTCTGTCTCCTCAGTATTCTCCAACTCTAAGAGAGGCTGAAAAACAAAGAATGTTCTTAATTTAACTAGATTAAGTATGTACCTATGTTACCACCCAAATGAAAGAGAAAATTCTAATGAATTCCTTTTGACCCCCCCAGTTTTCTGATTCTGCTATCCCAAAATATCTTACCTATAAATATTACCTGCTAGTATGTACCTTGCTTGTGCTATGTTACTCTGTTGTCATATTATCTTTCCTGGTTTTATAATAGCTGCTGCCTTTATAAATTCGTCAGAGAAGGATCTTGGTTTGGCACAACCATCTACTATTCATAACAGCTTATAAGCTATTTCTCTTTGAAATAGTATATAATAATAAACAATGACAGCCAAAACTTTCTTTTGCACTCCAGAGGAAATAAATAACCCGATTAAATTCACCTTATTCTTACAGAGTTTTTATATTGTTTTAGATTTAAATATTGCCAAGTGTTAACCTTAAATTGTTACTTTGACAGAAATTTGATAGTATAATTATGGCCTTTATAATTAATCATGTAGAAGATCATTTAATTAAATAAAAACTGAAGGAAAAGGAACATTCTGATTGAGTTTATTCCATAAGAATAAGAGGAAGATTGACTCAAAATAGAAGCAGACATCTGTGGAAATGAAGAAAAATCTAGACTTCTCTTTTAAGGATATTATCATATAGAGATCTAGGAAATAGCACAGCTTCAAACATACTCCTTAATAGATAGAGTAAAGCTGCATTTTTGATGGCAGACAAAGCTATCATCTTTGTTCAGACTTTGAACTACTACTGTAGCATCTTCTACCCAGGAATCTCAAATTCCTGCAAATTCTATACATAGTAGTTATTACATGTTAAATATATAAAGCATGAAATTTCTTTTCCTACAAGTCCCTGAGAGTCTATAAATTAAATCTCATTGTTTTTAGAACTTTTTCTTTGGGTTCCTCCTGATTATCCCCAATAAAGGGAGACCTGTGCCCTATTGGTATGTCTTTTAGAGACTTATATAGCACAGGAGAATTTTCTATTTTCTGATTAAGAGATCTTGCTTCCCTAAAAAATATGAGGGGGCTAGATGGATTTTGTGAGTGTGTGTGAAATACACTAGAACGTTAGTTTTATTTGTTTTTTTTTCATAACTCTGTGCTTGGCATGGAGTGGGTACCTAATAAGTAGTAATGGTTGAATGAATCCATAAAAGTCTGTTGTCAGTTTAAAAGTGATTCTTTTGGGATGCTACGTATTTATTGTATCAATGTCCACAACAGTTCTGGAATTGCTTTCAGAGTTCAGAGCCTTTGGTATAGTCTTTTGAATATATTCATCTTTTCATATCAGTTAACATTTACTGAGTGCCTGTAGTACATATTTTTAAATACCATGATTTCACCCATCAGTAGTTCATTTCTTTTTCTTAGTTGAAGTATAGTTGACACACAATGTTGTATTAGTTTCAGGTGTACAGCATAGTGATTTGACCAGTCTATATGTTAGGCTATGCATACTGCAAGTGTAGCTACCATCTGTCACCATACTGAGCTACTACAATACCATTGACTGTATTCCCTATGCTATACGTATTATCCCTTTGATTTATTCATTCCGTAACTGGATCTCCTGTATCTCCTGTTCCCCTTCACCTATTTTGCCCATCTACCCCTCCCCCACTTCTTTCTGGCAATGATAAGTTTGTTCTCTGTATTTATGGGTTTATTTCTGCTTTTTGTTTGTTTGTTCATTTGTTTTTTAGATTCCACATATAAAAGAAATAATATAGTATTCTTCCATCTCAGTCTGACTTATTTCACTTAGCATAATATCCACTAGGTCTATCCATGTTGTCTCAAATGGCAAGATCTCATTTTTTATGGCCGAATATATTCCATTGTGTATATTCACCACATGTTCTTTTATTTATTTAAAGATTTTATTTATTTTAGAGAGAGCAAAAACACAAGTGGGGGAGGGGCAGAGGGAGAGGCAGAGAGTCCCAAGCAGACTCTGCACCAAGTGCGGAGCCCAACCTGGAGCTCAATCTCATGATTCTGAGATCATGACCTGAGCCAAAACCAAGAGTCAGCCGCGTAATCGACTGAGCTACCCAGCCACCCCATATATACCACATATTTTTTACCCATTTATCCATTGATGGATACTTAGGTTGTTTCCCTGTCTTGTCTGTTATAAATAATGCTGCAGTAAACATAGGGGTGCATATATCTCTTCGAATTAGTGTTTTTGTTTTCTTTGGTTAAATACCCAAAAGTGGAATTACTGGATCATATGTTATTTCCATTTTTAATTTTTTGAGGAAACTCCAAACTGTTTTCCACAATGGTTGCACAGTTTACATTCCCACCAACAGTTGGGAACACCATCCTCACCAACACTTATTATTTCTTTTTTTAATTTTATTTTATTATGTTATGTTAATTACCATACATTTCATCATAAGTTTTTGATGTAGTGTACCATGATTCATTGTTTGTGTATAACACCCAGTGCTCCATTCAGTACATGCCCTCCTTAATACCCATCACCAGGCTAACCCATCCCCCCATCCCCCTCCCCTCTGGAACCCTCAGTTTGTTTCTCAGAGTCCATAGGCTCTCATGGTTCGTCTCCCCCTCCAATCTCCCCCCCCTTCATTCTTCCCTTCCTACTATCTTCTTTTTTTTTTTCAACATATAATGAATTATTTGTTTCAGAGGTACAGGTCTCTGATTCAGCAGTCTTACACAATTCACAGCGCTCACCATAGCACATACCCTCCCCAATGTCTAGCACCCAGCCACCCCATGCCTCACGCCCCCCACCACTCCAGCAACCCTCAGTTTGTTTCCTGAGATTAAGAATTCCTCATATCAGTGAGGTCATATGATACATGTCTTTCTCTGATTGACTTATTTCGCTCAGCATAGTACCCTCCAGTTCCATCCACGTCATTGCAAAAGGCAAGATTTCATTCCTTTTGATGGCTGCGTAATATTCCATTGTATATATATACCACATCTTCTTTATCCATTCATCTGTCAATGGACATCTTGCCTCTTTCCACAGTTTGGCTATTCTGGACATTCCTGCTATAAACGTGGGGGTGCACGTACCCCTTTGGATGACTACATTTGTATCTTTGTGGTAAATACCCAGTAGTGCAATTGCTGGGTCGTATGGTAGCTCTATTTTCAACTTTTTGAGAAACCTCCATACTGTTTTCCAGAGTGGCTGCACCAGCTTGCATTCCCACCAAAGGTTTCCCTTTCTCCGCATCCCCGCCAATATCTGTCATTTCCTGACTTGTTAATTTTAGCCATTCTTACTGGTGTGAGGTGATATCTCATTGAGGTTTTGATTTGGACTTCCCTGATGCCGAGCGATGTTGAGCACTTTTTCCTGTGTCTTTTGGCCATTTGGATGTTTTCTTTGGAAAAATGTCTGTTCATGTCTTCTGCCCATTTCTTGATTGGATTATTTGTTCTTTGGGTGTTGAGTTTGATCAATTCTTCATAGATTTTAGATACTAGCCCTTTATCTGATATGTCATTTGCAAATGTCTTCTCCCATTCTGTCCATTGTCTTTTGGTTTGTTGACTGTTTCTTTTGCTGTGCAAAAGCTTTTTATCTTGATGAAGTCCCAACAGTTCATTTTTGCCCTTGCTTCCCTTGCCTTTGGTGATGTTTCTAGGAAGAAGTTGCTGCGGCTGAGGTCGAAGAGGTTGCTGCCTGTGTTCTCCTTTAGGATTTTGATGGACTCCTGTCTCACATTGAGGTCTTTCAACCATTTGGAGTCTATTTTTGTGTGTGGTGTAAGGAAATGGTCCAGTTTCATTCTTCTGCATGTGGCTGTCTAATTTTCCCAACACCATTTGTTGAAGAGACTGTCTTTTTTCCATTGGACATTCTTTCCTGCTTTGTCGAAGATGAGTTGACCATAGAGTTGAGGGTCCATTTCTGGGCTCTCTATTCTGTTCCATTGATCTATGTGTCTGTTTTTGTGCCAGTACCATACTGTCTTGATGATGACAGCTTTGTAATGGAGCTTGAAGTCCGGAATTGTGATGCCGCCAGCTTTGCTTTTTTTTTTTCAACATTCCTCTGGCTATTCGGGGTCTTTTCTGGTTCCATACAAATTTTAGGATTATTTGTTCCATTTCTGTGAAAAACGGGGATGGTATTTTGATAGGGATTGCACTGAATGTGTAGATTGCTCTAGGTGGCATTGACATCTTCACAATATTTGTTCTTCCAATCCATGAGCATGGAACGTTTTTCCATTTCTTTGTGTCTTCCTCAATTTCTTTCCTGAGTATTTTATAGTTTTCTGAGTACAGATTCTTTGACTCTTTGGTTAGATTTATTCCTAGGTATCTTATGGTTTGGGGTGCAATTGTAAATGGGATCGACTCTTTAATTTCTCTGTCTTCTGTCTTGTTGTTGGTGTATAGGAATGCCACTGATTTCTGTGCATTGATTTTATATCCTGCCACTTTACTGAATTCTTGTGTGAGTTCTAGCAGTTTTGGGGTGGAGTCTTTTGGGTTTTCCACATAAAGTATCATATCTGCAAAGAGTGAGAGTTTGACTTCTTCTTTGCTGATTCGGATGCCTTTTATTTCTTTTTATTGTCTGATTGCTGTGGCTAGGACTTCTAGTACTATGTTGAATACCAACACTTATTATTTCTTGTCTTCTTATTTTAGCCGTTCTGACACGTCCAAGGTGATACCTCATTATGGTTTTTTTTTGCATTTCCCTGATGATTAGGGATGTTGAGCATCTTTTCATATGTCTGTTGGCCATCTGTATATCTTCTTTGGAAAAATGTCTATTCAGGGGCTCTCCCCATTTTTTAACTGGATTATTTGGGTTTTTTTTGGTGTTGAGTTATATAAATTTTCTGTGTATTTTGGATATTAACCCCTTATTGGATATATAATTTGCAAATTTCTCCCATTCAGTAGACTCTATTTTGTTTTGTTGATGGTTTCCTTTGCTGTGCAAAAGTTTTTTATTCTGGTGCAGTCCCAAAAGTTTATTTTCCTTTTGTTTTCCTTGCCTGCCAAGACATATCTAGAAAAATGTTAAGACCAATAAAGAGTTTATTGTCTATGTTTTCCTTTAGGAGTTTATGGTTTCAGGTATTACATTTAGGTTTTTAATCCATTTTGAGTTTATTTCTCTGTATGGTATAAGAAAGTGGTCCAGTTTTATCCTTTTGCATGTAGCTGTCCAGTTTTCCCAGCATCATTTATTGAAGAGAGTATCTTACCCCATTGTATATTTTTGCCTCTTTCGTTGTAGATTAACTGGCCATATCAATGTGGGTTTATTTATGGATTCTCTGTTCTGTTCCACTGATCTATGTGTCTGCTTTTGTGCCAGTACCATACTGTTTTGATTACCATAGCTTTATAGTATCTGGGAGTATCTGGCTTTGTTCTTCTTTCTCAAGATTGCTTTGGCTAGTAGCTCATTTATTTTCAGTTATAGCAATTGCCTGCCACTTTACCTTTATGCTGAAGGGGGACAGTGAAAAATAAGAAATGGTTCTCTTACTCCAGAGTTAACATTTAGAAATGTATGTTCAAATTAATACAGTACAAAATACAGTGGTTTAATAGTTATAAGAGAGGCCTACCATGATGTAGAAGAGGTATCAGGGTGAGCTTCATGGAAGAGGTAATATTTTAGGTGGATCTTGATGGATATGGATAGGAAAATATGGGAGAAGGGTATAGCAGGCAAAAAAAAAAAAAAAAATTGTAAGCAAAGACCCAAAAGCAGAAAAGCACTTGGTTTAATTAGAGAATGGTGAATAGTAGGTAAAGTAGGAAAAGAAACAGGGAGATAGAACTCTGGAGCCAGGGTCCCTGGGTATAATTCTCAGTACTGACACATATTAACTGTCCTTTGACAAGTGACTTGAACTCTGTGTCTTAGTTCCTCATCTTTAAAATGGGGATAATATCTTTATCTCCTTCCCTGGGTTCATATGAAGAATAAGATACTGTATGTAACGCACCTAGAACAGTGCCCAGCACATAGCAAGCACTATGTAAGTGTTAGAAGGCAGGAGAGTGGAGAATCTTTCCTGGAAGGCACTGAAAGTTTTTGAGCAAGGGGGCAAAGAGATAAGAGCTGTGCTTTGATAGGATGATACGTAGTACTGTACATAACTGAGCATCAGAGAGAAGTTAGCTGGAAGACAGATCTGGGAAGGGGAAATGAGGGATTAGATTGGGGCATTGGCTGTGGGAATGACAAGGAAGAGATGTATGTAAGAGATACTGCACAGTTCCCAAGACACGCACATACTAACTTTTTAAGTTTTTGAATGAGAATATCTTTGTTTCTGAAACAATCAAAAGTCATTTTGAAATAAGTCTAGTAAACAAGGTGGGAGATTTTGGGTTATAAAACAAAAAATAGGTGAATTTAAAAAGTAATGAGATGGATTTTGTTTTGTGGCTTCTTAAACTGATACTAAAGGTAATTCCAAAAGAGATTTGCTAGATAACAGAAAATGTATAGTACATTTATCAGTGGAATAAATATATAATTTCCCCAGGTTATTACTGTAGAGGAAAATAGTCACTTGGTTGTATTAATGCGAGTGTACGTATTTAATCATAGGTAATATTGCATGTACTACCTTTTTAATGAAAAAAATTTAATAAAGTTTAAAAATAAGTCCTAATTTGTAATGATAATTCCTTGAATACCATCTTATAGAAGGAGGATAAAAAATACTTGAATGATAAGGACCAGAGTTTGGTCTTTCATTTATTTTACTTATGATGTCCTGCTGAAGTGTATAGCTTTTGGATGCTGCCGCATCTTGATTTTCTTTCTTTCTGTTACTATTTGTTTTTGTATTCTATTAAAATGAAAATAGGAAGGATGGGAAAGCCAGGATTTGTTAACTTTAGGTACTGCTAAAGCTGGGGAGGGGACTTACATTATATTTGAGCTGCCTGAAAGGCTTTGCATAGCTGTTTGAAGATGCATTCATACACTACCATTTTCTATATTCTGTTTGGTTTCTTAAGGGTCTTCTTACCATATTGTTGACCTATGTGCAGTTCATTGAATATTGCCCTATGTGCTAATAGCTTTCACTTATCACCTTGCACCTGCTCTGGGATGGTGATAAAGGGCCACAACTTTTCCTAGAAAAATTTCATATGATGCATTGAACTTAATATTTTACTTAAAACACCCTTTTCAAGCAAATGAACCACAATGCAAGTTTGTAAGGTGTAAAGTGGAACTGCTAGAAATGTTTCCAAGATAAAAGTACTCTTTATAGATATAAATCTTTTTTTTTTTTTTTAACAGGAAACTCACTTTATTATTTTTAAAATTTTTTCTTATTTGAGTATAGTTTTCAGACACTGTTGTATTAGTTTCAGGTCTACAACATAGTGATTCAGCTTCTCCCATATGTTATGATGTGTTCACCACAAGTGTAGCTGCCGTCTGTCAGCATATAATGCTATTATAATATCATTGACTATATTCCCTGTGCTGTGCCTTTTAGTCCCTTTTGTTCATTCCATAACTAGAAGTTTGATTTTCCCATTGCACCCATTTTGCCCATCCCCTCACCCCTTTTCCCTCTGGCAACCATCAGTTTGTTCTCTGTATTTATGGATTTATTTCTGCTTTTTGTTTATTCATTCATTTTTATTTTTAGATTCCACATTTAGGTAAAATCATATGGTATTTGTCTTTCTTTGACTTATTTCAACTTACATGATACCCTCTAGATCCTTTCATGTTGTCTCAAATGGCAAGATCTCATTCTTTTTTATGGCTGTATAATATTTATGTGTATGTGTGTGTGTGTGTGTGTGTATACACTACATTTTTAAAAAGATTTTATTTATTTACTTGAGAGATTGTGAGAGCAAGAGCACAAGCAGGGTGGAGGGGTAGAGGGAGAAGCAGACCGCCGAGCAGGGAGCCCAGTGTGGGACTCAGTCCCAGGACCCTGGGATCATGACCTGAGCCAAAGGCAGACGCTTAACCGACTGAGCCACTCAGGCGCTCTACACTACATTTTTTTATCCACTTGTCTATCAGTCGACACTTAGGTTGCTTCCAAATCTTGTCTATTTTAAATAATATTGTGGTAAACATAGGGGTGCATTTATCTTTTCGAATTAGTGTTTTTGTTTTCTTTGGGTAAATACAGTAGTGGAATTAATGGATCATATGGTATTTTTATCTTTAATTTTTTTTAGGAATCTCTATACTATTTTCCACAGTGGCTGCACCAGTTTACATTCCCCCCCAACAGTACATTAGTTCCTTTTTCTCCACATTCTTACCAACACTTGTTTTTTCTTGAAGACATAAATCTTTAAAAATGATCAATTAATGAATATATAACAGGATATACATTTGTGCAATAATAACACCACAAAAAGAGAGTGATTACTATTTTCAGTCAGTGAGGAGGGGCTCTACACCAGGAGTGGGGCTCTTTTCTACCAGGTATGTCCAAGGAACTAGACATCTGTTTTCACTTCCCATATGGAAAGAAGGTTTGAAATAATGTGTGATATCTTAAAAATGAAATAGAACTCCATGATGAATTAAGAGCAGAAACCTGACTGGAAGTCATTATGAAAGTAGTCTCTGCCTCTTGTTGAAAAGACAAGACTCAGTAGGAAAAACCTATAGTCATCACTAAAAGTCAAGACTTAGATTGGAGATATTGGAAGGAACTGGGACCTCTTTGTCAATTCCAACATAGGGTTTTATATTGATACATGTTATCAGAGCCTTATTTTGCAAATGAAAGCAAACAATCATTTGGCCGTGAAGATGCCAGTAATTTAGTGTTTTTGAAATGTAGTTAGTGCTGAGGTTAGAATTTGCTACCTGTACCTTCTACCAAATTCAAATATGCTGGTTCTTGCCAAACTCTGTAGTGGATTGAGTGGCAGGAAATAGATTCAGGCTGCTGATTCTTCAGTGTAACATCAAGCCAGTGAACTAGGAATAGGATGGAACTCATTAAGGGCATTTCATAAGTCCTAATAAACCAGCAAAGGAAGTGTATGAACATTCAAGAGTATGAGATTGAATTCTCAGCTCTAGATGCGATTCTTCTCCTAACACCCAGAAAATTTCAAAATAGCTCTGGGTAATAAACAAAAAGTTACCTGCTTTGATTTGCAGTTTTTCATTTGTTAACTATGGTGCGTCTTCATTTGTTCAGGCTGCTATAACAAAGTACCATAGACGAAGTGGCTTACAAACAGCAGAAATTTGTTGGAATTCTGGAGGCTAGGAAGTCCAAAATGAAGATACTAGCAGATTTATTGTCTGGTGAGAGCCTGCTTTCTGGCTCATAGATGGCCATCTTCTCTGTCCTCACATTGTAGGAGGGGTGAGGAATCTCTCTGGGGTCTCTTTTATAAGTGCACTATCCTATTCATGAAGGCTCTGCTCCCATGACCTAATCACCTTGAAAAGCACACCTCCAAATACCACCCCACTAGGGGAATAGATTTCAGCTTGTGAATTTTTTGGGGACACAGATACTCAGTCTATAATGTTGATTCTAGCTGTTCAGAGCAGCATAACTTGTACTAGTCAGAGAAGCAGAAATAAAAACCGGTGTTTATAGGGACATTTCCAGCAAATGAAAGCAAGAATTATTGTTTGTTGGGAATGGCAATAAAATCTTCAAAACTCATCAAAATAACACATTTTGTTGTTTTTCTGCCACTATCAATGCTGTGAAGGGAGTTTGGAGAATAACTGGGCATACAGCTATGCCAATAATTTAAATTGACCTGAGGGCCTTCATACAAATAAGACTCCTGTTAGCAAACAGAATTCTCTGATTTGTCAGTGTTTTTGATATGACTAGTTGATACACAGATCAACCACCAGTGGGATATTGACTATTGAAGTATATATAATCACCTTATAAATTGTGAAGCATTGCCAAATGTATCTCTTTTAGGATTGCCCTATTCCTATTGCCTGGTAATGGTCATTCTGCAAATATTTACCAAGTGCAGACTATGTACCAACTACTCATCTAAATACCAGAAAAATAATAATGAATAAAACATAACATTTTATATATAAACATATAAATAAAACAAAAATACATAAAATAAAACAAAATTAATTAATAAAGAACCTCAGAGAGTGATAAATGCAGTGAAGAGGAAAAAAAACAGGCTATGGAGATAGAGGGTAAGGAAGAGAGTGGGTTGTGGGCAGGGAGGAAGGAGAAATATTTTAAATAGGTTAGTCCGGAAAGGTCAGTTTGAGGGTCTGACAGCTGAAGAGAGCCATGGCTGTTGAGCAGAAGTCAGCCATAAATTGCAGGTAGGGGGACAAGAATTGCAAAGACACCCTGTGATAGGAACAGGCTTGGTTTATTCAAGGAATGACAAGAAGGCCAGGTTATGAGGTGAATAAAGCTCAATGGGACTTGTAATCTTACAGGCACAGAACAGCAAATGAGTGATGGAAGATACACAGTAAAATATTTTTACTCACAAATTTGTATTTTTCTTTTTGCATGGGTTTCTTCTTAGCTAAAGAGACAAGATGAACGATTTTAAAGAACAGAATTATCTTGACTGTTTTACTCCTTTCCCCTAGTGTCCTAAGAAAGCTTTACCTTTGAATACAATGTCTCCGTTCTTCCTCCTCTGAGTATCCAGAAATATCCTCTCCCATTGATTAACTTTTTGATAAAATTTATGGAGGAAATATAGATCAGTCATATATGCCTTTTTATCAAAACCCTTATCAAAGGAAATGGAGGAGGGAAAAATGCTGAATAAATATGTGTTACAATAATTCTTCTTTTGATGCAAAATCTGCCTTTGTTATAATAGATTCAGGTCATTGTGTTCCATCAGGTCCATACCACTTAATATGTAAATTTGGACAGGTTACTTAGCCTCTTTTGAAACTCCATTTTCTCATCTATAATATGTGAAGGTGACTACTCTTTATCTTGGAGGTTTGTGAGGATCACATGAGATCATGTATATGAAGTGTTTAGCACAGTGCTTGGCACACAGTCAGAATAGATAATGTTTATGGAGCACTTACTGTTAGGTTATGAATGTCTTCATTCCTTCCAGTCACCTCCCAGTAAACCTTTCTGCAAACTTCCTCAAGTAGCCCCAATAAACTTTTATGTTGGCTTTTCCCCCAGCTTGTCACTGATCAAATATCTTTTTCTCCAATGTCCGGCTGAAAGAAACTGTATATTTATGAGACCATCTTTTGGTAACAAAAATGCCAGGAGTCAGTGGTCTATTAAAAACCTAGTATTAATTTAGGCTCCCTGTCAAGCTCCTGACAAAGCCTATATGCACTGTGTAGCTATACCAAGGATTCTAGAGCATAGGTGAAAACGTGTGAGTATGTAGCCCTTGATCTCCTGAGCTGCATTTGGCAAGTATCCAGCCACTCATTTTTTTGTCTAATTAATGACATTCCTGGCATATGGAGATCATATAACACAGAATCTGTTCATACTCTGCCTGCAAAAACCCACTTTGTTCTCCTACCTGCAAAAAAAAAAAAAAAAAATTGACAACCTCTGCTATTCATTTCTTTATTGTGTCATTTTGAATGCACATTTTGAATTCTCCCTCCCTCCCCCTTCCCTCCCACTCTCTTCCCTCCGTCTCTCCTTACTTGTTCTTCCCTCTCCTCTCCCACTCCCTCCTGCGTTCCCCTGCATCCCATTCTCCTCCCTCCCTTCATGTCTGTCTCTCTTTTCTACTGAAGGGAAGAGAAGCTTTTTGGGGGAGGGGATATAATAGGAAGCTAACATCATCAATTGAACTGATAGTAGAAGTTTTCTTGAAACTCAAGGATGGTTTGCTTGAGTAATGCTAACATTATCATGGTCCTCTGAGAAGACTATGACCATTCCCACCACCACATTTTAGCTTCTGCTATTCTCCTTGCTTAGAATGCTTTTTCCTTTTCTTCCATCTTTCAAGACCAATCTTAAATCTTATCTCTTTGAGTAATCTTACTGACTCTGGACTTGATGGATCTTTTTTCTTCTCCCCACTATGCTGTTTTATACTTTTTGCTATTTAATTCATATTATTGAACCGTTTGTACATAAGTTTAAAGGCTTATTTTCCCACTTAGATTTTTTTTTTTTCCAGAACAATGACCAGGTCATATACATTTTTAGTTTCTTACTGTTACAATCTTTCCCCACCCCAGCCCTCATCATGGTTTTAAACACCTGGACATTACATCTTCTTTGGGGAAGAAGGCATGTTAGCAAATTTCTATATCTTTTGAACAGAATCAAAGACAACTGTATATTTTATAACATTATAGATACTACCCAGGGCAAAACTTAGGTCTTATTGTAAGAAGCCTACCTACAATAACCAATCTAAGCCAATTTGAATGCCTCAGGGCCTACTTCCATACTTCGTTTCACCCCAAATTTCCAAGGGAGTTTAGAATGTCTGAGTCTCAGCATCCAAGTCAAATCTGGAGAAGTCATGCCAACCCCCAAATAAATTAAAAGTATCTGAGGAAAAATTAGGCTTTTTGTTTCTCCTTTTATATACTTTTGGTTCATTTAGCCTCATATATATCACCTCCAGAAAGAAGAGGAAGAATGAATGCCAGTCATTTAAGTGTTTAAATTTTTTGTTGATAGCTTCAGTAATTTGGTTAGAGAAGTTAAGGAAAATTCTGAACTAAGAGGAAATTTAGAGACTCTGGTTTTCATTTACCCGCTCCTTCAATTTGTCAGTTAATGACAAACCATAAAAATGGATTAACGCATAAAGGGAAGATCACTATATATCCTCAGAAGAAAATAATACTTATTGAAGTTAAAAAACATGGGACATTTAAAAGTAAGGAGGATGGTAGCTAATGAGCTCTGTTATATAAATTCAAGAATATCACTGAGATCCTCAATAAACAGGCTACCTAACAAAGGATGATACCTGTACTCAGTAACTACATCCTGCTACATGAGTTTAAAAGGGAGGAAAAGAAGACAGTGCTGAGCAAGAAGCCATGTATACCTGGATGTGCTCTATTAAAAGAGGCGCTTGATTGCTCAGTAATTGCAGAGCTAGGCTCTTGGGGAGGCCTTTGTCATCCCTTCTTGGCTGACACCAGACGATAGTGTGGCTCTGTGATAAGAAACAGAGGACCAGTGTCTCCATGGTAACTAACCGAGTTCTATATATTACACTCATTACAAATGAAGATAGATAGTAAAAAAAAAAATAATGTATTAACACAGAGAGGGAATATATATATATATATATATATGTGAGTGTATGTATGTATCTTCTATCTAGAAAGTGAATAAAATAAAATAAAAATGTGATTGTGCAAAATGGACAAGGTTGATAGGCCTTTTTCCCCATTGGTGCAGGTAAATATTTCATTTTTCAGCTCCTCTGATGGTTTTGTTCTGAACCCACCCAGCTGTAGCTTGAAAGATTAATGATGGGCAGCAAAAGAACCTGAGAAGAGGCAATGAATAGAAACCAGCACCAGAGAAGAAAGAGTTCTGCCTGGCCTTTGGGACAAATAAATAAGGATTTACTAAGTCTGCTAGTTGCATCCACATAGCAGGAAAACCTGGAACCCATTAGAATGGAAACTGGACATTTTTATAATGTAATAATTCCTGGAGTTCCAAACTCACACAGACTAGTGACAGGAAAAAAGAAAAGAAACAGGGAAGGAAAATCAGTTTCCTTTCTAATTTTCTCTTCTGTAGGTATTGATTTTACTTTAACACAACTAACTTGACTGTGTCTCTCCTCACATAAGGCCATTACACCTATATGTAGATCTTTATAAGGTTAAACACATTTTCTAAAAGCTCAGCCTGCCTATGTCATGCATTTTAAAGAAAAAGACCAAATTAAAGAAGTCATCAGTGAGTAAACCATTAACACTAGAAATTAAAAGTTTTGATTCAAGACATAGAATGCAAATATTTGGTCAGAGAACAAAGACCCAGGAGCTTTTTGCAATGGTTATATTAGCTTTGATGTATTAGTCTATCTGCTCTTAAATGAACGACTTTACACTCTGGAAGGAGGACCCTCGGTAACCCAGCAGGGATTTTTGCTGATCTTTAAGTTTGGTTTCTGTGTTTCTTTCTCAGTCAGTCCAATTTCTGAACAAGTATTTGGGTCATTGCTAGAAAGGGTATAAATGTATTTTTAAAACAAAATGGCTATTTCACTTAATCTACGTAACATAGTTGTCTGCCTTTCATTTTTTCTTATGGAAGTCTTGCTCTTCTACAAGTCTTGTGAAAACTCTTATTAGAGTCTTCCAAGGTAGGGATGAAAAAAAAGGGATAGTGTAGGTACATACCCAAGAGGAATGAAAATATGTGTCCCACACAGAAACTTGTATACAAATTTCATAGCATTATTCATAATAATCATAAAGTAGAAACAACACGAATGTCCATCAGCTGATGAGTGAATAATATAATGTGGTATAACCATACAATGGAATGTTATTTGGCAATAAAAAGGAATGGAGCACTCCTACATGCTACAACATGGATGAACCACCCAGGTGCCCCAGAATTGGACATTTTAAATGGATTAATTGCATGGTATGTAAATTATATCTCCATAAAATGGTTACAAAAATAAATAAAAATCTCTTAGGTAGAGATGAACATGATAGTCTATAAGATGACCGTATGTCCTGACTTGTTCAGAATTTTGCCAGTTTTGGGGGCACCTGGGTGGCTCAGTCATTAAGCGTCTGCCTTCAGCTCAGGTCATGATCCCAGGGTCCTAGGATTGAGCCCCGCATCGGGCTCCCTGCTCGGCCGAAAGCCTGCTTCTCCCTCTCCCACTCCCCCTGCTTGTGTTCCCTGTCTCGCTGTCTCTCTCTCTGTCAAATAAATAAATAAAATATTAAAAAAAAAAGAATTCTGCCAGTTTTTGCCAGTTGGGCCAATAAATTATTGATAGCTCTGCTTTCACATTCAAAAGTGTCCTATTTGGATGATAAACTATATGGTAGCCATATATATAATCAGGAGTACTATGACTTTCTGAAGTGTATCCTAAAGTTACCTAATGAAAATACTACTTGGGATTCCTATTAATACTGAACTGTGTCCCTTCCATGGATTCAAATTTAGTAGGTCAGAGGTGGAAACTGGTGTTTTGTATTTTTGATAATTATTTCATGAATACTGTGAATGCCAAAATGAATTTAATGATTGCCAAAAATTCGATGTTTTACTTGTTTATAAAAAAGAGGTGACCTAATGACCTTTTGGGGCAAAGAGAATTCCAGGGAGATATGAGAAGACTGCAGGAAATGACCAGTCATGGGAGGCCAGAAAACAAATTCTGACTGTGATGAGGATCTAGAGAACAATGGGAGTGGAACAAGTGATGCTGCTGCTGCTTTTTTTTTTTTTTTTTAGGTTGTCTGATTTATTCTTTTTGTCTTCAAATTTTTATTTAAATTCTAGTTAGCTAACATACAGTACAATATTGGCTTCAGGAGTAGAATTCAGTGGTTCTTCGCTTACATATGACACCCAGTGCTCATCACAACAAGTGCCCTCCTTAATGCCCATCCCCCATCTACTTCCCTCCATCAACCCTCAGTTTGTTCTCTATCATTAAAAGTCTCTTATGGTTTGTTTCCCTCTCTCTTTTATTTTTCCCCCTCCTATGTTTATCTATTTTGTTTCTTAAATTCCACATATAAGTGAAATCATACGGTATTTATCTTTCTCTGACTGACTTATTTTGCTTAGCATAATACACTCTAGCTCCATCGACATTGTTGCAAATGGCAAGATTTCATTCTTTTTGATGGCCAAGTAATACTCCATTGTGTGTGTGTGTGTGTGTGTGTGTATACACACACACACACACACACACACACACACACACACACACATACACCACATCTTCTTTATCCATGCATCAGTTGGTCAATATTTCAATTCTTTCCATAGTTTGGTTATTGTTAATAATGCTGCTAGAAACGTCAGGGGGCATGTGCCCTTTGAATCTCTATTTTTGTATCTTTTGGGTAAATACCTAGTAGTGCAATTGCTAGATCATAGGGTAGTTATACTGTTAACTTTTGGGGGAACCTCCATACTGTTTTCCAGAGTGGCTGCACCAGTTTGCATTCCACCAGCAGTGCAAAAAGGTTCCCCTTTCTCCGCATCCTCACCAACATATGTTGTTTCCTGGGTTGTTAATTTTTGCCATTCTGACATGTGTGAGGTGGTATCTCATCATGGTTTTGATTTGTATTTCCCTGATGAGTGATGTTGAGCATCTTGTCATGTGTCTGTTAGCCATCTAGATGTCTTCTTTGGAGAAATGTCTATTCATGTCTTCTGCCCATTTCTTAACTGGATTATTTGTTTTTTGGCTGTTGAGTTTGATAAGTTCTTTCTAGATTTTGGATACTAACCCTTTATCAAATATGTTGTTTGCAAATATCTTCTCTCATTCTGTAAGCTGCCTTTTAGTTTTGTTGATTGTTTCCTTCACTGTGCAGAACTTTCAATCTTGTTGAAGTCCCAATAGTTCATTTTTGCTTTTGTTTCCCTCGCCTCCGGCAACATGTCTAGTAAGAAGTTGCTATGGCCAAGGTCAAAGAGGTTGCTGCCTATGTTCTCCACTAGGATTTTGTTGGTTTCCTGTCTCACATTTAGGTCTTTCATCCATTTTGAATTTATTTTTGTGTATGGTGTAAGAAAGTGGTCCAGTTTCATTCTTCTGCATGTGGCTGTCCAGTTTTCCTAACACCATTTGTTGAAGACACTGTTTTTTTTTTCCATTGGATATTCTTTCCTGCTTTGTTGAAGATTAGTTTGCCATATAGTTGTGGGACAAATGGTGCTTCTAAAAATATCTTTTTCTTCTTCCTTCTTAGAAGAAAACAGATCTATTATCTATTGTTTTGTAAGAATGAGTGAGGACAAAACTGGTAATGGTCCAGCTAGAAGTTTTTTCTCCAGAATGGCCCAAAGTAGAGGCAAGTAGGTTCTGGGATATCCCTGGCTGTTACAGTCCTACCACAGAGCCCGATATCCATTGCCTTCACCCAGATTCTTCTGGCTGGTTCCATCCCACAGCTCCTCACTCAAAATTTTATTATTGAGAACCCTTCAACACCCAGGTTTGGAGGCAAAAAGTAGAAACCTCAGGTGAGGCAGAGCAGTCTCAGAAACATAGGAAAATGCAGGAAACTTGAGCATAAGGATAATTAAAAAAAAAAAAAAACTGCCATAGACTGAAGGTTTGTGTCCCCCAAGATTTATATTTTGAAACCTAATCTCCAGTGTGATGCTGTTTGGAAGTAGAACCTTTGAGATGTGATTAGGTCATGAGGGCTCTGGAATGGAATTAGTGCTTTTAAAAATGAGACCCCAGAGAGATCCTTCACCACTTCTGCCATGTGAGAGCACAGTGAAAAGATGGCTGCCTATCAGTCACGACGTGGGTCCTTGCCCAGACACTGGCTCTGCCTGTGCCTTCATCTTGGACTTCCTCGCTTTCAGAATTTTTAGAAATAAATTTCTAGGGTGCCTGGGTGGCTCAGTCAGTTAAGCATCTTCTTTCGGCTCAGGTCATGATCGCAGGGTCCTGGGATTGAGCCCCACATCGGGCTCCCTGCTCAGTGGGGAGTCTGTTCTCTCTCTCCCTCTGTCCCACTGCCCTGCTTGTGCTCTCTCTCTCTCTCTCTCCCCCTCTCTCAAATAAATAAATAAAATATTTGAAGAAAAAAGAAATAAATTTCTATTGTTTATAAGCTCCCCTGTCTATGGCATTTTGTTATAGCAGCCTGAGCAAACTGAGACAGCTACAAAAAGAAGCAAAGGAAATTGGTCCATAGTTTCTTAAAATGAATATGAGCAATGATGGGGCATATAGCAAAATATGAACCAAACTTTGATAAGAAGCATTCCATCATAATATGCGTATGTAAAAATATGTATGTTATGAAATATTTGAAGTTATTTGTGACTTACTTGAATCAACATTAACTTCTGTTTAAAATGTTTAGTCTTCATTGCTTGTTGTTCATATTGAAGAGCTCTTCACAGTCTCAGAGTCTGAATCTGAAATGAAAATTGTGGTGAAGAAGCCTATACTTTCCCACATGTGCAGAATTGTCATAAAATGACTTGAGGAGAAAAAAATTGTTACAAACCTGTCCTCTCATTTGGCCAGATTGCTTTAATTCTCAGCCCTTTTTTTTTTTTTTTTTTTTTTTGCTTCTTTAATCAATCAAGAAAATGCTCTCCTGCAGATTCATAGCTCAGAAGTATACTCTTCCTTGCTCCTGTCCATGCCCAAGCCTCTTGATCTCCAGGGAAAAGGTTGACATCTGGGGAGATTTCCTCCTTTCACTTTGTTCCAGCAAACTGTTTGAAATATTCTGGCTTTTTATTGAAATTTGAGTCGTCTTTCTCTCTTTTAGGTACTGTCTAAAAGTTTTCAATGTTTTAAAAAGGATTCCTAAAATGTTTTTAAAAGGATTCCTAATTAGTTGAGGGAATGCAGCCCAGGGTGAATATTACTATTACTAAATAACAGCACAGATTGAACTTTGATGGTTTCTAAGCTGCTGATTTTTTTTTTTTTTAAAGATTTTATTTATTTATTTGAGAGAGAGAGAATGAGAGAGAGAGCACATGAGAGGGGGGAGTGTCAGAGGGAGAAGCAGACTCCCTGCCGAGCAGGGAGCCTGACGTGGGACTCGATCCAGGGACTCCAGGATCATGACCTGAGCCGAAGGCAGTCGCTTAACCAACTGAGCCACCCAGGCGCCCCCTAAGCTGCTGATTTTTAATGGAGCATTTCATGTATGCCTTTTAGGTTCCAATATAATAGTAGTAAGACATGTTAACTCAACAAGTCAATGTGGCAATATTAATTATCTCAAGAATATTTAGATGTCCAGGTTTGGTGCTTCTGTATGATTGGATACCCATGCACTGGCAATGAAAGCAGTTTAACATTGCCTAAAAGACAAAGATTTGGCAAAGCTTTAAAAAGTTTTGACTGCAAGGATTACAAATTTTAGTCTAATGATGCAGATTTACTGGACCCTAGTAAACAACAGGAGTAAAAAACATTTTCTAGAAGAAAAACCCTGGGATGAATTCCAGGTAACTGATTTCAGATGAGATTCTTAAGTAACAAAACATCAGCAGGTTTAGTAGACTCACAAACATGAGGCTACTTAGGACTCTAAGATAATAGACCCAAGACACCAGAGACTAAATACTAGGCAAGACCATGACTTTGAATTTTGATTATGGGCAGGAAATGAGGACGTTCTGAACAATGAGGATGCCATCCAGAGAAATGGTAGCAAAGCAAAACCAGTTTAAAAAAATAACTCTGATGTATATTGGGAGGGACTTTATTGAACTTGAAATCAGAAAATAACAGCCTCTAAGATTTTATTTGTTGCTTCTCCTGATCCTGATCCAGTATTTCGGTTCTAGGCTTCCATTAAGATGGAAGTAAATCCCAACAGTCAGCCAAGGGCCAGGCTATGATAAGGGTTTCCATTTTAAACAAATTCAAATTTATTTAAAGCATTGGTGTGTTTGTGGACTACATGGGTTATGCAGTTAGAGCAGGGTAGCAGTGAAGAACAAAGGCTGACATGAGATAGACCTACTTTCCTCCACTTCCTTTCTATGTGGCTTTGGGAGGGGCTATGATTTAATCTGTATGACCTTTGATCGGCCTGCAGTGAGTTTTGGTAGATACTGCCTGTCTTCTAATGTGGTGTTACTTATACCCCACCAGCAGTGTTTTAGAGTTCCAGTTTCTCCACATCCTCATCAGCTTTCTGGTGAGTAAATGATGACTTCTGATTGTGATTTTTGTTTGCATTTCTCTGTTGACTAATGATTTTTAGCATATTTTCTTATGTTTATGAGACCCTTGCATATCCGGTTTTGTGAAATGCCTGTTCCAATCTCTTGCCTGTTTCTTAAAACTGATTTTTTTTGCCTTACTGATCTGTAATTTAAAAAAATACATTCTGGTTATGAGTCCATTATTGGATATGCGTATTGCAAATACATTCTCCTACTCTGTGGCTTGCCATTTTAGTCTCGTAATGGGGTCTTTGTTGAGCAGTAGTTTTTAATTTTAATGTCACATTTATCCATTTTTTTCCTTTATGTTTACTACTTTCTGTGTTGTAAGAAATCTTTTTAATACTTAGTGGCTTCATTTTAAAGTTTATAACTTTAATACATCAAGAATTTATTTTAGTAAAGATATGAGGTAAGGATCCAAATTGTTTCTTTTCCAAATGCTCTTTCAATTGTCCAAAAACTTTTAAAAATAATTCATATTTTAAATGCCACTTTTAGGGAATTTCCATCAGAGTGACTTCATAAGTTTATGATATGAAACACTCTTAACACTTAGCATTGTTCAATAAAATATTAAAACACCGAAAGACACAGGTAAACTGAAAAACAGATAAATATCTCTGTGGAGCCTGTGTGGGGCAGTCAGTTAAGCATCCAACTCTTGGTTTCAGCTTGTCAGGATCTCAGGGTCATGAGATCCAGCCCTGTATCGGGCTTGCACTGAGATTCTCTCTTTCTCTCCCTCTGCCCCTCATGCTTGTGCTCGCACGCTCTCTCTCCCTCTCAAATAAATAAATAAATCTTTAAAAACAAAAAACAAACAAAAAAACCCCAAAGGGCAATATTATTTGGCTCCTGTGAGATAAGGAGTACTTTAAGTGCTACCTTATGAATCAGGAGTATGAATACCTCATTACCACATGAATTCAAGGGCTATGGTAAGGGACCTTCTCATAAAGAAGGCTGGTGAAAAAAAAGTTTCTGGTCACTGTGTTGGGCTGTGACTTTCAGAAAACTTCAGGATACATTTGAAGGAAGATAGATTCTCACAACCAAAATAAAACCAAGCTGCTTGTGAGCTTTGTGACAGCATCAGAGATATCCCCCAGGTCTACTTGGGACAGGAATCCTAACATGCCATTATCAGACTTCATTCTGGATTGGGGAATCAGGATTTGGATCAAGGTAAACCTAAAGCTACCTGACTAGGGGTTGGGTTAACACTTGAGAAGAGAAAGAGGCGGGGGAAATAAACCTCGAAATAGGTCAAAATTCCAGAGAAACAAGTTTAATTATCTGAGAGAAACCAACCAAATTAACAATCAGAGTATGAATTTACTCCAGAGAGAATCAATTTCTTGGAAGTTTAAGGTAAATATATTTAGGTTGTTAAAGGAGATAAATAAGGAATGCCTTCAATAAAAAAAAAGGGGGGGGGATGAAGAACGAAGAAATTACTTCTAGAATGAAGAGCACACAGAATGCAAGAATACAATGAAGTGATGGTAGAACAGCAGGAGGAAATAAAGCATTGGCTTTAATTACTTAGGAAGGAAGTAGAAGGAAATAATGGGATCAAGAGAACCTTGAAAGGAGCACAGAGTGAGTATTCAAAAAAGCCAATAGAGGATAGAAATGAGAAAAGTGAACAACATTAAATAAAAATGAATAATTAGTTGAAAAGGTTTGTGGGAGAAAAAAATATACAAGACAAAGGAGTTCTAAATCATGCATAACTGTAGTCTTAGAAGAGAGCAAAAAGAAAATAGAACAAATATTTGAAGATATAATTCAAGAAACATTCCCAAAGTGAAAGTTCTGGATCTATACATATTGAAAGGGCCACACACTGAATGTTGAACAAAATTGACCCCAAATAGTCAAAATATTTTGTAGTTAAGTTACAAGATTCCAAAAAATAATGAATTCTTCATTCAGGCAAAAAGATTGTGTCACTTACAATGAAACAAAGTATCAGGCTTACCTCAGTAAACTTTGGTTGGGTTCTCTGGGAAGCAGTTGCTGAGGTAGATTTAAGAGTGCAAATAACACCTTTGAAAGGAAAAGGAAGAAGCTCGGTTGTGCTGGGAGAGGGATTAGTCCACAATTCTGGCCTAAATCAATCTTTGTCAGCCCAATGAGTTGTTCCAGAGCAAAGATCCCCTATTAGAAGAGTCCTGCATTTGTCAGGCATTAGCTAGGCCCTGGTACCTCCACCTGGTTTAGTCATTGCTGGGACTGCCCTAAGAAGAATGTGCTTTCAGCTACTGCTCCTTGGCTCGATCATTCCCCAGCTTCTGCACGGAGAAAAGCATGACCTTGATTCAAAAGCTGAAGCAGACCCTGCTGAAACTAATAGCTAGGGGTTGTCAACTAACCATACTGCTCAGACCTGGGCAGCAAATCCTTTCCTAAAGGGAGATCTGAGCAGTACATCTCCATGTCTGCCACAGTTCAACCCTCGTAGGATGCAGATATACTCCATATTCATGAGGGTAGCAGCTCCTCTAGGACTCTGGTGGGCCTCTGTTCCAGAGGGCAAACTTAGAATAAGGAAATTCACAGGATGAACTACAGCTTCACTCTTGCAAGTTTGTCTCAGACCACAACAGATACTCATTGTCTCTCCATCTTCTACTTTTATTCTAAATTCCTCTCACTCTTAGCTACCACCTCTGCTTGTCTCACTGACTTGCCTGATAGGGTAACCCAGACTCTCATTTTTGAGGACAATCACAATTCAGTGACGTTTGGGCAAGAAAGTACTAACAGATGTCCAGTGATGTCATCTGAATTTCACACATACTCCTTTCTGCCCCACTATGTAGCAGAAACCCTAGTTTCTTCTGCTATCTATGGTTTTATCCCCTGACAAGGTGGTGACTCCTCTTAGAAGTAGCCCAGAGTACTCATTTGGCAGCTATAGCCTGTAGCTCAAAAATACCAGTTTGAAGGAATTCTTGTTACATCTCTTTGTGAGAGTATTCCCTCTTTGAGGACCAGGACCTCTAACTTTGTAGAGCCCAGAATTGCGGACCTGGGAAACACAAAATCACCCTGATAAGTCATTGGAAATGATGATAAGTGGAACCCTGTCCTACTTTTACTCCTTGGTTCCTGGATGCAGTGTCCTGTTGAGGAGACCAGCACCACATAAAAGTCTTGGATTCATTGTGTATACCATGAGCTGGGGATGGCTCCCCATCCCTGAGGGGTTTTACCCCTGAGCCAATACGTCAGCTCTACCTTTAGCAGTCTGTTCCAGTGCTCTGTTAGACCAGCAATTTCTAGATGGTTCAACAGGTGAATCCCATGGGCCCATGTCTACACTCCCTTTATTGTAAAGTGGCTGGATGCTATGTTGTGTGGGATTCCATACCTTTGGATCAGGTTTTCCTTAATCTCCTAGATAGTAGTCCTGGATGGGGCCTTGAGACAAAGAAGGGAAAATTCATATCTGGAAAAGATATCAGTTCCTGTAATAAAAAACTACTGGCCCTTCTGGGATGAAAGGAACCCCATGTAATCAACTTTGAATCCCATGGGTTGTTGCCATATTCGAAGTTTAGCACTGGTGTCTTTTGCTGGCAAACTGGATGCTTACAGATAATGGTAGGTAGATTAGCCTTGGTTAATGGGAGTCTGTGGTGCTGGGCCCATGTATCCTCTTTGTCTGCAGCTCTGGTCACTTCATTCAGAAGTCCATTGTTTTGCATGGCCAATGACAGAAATATGCTAATAGTAATTACCAAGTCATTTTGTTTACTTGCTTGTTTAACGCCCCTTCCATGATAGATGTTTCCTGGAAAACATAAATGTGTGATACAAAGATCTTCACACTTGATGCCTTCATTCTCATAGGCCTTTCCATATACCTTTGCCCCAGATCTCCGTATCTCCAATCTTTCAACCTTTTTTTTTTTTTTTTTAACCTTCCAGGTCCCTGGCCGGTAGGCTAGGCCATTTGTCACTGCCCATGAGTCCATGCATAGTTTTACCACAAGCCACTTCTATACAGAGGAGATAACCACTGCCTGAAGCTCTGACTGTTGGGAAGATTTTCAGTTACTACTGTCTTTCAAGGCCACTCCTGAATGAGGCTGTAATGCAGCTGCCATTCATTTTTGGCTTGAGTCTAACCCATTCATTCCATCAAAATTTAAAATGTATTTATCTCCTTCATATGATCTACATAGGTGTATTATATTTGGGTATATTGTATTTAGGTGTGTTGTACATACCTCACAGATATGAGCTGAAGGAGAGGCTCGTGTTAACAATAGTGGATGATATAGTGCTCTGGTCTACCTGTTCGTAACAGCTTCTGTGTACCCTCTGGTCCTCCTCATGATTATCCTATATGTACTATTTCTATCTTATAATGGATTACTGTTGGGCCTACTTAACTTTATGACTTGAGTTCAGTAGTTCTGAACATATGGTCACTAGATGTCCTATGGTCAAATGTTTGATCTGTCATGTCCCAGTATCATCCCAGAAGCTGGTTTGTTTGTTTCTTTTAGAATTATATCATCATCATTTATTAATATTTAATTCAAATATAATTGACATACAATACTTTATTAGTTCCAGGTATACAACATGGTGATTCAAGGTTTGTATACATTACAAAACACCACGATAAGTATAGTTACACATCTGTCACCCTACAAAGTCATTACAGTATGATTGACTATATTTCCTGCGTCATACTTTTCATTCCTGTGACTTAATTATTTTGTAGTGGAAGTTTGTTCCTCTTAATCCTCTTAACCCAAATCACCCATCCCCCAAAACCTCTCTGGAAACTATGAGTTTATTTTCTGTATTTATGAGTCTGTTTTTATTTTTTTGTTGTTGTTTGCTTTTTTTTTTAATTCCACATATAAGAGAAATCATTGTATTTATCTTTCTTTGTATTTATTTATATTTCATTGTATTTATCTTTCAAATAGCCTAATGTCCTCTAGGTCCATCCATGTTGTTGCAAATGGCAAGATCTCATTTTTTTATGGCTGATTAGTATTCCATTATGTGTGCATATGGGCGTGTGTGTGTGTGTGTGTGTGCGTGTATTGCGTTTTCTATATCCATTCATCTCTTTATTTTATTATGTTAGTCACCATACAGTACATCATTAGTTTTTGATGTAGTATTCCATGATTCATTGTATCCATTCATCTCTTGATGGACACTTACGTTGCTTCCATATTTTGGCTATGGTAAATAGTACTGCAATAAACATAGAGGTGTGTGTATCTCTTTGAATTAGTGTTTCCATTTTCTTAGGGGAAATACCCAGAATTGGAATTATAGATTGCATAGTATTTATATTTTTAATTTTTTGAGAACCCTTCATACTGTTTTCCATAGTGGCTGCACCAATTTACATTTCCACCAACAGTGCTTGAGGGTTCCCTTTTCTCTGTGTTCTTGACAATACTTGTTCTTTCTCCCTCCCTCCCTCCCTCCTTTCCTTCCTTTTTTTTTTTTTTTTTTTTTTTTTTGATACTAGCTGTTGTGACTGATGCTAGGTGTTATGTCATTATGGTTTTGATTTGCATTTCTTTGTTAATAGTGATGTTGAGCATCTTAAGTGTCTGTTGGCTGTCTTTATGTCTTTCTTGGAAAAATGTCTATTCAGGTCCTTTCCCCATTTTTAAATTAGGTTTTTGTTTTGTTTTTTTCTTTTTTGGTGTTGAGTTGTTTTTCTTTTTTTTTTTTTAAGATTTTATTTATTTTAGAGAGAGAGCATGCATGAGCAGTGGGGGGCAGAGGGAGAGGGAAAGAATCTCAAGCAGACTCTACGCTGAGCATGGAGCCCAACACGGGGCTCGATCCCACAACCCTGAGATCATGACCTGAGCCAAAATTAAGAGTCAGACACTTAACGACTGAGCCACCTAGGTGCCCCATGAGTTCTTTATATATTTTGAATATTAACCCTGTATTGGATATATCATTTGCAAATACTTTATCCCATTCAATGGATTGCCTTTTTGTTTTTTTGAGTTTCCTTCACTTACAAAAGCTCTTTATTTTGTTGTAGTTCCAGTAGTTTATTTTTGCTTTCCCTTGCCTGAGGAGACTTACCTAGAAAAATGTTGATATAACTGACGTCTGAGTTTACTGCCTATGTTTTCCTTTAGGAATTTTATGGTTTCAGGTCTCACATTTGGGTCTTTAATACATTTTGAGTTTATTTTTGTGTATGGTGTAAGAAAGTAGCCCAGTTTTATTCTTTTGCATGTAGCTTTCAATCTTCCCAGCACCATTTATTGAAGAGATGGTCTCTTCCACATTGTGTATTCTTGCCTTCCTTGTCATAGATTAACTGACCATATAAGCATGGGTTTACATTGTTACATTGATCTATGTGTCTACTTTTGTGCCAGTACCATACTACTTTGACTACTATAGCTTTGTAATATAGTTTGAAATCTGGGATTGTGATACCTCCATCTTTGTTCTTTCTCAAGATTGCTTTGGCCGTTCAGGGTCTTTTGTGATTCCATACAAATTACAGGATTATTTGTTCTAGTTTTGTCAAAAATATTATTGATATATTTTTTTAAAGATTTATTTATTTTTAGAGAATGGGGAGGGGCAATGGGAGAGGGAGAGAGAGTCTTAAGCAGACTCTGCACTGAACATGGAGCCTGATGTGGGGCTTGATCTCATGATCCCAAGCTCATGACCTGAGTCAAAACCAAGAGTTGGACACTTAACTGACTGCACCACCCAGGCACCCCCAAAAATACTATTGCTATTTTGATAAATATTGCATTGAATCTATAGGTTCTTTGTGCAATACAGACATTTTGACTATATTAATTATTCTAATCTATGAGCACAGTATATTTTTCCTCTTATTTGTGTCATTCAGTTTCTTTCATCAGTGTCTTATATTTTTCAATTGACAAGTTTTTTTGCCTCCTTGGCTAAATTTATTCCTAGTTATTTTATTCTTTTTGATGTAATTGTAAATGGGACTACTTCCTTAATTTTTCTTTCTGCTAGTTCATTAGTGTATAGAAATACAACAGATTTCTGTATATTAATTTTGCATCCTCCAATTTTAATGAATTGATTTATTAGTTCCAATAGTTTTTTGGTGGAGTTTTTAGGGTATTTTATATATAGTATCATGTCATCTACAAATAGTGAGTTTTACTTCTTCCTTACCAATTTGGATACTTTTTTTTTTTTCTTATCTGATCACCATAGGTAGGACATCCAGTACTATGTTAAATAAAAGTGGCAAGAATGGACATCCTTGTCTTTTCTGATCTTAGAGGAAAAGCTTTCAGCTTTTCACCATTGAATGTGATGTTAGCCATGGGTTTATCATACATGGCCTTTATTATGTTGAGGTATGTTCCCTGTGTACTCACCTCATTGAGAGTTTTTATCATGAATGGATGTTGAATTTTGTCAGATTTTTTCCATCTATTGAGATTATCATAGGATTATTATCTTTCATTTTGTTAATGTTGTATATCACATTGATCGATTTGCTGATATTGAGCCATTTTTGCACCCTGGAGTAAATCCCACCTGATCATGATGTATGATCGTTTAATGTATTGTTGAATTCAGTTTGCTAATACTTTTTTGAGGACTTTTATATTTGTGTTTGTCAGTAATATTGGGCTGTAATTTTCCTTTTTGTAGTGTCTTTGATTTTGGGATCAGGTAATGCTGGGCTTGTAGAATGAATTTGGAAGCATTCCTTTCTCTTTAATTTTTTGGAAGAGTTTGAGAACAGTAGGTGTTAACTCTATTTGAAACATTTGGTAAAATTTATTTATGAAGCCATGGTCCTGGACTCTTGTTTGTTGGGATTTTTTTTGATTACTGATGGAATTTCATTACTAGTATGCAGTTTGCTTAGGTTTTCTATTTCTTTCTGGTTCAGTCTTGGAAGAGTGTATGTTTCTAGGAATTTATACATTTCTTCTAGGTTGTCCAGTTTGTTGGCATATAATTTTTCATAGTAGTTCTTACAACCCTTTGCATTTATGTGATGCCAGCTGTAATTTCTCTTACATTTCAGAATATGAGTCCTCTCTTTTCCTCGATGAGTCTTGGTAAAGGTTTATTAATTTAAAAAACAGCTATTCACTTCATTGATTTTTTTTCTGTTGTTTTTTCACTCTCCATTTGATTTATTTCCACTCTAATCTTTATTACTTCCTTGCTTCTACTAACTTTGTGGTTTATTTTTTTCTAGTTCCTTTAGGTGTAAGGTTAGATTGCTTGATATTTTTTTTTGTTTTGTTTCTTGAGGTGGGCCTATATCACTATAAACTTGCCTCTCAGAACTGCTTTTGCTGCATCCCAGGGATTTTGAACCATTGTGTTTCCACTTTGTATTTGTCTCCATGTGTGTGTGTGTTTTTTTTAATACTTTATTTATTTGACCTAGAGAGAGAGCACAAGCAGAGGAAGCAGCAGGCAGAGGGAGAGGGAGAAACAGGCACCGCCGAGCAGGGAGCCTGATGTGGGACTTGATCCCAGGACCCCAGGATCATGACCTGAGCTGAAGGCAGACACTCAACTGACTGAGCCACCCAGGCACCCCTCTCCATGTATTTTTTGATTTCCACTTTGATTTCTTTACATTGACCCGTTAGTTTAGTAGTATGTTATTTAGCCTCCATGTGTTTGTGTTTTACCATTTTTTTCCCCATAATTGATTTCTAGTTTTATACCCTGTGGTTGGAAAAGATGCTTGATATGATTTCTGTCTTTTTAAATTTATTGAGACTTGTTTTGTGGCCTACCATGTGGTCTGTCCTGGAGAATATTCCATGTACACTTGAAAAGAATATGTATTCTATTGTTTTGGGATGGAATGTTCTGTAAATACCTTGGTCCATCTGGTCTGATGTATCATTCAAAAACACTGTTTGCTTATTGATTTTCTTTTTTTTTTTTTTTTTTTAGTTTTAAATTTTTTTATTGTTATGTTAATCCCCATACATTACATCATTAGTTTTAGATATAGTGTTCCATGATTCATTGTTTGTGCATAACACCCAGTGCTCCATGCAGAACGTGCCCTCCTCAATACCCATCACCAGGCTAACCCATCCTCCCAACCCCCTCCCCTCTAGAACCCTCAGTTTGTTTTTCAGAGTCCATCGTCTCTCATGGTTCTTCTCCCCCTCCGATTTCCCCCCCTTCATTCTTCCCCTCCTGCTACATTCTTCTTCTTCTTTTTTTCTTTCTTAACATATATTGCATTATTTGTTTCAGAGGTACAGATCTGAGATTCAACAGTCTTGCACAATTCACAGCACTTACCAGAACACATACCCTCCCCAGTGTCCATCACCCAGTCACCCCATCCCTCCCACCCCACCCCCCACTCCAGCAACCCTCAGTTTGTTTCCTGAGATTAAGAATTCCTCATATCAGTGAGGTCATATGATACATGTCTTTCTCTGTTTGACTTATTTCGCTCAGCATAATACCCTCCAGTTCCATCCACGTCGTTGCAAATGGCAAGATCTTATTCCTTTTGATGGCTGCATAATATTCCATTGTATATATATACCACATCTTCTTTATCCATTCATCTGTTGATGGACATCTTGGCTCTTTCCACAGTTTGGCTATTGTGGACATTGCTGCTATAAACATCGGGGTGCACATAGCCTTTCGGGTCCCTACTTTTGTATCTTTGGGGTAAATACCCAGTAGTGCAATTGCTGGATCATATGGTAGCTCTATTTTCAACTTTTTGAGGAAACTCCATACTGTTTTCCAGAGTGGCTGCACCAGCTTGCATTCCCACCAACAGTGTAGGAGGGTTCCCCTTTCTCCGCATCCCCGCCAACATCTGTCATTTCCTGACTTGTTAATTTGAGCCATTCTGACTGGTGTGAGGTGGTATCTCATTGAGGTTTTGATTTGGATTTCCCTGATGCCGAGCGATATTGAACACTTTTTCATGTGTCTGTTGGCCATTTGGATGTCTTCTTTGGAAAAATGTCTGTTCATGTCTTCTGCCCATTTCTTGATTGGATTCTTTGTTCTTTTGGTGTTGAGTTTGATGAGTTCTTTATAGATTTTGGATACTAGCCCTTTATCTGATATGTCATTTGCAAATATCTTCTCCCATTCTGTCAGTTGTCTTTTGGTTTTGTTGACTGTTTCCTTTGCTTTGCAAAAGCTTTTTATCTTGATGAAGTCCCAATAGTTCATTTTTGCCCTTGCTTCCCTTGCCTTTGGCGATGTTTCTAGGAAGAAGTTGCTGCGGCCGAGGTCGAAGAGGTTGCTGCCTGTGTTCTCCTTTAGGATTTTGATGGACTCCTGTCTCACATTGAGGTCTTTCAACCATTTGGAGTCTATTTTTGTGTGTGGTGTAAGGAAATGGTCCAGTTTCATTCTTCTGCATGTGGCTGTCCAATTTTCCCAACACCATTTGTTGAAGAGACTGTCTTTTTTCCATTGGACATTCTTTCCTGCTTTGTCAAAGATTAGTTGACCATATAGTTGAGGGTCCATTTCTGGGCTCTCTATTCTGTTCCATTGATCTATGTGTCTGTTTTTGTGCCAGTACCATACTGTCTTGATGATGACAGCTTTGTAGTAGAGCTGGAAGTCTGGAATTGTGATGCCGCCAGCTTTGCTTTCCTTTTTCAACATTCCCCTGGCTATGCGGGGTCTTTTCTGGTTCCATACAAACTTTAGGATTATTTGTTCCATTTCTTTGAAGAAAGTGGATGGTATTTTGATGGGGATTGCATTGAATGTGTAGATTGCTCTAGGTAGGATGGACATCTTCACAATATTTGTTCTTCCAATCCATGAGCATGGAACGTTTTTCCATTTCTTTGTGTCTCCCTCAATTTCTTTCATGAGTATTTTATAGTTTTCTGAGTACAGATCCTTTGCCTCTTTGGTTAGATTTATTCCTAGGTATCTTATGGTTTTGGGTGCAATTGTAAATGGGATCGACTCCTTAATTTCTCTTTCTTCTGACTTGTTGTTGGTGTATAGGAATGCCACTGACTTCTGTGCATTGATTTTATATCCTGCCACTTTACTGAATTCCTGTATGAGTTCTAGCAGTTTTGGGGTGGAGTCTTTGGGATTTTCCACATAAAGTATCATATCATCTGCAAAGAGTGAGAGTTTGACTTCTTCTTTGCCGATTTGGATGCCTTTTATTTCTTTTTGTTGTCTGATTGCTGTGGCTAGGACTTCTAATACTATGTTGAATAGCAGTGGTGATAGTGGACATCCCTGCCGCGTTCCTGACCTTAGGGGGAAAGCTCTCAGTTTTTCCCCATTGAGAATGATATTCGCTGTAGGTTTTTCATAGATGGCTTTGATGATATTGAGGTATGTACCCTCTATCCCTATACTCTGAAGAGTTTTGATCAAGAAAGGATGCTGTACTTTGTCAAATGCTTTTTCTGCATCTATTGAGAGGATCATATGATTCTTGTTCTTTCTTTTGTTAATGTATTGTATCACGTTGATTGATTTGCGGATGTTGAACCAACCTTGCAACCCAGGGATAAATCCCACTTGGTCGTGGTGAATAATCCTTTTAATGTACTGTTGGATCCTATTGGCTAGTATTTTGGTGAGAATTTTTGCATCCATGTTCATCAGGGATATTGGTCTGTAATTCTCCTTTTTGATGGGGTCTTTGTCTGCTTTTGGGATCAAGGTAATGCTGGCCTCATAAAATGAGTTTGGAAGTTTTCCTTCCATTTCTATTTTTTGGAACAGTTTCAGAAGGATAGGTATTAATTCTTCTTGAAATGTTTGGTAGAATTCCCCTGGGAAGCCATCTGGCCCTGGGCTTTTGTGTTTTGGGAGATTTTTGATGACTGCTTCAATTTCCTTAGTGGTTATAGGTCTGTTCAGGTTTTCTATTTCTTCCTGGTTCAGTTTTGGTAGTTGATACATCTCTAGGAATGCATCCATTACTTCCAGGTTATCTAATTTGCTGGCATAGAGTTGCTCATAATATGTTCTTATAATTGTTTGTATTTCTTTGGTGTTGGTTGTGATTTCTCCTCTTTCATTCATGATTTTGTTGATTTGGGTCATTTCTCTTTTCTTTTTGATAAGTCTGGCCAGGGGCTTATCAATCTTGTTAATTCTTTCAAAGAACCAGCTCCTAGTTTCGTTGATCTGTTCTACTGTTCTTTTGGTTTCTATTTCATTGATTTCTGCTCTGATCTTTATTATTTCTCTTCTCCTGCTGGGTTTAGGCTTTATTTGCTGTTCTTTCTCCAGCTCCTTTAGGTGTAGGGTTAGGTTGTGTACTTGAGACCTTTCTTGTTTCTTGAGAAAGGCTTGTATTGCTATATACTTTCCTCTTAGGACTGCCTTTGCTGTATCCCAAAGATTTTGAATAGTTGTGTTTTCATTTTCATTGGTTTCCATGAATTTTTTTAATTCTTCTTTAATTTCCTGGTTGACCCATTCATTCTTCAGTAGGATGCTCTTTAGCCTCCATGTATTTGAGTTCTTTCCGACTTTCCTCTTGTGATTGAGTTCTAGTTTCAAAGCATTGTGGTCTGAAAATAGGCAGGGGATGATCCCAATCTTCTGGTACCGGTTGAGACCTGATTTATGACCTAGGATGTGATCTATTCTGGAGAATGTTCCATGAGCACTAGAGAAGAATGTGTATTCCGTTGCTTTGGGATGGAATGTTCTGAATATGTCTGTGAAGTCCATTTGGTCCAGTGTGTCATTTAAAGTCTTTATTTCCTTGTTGATCTTTTGCTTAGACGATCTGTCCATTTCAGTGAGGGGGGTGTTAAAGTCCCCCACTATTATTGTATTGTTGTCGATGTGTTTCTTTGCTTTTGTTATTAATTGCCTTATATAATTGGCTGCTCCCATGTTAGGGGCATAGATATTTACAATTGTTAGATCTTCTTGTTGGATAGACCCTTTAAGTATGATATAGTGTCCTTCCTCATCTCTTATTACAGTCTTTGGTTTAAAATCTAATTTGTCTGATATAAGGATTGCCGCCCCAGCTTTCTTTTGGTGTCCATTAGCATGGTAAATGGTTTTCCACCCCCTCACTTTCAATCTGGGGGTGTCTTTGGGTCTAAAATGAGTCTCTTGCAGACAGCATATCGATGGGTCTTGTTTTTTAATCCAATCTGATAGCCTGTGTCTTTTGATTGGGGCATTTAGCCCATTTACATTCAGGGTAACTATTGAAAGATAGGAATTCAGTGCCATTGTATTGCCTGTAAAGTGACTGTTACTGTATATTGTTTGTGTTCCTTTCTGGTCTATGTTGCTTTTAGGCTCTCTCTTTGCTTAGAGGACCCCTTTCAATATTTGTTGTAGGGCTGGTTTCGTGTTTGCATATTCCTTTAGTTTTTGTTTGTCCTGGAAGCTTTTTATCTCTCCTTCAATTTTCAATGACAGCCTAGCTGGATATAGTCTTCTTGGCTGCATATTTTTCTCATTTAGTGCTCTGAATATGTCCTGCCAGTCCTTTCTGGCCTGCCAGGTGTCTGTGGATAAGTCTGTTGCCAATCTAATGTTTCTACCATTGTAGGTTACATATCTCTTCTCCCGAGCTGCTTTCAGGATTTTCTCTTTGTCTCTGAGACTCGTAAGTTTTACTATTAGATGTCGGGGTGTTGACCTATTTTTATTGATTTTGAGAGGGGTTCTTTGTGCTTCCTGGATTTTGATGCCTGTTTCCTTCCCCAAATTAGGGAAGTTCTCTGCTATAATTTGTTCCATTATACCTTCTGCCCCTCTCTCTCTTTCTTCTTCTTCTGGGATCCCAATTATTCTAATGTTGTTTCGTCTTATGGTATCGTTTATCTCTCGAATTCTGCCCTCGTGATCCAGTAGTTGTTTATCTCTCTTTTTCTCAGCTTCTTTATTTTCCATCATTTGGTCTTCTATCTCACTGATTCTTTCTTCTGCCTCATTTATCCTAGCAGTTAGTGCCCCCATATTTGATTGCACCTCATTGATAGCCTTTTTGATTTCTACTTGGTTCGATTTTAGTTCTTTTACTTCTCCAGAAAGGGTTTCTCTAATAACTTCCATGTTTTTTTCAAGCCCAGCTAGTATCTTTAAAGTGATGATTCTGAACTCTAGATCTGACATCGTACTAATGTCCGTATTGAGTAGGTCCCTGGCAGTCGGTACTACCTCTTGTTCTTTTTGTTGAGGTGATTTTTTCCGTCTTGTCATTTTGTGCAGAGGAGAATAGATTAATGAGGGAACAAAATGCTAGGAGGGTAACAACGTCCCCAGAAAATATACTCTAAACAAATCAGAAAAGACCTGAAGCAGTGGGAAAAGAAAGGGAAAGAGAGAAAAAAGAAAGGGAAAGAAAAAAAGAAAAAAGAAAAAGATAAAGATAAAAACAAACAAAAGCAGAACAAAACAAAACAAAACAAAAGCAGAATGTGATCAAATATGATCAGGCTGGATTATAGATCAGTGCCACACACTAGATTTTGGGTGTATTTTGGTCTGTTAAAAGAAAGTTCCTCCCAAAATTTTAAAGAAAGAAAAACTTATATATGTACAAAAATAAGGGTTGATATGATGAAGGGATGGAATATGACTGTAAAGATGGAAAGTATAAAAAATTTTAAAAAAGGATTTGATAAGTTGTTTGAAAAAAGAAAGAAGAGGATTAAAAAAGAAAGAAAAAAGGGAGAGAATGTGATCAGGCAGGGGAGTAGAAAAAAACCATACACTAGAGATTTAGAGTATATTTTGATCTGTTAGAAGAGACTATCTCAAGATTTTAAAGAGAGAACAACTTATATATATATATATGCCAAAAATATGGGTAACTACTATGAAGGGATAGAATATGACTTTAAAAATGAAAAATAAAAATGTTTTTTTTTTTAAAAAAGGGATTGATAAGATGTTGGTTGAAAAAGGGAAAAAGAAAAATTCAAAAAAAAAGAAAAAAGGAAAAAAGAAAAAAAGTTAAAAAAAATAATTAACTTTGAAAGACTAAAGAATCATGGTAAAAAAGCCATGAATTCTATGTGCAGTATTCCCCTAGCGCTGGAGTTCTGCCGTTCTCATTGATCGGTAAACTTGGTCTTGGCTGGCTGTTCTCGCTGATCTTCTGGGGGAGGGGCCTGTTGCCGTGGTTCCCAAATGTCTTTGCCGGAGGCAAAATTGCCCCGCCCTTGCCGGTCCGGGCTAAGTAATCTGCTCCGGTTTGCTCTCCGGAGCTTTTGTTCCCTGCAAGCTTTCCGTACAGCTTTGGAGGCGGAGAGTGAAAATGGCGGCCTCCCAGTCTCCGCCCCGGCGGAGCCGAGAACTCAGCGTCCCGCTCCTCAGCGAGCCCCCAGAGAAAAGCAGTCAGTCACTCCCGTCTCCCCGGTCTCCGGCCACACTCCGCGCTCCCCCGGCCTGTGACCGCGCCTTTCTATCCGGCACCCGACCCCGGGTGGAGTCTCCAAACCCAGCAGATCCCCGCGGTGCGCTCCCACACCTCTCCTCCCGGGGGAAGAAGGTGAGTCTCCCCGGATCTGCTGCTTGTTGGGTCCCTGCTGGAGGAGCAGTGGCCCGACTGTGCCGTGGATCACGGTTTATAGCAACCCCGAGCTGAGAGCCCGCGCCTGGGCTCCGTCTCTGCAGCCGGCTTCCCTGCTCCGGTACCTGGGAGCTCTGCCGCACTCAGGCACCCCCGGTCTTTCTGTGACCCCGAGGGTCCTGAGACCACACTGTCCCGCGAGGGTTCCACCCCCCACTTCGCCACCAGAGTGACGTCCCTTAGCGGAGCAGACTTCTAAAAGTTCCGATTTTGTGCTCCGTGGCTCTATCACTTGCCAGAAGCGGCCGACGGAGGCCCCTCCCCCGCCGTTTATCCTCCCGAATAACGCCTCGGATTCACTTCTCCGCACGTCCTACCTTCCAGAAAGTGGTCGCTTTTCTGTTCAGAGAGTTGTTGCTATTCTTTTCTTCGATCTCCTGTTGAGTTTGTAGGTGTTCAGAATGGTTTGATCCCTATCCAGCTGAATTCCTGAGAGGAGACGAAATCCAGGTCTCCTACTCCTCCGCCATCTTGCTCCGCCCCCTTGCTTATTGATTTTCTTGATGTTCTATCCATTGATGTAAGTGGGGTGTTAAAGTCCCCTACTATTATTGTATTATCATCAATTTCTCTCTTTATTTCTGCTAATATTTGCTTTATACATTTAAGTGCTCCTTTTTTGGGTGCATAGATATTTTCAATTATTATATCTTCTTGTTGGATTGATCCCTTTATCATTATGTAATGCCCTTCTTTGTCTCTTGTTACAGTCTTTGTTTTAAAGTTTATTTTTTCTGCTGTAACTATTCTACCTCAGCTTTTTTTTCTCACTCCATTTGAATGGAATGTTTTTTTTTTTTCCATCTCTTCACTTTCATTGTGGCCTTAAGTCTGAAGTGAGTCTCTTGTAGGCAGCATATAGATGGGTCTTGATCTCTTATCCATTCATTTACCCTGTGTCTTTTGGCTGGAACATTTAGTCCATTTACATTTCAAGTAATTTTTGTTAGGTATTCGCTTATTTCCATTTTGTTCATTGTTTTCTGGTTGTTTTGTATTTTTCTCTGTTGCTTTCTTCTCTTGCTCTCTTCCCTTGTGATTTGATGATTTTCTTTGCTGCTATGCTTGGATTACTTTCACTTTTTGTGTATCTGATAGAGGTTTTTGGTTTGTGGTTACAATGAAGTCCTATCCTATATATAGTTCTATATGTACGTGTGTGTATATGTATATGTGTACATAGTGTGTGTGCTATATATATATGCATATACATTAATATATATGACAGTCTATTTTAAGTTGATGGTTACTTAAGTTCACATTCTTTAAAGCACCACTCTTCCCTCCACATTTTATGTATTTGATGTTTTATTTTTTATTTTGTGTATACCCTAATTATTATAAATATAATTGATTTTACTTTAGTCTTTCAACCTTCATACTAGCTTTATAAATGATTAACTTACACCTACTATGTTTGCTTTAACCACCTAAATGTTTTCCTTTCATAATTTTCTTATTTTTAGTTATGGCCCTTTCTTTTCTGTCTGTAGAAGTCCCTTTAACATTTCTTTTAAATCACTTTAGTGGTGATGAATTCTTTTAAGTTTCATTTGTCTGAGAAACTCTTTATCTCTCCTTCAAATGTGAATGATAACCTTGCTGGGTAGAGTGTACTTGGTTTAGGTTTTTTTCCTTTTAGCACTCTGAATATATTGTGTCATTCCCATCAGGCCTACAGAGTTTCTGCTGAAAAATCAGCTGATAGTTTAAGGGGTTTCCATTGTATGTAACTAGTTACTTTTCTCTTGCTGCTGTTAAGATTACCTCTTTATTTTTTTGACATTTTAACTATTTTCTGTCTTGGGCTCATCTTTTTTGGGGCTCTTCTGTGTTTCCTGGACCTGGGTATCTCTTTCCTTCTCCAAGTTAGGGGTGTGTTCAGCTATTATTTCTTCAAACAAGTTTTCTGCCCTTTCTCTCATCTCCATCTGAGATTTCTATAATGTGAATATTAGTACACTTGATGTTGTCCCAGAGGTCTCTTAACCTATCCTTACTTTTTAATTCTTTTTTCTTTTGGCTGTTCAGTTTGGATGGTTTTCACTACTCTTTCTTCCAGATCACTGATCCATTCTTCTTCATTTTCTAATCTGCTGTTGATTCCCTTTAGTGTATTTTTCATTTCAGTTATTGTATTCAACTTTGTTTTTTTTAATATTTTCTAATTTTTTGCTGAAGTTCTCACTGAGTTTATCCACTCTTCTCCCAAGTCCAGTGAACATTTTTATGACTATTCTTGAGAACTCTTTATCAGGTAGGTTGTTTATTTTGATTTTATTTAGTTCTTTTTCTGAGGTTTTGTCTTGTTCTTTTGTTTGGAACATATTCTTCTGTCTTTTCATTTTGTCTGATTCTCTGTGTTTGTTTCTTGGTATTAGGTAGGTCAGCTATGTTTACTGGTCTTGAAAGTAGTGGCCTTGCATAGAGGTGTCCTGTGGGAACCCAGAAGCTTAATCTTCCCAGGTCACCAGAACCACACATTCCAGGGTATCCCCTGTGTGGACTGTGTGTGCCCTCCTCTTATGACTGGGCTGTGACTGCTGAGGGTGCACTGGTGGGCAGGACTGGCCCCCAGCCCAGTTGGCTGCAATGACCTGCCAAGACTACTGTGGACACACTGGGGGGTGGGCAGCACTGGCCCCTGGTGCAGTTGGCTGGGAGGTCCTGCTGCTGGTGTCCTGGTGGATGGGATTAGCCCCCAGGACAGCTACCTGAGAGGCCTGGTTTCAACTGCTGTGGGTCTGCTGGTGGGTGGGGCTGGACCCCCCACCTTTCTAGGGCAGGAGTTGCTTTGGAAGGGTGTGCATTCTGGCTGGGGATGCCTGCTGATTGTGGTGGGGTGGGAGCTGCTTTTGGGGGGATGCTAATCCTGATCACAGCTACCTTCCAGGTGTGGTGGGGCAGGAGCCACTTTGGAGGGGTGCCTGCCAAAGTGGGCAAGTTGGGTAGGGTGGGTTTGCATGGAAATGACAGGGAAGGGTGAATAGTGCTAGCAAGTTAGATATACGTCAGAACTGGCTCCCTTCAGAATCCAATCAGCTAGACTAAAGGAGGGGAGAAAAAAAAAATAGGTGCCAGCCAGCATTTCTATTCCTAGAGAAAGTTCCTACAGATTTCTGCCTCTCAGGCACCTGCCCTGTAATTAGTAAATAAGTCTCCTTCAGGAATAACCTAGGTGCTTTTCAAACTGCTGCCTCCGCTCTGGGTCATAGCAAGGTATGGTGTCCTGGTGCTTTAAGAGTAGAGTCTCAGTTTCCTATAGCCCTCCTGCTCTCCTGGAATTAAGCCCTGCTGGTTTTCAAAGTCAGATGTTATAGGGGCTCCTCTTCCCAGTACAGATCCCCAGGGTTGGGTGTGCTTGATGTAGGGCTTGATCCCCTCACTCCTGTGATATTTGGGTCACCAATGACAGGAGTTTGGTTCCCGACTTCATCTCTCCCCTTCCTGTCCTTCTCTATGTGGCTTTTTCTTTATATCTTTAGCTATAGAAGAGCTGTTTTGCTAGTTTTCAGGTTGTTTCAGTTATGGAAAGTGAACTACTGAAAACTTCTTGGTGTAGTATGTTTTGGGGGGGAAGGGTAGCTCTTTGGTAGTTAAAGAAAGGGAGGTGGGGGGATGGAGTGATTCAGTGATGGGCAATAAGGAGGACATGTATGTGATGTGATGAGCACTGGGTGTTATACGCAACTAATGAATCATTGAGCATTATATCAGAAACTAATAATGTACTATACATTAGCTAGTTGAATTTAAATAAAAAAAAGAAAACGCTTCTATCTACATAAAAGAATGTTTTTTTCTATGGTACTTAATCAGTTAAAATTTGCTCTGTCCTCTGGAAGTACATTTTTATGATTTATATTTTCCTAAAACACGATTCATTTCAATAATACTTTCAATAAATAGAATTAAACACAGTAATCTGTTATAATTTTATATTTTTCCATTTCTTTCAGTTTTATTGAGTTATAATTGATATACAACACTGTGTAAGTTTAAGGTGCACAGCATATTGACCTGACTTACATATATTACAGAATGTTATTTCCTCATTTTTAGTTTTTGCATTTATATTTTCTACCTTTTTTCTTGTTTAGACTAACTTGTTAGCTAAATGGTATGTTGGCACTCCAATTTCTTGAACTGGGAACTTAAACTTTTATGTGAAGAAATTAACATAAATTATTAAGTTTATGTATTTTTTTCTGAGCACTGTGGTTATCCTATATGGTCATATATATGCTCTCCTCTTGTCTTTTTATTTTATTTTTTTAAAGAATTGTGTAATCTTGGGTTTGATTTCCTTTTTGTTCCAAAAGTTGTTAAAGTTGTAAAAACATTTCTAGGGTGTTTTTCCCTATTTAATCAGAGAATTTTATCTGTACGATTTCTACATCTTGGAATTTATTGATTTTTTTTGAGGGGTAATATATGATTAATTTTTGTGAATGTTCCAAGGTTCTTAAAAAGACGATACATTATGTACATATGTATATAAATAGAACATGTATATTAGATATGTATTGAACGTAAATATTACTAATTATCAGATCTTCTTTGTGTATTAGTTATCTTTTGCTCTATAACCAATTACCACTGAATTTAGCATAATTAAGCAACATTTATTATTTCATAGTTTCTGTGGATCAGGAATCCAGAAACAGTGTATTTGTGTTCTCTGGGTTTCTCACAAGGTGGCAGTTAAGGTGTCAGCCAGGATTGGAGTTTTCTTAAGGCTCAACTGGGGGAAGATCTGCTTCCAACTTACCTGGCTCTCAGGAGGCCTCAAGTTCTCACTGCCTTTTGGCTAGAGATATCATCTCCTTGCCAGATATGCCTCTCCACGGGGCAACTTACAACATGGTAGTTGGTGTTCCTCAGAGTGAGTGAGGGAGAAAGCAAGAGAGTGATCAAGATGGCAGCTAGAGTCCTTTTGTAACTTAATCTCAGAAATGACATGTCATTACTTTGCCAGTCTTTTGATTAGAAGAGAGTCACTAGGGACAGCCTACACTCAAGGAGAGGATTATACAAGGGTATAAACACAAGAAAGCAGGGATCAGGGTCATGATCCCAGGGTCCTGGGATTGAGTCCCACATCAGGCTCTCTGCTCAGCAGGGAGTCTGCTTCTCCCTCTGCCCCTTCCTCTACTCGTGTGTGTGCTCTCTCTCTCTTTCTCCCTCTCCCTTTCTCTCTCTCACAAAAATAAAATCTTAAAAAAAAAAACACGGATCACTGGGACTATTTTAGAGGCTATTTATTATAGTCTTCTTTATGTCCTCAACAACTCCTGTCCCTGGCATATGCAAAATACACTCATCCCCCTCCAAAATCCCCCAGAGTCTCACCCAGTTTACAGCATCAGCTCACAGTTCACAATCTTATCATCTAAAATCACATCCAGTTGTAGATGAGGGTCCTCAGGTATAGTTTCTTCAATACAACTTTTGGCAGTGCTTTTCCATCTGTAAAACTCCTCTCTACCCACACAAATGTAGAATAGTGAGGAAGGCATAGGATAACCACTATAGACACTTTTGTTAAAAAAGGGGGTATATGGGAGACACAGAAGAGTCTCTGGTCCATTGCAATTCTGAAATCCAGTTGGGCCAATGTTAGAAGTTCCTTGATTAGGTCTGAATACCTAGGAATGATTCTTCATGGGTTTTGGATCTGCTATCTGGGCCCCTAGTTTTACCCTCAGAGTTATCCTTTCTTTTTTAAGAGAAGTATTGTGTTAGAGTCCAGAAGTTGTTTCAGCCTGCTTTTCTTGCCAGTAGAATTTGAGGGAGTCTCGTGGCTTTTAAAAAAATTTTTTTACTGTACTTTTCATTTGCTCCCTTTCAGTTCAAGCTGGCAGAGTTCTTGCTGATAAAATTCTTGAAAAAATTTGTGGGCCCCCTGTGAATCTCATTAGGGTCCGCTCCATTATATAAAAGTCACAACCAGAAAACTATTCTAGATGAGTCCTTCTTTATCTTAGGCTCCTAGATGTCAGTAGGATAAAGCTCTTGAGCTTCTTAGAGACCCTATTGTTTGAGACGATCTGTGAGGCATACCCTTAATCTTTTAAAAAGGCCCTTTGTGTGACTCTGCGTAGTACTTTGAAGGTAGCACCTTTTATCTTTCATAGTCTAACAAGTTTTTAGTCATATCCTTGGTTTCACCTTTAGACCAGGGTTCCCCTGGCAGTGCTACTGTATGAACTTTTCTTAGAAGTTATTTCTTAATGTTAGCATCTTTTAAATCTGGAGAGGCTGCAAATTTTCAAAATCATCAAGTTCTGAATTCCTTCAAAAAATTTTTTTTAGTTGTAAAATACATTTAACAAAATATCATATAGACTGGGTGGCTTAAACAGTAGAGATTTATCTTCTCACAGTTCTAGAGGCTGGAAATCCAAGGTCAGGGTGCCTGCATAGTTGGCTTCTGGTGAGAGCTGTTTTCCTGGCTTGCATACTCCTGCCTCCTTGCTGTATCCTCACATGGCAGAGAAAGAGCTCTGGTGTCTCTTCCTTTTCTTTAAAGAGTGCCAATTCTAACTGAGATCAGGGCTCTACCCTTATGACCTTGTTTAACCTTAATCACTTCGTTAAAGGCCCTATTTACAATAAAATCATATGGACTGTTAGGCCTTCAACATTTGAATGGAGGGGGAATGACACAGTTAAGTCCATGGTGACAGTGTATCTGGGGTTTATTTCTGGGCTCTTTATTTCATTGGTCTATATGTCTGTCTTTATGCCAGTACCACACTGTTTTGTAGTAGCTTTGTAGTAGATTTTGAAATGGTGAGTGTGAGTCCTCCTTTATTCTACCTTTTTAAGGTATTTTTGGCCATTCTGGGCCCTATGAAGTTCCATATTGTAGGATTTTCCATAATTTTAGGATGGATTTTTTTTTTAATAATGCAAAAAGTCATTGGGATTTTGATAGAGATTGCTTTGAATCTGAAGATCATTTTGGATAGTATCAACATTTTAGCAGTGTCTTCTGATCCATGAACATGGGGTATGTTTCCATTTATTTATGTCTTCTTCAATTTCTGTTTTCTTTTTTTTTTAGAGGTAGTTGGCATATAACATCATGTAAGTTTAAAGTATACAATGATGTGTGGATATGTTGCAAAATGATAACCACAATAAGGTGGTTAACACACCCATCATCCCACATGGTCACCATTTTGAGTGTGTATGTGTATATGTGTGTGTGTGTGTAATGAGAACTTTGGACATACTCTCTTAGCAACTTCTAAGGATATAGTACAGTATTGTGAACTATAGTCACCATGCTGTACTTAATCCCCAGGACTTATTCATCTTATAACTGGAAGTTTGTACCCTTTGACCACTTTCACCCATTTCTCCTGCTTCTGGCAACCACCAATCTGATCTGTGTTTCTATGAGTTTGGTTTTCTTAGATTCCACATAAAAGTGAGATCATACAGTATTTGTCTTTCTCTGTCTGACTTGATTCACTTAGCATAATGTCCTCAAAGTTCCTCTGTGTTGCATGTCAGGATTGTCTTCTTTTCAGTGAATCAATGAATGAGTAATATTCTAGTGTGTGTGTGTGTGTGTGTGTGTGTGTGTGTACACGCGCATATACTCATATACATACCACATTTTCTTTATTCTTTCGTCTGTCTCTGGATACTTAGGTTGTTTCCATGTCTTGGCTATTGTAAATAATGCTGCAGTAAGCATCGAGGTGCATATATCTCTTCAAGATGGTGATTTCATTTCCTTCAGATAAATACCCAGAAGTAGGATTGCAGGATCATATGATAGTTCCATTTTTAATTTTTTGAGGAACCTCCTTACTTTGATTTCCGTAATAGCTGTACCCATTTACATTCCCAACAGTGCATGAGGGTTCCCTTTTCTCCACAACCTTGCCAATGTTTGTTATCTCTTGTCTTTTTGATAACAGCCATTCTAAGTGGTATGAGGTGATATTTCACTGTGGTTTTGATTTGTGTTTCTCTGATGATGAGTGATGTTGAGCACCTTTTCAGCTACCTGTTGCCCATTTGTATATCTTCTTTGGAAAAATGTCCATTCAGTTTCTTTGCCCATTTTTAATTTTTTGTAATTTATTTGTTTTATTTTTTTATTAACATATAATGTATTATTTGTTTCAGGGGTACAGGTCTGTGATTCATCAGTCTTACACAGTTCACAGCGCTCACCATGGTACTTACCCTCCCCGATGTCCATCACCCAGCCAACCCATCCCTCTCACCTCGTTCTACTGCAGCAACCCTCAGTTTGTTTCCTGAAATTAAGAGTCCCTTATGGTTTGTCTCCCTCTTTGGTTTCATCTTGTTTCATTTTTCCCTCCCTTCCCCTATGATCCTCTGTCTTATTTCTCAAATTCCTCATATCAGTGAGATCATATGATACTTGTTTTTCTCTGATTGACTTATTTTGCTTAGCATAATACCCTCTAGTTCCATCCATGTCATTGCAAATGGCAAGATTTCATTTTTTGACGGCTGCATATATATATATATATATATATATATATATATACTACATCTTCTTTATCCATTCATCTGTTGATGGACATCTAGGCTCTTTCCATAGTTTGGCTATTGTGGACATTGCTGTTATAAACATTGGGGTGCACATACCCCTTTGGATCACTACATTTGTATCTTTGGTGTAAATACCCAATAGTGCAATTGCTGGGTCATAGGGTAGCTCTGTTTTCAACTTTTTGAGGAACCTCCATACTGTTTTCCAGAGTGGGTGTACCAGCTTCCATTCCCATCAACAGTGTAGGAGGGTTCCCCTTTCTCCATATCCTCGCCAACATCTGTCATTTCCTAACTTGTTAATTGTAGCCATTCTGACTGGTGTGAGGTGGTATCTCATTGAGGTTTTGATTTGGATTTCCCTATGCTGAGTGGTGTTGAGCACTTTTTTCTCTGTCTGTTGGCCATTTGGATGTCGTCTTTGCAGAAATGTCTGCTCATGTCTTCTGCCCATTTTTTTTTTTTAAAGATTTTATTTGACAGAGAGAGGGAACACAAGCAGGGGGAGTGGGAGAGGAAGAAGCAGGCCTCCTGCAGAGCAGGGAGCCTGATGCGGGGCTCGATCCCAGGACCCTGGGATCATGACCCAAGCCGAAGGCAGACGCTTAACGACTGAGCCACCCATGCGCCCCATCTTCTGCCCATTTCTTGATTGTATTATTTGTTCTCTGGGTTTTGAGTTTGATAAGTTCTTTATATAGATTTTGGATACTAGCCCTTTATCTGATATGTCATTTGCAAATATCTTTTACCATTCTGTCAGTTGTCTTTTGGTTTTGTTGACTGTTTCCTTTGCTCTGCAAAAGCTTTTTATCTTGATGAAGTCCCAACAGTTCATTTTTGCCCTTGCTTCCCATGCCTTTGGCGATGTTTCTAGGAAGAAGTTGCTGCAGCTGAGGTCGAAGAGGTTGCTGCCTCAAGGATTTTGATGGATTCCTGTCTCACATTTAGGTCTTTCAACCATTTTGAGTCTGTTTTTATGTGTGGTATAAGGAAATGGTCCAGTTTCATTCTTCTGCATGTGGCTGCCCAATTTTCCCAACACCATTTCTTGAAAAGACTGTCTTTTTTCCATTGGACATTATTTCCTGCTTTGTCGAAGATTAGTTGACCATAGGGTTGGGGGTCCATTTCTGGGAATCTCTATCCTGTTCCATTGATCTATGTGTCTGTTTTTGTGCAAGTACCATATTGTCTTGATGATGACAGCTTTGTAATAGAGCTTGAAGTCCGGAATTGTGATGCCACTGGCTTTGCTTTTCTTTTTCAACATTCCTCTGGCTATTTGGGGTCTTTTCTGGTTCCATACAAATTTTAGAATTATTTGTTCCATTTCCTTGAAAAAAGTTGATGGTATTTTGATAGGGATTGCATTAAATGTATAGATTGCTCTAGGTATCATAGACATTTTCACAATATTTGTTCCTCCAATCCATGAGCATGGAACGTTTTTCCATTTCTTTGTGTCTTCCTCGATTTCTTTCATGAGTATTCTATAGTTTTCTGAGAACGGATCCTTTGCCTCTTTGGTTAGATTTATTCCTAGGTATCTTATGGTTTTGGGTGCAATTGTAAATGGGATTGACTCCTTAATTTCTCTTTCTTCTGTCTTGTTGGTGTATAGAAATTCCACTGATTTCTGTGCATTGATTTTATATCCTGCCACTTTACTGAATTCTTTTATGAGTTCTAGCAGTTTTGGGGTGGAGTCTTTTGGGTTTTCCACATAAAGTATCATATCATCTGCAAAAAGTGAGTTTCACTTCTTCTTTGCCGATTTGGATGCCTTTTATTTCTTTTTCTTGTCTGATTGCTGAGGCTAGGACTTCTAGTACTATGTTTGAACAACAGTGGTGATAGTGGACATCCTGCTGTGTTCCTGACCTTAGGGGGAAAGCTCTCAGTTTTTCCCCATTGAGTATGATATTTGCTATGGGTTTTTTCATAGATGGCTTTTATAATATTGAGGTATGTATCCCTACACTGTGAAGAGTTTTAATCAAGAAAGTTTGCTGTACTTTGTCAAATGCTTTTTCTGCCTCTATTGAGAGGATCATATGGTTCTTGTTCTTTCTTTTATTAATGTGTTGTATCACATTGATTGATTTGTGGATGTTGAACCAAACTTGCAGCCCAGGAATAAATCCCACTTGGTCGTGATGAATAATCCTTTTAATGTACTGTTGGATCCTATTGGCTAGTATTTTGGTGAGAATTTTTGCATCCATGTTCATCAGGGATATTGGTCTGTAATTCTCCTTTTTGGTGGGTTCTTTGGTTTTGGGATTAAGGTAATTCTGGCCTTTTGAATGAGTTTGGGAGTTTTCCTTCCATTTCGATTCTTTGAAACAGCTTCAGAAGAATAGGTATAATTCTTCTTTAAATGTTTAGTAGAATTACCCTGGGAAGCCATCTGGACCTGGGCTCTTCTTTGTTGGGAGATTTTTGATTACTGCTTCAATTTCCTTAGTGGTTATGGGTCTGTTCAGGTTGCCTATTTCTTCCTGGTTGAGTTTTGGTAGTTGATACATCTCTAGGAATGCATCCATTTCTTCCAGATTATCTAATTTGCTGGTGTATAGTTGCTCATAATATGTTCTTATAATTGTTTGTATTTCTTTGGTGTTGGTTGTGATCTCTTTCATTCATGATTTTATTTAATTGGGTCCTTTCTCTTTTCTTTTTGATAAGTCTGGCCAGGGGTTTATCAATCTTATTAATTCTTTCAAAGAACCAGCTCCTAGTTTCGTTGATCTGTTCTACTGTTCTTTTGGTTTCTATTTCATTGATTTCTGCTCTGATCTTTATTATTTCTCTTCTCCTGCTGGTTTTAGGTTTTATTTGCTTGCTGTTCTTGCTCTAGCTCCTTTAGTTGTAGGGTTAGGTTGTGTATTTGAGACCTTTCTTGTTTCTTGAGAAAGGCTTGTGTTGCTATATACTTTCCTCTTAGGACTGCCTTTGCTGCATCCCAAAGATTTTGAACAGTTGTGTTTTCATTTTCATTCGTTTCCATGAATTTTTTAAATTCTTCTTTAATTTCCTGGTTGACCCATTCATTCTTTAGTAGGATGCTCTTTAGCCTCCATGTATTAGAGTTCTTTCCGACTTTCCTATTGTGATTGAGTTCTAGTTTCAAAGCATTGTGGCCTGAAAACATGCAAGGAATGATCCCAATCTTTTGGTACCGGTTGAGACCTGATTTGTGACCCAGGATGTGATCTATTCTGGAGAATGCTCCATGTGCACTAGAGAAGAATGTGTATTCTGTTGCTTTGGGATGGAATGTTCTGAATATATCTGTGAAGTCCATTTGGTCCAGTGTGTCATTTAAAGTCTTCATTTCCTTGTTGATCTTTTGCTTAGATGATCTGTCCATTTCAGTGAGGGGGTGTTAATGTCCCCTACTATTATTGTATTATTGTCGATGTGTGTCTTTGATTTTGTTATTAATTGGCTTATATAATTGGCTGCTCCCATGTTCGGGGCATAGATATTTCAAATTGTTAGATCTTCTTGTTGGATAGACCCTTAAGTATGATGTAGTGTCCTTCTTCATCTCTTATTATAGTCTTTGGTTTAAAATCTAATTTGTCTGATATAAGGATTGCCACCCGAGCTTTCTTTTGACGTCCATTAGTATGGTAAATGGTTTTCCACCCCCTTACTTTAAACCTGGAGGTGTCTTTGGGTCTAAAATGAGTCTCTTGCAGACAGCATATCAATGGGTCTTGTTTTTTTTATCCAATCTGATAGCCTGTGTTTTTTGATTAGGGCATTTAGTCCATTTACTTTCAGGTTAACTATTGAAAGATATGAATTTAGTGCCATTGTATTGCCTGTAAGGTGATTGTTACTGTATATTGTCTCTGTTCCTTTCTGGTCTATGTTATTTTTAAGCTCTTTCTTTGCTTAGAGGACCCCTTTCAATATTTTTTTTGTAGGGCTGGTTTGGTGTTTGCAAATTCTTTTAGTTTTTGTTTGTCCTGGAAGCTATTTATCTCTCCTTCTCTTTTCAGTGACAGCCTAGCTGGATCTAGTATTCTTGGCTGCATTTAGTGCTCTGAATATATCATGCCAGTCCTTTCTGGCCTGCCAGGTCTCTGTGGATAGATCTGCTGCCAATCCAATGTTTCTACCATTGTAGGTTACAGATCTCTTGTCCCGAGCTGCTTTCAGGATTTTCTCTTTGTGTCTGAGACTTGTGAGTTTTACTATTAGATGTTGGGGTGTTGACCTATTTTATTGATTTTGAGGGGGGTTCTCTGTGCATCTTGGATTTTGATGACTGTTTCCTTCCCCAAATTAGGGAAGTTCTCTGCTATAATTTGCTCCACTATACCTTCTGCCCCTCTCTTTCTTCTTCTTCTGGGATCCCAATTATTCTAATGTTGTTTCACTTTATGGTATCACTTATCTCTCGAATTCTGTGCTTGTGATCCAGTAGTTGTTTCTCTTTTTCTCAGCTTCTTTATTCTCCATCATTTGGTCTTCTATATCATTAATTTTCTCTTCTGCCTCCTTTATCCTAGCAGTTAGAGCCTCCATTTTTGATTGCACCTCATCCATAGCCTTTTTGATTTCGACTTGGTTAGATTTTAGTCCTTTTATTTCTCCATAAAGGGATTCTCTAGTATCGTCTATGCTTTTTTCAAGCCCAGCTAATATCTTTATAATCATCATTCTGAACTCTAGTTTTGACATCTTACTAATGTATGTAGTGATTAGATCCCTGGCAGTCAGTACTGCCTCTTGGTTTTCTTTGAGGTGAGTTTTTCCATGTTGTCATTTTGTCCAGAGGAGAATAGATGAATGAAAGAACAAAATTCTAAAAAAATGCTAAAATGGTAACAACGAGCTCAGAAAAATATACACTAAACAAATCAGAAGAGACCCAAAACCGGGGTGGGGGGGGAAAGAAAGGGAAAAAAAAAAAAAGAATATGATCAGGCTGGTGAAACTAACAGATCCACACACTAGATTTTGGGTGAAATTGTCTCCCAAAATTTTGAAGAAAGAAAAACTTATATGTATACAAAAATAAGGTAAATACGATGAAGGGATGGAATATGACTGTAAAGATGAAAATTAAAAAGGATTTTAAAAAAGGAATTGATAAGAGAAGAAGTTGGTTAAAAAAAGAATGAAAAAAAAAAAAAGAATGTGATCAGGCGGGAGACTAGGACAATGTCATACATTAGATTTAGGATATATTTTGGTCTGTTAGAAGAAACTTTATCCCAAAATTTTAAAGAAAGAAAATCTTATATATATATATAAAATAAGGTTAAATACAATGAAGAGATAGAATATGAGTGTAAAAATGAAAAAGATTTTAAAAAAGGAATTGATAAGATGTTGGTTGAAAAAGGAAAGAAGAAAAATTCAACTAAAAAACATAGAAAAGTAAAAAATAAAATTTAAAAAATTAGCTTTGAAAGACTGAAGCATCATGGGAAAAAAATCCATGAATTCTATGTGCTGTATTCCCCTAGCGCTGGAGTTCTGCAGTTTTCATTGATCGGTAAACTTGGTCTTGGCTGGATATTCTTGCTGATCTTCTGGGGGAGGGGCCTGTTTCAGTGATTCTCAAATGTCTTTGCCTGAGGCAGAATTGCCCTGCCCTTGCCAGGGGTCAGACCAAGTAATCTGCTTGGGTTTGCTCTCTGTAGCTTTTGTTTCCTGAATGCTCTCCGTACAGCTTTGGGAGGACAAGAGTGAAAATGGCGGCCTCCCAGTCTCTGGTCCTAGAGTAGCTGAGAGCTCGGGGCCCCACTCCTCAGTGCGCCCTCAGAGAAAAGCAGCCAGTCACTCCTTTCTTCCTAGTCTCCGGCTGCACTCATGTTCATCCGGCCTGTGACCGATCATTTCTATCTCTGGCACACGACCCTGTTTGGAGTCTCCAAACCCAGAAGATTCTGCGGCGTGCTACCGTGCCTCTCCTCCCTGGGGAGAAAGGGGAGTCTCCCCGGATTTGCCACTTGTTGGGTCCCTGCTCAATGAACAGTGGCCTGGCTGTGCCTCTGATCAGGGTTTATGGCAACCCCGAGCTGAGAGCCCACTCCTTGGCTCTGTCTTTGCAGCCGGCTTCCCTGCTCTGATACCTGGGAGCTCTGCCACACTCAGTCACTCCTGGTCTTTCTGTGACCCCGAGGGTCCTCAGACCACACTGTCCCAGCGAGGGTTCCACTCCCTGCTCAGCCACTGGAGCGACAGCCCAAGTTTCCATTTTGTGCTCTGCTGCTCTATCACTTGCCAGTAGCCAGCTGCCGGAAGCTCCCTCCCCCCGAGGTCTATCTTCCTGTATATTGCCTCGGATTCACTTCTCTGCATGTCTTACCTTCCAGAAAGTGGTCACTTTTCTGTTCAGAGAGTTGCTGCTATTCTTTTTTTCGATCTTCTGTTGAGTTTGTAAGGTGTTCTGAATGGTTTGATAACTATCTAGCTGAATTCCTGGGACCAGACCAGATTTAGGTCTCCTACTCCTCTGCCATCTTGCTCCTCCCCTCTGCCCATTTTTAAACCAGATTATTTGTTTCTTAGCTATTGAGTTAGATGAGTTTCATATATTTTTGATGTTACTGTCTTATCAGATATATGGTTTGCAAATATTTTTGCCAATTCTGTGGGTTTCCTTTTCATTTTGTTGGATTTTTTTTTCTGTGCCGAGGTTTTTTAGTTTGATGCATTCCCACTTGTTTATTTTTGCTTTTGTTGATTGTGTTTTTTTTGTGTTATGTCCATAAAATGATTGTCAAGACCAGTGTCAAGGATCTTTTTTCCCTATGGGTTCTTCTTAGATTTTGTGTATTTTTTAGAATAGGTTGAGGGGAATAGATATTAACCCTCCTTTAAATTTTGGTAGGATTCATCTGTGAATCCATCTGGTCCTGGACTTTCATTTTTTGGTACGTTTTTGATTACTGATTTAATTTTGTTACTTATTATTGGTCTGTTTAGATTTTCTATTTTTTCCTGGTTCATTCTTGGAAGATTGTATGTTTCTAGCAATTTATCCAATTTTCTAAGTTGTCCAGTTTTTCTGGCGTGTAATTTTTCATAGTATGTTCTTATAATCATTTATATATCTGTGATGGTGTGGTGTCAGTACTTCTCTCTCATTTCTAATTTTATTTATTTGGGCCCTTTTGCATTTTTTCTTGATGAGTCTGGCTAAAGGGCTGTCAATTTTGTTTATCTTTTAAAAGAACCAGTTCCTGGTTTCATTGATTTTTTTTTATTATATCATGTTTGGTTTTTGTTTGTTTGTTTTTTGTCTCTGTGTCATTTATTTCTGCTCTGATCTTTATTAATTCCTTTCTTCTACTCACCTTGGGCTTAGTTTTTTATTTATTTTCTATTTCCCTTAGGTGTAAGGTTATTTGAGATTTTTCTTATTTCTTGAGATAGGCCTATATTGCTTTTCTTTTAGAACTGCTTTCATGGGCACCTGGGTGGCTCAGTCGGTTAAGTGTCTGCCTTCAGCTTGGGTTGTGATCTTAGGGTCCTGGGATTGAGCCCCATGTCAGGCTCCCTGATCTGTGGGGAGTCAGTTTGTCCCTCTCCCTCTGCCCCTGTCCTCCCCTCCGCTCATGCTCTCTCTCTCTCTCTGCCACCCCCCAAATAAATAAAATCTTTGAAAAAAAAAAAACTGCTTTCACGGTGTCTCAAGGATTTTGGACCATTGTGTTTTCATTTTCATTTGTCTCCATGTATTTTTTTAGTATCTTCTTTGATTGCTTAGTTGACACATGTATTGTTCAGTATCATGTTGTTTATTCTCCATGTGTTTGTGTTTTTTTCCAATTTTTTTCTTGCAATTTATTTCTAGCTTCATGCTATTTTGATTGGAAAAGATGCATGGTATGATTTCAATCTTCTTAAATTTATTGACGCTTGTTTTATGGCCAATTATATGATCTATTCTGGAAAACGTTCTATGGACGCTTGAAAATAATGCATATTCTGTTGGTTTGGGATGGAATGTTCTGTATATATTTGTTATGTCCAAGTGGTCCAGTGTGTCATTCAAAGATACTGTTTCCTTACTGATTTTCATTCTTGATGATCTATCCACTGATGTACATGGGGTGTTAAAGTGTGGTACTAGTGTATTACTATCAATTTCTCTCTTTATGTCTGTTAATATATGTTTTATATATTTAGGTGTTCCTTTGTTGGTTGCATAGATATTTATAATTGTTATATCTTTGGCGGTCCCTTTATCATTATGTAATGCCCTTCTTTGTCTCTTGTTACAGTCTTTGTTTTAAAGTCTTTTTTTTCTGCTCTAAGTATTGTAATCTTAGCTTTTTTTTCCACTTACATTTGCTTAGTGAATTTTTTCATTTCTTCACTTTCAATCTGTATTTATCTTTAGGTCTAAAGTGAGTCTTTTGTAGGCAACATATAGATGGGTCTTTATATTTTTTCCATTCGTTCACCCTATGTCTTTTGATTGGACCCTTTAGTCCACTTACATTAAAGTAATTATTGATAGGTATGTGCTTGTTGCCATTTTTTTGTTTTGTTTTCTGGTCGTTTTTGTAGTTCTTCCTTTCTTCTTTTCTTGCTCTCTTTGTAATTGATGAGTTTCGATAATTTTGTATTTGGCTTTTTTGTGTGTGTGTGTGTGTGTGTCTATCATAAGTTTTGGGGTTTTGGTTACCATGAGGTTCTTGTATAACATCATAAGTAAATAGCAGTTTATATTAACTTGATGGTTATTTAAGTATTTAAGTTCAAATCATTCTTAGAAAGACAGAAAAAGGAAAAAAAACCTTTTTCCTCTTCTCTTCCCTTTTTACTCCTTCCTCCATGTTTGATGTATATGTTGTCATATTTTACATCTTTTTATTAATTTCTTATTTCTAATCATGGCCATCTTCCTTACACTAAAAGAAGTCCCTTTAACATTTATTGTAAGGCTGGTTTAGTGTGATAAACTCCTTTATCTTTTGTTTGGGCAACTCTTTATCTTTCCTTCATATCTGAATGATAGCCTTGCTAGGTAGAGTATTCTTATTTGTAGGTTTTTTACTTTCAGCACTTTGAATATATCATGCCACTCTATTCTGGCCTGAAGAGTTGCTGCTGAAAATGAGTTCATAGTTTTATGGGCTTTCCCTTATAGGTAACTTTTTCTTTGTCTCTTATTTATAACTCTGTGCTTCTTGTACTTGGATGTCTTTTTCCTTCTCAAGGTTAGGAAATTTTCTGTTATTCTTCAAATAAATTTTCTATACCTTTCTCTCTCTTCTTCTTCTGGGACCCTTATAGTGCAAATGTTTGTTCACTTGATGTTTTCCAAGAGATCTCTTAATCGTCCTTATTTTTAAACATTCTTTTTTCTTTTTGCTGTTCAGCTTGTGTGCTTTCCATTACCTTGTGTTCCGGATCACTGATACCTTCTTCTTCTTCTTTTTTTTTTTAAGATTTTATTTATTCATTTGAGAGAGTGAGAAAGAGAAAGAGCGTGAGCACGAGCAGGGTGAGGTGCATGGGGAGAGGGAGAAGCAGACTCCCCACTGAGCAGGGAGCCTGATGTGGGACTCGATCCCAGGACCCTGGAATCATGACCTGAGCCTAAGGCAGACACTTAACCGACTGAGCCACCCAGGCACCCTGGATACCTTCTTCTTTATTGAAGAAGATTCTTCTCTTTATTGAAGGTCTCACTGAGTTCTTCCACTCTTTTCTCCAGCCAGGTGAGTATCTTTATGATCATTACTTAAGTTCTTATCTCTGTTTCATTTAGTTCTTTTTCTGAGTTTTTTTCTTGTTCTTTCTTCGGAAGCATATTCCTTTGTCCATTTTGCTTGACTTTCTATTTTTGTTTCTGTGGATTAGGCGGAATGACTACTTCTCCTAAACTTAAAGGAATGGTCTTGTGTATGGTGTCCCCTGTGTAGGTTGTATATGCTTGGTGACTTATGCTGGCTGACTGGAGCTGTGGCTCTGTATGCTAGTTACTCTTTTAAACTGTGCCATGTCTTCATCTCTCTTGCTGTTCTCTATCTTTGGTTATTCAGAAGTTGTTCAGTCAGCCCTCAGTTCTTCTTCAGGAAGAAGTGTTCTATAAATAGTTATAATTTGGTATGTTGCATCGATGAGGTGAGTTTAGGGTCTTTCTGTGTCACCATGTTGGACCAGAACCTTGTCTTCGGATTTTGACAGTTTGATTACAGTATGTCTTGGTGTGGGCTTCTTTGAGTTCATCCTACTTGGAGTTGGTTGAGCCTTTTGAATATTTATATTAATTGCTTTCATCAAATTTGGAAAGTTTTCAATCATTTTTTCTTCATTGAATCTTCTCATAATCTTTCTTCCCCTTTCTCTGTCTTTTCTCCTTCTGGGACTTCTGTGATGTATATGTTTTTCCACTTGATAATGTCTGTTCACTGTTCACTTTTCTTTAGTCTCTTTTCTTTCTGTTCATCAGAGTTGATCATTTCAATAGTCCTTTCTTCAAATTCACCAATTCTTTGTTCTGCCTATTCAAATCTGCTTTCAAATCCCTCTAGTGGATTTTTCATTTCAGTTACTGTACTTTCCAGCCCCGCATTTCTTTTTGTTCATTTTTATGTTATCTTTTTGTTCATTGTTATTTCCACTGTGTTCATACATCATTTCCTTGACTTTCTCTGTATCTTCCCTTGGATCTTTTAGCATCTTTAAGACAATTGTTATAAAATCTTTGGTTAGTCTGCCATCTGATCTTTGTCAGAGATAGTTTCTGTTGATTCAGTAGATCTATTGATTCAATTAAACAGATTTTCATTTCCCAAGGTTCGCTTTTTAAAAAAATTTTAATTATAGGCTCTCTCTATGCCAGCAATCAGCCTGAAGTGTAAATTTAAGGTCAACTCAGGTCTTTTCTGAGCCTGTACCTTTCACTGTGTATGTATAGTGACTTTCTAAATTCTCCTGTATATGTGGTTGCTTTTTCATATCATAGTCTTAAATGTATGACTTCAACAAGGGGAAAAAGAGAAAAATGAAGTGGGGAGAAATGTGCACACACTTTAAATCTGCTACAAATGGCTTCAGTTGGAGGGAGTGGGTTTTCAGCAATGGCAGTGAGGATTCCAACACTGGCTGCCTATCCCTATATCTGTATCTTTGCAATCTGAAGCAGCAATCAGTACGTTTCACTCATATATGGAATTTAAGAAACAAAACAAATGAGCAAAGGTGGGGAAAGAAAAGAGAGAAGCAAACCAGACTCTTAACTACAGAGAATCTACTGATGGTTACCAGGGGAGGTGGGTGGGGGGATGGGTTAAATAGGTGGTGGGGATTAAGGAGGGCACTTGTTGTGATGAGCACCTGATGATGTACGAAAGTGTTCAATCTCTATATTGTTCACTGAAACTAATATAACACTGTATATTAACTAACTGGAATTCAAATAAAAACTTAAAAAAAAAAAAAGCAGCAATCAGTGATCATAGATCCTCAGTATCTGGAGGACAGACACCTACCCTAGTTTTGTCAAGCTGCATGCAAGCTGCTCCTGGAACATATACATGGATGCCTGCCACCCATCTAGGGAGTGGGCAATAGGTAGATGCTACTGAGCTAAGAGTTGATATTGACCTAAATTAATTTACTGTCCAAGATTTCCCCTAGAAGTTGCAGGCCTTTGAATAGACTTCAGAGTTCCAAAATTATTAGATTTTGCCTAACACATAGGGAGATGAATTCCTGGTGCTTTCTGCTCCACCATCTTAATTCCTAAGTACTGATTCCTTTTTATTTAACCATTCTTCCCTTTATTTTATTATAAACAACAAGAAAAAAAAGTGGTAACTCTAGCAGTTTGTTTGGGAATCTCAGCTAGGTCGCCCAGCTCTTTCAACATAAATTCTGCTTTCCATGTTACTCAAGTCAGTAAATAGTGTTACTAAACTTTCTGCCACTACATAACTAGGATCTCCCTTCTACTTTCCAATAACATGTTCTTCACTTCCTTTTGTGCCCTTAATGGCAGCATCCTCAAAGTCCAGATTTCCATTAATTACTCTGTTCAGGGGAGTTTAAAATGACCATTTTCTAAAATGCCCTTGAAAATGCTTTCAGCTTCTGCCCACTGCCTGGTTCCAAAGCCAAGGCAGCACCCCACTTCCAGATATGAAAACCTGTATTAGGAATCTATTGCTCTGTAACAGATTGTCCCAAATCTTAGTGGCTTCAATCAACAAACATATATCACAGTTTTTGTGAGTCAGGGATCAGGCATGGCCTAGCTGGTCCTTAGGCTCAGAGTCTGACAAGGCTGCAAATTGCTGGCTGCTGCTTCAGCCATCTTAAGGCTCAACTGTGGGAAAATGCACTTCCAAGCTCATGCACTTACTGTTGGCAGGCCTCAGGTCTTCACTAGGTATTGGCTAGAGATACCAGCTCTTGCCAAATGGGCCTCTCCAAAGAGAGCTTACAGTGCAGCAGTTGGTATCTCTGAGTTAGTAAGGGAGAAAGCAAGAAAGAGAGCAAGATGGAAGCTAGCGTCCTTTTTAAACTAAATCTTGAAAATAACATTTCATCACTTTCGCCATATTTTTTTGGTTAGAAGAGAGTCAGTAGGTCCAGCCCACATTCAAGGGGAGAGGATTACATAAAGCCATCAATACCAGGAAGCAGGGATCATTGGGAGCTATTTTAGAACCTGTTTACCACAGTGGGTTATACCTTTTTTATTATTGTTATAAAATACTTCTTTTATTTTGGACTAATGCTTTTTTTCCCTGAGCGCCTGTTTCCTGCACTCTTTACCAATAAGGTATATTAGCAAACTTTAGATGTAATATGTCAAGTTTTTAATTTCTTTTTAGAGTTTGAATGTGTTTCCTATATTTGAAAGTCATTAGTAACTTATTTTCTGTGAAGGATGTTTCATATTTTGGGGCACTTTTCTCTTGTATTACTGGTCTTTAAATTTATTATTTTGGGTTTTTTTTGTATTATATGAGGAAGTTAGCCCTTTTTCTGTCATATGTGTGGTTAATATTTCTCTCATTCTGTCATTTATCTTTTGATTTTTTTCATGATGTTTATGCCAACTAGACTTTTAAAAAAAATTTCATGTAGTCAAATTGATCAAGTATCTCTTTTATAGAGGAATCATACCCTTAAAAATAAAATCTATTCATGTTATTTCTTGATAATTTATCTTTGGTATCTCACTGTTACCTTTTTCGGATAAATTTGAATCTTCTTATCCTAACATATAAAGTTTTTATCTCATTCCTACTTAGCTCTTTCCTTTCATCTGTTGAACACATTTCTTATGAAAGTACCACTGAGGTCACATGTTCATATACATTGGCATCATTTTCTGACTCCTTCACATACCTATGGGAAGATACATAAAGGCAAGGACTTTTGAAGGTACTTTTGTAGGCCCAGAGCCTTCCACAGTACATGGCATGCTTACTTTGTTGAGTGAATAAATGAGTGGAGGTGATCAGAGAACAAGCAAAAAACATGACCATCATACTGTCACCTGTTATTTTCCTCTAATTCTCACCTTTTTCAAAAAGACAGCATAACTGTACTAGTTCAGTTTATAGCTATCTCACAATTTCACAATCCCCGTAGTGGTCTGAAACAAAATGATAAGCAGGTTTCTGTGACAAAGAAGACCAGCAGCAAAAGAATTCATGTCCTAGTCTCTCTGGAAGCCAAGTGTGGCCAAGTGATCAGGTTCTAACAATGTAATATGAGAAGTAGTAAGTAAACTTAACACCTTTAAAATAGAAGGGGCATGTTTTCCCCTCCCTTTTCTCCTTTCCTACTGGCAGGAAATGGGAATGTGGGCACAGGAGCTGGAGAAATGATCTTGGACAATGTGATGGAAACTGGGTGTTGAAAGTAATAGGATAGAAGGAGTCAGGATACCAGAAACAATGGAGCCACCTTTTCATCCAACACTGCTCAAACTTGGACTGTTATATGACACAAAAATTAACTGTTGTCTTGGTTAAGCCACTGTTATTTTGGCCTTTGTTACAGAAGTCAAATCTGCATATTAACTGACATATACCCTTGGGTATCATTACACCTGTGGAATCATTCCTTGCTAATCCTTTGTTACAAGTCAGTATCAGGCAGTTAGGGAATTAGAAGCATAGAAGGTTTGGATCAAGGAAATGATAACACTATCATAAAATTGAAGGAGGAAGAGGAGAAGAGAGAGAACAAGAGATGAATGTTAGCTGAGGTCATCATTGAAAAGCCACTTGTGATGAGCTAATAAGTCTGCTCTCCATGACTATGATATAGAGTCAGTCAAGAACGTTTTCAGGACCAGACAGGGATACATGGCAAATGAACATCCCAGAAGAAGAAAATGAAAGGAGAATGGTATGAAATAATATAAGGAAACACAGAAAAAGAGCAGGCTGGACTGTACTCTGTGGCAGTAATTTAATGAGGCCTAAAGCCTGTGATTGTTAAAATAAAACAGTCAAAAATACCAATGCAGGGGGTAAAGGGCAAAAGATACAGTCCTGGCAAAATGGACCCTGGGCTCCTATTTCAGGCACCTGGTTCCCATTAATCTCTCATCCTTACAGACTCTTACAGAGCCTCCTGCCTCCCTAACCTTGTCTTGAGCTGGTATGTAAATTAAACCAGCAGCTTTAGTCTTTATAACATTATAGCAGAAGAAACAAAGATAGTAAAAGTTGTGGATGGAGCCAGAGTCCATAGGATCCAAATATGTAGTAGCAGAATGCCCCAAATGGGGAACAGGGACAAGAGAAAGAACTACCATAAAACCAGATTGTATTTCCTTTTTTGAACCCCTATCTTTCCTTTACCCCTTTGTAAAATATGCATACATAGGTTGGGTTAAGAAAACCCTTTCCAGTTGGCCTTTTTCCAAGACGAGGGTACAGCTGGGCCGAAGGGCCACATGTTGAAGTTATTAATATGGCTATGCCCTTCTCCCCCACTGAGTTCACTGATCAAAGGCCCTGCCAGAGCAGCAATGGATAGCCTCGCATAATGGGAACTGAAATTCTACTTAAGAAACCAGCTTTGCCAAAACACACTACCTTTTTAAGTGAAACATTCCATGCACATATTAACCTGATTACAAAAAGGAAGGGAGATCTTTTTTCCTTCTGTACCCTGCTAATAATTTTCTGTCAAGTCTGATTTGGCTTTAGCTGCACTCCCAAGTTCTTGTGATGTGCCCCGATCACCAGTAAACTAAAAACAGAAGGTGCTGCACAAACTCTGAGACAGGATACTCTGTCCATGAATATAGACACTGCAGAATTCAGTTCCTGGCCAACAGGGAAGGCCAGTGACTTTTCCAGTCTCTGACAACCAGCAGCCTGCCTCTGATTCACACAGTCAGTGAGGAAACACATGGAGAAAATGGTGGAAATAATTAAGGGTTCTTAGAGTTAGCAGAAGCATCGACTCATTACACAAGGCCCCTGCCTCAAAAGGGAGTGAACCAGTGTGCTTATTAGAAAACATAAACCGTAACAAAGCATTTTAAAGTCCCAGTCAGTTCCAGCCCCAAGTTGGAGGGCCAGGTTGAAGAGTTGGTTAGGTAAGAGAAAAGGGAAATAAACCAGACTTAAAGAAAGCAGTATCATTTTGCTCTGCTTGGTAAACAGAAAGAAAAGTTTTATGGTTTATTTCACCGTATTCCAGGATAACTTGGTTCCTATATAGCTGACAAAATTTTGTCCTCAGGGTATCAACGATCTAGATAGTATGCAGTTGTCCAAATAGAATACCAGTTCAGGAAGAGTCTTAATATGATTGTCAGCTTTCTTCTTAGACACATCAGAGGGCAGTCTTTGTTGGCAGATAATCAGATGTGCTACATGTCTTTTTTTTTTTTTTTTTTTTTTTTTAGATTTTATTTATTTATTTGAGAGAGAGAGTGAGAGAGAGAGAGAGCACAAGAGGGAGGAGCGGGAGAGGGAGAAGCAGACTCCCCGCCGAGCAGGTAGCCCGATATGGGACTCGATCCCTGGACTCCAGGATCATGACCTGAGCTGAAGGCAGTCGCTCAGCCAACTGAGCCACCCAGGCGCCCCGTGCTACATGTCTTCTTTGAGAGCCTCAAGCACTAGGATGTGGCACATTGCAAACTCTTTGTCAAGTTTTACATTCTCTCAAATTCAAAGCCCCTTTGCCTACGATTATAAACAGAGCTGAGCAGTTGATATATCCCAGAAAAGGTCCAAAAATGCCCCAAACAAAAAGTAAACAAAAGGCAGCAAGGTCTAAATTAGTCTTTTTCTGTTTGTATTTGACAACTGTTAAAATCGCTTGTTAACAAGGACCAGGGAAGATTCTTTTCAGTGATGTCCTGCAAGACTTCAGATAGGTGTCCTGTCAAAACACATTAAGAACTCAAAGAAGTTTTTACCTGAAGAGGGTAGGCAACTAGATATTGCTAGCAAAACTACCACATAATTAGACACAATATTCCATTATCCTTAGTATATCTGCTGGCCTGTTTTTGTTTTTGTTTTTTGTTTTTAAAAATACTTTCTCCTATTATGAGAGCTATCAGATTAACCCACAGTGGATGTCCTAGATGTCCTGGACTAGATGCCCGGCGTGGTACTTCTGTTGACATCCCTCCAGCTGTCTTTCCTAGACTAATGAAAGACTCATTGCTTTACAGATTAGAATATCTTATTGGCACTGGGGTTTACATTCTTGTCATCTTGGGTAATCAGAGAAGGCTATATTCTAGATTGACACTGTTTACAGTTTCTCATAGTTAAGGTAGAGAAGATAAGGAAAGGTGGTTACTTATAGAAATACACTTGGCCTTTCAGTCTTGCTTGTCACTAAATGAGGAATGACCATTGCTGGAATTCACAACCATATCAGCCAAGAATCTTCAATGATTCACTTCTTCTTGGCATTCAGTAGAGAAGAGCATGGCTTTAAAGTGCTGAGTCCAAACCTAAAACTGAATAATCTAGGATGCTTTAATCTTGAGTGCTTACCTTTATAAATTTTAGCTGTAATGGTTGCATTTAGATATCAAAATGTAGGAAATCGTAATTTCTTGTGTGTTAATATAGCCAGTCTTTATATATAATGGACCTTTAAATTAAAAAAAAAGCTATGACATAAATTATTCTTTAAAAAAAAGTGAAGTTTCAGAAAATATTTCATTTCCTTTAGTAAATGTCTTTTCATTTATATTTACCATACTGTGTTATATTTTGTTTTACCAAAGGAACATTTCAGCAAGGTAAAAGAGGCTTGAGCAACATGACTATTTTACTTAAACTTCTTGACTGTGAAAATACGTAGAAGAGGAAAAGATGTCCTATAATTTCCTCAGTATACTGTATGGAGGGGCATTTATAATCAGTCACTGGAAATGGGATCCCAAACCACATACATGGAAGGAAGAAAGGAAGGAGGGGAGGAAGGGAGGGTGTGGGAGGGGAGAGAAGGAGAAAGAAAGAAAGAAAAAAGCAAGCAAACAAGCTGAGGAGTATGTACATGTAGTCCTTATTCTAAAAAGGATTTGAGACAGCAAGCTGAAGAGTAGGTAGGCAAGACACTAGAACCTAGTGATGACCTAGTGATCAAAATAAAAGATACACAAATGGGCCTTTCAAAAAGAGGATTCAGTGAAGTATTCTTTGCTGAATGAGTTTTAACTGTTGCATAGAATTTTCTCTTTTTTCTCATATTCCTAGTACTAAAATATTACTGAAATTACCAAAATTTTGCAAAATTACACAGCACATTACTGAATAAAAGCTCTATTCTCATTGTCTCCGTTTTCTCCTTGTGACTATTATCATCCAGAAGAGTTTTTTGAGTGTTTGAAAAGCACATGGTGATTTATTTACAGCCGCCCAAAAGAACAGAACATTTTTATTTTATTTTATTTTATTTAAAGATTTTATTTATTTGACAGAGAGAGAGACAGCGAGAGAGGGAACACAAGTAGGGGGAGAGGGAGAGGGAGAAGCAGGCTTTCCGTCGAGCAGGGAGCCCGATGCGGGGCTCGATCCCAGGACGCTGGGATCATGACCTGAGCTGAAGTCAGATGCTTAACGACTGAGCCACCCAGGTGCCCCAAAACAGAACATTTTTTAGAAAAATCTTAGAACTGTTTATGTGCCAGCCACCTCATGATTCTGGACATTTGCTTTAGTAGATTTGCTTTGCCATTATATTCAAGTGATGTGAATAGGAGTAAATATTCAGGTTGATGAGAGAGAAATGCCTTCATTCCCAAGTGACACACATTTAAACCTTGTCAAGTCACCTGTTAGTTTCTCTTGTTCCTAGAACCAAAGTGACTTTTTAATCACTAGTGTATAAAACTCTACTATGGTGTTACTGTACAAAAACACTTAAAACCAGGGTTGTGTCTTGGTTCCAAACTTAACCCAAGGAGGTAAGCTGTGGCTATAGGAAGCAACATCTGTATCTAAATCTTTTCTTCACTGGACAAATCTGAGATGGACACTCTTTTTTGTCCCACTATAATATTAGACTCGTGGTATAACATGTAATTTTTGTTTTGTTTATGTCTTAAGTAACATTTAAAACACATCTTGTAAAAGTAATACACTTGGTATAAAGTTCAAACAGCAAAAAGGGAATATAATGAAAATTAAGTCTCAATTCCACCCTTGGCCCCCAGTTCTTCAAAAGCAACCACTGTTAGTAGTGTCTTGTGAATCCATCAGAGATACACACACACACACACACACATGCACTTCTTTATAAATAAAACATTTGTTATTTATTTCTGTATACAAATGCTAGCATACTATGCAACCTGCTCTACCTCTTACATATTTTTTAATTTATTTTATTGTGGCAAACACACATATACAGAAAAGGGTTTAAAAGTACAGTTTAACTAAATTATATAAACAAAATACCATCACCTATGTTAAGAAATAGAACCCTACATCTCCAGCAGCACCTTCCTTTATCCACAAGCCCCTTTCTGATCACCATCCTTAGGGCAGAGGTAACCACTGTCCTGGTTTTTATGGAAATTACATTCTTTTATTTAAATTTCACTAAGTAAGTATTTATTAATAAAGTTTCCAGTTTGGGGTTTTACAAAAAGTGCTGCTAGGAAGGACATTTTTATATTGCATGCAAGTACCTGTTGCTGAATTTCTCTAGGGTATACAAGTAGGGGTGGAATTGCTGGGAGATATGGCAGGCATGTCTCCATCTTTACTGTATAAATGCCTGAGTGTTGTTCCCATTTACATTCCCACTATTAGTTTACAGGAGTGCTTGCTGATCCAAATCTATGGTAACACTTGGTATCATCAGATTTTTAGCTAATCTGGTGTATATGTAATAGTATCACATTGTGCTTTTAATCTTTATTTCCCTAATTACTGATGACATTGAGCATCTTTTCACATGTTAATTGGCATTCTGAATGTCTTCTTTTGTGAAGTGCCTGTTCAGATTTTTGCCCATTTATCTACTTGTCTGTTTTCTTAATGACTCGTAGGAGTTCTTTGTATATCCTGAACACCAGTGCTTTGCTTAGGTATACTGTTGTAAATGCTTTCTCCTACTCTGTGGCTTTCGTTTCATATTCTTTATACTGTCTTTGATGTGCTGAAATTCTTAATATAGTCACATTTATCAGCATTTTCCTTTCTTAAAAATGACTTTTTGTTTTAAAGATTTTATTTATTTATTTGACAGAGAGAGAGCACAAGGAGGGGGAGTGGCAGAGGGAGAGGGAGAAGCAGATTCCCCACTGCGCAGGGAGCCAGATGTGGGACTGGATCCCAGGACCTTGGGATCATGACCTGAGCTGAAGGCAGACACTTAACTGACTGAGCCACCTAGGTGCTCCAAAAAAGGCTTTTTAAGAAAGAAATATCCCCCATGAAACTATTCTTCTATCTTCTAAAATTTTGTTCTTTTGCTTAAAGAGATTTTAGGTCTATAATCCATGTGAAACTGATGATACACAGGGGTCCAGTTTCATACATTTTCACACCTAGATACCCAGTTTTTCTAATACCTTTTACTGAAAGGACCATTCTTTCCCCACTGCTCTGAATTGCAATCTTCATCATAAAGTAATTATCCATGTATACGTGCATGCATTTCTGGGCTCTCTGTTGTCCATCTGTGTATCTATTCACACTGTTTTAATTACTATAGCCTTATATCAAGTCTTGATATCTGGTAGAGTGTGATATTCCACCTTGTTTCTTTTTCAAGAGCACTGTGGTTCTTCTTGGTCTTTTGTATTTCCATATGTCTTAGTCTGTTAGGGCTACTGTAACAATATACTATAGACAGGGTAACTTACAAACAGCAGGAATTTATCCCACTTCTTGATAAATATCTGAGGTCAAGGTGCCAGCATAGTTGTGTGAGGGCTCTCTTCTGGGTTTCAAACTTCTCACTGTATCCTCACATGGTAAGGGAGTGAATTAGCTCTCTGGGGCCTCTTTTATAGATCCCTAAAGGCTCTGCCCTTAAGACCTAATCACTTCCCAAACGCCCCACCTCCTAATACCATCACCTTAGATATTAGGTTTTCAACATATGAATTGGCGGGGGGGGCAGGTACAAACATTTAGACCATAGCAACATACAAATTTTAGAATTAGCTTGAGTGCTACAAGAAAGTTTATTGAATTTTGATTAAGACCCTGAATCTTCTACATCAAATTATAAGGAATTGACAGTTTTGAAAAAAGAAGAACAAAGCTTAGGGGACTTGTAGTACCTGATTTCAAGACTTACTATGAAGCTACAGAAATCAGGGCAATATGGTGTTGATTTGCATAGATATAGAAATCAATGGTACAGAATAGAGTCCAAAAATAGTACCATACATATATGGTCAATTGATTTTCAACAAAGATGCCAAGATAGTTCAATGGAGAAATGATAGTCTTTTCAACAAATGGTATTGGAACAGTTGGACACCTGTATGCCAAAAAATGAACCCCAGTCTATGCTTCACATACTATACAAAAAAAAAACAAAACAAAAACAAACCTCAAAATGAATCACAGACTTAAATGTGAAACCTAAAATTATAAGACTTCTACACGAAAAGATAGGAGAAAGTCTTTGTATCTTTAGATTAGCATAGATTTCCTAAGTCACAGGAAGTATATAACACAGAAGAACTGACAAATTTGACTTAAAATTTGAGAGAGAGAGAGAGAGAGCACAAGGAGGGGAGGGGAGGGGCAGAGGGAGAGGCAGAAGCAGACCCCCTGCTGAACAGGGAGCCTGACGCGGGACCTGATCCCAGGACCCTGGGATCATGACCTGAGCCAAAGGCAGATGCTTAACCAACTGAGCCACCCAGGCACCTTCTTCAATATAAAATCTTAATGAAATGAAAATATGCATGGCAAATGAGCACATGAATATATAGTCCAAGTTATCAGTCATAAGGGAAACACAAAATCACAATGAGATACCAGTAGACATACCTTTTAATACTGTTATAACTTACAAAAACTGACACCACCAAGTACAGTGGGTGTTAAAGCAGCTGGAACTTTCATGTATTGCTGGTGGAATATAAAATGGTATAATCATTTTAGAAAACAGATAGTGTATTAGTTATCAATTGCCACAAACAAATTATATACATTTAGCAGCTGAAAACAATACACGTGTATTATCTCAGTTTCTATGAGTTAGGATTCTGGGCAGGGCTTTCCTGGGTCCTCTTATGTTCAGAGTCTGCAACAAAGCTGCAATCAATGTGTCAATCATGATTGGGCTCTCATCTGAGGCTTATATGGGGACAGATCTGTTTTAAGCCCATGTCGTTGTTGGCAGAACAACAACGTTCCTTGTGAGCTAAGATCGAGAGCCTCAATTCATTGCTGGCTATTGGTTGCTCTCACTTTGTTGCTAATGGACCATTCCATATGGCAACTTATTTTATCAGAATCAAGAAGGAAGAGAATGCATAGAGAAAGTCTGCTAGCAAGACAAAAATTAAAATTTTATGTAACATTATCATGGAAGTGACATCCTTATCACCTTTGCTGTGTTTTATTGTTTGGAAGCAGATTCTGCCCATACTCAAGGGAAGGATATCACAATGGGCATAGATACCAGAAGGCTGGGATAATTGGGGGCCATCTTAGAGTCTGTCCACCACAGGCATCTTCTTAACTAAGTTATATGTTAAATTTATCACATGACCCAGAAATTCCATGCCTAGGTATTTGCTCAAGAGAAAAGAAAATGTGTGACCACACAAAGATCTGTACATGAAAATTTATAGCAGCTTTATTAAAAATTGTCCCAAACTGGAAACAACCTAAATATGTATCAACTGGTGAATGGATAACTAAATTATGGTATATCCAGGCAATGGAACAGTATTCCAAAATAAAAAGGAACTACTGATAAATCTAATAACATGGATGAATCTCCAAAGCCTTAAGCTTAGAGAAAGAAGCCAGACATAAAGGACAGGCACAAAAGGAAAGCTACATACTGTATAATTCTGTTTATATTATATTCTATAAAAGGCATAGCTATAATGGAAAGAAAGCAAATCAGTGGTGCCTTGGCTGGAGATTGGGAGAGGACTGACAAAAAGGAGGGCGAACTTTTGGAAGGTAGTAATATATCATTCTATATATTGATTTTGGTGTTGTAGATACAATATATATGTTTGTCAAAACTCATAAGACTGTACACCTAAAAAGGATGATTTTTACTGAGTGTACGATTACACCTCAGTAGGTCTGACTTAAAAATAAGTCTTTAGTACTCAAGGATTTTTTTTAAAGGTAGTAGAGTTTGAGGTTTAGCTAATAGATAAATTCTGTTTTGCTAATCTTCAAAGTTGAAGACTTAAATGTTTGTCTTTTTTTCGGAATGCTGATTTCTCCTCTGTGGCAAGAATGTCTCTTCAATTAATAGACTGCTTACTGAACTGAGAGAACATTCAACTCAACATTTCCCTTGTAATTTTGAGTATTGAATACAAATGTATAAAGGCATAAAACTTAAAAAAGACATTAAAACCATCTTTCTTAACATATAAAACCCAAATTGTAATCAGTACTTCTACTTCCTTCCTGGATTATACAAGATCTTTAAAAGCTTTTAACTCTGTTTACTCTCTTCTAACCTAAATGCTAATGTTGAATATTTTAATTCCATATATTTTTTAAAACTTCATTATTTTTTATATATTTATATATTTATTTCTTTATTATTTCTATTGTTATTATTTTATTGCTTTATATATTTCTTTATTTTTATTATTGAGATGTATTTGACATATAACACTGTATTAGTTTTAGGTGTACAACTTAATGATTTGACATGTGATCTATTGCAAAATGTTTATTACCACAGTAAGTTTAGTTAAAACATTCATCACCACACAAGGTTATAATTTTTTTTCTTGTCATGAGAACTTTTAACACTTACGGTCTTGGCCACTCTTAGAAATACAGTATTGTTAACTATAACTGGAAGTTTGTATCTTTTAACCACCTTCACCCATTTCACGCATATCCCAGCCTCTGGCAGGCACCAATCTGTTCTTTGTATCTGTAAGTTTTTTTGTTTGTTTGTTTTGTTTTAAATTCCACATATAAGTGAGATCATACAACATTTGTTTTTCTCTGTCTTATTTTCACTTAGCATAATGCCTTCAAAGTTCATTCATGTTCTCACAAATGGCAAGTTTTCCTTCATTTTAGGAATGAATGCCTTTCCATTGTGTGTGTGTGTGTGTGTGTGTGTGTGTGTGTGTATACCTATACCAAAATAAATAGTAAGTGATGAACATTTAGGTTGTTTCCATGTCTTGGCTATTGTAAATATAGAATGCTTTGGGTAGTATGGACATTTTAATAATATTCTTAAATCCATGAGCATGGCTGCTGTGAACATGGGAGTGCATATATCTCCTCAAGATAGTGGTTAAGAAAATGAAATAATCATTCAGATAAATACCCAGAAGTAGAATTGCTGGATTATATGGTTGTTCTATTTTTAATTTTTTGAGGGAACTTCATACTGTTTTTCATGGCGACTGCATCAATTTACATTCCCACCGACAGTGCACAAGGGCTCCCTTTTCTCCACATCTTCTCCATTACTTATTTCTTATCTTTTTGATACTAGCCATTCTACCAGATAAGAGGTGACATCTCATTGTGGTTTCAATTTGCATTTCTTTGATGATTACTGATGTTGAGCATGTTTTCTTGTACCTGTTTGCCATCTGTGTCTTTGGAAAAATGTTCGGTTCCTCTGTCCATTTAAATCTGATTTATTTTTTTTCTTGAGTTGTATGTGTTCTTTATATATTTTAGATGTTAACCCCTTATCAGACATGCATTTGCAAATATTTTTTCCCAGTTGGTAAGTTGCCTTTTTATTTTGTTGGTTTCCTTTGCTGTACTGAACCTTTTTTATTTTATTTTATTTATTTTATTATTTTTTTTATTATGTTCAGTTAGCCACTGTATAGTACATAATTAGTTTTTGATGTAGTGTTCAGTGATTCATTAGTTAAGTATAGCACCCAGTGCTCATCACAACATGTGCCCTCCTCAATACCCATCACCCTGTTACCCCCTTCCCCCACCCGCCTGCCCTCTGAAACCCTCAGATTGTTTCCCGGAGTCCATAGTCTCTCATGGTTCATCTCCCTCTCTGGTTTCTCCCCCTTTGGATTTCCCTCCCGTCCCCTCTAGTCCTCCATGCTATTGCTTATGTTCCACCTATGAGTGAAACCATATGATAATTGTCTTTCTCTGCTTGACTTAATTCACTTAACATAATCCCCTCCAGTGCCATTCATGTCGATGCAAATGGTGGGTATTCATCATTTCTGATGACTGAATAATACTACATTGTATATATGTACCGCATCTTCTTTATCCATTCATCTGTTAAAGGGCATCTCTGCTCCTTCCACACTTTGGCTATTGTGGACATTGCTGCTATGAACATTAGGGTGCATGTGCCCCTTCTTTTCACTACATCTGTATCTTTGGGGTAAATATCTAGTAGTGCAATTGCTGGGTCGTAGCGTAGCTCTATTCTTAACATCTTGAAGAACCTCCATACTGTTTTCCAGAGTGGCTGTACCAGCTTGCATTCCCACCAGTGTACTGAATCTTTTTACTTTGATGTAAGTAATCCCACTTGTTTATTTTTGCTTTTTTACCTTTGCTTTTGGTGTCAAATCCCCGCCCCCCAAAAAAATCATTGCTGAGGCTGATGTCAAGGAGAGGAAGTTTATTACCTCCTATATTTTCTTCTAGGAGTTTTATGATTTTAGGTCTTACACTCAACTCTTTAATCCGTTTTGAGTTCAATAAGTGGTGTGAGATAGTGGTCTAGTTTCATTCTTTTGCATGTAGCTGTCCAGTTTTCCCAACACCATTTATTGAAGATACTGTCCTTTCTCCATTCTATATTCTTGCCTCCTGTGTTGTAAATTAGTTGACCATAATAAGCATGGGTTTATTTCTGGGCTCTCTATTCTGTTTCATTGATCTATGTGTCTGTTTTTCTGCCAATATCATAGTTTTAATTACTATGTATTTGTAATGTAGTTTGAAATCAGGGAGCATGATGCCTCCAGCTTTGTTCTTTCTCAAGATTACTTTGACTATTTGGGTTTTTTTTGTGATTCTAAACAAAGTTTAGAATTGTGCGTTCATGAAAATGCAATTGGAAATTTTGATAGGAATTGCATTGAATCTATAGAATGCTTTGGGTAGTATGGGCATTTTAACAATATTCTTCTAATCCATGAGCATGGCATATTTTCCATTTATTTGTGTCTTCTTTAATTCTTTCATCAGTATCTTATAGTTACCAGTGTACAGGTATTTCACCTCCTTGGTTAAATTTATTCCTAGGTATTTTATTCTTTTTGATAAGATAAAAAATGGGATTTTAAAAATTTCTGTTTCTGATAGTTCATCATTAGCATATAGAAATGCAGAAGAGTTTTGTGTATTGATTTTGTATCCTGCAACTTCACTGAACTGATTTATTCTAACAGTTTTTAGGTGGAGTCTTTAGGGTATTCCATGTATAACATCATATCATCTGCAATAGTTACAGTTTTGCGTCTCTCTTTCCAATTTGGATGCCTTTTATTTCTTTTCCTTTTGTTTTTTCCTAATTGCTCTGGCTGAGATTTCCAATACTATGTTCTTAGAGGAAAAGCTTTCAGTTTTTTACCATTAAGTATAATAGCTGTGGGCTTGTCATATATGACCCTTATTATGTTGAGGTACATTCCCTTTCTACCCACTTTGTTGAGAATTTTTATCATTAATGGATATTGACTTTTGTCAAATCCTTTTTCTCTATCTACTGAGCTGATCATGTGATTTTTTTTCCCCTTTATTTTGTTATTGAGGTATATCGTATTGATTGATTTATGGATGTTGAACCATCTTTGCATCCCTGAATAAATTTCATTTGCTCATGGTATATGATCCTAGTAATGTACTGTTGAGTTTGGTTTGCTGATATTTTGTTGAGCATTTTGCATCTATATTCACCAGCAATATTGGCCTATAATTTTCTTTTCTCGTGGTGTCTTTGTCTTCTGGTGTCAATGCTGGCCTTATAAAATGAGTTTGGAAGTGTTCCTTCCTCTGCTGTTTTTTTTTTTTTTTTTGGAAGAATTTGAGAAGGACTGGTATTAATTCTTCTTTGAATGTTTGGTAGAATTCACCAATGAAGCCATCTGGTCCTGGACTTTTGTTTGTTGGGAAGTTTTTGGTTACTGATTCAATCTCTTTATTAGTAATATATCTGTTCAGATTTTCTATTTTCATGATTCAGTCTTAGTAGGTTGTATATTTTTAGGAATTTGTCCATTTCTTGTAGATTGTCCAACTTGTTGGTATATAATTGTTCATAGTAGTCTCATGATTCTTTGTGTTTTTCTGGTATCAGTAATATCTCCACTTCTCATTTTATTTATTTTAGTCTTCTTTTTTCTTGGTGAGTCTAGCTAAAGGTTTGTCTTTTCAAAAACCAAGCTCTTAGTTTCATATATCTTTTCTATTGCCTTTTTAGTCTCTACTTCATTTATTGACACTCTGATCTTTGTTAGAATCTTTCTTCTACTAAGTTTGGGTTTCATTTGTTCTTTTTCTAATTCATTGAGGCATAAAGTTAGGTTGTTAGAAATTTTTCTTAAAACTTTTTTTTTTTTAAGATGTATTTATTTGAGAGAGAGAGTGCGTGGGGGAAGGGGCAGAAGGAGAGAGAGACAAACAGACTACCTGCTGAGTGGGGAGCCTGATGCAGGGCATGATCCCAGGACCCTGAGATCATGACCTGAGCCAAAATCAAGAGTAGGACACTCAACCGACTGAGTCACACAGGCGCCCCAGATAGAGATCTTTCTTGTTTCTTCAGGTAGACATATATTGCTGACAACTTCTCTCTTAGAACTGCTTTTGTTGCCTAAGTTTCATAAGTTTTTATTATTACTCTTCCATTTTCATGTGTTCCAAGATGTATTTTGATTTCTTCTTTGGCTATGCAGGGTAATTGTGGCTCCTATCAATCCAGAAAACCAAGTTTAAAGTTTGAGATTTCATGGGCTTCCTAGGGAATTTGAACCTAGACTGTAAATCCATGAGAGGCCTGTTCCATTTCTGGATTATCCAAACCCTTAGGTTGTAGTCTCTTGGGGTCTTAGTTTATTATAAACAGTATCTCCTGTTAAAATCCTCTTTTTGGAAGTTCTGGGCTTTAATTTCTATACTCCCTTAATGATGGTTTCTTAATATTATGAAATTCCTAGATGATCAGACTTTTAAAAAATAATATGAATGAGGATCCACATAAATCCATGTTGCCACTTTGTTTTTAATATAGTTTTTAGATATCTTTTAATGCATAGGTATTTGTTTCCAACTCCTTCACTCTCTTTGCAATTTATTTGATAAAGAACTGTTTGATCTAGAGAGTTTCCCACAGAGTGCTTTTTGTTTAGTTTATTGCATCTCTGTGCTATAGTGTGTACCTCTTCTCCATATACCTTGCGCATTAGCTTGCGCAGGCTGCCATAACAAACACCACAGACTGGGGGACTTAAACAACAAATTTGTTTCTTTACAGTTATGGAGGCTAGAAGTCCAAGATCAAGATACTGGCAGGACTGGTTTCTTCTAAGGACCTCTCTTCCTCACTTGTAGATGGCCCTCATTTTCCAGAGTCTTTACCAGGTCTTCCCTCTGTATGTTTTTGTGTCCTAATCTCCGATTCTTATAAGGACACCAGTCATATTGTAATAAGGCCCACCCCAATGACCTCATTTATCTTCAATTTGGACTTTATCTCCAAATACAGTCACATTATGAGGTGCTGGAGGTTAGGACTTCAATATAAGAATTTTAGGAGGACATGATTAAGAATTAACACCTGGAGAATTGGTTGCATCTAGAGACTTGATCATTTCTTTTTATTTTTTAATCAAAGTAACTTCATGAATGATGTTATATTCTTCCATAGGTAGTCACATAATGTTTGTTTGCTTTCTTGGTGGTATAGAATAGTAGGGAGTAAGGTAAATAGTATTAATGTCTAGAAATGGGCATGCCTTTTCTCTGTTAGGGGATTGAGTCAGTAAAATCAGCAGTTGATCAGTACACCATGAACTTCAAATTCTTTTAATTGTATGCTGCTGTTGCCCTGTGTTTAGGTCAGTGGTATGAGTATCAGAGGGTTTTTCCCAGTGTTTTTCCTCTTCCCTTAGGCTTTCAGTCGCTCCTGTATGTCTGCGCCATGAAGAGAGTCTTTCTAAAGAAAGACTCTGAATGTTGCTCATCACTTGATGGTAGGTTCGTGGTGGGAGCAGTGAGGGGTTTTCTGTTGTCTATGTTCAGCCTCAGTTTTAGGGAGTCCCTGCATATCTTGAAGGGGGCTTTTTCAGCATTTTTGCTCTTTCTTCTTTTCCTTTTGGCAACCAACCTCTATCTTGTCTTTTGTATTTGGCCCTGGGCAGTTTTCTGCTCCCTCCTCAGTGGTAGCATATATCAGCTTAATGTAGGATTCTGGGCCCAACATCTTTTCCTGCCCCTGCCCCCGTGATGTAGGGTTTTTTTCTTTCTACCTCCTCCTCCAGCCACCAGGTGTCTTTTGCCTGTGACTTGGGGCAAAAGTCCTCTTTGATGCTTTTACTTTGGAGAAGAGAAGGGTTTGGGGAAGCAGGCAATGCTTAGTGCTTATTTCCCAGCACCAGCTGATTACCGCCCACAGGTCTGTACTAGTTTCTTCAGAGCACCCAGTAGAGGCCTTTGTTAGAGTTGCAAGTGAATGCTGTCACTTGGCCATTAACCTTCTGTTAAATTTGTAGTTGGTTTCTTTCTCCTGTGCTCTGCTAAAGGTGAAACAGTCTTGAGTCCTCTCTGTCCTTGGAAGGGCTTGGTCCTCTTTGGAACCCAGATTACTTCATTATTATCTAACCTCAGCTCTCTAGTGGATTAAAAAAATAATTTTATAGATTATTCATTTTTTTTTGAGTGGGAGTGGGAATCTGCAGCTTTCTACATTTTAGTGGGAAGCAGAGAAAAAAACCTCTTTATGTCTTTTTGAATCTTAAAATTTCTTTTTCAGTTTCTACTTTTCTTGAAGGATTTTTTTTTTCCTTGAAGGATTTTTGTTTACTCATCCCATTTTTAAAAATTAACTTTTATTTCTAATCTTGTTCCAAGTTATCTGAATTCTGATTATTCTAATGTTCTTTTATATCTAATATCTTTTCAAAAGTTTCCTTTTGGCTCATTTTGAAATATTAAGCTACATAATGTTCATCTATTCATGGGTGTGTCTTTTCTTTCATTCTGTTTTTTAAATAATTACTTTTTACAGGATTCAACCACCATCCTATCCTGTTAATAATTTTTATGTGAAATTAGTTTTCCTGAACTTTTAGGAGTAGATGAGTTGGGATAACATTTTCAGTTTCCTGGATCTAGTGATCCCTATTACATTATTTTCATGAAGTGTTCAAAAGTATGGTCTCATACAGGAAAATTCTTGGTCTCTTCTCCCTCCTCAATTTTATCTCGTGTTCCTGCTTGCTTGCACACTAGCTCTCTCACATGTCCTTTCTTTCTCCTCCTTTCCCCCCCTCCTCTTCCTGTCTCTATTATCCCTGTCATGCTCAATTTGAATTATCTTGATGGGAGTTTCTTCTCATTGGGGTGAACTGAAATTCTAGTCCTTTCAGATCTTACCTTGCCTTGCTCCCATAATTAGAGTATGCAGAACCTTCTCCTAGTTTCAGCTGTTCTCAGGAATACCTATTGGATATTTTAGGGTTTCTCTTTATTCAAGCTCATCTGATACTTCTCAGACACTTGTTAATGCCATGTAGCACATGTAGCTTTGGTGGTTTGTTTCTTTCTATTCATATTTTGGGGTTTGTGAAGGTATCTTAACACCTACTTTTTTGGTAGATCTTGTTTGTGGATTTTGGTTTTGTTATTCTAGTCTTTCTGTTTTCATGCGGGCAATTATGAGAGATTTTAAAAGTTAACTTCTGCTTTCTGTTATAGTTAACTTAATTTCACCAGAATTTCATTATCCTCTCTTGAATGATAGTTTAGCTGGGTATAGAAATCTACATTGCCCTTTCTTTTCTCTCAGCACCTCATGGCAGTTATTCTGTAGTCTCCTGTATCTGTTATTGCTGATAAAAAAAAAAAAAAAAAAAAAAAAAAATCTGCTCATGGCTAATTGTTTTATCTTTACCAAATATTAAATGTAAAAATTGTAAAAGCCACCAAGGAGGAAAATAGCTAACCCATTACCTATAATTTCACTGAAGTGTGTCTCATTGTGGACTTACTTAATTCATCCTCAGTACACTATATGTACTTTCAATCTGAAAAGTATTTTTCCATTCTGGAAAATGACCATGTCATTATCTCTCTGATGATCACTTATTAATTGAATTCAGTTTCTATATTTTTCATATATAGTACTTTTAATTTATTTTCTTTAGTTATACCTGTTTGCTTTTGTTTCACAATTAGTAGTTATTAATGGATCATAGGCCATTAGATTTTAAGTAAATCCATCTACTGATTATTAAGTTCTTGGTTATCTTGGTAAATTTTTTTCATGTGATTTGGAATTTTTGGGGGGGGACTTAAGTGAAAGGTTTTTTTCCCCTCATATCTCTTTTTTATATTCACTTATCCCTCAGTAGTGGCTTTGCAGTTGCCTCTGCACTGGCCTTAAAAGGTTTGGTGAAAGTTACCCATGAAATATTCTGGGCATGTTGCTTTTTTGGGAGGAGAAGGGGATGTTTACTTATAGAGCTCTTTGATAGCAATGGATGTTTTTAAAGTTATAGGGGATGCCCTATAAGTCAGACCCATTAACCTGAGCTCTAAAAGTCTGCATCTTTTATTCTATACTTCATTATTTTGCATTTATACATAGTGTATGGAAATTTCTTCACCGGTCTGAGATTTTACAGACAGAAAATCATAAAAATATTCCATATATATATTTTTCTAATGAGCCAACCAAAGAAACCAGCTGGTAAAAACTGAAGGCAAATTTCAGACTTCATAATTATTGAATACTCTCTACTAGGGTTATATTCTGATGTTCATTCTAGGTTTGGTGTGAGGCCTGGCTTTCAAATGTTCTACAAACATTTCTATTTTGATTAGAAAACCATAACCATGTAACTCTTTTCAAATAACTACTTAATGCCATCCTTTAATTTGGTGAAAACTACAAAGAGTTTCGACTGGTACTTCTAAATACCTAGACTGTTTTTTATTGCAATTATTTTTTTTTCCTAAAAAGCAAACATTTGCCTTGTATAGTTTTTAATCCTATCACATTTGATTTTTTCATTGATTCTATTTTCCTTTACTCTCTGCTGAAAAATATTCTCCCTTACTTTCGGGCTTGGGACTGAAAAATTTTTAAAGTGTTTGAGCCCCATTATATATAATTTGAACTGTACTCATTTAAGACCTCTCTTCCTATTAAAAATCATAAAGATGAATGTGACGACCCTTTCCTTTATTTATTCTTTAATTTACTCAGTCATTCAAACATTAAATATAAATGTAGGATAGCAAGTGATCTAAGCATAAAACATATACATGTATCATTGCCAAAAAGACATTATGTGTATTACCATAAGGGGTCAGAAAAGGGTCTGGGAGGATGTGATAAGATGTCATGGAATAAGTGACATTGCCAAACCTTTAAATGTAGAGGGGAAAGTACAGGGTGTGTTTGGAAGGTAGGCTAGTTTTAGTGGAGTAGATTATTTACAAATAAGTATAGTGGGAAAGGTACCCTGGAACAAATCTTGAGTTTGCAAAGCAAGTAATGAGTTAACACCTTAAGAATTTTATGTATTATGGATGTATTATATACCCAATTTAATTAGAAACAGATGTTTGCCAAAATAATAAACATACAAAAAAAAAACAAACTATGATTTGAGTTTAGGAAGAATAACTAGTTCAGTGCTGGGGACTGATTTTTATTATTCCTTTGTATTAGTGCAATGAGTTCATCTCCAAGTGTGAGCCACACTTCCAAATTAATGGATCTCCTTGAGCCACACTTAGGTGTCCTGAAAAATGATCTGAGTGAATCAAGACCATGAAATGGAAGTGTTTTGTTTCATTTTGTTTTTAAGACTTAAATAACTTTACGAATAGTGATAGCCCTTATAGTTAAGTGGGAAGACCTAATATAGTCTTTTACCATCAGAAATACATCTACTGCCATGGTGTGACTTTGAAACCTAAGAAATGGTTTTCCCATTCTACCTGGCATTATGGTATGGCAAAAAGTGGCTAGAATTTGTGCATTTACCTACCCTTCTTCCACCTCTGATTATTGTGATTAAGGAAAAGGATGAATTAGTTAGAATCTTTATCCTAAGAGTTACCATGTCATGTTCAGAGAAGTCTGCTGGGGAAATAAGACTCCTATGTTAATTCAAACCTTTTGGGAAATTTCATAAGCGTAGATAGCACTGTAAAAAGGAATACAGGACCTTACTTGCATATATCTAAAAACTAAATTTGACTTTTGCTTCCAGCTGAGATGGAGTAACAGAGACCAGACTTAACCTTCCCAGCTGAAACAACTAAAAAGACAAGACAAAATACATGAAAGAATGGTTCTTGAGTCATTGAACATCACACAGTAAAGGACAGTGATTGCTGAGAGATGAGAAACAAACAAGGTAAGCCCTATGATTATTCCATCTTATTGTGTTGAGACTGTTTCCAGGCCACAGCACAGGGTATGGAACCTAGGTGGAACCCAGCAGACTCTGACTTAGGAGATAAAGCTGAGTCTGGGGAAAACAAGGCAGCCAGAATTTGCAGGACACAGTACCAGAAAAGAGAGACCTCTGGAGATCTTTACAGGGTCTCCCACAAGTATTCACAAAAGAGCTGACCAGTGCTTCCATGTTAGTAAACTCTGTAAGGCTGGGAAAGAACTAGCCCAAAGGATAAGATGGAGCAGCACCTGATGTTCACACAGATTGGTAAAGTTCATGGGGCATTTTTTTTCCATGAGACATTTGAGTAGAGTTCTCAGAAGGGTCCTTTGCAGTAGTAGGGAATAACTAGCCCTCAACTAAATAGTGTTTTCATCCTACCCAACAAAATTAAAAAAACAAGACCCACAGGGATCAAACTGTTTTCAAATCACATAAGTACATCACATAACAAACTGGAAATTTATAGGAATACAAAAATATCTACTCAACAAAGCAAATTCATAATGACTAGGATCTAATCAAAGATCGGCAGACATGCAAAGAGGCAGGAAAACACAACTCATAATGAGGAGAAGAATCACTCAATTGAACCAATGTAAAACTTACATAGATATTAGGATTAGAAGAGGATGACAGTAAGGCAATTATTATAACTGTATTTTCATGTTCAAAAGTTACATAGAGACATGGAAGATATAAAAAGCTCTCAAACTTCTAGAGATGAAAATGGTATGAGATGAAAAAACACACTGGATGAGATTAATGGCACATAAGAAGAAAAGATAAGTGGACTTGAAGGCACAGCATTGGAAACTATGGAAAATGAAGCCCACAGAGAAAAAAGTAACCCCCTGCCCTCTCCCCAGCTCCCTCCTCCAATGAAACCAGAGCATCAGCAAGCTATAGGTTAACCTCAAATGGCTGAACATATATAATTGGAATCCCTGCAAAAGGGGGGCGGTGGGAAGCAGGGGGGAAAGGAAAATATAGTTGAAGAAACAATGGCTGAAGAATTTCCATTTTTGATGAAAAGTAATACCCCAGAGATCCAAGAAGCTCAACAAACCCCAAGCATAAGAAGTAAACCCCAAAAAACAGAAGTAAAACTACACCAAGGTACATCATAATCAAAACATGATGTGATAAAACTAGTGGTAAAGAAGAGAATCTTAAAAGTAGATAGAGGAAAAAAATTATTAAAAAATAAGGATGACAGCAGATTTCTTGTTGGAAACAATTCATATGAGGCATCACTGCAGCAACGGCTTTACAGTTTTGAAAAAACAAATCAATTCAGCTGATTACAAATCAGATTTTGAAAATTATTCACTGTCAAGCTTAGAACCATGTAACAAATCGAATGCAGACACCCTATGATGAAATCCTATCTATAGGTAATATGTCAAACTGCATTTAAAGGTTATTATCCTCAGAGAAAAGGAAAAATCACCCACCAGTCATCCTCCATAGCTTTTACTAATCCTCTCATACCAGTGTCTGTACTCTTATTTCCAGTACCATCACTGTTTTAAAAATGGATAAAGTTCACAGATGGAACTATAGCTATCTAAAGCCTGTATCACTGATGAGTTCTTATATGCAGAGGCTATCATGGAAACATTCTATTCGAACCTTTTCTCTGTGCTGGTTTTTTTTTCCACTTGTTCCCATGCCTCTCCCAGATGTTTATTTTGTAGGTTACTAGAATAATAGTATTTTTAAAACTCTTCCTGTGTTTGGGGGTGGAAAGATCCTCTTGCTACATTCCCTTGTGTGTATTCTTCTTTCAGTTTTGTCTCACATACAGTTCATTCACTCTCACAGTCTCATTTTATTTATTTATTTATTTTTTTAAGATTTTATTTATTTGAGAGAGAGAGAATGAGAGATAGCACGAGAGGGAAGAGGGTCAGAGGGAGAAGCAGACTCCTTGCTCAGCAGGGAGCCCGATGTGGGACTCGATCCCGGGACTCCAGGATCATGACCTGAGCCGAAGGCAGTCGCTTAACCAAGTGAGCCACCCAGGCGCCCACTCTCACAGTCTCATTTTAGATGCTACAGCTCCTAAGCTGTGTATCTGAACCACCTCAAAACAGGCTGTGGCAGTGGGCAAATTGTCCCAACTTACTCCTTTTTCTCTATTCTGTAACCCCAGACATTTATGCTGCTCACCTGTCAAGGGATGATAAAGAACGACTATGTCCACTTTTGCAAACAAAAGCAAATTAAAGCCATTCTTTCTTCTGACCAAATTAATCACTAGAAATGGGGCACCAAGAGACTGAAATGCAAGCTCCTGTACTGTATTCCTGTACAGTTCTGAGCAGAACCTCCCTGAGGGGCCTCTGGATCCTCTGAGATATGTATGGACAGGGAAGCATCAGATATAAACATAAGACAAAGCCTTGATGGGACTGATTTATACAATTGCAGCCCCCAAACCCTCTGTGAATTAAAGCAAGACTTAGCTGCAGTCCCAAGGGACCTACAATAAGAGAGACTTGGAGAGTTAAAACTGACAAAAATATTAGCAACAGATATTTATTACTCAGTATGTACCAGGCAGTGTTCAAAACATTTTCGCATATATTGTTTAATCTTTGCAGCAACCCTGTGAAGCAGGTACCATTATCCTCATTTTACAGTGGGAATAAATAACACAATCAAGGTCACAGTGCTGGAGCCAGAATGAACACCATTAGTCTGATTCCTGAGCCCACACTCTCAACCACTCTTCCTTAGCACCTCTCAGGAAATCGGGGGGTGTGGGGGGGAAGAAGGAGCACTGGACAAAGGATAAACACATGGTTAGTGCCTGTTCCCCTCGCTCATTACCTCCCTCTCCTGAATGCCTGGGATGTCACCCACTTTGCTTACCTTGTAGATCATTTTAAGGAACAAGCAAGAAATAATTTTCAAAAGTACTTTTCAAGTGTTATGCAAATATAAGGTATTATAGAGGGGGTCTAAAAGACAGCAACATATAAGGCTGCTTAAGAAAGAGTAGTGTATGGAGAATGGGAAGACAAGGAAGAGCAAAGGTCAAAAAGAAGTATTTGGGGGCACTTGGGTGGCTCAGTCGTTAAGCGTCTGCTTTCGGCTCAGGTCATGATCCCAGGGTCCTGGGATCGAGCCCCGCATTGGGTTCCCTGCTCAGTGGGAAGCCTGCTTCTCCCTCTCCCATTCCCCCTGCTTGTGTTCCCTCTCTCACTGTGTCTCTGTCAAATAAAATCTGGAAAAAAAAAAAAGTATTTGGCATTACACGGAGGCAGAGAATATTTACTGATGCCTTCCTTAGCTGCTACTCTCAGCTGCTTCTTTGTACTCATTTCTTAGCCTGAAGAATCTTGGCCCAAGAGTAAAACTGTTCATCTGAAAGTTCCTATTCCCATGTTAAGGGATTCATAAATTGGATTACATAGTCTCTTTGTTCCATATAGGATAAGAAATGAAGCAGTCATAAAGGATCAAGAACAAATTTATTTTTGCACCTATAATTTAAAAACTCAAGAAGATAGACTGAGAGGAATCTAAACTAATTGGCTAAGACATCTTAAAAACATGTGCCTTTAATTTAAAAAAGGATGAAAGAGGAAGGGAGGGAAGAAGGAAGGATGGAAAGAAGGAAAGGAAATACCCACCTTTGCTGTGAAGTAAAAAGTAATGGAAAGCTGCCTCTACTTTAATGGCCTTGAGAGTACTAATTTCTTTACAAGTTTTGCCAGAGTCTTGGCTGGTCCACCCCCAGCAGTAACGTACAGAGCCTGAGTGAGCACATGTGTCCTGCTGTAATTAAGGCTGCAGAGCAGAGCGGCAGGTGCAAACTTCTCATCCTTCAACTTGACTCTTAAACTGCTTGTGCTCTTGTAACTTAAAGTCTAAACTTGTTAAAAGTGAGATTTGGAAGGTCATTAGTCTATAACAGGAGCTAGGCACTACAGACATTTCTTTAAGGCAAAATTAGAAACAGCTACCTAACACATATCAGCCGTTTTAAGATGTTGCCGTTTCACATTTTCCAGGGGGGAAAAACTATTAATTCCAAGGAGATTAATATCCACATGAGCATGATATTGAAGCCAGATTGGAAGCCTTCTTTTCCCTTAAGAAAAAGCTTTTCTAGTAACAGAGTCCCTTGCCCAACCCTCTTTCAATGTATTTCAGGTGCTTAGAGATTTTCTGATACAAAGGGCTCAACCATCACTGAGGTTTTGTCTTATTTTCTTGTTAAAAATTTATCTGTAGAAGCATTTGAATTGTAGTCACTTTCCTTGAAAGAGCTGAGGCAGCAAAACCCCTCTGCAAAATAGTTCCATTTAAAATGTTTCAAAGTGATCCTGCCAGATCCTAAAATAATTATAGCTTAGAAAGGCAGACGTGGCTTTGGGTCTGAACAATTTTTATCATCCTGTACCTTTTCGTGGGGTCAGAAGAACGATCAGTGACATAACTGTGTGCCAGGAAAACATACTGACATAGAAACCATGTGCTCCTATGGGAACACCCAAAAGAAAGGTACAATGCCTGGGGAAAGACCAGGGTTTTATTAGGGATAGTATTAGGGATACTACTTGTTTGGCACAGAGGTTCTAGCATTGGCACGGGAACCGACGTTTCCTTTCTGAGCACTAGCAATGCCTGTGCCAGTTGTAGAACGCTTTGAAATTTGTAGCGAATAGGGTCACTGCCTCTTCTTGAATGCCTGCTCCCGGAACTAAGGAAAAAGACTTGGTTGACAATGGCTGTCAGAGCCAAGAGAGGAGGATTTCATAGCTTAACTCCTGGGGTAGAAAAGACCTCTGTTGGCCAAGGGCAGATGCCACAGACCTTGCAAGGACACAGCTAGCCTGCAATGCTGTCCAAACCCAGCTACTAGAGTTTTGTAAATTATTTATCAGCTGTGGCTCTAAATTAGAGATGAATGGAAGGCCTTTGGGCCTGATCTTGGATATACTCCTTATTAATGAATTTCAGGCATTTTGTGCTGTAAGAGAGAGTTTTTTATAAGAGGACTCTTGTATGTAGGAATGACTAACGCTATTACTGTTTTGCAGACTGTTCTTATCTCAAATTCTGCTCTAAAAGGCGTTTAGAAAAGTCCTTTGATAGGAAAGGTAAATGTAGTGGATCACCCACTTAATTCAACTTACCTTTCATATCCTTCTGTCATAAACAGTGGATCCAATTCCCATCTCAGAAAAGTTTAACTTACCTCTCTTCCAGCCATCAGCAAAACTTACTTGCTCATGGTTGTGCCAAGTGTCCACAATTCTCATAGAAACATTTGGAAAAAAAAAAAAATACAGGTACTATTAAGGCTCTCGAGGGTCAAATATTACCCAAGCTGTCAGACTTACCCTTCTCAATGAAATAAGCTAGTCAGCACCACGGCCAAAACTTGCTGCACTTTCATGAACGCCAGAAGATAGGAAATACAAGGACACTTAGAAATACTAAAGAGCTATGTACCTTGGATTAAGTACATGCAACCTCAAGATACTGTTCAAATTTACACTTTGCCAGTATCAATCTCTTTCTCTCTCACACATGCGCACACACAAAATCTGAGGGCATAAGACAAGAACTTTTGCTCATATTTTTTTAATGTATCACAATGAGCAGGAAACATACTTGATGAAATATTTTCAAAGGAGTATATTCAATTACCATCTACAATCAACTTAACTATGACAACAAAGTTTTTGTGACAAATTTTTTTTTCAGTTTGAAAGTTCCATGTGGTTCTGTTTGTTAGTCTCCATGTATTTTGGTACAGTTCGAGATCAGCATTGTTACAGTAACAAAAAAAGCTAACAAGACTACATTATAGAAAAACACCAAGAACATCATTTTTGGTTTCACTTGCTCTATTTTTTTTTGTTTTTTTGTTTTTTGTTTTTTTGTACATTGCAAAGGCTGTTCATATACCTCTTCACCTCAGGGTCACGTTCATTTATGCTTTCTTTCCTACCCAAACTTGCCCCCCTCCCCCCAAGAAAGTAAACAAACAAAAAAAACTAGTCAAAGCTTTGTTTCACAGTGGGCAGTATCTCAGCGCCAACAAACAACCAACTCAATTTATGCTTCTATTTAAAATGTTTTAATTTAATTTATTTAAAAAAAATATATGTCCATGAACATCAAGTGCACTGGCTTGGGTCACTGCCTCTCTCTCCTGCAACTTCCTGCCATGCCTGATAAACTCAGGTTTAAACACATGCCGTCTGTTTTACTTTATTTTCAATCATGTAAAACTTTGGCCACATTCATCTCTTTAAATAGCTTTTAATTAAAAAAAAAAACTTCCTAGATTTATTAAACTTTTCCATGTGTGTGTGTGTGTGTGTGTGTGTGTATGTTTCCTTCTTAAGTTTCTTTTTGGAAGGATGGAGGAAGGATGGTTGAAATAAGTTCCATTCGGTGGGTTCATATGGTGCCATGACTGAATGGTGTCAAGCACCAACCCACTCTTTGGAGTATTTGAAAAAAAATCAAACAAACCAACCAACCAACCAAAATATGAAGTGTCAATAGAGGTGAAGAACTAATTTAAAAAGTGAGTTGAGATATCCTGTTCAGCTACCTACTATGCAACAGGAGTTAAATTCGCCTAGTAAGACCAATCTAAACAGTTGCGCATTGTAGTGAATTCATGCTTTGTAAATGATACCAGTCACAGCCATAGCGGATGTCAACCCACAAACATCTAACTAGCTCATATTTGACGTCTAATTGTCACCATCACTGACTGCTTTGCTACTTCTGAGTTAATGCTGAGAATTTTTTTCTTTTTTGAATGAACATATATGTGGGTGGTAGAGTTGTAGAGGAAAGCATCAAATGTGCAACCCACTCCAGGATAAAACAATCACATAACCCCTCTGAGAAACACTGGTGGGTGGAAGCATGCTTAGCCAATCTACCCAACCACCTTGCTGTTGCCAAATATACCCACAGGTCAAGGCATGGCATAACAAAACACTGACAGTCACTCTGCCTCACAGAGGGAGGATGGCATAGTAGCTCAAAACAAATAAACAAACAAACAAACGAAACACCATTGTGGAGGGGGTGGCAAAATTACAAGGAAATGAACTTAAAGTTGAGGGGAGAGGGAAAGGGATAGAAATTGCACTATTACCAAGCAATATCATTTTTAAAAACAAAGTTTTCAGAAAAAACCTAGCAGAATTTGACATGTAAAGCTAGTGTTAAATTGTTAATTAATTGGTATCACATAGAGAACCAAAAACAAAAACAATTTTTTTTCTATATGATACAGACACAGAGTAACATACAACAGTTAAATGGCAAAAAATATATATATATTTCATAGAGTTACAAACAAGATAAAATAATGGAAAACAAAAAACTGTACAACTTTAAAATTTAAAAATGTTCATCTCAAACACAGGGAGAAATACAAGAATTCTTGTTAAAAGAAAATAGTTTGTTAAAACAGCAAATGTTTTTGTGTACTTGTTTTTGACACCTTATGCTACAACTGGATACTGGTATGAATAGTTAGATGGTACTCTTTAGTATTTCTACTTAAAAAAATTAAAAAAAAGGAATTTGCACTGTGCATCAGCCTAGTTAGAAATATATACAACAGTTCAGGATCTACTCTTTCATTAAACCAAAAACAAATTCATAAAAATAAAACAGTCCCGGCTAAAAAAGAGAAAAAAGAAAAAAAGAAATCCATTTTCAGATCTTGGAATGCTCCAGTCTTTTGCAAAGTCGTTGAGTGGCTTCAGCACTGGGGAAAGAAGCCCGAAAGATGACCAATGGAACCTGCATTCACAGTCTTCAAAGTTCCCTTTTGAAACATAAGGAAGAGAACGAAGGGGAGAAGGATTTCACACTTTCGGGGCAAGGGGAGATTGTTTCTGTTGATGTTTGGCTATGAAAGTGAAAAGCAAAGCATCTATTTGTCTCCAAAATCTACATTTTAGCAGCACAAAGTTTTCCTTTCAAAGTTCAGACCGTTGTTTTAAGATGAGAAAGGGTGTATGTTGCGTTGTGTTATGTGTTACAGGAATACAGATATTAACATAAATACAAGTGCCTCACATACGGTTCCTTTTTGCTCTCTGTACCTTGCTATCTGCTTCTTTGTTGGCTGCACTCTGGATCACTCGCCGCTCAGACTGCCTAACACAAGGACAAAACTTTGAAGTAAAAAATGTGTCTTTTGGTATATGGAATTGTCATTAACAGTTGCCTCTCTGCTTGCAGAAGAAGCACATAACAACCTGGGAATCTTTTGTTTTACTCTTTCTTTTATTAAACTAAGTCTTGTTTGTTTAAATCAGAAACAAATTCTCAAGTAACAAGAACCCTTTCCCTTTTTTCTGCATCAGCAGTGAAAGGGTGTGTCTTTGGATTTTATTTAAAGCATGAAATTTCTTTTTCTGAGAGGAAAGAAAACAAAAACAAAACCCCTAACCAAAAACTTTTTTAGAAAGAAAAGCACACAGCCCAATTACACAAACCAAAACAAATGCTTTAGTTTAGGAAAAGAATATTTGAAGCATCTACCAAACAAGGAGGAAAAGAAAGGATAAAAAGAAAAGCTAAAGGAAGGATAAATAAAAAATAAATGGCACAAGGCTTACAGACATAGGTAACTAGAATTATATGCCTTTAAAAAGTTTCAACTCCCCAACCAAAAATAATCTGTGAGGATCCTAATGACCCCTAGAACCTTTTGAAATTCTTTCTTTAGTTTTATAAAATAATTCTGCAGCTACCCTCTAAGAAATGAAGGCAGCTACCTTAAGTGGGAGATTATAGGGTGGGAGGAGGAAAGAAAGTGGAATTAAGGGACAAAGGGGAGAAAAGCTTAGGCGAATCAACGGATTGCAATCTATCTGCTAGGAATGAACAAGACAACATCAAATGAGGAGCTGTCAGCTGGACCATACAAAAAGCTAAATGTACACAAAAGGTTTTTTTTTTTTCCTTTTAAATCTACCATACTGCTTCAGTTCATTTCCAATGCAACAATCTACTCAACACCAAAAATGGTCATATCTATCATAAATACAGAAAGTCAGTTTTTAAAACTTATTTTTTTAAGCTACAAGTCCTCAACACTCTGTGTGTGGGTTTTTTTTTTTTTTTCTGAAAGTGGGAGTGCTTAACTTTTCCCCTTGAAATTGGCTTCAGCAGAAAAGCTATCCTTTAAATCCCCAGAAAGCTAAAGCAGTTCACATTGTTTTTCTCAAATACTTTCTGCCCGTTTTTAAATTAACAAAACAAAAAATCTTTTCTGGAACAAAAAAAAAAAAACTGAAAAAATAATATATTATAAAACAATGATTCTGAAAACAGAACAAAGTGTGAGCGATTGACCTGAGAATAAAAAGACATTACATTTCTTTTTTTTCTTTTAGCAAGCCATTGGTATCTGAATGCTAAGATAGCAAGAAATTTAAAACTGTAACAAGGTGGACTGCTTTCCCATACAGTGCATGCCGGGCTCCTCCTGTGCTATCAACGTGGGGTGTTTATTGAAAAGGGGCAAATATACAAGGGGTTTAAGCTCCAAAGACATTAGGGAGGCCCTGCGGACTTCTGTTTCCCAGACCAATAGTACCTTCAAAAGGACACAATGTAACAGGGTTAAGGTTTTTTTTTTTTTTTTATATTAAAAGAAAAAAGAAAAGACAAGAATGTAAAATCACCGGCATAGATAGGTATATGGGAAAACAACCCACGCTTTTTCTTTTTTTTCCTTTTTTTTTTTTTTTTTTTGGTTAGAAGCTTTGGAATTGCAGTTAGTCTATTTTTGAAATTGGTTTCTTATTAATCTTTTTATTTAAATTCATTTGTTTGTATTGTTCATCTTCAAAGCTTACAATCTGAAGGTGTCCGTTCCTACACTGGTCAGACCACTGTCCTTGGGGCAGCTGGGGTCTTTGGGACCCTCCACCGGGCTCGCCGGTCCGTCGGACTTTTGGCTGAGATCCGTGTCAGACTCCTCCGAATAGTCGTCTGTTGGCATCGAGGGCTGAACCCCTGAGGTGCTGCATGAACTTGAGGTAACCGTTGAAGATGAGGAGAGAGGAGGAAAAGAAGGGGGCTTCGCGGCCGAAGCCCGGGAGACCACTTGCGGCCAAGACTTCCTGGAGGCGTGGGGGGAAGCGGAGGACGAGGAGGGGGCGGCGGCCGACGGGGGAGGGGGGCTGTCGTTTGAGTGAGCGGCAGACTGCGAGGTAGATGCGGTGCTAGGATCGGGGAAGCAGGCAGAGTGAGGTAATAAACTAGGGTGCTCTTTGGCGTTTCTTGCTGCTCTCGTGATTGTTCTGTGTTTGTGCAAGGCCGACTCGAGATGTTGACTCAGAGCTTCCTCCCCACAGAGCGCGCTCTCGCACGCCAGGCAGTGGTACGAGCCGCCGCCACTCCCGCCGCCGCCGCCGCCGCCGCCGCCGCCGCCGCCGCCGCCGCCCGTGGGGACGTGAAGCACCATCTCTTGCAGGTTCACCACAGACTGGCCGAAGAAGCAGAGGGACTTCAGGTGGCTCCTCGCCGCCTCCTCGTCACCGAAGCCCGCCTGGCACTTGCGGCAGACCAACTTGTACTGCACCTTTGGAACAATGAAGGGGTCGTAGAGGGAGTCCGCACTTTTGCTTTCTGCTTCTGGCTCTTCGGGGGGTTTCGGCAGGAGGGGGGACACCTCACGGGGTGCGCTTTTCTGCTCTTCTGGTTTGGGGGATTCTTTGGCAGGGTCTTTGTCTGGGGAAGCAGCCCCCTGGGGGACTGGGGTTTGGCTTGCTTTGGGCTGCTGCTGCACTTTTTGCTGCTGCTGCTGCTGCTGGAGCTGCCGCTGCTGCTGCTGCTGGATCGCCTCCTGCAGACTCTGCTGGTATTGCTGGTACTGCTGCAGTAGGGAGCCCGGGGACAGCCCCATCAGGGCCTGCGACAGCGCGGGGCTGTAGGGGAACAGGCCTTCCATGCCATACATAGGCTGCAGGTACCCGCTCTGCAGGGCGCCAGGGATCTGGGGGGCATAGTAAGGAGAGAAGCCTGGTACAAAGTAAGGAAGGAACTGGCTCGTGAGCAACGCTGTGGGGTCCGAAGTCAAGGCTGCCTGCAGGGCCTGCAGCTGGGCAGGGTCCACGGCATACTCCATGGCGGGCAGCGGGGCTGAGATCGTGGCTGTGGCCGCTGGGGGGGCCTCGCCTTTCTCCTTCTTGGGGACAGGGAGGGGCTCCCCTTTCCCTTTGTGTGCCTTTTCCTTCTCCTTTACCTTCTCACTGTCTTTGTCCTTGCGTTGCTGTTGCTGCTGTTGCGGTGGGAGCTGTGGCGCGGGCGGGGGCTGAGCTGCGGGCGGCGGCGGCTGCACCTGTGGCTGCTGCTGGGGTTGGGGGGGCTGCTGAGGGGCCAGCGCCATGGTGGCTTGTGCTGGGGTCGGGGAGCTCAGCGATGCTGAGGACGGTTTATTTGGTAATCCAGATGTGGGGAGGCCAGGGGAAGGAACTGTTGTGCTGGGCAGACCCATCAAGTTCGGTTTAGGAGACGTTAAAGCTGAAAGAAATGAAGACAGAAAGAACCACAGGTCAGTCTGGGGTGGTGAGGCTGAAGCTCAAGATATTTTACTTCTGTCACTGGCATGAAGTCTGAGATCTCAAGGTTTAAAGTTGAAAGACCCTCTCAAAACCACCATTTTCAATAGAGGGGGGTCTCACCAGAGTTGGACAGCCTTGTATTCTAATCAGTGCCCAATCCTGGGTCAGCTGCCCTACTTCCCCTTTCAGTTAAACAACTTTTAACACCTTCCTGCCACACCCACTAATTCATATGTTCTTTGCCCAGTTCCCCCAACTAGCTGTTTCCAGCTGGGACATTTGAACCAAAGGCCTTCATCAAAGCTCCACAGAAATAGTGTGGCTAAGAGGCCCCACCAGAAGTTGCAGAGGAGAGAGGTAACAGAAGAGGGCAAAATGCAAGAAATCTGGCCAAGCCCCAAGACCATGTGAAGAAACAAATGTGCCTCTCTGGCCTCCGCTGCTACAACTGAATGGATGTGTTTTAAGAGGGCAGAGAGGAGGAGGAGCAATGGGAAGAAACAAAAACAATCCATTCAGGGAAAACTGTCCCATTATTTGGCTCAGCTAGTCTGCTTTAACAAATCTGTTGAAAAATGTAACCATCTAGGAAGATGATTCTGAAGTTTGCTGGAGAAATGAGCATTCTCTTCCTACCCATTTGAATGACATACAGAAAGACTGCAGCTGCTTGAGAACGCACCCCCAGCAAGAGGAGAAAAGCAGTATCAGAAATGGAATGGCCCAAAGTGTTGGTACCACTGCTTTCTAAGCCATCGCTGCAACCTACTCATACTTATGGGTAGCAAAGGTCTTTGAGCAAGTCACCAGGCCCACCTGGGGTACAGCCCCATCTGCAGTCACACTCTGCCTATAAGGCCTTCACCCACTCCAGAGCCTAATATCCTCCCTCACCCATATTTCTCTCCTGGTTTGAGTCTTTTGTTCCAGGGTGATGGAAGATAGCCTTGCTCCTGGTACATCAAGTGGGAGGTGCATTAAGACTAGCAAGGTGGTGGTGGAGGACAGCAAAGTGGGACAGAGAGACCAGATTTGCTGAATGATGAGATGCTGAGAAGAAGTCACAGGCAGTAGACCTCAGATCATTCCATTCACTACACTTACTTAAGACAATGGACCGTATTCATCCCTTCTCTTCAGAGGGCACCAAAATGTAAACTAAAAAATCCCACAGCTCCTCACTACTTCATCTGGACTACCTTCTGCCAGAAAGCTGGGGTTGGGGGGGTTCTGTAATAGGACACTGTCACTGTGAGGAAAAAACAGAGAAGCCCAGACCTGGGTGAAGACAATGTTGGCTTATTACACTGGTGCAGCATGTAAAAACCCTCAAACTTCAGATGAAGAGAACAAGGTTGCCTCAAGGTGCCAATCCCAGAAAAATATCCATTATTGTTTGGAAAGCCAAGGGAATTTTTGTATAGCAGCATTAATTTACTCTTTCAAAACAGCAGATAGGCACCACTGAGGTGAAGTCATCCAATTTCCTCAAAGCACAGAAGGAACTGAAACCAGAAAGAAGTATCTGACTCAGAAAAAGCCGGTAAAGGTTCACTGGTTAAACTGGCATGCACAAGATGGAGAGTGAATGGATTATGAATTCGACAACTTAGGACATGGCTCTTTCTGTCTACATCTAGGCAACAGGCCTGCTCCAAGTTGTAGGTTGGAGCCAGAGCCAAAAGATCAGCGAGGCAAGGAAAAAACATCTAGAGATTTCTCCATCTCTGTGGTATCAGGCTTTCAGGAGAAAGATCCTGGTCAGAAGGCCTTAAACTGACTTCTGTATCTTGAGTAGAAGAGAAGGAAATGGTAAGGATCATTTACAGAATCCTTGCTATATTTACCAAGCTCTGTACTAACCATGTTTGATATAAGCTCAATATATTCTCAAAATAATTGTGGCCTCAGTTTTCTCATCAGCAAGATTAGAACCAAGCAAGGCATTTCATCGCCCTGATACTTGTCATGCACCTCTGGAGTCAGTCAGACTGATGTAGTATGGATTGTGTTTGATACACAGCTGCTATGTGGCCTTAGACCCCCATTGACTCCACGGAACCTCAACTTTCTACAATACATGGTTGTAGGGACTAAATGGAAGGTCATATGGGAAGAGCTTAGCATTGGACCTGACATATTAAATACAAGTTCCTTCCCCCATTCCAGATCCAGTGCTCCTGTGAGCTGTGGTACAATCAGGTAGGTGGTGGTAACTGGGACACACTGGTAACCTGGCTGCCTCTAATAATTAAGAGCATACCTTTCTATCTTGAGTCCACTCTTAGTGGTCAGAACCTGAGTAGCACTAAACATATACCTGTTGACTGACTGGCTCATATTGGGTGTTGTGGAAGGAGCACATAGCACTGGGAGCCTGGAGGCCTGGGTGGGAGCTCTGGCTCCTACCCTAGCTTGCTGAATGGTCTTGACCTCTCTGGCCCTCAGTTTTCTCATCTGTAAAACAAGGGGAATAGATCAGACATTCTAATTTTTTTCACATTATTATGAAATGTTGGGCCATCCCAAGCCCTTCTGCTAAGATTCTGGGCTGCAAGGGTAATTCAGTGCCTAGACGCTTTCCATAGCTTGATTCTTGGCTTATGTCTAGTTGGCTTTAGCATAATTCTGTGACCTTACTTGCCAACAACTATAAGCAATGACTTATAGATTTTAATGCTTTTACCACTTCAACCCCTGGGAACAGGGACCCATTTTCAGGCAAGGAAGCACTCTGAAGGGCTCTCCTTTGGTAAAGTTACACTGGTCAATGCAGGCCTGGGGGGTGGGGGGGAATCTTGCTGACTTGTGCCTAAGTTTCACAGAATCCTGGAGGTCCAATTTAGGAAAGAAAGCTGGCTACAGAGAAGACAGGTGAGGACAGAGGAGGAACAAGAGAGGGACACAGGAAGAACTATCAAACTCCCTATTAATAATAGTAGAAAAATAAGAGTACCAAGTATATGTATGACTGAATTAGGGGGCTGGGGGGAGCAAAGAAAGAGAGATGGGTGAAGGGAAATGAAGGAGTGATGAAGACTCCTAAAAATGAGCATTAATGTTTATTGTCTGTCTGAAGATTCAGAACCATATTGCCCAATACAAGATTCCTGGCCAGGGCATTCAAGCTTGTACAGAAGTAGTCTCATTATAATGAAACTAGTATAACCACTATTGTTCTGGCTAGGTAAGAAGCCCAGGAATAAGGATCCATTTATGAGAGCTTCTTCCTGATAGCAGTTCTGCCAGAATAGCTCTCTAAAAACAGGAGCAGGGACCACCGGTAAGGACAAAGACTTGATTTAAGTTCTCTTGAACCAGTTTCCATAAAGCACGATCCAGAATTAGCTAGGATATTCAAATGTCTTCTATTTTCAACAACTATCTAGATGGGATTGGCAATTTCACAAAGACTGACTAGAAGGGTCTATGCTAGAAACCTTTTTCTTGAAAATAACCCAGGATTTAGGATGCCAGGACCCTCAAGTTCTTCCCTGTAGCACGCACCCTGGTTGTGTTACTGAACACAGGGCAAAGAGAATAATTTCATAGCAGACTGTTCCAACCAGGAGGTCCCATCTCTGAGACTGGGAAGTCATAGAACCACAGCACTGGGGAGACTCAGTAAAAGGGACCAGAAGTTCTGTTGCTGTTAGAAAACTGGAAAGGGAAGCTTCTGCCTATCTGCCCAACATTCAGAGAGTTTGGGTGGTAGCCACAGAACAAAATGCTATTTGGGCAGCTATTTAATGCTGTAAGAATCACCTAGAGCAGAACCCACCTGTGTTGGATGGAGTAAAGCCCGGCAAGGAGGGGCTGTTGAGGCCGGGGAGCAACACAGGAGGAATGCCCTGGAGCGCCGGATATGCTGTAGGAAGGTTAAGAGCCTGAAGAGGGGCATTGTCAAACATGCCTTGCTGCTGAGCTGCCAGTCCGAGGACCTCGTTGGCCTTTTTAATCCGGTCCAACTCTTGTTGAGCCATCAACTGACGTACAGTGGCTGGGTCAAAGTATTCTTTCTCCTTGTCCAACTGGCTTCCAATGGTGTCCTTAACTTTGGAGATATGCTGCTGGGAAAAGATATGGTCACGTACAGACAGCCGAGCGCTGTACTTGATGCCACACAAAGTGCACTCTGTTTTCGGCCCCTCGTAACTTGTTTGGTTTATACCAAAATGCTTGGCCATGCTTAACTTGGACTTCTTTTCTTTTGCCCGGGCATTCTGGAACCAGACCTGAACAACTCTCTTTGGCAGTCCAATATCATTGCCCAGGACCTCACACTCTAGCATGGTGGGCGTCCTGTAGTCATTAAAGCATGACTTGAGGACTTTCAGCTGCAGATTGGTCATTTGAGTGCGAAAACGTTTCTGCCCTGGCCGATCCCCACTGTCTCCAGATTTGCCTGCTGACCCACTTGCACCAGGACTCGGGGAGCAGGGGTCTGCAAGGCTCGAGGTTTCACTGTAGTCCACTGTACCTTCATTGTCGTATTCCTTGCTGTAAAAGCTTGGGGCTGGGCTGACCAGACCAGACGACAACCGATCTTCATACTCAGACATTGCCATCATGGCTGCTTTGGTCAACCCTTCGTTGGGTGCAGAAGAGGATTTGGTTTCAGTTGCTATTCCCGTCGCACTGTCATTATCCGCATTGCCCTCGTCTCCGGTGGTGGTATCCGTGATTGCTGTGTTGACAGAGGAACAGTCGTCGTTGTCCAGCTTAGTTTGGTCAAAGTTCAGATTAACTGAGGACATGGAGGGGCTTTCAAAATCCTCAATTCCCTCCACCTTGATGGAAGAAGGGCTAAGAAGAGTTCGGGGAGACAAGTCCATGGTTTTACTCACAGGTGAGAGGGGGACACCTTGGCCGTCACTACTGCTTGGGGGTAGGTGGGAAAAGCTGGCTCCATCAAAAATATCTCCTTTCATCTGGAGTCCCCCATCACAGTCCAAGAGCATTGCAGACAGAGTTAGGTTGTAGCCAGCTCTCTTGGCCTCATGCCAATGACGGGACCGGATATGAGCCTCGAGGGCAGTCTTGGCTTTGAAGAGTGCTCTGCAAAAAGGGCATCTTCTGTGCGCCTGCGCTGGGCCCACAGCCCGGAACTGTCCTTTCCGTTCCCGGGCTCGGGTATTCTGAAACCAGACTTGGACCACACGCTTCTTCAAGCCCACCTCATGTGCGATGTGATCCAACATCTTTCGAGTTGGATTGGAGTCTAACAGATACTTCTGGTACAGAATTTCTAGCTGTTCTGGTGTAATGGTTGTCCTCAAACGCTTGTCTCGCTGAGGTTCTTCTCCTCCTGTCCCACTGTCATTTTCTCCAGGGCTTGCACTGGCCTTTTCCTCCAGCTTCCTCTTCAGAGTGTTCATTGTGGAGGTTGGAGTTGAAGGAGAAGTGGCCGAGCTGGCTGGAATCTGAGGTATAGCCCCAGAGAGCAGCTGGCTCGCCAGGAGTGGGTTACTAGGGTCAAACAGCATGAAAGGCATATCCAGTGACCTGTCCAAAAACTGGGGGTGGATGAACTGGTTCTGTGCACTCAGGAAATGAAGCTGCTGATGCTCCTGCCAGTGCTCAAATGATGGAAATGCCAACTTACATTGATCACACTGGTAGGGGATTAGCTGAGGAGGTAGGTTTGCCAACTGCTGAGGAGTCGACGTGTGGAGGGGCTTGAGGGGCAGGTGGGAGAGCTGAGAAGGACTGGGGCTCGACTGGGGTAAGGGGCACTGAGGTGGGGGTGCTTGTGGAGGAGGCTGTGGTAACGAAGTGGGGGAAGTGAGCTGTGGGAGCTTTTGCTGGGCTGCGTTTGTCTTCTGCTCGGGCTGGTCTTGTTGCTGCAGCTCTGCCTTTGGTTGTCCTTGCTTTTCTTGTGTTTGGTTTGGCTGTGCACTGGGAGGGTCAGCCTGCTTTGGTTTCTCATCACTTGCCTCTGTTTTTGAACTAAAAGTGGCCAGTTCATCAGGCTCCGCCGTGAGCTGTAAGAAAGCGGAGGAAGCTGTGTTGGCTGATGGTGCTGGGGCACTGTAAGCCTGTGAGGGCATCGGGGTGCTGCAGGAGGAGCTGGTGGGTGTCAGGATTTCCATGGCATCCATGGAATCCTCATTTTGGCTGTCATCCTGCCCCTCCTCATCCTCATCTTTGTAACACAGCTTCTTCTGATGCTTGATGAGATCAAAGATGCGCTGAAACACCAGGCTACATTTTTTGCACTGGTAGTTCAAGTTGCTTGTTCGAATATACCTATCATTTGTAAGCTCACGCCGCTCTCCATCTTTGCCCTCCCCCTGATTCTCATAATTTTTCCTGGCCTTCTGTCGGGCATTTTGAAACCACACCACTATGACTCGGGTTGGAAGGTTTAGTAAATTAGAGAGTTGCTCAAATTCGTCATCCTTTGGGTAAGCATTGGCATCAAAGAAGTCCTGTAGGACCCTCAGCTGATAGTCAGTAAACCTTGTTCTTGAAGACCTCTTGCTTCCCCAGTACTCCTGCTTCTGAGGTTCTGGTGAAGGGGGCCGCGAGTCTATCTTGAGCTCCTCCAGGCTGGTGATGGGAGGATTGCTAAAGTTGTAAGGGGAATCCTTGTTACGCTGCCTCTCTTTGAAGAGGGTGTTTCTGAACCAGTGCTTGATCACTTTCTGGGGCAACCCAGACTTGTCTGCCATTTCTTTGATCTGCTCTTCACTGGGGGAGTTGTTAATGTCAAAATATTGCCGCAGGACCCGGAGCTGGTCATCCGTGATCCTGGTGCGAGGCCTCTTGTTCTGCTGTTGGAGCAGGCTTGGATTGAGCTGGTGCTGGTACAGCTGGGCCAGGTCCGCAGGCAGAGGCTCCACAGGTCCAAGCTGAGGGGGCAGCTGAGCCGGCAAGGTCTGCAGTGGCATCGTCTGCATCATCAGTGGTGAGAAGATGGGCAGCTCCATGGGCATAGAGAGCTGGGTGAGTGGCACGGATGGCTGGGTGGGTGCAATCGTGGGTGAAGTGATGGGTGGGGCTGACGCAGGGATGGCTGGCGTGGAAGCTGGCTGAGGCGGTGCTGCAGGAAGAGGGGGTGGAGGAGGTGGCGGGGGAGGTGGCGGCGGCTCTGGGGTCTGGGGCCTCAGCGGGTACAGTTTATCGTACTGCTCGCGGTACTGTTTAGCAAATCTCTCTAGCTGTTTAAAGGGAAAGTAGTTTTGATGAACGTGCTCTTGATGACTTTTTAAGATCAAGATGTTAGAAAACAACTTGCCACAGGAGTCACACTCAAGCTTCTCCAGATTCTCTCCCTGCTCAGTCTTCCCATTCTTCTTCTGCACCTTCTGCTTGTTCTCGTTGTACTGAATGACCAGCTCAAAGCCAAAGTTCTCCAGCAGGGCCTTGGTGGCATTCCCCCTGGCATCTGAGGCGATCCGTGGTGGGAGCATGGAAGGCTCAGAACTAGCTGCTGGTGCCAGTTCTTTCTTCTCTTTAGCCTTCAAGGCATCTGGCAGCGATTCCTTAGGTCCTGGGTTGCCCTCTCCCACCTCGGCACTGTCCCTCTCTCTCTGGCTTTCTTTTTCCTTTTCTTTGATGACCAATTTGTTTTTCTTTTCGGAGTGCTGGCTGGGTTGTAGAAGGGCAGAGTGAGTCTGGGACAGAGAAAGCTGGCTTTGCTGTTGCTGCTGCAGGATCTGCTGGTGGCTCTGTGTTGGGATCTGAACCTGAGCCTTCAGATCGTCTAGAAGGCCCGGGCCCGTCCCCGTCAGTGTCAGCGCCCCGCTGGTCACTGGCAAGCTCACGTCAGGGTTGAGCTGGAACTCTGCGCTGGGGATGTAGAAGGGAAAGAGGAGATGCTGCTGCTGCTGCAGCTGCAGCAGGGTCTCTGTGGTCATGGGGAAGTGAGGAAGCAGGGCGGGGTTGAACAGCTGAGACTGGATCAGGGCAGCCTGCTGCTGCAGCTCCTGCTGCAGGTGAGCTTGAACTTGAGCCTGGGCCTGGGCTAGCGTCTGTGCTTGCTGCTGCTGCTGCTGCTGCTGTCTGGATGCAATCATATCCGCCAGCTTCTTCCGATTGGCCTCCTTGGGCTCTGAAGGGGAAGTGATGTTGGCACCGATGGGATTCCCCAGGGCCGGCATCCCTGCACTTTCAGGGGGCACTTGGCTCAGTAGATTGGAACTCGGAGTGATGCCAGCACTGCTTGGGTTGGTGGTGGTAAAGGTGTTACTACCACTGGTGCTCACAGGACTTGGGGTGGAGGAGCTCAGGGAGACACTGCTGCTGTTCCCCGTCCCATTGCTACTGCCACTTGCAGCCTCCAGCTTGGCTGCTCGGGCCTTGGTTTGATGCAACACAGACCGCATGTGGATCTCCAAAGTGGAACTCTGGCTATAGGCCACGTTACAAGTGTTACACTTGAAAGGTTTGTTGTCTGGGCTGCTGGTGGGTTCTGGCTGACCAGTTGCCGATTCTTGAAGGGCTCTCTTCAACTTATGCAGGTGGGAGACAGAATTGTAGTGCACTAGCAGGATATTCTTTTGAGTGAAAGACTCCTTGCAGACTGTACACTTGTAAGGGCGAGAAGGGTCTAGAAATTTTTCCATGGTGAAGTTGGGGCCTTTTCTGAAAGGTAGAGCTCTCTTTGGCTCTGAGCCTGAGTCTTCTTGTACTGACCCAGAGTCACTGCCCGTTGGGCTCTGTTTGTCTTCTAAGTCGCTCTCTTCCTCCTTGTCTTCCTCAACAATTATGGTGTGGTCCTCTGCCAGGGTAGGGTCTCCCATTGCCAGGAGGTCCCCATTGGCCAGAAGGCCACCATAAAGCTGTTGGATGTCAGCCTCACTCAACTCCAGATGGCTTGTCTCAAGGTGTTTTTTCAGAGCCTGAAAAGTTCGGAAACTACGCTGACAAAGACAGCACATTGTGGCAGCTCTGATCACATGGTACTGAGAATGGAGCTGCAGCTTTTCAATGGTCTTGAAAGCCAGGCTGCATTGATTACAGCGATACTTGTACACATGGCGATCTGACACAGGCAGCTGGGGCCTCTTGGCATGAACCTCATTGAAGTGTGTTTGAAGAGTGGCAGAAGTTTTGAAAACCTGATTGCACCCCTTCTTCCAGCATAGGAAGCCTGAATCTTCTCTCACAGAGCCTGGGTCAGCAGAAGAGGGTTTCAAATCTCCACTGTGCTCTGTGCTTACAGAGGGCAAGATGTTCTTTCCCAGATCCTCTGAGGTTTCTGTAATTTAAAAAAGAAACAAAAAAAACAAAACAAAAAAAAAACCAAGCCCAATGATAAAGAAGGCTTTGTTTCAAGGATGGCACCCACGGCTATCTACCTAGCAAGTCCTCATGAAGACAGACTCTCTCCACACAGCCCCTGCAAAGAGTACATATTAAAGCAAGTGCACATGAACAGAAGGGACTAAAAGGAAATACAAAAGTTTCATTCATAATAGGACTGTATCATATCTTGGATCAGTTGCTTGACTCAGAATCTTAAATTTCTCAAGAACTGGTTTGAATGTTACTGATCTTAGACTGGACTTCCCTTTTACGTGAACCTGAACTGTAAAATATGTGAATAAACGATATCCTAAATTGTGGGGAATTTAAGATAACTATTGTCCATTGTAATATAAAAAATTCTGACAATATAAGAAACTTTGGAATATGTCTTTTAGCTTAATTTGTTATAACATTACTTTTGACTGTCCTCTCTATTAAGAAATGAACATTCAAGTGGCCATTAAAATACATAAAAATTATTTTCTACAGTGATAGCATCACACCCATACATATTCTGACCCTTTTAAAGTCAGCTGTCTACCTTCTAATATGGAAAAATCACAAGGGGGGGAGGTGGGGCAGTAGTGGGGCTGAGGTCTTCCCAACTTAAATCTTAGGTGCTGACAAAAGGTGAACGATGTAGGACAGCCTCCTAAGTGGAGGTCTAATGACCCATCTAGCTAGGAACCACCATAGGGCACCAGCACATGTCTAAAACATGCTCTTTCTAAATGCACCTTTTTAAAAAATTATGTTATCTTAGTCACCATACAGTACATCATTAGTTTTTGATGTAGTGTTCCATGATTCATTGTTTGTGTATAACACCCAGTGCTAAGTACACCTCTATTCAAGGTCCTAAGGCAATCCCAGAAGACTCAAAGAAGAACTTTGTGCAGAGGAAAGTTAGAGAGAGAGCTAATCCAGTGCTCTGAAATCCCTCACATGCTCCAAAAGTCCCTAATAATTAAGTCCTGAGAGATTGGGGAGTCATGGGTCTACTGACTGAGTCTCTGGTTATTCACTCCCAAAATGTATAGTCTGAGGGGACATGTGTCCACCAGAATCCCACTGGTTCTCACCTTATTTTCTTTCCACTCTAAACCATATGAATGGTATACAAATACATGCCAGAGTATGAAGTAGGTGACCAAAGTGCCACCTCCTCTCTTGATCAGTTACATTCACCTTAGGAGGACTCTGTAAGGATTCCTGGCACTCCTGCTCAGTGAAAATTGTGGCCCAATATTTCATTTTGTTTCCATTTCTAGGGGGTCAAGAATGACACTAACCAGGCTGCTTTCCTGCCTCCTCCAAAGTGGAGTTCCCGTCTCGATCTGGAACAGCTGCTGGGAGGAACATGCTGCTGGGCATCACCATCTCAGGGGTGGTCACCTGCGGAGTAAGAGGCAGAGAAATGAGGAGAGTCAAATGGAGAGGAAAGAGACCCAAAATAGAGAGATTTGTAAAAATTATTTAATAAGCAAAATTAGCCTTCACCAGTGTAAAGCGGGAAGTGTCACTTTTCATAGCTCACTGAAGATTCATGTTTATTAGACAAAGCTCACATCAGTCAAAAGTGTTTCTACGGTTACATTCTGGACATAATTAGCAGTGCACACTTGAAGAATAATCTTATTATTAATATTTTTCCTTTATGCAGAATTTTGACTTTGATCACTGACAATGTTTTGTCATGGGCTGTGAAACTTCTTGTGCAACCAATTAGGTAGATAAGTTGAAAGGCCCACCTTAAGCTGCTGAAAACATAATAAGGGCCCTAATTAAATCATACCTAGTAAAGTACACTGTAATCTTGAAGCAGGGAGCATTGTAGTACTGTTTTCAAAATGTATTCAGGCAAGAAGAGGAGGGGAATAAGAGTGAAGGAAAGGGTAAGAAGAAAAGAAGAGAACAAAGAGAAGGCTAAGGACACGCAGACACATTGGCAGATTCTCCAGGAAACAACATTTTGTAACCCTTTAGAAGCTAGATCAAGTGCAAACGAGCATTTCTTACGACTCACTTCAGCCAGGATTTCTTCTAGAGTCTTTGCTTGAGGTGCCCAGCATCAGAGGGTGGGTGCCCTACACAGCATTCTACACCAGGGCAGCCCCACCTTGACCATGGCTATTGTTTGCTAATATAGCAATTCCAGAATCAGCCTGGATCAGGTCAGATCCTCAGACATTTTTCTCTAGGCTTCTCTGACATCTGGCTAGAAGTCTGTCTGAAGAAGTTATCATTTGCCCCACATTAACATGATAAGCAGCCCTCAAATTCAACGTAAGGATAAAAGGTTCTTCATTTAAAAAGAAGTAATATCCCTTTGCCTGCTATAGGGTGGAAAAGTAGGAGGCGATGATCTTGCAAAATGAATTAGAAATGGTCTCTGTTTGACGACAGCCTGAGAAACGAACTGAACAGAAACCACAGTCACACCACTAACCTTTCTACGTGGCTTCCAGCCCTACCTGAAGGAATTATTTTCTCACGAAACTCACGTACCTCAATGATACCTGTACTTGCTGGTGCAAAGATTGGAACACCTAGTTTACTGTTCAAAATTAAATATTTTAAATAAATTACTATTAATTTTTAATGGTTTGAAGATCCTGGACTTGCTCCTAATAGCTGATGACATGTTCCCTAGAAACCTCGGTGGCAGGCTCCAGTGCTAGGAGAAACCCAGACCACTTTCCCCATAAACACCAAAACGTTAACTCCTCAATACATTTAGAGGTATTAGAATAATATCAGCAACTGCGATGCTTATTAAAGGGGTAAAAATTAAGCAACAGGCACTATGGAGAAGGGTTCTGAGAAGGCTTGTGTTTATGAAGAGCAGGTGCATGGCAGGTGAATGTGCGTGACATAGAATTCCTACTCACAGACATCCGCACCCTCACACAAAGCTTGTCGGCAGCTGGTTAAGGCTAGCTGTTGATGAATCGTTAGGAATGGAGCAGAGATTGCCAAACTCATTCCATCTATTTTCTTTTTAATAGAAAGCATTTCTGACCAGTATGGTTGGGGAGTCCAGCGGGAATCCAAGAAGTGAAAGGTCACCGATTAATTTATAGTCCTCAGCCAAGGGGGAGCACGAGGTTGGGGGCAAGAGGGGGAGAAAGGGAAAGGAAAAAAGACTCCCCCCCACCTCCTTTCTCGGTTGTAGCTGCAGGATCAGTCCTTTCCAGGGATCTTTAGGAATTATGAAAAATGAATCATGAAAAATAAAAAAAAAAGCCCTACAGAGTAAAAAAGAATAAAATTATCTAACACCTCAGCTGCACATCATTATAGAAAACTGTGGGCTTTTTATACGCATTACAGTAAGGCAGACATCCCCTCTAACAGACTCAGTACGACGGATCAGTAATTGTTTTCATACACTTTAATTAGAAAAACTCAGATGGCTATGAATAATAATGGAAAAGAGAGACTTTTGCACTTGAAAGGTTGAAGTCAATCAAGTGTGAATGACGGCAAAAAAGAAAAAAAAAAAAAGACACCAATTCATCAGCCCTCTGTTGTCTCGCCGCGACTTTAATCATAATTCCTGATTGGGATTCAAGAAGGCAGTAAGCAGAGGTTCTTTGTCTGCCTTCACCTTCCATCAATTAACTCTTCCTGAAATATAATCATCAACCTCACATGCTCCTCTGCATCTTAATCTGGGCCTCCAAACCTGTAAGTCTTGCCCCATATGTGTTTAAGTAATTACTTTTATCTACCTGCATCTTCTCATCTATAGTGTACCCAAATTCTATCGCGGGGGGGGGGAAGGTTTGGTATATAAAATTCTGATGGGCAAGAAACTCCCAGGAGGCAAAGAGGAGAATATCCCTAAAGGGAATCTTGAGGATCTAGAAATTCTGGTGGGGTTTATCTGTGCATGTGTCTCAACAGAGAGGTTGAGAATGGAAGCCTCCTTCCCGCACAGGCTACTGGAGGGCCCCACAGCGGCTCTAAGACACTAGAGTTCCTGTGCCCGAGCCCATTCCTCCCTCTCCTACTAGTTTCTAAAGGTTTTCACTCAAACTTTACATGTTTTGTAAAGAGCCATAAATATACAGCTCGTGGAGGAGTTCTGCTCAATAAGGAAAAGGAGAGTTGGCTAAAGGCAGAGTTCCTTCAACACTTGCCTTGGCATCCCCCTTGTTTTCCAGTCCTATCAGACTATTCTAGCCACAGCATCTGATGGAGAGCTCAAAGTCATGGGAAGGGCAGTCACTCAAGTGTGCTGAGCACAGTTCTATGAAGACCTTCCCTTTCACTACGTGCACTGGAGCATGTAGGTGTATGAGAGGACACGACCTGATTGCAGCCTAACCAGAGCCATCCCGGATGTGCCCAAACCTCAGAAGCCCTCAAATAACTGGATGGCACCACCTTCCCCTACGGAGAAAACGCACGCATGCAGTCTTTCCTCCCTCCCACCTCTCTCCCTCTTCCCACTTCTCCATCCCAGGCTCAGAAGCCAAACAAAAAGTTACAGGTTTGGCCAGATGACAGTACACAATTGGTAAAAACAAGTACATTTTCTACATTTCACTATACCACCATATAGACTGCATATTCTCATAATCTGTACACCCACAGACATCCAATGTTAAATAATGTCCCCAATACTCAGTGTATAGAGGGGACCTGAGACTGTTAAAACAGACTTTTGGGGCACCTGCCTGGTGCAGTCGGTTGGGCAACTAACTTTTGGTTTCGGCTCAGGTCGTGATCTCGGGGTCATGGGATCGAGTCTCGCATTGGGCTTGTGCTCAGCACAGAGTCTGCTTGGGATTCCCTCTCCCTCTCTCACTGCCCATCTGCATGCACACACACTGTCTCTCTAAAATAAATAAATCTTTAAAAACAAAAACAGACTTTTAACCTAAAGTATAACAAAGCTTGCTTTAGTAAGAAAATTCAATTAATTAGAGCCATTATTTCCTCAGAATTTGGGTCTTCCAAGATTGGCCTTGGTGATGCAAAGGGCAATTCCATGGTAATCTTCTAGATACCACATATGATCTCCACCCCCACCAGAGTATGCAGAGTTGGTGGGAATGTAGGAAAAAAACAATCATTTGATCTGGGGTGCTGAGAGTCAGGAAACAGTAGCTCTGCTATCTTCCTAACAAGAGGTCTCATGTATACAAGAAAAATGTGGAGTTCTGTTCTGATGCTAGAAATCTTCAAGTTTAAGCAGTTCTCATAAATAACAATAGAAATAAAAGCATTCCACACTGATACTAAAAGTCTTAAAGCTTAAGCAATTTTAAAACAACTTAGTGTTGAGAAGGAAGGGCCTCAAGTGACTCTCTGCTCACCCATCCATTTGACCATCATTCACTATATATTGTACAGGGTCCCTGTATTGCATGCTTGCATTGCATCACAGTGAGACACTGTCCTTGTGCCCAAGAAGCTCACAAGCCAGAATATTAACCTTTTAGACATCATAACCTCAGAAAATCTGATGAAGGCTACAGATGCCTAAAGAAATAGTTTCACACAGAGACTACTGCAGATAATTTCAGGAAATCACAGGCTCCCTTGGGGGAAATTCCATGGACTCAAGTTAACTATCTTTAGATAGTCACCCAGAGGTGACCTGGGTTCATAAATACCTAGGTTCCTACCTCTATTGGGTTCACCATTGTTTTGGATTATGATTTGATGCCTTTCAAGCTTCTATCAGGTGAGCTGGACCCTAAAGCCCCAAGGACACTCCTTATAAAACCCAGAAGCTTGGATGTGGGTCTGGTCCCCATTATGATATTTGGGAGGGATCACTGGTATTTATTCTTTCTTGGTATCTAGGTATTCTTTCTAGGGTATCTTTCTGAAAGGCTCACTATTCCAAGTGAAAAAATACATTTGCCAAAACCTAGACTCCCCAGGAAGCCTCAAATCCTTCACTTTTCAGTGGAAATCAATAGAATGAAGAACCTCAAGTGGAAGGAAAAAGAGGCAAAGCCTCAGACACAGGCCTTCCTGATACGGACCTGGCCAGTCTCTACATCCTTGTGAGTAAGGAGTTGGTTAGGTTCAAAAAATGAAGTTAAAACCCAACGGCTTCCAGAGCTAAGCATTCTAGCTGGTGGTGTATGTGAAGGCTGCAGTGGAAGTCAGGTTGCTCACTTCTGCACCCAGTCAACCGCTGGGCCTGCCAGCAAGTCTCTGGACTTCTGCAACCAGAGAACCAGAGCGCCTCTTGGCAGCAGGGCCTCAGAGCCGTTTTCCCTTCCTTTACTACCTTGCAAATGCGCCAGGCTGGGCACTGGACCATGGAGGTTAGAGGCCTAGTTCCTCTCTCTGTTTCCTTTCTAAAATGTCTTCTTTGTGGTTGTCTATCCCCCCCACTCCTTTTTTTTTAAACCTAAAACTCATGAGGAAAAACTGCAGGGCCACGTTCACATTCGTGTGGACCAGAAACCAACATAGTCCTAACCAGAGTTTAAAAACTAAGAATGAGAAAGACAAAAAAGAAAAAAAAAGGAGGTGTGTGGGAGAATAGGAAACACAGGAACAGTTAACACACACTCACACATACATACACACAGGGCAACAGAAAAGAGAGTGGAGAAGGAGAATGGATTGGAGAGAAAAGCTTCATTAGACTCAGAGAGGCAAGCAGTGGCAGTATACCAAGGTCACTTCTAATTTAGACCATCTAATTGGCAAACAGGCTCCAAATGGCTATCATCTCACAGGGCTTGGAATTAATGAAGCCCGATTATTTTCATTACCTTCCTCTGAGATAGGGACAAAGTGAGAGAGCTGGTACCCACGCAGGTGCAAAAGCCCCAGGGCTGGTGGCCACCCGCTGCCCCAGTTGGAGGGGGGGGCAGCCAGCCAGCCTGTCCCAGAAACTCAGAGATGCACAGGCACACGAGCACAGGGAGACCTAGACAATGACTGAAAGAAATCACAGGAGACAAACTACGGCTCCTGAGTGGGGGGAGGGCGAGGGAGAGAGACACGGATGGAGAGAGGGAGAGAGAGAAAGCTGCAGGCAGTGCAGGGCCAGAAGCAGAGAAGGGAAATCTGTGCGTGTACAGCAAATACAGGATAATTAAGAACTACCAAAGGGAGAAAAGATGAAGGGCTAGAGAAAAAGGTGTTCCTGGGCTGCTCAGGAGCCCATCTCCAGTATGAGGTTATATGTTGTTAAGTGACCGAGGAACAAAAACAATTTCCCCATATTAATGCTCCAGGAGCCCAGTGGTGTGTCCTGTCACTTAGAAGGACAGTGATCAATTAGAATAATTTAAGAGTATTGAAATGCATGGTAGGTGGTCTTTCCCATTCTCACGCAGGGGCCAGAAACATGTCCCCCCTCACCCTCACCTCTCCTTCCCCAAAAAAGTGGGAAAATGAGGGTATAGAAAAGCAACTGCTACATTCCCACTACCAATCTGAAATCTCTTAACTTCTCCGTAAGTAGGTGAGAGTTCTGTGGAGCCGACACTGGGGGCAGCCTGCTTGGTCAGGTCTGGAGGGGGCACTTGTCTCATCGCCCTTAGGCTTTATAGATTTCCTTCTTTCATATGACGTGTATAAGGACAGTCTTTGGAGGTCTGTTTCCAATAGGCCAAGCAGAATGAAGTGCTGCGGATGCAGTTTCCATAGTGGAGGACCAGAGCTGCAATTGTTCCCAGTGGAGAATATTTTTCAAGCCCCTTCATCGGTAAAGAGAAGGGGGCCCATGGAAGACACAGATATGAGATGCAGAGCATAAGCAAGCAGCTGTTACCATAGCAACAGACATATTAGACACTGCAGGTTCCTGAAAGCTGTCTGATAAGGTATTATTAAATGAAGCCTCCTCAAAACACTCTCCATTTACAACTGAACGGAAAGACATTGTGTAGAAAGTAATCTATTTCCATTTATCAGGGAGAAATTTACTTTTAGAAGGACTGAAACCCAATTCAAGCCAAATCCTGCGACCTTGGACCCAGACAGCAGAAAATGTTTATCAGAATTTATAGCTTTCGATACCCTGGACATACCCGATGTCTACCAAGAATTGTCTACTGGGTGGGTTTTGCTGGCTTTTCCTATTCTGCAGCCGACCGCAGCTAACAGTCAAACCATCTGGCAAGGAAGGAGATTCACTCCTCTCACTGCCCTTCATCCTAGCCACTCAGGGACAAAGCCGATGTAACTTTCTCCTCTTAGAGGATGAATGACCATACACTGGCCATTCCTTAACGACGTGTTTTTAAAAATGTAGCTCTGATTTGGGGGCATTTCTCTTCATGCTGTCTTCCGAGTTTTCTGCTCCAGTTGACCAGGAACAAACAGATATATAGTCAGAAAGCCCAACCAATAGTTTCCCATGGCCAATTCTCTAATAAAATTACAGTAAAATACCCTCGAGGGGCATGATTTTAACCACAGGTTTACTATAATCACTTAGTTGTAAAACAATTGAAAATTCCATTTTAACACCAAACTTTCCAAAGGAAGAACAGTGGCATCTGTTTTGATTCATCAGGGCAAACTCCAATCTTCAAACAGGATTCTGGGTTCACCCTAAGCTACAGCCACAAATTCCCCTCTAACCCTGGTTGCTCATCTTTTCCCACTGAACTAAAGGATCAAGGTAGAAATGTTACATCATCTCAATGCAAACCATGCTCATAGTTTGAAAAATCAATTCAATACTGACAGCCATGCAGTAACTCCATCTTCTCATGTAGAGAGTACCAAATCATCCTTACATATACCTTTAGGTAAAGAGTGAAACCCTTATATGATTACATTTCTCATAACTTTCAACTTTGTTTCTGAATCCATTAACTTTCTCTGTTGCTAGCAAAGTGACTTCTTATAATCAGTACATTTCCCACAATGTGCACACTTTATTTTTTATATATTATTTTTATGTCTACATTTCTAATTATGAAAACAATCCCACTTATAATTGCGCCAAAAATAATAAAGTACCTAGGAATAAACTTAACCACAGAGGTGAAAGACCTGGACTCAGAAAACTATAAAACACTGATGGACGCCTGGGTGGCTCAGGTGGTTAAGCGTCTGCCTTTGGTTCGGGTCATGATCCCAGGGTCCAGGGATTGAGTCCTACACTGGGCTCCTTGCTCAGCAGGGTGCCTGCTTCTCCCTCTGCCCGCTGGTCCCCCTGCTTGTGCTCTCTCTCTCTCTCTCTCTGACAAATAAATAAATAAATAAAATCTTAAAAAAAAAAAACACCAATGAAAGAAATTGAAGACAACATAAAGAAATGAAAAGACATTCCATGCTCGTGGACTGTAAGAACAAACACTGTTAAAATGCCTACACAACTTGAAGCTATCTACACATTTAATGCAATCCCTATCAAAATACCAACAGAATTTGTCACAAAACTGGAAGAAACAATCCTAAAATTTGTATGGAATCACAAAAAACCCTGACTTGTCAAAGCAATCTTGAAAGAGAAGTACTGGAGACTTTCCAGACTTCAAGTTTATATGACAAAGCTGTAGTACTCAAAACAGTATGGTACTGGCACACAAAAAAAGACCTACAGATCAATGGAACAGAATAGAAAACCCAGAAATGAACCCATGACTATATGGTCAATTAATCTTCGACAAAACGGAAAGAATATGCAATGGGAAAAAGACAGTCTCTTCAATAAATGGTGTTGGGAAAACTGGACAGCAATATGCAAAGAATGAAACTGGACCATTTCCTTACATCATACACAAAAATAAATTCAAAATAGATTAAAGACCTAAATGTGAGACCTGAAACCATAAAAATCCTATAATAGAAGAGGCACCTAGGTGACTCAGCTGGTTAAGTGTCCAACTCTGGATTTCAGCTTGGGTCATGATCTCAGGGTCATGGGATTGAGCCCCGCGCTCAGTGGGGAGTCTGAGATTCTCTCTCTCCATCTCTCTCTCTGCCCCTTCCCCTCCTCCACCGTGCTCTCTCTCTCTCTCTCTAAAATAAATACATCTTTTTTAAAAAGTCCTGTAAGAGAGCAAAGCAGTAATTTCTCTGACATCAGCTGTAGCAACATTTTTCTAGATATGTCTCCTGAGGCAAGGGAAATAAAAGAAAAAATAAACTATTAGGATTACATCAAAATAAAAAGCTTCTAACATAGCAAAGGAACAATCAACAAACCAAAAGACAACCTACTGAATGGGAGAAGATATTTGCAAAAGACATATCCAATAAAGGGTTAGTATCCAAAATACATAAAGAACTTAAACAACTCAACATCCCCCCCAAAAATAAACCAATTAAAAAATGGGCAGAAGACATGAACACAGACACTTCTCCAAAGAAGACATACAGATGGCCAACAGACACATGAAAAGATGCTCAACATCACTCATCATTAGGGAAATGCAAATCAGAACCACAATGAGATACCACCTCACACTTGTCAGAATGGCTACAATCAAAAACACAAGAAAAAGCAAGTGTTAGTGAGGATGTGGAGAAAAGGGAACCCTCTTATACTGTTGGTGGGAATGCAAACTGGTGCAGCCAAAGTGGAAAATAGTATGGAGGTTCTTCAAAAAGTTAAAAATACAACTACCCTATGATCTAACAATCCCACTACTGGGTGTTTACCCAAAGAACACAAAAACACTAATTGGAAAGGATATATGCACCCCTCTATTTATTGCAGCATTATTTACAATAGCCAGACTATGGAAGCAGCCCAAGTGTCCATCAATAGATGAATGGATAAAGAAGATGTGGTGTGGCGCATATATACACAACGGAATATTATTCAGCCACAAAAAAGAATGAAATCTTGCCATTTGCAACAACATGGATGGATCTGGAGAGTGTAATGATAAGTGAAATAAGTCAGAGAAAGACAAATACCATATGATTTCACTCATATTAAGAAGCAAAACAGATGAACAAAGGGGGGAAAAAGAGAGAGGGAGGCAAACCAAGAAAAAGACTCTTAACTGTGGAGACCAAACTAATGGTTACCAGAGGGGTGGCGGGGGTGCACTGAGTAACGTATAGAATTGTTGAATCACTATATTATACACCTGAAACTAATATAACACTGTTAACTATACTGGAATTAAAATGCTTTTAAAAAATGTCTCCATTTCTGTAGAAAACATCTCTGTTGTCTGCTGTGGGAAGATGAGGTACACAGCAGTTTCAGTACAAGATGCCAAGTGCAACAGCTTTAGGGAGCACATTTCTCCTACATAATTATGTTGTCAGGAATTCTTCTAGAACAGGGTTTATTAGCCTGGTTCCATGTATGAATTTTAAGGTATTCTTATGCTCCCTGGCATTGTACACACAGTTTTGTATATGCAGAATCCTCAACAGTGGTCTTAACAGTTGTTGTCCAGCTTTACTGTGCATAGGATAACCCAGTAAGGCTATGGAATCACTTTTATTGGAGTCTCCAAAAAGGTTGAGAATCACTGCTTGAGAAGGTGCTAGTTAGTGAGTAACATCCAGAAATATCTTCGGGATCGGTGCCCCAGAAACACAGTAGTAACACCTTGTCTTTCAAGACTCTGTTGGTAAATGAAGTTCCTAATGACCACCTGACTCAACTACGTGCAATGTACACTACTTTTGCCGCTATAAAAAATGATAAACAATGGATATTTGAAATATAATTTATATTCTAGTCCCTAGTGATATATAAATGACACCTACTGTTTAATGTAAACCGGTCATACAGATCACTATAGCTCATATTTCCTAGACCAGATTTATATTAAACAGGAAAAATAACCAGCTGAGCAAAAGAAAAATGTCATTAAGTATTGAAAATGTTTCCCACATCTCCTTCTGTTCCTTCAAGGTTCCTATGGTTCCAGGCCAACAGTGGGAAGTGTGATGAGGCCTGAGAAATTCCCCTTGGTGTTTCCAAGGTTGGTGAGAATGCCAATATAACATAGAAAGCCACCCATCCAAAGAAGAAGGTTTCCACTCTCAATCTTTTCACGATGTTCACCAGTCTATCTGAAAATACCCACGGAAAGTGAATTTATACTTGAAAGATCTCTGAAATGAAACTTATGCTAGGTTACCTTCAAGTTTCCCATTGGCTGCTAAAGTTCTCTTAACCAACTGAGCCACCCAGGCGTCCCAAAGTTTTTTTTTTTTTTTTAAAGGTTTTATTTATTTATTTGAGAGAGAGAGAATGAGAGAGAGCACATGAGAGGGGGGAGGGTCAGAGGGAGAAGCACACTCCCTGCAGAGCAGGGAGCCCGATGCGGGACTCGATCCAGGGACTCCAGGATCATGACCTGAGCCGAAGGCAGTCGCTTAACCAACTGAGCCACCCAGGCGCCCTGGCTGCTAAAGTTCTCTTGATGCCTTATAAGTTCCTCACGACTAAACATCACTTAGAACACTATTCATTCATCTTGCATAACGAAATGGAATGGGAAACGCCTAGAGGTTATATGCCTGTGACCTGCACGTTATAACGTGGAATTCTCTAGGAAGAATACCTCTCTGGGAACAGACGAAAAGGCAACCAAATTAATTTATTCCACTACTGAAATAAGTTAGAGGTGAGAATAATTCTCTTGGGTAGTTTTCCCTCTAGTGATCGGGAAAGGGCTTGCACAGCTGTCTCATCACAGACAGAAAAACCAAGATATTAGTATGATCTGTAGTATTTTGAAAAGTTTTCACATTACAATTAGATTTAAATCTTTACCCTAAACTTTTGGGCCGTGTCACAGAAGTCACTCAGAGCCAGACTTTTAAAACCTGTAGGTGTAGCAACATCATGTTCAAAATGCAAAGCCCTTGTCCACGAATCAACACGTGCTATCCCACGGGCCATTTTCCTCTTCTGAGAATCAACGTAGTCACTTGAGAAACTCCCACATTACAGGGTCACATTTGTAGCATTGGAAAATACGGGCTCAAGTTTCAACTCTGCCGCTTACAAGTGGAATCAAGTCAGCTAACTTGTCTGAGTCTCGGTTTCCTCTGCTGTTAACGTAGACACATCAAACTCTTATTCTTTGAAACAAGGCTGTTGTGAGGATGAAAAGAGACTAAGCGCAACCTAGAACATGACCTACTTATTAAAGGTTTGGAGAGTCCGAAGAACAACTTCTTCACGTGAATGGTGAGTTAATCTAGACCTCTGCATCAGACCAGGAGGGGGGACGATCGGGGAAGGTGGGCAACACAAACATGCTCAGTGCTTTGGGCCACGGTCACACCACGGCCATGCCGAGCTGAAGGCGGGTACAGGAGAACAAAGGTCACAGAACTAGGATCACTTCTGACATGTCCAACTCTACACTGGCTTTTTCATCCAACGGCACAGAATCTTGTCCGTGTTCCTCCATCACCTGTGACCTCTGGGGAGAGCGACGCCACGGGTCTTACCGTCATTATGAGTTTCTCCACGCAGTCAGGCGCCACGCTGTGGAGGTGGGTGAGGTGCAGCTGGAGATGGATCTTGTTGTTGAGCATGTCCTGGCACAGGGGGCAGCGCAGCATGGGCTGCACGGAGTGCTGCGTCATGGCATGCACCCGCAGCCGGTTGACGTCGGCATTGCTGTACTTGCAGTAGGGACACTGGTACATCTGTGGGGAACACAGCCACCCCTCCGGCTGAATCTCCAGTTCCCACCGGTGCCTGTGTCTGCCCCGAGCCCGCCCACCCGAGACTGCGCTTCCCGCTGGTGTCTCCAACACTCCCCCCACCTCCCGCCCGGACCAGCAGAGCCCCTTCTGGTCTCACCTGCTCTGGTTTGGTCTCCTCTGATGTTTTGGGTCGCTTTGAAGAGAGAGGAGATTCCGAGCTACCTGTGAAGGAGATGCGTTTGGAGGTTGCAGGAGAATCTGTCAGCTCCTTCTCTGCTTGGCTGGACGACGCTGGAAGAAAAAGCAGAAGATGCGATGTAGCAGCCAGACCAGGCCAGCTCCCAGAGGGTTTGTGTTGGGTGAAAATCAACATTCATTTATAGCACAGGATTTTCTTGAAACACCAAAATTCAAGTAGGATGAGCATCCGGACTGACTTATCAAGCACGCCGGAAAAGAAGCAAGTGTTCCTTTTTCCCCCATGAATTTCTGTCACTACTTCAACAACTGAACGCTAAGAAAAAAAGATAAAGAAATGGACTAAAATGCTTGGGGCTGGATTAAGCTAAATTCAGTGTATGGACTTCTCCCAATCAAGAGACACTCTGCTGGCCTATGGGGGGCAGTAGGGCTGAGAATGGGTGGGAGAGTCTCACCAGTTGCTTTGCCAACCACCAGTCAACTCAAGAACCAGACACACTCTGCTTCCACAGATGTAATCAACCATGTGCTCCCAACTTTACTGTCCCAACTTTACCGCTTGGAATCACAGCACAGCACGTCACAGGGGGCATAATAAGTGTGACTTGAGAAAGGTTCACATGGATCTGCACACAAATACTTGGGGGAAAAATCAAGTTTGGGTTTAGCAACCTGCTTTTGGGGAAAAAGTAATTGAAGAATGGAATAGGTAGGGCATGAATCCAACTTAAAATCTAGCCAATGCTCCAAGCTCAAGCATTTATTCAGAGTGGGCGGTAAGGGGGAAAGTCTTCTATCTGCTTGCCCAAACCACACCCCATTCCACCAAAAAACAAAACAAAAAAACCAACAAAAACCACTAATTAATGAGGAGAGTCACATGAGACTTAAGTAGCATACAGTGTGGGTAGAAGGGGTTCTCTGAAGCATGGAAAAGGGTCTGGAAGATTTTGACGAGAAAACTGCTGGGTTAAGGGTTTAACCAGGATAAGGCGGGAGGTGGGGGGGCTCTCCATTGTAACAAATCCCAACATGGTTGGATTTGGTCATTCCAAAACCTGGTCAGTATTCAAGGGTTGGTTCTCTCACTTGTTTTGGACGCATAACTTCCTTTTTCATAATCTGCTAAAAATGATTAGTAAAATCCTGAAAATGGTAGTGAGAAATATATACCCGTTCCCCTCATTGAAAAATAATTTGACTCGGCATTGAGGTCACTGGTTTAGAAAGCCTAAGTTTTGCTCTTTCATAAAACTGCTGCCCGTCTCATCTGGTCTGGTTACCTAGCTTGTGTTTCCACTTTAGGCTCCACTTTGAAATCTGTTCTGACATGGATACCAAGATGCTGTCATTATAGATGTGTGCTTTAATAAACAATTTTAGAAAATCAATTTTATTCATTAAAATCATAAGGCCACAAATAATTTTGAAAAAAAATTGCTAAATGCAGGAAATATTCCAGGAAGTTAATGCTCTTCCCAGAATGCACATCTTGTGACCTTTAAACCCCAGTATCTTGGTAACCTGGTCTACATAAGTTCGTAGGGCATCTATTATTTAAAAAGTACAAGGACAAGCATTTTACACACAGACCCCTCCTCCTCTCAACACACACATTCATAACAGTACTTTAATCTGTCTCGAATCGACTTCAAACCCATTTTGCTCTTAATGGGAGTTATTCATTTTCACTTGAAAGGTAATACATGACGGCTGGATATTTAATGTGATGGACTGGCTGCCGATTAACTACGTGCTGTAACATTCTAGACCAGTTCCCCCACGGCCCACTTCCCATCTCCCGGCCCCTCAAGGAACCCCATGTCACAGGTTTCCAACCTCACAGTGTGATGGGCTCCTATCTGAACACTCCCACAACAGGAGTCCTTAACTGATGGTTCAGGGACTTAAGTGCCCCCCACTCCCAAAAGGTTCCTTATTCTCCATCATTTTTCATTTTTGCTTACTGGTTATCCTCTCCATATTAACAGTTCAAATGCATTCTACAGAGGGGGTGAGTGGAGGCATGAGGTGATATTTCAGATGCTTATTTGGTATAGCCATCCCTTCCCCATTTCTACCTCCAACCTGTAGGCACTGGATAGTCTCTGTGCTGAGTTAGGAAAGAGCCGCTATCTGCTCCTCCTCCCACTGGAGGCAAACCAAGATAGAGATGCCATTCCAAACACCCAAACACCCCGTCTTTTTGTTAGTCTGCCTGACCTGAAAACAACACTCTCTCTTATAGGACCATGCACTCTGTTGTAAATGCTCTCTGTCTGCCACTAACCCCCTTCAGAAAGGTTGTCCACTGTGCCACTGCAGGGCCACGTGAGTGGATGAACGCAGAGGCTACGACCACCCAACTCATCTCACTCGCTGGGAAGCGAAAGGCAAACACAGGGTAGCCCAGTGAGGCGTTAGCTTCCTCGTCCGACAAGAGTCCACCCTCTCCCTTCAATGTGGAACGCATGGTGAATTGTGACGAGGTTGCAGAGGTGAGAATTCTGGTTTCAGAAGCCACTATTCTTTCCCCCCGCATGGAGCAGGGAACTTTTATCACCTTTCTTTTTTTTTTTCAAACTCTCAAACTGCTCTGGAATTCTAAAGCTTCCTTTGTGAGCTCAAGCTAAGGAGTCCTATGAAGTGTTTTAAAAAATAAAATCAGCATGATCTCCCTTGTTCCTCTTTCTCCGCAGTAACACACCAATATGAAATACTGCACCTGCTGGTGTAAAAAACTTCTGGGGCTCATCTCCCTTCTATCCTGGACAGCCTGCATGTTTATTCGATCTGATCTGTTTAGAAGTGGACATTAGCCACCTGCAGCTCACTAGCTCGTTCCCTGAAGATAAAGCTGTGCCATTCTTGTAACAGATCCTATTAACACCCGGTTACAATCCCATTGTGTTTCCCTGGGTGATGTAGGGATTGCTCCTAAGAGTTAGGTTAACTAGGCCGACAGCCCCCTCCAAGCTTGACCCCGGACATTAAAATGTCAATCTCTATCAAGACATGGCACCGAGGTCTCCATACAATTTCTGTAGACGTGCAAACAGTTGTGCAAGTTCTCCATCAGCATGCTGGATGAGGGTTGACTACAGGCCACAGACAGTCTGAGGTTTCCTCAAGCTGCTTCTCTCTGAACTACTTCAAAAGGGCCAGAGTCTCAAAATCAATTTCTATTTCAGTTCTGTCACCAGCATACATTGTAGGCCTAAGTAAATGAGGTTGTACGAATACCAAGAGAGAAAGTACTGTGGTTTTCTGCTTTGAAGACTTTTCTAAACTTTAACTTAAATTCTAGGAGAGATGTCACAGTCTAGGAAACATTATTTAAAAAATCAATTACTGGTCACTTTAAGGCCACTGTGACATCACAGTAGTTAATTGGAAATACACGTACTTCAGAGACAAGCCTTAGTTTAAACAGTGCCTGGAACCTTTGGTTATATAGGCAACCAAAAGCCAAACAACTTGAAGGGTTACTACCTGTAGTGGGTTTTATAATAATGACAAAATGAATTGGAAACAATCTCGGTCTCTTACAACAGGGCATGGTCAAGTAAACAATGGCAGAGCTACTCTACTGGGTGCTAGAAGACATTATGAATGATAGCTGTGACCCAATGTAGAAAGTTCTTGAGAATGCTGATCAGAAGAAAAATAAGATAGAATATATATTACACCATGATACAGCTATGGAAAAAAATAGGTACTAGAAAAGGAGACTAGAAGAAAATGACTGTTATATTTAGGTAACGGAATCATGGACCATTCTCCCATTTTCTAAGATTGCCAGGTAGTTATATTATTTTTAATATTATAATTAAATAGCTCAGCATTTAAATTCAACTGTCCATGGAAACATTGATATTTGGATCCATACTGTGTGAAACATCGGGTGGTATTTTTTTTTTTTTTTTACTTTGCTGGTTAAAGCAATTTTCTCATTTTTGGCAGCTATGTCATACAAAAATATGTGTTAAATCTCAACGAATCTTCCACAGGCAACATGCTGGGCTCCTGGCACTTGGAAGGGGATAGAAATGTGGCAAGGACCCACGCAAGGGCATGCGCTACAGATTACATACTCTCTAAAGCCAGGCAGATGGAAGAGTGACACTGGGATGGTGGGTCCAACCCCTACCACGGCCTGATAGGATGTTAAGCTGTGCATTCCTTCCCACACAAACTTTCTAAGGAGTGAAAAAGCACTTGCTTGTTAGGAATTATGGTTGTCCCACCCAACTTGCTGATGAGGCACAGAAAGGACCAGCATGTCCTTCTTATGGGGTATGAAAAATTACAAGTTGCCTTTCCGGGCCAAAAGCCACCATTTCTCCCCTTAAACTCTGATGGGCTGGCCACCAACTGACAAAGACAAATACGAGGAGAGTCAGACCCGATTCATGACTCTCTGTCTTACTTTCCACACAGGAGGCAAAACAATTTCATCCCAAAAGGAAACATAGTAATCAACGCATGGCTTCCTTAGGAGAGAAAATCATTCGTGCACAGAGACATCAACTTCCAGATTACCTGTGCTTTTAACATATTTGTTTGGAAAGTATTTAACCTCTAAAAATAATTATTTGAAAAGGTACCCCTCTTGTCATACTTAATTAGAGGAAACGGGAGAAAAGGAGCACCAACCTGAAATCATGCCAGTTTTCCTTGCAATTTTCAAGAAATGGTCGCACACAGAATAATTAAAACAAGCCAAGTGAAGCTTCATATAGGAAGTGACTTACTTTAAAAAAGAGGTTAAGAATAGTATAAACTTAGGGGGTTATAGAATGACCAAGTATGGTTGAAAACACAGCCTCTGTAAGTTCACCTGTTAGAACCAGTCTTCCAATTCCAGTCCTCATTATTGAATTAAAATCTGAGTCACTGAGATTTCGGCCACAGAAAACTTAAAAGACGTATTCGCAATGCCATAGACCACCATGGACTTAACGCCCGATTTGTTACCTGGTGATGTGCTCTGTACAACTCTGAAGCCAGGCAAGGCATGGAGTTGCTGCCTCATGAAAAAGAAAACTTAAGAAAAACTGGAAATGAAGAAGTTTTTACTTCCTCCAACTACAGCCAAGACATCAACAAAAATCCAAAGTATGAGTAATTTCTGTATTTCATGAGCAAAATTCATCACATCACTCAACACACCAATGGGGCTGTTGGCATGGTGGATATTCTATGCCAAAGGCCAGCCTCCCTCTGGCCTGCGACCTCCCTTGGGGAGACCCTGGGCATGCACTGAGCTGTTCATGTTGCTGGGAGGTTTCTTCTGCATTTCTTCTCTTCATGGTGGGGTGGCAATTGGATTCTCCTCTTCCTTATGGGGGCCCCAAGGTGAGCCCACTGAGGGCCTAGGCTGCTGCCCGACATTTACCCCTTGTGGAGAAGCCAAAGGCAGCCACCACCTCGTCTCAACCGTCAAACTCTTAGCTGAAGTACCACTGACAGCCCCTCCATCTAAACTTCCATCTCCCAAACCAGCAACATAATGGAGGAGCCAATTAAATGATTATTAATTCATGCTATTTTCCGTAAGCCAGAGGTTCATCGCCTTGTGTTCCGTAAACCAGCTTGCCACCTACCCCAGAAATTTACAGCAATCTTTCCTCTATCTCCACTGACTAGGGGGAAAAAAATTAACACAACTCCGTATCAGTGTTTGAGTTGGGATAACTACCCCCAGCACACTAGACTCAGAAGCTTCACTAGATCTGAAAATGGTCATTTCAGCTCATAATTACAATGAAATGAAAGGTACAGTGTGCTCTTTCCATAGCTCTTCTCCTTCAGCTTCTCATGAGCCTCAGACTTCCTCTAGACAACAAAAATGCAACGTTATCGCAGGCTAATCTGTGCTTCTGGACTTTGTGATCTTTATACTGTCACTGAAAGTGGAGCTGCTCTGGCCATTTGCTTGCAATTCCTTCCCCAGAGGCCAGGGTAGGATTTCATACTCCCATCTCCTATGGAACTACTGCACTTGATCAGTGGCCAGAGATCTGGCTAAATTCTCTTCCTCCCCTAATACAGAGAACACCAGTTCCTCTAAAGGATTTGCTTTGCTGCCAACTTGGTCTTTAAACATGCATGGTCTCATTCTGCCTCCAAGCACTTAAAGATGTTTCAAAGAGGAATCGGAGGCATGCACTGGTTACACACACCCAGGGGGGTGGTCTCTGTGCCGTGGGCTCCTCTCCCTTCCCTGCTCAGAGGTGTGGGGTATGTCTCAAACTCCAGCGCAGTGGGGTTAAGAACCTTCTATTCAGACACAGTCTCATTCTCTGTAACTGCAAGCTACTCTGCTTGTGTATGTCCCTGGAAAGCATTTTAGAGAAGTACAACCACCTACTCAAGAGGTACAAGAATAGGACTAGATGGGGAGAGTAAGACATAGTGGAATCATCAACTTACCAGACATGTCTTTCTGTTTCTATAAAGGGTTTCAGAGAAAATCTGAGTAATAATACTACAGATGGGTGTAACTTGTACTCAGGGAACCGCTACTTATTTTTCTCTTCCAAGTCAGATGTGAACTAGATAGGCCAACACTTTGGAAATGCAGAAGATCTAGGTACTGCTGTTGCTATTATTATTATTGCTGTTGTTGTTATTATTTTAATGATTTTCTTTTTGCTTTTTATTTGGAAAGAATTACAGATTCACAGGAGGTTGCATGAACAGTACACAGAGGCCCCGTGTCCCCCTCCCTTGTGTTTCCCGTAGCCAGTGTTCTGGCAAAGATTTCTAGGCCTTCAATCACTCTTCTTTGTGACCCTGTCTCTCTGACCAAACTTCTCTCTCACTTCCAATCCTGCTATCTGAGATGATATCTGCCAAGGCTCAGGCTTCGGGCCTCTTCTAGGCACTTCTGCCTTTCGGGAAAGCTCAGTACCTACTGCACCCAGCAGGGGCTCAGGACCTGCCATTCAGTTAAATGAGAAATAGTTCTCGAAACCTCATGCATGTCACGAGATCACAGCCCCAAGGTTCTCAGACTCAAGTGTGAGTCAGAAATCCCTGGGAGGACTTGTTAAAACACAGATAGCAGGCCACACCCCCCAAAATAGGTCTGATTCAGAGAATTTGCATTTCTAGGGAGTTCCTGAGTGATGCTGATGGCTCACGGACCTTACTTTGAGAACCGCCATCAGAGTCGGGGCTTTCTGTAATTGGTGGGGACCAGAATTAAATGAGGGGGCCCAGCAGGTGTAGGTGGATCTGCCAGTCCACTTCCAAATGACTGCTGCTGACAAGACACTCTCATCCTCTCTGCTCACGGAAGAAAGCCAGGCCTGCTCTCAAAGCTAGATGTCTCCCCCCTCGGGCCAAAGGTGAAAGACTAAATATGGCTGTCCCTCAGGGAACCTGCCTGCTCTAAAACAAATGTAGACACAGTTTCAAAGCCAGAAATTCAGAGGAACAACCTCCATATGCTCTGCTGGTAGTATAATCCAAAATCATGACAGACCGCCTTGCGTATGAAGCCTCGTTCTTCCTGTGAGTCCTGGAGAACCTCTGTGAAAAGGGCAGACACTTGTGGGCTCTGCCCACTTTGCAGAAGGAGGAAGCATCTTTCCAGGCTGGCTTGCCTGGTCTTGGCACCCGCAGGCCTCACCAACCCAAGGTCCCCTTTGCTTCAGCCCTGAGAGGGATGCAGAGGTCCACACCAGCCCCTGCGCATACAAGCCACCAATCTGGGAAAGGAGGGTCACGCCGTGCTGTGGGGCCTCTGCTTTCCCAGTAAGCAGTCTCAGGGTGGAATGGCGGGCCCGTGCTGACTGCTGGCTACTGCCCTTGCTTTGCATCTTGGGGGAGAAAACAGTGCTAAGCCCCACATCAGAGGCATCAATCTGTTACACTAATTCCTTGCTGAAATATGCATAAGGCTGCTTAACTGTACTGATTTGAGCCCCCAAAAGGCCATCGCACAATTCGGTTTGGAGATACCTTGCTCCCTGTGTATCAGGTTTGAGAAGGAACCACCTTTACAAAACAGAACCACCAGCTACCCCCTTTTAGACCAACAGTGGCTGACAGGTTATTTAATAACTTCTAGACACTGGGCTGCCACCATGAGCTTGGCTTGTGTGCCGGGGGCTGGGGACCCCAGGGGTCAAGCCCTGACTCCTCGCTTTGAGGTCTTAGTCAGCCTGCCCGCTTCCGGCCTTTTGTCAGTTCCCGCAAAGCATCCTGGCCTCCTGAGCTGTGCAGACATGCCGTCTGCAACCGTGGTCACAGTGTCCTTGAGGACGGAGGGCCACGGTCGGGGGTACGGGAGGGGCTGCACGATCAGTCTGCCCCCTGGCTTAATTACAGGATTGTGAAGACCAGGGATTTGGAGAAAACCAGGGTGGCAAGGACCTCAGAGACCCTTGCACTGACAGAAGAAAAAGTCCAGAGGTCAAAACAAGGGGGCAAAGTGGGTCATTCAGAGACTAGGCCAAAGTTAATTAACAGAGGTTCATCCAGTCCCCATCAAATCAAACATTAATTAGGTTAGTTAGGGTCTCTGAGCCCCAGCACAGCACAGATTCCCAGAGACTGAATAAAACAATACTCTTCCCGTTTCTTCTCCATTCCAAACCTATCTTCCTAAAATACTTACTAAATTTTGAGAATGAAAGTGAACTTGTGAACATGAACACATAAAATCCAGGTCCAGCATAGTGACAGACACCAAGAGCACTGAACTGAACTTCTCAGCACCCTTTCAAATCAACTTCCCCCATGATCTGCTCAGGGTTGTTTTTTGTCTTTTGGCTTTTTGGGTTTTTTTTTTTTTTTTTTTTTTTTTGCTAGTTCAGGTTCAGCAGGACAGTGTGAGAATCTGTACTTGGGGAAGAAAGACATCATCACTCAGGCCCCTTCAAGGGTGGAAAATGCCAACGATTCTCCACTTTCCTGTGTGGGTTTAAAGGACCAAGAAGACTGGAAAGGTCTCATCTTGGTCTTCTGCACAGTACAGAGAGAGGAGGACCCCACACGCATTTGCACCCCTGCTTTCTCCGTACCCCTTGGGTCCCACATGCAGTTGGCTCAGAGCACTCCGAAGGGCTGGGGAGGTGGCTCTGGCGCACCTTCAGGGACTCCTCCAGAACGGATGTTTCCCACATGCTGTTTTCCTACGACCGAGGTCCCTTTATACAAAGGCCTCGGTCCCCCTTGCTAGGTAACGAAGCGCAGCGGTTTGCAGCGCTGACCACACGTTGGTTCCCAACCTGGCTGTGTGACCTTGAGCATTCCACGTGATACAATGAGCTCTCAGTTTCCTCATCTGTCAGCGGGATCGCAGTGTCTACTCACAGGGTTTCTGTGAGGCTGGCGAGAGATCAGGCATACAAAGCCTACCACAGCGTCCGGCACAGGGTGAGAGCTCAAACACTGCTTGCTATGGTTTCATTTTTAGAAACATCTCTGGGAAATAATACGGGTCCATGAGAGGCCTGGTTTTTAAAGAAGCACAGATACCCTACATTTGCCGTTTCTACATATTAACATGGAGCAATCCTACTAACCCACAGGTTTGATGTCTAAAAAGCACAAAGTAGAATGACTTGGACTTGAAAATGTTTATAGTCACGGTATTTCACCAAACCAATTGTTAATGAAACACTCAAACAATATCAAGCACTTGCTAAGTGCTGGAGATGAAAGAAATGAATGGATGCCATGTTGGGGAGAGATGAAGAGGCAGGGCACCGAAGACTTTAGGGCAGTGGAAATACATAATGTGATATAATGATGGATATATGTCAGTATGCTTTTGTTCAAACCCACAGCATGTACAACACTAAGAGTGAATCCTAAGATAAACTATGGACTTTGGGTGATTTCTGATGTGTCAACGGTTCATCACTTGTTAAAAAAAAAAAAGTGCCATTCTGGTGAGTGATGTTGATTATGGGGGCAAGCTATGTATGTATGTGTAGGGGCAGAGGGTATATGGGAAATCTCTGTACCTCCCTGTCAGTTCTATTGTAAACTCAAAACTGCTCTAAAAAGGGAAAGTCTTATTAAGCAAACAAACAAAAACGAGTGAATGACACAAAGTTCAGATCATAAAGAGCTCACAATCCTGTCTGACAACTAGTGAAACGGGATTTTCAAGTCTCCTCCTCCAATCTTCACATAATAAGAGAAAGCTACCATGTTATGTATTCTTTAGCTTTATGATGTGGGGAATATATCCAGCATCGACAAGGCCAATTGGGGTTTGAGCACAAATCTGGCACCCAGGTGTTCACCATCTATGTGTCGTACTCCTCTAGTCTGCAAACAGAGAGAGTGTTGGGCCAGGAAGAATGTGAGAGCCTAATGAAAATGCTCAGCTATCCCCTGAGGAAGGCACTATGGTGTTTTTGTTGTTGTTTTTTTTAATCATGATCATGATTCTAATAACAGAGGTGCTTCCCCCATCAACACAAAAGCTCATACTGAAACAAAGCAAGATTCACATGGCCCCTTTGCATGAGTAATATGCAAATCTATAAGGTATTTCTTAGAGTGATGAAAAATGATTTTCTCCTTAATCTACATTTCCACTGCCCTTTATCTACACCTTGATGACAGTTCTCATCACACTGTACCACAGTTATGTGATTACATATGGTGTCCCTTCTAGAAAGTGAGTTCCTTACTTTTTTGCGTATGCCGTATCTGCCTTAGATTATCTCCGCTCATTTTGTTACTGCATGTAAAAATATTTGCTCCATTGATGTGGTCCCTTTCCCTCTCTTACAATTTACAATATAAATTCTCAAAGCCAAGACCTCTGAATTACTGGAATTCAGGCGAGTCCAGATATACACCACACCCTATATCTATTTTTGCTTCCCAACATAAAAATAGTTCGAATGGTTTGTTTCCAATTGTGAGGCAGAATTCTGCCTGCAGTCACTTTGAGCAGCCAAGTTATACTGAAAGAGACCTGGAAAAAAAGGAGGGTGGGGAGTGGAGGTGGGGGAGGGGAATGGAGGACTCTGGAAAAGCCCACAGAGCTGCACAATTCCCATCCGTGTGTGAAACGTAAAACCAAAAATGGTTTCCGTTGGCAGGAATGCGAACCACAAAGGAGCCATGTGAGCCAGGCTCCCAGCATTCCCTCACACACACCCTACTGCAAAGACAAATTTACTTTTGGGTAGGTAGGAAAATGGAACCAAATGCCAGAAGGACAGAGACTCAGGCTGAAATGATTTGGGGAGAGGTATGGTGGTGGTGCTGAACAGCCTGGTTTCTAGCCAAAAACAGAGCTGGGTTGGGGATCCACTCAAAGGCGCCCACACCAATCTCCGGGGGCTCCTCCCCTGATGTCCTCATCACACGGAGCTCGGACAACACAGGACCAGGTGAAAGAGCATGTGGAGCTCTGATACCCCGCCAAGAAAGGCGGCCTGGGACTGTCCGACCCTCATGGAAAAAGCCGAAGGGGCCTCTCTGAACTCTCGATGCAGGCTCCCGACCCATGCCATCTCACCTGGTGGGAGACTAGGGGAATCCTGGCAAGTTACCAGCATTCCAACTTTAGAAATTATTATTCCCCAAGATGCTCCCGTACAGCTATTCCTCCCCAAATTCTATTTTTTAAGGAATTCCAGAACTGTTTAGTCCAAACCTGCCATTCTACAGATTTTGAAACTGAGGACCGGAAACCTGAGGTCGTGGAGCTCGTCTCGGCGGCCGAACGAGGCCTCGAGCCGGGGGCTTCGGACTCCTAAGCAGGCCAGTGCTTCTCCAGACCCAGAATGCTCCCTCTCCGCGTACAGTCTTCTGTCTTAATGGACTCAATTTGGAGGGAAAGAAAGGGGGGGGGTATTTTTTCAGCCCCTTTCCATTCTCTGTCACAGATCACACTTCAGGCACTAAGTTCCCCATACAATGGCATCCCTATTTATACAAAGCTGTAAACAACAGGGAGACTAGGGGGAGGGCTGGTAATAGATTTCCACCAGGATGTGCCTGACCTGCTTTTTTTCAACCTCAGTAATTAGAGAGGCTGTGGGTCTGTAGGAATTATTCATATGCAGCAAGAGCCGTACACTATACATTTATGTTAAACATGTCAAACCCGATTGAAATCATGCCTGCCAGCACCATATTCCATAAACACACTTTTCCCCTCACAGTCGCCCAGACCTTGCCAGCCCATTAATACCGCCTTTTAACAGCAATCTTCCATAGATTCAAATCAGGGACACTCCACTGCACTAACTGCTCTGTGTTACGTGAGCATCATGGATTTAAGGAAAAAAAATTAATAAAATAAAATCCCTTCAGGCCATTCCCCTAGAAAAACAACACTCAAACTACAATTCTAACTCGAAATTTTCCAAAAATACAGACACAGACATCAATTAGGGATTTCGGAAGCATTATCATGTTGGTATTTTCAGTTGGGCTATGGGCCCATCATTGTGTTTTCAAGCACTGACACCCCCTGGTCATCTTGTCTCAAATTAGCTTAACTAGACCCAGTTTAGTGCTCTGTGGCTGGAAACCATGGTGGCTACAGGATTTAAATAACCATCTTGCTATGATTCTTTGCCAAGAGTTCAATTTTTTCCCCTAATTATTGGTGATAAAGCATCACATTAATTGTATACCACTTAATTTATAGCAATTAACGGTGGATTGGATAATCACTGCATTAATTATTGTTCAGTTGCCGACACTGGGGCCTCTTCAATCTAGAACACACACTTTTAAATCCACACTGCTAAAAGAGAACGAGGGATCGTTTTCATGTTTCAAAAGAGAAAACCACAAACTTGGATGGTGGAAATTGCTGTGCATTAGGAAAGAGACTGAGCTTCAAAGAACCCTCCTGCACCCTCCGTTGGCCCACAAGAGTGCATCACACTCACCCCGAAGAGGTGGGATCGCTGAAGGGTTTATCAAGGGCCACCACCTGCCATCATGGAGCCCTCAAGAGCCCTCATCATGGAACCCAGGATGTGGTGGCGGGTGTTATCCATCCATGTTTTACAGATGAGATGCCCGAGGCTTTGGGAGGCCAAGGCCATCTGCTGAGTGGTCCGCTTCACCAACCTGCTTTCAGACTGAGCAAGACGTGGACCTACTATGAGGTAAACTCATGGTGGACCATCCACCTGGCTGTCATGCTCCTGTCACTGCTGTGCCACTTTGGGAGAATGCTACTCTCCACACTCAGAATGGAGGTGAAAGCAAGATCGAATGACTCTGCTGAAAAATCGCATTCCTGGAGAAGTGGGACACTGTACTGGTACGAGCTCGGGCTCCGTCCTAACAGCAGGGATGCTCAACAAATCTGAACCTCGCTGTGTGCCTTTTGGCAACCTGCACGAGCTCAGCCGTCCCGGGCTCAGTTTGCTTCTCTGCACAATGGCAGGGGGCCTGGGGGGGTGCGGGGGGCGGGTCACTTACAGCACCTGTCTCACAGAGTGAGGGGTAGGAACCCAATGAAATAACGTGGGTAAAGCAGAGCTTCCCAACTCTCTTTCATATCGCGGCGCACATAGAAAATGGCAAGTGAGTACAGGCAGATGAAACTGCAACTGACCCCGGCTTCAGCAGCGCCCCCTCCCCTGGCCACCCCCCCGCCCCCCGCCTCCCGGGCCAACTCAAGGGCTGTACAGATCAGTACCTGTGCACCTGTGAGCCATTCCCGGCACGCCTGCTGGGAAGGACAGGTGTGGTGCACTAGAACGGTGCCTGGCACCCAGTTAGAGCTTGGTGCAGCCTTAATAGTAACTGGGAAGTTAGCGTAGCTGGGAGGCACCCTTTCAGGGGTAGTGTTGCTCCTTCTGAGTATCTAGAGCTGCGCTGTCCAGATTTAAAGAGCCACATTTCAATTCATTATAATGAAATACAATTGAAAATTCGGTTCCTCAGTGGTACCAGCCACGCTTGAAGGGCTTAGGGGTCACTATGGCAGGCAGCTACCATACTGCACAGGGCGGAACATCTTCATCAGCCCAGGAAGCTCCGTGGGACAGCGCTGGCCTATAGCAACGCTGTTCTGAGGACTACGGCTCTTCCTGAAAGCCCGGGGTGTGCTCCGTTCCCAGAGTGACAGTTCCCACTGTCACCTCATGGAACCTGGGATCAGTGGAACTCTGCCCAGTGCCCTGCACGTGGGAGCGACCCAGCCCCGGGCCCTGGGGTGGATGCTGCTGGGACTCAAAGCACCATCTTGCCTGCCCCGCTGCCACTTGAGGTCAAAGACCTGACACCTCCATAAAAGAAGCCCAAGGACGGTGGCCAACGGACACCGAAATGGACACCAGGAGTTCCCTTCCAACATAAAAATAAATGACTAAAAATTTTTAGTAAAGATTAGCCATTCCTGCACAAACCCCAAACTACATAATCAATAGCCGAGAAAATGCCAATTATCCAGGCTCATTTGAAATATTATTAATCCGCACCGTGAGCAGCCACTAATCAACGGTACAAATTGTGAAATCACTATTTATTTATTTGCTGGGAGGAAGCACTCCCCATCACATTTAATCAGATAGGAACAGCTCAATTTAGGGCATAAATGGAACAAACGCAGATTTTTTTTTTTTTTATATAAAATAGTTAAGGATCCCAAAGAAAGCTGCGAAGAGGTTGCTGCCACCTGTATCGATTCCAAGATCAAATCGGCTCAAGTGCCTTAATAAAGCCTGTCATTACACACTCAGACAACATAGACGAAATTATGCTTCGGGTCAAAAGAGGATCATTTGCAGGAGTCAGCAAAGAATTTCCCCTTCTCTCTTCACTACTATCCGACTAAGGGGCACCTCTGAGTTACTCGTCCACGGTCTCTCTCTCTCTCTCCTCTGTCTTCTGGAGATAAAGTACAGCCTGCTGCCTGAACGAATGAACAAACGAATGAGAACGTGGGGCTTTATGAAAGACGCTCATTTTTACGGCGCTCCCAGTTGCCTGGCACAGGAGGAATTTCACAAATGGCAGTCACGTCGTGTCACCGACTCAGTGTCCTTAGCGCGCAGAATGCAGGCACCGCCCACACAGACTGTCGACACCATCCAGTAAGTTCTTACGTGCTGTCCTTCCTCCGCTTCTCAAAATTCCTCAAAGCCACAAGCTGTCTGGCGACAGTTTCACGTTCACAGGAAAGGACCCGAAGAGAAACTGCTACTAGTTTCCCTCATCTTATTTAACCAGATTATTAAAACAACAACAAAAACCTTCCTAAGGTAGAGCTTCCTACATGCCAGGCACTTTCTAGGATTCCCATATTCAAATAATCCTCACGGCAATCCTCTGAAAGTAGGTACTACTTTTAATCCCCATCTCGGGTGAGAAACGGAGGCACAGAAAGGTGAAGCCACAGTTTCACAAACTGTGAAAACGAAGGACAGACGGCCTGGAAGGTTACTCGGCCTTCCGACGGTGTGCGTGAAACCCTCTTCCCCAGGTCACCCCTTTCTGCAAAGTCTGTGTCCAGCTCGCCCTGACAGTACAACAGAAAGCCGGATCTCGGTCGGCGACCCTCCCCGGTGCAGAAGGCCTCTGAGGAGAGACGTCTGCGCCCTACCTCCTGGCCCGCCCTTGCAACCCTTCCCAGGGTGCTCGGCCCCATCCCTCAGTGTCTCTCAAGCGCGGGCCTCTGGCCACCACAGTCCCAAAGGGGACGGTTTCATTCACTCAACTGCAGTGACACCCTGTGTCTGTGTCCCAGGAAACACTGAACAGGGCCTACTCCGCCCCAGCCCTCCTGAAATTTGGAAGCTGTTAAGCTGCCTCTCGAGTTTCTCTTTTACAGACCGAATAGCCCCAATTTCTTCAGCCTCTTTTCGGAGGTAATATTTCTCAGCCTTCAGTGATTTTCATTGCTCTCTCCTGGCCTCTTGCCAAGATTCTGTATCTTGTGTAAATAGTGAAGGCCAACACTGAACATGATTTAAGAACAGTCGTGCCTGGAAAAGTAACAAAGGCCCAACCAATACAGACCTCAGAAGGTAAATATTTTCTCGAAAAAACACAAAGTATTACAATATTAATAATGGAAGGCAGTAAGAATTAGGTTGACCAAGTAAAATAATTTCTGTTGCTTGTCATATCATTTCCTCTAATAACTGTGGTGGTTTCTGGGAGACTTATCTGTCCTGAGAAGTCTTCTCAGAAACAACTTTGCTCCTCTCCTCCACAAGGTCTAAACTTTTCCTCTCCAGCTCAGCTCTTCTTTCCTCCAATACAGCGATCCTATCATCACAAGAGATGCCTGTTGCCCTTCTCACAACACCAAGTTTTCCAGAAATAGCACTTCCTTCCCTGACTTCTGCTTGTTCTGATTTCGGTAACATGTCCTGCCTGGCCTCACTGCCTGCCCCACTTTGGGTGCACTTCAGGGTGTGGGCGCTCGCCCTGGAGGCAAGGTAGGAGACACAACGTGTGGAACAAAGCCCCCCCCTTCCCTGCTGACGGCTTGGAGATTCAGGGGTGACCCCAATCAAGGTGTACAGGGCAAACCCCTCCACTGGGCCTGGGGAGAAGGGGCCTAGATGACTGGACCTTCAACGGAGAAAGACTCACACCCAGGGCGATGCACGCCAGGGAGGAGCCACGGAAGAAAGGTGACCTCACCAACACAGAAGCCCGTGGCATAGAGCCAGACACCTGGATGCTCAATAAACAAGCTGGTCTGGGGGCCATTTAGGAAACGCTTTAAAAAATCTTTAATATAACCTAAGAGAAGGAGAATGAAGCAGACCACTCAAAAAAGCAAAACCCATATCCTTCTCCCGCTGTACAGAACCGACAGCTTTTCTGGGGAGATGAAGGATGCGTCTGCTCCCTGACTTGGCCTCACGCTTCCAGGGGAGAAATGTCGGGACCTCGGGGGCCACACACACACTACCTGTCCACTTGCTCTGGTCCTTCTCGCCTCCACTCTCCTGGTCTTTAGCAAGCTCCTCTGGATCAGCAGCCGCGTCACTGGGCCCTTCAACATCTTCAATGGCTTCTTCTGAAAGAGAAGAAAAATGAAATGTCAAGGATCAAAAGTGGACAGAAGATGAAGGACTCTTGGCTCCTACTCCAAAGAATTACGGAGCACAACACAGAGATGCCAGTGACTGTCCCTCGTGTCTCCCCTGTGGCCCCCAAAAGGCTGACTGTACTTCGGCCGCGCCAAGGTCTAGGTAAGCAGCGGGGCCTTCCCATCCCCACTCACTGGTAGGAGACTGACTCGTTTTTAGACTTGTGGATGTTAGGTATTTCCAGATGGATTCTGAATGCCTCATTTGAGCTTTTAATACTGGAAAGCCAGTCCTGTTGAAGAAATAACTCCATCTAAATTCCTGAAGTTGCATGCAAGTCTTTTGCACTTGAAAATGCAAGAAAGGAGCCACATGTCGGCTCTTGCCTAGCCCCAAGCCCAGCGCGTCCTGGATTTGAACCAGACCAGACCCTGTCGCTGACCCTTCAGAGGTCTCGCGGTGTGGGTGCATGTGCCAGACCGCGGCGGGAGGTGTTGTTGGTTTTCTGTTTGTTTGGTTTTTAACAGTCACTCAAAGTTTCAAGGATCACAGAATATCAGTGATAGGATTTCATTAATGTGAAGAGTTCTAGAAAACAAACAACATCTGTACAAACAACATCTGTAGGCCTGCCAGGCGTCAGTGGCGAGAAGCTAGATTTGTAGAGAAAGGGAAAAAATGTGCAAGAGAATCATGTATTTTCCTTTTGAAGTCAGTCCATTCTTTACCCATCACTGGTTTAAAACTAGCCATGGAAATTCTCTCCAGCTCAACATATAATGCTTTGGGTGAAGACAGAAGAATGGTCATTTCCAACATGAGGCTACTCCTGCGATAAAACTCCACCTGCCCAAGTGGAAAGGAAGAGGCTAAGTTACCCTATCGGTGCTGAGGGAAAGGAGGCGAGACATTTCTCTTCTGCTCTCCTGGCCCTCTGGATCATTATCCAAAACACTCATTAAGGATGGGTTAAATGAATGAATAAGGCAGGCTAATTGAGGTGGGTTAATGATGACATTATTCGCAGACTTTGAAGAGCACACCTTCCTGGGACGAGAACCTGGCTGCGCACATCCATCACCTGGCTGGAACCAGCCCGGATGCACGGGGACCAGGTATTGGATTCGGGGCTCTGACCAATGTCACCCTAGGTCTCTGGACCCGCTACCCTACCTTTCAATATTTCAAGGTGTTACCCTCCCCAACCCTGCAGAAAATAGCTTCTAAATTTCATCACACAAAAGAAGTAAAACGAGTTCAGAATAAAATGACCTCAGAGGGTTTACAAAACACTTGAGGAAGAAAGTATCTACTTAGAGTCAGATTTTCCTAATTCTTCCCGAAAAGACAATGGAAGTCCAAAGACTGGAAAACTGAACTTGGGGTCGGGGAACATTCTTCATTCCCTCCAATAGGGGATTTATGAGGCAGTCATGGGGAACACAGATGAAATAAGAGCATGCTTATTTTCACCCCCAAGTAAGAGGGAAGGAAGGAACCCCACATCTAATTTCTGTATCTCCCTTTTGTCTCACTGCACAGTAAAGTTAACAGCAAGTCTCCCCATACCCATCCTCAGTTCTGAGAAAAATCAGGCAACCATGGTTTGAGGTCAATCTGATATACGGTGCCATATGAACACCATACATCACTGAGTAGAGAAAAAATGTTATATACAAATGTGAGTCAAAAATAACATGCGTGTTACACGGTATGATGTATGCACAGTCTTCATTATGTCCAGGCAGGATGTTCAATGCACATTTTTTACACTTTTGATAAAAATGTTCAACACTGTAATTATAAAATTCATCTTTGAATGGTGATACCAGAATTCAGTCAATCAATATTAAATTGGGCCTACCCGAAGGAGCAAGGGCCCTTAAAATATAATCATTTGCCCCCGTACATGCTGTGGCACAAACGCTCTGTAGTGGTGTAGGTATGAATCAAACCTGATTATGCAGAGATGGCTGAATGGCTGAACCTCTCTCTCTCTCTCTCACGCACACACACAGGCACCTTAGGTGGAGAGAGTCTGACACCTACAAAACAGACGACACCCTGCTGTGAACAGTGTCTGAGGTGCTGCCCTGCAGAGGAGGGAAAGGACTGGCCCACCGGGAGGCCAACCCCAAGGCCAGCTCTGCTCTCCTCCACGTCACGTGGGCTGCAGCCATGGGCACAGAGTTGAGAACTCACAGTCACTCTGGCGCTGACCCCAGTTCTCTGAGCCTTTCCAAACGAATCTTATTCAGAAGATACAGAGTGTGAAGAATAAGCACATCGTGGATTCGACGAGCAAGGAAAACCGCACAGTGCTTTGTGAATATTCCTGGAGCCCTCATTCCCTCCCTGCCCTACAAGCAGAAAAGTGAAGGCAGCTGAGGAGTTCCAAAGAGAGGACGGAGGACAGAGGTGAATTCAGGAACTTGTGTTTCTCTCCCCCTTCCCCATTTTCTTCTTTATTTTTAAGATTTAAATATCAAATCCTCTTCTTTTTCAGTTCCCAGGCTTAATGTTATCATTTGTCACTCACTCACTAAAAGGCTGTTATATGCTTGGTGGGAGAAGGAATGATCAGGAAACTCCTGGACAGCTTCCTTCACAAGGGGATCAGAGTCCTCACCCCCAACTAAAAACCGGGTCCCGATCAGCCGGGCAGGCACTTCCCTGCAGTTCCACCTACGACCTACAGGTGTCGCCCTCTGCATGGCGAGGCCTGGAAGGGCAGCGCGCTGCGGAAGCAGACACTGTCTGGGCCTCCCAACCTGAGCATGTGGAAATAATACACGTCTTCAAGTGAACTGTCTGGTCCTGGGGAAATAAAATAGGACATTCATAAGCAGTTACACCATCTGTCTTTATACCATCATCATCAACAGCAAGAGGAAAAATAGCTCTTTAAAATGGATGAAAGCCCAGGCTGACAGTAACCAGAAAACTGTGAGCTCTGAATACCAATAAAGGTAGAGAAATGATGAAAAAACAGAGATACAAACTATGAATTTGTCTGGACGGCTCAGACCCACAGTGCTTTGCGGGCGGCCCATGTTTAATGGGTCTCCAAAGCCTAAAGAAACCCCCACTCACTAAGACCCAGGCCGCGGGCCCCCAAGGAAGGGTCTGGTGTCCCTGCATAGGAACCACGATGTGGGGACCCGGGGAGCAACGGCACCCACACACTCTGAGCTCCTGGGGCTGGTTATCTAGCCCTCGTTCCCCTCAGGGATGTATATTTGACCCCCACGTGCCGATTGAGCAAGGAGGGGGGAGGGCAGTTTCCCCCAGATCACAGATTGCATTTTCCACCCGTGAAGTCAGTGGCAACTGGCCGGGGTCATTACGGAAGTCGATTTTTTCTCCCCCCTAAATAATATCAGCTACTGACAGATGGTGGGAACCAGTGAAGACTTGATGGACTGATGATCTGGTTTTATCTGGAAAATCCTGTCTTTCCCTCAGTTGACGAAGTCGTTTCCCTTCCCTAAGACACACAGCAGTCGCTGTGCCACTTTGAAGACTGAAATGGACAAATCAAAACCATCTTTTCCCCAGGAGTTTAGTACTATTTCAGAACCAAGCAGAACACACCAGGCATGTTTTCTCAAGGGCAAAGCCTGGGCCTGGGTGAGGAGGTCATCTCGGCTCCCTACGCCCTGCCTGTTCCTGGCAGGGGGCAGCAGGCCCAGCACAAGCCAGGTAAGAATGTCTGCTTTTTACAAGACTCCAGAGAAGCTGCAACAACCTCTACAGCAGAAGCCGACTTTGACGGGTACACCCCAAGGGGGCCCTCAAACGAGGGCACCCATCCTATTTGAATGTATTTTCACGTTAAAGGGCTAGGGAACCAGAAGCAAATCTTGAATGACTGTGAGGTCTTCCTGGTATCCCTTCTGCCTTCAACCTCCACATAAAACAGCGGCCGCAGGTCTTTAAAAAAAATCGATTTCCATCCCTGCCTCCTTTTCACAACTGCTTCTCCCAGACAGCACTTACTAGCACTCAGGCCAAACCCAGCCCACTCACGCCTGTCTCCTGGCTGAGCGCACGGCCCTCAGGTGTAAGAATTTCAAAGGGAAGGGTTCCTGGGGCACCTTAGGTTTTGAGGTGACGATACCACGGCTGCAGAAAATTTCCCTTCAGTCGGGGTGGTTTTGCTCACCACAAACGCCAACTGTTTTCTGAACATACCTTACACGTAGCATGTTGGCGAAGGTGACTGCATGATTCCCCCACGTGTGGTGACAGCTGCTCCCGAAGGAGGTGTGCGTGCCAACCGGCAGCCCCGTGGTGATGTGCAACCATTTCATGAACAACCTGGAAACGTGTGTGAGAGGAGCCCCGGGCAGAAGCGAGAACGGACGTGGCGTCATGCTCAAGTCGGCGCTCACCGCCACCGCACGCATCCCCCCAGTGCGTTACCCAAGGAAACGTGCCGGGTGGGGTGCCGGAAACACAATCCTGCTCACCCCGTACCTGGGGTACCTGGGGCCGAGGGCCACGCCCACTGGGTATCCTTCACAAACTGCTCTCAGACTCGAAGGAAGGGGTCAGTCAATGACTGAGACGAGGCCCTCCGTTCCCAACTCTTAACAGGAGGACGGAGATCAATTCAAACCTTCCCCCAAGCCCAACAAAGCCCCTGGAGTGCCTCGATGTGACAGAAATCTGGAAATTCTCCTAAGAATCAGGGTGTCTGTACCCAAGGCTCTCGGGCGATCATGTTACTTAAATAATACAATGATCCGGGATCCCTGAAGAACGAAATTGTTCTTTCCTTTTTCTTTGGGGTGAGCCATATTTGGGGGGGGATAAAGTGCGTTCGCCTGTCGGCAGGCTCAAGAGCCGAGAAACATTAGCTGTCATGAACCACAATCAAATCGGGTTTGAAATATTTAGCAGTGGCTTGGAAAATGCGGTGGTGCAGCTCTGACAGGCGAGATGTGCACAGACACCCACTTTCCATTATAATGGAAATATCAGGCCTGTTCTGAATATGTATAACCCAGAAAAATGTATTGATTTTTCATTCGGCATTAAAATAAATGAAATAGCCTGCAGCTGTCAAAAGCCTTTTGTTAAAAGCTCATCTTTCCTGGAATGAGGTTTACCAGAAACAAGTTTTAATTGTATATAGGACCTCTTCTTTGAAAACAAAATAACCAGTCAGCCTACTTTGAAGATAGGGTTAAAGCTTTTCCGTTCCCCATTTTCAACCTAATTAACCAAGGACAACCACAGAAGCAAGTGAGAAAGGGCTGCAACGTAAGGACCATCAGGAGTACCCCGGAAGGTGGCGGCCACTTACGCTGGGGTGTCCAAGACTGTGTCCTGTCCTCTTGTTCCTGTAAGTCCTGTGCAGGTGCTGCACTCTGTGGCTAGAGACTTTGTTTAGGACACTGTGGCCCATCTGCTGTCCTTCTGAAACGCTGGTTGGCACAACTGGAAAACAAGGGCAGAACACTCCAGTGTGCCCAATCCTGTTGGCCTTTGGTTATCCACAGGAAACCTCTCATGGCTGAGCCTCTTCTACAGAATATGCATGCTTTATTTTTGCAAATACAGGTCAAATCAAATCCCACCATATAAAAGATGACTCTTAAGGTCTAGACCGCTTGCTTCTAATAAGATCCAGTGTGTTAAAATTCTGCTATACCAGAAACTTGTAACAGGATATGATCGACAATGCTGACGGCCAGATAACCCTGTTGCTCCCAGCTCTTCGACCCGAGTCCTGTCTTCCCTCTCCAAGCCAGGGAGGAAGAGGGAAATGGTAGCGATGCTCGTGACTATGCCAGTCCCCATCCCGGACATTTTGGCAAGTCTGGTTTCACTGAATGACGACCATGGGTCCGACCAGTGGGGGACTCTCCATGTGCCCTGGCCTTCCTCCTAACTGCACAGTAACCTCCAGATCCAGGATGTGATAATCCATTCTACAACATCCCCAAACACGTTTTCTCAAACATTTACTCCAGGGTTTTATTCCAATGGTGTCTCTTGCCAGCCCTGGCCATGTGGCTGGAGACTACGTGAGACACAGCTTCGAGCAGTTAGGTTTTCTGGTCGACAATACCGCAGTCCCAGAAATTTTCCCTTAGATGAAGGTGGTTTGGCTTACCACAAATGCGTAGCGTTCTCTTAAGACACCTTATACTTAGCATCTTGGTGAAGGTGACTGCATGTTTTCATGCCGACACATGGAACGGGAAACTTAAAATCTCCCTTGAAAGTTCCTTGTGGGGAATCATCTGAATATTACTTTTAACTTCAGGCAAAACTGGTCCATTCTACTTTCTACATCTTAACAGGGTAGAGATTAAGTGAGGGAAATGCCAAATCACAAGACGAACGGTCCAGGAATCCAAACTGACGCTGGCCAGGGGAACATTTTGAAATACAACTATCCCAGTGTACACAGGAAACCTTAAAGGGGCAAAGATGAGGGGGTGGGGTGTGTGTGTGAGGAGCGTGAAGCGGGAAGGGGCTCCAAGGCTGCAAGCCTGCGGCACTCATTGAAGTCATCAGAAGTGTAATATTCTCCCACCTTCTCAGGGTAAGACGCCGTTTCTTTCCCAACAGACATGAGGACAGACAGAGAAGACAGGCAAGCTGACCCCCCGCACTCCTGCTAGCCCAGGTCTTTCCGAAGTCCCTCTCTTGCACAGGATCTACGGGACAGAGCACGGGGGAGGCAGAGGGAGGCCTCCCCTCCAGGTGGCCCCAGTCTTTGGTCCTGTCCATTTTCTCACCAACCTAAGCTCCATGCCAGGCCGGGCCAGCCAGCCAAGGCCCCCTCTCTACCAGCTACCAGCTGGGGAAAGCTGTCCAGGGGGTGGGCGGGTCGGGCCCGGTGCTGCGGCAGGGAATTTTCCCACCCTGGTCACTTCTCAAAAAATAATGTGGCCAAGGTGCTAACCAGTTGTTTTAAACAAAACTGCCTTGTCGAAGGTGATGTTTCTACACGTGGATTTCAGTCCTCCGAGGGAAAAGGGGACGGGGAGCAGGAGAGGAAGTGAGGGACGCGCTTGGCTGGAGACACACTTCCTTCCTCCAGGGATGAGCTCTCGTGCACTCGGATCCTTTAAGGGATCATTTCACCACAAGACATCTTCTGACCACTAGGTGTTCATTTACCAAAAACACCTGGGGCCACAGTGCCTGGAGTTTCTGGACAGAGCCTGAAAGGCGGTGGAGGCCTGCCAGCCCTCGGAGGGGGCCTTCGGGAAAAGCTCTGCAGGAAAACGCAGCACTGAAGGACCTCGGCCTCCTCGCTGCCTCCACCCTGACCTCGTTTCCCGGCCCCCACCCTGGCGACCCTGCCTTTTGGCACCAGGCTTCAAGAATCAACACGCCAAGGGCAACTCCGAGTATTATTAAAATGAATAATTGGAGAATAGAGACCATTTATGCTTTTGTATATTTGAAGATCGTGCCACTGTTTATAGAAACAAGAAAAATGGGGATCGTGTGGCAGGAGGGAGCCTGGGAAGGCCGGGCGTGCGGCAGCCTGCGTGCGCAGCCCCTGCTGGCTGAAGCCAGGTCGGCCTCGACAAGAACACAAGCCTGCGGGGGGCGTCTCTCCCTTTGCTCTGTACTTATCGTCACCTCTGCCTTGCGCATCAACGGGAGGGAGCATCTTACGGGTCCAAGGTGGCCGCGGCCTGTGGAGGTCTCCCGGAGAAAACATCCGCTCCCGGGGCTGCCCTCCCGAGCGGACAGCACGGAGCGCCCGAGCGCCCGCTGCAAACTGCTCTTGTTGTGCGGGGAGGGACGGGCCCTGCCATCTCCCGTCTCCTGGGCAAGGCCGCTTGGTCCATCTCAACAGTCTGTCAAAACGCCGCTAAAATTACAGGGGTGGGTGGGGGTCAGGGGAGGAGAGAAAGGGAGGAAACGCCTAGAGCCAGGATTGCAACAAGTTCCATTTATCTGTGTTCTTAGCAAAAGCACCTGGGCTGCCCCCTGCAGAAATGCAGAAAGGATGAAAGCAAATGTGCGGTGACAAAGCACAGGGAACTAAATATGTCCGCTGACTCGCCTGGTGGCTGTTCACACGAAGAGCTGGTGCGCGCGCTCGCTCGCTCTCTTTAAATAACCGAAAGATGTGAGTTCCAGTGTGTAAGACACAAACCCAACCCTGAGACGGTGTCGGAATCCACACCGAACAGGAAACCCAGCTCTGTCCCAGAACTCCGAAGGAGCCTGAATCCAGCGGGGATTATCTCCCTCGGATTTCCAGAGCCCCGACCGCCGCTCTGCTCTCACACATGAAATGTAAAAAGGCAAATTCCCCGAGCATGTTTGTAGCGGAGCGTGATGTGATTGTGTTGTCATTTATGGGAAATAATCGCAGACCCATCTCTCCCCGTTCCCCCCCCCCCCCATTTTCCAGTCCAAATAACCATGAAAAATTACACTTCAATGTCAGGGCGACGACAAAGGAGGCGCGCTCTCTGGGAGCTCAGCGGATTTGCAGGGGTTTTTCCTTTCTTTGGACAAAAACTACCTTCAATTGTACTTCATTTAAAACGTGATCTAACAAATGCATTTTGACAAGTTCCTTTCTCTTTTGCTCCTTTCTTTCAAACAGTATTTTGCACAGTTTAACCTCACACCAAACTGGAATGTTCTGGAAAGAAGAGGCATGCAAAATAGAAGGCCCTTGAAACCAAAAAGGGTGTTTTATTTCCCCCTCTGGTAAAAACAAAGTAGTGGAGGAAAATAATGATTCTAACTCAGTGTGCTGCCGAGAACGCATGGAGGAGGGGACAGAGTAAGTCACAGAGTCTTAACAACAGAGTATCTGACGGGCAAAGGTGAGAAAAGCCAAGGTTAGTAGAAAGACAGCCTTGATGGAGGAAGAAGGGGCCTCATATGTTTGCTCAGTACAACAGAGCATTTCGTGGATTTGGAGGCACCATCTAAGGTGTCTGGAAGTATGGTCAGAATTGGGGGTTCATGCCCACACGGGATGAGGAAGAGAAGCCTCTTTGAGGGGGTCCCATCTCCCTCCGAGTCCTGCTCCTCTACAGAAAAGGACATCTTTTGCCCAAACAGATCTGCCTGAAAGCTTTTTAACATTCCAGGTATGAGGCCTAAGCAGTCCCTACAAGCATCTGTCTTTCAGTAACACTCTGCTTGAAATAAACACTGCCCAGCTTCCATGTTTGGAGGGGAGAAGACAGGACAGATAAACACACATGAGTGATAGAAAGAGTGTAAATAAAAAAAAATTTACAGTTTCCATTAAAAAGACTGCTATCATCCTTCTGCGTTGAAACTGACTTGGTGTGTGAGGGAGAAAGCTTACGCTTCATGCAAAAAAAAAAAAAAAAAAGACCCTATTTATTTTTAATTGGAAAATGTTGGGAACACATGGGTGAAGAGAGTCGAGCAAAGCCTGTAAGTGTACTTAGGCATCTATGTACAAATGAAGGTGTATGGGAAACGAACGGGATGTACCAGAAGTGATATTAGATGGCGGTGATTAGAACCTAATGGGTCTAAGTGAGACCGTGCGGGATGGCTCTTGTAACAGGACGGTCCGCCGCTGATGGATGCAATCTGTACGGGAATGACAGCACGGAACGGAAGGTGGAGGGGAGGCAGTGCAGACCCAAGGCCTTTACAACACTGGGGAGACAGGAGGTGACATCACCCAAGGGAATGGTAGACCGTGTGGGGCAAAGATATACAAAAAAAAAAAAAAGCAAACTGAAAGAGAAACAGGTGAGCATTTTGTGGCTGGCCATCAAAACAAACAGCACCCAACCCAGAAAAATAAAGCCGTAGGCTCCAGAAGTCTAAGTCACAGGCTAGAACAAACGAGGGGCTGGAATTCCCAGCCTGTGTGTGGCCTCAGTCTTACGCCCACAGTGTCCGAAGGGTCTGGAGCCTGTTAAGAAGTCAGCCTTGTCCCTGGGAAGCACCGGGTGCATGCAGAAATAGGCATCCACTCCCACTCGTGGACAGCAGCGTCACGGCCTGTCCACGAGCTGCATTTTGCATGAGCATCAGCCACTGGTAAAACAAGCTGATTCATAAAAATAAAGCACAAACAAAGGCCGACACTTTCCAAGCCTAACCCAGGAAAAAGACATCAGGCCAACTTCGGGCAACACCGCACCCACAAAAGCACCGGCTAAGCCTGTTCTCCTTCGGCCAGACCCGCGCATGCACGCAGACGCACGCGGACCCCCGCAGACCTAAGGGCACCGGGAACCGCAGAAGCCCGCGCCAGACATACACGTGAACCCTGGCGACAGCCCGGAATGGAGTCTGACACCTCCGCGCGCGCGGGCCACTCTTCAGGCGCCTACCGCGCGCTCACTGCCCGGTGCAAGCAGAGAAGAGCCCGCCTCTGCCAGAAGCGTTTACGGTCACACCGGAGACATTTAAGGATGCGTCTACACGGGGAAAGCAAAAACCTGGGCCGTTCTCCAAAACCATCGAGTCCCCCAGCACACTTCAGCCTGAAAAACCAGGCGGCAGCAGCAGCGGCATGTTTCAGCTGCCATTTCCTAGGAAATTGCAAAGAAAGTGAGGCAGGAAGCTGAGGGACTGAGAAAATCCAAAGGTTTATGTTCCAGAGCTTTCCTCCATCCACGTGAGGAAAAGCAGACGGGGCTGCTAAGTTGTTGTCATTTTTAACACGCACCTTGTACAGCTCTTCTGTGCCCAAAGGGAGAGCGAAAATTCTTGGATCTTCTTCCTCCCTTTGAGAAACTTCCAAAGTTATGCCAGTGGTCGAATACAAAGCCTCTAGATTTAAAAAATTTGGATCCCGTTCAATGAAATGTTCTTTTCCTGGGGTTTGACAGAAGACCACCACCAGCACGCCTGCCCTTTCACGATGATTTCAGCTGAAGCGGCCCGTCACCAAATCTCCCAGAGCTGCTAACTAAACTTAGGCTCAGCCTCAGGACTGGGTGCACCTACCGGGCCTTTCCTCCCGTGAGAGGCTAGCCTGTGCCCTAAGGACAGGCTAGAATCCCCGGAAAGGGAATGCAGTCCATCACACGTCCCCAAAGTGACACCGTAATGCATCTTAAGGCACAAAAACAGTCATAATCATCAAGGCAAACAACTCAATAGAAGAACCTAAATTCTAGACTCTTACTCATACTCTCTCATGGTGGGAACATTTGACAACAACTAACACACGAAACCAAAGGGAAAGAAAATGGTGTCAAGACACGAGAAGGTCACTGAGGATCTGGGCAGAAAGTGTAAATTCGGCGACCAAGAGTTGGACAGTCAGGAATAAGGGATCTGTGGCAACTGACAGCACACGGTCCTACTTCACAGAAGTAATTGTGGGGGCGCCTGGGTGGCTCAGTCGTTAAGCGTCTGCCTTCGGCTCAGGTCGTGGTCCCAGGGTCCTGGGATCGAGCCCCGCATCGGGCTCCCTGCTCGGCGGGAAGCCTGCTTCTCCCTCTCCCACTCCCCCTGCTTGTATTCCCTCTCTCGCTATGTCTCTACCTGTCAAATTAAACAAATAAAATATTTAAAAAAAAAAAAGAAGTAATAGTGGACATTTACACTCTTCTGTGTACATGCTGCACCAGGAGAAAGGACTAGAAGCTCCCGGAAGGGAATATCTTAAGTCAGAATCCTCCCCAAACTTCCGAAAGTGGACAACTCTTCCTATGGGAATATGGACCCTGGGGCAGAGAGAGAATATGGAAATGAAGCCTGCAATAAGTGAAAGGGTTTGCTTCACTTTGTAAGGCCAACATTTATGGCAAGGAAGGGAATAAAGCAAGCCAGGGATGTGAACGAAAAGTAGCCGAAACACAATGCTGTCTTGAAGATGAAATCGCTCAGTGATTAGGAAGAAAAAACGAGAATGACTTCTCACTTACCAAGCAACAATTTTAAATATCAAAAGAAGAAGAACAGGGGGAATAGGAGGATTTAGACAGTAACCAATGAGCAACTTTCAAAAAAAAAAAAAAAAACCAAAACCAAAAAACCGTATCTTTATATTCAATATAAACGATGGCTGGAAAAAAAAAAGGTCAATTTCTGTGTGAAAAGACTCTACGAATTGACTCAACTCCTGGAAGACACTGGTGACAAGCTGGAAGAACAGAAAACTGGGCTTTTAAGAGAAAGGCACGAGTGAACAGATTTAGGAGGAAGAACTACTGGCCGTTTGCAGAAACGTGGTCATCAGAGGGATCTGCCTTTGTTTTGAGGGATTTGAGGGAGCTGACAGCAAGCGCCTCCATTTTCCAGACCAGGAGACTGGGGCGTGGAGAGGGGTGAGGCTCAAAGTCCACGGGGTCAGGAAATCCATAGGAGGACGAACGGAACGAGCACAAAGACGAGTGAAGAAAGAAGCAAAGGCCTGTGGAAAAGCTGGAAGGCTGAGGCAAATGGATTCCAAGAGTGGAACCATAGTTGTTCAAAGCAGCATCTAGCTTTTCTTTCCATTTTGAGACAAAAGGCATAATAGCAAGGATAAAAATGGGCTCGCCAAGACCAATAACCATCCCCTAAGAACCTAGATATCCGTTAGTTTAGGCAAATAGTATCCTGTTAACTTCCTGCCCCGTGGCAATGTGGTACCCGGAATGAAACCATCACGTTTAAAGACAGAACAACCCATAGTTCTCGCACATCCCCCCCACCACCTGGCTCTTTCCTACTCTCTCTCTCTCTCTCTGTCTCTCTCTCATTCCTACTTTGTCCCTCTCTCCCTCCCTCCCCTTCTCCTCCCTTCATGCTCTTTCTGGAAGGGGGCTGTCCCAGAACTACTCCTCCCAAATGGTGCAGGGCAGAGCCTGTCAGAGATCTTCTGGATCCAGGGTGAGGTCCAAGGGGCTGGTGTGGCCCCGAATCCCTGCCTCGGAGAACTAGCAAAAGCCAAGTAATTGCTTTTTCTCCTTCCACTAATAAGCTTTTCAGCAGAGGAAGAATTCACCTTCCTGTAGTCAACAGACCCTTTTTTCCCTGCCTCTCCTCGCTCCAAATAATCTAAAGTGACTGCAATTTCAGTCCTGGCTCTCTAGCATTCAGCTCCACCGGCTGAGGTCAGAGGGTGTCAAGTGAGGGCTCTCCATTTCTTTTCGACTCTGCCTTCACACCACCCATGCTTCTTTGTAACTGAGGCAACCTGCCTCCCCAGTCCAGCCATTATGTGCACCACCAGCCCACGGCACACACAGACTTCAGTCAGGATTCCAGGAAATGTTTTTAAGGCCTAGAAAACACTGGGGGAGAAAAAAAAATCTCTTTGCTGTAAACAACTGATTAGTAATGACCAACTTCAGATGCTCGGGTGACCTGAGCCACTCATTTCCTGGTTTTGAGAAAATGCATCACGCTACAACATTTGTGTGTGTGTGGTGGTTAAACCATGTGGCTGGTTGTGTGGTTTTCGGTTTAGCTGAATGCAAATGACTCCGGTTGCTGAATTTGTTTCTGACGACGTCGCTACACACTCATGGTGTTGGAGGCTTCGAGACGGGCTTCGTGCCTGTGGAACCGGCTGCAAGGAGGCTGCTCGGGGAGGGGGGGGGGGGAAGCGCCCCACCCCCTCCCCTGCCTCATTTCCCAGATGAATGAAATGGGATTTCAATTAAGAAGGGCGGCACCCGTGCCTTCCCCTCCTCTGTCTTCATGGAGAGCTAAGGGGGGGCACAGGCAGAGTGTGAGGCAAACAAACACATGGACAAAGGGAGATGGACTGAGTGAGAGGAAGAACAGGTGTGTGAAGGGTCGGAGGGAGGCCCCGCAGGTGCCCGTCCCATGGAGAGGATGAACGGAGGCGCACGTCCAAGTGCACGAGGCCAGTTACTGGAAGAGCAGCCCCAAGCGGGGTAAACAGAGGCAGGTCTGCAAAGAGGCTGCTCACTGGGCCTGCAGCCGATGCCTGTGAGGTTCTGGAAGGGGAGGAGAGAAAGGGAGAAGCATCCAGGGAAGACGTGAACACCTGCACACACACCCGGAGGAGGTGGACGCTTACTCCTGGCTACAGCCAGGCCTGTGATGGGAATTTATTTCCCTCAATTATGTGCTCTCGTCCCCAGTCTCAGTTCATCAGCACAGTGCAGCCAAGTCAATGAAAGGCTCCATAATGAAGTAATCACATGCACGGGGATGGCCCCGCACCTGCCTGCTGGGCCCTGAATCAAGCTGACATCGGCCCTCCAATCCCTCCCCAACCCCGTGTGCTCCCAGGCTCCTTGTCAGGTCACCCCCATCCTGCCCCAAGAGGCTCTGGCCCGGCTGCCATTTTCTTGACCCCATCACAAATGCCCTGATTGCAAGAGAGGAGGAAGGGACTAGCTACGTGGGACTGGGCAGTATGTAACGTTCCATCCCTCCCTTTTCTCCTACCTGGGAAATCCTTCGCTGCAAGGAGCCTGATCCTAAAAACCAGTACCATGTGCCCAGAAAGACTCCATTTGCTCAAGTCATTGGTATCTAATAATAATAGTAATGGGGGAACACAACTGGAGTAGATTTCACAGGTGAGGGAACGGAGGCTCACAGAGGTTACATGAGTGGCAAAGGTCACGCAGCTCAGAGGCAACAGAGCTGAAGCTGAGGCCCACGCTCTTCACGACCGCCTCGAGAGCTGCTGCGTTGTCCCAAGAGAACTTAAACTTCTGCTCACGCCGTCCGTCCGCCCGTCTGCCGCATGTTCGTGGGGCATCTCTTCTAGCACTGACAACACAGCTGGGAACAAGAGAGGAAGACTCCCTGCTCTCGAAGGGCAAGGGGGAGAAAAGAGGACGGGGGGGTTAAGACAGACAAGCTGCCACCCAACAAATGAACATACTTCAAGTCAGGTGCTGATGGGGGAGGATGAAAAAGTAGGGATGGGGGACAAAAGAAATCCCAGGGGTCACTTCCTACTGGCAGCTTAGAGAAGACCTGGAGGAAGCAAGGGCGCGAGCCACAAGGGCCATCCAGGCAGAGAAGAACGGCACGTGCAAAGGCCCGAGGTGGGAGCAGAGAGAGAGAGGAGGGCCCCGAGAGGAGTCAGACAGGTCATGGGGGTGAGTTCCCGTGGGCCAGAGGCCCCGCTAACACGCAAGGGACTTCCACGAAAATGACAACAAGGGGCTCCTCTTCAGCATCCCGTCCTCTGGGCAGACGTGGCCCCACACTCCCCACCCTGCTTGGTAAGCCGAACCTGGGATGGATTCCTCCCCTTGGGAGAGAGCTGCGTGGGCGAGATCCTGCCCAGCCTCCCACGGTTACACTGCTAGGGCTTTCCAGTACAAGGCTAAGGGACCTCCCCAAACACACGTATGTGTAATATATACGATCTCCTTGAGCCTTTCCCTTTCCCGGGGCGGTGGGCAGAAGCTGACCGTGAGTGCAACAAACGCAAAGAGGGGATGGGGAAGCCTGACCATCCTTTGTCACAGGCCGCGCGGCAGCACTGGATGGTGGGGGCACCCATTCAGCAAAGCACCTCCCTGAGAGGCTGGAGAGTCCGCACCAGGACTGGGGCGAGGGACGCAAGGCTCACGAGAGCTGTAGCTCCAAGCCAGGAACGCCGACCATTCTGCACGTCCCTTCTCTGAAACCGTACTGCCCTTTCACATACGTGAATTTCAACACACTTTGCAAACTTAATAATCATATAAAGCTACGTGACCCCGGCAGAGCTGCTGTTTCAATGCCGGCTCTTCCCAGCACAAGATCAATCTGGGGGCGGGGGTGGGGGGGCGGGGCGGCGCTTTGCTTTTCTTAAATGGGCTGTTGTGGGAAAAGACTGCTCCACTCGCCACAACGTAACAGGTGTCTCCCCCTAGTGACACACACACGCAACACACACATGCGTGCACACACATACACGCACACATGCATACACACGCGTGCACACACATACACGCATACACGCACGCACACATACACACGTGCACACACATACACACATGCACACGTACACACGCATGCACACATGCATACACACATGCGTGCACACACATACACGCACATGCATACACGCACACACATACACACGCGCACACACACACGTGTGCACACATGCACGCACACATACACACGCACGCACACATACACACGTGCATACACACGCGTGCATACACACATGCATACACACACGCACACATACATGCACACACACACACACACACGCTTCCGGCGGCAGCACCACCCCCCGCCTCTGCTGTCCCGGGGCTAGAGCCAGGTAGCGAGGTACAGGTAGATGGGCATCACCTATCTCCGCGGGCTGCACTTGGCCCCCATCCTCAAACCAGCCATCTCTAAGTACCCTGGGGCCTCCAAGACAGAATAAGTGGGCAAGCCCTCAAGTGTTCTGGGTTCTGTTGTTAAACATGAATGGTGAACCCGGAACACCTATGGAGGAGCTGCTCTGTATGCTGTGTCTCTGGCCAGGACACCAGAGGAGCTGGATCTTGGCCAGAAGGGAGAGAGGGAGGGGCCCTGCAGAAAACACAAGAAGTCAGAAGGGGACAGGATGGGGGGGCAGCCGGAGGAGCCCCTTCTGGGCTTGCTGGGGATCCACAGGACTGCCCAGAAAGGCAAGGCCAAAAGCCAGAGAGGAACAAGAAGGCACCAAGCAGGGGACTGTAGGTGATGAGCGAGGAGGCAAAACCTAGAAAACTGGGAGCTGAGTGGAACAGGATGCATAATGGGCCAGACCCATCACGGCTTAAGGCGCACATTAATTCGGATTTCCGCAGTGACCAGAAGCCTGAGGAGCCATAGCCCCTTCTCCAGTTCATTCCATTCCAATCATCAGGAGAACTGTGTTTTGGGGAAGGGGCCAGGCCTGTTATTGGAGCCTTAACTTGGTTGCTGCCTTTTACAGTACACTTCCCAGAATAAACTGCCCCAAGACTTCATCCATCACCAAAAAAGGCAACTGTGAAAACACTCATGGCCGGCCCCTTCCCTCACACCAGCAGTCACCCTCCCCTCCACTGGGGGGGGGGCGGCGGGGGGAGGTGGCTCGGCCAGTACTAATTGCTCTTGTGGATGCTGTGCGGTGTGGGGGCCGTTCCCAGCGATGAGCAGTTAGGAACTTCCCAAATCATTAACCTTTCTCGGAGTGCATTGTACTGGGAGGTGCTCCCTCTGCAGCCTACTCAGGAGCCCTATTGATCTGCCGCACACTCGGCGCCTTCGAAGTTGTTTATGATCGATATGCAAATTGCCCATGGCATTGATCTAGTATTAATTTTCAATTAGGGAATCCACAAGGGGTCTCTGAGGGTCAATACCTAACAATGCAAAGGAAACTCTGCTGAGGAGTACCGGGCCTGATGCTGATAAAAGCTTCCCTAAGCCTCCTTCTCAATAGTTCCAGGCCCTCGGGGCTGTCACCTTCACTTTGGCTCATTTGGTTCCCTACTAAGTCAGACCCCTTCGGTCGGCAGCCTCCCAAGGCTGGCTCTGGGGTTGTTGCCCTGAACTCCACCCCCCTCCCCAACACCACCACCCCTGCCCCCCAGCCCGGTGCCACAGGGACACTCCCTGGCCTGCCAGTGCGTTCCCCTGACGCCCGCCCTCTTGATCGGATGCCCCAGGAAATGCCTCCACGTCTCCCCATGCCACACCCAGCCCCAGGACCACTCTCTCCCCCAGCTCCCCAACCACACATACCTTTTTCCTCCCTCTCTCCCTCTCCCTCGTTTCTGCTTAGTCACGGAACGTCACCTTGGCACGCTGCCACGGCTGGAGCTGGCGAGCTGCACGGTCCCCAGAAATCTCAGGCAGTCAGGCAGAGCCGCCAGGCTGCCAGGTTATGCTTGGCAAACAACCCACTGATGTCATTTCAAAAAACCAGCAGGGGGAAGGAAAAAGGCACAGCTTCAAATCATCTGTTTCTCCTTCTTTCTTTCTTCTAACAAAATGTTTCTTCCTAAATGAAACATGGGGGCAGGGGGCTGGAGGGTTGTTAATGACTTTACCACTCGCTCATGGTTCCCAGAAGAGGCCTCGGCCCGCCCTCCAGGAGTGTGCAGGGCAGTGCGTGTGAGCCACGGATGGGGGTGTCCCCGGGGAGGGTGTGCCCAGCTGGGACTCGAGTGACCCGGGGACTCAGTCATTCCATTACGGCCCCTAACAGCCCCTGAGAGACTTGCGTGGGAAAGCTGGGCAGGCAGGAGTTGGGAGAGGAAAGTGTCCTGCTCCCCTCCCAGCAGGTGTGGGGATGAGCAGGGTCCAGCTGCGCTCCAGCCTGGGGCCCAGCAAGGACTCTGTTCGCCTTCCCTCTCTGCCAGGGGCTCTGCGTGCTCCACGTTTTCTGCACATCCTCCAGTTGGAACAACCTTCCAGAGTCTCAGGCTCTGTCATACCCCACGGAACCCCCTGAAGACCCACCTCCACGCCGGGAGGGTGGGTGCCTGCCCACTTTCGGCACTGCCGCTCCCAGCGCGAACCGGCGCATTAGCTAGCCAGGCTAATTGGTTTATGGATAACATTAATTACCATGTTGCTCATTAATGGATGAAATCTTTATTGGTGCCATTGATCAGCGGACTTGTTAGCTGGCCTCCTAACCAATGGCGGATATAACAAGCTCTCTTATTGGCATATCAATTAATGCAATCAATTCCTGGCCAGAGGCTGCCATTCGCTTCCCTGGTTGTTCAGGGGTAGAAGACAGAGCCATGTCAAGCATGCCTTTCTTTAGAGTTCCCACTTCTCAACTGACTTCCAGGTGGCTTCTCAGCCGCTTGGGGCTCATCTAGCCAAATTAAAAAAAAAAAAAAAATCACACCTACCCTTCCATGTGAAAATCACCTTTCCATGTTCCACTAGTGATGTAAGTGCTATCTATCAGGATACATAAGCTAGAAGAAAAATGGGAAGCGCCTGGAGACTGTTAAAGCAAACAGGAGGGCTGAAGGAATCAGGAGATGTTTCTAGATTGGACACTGATGGAAATGATTTGGTCCCCAGACCGGCCTCTGGACAATGATCACACAAGCCTGAAAACAACAAACCAGAGGCATCAGCCCTCTGCCCACCTGGGGAAGCCTTCCCAGACCTCCCAACCTCCTCGACGCACAATCACATCTGCTGACCACACCTAACGGCATCCACCTCACTCCATGCCTCCGACTGACCGGTCCTGCAGGAAAACCTCGCCTGCTCACCTTAAATCCCAAGCTCCGGTACCAAAAAGGCCTTTTCACATTAGGGACCACCACGTGCCCAGTAAATCTGTGCACACAGGGGCACTCTGATGTTTGTTGAAACGCATACAATAAATCTGTTCAACAGCACTTATATCCCTATAAAGTCACAGTTGGGGAAAAATTTTCTCGAGGCAGCAACACGTCTTTAGTTGTTTCAGAAAAGGCTCAGGGACTGGGTGTAGGTGGATCCCCAGGCCCAAGGATTTGCAGCTGGACGTTACTGACGACGAGCGAACACGAGGGCATTAACGCTCCGGCAAAGGGGATGAGCCGACAGACCCGTGGCTCTGGGAGGGTAAGTGGGGAATGCCTGACCCCCAAGACGTGCTTTAAAAGGATTACCTGGAGTTTGCCCCCAAAGGGAGAAGCTTGGAATATTATTCCACATTTGTTTCTAAAAGCCAAAAATAAATGTAAAAAGGGAAGAAAATCACTACTCTACTCAGCGGTGCCAGTGCTATTAATAAACTTTGCAAGCACAAACATTTAATTCAAGGAGAGAGGGTAGAAGCAACAAGAATTGGTTAAAAGCAGACAGGGTGGGAAAGCCAGCTGCTTTGGGTAGAGCGGTGACAGAGCACGGGAGGGTGGCTGAGGCTGTGGCTCGGGGACATAATTCTCAGCATGTGGCAGCACAGCTCGGGGCTTCTAGGATAAACAGTAGAAATATTTCCTCTGATTTATAAATAGAAAGTGACATCTTTCCACGTGGACCATCAGTACCTTCCACATTCACAGGGCAGAGGCAAGTCCTGAACAGACCGAGGCAGGGGCCAGAGAGAGATGCCCCAGCCAGGGGTCACCCTGACAGAGAGCAGAGAGGAGAGGGGCAAGAGGCCTCAGAGGGGAGGCCAACACCTCCTCAACGTGCAAAGTCCTTCTCCATGGAGCAGAAGCCTGCACACTCTCCGCCGTGGTCATCCGACAAAGGTGACGGGTAGATACCCAGACGAGGGGCCCGTCGCCAGCCACTCAACACCACGGTGATTCTTTCAGTCAGAGCAGCCCCAGGGTCTTCCAACGGCAGGAGTCTCTGGGCGCCTCTAAGGCAGAGTTCGTAGAGTACAGTGGTCTCGGAACAGCTCGCTGGGGACCCCCATAATACTTGCAGGGGTTCTGCGAAGTTTGACTCCAATTTTAAGTTGTTTATTAAATTACTGGTTCTTACTAAAGGCTGTCATAATAAAACCTACTCAAATATGGTATTCGCCAAAATGTGACACCCTGGAGGTCAGGCCATTAACTCTGGCCACGCTAGAGTTTGTGTGGGCCTCAGAGTGATACGTCTGCCCTCCCTACTTAATCGGAGATTCTTCTGAGGCTGCAAGACACAATGCTTATAAAAAACAGCACTTGGAACTCCTTCCACATGGTCAAGGATTTGCAGAATAATGGAACCAAAATGAAATCCATAAACAAAACAGAAGCGTAGCTGATCCTATTTAACTATACCTTCCATAACTCTTGATTTTGATCAAAATGTTGATCACCTCTGCTTTATTCCCATTTTATAAAGCTTTCCTAGAAAAATTATTTATATATTGGGTGAAAATCAGATTTCATTTTCTAGAGAAGAGAGCACTACTTAATAAAAGTTTACAAAGCACTGTTTTGTCTGAGGTATCGCTCTAGATGAGGAGCAGAGTGCACTCTTTGGAGAGCCTCTCTTAGAAGCAACATGGATTATTTATTTATTCATTTATTTATAACATGGATAATTTAAAGTTTCGAGAAAGAATGTAAAAACTCACAGCCCTCCACTGACAGAGCATGCTCACACACACCGCATTCACTCTCAATACTATACGGGCGCGTGAAAGACCACATGCCCAAATGGAGAGAGCTGTGCCATGGGATGATGAAAGCGGACTTCAAAGCATTGTGTTATGTTGTGTATTTGCTTTCCAATAAAAAGTGAAGAGGGAGCACGATCTCTTCATGATCTGCCATGGAAGCAACACTCAACTCCCCTTAAGAAAGGGTTGCCTGATTCCTCTGCAACAGTGGGCACAGAGAATGCAGTTGTCCTTGTCTTAATACTCTAACCACACAGAAAGCTTCCATGGTTGTCTTTTCTCCCACAGACTAGAGCTTAGAAGCTCTCTCTCCAAGACAGAAAAGAAGGGTTGTCTAATTTGTTCACCGATTGATTCACCAAGTCATTAAACATCTCTATGAGTGTGCATTGACTAGGTTCTAGGCATTGTGGATCCAACTGGACCACAGCAGATCCCACCTTGGGGGACACAAGATGGCTGAGTTACATCCAAACTTGCCACTGAACCATCGTGTCGACACGCACTCAGACAAGAACGTCACCTCTTTTACTAGGTCTCTGCTCACCTGAGGGACAGATAACAAAGTTGGCCCTCCATGTTCTAAGAGAGCTGCCATGCTAGGGCTCTAAGTTGGCCCCATTCAGTACTCTCTGGGAACATTGGAATCATTGCAGAATCAAACCGCGTCCACTCTAAAAAGGCTCTTCATTCCCAAGACCCTGGCCCATGCTTCCCTGACTCTTCACCTGGGTGATCACATATCAAGGTTCTTCCACACCAAACACGATAATAAACCAAATCTTATCAGAATTGAGCTATAAATCTGTGAAGACTCCAATAATTTCTAGCCAAGGGAATAACACCACAAAAGTACTTTTTAAACTAATTACTCGGATTCCGAAGCGCAGCCCTAATGAGCCTTCTTTTCTGCCCAGAACTTACTAAGAGGAGAGACTACGTTCTGGTGCAGTAATTACCGCTTTCCCCTTCAAACTTCTAACTGGAGATCGATGCTGCATTTTAAGACCCATTGATTTACAATTAGCCTGGCTTTCCTGCTAAAGTGTTTTTTAAGCAGAGTTTACTTTTATTTTATTTCAAAATCTCTGAGATCTGGTTCTTGGATTTTACACCCTCACGAGAGGGGACTGGAAATCTCCAAGAGGAAGATACTCATCAGAACAGAGAGGAGGAGGGGCGTGGAAGTCAGAATCAGGAGGGTGGGTAAGGGGAAAAGGGAACTTAGTTTGCAGGATCCATGCGGAGACAGAAATTTGAACAAAAAATTTTTTGAAAGCCAAAACTTGTGCCAAAAGGGGAAGGAACGAGGAAATCCGAAGAGAGGAATCAGGCGGCAGGGCGGCAAGGGGAGAGCGCGGGGCTCGCGGCCTCATCAAGTATAGCTGCTGTCAGGGCGGCTGGAGCGGCTCTTTATTGCCTCGGCTGCTTATGAGCATCCTCGGGACGGGGGAGAAAAAAAAGAAAAGAAAAGAAAAAGCTTTGTGCATCTTTGCAAAACAAAGCACTAGTTAAAAATAGTGTGTGCAGCAGGGACAGTGTGCTAACATGAGGGTCCTGGCAGCTCCAGCATCTTGCACAATCTGTCCCATGAGGAGAGCAGAAGTAAGCGAAGCAATTAAGAATTTCATGCTGATTGCTTCGAGCATGTTTTTCTATGCCATAAAGATAATAGCATAAAGGATACAGCCTTGCTTCCCTCCCTGCCTCCCCCCCCCCACTCCCCTGCCTGGCAACTTCTGCCTTCTGTCTTTGGGACTCTTTCTTTTCTTCACCTCCCCTGGCTGAGGACTCGAGATGCTGGCTAGCTGGCCTGGCACCCCTTGGTGGAATCGGTCACTGCCACGCCTGGACAAACAGTCAGTGCTCGTGCGCGGGAGCTGGGCCCTCCCTGCTGCTGGCCCAGGGCAAACCCAGAAGAGGAGCCATGAGCTGGGCTGCGTTATCGAAGCCCCAGAGATGGAAGGGCCTAAAAATGGGGAGACGGCCCCTGAGGCCGGGAGATCCAGGCTCTCCACGGCCCCTCCTGCCACTGCTGCCCTGGGCCCGTCCCTAGGGCCTGCTCCCAAGAGGGACGGGAGAAAGATGGTCCTGGAAAGTGAAAAATAAAATCCCCCAACGACTCTAAAGGGGGGGAGGGGACAAAAGCCACTAACTTTTTGCTTTTTTTTTTTTAATGTTATTTTATAGCAAGATCGTATAGGCCAATTTCAAAGACTAATACAAAAAAAGTGCAATTAAATCCTTGAAAAACTGACAGATCAGCAAAACAAAACCACCCTGAGGAGAGCCCGATTGAGCCTCATTAAGAAGGAGTTCAGCCTGTTTTTAAAACCCTTCTTAACCCTTATCTGGGTACCTCCCAGCAGTGAGGGCTCCCAATGCGGCTGGCATAATTAGTGTCAGAATGGAAAGTGGGGGGGAAAAAATCAACGTAGGAAATAGAAATTAAAACATAAATTTAAGGGGGGTGATGTTTCAAATGGAAAAACCGTTCCAAATTCAAACAACAAACTCCCGTCAGTCCATCTGAGAGCAATGGGGAGACAGCAAAATGCTCCACCATGCCCAGAGATAAATATGTTCCAATTAAACAGAGGGCTGGGGCCATGCGAGAAGATTTATGCTGCAATGCGCCACCGCCAACCTCTCTCCCTTCCCCCCAAAATATATTCCCCATTGTGGTCACATCAACTCCAGGAGGCTGAGTTAATGGCAGATGGACGGCAAATTGCACTGACCTCTACATCAGTTATAACCATCACGCCTGACAATGGGGAAAATGAGATCTGGTGACAAATTCCCGCACCTCCAGCCACCAGGATCCCCCAAAGCTGATGTGGACACACATGTGTGAAACAGTATGTGCGTGAGGGCCCGCGAGCGGGTCACACGTGAAGCTACTGGCCTGTAATAAGGAGATGTGGCGCTGGGCTCCGTTATAGGACAGCCGGCGCTACAGAGGGAATACTCTGGAGATGGGGGAGATGGCAGAGAGATGAAGCCATTTTATTAAATCAGGCAAATTCTAATTTATTCTGCAGAGACCGAGGAAAGAAAATGGATTCATTCTCAGTCTACCTTCTGAGCCCGCTCTGGTCACCCCAGCAGAGGAAGGAGGGGACAAAAGGTGCCAATGGCTCACCTAGAAACCATGGGAAGGTGTCCCCCTTTGAACGGCAGCCATGAAAATAGGCCTATTCCAACTCTTGCACCAGGAATTTGGAAAAGAACGCTTACACCGGAGAAACTTAGGGGTTTTCCTCTGGCCTTCGGATTACTCCAGCAGGTGAAGGGGCTTACAAATTTGATTCACTGCAATATGAAATCAAAAAGGTGACAGCAGCCGAGAGAAGAAGCGGGCAAGGACTGAACAGGAATCGTGGGACATCTCCCCCAGTGGCAGCAAACACCCCCTGCCCAACGGCGGGCACAGAAATGGTGGTTTCCAGGAACGTTGGAAAAAATGGCAAAGAAGAACACCTAGCACAGACGCTGCCTTTCGTCGACAAAAGGCACTTGTGTTTAGACCCCAATGCAAAAACCGAGGTTTTAATGAAACAATCCAATGGAGTTAGTTTAGCTCTCCTGATGGGCTGACATTTCACCTGTGTCTTGGGGTTAGCTTGGCAATGAGCTCCAGGTGGTGTGAAGGGAAGGGACCCAGTGACACAGGACGTGTACCTGTAAAGCTGGAAGCTCCACCTGGCCGTGGTTCCCCCGCCACGTTCGAGAACAGAGGGGAAGCCACTGAGACTGCGAGAGATAGCAATGCTTCCCAAGTCGGCCACCAACACTCTCCCTTCTCAAGAGCTGTGAACGGACATGAAACTGGGCGTTCCAGGAACCATGTCAGCCGGGATGGAAAGAAGGCAGCCAGCCACCTTCTGCTGGACCCTGTTGAATCAACAGCTTGGGCCGACTTCACCCCCAGGTCAAGCAGAATTTGCCAAGTGCACGGGGTCTGGCTTATAGGAACAGACAGGCAGGGTGACCACTTTTCATTCCAAGGCTCCCAAGGGGCATTCCACCCCCGGGACAGTCAACCTGGAGATCTCCTCACAGATACCTGCAGGCTCTGCTTTCTGACCGTACCTCCCCAGGAGCTAAGTGCAGCTTTGGCCACCATAACCCCACATCCCCCTACCTTCCCAGCATGTTGGGAACACGGTTTTCAAATGCTTCCGACTCTGAAAACGGCCATGTCAAATGCCAAAGAATCCAAGATGGCCAGTCAGGTAATCCTGACCAACGACCTCATACATGCCTAGCACTGAGCTCTCTTCCAAGGCATTTCTAATCAAATCACTGAAAAGAAAGCCTAGTAACTGAGTGCATTAGTTGGCAAGATGCTCTGTCCCATGTAAGACCCAAGGCTTACCAAATTACAGGGTAATCAGTACACTTCCGGTTTTACAGACCTCCGCGACACCATTTTGGTTTTTCAAGAACAGGAAAATCTTCAGACTAACCGATAACGGAAAAAATTAAAACAACAACACGGACTAAGCAAACTTAACCTGAGGTATAAAAATGCAGAGGGGTCCGTCTTCCCCATCTTCAGGCTGCTGCCCTGCTAGGTTTGTAAAGAACTGGGAAGTCTCAGGATGACTCTGAAGACTCTGTAACTCATTCATTCCACTGGAGGGGAAAGGCCAAGTTGCCTTCCCCACCAGAATCCTTCATCTCTCAGACAAAGAAAGGTTTTTTTCTTGCCCTTTCCACCACCTGCTTGTGTGAACTGCCTACAAGAGCAAGGAAAAGGGACCGCAGCTCCTCAGCCTGAATGCGAGGCAGCCAATCAGAACTAATCTCTGCGCTGGAAGTAAATTCAGTCTGTTCCATGATCTGGTACCCAGGAGGGCTCAGGCGGCGGGGGGTGGGGTGGGCTCGCTTCCCTGGGTATCCCCCACCCCAGACCCCCAAAAACTAACCAGGGACTTTCTGGGCAATGCCTTTCCACCACAGTCAGCCATGGAAGAAATTATTTGAGATTAAGCCCAAAACTAAATCCAAAGCAACGAGTTTGACTTTATGACTTATTTATTTATTTCTTCCTTTGCGAACAGAAGGTTAATATAAGAGCAACTCCTTGGCAAACCTTTAAGGGTAATTCAAGCGACACTGATGTGAATCAATGTTCTCTTTGTGAACACATTACTTGGCAGAAACTGGCTTTTTGTAACCCCCTTAAACCTAGCCGGCAAAACAAAAAGAAGGGGGAAAATGTCCTTCAAACAAAAGGATGAGGTGAAAATAAAGAGAGGGTCGACTGCACTTTATTCTCTTTCATAGAAGCAAATGGATCTAGTGCTTTTATACATTAATCAATCAATATCACTGACTGTACATCAGCGGGGTAGCCAAGTTATGAATGACCTTTCTGGCAAAGAGGACACTTTTAATGCTCATAAGACTGCTCATAGCTTAGCAACTTTCCGAATTTATGCCTGCATGATTACCCCTTAGAGGCGAGTGGCCGTTAGCGCTGCACTAAATATGGCAAGGTTAGTCATTTCCAATTTGTGCAGAGGGAAGGAGGGATGTGGACATGCTGCCCCATTTCTGCACAGGCTGCCACAACCTGGATGAGGTAGGAGGGCAGAGGGCCTGGGAGGCACAGTCCCCGCCCCAATGGCAGGCTAGCTTCCCTTCGGAAAGCTGGCCGGGCCTCCTGTTCAGCTCTGGGCCAATCCAAACAGGGAAGTTTCAGGGAGCTAATCTAGAAAGCTGTGCCCAGCTCGACTGCAGCTCCTGCCTGCTGCTCACACTTCGCTGCTGTGTCTGCCCGACTGGCCACAGCAGGGCATTCCCAGGCCACCTCCGCATCCTCTCCCTGCCGGCTCCTGTCTGGGTCTGCAAGCCCTCCCCACGCAGACTGGACTTCTCCAACTGGGCAACACAACTCCATGTTTCCAAAAAGAGAACAGAGCTTCCATCTTTCGGTTGTTTTTCTTTTTTGAAGCAATCCACAGAAGGGCATTTCTACCAAAAAGATGATGTTGACTTACTCTTTCTAGAAATAACCAGCTCGGATAAATAAACAGTTAAGCCAATTCTCTTTCTTTCCCCCTCTTACCAGCTCAGCCATTCTCTTCATGTCCAGAAGGCAGGAAAGTTCTCTGGATTCCATTCTTTGTGGGTGGAAATGGGTCAAAGGGCTGTCTGTGGGCGTGGAGTTCTGTGACAACCATTATTGTCTCAATGAGGCCGATGGGAGGCAAGAGACAAACCCCCACTCCCCATCACCACCTCAGCTTTCTCCCCCACCTTCCCTGTGCTAAAAACCTCTGGAAAAATCTGTTGGTTCATCCACAAGACCCCGCTTATTTCTGTCTCCCATAGAGGGAGAAAAAAACATCTGGGAACTTAGAATGTAGCTTTAAATTCCTCCACATTACAACAGAAGAAACCCTAGGCTCAAGCTCACGGTGCTCACTAGAATTCAGGTGGAGGTCAGGGCCGAGGGGAGCTGCGCCTTGCCCCGCTGTGCAAGATCATGCCAGAGCGCTGGTTAGACGAAATGCAACAGTTTGGTTGTGGCCACTTCTGGTTATGGACATAAGGACACCTCTGTCCGGCCGCTCCTGGTTCATATTCCTGAAGTCCGTGGAGTTTATTTAGGGAGGACCCAACTCCAACAGTGTTCTCGCCAGAAGCTGAGCCTCCAGGCCACAAGATCCTGAGTCCAGTTTCCAGAAATGGGTGATCAACAACAACAAAAACAGGGAGAAGAGGAGCTTGTTTCAAGGGCTGTAACTGGGACGTCTCTGAAGGGGTGGAAAGTTCTTCCATCGGTGCCTCTCGGGGTGATGGATGTTTGTGGCTCCTGGCGTGGTGGGGAGGCCACGCTGCCCAGCAGCTGCGGCCCCGCATTCCCTTCCCTGTGGACAGACAGAGGCCTCCTTCTCAGGGGGCCATCCTCAAATACCTAATGCTGCTCTTGTCGCCAATTTTTTCCATACATTCAGATTCCCATCTAGGAAATCTACTTTCTGTTTAGGGCAGGGAAGAAAACACGGAGTCTGTTCTAGTGGGTCGTCCCTGAAGGAGTGGGTCTGGGCTGGAGCACAGACATCCCTTTCCTGTTTCATCAGGAATCATCCTGAACGTCTCCATTTTCCCATGGGAAGCTGCCAATCCGCATATTTTAACAGCTGTTAAAAAAAGACTTGCTAAAGCACACTTTTTTCCCCTTTCCATCATTTAACAAATACCAAAAACTTGTCCGTCTCTGCCTCCTTCATAATATACAAACTTCTAGGTCCCCGTTGGAGCTGCCGTCCTATGTCCGTCCCTCACATGCAGGGCAAGGATTTGGCTAAACCCTCCGTCCCCCGTCCTTTCCAGACCTTGACCCAAGCCTAGCTGTTACTCTGCCATCTCTCGAAAATTTATCCCGTGTCTCACAACTAAAGATGATGAACTTTTTCTTTGGGGGGGGGGGGGGCGCATCAAATTGACTTTACAGGCTCTTAGAGTTTCCCCAAATGACAAACACGACTTTCACGACTTTCCTTCACGTTGCTGTCCTCCCTGGCCAACAGCAACCAGTCCGCTGATGCCCTCCCCTTGTACCTTCTCCTCCACCATCCCACCAGCGGGCCAGACGGCAGACAGGCATGTCCCCCGTAGGTCTAGACTTCTCTTCTGGAAGCGCCTTGGTACCTAAGATTCCCTACAGCCACAGGGCTGTCTTGTTCCAGATGTCCAGACAACAGCATTGTCCCCCTTCTGCATAGTGAAATCTCTACATAAAGAATAATATCAGCAAAGATAAAGGGGCATTAGATCTTTCCTCCGGGCATTTGGTGGAAACTCTCACATTAGTAATGGTGCAGAGTGAACCTAACGCCCGGGGCGAGGGGAGACAGCAACTCGGATGTGGACAGGCCACCCCATTTCAGCTGAGCACAAGCACCGCCTCACGGGTATCCCTGTAGCCCCAGGTGTGAGAATTAGTCCCCCCTTGGATCTTGGACGAGGCCTCAAAGTCTGTAAAAAGAAAATATTTTCCCACTCGCACACACATTTCGCTACACCAAGGACTCCTTATACCCTCAGGAATTTCAGTCCTATGAAACTCAGCACACCCCTAAAGGAAGCTCCAAAGGTCTCCCTGCAAACCAGAGTCTGGGACTGGAAGAAGACATCACAGAAAATTCTATCAGAAAAAGTAAAATCAACAAGATGCAAAAGATTCAAGAATGTGAAAGTGCTTCTGACTGAAACATTTTGCACAAGAACAGGTGTAACTATCTTCTGTCTCCTTTTCTGTGTCTCCCACTTCCTGAGACAGAAGCCTCTATGTGTACAGGAACGTGTGACAAGGTGTAAACTATGCAACCTGCAGCTGAGTCCAACCATGTCAGGCCACTCCTAAACTCCTCTTTTCAGAGCATTCAAACCCCAAACTCTGGGCCCTGCTTACAGAGGTGGGTCCAGTGATCTATGCTACCTGCCTCCTCTTCCCCAGGACACGCCAACCCCACTGGCCTTCCTACTGCCCCAGGGCCTTTGCACCAGCTAGGCCCTCAGTCTGTCACCCATGTTCACTACCATGCCTGCGAGGCTTTGAAGGTGCCTGACACAGAGGAAACTTCATGAAATACATATTAGAAAACATACAGGCACATGTACGCACACAACTACATCAACTAGTAGCGACTCAAATTACTACGCGCCCATGTATTTGTATGTGGTTGTGAGGGGGTGCTTACCCCACATCTCAGGAAGATGCAAAGTATTCCCATGCCACTCCAATAGCTTAAACATTAGATCTTGCAAACAGGTTGTCATGTATCAGAAGACATATATATACAACTTGGAAAGCTTCCTATAAACTTGTGAATGAAGTGCCATATCATGGAGTAGAGAGGCGCATGACCTCTCAGGTGGCCCATGTTCCCCTGAGCCTCTCCACACAGCCACCCGTGCTCCCAAGTCACACTGGGGATGCACACTGCGGCTACCCATTCCAGTCCCAACAACTGTGGCCTAAATCAGAATCTGTACCAAGAATGAAAGCCATCATCATCCACATGGCAAGCTGTCTGGAAACATCCAGATGTTACAGTTTGAAGATGGAGCCTACGGCAATCCAATGGAAGTGGTGTTCAGTTTCTGAGTCGTGATGATGCGGACTGAAAACGGACAGTCTCCAGAATCCTGGAGGATGTGAATGAAGATGGGGGTCAGTGTGTCTCCAGCTGGGAGAGCATGAGCAGGTGCTAGGTGAGACGAACATCTGTCTACCTACCAGAATATTTTAAAAAAGTGGAGTCTGCATTCTTTCCTACCCTCAAGCTAGTGAGAGCCAGCTGAACTACCTCCGTGAACTACTTTATATATTAGCGTAAGAACCTAAAAGAGTTTTTTACGCTCTCAAAATGAACCTGTGATCTGAAGGACTCCTACCACCAAGTGTTCTCAGGGGACCACCATGCAGCCAGGCAGAGCTGGAATCAAATGACAAGACCAAGGACCGGGCTGAGGACCAGGCAGGCCGTAAGGGGAGGAGGCCAATGGGAGAAGGCACTTGGGGCAGGACCTCACCACGGGCCCATCACTGTCATCCAGGTGGGCTCCCATTTCACAAACAAGCACACTGGGTCCTGAGTGAGGCCACGGCTGTTTCAGATGGCCTTCCCCCTTGAAGGTGGCTCCATGCTGGGTCATGTCGGGAACCTGGGCTGTGACAAACCTTTGTTAGCACTAGTGCTTTGACTGCTCTCTAGTGAGCGTCAAAAATGAATGTGGACCTTGCCCCCACCCAATGTGCCAATAACGGCAGGAGTCAAGACCCACAGTCTATAGGGTGGGGTACAGGAAAAAGAAAGAGGCAGGCTTCTTGCAGCTGAGATAGAAGGGGCCTCTCATGGCCTATGACCAGCCAAGGAGGCAAGTCACCAATGTGTTCAGGGTTACCTCTAGCCCACAACAAAGTCCTCCACCATTAGGGCCGGCTCCTCCCAAACCCACCACTGATGAAGGCCTTGGTATCTGCCGGGAAGGCCCTCCGTGGGGCTGTGCGTCCTGTGGACCAAGGACATTGCTTATGCTACGTGTACTTGTCTGAAGCATGAAATGTGAAGCAGGGCTTCCCGTGCTCCCAAGGACAGAGGAAATGCCACCTTGAAGATTCTGCACAACTCCAGGGCAGCCGTAAGTGGGAGAGGCAGACCAAGGGCTTCCCCAAGCTCCACCAACACTAGACCCCTCCCACAGGAAGGAAATGGGTGTACTGAAGCTCAGACCAGAAAGATAATGCGAGGCTTCCGGCCATGAGAAGCCCAAAGTGGAGGGAGAAAAAAAAGGAACAAAGAAATCATTGTGGACAGATAAAACGAAAATCTGGCAGGGCTCTGTCCTAACAAATGATCCAAAAGTGAAATGAGACTAACTTTTCTCCCTTGGCAAATGTCCTGTAGGTCAAGGCGCAGCGCTTGGAAAAGAGAGCAGGAGAGGGAGAGAAATGGGAGAGACTGAGGATCAGAAAGAATGTGCCAGGCTTCATGCTAAGTAAGGCACTCTGATGTACATTCTCTCACTTAACTGTCATATGAGAATTAATGAGACAGACCCCCAAGACGCGCACGGCCATCCCCTTTTACAGATGAGAGAATCGATGCTTTAGAGGTGTGCAGTTGGGAGCCTGAAGTAAACATGCAAACATTTTTGTATGCCTGCATTTTTCTTGGGTGAGGATCATTTCATTCATCCAATTACCTGAAAAGTTCATGAATCTCTGGGTTAGGTAACTTGACCAAGGTCAGCCAATTCAAAAAAGCTGGGCTCTAAACTCCCACGTAACTTTTAAAAGCTCTTGCAACCAGGTCTGATCTGAGAGTCTCCAATGTTCACTGCATGAAAAAGGAAGGAAAAGAACCACAGAAGGGTTTCCTCAGGGTTGAAGAACTGCAGAGGGAAATGGGATGGACTGTGGGTCACAGCAGAATGTCCGAGGACATTCACGGGCCCTTCCAGTCTATTCCAGAGGATCTGCCAAGCAATTTCACCTTTTCGAACACATTCAATGTCACAGGAGTGACATTTTTTCATGGAACCCAATCAGACTGCCCTATCCATCACAGACACAGGCACAAACCCACCAACCGACAGGGGCAACTTTACCTGATGTCAAAAAATGACCTGGCAATGAGAGAAAAAGCAGTAATAGAAAGCCACATTCCCTAAATTATAGGCTTCCTGGAAGGAAGTTCTACAAAATATGAAAGGTCATTATCCTTGGGGAGGTAGAAGTCTTATCCTCATGGGCTCTGTGATTTTCCAACCCCTCGTACCCACATGGCATTTTAAGACATAATAACCATGTATTGCTTTTTCTATTTTGGAGGGGAGCTGCACATACACTAATTAAAAATGCATCTCAGTGACATGAATGTTTCCCAACAATGGGCTGAAGAAAAATGACCCGGAGGCTCCAGTGTTGAGTCTCACTAACCCAGCATGAGACCATCCATTGGCATTCTCACCACCAGCCTCGAACACACCAGAAACCAGTCATCTGTGTCCTTGCTGAGAGAACAGACCCTTAATTCTACTTCACAAAGTGAAAGATGGCGGGGTGGCATATTATGAGATTATCCCAAGTAGTCACACAAAATTCAGAAAAACCAGCACTTTATAAGCAGGGTAGGGCCAGGTCCAGAATGGCATCACCCAGATAATAGAACGCTGGAAATGTGCACCTTATCCAATGCAGAGGTAGACCTTGTGTCATTCAGAGTAGGAAGATTTCTTAATTGTGGCCCCCCCCAACCGCTCCCCCCCAACCTCTTCTATCTGGAGGAGAGAAAGACACGTGAAACACATTTTGGAACATAAAACATGCCCAAATCTGGAGCAACACTGTGATCTTATGAGCTAGTGCCCTCTGGAGTCAATGAGCAGTTGGACTCTTCTTCCCTTTACTGCTGACACCAGCTTAAACCTGGAATCCACATTTATTTGCTTGGATTCTCTGTTTTTGCTCATGCAGTCACTTCCTGTCAACTTTCTGGCCAAGGTAAAAAGTAACAGACCCAGGAAGAGGATGAGCTTTTGCAGAAACGGAAGAGAAGTGATGCTGTATATGATCCGGCATTTTTTTCTCAAGGTGGTGGCTCTCCTCTTCTAATGATAACCCCGGTCCACGCACCAACCGGTTCAGGTGGTTTTTCTGGGGTAGTTCTCACTCATCATCAAAGGGCTGAATGACTATGGAGCAGGACAAAGACAACAACAGCAAAGAGGACACAACAGAGTAAGTGTGTTGGACAGGGCGCTCAGAGCTCATTGTAGGACCCACAGGAATCCAGCAAGATGGCACCCAAGGAAGCATGGACTTGGTTGAGCTATGAATCAACGGGATAGATCCTGGATCAGGGGCTACTAATCAAAGTAACACAAGAAAAGGTCCCTGCTTCACAGAGGTTTAAGATTTTAGGCATGAACAGTAAGAAGATATTACAAAGTCAGCAAAACAAAGTTGTCAAACCCTTCTGGAACAATATGAGATAAATAAACAGCACATAGTTAAAATTATGTGTAAGAATCTGTGGTACTGATTAAGCGATACATTTCCTTGGAAAAGTGGGAAATGAGGGGAGAATGTGCGGTTTCAAAGATAACATCCTTTTCATGTTCCTTTCTTCACGACACGGGCTTCTCAACTTACTCTCTCCCAATGAGAGCATCAGGATCCACCTCGGTACCCACACCAGACACCTTGCAATCATCCTTGGCTGCTTTCTCCCTATTTCTTCCAGATGGAATCGCCTAAACAGCAGGAAGTGTCTCACTTTTTTTTTTTTTTTTAAGATTTTATGTATTTATTTGACAGAGAGAGAGAGACAGCACAAGTAGGGGGAGCAGCAGAGGAAGAGGGAGAAGCAGGCTCACTGATGAGCAAGGAGCCCAATGCGGGGCTCAATCCCAGGACCCCGGGACCCCAGGAACATGACCTGAGCTGAAGGCAGATGCTTAACCGACTGAGCCATCCAGGTGCCCCTAAGTATCTCACTCTTAAACCCCCATTCCACTAGCCCAGATCCTCCCTCATCTTGTACTTTACACAAGCTTCACCGTCAATTATCAAGTATCACTATAACAAGTGATCAATGGAGAGAGAAATCAGTATCATGTCCCTCCGTCACAGGATGCTCGAGAAAGAACACAATGTCACTTTTTTGGAATTTCTACCAAAACACAAAGGCTGATTCTAATCATGAGGAAACACCGGACAAACCCAAGTTGAAGGACATTCTACAAAAGAATGGACCTGTACTCATCAAATATTTTGAGGTTATAAAAGAAAAAGGAAAGACTGACGATCCATTCCAGATTAAAGGGCATTAGAGAGGACAGCTGAATACAACAAGTGATCAAGGATTTTCTTTTCATGGAAAGGGCATTATTGGGAAGAGCAAGATCTGTGGATTACCAAGAAGTTTTGTATCAATGCTATTTTCTGATCTGGGTAATCTCTGTGTGGTTATTTAAGATTGTGTCCCTGTTCTTAGGAAATATACACTACCATATTTGGAGATCAAAGGCCACCATGGCTGAAACATACCCTGAAATGGTGCAGAACAATAACAATGTGCACAACCGCATATATATTTTATACATGGATGTAGGGGGTGAGAGGTTGTGAAACAGAGAGCTTGGTAAAGCAAATGTAGTAAAAATTAAGATCTGGGGAATCTGGATAAAGATATATAAGAATTCTTTTTCTCTTTACTTTTCTGTAAACCTAAAATTATAACAAAATCAAAAGTTTTTAAATAAGTACAAATTTAAAATAAAATACAGTAAGATTCCTAACACCTCTAGTGCAATTATATAATTTTTCTATTGTTAAGTATTCCCAATTATGCACATTACTGCATAAACATCGTAGATTGTATGGAAATTTCATTTACTATTTATTGTTTTCAAGCTACTAATGAAAATATTAAATAAAAACAGAGCTCTCACCAGCACATGGAGTTCCCCTCCACACAAAGAGCCCAGAAATCAATATATTATTCCTATTTATTAGTCTTTGTTTTAGTCAGGGTTCAATACAGATGAAGGTTTAACACATGTGGAAATTTCTCTTTAGGCTCTGATTTTGATTAGATTATGGGAAAGAAGGGAGTTTTTATGTGTTTGTTTTTAATAAATCTATGATATTCGCACTTGTAATCCTATTTGTCTTTCAAAAAAGCAGACTGTGTAGTGGAGGGGAAAAGGGAGGAAGCTAGATACAAAAGATGGAAGAAAATGGGACTGCAATTGTTGATCCTGGCCCAACATCCTCTCTCTAGCTAGAATGACCTGCTCACCGGCCCCTGAACTCCTCATCCAAACTCCTGAACTTCCTTCCACACCCCTGGGTCCTCTTCCTCTGCCTGTTCCTACCCATCCATTCTGCCAGGAACAGATTAGCCTGCTCCTTGGAGCTTCCCCAGTTACTCAGCTCAAGAATGCCTCACACCTTGGAAGGTCCAGGATATTTACTGCCCTGCCCTACTATGTGAGAGTGGGTCATCCTAAACCCTGTTGATTGTGTGTGTGTGTGTGTGTCATGTCCCTAAAAAAGATCATGGGGGGGATCATTTCTTCTACTCTTTTATAATCTCTCAGAGAAACTAGCGCTTACAACTAACAGGTGCATAAGAAACAGCTGCAAAGCTCCACATGCCCCAGAGTTTCCAGTGCAGAATGGGGGGAAAGAGTTACCACTGAGTAACCCTGAAAAAAAACTGCTGAGAGATAGAGAGCAGTGAATGTTTCTGAAGTACATTTAGAGTCCCCAGAATATAAGTTTGCATTTGTACAATACAATTTCCCTTTTCAATGAGAATTCACGTACATTATTTCATTTCATCTTATTAGTATGATGGGATTTGTTCTTGATAATCCACAGCACTATGGTTACCCATCATCATCCCATTATCATTACATGTTTATAGATTTTCCTCTTTATTACTCATTTTATTTTTTCCATCAAGTATATTTCAAATACGAGGTAGTAATTACCAAGTTCTCTACGCCTTACACTTAAAGTCTGCCATTTTTCCCCCCGATCATAAAAGCAGTAAGTGCCTATTGTTGATAATCTTGAAAATAAAAAAAAAGTATGAAGGAAATAAAAATCACCCATCATCATCTCAGTATATTTATATATGTTTTAAAGGAAACTAGGACAGTTACATAGGCTTTTGTGTTTTGCGTCCCTGTCTATGGAGCTTCTTCCATATCCTTAAATATTAATCAAGAACATTCCTAATGGCTATCCAGATTTCCACCACATAATCATAATAGTTTACTTAATCCCCTCCTTATCTTTTAAAAGATGCATGGCAGAGATTCCTAATTGCCTTCGTAATAACTATCCTTCCTCGTGAACACAACACTCAATACCCCCGGTTAAGAATGGCATCTCCCAGTCTCTACCGTACTTAGAAAGACCAAGTTCCAGCCAATGAGATGCAAGAGGAAGCCAGTGGGTGTGGCTTTGTGGCAAGCTCTTTAAAGAGCACGCTGCAGCGGCCAGGGCTGTCTGCAGAGACGCAAGGGAGGTGGGTCCCTACTGATCCTGGGGGGCCTTCACTCCTGCACCTGACTGCCCTCCTCTCAAGATAGTTATGTCAAGGAAAATGAAAACTCTAATTCATTTTAATCCACTGTTGGGGTGTCTCTGTAAGTCACAGCTGAAAGCTATGATAAAACAGTATTTTTGTCTGTTTCTTCCCCCCCACCCCACCTTCTGCTACCTTCATAGTCTATGTAACATAGTCTATGTAACTATGTATATAACTAATATACAAACCAGATGTTCTGTGATCAACCTGAGACAGAAGTCTGGCACAGGGGACTGGCACGGAGCCTTCCCTAACCTGTGGATGACAAGCCCGAGTCAAGAAGCCTGCAGGGAATGATACGGGCGTTTGTTCGTTTCTACTGTTCCTACAGCTCCAGCTGAGAGTGACCAAGAAAGCTGCCTCTCACTGGTTCAAGTAACTCCCATAAAAGAATTCCAAAGTCGCAGGCTGCTAGACTGCTTGGCACACTCTCCCATCCGGAACACAGCCAGCTGGGCGTGGCAGAAGCCAGCAAGCTTGGAACGGCGTCTGGGCTCTGGGTCTCTTTCTCAGGGTCTGAACGCAGCCCTGCAGGGAAGCCTTCCACCCAACACAGCTCCTCATGGAAGCCCCAGCACTACCCGGCATAGCCCAGAAGCCCAGGGGGTCTCCAGACCCCAAGGGAACTTTGCTGGAACACACGACCGACAGGCCAGCCTGCCAGGGGCCAGGACGTTCACTCACACAGCAGCTGGGCTGAAACCCCAATGCAGTTTCTACTTGGTTCAAGGAACTGGAATCACAGCTGTACCTAGAAAAGCTGCTTCTCTACTGAACAAACCATTTCCCCCATAAAAACAGCAGACAAAGTACTAGAAAGCCCTAATGTAGCCCAAACTTCAAGACTGGTATATATTAGGGCTCACTGAACTACCTGCTTAAGTCAGGTTTAACGAGATGACAATGCTTTAATCCTACTGCTTAAAACAACGGCTGAAGTGTGCAAGTCAAGCTTCCAGCCTTCGTGAGAACGGAACGGCGAACGCGATTTCATCATTCTCAGGGGATGCCGCGGCCTGAGTGGTCTCGGCACCAGGGTTCCGAACCCTCGTGCTCCTGCAGTTTCAGAGCCACGGAGGAGCGGGAAGACGGCGCTGGGCCTGTGGTGCCTCCAGGCCACACCCAGGCGGTGCCACACAAACGCATTCACTTTGAAACAAGCTTACTTTACTGGCCGAAAGGGAAAATGAGCCGGAAGTCCTGTGAAACCAGGATCCTACGTACTCTGTTTTACCATAATTTATGAGACAGTCTTTCTACTCAGAAACTAAAGACTACTGGTGTTTCCTAAAACGCCGGCACACAGTATCAGAGGTTTTGGCCTAAAGCAAGTCTTCAGATGATCTGGGTGCAAGTATTTCATTGTTACGGTAAGGGGCTAGAGCAGTCTAACAGAAGCGAATTCTCTTGTTCTCTGTAAATTTAGACTTCTTCGGCTAGAAATGGCTTAGGGGTCTGGGCACTTGAGAACCAGGAGAGAATAAGACAACGGCGGGCGCTTGCTCTCACATTTCGGTGTTGTCACAGTGTGCCCTGGTCAGCCTGCTGTCCCCAGCCTTCCAACCACTTCCTCCCCACGTGGTGCCGCCCATTAGAGTTTTATTAACCAAATGCTTGAGGGTTTGTGTATATTTATGTTACCTCCTCTTCTCTCCCTTCTGTTCTACCCGGGCACGTTGGGGGGAAAAAAAAAAGTTATGATGAACTTTAATAAAAACAAAATTAAAATGATTAAACCTTTCATATCCTTTAGAGATAATCTCTCTTCTGCTGGCTGGTCAAATCTGGAAGAAAACAAGCGCAAACCATAGCTTTGCTGCTGCTCTTCCCAGCCACTCCCCCCCCTAAAGAAACAAACAGAAAGGCTGCCTGTGGCCAGATTTTTAAAATAAATTAAATCTGTCCTCACACACGGAAGCCAGGTGTGGCTGAAAAATTCTTTTCAAATATCTGAGATATATACCAACATCCTTCCCTCCAGGGGTCTTTCAACATGAGCCTGACAATCCCAAGGGGAGGGGGACCCTAAAACAGTTACTGAAAAAGAGTCACTATGTCCCAATTAGCCATGTAAAACTTGTCTTACAAAAGGGACCCAAAGCCCTGTGTCTGCATACCATCTAACTGGAAACCCCAGAGAAAACAGTACAGTATGGCACAAGTCTCCCTGGTCTTATGTGTTCTAAGGAAGCCTTCAGATCTGCCTGGGGTCTGGGCACATGTCCGTGGAGAATAAAATGGCTGCGGAATTAGATCAGGCCTGTCTGTCAAAGGATGGCTAGACACGCACATCAGAGCCGGGTCATTGGCCCTTCCAGAGTGGGATAATGACCTCTGGGCACGCAGCAGCAGGGACACCAAGAGAACAAAGGTGTTAGGGCACTGAGCCCTTTTTGGATTACAGTAGCAGGCAGTGAAATGAAATTCTCATTCTAGAAATGCACATCACAATCTTATACACCGAGTTCTGTGGAACGGGAACGCCCATCAGAAAGAAGGTGGAGGGTGGGAGGATATGAAAGGTTCCGATCCTCTGCCTTGGTCATCCTCACACATACCCTGCCCAGAGACAGTGTCTCATTCTTGTGCTTGGTGTTTACATTGTACCAGAGACAACGCATCCTCAAGTCAAAAGGACAAGTCTTTCCTGTGCTTCACACTCAGGCGATGAGTCACCAGTTAAGGATTTTGTTTTTGGAGAAAAAAGCTGCTGACCCCTGGGCTAAAGCAGAGGATTCCAAAGTGCTAGGCTGAGCCCCAGGAGCAGCCTCTAGGCAGTTCAGGGTCAGTGGTGCCCTTTCTACCTGCAGTCACCCCTTTCCTCCCGGCCCCGCGGGGTGATGGGGAGGGACATAACTCCCATCTGAACTATGGTGGACATGCAGATTTCCATAGCAACCTGACTAGTGTTGGTCATGCTGTCACCCCCCTTTCTCAGACCTTGCCAATGACTTCCCATTTTGACAGGAATCAAATTCAAATCCTGACTCCTTGCCAGGGCCCAAGGGATTGGGCTGCCTGAAAGGCATCTCCCTGCCCTCTGCCTCCCCGCCAGCCCTCTGCCTGCCCTCCTGCCCTGACCCCAGCTGAGGGGCTTTGGGCTTGCTGGGCCCCTGCCAGGACCGCTCTCACTCACATCCTCCCGCTCAGCTCCAATGTCACCTCCCCAGAGAGACTTCTTCTGGGGCACCTTATATAAAACTACTCCACCATCTCACTCAGCCCTGCCCGGCTCTATTTTTACAGCACCTTGCACAAGTGATGTTCTGTATTTGTTTATTTGGTGTCTGACCCCCCGACGAGAGGGAGAAACCCAGACTCTGCGTTGTCTCCTCTGGCAAACTCCCCAGAGCCTAGAGAGGTGCCTGGCCATGCTAAGGACACGTCCATGTTTGCAGGGCTAACGAACCCCACTTCCAGACTCAAATCAGTTCCCTCTTCACCAGCCATAGTTCTTCTCTAAAACCAAGAAAGGTCAAATCTTGTCTTTTCCCTACCTATGCCTTACCTTTACCTCTTCATTTCCCAAGTCTTCGGCACCTGCCCCTCCCCCTCGTACCTTCCCTTTTCCACCCTTTTTCAAGAACTGTGGCCCAGTTTTCATTTTGTTCTGAGTTTTACTGCCAACATAGCCTTTGTTGTTGCTTTGTTAATCATTCGAGACCCACCAAGCCAAATTCCAGCTAATATCTGCTATAAAATTCCAGTTGTATGACCATAAAAATGCCCTGAGTGGACACAAGTTTGCATGGCCAAGGGCGGGGCCTCATCCTCCTCACATCAGGGCCTCACAAGGCTCCGGTGACAGGCTGGAACCACTCGAGTAAAGACCCCTGCCCCAGCTGACCGGATCAGAGCTGCCCTCTCCACTCCTTGGGGTTTCTCAGTGCTTTTGGAACTGACTCACACAAGAAAAGCACAAAGGACTCTGAAAGTTGGGAAAACCATGTAAACCACTGCCAAGCGTCCGAGAAGACCCAGGCTTGCACTCCGATGCATGCAGAGTCACAGATAACTGTTGCCCCTTTGCTCATCTCAGTCTTAATGGGTTTCTTCATTTCCACACTGAGAATCGAGCAATGGACCACATTCCCTTCTAGATATGAAAAACCCTGTCCCTGAGGCAAAGCGCTACTTATCCCTTGGATGAGTCAGTCAACCCACAGCAAGGAGGGAAGACACAGTGGGCAGAGCATTGCCCTGAGCCTTGGTTCCAACTACCAGCTTAGCTGCTGTCTGGACCTGCACTGTCCAGAACTTTCTTCTGCTCTCTGTAGTGTCCAATATGGCAGCCACTAGTCACATGAGGCACTGAGCACAGACAGCCCAGAACGGGGCACCTAGAGACTTGAGATATCTACGCTTGGCTGTGCTTTACACTGCTGCAGGAAAGGAAAGCCCTTCTGGAGGTTGGCTTGGAAGCCTGCATCCCAGGCTCACACTTGGAAAGATCAGAATTGGGAAGGAGGATGTGCCCACCCTATGGACACATGGGGATAGGCCCTAAATGAAAGTTATTAAGGGTGAAAACCTCTGCACTGGGATCTTTATATAATGTCAAGCATGGAGTATCCACCGCAGAGTAAGGTAAAAGCAAAGAATACCAAGTCCTTCAGGTACTTCCAGCAATCCAAATGCTTTGGACGGAAGCCCAACCAATTCATACCATATAGAATCGTCTGCCGTAACAGGTCACAGAATACGGCAAGGCCCTGGGGGCATTTACCCCAACCAGAGCAAAATAAAAACAAAACCAAAAAACCAGGGCTACCCAACATTGTCCACAAATCCCATGAGTTCCGCTCGCCCCTGAAAGCACCAATGGGCAACAGTAAGGAGTCACGATGGCTATAAATTCCTCGCACACACCTTCGACACAACCAGCTTGCTGGAGCGCCCAACAAGGGTGAGCTTTATTGATGCTGACAGGTTTCACGGGCATGAGAACACCGCTGGTGACCCTCCTCATGGAGGGGTGGTTCCCCGGGGTCCCCCCAGGAGGAGGTCTGAGTGGAGGCTGTGTCAGGACAGGCGAGAAAAGATGGTGACTCGGGCTCAGTGGGCATGTGCTCCGACCCCTCCCCAGACCTGACAAGTTTCCTCGAGCACTTCTGCCTCCCTCTGGTGTCCCCTTCCGAGGAGCTGGCTCTGCTTCCTCACAGGCCGGGGGCCTCAATGAGGATGGAGGCTGGAAGCTGTGGGGGCGCTGGGAGGGACTGACGCCCTGCGTCTCCTCGACTTCCCTTTACCCCCGCGTCCACCACCACTCCCACCCTCCCTCCACATCCAAGAAGACCATGGAAAAAGGAACATGAAACAGGCCTCAGATGTCCTCAGAAAGCCCAAGTTACAGACTGAATTGTGTTCCCCCCCAAATTCCTATGTTGAAGCCCTAACCCTTCAGTTGCTCAGATGTGAGTGTCTTTGGAGAGAGGGCCTTTGAAACGGTGATCAAGTCAAAGGAGGCTGTTCGGGTGGACCCTGAACCAGTCTGACTGGTGTCCTTATAAGACACACAGAGAGACGCCAGGGAGAGGAACGCAGAGGAAAGGACACGTGAGAACAGGAGGCGGCTGCCTACAAGCCGAGGACAGAGGCCTCGGGGGAACCAAACCTGCCAATAACTGGATCTTGGACTTCCGGCCTCCGAACGTCAAGAAAACAAATTTCTCTTAGTTAAGCCACTCTGTCCATGGTATTTTGTTGCGGCAGCCCCAAGCAAACTAAGGCGGTCCAGAAGGAAAAACTCTGTCCTAAGCTCAGGATTTTAAACCACTCAAAACAGTGGAAGAAAAGAGCACAGGTTCTTTTTTTTCCGACTTCATGAGAAGACGACAGTTTGGGATAAAATTTTAAGTTAAAACAACGGGTCTGTTCCAAGAAAAATCATACACTGTCCAATTTTTAATATTCTAATTGAAGCAAAGGTCAAGGATCTTTTAAAAGCAATCAATAGCTCCTTTTGTTAACATATACACCAAAGGTCTCAAGATAGTCTTGAGGTACGGACTATAAAAAGCCCTTCAACATGCACTCTGAAAGACGCATCTTTGGAAAGCCCGATCAAACTCCCTCAACACTGCTGAGAGGCTTACATGGCTCTCTAAAGTATACTGCTCTCATACGGAGAAAAGGAAGCAGAGAGAGAGATGGGAAAGCAATAAAAAATATGCCCACTCAGCCTGGCAGAAAGCAGGTAGGGGGTGGGCACCATGTTCTTTAAAATGGAAGCCAAAGAACGTTTTAGAAAATGCAGCTCAAAGCCAGCCTGGGCCTGCCCGAAATCTGAGGGATCCCAGGGAGGTTCCCAGCACTGCCCAAAAGAACTTACTCAATTATTCTATAAATCTGTACTGTCCACCAAGGTAGCCATAAGCCACATGTCACATTACGCACCTGAAATCTGGCTAGTATGACAGAGAAACTGAATTTTAAATTTTCATTTGACTTTAATTGATTTAAGCCTAAACAGCCCCATGTGGCCATTGCTGCCATATTGGACAGGCAGGCAACGTATCTGGAGAAGTTCCCTTGCTGCTCTCGAGGGACCCAGGGACCCAACAATCAGGGAACTATGGGCAGTGCTTACACTGATTTGGAAGGACAGAAAACTTTTCACTTCTAGTCGATGTTTAAAAAAAAAAATCATATGTGGCTATAATTCTCATAATTGGGTCACAGTTTGAAGGGGGTTCCTTAACATCTCTAAGTCTGAGAAGCCTTTGAGCTATTTCTGTAAGCAAAGGGATGCATGTTCTAGTTTCCTCCCTGGCCCCCAACCAAGGTCAGGAACAAGTTTAATATAGAACCTAAGTAGCCCAAGAAATGGATTCTTTGCACATTTCTAAAGGCAAGACAAATACAAGTCATTATTTCTCTTGAAAAATACATTTGGGCAACACAAGGGGTATTAAGTGCAGGGGCTGGGATGAGGGATCTGCACACATGGCGGGGCTGTTTCCTGAGACAGTGGTCATCACAAGGCCCCTCTCCTCAAATGAAATCCAGGCACAGAACTCCAGCCCCCAACGCAGCAAAAACACCCACTCACTGGCTAGCCATCCATGTTCTCCTCAAGGTCAAGGTGCACACTTTCAAATTCCTTGGATACCCCCCCTTTGCAGAGGTGAGCTGGCATAAAGGTTTCACTAAAGTAACACTTGGTGTGATACGTCATTCTAAGTCTCCCCTGGGGATTCCTGTGTTTTGGGGCTCTCGGGCATGCCCTTCAACAGGGCACCACCCAATGCTGACCCTCAAAACACACACACACACACACACACGTACATCTCTCCTAATTCCAATAACCACCAGCAGGTGCCTTTTTTCTTTTCTTTCTTTTTTTTTGCAGTGCCCCTTAGGAGCAGCCTCCCTAGAAGGCAGTGGCCATGATGTTGCTGCCTCTCAGAGTGGGTCACACTGGGTGGCCGTGAGGGCACACACGACTACCTACCCAAGAGGACAGGATGGAGGACAACTGAGAGCCACTGACCAAGAGCAAGGCTAACTGGCCCAGCAGTGTGTAGCCATATGGGCAGCCCGCGGTACAGGGCAATGTATGCTCCAGTGTTTTATACTGAAATAAGACAAATAAACAAATCCCTAGCAGCTTTGATCATTCCATGAAAACAAATCAACTAGTGAATGGCAGATCTAGAACAGGTTTTGAATAATTTCTAAAAAGGTCAATGTCTTGGTGTGGATGTTAGTGTCTCCTGGAGAAGAAAGAGAAGAAATAGATGACACCGGAGGTTGGAGGCTCTGGACCCACTGCGCAGGCGACTACTATGATGATGTCCCATCCTCTTTAGAGAGACCCTTCCAGACCAGGAGCACAGGAGAGCAGTGAAACTGTGCTTTGCACGTGTCCACCTTCCAACAGACCAGATCATTAGCTTATTTTGCAGAGAGCAAACAGAAAAGTTTAATTGCCCTTAATTACCCAGTTCAAGAAGGCTCCTAGATAATGGCTCTCAGATTTCTTGCCTGGTATCAACGTAATTTCCCTGACTCTGGCTTCATTATATTCCTAACTTAGAAGCAACAGCCTCTCGAAGATGCCTTTCCGTAACAGACGCTGAAGTTCGAGAGCAGGCTGGGCCGTCACCACAAAGGTTTCTTGTCTGAAGAGTCAGATCCCTGGCTTCCACACTGGTCTGGCGGGTGGGGGGGAGGGGTACGGGGGGAAGGAGAGGGGAGGACACACTAGCATATACTTAGAGGAAGGACTGAGACAAGGAATATGTAATCAGAAGCCATCACAATTACAAATGTAAATGAACAGGCAATTGGCGCTGACCTTTGTAGATTGTTAGAGGACTAATTAAGGCAAATCAGGAACTCTGTTCCAACAGAAAAACAAGACAGTGTACACCCTAAGAACTACTCCTGTCCTCTCCATGTAGATCCAAAATGCAAGAGAATCAGACAGTAATCAAACTACGGATGCTTTCCAGGGACAAACAGCAAACTATCTCCATGAACAAAAGAACCAAGACTTACTCCTTGGTATACTGTGAGTAACCATGCTGGTGTCTTTATCTACAAGCACCATGGACGCGTGAGCTCTTGCCATGTGCCTGGCGCTCTATCAGACTCCACAGAAGTAGATCCCACCCCCGAAGCAGCCAGAGACCCCAATTACAAACTTTTGGTTATTTTAAAGCTTTCAAAGCTTTAAGAAAAATACTTTTCAAAAAGAGAAGCGAAGTAATCAAACGAACAGAACCAAATCACATTATTCCATAAACTCCATTTTTTCCTTTAACGATACCATACTCTCTTTCGTGCTGATCCATCATGATCTCTCTTTATCCGTGTGTTGTAAAGCATCTTTCCCAAAAGCACACTGAAGTTTACAATCCTATTGTCCATAGAGTCCTTATCAGGGAATATATTTAAGACAGATAAAGTCACATTTTCTCCACTCCTCCGTAAGTGCTTTAAATTTCACTCACTCCAATGTGTTTGATGTGCTTTTACGTGCAATGTCTTTAGTTAGAAATATGTTGTCCCTATGCCTTCCCCAAGTCCCATCAACAAGACACAGTAAAAAGGAAAAAAGAAAGAACGTTGCTGTTTGGTTTCACAAAAACAATGCTTCAGAATTATGGAACTGGCCATAACATATATCAATGTTATGGGGAAAATTACACTAAAATTGCATATAATTTAGCTACTTATAAAAAAAAAAAAGACATACTTCATACTTAGTATGAAGGGCAGCCTTATGCCAATTTTGAAAAATAAAAACAGAACAAAAGGAGAAAGTTGAAGAGAGAACATTTTCTTACTCTCTTAAGCTGTAGGAGTTCAGCAAACCTTCCCGAAAGTTGATTTGAAAAAATAATCCATCAAGGGAAGCCAGTGAGTGTTTCAGTACGGGTTGTCACCAGATCCCGGTCATCACTTGGCCGGCCCCTGCCTCCCAACCCCAGGAATTCACGACCTTGAGCGCCAAAGATGGGTCAGTAAAGGGGGATGCCAGCTTCCGCCCCAAACAAAATATTCTCTTAGACTCCAAACAGTTGCGTCCTCTGTAAACTGAGTCATCATCTGATCGCCTCGAATGCCTGGGCTGGCGTCTCGACCAGGGAATCCACATGGAGAGATGAGAGGAGACGTCAGCGGCGTCCCCCAACTCACACACAGTCTTGTACACGGCACGCGATCGAGAACCATTCAATTATATGCGGGCAAAGTTTGGAGATCTAGGACTATGTGAAGGAAAAAGTAGTGAAGGCAAGGGTGAGACAGAAAAAAAAGGAAGAGGAGGAGGAGAAGGCAGGGGGACAGCAGGAGCACAAAGGGCCTCTTGTCTCCTGGAAGCTCGGGGCACTGATAGAGTGAAATTAACTACAGTTTCACCCGGGAGCCAGAAATGCCTTTTTAATAAGCAAACAGGGAAGCTGATCCTACACATGACCCACCTATGAGAGCTTTCCATCTTTCAAGAGCTTCTGGTCAACTAAGGGGAAGTAAACAGCCAGTGACAGGAACTGAGAGACATGACCCAGTGCGTCAGGACCTAACAACAGGCCTTCTCTACCTCTACCTGGTTGTGCGGATGAAACGAGACCAAATCGCAACAAAGTCCAGACGCTACGTGGTCTTGCAGAACATACACTCAAGACAACAACCACACAACCAGGCCAGGGGAGACTGGGAGGTGGGGGGAGACCTCATCTGTTTAAGTTACTCCCTTTGCTCTGAGCTGTGTATTTCCAAGTCATTTTTTTTTTTTTTAAAGATTTTATTTGACAGAGAGACAGAGAGATAGAGAGAGAACACAAGTAGGCAGAGGGAGAGGGAGAAGCAGGCTCCCCGCAGAGCAGGGAGCCTGATGCGGGATTCGATCCCAGGACCCTGGGATCATGACCCGAGCCGAAGGCAGCCGCTTAACCGACTGAGCCACCCAGGCGCCCTCCAAGTCATTTTTTAAATGGGAAGGCCCACTGTGTGTCTGTCTGTCTGCCTGCCTGCCTTTCTAGTGTGGGGGTGAGAGTGGCAAGCATAACCACAAAACTATCACACTGGGTTAAAGATGATACGATATAGGACGTGGCTCGCCCACTGACGTAAGGGTAAAGCTTGACCCCATGCAGGACCACGTAGGGGACAGTAGCCTAATTATTAGCGCACCTCCAACAACCGAGACTTGGCCCTCTGGTGCAGGGCAGGACCTCGATGGTTTATGTCTGGCCATGAGGCCTCTCTGGGGGTTACGTGATCGGTGACAGGGGTGAACCCTGACCACGACCACAAAGAGGTGAAGGGCAGCGGAGACCTCCAGTGTTTCCTTCTCCATACTTCCAAATTCACCTGGGTTGGCAGAGTAGGCAGTAAGCTGGACTGACTGGAAAACATACTGACTTAAGGGAACAGGTAAAATTTGAAAGGCTATGTTTGCCCACCATCGGGAAGAAACTCTTCTAGTGTTCTCTCCACCAGCCGCAGCAAGGGAAGTCTGGGTACCTGCAGAAGGGGACAGGAGACTGAGCTCAGAGAAGAAAAGAAAGGGATTTCTGCTGTAAAACTTTCTGGTGCATGGACAGCAGAGGAGGAGAGGAGGGAAGAAAGACCACCGTCCTTTAACGAGATGTTGACAGGAGGCCAGTAGAGAAAACTCTAGACAGCACACCAGTTACGTGCAGCTCACAGTCAGAACAAGCAGAGTCCCCAAACGGTGCTCAAAGACTCCCCGAGGCTTCCTTACACTACACGAATGACGTTTCCCACTGAAGATTAATGTCCTGACCCTTACGTGAGAGAAGAGAAAACCGGGAATATAGGATCAAGTCTCTGTTGATAAATTTGAAGTTGATGACCTTCATTCTGTGAGGTCCACAATGTCCCTTTTCTTAAAAAACATTCTTTCAAGAAGTTAAAAGCCAATCCCTGGGGGGAGGGAGGATATATTTTAAGATGAGTTGTCATAAAGGGGTTTCTGAAAGGGCACCCAGTTACTTTTAATGTCAATGTGAATATTACCTAATAATTTGTCCTTTTGTCATGATTGAGGAGTACGGACGTAGCCCGAGCGCGAGTGGGAGGAGGGCGCAGGGTGGGGAGGGAGGAGGGTGGAGAGCAAAAACATGACTTCAGGCCAAAGACAATACAAAAGGATTTTGAAATACAGAAAGGAAGTCTATCATCTAGACTAAAGTTGCTCATACACTTCAGGGGGAAAAATAACTCCTAATACGCATTAAACGAGAGAAACCCAGAAGGCCATGGTGTAAGAAAGCAATTCCGAGCGGACTGCATAAATAGGAGTATTACATTATAAAACAGGGAACTGTTTGTTCCAGTCCATAGACCCCGGGTGAAATGGCAGCTGTACACTATTTAGTTTGGGGCACCTCATTAATAAAAAGGGAATTCTGAGTAGAGTGAAAGAAAGAATTGAAGGGTGAAAGGGACCAGCTTTTAACAGAAGATTAAAACAATGACGTGTGCAGAGCTGGCAAAAAGAAAGAAAGAAAAAAGAAAAAGAAAAAGAAAAATTTAAAAACAACAACAACGAAAAACCCAACCCTGAAATAAATAGGTCTGCATTTATGGGTGGAGGAAGGAGAATCCTATAAAATGACTTTACAGCAAAATAATGGGAATGGCAGGATCACACAGAGGCCAAAATGTGGAGAACGGGGACCCCCACAGCCAGATGGCACAAGGGGACAGATGGGTCTGTGGGCGCCGGTCTCATCCCCCGCTCCTGAGCGCGCACACATGGAGAGATGTGCACACACACCAACCAGAAGCCCCAGAGATTACGACATGTGAACTTTAACCAGAAGGGGCATTTGAAAATCAAACGGGAAAGGACAGTTTTGCAGTGATGCAGAGGTGATGAAAATTATCCTGGTACCCAAGAAATGATCCTCGTTCCCGAAGAAATGATTCACCCAGCCTGCCAGGAGGACTCGCTTTTCCACGGTGATAATGAAACCTCAGCTACTCCAGCAGGGAGGACACAGTCTCCCACTTCCGGATATCCGGTCATTTCATTTACTTGGAAAAAAAAAGAGCAAAGGAGCAGCTGGGGGATGGGGGCAGGGCAGGGGCACAGGGGTCTGCAGGGGCTCAGGAGGGACACCTCCAGGGAAGAACGAAGCTGAGAGAGCAACTGATCTGGCAGGGCCTTCAGAGATTAGGAAATGTCTACTCTGGCAGAGGGCTAGCCATGAATTAATCATAGGTACCTAGAAAACCAGGGAAAATAAAAAGTTGTACAAGAAGGTAAATGAAATTATAAAACTCTACATGGCTCAGCTGTGATTAATATTTATAGAGTCAGAATAACGAAAACACTGAATATTAATATAACCCCAAATTATTATTTAATCATCATGGAAGACGGAGGGAGGGGAAGACTGGGTATGCAGGGAGGGCTGGGGAGTGTGGTGTAGGGGGTGGAGGGATGGTGTGTGTGTGTATGTGTGTGTATGGAGTTTGGGGTGTCTGTGTGTTAGTCTGTGCGTGGGGTGTGTGTGAGGAGGAGTGTGTGATTTGTAGAACGGTGTACTAGTGAAATCCTCATCTTTCAGAGTAGAAAGCCAACAGGGAATGTCTAAAACAACAACAACAAAAAAACAAAATGGTAGTAGAAGCACACTGAGAAATATGGAAATAACAAGAGTAGCAAAAGAAACAAGTGGAAGTTGAAAGCTATTGCTCTGGGCACGGGGATATGGGAGAGGGAGGGTCATGCCATTTTTTCATTACGTTTCTATAACTTGTTGCCTTTAGAAACTATAAAAATGTGAAATTTGGTAAAATTAAGATTAAAAACCCCACTGGGCCACTACAGCTCGGTGGCAAAGGGTGCAGCGGGTGATGGGCGGATGAAGGAAAGCCCTGAGTCTCCAGTGTGGCCAGCCGGGGTAACAGCGTGCCACCAGGAGAGTAAGTCTGGAGGGGACAGTGGTGAGCTCAGAGTCTATGCCGTGGCACCAACGAGAAATCCGGGGACCTACGTGACAGCATCTGGTAACGCCAGGAGATCAAAGCTTTAAAAGGCCGGGAGCCAAAGGCCAGGGCCTAATGCCCGGCTGACGCCAGCATGTGGGGCAGACTGTGGACCACAAGCCAGGGACAGGCATGGAAGGATGCTCATGAAAAGCAGGAGGACAAGAGAGAAACACAGGCTGGGAGCCCAGGGAAGGGAGCTGCGGGACAGGACTGGGCAATACTTCCAGAGACCACAGAAAGAAAAGAAGGCGTCCTAGCAGGTAGCTACTGGATTGGGTAAATCCAAGGTCAATGGTGAACTCTCAAGGGTGGTCTGATGATGGGGGGAGAGAGGCTATGGTAAGCTGAGGCGTGGACTGGAACGAGGCACCTGCAGTTGGAGGACAGGACAGGAACGGGGGCAGAAAGTGGAGAGGTCCCCCCAGAAGGCCCCGACTCTTTGCGGACAAGCAGGAGGTGCGGGGCCATGACTCGCAGAGCCCACCCTTGAACCCAGTGAACATGTTTACAGCAAGCATTGGCTGTATGGGATCCTCTCTGAAGTTCAATCTTCCACGCCGGACTTGGGGCCACAAACCGCCCATTCTTACCACCGAGACTGACATCATTTGGCATTTGCTTTATGTCCCTCTGAAGCAACACACTGAATGTGGAGTCTAGAACCAGAGGAATTGGGGGACAGGGGACAAAACATGACAAAACATCTCCAGGTGTCCTGCTCCCTGGGCAGCAGCCCGTGACACCTGAAGAAAAGCGGTGCTGAGTTCCTTTGGTTTAAAAAAAAAAAAAGAAAGGGCACGAATGCTCGCCATGTTCCCTCTGGAACACAAGGGTCCCCTGTGAGGTCGGTGACGGACACGAGAACCAGTAGCAGCCAGCCACAGGCTCCCCCACCCTGGGCCTCCCGGGCCTGCGAGACCACTCACCCGGCTCGGTGGAGGGGCACCTGCGGATGGTGAAGATCTGCCCCAGGTCCTCGTCCTCCTCCGGAAGGCCCTTCTGCAGCCGCTGCAGCTTGCGCAGGCTCTCGCTGCGCTGGTGCTTCATGGAGCGCACATGCTGGATGAGGTTGAGCTTGGCCTTGGTGGAGTAGTTGCACAGGACGCAGTGGTAGTAGCAGCTCTCGCCCTCCACTCCGCTCTCGTGCTGCTGCAGGTGCTGTGAGGGCAGAGGAGAGGGACACGCCGTGGGTAAGCCCCTCGGAGCCCGCCACCGCCACCGCCACGCGCCCGCCCTGGACCGGCCGCAGCCCGGTGCTGAGACTCCTCGGAGGGGTGGGTCCGTTTCCACCAGTGTACCTCCCTCCAAGGACCAGCAGCCGGCGGACTCTCGTTCCCATGTCCCCCCAGTGCCCCCCCTCCTCCCCTGTGGCTTTTCACAGGGCTGCTGCTGATGGATCGGACCCTCCCCATGCCACCTGGGTCTTCCTGGCACGATAATCAAAGGTTCCCCCTCTCACCCTCCAGAGCGTCCTGCTTTATTTAGATGAGGGCTGGCAAACAGTGGCTCACGGGCCAAATCCAACCTGCTGCCTATTTTTGTAAATGAAGTTTTAACCGAACACAGCCACCTCCGTGCATCTGCGTAGTCTCTGCTTTCAAAGCACCAGAGTTTGAGTCGCTGCAACAGAGACAGCATGTCCCACAAAGCCTCAACTATTACTATCTAGCCCTTTGCCGAAAAAGTTAGCCAAACCCTGCTTTAGGTGACCGCCAAAGGGTCACCCTCCCTGTACCGAATCCCAGGTCACTAACACAAAGCCAAAGCTGCCGTCTGGCTTTTTCACAGGAATGACAGGTCAAGTTTTTATACTTAGAACCACAGTCTATGAGGAGAAACGAAAATTAGATTTTCCTTTGGATTAAAAAAAAAAAAAAATGACAGAAAAATAAACTTCTCCAGACTGGTTCCCTGTCAACATCTGAAGGTCATTTGGCTGTAGTGCATCAGATGGTCAAAATTACACCCTTTCTTGTGTTTGTGTAGGTACAGTACTGATTCCAGAACAAGGAGGCCCCAAAGCTGGCAGAAAACAGGCACACACAGGATTAAAGTGAGGGGTGCAAGGACAGGAGAGGTCATGGAAACAGTTAGCGGACCCCAGACTTCCGTGTGTAGAAGACTCAGAGATTATCCAAGGACAAAATCCACAAACTTTTTGTGCCTCAGAATACGATGAAAGCTATGGGCCCTTTTCACTAACTGTTGGGGAAGTGACATGCTCCTGGTATAGAAAGGATATGTCCTTCATTACAAATGACCCATTTTAGGAGAAGAGGGAATTTTTCCATCGGCTGCACATAAAGCAGGGGAAACAATTCCAGAAAACTTAAGTCAATGATCCAAGGTAACCCAGCTAGTTAGTGGGAGACAGAGAGAGAACTAGAACCAAGGTCTCCCATCCCCCAGAATCCTTTTGGAGGAGGAAACTCAGATCATGTGTTTTATGTGCTTATGTTATTACCCGCTTTCTCTGCACTCACAGCCCCAGACCCCAGAGCCTGGTCCAAGGACCTGCAGAGAAGACACAACAGATGCCTTGGAAATAATTTGTGTTGTTCCTCTCCTTTCTGACCTGTGCTTGTCCCATGCAGGGCCCACGTCATGAAAACTGTTGCTCATCCTGCTCGGACAGCCTTCTTATACAGATTATAATTTGAGACCCTGAGAAGGCAGAGCAGTTAGAATGCCCTGCACTCCATCCAATATTAAAAATACCAGAGTGGCCCTACCAGCACTTCCTATCAAATGACACAGCTCTGCGGCTCAGGTGCTCATGGGTGTATATTTTGTTCACTGGAAAAGTATGAAAATTCTAGAAGCACGTTTGAGCCTTAGTGCAAGAGGAAATATGAATGCACCAATGTCGCAGATAAATTACTGTGGGGGAGGGGAGGGAGGAGGCCCAGGTTCTCAATCATGTAAACTGGCTAAACCAATCCATAATAACTCTTGCTCTGAGGCCAAGGTATAGGTAAAAATGTGAAGGACTTCATAGTTACCAACAGACAACAATCCCTTCTTTAGCCCCAAATGGGTGATGTGACACACTCAGGAGCAGAGCTTTGCAACAACGTGACACCCCAACCAGGAACAGCCACCCTAAAAGAATTTCACAACCGGAAGGGGTCTGAAGAACCAGCGAGCTCAATGTTAACTGGTAAGGCAACTATAACGACTGATAATAAAAAGCTACTTTTCCGAAGGGGTACGTGCACCCCGATGTTTATAGCAGCAATGTCCACAACAGCCAAACTGTGGAAAGAGCCAAGATGCCCATCGACAGATGAATGGATAAAGAAGATGTGGTATATATATACAATGGAATATTATGCAGCCATCAAAAGGAATGAAATCTTGCCATTTGCAGCGACGTGGATGGAACTAGAGGGTATTATGCTGAGTGAAATAAGTCAATCAGAGAAAGACGTGTATCATATGACCTCACTGATATGAGGAATTCTTAATCTCAGGAAACAAACTGAGGGTTGTTGGAGTGGTGGGGGGTGGGAGGGATGGGGTGGCTGGGTGATGGACATTGGGGAGGGTATGTGCTATGGTGAGCGCTGTGAATTGTGTAAGACTGATGAATCACAGACCTGTACCTCTGAAACAAATAATACATTATATGTTAAAAAAAAAAAAAAAGAAGAAGATAGAAGGAAGGGAATGAAGGGGGTGGAAATCAGAGGGGGAGATGAACCATGAGAGACTATGGACTCTGAGAAACAAACTGAGGGTTCTAGAGGGGAGGGGGGTGGGGGAATGGGTTAGCCTGGTGATGGGTATTAAAGAGGGCACGTACTGCATGGAGCACTGGGTGTTATACGCAAACAATGAATCATGGAACACTACATCAAAAACTAATGATGTAATGTATGGTGATTAACATAATTTAAAAAAAGCTACTTTTCTTGAAATAAATTTGAGCGGATTTTTTTTTTTTAAACAGTTTATCCTCTGTTTGCCTGGTCTGAGACAACGCTCCTTGCAGAGGATTTCGGGAGGGTGGAATGCACCAAAGCCCTGTTTTCCTGAGGCTGCAAGCCTGGGGAGGAGGAGGGTCTAGTGGGCTAGATGTAAAGGAAAAGGATGAGCTTGCCCATGTTCATTCTCCCCGACCTCTCCACAAAGTCCCCCCCAAAAAAGCCAGAAAGTGGACTAAGATATTCCTGGGAGCAAGGGTTTGGCTTGGGATTAAGGAGCAGGAAACTTTACAAGAGCCCCTACAAGGAAATGTATACCATTGTTTTGGGTCACTGAAACCAAAAGAATTACATTTATTAGAGTTTCAACAACAACTGATGAAATACAAGATAACAGAGAAAACAGCCATGGAATCCAAAGCAATAAGTATTACCAAGGGATTTCGGTAATATTATCAACTATGAAATCAGAACAGGAATCACTAGAGCTTTAGCCCCAAATTCCCATTACCTTCCTGTGAGACAGGATTTCCTTGCAATAAGGCACTGGATCTTAAACATAAAATTTTAATATGGATATGAAGGTTCCTTTCCAAATGGCTGGAGTTTCCAATCTCTGAGCCAGAAGAGAGGATAACATGGCCAAAAAAGAGTTGGATGGGAGTTGAGATGTCAAAAGTCTTTTGTCCTCAAATCCATGGGCTCTTGGGTAATAGAACTATATAAATCCTGAATTGTCATGAACATCATACTGGGGAACTCCTGATTTAAAAATAGTAAGATGAAAACGTTCCAAAACCATTCTACACTCGCACTCATGATGACCAATGGCAATCTCTTATGCCATGAGGAGTTCTTCTGTCTGCCATTTGAGAGCCATTTTGGAAGGGAAATGGACACACGCTACAAATGGTAGAGGAAACGAGGTGAACAGAGCCAAGGCCTCCTCCTCTGATCCTGGTCTAGGGAATATTTAGTGTCTTCTCTTAGAGGCTTGCACAAAAGCTCAATTCAAAATTCCAAGCTGGCTTTTGAACTCCAGGCTTATTCTTTAACACATTAAAAAAAAAAAAAGGAAAAAAAATCCAGAATAAACCATTTTTTGGTTGTCAGGAAACACCTGCTTATAAAGGTTACACCCCAACCCAAAATTAGGCTCACAACCTGAGTCTACCTGCGTGTCAAAGATCCTGTTCTTAACCAAATTTTATAAGTTCTCACTCAGTACCTCTCAAGCCGTCCAGCCTGGAGCAAACAGGGACCCAAAGCTAGCAGTTAGGGTCCTGCCCTCTGTGACCTTCTCCACACCATGTGGTCATTTCCCAGGTCTTGAGCTGGTCAACGCCCCGACCTGCTGGCCAGATGCCCTCTCCCTCCCAAGTGGCACTGGCTCTATCCCCAGGATTCCACCCGGGGAACCTGCCTCATCAGAAGCAGCGGGAGGCGCTGGGGCTGGGGAGGCCAGTGAGGACCCCACCAGGGCAAGCCAGTCAGCCAAGGACACGCTTGCCCTGCAGAAGAGAGTAGATGTTTTCATCTGGAGAAGGAGAGAGTCTAATTTGTTCCTGACCCAGCTAATTAGAATACCCTCAATTGGGATCCCAATGTATTTAATTAAATTCACTGTAATATATGAAGAATCCACCAAGGCACAAGTCCCAGTGGAACACTCAATAAAGGAGCTGCCTCCTTTCAGAGTTCTTGCTCTTCTCGCCAGGCAGGACATTTTTCTCCCACACAAATCCTCAACTCCCCAGCCCTCTCCCTGTCTACTGCAGAGCCCTCCCATTCTTGGGGAGGGGGACCCAGGTTTTACTTTCCTTTTTCCACTTCTCTTTACTCTGCATTCAAGACTCTTAGCTGCTTACCTCGATCAGGCTGGGTATACGGCTTGAAAAGGGAAACAAAGCAACGACTTCAACTGTGCCCGAGTGTGCTATCTGGCGTGCACGATTTGGTTCACATGGACCCCAAGAAAACCGGCTGCTATGCCCAGTGGGCAAGGTTTGGTTCTGATTCCCTTCTAAGTGCCGCAACCCATCCCACCCTGCGCTAACACACACACACACACACACACACACAGAACACGCCCTACCCCAGGGCCTTAACCTGCAGATGATTAAGACCGTGACACTGGTGACTTAGAGGACATGCCAAGGGGATGTGAGGAGGGCATCCCTTTGGCTTGAATAACCTTGTGAGACTATACCAGCTGGACCCGTGAAAATCACGGGCTTAGTCAAGAAAAACTGCCCTCTATCTACAAACTCATAATGATGAAGACGCACGACCAACTAATAAATCAAGAAAGAAAAATCGACTTAGCTAAAGAATGGTGGCAACTGAGGTCTACCCCAACTCACTGGGGCCAGGGACCTATGACCCCTTGAACCTGCCTAAGGGTTCCCGTGATTTTCCTCAATGTCACCGGCTGGTTTAAAAAGTGCTCGCAAAACACTGGGGTATATGAACTGCAAACATACGGTCCTTTCCAAAGAGAGAGACTTCCACACTTGGCAATATGATTTACTTTCTGAAGACTCAAAGAAGTACACTGACCTCTAAGAAGGAAATAAGTATCCAGTTTGACTCATTCATGGAAGAAGAGCCCAACGATCTCCAACTTCTCCAAATTACCTCCATGTGGCAGGTAACAGACTGTCCTCACCGTGAGCAACTTGGAACTTGACTCACACACACTGGCGGCCAGTATTTTATACTGAAAACAAGGGAGTGTGGACTCACTCGTATTGCTCAGGGACCTCTTCCTGAACCTCTTTCTGATCTTGCTGGAGCTCTTTCAAAATGCTTGTCCCATCTGGATTTAGCTGCAAGGTGATGCTCCTGTTCCCGGACATGGAAACATCTAATGCCCCCCATCTTCCCTTCTGGGTCTGGCATGTTGGGGGTGGGGGAGGAGAGAGCTCAGAGAGGAAAAGCCCTCATTGTAATAAGAAGCACCTCCAATAATGAGCCTGGCACGTAAATCCAAGAGCAAAAAGCAAATTAATAATTAAAAAAGAAAGGAGAGAAAAGAAGCCAGCCCGCGTTACTTTGTAGGATTCGACCCCATTAATATGTTGCGCTCGTTCACCCTGGCCAACAAACTGGAAGTCAAAGGGAGGAAAAGAGGGCTCTTGTTAGAAAATAATTCATCGTGAAAATCAAAAAAATGTGTTCCTGTTACTTGTTTCCCAGGAAAACTAACCAACTTCTGTCAGAGAACATTGATTTCTGTAAATCTGGCGGGGCCCCGCTCCTTCCTCCTCCCCAGTGATGGAAACTTCTAACATCTGGTTCTTCATGCATGGAATGCAAAATATTGATTAGGTTTTGTCAAAGCCTTCCCTTTAAAGTAGAAATGGACAAAGTACATTCACACACACACATTCACAAGTGAAAACACACAGGACTCATAATGAAGCTTCCTCAGGGGAGGAACACCTGTTACTATAAACACACCCTCACCTACCCCCTCACACTTTCCCATGCACACAATGCAGCTCCACTCCTCGGGCAAGTGAACCTCTGTGATGCATGGGGCAAAGCAGCTCTCAGGCACCCCTCCGAGCAAATAGGCTACCCTAGGGGCTACCAGCCGCCTCCTGCTGAGCAGAGAAGAAGCCCCACAGCGGGCATGCAGAAGGAACCCCAAGACACCTGTTGAGGTGCATCTGAAGTGCATCCAGCCAAGGGCAGGTGGAAGGGCACCCCAGTCCATAAAACGGAGGTCCCGGATGGAGGTGGCCACTCTTACATCGGGCCTCTGGAGGTGAAATTATAAACCACAGCCTGCCAGGGGCCCCAGCTTCTGCCCTCTGGGCAAGAACTATAACCATCCTCAGCACTTCCAGTGAGGAGGAATGGGAAGATGAGAGTCCAGAGTTAGTTTACTAACTCCCCACATTGTGAGGTGAAATAAGGAAGGTGTAAGTGGGTGCTGTGCCCGTTCTCGACATTTAGCGCTGAGAAGACACCCACAGCGACTTGTTCTCTTCTCCTTACGGCCCATCCCCACGAGGCAGGTAGCCTTTGGCTCCTGTCCTTGGAGAAACCCAAAACTCGGAGAGGTCATGTGACTCCCCGCAAGGTCTCACGGAGTATGGAAGAAACAGGACTGGAAGCTGGGGCTTGATGCCAAGTCCACAGCCGCCCAGCTCCACGGCGCTGACCGCAGGGGCGCTCTGGAACATGAGATTCCCCACACCCAGGTATTCACCTTGGATGCTTAAAAAAAATAAATCGTTGCAGGTGCAATGCGACCGGGAATGGAGGCAGTTAATTTTTTAATCAGTGGTTGTGTTACAGTTTCAAACTTAACGTCACATTCCTAGGAAAGCTTCCAGAAGGTCAACCTAAATATATATGTATTTTCTGTTTAATGTTGGCTTTTCACCCACTCATGCCCTCATCCTTGGCACATGCTAATTTAGTCCTATTTCACTGTCGGAGCCCTGCAGACACCATAAGATACAAGCCCCAACCATGATTTATAAGAGAAAGTGAAAGGAAGTAAAAATGTTCCCTTAGATCAATCCATTTAACGTTACTCTGACCTATTTTCTGGTTTCTAGGCCAGACTCCTTTTGCCCTGGACAAGCCATGAGTGTTCACTCTCTGTATCTGAGCTCCAAGGCCGAAGGCGAGACTTCCCATCCCTGCATCTTTTCCCTTTCCTGAATGACATCTCCTGATTCAGAAGTCTCAATTCCAGTATTTCCTTGAGAGACATACAGCACATCCTCAAAGGAAACGGACAACGAGAAATCCAAACATGGTCTCTCGTGGAATGCTGATGCCTTCCCATAATAGATTTCATTCCCCTCTGTTAGCGAAACTCCAGAAAGGAGAGGGAGCTTACCAGGTATGTAGGGGTTCTCCCAAAGGAAGGGGCCCATCAGAGCATGAGGTCGTATGTAAGCCAAATTAGGGCTAGTTTCCCTGAGGGTCAAACGAGCATCTACACACAGAGCTCAGAAGCTGAAGGAGGTATGTGGTGGGTGAAATCACAAAGTGGGTCCCACAAGGCTAACATCAAACTGACTGCCCTCCAGAATCTACCAAAAGCTCCTAGGATCTGAAAATTACCCCTTCACTAGGATAAGACACTGGTTACAGTAACCTTCCCCACTCATAATGAGGCATTTCTTCCCTAGCACTACTTTCCAGTTCTCACAGATATCAAATCCCAAATAAAAATAAGGGCCGCCATCTACATGCCACTCTAGGGTGTCCTCCAACTTCACGCCAATATGTTGCCAATAATGGTGGTTTAAGGTGCACTCCGGATTGAGGCAGCCCGGTGGAAAACCCTAACTGTGCTACCCAGGGCAAGTTATATACACTGTGTGGTCTCCGTTTACTCACATGCAATACTGGGACAATAAAAGAACTTAGGCAGAGCACTGCTGGGAGGATTCAATAGGATATGGATAATTCATAGGAAGTGCTTAATTCAGTGCCTGATGCATAGTTAGCCTTTACAATAAGGCTAGTCTTACCATTACTTTTCAAACGAGTTAAGGTTTGCGATTAGGAATAGAAATGAAGGTCTACTGAATTTACCTATTTGACATTTCTCTCCTTACAACCAACCCTGCCTGCCCCACACTCCCTGCGACACCCCCCAAACCCCAAAGAGGAATCCCTAGCTGACAATAAAGAAAACTGTGATATACAGAAATTATAACATGGAGGGGATACTGAACACGCACAGGACCCACTTCTTCCTTGTAAGAGGTGCTTAATTTTTATTTTAAGTCACTTGCCCAAAGTCATGCTGCTGTTGCAGGCACAGCCAGGACCCACACCTCAAGCCCACGTCCTTGCCCCAGAACCATATGCCCATCAGGATGTCGGCATAATGAAAATCCAGAACCATATTCTTTATCATGTCTGCCAACATCCCAGGTGAAGGCCAGCTGAAGGAAGGAGAACCCAGCTGGAATGGCTCACAGACACCTCCCTGATGCCCTAAATCCGCTCTGAAGGATTTGTGTATTTCGCTCTCCAGTCCCATGACAGTCAACACAGCAGAGACAACACATGCCCGGTGGTCAAAACAGGTGCGTTACTTCATCTGTAAAATGAAGATGTTTATACTTGCCCTGTCTTCCTCGGAGGCAATTTTCAAAACCACATGAGAAAACAAATGTGCAAATCCTTCGGAGGATGTGAAGGACTACCCAAGTATTTGGCCCAGCCATCATCTTTCTACCCTGGGTCCGGGTTCTGCTTCCGCACTCCTGATTGGCAGGTACAACCCGGCGGGTGTGGTTGTTAATGATGCGGACGGTGTTCTAGCTCAGTGGTTCTCTAACTGGAGCGCGCACCAGAAGCACCTGAGGGTGAGTGATGCCAGGATGGGGAGGGCACCCCAGGGTTTTGGTTTCACCTGCTCTGGGGTGGGGATCAAGAATCTGCATTTCTAACAACCTCCGGGGAGATGCTGAGCCTGCTCATCTGGGACCACATTCCGAGAGCCACTGCTCTGGACAGCAATGGCCACAGACCAGAGACCCTGTAAGAAGAAATATTTCCAGAGTCTAAAATCTCTGTACCCGCCTTTTCCCAAGGAGTGTTTCAGATTCTAGCAAACCGCAAGAGATAGATCACACGCACGATGCCAGCACACAAGAAGTCACCTCTTCAGTGGAAAAGTCACACGGAAGCTGCTGCCTGCTACTAGCATGCTCCAGATACTTCATAAAAGTAGGAACTGGCCCTATTCATCTCTCTCGCCCCTTCTGCACCTGCACTCTGAAATTTCCCAGGGCTGTCGCTGAAAGCGTGACTCTTGATGGCGAAACATGAGGCATCACTTTTTCCTCATGAGCTCTGCGTCCTGCTGAGCGCACCTGTCCAGATGTCTGGCTGGAACAGAGCCCACGAAAGAATTTCAACCAAGTATGAGAAAAATAAAATGGTCTTTAAAATTCCTCCCATGCTCTTGAACTTTCTGGCTGTTGCTGCTGAGAGCATGAATTTGGCGCTCAAACCTGGAGGCTTGTCTTGAGCTCCCATGACTTGCTGACAAATACCCTCATCACCTTCATTATGAGAGGAGACAATAGGCAGCCAGCATGAGATGGACCGGGGTGTGGGGGGCAGTGAGCACACACAGGGCTGAGTTCTTCCAAGAGGTGCTTCAGGTTTTGCTTCCTTTTTCCCTTGAAAGAGACAATGGGAAGGTGACAAGGCAGGGGACACAAATTCCCTCTAAACAAATGCCTTTGCAGTCGATCATCGTGGCTACTAAGGCATTTAACCCTTTCTCCTTAAGTTCCATGGATTTTGCTGAAGGCTGAAAAAGATGGTGACCCTGGCGGGAGGGGGACAAGAGACCAAGAGAGGGAGAAGAGAGAAATGGCTCTTTGAGGAAGTTGAGCTGAGTCTGAGCCGAGAGGCCAGGAGATGGCCGGCTGCAAAGAGGACAGCCACGTGGCCGGAGGGGAGATAGTTTTGCCAACGATGACACGGCTGGTTTCTCTGCCCTGCTCTCGGGTTCCCCCATAAATAACCCAGACAAACACCCAGTGCACCAGGTTTTGCACTCCTTCCCCCCCTTTTTAGGTCTCATTAAAAGCCGATATTGTTCGGTCTCAAGATGGAGAGCTCAGCATGGATTTTACTGAACGTTAAATCAACCAGCAAGCGTAGCCAGCAAACTCTGTGGCACTTTAACTTTAAATAATGCAATAATTATTGAATTTCCTTTTTATAACTGAAGTGCTGGAATGTAAACAATGGGGCTGTAATTGCAGGAAGGGGGGATCAATAGAGGCAATCGTTTTCAGCCATGTTAATTGTAAATACAATTGCTCCAAGATGTCAGCCTTGTTCTTCTTGCTCCCAGAATCATCCTAACGGATGACAGAGTCCAACTTTCCCATTACAGCTGTTCGTTCCTTTAAGAGGTTCTCAATCAGGTCTGATCAATCTGTCAAGATAATGCATGGAGTAAGTAAGACTCTTCCAAACACAGGCTCCCAATCAATAGCCCGGACCAGCTTAATGAGGTGGGGCTAAGGCCCAGAGGGAGGTAACAGCCCCCAGCTTGTGCCTAGGTTTGGCAGGCCGGCTTCCTCGCATGGCCCTGATAAACAGATCAGCCCTTAATGAGGACATTACTTATGCATGCTTCAGCAAGCAGCAAGGCATCCGTCCCTTGGGACAGACGGACAGAAAACAAAATAGATTAACAGAAAACAATATGGTGCCAAATTAGGTCTAACTGAAGACTTTTCCCTCCTTCTTCTTCTTTCCTTAATTGTCCAGAAGAGTGGAGGACATCAATTAATCATTCCAATGGGCATGAGCTCAAAGACTGGGAGCACTCATAGGGCTGGAGTATCTCTGGGTGTCTGCTGGCCTCCCTTGGTTGTCACTGAATATTAGCACCCTAATCTCCTCAACACCATTTCCAGATCACAAGGGGGGCCTCTCACAGAAGGGTCCCAACACCAACCAGCAGGAGAGAACAAAGACATGGCTGAATCCTGAAGTCTGACAGCCACACTGGAGGGGCCAGGAACTGAAGATGGACAAGAACAAAACCGCTACACCTCACAGCCAACACTGGTTTCTGAGATCAAGTCTTGGTCTTGAGAATGGTTGTTCCCTCACAGAAGAAGGGGTGGAAAGTCAAGAGTCTGGAATCCCATTTCACATGGCCCAGCACCCTCTGCGAATAGCACAGGCACTATGGGAGTCTAAGTTCTCAAAAGGATCATCTGGAGGGCTCCACGGGGCGCTCAAGAGCTATCTTTCCTCCCTTGGAAGCCACCATGTGGCTTCACATTTGTTCTCGCTGACTGGTTATGAAGAGCAGTCCCTTGTGTAAGTCCTTGAGAAAGACCACAGTAAGGGAAGGTCTCACCCAGAATACAGCAGGTACTTTTCCCAGTGGCTAGGTTTCCCAGAAGGGGTTCTCAAAAGTGTAGCCCCTGGACCAACAGCATCAGTACTCCCTAGAAACCCCTTCAGACCACATCTAGACCCACAAGAGTCTGGGGGTGGGCCCAGAAAACTCAGTTTTAATAAGCTCTCTGAATGCTTCCCACGCAAGCCCATTTGAGGGTCACTCTCTTCAAGGGTGAGTTAGGCAAGGCAGGTTCGAGCAGTGATGACCTACAAAACTGCAGAGAATTAGCAAGCTGGCCTTTTCTGGATCAGTAACCGTTCAGTGTCTAAGATGTAGCTGGAAACCTACACTTTCCCTGAGGTCTGGATCAGAGCCCACCACCCACCTGCTCCAGAATGCAAAGCCTCTGGGAGTAATGACACCAAAGGAATGAGGCCCTTGTGAAAAGTTCATTTTATTAGTGGGGAAAGATCATGGAATGGGCCATACCACTGAACTGCAAAAGTCAACAGTCCCATAATATGAATGAAGTAAAATGAAAATAAACTGGGTCTTTATAAAGATATCAGGATGAGCAAAAGAGAAGAAAATAAAGACATAGCTGGAGAAATGAGATCCCTCTTTTGTGTAAAGGCCCAGCACTCCCCAACTTCCATGTTCTCCTTACCTTACTGGGTTACAAACCACACCTTGCTTCTCTGCTGCCCCATGCACAGCAATTCAGGCTGGGAGACTAAGCTGCACCTTTCTGTCTCAGCACAGCTCCTGATCTGAAAATTGTTGGCCGAAAGTCTGAACAAATGAGAAAAATCCTCTAATGCTTCATGGTTACTCCTGGTCTTGAGCTTGCCAACCTTTCTAATCTAGTCCAGACTCCCTCCCTCCACCTCAGCCTTTCCATCCTCCACTCCATTCCACACCTGACATAAAATTAGCCTCCTGGCACTTCCCACCTTACCCCCCAACCCTACTCTTTCTAGTCGCTGGTCTCAATGGCTTTTCCTGACTGGAAACCCTCCCGAATGACCCCCTCCACTTGCTGAAATCTGCCCAGCTCTGCGGGTGAGTAGCGGCCACCCCTACCTGGACGTCTTTCCCTATCATACCCAAGCTAGAATTCTTGTCTCCACCACCTCCGGGGTCCTGTAGCAGGAGGGGATCCCCACCCGCATGTACCGCTAATCACTTCCAGGCACAGCGCTCACTTGGTTTCCACGTGGGCGTAGCCTACATTCCTTGATGACCGAGACAGGAGGCTGGGACTGAGAGGATAAGCATGTTTGCTAATATTTACTGCTTGCCTGAATAAGATTTTATGGCAGGATATAATTACCATAAACGGTTGTACTCAGTTACTTATCAGTATATGAATCGCAGAAGTGCTTCTACTCCCCTGCTCCGAATTGGCCAAAGTGTCCGCCGGCCGGAAGACAACTTAGTTGGTCACCATCATTCTATCCCCCCACTGTGTCTATGTAGTTACACGGCTTTAATACCGGCAGGCTCTTTCACGAGAGCTCGCTTGCGATTAAACTGACAACTGCCGGACTTAGGGGTGCGGACGACCATCTAGAAGAAGATCACAGAAAACAGGGACAGAGAGCCAACTCCACAGATGCCCCCCCGCCCCAGGTGGGGGATGGAACTCAAGCCATCAGGACTCTGCAGAGGAGTTGGCCGCGTCCACCACACCTTTGCAGATAAAAACAATTGAGCATGTATTTGAGTTCTAAACGTGCAGCGTCTCCGAGAGCCAAGGGCAAGGGGGGACCGTGTGCAGACCCCTGAAAGGAGACAGCTGCACGGGCTGCCTGGGCGCTCCTGGGACATTCGCTGAGCAGCTGGACTGTCTCCAGGTTGGGAAAGTCGGGATGAGGACTTTTTTTTTTTTTTTTAAACACAGACACACGGGCTCATCTTTATTTTCTTCCCCAACTCCCCAACCTCGTCTACGACTGACTGCTGCTGAAAACCGCGCCTGCGCAGACCCTCGATTCTCGTCACTCCCTTAAAAGAACTGGTTACATCTACTTCTGTGCATTTCCTGAACTACCAGACCTGTGACGAGGGGAACATTCTCCACCTGGGCTTAGATGGGCTGCTTTCCCTTTCTGGTTTATGCCCAAACTACGGGCTCCCCAGCCTGCTCACTGGCTGCCAGCCCAGCTTACAAGAGACCCTCCCCAGAGAGGTTCCAAGCAGTGTGGTGGGAGACACAGTCTCTTGGTTCTGCTCTCAAGCTCCCAACTGAATGTGGCTGGGAGGCCAGTCAGAGAGATTTTTTTTTTTAAGCTTATTTTAAATGGTAAAATACAGGAAGGTTTTTCATCAGCCAGTCCACATCGACCAAAACATCCTCCCCTTAGAGTCACCAAGTTCATTCTGTTTCAGGAGGCCCAGCAACCAGTGAGGAGATGGGAAGAAACCCCAATAAAAGATTTGCTGGGGACGACAATTTTATCCCAGACAGACGATGGTTTACAAATCCTGCTAGAGAACCAGGTGGCATTTTCCTCAGTAAAATTCCAGCTCCAGAAAACTGCGTTTAAAACACCAGCCAACTGGGAACATTTCTTTAAGCAAAATGGCAGGGTTTAGAGAAGGCTGGAGGTAAGGTAAGTAAGAAGTTTGCTAAGATTTCCAGCTCGGGGCACTGGGATGCTGCGGCAGGCTTGTTAAGCACGTCCGTGGTTCTTATGCTTCTAGTGCGTGGTGACATCTGGACACAAACCTGCCAGTGCTTTCTTCCCAGGGAGACGATGTTAAGATGAGGCCAATTGACCACAGCAACTGGCAGGTGACGTCTTTGGAATCTCAAATCCAGTAACCTACTCTGCAAGTATTAATAGAGACTACAGATACTTTTTTAGTGGGTATTTTAAAGGCTTAAGTCTTAAAACGTCAATTTCTCAATGACCTTTCCAGATTACATTATAATGACATGAAGCCAGAGGAACCGACAGTCAGTCCCAGTTTCTGGTAAAACCTGTATTTTTATGGTCTTTAGTGGTCTTTCTTTGAGCTTTGGATTCATTCATTCCCCATCTGTCTGTCCATGTTCCTGTTTCTGGTTTCCTCAAATAACAATGAAGGGATGATTAATCTCTAAACATTATTTTCATCATTCTCTGTCCCTAAGAAAGGTCATCCACTACAGAGCTTTTCACCCACCACTCCCTTGTACCACCCTTGTCTCCTCCTTGGTCCCTCAGTGGTGTCTCTCTGTCTCTGTCTCTCTCTCGCGCGCGCGCGTGTGTGTGTGTGTGTGTGTGTGTTGGGGTGGCGGGTGGGGGTTGGTTCGTGCCACTCCGTCCTCCTGTACACACTTCCATTCCAGCTCAGCCTTTCTGAACATCCCATCTCCCACCCTGTTTCTGTCTACAGGGATCCTTTCTCCTCTGAACTCAAAGGCTTAATCTCTCAGCACATCTTTTCCCACTGACACCTTAGACGGTAGTTATCAGCATAACGTATGTGGCCTCTTCTCCAATGAGACTGGAAGGTTCCTGAGGACAGAGACTACGTACCCTCCTACTGGACACACAAGAGTCAGGTCATTTGGTAGCAAGGACACGGGCATAAGTCAGGAGCCTTGCAGAGGAGAGGGGGCCCTGACACTAAGTTCTCTCTTCGACTGTGAAATGCAGTAACACCACCTCACAATGAGGGGCCGTGAGACTCCAAGGAGTGAAGCAGTGTGAATGGACTTCAGAAGTGGCCAAGCAAAATTTTTTTTTTTTGAAGTGGTCAGGTGATGAGAAAGAATTGGTGGGAAGGGGCACCTGAAGACTCAGAAAGTCTTCCCTACCAGCAGATTTCATTGGGGTCCGAGGTCTACACAAAGATGAATTAATTACTTGATCGCCTGTTCACTTACCCCGCTAATGAAATCATGGGATTTTCAGGGGGAGGAACCTGTTAGGAGGACCAGCTTGCCTCTGGGTGTGAGTACTGTTGGTCCCAGCTGCGGTCCCCAGCGCTAACATGACTCATGAGATGACACAAATTGCCAGTAGGCTTTGTTATTCTATGACCTTCAGCAAGTCACCCTTCTTTCCTGCTTCAGTGATAAAATCTGGATGGCAATACTAAGAACCTACTTCATGGCATTATTGTGAGGAATGATGATGGTGCACAGCTAATAATGACCAGGAAGCACTTTGTCTTTGTAGAGAGCTATATTACTTAACATTTAGAATAATACCCACTGTTTCAGGTTGAGAAAGCATTCAGATTTTAGCTAAACTGAAGGCTGAACATAGCCACTAAGGAGCAGTGTCCTTCCCATAGAAACGCTGAAAGCTACTCAGTCTACTGAATAAAATGACTAGCAGTACATTAGCGAGAAGCTGAGGCAGGTTTAGTTACCATGAAACCAGGGTCATTGCATTCAACATCTAATAAGCAGATTCTTAAGATCACAGAAATAAACCAGAGCCAAGTGAGCTGACAACAACTGCATTGGGATAGAATGATTTTTTTAGTCCATGGCTTCCCCAGATTTCAGAAAAATACAATCTCTTAAAAGACACGTTTCTATCATCTAGACCAGCAGTCTGTAAGTATCAGGACGGTAACTATTTTAGGCCTGGAGGGCCATACGGCCTCTGCTGCAACTGCTGAACCCTGCTCTCACAGCACAAAAGTGGTGATGGGCAATAGGAAAAATAACATGCATGGCTGTGTTCCAATAAAACTTTATTTATAAAAACCAGTGGCCGGCTGGATTCCCTCCTCTGGCAGTGATGTGCTGACCCCTGATGAAAAACACTGTGAAAAATTTACTCATTTGGAATATGAAAGAAGAGGGGAGAGGAAACATACACACACACACACACTTTGTTGAGCAAAATAAGTTCCTTACAACTTGTCAAAACACAGTAAGAGCAAGGCTTGCAAACTTGATATTAAAATAAGCAGTTTCAAACTGAAGATCAACAGTAACTCAAGTACCATTTAACTGGGAATTATGAAATGACTCCAGAACAATTAAACTTCACCCCTTGTTTTCACGCTTTTGAACGTAAGAACTTGCGTGTAAGTATGTTCTCTATCCGTGGCAATCCTTCTCAAATTCTGCATCTCCTTCTATAAACACGGTGAATAATGCCGCATGAGTAAGTGAGGGTTATCCATTTATTCAGAACTAAACAATACCTGTAACTGAGTCAACTTTTAACTAACCTAATGGTGGAGTTACTAACAACAACAAAAGGGTAGTAGGCTTCTTCCGCGTGCCCGCCAGTAGCTGAAAATAATGCAGGTCTGAAAAGCAAGGGAGTGAAACTAAAAGGAGAAAAAATTAGGTCACTCTCATCCCTGGGTACCTTCCTGCACATCCTGCTCTTACTCCCTGAGCATCTCTGGAAAGGAGAATGCTAGCAATGATCTTGACATCCAACAATGAGCGGCCAGCAAGTCTGGATTTAGAAAAATAAAACATTTAAGTGTTTGCTCAATATCACCATCTCCATGTATCTAGCCCTGCATAGATTTCAAAGGGTTTGGCCTTTCATCAGTTCAAGTGATTCTCACTACCACCTTGTGAAATTAAGGGGAGGCAGATGCCTTTCTTCGCCTTGGACAGAGGAGAGAGTTAAATCAGAGAAAGCAACCTGGCAGGAACTGGGGGAGCCTGAAGGTATGGACTACGTAACTCTTTAGAGTTTAAAAAAAAATTCTTCGTTAACGGTTAGCACTGTAAAAATCTGTGAGTTTCCCACACAACTGAGGGGTTTTTTTTTAGCTCTTTTTAAACAAAAAAAAGACAAAGGAATATCTGTTTGTACTGGCTCCACATTCCCTCAGCTCAAAAATTATCTGGGTAAGGTGGGACAGGCGCTCTGCAAACCCCCTGTAGGGGCCTGGGCTGTGCCACGTGTACCAGAGTGGGTGGCTGGGGTGTGAGGGCCGGGGAAGCTGGCCCCGGGCCTTCCAGTCCTGGTTCAGCGCGGGTCACGCCACACTGTGCCACCTGCGACCAACCCAGTATAAAGACACCCCTGAAAAACAGTGCCTGCTTGAGGTGCATACCATACAGCACCAGACTCACGCCGTGAGGGAGCTCGGGATGGATGTGGCTTCATAAGGGAAGCCAACTTAATTCTGCCAAGGAGTTAATATTTGCTAATTGGTAGAAAAAGGTAAAATTAATGAGGACATTAACATAGCTATTTAAAAACAGCTCCATGTTTCTCCCATTGTAACACATGGAACTATCAGGAAGTAATTGAGGGAAAAGGACACTGTCAATTCTCAATTATCTGCATGAATGAAGCGCTCAGTGACACGGATAATCCAAGTCATTTACATTTGGATTTAGAAAGTAACATCTTTTTCCTTCGGAAAACTTACCTTCCTAATTACAGCTTGCCGAATGTGAGGGTGCGATCAGTTTACCTTCTCTGCTGAAGAGGAAAGCTGCTAGGGAAGGTAGAGAAACCCGCAGGGGGCTTCGGACCCCCCGCAAATCACCCACGGCAGACAAAAGATCACCAACACTGGTTGTCCAATGTGGGAGCCATCTGTCACATGTGACTATATTTAAGTGAAAGAGGATTAAATAAAATGAGAGAAGTTCAGTGACACAAGCCCCGTTTCAGGTGCCCCATGAACGCAGGTGACTACAGCGGCTACCATGTGGGCCGGCACAGAAAGAGAACATTTCCGGCGTCACAGAGAGTTCCAGCGGCCGGCAGGGACTTCGAGGTCCAGGACCATCGCTAGTTCCCTGGATTCAGGAGAAAGTGGGGGGCGGGGTCCGGGGCAGGGGGACGCAGGAGATGCTCTGTCTGCTGCCACTTCCATGGAGACGAAACGGAAACACCAGCTCGTTTAATTTCAAGCCCTGCAATGTCGACTCTGTCTAGGGAACGGCACCAAAAATAAGCATTCCATTCTAAGTAAAATGAGGCTTTTTAATTAACAAAGCAGAAAACGAGTGGATAAAAGGCAAGGCAGGAGAGCCCGATTTTAAGTAAACATTTGCCATCGGTGCCGCACCTGGCATGGCCACGCAGCCCGGGGCGGCTGCAGGTAAACAAGGGGGAGAAGGCGGCCTCGGGGCGGGGGGGGGGGGCGCGCTTGGTAGGGGCCTCGCTCAGGTGCCACTGGGAGCCGTGTCAGGCCCAGTGCCACTTCACATCCTCATTAATTATCTTGAAAGGAGAGGGTTAGTAAACAGCCAGTTAATTAAATTCTCAGATGATGCTAATTTGGGAGGCTTTAGAAAGACTGGCAAGGGCAGAGGCAATATAAATGGGACCTGGATGGGTTCGAAGTACGAATGGAAAATAAAATTAAGCTCGGGCAAACAAACACCACTTTAAATAAGTCTTATGGAAGAGCCAAGATATGTCCGAAGAGGAATTTATGTGGAAAATAGCTGTACTGAAACGAGAAGTTTTTGCAACGTCTGAGGCATAGAATCAGAATGGGAGTTTTTTTTTTCTTAAAGGTTTTTTAAGATCTTTAATAAAAGTGTTTATATACGCTCAGAAAAAGATCTGTAAGGTACACCAGCTGTTAGGAGTCGTTGCCTTGGGAGAGGTAGGATCACAGGCAAGGGGACGACGCAGGGTGGGGCTCCATATTCTTTTAAACTGATGGAACATCTCTCAAACAAGCACACACTGTGAGGTTTTTAGTTGTTTTTGTTTGGTTGCTTAAGCTTTTTAGTTCGAAATCATTTAGACGTAGAGACGAGGTGCTACTCAGCTCCCCTACTGTTAACATCTTACATCTTCACGTCTGGGACGCTCATCAAAACCAAGAAACTGACATTGGTACAATACTATTACTAAAGAACGGACTTCACTCAGATTCCGCCCACTTTTCCAAAGTTCATGCCCTTGTTCGTTCCAGGATCCAAACTCAAATCCCATACAGCATTTCGTTGCTGCACCTCTTTCCAATCTGTGACGGTTCCTCCGTCTTCTGTGACCTGGACACTTTCAAAGAGCTCGGGCCGGGTATCTGTAACAGCAGCCCTCAGTCTGGGTTTATCTGATGTTTTCTTATGATTACAGTGAGGGTCTGGATTTGGAGGAAGTACCCTTCCCACTGTGTCGTCTCAGGGGTATGTGACATCAACAGGACTCATCCCTGTTCATGTGAACCTTCATCACTGGCCCCTTCCCACCAGGCTCCTCCACAGGCAAGTTACCCTCTTCCGATTCCATCCTGTATTCGTTAGAAGTGGATCACTAAGTCCAGCCCACACTCAAGAGGAGGGGAATGAAGCTCCCGCTTCTGGTTATTATGGCGTTAGGTAAAATAAAAATAACTCCTAACACAGATAAGCTCCTCCAGGCAAAAAAGAAGTATCTAGTGAAAATGTCTATCAAGAAAGTCAGAGTTGTTGTCATTGTTTTGAATCCTCAGGTTCTCAATGACAGGGATGAATAAATGCCCACAGCTGCAGAATCCTTGCCATATGACAGGCGGGGTTCAGCCTGCTTACATGCATTATCTCACTTAATCCTCATAGAAGGATGCTTCAACATTACAATGATCAACTCCAAATCACAGATGGGGAAATGTGGCACAGAAAGGTTAAATTTCCTGTTCATGTTAACACAGTTACTATGTGATGAGGCGGGATTCAAACTCAGGCCCCTGGATCTAAATATTATGCTGTCTAGAAAGCTCTGTGCTCTCCTAATTCTCCATATACAATTCCAAAATTTCAAGCTACTCAAATGGAGCAGCAAAATATAATTGAGAGAGAAGTGACCTGGGGTAACATGTCAAGAACCAAATGGGACAGAGGCCTGTCTAGAAAGAAGCGCACTCATCGTGGCATTCAGGGGGTTAACAAAACCGACATGCTCTGAGGGGTCTCCAACAGAAGGCTGTAGTCCTTCACCTTCATAGTGTGGCAAGAAATACAGAGCACCTGAGCTGGTCAAAGGGACTCCCCATCAACAGCTATGCAAGATGCTCAAAATCCAAGGACCGCAATGCTCACTGATATCCCAGCCCCTGTCTGTCAAAGAGACAAGCCAGGAACTGTCTCCTCCAATAACATTTACTACTGCTACTCTTCTGAGGTTCACTGTGACTGAGACGTAATAAAGCAGGGGTCAGGGTTGGAACAGGTCTGTCTGGCTGTGGAGACAGAGGATGCCAAGACAGAAAGAGACCAACAGCCCAGACAGAGCAGGGGAAACTTAGCCCAAGACCCCCCAGATCTATAACATGGGCTTGTTTAATCCCAACTGTTAACGATTTCATATTCTGACATCAAAAAGAAACAAGGAAATGAGCCACTTCTAGAAAAACAGGGAAGCGTGGATGAGAGCCCCTACTTGCCCCCAAGTACCCACATTATTCAATTCCCACATTGATCTTGACCATTCTCCTTTGCCACACAGAAAAAAACAATGAAGTAAGCAGGAAGCAATAAGGGCCCCCTTCCTGGATGCCCACCCCATACTGTCTTCTCCAAATATCTGGCATTCATTTCTCCTCCACAGAACCTGGCCTTGCTTTGTTCTCTGTTCCAACTGCAAAACTCTGCCTTTAAAAATGGTGCCAACAAAGGAGCACATCACACAAATTATTCTCCCACCACACTGGTCCCACCTCACGAGGGGGTTAGAGGTCAGATCACCCCTAGACACCTAGCGTCACAGAAGACGGGGAACAGCAGGGACGGCCCATGGCTCTCATTCAATGGGAAGGTCCCAGTCAGCACGGCTGGACTCTGGTTAAACGTGTCCACCGAGCCAGATCTTAAGGAAGACAGAACTGCCTCCTCTCAGGACAGAGTCTCGGAATTTTACAAGCCGTATACTCATTTTATTAAATGCAGAGGAGAGTTGCTTTCAGCAGCTGATATCTGAGTGCTTACTACGTGCCAGGCACAGTTCTGCCGAAGGGCTGTTCCAAAAAGAAACAGACACAGCACCAACCGCCCTAGAGGTAACTCCTTGACGCGTCAATGGAGTCTCCACCAGGCACGACTTCAGGGTTTTACATCATCCACACAAAATACAATAGCATTCAAGAGGGACGCATTTCCTGATTTTCAGTGGCACCAAAACCTGAGAATTATGGCCTGGAACATTATCTGTGGCAAAAATCTGAAGTCTTTGAGCAGACTTTTGTAAGCACCTAGAAAAGCAATGAGTCACTAGAAGTAAACACAAGTTCACCAAGTACAGAACAAGAGAATAACTTCTTTCCTCAACACTCACCCCTGTTTTTCCCCCCCAGTAGTGTCCCTACTGCAGTTCTTACTAATAGTGAACTGGTCAATCAGGGGACTATCAGAGAGGGGCCTCCTGACATGGAATGTTGTCTCTCATGATACCCCTGTGAACAATGTGTAAATAGGAGGATGGGATTCTAGGATGGCAAGGTGTCTCTCCACTTCAGGATGTTGACCCAAAGAACAGTGATCATATGTCAAAGTCAACCTGGAGGAAAAGGTCTACTGGGGGTCATCATTACCCATTGGGACTTCTCTTGTCTAACATTTCTAATGAGATGTGCAGAGAGAGAGAAGTCATGCCCATCAACAACCAGAAAGACTCTCTAAAAGCCACAGAAAGGAATGGGTAAATTAGAAAACATTTTTAAAAGGAGACTGAGGAGAATTATTATACTTTAACACCAGGCAGTACAAAACTAAAATAACTAAGTTCTGTATGGTCCCAAGTCAAGGCAAATTAATGGAACAAGAGAAAGTCTAGGACCAGATCCAAATACAAATTTAGCATGTGATACAGTGGCATTTCTAAACACTGCAGAAAGGATGGGTGGATGGCTTAGTAAATGGGACTGGGATGGACAACTAATTTAGGAAAAAAAATAAACATGGGAGAATCCTTGCCTCACAATATATACCAAAACAAACTCCAGATGGATTATGGAGTTTAGTGTCAAAACATTACACCATAAAAGAACTAAATGGGGATATAAGTGAACCTGTTCTTGGCAGGGTAAAGGGATTTCTTAGCTCAACAAAAGGGAAGGAAGCAGAAATGAAAAGATCCGACGAGATAAACATTTCAAACTCTGGAAATCTCAAAACCTAGGATGAAGAGTCAAAGGTAATGATGAGTGGGAGAGGCCGTGAAACTCGGAGCACACACGTTTCACATCTTTGATATCAAAAGAGCACTTTTAACTTGTTTGTTTATATTACGTACTTACTAAAAACTTTTTAATAGTGGAAAATTGAAAAGAAAAAAAAAAAAAAACAACCCTGAAGACCAAACAGACAGGGAACAAAGGAAATCACCGCATCTTCACACGGTGGTGCACTATGCAGCTAGTAAAAAATCATGTGGTAGGAAAATATTTAGTGATATCCAAAAAAATCAAACACTGTGAAGTTAAGAGCCATTTACAAGATATACACATAGCATCATTTAAATTCTACTAAATAATATCACATCTGTACAGAAAAGGCTAAAATGTTTAAAATTAGAACCATCTTTGTGGGGTGAGATTAGGGATGATACTCTTTTTTGTGGTTCTCCACATTTCCGTAAGTCTTGTTTGTTTTACAATGGACAAGGAGTATTTTTGAACCCCAAAATAAAAATAAATGAAAATAATATATAAATAGGACATCTTTTGAAAGGGCAGCCAGCTAATGCACTGAAACAGTACAATAAATGGATGAAGGAAAATAGCAATTTACATTAAAGTTCTGTTCTCGGGTCTGGGGAATGGTGAGACCTGGTTTAATTGTCAGTTCTATGAAAACGAAGACATCAACCAAACCCTGATCATTTCAGGGGACCGCAAGTTCCACTGGAGCCAAGGGTCTGATTTGGCTTCTTAATAAAAGAATAAAAACTTAATGATTAAGTATCTTTATCAAGGAAGGAGAAAGATTCCCTGTAATCAAACAGTGAGGTCTCACCAAGAACACCACACACCCAATAATGAGCTTTGTCACCCAAGAGACATGCAATTCAGGGTTAGGTAATAGGGATGGTAAGGAGTTTGGAAGCCACTTCATACCAAGAATTAGGTACAAATGCCAGGGAGTGTATTCAGTAGGATGGAGAAGGTGCCTACACAGAAATAACTGACAAAAAGAGGAGGGGGGCACCTAGGGAAATGAGCCATGGGACTTTCACCCTGGGGACACTGTGTAGCTGCTAAAAATCATGCAGTATAAAAACATTTAGACATCCAGAAAAGCACACGTAGCAAAGTTTAAAGAAGCCAGTTACAAAAGCAAATGATACATACAGTATCATTAACATTCTACCAAATACTAATATCATCAGGAAGACTGTGTTACCAGAGAGGAGTAGGAAAAAACTGCCTTTATCCCTGCAGGGAAAGAAACAGACCGCACCCCAACGGAAAGGATTTTTACCAATTAGAGGTATCCCTTGACTCACTGATGTAAACAAAGTGGAAATGTTCAAAGAAAGTTGAAGACCACTGTTTAGAAGTCTTTTTACAGGACAGTCCTTCATCAGGGCCAAAATTTCCTAAGTGCCCTTCGAGGACCAGGTGAGTCAGGAGCTTGCTAGAAACACAGATCTCTTGTATTTCCCCAGCCCAAATTCACAGAATCAAATCACGGGCAGAACCCCAGAATTTGTACCTGATTCTGATGCACAGCCAGATCTGGGAACCCTTGGGAAGGTGACATCTTTAATAGGCTTTAAGAAACGGTATCTGAGGTGTTTTTTTTTTTTTTTAAGGCAATACAGAAAGGAACAAAAAAGTAACAAATGACCAAATTCTATCACCGAGATACACATTTTTGGCCAGCACCCATCTTGGCACGTCTAATCTATACATACAAAAATATATTCCAATTTTACATAAATGGAATAATCTGTATACATAACATTTTTATACTATGTTAGCCATCTTTCCAATTAAAAAATACATACACACCATCGTTTTTAATAGCTGCACAGTAATCCACAGCAAGGACTTGCTATGATTTTAACCGGTCCAACTGACCAGTTTACCAACTTAAAGTAATAATAACAAAACCGAAATAAACAACGCTGTGATGAAGAGCATTTCAGACATATTAATGCCTGGAAGTCAGAGACAGCCTCATCAAAGAACAAGCCCAGGTGACATCTGGATAGGCACTAGCAAAACACGACACTAAGCTCTGTGTTCACCAACAGGACACAGGAACGAGACTCTGGATTCCCTCGTGATTAGGAATACAATCAATGGAAAAGAAGCATCTGTGTAAGTTGCAGAGCAGTTTCCCCAAGAGGAAGAGGACAACTTGCTTAGGTTGGAAAGCAAATCCGACAGAATTCAGAGAAAACTCCTTGCAGAACGCCACCAGCATTCTTTTGCCTCTTAACTGCAGAGTGCAGCTGTGAATTCTAGTCCTTGCCCTCCCTCTGCCACCACTCCTCGCCCCCACTGTCCTCAGACAGCAGGAAGGCAACAGGGCAAGAGAGGAGCAAAGCGTCTGGGAGATGCAGCCGTGAGACTTAGGACAAGTTCTTCATGGAAATGCGACCATGGTTACTTCCTTCCAGAACTCCATGGCCAAAAATATATCCAGCTTTTTTCTTCAAAAGGCAGGAGGCGCTGCTTGGGAAGCCGGAGACCCAAGGGGCTCCGGCAGGAGACCACGCAGGTAGGAGAGAGAAGGACAGAGAACGGAGAGGGAATTCGGTCTGCTCAGGTGTGACCTGACAAAGGCCCTGGGGAAAAACGAAACTGGAGGGCATTTCATTTTCAGTTGGACTGTGGGCTACCCCCAGCCCCTGATAAAGCCATCTGACCACCAAGAGGAGAGGCATGACCGAGATGGTGGACACTGCAGGGCCTCCCCTGAATGCTTCCATGTGGCCGACGGCCCCTGACCATGCAGAAAGGAATCCAGGTGTCTGGGGGGAGAGGCCCGGCACAGAGAGCAAAGAGGGAGGCGGCTGGTGCGTTTGGCTCAGCTCTCATGTGCTTGTGACGCTTGCTGGTTCCAGGCCCCAGGAAGCTGGCTGGGGCCTTGTCCTGAGCAAGAAGACAAGCCTCTGCCAGTCTCCTAGCAACCCCCACAGGCAGCATCTGAGGCAAGGCCATCTAGGGGAAATTTTAAACGGCCACATGCACAGATGCAAAACTTAAAGCAGGCCCGACTCCCATTTGGGAGGCAGCTCCAAAAACCAAGCGCCACTGAAAAGGCCCTTCGGGGGACTGACGATGGAGGCGGTTGTCCACACTTCTCCGCAGCTCTGCAGCCCCAAGGAGCACAGCCACACCTGTGAACCCGGGCCCTGCGCCCCGGGGGAGAAACAGCACACTGGCTTCCACACTTCAAGGGTCCCATAACCCCAAGTACACCCTGATGGTCCTTCTTCTGAGAACTCGGGCCCCGGGCGGTGACACCAAGCACTCTATCTTAACTCTTCTCTCCGCAGTTCCTTCGCCAAGCCCACTCCCGCTGGTATCACCTGCTTCTCAGCGGCTGTCAGTTCGCCATCATCTCCCAACTACTCCAGCAGGACGGCGAGGCCCACCCCATGTTGCCAGCTCAACTCCACCTGTTCCAGACAAATGGCCTTCCCCCCTTTGGCCACTGTCACTGTTGCTTCTCTCTCCACCTGAATTCATCCCATTCTATTCAATCCACAATACCAGTGATGCCACATGGGAGGGGACAAGTGAGGGGAGAACTTTTCCTCACCCTATAGCACATACAGGAAAGGGCCAACATCAAGGCCAGCCCCTAGAGTCACAGCAAGGAGATCCATCTGATTGGCCACCTTGAACACAGGGACGGGAGTAAAACTGAGTGCTAGATACACCTGTGTGCGGCGCCAAGCACATTTTCTGTCCACTCCAGGCGCTCTGCCTCCCACCGGGATTTTACCTATGAAACTGTCTTGTGGGCTCAGATATTCATCCTAAGATACTCCTGTCCGATGACTATGTCCTATACAGGGTTCATAGTCCTTTACCTGTGTCCGGATACCCAATGCTACTCACTCCGGGAGGCAGACAGCTCCATTTTACAGATGGCACTAAGGCACGCATTCAGGGTCCGGGGCTGGTACGTGTGAGAGCTAGGAACAGAACGGAAGCCCACCCTCTGATCTGTCTTCCTGCTCGGTCCATACCAGGGTCCTTAGAGGGTTTGTCACCTGTAGGTGCTAAAGCCACTATAAGGACTGATGACATTAGCAGTGTCTTATACTCTAAGACACTGCACCATATATAAAATTACAGCAGATATATATACACACATCTATGCATACGTGAATATATACATATATGCGTATTTATGCATGAAGAGATGTTTTTTACATATATATGAGCTGGCATCTATAAAAGCTCTAGATAGATGGAGGTATTCATATCTCTGCTGCATCAGAACTCCTCACTTCATTTATAAAACTAAAATATGACGTTAATGATTTTCCAGGGTCCCAATTTCTAGGGCCCCGATTGAGGCCAGGCAGGTGGTCTCCACAGCTGTTTCAGACACACCACAAAAAAAAAAGCACCAGAATGCCCCGGAATTAAAACGATTCCACAGCCAGCAACACCGCTTCCCAGTTCTCTGTCCTGACCTCATCAATCTCAAGTCTGTTCTCCTTGGTACAAGATGAAGTGGGAGCTAATGAAAAAGCTAAGGAAATCAGCACCACTAAGAAAATGCCAATACTCATTTGAAATCAACATAAACAGTGGACTGTTTTTTATCCTACTTTGAATTGCTTTCGTCCTTCCTGAAGGGCCTCCTGGACAGGATCACGTCTCTAGGTTCTGTGTAACGCCTGCCTCACAACACCGGTCCTCATTAAGTGTCAAAATAATAATTACCCCGGATAGAGAATGCACGAGTGGGCTAGTCATCAGCTATAACGGGGCTAGCTTGCACTTGCCCCGGGCACGGCAGTTCAGCCATCAAAATATCCTAAAACCAAACTATTCTTTCTTCTGGCTATTTATTTTCTAGCATCAAGGAGAGGCGCCCATTTTCTCTTTCAGAGTTGGTTTCAAGAGGTTAAACCTCTTGGAGGCCACATAAAACAATGTTCACTTTGTAGTTGATCACAAAAACGAGAACAACTCTAGACGTGACCGAGCTATACTCAACATTCCTTCTTCCCTGCGACCCGATGCATCTCTTCATGATGACCCCTCAGGGGCAAACACTGTGGTGGCTTCCTAGGAATGCTTCCGGAACCCCCGCTTACCTGTAAGAATAGCCACTGATGGTAAAACTATGGCGGAGGAAAGAAAGCGTGAGAGCCCAAAGGCTTCCTAACCAACGCTTCTTATTCCTGACTCTGCACCATTGCTTAGAGGTTTTGACCTAAGTTGTTTCAAGCCAGCCGAGGGGACGTCGCTCCATTCCGGAGTGGCAGTGGGCATCCTCGGGCAGAAAGGGGTGGGGTGACACCGATGCGGCAGCCTGTGGGCTGGGGGTGTAATTACAACGCCAGCCTTAAAAAGCCAACAGGCTGTTGAATGCCAAGCCTGCACTATTAATTTGCATATGACATTAATTTTGCTGTCAGTGTGTTAATGTGTGATTAATTCTGTCATGGGTTGGAGCAAGGAGAATTAGTTAATTGTCAGAAACCCTTCTCATTCACTCTCTCATTCACTGCCCCCCCCCACCTGCCTCTAACTTCCCCCCGTTTTTCTCTTCTTAGTAAATGAGCCTCCTGGGTTTTCTTCCTCCGGGGACTTCCCTCCTATGGGATTTTAATCCCATCTCCTCTGACCCTTTAAATAAATCCATTTTCAGACCCCAGAAGTGAGAACGCAGATAGGTCAGGCAGCCCCCCCCACCACGCCCCCCGCCACACACACACACCAGCAAGACTGAACTTCTCCCAGGCTGTCACGGGGTGGTTTGGGAAGGACTTACAACAGGGACACACAGGTCCCATTCATATCTGTGGTCCATTGCCAATGCCAGCGATACCTATATGCATTGTACAATCCGCTGTTTGTGTGTTATGCAAATACTGTGGGGCTGGAACAAGCTGGAATGTGGAGTTAACACAGAGCCATTGCTGTGCTATAGAAACGGGTCAGTCGGCTGCCCATAATCTAGCTGGCTTCTTCCTGCTGAACAGGCCCTGGCCACCACTGATGCAGTTTCATGTTCAGCCTAGCCATCATGAGTCCAGTGTATTTTTACTCTGACATTATTCCATCACCTAGCTGGCTAGCTAGGCTGATTTCAATAAAGTCCAATAGAAAGAATCTCAAGACCCCTAATTCTATAAAGGGCAAGGGAATTCTAAAGCCCCCTGAGGGTCAGAAAGCTTCGGGGATGATGAGCATGTTGCAGATCAGATTAAACACCCCCAACCATGGCAGCCAACATCAAATATACATGCCACTGGTCAAGGATGGGTGATTCCGATGATGACCTCCCCCAGCTGTGCCAAAACAGAGACCACGCCTGTACCCATTCACCCCATTCCTGTGTCTCTTCATTACCTTTCATTACACATTGAGTTGCCTTTTATTTATTTTTATTTTTTTAATTCTTTAATAATCTCTACACCCAACATGGGGCTCAAACTCATGACTCCCAGATCAAGAGTCACATGCTCTACTGACTAAGCCAGCCAGGTGCCCCTGAGTTGCCTTTCTTTTTGAAGGAATGAGGTTAAGAAGAAGGAAGAAAGGAATGAAAGCAAATTCACTGATTCCCCCCACCTTCGACGCTACAATCATCCAGAATTCTTCTCATTTATGGGGCTGAGAAACCAAGTGTCACCCTCTGACCACTTGTCCAGGGGGCTGGAATGGGCACCATGCAAGGGCAACAGTGACCACCAGTTTTATATCCTCTGGAACATGAATGAAAAGAGACACAACCTGCTCCTACCCACTCCTTAGCAAGTTATAGAAATACATTTCAATTTATTGAAAGGGACCCTAAATTTGTCTGAAAGCATGTTTCCAACAGTTAACTTATATTCACTATAGTAATGAGAATTAGGTAAATGAGGCCTACGTTCATGTTGCAAACAACATCTTTTTGTTTTGTTTTGTTTTGTTTTTTTACAAAGCACAGGCCTTTTCTACCTGGGCAGCCAATGCTTGTTTTAATTTGGAAAAACATATATATCAATTGGAACTTTTTTTTTAATTAACCAAAGAGTAATGTTCTTATGAGCCTCAATTGTTTTAATGTCTCATCATTTTATTTCATGTATACTCTCACAACTAAACTCTAACTAGATGCTGAAGAGAAACCAAGTATATTTTCTCATAGTAGCCAACTAAACAGCCTCCTAAGCGATGTGTATTCTCTCTCTCCTTCTCTCTCTGCCCCTCTCTCTGTCTCATTTGGTCCCACCGTCCTGCTCACTTCCTTCCCCCAAGTAATAAAAGCCAGATAAATCCACGGAAGAGGCTACTAAAGAAGAGTCTTCCGCAGCAACCCCACTTTTCAAACACACTTGTCTGGATTACCACTTTTCAAAGAACTCTTTCGAGCTCTCATGGAAGTACCGAGAGATCAACGAGCTGGAAGTGTCTCTGATCAACAGGAATCTGGGTCCCTTCTTCCTTTTCAGTTGAGGTGTCACTCTAATTGCTTTAATCTGGGCATTATTCACACATGAAACTGGAATTACTCAGCACGTGGGAAAGAGGTCCCGACCACCCATGGCCATTAGAGATCCCATGACATTTTTGTAAGTCAGCCAAATTCCAACACAGACAGTAGGCCCAGCAGTTGCTGTATTCAGAAGGGGGAAGAGTGTGGACCCCTTCGGTGCAAAGCAGGAACCAAGTTTCCTACGTCTGGTCCATTCTTAAGTGTCTATTGATGATGTCATCCCAGCCAAACTCCTCTGGGCACAGCACATCGAGTCTCAAAATGGCTAATTCTAACTTTTTTGAGCACTGACATTCTGCATGCATGCTCCTCTAGCTTCCTTTTAAAGGGAAGTCTCAAATAAGGAGAGGAGAAGCCAGGAGATAGGGTGCTGGAACCAGTGAGCTACAGCAGGGTCCTAGGACAGGGGTTTCTCGGTTGTTCTCACTGGACAACTGCCTCCTAAAATCTACTTCAAAATCTCCTCCCTTGAATTTCACTTTGAGAAATGGAACATGCAGCATCTTCAAGGTTCCACTCTTTCTTCCCCTCCTGCACAAATACCAAACCTTCCTTTTTCCTCCATACATCTTAGCCATCCTTATCTGCACCATTGTCCTTCCTCAACTTCCCAATCTGCACCCATCCATCACATCCTACAGAATCCTTTCCCACCCATTCTCCCAAGGGGACGGCCAAGCCCTAGGGAAGGAAACACCTGCTCCAAGGTACCGCTCCCTTGGCCTCCTGGCTTGCTTTGGAATCCAGAGTCAGTGGGTTGTGCTCCAGGGGCTGGTGATGGGGGAGGTGACATCATGCCCTGCGGCAGGAGGAACAGAGCTGCACAGTGACTTTGGGGAAACACTCAGCTGTCCATGCATCCAGTAAAAATATCCTGGGACTCGGTCCCAAAGGTGGTGGACTCCCCGGTACCCCGGGGAAGGACAGGAAGGTGAACAGCTCAGCGCTGGGGCGCGCAGCAGGCCCTTTGCAAGGCCGGCCCGCCCTCACAGCCACCCTGGGTAACTGTAAAAGGCTTTCCACGCCAGGCACACTCCCAGCATTGTGTGCTCTCCAGCACTCTCTCCCCCACCAAAAACCCCGAGGCCTCCGGAGTGTACGCTAACCACAAGCCTTTGAGTGGCTCATGTATTTACAAACTGAGGCATGTCGAAATCAAAGGGGATACCACATGACATAATTCGCATTAAAATGTCAACAGGCTGACAATTTATAGAGTCAATCCACGGAAGGTGGGGAGGACTAAGACTTAGTAATTGTTTAATTCCTGCTGAAACCCACGGCCGCCGTGCCTTCAGGAAGCTGGGATGCGCTGGGGGCCTCCGGCCCACACAGCACCCCACGGGGCTGGCACCATGCCAGAGCCAGGCACTAGGTTTAACCATTTAGGGCACTCCGTGTTGAGAGAGAGAAGGAAGAAAAAGGAAGAGCTTAAGTGAACATGGCAGGAGAGGGGGGCATGGGGTGCAAGAATGTGTCTGGATGTGGCTGACAAGATGGCTCAGGTGGGTCCCAACAAAGGAAAGGTGTCCTTTGTTGTACCTCGGGTACTGCCCTCATTGTTCGGGTATCCAGGGGCTAGAGATTTGAATACATGCAAAAGGCCCGCCCAGCCCTGCTTTCCCAGCTATCCTAAGCAGGTCTAGGAAGAGGGGGCAGCATTTGCACCTCGATTTCAATGGCCTCCAACCCCAAAGAAGTGAGAGCAAAGTCATGACCCAAACCAGAACCCCTTTCGTAGAAAATTACCCGTGGAAGTTTCTTCTAGCTCTTTGACCCTTCCAACCAGCAGCACTGCTCTGATCCAAGGAACAATGCAATATACATTTTTAGTGCCTGTTTCAGACTCTCAGTATTGCACACACCGGGGTATGGTTCCTCCTGGTTTCTCCTGCACTGCTTCAAATGCTCTGAACCTTCCCCAGAGAGGGCTCCGTCTAGGGGTGTGCGCTAGGGGAAGGCGGGCAGAGCTGGAAAAGGCTTTTGGTGGAAGGCGGACCAACTCCTTCAACTACACGCCCAGATCTGAGCCACGTTATAGTCTTTTAATGACGGCATAGGAAAGACACATCAAGGAAAGAGAAATGGTATTAATAAGACTATTTGGCAAAGCTTATGGGTAATAATCATTATCTGCATTAGCCCTGAAAAACCCATGTTCCGAAAAGGTGGCTTTGCTCTGTGGGACTTGCCCCTGAGGACATCCGGGGCCACGTGGCCTGTGGCAGGGCTCTCTGCACAAGCTCACTGTCTGTGTATAAACAGTAACACCTCGTTCTCTCTTCTACCTCATTAACTGAAACACATTAAAACAAGTGTGCACTGGGAGCAGAAAATGAGACTGTTAAACCAAGCTGATATAATCCTCATCAGCTGTGGGAAATGAGACCACATCAATTATGCTGAATCAAGCGCAATCACAGGGATGCTGGGCTCCCAGGCCCCCAACATGAGCAGGGGGGAAGAAGAAGGGAAACCTGCACTATAAAAAGTAGACACAGAGCATACTCCACCATACACCCCACTCCCGCTAAAAACAGCTTCCTGCCCATTCTATCACCCCAAGGTGACAGAGGGAGGAGTGGCATCTGAGAAAGTCTTTGCCCAACCATTTAGAGTTAGAGGGAGAAAAGAAAAATGAAAGTAAACTTATTTTAAAAAGCGGGGGGGGGGGGGGGGGAGGGAGAAGATATGACACATCTGTGTGATCTGCTTGGACAGGTTTTCTAAGTCTGGAGTACACTGAGGCCAACAGAAGTCCTTCGTCCTAACACCCGCAATGACCAGGACACAAGCTGCACAGGGACTAGCAAGAACAGTGCAAAACCTAGGCAGCTGGGAAGACACCAGGAATTCAAACTACACAACAATGAAACCAAACTAGCACCCGCCTTCACCTGCCACTGCCCAATGGACACCACAGCGCAGGACCGACGCTTTTAGAAATACCCATAAAACCAGCTAAGGAAGAAAACAAAGATAATGTCAGTACCTTGTTAAAATAAGGAAGATTATGATTATATTGACAGGAAACGGAAGAATCATTACCTTCATCTAAATGTATCAAAAATGCAAAAGAGTTGCATACAATAGTTGTAAAATTTTGCCCAAGGACCAGCAATGGTAGGACATGAGGATGTCCCAGATCCTGGACATTAGAATATCCTATTTGGTAGTAATAATTGCCCCGCATGTGAAATGAGTGCTACCATGCAAAGCTTTCTTTTTGCATTTCCTCATTTGGGTTCAAATTTGCAACCTTAGCATGTTATTGCCATTGATTTGCATTGCATTTCATAGGTGTTTCCAAACATAAGCCACGGACACGATCCTTACATACCCCTTGACACCAGCATGAAACTCATGTTGCCAAATTTCAGTCCTCAGAGTGCCCTTTAAATTCACCATTCAAATGACAAAGAGCGACTCTGTTTCTCAAGAATACTTTCCGGATCCGCTCACGCTGATCTAATCATCAGGCAGGCAATGAACTTGGTGAGATTTTCCTGTTGCACATACTTCGCACATCATTTCAGATGTTAAAGATTGTTTTGCATTAAGTTTTGCTTCTCTCAAATCAAGGAGGGAGGCATCTCCTCCCACTTATTGACTCAGAGCTGTAATCAGAGATCCTGCCTGGGCTAGCCATTTATTTCATTAAACCAAAAAAAAAAAGGGGGGGGGGGGAATCAGCTCTCAAAAGAGGTGGGGTAGGGAGAAAACATCCAGAACTTGAGTAGCCAAGGAGATTAACTTGCAATGTACAAATAAGGGAAGAGGAGGAATGCACGGTGTAAAAAAAAAAAAAAAAAACACACACACACACACACACACAAAAGTTTCAGCTGAAGAAAAATTTTGGAATATTTTAAATTAATGGATAACAAAGGGTTGCCATAGAAACAGTTTTGCATACTTGACTGCAGGTGTTTGCTACAGTGAATGGGGACTGGGATGGTACAGCCGCAAGCAGGGACTCAAATGTAAACACCGAAGGAAGACTCCTAAGGCAATGTGAAGTCATCCACACCACCAACACTGTGCTTTTCAATAGGGATGAACTCACTTAGGCAAGGTGGGTATGGCAGCTTTGCAGCGCTACCTAATAGCTCACTTGCGTTCAGAGGCTGTTGCCCCTTTACGATCTTCTGTGGTATTGCCAAGGCGACAAAACGTAAACAGACACAAATACAAAACATAAAGAGACACCAGAGCCAAAGGCGCTCTAGGTTAACTTAAATATAACTTTCGCTTTTCAGTCTTTGCTCTCCATGCTGTGCATTTTTGGATTATAATGTCTTTGGCGGGGGTGAATATGCATTAGCTTTAATCAGAAATACGTATTTCTGAAATATAAGAAAAGAAATAAAAGGACGTTCTCTAGGTGTGCTGTGTACTCTCAACCAGTTTCCAAGCCTAAATTCTTACCTAAATGCATCTAATTTTGGTCACATAAGGGAAAGATAGGTGTGCTGGTGGCTTGCAGGGAAGTCCTGCTTTAAAAAAAAAAAAAAAAAAAAATCAAATAGTGAAGTCCCCCAGGTTAGGCAGGGCAATATAAAATTATGTCAGTAAAAGTAACTTCACTGCTCACTCCTCTCACAACTGAAGACCTCTTAGGTACTTCTCCAAACAGGGGTCAAAGAAGCAGTAGCAAAAATAAAGCTGGACTCGGATTACTTTCTAGCTTTCCCAAATACTTCACTAGACCACCTCTGGCTCCATTACTTAGAAAAGACTTAAGTATTCCCCTAAAGAACAAAAAACGTCCTATGAACACACTCAAGGCTTGAAGGCAACTCTCCAAGCCCCCCATTCTTGAGATCAGACCATGACTGACTGGCCATGGTTAATTACTTGCCCAAACTAATTTTCCCACACTTTGGTCATGTTTCTCTCAAGGGTATTCTTTCTCCCTCCTCCAAATCAAAAAATCAACCAACCAACAAACAAACACTAGTCTTGCTATCCTCCAGACCCAAAGTGTGTCAAGTTCAAAGCTAAAGAAAACCAAATTATAAAACAACTTCAATTACGTGGCCTGCATAAGACAATAGGAAAACTAACACAGAAAAACAGTATTCATAAAGACTAATACACCATATGCTGACTACACTACAGACATCCCGTGTATTATCTCATTTAACTCACTCAAGAGCACTCTCAGGCACATCCTTTTAGTGGCTCATTTTACAGTGAGGGACACAGACGGAATAAGCTACATGTCCAAGCCACTCGGCTGTGAAAGACAGGGGCTGGGATTCAAACCCAGGCAGCCTGACATCAGACAGACTTTCTCTCTTTGAAACTCCAAGAACAGCCCCGGCTTCCCTTAACGCATCTGGACATCTTGTCTTAGAGTTTTCAATGCCTGGCATCTAGTGGGCATCTGAAATTTCTGGAATGGCCCAGAACTGTTGGGACTCCCACCACCTCTCCTGCAGTGATTTGAGGGCTCTCAACTGGCCATGCTCCTGCCTCCAGTGAAATACATGCCCTTGTCCAGAAAAAAAACAGAAATAACTCACCTGAGCCCTGTCTTCAGAGATACAACAGAACATCAATATCACTCTCCCCATGGCCTGGGAAGGCAAAGAGGAAGACGGTGGGGGTGGAGAAGAGAACTCACTTTGAACACAAAGCTTCTACGTGGTTGAGCTCAAGAACACCTAACCACTAGGTTTCAGTATTTTGCCCGCACGCTGTATTATGAGCATGTACAGTTATAGAGAAGAACTGGAAAAAATCACTCCGTAGACAACTTTATATCCACCACCCAGATGCTAAAACCAGCATTTTGCTGCATTTCTATCCATTCTTTTTTTTTTTTTTTTAAAGATTTTATTTATTTGACAGAGAGAGACACAGCGAGAGAGGGAACACAAGCAGGGGGAGTGGGAGAGGGAGAAGCAGGCTTCCCGCGGAGCAGGGAGCCCGACGCGGGGCTCGATCCCAGGACCCTGGGATCAGGACCTGAGCTGAAGGCAGACGCGTAATGACTGAGCCACCCAGGCGCCCCATCTGTCCACTCTTTTATCTGTCTTTCAATGCAGCTCCCCTTTGTAAGGCTTTGTGAAGTAAACCACAGACTGTGTATACTTCAGCATGTATGGCATTAACGGGAGTTCAGTATTTGCTTACAGGGTATTTTTTTCATATTTTTATTATTTCAACAGATCATATGAAGCAGACCCCCAATTCCAGTGAGTTATTAGTATGAGATGTTTAGCTCATAGCTGATTTTCTTTGAAGAGGTACAGTAACCACAAATGCGCGAGAGGAAACACTAGTTCCTAAAATGAGGTTAGTAATATGGCCTCAGGTTTGATAGGGAGAAAAGAATTGGCCCTTGTCTGGCTTACCCATCTCTGTACGTGCTCTGTCTACAAATCTTGCCCAAAGTCCAACGGCCCTCTCTTTGAGGAGGTCTCTTCTGATCTAACCAAGTGGATGAGATTTCTCCCTCCCCCGATCCTCCCTGAAGACTTGGACAACTCGTGTCCACGTTTGACTCTTCTTACTGAATGATCAACTCCCCTTTGTACCTGACATAGCACTGTTTTCCAAACTGTGGGTTGTGATCCATTGCTGCGATGGTTTTCAACCCAGGGCTACGCATGAGAAGCCGGCCAGGAACTAAATCAGAACCTCTGTGGGCTGGGTCGGGCCAGGCCTGCCCATTTGTTTTTAAAGCTCCCTGGGCTGAGCGTCACTGCCTGAGTGGATCTTCAAACCAACGCAGTGGGCAGAACCAGTACTTGTGTAAAACAACAGGAAAGAATAGTAAGTACCAATATGAAGCACAGGTTTTAAGGATAAAATCGAATTATAAAACTTTTGTTTCAGTGATATATACAAAATCTATGTATGAGCTGAGTCACCGAAGTAAAATCACGTAATCAAAATCACAAATCAAAAATCATGATTTCTGAATCACAGTCAACCAAATTTGCCAAGTTTAGGACCACAGTCCTGAAGAAGGTGGTACACAGTCCTGCTCAGAGAAGGTGCTCAAAGGTGTGCAGCTTGAACATGGAGGCAGAGGATAGAAGCTGACGGCAGCTCCTCTCTTACTGGGAATGTATTCTGCCACCAGGCTCATGGATCTCTTGGGGACAACCAGATCGGGGACTAATTAGCATCATTTAGACACGGACATTTGCCCAGGGAGAGGGGGAGTAAACAGAGAAGAGAAGATTCTAAAGAAATAAGAGCAGGCTTTTCAGGGCTAAAACTAATCTTTACATTTCTATGTTTAAGATTCCATCCTTGGGTATTAAATCTTCAGTTGACACTTCAGAGTCTATCTAACATCTTTAAGACACTGGGAAGGACACAAAGTTGGATGAGGATAAACAGATCCTGCTGTTGACAGTCTTATAACCAAGTGGAGGAGAAAGACTACTATAAAAATGGACCATAATATGAAGTAAAAGGGGCAAAGCACCATTAATTTTTCTACCACCACATCTATCTCTATGACCCCTGAGTAGAAAGAGTTGTGATTTGCATCGGCAGAATTTTGGGATACCGGTATCAGGACCGTTTCTCAGTGGGCCAATACAGGAGTATAGCTCTGCACAAAACTGAGGGTAAATGTCGTGGCTATGAACAACTCTGCAATGTCCTCGGCTTACACCAACATACGCTTCTGGACTCTCAATTGTAAATGCCAAGTTGCTCAGACAGGGCTGCTATACCATACTGTGGGGTGGGAGAGAAACCATACGCACGTACTGCTAGTACTTTTGTCACTCCAATAAACGCTTCCTAGGCTGGTGACCAATACTGTCCTAAAAACCAAGGATATAGCCACTAAAAAACAACCATGGTCCTTGATCTTTTGGGAGACAAATTTATGAACAAGCAAGAAAAATAGGTAATAACTGTTGACGCAGATGAGTAAACTTGGGTGAAGTGAAGAGCAGTCAGGGAAAGCCTCTTGGAGGACCAGACACTTAATGACGGCTGAATGCCAAGGTCAGGAAAGCCCATTCTGGGCAGTGGAGCCGCAGGTGCAAAGGCCCCGTGGCAGGTGCAAGCGTGGCATACTGAATGTAGAGAAAGGAGGCCAGTGTGGCCGAAATGTAGCGGGCAAAGGGAAGGGTGTTACAAGATGAAGCTGGCATGGAGCGGAGATAACAAAATAGTTTATAAGCCAGAGTCACCAGTTTGGCTTTTATTTTATGTGGGGTGGAGGGCCACTGTTGGGTCAATGCAGGGAAGTGCTATGATCTGATTTTCCTCTTCATAAAATCACTGTATATAGTGGGTTGTAAGGGGCAAAAGCAGGAGCAAGGAGAGAACTGACACAGTGAGAGACAATGGGGTGGGCGGTAAAAACAGTCTGAGGGTAGAGCCAACAGGACTTACTGATAGTCTGGCCCCAGAGAGTGAAAGGAAGAGTGGCCCACAAACCACTTCCGGCTTACTGGCTTGAGCTAATGGTAGTCTGGCAGTGGCCCTCCGCAAAATGGGGGAGCCTACGGGAGAAAGGTGTCGGGGGTTATGGTCATCAGGCCCTCTCTCTAGACCATGCTGAGTCTGAGGAGTTGATGACTGGACATTCGGCTGGAAACATCCTACAGGGAAGGAGATAGAGAGCTCAGGGCTCTCAGATTCAAGTGCCAGCAGAAGGGAGCGGTTTAAGACCGCTGGAGTAAACAAGACACTCGGGAAGAGTTACACACGGAAGAAAGGAGGGCACCTGGGCCAAGCCCTGGAAGCCAGTATTTACCATTATGTGACAGAAGAGAAGCCAGGAAGGGGACCACAGGGAGGGCCTAGACAAACCGCAAGCCTGGTGTCACAGAAGCCAGAGGGGGGAGGAGGATGAGAAAGGGTGACAGGGCTGCCAAAAAGTCACATGGGGTTCAAACATGGCCAACGGATTTGGCCACATGGGAGCCACTGGTGACATGTCACAGTGGTGGTGAAGTAGGTCACTTCCAGATCCAGGGATTGGGGGGGGGGGACACTGTGAGTTCACGCACAGGGTGGGCAAGCAGAGCACAAGGGGTTGTTGGCAACAAGACTCGGTGAGCCTGGCCTTGGGCAGGTGCCACCACCCCCAAGAGGAACCAGTCAGCTTCTGCTGGCACAGGCTGCTGGCAGGAGTGCCACGGCCACCGGCGACACCCCCCAGCCTCCCCCAGGCCACCCGCATCCTGCCATCCTGTCTGTTCCATGCCTAACGCTGAAGGGGGGCGGGAATGAAGACACCGCCTCCCTCCTGCTTCCTGACACCTCTCCTTCACCTCCAAGAACCCTTTTTGTGTCCCACACAGGCGTTGTTCGATTTTGCTAACAAAATCACGGGTGCTCTGTCTTTTTAACCATCTGATAGCAAAACTGCTCCTTTCAAACACTCCTTGGCTACTCTCATTGCAAACAAACCTGCTTTCAGTAAAGACAACGAGGTGAAGGGAAAGAAATCTGCACCTTCTCCCAGTGTCTACTTGTCTTATCTCATGCTGCCTTCCTGAGAGATACCCACGATGCTAGAGGCAGCCCCTATGCTGAGGAGCCTTACAAACCTGTTGGGGAAACCAACTCACACACGACACACAGACCAGCTCGGTGCCAAATGGTGTGACATGCACTAGGGCAGAGATACCATCCGTGGCTGCAAGAGCAGGAGAGAGCTTTCCGGAAAAGCAAGGCCATGGCACTTGTGCATAAAGGTGGGGCAGGAAAGATACTCGTCCTTAAAGTCCGATAAAAAAGGAAAAAAAAAAAAGACGTTTTGCAATCGGCCCAAAGCCCGTGTCAGCCATGTGGGATGTGTGTATCCACATTCTAAAGAAAGGAGCACTTACAGTGACATCTGTTGGATTAATTAGCTGTGTAATTAGTCTCCCCTCGGTGGAGTTGGGCTTTGTCGCTGCCGAGACTTCTTCAGGTGAGATTTTATTCCGAATGCCACACTTCAAGAGGAATAAAGAAGAGGCCAGGCAAAGAAGAAAAGCACGTGACTGTGTCTGGAGCACCGAGGGGAGTTTTGGGGTCCTCTGGGAGCCACAACGTCAGAGAGGAAAAGTCTGAACTTTGGATAAACTGCAAGCACCAAAGGCTCGGAGGTGCTCAGTATGACAGCGAGATCATGGAAATGGACAGAGTGGGGTATGGATTTGACAATGGACACATTACTGGACAAAGTACAGATTTCTTGTCCCTGAAGAAGCCATGCGGCCTTCCTATCCTGGCAGTTTGTGGCCATCACTAATGGGAACCCAGTCTGGGCAAAAATAATAACAACGGTGAGATTCTAATCTGAGAACCAGAAAGCGAACAAACACAGAGGCAGATGCCCCCAGCCACATGGCTCCCCACGGCGCTTCCTCAACCACAGCTGGCTGTAGTCACACCCGCTGACTAATGTCTAGGACACCGAGGAAATGGCAGTCCCGGGACCCACGCCTCTCGGTTTGGCTGACTGGAAGAGCCTCGGAATGTTCCCCCCAGCTCCTTTTATCCTTAAGCATTTTCAAAAAACAAGAGAGGTGGTAGAAGAAAGCAATACAGAAACATGAAGGCCCAGTGGAGGCTGAAAACCACCTTGGTGTGGGGGACACCAGAGCAGAAGGGGAGCCCTTGGGGGTGGCCCTCTCTCTCCCCCACACATATGCGCTCCCTCCCACGGGACTCGGAAGGACCACAGGGAACCAACACAAAACCCCGACATCATCATTCCCACTGTCCCAAAGGCCCTGAGATGCATCTACGTAAGAGCCAAGGATGAACTGGGTGAAACTGACGTGTGCGCGCCAAGACCACTCAGTCAACGACTAGCCTGGTGATGCCAGTGCCCCCCCGACAGGAACAGGCCACAGAATCCCCCTAGAACAGCCGTGAGCTCATTCGGGAGGCTGTCCTCCTCGGCTGTCAAAGAAGCACAGGTATCACCAGGCTGTGGTGGGTTTTGTCATTGTTCCTGCTTTGGGGGCTGGAAGAAGACAGAAAGGAATAAGAAGGTGTCAGGAAAAGGTTCCGGCCCCACACAGATTCGGACTTGTTTGCCCCAAGTTTCTGGAAGAATAATCTTCTCCTAATTCAGAGCCTGGTCTCTGCTCATGTCCCCCTGGCTTGGCCAAAGGGCCCTCTCTGGACAAGATGCGGACTGAGAAGCAAGGGCAACGTGGACTGCTTGTGGAAATGAGCGGGGTCCGCGGCCAACACCACCACCAAGCACGGACACTGGAGGCAAAACACGCCCCAGCACACGCCGCTCACAGAGACAGCCCCACACAAAACGGGTTTTTCAAAAAAAACGTGTTAAAGATCCATTACCCTGAGTCCACACAAAGTCCTATCTGGAGCTCAGCACGAAATTGGCACTCAATACACGTTGTTGACCCAGAGGGAGAAATTCTCTCCCCATTCACTTGTGTCCCAGAGACCACACGGGGGAATGTTGTCCTAAGTGCGGGAGTCTGAACCAGCAAGAGGAAAGCCAATGAACGTGACAGGTACAGGGACATCCGCCGTCAGAGAACCACCGGTGCCTGGGCCTGGTCTTCGGCCTCGTTCTGAGGGACAAGGAAACGAGGACGACCTGCTACAATATGTCGGCTCAGGTGTGGTTACAAAGGCCCAACGATCCTCAAGAAAGAGCTTGTCACCAGAGAGCAAGACTCAACAGGCACAGCAAGTGGGTGAGAAATTCCTTCCACAAGGCCAATGCACAGGACGTCCCGGGCAGACGACAGGACGGCTACAACTGTTGACTGAAGAGACCAGATATGCTTTGGAGGCCCTCGTTCTGGGTCCGAGAACCTGCCCTGCTAATTAACAGGTTACAAACCAAACACTCTTGGTAGATAAACATTTCTAACCTTCAAACTAGTTTGCCTTTTAGAGGATGAAGACGTGGGCCCTAGAGAAAGTTCCCTGATTATTCTTGATGATTAGTCCCAGTTCAAATCTACTCTCGGCAATTCCTATTAGCATCCTATGGACGATAAGAGCTCCATACAACAGCTGGGGCTCAAGCACTGGGAATTTCTCTCACCTACATATAAATAACAGGTGCACAGGGAGGCCAGAGAATCCCGAGCATGAGCAGGGAGACTGAAGCATCTGGTACAGTTGCACGGGGATTCAATGGGGCAGTGTGACGTCTGTCTTGCTGTATGACATGAAAGCACTTCAGGAAAAGGAAATAATGAAAAAATTGTTGAAAAGCAAATTTTAACAAATAGCTCTGGAGAAAATTTCAGATTTCATTATAGGGAAAGCACTTTATTTAATGTAGAAAATGTGAAAATCTGATATGACAGTTTTCTATAAATAACAAAAATTGGAAATCATCATTAGAGGCATTTGTAATTTTCCTCTTTTGTTGGGAATCACTGGGGAAAAAAAAAAAAAGAGGTTTACCAACAAGGAAGCCACTTATCTCTCTTTATGCTCCTGTCGAGCCTGCTGGCAGAACACTATGAAAGAGTTTCCTCACCATCCAGAGGAAGGGTTGCCAGATAAAACACAGGATGCCCAGTTACGTGTGAATTTCAGAGAAGTACATGAAATGACAGCATATAGGATATACTTATAACTAAGACATTATTTGTTGTTTGAAATTCACATGTAATTGGGCATTCCACATTTTTCTTCACCAAATTTGGGGACTCTACCTGGAGGTTTCTGCTGTGGTGGGTTCAGTTCTCCTCGGGGTCACCACCCCCATGTCTCTCCCTGGTTTCAATAACGTCCAACATTTCTGTGAGCAACAGATTTTCTGTCCAACATTTTTACCTTTCACCCTATATGCTGACCATCTTTTTTTTTAAACAAGTGCTGGAAACCTAATTTTATTAAATATTAAAGTAAAAAATGACTCACTGCTAAGTGTTCACGGTAACAGCCTTTCCCACCCCACTTACAGGGCATTTGTAGTTTCAAGTTATGTCGAGAACAGAATTAAGACTACGGTTCAGGGTACTGTGTAATTATTTAAAAACTCTTGCCTGTTCCTGACAGTGTTCCTGACAATACTTAATCGTTCATTTACAATTTCCCTTTCAAAACAAACAAACAAACAAAAAACCCCAGAAACACCTGCTGGAACTAGATGTATTCAAATTTGCCCTTCTCAACCAGGTCCTCAGCAAGTTGGAAGGACTGGAAATTGGGTTTGTACCTTTGTCCCATTCTATGGCACTGCTTTCCTGTTAGACTAGGCTTACCTAGAACGGTAACACATAGTATTATTCTGGAATGTGGAGGCAATGGAATTTTCACAGCAAAATTCTCCTCAGGGTTACAGAGCACCCCCTGGGGCAGCAGATGACATTCCTGCAAAGCATTCCCCAAGTGTGACTTTTCCCTCTACATGGCTGGAGGGGACGGACAGTTAGAGATTTTCCTCTCACAAGAAGATCTAGGGCTTTTGGCTTGAGGACTGGGAGGTTGGAGGCTTTCAAGTATTTTGACAATGTGGTAGTTATTAGATTATCTGAAGGGAGACCTCCTTGCTCCTCAGCCAGAATCAGGAGCTCAGCACACCTTTGGAATCCAAAAGGAGACTTATCACCAGTAGCTGAAAACAGTTTATACTGGAACTATGTGGACAGAGTCAGGCTGTCTCCTTGTTATCTGAATAAGAACTTCAGGAAAGAGAACTTCTAGAAGTTTCAGTATTTGTTCTCGGTCTTTTTTTTTTTTTTTTTCCAAAGATACTTGGTGAGTATCTCCATGAAGGAACAGTAAGAAACTCAGCCCCTCTCCCAAACCCCGGTCTCTCCTGGAGACTCCCTCATCCTAGTAAATTTGATTAAGGTAATTAATCCAAAAAATTTCACCCTGGGGAAGAGGCTGGAGAGAAACATGAAAAGGTCGGAGGAAGAAATTTCATCCACAGGACTTTCCATGTCTTGAAAAGAGAACTCTGTCTGTTCTCTCTTTTCCTTCCACAGAGCTTTGGACAAACAATACTCTGTAAATACGTTCAGACTGATCTAAATCAGCTCTGTAAGACTTAGAGAAAAGGGGACGATAAATATGGCTTTTTACATCAGCTAGGAAAGGATGGTTATTTAAGAAATTGTGGGACGAGCAACCATCTACTTTGAAAGAAAATACAGTCCTAAATCATACAATGCAGAAAAACAGAGTCCTTACAATGCACCCTACACAAAACAGATTTCTCAGGGATTAAAGACTTAAGCGGAGGGAAGAGGTATTGAAGAAAAATATCGGTCAAGTAGCACCAACCCGCTTGAGTCTGAACACTCACTCCAACAGCCCTCACTAGCTTGTGACCTGTAACCTCTCTCTGCCTTGCTTTCCCCACTTGAAAACAGGCTCATCAAGAGATGAGGAAATCAATTAATATATGTAAAGCTAGTGTAAGAGGACCTGGATTGTAATGAATGCTGTATAGGAGGCTATTCTTTTTATAATTTCATAATACTGCCAAGAGAGAGCCTCCTTGGGAAAAGAGAAAAGCTAGAAACATAAAGAAAAGGATGCACAGACCAGACATCATACAAACAAAAATTTCCTCTAGGTGAAAATGCCTCATCAGCTAAGTCAAACATGAACAAAAGACCAGAGAAACTACGGCAACGTCCCCGGCACAGCACAGCAGGGACTTCAACCCCGATAAGCCAGGAGCCCTTGCCAATCATTCAGAAAAAAGAACCAGGAAAGACAAAGGGCAAAGGCTGTGAACAGGAAAGCTGCCAAAGAACTGCAAATGGCCAATAAATACATGAAAGAATGTTCACCCTATCTAATAATTAAGGAGATCCGTGTTGTAACAATTTTGCCAACCCGACGAAAACAGAAAACTAACACCATGTTGGTCACTGCTTGGTCACTGCGTGGGGCTTCGAGCATCACCTAATAGGGAGGGGGAAAAAATGGGTCACCTTCTGTCAGAAGAGGCAGTAAAAAATATCTGCTGGCATTACATCTCGGAATCCAGCGACCCTCCTCCCCCTTCTCGGGACAGCACAAGTATAGACAGATCTATGTACACACCTGTTCCCTACCTCACTGTGTATAGGATCAGAACACCACAGATAACCTCCCTGCACAGCAGTGAGACTATCTGCCTTCTATTGTTTCTCTTCTTTTTTGCACAACATGGCACTCTGTACTGATTTTTTTCCTAAATGCTATGCTTTTTTTTTTTTTTACAACTCCTAAACTGCCAAGACATGATGATTTTTGGTAAACCTATAGCAAAGGAATGAAGAGTTCCTGTTGGTAAGCTTTCATGACAGCTAATACATGGAATACTATGTAGCCATAAAAAAGAGTGAACTAGATCTCTATGTACTGACCTGAAATGATTTTCAGGATCAAAAGTTACAAGAAAAAAAAAAAAGCTCAGAGCACAACCTGTGTCTATAAAGCTTTTTTAAGGGAATAGTATGTATGTGTACGCATTTCTATCGGCGTAAGCACAGAGAAAAGCTTAAAAGGATATAATCTAAACCTAACAGTGATTTGCTTCTGGAGAGCAGAAAAAGGGCTTTCACTTAAAAAGTTATTTACTTAAAGATATTATAACATATTAGAAAGGTATAATACTGTACACATGCAATATCATTCCGCTTCTATAAAATGCCTGTTATACACAAAATGAAGGAAATAAAAATACGTTACTGCATGGTAGGATTAGGTGGATACTTACTTTCTCTTGTACTTCCCTGAATTTTTCAAATTTCCTACAGTGAACATACATTATTCATACTAATTATTTCTACCGCAAAATATAAGGGACCCAACTTACACTTGAGGTAAACATGGAATGCCAGTCTAGTAAGAAATAATTAAGAATACAATAATGTTCTAAACGGGTCTTATCAGCTCTTTACCAAGCACAAAAAAAGAAAAAAGAAAAAAGATTTGGAACAAAAAGAGAGAAAACAAAACTATTAAAAGCATTTAAAAAAAAAAAAAGAAAGGCGCATTAGTGTCACAGTGGTTCAGTGGTGGCATATTTAGTGCTGGACTTTTTAAAACTAGGCACATCGGGTAAGATTTCAGTTGAGGGGTATCTAAAGCGTGGAGCCAGAAGGTAACACTGACCTTACCTTCTCGACATGAGGGTGTGTATAAGACTAGAATCACAGGGATGCGTGCAGATCTTGTGCATAAAGCCAGCCAATCTGCTGAACGGACGTTTTGAATGAAGTAATACGCGTGGGCTAGGAGAGGGGGCTACCGATCAAGGTGGGTGAGACGGTTCTAACGGGAAGGGAGGGCAAGGAACCTCCGCAGAGAAATGCAGAGAGTGCATTCCCACTGCACACGCTGGCAACATCACGGCCACAGTGACCACAGCAGAGAAGGAGTAACTCCCTCCAAAAAAGATCTGACCTTTCCATCTTCCTAGAGAACCCTTTAAGCTAACTGGTGGTCAGAAATGCCACGAGAGCCAACTCAGGCTCTCCGGGAATGGCCACGGGGCCCACGTGCAGTCTCCCAGCGGCCCACATCCGTGAGCCCAGGAATCAAGGGAGGGACATGAACTTCAGATGCCCTCAGAGATGCTTGCTCTCAGAGATGGATGGCATGGAGACGAACTGGGATAAAATTTACCAAAACATCTGGCTTTTCACACCTTCCAAATCAACCACAGGAAAACATTCCCCTCCTTTCATTTTTGGATGAAGGCACCAAGGTATGGAAGAAGAAGGCGAAAGTATGCACTTAAAAAAAAAAAAAAAAAAAAAATAGTCAACGTAATGAGAAAATAAGGCCTGAGGAAACCGGTTCCAGACTGACGATGTAAACCCGATGACACTTGCACCAGAGCCGCCAACACGTCGCAGAGCCGGGAGAAGAGGACGGGGAGGGAGGCGAGGGTCACCAGAGGATTTATGCTTTCTGCTTGCCAAGCAAGACAAAGGCTCCCAGTCACCACCTGTAGGCATGAAGCGTGCAGCTGTCTTCCTAGGACAGCCCACCCCCCAGGTGTAACCATCCAGGAGCACGGAGAATGCAGACTGTCAATGAAATCTTTGTCGGATTTGTTCTGTATCTTCTGATCTGTCCATCCACCCTAGGAAGGATTTAATGGCCCTGCTGGGAGAGAGCCCCAACAAGTTTATGAGTCAGGGAAAGAACAGGGAAGATGGATTCTCAAGTCATGCAGAGTCTGACGGAGGGTTTCCTACTTCCTCTCACCTTGCAGAATCCCAGTAGGGTGGCAAGTGTTCAAGTCCACTGTGTGGAGAAGGTGGGTGTGTGTTTTGAGTCAACTGGTGTCATAGTCTACCTCCTACGTTAAGCCAAGTAGAGCTGGTGTCTCACCCTCTGCCAAGCTGGCCCACGGCAGCTCACGTGGGGCCCAGACACAACTCCATGGGAGATGACCTCCTTTGTGTATAATTTAAGATTAATATGAAACCTTCAGGCTTTCATATCATACCCAATCAAAGGCATCTCGGCTGGGAACTCTTTGAGTAACAGATTCTGGTGGGGTCTTCATCTATCTGCTAAGGTCGATGGATTTCCAGTCCAATGACTCTCAGGTGAAGAAAAATATCAAAGGGAAAACCAGATTCTAATAGTTGGCAGGTGTGCACTGATCTCCAACTGTCCTTTCTGCACTCTCTCCCCCCAAGCAGAAGACACTACAAATTTCAGAGAGCTCATCATGGACGCCACATAGCAGGGAAGTCCAGATAAACACCAAAGGAAGGGCCCACACTAGCTCTGAACCCACTAGCTCTGAACCCACACACCGGGGACTCAGGACCTACGCGAGCATGGAGAAGAACACAGGGCAGGCATCTGTCAGTATCTGTCGCTCCCCTGCTCAAGGTAAGCAAGAGCACCCCACATCTCTATGGGTGGAGGGGGAGGGGGAGTGGGCAGGTCCTCAGAGAGAGGAGTGATCACTTACACGGGAAGGGAGAAAGGTGTGGAATTCACATTCTGGAGCTCAAGCCCCGAAGAGAGACAAGTACCTTCCTCACAACACACTTCCTTTCTGGCTCAGATGGATCACTGCAGACAGAAACCAAGAACCCAGCCTGCTGGGCTTCCCACAGGCTCGATCAGTCACAGTGCCCAGTAACAGCAGGTGTGAGGATATGGGCAGAGGACCACTAAGAGCTGGACCAGAGCCCACCACTCTTTAAGACACACAAAAAAAACCACTCAAGGAATTCGATCATGAGTGTTTCACAAAGTGACCTAGTGGCCCAGAGAAAAGCAAACAGCTTCCATCTGATGCCTGGGGCTCTCCAGCCGCCCCCCGGCCCCCCCACACACACACTCCCCTCCACTTCTAGGAGGCAGGGAGGAAGAATTCTCTGAACGTGAATCTTGACTTAAAAACTGCTCTCACACAATCAAAACTTGACAATTCCATGCAAGGGTGATACTATCACCAGGGTTCTTTGTTCGTTTCTGTTCTTCTCTGGGGAGGTGGAATAAGGGTACTGGATTAACAAAACCCTCTCTCGGTCCGGATTAGAAATTAGCTCATGCTTTCAGACATCTCAGTCTTAATACAGCACGTCTGTCCCAGCATTTATGACACCAAGGGAAGGGACTCTGGACTGGTGAGGTCAAACGACACACCAGAAAGCTACGCCTCTGCTTGCATCTCTTGAGACGGCTGTTCTGTCTCCTCCAACATGAAAAAGGAGGAGGAGGGAATAAAGACCTCAGTTGAAAGAGAGGGCTGGGAGACCCATTAGGAAGTCTCCTCCATCATGGCTGCTTGAGCAGGTGCAGCAGAAAGCAAGTCTGGAACTTTCCCTGACCAATAATGAATACTTTCCCAAGGAACCAGGATGGGGCAGGGTGAGGACCAGGACAGGTTTTGTTGGGGGAGAGGGAGGGGCTAGTGAGGGTGGGACCTGGGGAAGGGGTGAGTAAGGAGGGCTGTGTGTGAGAAGCCTTGTGCCCTCCCCAGGTCAGCAGCATCTGGAGCTGTTTCTCTAGCAGACAGTAAAGAACTCGATTACATCCAGTTAACTGTGCTCTAAACTGATTATGCATGTGCTGGGCTAATGGATTACATTAGCAAGAGGAAAAATAACATGCAATCAATCTCCATTTACTACAGGCCACACCAGGGCCTACAGAAAAACTGACTCTCAACCACCTCCAGTCCCCACCCCAAATCTACAGACTCGTGACACCCTAGGACAGAGAGCCCCCTCGGTGGCAGGAGAAGTCTGTCTTAGTCACACTGCAGGACAGAAAGGCTTGGTGCATGTGTTGGAATAAGCCCATCACTGTGTCATTCAGGAGTGGTTGAGAGCTCCCCGCCCCCACAGCAGAGCCACCGCGAGCCAAGGGACATTCATTACCCAAGGACTAATGAGACCAGACTAATGACCCACGGCTCCTGACACAGGGAATTCTGCTGTGAATGTGGGGGGGGTGTTCACCCCTGGGGTTGTGCCAGCCAAGTGCACTGTTAGGGGACTTCTCCTTTGGGTGCTGGTTCCCAAGTTCTATCCTGCACCCCAATATCTACGGCCCTTCCACCGGCGCTGACTTTTTTTAAGTAGGAGTTTTCCCCATCTTTTGAATTAAAAAGAGAGAGAGAGAGAAAAATAAGGCCAGAGAGGAGGACGGTCCACAGTTCAGCAAAACACAGATGGAAACACACAAAATGCCTCCCTGACACCCACCCAGGAAACCGCCTCAACCTGACTTGGTAGGTGTGACCCATGAAGGTGGTTTGGGGACCAAAAAGGGATCATCTCGGTGAATCCTCCAGGTTCCAGGCCCTTCAGAAGCAAAGCCAAGGGCGTGGTATACTCTTATGGGAGGATGCAGCGTGGAGAGTTAATCACCACCATGCACGTTTTATCATCTAAAGAGCATTTTTTTCCCCTCAGATGGAAGAGGCTGGCTTCTTGCCACTTCTAAACAACCCTCATCAAAGTTGCATACAATCTTCCATGGCCACACGCAGTACTTTGAACTAATTTTGCTCAGTCAGGTCCTTTGGAAACAGGTTTTTTCTATGGGTTTTCCATCAGGTTTTCTGGACATCAGCACCACCCTACGGCCGCCTGAGACCTCTAACTTCAACTGACCACTAGGAGCCTTTTCTTTCAAGGGTGGCCCAAAACTAAGCCATCCAGTGAGGTTCTTGCTCACTTAGAACAAGGGGTTGGCTGCTTGGTGTTCAGACCTTCCCCACTGCACCATGCCAGCCCATCCATGCTGGGGTCAGCAGTCAAATCCAGAACCTTCTAGTCCCACCACCTCATTTCTGCTTTCTCCTCCTTTCCATAAAATAGTTTCTTATCCACGCTACACAGGCCTCCCACCAAGCTGAAGACGACCAATTGTAAAATGAATCACAGTTATCAATCTCGGCAGAGACGGATATGGGGAAAGGACCTGAAGTCCTCCTTACTTGGGAGTCTCCCTTTAAAATCACCATGAGTAGAAAGGGGATTAAACTAGCTCAGGGTCAACAGAAAGGCTCCCTCGCCCAAAAGTGTGGGAACTGGTGTGAAAGGGAAGAGGGGTGGGTGGGGGGGAGGGGAGGGAGAGGCTGATGGTAAAACGGAGAAAATGCAAAGGGAAGAGTGAGGGTGTGGACGGCATGTGGGAGGAGGCTGGGCAGATTTATGGCGATTTGTACCTGATTGTTCATACTAAAGCCATTATGGGATGATTAGAGAAAAAGGTGAGGCTTTAAGTCCAGTGAAAATCAATAGAAACGTCTGGAGCAATTCTGCCTCGCAAGTGAAAGGACTATTTACAGTATGTGAGCACCTCCTCCTCACCGTTACCGTCTATGGACGGAGAGAGAGACTGGAGGGGGGCGGGAAGGGTAGGGGCGGGGAGGAAGGAAGGAAGGAAGAGAAGACAGAGGGAGAGGAGGAGGATGGGAGAAGCCCAGGGGAAGAGAGGGGAAATGTAAATATAAGGAATAGAAAGGAGGTACAGAACAAGGAAGTAAAGGGAGAAAGAACAAAGGAGCCCCCTTAACGGACCCTAAATTCTCCCCATAGCATGTGCCACCCTGTAGTCAACTATGTAATTTATTCATTGTGTTTATCACCCATCTCCCTGCAAGAGAATAGAAGCACTATGAGGGCAGGCATTTTTTTTTTTTTTTGGTCTACTTTGTGCATGGAGGTAGCCATGTGTCCAGAACAGGACCTGGCATATAGTAGGTGCTCAATATATATCTGCTGAATGAATGAATGAATGAATCCACAAACAAATGAACTACATACTCCAGGGGCATCCAGGAGAGAGGAGATTAAAGGAAGAGGAGGAGGGACGAGACGGAAAAGGAGAGTGCGAAGCACGCGGGGGAAAGGGGCAACACAGGAACACAAAGGTACACAAAAGCCACGACCGTAAGGGAGAAAAGCCAGGTGACAAGAGTCTAGGGGTAAGTATCGGGCTGCTGTCTCTGTCCATAAAACCTGCCCTCCAAAATGGGGCAGCTCTCAAAGAGAACCTTCAGTTACTAGAAGCCGCCAGCACGTTGCAGCTTCACGAGGAAGCAGGTGCCAACGCCCCTTCCAACACCAACCGGTCGCCGACCCCGCCGTGACACAGACTGTCACCCGCCCCCAGCCATCCCCAGCCCCCAGCTCCCAGCGATCCCACGCACGCCTTCCAGAGGCAGCCCGGGTCCTACCTTGTACAGCTTCAGGCTGGCCTCGTGCCTGGAGTTGACCGTGTGCAGCCGCAGCTTCTCCAAGCTGTTGGTGTAGTAGTCGCACGCATTGCACTTGAGGTGGACGGGGTTGCCGATGGCCACGCACTTGAGCCGCCACTCGTTGGCTTTGCCGCCCTCCTTGATGTGGGCCACCAGCTGGTACTTCTGCACGTGCTTGTCTGTCTTGCAGTGCAGCTGAAAGTTGGCCTTGAGCTGGGTGTTGTAGCGGCAGAGCTTGCACTGGTACGAGTCCCCCATCACGGCCTTCCACTCGTCCTCCGGGAGGCTGCGCTCCACGTTCATGTGCAGCCCCAGCATGTCCAGGTTATCCGTGGTGAACTTGTTGCAGACGGCGCACTGGAAGAGCTTCAGCGATGGGTCGTTGGTCTGGATGAAGCTCTCGCCCAGGTTCATCAGCTCCTCCGACACCAGCTGCCCGCCCCCGAGGCGCATGTCTAGGGGGATCTCACCGCCCACTGCGGGGAGGGGAAAGGAGAGGGGAAGAGCATCAGAGGCCAGGCTCACAGCACCAGCCAGCCTCCCCCACCCTCAACCCAGGTGCGAGGAGAAAAAAGAGCATATTTAAAGTGTTGCAAGGTGCTACTAACTGGGAACACCACCCCCTACCCTCCCCCTCCCCCAAAAAATCAACTTTATGTGTTCAGATCTTTCCCACGGACACTCTGAAATTTGCAGAAGGCTTTATGGTTTGTTGTTTTTTTTTTTCTTTTGGGAAAGAACACCCAGAACCATAATCTCTTGAATATTTCGATTCAGTCCCTCACTCAGATCCAAGAAAAGATAGAAATAAACATCGTTTACTGGACATAACAGAATCTGAAACTCCAGACCCCTAAAAGCTGGACGTTAGTTACAACTGCATTCTAAGATATGAAGCCTTCGTGGTAAATCAGAACCGGGCCCAGAATTTATCTACGGCAGTACAGCCCCAACAGAACTTCCTGCACTGTCCGATGATGGGCTAGTCACCAGCCACGGCTAAGTTGCAACCAAGAAACTGGATTTTCAGTTTTATTTATTTTTAATCCATTTACATTTAGATCGCCACATGTGGCTAGGGGCTACTGCGGTGGAGAGTGGACAGTCTCCCTAATTCCTCAGCACACCCCATGGGTCAATATTCTGTCTGCCTGTCAACGGGGCCAGCTCCTCCCACATGTCCCCAAGAATACGGTCACTCCCTTTTTCTGAGCCCCCATCGTGCACGAAATGTAGGTCTGCTACGGGACACGTCACATTCTCCGTTGTCGTCAGCCACGTGCAGAGCCCTGTGTCCCCATCCCTCTTTAGGGCAGGCGTCCAGACTTCTCCTCACTGAACCTCTAGAGAGTGCCCGGCCCCCTGCACAGATGTTGTGCGGGACAAGGTTAAAAGGGAACCAAAATGGTACCGGTTCAGGAAGTGGGTCAAGCTGGGTAATGACATGCAAAGGTCAGCTCGCGAAGTTCCCAAAAAGAGTCTGAGGAAGCCCTGCTCCTCCCTCTCCACCCCGTTACTTCTCAGCTCATCACTGCCCTGCATAAAGCAGGGATAGGCTCTCAATCACCAGTGGGAAATTACTGCTGCAAACTCATTTCTATCGTGAAAAGGGCTTGGAAAGAGCGGTCTTCCCTCCATTCCCGAGCCGAACGCTGAACACTGGCTTGTTTTCCGCCTCGCCCGCAAACACATGCGCACGTGAGCTACTATGTCCTTCCTGCCCCTCCCCAACTGATACTCAGATTTGACCTTTTACATATGGTTGGGCTGAGGTTATTTTTTTTTTTTTAATGACTGATTACAATCCAAGTTAGTGGCTAATCAAATAAAAGATTTTTTTTTTTAATGATTTTCTTACTTATGCTACATGAGGCACCTCTGAGAGACGATCCGTTACAGGTTCTACTGAGCAGTCTGGCTGTGTTCGAAGCCTGTGGACAAGCTAGCAAGCCACAGAAATCTTTTGCACGTGCATTCCAGAAGGCTCAGGAAGCTTTCTGCTTGTCTTCTCCTTTGCCATCTCCCCTGATGAGAGGAGCCATAACTAAGATATTCTTTTTAGAACAAGGGAAAAAAAAAAAAAAAAGAAAGAAAAATAGGAGGGAAAAAAAAGCCTAAAAGCTCCATCCCTTAATGGGGACGAAGGCCAGGTAGCAGCCATGAAACACACACGGCGTTCAGTCAAAGCGGAGACTGCCCAGAGGGTAAGACAAGGAGCAAACATATATTTGTTTCTGATGCCAACCACCTGAAGCATCAAATCTTCCCCACTTTTTAAATTTAACCTCAGCACATCAATATTGCTCTAAAGAGAAATTCAGCTGTCACTTGTGGGATGCCTGAGTAAAAATGAGAAATCCTCCGGACGCACAGAGGAAGTCCCTATCCCCATTCCAAGCTCTTGAAATGCAAATCGAAGACCGACACAGAGAAGCAGTGGAATGAAGGTAAGAGGCAAGCCAAAACACCCTCCAGGAATGGTACCTTGGAGGAACAAACCCAAGGCTTCGAATCCTATAAATCTGTAGAGCCAGAAGGAACTAATTCAGCCCCCCAAGCAGTGAAGGAACCTCACCCCATGCAGAGGAAGTTAGGAAGAGAGCCCCGGTAAGTGAGAACTCAGCACGGGTTTACTCTTGAGCTACACTGGAGAGATCACCTCGTCGGCGAGGGGGCCCCCACGTCTAACACTAGAATTCACACCCTGGCACAAAAGTCTGCGTATCAGCACGTCGTCAGAGAGGCACGTGGGTTAAAAGACACCTTCTAGACTCCAAGGCAGAAGCAGAGGACCGTCCCCCAAATCTGTGGCCAGTCGGCTCCCTGGGAAACATGCAGGTGCCTCGCAAGCGACCTGACTGGCGATGCCGTGCTCAACTTTATCGTCTAAAGGGATGTCTGGAAGGATATTTCCGAAGGCCTCCAGCCTAGTATCTTATCTACAAATGGCAGCACATCCACCCAGACCAGACCCAAGGGTGTTGACCCTCTCCTTGGAGCCCTCCAGAAAGAAAGCATCCCCGGAATCAGCACCTGCTTGGTATCACAAAAGAGAAGGTTCTGTCGAAGGAAGTGTGACAACAGTAACTTTGTCGGCCGAAGTGTATTTCACAAAAATGTTTCTCCCCCTGCAGAGCCCAGTCATACCTAATTAACACCTAGAGCCTTTTCACAAATGGCCTCATGAAAGATCGGTAGGGTTGCAGACCGAACTGAATGTTACCGCCCTTTCACATTTGCATATGTAACGTCACACGAGTACACTCTAAGCCTTTGGGCATGCGCTCCCGTACCCACACCCACTCAGACTTCCAGGATAAAGTACTTGTGACTCTCCATCTCAGCAGCTCTGTGGCCTACGGTGGGCGCTGGAGGTTTCCAGAGACTCAACCTGGCTGATAAGCAGTAACCCTGAAAATTCAAGGGCCTTTGCTTGGCTGACCTGGAGAAGGTCCTTGGAAGGAAAAGCTCTGTTCTCTTTAAAAAATAAAGTATGGATCTGCTATGTACGTCCAGAACACAGGGATCCATTCTTCTATCTCTTTTGCACCTGCCATATGCCCGTAATGCATGATGCCCTGCAGACTCACAGACACTTGTATAAAAAGCACGATATTTTTTTACCGCTTAATTCAAGCCTTAGTCAGAATTACTGGTTTTCAAGGTAATTAGAAAGATCTCACTTTGACCCAGTATGAACCCATCCGTTTTCTGTGTCTTCATTCCATTTACATTATATTTGATTTACTCCAAGATCTGCCTCCAAGATTTTAAATCTCCAGATGAGAAAACCCCAATTCCCATAGGCTTAACAAAAAAAAAAAAAAAAAAAAGTCTTACAGTATGATGCCATCCCTTGGTGTGTATCCCCTATGGTTCACTCTGGGGACAAATAAGATGATTGATCCCTGTGCATCCATTATTAACCAGTTGGTAAAACATCTTCAAATCGTTTGGTAATAAAGGATCCACAGGTCAATATTACAAAATAGAAAACAAGATTAAAGTAGCAAGGATTCAAATTTAAATGCATAGCAGGAAAAACAAATTAAACGCTATGAAATATAACTCATCAGCAGCAATTAGCACTAGAACACCACACAAAGACATGCTAACTGGTGAGGCTTGGCCCCTGGCATTAACCTAAACCATGCCAGAATAAAGGTACTTGATCACGCTTTGTTGCCGAGAACAACTTATTCTCAGGTCAGGAAGGGACTACTGTTTGATTCAGGCCACTGCCACCGGTCCCACGAGATTGGCAGGGTCGGGGGGACAGAGACCAGGCAGTGCCTGTCGGAGGCACAGGGGGGTGGGGGCAGGAACGACCCAACCATCACACTGGTCCTCGTGAAACTGATTCGTACCTTTTCTTGCCACAGAGGCTCTCCCCCGAAAGTGATCCTGATTCTTTTCATGCAAAGACTCATGGTTTTTGGCATCCAAATCCTATCCTCTTGATCCCATTCTAGGTCTATGAAGCCAGTTGGTTAGACCTGCTGCCCGGACACAGCCAACTCACCTTCTCTAACATGGGTGGTTTTTTCATGGTAAGAAAGGCTCTGTTAACCAGCATCTAACGGATATTAAAACTTTGCTTTCTCTAATGTACAATTTTAGAATTTATTCGTTCTTCATCTAGCACACCACTCCTTACGGTGCCCCAGGGCAATTTAATTCCCAACTATACTTATCACTGACAACTCACGCAAAACAGGAAAGAAAAGGAACGGGTCTCTTTCATCAAGATCCTCACGAATACACTGGACAAAGAACTTTGAGAAACCTATCTGGATGGCTCCCTGCTCAGCGCAGAACCAGCCTTTGGTTATTTGAATAAGGTACGCTACGGTTTCCAGTTGCTCTTATGGAGACGACTGTCCCTATTTAAAACTTGAGCTGCAAGTTTCCTGTAAGTTACAGCAAATATTTAGCGGAACCCAAAAGTTTCAGATAGCTGTGGCGATTTTTCAAACTGAGAAAGGGACGAAGAAAGAGAGGATGGGAAGAGAAAGGAAAGTGGACCAGATGCCAAACACCAGAGGCAACACTGAAATTTTCATCCCAGCCTGTGGAGCCGGAATATAATCGTGGGTCTGCTGAATGCATACGATCCTCCACATGCACACGAGAAGGGGTGCTTGAGAAAAATATCTGATGGCCAGACACTCAAGTTCACACAAAACCAGTCTTGAGAAAATCACAAGCAGAGCCGAATCCACGGGACTTGACAGAATCAACTGGATCAACAGGACCTCGGTCTACTCTCACTGCTCCCCCGTTAAACTCAAGCCATCAGAACACACAAACACGCAGTCAGCCTCACCTAGAGCAGGCGTCACGGTGGCCATGGGCCCGGTGGGATCCAGCTGGAATCCGCTCATCATGAACTGGGCGTCCGAGGCGGTGCTGTCCATCTTCAGGTTGGGCAGGTTCATGTTCTGGGCCAGGTAGTACTGGTAGAGCTCGGCCTCGGCGGGCGAGGGCAGGCTGCCCAGGCCCAGATGTCGGCTGTGCTGGATCTGGGTCATGTTCTGCTGCAGGAGCATCATGTTGTGCATGTGCTTCTCGCTGGTCATGTGGATGCGCAGGTTCCTGGCCACGTTGGTCTCGTAATCGCACACCTCGCACCGCCAGGTGGGTTTGGTTTTTGGTTTGGTGGGCGAGGGGGCCCCGCAGGAGCTGCCGATGTTGGCCGCCGCGGCCGCCGCCGCTGCCGCCGCGGCCGCCGCCCCGGCCGAGTGGCTGAACACCTGCTCCCCCCCTCCGTTCTGCAGGTTCTGCATGTTGTTGAGATGCTTGTCGGACTGCATATGAATACTGAGGTTGCCTTTGGTAGTTGTGGAGTAGTTACACACCTCACAGCGGAAAGGCTTGTAACCACACGTGTAGCTCTCACCTCGCGCCAACCGCGGGTGGGGCTGCCCGCTTTTGCAGTAGACACAGGAGCCCCCCGGCTCCGGGTGCTTCTCCTTCATGTGTGCCTCCAGGGTCTGCTGGTATTTATAATGCCAGTTGCACTTGGGGCACTTAAGTGTCTTACATGAGTTACGAGAATGCATCATGGTCATGTGGCCGCCCAGCGAGCGGGAGGAGCCCAGGACCGTGTCGCATTTGGGGCACTCCACGCCGCTCCCCGAGGGGCATTCCCCAACCCCCAGCTCGCAGAGGGAGCCAGCGTGCTGGTGATGGGGGACAAAGCCCCCATCGTCGCCCTCTGTGCTTTCATTTGGTTCCGGTACTGTGGCATTGTCTTTATTGGCACTTTCGTCAGCGAAGTCCAGCCTCCTGCCGCCCTCTGCCACACTGGCCCTGACACCCTCACTGTTAAAGCTTAAACGACTCCTCCTGTCCGCACCATCAAAGACAACAAAGGAAGAAGCAGAATTAGAACTAGTAGAAGCTGCGCCCCTCGACAGGGTCTGGAGCACATTAGGCATTAAGGGGGAGTTAGAAATGCTTTGGTTTGAGAGAGCAAGGTCCTTTTTGCTGCTGCCTGCCGCGGCCCCAGACTCCTCGTGGGGCCTGTCCTCCAGATCGTCGTCCAACTCGCTTGGAAAGAGTCCTTTGCAACCCTCGTCCTCCTCCTCCTCCTCTTCCTCATCTTCCTCCTCCTCCTCCTCCTCCGCCTCTTCTTCCTCCTCTTCCTCCTCCGCCTCCTCCTCGGCTGGCTCTGCTTTCTCGGAGAAGCAATCTGGATCGCCCACGTCTTGCTTCTCTCCTGCGGCTACCCCAGAGTCCTTGCCCTCTGAGGATTTGGTAGGACTGGAGGCCAGAGGCCCCAGGGGGACTGAGGTAATGGGGGTCTTCAGGACCGAGCTGGTGAGCCCGCCAAGGTTCAAGAGGGTGCTGGGGGTCAAGATGCCAGCCTGGGGCTGCTCGGGGCCCGCGGCAGAGCCGGCTGGGAGAGCCTCCTCCCCTTCCATTCGAATGCCACTAAATTTACCATAAAAACTGTGTCCGGGGCCTATGAGGTTAGCTGTGGAAACTAAAGGGTGTTGAAAGTTTTTGTTTTTTGGTTCCAAAAAACTTACAAGGGGTTCCTTGTCTTTGCCAATCCCTTGGATGATAGCGGAGATGTTCTTATTGCTAAGAATTTTCCGCTCATCTTCACTCAGGGTCATTCGATGGTCGTGCACCGCGTGGGTCACAAACGAACGGACGTACCCGAAGGAGAGTTTGCACAAGAAACACATCAGGATGGGCTTCCTCTTGCCGTAGAGCACGAAGCCATCGAATTTGGACAGGTCCACATTGTTGGGAACATCTTTGGATACGCAGGAGCTTTTGGCGGAGCCGTCGCTGTTCAGGTAATCCTTGTTGCTTTTGTGTCGCACGTCAAAAACGCGGAAGCTGTGCAGGACGGGGCTGAGCCCCGTCAGGGCTGAGGTATTCGGGAAAGCCTGGTCTGGGCCCTCAAACCATTTCCCGAAGGATGAGGCTATGTGGAAAGTGTTGATGATCTGTGGGTAGACTGGTGCAGCACAAGAAGGGTCCCCCTGTTTGCCCCCCGCCCCGGGGAGAGAGTTCAGGAAGAGCGAAGGGAGAGGCCCGCTGCCGCTGCCACAGGTGCCCCCGCTTTGGGTCAGCTGGCTCAGGCTCTCGACAATGTAGGCCGAGCCATCGGGCTGGTAGACGATCTCCCCAGCCAGGTTCTCCACATCACTCTCCTCGTCCCCCTCCTCACTGGTGTCGCTCCCGCTCTCCTCTCTCAGGGGGAGCGGGGGGCGCGCGCTGGGGCAGTGGTGCTCCATGTAGGTCTGTAAGCTGGCGAAGGAGGCCGAGCACTCGTCGCAGCTGACCTCCTTGCCGGCGGGCTCGGCGGCGGGGCCGGCCGGGGCGGTGCCCTCCGCGAGGCGTTCATTGAAGGGGGCCCTCAGGCTGTCCAGGGGCCCGTGGTTCTCGCTTGTGGACTGCTCCATGCTACTGGGTTTGTCGGGGAGGTGGGTGCTGTTGAGTTCAGTCCATTGCTGGTGCTGAGGGATACCGCACCCATTGTCCTTCCCCGAGACGACAGGCGAGTCACAGCCTTCCATGGTAAGGCCTGCGTGGAGCTTTCATTGCACCCAGTACGGATCGGACCTGAAGAGCGGAGGCAAGGGGGGAGAGGAGGGAGAGAGGGGGAAGAGAGAGAGAAAGGAAAGAGGTTAGGAGGGCCGAGGCTAGGTCCCGCACAGAGCACTCTAACAGGCTTCTGTCCACACCCACAACAGAGACCGCAAGGGCAGCGGGGACCCCAGCGATCTCCCCACGCCGTCCAACGAACGCACAGAAGGCGGCTGGCACCGGGGTCTTTAAGGCCAGGGTCTGTGGCAGGAGTGGGGAGCACAGGGAGGGGGGCACACAGGAGACTCCCTCTTGGTCTTCGGACTGTCGGCTGCTCTACCCCCTGGAGGCCAGTTTGAATTTCCGTTCTTTGCAAGCACAGCGTTCGAGTCACGGCCGGGCTACGAGCCACAGCAGAAGAGGAAGATCGCGTCACCTCGCCGGGCTGCGCCGAGGACACAGAGTGGCGGCCCTACTGCACACAGATGGCCAACACCAAGTCCGTGCTGACCGACCGCACTGTCCATGGGCCAAGGGAACACCAGGGACGGATGGACGAGAGGAGGAAGATTTTGTACCCCCAGAAAAAGGACGGTAAGCCCGTGTGGGGACACGCTCGCTGATCTGGAGGTGAAGCTGCTGCCATTGCTCTTACTGGCCGAATGTCTAGTTTGAGGAGCTCAAAGGAAAGTGACTGAGGGCTGCACGGCTCAGAGAGCAAGTCCGCAGGGCACACACAGGCTCTACCAGCCCTCAGCGGGGCCTGTGGCTACATTCATCCTCTCCGGCTCCGGGAAGCACCATCCCATTTGACAAGCAGTAAAACTGAGGAGCTAACTGTAAGAACAGGCCCAGGGCCGCCCTGACACTGTGAACCAGAAGGCAGATCTCCAAAATCCCACCTCCTCCCCACAACCCACAGAACACCCTTGCTCGCGAGTGAGCTGGCTTCAGACTACGACTGTGACAGCACACAATCTCAGCCCGAGGTAGCTGGGAAGACTCTCGACTGGTCGGCTCCCCCTCCAGCAGCGTCGATCCTGCCCTGTCTGGATGGAGCCCAGTCACCACTGGTGTGGTGGTTTCTGCTGTCAGGGATCTTAGCGGCAAGCCGAGACGGCAGCTGGGCTCGGCCAGCCCCCGTTCCACACCTGCCTCGTAGTTATTAGTAGCTGCTGGAGCAGCTGTCCTTCAGCCCTGGGGCTTTTCCGTTTCGTACTCCAAAGCGCCACTGAGCTGAATCTGCCCCCTGAGACTTCACCTCCCTGGGGAGGGAGGCTTCAGGCCACCCGCCACCTCTCTTGTTCCTGTGGTCACATCATCACAGGGGCATTCCTTCCATCCCGGCATGGATCCTAAGGCAACTCAGACTCTTGCACGGCCCTGATTGTTCGGCTGCAAAGCCCAGGCTGCCCTCCCCCCCCCCCCATACACGCCTCCTTCCTGGAGAACACTTGTTTGCTTCTCCACCCAACATCTCATTCATACACATCGGATGAAGGTTTTGGCTGGGTTTGGTCTCTCTTTTCCCCCACCCTACCCCCATCTTCCCACTCCTTTTTTCATTTCTTGATTCTTGACTGCACAGTGAGCCAACAGCTCCCCCTCGGGAAAAGACAGGGAAGGCAGGTTTACCAGAAGTCTCCAGAAAAATAACTTTTTGGAAGAATGCGTCCTCTGTTTTGTTCAAAACACACACACACACACACACACACACACACACACACACACACACCCCATCTCTCAAGCTTATAACCTCTAACTCCGTTACAACAAAGTTCCCTGTGCCTTAGAAAAGACACAGTGATTTTAAACGAAGATGACTACACTAAACCAAACCAAACAGCAAATGCAATGGGACTTCAGAAGGCTTAGCTGGGATACAGGTGAGAATCCAGGGTGGCTCTTCTTAAGGATGCGCCTGATTGGCTGGACGACATCTGATTGACAGCTCGGGCCAAAAAGGTTGGCAGGCCTGAAGGGGCGGGAGGGTTAACAGCCCGATTGTAAAATCAATGTCATAAATGCTTGGTAAGTTACAGGAACATGCTGGAAGGGGAGGCCACGATTGATAAAGGAGAACAGCTTTGATGCTTCACTAGGGACTTGAGTATCGACAGCAAAGCCAATCTCCTCTCCAGCCTAGGCTAGGCCAGAGAAACCTGCAAGCGTTTACCAATTAATTGGTGGGCTTTTCTTGCTCTGCTCTCCCCTACCTCCTCCTCCTCCACAAACCATTCAGCTAAATGACTGGGACTTTTAGAAACTCACCTAACTTTGTTTTCTATAGCCAAGCAAAAGGTGTCAAGAAAGGATGACACTGTGGCCACCTCCAAAAGCCAGATGACCCCATGGTGGTGACACTTGCCCCACGAGAGAGGCCACGTGGGATACCACTCATTCACAAGGAGTGAGGACAGCCCGTTAAGACACCAGTGGCCAAGAAGGATCCCACTTCACGATCCATGCTCTGGGCTTCCTTTCAATGCATGCTGGCCACGACAAGCAGAAACTTTTATAACCATGCTCAACAAAGTGTGGCTCAGGGACAAGTAGCATCGTTCTTCACCAGCGAGCCTGCGTAACACAGACCCTTGGGCCCCACTCCAGATCAGAATCTGCATTTTCACATGATACCCTGGGGACTGGCACTAAAGCTTGAGACGCCTTCACCAGATTAGCATCTTTTCCATGCTCTGTGCCTGGACTGCCGGGAACCAGGCGGAGGCAGTCTTGGATTCCCCCGCGGGTCCCAGAGAGGTGTAGGGATGGGGTGGACCAGAAGGGACCTGAGGACAGAGATGAAGCAATCTCTTAAACCTGCCCAATCCTTCAGCTCAAGGACCTCAGGCTATCCAGAACTCTCCCACCCAGCCGGCTGTCCCTCTCGCTCTGTTTATCAGCCAGTCAATAAGAAAAAGGTAGTTCTTACTTAAGGAGGCAGAAGTCAACTCGGCAGGTCGATCAGCACTCTGTCTGTAAACATGGTTTCCCGTAAAATCAATGATCTTCAGTTATAGAGGGCAGCCTGGGAACCCAGCGGGTCCCCACGCTCTCACACACAGCCCCCCCAGCAGCTCTGTTCAGACCCCCCAACCCCCAGCCCTGGCTCTGCTTCCCCTTCCTCGTCCTTCGCTCACGCCAGGGCCAGCTCACACATCACAAACCCACAACCCTTTCTGCGGCCTGCTTCTCTTCTGCTGCTTATGACCCCAAATTCCCTTATAAACACAGACACATTCTACTCACGACGCCGCCCCCCCGCAATACTGTACTCAACATGGTTTTGGCGTTTATGTGCAGCGTTTTAAGAATTATGTTAAACTTCAGAAGAGCACATCTTTCCAGTAAGACAGTCAAAGGGAAGATACAGGAACAATCCAGATCTCTCCCATTCATGCTCTCTGCTTAGGGTTTAAATCTGCCACTTGAGAAGTCATCTTGTACAGAAAAGTTCCAACATCTTCATCAAGAGCCCTCACCCTCGCCCCTCCCAAGTTACAATTCCCTTGGAACCTACCTGTAAAGCCCCCTGCATCTTTGCTAACGGCAGTCTTTATTTTCCAAAGATTTTTCAAAATGATAAAACTCCGTATTACACTGGGCCCCGCCACCAATGAAGTCGTTCATCTCCCTCTTTCGACTGAGAAGATGTGAAAGGACAGTTTTGTTACATTCCTTTAAGGAGACGGGGCTGGGTCTAACGCAACAGTTACTGGGAAGCTGGGGGGGGGGGGGGCGGGCAGGATACAGTTATTAAGGAGGGGAGGGGGTTCCTGCTGTTGCTCCAGCACCCAGAGAATTAAACATGAACAGTCACACTGTGTAATTTTAAATTGTTAATTAGCACAGGGTTAATTAGGCGGTCCTTTCATAAGAGGCTGTTTGGCAGAAAACCAAGAAAAGAAACAAAGGGGAAGAAAAGAAAAACAGAATCCAGACTGCGAGAAACTGTTGCCTCCGTGAGTAACGCACACGGCTGTCGCCTCCGTCAGTAACCCACGCGGCATCGCCAGAGAGAAGTGACCCAGCAGGCGCGCCATTCTCCAGAAGCAACCTGCTCTGCTGGAGGGCAAGTCAGGGGGAGCACCATTTTCCTGAAGGCAATCAGGCAAGAGGTCTCAAAAGCCTCAAAAAATGCACATGCCCTTTGACTCAGCAATTCCCCCATTCGAGGAAATCACCCAAGATACACACAGAGATACAACATTATTCACCACAACATTTTTAACAGGAAAAAAAATTGAAATAATCTGGCAAAACAAGGGGCTCTCCGAATAAATTACAGTGCATAGAGTTCCACAAGACATTATAAAACATCACTGTTTAAAGAAACTACTTACAGGCATGGGAAAATGATCACATGGGATGCTAACTGAATAATGCATATATAGGTCTGCATATGGAAATACATGAGATTTGTATCAGAACTTTTAAAATGGTAATTGCTAGGGGATGAGGTTATGGGCAACTTCATTTCGTCCTTGGTGCCTTTCTTTCCCGAAGCTTTTTAAAATGAGAACCATCCTGAGGGAAGTCATCCCTCCTTGAATTAGGCATCACGTTAAGTCCTGCAGGGACTACACCACCTTCCTAGCCACGGTGTGAGATGGGTATCACTTATATCCCCATTTTAAAGACGGGAAAACTGAGGTTGTGCAAGTTATACAGCCTAAAATCTAAAACCCTAAGCTGACTGTGCAGTCTGTGTTCTGAGCCACTCTACAGCATTCTTTTTTTTTTTTTTTCTTTTTTCAAGATCATATTTATTTGACACACACACACACACACAGAGAGCATAAGCAGGGGGAGCGGCAGGCAGAGGCTGCGGGAGAAGCAGGCTCCCCACTGAGCGGACAGCCCGACGTGGGACTCGATCCCAGGACCCCGGGATCATGACCTGAGCTGAAGGCAGATGCTTAACCAACTGAGCCACCCAGGCGCCTGACATTTTTCTTTAATGTCTGTTTCTCAAAGAGAACTTCAGAACACCCTTATATCTGACATTCAAATTCAATCTTTATGGACCTGGGGACTGTTCTAAGATCCTGGGAATCCAGGACTGCCATGTAAAAACCACATGCCCGTTCACACACATACCCCTCTCTAGGAGTGGTAGGGGAAGGAGAGTTACTTGGAGGTCTTCACACGGGAGAAGGGGTAACGAGAGTGGGGGCAGGTGTTCCAAGGAGTTGAATGGTAGGCCCATTACCCTGATTTTTTTTTTTTTAAGAAAAAAAGGAGGATTCCGAGTCCATAAACCAAAAAATGTATTCATTCATTCATTCCTTCCATATTTACTTTGCACCTACTATGTGTCAGATGCTAGGGAATCAATGATAAACAGATCTTAGTGTATATTCTTGCTGGGGAGAGACCACAAAGAAAGAGAAAGTTAAGTGACGAAAAGCACTCAGAAATAATATAAAGCAAGAGAAGAGGAAAGAATTATGTGTGTGCACATCCTTTTGGATAAAGTGATAACTAGATTTAAAAAGACATGTTGTATATTATACAGTGCAAGTTTCCCACAGTTTTAGAACAGAGTCAACAACTGCCGAATTAAAAAAAAAAAAAGGAGGTCCTGAGAAATTAGCAATTAGCTGTTAGGTTCAGTAAGAACATTCACATAAAATCAACTGAAAAATAGCTGCACTTAGATTCAATGATCTGAGAAATGCATTAGAGAGGACTTCTTGATTTTAATAAGGTATCCCAAAGTTTATCATCTCTTCATATCCATAGCAAAATGTCTTTGAGATAATAAAGTCTGGCTGATTTTATGGCTGGAAGAGGCAATTGCCTCAAGTATCCTCTCAAAGGTCAGTGCATCTAGCGGCATGCCTCAACCTTCTGTCTTGTCCCGGGTTCCCTTCACTTACATCAACAGCTTAAGGGACAAGACCAAGCACACACAAACAGTATGTGAAGTACATAAAGCTAAGAGGACTAACTCCTGTGCCAGACGGTGGCATCAAGACTCAAAATAAGATCTCAGCTGGTGGGAACAACAGGCGCAAAGAAACAAGACGAAGTTCTGAAAGACTGAGTATGAAGCCCCATATTTAAAGCTCAGGCAATCAGTAAAACCAAGAGAGACTGGAAGAGACTTGGATTAACAAGAGTTCACGCAAAGAATACTTGGGGGTGTCACTTCACTACAAAGCACAATGTTGACATGGCAGCCAAAGAGAGAAATAGGACCTCCAGGCTACAGGACCACACCACAGCTGTGGAAACTCAGCAGGGTTCACATCCCCATCCTTTTCGCTCTCTGCATGAAGAATGTCATGATCCACTCAGGAGAATCCTGTAAGAGCCTGGTCTTACAGAGCAGAGCGTGGTCACATGGCTGCCCAGCAGCAGTTCGGGAGAGCAGAAGAGACAACTCCCATTGTAGGGCAAGGCGATGACGCTCAGCTACGCCTGCTACAGCAAGGAGGATTAGTTACATGTGTTCTACCGAGCTTCAAGGTTTAACTACGAGTCATGAGGGAACCTGAACAGGAATTCAAGTTCGGTTTCATAGAAAAGAAAGTCTTTCTCAAGATTTTCAAAGCTCTCAGATGGAATGTGGACTCTGTGAAATACTGCACTCCCCAGGTTCAGGAATGGAGGAGGGGATTTTGCTGTAGCCAAAGGGTCCCATCGGCAGCCTCCCAGGCCCATGAAAGGTGAAGACGCCTGGGTTATCAAGTGGGTTCCTCAGTCAACTTTAACCTCCTTCTCTGTGATCCCATAATAGCACTTTGCATATGGAAACACACTGTAATTCTTGCATTATCACACTGCTCTAATTATCCATTAGCTGGTCTATCTCTGCCTCAAAGCTGTTCCACGTCTCATTCATCTGTCTTCTCCACCTCCAAGATGTCATATATGCTTAATAAAACTGTAGGGAAAATTAAGGTACTGGGAGAAATGAGAATAGTTGAAGAGGGGGAAAAAAAAGATGATCCCTGAAGACGGTCTGTTTCTTTTCCTCTTAGTTGAAGAAACATCCTTTCTCCACCAAATGGAACTAAGGCTCCTTGAAGAAACAGCCAATACTTGAGCCTGGAGCATCTTTGTGAGCCAGAACATAAGGAAGTGCTCGAAGAATGAAGAGAGTGTGCTAAAAAGGACAGAGGAGCTGGCTGCAGGGTCCCCCACTTGCTCAAACTGGGACAATGTGAGCAAGAAAATTACATGAGAGTAAAGGTTTACGACCCAATGTATAAAATAAGAATCCATAATTACAGACTTTTCATAAATTAAAAAAAAAATGTGGGATTAGGGAAAGTTCTTCCTTCGAACAGAAATGCAACTAATAAATGCAGAGGGAATTATGGGGTTAGAAAATCACCATTTGGGAACCATCATAATAATAACTCATTCAAGCAAGAATCAATGGATGCTAAAACTGGTGGATGAAAGTTTGAAGAGTAACAGGATATTTACACAGTCTCAAAGTATCTCCCCACAAGATACTTATTAATTACAGAAGGAAAAACAATAACTTTACAGTGGAGAAACCTGGCAGACACCACCTTCACCACATGATCAAAGTTAACATCACCAGGAATGAGGCAGACATCATGTGCCTCCCGAGAGGATACACCGAGAAGAACACAACATCCCTTCCCTGACATTCCTGCCAAAAATGCAAAACCTGAATCTAATCATGAGGGAACATCAGACAAATCCAAATTGAGGACAGTCTACAAAATGTCCCATGCGCTTCAGTTATGTCAGTGTCATGAAACGGAAAGACTGAAGAGCTGTTTCAGATTAAAGGAGTTAAAGAGACATGACAAACGAACCTAACACATAATCTGGAATTTTTTTCCCCATAAAGGGCACAATTGGGGCAATTGGCAAAATCTGAATAAGGTCTGTAGGTCAGATAATTGTCGTAGGTGACTGTTAATTTTCTAATTTTGATAACTATGGTGTGGTGATACACCTTTTCCTTTTCCAGGAAGAACACACTGATATATTTAGAGATGATGTTTCAGTTTTCAAGTGGCTTAGGAAAAATCAGTAAGAGCGTGTGTGTGTTCAGACACACATATGTACATATAGACAGAATAGGAGATAATGTTAACATGAGGTCTGACTGAAGGGTATACGAGAAATCTATGTTCTATTATTACAACTCTCCTGTACATCTAAAATTATGTCAAAACAAGGAGGAAAAAAAGTAACTGTCCAGTGCAAGACTCTCCATATTGAACCACAAAATTACACGTGAACAGCCAACCCACCCTGATCCCCATATCTTTATTTTCCTGTAAAATTCATTGTTGGCACAGCTTCAGGAAAGAAACAGGCTGCTACGCTGGACAGGGAGGTGTAGACAGAAAGACACAGAAAGTGGGCTTCTCTTCCCCTAGATGAGTGGTTCTAGACAGAGCTCTCTAGTTGGAGAAGACAAATGACCTTTCTAGCTTGGGCAGAATTTCAAGTACCACACATCGAAAGACATTTACCCAAGACATCCACGATCCTGGATCAGGGCAGATTTCCCTAACTTGGTGAATGCGGTTCTAAATATAAGGACAAGAGCAGGAACTGTAAAAAGAAAAGAACCCCAGCAACCTACAGAGGGTGAGCACTGCTACCTCTAGACTAAAACATATTAGAGAGAAAACACATGGCAATGAGTAAACCATCCCCACATCTCCCCGCCCCCAAAAACACTCAAAGGCAACCCAGATTCTGAGATAAGTAGGAAACTCATTCAAGGGGCAAAGAAATAATACCCTCATCTGTTTAGCTTAGAATCCACTGAAGAACCATATCCAATCCCATTCTATGCTTTCTACAATAACTGTATTTGTAATATTGCTACTGAGTCAAAGTCAGTAAGTGTGAAAGCATAAAAAGGTGAGATTCCATCGGCTTGGTAGCAATTCCCCTGAAGAATTATTCTGTAACTATGGCAAAGTCAGGGAATACACACATGCTTGAACAGGTCCCTCGTGTTGCAGGGGGCCCATGGCCTGGAAGGCCCAGAGAGTCGCCCAGGCCCTGGGCTTCATGTCTTGCTAATGAGTGCATCTGTGCTCTTTCCAGCGTGAACATAAATCAGCCTGGAAGTGAAAACTGCTAGCTCAGTCCATTCTGCAGGGAATCCACAACTACCGCGATATTCTGGTTGCAGTCGAGTCATGGAGGGGAGGAAGAGGGTGTTGCAAGATCCGGAGCAGAGCCAGGCAAGGAACCCAGTCTGTGTGTGTTGGAAAAAATGAGCTGCTATTTGAGGAACCCAATTTCTTACCAACTATGTGGATACACACATGGTTCGACAAGGACCAAAGCCACGAATACAGTTAAAAAAAAAAAAAAAAAAAAAAAAAAGGCAAAACTACCCAACTATTACTTAGGCTTGTTCTGAAAAAGTATCTGGGGCAATTCAACCAGTTATTCAAGTAACTGCATCCCAGCACTTAGGTAAGTACCTGCCTACGGCTTTCCACCACGTCCTGAAGACAGACAAGCAGCATCTTTGGCCATCGCTGGCCTGAATGGTTCCCTCTTGACCTCGATTTAAACCAGGAAGCACTGGGGTGCCTGGGTGGCTCAGTCATTAAGCGTCTGCCTTTGGCTCGGGTCATGAGCCCCGCGTCGGGCTCCCTGCTCAGCGGGAAGCCTGCTTCTCCCTCTCCCACTCCCCCTGCTTGTGTTCCCTCTCTTGCTGTGTCTCTCTCTGTCAAATAAATAAATAAAATCTTTAAAAATAAATAAATAAATAAACCAGGAAGCACTGAGCCCCTTCCCAGATGTAAAGCAGCATCTCCTTTCACCAAACACAGCAGCTGCCCTACTCCCCTACCTCATCAACCGCCCCTCCTACCTCGCAGGTGCACAATTCACCCAGCCCATCCTTCCCCATCCCCTGCCGCCTTCCCAGCTAAATGGGATACCTTCCCACACTGACTGTAACCAACTACTTCAGTGTTTTCTTTGCCAGCACCCAGAACTTTTTGTCTCTTCCCAATTTCCTCAAAACCCCCCTCAAAAGATCCTATTTCTGATCTCTCAGTTCTTGCTGCTCGGCTGCCGAGCAAAAGCTTGAAGAGGATGTAAAAATGTGCCATCTGGGCCCATTACGGTTTCAATCTGGCATCTCATGATGTTAAATTTATTTTAAATAATTTCTCCTGATTAAAGTAGTATGAGTTCATTACCCAAAAAAAAAAAAAAAAAATGAATATGTGCAGAAAGACTCACTAGCTAAAATAAAAATCACCTATAATTCCACCAGCCAGAGAGTCACTGGCAGGCAAGATAGTTTTTAGGGTTTTTTTCTCCTTCTGCATGTCTAGAGATGCAGATCTTCTTCACCAACCTCAGACCGCACCATTCCTTAAGTGAGCCGCCCTTTTAACTTCATCTAGCATGAAAGTTTTCCATGACATTAAATATTCTTTGGAAGTCAGAATTAATGGCTACAGAGATACTGCATCCTTTGGACATAGCATAAATCCACTAAATTCTATTACTGGACCTTTAGGCAATTCCTAATTTTGCTGTTAATGCTGCAATACACTCTTGTAAATCTTTGTAGCTATGTTAACAAAATAACTGACATAAATAAGTAACAGCTCCAATGCTACCCACTTAGTAGGGACAGGCATGGTTCTAAGCACTTTTAAAATATATATCGTTTCATTTGATCCTTGCAATGACCCATTTTACAGATGAGGGAGCTGAGGCTTAGGTTAAGTAACTTATGTAAGTCCCATACTAGCTAAGTCGGTCTTTGAAACTAGGTAAGTCGGTCTTTGAAACTAGGTAAGCCTTCCTTCCTAAAACCTAGGATCTTACCCAGGACATGACATCTCTCTTTCCTTAGGACATACTTCTAAAAGTAGAATTGCTGGCCTAAAAGATAACAATAGGTAAGGTTCTCTGGCATATGCCAATCTAATCTCTAGGAAAGCCCTTCCAACTCATGCTCAATGGCATGTGAGCGTCAATTTCCCTGCCCCTTCATCAATAGTGGGTATTATCTTGTTCAAAAAAAAAAAAAAAAGTCAATTTGGCAGGCAAGAAATGATATCTCATTTTAACTTAGATTTTCTCCTAATAAGACAGGGCCCATCCGCAGATACTTATTAGCAATTCTTATTTCTTCTGTGAATTGCCTGTTAGGTCCGCCGCAGGGGTGTACTGTCCTTTCCTTGATGGTGAGTAAGAGGGCTTTGTAGGATTTTACTGGTGATATCTCCCGCTCAACTCTCTATCACATTCCACTATCCTCGAGCTCCTGGATCAGAGTCTGACCCACTCGCATTGCCAGTTGAGACAACGCTCTGTCCTTCCTTCCAACAATCTGTCCTCGGCTCCTTCAAAGAACTGGACTCTGCCCTCTGCTTCACCTGCCCAGCACCGTCTTCTAGAGCCGGATGAGTCTCTCCTCTGTGAGTTTACAGAGAGGTCGACAGCATTTCTCCAGTTCTGAGTGCAGTGGAAGCCACTGTGGAGCTTAGTGATGATCCACACAGACGCCAGGACCCCTCCCAGAAGGCAGCATCACGGGCTCTCTGGACATCAGCTCAGCTGGGTTAGAAGGCCCTGTGGCTCCAAGATTCCGTCCCCTCTCCAAGGTCACCAACGCCCCCCTCAGAGCAGCCAGGGGCTCCTCTTCTTTCAACGTCTTCAATCTCTCCTGCATTCGGAATGGCCAACCACCCCACCTTGAGACCTCCCCTTCATTTCCCTGACACGCTTCTTTGGCTCTCCTCCTACCTCTCTGATCTCTTCGTTGTCTGCCCCTCTTCCCATTCCTACAGCTCTCCACGGATGTGCTTTCCCACTTATTTGGTAAGACTCCCTATGACTTTAACGCACAGAAACCTTTCCTCTCTGTTCTCCTCCAGTCTTTAACCATTATACTCCCCGCCTCCCCCTTGGCTCTCTGCTCTTATCTCTGTACATCAGCTACCTTAACTACTTCTGTGGTTTCAATTACTGAAATTATGTGTTGACTCCCAAAACAAGAATATCCATTCCTGACTTATCGCTTGCGTATGGGCCTCATACTTTCAGCAGACCACAAGATGTCTCTAAGTGGCCAGCCTTCCATCACTCAACACTCAGCATGGCTCAACACCACTGAACGGAAGTGCCCCTCACTGACCACTCTGGTCTCTCTGGATGGAACTCCTGGTACCATCTTTGATTCCAGAAAACAGAAAGGAAAGATCGGTCTAGCCTTCCCAATGTCATATTCATGCAGTGCCTTTCCCCTGCAAGAGCCAAACGCCAAAATATTCAAACTTACACCCTCCACACTGGTTTTAAAATAGTCTAGAATCTACCCCTATGCGACTACTCAATCATCTCTCTTGCTTCCCTCCAAGAGAAGGGTCTCTCCCCATCATCTCCACATTTTTATGCATTCTTGCCGCTGTCCCTGCAGCCCCAAGCCTTTGGATGTCCTTTCTCTGCCTCAACATTTACCCAAACCTTGGACATCCTTTAAGAAGCTCAAGTTCCACCACACAGGAAGTAAAATCCCCTCTGATCACTCGAGCCCACGAAGACCTGTCTCCTCTCAGTACTACCACAGTAATCACCACCACACTGTCACTAAATTGTCGCTCCTTGTGTCACGTGGGTTGCTTTCAACCCTCCAACTTGACGGAAAGCTGCTTGAGGGCAAAAATCAGCTTGTATTTGCCTTCATCTCTTAGTGCAGTGCTGAGCACGCAGTATGGACAAAAACTTGATGAGCAGCACACTTTTTCCAGGAAACACCATAAGTAACAGTGGAAGTGTGCTGATCTCAACACTGCAGGGAATTAATCACCAAAGACCCAATCATCCTAATTCTGAGGCTCGGGTACAATACTTGAGTACTTTAGTATTCTGTGGTTTATAGTGTCAATTTCCTTTTCCAAAATTACAGAAGGCCTGAGATCTATGGAGGCAGCCTCATTCTGGCTACCTTAAATAGTTGGTCAAGGAAACAGAAATCCAGGAAGCCAAGCAAATCCATAAGTACAATTCTGTTTGGGGCGGTGGGCGGGGGGGGGGGGGGGGAGGCAGGTATGGACCATATACCAGTGATTGCGTACAAGGTTTCTGCCTCATGAGCACTGTTATCAGAGCCATGCTCACTAGTTTAATAGGACGAGGAGTCTACTGGGGTTCTTGAATTCTTACTAGGGAGTTCTCTGTAGAACATTTAATGTGAACAGCAGGACCACCTGTTGTAGCTCAAGGCTGCACACATCCGAGAGAACCCGAACTTGGGCAGATTCTTTGTTAGCACTTGCTGTTTCAGGAAGGAATGCAGGTAGAAGCAGCCTCAGGCCTTGAGCCTCCTTTTATACAGATCTGATCTACGTGGGAACAGATGAACAACATATCACAGCTGCTTTTCTCTGGTCTGGGGCAGCACCTGGAAAACCCTATCCGACTTTCCTGGAGAGAGGAAATCCATGCTCTCCAGTAAGTCCACCACCTGTTGTACCCGGGACGATGGGGAAGGCCGGTACCGGTGAGGCGAGCGGTGGCCTTGAGGAAGCAAAGTCTCCCTCAACTGGCATCTCTGGAATGACTCTTGGAAAGGAGCGTCTTTCCCTCTTAGCAGGAAGAAAGCCACACGGTGGGCTCACCAGCGGCAGTGCACTCTGGCCCAAGGCTCTGGAATTGGCACCATGACAAAACAAACAAGGCTTGCCCTTCGAAGGCTCATGAATGGGGTCACACACACACACACACACACACAGAGGGCCTCTCACCAAGGCCAGCGCAGCAAGTTCTTCAGATCTTCCCTGGCTCATTAGCATAAACGGTCTTTTCAGCAGCTGGGAGCAAGACGCACCACTAACCAGAGCAGGAATGGAAGCTGGAAGGCCCAGCGCCTGCCGGTGGCATGAACAGGGGGTCACCACGCAAAGGTGAAACCACCACAAAGGGTGCTTCGGGAAGGATGTGTCTTGGCTGGATGCCCTCAGATTCCCCTCCAGGTTGTGTTTGCCAAGCGATCCCCCAAATTCGTATTTGGAGGGCACATGTAGACACTGATTCTGCCACAGAAGTCCCCCTCAACGGCTTCCTCTTACTCAGCTGAAGATGTGAGAAGTGCATATTTCCTACTGGGCAGTACTTAAATCCTAGTGGCCTCAGGAGTGATTTCAAATTTCAATTCCCTTCCTTATGGCCAAGTGGAAAAGCAGCAGGAATGGTCATTGGGGCCTTGGAGGACTTCAAGATAGAACTGAAGAGAGGCACAGTCTGTTTGCCCTCTGAGTGTGCTCAAAGCACTTCCAAATTCCAAAGCTTAAAACACAATTGGGTGGATATGAGACCGAATGACATGTCCTACTCTCCACAGCCCCTTCTCCATCCCACGTGGTATTCAGGAAATCCATTATGTGCACTGTTACTTTTAATCGAGAAAAACAGATTGAGACATATTTACCAGTGGCCACTTCAAAGAATGGCCCTGGGAATTCGGCAAAACAACAAAGGAAAACTTCTTCTTCAAGTGCAAGGATCCAAGAGTTCACACTTCCTTAACCCTCCGGAAACCACCCCAAGAACTAAGCGACTGTGGGTAATAATTACACCCTCTCAAACTCAGCAAAAACAAAAACAAAAACAAAAACAAAAGAGGCCCAGATGGTCTGTCTCCTCTCGTTGTTCCAAATGCAAATGCTGCTTTTGGGTCAATGGCTGCTGTGAAGCCTCACCAAGGTCCAGTTAAATAGGCCTTGGATTAATTGTGCTTGAAAGTTTCTTATCCAAGCACTGCTAAGACCGAACAATTGAGTTTGGGAACGAGTGTGGTTACATATTTTTCCTTAATGGCTTCCTGAACACCCTGGTTAGGTCTGATCCCTGGGGGCGAATTGCCAGTTCAAGTCATAAAACGTGATCAATGTAGATCAAGACCCTGTGCTAAGTGTCTGAGAGGAGAGAGGAGAAACGTATTTGTCCAAACACACAAACATATGAAAAATGCATGTTAGCAGAAAGAACTTCGGCTTCCGTTCTGACCAGGCATCACCTCTCCTTTCGCCCCTAGAGCTCTGCTCATCCCGCCGGAACTTTCAGACGGCAGTCCTAACCTTGCACAGTTGTAGAAACTGTTCTTGCCTCTCCACAAGATCCCTATATGAAGCCAGGCTAAGATCAAGCAAATCCAAGCTGGCCAGTTCATGGGCCACAGTAATACAGAGGCTGCTGGGGTTCTGGCCCTAGTGGTCTTCGTTTCAAGCTCCTGTGCTGAAAACATAGCCCCAAAGTCACCCAGTGCTCTAATGATTTTTATGCATTCCGGCAACGTGTATTTACGGAGGCCTACAATATACACAGCATCGCTCCTGGCAAGACAGAGTCCTCGTATTGAGCTTTGCTCTCATTAGGGTCCAGACGTATGAAATAAGAACCTGGACAGTGACAGGATGCTGGGAGGGACAGAGTCGGCCCTTCCCATGGCCACTGGATTCACTGTACCCACACAATTATCTAGGCTATTGCCCCCCGCCGTTCCAGAGTCTTCTGCTCGACCGCCAGAAACTGTCCTTCTACTAACCAGATGTACGCAGTGATGACCTCTGATGTCCACGCCACTGAAAACCACGGTTTGACTACTGCAACACATGGTTTGGCAGGTTGTGCAACTGCCCTGAGACCCTATGGTGCTGGGGACATTGCCGCCCCCGCACTCTGATGTATCCCTACTACACCCCCATAGGACTAATCCCTCGCCCTCAACCCACAAGGAAGTCAGCAATTAAAGGACTAGTAGGGATGTCTGAGATCAGCCGTTTCCCAAGAGCCCAGAATTTTCCCCCACCCTGGCCTGAAGGACATGCGACGTTAACAGCACCAACGAAATGGCTTTCATTCGAGCATTTATTTTCCTCTGATGCTGTCAAGTTGACAAGAGAGGAGATGATCCCATGTCTCCTGGCTCCTCTCAGGTGATCCAACAGGTTTCCCGCACCCTCGCTTGCCCTTTATATTCCCCATCCTGGTTTCTTTGGCCTCGGTTGCTCCTTAGGCTGGACTCCGTGACTTTATAGGCTCCACAGGCTTAAGTGGCAGAATATTCTGGAGGCGGTGTTCAATCTCCCCCGTTGTTACCAAGAGGTGCTGGGGTTGGCGTGTGCCCATGTTCACTGCAATCCACAGGGAGGTGGCCCGGACCAGCTTCCACACGACCAAACAATGCCCTTTCATGGAGCCTCGTGTTCTTGACACGGTACTGGGCGTTTCAGAGACTAATGTGGGGCGGGTTGGCTGGGAGGTGGGGGGGGGGGGGAGTGCGGGGCAAGTCTTGTTCTCAATGGCCTGATAAACTAAAGCATCAAGTCTACAAATTCAAATGAACCAGCTCTGCAAAGCCTATTCACCAACCTTACCTCGGCTTCCAGCTATCTCCCCCCCTCCCACCCCGACCATCTGGTTCCCTGTCTCAGGCCAGTGGGAGAAGCTGCAGTGTCTAGAATTCCTCTGGTGTCTATCTGCGGGCGACTCGGGAGAGAGAAAAAAGCAAATGCAACCCCAGAATATGCCTAGCACACAGCAATTCTACTGGCCTCAGAAGTAGGGCAGGAAAAACCCTTGCCTAATTTTAAATCATCCACATGTAAGAGATGGAGAAACTGTTCAGGGGATGTGAGGGGAAAAAAAAAAAAGAAGGACGAAGAAAAAGGACTAGGAATTTTTTCTTTTCTTTTCCTTTTTTTCTTTTCTTTTCTTTTTTTTTTTTAAGGGAATCTTTCCTAAGCATTAACTACCCAGCCCTTTCTGCCTCTGGGATGGAAAGTGTTACTCAGCTGCAAGGCCTCTTGCTAATTGTGGGTTTTTATTTTTATTTCCTATTACCCTCTCGCACGCCTGATGAGATTATTTTACCGGAACTGACACAGCTGGAAGCAGCGGCCATACGTGGAGCCTCTGAGGAGGTGATGCAATTTCATTTTCATTGATCAGAAATCAGCAGGGCAGTAAGTGATGGGAAATTCCATTAGAAGAAAACTTGCAAGCCATGAGCCTCAACTTCCTCGCCACACCCAGGACCCCCCAGGGGTCTCGCCTTCCTCTGGACTAAGTCCGCACGGAGCAGAGGATGGGAAGTGCTCTCTTCAACATGGCAATGAGAAGATAAAGGCCACGCGGCTGGCTTGGGAGAGCAACAACAGAACTCCTTTAACCAACGAGGGCATCTCAGTTCTTCTCTGTCCATTACAGAGAAGTTTTCCAGGGACCCAGAAGAGGGGCGCTCAAAATCAAGCCCCAGAGTGCCTCAAAACCAATGCTTAAAGGATCCCTTTCCGGGCGCCTGGGTGGCTCAGTTGTTAAGCGTCTGCCTTCGGCTCAGGTCATGGTCCCAGGGTCCTGGGATCGAGCCCCACATTGGGCTCCCTGCTCAGCGGGAAGCCTGCTTCTCCCTCTCCCACTCCCCCTGCTTGTGCTCTCTCTCTCAGTCAAATAAATAAATAAAATCTTAAAAAAAAAAAAAAAGGATCCCTTTCCAAGTGTCAACCAGTAAGAGAAGAGAAAGCCGCTGCACAATAGTTAAATATATCCCCCAACCACCTGTAGACATTTTCCTGAAGGCACCTACCATTTGTGAGTGCTCACTGTGTACCAGGCCCTACCCTCCGTGCCCAGCACGCACAAACTCCGATCCTCCCCTAACACTCCAGGACCAACATCCAGCCCTCTTCTCTCTTGGACAGTAGAGGAGGCAGAGTTCCAGGGAGGTGAGGGAGAGAGCCAGCTGGGACCAATGCCTTCCTGAGGGTTCGCGAGGCTCTTAATCGCAAAGGAAGGCTGAGTGAGACAATCAATGAGAAAACATGCTCACTCACACTTGAGTTTTAAGAGAAGATGCAGCACATCTGATTGTCTAGTCTACTTTCTTCCAGAGATGGCAGTTGACAGATTCTGATTCATCCATCTCCATCATCCCAGACATCCCCACCACAGCCTTATGTCCACGGCTAGAACCAGAAGTGAACTTCGGAATGCACAGAATGGCTACTGTTTTAGCAGTTAAGATGCCCCCATCCCCAGCTGTTGGCCCAGCAAGTATTACTTCACTCACCAAAGACCTATGGAGAAAAAAACAACAACAAAAAAACAAAACAAAACAAAAAACAAAAAACATCAAGGAGCTACTCAGGAAGACAAGTTCTACAAAAAACAAAAACAAAAACCAACAAGCAAAAAAACATTGCTGGCTGAGTGGCTCACCAGCCTTTCTTGGGCTGTTTTGCCATAGGAAACGTGAATTAGAGCAGAACCAGGCCATCATCAACAAAATTAACACTGCTCCAAACAACTCTTTGCCACTAAAATAGGAGACTTTTAAATGCAAAAACGATGACAATAGGTCAAACCAAAATCTATCCGTAAGCTTCTTCTGAGCATCTAACCTGTGGCTCAACAAAACAAACAATACATAAAGAAGGGGCCCCTGGCCTCCATGAGCGCACAAACCAAGTCAGAGTCCTTTATTTATGCTCTTACAAGAATGTACAATACAACATCACAGCCTAAATTGAGGCCAGGGCAAAAGAGGAAAGAAAAAAAAAAAAAAGAGGGGAGGAAAATTTGAGCCAAAAATGAAGCTTGCATGTATGTATACGGCAATAACCAACACACTAAGCAATAAATTTGGCTCTAAACTTTCTAAGTCCAGAAAGGAGAAAAACAAACCAAAACAAAACCATAATAACCTTGTTTTAGGTATAGCACTCACAGTGGCCAAGAGGAAAGAACAAGCCAACTGCTCGCTATATAGTACCAATAAAATCTCAATTACAGAAACCGGGATAAGGACTGGTAGCAAGAGGTGCCTCCACCCCCGTGTCTCTCTGCGGCGGTCGGAATGAGATCGCTGGAGCTGGAGACCATTCAGTCTTATGGCCTCCTCTGATGGACAAGAATAATGACCCCAGAGGGTGCTGGTGGTTTGCCCAAGGTCAGAGAGCTCGTCAGTGGCAGAGTTCTCTGTATCTTCACCCCACACGAACAGTGCTCTTTCCACCACACGTAGCTATTCCCTGGGCTGATTGGGGGGGTTGAAGTGGGGACACATATGGAGCCTAGAGTTGGGGTTCTGGGGTGGGGGGTTACTGTCCCAGGTAAAGAGGCCTGAGAAAAATCAAATACACTACACAGGCCTCCTATGGATACCAATTTTAACAAACCAATTGTAAAAAACCATTCTGGGGACGGCTGGATCATTTTGAAAAGTGATTTGGGATTCGATGATGTTAAGAATTTGTTAATTTTGTTATGTAAACACAACATCATCACCTAACAAGATGATAAAGTCTCATGATATCTTTAATTGGACTTAAAGTCAAAGCCAATGAACAAAATGATTAAACAAATCTAACAAAAAGTGAACTGCTGGGGACGCCTGGGTGGCTCAGCCGGTTAGGCGTCTGCCTTCCGCTCCGGTCATGATCCTGGAGTCCCAAGATTAAGCCCTGCATCTGGCTCCCTGCTCAGCAGGGAGTTTGCTTCTCCCTCTACCCCTCACCCCCCTTATGTTCTCTCTCTCTCTCAAATAAATAAAAATATTTTAAAAATATGTTTTAAAAAAAGTGAACTGTTAAGTCCAGATGATGGGTTCATCCTATTATTCCATTTTTATATAATGCATTTTTTTCTTTACAAGAAGCAAGCTCAGTCTTTAACCAGTTCAGGAGCAACTTCTGAAGAGAGCACAGCACTGGCCAGAACCAAGCTTCTCAGTACCGAGTTGACAAGTTCATGGCCAGCTAAGCCTTTTTCCAAAGAAATATGGGTTCTCCTTCCTTTAGATGAGCTGATCTCTATATCTTGCTTTCAAAACTCACCATCTGCTGACCCCACCCCTACTCTTAACCCTTGGAAGGTACCAAGCACTACCAAGCCGCTACCGGAAGAGACTGCTTGCATCACACTGTGGGCTCGGTCCCCGACACGTTTGTATGTGGTAACTATCCCTATCATCACTGAGCAGAATGGGCCCCCTTTCACAGCCTCAGATAACGTAAGAGCTCAGAGCCAAACTCTGGTTAAGAAAACCACATCCACTGAGAGTTAAAAGCCTCCACTTACTGATTTAATGGGTTAAAACATAATTTTAAACACTTTCAGTGAGTTTACAAAATAAGGCAATATTTGCCAACCACTGTTTTTGAGTTCATTGTTTTTCATCTCGGTATGAATGTTTTATAAGTCACCTTAATTGCTTTGTAAAGTCTGAACGGAGCTGCTTCCCACTGGGCTGGTTCTCTTGGGCTCGGCTGCAAGGAAGATGGCCCCATGACAAGTGGGCTTCTTGCCACATGTGGGTCCATACACACCCATCACCGTGCTGAGGCTTCCGGGAAATACTCTTAGCAACAGCCTTTTCCCCAGTAGCGTTAGTATTTGACCAAGAAAACAATCACACCCAGCACCAACCTTCCCAGGAACAAATAACAATGTTCCACCAATTTACACAGGCTTTTATACATTTTCAAACACTCTTATATTCATTTCTCATTCGACCTCCGGCAATTTTGTCTTAAGTAGACAGAATGGGAATCACAATTCAGATCTTATGGGTTTAAAGAGATCCATCAGACATTAGAGTAACTACTGTTAAGTCATTCTTTCCCTAGGTCACCGGCTGGTTAGTAGCAGATCAGGGACCAGGATTCAGTCTCCAGTTTCTACTCCAGTGTTTTTTTCTCTATGAAGATACCACTTCCTGAAAGAGAATTATCTTTCCAAACCCTTCAAAAATCACATTCCATCTTCTAAATAAGAAAAAAAAAAATCTGAGTACACCAAAAATCATCCCAAAAAAGATAGTTCACTGCTCACACCTAAAAAGCAGAGTTATAAATAATACCAAACACTGGGTTGTGCCACACAGCCAAGATCCTCGATGGAAGACATTAAGTCTCAAAATTTTACATAGATCAGAGTGTTACAGGGCTTGGAAAAGCACCTAGTAAAGTGCCAAATGCTGAAGCAAGGATCTCTGGCCATAACAAAATATAAGACATCAGCAGGCGGGAGTGCAACTCCCTCTAAAACGCTCCTGACCACGCAGACCATACTCCTGCCTGAGACCGTCTGACAGCTCGGCTCAAAAAGCTATTTGTGAAAAGAAGAAAGTAAAATGCTGTCAATGTCTAGGAGATCCTCACGGATGAGGTCAGATTTAGAAGAGCTAGTACCAACCCAGCGTTCAAGCTAAGACCCAGCCGGGTAAGGTAAAGAGTGAGGCTGGCCACAGTATTACTTCTTCGCGACCCATCTTCATGACTTAGAAGTGCACAAATCTACAGGAAATCAAAAGTTGAGGAATTGGCCTCATTCCTCATGCATATTGTATGGTTAGGAGCAGTTGAGTCCACCCTCTGTCATCATGGTGCAGCCCTCTGAGCTATAGTCCCTATCATGAGGGAAAGCAATGGAGCTTTGGTCAACTTATTAACTACCACCCACCCTCTGAGCCCGATTCATCTAAGGGACATTTTTAGGAAAAGCATTATGTTTAAAATAAAACTTTCCAATTTGTGGAACCAACATAGTCTGGGCAGAAGGAGAATGAGGACGGAAGTGGGTGGGTCCAGAACACAAGACAGTGGGGACATCCCAGTCCCCAGGGCATCCCAGTCACAGGGAAGGTGACCTGGAAAGGTAAGGTCAGAAGGGAAGGCTGAAGCTATGACCTTGTGCAGACTCTCCAACCACGTGTGGAGAACCATTCCCACCAGCTTCCCCTCTGGACCGAAAAGACCCACCATCACTCCTTGGGACCCTCCCCTCACCTGCACAGGTCTAACTATTCATGCCACCTGTGAGCTCAGCCCTGCCCATCAAGCCCATGGCTTGATGCCGAGGTCAAGTCTTGCTGTTACCACCCTGGGCCTCACCAGACAAAGCCTGTAGCCTTACATTCTTGCTGCCCAGACCCTGTGGCCTGGCTTCCTGACACTCTTACAGGGACCCTTAGCCCTTGGCTGGGAATCCCACACACCTCTAACTCCCTTGCCTGCACCTCCCTGGACTTGCCCAAGCTCAGCCCACAACCCTCCCCTCATCACACACCTACAGGCCTCCTCCCCATCGGATGAATTTCCACTCCTGCCTTTTCTTGGGCAGCCACGAAGGACAAGGAAGCCACAGGCTGAAGCCTGGCAAGAAGGCAGGAAGGCGGCAACTGCTGACACAGTTCGCTCTCCTCCAAGTCCAAGCATTGCTTCCTCTGCTTTTTCCTCCTCCTCCACTCCCCAGTGACACCATGAAACTCAAAGACTTTACAAACTGACTCTCAGAGGTGGCAGCTGGCTTCTCACGAGAGGTCACTGTCACCCGGGTTCGACAGCGCCTGTGTTCCTGCGTATGTGATGCTGAAGACCCCTAGGGTAGTCTTCACTAACATCAGACCAAAGCGGTGGAGCGACTGGATCTGGCGTGCAAGCTCACCCCCAGCTTCATGCTTACTTATACATATGCATACGCACACACATATTTACTTATTTAAAACAAAACAGAGAAGTCAAAAGAAAAAAAAAAAAACACACAGTCAACATAAACACACACACACACCACCACCCCTACCGCTGGCAAGATCTTATCCCCGAAGTTTCTGGATGACTGTCACTTACTATTACCTGGTCCCTAACTACTGGCTTGATCCGGGGGCTCCATCCCAGATGCTTCCTAGAGCAAAGAGTCCCTGTTGCCTTGGTTTCATCAGGAGAAAAGGGGAGCATCAACATGAACCAGACCAGACACAGGGGACAGCCAGTGAGAGGGACAGAATCTCAAGTGGCACCAAAATCTATCTCCAGCATTCTGTCATCTTCTGGCTGGCCAATGCACCTCAGACACTCACTGAATCCTAGAACGAGATGTCCCCAAATAGGTGTTTTTCTCTCTAAGAGTAAAATGTGGATCACAAAACAAATGCTCAGAGTCCCAGGAATGCCTGTTCCGGGAGGACGTAAGCACTGCAGCTCCCAGTTCTATTCCACACGTGTCCATCCTCCGCTGGGGAGAGTGGAGGAGGGGCTGAGGGGAGCACCGGACAGAGCCCGGGCAGGGAAGGATCAGGATCGTCACTCTTAACATGCAGAGTCCTGAGTCACAGCTGAAAACCCACTACTGTACCTGTTTTACACACCACCTCCAAAGAATAAAAATAGAGGAAAGAAAGATGCCTTTAAAAAGTTGCACTAGCCTCAGGATTCCCTGGTTAAAACCCTTCCTTCTGTTGGGCGCCTTGAGATAAAAAGCTTTATTGGACTCTCTGGCCAAGCTGTCCAATTCCAGCACTTGCCTGGGCTGGGACCAGAGCAGTCTCCCATCCAACCGTGGAAGCAGAGCAAGGGTTAACGGGAGCTGACCGCAGCACAGTTGTTAAGGTAATCAATACCACTGAGATACTAAAGCAGCATAAGCCACAATATTGATTGCCAAGCAGATGATAAAACTGTTTATTATGATAATTGCAGGGTCCCTGCAAGATGCTCCCAGCGCTTCCTAAAGCTGTTTACAAAACTAATAAAGATTTGCCATTTCAAGGTCCTCCATTTTAACCACCTCCCTCCCCCAAACACCTACCCCCGGCCCACCACCAAAAAAGCAGAGCTCACCCCCGGGGGCTATTAACACGTCCCACCCGGGGACAGCACCCAAGCCTGTCCCGGCTGGGTCATCAGTCTGAGCCGAGGCCTCTCAGTCAGCGCCCTCGCCCCGCCCCCAACTTCAGGAAAGGGAGGCCGGAAGCACAGCCGACTAGACACGCAGGGCGTTGAGATTTCCTCCTCAGAGCCCGCCATGTGATAATTGCGGGGTTTTATCGATGGAGGGGGCTGCTCAGGGCTACTTGGACTAACATCCATTTGTTCTAACACATTTAAGAAACCACATCACCTTGGTTTGTAATTAAAACTTCTCTGGAGAACTTGGTGGCCATGGAACTAAGTGAACACGGTCAAATGTCGGGTTCAGAAGGCGCATCCGCAGACACAGCCCCACGGTGACTCGGGCTGCCACCCTGGGCTCACGGCTCAAGTTCTGTCAGGCCCGACGCAAGAGCTGAGTTTTATTAACAGTGGAAATTAACTCCTTCTTGGTTGCCAACACAGCCATCTGCCTTGAGACCCAAGTTTTCACTGTTCATGATGATTATGATACTATTTTCCAGATGAACTAGATGAAGGTGGAGATTTTTTTCTCAACAGAAATAGGCATCTCCCAGGTGTTCTTCAAAGTGCTCAAGGGAAAACCCATTCCGTCTGGAGAGTAAGTGAGGTAGCAAAGCTTGCAAAGATACTGAAAGTGTGTTTTCAGAGTATGCAAGAGGGAAAAAAGGAACCCCAAGATTTGAGAAGAACCCGGTAGCCATTCTGTTAGCAATTAGAAGACAAAACCCCATCCCTCACTCAACCTTCGATGACAGTTCTGGCTCACTCCATAGCGGCCAACAGGATTTTTACCCACAACAGAATCCGACTGGACTTGGCCTTCAAAGCCACATCTGCAACTTAGGGAACGCTACTCTAAGAGTTCATGGGCCAAAGATGATCTGAAGGAAGTTGTTCCCCCTCCCCCCCAGTCAAAGCATGGAGAAATCTTTAATCAGTGCTCCTGCCTCTACCCTGTTCCACCACCTCAGCTTAGGGAGCGAAACCCCCAGCCTCCGGATTCTCTCCCCTTTCAGCTGCACCTCACGGCCCTGGCAGATCATTGCCCACAGAGCCTGCCTGTGCATACATATGCATGGTTTAATTCTGTGGGCCAGCAGAGACTCGCACCTCCTCTGCAGACACCTGTCTGCTCCGCCTACTCCCAATCACACAGAAATCAGGAGACGGGAGCCAGTTTCATGCGAAGTAAAATCCTCTTGCCAAAGACCTTGCCATGAACTCACAGATATCACAGCATGCTGGAAGGGATGCACCAAGATTAGTTTAACCTGGTTACCTGGTCTTGCAAGAGCGACTTGGCAACCAGGAACAGTTGAAGAAAATCTGAGGCTTCCCCGTTACTGCATTCACGAACAATATACTTCCAGGCCAAGTGGCAGAGAACAATCACCAACTACTGAGCTCCCAGCTGGACGCCATGCTCACTCACCAGATGCCCATGCGGCCCATGTGAACAAACCCATCCCGGAGTCTGATACCAAGAAAAAGTTGAATACTAAGTGTGACTAATTCTGCTGTTACCTCTTAACCTCGCTTACACATACAAAGTTGTACTCACAACAATAACTTGAACAAAAAAAAATATACATACCCTCAGAATGATATGGTCCACACTTGGAAACCCGCCCAAAATGGCCAGCCAAGCCTGCCTAAGTGCTAAGAACCATTTAGGAGCACTGTAAACCATTAGGGCCATTAGCTCTAATTTGACCTCAACAAAATAAATCAACCCACTAGGAACAAATTTAGAAGCTTTCGAAAGTCAAGTTCTCAAGCCCTGAAGACTCACGAGCACAGTCCATCAAAGGGAACAAATGCGCAACCTCTGAGCCATTCTCCTGGCTCCTACCTTCCCTGCAGCTGACTGATCAGAGCAGGCTCAGGTGGGACCAGGACTCAAAAATCCTCCTCAACCCACTGGATCAGGAAGCTGTGACCGGTAGAGGAGAGAGTCAGCCTGTCCTGCAAGTCAGAATCCACTTACCGTTGTGGTTTAAGGGATTCACTCTTTCCTCTGAGCTTACATCCTAGACAGTTTTCCATCTGCACTGCTCTAAATGTCCTCTTTCAAAGCATGGGGACATTCAGACTGATTTTCACAATATCCTGATGGGCTTTCAACTCTGCTGATTCTCACCTCCAGGTCAGAGTTCACCTAGTCTTGGTATCTTTAAATGGGCAGGTATCATATACATTAAGAACCAGGATCCCCCCACATTAATACATGTGTCAACACAATAAACAATCTCGCCAACAAAACGTATAACCATCAGCATATACTCTAAATAAATTTAAATTGCAAAGCCATCCTAATTTTTCATCTTTATTCTTCCCTGATAATTACTTACTGCATTTTTTAATACTGATGGTACTGCCTTGACAAAGCAGCAGCAAGGGAAACAAACTAGGGCACCATCCAATTGCACCAGCCAGTGAGAGTAGAGAGCTGAGGACACACGTACTAGAGACCAGAGAAGCAGGCAGTCCACGTGTAGGAGTCAACAACCCTTCAGTTGTTTAAATGCAAAAACATACCGTATCATCATTTCACTCATCTGCACAGGACAGAAGCAAGAAATAAGTAGGAAGGATACTGGCAAAACAAGTTAGCAGTAACAGGAGAGCTGGGACACAGCACACAGAGTTCTATAACCCAAGAGTCTAAATTGCTTAAAGCTGAGTAATCCTTTCCAGCTCCACCCAGCATGAATTTCTAGGTATCAAATTATATGTTAATTACAAGAACGTGAAGTTATATGGGGGGAGCGGTGTTCCTCAGCACCCGGGGTGGGGGTGTGTGTGTGGGGCGAGTTCAGTAAAAGAGTTTTGTAAAGCATCTTTCATGCACAGGCCTGGGGCTTCCTGGCCCAGGAAAAGAAGAGGAACCAGAGGCCCGGGTTCTGGCTCCAAATATTCCCCTGACAACTTCCCATGGCCCAGTTGCTAGAACCCTCCAGCCAAACCTTCCTAACTTATAAAGTAACACAGGGTCCTTTCCCTCTCTGAACATTTGTTACAGCGATCAAAGAGTTAGGTCTGGGCTCACCCCAAAGAGGGGCACACACCCCTAACAACAGGGGCGTGGGGAACAGCGCTAAACCTCCCGGTGCTGTCCCTCAGCCATTTCAGAGGGTCAGGAAGGCACAGCGTCCTCCTGGGTCCCAGCAGTGCCAGAGACTGAACAAGGAGTTCCCAAACGGTTCTGAAGCTGTGTCCCGGGCTGCAAGAACGTTATCAACTTAACACACTGTCACCCTGCCTCCGAGGCCCCCACTGACCGCATACTGATCTCGCCCTGATGGCAAGGGGGAGCGCTGCGGGAAGTCCAGGCCTGTCCCAGCCAGGGCCGGGTCAGACAGACAACTGGAACCGAGCACTCCTCGGCGACGGTGCCACAGCTTCTTACAGAGTTGAGAGACCCACCCCTGAGAAGCTGAGCCTTCCTTCCTTCCTTTCCAGTCCTTCCCACTTCGGTCGACTTTTTTCTAACACTGCGCCTGACAGGCAGATACAGGACAGACCCACTTCGGGGTGGGTCAGTAAGGAAAAAAAGACATAATACAGCACAGAACAGGCCACAAGCCATGGGCCTTTAGCTGGCATCCCAGCACTGCGGCCGTTTAAAAAGCTCTAAGTTCTTAACCTACTTTGGGTTCCTCAGACATGTAATGGGTGTAAAGATCGTATTTGCCCCGTGTGGTTGTAAGGGTTAATAAGACAGTGAAGTATCTGGCACAGCAGATGCTGGGTCAGCCTCACTGTTAAGGCTCAGAGAAGCAGGGAGACTCACCCACGACCCCACAGGTCACGAGAAAGCAATGCTGGGCTTGAGAACACACACTCACAATTCCAGGCTAGTGTCTTTCCCACCGCTGTTTTCCACTAGCCAGAGGCTGGGTGACAGAAGGCAGTATGTGGATGAACAATTTAAATTCGAATCATCATCTATGTAGTATCGGAACCAATACAACCAGCCCAAAGCTGTGAATCGTCGGGGATCACTGCTTGGGATGATGCTAGAGCAGGTATTCAGGGTTTTAACAGGAGAGCCGATGGAAAGAAAAAAGAATTAAGCCAACAACATAGCACAGGTGGTAAGAAGATAGAATGGTTTGGGGAGCTCAACTGTAGGCACCGCTGCCCCCCTGAGAGGCTGAACTGCCTCTTGTAACAGGGTCAACCAGGAAAAGTCACTAGCCAGCACCTCGTGGCTTCCTCCACGTATCTCTGTATGAAAGGAAGGGCTTCAGCCCCCTCCAGGCTTTCTGAGAAAGGTTGTGAGAAGGGTTACGGGCCTCCGTGACCCCTTTATAGTCATCAGCGGCTCACTTCTCCCTCTCCCATCCCCCCAGCAAGGACCGTGCAGCCTGGAGCCGGCCGCCCAGCCTTCCCCGCTAATGCCTTCTTCCTTGTACAGTGATCACAAGAGGGCTGGTTAGTGGGAGGACCTCAGGCTGACCTTTGCTGACAGGCCCCAGCTCCCTCTGTAAACTGATCTAATGTGAGGCCGGGTAATTAGCGACCAAGTAGTAATTGCAGCTTCTAACTATGTGGGACCAAGATTGCAAAAATTCCCTGGGGAGGAGGGGGCGGTGGCCCTGCTGGGGACCCCAACCCACACAGAGGCATCTGCTAACAGCCAAAAGGAGGGACTCAGCAACATTTCTGAGGGAGGCCAGCATTTTCCAGGTTTTAATTAAAGTGGGACCCGGGTAAGGAGACAGCTACAAAAGGAAATTAGTAAATAAAGGACGGTAACTAAGAAAGAAATCCATGGCTTGCCTGGGAGAGCCCATTCGGGAAAGTACAAGCTCTCAAGGCCGATGGTCATGCCCAAGGAACTTTCATGGCGGCCACAGAAGAAACACGGCAAGTGGCCTTAAAGAGGCAGCAAAAGAGAAATGCAAACAGGCAGGACACACGGCTGCCCCGCCTGCGCCCCCTGCCCAGGACACCCCCCTCACCCACTCAACTCACAGTCATCCGCCTCCCCCAACAGCTTGGCCGCCCCACCTCATACTGAGAAAATCCGAGATGCGGGGCTGTGTGGTCTACCCTAAGGGATCTGCAGGATCACCTGCTGTGAACACACACAGCAGCATGCTCAGTCCCCACAGAGAAACAAAGAGGCGGGCACTGCCAGGTACAGCGGGCAGCCCTCATCATGACTCTGAAAAGAAACACGACTGCACAGAAGAGAACATGGCCAGAAAGACTCGAGAACTGTCCCCCTTCCTATACAGCCGGGCCGTTTCGAATCCAACGGGCACACGAGCACGTTCCCTTCTCCCTGAGGAAACCCTTGGGTTTTCAACCCCATCCCATCCCGATCTGCTTTGTCCTAAAAAAAAAAAAAAAAAAAAGCCACTTCACTGAACTGCCCACGGTAACTGCTGAGCCTCAGGGGCCGCACAGTAGCTTTCCCGTGTGGACCAGATGCTCTGCCAATCTGAATTACGCTCGAGATTTCCTCAAACTTCAGCTCCTCGGCCCCAGCACCGCCCGAGGCCCCCGTGCCTTCGAGGCGTTACAGACTCTCGGCGCTGAATCCAGTGACAAAAACCAGGGTAACAGCAGCCGACAGCACTAACGGACCCTCCATTTCCTTCTCCAAACAATTAATACACTTAATCACTACAACCCCAATGACAGACTCCTCAAACACCCCTCTATTAACCCATCCCCACCACAGGCGGCAGCCCTCCACCAGGATCCTTCTGTTCCCCGTCACTTTCTCATTTTTTAATCCACAACGAGGACTTTACACCACACTGGGGTTTTGTTCTCTCTAAATCTTTTATGAGGGACCTTATCAAAAGCTTTTAGAAAATACAAGTGAATTGATGCCTACCAGGTCATCTTTATCATTTGAGAATTCGGTATGAAGAAATTACAGACTTGAACGTTATAAATGAATATTTAAGACTCGGCATTCACTTGGACACGCAGGTCTGACTCTTCCACGTTTACGTCGCCGTGTTGGCCTCGGTCTGTGGACAGACTCCTGTCTGCCTGTTAGGAAGGAATGAGGCCCTTCCCAACTTCCTGGTATGGGATCCCCGCGGGACCTTCTGGACCTACTGAGTACCAAAGAGACATGGTGTGTCAAGGAACCTCAAGCCAAGGAATGAAAGTCACTGTGGCACGGAAGGCCCGGAGGTGGCAGCCCATCCGATTTCAACCTTCCCCCCTAGGAGGACAGCAGGGAAGTAGCCTGGCTTCCCTGCATCACAGCTGGCCCACACATCCATGGGGAGCCAGCGACGGCTTCTCGGTGTTGACACCACTGATGCTCCCTCGTAACACCTGCTTGTTGTTGCTACTATTTCTAATTAGCACTCCGCAACAAATTCAGGCCCGAGAGCAGGGACAGGTTTCCCCCTGATGGATCAATTATAGATGCGCACGGGGCGGATCCTGGTCACCTAAAATTATTTTGTCGCCAAGTTCAAAAGTAAGCCATCTAGTCAAATACTTATCTCTTTAAGAACTGCCTCTGGGTACAATTCAAAAGCTGCAGTGCGATTCGGAAATCCCTGTCTGAAAGCCTTCCCGTCGAGTAAAAGACAGGGTTAAGGTGATCCACGCTTATACTAACACACGTTCCTAATCACTGGGGAAATCCTCAGCCTTCAGAGCACACACGTCAGCTTCCAGCGCCACATCTAGTCCCATCGCCAAAAATGTAAGCAGGGTGCCTGGTCCTCTGGCCGGAGGAGATGTGCCTGCCTCATCCCTGTGATATACTGGTGAAATTCACGAGTCCAGAAAATTGTCTCCGGAGTCCAGAGCACTGGGAAATTCTTTACCCTTGAGGAGGACCACCGATGTCCAGTCATAACTGGACGTCTGTGAAAAGGGTCACCATAAATGAGCTTACCAAAATCTCCTCGCTCAGCACAGACCGCTCCAACCTGGGTGTCCTAAAGGCTGAGATGGGAACTGCAGGCCCAGTGGCTCCATTATGGCAATGCAGCCGTGCAGCCTGGACTTAATGAGCTCTTGCAAGGAAACAGGAAGTCTATAAAGTAATTTAAATAACTTCCAGTCCTGAAATAAAGGAAATTAAGCCGCTGGCACAGACCTCTCTGACAGACACCTTTTTTGTCCCTCCAATCACATCCACAACTACAGCTGCCATATTCCTCTCCCCAAAGCCAGCCCCCAAATTCCCCAAAGACGAAACCTACAAAGGCTATCCGTCATTCTCGGAGCTCTCCAAGCTTCTGCAGAAACTGTAGACAAGGGACGTGGCACGGTGTGCAGCAAGATCACCAGAATCAGACTCCGAACCCCATACTGAGTCCTGCCCCTCCCTATCTACATGACCTTGGGTGAATCGCCTAAGTTCACAGGGCCTTGGCAACTGACCATGAACCCAGGAAAGGTCCTGGTCTGGACAAACGACCTCTGAGATCGTGAAGAGGGTCAAAGGAGCACATATGAGAACAGGACAAACTGAAAATGCAAATAAACGTTTGTATTATTCCGGCCACCAAAGCCCTTAAGCTCCAGAATTTTTCAATTTTCTGTTCAAGAGGCACTGTGCTATCCTTGTCTCCCACTTAACTGTGACTACTTATTCATAGGTTCTTCTACTTTTCCTAAGCCCCTAAATGTAGGTAATTATTTGTGTGGGTAATTACCAGTCCAACTAGACGTGGCTTCCTTACATGCGGGGGCTGTGGCTTTTTGTCTTCGGTAACCTCGTGTGTGCAGGCCACTGACCGCCACCTCGTAGGTTCCCAACAAAGGATGAGAATCTACAACCCATGCAGTTACCCATTCATTCTCACGTACCAATATGCTAACAACGATCATCAACTCTCTGTGGAAAGAGACCAAGCTCGTAACAACATTCGTAACCAGCTGTGAGTATACAAGAGGGGTGGGGGCTCATGTCGTCTCCCCACCCTCACCCCCCATGCCGAAACGGTCCCAACTTCTCACATGAAAAGCAAACCACAGTCACTATGGCAGTTTCACCTGGTAAACCTAAGCTGCTAGCTGCTAGAGACGGTTTCTGGCCACAGAGTTAAGTTTACTTTATTGATAATAATCAGCCAGATACAGACTGGTTTAACCAGTATTCTGGATGTAGGATCACAAGAAAGATACACTGAAAGCAACTTAGAGTCAATCTCGTTTTGCTAGCCCTCTAGTTATTACTACTGACAACTGGTACGGTGAACCCTTGACCCTCTGACTGGTAAAAAACCATTCCTTGTTGCCAAGAAAGCCTCCCCACCTCTCTCTCTGCATGAGGGCACGATCCGGTGCTCTTGAAAGAGAACAGTAGGGCCCTGCTCATAAAGGGATGCTCCCAAACCAATCTGGGAAAGAAAATCACCACCATAAACCTAACTTCGCTTTATATAAAGGCATACCTTCTTCACAAACAGGTTCCATGTGAAACTGCTCTACAGTTCCCATCGATGATGGTGGAATAAGGTCTTAACACCACTGAAGAATTAAATGGGGCTGTCTTGCCCGTGGGCCTGGAACGACTGGACTGAGAGGGTCCAGAGGTCCCTTTGAGCAAGAGTAGTCTTCCCCTAAAGGTCCCTCCATTGGGTGAGAGTTCTTTACCCGGGAGGGCTATTCCAGCACTTGAGCAATAATGCACGCGCGCCCCCCCCTCGGGCTTGCCATGGTGAGGCCCCCCAGCCCCTGCACATCTAATGACACTCGTGCCTCCCCAAGAATGTGGGGCGACTTGTTCTCCTGGCCGTGGCATCTGTCCCATCACTTTACAGTCACAACGTGGCCGGAGGGACGCAGTCTGACAAATTTCCGTCCAGGGTAGGTGAATGTGAAATGCAAACACAGATGGTCTCCCGCAGCATACGTCGCAGGACTCCCGACCAAGAACGATGATGAGCACATCTTGGGGTCTCCCTTGTGCAGCCATCCTTCATCTAAAATGGGAGCCACACAGTCGGTGGTGCGTGAGACTCTTCATTCTCAAGGTTGAGTTCAAGCCCCGCGCTGGGTATAGAGATTACTTAAAAAATAAAATCTTTAAAATGGGAGTCACATTTATAATCTTAAAATTTCTCAGTAGCCTGTATGTTAACTAAGTTGAATTTAAATAAAACATTTTTTAAAAAACTTAAGCAAGGAAAAAAATGTCTTAGCAGCCATACGAAAGTGGGGGGGAACAGGTGAAATTATAATTTTTAAATGTAATCCAATATGGCTAAAATCTTCTTTCAAATGTAATCCATCTCAAATGTATTAGGATATTTCCCCCTTGTTTTCATACTAAGCCCTGGATACGTGGTGTGTGCTCCCCTTACGGCACAACTCAACGTGCACCAGCCACATTTTAGGTGCCCGGCAACCACACGTGGCTGGTGGCTACCAAATGACAGCGACCTAAGGCCCTGGCCTCCTCTGCGGATGAGAACCTAAAACGGAACTCTACTCTGGCCTCGCTGTAATAATTCATGCTTGTTTTTCCCCACTCACAGACTTCACAGAACCCACCCCTACTTCAAGATTCTTTCCCACGGCATTTACAATTATATTTGGGTGACATGTCAAGAAGTTAAGCTGGCTGGGCCTGGAACGAACAGATTTTCAAGAAATCCTGTGCAACTTATCTGGTCAATCAGATCTTCTCTCCAGGGCTCATCCACGACTCAACTAGACCCCTGGGGTTTCTTAATTTAAAATCCTCGCAACCCTCTAACTTGAACATTCACGATGGTATGTAGTTAACTCTGTGGCGGCCACATCATGTCTCCGTGCTGGTGTGTTCTCAACAGACTCCATTCTGAACTCAAGATCACACTGAATGATTTCTGCCCTGGTCACACAAGATGCCCATATCCTACAGACACAAAGTTACAGGGAATCATCCACCAAGACTGCGTCTGTGGGATCCTAAGACACAGAAGGACTCGGGATGAACCCACCACTTTGGGAGTTGCTATAAACAGAAGAAAAAGATGTCTCCATGGAAGATAAATGTTGGGGCAAGGTTCTCAGCTGAGCGCACCAGACACATCATCCCAGCAGCTGCTCCCACGTCAGCCCCTTTCCATGCATGGACATCAGCCCTCTCCAGAGGAGTACAGGATTTGCTCTAGAAAGTGACACTCAAATACCAGAAACTGCTGCAGCCTCATCCATCCAGATTCAGCTCAAAGAGCAGTACAGCCAAGGGGAAACTAAAATGCACCGAAAGCAGTCCCGACTCCTGCCTTAGGCAAGAGAAAGTGCGTGCATCGCCTGCAGGAGAGAACTGAACCGGCTGAGGCCAGGATTTTTGCTCCTGGAGCCCCCAGGGCCCAGGCCTGGCTCCCGAGCCTGGAAATGCAGAGGGCCACATTCCAACAGGTGGACGGCTGCCCACCTGAAGTATCCTGGGCAGGGAGAAAAAGGGAAACCACCCTCTGTCGATGCTGTTTGCTGGCATCCTCCCATCGCCGAGGGTCCCTTGACCTGTCCCCAAGGCAACAGGGAGATGAGCAGAAGGCAAAGAGCACGTGGAGAGAGGAAGGAAGGAGGCGGCTCTTCTTGGCGAGCTGATGGGTGTGAGTGGTGAGCATTAATTAAAAAGCCATCCGGGAACAATGGTCTTTTCATATTTGGAGCCTGTTCTGCACAAAGCTCGGCTTGTTCTAGGGGGAGGTCGCTGCTTTTGAATTTTTTTCTTACTCATTTCCGAGGGTTGTGGCAATGTCTGGCACCCGGCTCTCTCCAGTGGAGTGTCCCCAACCAGAGGCTGTACCGGGCAGACCTCCTCGACTTCACAGGTGGTGGCATTCGGAGACCGAAAGGGGAGCAACTTCAGGAGGCTGTGCTGTTTCAACCCGCGGGCTCCCAAAGAGCTCCCGGGCGTTTCCCTGAATAGCTGCCTAACCCACGGAAACACACACTGGACGTTTTCATCGGCCAAACGCCCATTTCCCTCTCAAATTATGCTAGACGTGCCACACCCAGCAGACACAGGCCGGCCAACACACCCTCCAAGGCTTCACCAGAGACGCTGCGGGGGCACGAGACGGTGGGATGAGACCCTCCCCAGCCTCCAGCCCACTCCTGCAGGCTTCGCTCAACCCCGCAGACTGTCCTTAAACCAGGGGTACGGATGGGCGCAGGAGCTAACACGGAGCTTCTAAGAGGTTCCCGACCCTTCAACAAACCACAGCCTCTCCCAGTCCTTACAAACCCTGGTGGGCAGGCCCCTCGGATCCCACCTCCTAATATTCACATAGTGGTGTAATTCCCTCCCCGTCAGTGTGGGCTGTGCAGTGACTCACTTCTAACTGAGTCTATGAAGAGAACAAGTCACTTCCGAGATGAGGTTACAAAGAGACTGTAAGTTTCGGTTTTCTGCACCCCCTTCCCGTCTCCCTGATGGAGCCTACGTGCCGTGCGGTGTGCCGCTCTAAGGAGAGGCCCACGTGGCAAGGAACTGGGGGCAGCCTCCTGCCAACAAGGAGCACAGGCCCTCCATCCAACAACCCCAGGAGGAGCTGCATCCTGCCGACCATGTGAATGAGCTCAGAGGAGGTCCTTCCCCAGCCGAGACCTCAGGTCAGAGTGCAGCCCCGGCCGGTGCCATCACTGCGCCCTCATGACAGAGCCTGAGGCAGAGGGCCCAGCTCAGTCCCATCCAGAGTCCTGACCCACAGAAAGTGCGGGATAATAAAGGTCTGTTGTATGAAGCCACTCCATTCAGGGGTAACTTGTTATGCAGCAAGAGAAAGTTAACACTTGCCCCCTCTTCACAAATGAAAAGGAGAAGGTCTCGGCGAGGACGCGGCAGGGCCGGGATTCTCACTGAGGCCAGACACGCCGGTCACAGCCGCTTTTCCCCTCACCATGCGACCTTAGCCAGCCAGCTTACATTTCGGTCCCCGGAGCTATGAAGTGACAGCACTCGCTGGGCCTCCACGTCACCACGGATAACACAAAGATACCTAAAATTCATGCCTAAATGGGGTGCCTGGCTGGCTCAGCTGGAAGAGCACGCAACTCTAGATCCTGGGGTCGTGAGTTAGAGCCCCACACTGGGTGTAAAGATTATTTAAAAATAAGTAAACTTTTAAAATAAAAAAAGAGAAATGCATGCCTTAAAAGAAGACATCAGATTCCTTTAGAAGGTCAGATCTCAAAGGAGAGCTGGGAGACGACTAGTCTAACCTCCTCCTTTTACGGAAAAAGAAACTGAGACCCACAGTCATAAAGTAGCACAGACAGAATTCAAATGCTGGCCGAGATGCCACATGACTCTAGGGATCTGGGAAATTTCAGCTCAAATATGCTGAACATACTTCTGATTTGCTGGCCAAGAAAATCCTCTCGGTAATAACTCTGACCTTTTTTGGCACACCACTGTTCATTAACGTCCTGTGGTGGCCCGTCATCCCCTTGACATTTCACCCTCTAACTTGGCAGCTTCTCCTTCCGCACAGTGATGCGTCACAATAGGTAGACAGTGGGCCTCCTGGTTAACGTGAGAATGGAAAATCCTCATTCCCAGCTTATGCTGAGGCACAACCTAAATTTACTTTGAAATTCTAGGACACACCAGGACGAGGACAGAGCATTTCCATCGAGAAACCTAAACTGGGCAGAGGTGTTCTTGAATCTCCAGGATTCCACAAGCTTGCCCAACACGGACTAAGACTTCCATTATTTTTATAAACACACACTCCAGACACTTACAGTATAGATCATAAATATTTAAGACTAACTAGCCTAAGGACATTTTGTGAAGCATTCTTGCTAATTTTTTTTTTTTTAATTAGGCTCTTGCTAATTCTTGAGATTGAATAATCTCCAAAAGCCTTGTAGAGGTGGCTAGAGACCAATGCTATTCAAGGAATTCTATGCTGTCTTCAACTTTTATACATATGTATATTTTATTATGAAAGTAACAGATGTTCACCATTCAGAGTTCAGAAAACAAAATATTACAAAGTAACCTGCACTTCTATCACCTGGAAATAACCACTCTGTTAATATTCTGTTCTATGTATTCTTTAGCCTCTCCATATTTTAAAAGTTAAATCGAAGTTCTAGGGTATACACAGCCTCCTTTAATTTAACATCACTGTTTTCCCACATCCATTACCAGGAGACAGGAGTTTTAAATAGTCAAGTAAGAATCTGCCATATGGATGCACCAAAGTTTAAATCAATCCCCTGTGAGAGATTTAGATTGTTTCCATTTTTCACTCTTATAAATGTCGATAATAAAGTGTTTATTTATAAATTTCTTTTGTACAATTGATGATTATTATAAATGAAGGGGCTAGGTTACCCATCCTATTCTAGAAATTAAGGAACAATTAGCAAAAAAACACACAAAGATCCCTGCCCTTGTGAGGCTAATATTCTAGCAGGGGAGGCAACTGAAGTTACTAAATGTAAAAGTAATATTTTAGGGGTGCCTGTGTGGCTCAGTTAAGCATCTGACTCTTGATTTCATCTCAGGTCATGATCTCGGGGTCATGAGATTGAGCCCCTCATGGGGCTCCATGCTCAGCACAAAGTCTGCTTGTCCCCACCCTCCCCCACTGCCTCCCCCCCCCCACATTGGTGCATCTCCCTCTCTCTAATACTATGAATAATAAAATCTTTTAAAAAAAACTATATAGTATTTTATTAGGTAACACAGGCTATGGTTTAAAAAAAAAAAAAAAGGAAAGGCAGGACAGGACAGAGTAAGGAGAATCAGAAATTTATAGTGAGAAAACCTACAAATATAAATACACCTCATTTTAAAGCTTCTGAACACATACTACCAAACTACTCTTCAGGAATGGTGCATCAACTTTTCTACCCCTTTACCATAACAGGGTGTTTGCTTTCTAATAAATTCTTTGTTGGGAAATAAAATACATTCTTGGTAGAAAAAAAACACAAAAAGAGCTCAACCTCATTGGTAATCAAGTAAATTAAAACAAGGAGCTACTTATTTGACTCTTCAAATGGAATGGGCAACATGAATTTGTCCTTCATATGAGTTATTTATCCATTCATATTTTTCTTACCCATTCATATTCTTTGCTCAATTTTTGTTTTTTTTTAAGATTTTATTTATTTAACAGAGAGAAATGCACAAGCAGGGGGAGCAGTAGACAGAGGGAGAGGGAGAAGCAGGCTCTCCGCTGAGCAGGGAGCCTGATGTGGGACTCGATCCCAGGACCCTGGGATCATAACCTGAGCCGAAGGCAGACACTTAACTGACTGAGCCACCCAGGCGCCCTAAGATTTTTATTTTTAAGTAATCTCTACCCCCAACATGGGGCTTGAACTCCCGACCCTGAGATGGAGTCACGCGCTGCACTGAAAGAGCGAGCCAGGTGCCCCACTTTATTTTTCTATTTTGTGTATCATTGATTTTAAGAGCTCTTTATATGTTAAGGATATTCAGGACAAACTCTGTCAACTATATGTGCTTTCAACATCTTTTCCTGGTTTGTCCTATGCCTTTAAATTTTGCTGTTAGTGCCCAGCATACAGAATTTTTTTTTAATGCAGTAAATTGGTCTTTTCTGTTATGATTTCTTCACTAGAAGAATTAGGTCGAATATTTCTCCCTGTCTCACATTAAGATTAGTATTAACTTATACTTTCTTGTACCTCTTTCATGATTTCAGTTTTCCTTTTACCTCTCTAATTTATCTGGAATTTATGGTAATAGATGCTGTGAGGAATGGCTCTATCTTAATTTTTTCCCTATTTGGTTATCTAAGTATGCTACAACAATTTATTGCATAATAAACAAGATTGCATAATACTACAGGCCGTAAAGCACGGTGTCAGAGAACCAATGGTTTTGCTGTCAGTCAAGATCAGTGTTCAAGTCTGAGTGACTCTGGGCGAGTTACTTAAACTCTCTGAACACAAGTGAATGGAACTATTCATAGTGTCTACCTCATACAGTTCTTGCATAGATCAAATGACCTAAGTTCCTGTGAGAGTGTTTAGTATAATGCCTGGCACTTAGAAGTACTGGAAAAAAATGTGAGCTTTTATTATTTTAATTCCTCTCACTTATCTGAAATGCTACCTTTACCAAACACGTTTCTATTTGATTCCACTGCATTGAGCGGGCTCTATAATATTTTGTAACTGAGTTTTCCTGATATATGAGAAAGCTAATGATTTTTGAAATTTTGCTTTGTAACTGAACTCTATGCTAAATTCAATTTAACTGTGTACTGGGTATTCCAGGACGACACATGTGCAAATGATTTTTGTTTCTTTTTAACCATTATTTGACTTTGCTTTGTATACTCTGGCCAATTCAATAAGGCAGGAAAAAAGAAATGAGTACCCTGGGCAATCTATGTTTTATTCCCAGTTTCATTCTGCTGCCTCTCACCGTTCACCAGTGAGCTTCCAGCTGGTGGTGTTGGGGCTGCTGGTTTCTTCAAATTAACGCAATCTCTTCATAGGTTGGTTTGGTTTTTTTGTTGTTGTTGTTGTTTTTTTAATCTAAGCAAACCAGGAATAAGAGCAGAGAATTACCAAATGTCTTTTTTTGATATATATTATGTTTTTCTTTGTTCTACTTAGGTGATGCATTGAAGAATAGACATTCTAATGTTAAGCCCTTCTTACAATTCTGGGATAAACCCTATGTGGTCATGATTCTTTCAAAATGCCACTGATTTCTATCTGCAACTGTTTTCTATGGTGTTTTTGCACCTACACTCATGCCTGAGCTCAGTCCTCAGCCTTCTTTTTGTATCATCTTTATAATGATGTTGGGTTCCCAGAGTTATGCTAGCTTTGTTAAAAAAAAAAAAAAATCAACTGGAACACTTTATCTCTTTTTCTACGCTCTGAAACAGTTTATTTAGCAGGTAATTATTTTGCCCCCCAAAGTTTAAAAGAACTCACCCATTAAAGGGCTTGCATCCAGAGCTCTTTTGGAAGTATTTTTTTTTTTATAAATGTTCAGTTTCTTCTCTAGTTCCTTGTTTCAAGTTCCAGACTTCTGAGTCATTTCCCTAGAATAGCCATGTCAACTGAGATTTTCAAAATTGTTGTATTTTAAGTTACTTTATTTTTGCTATAAAATAATTCCTTCAAATATAACTTATAATTTGCTACTCTTTTTATACATCCCATAAACTCATTTTTAGTTTTGTGTTATTTGGGTCTTCTCTTTTTTTAATGAGGCATGATAGTTGTTTGCTCTATTTCCTTGAGTTCCCCCCCCCAAATACATAGCTCTCAGATCTACAACTTCAATATTTTTGCCTGTTTTCTAATTCATTAATATTACTTGCATCTCATTAGGCTTGTTTTATTCTTTCCAACTTTGACTTGAATACTTAATTCACTTCATTTTCTCTTACGTAATAATGAAGGGATTTAAAGCTATGAATGTGCCCCTGGGTATAATTTTGGCAATAACCCAGACATCCAGGTATCCAGAATTCTCAGTATTTCCCAATGATTCTGTGGCAGGAATTTCATCTCCTCTTTGACCAGAGTGATTCGGGAGCATATTTTTAAATTTTCAAATAACTGGATTTCCTTCATGGTTTTAATATTAAGTATTCTATAGAGTATAAAAACATCTCTGAAAGAAGATAAAGAAACTCTGACAAAGGGGGAAAAATATTTTAGGCAGAAAACACTACTTAAGTAGTGAAAAAAGTATTTTATAATGCTGTGACAGTCCTCTCCAAATATATACCTTCTAGAAGGGATATAAGAGCAGGTGATTCTGGGGAACTGAGTGATTGCGGGGCTCACTGCACAGGAAGAGAGGGAGAGGAAATCTCTGTACCTTCTGAAAATTTTATTATGGGCATGTATTGCCTGTTTAAAAATTCATTTAAAAAGCAATGCCATCTCTTAATAAATGGAATTAAACCATCCCAGATAGTCTGTGTAAGTATATAACCAAGTAAATTTCCATACTTTCTTTGATGAAATTTAGAGATTAGTTTCATTGAGCAAGACTTGGCTCCAAAATGATAAACATCTGTGGCTAGAAAAGAAAGGAGGTAAAAATAATTTCTAATTCTGGAACCTCCAAGTTCAGAAGAATTTAAGAGCTTCAAGGAAAAGGAAGTATCCAAAAAAAAAAAAAAAAGTTTCATCAGGTTTCAACCAGACTACCATTTTGAAACCTGAATTCACAAATGTTCAGCTGAGAAGTTTCACCCTCAACGAGCCTTTCCCATCTTAGGAATGCTCCACACATTCTGCCTCTCGATTGTTGCAGACCTCTCCACTCTTACTCAAAATGAGTTGTAATCCCAAACTAATACAATTAACTTGCGATTATAAACATTATGCCACTGTCCTTCCCACCAACTTTGCAATGTCGAGTTTCTTAAAAAAGAAAAAAAAAAAAACCTCATTATTCTGTTTTCCAATTTACGTTGAAGAAATCTGCTTCCCACTTTCTAGTTTCTGCAACTGGGAAATTCTGTATATTGTTACCATACAACGAAGGATGCCAGTAAACAGCCCCTGCCTGCGCGCACGACAGATTACACTGTGTATGGAATTCCGAACACTACCAAGTCATGTACTCCTTGGAGTATTACTAGAGAAATGTGATTTAATGCCTCACCTATTTAAAAAAAATATTCCATATGGATGAAAAATTAGTCTACTAGCCTGAATACGGGGAAGATATAAGAAGTAGTCATTAACACAACATATAACATATATTATATAATACACAATATAAAATGTAATCGTTTAAGATCTAGACCATACTATATATGCAAGGATAAGGTGGTAGGAAAGCTTAGGAACTCAGAATGTCACCAATTACAAGGCATCAGCTCCGGGCTGGCTACCAAAACTGCCCCCCGCACTGGGGCTGGAGGTGACCAGCGGCAGAATTCAGCACCATCCTCTGCACCTCACTTGATCGTTTAAGAAACTCTTAAAGGGGCAAAGCACCTTGGGACTTCGCTTGAAAGCACCGATGGAAGCGCAGCCCCTTGAGAAAGGAGCACTTAGCAAGGCATTCTGAGAGCTAAGAGGCTGCAGGGCAAAGCATGCCCAGCTCTGGGGAAGGAGACAGCCCCGTTCCCCTTGATGGCCCGTGTGCCAAACGGAGGTCCAGACCCAGGACTGTGCCCCCTCTTCGTCCCCCTGTCCTGGTGAGCCCCAGAAGGCTTAGCAGCCACTGGTGCTAAAACAAAACACAGATGACAGGAAGACCTCCTGCCCTTTGGCCATTCCCTAGCAAAGGGGAAGTGTAAAAGTGCAGGGGGCAAGGCAGGCCAGCCGCACTAATCCCTGTTTTGTCCAGCAGTAATTAATAGTATAATCCACATTTAAGATGCATTAAAGCAAAAATGCTGCGTTATCAGAGAGCTCGGTGCATCGCCCCGAGGCAGAACCTCCCCTGCTGACCTGCAGAACCAGGTCACCTCATCTCGGCCTCCTCCTCTCGGGGGAGCGGACTCTAGACACCCCATCAAAGGACTGAGCTGGCAGCCACAAGTCTCGGGTGGGCCGACGTGCTCCGTGTCCATCTTCACAAACAACCCCCCTCCAAGGCCGGGCTGTCCGGCACCCAGGCTCTACTCAAACCAAGGAGGCATTCGAATCCAGGGGCTAACACGGGACACTTTAGTATCACAAGTCCCCGGATGGGTTTTTAAGATTGAAGCTAACCACCCGCCCTGCCCCGAAATAATGCTGGGATAGCGCATGGAGAATTCTGGTGCCCTTTAACTCAGTTCGGCGGGCTGCTCTTTTTTGGCGTTCCCAGGGTGTTTCACACAAATCCCGGGGGCACCAGGTGGGTTTCTATCACAGAGAAGACGTCAGCTGCGGCCTCGCGGGGCCCAGGGAGGGGGAAGGCTCTTCTCCACCAGCACCGAGACGCTCTTTCAGAAAGGAGTGCTATCAGCTCATCAAGCACAAAGCGCGTTCAAGCCACAACCAAAGCCAGAGCCACTTCAAACCGATGCACGTGGAGAAGCAGAGTCTCCTCAACTATGCTTTGTGGTCACGGCTGACTGAGAACCTGATCTCAGTTCTGCAACACCACCCCAACTCGTGGAATAGGTATGCCTAAGAGCAGGCGGGGAGCCTCACAGTCCTGTTCAACCTCATCTCAGCTCCACCTCTGCACCGTGACAGGGCCCCATGGCCGACATGTGACGGGGGCCACGAGCAGTGGCAGCAACTGGCCTCCATCCCAAAGTGCTTCTTGGAACCTCTTTTGTCGTCATCCTGGCAAATGCGTATGAAAAAAGAGGAATGTGATAAAAATCACTTTTCTCTCAAGTTTTGAGATCCTGGCACGTGGGAGGGCAACCAACTACCTATACTTGTTCCAAAAATCGTGCCTTTATGATCCTTACCTAGAACCGCACACATTCCTCCATAATGTTGTTTAATTACTCTGTTGCCAAAAGGGGCAATTCCAGAGTTCAAACTAACACTTCCAGGGGCTGGCCAAGGAATGAAGTATCATTTGCAATTGCACTTCTGGTAGAAAATGTCTCCATGATGGTTCTAGAAACATATCCCCATGCTATGAACATGTTCTCCTCTGAGGCTGCCAAAAAAGTCATTATCCAGTGACTGGACATACCACCTGGGTACACAGGGACCATTTCTGACAACATGTCACAGACTTGCCACTCAGGCAGGCAAGGCGCCTGGTCGAGAGGTTGTACAAGGGGCGCAGAGGGGAGGCCGCCATCCCACCCACCATCTCCGGTTGCCTGTTTGTATCCTGCAGTTGACCCCTCAAGTGCTGTCATTCTCTCCTGAAACTTTGCTCTTACTCTTACGACGCCTGCATTCTTCCTCAAGAAACCTTTATAAACACATTCTTTCTCCCTCCAGGACTACTCTTGGTGCCTCACTACATTACAATTTATTTGGGGTGGAGAGAGGCTACCAAATTTCCCCTCAAAGCCTTCCCCCTCCTTCCCAAGGAAAAATCCTTTGCCTGAACAGGTACACTGCTTCATGCTTTCACAGAAACACTCGGTTTAGCTTTAGCTCCCCCAGCCGCCCAACTCCAGGCCCACGTGGGGCTTTCCTTCTTGGTCAACTGCACGAATTCCTCCACAGGACCCCTGTGCTGACAGTCCCCCAGGATGTCCATGTCCTAATACCAGGAACTTGTGAATGTGTCACCTCATATGGCAAATGAAACTCTGCAGATGGGATCAAGCAAAGGATCTTGCAAAAGAGTGCCAGGTGGGCCTGAGGTCATCACAGGGGTCCCTATAGTTCAAGAGAACTAGATATTTAAAAAAAAAAAAAAAAAAAAAAAGGACACAAGAGAAGAGTCAGAGAGAAATAGACATGGTCATGGGAGCAAGAGGTGGTATAATGGAGAAAGTGATCGTGTGCCAAGGAATACGGGTTGGTGCCAGAATCTAAAAAATGCAAGGAAACGAATTCTCCCCTCCGAGCTTCCAGAAGGAAGGAGCCCTGGCAACACCTTGACGTCAGCCCAGTGAAAGTGATTTCCAAATGCTGGGCTCCAGAACTGTTAGACAATTACTCTAAGTTGCTTTAAGCCACCAAGTTCATGGTAACTTGTTACAGCATCAATAGGAAATGAGTACGACCCTTCTGGAGAAGAGGAGAGAGTGACAATGAGCACACAGAAATGGGAATGTCCCTGAACGTCAGGATGAGCTGTCCTCCTTAGGGTCCACACAGCCTCCCCTCAAAGCTCTGTGAGCCAGCTGAATCCTCTCTTTCCCCGTCATCAAAAAATCAGAACCGAAGGTCCTCGATGCCATAAGCAACGTGTGTTTTGCGGGTGGTGCTCACTGGGACATCTTAGAAGTAGACAGAAAAACCTCCCACACTCGCCTACCACGCTTGAGATTCACAAATATCTACAATAAGCCATAGGAACAACAGAGAAACTGTAAACAAAGAATATACGTGTACAACATTTTTATCTAATAGAAGATACTGGACTAAAAAAAAAAAAAAAAAAGAAATCTATATGGAAGAATCACCAGATCCAGGGCTCCTTTTATCAGATGGACACAGCCAGGCCAAGCCAACCTCACCCAACCTTGCCCAACGGATCCCACGGGTGGGCTGGCCTGAAGCCTCACTGTGATGCCAGGCAGTCAGCCTGAGGAAAACCAGGGCCGGTGCCCATTGGGCTCCTGCAGACAAAGAGAGGAGGAAAGCTCTGGAAGGTGGTGGCATCTTGCCCACCTCCGTGGTAGCCTGGGGCCATTGGATCTTGCCATCCCGCCAGCACCTCAGAGGTGTGAGCCAGGCAGCCAACCACATCAGAAGCTGGCTGCCGGCCGGCCCCAGTTGCAGAACACCTCCACAGAAGCCAGCTTTCCAGGACCAGGTGTTACACAGCACACAGGTAACAGGCCACTGTTGACCAAACTCAGCTGTGGCGCCTTGAAGAACATCCCACATGAAGACTGGCCGGACAGCGAGGGGAAGATGTCCTGTTGCAGAGCAATTTAAATGCATTTGTGCTTCACATTGGCCTCCATGCAAAGAATATTCTTCTCACTACGCAGACGAGGATCCCACCAGGGTCCTCCTCCTTCAGTCTCCCGCAGCTTTCTTTCCATCACGAGTCAGGCCTTCTGTCCTCCGAACCCACCTTATATAACCATATGCTCTTCATTCTCCGGGGCCTACCAACCCTCCATGTTTGTCTACACGCTCCCAGTCTGGCCCGTGTCCTTAACGGTAACAATCAGCATGAAGTATCGTGTCAGAATGTTCTAGGTAGGGGTAACTAGGACTGCTCAATGTGATCTAAGCATGCCATTTCAGTGTGCATGTGCAAAGTGCGACTTTCAACGGGGTGAAGTCGTTAATAAATAAATAACCCGACCTTCCACTAAGGGCTCACGTTTGGCCTCCTACTTGACAAACATATAACTTGAAATGTTCAAAGTCTAGGAAAAGGTGAATCCTGGCAAAATAGCCAGGTAACCTGCCCAGGAGTCCAAATCTTTCTGCTACTTGACCAGTTTCTCTTTACCTATGGCTTCTGATGCCCTCCTCAAAATAAGCCAGCCCTAGAAATAGAATCCCATCTTCCCTAGCGCTTATGACTAATTTATGGCCTTCTTTTAAAGCCCTTGCACCAGAGCCCTGACTACAGTAATTTCCTCTTCTTCTATATGAATGTCCATTTACAGCCACTCTGTAACCTCTGCATGAACCGAGAATATTCTCTGTGCCTCCCACGGATGTGGGATCACGCCCTGGTGAGAGCCGGGTGGCTCTGGAGCAGAGTCTCTCCATTACAGCGGAAGCTCACTTGGGACCCTACCCAAGTGCAGCTGTATCTCCGTAGGGAGTAGCGTGAATACTCCCCTTTTGCTTTAATGAGCCTTTCTTTTAAAAAGGCAAACCTTTAAAAAGACCCTGGCCGGGTCAGCAATTAGCATGTAGCATGTAATCTTAAGACATGATGTGGGTTTACTTAACACATTCAGATTAAGGGGAGTTGGGGGTCTTAATTTTGTTTTTGTTCAGGGAAGACAGCGTGGGAAGATGTCCCCAGAAAACATCCTCTGCTGGCCACAGGAGGAGGGATACTTCAAAGGGGTATCTGAGAGTGCTCCAAGTTTTTTCCAACCCTCCCCTGCCCATCCTAAAGGTTCCCCTGGCCCAGCTACCAAAATCTAACCAATCCCATTCTCCTCTGCCGCACTTCCCTGGGCTCCCCGCCCTCACATCTAAATACTGCCTTCTCTTCTACAAGGCTAACCCGAGCCATTCTGGTCGGTGGCACAACCCAACAGCTGACTTCTCCAATCCCAGGGTCCTAGAAGACACAGTCCTGCACCAAGAGCCTTTCCATCTTAGCACCCTTACAGTCAGAGCCCGTCCGGGGACTTGTCCATCCCCGCACTCAAATGTCCGAGTGGCTACGGCATGACGGGGATTGTCCTAGGGCTAGGGATGGTGATGAGCAGCGGATCAAAGGGGCCAAGACCCCTGCTGCCGGCAGAGTTTGTGCCACGGCAGGCTCTCATGCCACAGGCGCTGCCCCGATCACAGTTCTGCACATCCTCCTCCCGCCCCTACTTTGACTCTCTTCCGGGAAGGACTTCTCCATTTGAGCTGGAAAATTCTGGGGGTTTTGCGGGGGGAAGCTGGGAAGACCGACGTTTTGATCTTATAGAAAAAACTAGCTTTGTGCAATAAATGGTCAGAATTTTCTTTAATTGAAGTTTTTAGGGGCCCCTGAACTAAATGAACCCATGCCTGGCGTATGCTACCATAGTCTCTTCATCTTGGGAATCTGAAGGCACTCTTTTGCTTGGAGACTGAAGCCCGTCTCTGTCAATTCTACACGCTGAACTCTGTTGGTCAAACCATCTCCCCGATGGATCCTCGTCTGCCATGATTTTATCCCCAGAGCTACTCTCATTCTCAAAGGTGATCCTCCCTCAAGCCAACCCTCAAGAACTCTGTATCCAGTTCTGCTGCTGCCCTAGCATCGACGCCAGTGTCTGGGCCCACAGAGACTGTGACCCAGCTTTCTAAGAACAGGGCCCAGGAGACACAGCAGAACTCCATTCCATCGCGTTCCTGTAACTACACTTCCTTCGACGCATCCTGCAGGAGTCCTGAGAGCTGTCACTGGACCTGACAGTAAAACAGCAAGACATCTGGCACTTTCTCATCCGGTCTCCAGACACAGAGTCCTCTGGGGCAAAGACCCTGTGGCCAGTTCATCTTGGGAAGCGGCCCAATGCTGCAGAAGTTGCCAACAGCAAGCGAATGCCTGCTCGCTCTGCTTTATCATCAAGGCCCAGGAAAATGGCCCTCAGGCACAACACTAAGCCCTAGAGGTGCCTTCGAATCTTCTATCAGCAGCAGCGTGCGTGTGTGTGAGTGGTGCGTACATATGACTCACATGGTATACAGGCCTCTGCCCCCCTCCCACATCTGCACACACATCCACCCTTGCTGATGCAGCATCCCGGGCCCCTCCCGGCCACGCTCTGTGGGAAGGAGCACCACTCTCCTGTCCAAACCTGAGCTGCCCCTGGGTGGTTGCTCTACATGGCTGAACTGGTACCCTCAGATGACCACTTCTCCTTGTGCAGACTGTCCTGCTCTAAAGGGCTTGAACCTGGAAAGCGTGAGTCATCAATCCTCGCAGGACGCAACTCCTCAATCCAGAATATGAGCCAGTTCCTAGAGAGATTTCTCTGGTCTCTCTTCCCCCACCCCCACCCCCATTACATAACGTGCTTGGCTTACCTACCCCCATGACCTTTCTCTACGGCCTTTTCAAGATCTCTTCTTCCATCTACCCACAACGAAGACTGTTTATTTGTTTAGCCCACTGGTAAGAAAAATGAGAGAGCTGTCTGCCATTCTTAGCAGGGCATAAACACTTAAAAAAAAAAAAAATGTGTCCTGTACTGAACCTTTTAACCTTTCAAAAGAAAGGCAGACATTCCATGTGAATTGACTATCACCCTATCATTGCTGAAAGACAAAATCCACTTCATCCTGCAACATCTCACATGGATCCTTCACATTCTTGGTCTGGGAGCTGAGCGGGGTGGGGGGGGTATTTACCAAGAACGTGGGAAAGGCCACCGTTACCAGTACACGAGGCACCAGCACCCATCCCTCTACCAAGATACCAGGATACTTCGTTTCAAGTTTTTCAAAAATAAATTGAAGGAACCACATCCCAAAAACTGCACACTGGAAGAACACTTTCCTAAGCAATCAAGATCAAATTTCAGATCAGATCAAAGGGAGATTGCCCAGAGAAACTGTGAAGAGAGCGAACACTGCTATCATTCTATCGAAAAGTCAAGATACGGTTCTGATTTCTTACGGGAAGTTTCCAAACAAAAAGGTCTGCCTCTTAAATTCTGAAAGCAGAACAACCCCCACCCAGCCTGTCAGGGCCAAGAAGGACCTCACCATATGGGACAGCTTCTGAAATACACAGAAAATGGGAAATGCAGGACACATGGGACAAACTGCCGTGAAACCAGCTGCCTGGGCTGGACCCGTCCTACTGACTTCGGCAGCGCCTGTCAGCTGTGACTCAGCAATGAAGTTATCGAGGCCGAACTCAAGTGGAACTGATCAGTTCGGACCTCCGGAGCTGAGTTCGACTCCACGATTCTTCAACACCCCACGTGCTCTGGATAGGTTTTCCATTCAAATATTCACTGGTTTACGGGAAGACCAGGGAAGTACAAGCATGGTCACTAGTCTTTGTCTATTCAAATCTAGCTGAAGGGGGAAGGGACGATAAAGCATTAAGTGTAACTGCCCCATCAGCACCTGGACAATTATGCACCAGGCAGGAAATACACCACCCGCGCTCTGCTTCATCCTCCTGATAACCCGGGAGACGGGTACAGGAGCAATTCTGTTTTTGCCCACAAGGAAAAGTGGAGACACAGAGAGTCCAATTTTCTCAAGGTCCCACAGCTGGAAAGTATCCGGGCAAGAATCCAGTCCCTGGTTTTTCTGTGACCGGGGCCTTTCGTGGTCACAGAACGCCTGCAGACGCTCTTCTTAGTTGCGTGGTCCGTATACCTGCCAGCCAACAAACTGAGCATGTGCACTGACTGCAGCTTTCAAGCATGAAATAGTTCCTGCCGGGGAGGTGGGGGGGCGGGGGATGGGGTAACTGGGTGATGGGCATTAAGGAGGGCACTTGGTGGAATGAGCACTGGGTGTTACATGCAACTAATGAATCACTAAATTCTACCCCTAAAACTCATAATACAGTGTATGTTGCCTAACTTAAATTTAAATAAAAAATTAAAAAAAGGAAAAGAAAAGAAATAGTTCCTGCCGGGCGCCTGGGTGGCTCAGATGGTTAAGCGTCTGCCTTCGGCTCAGGTCATGATCCCAGGGTCCTGGGATCGAGTCCCGCATCGGGCTCTCTGCTCCTTGGGAGCCTGCTTCTCCCTCTGCATCTCTCTCTCTCTGTCTCTCATGAATAAATAAATAAAATCTTAAAAAAAAAAAAAAAAAGAAAAGAAATAGTTCCTGCCAAGGAGCTCAATTCAACCTGTCTCTCTTCTCTACACACTCTTATTAGGGAGACGCCTGGCCACGTCAGGAGGAGGCGTGCAGCCCATTCCCTCCCTTTGTACAGGCCCTCAAACATCGAGCCCCCAGCATGCACGCAGATGGTTCTCCCTCGGTCTGGATCCTCAGCCATCCCCGGGTGGCGGGCAGGTGGCAGGGGAGGAGGAGCAGAGAATGTCTCCCTACAATCTACACCCCTCCCACTGCCTAACACCTGTCCCAGGTCGGGCCTTGCCTGCCCACTGGAGTTCAAATTCAGATTGAAACCAACCGCTAGGCCATCCTCTTAAGACACTTAGCCTCTGAGTTTTTTTCATCCAGACAATGACCGGTCCGCACCCTGCACACCTCACCGAACTGTGAGAAAGACTTAAAAGAGCACAGGCTCCAAGGCTTTGAAGACAAAGTCTCTTAAATTCCTGTCCAGTTTTCCTGGTACCAAATACGGTACCTCTCTTTTCTACTGAGAATTAAACAGTTAAACATTAGAGTGGCTAACTCAGAGGCCTAACCAGTAATACTGAGGAGACACGCAATAGCTCAATCAAAGATCGATGGGCTCACTTGGGTGAGGAAGTCGTAACCGAAGAGGTGGGGCTGGTGGCCCTGCGACAAGGGAGGGAGGGCCTCTGAGGAGGGACCCCATCCTTCCAGTCACCCAGACATCCTGGACTCTTCCTTCTCTCCCACCCCACACCCCACCTTCAAAATACATCCAGAGGGTGACCACTTGTAGTGGGATTGGAAGTGTCCCCCCAAATTTCACGTTGACCCAGAACCTCAGAATGGGATCTTATTTGGAAATAGGGTCTTTGCAGGTACAATTAAGGGAAGGGGAGGTCGTGCTGGATTAGGGTGGGCCCTAAGCCCAATATCTGGTGCCTTTGGAAGAGGAGAGGGCACACAAAGGTACAGGCAGGAAGAAGGCCACATGAAGACAGGCAGAGACTGGAGGGATTCAGCCATAAACCAAGGAATGCCAAGGATTGCCAGCAGCCACTGGGAGCTAGGAAGGATCTCTGCCTAGGGCCTTCAGGAGCATGGTCCTGCTGACACAAACTTCTGGCCTCCAGAAAGGAGAGAAAACGAATTTCTGTTGTCTGAAGACACTGTTTACATTGCTTTGTTATGGCAGCCAGAGGAGACGAATACACCACTTCTCAGCCCTGCACGGCGAGGGCCCTGGCTGGAGTCGCCTCCCGCCTGGGCGGTGCAGTCATCTCTCCCGGACCCCTTGCTTCCACCCTCAGCCCAGCACAGCTGCCGGAGGGAGCCTGCCAACCCCAGGCTGGGCACGCCACGCCTGCAGACGAAGCCCTCCCTCCCGTCAGGGCCACCACACTCAGGGCACCTCGGCCTTTGAGGTTGTAAGCCCACTGCTAGCTCATTCCCCCTCATACCTCTCCTCACCCCAGGCTCTGGCCAAGCAGGCCTGATGCTCCTCAGCCACGCCAGGCTCTCCCCACTCAGCACTTCTGAAGGGCTCTCCCCTCTGTCCAGAACCCTCCACCATCACTTACTCCCTCCAGCCCTTGCTCACATGTTGCCCTTCTCACGGGGCCTTCACGGCCCCACTTAACCTGCAAACCACATCCTCCACGGCACTCCCTCTTCCTTTCCTGGGCTTTTTTTCTTCCCCCCACAGCACTGAACATGTTTTAAAATAGGGCAGCTTACTGAATATATAGATTGAGGGAGAAGGCAAAGTATAAGCTCCTTGAAGGCAAGGATTTTTCTCTTTTTTCCCCCCTCCTGGCCCTGAGGCATCACCGGCACCTAGAACAGGGCCTGGCACACAGGAAGTTCTCAAACATTTGATGAAGGAGTGGACAAAAGATCAAGGGCAGGAAAGGAGGCTGACACCCAGAGGGAGCAGCAGCACCGAGCGCGGCCTGGCAAAAGCACCGATGCTGGGAAACGTTAGTGGGGCTGGCCAGGTGAGCGGGAAGAGCCGGCCTCACGGCAGCACGCTTTGCAAGTCCTTCCAGGAGGGTGGAAAATCCTAGGCGTCAGGGAGCCCCTGCAGGCCCCTGATCAGGAGAACAAGAAGAAGAAAACAAAGCAGGATCTCTTGAGCTCAGCATTACTGACATTTGGGGCTGGACAGTTATTTGGTGGGGGGGGCTATCCTGTGCACTGTCCGAGGTTCAGCAGCATCCCTGGCCTCCACCCACCAGATGTCAGGAGCATCTCCCCCCTGCGCCCACCCCGGCTGTGACAACCACAAATGTCTCCAGACATTGCCAAATGTCCCTGGCGCAGGAGGGGGGCAAAATCACCTCCACTGAGAACCGCGGAAATACAGAGCTTCGGTGGCAGTATACACAGAGTGAACCCAGACCACACTACCCGTAAGGGCCAGGCAGGTGACAAACACGAGTGAGCTGGCCAGGTGCAAGGTAACAGAATGACAGGGACCCACCCTGCGGAACAAAGCACATGCTCCTTCTAAGAGGGGCAGCCACTGTCCTGTTCGGGCCAGCCCTTGCTTGCCCTTGAAGCCCAGAAGGGCCAAATCGCTCCATTTTTTTTTTTTTTCAAGTTAAGGTGCCAATTCAGATTTTTACACTGAAATATGGCAAGTTTTAAAAATATAGTATGTGCTGCACAAAACACACCCGTAGGCCAGGTTTTGCCTGGAGGCCACAACTTTGCAATCTCTGGCACAGAATCTCTTGCAGGAGGTCAGCCACGAGGGGACAGGGGTCCACACTGGGCCTGTGAGCGTGGGGCTAAAGAGAGGGCCCAATCCCAGAAACTTCAGGTGAAATCAGAGAAACACAGCATGACAACTTCCCAAATTTTACTAACACGCAGGCCTTTCCCACAGGGCAAAGTAAGAGCCACAGACTTTGGAGAGTCTCTTAAAGATGGAAAGAAATCCAGGAAGTCCTTTCCTTAGATCTCAAAGGCGCCGAAGCCTGTGCACACGTGATCCTGGACAAAGCCGAGGCCTCTGCCTCCTTACACTGGTCGTCACCAGCCCGGCCATCCTGGTAGACCCTTCCCTGTCAATCCATCCACTAAAACCACCAGCCAAGGAGCAGCCAGATCGTGATCAACTTCTCCAGGTACTGAGCAATGTCACTGTGCGGAACGAGAATACTTCCTGCTGCCCCAAAAGGTTCAGCCACCCCCAGACTCCTGCTTGTGATCATCTGGAGCTAGAAGGACCCCTACGGCATCCTTCAAGCTGCTCTCTCTGTGATACAGACACCTGGGGCTCAGTAACTGTTAACGTAAGCATCTTGAGGCCTGCTGGAATCAGAGCTCAGGTGGGTCCACAACCTCAAACCCACCACGTGTGCTCTGTGTCGTCTAGACACCACCTACCATCCCAGAGCGGAGTAACCAGGAGAAGGATGCTCCCACCACACATACCATGGTGTTGCTCTCAAGGCAATGTGCCCCCATCTAACGTTAGACTGGGACAAAAAGCAACAAAGCTCTGAGTGACACCTCCATTTCTGGACAGGCTTACTGGAAGGGACGCCAGCTTTCATTGCCCCATCTATAAACTAGGGACAGTGACTTCCTTCCAGCACCGTCATCTTCCCAGAGAAAGTTCTCCTATAAACAAAGCATGTGCATTATCGTAATGAAGTAACAGCGTCCCCAGTGTGGTGCTCCATCAACAATGGACACACAGGCTGCTGCCCACACGTTTGCATCGAATTCTGGTCAAGGTCACTGGATAAAAGGTAAAACAGAGCCCCCTAATCTCACTTGCCACACAGTTTTGCTGGACATGAATAAAACAACGGACTCTCTGGCAGAGGAAGGAGGAAGCTGGAGTAAGCAGGGGAAGGGAGGGAGAGGGAGGAGTAAGGTGGATACTGGAGGCAGCAGACTCCAGGGAATTGATGGCCAGGCCCCATGGAGCCTCACAAGACCCCACAGGCAAAGAATCCCTCCTCCGCCTTCCCTTCTCCACCCACAGGCGATAGGCACCATCCATGGTGACTGGGTTGGAGATCCAGCCTTCACAACCAAGCCTGATTCTCCCTTCACCCAACCTCCAAGTAGTGGTTGCAAAGAGACCCACATACGCACACTAAACACAGTCTGGACTGGGTCCCAAGGCACGGGAACACAGAGAACTCAAATGGCGCCAGAATTCAGAGAAGCCAAGGAACCAATGGGAACCATGGACTGGTCTCTCCCAAATGTGTTAGACTGGGCCTCCCAGAACCGGGTTACCCTGATTTGTGAGCCGATTATTCAGAGAAGAATCCGGGGTCTGAAGGCATCTCAATGACTTGGCCATGTGAAAACACTGTAAATCAAGCGGGCAGACACTTCGCAGACAGACTCCACATGCATAGTTACAGAAGGAAGAGTGTGGGCTGTGCCCAATCCCAGCGCCCTGGAGTCATATGTGCCCCCGGAGCATGGGCACGGGGAGTCCCTGCCTTCCCGCCCCCACCCCCAGCACATTCCCAGCCCCTACCGCTCCCTCAGACACCCGCCCATCTCCTGGAGATGAGACACTCTTTGCCTGTCTCCCACATATGATTTCCTCATGTATCCATTTTTAAGGAACAAACTTTTTTATGGAAAGAGGAGGAGAAAGTTCCCACATGCAGAAAATTCACACCCCGGGGAGGAATGAAGAGAGGGTCATTTAGCACTTGTTGAAAGAAGACAAGTACAAGAGCGATTACGAAGAGAAGAAAATGCTTTGTTGGCTATGAAAGTTAAACAGGAGGACCATCTCCCCATTGCCACCCCGCCCTGCTCCTGCTCGTGCCCCCAGCCGGGAGGCAGCCACTGGCCCCGCACACCACACAGTGGCGGACCCCCAAGGTAGGGGAGGGCCTGGGAAGGGGAGAGAGCTCCCCTGGTCGTTTGCAGGAGCTCCACCTCTGGGAATGGATTTGATGTCAAGTGTCAGCACGTAAATTGCTATTGGCTTCTCAATAAGCAGCAGGAGTGAGCTAAGTGTTTCCCTGTATTGTGCGGGCTCTCACGGACTCAATACGGGAGTATTGACAGCACAATCACACCGTAATCCAGGCTCCACTAATACCTACACTTCCTCAATGAAAATACACTTTCCGCTTGGACATCAGCCCATTAGCTTTGGGCTGGACTCTCCGGCCTCCCTCCTCCCCCCAGCCACCCCTGGGCCCTGCGACTGGCATCTCGCCCCCGAACACCCTGGCCAATGTGAACATCCCAGCCAGCACACTGTCAGGGCCCAACCAAAAAGATAAACAGTCCGAGACCTCCAGGAAAAGGCCTGGACTCTCCATCTATAAATCACCAGTTGGGAAGGAAAGAAAAGTGATCCAACTCTTTAAGGATAAAGATCTCAGCGGTCGCGGAGGAAAACTGATGGTCCCTTCCAAAGCAAAAGATGTTTGCTCCGGGAAGATGCATGCCTTCAAGTCTGCAGAGAGTCCAAGAGACTCAAACTTCACCCAGCCCAACAGAGAAAGGAGACAAGGTACACAACCCCCGGAGAAGCTCTCGCGATCACACTGGGCACTAGGTCTATATGAGGAAGAGCCCCACGGCCTAGCAGCCTCAGGTAGGCTTACATTCCGGAGCGTCTGCTGACTTCGTGATAAGCGCTGTGTAAAACGCTAGCCATTTTCATCCACTTTCACTTGATTTCCCGAACACCCCGGAGCAGGCAAGGGGCAAGATTCTATTACACAGACCAGTGAAACAGAGAAAGTGACTTACCCAAGGTCACATAACTAGTTGGCAGTTGGTCTGAGATTAGAAGCTAGACTAGGGGTTGGCAACCTTCCCCTGTCAAGAAGCAGGTAAACGTTTTCGGCCCTGCGGGCCACGTGGCCTTTGCACTAGCTACTCAGCTCTGCCCATTGCCAAGTGAAAGCTGCCGGAGACAACACGGAAACGGACAAGCCTGGCTGTTCCCCGATAAAACCTGATTTTCACCAATTCTCATATGTCACAAAATATCACTCTTCTTTTGACGCCCCCCCCCCAACACACATACCACCACCACCATTTAAAAACGTAAAAACCGTTCTGAGCTCACAGACCATATAAAAACAGGCCTCCGGGCAGTGGTTTGCCAATCCCCAACCACTGGGGGACTGGTCAATGTCTAGAGCTCCACAACGGCAAAAAAAAGACAAATCGGGGCCATTCTCTAGCTTAGTGCAATTTTAACAATCAGCCCGGTCCAACCGCTTGCCACCAAACCCCAAACATAAACCCCAGCCCCCAGGAGTCCGACGGCAGCACTGCCGCACACCCGTAACACACGGACGTAGTCTGAAGACGTCAGTAGAAACGCTGACTTTTTATGAGCATTTCTGCACAAATTTCAAAGTTAAGAAACTCCACAAACACATGGCGCATGCCTGAGCCGCTGCTGGGTTAAGATGCTAACTGCACGAGGCGTTCCCAAAAACCAGCACAGGAAGATTCCTTAAATCCAGTGTTAGGGGGCTGGGGGGGGCGGGGCGCGTTGACACCTGGCCCCTCCCTCACCAAGAGAGAGTTTGGGTCTGTGTTCAGTTAAAAAAAAAAAAAAAAAAAAAAAATCTGGCCAGAAAGGGGTTAATGCCCTTCCCGGACTGTGATCTGATAAATGGCTGTGCAGAAAGCAGGTTCCCTCACTTTGAGATATGATGTCACTAACCTTTATTGATCCACTATCAGAGAACTTTGCTTATCTCTCGCCCGTGATATACTGCCCCTCCTGTGCTCAACTAGTGTTTAATACACTGCCGGGTGCCCCGCACTCCTCATCGCTCAACACTATGGAGCGAGGCTGCCACGGGGGACAATATTTTATAGCCAGGCCTTGCCAGGACAGAAGACGCCCTGCGACCGTGGCGAGGGAAAGACCCACTTGCCTCGGCCTTCCGGCTGCAGGTCCCACGTGCACCTTGCCCGTGGGCCAGGGGACGACGCATGGGGCCGGGCCCGAGAGCTTCTCCTGTTTCTTTTTTAAAGCAGCGCAGGCGCCAAGACCCCCTTCTTCTACCGTGACAAGACAACTGGCAGCCCGACGCGTTCGTGTGGCAGGACGCAGGCACCTCCGAGTCAAACCTCCTGTTCGAGAAACGAGCTTCCTGCCTTCCCTTTCCACGGTCGCGAGACCTCCGTCCGCCAAAAGGTGGAAAACACCGTCCACCAAGGTGCCGGACGGTCATTCAAGAAGAATCGTGCCAGAAAGGAGGCCGGAGAACAGATTCCCAAAGGTAACAGGGTTCCGGGGCTGGGGGCAGCGGGATGCTGAAGCTGCCCCACACTGGATTTGGGGTTGTTCTCCCCTCTCCCAAGCCGTATGCAAACTGTGAGGCTCAGCCTGCGCCCCACCCATGGGCCGGGGAGTCAGCAAGCGCCCACACACAGGGGAAGACTATTACAACCGAAGGCACGCAGCTGGAGTCTGCACCCCGTCCCACATCTAGCGCCTCAGAGGGGCTCCCCCCTCCACGGAGACCCCAGCTGCCCCTGGAGGAGCCCTCGGACACACCAGCTACTCCCCGTGCCATCCCTGCAAACAGAGGCAGGGGCAGCCAGGAGAAGTCAGCACGCCCTTCCACTGCCCCAGGGCACCCAGAATTTGCCTAATTGAACATTAACAAGTTGCTACAATAAAGTTCCTCTGTTGTGAGCTAGAAACCTTTTCGGCAACAACAACAGAAGTCTTGTTACAAACTGCTCTCAAAGCCAGGCCTCAGCCTCGACAGGTGTGAACAAGATTTAAACACCTCCTACAACACAATGCAATCCAAACAAAGGGGAAAGTCAATCCCAACCTCCTGGGGTTTCTCCTTGTCTAACATCTCCTTCACTCACTCAGCCCAAGGGAGCCAAGGGAAGCGTGGAGAGGCTATCTCCGGCCCGAAGCAAGGAGACCTAACCCACCCTGAAGGAGATTTCCTTCACCGCCTCAGGCACGCCGCCATCTTAGCTGCCCTCTGCCAGTTCTGCAAGGCCTGGGCTAAGAAGGGGAAGCCACTCAATGCCTCCCACCTGGTCTTGGGCCCCCATGCACCTTCCACTCTCCCCCCTCAACTCAGCCAGCTGATGAACCCCTTGGCAAGCTTCCCACATTACCTGACCTGAGCTCACCATCAACCCTCCCACTTGAGAGGTGAAGAGAGGGAGAAGACAGAGGAATACCAGAAATACTCCCAGGGAACAGGGTCTACATTGTTCTTTCTACTAACTGGGACATAGGCACTTCCCAACACTTCCTTCCTCACAGTGCTGGAGAATGGGACTCCAGGGCTGAATGTTTTGTTTTAAAAAAAAAACTTTGAGGGGTGCCTGCCTAACTCAGTCGGTAGAGCACGTGATTCTTGATCCCAGTGTTGTGAATTCAGGCCCCATAGTGGGTGTGGAGCCTACTTTAAAAAAAAAAAAAATTGAATAACGCTCAAGGTAGAAACACATTGAAGTGTGTGTTGGACAAGGGAAAGAATTATCCCTCCCATTGATTTTTTTGCTCTGGAGTATTAGAGAGAACAGAGCATTTATCTGGAGATTTCTTCTCAAAGCCAACCACATAAACGGGACTTGAAAGGAGCTTATCAGAGGAACGATCTGCCCAAACCACCACGGCGGAAAGTGGGCATCCCGGTAGGGAACTCTATGAGCCCCATTGTTCCTGCAGGGACATCTTTAAGCTGTTGTTATTGTTACTCAACTTCAAACCAGTAAGCAAGAGGCAGAGAGGGGAGTGACAAAAGGGGCACCGTGGGCAAAAGTTACAACGGACAAAGCAATGGATTCTCTCTCCCGCTTTCCCCTGCTCCAATGAGAATGCAGCATGCCTCCAGTCATTCGTATCTTGGGCAGCCCCTCTGATCTCTTCTTTTCCACAAACTCTCAAGTGTTTCTTTCTTTTTAAGTGACAAACACAAATAACCCAGCTTTTAATTAAAACAAAACAAAACAAAAACTCCCATTTTCTTCCAGTGCAAGAGAAAGACTGTCCGTCAACAATGTTTAAAAGTGAGAGACAGTTGGGGCACCTGGCTGGCTCAGTCACAAGAACGTGCGACCCTTGATCTCGGGGTTGTGAGTTCAAGCCCCACATTGGGTGTAGAGACTACTTGAAAAAAATAAAACATTTCTTTAAAAAGTGAGAGACAGGGGCGCCTGGGTGGCTCAGTCGTTAAGCGTCTGCCTTCGGCTCAGGTCATGATCCCAGGGTCCTGGGATCGAGCCCCGCATCGGGCTCCCTGCTCCGCGGGAGGCCTGCTTCTCCCTCTCCCACTCCCCCTGCTTGTGTTCCCTCTCTCGCTGTGTCTCTGTCAAATTAATAAGTAAAATCTTAAAAAAAATAAATAAAATAAATAAAAAGTGAGAGACAGTCATAAAAGACACCAGGGTAGCTCCAACAGCGGCTGCTCTCAACTTTATCGCCAAACTTGGAGCAACTCCAAGGGTAAGAGCAGCCTTGCAGAGTTGCTATAAGATGTATGTAACCACCTTGATGGAATTTGTTTTCCAGAAATTTTTTAGTAATGAACCTGTGGCATGAACACAGATCCCATACAAGGAGCTAACCTGGTTCATTTTCCTCCACACTCCCCTTTCTAAAGCAAAGCAAACGCCCCCAACCCCATGGAAGGACAGCAGTCCCCTGGTAAAACAACAACAAAAAAAACGGTTCTAAGGCTCAAGTCCCCTTTCCAGGTAGCTGGGAGGATGTAATTGGTGAGGCAGGAGATTAGAAATATCGGCAGCCTCTAAGTAAGACTTTAATTTACTGGCAGATCAATAGAGCCGGGGTTATATTGGCAAAGTGTCTACAGCTCTATTGACTCACGCAATGCCTCTTATCAATTTATCAGAAATCTGGAAGTCAGAAGATATTGTTTGAAGGGAAAAGAGGAAAAAAAAAAAAAGAAGAAGAAGAAGAGACAGAGACAGGGAGCGTGAGACAAGAGCCTGAGAAGTGAGAAACCGGGGTCTCCAATGACAAACTTGGTGCGAAGAGTTTTATTACGGACGTGTCTCCTGGGAAGAAGGCCGACATGATGTAATTCAGAGTTCACTTGTCCCCCCCTTACACAGCTCCCTCAGTCTTCTCCTGCCATTGCATTATCCATGAGCCTTGCATTCTGGGGGATGAGAACCCTACCAAAGCAGCGGGCTGCTTGTTTCCACAAGAAGCAGCTCCTTGGGGCGCCTGGGTGGCTCAGTTGGTTAAGCGACTGCCTTCGGCTCAGGTCATGATCCTGGAGTCCCTGGATCGAGTCCCGCATCGGGCTCCCTGCTCGGCAGGGGGTCTGCTTCTCCCTCTGACCCTAACCCCTCTCATGCTCTCTGGCTCTCATTCTCTCTCTCTCAAATAAATAAATAAAATCTTTAAAAAAAAAAAAAAAAAAGAAGCAGCAGCAGCTCCTTCCTTTGGGTTCCTGTCAAAGTTGTGGGTAATGCACATGTGCATCCCCCAGACCTTTTTTTTTTTTTTTTTTGGCATTCTAGTGCCTCTCTCCAGCTCCACCTTAGCCTTAGCCTCTCTTCCACAAATCCATACAAGATTTTAGGGAAAAAGGAGATTTATCCCAGTGCCTCAACACTCTCAGGAGGTCAAGAAGGGTTTATCAGACTAACAATGGCACCTGATCTCAAAAACTATGAAGAAAATATGTTCAAGTTCTATAAACAGAAGTCATGCATGAGTTTTCACAAATAATTAATCTTCATTTGAAAAGGGTTTTTGAAACATCCCAGGTAGCAGACCAAAAAAAAAAAAGGGAGGGGGGAAGTTACCATTAACACTTCATCAAACCTCAATGTCCACACCAATGAAGGAAGGACACAGGAAGACAAAGTTCCTGAGTATTTCTATCAGACAACTCTAGGGAGCAGGTCGTGAAGACATAGAGGATCTGGAGCAATCCAGTTACTGGGAGGCCGAAGGAAAAGCGATTTTACTTGGTTGGGAGGAACCACAACCTGCTTTTGACAATCCATTTTGGTTCCTGCCTCATACAACAAATTTCTGCTTAATTGCTGTTTTGCATTTCGTTGAGACATCGAGTAAACAGTACTTAAGTGTTTCCAGACAAAAACAATAACTCACTAATGACTAAGGCACTGCTAATTAAAATGCCCCTGTGATGGCATGACTGGACTCCGAGCCACCACAGCGAACAGAGAGAACTGCCCGGGCCTTGAACGCACGATCCAGAAGGTGAATGGACTGAGGGATGATGCCCCCCTCCTTCCCCCGCAGGTCACAGTGGTCCTCTGGCTGCAAAGAAGGGCGCCCTTGGGGGCGCCTCGGTGGCTCAGGCATTAAGCGTCTGCCTTTGGCTCGGGTCATGATCCCAGGGTCCTGGGCTGGGGCCCCGCATAGGGCTCTCTGCTCAGCAGGAAGCCTACTTCTCCCTCTCCCACTCCCCCTGCTTGTGTTCCCTCTCTTGCTGTGTCTCTATCAAATAAATAAATAAAATCTTTAAAAGAAAAAGAAGAAGAAAAAGAAGAAGGGCGCCCCTGACTGCGACCGGTTGGGAGAAGCGTGGAGGAAGAGGTGGGAGTGGGGAAGTGAGGGCACTGGGATTTCAGAGGGAATACTTGCTCCCTAACAGAACGTGCACTCTGGAACCTTGTGGAAAAAGTGACCCCGTGTGGCCCTCAACACTTTGAGTTCCCATGTTCCCCTGAGGAAAAAAAACAAATACCAATGTCCCACCCTGGCAAGGGTGAAAGCAAAGAGATGTGCCACACTGACCAAACAGATCCTTCGCCACACTTCTTATTGGGGGGGGGGGGTCCTAAAGCCTAAGTTCCTAATTATCCTTTAAACAAGAAGACGACAGGCAAAATGAAACAGAGGTATACTACACCACCTGGTCAGTGCTAAGGTCTTAGTTTAACCAAAGAGTCAAAATCCACAAGCACATTTGACAAACTAAGGGGAACACAGGAAACTTTTCTCCCTCCCCAAACAAGAGATCAAAACCACCAGACTTCTCCCTTCAGAGAAGCTTTCCTCTCTGCGCTCTTCAACTTTCAGTCCTACAGATAGGGGCCTCCCAACATCACTCTTTAAATCAGAACCAAGGGGAAAGAACAAGGAGTCCGGCCCTAGTCCTGGCTGGGGGCTTGCAGAGGGCTGTATCTTCCTCCTCGGGGCAGGTTAGAGACCTGCCCGTTAGCCCTGGGAGAGGGTGGGGAAAGTCACTCACACCGCAGGGGTCCAAAGCCCATCTGCATTCAGACACGGATCCTTTAGGGATATAAAATCGGAGAGGCTGAACTGTTTACAGTCACCTAAATGCTGAAGTGTACTAATCAGAGACCGAGTAGAGGGGTTTCCAGGCAGGGCAATGGCCAGACAGTCCTCAGTGCTGGGGGGAAGTTGGCGCAGGATGGGGAAAGGGGAGGAAGGCGGACACTGTCACTTCTCGGGGCTGAAGGCGAGGAGCAGGCCAGGCTTCCCTTTCCACCCCCACTGCTCCCCCCCGCCACCCAGGCCTGAGCCCTCCTTGACCCCTCGTAGGCCATCTCGATTTCCTCCCCAAGGCCATGGAAGGTTGGAGACAGTGGGACGGCAGAGGGGGAGGGGAGGACTGCCACACTCAGCCCAAACAAACCCGGCACAGCCTTTTAAACCACCAGCTCAAGCCAGGGGACCATCCCCTCCGTGGAAAGGGAACCTGCGCCACCAGGTATCACTTTGCTGCCCCCCCCCAACAGGGTCCCCTGGAGCCCTGCGTGCACCTCCACACAGCCCATGGTGGCCTTCGAGGGAGGAGGACGCTGGAAGAGGAAGGGCCCTGCCAAGAGCGTGTGGAGAAAGGGGTTGAATTCCCCTTGTCTGGCGGAGGAAGAAACTTCCCTCTCCGTCCAGGCGGGGTGGGGGGCGCCTGGTGCGCAGCAACTATTGTCAGAGAAGTGCGTCCCAGGGGAGCCCACCCCCTCCCTCCAGCTTCCAGCCACCACCGCCCCCCACCCCCGGGGGCTGGGCCGACGGGAACTCGGAGCCGCTGGATATCCCGGCGCAAGGCCTGACCAGAGCCTGGAGAACAGGAACGGTTTCAACTTGACTGGGGAAGAGGGGGGGGGTCCTGGCACTCTTTTTAAATGCAGATTTGAACTTTTCACCCGGGGTCAGACAGCTGCGCTACTTCGTCCCCAGCAGAGGCCGGCGCCGGGGGCCACTCAACCTCACACTTTCACAGTTTTTTTCCTGCCTGTCGAAGGAATCAGATACCTCCCTCCCTAAAACCCCGAACCCACACCCACCTCTCAGCTTACCGGGGGCACAAATCCCACCCTTGTCCCCCAGGAGGCCCTGGAATCAGCGGAGGCTGGCTGTGTGCCCTGGGCACAGCACTGCTGAGGGGAAACTGTGCTGATCCCGAGCATCGAACTAAGGAATGCTAAGATCAATAGTGAGAAAACCCCAGTCCTTCCCGGGGCCTCTGAACGAAGATGCATCCTCTGTGGGACTCGCTTTACCACTGCTCTGTTAGCAGAAGCCAGGGGACAGCTTTCCCTGCTACTTTACTCGAAGAGCTGTAAAGGTAGCAGGACCTAAGCCACCTAGCTTTGAGAAGAAGTCACTTCATAAATGAACAGGGAAAAATATTAACAGCCTATTAAAAAAAAAAAAAAAGGTCCAGGGGCGCCTGGCTGGCTCAGTCAGTAGAGCATGTGACTCCTGATCTCAGGGTCGTGAGTTCGAGCCCCACATGGAGGGGCGGGGGGGGGGGGAGTCTGCTTAATTAATTAATCAGTTAATTAATAATTTTTTAAAAAGAAGCTCTGTTCTCATTTTTAAAAAAAAGTCTAGACTGGGGCTTCTTGTTTCTACCACATCGCTTATCCTCACGTGCAAGGTGGTTTCTGATTTTTCCTTATCACCCTCTGTCCCTCCCTTTCACCTCCTGCAACTAGAGATGTCCACCGGCCCCAGACTAGAGAAAGGAATGTTATGTGCATGCCATTAAGATACTGTGAGAAATGAGAAATCCAAAATGAACACTAGGGGAAGAAAAGGAGAAGGGCGTTCTGGTTGGGACTGGTGACCTGGTCAAGAGCAGTAGCTCCTGCACCTTACAGCTGGGCAGCACTGCAGACTCCAGAAGGAAGGCCCCTCCACGCGACAAACCACACCTGCCAACCACAGCTGCCCGGCACGCTAGCCAGGAAGCCCGCGTGCCATGAGAGCGGAGAGTGCGAGGCTTACCCACTCACCCGAGGTCCTACATCCACACCCAGTCCTGCCACTGTCCAAAGCAGGAAGAGTGTTGTCCTCAACACACCCCCTCTCCCACCAGGGTCTGGCCCACCTTGCGGCCACTGCTGGGATTCTTTGTTTGGAAAAGCCTTCGAAACTGGGCGGATACCTCCGCTTTCCACCTGTACATTTGGGCGGCGGGAAGCAATTTACAAAACGTGTGCACGACAATGTCCTAGTTTTGCCTCCTGAAACTGCGTGCAGTCTCAGCCTGTGCCCCTGAATTCCAGTAAACGGAAGCAGCTGGTCACAAGGGACCACGGGTGACTCAGCCCCATCAGTGGAATGCATTGGAGGAGAGCAGAGCAGCATCCTAAGTCAGCCCTGCCCGGTCCGATAGGGAGCCACTAGCCCCTGTGGCTACCGAGCCTGCAAACTGTGGCTAGTCCTCAGGGGGATGTGCCGGAAGTAGGAAACACACAGGATTTTTTTTTAAGAATGCAAAATGCCTCATTAATAGTTTTCTTGATCTTGATAACACGTTAAAATGACACCATTTCAAGTATACCGGGCTAAATACAATATCGAAATTATTTCACCACTTTCTAATTGTTTAAATGTGGCTACTGGAAAATTCGAAGTTAGCCATGTGACTCGTACTGTGTTTCTATCTCGAACAGTGCTGTCCTAGAACCTCAGTCTGCCTTTCAACTTCTGATTCAACCAAGAGCTCAGTGTCCTTCAATATAACTGAGACAGAATTTTTCTGGTCTATTTTGAACATCCCCCTAAAGCTACAATGTACCGACTCCCAAGTGATACTTCTAATTGCCCCGAAAATTCTTAGTATCCAAATAACCCACTGCCCAACTGCAAGTATAAGTTAAGGAGGAAAAAAAAAAAAAAAAAAAAAAGGTGGAAGGTCAGGTCAGGTGTCTATCAGAAGCTAGACAAGGTCAGGGGCATGGTGCACCTCTTCCAAAACATCATCAATTACTTCTGAGACCAAAAGTGAGCTTTAAAAAAATATTGATAAGAAGTTGTTTGTTGTGGTTTAATGCAAGGATTGCCTATGACAAGCCTTGCCTGATAATACTCCAGCTTGATTTCTTACTGTCAAAAGCGGAGTCCCCCCCTTTTAATTGCCCTCCCCATCCCATGAAATATGCCCAGCAGGAGCCTGGTACCCACCCCACCCCCCCCCCCCCAGTATACAGACACTTTAAAATGGGGAGAGAAGGGGGAGGAGAAAGTGCCCATCCTACCACTAGGGATCACAGGCCAGTCTCATTTCTCCATGTAAATGAACTTTTTAGCCACCTCCTCAAAGAAGAAAAGCTGCACAGATGCGGAAGGCCCGTCCTGGGGCACACAATTACAGCCATTTGCATTCCTCCAGCAGCAGGATTAACACAGGAATGTGCTTTGCAGCTTTGTGGGGGGAAAAGGAGTTTAGGAAGAAAGGAATGGGGGGTACTGCTCCCTGGTCTGTCCATCCGAAGCTCTAGGACACACTTCCACCTCTCTGAGAGTCAGAAAGTGGAAATAACTCCTGCTCAGGCTTTCTAAAGAGGGGGAGGTTGAAAAGGCCAGGGAGGGGGGAGCAGGCGGCGGGAGGCGGGAGGAAGGGGGACCGCGGGAGGGAGGGGGGCCGCGGGCATTAAGGGAACTGCCCCTCCTGGTGCTTTGATCCCCTCGGTCGCTAGGAGAAACCAACTTTTCTCCTTGGGTTAATCAAAACCAAATTACTCAGGAATGTGGCAGGACAGGTCTGAGCTTCCAGGTCCCTTTGTCTTTGAGGATTTAAAATGAAAAAAATAAATTTTTTAAAGCAGATGGCAGTGGCTTAGAGGATAGGTAAAGTGAAAAGTCTGAAGGAACCTGGGACCACATCCCCCACCCTCAAAACAAACAAACAAAAAAGATACCTGTAAACGTACTCCAATCTATCCATAAGTTATTTTTGTAATTAAGTCCAAAACTCAGAAGAACTTCCCATTTTATCCTTTACTGCCCCTCAAGAAAAGACTCCCCCCACCCCACCCCACCAAACTATACCTTGTCAAACTGCAAATAAGAAACCATGCAGGGATTTAACAACACCCAAGTGCCACGACCCGGTTATAAAATGTATTATTAAAAGCAAAGTCCCCCGTAGCTGAAGAACACACTTTTTCCAAGCACAAAGCATGGGAGTATTCTGTGGTGCAAGGTGCTTCCTAGGGAATACTGGGGTAGGAAGGTGAGCAGCCAGTCGCTGTTCCAATGCATCCATCGAATCAATGGTGGCTTTGTAAGCTTTGGGATCTCTTTAAACTAGAAGAAGGGCAGCGTTTAGGGACCGGCTCAATGCAGGGATGAAAGAGTACCAGGAGTGACAGAAGACACCACTACGTATCTGCTGTCCAGAAAAAGCTAGGATCTCACCACCCAAAGTGATCCTGTCTGGTAGGAACGTGTGCTGGGTGTGCTGGACGGCCCAGAGACACTGTTTCAATAACTGGAGAGGCAACAGGAAAAGGCTGACCTCGGAGATGAAAGAAACCCAGGGGCCGGAGCTATATCAAGGCCTCCACACCTCCTCCCTAGCTCACACCTTTGGCAGGCTTGTGGCCCTGGTGGGAGGTGTGGCCTCACGCTGCAATACCCCAGCTTACGTTATTATTAGGGACAGCTAGGAGTGAGGTGTCCCAAGGCACTCGGTCGCAGAAATAAATAGCTCCTTGTGCATTATAAAATGTCGCTCTGCTTCCCTGAGAAACCTGATGAGCCCCCACTGTCCCCCTCCAAAAAATGATAAACAGAGCACCAACCAGTTAAGCTACAGAGCCTGGACTCCACAGATAAAATGAGGCCAACACACAGGCCTGACGACCAGCTCACCATAAATTGTAACTGGCCCCAGGCCTGCGATTATCTGGGAGGTTGCACTAAAGTAACTTTTAAAATACTCTTCACCTTATCTTCAGGCCCAGTCAAACACACACATACATCACCCGTCTTAGATCTCTGCCATTAGTGTTCCATTTAGACTTTCCAAAACAAGGTCATCCCAGTAGGCCCTTGCCCTGTTTCCGGTCACAGCTGCGGACTTTCACCCCCTTCTCCAACAAAAGGGGCCTTGTACACAAAATTAACCCGAACCATTAGTCTGTGCGGTGTGAGAGAGTACATTGAGCCCTCAGAATATTTACCCTCCTTCCAGGCCCGGTCCAGGGTACTGCCCAGAGGGCCTCCCCCACGGAGGGGAGGCCGGGGGAGCTTCCCCCAGAGATTAGAGGCCCAGCTCCCTCCATGCTCCTGCAGCTGCGCAGTCAAGGCCTACTTTTCGGAGAATAAACATAAAGCCTTCATTTTTTTTTTTTTTTTTTCCTTTAAGAAAGAAGGAAAAAAACCTTCTCCCAGACTCAGTAGAACATGGCTTGATTTCAGGGCTGACAAGGGCTGGAATCATCCTAGATATTGCTGAGCTGTCCAATAGGGTAGCCACCACCAGAATCATGCCAGGGCTGAGCTGTCCAATGGGGTAGCCACGAGCCACATACAGCTCCCGAGCGCTGGAAATGCAGCTGGTCCCAACTGCTGAAACAAGAGCGTCATGGCGATACTGCGGGGGGCATAAAATAGATGTATATGTTATATATTTCAAGATTTTTTATTTCTAAGTAATCTCTATACCCAACGTGGGGCTCGAACTTACAACCCCGAGATCAAGACTCGCATGCTCTACCGACTGAGCCAGCCAGGCGCCCCGATTTTAGACTTCATTCCACCTGCTTTTTTTTTTCCTACTTTTTGTTAACATGACCGCTAGGAAACATACCATTACATATAGGGCTTGGGTTCTATTTCCGTGGGACAGGGCTCCAGAGGACAAAAATGATAAAGCCTCAAACACGAGCCCATTACCATGCCCTAAAAAGAAAGGGTCTTAATTTTCAAATGCTAAAAAGACCAGAAAATTAAGCAAATGGCAACACCTGATATCTCTGGGTCAGAGGCTGGTCAACCTGTCTAACTTGGGGGAGGAAGCAGGAATCTGCCATCTTTTTTTATCCATGAGAAATAAATGTAATCTCTGTCCCAGTGGTTCTCAAGCTGGGGTGATTCTGCCTCCCCAAAAGACAGTGGGCAATTCCTAGAGACATTTTTGTTTGGGGGGGGGTGGGATATGTGTACTACTAAATGGGGAGAAGTCAGGGATGCCCCCCAACAAAGAATTACCCAACCCCAAATGTCAACAGTGCTCACACATAAGCAGGAAGCAACTAGAGCTGAGATCCACTCGAGCACATTTCAATACTCAGGTTTCCAGGGGCAGGGGGCTGGAGGGTGAACCCCTTCGCAAAATGGTTTCTCTGTATGCTCAGGAGTGGTAACAAGATTTAGTGGTATAAACAATGTGGGCACGTGAAAATAATAATAATAATAATAATAATAATAATAATAATAATAATAATAATGTTAAAACAACAGTCACTTTCTCACCAGACTGAGGACTGAGTCTCAAGGGTTGACAGGTCTGGGTAGCTCTGTTTTTCAAACTAGTAGGTAAAAAATGGGGTTTAAAATTCAGAGCATTGTGAGCCAGATCGCCCTGCATGGAAAGGGACACCACTCATGGAGGATTTCAACTGGGCCAGCCACTTGCATGCCCACCCTGAGGACAGAGAGGTTCCAGTGATGGGCGACAGAGCAGCAAGGAGCTGAAATCAGACCTGCAGGGACAGGAAGGGGACAGGGCAAGGGACGGAGGAGGCCAAGACAGGAAGAGTGCAGGGATGAATGAGAACAGTCCCCTTCGCAGAGCCAGGCTGGGAGGCAGAGCAGGAGGGGTGGGGGTGGGGGGGAGGCACATGATAATTAACTCAGCAAGTTGATAGTATTTGCATATAAATGCCTCCACAAATCACTACGAACAAGCCAGGACAAGGCAGGCCTATTAGCATATACAAGCCAGCCCGGGAAGGCCTCTCTAGGTGGGTCATTGAGTGGGCTGCTCACTTAGAAGGCCGCCTGCCAGCTTTCAGGGGGCAGGGTGGGGGGCACGTGAGGGGAGGGCTGGGGAGGATGAGGACGCTATGTCTATTTCACTCCTAAACACGTTTAGTTGCAGGATGTCAAAAAGAGTTGGCCTTATTCCCAGCCCATGAGGGAAGAGCCGAAGAAATGCTGGACCTTTGAGTTTATTTCTTCCAGGGTGCTGGGTAACAAAAGCTAGCAGAGGCCACCAGCCGCAACAAAAGAAACACAAAGGAAAAGCATATGGGGATGGGCACCATCATTTGTGGTGAGGCTACTCAACATGCTAAGTGCTGTGAAGATGGTTTTTCTCCTGAATTGAATTCCCCCTATAGATGGGAAGCGTGTGTTGTGCCCATTTTAGAGACGAAGGAAGTAAGGCTCGGAGAGGTTCAATGACTGGTCCACAGTCACACAGCTAGGCCAGACCAGAGCAGGGCTTCAGGTCTGGGATCCCGGCAGACGGGTACAGGCTAAAGCAGAGTGAAGAACAGGAGCCGGCTCCCCCCAGAAGTAGGCTCCTTTGATTCACCTCTGCTTCTCCCACAAAACCGAGCGTGAACAAAAGAACCCCCCTTATGAGGGCTGGTTCATAAGCTGCTCTCTGATCCTGAACTGACCTCTCCCCAGTTTTACTGTGTAATTACCTCATTCCTTCAACCAATGAGGAAGACTGCACCTCCCTCCCATTAGACACTGGGGAGTCTGCGCCAGGATTTCCTCTATTCGCCAATTTCTCCCCTGTCCGGACAATTGTGATAGCTTTCCCGGCAAGGGCAAAATAAAGTGACGGTCCTTTCCCCAGATGTAGGGGTTCTCCACTTTCCCTAAAGACACCTCTACCTCTGGGTTTCATACCTGCTACAGGAAAAACCAGCCTCAACTTCTTCTTTGAAAATGTCAGTGGGGGGGGGGGGGCATCTTTTTCACTACTGCCATCCTTTACCGGGAGCTACATTTTAGAAGCCAGGTAGGCCCAGGTAACAAGTGTGTATACAGCCAGGTATAAGATTGACAGTCTTTATCAAAGCCTGTCCCCCTTGGCAATAATTACGTATCGAATATAAAAGTGACACCATTCAAGAACCTGGCAGAACAGAGGTGGTATTTAAAATCAGTCACTTCAAGGGACGCCTGGGTGGCTCAGTCAGTTGGGCGTCTGCCTTCGGCTCCGATCGTAATCTCAGGGTCGTGGGATCAAGCCCCGCGTCTGGGCTCCCTGCTCAGCGGGGAGTCTGCTTCTCCCTCTCCCTCTCTCCCTCCTCCTGCTCTCACTCTCTGTCTCGCTCAAATAAATAAAATCTTAAAAAAAAATAAATAAAAATAGTAACAGTCACTTCAGCAGTGATCCACAGGCTTCTTAAGAGTCTAGAAGTCAACTTGACGCTTGAGCAAGGATGCAGATGTTCCATGGAGAAATACAGAGCTGTTACAAGGAAAGCAAAAACCACTCCCCCTACAAGCCAAATGTACATTAAGAACCAAGGCCCTGAGCCAAAGAGCATTTTAGGAAGCAGGGCCTGAAATGGTGGAAGAGACCTGCATTGTTTCTTGAGCAGTTAAGAAAAATTGTTTAAAAAAAAAAGAAGAAGAAGAAGGAAAAGTTGTTAAAAAGGAGGAAAATAAGCACACACGTGTTTTTTAGCACATTTTCACTGGACAGAAAGATGTCAGGAAGAGAAAAGTTGTCCAAAACAGGCCACTCAGAGACCGTAAGTGTGGGAAGCAAATAAGTTCACGTCTACACATATGTACTTTTTATAGACTTACAAGAGTTAAAACTCTTTTGAAAAGAGCTTTTTATACACTGAAGGGAGACTTCCATATTTGAACAGGCACTTATATGACTTTGGGGGGCGGGGGGGGCACTGCAGGGCTGAAATCAAATATCAAATTAAACCCCTTGGTCTTTTCTTCCCTCCGCTCATCTGACTCCAGCCTCTCGGCTAAAGAGATTCAAGTGAGAAGTTACACAGCTGTCTGTGACCTGGCCGTTTAAGACTGAAATGCAGAGCCCACAACAGAGATGCTCATTCAAATCCAGCTCAACCAGGAGACTCAGAAACATTCTTCTGCAGTCACACTCCTGGATGAAACTAGGCACAACCAAGAAACCAAAAAAATTGTTTTTTTGCCCCCCACCCCTCCAACCCCCCCGACCCTGCCCCCAATCTCCAAGAAGTTCAGCCCTTCTTACCCCTGAGGAAGTCTACACACTGTGTCCCCCCCACCAGCCTATAAGCTGCCACCATGCCTTGGCCCCAATCACCCAAACACCCAGCTCTTCTCTTCAGGGCAATAGCTCTCCCTCAACACACCCACACACGCTCTCACACCCACACACATTAACACCAACACACACTCTCTCACATACACGAAGTAGGGAGGTCTGAACAGTCACCAATTCCTGCCTCCAGAAGCATGAAGTGGCGGCGGCGGGGGGGGGGGGGGGGGGAGGGTCTCACTCCCAGATCAAAGGTTTGTGGCCAAAATCACTTTCAGGACAGTGCGTGAAATCGGCAGCAGATGAAAATTCCACTGTCTTTTCACACAGCCCAACGGAGCCAGTTTTCCCAGTTCAGAGTCTTCCTAACAGATGACTGGAGATATTCTGTAAACTCCCAAATGTTGCCCCAAAAGACCCACTTAAAAAAATTAAAGACAAGATAATCATTTAAGAAAGCCTTTAAGGCCATTATGTGATTAGGAGAAGAGAAGGGGAGAGGGCTATTGGCACTTCCCCATCTTTCCCAAGAGTGGTCTGCAAAGGGGTTTTCATGACTTCAGTCCCAAATCAGCAATAGCCAGAGGGAGCAGGGGGTGGGAAGGGAGAGCATGCTCTGTCCACCCCACTGCCCCCCTTCTAGGGAAGCCTGAGACCCACTTCAGGGAGGGAAGAGAATGGAACAATCTCGGAGGAGGCACAAAATTCAAAGCATGAGCAGCTGAACCACCTAAACACCCCCCACGCCCCCACCCCCACCCCCAGGACACAGGAGGACAGCTAAGGCTTCTCTGGAGGGGTGCACCAAAACCCCCAGGCATTAATCCTCGTGTTGACAAGACTGCGTGATGGCCCTCCGGTGGGAAGGGAGAAGGGCACACCCACAAGGCAGATTAAGCCGAGACATTTTACTCAGAGGCCCTGTCTGGGGTTAAAACCAACAAAACAGAAGTCTTACTCTGAAATGCAGCCAAATTTGTCACCTAGCAAACTTTCTCTGTCTCGTTTCCCATTTTTATTCACACCCCTATCTTTGCAAAAGCAAGAAACTCCAGCAATTAAGGGTAAAAGAAGGGAAGAAACATCAAAGGAAAAAAAAATCACCTCTAAAAGTTACAAATGAGAAGCAAAGGCACCTTCCTTGGGCAAAGAACTCTCTAGAAACACAGCCATCACTGCTAGACCACTCACTGCCTTGTCCTCACCATCCTGTCCCCTGCCCCAAAGAATGGAAACCAGAAAACAAAACAAAAAACACTCACGTCGTCACACTGCTGTGAAGCTTCAGCACAAAGCTGCTGTCAATTCCCCAGTTTCTGTCCATACAGGAGACATTTACCACATTGGGGGGGAGGGGAGCCTCTAACATCTGACTGTCCTCTGAACATGTGCAAAATGACAATCTGGCAGCCAACTTTAAATCATATAGAAAGGAAATCTGACAGTTGTTGATTTTGTACTTTTTCTCCTTAATCTGGATTTTGAGAGGGACTTGCCAGTGAGCCAAGATTTTCGCCAGAGTTCCTCCCTCAGGGCAATTTGACTCAATCTTAGCTTCTGTATGTTTCTCCATTTGAGCTGCCTAAGGACTCAGGACACTGTGCTTTGGACAGAAAAGGCACCCTTTCAAGTCTGATGGAGACTAGCTCCTGCAAAGGCATTCCCCTGCCTGGATTCTATTAACACCGGGTCCCTGTTTCCCTTGACCGCAGTCTCGTAACGGAGGCAGAGGATGGTGGTTCTGGGCTATGCTGTGACTTCTAACAATCACCATTATGACCTAAGTTCTCACACCAGAGCCTTTGGATACCCCTATGAAGTACACTGTAATGGAATCTGCCTTCCTGTTGTGCTTTTAGGGTAACGCCCCCATCCTGGTTAATTACACCAGACTTGGGAACCAGAGTAGGCCAAGGGGGCCGAGCATTACAGAAATAGGCCAGGCTAAGAGCGAGCAACCATTTTAATAACCAATGAAAGCATAAACCACAGCACATACCATACTTGTTGAGGTTACCGAGTCAGGTGCATTATCCCTGTAAGGCTGGCAAGTGTGAGACGCAGCTTGCAAGGTTCTTCAGGCCACAAGAATCACTATCACTGTCTCCTAGAAGATGAGGCTTAAACCTTTCAGGTTAGACAGCAAACTAGATACTCTAAAAAGTGGGTGTAACAAGTCGCTTTCCTTTCTAGTGATGAGAGCGGTTCCCTACGCTTTTATAAAATGTTGCCTAGTCACTTAAATATTTACGTTGTAACATGAGGCTGCTGCAAGTCTACAAATCATTTCTTAGGTAAGGGTCTGCTCTGGGCCCTCTAGTATTTCCAGGCTCTCACAGTAACACTTCAGAAGCACAAAAACAAAACAAAAAAGTTCCAATGCCCAAGAGCACACAGTGACAATAAGGGCACACTCTCTCTGGATCCGACTTGTGACCAGAACCGAAGGAATCAAGCTAAATCATCCACCAGCCCCAGATGATACTTGGCTAGGATTCCGCAATCACAGATTTATTCTAACAAACTAACCACCTGTGGGTCCCCCAAGGTGAGCTAGGCCTGTCCTGGGAGTGTCTAGTAATCATCATTTAAAGTCATAATGATGAAAACTGAAATCTCGCTTATTTTAGCTCCTTGCCACTGGGCAGTCCAATTGGCACTGAGTTTACACAGCAGTTAAAGCCAATCCCAAAGCAGCAAGAAGGAAGGCACTTCACTGTCCTGTTGGAATGAGCCAAACAGAGGCCTGCAGAGAGCACTGTTTTATTTGGGTCCTTTCCACCGTCCCTGAGTATTCATTTGTGCAAATAAAAGACGGAAGGGAAGAAACCAAAATTAAAGTTTCAGGTGGTTGGGGAAGCAGCTCAGATTTATTTATTTATTTATTTTATTTTGGAAGAGTTACCAAGTGTTTCTCAATAGTTCCCTGTCAATCAAAACTGTTTTCAGGAGAACTGGAAAACAGCAGCTCTATCCCAGAGAAAGTGCAGCACTTCAAAAAGAGCTGGGAGAGGGAGGTGACCCATGTCAGAAAGACAGAAGGTCTCCAAGTCATTTAATTCCCTGTGATTCCAAAAGGGCTGATTTTAAAGTGTAAAAGTGCTTGCTTCTGCATCTGCCCCATGTTGTTAAATAACACTTGGGCAATTAAATAAAACAGCAAAGTGTGACCCTAGCCCATTCTGAGAGGCACTTACACGCTCTCTGAAAACATGCTGGAAACTAAATGCAGACAATCTCCTTAGTCCTGTAATTTAAGGATGGGGGAGAGGAAAAGTTCTCCTGGCCTTCATAGCCACACACACGCTCTGAAAGGGGGCTTCGGGGTCTCTGCAAAAGAGAATGAACAAAAATGCAGGTGTGCAAACATCCAGGTGTAGGCCTCTCTCCAAGGACTCCATTCTTGAAACCCTTCAATTATTTAGAACTGTGGCCTCCTGACTTCCCACACATCCCACCTCTGTTCCTTAATCGCCCGTCGCATTCGGCTTGGGTAAGGAGAAGGATTTGGAATCTCGGGCCGCCTGTGGCTGTTGTGATAACAAGGAACAGGCCACATTCCGGCCGTGGCCTCTCTGGATCGGTTACCTTGGAAGGTATATGCTTTCCTCTCACTGCAGGCCTCTGCCCCAGCACTCGGGCTTCCTGCTCCAGCCCAGCCTCCTGGAACTCGGGATTTTTAGGGTTTCCCCTTGAAACCTATCCAGAAACCACAGCCATTAAAAGAACATGAAGGTTTGACACCTCCTGAATTTAGAAATGAGGGGACTCAAGGGGCCAACTCTGCAAACTCGCACCTGCTGCTTGATGGCAAAGAAACAAAGTTCCCCAGCTAGTGGGAGCGAGCTTTAAATTATACTCTATTTATTTAGTGACTTGTCTCCAAGGATCTCAAAGCATGGGGTGAAATAAGATGACGTGTGACTTTCTCACTATCTACCTTCAAGGCTTAAGTTTGTTTTCCTTGCTTTGCCTTCATACATTCCACCAAGCAGGCCCGGGGCCTAGGGAAAGGCCTTCTCCCTGTGCCCAAGTGGGGGCCCTCTGATCTCTCTGAACTTATCTGTCAATGGCTTTTAGAGTCTTCCAGTCCTGTTAAATGACACAAACAGGGGGGTAGAGGCAGTGATGACCCTCCTGGATTCACCTGCTGATGGGTTTCATTTAAACCAGTTTACGTACCGTGCACCACTAAGCCAGGCAGTGCACTGTGTTTTGCCATTCTTATAACGCAGGTATGTCCAAAGCAGAAAAGACCATTTTCCAGAAAGTTCTTTTCCCTCTGTAAGTCTGCAATGATTACTTTTTTTTTTTTCCTGCTATTGACCTAACTTGGGCAATCTTTCTCCTTTAACAGGACAAACATCACAGCTCTTCCTCTCCTCCACCCCTCTCCCCACGGAAATGTTTTTCCAGAGTGGGAACAAACTAAAATTAGAGGGTGGGCAAGTGGATCTCCAAAAGGTGCCTTCCAGCTCCAAACCTCTGATTCTCCCTTTAATTACTCCACAATAAGCACATTCTTCGCATTGTTTCAAACTGACCAGTGACTTCTCTTGTGCTGAAAAGGGTGCATTTTTAGGAGGAAGAACCCAAACTTTTAAATGACACTAGCACTGCAAGTATTCAGAAGGCAGAAACTAATCCAAAAGCAAAATAAGGAAGGAAGGAAGGAAGGAAAGAAGGAGGGAGGGAGGGAGGGGAGGAAAGATGGAAGGAGGAAGGGCTTTACTCTGTGCCCAGCAGAATTTAGACACTCTCACCCCAGGTAGGTTCCAATTGGAATCTACTAGTTCAAGTGCATCCAGCCTGCCCTTCCCCCACATGCCCCAAGAGAATGGGAAGTTCAGCCAAGACTTGCAGCACCTGCCCGCCGCTCTAGGCCGGCTGTGCGAACCGGGCGGGCTGGCCGGTGGGGGGGGGGGAGGGGGGGTAGCAGGGAGGCTCCACTCACCTGGCACACAAAGGCTCCGCACACCTCCAGAGGGAGGAGGCACTCGCAGGTACGGGGGCCACGGCGCGCACGACAATGGGAAATTCCAGCGGCACCCGAGCCCCGAACTTAAGCACCCCAGGCGGCATTCTCCCCACCTCCCGCCGCCCCCGGGACTCCGAGGTGGCTCTGGCTAGGTGCAGGGGGACCGCAGGCAGGGGAGGGGGGCTCATGGTGGCGGCCGGGGGCTGGCGGTCGCCCCTCCCCGGGGAGGGAGGGTCCCCCGGGCGCGCGGCGGGGATTCACCCACGGGGCGCGGCGCTCGCGTCCGGGTCCCCGGCCTGCCCGCCGCCGCCGGCTCGCCGCCCGCCCGCCCGCCCGGAATCGCTTTATGTAAATGAAGCTCAACTCGCAGTTTGCAGGCTCACCGCCCGGGGAAGGGGGGCGGGCGGGGCGGGGGGCCTTCGGGGATCCACATTACACAGCAACAAAGCGGAAGGTTAATTTGAAACTCACAGCCCCGCCGCCGCTCCGCTCCCCGGGCAAAGCCTGACATCTACAGTCGTGCCGGGCGCAGGCCGGGTACTCGGCGGCGGCCGCGCCCGCGGGGACACGGGGACACACAGCCGCGCTCCGGGCACGGGCCTCTGGGCAGGCCGGGCCCCGCGCCCGGGGACGGGAGCCCTGGGCGGCTGAGCCTGCGCCGCCCTGGGAACCGGCCCGGCGGGAACAAAGCCCGGTCCTTCCCAGGCGCTGACCCCTCTCTCATCAAAAGTCAGAGGCCGGCCTAGAATCGGGCGAGAAGAAAGGGGCGCGCCCTCGGCCACAAAAAGGAGCCTGGGGCCTCAGAACCGGAGCCATGGGTCTCTGGGCCCCATCCACGTCACAGCCAGGCCACTCTAGCATGGGGACATTAGCCAATGTGGACAGGAATTTATTTGAAACACACACCCATCCTATTAACTGCTTTACAGAGCACTTCTGTTTTTCAGCTGCAGAAACTTAGAAAAACATCCCGGCTCTCCATTGAGAGTTTAAGGATAGAGTTTTTCAAGGGAGAGAAAGAAAGAAGAGAGAAAGGAAGAAAAGCAGTCCGCAGCTTGCAATTAAGCTTACAGTCTTTTTACGAGACTTGCCTTAAAAAGCCACATCATTTCAGATAAGGCATACATCATGCCCTTCACAGGGAGATTCCACTGCCAGGTCAAATTTAATGGGGCCACCCCAGTTGGTCAAAGCAATTGCTGGACACTTTTATATCTCCCCAGGTTCACCTTTTCCATTCTGATATGCAAAGGCGGCACCACAGAAATCTCACCGGAAGTCCCCTGTCCTCCCTGTCAGAATCCCACGCTCAGTCTGATTTTACTCCTGATTCTCTCAGCACAGAAAGGCACCTGCTTTTCCCTTTCTGAAAGCCACCCACCCAGGCTGGCCCCACAGCCTTGAGAGTCCTTTCCGACTGCACAATAATGAACCATGCAAGTGTTAGAAATATAACAAGCTCACGAGGCAAAAAGCTGTATGTATGGACTCATGTTAGCATTAAGCACACACTGGGTCAGGAGGAAAGAGGATGCCTAGCTGATTAAAACTATCATGTCTCCATGTAGAAGGCGTTCTGCACAACGTAATTTGGGTTCAAATTCACGTAAATATCCAACCTGTTGGGGACAGACAACCCCTCTCTACAGTTTACATTTTAGTCCAGAAAAGACTCCAAACATTTTTTTTTTTCTTCAGCTAGGGCCCTGGGAGAAAAGACTGCCTCTAGGGAATAATGTCCGATTAGGGACAAAGGAGAGCACAAGCCAAATTCTGTCACACATGAGAGAGTGTGTGGGGAGGGGGACTGGAGAGCAAAAAAGGAAAGTGGAGGATGATTTTGCAAACCAGAGTGTGATCACTGCCGAGCTGTTTCCAGACCACCTGACTTCAGACCCAAGAACAGGTGGTGTTTTCAAAACACACTATTATTTATATTAGCCACATGAGTTGAGAACACCTTAAAGAAAACCAATTAATAATTTAATTGAAAAAGTGACTATGAATAATGCATGAAGATGATGATGCTAGCAATAACGCAAGTAACACACAACACAGAGATGTCCCTGGAAAGGTCTTCAGGAACATTTGGAGCCCCAAGCTCCTGTCTCTACCTGGGAGCAACCCGTTAGCCCGTTAGATAAAGACACTAAGAAAATGTTTATACGCCCAGAAAATCTAATTTCGCTGCTTTATCTTAACTTTTATTAACAGGGGACGACCTCATCATCTGGTGACATCATGAAGCTGGTGGGCCGACAGATAAATATCTTCAATAAAATAAAAGCTAAATGCCAAAGAACCAGCTATAAAGTAATCTGGAAGGAGGTGGAGGTGCTGGGCAGAAGGCCCTGGGCCGGGGGGGGGGGGGGGGGGCGGGGATCTGCAGGAAAGGGCTGGTGTCCCAAGCGGTGGACACCGCAATCCGCCTCCTGCACCTCACAGGCCTGACAAGTGGAACTGAGAGTGACCCTGGGTCCCTCTCCTTTATCTTAATCCAGCACCAGCTACAGACATGCTGAGAGCCGGTCAAGCTTGCCTTTGTGACAGGCAACATTTTAACAGGTGAATCCACAGGCAGGTCATCTATGGCCCCTGTATCATGACGAATATAAACCATTACCAAAAAGCTGGGGCACTACCTCTCCCGAAACTTATTTCCATCATTCGCTAAACAACACCCCTTCAGAGGGATTCAGAAACTTCTGCACTTACAGCTGGAATCAACAGTTACCCTGAAATCCATGTTGCAAATTCTGTCCTCCAGCTCTGCAAGGCCCTGGCTCTTCTGAGGGCAAGACGCCTGTAGGGAGACTCACAGCCTGCCCAGCACAGACGGCCTGGCACTATCTCATGGCCCCTGAACACTGTTGACAAATAAACCTACTCTCAGAAAAGGCCGTTCTCCATAACTAGTCTCATCTCATCTGGCAACAGCCAAAAGGATAAATATTTAAAAATAAATCAGGGAATGCTCACCTCTTCCCTACTCCTCCCCTTACCCACTCTCCGAGCCAGAGGCCAGCCCCCCGGACACTTAGCTGGCTGGTAAATTACAGCGATCCCAACTGAGCCAAACTGGCTTGTCTCTCTCCACATACACATTCACTCTCCAACGCTGTCTCCCTTCCCTTCAGCAAAGGTAAATATGATCTCTGAGCTAAGATACAGTGAATGTCAGCATTCTGACTTGTAGCTAAACCTGGACTCTCTATTTTCACAGCACAATGGGGTTTAGGGAGATTAGTGTATCCCTCCAGATCCTGGTATTTTTAGGAAAATATACATACACGTGGATTTTAAAATTAGTGCTTCAATAACCTTGAGGTTTTAACAAAGAAAAAGCCAGGAGAGGGCTTTTTCTTTGTTAAAAACAAAAACAAAAGTCCCTGAAACAAACAATAAAACATTTGGAGCTAAATTGCACGCCATGCCCTGAATTCAACCCTTCATTTCTAGGCAGTTATATTTAAGGACCTGGTACCCGCTGGGTGACCAGGCCCTCCTGGGTAGGACAGAGTGCAGGCTTTCCTGAGAACAGCCCACACTCACCTTCATAACCATGGGAGGCTGGTGTGCCAAGACCTACACACAGATGTTTTGATTCACATTTCTCTGACACATACCTCAAGGCCTCCATCTATCGCTACAATGCTAATTCCAGAGATTAATTTTTACCCCCAAATCGTGGCTGCAACAGTATCTAGTTTACTTATCCACCCTCCCCAACTCAGACCCTAAATCTCTCATGTCACACATACAAAAGACACAAATGAGTAACCATTTTCTAAAAACCATGATTGGAAGGAGCTTTTCCATATTGATTGTAAGTTACAAGAGCCCAAGTTTTAAGACAGCAAAAAATAAAGAACTTGCCTTAAAACAGCTTTAAAGCAGTAGGTAAAGAGCCTGCTTTTTTTTTTTTAAACAAAAATATTATTTCTAAAAGGGCAAAGAGAATTTGTCATGCAAGACTTTTATACCCAGGGGGATTCTTACATTTGTGTTTCTAAACCTTGAAATTGAGAATTTTAATGAAAAGGCAGACAGATGCTTAAGGACAGCATCGCAATCAGGGTCCATACGTTACAGTAGAGAAGCGCTTTGTTTGGGGCCAGGAAAAAGAGGTGGATTCCTATTTTGTTCATGGGCCATACCCACTGTCTGACACATCCCTTTGCGCTCAGCCTGATGCAAACCACTGAATTCTTGGAGGGAAGCAGGTTGGAGGGAGAAGAAAGGAAAAAGGAAACAGGAGAAGAAAGAAAAAGGGGGAGGAAATATGGCCTCTTTATATGAATCGTAGTTGGAAAAAAAAAAATCTCAACCCAGCATCAATTCCATAGGATGTACCAACAGCTCCCATACACATGTGTTAAAACAATCAATTAAACAAAATGCCAGGAGCACAATAACCAGGATCAGGTTTTTTTTTTTTCTTTTTAGTGAAGAATTTCATTTAGCTTTGCAATTCCTTCCTATCAAGCAACCAGTTCTTGGGGCAGGACACTAAGAGATAAACAAAAGATGACCCTGTTCACACTTCCCAAATGAGAATCCCATTTTCTTATCTTTCCATTTGAGTGCATTTTTGTTTGAAATCTGGGCTAATCTGACTTAAGAGCCCGAGCTGAAATTTCACATATCCTCCAAGTCAGCCAGTGTTTTAGAATTTGGATTTCTATTCAGGCTGTTCCAATCGTCAGTGAGGCCTACGGTAAAATGTGCTTCATGCTGTTTCGTTTGTCTCTCTTCAGACAAATAGAAACTGTGAAATTTAAAGAATGGATAAAAAAAAAAAAACCTAAAACAAAGAGGTTAAAAAAATAGGACAAATGTTTTTGCTTTTGTGTCTCCCTGGAGCAATTGTTTGGGGAAGTCTGCATTGACAATAACCATGAGAAGGCCATCTAAAGGCGATGCGCACACAAGGGGACTCCTTGCCTGCTGCCTTTGGTCTGGGAGAAAAAGCACCTTAGCTCCGTTCTCCAGGAACAAAAGGCCAGGGCCACAGAAGGGGGGAGAGGTTACTGGGGCTTTCACAGGGAGCCAAGTGTCAATGCAGGTTCATTTTTCACCCGTCTTAGTTGGAAAGCAGCTCAGTGAACTTCCTAATGACTGCTTTTCCCTCTCCCCCTATTATTTCTAAACCTAAAAGAACAAAACAATAATATTTTTTTAAACCTAAAACCCATCATCCTATTAGACGAAAGCCTTGGGGACATACAAAGTTTTCCCTCCTTCCTTTCCCCACCCTGCTTTTTTTTTTTTTTTTTGGAGGAGGGGGGATTCCCATTGTAGATCACATGGAAATAAGAGACAAGTGGACATTGTGGTCATTTTTAGTAGCGCCAGAGAACTGCCTTTATGTCTACAGCAAGGCAGGGAGCAGAAAAATAAACGCAAAAGGGGAAAAAAAAAAAAAAACTGAAGAGGGATAGAAGGTGATAGTCCGGAGGCCGTGGGGCAACGCCTGAAAACATTTTCTTTTTTCACAGCGTGCAGTGGCTAATGCTGGCTTCAGAAGTGCGAGTGAATCAAAGTCATCACTACAAGGTTAGGGTTTTTTTTGGGGGGGGGTCATGGAGAAGTGGACAATAAGGCTGTATTAAAGACAGAGGTGTGTGGGTGTTGTGGGGGGGGGTTGCTTCAAAGAAAGGAAGCTGAGATGAATCACTGCATGCCATGGAAATGCCAGGGCAAGTGGATGTCGAAGTGTTTCACCAGATTCTAAGCTGGAAACATCTTCCCCAGCAGGCGAACCCTAGGACGAGGCAGTGACCCGCAAACCTCAGCTTTTGAACCCGAACCTGGCCGTTTAGGAGCGTGTCCCCCCTTCCCCAGGCAGTCCCAGGCTTGGGCTGAAAAGCGAGGTGGGGGTAGGGATGAGAGGGCCCTGCGAAGAAGCACAATAAACAACTCAAATATGAACGGAAATGACATCAGCAAAGTGAAGGACCTGTTTATTGCAGATCAAAACAAAACAAACTTCCAAACCTTTTGTGTATACAAGATAACTCTATAAAAAGCCTTCCTAAAATGTCACCAGGGTCGACACATCAGCATCCCAAGAAAACGGATGACAGTTACCAAAGGGGGAGGAGGCAGAGGGAGGAGGAAGGGGGATGAAGGGAAGGAGATGGGAGGAGATAGAAAACCAGAAGGGGCCAAAAACCCAGCTGACTAGTTCCCCCCTCTGCTGATCCTTAATATTTATTGGTGTTTATAATCTAAAAGCCATGCTCTGTGTTTCACTTAATACAAGGCCAGACAGTGCTGTCTAATGAGGCAGCATTACAATCAGCTTGTAATACTGAATTTTTAATGCTGCCAAGGATTCTGTTACATAATAATACGAAAAACAGAAGCTGAAAGTGGGCTCGCGGTGACAGGACACTGGAAGCTTCAGGCAGGCAAGCGCCCCACGCCCGCCTTCCCTTCCCTCTCTCTGCCCACCCCCATCTCCCGATTTGCAACCAGCCCTCCATCCCTATACAGGAGGTCGGTATAGAAACCAAGAGGATTTCTTAGGAAATCCACTCTTTTTATTATTATTGCTATGATTATCATCTCTGATCCAGAGTTATAATTCAAGAGTTTGAATCCTAGCCTATCTGGGGTTAGAAGTCTGAGATGAAAACTGGGGGAGGCTGAAGAGACAAGGAGTACAGGAGTGGGGGGTAGCTTATTTTGAGAAAGCTAAACAATATGGGGAAAAAATCACAGCGGGGGGAAAAAAAAACTAAGATGCTGGGAGCGGGGACTGAAACCTGCCGACCATATTCACAGCCGCTGCACTCAGTTTACACTGGTGTAATTTAAAAGCATATATATAGCCGCCGTTGCTCCTCTCTGTAATACCCCAAGACTGTAAATCTATAACCACTGCAATGATTTAGTGATTAAAAACATGATAACATATTGTGTAACTGCAAACCACAGAACCCCTGCCAACTCTCCTCTAAGATAAAGAGAAAAAAAAAAATACAGAAAATGTGTTGCTTGCAGCGATCTTCCTAAACCGAAAAGATTTTAATAAAAGAACCTATATAGTAGACTGATCGGAAAAGGGTGAGTGAATTCTATGTGAAGCCAGCAAAGGGAGGGGGGGAAAGGGCAGCTTTATGTGGGATTCTTTTCCTTGTACTAACAAATTACGACCTAAACATGCCTTTTCTTTTCTCTCTCTCTCTTTTTTTAATAGTTTGTTGTAACTGGAATAACTGGTCTTGTGTGCTGTCTTGCATATTCAAAGCAGCTTTGTAATCGGATCTGGAGACCCAACCTTATTTGCCTGAACTCAATAGGGTTTTTCTTCTCCCCCCTCCTCTCTTGTTTTGTTTTGGATTCGGTATTGTGGGTTTTCTGTTCTTGCTGGGAGCAGACAACTACGCAGGAAGAGGCTCTGGTGCCTTTAAGCTACAGAGCAAACACCTGAGAGGGGGAGGCACAATTTGTAACCTGGCAGGAGGAGCCTAAAATATACACAAAAAAATAAAATCAAAGCAGCTGTAGGGGTTTTGGCCTCTGAGCAGCTGACCTGACCCCATTCTGTATATTCTTTTATTTCCCCATTGCAGGATTCCTGCACCTTGGGTCAGATTCGAACTCAATGTGACCCTGAGAAGAAGGCAGTCACCGAGCCCTGGAAAACTGCTCCATATGTAATTGGGGGGGGATGGGGGGGAGTGTAAGTGCATATGCATTCAGACTCCCCCAGTGTAGACACCCACACACTATGTCCTTACACACACACACACACACACACACACACACACACACATCTGTCAGGAATGCCAGGCCATGGGGCCAGCTCCAGCCCAGCTTTCACAGCTCACACTGCCAAGAGCCTGAACTCTCCCTAAAGCCCCCCAAAATCTTCCTATCTACAACTTTACCCATAAACACATGCATGCACAGACGAACACTCCTCCAGAGACTTTATATGTTTAAAAAGTCCACAGATCTGAATTGCCTCCTCTCTGGACCTGAGCAGGCCAGTTTATTCAGAGAAATCAATAGGAAAGAGCATTTGCAAATATTTATATAAGCCCTGTGCGTTTCAGCATTAAGTAATTAAAAACTAAAAGTCAGGGAGGGGGAAGGGAGGAGACACACAGAAGAAGGCTGTAGGCCTAGTGGGTTTTCCTGCCCACACCTCATTTCCCCAAACCACAATCCTTTCAAAACCGATTCCATGTACACTTTTTACGAAATCCTGTTCGTGCACCATTTGCTAGACTATTTCAAAATCATCTCCAAATATGGATTCACCTACCACCAAGCTTTCAAGCCTGACTGTAAGTGTCCGTATTCCCTTTTTCTCTCTCTCTCAAATGCACACACAGCAATCCTTACTTTTGACATTGCTTCAATCTCTAGTGTATTACTCTCTACTGTATTTGTATTTCTAAATTATTTGCACTAAAAGATATCTAACATTAAGAGAGGAAGGGCCCACAATGTGGTAATTCAATGAATGAATACCCACCCCCTAAACCCCCCAATACTTTCCACTTCCCTCAACCTACAGGATACCCACACCTTGGGGGTTCAGTACTTGAAATCCACATATGTAAACATATTTGCCCCCCCTCCAAAAAATGTACAGTAAAATGAAGGAGTTTTTAAATGAGCCACTATCGAGTGGACTTCCTCTATACTGTTCCAGAGAGCTGGGCAGTAAATTCTGCTCGTACTGCTTCCAAATCCGCTGAGAAGCCGACCAAGGCACTAGAGCACCCACACTGCAGATACTGTAGAAATATGTAGAAATTTACAGTAAATGTAGGTACACGATTGCAGCATGCTGCCCTATTGATTATGCAGATTGTGATCAATCTTCTCCCCTCTCCCACGCCTCTTTCTGAAGACCTCCAAATAAGTTGCTCTGTAACTAACCATTCTCCCAAAGTAGGAAGAAAAAAGTAATTTTTTAAAAAACATAATAAATCCTCAAGTGTCCCCACTGAAAGGGCTTGAGTCTTTTTTTTAATTCAAAGTGAATTTATGCAATTTGCATTACAGTCAAGCGATCACCGTATGTCATATTCTTCAAAGGTGCTTAACAACCCCCCTTTTAAAAGTCACTAGAACTGGAGGCCAGAAAAAGGCAATCAGCCTCCTTCTTCCATATAATCCTTAGATCAAGTTTCAATAACTGAGACCAGTAAAAACTGTCATATTTACCTTAAGTTGGAAAAGTTAAGAGTGGGTGATTTTTGAAAGCACTTGTAATCAAAGAATTTGCCACAGTCGAAGGAATTGCACAACATTGTTAAAAGTCAGCTGAGCAACAGACTAATTTGTAAAGTAAAATGTATTTTTTAATGTAATAGCTCCACAAGACACCTACGACTATTGAGTCTTTTCACAATTTAAATACACTGCATAAAATACACTCACATCTACTCTCCAATAGATATGGAAAAAGGTACACGAAAACGCATAATGGAAAAGAGTGAAGCAGGACGAGGGGTGGGTGAGTGGAGAATGGAACGTAAACAATCCCAGATTCGTGTGATCAAGAAAAAAAGAAAGAAAGAAAGAAAGAAAAAGAAAAAAAAAAAAGAAAAAAGAAAGGAGAAAAGAAAAAAGAAGGAAAAAAAAAAAAGGAACACTCCGATGTCTCTCAACTCAGCTGGTCAAAGAGAGGCCGGCCAGGCTAGGTCTAGTCCTGGCCGGCGGCGCAGCCCCGAGCCCCCGGGAGCCCCTAGTGTCCAGGGCAGAGCCCCCTCTGGGCGCTCGCGGCGCTGCCAGTGGGGCAGGGCGGAGAGCGCGCAGGTACAGGGTCGGGCGGCCGCCTCGCCCCCTCGCCCCCTCTCGGACCCCCGGCTCCCGCCGGGCGGCCGCATCCCCCGCAAGTCGAGCCCCGGCGCGGAAGGCGACCTCCCGGCCGGCCAGCGGTGGTGGTGGCGGCGGCGGCGGCAGCAGCAGCAGCGGCAGCCGCGGCGACTGCTCCGGGCCGGGTGCGCGCCCCGCGCGGCGGCTCAGCCCGGGGCCCCGGCGCCTCTCGGGGTGGGGCAAAGTTGGGGGCCGGGGGCTGCGGGGGCGGCGGGGGCGGGGGCGCTCGGCACCGCGGACCCCCACGCCCCCCCCGCCGGCCGCCGCCTTTGTCTCGGCGCCCGGACCCCGGCCGCCCTCCCGCCCTCGGCCCGCGCCCTGGCCGGCCCTGCCCCGCGGCGCCTCCAAACTCGGCGCGCGGGCCTCGCCCCGGGCGCCTCCACCCTCCCGGGGGTCGCTGGCGGCCGGCGGCGGCGGCGCGGGGGCCGGGGAGGAGGGGGCGGCCCGGGCTCGGCGGCGGCGGCGGCGGCGGGAGGAGGAGGAAGAAGAAGAGAAAGAGAAAGTTTGGCGCAGGGGGAAGGCGAGCGGGACGCAGCGAGCGAGCAGGGCGCGGGCGCGGGGAGCGCGGGCGGCGGCGGCCGGGCGCGGGAGCCGGGAGGGGGCAGGACGAGCCCCATGCAAAGCAGCCCGGGCGCCCCGAGGAGCCCCGCGTCCGGGCGGTGGCGGCGGGAGGAGGAGGAGGAGCAGGCGGCGGCGGCGGCGGCGGCGGGAAAAAAAAAAAGAGGGAAAAGTTGCCACTTACGCGGTTGCTTCTCCGGCGGCGGCGGCTGCAGCGGCGCTGCTGGCGGCGGCGGCGGCGGCGGGAGCTGGCGGCGCTTTTAATCCCGAAAAGAGGCGCTCGGGCCGCGGAGCCCATCAAGGCAGCAGCGGCGGCTGGCGGGGGTCGGCGGCGGCGGAGGACGCGCTGCTGGCGGCGGCGGCGGCGGCGGCGGCGGAGCTGGAGCGCGCTCGGCGGAGCCCGGGGCGGGAGGCGGCCGCAGCCGGGGAGCCGGAGCCGCCGCCGCCGCTGCCGCCGAGCAGCATGGTTGGCGGGGAGTTTACAGCCCCCGGAGCGGGCAGGGGCCACGGAGGAGAAGCGGCGGCGGCGGCGGCAGCGGCTCTAGGCTGTAATTGGGATGCAAAGCAGGCGGTGGCGGCGGCGGCTGCGGCCGGGAGGAGGAGGAGGAGGAGGCGGCGGCGGCGGCTGCAGCGGTCGGAGGGGACGCGCTGGAAGTGGGAGCTGATGAGTGAAAAGAAAAAAAAGTCTTTGGATCTTTATTCTGCTAATTAGTTTCCTGCAAAAAATGGCTGTGATTAATTCAGTGCGCATGTGCTTCATTACCCAGGCACGACGGGAAGGGCTAATTAGCCACCTTCTGGATCAATAAGATTCAGCAAAAAAGAAAAGGGGGAGGTGGAGGGAGGCAGAGGGGAGGAAGGGAGGAAAAAAAAAAAAAAACCGGGGGAAAGTGATGAGCAGGGCAAGGAGAGCAGGAAGAGAGGATGGGAGAAGAGCCCAGGAAGAGGGAGAGAGGCACCAAAAGTTTATGCATGTATTAAAAACACATACACACACACACACACACACACACGACACACACACACACGCACACACACACATACACACCGAGAAGTGAAATGCAGAGAAGCAACAATAGGAACCTGGCTAAGATTTTTTTTAAAGATTTTTTTCTTTCCTTTTTTCTTCCTTCTCTTTTCTTTCTTTCTTATTTTTTCCCTTTCTTTTTCTTTCTTTCTTTTTTTTTTTGGCAAATGCAGCAATGTTTAAATTGAATAGTCAGAGAGCATCTTCAAAGAAGAGGGGAGCAAGGGGGGGCAATAATGGAGTGGGACAGCTTAAAGATTTAAGTGAAAGGCAGAGAAGCAGCAGAGACAAAATAGAGGCCACTTTAAATTGCAAATCTGAGATTTTTTTTTAAAGGAGGAAAATTACCTCCCCCCCCAAATCAGAGGACAAATAAAGAAAATATGGAGAAAACTTTAGCACGTACCATAGACTAGACAAAATGTATATATATGATATGTTAATTTTGTCTTCTGAAATAAGATGCAATCAATCTTCTCTGGTTCTTTAGAAGGAGAGGGGGAAGCAGGAGTGATGATTAGAAGGAATAAAAGGGGGAAAGTGAAACAGAACTGAAAGGGGGGTAACTTAAGGAAAGACAAGAAAAGGAAAAGTTGCACTTGGAAACAGGTCCAACTTTCTACCTTTCTGGACCTACGAGAAAAGTAAAATCAATTTTCTAGTGTAAAACCTGGAAAGCAGATGTTTTCAGAACACAGGAAGCTATTTTGCCATCAAAAGCAGGGATGTAATAAAGGCAGTGAAAAATAATTTCAGACTAAAATCATAAGAAAGAAAGCCAATATATTTGAATAGCGAGGAAAGGTCTAGAGTGGAGAAAGGGGGGAAATTACATACCCCTTCCCTAATGCCAAAAAAAAAAAAAAAAAAAAAGTCTTACAGCTTCCTCCAAGAGTTTGGAGCAGAGTCTTGAAGCCAAAGGGCTTGAAATGAGAGGATGGATTTCAGATAAAGACTAGGAGCAGTACATCCCACCAGAGCCCAAAGGAGATCCCTGGAATCAAAGACAGCGGCCAGGGACCCTGCTACTGTACCGATTCCCAGTACATCAAAGCCATCACTTAGGCGGGTGTACGGTACCTCCAAAAAGCAAGCAAACAAACGCAGGAAGAACAAGAGTCTCAGTCTCTCCCTCTCTCTCTCTTTCTCTACCCCTTCTTTCAAAGCCTAGCCTTAGCGTCACTGCTAATGCAATAGATTTTTTTAATGACAAGTATGTATTTATGTAAGTTCTAAATATGAACTAGTACCACTGAAATTACAATGTCTGGAATAAAATAAAATGCCATTTGCACTTTAAGTGATCTGCAAACAAATGCAAAAACAACATTTATGTTTCTGAAGGCATTTTTAGTGCACCCTGTAACATCAGGTAGACACAGAGCTCTCACCAAAACTTATTTTTTTAGGAAAAAGATTTTTTTGCCAGCCTAGCTGGATTATTTATTTTAGAAGGAATTTGGGAATTAATCGGGAAATCTATTTGATTAGAAAGGAATTCTTCATTTTGAGAGATTTTCCAGTCCTCTTAAGGAGCATGCAGCTTCTTAGTCAAGACTAGGGGGAGAAAACCGGTTTAGGATTTTGCAGAGTTACCTCATCTAATCCTTGTGAATTCACTCTGGGAATAATGCTGTTTTATTTAGAGAGAAAAAAAAGAAAATACATTTAGAAAAATCGGGGGTTTCCTCTCTATGAGCCAAATCTGGATTGCCATTCAAACTTTTCCTGGCTGCTTTTCCATGCGGGACAGTTGATCAATAAAGCCAAGTCCAGGCTAGCTTGCTACAGGTTTCAGCAGTCAGTGCTTGCAAAACCTTTGTCATTTTCTAAAAATAAAAAAGCTAAAAGTTATTGTAGAAGAAGGGGCTTTTTTTTGTCCCCTGCACAATGTGTCTTTTGTGAGGTTAATGCCATTCTGGGCTCTCGATAGCCCTGGACAATGGGAACTCTCCAGGAGCCTGCAAAGACTCTGGCTTTTTTCTTTCTTGATTTTTTTTTTTTTTTTTTTAAGGGAAGGATGAAACATTCCTACAGTCCAAACACAACTTCTACTTTGATTAAATAAATATTTATCTTTATTGTAACCATTGTATATTTTTACCTTCAGTTTGTCCGGTTTCTGATTATTATTTTAAATTTTTCATTGGTAACAGTTAATCTTTTTTTTTTCCCTTTCAGTCCAAAGTGCAGGTCAGTGTAAAATGTAGCTGACTGAGAGAAGACTGGTAAATTCTGAATTTTTCCATAATACATCAGGTAAGGAAAATTGTTCAGACCTTCAGGAGTATATTTGCCTCTTATTTATCTATCTTCACGAATCTTCATAATTCTGTTTATTTTTTTCGGTTTATTTTTTTAAGATGCAGCAGAATTAAATTTCTCCCTGTAGATCTTGGAAACTCACTTAAATGCTATGTATTTATTTTCTTTTAAAAATGTAAATAGTACTAGGAGCGAACTTGTAGCTGGTTATACAAAACAGCACGGAGGAAGTCCGTATCTCCACTGGTATAGGCTATTTGGGGGAAATTCTGGATATAAATGTATTTCATGTTGCAATATAGGAAAATGTCAGCTTAATCTGGTAAATACTTATGCTAATTTTACTCAGTGAATTCGTTATAAGGAGGAGAGGTACCAAGCTTGTATGATTGAATAATGCTTAGGCGATAATCCAGCATCTATATGGATTATTTTATGTACAAAATGAAAAAAGGAACCAAGAAATTCAGAATCTAAATCCTTCATTTAGCTGGCAAGAGGGCAGAAAATTTTAGACCAATCTGTTTTTAAGACATTTACAGTAGGGAGAGAAAGTAGAATGTAGGCTAAATATTGCATTGATGTGTATATTTCTCTGCCTCTCCCTCCAATGAATGGATACAAACACAAAGATATATGCATAAATGGGTACATAAATATACATTTGAATGACTTTAGATGTCTTTGCGTCTCTGTGTGTGCGTGTATATATGTGCACACAAATATACAAGGTATACATAAATGCAGGTACTGTACAGAGCTATACGTGTGCTCTCTAGCTAGGGGTTTTTGTTTCCAGATCTGTTTGAAGCTACTTTTTCGCAAATATAACATAGAAGTGTTGGTTTAATGATGAAGATATGGATGGTGAATTTGAGTAAGAATCTGCTTCCCTGCAATTTTCAGAATCTGGGGTTGCAATGTGAGCAGCTATTATTTGGTCCAAGGGCTAAAGATGCCGTGGGCCAGTCTTAAGGGGGAAGAGAGGTGAAGGGGATCTTAGGAGATCTCATTGCCAAAGAGCCTAGCTTCTGAGCCCTGGGTTTTCTTCTGCTGTGGGCCTGGGGGACACAAAAACAAAACAAAAAAGGGGGAGGAGGAAGAAAAAAAGAAAACCGTGAGGAGCCAGGGGAGGTTGAAAGGATGCCTCTGCGCACAACTCTAGAGCTAGATCTAAGAGCAGGGTTGCAGGGTGAAGAATGTGCGGGTCTCTTTTTGAATGCGTATTGTTATTCTAAGTTTATTGTATGTATGTGTTACTGTCCTTTCATTTGCCACGACAACATATGGATTCCATAAATGCAGACATGCTGAAGTGCATCTGTCTGGGTAGTTAACACGATCCAAACATCCCTCTTCGTTCCGCTAACTCTGGCTCTTCCTTGGGTTCCCTGGCAGCGCTCCGGGCTGGCCAGCCCTTGCCCCAGGCTCTCAGCACCCTGCAGTCTCGCCCTTTTGTAGTCTCCTGGTGGGATCCAAGGTGCCTGGCCGAGGAGGCGGGCTGCTCCGGGTTCCGGGGTCAGAGGCGCGGCTGCAGTTAGCCCCTGAGCGCCAGGGAACGAAAGGGTTAAGCTGCCCGAGCTCTGGGAAGGGGCTGCGCTCATCCCGGAGCGAGGTGCAGCCACCAGCAGCTGTGATTTAGGGGTCAAGTCCGAGATCACCTTTCTCCTGCCTCTGGAAATGGCAGAAGATGAGGCAGGGAGGGAGAGACAGGAGAGAGAGGCAGCCAGGCGCGGCACTTGGCGCTCCATCCATCCGTTCCCTCCCCTGACCTCCCAGCCCACCTTCTGACCCCCAGACAAATCGAACAGTTCCCCTTTCTCCTCGGGGTGCAGGGTGAGGATCTTCTGAGCGTCCAGAACTGTTCCATCCCCCAGATCTATCCTAGGGCTAAACCACTGTGATCCAAGCCCCAACCACCAAATCAGAAAGTTTGCTCTTAATGCACCAGAGGGTGAGCAGATGGGTCTGGGTAAAAAATGCTCCCCATTTGTGGAAGACAGGGGTGCCCTTGGCAGGGTGGGGGAGTTTGGATGTTGGCGCCAGCCCCGCAGACTCGGGTCATGCTCCTCATAGTCCTGAGCGGATGTACACAGTGGTGTCCATTACATGCAGCTTCTTGCTTTGTGCCCACAATCTCAGTCCAAAGCTTTCTTTCCCCAAAACTTGGGCAGCCTGGAGAATACTTTCATCAAAATATTTTTCACGCCTGAAAGATAACCAAAACCCAAATTCAGATTTGTTTCTGAGGCGTTTCACTGGAAAAGAGCAAAGCGTCTGAAGTCCCCTTTTGTTTTGGCGCTGCACGGAAGCACCTGGTTGTGGGGCTCAGTGTCCAGGTGAGGTCCTGGGGACCCTGGGCCATGTACGCGGTGCCCACAAAAGGGGCTTTCATTGAGAAAGAGCTTCCCAAATCCACCCACCAGGTTGGACTTTAGGACAACGACAGCTCTTTTAGAAAGTTACTCCAAGAAAAAGGAGTTTCTGGTGGGAAAAGAACTGGCTGGAAATGACAGAGAGAAAGGAGAACTAGATCTCTGGGGGCACACGAGACAGGTTGGGGATGCTAAGAGTAGATAGGGAGATGAGGGCACAAGGAGGTCCACATACAAGGCATGTAGGGCACGGCCGCGCGCGGAGGCTCGGTGACGCGCTCCCCAGACGCTCCCTCCAGCTGTCAGAGCGAGAGGGAATCACCCCGATTTCCGCTTCTGCTTCCAGGGCCAAGAGTGGACCAGCTGGTCCAGTAGGCAGCTGAGGTCTGTCTTCCTAGCCCCGGCACCCCTAACCCCGCCAGAGCCTCCAAACCACAGAAATCAAACCAAATTGGCCGCTCGAATCTAGAGAGGTTTCATCCCTGGGGCAAGGGGGAGGGAACAAGCCTTTTTTTTTTTTTTCTTCTTTTGAACTCCTGATTCAAAAGAGACCACAACCTACTCTTGAGTGCCATCCCCAATACAAGGATTGTGGGTATGTTTCATTCTTTCATTCTTTCTTCCCTATTTCTCAGAAGTAAAATCTTTAAAGAATTAGCCCCAAAGTTAGAGCGCCTGGGTCACTGAAAGAGTTCCAAATGATAAAGCCTGCCCTTCATTTCCAATACATGGCGCACTGTGAAAATGCAAGGCAATTATTCAGTTCCAGGGTTTGAGTCAGATTTCCAGTTTCCTCGGCTCCTTTGCAATGGAAATCTGAGATCCAACCTTGGGGCAGGAGTCGCCTCAGAGTTGGTGGCTCTCTTGGGTTCCACACAGCCTGCACCACGGGTAAGCGCTGGCTTCCCTCTTGGTGACCTGGTACCAGAAGTTTGCACTAACGTCTAAAGCCTGGGGCGGGGGAAGAAGAGAACTAACCTCATCTCTATGCAACAAAGTGAACAACTTGAGGGCAAGAGACCCTCGGTCGGGCTATATTCGCTTTGGGGATTTCCAAGGGCATAACTTGGCAGGGGGAATGATCGAGGTTTCTGACTTGCCAGCCAGAGGCAGAAAAAAGGGATCCTTGAGAGGCACGGGCAGCGGGCTTGGGAGCAGGGCTGAGAACGGGCAACTGAGACCTGGCGCCCACTTACGCAGAGCCCGTTGGGGCTGGCGTGGGGAGTCAGTGCCCGTGCTAGCACGTGCATTGTTGACACGCAGACACGCAGGCGTGCGCTAATGGAGGGATGCGCGGCTGAGCAATCCCCGATGCCTGCATTTCTTGCAGGCATGGCTTGTTTAATAGCCAGGGAATTGAGTGCCTTCCCTCCACCCCCCACTTTTTTTTTCTTTTCTTTTTTTCTTTTTTCTTTTTTTGCTGAGAAATGTAAAAAGGGACCTATACCGTGTACATAATCTGAAGAAACATGTGCATTTTTTTTTCTCAGAAATACCTAGCACCATAATATTTCTGATTTAAGGGGCTAGGGAAATCTTTGAAGTGAAGAAAATCAGTGGGGGACGAACTATCTTTTCCTGATTTTTTTCTTTTGTGTGCCTCTCCTCAAAGCCAGTAATGGGATTTAAAATCAGAGATTCCCAGTCCTCATCCTCCCTCCCATTCCATTTCGCTCTCTTTGCCCCAGAAAACATCTGCAGTAACCGACTGCACGTCTAAGGGGACGGTTTAAAGAGAAACAAGGTTTGGGGCATGTGTCAGGTTTCCTTTTCTTTTTCAAATAAAGCTGAAAAAAAATTCCAATGACAGTTTAAGCACCAAACGACATCGAACAGATATTTTTCCAAAGCAAAAATTTTCCAATTCGTTTGTTTCCAATTCTTAGAAATAGAGAAGAAGGCAAACCCGATCTTCCTGCACACGGATGACTCGAAATTTGGGGCCGGCGCTTGGTTAGGGCCGGGAGGGGCCGGGCAGGGCGCAGCCCCGTGGTCTTGGAGAAGCCCAGTGCATGCCAACCCTGGGGCGCATGGGCTGAGGCTCTGGCTAGCTGGGCTCCCCGCAGATGTCCTGCAGGCCCACCGCATGCCAGGGCATCATGCAGGGCAGTGGTCCCCTGTGGGCTTGGCCACCTCCCTGTTTCGTTCCAGTGCTCAGCGGGGCAGCAGGAACATTCGACGCCACTTTCCTCTGGTCCTGGCATAGGGCGCACCCTTTTTGCGTCTAGTCTCCTGCCCCCTGGGCTCAGCATCGTGGAGACCAGGCGCTGTTCCCACCTCCCCAAGAACCATAATCTCAAGGATCCCGACAGCTTCCTGAGGCACTGACCACAGTTCACCAGGCCAGGGCATGCATCCTTAAAGTCTGGCACACCCAGCCCCATTTTGGGAAACCTTTATTCTCCGGCCCGGCTCTGGGCTCCTGAGAGGAAGCCCGGGAGCTCCTGCCCCTGGAGAAGCTGGCTGGGGAGCGAAAGCGAGTGCAGAGCCCCTGCCCTTGGGATCCAGGCACCCCTCACAGGTGCGTGCTTAGCAAGCCTCCTCACCGCCTCAAATGGGTGGATAAATGGCCTTCCTGGGAACAACTGGAGCACCCCATTATGCCCCAGCGGGGCACCCCCAGAAAAACCAGCAGGCCCCGGGGCCTGGCCTCAGCAGCCATCTGGGCAGGAGAAGGCAAGTCATAGGTACACTTCAGGCCTGAGCTGAGCTGCCCAAGCCCAGTGCCTGCCTCCAGCTTTGATCCCACTCCCCACAGAGGGCAGCTGGTGGTTTGATTCCCTCCCCACCAGCCTCACTGGCCTTCCCAGCTTCTTTCAGGACACAGGGGCCCCAACCCTGTCCTGTGGGGCACCATGGCGGGCACGCAGCAGCAACCACAGGGGGCAGCTGGGGGCCCTGAACCCACCTGCAGGAAAACACAGCCGCTTCCAGTTCAGGCCAGCCCAGAGTGGTTCTGCACCCCGCAGCCTGGGGCGACCTGGGAGTGGAGAGCCCCCTGGGGTCCTGCTCATCACTAAGGCTGACCAGACACTAGGCTGGTCAAGAAGGAGGGACTGGATGTGTAGGGTTAGCTAGGGCCTGACTTGTGGAGTGCCTGTGTCTGCATGTTTGGTTCTGGGTATCTCCCTCCCTCTCATTTTGTCTGGGGGGAAAAAAAAAAGAAAAGCGGGCAGATTAGTGCCGACCCTCTTTCCAGTCTGGGAGTGCTTGCAGCAGGAAGAAGTGCTCATAACGACACTTCAGCCCCGACACTTGAATGCTAAAGGTTAAACTCACAGTCTTCGGGGTAGGGCTTCCTGCCAACTGGAAAAACTGCACTCTGCCACAGGCCCCCCAGGTACGGCCAACATCAGAGCCTCCTGCCATCTGGCCACTTCAGTGAGAGGTGTCCCTGGGGGTTGGCTCTTCCCACCCCCCCCCCACCTCCGGGGAACCTCTCCTTCCCTGTTGCCCCCATTATCTTGCCCGTGGCTATTTGTACCTCACTTTGCTCTATGGGTTCCAACTAGTTCCTGCTGTGGAGTTGGAATGAACTCTCCATGGCAACAAGGATGCAAGGCTCACACAAGTGGACGCTTTGGGAGAAACCACACTTGTCCCCTGTCCCTTTGTTCCGGGTATGTGGTGGCCCCCACAACTCGGTGCAGGCAAACCTAGAGCTAATACATGAAGTTAGTGCCCAGCCCTGGAAGGGTCTGCAGGGAGACCCTGACTGTCAGGGGGCACGGAGAGGCCAGGTTCGCAGACGGGGAAGGGTCTCCAGAAGGAACAGCCTGAGGGTCTCTATCCCAGGGACCCTGTTCTTGGTGCCTGTGACCAAGAACACCTCTTCCCTTTCCCTTCCGACCCCATCCCCCCAATGATGGTGAGACTCAATTCTGCACCCTTAAAAAGAGCATCCCAGCAGGAGATCAGTGGTGTAGTAAAGGGGATGAGGTTAGCTCCTGGGAGCTTGGCAAGGGAGCCCTTTTCTCTTCTTCCCTACCTCCCTGAAAACACCTACTATGTGTCAGTCCCTCGGCAGGAACTTTACATGAATTGCATTCCATTCTCTTAGCAGCCTTGGGAAACTGGTATTATTAGTCCCATTTTATAGATGAGGAATATCAGACTCTGAGAGATTAAGATCACACAGCTATTAAGTGGCTCAGCTTGAAGTCGAACCCAGCTCCATCTGGCCTTAAAGCTATTTTTATTACACCGTCTGCCTCTAGTCAAGGTCAGGAGAACCAGGGACTCAAGGGAAAATAAAAGAGAGATTTGCAGTGTACATGGGCTGTGAGGAGGGAAAGAAAAATATCCCAGGAAGGGTTCTCTGGTTTTGATATGGATTCAGGCCTGGGAGACACATCATAGAAAGTCATGGAGGAGGTTCTCGAAAGGCCAGAGACAGAAAGGACAACGAAATATAAGGTGAACAAGTCCCTAGCCCCAGATGACAGCAACAGAATATCACCCTGAAACAATCGTCAGTGTACCCCTGGATGTGTGGGCCCGCACCCAGCCATACCAGGCCAAGATCATACCAGGCCTTTTTCATTTTCCTTTGTAAATTTTCTTACTGTGTCTGAAGCTCAGGCAAGTTCCTAACTTCTGTGAGTCAGCAGGCTGACAGGAAGGGGTGATCAGATGACCAATTACTCATGAACAAATGTGAGGAAATTCAGAAAGTGGGAAGAAGAGAGGGCAGTGACGTCTGAATGGCAGGCCCACGGAGGGTCTCCTGGTCACTGCGCTCAGCTTCGCAAGGCTGGGCGGCGGGAGGGCAGGAAGGGTACTGCAGCTGCAGGCCTGCAGCCCCCTCAGAACAAAAATGCTTGCCTTGTGGCTACTGGGCTTTGGCTACAGGAGAGTCTTCCTCCAACTCTGGCCTCCACACTTGCCACCAGGTACTGAAGCACTCCTTTGAGGGGGGCTTCTGCAGCGAGGGGAGGGGGTCATTAGGTCAGTGGCATAGGCTGACATCTCTTTGCTCTGTTTCACTGGGTTGTCTTGGGCTGAAGTGAGTGTGGAACTGGGCAGGACTGGCCAGGCCCACACCGAGGGGTTGCTGAAAGCCTTGTTAAGGAAGTCCTCCTGACCAGGCAATCCAATTACATAATGCCACAAAAATAACTCTGGGCTGGGAGTCTTGTCAGAGTGACGTATTTAGTTAGAAGAGAGGGGTATCAAATATCTATCTTTCAACCCAAGGGCTGAAAGTACACTTGTGGCACCGATGGACTCCTCCTCCCGCCACTGAACAAGGAAGGGTGGGGTGAGGTGGGGAGGGACCAGCGGCAAGGATGCACATTTCTTTCTCCCCTCCCTTTTTCCCTAGGTGCAACAAAAGCCAACTGCTCAATTTAGCTGCATTCTGCCAGCTCCTAGGTCCATACACAGAGTCAGATACTCAGATGGGTCAGGGACAGCTGACAGAAAGAAAGGAGGGGGGAGGGAGTGGGAGAAATGAGAAGAAGTGGAGTGAAAGGGTTTTTTTTTGTTGTTTGTTGGTGGAACAGGGTGGGCATGAGGCATGAGTTATCATATTATTTCTATCTAGACTAGACTAGGCATCCCACTACAGTTGACCAACTAGTCCCACTTTGTTCAAGACTGTTCTAGATTTAAAACTGCATCCCAGGAACCCCTTCAACTCTAGAAACTGGGACAGTGGGTCACTCTCCCTCCCATAGGTTTGGCCATATTTCCACAAAGGACATAGAAAATTATGACCAAGATAAGGTAGTTCATTTTGATTCAAAATTATTCAAAGAATGACCTAAATAAGCTATTTCATCATAGATGCAAAGGCCCTCTTTCCAGGAATTTGAAGAAAGAGGCATACACTCTGTCCTACCCACCCCCCCAACCCCCCCCCCCGCTCCCCCCCAGGCCACACACACCATTTTGGACTCTAGAGATTTCCAGGTGGAAAAATCACCTGTTCCATCTGCTCTGCTTTTCAGATAAAGTTTCCAGACATGCTTTTGCCATTCCAAAATGTCCTGAACTCCTGCCACAGTTTGGTTAGGGACGGTGTTATATCACTTTGAAAAGAACTCTGCTTGTAACATCTTTTTGTCACCTAACCCCTTTCCTGGGTCTCAGTTCCTCCCTGGGGCACCACGGTCACATTCTGAGCTGTACCCTTTAATATATTCACCTAGAGCCTGTTAGCATTTTCTTTTTCCCAATACTGATACTCGCAGCATCCCATCCTTTTATTCTAAACCGCGGCCTTCCAACCCATCCTTCATCTAGACCCATCTGACCCCCACCGCCTTGGAAGGAGACAAATGAGGATAAGCAATGCCCGGCCCAAGACACTCTCACAGTATCTGAGCTTCCATGTGCCTTCATCCCCACCTCGTTCTTTTTTTTTCAAATCAAAATGTCTCTAAACTCCTCGAGCTCATCATAAAAGCAAATAGCTTTCCCTCCCCGAGTCCTACTCCCTGGCTCGTCACCAGGCAATTCCACTCAGTGACCACCTTGTCGCCAGCCCGAAAGCCAGCTCGTTTAGGACGCAGCAGAGAGGAAAGGGTGCAGCGGCAGCGCCTCCGCCCTCCCCCAGCAGGCAGGCTCTGCCTTTATGGAGTCTATTTCCAGTCTGTTTACCTGGCAAGGACCACGTGACCAATCCAGAAGGAAATGCTGACATCACTGTCTCTCTCTCACACATGTGCGCCTCCCTCCCTCCAGCCCGCTCTGCCCGCATTCCGGCATCCATCCTCCCCGCCTCTCCCGGCGCCGGCCCCTCCCCCCAGCACTCGCGCCTTCTCCCACTTATTTCTCTGTCTTTCTCTGTCACACTTTCCTTTGTTTTCTTTCCCCTTGTAGGCTGTCTCAGACTCCCTCGGGCGCGCGCCCGGGCGCGCGCGCGCGCGCACGCACGCACACACTTCTGGGAATCCTTTTCCCTTCTCTTCAGCAAGCCTTTCTTCCTCTTTCAGTCTCTTTCAGATCTGGGGCCATTGAATCTTCACTGTTTTAAAAACACACTTCCTCTTTCTCTATAGATTGGAGATTTATTAAAAAAAAAAAAAAAGTCTGGAAGGCCTGCAGAACCTTCCAGGCCCAGGATGGGGGTGGGGTGGGGTGGGGGTGGTGGGGAGGGCAGAGAAAGGCTGCTCCGTCCAGCCACTCAATTTCCTGCTCCAGTGGGCTTAGAGATTTAGGTGTTGGGGGTTTGGTCAAACATGCCTTTTTTATTTATTTGTTTTCAGCCTTTCTTCGTCCAGCTTCCCTCCCACGCTTCCTCGTTGCTGCAGTTTGGGGTGCCTTCCCTTCCCCACGGCCAGACCACAGGCCCCAGCAGCTCTTGGCCTTGTGTGCAGGGAGCGCACGCACCTCGCTCCTGGTCTTTGCTGCTGCTGTTGCGCTGCCTTCTGTCAGGGGCTGAGGGGGCTGCTCAGCATCCTTCCAGCCCAGGGAGCTGGGAAGACCCTGGAGGCAGAGGGGAGGGGCAGTGGTCAGCGCAGGTGCCTCCTGCCTCTTCAAGGGGCTATTTATACGAGGAACCAAGTGGCAGGGCTCTGGGGTCTGACTGCTCCCGGAAAGCTTGCTTGGTGCACGTGGGCACAGAGCCAAAGCATGCAGTTTAGAGGAAATGTTTAATAAAGACACGGGAGTCTCCAACTGTTTATTTATCCTTACGGAAAGGTGGAGATACGATGTCCCTGGAAACTGCCTCAGAAGTGGACTGCAAGGTTGTGAGGCCAGAGGGTAGAACAACTGGGGCCTTCAAAGGGAATGGGTTAGCCTGGGCAAAGGGGCAGAAGGCAGACTGTGAGAGCCCTTTCTCTCCCACCTCCCACCCCAGGCTGTCATCTTTTGGGGTCATATACCTTTTACTTTGGGGTGGGGCAGGAGGTAGAAGGAGGCATGGGAAGTCATGCAAGAGCGAGACCATTAATATATACAATGGAATATTACTCAGCCATAAAAAAAGAATGAAATCTTGCCTTTTGCAACAACAGGGAGCTGGAGAGTATAATGCTAAGCGAAATAAGTCAGTCAGAGAAGCACAACTATCGTATGATTTCACTCATGTGGAATTGAAGAAACCAAACAAACAAGCAAAGGGGAAAAAAAATGAGAGAGAATGAGGGAGGGGGAATCAAGAAATACTCTTAATTACAGAGAACAAACTGATGGTTACCAGAATGCAGCGGGTGGGGGGCGCGAGGTATGGAGGATGGGTGAAACAGGTGATGGGGATTAAGGAGTGCACTTGTCCTGATGAGCACAGGGTGATGTATGGAAGTGTTGAATCGCTATATTGTACACCTGAAACTAATATAACACTGTATGTTAACTAACTAGAATCAAGAACTTTTTAAAAAACGAGTGAGACCATTAAGCAATCATGACTTATTACTTCGGTGTGAACTCATAATCCCCAATACTCATAAAGGTAGAACCCTACCAGGAGGACATGAGTGTTTTAATGGGCATGTTTACCATTGGGTTATGTTGAAAATCAGGAATATAGCATCCAGGGGTGCCTAGAGTGGCTCCGTCGATTAAGCGTCTGCCTTAGGCTCAGGTCATGATCCCAGCGTCCTGGGATTGAGCCCGGAGAAGGACTCCTTGCTCAGTGGGGAGCCTGCTTCTCCCTCTCCCTCTGCCTGTCACTCCCCCTTTTGTGCTCTGTCTCTCTGTCAAATAAATAAATAAACTCTTAAAAAAAAAGGAATATAGCATCCAGTTGGAAGACCCAGTAAAATCTAGGGGTAGGACCTTCAACATTAAAATAGTACTGTTCTTCAGTGTTCAGATGCATTCCTACTTCTTGAAAAACGTTTTCGGCACACATTTAAATAGCCCTGGCAGCCAGTAAGGAGAGAATTCAGATGTTATAAGGTCACATTCTGGAGAGACCTTTTCATAGGTCAATATACAAAGCCAGCAGGAGGGTCTTTTAAGGAGGTCCAGTCATAGATCTGTCTCTTCAGGCATGTTAAGATCTAAATCCTCTTTAGACATGCTGGGAATCCAGAACTTTCTACTGGATTTCTTTAAATATTTTGTACAAGTTCTAATTTTAAACTTCTAAATGTTAGAGGCCAAGGACTCACTGTTTCAAGTTGTCAATTAGGTAGACAGCTCTGTTGGTCAATTAAATGATTTTTGTGGTTTCAGAACCCAAATAAAGTGGTATGCAGAGTCTCAATGTCATTCTTACCATCTCCATGAATATTTATGGAGCCCTGGCTGAAGTAAAAGCACAAAAGAATAGGTAGAGCCCAGGTTCCAAAAATCCCTGTGGGCTTGAGATGCCTCTGTTACGAATTCCACGCTATCTAGTTAATTATCAATGTTTGTCAAACTAAAGCCCAGAGTGGTGGAGAGAGGTGATAGAGGGTTGGTGGGAATTACGCAAAAAATATACAAGGAGTTTAGGTTTTTTAATATGCTGACTTTCAACTTTGGAGGGATCTGGGAAAGGACATCCAGAAGTTCTTTTCCCATCCCTGAGTCTAGCTCAGGCTCACTTTCTCCTGTGGAGGCCCAAGGCTGGAGATGACCTCACCCAGCTTCTCATACTCCGCCCTCTGGGGGAAGTTTCCTGGATCAGTTGACAGGCACCAAAAAAAACGTCAATACGATCCATTTGTTTCACTACTCCATACCTGTGATGCTGTGGAAACGCACATGCATTTATGAATAGATTTGTATTCATGTTATGTGTTACCCCACCTGCTTCCCCAAGGATAGGCACCATATGGAGTATACTCTGTACGCATCTCCACAAATGCCCACAGTGCTAATTGGTACTCAGTGATGTGCCCACGGTGAAGTGGAGGGTAATGATAATGTGGATGATGAGGAGGAGGATGACAGTGATGATGACACTAAATTGCTAATAATGATTCAAGGATGAAAACAGTTCTGGGCAGAGAGAGATGCTCAAAAAACACAGAATGAATGAATAAAGTTTAGGACTTTCACCAAGTGTTTTCTGAGATCTGGCTCTTTTTTTTTTTTTTTTTTTTTTAATATTTACTTCATTATTACTTATTAAAAGAAGCCATCTCAGCTGCGGAGCCTGTGGCCTGGGCTCAAATGGCATAGCAATAACACAAGGTGGGGGCGCCTGGGTGGCTCAGTCGTTAAGCGTCTGCCTTTGGCTCAGGTCGTGGTCCCGGGGTCCTGGGATCGAGCCCCGCATCGGGCTCCCTGCTCGGCTGGAAGCCTGCTTCTCCCTCTCCCACTCCCCCTGCTTGTGTTCCCTCTCTTGCTGTGTCTCTCTGTCAAATAAATAAATAAAAGCTTAAAAAAAACCCAAACAATAACACAAGGTGGATTGGCAATCCCTTTTCATCAACAGTAGATTTTTTAAAAATACGATTGAGATACCTAATAGTTCTCTCAAGGCAAATCACCACAGAACATAAAGTTTTTTGCTGACAGCGCGAGCATAGAATCATTCTCCTAATCTGCTCAGGGAAGGATGTTAGAGAGGTGATGCTGGTAACACAGGAAAGACATGCCTAACGGTCTAGCATGAAGGCCTGCAAGCCAGAGGTGGTCGCACCTTGCAGTGATACACAACACACAAATCAACCAACAGTTTTTAAAACATATAGAAAAGTAAGTAAATATCAGAAAAAATTCCGTAACTACCTGCAAGAATCAAAGCCTTTTCTTAAAACTTAGAGTGCAAAGATCACCAAAGAATTGGGTTCTGGTCCCAGCTCCACCAATGAGAGCCGATGGCCTCTGGTAAGTGACTTAATGCTGGATTGTGTTTTCTCCTTGTAAAATGGAGACAACAACACATACCCTACAGAGGTGTCAGAAGATCAAGTGAGAAGCTTAATATGAGGTGTCTGTCACAATGCCTGGCACCTGGCAGGTGTTCAATATGTGGTAGAAATGGTTAATATTATCCTGACACCCCCTCCTCACCTGTCTGCACCTCCGAGGTTGGAGTGTGACGAGCAAGCAACTTTGAACGTGCTGTACAAACTAGATAGCCTTGCACACATCCAAGACATTCTTTCCAGGTATTACTGGGCTCTGGGCTCGCTCTGTTAGTACTGGTATTCCCCCCACCTCTCAAAAGTTCACATTACTCTTCGCTTTTACAAAAGGCCTACTACCTATTTTTACTAACCGAAAGACACGCGAAGACAATTTTCACTTTTACAGAAAAAGGCAAAAAGCAAAAATAGTGTCGAGCATTTGTGTTGCAGCAAGCCGTTAACAGGGCAACACGCACCCTAAGCAGCCAGAGTGGCCCCACCAAGCTCCTTCCAGATCCACTCTCAGCATCTCAGCACCAGCTGCCAGAACTTTGAACTGTGTCTGTGAACATCTGTGCTTTGTCTCGATTTATTTTGTGCACCCGTTAGCATAATGTGTCCTAAGGTAACAGAAAAGCCTAAGAGAGTTTATTTTTGGGGACTGGAAACATTCAAAGATTTTTCCATATAAATTAATGCTAATTACTGCTTCACTTTACGCCATTTTGGCTTATGAAAACTTTCACAGGAGCGTTCTACTTTCAGAAAGTGGGGGAAACCAATATTGGGAAATGGGACAGAGATAAAGACACATTATCAAGGACAAGTTTTCTCCATACACAGGTATCTGATATGCCTAATTCTGGGCATACAGTTACTGAAATGAGGAATGCAAGCAACCACCAGACTTCCTCCGGGAGGGTTTTGTGAAGATTAATAGTTAAAAATGACACAAGTTATCACGGTGCATGGGCTCCGTGCAGCACAGGAGATATGTAAATCCAAGAAATAATCATCAACATAATATCATCACCATTTCTAGAAACAGATTCTTTCCTAGGCCAGAAGAGAATTTCCAGAAGTATCTTTCCCTTTTGGAATTACTGAGTATGACAGATTTATTTCCACACATCTCACTTGCTTTCAGAGTTATTGTTTCCTCTTATTTTTTTCCCCCTTCTTTGGTGATAGAGAGGCCTGAGAACCGATTCTGTCAGGAAGTTCTTGGGGAATTTTCAGGAGGATGTACAAGTAGGTTATATGAATGACTGTGAGCAGCAAGCATCTTTTTTTTTATTTTATAAAAAATATATATTCATAACCAATCTTCTGAGCATATCTACATAATCAAAACCATGAATGACAAACATATCAGACATATTTTTTCAGAGCATAATGGATCCTTTTGGGGTAAGTGACTATCATTTCTATTTCTTCCTCTTAAAGCAGATCAGGTAACTTTTCCCCTGTTACAAAAGGGATGTGCTATTAAATCCAGACCCCAGGATAGAATCTCAATTGCCCCCTAGACATGAAATGCCAATGCCCCAATTTTTTGAATTTATCGACCGAAATGTTGGCTGGAGCAGGTTCAAGCATCTTGCTAAATAAAATATAGATTACATTTATCATTTCCCCTCAATCTACTAAAATCTTGTTACTTTTTCATGGAAGGAAATGAATCAGTTTGACAGGACTTGTTCTGTCAAGTGATATAAGTTCCCAACACTGTATTCACTGCAGATTATTCTAGAAGTGATGTGGCAATCATTTTTTCCAGGTAAAGTTCCAGATTAGGACATTATGAACCTCCTCTTTGCTTTTTTAAAAATAGAGGTATTAATCTTGCTTCTTTTCAGTCTTTCCAAGTTCTTAAAAATGAAGTTACTCTCCCATGATTTTAGCCAACAACAGATTCCCTTATAAAAAACTTGGCCCTGCAAAAAAATCTACTTAAAAAAGAGGTGTTTCTACCAGTATTTAAGGCATATTTAAAAGTTGATCATGTGAAAACAATGAGGAAGCAAACGGTTAAGGCTTAAGACCTCTACTTTGACAGGCCTGTTTCCAGATCTCTCCCATGGATTTAGACATGATCTGAATGGATTTCTGAATTGAATGGGCTCAAGGCCAAAGACAGGTATGGTAAATTTTCGGATTCTGTCTATCTTGTATGTCTCACACAAGTCAAAGCTATTATTTTCCAGAAATAAACTGAAAATCCCCTAAGAAGTAAATGAGAAAAATGAGAGAAACAATGTGGAAAACTCTGTAGTTTATACCTCCCAACATAAATTACAGCGGCCATACGGTCCACACACTTCCTAAAATCTTAGAGTTTCATAAAAACTCAATGTTTCTAGAATGCACACTACATGTTTGCAACCTTAAAGTCAGCACAGCCCCAACTCTGTAAAGACCAAGATGGGAACACAAAGGCCACATCCTTGAAATGAAATTCAGATTATGTTGGGTACTTCTGGGTATCTCTAGGGTTTGGGCTTTCTAAGTTTAATGGAGACAGATGCTTGCTTAAATCCTCTGAAGTGGCCCTTGACAGGTCAAAGCCTGTTATTTACCAATCTGTGTGAGCCTGAAATTTAAGTTCCTGTATCCTTTCTTGCGTGCACCAGGCTGATTCCCAGTCCAGATTATCCCAGCTACCTGCCTCTCACTTTAGCCTCTAGATTGCTCAACACTTCTGAGGACATAAGGACCTTGAGTTGACTGTACCCTCTATGGTGTTCTATAATGCAATAGCCAGTCATGGATGGTTGTTGACTCCTGAACAAATTTCCCAAGCCTGCCACTCCATGCCTTTTCCACACTCCTCCAACTCCCACCAACTGCACTCTTTCTTAATTCACAGCAAAAGATTTCAAACCCTTATTTCTTGAAACCATGACTGGAATGAATTTCATCAACTTGCCCATGGCATTACCTTAAAGTGCCTTGCTCTACACCCTCTTCTCCACCATAAATTGCCTTTGCATCCTTACCCATTACCTCCTTTCTCTTATTCTGCCTTGCTTCTACCGCAAATCTTTCCTGGGCTCTAAAGCCTGATCTTCACATGTCCCTCTACTCCCCCGCTTTTTATTTCTCTCTCCCTACTCCTGTCTCCATGGCTTGCCTGCCCCCACCACTCTCCTACCTTTCTTTAATCAATGCACTTCTATTTGGAAACCTAGACATGCTCTATTCTCTCCTACTAAAAAAACAAAACAAAACTAACAAAACTTCCCTTGATTCTACCACCTATTCAACCCTTCTATTCACTACCCAACTTCTTAAAAGACTCATTTAAACACGTTCTCCGGTCCGTGATTGAACACCCCCAGCCCTGTGGACAGCTCTTACTACTGGAGAAGGATGGTCACTCTTTTGAGCATAAAGCAATTTTCCTGTAGCTCTTGCTCACTGGTCCCTTTTGTCACCTTGTGAGGCCACCCAGAGCAAGTCTAATTCCCTGACACAGACAACCTTTCTCCTGTTCTGTCCTCTTCTTTCAGATCTTTCTGAGCTAGGCACTACCAGTTCCTTCAATTGTTCTTTACAAGACCTGATTCTCAGTTCTTTTGCCTCCTTGTTTTTAGTTTGACTCTCTTAAAGGGTCCTGTCCTGAGATTAAATGTAAACTATCTACATCTGCTCCTCTACCTAGCACAGTAGAGCAGGGTTATCACCTCCTTTGTTCTCCTAATTACACTTTGCTAATACAATTGTTGAATCCCCTGCTATCAACTTAAGCCTCTAAGATAGTGGTTCACAGAGTGTGGCCCACAAGCTTCTATTTCAGAATGACCCAGGAAGCCTTAATAAACGCAGATTCTTGGGCACCACCTCAAACTTGTTGAATCTAACAATCGGGGGGGGGGGGGCAACGACACCTGGGAATCCGTATTTTATTTTTATTATTATGATTTTGGGGGGAATCCACATTTTAAACAAGAATGCCAGATGATTCTTAATGCCCTCAAAACCTGGGGAGGGGGGAATGCTCTCTAAACATCTGTTGCCAAGCCTGCATCTAGCCCCCATGTTTGCGCAGATGGATTTTTGGATCCAAGACAAGAATTTCCATTTTCTTGCATTATATTTTGTCTTGTTAGATTTGGTTCATTGCCTTGGCCTATCAAAATCTGTTGAACTCTTTATTCTGCAACATATGACTTCATGACAACCACACATGGATTAAGATGAAAAACCTTCATGTCACAGCACTCAGGATTTCCCTCTACACTGACACCAATGATGGTCAACCAGTTCTACCAAACTCCTACTTCATCTTTTTCCCATAAGATAAATGGACAGATTGTCATTTGCCATGTTGCCAAATGCTTCGGTAAAGCCCAACCGCTCTTTGTCTTCTGTATTTCCCTGATCTGCTGTCATGTCAAAGAAGAAACTGAAGTATTCTTTTTTTTTTTTTTAAGATTTTATTTATTTATTTGACAGAGAGAGACACAGCGAGAGAGGGAACACAAGCAGGGAGAGTGGGAGAGGGAGAAGCAGGCTTCCCGTGGAGCAGGGAGCCCGATGCAGGGCTCGATCCCAGAACCCTGGGATCATGACCTGAGCCGAAGGCAGACACTTAACGACTGAGCCACCCAGGTGCACCTGAAACTGAAGTATTCTTGAGGGTCATTTATGTATGCCTTCTACAATCTGTGGCCAGGCAATGGAGTGTTGTGTGCAGAATCCACCTTTTCCTATGACCTTGTTCTGAATGCCTATGGCACTTAGGCATTGTATTACAAATGTTCTTGTCCACATTTTGACTCTACTACTAGAAAAAGGAGCTCTTGGACTCTGAAATTGTGTCTTATGTGTCTCTAAAAATCTCATGGTAACTAGCACAATGTCCTACTTTTCTTTGAATGAATGAATGAATTTTACATTTTATTCCCACTAACTTATTTTACCTCTTTGTACAAGATGAAAGCAGACTCTAGTGAAGACTAGGAGATTATGCTTCTTAGGCATGAAGGAAGTGGTGTGCCTGGACAGATCTCCACAGGCCCAATTATTTCTTTTAGTCACTGCCCATTCAAATGAGCTTGTTAGAATAAAGGCATTCTTTGAGATGAAGTGTGATGAAAACACTGAGAAATGATGACACAGTTTCTAAAACATCACAACTTTACTAGACTCTATGGCAATGACCAAATGAGACACAGGAAAGTGCATTTCAGAAGAACCTTGGCGGGGTGCCTGAGTGGCTCAGTTGGTGAAGCAGCCAACTCTCAATTTTAGCTCAGGTCATGATATCAGGGTTCTGGGATCGAGCCCCACATTGGGCTCTGTGTTCAGCAGGGAGTCTGCTTGAGGATTCTCTCTTTCTCCCTCTGCCCTTCCCCCCCCCCACTCTCTGTCTCTCTCTCTCTCAAATAAATAAATCTTAAAAAAGAAAAGAGAAAAACCTTGGCTTAGTGGAGCCACCTAAGTCAGCATAACATGCAAACCTATTATGGGCTTCATTCTAACTAGACCCCTTGGGATGACACAGACAAAGCAGATCAACAGGACATGAGATGGCTGGACAAGGAAATCTAACTTCCCTCTATGTCACAACTGCTAACACATCTAAGTAATCCTCTGATACATAAGATTGTAGAGTGAACAACTATAAACGAATGACAGGAAGTCATGTTTTCTATGGCTCATGTGACCTTCTTCATGGTCACATTTTGTCTTTCCTATTTTTTGTAGGCCAGAGAAGAGTCCATAAATACTCCAGAACACTGGGAAATGTTCTGCACTGGGAAAGCCAGATAGCCCCAGGTCTACTTACTTGTTCGGCATGAGGTACAGGGCAGTGATTCTCAACTAGGGGGTGACTTTGCCTCTTTGTCCCAGGGATATTTGTCAATGTCTGGAGACATTCTTACTTGTTAAAACTGAGGAAGAGGTACCACTGGCATCTAGTGGGTAGAGGCCAGGGATGCTGCTAAATACCAATGCACATGACAGCCTTCCTCAACCAACAAAGAATTATCTGGTTCAAAGTGCCAATCGTAATTATATCAATGAAAATTTTCAATTAAAAATATCCAGTGCCACTATTGAGAATCCCTGGTCTAGGGCTATGGTTCTAGTACCAAACCTGGAAAGACTGATCCATCTCAAAGGGTCATGGAGTTACCTGTTGGGAAATCTGTGAAGTAACTCATGGGTGACAAACACTGTAAGATATTTTGTGGTTCTGTAATGAGGCTGGAAGACCTATCTAGTGGGCTGGAACGGAAGTAGAGAGGCTCTGGAAAACTCCTAACAGCTATAGGTTTTACTTCAGAGTAGCTTACTGGAAAGGCTCTTCATGAACTCTGCTCAGAAGGCAGCCTCCTTCTCGACAGATGAAGGAATGCAGGCTCAGTAGAATCATGCAAGGAGCATCAGTGATCCATGCTTATGGTCATAAAAAAGCCCTGAACCACAGCTGCTAATGATATAACTGGAGACTTAAGTCTCCAGGAATGTGAGGTGGGCATGAAGCAAATGTACCAACTGGAAAGGGTGCTGTTTTGGTGCCGACTGCAAAAAAGTCTTAGTCCTATAGAACGAAAGGGGAATTCACTCTACTTGAAGCTCCTAGATGACAGATACATTTCCCCCAACTTCCTGCTATTTTTTATTTGACCAAGATTTTAAACACAACCAGTTTTATAGATCATAGGGAAGCTGGTAGATTTAATGAAGCCTCCAGATGCCCCTTGAGAGATTATTACAACTCTAATTAAAAATGGAGGATGACAGACGAGAATCCCACGGGACTCCATAAGCAAGTGGCATTCATATGTCTTCTTCCATGGAAAAGATTACTTTGTTCATGTCAGTCTGGGCTCTTTCCAGTAGTAAAAGATAACGTTGCCAAATTCTAATACATTAGGAGATTTAATGTGGTTCAAAGATCTGGGAATGTTTTAAAATGTAGGGGACAAATAAGTTTATCAGCTAAGCTGGACTCTCATTTCTTTTATTTCATACGCCTGTACTCACCATCTCTAAGATTACATGTAGCCTAGACTACAAGAGGAATCACCTAAATGAAGTCTGTCTTAGTATCAAATCTAAGCATGGAGAACAAGGGAGGTATTAGTAGGGCAAATAAGGGTTAGGGCTTCATACTCAGGGCTTTAGGGACCAGCTAGGTATGGCAAGTCAGAGTAGATTGTGGGGTCACAAATCCAGGTAATCAAATGAGGTTTAAAACATTACAAAGTAGGTCTTGAAGGTCAAGGCAGTCAAATATATAGACAGGGGAGGTCAGGGATATTGAGATATCAGTTTCAGATGACAGAACCACTAATAAGAGCTCATCTTATCACAGGAAGCTGACCTGACCTTCCAACCCTACAGTGCTGGTCATGTTGGCTAGTCATTGGAGAGTTTTGGTTCTGAAAGGGAGGTCATACTACTTAATATCCATGGTCAGAGTATAGGGGTGGGAAGTAGCCAGGGAGAGCCAGAAGCAGAAAGGTAAGGCTCACTGGAAGGCTTTGGATTGGATGGGGCTTCTGCATATGGACATTAATGCAGCCCTGGGGCCAGATTTCAGTAGCCTGCATAGTCCTACACCGGCTTCCAAAGACAAAGGTGGTACTACATCTTCACAAAATGTATTTGCATCTCTTTAGCCAATGCGCATCTTTTACCAGAAGGAAATCAAACAGGAGAGAGTTGGGGCAACATGAAACCAACTGTATCATTGAACAAAGGGTCTAATATAAGAAACATCAAGGACTCCACTGGGATTAAATCATGGAGGCATTGACCGCACTATCCACTGACACTGCACTGGCTGTCATAAATCAGGTCTGGCCTCTGACAACAGAAGCCCAGTGAATCAAGATTCATTTCTAGATAGGATGAATGCACAAGGCAGGGATTTCCTCCTTGGAGTCACAGAACCTGAGGTAGGATGTCACTCTGGGAGACTGACCCGCAGGTCTTAATAATGATCATCATGTCTTTTATTAACGACTGGCAAGATTTGGAGATTCCTCCTACCAATGTCCAGGCCTGGGGAATTGTCTGCAGGGTATAGGGATAAAGAAGTATTCCTGAGCCTCAGCTGTGGTTGCTTTGAGGCTGGAGGTCCTCAAACTCATCTTCAGCCTCAATTCCTCCCCAGATCCTAAATGTGACTCATAAAATGTGTACCCATGATTTCCAAATAGGCTGTGTTTCCTCTGCTGGGAATGTCTTCCCTCCTTTCCTTCGGTATCTACCAGAAACATCTTCTCTAGGACCCCCTCTAGGCTGGGTTACTTTCTTTCTACGCTGTGCTCTCCAAGTTTGGTGTATACAACTTTATTTAAACTATATTGGTGATTATTTGTCTACTTGATGATCTCTTTCCTGAGGCTGAAAACTTTGAGCTCAGGGACCATTTGTTTCAGTATATGAGTACAGTGCACCTTGCACAGTGTCTGCCACATAGTATATATTCAATAAATGTTTGTGGAAGGAAGGAAAGAAAGTTAGTAGGAAGGCTTAAAAAGCAGTAAGGATCACTAACCCAGGCAGAGAGCAGTGTTAGGCTCTTCCAAAGAGGATATTGACCAGCCAGCCTGGGAGAGACCACCTCATGGAGATCTACAAAGAGTTGGCAATGGCATTCAGTGGCTGTAGGGCTGTGATTCCCACTGCACTTAGTGGCAGAACCCCAGGGAATCCCTCTGTCTTGGCCAAGCTACTGACTTACCTTCCTGGAAGGCCAGCACACGGTTCTGTGTTGGCGACACTTCTGTCGAGCTAGCCAGCACCAGGTTGGCTATGCCAGAGGGTTCCTCGCATCCTAGAGGCCGGGCCTTGCTAAGTCTTGTCACTATCCTCCTGTTTCCTCTGAGGCCTCTGGAATTTGATATTATGATCTTTGATCATTATGAGTAATGGTCAAAATAGTCAACCTTAGTTTTCGTGAATTGCTTTTCTCTTTGCTGTTCCTCATCAGATGAAAGAGTTTGCAGAGCTGGGTGGGGGGGTCTCATTCAGAAATTCCCAATGTATAGTTTTTGAAAGTGCTTCTTAATTCTCAAAACATTATCCACTGGTGACAAAGATTATTATAGATGACAACCCTGAGTACATTAATAAAGATTTTTCAAGACCCGAGAACTTGACAACACAGATCTCTTCTACTTTCCATTCACCTTTGCAAACCAATGAATTCAGTATTCAGGTGACTCAGTGGAACATTCAGCACATATCCTTGACGGCTCTTAGAAATCGGTTCTGTTGATGTGTAAGTTATTCCAAAAAAGAGGTTTTAAGCTCATTGTCAAACATGGTACAGTATCATATAATCACAGAGTTGAAGAATGAACTAGAAGGTACCTTAAAGATAGACTAGTCTGAACTGAAGGTGCTAATGCCCAGCAGGACAGGAAAGTAACCTGACCAAGGACACACAGCTGGTGAGTGGCTGAACCTGGCTTGAAACCAAACATGATGGTCTTAAACCTTTTTGCTGTCCAGTATATATATATGGTAGTATATTTACACACACACACACACACACACACACACACACACACACATGCACATAAAAGGATAAAGTCCTGCACCATAGAGATTGAGTTGTCTGCGGAAACCAACAGCCCTACTGAAACAATAACCCATTTCAATTTAGGGCAGCCTGGTCGGGAATAGGCCCAGAGCCTCACCAGCCCCCCCAGAAAACAGAGCATTGTTTCCATCCAAACCTTGCACTGAAAGGAAGCCTGTCAGCTGGCAATGACCTCGTGAGACAACTTTGGGGAGAGCAAAGGGCCGAGAAGAGAAAGGCCTCATTCTCACTGCAAACAGGAAAAGGGAAGAGAAAAAGAAAGCTCTGTCTCCACACAAGGTTTGCTGGGCTGGCTATGAACTGTTCCAGTACGTTCCATCAAATAGACGCCTTCATAGAATCAAGCCAAGCGCGAACACCGGCTCTGGGACTCCCACTCCCGGGACACACACGGGCCAGCTCACACATGCTCTTGCTCTCTCGCACCCTGGGAGAGCACTTATATGGGCTTCATGAGGCTAAGTAATAAACACTTTGTCTTCACCCTGCTATTTATGGGTTGCTTGGGGCATCCTGTTCTCTCTGCTGCCCTTACCTGAACAGACAGCTCCCGCAGACCCCACACTTAATAGGGACAACAGTAAATGTGAAAGGCTCTGTGCGCACCACACGCTCCTGTTTTCCCTGCACCCAGTGCTAATTGCAAAGGAAGGTCAGTCTGCTTCCATTTAGCTATTCTCTCTGCTCCCCTCCTTGAGGTTAAATCTGTTCTCCTTGTTCCCTGGGTCCTCATTTTCTTCCTTCCTTTCGGACATCTAAGACATCTTTCAGGGATACCCTTTTCTATTCACCACCACCAGGGACTCTTCCATTCTTCCATGATGGCTCAACCCTCTAGGAAAACGAGAGCAACTCTGAAAACTGCAAACCACCAGCCGTGGCCTCCAGCAGAGGTTCTGGGGGCTCCCTGGGTGACCACGCACATGCAGAGTTAAGAAGCTGATCTGGTCCTACCTGTCGCTGACTTCAGGTTCACTTAGAAGCCTTGAGCTTCCCTTGCACGCATTGTGTTTGGGATGCCAAGGGGAGAGATGCACGTTTGGAAGCAAAGAAGTGTGTCCGGGCCAACAGACGCCTGAAAGCTGCAGGGGCAGACTCCAGAAGTGTCCACTGGAGGCAGGGCCAAGGTTGATCACTTTGGTCAGGTATGGGACCGTTTTCCCTCAGCTCCTTTGGGGGTTTCAGGGCTCTGGGAGCCGACGGGGCCTGCGTGAAGAGGATGAGTCACGGCCGCGTCCTGTCCACCCGTGGGCCATCACACAAGCCTGGAGCCCTGCCACCTGTCAGTCTCGTCTTCATCTCGGGCTGGCCCGACGCATCCTGAAAGCAGACAGGACACAGGAGGATGCGTTAACTCGGCCTCTCCCTGCAGAACCCAGTTCGCCATGGCCACAGTGATTAAATACAGGACATTATCTCACCATAATGCCCTCCTGGCGGCGTTCCCAGGAAAATTCTAACTAATCACAAAAATAGAAAGAAAAACGCACCCTGAATTCCATTCCTCGTCTTAAATGAGTGATGTGTTCACTTTTATTTATTTTTCTGGAAGCAAGGCGGGAAAAGAAAATGAATTTTAGGGCTTAGAAAAACAAGCTACTAATAGTACGAAGTCGAGCCGGGCCGCGGTGCAGACAGCCGGGGTGTAGACAGTATGGCATCGTGGGCGAGTCCCCGGCCCGCTCCTGGTTACAAACTCTGAGTTTCAAACCAGAACACCTAGCAGGACGGGGTGTGGGGCCAGGTGTGGACACACACGCACCCATGCAGGCTGGGCGCTCGGCAGCATTGTCACGGCCCCCGCAGGCAAATGTCCTTCCCACACTCCTTTTAAGCAATGCCTGCCTCTTTTTCTATCATCTTTCTTTCTGGACACTCATGCACAGTTCAGAATGTCCCCTGCCTGGAATTTTTCCGGGAGATTCTCCTCACTAATTCCTACTCACCCTTTAGAGATCAGAGCAAATGGCCCTGCATTCAGGAAACCTTCTTCAAGAACCTCTCCCCCAACTCCAGGCCCCGTGCTGGCGTTCTCAACCTTCCCTTCACGTCAGTCACATGGCTGGCCATAACTGATTGCATTGTTGGTGGTCTAAGGGCTGTCTCCTCCCTGAGACCCTTTAGATCTTGTCTTGTTAACCACTCTGTATGTGCCTGGTACGTAGTAGCTGTTTAATAAATGTCTCTGCTGGATGAGTGCTGATGGACAGGCCCAGCCTGTGAACGGTACCTTACGTTACACGTAGGTCCCCCGCTAAGAAGCAGCAAGCAAATGTGGACGCAGATCATAGGGGGGTCCACGACCCCGAGGACCATGCCTTGCCCAGATGATTCCTGCTCTTCTCCCCCCCGCCCCCACCCCGCCGGGTGTCTTCACAGAGAAACTCCAGGAGAGTTCAAAATCCTGAAAACCAGCTTCTGAGATGCTTCTCATAGTGTTCCACTGAATGAAGTGAAAATAAAGACACCTCGCACCCCTCCTACCTCTCCACCTGCCCCCACTTCTGGCATTAGAATCCCAACGCTGCCATCCCTCATCATTGCTACAGCTGCAGTAATGGGCACTGCTACTTGATGGCAAAGTTCTAGCTGAGCTAATTAAGCATACTGAGCTAATAACCTTCCATTTTGGGACCGGTATTATTCATAATTTAATGTATTGCTGCTGAAACATTAACCTTTCGACAACTGGCATGTTGCCCACAGCAGCCCAAGTGCTGACCATCTTTCAGTAAAATGAGTATTATTGTTAAAACAGGTATAAATCATTCATGGCTGCAGCTTTTGTGTCAGACCCTATGTGAAAATAAGCAGTAAGCTGGGTAATTTATTTACCTTTTGGTGATTATTTTTTATGATTTTATGATCATATTCAATGATTCATAAACATTGGCCTGGTGCCATTTTGTAATCATTTTACATTTTAAATATTGTGTGGCTGTTCTGCTTTTCATCTTTAAAAATTTCAGGATTGATACCGGGCAACTTAATCCAGACACAAATGCAATTTCATTTGAAAGCAAGGTTGGGGGGAGGTGGGGGCTGAGTCCCAACACCATTCATTTCAATGAAACCATTTTCAGCAGAGCTGTTTGGCGCGTCCCCTTGCTCCAGAGCTGCACTTACGGGAGCAAACTTTCTTTGAAGTTTAACACACAGAGGGTGCCTTGAAATCTGAATAAAAGCACAAGAAAACGGTTAACAAGCTTCTGGTTGGGAAGATGATGGGAAGGAGCCCAAGGGTGGAGGAAAGCCTGCAAACTCTGGCCTCGGGCCAAGAAGGTTGGAAGCCACAAGCCTTATTCCCAGCACCTGGTTGGAGAATGTGATTCCGTGCCCCCTGGGGGGGGGGGGGAGGGTGGTTTCGAGACTGCTCCCCCCGCTCGCTCCTGCTGCTGGCGCTGGGTTTGGGCTCCCATAACGGTTCCAGAAAGTGGCCTTTTCTTCTCCTGACAGCAAGTAGGAGCTGGAGGCTGAGAGGTGGGCAGGTCTCTCATGGCCTGCGAGCTGAAGAGACCTCCCCACATCCCACAGACTCTCTTACGGGCTTCCCTTCGCGTTTCTTCAACCAGTGAAAGCAAAGGATTCCTCCTACGCAGTAGGAACGATGATCTGATGGTGGCCGGGAGACAGGGCAGCAGAAGACAGGGAATGGGATGCGGTGTTCAGACTCCTCCTTAAAGCAGGAGGGTGTTCGAGAGCGAGCTTGCTCCTGGAGCCCATCTCATGACAGGCCCAGAGGGGAACTCAGGCAGAAGAGACAGGTGCCGTCACCCGAAATGTAGGAGGTGAGATCTCGAAATACAGCCACAAGGACGTGCCACAAACAAACACCACATCCATAGGGGAAGCCCAGGCCAGGGGAAGATTATAGATGTATTTCGCTCTGAGACAGTGTGAATTGAACGAATAGCTCTGAGATGGCTGCTTACTGTCTTTTCTACCTTCCATTTATTTAATTTCCTGTTTATAGCTTTCTTTTTTTTTTTTCATTTGATTGTCTGGTTTTAGGATTTATCTGGAGATGTCTATCATCCACCCGTCTATCTCCATATATATATATATATATCTACACATATATATGTATATCTGAAAATTATTTTAATAGGTATCATTATTTAATTTTTCAATGTACAATTCAGTGGCATCAATCACTTTTACAGAGTGGATAATTCTCACTACTATTTCCGAAACTTTTTATCACTCCAAACACAAACTCTGTACTCATTAAGTATTAACTCTCCACTCCCTCCTGTCCCATCTCCTGGAAACCTCTTATCTATTTTCTGTCTTCATGGATTTGACTGTTCTGAATATTTCATATAAGTAGAACCATACAATGTCTGTCCTTTTGTGGCTGGCTTCTTTCCCTTAGCATCATGTTTCCAAGGTTCATCCATGTTGTGGCATGTATCAAAATTCCATTCCTTTTTTAGGGCTGAATAATATTCTATTGTATGGATATACCACATATTGTTTTACCACTCAACTGTTGGTGGACAGTTGGGTTGTTTCTACGTTTTGGGCATTGGGAACAATGCTGCTATGAACATTGGTGTCCAAGAATCGGAGTCCCTAATATACAGAGACTAATATTTCTTGACCATTACGTTATTTTCTCATAAAAGTTCACTGCATGTTACATACACTGATCTACCTTTATATTGAGTGCTCTACTTGCTAGCTTGGCAGAGCTGGCCTGGGCACAAGGAACAAAGCCACTCAGGCCTGGGAATTACTCTCTAGCCATCCTGTCAACACTTCTGCCTCAGAGGATGTCTTGCAGTCACCTTCTAGCATCTCTGAGGCTGGTGCAGTTTGTGAATTCTGTACCAGGAGCTCCCATTCTCTATACTGGACTTGCTAAAACAGGCTTGCTTCTCAGGTATGATAAAGAACAAATTAAGAAACCGAATAACCTGGCATGAGTGAAATTTCCTTTCAATCATGTCAGCCAGAGCAGATGTTGTCATGAAATTTGATGTTATGGATTTATTTCCTAATATAAAGTCTAAAAGGGAAAACAGCATAAGAGCTGAAATGTGAATTGGACATGTCTATAGAGTGTGAATTGGATTCAAGACAAAATATTGTGAATGGTTAATAGGGTCAGTCTAAGCATACTTGCTAAAATAATCTCTTGGATATGCAAATATTCTGAGAACTACACTGTCAAATATCTATTGTATCCTCTTATCTATGTGTTCACAGAACTGCTACATGTTATAATAAATGAAAAATGTGAATTTAAAAAATAATGTCACCCTAAAATAATACTTTACTTTGAATAGTAATTTTTGTTGTCGTTTTTTTTTTTATTTTTTATTTTTGTCACACACCAGGCAGCCAGGTTCTTAAAATAGCATTATTTGGAAACATTAAGAGGTGAGCTCTGTGTGTCCTGAGGAGAAACAGAAGTGTGGTGGGGGTAGGGAGGGAGCAGGAACGGGTCACATGTTCCTCTTGATCTGGGTCCCTCAGTCTGCCCTTAGCACCTCCCATGCCTTGGTATTATCCCATAGGAACTTCCGCTCTCACTGTCCGGGGCCCTATTGGTGGAATTCCCTTTCCTGGGAAGATTGTCTTCAGGACATGAGTTGCTACTTTGATGTTCATCATCTCACTATATTAATAAGTCCATTACACATGAGGAAGGGGGGCAAGGAGAATTCAGATAAGGAGCACTTGGAGAGAGGTCTTAGGTATGATTGTTGACAATTTCCAAAACTCCACCATAAAACTGCTCATTAAAACTGTAAGCAAGGAGACAAACGGATTGAGTTTCATTTAATTTCTTTTCCTCTCCTTTCCCTAATTTCTGTGAGTTGGGCTAATGAGCAGAGAAAGAATGAAAAGGTGGACAACATATGGATGACCCTACCATACTGCTCATATTCTAGAACAGTCTCTGGCCCATGGTAGGCAGTCAGGAAAATATTTATCAAATGAACAAATAAACATCAGTTAGTAGATCCTCAAGAGTTGATGTGATCTGACCAGTGGGTGTGCCTTGTTTCCTCTTTGGTCTGGCCAAACAGGGTCAGCTGGGTTTGATTAAATCTGCAAATCCTTGGTAAAATTTGGCTCTCAGAAATACCAGGAAGCAGCAGAGCTCAAGAGAGCCCTTTCACCCCACTTCAGTCAGAACATCTCCCAGTTTTTTGTTTTTGTTTTTTTGTTTTGGTTTATATGTTAGAATTCCCAGGATTTTCTTAAAAACGGATTCTGAGGGTGAAACATCAGAAAACAACTGATTCTCAGCACTTCTCTGGTTCTCCTCTTCACCCATTCTTAGAGCCCACCATGTCCTTTCTCTTGTGCTCCACACTCTTCTCATCCACTGCATTCATTCTGTACCAATTGAAACCCATCTGGTCTGTATGCCATCAGCTCAGAGCCCAGCTTCCTTTGCCCTGTCCAGTCTGATGCAAATGCTCCTCCACCCCCCACCCCATTTGCACCCTTATAGCAAGGATTTCTCAGTTGTGGCCATGGCCCATCTTATCAGAGTTTCTGAGGGTACTAGTTAAATACACATATTTCTGGGCCCCATCCAAGATCTACCAAAGGAGAATTTCTCAGGTCAGTTTGGACCCCCTCAGAATTATTCATAAAGTTGAGAACACTGTCTTTTGGTATGAGTAATATGATTACCAGATTAATAAAATATCGTACTACTGCGGAGTTATCATGAGTGGGATTCTGTAAGGCTACTCCTTTCCTGTCTGTGGAGGGAAGGCACAGGATTGGGGTTTGGTTTGAAGTTGACACCTGCCATTTGTTGACAGGAGAGAGAAAAAATCTGGACGAAGTGGTATTAGCTCTTCGGGGGCCTAGAATGTAGTCATCAGAGGTGAGCATTCTGGAACCCTTTACAAAGTTCTCTGCTCCCCCCTTCCTTGGAATTTTACAACTAAAAGTGTGTACTTTGAAAAGCAATCCATTTTTGCCTTTGAATTATCCTTATTTCTCCATTTTCTCATGGGATGCTGAGGCCACACCTCTGGAGATGCTCTAAGAATGAATTTCTCAACCTTGGCACTATTGACATTTTGGGCCAGAAACTTCTTTGCTGTGGGGGTTCTTCTGTGCATTGTGGCAGCACAGTAGAACTGTGTCCCTACCCAGTAGATGCCAGTAGTACCCCCCCCCTTAGTTGTGACAACCAAAAAAGTCTCCAGAGAGTCCCAAAAGTCTGACAGGGGGCTAAATTGCCCCTAGTTGAGAATGCTGCTCTAAGAGAAATATCCAGCTCAGTGCCACAGAGAAGTATAGCATTTCTTCTGAATTCAATTTCATTTTGAGATCGGCTTCTTCCTGGCTTCCTTATTTTTTTAATGACACCACTGCTCCCACAGGCCACAAGCTTCAAAACTCAACCCTCCAGTGATCTCCCTGTTCACCACCCCTCCCAGTGTGCCCCTCACGAATCTGGGGCTACCTCCCCAGCATTGTTTCTACCACCATCACTTCTGCACCTCTAGATGAAGAATTGGGAATCATTCACGTTGGCTGGCCACCAGATGCATCTCAAATGCAGCCTTTAAATCCAGGATACATGTCCCCCCTTTTCCCCAACACTTATTTTCCTGTCTACTTTTTGAGGATGTATCTCTGCATGCTTACTGATTTCTTCCACTGGACTTGAAGCTCCCAGAACTGAGTTTCTTTGCTGTAAGTCATCTTTGCTTTTCTATAGCATAGGACCTCCCATGATGTTGGTGCTTCGAAAAATATGTGTTGAATTGAATTGAACAGGTGAATTTCTCAATCACAGGCCCACTGCTGAGGTGTAGTGATATTTCTATAGATTTTTCAACCTTCCAAAGCACTTTTGCAATCATAATCATAGCTGGCCTTTCTCTCCTTGGTATTTGCATCTTTCAGTATATCTGCATTTGCAAAGATGGAAATTAAAACCACAACAACCACCTGGACTTGAGCTTAGAACCTCCACTTTGTCACCCACTGGGGGAGGGCAAGTTCCTAACCTCTCTTAGCCTCAGTTTCACCTGCTGTAAAAGGGAGTAATAATAGCACCTAAGTTATAGGTTGTTGTAAAGGTTGAAAGAAAAAACACATGTGAGTGCTTAATGTGGTTCCTAGCCCATGTTGGGTGCTCAATACATGGGAGCCATTGGGTCCCCGTGTCCCTCCATTTACATCTCTGTAAAGGCCTCCACTGGCTCCTGGTTCTATTGAATGAGGTTTAAAATCCTGGTCCAAGAGCAACTCAAGTCTCCGGCCCCATCTCCAGGCATTGCCCCATATACTTCACACTCAATCACCCCAACCCAGACTCTCTCTCTCTCTTTCTCTCTCGTCCTTCAACAAGACGTGTGCCCCCCATCCCTCCAGGTCTTTCTGGAGCAGCTCCCTCCACCTGCAGCATCTGTCCTCCCCTTGGCTACCCATTTGCAGATACTTGCCGAGAATTAATTACTTCCTCATCCGTGTTTCCATGGTACTTTGAACCTCCCTCTATTATGGCACTTTTCATATTGAATTACAGTTAATTTGTTTTTGTATCTGAACTCCTCTGTGAGTCTATGAACTCCTCAGGGTGGGGATTAGGTCTCATGCTTCTTTCTGTCCCAATCACAGTGCCTAAAAATTCTAAGAGGTTGATGAATATTTTCTGGGTTTAATAAAATAACAACACCTTTTTATTTGCAGACCTCTTCACAGAGACATTTTACATAGATCATTTTCCTGCATCTACAGACCAAACCAGTATTGTTCAGGCATACTGAGAAAGACCTAGAAATCAAGACAAGGAGTTTGGTAATTTGGCCAAAGTTCCAAGCTAACTGGGGGTATTCTGATGCCTCTTGACATCTGTGTTAGGGGTTTATCCTCTTAGATCCCTGAGCTTCTGCTACTCCTGACCTTTGTTGTCATGTTCTGATTATTTCTGTTTCCTTCAATTAGAGGGCAAGTTCTCCAAGGGCAAAGATCTTGTCTTGTTCTTTTTTTTCCACACCCAGTACCAGGTACTAGGTGGCTGGATGAATGTTTATGAAGTAAGAATCTGTGTAATCTTACATTTCTTTTTTATTTAATAAAGTTGAAGTTCTTTACCAGCTCTGAGAAGACTTTAAATGTACACTGGTTTTAGTATGGTGTCAGTTTTTGGTTTCCAGGACTCTTGTTTTAGCATAATGAGAACCCAGGATTAGGGAAGCAGCATACGTACAAACTCTTTTTCCAAGGATGATGCTCTTCAAAGGCCATAAAAGATTGAGCAGTGAGATGGCTGCCATGCTGCTGTCCAATTTTGCTATCTTTATTGTGCCTTTGGGCCTGGTCAAATCTGCCAGCGAAGCTGACATAACATTTACAGCTAGTTTTATGAAAATGTGAATTTTTGTGCAACAACAACAAGAGAAGCTTTTGTAATTCTGTGCAAGTTGGAAAAGACTGGGGGCCAATTTGGCCTTTGAAGATGTGACTTTGCCTCCTTGTCTCCATCATTCATCACAGAGGCCCTGCTTTGGAAACTTTAAGTAATCAAAATATTTATCAACTATCCATCGACAATGATGACGATAGGCCTGTGTGCAGTTAGTCGGTCCAGTTCCAAGGGTGTTCTCATGTGATAATTATGCAAGAGTGTACTTGGTCACTATGTGGGTGATGAGAAGTGGGTCATGACATTGCTATCTTATCAGGCATTATGAAGTTGTGCTAATGGATGGGACTAACTTTCCATCTAACTCGTTTGCAGGTGAGTCACTTGCAACACCAAAAAAGTATTTAAGTATGTATTTTAAAATTAATTACTCTTTGGTTTTATTTCCAACCTTATTAAGGAAGAAAAATGATTTAAAAAAAGCTTCAAAGACACAGAGAGATCCATGTAAGCCCGTTATGCCCAGCCAACAGATGTTGTCACATCTACCTACTACAAGATAGCACTTGGCTGGTACATGTGCCTTCCCTGACTCACCCAGTAAGGTTGATAATTCCCCCCTCTGTACCACCCCTATGCCCTGAATAAACCTATTCTGTCATGTAGCTGCTGTTGTATGGCAAGTGTTTATTCCCATGTCTATGAGCATTTGGGGGGCAGGACAGTCAGTGGCTTATTTATTTTTGTATCCCATCTACCTAGCACAGCTCTTCAATTAAGGATGATGATGATGATGATGAGGTAGGATATCATTGGGTAGACTCGATTTTGGATGTGCCCCCCGCTCACCACTCACCACCCCCACTCCTTTCTCAACTCATCCCTGAGCATAACCACCAGTACCTCTCTGGCTTTCCCCACCAGCCCTCCTCCATCCCCGCCCCATCAGACCCTGTAGAGTTAGGGGCACAGGACTGCAGGGACGTTAGCTTTCTCTGCTGTGGTTAGGATAGGGTTAAAGCTGAGGTTTCTAATTGCTCCCATGAGGTCTTATTACCTGTTGATTAGGTCCTTTTGGGATCAGCATCAAACCGACAACAATAATAAACACTCCCTTCTTTGGAAGTCAGTAATGACCCTGCCTGCCCCACAGGCCTGGTGGTGGTGGGGAGGGGCTTTGTGTGGGCCTGGAAAGGGCAGGCCACGTTAAGGGACATTTCCCGTAGATTTGGTGGTGCAGGCTCTGAGGTGCAGCTAATAAGCTGATGGGCACGAGCTTGAGATTTTTGGCTGGCCGGAGGCACCTCTATTGTTATAGCACAAGGCGCCTCAGAAAGGACCCTCCACAGCCAGCCCCAGGACTCGAGAGAGGTGTCTGGGTGGTCTTTCCACGGGACTTTAGGAACTTCTGGAGAATGGTCTGGGAACTGTTTCATGTTTATTTCTCCAAATGTTTTCCTATGTACATATAAATGTGAGTGAGTGAGAGTGTGTGTGTGAATGCATGTGTGTGTATGTGTATAGTGGTTTTTTTTTTTTTTTTTTTTAAGATTTATTTAGTTATTTGAGAGAGAACGTGCATGAGCAAGTGTAGGAGAGGGGCAGAGAGAATCCTAAGCAGACTCTGCATTGAGTGTGGAGCCTGATGTGGGGCTCAATCCCATGACCCCGAGATCATGACCTGAGCCGAAACCAAGAGTCAGGTGCTTAACTGACCGTGCCACCCAGGTGCCCCAGTTTAGTGTTTTTATTACAAAAATGCAATCACGCTAAGCATTTTGTCCAGCACATTGCTTTTTTTTTTTTTTTTAACCCAACCATCTATCTTGGACACCTTTCCATGTCAGTGCATAAAGATTTGCCTCAATCTGGTGAAGAGTTTATAGTAATCCAGAATAGGACTAAAGGAAAATACATCTAACCATTATCTAGTTGAACATTTGTTTTTTTTTAGTTGAACATTTCGACTGTGTCCGATTTCTTGGTATTACAAATAAAACTGCAGTGAACATCCTTACATGTTTTCTCATGTACTTGCACAAGCACTTCTGTAGGATACATAAAAAAACTTGTGCCTTTTGCATGCCCAATAGTAATGTCTGAGTGTGTTCTTTCCATGGCCTCCAGACAGTATCATTTTATTTATTTATGACAACTTAATTATAATAAAATATATCCTCATGATATTTTAATTTGAATTTCCCTGATATGACATTGCATTTGTTATGTAATTTAAAAATATCTAATGCAAACCTAAAAAAAATTATAAGAATAATCCAAAGAATTTCCACATACTCTTTACTTTTGTCCCATTTGTTTTTTACTTCCCCTCTCTGTTTATATCATTGCTGTCCAATATGGTAGCCACTAGCCACATGTGGTTATTTAAACTTAAATTGAATAAAGTTAATTCGATTCCTTAGTTGCAATAGTCATATTTCAAGTGCTTGGTGATCACATGTAGCTCTTGGCTCCCATACTGTCAGAGCACCTATAGAATACTTCCATCATCGTGGAAAGTTCCACTGGAAAGCTCTGTATTACATAAATGCATATTTTTTGAGCCATTTAAGAGTCAGTTGGAGGGCGCCTGGGTGGCTCAGTTGGTTAAGCGACTGCCTTCGGCTCAGGTCATGATCCTGGAGTCCCGGGATCGAGTCCCGCATCGGGCTCCCTGCTCAGCAGGGAGTCTGCTTCTCCTTCTGACCCTCCCCCCTCTCATGCTCTCTCTCTGTCTCATTCTCTCTCTCAAATAAATAAATAAAAAATCTTAAAAAAATTAAAAAAAAAAAAAAAAAAGAGTCAGTTGGAAAAATCACCCCTAAATACCTCAATGTGTACTTCCTAAGAAAAAGAATATTTTCTTAAGTAGAATTTTTTTAAGATTTTATTTATTTATTTCAGAGAGAGAGAGTACAAGTAGGGAGAGTGGGAGAGGGAGAAGCAGGCTTCCCACCAAGCAGGGAGCCCGATGCGGGACTTGATCCCAGGACCCTGGGATCATGACCTGAGCCGAAGGCAGCTGCTTAACTGACTGAGCCGCCCAGGTGCCCTAAGAATATTTTCTTATATAACCACAGTATGATAGTATAAATCGAGAAATTTAACATCAATATGATATTATCTAATCCACTGATTACATTTGAATTTCACCAAATGTCCCAGTATTTTTCTTTATGGCTATTGTTTTTCCTGATCCTGGATCAAATCTAGGATCAGACCTTGCATTTTAGTTGTTATGTCTCTTTATGCCATTGCATTTTAAGAATTGAGTATTTAAGTACTAAGTCTAGACTAGGATATCGTCCGGGGTATGGAGCAGGTCTCACTTATCTTCACACGCCCAGCATTAGAGCAGGGCCTAGAATGGAATCAATGGTTAGAAAAAAAATGAATGAATGAATACATTTCTAGGTCTCCCCTTATTTCTTTCTAACTGGCATCATTTTCCCACCTTTCCTGGAATCAAAACAGAAAAGGACTACATATGATTATTCTGGAAACATGTCAAAAAGACACCTAAGAAAAGGTATTATTAGTAGGTCTATAAACTGGTACCACAGTCTTTGGAAGACATTTTGGCAAGTATTGATCAATATTTATAAAAAGAAGTCTTCTTTGCCCCAGCAATTCCACTTTTTAGGGCCTGTGGTAGAGTAATCCATGCATATGTGCACAAAAAGGCAGGCATAAGGATGTTCACTGTAGTTTTGTTTGTAATAGGAAACAAAAAAGAAATAACCTAAATGTCCACCAGTAGGGGAATGGTTAAAAATGCATGTGGTGATTTGAAGGGGCACATGCACTCCACTGTTTATAGCAGCACTATCAACCAAATTATGGAAAGAGCCCAAATGTCCACCGACTGATGAATGGATAAAGAAGATGTATATATACATAATGGAATATTACTCAGCCATCAAAAAGAATGAAATCTTGCCATTTGCAATAACATGGATGGAACTAGAGTATGTTATGCTAAACAAAATAAGTCAGAGAAAGACAAACACTGTACAATTTCACTCATATGTGGAATTTAAGAAACAAAACAGATGAACATAGGGGAAGGGAAGGAAAAATAAAATAAGACAAAAACAGAGACAGAGGCAAACCATAACAAACTCTTAACTATAGAGAACAAACTGAGGGTTGCTGGAGGGGAGGAGCGTGGGGGGATGGGCTAAATGGGGGATGGGCATTAAGGTGGGCACCTGTGATGAGCACCAGGTGTTGTATGTAAGTGATGAATCACTAAATTCTACTACTGAAACTAATAGTACATATATGTTAAATAACTTGCATTTAAATAAATTCTTGGAAGGAAAAAAGCATTCTAGGTGATTCTGATGCAGGTAGATCTAGGGAACACCTTTGAGAAAAAAAACGCATTTGGTGCATCCATATTAATTCACCTAATCATTTAAGAAATATTTATAATTGTTAACATAGTAGTAAAACACCTATTATGTGACAGGTAATGTTAAAAGTTTAGGGAATAAAGAATTGAAAAAGACAACATCTCTTTCGTGAGTTTATATTCTAGTGGGAGGATTATGGAATACACCGCAGCAGGTGGAAAAAATGAGGTGGGGCTCTACACAATGACAAGAAAAGATCTCCAGAGCATTTCACCTAATAAAGAAGCAAACAGCCAAGTTGCAAAATAGTAACAGTGAGGATACATTTTATGTTTAAAAATCCCAAAATAAACCTAGACATTTCTAAATGTACACATATGCATGTGAATGAAAGTTTATCTTTTTGGTCTGAATGGACACACATCAAGCCATTACCACCTCTGGGACAGGGTTAAGATTTCTGGGGATGGCCAGAGGACATTTTCGTTTTATCTTATCTTGTCTGACTTTGCTTTTTTTCCCATGAGAATGCTTTCATGCATTGCTAGTGAAATTAAAAATAAATAAATAAGCACACTATGGGAGGTCTAACCATCATGCCAACTAAAGGAAAACAGTCTCTATTTAAACACTAAAGAATCTAATGCAGTTACTATAGCATACCCAGAATAAAAATTGACCTGTAGGCTCTTGCTATCCACAGGAAACAGTACCAACCAATACATGAAATGCTGTGCTCTTACCAGCTTCAACTGCTAAGCTTTATTATTTATCCTAAGTTCCTACAGATTCAATATTCTCAGGAAAGAAAGAAGGAAATTAATATTCACTATGTGCTTAACATATTCCAGACACTTGTCAGATGTGCTATTTCATTCTGTGCTTGGAACTCCAAGAATTATTACTGTCCCTCCATTTTACGGATGGAAAAACCAAGGCTCAAGAGGTTTAACATATTTGTGTAAGGTCTCATATATACCAAGAGGCAGGTGATGGAACCTGGATTTATTTATTTATTTATTTATTTAAGGTTTTTTTTTTTAAAGCTTTTATTTATTTATTTGACAGAGAGAGACACAGCGAGAGAGGGAACACAAGCAGGGGGAGTGGGAGAGGGAGAAGCAGGCTTCCCGCTGAGCAGGGAGCCCGATGCGGGGCTCGATCCCAGGACCCTGGGATCCTGACCTGAGCCGAAGGCAGACGCTTAACGAATGAGCCAGCCAGGCGCCCCTGGAGCCTGGATTTAGACTCAGTTCAATGGCCACCAAGTATCCTCACTTAAGAATCACTTAAGAGAGGTTGGAGAGTGGGTTTGTGGTTGTGGAATTTTAGACTCATGGGTCTGGGTGTCTCATTGTCCTTTTCCTCGATTTTTACAGTTGCTCTAGAGAAAACTTTGGATAATGTCCTGGATACATTTGACAAACTTTTCTCCAGAGTGCCCCATTTTTCTTTACTCCTGTCTGCTCACAGCACCCCATAGCAAGGGAGATGGGAGAGAGAAATAAGGAACAGCATCAACAAAGAAGGAAGGGTAAACAGAGAAAGAGAGGCAGGAGACCACAGAGGAGTCACTAAAATGAGAAGACAGGAAAGTGGACAGAAGGAAAGGGGAGGGACCTGTGATACAATAAACTATGGGGAATCTTGGTCTCATAAATTAAAAGGATGACAACAAAGCCACACAGGAAGGATTTTCTATTTAAATAAACACTTTTCCTCATAGGGTGGGAAGGGAGAGGTTAGTGAAGGGTGGACAGGATAAAAGCATGCCAGACAGCACCCACTTTCCTTCCACATCAAGGGGAGCTGGTGGTGGGTCCTCAGCTGCTGACCCGGGGACCTGGCTGATGAGGTAAGGAGGTCTGCAGCCCCTTTTGATTTGGGCATGTCCATTCTCTCCTTCACGCCATGGAGACATTGCCTACACTTCAGGCCCAGGCACCATAGAAACCTTGCACCTTGGATGTTACTGTCTTAGGGATTTTCTTTTCTTTCTTTCTTTCTTTATTTATTTGACAGAGAGAGACACAGCGAGAGAGGGAACACAAGCAGGGGGAGTGGGAGAGGGAGAAGCAGGCTTCCCGCGGAGCAGGGAGCCCAATGCGGGGCTCAATCCCAGGACTCTGGGATGATGACCTGAGCCGAAGGCAGACGCTTAACGACTGAGCTACCCAGGCGCCCCTTAGGGATTTTCAAAGGTCTCCCTTTGCCTGAACATCTCTGGGCACACATTCAAAGCGATCTAGCAAATTTAACAGTGCAGCAGTGAACCAGTTAAAATGGTCATGGGAGAGAGGGCAGGGGCATGAAAGAGAAGTTGAGAAGAGAGAAATAAAAGAGGGAGCGCAAGAGTGAGAAAGGAGAAAAAGAGGGAGTGCTAGGGAAAGAGAAGGACCAAAAGAAGGAGGACAACAGGAAGGGAGAGGACAGGTGACAGGGGAAAGGGACAGGATAAGAAACAAGGAGAGGAAGGAAAAGAGCCGGCAGAAAGAAGGGCCAGGAAGGGAGGAGGAAGGCATTTTGCATTCCTAGGAAATAATAACCTAAGACCCTTTACCTTATCCTGAAGGTCAGTAAACCTGGCTGGGAAATCAAGAACAAGTTCTTGTTGAAGGTTAGCAAAAGCCCTGCAGAAGTACAAAAACGTCTGCCAGCAAGCCATGATACACATGGCCCACACCTATCCACACCTAAGTCCAGGCTACAGCCTGGAGAGCCAGCATCATCCTAGGTGCTGCTTTCATGTAATTATAATTCAGCCAGAACCACATACACCCACATACCACATACACCCACTATGGGAACTACTGGGGCGAGGCAAGGAGGTAAGTGCCACAAAGGCACAGGAAGGAATGCTCTAGAAGAGATAACAGGAAGTGGAATCAAACACATATGGGAGGTCTTGATTCTTACAAGATGGGGTGGAATGGTGTCAAGTTCTATATATGCGGGGTAGAAAGTTTAAATTAAGTGGTCATCCTCATGACTAGGACTCCTTTCAGAAACTTTAAGGGGTATGGATTTTGCATATGTTACTCATTTTCTGAGGCTATTTGGTGACCAGTCAAACACTATGGTTGAAGGTAAGTTGGAATTTTATTAACTGAAGTTGCGTTTTTAATATTCTTTATTAATCCTCCCTTAAGTTGTTATAAAACATTGGGCAGACTCATTTGCTGATTTTCTGCAAGGAGCTAAGCTTCGCCACCTCATGAGGCAGATGGTTGGCCTGTCTTTCATTACAGGGGCAGCTTATAGGCAAACGGTGGCCTCTGTTTCCACCCTGGGATCCTAGGCCTTGCTGTAACTATTCCAGAAGAGTCTGAAGTCAAAGAAGTATCTGTCTTCAGTTCTCTTCAGGCCTCTTTGCTGGCCACCAACTCTGAGCATGGCTCTTCCTTGTGGGAGTTGACACCTGGAGGATCAGGACCAACGCCTGAGGAAAGAAAACTTTAACCCCGGCTGTCTCATCTCCAAGTGTCAGTGGACACTGTTGAGTTACACCTTCAGGGGGACCATGCAGTCTGATTCTAGGGATCCAAGGGCCACCCGGGCCCCAAGATTATTATAGGCTTCTGGAACCCACTATCCATACTTGGCTACCTTCAGCATCTCCCACATTTCCATGCTTCTAGAATGGGATGCCAACATTTCTTGGCACCTAGTCTATGGCCAGCATAGTGCTAGGTGCTTTATATCTCCAATTCAGCCTTCATAATTATAGAAGATATTACTGTTCACAATTTTACAGCCAAGAAAACTGAGTCTTAGAGAGGTAACTGGTTCAAATTCACACAGCTCGTGATTAAGCCCATGTTCAAATCCCACTTGCCTGGTTCCAAAAGTCTCACTCTCCCCACTCCATCATCCTGCCTTCTGTCCTATGCCTAAAATTCCACAATTAGATTCAGCTCTTGGGATGCTAAAGACTATTTCTACCTTCAAGAATTTCTCTGCAGAAGTCCTGACACTCCAGAAATGCGGTGGGGGGGGGGCTCTTATAAAAATTCTGACTAATACGTTAACAGGTATTTGCTGAAGGTTACTCACTTTATGGCCTTTTCCTTAGGACAAGGAGGGCTTGGAAGAGTCAGGCTAATTTTCAAGGGGACATAATGAGAGTCTGGACCAGAAAGTGTTGTAAGAAATACTCCTTAAATTATGGAATTGCTACTGGAGGTGGCCAGGAGTGGCCTATGAAGATGCCAGACCCCAAGCTGGGAAGTTGGAGGTCTTCACTAAGCAGTGGGTGAAAATGTTGCTTTTTCTACCTAGGGATCAGTCCGACTACATATCAAAGCTTAATTTGGTAGAAAAAATTCAGGATGTTGTAGTGGGTTGGCTACTTCTGGCAGCCTTCAATAAAGTACTATAATAGACAGGCTGAAGGTGGCTTGTTTTCCAGCAGAAAGTGAAGGGAATATGGCTTTACTAAGAGAGATTCTTTCTGCCTATGGCATGTAATTCAATATGGCTGGAAGTCTTTACCTTGGGGCCCACGGGGCTGGCAAAGCCACATTTTCTATCTCAAACCGAGGTTAATACACACAGATGCAGGGAGACCAGTGGATTCCCAGGAGGTGAGATTGGGACACAGAAAAATCCCATCCTAGGCTGATCCAGCACATCCGTTAAACATTGTCTAAGAAAGGGGAGATTCACATGCTTTGTGAAGCTGTATCTGGGAGCAGTCTGAAGACTAGAAGAAATCATAAGAATCTCTCTATCCAAGGCTATTTTTTTAAATTTAAAATCAATTAATTAACATATAGTGTATTATTAGTTTCAGAGGTAGAGTTTCGTGATTCATCAGTTGCATGTAACACCCAGTGCTCATTACATCAAGTGCTCTCCTTAATGCCCATCACCCAGTTACCCCATCCCCCCACCCACCTCCCTTCAGCAACCCTTTAAAGCAGAGGCTAAAATGAATGGGGAGGCTTATTAAACTAGGCCTCAACCAAGGGTAATGCTTTCAAACTCTGGGTGTGACCCATTAGTTGGTTGTAAAATCAGTTTAATGGATTGTGACCAGCTTTTCTTTTCTCTTTTCTTTTCTTTTCTTTGTCCTTTTCTTTCTTTTAATGGAATGAAATAGGAAATATCAGCATGCATCTCATGCAGTGAGGGTAAATATTGTTGCATGAAATTTGTGATTTGATTATACATAAATACATATTAATACACACGCATGCATAATTATATACTGGTCATGAAGTAAAATGAATTTCTTATCATGAGTCATGGCCAAAAAGTTTGAAAGTTAGTCGTCTAGGCAGACAGATAAAGCATAGAGGTTTCTGGCAGAAAATACACATCTCCAGGTTTGAAATGCATGACCAAACAAAATCTCTGGCTATGGATGCTACTCAATAGAGCTGACTAGAAGCAAAAGACAAAGGCCTATAACTTTCCATGAGCTATGTTGCCACCGAAACTGTGTGACAGGGTGACAGTTATTTTCAGTTGCTCAAATCTTAGGGCAAACTTTAGGACAATCTCTAACACCCAGACTTGCAGCAAATGGTTGTGAATGGCTATAGCGACACAATTCTCAAAGAGCACATCCTTCCAGTGCCTTTCTCAGATATGCTCATGAAGGACAAATGGACAAAGATGATTTTCCTTGGTCTGTATCAGATGCCAAGAATTTTTCCTATTGCCAGAAGTCTTCATTATTTCTGTTCTACAGGATATGGTATGTTCTTTCCCCCATTTTCCCAGAGTTTTTAAAATTATGCACATTTTGTTTTTATCCACTGTGTAGATATCTTACCATTAGCCAAAGGTCACTGAACCACAAGGAATTATGCCTGGATTTCAAGGAGAGGGACTTCATAAGATGTAATTATATGAGCCTTTGGGTTCTTTCCATTTGAGGTGAATGAATGTTTATGTAGGTGTGGGCATTGGTGAAAGTATCTCTGTGGTAGATGGGCATGAACAGATGTTGAGTGGCCAAAGGGGTGGACTGTAGTTGACACTTACTGGTTGCTACTCAGCACTCATGTGTCCTTCTCCCATATTAATAGTATACAGATTTTCTTTGAGGCAACTATACCCCCATGCAGCCTACGGACTTTGTGGGCTGCTCTATCTGTGAGCTATGAATGACTTGAGACAGTCAGGACCTTTTTTACTCCTGATTCTAGTTATTCCTCCAGGTAGGTTCATTGTGTCTTGGGATGGTCTCATCAGGTACATTTCAGGATTCTTACTTGGAATGATGGAACACTCTACCACTGAATGTGAATGAGGAAACATGGGGCTCCAAACTCTGCTGGCAGTCATCTTAGGGGTCCAAGGGGAACAGGTCTTAGGATGAGGTCAGTAGTGTGAATGACAGAGTAGAGAGGAAGAAGGGCGGTGGGCCCTTCATTATACTCTTGAGCACTTGAACCAACCAGTCACATGGCCTGCCTTACTCCTGGACTGTCCCCTATGAGCCAGTAAACCCCCTTATTGAAATCCATTTGAATTGATTTCTGTTACTTAGAGAAAATATACATTTCATCTACTCTATACTTTGTTTTGCAAAGCATTGTCATCCCAGAGGTAGACTCGCTGAGCCTTTGTCCTAGGCCACCAGGAGTGTGGATTCCTTCACATTAGGTTTTAGTGACCCCAACTGGGGCATACATCTGAGACTTCTCTCTGTGCTCAATTTCCCTCATATCAAGTACATATTTATGAAATATAGAATTCTTTTGGAGCACTCAAGTCTCATTATGACTGTCTCTTGCCTATCCCTTCACCTTTGGCTCATTTCCCATCACTAGTCTTATCCATTATGTCACAATAATATCAAACTGCAGAGCTCCATACCCCATACTAACTAACTTATGTGCCTTTGCTCACACTATTTTTCTTCCTGCCAAGAGTGCCCTATCTTCTCTACTTTTTTTGTTTCACATCTATTTATACTTTTAGGCCTGTGCTCTCCAATATGGTAGCCACTACTCACACATAGATATTGAGCTCTTGAGATGTGGCTCGTGGAAGTTAGAAACTAGATTATTTTATTTTACTCTACTTAAATTAATTTAAATAAAACATTTTAAATTGGAGCAATATAAAATATCTTTCTATTAAACACAACTTTAGGGGCACCTTGGTGGCTCAGTCGGTTAAGCATCTGCCTTCAGCTCAGATCACAGTCCCAGGGTACTGGATCAAGCCCTGCATCAGGCTGTCTGCTCAGAGGGGAGTCTGCTTCTCCCTCTCCTCTGCCTGCGCTCCCACTGCTTATGCCCTCTCTCTGTCAAATAAATAAATAAAATCTTAAAAAAATAAAGTAAAAATAAACAACTTTGTTGCTTTGATAGGACTGCATTATACTTTAACTGTTGAAAAGTTGGTGTCCAAATTGAGGTGTGCTGTAAGTATAAAATATACACTTGATTTCAAAGACTTAGTACAACAGAAATAATGTAAAGTATCTCATTAATAATTTTTATGTGGATTGGGTAGTGCAATGGTAATACCTTGGATATTTTGGATTGAATGAAATGTGTTATTAAGATTGCTTTCTCTCAGGTGCCTGGGTGGCTCAGTCTCTTAAGTGTCTGCCTTCGGCTCAGGTCATGATCCCAGGGTCCTGGGATCGAGTCCCACATGGGGCTCCCTGCTCAGCAGGGAGTCTGCTTCTCCCTCTAAACCTTCTCCCTGCTCATGATCTCTCTTTCTCACTCTCTCAAATAAATAAATAAATAAATAAATAAATAAATAAATAAAATCTTAAAGATTTTCTCCTATTTTTTTTTGATGTTCAAGCTATTGTTCTGCTTCTTTTTTTTTTAATTTTATTATGTTATGTTAGTCACCATACAATATCCTATTTGTTTTTATTTCACTTTTTTTAAAGTAGGCTCCATGCCCAGCAAGGAGCCCAATGTGTGTCTTGAACTCATGACCCTGAGATAAAGACCTGAGCTGAGATCAAGAGTCAAATGCTTAACCAACCAAGCCACCCAGGTGCTTCATGTTTTTACTTTTCTAATGTGGCTACTGGAAAACTTAAAATTACATACATGATTCATAGTATATTTCTACTGGACAGCACTGAACTAGACCTTATCAGATGTCATCTCCTTGAAAAAGCCTTCCTCAAACACCAAGGCTAGGTACAGTGGCCTCCTGCCTTCTCATGACCTCCTCTTACATAGCACCTACCTCATTAATTGTTATTATCTCTTCATGTGTCTATCTCTTTCCACCTGCCCCCAGACTATAAGTTCCTCAAGGGCAGTGACCATGGTTTATGTTTCCAGGGCCTCCACAGTGCCTGGCACATAGTAGGTACTCAATAAATACTTGTGAAATGAATTCATGAATGGCTAACCATATGGAGTTCATAATCTTATAGGTATTTTAAAGTATAATTTCACATACAACTACTTTCTACATTAATATTCTGTCTTAGGGCTTCCTGATGGTCCAATTCTGGCTAAGTCTCTTGGCCACTATATGCAGTGTCCAACCTGGGGGTCTATAGAGGGGCATCCCTGGAAGCAAACCTTCCAACTCTTCCTAGAATCTTGCTCATAGGAGGGCACCAGATGGGTACAGAACAGGAGTGAGCAGACAAGAATAAGCACCAAGAGGACTGGAGGAAAGAAAAGAGGAAGTGAGGAAAGCAGGAAGACTTCTCCCTCTGCCCTTTGTGGCAATGTGAACTAAGCATTGCTGCCAAGCAAACAGTGGTGTGGAAGACTGGGAAGAAGAAGCCAGGCTGACTGTGGTATGCCACTGGGTGGAGTTAAATTTATAACAAGGGAGAGGCAACTGAAGAAAAGAAAGATTCTTTTAAAAATTCTGCTGAAGCCTAATTAAAAAAAATTCCACTCCCTCATGGTAAGTTTTAAGAGACTTTGCTTTCAGAATTATTTTCAGTCTGGTGGTAACAGGCAGGAAGAGTGTCAGATGTTCATAGATTGGATACTCCCTACCCCCTAAAACATAGGACCTGCCTGCATTGCTTTTCTGACTTGGGTTATAAGGATACAGGATATGAAGTTGTCAAGACAGAGATCTTTCCAGAAAGGAGTGTCTCAAGGATGGAAAAAAAAAAAAAGAAAGAAAGAAAGAAAGAAAAGCTGAAGTATTCTGCAGCTCCTCCCAACAAAGAGGTGAAATGGATTTTGTGGGCTCTTGCATCTGGGTTGTCCTCAGAGGATGTTAGACAACCTGATGCAAGCACAGGCTTGAAAAGTGCTTGCCCACTGGGGCTTGCTCTCTTTGGCTCCCTTTGGAACCCAACCACCACATGAAGAAGTCTAGGCTAGCTTGCTAGATCCTGGAGACATGTGGCCTGGTCACCTCCGTGGCTTCCCACCAGCTGCCGGACACATATGTGACACCATCAAGGACCACCAGGTCTCAGAAAAATCTTCCAGAGAACTACAGCTATATGAGCAAATCTAGGTGAATCCAGCAGAAGAACTTCCAGCTGAACCCAGCCCAAATCGCTGGCCCCCAGAATGGTGAGATCATGGATGATCCTTGTTTGAAGCCTCTAAGTTTTGGGGTGTTTTATATGTAGCAAAAGCAAACTAATACATTTGACTGAGAAGTGTGGAAATATGTAGAGAAACAGCTACCTTACACCTTACTATGATAGAGTGATTCAGAGTATGGGTTTTGGAGCCGGGTAGATGTGGTTCCATCACTTGCTTGCTATGATCTTTGGTAACAACGACAGTACCTTTGTGGGGTCGTAATGAGAACTGTGTCAGCCAGGGCGGCATGCGGGAATGAGGATAATTTGGGGAGAGTTTATATAGCGACACTTGTATTTACAAAGGTGTGGTTGGGGTTCAGGGAACCACAAGGGAGAGTGCAGTGTCCTGGGGCCATGTTATCATCCCGGGTGTGAAGAGGCAAGGAGAGCGCATGATGACTGGAAGCTGGAGACAGAGCAGGCTGGTCCAAGAGGGCCACCTGACAGGAGCCATGGCTTTGGGTTGAGAGATGAAGCTGTTCTGCAGTGACACCACTGGGAAGAAGCTGGAGGAATAAAAACTCTGATCTATACTTCCTCCTCCTGCTTACTTCTTGCCAGCATTCCTCATTGGCCAAACCTAATTAGAAGCCACTGAACATACAGATTACTCTCTAGTGGCCACAAGCAAGATGGAGCAGGAGGGAGAATGGACGTAGGGCAAATAGAAGGTGTCCGGTCCAAGAATATAAAAGCAATAATGCCCACATAGAAGCACTGAGTATGTACTTAACACCCAACAATCATTATTACATCATCAGTATAAACGAGGGGCAATGGGTGGAAGAAAAGGAAATGAATATTTTTTCCTAGGGTAACCTGGAGAATATTCATGGATAAGGTATGCTTTGGGTTGTGGCTTGGAGAAGTGGCAAAATAATGACAATAGTGATAAGAAGAAACATTTACTTGGACTTTACTATGTGCAGGTACCATTCCGAAGGCCTTACATACGTTAATTTATTTAATCCTCACGACCATCTTACGTGTAGGTACTATTACTATTCTGATTTCACAGATAAGAAATTGAGGCAGAAAGAAGTTAGATAAGTCAACTGAGGTCACACAGCTAATAAGTAGCGGAGCTGGGATTTGAACCAATCTCAAAGGTAGTGTGGGGCACGACATTTTTTAGGAACCAAGCTAGAAAACTCTTGCAGAAGAAGTAGGGAGTCATCTAGATGGAGTAGAGTCTAGGGTTTCTGCTGGAGGACAGCAAGAGACAGTCTGGAGAGAAAGGTAAGAACCAGATTTCTGAAGGCAGGAATGATAAGCTAAGGAATTTGACCTCCATTCTGGTAGGTGATAGGAAGCCACTGAGGATTTCTGAGAAGAGAAAGGTAGTCACAGCAGAGGACCAGGAAGATTAATCTGTGTGCAGGATGAAACTAACAAAGCAGGGAACAACCGGAAGCCAGGCAAGCAGCAAGCAGATATTGCAACAGTCCAAGCATGAAGAAATGAGGGCTGGAATAGGATGATACCAACAGAGATGGGGGCGGGGCAGGGACATTAGCACTGCACTGCAAGAGAAGGCTCAAGGGGTTTGGGGACTGATGAACGGAGTATGTGAGGGGGTCTGAAAAAAGAGAAATAGGATAGGAGGTCTGAGACCCAGGTGACAGGGTCATGATGCTGTCATATGTACCATTCAGCCACACTTAGCGTACACGTTGGGGAAAAAAGTGTGTATTATCCAGTCCTGCATGTGTTCTGGTTATAGCACAAATGTCACGAAGTTGTACCAACCCCCAGTCCATTTCAAAATAACAACTGGGTTTGTAACACCAGCTCCTGGCATATTCACTTGTGAGCCTGGAGCAAAGATGGGGGTGGATTCAAGGACTTCCCCCCTGAGGGTGTGAGAGAACCAGGGTTGCAGGATATTGTGAGATTAGTTCTGGGGAAGCTGGGAGGATGCTTGGTTGCCCGGCGACAATGCTGCCTCCACAGCGGACCTTGGTTCCCTGCAGTCCCGGATGCATCTCATTAAAAGGAAAGAGGGATGGCTGGCTGACACATTTTCTGAAGTGGCATTTTCAATGTCCCAAGTCTTGGTATCTTGTTTGTAAGTGGCACTTACAACATATAAGGGAAGGGGAAAAAAGGGGAGTGGAAGAAAGGTCTCCTAGGATCTCGAGCATACGAGGAGTTGATCTTGACTCTATGATTTCAGCTTGTCTAACAGAGACGGGGTGCAGAGCCTCCTTGAAATCCACCTGAAATGAATTAGCCTCAAGTTAAAGTAGGTGTTTATCTCCAGTCATTGCCTCCAATAGCTGACTACCTGTTGGAAGAAGGGTCTGATCGATGCAAACCAGAGCAGCCGTGCGTGAGCTGTTACACAGCGGTTAATATTGATCAGAGCTAAAGGCTGCTGATAGGAATGTGGAGTGAACTGACAGGCAGAGAAGAGGGAAGGAGGAAACAGCCTTCGCTGGTGGCAGATGTACAGAGGAAAGCCGATAAAAAGTCAATTCCACTTAACTGAATGGCTGCTAACTAAATATTTTTGGGGCCAGAGCCTTCCCAGGTAGCAGCTCGAGCATCTCTGTTCCGGAACTGAGACATCAAGCGAGAGCTGGGCATCGACAGGCAGGATTGCAGGGCTCTGGTGATGGATGGGGGAAGAGGAGAGGCCCTCGGACGGAGGGCTGGGTGGCCCTGGCCTTGGCTGAGCTGACTGGGTGCCCTGGACACCAGCCACCGCCCATGGAGGGCTGCTGACATGCACGAAAGGGACAGGAGCCGGGCTGGAGTTTGTGAAACAGTTGATTAATTAGTTCATTTAAAACGCTGATGCTCTTCTCTCAACTTAAGTAAGGCATGTTGAAACTAACTGCTGCAGTAAGGGAAAGTTGAACAATGGAGGGACCTATCACTGAGAGAGGCAGAACAGTACAGTCTAGCGTGGTTAGGAGGCTGGCTTTGGAGGGTATGGTGTTCAAGTGTAACTTATTTTCCCGTGCTTCCATGTGCTCAGAACGGTTGCATGTCTCTTTCTTAAATTCGGAGTGACTGTATAACCCTGTTTTGGCCAATAACTTGTGAGTAGAAGAGTCATGTGTCCCTTCGGGTGGAAGCATTTAATGGCTAGTGCCCAGCTTTCCTGCTCTTTGCTTTGCCACTGGGATCACAGAGCGTTGGTATGGATAAGAGCAAACCCATCTGGAATGTTAAGCTTACACATGTACAGTTGTCCAGAATTGCATTGGATTTTGCACAGGTAAGGAATCAGCTTCTATGGTGTCATACCCCTGAGCTTTTGGACTTGCTCGTTATACAGCATAACCAAAACTTTCTGACCGCTACAGGCAGATCAGGTTTTAGAATCCTATGTCTATCAGTTGCTAGCAGTTGGGTGATTTGGCCATTGCCTAATCCACCCAAATCCTGGGTTATGTATATAAAGCATATAAAAACAGCAGTAACGATAAAAATTATGATGCATGGAACGCTTCCAAGGTCTAGGCATGGCACAGGTTCTACCTATATTAACTTGTGTAATTCTCAAAGCAGCCCTGCAAAGGATCTATTATTATCCCCATTTTACAGCTGTGGAACTCAAAGTTCACAGAGGTCAAAAGACTTTCCATGGTCACACAGCTTATAAATGACAGGCAGGAATTCAAATCCTGGCAGACCCCTCCAGAGTACTTTTTTTTTTTTTTAAGTTTCATTTATTTGTTTATTTCGGAGAGCGAGAGCAGAGCCTGTGAGAGAGAACACGAATGGGGAGGAGGGGCAGAGGGAGAGGGAGAAGCAGGCTCCCCACTGAGCAGAGAGCCCGACATGGGGCTCGATCCCAGGACCCTGAGATCATGACCTGAGCTGAAGGCAGCTGCTTAACCAACTGAGCCACCCAGGCACCCCCAGAGCACTTTTTCTTAACTATTTTCCTATCCTGGTTCTCAGCTTAGGTGCTTAATAAATAACAGGTCTCCTAGTATAGACTTGGGAATAAATTCACCAATTGTCTCACACCCAAGCATTCTACATAGGAGGAGAAGAAGAAAATGTGGCTAGTATTTCTTTTGATTGTTCACTGTTCCCTTTCCCTCATCCCCATAAGCCTCTGTAAGGTTTGAGCCTGTCTGGAATATTCTATTGCACTTATTACCCCAATCCTGGGTATTTCTAAAGCTCCATATCAATTTCCTACTCATCTGTGATACAACAAGGGAATTCCTTATCACTGGAAGAGGCTGAATGAACTTCTGTCAGAGGACTCCATTCTGAAGAGTTTCTCATCTATAAAATGGGGATAATAAGCCCATCTTACTGTGTTATACTATTTTTCACTTGTTTTTTTTTAACATCATATTCTAGGTTCTAGACACTGTATTCTGTGATTTTATATGTATATGTGTGTGTATACACATATATAAGAGATCTATGATCTACTTATCTATCTATCCATCCATCTATCCATCTTTTTTTTTTTTTTAAGATTTTATTTATTTATTTATTTGACAGAGAGAGAGACAGTGAGAGCAGGAACACAAGCAGGGGGAGTGGGAGAGGGAGAAGCAGCAGGGAGCCTGATGCGGGGCTCGATCCCAGGACCCTGGGATCATGACCTGAGCCAAAGGCAGACGCTTAACGACTGAGCCACCCAGGTGCCCTATCCATCTATTTTTAAATCTTCACAGCAACCCTAGGAGGTAGATATTACATTATATCCATTGTTAAAGATAAGGAAACTGAGGCTCAGAGAATTTAAAAACTTTCCCAGAGGTCACCCAGCTAGAATGGAAGATGGGGGGGGCTAGTTCAAATTATGACTGTAAAGTCTATTCTCTTTTTTATTAAACTCTTGTGCCTCCCTCTTACTGGTGGACTTAAAATGAAATAACACAGTTAAGATTTTCTTGAAATACAGCGCCTGGCACATAATAGTAGCCCAGCAATTGGCAGACTTCTTATAATTCCTTCATAAACATTTGTTAGCAGCTCTTAAAAGGCTCCTTACCCTTATGTCCAGCCTGCAGGGGATCTGGGTGCCTATGCAGGTGGGAGAGGAGCCCCTGGAGAGCAGAGCAGCCCAGAGCAGTCAGAACCTGCTATGTGCTGAGCACGTGTCACTCAGGTTCACATTCATTCTTCACAACGACCTTCAGGATGGTGACATGAGTTGTCCCATGTCCAAAGCTGGTATTTGAACCCAGGACTCAACTTTTAGCCACTACCCCATGCTGCCCTTTCCTTATGACCATAGGTGTAGGAGAGAAGGATGGTGACTGACTACTCCTTGACCATAGTTGGAATTTACCTGGACTGACCTGTAGAGCCCATCCAGCCCTGTGGGGAGGAGGAAGAGTGCCCATCTCTTGTCAGTTGAATGACCATAAGACCCTATAGGATTAAGGGACCTTACACTAAATACCTCCTTCCTTTGTGCCAGTTGTCATGCTGGGTATCTCCTTATGACTTCCCCATATCCTTCCCAAATGGATATTACTGACCCCGTATGATTGATGAGAAAACTCAGCCTCCAAGAGGTTAACTGGTATCTATTATTGGTCCCTGTTTTCTCTGTGCTCTTATGAGACCATTTCATGATTTTGCTGACTAACAGTCCTTCTAAGTACCTTAATTAGGGGGTCATCTTTGCTCTCTGCTTGTCAAATTCTAGTTACTTGACAAATGTATTCCATTTATTGATACATCAATGTATTGACGTGTGTGTGTGTGTGTACACGTGTGTGCGCCATCTCTATGCTCAGGTTCCTTTCAACCAATATTTTGGTTATATGCTGAGGGGAGTATGCTCAGGCTATTTTGAGTTTCTGTACTGAACACTTAGCAACTTCAATAAACTTCATTCCTTTAGGTAGTAGACTTAATATTTTCAGTATGGTTTTAATTACCATCCTCCTCATGTTGAAGTCAAAACCAGGAAAAGGGAGAAAAAAAAATCTAACCTATGAGTGTTGCCAACGATTCCACTCTTTGTGAAAATGAAGGTCAGGATTCCAGAATGTAGAGGCTAGAGCTCTTTCTAAATTGTTTCTTCGGGCATGGGTACATAATGCTTAAATCACTTTGAATTTCACTGGGTTCTATTCTCTCAGCACAGGCTGTAAACATTTATCTTTGGGCTTTCCCAGAAATGTGTCTTATGGAAGGGATTAGCTGTTTGCGCATTTAAAGTTCCGAAGGTGAACTTCTCTAACCTAACCCACATAATTAAAGTGGAAAATTTCTGGTGGGGGGAAAAAAAACCATCAGGGAAAATACCATGTTTGGGAAGGGAGCTGTACTCTTAAGGTCTCAAGAGATGGCTCTGCATTCTCGGGCACTTAATTATAACTCGTCTTGCTGGGCGCTCCCATGTTTCTGCCTGTTCTGTCTCATCTCTGTGTTAAGATGATAAGCAGCTTGAGGGTATGACATCGGAGTGGAGAAGGTGGTTGGTTTTGTGGTATGATTTTTAAATACGACATTCATTAATTTTTTAATGTGAAGTGTATCAGTTAAAAATAACACATAACAAAAGAAAACAAAAGTCTTGTGGTTCTGATAAATCCTAATGGTATAAAACAAAACCCACATGCGGAGGCAGATTTGAAAATTCAAATGCTACAGATGAGTACAAAATGAAAATGAAAAACCCTGCTATCCTCACCTGAGCTCGGTCCTGCTCTACAAAAACCATCACTGTTAACATGTTCTTGTGATCTGTTCCTTCAATTTAAAAAACATATTCATAGTATAACTTTAGCAGGACCTAGAAAGCCCTCTTTCCTACTTATTGTCTGTCTGTCCTCTTGGCTATAATGGCTGATATTTCACCATTGTAAACTCATTCCTTTCCATGTGAGTACTATATGCCCACGCTATTTGTTTTATTCAATGATATTTTTAGTTAAAAATGTAAATGGCAGGAGGCAACGTTAAATGTTTGCGATCCCCCCCACCTCCCACAGCTGGAGCTCGTGCCTGAGCTAAGGGCTCGTTCTGGAGTTACACCACTTAGGCCAAATCCCGGTCTCTCTCTTGCTGCCTCTATTTAATCTCTTAGTTTCTTCCTCTGTCAGGTGGGGTAATCACAGTATTTGCTTCATGGAGTTGTCTTGAGAAATCAGGGAAAGAAGAGTACAGGAAAAGTACTGAGAACAATTCAATACCTAGCATTACATAGTAGGTCTTGAAAAGCGCTAGCTATTCTATATCATTAATGACTAAACAGGAATGATTTCTGAAACAACTGCCCTTTTGGAGTGCTTAATAAATGCCAGACATGGTCTGGAGTGCTTTACGTAGCTAGCTCTTATAATCGTCCATATAGCCACAAGAAGTAGGAACTAGTAATAATCCATTCTGCAGAGGGGGAAACCCCAAAGCATAATGTAACTTGTCCAAGGTCGTACAGCTAGGTCTCAAGGGTGAACTGGGCTTTGAGGGCACATCTGTCTTTCCACTGTGCCAGCTAAAGACCAGGGCAGTTTCGGGGGGGGGGGTTGGGGAAGGACCCCTGGGCCTGGGGAGGCTATGGAAGTGTGAGCTGACACAATGGGAGGGCAGAGGGTGGGAGGGACACCTGGAGGAGAGGAAGAAGGCTGGTGAAGGGGAAAGAGGAAAAGCTTCTAAGGGGCTTTGCCTATAATGTGATTTTCCCTGGGGCCAGCACAAGATCTGATTTCCTCTGTGGTCTCCTATGTTGCCTGGAAGTTGCTGGAAGACACAGGATCCGAGTCCTAAAACCAGGTGTTCCAGTTTTACCACGCGTTCCCTGACCTCGCAACTCACATCACTTCCCCAGCAAATTTCCTTTTCTGTAAAATGGGGATCATAAATCCTGGCTCACCTAACTACCTTATGGGGCTATTGTGAGGCTCAAATGGGCCTGGGGACTTTTCAGTGTTTGGCTAACTGGAAAGAACTGCACAGAGATGCTAGATATTTTTACTGACTTGATGTGTACCTGGGAGTCAAAGAAGGGGATGCATTTGTTGTTAAACTTAAGATTTAGAGAGGACCCCAAAAATGTGCTCCCCATGGGGTAGACCTTATGGTACCAGGGATGCTGGTATTGTCTGTGTTCTATTCAAGAACAGTGAGGGAGACTGGGAGCCTTGTGGATGAAGAGCATCATCATTATCTAGGCTCAGTGATAACAGGTTTGAGGAACACATCATCATCAGTCCTCTCTCCATTGTACTCCCACTCCCAGCAATTTGGGGCAAGGTAGGGGGGACTGGTGATGATGTCCTCTCTGATGTGTCAAAATCTGTCCTGTTGTAGAGTCGGCTCAGCTTCAGGTCCACATACTGTGTGGAGATGCAAAGCGACAGATGACATCCTGGCCATTTCTTATGAATCTAGTATCCTGTGTCTAGGTTGTATTTCAGCCCAACTTTTAGTGAAGTGGATCAATGCTTGAAGCACATAATGTAACATGATTCTTCAAGAGTTTGATTAATTGTGTCACAGTCACAGCCTCAGTTCAGGTTCAACCTTTTAAAAGTTTTATTATTGTATAAAGTGATCCATCAGGAGGGGAGAAAGGACAAACGCTCCACTTGGGCCATATGTCTCCCTTGTCTTTGTCTGCAAGTGTTCCTCTCCTGGTCAGTTCATCTGGACCGTGCTGGAGAAACGGGGTTCATCCAGACCCATGGTGGAGCAAAATGTGGACCAAGAAGGAGGCAATCAGGTACTCTGAGTGGAAGAGAGACTGCTCCAATGCATCAGCCTTGGTTTTACATAGGAAGAACATGGGGAGTTTTAAGATGTTGAGTCCTGCATCCCACCCAGAGAGATTCTGATGTCATTGGCCTAGGGTGTGGTCTTGGCATCCCCTGGGATTCTAATGTATAGCCACGGATGAGAATTATTGGTCTAGTCAGGGAAGCGCTTGGTAAAACCATCAGGTGTGTCCAATTTATTTTAGGCGTCTTTGTCCCCCAACTTCTGTTTTCTGTCTCACTGTCCCCAGGATCCTTTCTTACAACTCATCCTGCTAGAACCTGCTCCCAGCATAATCCCCACAAAATATTAGTTGATAAAGACTTAAGGGTTTAGCCCTTCCAGAAATACATACATTTTAATATAGGATTTTTAAGTTGAAAAGACCTGGGGGAATCTATCTATAGCAAGAATCTTGACCTTTATTGAAAAGGTGACTGAGATGCATTTGAGCTGATGGCTTTCCAGTCATCATCACTGTAGTAATGGTTAATACTTATTATGTGCATGGGGCGCCTGGGTGGCTCAGTTGGTTAAGCGACTGCCTTCGGCTCAGGTCATGATCCTGGAGTCCCTGGATCGAGTCCCGCATCGGGCTCCCTGCTTGGCGGGGAGTCTGCTTCTCCCTCTGACCCTCCCCCTTCTCATGTGCTCTCTCTCTCTCATTCTCTCTCTCTCAAATAAATAAAATCTTAAAAAAAAAATACTTATTATGTGCCAAACACTGTTCTAAGTATTCTCTCTCTCTCTTTCTCAACGTATATCCTCACTCACTGAATCCTCTGAACAGCCTTATGAGGTAGGTGTGCTTGCATGAAGAAAATGAGACACAAAAGCATTGAGTATTATCTCCAAGGCCTCACTGCCAAGAAATGGTAGAGCCAGGATTTAAACCCAGGAAATCTGACTCAAGATGCCATGATTTTAGCCACTCACCACTTAAATTGCCTCAGTGGTCCCCACCAAAGTCAGAATGGACCTTAAGGGTTAGCATTGTTTCTCCAACATAAGATGTTGGGGAGCTTCCCCATTATTCTTCTCTTTCAAAGCCCCCAAGGCAGTACCCTCTGTGGGAGACTGTTTTATTGGTCCTAATTATTGCCCTTCCCTATGAGAAGGTAATAAGTCTCTTGCCTCATCAACATCAGGCGTGGCCATGTGACTTGCTTTGGCCACTAATAAAATGAGAGGAGTAGTGATGTATGCTACTTTTGAGTAGGAGCTTTAAAAGCCATCATGTGGTTTCTCTTCTCCCTTCTAGTACCAGATTATTTTGAAGCCAGGGAGGAGCCGCTCCTTTAGCGCTGGGCTCAGAATAAAGATGAACTAGAGGAGAGATACAACCAACCTATGCATGAAAAATACATCTTGGTTATAAGCCACTGAGATTTGAGGGTTATTTGTTACTGTAGCATTATTTAATAAAAACTGACTAATATAACCTCTGAATACTAATATTTCTAAGGTGAAATGCCAGGAATGCTATAAGGATAATATCTTTAAATAACTAATAAACTGTATTATAATTTATCCAAGAAATTTTGCAAATAGGCTCAGAACAGCTTTGCACCTTCTACAAATCTTTTCTAGGTATCAATCCATCCCCATCTCAGAAGACGAAGAGATCATAAGCATTTGCCTAGCTCAGTATACCCAGAGTTCATTCGCCAGCCCAATACTTACAAAGATCATCGAAAGAAAGGATAAAGCAGATTAAAAGTTATTTTAGATTTGAGGGCACTGGATAGAAGGAAGAGAAAAAATATATATTTTCCTGTATAGATAAGAATTAGTACTAAGGCTTGATAAGACTCTCCCTTACCTGAGACAGGGGATGAAAGAACTCTTTAATATAAATTATCCATTCCATGCTTCAAAACCTGTTGCTAGTTTTAGTTTCAAACTGCTTACTTCTAGCTCATACAATTTACAAATGTAGAGCCCATGAGCTAAACGTGGCATGTAGAAGGCTCTGATTTAATTCATACATTGTGTGAGTATTTGAATAAAATTGACGGTCAACATTCAAAATTTGAGATATTTCCAGGGAAAAAAAGTCTACATTTCCAGCTCCTCCTGCAAAAATGAAAGCTCTGGTTACACTGGGCCTGGGAACTTTCCTCTGGATTTGAGCAACAGATGCCCATTATGCTGGGTGTATTTTCCACAGTCCCCACTGCTCCCTATTGCCCACTTCACCTATTTATATTTTTTGCTTAGTCATTGCAGCCGTTCAGGTTTGCCACTCTGGGGATTCAACTTTTTTCCTTTTTTTCCTCTTCTCTTCTGTTCTGCTCTCCTCCCTCTTTTCATTCTTATTTCTTCCACAGTAAGGAAGGAGATCTCTGGGAGTCTGTTCTGGGCCACTCTGAGAACACCACTCTCTGCCTTAATCTCAGAACTTTAAGTGACCTAAATTTGCAGTACAGCTCTCTGAGCCCTAAAGAGAGTCACTCTAAACTAAGACCATTCTGGGAGAGGAGGGAATAGATGCTTCCCTCTGGAAATCTTGACTATGCTTGTTCAACGGATTCCATAATACTTACTGATTTGCATACTTACGTAGCTAGAAGCTCTTGGAGCAGCATAAACCTCCTTCCCACTAGATAATTCTGTTGCTTAACAAACCATAACAGCTCTGATTACATGGAGAATACTAGCAGTAAATGGTTTGAAAATGACTTTACTGTTTTCTGTTATGGAAACTCACATGTAGAAACATTATGGAACTGTTTTGAAATTTCTTTAGCCTTCCAAATGTAAAATCACTAGACTTTGATATTTCAGTAATTTTACATTTAAAATAGAGTTAATGAGACCCGAATCTGCTTTATGGACACATACACTGGAGAAGGCCATCTAAAGCCATCCGGATGAAGTAGTCAGTGGGTAGGCATTTCCAAGCCTCCAGTATGTCCTTTTCTTTTTCTGCACCAAGTGTGTTGCTAGACTGACCTCTCATTGACTAAGACTTCACACAGGCTTGAGGATTATAAATCTCGGACTAGGACTATACAGATTGCAATATGGAGTGTGGGCGTGAAGACATACACTGGGGTTCCCGAACTTGGTAATAAAATCATTCTGAGAGTTCTCATGCCCGCGTTCAGCTAGCTGCAACCTTCTCCTGCTTGCCTTCTAAGGAGATTAGAGCCAGACATTTTATTTTGTTTCCGTTTTAGTTTATTTGAAGGTTTTATGATGTCTTAGTTGAGTTGCTTGTGAGATTTCCAAATAAACAGGCTGCTTTTAAAAATGGCAAGTTGTTTTTATTTATTTCTTTTAGGTGCCCGGTGACCTCTGGGTATATTAGGCAGCTTTAAATTATAATTAAAATAATAACCGTGGTCCTAAAAAAATAATAGATGTTGAATTATACAAACTCCAAATTAGGATGTCCAAAAAATCTGTTTGAAGGAAACCAGAGTAAGCACGGAATTTAAAACGTTATCTTTGTGGTAATGTGACCAAAGGAAACTTCTTTCCAACAGCAGCCTTGTTATTATTTCTTGCTTTGTTTTACCTTCCTTGAGGCTACTCAAATTTTTATTTTTTATGTTTTCTGGACTTGGGGTGTGTGTGTGTGTGTGGGGGGGTAATCTCGTTCCTTAGTTGAACTTGTTATGACTTTATAGACAAGAAAAAATAATAAAACTTGCTTGTCATCTGAGCAAATCCCTCTATTTTAATGATTTCTTGAAAATTTCTCAAGTCCATGGACACAAGCAGTAAAAGCAGACATTGTGCTTCACTGGATGCCAAATCCTCAGAGTGCTTTTGAGTCCCTCTAAGGCGTACACATCTGCATTCCTCCATCTGTCATCTTAGCTCATCTTCTTCTCCCAACCGTTCTTAAATTAAATGACTACATTTAATGGGAGATTTTCTCAGGAAAGCTTATGAGAATTTATCCAAAGACAAATTAAAACATTGCAATGTAATCACGCAACTCAACTCACTGCTTGGCTGGCCTCAGTGCTGACTCTAACCCAAAGGAGTTAATCAACTGTTGGGCCCCATATGGAGAAAAGCCACCAGAAAGAAAACCCAGTAAAGAGAAAATGGAATCCACTGTGTCAGAGTGTCTGCGGATGAAGAGTACTGCAGAGTGGGTTGTACGGTGTGCAATGGATCCAAAGGCCAGGGCAAGAAGAATAGTTGAAAAAAAAAAACACAACACAAAACAATATAAGTTTCTAGAACCTCATGGCATGACACTTAATCTCAGGGATATGGAAATTCACCTCTGTCACGCTCATTTCCCCATGGATGAATGGATAAGGATCACTAGGATAGACAAGACTCTTCAGCTTGGCTGGTCCTTTGCCCTTCTATTCCCTCATTGCTCCATGTGAATCCTTCTTAACAGTGGTTGAAGGGGGCAGTTTCCTTAGCAATTCCAACTTGTGGGAATTTATCCTCAGGAGACAACTGGATAGATTCACTAAGCATAGGGATGTTCATCAGAGTTTGTTTATAGTAACATTATTGCCCATCCATAGGGCATTAGTTAAGTAACTGATGGTACATCCAACAGTGGAATACAATGTAGTCATTGAAAAGGAACATGCAAATCTATAATTCAATGACATGGTATATTGTTTTGGATAGCACGTATAATATGATGCCAATAACATAAAATAAGATACATGTATGCACATGTGTACAGAAAAGATGTCTGATAGGAGGTAGTCCAAGTTAACAGTTTGCTTCTGGGTAGTGGAATTTGGGGTGGTTTTAATTTTCTTTATACTTTGATAAATTTCTTGTATTTTTTTTTTTTAAGATTTTATTTATTTATTTGACAGAGAGAGACAGAGTGAGAGAGGGAACACAAGCAGGGGGAGTGGGAGAGGGAGAAGCAGGCTTCCTGCCGGGCAGGGAGCCTGATGCGGGGCTCGATCCCAGGACCCTGGGATCATGACCTGAGCCGAAGCCAGACGCTTAATGACTGAGTCACCCAGGCGCCCAAATTGCTTGTATTTTAAAGAGAGATTATATATTACCTCCATAATCAGAAAAAAGGCATAAAGCTAGGTCCACATTTGAAAGAAAAAAGAAGGTAGCCTTGGTTAATGGTATACGAGCATTTGTGCTATTCTACTAGAGTCTCCAAACCCAGAGAAGTCCCCAGGAACTGAAACCTGAGGAAGACGTTTGTCTGGGTCATGACTGGCATAGGGGTTGGTGGCCCTGGTGATGCTCCAAGTCTTTATTCCCACGCTGCTACAGCCTAATTTGATAATCACTTCCACTGGAACTTTATGTTCCCCACCAAACACTCAAAGTGCTTCCTCAGATCAATGCTTTCAGTTTATCCTCCTATCATCTTTGCAAGGTAGAGGTGGGCAGGGAATACAAAGGTGCTAATCTGGGGACCTGAGGCACCAGTGGCTGTGGGATGTGAGGGAAACCAGGGCACTGCTGAGCCCAGCATGCTGGTCCTCACTCTATCCATTCAGTGCTTCTTCCCCTAAACTAGACACACATCACTTTTAGAAGTAAGAGGGTAAAGCTTTGAAAGAATCTTTTTAATAACTCAGAAATGGAACTGAAGCCTTCTGCATCTTTGTGGGATTCAAGAGTTGGATTATAATCTGCTACAATGACAGTGCCAGTTAGGAGAAATGTTTCTGGATCTCAGATGGCCCTCAGTGGGCATAATTCATCCTGATGCTGCTGGGCAATCTCCCTTCTGAAAGCCTGGAGGCTGAGATAACAGTCTCAGTTCTACTATGAATGGCTGCAAACAAAAGCAAGGGTAACCTGCCTGGGTTTCAACTTTTCCTACATAAAATGAATGGGGAGAGTGACACCAGCCTTACCTGCCCCAAGGCATCATTTGAAGGACAAAGTGATAAAAGAGAAATGAATGTCCTCATCTCTCTGACTTCTCTCCGATCTCAAGAAGAGTCGGCTGTCCCCACCCCATGCTATATTCTTGAAATACACTACCACTTAGGCTCTAAGACTTGATGTTCTTGTCTCCCCAGCGAGGTGGTGAAGAACAAAGTCAATTCAGCACCACCCAGGACCTAGCACCGTGCTCAGCACTCAGGAGTTCTCAATAAATGTTCATTGACCAGGTGAGTGGTTCAAAAGTTTGGAGTGCTCCTCCAATGGGAAACAGTAGAATTCCCACTGTGAAACTGGTGGAGCCATCTTGGTAGGCTGTAACACACAACTTATTAGCCATTTTTAAAAAAAAAAAATGACTCTATACCACGCACCATGCTACGCCCTTGACATGAATTTTCTCCTATAATTCTATGAACCTCGCTTTGTGGTAGGGACGATTTTCAGCTTTCCAGGTAATGATGCTGAAGCTTAGTGGGTAGTGCGCCCAAGAACACAGAGAGAATAGGTCTGGAATACATCTCTAAGCCCATGTTCTTGACCACCTTTCCTTACTGTGTGCCTGGGGCCAATATGAACCAAAGAGCAGGTGGGTTTAGTACCTGCTCATTTTCATCCTAACCTGGGATTTGTACAGAATTAGCTTCGCCCAAATGTTCTTTCAACTAGCTTGTATTCAGCAGGTAAAATTGAACAAGGCTATAATGAAGGCTCAGATGGGCTGCGTTTCATCATCCTGCGTTCTGACAACATCTGCTCACTTTTGGAGCACCAGCTCAAATGTGGTCCTTCTTTTTGTTTCTTAAATGCCCCCATTTTCTTTTACTTCCCTCTCAGTTTCCTCTTAACCAGCTGAGTGACAGAAACTCAATGCTGACCACTTCATTAGCTGATGACCTTGTCCCTCTGGCCTTCTGCCCCACTTGCTCTCCTGGGCAGGTTGCCTTACGTCATAAGTTCTTGTTAAAGGTCAGGACCTTGGAGCCATCAGCACTGGGCATGTTGTTTTAATATATATCTGGAGAAATCAGGCCTGTCGGATCACATTAGGCCCTATTTGTGGAGTGCACACCAATCCCCACGGTGGAGATGAACTGTTACCTTTGAAATACAATCATGGATAGTTACCAATGAGTACAGAGGGGGATTATATTCCATCAATGAGGCCCTTCTAATCTGTCTATCCCCTCATTGGTAGGGCTGCCCTTCTTCCTGTACAGAGAAAAATCCTCAGAAACACTAGTCTTGGAAAGGAGCGAGGTTGGGGGATACAGCATGTTTCTAAAGCTAGATGTGTTAATGAGCACACGAGGGTCGGTGTGGTATATGATAAGTCAGTGCTGCAGGAGCCCATGATAAACTGGCACATTGCCCCTGCTAGTCATTGGTGTGGTAATAAAATTATAAAGTTCGCAGCTACTGTTTGTTGAGTGATTACTCTGTGGCAGGCATAAGACTAAACATTTTGTATGCATTAGCCCATTTGTTCCTCCTAATATCCCTGTGAGGTTGTTACTACCAGTAAACCCATTTTATGGATGGAAAAAATGAGGTTCATAAAAGTCCAGTGATTTGCCCAAATTCACAATGCAAGCAAGTGAGGGAGTAGGGCTGATTCCAAAACTGCTTCCAACCACCAGGCCACCATAATTCTGCCATGATACTATTTGGTCTCTTCTTTGGAGTGGGATTTAGATGGTTTTCAAGAGAACCATACTGTAATTTCTCTCCTAGGGAGGGGCCACAAATATATCACTTGACCCAACAGATTTGTTTAAAAACAGAGTCTGGGACTAAGCCAACCCTTCCTCTTCTTTTTTCTTCAGGATTGGTTTTAAACTCATTCCTACATCCCGTGGGAGTCTGGCTGGACAGATCCCTTGACAGCGGACAGAAATAGCTCTCCTAGCCTATTTTTAAGGAAAATGTGATGTTAGAAAATGAGGCAGGAATTGATACCAAGAGGAGAAAAGAACACACCAAACTTCCAGAGTGCTTACCCAAAAAATGCTTAGAGAAGGAGTGGGGATACTGACAGACGAATGTTGGCAAAGACAACCTAGAGTGGGTGGAACAGCTTCTCACCTGGCCAGCGTATTTCTGTCATATTCCTTGTGTTTTGCCCACAGCAAGCTCAGCCAGGGAAGGTAAGTGCTGTTGTCCCACAGCAAACCCTCTTTTCTGTGTAGAGAAACCGAGCCTGACAAAATGCACACAGAAATGCCCGCTCGCCTCTTTCCTGGAACCGCAAGGCACAATGCAGAACTGTCTAGTAACAATGCAACTTCCTTCGAACTGTTTGGTTTTGTTTGGTGCCCTTGTCTGGCAGGTTAGTCTTTTTGACTGAGTTAACTCACCTGGTACAACATTTTCTTTCATTGAGAAACAAGAAGGCTGGAACTCACCTCTCTGATTCCGGCGAAGCTGGACACCGTCCAGTTGCGCTCGGCTAGACTTCTGGAGGCTGTAAATTATATCTTCCGAGCTAAGGAAGAGAAGAAAGAACAAAAACACTGTTGGGAAGACAGTCAGTGAACCTTTGTAGGCCAAGTGGTTAATGAGCGAGATGATGCTCCCATTCCTCTTCACTTATTTTTCTTGGGTAAGATCTATATCTAGGGGTGAAGGTTTATTAAAGTCGTCCCCACCTAGGCCAGCATCACAAGCAAACAACTTAGCTGCCGGTATTCATCCATGTTGATGAGGCTATAGATCCTTTAACTGCAAAAGCCGTCTTTGAAAATGGAACTCAGGGCAGCCAACCTCGAGATAGCATCTGATATTAATTAGAAACTATATAAGGCTCTGAGTTGAACTGAAGAAATATTGGTAGAGGGATCAGGACAAGAATGAGGAAAATCGAAAGTGAAATCCTGTGCTGATTAAAAGTGACTGTGGCCCCCACATTTCTCCCGGGCCTGTCCATCCCAGAAAAAGCATTCCGACGGTGCTAACTACTGAATACTCGCCTGGCTTCCCATTCCCTTTTCCCTGGGTAGCTGCGGTGCATTGGCTGCCGAGATGGAGCCCTGAACCTATCCATCAAGTCTAGGGAAGAGAGAGTTAGAAAAGCAAACATTATCCGGGATCAATATCTTTACAAATCCAAAGGAAACCCCAGCTCCCGAAGGGTTAAGCCAGGGAAGGAAAAGCCATCAGGCTGTTTAGTGAGCTAATGTTTTTATTGATGGGGGAGGCCTGTAAGTCCCTAACAGGAAAAATGGGGAAAGTGGCAGGTTGTTTGGCTGGGAGAAAGGAGAAGGGAAGGAACATTATGTATTTCATACTCTCATTCCCCTGCATTCAAACCCCTGAAATCCACGTAATGCAGAAGACGTTCCATAAACTTGAATAATATTCAACACAAGGTGTTTTCCTCGCTCTTGTCCCCTCCCAAAGTGGAATCCACATCTTCCCCTAACAATTTTGCTATAATGCACATCTCGGGCTAATGCCTGCACTGAAGAGCACATCTTAATTTAACAACTGTGTTATAAAGCACATCTCAAGCTAACATTCCTAGGATAATCCATATTTCAACCTAACTACCCTGGCATAACACTTCAATCTAATTCCCCCACTGTAAAGTACATTGCAATCTAACACCCTCATATAATGTACATCTCGGTCCATTATTTTGTATTTTGTAAGCCATATTTTGATATGTCTTTTCCATTAAGGAGCAGAACTGTCTGGAGACAATGACTACCTCTGCGCTGAAAGCTTCCATAGTTCTTACATTGTTCTTTGGTGACAGGCTGCTGATGGATACGCTTCTGAATGTTCACCTTTGCCATCTTGGGTTCAACTCCGACTTGTTTCTGTACTTTGAGCCTTAAGCCTCCGGCTGGGACCAGGGGTGACCAGCGAAGCCTGCTTGGTCCTGATGGGCCTTCTCTCATGCTAACCAGCAGGGTGGGCCACCTCAAATGATGAGACTCTACCTCAGGAGAAGGGTGTCTGAGGTCAATGTCAGGGTCAGGGGTCAGGGTGTAGCTGCTGGCTAATAGAGTGTAAGCTAACACTGTTGTCAAATTGCTTGGCTAAACGACAATGCCTGCCTCCTGCAGATGACCTTACCCTGGGGGAGGGGGCTATTGGCTTTATTGGAAACCTGCCAGTCTCAGAGGTGATGGAAGTGGCTGATCACAGCTAAAGACTGTTTGATTGTTGATGGAGAGCCCGTTCTGTGGTGGGTCCCCAACTGAAAGGTCTGCAGAGGTACTTATTGATGGCTAAGTTTTCCACGTGTGATGGATTTCTTTTCTGCTTCACACGCAGCTGGCTTACAGTTAGTTGTGAAGACGGGCTGCCGTGGCTCATGGACCCAGAATTTTCTGGATCTGAGAGCCACCAGAAGCTCTGATGTCTTGACTTCCAGCACCAACCTCCTATTGCCAGGCGAATGGGGTTGATGGTTCTTAAAAGGAAACCGACCCAGAGTGAATTGAAAATAGACGCAAAGGGTCCTTTAATTCCAAGTCATTTTGGTGCCCATGGAAGAAAATAAATGTATGTCCTGGAAGAGATTCTGTATTCCAACCATCAATATCTCAGCCTCAGAATTTCAACCTATCCCATGCAGAAGGAAGAAACTAAATTTCTTTATTTACTGGTGGCATATAACCAAGCTAATAGTGCCAGTAAATATTTGAAGAAAAGGAGTTCACTGAAGATTTAGAATTCCAAAATTTCCCAGCACAGTATGAATTTAAGAGAGACAGGTACAAGAGGTAGAGAATAAAGTATAGACATGAAAAATGATCTTTATGGAAGACATATGGATTGTGGAGGATCACCACCTAATACACACCCGCAACACAACCTAGTAAGATACACAATACATGACTAAAAGCATAATTGGGAGAACAGCTTACTGAAATTGCAAGGTTATCCTCTTCCCCTGTTAAGCCTTGGGAAAACTCATATAGAAATCCCTAACTTAATAGAGATGGTGAAACATCTGGGGGGCGGCAAAGTGAGGTCATGACGTGAACTTGACTGCTTTTTCCTAGGGAAGAATCGCCAGTGGCTGACTAATCAATGACCTTCCAGTCTGTTACAAGGCAAGACAAGCAATGTGGCTTTAAGCCATGTCAATATGGTGTGATGGTGAATAGGGAGGGAGACTGTGGCCTGACTCTAGTTTAGTTACTCTTTTCACCTCTGTAAGCCTCAGTTTCCTTTTTTGTTAAAGGGGGTCCTGCCGTTCACCACACACAGTTTCAATGAAGATCAATTCACATGGAGAGCCATTAGTAGATTACCTGACACAAAGTCCACATTCAATACATGTTAATTTCCTTTCCCTTAAACTGTGGCAGGACTTTCTGACAGATGACAGGTGCTAATAAATATGGGGGTCTTGGACAGTGTACCTTCTCTTTGTGGGCAAGCAAGACAACCCCTATTCAGAAAGTTTGGGCAAACTCCACTTGACTATGGGGGACGGCCTAGACCCAAGGTCAGCAGACTATGGCTACTTTTATAAATGAGGTGTCATTGGGGCACAGCCACATTCACTCACGTACATACTATCCATGGCTGCTTTTATAAGACAACAATAGAGTTGGGTTGCCGTGACACAATGTGGCCTGCAAAGCCTAAAATATTTGCTATCTGGCCCTTTACAGCAAATGTTTGCCTGCCTGAGACCTATACCAATGGAATACTCTTTCTCTCTTTTGTTTGAAAACAAAATGTTACGTGGAAATCCAATAACCAAAGCAGGTTCAACTCATCGCTGTTTGGCACAAATACTTTATGGTGGGTAGGACTGGCTTCTGAAGCAAATCCCATGCTTCCATGGAGCAGTGTGAAGACTACGGACTGGATAATTTCTGGGTATTTCTCTCTCTAAGGTCTTGGAAACTCGTGATCTCTTAAGAGATTGGGAAGTGGCACAGTGAATATACTTCCACTTGGTCAAACTTGGGCGCTTTTCATTTATTTATTTATTTATTTTTACTACTAACTGCGTGATATTGGGAAGGTTACTTAACTTCTTTGTGCCTCCATTATCTAATTTTAAAAATGAGGATGATATTCGCTACACAACTTGTTACACAGATGAAATGAGATGCTATATTTAAAGCACTTGAAACAGGACCTGGTTCATAGCCGGTGCTCAGCAAATGTTAATTCCGGTCGTCACTGGGGTTCTTAATATTCTGGGCCTTCATTTGTGCTGGAGATCATCTCCACACTGTTCTAAGTATCTCTAGAGACGTTTTCTGCGTATACATTAGCTCAGGTGGTCATTCACTCAACACGTCGCTTGTGTGCCCAAGTAACCAGTAAAATGAGCAGAAGTTTGTTTGGCGCCGGCTGCACATCTAGCCTCCTGCTCAGTCACTTCCGGCAGTTTGCATTTGTGTTTATTGCCCCACATCTTACGCGGAGTTTCAGACTGACATCACTGCTCAAAACAACTTCCTACTGCTCCATCTCCGACGGCTCCACAATTAATTTCTCAACTAGCAGTTTGGTTTCAATGCCAACGAAGTAATTAGACCTTTAAGGTTCTTTCCTGGGATTTTATCCTGTCAGTGAATGTGAAGGAAACAATAATTATTATTTAATATTTATTGAGTGTCTTCATTGTGATATGTAGATTCACGGATGTAACCTGCCTTATTGTTGAAGATGACAGCACAGTACAGTCTGCGTGTCTCAGGAAGGTAGACGGACAGTTCTAGAGGTCCCAAACGGGAAGTCGGAGTTCCCCAATCCTGCCGTTTGTCATGCTCCTCTACCAAATGGTACATGGGGGGGAGTTGACAGGATCCTACTTTGTTATCCCTAAGCACATCTTCTAAAGTTTGATTCCAAAATGGTACATTCCGAAGATGACATCCAGTGATTTCTTGTACCACACAGAGGGAGTTCTGTGGGGAGCTACATCTTCTATCATTGCCAAGAGAACAATGGAATGGACGCAATGGCCAATGCCACAGGATGAAGACTTGAGACACTCTGACTTTATCCTTCAGGTTGCCAAGGCCCAGGTGCAGAGCTGCCTACCGGAATGGCAGGTAGACGGTATCATCTACTGGCTGCTGAGGATGCCTTTCATGCAGCTGCGGGCTGATGTAGTCCAGTGACCACCCTTACCAGGTGAGTGACCTTCAGCTAGTTGCTTTATCAGACCGAGCCTCAGTTTCCCCATCAGCAAATGAAAATAACAACAGCTACCTCACAGGATTGTTTTCCAGATCAATAAATAATAGCTGACATAATTATAATTAATACTATTATTATAGAAGTAAGAAAATAGAGTGCGTAGTTCCTGTCTTGGGGTGGCTTACATAATAGCATCGTATAAACATAAAAACACATGAAAGAAACTGGAAAAACATTTACACATCTATATCAAAACAATGCAAATTCAAATAGTAGTTACGGGTGCCTGGCTGGCTCAGTCGGTAGAGCATATGACTCTTGATCTCAGGGTTGTGAGTTCGAGCCCCATGGTGGGTGTGGAGCCTACTTAAAAAAATATTAGTGAAAAGCTAATGGTCTCAGAATGACTCATGGACACGATTTGCTCTCATAATTTGATGTAAATAGATTGTAAACCCCTGAATGACAGAGGCAGTGTCCGTTCATCTTTGTATCCCCAGCATTTTCTAGCAAAGAACCTTGCATATTTCAACACTCAATATGTATCTGATGAACTGAATGGAACTGGATTTCTTTGTACATTCAGTAGACTCCTACAAAAGAAATCAAGGAACAATTAAAGGGTGCACAGATGGGAGAAGCAAGGGCCACTTGATTCAGTCGAGTGCTGAAAGCAACATTATGAAAACAAAAACAGAACAGAAGCTCTCATATAGAACGGGCAAATAGAATGGAATATTATTTGGCAATAAAAAGGAATGAAGGAATGCTGTAATGGACAGACTAATTTTGAAAACATGCTAAGTGAAAGAAGTCAGTCACAAACACCCAAATACAGAATGATGCTTTTTATATGAAATGTCCACAACAAGGTAATTCAGAGACACAGGAAGTAGATGAGCAGTTGACTAGGGCTGAGGGGGTTTGGAGGGAAAGAGGAGTGGGAATGATTGCCAGCAGATGTGGGGTTTCTTTTTGGGGTGACGAAAATGTTCTAAAATGGAATGTGATGATGGTTGTCCAACCTTGTGAATATACCCCTATCCATGAAATTGTACAGTTTGGGTAAATTGCTTGGTATGTAAATTATATCTCAATAGAGCGGTTAAGAAATTTAAAAAAAGAATGGGCAAACATATTGAGATATCCTTGGAATACTGGAAATGTAGCTACATGCCCTAAGATTGTTCAACTCTGTGTTTTAGGGTCTAAAAGCTTCCAGATAATGAAGTTTCCAGACTTTTCAATAAATGTATAAAATAGGAAACCCATATTTTTATTTACAATGCATGTAAAGTTCAGATGCACTACATATACTCTTCTTTCTGTATAATATATAGATCAGCTTATGAAGGTACAATGTAAGAAATTATAAAATAATGTAAGAAATTATAAAACTCACCCACTTTTTCAGTATATACCTATTTTTTACAACAAAAACATTTTATAAAAAGAGAGGCATATGCATCAATATGTATATGCTAATGGAATTATAAGTCATTTTAATTTTCTACTTTTTTGTATATCTGCATTTTCTAAAATTTGTACCATGAATTTACATGCCCTCGTATTGGACTTTCTGGAATTCCTCCTAATACCATGGACCCGTATTCTCTAGAACGGGAAGAGAACCAGCATCGGTGCACAAGATAGGCTGAAGGAGAATGCTAAAAGCCATGCTAAAATCAGCTCAGAGTCTCCTGAAGTAGTGCAGGGCCCAGCAGGAATGGCACAGAGCTTTCAACGTGTGTCCCAAAGCAGAACCACTGCAGGTGGCTCCCGAGGTATTGTGTTGAGAAGGGTACAAGGGCTGTCTCCTGGCTCAATGGAAAAGAACATTGGGACTGATAAGTGAGACCTGCCACGGGCATAGGAACAAGGAGTGATGGTGCCCACGCCACATTATCTTCCATCCCCAGAAAAGGGGCGCTTCTCGGAGTTAGCCTAGCCCCCTTCTGCACGTCACTAAGAAATCAAAAACACCATTAAGGTCTGCCTTAAGTGCTGAGATCTGACAAAGCAGCCTTGGAGGACTGATCAGAATTCCTTTAAATTCCTATGAAAATATTCCAATCCCTATGTGCTCCTTGAGTCAAATCCGGGATAAATTCCCTCGAAAACACCGGCCACTCTGGGGGTCTACCCAAAGAAAGAGGACGTTTCTATTTCCAGCATTGGACCAGTCAATAAACTGAAAAATGCAAGACTGGGAAGGATGGTGGATGGGGCATTGGAACCTGTTTGTTCCTGAGCAGCCCTGCTACCTCTGAGAGACAGCTTTCTCTCACGCCAACGGAAGGTATTTTTAGTTTATCCTGGGCACCAAGTAACTGTTCATGTGTTCTGGGTGATGATGAATTCATTCAAACAACAAGTCAAGACCCTGGATATCACTCAACTCCAGTCCAGTCATAACAGCTGACAAATATAAAATATAACCTACACCCTGTTAGACTTGCTTTTCCTTTTTCTTCAATATGCATATTCAATAATCTCATTCTATTCCTGGCTGTCAGAGATGCTGACAGTTGTGGGGGGTTTCTAGCTTTATCAAGGGAGATTATTTTTTAACCCAAATTATTTTCCATTGTAAATGTTTAAATCCATATTAAGTCCAGATTAATGCAGGAAGCAGCTTCAAAGGATATCGACTGGGGGGGGGGGTTGGATAATAATAAATGAAATTGTTAAGGATGGGACCCATCTCAAGAAATATTTTCCAACTAGAAAAGAAAGTTGTTTGGATTTAAAAGATAGCTAAAGGAAATATGTTTCCCAGGGATTGCTGGCCCCTATCACAAACACCCAAACTTTGTATACAAACCAGGGCCCAGAACACTTTCTTTTTTTCATGATTGGAATTAATAATGCAGATAAATCCTAAATAAATCAGGATTAGTGTTAACCGCATCTTGAGGTTTAGGATGCTATAGGAAAATGAAAAGAGGACAAAAAATGGGTTGCTTTAAAAAAAAGAAAAACCTGCCTGGGCTACTGGACAAGGTGAAGGGGGCTGAGGGAGGGGAGAAGGGGATTACAGAGAAGGGTGGACCGGCTGAGCTGAGTAATCAAAGACCTTCTAATCGCGGCAGCTCTGGAGATGTGTTCAAAGGCTCTTTCCCCGACCACGGGCTGTACAAGGTCACAAGTGAAATGTGTCATTCTGGAGGGGGAAGGGTGTCTGGGATTTTTGGATGGCATTGATATCAGGCTTTGTTAGGGGGAGGGCAACTGGATTGTCAGATTTTAGCATCTCCTCCGGATGCAGGTTCAACTTGCTGGTTGTTCAGGAGTGATCGCTTCCCCCCCCATCCTCCCCAGGCCCCTCCTGCCAAACCAGTGAAGCAAAGGAAACTTCCAGCCTGGATGTTCCTTCCAACCTGGGGAAACAATCACCACAACAGTTTTTCCCAGCGCTTTGAACTCAGGCATAGGAATCATTTTTGGACAAATAATTGCACCTTTGGATGAATTTTAATGACGCCATTTAGAGTCTTTGATGTCTCTGTGTTCCCAACCCATTTATTCCAGACTCTGTTCCCTCCTTTTCCTGGCATGAGCCCTAAAGACTGCAGATGTGGAAGACTGAGTCCCTTTCCTCTGGCCACCATTGCAGGCTTAATTTTTTATTTTATTTTTTACTTCTAATTTTTTAAAGTTTATTTATTTATTTTTGGGGTAACCTCTAGACCCAGCGTGGGCCCGAACCCACGGCCCTGAGATCAAGAGTCACATGCTCTTCCGACTGAGCCAGCCAGGTGCCCCTACATGCTTAATTTTTAGTAAATACCTCTTAATTCTTGGTAAAGAAAGAAGTGTTCTTAACCCCAAAGCACATGATTACAGAGATTTCAGCTGTCAACATGAAGCTAGGGTTGAGGCTATCCTTGCAAGAGTGTAAGGCTCCTCCCCACCTCTTGGCCCAAATTAACTCAGTAATGGTGGAGCTTTCTCACTTCCCCTTGGCAGGCTGAACTGCAGCCAGTTGGATTTGGGGTCCTTGTGACAGGACTCCCTACTGTGCCCGCTTCTGCTGGCCTCTCTCTGGTAAATGCACAGATCCCACTTTTGTCCTAATCTTCAAGCAACCAGGCTGGTCTGAGGTTTTTCAGAATTTGGGGAGCTTGGAGAGATCACATCTCCCATCTGTTTCCTGTTCCGTTTTTCAACGTTTCCTCTTCTCTGGCCTGCAGACCACTGGACAGTCAGTGGCTCCCTGTCTGCGAAACAACGAGAAGAGTCTGTACTGACAATCTTATTATCCTCCTAGTCTGCCATTCGATCTCCCCGAAGACACACTAAAATGGAAAGAAATGAGTGATGTGAGGGTGGGTGGCTTTTTTTCTCAGCCATCGATGGCATTCTTTTGTCATCTCTGTGGCCATTTGCGGTGACTCTGCCCTAGGTTGAGTACAGAAAAGGCAACGTACATTTTAGGGACTCCTGATAGTTACCATGGTAATCTGAGATTTTGGTAAACAGAAATACATTCTGGGCAAAGAACGTGAGTCAGATCTGAAATGCTTAACCTTCAGAAAACCTCATAATACTAAAGGTGGGTGAAGAATGGGGGAGCTGTGTGTATTGAAGTCCATTAAAAAAAAAGAGAAACTGAAAAGTAAGATTATGGAAATAAAGAAGCATGAATACAATTCCAGCATAAAGTAGGATTTTTTTCAGTTGGCGTGTATACGCCCTTAAAAACTGTTCAGGTTGCTCCAGAGCCGAAATAGCACACGTTTAAAGGTAAATAATCCTTAGAGCTTTAGGTTTTAGTGGTTAATAGAAAGGATGTTGTTCCTGCATGAAACTGGGAGCATCTCCGAGACACAAGGACTCTTGTTTCAAAGAGAAAGCTGAGTGGAAAGAAAGCCTTCCCCCGATCCCTCAACCTTCCACGTAAAGAGAATCGCCCCGTGGTGACAAGATGCAGCCCACTTCAAAGGGATGCTAGCAATATAACAACACACACACACTTCAGATGTATTTATACACACACACATTTATGGACATGAGTCCATATACGTGTGTACACACACGTATACGAAGCTTGTTTTTCTGGTTATGCGAAAGTCAGGTTTATGATAAGAACTATTTGATAGGTGGGTAGTTCCCATTTAAAGAAGCGATTTTGGGATTTGGGGTACTAAAAGAAAACTGGGGGTGGTTCTTTTTAAAAGATGATCATTAGAGACAATGGACTAGATTGCAAAGCACACTGAAATGGGTTTACAGAGAACTGCTACCGTGAACCCATCATTACTTCAAGAAGACAGTCCCCAGATAGGTAGGGCTGTCTCAAGGGACGCTTCTGCTTCTTAGCCCTGCATTCTCAGAGGCCACGTTTCTGAAGCTTGGCCAGAAGGGCCTGACTCTAAAGTCTAGCCTTGCACAGGAAGGAGGAGAAGTCATGAGTGGGACCATTCAGAAGCCCCAAACGTGCTATGTGGCCCCCCTCACTACCCATCCAGTTTCCTTGCCTCACCCAACAGATGGTGCAGAGTAGCTCCAAGGTTGTTTGGGCTGACAGTGACCGTTAGATCCTGGGTTTTCCATGACAGTTCTTACTTAAAACGCCCTCTGCCATTGTCAAACCTTGCACTGGCTCAGCTCTCAGACATGGGCTTTTGTTCTGGAAACTACAGTCTCTTAGGCCAACTCAGACATTAAGGCTCATCACAGTTTTTATTCGGGGTTGATGATAAATGTGGAGAAACTGGCCTGGGGGATTTAGGGAAGTTTGGTAAAGAAATGGCCAGTCAACAAGAAAAATTTTATCAGGAAGAGATAACAATTATGCCATTTTCCTGCTCCCCCTTAAAAAAAGGAGTCGAATCACCATCTTTTAGCGGTAGTTCATGATTTCCAATTATACATAATTGAAAACGAGAAAGTTCTTAAAGTTTGAACACTGGTAATTAAATTTGAATTGGATGGGATATTTGTAAGTTTAAATGCTTGAATTCTGAGAGGAAAAAACTGTGTAATGTTGTTGGCCAAATAACCCTAGTCATTAAGATTCCTATGGCATTATTTAGTGAGTTGGCTTTTTATAACACCATGAGGTTTGCTGTGGGACGTAGAGGAAGCCTCTGGCCTCACAAGGGGGAGAAGCGCCTTGGAGAAGAGCTCTGAGTGAGAGAAGCAGCTCTTGAACAATTTCTACTGATAGTTGGCTTTAGCATGTCTGCACTCCTTAAGATCAAGGAACTGAGACAAGTTGAGGAAAACGAACAGAAATGACTGTTTTTGTGAGGCCAATGGAAACCATGTTCAGATCCAGGAAAAGAAAAATGAGACAGGAAAGGGAGGGTCACATTTTTGAAGGAAATCATGTGGTATTTCGGTAATCCTTTGCTGATGAAAAAAAAATTAACGGTGCATTAATTATGTCCTAAGAACGGGGCGTTGCTGGTCTGCATCTTCGGTCTTCCTGAGGCTGCGCCAGCTGCTGAAGCCCTACCGCTCTGGGGAAATGGAAACATGGGCTTCTGTTCCTTGAGAGGGTCCCGGACACACATGGCCCAGCGCCTCCACCGTGGCCGACACCTGACCCATGCACAAGTGCAGGAGATAGGAGGCTATTTTACAAGACAAGTAATGACAACCACAGAGTTTAGGATCTTTATAAGGTTGCTAGTGTTCTGCCCGTGCAGAGGAATGCAACTGGATAGGCCAAGAAAGATATCTTCCTCTCTCCTTCCTTTCTTCCTTCCTTCCTTCCTCCCGTCTTCATTCCCTCCTTCTCTCCCTCCTTCCCTCCTTCCCTCCCTCCTTCCTTCCTTCTCTACCCTTGCCTTCCTCTCTCTCTCTCCTCCTCTTTAAAACTTTGTAAAAATCAGTCATATATATTTATGAATTTCTTTCACAGTAGTTCAAATATATACATTCAGACAAGGACAGCATAAGCCCAATTTGACCCTTATCCTTCCAGATCCTTCAAGCAAGATTAAGTAGACAGTTGCCACTTCCTTTGGAGGAGCAGGATATATCAGACAAACATTGCTATGGCAGTAAAAATGGCCAGCCATTCCCCCTTCCTTTTTCTCTGTGCTCTTGGGCAGTGCCTTCCCAGACTGTGGTCTAGCTGTGTGACTTTCCTTGGCCAACGGGGCAACAGCAAACGAGGCTTCAGAAATGCTTGAGCACTGAGGCTGGTTCTCTTGCCGCCCTCTGAAACCCTGAGGACACCATGGGAAGAAGCCCAGGTTAGTCTGTTGTGGGGTGAGAGAGTCACTTCAGCTGACCCTGAGCCCAGCACCAGGAGTCCAAGGCCACTCTTGTTTCTCCCTTATAGTCAAACCAACTCAGCCCAGGTGCATTGTCCTGCCTACCCACAGAACTGTGAGAAATGATTTCCTGTTTTAAAGCAACTAAGTTTTGGGGTCATTTGTTACCTGGCAAAAGCTGACTAACAGACCATAACCAAGTGCCTTGTTATTTTTCTCCTTTAAACTTTATTATGAGGGACACAGTTCCTTAAACATAAGGCATTGTTTGGACTTATGATTATTAACTATTACACAATGAGAGCTCTCCCTCTCTGATTAAGAGTCTTACCAAGTTTTCCTGAGGAGTCATTGTGGTCATTTGCAAAGGCTGCTTCCCATGTGTTTGTGGACTGGTTTCCTAGGAAGCAATGGTGCCCCTCCCAGCTCTCAGGAGCAGGGTGCTAAGGATGAGAGCTCCAAGCAGGGCTTGGCAGATGTGGCTTTGCATGCCCTTCCCTCCCTCACTTTCCAGGCATTGTTTTCTATCTCTGAGGCCAGTTAGACCCCTTCTTCCATCTTCACATCCCTTCTTCCTGCTTTTTTCATCTCACTCCCTAATTGCCTCTTTCAAGTTAGCTTCTCTCTCATTGTGAGGGTAAGAAAGGAACAATATCGGTATTGCTTTTCCCTTTTAAGTATAATAGGAATTCTGGCTGTTTGGGCGGGCTAATCCTAGACCTTCCAAATGGTTCTCTCATCTCTGGTCTTCTCTCGTTCTAGTCCCTTCTGGACTCTACTTCTGTTGTGCTATTGCTTCATTATTTATGTGTCATTTCATTACGAAAATGCTCACAGTAACTTATTATTGGATTAATCCTTTTATAGCACTGATCTCAGCTTGCCACTCTCCTGTTTGAAAGTGGGTCCCCACCCTCTATGGGTAAAATCCCAGTCCCTCGTCAAGGCATTCAGGGCCTTCCAGAATTTGACCTCACGCTGCTTTACCACTGGGCCTCTTCTCATTCCTCGTGTAAACATACTATAGCCAACTTTTCTGAGACAAATTTCCCTCATTGTCTGCGTGAGATTCTTCCATTTACCTCTTTACAATCACAGTCACCTTTTAAGGTTAGGCCTAAGTAACCTCTCTCCTCCATGAAGTTCTCCAACCACCTGGGCCCATGGAGCTCTTGTGCTCTTTTGAATTCTTACACCCATGAGGGTCTCAGTCACTCCTTGGTTATCGATCATGTCCAGCGTGCAGTCAGTTATCATGCTTGTCCCCTTCAGGTCTTCCAGACTTGACTGTGTGCTCCGTGGGGGAGACTGTATGTCTTCCTGTCGCCCAAAGTGCCTAGCCAGTGCGTGTGTAAGGTTGGTATACAATAAACATCTGGCAGGGTGTTGGTTCCCAACCTTTGCGTGTAGCATTTCTTGAAGTGTGATTCACGCATTCTTGCATCAGAGTGACTTGGGTGTTTGTTAAATATTCTGTCTCCTGGGCTCTTCCTCAAACCTACTGAATTTGCCTTTCTGCTTCTAAGGCCCAGGAATCGGCATGGCATACAAGCTTCCTGGGGAATTCTTATGTTCTTAGAAGTCTGAGAACCCCTCTTTTACTGCAGGTCCTCGAGTGAAAAAATACAATCCACATGTGGCCTAGACTCCTTACTTGTTTATGTAAAACTTAGGGATCCTGAACTTACTGAAACTTCTAGAATCCAGAATGATGATTTTCAACTGGGGATGGGGGTGGTCTGTCCCTGGGAGAAGGGTTTGAAAAGGCAGAGTTAAGATGATAATATGATTGATATTTAGAGAAAATGCAATTGTTCTTATGATACAAACTACAGAAAAGTGGAGTGAGATGAAATCATCTTGCTTAGCGTAATGTGCAAAGAACTACTGAACCATAAGCTTCATGATCCTAGGATCTGATTCTCTCCTATGTCCCTATGTCCAAGGTCATGTGCAGCGCACAGTAGGTCCTCAACACATAGTTATAGGCTCTGAGTGATTCTTTTTTTTTTTTTAAGATTTTATTTATTTATTTGAGAGAGAGAGAGCATGAGCAGCAGAGGGGGAGCAGAGGGAGAGGGCGAAGCAGATGCCTCACTGAGCAGGGAGACTAATGTGGGGCTCTATCCCAGGACCCTGAGATCATGACCCAAGCAAGGCAGACGCTTAACCAACTGAGGCACCCAGGTGCCCCAACTCTGAGTGATTCTTAAAACTAACTGGAGTTTATAAATGAAGATTATATATACACATCCTTGATAAGTACATTTAAACACCATGGGTGTACGAACTTAACTAATAACTATTCTGCTTTTTTTTTTTTTTTAAGATTTATTTATTTGAGAGAGAGAGAGAGAGCATGAGCACAAGCAGGGGGAGTGGCAGAGGGAGAGAAACTCAAGCAGACTCTGTGCTGAGTGCAGAGCCCTATGCGGGGCTCGATGTCACCACCCTGAGATCATGACTTGAGCTGAAACCAAGAGTTGGACACTCAACCGACTGCGCCACCCAGATGCCCCATAACTAATCTGCTTTTAAAATATATCTGCACATGACACATATTTTTTGTGTGTAGAATTTTTAAACTATAAACTCCTAGCTCATATGAAGGGAAAAAAAGTTATATATTACCGATTAATTTTTGATGAGCCTAGCTAAGTTAATTTACTTTTTAAAAAGTCTTTAAAAAATAGCTTCATTGAGATATAATTTACATACCATAAAATTTGCCCTTTTAAAGTAGTTTTAATATTTCACAGAGTTGTGCAACAATAACCATTATTTATTTTTAGAGCATTTTCATCATCCCAAAAGAAACTCCATTCCTATCAATAGTCACGCTTCATTCTCCCCTGCACTGCATCTCCTGGCAACCACTGATCTACTTCCTGTCTCTATGTATTTGCCTATTCTAGGCACTTCACATAAATACAATGTGTGACTTGCTTCTTTCACTTAGCATGATGTTTTCAAAGTTCATCCATGTTGTAGTGTGTATCAGTACTCCACTGTTTTTTTTTTTTAATGGCCAAATAATATTTCATTGTATGGATATACCACATTTTGTTTATCCATTTGACAGTTGTTGCACATTTAGGTTGTTTCCACTCTTTGGCTATTATGAATAATGCTGCTATGAACATTCATGTACAAGTTTCTGTGTATATGGATTTTTCGCTGTGGATCTAGGTTTTCATTTCCCTTGGGTGTATTTAGGAGTGGAATTCCTAGGCCATATGTTTATGTTTAAAGAATTATCTTTTACTTCTGTGATTTTGACTGCTACTACTACCACTATTACTAGATGCTAATCATTACCGAGTATTTACTCTATCCTGAGCCCTATACTAAGTTCTTCATATACGTGGTCCCATTTAACCCTCCTAAAACTCCCATTTCACAGAAGGGAACACTAAAGCTAAGAGAGGTTAAGTGACTTACTCAAAGGCCCATAGATTTGAGTTAGGTGTAACTCCAGGCCCTGCTCTTCTTAACCACTCTTCTACCTGCCCCTGGAGTATCACATTGCCACAAATAAAAATATTTATTTTCGGATGAATCTAAATTGGAAAAACAGTGAAATTATTCTAAGTTCATGGATAATAATAGAAGAGTTACCTCTAAAGAATGGTGGTTGTCTGTGAATTCAGAGTTAGAACTATATCCTTAGGAAAGAGGCAGGCTACCTATATTCTGGGTCTTCTATGGCATTATTCATGCACAGAGCTCAAATACCAGGAACATGTGGTCTTCAGGTGTTTTCCATAGCTTTTCCCTGGGGATATGACAGTGATCAGTGGGCAACGTTTCTCTTCCACTCATGTGTTTGACATGCAGATGGCTGTCTCTCATTCCATAGGGACACTACCTCTCTTTTCCCTGATTTAACCCTTCAGGGCATTCGGCATGGCTTGGTTGCCTGAGTTAATTTACTCACAATAAATATACAGTTTTCCCATGAGATAGTTTAACCCAACAAGTATGTACCGAACCAGGTGCTGGGCTCAGGAGACGAAGGAAGTAGGGTATTATGAACACCTAATAAAGACTCTTGTCCTTGAGGTCCTGACAATCCAGTTGGGTAGACTAAAAAGGCACAAGTAAAGGTGTTCAACAACAAACTCAATTAATTAGGAGTTGCAAACCACGGTTCATGGGTTGCACCTGTTTTTGTAAATAAAGTTTTATTGGAACACAGCCATGCCCATTCATTTACATATTGTTTATGGTGCTGCTGTACTACAAGAGCAGAGTTAAGTGGTTGTGACGGAGACAGGATGGACCACAAAGCCTAAAGTATTTACTATCTGGGTCTTTGTAGAAAAGCCTGCTGACTCCTGGAATAGATAAAGTACCAAAGCAAGTGAAAAGGACAGTAGTGCGCTAATAGTTCAAAAGAGTGAAAATTTAGTTGTGTTTGTGTGCCTATGTGCAGGGTGACTTTTTAGAGGAGGTGAGGCTTAATTTGGGCATTAGAAAAGGACAATGAGATGGGAGAAATGGAGTACTCCGAGGATATGTTGTAATAGTCTATATAAATATAGACAAATAAGTTTTAAAAAATGTTATTATTGATTTTAAGATAGGTCATTTAAGAGAAACTATGTGTCTCATAATAACAATAATTATATTTCCAAATGCTTTTACTCTCTTGCTTGCAACAGTCTTGTGAGGTAGGCCTTGGCGGTGAATCACCCCAGTTTGGCAGCTGAGGGTCAAGAGGCTGGCTGAAGGTCTTGCTGGAGGTTGCAGAGCTGCTGGTTCGCCCTGAAACTCTGGCAAGGTTCTGGCTTTTATGGGGAACCCACGTGAGGACTGTTCAATTTGTATCTCTGTGCAGCAGAGGAAACAATAAGAATTTTGAAATGAAATTCTTGTATTAATTTTTACACCAATGTTCCAATTTCCTGAGTCCCCATGTCCTTAAATAATACTAGGCTGTGAGAGGTTGAGTCACGGATTGACTGTTAGTTTTGACGTAAGGTTATGTTTAAATGCTGTCAAGTGAAGTACAACCTGAAGACAGGGCTGTGCTCATCATTCATCCCCTTGAGAGCTTGAGCATCTTAGATCTTTGAAGGACCAGTTCATCTCAAACCAAAAACAACGTAGCTGATACTCCTTAGAATATTTGGAAGATAGCCAACACCTACTGAAGGCTTGCCATGGGCCAAGCTCTCTCATTAACCCTTCATGTGCTTAATCCTCACAAAGACCCCAAGAGGAACGTTCTATTATTCCCTACGATACGCATAAGGCAAATGAGTCATGAGGGTTAAGTTAACACGCTTGAGGTCAGACAGCTAATAAATGTCAGAGCTGGGATTTGACCCCAGGTGGTCAGGCTTCAGAGCTTGTATTCTTATTCACTGCACCATTACATTCTGCTACTCCTTGACAAGCATGGGGGATGTAATTTCGAATCATACTCAAGAAGAATGGAACCGAAAAAATGCTATGCATAAACTGCAGGGAAAATGACCACCCTCTTCAGTGGGGTAGGAATCGGACTTAGAAAGCTGTGAGCACAGACCTCAAAAATTCCTAACAGGTTCTCAGTCCCGTGGGTATGTCAGAGGGAAGACAGGGAGCGCAGGAGGAATACACAGTCCATGCTGGAAGCAAGACATGATAGCATCCGAGAGGAAAAATGGAAATAGATTCTTATTTGGGGACAAAGATGAGAAAGGTGCAAGTGCAGAAGGTTTTCAACAGGCTGCTGAGAAAAACCGCATGGCTCTGCTGGGGCTCCTGGATTCTTAACATACCACACGTGTCCCACTGGAGTCAGCTACTTGCAACCCCAGCCACGCTCCGCCTGGCACCTTGTCTTGCATCCTTGCCTGGCTTTCCCTTCTTTCTGGAGTTGTTATGGAGGACTAAGACACTGACAGAAGAAAATCGCAGACTTGGGTCCGTGGAAAATGCAACCAGACATGGTTAGAAGGTGGAATGCACCCACCTCTCTCAGAATGCCCTGGTCCGTCCCATTAATTTCAAGCCACTGGACCAGACTCAGGGAGTGGCGATCCACTATGTCTTTCCTCCTCAGCCCTCAGGGCCAAAGCAGCCGAGCTCTGGCACACGGGTACGCATTTCATCAGCTCTCCTGCACAAGCCTTGTGAACGGGCTCCTCTAGAGAGTAAGGTTTGAGAATAGAAAGAACTTCCTAAGATATCAAAGAAAAAGTGAAAGCCATTTAAGAGAACCAAACAATTTCCAACAATAACATGGATAGTAGAGTCGAAGGTAATTCTATTTTGTACCAGATCGGGGGATAATACAGAAGAGTACAGTACAATTCAGAATGCCTGGAATACATTAAGGCCGTGGGCCTAGTAACAGGCTTATGTAATTTGATGAGCAGAAATATAAGTTATAAAATGAGGAAGATAAACTAAGAAACAAGAACATCCCTGAAGGGCTTGGGATGGGCTTTTGAATGACGCGGTAGATATTCCTTCAAATTACAGGGAATGCAGAGGGTTGTACTGAACCTAAGTAAATTATTCTCACTCCTGTGTAGCAACTATCGAGGCTTTATCTCAACACTGTTCTCAGTTTGAGCCACCTATTATAAAATAAAAATGGACACGCTGACATGGTCAGAAGCCCACTCTAGAAGTGAGCACAACGTGGGGATTTATGGAGCTTCCAATGTTGTGAGCAGCTTAGACTGTGGCCCTCCAAAAGGAAAGGTTCAGGGCTGAGTTATGGAGACAGAGCAGAGGATAACTGGGAACGGTTACAATGAGCATTTTCAGAGCGATGGCAAAGTATAAAGAACTTGAGCATGGCAATGATTTGGGTAATGTGTTTTGATGTGTTAAAGACATAGCAGGATGAAGCCACCAAGACGGTAGTGAACTCAGTTAAACCAATGAAGGGAGAGATCCAGCATTGGGCAAGAGCACTGGGGTGAATCCAACGGGAGGGAAAATGGGAGGTAGCCTGCTGCCTAATTCCTTTTTAGGGTTAATCTCCTGTGTGCTCCCTCTGATTTGGGGGAAATTCAAGGAGGATGTTTTTTCTTTCAAACATTTGAAAAAGCTATTTTCAGCTGTTTTTAGGAAAGGAGGAACAAGAGCATTCCTCTCTCAAACCACAAGAAACCTTCATGAATATGGCCAGAAATTGAAAGTAAATTTGTTATTATGCTGCTTAAGTGATTCAGGTCTTTTCAGAGTCACCTGAGGACCCAAGACGGGGAGAATCTGGCCATGATAAAAATCCCCTTAGAATGAAGTGCATTCGAATGTTGCACGCCTTTCCATAATTGACAAAGTGATGCGATACATAGCACCCTCATCGTGGTCTCAGCATTTAAAATATATCCTTGAATTAGATCAGTCTGATAAATTAGCTCCAAACTCCAGCCGCAGTGGCTTGCCCATCAGAGGATGTTTTGAGGAGCTGTTCTGTTGTCTGCCTTATCAAGACTCTACCATGAGGGCCGGGGGCTGTTTTAAGAATACTATTGTGTTGTTCTTATTGCTAAATCGGGGAAAAGAAAAACTGGTTTTGTAAGTGCATTGGCCTGGTGACTTACCTGATAAACAACACTGAGTAATAAGATTGGAAATTCTCTTAAAAATTTTTGCACGTTATTTGGTTACAGTCTCCATATGGCAAGACGGCGAGGGGAGAAAACCTTCCATTCCTCGCCCCCTGCCCCAACCACATATTTAATCCATGCGCTTATGTCAAACTTAATTACAGGACTTTTGGCATAAAATAACAGTCCACATCCTCGGAGAGAAGAACTTAAGCAGTTAATATGTGCGATTGAGTGAAATTGCTTTGCTGAATGTTTATGAGTAACCCAAGACCAGTGAAATGTGCTGATATTTTAACCATTTCAATGCTGACCTTGGGCCAAGATGCTGCGAAATAAGAAAAAAAAATATTAATTTCCTCTGATCTGCTGTGTATCGTTATTTCTTGAAACTGAGAGCTTTGGGTAAGACGATTTTATGGCACTTTCACAAATAGGTTTGTGGAGGAAAAACAATAAAGCTGGGACAATTATGGAACTTGTCACCATCTCGGAGAACTGTAGGGATTCAGCCGAACACAGCACCAAGTTTAAACCTAAGTCCATTTCTGCAGAAAATCCTCTGGAAAAGCAGAGCTCCCTACGAGGGGCAATCATTTCGGCCTTTGGGTTTTTTCCAACCCCCGTGAACCTTTTCAGACATTTCCTTTTTCCATTCATCCCCAATTTAATGTGGATGGTTTTTAAATGTAGAGATTTCTGAGCCCAAATTCCCTTCTCTCCCTTCTCTACAAACGCAGTCCCCTGCCCAGACTTTTGGGGGCGTATGTATTTACTGTTTGTCCCAAGGAAGACACACTCTAATTGCATCATGTCTCCCAACAAAACATTCCACGGACTGTTTCAGGGGCTCAGACTGTTCTGGGGGTTTTAGTATCGCTGCCCATCCTGACTCACATCCTCGCGTGAGAGCCTTCTCATCTCCCTTCCGTGACCCTTTGGAGCATTTGTACCTCTTCATTTCCCTGGCTTGCATCTTCCCTTGCTATTTCCAAATGCTCCTGAAAAGCACTGTCTCCCTCATCTGCTTCTCCAAACCTCATCAGGGTCATATTTTATCATTATTTTCAGAGCTATTGTTTAGTTCAGCACTTTAGAATCCTAGCCTCGAGAAAGGTGCAATCATGTTATGGTGTTGAGATTAGAAAATATTTGTGAAAATATCTGGCCCAATGCCTGGTCCACAGAAGACATCCTATAAAAGTTAATTCATTTGTTCATGGATTCCTTCCTTCATTCAATGTATATTGAGCACTTATTACATAAATCTAGTTTGAATCATGCTACATGTTGGGGATTCAGATATGAGAGACCCTACATTTGCTAAAACGGTTCCAGAGAGATGAATGCCATGCTCTGAGCACTTTCTACATTTCAAATACCATACCAGTAGCTTTACAAACAATTAACTAATAACTTAGAAGTGAGCTATTATTATTTCCTCATCTTATTTGTGATGCAGGTTATAAATCGGTAGGTTTGAAAGACATACCCAAGAAACACTTCTGATCCTTTTTTTTTTTTAAGATTTATCTTATTTATTTTAGAGAGAGGGCGAGAGAGAGCTGGGGGAGGGGCTGAAGGAGAGGGAGACAAGCAGGCTCTCCACTGAGTGGGGAGCCCGAGGAATGGCGGGCTCAATCCCAGGAGCCTGAGATCATGACCTGAAATCAAGAGTCGGATGCTCAACCGACTGAGCACCCAGGCGCCCCGAAGCTCTTCTGATCTTGAAGTGACATATTTCAGTAAGCTGTGAAGGTTAGGCTCAATACTGTGGTGACTCATGAGCTCTTGATATAAATGGACTTCCTTGCCTATGTCCTATTCATCATTCAGGTCCTAGATTAAATTTGCCTTATTAGGGAGGCTTTCCCTGATTCACTCAAATGTAAGCTGGGTCCCCTTATACTTTCTCTTATGCTCTGTATTTTTCCTTTGTTGTCCTTACTACAATCTGTAGTTAGCGTTTATTGTGGGATTATCCCTTTAATGTCTGTCTCCCTCAAGATACTCTAAGCTCCATGATGGCAGGGACCATGCCCGTTTTGGTCAATACCCTACACCCAATCTCTAGCACCAGGCCTGGCACATAGTAGACGCCCAATAACATGAGTTGAATGATTATTATATGTCATAACATCGATTACAAAAGTGCAGATTGTCCATAACTTTTTAATTTCGAATCAGCTGTGTAACTTTCTGAAGCATCTAGTTACTTCTATATAGCTTGTTATTGAACGATTTAGGAGGTTCCACTGGCTGGTGGCAAAGAAAGGGACAGAAGCAGTGGGTTGCCTTCACCCCAAGGATAGCTTTGCTGATAGGAATGGGAGAAGAAAGACTGAGCTAGAAAAGGTCAAATATCAGACAAGCCTGGGAGGTGGGAGCTCTGGACATGGGAAGAGAGTGACCTCGGTGTCTTCCTGTCCTTACTTCCTGTCTCCCCAGGAAGTGTCAGTCAGAGATTTTCAGGAAGGAGCGTTGTCATGGTAACCTGAATGGCTCTTCCTTTCTGGGCTGTACAGGGACAAGTGCCCTCATGTGCCCCAGCTGTCCCCATGCGTGGTGGCACTCCCTTTGAGGTTTCAGATGCAACATGGAAAATCCAGAGCAGGCAACGTCTCTAAGGACAGAACCAACTTCAGCATGTGGCAAGGACTCAAGCCCAGAGTGCAGTGGAGCCTGTTCTTGAACTAATTAAAATTTAATCTGCTAAAGCCATTTTCTTGATCATTTGGGAACCCTCTCTTGACTTTTGCAAGTTTCAAAGAGCCTCGAAAATAGAGGATGCTATATTTTTGCACTTCTCTGTGTATTAGATTTCATACCAAAAAAAGCACTTTTAAAAAAGGGACTGTAGATAGAGTAACCATATGATTTATCATCCAAACTGGGACACTTGGAGAGTGAAAAGAAGCGCTATTAATAATTACATGGGGACAACAGATATAAACTGGGCTGTCCTGAGCAAAGTGGGGTGCGCAGTTAAGAAAACTAGGGTTGGGGACAGATCAGACGCATCCACGAGGCTGTGTGACCCCATGCCTCTGACAGTGCTTGGCATACAGCAGGCGCTCAATCTTATTAAATCAACCAGAAAATCCAAAGTTGTCCTGGGTCTGCTTTCTGAACAGAAATGGATAGGGGGTCCGTTAAAATAAGGACGGTACAGCAGACCCACCAGTGGGACAGCAAGGCGAGGGACCCATGTTCCCCAAAAGTGGGCAGGTACACAGTGCAGAAATATATGTGCATTCTGTGTTTACTCATTCCTAACTGTTCGCAGTTAATTGCCATCTGTTGACACACCCGAGGGGAATGGGAAGCAGCTCTCCATATTTGCATATGCATTCTCTGCCTGCATATTTTGCTAACACTCATGTGTGGGTCTCCATTTCCTAAAATCCACACAACTCTGCCTTAATTTCATAATGTAGATGTACCGGGTGCCACACTTTGGGGGCTGACCCACAAAAAATGGCCTCCTCAGGACTCCCCTGTGGTCAGCCAGAGATGCTGGTTGCAGCTAGGGGCCTGCCCAGACTAGCTAGGCTGCTCCCGTTCCCACCCCTCCTCCTCTCGCTTGCCCGGTCTTTCAGGAAGAGTGAAATGGTCCATTGACCTCTGAGGAGCAAAAGGGCATGTTCAGCTTTTTTAGAGGTTATGGACACTCTGAGTGACACCAGAGCCCAAACCTCCAATGGCAAGGCCGGTGGGGCTGGAGAACAGGGGCGGGGGCTGGAGAACGGGGGTGAGGCCTGGACGTGTCTCCTCATCCACTGCTAACCTTGCCCTGGAACTGACCAGAGCCGATGCCCTCCTTCCTCTGGGTCTGCTGAGCGCTTCGTCTTCTTCCCATGTCTTGGGAGAGATCCGTCTCCTCTGACAAACTCAAGATTCCAGGCGGAACTTTCCCATGCCACCATCCCTCAAAATAGCCCGAGCCGAGCTGTATTTATAGCCGTGTGAGACTCTAATGGGCCAATTTGTTTGAATTTCCACTGCTTTTGTGTTGAACATACCCCTCACCCGTGGGCAGTCTCTTCAGGCCTTTATGATGGGGTGTGTTAGGGTAGAGGGGGCCATGTTCAAGATGGTAGCTGTATAGAGCGTGGGGGCTGTTTTGCATATTTACTGTTCTTTAAAGCCGGTTTTTTGAGAGAGAGAAAGAGACAGAGAAAGAGGTTTCTGTAAGTAGCCCGGACAATGAGAACAAGACCGGCTGTATGCCAAGCACGGGATCCCGGCCAAAACACATATCATTAGCTTGGACCAGCTATAAGCAAGGAAATGAGAAACATATGTTGGAGAGCAAGGTTAGGAGTGAGAGACTATGGGTCAGTGACAGTCACCCTAAAACTTTTCCCTTGTTCTTCAGCTGTGGCCTGGCCGTGTCAAATGTCATTTCAACTGCCTTGATTTCTCATGGTGGGGCTGCCTGTGTGTTTTTGGGTTTTTTTTTTTTTTTTTTTTCTTCCTCCCCCTGCTGTTTCCTGATGGGAGCTTTTTGGGGAGGGGAAAAAAGGGGCAGGGAAAGGTTTGTGTGATAGTTTTTCTCAGTTCTGGGAAAATCACAACCTTGTTTCCCGTGATGCTCTCGGAAATTCCTCACTTTCTCCGAAATAACGGAGTCTCTCCGTTTGGGATTTGGACTCGTTCAGGAGGGAAGAAAGAGGGGGAAGGCTTTGAAAGCGTTTCTTGCTGTTTCTTTTCTTAAATATAATTAGACGCGCCTCATTACCTCACACTGAAGGACTTTTGTACTTTTTCCGAGCTGTGTTTCCTGAGATCTTCGATGGGCCATGGCCTGTCGTATCCACTCACACTTTATCATATTAGCAGTTATTTTTCCCGACACCTTTGTCCTCTCCTCCCGCTCTCCCTGAGGTATCCAGAGTTGGTTTTCTGGTCTGGAGCCATACCCGGGGAGCCGGCCGGAGCCGAGCACTCACGGAAGGGCCTCCACTCCTTCAGCTGGTCCAGCTCCCTGCCCTGGCTCCTCACCACATTCGTCCTTCAAATTCTCCCCGGACAGTTTGCTAACAAGGCTGTGCTCTCTCCCATTCCGGGGTCGAGACCCCTGTTCTCTATAAAACCCAGATGAAGAACTGTATCACATGAAACTCAGAGGCAGTCCCTGGAGAACCGACTGTGGCTACTGTTCTGAGGCCCAGGACCCTTCCAGATGGCCGCCCAGAAAACTCACCAGGCTGCGACGCCCGGCTCTGGCCCAAGTCACAGACCTGCCACCAGGTATCTCCAGCCATTGCCAGTCAAGAAATGTCACGGCAGGGAGAGCGTGGGGGCTGCTGCAGCCGGAGTGACAGAGAGCTGAAGGGAAGTGCTCCCCAGCGGTCCTCCCCTACCTTTGTTCTTCTAAGATTTGGGGAACGGTGTTGGGGTGGAAACCATTTCACATAATTAAAACATTTGGTCTCTGTTTATCCTTTGCTTCCTTCTTCAGGCCTTGTTCTGAAAATAAACTTTGCTCTTAGTTTCCAGGCTCCTAAAATTCCCCCAGCGTGTGAGCGTCCTGCCGGCCTTGGGCAGGGTTAATGATTGGCTTGAGGTTAGCGCGACCTGTTTTCCCCAGGTGAGCTGTCTGCATGGTTTAGTCTTCATTCCCCCCCCCCCCCCGTCTTTTTTTCTAACTGCAGTTTCTGGAGAGCAGGTCTTGCTTCTCTGCATGGAGACTTCTCTGGTCCCAGAAGGAAACCTTACTTGTTGACTCCTCCTCAGTGCTCAGTGGATCAGGAGGGCTGTGCGTGTGTGTATGTGTGTGTATCCATTTAACAAAGAAACATGAGAGAAATTAGGGCAGCCAAACCACAACATGCAGGCGATGGGTATTTAAGTCTTATACTGACAGCAAGGCAGGATCCTGGTTCGGGGCCTGAACATCTTCCAATTTCAGGGAGTCTATTTCTCAACACTCTCTCAGTTCCCTCTCTTTCATAGTAGAAGGCAGCTGGGATTAGGTTGGAGTCCATGTGTTTTCTTTCTGTGTCCTCATTGTTTGGCTGCCTCTCAAATCTCAATGCGGCCAAAACATGCCTCGAATGCACCGCTTCCCGCCATCCCCTCTGCCACTCTCCTGGCGCGGCCACATCTACTCTTGCCTGGAGCCTGAAACGCCTTCCAAGTGGGCCCTCCATGTCCTGTCTTGCCCTCTTTTGGTCCACGCATCAATGAGAGGCCAGAGGGGTGGTTTAAAAACCCAAATTAAAGGAATTGCACGTCTCTGCTGGAAACCCTGCGGATCCCTGGCCTCCTTCTCCGACTTGCTGTTGAGCCATCCCTCCTCGGTCCTTTACGCTGCAGACACATCGTCACCTTCCTCACCAGTACAGTGGGGGTTACAACAACGCCGACGGCTAGGACTGGGAAGAGGAGACGCTTTCACACACATAAAGCACCTAGACTAGGGTCTGACCACCATAGGTGCTTAATAAATGGCAGGGCCATTTACGGTTTGCTTCCTTGAATTTGCTCAGGACTTCCCTTCACAAAAGCCTCTGTCACTCACCTTGTTCTCTCTGGTTGGGCTGGTTCTTTCTTATCCTTCAAATTTGAGTTTAAACATGAACTCCTTAGAGATCTCTGACCAGTCTATTCAAATAGGGTCCCATTCCTTCCACCCAATCCCATTATTTGGTCCTGTAACATTCTATTTGTTTCCTTCCTAGCACTTTTTCCAACTGGCAATCACGTGTTATTTGTTTACCTGAGGGCAGGGTTATGACCGCCTATCCTTATCTAGCACGAGAAACATTTGCAGAATGAATGCGTAAATGAATGATTCGAGCTCCTCTCCTTTCCTCTTCCAATACCAGAACCACTCCCAACCCACCGTGTCTCCTGGGCCACCCTCTCCTCTCCAAATCCTGTATTTATTTATCCTCTCATCCTCTTGCCACTATTGACCCTGGTCTCCTGGCATTGGAAGTTCTCTGAATCATCCAGGGGCTGCTCCATCCTTCCTCCCCTACTCAACTCTTTTCTCTTGCTGGTAAGCCAGGTTCTCCTGTGAAAGGTTCATGCTTTCATTTATATGTAAATGATAAATAATAGAATATATAATGCCCAGAGTGAGTGTGATGACTAATAACTCCTTATCTGCCAAGTGAGAAGGGTTTGGGATGAATTAACTCATCGTCTACCATTAAGAGATCAATGTCTGTGCAATTATTCCACAAATATCCAGGATCGGGTATCTTACGGCCCTACCTGAAAGCCCAGAATGATGGTAGGAAACCAGGTGGAGGTGAAATTATAGTTCCCATTTTTGATCCTTATCACCACTCATTATGTGTATACACTATATTATATGGAAGCTGTGGAACATGAGCTAAGAAGAGGTAACCTGACCTGTCCTCATGAATCTCTCTCTCTCTGTCTCGCTCTCTCTCATAACCAAGAACACCAAGATGGAAAATGCCCTCGACTGAATTTTTTATTATTTATTGATTGATAGCCTGTCCTTTTTTTTTCCCCTTAAGCTTCTGTGCACTTTGCTAATTACTTTTCTGGAAATCATTTTACTTTACCATTCACCAGAATGCTGCCACCTTTGGGAAAGAATGTGGCAGTGTGATGGAGTGTAGGATTGGTAAGGGCTACGTTTCAAGAAAGGTCTTCTCATTGAAGTGCTGGTCCAGTCGTACCCTGGAAGCTAATATAATATGAAGGCAATGATGTAATCATGAGAAATAACCCAGGGCTTGCATCAGAGCCTTTCTTTTCATCCAACAGAAGCAGCATAAAGATAACTGCCTTCATCATTTCACTCTTAGCCCCACCTAGATCTGTACCACCACTGTGACTCAGTAATGAAAGCAAGTCTATCAGCACGTTTGAGGCACTCTGTTCCATTAACGTGATCTGAAGGTGAAATCTGCATATCCCCCAGACTAAACCATTCAGTTATTTGAGTTATTAGGAAAAGACTGAATAGCTAGTAACTGCTTTAAGAAGAAGAAAGTAAAGATCTCTTCCATTATATGCAAAAGACTTTACTGGTTTATATATGTTTGGATGGGTAAATGGGTTTGGTCAAAATAAATAAATGGGTTTGATCGAAATGAATTTTCTAGAATTTACAGGTCTCCTTACCTTAAAGATGGGAAAAGTAGATTCACAGAGGAGCTCTTCCCCCAAATACACAGAACCCTGGAGGAGAGCCAACATTGCTATATTACCATTCCAGAGTCTCTGTGCTTCCACAGATCTCAGACTAAACCAAACGAATTTTTTGGTATCAGTCTTGAATCAAAGAGGCTGCCAAGTTCTATTTAACTTGACAAATGAAGTAAATGTTGATTGAGTGTCTATTACGTATAAAGAATATGAAAGGCAACAGCCTTGTTCTCAAGGAATTTATAACTTAGTGAAGGAGACAGACATAGAAACTAAATTTAATACAAAGCACTACTAAATAAAGTGTTGAGAAAGGACTATTGACAATTAGTTGTGGAGGCATCTTAGCGGAGGAGCTGCTCCGGGTGGGGGCTGTGTATGATAGTCAGCCTTAAGTGAGAAAGAGAAAGACCCATCAGTAGAATTAGACCATTTCTCTGTAGGTACCAAAACCCCTTTTAACTGGTAAAGATTTCTTCCTTGTTCTAAGCTGAAATCTACCTCTCTATGGCTTCCACTCTGTGCTTCTAGCTTTATTCTCTGAGGCAATGTGTATTATCTTAATCCCTCTCATACATACCAGCTTTTAAAATTCTAAATCTGGATGATTTTTCTCTCCCTTTCCCAGTGCTTCTTCCCCCAAAGATTCCTTTGCCTTCTCCTATTTCAGATTAAATGTACCGATTTCTTTAACTCTTTCACCTATGTCACGATTCTCAAATCCTTCACTATCCGGACACTTTTCTTTTGACATATTCCACTTTATTCATGTCCATCCTTAAACATGGCATTGAAAACTGGACACAATTTTAAGACAGGTGTTGACCAATGAGTCAGGTTCTTCCCTTGTTACCCATCCGTCTATCCACCCATCCATCCATATGATACTTATATAAGCTTCTGTGATATGAGGCACTGTTCTAGTTATTATGGGGAATAAAAAGATGAAAAACTTCAATGAGAGTCAAGTCTAATGAGATGAGGATTAGAGGGAACCATTCTCATACTAACACAACCTAAAGTTGGTACTTTTGGCAGCCAGGGGACACACAGTACTTACTGTGGACCCCAAGACTTGTAACATAGTTTCACAAAATTTATGCTTAAACAAATTGCCCTTGTTTGGTGCACTGGCATTTGATTTTTAGAACCAAAGTTCAAAACTTTACATTGATTCTATCTTTCAAATTTCAGTGCATCAATCCAGTTCATGGAGATCTTTTGGAAATCTAGACCCTGTTCTCCAACATCGAGCCCTTCTTTGTAGTTCTGGGCCTCCTGCAAACACAAGCAGCTTAGCACAGAACCTTGGAGCATATTAAGCCAGCTTTGAATCCACCTAGCTCTATAATTATCAAGTCCTCATTTCTTTATCTTGGCCATCAAGGAGATCATTTTTGGTCAAGTGTGATACTGAAATCAGAATATGGGTGCCCAAAGAATTTTACCACTTCACCGGGATAAATACTAAGTAAATAAACACTTCAATAAATAGTAGAACTGAGTACCAGGCCTTACCCAACGCCATATTTACAGAGGGATCAATCAGCTAATGTGGAAAACTGGCAGCTCCAAAAGGTTTGGGAAGGAGGATCTCCCTGCTCAACTCAGAGATACTAAATCAGCGGATTAAGTCTCCAAACTGTTTCTGGAGCTGGAGAGAATAACAGTGTTCTTTATAAGCATCTTGGATTTCTACTTTTCAAATGAAATCCACCGGGTCCTATCAGTCTGTGGTTTGTCTGCTCGGGTTTTAGCAAACTCAAGATGGGGCTGTATCGTGATTGGTTAGAACATTCTGCTCTTCGGAAGGGGGAGCCCACTGACCCCTGACCACAGCCGGTCATACAGAGAGTGTCAGAGGCGGACCAATTACCTAAGAGGACTGAGAAAAATCAAACAGAGGCCGGGCACAATGAGGGGGAAAAAACACACAGCAGGCCCAGCTTTAGTTCCACTGCTTGAATTACCACTATGTCAATAGAAGGTGATAAATCAAGGGAGATATTTACTGATTAAAATTACAGACTCCTACGGGAAACTGTATAAACAGATTGAAGAACAAAGCCTTCAGGGACTGAGCCCAGCTGAATTCATCCAGGCTTTGGCCAGTCATTTCTGTTTCCAGCCAACTCTTGGACCCAGGGGTCATCGAGAGAGCAAGTTTCTCTACGAAATCAGGCTTGCTCTGCACAGATCCAAATATTTGCAGGGAAAATTTAAAGGCATGTTGGGAAGAGATTCAGGACTTAGATCCATTCACAACGGATCCGCTTATTTCATTCTTACTTCTTCTTCTCCTTATTTTTCACTTTTGCTCTCAAGTCTGGTCTAGACTCACTAGAAGGATCCAGAACACCTGGTCTGAGTGCCCTGCCTGCCACAGATGCTGAGGGGAGGACATAGGAGACATGAGTGGGTGAGTGGGCATGAAGCCCACCTCCACAGGGAGGTTGGGGGGCTGGTAACTGTTGCCAGGGAGCTTTCTATGCCAGCCCACCTTGCCTGCCCCTTCTGGCATGCCAATGTTGGTGTTCCCAGGGGGAACCAAGCTTTGCTCTGCCATCCTGGTCTCTTCAGGTGTATTGCATGGTCTATGTCCCTGTGCTTCTTGATATGGTGACCTTCTTGAGTAAGAAAAATACCTTTGGGGATGCCTGGAACAGTTTGTATAAGGAGGGCTTTAGAGCAAGGTTGCAGTTTAGTTTCCAGAGCCCTGTGAATTTCTTTTCACCAGCTCTGCCTGTGGGAGTGTGACCAGCTCCCCAAACCACTCTGCTCAGTAAGTGGCAGTACAAGTTTGTGGATGATGGATTGGGGGCACCTGCGTGAGAGCTCTTCAACAACACCGCTGGCTCTGTTATCTACGAATGGTCTTGGAGTTAAATTTTGTCCTTCTAATCCAATTTACATTTCTTTTCCTTTTGTGCCCTTGGCTGTGAATATGCAGTCATCACTCAAAGGGAATGGGGCAAAACATGATCTGGGATAAAGAGGCTTTGATGATTGGGAGGAGGGTCATGATCATCTCTGCAATGTCAATTAATGATGGGAGTGTGTTGGGGGTATAATTCCCATTCGGGCCAGCGTTGAGTGGTTGGGTGTTTGGGGTTTTTTTCCTATTACAGGGGGGTGTCGACCTGGAGGGAGACGGAGAGCTTTTTCTTCATACACAGGAGAAGTTGGTCACTGAAGCATGCAGCCCATGGCCTTTTGTCTATCAAGTGGGGCACTCTTTTCTAATGGTCCCTGCAGAGGGAGTAGCTTTTTCTAAATGGCACAAACGTCCAGAACAGGCTGGACGAGGCCCTGATTCTTCTGGCCTTTTCCTTGGAGCTGGGAGGAAGAAAGGTGGAGAAGATCCCAACAGAGCATTTAGAAGTGCATGCTTTGCCTTTTAAAAGGCAGCAGTGGATAATAAAATGCCTGTATAATTATCCTGGCTCGCTCTCCCGTTCTTTCGCAACTGGGTTACTGTAAAGTGAGGTGAGTGTTCCTTTGTTTTTTCCTCCCTGAAGGGATTTGTCAAGTATTCCCTGCCTGAGTGAACTCCTTGTCCGGGGGTGTCACCGAGCCCATCTCTTTCCATCAGCCTCCAGAGATGGTTGATGTTACAGTTCAGACGTCACACACTGTCTTAAGTTCTGCAAGACTCTGAGACGTCCTTTTTATTTTATTTTTTCTTCCTTAAAGGAAGTTATGTTTATAGCTGCTGCGCTTGACTGCTCTGCCCCGGTGAGCCTCCTCTGAATGGCTTCCAGCGTGCGTGCTTATCTCCAAATGGAAGTACGTTTTGGACACAGAGAGAAATTAACTAAGATTTCCTAAGCTTGAGGAGGTGAAGTCAGCTGTCGCAAACCGTGGGGGCGCTCTGATCTCGTTCTTCTGCTCTGCTTGCCGAAAAATCTCTCTTTGCCCTGGAATATCATGGCCTGGAGGCCTTTAAATTAAAAACAGTTGTGAAACTGGCAGCAATTTAGAACTTATGCCAGTGCATGAATCCGTAAAGAGCAGGGCCTCAGGGATGCAGGTCATGTGTCTATAAAGAGGCCTGTTTTGTATCCTTGGTTTTCACTAAGGCAAGCCTTTGGCCTACTGCTTCTTTTCTCTCGAAGGGGAAGGTCGGCTCTTTCGGGTTGTTTTCTACCCTCCTTTCCGACTTAACCTCCCACCTGGTCCCACGTCCTAGGGTTCGAGGGTTTGCCGTGGGCACAGCGGGGCCACCGGGGACTGGGTGATTCTCGGTGTCCCCCAGGTCGGCGAGGGAAGTGGCCAGACAGGGGCTGACAACTCCTGTTTCAGAGTGACAAGAACACGGCGGGGGGCGGGGGGGTTACCAAGAGACAACACTGCAAGGGCCAGAGGAGATAATGGAAGGCTTCACAGACAACGTAAATCTGAGCCTGGAAGACCGAATGCGGGTTTTGTAAAAGATACTTTTGTCAATTTCAAGAGACGGTAGAGGAAATGCCAGACAATAAAAGAGCAAGCTGGGGATGGGCCAGTAAAATTCCTCCTTGGTGTTTATGGCCTGGTTACTTCTAAGCCAGGAGGCGATGTGACTCAAGTAGGGATTCATCTCAAATGGGCTTGGTCAGAGGGAGGGGCTGGTGGTGAGCCTGGAGGGTGCTGGAGAGCAAAACCTGGAGTCTCTTCTGGACAGAAATCTTCCTACAGGCACCTTCTCTAGTGTCCTGGCCAGTCCAGGGGGGCCTTCCTGCTCGGAGTATCCTAGAATATCCTAAGCTATCCAGCATCTTTAATTCAAAACTGAAATCCACCGATACGGACAAGGAGGCCCGAGGATTCAATGCATTGAATCCTATTTGGCAGGAAAAGAATTCACACTTAAACCTGAAAATGTAATTGTCTCCTTAATCAAATTCAGAGTTACATTCAACAAGTTATCCTGACAAACACTGACTCTCTCCTATGTGTGGAAGTCGGAAATAGGACCAGCAAGTTTGGAGGGGCCCGTACACGTGAAATTATATTACAAAGTTAAGGAATTTATACTGTCTATATGAGTGAATGTTTTGAAGCAAGGGGGTGAACAGAGCTCTGCTTTGGAAGGGCCATGGTATAAGACTTTGAAGGCATAGGTAATAGCTAATATTTCTCGAACGCCTACCGTGTGCCAAGAACTGAGTTAATTATTTTATGACACAAATTCTCTTTTTAAATCTCCATACAACCTCATGAGGTTGACCCTATTCTTGTCCTCATTTTACCCACAGGCAACCCGAGGCTCAGGGAGGTTGAGAAACTTGCCAAGGTCACACAGCTTTCAAGTGGCAGAGCAAGGATTTGAACCTAATCTGACTGACTCAAGAGTCCACACTCTTAACTATTTTACATCAAACTTACTGTATATATTGCTTGTTTCATCAAGTATCCAGAGAAAAAAAAGCATTCCTTTCATGTGAAAGAAGGGGCAAACCTCTGGGTTTGTGATCATGAGACCCAGATGTTAGGGGTGCCAGATTTAGCAAATAAAACTACAGAACGCCAGTTAAATTTGAAAAATTGTCCTAATGAACGTTTGTAACTTATTAAAAATAGCTGGATACAGGACATGTAAGGTGTCCCGACAAAATGAATAAAGACACAGGACAAAAGCAGTAAATACAGGACCCATCCCGTACGTAGAGGTATGCACCTTGAGTCTATCACACCGTTTCCGTGTGATCTTGGGCAAACCCACTCTCACTTAGTCTCATTCTCCTCAACTGGAAAGTGCGGACAGTAAAGTCTCCCTCATAGAGTTATTATGGGATTAGCTGAGATGATACAAAATGCCCCGTAGAATGCCAGAGAAAGAGTAAGGTAGTCAATGAATGCTTCGTTGGTAAACTAGGCAACTCCTTGGTTTCCAGAAAACTTTTCTTTTTTCATTCAGAAGAACACTTAACTCCTACTGAGTGTTTTATTCTTCAAAGACTTGGCCTTTTCTTCATGAAAAATATGTCTTTTAATGGGGGTCACTTCTTGATGTTTCATGTAGCCTGTATTTAAAAACACCCGCCATTTCCTCTAATAATAAAGTTACTACACAAGTAAAAAAAAGGGGGGGGGCATCAGAAACAATGCCCATTATATTATCTTCAAGCCTTTATTATGTAGGTATTAAATTTGAACTCAGAGGTCGTCACACTTGGAAAGTGTTTCCATCTGCAGCTCCACTCTGCTTTCTGTCGGTTCAATTAAGCTTGAGAATTTAAATTATCTCTCTAACTCTAAAAATATGTATGGTTACTTCTGAAAGTGGAAACTATCCCAGGGCTTTAGAAGAAATTCTGTGGGAGTGAATGTGCTCACAGCTTTCAGGCCAGAAAGGTTGACCCTTCCAGATCTTTGAAAGGTTGTGGAAAGACCGTAAAAATCAAATCAAATCAAGTCAAAATAGACAGCTTTTCTCTCCAGAAGAGCATTTGGAAAAGAGGTGGAGGGATGGAAGAGTTGTGTGTGAAAAAAACACACACACACTCAGCAGGGAACATATTTGTCTAAAAACATTAAATTAAAAACTTCTTAGAGTGACAGCATTTCTTCCATTCTTTCTCTCATTTCCAGTTCATTCTTATCAGAATTCTGTCAGCTCTCAAACTGACATTTTCCTGTTCTGATCTTTTCTCAGATAGTAAAGAGGGATTTTTTTTTTTTCTTTTCTTTCTTTCTTTTTTTTTTTACTGGGCTGATGCAAACAGCAGATCAGTCTACAGAGAAACGTCAAGGACGGTTCGGAGTCCTAAGCCCTGACCTGCCTGCCCTCTCCTAACTAGCTATTGACATTGAACTTAAAAAAGCTGCAAAGCTGAGATGAGATAATGTTTTAGAGGGAAAAGGGCTGTGGGGGGAAGGGTGGGGGGTGGGGCACTCCAGAAGTGAATGGGCTGCTGGCCTATGAGTCAAACTTCAGGCTTGTAGAAGTTCAGTTTTGCTTCAAGTATCCGGTAAAGAAAATGGAGCTCTTTCTTTAGAGCAGAAATGGGGCAGGAGAGTCTCTTCGGATGATCCTATTCCCAGAAATGTGAAGTGGTGACAATTTTATGATCTTTGGGTGTAGAAGAACTGTCACGGGGTTGCCGCGCCGGGCCCGTGAATGACTCACTGTTCATTTCACTCATGTCACAGGACAGAGGTGGACTCGACAATGCACAGATTTAGAATTTTTAATATGAACATCTATAGGGACTTTCTCCATCATTTCAAAACGGAGAAGTAAAAAGAACACTGTTGGTATTTGGTTTTGATCCCTTTGTTCTCTGGATTCTATTAGCTTAGGCTTCTGTTTACCGCCGTTTAAAGATGCTCCCACCTGAAACTGTGAGTTTCACTGGCTTCCTCTCTGTCTGGGAACAGAGACAAGGAGAGAAATGGTTTTCTCAGAAAACCCTTGACTGTACATTGTGGAGCCATCTGCTCTTATTTTCATATCACTTGGTCCGATATGTTCTAGAATAAAGTCCTGGCATCCCTAAAAATATTTCCTCCGTTTTGCCACCAGTTGGAGAGGTGATTTAGTTGACTGTTGACCAACCCGGAATAAAACTTGTGAGAGGGAAGGTTGGATTCCTTAGAGGTAGGATTTATTTCATTAAAAAAAAAAAAAATTGACTCCTGGTACACCTGGATTCTCTGTTCTTCCTTTGTGGCAATTTATTTGCAGAGAGGCACCGTGTTACTCTGCTTATAGACAAAGAGGTAGAGAAGTTCTCTAAATGTCTCTACTTTCTAGAAGCTTTCTTCTGGGCCCAGCCCTGGGGAATCCAAACCCTTTCTGGGCATGCCAAAGGCCAGCAAGCAGCTGGGAGAACTCTAATCACATGATCATTGTTCACTGTGGTGGGCAGACACCTCTGTCTCTGCCTCCTTCATGTTCATTGCTTGAGACACTTGAAATTAGGCCTGACATAGCGCTAACAAATATACCACAGGGAATGATCCTGTACTGGGCCCTAGGGAATGATCTAGAAGACTTAATAGGTCTTTTCCATCTTTAATTTCCATGGTTCTAAATATGCTGGCTGCTTATAAAGCGGCAGATTGATTTTCAGGCAGATTGGTTAGTTTTGAAAGCACTTAGTGGAGAGGATTTGGCTTCGTGCAGCCATACCCCTTGACCCTCACGTTAGTAGGTACCTGGTTTCTGAAGGCAGCCCTCACATATCTCCTTTTGCCTCCCCCTGGCAGAGAGCAAAGGGGCAAGGGGTGTTCTTGGGTTCCCCCACTGAGCTCCCTAACCAGCTACTATTGTCTCCGTGCACCGGGGGACTGATTCTTGTCTACCCGGCAATGTGTAAAAACAAGCAATCGGGGCATGAAAGTGATGTTAGTTTGGCTCACCACTCTCTTACACCCCCTCTGAAATATGCCAAGTGCTCCAACTCCGTGGTGAGCCTTGCTAGGAAGAAGTCTTTTCGTTTCTTCTGGAGATGCGGTAATTGCCGTGATCAACCCTTATCATGAGGTCCGGAGAATAAATGTCACCTGAAAGAAGGCACGTTTGAAAGAACCAAGTGGCTAAAATGTTGTGGGGTGGTGCGATTTCATATTATGCAGCTGGTGAATTCATTTTGGAAATGGCTGTTTGGGGGAAAACTTGCTATTTTTCTTTTGGTAATTGTTCCCATTGGCTTACTCCACCCCCCATCCCTCGACATGATGCAAGGAAGCAATTATAGGCAATAAAATAGACACAGCTAAGTTTGGGGAGAGGGAAGGGCCCTAGGAGTTTCCATATTTTCTTTAAGCTCACACATAGATTGCTTTTTTTTCTGGCCATGGGAAATAGGAACAATCTCAGTTTTTCCATCCATCAAACAGGGATCTAAATGATTGCTTGCATCCCAGGAAATGTTTTAAGGACTAACTAGCTAACATTTTTACACTGGTCTGGAGATAAACTACATATATGAAGTGCACAGAATTTTTCATGATGGTCGAAGGTGCTCTTAAGAAGGGGATCCAGGCATTCGCTCACTTTGCGTTCCATTTCCAGGGTGAAATCTTACAGCCGGGAAAGCTACTCGTGGCTGATGAAATGCCAGGACTGATATCGGGCTTTGAACTACTTTATCTGGATTTGAGGAGCCAGTTCCCAATTATTCAAACTTCAAGGTCACTCGTTGACCCAGTACTCCAGGTAGGGAAGAATTCCATGGGGACGAGAGAGGACAGGAGGTGTGAGGACTTCAGGGCAAAGGAAGCAGAGGGAGAAATACAAAGACCCGAAGAGCCAAGAGAGCTGCGGTTATTTTCCCTGTCAATTGCCCAAATTTGAAAGAATCATCGGTCGGCCTTGGCCGTGTGGAAACGTGCCAACTTCTAGAGTCCCCTTTCCATATGCCACCCCCTAGGAAGGAGGCAGATCCACTCCTGGAAAGGATCTTGCCTTCCTTATGTCTGCTCGGTGGCTCTGTCTGGCCTGAATGTCATTTTCAGAGGCGTGAAAGAGGCGGTGTCTCCTCCTCCTGGAGCTGTTTTATCAGGATTCTCTAAGCTTCCTATGTAACCCCTCTTAAAAATCTGAAAATGAAACAAGACATATTTCTGAGGTTGTCAGCAGGTAGATCCACTGGTTTGTGGTAAGTAATCTCTCTGGGAGGAAGTCTTGGCTCTGATGTCTGTGTTGAACGTTCCGTGGCTCCCCCCGGCCGCCCCAGCGCAGGTCTGTGCGCTGGGCAAGGAGGCGGTGATGATATTGCTTCTAACAACCAGACTGAAGCGTAGCCTCAGGCCGTCTTGCAAAGCCCCCTCCAAACAGCCTCTAATTAATTTTTATCCTGCCATCCCAATGAGTCCCAGGAGTGCAGCAACCCAACAACAAAAAACCCTCATCAAGTCATTTGGAGAAAGCTTTGACGTAACACTTGCAGATTTTAGATCTCCAAAAGAGACACTGCTGCAGGAGAAAAAAAGAAAAAAAGAAAGAAAAAAACATAAAAAACCCTCCCCTTCACTCCCCCCCACTCTACCTGTTTTTTGTTGCCTTTTTTTTTTCTCCCCTCTTCCCCTAGTTTCTCTCGCCTTTTCTTCTACAGTGGCCATAAGTCAGTCTGTGTTCTGGCTCCCTCCTACCCATAGCTCTTTCAGGGAAAACCCTCAAGATACATATTTTTTTTTACTGCTCGAGGCCAAATCCAAATTCTCTGGGGGCCGGAACCAGGTACCTGAGCCGCGCCGCCCTGGGGATCCCAACCACTTCGGAGGGAGCCTTATGGCCTCTCTGGCTTGTGGCCATGGTAGAGCCAGGCCTCCTTTGCACTGTGGGAACGCTCTTTAGTAGACATAATGCTGGAAGCCGAGGGAAGGTTCCACAAAGAGGAATTTTACCCACTGAGCACATCAAAGATGCGGCCTTCTGGGCCTTCCCTTTGGAAGCGTTCCTGGCAGGAGCTCAGTCCCACCGGCAGTCTGTCTGTGACAGGGGGCCCTCGCAAACTCCTGAGGGCCCCCGTTTAGGACATTCTCCTTAATTCCAAGGGGATCCGGAGACAAAAGGGCCCCTTCCGCCCTGGCAACTGGCACAGAAGCCTCACTCGTTGCTTTTCCCTCCAGCCCAGGGGCTGGCTCCCCGACACTTTGTCCCACCGGCCTTTCAAAGACCTGCCCACCCCTCTGTGTCCATTCAGGAGGCTTCTCTTGGGACCTCAGAATGAATTCAAATTTAGGAAGAACGGCCGTTTGAAATGATGCCTTCAGAGGTGCTGAAACCCAAACCACTGGCTGCCCCGGGCTTCCTGGGTTTTCAGAACAAAAAGGTTGAGTGACTGCTCTCTTCCTGAGGTCTCAACAGAGGGGAGTGATCCAGTGCCAGCGCCTCTGGTGTTAATTTCATGATCCCTGGGTGCCAAAGAACTTTCCTCAGGACCTGCTTGACTCGACAGCCCCTGAGAAATGGGGCCATTGTTTCGAGCGAGCTTCAGCAGCCTGGCTCCTTTAAAAGAGTTAATCACAGAATCACAGCCTAGCAAAGACTTCTCTGACAGCTTCTCTGTGCCAGGTCCAAGTGAGTGAGAGCTGATCCTATTTCTGAAGACGCCCATGGAGCCCCACTCCAGTGACTAATCGCTCGTAATTGTCCTCTTTAATTTTAACCTCATGTGCTAGTGCTTGAAACAGATTTCCGTTTGCTCCGTCCTCAGAGAAGGTAGAAAGCATTGCTCATCATACAAAACAGGCTGTTCATTTCCTCCTCCTCTGCTTTTTCCTGTCTCCTTGGACAGTAGCATGGCCCAGAGGTGAAAGAGCAAACGATGGGGAATGGGCCATGTCTGGGTCTGAAGTCCAGGTTCTGTAATTTACTAGCTGTGCTACCATGCCTCAGTTTCCCTGCCTGCGAAATAACAGTCACCTCACTGGGTTGTTTTGAGGATTAAATGAGATAATGGAAGTAATGGGCTTTGCCTTGGTTCAGGGCCTACTGTGTGCCCACAAATAAAAAGATATCCACTATAAAAACTTGAAAAAAAGGTGTCCACTGCGTGGAGTTGGGTGCACATGGAATTCTTGCCTGTTGGGGTGTTTCATTCTCCAATGCCAAGGGACACTGACAGTCCAGGCAGCAAAAGCAGTGGAAAGAGAACCAGACCAAAGGTCCAGACACCCAGGTCCTAGACACAACTCTGCTATAACCTAGTCCCATGGTCCTAGGGAAGGTACAACCTTTTGGGGCTTTTGTTTCCTGGTCTATTAAAAATCTCCACCCTGTCTTCCTTGCAGGGGGTCAGGGAACATTAAAAGAAAGGAGAGAAGGGGCTGTGAATTGCCAAGGGGAAAGTGCTATTCGAATGGGAGCCACTATGGATCCTGAAGGTTGAGAACCAACCAATTCCCTTCGGCCCCCAGATCCTGCCCACTACCCCTGGAGCCCTCTCTAGCACTGATGAGTACCTTGGCATTTTGCTGTATTCCCCTGAATTGCTAACATCCTGGGAATGAGGAGTGGGGTGAGGTGAGTTAAGCTTTATTTTCTTACTAATTTTTGGTGGTCACATTTCCTTTAACTCTCAGTTTGATTTTGTTTTGAAAGGGACAACCCCTGGCTTGGAGGGCCCCTCAGCCAAGAGGCTCATAGAGCATAGTTAAAGCACTCGGTTAAGCCCATGCACTGTGGGGCCAGACTCTGGTTATGTCTTAACTCTGCTACTTTCCCACCTTGTATCCTTGGGCCAGCTGCCTACCTCTCTGTATTTCAGCATTCTCAACTATAAAATGGGGATCCTAATAGTTCCCTTGTGAAAAGATTAAATGTATATGCATAATGTCCTTAGAACAATGCTCTGACACATGATCAGCAAATATTAAGAGCATTATTATTATTGAGAACTTCACTTCTGGGGAAGATGGTGGAGTAGGAGGATACAAAGCTCATATTGTCCCGCGGATACAACTAGACAACACCCACATCACTGTCAAGAGCATTATTATTATCACTAGAATTTTCTTCATTCGTGTGGTAATGAAGCCTGACCACGAGGTTCCTGACTCAGTTATGAAAGACCTCTTTGAGTCTAGACACTTATGTCCAGTGGGTTCTGAAGCTCCTGGGGGGTATAGCTCGATTGAGAAAATGACAAACGTTATAGACTCTCTGCAGAGAAGTTAATGCATGCCCCAAATTTCACATATATTTTTCACGGGGCTTCAACACATCCATGGAATTACTGGGGCCCATAGACCTCTGGTTAGGAACTTCTGTTTTAATGCCTTCTCATTTATTGTATTATCAGGACCATCTAGGTATAGCTTTGGATGTAGTAAAGAATACGAATCCCTGATCAAAAAATTGTATTATGGTTACCATCAACAAGAGATTCCAAAAGAAAACAAAACGTATGATGTAACGGAACCCGAACTAGAATTTACACAATCTCTTCCTCGCATACCATGCCTATGCCCTTGATGCATACCTTTGCAATTTTTGTCTAAGCCCAACATACACTGCTTGGAGAGAGAGCCTTGGAGAAATTCTCTCTCTCCCTCTATTCCTACTATTTGGCAGCTGCGAATAACCAAGGGTCCATTTGTTAAGAATTTCCAATTCTAGAGAAATGGAAGGTAAAAGTCATGAACCTCGGAGTTAACACTGAACGCTTCCTTATTTCTAGTTAAAGAAGTCTCTTATATACGGTGTTTATAGGCTAGAATTTGGAAGAACTTAAATTAAAAAACAAATAATGGCAAATACACCCTTCGATATGATTATACCCTGGACGACTCCATTGTCATTTCATAGGAATTATGGGTTGGACCCACAAGAGTTTAATTTTCAGGTTAGACAGAAGCATATTTCAAGTCTCCCAAAATACCTACTTAACAAACACCTTTTGTGTGCTTTTGATTTATTTCTCTACTTCTGTACCATTGGCTTTGCAAAATTGGCTACACAGAAATATCTGAAACCACTTTCCCACTAAACCATGGTTGTTCTAGGGGAAGAAAGGGGGTACCCCTTGTTTTTTCTACCAAGGACTGATAACCCACAGTAAAGAACTGGGTGAAGGCTACATGCAAAAATCAAAGTAACATCAATATTTTCTTTTCTCAGAGAAAGAAATGCCTGTCTTAAAAATGAAGTCTAAGGAAGGCAAGTACATACTACAAAATACATTTCAGTTTCTCTACAGTTATGTCCAATCAAACGGGCTAGAGAGAAAAAAGGAAGGGTGAAGATAGGTGACAGGGATTCCAGAAGAGTAGGGAATGCAGAGGAAGCAAGAAACCATGACCGAATGGGGTAGGGGACAAGTGGCGGGTGCAGAAGGGATATATTTGGGTAAGGCATTTGCCTCAAATGGTGAGGACAAGGAAAAGGAACCAGTAACCCCTAGTTACCTTCTTTGCACATATATATATTTGTGTCTCCCCTACTACTTCACGCATGCCTCCACCTGTTAGGTACTCAGTAAATAAATGAAAGAGAAACAAAGAGAACGCGTAAAAATCCAGAAGCTTTGAAATTAATTTTGACTTTGAAAGTGCACTTTAGCTAGGCTATGATCTTACAATTATTATCACCTGCCATCTACTTCCCTTGCAGTACTATTATTGTGGTTTAAATGCTGTTCACAGATCTTCAACTGCTTTAATCCTAGCCTTCAGAAGCGTTACCCCAAATGAGATAACTACAGCTTCCTGATTATGGTGGTGGGGTGGGTAGGATTATTCTTAAAACTGAAATAGGAATAAGCAGAATCATGTCACTAGGAGGTTGGGGCCCCCTATGGACCTGGGCCACCAGTTCCCATTCGGAGCTGTGGTAGAGCCTGGCAATTACCTATCTGTAGACAACTGCTGAAATTTCTTCTTTGGAAAATAATTTCCCAATTGGGGATTGAAAGCATCAAGAGATGTGGAACAAAGGAAGAGAGAGACATTCATTTTTTAGTCAACCCACAACAGAAGCCCCAATCCTGGCAAGTGAAAAAGTGTCATCTTGGTTTGAGAGACTCAGACTTTAGCAGAACATCTGAATTGGCATACTGTGTAGCTCTTGAATGAAAATGTTCTATATTTGGTTAATTGGCCTGCACACCCCTTATAATTACATCTAGCCCAAAATAATGGATTGATGCTCTTAGGTGGCCCTTAAAAAAATGTCATTCACCAGAAAGAGGCTTAGAGAGGACTCTACCCCATTATTTTAGTGGTGCTTAAAATAACTGCAAATGGTCACACGTCATGAAGATAGGCACTGAACAACATTCCTTGAATAAACAGGGAGCCTACTGCTCTGAGATGGTAGGCTCTCTGGAGGGCAATGGAGCCAGGACACTGGTATTAATATGGTGACCCCTAGTGTTTTGTGGTGGTAGCACGGCTTGGAATCACACCAGCACCCTGGCCTATGTAGGGCTTTTTCACAATCTTCTGATTGAAGGAGATATTGCCCATCATAACTGTTTACGTCTTTAAAACCATCATGTTAAACAAAACCGTCCTCAACTTTAATGCATTTTCCTGCGCAATATCCATTTCCAATCCCTGCCGAATAGAGTTGTCATGACATTGTTTTTTTCTTATGTGTGGCCTCCTGTCTGAGCATTTCAAAGATCAAGACATATCAATTCATTACTGCAGTTGCAATGTCATAAACAATGGATAATGGCATCAACAGATGAAATGTCGGAGGAGATGGGTATTGCTGTGTCCATGGTATGGAGCATGACTAGCAGGGATTTACTAGGAGTACCTCAACTAGAGGACAGGCAAGCACAATGGTTATGGTGAGCAACACAAATACCTGTCTTTTGTCTGTTGGATTGGTCATCTTGGTGCCCTCACCTAGAAATGGTAGTAGATGATGGGTACAAAGAATGCAATTTGATTCTATATGTTCATGTAAGTGGACGGGGTAAGTCAAATCACCAGATAACTCAAGCTACCCAACCACTTACTCACTATCTGGATATTTCAGAGAGAAAGTGGTTTTCTGGGTCCTGCATCGTACATAGTTCTATTAAATGTGATGTACGTCTCATTTCCAATGCTACATAATAAAGGTAGACATAGCCTTAGAATAAAAAATAATAATTAAAAGCAGTTCACTACTTACTAGAAAATATACTCAACATATTGTAAAAGGGCTGGGAAGAGACTGGCAGTTGGTTCACATCTCAATGCTTTTCACTTTATGGTTATTGCCCTGCTTTATCAGATATAAAAGATTCTGCTTGTCAGTGGTCATATGTGTTTGGGTGTCCGTAAAGGGAAAATAAATAAGTAGAATATTTTATTCAGTATTTTAAGACTCTAATCACAGTATCACCAAGACTACAAGTCTTTTAATTATTCAAACATGATGGTTATTCATGGTTCTTCCATACTGGTTATCTTTTTTTTTTTTTTTTTAAGTTTCAACTTCTATTGCTGGAGCAACACCAACTGACCCAAAAGAGAGCTTGGGGACATTTTTCAGTTTTCATTGGTCTATTGATAAACAAAGGCCAGAAGCTACATGTATATAAAAAAGGAGAGACAAAAAGCAAGGGTAATTCGATCATTTCAACTAGTTCTTGGGTGACGTGTTTATGGTTCCCCTTTCCTTAACTAGACCTCCAGATTCAATTGGTGGCTGGCTGATCCTTCTCTGTAGATAGCTTCGTTTATATACCAGATGAACACATAAAGAGTGAATGGCATTATCACCACTGGGAAGGGCAGAGACAAAAGGAGACCTTCACCCAGAAGCAGGAGGGAAGCAGGTTCTCCCAAACAAACTTGGACTGAATTAGATCTCTCTCCCCCACCTACTTCTTTCTTATATTCAAATACCCCATGATCTTCTTTTTGTAAAAAATCAGCTCTACTACCTCAAAACAGATCATCAACACAAAAAACACGGATACACGTCATTTCAAATTAAAAAAAGAAAAAGAAACCAGGAGATTTAAATATCAGCTCAGGGATTCTCAACTATATGAATGTTTCATTCAAAACAAAGCCTTTTGGCTACCAGGCTTAGAAGAGACTTTCAGCCTCCAGGCTGTATGTATCTAGAGCCGTCTGTGAACAGTTGGGCAACCACACTATCATGTTCTGAGGGAACTTGCTAACGCAGGATCAGAAAGGACGAAGGTGATTTGTGAAGGCAATATGGATGGTCCCTTGTAGAACAGAAGAAATGGGGTACACTTGAGTATCGAGGGGACAGAAGACCTGTGACAGGGCAAACACCCCAAAGTGATGAAGAAAATGCCATATTTATTGCTCTACTAGAATAAAATGCATGGTTGTCTAAAATCAAACTGTCGTACCAAGAAGTCCACAGTCCACTGTGTTTTGTGGCACGTTGGAGTGACTCTCCCACCATCTATGCCAATAGCCTCTCATTTCCAAGGAAGCCTGTTTTATCGAAACACATAAGAACATCTTCTTTTACCTTTTGACAAAATGAAACTGCATCCTCGGGAGTTTCCCACCCATTGCTCTCTTGGCTACTTCACTCCAGTACTATTTCATTACTTATTGATTTTTCAACACCTCTCTGCATGGCTGTAATTTACACAAGTCCTTATAGCCCTTAGTGATTCTTAACACCTCAAGGTAAGATCACCGAGTCCACTAGAGAGAGACAGCCGGCTACTATCTTTTCTGGAATAATGAAAGATTGGTGAATCTCATCGCTAAAACAAGTACCTCTGGGAGGCCATGGTGGATGGAAAGATAGCCTCACAATAGTTCAAATGCTACAATGAGAGGATGAACAATGCTAACTCCACAATGAATGTTGTTGCCTTCTTGATGAGCTACTAAATTCCACGCAACTTTTATTTCAGAAATGAAATAGTGTTTTGTAGATTGGCAGTACTTAGTTTAAAAAAAAGGCTTATGAAATAACTGTAAAGCTGACAAAGCTGGGTTTATTACGATCTTTTTTTAAGAGTCACCACTCTTGTCAATTTTTGAAATATATTTTTGCCTTTTATTGTGACCAAGTTTCCACATGGAAAAAATGCAAGTAAAGGAAAATGTGAGCAGGGTGGAAAATATAGAATAAAATGGTAAGTATCTTCTGGAGAGTTTTTGTTTGGGTAAGACACATCAGTGTCATAAAGAAGGAAAAAAACTAAAAACTATTTTTTTTTTCAGGAAAGTATCATTTTGATCCATAGAGTATAGTAAATCAAATCAAGTTGGTAGAATTTCTAGTCTCAGAGTTGAACCTTATTATTTTGCTTTTAAAAGTCTATCATTAAAAAATTATTCAGCTATTTTATATTTCTAGGGAATACTTTCCACTTTACCCATAAAATTCCTTCATGAATTTCTATTTTATATATTTAGAGTCATGGTGAGAAAGTGCTTATACAGTTAAAGAAAACATAAAATATTATTAAATAATCATATAAAAAATGACATAGTTTGATCCGAATATAGGCCTGAATTCCGTCTTCGCTTCTTCTACAAAGTGATATTAAATAAAGAATCCCTTGAAGGAGTGTATCTTAGATTGGCCTTGTGGGGAAAACACAGCCTGAAAAAACCTGATGAGTGTCAGACTGTTTACACAGTATTATGTAGTTTACCTAACTTTATGACCCAAAAGCCTTCCCTAAATGGTTCCAAAACAGTGAACTAATCAACCTAACCAATTCATAGAATTGTGGGATTTTTTTTAAGATTTTATTTTTGAGTAATCTCTACTTCCAACATGGGGCTTGAACTCAAGACCCTGAGATCAAGAGTCACATGTTCTCATGACTGCGCCAGCCAGGCCTTCCCCTATCTGCTCTACCTTTTTTAGCTTAAAACAAGTTTAGGACTCATCTAGGCCGTTTCAGTGTCATCTGTTTAAGTCAGTGAGGATAATCCAATCAAATTATCAAATCAAAGGCATTAGAAGAAGATAAAGAAAAAAAACCCAAAAGTTTTGAGGGCATATTTTACTTTTTAATTGCCTATTGCCAATTACATTGTTATTGCTGTCTTTTCTTTTAGTTGTATGTCCTTTACCTGACTGTACCACCTGATTTTCCAATATGCTAGGATGTATTGAGGTGACTGTAGTGGACAGCGGTTATTGCTTGCTCTGTCTCTCTTCCTTTTCTTTTGGAACATTCACTCTAAATTTCTTTGTCAGGAGACACCTTACTCTGCTCTCAGTCTGTTTCATTACGTAGGGTTGACCCAACCTCCTGACTCCAGGCTGACCTGAGTCTGGCCCACTGGATGCCACACCACCCCGTCCATAGTCAATGGACCCACGCTGAGACAATGAGAGCCAAAACCAGGACTTCTGCTAGAACCATTGGCCCTTGGGGTACTTATATGAGTAGGATATGAGCCTGGAGCTGCAAGGGGCTACCACATGCAAACAGCCTGCTGGGAAACAAGGCAAACAGAACCAAAGCAGATGTGAAGAGAGTAGGGAGTAAGACAGGTGTTACTGGTTGAGCTGTTGAAGTCAGCTAAGCCTTAAGCCACCTACCTCAGGCATTTTAGCCTATGAAGTAATACAATCCCATTTTTACTTAAGCTAATATGAGTTTGGTTCCAGTTAGTTTCAACTGAAAAAGCTTGATTAATCAGGGCAATTTTGTCTATGAAAGACCTATATGTTCCAAATGGATTTCTTTTTGGTTCTGAAATTCTGAAATTCTGAAATAAACCTGGAATGTTTAAGCAGGTTCACTGAATTCAAAGGAATTGAATGATTTTGTTGTCCAGCTGAAAGGAAAATGCTACTAAATAAAGCATCTTAGACTTGATCCTGCAACTTGGTCTGAGAAAGGCTCTTCTAGAGCAAGAAGAGAGATGCTGAAAGACCCTTAAATATAATAAAGAAGAGGAAGATTTTTGTTTTGTTTTGTTTTGTTTTAGGTAATCCTGAATTACATGAAATCTCCTTGAGGAAAGGCACAGGGTTTCACTGGCATCTACAATATCAAACAAAGATCTGGGGGCACAGTATGCATTTATTGGACTAAATTTATTAGGAAAAAAATTGCCATCAGCTATTAATACTGACAATATATTAAAAAAAGGAAAGGCGCTTTGGGCATGCTAGTATTTTTAAGGAATTCAATGCAATCCAAAAATGATCAGACTCTTCTCTATAGATGGACAAAATTCCCAGAAAACAATGAGAGCATAAATCAGTGGGAGGGGCCTTCTTTTTCTGTGGCTCATATAATCATTTTCTAAAAAAAAGACATTTGAATGCAAAGATTTACATTTACTATTTTTCACTCTACAGCTGCTGCAGCCTAACACCCGCTCTTCACCTCAGGCCGATGGGTAAGAATACCAGCCTTGTTAGAAGTCATAGATGTGGCCAAAATCTGGGCTAGATCCAACACTGCTGAGCCTTCGAGATTCTCTAGAATGAACACTGTTAAAAGAATGCCTTCATTTTGAACCAAATATCACTTAGGTATTTATTTCCTAAACCATCTTTTTCTGACACTAACTGTTGGCCAAAATGTGAGGCCAATCAAAAGCCACATGGAAGAGAAATCTGAAGTCTGAAAAGAAAATATGAACGATACCCAGGGCACATGGCTCAAAGAGTTTCTGTACTAAGGCAGCTCAGCCATATGGCCAGTTTGGCCCAGAATCAAAATCGAAGTCATAAAACCATCAGTAAGGCAGGGGAAGATGTTCAAGTTGCTGGAGGCAGAATGACTACACTGTATCACTGTGAACTACACCGACCAGATGGTGCTGAGAGAGCCAGACAGGAATTCCACAGAAGGAAGATGGACTTTGCCCCATTTTACCTTTTCAGATTCATCTCTCTTCCAGCCATGCTACACCACTTGTTGCCTTTCACGTAGTTCACTCTTACCTCTTTGTGCCTTTAATTATGCTGGTCCCTCTCCCTCCTTTGCTCTTCCCTGGCCCCATCAGAGTCCTGGCCATCCTGCCTACCTTACTCTGCTTTTATTTCCCACCCTTGACTTAGCTTGTTTTTTCTTTCTTCCTCATCTACTCTCTTATTGATCTCCCCAAGCTATTCTAAATTTGGCTTAAGCATCACCCCCTCCTGAAAGCCTTATCTGATCTCTCATTCAATTTAGAAGACCCTTCTTGGGGTTCCTATAGCCCCTTTGTGCCTACTTTATGAGCATCCACCCCACTCTCCCGTAGCCACTGATCTACATGTATATCTCTTCCTTATGCCTGGAATGGCCTTGACGATGGAGATCGTACATGCATTGATCTTGTATTCCTATCACTTAGTGCCTGGTGTTGGGTAGGAAGGGTGGATAGATGGCTGGAAGGAAGGAAGGGGGACTTAAGTCCTCAGGGCTCTGCTCTCATGCCACTTCCTTATAGGATCCCTCCCATCCTATTGCACTTTATGTATATACATTATTTTAAAAAGTTCCCACAGTTTGACTTGCATTATGGACAGCCTCCCCACTTCTCCTTCAACAGAGTGTAAGCTCTTTGAGGTCAAGATTCACGTCTTCTGCATCTTTCTGTCTCTAAAGATGCCTCGCCCATAGTGCATGCACATCTATTTCTGTTCCATAAACATCTATGGAAAGTTATATGGTATCATTAGGCCATAAAAAAGTAAAAGTCAGTCAAATAAATCTCAAACTGGGTAGGGGAATCTTCCTAGCTTTGGCTATTTAAAAAAAGCTGATCCATCAAACCTAACTGGTGGGGTGGGATAGGGGTAGGGAAATGCTCACAGTAATAATACTAGCTAACACTAACTGAACTCTTACTGTAGGACACACCCTATTCTAAGAGCCTTGTGTGTATAAAACCACCATTCGACAATGCTTGATAGTCATGAGTTTGACTCGCACTGGAGGCAAGGACAACTGTGAAGCTGTAACTCGGGAGAGAGAGCTGCGTCTGCTGAGTTTCATGCTTGTATATGAAAGCTGAGATTATATGGATTTGTTCTGAGAGTTAGCAGAGAGCTTCATCAATTGCTCTCTGCCCACATTTGAGTATTTTAAGCCAAAATTACTTTAAATTCCATTAACCTGTGATTTTGCAACTTGAATTTAAAAAATTCCTTTCTGGATTCCAAGATGTTTTCAGTAAATAAACAGCAGGTTTTCAGACAGGATAGAAAGACAACCAAGGTGGTGTTCTTAACCATATAGTATCCTAATAACAGGGAGTATAGATCCTGTATCTGGAGCTCTATGCAGAGACACCCCTCCATGCCTTGCAAGGCTGGGATGCAGATGAAACACAGTAGAAAATATAAATAACCTAGCCTGGAAACACTCAGATGGGGGAGCTGTTATTACTTCAACCTTCACAATAACCCCTACAGGGTAGGCACTGTTTTTCTCATTTTATGTATGTATGTATGTATGTATGTATGTATGTATGTATCAAGATTTATTTATTTATTTGAGAGAGAGAGAGAGCGTGGTGGGGAGGGGCAGAGGGAGAGAGAGAATCTCAAGCAGACTCTCCACTGAGCGTGGAGCCCAATGTGGGGCTCGATCCCATGACCTTAAGATCATGACCTGAGCTGAAACCAAGAGTTGGACGCTCAAGTGCCACCCAGGCACCCCAGTTTTCCTCATTTAAAGAAAACTGATGGTGTTGCAAGAGAAGCTAGGCAAACTGTCCAAAGTCACCCCATTAGTAAGTGGCTGAGTAGTTAGGATTCGAATCCAGATCTGTCTGAGTCTGTGTTAATCATTAACTTAAAAGGGAGCCTAATCTTACTATTACTAAGTTATTTTATGACCCTGGGAAAGTGACTTCCTCTCTGGGAGGCAGTGTTTATTGTAGGGGAAGAAATGAATAAGCAGAATAATGAATTTGGGCCTGGCAAGCATTCTGAGTCCTAGGACTCTAGGTTACCCTGATCTATGGTCTGGATCATACTCTTGACTTGAGGGCTGAGTCTCAAGATGTGGGCATCTAATGCAATTTCAGGGGCCTCTTAAGAAAGGGTGTATCTAACCTACCTTGTGGTCTCACTGGGCGTGGTCTCACTTGGCTGTTACCAGGAATAACTAATAAAAAAGCCTAAGACGTGTCCAAGTGCCACAGTGACAGATGTGACTACACATAAATTAGTCTTGCAGAAAGCTACTTGCCTGGGGTCATCATAAATTTCTGATGGTGCAACACAAGACTGATTGTATTTACTTTTGCTCTCTGTCAGGTTGAGAAGTGTGATAGGCCAGTAAAACGATTTAGTTGGCTGGTAAATTATCTGCAAGATTGATTAAAAATAGGAAGCAAGCAATTGGCAAATTGTCAATGCACAGAAAAGAATACTCAATAACTAGATCCAGAGATTAAATTAATTTAACATGGGGGCATCATTTGAGGAGGATGTTTCATTGAACTCTTGTGATTTTATTTGGACTGAAATGACTGTGTGTGTGTGTGTGTGTGTGTGTGTGTGTGAATGAAGCAGACATGTAACATGGTGCTCATCTTGGCTCTCAATTCAAGATTAGGAAAGCAGTAAAGATAATACACAAGGGACAGCCATCCTTAGTGCTCATCATTCTAAAAGAGATCATTTGGTGGAAATTAGAAAGAAAACATCAGCCATGTAATAAATTACTCTGAGTATCCCAAGAATTGGAAGCTGGCTGCTATTGTTCCCTCTTCCCGTAAATGATGTGCCCAGATTATACCATCACTCTAACACGATTATGTATGCAAATGATGCAGACAGTTATACAATTTACAATTTGGCTGAAATTGTTAAAGAACTGGCAAATGGACTTTGACAAATTGCAATTGGGGGGTTTTAAAAATGAACTTTTATCACAAAGCAAGAAAACAAGGGATACTCAGCTGGGCTCATGTAAATTCCTGGAGCAAAATGTACAAGAGAGATGCAACTGATTTGCGCTCAGCTCCATCTTAAAAACTAGCATCAACTCTTCACTGTTGTGGGGAGATGGATTACTCAAATAGCGCTCTGGTTAAATAAAACATTAATATGGAATTATCATACACACCACACATGGATTACCAATTTCGAAAGAATTAGACCACAACAAAATACATTTAATTTAGTATTTCTTGCTCTTCCCCCTAGGTCATCACTACGAACCATTATTCAGACTGGTGAGGCCTGGGGGATAATTAATAAAGAGATCTGGTCAACAGAACCCATGAAAACAGGGACTCTGCTGTTTCCAGACATTTATTTTAGGGTGTTTCCTCTTCAATTTTGATTTCTTTAGATCCCTAGGGAAGCTTATAGTTCACAATTGCCTTTCCTATCTAGACCATAGTTAAGGTTACAACTTAGTAGGATTTCTCAAGGTTTACTGGTCCAAGATTCGTACTGGCATCTGGGGTCCTCTCTCACATCATCGTGTATTCAGTATTTTTTCTATCAAATATATTTATAACAATTCTCCCACCTTCCTTTTTAAACCCTACACATGGCCACCATCTCAATATACAACCAGACAGAATGCTTAGAAAGGATCTATTTGTGCAAAATTTTAAAAAGACACTTAGACATACCCCTGTCTTGTCAGACTTACTATCTCAAATATGTTGATCCATAGATACAGAGAAAGACTCTAGAGATCATTCAGGAAACTTCAACCCCAAAGAAAGAGACAGGGAGGTATTAGATGAGACGCAGGGCTTCCTAACCACTTGTTTCCCAGTTAAATAAGGCCAGTTTCAAGTTTATTCTTCTGTTACTGCTCTTTTTTTGAAGTATAAGTTATTCACTTTCTTTTTAAATTACAGGGCTCTAAATTAGACTGCAGTGGGATGTTGACCAGTGTAGGGTATAATGAGAAGGTTACTTGTGGTTTCAACGTTTTGTATTTCTAGCCAGGGATATTTCCAACAGTGGCTGGTTAGTTCGTTTGGTTAGTAACTAGGTAATAATGAAGCCAAAAGAATGAGTTCAGCGCCCCGTAGGCCAGTTGGCTTCACTCATTTTATAACTATAGACTAGAGCTATTAAGGTTTGACTCCAGTGCTAGTTATCCACCTTGAAAACAAAAGTGACTTACTAGAGAGAGAGAGTCAAAGTCAGTGGACAACAAATAATATTTGGGAAAACAATTTCTACATCAAAGAAGATCAAAGTCATGCAAACTAAAATAAGATAACATTTTTCCTGTTAATTTCCTTTGGAAGACAGAGGAGAGGGTAGGTGAAAGGAGCAGAGCTGAGGGGAGGGGAAAGAGACACAGAGAAAACCCACTTCTGGCATGGATCAGTAAAAACAGCCACTCCAACATGGCAGATGGAAATGCAAATCAGGACAACTTTTTAGAAAGCAATTCGGCAAGAAAAGAACCAAATGTATTTCATGCCCTCTGACTCAATAGTTCAACTTCGAGGAATCTGTCCTATGGAATTAGAGAACTGGTTCTTTTCCTCCAGAATACTGTCTCCTCTATGTCCTGTGGTTTTTTTTTAAAAGATTTTATTTATTTATTTGACAGAGAGAGAGAGAGCACAAGCAGGGGGAGCAGCAGAGGGAGAGGGAGAAACAGGCTCTCCGCTGAGCAGGGAGCCTGACACGGGGCTCGATCCCAGGACCTTGGGATCATGACCTGAGCAGACGCTTAACCAACTGAGCCACCCAGGCGCCCCTGTCCTGTGCTTTAATACCATCTGTCAGCTTGTGTGACAGAAACCTCCGAGTTGGGATGATTCCATTTTTGAGGAACCAGGTAAAAAAATCTCCAGTAGAGAAAAAGATTTATGTCTGCCCAAGAATGTTCACAGCAGCCTTATTTATGTTTGTGAAAGAGTGCCAACAATATAAAAAATAGTGGGATAGTTAATAGATAATGTTACATCATATGATAAAAATTATCCCATAAAGAAACTGTTTATGATGAGTTTTCCACTGACACAAAAACTGTTCACGTATGAAAAACAGAATATAAAACCATGTAAACAATAGACTATAAAGAGTGTAAAACAATATGTGTAGACAGAGAAAAATACAACAAAATCATAAGCACGATTATTCTGGATGGTGATATTTAGAGTGATTTAATTCTTCACAATTTTCTATACTTTGAAAGATCACACATTTTTTAGTGATGAGATTTAAACAAAATGGAGACTGTTAAAATAATAGTGTTAACTGATAAACATAGGATTCATGATTGGAAGAAATACAGTATGGTCTTACTTAGGTGAAATATGCCTTGATAACTGAGTGAAAGTAATATATTGGTAAGAATGCTCCACAGGAAGCTATTTCTGGATGGTGGATGAGGGATGTCCCTTCTAGTACTTTTCTGTACTTCTCTTAAGTCATATATTACTTTCATAATCAGAGTTTGAAGAAAGTACTTAGAAAAGAAAATGTTAGCTTACAAAAGGAACCAGATAAGGGTGTGCAGACAAAGCAGTGAAACTTACCAGCATTGCCCAGACAAATCCGAAAAGCCAAAGTCACAATAAATAACAATATCATCTTTTCATTAGGCTTACCAAATGAAATAACCATTTTTTGTAAGCAAATAATGGTCAAACATTGGCAATTTCATGTGGTTCAACCCAATATTTAAGGAACAGCACACACTGTCTGCTTGTAAAATTAATTCTCAGACTGGTTATTTTTACTTTGGCCTGTTAGTTTTGCTCCCCAAATCTTCTAAAGCAGTGATTCTCAAACTTTTTTTGGCCTCAGGGCCTATTTACAATCTGAAAAGTTATTAAGGATGCCAAAGAGCTTTGGTTTGTCTGGATATAGGAAAGATGGAAATGGAAACAGTTTTTAAACAATTGACTCATTTAGAAATAAAATAATACCCCTATTACATGTTAACACAAATCACATACTTTCATAAAAACAATTACATTTCCCAAACCAAAATAATTTGGTGAAAGGAGTGGCATTGCAGCCCATTTTGTAAATATCTAGCGTCTAGTCTTTTTTTTTTTTTTTTTTTTTTATTGTTATGTTAATCCCCATACATCTAGCGTCTAGTCTTAAGAGAAGACAGCTAGATTCTCAGATCTGCTTCTGAGTTCAATCTATGGCAATATAATATGTTAGGTAGCTTCTGGAAAGCTCCAAGGTACATGTGTGAGAGAATGAGTGAAAAAGACAATGTCTTTCTATTAATATGTAAATAATTTGACCTCAGAGACCACAGGAAGCCCAGCAGTTCCCAGACCATACTTCGAGAACCGCTGTTCTAGAGCAACAATTCATGGCCATTTCAGGGTCACGGTTCCCCCAGGAACCATGCATATTCTCCCTTCTCCAAGAAAGGAGCATGCACACGCACGCACGTACACACATTCACACACACACACTCACACACACACACACGCACATGTTTGTGAGTAACTTTGCGAGTTTACCAACACTCTGATGTCTACGGACACCCAGATTAAGAATACTTAGCCTGGAAAGAAGGAAAGAAATGTTCTAGCTCCATATGCTTTTTGAAGTGCCCCAGGTCAAGACCATGCCTGGTTAAGGTGCTTCATAAATATTGGTGCATAAGAAGAAATGAAATTTTCTCAGCAAAATTCGAGAAATACCTAAAATCGCCAAAAGACTGAATGAAATTAAATGGTAAATAGCTGTTGGATCTGGTGAGCTGCGCTCTAACACTGAGTCAGCAAAATGCCTCCCCGTACAAACGGGAAGGAATAAATGCAAGCTCCATCTTTCATGTCTGTCCCAAACTTATCCTTTTCAAAGAACCTAACTGGCCGCAATTCAAAGGCATGTTGAAAAATATATAAATATATATTTGGGGGGTAAAAAAAAATCCATTAAATTTTTTGATTGCATTGAGTTGCTTATCAAGGGTGTGTGAATAATGCCAGGAAAAGATACTTTTCTAAAAATCAATAAGTTGAAAGTGCTGTTTTAGGGTTGCTGTAGTTGTTGGTTGTGTTTCAGAGTTATTCCTATTGACCTGAATTCAAAAACAAGGTATTGATTTATAAAGTACCTTCAGTAAATAAATGCACATTCTTTCAGCTAACCCTAATAACCTGTAGCATACAGAACAAGATTTCAACTCAGCTCAGTAGAGTTGAGCTTATAGTGTCACAATTAATCCTTTCTAAGAGTCACGAGGCTACTCTTATGTTGAGGAATAACAGAGATGGGAGACAAGAAAACCATGGAAAGAGGAAAGAGGTAGGAACATCTAGGCTTTTTTTTTTCAGAAAGATTTTTTTCAAATATTATTTTGGTTTTCTGAACAGTTGGGAGGCAAAGTTAACAAGACTATAGCTCTCCAATGAGTGGATGATCATGGACCCAATTCTTCTACATTATGGATCTATTTAGCTTTCTTCTTGAGAATGAATAATAAATATAAGCAGAAAGTTGTCTCTTTGGTTGACCATTGGGTCCTTTCTAGAGAAACACAAGATGAGGACAACAGCCCCAGATTTATATTCAAAGTCCATCAGGGCAATGTTGTGGCTCGGTTCCATTCTGTCATACCCTGCCATTATTTGTCAGTCACAGATGTTGGTTGTTGGGGACCATATTGTATTAAAAAAAAACAACAACCCAGTTTCCTTTAAAATCAATTTCTACCAACTACAAGTGATTTGCCCCTTGAAGAGGCAGGTAAACATCATGAAAGCAAGCTTAAAAAAGGTGTGAGAAAGCAGAGTTTCTGGGCATTGGGCTTCTTTCTGGACTCTTCTTGAGGTTCAGTGACACTTAAGGACAACATAGAAATGAAGAGAGATCAAGCAGTAGAAGTGAAAATACAAAGCAGGGCAAGTTTACCTGTACTCACGATGGAGGCATTGTGCTAGATACAAGGAAGCTGCCGTGTGGATAAACTCCTTGGTTGTCCCTATTTAGTAACCACACAGCAGGGTTTGGCAACAGCCTATGCATTTAAATTTAAGTCCCAAACAATCTTCTTTTTTAATAATCAAGTTTTCTATTATGTCTCTCAGTTACAATGATTCTGATGATCGAGATAGACTTATTCCTTCCAAGCATGTTTTTTGGGCTACCAGGATTCTCCTGTAGTGGTCCAGGGGGGCATTTTGTGGACCAGGCCCAGCTGGAAATGGGGTGGTGGGGAAGGAGCGTGGTAAGTGGGCACTGGGCTCTGGGCCTCACACCTGGCTTCAATCAGAGAAGCTCTATTTGGTCTGTTTTTATATATTGAGGCTGCCAGTAAGATTTTATTAGAAAAAGAATTCTGCTGCTAGAAACGACAATGGAAGTTTGAAAGTCACTGGTCTGGGGAAACTACGTTTAGACTAAAGTGGAACCTACACGTTAATAATTCGTCTATAGGAATTAAGCAGGTGAGTTCCCTTTAAAAAAAAAAAAACTTTCTGGTTATCCATGTTCATTATGGAAAAAGAATAAGGATATGGATATCTATAGAGACGTATGTCCTTTTTTAGAAAATGAAAATGAGATCACACTCTACTTACTATTTTGTCACTTGATTTTCTTTTCACCATAAGGGCTATTATGAACATCTCTCCGTGCCAACAAATATACCACTATATCAAACTTTATGAAGTCTCCCTAGCATGTTAGCATATGGACTTTACCCATTTCCAACAGGCAGCAAGTCTATTGAATGCCTTGTTTGGAGGCATTTGTCTGCTGCTAAAAATAACCCTGCTGTGAACATCCTAGATAACTATACAGGGCAGAACTTCCTAACTGGTACGCTGTGGCACGTGGGTATAGTGCAAGAGGGTTCCAGTGTGGGAGATGGGGCCACTCGGCCCACTTACTGCTCTGGCCCCAACCCTATGCCTGGGTCTGTGAGTGGTTAGTATTTACTTCAATACACTCTACAGAAGGACATTTTCTATGTGACCCATGACTCAAAAATTCTTAGAAAGTGCTATTACAGGGTAGGAGTGACAAATATGCCCTCCCTAGCCAAACCAGCTGGCTTAGACCCTCTAGTGCCACCACTTACCAGCTAGGAGATCTTAGGGAAGTGACCTTCATTGTGTGTCCCATAATTTCCTCACTTCTTAAGTGGAGGTAATATAATCACCAGCTCATAGTTATTGTGTTGTTTAAGTTAGTAAATGTAAACACTTAGAACAATGTCATATACATGGGAAGCAATACAAATGTTAATTATTGTTACCCTTGTATATACATCTGCACACTTTCTGACTGCTTCAAATCTGGGGCGGCTTCTGATCCGAAAGACAGAATGTTACACTCGGTATCTGGAAGCTCTAGTGTTTCTGTATGGTTTAGGACATAGCTTCCCAAACTGTGTTGAGAAAACGATTCATGTTGCCCTCAAGATGGTAATGGCAAGGCCTGAGGGATCAGAGCCCCTGGGCTGATAGCACACAACCTTTGATTATTCCAGTCTGCTGAACAAAAAGAATCATTTTTGTTGTGTGCAAAGACTTGAGAAAGGTTGGGAAGCGTGGCCCTGAGCTTTGTGTTTATTTCAGAATCTACTCTGAGACACCCAGCTTCTGCACATTTCGCTGTCCCCTTCTTTTCCCTCCACTCAAAGCACCAATTATTTGGCAAACAATCACGGTCATCCAGGCTCTTAGCCTGACCCGTGTGTGCAAGGAGAAAGAGATTGGTTTTCAATAGTAGTTTGCTGATGTAACTTCAATAGCATATTGCAATATAATATGATAATTACCACTTTTTAGAGAAAGAAAAACAAGTTAATAATCCTTTACCTACATATCATGTGACTCTTTTGTTTTCTAATACTTGGTGAGGCCCTGCAGTCTGGGGATATCTGAGGGGTGAATGTGTGATACTGAGAATCGTGTGCTGCTAAAACCTGAGGGTATATTTCAAACATTGGTGACATTTTTGTGAGCAGTCATTTCTCTGTCTTTAATTTTAGTTGCTATTTCTCCTAGTCTTTAGGTTTCAAAGTTGATAGTCTCCTCCTTAATGGGCCTGGGTCCCATTTTTGCTCTAGCTGAGCACAGATACATGTATCAAATTCTGGCTGAAAATCAGCTGTCTTCTTAGTTTTCAGAAGATGGCTCTCCTATTCCTTCCATAAGCTCCTTTAGTCTTTGTTCTTCGGTCCAATCTGCAAGCCATCTGCACCCTTTATTATTAAGAACATATTTACAGAGATTTCACAACTGTTTAATAGATATGTATCTTATTACATGTTTGATACACCTCATTAAACATATGATTCAATTGGTATTTATTTAACATTCAGTAAACACTGAGACCCCGCAGCCTAGATGGGAGCAGGGGTAGGGGGAGGACCCCAGCTCAGCATCAATGCCTCCATTGTCCTGTAGGAGCTGGTCCTGCTGCAGTCTGCTTCTTCACCTTTAACCCTTCAACACTCCAGCCCAAATGGGCTTGGGCAAAGGATCAAAGTCAGGATCCAAGCCTAAACTATAGCTTACAGCTCAAGCTACTATGGGGGCTACCATCTGGAAAAGGTCCATGTTTCCCCAGTGCCATCTCAACAACCATGCTAAGTGTGAGCTATGGGGGATCTGGTCTTTCCAGATCCATAAGTGTGACCACGATTTTTTTTTTTTTTAAGTGATTTACGGTGTGGCCATCAATACAACTCAACAGGAGGAAGACGCCAAAACCTCCCAGCTGCTCTTCCAAACCAGATCAGAGGTACCTGGAGCCCTGGTAAATGAACCAGAGGTAGATCAGGATGCTTTCTGAGTCTACCAGGCTGCTCTGTCCTTCACTCGCCTAAATCTCCAAGACCCTTGGCTAACGGCAGATTTCTTCCCACACCCCCCAGCTCTTTGAGTTCGCTTCTCAGAGGCTCAACATTCTTTTGTCGTTTCAGAAAGATCATGATACACCTGAGGACTGCATAGGGGGCGGCCAAAATGAAGCAGCGCTTTAGAGAAACATTACTCCATTTAAACATTTGAGGCTTGTTTTCTCAGGGCTTCCAGGACTCAAACATGTAAAAATGCAAAGAAGCCACAGCAACTCCTCTGTGAAAAAAGTTTTCCTTTAAGGAGGCCACATGTCTTAGCCAAACAACTGATACCAAATTGTGGGATTGAAATGCTTTCTGTGAGGGGGGCAGAAGGCAATTTAGTTCTTAGTTCTTTGCCATAAATAACGGATTAAAAAGCTTAGCTGATGCTATAAATTAAAAATGTGAAACTAATTATACCAGCCCCATAAAAGCGAAACAATCAATTCATAACCCAAGTATGTGATATGACAGCATCTACTGGGTATGACAGCTCCGGAGAAGTAGAGAGGACCCAGTAATCCTACAAGAATCCGTCCTCCAGTCCAGAACCACAGGCCCACTTGCATGCTGCGGAGCAAAACAGTAGTAGCTCTGTTGTTCTCTCTACCCATTTTTCATGACAACAGCCTCATCCTTCTCTTCCCTTTCTCCACCCTTTCCATGCAGGCCCATTACTCAAAAGAAAGGCTTACCCATACCAACAAGCACAGCTGCAGTTTTGCCAATTCAAACCAGATGGATCTGGAAGGCAGCTGCTGCCAAGACTATAATTCAACCGGGAATTCCTAAATGTTTCAACCAACCATTTAATAATGTTCTAGCTAGAGTTTTCTCCCTGTTCTAAATATATGGGTGAGGCCAACTTGGTTGGACTCTAGTTTCAGAAAAGTTCTCTGTGTCACTCAGTGAATTGCTTCCGTCTGTTTTACATGGACCATACTCAACATATCATAAGCCGCCGATGGTTCTCCACCCCCAGCTTGTCCTCTTCCTGGTATGGTGGAATGAATCACTGTTTGCAATTCTTCCTGACCTCTGTGTATTAGAACTGTACATCTCTACCCTTTGCCTTGTGACTTTGCAGTTCCTCCCACTAAAAGTGGAGTATATTTCCTCATTGCGTCGCTGGGCGACTCAACCACATGTTTCGATTTGGCTCAAGAGGCACTGCATCTTTCTGTTCCTGCTCTTAGGCTCTGTTAGTCTGCATGAGAATAATATGCGCTGGATAACACGTGGTCTCAGAAGAATGACAAGGCCCTTGGAGCTGACTTGAACCCATCTCACACCCTGGAGCCAAGCTCAGCTGATCCCACACAAGCATAGCAGAGCCAAAGCCAGCTTACACAAGGGAAAAAAAAAATGAATGTTTACTGTTTTAAGATGCTATGTTTTGGAAAGGTTTGTTACACAGCTGTTTTGTGCCAATAGCTGACTGGTACAACTGCCCCCTGAATTATCTTTCCAAAACTGTCATGTGATTACATTAGTCCCTTGCTTCATGGCTCCTTACTGCTTATAAGGCAAGTCCAAATTCTCTACCATGGCACTCAAGGCCTCCCCAAGTCGAGCTCTACCCTGAGTGTCAGTCTCTCTGCAAAACCTTCCTGACCTGATTGGTTCCCCTCCTTTGGATTTCTAAAGCACTTTCATGATCTGCTACAACAGTACTCTTCCTACTGGATATCACTAGTATTGTATCTATCTCCCTGGGAAGACTGAACTCCAGAGTCAAGAGTTAGTCTGTTCATCTTCGTAGTGTGAGCCCTAGCCTATAGTAAACAAAGTGGATTTACTTAGTAATGATTACAACCTGCCTGGTTTTGATCGGAAACATCAACAGACCATTTGCTTACAACAGACTCAAATATTGTCTGAACATTTTTAAGAAAGTAACTTAGACTCCCCAGTTTCCCAGTTCAGGAGTCTAGGTTTACACAGTGATCTGGGTTTCAGTAGGAGACAGACAGTGGTGCAAATATCATTGAAGGTCATAAAGATATGTTCTGAAAGCAAGGCCATGGCCCACTTAAGTTCTCCCTTGGGATTTCAGCCTGATCCTTGCTCTAATGTTGACCCATGGCCACTGCCCAAATAGAGGGAGCCGAAAGCAGGCTGGAGTTTGATTTTCCCAGTTGATTTGGTCACAGTTTTGCCCATAATAATGTTGCTGTTTTCCTTGGACTGACTGTTGCAGACGAGTCAGATGGAACAGGGCTGTAGCCCTAGGAGAGATCGATGCTATCGATCCTCAAGGCTCTGTGTCATTTCCAGGGGATTTGCTAAAGAAGCTACTTATGTTCCTTTTTCATTTTCACCAACTCATTACCAGCTGCCGCTGCCTTCATACGTCTCAGCAACACCTGGATGAGTGGAACGTGACCATCCGGTTGGGGTTCGGACACCAGACAACGTGCAACCCACCAAAACCTGAGCCACACGAGGAAGGCAGGTCACACTGGTCCACAGGGGTTTGGTATTTTTTGTTTTGTTTTAAAAAGGGCAGCCTGGCCCTACACTAAGCAATTGATCCCCTGGCTTAACTTTTAAATTAAGACCATTGTAAATTTGGGAACTTGAGAGGACATAGAGAGGACACCCATAATACTTTGCAAATGTCAAGTGCCTCTCGATGTTGGTTACTTTTCAAAGGTAGCTAGGTTACAATGTACCGTGGTAATGAAAAAACCCTGTCAGGCCCACTCTACAGGGTTTTAGTCAATATACATAATATTATTGGGCTTTGCAAGGATTAAAGGTTGTTTCTCTCACAGCCTCACAATAGGGCTATTTTTTTCTACTGAAGGCACAAAAGAAACCCCCCTGTTTACAGAGGAGCCCAGGACATTTTGGGGCCCCAAGGCAGTCCTAACATCCCTTTGTGTACTTCCCCCTGCTGGTGGCTTTGTAGTTAACCTAAAAAAAAAAAAAATCCAATTTCTTTTAACCTGTAGATGCCAAGAGTAAAAAAAAAAAAAAAAAAGATTGGTGATTTATATTTATATTATGGGACTTATATTGTCCACGAGCCTTTTCTAGAGTACAGATGTTATGGTTTCCTTCAGTTTGATTCTGAGAGGGAAAGCTTTTATGTCACTCCATCCTTCCCCTGCCCCCCCCAACTCTCACATCCCCTCAGTTCAGCCATATTTAGCGCAATTTTAGAATCACTCATCCCGCAGAATGGGGTACCCAAAATGGAGCCTAATACAACGCGGTCCTACCTAGATTTATACACTTTAGGAGGCTAGAGATAGCACACCAGAAAATTCTGTAATGTGTCATAACCATGCCTAAATAAATAGGAAACTACTCAGTATGTTTGGCCTACACAATTAAAAGGAATTCTAATCTGAAAATCTCACAATAGAGAAGCAGCGATTAATCTGTTCAGTGAAACTTTATAGGTGGGGGTTATGGAGAAGAATCCTGAGCTGGCTCCAGGGAATGACCAACTAATTCTTGTAAGCATCTTTACAGTGTTTTATTGTGGTAAAGACACACAAAAGTTATCATCTTAACCATTTTAAAGTGTACAATGGAACAGCAGTTCACAAGGTTGTGCAACCATCACTACTCTCTAGTTCCAAAACCTTTTCCTCACCCCAAATGAAAGCCCTGTACCTATTAGCAGTCTCTGCCCATTTCCTCTTCCCCCCTAGCTCCTGGCAACCACAAGTCTGCTTTCTGTATTTATGGATTTGCCTTTTCTGGCTATTTCATAAAAAAAAATGTTATCACATAATATGTGGCCCTTTGTGTCTGGCTTATTTTACCTAACCTAATAATGTCTCCAAGGTTCCATCCATGTTGTAGCATACATCGGTGTTCCATTCTTCTTTATAGCTGAATAATATTCCATGGCATGGATGTACACAGCCTTTTGTTTATGCATTCATCTGTTGATGGACATTTGGGTTCTTGGACCTGATTTGAGTTACTTTTCTTTTCTTTTTTTAAGATTTATTTATTTATTTTAGAGAGAGAGTGAGAGAGAACACGAGCAGGAGGGGCAGAGGGAGAAGAGAGAATCTCAAGCAGACTCCGTGCTAAGCTCGGAGCCCGATGCAGAGCTCGATCTCACGACCCTGAGATCATGACCTGAGCTGAAACCAGGACTCCGACGCTTAACTGACTGCACCACCCGGGTGCCCCTGAGTTTCTTTTCATGATAACAGAAATTCATATCAACAACATACAACTCTAATGTTGTTGTTGCAGTTTTTAACGAGTCATGTTATTAACATATTTTACTCTCAGTAGACTGTCAACATGTACTGATACTAGAGGCACTCAATCAATATTGCTTGATAAGTTCATGTCCTTGCCTCTAAGGGCTCTGTTTGGGTAGACTAGAAATGATGAAAGAATTATATGAAATAATTAGGGGATAATGTAGGTGGTCCATGGCTATGTCATACTGTGGAACTAAGAGGGAGTTAAGCCTGGGTGAAATCTGTTGACAGGGACAGAACAGGCACCCAAGACATGCCCAGTTGACAGCTAAGACCCTGTTGGACCTGTGAAGTCATTTGTCTGAGGGATATTACAATTTTCTATCACTGTTTCAACAAATGGTTAGTGAGAAGAGAGCCTGAAATGAAGGGAATGGCCCATAAGACACAGAGTAGGGAGTACTGTGATGGCTACTTCTGGACTGGCCCTACCCAGGAGTCCAGATTGGTGAGAGCTTGAAGGCTGCTTTCTTTGGTTAGTAGGGTCCCAGGAAAATGGGTCAGGATTTCCTTTGGAAAATTTATTTGGGGGAAAGCTAGGTGAATTGTAAATAATTAAAACAAAAAGGAGTGGGCTTCACTGACAATTAAGTCTGAGATGCAGTCAAAGGTTAGGTTCAAGGACATTGAATAGGTCTTGGTATACAGGTCTTTGCAGAGCCTTTTAACATGACCATGTGCATCCTGAACCTCCAAGAGGCCAGCACTCTATATAGTATTTTCTGAAGTTCTTTGACTGTGGAATCCCTCATTGTTGCTGTTTATTGTGTGGTGTTCGTGCTACACAAAAAGTACTTACCTGCAGGAGCTGCTGGGAGCTGAAATGTATATGCCCTGTGCTCTGCTTGCCACATGAAGGGACTGTGCAGCTGTGTTTAGCCAGAGGGGTTTGGTTTTGTATGTTTGTCTGTCTTCTAAGGATGGTCTCCACCTTCTAATTTTCATAAGGATGCTCTGTAGGTAGCAAAGTCCCTGGACCCTTTTTGGTGGAACACTGTGAATGAATGTGTTTGTGTGTGAGAAGGAGAATGTGTGTATGGAACAAGAATGTTCTAGGGAATTTCTGGCCAAATCCTAAATGGAGCAAGGCTGTAGTCCAGAAGCATTGTTCCAACAGCAAGATAATTGCTATAGACTAATGTTTGTGTCTCCCCCAAATTTATATGTTGAAACCTAATCCCCAATGTGATGGTATTAGAGCCTTTGGAAGGTGTTAGGTCATGAGGGTAGAACCCTCCAGAGAGGGATTAGTGTCCCCTTATAAAAAAGATCTCAGAGTGAGGACAGAGTGAGAAGAGGACCATCTGTGAGCCAGGAGGCGGGCCCCAACCAGATGCTGAATCTGCTGATGCCCTGATCTTAGAATTCCCAGCCTCCAGAACTATGAAAAATAAATCACTCAGTCTATGGTATTTTTGTTATAGCCACCCAAATGGACTAATATAGGAATTCAAAGGTTGATCCTGGGGCCACTGCACCTTGGAATTCATTAGGGACAAGGAAGCATAGCAGAACCCCATTGTTGTAACTGAGCCACCATATCTGAGGTCCTGGATATGACTTAATTCTGACCTTCCTAGAAGATTGAGCTTGAGGCTATGCTTTCCTTCTTGGTCAGGATATGGGGCCTTGGGGAGTTCAGGATGAGGGTCTGGGAGACCAGAGGCAGGCAAAGAGCTGACAGAATGCCATAGGATGAGGTATACACTAAAAAACCCAAGACCTCAGAGAGAGATGGGATGACATCACCTCAGTGTGATGGACGGGCCAGTAAGTCTTTAGGGAGATGCTGAGCTGGGCACTGAACTGGACACATTAACTCTCACCTCTGTGCTTCCTCCGCTCAGAGGTCACTGATGTTCCAAGTGAAAAGAATATTGGAGCATGAAGGGATTATGAGATTCCTTCTGAATCAACTCAAAATGAATAAATTATTTTTGATATTGCCTAGTTTCAGCGTATTTATATTTGAATTCTCTGAAAACTGGTACTCCATGTGGGATACTTCTAAGAAGATTTGACTAATCACAACATCCCAACTCATGGCTATGATCATAATGGAAAACAGGGTTTACTAGGTAAACATGCTTCTAGGATTACAGAATTGGTGGCATTAAAGCCAAATGCCTCATAAATAAAAGTAATTCTGTATGTCAGGTTGCTATCTGTGTCTTGCCTTGTAATATATATTTATGACTATATAGCTATATCTGTGATTTTTTTCACATAAAAGATATGTGACCTTCATAGACAATCTGGAAAATACAAAAAAAGAGAAGAAAATAAAAAACCCTGTAATACTTTTGCTCATAGTTACAATCTTGATGTCTATACTTTATACACTTTTAGATATAAGTATTTATTTTCTTTTTACAGATTGTTCACATATGAGTATACATTTTATACATTTTACTTTTGGGATGCTTCTTTTTATAGATTGAAAAATAAAACTGGGATCTCCTATCTATACTGTTTTTTGACTTTTTAAAAAAAATCACTTATTCATGTATTGTATATATTTTCCATGTCTTTAAATATCACTTCACAACATGGCTGTGCAGTATATCATTGTATGGACAGACTATATTTTATTTAATAGAACTCTTATTTTCAGATTTTCAGGTTGTTCTAAATTTTTCTCTCTTATACAGAACTCAGTGATAAACCTTTTTCTCCCCAACATGTCTGATTGTCTCCCAGAAAACTTTCATATGTTTTTCTTATGCTCCTCAATACCAAACACATTGAAGTTATCACTGATGGTTGTAATTATTTCCTACAGATGAACTAGATACTTACCAGGTGTGAATAATCTCTCCTCATAGGAGTGTCATACACTAAGATTGACAATACTACACTAAGGCATGTTGAAAATAAATGGCTTTAAAGTATTACTTTCCCTTACACTGTAAGAAAATGCAAAATAAAATGTGGATTTAGCCGCACAACATGTACACAAAATGCTCAGAAATTTTTCTTGCTCAAAAAAAAAAAGAAAAAGAAATTTTTCTTGCTCAAATCAGCCACATATTGAGCTTGGAGGTCGCTTCTCTGTGTTGTATCAATTTTCTTGACATGGAAATTTCCAAGGACAGAGTCATGGAGAGCAGGTCGACCTCACCTAAGCAAGACAAGTCAACTCAAATAAGCAATATTCCTCGAGTGTTGTTTCTAAGTGCCTTGCATTGTATCTCTAGGTGTGGCCTGTGAAGAAAGAGGAGCTTTTGTAGAACTGCGGCCAACAGAGTCTTGTTTGTAAGAAAAAGGACTCCATGTTGGCAGACTAATGAAAGTCTGCACCAACCACCCAGAATTTTTTGCTAAAAAGAAGTCTCTTTGGTGTTTTTAAAATGCAAGCCTGAGAGTGCAAGCCCCAATGTTTCAATCAGATGGATACAGATAGTAAGGCACAGAACATAGGCACAAAATCAAGAAGGTGAGTTGCTTTACATGAACACAGACTACCCATGACTTCCAGAGCCTTCTGCTGGAGAAGTCTGAATGGTGGAAGGGCTGAATTGTAATACTCGAACTTAGAGATCTCTCTTAAAGCTTCAGCTGGCTTTCCTAAACTTCAATCATTTGACTGTCACTTTCATGATTCTGTCCTATTCTGTACGACCTTCACTGTGACTTCATACTTTTCTTTCAATAGACTCACAATTTTACTGAAGTGGATTTAGCCTCATCCTGAGACACTATCCATGAAAACATGAAATTATGTGGTTATATTTTTATGTATGCATAAATGTTAAATTTTTGACATGGTGTTAGCGTACTTTCAAACGTGGTCTTTCAAATCACCGTGGATATGCATTCGGTACTTGAAGAAGTACTGGTTTAAGGAAAGCTCTTTCAGGACAAATATAGAAAATATGACTATTTACAGTAGAGAGTAAACATTTGAGACTTGTTTTTCTGAATATCCTTATAGGCTAAATGAAGTCAGGTTTAAGGAGATTTGAATACAGAGTCCCAACGAGCTATTCAATTATGGGTATTTGGAATACTAACTTGGCTCCCTGATGTCAGATGGACCCATTAACACTGTGTTATACATCATACAACCCTAGCACAGGTTGACTATTGGCCATGTGGATCTGTGTTCTGACCCAACATTGCATTGTCTCTGGGCTCACCTTTCTGTTTATGGAGTAGAAACTCCTGAAGCAACACCCACTTCACTGACTACTTGAACACAAAGTCACTCTCCATTCCCTTGGGAAGCCCCACTGACAGATGCCCACAGCACTCCATGTGGTCCCAGACAATCATCTATTCCCTGGAGCACTGAGCAGTCCTGGCCCCACCAGCTGAGCTGTATCCTTCCTAAGAGTCAGTTATGTGTGTCCCCAACCTTTTAATGGAAGTCATTCTTGCTAATGAAATTCATAATTAAATAAAATATAAACCAGAGGTAGATGGCTGCAAAAAAAGTTGTTTCTATGACAGCTAAACTAACTCTGTGAAAACACTCAGGTGAGTTGCTAAAAACTGCCATGTAGGTAGGACAACTGTAATGGAGGGATTCTGCACTCTGACAGCCTCTTGGATGCCTTAAATTCTCCCTTCACTTCAAAGACTGGAAACTATAGATGAGCAATATGGCAGTGGTTCGTGCAAAAAGATCTATGTTGTCTTAAGTTTAAAATGCTTAAAGTACTATATACATACATATATATATATATCCCTGCTTTAGCCAACTTTTACAATTTACAAACCAACTGTTGGTTCATCAGAGCCTTCCTACGGGCATACACGATAGTTGTTTTCAGAGCTGGGCCTGAAATACTGTTGTGTTGTATGTGTCTTGGCCTTGGCCTGTCTCATGAGATGTGAGCTCCTCAAGGACAGGGCTTCTATCTTAGCCATCTTTGCTGATTACATGGAGCTAAGGCCTTGCAGCTGCTGATCAATATTCTTAGAATTGAACCAAAATGTCTTTGTTCTCATTAATTTGAATTCCTTCAAGTCGACTGTACTTCCCACCCTAATCCAGAGTCATTTTTCCCGATGGCCAAATAACTCAGCGTGTCTGGGATAAAGAAATGTCTGTCACTGAGCTGTCCATTCTGCCAGGATTGGCTAGTAAGAGGAAAGGCAGAGGAGGGGACTTCTGGCGGCCTTAGCATGACTGAGGTATGGCTTGGCCAATTAAGTACTTCATACTAGAATATTCCACGAATGCTATAGGATGGAGAAGTAATTCATCACATATATTTAAAGTTGAATTTACCGATATTTTATGGTATTGGATATTATTTCTATTAACATTTTATGCTGAAATTACAGAATGATTCGTGAGTACTGAATTTTTGATTGCTTTTACACTTTCTGGGACACTATTAAACTTGATTTACGTTAATAGCACTGTAAGAAGATATTAACAATGAAATTTCCAAAAGCACTTAGCATCTCATAATTGGAGTTAAATGACAAAAAAAATGAGGGGATAATAAAGTAAAGAGAAAAAAGGAGAGAGAAAGTTTTGACAATATTCTTTTTAACCTGTGGTTCTTAATAAGATTTTTGTAGGAATTGTTTTAGGTTAGGAAAGAATCAAATCTCCGATCAAGAGAGATGATGCTGATTTATTAGAGGAATTTTATAATACAGAATAAAGACCTGGCTCCAGGTAGAGAGTACAGAATTTACTACTTCTAAGAGAGAAAATTTCCTGATTTCCAGAGTAGGGAGGAAACTTTAATTAACAACTTTTTCCTCTGTCCACAGTGACTAGAAGATAATCTATTTTTTTTTTTAAGAAAAGGAACTGATTTAGTCATAGCTGCTGGATTACAGAGAGGCAGACAATGAAAGCAAAGACATCAGAGCTAGAACAATAACAATAATAACAATTATTATAACGAATTTTGTTGAGCCCTTACTATGCACAGGCTCTGTGCTAAGCAATTTACACGTACAATCTCATTAATTCTTCTTAGCATCCCTATGCATTAGGTACTATCATTGTCCCCATGTCACAGCTAAGGAGAGATTCAGAGAAGCTGAATGACTCTAGCAAAGCGACAGCACCAGGATTTGAACCGAGGCAGTATGGCTCCTGAGCAGGTCCTTAACCACCACACTAGCTTAAGCGTAACTAAGTTAAAAGTAATCTGGTGAATGTCAAAGCCACATCATGCATACCTTTTGTTAGCCCTGGGTGTTTTTGCTTTTGTGGGCTCCTTCCTCCCTAAAAAATTATTCAAACTTCTGTTTTATGATTGCACTGATAAACATATTAACATTAGATATTAAAGCATTTTCTTTGAGTGGGGCACCTCGCTGGCTCAGTAGGTAGAACATGCGACTCTTGATCTCAGGGTTGTTAGTTCAAGCCCCACGCTGGGTGTAGAGATTACTTCAAAATAAAAAAACTTGAAAAAAATATTTTTTTTTACCAAAAATTTTACCATTTTAATGATTTTAAAAGAAATTAAAATACTTCTGTGGGCCCCTAAAAGTGTCACAGGCCCTAGGCGCTGTGTCTCCTGAGCCCTAATGGAGAAGTTGGCCCTGGTTAGCCTGGCAAAGAAGCTAAGACTCGAACATGAGATCATGTAACTTCATTTCTGATTACAAAGGAATCCAGAAAGTGACGGTAATGGAACACATGGAAATAACATGATAAGAAGAATGAAGTGGTTTCCATCCCCCTCGTTTTTTCAGAGGACACATGGCTTGGGTCCTTGCCTGCTCTTTGAGGAGTGCAACTTCAGAAGTGTTGAGGTCTTTATTGGTTTTATCTTTATTAATACACTTCAATTTAGTTAAACACACACACGCAAACAAACAGCCAAACTTGGATCTTCAACTGATCATACTGGCTACAAACTAACAGAATATTAGAGATGACTAGGGTCAGAGACATTAAGATTGACTACTCTTAGGATTCTGGCCTGGGCTGTTGTTTGGGAAATGATTCCCTGGAAACACAGAGAAAAGCCCACCACATACCTCAGTCCTCACTCATAGCAACAGACACTAGTTTCTGTCCCAAACAGAAATGAGATTCATCCATTAACGTTCCTCCCCAACCCAATAATGCCTCACTGACCCATTTTCTTGGATACTAACAAACTAGGGGTCATTCTGAGAAGATGCTGAATCTCAAGTCTTGGTCCAGACCTGAATGTATTCTGAATAAAAGTAATGAGGAAAAAAAATCTATTTTTAGTTCCGAAATTGCTACACCACCGCCAAACTGGATACAAGATAAATCCAATTACCATGTTAGGGTTTAGTATCTGCTTTGCTTTATGATAAAGATAATCTCAAGGTAACTCTGGTTGAATTGGATCACTTGCATGAAGTTCTCTCAGTGGTAGGCAAAACATCCTGAATGAGATTTATGTGTAAGACATTATCTGAGATTTCCCTCTTTTAAAGCCATGGTTTAAAAGGGAGTAGAAATGCATACTTTTATTAAGCAAAGAAACTATCCCAGGAATCCAGGATAAAATATTTTCCTTGCAATTTTTTAACTCATTTAAAATCATGTGATTTTACTGACTTCTTTAGTTTATAAGACTTTTAAACCAAAGAACAGATAGTGAAGTGGATGGCATTTATAGACTTCATTAGGAAATTGGGCGTTACTTACCTTAAAAATGATTGAGAATGTGAACCTGGGACTTTGTTAAGATCATAGCCAACAAAAGGCACAAAGTAAAAGGTAACTGATAAGCAAATGATAGATGATTGAATGGATAGATACACGGATAGATTAATGAATAGATAGAAAAACAGATGGATAATACAGATGAATGAATTAATAGAGACACAAAGGATAGGCAAGTAGATGACAGATAATAGAAAGATATTCATAGATCAATACCTGGTTAGAAAATGGATAGCTAGACGCACATGGATGAACAGATGACTGCGAAGCAGAATAAAGAGTTGATATATAAATGAATATAGTTAGATGAATGGAGAGATAGATGCTCAAGATTGATGAATGCACCGATAAATTTGGAATGAAGTTGCAGATAGATATAAGGGTACAACAATATCACGATTGTACCCAACTGGAATGGAATACCAATGAAGATAATGACATTTTTCTTCATGGAGCCATTTTTAAAAATTTAACTATTTTGGGGGAAGTATGGGCTGGAAGCAGGAAATCAGTCAGTCTCTAGGAGCCCTGAAGTTTCACAATAAATGTCTCAAAGATAGGAAGAAAATACATGGATGTGTCATGATTTAGCCACTGCTGCATAATGCTCCATCCTGGCCCACTCGCCCTCTTTGATACACACTAGAACAACGAGGGATGCACGGAGTGGAGGGTGCATGGGGCAGCCTTCATGCATCCTTGGTGATGCATAAAAGTCCTGCCTTTTTGCCTCTTTTTCAATTCTGATATTCACATATACCTTCATTGGCCGACCTACTCAGGAAGGTCTGATGTTGTAACTAATCCGTGTCACAGAAGGATGTAGTACCCGCAGAATTTATGAGTGGGTTTGGGCTGCTGTGATGAGTAGGGGCACCTCAGCCCGTGTGATATAAATTCCTCTGCTAATTGGATTGCTGGAGCTAATCAGAAACCAGGAAGGGGATAAAAAAAAAAAAAAAAACACAAAAACTCATATGCTTCCTCCTGCTGCTGCTGCTGGCTGATAAAGCTCACAGCTCCTCTCAGGACAGGGGGTGCTGGAATTGAATCCTCTTGCGGAGGTCTCCCTGGAGATGGCTATCTCAAAGGTGACGCATCCCCTCTGTCACCAGGCCAGCAGGAGATAGAGCAATGGGAGAAAAGAGTAGAATGATCCCAAAGAGATTTTACTACCGAACCACAAAAACAGAGTGAGTGGGGGAGAGATGAAAGAGTAGGAAATCAAAGGGGGACATCCAATGGCCTGAGAGAGCTAGAAGCTTTCTCTGCAATGAAGTGCCACTCCCCGGGACACGTGAGCATGCCTGGCATTCACTTGGGGGTATAACTTCAGGAGGCCTCATGTCCACGGCCAAAGCCAAGGGGAGGGTGCAAATTCCATTCAATACTAGGGCTAGTGCAATTCAGGGAGCTCAGTTGAACTGATGAAGCTGTAGGGAAGGTGAGGATAAAAGCCCAAGGTCCAAAACTCCTCGCCTGCTGGAAAACCATCGGCGTAGAGCAGTGAGAGAGAGGGCTTCCTCTGCTCCCACTCTTTCTCGGTTTTGGATGAGGGCAGGAAAAAGCAAGTTTGTGTTCAATGGCCTGTGTACATTTCCCACCAAGAATAAATAGTCCGTTCCAGCTGACAGGGTGAAGCGTGGGTTCTGCAGGGCACTGGTTAGACCTTGGCGATCTTTCTCTCTTCTTTGCTTGTCTAAGGCTCTACCCCTTCTCCACAGAGGAAAACGTATCCCTCATATTTGGGTCCACCAAGCTGAGTGCCCTGCAGTTCTCTTTAATCTCCTCTTTTTGTCTCTCCTGCATTCTTTTCTCTCTGTGATTTCTACTTCTTTGGCCGTATTTCTTCTGGAGCCCTGTACGTACACAAAATCCTTAGCCATGATGAGTAGGCAGCAAGCCCCTCTTGCACACAACAAAGACTTCTATTTTTTTTTTTTTCTATCTTTTGGGCGACACGATAAAAAATAACCCTGTATTTATGCAAATTGCAAAGTAGCGTGTGATAATGAAAACAAAACAGTGCTGGCCCGCAGCCAAGACATGGCACTGACGGGGGCTCCCGACCATTTGGCTCTTGATTCTTTGGGGAAAGCAGCTGTAGAGAAAGGAGAATGCACAACATCCTCGTCACACGCGCACTCACACGCGCACACCCTCGTTCGCACGCATTCCGGTACCGTCACCTCGGAGCTGGCAAGACTTGGGATCCAAATGAAGTTCTGCTTCCTACTGCCACGAGCACTTCAGCGTCGTCCCCCACGAGCCTCCCTGCCCCCTGCTCCTGATTCCCTTTCAGGAATTTACAAACATTTTCCACAGATCAATATCTGTATTGATTATTCATTGTGAGTGAGTCGTGTGTCTTTGGTGATCCAGCTCACAGAGGTAGCAGCCAAAGCCTGCTGCAGGGGAAAAAAAAAAAAATAACAGAAGGCGAGAGGGACCCAGCTCTTGCTGGGTCTGTGGCTGTCGGCAACACAGAACGGAAGAGAAAAAGAGGAAGGCACTTGAAAAACGAAGGAATGGACCAGGGTGGAAGAGAAAGAGGGAGCAATAGCAAGAAAGACCAAGTGACGATGGACATCTGGTTCCAGGGATCTCGGTGGCTTGGAGGAAACCCCCATCTTGGTCTGCTGCTCCGTGCAACATGCAGCGGACTCACTCCGCTCTGGGAGTGAGAAGTGACTCACAGTTTTGGTATCTCCTACGTAAGAGCTTTGGGGGGATTCCTTGGCTTGCTGACAAGGGAAGCAAGAAAGCAGCAGCAGTGAGGTAAAACACGATTACTTCCAACTGCCTTGCGGAGGATATGCAGTCGCTTGGTTTGACTGGAACAGCTTGCTGCTCTCTGATGGCATGCGGAGGGAGAATAATTAAAAAGGCCAGCATCACTTACTAAGTGAGTAAACACAAAGCCGTTCCAAACGTGCTCTCCAGCTAATGAGAAGCTGTAATTTCTTATACTTCAAGGCAAAACAAGACAGTGATGGGGCTTAGTGGAGTGTGTGTTTGCGTGGATATGGAGGTGGGGGGTGGTGGTGGTGGAGATAAATCGACTAATTGTTGGCAATGTTTAAAAAAGGGATTACTGGAAAAGACAGTGAAATGATGACAGGAAAACATCTTGGACCAGAGCCAAAAAAAAAAAAAAAAAAAAAAAATTCGAGGCAAATCAAGTCTGCAGCTCAGAGGAAACACCCCTTACTCCTGTCGGAGCCTCCGACAGGAATTGCCTGGTGTTCCTCAGCCAAATATGGAATATCGTGTGGGCACCAGGGGAAGGACCAGGGACCACCAGAGTGTCCAGAGGAAGGAACCACGGCATGCCAGGTTACACGGTTATGTCATACTTTAAGAAAACAAAACAGTAAAAACCAACCTGTCCTTTCCTTTTAATTGGAGCTCCTGCTTGCTCAAAATTGCTTCATTTTATTAAAAGCAACCCCTAAATGAGCCGTCCGATAAGAGGAGCTGCTGATTCTCGGTTTGTCTCCAGGAAGCTGCTGCAAGGTTACAGAAGCATCCTGCAAAAAGGAGGTTGAGGAAACGCAGTCTTCCGTAGACTGGGCTGCTGGCCATCGTGCCAGGCGACTGTCTTTGCCATTTGAACCACCATTTGAATGCGGGAGATAGTTTGGGATTCCTCTTCTGTTGTCACCCAGCTGTGGCTTGGTGAGTCCAAAACCAGTGAATAGGACTCTTTTAATACAGGGTTCCAAACACACATGACAAAGTGGAGACCCCACGGAATAAAATGAGCTGGATCTTCTTTCTTTCTGGGTGTTCAGTTAACTGAGCTATCTGGTTCTTTTTCACATGAATGGAGTTGGGGCTTTTTTTTTTTTTTTTTTAAGGATTTCTGGGACTGGAAGGTCAATAGATAAGATGTCCTCCTTCTGATTGGGGTTTTATTCTTCTTGCTGCTCTTTAAATTCGGACTCCCCAATACACTGCAAGTTTCTTGAGCAGGAGAAATATATCCTGCAGAAGTATGCCTTGGATACCCAGAGGAGGAGGAATTAAGCCAGTCGTGGATGACTCGGGCACCTTACATTGCATTTCTTTAGCATTCATAGAGACCTGTGTCTACAGTGTCTGTGTGTGTGTGTGTGTGTGAGATGGCATTACGTGTAGTGTGTGCTTGCGTATGTGTGGCTCTGTGTGTCGTTGTGTCTCTCTGAGAGGGAGGAAAAGAGAATGAAGTCGGAGCAGACAGAATGTTTGGGCATTTATGTAATTCATGCCGAGAATGCTCAATGCTGCAAGGCAGACAGCCACCCATCCCCGTTCTCTGCTGCTCTGGAGGGCCTGTACAGACCTGATCTGAATGTTAAATGCAAGAGACGAAATTAGCATACTAACCAAGGATGTCAACCCCTCCTTGCAATCAGTAAATGGCCGTCTACTCTCTTTAAAGCCGGCATCGCCAATGTGCGCCAGCCACTTAACCATGTCCTCTGTCAGGTCCTTTTTTTGTGTTTGTTTTTTTGTTTTTGTTTTTTGATGAAAGACTGGAAATTCATTAATGAGGAGGGAAGGAAGGGCTTCAAGGGGCTGTAATGAAAACAAATGATCCTCTTTAAACCTCATGACGGCCAAAGCCGGGGTGGGGGGGGTTGCTTTCTGCTCTAGGGCTGGAGAATAGGAAATTCCACAGACAACAGACCACTTGATGAGAGCCCAAGAATGCATTGCTTGGGAATTTCTTCTATGTGGCAAAAACCAGCCGTGGCCAGGATGTCTGTATTAATAAAACTTAGAAATGAGCTTTATCTTCCTAACTCTAAGTGTGGTCTACCAGATGTCTTTCCATTCCATCAGCGGTTATCAAATTTTCTTGACCTTGTGAGTGTAGGAAGAGCCTTTGGGATCTTTTGGCAAATTGCCTCAGCTTCTGAAGTAATACAAATTTTTCTTTTGGGCTATGCATTAGATTTTCCCAAAGGAAATAGTTGCTTTTTTTTTTTTTTTTTTTAAATCTCTATCATATAGAAAAGCTCACGAGGAAGATTTGACTTGTACTTCTGCAGAGCCTCACAGTAAAGTAGACAGAATGCTGTTTAAGAGCTAAGAATTGGGCACTCCTCACCAAGTATTTGGGCTGGGAAAATTTTGTTTCCTTTTTCTTTCTTTTAGCCACTTTATCCTTAGAAACAAGCTTCTTCTCTTCCTTTGTATTGTACTGGTTTGCCTTATACCAGAGGTCATACCGTCTGACAGACTTCAGGGAAGTGTGGGCACCAGCCTGAGGAGGCAATAGGGAGCAGTGGAGCTTGGGATGAACTGGAGACTGAGCCACTCACTTCTATTTAAGGGGAACAAAAGCTGTGCTTTGTGTTGCCTAGTCTTCCAGTGTTTTAAGAGGTGGTAGATATTGGTATGTTTAAATATAACTATATTGATTTTGAAATACTGGCTCAAAGTATGCTTTGTTTTTTAACAATCTATGAGTCAAATAAAAAGGTATTTTTGAGAATGGTCTTGGTCCACAGCATGCCACTTTGCCATCTTTGCTTTAGTTCAAAATACCTAGCACCTAAGAATTTTTATTTGATGGTTTCCTAATGCCCACTCTTTCTGTGAAATATTTTGTTTCAATTAAAAAATATATATATATATATATTAGCAACTACATGGTAAACATCAATGGGAGTGTATATTTTGCTGGACCAAGAGGGAAGTGCTAATTTAAAACAATAAAGACGGGAAGGAGATGGATGTCTGCATGGCCTACTTGCCTTGTGGCTGCTGGTATCTTAGCGAGCATGCTGTAATGCCATCTTTTTCTAAGGTAGTGATCTCCACGAAGGTTTTTTACGAAGGCCATAACTGGGAAGATTAAATACCTAGAAAGAAATGTGTTTGCATATTTTCATATGTATCTCCATCTCTTCTTACCATCAGTGATTAGTGCTATGCTAACATTTAAAAGAAATTAAAAAATATTTTTCTTCTTATTCATCCACAGAATTCTACATCTCAAGTGGGTAGGAAAAAAAGATAGAAATCCCCAGAAGAGAGATCCTGCATATAGTTTGGAAGAAAGTTTTTCCATGGCACCTGAAATAACCTCAGCAGTAAAAGGCACCTCAGCAAATGGTAAAGGGCAGCAAGAAGGCTCTCCCTTTCTCACACAGTTGTAACAGGGTCTTCCAATTTCCAAGGTATTCTTCACGCATATTATCCTGGTTAATTCTCACTACAACCAGGCAAGGCAGATAGTATTTAGCTTATTTTACAGATGAGGATACTCAGGCTCTGGGAGGTGATAAAACTGTATAAGGTTGAAAGCTAGTAAGAGGCATTCAGGGATCTCCTGAGTCTTAACCTAATGCCATTTTATTATTCTTCATAGGTTCTCCTAGAAATATCCTCCTCAGAACCCCACATCCAAGGCTCCTCTGTTCTTGATCTTCCCTCATCCTCCCACCTTACTCCCTCACTATGAGGTTTTCATCTTGTAATCTGTGTAATTTGTAGCCATGTGCAATTTGAAAATGCTCCTTATATCCTGCCAGCAATTAAGAACCACTACTGCGTTCCAACTGGCATTGGCAGAAACCATCTTTAACTTTCCATTCCCTGTTTTCTCCTCCTATATTGCTCCTTCCCTCAAAAGTCCACGGGCTGGCCTACATTTGCCCTGTTTTTAGCGCTTCACTTTCTTTTGCATCTCTAACAAAGCACCCTGCTTTCATTTCTACTCCCCATTAAAACTGCTTTAGGTTATTAATGACCAGTTCAATTGTGCTTTCCTTCCCTGCAGTTAAATCCTGTTGACCACTCCCTTCTCCATGACACTCATTTCTTTCCTATCTGACACTATCCTAAGCTAAATTTCCTCCTTCATTTATGGTTGCTTCATCTCAGACTTATCTTCCTTTTTTAATCCCTTTAATATGAGTGTTCCCCAAAAAGTGTTTCTGTGGTCCTCCTCTATTCTCAACTGTACACACTTTGCCTTGTGTAAATGTAAACCTTTGATTTTGATAATCATCTATGAACTGATCACTGAATTCTCATCTCCAGCCCAAACCACCCTCCTAAACTCCGTTCTGGATATCTGGCTGGTGACATCAGTGTGGGCACTCTTAACTCAATACACTCCTAACTCATCATCATCCCCAAACCCTCCCCTTCAGCAACCCTTCTCCCTCACCCCTCTCACTGCCAACCGCTCTTCAAGTTCTTGCAATTCAACTTTCCTAATTCCTCTCTAACTACTCTCTTTCACTATATTCAGACCACTCCTCTCTCTGTTTATTTCCCCAGTGGCTTTTCTACCAGCCCAGCTGTTCTCTTCATTCTCAGATGAGCCCAGCCCACAATGCATTCTCTGTATGACTTCTAACTGATCTACAGAAAGTGCAAACAGAACTATTTCGCTTGCTTCTGTGAACCTTCAGTGGATTCTACCTTTCTAACTTGTCCTTCAAAGCTCCTCATGATGAGGATCTTGCATTTTCCCAGCCCTCTTTCCTAAAATTCTTCCATTTCCCCACCCTGAGCTGTGGGTCACAGAATACCCATGGCTCTTTTATGCCTCAAGGGTTTCATACAATGTTTCCACCTCCTGGAATGTTCACCTCTACTTTTGTCATTTGGTTAACTCCTTCACCTTCAAGATTCTGTTCCAGCAATAAGCATTACCCTCTGCCCAAGACTCCTACTGTGGGTTATGTGCTGCCACAAGCCCCCTACCCCTGCCTCCTGTCCCATAGCATTCATTCCACTGGCACAATAATCAGGTTCTCCTATTTGACTGTGAGACACTTGAAGGTAGAGACCGTGACTTTTATCCGTGTTCCCAGAATCCAGCACAGTTTCTGATGTATACTGGGTGCCTAATAAATTAACATTGCTATTTTTATTCTGAGTATCATAAATGCTATTTTTTTTAGCTGTAAGATTACAGCTGAAGGTCCCCAAAATAATCAAAATGAGGGAAATAGAGCAACCACGGTGAAAAGAAGATTTCCTATGGTGCAATTCTCACTTACATCAGTTTTTTGACTTCTGTCAGGTGAGAAATGAACGCTGGGGTGGTCTTTAGGTGTTTGCTGATGTGGTAGAAACTTTGGAGTTAATTAGAAGCTTTGGCTAAAGCTGAACTTCCTTTGCAGAGTTCCTGGAGGAAACACTAAATTAACAGTTCAAGGTTACTATTAGAAAAATAGCCTGTTTCCCTCAGGTTATGCCTAAGGGAGCTTGTTCTTCTCCCTGCCATTTCTAAGATGTTTCCACTTTCCTTTGGACCTGGCTACATCTGCCACATTAAGCCTGGCCTTTCTAACAAAGGTGAAATCCCTTGAGATCAGACTGCTAAATGCTTCTTTTGCATATCTTCCAATAGCAATAGATTCTGGCACACTCGATTAATACTGGTTGAACTGAATAGTAAGGAAAGCTGCCTACCATAGAAGGAAGAATAATGGTTTTGTAAATTCCCATCTTCCACGAAGGAGAAAGTGGCATGAAATCATTAGTACCATAGTCCCCTCATAGTCCCAAGAAATAGCTCAAGACATCATTAAGAATTCCTCAATTTGCAAATACAGCCAGTTCTCATTATTCATGGTAGTTATGTTCTATAAAGTCAACACAGACTCTGAATTAGCAAATACTGAACTGTTGCTCCTAGGAGAAATACAGGGTTAGGTTCCTTTGAGCCTCTGGTCACCATATTTTTGTCAAGTGATCAAAGCATAACCTTGTTTTATGTGTGTTTCTGTTTAAAGATACCTTATTTCTAATTTTTTTTTCTTCAAATAAATTTTTTTTTAAGTAGGCTCCATGCACAATGTGGAGCCCAAAGCGGGGCTTGAACTCACAACTCTGAGATCAAGACTGGAGTTGAGATCAAGAGTTGGACACTTAACCAACTGAGCCATCCAGGCACCCCTAAAGACACTTTATTTAATATATATTGTTAATTCATTAGTATTGAACTCATGGCCAATAGCGCTTGTCTGGTTGAAGCTTATCTGAGACATGTGTTTTCTCTGTAAGTCACATCACATCCTGCCCTCACTTAATAACACTAGACCACACTTCTGCATTATGCTTAGGAGCCATTTTAAACAGTGAACCAAAAGCACAAAATGTGAAAGATGTAGCACTAAATAAACAGGAAATAAAACACCTGTCTACAGTATGAAAATTGAAACAAGAAAGCAGAGTGTTGCCTCATTCAACCTCAGCTGGGAATGTGCATAGTGAAGGACTCAAAAATTTTGCCTCTCTGTACATGTCCACAAATGACCCATGAAAATACTGCAAGTATCGCTGTGTGGGTTACAAATAAATTAAAGTGAATAGGTGAATTTGTAAGTACAGAGTCTGTCAATGAAGACTGACTGTACTACCAGAATACATTGATTAAACACTAGAGCTTTTGCTTATTTCCAAGTAGAGACTATATGATGACCTTCTTCACAGCACAATTCTGACTTTGGAGTCCATTCTTTAATTTGTACAGCACATCTTTCTGGCAAAGGATCACCTTTACTTCCTTGGAACTCTTTGCATAAGTAATTGCCGCTCACTAGAGGTTGTCTGATTGCTGGGAGTGGGATGGTACATTTTCCCCAAAGACACAAAACTGGTTTGCTCTGATATGTGAAGGCTGGGCAATCATTTAGACTCCATTGCCAGCTAGGTGAAGTCTCCCACTGCCACCCCCACTCCCACCCAATGTTTATGATTTAAAGGTGGCCTCAGCAAAATCACAATTAACTCATGTTAGGCATCTTTGCCTATATGAAGAGGATTTTTTATCACTGTCTTAAAATGCCATTCTTTTGAGGTAAATCTTGCCCTCTTTGGGTCATATCTTCACTTACATTTTACTTTGCAAGCGGCTGCTCAGAAGTTCATTTTTGCTGTTTTCTTATCCATTCCCTCTGGTTGCAAAGAATGGATGAAGAACTCTAAAACATTATTGTTACCCTTTCACACAAGCCAGAGGCAGACACACATGTGTTTTAGAAGTCAGGAAAAGGGGTAAATCAGGAATTTAGAGTATAAAGGGAAGACTAAGCTTGGCAAAATTTCAGATAATGAGTGATGAGAAGAGGCTCTGGAACTTCGTAGTGTGTCTCACTACAATTGAGCTTGGAGTTGGTTCCAACAGGATTGGAATCTCAGCTCTGTTGTTTATTCTTGCTACCATCCTAATGGAACTGGATAACTGCGTTTAGAGCGGTTCCCTCTTCTGGGAAATGGGGACCATGATACAAACCTCCAGGAATGTCTGTGAGGACTAAATGAGATAATGTTATGTAAAGTGCTGAGGTTGAAGTCTGGCAGAAATTACTATGAAAACGGGAAGTGGTAATTGTTGCTTTTGTTACAATTTTCTAGATTCCTAACTAGCCATCTGCCCTGACGTCTGGGTAATACATATTCATAGAAACATGGAAGACTGGAGTTGAAAGACCTGCTCTAGGGCAACTTCCACAATGTGCAGAGGAGAATATTGGCCGAACAGGATTAACCAGTGTAGCATTCCACAGCTAGTAAGGGCAGAATCAAAAGGAGAATGCAGCTCTCTGAAGTCCAGTTCACAACTATTTGGTAAAGTCCTTTGTGCCCACATTTCCCTTCTAGAACCTCCTTCTACAACTTTCATCTCTCTCCCACCCCTTCTTCCTTACCCAATAACCCAGTAACCATTGCTCTGTGGACTGTTATCTTCTTTGGCAGAAAGACTTGCTGCTAGTAGCAACAGCCAAGTAGAGTATTTTATTTTATTTTATTTTATTTATTTTATTTTTTAAAAGATTTTATTTATTTATTTGAGAGAGAGAATGAGAGAGAGAGCATGAGAGGGGGAGGGTCAGAAGGAGAAGCAGACCCCTGCTGAGCAGGGAGCCCGATGTGGGACTCGATCCTGGGACTCCAGGATCATGACCTGAGCTGAAGGCAGTCGCTTAACCAACTGAGCCACCCAGGCGCCCCAAGTAGAGTATTTTAGAGCAGGAATCACTGAGCATAATTTCTTCTTATTTTTTGACTTTATATATAAATATAAATATCTATCCATATATATATATATATCGCTATGAACAGATCATACTCACAGTATATAAATGTAATAAAAAGCAAAAAGGATCACAGAAGCTACAGAAGGAATGCTCTTTTAAAAAGAGATCAGTTATTTTGTAGTTCTCTGCAGTAATTTGCAAGATGCTCCTTTGGAAAAGCCCACAGGGAAATGCCACCCGAGATATATACCCCAAAACTTATAAGTGATCATGCAATGATGGGACAAGAGAACTGGGCTGGACAAACTGGATGGGGCTGGTTAATTTCCACCAAACCTGTCTTACTGAGTGGAGGCATAAAGTGGGCTGTTTCAGGAGCCAACAACCTTCCATTGGTGTGGAGCTATAGGGTGGGAGATGAGACAAGGTAATCCTCCGGGAGCTCTTGCAGGAACTGGGCAGGGCCACACCATGATGGATTATGCGGCATTTAAGTAAGAGGTTATATCCAGCAGGACATGGTATTTCTAAAACAGGGCATGATGTGCATATGAGTCCTGGAGGTGAAGATGAGGTCAGAGTCTGGAGTGTGTGACAGTCACACGAGAGAGGGGTGTACTGTTGTGGGGTTTCAGCTAAGGGAGCTGGGTACCCCACATGGCTGCAGAAGCACCAAGATAGAGCCAGCATCACAGGTCAGGCTGGGCCCATCTCTGCTCAGCTGAATTGGGTTACACAAGCAGGTATTAAAATTTGGAAGTGGTTAGGCAGGCCTGGAAGGATTGGTGCACCCTCACCTATTTTATCACATGAGAGATTAATCTTTGCTACAAATTTTTCATAATTATTCATAATTAACCTTGAGCAAATAACAGTATTTCTTAGTGGGTATTGGAAGATCTGTGGGGCAGATCCTCCTATTTCTCTATGATGTGTCCCACTCACTCTTATTTCTCAACCATTTTTGTCCTCTTTCTACTCATATGCAACTGAACTGATAAGCCACAAAAGCTGGCATAAGACGTAACTTCATCAGAATATCCTTCCTGCAAAAGATCTGGAAGCGTATTTAATCTGCCAAGGTAATAGGTTTAAGTGAAAACAGCTGATTTATCCAGCCCACTAAGCTATTCTATTTGCATTTTATATTGAACATGCCTCTAATATTTTCTTTGTTAGATGAAATTGACATTTCCATACGATGGTGAATGCTAAATTGTGAATAGCTTTCATCAGGTTTTGCTTCAGCAATTCCATCATTCTATAGGCATAGAAAAAGATCAAAATGAACACACATAAGCATCCAACGCATTGCTTCTTTTGGTATAGTCTGTTCAGTGGCTTAATTTGGATTTATGCAGCATCTCACTTATCCAGAATCCAACTATTCAGCAGCTATCTTACTTACCTGGATTTAATTGAAAGTAAAAGCCCTACAAAAGACAGAGAAGTTGTTGCTGAAGTGACATGTATGGAAGTTGAGGAATGTCAGTCCCTCAAACATTCAGTCTCAGCTGGATGTGAGGCCCCCTCCCCGTACCAGGTTTGAATGGTACACTGATGGGCAGGAGCCCTTGGAGGTCATGGCATCATGCAGGGCTGCCCTCCTTTAAAAGGAAAAATTGTGCAAGCAGGATATGGGCTCTTAGATCTTTTTTAGCATAGGATACTCATGAAGGCTATCTTGGGTATGTTGGCCCCTGAGAGGAATGGGAAATGGCACCGCTGGTCCAATAATATTTGATGCTTCTAGATCTGAAATTCTTCTTGGTGTCTAGGACATCTCCTCAATTCAGCTGCCACTTATTTAGAGGGTACCCGAGAATATCTGAACTGAGAATGGAGGACAGAGAGCTCCTCCACCTGCCTGCCATTCATAATTAACAGGAAACATCTCCTGTCATACCAACAGAGCTCTAAAATTTAATAGCAGCATCCGCAGGGAATTCCACACCCCCAGGTGTGGCTGGCAGCATACTTGAGTGGCAGATGAAGAAATCTTCTAGAAAATTATTTGTCCTGAAGAGAAGGTCAGGCATATAAACTTGACTCAAGAAGAATGACAGGGTAATAAATAGAGTGGGCAGATGTGGGGTACAGGGTATCTTCCACTGTGAAGATGATCCCTCATTCCTCCTTCTTCCTGGCCAAAGCCCAGGACACAGGTCTGAGTCTTGGTGACAAGTAAAAAGCTCAGGAGCTAGTTTCATACAGAGCCTTTTTGAGTGGTGGGACATGGGAGCCAGGAGCGCTTGGGGACCAAGGCAACGGAGTGCAGAACAACAGTGAGACGTTTCAACCTGAAGCAGACATGGGTGCTCCTGCCGTATCAGTCCCAGCTTCAACAGATTCCCCCTAGTGACTGGCATCATGATCTGGGATATCCCCAGCTTTGGCAGCAGGGAGAAGCTGGCAGACAGCGATGCCACCGGCTTTGGGAATGGCTGGAGGCAGTGCTTTTGCTTGGACAGCAGCCACGTACCCTCATGGCAGCTGTGACAGTGGCAGGATGAGGCACACTCACAGAGACTGCTATGTGGCAGAGGACTCGGAGATAGGGACAGAGAGGACGACACACATGAAGTCCCCGCACTGGGTTACTTCCCAGAGTACGTGAGGGAGGTTTTGAGTGAGAATGGAGGTTCTACAATTATAGGTCGCTGTCAAAGCCGTGCACGTGGGCATGACCCTAGTTCTACACGGGCATGGCCTGAAATTGGTTATCTCAGCAACCTCTGCCTGGAAACCCTCTGAAGAAAGGATGGGTGCCAGAAGTGGTCAAACTCTATTCTCTTGGGCATGATAACTGATTTAGAAGCTTCTGTCTCTGTTTCCCCCAGAGCTAACAGCAGTTACTCTATTGTTCTTTAACTGTTAATTTACTCGTCTGTCTCCTCTTGTGAGCTGTAAGCTCATTGAGGAAAGGGACTATATTTTATTCATCTGTAGATTCCCACTACTCAACACTGTGTCAGGCAAATAGGAGACACTGAATCAATGTTTGTTGGATGAATAAATACATGAATAGATCAAGAGATGTCCCAAATGAGAAGGCCATCTGAGATAAGGTTATGTAAATAAGTGAGGATTGTATCCCAGGACATTGTGTGGAAAGAAGAAGACCCCATTTAGAGCCTTACAAGGGCTGAAGGGATTTGAGGGGAATATGTACACTCCAAAGCTGGCTTCTATATGGGCTCTTTCAGAACCTCCTAGAACTTCCTTAGATTATAGTCCCTAATGGTGATCTAACTATTCCAAAACAAGTCACCACAACTCTGCAATAATCAGAGAGGGTGTCAGTCCCATACCCCAATACTTTAAGGTCTTGATAATTAAATAGGTTAAAGAGTAAGAAGAGGGGTGCCTGGGTGGCTCAGTCGTTAAGTGTCTGCCTTCAGCTCAGGTCGTGATCCAGGGTCCTGGGATCGAGCCCTGCATTGGGCTCCCTGCTCAGCAGGAAGCCTGCTTCTCCCTCTCCCACTCCCCCTGCTTGTGTTCCCTCTCTCGCTGTCCCTCTGTCAAAAAATAAATAAAATCTTTTTTTTTTTTTTTTTTTTTAAAGAGAAGAGTAAGGGCCCTACAACGTGAGAAGAAATGGCAGATGCATTTGTGCTGCCTTTAGATCCATGGACTTCAAGAGGGTTTGACCCTTGGCCTCAGACCATGACTGCATATACTCCAGTGAGATACAGACCTCAGGTAGCTGTGGGTGGCAGACACTGTCATAGCATAAGACCACTCCCTGTCTCCTTTTCTGAAAATGTAGCGAGAAGATCCACTCCCCTGTGAGCAGTCCCAGGCTGCTCAGCCAAGGTTCTGTAAGAGGGGCATCTTGGCCAAGTGCCCTTCAGTGGCTTGTAGGTGGCTATTAGTCTCTTGATTCCAAGCCCCAGAGTTGTGACATTCTAGGAGGGAGCTGATCCACAGTGGTCCATGGAGGTCCCAGAAGTAAAGTGTCCTGAATACCAGGGCCTGATGGTGATCACTGGGCCCTGGCTTCCTCCCCATGGCCAGGGGCTTGGAGGAAGGAGCCTTAACCAATGAAGGGCTCCTAAGTCACAGATTTATGAGTGTGTATTTCCAAGCAGGATTTCCCCACCCAGGTCTGGAGCTATGAGCACAGGGCTCAGGAGTCTGGAGGCAAATGGATTGGGAATACAGAATCTAGGCTGATTGGCTCCTTAAGTAGCCAGCTGGGTCACAACCACCCATTGAGCCCTGAGATGCTGTGGGTAGGGGAAGGCTTTAGGAAGCAGCTTGATTATGCTTCCTATGAGGGCAGGGGGAGGTGTTTCCCAGCTATATGGATCTCAGTCTCTTGATTAATCTCTACTTACTGTTAATTCTACCTTATTTATTTAAGAGATTGAGAGAGAGAGCCATAGCAACACGTTTTCCTTTTAAATGTTTGCATTTTTTTAAAGTTTATTTACTAAAGTAAATTTTTTAAGTACTCTCTACACCCAATGTGGGGCTCGAACTCATGACCCCAGATTAAGAGTCACATGCTCTTCTGACTGAGCCAGCCAGGCGCTCCTAAATGCTTGTATTTTAAAACAAGTCTATATACTCTTTGGGTATGACTTTCTTAAAATAAGCAATAATTTGAGGTATAGTTTTCCACTCTTAGAACTTTCAACTGCCTTCAGTTCCTAGATAATTAAGTTACACACAAACTAGTAATTCTAAAATGGTTCCTTTGTTTTTGACTCGTCAAGAAACTGAGGGTTATAGACATTTTCATGATATAATATTTAGTGTTTTCAGAATGGAAATATCCCTTTATACTAAGTTGACATATGTGCGTATTTGCTTCAGGTTTTCCTTCACAAAGTGTGAATGTTTGTGTGTAGATATATATGTGTATTTTAGTCTGTGTATATATATATGCATGTGTGTTTGTATGTGTGTGCACACACATAGGTACGTAGACTGTGTATAGACGGTGTCTGTGTGTATATTTTTATGTGGAGAGAGTGTGTGTGTGTGTGTGTGTGTGTGTGTGTGTGGCTATAATAGGCATCTACTCCATGTGGAGTATGCACTAGAACAAAGTGTCTGTTTTTCTGGACCACCTAAGGGCCAAGATCTTGTATTCCATCCTTCCATTGAAAGAGAGTTTTTAAAAAAACTGAAAACCCCATTTTCATTCCAAAAGGTTGAGTAGAATATTGCTTTAGAAATAATTTTAGTCATTTAAATTTAAGGCCCTGAAAAAATTCCCATCCATGGTTCGAATCTATTCTCTGGCCCAGAGCCCAAAGCATTTTCATTAGATTTGAGAATTGGATACAATTTCATTTACTTTAAGCTTTTGCTGCTCAGAATTTTGTTCTTCAGAGACAAGCTAACAAGTGTCGATGGCCATGTTGGCCTCAATAATAGTTCTCCTTTCCTTGAATGATCTATTTCAGTTGCATTATTATCATTTAAAGATGGCCTTGTGCTTACAGACACAGTCTCAGTGAATGCACCAAGAATGCTGATATTTCCTCTATGCGGTTTGGCCTCTCCAGTTGATAACTTGTTTGGAGAAAACACCCTTATTTTCCATGAAGTCATTTGCAAAAGAGAGACTAAAGACTTCTATTTCATATTATATTCTTGTTCTTACTAAAGGAGATTTCATCCTATTAACTATACTGAGACTTTTTAAAAAGTTTTAAGCATTAATTAATGAAAATTTTATTGTGGTCTTTTCAATAAATATATCTGACATATCAGTAAGAAAAAAAGACAGATAGCCCACCAAAAATGGGCAGACGACTGGAATAGAGACTTCACACAAAAAAAGAAACCCAAATGGCCAATCAGTGCTCAAATTCATTGGAATTAAGGAAATGCAAAACAAGATGCAATGAGAGACCCCTTCTATACCCCCTGACTTGGCAAAAACTGAAGTCTGGCAATAACAAGTGTTGGTATGGGTGCGACAGAACAATGGGACACTCATACACTGCTGGTGGAAACGTAAAGATACTACTATGGAAAGTAGTTTTGCATTAATTAGTGAAGCTGAACAGATGCATGCTCCTCGACGCCCCCCCCCAATAACTTAAGCAGTGGCTCTCAAAGTGCGGTCCCTATTCTTGGCTGGTAGCATCAGCATCACCTGGGAACTTCTTAGAAATGTAAACTCTCAAATGCTACCCATGTTCCACTGAATCAGACACTCTGAGGGTGGAGCCTTGTCATCTGTGAACCTGCTGGGGAAGGTGATGAGCTCTCAAGTAGAAGTACCGCCTGAGAGAAATCTGTGAGCATGGGCATAGGGCACATGACAAAATGTTCACAGCAGCAAACACGGATTCATCAGCAGGAATACTTTGCATTCTATTTACGTAATGGAATATTAGACTGTAAAGAAAATGAATGCATCCCACGGATAAAGCTTATAGTCACCATGTTGAAGAAAAGAAACAAGACACAAATGAAAAAAAAAAAAAACAAACCCTGAAGAAAAGCAAGGAAGTGATGACCATAAAATCCAGGAAAATGGTTATCAATATCGAAGAAGGAGGTATGATCAAGAAGGAACTTGCAGTGGGGGGCTGGAGTTTCTGAGGGGCTGGCAGTGTCCCATGCTTTGATGTGGGAAGTGGTTACATATTCATTTGCTTTATGATTATACTATACACTATATATATGTGCTCTTCCAAATATATATTACATCTTACAGTAAAAATAAACTTTCGTGTCTACCAAAGCTTGCAATGTTGCTACCAAAATCAAATTTAACCAAATTATAACCTGCCTACATTGCTTTGTAAGTCTGCTGGATTCTCCTTCCCATTATAAGAAGGTCTTCCATAGCATCACTACTCCTGTTCTTATTCTTTTTTTTTTTTTTTCTCTTCCAGCTAGGGAAAGAGAGTTGGGGACAGACTCTAAGACAATCATTTATATCAGCCAGAGTCATCATCCCTTCCTCTCCCTAAATATGCAGAGAAGTCCAAAAGCAACCGGGATTCTCAGTAAGTGAGGGTGATATTACCTACATGAATCTAAGGTTCTGTTGTGACTTTGCTGTTAATTTGCAGCCTTCTTTAGTGATTGTTGTTAGACTCAATTCACGCACAGTTAGATGGGAAGAAACAACACACTCGATCTTTTAAGTATAAGAATAATAACATAGGTGCTGGTTGGCTCATACTTGAGTTTTCTAAGTTTAAAGCAGAAGGTTCTTTTCAAATAATTTTGAAGTAAGGTCCTTATTTTTCTTGTGCTTCAATTAAGACAGCTGTACTTTGCCCACAGGTCTATGATGATTGCATTGATAGCCATTTACCCTTTCATGGATAATATCATTCTTTCATCAACAGTAATGATCATGTGCGTACTAACATATAAAAAATATAGCTACACATCATGATAAAACATACCAAGTGCAGTGCTTGTACATAGTAGATGCCCAATGGACACTAAACTGACATACACAGATCTGTCATATATAAAACATATCTAAAATAAAACTATTATTATAAATTGCTACACATTTTAGCTATCTCATTTTTCTGGTGTGTGTATTTACTTTTTTATTGTGTGAAAAAATATATATATATACACATACATATATATATATAACATAAAATTTGCCACTTTTAGTGTACAATTCAATGGCATTAATTATACTTGCTATGTTGTACAACCATCTAGCTGCCTGGTTTTAACCCTCATTTCAATGTCTTTGTTAGAATTGACTTTCATATTTCGAATTGCTTTTTTAAAACTTCCTCTAATACAGCCCCTCCCTCTTCCTATGTTTTATCTTTTACCATCTTTGCCAGGTCCTTAGTCTCATTTACAGCCTAATCATATGTGTTATCTCATATGTGGGGGACCAGATTTCTGTGTCAACAGGACTTTCTTTCCTTCTTCAGTTCAGCTTACCGTTGTCCAGTACTGTAAGCTGCTACATTAAACTATGGAGAGCTACAAGTTAAAAAAAAATCCATTCTTACTCGGAAAAATGCAGACTCTTGGTTTCAGGATCCTCTGGGACCCATCATGGGTTATCTAAAGTACCAAAAATTATTAGCCTGATGTCTTAGTGGAAGTACTCAGGATATTAATTCACCAGTTGTGTATAATTCCCAAGTTAGTCTCTTGTGCCAAACAGTGACTAATTAAGCTGTGGATAATGTCATGCCGCAAGCATGATAAAACAATAATGATGATGGTAATAACAATAGCTAACACTGAGCGCTGTTAGGTGCCAAGCATGGTTCTAAGGCTGTTACGTGCATTACTTGAGGTAGTCATCATAATAATCCTATGGCACATATACAATTATTAGCCTATTTTATAGATGAAGAAACCAAGACTCAGAGAGGTAAATTACATGTGCAAAGGTTATAAGATTTGAAACCAAGCAAATGGATCCCAGAGCCTTACTCTTAGTCACCACACTATTTAAGAGAAGAACCCAACAGAATGCTTTACTCTTGTGTCCCTTCTAGGAGGCTGGTTGCTCCAGGTGAAAACATAGAGAAATAGGTTAGGAACAAGAATAACACACACACACACACACACACACACACACACACACACACACCTTTATTTCTTTGGGGTTCAGTGAGGGGTGGGGCACGGAGCTGGGAGAATTAGCCTGTTAGTAATCAGTTAATAAGTGCTAAAATAAAGGCATTCGGAAAAAAATACCATGGTAGTTTAGTTGGTAGAAGATTATTTTTAGCTACTAGGCAGGAAGGAGTTGAGTACACAATGTAGAGCCATCAAAGATTCTGCAGCACAAAAGGAATATAATGAAAGCTATGCTTTTAGGAAAATAAAACTGCCATCAGTGACTATTATGGCCTGGAAGGAGGAAAGACTCAAGGTGGAAAGGCCACTTTAGAGATGTCTGTAGGAACCTACAGGACAGGTAGTGAAGGCTGGAACGAGGGCAGCGACCATGGGCATGGAGAGTCTGGGAGAGGCTCTGTAGAGGAAGGCCAGAGGGATGGATATGAAGGGTCAAGTTGACTAAGATTCCAATCCAGGTGAGTGACAGAATGGAGTCTCATGAAGAGAAACGGGAGAGCTGGGAGGAGAAGAGTGTCTGGGAGGGAAATGCAGGCACAGAATTTGAAGCTCTGGCAAGATGCATAGGGACATTGTTGAGGAACTTGAGTATGACAGGGAAGTTAGAGTGGGGACCTAGAGTTTCTGCAGAGCATGGAGAGTCAAAATCATGGAAATGGAGGGGAATGTCAAGGGAGAATGTAGAATCAAATCAAGAGTGATAAAGACAGAATCCTGGGGGAACATTTACATTTAGAGGCAATAAGAAGTCAGAAAGGATAAAGTCAGACAGATAGGAAGAGAATTGAGAACAGCATGGCCTAGAAGCCAAAGGAAGAGAATGTCTGGAGAATGAGGGGGTGACAGACAAGGTGAAAGATCATGGAAGGCAAGATGAGGCATTGGAGGAGAAGGGCCTTTCCTCCTTCAACACTTAAAGAAAGGAGGGGAGGATGAAGAAAGCTATAGATGTGGAGATGGTGAGAGGAGGAGCCCTTAGGGAGCTCATGGGGGAAAGCCATCTGGCAAACAGCCAGAGCATGGGCAGCATGGAAGTACTCGATCAAAGCGCAACAGGGTTGCAATAAACACAGTGAGCAATGTGACATGGAGTCAACAGGAGAAGGACAATGAAAGATACTGGGGGAAATGAGGGCCACCTGATTTTGGATGACACATATGGTGGATGAACTGGCTCAGTTCTATGACTTTTTTTAAAACTGCACTGAATAGGCAGGGAGCGTATATGTAGAAGCAGCAGCTGGTGGAGTTCACTCTGGTTTGGGAATTAGAGTATGTGTCCCACTGAGGGACAAGGGGTCGAGGTCACTAAGGACTGGATAGAAAGACCAGAGGACTGAGAGAAAAACATTGGCTGGTATGATGGCCTTGGAGGCTCAGCTCTCCCTTTAAGAGAACCTGCTCTGGAAGCATAACTGACTGACAGCCTCCAGTAGTCTTTGCACTTTTGGATTCATCCAATATTCGTCCCAGGCCAGGCTGCTTCCAGGCTGCTCCAGTGAGGACTAAACTGGGTGGAGGTACTAAAATGGGCCACCCTTCCCCAAGTGGGACTCTTGTCACAGTTAAGTTTGCTTGGCGACTCCTCGTTGGCTTGGGTGAAATTTTTCTCTGACCTTTTCTCTGCAGTCTGAGGCTCTTCCTCCCCAATCCCTCCTCCCTTTCTCCTTTCACAGGTATTAGAACTGCGTGGCAGTTTGAAGATTCTTCCTGCCTGACTCCCTCTCACTTTATGTTTCCCAGGCATTTCCCCCAATAAATCTCTCACATGTCTAATTCTATTTTAGTTTCTGCTTTTTTGGAAGTCCTGAATGGACACATTTGGGCTTGCTATTATTAGTGGAGGGCCCAGTGAATGGAAGATGTAGGCAATGAGGTAGCTACAAAGATGTGTAGATGATGTTCATGTGATTCTTTTTTGAATTATAGACTCACAGGAAGATGCAAAAATAGTACAGAGATTTCCCCTGTACCCTTCACCCTGCTTTCTCCAGTGATAACATCTTATGTAATTAAAACCAAGAAATTGATATTGATATAATATTGTTAACAAGTTCACATGAGTTGGGGTAATCTATTTCTCATTATGCTTCTGTCCACATCATAGATATATTGATCTCATCTCCATTGCAAAAGGCCACTTACATAACAGTTCCCTTCCAAGTCAACCAGCTCTATAACCATAAGGTTTGTAAATGCATAAATAAAGTCATTAGGTGGAGGGACAAATGGGAAATGACATATGTCCACTGAGAAGAGAGCTCCCCATCCATCCATCCATCCATCCATCCATCCATCCATGTTTGCCAAGCTTTTCCTAAGTTTCAGGAACCATATGCTGCATCTACTGCATTAGGATCCTGATATCAAAATGGTAGCAGCAGCTACCACACCTCTGTCTGGATTAAGATGCAACGAGGAACACAGATATATAGTTGTTTTCTGGGCAAAGGATATCCAGATCTGTCCTGTGATCATTTTCACCTAGGCAGTAATTCAACTGGTAGCAACCATATGCTCAACAGCCAGGATCATGCCTTTTTATGAGTCATTGTAAAGCGCCAAGTGCATTGACATATACTTCATAAATGCAAAATAATAACAAGTCAGTGAACCTAGAAGTATTGGATTCAGTATTCGAGACATTAAATCCAACTTATGCTGTTCTAGAAGCAAGACAAACAAATAAATCAACCCCAAATCAAATAAAGCCCACATCCATCCCCGGCCAGCAGTGGGTGTTGTCTGGAATGCCCTTTATGGGCGAGTGGTTCTCTCACGAAGGGGCACTTGTTAGTATTTTACCTGACACATCACATCCAATGCCTTGCCTGTGATTTGGGAGGAGAGTTTTATATCTGACCCACAGCAGACAGCAGGAACACTATGTTCTTAAAGCTCCACTTCCCTTTCTTTGATGCCAGAAAATAGTATCTGGTGAAGCTCTGGAGCAGAACAACAGTCACCCCACTGAGCAATTAGACTGGTCCTGGTGGGAAGTCTCTGCAGGCAGTACTGGGAGACACTATTTGTATTTCAAAGCCAGGATTTAGTTGTCCTTTAAGATAGAAGTCTCTTCAGGGCTGCCTGTGACTCCTTGAGGGTTTAGGCACACAACCTAGAAAGCCTGAAATGCCACGGATACCGTTCTGGCAACTGTGAAAAGCACAGTCGAATGCTTTTCTGATTCACAGTCCAGAGCTTTGAGCATGGTCTGGTGCTGTCTGATTTGGGATCTCTGGGCACAGCCCCTTCTCTGCAGAAGTCTGCCATCTTGGTTCCACACACAAACATGATTGACCTCCATCCACATCCCCTTAGTCACTTCACAGTGATGACATCCTTGGGGGCAAAGCCCAACCCCCCAGAGCAAAAGACTGATGGCAAAGCCACTGTAAGATGAGAAGGCAATAACTCTGACATCTCTGGGAGTGACACACACAAACAAGATCCCATTTTGAATAGACTCTAGAGGAGATGCTATCCTTTAATGGTCATTTCCAAAAGGATTTTACTCTCATTCAGTGGCAGCCAAGGGGAGGAGAGGCAAGGAGCCCATGCAAGATACCTAGATCTGGCCAATGAAGTGTTGAGGGGAGGACTGAGCCAAAGGGGAAGGTACAGAGCCAAGAAGCAAAAGGTAAAACAGCCATCCTAACAAGCCGACCTTGTTAATTCCTTTATGAATACAAGTGATTCCAGCCGGTTGCTGCCTTGCCCAGACCCAGCTCATCACACCCCACGTAAACAGAATGATGCTTACAGTGGTTAGGACAGTGGTTCTCAAACATTACTGTGCATCCAGTTTACCTGAGGAGTTTCTTAAAAAGGCAGATTTCTGCTCTTCAGCCTCAGAGATTCTGACTTGGTAGGTCTGGGATGGGACTTGAGAAATCTACATTTTTAGCAAGCACTCCAGTGATAGACGCAGATGTATTGCCCATCATATTTTGAAGTAACTGCCTTTCAATATTCCTGAGGGTGTGATATTAAGAAGTAAACAAGAAATACTTTCCAAATAATCCAGCCCAAACCTCTCATTTTGCAGATGAGGAAACTGAGAGCTTAGGTAACCTTCTCAAGGTCACTCAGCCAGTTAAATGTGGAAAGTCAGGACTAGAAGCAAAGACTAGTTACTGTGCCTTTTGCATTTACTATACCGTATGGTTTGTGGAAACTCCTCTCCTTTAGGTCCAGTTGGATATATACATACATAAGTAGAAACTGGAATATGTCTGGATTATTTCAAAATATTTTATATCCTTTGAAGCAATTGGTAAGAGCTTCAGCGTTGCCAAAGCAAACATTCAGAAAGAAATGGTACTTACCCTCTTGAAAATCAATGGTGAAGAAGATGACAGAAGGGACTCATAGTTGTCCTCTGAACAACCACAATGTCTGGGTTCCCCCAAATCAGTGCCTGGGATAAAACAAAGAGTAAATAGTTGTAAGAAACTGTATTTATTCCTGATGTTGCATTAACATAATAAGTACTTTTCCATAAATTGTGCTAGAATCCAATGAGATTTAAGTGTCATAATTATGCTCTTCATCTTTAGGTTAATTTTTCACTTCACTTTGTGTGGCCATGGTAAATTGAAGCTGAAGGGTTCTGTGTCTCAGCAAATTCTGGATGTGTCTTGACAAGGGCCACTGGAAGATTTGTCCATTGCTGTTTGAAGATCCCTCTGATACGGGCTACCAGGCTCTGAGAACTTCCCACTCACTTGTTTTCTGGTTCTTCTCTTTATATATGAAAGTGAAACTGAGTAGACCCTCATTTCATATGAATGGGGAATCAAAGAAATTATGCCAAGGGTCATGACTAGATCTTCACAATTTAAGAGGTTGCCCTCATTCATTGACTTGTTCATTCATTCATTCAATAAATATTTATGAAGACCTTTTATATGCCAGGCCCTTGTTCTGCTCAGTAGTATATTTTTACCCAGTGGGAAGCTGATTGGCTAGAATGAGGGTAAATACCCATCACCAGTTATGCAAGTCATTTAATAGAAAGGCTGTGGTCTTATAATATCATGTGTTGTAGAGGCAAGAGCACTCAACTGGGAATCAGGAGGTCCAGTTTAAATTCGGGCCACTTTGACAGAGCAGAATTTCTCAACCTTGACACTACTGAAATTTGGAGCCAAATAATTCTTTGCTGTGGGAGACCTATCCTGTGCATCATAGGATGTTTAGCATCATCTCTGGCCTCTACTTATTAGATGCCATTAGTGTCTCCTAGTTGTGGCAATGAGACATGTCTCTAGATATTGCCACCGCCAAATGTCTCCTGTTGGGGGGGAGGGAGGCAAAAATTGTCCCCAGTTGAGAATTACTGGATCTACTAACTACTAGTTTTGAGCACCTATTAGTGCATTGTGGTAGAGCTTTATATACATCACATTCAGTCTTGAAACCAGCATTTCAAAGTAAGCAATACTATCCCCCATTTTACACATGGTGAAATTGAAGTCCACAGATGTTAAGCAAACAACCCAATAATATACAACTGGCAAGCGTTAGAGATTTGAACCCAGGATTTTGAATCTTAAGGCTCATGTTCATTGTTCCCTACTTTTTTCTTTTGCTATGACATATTTTAAACACTCAAAAAAACCAAAGAGAATAATCTAAAAACACCGATGTACTTAGTACTCTGAATTTAACAAATGGTAATATTTTTGTCATATTTACTTTATATCTTTTTTTTTTAGCAATAAAGTGTTACAAATACAGATGAATCCCCCTTTTAGACATTTTCACTCTGTTCCTCTCACTTCCTTTCCCCCAAATAACCATTCTATTGAAGCTAGTACCATACACTCCCTGGGAAAGATTTCATACTCCTTTTACACGTATGTATGTTCACAAACCATACATAGCATTCCAAAAAATGCACAGAAAGGGTACATCTCCTTCTGCAATTTGCTTTCTTTACTCAACATTATGTTTTTGAGTTTTTTTCTATGTTAAAACTGTAGTTCTAATACTTTTATTTTAATTACAGTATTGTAGGAAACGGCCACAATGTGTTCAACCATTCCCCTCTTGGTGGGCATTTAGTTTGTCTCCCATTGTTACTATCACAAAGGGCATGGCTGGGAATGCAGCTGAGTATGTGTAAGTTTCTCTAGGACACATATCTCAAAATCTCTAGGATTGCTGGGTTGCAGGCTGCACACATCTTCAACTGTATTAAATATTGCCAAATCGCTCCACCAAATGATTGCACTAAATTACACGCCCTCCAACAGACTGTAAGAGTTTTCATTTCTTTACATCCCTGCCAATGCTCAGTATTTTCAAACCTTATGTTTGCCAGCCTGATTAGGGAGAAATAGCATATAATTATTATTTCAAAACCTTGTGTTCTTAACCACTCCTCTTACTGTCTACACTGCTGGAAGCTTCAGTTATGTAAAACGGAGAAAATACCTTTGCCTACTCATATGAGTCGTAATAAATTCTTCTGGTGTAGTATGTGAGTATATTTTGTAAATATCAAGTGCCACTTTCGTGCATTGCTGGTGGTGGGAGAGAGTATTTGCAGTTTCGATAGCAGGCAATTTGACAAAATCTACCAAAATTTCAAATGCACATGTATTTCTTTTAACTTAAAAAAATCTCAGAATTACACAAAACTCACAAAAAGAGTGAAAAGAATTCTTGGTGGGACCCAGATTGTCAAAAATGTTAATGTTTTAAAATATTTGCACTAGGGACGCCTGGGTGGCCCAGTCAGTTAAGCGGCTGCCTTCAGCTCGGGTCATGATCCCAGGGTCCTGGGATTGAGTCCCACATCGGGCTCCCTGCTCAGTGGGGAGCCTGCTTCTCCCTCTGCCTGCCACTCCCCCTTCTTGTACTCTCTCTCTCTCTCTCTAGCAAATAAATAAATAAAATCTTAAAAAAATAAAATAAAATAAAATATTTGCACTATAATTCTCAATCTCTTTCTCCTTCTCTTCCCTCCTCCTTCTTTCATCCTGTATATATATCTATAAACATCTGTAAGTGTACACACATATATATTATCTTTCCAAAATGATTTAGCATAAATACAAACAGTTTTATGATACTTTTATGATTTAACTTCTCTGTGATATGGCTATAATATTAACCTAAAATCCAGAGGAAAGGAAATTGAGGCAAGAGTGAAAACATAAAAAGTGCCAAGCTACTATGACTTAGTCATGACACATTCTCACATTAATGTGAATTTAAGAAATATCTGTTGAATGAAAGGACACAGGTGGATGGACGGATGGATGGATGGATAAAATTATACGAAAAGGAAGATGAGAGGAGAATTACGTTTAACCCTTGAGTTTGAGGAAAAGAACTTTTAAAAATACAGGAATACATTAAGGAACAGTCCTAAGGTAAATAAGCTTTAATGCACTGTTGTTATTCAACACTTTATGTAAGAATTGTGATGCTTCAGGCAGGCCACACAGCCTAGCAGTTAAGACGATGGGTTTTGGAGTCAGGGAACTGTGTTCATATTCTGACTCTGCTACACTAGCTCTGTGACATGGGGCAAGTTATTTAACCAATTTGTGCCTCAGTTGCCTATCCTGTAAGCTGGGACTCCTAGGATAGCTGTGAGGATTACATGTCATGAGTTATTACCTGTAAAGCACTTAAAACTGTGCTGACACATGATATACTCAACAGATATAAGCTATAATTTGTTTTTATCTTTATTTTATTATGGTAAGGCCATTTAATATGAGGTCTACTCTCTTAACAAAATTTTAAGGGTACAATAGATACATTTTATTGTTTACTATAGTCACAGTGTTGCATAGTGGATCTCTAAAATGTATTCATCCTGTATGAGGGAAACATTACACTCACTGATTTGCAAGTCCTCATGGCGACTACCATTATATTCTCTGCTCCTATGAGTTTGACTACTTTAGACACCTCATATAAGTGGAATCATGGCAGTATTTGTTCCTTCTGTGACTGGCTTATTTCACTTAGTATCATGTCTTCTAGATTTATCCATGTTGCTGCATATTGCAGATTTTTTTTTTAAGGCTGAATAATGTTCCATTGTGTGTATAAACTACATTTTCTTTATCCATTCATCCATAAAAGGACATTTAGGCTATTTCTACATCTTGACTACTGTGAATAGTGCTGCAATGAACATGGGAGTGCTAATATATTTTCGGGATCCTGATTTCAATTCTTTTCAATAAATATCCAGAAGTAGGGTCGCTAGATCACATGGAAGTTCTATTTTTAATTTTTTTAAGAAACCTCAACTGTTTTCTTTTCCTTCTTCTTTTTTTTTTAAGATTTTATTTTTAAGAAATCTGTATCCCCAACGTGGGACTCAAACTCACAACCCTGAGATCAAGAGTCACATGCTCTACCGACTGAGCCAGCCAGGTGCCCCTCTACTGTCTTCCACAGGGGCTGTAACATTTTACCTTCCCACCAACAATGCACAAGTTTTCCAAATTCTCTACATCTTCCCCAATACTTGTTGCTAAGTTATAATTCTTGTTATCATGAAATTTTAGAGCTAGAAGGGACCTCAGAGATGATCCAATTCATGTCTCTTATTTTCCAGGTGATGAGAGATAAAAATGGAGCTCGAGGAGAAAAAGTGGTGGTCCAACATGGCATAGTCAACCAAAGCAGATTCAACCCTAGAACATCAGTGGTGGGATTGCCAGCTGTGTTATACTGTAAATGACCGCAGGCTCCTTGTAGATCCCCCCATCAAGGGGATAAGTCTATTTCCCCACTCCTCGAATGTAGTGGAATTGAGGCTGTGTGAGATCTGAGCCTCAGCCTCAAGGGGCCTTGCAGCTTCTGCTCTCACTCTCTTGGACACTGCTGCTCTGTGATAAGGCTTGGGTTAGCCTGTGGGAGGATGAGAGACCGCATGGAGTGCAGACAAGAAGTCCCGGCGGCGGAGGCCCTCTTAGACCAACAACCAGTTGGCCAACTGCCAGACATGTGAGTGAGATGCCCCCTCCCTAGATCATCCAACTCCAGCCAAGCCACCAGCAGACCACAAAAATCACTTGAGTTGGTCCAGACCAGCAGAGCTACCCTAGCTATCCAGCCCTCCTAGCCATCCCATGGAACTGTGAGCTAAAAAATAAATATTTGATGTTTTAAGCCACTAACTTTGAGAGTGGTGTTTTATACAGCAAAAACTGATAACGAGCTCAATGATGGCCTCTCTTCAATGATACCACATTTATAATTCATCTCTAGGATGCCTGGGTGACCAGCTTATGCACCAAGATTAACTCTCTCCCCCACCCATGTGTTGCCTGGTCCATGTCCCTTTCTTTTCAGGAACACCCCTGCCTCTGGGTGGGATTCTACCAAGGGAGGGAAAGATCCATGTCCCCCAGGGTCACAGACCATAATTTTGCAGCAACAGCAAGAGAGATTTGCACAGGATGCAGGGAACTGCCAGGTGGAGAGCCCTCCTATCCCACCTCTTCCTTCACAGACTCTAGACTGCTATGCAAATATGCTGTAGGAATAAAAGGGAGGGGGCTTAGCTGGCACTGGCTGGGAGGTACTGGGCAAAAAGGAGAACATCCTATAAAATTGATAGCCAGGGAATGATTTTCTTGAGTCATATGATCCCAAATTTTCATTAATCATCCTCCTTTTCTCCCTCATTTCCCTTTTACTTGGCTTTCATTAACAGTACCCACCCCCACCCCCGTCCCCTCAAGGTGCCCACTTCCATTTCTAGAAATCAGTTAAGGGTTTCCTGGTTCCCATTAAATTTCATACCTGTATCCCTTACCCATTCCCCGCCCCTCCAAGTTCAGGCATTTTTTCATTTTTCTCTTTTAAGACTCTCTTTCTAACTGCTCTCATACAGTTGAAAAAACACTAGGCTCCTCATTAAAGTCCCAAGATTCTTCTAATCACAATCTTAGGAAGTTCCGGCTCCCCGATTACTAGGAGGCCAAGTGCAGGAGGCAAAGGAAAGACTGGGCTTAGGAGACGAGAGTGGAATCAGCTGGGGACCCAGAAATCCTGAGGGGAGGAGAGGCTGATGACAGCGAGTGAGCTGGGGTCAGACTGGCTGCAGCTGGTTCCTTCTCTTCGGGGTTCATTCCTCGCTTCTAGCTTGGTGCTGGACACAGCATTCAGCACTCCATCATCCTCAAACTGCACCTTGGTTTTCTGTGAATGGCAAGTTTCTTCATGGGACTCTTGGAATAAATAGAGGTGCTTTGATCACCCAGGTGGGAGGAAAGTGGTTTTGGCCACTCCTATCAGCCTGTGGGGTGTTTGGTACTTTTTGAAAGGTGCTTTAGAGGAGGAATGAGGAAATCTCTGTGTTGCCACCCTGGAAACTCTGGTTCATGACCTCATCAGCCCTTTTGGAATTTCCCTGGTTGGTTTTCTGTCCCAAATGGAGATCTTCCACTTTAATTGAAGTTCCTGGGCAATTGTATAAAAATGGTTGCTGTGATAGGACAGGAGACATCAGAAGGTAGTTCAGGTTCTAGTCCTCATGGGAGTTGAGGTCTGCTGGCCAAAGCACAAATGTCCCTGAAGGGAAAAACAAGATTTCCCAAGGACAGTGATATAAATGTAAACAGCCTCTGGGCGTGGGCATCACATGAGCTACTTCATCTTCCAGCAGGAATTTCCCAAACCTGACCACTCTCTCAATTGCTAACAAAGAATGGAGGAGACATGGCAATTGGAGCCATCAGTTTGGAAAACAAACCGCTTACTCTTTACAGCAAGGGGACTGAAGTTTTTCAAGAGAAAGATCTAGCTGTTCTTCAATTTATCAAAATGTGACAGGGCAGTGATTACAAATGCAAATGTAACCTTTAGGTGCTATAGGCGAAACAGTCCTCACAGCTAAGCTTGCCTGCCTGTTCCAGCCTGCACGCAGTAGGCAGCTCAGGCTGGATTCCTTTGTGGGTGCCATTGTTTTTATAACCCTATCATTACAAATTCTGCTCTGTTTGGTTTTTTTGGGGGGCGGGGGCGGGGAATGAACTACTACACACTTTAAAGAATGACTATACAGTTCCCCTTTTTAAAAAAGATTTATTTATTTTTGAGAGAGAGAGGTAATGAGTGGGGGGGGGGGCCGAGGGAGAGAATCTCAAGCAGACTCCCCACCAAGCACGGAGCCTGATGTGGGGCTCAATCCCATGACCCTGAGATGAAATCAGGAGTCAGATGCTTAACTGACTGAGCCACCCAGGCGCCCCTATACAGTTCCTTTTCTGAAGCAAACTTAAATACAAGATAATATCTACACTTTCCCCATTGTGATTCAAGAAATAGATGAACAGCTATGAGGTGCTAGCCTCCAATGAGAGGCGTTATTACCTAGAATTTTCACAAGGCTTTTCTAAAGGAGGAATATTCATCATTTTGTCTCCATTTTACAGATGCAAAGACACACTCCAAGCACTTAAGGGGTTTGGCCATGATTACTTGGTTATTGAGAGGCAGAAAAGAGATCTGAATCAGGTATCCTGAGTCTAATGCCAGTACACCTCCAGGATGCCCCTGCAGTTGAGTGTTTGGTAATGAAAAAGCAAAAACATGATTTCTGGCTTGACTGTATTTTCGTGCGAGCATGGTGTAGTTGAAGAGGGAAAAAAATATCTAAGGTGGAAACTTGACTGGGAATAGGAGAAAGGCAAGAAGAAGGGAGTTCTGATCCATTTTCAATTGTATCAAGCAAACACTTTAATTAAGCATCTCTCCCTTTGGGTTTCTTGTGGAACACCCACTCCGTCTGCTTGCAGTTGGGGAATGTCCCCTGAGGTCCAGGGGTCCAGGATCTTGGGAGGTCAACTTGTTTAATCAGGAGACACATGGCTTCAACATGATCACCCCAAACTGCAATGGGCAGCCAGGTTTCAGTGCTGAGGTTTGGGAGAATTAGAATTTGGGCATACAAAAGTATGGTGATTACTAACCAGGCTCAGATCTGTATTTATCCTGTGAAAATACAAAAATTTATAAATTATAGGATGATGGAGTGCTGTGAAATAACAAAAATTTATAAATTATAGGATGATGGAGTGCTGAACGCTGTGTCCAGCACCAAGCGAGAAGTGAGGAATGAGCCCCGAAGAGAAGATACAGATAAATTATCTGTATTTATCCTGTGAAATAACAAAAATTCAGCCATGTAAATTTTAAAGATCTAATTGGCTTTATTAAATGATTCAAGAATGGGGTAGCAACCCATCTTGCAACCTCCATCTAGAGGGGGCTCTGAGGAGAAGCTCGGGGGAGGCACTAAATGAAAGGTTTTTATAGAAGGAAGGTGGGGCGAGAAAGTTATTGGCAAAAGAAAAGGATTACTTTAGGCAAGGTGGCTTTCCCTTAGGGGGAAAGTAAAGCATCTTGTCATGCAGATTGCCTCGGTTTTTTTTGCTGGGATGGGGGGGCTGTCGGGGATGGGGGTGCGGATGGAGAGAACCCAGTGGCAGACTCATTGGCACTGACTGAAAAAGTTCTCACTGGTTACAACTACATTTCTGGGGTAGGTTGAAACTGCAACTAGATTATGTATCAAGCTCTGCTTTGGGAACTCAGTCTAAGTGACACCATTTTGGGGTTATGGTTTTTGTTTTAACCACCTAGAATCCCCTCCTTGAAAATGGGACAGTCACTAAAATATGGAGCTTCCTCAAACAAAGGATGTTACAGGATGGGTTTTCCCTTTTCAGCCATGACCGCCTGTCATGACACCTTTGGTTCGCCATTCTTTCTGCCTGTCAGAGGTCTCCATCAATAGGCTTGGTCCAGCCTGCGGTAGCCTTGAGGGGCAGCTGGGCTAGACTCTTAGGAGCAGACCCACTTGACTCCAGTAGAATCTGAAAGACTCAGCACTACTGTTTCCATTCACCTTTAAGGAGATAAGCTAACCTTCATTAAGTGAATTCTTTTTCTCATTTTATTTTTTCCAGAGTTTTATTTTTAAACTATAGGAAAAATGTTTAAGAACCAAAAGAAGGGTATTTATTTTTTCAATTCATGAAGTCCCTTCATCACCATCTCTGGGTATATCTGTTGATAAAAATGGACAGTGATATTAGCTCTATTGTTGGCCGCCATGACTGTACTTGGAAGATTTCCGAAGATTTGGTTTACTAGGTATTTCTCTTTCCATATGTCTACGGTGATGTGGGGGAAGACAAGGAAAAAGCATGAAGTAGGACGTGCACAAAATTTTTTCCCCATAATGAATGACACTGAAATCTGTCATTTTTCCTATACTTGCGTTTTTGAAGAAGTCTGGTAGATGAGTTAAACTTGGCCTAGAGTTGGCTTTGCTTGAGCACGACCATTCCCTTCCAGAGGAAATTCCATATACTGTGGAGGTTGGGGCAGGGGGAGATGCTTTAGAATGTGCACATTATTTCCCTAACTCTGCATGAATATAAAGAACAGTACTGAATGCAAGTGTTGACTGCAGCAGAGGGGAGGAAGGAGGGTGTGCGGTTGCCCAGTTACCCAACCAGAATCATGCTGGATTCCAGCCTCGCTTCCCCACACACTACCCACAGGAGACTGACATTTAGACAAACGTGTTCTCAGCTACCGGCGCAGCGCCCGATGCAGGGTATGGCTCTGAATGGCTTTGGCATCTGTTTTGTCTTGCCTCATGCCCACATACTGGGGCTGCTTGTTTTCATCCAATAGCAATTAGCACCGTGGTAAATGCCTTGTGCCCTGTGCTAATTCAGAAGAATAAGCATGTCACACTCTGCCAAGAATTACAGCTAATCACAGAGGGCTCTGGGCACACCTGCCCTTTCATTAGGCTTTTGTTTTAAAATGAGGGGTTGGTGCAACCCGAAACATTACATTCTCCTCTTGGTTAGGGATAACCATGGAGACCCAGGGGAGGCCTGGAGTGTAGGTGGGAGCGCCACTCCTGAAGACACACTTCCTCTGAATGAGAACAGATAGCAGCAGGGAATGAAGGCCACTCTTACTGGTGGGGCAACTGCTGACAGGGTGACCCAGGGAACGCTCCACGAATGTGCAGAAGCTCGGCTTTGAGCAGTGCCCAGTGCTGGAGACCATTCGGCAACCACTGCAGACATGATGTATGGGAATAAAGACCTGAACTGATGCCACTTGTGGGGCGAAAAGTTCTTTGGTTATTGTTTCCTCGTAGTGTCATCATTTAGCCTAGCAGCTGTTGTCCTTATTCTAAGAATGTACTGTTTATCCTAATTGATATTTATCATTTTAGTTTTTTAAAAAGTCAGGCTTATTAAGGTATAATTTACATTCATGGAAATTCATCCATTTAATGCACACTGTTCTATGAGTTTTGACGAATGTGAACAGTCACATACCCATTACCACGATCAAGATATAGAACAATTCCACTGCCCCTAAAAACTCCTTCTTGCTTTTTTCTTGTCACTCCTCCTTTCCAACCCCCAGACCACGTAATCACTGATCTTATTTTTGTCCCCATTATTGTTTTTTTCCAGAATGGCATATAAATGAGATCATTTAGTAAGCAGTTTCTCGTTAGTGGCTTCTCTCACTTTGCATAATGCTTTTGAGATTCACCCATGTTGCTGTGTGGACTGGTAATTTGTTCCTTTTTATTGTTAAGTGGTATTCCATGGATGAACCCCAGTTCATTCTCCAGCATTTGCATGTTTTGGTTGTTGCCCCCTTTTGGCTCTGTGAACAATGCTGCTGTGAACATTTGTGTACAAGTCGTTGGGCATACATTTTTATTTCTCTTGGGTAGACAGGAGTGGAATTCCTTGGTCCTTGGTTATAGATTTAACTTTATAAGAAATTGCCCAAATATTTTCCAGAGTGGATGTACCATTTTGCATTCCCATCAGCAATGTACGCCGGTTACAGTTCTCTACATCCTGGCGGGCACTTTATATTAGTCATTCTAATAGGCATCTACAAGTATCTCGTTGTGATTTTAAATTTTCCTAATAACTAAAGATTCTGAGATTCCTTTCATGTTATAATTTATTTTTAAAAAATCACCTCAAGGGCGCCTGGGTGGCTCAGATGGTTAAGCGTCTGCCTTCGGCTCAGGTCATGATCTCAGGGTCCTGGGATCGAGTCCCACATCAGGCTCCCTGCTGCTTGGGAGCCTGCTTCTCTCTCTGCCTCTCTCTCTCTCTCTCTCTCTCTCTGTCTCTCATGAATAAATAAATAAAATCTTTAAAAAAAATAAACAAATAAAAAAAATAAAGAATAAAAAATAAAAAAATCACCTCAAATCCACTCTGCCCAAATTCTTGTTGAAGCAAGTTCTCATGTACCTCATTCTAGGAGAGATTTGTCAAAAACCCCCCAAGTGCATCCCAGGAAAGGCAAAACATAGCAATGGCTCAGCTATGAGGTCATTGACAACAACACTGGTCTAAGTTAACTTTTCCTACATGTTGAGCTCGTCTCAGGGTGGGGACTGGGTCTTTTTATCCCCCTCCTACCCCACAGCATCTGGCTCAGCATCAAGCACATGGCAGGTGCTTCAATAAATATCTGATGATTGAGGCAAGATGGTGGCTCCTGTTCCCAGTGGACATGACTAGGATGTGCACATATGTTCTGGGAGACATTAAGCCATGGAGGGTGGATTGGCCACTTAGTGAGAGATTCTTCTGTCCTGTGGAGGGCATTAATGCTATATAGAGATCAGACGTCCTTCATCAGGCTGCTCTTCAGAATCAGGTAGGGAATATTTTTTAAAAGATGCCTTCGACCAGACACAGATTTCCCTTGAAGCTAGTGAGGGCCTTTCACTTGCATGGTACCCTGTGAGTGCCGGGACGAACTAGGTGTTATAGAGCATTCTGGGAGGGCAGAGAAGAAGCCAGGTTGCAATCAGGACACTCAAAGACATCTTGGAAGCAAGGGACCTGAATCTCAGTAATTTGCATGATTTCTGCACTCATTTTAAAGAAATACTAAACACTGGATTTTGCCGTTGGTGGTGGTGATGATTTTGTGTTCTTTTTTCAAGAAGTTTCACGAAACCTAATCTTTCCCACTGGGCTTCATTCCAGAGGCTGAGATTTAATTTTTCAGGGTGTGGCCCAGGCATGGGCATTTTTTAGAGCTAGGCATAGAGTGGAATGTGCCTCAGGGTTGAGCCATGCAGTTACACACTGTCCACTAATGACCCAGTCTAGGCTACAAGCCATGAGGGAAGATTCTGGGCACACAAGCACTCATTCTAAGCAGCAACCACTTCAACAAAATGGGTCCTCTTTGTTTCCCTCTAAAGCAGTCTTCTTGCTTTCAGTCCTTCTCTATTTTATTGTATCTCCTATGGCACCCCCGTGGGTAGGTCACGGCCCTGCTCACTCCCCATCCATGGCTTTTCCTGGCCTCCTGACTAAAGCCTACACTGCTCTTAGAGACAGCACGGCACCGCCAAGAGCAGAGGGCAGATGCCTGGGTCTACACTGCAGCCCGGCTTTCAAGTGAGAGAAAACTGGATCAGAATCCCACCTTTTGCACTGACCCGCTTTGTGAGTTTGCACCTCAGTTTCCTTGTCTGGAAAATGGGAAAGACTATAGGAACAGCCACACAGCTTTGAATGCGGATGAAACGAGATGATTGAAAAGCACTTGATAACAGACCTGGGGCATGGTAAGTGCCTGATAGAGGGTCGCATTCCACCCCGGCTGATACGCACCTGGCATCCTCCCATCCACCCACCCTGCACCTCCTCCCACTCCACTGCCCTGCTTCCCGCCTCCCACAACACCTCGACGCCTCTCGTCATCCACATCGCCTGTGCCCAGCAGGGCACTTTCTTACCACCTGTTTCTTTTCCCAGTTAGATGCTGAGTTCTTGGCAGAAACAAGGTCTTCTATTTCCTCTTAGTCTCTGTCCTAAGACAACAATATCCTCATCTACAAGGACAATAATAGCTGATATTTACTGAATGCTTACTGTGGGCCTGACAAGGGTAGGTGGTTTACATGCATTACCTCATTTAATCCCCGTCATAACCCTAGAGCCAGGTGCTATTATTGCCCTGTTTTATGGTCAAACAACTTGAACCTCAGGAAGGCCAGGTAATCGGCCAAGGTCACACAGTCCATGGGATAACATTCATCCCTGACAGAGTTTTCACCACTTATAGTGAAAATGAGACGAAAGAAGGAGCACTAACTATGGCTAAAAAACTGGCTTTTATTCTGAGATTATAGACTCTGGTTTTTCCTTCCTTCCTTTCTTTCCCTCTCTCCCTCCCTCCCTCCCTCCCTCCTTCCTTCCTTCCTGTGTTAAATGCCTTTTCATTAATGGCATGGTAGTGATAATAGATTGTAGTAGATGTTTTTAAATGACTTTACATTGCAAAATAAAATACTGGGTTTCCTATATTTATCTCTCTCAGTTGTTTTTGTGAAATGTTAGTGGTCTGTGAAGTAAAGAAGTCTGAGATCTGTTACTCTAAAGAATAGCTTTGTTTAAAAAGATGCACAATATACATTTGTTAAATCAATGAATATGACATTTATCTTCCAGTGCAAACATGTTGCCAATAGAAGAAAGGAAGAGAAAGTCTTTCAACTTCTCATTTAATTTCTTCTACCAATAGTTATTGAGTATCTGGGTTGTGCTAAGCACTGAGCTCAAGTCCGAGGAAGGACTTAAATAGAACACAGTTGCTGCCCTCAGTAAGCTCAATGCCATTTCCAACAGTTAGTTTGGGAAAAGTAAGAAGAAATGTATCTGTTAGAAATATCAGTATTATCAGTATTATTGGTATTTTGCCAAAATATTCTATCAATATTTGTTTCTCTTTTGACCCCCAGAGGAAAAAATCCCATCAGACAGAACACAACCCTGTTCCCGCTCTGTAGCAGACCATCAGCCCTGATGAGATTAAACTGATAGGGAATTCTAACTCTCTCGGTCATATTCTTGACATTCACGTGCTACAAGGAGGTGGTGCAGAGAGCAATGCATATGAGGGTTATGGATCACTTAAGTAAAAAACATTTAAAATATGAAGAATATAAATGGTCCATAGAACTACTATCTGAATAACCCCTGTCAGATATGAAAATTGGAAGTATTTTATGCACATGGTTAAAAAATTCAACTTAAAACTAGGAAGACATAAACAAAAATAAGTCCTCACTCTCCCCAGCAGGCTACTTCCATGTACCTTCTCAAAAACATTTTCCATGTGTATACAATCAAAATTTATATATAAAGTATACATAATACAATATATAATCCATCCATTTTTTTTTTAACTCAGAGGACTCATACTAACCCATATTTGTCTGCACTTTGTATTTTTCACTTAATGGTATATTGTAGGAATGTTTCCTATTAGTCTATTCAGATCTGTCCCATTCTTTTTAAAAGCCATATAGTATTCCATCTTACATTATACCAACCACACTTCTTTTAACCAGTACCCCATTTGCTCGATATTTAGTGTTTTTTTCCCCCATTTGAAAATAATGTTTCCATGATTGCGTCTGTATATATATTTCGGTGTACTTTTGAGGCATATCTGCAAATTCCTGTAAGTGGAATATTGTATAAAGTAATACATATTTAAATTTTTTATAGTTTTTACCAAATTGCCTTCCAGATAGTTGCACAAATTTACATTCCTACAAAGAATGGTGGTATATTCCCTTGCCAGGAATTAGTATTCCCAAACTTCTGTAATTTTGCCAATTTGATAGTTGACTTTTAATATCACATTGATGTTTCTACATCGTTTATTTTTGCATTGGGTTGTTCAGATTTTCTTTTTGGGTTTGTAGAGCCAGTTTATCATTCTTTTCCTTGATGGCTTCTGGTTCTTACCTTCTTCTTAGAAAGTGTTCCCACTTCAGGATACTAAATTCACCTATGCTGTCTTCTGTAACTTTAGTGCTTTTATTTATTACTTTAAAGCCTTTGATCAATTTGGAATTTATTGGGTTTATTGATGTCACTTTTTTTCTCCCTGAATGATTAGCCAGGTATCCCACACTATTTATTAATAATCTGTCTATTCTTTACTGACTTGATATACTATCTTTACTTCATACTTAGGCCTATTTCTAGATTCCATCCATCTGTCTATTTCTTTAGCAACATCAAATTGGCTTAATTATTGTTGCTTCTTAATCTGTTTTGATAATCTGATAGTGATAAATCACTCCATCACTCTTCCCTACCTCCTCCCTGAAATATCCTAGCCAGTATAGGCATATGTATTTATATATATATATGTATGTATGTGAGTGTATATATATATATATATTCACAATTACCAGCCAGTATGTGTGTGCATTTATATATAGTTTATTTCAAAATAACTACCAGTATTATTTTTTAAATTTTCTCTATGCTCCCTAAAGATAGTGAATGAATGGGGACACTATTAAGTATGATGTTTGCTGCATATTTTTGATAGATATCCTTTACTGGGTTAAAAAACTTTCTTATGACTAGGGTTCTAAGAATTTTTATATTGAACATAAATTTATTTAATTGGATGATTTTTCTCTATCAGTTGAAGTGATCATATTATGTTATTCCTTTCATCTGTTAATATGGTAGCTTGTATACTTTGATTTTTGGAGTTTGAACCATTTCACACTCCTGAAATTAACTCTTCTTCATCAATATGAATTTTTATATTTTATATACTGCTAAATTCAATTTGCTAGTTTTTTGTTTATTTGCTTGCTTATTTAGGACGCTTGCATCTAGGTTCACAAGTGTGTTTGGTTTCTAATTTTCTTTTCTTGTTTTGGTTTTGCCAGGCTTGGGGATTATACTAGCCTCATAATATAAATTGGGCAACATTCCTCTTTTAAAAAAATTCTCTGAAATAGATTAAATTAGGGATTTTTCAGTTCCTTTAAGTTTGGTAAAAATTTGTAAAACTTTCTTTTTTTTCCAGTTTTTATTTAAATTGTAGTTAGTGTAATTGTAATTGTAGTGTAATTTAAATTGTAGTTAGTGTAACAGTGTAATATTGGTTTCAGGAGTAGAATTCAGTGGTTCATCACTTACATATAACACCCAGTGCTCATCATAACAAGTGCCCTCCTTAATATCCATCACCCATCTAGCCTATCCCCCACCCACCTCCCTCCATCAACCCTCAGTCTGTTCGCTATAGTTAAGAGCCTCTTATGGTTTGCTTCCCTCTCTCTTTTTTTCCCCTCCCATATGTTCATCTGTTTTGTTTCTTAAATTCCACATATGAATGAAATCATATGGTGTTTGCCTTTCTCTGACTGATTTTGCTTAGCATAATACTCTCTAGCTCCATCCATATTGTTGCAAATGGCAAGATTTCATTCTTTTTGATGGCTGAGTAATATCCCCCCGCCCCCCAACATATATATACCACATCAGTCAATGGACATTTGGGCTCTTTCCATAGTTTGGCTATTGTTGACAATGCTGCTATAACATTGGAGTGCTTGTATCCCTTCGAATCTGTATTTTTGTATCCTTTGGGTAAATACCTAGTAGTACAATTGCTGGGTCATAGGGTAGTCCTATTGATAACTTTTTGAGGAACCTCCATACTGTTCTCCACAGTGGCGGCACCAGTTTGCATTCCCACCAATAGTGCAAGAGGGTTCCCCTTTCTCCACATCCTCACCAACACCTGCTATTTCTTGTGTTGTTAATTTTAGCCATTCTGACAGATTAAAACTTTATGAATTCAGTGTCTTCTTTGGTGGGAAATTTGTTTATATATTCAATTTTTAAATTGTTATTATTTCTGTTCCCCAAGGAGATAATGTGCTTTATATCTTCTCTTGATAATTTTAAGGGCTTTTTTTTGTATGTTTGTTTCAAATTTATTGACATAAAATTATAACTATTAAAGTTTTTAATCTGTCTGTACTTAACATCCTTTTTCCATTCCTAGTATTTGTTTTTTTTTTACTTTATTTCCTTTATCAAATCAGTAAGCAAAAAAAGAAAGAAAAATAAAGAAAGACAAGAAAAGAAGTAAAATATGTCAATAAATTAAACTTCTCATTTGCTCAGCAATATAGTGAGACTTTTGGAGAATTCAACATATGGGTACCATTTTTACTCTACCCTAAAGTCAGTAGCCATAAAGAATGATGGGGAGGGACAGGAAAGGATGATGATTATTAAATGATGATACTCCATGCCCCACTTTTTTATGTTCTTTTTTCCTAACATGGTGGATTGTAGAATACGGATTCTCCCTCTGATAGTTGGTTGTGCCCTTTGATTTAGGAAGCTGTTTGATTAGGCAATGGAGGGGTCATTGTTTTTCAATGGTTTTTCTTACAGTATTATTACTTACATGGTATAGGTTTGCATAATATTGAAATCCATAAAATGTAAGGAAATTGTACCCCTCCCTTATTTCTTTGGTTCTTAAATATAAAACCATCTTGTCATAAATTCTGTTGTGGTTATTTCCTTATTTTGTTCAAAAGGAGACAATATCAGTCTCACAGGGTAACCACTTAAGCCAAATTTTCCAGGGCTGAGGGACATTTTTGTTTTCATGGGGAGAAAGCATTATTTTGGGGTGAGCACAAATATTCCATCACCTTGGCTAAATAAAGGCTACTCAGAAACTGAAAAGTCAGTCCTTTCCATCTTCCAAGGGGTAGGAGGAACTTCTGATGATTAGAATAGGTCAAATATGTACAAAACACCAAATTTCTTAACAGGAAAGATTTTGTAGAAACTGAGAAATTGGTAAAATTACACATGTAGTTTTGGGTACCCTGAATTATTTTCATTAAACATAAGCTTGATCCTTAAGTGATTAAATCTCACACTTTTTTTCTTCTAAAGAACTAGCTAAGGGCTTGACAGACACTTGTTAAGGTGAGTCAGGAGAAGCACTGTGGGTACAATTGCAGCATTTTAATCATGGTAAATCTCAGGGCTGACAAACTGCATGTTGATGTCCTTGTTTTCCGTCTAATGAAAATATTTAATTTTCAGAATGAACTGAAAGTCACCCCAGATTTACTTAATACCAGCCCTGCCTAAGATGATGAATCATTCTCAAGGGCAGCACTGTGGCTCCAGAGTCCCAGAGTAAGGCCACTCTCTGTGGCTTTTAGCTCTAGGTGGCATCCTATTTGTCATTCTTACTGGGTGCATGAAATCTTTATTAAAATCCAAAAGTACGACAGCATTTTCCTTAGGGCCCACCATTTATAGAGGAGAATAACTCCCAAAATTGTAGAATAAATTAAATTTTCATGACTTTATTCACTTTGTAGTTGTCACCCAATGAAAGCATTTCTGTTTGTAGGACACCAATGTGCCTAATAAAAGCTGGGAGAGCAATCACTGAAGGTTTTCTGATTCATTCTACTTTAAATTCATCTTCCATGCATATGGTGGAAAGAGAGATGTGTCTTTTCAATTTTTATGTCCAAAAGGATATACTCTTGGGTGCTTTTTTTTTCTTTTCCATTCATTTGATAAATGATCATTTAAATCCAAGGAAGAAGTTTCTCAAACTGAATCAAGGTAAAAATATACATCTTAATATTCTACTCAGTTAAAATAAGGTGTGGGTTGTTGTCGTTGGAAATCTCCTGTTACACAACTTTATTGTTATCACATTGTAATTATAGTCCCAGACAGTCAAAATAATAAGTCAATCCCAGCAGGCAATGTTTTTGGCATAGTCTTCATACTGATCGAGGAAATAAGTGGTGATTGCTTGCTCCAGAGGGCAGCTTCAAAGAATTTTCCTCTCTCTGCTGTTTTTTCCTACCACTAAGTGGGGCAACCCACACTTCTGAGTTGATTCTAACAGAACATCTCTTGCAGTCTTAATCTACCTGTCTGTAGATCCCATTCATGATCTTTGCAGATTAAGATGCTAGTCATTTTATCTCACATATATATATATATATATATATATTTTTTTTTTTTTTTTTTTTTTTTGCCAGCCTTAGAGTTAATTCATTTTGCACAAATTTTAAACTAGGACAGAAGTTGTAACCCCAATGAACCAGTCAATGGTATTGGTTTTTCCCTTCAAGAAGTTTTTAGAGAACTGAGTACCAGACAGTAAACATGTTCTTGTTATCCATCAAAAAGATGCATATATCTGCCACAAATAAGCCTACTGGGTATTTTATCCTATTTGGAGTCTGCAGTATGCAATGTATTTATAGTTTATCACATATTAGTGATCTGAAGGTGATATATACTATGTTATAGTTATATGGAAGGAAAGGAAGAGCTCATATGCAATGGAATGTTGTGTTGTGTCTTACATTGGGAAAATGATTTCAGAACAAAGGTAATAAGGATCCCAATGGAAATTGCTGTTGAACTCTCTAAGTATCAATATTGAGTACTCAAGTCTTTTGTTGCTACACCACTCAAGGTCTTACAAAACATAGTAAAGGCAGCCAGATATTTTCATTCATGTGGTTCTTGGATCTTCTCAACAATGGCATTTTTCCTTGTAGTTAGAAACTTGGCAGGCAATGGAAGTCATTCCTTAATAGAACAGGCTCAAGGCATGAGGACATACAGCTGAAGCTTAAAGGAGATTGCATGGAGTATTAACCCTGCTCCTCTCAGAACAGAATCCAGTGGCTGATCCAAAGGAACAATCACCAACTCCACAAATAAGATACTGGAAGTAATTAAAAAGTATCTAAAATGCTCCTATAATCTGCTGATAATAATTACGCATGTTACGAAGGCTTGTGGAACACACTAATCAGACAATATTAATAGCAGGACATTGGGGAGTTGAAAAGGCCGCCTACCTGATTAGCTGGCCTGATTTAGGGCTAGACTTGGAGAAGTCAACTTTAGAGACAACCAAATGAGAATCCACTGGAATCCTAACACAATGATGTCTCAAAGAAATTCAGCAGATATGCCAAAATGAAACATAACATGAAAAAACCTAATTGCAATTCTAAAGAAAATTTCTGAAGTCTATAGATGGCCTGTGTGTCTTTTATTTTTTTAGATATGTTTGTAAACCAGATAAACTTCTCCTTTGTATTTTTTTCCCATCCTGGAATCATACTGGTTCCCCTAGTATTTAATAGACATTATCCCATGTCTCTGTTAATGGGTATTGCATTGGCAAGGGCAAAAGGCTGTCAGATTCTACTCCATCCCCTTTGGTGGTGACTTGTATTTTATTTTATTTATTTATTTTTTTTTTTAGATTTTATTTATTTATTTGAGAGAGAGAGAATGAGAGACAGAGAGCACGAGAGGGAAGAGGGTCAGAGGGAGAAGCAGACCCCCTGCTGAGCAGGGAGCCCGATGCGGGACTCGATCCCAGGACTCCAGGATCATGACCTGAGCCGAAGGCAGTCGCTTAACCAACTGAGCCACCCAGGCGCCCAAGGTGACTTGTATTTTAGATTTGAGAAAAAGCTAAATAGTTTTTCTTTGTTTTCAAGGTTAAAAATTTTAACAAGCATATAGCTAGGGTTAGAATTTCCCTACTGGTCTATAATGAATTTATTTTCTATTTGCAATATTCTTATTCCCTCACTTTACAGAATTCTTTTGGTTACTCTATCTTTGAAAAAAAATTTCATTTGTGTGTTCTCTACTTGAGGAACATCTTCATGTTGAATCACTTTTGGACTGTCCACATATTGATGACAGTTTCTTTTATTTGTCTTTTTTTCTTCTGCTCTTACCATAATTAATTTAGCATTTTCTTTATATCGGAATTTTATTTTAGCTAGTAAAATTTTAATCTTTGCTACTTTATCTATGAGTTCTGTAACAGTGCTTTTGTTCTTAATTTAACTTCGCAGTCTCTCTCCTTTTCTGATCTCCTTTAAAAATATGTTTGTATTACATTCTTTAACAGCATGATACAACTGCATAGGATTGTCCTCTTTTCCTTGGCTTCGTTTTTCTCCAGGTTAAGTCCTTCATTTGTCACTTTTATGCTAAGTTTCATTCATTTGATATTGATTTATTGAGTATCTACTATGTGTAAGGCACTATTCTTGATGCCAGGGAGAGAACCGTCGGGGAAACCAAATTCTCTGCTGTCATAGATACTACTTCCTAGACAGAGAGGCCAGGCAGAAACCTCCAAATATATAATGAAGCATTAAGTAAAACTTTCTCTGTAAAGGGCCAGACAGAAAATAATTTTGGTTTTGTGGGCTGTAGGTCATCTACTCAACTCTGCACTGTAGCTCAAAAAGCAGCCATAGACAATATATAAACCAATGAGTGTTGCTGTGTTCCAATAAAACTGTTCATACACCTGGTTTAGGACAACTCTTTACCAACGTTATTCTCGTGCTGTCTGTGGCTTTCCCTTTCCTTCCTTGAGGACATTCTACCTATTTTACAGCAATGAAGTATAAGGTCCTGGGTTGGAGTGAGTGAAGAGACCAAAGGCTGATGGCCACCCAGCAAGGAGGGAGTGAAGAAGAGCTCAGATGGAGTCTACATGTTGAGTCCCATCCTCTTCACTCATAAGTATTTCAAGACCAAGGGTAAAGGGTCATTCGGGTCACTTCTGGCCACAGCCAGTTTCCAGTCGCCAATGTGAAAGACTTCAAGTTTGGAACCTGATACTAGTTTCCCCCTGGGGCTCTCCAGCCTGATCCTGGGGTGACCAACTAGTCGGGGGGGAGGGGGTCCAGAGCAAAGCGAACAAGAGAGCCACCAGTGCAAGTTCCCTAAAAGAGCACGGGGGCAGAGGTGTACCCCAATGACAGCAACTGATGCAGGCTTCTACTGCTAGATTTCAATTTTACATGTGATAGACTTTACACATTGGCTTATTTTCCTAGGCCACTAAAATGCTTTTTAAATACACCTTTTATTCCTATTAAAAACAGTTTTTATTCACTGCAGAAACAAATGCAGATAGGCAAAGAGAAGAAAAAAGAAATGATATCAAATGCCCCCTCTGGAGATAACCCATGCTAACATTTTCAGGTACGTTCTTCCAAATATTTTTCTACAAATGTAAATCTATATTGGATATTAATATATAGTAAATGTATAATTTTATATTATTATATATGAAAACATTAAAATGGGCTCATATTGAATATCTAGCACTCTGTCTACAGCCTTCAATAAGTACTCCATGATGGCAAGAACATATGTAGTAGAATACAGAATGCTCTTAAAATGGTCTGTTTTGTAACCTGCTTTTTGCATTTCCTAATATATCATGAAACTTGTCTAAGACTCTAAATGTTCTTTTTGTAATGGTAACAAAGTATTCCCCTGCACATATGTACCATCATTTATTTAAAGAATCTCGCATTGTTGGAAACGTACTTTGCTTCTGTCTTTGCAGTCTTATAAACAACACTGGAATAAATATCGTTTTGTCTAAATATAAGCATATATTCTTTTTTTCCAGTATGCACTTTACAGTCAAATTTTTCTTCGTAAATATACGTCACCTGGTCTGGGCACTTGTCTCATTTTTGTGTTAGAAATTTGGTTGTAACACTTAAGAAATTCTTGTCCCTTCTGTGAGTTTTGGTTGGCTGGGTTTGTGGAGGTGGAAGCAGAATGGAGAAGCATGTGAAGGTCACCGTGTACCCACCAACCCTGGATTAGGACCGGGATACTGATGCCCTGGGAGGCGGTACCCACAAGGAGATGAGACCCACCTAGCTACTTGAAGAGATTAAGGAGATCCAGTAGAGAGTAATTGTGAGAGCCAGAAATCCCATTGTGACCATTTCTACCTAACACCAGGAGAGCTCCATTAAACCATTAAATACTAAAAATGGCCTGAAAAAAAAATCCAAAGGGTGTCTCTGGCCGACAAAGGGCACAAAATTCATAGTCTGGGTTGACATTTAGCCCTTAATGCACCATGACAGCCTCAGGCTCCATGGGGTATGTCAGAACGGGGGATCCGACAGAACCTTCTCCTCCTGCTGTCTGTGCCCCAGCCTCGTGCAATAATGTTACAGAAACCTTTGCGTCGAGATCATAAAATGCTTGTTTTTTGACATATGAAGCCTGGGCTGGTCAAGTCCATCAAGAAAATATATACTAAGATAGAGCTTTCCATTTTATTCATATTTATACTTTTTATTTAAGCCCCCCACCCCCACCCCGCTTATTTTCTTGAGAGTCTAGGACACAGCAGACTCCTGGGAAGTAAGTATTGTAAAGTTGGCAGGTAGAAGGGGTTTTTGGCTGTTGTTTTTCAAACATATTACACATATTTTTACATTATTAAAAACACAAGCACAGGCACAACACCATTTCCCCAGAAGCCTCTTCGGCTGACTCGTGTCAAGCCTAGTGATTTATAAGATTGTTTGCATATATTATATTTTAAAATACATATTGCTTTGGTAAAATGTGTATTTATTATACATTTTGGAATTCATAATCTGTGCTGCAAAAGCTGCCTTTGCTGGATCTGGGACAGTCTGTCATGCCCAAACATTTCTGGAAGGGACTACCGTACAAATGCTTTAGACTGAGCCGACAAATTCTGGCCTTTGCAGCTCCCGTCGTGTGTGTGTGTGTGTGTGTGTCTGTCTCTCTCTCTCTCACATGCGTGTGCACATGTGCACACACACAGGCCTTCTCCCCCTCCTCCTGAAGTGACCTCCTGAAAAGGAACAATTCAGAATTCTATAGATCAAGCCACCACAAATCTGGGAAATGGCTCCAGGAACCCCTGCGAAGTATGTTCCTGGGGTTTACCAAGCTCTGAGGACAAAAGCTGAATCTGAAATCAAATTGTGCAGCTGACGTATAGGAGGAGTGGTCCAAACCTGCATCACCTTGATATGTGTGTGTGTGTGGGGGGGGTGCAGAAGTGTGCATGTGTGTGAGGTTGTGCGTGTGAGGGTGTGTGTGTGTATGTGTGTTTATAAGAGAGAGCGGAGAGAGAGAGAGAAAGCAAGGGGGAGAGAGAGGTGGAAGGGGGGGGAGAGAGAGAGAGAGAGAGTGCACGCCCCAGCATCAGGCTTGTTCAAACCCTGGGAAAACAAACACCCACATTCCCATTCACCATGAGCCTTACTCTGAGGAGTGCTGCTGTTCCTCCCTGGTACCATCCCCTCACACACAGGATTGAGAGCATTGCACTGAGCATCTGGGCCAGGAAGGCATGGACTGCCTGTGTCCCCATTAATGCTCTGACCCTGTATGTTTGCTCTTAGATGTCCAGTCGCAGTGGGGAGCCCAGGAGGAGGCTGGGGGTCTGGCTCTTCATCAGCCTGGCTGCCCGCGTCTCCTGCCTGCCATCCGGTGGAGGGAGAGAGGGGGAGAAGGGTAACAACCATGGTGCTGGGGGTGGAGAGAATGGAAGGAGACAGAAAAGGAGGCTTTGAAAGCACCCAAATGTGAATCCAGCCAGGGGAATTAGGGCTCCCAGCCCCAGACAGAAGCCGGGCTCAGCAACCCTCCACGTGATTCTGTTTCTGGATCCTGTCCTATTAGCGTAGAAAGGGAAAATGAGCCCAGACGCTGAGCCCTCCTTGCTGATACACGCTGCCAGCTCTTTAATGACAAAACCGAAGGGACGGAATCCCATGAATCTGCTCCTTCACTGAGAGCCGAGGATGCTTTTCTTTACCTTTGGAAAATGGGAACCAGCTTGAAAAAACACAAAGGCGCTTGCTCCCGGAGGCTCTGTGACTCGGTCCTATTTAAAGCTGCCGGCCAGATGTGCCTACTTAGCTACTCCACCCGCTGTCCACAGCAGAGATGGATTTCTTTAGTCTTCATGTTATCAAACCTCCGTACTTTGTCACCCACTAACTCAGTTTCCCCACAGATGTCTGGGTGCCCTTCATCTGAGGCTTGCAGCAGCTGCGAGCAGCACAGCCACACACAAACAGGCAGCTCCGAGAGCCAAGATTATGTCTTCAGTGCATTACGGGCCCAGGCAGGGCGGATATCTTCGGTAAATAACCGTCCGTTTTCACATGGATTATTTAGAATTTCTGATGAAACTGCAGAAATGTCAATGCAGGGTGGAAGGCACCAATCAGAGAGCGGCTCCATGACCCTTCTTTTCTTCAGTCTGACTGCTATTATCTTCAAGGGGGGGAGAAAACCTCCTTGCCTCTTGTTATACCTTTTTTATGATCTAGGATGCTGTTAATAACGACTTTGTGTTACATAAAACAGATCCATTAATGTCACCAAGTCCCAAAAGTACTGAATCAACCTGCTCCTTCAAAGAAGAAGGCATACAGTGGAGGAACTGAAGACCTGAATGAAGAGGGGCTCCTCCGCCCGAGCCCTGGCCCGATCCAGCGTGCAACGGAGTATTTATAGGGCTGTGTGGCTGAGGAAGAGGAAGATGCCTGTGTCTGGCCAAACATCCTCCGAAGGGAACAAATCAAGCTTGTGGTTTGGGTTGGTGATTTAAAACCCCTCTAACACCCCTCTACACAGGCTCCTGTTCTAGCTGCGCCGAGCGAAGGGGCGAAGGAGGCATGTGCTTCCCTCATCAGCAATTACGCCACCGGTTTGGTGGGAATGTAAGTGGGTGATTCAAAACCACATCTTCAGGGGAGCCCAGCTGTTTGTTTTCAGGGTGGAGGAAACCACCACCCAGCTTTGCACCCCGTGCGATGTGCCCCAGATACTCGTCTCTAACAAGAAACGGATGGGGCAAATGAAGCATTTCTTGCAGCTCTGAGGCAGGGCTCTGATCCCTGCTGAGATCCCTGGCTGGCCTGCCAGGCCCTGTCACCATAAGCGCCATCCCCAGGCTGCTGGCCACACGCAGGAGCCTCATCTGCCCTTTCCTGTATGCTCTAAGGTCTCAGTCCTGAGGGTCAGCGGGGGCTAAAGAGATAACCAGCCACTGACGTGCCATTTTGGAGAGAAAGAATTTAGCAGGTGAACCAAGATGTGGACATAAACCAGGAATAAGGGTGGGAGTGTGACAGAGAGGTGCCTTGCCAGGTGGGACATCCACACCAGGCTCCCTATGCAAAATTACTCAGGATGCTTTAGGATGGCTCCTTCTTTGGTTCAGGACTGCTGAGCAAAGGTAGTTTCTGAGCATCAGTTGTAGTACGAAGATTATACAGTAGAAGCTATAGTTATTAGAGTGTAAATCACATATGCACATAGACACATAGAGAAGAACTAAGCTCATATCTGTAAATCACAAGGTTTCAACAAGTATTTATTGAGTACCTACTGTAAGCCAGGCACTGTGCCTAGAACTGAGGGACTCAGTGAGCAAACAGACTCTGTGCCTTCCTTCATGGAGATTACAGTTGAATAAAGGAGAGAGCCTCTTACCAAAATGATGAAGTGAGTATAAAATTGCAGAGTCTTTAGCACCATGAAAACCTGATAAGGAGACTGGACTTTATCTGGGCAGTCAGAGATCTCTCTAAGAAATGTGGTGAAGCTGAGAAATGAAAGACAAATGAGCATGAAGCAGGTGAAAAGGCATTCTAGCCAGAGAGAAAAGCCTATGCAAAGGCCCTGTGGTAGGCAGGAACATGAAGAATATAAGGAAACAAGGATGCCATGGGGTTCCACATCAGCTAAAAATATTCCAAACCTGAAATATAAGTTGAGAGTTGGTGCCTAGAGGAAAGTCATCTGCTGTGCCAAGTAAAAGCCAACTGTCAAAGAAAGTTTCCAGAAGAAATGAAAGTGGACAGGGAAGAAGGACAGAAAGGAGTCCAAGCTGGGCCTGGGGCTCAGAGAATGAGCTTAATGGTGAGACTGAGTTTCTTCTATAATGTTACACATTACACAATAGGGCTCCAGCTTTCACTGGGGACCTGCCCCGCTGCTCTAGTGCAGTGTCCCCCCTCCCCTGAGCTCTGTAGGTATCAAGTGGGTGGTGGAGGGAGGAGCAACAAATGGGTTTCACAGAGCCACCAGCCTCTTGGCCTCTGCTTTCCCAAGTTCCCAGATGGCTTTGGGGTTTAGCTTTGCTCTTGGGAGGAGAGTTAGGCTCCTGGTTAGTAGAGCAAAATCCTATTCGAAGCAAACCCCGAAGAGCATCATGAATGAGTAAGTGGGAAACCCAGAACACGAAGAACAAGAACAAAAAACACGGCATTTGGGAACGGCCTCAGGAGAACTTTCTGACCAGGGCTGAGTGACCTCCATAGTTGACCAGGAGACGCTGGAAGATGTAAAGCCACTAGAAAGATGCTCCAAGAGATCAGCTGATCTCTCCGTCCACAATGTACCAAACCCAACCAAACCCCAGAGCCCTAGCACGGAGTTCATTAAGCTAAAGCCCAGCTGCTCTCCAGGGCATTGTAGGGTTATCCAATCCTTCTGACAGTGCCCAAGGTTTGTACTCCCCAACATTCAGATCCCATGCCTGCTAGGTATACATTTGCCTAAACCTGGGTTCCTCCCCACCAATATCACAGGCTGCCTCATGAAATCTTAGCTCACAACCTCCATCAAAGGGTAGGCAGGACACCAGAGGCTGGTGAGAGAGATGCACAACTTGAAATGAGAACGGGCTCCCCGATATAGGGCAGAGGAATTTGGCCAGCTTGCCAGCGAAAGCAAGGACTCTGAATTTTTTGAGAGTTAAATTTTCTTCTGAATGAAGGTTTATTGGCTCCTTGCTGGTTAGGAGATTATACCCCCATCCTCTAGGGACATGTGTGAGGGATCATGTAAATCCTGCATTCTGGCAGAAAGAGAAAAATACTAATTTTTACATTAGTGACATCTCAACATGGAGTTGTTCGGGAGAGCATCTGCTCGCCCCTGATTAGAAAGCCTGAAATGTGGACAGCATCTGTTCGTCTCACCTCTCCCTTTCTCTCCAATGGAAAGCAACCCTAAGAGTCTTGAGCACTTGGTGAGCAGGTGTGTTGACCCTGATGGACTAGGTAGGTGCCTTTGACTATTCATATTCTGGAACCAGAATTCATCAATACCATCATGGCCACTTCAGGAAAGCTTGACATGCTTTTGTGAAAATACTTTTCATCGTTCCACATGAGAGCTCTGTATGACCCTGCCGCAGTTAACTGGGCTAGCTTTAGAGCTGGCTTTGAGCATTCCATATAGTCTGGGAAGAACTTTCAGGTGCTAGTCATTTGTCAAGTTTCTTGCTTTTCCCTTTGTTTGATGTTTTATCTACATTTGCAGAAAAAGTCTTGATAGTGTCCTCTGTATGTCCCCCCTGATAAGGAGAGAGCATGCTCAGAATTGTGGTTGCTAAGTATTGACATAATGGAGGATCTGAAGTGCTCTTTAAGACCCATGTTGACGTTCACCATGTTACTCATCCTACAAATAGTTGTACAGATTCAGGAGAAAACTACAAACAAAAATAAAACAAATGTAAACATTGTCCACTGCCATTTGTAAATCTAGAAGGAGAAGGAAATTTAAAATTTACAGCAAAAAAGGTGGAACCAGGGCAGGGCAATAACCTTATCTGGTGATCAGTATACCTTACTGAGTACAGAATAGGGTGTGGCCTTGGGTACAGAATTTTTTGAGGGAGATGGCCACAATGTCTCAGACCTGTAGGAATGGGATTCAGAGACTGCAAAGAAGTTCCAGGTTTCCCTACTCCTGGATGATGGGGCATTGCAGTGTCTACAGCTTTAATATCCAGCCCAAATCTAGGACATTCTGACATTTGTGAGTTACAGATTGGCCAGGCTTCATTTTAATAGAACACTGTTAAGAGGCCGAAATAAAAACTCAAAATATTTAAATTCTGGAGGGAACTGGGCAATAATCAAAAAAGGGATTGTTTTGTATGGCCATCAGTTCCTTCCAAGTCTTCCTGAAGGATCCAAGAGGAATTGCTTGACTTTTGATGCCTTCTATCGTGTGCTCATGTCAGTTTGTGTGGGGTACAGATAAGATAAGCATGGCACCTGACGGGTCACCAAGGAGAGCCTGAGGCTGTGTGCGGTTGGGACTGGCTATGTGAACCCAGAGAACTTTGATCCCAAGACATCAGTCATCTTAGTCTGTGCAACAGGTTGAAAATAGAAAGGATTCCTCAGGCTGGAAGTAGGGACTTTTTGGTATGGTCAGTAGGGGATCTGAATTTTTAAAAAGGAAGACACAATATTCACTGAGAGTTTTAGAAGGAGCCAAGACAGGGCGCCTGGGTGGCTCAGTTGGTTAAGCGACTGCCTTCGGCTCAGGTCATGATCCTGGAGTCCCTGGATCGAGTCCCGCATCGGGCTCCCTGCTCAGCGGGGAGCCTGCTTCTCCCTCTGACCCTCTCCCCTCTCATGTGCTCTCTCTCTCTCATTCTCTCTGTCTCAAATAAATAAATAAAATCTTTAAAAAAAAAAAAAAAAAAAAGAAGGAGCCAAGACAACACAGCTGGAATCCAAGGAGGGTGTCTACCACGGAAGCATGTGACCTCCAGGGAAGTAATTCTAAGTACTCTGGAACAAAAGGGGACAGATACTATACTGTGTCTAAAGGTAGAATCAGCCTTAAAAACTAGCCGGTGTGTATCACAGGCAAACCTTCAGAGAGGGAGAACACAGGTTTGGGGCGGGGAGATGGAGCAGAGAAAGGAACCATTGACAGGTGTGATAAACCATTATAAGGTTAGGATTTTTGAGGGAGAACTCATGTGCAATACCAAGAGACACAGTTGATGAGAAATTTAGGAAACAAGGTTGTGAAAGAGACTCTGAATCCTACTAGATCTGGAAACAACCCATAGCATCCTTGAGTAGGTATCCAACACCAATAGGGTAAAGATGTACTGATTTTCAAGAGATCACTGAAATTTCCAGGAAGGGGAGTATGAGTTTAGATGAAAGCCAGGAATGACTATAAATAGTACATCTGAGATTTCAGTGCCTGTAATGTCCCTATAGTTTAGCCATATTCTATTTTACGCTATTGGTGCATAAAGCAATAGTGAGAAGACCCCTAGGATTTGGGAATGAAAAAATGAATTAAAGGAATATGGATTTTAAAGTTTCATTCTTTGTAGGCAGTCACCTCAGAGAGACAGACTGACACACACAGGGCAGTATCACTGTGCCTATGAGACATGTCAACATATGTAATGGAAGGGAATTTCATCGGAAGCAGGGTTGGTTAGCCCACAGCAACAGAGAGAAAGGAGATTCATGGAGACAAACACTGGCAATGCCTAGTAAAAACCATTCACTGGAGCTGAGCAGTATAGTAGTTTTGTTAGTACAGCCAAAGTGGATAGAGATTCAGTGAGTGTTGGCCAATAGCCTTCAAATATTTGGGCTTATTGGTAAGACCATCATTACACATTTACTTAACCTGTCTTACTATGATCAGATTCAATGTTCACTAGAAAACCTTTGGATTATTCCTTGGTTGTCTAACTAAAAATTTCCGTAAGAATGGGCTCAGCATTACAACTGCAAATTCTGGTCTCTGGGACAGATGCTTCTTACTGCAAAGTAATACAGCCAAATATATATATATATATATACACACACACACACATACATATATATGTTATGAAATATGCTTACAAAATTTCATATATATATATATTTAAAGATTTATTTATTTGAGAGAGAGAGAGAGCATGTGTGTGCAGGGGTGGGGAGGGGGAGAGGGAGAGAAAGAATCTCATGCAGACTCCCCTGCTGAGCACACAGCCTGACTCAGGGCTTGATCTCACGACCCTGAGATCATGACCTGAGCCAAAATCAAGAGTCCACCCAGGCACCCCTAATACACTTATATTTTGATGATGATTTGGGTTCCCACGTACTCCTATTTTTAGTCACAAAAATAGCTGGATGTGTTGAAATACTTATTACAATGGGTTATATTTTTTATTGTAAAGTTGTAAACTGCCCTTGTTTTATTTCACAAATTTGTTTCCTAGCCTATAGGTTGAGAATCGCACCCTAGAAAGGGATCAAATCGCCCAGGTGATGGATGCCATACCATGAGCTTCAAAGTCTCTCCCTAGATAAGCAGTCCCTCCCCCTACAATGGTGACATGTTGATTATCCTTATGTTTTCTACAAACATCAGCCAGAATTCTCAAAACTAGAAAGTAGGTGGCTGGGTCCGATGTTTATTTTGGAGACAGAACAAGGAAGAAGTCATTAAGTAGTATGCTGATTTGCAATAGGCCTGGGAGCAAGGAGCCCAAATGGAAGAGCTATGTTAGCCGTGGGAGAGGCAACAGTGTGGACCCTCTAGTTTTGCTTGGTGGATGGATATCAGTCTTAACACCCACAGCCATGCTCTTCTAAGAATGACTAACCCTTGACTGTCTACGGATTGAGCCAGGTGGGGGACCACTCGAAATCTTTGCTTCTCTCTCTTCCCATGTCCAGTTTCCTCACTGTTTGGCACTTAAAGAGTGATTGAGGAATTGATAGAAAACACAACTCAACCTGTGTCTGGACATTTGCTGTCAACTGGAGGAACAAGTTTGAAGAAAAGTATTTAAAGAAAAGTGTGAATTTTCTCAAGGCTTAATTTGTGCACTTATTAAACCTTTCTAATTGCCTCTAAGAATTAAAGTCCAACTATACAACTGGGTTTCAGCACATTTTCTGAAATTCCACCACCTTTTTGTACCGTGTTTGAAATCCCCCCAGAGTAACGTGCCACATCCCCAGGGCTGCTCGTTTTCTATTTCCAGTTCTAGGTAACAATATTGAGGATGTCAGCAGATCCATTTGCCTTTCAGGGAATGGCACAGACAGGAGGCTGCTGTGAAGTGGCTGATGAGGGGTTAGTGAGAGCAAGGGAAGAGGCTGGGCCTGGGTGGGACAGGGGACTGGGTGACAAGGCTGCCCTTTCACACCTGGCCAAGGGACTGGGAGAGCAAGGGATTGTGGTGAGGGAGGAGATGCATGGGCAAGAAGGGCGGTGGCAGAGGGAGCCCAAAGCCCTGGTTGGTCTTCACCCATTAGGGACCTCCTTGCAGGAAATGGCTTTCTCCAGGCAGTGTGGGGCAGCTTCCTGCGGCTCCTTCCCTCTCTGCGATTGCAGTGGTAGCTGGAATGGTGTCCCGGCCACTGTTGTGACTCCCTGAATGGGGTCCTCTGGTTCAGCCACTGTTCACGCATTATCCTCAGAGAGGCTCACAGTCCTAGGCCTTTCATTACAATCCCCTCTGTGTGTGTGTTTCAAACCATAGTATCCTGACCTCTGTACACTGTTTGGAAATAACTCAGGCAATTGGTTCATATTACCAGCTAAATGCTTATGAAATTTCATTTTAAGAGACATAACTGAAAAAGCATAAAAATGTCCAAATTCTCTCATTTAAAAACATCACTACAAGCCAAGACCTTGTATGATAATGTGTAAGTGCAACGTTACAACTGAATTATGAAGATTGCGGAAATAAAGTCCGGGAAGGAAGCATGAGAGAACTTTAATGGGTCTTCCATACCCTCAATGTGGGAAATTAACACGAAACAGCCACATTTCTAGGGCTCACTCTGAAAATATATCCGAGAACAGACAGTACTGTTCTAATGTGAAGATAATATATATCAACACAATTAGAAAATTACTCTCTTTGAGCAGGTTCAGGATTGACTCATACATTAAAAAATCTAACAAATTTATCAGACAACAATTCTGTTAATGGCTTCCTTCTTGCTTCCTATCCCTCTGTTTCTCAGTCCCTTATTCAACGACATGAATAAAGAGAATCCATGCCCTTGATCAGTTATCCAAGACAAACTGTTATGTACTGGGTCTTAGTTCTGCATAGATTCTTTGCATTGATTTGCCTAGGACTAACTATTACTACTAATGACTTCAACCACGGTAATATGATAATAAATGTCTATTGAGCATCTACCACGGGCCATGCACAATTCAAACTGCTTTATAAGCACCATCTCATTTACTTTCGTAATAGTCGTGTGAAGCAGAAATGACGATTTCCCATTTTTTTAGATATGGGAACTGAGGTTGTGAAGGGTTAAGTAATTGCCCTGGGTCACTGAGCTAGTGAGCTGTGGAGCTGAGAGGCAGACTCAGTCTCAAAGCCCAAGTGCTTAGTGACGTAGGTGCCGATTCTAGGACAAACCCACTTGAGTGTGAAGAGGCATTGTCATTCCCCAGGCAACTGGTCACCTTGTTCTCTTACATTGACACAGGAGGCTTGCTACAAATATGAATGCCTACAGCAGATACACAATCCCTGTTTTTGCCCTTAGCTATAATGGGGCTTGAGTAGGTAGAACCAGGTAAATGAAAGCTATCACAGGTGGAAGTAAGCCGGATCCTTCCACCTGCAACTTGCTTTCTTGCGTATGGAAGTCAAAGACCACAGATATGGATACATATCTGATACAACGTGAATTTGTCATTTTAAGAGAGAAACAAGAAGTAGCAGAGGGAGAATGAGCATAGGCTTTGAAGACACAGCAGGCCAGGTTAAAAACCCTTCTTTTATTATGTGACCTTGGCCAAGTTACAGAACCTCTCTGAGCCTCCATTCCTTCCTCTGAAAATTGTGTGATAATAACTTTACCATGTGGGGTTGTTGGGCAGGATAAATAAGATGAGATAGCACTTAGGATAGAGCCTGGCACATAGTGTGAACTTAATTAATATTAGACTTTACTTATGTCTACTCCTTCAATCAACCATTTCTGTTGCTGATTATTATAGAGGGCAATTAGGTAGAAAGCTCACAGGGTATATTTTAGGCTTCTGGGCCTTACCATGTGATTGAAATGGCCAGCTGTGATGCTATTAGGATACAAGCCAGGCCAGCAGACAAGTTTTTACTGAGGATCATCACTCTAAAGGCACAGGGGGTGTGCGAGGGAGATGCAGTAGGTGGAGGAGAAAGTAACATTTGGCAAGTAGCTACCATATGCCAGTTCCATAGCGAAAATTCATTTTATTACTCTGTAACGATGCCCAAAATAAACTCTCTACTTTGCAGAGCTTCAGGTATGCCTGGGACAACTTAAGTTCACTGCATAAATGCACAAAGATTAAAACTATGTGTATTTTTGATACCTTAAATAGCATCAATATCTGTGTACCTAATGGAGAGGTGCAAGGAGATATAGGTCCAGAAAAGGGTGCTCTTTCGTTCTCATGTCAGAAAATCTTGAAAGTGACTAATTTCCTCTCTAAATTCAAATTATGATTATTATTATTTTACAGGCTGGGATCCCTAAGCTGGCCCCTAGGGTGACATAGAGCATCTGGACCCAAAGACTCCAGTCCTTAGACAATCTGTTATGATCTATAGGCCTCTGAGATACATGCTCCTTCATTTATTTTTCCAACCAGAAAACGAAGTAAGTTCCAGCAGGAGAATGTGCCGCTGAGTCCCCTCACAGAGCCAGCATGTCTTCTGCGGACATGCTGCTTGGAGCCCCCCCAAGAGGGCGAGGTAACGTAACAATAGCATCTCCTCCCCCAACCACCTCCTGACCAGGCAGTTCTACCTCCAACATCAAAGCTGCCGCATGAAAATTTAATTTGAATTTAAAATCCCTGACAGGGCCCAGCAATGGGGAGGCAGGGGTTAACCACGGAGATAATGAGGCTGCTGCTGCCACTGCTGATTCTGTTGACAGTATTGTATCACCTAATGAATGTGGCGATATAAATCTTGATGAGGGGCAGGCTCGAGTCTCGGGAAAGGTAATGATAACGAGGAGGGGCAAGAGCCCATGCTGCAGATGAAGAGGGAAACCAATAAAATGTCTCAGCCCAGGAGGGGCGGGCTGAGGCTGGGCCCGGCCAGGGTCGACCATTTGGCCCTATTTATGCAGGTTGCCCCGTATTCCACCATGCACATTCTAGGGACTACCAGGTTCGCAGGAGTTAAGGAAGCAAAGGAAAAGTGATGTGGAGCATTCTGTGCTTCCAAGTCAGCTCTCACAAAGCACAGAACTACAACAATTACCAACAACAACTGGGGTCATCTCCTAATCTCTCTCCTCTCAGTGGCAGAAAGAAAACGGATTTGATAAATCTTACTGATCCATGGCATCATCTGAATCTCTGCTTTACTTTGATTATCATATACTACCATGAATTGCTCTGCCTTCTTTCAGCTAATGAGTTTGGTGTGATTCCTCTGCTATTGTTTCTTCCCAAATATGTTCCAAGAGCCACTTGGTAAGACAAAGGACCCTTCAAATAGCCCCGCTCTAGAAAACAAAGACACCAGGAGGCCATTATGGAGGCGAGGTCTGATGTGGTCCAAATAGCTTGTGAGCGTTTGAGCAGACTCTTCTAGACTCTACCTGGAGAGCACTGACAACAAAGGTAATCTTGGTATGGCCTGCAGGTGGCTCTGGGCCCCAGCGCACAGGGGCTCTAACAGCCAAGAATTCTCTGGTTTTGCAGACCAATGGTCCCGGCTTTTCCAGTACAGGAAGGCAAGATGCTGGAAACAGCCCAACACACTCATGCTGGAGCAGAATACAATTCTTAGGTGGAGAAATGAGCCTTAATACTAGAGCATCAAGAGGGAACTGCATTGCTCTGGGCTGTGTTGGACTGGTCAAACTTCCTCCGATTCTAAAACTCAGGAAAGAGATTTCTGACTGAAAAACAATCTGGACATGTGCTCTCACACTTGACAGCATCTTGAAGGGGCCATCTATCTCTTTCTAGGATCCTCAGATCTGGTTGTGGGTAAAAGTAACGTGGCTAACGTTTCAAAATATAGATTCTTGGGCCTCATCCCCAGAGAGGTTTGATAAGTGTGGCCTGGACAGAAAAGCATCTTTGTCTTTCCTTCTTTTTTTCTTTTTCTTTTTTTAATTCCCTAGAGGTGTTTATCATATACTACTGGCTGAGGAAATGTCTTAGGTAAAGATGGGAAGCAAATAAGGGAGGAAAAAAATGCGAAAGCCAAGGCAGGGTTTCTTAAGCTTGGCTGTACCGGCATTTCAAACTGTACCATTCTTTGTCGTGGGGGGCTCTCCTGTGCGTTGTAGGGTGTTTAACAGCATCCCTGGCCTCTACCCACTAAATGCCAGTCACATGCCCCAATCATGACAATCAAAGATGTCTCCAGACATTGCCAAATGTCCTTCGGACAGGGAGGGGTAGGGAGGTGCAAGATTGCCCCCAGTTGAGAACTCCTGACTGAGACAGACCTAGAGGCTTTGCGGCCTAGGTATGTTAAAGAAGTGAATGACATTCTTACTGGATGACAGTGGAAAATCATTGCCAAGTCTCGGATGCCTTATTGCAATGAGCCAGTCTTTCAATTTGAGATTGTAATTCCTGCAACGAAATCATATTCTAGTGCTCTTGATGCTGTTGTTAAAAGAAGCACTCTTTTAAGAGTGTGGTGACCCTGAAGAGAACCCTGCATTTTTTAAAAAATTTTTTATTGTTATGTTAATCACCATACATTACATCATTAGTTTTTGATGTAGTGTTCCATGATTCATTGTTTGTGCATAACACCCAGTGCTCCATGCAGAACGTGCCCTCTTTAATACCCATCACCAGGCTAACCCATCCTCCCACCCCCCTCCCCTCTAGAACCCTCAGTTTGTTTTTCAGAGTCTATCATCTCTCATGGTTTGTCTCCCCCTCCGATTGCCCCCCCTTCATTCTTCCCCTCCTGCTATCTTTTTTTTTTTCTTAACATATACTGCATTATTTGTTTCAGAGGTACAGATCTGTGATTCAACAGTCTTGCACACTTCACAGCGCTCACCATAGCACATACCCTCCCCAGTGTCTATCACCCAGTCACCCCATCCCTCCCACCCCACCCCTCCCACTCCAGCAACCCTCAGTTTATTTCCTGAGATTAAGAATTCCTCATATCAGTGAGGTCATATGATACATGTCTTTCTCTGATTGACTTATTTCGCTCAGCATAACACCCTGAGAACCCTGCATTTTGCATCAACCTTTCTCCTGGCTTCAGTTTGCTGGCAGGAGCATCCTCGGGCACGCCCTCCTCCATTTACATAGGAACCATGAGGCCACGCCCTTTGTGAATTCCCCAGGTGCACCCTTTCTCCTGCACCAGCCACACATGTGGACACCCTCCTCTCATCCCATTTGGAACTGACCAGAAAATGAAAAATGCTCTTTTATTAACAAAGGGAGAGTTGAGACTTAAAGGAACAGAAAAGATGAAAATCCTTCAAGATTCCTATTAGCAGGACAGAGTCCCCTTTCTCTTTCTTCTTCCCCCTTCCTTTCTTCCCTCTCCCCTCCTATTTCTCTCATTTCTCTTTCTCTTTCCTCTTTCTCTTTTTTCCCTCCTCTCTTCCCTCTCATCCTCTCCATCCCCTCTCTTTCTCATTTTATTCAATTGGCTTGCCCGGCAACCTTACAGAAACTTCTCTTAAGAGCGGGCCTATTGCGCCTCGCTCTCAAATTGCCCCCAGAGCCCACTGGATATTCCTTCAGATGTCTAACAAGCGTTGAACACAACTGAGGTTTAGAGAGACACAGAAATCAATACTGCGGCTTCCACCAGTCACGCTGAGGGATTAGTTGTCCCAAGGAAAAGCACAGACAGTTGAATAAGAGAATCATGACTCCGAATACCCTAACAGGTTTATGAACTAGAAAGCAGCCTCTGGCCTTGATAACCTCCAGGTGGCCTACAGAAAAAGGCGACTGTGAAAACATTCACTTAGCTTTCTCCCCTTTTGTATTAATGAGGTCAAGCGTTGGACCTCAGGGGGTCAACAGTGGTACTCGGAGGAGCGACTGTTTAGGCCAACGGGCAAGGATGACCATCTGAGCAGTGGTGCTCAGAGTCTCCGAGTGGTCTCCTGGATTTGACGAAGTCAGTGGTCACATCCCTCAGGACAGAACCTGCAAGGACGCTAGGTCTGGAATCCAATAGGAAAATAACAGTGCCTTGGACTATCCGCTGTGAGCAGGCAACATTAAACAGTGGCAGCAATTTATATCTTAAAAAGCATGGATGAGAGATGGGAGATTGGCAGGGTATGCAAATTATGGGGAGTCTCTAAATGGGTTCTGAAGGAGCAAAAGAGCAATGGATAGATTTTAATAGGTTCTCCACTTCTCATCTCAGTAAGTTTAAAAACGTTCATGCTCCCACTGCCACAGTTCACACTCTGGAGGCCGACCTCATGAACCAAGATGGATGTTCCAAACTCCTCACGTATAAGGTGTAAGGGAGACGTGGTTGCATGCAACAGTTTAAAAACAGGTGGAGGCAAAAATCTAAATGATGTCAGTTTCAACAAAGGAAGAAAGAGTCACTTTTCAACTGGACCTACAGGATTGAGTGAAGTGAAGAATTAAGGCTATTATCTGTATAATTCAAACCAAAACCTACCTTTCTGTGAATTTATAGGACAATTTAGGTCCTAGCTGAATAATTCAGAAAAAGATAATCACCTCAATTATTTAGATGACCATCTCTTCCCCTTATATAGTCCATCTCTCTAACTCACATGTGGAAAGTTGACAGCAATTAAATCTCTTAACCAAGCCGCCCACAGAAGGCCAAGGATTTGGGCTACAAATGCGGTGGCTCTGAAATACTATCCGTAGAAACTGACCAGGGTAAACACATTCATATTGAAGACACTTGCCCTGAATCAGTGAGTGGTGCTCACCCACCTGACTGAATTTCTAAAACCCTACATTCAGGAAAAGGCACGGAGGTCATTTCCTTACAGCCAGATTCCCTAGGCCTGCCTGGATGTCACTCATTCCAGAAAAGAGGAATCAGCGCCCTTCTCTGGCAGCCTCTCATCTGTCCGAGCCCCCACTGAGCTTGCACAAGAATGTCATTTCTGGGCTGTGTCTGGGTGAAGGGTGTGGATGGGGAATATGTGCATCCAAGGCTGGTTAGTGAGCAGCATAGGGAATGACACCATTTAAATAGGGCTGATGGAGAGCCTGGGAGACACTTGATCTAGTTGGCAAGGGTCATGGGGAAAGCAGTCCCCCTGGTGACTCCAGGACAATGGGGAGGTTATTCTGGCTAGCCCAGTTTTGGCTCTTTCTGTCTGGGGTTGTACCTCCAGGTCCCCACATGTCTCTCTGTGTGTTTGTGTGCACGTGGCTTTATGTGGACAGAGGCAGGGTGTCTGCCATGTCCAGGCTGGTGGGTTCAGCTTTCTTTTGTGCGAACATTAATCCGCCTGGTCCCATCCCCCATCCTTTTCCTGCACATTAACCTAAAATATGAGCGCATGCTCGGGTCTTGCCTGGGCTGGCTGTGCTCCTGTGCCCACAGCCTCCCTGCCCCCTTCCTCCAGCCCTCTTATCTAAAGCAGCGTGTCACTGCAATTTTATGGTCAACATTACAGACTCAAGCCCTCCTTTGAACCAATCAAACTGCACTGAATATGTTAAGGGAATCCAGGCTTTCTGGAAGGAGCCGCGTCCTGAGCCGCACCACCTGACCTCTCTAAGAGCAGCCCCCATAAATCTGCCTCACGTGATGGGAGATGGGCTTTTCAGGATCTCTCAGGGTGCTTTGAGGTAGCACTTCTATGAACTCCTTGCCACAATAAATAATGCTACCTGCAATATGTCTTTGGGAGTGTGTCAGCAGCTGCTGTCCTGCCATGAATTTTTATTCTTGTGCCGTCTGGAAGATAGATTCCAGATTCAGCATTTCCCCGCACTTAGTGTCAGATCTCTTTACCCCCTTGCCCCGGCAGAATGACAGAGACCACAAATAAAATAAAATAAAATAAAATTAAAAAAAAAAAAAAGCAGCCTAGGAAAAATGGCTCAGGACCAGAGGGAAGGAGCCATGCTTACCTCACAAGAGTGGAGGGAGCCACCAATGTGACCACAGTGACTAGGTGGGAGGAAGGAGGAACAAGCCAGGCAATTCAGAGTCCTTAAGAAGGATGCAATTCACCTGGAGTGGTTGAAGAAACGGGTTTCTACCAGGTAAAGCTGTTGGATGAGGGGAAAGCCCATTTTGAGCCAATAATGCATTGCAAAGGAGAGCAACGGAAATCAGTTTCTGAGGCTCCCTTAGGTTGTCGTTGTCCTGGTCAGATTCTAGCAATCGGTCCATGAAAAGAGGACAATGGAGTCAGAAACAGTCTAGAGATGACATCTCAGATGAGTTGTTGTGGTCTGAAAGCTAAAGATGAGGAAGAAAGACACTACTATAGCTTAGGAATTATAATCAGCTGACTCCCAGATTTCACTGACTTGCATGTCTCTGCCGAGCTAGAAATGAGCGCCCACATGGCCGGGTATGTTTTATCAGCTCTGCAACTTGAGACCTTCTGGCAGGGCTGAAGCCAATATTCACCAGCACAATGCCCAAGAATTTCCGCCCCTTTGAAAAATCCCATGTCCCAGGAAGCTTCTGCATTACTAACGTGCCAGCCATATCCATTACAGTGGGAGAGAGCACAGGAAAAGAAGAAAGAAAATATGACTTTGATATGTTAACATCTCACAATGGTAGATTATTTCATTTTGTATGCTGCTTCCTCTTCAGAGAGGGGAAAATTCAGTTAGCATCCTGGCAGGAATAATGCATAGTCCTAGCTACTATGTACATTGAAATCCACATAATCCTAGTCTGATGACTGAACCCAAACTTTGGCAGACTTCTAGATCAAAGCTTCACCAACTGCAAAGTGCATAGGAATTACTTGGAGATCTTAAAATGCAGATTCTGGTTCCGTAAGTCTGGGGGCGCCTGAGAGTGCCTTTCTAACAAGCTTTCAGGTGCTGCTGACTCTGCCAGACCACACGCTGAACAAGGTTTTGGGTTCTATCAAGTTTTTATGTGCACAGTACTGCTGTCCTTCCCTCCAAACCCAGGAGAGAGCCCGTCTGTTCCTTCGTTCCCATGTATTTTGTTCTTGGTTCTCCATACATTTTTTTTCAGAATTAATTATCAAGATAGAGCTTCAAAAATTGTTGTAGTTTGAATAGTCACATTTAATACTTTAATACATCTAATTCTCCAAAATGAAATGATCACCTCATTTAGGGATAATGACAAGAGTGCATACCTGAGACTCTTTGTTAGGGTAAGATCTGGATCAACTGAACTTCAGGGTCCAGCAATGATAGGCTGCAAGGCCTCATCCAAAGGGACTCTGATGGCTTATGCAGAGTGCTGGCCTGGAGTGGTAGCCTCCTAAATAATGTCCTACCCAGCCAGAGTCAATGCCACATTATCATCTCTAGCCTCCCAAGGCAGTGTGATCAATTTCCCAGCTTAGGACAGTACTGAGAGAAGGATGCGGAGCGAGGTGGGAACCAAATTGAAACCTTTGCTGATTAAGTTGCTCGTGGCCAACAGATAAGTGGGACTATGGGTTCACTCAACATAACCCGTTTCTCTGCAACACAAGAGCAGCAAGATCACAAAACTGGCAACCTAAAATGGAGGTGCTTAACAAAGGTCAGTGACAAATGCATTTTTTGATGGGAAATTAAAGTTTCCTGTGGTTAATATAGTCTTTGATGTAATAATTGTGGAAGTTTCTCATATATCCCAACGTGTCACTGAGAATATCGCAGTCCCTGTCGGTCAAGTCATCTGAGGCCAAACATGATCACTCATTTGTAAACTGGGCTTTCTGCCTGCTGAATACCTTTCAAAAACAGAAGCTCTCTCCTAATTGCCTGGGTTGACCTATATTTAGAAACCTGAAATGTGCTGGTGTAGTGGAGAAGCCAGAAAAATGTTGGAGTTAATCACTAAATCAATCTGGGCTGACCCCAAGAGGACAGTGAGCACTGAAGGTTGTTGGTCAAGGAGCTTTTGGAGGCTGGACTTAAAAGAACTCTCCTGTTTCTCTGAAACTGGAAAATCTGCTTCTTTCTGCAAAAACATATCCTCAGAATAGAATTTGGTCTGTTCTAGGACAGCCCTTTGAATCTCTCGTGCCAGTAACCAAGTCAAGGTTAACTCCATTTTGTTCTGGTGTACTCTCTGGGCTCCCCCCGTGACTCGCAATGGCAGAGTGGCAATGGGAACTACAGATGGACAGACAGAAGCAATATGCTGTCGAGTGAAACCCAGCTGCAAGACCTTTCTTTTCTTCCCTTCTCATCTTGGTCATCTCTCCTCCTCCTACAGCATCTTTTTGGTTTCTTGGTATTTTGGGTCGTTAAAATTTAGACTTTAAACTTTCCTTAATCCCCGTAATGATGATAATTTCTTGAAAGTTCAGAGTTTGAAAAATTGGGGGGAAATGACGAGAAGTATTAGGTATTATTTTCATGTAAAATGAACTGTGGGATGACATTTGGAAATGGGTAGCAGGTACCCAGAAGGTTAGTAATTACCTTTACAGGAACATGAAACAGAAAGTCTAGGAAGTCTCTCGATTCTGTAGAACCAGCACTCTAGCCAGCAAAGCTGTCAGCTCCTGTGATTTCTGCAACCTCGCGCTCAATGGTGGCTTGGCTTTCAATGCTGGAGGATATAAACAACTAAAGGGGCCCCGGGGTGGGGGCTAGAACTGTTAGAGATAGTTATGGATCATCTGATGCCTGCAGAAAATACTTATCAGATAGATCAGTGATGGAAAAATCTGGGAGACCTGTCTTGAAATTTAGGTTTGGATGTCTAGCTAGTTAATTTTAAGGTTAAATTAAGACATGTGAATGACACACACACATATTTTTAATTCTTGCACTGAATTTTATAGAGCTAAGCTAGGAAATGAGGAAGTTAAGTAATGTTGGAACAGAACGAATTATACATCACCAGCAGCTGTTTATTGAGTATTTACAGACTTGTTTTTGAGAAGATTTTCAAGGGTAAGACATCTCTGCCTTCAGGAAATTTATGTTCTAATTGTTGAGATAAGACTAAGTTACTAAAATAATTAGAAATACATAGATGGGTAAGTTATGTGCCAAAGGATACTAAATGATAAGATATGATACAGATCACGTAAGAAAGAGCTTAGAAAAGCAGAATATCAGTGAGAGACTTAAAACCCAAGAAAGGTTTCCTATGCATAGGGTTTGTGTAGGAATCAGGAAGGGTATTCCAAGGAAGTAGAACAACATATGTGAAGCCATGAAGTCGAATGTATGCTCATGGAGCAGCAAGGAGACTGGTTAAAATTATTTTTAAACAGAGGAGTATTATAATGAAAGCATGTTTTGGCAAACGAGGGAAGTGCCCTAAACCCTCAAGCATATGTTCCCAGGTACTGGAGAGATTAATACACCCTAAGAGAAGAGGGAGTTACGCTCCTTGAACTTGATCCAGTAAGAAGACAGTACTTAACAGAGGGACGAGACGACTGTGAATATAGCAAGGATCGCCTAGCACTGTCCCCAATGGGTCTGAGATCTGTGACAAGAAAGCTATAAGAAAAAAAAAATAAACAAAATTCACCCAGAAAGCTGTGTTGTTAAAATTCTACACAACTTTGGGGGAACATAAACAGTGTGCTTTGGGGACTTTTTTTTTTTTTAAGGGACAATGGTGAAACCATTAGGGGTGGTGGTGATGGAAATGAAATGGGAGCATTCCACCCTGGTAGGAAGGAGAATTTCATTATTGACATTATTGAGACACAATGATAATAAAAAATGGGCTAATTTTCAGTTGGTTTTATTAATTGTTTTTAAACACTATTGACAATGCACTCCCTTACTCTTTGCAGTTGGGATAGACTGTTTGCACTGTCCTCCTTCCCCCTCATTCAGCTGAAGAGACAAAGACCAATAGTTCTCTACTTGGGGGCGGGGGGGGGGGCAATTTTAACCCTAAGCGAATCTTAGCAATGTCTGGAGACCTTTTTGGTCATTACAACTCGGTGGGGAGGTGTACTACTGACATCGAGTAGGTAGGAGCCAGAGATAAAATATCCTACAATGCACAGAACAGCCCCACAACAAAGAATTATTCAGCCCCAAAAGTCAGTGGTGCTGAGGTTGAGAAACCCTGATATAGACAGAGATGCTCACTGAAGCATTATTTCTAACACCAAAATCTTGGAAATAATCTTTATTGCTAATAATAGAGGAATGGTCAAATACACTATGGAATATCCATATGTCCGGAGGATGTACTTTGCCATCAAATTTCCAAATATAATTTCATTATGTAAGAAATTTCTCACAGTTTAATATTAAATGAAAAAGGCATCTAAACTCTATATACAGGGGCGCCTGGGTGGCTCAGTCGTTAAGTGTCTGCCTTCGGCTCAGGTCATGATCTCAGGGTCGTGGGATCAAGCCCCGCATCGGGCTCCCTGCTCCTCAGGAAGCCTGCTTCTCCCTCTCCCACTCCCCCTGCTTGTGTTCCCTCTCTCGCTGTGCCTCTCTCTGTCAAATAAATAAATAAAATCTTTTAAATAAAAAATAAATAAATAAATAAAATAAACTCTATATACAATGTGATCCCAATTTTGTAATGACAAATGCACGCATACACACAACACATACACAACACAAGAAACAGGTCTGGGAAGTCACCAAAATGCCGACGATAGTTATCTCTAGATGGTGAGAAATAAATGATCTTTATTTTCTTATTTGCACTTATCTGTATCTCCCAAATATCTTACAGTAAGTATGAGATAATTTTCTAATAAAAATATAATAATTGTCAAATATCTCAGTAGTTTGAAACACAAGCCAAACTTAACAAGATAAAATATAACTGGACTGTGAGATATGCACACATAGGTTCAAAGCTTTAATTATCAAAGGCAGGAGGAGGAGGATCTTGCTTATGACCAGTCCATGTATAAATTGTGTCAGTCAACTGAAGCTTAAAATAAAACAGGAGAGGCCAGACGGGATTGCTAAAAGAACTATGGCAAACCTACGACAGCTTAATAAATTAAGATTGTACCAGGATGAGGTAGGTAGCAGTCCTCAGTAGGGCAAGTGTGCCCCTCAGGAGGGCTGAACACAGGCCACATGACATATTTTAGGGTGACCACTGAAAACCTGGAGCAGGTCCAGATGAGAGCAATCAATAAAGTGAGGGGTTTGGGAATTGTGTTACGTGACAGAAGGGTGAAAGAGATAGAGATGTTTAGTCTGATGACAAAAACGCTTAGGAGAGAAGTGAGTGCTGTCTTCATATATTTGGCAGGCTGTCACGTGGAAGAGGGACAAATGTGCTCTGCATGGGCCCAGACCACAGAGCTAGCACTAACCACTGAGATTAACTGATAACTTATCTTCTTTCACATAATTTTCAAACAAGAAAAGAACACTCTTCTGAATCTAAGAGTTGTCTGAAAATAGGGTGGCTAACTTGGGCCATCATATGGTCCCCATCACTGACTTAGCGACAGTGTGTCAGGGTTGGTGTAGAGTGAACAGAGATCTGAGAAAAGGGGACAGTAGTGTTGCTGCTAATGTGTTCCCAGCACCTAGTGCTCGATGCATGAAGAAAGGCATAGTAGCCAACATTCACTGAGTGCTTTCCACGGCCATGCGCCAGGAATGGAGCCAAGTGCTTCCCATGATCTAACGTGTTCCTTTCAACTTAACAGCATTTCCCAGATGAGAAAATGCAGACTGGGGTAAGTTGAGGACCCTGTCCAAAGCAACAGCTAATAAACTTATCAAGGTCTTTAGCAATGCTAATAAAGGCAATACTCATCATCATCAACATAACTGCAGGAGCAAACACCTGTATAATGCTTACGATAACCAAACATAGTGCAAAATGCTACATCCATATCCCCATTTCACAGATGCGCCTTGGGAGGGTTGAGGATCTTGTCCAAGGCCAGCAATGTGTCAGATTCCAGCGCGATGCTAACCATGGTAATGTTCACCAGCATCGTTATATTAAATGCAGCTGCAAACACCTGTGTAGTGCCTGCCGCATGTCAAACACAGTTCCAAATGCTGTACCTACATAAACTCATTTAACACAACTTCCTCTTTTTATCCTCATTTTACAGATGAGGAAGTGCCGACTTGAAGAGGTTGAAGCCCCTGCTCAAGGTCACACGACTCATACGCGGTAGATCTGGGTTTTGAAACCTGGTATATTAGACTCCATAATGGTATGATAACAGCTACTAACAATTCTCACTGTCATCACTGTCAAAGCAGTAATGGCACAAACACTCATATAGCAAATACTATGTGTCAGGGACACACAACAGCCCTATGAGATAGTGTGCTGATTCACTTTATGGGTCAACTTGGAGGGTGATTTTGGATGAGGTTAACAAATTTAACCAGTAGACTCTGAGTAAAGCAGATTGCCCTCCACAATGTGAGTGGGCCTCACCAAATCAGTTGAAGGCCTGAAGAGAACCAAAGAACTGGCCTCCCCCAGACTGTGTTTGGACTTTATCTACACCATTGACTCTTCTGGGTATCCACCTGCTGGCCTTCGGACTGGAACTATACTCTTGGTTCCCCTGGGTGTCAAGCCTGCTGGCCCACACTGCAGATTTTGGACCCATTAGCTTTTATAATCATGTGAGCCAGTTCCTTATAATAAACACACACACACACACCCCACTGGTTCTGTTTCTCTAAAGAACCCTGACTAATGCAGGTAGATACGATCATTATCTTCATTTTTAACAGGAGAACACAGAGATTCAGACATCAAACGGCCTGCTCAAAGCCACACGACTACTAAATGGCCAAGCCAGCATGGAAACTGACCATCTGGCTATGTCGTCTGAGTTCCTATGTGAAGTTCTCTGGAGCGATTTGCTCTATCAGCTGTGGCATGTTTTCCTGACGGGGTGACGTGAAATGAGGAGATTACAGAGGTAGCCTCCTGAAGCAGGAAAAGGAAGAGTTGGCTGGGGAGAAAGGATGTCACCTCTGGGCTTCTCGCTCTACCAAATGGCCTTTTTACCCCCTCCAGATAGCCTCTATCACTTTAGGACATTTCTCAATAATCGACAGATCGAAGGCAAAAGGACCCAATACCTTGGCTTCCTCCTGTTATCATTTGATTCAAGTGAAAAAGAATTCACTGACTACTTTATGCTTTTCAATAAGAGGAAACTATTCCTATCCCTACCCTACACACTCATTGAATAATTTGTGTTTCAAATACAGAATGTTCAAAATAATCCACTACATGAAATTTCTTCTCGGCTTCCACCTGATGAGAAAGAAGCATGTGCACTATTATTTTTCCAAAGCTTTTCGAGTCTTCCCTGATTTCAGCAATTCCTGTGATAACATTTCTACCTTTTGGTTTACTAAAAGGAAGGAAGGAAGGAAAAAAAAGCCCTCTTGATGTTTTCAGTTTAAATTTCACTTTTGCCAGATTTCCATTAATACCGGTATCTCTTTGGACCATCCAAAGTGTATTCTCTTTTGGTGGCTCATCTTTCACGTAATTTCTAAACAAAAAGACAAAACAGACAAAAGCAGCACAAAAACATGCCATGGGACCAGGTATTGAAAAAAAAAGGCATTGAAACAGACCCAAACAGAAATACAATGGTTTTATTATATGAGCCTTCAGCAGTAAAGAAGAAAGAAAAAAGCAAGGTTAGCAAAAGAAGGAAGGAAAGCAAAATGACTAACAAACGCAAAGTGCCTGAGGAAATGGTATTTTCTTTGTATGCATCAACATATGCTCAAAGAATATTTCCCTATGAGGATGTCATTGCTCGCTCACTTCCCGTTTACAGTTATATGTAAGAGAAGCTTTTAAATCCATTTGCAGCCCCCATGGAAGTTGCAAGGAGGAAGGTGTTGCTGCTAAAGTAGGAGATGCTAAGCCTGAAAGTCAAAGATATGCAAGACGCAACCTCATCCAGCGTCCACCACTGCTGCCCAGGCTGCCCCTGCCTGGTCCAGCTTTAGCGACGGCCATGAACAGCTGCGCCACACTGGCCGGTCCACCGTGAGGGGCTCTCGGAGGCTGGTCTCTCCTTTTCTCGGATGCTTCATCACAAAGAAAGTGGATATGAAGAGGCAAACAAATTTAGGAGCTTCTAATCCAACGCAAACCCTAGGCGTTCTATCAGAGACAGCGGGTTTTGCACCCCAGGTGAAAGTTTCCGTTGTGCACCTGTTTCCCATCACAACATAACCTTGAGCATCAGTGAATGTCATCTAGGAAAGCCAAACTGAATAGGTAGAAAGTGTGGGGTCTTAAGCAATAAAATCTAAAGGCAACAGGACACTGGGCTTTTTATACAGACACATGCTTCCTGTCTTCCTTGCAATCCTAGCCTCTCCATTCTTCCTTCTCTGTATCCACCCCTATGCTCTCGCCCCTAAGCCTTTTACTGTCCACCCACCTCAAGGGTCACTGCGTGGGCACTGGGTCATCCCTGCTGCCCGCAACCCACAATGACCTGTTCTGTCTCTGACCTCAAATGACTTATATCATCTCTACCCTCCGAACTGATAGTCAGTAGACGCTACTTGGTATTGTTCTCAAATGGTTCCAAGTGTATAGGGTCTTTTCTACCAAATAACACTCTATGTACCTTGAAAGAAAGGACCTTGTCATATACTCGTTGGAGATTCTCCACCCTCACTAGATCTAATACTTTGCTGACCTCAGTAAATTCTTGCTGATAAACTGTTCAGTTTGTATCCCCTCTGCGTCCATACCTCCAAAGAGTGCAATGCGTAGGACTTCACTTTCATGCTGCCTTCCTGACCAGTAAACGCAAACCCCCAAGTCATAATCTCACATAGAAATTATGGTATGGGTGGGGAAAGGAAGTGCCATTACTGAAGATGCTTTGCTTGTGTTTACGGCTAAGAATAGGGAAAAGCTTGCAAGGATTTCCTGACCCATTTTGGTATCGGGCTCTCGGCCCTTTCATCAGAAGAGCACAGACATTTCGCTCAATCTGTGAGAATCTCTGACACAGAAAGAGGAACCTTGAGACAAGCCAGGCCTCTTTTTAATAAACACAGGAGTTGTGAGATGAGCAGGTCCAGGGTCAGGGAAGAGGTGATATTGAATTTCATTTCTCAGCTATATGCTAGGGAATGAGGAGTATTCTTGGTGGTGGTGGGGTGGTGGGGGTGGGGTGGGGGAGATCTGGAAACAACACCCAACCACAATATTGATGGGAGGGGGTCTGATTGTTTAACTATTGCTGAGGTTCAGTAAGATCTCAAGGTGAGATTTCCAGGTTTCAGGTTTGTTTTCCCTTTAAACAGAAGCTGGGGGCAGGGTGGGGGTGGGGGGTGGGCATTGTTCTGGCTTCAGCGTTAATCCTGCTTTCTTTCCGCTTGCACCTGCCCATGCTACCTGGCAGAGCCCCCTTCCCCCCTCCAAGTTTATTTATTGTGGCTATTTTACCAGCTATTGGCTCAACACACTCCACTCAAATATTCATCATTTAGCTCTCGGGGTAAATCGTATTTAATCAGCACAGGAGAGAAAATAGCATAATTATAGATGCCGGATGCCATTACACTCAGAAGAAATTAAACCCTGTCTCAAGCCGACCAGTGGTTGCTGTGATTGCATCACCACTGGGGTTACCGAGAGGTTAGTGGCCATTCGGGGCCAGCGGTACCTTGTAGGATGCCTGACCCAGAAGAGCCGTAAGGAGACACACCCGTGCGCACACAGATTCATGGCATCAAAAACTCATCAAACGGCGGCCAGTAAATTAATCTTTTATTGTTCTGAGAATGTGATGAATGAGAGAGTAATAAAGCAAGGCCCGTACATGGAGATGTAGGGATGGTAGATAAACAGGCCCAGAGAATTCCAGTCCTTAAAGCTGATATAGGGAATTCCTATTCCCAGTCTTACCCAGGGTACTTTCTGCCAATAGCCAGAGTGATATGGACAATGAAAGACAAGGAAGCAGGAAAGCTTTTCAGTGAAGCAAAAGCATTCATTTGGGGCCTGTGGGTCCTTACAGGAAATCCCCCCATCCGTGGAAGATGTAACAGAGAAGGCTAAACCAGAACCACATCAGCCCTAGTCCCAACCATAAGCAGACCTGTCTTGCCTCACATGCAAAAGTTTTCATGTCAGTATTGCTAATGAGGTGTGCTGTTTGGGGAAATCAAAAAGGGGGAAAGTTGCTAACGGAAAACCCAACAATAATATTAGCATCAGATCCCTACCTACTTTCTGCCTCCTCGAAAAGGCTTTGGGGTCAGCTTCCAGCCCGTTCACGCCCAGTCTCTGCCCAGACATGCCCAGGGCCACCTGCCCTTGTCCAAGTGACAGAATAAGAGATACCCTGAATCTCACAATAACGCTTTCTCTCCCCTGGCCCTAAACCCCGGGTCAGCAACCCTGTCCACCATAGAGTGCTGTTTGTAAAAATTCAAAAATGTCCAAAGATGCAATTAGGCTTTACTTATCACTACTGGGTGACTGTTCCTGCCTTTTTTTTTTTTCCCCCTCCCCTATTCTTTTTTCTTTTGGCTAATAATGCTTCTGAGGTTTGGATAAGTAACTAAGAGGAAGGAGATCTCCTTCTAGTCCATCCTGCTGCCGACAATTAAGAAACCTCAAAGTAATTTTTGAAAATGTCAGCGTCTCATTTAGCAAAAGGATAAATAATAAATGAAGCGTAATCACTGTCCTGTGCTGGTGGTACAGCTTCGCGGTGTCATTAGTAAACTAACGGTATAATATCTTTGTGTCACAGTTTAATTATATCTTGTAATTAGTTTCAGCAATGGATTGCATAGAGTCAGGCCCCCTGAGCTAAACAAAAGGTAATAGAACTTTCAGCGCCCCTGCATAAATCAATTATGAAAGTGTCCTGCGTTATTTGAAGCTTGTTTGCTGTAATTTTATGCACCAAGCTGAACTGGTCCTTCTTGCCTACGGAGGGCACTTTACGCCACCTTCCAACCGAGGCTTGCCTGCAGCTGAGCCTGCAGTTGGGCCCACACGCAGCCTGGCCTGCTCGGTGCATCTGTCAGTACACGCTCAGCAGTAAATGCCACGGAAGGGGTGAGGGGCGGAAGGGGAGGGGAGCTGTGTTGGGGTTGCGGGGTGGTGGGGCGGAGGGGAGGGGGGGAAGAGATGTGTGAGGACCGGAGCAGGTAATAGATGCACCATGCACAAGAGAGCAGGGGATAAAATGGGAAAAGATGTGAGGCTCTGGGAGAATGATTCTTTATGCTTCCCTGAACAAAGACGAGAAGGTTAGGAGCATCAGAGGCCAAGCAACGTTGATGAATATGGGCAGGCGGACACGACACATGTCCCTTTATCATTTGTCCTTTCAACATCCCTGCTCTCCCCACGCGGTTGGAATTGGAACCGGTGCAGGTTACTTGGCAATAGGGAACGGAGAAGGAGAATCCACATCTTTAATTGGGTCTAATTCGGGTCCTACCGAGCTCAGAAACTGTAAAGGGCTTCCGAGCATAGTTGAGGGCTTAGCTATGGTCACCAGGCCTGTGTGGGAGAGTCACGGAGTCCCTGCTGGGGGAAGCTAAGAAGAAACTCAGGGGCGGGGGGTTGGTTAAGTCCAAATGCCACCAATACGTGTGATCCCGTCCCTTTTTTGATCAAACTGCAAGGCATAGCAGAGGGTGGGGGTGGGGTCCACACTCAAAGTCCTCATCAAGTCGTCTTTGGAAGTAAGTCTAGTGCCACGCTGGCCTTTCTGTTTATACAACAATTTACAGGTTTAAACGAAACCCTGCTTGAAAAAGCAGACTGAATCTTCCTATTGTGAGCACTTCAGCAAATTTAACAAAAGAAAGAGCCCAGGCGAGGAAGAGAAAGAGAAGGGGGTGGGGGGGAAGGTCCAGTCCTCAGACTGGTGTGCTGCAATCTGGCTGGTTGCTATGGCGACGTGATGGCTTGTTCACATGGCAACATACCTTAGGTCCACTATTAAAATGATGAGAGTGAACTCGGTTGCGTTAAGGAGAGCGCGCTGTATGCTAAAGCAAGTCTTTATCTCCAGAGAGAGCTGGACAGAGACTAGCAACCAGTACAAATGAGGGAGAAAAGAAGGAGGAGGAAAAGGTTGGAGGTCTGGAAGAGGGAAAAACCACAGGGATACAATGACTGAAAAGAAAGATCCTCAGCTCTGTGTCTAAATTGACGGCCTGATATTCAGAAGACAGACAGTGAGGCTTGTTTGATTAGGAATTCACCATCCAAATCAGCCCATCGGGCTAATGACTCCTTATTTAAAAAACACAGTCCAAATGAACCTGCAGTACCCTGGCTCCAGAAAACATCAACAGTGATCTGAACCAAGCCCACGAGCTCCCGCAGTAACGAATAGCTCAGCTACAGCCACTTAAATAAAATACTCTAATAACAGCGAAGGCGGCAAATTACACAGCATTTATTTATTGAATATGAAAGTCCATCGACAGCCACAGATCCACATCATATCACTTCAGAGTTAGCGGGGAACATTTCCTTTGGAAATCTGGTTTCAGGTTTCCTTTAATGTGGTGACAATTTTTTTCCCCTGCTGACGTCGAGGGGTGGCGATAATTCTGCGGATATTATCCCCACAACCCTTCCCCCCTACCTGGGCTTGATTTCTGTCTGCTGTTGAGCAAGCACTGCTATGGCCTACAGACAAGAGAGCCAGGAATTACAGGGCTATATAATCCCGCTGCGGGCTCCAAGTGATACTATGAACCATGTGTGAGATGCCCGAACCCCCAAATTCCCACTCCCCTCGCTCGTTCTGCCCCCCTTCCCACCTCTCTATGGCTATGGCTGGCCATGCTTTATTAAAAAATCTTATTACCATAAAGTCTGTGGCCTCACAAGCCACAAAAGTCTCCGGCTTTGGAAACAGGATGCGGCAGAAAGATGAGCTTGGCATCATCACTTTTTTTAAATGACAATTGTCCTCAGTTCTACATGTCAGCCACTGACCTGGTACCTACTTTATGCCAATGCTCTGGATGCATGGGTGCCAGCAGAGGGGGACCTGGGCCCCAGGAGCCCTTGGCCTGGCAGAGGAGAGGGGACACGCAGCTCTGACAGCAGCAGAGACGAGTACTAGGACAGAGAGCAAAGCCAATTTCCGTCGCTCCACTCCAAACATCAGGTTTTCCTCAGTCTTAGGCTGAGAAACATCACTCTTCCATATTTCTTAGGGTCCTATAATATGCTTGGGCTTCCTCATAAATCTATATAAACAAACCCAGTGCGGGGAGACCATGCTTTGTCACTAGCTAGCTGGGTGACCTCTCCAAGCCTCAGTTTTCTGATCTGAAAAGTGGGAGCATAAGAGTACCTGACCTCCTCAGATTGGTGGCAGAATTAAATGAGGTAATAGTTGTAAATGGTTATGCTCGATCCAGGGCATTTACATTTTATGAATTGTCACTACTCCCTGTTGACCTAGCCAGGCTGTGGCAGGCAGCGTTAATCCCATTGCTACTTTAGCAACAGAGAAAAGCATAATTTTCAGATATGAATCTCTTAACCAAGAGGCCAACAGACTTTTTTTTTAACCTGTTTTGGAAGAGTCCAGTGCAGAACACAGCTCGGATATATTTGTTCCAGAACTTTCTTTCCTGGATGCCCCCAGGGAGGCAGGACTGGCAGGCAGCTCAACTTGCCTTCCTCTGCTAGACACCTTTCATTTTGTTTTGTATTTTGACTACTGACAAAATAGCAGCTTTGTCCCTCTCCCCAAAATGGTGGGGAAGCATCTCCTCATAAGCATGGTAAACTACATGCAAAAAAAAAGAAGAGGGAGACCTTCTGGTGTCTATCAGCTTTCCATGACAGCTACGCTCACGTTCCCTCCTGAGGACCAAAATAACTACAAAGTGTACGAAATCGTTAAGCACATAAAAATCCCAGAGGTAGAGGCTGGAAATAAAACTCGTGATTTCCCAACCAAAAGGCATCAAAGTCCAGCCCTCACAGTTCATTTGGCTTCCCTGCGCTCAGTGCCGGCACATCTGCCTCTGCTCAGTAAGCAGGCAGCGCTGGTCATGCGCACCCAGCTCGAAGAGGGAGGGAGGCCCCGAGACCTGCCGGTGGACGAGTCCGGTGCGCATAATAAAGACAGGGAGGTGTAGGGGGAGCCCAGACACAGATGAAATCAGTCAGAAAGCGCTGAAAAGGGAGAAGACATCTGAATCCTCATGACTGTTTTTTGCAGCTTATGATATACTTTTCACACGTTTAATGGCGAGGCAGCTAGGTTTAAAGAAACTTCCCCATTTAAATGTGCCATAACAGAATAATAAGGTTATATAGCATGTCGTGATGTACGGTTCCATCAGGTAGCATGGTGATAGGAAGATGCTGAAATGTGAGGAGGAAATTTAGAAAGGGACATCCCCCTGCCACTGTCGAGCAAACCCAGGAATGTCATGTGGCTTCTGGTATAGGCGGACTTCCTCTCGGTTTCCAATCTTCTTCGACAGGCCTTGATTTGGGAAGTGTTTTTTAGGAAGAATTCCAACAGAAAACACTGAACTCCTGATGTGTTCTGGGAGCTCTGCTGAGTGCTCCAACCATGTAGCATCCAGTTGTCTCGACCATTCTAAGGCATGCCTCAGCTACACTCATTCACTCTCCTTACTGAATACCTACAGATGCTTACAGTCTTGCTAAGTGTATTTCAACATACTCTTAGTATGAAAAAGAGTTTCCACCTCCAAGGACTTTATATTTTAGTTGGAAAATAAGGTGTTCATATGTGCAAAGAAATATGCTATAAAAAAATTAAGGCTAAAAATTAAAGCTAGATCAGGGGTTGGCAGATTACTGCCTGTGGGTCCAAACTGGGCTGCTCCTTGTGTTTGTAAATAAAGTTTTATTGGAACACAGTCATGCCCTTTCATTTACATTTTGTCTATGGATACTTTCTCCCTACAATGGCAGAGACAAATAGTTTCTAGAGACACTGTATGGTCCATCTAAAATAGTCACCATCTAGTCTTTTACCAAAAGAGTTAGTCAACCCCTAGTTGAGATGTTCTAGGTTCAGAAGAGGAGTGATCACAGTGGCTCGGAGTAAAGGATTCACGGAAAGGATGGCTCTTCATAGGGCCTGTGAGACCTGAAAGGAGTGGAGATGCCATTCTTGGTGGGGAGGAGCAGTCAGGACAAAGATGCAGAGGGAAAAAGCAGCATTGTTGTTTGAGGGACAGAAGGAGAGCCATCTGCTTTCAGTGGCCAGTTTCATTCCAGAGCAGCCAGCAGAAAGGATGATCAGAGAGGTGAGAGGTGAGTCAGCAAAATGTGGGATTCCCAAAGGCAAGGAGGAGGTGGATTTGCAGGAAGTGAGGAAGAAGGAGGCCCTGGCTATATTTCAGCAGAATAGGAGTGTGGAAGGTAGAGCAGTAACAGGAAAATAAAGAACGGGAAGCAGTGAGTCTGGGTCACCTGCTCAGGAAGTTTGATTCAGAAATGAAGGAGGATATAGGTTGGTAATTTGAGTGAAAGGCAAAATTGGGTGTAGAATTTGGCAGGTTAGGGGAGAAAAGGAAGAAGCATACAGAAGGGACTGAGGAGCTCAAAGCTGGGAAATGAGGAGTGTGGAGAAGGTGGGTGTGGAGAGGGGTGGATAAGCTGGGCAACGCTCCCTGACATCAGCAGATAGCAGAGATGGGCTGACCTGGGGCTAAGAAGATGGGACAAGTGAATTCAAGATCTGTTCAGGAGCTACAAAGGCTCCTTGAGGTATCATAGAGTATCACAGCGTCTCTCCATTGTAGGCCCCATCCACTTGCTTTGATGACTTCCCTCAGCAGGGGTCCATGGCTTGGGTCCAAGTGTATGCTAGAGTGGTTCAGGTTGATATTGGCCCAGGAGAAAGTCCAATGGATGGGAACATCTCTCACATGAGTGAAAAGGGACTAGAGTGGCTGACAAGAACATTTGGATAGGGCAGGCAGTCAAGCGTAGCCAGATTAGAACTGATGGACAGGGTCGACAGGAGGTGACTAATATGCATGGCAGTGATTGAGTTGGAGGGTTCTGAAATTCACTGAGAAATCAGGACTTGATATTATTAGATTGATTTTTCCTGAAACATCAGTGTCATTCTTGGAGGGCAAAAGCCTCAGCCCATTTTTTAATCATCATGGACAAGTTGATAGTGTTGTATTTTCTGCGGTAGGTTGTAGGATTGATCTTTGAGTGTGGTAGGCATTACTACCATTCACCAATATCCATTCTCCTCTTTTTCTGGGCACTTAAAGATGTGTACTTTCCCCCCACCTTCAAGTAAGTCATGACAATTTGACATGATGTGGCCAATGAAATGGGAATAGATGTGACTCATATCACTCCTTGGCTCGATTATTTAATTTTCAGTGTGTGATACTCCAGAACTGTTTTTTTTTTTTTTTTTTTAAGATTTAATTATTTATTTGAGAGAGAGAGAGAGCACACAAATGGGGGGAGGAGGAGAAAGAGAGGGGGAGAAGCAGACTCCCCACTGAGTGCAGACCAGATGTGGGGCTAGATCTCACGACCCTGAGATCATGGCCTGAGCCAAATTCAAGAGTTGGACGCTTAACCGGCTGAGCCACCCAGCCATCCCAATACTCTAGAACTTTTTAACCCTACTGTGGCAATCATAGAAGAGGCCTTGTGTTGAAATGGTAGGACCATGGATTTCTAAGAATGGAGGACAACAGCCCTGGAGAGTTACCTGGACCCTCAGCAGTCTTTGAGTGACGGAGTTGTTATGAGCTAAATAATGTTGTTGAAATTCATGTGTTGAACCCCTAAACCCAGAATCTCAGAATTTGACTATATTTGGAGATAGGGCCATTGAAGGGATAATTAACATAAAATGAGGCCATGAGGGTGGTCCCTAATCCAATGTGACAGGTGTCCGTATAAGAAAAGGAGATTTGGACATACAAATAGACATCCGGGATATGTGTGTGCAAAGGAAAGACCATGTGAGGACAGAGTGAAAAGACAGTCATCTGCAAATCAAAGAGAGAGGGCTTAAGAGAATCCAAACCTACTGACTCCTTAACCTTTGACTTCTAGCCTCTAGAACTATGAGAAAAGAAAGTTCTGTTGTTTAAGTTATCCAGACTGGGGTATTTTGTTTTGGCAGCTCTAGTGAAATAATACAGGAGACAAATCTTTTTTTTTTTTTCTGTTAGAAAGCTTGTTACCACAGCACGACCTCCGTCAGCCTGATTAATACAGTGGGATGCTCTAGGTTGGACGGCAGAAACAGGCTCTCTGAGGAGATGGCATATAATTTGAGAACTAAATGGCAAGCAAGAGCTAGTTATGAGAGAAAATGAAAGAAGAACATTTCAGGCTGAAGGAATAGATAGTACAAAGTACTGGGTTTGCTTGTGGCAGGGAAGAGAGGAAAAGGCAAAGTGGAGGTCAAAGCCAGATCACATACAGGTCATAGGCTGGGTTAGGGAGTCTGAACTCAATTTTATAGGCTATGGGGAAACTCTGTGGGATTTTAAGCAAGGAAGTGATATGATATATCTGATTTAGTTTTGTTTTATTTTTGTTTTAAGAAGATCTTTCAGAATTCTGTATGGAGAATGACCCACAGGAGGGAAGAATGGAAACAGGGAGATTTTTGCAGTAATACAGGCACAAGATACAACGGCACCTTAATCCAGGATGGAGAGAAGCAGATGGATTTGGGCATTTTGATTCAGTAGCTTCTTTTTCTGGGTAGCTATAAAGGTTGGAATCACAGTGTACTGACAATTTCATACTTCTATTTATAGTGTTTATCATGAGAAGATGCCAGAATTTTTGGCAGAAGAAAGAATAAGGTCAATTTTATGGAAAGAACACGGATGCAAGAAGTTATATCATAGTTTCCAAAAAGGAAACTGAAGAAGGAAAGTAGACTGAGGAGCACAGCAGAATGGAGAAAGAGAAGAGAAGGCAGCGACAAAAGTGGGCAGAAGGAAAGTGTATTACTGATTTAGGATGGGTGTGACATTAGCCACCACACTCAACATTACACAGTAGAAAAGGCCACTGGTAGGAGGTATAGAAATGGGTGAGGCTTCACCTGAACTCTGTGATTTCAGGGCCACTGGCAGGAACTATAGAATTTCTGGAGTGGATACCCATGAAGACTGAAAGGGTGAAGTTAGAGTTGGCAGACCCTGAGTGTGGAACACAGGCTTGAGAAAACAATCATGCATCCTGTAGTTCTCAGCCCCAGTTTTATGACAGCTCAGAGTGCTTCCAATTACCTTAGAGAAAGCAACATTTACCCTTGATCACTTTTATTCTAAAAATCAAAATTGGACAGGCATAAAATTAAACCATGAAAAAGCTTATATATGTATAATGCTTTTAGAATTTACAAATCTCTTCCATGTATATTAGGTCTCATTTGACTCTTTCACCACCTCTTGGACTTCTGGGTAGAGGATGGGTTATAGGAAGGAAGAAGAAGAGGGTAGTCTGGAGTAATCTAGGCAAGAGGCAATATGGGAGTTTAGTCTAGGATGATGACATGAAGATGGAGAGAAGTGGATGATTAACTTAAGGACAATTCTCTCAAATTCATTAATTTATAAATTTAATAAACATTTATAGAAATCTACTATAGCTCAGACATGGTGACAGGGCTTAGGTGCTTAGAGATGTTGTCTAGGAAGAATGACTAAGATTTGGTGTGGGAGGTGCCGGGGCAGATGTGGAAACAAATAATTATGGCACAATAGGATAATGACTCTAACTGAAGTATGAACAAGGTCTTAGGATCTAGAGGTGAGTCTGATAACTCTGCGTGTGGAATTTAGAGAAGCATTCCATTGGGGGATGGGACATCTGAGTAGGGCCTGGGAGGCTGAGAGGGGAGTTTCCTGGAAGGGGAAGGCAGGAGGGCACACCAGGTGGAGGGAGTAGGATATTAAGAGGTATGCATATGCCAGTATTAGGGAATGTGGCCCAAATCTGTAAGGATAGGAGAGATGGTGCTGAACAAGTGAGCTGAGACCACATCATATCATGAGAGACTCAGATGATTAGGCTAATAAGTTGGCATTTGAGTCTCAAGCAGTGGGTGTGCCAGTGAAGGTTCGAAGCCTGGGAGAGGCATGGTCATTTTACAGATGGGGACACAGAAGCTAAGAGGCTAAGTGACATGTCCATGATCTCAAGGTCTGCTTTGGTGAGAGCAGTAGTAAGGTGCAGATCACCTCCCTTGTGACTCAGAGCTCTTCCTGTTTCCTACCTACCTCCTCCTTAAAGTCTCATTGCATTTATATAATGTGTGCTCATTTTTCCTCCAAGTAATTTTCCATGAAAAAAGTTCACAAATCCAGAATATTGGGATTAGCCAATATGATTTTTATAAAATTTTTCAATGACACTTCATATTTCCTAACATAGGTAAATCATAAAGAATAATACTATTCTGTATTCCTATTATATACAGGGGCCATTCAAGATTTTGGGAATCTGGAAGGAATCTACATGGCAGACAAGAAGAAACTGAATCATATATCTTTCTTAGGTTCAATAACGGGCTAATGTCCAACAGTCAGCAAGTTAACACATCTATTCTGAGCTGACATTCTGGCTCTCTGTGCAATGGATAGTGTGCGCATATAAGTTTTAAAAGTGAAGCTATAAAGAAACGAAGTACTGATACATCTTAAATGTGCATGAACCTTGAAAACACTATGCTAAGTGAAAGAAGCCAGTCATGAAAGACCACGTTTTCTAGGATTCCATTCATAAGGAATGTCCAGAATAGTTAAATCTATAGAGACAGGAAGTAGACTAGTGGTTCCAAGGATTGGGGGCGGGGGGGGGAGGAAAGAATGCAGAGTAACTGCAAATGGGTATGGGGTTTCATTTTAGGGTAACGAAAATATCTTCAACTTAGAATGGTGATGATTGTACAACTCCATGAATATACTAACCACTCTTAATTATATAATTGTAATTATAAAGTTCTTAAAAAAAACTGAAGGTGCAATGTACTATACAGTGGTTAACTGAACATAATAACAAATAAATAAATAAATAAATAAAATCTTCAAAAATTTTTAAAAAACTGAAGATGCTACAGTCTTCATTTGGATTTATAGCATATTAATTAACCTATTAAAACACCTTACGCCAACCTACCTTGGAGACAATGCAATTGATCCCTTTGTCGAACTCACAGAACTTCATATTTTGACACTTTAGATAGTTCTCAACATATATTTGTGGTTTTAAAGAACTTCAGTGGGACTTAAAACATTTGTAGGGAAAGGAGAAGTCTCACTCCTGAGAAAACCATATCCCACAAAGTCTCTTTGAAAGGCACTGTCTAAATAACGTAAAACAGAACATTTGGCTAGAAAGAAGCCTGGACAAATGCTTATGGGTCTTAATGTTCAAATTATTTTTGGTTTTCATTTGTTGGCATAGTAGTTTTCTGATAGGTCTTTTGGCTTACTTGTTCTTGAGTTCTGTGGATGGCCTACATTACTCTTACACTTGGAACAAGCAGAAGCAATCTATGGCATATGAGCTGGCCTTAAGACCTGAGTAGACTCTTTTCTACACCTTTGTCCTACCTACCACTGCAATGACTGCTGCTCAATGTCTCAATTACTCCATGAGATGGGATATGAGCCCCTTCCCATGTCTCAAAGAGTCAGTATTCAACCAAATAAGCTTCTTCTATCTTCTCCCCCAACTTCCCCAGAAGGAGACCTGGGCACACTATTTTTAAAACATTGAAGACACACAGTTAGATCAAACCATAGGTCCCTTTTCCAATGACAGTCATCTTTACTAACATGCTTCCTTCCAAAGGTGGCACCTGGCAGGTGAATGACTGGGGCTCCAAGGAGAACCCAGATTGGACTTTTGTTTTCTGAAGGCCCAAAAGAGTGTCTTGCCTTATTATTCAAGAATACTGCCTTTATGTCAAGCTTAGATCTGGTAGGCTGGTGCGTCAAATGTTGAACTGTCCTGAAATGAACTCCTAAGGAGTGATTGATTACTATTTGCAATCTCACATACTGTCCACGTGTGGTTTAAGTGAATTTTGTGCACCATGGACAGTTTGCTTTCTGTCATTGCCCCTGGGGGGCTCTTCGGACCCTGACCATCCTGCTGACGTGCACTGTCCCGATCCTCCATGGATTTATAAAATCTATGAGAAAGCGCTATGCAAGGACAGAGAAAGCTTAGGTACTAGCATTTAACTTCCTTTCCTGTTTATCAAACTTTCAGCTTACAATAAGGGAGGAACACCAGCAAGAATGCTTTACCATTTTAACATCCCTCCCCTCTTTTTAAAGCAGAGTGCCTCAGGGTCTTTTTAACAATGGTATCTTAATAAATTATTTAAAAAAGAAAATAGAGCCCCAGGTCCATCTGCAGTGCATGTTATTATTGAAGGTACCAGATCTTTGATGGGGAGTAGAGAAGAAGTAGAAACTGGAGAGGTAGTGGTTGCACAGTAATATATTTTAAAGGTCTTCTTTAAATCCTTGCTGCTATATGTAGGCAAATCTAGTCAATCACAGGAAACAGGTATTCTCTGTATGTGGTCAGTAAAACATCAACACTTGACAAGAACACGGTCCACAAACATTAATAGTAGCCATCATTTTTGAGAGTCTCCAGTGTGTGTTACAGATCTGATGTGGACTAATCAATCTTCACAAAATGTTGGTGAGGTAGGTATTATTCTTATCCTGGTTTCAGACAGAGGGAAAATGAGAGTCAGAGAACTCCCATAACTTGCCTAAAACCACATATTTAGAAATAAATGAAGCTGAGATAAGAGTCCAGAGGCATTTGAATCCTGAGCCCTTACTCTCAGCCATTATTCTATCCTGCCTCCCAGTGAAATATACAGGCAAACCAAACCAAATACAATGAGGGTGAAAATAAGAGGAAACTTGCAACAGAATTAAAGATAAGTGCTCAGAAGACTAAAACTGGGGTTACTGCTACAACAGCCATTCATTATGAAAATATTCCATTTGTTTCCTTATGGAAATAGACTAATAAAAGGTAGGCTGAAAGCAAACATGAGCTGGCAGATACTTCATCTTTCTGATCTATGCAAAGCCTATCCCAAGTGGACAGTGTGAATCCATGCTGCTTTTCCCTTCCCCTCTTCAGCCAATTAGCACACTGACGGACCACTTTGGCCTCCTGATATTTGCAAAGCTGCATTAGCTTGTTCTTTTCCTCCAAGACTGCTGGTAACAGGTACATTCAGACTTTACTACCCACCTCTCCTGGCATCCTTCCTTCTTGAAATCCGCCGCATCAGTAGTTTGCAATCAAGTGTAGAGTTAAGATAAAACCTTTTCAAAGGGCAGAAGAGTAGGTTTTGCTCTGCTGTTTTGATTTCTAAATTTAAGGGTGACAAACGAGATTCACCTCCGGTGTTTCATTGTGGATTCCACAATTCATCATGCTTTTAGCAAGTGGTTGTGCTTCACATGGTTTGGGGGGGGGGCAGAGGGAGGGCTTTTCAAGGATTTTAGGTAGAGTGGGCAGTGATGATGGCATATCTTCCTACCTTTTCCACCCTCTCGCTTGTGTCGACTCTATTTTTGAGTTTCACTCCATGATGGAGTCGTTTCTTAGCGTCTTGTGCGCTTAGCCATTTAATTAAAGCAATCCATATTGAATTCATGTCCGGATGCCTTGACCGGCGGAGCCAGGTCCTCATCGGCATGGCAGCTGCTCAAAGAGGAACACGGCCCCTTGCATACTAATCAGGAGAGGACGCAGTGATTCATCAGCCCATGATACTGCTCCAGCATCTACAAGCACTTATGACATGTAATTGGTGGTGCATAAGCAAGCCAGGCCACATTAAAAACCCAACAGATAGTCAGAGATAAAAATTAATGACTTTTGCTTTGTGTAATCCTGCATGCATTGGTGGGAAAGGGAGGGGGATTGGGATTAATGGGCAAATCTAAGTAGGCACCAAGGAACAAAGGCTTTCCCGGCCTTGTTTACATATAGAACAATAAAAAACACAAGTGACAAGTTATGGGAAAGGCGAGTGTGAATTTTCGGCACGAGTGAGTGGAAAGACTGCTTGCAGTTTATTATGGATTCCAAATTTCCATACTCATTATTCCAAAACAAACGTCCTCAGTGGGCTCTTGTGGGACTGGCGAGAGCAGTTGTTATTATTCATCTTTCACTGGGGCTGAGGTTGTCATGATTAGGGCTGGGCCGTGCTCGCTCTTCATGGCATGCCCCAGCTACTCAGGGACACAATGCAAACCTTTGACAAGCCCGGAGGAATGTAACAGGGATCAAGTAGGGTCATCCTAAGCGCTGCTCTAAGAGCTGCACACTTAGGGCAGGAAGGGGGGGAAGAGAGAGTAGAGTCTTGAGCCACCTACTGATGGGCAAGAGAAACAGCCCAGGTGGCCCAGGGAGCCTCTAATGACCAGGAAGGGAAAGAGAAAAGCAAAGAGGAAGCAGTCAATGAATTGGATTTTAAAATTAACCAGGGCAGGTTAAGTGATAAAGTTATTAGGGTGTTGTCATTCGGGCTCTGGTTAACATAGATATTAAAAAGGGGATTGATTGCAGGTGTGGTGAAGGGTAGAGCAGGCAAAGCCAAGTGGAGGCAAACAATACATATACGTATTGCATTAAATTAAATATCACATTACATTAAATATCACACGGGGAATGGGATAGAAACAAATGTCAGTGTTTTGCAGTCAGAAAGGGTCTCAATTGTTATTTAAGGGCTTTCTTTAAGACACAGTTGGTCTGGCTGAATTTTGAAAGCAGGCTTGAATGGGAAAGAGCTTGCCAGTTCATAGGTAGATGTGGATATGTTTAGGTAATATGACCATTGAATAAAGGGGTGGTGAGCACATGTTGGTGTTAGGGAAGATGGGTCACTGTGATTTGATGAAGGGGAGGGAGATAACTAAAAGAAAGATACCAAGACAATAAATAGGCTTAAGGCACCATGGTTTTCCCCATTGTCTGGCTTTGTCTCTTCTGAAAGGAAGAGTAGCATCAAACCCATACTCATCTGTGTTTCTTCCTTTCTCTTCACCTTGGTCTTATTCTGATGAATTCCTCTATTTCTGTCTTTCTTGCTGATCAGAGATTATCTGTTATCTTTGATGGGAAAGTTATGGTCAGCATTTGTAGAAAGGGCATTCCAAGAGCAGAAAATGTACAAGAGAGACAACTGGAAAGAATGTGTTCAGCATCCCCTGGTGTGACAAGAGCAGTACTTTGGGTTGGACCATCCCTGGCCTTTTGCTTGGAGTCCTTTGTTCTTCTGTTGCCACAGAATAAAACCATGCTAACTGGTCTGTACAAAGGGTGCATCTACAACTTTGATCTCATGAGTGTCATGATCTGCCCATGAGAGTAGTTAAGAGGAGTAATTCTCTGGCTTATTTCAATGGTGAGACTATCTAGAAGTCCTGGCATTTTCTGTGGAAGAACATGGACTGTGAATATAGTATATTAGAATAACAAATAGGCAAGTTCTGCTACACTTCTAGTGATTTGACACTTAAGGCTAGTGTAGAGAAGATGTCAAAATTGAAGAACAATATGGGGGTGGAGGGAGATTTTAAGTCTTGACATGGATTCAGTAACTTATATCTGGGAGTTGGGAAAAGACTGCCACAACCTAATCTCAGCAGTGTTTCCTTTGGTCTGGAAGAGACAAGCCAGGGTTACATGGGAACAGAGTTGGTTAGTCAGTAGTTAAAAGTACTGCATCATACGTCAGAAGAAAAAGCAAGGCAGAAGTAAGCAATGAAATCTTCTGCTATTCCCCTACCCACATTCAACTCTGTCTTATGGTAAGTGGACAAGATGCATTTTAAAGAGCTCAAACAGTCAAAAATGCATAATTGATTCTCTTTCCCAAAGTTCCTTCCCAAGGAAGGGCTGGCTGGGAGATATTTTCGGTGTCCTGAAAAAGTTGGCTACATAATAAAGTCAGATGATACAAATGGAATTTGGGGAAAATTGGAACAGTTAAATAAATAGGAAGTCATTTTCAGGAGATGGGGATTTTATACGGGAATTATATATGGGAAGAAAGAAATCACATAACCAACTCTATGTACTGTCGAGGGATAGGAAGGAACCCAAACTTGTTCATGAGCGATGAAATCACTTAGATTAACATGAAGCCCTAAGCTGTCCTTTCTTCCCAGAAGGAGGGACCAGGAAAGTTGGCTTGCCAATCTCACTGGCTGCAAATGCTCTGGAGTATCTAAAACCACAAAGGCCTCTGGTTAAACTACTACCCCAGAGAAAAACTTACTAATTTTCTTTTTGCCTCTTTCCACTACATTACTGAATAAACCTTCTCTGATGTTCTCTCAAAACTTCTATCTGGTTAGGAGGAGAAATGGACTCTGCTGGTGTTTAAGAGTATTAACCCTACAGGATGCAAGAAGACCATGTGACCAGCAAACATTTACTTTGGGTTGGGACTAATCAAAACCACAAACAAAGGTGAAGAGGCAATGGCATTAATAAATGTGTAGTGATCTCAGAACCCTTGCGGTAGTCAATGAAGAATATATTCTATGCAACAAGACTGGTGACAACGGTTTTCATAATTTCCAAGAGGGAAACTGAGGCATAGGAAGGGTGAGTGATTTTTCCAGAGGTCAGATTAACAAGAAACTTAGAAATAAATTTATGGCTGCTGTCTTGCAGTTCCTTTCTCCCTCCCTCCCTCCTTTTCTTCCTTCCTTCCTTCCTTCCTTTTACCCATCCATCCATCTCTCCCTCCCTCCCTCTACATTTATTTGCCAAAAATTTTTAGGGGAGAAAGGGATATGTATATGGTGCCTACTGATATCCTGATCATGGTCTTATTTTAGGAATATTAATTTGATGGTGGGGTACAGGATGAGTTGACATAGAGCAATAATGTAGGTGAATGTGTAGAGGGTATAGTCAGAAGGCAATTTTGATTTTCCAGGTAACAAGGGCCCCGAACTAGGAGGAAATGGCAAAGGGGCATGGAAAAGGAGAAGATGAATGAGAAAGCTGCTTAAAACAGAGACAGTCAGATTTGGCAACAAATTGGATGTGGGATGAGGGAGAACAGGAAGTCAAAGGAGTTTTTTTTGTTTTTTGTTTTTTTATCCTAAGTGACAAAAAGCCCCAATGGAACCTTTACAAGGAGTAAGGCATACAGGAGGAGGGGCATGTTAAGGACAGGCTGCTGGCTTCCACCTTATATCCAGTGAGTTTAAGGTCCTGATACTCATGCAGGTGAATTGTTTAGAAGGTGAAGTCTCAAATAAAAGGATCTGGAGATGAGGACTTGAGAATGAATAATGCACACAGAAATAAATGAGGGGGGTGGATGTCCAGGATGAAACCAGAGAGTGAAGAGGACAGGGCCAAGGACATGTCTTTGGGGCAGAGCTTATGCTCTGCAGGCAGAAGGGGAAAGAAGAGTCAGTTAACACAAAAGGCAGCAGAAGAGGAGGACAGAGCCTCCAGGGCTGGAGTAGGAGAGAGCTCTGAGAAAACAGAGTCCAGGGAGAGCCATCAGCTTCATCTCTGCTTCTATGCTGAGGATAAGCTGCACAGGGTAAGAAGGGAGAAGAGGCTGTTGAGTTTATTGATCCGTGGTGGGGAGAGAGGACAGACTGCTGGGTGTTATGGAGTGAGGGGATGGTGAGGGCAGAAAGTCAGTAAGGGCAAAAAACTCATTAACTATCCTAAATGCCGAGGACAAACAGAATAATAAACTTATAGGCCAGAATGAAATACAGCCTTGCCTCCAGGAGACCACTTCAGTTCCCGGAACTGAAGGAAGTGGAATTTGGTTCCTTTGCGGCTGTCAACTTCCTGCCCCCTTCAGCCCTGGAGGGTGGCAGAGAGCCCATCGTCTGCCTGCTGCTCCAAGGACCACCAGCCAAGTGGCCATTCGCAGTCGCTCTCCTTTGTGCTTGGAGAGATTAGAACCAAGCTGCTGCAGGCTCAAGAGGCTCCAAGACACAGGCGAGGGGCAAGTGCACAGGCTTCAGAGCTGCCGCCAAGTTTGAACTTGGCCCCTCCTTCCCTCAGTCCTGGGATCTTCCATTACACTGGATAAGGGGATCCCTTTTCCTCCTTGTCTTTCTCATTCCTTTTTGGAAAATGAATGCTTTCTGAATCTGCTTGACATAAGAACTCTTTGTTCCACCCTAATATTGATGGCTTGTTTTGTTCTTGAGTTTGCCTGCTTCTCACAAAAGAGGGGGGGGGAGAAAGAAAAAACACCCAAACTCGGCAGCTCTATTCACAACAAAGTTTATGAGACTGACTCGCTACCTACTGCGCTGAGGCACCCTATTCACAACAAAGTTTAAAACATTTAAAGGTAAACTCAACTAGCAAATGTGGGATCAATTATTATATGACAAGACCAAGGTTTTAAATATCCCAAATGTGATTATTTTTCAGGAAAGCCAAGAAATACATAATGAGTTTCATTTTCCTAGGTTAATAAGGTAAATTTAAGAAAAGGGTGCCAAACTCTTGCAGTGATAACAGTAATAATGATAATGTTTACCAAGTGTTATGTGCGAGGTCCTGTGCTTTTTACCCCCAGAAAAACAAAGAAATCAAATAAACAAATGAAGACAAGCTTCTTTTCCTGGTGACTTCAAAATTCCCAGAAATTTTAAAACTCTGAATTCGACAAACACTGCAGTGAGTGCATTGGAGATGAAAAAATAAAGTGATAAAGAACTCCTCAAAAGGCTTATTTTTTATTCTATAACTTTTCTGAATCTATCTAATATTTCCAAGAGCCAAGTATCAGCTACAGAATATTTGTCTCATTTAATTGATGTAGTTAGGGTACTGATATAACCGTCTATAACTTCATGGTTGAAGTGATCAAAACAAACTCAAATACAATTCTGACAGCTATTACTACTGTTGGTTGCCAGTGAAGACTCAAGATCAAGGTATTGATTGTATTTGTTCTGGCTAAATTTCATGCACTTACGATAATGTCCCTAATATACTAAAGGTTTTCCCATTTGATTGTCCCAATAGCTGGGCTCAACATCGTGAGCTTTTGCAACTGCCTTGAAATCTTTGGGCCACATTTCTACAAAACTGCACATTACAGATTCCTTTTCTTCTAACTCAATGCCCACTTCTGCCTCTAGCCATCTGCAGCAGTGCATGGGTTTTAAGTTGTTCTAACAACTGGAGATGGATCTATACTGATGCATATCCACACTGCCATTAGTCCTGTGGGGTCCATCTGCATGCATCTGCAGGGGAAGCTGGAGGCCACGGAAGGTAGTAGAGAGGGAGGGAACTAACCCTATTCACCTAAGTAGCAGGGACTGTAGTTATGTGACTATCTGACAGAGGGAAGTTATCTCATTTAAACTCCTCATAATCCTATGCTCAAAATCTCCCACCCACTAAAGCTGAAGCCATTCTCTGCCATCTTGGTGACCTCATCTCCCCTACTCTCAAGGATCATCAGCTTTAACAAATGTACAATGGCTATAACTTTCAATGTCCTCATCTTCCTTCTCTCTCCCCCATCCCATAAACCTCCACTGTTCCCCCTTAAGAGCTCCCTATAGAGTTGTAATGCTACCCACAGAAAGATTTAAGGCAGGCCCCCAGGGTTCCCTGGCTTCTTGGTCTGATCAGCCACCACTTCCTACCACGACCACCTGCCTGAGAGATACCTCAAGAATGAGGGGTAATTCAGAACTTTCCCTTAAAAAGACCAAAAAGTTCAATACCATCATGTTTTACATCCCTGTTTACCTCAGTTTATCTTTAAATCCAAGACTCCAAGTCATCCCTACATCCCCAGATGCTTGCCCTCCACAGCTGTGCATTTCTAATCTAGTCTGACCCAATCTTCCATCCATCTCTACATCCCCCAAATCCTTATATCATGATCTCTGGAACTCATGGTCTGTTACCACCCAAATCCCTGAACACTTGAACCTCTCCTGTAAATGTTTTACCATTTACATCAGTCTTCTCTGGAAGTCACTACTTCCCCTGTGTCCCCTTAAGTGGTGACTTTTTCCCCTCCCACATCCCATATACCACAGAGCCAGGAGATTGGTGGGTATCTTCATAGTCCCTCATTTTGCTACTTCTGGGCTAGTTTTATTTTCTTCTCCAAAATCTCCTTTGAAGAACATGCTACTGCACGGTTACCACTCAGCACCCCTCCTCACTGCAGTTACTGATCACCTTACACAGCACATCTACTGATTCACTGAATCTTTTCATGCCTGGCTCAACTGTCTTTGTCTCTATCGCTCCCTGTCATTATTCTCGATGACTTCAATATCCACATAGACAATCCATCTAACACTCTGGCTTCTCAGTTGCTTGACCTCTTCACTTCTAATGCTCTTTTTCTCTATTCTACTTAGGTCACAGTCATACCCTAGACCTTGTCATTTCCAGCAACCTCATCACTTCTAACACCCTCTATTTGAAGCATCCCCTTGTTTTAAGCTTCCATCTTCCCACCTCACTCTTTCTAGGATTCCAGCTTCTTCATCCCCTTTCTGGGCTCCTTCTCTGTTACCTCCTTACCTTCCATTGTCCTTGTCAAAACCCTAACTCTGCTTAAACCTAGATCTTTAAAAAAAAAAAAAAGTCCTTACCATGGGGCACCTGGGTGGCTCAGTTAGTTAAGTGTCCGACTCTTGGTTTTGGCTCAGATTGTGATCTCAGGGTAATGAGATGGAGCCCTGAGTCGGGCTCCATGCTGAGTGTGGAGCCTGCTTAAGATTCTCTCTCGCTCCCTCTCCCTCTGCACAGCCCCCACTCATGTGCTGTCCGCTCTCTATCTCTCTCTAAAAAAAAAAATCCTTACCTGCAGGTGAGCAGCAGAATGTGCTGAAGAGAAGCAACATAGCCAGGATAATGGATCTCACTTCAAATTTACAACCACGAGTGTGATGTGGACCTCACCGCTGGACCTCACCAGCAACCCCGGCACACATGGCTAATGAGTTCACTCACCTGCCTCTCTCTCCCACCCTTCATCCTCTCCTCAAAGTCAGGCACCTCCTCCTCCATCCTAGCTCTAACCTTGCCTCTTATTTCACTAAGAAAATGACAATAACAAGAACTTTCTCATTTTTTCTACCACCATATCTACGGATTTGGCATCTCTGTCCTTTCATCTGTGTCCTCCATTAAATGGGGGCAAGGTCCAAGTTCCTATCTTGGTCCAACATCCCCACTGGGCTCTCAATCCTGTCCCTTCTGCCCTTCTTACTAGTCATAACATTCTCCTTCATTTTGATCATTACTGTCAGCCCTTTCATGTCCAAACATGTACCACCCCTCCCCCAAATACCATGCTGTTTTCCTCTTGCACTTTATTGCAAATATCCTAAGAAGAGTGGTCTGTATTTTCTGTTCTCGTTCCTTACTTTCCATTCCCTCCTCAAATTTTTTTTCTTCCACCACACCACTAAAACTGCCTGGCAAGGTCACCAACATCTCCTTCTTGCTAATTTTCTTGTCAATTCTCTGTCCTCATCTTATGTGACCTCTCAGCAGCATTGACATGGCCAGCCATCCCCTCTTCTTTGAAATGTTTTTTTTGTGTGTGTGTTCTTTTTTTTCAGGGCTTCCCGGTCACCAAACTCCCCTGGTTCTCCTCTCTCATTGGTGCCTCTTTCCAAGTCTCCTTTTCTGGCTCTTCCATCCCTTGTTACCTGACCATCACAGAGTTTGATAACTGGCTTGATAACTCCTCCTTTTCTCTGTCTACACCTGTTCCCTGGGTGTCTCATCCAGGTTCAGAGCTTTAAATGCATCTCTATGCTGGTGACTCTCAAATTGAGACTCAACTTCTCCTGTGAGTTCTAGGCTCCTGCACCCCACTGCCTGTTTGTTCTCTCTGCTTGAGTGTCTTCTGGGCAAACCAAACTTACCAAGTCCAAACCAGAAACCTTGACTCTCTATGCAAATCCTGCTCCTTCCTCTCACTTGGAAATGGAGGTCTTCCTCTACTTCCCCTTCTCCTTTACACTGTGTCTAATTCTTTGGCAACTTCTGTTGGCTCTAATGTCAATTTTCATCCAGAATCTGACCACTTCTCACCAACCCCACCACATTAGTTTTCTTCTTCCTTTACAGTCAATTCTCCACATAGGAGCCAGAGAAACTTTAAAAGGTCACCTCTTCAAACTCAAAACCTGGCATGTTCAAAATAAAATCAAACTCCTTGCCATGACATGCTCTTGCCACATCCCGCCATTACATGTCTTACTGGTTTCCCTACTTCTCAATTCAGACCAACCGTCCTGGCCTTATAGCTGATCCTCAAACACTCCAAGCTTGTACCTGCCTTAAGGACTCTGTACTCATTGTTCTTTCTCCCTGGAACTCCCTTCCCCCAGGTGTTCCCATGCTCCTTCCCTGACATCATTCAGGTCTCTGCTCAAATATCATCTGCTCCAACAGTCCTTCCCTGATTATCCTTTGGGAACATACGTTTTCCACTCTCCACAGTTCTCTTACCTTGAATAATCTTCCTTATAGTGCTTCCCACTCTCTACTATTACATCATATGTTAATTTATTTATCTATTCATTGCCTGTCTCTCTGCATTAGACATGTGTGCCTCTCTTGTTCTCTGCTGTGTCTCCAGCTCCTGGAACATCGCTTATCTCATGGCTGGTGCTCAATAAACACTTGCCCAATGGATGGATGAATAGATGGAGGTCATTGGGAGCCTCCCAGTTCTCCTGAGTTGGCAGCTTGGAGACTTTGGTTGCCTTTTCTTCCTTGCTTTTACTTTGATTCAGTCACAATGTCTGGTGTCAATTCTATTTTTGGAATGGCTTTCACTTCCATCCTTCCTATTCATAATCACATCCTGCCTCAGGTCCTCATTTGCCCTTCAGTTCCTAGAACTCCTAAGTAGTCTTCTCATTCACACTACCTCCTCTCTGCAGCCCACCATGCACACCACTGTCAGAATTATCCTTCTGAAACATGGCTCTGTTCTCAGAGCTTCCCCAACCAGGAGGCTGGGGATATAACAGCGACCTAACAAATACTTCATAAACAAGTAAGTCAATGAATCTCACCAAATAAAGGCCAAATTCTTCGACACTCAAAATCTTATTCAACCTGGTCTCCCATATAGGATCTCTTAACCTATCCAGATTAGTCTATTAGTTCCTTTTTTTTTTAAAAAAAGATTTATTTATTATTTATATAATAATATATTATTTATTTATTTATTTGAGAGAAAGAGTGAGCACACGAGCAGGGGGCGGGCAGTGGGAGAGGGAGAAGCAGGTTCCCCACTGAGCGGGGACCCCCACATGGGGCTCGATCCCAGGACCCTGGGATCATGACCTAAGCCGAAGGCAGATGCTTAACCAAGTGAGCCATCCAGGTGCCCCTAGTCTATTAATTCTACTAGACTTACAACCGGTCTACAGTATCCTCATATATGATATATTAGATATTCATTTGACCAAATGTGACTGATTTGACCTACAAAACAGTCATTTCATATGGCTCAATTCAATAAAAGCGTTTTTGTTTTGTTTTCTTTTGTTTTGTTTGCCTTTGTAATTTTGTTTAAGCCTTTCTAAATGCTAGTTTATCTTCCTGGGTCATCCAACTCATTCTTCAGGGTCCAATTTTAGTCTCATCTCTTCCAAAGAGGCCCCAGAATTAATAGTTTTCCTTCTACATTCCTATAGGACTTTTCCTTTTTCACTTGTTCTCATTTGCCTTGTAATGACATTGTTTGTGCCTAGCTCTCTCTTCCCATTATCTTCTGCAGTTCTGAGTGAACTCCTGGAGGGCAGGATCGTGTCCTATCCATCTCTGGGTCCTTCACAGTTTCTACTAGAGTGCTTTTACATACACCAGTTGCTCACCAGGTATTTGTTGAATGGACTCAAATAGTGGTTCATTGTCCCAAGCATATATAACCTTATACTCTCCCTTCTAACACTGAGAGAAATAGGTATATGGAGTCTACAACAATTTCTTTCCTTCTTCTTTTTTTATTTTTTATTTTTATTTTTTTTAAAGATTTTATTTATTTATTTGAGAGAGAGAGAGAGAATGAGAGACAGAGAGCATGAGAGGGAGGAGGGTCAGAGGGAGAAGCAGACTCCCCGCTGAGCAGGGAGCCCGATGCGGGACTCGATCCCGGGACTCCAGGATCATGACCTGAGCCGAAGGCAGTCGCTTAACCAACTGAGCCACCCAGGCGCCCTCCTTCTTCTTTTTTTTAGAGAGAAAAATAACATAAGCAGTGGGGAGGGGCAGAGGGAGAGAGAGAATATTAAGCAGAGTCAGCGCACTGAGCACAGAGCTCGATGTAGGGCTTAATCCCATGACCCTGAGATCATGACCTGAGCCGAAATTAAGAGTCGGATGGCTCAACCGAATGAGCCACCCCCAGGAATCCCCAAAACAACTATTTCTTAAGCATAAATACATTTTCTATTAGACATTTTGCTATCACACCAAAAGCAGGAAAGAAAATTCATTTGGGATGCAGGTAGAGGACTGCTTGTCTAATCCCCATGAGATACATCAACTCCCCAACCACAAAGAGTAGGTGGTGTATGGTGATCTTTCTCCTGGGCTATATGACACCTTTAAGACATGAACTGACCTACAGGGGCTATGACTTTGGATACTCTACATATAAAGCCTCTGTTCTGAACATCAGCAGCTACTTCATTTGCTCTAAACAATAGGCGAAGGAAGGGAAGCAGCTGATGCTTCCGTTGATGACGATGATGACAAAAACGATAATGGCATTTACATGATTCTGCAGTGCTTGACAAACTCAGCAAATTACTTGTAAAGTCGGCAGTCAGGGCTGTCAATGAGAGAGAGTCACCTCTGGGCCGGAAAGCAGCGGCCACATTTACATAAAAGGAGAGAGCTCATAGCACCTGACAACTCAGGGAGAGGTGTACAAAGTGAGCCCAGCGTTCACAGGAACTCACAGAGGAAAGGGGCTTAAGCTGCAGTAGGAGATCAAAGCACAAATACAGGGAAGGACTTCCTGAGAGCAAGGGTCTTAGCAAAAGAACAGGTGCCCAGAGGGGGTCATCAAACTTGCTCATAAGAAATGAGACAGCATGGTGTTGGTGCCTGAATAAATAGACCCCTGGAAGAAAGCAGTAAGTCTGGGAAGAGACCCAAGCATATGTGAAAGTTTAGTATATCCTAAATATAAAGGTGGCACCAGAAATCACTGGGGTGTAGACAATCTTTTTAATAAGTGTTGCTAGGACAACTGGATAGCTAGTTAGTAGAATTAATGAAGTTAGACCTATGCCTCCAACCATGCACAAGAATATACTCTGAAAAGGATCAGAGAGCTACAGGAAAAAATGAACCCGACAAGTACTGGAAGAAAACAGGGGTGAATTCCCGGGTATGGAGAAAGGATTTCTAACTTGAATCAATGTCACAAGACAAGAAAAGAAAAGAATGATAAATCTGATAGCAGAAAAAGAAGTTGTTTTTAGGTTTGTATGAAAAAAATACCATCAACAAAATAAAAAGACAAACAACAAATGGGAGGAAATGTTTGCAATATGTATTACAATAAAAGGCTAATGTTTGCAATATAGAAAGACCTCTCAAAAATTGAAGGGAAAAAAATCAACAACCAAATAGGAAAATGGGCAAAGGAAATGAACAATTTGAAAAAATACATAAAAATAACCTTTTAAACATGAGAAAAAAATGCTCAACTTCACACATAAGTGAAATAGTCTAAACACACTGAAACAGTCTGGCAGTTTCTCGAACAATTACACACAGAGTTACCACAGGACCCAGCAATTCCATTCCTAGGTATATATACCCAAGAGAAATAAAAACATATGTTCACATAAAAAAAAAAAAAAAAAACCATGAATGTTTAGAGCAGGATTACTCTTAATAGCCAAATGGTGGAAACAACCCAAATGTCCATCAACAAATGAATGAACAACAGGGACTATTACTTGACCATGTAATGGAATATTATTTGGTCATAAAAAGGAATGGTGTACTGATACATGCCATAACATGGATGAAACTTGAAAACAGGCTAAATGAAAAAAAAAAAAAAAAGAAAACAGGCTAAATGAAAGAAGCTAATCACAAAAGGCCACGTATTGTATGACACCATTTATATGAAATTTCCTAAACCAGCAAATCTATGGACAGAAAGTAGATCAGTAGTTGCTTAGGACCAGGGGAATGGGGAGCTAGGAGAGTGGTAGCTGAAGGGTACTGGGTTTCTAAACCTGACCGTGGTGATGGTTGCAGCTATCTGTGAATATACTAAAATCTACTGAATTATACCCTTTAAGCGTGTGAATTGTGTAGTATATGAATTATATCTCAATAAACCTGGTTTAAAAGCTGACACTGAGATATTAGTCCTCACCTATTAGACTGGTGGTAAATATTAGAAAGCTTGATATGTTCTGCTCGTGAGGCCAAAGGAAAACAAACAGGTACTCTCATACTTGTTTGAGGGAAGACAAATTGGTATGACTGTTAAGGAGGGGGATTTTGCAATATCTAGCAAAATTATATATTTGTATTCCTAGCAGCCAGCAGTCTCATTTCTAGGAATTTACCCTGAAGATGCTGTCCAACTATATGAAAATACTATATGCTAGCTTGTATACTGAAGCATTGTTTGTAACTGCAAGACACTGGAAACAGTTTCAATCCCCACCAATAAGAGACCTGCTGGACAGACTGTGGTACCCGCTCAGTGCAATACTACTCAGCCAGAAAAGAACACTGAAGAGCTCCATGAGCTGGTGGGAGTGATTTCCAGGATGCATTGTTAAAGGAAAAAAGCAAAGAGCAAAAGTTCATGTATAGCATGCTCTTTCTTTTTTCTTTTTTTTTTTTAATAAGAAAGAAGAGGAAACAAACTGTACATGTACTTAATTATTTTAGCAAACAGAAACATGGGGGAGAAAACCAGAAATGAAGGAGATTAGTTCCATGTTAGGGGTGTGTGGCCATGGGGAGGAGGGGTTGGGGGAGTGACACTTTTCTGGATCAGCTTTTTAAATTTAGTTTTGATGTTTATAGTCATATTCGTGTTTCATATACTCAAAAAATCCACAAGGATGGGGAGAAAGCCCCTAACAGAAACAAATGAACCAAATTAGATTTCAAATGAATGGCATAACCATGCTGAACAAAGGGTAGAGGGAGAATTATTTGAAGTAACTTTTGAAGACAGTGTTTTGACTACATATCCTCAGTCTAAAGACAAAAAGGAGTGTAGAGAAATATTGAACTCTAATTAGTGGTTTTGTTTTTTACAGTGGTATGAGTGAATGATTCAAAAACCACTTTGTATGTATTCTAGGATTGAGCAAAGGAATAAATATATTGAACAAAAGGGGAGCTAGATGTCTCACTATTGGAGAAGTAGTATTTTTTTTTTTAATATACAAGAAAGGGAAGGCCAGCATGCTGTGGGATTGGATCTGAGAGTATGAGCATGTTTTTAAAACAGATACAGATCTTAGCTCTGTCCATTGAGAGGGCCTAGAAACAATGACACCCCAGGAGCCTTCATGCCCAGAACTTGATGCCCAGATCTTGGTTTTTTAAATTCTATTCTCACTAAAAGGATTTAGGACCTGTTGGCAAGCCTGGCTGATTCCAGGGCAGGTAAGGTACAAGATGAGCCTGAACATCTTGTTCTAGAAAGTGCTCAAAAAAAAAAAAAAAATGAATGTCAAAAGGACAGAAAGGAATCCCATGGTTCAACTCTGAGACAATTTGGATGTGAAAATAAATAGTAGTCATAATGGATTACAACCCATTGGATAAGGCATAACATTCCATGAATTCATACTGATATCAATGAATCAATAAATAAACAGATAAATGTGGGATAGGGGAGGCTCTTCGTTGGCAGAAATGAACAAATAAATGTGGAATGACACAATGAGAAAAATCACCATTTGGCAAATATTCTAAGTAATAACTGATTCAGGCAAGAAATGCCAATGGAGACTAAAACTAGTGGGTGCAAGTTTGATGAGGATTGCATAGTCTCAGAGTATCTCCCATAAATTTCTTATTAATCACAAAGGGAAAGAAAGCAACTTTCTAGTGGAGAAACCCGATGCACACCAAGTAATCACAGATAACATCACCAATAATGACACCAATCCAACGTCGTGTCCCTCTGGCTGGATGCACCGAGGGAGACACATTACTTCTGGGGTGTTTCTGCCCAAAATTCATCACCCAGAACTAATCACAAGGAAACATCAGACAAACCCAAATCGAGTAACCTTCTACAAAATAAATGGTCTGTACTCTTCAAAAATGTCAAGGTTAAAGAGAGAGAAAGAACAGGTAAAGATAAAGAATGACTGAAGAAGGTTCTAGTTCAAAAGAAGCTGAAGAGATGTGACAACCGAAGGCAGCACGTAGTCCTGGGTAAAGCACATTATTGGAAGAATGAACAACATTTGAATTTGGACTCCAGATTAGTTGACAATGTTGTACAAATGTCCAATTTCCTGATTTAGGTAATTGTCCTGCGATGATATAAAATAATGTCCCTGTTTTGAGGGACTATACACTGAAGTATTTAGGGGTAGAGGGGTACAATATCAGCAACTTATTCTCAAATGATTGAGAAAAATTTCACAGATACATGCCACATCTCAGTGTAAACATTTATGCAGCAACTCGGGGGCTCTGGAGACAATGTGGGTCCCCGGGGTCTCTGTTTTCCAAGCTGGACCAAACCCTCCTTGAGCATTCCTGTCCTGTTTGTGGAATTACTCAGCCCCACTCCCAGCTTAAATGGTGTGAATATGATAGGTTTGGAAAAAAAGAAAAAAATCCTCTTCCCAGTTAACAGCATTTTTTTTTTTTTTTTTTGTATAGCCTAGGATTTAAATCCTTTTTATTGTTTTAAAATATATTATCCAATTAGACCCGGCTATTTTCAAACACGATGTTAATCTGTGAGTGAGAACTCTCAAAAGCTGCTCCGGAGCCGCTGTGTCCCTCGGCAACTCCAGCTCGGGGCCCTGCCAACCTTTGGGGCACAGATGTGCTGCCGCCTCAGCTGTGGCTGGGATTTGGGACCCCTTGGCTCTGAGCTGTGAAACTGAGCCACTTCTGTGCGCTGCTTTATTTCTGGGGAATGTCTCCCAGGCCAGGATGAAAGCATGGCACCTCTTCTTTCCCTGAAGGCTCAGGGACCCTGCAGCACAGAGTGGGTGTATCGATCTGATTGATTCACCTTCTGCCTGCCTTTTGGAACTTCCTCAGTCTTCAGGTAAATACCTGTCCCTCACAGGCCACTGACACCTGGCTTGGAAAACCTCACATACCTATCACCCTCTGTATTCTCCTGCTATCTGCCACCTTGCCCCAGCTGTATGCCCAGGGCCCCCTGTGTTTGGTGGAGCTCAGAAGAAAACAGGCAGCTCACTGCTTAGTCAGCCAAGCCCTGTGCTGTCTGAAGCAGAGAGGAGCCACTGATTGGCTGAAGCTCTTATGGAGAGTGACAGAGCCATGGAATAGGACACTCCTGGTTATCATGAGTTTCAGATGCTAGAAATGGGGACCACAGCCCTAGCCAAAAAGACCCATGGCTTAAAGAGCACAAGGCAGAGATAGGAGCTTCTTCTGCTCCCTATAACATGAATTAAACACTCACTGTTGCAATCATAAATAATAAATAATTCCTTTAAGAATGATGATTTTTCCAATTAATCCTCATGCTGATAAATGCATAAGGAGGTACGATCATTCCCATTTTACAGGGGAAGAAAAGGGGAGCTCAGCGAGGTAAAATAGCCAGCACAAAATCCCACAGCAGTCAGATACAAGGACCTAGTGTCAAATCTGGGTCTCTGTGATGCCTGAGTCAGACAGGGGTAACTTGCTCAACGTTTGCCTTTCAAATGACCACAAAGTCCAAGTTTACCAGTTACTCACTCAATCCGGGTCATGCCCGGTAATCTTCTCCCATCGCATTTTACTTCCCTTCATGGCAGGACTCATGACTGCCATTGCTCCTTTCACCTAGAGCCACCTCAACTCCAAGAGAATCACCTCCTTTCCTTGACTTGACTCTGCTCCCCTCTCCCGGGCCTTGATGCCCAGAACTGGGTATCCCCTGCAACTCCTAGCAGCACCCAGAGCCTTGTTGTAGAATAACGCAACACACATCAGCACACCAGCAGACCCGTGCGGGAGCATGGCTGATCCAGCCTGTTCCTCACACACACCCTCCTTGCGTCCTGGGCATTTCCGTGCCGTCCTCACTTGTCTCAGAGGTAGGTACCAGAGTCCAGGAACACTGGGGCCCCGTGAAGACGGAAAGTCATTGGCAGGTGGCTGAGTGTCAACGTGGAGCTGTTGGTTGTGTTTCAGCATGATTGCCATGGTAAAACATTTGCGCTGAGAACTGCACTCTCTATTTATCTGTTACAGCAGTTAATTTCATCTGTTTTGCAGAAATATTTCCTAAGGGTGAGTGATGGAGGCAGGCAGCTGTGGCTGCATCCACTGCAGCCATATGGTTTATTTACAACCATGGCTCTCTGTGGCGCAGATCGCACAAAGAGGATTAAATTATACTTTGTAGATTAAAGTCCTGAATACCATAAAACTCATAAGCCTTTGTATGCTAAGCAAGAACTTTGACTCCCATTGGGTTTTAAGCTGATATTTTGCACACACAGAAAAGAGTGAAAACTTCTGATACTTAAGTATTTTTTAAAAAGCAGGCAGAATATCAAGCTCGTTCCTTAGGCAGTCCACTGGTGAACGGGGGTGGGGAAAAAAAAAAGCAGCTTCACAAACACCTTTTAAAGGGCCAGTGTGGCTGGCTTCATTGTCACTAAAAACAAGGCCTCTCTATCTCTGTTTACTAATCTCCTTGAACTTGGAAAGGCAGCCTGCTTAAAAGGAAACTGCCCCCAAACTACTAAAGCCATGGTTTATTTTGTGCTGGCGGTCAAGGCATACTCCATGTAATTATATCTCCAGCACCCCAGCTCTCCAACTTAGCTTGACATTGGTTAGAAAATAGGTCTGAAGGAGAAGCTCAGTATTGTCCCATTCTTCCCGGAAATGGGGAAAAAATGGGAGGGACCTGCAAGGCATCTGCAATATGTTGCTAATCACCTCTCTGGAAGGGTCCTTCACCCTCAGGGTGTGTCATTTCTACCCCCCCTCCCAGCCCCCAAGCCGGGCCTCCATCCTCTTCAGACCCTGAAAGAATTCAGTTCAATTTAGCCTTCTCCTTGATCTTTAAAGTTTTGCTCTCAGTCCCTTTCCACTTGAAGCCGTGTTTGATGTTTCCATGGGTGTTTCTACTGATGGGCTTCACCCAGAGAGCTTTGTCGTTGACTTTGAGAGTCTGGCGTTCAGAGGATGGACTGATCTTTGCAGGTGTTATTTTCTGCACACAGTGCAATTAGCCAACAAGCCAAATTGGCACAAGCAGTGCACTCAAATCTCTTCTCATTGAACCCTTGGCGCTCATTGGGAGGCTCCCGTGGGACCCGTGTTCCCAGTTAAGGATGGGAAAATTCCCTAGTGGATGACTAGCCTTCACCAAGGCCAGCATGGAGCATCACCCTGCCAAGTCAAGCTGCCAGAAATCCAGGGAATTCTCAATTGTTGGAAGTGAGGTTGATGGGTTTATGTAGGGAATCATTTTCCTGTGGCAATAAAATTGGTTCAGTTGAGAAGCACGGATTGCCTTAAAACACAGCGGGAAAATGACACTTTAAAAAAAAATTGGAGCAACAATGTGGGGATGGTTCCATTATCCTGTCTGGGGGTCCAAAGGATCTTGCATTTCTTGGCCTTCCTTTTGGGGGCATCAATAACACAGATCAAAGCAGAAAAGATTCCCAGGGAGCATTTTTTTAATATTTTCCACCCAGGAAACTCCCAAGGGAGTCCTTTTGGGTCCCCAGTGCCTCCACACCTTTGTTCTACCACAGCAATGGTACTGAAAATCTTAAAATCTGGAAAGGACTCAGGGGAAGGAATCGGGAGGCTCTGCTGTCATTGTTGCCAACAACACTCACTTGGAATTCCCCTAGTTGCTCTTTACACACCCTTCCCCTCTCCCTCTCCCTGGAGTGACCGTGACACCTGTTGGAGAACTAGCTGATGAGAAGAATTACCATGAGCCAAGCGCCCAATCATCATCCCCACAGAGGACGTGTGAGCTCCCTGCACAGTGGTTAGTGCTATCCTCGTAAGAGTTGGGTCAGCAGCCACATTAATAAAAGGCGATCACGTTGTATCTTTCACCCACAGGATCATGTTTCATTTTCCATGATTTCAAGAGATAAGGAGCATAGATATTATTAGTCAGTTTCTCTATGTGAAGAAGCTTGGGTGGAGAGCGAGTTTTATCTATCTTCCTTCCATTCCTCCTTTCTTCCATCCCTCTTCCTTCCATCCTTCTTTCCCTCCCTCCCTCCAGCCTTTCTGTCTTCCTCTCTCTGTCCCTTTTGCCCACCTTCCCTCCCTTTCCCTGCCCTCCCCTCTTTTCTCCTCTCCTCACATTTCAGTGGACCCTTGAGAGCTCAGGCCTGATATCCATGCCTTCTGCCTTCCCAGCTGTTTATTTCAGAAACCAGGTTGCCTTTCTCTCCATAGAAAAGCATACTTTCTTTTAAGTGAAACAGTTAGAAGGGGATGCTGAGCCTCCCTCAGCCCAGATTCCAATTATAATGGACCTATAGCAAGCTGTGCTGATATCACATCTGATTTATTCAAACCCTTTTCCCTGATGATTACCTTCTCCATTCAGGACAAGAATATCTGCTCTTTCTGGGTGAGGGAGCAGCCTGATTATAGCTTCATTAGAAAATGGTGCCGCTCGCTCTTGCAGTCTAATTGGTTGACAGGGTTTGGGATACGGAAATGTAAATCACTGACAGTGTTCGTGGCCCTACTTTTATCACAGTGAAATCCTCAGCTGTCAAAGTGAATGGTTATGTGAAGCGGTTAATTTTATGTGTCATTAAAGGAACCATAATTGCGGCAATAAGTCTTTCCTGGATTCTTTCAAGAGGTGTATGCGGGGTTCCCTGGGCTTCTCAATGTCTTCTTGACACCCTACACCACTTTAGGTGTGGCGGGAGCTGTAGCAGCTCCAGGTAGTGAAGACTCCACTGAGAGAGTTGGGCCCATGCTTGGTTTCTCAGGATTCTCAGAGGCGCCCTCTTCGGTGCGCGTTTCTCCTGTACCCTGGCCTTCTGCCAGGAGAGCTAATGCTCTGGAGGGCCGCAGGCAGCTGCTGTCTATGGTCCTGGTGGCCTGGTGGCACCCCCACTTGAGGGACATTACTTGGTGAGCAGCCTTGAGAGTTTTCAAGGCACGGAAAGTATCTTGGGAGTAATTCCTTTGGAGGGAATTGGCCTGTTGGAGGGGAAGTCCGTGTTCTCTCTGGGATTGTATTCTGTCCCCTGAAAAGTGAATCGCCAGCTTGCGACTCTCAATCCCTTAAGAACCCAACAGGCCAGCTCACCTGGATCCCAACCCACTCACTGGTGCACCCAATGGCCGGAAAAATGAAGGTATCAGCATCAGATGACCTTCCCCATGGACGAAAGGGAAGTGACACGGGTGGCATTAAATGCTAACTGTCCGCGAATACATAAGGATGGCAAGTTAAACAGTAATCACTAGGTAACCATCTCAGACAGATAGAAAGAGAGGGGAAAAAACCCAAGAGTAGCAATCTTTAAAGAGAACAAGCAGATCTGAGTAATCCAATTTAGGGGAGATAAGGGCCTGCTGCTAGTACTGTCCTTTAACTGGACAAACGCCTTCGTTCAAGTGTCAACCCCAATCCGGAAGAGGTCACCGCACTGGGCCTGCTGCCTAATATACTCCTGAATTGGCTGAGTGGCTTTCTGAACAAACACACTGGTCCAACAGAATTGATTTTCAACAGGCCGTATTGGTCCCTAACGTAATTATCCAGCAGTGAGTCAGTTCACGGCAGCCCCTGCATTTAAACGCTGCTGGTCAGCCCTGCACGGGGGCTGGCCGGCACTGAGGTACCTGCTCCGAACACCACCTGGGAAAACCTCCTGTTTTCTTTCCAGCTACTTTTCTCTCCCTTTCCTAAATAATTTAATGAGCAATGGAGATTTTGCACGGCTCCATCTTAAGCGGCCACTGTCTTACTCCTGTTTACAGGGAGCTGCAGAGACACTGGTCTCATGTGCCAATGAATATCAAGGCCTGGCCATGTGATAGGTGAATTCAATTTACAATAGAGAATCAAACAGAATCCTTTTAAAACACTCCCATGTTTAATTTCTTCCCTTCTCTGCGGGCTTCTTGGCAGCACGTTTCCAGCCATATTTCTCTTATGCAATATCTTTTTAAATAAATTTTTTATTATTATGTTAATCACCATACATTACATCATTAGTTTCTGATGTAGTGTTCCATGATTCATTGTTTGTGCATAACACCCAGTGCTCCATGCAGAACGTGCCCTCTTTAATACCCATCACCAGGCTAACCCATCCTCCCACCCCCCTCCCCTCTAGAACCCTCAGTTTGTTTTTCAGAGTCCATCGTCTCTCATGGTTTGTCTCCCCCTCCGATTTTCCCCCCTTCGTTCTTCCCCTCCTGCTAACTTTTTTTTTTTTTCTTAACATATATTGTATTATTTGTTTCAGAGGTACAGATCTGTGATTCAACAGTCTTGCACAATTCACAGCGCTCACCATAGCACATACCCTCCCCAATGTCTGTCACCCAGCCACCCCATCCCTCCCACCCCTATCTTATACACATCTCTTTAGGTCATGCCTCTAGCTCGCAGAGAGGGCGGGAATGGGGTCTAAGGCATCCCGGGGCACCTAGCACCTCATGCACTGCACTGTCTAACCTAGGACTCAGCAACTATTTGTGGAGTCCCACTCAAATGATCTGGAATGACTAAAGGGCCACTCGATAGCTCTGTGAACTGGGGCAGTAGCTTAACCTCTCTGTTTATGTATTTCTTCCTCTGTGCGATGGGACTGACAATAGTACCTGCTGCATCAGGTTGTTATAAGGATAAACTAAGTTAACATGTGCCAAGCTTCTGGAACCAAGCCTGCTACATACAAAAGTGTTACGTAAAGGCACGATGGGCTACTTATGGGGGAGTATAAAGACAGTACAATAGAATCAGCCTGCCCGGATCTTATCCTCATCTGAGACCTCATCTACTGTGAAATCCACAGCCCACTGATCAATTAGCAGTGCTATCCAGCGCAGTCTCCCTAAATTGGTTTGGTATGGGGCAAGGGTCCCCAACTTGCACCTGTGCCTGGGCTGGGCTATTTTCCAGAAGCTGCGTGGTTTGGGGGCCAAACAGGACACAGAAAAAAAGTGCCCCCACCTGCCCCCGACCTCACTCCCAGGGGAACCCACACTGGCTGTAGCAAAGAAGTCGTGGTGGCCATTGGGGAAATTGATCATGTAAGTTCTCAAGAAACACTGTTCAATCACAATCGACCTGCTGGGAGCCTCTGCTCTGGCAAACGGTAACCCACAGTTAGAACCCATCTGTGGAAGGCAAGAAGAATGTTCTCATTTACTTCAAACACTGAAACCACCCAGGGGCTCATCTCACCAGAGGCTGAGTTCTGGCTTTCACTTACCTCTGAGCTCCTCTGGTCTTAGCAGAACTGGGAAAGCCAAAGGTAGGACCCATATCCATGTACTCGCTCCCTCAGGATAAACCAGCATCCAGCTTGACTCAAGAGATCTTACTGAAATAGAGGAACATTTACTGCATTATTTCTGGGGCAACCCAAACTAACTAACACATACGTGTTGTTAGGAATAATGGTAATAATGCGTCCGACGTTATTTTGAGTGTGTTCCTTGCACAAGTTCATTTAATCTCATGTGTCATGTTATTATCATTTCACATGAGGAAACTGAGGCACAGACAGGTAGAAGAGCATGGCCAAGATCACAGAATCAGCACCACAGGCTGGCTCGTGGCCTCTCACCCACCCTGCTCCTCCGCAGGAGGGAAAACAGACAGAGATGCTGTAGTTTATAAGAGAACATTAATGTTGGTAGTGCACACCTAATTCACAGTGCAAAATGAGAGAGAGGGAGAAGAGGCAGGAGGAGAAGGGAAGAAGAAAAGAGGCTGGGGATACAGGACAGGAGGAGACAGGAAAAAGAGAAATGCATTTTTAATACTTAAGATTATTATTTGTATTTATCAAATCAATAGTGTTCACTATATAACCACAGGTAACGTGTGCAGAGAATACAAAACGTGCCAGGCACCGCACTGTCTGCAGGGATCACATTCAGTTATTTTATTTAATATTCATAATAAAATATCAGTCACTACTATGAGAAGCAAATGACACAGAGAAGAAAACTGAGACTCAGAAGCCCTAACCCAGTACGTGGAGAACCAGAATCCAACTAGAGTGAGGCTCTAGGGTTTGGCAAATAAAATTACAGGACAGCCAGTTAAATATGAATTTCAAAGAAACCCTAAATCTATTTGGGACATATTTTTACTAAAGCAACAGATAATTTAGGACATACTTATACTAAAGAGAATTAGTCACTTATCTGAAATTCACACCGAACTGGGATCCTGTGTTTTACCTGGCAACCCTAAAGAGAGGTATTATTAGGTTGTCTCAAGTCTTCATAGTTTCAAGCTGGCATAAACTTTTCATTTAAGGTCCCACGTGTATTCAGGGCATCTACGCCAATAGGATCTAAATTCCTGACTGACTTCAAGTGCCTGAGTAGAATCTCAAGGGTCCACAATGACGGTGCTTTGGGGCATGCCCACACGGGGCCCTCATGTCACGGGGCTCCACACCCTCGTCACCTGCTCATTTCCACCCTGACTTCCGACCACATTCACTCTGCCTCCTGCCCAGTTTGGCGTCTGCCTGCAATCAAGCCTTTTCCACCCCAAACGGGATGCCAACGCTTTCTCCAAGTGTGCACTTCAAGTGTGCACAGCTGCCTGGCAGATAAAGACAGCATCGGCGTCCAACCCCCTTCCTGCCTGTCCTTCCCCTAAAGTACTCCTGAATAGGGTCAGGTTCTGGCTGTATTTTTCAGTCTCTAATTAGCAGATTCCAATTCATCACCCTGAGTATCTCCTGGCATCAGCCCCGAGATTCCCTCCTCTCGCCTGGTGAATCGGTCTTCATTTAAAACCCTCTCTCTTAGCCCTAAATGGAAATCAATTCTGCAAGTTTAGCAAATAGTTAATTACTCCACAAAGGGGATTGATTGGCCTTTGATCACCAGAAAGCTCTGCAGTGCTATTAGTCTCTTTCATCTGTGATTAAACCACAGAGAGAAAGAAACAAAAACTAAATTAGGCTTCTCCTGTTATCCTACAAATATTTAATGACGGGCTAATCTCCTAGAGGTGTGTTCAGGGGATATGCATTCCATCAGGAGCCGGCTTCCATTCAACCTTGAACCCAGATTCCATCTTTGTGGAGAGCGCCGCAAAGAACTTGACAGAGGAACAGAGCTGGGCTCAAAGAAACCCTTTGTAGGACACACTCTTGTCTGCCTTTTCTTCTCTCTTCTTCTTATGTATGTTTTAATGCAGATAAAGATTTTCCCAGTGGACTCCTGGCATGAATAATAATAATAAAAAGGAAACCTGGCTTAAAAAAAAAAAAAAAAACTCCACTTGGGTTTTGCTAACTCTCTGGCCAGAACCAGACAAAGTCCCAGTGATTTGCAGATGATGAGGAGCACCTTCTCCCATGTAACAGTCTTCTTCACTTGGAACAGAAAAGGCACCGAGTGGAGCCTTCTGGGGCCAACTCTTCCTAAAGGGGTGCTGAATAGCAGGGCAGGAGCTGGGGGGCACTGCTTCATCAATAATCTACATCAATGCTTACAGAAGATCATACTTTAAACAGGGCATTTCCTATGCATTTGATAAATAGTTCTATAAAGCACAGAAGGAAACTGAGGCACGGCAGGGAGGAAAGAGCAAGGATGTCAGAGTCAGGCAGAACTGAGTTCAAACGCTTCTCGCCAGCTCTTTAATGCCCCAGACCTTGTACGAAGGGGATGGTCACGTCCCCTATACAGGGCCTCTGGGCAGATGACACCAAGGATGCTGCCTGACACACAGCAGAGGTACCAGACGTTAGGTTCTCTCCCCTTTGTCTCCGACTCAGGGTGGTGCCACTGGGTCCCTACAGAGCCGAGCCTAGAGCCATTGTCCTTCTCGAGCCCAGGGGTTTTTCTCCCCTGTGTTCACTTTGCCCCTCCAGTAATCTTCCTGTTCCATGGTTGCTGTTCCGCTTAGAATCTACGCTAGAGACCCACATTTCTGAAAGACCCTCAAGGCACCAAAATAAAAGATTATGGCCAACAATAGATACAACCAAGGAGTCAACCAGGCTTTACTGGGATGGGCCCCTTCTGAGTGGTGCATTTTCCCGGAAAAGCAGTGGGCTAAGTTAGTTTGCAAACACGAGATTGTGCCTAAATGATTTTTTTTTTCAATGTAGTACTTTTGGCTTGATAGACAGAGTTGCTATATACTTTTTTCACCCTCATTTGTTCTTCCTGGATTCTCCTGTACATGCCTGGAGGTCACTGTGGGCTTTTCCTCTTTGTAATTTTATCAGACAAACCCTGCTAATTGGGCTGACCCAGGGCAAGACGGCAATGTTGCAAAGTCAGTCCTCCGGATTACCCGTTCCAACTCTCTCCTCAACTCGTCTCCACAGCTGAGGCAGGACCCCCTCACTGCAGTGACATGTTCCTTGTTCTACGGTCTAAAGACCAGTGGACTCTGCACTGATGACCTGGTGGGAGTCCTAGCTCTGACATTTACAAGCTGGATGACCTTGGACAACACAGGGGCAACACTAACAAGTGTAATTAACATTTGCTGAGCACCTCCATGTGTCAAGGACTGAGAGAGCATATCTGTGAGGATGAAATAGACTAATTATATGAAAGTATGTTAGCTATTATTACTACATTAGGTTTTGTTAAGTCCCACTCATGTCCTCTCAACCAACCTCCACGTGAAGGCTGTTGGCAGCAAACACCGGTGACTCCCCACGGGGGGCTTTCTCTTCTGGCCATGGGAGTCTCCAGGCCTGTGTTGGGATGAGCCAAAGAGCCAACGAGGTGGGGAGCAATCACGCAGTGATGGACTGGGGTTCTTCACCCCTTGGGTGGGACAACTCCGAGTGTCTGCTCTGTGCCGTCCCATGAAGAAGCCCTGTAGGTCGAAGCTCCAGTTGTCCACAGTGGAAACGTCCTCAATAATACACATATTATGGGCCTATTTCCCTTCCCGCACGTTCCTGCTAGTGTTTCCTGGGATCACCTCCCAAACAGATCATTTCTCAAGTTTTTAATCTCTGGTTCTGTGTCTGAGAAAACCCAAAGTAAGACATAAGCGTTAACAATACTAGCGACTGACACCGGGAAGGAGAGGAAATGGAAATGTGAAGATAATGGGGAAGTCTTCTGGAAGGGAACAAATGGGGAGGGAAATGGCCTGGGGCATCTCAGATGGCAAGTAAGAAGATTAGAGGGAAGGCCAGAGCCTTTTAGAAGAGAGAGACAGACAGAAGAAACAGACCCACAGAGGCACACACAGCCTGGAGAAGACACACAGCCTCATCCCAGATGAGCCACCTCAGTGGCAGCGTGGCCCTACCAGGAAACAAGAGGATTTATCCTAAAAGGACCCCTTTCCTCCAGATTCTAAGCAGAGTCCAAGGATGATAGTTTTACCTAGGACCTGTGGACAGAAGTGTGGAAGCAGTCAGGTCTCATCTGGCAGGAACTTTTTAGCACTTTGAAATCTTCACAGTCCTTTGCCTTGGGCAGCAGGTTGGTCGAGTCAATTCTTCATCCTAATTATATCTCATACTCATTGCATCTCTTCCTCCCCAGCTGTAACAGCCCCCTGCCTGTCACCCTCTTCCACTCCCGTCTTCTCTAACACATCCTCCATACCCTGATGCCGCTCCCAAAAATCCTTCAGGGACTTCTCATTGCTCTCAGGAGGAGGAAGATTCCAGACATGCCCAGAGGGCTGACCCTAGCTTCATCTTGGGTCCCTTTCCCTGTCCCCCTGCCACTCCAATCTCATGGAGTGTCTTGCTGTCCTTTGGACAAGACCAGCTCCTTCCAGGGCCTCCCACAATCCCTTCCTTCTGTGTGGCTTCCTCAGCCCATGGATGGATCTTGGCCAATTCTTAGTCATCTATCAGAGGTCAGCTTGAACGCTCCTTCCTTAGGCAGGCCTCCCCTAATTGCTTTTATGGATTTGTGGTAGGCAGCTTCTGAAATGGCTCCTAATGATTTCCACCTCCTGGTATTTGCAACCCTCTGGAACATCCTCCCCTTGGAGGTGGGCTGGACCTGTGACTTGCTTCTAATGAACAGACTATGGCAACAGCATTGGGATGTCACTTCCAGAAGTGGATTACAAAGACTGTGGCTTTCCTTCTTGATTGTACTCTCTCTGTCTCTCCCCCTGGCGTGCTTTGATGAAGTGAACTGCCATGTTGTGAGCAGCACTGTGGAGAAGCTATATGGCAGGGTAATGGGGGCAGCCTCCAGCCGAGAGCTGGAGAGGAACTGGACCTTGCCAACCACCTGGTAAGTGAGCTTGAAACAAAACCTTCCCCAGTCAAGCCTTGAGATGACTGACACTTTGGCTGCAGGCTTGTGTGGGACCCAGGGCCAGAGGCCCCCAGCTGAGCTCTGCCAGATTTTCTGACCCAAAGAAGCTAAGGTGATAAACATGGTTTTAAGCAACTGTATTTTGGGGAAATTTGCAATGCAACAATAGAGAAATAAACTCAGATATATTTCATCATTATATGTGGTTACTCCATAGAGTCAGTGACCGTGTATGCTTTAGGGAACAATTTCACAACAGGTATTGATTATAAAACAACTCTGTGTTAACTACGGAAAGCCTAGTGGCTAAGAGCATCTGCTGTGGTCCAACTACCAGGATTTAAATTCTGGCTTCATCACTTGCCACCTAGATGACTTGGTGCCAGTTATCTGACCCTTAGCCTTCGTTCTTCATCTGCAAAACGCAAGTAATAATGTCACCTTATAAATCAGTTGTGAGGACTAAACAAGAAAACACGTGTAAACTGCTTAAAACACTACCTGGTACCTAATAAGCATTTAATAAATGTTATCTATTACTGTTCTTATGAAGATTATAAAAGAAGGCATAACATAATTTTTGGAAATTGAGGATCTTGCTTTCTGCCTGAGGAGATGGTGCAGCTCACAAAGAGAGACAACACAAGGTATAAGACAATTGCTAAACCATTGCTCTTGAGACTCAAAATATTGAAGGGGTTTAGAAGAGGTAAAGAAAAGAAACTGGCTGGGCTCTTCTTGAATGTTTTGTGGTGAAGCTCTAACAAGGCACAAAAGTGGGTATCAAAAGAAGGAATGGGGAATTGCAGCGTGAGCACAGAACAAGAGGTTGGACCAAAATAGGAGACCAGGAGTGCAAGGGACTTGGCTGGAGTGGAGGAGGAGGACTGGGAAGGAATGACACTAATGAATGCGGAAACTTGCACAGCAGTGACAAGTGTTAGACTAGAGCCATAGGACGGCGGGACAAGTTTCTGGCTTGCTACGTATTTGGGAGAAGTGTTGAGGCCAGAAGGGTTTAGAGAAGGGAGACCCTGGAGCCCAAGAGGCCTCCTATTATTACGGCTGAGTTGAGGACAAAGTGGAGACCAGAGGCTGCCCGGCGGTGTGCTGTGCACCCAGGGACATTTGGCGACACACCAGGTCCTAGAAGAAGGGACAGGAAGGCCTGGTGATGGAGGGGCCTGACTGTGGGGCTCACTGGGGCCTGGGGTGGCATGGTTCATCCGGACCTGCGCTGTCACAGGGTTGAAGTGGATGTACCAGAGAGTGACTCCCTTCACCCACAAGCCACCAAAGCCCTGAGGCAGAGTGTTTGCAAGTTAGTGTGTGCTTAAAGTCAGGACAACATTTATTTCCCCCTGAGTTGTGGTGGAAACTGCTAATTTGATAAGACAGAGCATTAAAGATTCAGTGCGGATGGGTATTGATCATAGGGCAGGTCTTGTTAGATGTTGTTTTTTTAAATGATCAAACAACTATTGGTAGAAAACTAAATTAGGATCACCCACCAGAACCCACCTTGCCTGAGGGGCCGTAAACCCGAGTAAGATATCATGTAGTGATTGAGTGCCTAGTTTTGAAGCCACACAGATACTGGTCTGAATCCTGGGTTGACCACTTATTAGCTGTGTGGATTTGGGTAAGTTACTCAACTTCTCTGTGCTTCAGGCCCCTGATAGGTACAATGAGAGAGCTAATATCTACAACCTTAAGTTGTTAGGAGAATGAAGCAAGATACAGGGAGCGATGATGATGATGAGGGTCATTATAACAACAATGGATAATCTTGAGCTAATGGACTAATTTAATCCTCACAACCACCCAATGAAAAAACTGAGGCACAGAAGCTTGCCATAGGTTACACAGTGTGGAGCCAGCATTTGAAGCTGGTAACCCATGTCCAGAGCTAGCACTGTTAACCCCTGAGAAAAGAGCCTTAATGTATGCATGGCAGGGTCTGGTGTATAAGTACTATATATATACATGTAATAACTGAGAGCCATATATGTTGATGAGAGGGCCTAGAAGTTCATGCTGTCCCTTTGATTAACTCTCTGCAAGCTGCTAGAATCAGTTTTTCTATTTTCCTGATGGGACAGTTCAGGGAGTAATGCCAAAGAAAGTAATGAAGGATCACGAACCTCCCACCCCTTCCCCCCAAAAAATCCTGGGTGAGGGAGGAAAGAAGAGAAAGGAATGGAGAATGAAAAAGCAAAAGCAAGTTTAAAAGCAAATGAGGAAATGTGGGTAGTTTTGGAATCCTGAGTTTGAGATTTAGGAGGCCTCATCAGAGCTTGGAAAGTATCAGCAACTGCCATGTTATACGTCTGAGTCCCGTCCCCAAGAGAATCGCGTGGTCTGGAATAATGGAAGGACTATGGTAGACTGTAACATTGGTAGCCCCCAGCGAACCACGCCTCCCGGGATTCATGCCCTCGTCTGCCCCTCACACAATGACTCCAAGGATGTCAGTCATGTGATGTGCTTTGGCCAATGGGACATCAGCCTTCCATTGGAGTAGTGGCTTGATAAGAATTTGCACTTGGGCTTGTCCCCTTAGAAGCCAGCAAATATTCTGCAAAGAAGCTTGGACTTAAGTGAAGAGAGAGCGAATGTGGATAGGGAGTCTGGAGCTCCAACCTAGTTCACAGTGTAGTGCAGCCACACGATGACCCCAGCTGTCACCCATGGAGTAGGACTGCCCAGCTGGAATCGTGAGAAATTATACATGATTGTGATTTTAAGCCACTAGGTCTCGAGGTAGCTGGTTTTACAGAAATAGATAACAGAAGTGACTTTCCTTATTTTCTCATTCAAATTTAATTCTTAATTACAAAAGATACATAGAAATCCCTTCTTTTTTTAAAAAAAAATAGACTACTATAGATAAAGAGATAAAGCTGAAGTTCTCTTTGATTACCTTTTCTAATTCTGGTCTCCTTCCCCCTTTGTAGAGGTAAGCAAATTAGGGGTGTCCATCCATTTTTAAAAAGTTATTTTTTTAACCTTCCACATACACAGGTATATAATCAGACAATACATAGGTTTTTGAGACTACCTTCTACTGCAACTTTGGGGCAGCACTGAAATGACCACCTTTATTTATCTGAAGATGGGGATGACAGTTCTGCCCCATAACATACGGCAACAGTGTGGCCAACAGGGGGGAATTTCTACCCTTAAACAGTGACTGAAAAAAAATCAACTTGTCTCTAAACACACGGTCCCTCCCTCTGCCTCTGTGCTTATAACTAAATCAATGTGTTGATTTGCTTCCTAAGCTTCCTTAGAGAAGGACATGCACCCAGAGGGACTTAGTAAGCAACATTCATTTCTCATATCCTCATGGAGGGGAAATCCCTCCCAGACAACTTGTTCCAACACGATCTGGGAGAAATTATAGTAGCCAAAAATGGTTTGGCTTTCCACCCTGGGCTACATGCCTTCTTGCCTTCCTTGCTTCCCCAGACCTGTGTGTCCCACAACACTTCCTACCTAAGGAATATTTGCATCCAAGGAGAGGAATCAGCAGAAGCTCAGATCTCTGAGAGCTCTGTGTGTTGTCAGTTTGCAAACACGATGCAGGAGCTGTTACAGTTCCCTACTGTTTTACCTCTATCTTTGGGCAGCTGAGGTCAGGCACACTGCCTGGAGGCCTGGACTGCCACGGGATGGCCCAGGAACAGAGTCAGGAGGCCAGAGGAACAGTCAAAAACATCTCTATCTAATTCACACCTTGGCACTAGCTCACGGGGCCTGGTGCATCCAATTACAGCAGGAGCGTCTAATGGGTGTCAGACCTCACCAGACACACATGGTGTGCTTCACAGAGTGTTCTGAAGGATCCTACAAATGAGCTACAAAGAAACATCCAGAACTAGGGATGAATTCATCTGATATTTCAATACCTGGCATATGACTGGGATGTGGAGCTTGATGCAAGATGCTGCAGGACAAATAGGGTCCTTGAACACCAGCCAGTGATGCTGCCCCCATGCACTTAGAGTGATGAAGCGGTCTTTGTCTCCTGGAGGTGAAAATGAATAATAGCATCACCCTAATATGGGCTGAGGGGGAGAGCGGACAGGCTCTCAGAATTAAGGAATCTTAAACAGTTAACGAAAAGTTGTCAAATAAAATTCCTGGTAGCTCTGTATCTCTCTAAGTATCGTACTTGGTTTATATACAAGTGAGAACTTCTAAAGAAAGATAAAAAGACTTAAAACATGTTTTGGTGAATACGTTGAGGTAGTCCAAAAGAATGGAAAGTAGGAACTCAAAGAGATATTAATATGCCCATGTTCATTATACACAATAGCTAAAATACGAAACCAACCTGAGTGTCCATAAATAGGTGAATGGATGAGCAAAATGTAGCAAGCATACATACATATATATAATATATATATACACACACAATGAAATATTATTCAGTCTTTAAAAGGAAGGAAATTCTGACAAATGCTACAACTTAGACTTTAAAGACATTATGCTAAATGAAATAAGCCAGTCACAAAAAGGACAAATACAGTATGATTCTATTTATATGAATAACTTATAGAGGACATAGAGAAAGAAAGTAGAATCACAGTTGCCAGGGGCTAGGGGAGAGGGGAGAATGGAAAGTTATTGTTTAATGGGGAGAGTTTCAGTTTTATCAGATGAAAAGAGTTCTGGAGATGGGTGGTGGTGATGGCTGCCCAACATTATAAATGTATTTAATATTGCTGCACTGTACACTTAAAAATGGTTAAGATGGGGGTGCCTGGGTGGCTCAGTTGGTTAAGCGTCTGCCTTTAGCTCAGGTCATGATCTTGGGGTCCTGGAATCGAGCCCCACATAGGGCTCCCTGCTCAGCAAAAAGTCTGCTTCTCCCTCCTCCTCTACCCCTCCCTCCACCTGTTTGTGCTCTCTTTCTCTCTCTCTCTCTCTCTCAAATAAATAAATAAAATCTTTTAAAAAATGGTTAAGATGGTAAATTTTATGTTACGGATAATTTTATCACAATAAAAAACTATGTTGTGGTAGATCTCAAAAATGACCATAACACTTTGTAACTCATTCCATCAAATGGTGGAATCTAGTTCTCTACCACTTGGATCTGGTCTGGCCTTGTGCCTTTCTTTGACCAACAGAATGCAGCAGAAATGACACTGTGAGTTCTGGTGTTAGGCCTTCAGTGATCTTGCAGCCTCTATACTCAACCTCTTGGAGCCCCGAGACATCCACGTGAATAAGTCTGCACTAGCATTCCAGAGGATAAGGCCACCTGGAATAGAAGTGAGGCACCCCAGATGACATTCAGCCTATCCCTAGCCAGCCTAGCAGCTCACTGTAGATGCTCAAATGAGCCCCAGCCAAGATCAGCTAAGTCTGACCTGGGTCAGCAGAATTGCCCAGATGAGCCCAGATCAAACTGCTGACACGATTAAGCTGAGTCACAAATTAAATAAATGGTTGTTGTTTTCAAGTACAAAGTTTTGGGGTGGTTTGTTATGCAGCAAAAGCTAACTGGTACGTATTTTAAACACTACTCCAAATTCTATTGGCTTGGTTGGCCAAAATGTTTTCAGTACTGGAACATCTATGCAGACAGACACTATGAACTATCTTTTCTCCCATTACAGCCTCATCACCAAACCCTGTGCATAGCTTAGAATAGGCATCTAATGAATATTTGTTGAGTAAAAGAATAGTGTGAAATAGACGTATTTTGCTGGCACCTCAATTTTTTTTTCTAAATGAGGCGGGGAGTAGTGATAAATACAAGATAAGTAAATAAAATGTAAAGAGAAAAACCCAATTACAGTCTGTCTTAATTATCCAATATTCTTAATTAATGGGGCATGGATTGATGAATTTTAAAGCATCTGCAGGCTCCTTCCACCCACCCTTCAACAAATATTTATTTAGTACATAATTTGTGCTATGTACTATGCTAACCCCTAGGATACAACGGATAAGCAAGACAGATAGCATCCCTGACCTTACAGAGCTGTAGAAATTTATACCCTCAATTCTGTGTAACAAAGAAATGACTAATTTCATTTTATAACTGTAGGTCGAAATTACAAGTAAGGCTATGGTTTAGGAATGTCCAGAACATCTCATCCCAGTACCAGGTGTTTCTTGTCCTGTAACATGATTTTTGTTGGCTTATTTTTTCCTATTCATTTAAAATTCATAATTCATTCATCCATTCAACAAATACTTATTGAGTGCTGTGTACTTGGTAATGGATATATAGATATAGTAAACTAGACCAAAGTACTCTCGGACCTCACAGAGCTTTCAGTCTGGTCAAGGAGACTATATGTGTAGTTATATGTATAATCATGCTAATAAATCATTACAGATCAGCCAAGTGTCACAAAGGAAAAGCAGAAGGTGCTATCACAGAGGAGCATGATCTAGTCTGGGTGAGGCATGGCTGGGGAATTCCTGGGCATAGCAAACAGCTTGGCACAACATCATCCCAACTTGAGCTGGTGAATTATAGGACATTCTTGCTCTGTGTAGTTTTAAAGCCTTGGGACTGAGTTTTAAGGAGTTTGTGGGCTGGAACTGTTAACTAGTGAGCAGTCTGGGTCTGTGAGGTTTTATCTCCTTCCTTCTCCCATCTCACGGGTGCCACTTGGGAGGACATTTTTCCATTCATGAAAGTGGCAGAGACAAAGCGTAGACCTTGGGACTATAGCTACATCCGTGAGCCCCAGGCAAGATCAGCTGAGACTGACCCGGGTCCATGGAATTGCCCAGGTGTGCCAAGATCAAAAAGAGATCCTGAATTTGCTCCCAATGCCCCACAGTGGCTGAGCTGTTGAAAACTCTCTCCACCATCTTTCCACCTGTAGGATGAGGACATGAGCCTCCTCCGCCACTCCTATCCTTTCTCATTATCTACCCTCCTTTGCCTTGTGCCCACAGGGTATGTGGCAAGCATGTGGTGCTTTTGCCCCTTTACAGGCGTGTGGTGGTGATCCCTGAGATAATGTCTGTGAAGTGCCACGTGTTCTAAGAAGAGAGGCAGTCCGCAGAAGGAACATGAGGGATTGTAATCATTACCGCGTCTCTGTGGAGGGGCCACGGGCACTTGGCATGGTGCCACCACCTTCCCTGGAGACAGCTGCTGCCTCACCACGTGCACACTCACAATCACAGACTTTCTGCTTCACATCCAGATTGCCCTGGGCTACAGCAGGCACTCACCGCCTGTTCACATGCCCAGGCTGTGACAAGCCAGGATGCAGATGAGGGCCAGTGCCCACACCTTGGAGCTATCAGTCAATGTTTATTCATTCAACAAATATTTATTAGGTGTCTACTCTGAGCCAAGCATAAGGCTAGACACTGCTGGCGTATGAAGGCTGGTAATAGAGGAGAGAAACCATTTATGAGACACTAACGAAGGGGCTCAGTACCAGGCCAAATAATATCTCATTAATCCTTTTAGAGATGAAAAAACTGGTGTTCAGTAACATCTGTAGGGTCACAGAGTTAGTAAATGGCAGAGCTGAGACTTGATTTAATGTCAGCCCAATTCTAAACACTGTCCTATTTCCAGTACACTGTTCTGCTTCAGGAACTTACAAAGATTCCTAAGATCGCCACCTCTGCAGAGACTGAAATCCTTCAACATGGGTACAGACCCACATCAGCCCTCTGGAGCCCAGCTTACCATCATCTACAGTCCTCACAGAAAGTCACATTCTCCCCCTTCCCACCCTGGCGTCACCTTGTTAAGAAACGTCCCTTCTCAGTCTAACACTTGGAAAGAGTATTCCAGGCAGAGGAATCAGCACATGCAAATTGATGGAGGCAAGAGAGATTTATCTACACAAAAAGGACCAGGCATGCTTGGTGAAAGGGAAAAACCAAAGGTACAAGAGAAAAGAAGGAATAACTGGTGGTGGCAAGATGGGATAGGATCAAGTTGAGGAAGTACAGGAGAAAGGCTCTATACGGCGGTAAGGCAGGAAGGACAGACACAAGCACGTTTAAATCAAGTAACTAGAAATGATGACCACCATTATATTGCAAGAAAATGGAAACGGGTTGGCAGTTTAAGTGGGGAATGGGCAATGATGGGGGCTGTTTGCTGAAATGTTAACTCAAAATAGCAAAAAAAAAAAGAAAGAAACCAATGCAGCATCTACCAATAATGGAGGGCTTAAGAAAAGTCTGAGATGGCTTCTGGATGGGATATTTTGTAGCCATGAAAAATGGTCATTATGAAGATTTTGTAGCAACATGGAAAAGGACTTACAATATAACACAGTGAATAAAGAAGCTGTAGAAAATAAAATTCTGCCCTGTTTTGACCTATAAGTGGAACAAGTGACAGAAAGCAATGAAGAAAAGAGAAAGACATTGGTCTTGGGGACTGTTTTGAGACAGGAAAGAAATGCCATTGAGCAGTGCTTTTATAGAGGAATTCACAGATTTCACAAAGCACTCGATATTACTTACAAAACTGTGTGTGTGTGTGTGTGTTTGTGCGTGTGTGTGTGTGTATTGCATGTGTGAATTCTTCCTGGGCCCCAAGATTTCATTATTTCACAGAAGTCTCTATGACCTTGTCAAGACTACAGAGTACAGTTGAAATCACTGTGGCTGGGATTCTAAAGTTCTCTGAGACAACTGGATGGTTCGTGCCTAACAAATATCTCCCAACATTCTGAGCACCCAGTCTGGGAACTCACATCACGAATGCTTCGCCTGTGGGGCCCATGCCCTCCCTCTGCTGGACATGGCACTGAGCGCGAGTGTGTGCACACACATATGCACACACTTTCTCTCTCACCCAGGGAGCAATCTTCATCTCATCTCCCAGGTCCCAAGGAGCTCACCAGGAAACTCTTCTGAAGAGCAAAGGGATCTCTTTCTTCAGTGACCTCACATGGCTTTACAAAATATTAAATTCTCTCCCAGGGCATGGTCACTGGGAAAATGAAACCCCATGGCTGTCAAGCCAGGTCTGAGATGCACAAGAAAGAAAGAGATTCCATGAGACTGCTGAACCAAGATGGCTAACTACCCAAGAAGACCACACGCCCTTACATCAAGCTGGTTCTCTTCATGGTGTGAAGGAGGAAGAATGGCATGCAATGAAGAAAAGAAGAGTGGCCCCTAAAAGAAAAACCCAAATATGTCATAGCTTTTGAATAATTCAGAACAATGGTATGTTTGACTAGGCCACATGTTCAAGCCAGTTCACAAGGTGATTGAAACCTGGTGTTCTTCTATCCAGCTCACATTCCTTCATTCGCTAAGTATTTACTGACCACCTTTCTTATGCCTGGCCTCTTCCTTCTCATCAAAGAGCACGAAGAACATATGGCTTGAGGATGGAAAGAATAAGAACTTAAGGTATACAGGCTCTGGCCAGCCCACTCTGGGTTTGCACCTTCTACCAAGCACATTGGTTCTAGCCACTGAGCCTCACTCTTCTCATCTGTAAAATGGACAGTATTACTTATCTTGCAGGTTGTATGAGAACTCTGAGAGTGAATGTACATATAGCACTGAATAAAGGATAGAGTCATATGGCAGTTATACTCTGATGGGCATATATGGAGGAGATCATTAAAGAAGGTCTTAATATTACATCTTTCTACCACACAGGTTATTGGGTGGATCAAATGAGCTTATGAAGTATGGAAGAACTGCCAAAAAAAAAAATCTCTGTAAAATGTTGTTGAGATATCATTATGATGAATAGCCCCTAGCCTATGCCTTTTCCTCACCTGGGTGTGAAGCTGCTTGGTTTCTCCCAAAGGTCTCCAAAGAGCATGTGAGTTCAGTTGCTCTGGTGAGCCTTTTGCTAGGCTCTAGCTGAGCTCTGGATGAGCTTTACCACACTAAGGGTCAATGTGTCCCCAGACAGAATAGTATTTTAATTCAACAGCATTCAGGAGTTATTAAACTATGATAAATGCTAAAGTGGGAAAGATTACACTTAGACATAAGAAGTGTCACTTGAATCACTTAAAAATATTATAATGTATGGCTAATTGCACCTTGACTATATTATCCAGTGCTGTGAAAACACTTCAGATCCTTAAGTAAGGTACCATTTAAATACCTATTTCGGTATGTAATGGGTAATATTCTTGAGTGCAAAGGTTGTTAAAGGCCCCAGTATTCAATGAGTATCTGTGTGCTGGCCACTCTGTCCATATTAATTCATTTAATCCTCAGAACAATTCTCTGAAGCAATTATTATCACCCCCATTTTACTGGTTGTAGAAATTGAAATTCAGAGATGTCAAGTAACTTGCCTAAGGTCACACAGCTGATAAATGGCAGAGGCGAGATTTGAGTCCAGAACCACTGTCATCATAGAAGCATGACCCCTATTTTTATACTTAATTTCTCCATGTCTCAGTTTCCTCACTTGGAAATTGTTATGGTGACAATAATAATACTGGGTTGTTATGAGGACGAGGTGATAAAATTTATGAAAAGCTCAGAACACAGTGCTCAGTAAATGGAAGTATTTTCACATATTGTTATTATTCTCCCCTAGGGTGTCCTTCTAGCACACTTAAGCTAACAACTCTGGAACTGGGATTCACTTTGGAGAGAAACATGCCCTATTTCCCAGCATGGATTTAACACAGTTGAAGCAACACAGCGTATACAGCAAGACTGGCTACATGATTTGTGTGGCTCAGTGCAAAAAAGAAAATGTGGTGCCCTTGTTCAAAACTTATTAAGAATTTCAGGATGGCAGTGGCAGAGATTTAAACCAAGCATGGGACTCCTAACTGCCAGGTCCTGCGCAACTCTTCAGGTCCCAGGAAGACAGTTCTAGCGGTGGAAGTCCAGGCTGCCTCGACTACTTATCAGCTCTGTGCTCTTGAGCAAAACGCTGGAACCTTTTGAGTCTCTCCCTGATTTCTCATCAATAATGTGGAAAGCATCCCTGCCTTACAGGTTGTAGGGAGAACCGAAGGAGGTGGGTGAAAATTTCTGGCTTAACCATAACCTCCTTGCTGGAGGTTCCCAATCCCGACTGTGCAGAACCACCTGTGAGCCTGTTAAGAAGGTGGATGCTGGCTGCTCTCGAAGATTCAGACCCAGGAGCTTTGGTCTGTATATCTGTATTATTACCAAGATACAGGCAATTCGGATGCAAAGACAGGATCAGCTAGCAATGTATTACCAAGCAAAAGATATTATAGACCATAGAGACACTCAGCTTAATTACTTAGAACAAGGATGGTCCCTCCTTGGTTTTGAAATTACAGCCAAGGCCCACTTGAAGCTCCAAATCCCTGGAAACTCACCCTATGAAATTGTTTCAATGTATCACTTGGTCATTCTGTCAGTGATATGGCTCCAGGGCACACAAAAGATTCCTTTTATGCCACTAGGCAAGGAATCATTCCTCATTTGAAACTGTGACTTCAAGACCAAAGTTTTCACACCGAGCTCCCGGCTTCCCACCCCCAACCTTCTGGCTTCTGGTTGTCACATAACCAGAAAAGACCCGTGCTGGTACAAAGACATCTACAAGAGCAGGCTTTCTTTGGAAATACTTCAAATCCAGGCAGAAAACTGATCGTATGGTGATAGCTCTCCTGCCACCTGGCACTTGTCACTATAGCTCACCCAGCTTCTCACCTGGGTGTCTGTTTCCGAGAACCACAGAATGGCTACATTTGACAAGTTGCACACATCCTCTCATCAAAGCCATTTGATTTTTTTTTTTTTTTTAACAGATTGTGTTCTGCCTGAATGGGAGAGTATTAATTAAGTTTCTATTATATGGGAAGGCAGGTTGGGGGGAGTTAAGAGCTGCAGGGCAGTGGTGGCAAGGCAAAGCCCACGTATGTGTGCAGCCATTAACGGGGTGTTAATTGGGTGGCACATGAACATAAATAGGAAGCTCAGAGGTGCCTGGAGTGCTTAGCCGGTGTACAGGAAAGCCCATGTGCTAACCCCATAATATGATGTAGGCTCAACTCAAATTTCCTGGCTGTAATTTTTCCCCCTATATATTTATGGTAGGGCTGTCGGTGTGATTACCATGTTATGAGGGTCAATGGGGAGAGGCTTCCATTCCCGTGTCAACATACACAGCACAGTGCCCTGGTTCAGTCAAGGGGCAATCTTGGGCTATGGTTGAGACCGCTGCTTCTTTTCTCCTGGTACTGACTGCTTTGAAACTCAACCTATCTCTATCTCCCCAGCCACAAGAAAGTCTAGGTCATTTTCCTTCTCTTCATCCAGCCATCTTAGACTTGATGGGTCCTTCCCTGCTTTCTGGACAGTCTATGGTCAATGTGTGGGTAGCTGGCTACCCAGAGCTGCAAGATGCTTCGGAATGAAGAGAGGAAAAAAGTTCTTTGGGATAATTCTCTAACATTGGAGTGCTGTTAGAAAGCCAAGCTCTCTCCTCTTATATATCATTGTTGAATTGTAGAATGTGATATCTGCAAGGGTTCTTAAAGTCAGCCATTCTAACTCCCAACTTTGTGGGTGATGACACCGAAGCCCAAAGAAGCTAAATGAGTTGCCCAAGGTCATATAATGAGAAGTGACCTAGGCAGAACGGGAAGCTCCATCTGTCAGCAGAAACCAGTGGGCTTTTTGCAACTACGCGTTACCCATCTTGGTTTGCTCTAGCAGACGCTAGTGAGGTCCATGGCTTCTCCTAAACAGTAGTTATCCTTTATCATGCTTCCTTTAAATATGGTTTCTTCATCCTCATGCTGAGCCCATTTTCCATACCTTGCTCCAGTTCTTGGATTATTGCTGTCTGGTTTGGGGCTCTGAAGTCAATGTCACTGGCAAACAGTTCAAAGCCTCTCTCACTGATCTTGATGCCCTTTCCCTCCCATTCAAGGTCTCAGCCCAGCCCCTCTGGGCAAGCAGTTAAGGTTTTCAGTGGCTACGAGCCCCTTCCCAGACCTCTTCACTCTTTTTCAAGCCTAAACATCAGTGCTGCGTTCACATGCGCATGTCACACAAATTTTTCTACTCTTTCCACTTCCAACATAGCTTCTATTTCCAAGGAGTCAAAGGGCTTTTCAGAGTCCATAAAAGTCTATGTACACAATGGCATTTTATACTCAGCAGTCTTCCCTGGGACTTTTCATTTTCTGCAGGTGATCCTGAGTTGAGAAATGACTTCTAAATCCTACTACTCTCGTGGCTGATTAAAGTCGAGAAGTCCCTGTAGTCTGCCCACCAGTACTTTTGTGAAGATTTTGCATAACTACTGAAAACAGTTTAAAAGATCATGTCTGTGATCTATTAAACAAGATTTTTTTTAAGGGAGATAAAGGGTTTAAAAAGAACACATGACATAGAAATGGCTGGGTTCTGCTTATTACATGCTAGAAATTATAAGAATAACACACTTACTGCCAATTAAGCAAGTCATTTATCATGAAGCCCTTGCCAGAAAACATATTTGAATTCCTCCAAATTCAAATAAAGAATTAATGGGTAAATAATTTATGTTCAAGTAATTATTTGCAAGACTTTATTTAAACTGGAATTTAGTGAAAGTAATTCAGAGATTTTACTCCTTGCATTATGGAATAAAATTGTTGTTCAATTAGAATGACAACTTGCTTCTCTAGGTGAAAGGACAGGGGCGTGTAAAATTTGGAGATGATTCTCCATGGCTGCTAAGAATGATCTGGTCAAAATGGTTCAGAGGAAGGATAGTGCCTTGGTCGATTCCAGTAACGGAGGAAGAAAGCACAGAATTGCCAGATGAATCAAACTCAGGAGCTTAGGGACCTTTCTCCTGGAGGAACCACACTAAACAAAAATAATGCTGAAACCCTCAAAAAACTCACACCCCTTCCAAACACACACAAATTCAGTGACACCTACATCTGAAACATACCCCCTTGCATGCAGACACCTTCACACACACCTCTTCCTGGCTAAAATAAATAACAGTGCCAGTCCCACCCCTAATGACAAAACACGTCCCAGATGCTGTCAAATTGCTTTCACAGAGTTTAATGAGTTGAGCATCCAGAGACAGACTTGTAGTTGCCGCCTGTCCTGAGGCTTCTAAGTTTTCCAGTGTGAAGAATTAGAGCACTTGGGCCTGGGGACTTAAATTTGTGGGGCTGGGAGGTTCCCAAAGTCTCCAGATCCATTTTCTTTAATTTAAGAGAGAGAAATTGTCATATTGCTTCTCAGCTTCCATTTCTCACCAGTTGGGTGACTATTCATTCCATGGCCCCTTGGCTTGGCTGTACTGTCTTTTATGAAGCATAGCTCTCGAGTCCGGAATTTTGGGTGAGATGGATTACAAGAGCAGAGTCGAACTACATTCTACCCTCAGGGACCTAGGGGGCCATAGAGGCCCCTACTAGCAGTATGGAAGAGCCCCTCACGACTGGCCAGTCCAAGTGAGATTCCCTGTGGCGTGACCCCCAAGAGTCTAAGGGGACCAGGACATGGAGACAACATGGGGTTCTATCCCTTTTGCCTCCCTGTTCAATTCCTGTTAGCCAGAAAATCAAGCCACTGTCAGTCCAGCCGGAGAGGTGATGGCAAAACAAAAGCAAAAGGTATGGGTTCTACTAGGGACGGGTGCACAAGATCATCCTTGTTCAAAGAACAAAATGAAGGAGTACATGATAAAATCCTCCTTCCATGCCTCAGGCCATCCCTCTGAATACTCCTTTGGTGGAGAAATTTACAGAGAGCTTCACAAACTCCCCTCTCTGTCATTACTACGGTATACGATTTCCCTATACAATACAATAAAGTGTAAGCAAAAAATTTAAGCTAGCCTTTCAGACTACTAACGATTGTGTAAACTTGGGACTACAATGACTTAAAAGGTATTGAAAAAAGTGATGCTGCTAAAATAAACCCTACACTATATTATTGCACATAAGACTGATGGGCTCTCCATGTACTCCTGCGATGAGGATGGGGAGGAAATGTAGTAGCATGCATTGGGCAGGCTGGGATATAGCAGCTTCACCAGATCCTCCAGGCCTTCTGGTGGCCCATCAACTCACCATTGGCAGCAGAAGCAAGGAAAGCAGTTAATGGAGAAGATAAGGGAGCCCACAATGGGGGAAAATGTGAAGCATAAGATGGTCGGGTAGGTTATTTCTTAAAGAATGCCAAGTTTTGAATTATATACATAAATCATATGAAATTATGTAGATTATGTCTTTTGAAAACTTTTCATAATGTAAAAAAAAATAAACCTCCATATACCTATCACTTAGCTTCAACAATTATCAGCTCACAGCTAGTCTATCACCCCCACTCCCCTCCCTATGTGGTTCTGAAGGCAGTCTCAGATACATTTTGTTGGTAACTATTTCAGTATGCCTCTCCAAAAGATAATGAGGTATTTTAAAAACATAGTCCTAATACCATTAGCCACACCCCAAAATTTTTCTTTAACATCATCAGATAACCAGTTGGTGTTTAAATTTCCCAGATTGTCCTTTCAATTTTACCTTTTGAAAGTTTGAATCAGGATCTCATAAGGTCTGTACTTGGAGATTGACTGCCAGGTCTCTTAAATCTCTTTACTCAATAGGTTCCTTTCAAACTCTTTTTGTCCTTGTAAATTTGTTGTTTTTGTTGTTTTGTTGCTGTTGTTATTGAAGAAATTGGGTCGTGTGTCCTGTAGAGTTTCAAACAGTCTGCATTTTGCAGACTGTATCCTTGTGGTGGTGTTTACATGTTCTGCTGTTCCCCTCACCTTTGGTAAATTGGCATTTGAATTAAGAGGCTTCATTAGATTCACTTCTTTGGAGAGACTACTTCTAGGTGGTGTTGTTTGTATCTCTATCAGGAGGGGTTTAATGTTTGGATAGTTCTTTTCCTGATGTGAAAATTCACTAATGATCATGGCCTGGATCCATTAAGGATTACAAAATGGTAATCTTTTAATTCTATCATTCCAACCCCCCCTTCCTACTCTTCCCACTCCTCACAACTTTTTCTAATAAAGCTGGAATATTTCCATAGAGAGGAGTTTCCCCTGATTTGATTATCCTGAGTCTTTCGGTTTTATTTGATTGGTTGTTTTGAAAAATTATGAACTCACAAATCTAAGCCTATTTGATTTGTTGTATTTCAATCCAGTGAAATTCATTGTGGTTACTATTATTGGTAATCATATTGTGTCATGCTTAGCCATTAGAAGTTTCTTCAAGATGGCTCATGAGTATTTGCTTTCTGGAATGACAAAATGTTCCAAGTTCATCTTGTATATTTCTTGCCACAGACCTGAAATCAGCCATTTCTCCAAGGAGCCCTGGATTCTTTCAGTGAGAAGTGATACTTAGAGACCACAATCTGGGTGCTAGGGTTGGTCATTGCTAATGTGCTCATCACTGTTTAAGGAAACACACACATACACAACCTAATATGTAAATTATATAAACTACATAGGCATATATATATTTAAGATAAAATAGAGTATAAGTTCATACTGATACTTTCTATTCAAGTTCAGAATGATAAGGTTTTAATTTAACTTCTTGACCCTTTTGCTCTATTTCCTTTTACCCACGCTAAAAACTCAGTTCTCAAGGATGCTAATCTAACTACTTATTTGCTTTTTCCCACCCTATACACCCAGTGGTCCCAGAATAACAATGACACTATAACTATCCATAATGTCATTACTGGAAACAGCTTAATATTTTTTGCAGTTCTTTATGTTTGTGTGTGTGTGTGTGTGTATATATATATATATATATATATATATATATATATATGTATTTAATATAGAATCAATGAGTTAACCATGCTGTTACTGGATCATAATTATTGAAGTTACAGTTTCAAATCCTAGAACAGTTCAAATTTAAGGACATTACTGACTTATTGTAATTCTTTAGTATTGTAGAAAACTCCTGAAAAAGTTATTTTTCATCTTGGACCATTTTCTCTCCCAGACCTTCAATCAACTCTTCCATAGAATTTTTCAGCCATGTCGGCATGCTAAACTTTCACCACCTACTTGCTAAACTTTAATTCATTTCATTTTCATGGAAGGAAGGAAACCCCTTGACATCACTTATTAGCTCTTCGAAAAAAGTAAAAGCATTTGGGATTTCTTAATGTTTGTTGTGTGAGTAACAATGTTGCACTTCTTTCACCGTTAGCTCAAGTCAATGTTGAAGTCCTAATTCACAGTGTTTATACTGGCCGCGACCAGACGAGACGATTCACACTTTCTGGAAACTGTAGTTGAAAGATCAATGGAATGTGGTAGTTGGGGGAGGAATATGTACCTCCTCTGTATCTAGATGCATAAATGGAAGACATGGTGGGCGACCTAGGGGACACAGACCCTTAAATTCAACACTCTTCTTAGCAACTGATTTCTCCTCCTTCATAATTTTGAAACTGGTTTGAGAAGAAAAGAGTTGTTCCAGGATCTAAGATATTTTACTGAGCTGCCAATATATGGGGTAAGAAGTTCTTATTATTGCCTTTTAATACCCTGGGCTTGGTAGAGCACTAGAGTAACCCCATTTTTTTTCAAAAACATCTCCCCTGCCACCTCAACTTTCAACTACTGCAACAGTGCCTCACTTGGTCACCCTATGTCCCTCCACCCAAATCTATTGTTCACACAGAAGCCAGAGTCAGGGGAATTAGACTTAACCAGGTTCAAGACTTACAAAGCTATAGTGATTAAGATAGTGTGGTGTCAGGAAGAGACCAATGGAACAGAACAACAAGCCCAGAAACAAAGACCTGCACACCTTAATGCTTGCTTTATGACAGAGGTGGTTCTGGACACCAAAAGGAAAGGATGAACACATTGTCTTATAACCATATTTCCATCTCAACTGCTACTGATAGCTACCATCTTTAACAGCTACAGGGTATTGCACTGTATGAATATGCCATTATTGTACCACCATTTATTTAACATCACACCTCACTCTTAATTTAAGTTGCTCCTATTTTTTTGCTATTAAAAACAGTGCTGCAATGGAGATTTTTGTATCTAAAATGTTAAACACAGACTTGTTTTTCCTTATGATTGTGATTTCCTTATGATTAGTCTTCAGACAAAAAAAAAAAAAAATAGGTCAAAGGGATTTTGGTATTTTAGGAAATCTTGGTCTAAATTTCCAAATTCTTCCCTAAAATGTTTTCTATGCCCAATAGCAGCATACGAAAGAGTCAAGATCACTTTCTCTGATAACAGTGACTATTACATTTTAAAGTGTTTTTGCATTTTGGTGGTGAAGAAAGCTACCTCACAGTTGTTCTAATGTGCGTTTACTTAATAATCTGTGAAGCTATTTTTTTGTTCCCAAATGACTATTGGCCCTTTAAAGTCATTCTTTCGTGAAATGTTTGTTTTGTTCTTGTATGAGTTACCAAACCGCTCTCTTTCTCACACCACTCCAACCCACCAGGTATAACCATTGTGAAATTAATAACTCTAAGCAGCTATGGTGTACCTACTACCTCTGCTCCAACACTTTCAAATGATTCTTGCTACCTATAGGATGAAATCCAAGGTCTTGACCCTAAGCATGATCTGTACCAAAATAATCCAGCATTACCTTCCACCATAACTCTTCTCACACAAACCTTCACCCTTGACCAACTTGGTCTGCTCCGCATTCTTTCCCATTAATGGTGGTATATTTCCCCCTCCATGCTTTTGCTCTCATTGTTCCCATCTTATTATCTCCTTCTTTTTACCTGTTCATTTCTTATCTCCTTTTATGCCTAGCTCAAGTGCACTATCCCTTTAAATCTTTCCCTGGGAGAATATCAACTCCGACTTTCGACGACACTTACTGTAGCACTTCCTTGTGCTCCATGCCATCTACATTTTAAAAACTTTCCTTAGAGAGCAAACATCCTAACCTAAATGTAAAACTCTCAAGGAGGAAGATAGTACACCTTGCAGTTCTTTTATACCATTGTCTTATGTAAAGTCCCCAACATAGTGTGTGGATGACTCCCATGGTTCTATGAAGGGGAATGTGTCAATGGCAACTTGGGGGAGATCCAATTTTTTAAATATTTTTACATCTGCGTAACACCAAACCTTGTAATGAAAGACTTTTATTGAACTTACAGATTTTAATAATAATATGTGATTTCTGAGCCATAAGGGAATAAAGGTGTTCAGCTCAAATAGACATTAAGATGGTATTAGTACCAATCTGGTGAAGTTGGTGAAATAACCATTACTGGGTCATTCTGAAATACTTTTACTTTCTGCTTTTATGACCTCACAGCCCCAATCTCAGCACAGGGTAGAGCTGCACCGTGGGCTGGTGGACTCTGGAGGAGGGATAAGAAGTGTATGGAGTAAAACACAATAAATGCCAAGTTCCACCTTTGCTCTTTACAGGCTGTAAACATGTTACCTAACTCAATTCATCTGTATACAAGGGGTAGTAATATATTCCTCCAGATTGCTGTGAGGATTAAGAGAATAATGTGTATAGAGTAGGCAAAGTGCCTGCTGCAGAGCCAAACTCAATACATGAAAGTCACTGATAATATAAGCAGAAAATAAGAGTATCTTGCTGGTCTTTTGGGTCCCTCAAGAATGAAGAGGTTGGGTCAACATGGGCAAAAATAAAATCAGGCATGTCCAGGGCAATAAGGAACAAAAGGCTGGGGTCTTATTGGAGGGCTACTACTAAAATACTTATTCATATCCTACTTGTAGGGTAGTAGTTTCAAAATGTTGTTTTAGGGGTGAAATGGTATGAAAAGAACAGAGTGTAATATGCAATGCTTACTTCTGACTGAAGGTAGCATGAAGTGTTATTGACACCCACTGGAAACAACAACCAGAGGTGCTGGAGTCCAGAAACACAGTTACTATGGAAACTTCTAAAGTAACTCAAGAGTGATAGCTATGTTATTTGGCTCTACAGTGAGAAACTGGGAAGAGAGTTGAAATGGAAAATATAAAAAGTAACCAGGCAAAAATATAAATAAATAAATAAAAAAGGAACGAAAGAAAGCAAAATAGCAATATGGATTTCAGAAAAGGTAGAATTTAAGGTTGAAGGTACAGAACAGAATGAAGCATGACCATATAATGTTAAAAAGCACAGATTATAAAGGAGATATAGTATCAGTAAACTTGTATGCACCATACAACATAACAGCTAAATATATAAAGAAAAAAGCTATTAAACCTACAAGAAGATTTTAATTAAAATAAAATGAGGTGATGATATTCATACATATCTCCCAGAATTGGACATATCTAGGAGACAAAATTAAGGACAGAGGGAATTAAGTATTTTTTAAAAAACCTTGGAAGAATAGATAAATTGTTCAAGTTAACATTATCTGATAAACTAGTGAATGCACTGAGGTAAGAAAACGAGGTCATTGGTGTCAATATTTAGAAAAATAGATAAAATCATCTCTTTTGTCTGATATGCTTGAATGCCTAGAAAACCCAAGAGACTCCAATAAAACACTAGTCAAATAAATGAGGCAATTTAATAAAGATAGTAAAGATAAATACACAAAAATCAATAGCTTCACTCTCTACTAGCAATAAGTACCTAGAACTGAGAATAGGAAAAATTATAATAGAATTAAAAAAAAACCATAAAAATCCATAGGGACAAATTTAACATAAAATAATTTGAACCCAGGCTACATTTTCCTATGGCAGCTATACCTTCTCCAGTGACGTCTGAATTTCAGCCTTGGGGTTGGGGGGGCATCCCTCTTCCAAGTGCTTGGTTCCATCCTTGTGTTCTTTCTTTCAGCCCTACAAATAATAGCTGATTTCTGCATTTGCTATTCCTGTATTCCTTAGAGTCTTTTAACTCTTTTAGAAGTCAATCACCTTTCACTAGTTAGTAAGTCTTTACATATATTTTCCATGTTCAAATTGCTGGTGTGGTTTCTGCTTATGACCAGACCTTGACTACAACAGATCTATATGAATAAAACTGTAAAATTTTATTAAAAGACCCCAAACAAGAACTGAGAAGATAGAAAAGTATTTTCACAGATAGGAAACTATCAGTTCTTCCATGTATGTATATATGTATGTGTGTGTGTGTGTGTGTGTGTGTGTGTGTGTGTGTGTGTGTATTTAATGCAATTCTAATTAAAATTCTAACAAAGTTTTCTCTATTTTTTTGGAAATGGATAAAAAATACCTTAAATTCTAATGAAAGGGTAATCACATGAGAACAGTAAAAAAAAAAAAAAAAACATGAAAAATAATTGTAATGAAGGATATGCCTTGCCAGATACAATGCCACAGTAAACAAATCTAAGTGGTACTGGCAGACAGACAAGGAGTTCAGTGGAACAGAATGGAAAATCCAGGAAAAGATCCTAGGATGCATTAGAATTTCATATTATGACAAAGACAATTTCATTTCAGAGGACAGAGGTGGTTTTATTTAACAAATTGTACTGGTACAAATGGCTAACCCTCTAGAACAGTAGTAGTCAAGCTTTTTCTGTAAAGAGACAGTAAATATTTTAGGTTTTGTGGGCCTTATGGTCTTTGATGCAACTGCACAGCTCTGCCATTATAGTGTAAGAACAGCAAAGACAATATGTAAATGGGTGGCCATGGCTGTGTTACAATAAAACTTTATTTACAAACATAAGCACTGGCCTGTGGACCATAGTTTATCTATCTCTGCTCTAGGAGAAGATAAAATCAGCATCCTCCCCTCAGCTCTCCTCATCTCTGACCAAATACAAATATAAATTCCAAAGGAGTAAGACCTGAATGGAAAATATAAACCACAAAGACCTTTTAGAAGAAAAATCCAGATGGTCTAGATGTACAATCATGTCAAAAAGGGCATCCATCTTAATCAAGTCAAGAAACCAGAAGCCATAAAAGAAAAGTTGGATACACTTGACTACATAAAAATGTAAAACTTTATATGACAAAAGATGCCATAAATAGTCTAAAGACAAAAGAACAGATTTGAGAAAAATGTTTGCACCACAGATGACTGATGTTTCTAATCTTTAAAGAGCTGTTACCAATTGGCAAGAAAAAAAGACCAACAGCCCAACAGAGAAACGAGCAAAGGGTATGGATTTTAGTTTAAGTGCAATTGGAAGCCTTTGGAGGTTTTGAGCAGGGGAGCAATAATGATTTATGTTTTAAAAAGACCACTCAGGCTGCTGTGTGGAGAATGGATCATTGGGGGCAAGGGGCAATCATAGAACCAGGGAGGCCAGCCAGGATGTTTTTGCAGACTCCCCAGAGAGGGCTTAATAGATGTTCAATAAACATGGGCTGGTTTTGATGAAAACATCTATGCCATGCTCCCTATGGCTTCTTGGCCAAGGGTTCCTGGGCTGACTCCTTGATCCTTTCTTTGAGGGAAGACAAGGTTCAGAATATGATATGACTCTCCTTAAGTTTTTCCATGTAAGCAAATGTGGGCCACTGGTTGTCTGAATCCAAGAGCTTGCTCTGGCCAGGATGAGTCCTGAGCTAATCCTGCTTTACTGGTCCATGTGGTTCAGTCTGATTGTCCTTCTTGGCTCTGGTTATGGGGAGGTGGTCGGGAAGCAAGAAGACTCACTGCACTCTTGAGGAATTAGTGAATTCTTGCCCTAATGAGGCCAGGCATGGGAAGAAGCCACCTGGTTGTGAGACATTTTTTTCCACGTGTGAATCCAAGAGTTTTCTCCAGGTAAGTGGTCAGAGTGAAGTAACAACTTGCTTCTCCTCCACTAGGAAGTGGGTTCTACACACCTCACAGCAGGACCAGCAGCTAGAGTGACACGACAAAGGACTGCTCCCCCTCCCTGGGCAAGGGGTAGGGAGCCCGAGGCAAAAATCTGAGGCTGCACAGCAGCATTGGGCCTAGAGCTGGTAACTCAGGCTCTGTGCAGAGACTCTGCTTTTTCAAATGTAAAATAAAAAACATCCTGGACAGGAGGGATCTCTAGAGAAAAATGAAAGAACACACACAGACGTGAGCTGCTGGGGAGAGGCAGCAGAGCTGACATTTGCTGCAAAGGGAAGAGAATAGCATCTCCACAGAGGGACCCTGCAGCCTGCCATAGAGCTCTATGCAGCTTATCTTTGTGGAGGTCTCTCTGTTGTCTGCAATCCCTTGTGGAGCAGGCAAAGGAAAGTGGATCTGAAGGTACTGGCGGGTGGGGGTGGACACTGTTAGCTCTCTGCAAATCTGCATCTCACAGCTGCATCTGGGCAAGCTGCAGATGTTCTATTCTCCATGACTGAGCCTGCGTCTGGTTCCCCAGGGAGACAGGCACAAAGGGCCCCGCTGGCCAAACATGCTGGTCTTTAACAGCAGTGCCTTGCACTGTGCACATGCACACATTGCTGCCTACTGAGAAGAGTGTGTGCATTCTGGAGAGTACTACCATGCTGTAGGCACTCAGGAAATTCTGGATCCCTTCAGTCATTTTTGTATTGCCAAAATATCTACCCAAAAGTGGGTGTTCAACACACTCTGAAGAAACAAGTGAATGAGCAGATTATTTTACTCATGTTCTCATAATCCATCTGGACATGTAAAAATCCAAAGCAGAGGTAAGACCCGGTGATTTTAATTCCTGCCATGATATCTAATCCCCTAGGCTGGAGATTGGCAAACTACAGCCTGAGGGCCAAATCTGTCCTACAGTCTGTTTTTTGTTTTTTTTTTTAAATAAAGATTTATTGGAACACAGCCACAACAATTCATTTATATGTCTTCTATGGGTCACTTTTGAGCTCCATCAGCAAGACACTTGAGTAGTCACAGCAGAGATCATAAGGCCTGTGAAACTGAAATATTTACCATTTGGCCCTTTATAGAAAAATTTGCTGACCCATGCTCCAGGCCACTGTCTAGATTCAGCAGGTCTGAAGTAGGGGTCAAGGATTCTGGTTTTCTAAGAAGCTTCCAGGTGACACTGATGCAGATAGTCTGTGAGCCACTCACTCTTTGAGCAGCAAGGTTCTAGGACATTCTTTCCCAAACAAAACAAAGGTATGATGCATGAATGAATACAAGTCTAGGAGCACTCACCAAAAGAAGGGACTGAAACTCTCTCCTTCGTTCATCCACATGTCTGGGAACAGCCAAAAAGTTAGACAGATTCTGCTTTCTGACCCTCAGCATCCATTCACTCCCTTCCTGATGGCAGCCATTTTGAGATCTATCTCTCCTCCCATTCCAGTTCATAGGGCTCAGGCAGGGAGACTGATCCAGGCCTATCCCAATCAGCATACTGCATTTCCCCTGGGCCACCATGATTGGTGGAGGGATGATCATGTGACCCATGGGACTTTTGTGGGAACTTCTGCGAAAAAAATGTTCCCTCTCACCCAGAACATCTGTAGCCAGAGAAGGTAGGATCTGGGCTGCTGGAGCCATCTCAGGACCCTGAGAGGAGACTCCTCCAGGAAAAGGAACCAGTACAGAGGAGACAGCTCCAAGTGATGGAGAGAAGAAAGTTGGTGACCTGGTTTCAGTCCCTAATCAAACTTTACCTCTGACCTAGTTGTCCAAATGGAACTTACTCTAAGTTTTTCAGTTATGTGAGCTCATACATCCTCTTCTGCTTCTGCCATTTGGAATCGGGGTATCTGTGCTTTGCAATTGAAAAAAAAAATGTCCTGATGGGAAAAGTTAATAAATCTTAGACTGTGGTTGAACATCTAGGTCCATGTTCACTTCTGCCATTAATGGAGGCTTCTCTTAAGACACCTGCATGTTTGAAAACATTTTGGCACATTGGCACAAGAGCGTGTAAAAAATAGGAGGTGGGGCACCTGTTGCCTCGCCATCACCAAAGTTGCTATTGCTTACTGACCCTGGCAGCTCCAATCTCTCCAACTGCCACCAGTTCATGTCACAACATTCACTCAGTTTCCAGAAGAAAACTCCTGGCCAAAGGGCTCATGAATCCTGCCTCAAGTCAAATGAGCAAAGAAATACCAAAGGGCAGGTCACCCCAGGCAAAACTACAGCGGGTAATGGTAATACTATCCCAGGTTCTCATAGCATCTTCTCAACCTTAAATTAACCAATGTGTGTTTTCCCCTCTCTCTCTTTCTCTCTCTCTCTCTCTCTCTCTCCCCCCCTAGTAAACAGATTGGAAAGGGTCTTATTAAACAACCCATAGGAATTAAGTACACCAGTTCTCAAATCAGATAGATCTGGATTTGAATTCCAGGTCCCCACTTACTGTATGAGTACAGATAAGCTTAAACTCTCTGAATCCCCATTTCCTTATTTTTAACATATTTACCTTGCTGGGTTATCATAGTGAGATGAAAGAATGCATATAGTGGTTAGTTATAAGACTATTATACATTGTAAAAATCATATTACAGTCATAATATTAATATTGTTTTAGTTCCTCATAGGGAACAATTCCTTTTTTACCCCAACATTAGGAGCTCCTAATGTTAGACTTTCAGTCACAGCAACAGAGCTGTTGCTTATGTCTGGAAAATGGCCACTTAATGAAGGTACAGGAGGTCTGCATACTCCTTAGGTAATGACCTTGAGAATCAAAACACAGGCCCTATGGCTAGAAGTCAAAAGAGGGATTTCAGAGATTGGAGTAGCCATTGGGTAACACTCAGGCTTTAAAATATATAGCTCTTAGAGGTCGTTATAATCACTGAATTGTGATGGATAATCCTAGAATTGGTTGAGGGTGGGACAGCCATGAGCCTCTTACCACATAGGTCAAAGGTGGCATCAACCAGTAAGTCTGTAAAGGCTCTCCCTCGCAAAAACTAAGAATACCCTCAGAATCCATTGTTCTAGTAGCGTGAAGAAAGGGCTCAGGGGCAAAGGGAAGTAGTTCTTTCACTCCAAGAGCACTCATCCCAGGATTCTTGCTTAACTGACAAAATAGAGTGAACTGCAGGTGGTCAGCACATCCCTGGTATTTCCATCCCATCTGACAGTGGAGACTGTGTGAGTCCTGTTTCCTCCGTATACTAATAACCTATGTCAGGTGCATTATTTGAGCAAATGACAAGGTCCTTAAGTTAAGACTCATTAACGCTAAGTGTGGTACACAGCGGATTTGTGCCAGGCAAGCAAATCCTTATCATTTCTCATTTTGGAAATTTCACATTTCATTTTGCTTCACGAATCCCACAACTCCATGGTAATGTAGATTAACATTTTGAAAAAAAAAATAATATTCTGCTTGGGAGAAAAATCAGACATTAGACTTGATAAGAAAAGAGGGGTAATGTTGAAGGCTTCAGGATAACCTATTACCTTGGAGAATAAAATGCCATTCATTGTTTTCATTTCCCAAGTCTGTGGGAAGAATTATTTAACGATTATTTTCATAATTTTGAATGCAGTTAATTTCTATAAAACCCATGGACAATTTTCCTATTTTCAATGATTTTCCTCCCATCCTTTCCCCCAAGAGCCTTTGAATTGGACAATTTTTTTTTTTTTAATTAAAAAAAAAATTGAATGGATGTGCCTCATGAGGGCTGGCAGTATTTTCAAGAACTGGTACTAATTTATTCAGGTCCGTATAAAGTAATAGAATACATCTTTACACACGTGGCACAGGAACACGCTGCAAACGCCCACTGCTCTTCCGTGCGCTACCGTTCCTTGGCGGAACACACAGGAAACTTCCATATATCAGAGATCACTTATGACAGCCCCATCTTCTGTATAAAAGGTCATCTCCCAGCAGAAGAATAGCTCGCCTAGTTAAAGGGATACCAATTTTTAAGCGCTCTGCCAAGCCGAAGACCGAGTGAATGAGGGAGAGAGGGAGATGTCAGATTTCAAATGCAGGGCACGCTCGTTGCGCGCTCGGGTGCTGAGCTGGTAGGAGGGGGAGAGAAACCTCTATTTAGAGATGATTGGAAAAAAAAAAAATCAGCGCTACACAGTGCACTTCACAAGGAACGGCGGAGGCTGCGCTTCCCCTCTCTTCAGATGTGACAAAATGGCCGCCGGGGAAACGCAAAGCAGCAGCAAATGGCGGCGGAGGGGCTTCCCGGAGCTTGAGGAGACGTGTGTGCACGCCCGGGGCCCGTGGGGCGCGCGCGGTGCTACCTGGGCTGGGAGGCTTGTAAGATTCAGGTGCAGAAAAGGGGTGCATGTAGAAAGAAGGGGCAGTCGACAAGGAAAGCGGTCAGAGAACAGTAAAGGGTGGAGATTTGGGAGAAGCGACCCTCCAGGAAAGTATGTTGACTACGAGACGCTTGGCATTTGCAGTATTTTAGCCACCTCCAACTATAATCATGCCAGATCAAGGACCCAACAATGTCTCTGCAAAGGCTCATTAGCTGCTTAGAAATACCTTATTTAAAATGACCCCAAGACTGTCCCAGATGAAAGGACAGGTGGTTGGAGGCACAGAGGCGAGGTAATCCCTGAGCACACCTGCCAAGCAGGCGATGCAGATCTCTGCCCTCCTCCTCCTCCTCTCCCCTCTCTACTCGCTTCCTGGCGACCTGGCTTCCAGGAGTTGTGGCCTCCCTTGCTGTGCCAGCTGCGCCAGGCACCACAATCTGGCCTGAATTCCCTCTCTGAAGGCCTGCGTGACAACCAGCCAATCTGGGCAACCCTGTTTTTCCCTCCTTCAGGACAAAGTTACATTTATTAGGCCTTTTCTTTCACAAGGCAGATGCCAAAAGCAAAGAGAGTGAAGCAGTAGGGATTTCAGACACTGTGTACAAGTCCCCTTGGGGTAACCCTGGGGCTGGAGCCTTTACAGCACCGTGACAGAGAACTGGTCCGCGCAGACCATGACCAGCGCACCTCAGACGCTTCATCTCTCTGTGTGCAGAAGTGTGTTCTGTCGCTCTCTGCTCGTTATTCCTGGAGCCACACTGACACAAATATGCATTCCCCCAAAGATGCACATATGTGTACTGCACATGAGTGTGACACTCACAAGCACACTCATGGCGTTAGCAAAGCCTCTTTCTTCTTTGGGTTTCTCCGTATCCTCTAAAGCGGGGGGGGGGACAAAATTGCCTGTTGTCAATAAAGTTTTACTGGAACTCAGACACACTTATTTGTGTGCTGTCTACTTGTCTTTTGCACTGTAACAGGGTTGAGCAGTCATGACAGAGATTATATGGTCCACGAAGTCTAAAATATTTACTCTCTGGCCCTTTAAGAAAAAGTTTACTACTGACATTTACTCTAAAGTAGCACCTTAGATCTGGAAAATCTTTTTCTTTCTTTAATTGCCAAAAGGTCTTTCTCTCATTTAAAAGTAGTTCATAAACCTCCATCTCTTAGATTCATAGAACCCGATAATTACAAGACGTATTTTAGACTCTTAGTCCTACCTAAAGCCTGGTGTGTGATTCCCCTCTGGAAGATCTGTGGATGTCCCATCTTTGGAGGGGATTGCACGTGGGAGTCGGGGACCGCGGCAGGCGGCTGAAGGGCGGGCGGTTGCTGTGGATGCGCAGAGCAGGGGTAGCCCAGACAACGACCAAACTCGGGTGAGAAGCCGGGTGCCAAGGAAGCCCAGCCAGACCTGCAGGCACCGATGGGGTGTGCTGAGGGCAGCAGGTGGGAAGGGGGATCAGCTATACCTGAGCCATCTTACTGGGGTCGGGAAAATGTTCTAAAACGGGAATATGGTGATGGCGACATAACTCAATAAATTTACTAAAAATCAAATAAATAAATAAATAAATAAAATGTCCCATTGGACATTTCCAATCAACGGGAACACACAATTGCTCACAGGGAATCCTGCAATGTTTCCCAACAGCCACTGGGAAGCTCTTTCCTTTTTAAATCTAAAGTGAAAATCTAATTTCCTGTAATTTCTACCTATTGGTTTCCATTCTGCCCTTTGGGGCTAGTCAGGGAAAGGGGGACAATCCCCTTTATAAGAGAACACATCAAGACTTGGAGACAACTGACAAGCCTTACATTCGTATTTTGCTTCCCCAGATTAAATGCCCCAGTCCCTGTCTTGTTCCTTGTGTGATGTGGAGTAAGCTCCCTGACCCCTCTGTCACTGCTCCTGGATGCCACTGTCCTTTTTACACTTAGAAGGTTGTGAGGACTTTGGGTCTCTCCTCAAGCAGGGCATTTACTTCTGTCAGCACAGTTCTGAGAGGTCAGCAGAGGAGGTTTCAGAGGGCAGAAAGCAGAGATGGCCGCTCTCTTTCTAGAATCCCAGGCACAGGGTGACACCGTGGTCTAACCAGGCCCCGTGGTGCCCTCTGAGAATCGTCATACCATTCTGCGCCAGTGGCTAGAGGTCTCCAGAAAGCTGGTTCTACAGAATGCTGTATTTTGAATTAACCACTCAACAAATCATAAAACGGGATTGTCAGATTCATTATGGGAAAAGCTGTGCTGAATATAATGCTTTAAGCACGTGTTGTGGCTGCTGGGGATACAACTGGTGTTAGTGGCTTAAGGGGCTCAGGAAATTTCCCTGAGACCATAACAAAGGAACAGCCAGCGTTTGGTGAGAACAATGGAGGATGGACCCTTTTCCTTACATCGATGAAAGGAGATCTTCTTTATTATTTAAAAATTTGCCACTCCAAACGCCCACATCCCCCCTGGTGCACCATGTCAGAGCTACTGAGGAGGAGGCAAAAAAAAAGGGGGGGGAGCAGGAAAAAAAAAATCATTAAACAACCCCCCAAAAAGAGGGCTCAATGAGGTCTCATTCTGTGGTAATGAGCTCCAATTTAACACGATCATTATTTCTGACATTAAAGGCCTGAGAATAGTGTCACATGCCCAGAAGCTATTTTTTTTACCCACTAATCCCAGAAATAAGAAGCTGCCGTTAGGGACAGTGAGTCAGGGGCTGTAAAAGTGCTTTGAAATAGGAATGTTGCAACAGAATGCCCTGAACATGGGAAGCACAGCCCACACAAGGCCCTTAGCCACCTTTGAGTGCCCCCAGCTTCCACCACCTGGCCACCTCAAGACTGCCAGACGTTTGCTGTGACTGTTGAGTGAGCAATTAAGGGCACAGGTTTGGTGTCAGATGAATTCTGGATTTGAGGCCTGGCTGTCCCGTGTGTGCCCAAACCATATGCCTTTGGGAAATTTTTACTGAAGTTCCCCATGCCTTGCTTACTCATCTGCAAAATAGAACTAATAACAGTAGCTACTCCTGGGTGGGGATTAAACGAAATGGGGTGCAGGAAACAGACTCCAACATACCACAGAGGAGGAAAAAGTCCCCGGGGTGATGGGAAGGGATATCCTGAGGCAACAACTGGCCCTCAGACTTACGGACCACCAGTCTTGATGGGAGCAATCAGAAAGCTCTGGGAGGACTTTTATCAGAACACCCAATATATTTGAATATATTGAGAGAGGAGATGTACACAAATGGGGGAGAGTTTATAGATGTGTCCAGGATTACTACCTAGAAACCTAAGAAAAGCAAAAATAGAACCATTGAAAACAGAGTTAGGTAGGGAAAAACTGAGTAATTATAGTATACTACATGGCTCAGCTAGGTTGAATATTGATCTAATGAAAATTATAATATCACCATAGTGGGAGGATGGGAATTTTATGCGGTTTCTTGAGGGGGGTATTTAAAAGAGGGCTGGGTCTCATTTTCCATAGTGGGAAGTAAATAGATAAAGCCTAGAAGTAAAAATTAAGAAATAGGAATTTAAAAAATGGTATTTAGAGAAGTAGAGATAAATTCCTAAGAGTCTCAGTTAAAAGAATGAAAGAGTTTATCTCTGAACAGTAGGCACTGGGTGGGTGACTTTCGGGGAAGTGTGTATATCTAAAAACTGTGTATGAATAACTGATAAAATTAAGATTAAATTTAAAAAATTAAAATTCATATTGAAATGTATTCCACCAATTGATTTCATCACCAGTTCCTCTAGATTTATTAGAATTAAGTCCAGAATTGGCAGTTACTCTTTTGTCTTAACGTTCTCATAGATGAAATGCTGAACAAGGGAGGTCAAGAATGTTTCGTGAAGTGTATTTCTTTCTTAAAGATTTATTTTTAAGGAATCTCGGGCGCCTGGGTGGCTCAGTTGGTTAAGCGACTGCCTTCGGCTCAGGTCATGATCCTGGAGTCCCTGGATCGAGTCCCGCATCGGGCTCCCTGCTTGGCAGGGAGTCTGCTTCTCCCTCTGACCCTCCTCCCCTCTCATGTGCTCTCTCTTTCTCATTCTCTCTGTCTCAAATAAATAAATAAATAAATAAATAAATAAATATTTTTAAGGAATCTCTACATCCAAATTGGTGCTCCAGTTCACAACCCCAAGATCAAGAGCTGCATGCTCCACCAACTGAGACAGCCAGGTGCGTCAGGAAGTGTATTTTTAACAGAAGGAGATATGCAGCATATGTGGAAGGGTACATTTTGTACATGTGAAGTTCAGAGTCATGGATAACAAAACATGAGCCAAGAGATCTAGCTGGGTGGTCTGGAGTAGAATGATAAGACATCACTTCCATTTCTTTCCCATAAGGATATCACTTCCCATAAGGTTATTCCTTCCATTTCTTTCTCTGTTTACCCATAGGTACACATTCTCCACTACATTTCAACCCACTCATTCAAGGATTCCAGGCCTTACTGTTTAATTTTTAGATCTCACAGAGCATCTTCATACCTGCATTAAACTTTCAAGTTTGCTTTGTTTCTTAGTTACATAAAGTATGGCTGGGATATGGAAAACTGGGGCATAAAGATTATTTCTGATGATCATTCTTGTATTTTTTTCTTTAAAGTATCAGAAAACTTCTATTATCAAGATCTTTTCATAATCTTCTGCCTTATATAATTTCTTAAAATGTCATTTGCATCATATTTTTTCCCTCCTATCCCCCCAATTTAAGCTTAACCTATTTCCTTGATGAAATCAGCATGTCGCTTGTCAATATGTACTTGACCATCCCCACAGTCTGATGATTGGCCCTAATGGTCGTCCCACAGTTGTTGCAATATTTCACCATCCAGATACTGGCCCTCTCCCTTCCTCCACACAAACTTGACATTCAGTGCTACTAATCTGGCCAGCTGTTCACATGCCAATTCCTTTGTTACCAAAGTCACAATCTTGAATTTGAAGCAGAAATGAATACATACCTAATGTAATTGGAGCAATTCACAACTTTAAAAGTAAACTCCAGTTTCTACTGGCAGGACACTTGCCTTCTCATGAGAATCTTCCCTCTGACACTTTGTGCTACTTTCCAGCACAATGAATAAACTAAAGAAACTAAAGAAAGTGGGGACCTGATTTCTGGAAAGAGGACAATGATACCTGGAGAAAAACATATTCTAATGAGAGTCACCACAATATCCAGTGGGCCAAAGAGCTGTTACAAAGGAAAGTGCTAGAAAATACTGAAATGTTAATTAAGAACAAGAAACTTTAGCCATTTCCATCTCTATGCCACCAACTCTACTAAAGTCCTATTTAGTATTTCAAATAATTCTAAATAGAGACACAAACAGATCTGCTTACAAAGGTACACAAAACCTATTGAAATCCTCGAAACTGGTATGATAAATAAATAACTGTTTAGATTTTATACTAACTGAAACTTTTACATGGTCCCAGAGCAAATGAAACTGCATCATACCCTTTTTTTAAAATATTTTATTTATTTATTAGAGAGAGAGAGAGAGAGAGAGGGAACACAAGCGGGGCAGTGGGAGAGGGAGAGGCAGGCTTCCCGCCGAGCAGGGAGCCCAATGCAGGGCTCGATCCCAGGACCCTGGGATCATGACCTGAGCAGAAGGCAGACGCTTAATGACTGAGTCACCCAGGTGCCCCTGCATCATACCCTTTAAAAAACATTTCCAGAAGCCTACTTCTATGTGCCAAACACTGACCTCAGCCATCTTATATTCATTATCTCATGCCATTCTCTTATAAAACCACTTGATAGATCAGGAAACCAAGGCCCAGAAAAATCAATTTCCCTAGGGTTTTGAAGCTAAGTGGGTAGAGCTAGGACTTGAACCCAGATCTGATCCCAAAGACCATGCACTTCCTCACAAGAGCAGTGGTTCTCAATGAGGTAATTGGTTTTGTCTAGGGGGAATTGGTATTGTCTGGGAACATTTTTACTTGTCACACCTGGGGATGGTGGTCCTACCAGCATCTAGTGGGTAGGGGCCAAGGATACAGCAAAACCTCCTACAATGCAGAGGACAGCCCCACAGCAAAGAGCCCTCTGGCCCCCAGTGCAAACAGGATCGAGGCTGAGAAACCCTACATTGTGCTATACGAGGTTTTATTTAAGAAATTCTGAATTGCTCACTGCCTTATTCCCAGTACCTAGTACGTAGTCACTGTTAATAGTCTTATAACTATCACCAAATGGATTATTTTTCTGAGTTATTAAAGCTCCTATACTGCTATTTAAGGACACCAATTGTTTTTCTTTCATAAGTGATTATGTGATTAATCCTTTGAAAGGCCTATAGACTGGACTTCACTGCAGGATAGGGATCCTGATGTACAAAACTCACTACAGACATCCCACTAACAAGCCCCAGTTTCCCACCTTAAGTGCAGACATATAAGGCGTCTTCAGATTTGTTCCTATACATTCCAGCTGTCCCCCGGACTCAGTTAAATGTGCTCACATGTACATGTTCAGTAGAGGTAAGCTTTTGACAAGGTTTAGAGGAAAACAACGGCTTACGCTAAGATTCCTGTTTTTCTCCTTCATTCTTTTATAATCATCACCCTACCTGAAATAAATAGGACAGGGTCTTAGAGGGATGCAGTATTCTGTTGAAGTTGGGGAGAAGTGGCTGAGGGGTTTCAGAAGGTAGGGAGTTCGAAAATGGGAAAGACACAGTATTCTCTGTCAGCCTCCCAGTGTCATGTTTCTCCCTTTCTGTCCAGTTTCTAGGATGGCAAGAGGCTCATGGGGAGGAGAGGATGGAAAATGTGTCCATCCCATGATGACTGACAGGTGGTTTATTTATGAGTGCCTTCCGTGGTGTAAGTGTCACATGCAGGATCACGCTGGAGAGAGCTGTATTTGACCTTCCTAACCTCCTTTTGCAGCACTGATAGCTTCCTAACCAGGGAACACTGAAATGTGTACCTGCTGGACCAGAAGATTCTTTGTTGTTGTTGTTCATTCATTCGATGCAGTTTAAGTGCCCAGGTATCCTTCCAGGCACACGGACAAGCTACGTTTCCCAGCCTCACACGTAGTTAGGGGTGGCCATGTGGAGGAGTCCTGCTCGTGGCAGGGGGGTGGAGGAAGTGTGAGCCATGTCTGTGCCTAGACCTTAAGACACTGGGTGTGCTGCCTCCTACTTGATCCCTTTCCCACTGGGTGGCACCTGTGGGGGCCCAGCTTTGATCCTGCAGATGGCAGCGATCCCTGGAAGACAGCAGAACCGCATGAAGGGAGGAACGTGAACAGCTCTCTTGTGAGCACAAAATTCAATTCGTTGTTCTTTGGCTGCTCTGTCATCCAGCCTCTTTGCCATAGAGCCTTTGTTATTGATGCCCAATACCAGTCTATGCCCTCACGGAACTTACATTCTAAACAGATACCACATAATGAAGGTAGTCAGGGAAGGTCTCTCTGAGGAAGTGGCATTTACAATGAGACATGGTAAGGATGCATAGTAAGGATAGCCCACCATGCAAAGACCTGGGGACTCAGAAAGATGGAAAACTGAATGCAAAGGTAGAAAATAACCTGTGTGTGAGGAATGGAAGAGGAGAATAATGTGGCTGGGGTGTAGGCATTAGGGTAACAGTACTGGGTGAGGATGGAGAGTAAGAATAAGGAGTCTGGAGGCAACTCTAAATGTGATACAAAGCCCCTGGAGTTTTACACTGGGTATAGGTGTGTGAGTATGTGTTGACAGAGGGAAAGAGAGCAAAAAAGGTACCATTTGATTGAAGATTGACGACTCTGGCTATGGTCAGAGTGCAGGGGTCAAGAATAGAATGAAAAAGAACAGTGGAGATCTCAGTACAGTGGTTCAGTGAGCACTGATGGTGTGGACCAGGATGTCAGAAGTGGGGATGGGAGAAAGGGCTGGACTCAGGATGTGTTTTGAAGATAAAATCAACAGGTCTGGCTGACAGATTGGATGCGGAGGATGAAGGAGAGTTCTTACCTTGAGCAGGCAAGCAGTGGTGCCATTGACTGAATTAGGCAAGATTGGCAGAGAAGATTTTGGGGGGAGAACATCGAGAGACTTATTGTAAAGGGCTAAGTTTGAGATGCCTATTATAGGGTGAATTGAAGAGTCTGGATTCAGGGGAGATAATTTAGGGAGTCTTCCGCAAATAAATGGAATTTAAAGTCATGGGCCTAGGGGTGTCTGGGTGTCTCAGTCAGTTAAGTGTCTGACTCTTGTTTTTGGCTCAGGTCATGATCTCAGGGCCGTGGGATTGAGCCCTGTGTTGGGCTCGCGCTGGGCATGGAGCCTGCTTAAGATTCTCTCTCTCCCTCTCCCTCTGCCCCTCCCCCTATCTAAGAAGTAAATTTAAAAAAATAAAGTCATGGGCCTAGATTTGTCCTTTTAGGGAATGGAAATGTAGAGAGAAGAGAAGGAGTCCAGGGAAAAGCAGAATTGGCTGAGCACACATTTAGCATTTCTCTACTAATCCCTGGGATAAACAACCCATCAGATTTCTAGTGGAAGGAAGAAGACCGTGCCACTGTTGGTAATTCTAATTAGCATCATGGGAATCCCTTTCAGGAGGATGTTGGGGCCGGCCTGTGGTTCATGAGAGCTGGTGGTTAAATTTTCAGGAATTGTGCGGGCCAGTTGTTAACTATAGCCATTACTGGGGGAGTCACAGTGGGAGCATTTATGCTACAGAAATCAGCAAATGCTCCAAACTGAGGCTTTTTTTTTTTTTTTTAAATTTGAGAGCCAGTTTATCAGCCCTGGGGAAAAAGTCAAAAAGAAGGCTTGGAATCTGAGTATCCAGCTTTGTGTAGAATGAGTCCTCAGAAAGGTAAGACAGTATTGTTTCTACTCAAAGGTAGCTGGAAAAGAACTGGGGACTTGAGAAATATCTTCCCTCTGGAGCACTGGAGGAAACATCAAGGTGGACCCCTGGTCCTGGGGCAAGAAAGCAGAGGGAACTCAGATGCCTGGGGCAGCTCTCTAACCTCGCCCCAAGTTGCTGGACACATGACACCTCCCTTCCTTTTGGAAAAGCAGCGAGTTTGTTCTTTGTAACACTTTTCCTTCTTTTTCCTCTACTCAATGCTGGTATTGTCACTACCACACCTATTTCATTGACTTCAAGATGCGTTTTCATGAAGGTGCAAATGGGTTGATTAGTTTATTCAGGAGTATTGACATGCTACGGTGCACTGAAGCTTACAGCCAATCTCCCTGCACGCTCGAGTGGGCCGTGCTTACCTCGACTGCCTCCAACAGGAATCGAGTGCTGGTTTGCACTGGTGTTCGGAGCTTGAGAGATGTGTCATGCCAGCCTCACTCTAATTATGATTTTCAGAAGATGTAGCTGTCTGGATAGAACGGGGCCATCAAGAGTGCACAAAAGGCAGGGGGAGGGGTAGACTGCAGAGAGCACATCCATGGAGGTTGAGCTTGGGAGGGAACAAAATGCCGTCCTTGTATTATCTGCTGCGCACAGCTGGGATGCCTACACACACACACACACACACACACACACACACACACACACACACCCTCATGAGCCTTCCGGAATGAGGTTTTCAGTTGGAAATGGATTCACTAAATCAGAGGACGTTGAGTCTGTAAGGAATCACAAAAGTCATCAAATCCAAAGCCTCATTTTTTTTCAAATGAGGAAACAAAGGCCCAGAGAGGTTAAATGATTTCTATGAGGCCACACAGCTAATCAGAGTAGAGGTGAGTCCCTGCCTTCCTGAACTCCAATTCTGGGGCCCATTTTCCCATAAGCAAGCCGCCCCGTCTAAGTAAAGTTCTAAAACCTTGACTCGATGGCATATGTGTGTGTGTGTGTGTGTGTGTGTGTGTGTGTGCGCGTGCATGGGCACATGCTTGCTTATGTGTAGAGCTGCTGGTATGTGACGCGAGTTTGCAGGGATAGTCTCTCCTTGCTTCGTGTTTTCACATCTCCCACAAGACAGGAATTAAAAGGAAGAAATAGCTGAACTGTTCCCTCAGGCAAGTAGATCTGTGGAAAAACAAAGAGTCAGCAGCTTGGTCTCCAAGGGGTCAGTCTGACTTCCTTCTCTCAGAAGCATCAAGGGCTACTTTTTCATCTCGACCATGTTCCAATCTTGCATAATCTATAATAATGTGATTCTGAATGCATTTTAGCAAATGCAAGATGGAATGGGACTCTGAGCTCTACGGAACGTCGGATCTGTGAAACCCACAAGGAGCTGCAGGGAAGAGAGCTCACCAAGAGGAAAAACAGCCGCCTGTGTCCAGGTTAGGGGAATGGTCCTTCCCAGTCGGCGCCTCGTGGTCATTTTTGCTGCTGTTGTTCTTAAAAAAAGAGATGGCACCATGGAGTTGGAGGCACACCTTTTGCTCTTGCGTTTAATTGCAGCAAAAGCCATTTATTACCCTGCCTTCTTCCCCAGAGGAAACATTATCCTCTCCAGCAACCAGGCCTGGCTATGTGTGGCTCATCTAACTACCCTCAGAAACGATCTCATCACCTCTGCGTAATTCTGGGGCTGCTCTCTGGCCACATGTGGCCGTCCCCAGTTCAAGGGAGGCCCTCATGAAAGGAAGAAGGGCAGGAGCTGGGGTTTCTCTCCTTCTTTCAATTTTGCATAAAACTCCCTCCCAGCCCACATAATGAGAAAACATCAATCATCCACGTTTCCCCAGGAATGTCGGAGGGCCATCCTGCGCCTCTTCACTGTCCTGCTCATCTGTACACAGGCAGGGCTTGTGAAATTGCTTTCCCTCAGAAAATATGTTTGTTTCCACCTTCCTTGGATGGCTCTCACAAATGAAAGTGCTTTGTCATTTTTAATGCCTGGTGTTCCCTTTCCCCGGCTGCCTTCAGTCACAATCCAGCCAATAACACCCACAGGTATTTGGTTTAAAAAAACAAACACCCTAAAGCCCAGAGGATGGTTGGAATCTCCCAGTGTCCCCCTGGCTCTCCTTGAGTTATACAATATAAAAATGATGGCAAGGAGAGGTTCTTTACATTTCCTTGGCATCTCCTCGGGCCTTGGGCAGCATCTGGATAGACACAGAGAGACAGTGGAGCGGATGAGCTCTAGGTAACAGATGCCCGCCTTAAAATGGAGGTAATAAACTCTGCCTGATTTCCCTTGCTGGCCAGCTCTGAGCATCAAGGGAATTAACAGAGGTGGACTCGCTTTATAAATGGGAAAGTATACTAAAAATGCAAGTTATTATTATTTCTAAAATGTCTCCAGCCTGCAATCTGTCATAGACACCTATCATTCTACTTAGATAATTGGGTAATTGCTCCTCATGCCAGAGGGAACAAAAGTCTCTCTTTGAAATGTTTGTACATCTCTGTGGAGGCTTAGGTATAGAGAACCCTGTAATAACAAGGTTTTGACTCCATGGAGATTTGCAGATGCCAAAGGACTAACAATATCCGCCTCTGAAAAAACAAATGCATCAAGCTTTTAATAGACAAGTTAGTAAGATGACCTGATTCCAGCATTATAAAAGAGTCACCCTCTAGAATACGGATATGGGCTCACCATTCTAGGATCCAAGCGTGATAGATTTGTTTCCCAAAAGTTATTTCAAAACAGAATCACCACAAAATGTGATCATTTCCCACATACCTACATTAAGTCCAGGCTAAGTCTGTCTTCGTTTCTTTGCCATCTCTATTTAGAAGCATCTGAGCTTTAACTCTATCTGCCCTTTCTTGACCACACCGTCCACTCAAACAGTTAAAGCTCTGTAAGCAAACATGTAATTGTGCCCAAATTACCAATCTTTCTAATCTTTCAAAGGGACCACTTGTTACTTTATATAAACCTGAACATCTTCACAATGATCAAGAACCTGCTTCTCAAAATTTTGTCCGGAAGAACACCCTTCTGTCATCGTTGTTCACGTCCAATCCTTCCTGGACTAACCCTTTGTAAACTATATAAAAAATGAATTACTAGGACCATAAAACGTTGCTTGGATGTTGCAGCAATGGCAAATTACTATAAAAATTTCTAAATTCTTACTCTAAATTTCTGCGTTAAATTTGTTGAGGACCTCTAACAAATGGTTCACCAACCAGGAGTGGCCTAGGGACGGCTGTAGAGGGAATGAACTGTCTTGCTATCTTACTAACAACGGCTCAAATCCCAACTATGCAACTTCTCACCTCGTATAAGACTTTGTAAATCAGATGTTTTAATACTAGTTGTATTTGAGCAGGAAGCGGTCTTTACACAAAGCCTCTAAGCTAAGTAATCAATTGATAACTACGATGGAGGGCAGAATTCATACCAATATGAGTTACACAAGGCACTATCCAAGAGTAAATGAGGAAGTTACCCTAAGGTATGATGGAGGGAGCGGAAGGTTTGGGGCTGGCCGCTGTATAAAAAGAAAGCGAAAAAATTAAAGAAAAGCGATTCTAAATGTATATTCCATGGGATAGTAGATTAAGGGGCTAAAAAACCACTAAACCCATGCTGGACCAAAGAACAGGAAGTATGTGAAAGCTGTGGGACAAAGAGTAGACCTGAGTGTGCCTATGCACGCACACGGGTGTGTATGTGTGTGCATGAGTGTGCATGTGTGTGCCTACAGTGCACTTGGGGGGGCAGGCTGATTGGAACTGAGTAAGGAAGGGCAGAAAAAGGGTTGAGGGAGCATTTTCAGAAAAGGGGTCGAATTTATATCCGTTGCTGTAATTGGTTTGTTTGTGTAGAGCAGAAAGAAGGGGGCAGTGGGGGGACGTGATGGAGTGAAACACTGAGGGCTGTGATTCCCCTGCCTGATGAATTGGAGAGAAATTGTTAGTAACCAAGACTGGTCCCGCAGGGGTTCATTAAGTGACTGGCCCTCCACAATATCCTGTCATTTCCAACCCGGATGCGTCAACATTAGCCAGCTTTGCGGTATGCAATTGTGTGTCTGCAAGGGTGTGCGAAGGCGCAGGAGCATCTGCGGGCTGCATGCGTGTGCGTGTGTGTGTGCCTTTTCTTAGCGATACAGTTAAGTTTTCCATGGGAATTAGAATCACGAGGGTCACATGCAATTAAAAAAAGCAAAAAGCAAAAGGTGCTTTCTTACTGGAAACACAAATTTGCTTTGACACTTTAAAAAGTACCGTGGAGCCGGACAATAGGGAAACCAAGAAAGGATCTGAACTGGGTGGGCGGGGGTGCTGGGGAGCTGAAAAGAAGCCATTGGTGAACACATCCAAATGGTAACTTCTTAAACCGCCTGTGAAAGGGAGGGCCCGCAGCATTTATCTCCAGATTGTGAGGCCTGTCAGCCCCTGGGTAGGGGGGTGCGGGGGGTGGAGGGCAGAAACCAGAGTTACAGTAGAGAGTGAGGAAGAGATGAAGGGTGAATAAGCCAGATGAACAGACTGCCCAAAATGTCCGGGCCTGGGTGGCATGAGGACTCCCTGTTGCTTCGGCTTTGGATATGAGTATGTTATTTTCCAGGCAAAGGTGGAAGGAAAACTCCTATAAGGAGTTTTAAGGGAATAGGAGTCCCACTGGGAACCCCACGATGGAGATCTTAGAAGAGCACAAAGGAAAAAAAAAAACTAAAACTGCTCCCTGTGCCAGGGGAGCTTTCGGGGTTCAGTCTCAGAAGTGCTCTATCCCTGGGGGGAGCAGCCAAGGAGTCAGCGTCAAGGGTGTCAGGGCTGGGGAAAAGCTAACACCATCTGAGGGAAGACCCTATCCCTCCTACCCGCCCCCCCCCCCCGCCGCCACCCACCCCCAGTCAGCTTGCCTTGGACAAAGCCAGCCTTTAGTATCTGGACAGAGGGTCCTCTACCAGGCACAAAAGAAGGCATGAATTCAACCTATATCCTGTGTTTTGTAACAGTTCTGTGGAACTAACCATCAAAACGTAAGATCTGCAAGTCACAAAAGTAGCTGTCCTTTACTTCTTTCCTTGCTTCCTAAACCAGGTGTTTATCACATGTGCAGGGGAGGATGTCCTAGGATAAGTCTTGGCTCAAACTTCGTGCTGTAGGTCTGAATCATCCATCATTCACTAACCATAAGTAGAAGGGGGCCACAAAGTGACTATTAAATCACATAACCTAAGTGACTGCAAATCATAGGGCTGACTATAGGTATTGCTGTTGGTGTTGTTAAGTATTTTACACTTAATACATATTAGTTCATTGTCCACATCATAATACCTATGTAAGAGAGTAAGATAGGTACTGTTATGACCATTTTTTTCCAACTTTATTGAGATACGATTGACATAGAAGGTTGTGTAAGTTTAAGGTGTAGGATGTGTTGATTTGATACCTTTATATGTTGCAAAATGATTACCACCGTAGTCTTAGCTAACAGCTCCATCATGTCACATACTTACCATTTCTTTTTTGTGGTGAGAATATTTAAGATCTACTGTCTCAGCGACTATTACCCTCCTTTTACCCACAAGGAAATTAAGTTTCAGAATTTAGGAATGTCCCACCTAGCCCAGAGTATCTGAGCCCACAGCCATGCTCTAGTTGCTTGCTCTCAGCCCCTCCAAATCCTGACTGTTGCCATTTCCTGAGCATCTCCCAGGTGCATGGCCATCCTGAGCAAATTACATACATTATCTAATTAACTCACTTGGTCCTCAGAGCCACAAATCAAGGTAAGGAGACACTGCCCAACCTCTAAGCACTTAGAAGCTGGCTGCTCCCACAGTCACATCATCCTTAGACCATTGGAAATGGTCCACGGTGGCAAAGAAATCACTTCTGGTCATAAATGTGGTCATTACATGTGGCAGGGATGGAATCTGGGGCTCTTACACCTGAAGGGTGAGAGGAGGCTCTAGATGACGCAGGAAGGATGCTTCTGACTCCCCTCATCCCTCCCATCCACGCTGTTCTCAGCACCAGTGACCACACAGATAGGAAATGAGCAAAGACTTCTGGAGTCATGTTCATTTTGCACTAACAGAAGGCAAATGGAGCTTTCCTGATGTTTTTTAACTCTAGGAGGCTGGAATTAAAATGAATGTCAATATTTTGGTTCAAAAACTCTATTTTTTCTACATCTACCAAGAAGGACAAGGCTTAATTGTATTCCTTTATACAATCCTGGATGACTTTTTTTTTTTTCATACAGCAATATAAAGAAAAGACCAGGGTGCTTTTCAAACAGAACCCAGTTTTAATGAGGGGATTTTGGAGTTGTTTATATAGCATGCCTCTTTCTCTGTATAATGCAAAGAACCTCTCCAGGTATTTTCAGCAGATTGATCTCATCAAGCAGTAGATTTATTAAAAAGAAATACACAAAGAAGGAAACAGGCCACTGTAATTATAAATTAGTATTTTTTTAAAAATAAAAATGGACTCCAAGTTTTTTTAGTCATTGAAATGGGCCCTGCACATCATGTATGTGATGTAATTGACAGCTTCAGACTGGGGAGGCTTTTGATGCATTATTAACCATAAAAAAGACATTAAATACCAGACTTGAATGCCATGGGGATGCATATTTCACTAGGAATTATTTTTCAATGTATGCTTAAAGTTTATTTTGGTAAACAGATGACTGGAGGCTGTCAGAGCTGGGGTGAGATTTATGTTCATTTGGAATCTTCTTGAAAGGAGAGGAAATGACTGGGACCTGTTGAACAAGGACAGCAAAATGTAAATCTTTTCTTGGCTCCAGGGGGGGCTGCAAAGTGCCCTACAAACAAGTCCTCCCAGGAATGTGGTTTCCAAGAGTCATCCCCGTGTAGATGCCTACAGGGGTGCAAACTGTAGGGGGTGGGGGAGGGGATATACATTCCCTGTTCTCTAGCAGGAGGCAGCAAAGCAAAAACATCTGGACTGGCAAGCTGGCCTCAGGATGCCCTGTCGGATGCCTCGTTGAGTGTCAGCTGCAAACAGCACCCTGAATAATCCTTCCATCTCAGAGTCAACCCCATCTAGGCACCAAGAGCCCTTTCTTTCTGTTCTGAAAATTGCCAGTGATTCTGGCTGGGGACCTAGAACTTATTGACTGATTTTTGGTAAATAATGGCGGTGTCACCGTATCCATCTACAAACCCCTGCCTTGGGGTGTCTGCAGCCAGAGGAGCAAGCACAGAATTATAGTTCAGGCAGGACCAGTTTGGACCTTGTTAGACCTAAAGACAATTTCAGATGACCAGAGATAACAGTGTCTACTGTTAGGGCCTGTTCCTGCCTTTTTACTATTTGATATTTAAGAAGTCTCATCCTCAAGACATCACCATTTGGGCAGATACCAATAGATTCACGTAGCTGCTCCAAGCTTATACATTCATATGGAATGCAATAAATTTTGCTTAACACTTGTTACATAGACACTTAACTACAGGTCCAGAGCCAAGCCATACACCCAGACCGTATGCATCTGTAAAATAGTTCACTGCACACATCCTGCCTCTGAAAAACAGAGTGCCCAGAAGATGCTAGGACAACTCTAGGGCTCTAGGATGGTCTTTTCTTTGGGTCAGTGATCCATGATTTGCACCAACAGGACATTACTGCCATAAAGAACACGTGTGTGCAAGATCACAGAGAATGACTCGGGAATGTACGTTCTTTTGCAGTCTTATCTTCTTGAAATTTTGTTGAAATTGGTTTATATTGTCTGGTGACCTTCCAGGTCCTGAAAAAGGCACTGCATCAGCCCATGCATTTGTGTTGTAGTTTCTTAACTGGACCAGGGCTTTGGTGATGCCTCCTCCAAGAGGCACTGATTCTAACAGAGGGTGCTTCTGTCCTGCAGGGGAGATCTAGCAAAGTTTGAGACACTTTTGGTTGTCACAGTGTGGGGGTGCTATGGGCATCTAGTGGTTACCAGAGATGCTGCTAGACATCCAACGATGCACACCCATGCTGTCGTCCCTCTGTCACAAAAATGTTCTAGCCTAAGAAGACATGAACAGACATTTTTCCAAAGAAGACATCCAAATGGCCAACAGACACATGAAAAAGTGTTCAATATCGCTCGGCATCAGGGAAATCCAAATCAAAACCTCAATGAGATACCACCTCACACCAGTCAGAATGGCTAAAATTAACAAGTCAGGAAACGACAGATGTTGGCGGGGATGCGGAGAAAGGGGAACCCTCCTACACTGTTGGTGGGAATGCAAGCTGGTGCAGCCACTCTGGAAAACAGTATGGAGGTTCCTCAAAAAGTTGAAAATAGAGCTACCATATGATCCAGCAATTGCACTACTGGGTATTTACCCCAAAGATACAAAAGTAGGGACCTGAAAGGCTATGTGCACCCCGATGTTTATAGCAGCAATGTCCACAATAGCCAAACTGTGGAAAGAGCCAAGATGTCCATCAACAGATGAATGGATAAAGAAGATGTGGTATATATATACAATGGAATATTATGCAGCCATCAAAAGGAATAAGATCTTGCCATTTGCAACGATGTGGATGGAACTGGAGGGTATTATGCTGAGCGAAATAAGTCAAAGAGAGAAAGACATGTATCATATGACCTCACTGATATGAGGAATTCTTAATCTCAGGAAACAAACTGAGGGTTGCTGGAGTGGGGGGTGGGGTGGGAGGGATGGGGTGACTGGGTGATGGACACTGGGGAGGGTATGTGTTCTGGTAAGCGCTGTGAATTGTGCAAGACTGTTGAATCTCAGATCTGTACCTCTGAAACAAATAATGCAATATATGTTAAGAAAGAAAAAAAGAAGAAGAAGAATGTAGCAGGAGGGGAAGAATGAAGGGGGGGAAATCGGAGGGGGAGAAGAACCATGAGAGACGATGGACTCTGAAAAACAAACTGAGGGTTCTAGAGGGGAGGGGGTTGGGAGGATGGGTTAGCCTGGTGATGGGTATTGAGGAGGGCACGTTCTGCATGGAGCACTGGGTGTTATGCACAAACAATGAATCATGGAACACTATATCTAAAACTAATGACGTAATGTATGGGGATTAACATAACAATAAAAAAATTTAAAAAAAAAATGTTCTAGCCTAAAATGTCAGTTGTGCTGAGGTTAGAAACGCTGTTCTAAGGGTTGGCGAAAGGTAGCTACTATGCTTGGTGACTAGAAGCATCTGGGATCACAGGTTAGTACCACCCACAATTGATTTCATTTCAAAATGAGGGTGTGGCCAAATGTTGATCTTTTCACTGAGAGGTAATTCAGGCTTCGTGGCCTGTGTCAAATGGTCAGTGCTGTAATGACGTCATCTGCGCTCGGAGACCCACAGACTGGGGCAGAGGACACATCGATGGTCCAAGAAGGCCTCAGAATACTCATTCTATGGCTGATGAAATAGAGGCACAGCCCAGTTCAAGGACTTGCCAGAGGTCACTGCGCGAAGGAGTGGCCAGTGGGAAAGAGACCACCTTTAGCCTGCCTTCTCCTACTCTGGTTTTAGAACCAGGAGATCACGCCGAACACACACACTCCCTCCCTCCCTCCCTCTCCTGTATATAGAGATATAGCAAAATGCAGGTTAAGTTGCCTTTAATCTTTAATTCATACACAAGGACGTGCTGCACAGAGTGAAATAAAGAGTAAACTCCAGAGGCAGCAAGTTCTGTAGGTTTGGCCAGATCTTCCTTTTCAAAGACAGACAGCCTGGGGAATCGTACGGATGGCCTTCCATTGCCCTCTTAGATTCTTTTTATGGCAAAACGCTCGCTTTTATCAATTCCTACCCCAACCTCTGATTCCCACAGGCCGGGGGAAAGCAAACAGTCATTGAGGGAAGTGCACCTACTCTTTCCTCTGATGGAAACAGGAGACTCGGGCCACTGTGGAGGCAGCCAAGGCTAGAAGTGGGAAGGCTGTTGGGGGCGGGGTGGGGTGGGGTGGGGGGGAAGAAGCTCTGGTTGCAGAAGCCTGTGGAGCTGCTTTATCCCTTTGGATGGAGGGATTTGGCCTGGAACCTAAAAGGACGATTGTTCATTGCAAGGCCCCGGAAGGCATTTCTGCATTAAGTAATATCCGAACAGATACAGAGGAAAGAGAAGTCTTTTGTTGTTATCCACCATCAAAATACATGTGTGGAGACAACAATCTGGGAGCAGAATTGAGAGAGGGCGAACTCAGGGGGAAGAACAGGACAAGCCCGAGTCCCTGACAGGGTCTTGAGGTCTAAAGCCAATGGGGTGACAGAAAAAAGGATCTGGAAGCCAACAACTCTAATCAGCAGCAGATGCAGCTGCTCCTGGTTCCTTGTTGACACATCTGCCCTTCCTTTTCATCCCCAGTACAGTCTGGCCAAGAAATAAAGGCAAGTCAGAATCCTAACAGCTGGAAGGGCTGTGGTTCAATGTGTGGTGTCTGGGAGCCTCTGGGCTGGGACTATGCACTCCTTTGGGGATGAGGGAGCACAAGCAGAGCAGAGCTTCAGAAATCTGGTTTCCAACCAACCTTGGGGCCCTTTACGCTTGAAGTCAGGTCAGCAGTAGCCTTGAAAGTCCCACTGGGTAGACCAGAAGGTCAGGCCTTTGGCCAAGATGCTGCCATGTGTCAGTGTCTGAAGAAACAGCTCAGCCTCTGCTCAGAAGGGAGACAGGTATGGCCTTATATGGGGCTCATGTGTTATCCTAACTGCCCCTTGGGAGAGGATGACAAGCTGCATCCAGTTCTAGCCAAGACAACCAGAGTTGTCCTCCTCTGCCAGACTGGATCAAGCTTTGTGGACATGAGCTCTAGGGATTCCCAAAAAAGGTTGGCTCTCTCCCCATTCATTTCAACATGGCTTTGTGCAAGGGATTCCCGCTGTTCATTTCAACACTTCTTTCCCTGCACTCAGTACAAGGATTCATCCATTTGGTCAAAGCCAGCTTCAGTGAAATGAAAGTCTTAATTCATCCCCCAGATGAATATTTCACTCAAAATGCATACTTTCCTTGCTAAAAAAGCAACTTATTAGTACCTTTTGTTTATAGTGTTAAGACAGTCAATGCAGACAGCAAGACAGAAGAACATGCTCAGTCCTCTAAAAGCTTCTTGTTGCCTGGAAAGCCCGATGATGTATCTGAGCATAAAGAAGACACACTGTGGCTGAATCATCAACCCTGAATACGCCCAGAGACAAGAAAAAAACAGTTACATCTGGTGTGGAGACAACGATGTCCTGGATAAAATGGTAAGAAATCTTGACTCACGGAATATCTCTCATTTTAAGGACAAACGTCTCCAGTTTGTACCCACAGCACAGTTGGGGGATGATCTATCTCCTGCTCCTCGACCAGTGTAATCTTAAGGGTAAATGGAGGAAGAACCAAACAGGAGAGGCCATAACTCTCCTTTGATGCTAATGATATTACTAAGAATGAATGATCACAACGGTCACCATTCACTGAGGACAAAACTACGTGCTATGCTTGAGCATGATCCCCTCTTACGCCCCTAACAACCCATGGGATGGGTACATTTTTGGTGATGTGGACATGAACGCACAGAGTGTGAGTGATTTGCCCATGCTCACACTGTCAGCTCTAGAACCAGAATCCAGCATCTAAATCCAGGCAAGACACCACGCTTTCGACCCCCAGTTGTCCACCATACAGAGCACAGAGCTCTGCTTGTGAGATGGATATGGGTGTTCTCTTTGACCATCTTCAAAATATATCTTCGATGACCACCCACATGACAACTTTCATGCTGGGGGACACTAACAAAGGGTGAAAAGAGCACAGCCAGAAACCTTTTAGGCCCCTGGATGCTGGGTGAGTGACCCTAGGGGAGAATTTTAAAGACATGGTGCTGTGATGCTCCACGGAGGATGGGAATGGCCATGTGCTGGGGATGACTTCAGAAATGCTGACGTGAGTTCCTGTCCACAAGTATCCCAGTCCTTTGTTGACGATTTCCTCAGTTTTTGGAGCTATTTTACCCTGGGTTGTAGAGGTGTTAGCAATTAAATGTAATAGAGATTTGTGTATTATTGTTAAAATTTTATCAGAAGTTGGCAATTGCTCCTTGAAATATGTACATCAACAGTTCCCCTGAAGTCAGATTTTCAAGTGTGCTATTGAACAGAGATCTTTCTCTGAGGGAATACATCTCTGAAATTTTAATGTCCATCAAATGGGGATATATGATTCTACCTATACACTTCCATTTGTAATTCTTCCCCCCCCCCCCCGCCCCCTGGGAGCACATTAAGTGAAATATGACCCTGTACAGCAAAGATTTCATGGATGGGGTCCAAAAAAAATCTATGTGTGTGTATGTGTGTATGTTTGCTTTATATAATGTTTAAAATTTTTTTAATTAACTGTCAACATATAAAATCCAGGGGATAGTACATAAAATGTCAGATTGCTGACTTCTTTTGAAAAAGTTGGCTATTTTGAACCCTGGGTGAGCACCCGGCTGAAGCAAAGCAGAACCTGCTCCCTTTAGATAGAGCACGAGCTCTGCTAGTGGCCCTAGTCCCCAGCATCCTTACTCCTGTTCTGCATCCTGCATTTCCGTGGCCTGCCTGGCCCCTTAGGCATTTGAGTTTGTGGATTCCAGTCTGTATCATAGTAGGTGCCTCCACATGTTGAAATAAGTCTTCTCTTGGTTTCCTTGTTGATGTACTTAGTTTCTCCTGAAACTAGAGGAAGAATCATCAAAGCCTCCAAGACAAGCATAGGCAGGTAGCCTTCCAATGACTTTCTAATAGAAGTAAATGTCGGAGAATGTATGTATCCCCTAAAGTTCCATGCCTTTTGCTCACATTGTTCCCATCACGCAAGAAGGACTATCACAGCCTGGGTGCCCTCGCTCAGTTTCTCATGGCCACTTTCCTTCTGCTTTGCTCCTTCCTGCTCACAGTAGACCTCGCCTCCCGTCCTCCCTCCTGCCCCCTCCATCATCCACAGCTGCTAGAGACTGTGCCCCTCATCCCATTCCAACCCTGCCTCATACTTTGCCTCAGGGCAAGGTCTGTGGTGTTAAGACTGGCAATGGCCTGAGAGGAGAGGCCGATGAACCCCTGGGGCTGCTATTAGTATCGGACTTTAGACACATTACGAGTTAAATAGGCTTTTGTGGGCTGGCTAGGAGATACCACCACTGTGCATAGTACTGTTTCTAAGGGAAAATTGAACCCAGACTCTGAACAGACTTACAAATAAACTTCTGCAATGTAGCACAGTAGTAAATTTGATGTTTCTAAGTTCTAGAAGACAATTGGTCTTCCCATTTGGAACTTAAGCTTCCTTAAGGCAAGACCTGTGTCTGTGCTGCTCTGTTGAAGAGCGGTAATAGAGATACACTTATGGATTCTATTGAAGAGGAGTGCTTGACTCAGATATTCACTGAGGTCCCACTGCGTGTAAAGAGCTGTGCTAGTCACTGAAAACAAAAAAAGAGTCAAATGCTGCCTTGTAGGAGTTTAATGCTTAGGCATGAGTGGAGGACATCAAGACCAGATGTGGAAAGACTAGTTAAAAAGCTATTGCAATTAGCAAAAGTTAAAGAGTAGTTTATGCTGGGAGTAAAGGGGTGGAGGGAGTGGCAAAGGGAATGGCAAGAAAGGGTTACATGTGAGAATATCTATGGTTTTTTGAAGTCTCAACAACTCTCCCAGATATTGGTAATGATGATGCTACTCTCTATATCATCTATCTAACAATATTATTCTGATATAGCCACTCATTCACTCATTCATTCGCTGAACAAGTGAAGTGCTGAGGGCATTTTTCATGTTATGCACTTGATTCACATATGAGTAGTCTAAAGTCAAAGATAGGAAAAAAGAGATGTTCTAGAAGGATATATGCAAATAAAATGCTCTGTATACCATCAATGTTTCTCAAACTGCTCATTTGGTCATTACATGAAAGATGCTACCAAAAAAAAAAAAAAAAAAAAAGATCCAGAAGTCTGATGCTTTATGGCTCCCTTGGTGAGTCCCAACACCCATTCAAGGTATCAAAGGTTCTGATAAGTCCTGCAGTTTAAAACGGTCTAACCTTCACTGTTCAAACTTTGACAAAGAATCTTTTTACTGAATAGTATCTATTAACTTTCCAAAAAATGCATTTTGAAAAATGTTGCTACAAAGTATTATATAAATACACAATATAGCCCATGATGTATAATTATTCTTGTTAGATTGCCTCCCACCTACAATCCTCACCTTGAAGCTAAATGAAAAGGGACTATATCAGGGTAAAACTCACACAAAGATAATTTCTATAATCAACCATTTATTCATGTATCAGGGATTTATTGAGCACCCACCATGTTCCAGGCACTGTGGTTGGCATGAGAGATACAGCAGTAACTGAGAGATAGGTGCTCCTGTCCGGAAGGAACTAAACTCACGTTTAATCAGTAATGCATAATCTTCACGATAATTCATCCCAAATTGGCTACTCATTCCCCTACCCTCACTTTCCCTGTGATCTTCCAAAGTATATTTACAGAAGGCAATTTCATAGTGAAATTTCAAGAATTCCTTTATTAGAAATGGGAGAATTAAGAGGTGTGATCCCAAACCAGTACATTCCTCTATTTGCTAGCACATCTGACAAGAGACTAGTTGGGAAAACGGGGTTTAACAAGTACTGGCTCAAATAAAAAGAATTGGGGACTAATTTTGATTTTACTTAATCTCTGGAATGTTCTCCCTCTGATCAACTCCTGGGTGTCTTGCCCCATTCAGCATTCACTATGAACTCTGGGAACCAGCCCTCCCTTTAATAATCACAAATGTTCTGCCCTCAGTCTTTTTTTTTTTTTTTTATGATGTCTGAAGTCTAACATTTTTAAATGATGTTTAGCGTCTGATCTATCTAAAAGATAGGCAATATAAACTGCGATCTCTAATTCTCTATTTAAAACATCAACAAAAATCGGCTCTGCATTGGAAATCAGTAGAAACAGATTTAGCTTAGAAGAGATGGAAAGAATGTTTTAGCCTTGAGGTCTGGATGTCGGGTGAGCTTTATATAGAGGGTAAGAGTGAAACTTCAGCTCTCTAACTATCCTGTTAAAAACTATATTTTACATCCAGTGTAATGCTGTGGCCATTAAGCCTTAAATGGGTATTAAGCCTGATGCAAAGTAATGAAATTGACAGTGGAAACACACAGTGTGGATTCTTCAATCTGAGGAGAAAGGGCTGATTCATCTGTTTCGAGGGCCAGGCAAAGATAAAAGACCTCATCCCAAACAGAGCTGCCTCCTCCCCAAACCTTGGCATTCCCTGCGATGTGGCTCTCGGTGTGGAAAGTATGATTAATGTCAGTATCACTAGTGCTTGTAAAAGATTCATGGACCATTTCCCTCCTTCCCCCTGAATTCCCGTCTGTGGCTGCTGTGGTGGCCTCTGTTTGTCTCACTGTTGGGCAGTTTGGTGAAACCAGCTGCAGATCCGGTCACAGCCTGGCCTCCTGTCCTAGAATCACAGCGCTTTGGAGCTGGAAGGGGCTCAGAGATGGTATTTTAAGAAGAAACACACTGAGGCTCAGAGAAGGATACTGACTTGTTGAAAGTCACATGCGGAGCCCAGATTAGGATCTTTCTGGGTTCTTTTATTTCTTTGTTATTTTTTTCTCCTCCCTCTTTCCACTTTCCAAAATATCTATAAAGCCCTTTTTTAGGGACCTGAGTGTGAGGCCAGCCAAAACCCTACGAGGTGAGGATATAAGTTCTGTGAGAGTCAGGCAAAAGGTCTTGGGATTTCCAATTAACAAAGATAGGAGGAATGGGAGTAGAAAATTGCCGCGAGAACAGCACAGCGACAACTGGTTCAGGCGAGATGTGGTTCTGGTAAGTCCTGCAGTATAAAACAGACAAAGAGTCTAACTTCACTGTTCAAACTACCACACATGTTAATGCCAGAGGACAAAAGTTTGAGGAGAAACAAGATAAGAGCAGAGTCTCAAAGCATCTCCCCCAAGATATTTATTAACTACAAAATTGTACAAACTATAGCTAATGTTAGGCTGGGAAAACTCAACAGACACTATCTTAACCAAGTGACCAAAGTTAATATCAATAAGAAGACAGAGACATCATGCACCCCCTGATAGGACACACAGAGAAGAGCGTATTACTTCTGGCATATTCTTTTTGAATATTTTCTTTGGAGGGGACAGAGGGAGAGAGAGAGAATCTTAAGCAGGCTCCACGCCCAGCAAGGAGCCCAACTTAGGGCTCGATCACACAACCCTGAGATCATGACCTGAGCAGAAACCAAAAGTCAGACGTTTATCTGACTGAGCCACCCTGGCACCCCTGGGGTATTCTTGCACAAAATGCATATCTTCATTCTAATCATGAGCAGTATCAGACATACAGTGATAGAGGGACAGTCTATAAAATAACTGGCCAGTGCTTTTCAAAAGTATCAAGGTCATGAAAGACAAGGGAAGACAGAACTATCATAGAGTGGAGGAGAATATGGACACATGACAATTAACTGGAATGTTGGATCCTGCAAAAGAAAAAGGACATTAGCGGAAAAACAGGTGAAAACCAAAAAAGACTGTAGTTTAGTTAATAATAGTGTACCAATATTAACTTCTTAGTTTTGATCATTGTACTATGGTTATATATGATGTTAGCAATAGGGGAAGCTGGGTGAAGAGGATATGGAAACCCCCTGAACTATTTTTGTAACTTTTCTATTTGGCCCAAAATGATTTCAAAATAAATTTTTCTAAAAGGAGAGAAAAGGCAAGGCTATGGAGGCAGGGGGAGGACAGAGAGTTGCTAATGGGATAGAGATGTAGCACAGCAGCTGACCATTCCTTCTAGAACCATCTAGAACCTGAGGGCACTGGGAATTTGCATTTCTCTCTTGGCTTCATCTGAACTTGTATGTTATTATAGTCATAACACACACAAGTTAAATGAACTTCTGAGAATAAGTCCGCGGGTGTGGAAGGGATTAAAGAAACTCTGATTTCCTCATCAGCGGCAGTTGGTGGCCAGTGCAGCAGGGAGCGACGTGAAGCATCTTCAGGGCCGCCTGAGGCTGTCTGAGGCCAGCCACCCTGAAGACTGCACTCTCAGAGGCCCACTTGGCTTAACTTGGAATGGGGAGTCCAATCACCACAGGACAGGACAGGGAGTGCCCAGCCAAGGGTTCGGGGCAGGGGGTAAGAAGAGGACATCTTCGTCCGTGGAGTCAACTACATTATGTATATATCTGTCTGACAATGGAGTGTGTTCTTGGAAATGTCTTCCTTATTTTTACATGTATCACTGCAGAGTGTGTGTGAGAGAGAGAAAGTGACAAGTCAGAATCCCAAAGAAAACAGCTTAGCCCTGCATTCCATTATATATACAAAGCTTAGTGATAAATTTGCAGAAGGGGTGGGAATGTGGTTTTGTTGGTATTTCCAAATGCAAAACAGGTCTCCCTTCCCCTCTATTTGGTTGTCCCTGTTTTCCAAGAGAATGAAAATGCGGGCATTCAAGACATGTTGCCAGAAACTTGCCTGGCAAAACATTTCAATTCCTTTGTACATATAGAAAATGAGCATTTCTTCCAATGGGGGCTTTTGCATGCTATCCCTGATTCCCAGGGTAATAACTGCCACATTTGGCTCCAGATCGGTGGACGTGGTAGAGAAAGCCACCTCCAGATTCCAGATCCTAAAATCTCATGGAAGATTAACATGGACGTCAAACTGACATTACCAATTTAAGGGATTTAAACACTCAACTTTAGAGTCAACAAAATCCAGTGGCAAGGTTTGGACAACTTCAGTGACATTAACCGATACAACCCAGATGTGGGGGAATGCAGACCTCATAAATGTATGTTTCCCATTGTGTCTTTGTGAGAAAGACACAAGTGGGACAGACTGGCTAGTGAAAAAAGAGAAAAGCTAGTAATTATTGGGTGACTTTTATGGGGTAGATATCATGCTAGGTGCTTTATATACACTGTCCCATTGAAAATTTGCAATGACATAACTATTATTACTTCCATCTCATAGATAAGAACATGAGGCTCAGAAATCCGAAATTTGCTTAGGTTACCCAACTGGTGAGGGGCAAAGTCAGGATTTAATCTGCGTGGGCGTGACTTTAAAACCTTTGCTTTTTCCAAAAGTCAACACTGACCATATATAACACACTCTTGCTTAAAATCTTTCAGTTTCTCACAGTGGCACTGGGTCAACTAATGTTTTAGCCAACGTTCGATGTCTTGCTAGTGGCACCTGCTGTCCTTTCTGGCCTTGTGTTCTGTCACACAGAATAAAAGCAAGTTACCCAAGGCTAGGGCTCTCTCACCACCACACATGGTTTCCTGGCCCTCCCTCCCTATATCTGCCAGCATTCATTCAATGCCCCGTGATTCTCTATCCACAGGTCTGCCTAGGGCTCCTTGCCGAAGAGGGCGAAGAGGGTATCTACCAATACCCTATGCTCAGTGCTTAATACCTGCTTGCCAGATGAATGAATGGAGGAGAAAGAACAGGAGGTTTCAAATACTAAGGTTATCAATGTTTTTCAAATTTTTATAAACCTCCTATGTAAGTGCTATGAATGATACAAGTCTTCGTGAGTAATTTACTCAAGCAAGATTCCTAAAGATCCATATTGGATAATATTCAATGGTTTTCTTTCTGTGGTTCTCAACCAGGGTGATTTTGGTCCTCCTACTCAGAGGACATTTGGCAATGTCTGGAGACATTTTGGTTGTCACAGCTGGGGGCAGAGGGGTACTACTGGCATCTAGTGGGTAGACACCAGGAATGCTGCTAGTCATCCTACAATGCAATACACAGTCCCCCCCCAACCCCAAAAGGAATGTCAATAGTGCCAAAGTTGTGAAACCCTGTTTTATCTGATTCAACGGCGTGTACTTAAAAGCAATCAAAGTATGGCTTATTTGTTTTTTTCTGCTTTAATTCAGATTTCTGGCTAGGCAGACAGGCTTTTGTTGCCTCAGTTTGTCTGAATTACCAAGGAATGTTGAAATTTTCCTGGGAAGATGCTTCTGGAAAGGTCAGAAGCACTTTGGTTATCCTTACGCTTTTGCTCAGTAGCAATGTTTTTGCACTTTTGTTGACTGTCAACACTTGTCTACAACTCAAACTACATAATGAATCCAGCACATAAATTATTTACTCAGATTTAATTCCAGTGAATGTTATCTATGTATTTTTTTTCCTTTGCCAGCTAATCTGGCTCACTGCATTGGAATTTTGGTCATGCCCGTTCTCCTTCTGCACTAAATTATCTCTATAACGTAGGATAAACAGAACAAGCTTGTGTGTGATATGCTTAACTGTTAATTTACCTAATTAAACTAATTCAATTAAATCATTTACATCTTTTTGGTATCACGCCAGTTGATACCCTGCAGAAGTGAGATGTTTTAGAAGATTATTGTTCAGCAAATGAATGGGGAAAAATAATGGAACACAAAATGAAACAATAGTCCAAATCTCCTGGCTTGAAAATTAAATGATACTGAAAGGATGCTGCTTTCACAGGATACTGTGATTAGCTATTTTTCCTAAATCAATTTTCTCTAGAAATTGGTATTTCAACATAGTGATCATAATTTATTGTGTAAGAGATATTTTAAACACTATTTATATATTCACATATTTGGTATGTTTAAGTAATGTGTGTTCATTCCCACATTAGGGGTACGATTAGTAAAATGTTTTTTGTGGTGCTAGCAAGACATGAACTGAGCAGATTCTTTTCAAAGAACCTGAAAAATAATTTTGCTAAATTACATAAATATCTTTAGGATGCATACATATTTCATTTACAGTCATCATCCAAACATCGCTGTCACAGTGACAAATGGGCAAAAGGAAATGTAAAACATTTTATGCCAATAAAAATCAAGAGAAAAAAAAGGCAAGAAATTCAAGGCAGGACAGCCTAAATAAATTGTCATCTTTGTAGAACTGCCATAAATCCCCCCTTTGGGCTTGGCTGATACAGAATTTGCATTTGCGGTGGGGCTTCAGATGCCCTGGGCTTGTTAATCCATGGGCCACCATAGTTTTATGTCTCAAAGACTTCAGATTGGCAGGGGAGGGTTGCAAGGCAGGATGTGGTCTTCTCTCTCCCGAAGCACACATACCCAGGGTGAGACTTGAGACAGTGCTCTGCCTTGACTTACTCTGGATAAAGCCTTAGGTTTGGTGGAACTTCAAAAAAGCCACAAATGACACCAACCCCAATTCCTTCAACCAGAGGAATCTTCGGGAGTCCACCAGGAAAACCTGCAAGATCGCACGATGAAGCACAGATCTGCAAGAAGACCCACCATCTGCCTTGGGTTTCCTCATCAGAGAAGCGTACTTGCTTCACCATGCTCGGGGGGCCAACAGGTAATATATTTTGGCTCCTGGCAGTCCTTGCTTTTTACCCATTTCTACTTTACATCCAAGCACCTTTTCTCCACTCCTTCCCTCCATTGAGGAAGCACAAAGACATCATTTATGGAAACCAAACTGAATGTTTTAAGAAGTTTTGTTTTGGTTTGGTTTGGTTTCTATTTGAGAGGCAAACCCTGTAGATGTTTCCCTCTGCTCCACCCTTGAATGGGACCATGCGTCTTTACCAAGAGCAACGATTCCAGCATATCTTAAACTTTCTGAGGACAGAGTTCTGGAGGTTGGCAGTGAGATTCCTGATGTTAATCTTCCTCCCCCCACTAATGCTAAACTCATTCCTTTTTGAGTAAAGATTAGTTTCCTGAAGTCGGGTGTCACACTGTCTATCCATCTTCATGTCCTAGCACAGTGACTGGCAGGGAAAATTTCTAAATTACCTATTTCAGTTACCAAAGAGTAAAGAGACCATTCCCTAAATTAAATCCATCTTTCCATCCAAAGCGACTCTCCCTTTCAAATTCCCAGTACGCCAGTCGCTGTGAATGTTCCAGGCACCCAGGCATAGGTCTGAATTTACTGTCTGATGGATCAACTTGCAGAAAGAAGCACATCCACACCTCCTATCTAGTCCTTGATTGCAGTCCTTCCTCTGCACCTTCCCTCTATTTCTTCGCAGTCCTCCTCCTCTCTTCCCAAACTACCCCTGTCATTCCCGATCTGCAGTGAATACTACGGATTGGAAGGAAAACTATAAATCTGTCATTTCTCCTGTATTAGTTTGCTAGGGATGCTGGAGCAAAGTGGCACAAGCTGAGGAGCCAAAGCAAGAGAAATTTACTTCCTCACAGTGCTGGAGGCTAGAAGTCCGAGATCAAGGGGCTGGCAGGATTGGCCCTTCCCAGGCCTGTCTCCTTGGCTGGTAGATGGCGGTCTTCCCCCTGTGTCATCACATGGTCTCTCCTCTGTGTGTGCGCCTGTGTCCCAATCTCCTCTGACCAGTCTGCACCGTCTTGGTCATGCCTCTCACTTGTTAGTGATTGTTTTAGGTCTGGTCAGGTGACCCAACTCTGGCCTAAGGGAGAGAAGGAAAGTCCGCTGGGGGCTTCTGGGCAAAGGTTTGCTATTAAGAAACCTAGGAAGTGATGCTTCCTTTTTACCTCTGGACCATATTGGGTCTCAGGGTGATGGCTAGAATTTCTGTGCCTCTACTGCAACCTCCAAGGGACCTGAAGTAAAGGCAGGATAACACAAGGACAGCACTGTTCAGGAGACATTGAAAAGGTCCAGTCCTTGATGGCATCACTGAACCATGAAATCCACCCATTGGAGAGCCTGCCCTAACACTCAACTGTTGTTCGACCAGATGAAGATTTTTTTCTTATTATTTAAAGCCAGTTTCAAGTAGATTTTTACCACTTTCATCTAAAATCATCCTAACTAAGAGAATGGTTTCAGGCCACTTATGAGTCACTCACTAGTCACTCTTAGTGCCTTAGTTCCCTTATTTGTAAAATAGCAATAATAATAGTCATAGCCCAACATTATTATATAACTTGAGTGAGATCAATGCATTGTCTTGCAATTCGCAGGTGCTCAAAAACACCTGTTACTACCTTTCATTCTTCTGGGGGCTTCTGGTATCTTGGAAATCACTCTTCTTTTACCTCCCACATATATGTTCATAAGCAGAGTGGCCTCATGATTTGTGCTACTGATATTTTTGTGTGCAGAATTATAATCAAACTCACCAAGGTGGCTTGCTATTTCAAGGAACTCTGCAACCAACTATTTGTCAAGTAGTGTAAACTATTGACCTAAAAGTCAATCCTCTTTCTTTAGCAAAAAAAAAGGTGTGTTTTATCCTGTAGGAGTCACCCTTTCCTGAAATTGTTCACTGGGCTGCACTTTCTTATATGGAGCTTTCTTAAGCAGGACACATCTGCATGGTGGTCTCATAACTGGGGTCTCAGGACTGTGTCCTGCCTACTTCCACCCTCTCCTGTACTTTGTTATTTCTCTCATTGCTTGGTTTCCCCCCTCATCCTCCACCTGCCCTGCCCCACAATTCCTAATATAGTGCTTTCCAGAAGTAATTACCCACAAGTGCTTATTGAACAAATGCTTGGCTGTAGGGATCATTGTAACAAAGGCTGGGGAGAGACTGGTGATAGGAGGATGGACAAGGAGAAGCTGGGGAAGCATATTTCTGGAAACTGCATTGTGGGGCATTTGTCCTTGTGTTCAACTCCCTGGCCAGACTGTGGCCCTGGATGCATGCCTAGGCTGTGGCCACTTGGGGGCGCCCAAACGGCCCAGTCCAGAAAGAATGTTTATACATAAATAAATACGCACCTTACATACCCAGCAATTTGCTAATCGCTTAATCTCTGCCTGACACAATGTCCCCAAGTTTTAGTATCTCATGTAACTACCACCATTGTAAGGGTATGAAGCCCATTTTATAGATGGAGACACTGAGGATGCAAAAGGTAAAGTGACTTGTCCAAGGCCATATGGCCGATGCGTAAAGGAGTCAAAACTCAAACCAGAGCCCAAACGTTTTATATTCAGGAGCCAAAGGGTTTGAGAGCTGTCCCTTGGTCAGAAGATACTGGAGGACCCAAGGACATGGCAGAATTGAGTCATCCTGGTGGATGCCCTCTTGTGTGTGGTATAAAAGCAGCAGCTCTGGAAGAAGAGGTACAATCACCACTCTCAGGATGGCCCTGGGCAAATCACAGAGACACTGGCTCAGTGTACCTATCTGAAGAATGAGCGTATGAATATCAGCCACGTCTTTCCCTGGAGATCATCCCAAAACTCAGGTGGGCAAAATCTATCAAAGCACTTCCGTCAACAACAGTCTAGCACCCGATTAAGGCGCATAGTAGGTACTCAAATGTTTGAGAAATCAACGAAAGCAAAACAGAAGCCGCTATCTTTATCTTTTAAGAAAACACTTCTATTTTTCATCTTTCGAGTGTGATCCTCTTTTTTTGCTTTTTCTTTTTTCTTTCTTTCTTTTGTTTCCCATGCCACCTTTGATGGCATTCACCCTGGGGCCCCTGCTGGCCACACCTCACTGGGCGCTAACTGGCTAGTCCCAGCTGGTGTGCACTGGGCCGCCCACAAGCTCCAGGCGGCCTGGCTGTGATGGCCAGAGCAGGGCTGGTGACAAATGGGCTCTCTGTGCCAGTGACCTGGTAGGACCAATTAATCACCGGGAGGCGCTCTTTCTGCATATGTATGGCCAAGAGCACCCCTGACCTTCCATTAGAGGCAGGGAGCCCAAAGCTTTGGGAGAGGTTCTTTTTTTTTTTTTTTTTTAAACCAGAGAGACAAGAAAGGAGGGGGGCAGTATGAGAGAGAGACAGAGAAAGGACTCAAAGGAGAGAAAGGGAAGGGTCAGAAACTAAACTGGAGTACGAAGGCTGATGAATGGTCTCAGCCAGACGGTGGCTGTCCTGTCTGGCCTTAGGAAATCACATCCATGGGGATCGGTAAAGAATTTGGGTCAGAATTATGAAAGGAAACTCGTACAAGGAAAGAGTTTGACTATAGTTCTACAGCCAGAAGCACGCAAGAATGTCTTCAATCATATTCACTGGGTGTGTGTCTGTGTGTGACTGTGTGTGTGTGCAAGAGTGAGCCGCTCGTGTGCACCTGCCCTGATGGAGAAATATGTGGATGTGGGGCGTTTAACGGGCAAAAAATAGATGGCTGTGCTGCCCGAGGTACCTACCTACCAACACACTCATTAGATCTGTTTTTATCACACAGCGTCAACACGAAGACAGAGGTCACAGAGTACTCCAAGATACACCTTGAAGATTCTCTCCGTGTCCCCGAAACACGCCTGCATCTGCTGCAAGGGAAATCTCAGAGAAATCCAAGGCAGTGCCTTTCCCTTCCCCAAGTTCTGTCCACATGCATAAAGATGTCAGTGTGTTGATTATTCTGATTAGACTTTTAGTGTAATTTACGGGGTCCAGCCATTGTGCCTGGGTGTCTGGCCTGCACTTGCTGCCCCGATGATGCCATTTTTTAAATGTCAGCTCGCTGTGATTCATGGCTGATGCTAGAGACATTGCTGCTGGCCTGAGTCAGGCAGCAATATTTAATTAAAGAAAAGAAAAGAAAGAAAGAAACAAAGAAAGAAAGGACTACCAGCCTAAGTAAGGAAAGTTGAGGGCAAAATCTCAAAGAACCAAATTCAGCTCGGGGCAAACCAGCAGCTCGAAATAAGGCAGAGGCACTGAGAGTCCAATGCATTTTCATTTCTTCAGGATGCGCACACGTCCACCTGTCATTTGGAGCGGTGAGGTCATCCTGGATGAGGGAGACGATCACTTAGATGGCGCGCACCACCGTTCCACTGGCCCCCACTGCCTCTCTGCAGGGATTCCCCGGCACCTCCTCCAGCTTCAGCCCTTGCCACGTGAGGGTCAGTCTGCCTGCGATCCAGCCCATTGACGACTGGTGCCCCTCGGGGGACCTCCTACCAGCTTGTAAAAGGCCATCCTCAGTTCTGAGCTCTCAGCCCGGGATGCTGTGCAGGCTTCAGGGTGAAATGGTTACTGTGGAACCTGCGTTCTGTTCTGTCCACTGGGGGTACGGACCCAGGTCCCACCGTCACCAACGGGAGCCGTGCACTAGCACTGAGAAGGAAGGACTTCCCCAGGCTTTGTGAAGTTAGCAGTTTAAGTGGGAGAAAAATGATCCCTTAAAACGCATACATTGACTGATGGGTATACACACACATCCACACACCTTAGCCAGGAGACCTCCTAAGCCCCTTTTCCAGAAGTAGGAGGACAGAATTTCTCATTAATGGGAAGGCCGCAGAGAGCGAAGGTTTGAGAACGAGGGCCAGCCTTTGTCCAGACCTGCGGGAGCCAGGCTATTGTCTTCCAGGCTCTCCTTCCCCGTGACCCCAGGGTCAGGGGCACACATGCCGGCCTTGAACTCTCCGTCTGTCTCCCCCACCGTATTAATTACTATTCCCTTTGGTCAGGCTAAGAAAACAGCCTTGACTGCATTAGGGCTAATTAAGAAGAGTGAGCTCGCCATCCTGGCAGCCTCCGTTGGTCCGTTCAGGCCAGGCAGGGGCCCTGACAATCTTATTACTGGAGAAGAAAATACCTCCCCATGCTCCTTCCTGATCGGGTGAACACGGGATGCCCTCCCTCCAACCCCCGATGGTGAGTTCGTCTCTTCCATTATGAATGCATCTGCCCCCAGCAACCGGTGAGCAGCAAGAACAGCCTGGGTCAGCCAGACACACAGGGCAGGAGAATAACGACATTTCCTCAAGCTGAGGGGAGTTGGCAGAGCAAATGGGGGGATCATGCCTATTTCTGACTCCATCTGTGGCCTTCTTCCTTCTTCACTCACCATAAATAAATTATAGATAGACAAATAGACAGATTGAATGAATATAGATCACTATATGTCACCATCCCCTAAACCTATCATGGTCTCCACTTGAACTCACAAAGTAGTAACTGGCTCATGAGGGGAATCGAACACTCTGGAAGCACGCAGTCCCTTCTACAAGGCCCCGAAGATGGGTGACAATTATCTAGGCTGTCCTCTACAACCTGTTCTCCCTGTCATCCTCATCTACCCCAAGGGCCTCCGTACTGACGTCAGTCACTGTCTGCTCCAATCCATCCTCTATGGCGTCACCAGCATTACATTACCTTCCTTCCTTCCTTCCTACCTTTCTCATCTTCTCTGAACCACCACATACCAGGGTAGCAATTACCCCCAGTCATCCCATACTCGGGTCATAATTCCCTCCAGTCACCCCATACTGGGGTTGCAATCCCCCCCAGTCACTCCACATTGGGGGTAACAACTTCCCCCAGTCACCCCCCCATCGAGGGTAGCAATTCCCTCAGTCACCCCACACCAGGACAGAGATTCCCCCAGGCACCTCACACTGGGATAGCAGTTAATCCAATCACGGTCACACAGGCATAGCAAACAGCGAAGCTTGTCTGGTCCAAGAAGAGAGAATATACAGTGAAAGCAAGCACCAGGCCAGTGCAGCCGACCAGAGGGCTCAGGCTTCTTTATCACCCCGGCAAAAGGGATGAAAGGGAGAGCTACTCACTTACTGATTGTTGTTATTTGGAAATAAAAACCTCTGGATAATCTACTCATGCACCGTTCTCCTCACAAAAAGCCTGCTCCCCACTCTCATCCTGACATGTGGGCCCACAGTTCCCCAAATCAGCCACATCCTTGCCCTTCCATGCCTTGCTCACAATTCTGCCTTGTGTGTCTCGTGTAATCGGTGACGGCCGTCCCACCTGCCATCAACCCAACTCAGTACAACCTACCTCACTTGCTCAGGGCTGCCAGATGTACCAGGAGGCCCGGGATCATGTGAATTCCAGTTAACAGAGAATAATTTTGAAGTATAAGCATGCCCTAACTATTGCCTGAGGCATACTTACACCAAAAATTATCCACAGCTTCCACGAAATGTAAATTCAGCTGGGTGTCCTTTATTTTTTTTCTGCTCAATCTGACCACCCTACCTTTGCTACAGCACCAACCCCCCTACATTCTTACCAAGCACCGTTCTAGAATGAATGCATGCAGAATGAATGAATGCAGATCTAGACGTGAGGGATACAGCAGGAAAAAAGGTGGACCCAAACAAAAAAATCAAAAACAGAAGCCCTTTCCACATGGAGCGAGGGTCTGCAGGCCACATCAAGGGTATCATCTTCTGTTCCGACATCAATCCACTTGGCTCAAGAGTTACACTAGAAGGCAGTCCAAGCAGAGGAGTCCTTGAGGCCCAGCTCTACCACCTGCCAGCCAGCCCCCAAGGGGTCCTCGCCCTCATCTCAGAAAGGGGACAGAGCACCTGTGTTGCAGGCTGATGTGAGCATACGAGGCAGTAATGTACTCAGGTATGGTCCTAGGACAAAGCCGAGAGGGAAGTAGGTGGGCGGAAAGCATCACAACAGGTGACCTGTAATACTGACCTTTACTCGTCTTCATTTCTGGGCTCCCTTCATCCACACATCCCTCCAAGGAAGGGATGGCATCCTAATGATCATTGTATTTCCGGTGCCTAGCACGTGTCTAGCATGTGGCAGTGGGCCAGCTTAGTGGGTCCAATTCTGCCTGCTTTAGTACATGACGAGACTTGAAGTTTGCTTGCCACACAAGCAAAGAGCAATAAAAATTTGAAGCCAGTTCCCTGATAAAGAAGGAACAACAACTAACATCAGAGAAAGAGGGGTTTTCTGTTTAGGCTGAATAATGCAATTTACATATTAACCCCAAGTGGATATTAAAAGTAAATTCATGGGGCGCCTGAGTGGCTCAGTCAGTTAAGTGTCTGCCTTCAGCTCAGGTCATGATCTCAGGGTCCTGGGATCGAGCCCCACATCAGGTTCCCTGCTAAACGGGAAGTCTGTTTCTTCCTCTCCCTCTGTGTGCACTCTCTCTCTCAAATAAATCAATAAAATCTTTAAAAAAAAAAAAAGTAAATTCACTTCACTTTGCTTTTATAGATGCTCTCTAAGGCAGCTTGTTTCTAGGAACTTTGGTGCAGAGATACCCATAAAAATAAAAGACCCTAATTTTTATGGGAGCCTGGGCTTCATTTTTTTTGTAAACATGTTTTTGGTTGTAAAAGTAATTTGTAAAATAGAGAAACGTTACAAAAGGCCCAAAACTCACCCACAATTCCTACATTCACGGATAGTCCTTGTCAATATCTGGTGCATTCTTCTATCCCTTTTTCTCACATGTATACACGTGTGTGTATATATACTTCGCCCCTTCAGGTATATACCTACATATATATACAATAATTTGTGATCCTACTTTATTTAATTTCATATGCTGTTTCTTTCACTTCAATAGTTTTCAAAAACATATTCTTAAAAAAGCAAGATCTTTACATGCCTTATACTATTCCATATATGTGTGTATATATATACCCACATATATATAAAATATATATATTATGTATGTATAAATATATATACACACATATATAAAATCCATAAATATTCATTATTTATACATCCAATGACTTATTGTTAGACAATTAGTTAATCCCAGTATTTTTAAATAATTTGCAACAATGATGTGATGAGCATCTTTTTATACATGATTGCCTCTTTTCTTATATATGATTCCATGATTTATTTCCTCAGGAGAGAAAATCCTAGAAGTCCGGTTAAGGGCATGCACTTTGGTTAAGATTCTTGAGGCATAGAAAGCACCAGACCTCTAGGAATCATTATAACCAAGTGTAAAGAGACACCCAACGGGCTTGCTGAGACTAGCTGGGACCTCCACTAATGTCAGTAGAGATGGGTTTCCACAGAGGAAGAAGTAACAAGATCTTGACACCCCAATCTCATCTCTAACATTCTCCTCCATTTGGCAAGGGGAAAGTGCAGGTTTGATTTTTTTATGAAGGCAGCCAGTTGGTGTCCTTATACCAAGAATTGTTAAGAACTCCTCAGCTGATAATGGCTTACCATGAGCATTTGTAAAATTCATCACTAAAATCAAAATGTACCTCTGCCTAGGTTTCAATGAAGATTCCTATCTAAATGCAAGAAAATAGAGTTTGATGATCTTTAAACTTCTAAAAATTTCAGAACCATTTCTTTAAAAAAAGGTTGACACTTGGGATAGCGAATGCATGGTTTATATTGCCATTACTCTCCAGTCTTGTACCTGGTGATTCCAGGCCTCTTTTTCAAAGATCTTGGATTTGGCCTCTGGGTTCTCATCACAGTCATGCAGGTAGCCTGGATTAGTCAACTGGAGTTAGCACATGACTCATTTTACAGTCTGGCTATAGAAATACACAATATACAACAAATCAGTTGGAGCTAGACTGTTGTACAAAGGGGTGAGGAGTCTAGAGCCCAAACCACTGTCTTCCCCTCAGAAAAGATTTTTTAGGGTCCTGTTTGATGGTCACCAATCCTGTGGATCTGTTTCAATCCCTCCAAATCCTAGCATGTCAAGATTCTTGCACACTGTCATTCACACAAGAGATCCCCTTTCACAGAAAAGAGCTCATTTGCCTCTTGTTTGCCCTCTTTCTCTGCACCTGACTCCAGGTCACGGGATCGAGGCGTAAGCAGAAGCAGCTGCGACATGGGAGGCCCACCACCACCTTGGCAACAGTATCAGCAATGGGGACTTGGCCGCAACGATGGAGTTTGGATACTAAGATTGGCCTGGATAGAATCATTCTTTTGACTTTTTTCTGATTTGGGCTATAAGAAGCTACAGGCTTTCGATAGGCACAGGTGTTTTTAAAGGCACCTTCAAGTTCTCTCCTAGCAGAAATCATCTAATTAAAAACCCAGACCAAGGTGGTGCCAACAACATGATGCTGAGGACAGGCACTCCACTAGTTCTGGCTGAGCGAAAGGCCTGCCAAGACTGATATGTGGGCAAGCCATCAGGAAGGAGAGATAGGGGGCTCTGCCACTGTCCTAAGAGCCCTCTGGTGTCCCCTGCTCTGTCTACTTCTGGCTGAATGGAAGGGAGAGGCAGGGCCCTTTACCCAGCCCCAGGGCCTCTGAGGAGCAGAGCATCTAGGCGGGTCTGGGCCATTGCCACGGAGCTGCCACTGGGTATTACTATCATTCCAGACAGCAGCAAGTCCCCTGGAAAGAGAGATTTCAAACCCCACAAGCTTAGCCCTCCATCCCCTTGTCCTCCCCTCCTTATAAAAATAGAAAGAACACATGTTCCCATTAGTCACTTGCTGGAGGGTTGCTGTGGGGTATATGCAAGCAGCCTGCGCGCTGGAACCAAATTTGAATCTCATTTGCATCTTGCAGGTAGACAATGGATGCTGCATCAAACACACAGGCACAGTCATTCCCCTCGCCTCCCCAGCAAGGCACCAAGTGAGGCAGACCAGATGACACTTCCTGGGAACAAGGCCTATCATTTGTATGCTTTCACATCCACTTGATAAAGGCCCCTCCTGGCGGCCGAGGCCCACCCCAGCTGGAGAGGCGTTCTGAGAGGCTTTTAATTAAACTCCTGATTGCCAAGAGTGGTATGTGTGCGCACAGGAGGGCTGGCGCTCATGGGGGAGCCATAAAGCTATGTGTCCTTAACTCTCTGAGGTCATGGGCAGAAGCAGGGCCGTTGCTGGCAACCCCTTCCAGAAGAGCGTCTGGGGTGGGATGTAGAGCTAAGCCCACGTCACCGTGGCCTGGCGCCTCCTGTCCTTGCGGGTGGGGTCCTGGCTTCGCAGGCACCTGCAGGACCCCCGGGACAGAACCCATGCTGGGGTGAAAAAAGAGAGAACAGGGCTGCACGGGGGTGGGTTCACGGCACAGCCAGAAGGAGAAAGTCTGGAAAAGACCTCACACCCTACAGGTGGCTCAGTTATTGAGCAGCACATCCCTTCAGGGAGGGCGGTAGATTCCAGGAGCAGGGGGGTGTTCTTTGTGGCTCTGACCTGCTTTGACCCGACCTTTGTAACTCTATCAGGACTAGTGGTCAGTAGTTATCAACTGTCAATAAACCGCCAAAAAACACACACTTTAATTCAGAATACGGGGAGGCCCATCTATTTGCGGATCGATCTTGGCCTTGTGAGTTGACAAAATGCAGAGTCCCTTGTCTTCTTATCATAATACTGAAAATATGTGCTGTGACAAATTGAATGATCTACACCTCTCGCGCCCCCCTCCTGGGGCCCTTAGTAAATACAAGGCGATTGATTGGGATAAAAGGTGAATGGGAGGGCTGTGGAATTCCTCTAAAGACCCCAGTGCCACAGCACAATGGACTAAGGAACTACTTAGTCCATCTCATTAGTATATCTACTAAAATCCTATAAAATCAGAGCAGGGCTAGAGTGTCCCAGGTATCCGGGTAATTTACTAACAATCTGCATGTGTTTGGATAATTGAGACAAAAACAGAGTTTAGAGGCTTCATGATCCATTTTAACACATACCTGGAGTCACTGGATGCTTGCCAACCCCTTTCCATGTGACCCTGTGCTGTGTTGATTTGTCTCCGGTTTTGTAATCCCCCCCCCCCCCGTCCCACCCCACGGAAAACAACACTCTGTTTTTGGAGGTGGTGAGATCACATCATCGGGGCTGATCTCAAGATGCAGAACAGGCCTGTGGGTGTGCTGGGCAAGCCTTCTGCTCCCCAGCCACCGTGACAGTGGTGGAGAGGAGCGAGGTCAGAGACTTCAATGGGGCCTTCTGCACGGATTGTTTGCCGGAGCTGATCACTCATAGTGGTCAAACAAGCAGTTTGGCTGATACTTTCTAATAAATTGCCAGCAACACTATTTAAATTGTCTATAAGTTGTGGATAAGAATCATGCCTACTTTCCAGAGTTGGGATATGGATTAAATGACTGAATACCTATGTAATGGTTAGAAGAATCCTACAGGTAACAGGTAACACTCAATACATGTTAGCGATATTATTAGTGATATGATTTATGTTACTCTGACCACAGAATCATCCTCACTTTGTTAAATTGCTTGGCTATATGGCACATATTCAAGTTCCTGGTGTATGTAGGTAGAATCTGTGTTTCCCTCTGTCACACCTGCGTGACAGGGTTTCTCACGGTTTCTCAGTCTCAGTACTATTCATATTTTGGACCAGATAATTCTTTGTTGGGGGACTGTTCTGCACCCTGTGACATTGGCGTCCTTTACCTATCAGATACCAGTGGCCCTCCCTTCCCCACGGTCATGACAACCAAAAATGCCTGACATTGTCAAATGCCCCCAAAGGGCAAAACTGCCCAGGATAAGAACCACCAAGATACAGTCATATTCATTGTGCCCTCATACGCTGTCATAGGAACTTGGCCTCCACTCAAGTGTCCCTGCTCATTGGGTTGGTTCCTACAGAGACTCACATGGGAGTCACCACAGCTACCTTAGGAAACTGCTATTTGCCTCTTGGGCAGTTCTAGCCTATCAGTGATTCTCTGCCACTGACGGCTGGGCTGCCCTCCAGACCTCGACAGTGCCCTCCCAGTACTGACGTCCATACCAGAACATACCTGCTGATGCTCCCCAAATGGGTGGTGAGTTCCCCCTTGGCCCAGAGTGCTAGGCAAAGGCTATCCATCGTCACTGCCACTGTGGCTGTCAGGGCCCCATGTCAGGGCTATCTGAGACCATCTATGCAGTGAAGCCAGGTGATATCCCAGCTGAAGTGGGGGGAATGGCTCTGGTTTGTTTTCAGTAGATGGACACCAGAGCAATCCAACCTATTCTCTAGAGGTGGTACAGAGCTGCACCGAAAACGGGTCTTTGGATTCACACAAGAGCCTTAGAGAGGTTGACCCAAAGCACACATCCGTGTCACTTGCTCTCCAGAATTCCAGATCATGATTTTCTGCCTTATAATTGATTCAAGCTAGTCTCATTTCTCAGACACAGAAACTTCCTCTGTTTCTTGGCCAAAGAGACATTGGGGAGGCCTGGAGCCCACTAGCTGCCTGATATAATCAACTAGAACCACTGATGCAGAAGAATCACTTGACTTCTTACAAATAGGAGAAACTTAATTTTGGAGAAATACTTTATTCTGCAGATGAAAAAACTTAGGGTCAGAGATGATTAAATGACTGGCTCAAGGTCACACAACTAACAAGTAACAAAGGAAAGAACAAGATGCTCAATTCCCTTCCTGGTGACTATCTTTAACTTGCAGACTACAAAAAGTGTTGTAGAAATTAACGCTACTCATGTAGAATTAATTTTAGGAAAGAGGTCTTGCACATCAGTGCCTTTTTTATTGGCATGGGATTAAGGGGTGTTCATGTATGAATGTGGTGGAAAACTAAAGCTTATGCCTTCAAGCACCAAAGCTTTGCTTTCACTTTAAGTATTTTTTAAAAGATTTTATTTATTTACTTATTTATTTGAGAGAAAGTGAGAGAGAAAGAGAGAGCACACACAAGTGGGGGGAGGAACAGAGGGAGAGGCAGACTCCCCGCTGAGCAGGGAGCCCAATACAGGGCTCAATCCCAGGACTCCGGGATCATGACCTGAACTGAAGGCAGACGCTTAACTGACTGAGCCACCCAGGCATCCCTCACTTTAAATATTTTTAAGAATATATTTCTAAAACATTTTAAATATGAATATGTCAAAGATTTTTACCTAATCAGTATTAGTGTGTGCATTTGGTGTCATACCATTTTTTCTGTAGAAGGCTTCCCCCCACCCCCCATTACCTGGGAGCTTATTTTGTTCTAAATAGTCAGTAGTACTGTATGTAATTTCTGAATAAATGAGATCATCTATTATTAATATTTTCACGAACAAGTCTACGTTTACCAGCTTTTGGAGGGTAACACTGTTTCCAACTTGGAAATGTTAATCAAAGAAAGTTATAACTCACTAGTTTCTAGATATGCCCTATTTGCCATTTTTACCCACGAAGCATTAATGCCTGTTAATTTTTCAAAGTATTTGCAGACCAAAGGGGTCCTTGAAAATTCCTCTGTGGTCTTTCTCAATATTATGCCTCTTTTTTAAACCAATGGGCCCCAAAGAAAGCTGAAAGTAAAGGCAATATTTTCTTTCAACATGGATGTTCAACTTTTTCTTTGGCTTCCTTTTCTTGAGTCAGATGTTATAACAAGAGCTTGATTTGAATGACAAGTGCCCTAAATCTATGAAATGTCAAGTGTGGATGCATCAATTTTATGTCTGAGGCAGGGGAATGTCAGAAGTGTATTTGCCTAATTCCATGGTCCCAGTTTATCACTCTCTTCCATGCCTGTAACTCTTAGCTCCAGAGAATTCCAGCTCATCAAGAAAAAGTACAGAATAAGGCTTGATGACATTATCACAAAGTCAGATTAACAACAAGTAGGGGGAAACAAAAATTGGATCTTCCCTGGTAAAGATGTTTTCCCTGCAGAAGGGTAGATGCTGATAATTCGGTCCCTGGGATAAGTCCATCAATCATTATGAACTCAGTGGCTCAAAGGCAGTCTTGGCCATTTGAATAAAGCCACAAAAATCATGAGTGAAGAGGATGTGAAAGCAAATTACAAAACGCATATAACTAGATGAAAGAAATAATCATCCAAATGTATTTTAAGTTCTTGTGAATTAGCAATTTTCTATATTGACAGGAAACAATAACAAATCATAGTATTCATCTATGCATTGCCTCTGGGTTATACAAAATTCAGGAATTAAAAAAAAATTCTCAGTTATAAAGTAGGAAAACAATAACGTGTTAACGATAACCCTTAAGAACTGTTACTTGTGTTAAATCAGAATTTTCAGAACCTCAACCTCTTCCCATAGTCCCAGCTTCCTCTTGAAAAATTGGAAATAAAATGTGGTCATTACCGTAACAACAGCAGTGCAAATGTCCCCCTTTCTAAAAACTTCCCACTTGCCCAGGCTGTGATGGTGTTTTCCACTCAAGAGGAAATCGGGGTCACTAACAGCAAAGGAAACGGCAGCCAGGATCAGAGACAAAGGGGGCTTGACGGCTCAGAGCAAGGAAGCGGTGGCTGTGTTTGCTGAGGAGGGTGAAAACCTGTGAGCGATAAAATGCCCAAAGGGGAGGGATGGGCATTTAGATAAGAGGAGCACATCTGTCTCCTACCATCCTAGGAGGGAACGAAATGGGGATTTTTGCCCTCCTTGCAAAACAAATGGAAAGGAACACACCCTAGCTTTCCCATCCTTGGAAAAGTCTCTGAGGGTCTGGTATCAGCAGTAGGCGGGGGGAGACAAGAAATCCATCAGCTTCCCTACTTGCTCGAAAGTTTGAAAAGTCAGTCAGCAGAAGGACACTGCTGACCAGGCTCCTGGTTCAACATCCTGCTTGATGATTAAATGTGGTTCGGAATATTAAAAGGGCCACCTGGGAGATGAATGAGTGGCTCTTTCTCCTGCCAGCCTTGTTCACCTCACTTTGCTACCTCTGAGCTCAGAGCGCTGTTGCCACTGACCTTCATCTTGAGATGGTGAGTAATAGGTGACAGAGTCCTCAAACCTGGTCCATTTGGACTTTGACTTACGCTGGAGTGCAACTAAATGCAAAATGTTTGTGGATGCAGGAGGGAAACCACTGAGCTACTTGCCGGTGCTACATTACTTCAGTCCCCGTGTGACGTACAGAAAGCAACCCGCAATTATACAATTAGACTGAATATACACTTTCCCCATTAGTGTTTATTTTTGTCGCCAGTCACGGTGCTTACTGGAAAAAATGAAGGCCGTTAATCTTTGTGGCTCATCTTTCCTTCCCCCTTTCAAAACATTTTGCTGATCTCCTTTGATTTCTTTGCAGCAGCCTGCTGATTCCCCCCTTTAAGGATGCTCCTTGGAGTTTGAGGGGCTCAGAGGTGTGTGGATTGCTGAAATTGGACTGATGTGGCATATTTACCTTGAAAGGCTGAGGCTTGTGTAAAGAGGCCCCTGGCAGCTGGCTGTCAGTGGGGCAGGAAGAGGAAAGGAAAAAAAAAAAAAAAAAACCCAAAGAGGAAGGATGATGCTTTCAAGAGAGGCTAACTCTGGACACGGGGTTGAGGGAGAGGAACAGGTGTGGCAGTTAGTCGTCAAATGCGTTGCTCCTGAGCGCGTGGGATCTGCGGGAGAGGGTACTGTTGGGAATGATACACGAGGTGGAGGAATAACCACAGAGTGTTTACTGAACTGCCAAACTGCCTGGCGGCAACCCATCTGACCATCCAATGAGGTTCCCAGCAGCACAAATCAGAAAGTCAATAAGACACCACCAGTTCCCAAATTCTATCTCATTGCACATAAACCGAAAGTCTCAACAATCAATAATGTGTTACTGAATTACAATCAGAATTCAGTGTAGCAACATCGCAACGAGCAAGTGCGTCCAAGAGGCATTTGAGTCAACGAGTGAGCTCCAAAAATGTTAAATGAGATGAAGTGGTCAGATCATAATTTTGGAAGCCATGTCTTAAAGGCAGCGGGTGGGGGATGTCAGAGAGAGAGAGAGAACGAGAGAAAGCCTGCAGTTGATCTGCTTTTTAAAAAATGGTCCAGTCCAGTACCAATTCGCCATTCCTGTCTCTCTGTGCCAGCCATGGAAAATCTCCAGCATCTATGAGTTTGTGTTAATTTCTGAAACTTCATTTCTGACTGCTTGAGAGGTGAATTTCTAAAGCAACTGTTGATTCATGGTTGGGCCCCTACCTAGCTTAGATGGCTCTAAGGAGATCCATGGGGCTAATTCCAACTCACTACTATTCTGGTAGTAAACATTTTCAGGACCTAAGGAACTACCAAGGCCAGCCTTTAAAATGTTTTTTAGTTTTTTTTTTTTAATTCATCAGTTTCTCAAAATATGTGTAGCCGAACAAATCATCACTGATCCCACGCATATAAACACCACTACTCTACTTTTCCTATCATCTGCCCTCTTCCCCTTTATTGCTCTCATATTAGTAGATTAAAAGATCAGAAGTGCCAGCTTTTAGCAAATAGATTCATCTTTAGTCACAAACAGATTTCCATGAGAATGAACACAAAGTTATTAGAGGAAAGAGATAAGTACATTACATATATTTTAAGCTTGCTGTCTGATTTCTGTTAGGCATGCCCTGATTTCTTTTAAGCACTGGGAACACGTTCATTTTCCAGTTTATATGGGGGATCTTACGTGTCTAGAGTGCCATTTAGAGGATTACTAATTTACTAAATGGTACCCCAGTGCCCTGAAAGAGTTAATTCTCTTCCAAGAGATAAGCAATTTATTTTCTATTTAGCAGCAGGATAAGGCCCACTGCTTGCAAATGACTACGAACCCCTGAGAGAGACAGAGAGAGAGAGAGAGAGAGAGAGAGAGAGAGAGAGACAGAATGCTATATAAATACAGGGTATAATAATTATAATGTCAATCCACAGTATTACTTTTATACATACCCTTTCCTAATCTTCATCTACAATGACCAGATCAATATTGTGAGATCCCTGTCACTTTTGCATATATCTTTGGAAAACTGAATGCCAAATGTGCCAAATTCTCTGGGAAAAAAAAAAAAAAAGTCCCTTTAACCAATCAATCAACAAATGTTCCCCAAACACTATAACTAAACAGAAAGCATAGCCCAGAACCTGCCTCCCCAGAGTTTCCAATTTATTTGGGGTAATAATGATTCTGGAGCAGACACCTGGCCAGAGGTAATGATGCGTACCAAGACAAAGCTCAAGAATGGCCACTTCAGAGGAGAGAAAAAGCAGTCACACCATGAAACAGCTCTCTGACTATCCTGCACTGGGAATCAATGACAATACTTATTTCCACCTTGGTTCAAATTCCAGCTCTACCATTTGCCAGCTGTGTAATTTTGATCAAGTTACTTAACCTCTCTGAATTTCAGTGTCTTGAAAAACCATGGCCTTGAAATGTGGGAAGGATCACACAAAGTTACATCTGCAAAAATGCTTTGTAAACTGCAGTGTGCCAAACACAGAGGCCGAAGTTACTCGAAAATGTGCACCTTTTCTAAAACGGAAAGGATGGAAGACAACATGTGTGTGCATGAAAACTTGCTCAGCAGTCAGAGTCTTGGGATTCACACTGTTTTCTCTCCTCTTCGATGGGGGCCTGGGTAGGGCAGCAAGGAAATGACAGCTCTGATGGAAGATACGGGAATGGGAACCTAATGAAGGGAGGGTGGGGTATGTTTTAAGGATGGCTAGAAGAAAAAGAAATGTTAGAGAAATGTGAGCCTAACTGGTCATCCAAGGGAAGGCAAAGGGAAGGAAGATGTGATAAAAGGGGAAGGGCATCCATGTGAGTTTGCCAGGGCTGCTGTAGCATAGAACAAGGGAAATTTATGATCTCATAGTTCTGGCAGCCAGAAGTCCAAGATCAAGGAGTCAGCAGGAAGTCCAAGATCAAGTCACCAAGTTTCTCCTGAGGCCTCTCTCCTCGCCTTATAGATGACCATCTCCCCCCTTCACATCACCTTCGCTCTGTACACCTCTGTGTCCACACTGCCACACACTTTAATCCATCTTGGATTAAAGCCCCCTTCATTTTCACTTAATTATCACTGTAAAACCTTATCTCCAAATACAGTCACCTTCTGAATTACTAGGGAGTAGGACTTCAACAGGTGAATTTGGGGGTAGGGAGAGAGGGGGCACAAGTTAGCCCATAACAACATGGAAATTCATAGATGGATTTAGAGCTCATGCGACAGCGACACGTAGAGAGTGGAAGAAACAGATCTGCAAACATATGGACAGCCCAAATGTTCAGTGACATAACTGTAAAGATCTGGAGACTAAGGAGTTTGGTGAAGCAGATGGTTTTGTGGATGGAAGTTACTGAGATGTGCTTCTGAAGATACATTTTCCTAAAACAAGAGATAATACCCCTTCACGGAATAATCAGAGCTTCTAGGCATTATAATAATGTTGAAATTCTGGCCTAGCCCTTTCACATAAGCCTTTCATAAAAGATGGTCGTTTCTTCCCTAAAACACTTCAGAAGTGGGCTCTCCACAAAATCCTTTAGAGATCTGCTGTGTTGATTTATCTACTCTGCTTACCAAAAAGTTGTTTCTTATGTCTGACCCAAATCTCTTGCTAATGGAAGCCAAAGTGCAGCATTTCAAGGCTTCATGACTTTGGTGAGTTCGTTCTCTTTCACATTCCCTGCTAGTCTTCCTTTCCAGGTACCCTAGTCCCAACCTCCTTCTCTCTCTTCCTCCCTCTATGTATATGGAGAATCATTACTCAGAAATACCCACAGAAAATATAGTGAGTACTTAAGTTACTCCTTGGCTTTCTCTTATTTTACAAGACAAACAAATATAGCAATATATAATAATTACATTATATTATACATAGTAATATATATAATAATATAAATAAATATCAAAACATTCTCCCCTTTCCCACCTGACATCCTAGATTTAGCTTTTCTTCAGTAAAACATACACAGAACACTAAAAATTTTTTTTAAATAAGGATTTCTAGTGTGGATCATTTTGTCAAGTACCACGAAGGAAGTAAGTTGGTATTTTTTACCATATCAATATATACACAATTTTAATCCCTTGTGTGGGACTTCTGAAATACACCTACCTTTCAAAGTATAATATTCTGTATATACACTTTATATGCAAAAGAGCTAACTAGAATTCCCCAACTTGTTATACTTAACATGATCATTTTCTAACTTAATCATTAAGTTTGAATATCTTTTTTAGTTTTTTCCTCTCAGGTGTAATGTAACTGACCACTTTTTTAGCCCCTAGGTTAGGTAGTTCACACAGAGGGAAAGGAATGGATTTGTGGGACTCCATTCTGACATATGACATGTATAACAGTCAAAAGCAGTGTCCCTTCTAAAACTCAAATCAGTATACCTTTTTAAGAGGGCTTATTTGAAAGTAGGATTGTGGGTGAGTGTATTTATGTGGTAGCCTCCATAAGAACTATGTGATCCCTTCCTTGTATGTCAGATCAGAACAGATGGGAATATAATTCAGCAACATGCTTAATGTTCTCAATTACAGTGTCCATATAGCACCCATACAACATATTGCATCATATATTTATTTTGTGTGTATCACTCCACCTATACTCACCTCTTATAAAAATATTTTCATATATATAATGGATAGAATTCTGTGTATCTCAATATATGTCATTATATATATAATTCTAGAAAGTATCCATGTTTTTTCCAGCTTTATTAACTAAAACAACTGCCCCTTCCCCTTTTTTAAGACTCCCAAGATTTTTCCCCTAATTTTTTCTATAAGTGCATCCACCGAATTTAAAGAGATGGTATAACTATATAAACTAGAAGGGACCATTGCCTAAGATCTACACTTGGTATTAAGTAGGAATCCACCCAAGGGGTACCACTGAGCAGCCTTGGGATGATCTCTTTTCTTCCCAGGCTTGCTCTACCCAAGTGCCAAGATGCCTAAAATTCACAATCACACAGTATGCCCTACCTATCTTCCATTGAATTTTACCATTTCAGGGCACGAGAGCCCAGCTTCCAACTTCTAGAGACGATCTCATTGAGCTCTTTCTTTGGCCATCTCAGCCTGCTATACTGCTTATACACGTGGTAGGTAGAACTCTGAAAGGAAATTACCACCCCTGGGAGCAACCAATAAATAACAGGAGTTAGTGTATAAATACACCAGCTCCCTTTTCCCTTAGGTGGGATAACAGTGAAGTGTGTGTTCTCCATTCTTCCCTGAATTTTGCTATTTAAATCAAGCTTCTGTTGCCCACAGTGTCAACTTGCTTGCTAATATACTCTTTCTTAGCACCTTCCCTTCCCTACTTTGTTTCCCCCACACTTTTTCTAGTTCCTGGGATCACCCACACATAAATTACTTTTACTTGGATACATATCTCAGGGTCTATTTCTGAGAGAACCCAAATATAGACAATGTGGTCATTCATTTGGGATAGCATCAATATTGCTAAGAGGTCTTCTCGTAAATGAAGAATCTTAGATTTGCATGTGAGGGGGTAGATGGTGGAGTGAATTTGGAACACAGAATCTTCCTGCTCCAATATCTACCCAAAGGAGCAAAAAGTAGTGAAAACCAGCAAAATGCTCACCAGGGATAGTCAAACATAGAAAACGGTATAACCTCAAGCTATAAACTTCAAAAAATATCATTTGAGAAGAGGAGGAAATGTATTTTGATGTACCTCAATGCTACTTTCAGCTAGACCCTGAACATCAGAATGAGCAGAAAGAAGTAAAGAAAATGTTTAGAATTTTCCCTGAATACCTCACGGTTTGGAAACAAACAAAAGGTGTGCTTAGGCATCTTGGGTTGAGTCAGGAAAGTAATTTCGAGAATAGAAGCCCTATCACTATAAGACTTCAGTCTTATTTGAGGCAGGAAAAACTGCCCAGGCTCAATATTTTAGAGAGAGGGCTTCAAGATAGTAAGATATATTCCCAACTTGGTGAAGTGAACTCTGATGAGGGACATTTAACAAAATCTCAGGTGAAGAGCTAAGTCCTTGATTCTCTGAGAGAAAGTCCATCAGAAGAAGAATGTAGCAGGAGGGGAAGAATGAAGGGGGGGAAATCGGAGGGGTAGACGAACCATGAGAGATGATGGACTCTGAAAAACAAACTGAGGGTTCTAGAGGGGAGGGGGGTGGGAGGATGGGTTAGCCTGGTGATGGGTATTGAGGAGGGCACGTTCTGCATGGAGCACTGGGTGTCATGCACAAACAATGAATCATGGAACACTATATCTAAAACTAATGATGTAATGTATGGGGATTAACATAACAATAAAAAAAATAAAAATAAAAAAAAGAATAATCCCTCCTTCAAAGTACTTTGGATATAGACAACAGGATAGGACATTAAGCTGTTAGTAGGAGAAAAAACAGGCCTCAGATAAAATAGGAAGGGGTCAATAAGATTTATCCAACATCTGTCTGTGCAAAAAGAAGACATCCATATGGCTTCACATATTAAGCTAGAATAGATGAATGAATAAATGAATGAATGAATGAATAATTTAAAAAAAACATGAAAGGACTTCCATTTTCAATAATGACAAACTAATTCTTTTAGACGAGACCTGCTGAAATCAACTTCATATGCAGGATAAAACACTAAAACATCTTAAAAGCATTGAAGAACTGATGAGAAATCAAGGATCTGATCAAACTAAAGAGACTTCCAGAACTCTGAAAGGAATATGGAGTGCAAGAGCCCCTCTTTAGCCCACTGGCTAAAGTGAGTGAGGATATTTGCCAAATTCATGAATTTGGATTTTGGTTTTGACAGCTTTGCTATATGTGAGGTGGGAGAGGTATCAGTATGCCCACTGTCCATCCAGGGTAATGAATCTAGTAAGAGACCTCTCCACATTAAGCCAGGATCTCAAAAGACTACATGTTAAAGAACATTAAAAAGTAAGTAAGACATGCAAAAGAGAGATGGAATACTCATCTGGAAGAAAATACAACCCAAGGAAAAACAAAATTTCTTTTTGAGTACTACATGCTGTAGAATAGTTTAATATGTCACAAATTTACTAAAATAGTCACTAAATGGTAGGCTATTAAAGTAGCAAAAGGATATAAGAAAAAGAGATTGTGGAGCTTTGGAGACAAACAGAGGATCAAAACATCATTATATAATGAATAAATAAATGAACATAAGTAGAATATAATAACATGACCGAAAATAGAATTCATGGCATAGGGGAAAGGCTTGAGATAATCTTAGTAAATGAAAAGGAAAGGGGAAAAAGAAAAAATAATCAATGGCCCTGGTGCAGAGAATACAACAGATGGTATAAAAATATCAGATATATCAGGGGGGAAAAGTACCTTAAAAAAGGAAGAAATAGATCTATCAATCTAAGGACACAGTATATATATATTTTTAAAGATTTTATTTATTTATTTGACAGAGAGAGACACAGCGAGAGAGGGAACACAAGCAGGGGGAGTAGGAAAGAGAGAAACAGGCTTCCCACGGAGCAGAGAGCCCGATGCGGGGCTCGATCCCAGGACCCTGGGATCATGACCTGAGCCGAAGGCAGACACTTAACGACTGAGCCACCCAGGCGTCCCAGGACACAGTATATTCTAAGAAAAACTGATACTGATTAGTTGATGCTAGACATATTCTGGTTTAGTTGCTGAGTTTAAAGGATAAAAAGAAAAGTTTTTTAGGTATTCAGGTAGAAAAATCAAGTTCTCTATAAACAGAAAAATTAGATGAGCCTCAGTCTTCTCCATAGCATTAACTGCAGGAGACAAGGAAGCAATATTTACAAGATGCTAAAGGAAAAAAGTATGCTCTGTAGAATATCATATCCATTCAAGTTGATGTTCACATACAAACACAACATTGAGATATTCTCAAATATGAAGGAACTCAGAGTATGGAATCCACGAGTCTATATGCCGATCAAACAATATGTGAATGACAATTTTGTGATTAAAAGACAGTACCCAATGCCAGAAGATGATGAACAAAGGCCTACAAAGTTCTGAGGAAAGAAAGCATGATCTGAAAATTTTATCACCAGCTAAAGTGTCCTTTTAATTATTCATTTATTCATTTTTATTTTACTTCCTATGCCTTCATACTACACCTTGAATATAAAGGCAACAAACATTCTCAAGCATGCAAGAACTTAAAATGTGGCATTTAAATATCTTCTAAAAGTCTACTTAAAGATAAAGTTCCTCCAACTAAAAAAAGAAATATAATTTAATAATGTAAGAACACAGATCTAAAAACTTGAATTGAGCATTGAATTGTTATTTGAATATAGATGTATAAAAATATGACAAAATTAAAGTGTTATTCATGGTTCAGAACAAGATGACAAAATGTCACCACTATGACAAAGTAAAGCAGTAACCAGTAAATACCAGGAAACAGGAAGGAAATTGGGCGGTTGTGTGCTATTTTTCTCATCTATTAAGCAGGGAGTCAACCACTATTATATAATACTGAAACATGAAAAAAGAATAAGGAATGTAGACAAAGCTTTTTCCTAATCTTTTTTCTTAATCATAGATAGATCAATTAGGAAGTATATTCTAATGAAAAATATCCTCCCCCACTAAGGATCCAAAATTCCTTCAGTTTCACCTTTAAACTTTTTCTGTTAAATTTTGATATAATAATTTAGTATCCCCCAAAATAATTTGGTACCATTACACTTAGTAGTTGTTATTTTTGTCATACACAATGCCTCTTTAAAAATCTCAGTTTTTTCTCAGCCTCTGAGCCTTTCACGGTCTCTGTCTCTCTCACTTTTCTTTTTTCTATGTACATGGTAAACAAATTCTTGGGGAAATGTTCACCAGGTAAGAAAGATGACTGGTTTTAAGTGGTGAGATTTTTTTTTGAAATTCTGCTTTCTTTTTTGTACTTCACTATTTTTAATTTTATAATGTGAACATATACAATTTTTGCAAAAATAGTAGTCATTACTCTATAAAAGAAAAATACAGGCTTCTACCACCTTGTTATCAATGTATTTATGATTTTGTACATGGCAGAAAAGGAAAGTAGACGCTGGAAGATACTAAGAGCCCAGATTGGGAAATTGGGGCATAAAGAAAGGGGGAGAAAATCATCATAGAAGCATCACATCATTTTTATTTTTTTTGTATTTTTCCCTATGGTTTCAAATTAAAGTAGCTGTCATTTCAACTTTACTACATTGTTTATTCTGCTATTTTATTTAGAAGATCTAGCCTCTTAGGAAGTGGATGCTCCTTTTCTCTTAATGGTTTACCAGATCCCTAATTCTGACTCTCTCAGATATTTTTTTTTTTTTTAAGGTTTTATTTATTTATTTGACAGAGAGAGACACAGCGAGAGAGGGAACACAAGCAGGGGGAGAGGGAGAGGGAGAAGCAGGCTTCCCGCCAAGCAGGGAGCCCAATGTGGGGCTCGATCCCAGGACCCTGGGATCATGACCTGAGCCGAAGGCAGACGCTTAACGACTGAGCCACCCAGGCGCCCCTCTCTCAGATATTTTAATCCTCAGGGTTTCCTGAGCATGTCAAAGGCGGACTCACCAATGCCTGCATACATTTGCAGATTAACAGCTTCTTCCATTAGCAAATTGGAAATTCTTTCCCTCATCCCTTTTATAGTGGGAGCCTTTTTCTCTTAGTAGTACTATGATTCCCATTTCTGCATCTTCCTTTATTAATCCAGTCTGTAGAGCATTTCCATTTTTCTTGGATGCTTCAGCCTTCTGTTGAGTTAATGAGTGTTAAATGGAATGGTTTATTTGAGGGAACAAAGACTACCTCCTACAACTAATGGGGACACTGATTCTCAAGACAGAAGCCAGACATTGGTAGGTAACAATACATGTGCCATTCTTTATGCTCCCCTAAGTCACGGAGTTCCCTTGAGGTCACAGAGTAGATACCCGAGTAATAATGTTCGCACAGTGGGGGGTGGGGGAGATGAGACCAGGAGAGAGGTGGCAACTTCTGTCTTAGGGATCTGAAATGGATCCTCCAGAATACGATCCAAATTTTCAACATAAACATTCTAGATCCACTAGGATACACTAGACCTTGATAAGTGGAAGGAGGCACACCACAGCCATCACAAAATACTTTAGACCTGAAGACAACTAGGAGTTGAAAACCCCTACCACGCAATTCCTTTAGGCTACTTATTTAAACTCAGTTGACTGTTAGTTGTACCAAATAATAAAAACATAACCCCCCTTGTATTTTGCAAAATCTGTGTCTGCTTTTGAATACAGTACCTAACAGCATCTAGTCACTGCATTAAATATCCTATTAATAATGAGTAGCATCTCTATTTCTGATTACAAAATGAACATATTGAGGCATTCTTATTTGAGGAAGCATCTGTATTTTTGTTCTTTTTTTTTAATTTTATTTTATTATGTTATGTTAATCACCATACATTACATCATTAGTTTTTGAAGTAGTGTTCCATGATTCATTGTTTGCATATAACACCCAGTGCTCCATTCATGTATTTTTGTTCTAATGAACAATTAGCTTAGCTGCAATATGCAGTCTGGATGTTTTAAGCATTCTCTAAATTATTATTACTCTTTGGTTAAGATTTTTGATTCCCTTAGTATTTTTCTGTGACTAAGATGATCCCAGGTGGAAGATCCAATGGGTTTTGGCTATAAAAGCAATTTTTAAAAAAAAGTTTGCAACTTTAAAACAGATCTAAATCCAAGAGAAAAATGACAATTTTATATATATGACATATGTGAGGACATTTTGATCATATTTTAGGAGAGAACTCTTTCATATGACAAACCCAACACCTTCATTTAAAAGCCAAACTCTGCTTGAAAAATATCAAAGATTTCATTTAAGTTGCCATGGGCAAACAGAGTTATGTACAAATCAGAATCATTTGGAGAGATGGGGGGGGGTGGTGCACGCTGTATTTAACTTTCAAAACGCAGTGAGTAGAATGAGCTCAACTCTACACAAAGAGTTCAGAGTTTCTGGGATAAACACATGGGAATCAGAGTTGGCGTAAAAGGTAGAAAAAGGAAACTGAAGATTACAAAATTCAGTCACATTTCAAAATTTTCTGCTACAATAATTCACTTTATATAGAATTAATGTGGCTGATTGAACGTTTGTGCTGTAATTTACTTATGATTAACATTTTATGGTGAACAGATTTCACCATCTCCTTCATGCTGTGAACTCTAAGCCATAGGTCAAAAATAGAAATGAAACAGATAAGCACAAACTATTCTCACTGAAATATTAATGAGATTTTAATTTACTGCTTTAAAAATACATCTTTCATCAACATCTGTATATAAAAATCAGTATTTTATTTAAATTTTTTAATCACATTAAAAATATAATGAACTCTTCTAGCTGGCAGAAAGACACCAAAGAGTCTAATTCACACAGGAAATCCTAGGTACGTAAAACATTTTTCCAACCTCCTCAGATGCCAGAAATACGGTCACATGAAGACACAGCCATTGAATCCAACATAGCCAAGAATCTCTTCTTATTTAACCAGCCCTGAGCCTGAAACACTGTAGAGCAGAGACAGCAGCATCCCCACTGCACCTTATCCGAATTCTTGACCCACAGAATCCATGGGAGTCATAAACTCATTGTCGTTTACCACCTCTGCTTTTTGGGGTGGTTTGTAAGGCAACAAAAGATACCTGGACAATCCTAAGAGGCTTTAATATGCAACCATGCCTTTGGCACCATCTCAGATCCCTGTTACTTTTATTCTAGAGAAAAAAATCCAGACAACCCTAAACAACCAGAAACTGTTTTACAGATGATATAAAGATGGCGTGTTCTTTGAAGCAAACAGCAGACAATAAAACTAGTCTGATGACAATCCCAAGGGAATATCTTATGAAGATTTCACATGTGTTGAGACCATTAGACCTACCAAATACAGCCATTTCTCCAGAAATTTTACTCAGGTTAGTTAGGAAATACCAAGGGTCTTTCACCTTACTCACACAGCCAAATTTCTCAGAAGAGCCAAACCACATGTTCTCAATTTCTTCACCTTCTATTCATTCCTCAACCTACTCAAACCCTTCATAATTCCTATTTCTTTTTCCAAGTTAGAAAGTCATCCCCCAGAAAGAGGTTGTGTGGCTAAGGAAGAGGAGTGAGAAGTGACTACACACACACAGGAAAAGATATATACAGTTTGCATAAGTAACATCCCATCCTTTCAGTCACAAATCTTCTATAATGTTATGCAAATATTCAAGATTTTTCCATCATTTATAATAACAGTGTTGGGAAAGCGGGAATATTAGAACATAAAGCAGTAAAAAAAACTCCTATAGCAAACTAACCTGGGCCTTGATTTATCTTTGCCAAGGTCAGACCAAATGAGAATTAGACCTTTGATGCCAAGAACATGCTACTTATTGTTTAAATGATTTAGAAATGGAAGCATATCGTTAACAAATTCTGACTTGACTGCCTTTTAGAAATCATTATGGCTTTGTCTGGTGCCCATCACAGATGGAGCAGCTTGGAGAATTACAGCATGGCCTATTGATAGGAACCAAGATCTGCTAAGGCCTGATTTTCACATCAGCCAACACTTGCTTTTACAACAAAGGTGAACACATTTAGTCCATAAAAACAGCTCCTTTGATCTGAGACGTCCAAATGCTTCCCAGAGACCTTATATTTGTATTTTTAGGGGTGAATTTCTTGGGGAGGATGGAAAAAATAATTCTTCTATTTCACTTACACAGCATAGGAATATGCAGACCAAGGGGTGGACATACAGACTCAGAGGACTGCAAAAATGGAACATACATGATGGTTCCACATGGTCATCCTCTGACTCCATATTGGCTTTCGTTGTCCTATCAACTCAACAGCATTCCATGGAAAGAAAGGTGACAGTGAAGAGAGAGCTAGGACATCCATGAGGAAGCCAGTAAAACCACACAATTCAATGAAGACATTTCATTCCCTTTACTTTCTAACAAGCTCCAACCCATTCAAAGCACTTATTAGAATTTCAAATGAAAAGCTGAATACTACGAGCATTGTAAATCAGCTACAAACAGCTTTTAAAACTGTGTCAGGAGAAAATACACATGTAATTTTCTCCTTTTTTTTAATATTGCTTTTTTCTTTTTGCCCTCAAAGCGTTTGTTTGTTAAGAAGCAGGTACCAATTTATTTTTACAGAGGGAATATGTTTGATTTGGGGATGAGTGAGGAGGCACAACTAGAGAGATCCTTTAACCTAGGTTGGTAGGAGCTTCCAACATTATTTCCACTTGTGGTACATGCCCTAGCATCTGGGCAATGGGTGCCCTTTCCCAAACAATGCAGTGTTTATTTTTTTATTCTTTAGAATTCTTAGAATCTGAAGCAGAAATATCACTTACCTGGGGAAAATTGCTAGTCAGACTTCTCCAGTCTAGGAAACCGTACTTGCTGACTTTGAACAGTCCAGAAAAGATCAGGGTGCTAGAAGAGCCCTCCCATCGATGCGGGACGTGTAGGAGGGGGCAGAGTTCTTCTCAAGAGTCAGAAGCCTGCTGCCTCTTTTGCTAGGATATCCTGTAGCCTCCCATATGTTCATTTCCCTGAGAATCTGGCAGGGTCATGAGACAGGGACACTTTAGAATTGCTCCTCATTTCCCTTTTCAAGTCCCTGGAAAGAGAAGAAAATAAAGCTTTCTCAATTTGTTGAGTTCTTTTTTTTTTTTTTTTTAAGATTTTATTTATTTACTTGACAGAGAGAGACACAGTGAGAGAGGGAACACAAGCAGTGGGAGTGGGAGAGGGAGAAGCAGGCTTCCCGTGGAGCAGGGAGCCCGATGTGGGGCTCGATCCCAGGACCCTGAGATCATGACCTGAGCCGAAGGCAGATGGTTAACGACTGAGCCACACAGGCGCCCCTCAATTTGTTGAGTTCTTAAAGTAGCTAGAGACTGGGATCAATTTCCAAATTAAAAAGATTCCTTCCTTCCTTCCTTCCTTCCTTCCTTCCTTCCTTCCTTCCTCCCATCCTCCTTCCTTCCTTCCTTCTTCCTTCCCTTCTTCCCTCCCTCCCTCCCTTCCTTCCTTCCTTCCTTCCTTCTGCAACACAGGAAAGCCCATGTAGTTACAGAGGTCACCTTCCACACCACACAAAGCAAAAAGATAAACACAAACCAAAGTGTCCCTGGGGCTATATCCTCTAGAAAATATCCACAACAATTGAATCTCTTGGGCAAATGTTACTTTCTTGACACAGAACACTTACTGCTAAAAACTGTGAAAACATAGGACAATATGTTCTGATACAAAAGACCACAGCCAACTGTCCATGGTAAAAAAAAAAAAACAGGTGCCACTCAAAAATCACAAGTTTTCATCTCTTCTCTTTCGGTTCTAAAAGTAGTTGCCTTGACATCAAAATGAAAATTACAACCTTGAAATGAATGAGGAGCTACTCCAAGGCCTGGAGAATGGGATCCAGATGTCATCCTATGTTCTATCTGGATGGAAAGATGGAATCAAGCTGCATTTGATAATTTATTTATTTAACAAAAAACTACTAACCATCAACTACTGAAAACCATATGCACCCACTTTAGGTATTGGTAATTCTCTGCCTACCTCTCTCTCAAATTTTGTAATCACCTTTCAGGCTAAAGTACTTGAATGGTCAGTCAGAGTGTTGCCCCATAAGTTCCCTTCAGTATGGTGTAATGTAAGGATCCTGGGCTCTAGGATCAGACACACTAGAGATAACATTCAGAAGGGAAGAAGTCCACTGACTTCTTTGGGTTAGAAATGAAGGGGGACCACCACATATGGAGAGTGGCTTGTGTTTTTGAGTAGACTGGAAGACCCACTTCTCTCCCTTTTCTGTACCTTCCCCACCCCCCATAGCCAATATGGTTGGAGGATTTTTATTGAGGAAACAGACAGTTTTCTTCCATGGGGTAGCATTTCCCTTGAAACGAGCCTGGTGGGTCAAGAGGTAATGATGAGACACCTCCAGCAGGAGTATAAATCCTGGTCATCAAATATGGAGGCCATGAGATCTGGCCTTCCTTTCATAGAACGTTGCTCCCACCAGTAGCAGCCCTGAAGCACCTGGCTTTGATTGCACTGTGGAAGCTGGAAAGTTTCTTTCCATGTGGATCTGCTCCTTATTAGCAGAATGACCTTGCAGGAGCTACATAACCTCTCTGAACCTCATTCAGTCACCTATAAAATGAGAGAGTAATACCTGCTTCCTGGTGATGCCTAAAAGAGATAGTGCACGGAAGGTTCTTTGCACACAACCTAGCTCAGGACATGTTAGCCTGGTTGGAGTTGCATTCCATTACAGCTTCCTTCTAAGACTGACACTACCTGAAAAAGACACTTCCTTCTAAGACTGATGATACCCGAGCTTGAGCTCAGTTGTTGGAAAAGTCCTTCGGTCACGTTCTATGTGCTGGTGTCACAGAAAGTTATCTGAACCATTTTGGCCCACATCATCACAACCCTCATCCCCAGTAGTTACCTACTTTGGTAATAGCTGTTGGTTTTCCTTTTTCTGTCCCCTCTTTAGTCAACTAAAAAATTTATCCTTAAGAAACTCTCTCTCCTTCCCTCTTTCAAACTTCCTTTTCTTTCTTATTATTCCCCCCCTTTCTTCTTTTCTCTTCCTTTTAAACATAATTTTCAGCCCCACAGTGGTTACCTGCTGCCTAAGACACCCAAGTAAAATCCTTATACCTGAGCTTTGAGCTTCTCTGACTCTCTTGTTTTTTTGTCCTTATACTCATCACCTCCCTCTCCCTACTGTAGTTCACCTCTCCATGTTTCTTGCCCCAACCTTTATCCCCCAATCTTTTGTATACTTTTCCTTCTTGATAAAAACCACTCAGCCATTGAAAGACATCTAGGTTGTTTCCAGCTTTTTGTTATTACAAATAAAGTTGTTATAAATATTCACGTACAGGTTCTTGCAGGGTATATAGCTTTTCGTTTCTCTGGTGTAAATGTCCAGGAGTACAACTGCTGGGTTGTATAGTTACATGTTCAGTTTTTAAGAAACTCCCAAACTCTTCACTAGAACAGTTGTATCATTTTGCCTTCCCACTAACAACGTAGGAGTGATTTGATTTCTCTGCATCCCTACCAGTATTTGGTATTGTCACTATTTTTTTTTAATTTTATCCCATCTAATAGGTGTGAAATGATATCTCATTGTGGTTTTAATTTGTATTTTTCAAATAGCTAATGATGTTGAACATCTTTCCATGGGCTTATTTGCTACTTGTATGTCATCTTTGGTGAAATGACTCTTCATGTCATTTGCCACGTTTTAATTGGATCGTTTGCTTTTTCTTACCGTTGAGTTTTAGAAGTTTTTATATAGTCTAGAAACTAGTCCTTTGTTGGATACGAGGTTTGCAAATATTTTCTTCCACTCTGTAGCTTATAATCTCATCCTAAAAAGATCTTTCACATAGCAAGAGTTTTTAATTTTGTTGAATGAATTTATCAAGTTTTCCTTATATAGATTGTGCTTTTGCTGTCAACACTAAGAAATCTTTCCTAGCCCTAGAACCTAAAGACTTTTTCCTATTTTTTCTAAAAGTTTTTATAATTTTATGATTTAGATTTAACTCTGCAATCCACTTTGAATTAATTTTTATTTTGTAAACTTAGGTTGAAGTTTATTTTTGTTTGTCCATTGATGTCCAATTGCACTAGCAACATTTGCTGCAAGGCCATCTTTCCTCCATTGAATTGCTTTGTATCTTTGTCAAAAATCATTTCAGCATATTTGTGTGGGTCTATTTCTGGGTTCTCTATTCTTCTCTACTGATGTGTGTGACAATACTGCACAGCATGGATTACTGTAGGCAGATAAGAAGTCTTTATATTGGGTAGATTGATTTCCTGCCACATATTTATTCTTTTTTCAAAACAGTTTTAGCTATTCTAGTGTCTTTGAATTTCCATATAAATTTTTGAATAATTTTGTGCATATTCACAAAAATATCTTGCTGGAATTTTTATAGGAATTACACTGAGGTATATACCAATTCAAGGAAAATTGACATCTTTACCATGTTGAATATTCCAAACCATGAACATAGTACTTCTCTCCATTTATTTAGGTCTTCTTTGATTTCTCTTATCAGCATTTGTAGTTTTCAACATACAAGATATACATGTTTTGTTAGATTTATACCTAAGCCTTCATTTTTTAAGCTATTATAAATAGTATTGTATTTTTAATTTTTATTTTCATGTGTTCATTGCTAGCCTATAGAAATATAGTTGGTTCTTGTATGTGTATCTTCTGTTCTGTGACTTTACTAAACTTGCTATTCATTCTAGAAGGTTTTATTATTAATTTTTGTAGAGTCCTAAGGATTTTCTATGTTGACAGTCATGTGTTATGCAAGTGAAGATCATTTTATTTCTTCCTTTTCAATTTGTGTGCCTTTGATTTCCTCCGTTGGCCTTATTGCACTGAGTAGAACTTGCAGCACTGTGTGGAACAGGAATGGTGAGAGTAGTCATCCTTGCCTTATTCCTGATCTTTGGGGGAAAGCATTCAGTCTTTTCATTAAGTATAATGTTTGCAGGGTGCCTGAGTGGCTCAGTTGGTTAAGCGTCTGACTCTTGATCTCAGCTCTGGTCTCAATTTCAGGGTCATGAGTTCAAGCCCCGCATTGGGCTCCACGCTGGGTGTGGAACTTACTTAAAAAAAAGTATAATGTTTGCTGTAGGGTTTTTGTAGATGCTCTTTATAAAGTTGAGCAAGTCCCTCTCTATTCCTATTTTTCTGAGAATTTTTATCATGAATCGGTATTGCATTATGTCAAATGTTTTCTCTGTATCAATTGATACAATCATGCAATCTTTCTCTAGCCTGTTAATATGGTGGATTATATTGTTTGATTTTTGAATATGTAAACAGCTTTGCAGTGCTGGAATAAACCCTGTTTGGTTATGGTATAAAATTCTCTTTGTATGTTGCTGGAATGTATTTGCTAACATTTTGTTAAAGATTTTTGCATCTATGTTCATGAGGTATATTGGTCCATAGTTTTCCTTTTTTTTTTTTTTTTTTTTTGGTACTGTCTTAGTCTGGTGTTGGTATCAGGATACTATTAACTTCACAAGATGAATTGGGAGGTATTTTTTCTCTTCTTTCTGGATTAAATTATGTAGAATTGCTGTTAATTCCTTAAGCACTTGGTAGAATTCTGCAGTGAAACCACCAGGTCTAATTTTTCTCTGTTCCTCTAACTCTCCTTCCAGATCTTACTTCCTCAGCTTCTTCCACAAGTGTGCAACTTCTAATGCCTATAATAAATTCTTTATTTCCTTATCTACTCTTATCTACTTCCTTGATTGAATCCTGCTATCTTAAGTGATCTGATATTAAACTGAAATAATGATAATAACAGTTAATAGCTCCTGAGCATTTAAAATATGCCAAGTACCCGCTATGCACTTTACATGTGTTGTTTCACATAAACAACCCCATAGGGAAGGTTATATTGTCATTCCAATTTTACAGAAAAGGAAACTGAAATACAGAGAAGTCAGCTGTAAACAAACCCACAGTAAGGATCTGAAGCAGGACAGAAATCAAACTCTTCGCCACGTGACTCAACTGAAGTTCCTTTTCTTGGCACATAATGTCTCTTTCAGAAGACCGGGGCATGTGGTACTGATAGAAAGCATGTATTTGAGTCTCAGTCACAATCCTGGCTTCTGGAATAACCTGTGCTTTTCATCTTGTTTACCTTCTCCTCATACCCACTGCTTTTTCTATTTTCCTTCTTTTCTCTGCCCATGGAGAATTTTCCCTCTGGATTTTCCCCATCTAAATGGCCCCCCACCTCCCTAGCACCTTCTGTAGAGTTGGAAAGGAAGCAATACCAAGTGATGTATCTCCTTTCAGATTCACCGGGCCCCACATAAGTAAAGCACAGGCAGAAGAAGAGGGGTAGGCACTGGTTGGTGAGGCGGCAGGATGGACGCAGCAGAACGTTGAACAGAATGCGCACCCGTTAGAGCGAGAACAAGTGGGGATCTATCGGGATGAGTTGACATAAGCCTGCACAGTTACTCTGAGAAATCACCTCTCTTGTTCTGGCTTTTTCTTTGCCCACTTTGGGGTCAGTCCAGTTTTTAATTAAAATGTCTACCCTGCCTTAAGAAACCGTATTAATTCACTAAAATAAACAATATTTTGGATGCAGAAATGAACATGTAGGCAGATGCAGCCTGGATCCATTCTATTCTGGCGTGTGTGTGTGTATTTTTTTTTCTTTTTCCCTGAGTGCCTTTGCTTGGTAAAAGCCAACAAATATCATTGAGAATTATTACTAATTTTTTGAACAGCCCTGAAGAATTAAAGAGAGAGAGGAAGAGAGAAGGAATAAGAGGAAGAGAGAGAGAAAGAGAGAGGTTAAGCTCAAAGGCAGAGAGAGCGAAATGGACCAGATTATACAAAATTAAAAAGCAAAAGGAGCAGACAATTTGTGCCGAGTGATTGCAAGCAATTACAGTCCGGCTTTTCTGGAGGGAAGATGGGGGGAGGGGGTTATTTCAGCTTAAAAGGAGACTTTATTCATTCCTGATCAGCTTCTCCTACCATTCTCTCTTTTATTCTTGGATATCAATTTAAGAGAAAAAAAAAAATCAGCTTTCAGATGTTCCATGTCCACCCCTGCGAATCCACCCCTGGGCAGACAGTGAGAATTTAAGCTTCCAATCGGTTCTTTCTATAGCCCTGAAAACCAAATTGTTCATAAAGAATAAAATAAGGAGGGGTGGGGGGGGCGAAACACAACAAGAGCATGTGTTTCTTTTAGAGGAGAGCTTCAATTTTACTATAATTGTCTAAAGACGGAGCTGCTTTGATCTGAAGAATTATTATTGTGCCTCAAATGCCGGCTGCTAATGTCACAGCTGTGCTGGGGCTTGGTCACGCTAAGGGGCTTGGGGACTAACTTAGTCCCTGACCTGCCTCTGGGTCGTGCTCTCCTTGTCTTTCCTTTGTCCGCATGGGAAAGTTCGCTGTCCCGGTGTGTCCCGGTGTGTCCCCCACAGTGCTGTTGGTTTTATTCAGGTTCTTGGGGAGGTGGGAACATACCGGTGGTGAACATACAGGGTGCTGCTGAGGCTGAGCCAGAGTGGGGGGGCTCTTGCCTTCCTAGGGGCAGGCGGGGCTGGATGGGAACATGCGAGAGGGCTGCTGTGGCCACCAGCTCGGGGGACCCAGCTGCGCGTGCGTGGTCTCCCAGTACACGCGGGAGCGGTGCGGAGAGAGTTCCAGCGCTTGCAAGAAACACGGACAACTACTGACTGCAGTTCTCTGATTTCAATTCTCCGGGTTAATAGTTATTTTCTCTCTTCTCGGCTTATGCTGCACTGAAGCAAAGGGCAGCTCAGGAAGCAGGATTAAGTAATTTTCTTTCAGAAGAAGGAAGCTAACAACTATATTTAGGGTCTGAGAGTCGAGGATCTTCAGGGCTCCGGTTTTCCTTGCCGCAGGTCGGGGGACAGAACGAGAGGGCCTCCTCTCCCGCCTGGCTCCCCTTGGTGGCTAGGCAGGTCCAGCTCAGGGCTGCTGGATCAGGGGCTGCCGGCATGGCCCTGTCTACTCCTCGCCTCTCTTCCGCCCATCTGGGAAGCCATTTTGCCCGTCTCCTCCAGGTTCCCCTGTCTCCTCGGAGGCTTCAGTGGGGACGGCACCAGAGCAGGGTCCTGCTCATCTGTTTCTCTCTGGCTCCCCACTGCCAACCACACTGTCCAGACTTTATAACTTGGCATTCAAGGCTCCACAGATGAGCTGCCTGCAGACCTTCCTCCAGCCATTACCCTTAGCCCTGCAACCACGGGTGATGAGCTTCCCAACTATTCTAGACAGCTCCAGCAAATTCCCACCTCTGGGCCTTTGCTTTGACTTGCCTCCTACCTGGAATACAACCTGTCCCTTCTCTGAGTCCTCCTCCCCTTTCTTCGCCCCACTTCTAGGCTGATGTGCAGATGAGATGGATAAGAAAATTATTCCAAATGGACTGTGAAACCTAGTTTAGGGAGAGGAGCTAAAGACATGGCCTGGAGTAAGTCTGGGGGCTGTGACAAGAAGAAGAAGATGCATTGGGAGGAAGACACCGCCCCCTAGCCTGTAGGCCAGTGTTTCTCAAACTGGAAGAATGCACACAGCCCTTGGAAAGAAAATGTAGTAAAACACAAGAATATTCATGAACCTTTGGGGTCCAAAGATTCTAGCTTGAAAAACATTGCCTTGAGAAACAAACAAAAACCCTGCAAGATGAAAATATAAACATAGAGGTGCCTGGGTGGCTCAGTTGTTAAGCAACTGCCTTCGGCTCAGGTCATGATCCTGGAGTCCCGGGATCGAGTCCCGCATCGGGCTCCCTGCTCAGCGGAGTCTGCTTCTCCCTCTGACCCTCCCCCCTCTCATGCTCTCTGTCTCCCATTCTCTCTCTCAGATAAATAAATAAAACCTTTAAAATATATATACATATATAAACATAAATGTATCCCTACAAGGCAGTAGACCCAAACTCCCCATAAAAATCATCCTTTCCAACCTGAGCTTCCCTGATACAAACATACTAGAAGATTTTCATTAGCTGTGCAAACATGGGCCAGTTACTTAACTTCTCTGTGCCTCTTCATCTATAAAAGGAAGACAAATAAAAGTACCTACCCTGAAGTGTTACAGCAAGGATAAAATGAGGTAATATGCATGCATGCAAAGTGCTTGGCACATTGTGAGCGCTCAACCAGCGGCAACCGTAATCAAACCAATCCCTCTAGGTACCTATCTTGTTGCCAGAAAATTCTGAGAGCAAATCCTGAATTCTTCATTCCCTCTTCAGCTCCAGGAGGTCTGATATTCTGGGGTTTCCAGAGAGTGAGAGAGAGGGCAATTAGGAGACTGAGGCTCCAATGAAGACCGAGTTGTGGGGCGCCTGGGTGGCGCAGTCGGTGAAGCGTCCAGCTCTCAGTTTTGCCTCAGGTCATGATCTGGGGGTTGTGAGGTCGGGCTCCACGCTCAGTGGGCAGTCTGCTGGAGATTCTCTCTCTTCTCACCCTCTGCCCCTCCCACTGTTCACACTCTCTCAAATAAATAAATAAATAAATAAATAAATAAATAAATAAATCTTTTAAAAAAAGACTGAGTTGCAACCACAGGAAGCACTAAGATAGGAAACACAGAGCAAAACCTGAGCTTTGAGCCAAGGGGAGGTGAACCGATTTTCTAGAGTGACATGGACAGAACAGCTGGGCAGATGCCCTTCTAAGAAGGGGACAAAGCAAGGCAGGCCTCACTGCAGAGCTTATGGAGGAAGATCTAGTTGAAGAGAATGGAGAAGATTCTGACTAAGGAGGAATGATCTTTGTACCTCAAAAAGCCATGGAAGTAAATGGCAGGAGTCAGGCAAGAAGGGAGACCTAAAAAGCGCTCAAAGGAATCTAGAGAATAATCTTAGAGCAAATTTAAGAGTAGAGAGTGAGGAGGCAAGATATCTCCAGAACGACAACATCTCTGTCTTCCATTCACTGCCCCATAACTTCGGGTGTTTGAAAGAGTCAAGAGAAAGATCTCTGCAGATCTCTAAGTCCTAATTCTTGGCCCTGGAGCTCCTGCTCTCCTTCCCTGCAGGGAAATGGGCTTGAACAGAAACAAAAAAGCTGCAAAAATGAGCAAAATTTAAGGAAGAGGGAAGGAGTCAAGAGAAAGTGTACTGATGCATGCAACTTACTTTGAAATGCAATGAAAAAAAAAAGATGGACTAAAGGATGGGCAAAGGGACAAATAGATAAAACAAGTATGCTCCAATGTTCACAGGTGAATATAGATGGTGAGTGTATGGGCGTTAACGAAATGTTTTTTTCGACTTTATGTGTTTGCCAATTTTAATAATAAAAAATTGGGTGAAACTAGGTAACAATATCCAAGATAATCAATTCCTGTCTCAAAACAAGTTGTCCCCAAGGGAAGCTGGCACAATACTGAAAGGGTAGATTTTCTTCAACTGTCTCCCCTTGCCTTTCAGCCCCCCAGCGCTGTCCACACACTTTCCCGACATTGGACAACCTGCTAAGAATGTCGCTTGTAAAGACTGAAGCTATGAACCCATGCTATGGAACCCATATTTTGTTAGATCTTTCCCAATGAGTGATACAAGTCTTTAACATCCAAAGAAATAAATCTTAAGAAGTGGAATTTTGGCCAGGAGAGAAGAAACTATAGGTGGTATATCAATTGGGATTAGATTCAGTTGCAAATATCAGACAGGAAAAAAAAAAAAAAAGAAAACAACTGCAGTAAACAAGATGGAAGTTCATTTCACGATCACATACGTAGAGTCCAGATGCAAGTAGCCCATGACTCCGCACCTCAAACATTTCAAGAACCTTGTCTTTTCCAGCTCGCTGCTCCAAAACCCCTAAGATATAGATAGTCCCCCTCTTCAAGGTCCAAGGTGGCTGCATCCATACTCCAAACAGCAAGATGATGTCAGGAACAAAAAGAAGGAACACAAGAGCCTGTCCAAGCTATCTCTTAAGGAAGATTCCTGGAAATTGATATGCAAGCTTAGTCACATGTTCACACTTAGCTGCAAGGGAGATTGGGAAATGTAGTCCTAATTCTCAGCGGCATTGTGCCCAACAGAGAAATTATATTACTTTTTTTATAATTTTTTTTCATTTTTATTATGTTTTTAATTTTAATTCCAGTGTAGTCAACATATGGCGTTATATTAGTTTCAGGTGTACAATATAGTGATTCAACAATTCTATATGTTACTCAGTGCTCATCATAATAAGTGTACTCTTTAATCCCCTTAACCTATTTCACCCATTCCCTCCTCTCACCTCCCCTCTGGTAACCATCAGTTTGTTCTCTATAGTTAAGAGTCTATTTCTTGTTTTCTCTTTCTCTTTCTCTCTCTTTCCTTTTGCATTCATTTTGTTTCTTAAATTCCACATGAATGAAATCATATGGTATCTGTCTTTTTCTGTTGACTTATTTTGCTTAGCATTATACTCTCTAGCTCTATCCATGTTGTTTCAAATGGCAAGATTTCAGTCTTTTTCTGACTGAATACGATTCCATTGTTTGTATATACCACATCATCTTTATCCATTCACCCATCAGTGGACACGTGGGCTGCTTCCATCATATGGATATTGTAAATAATACTGCAATAAACATAGGGGGCCATATATCTTTTCAAAGTAGTATTTTTGTACTTTGGGGGTAAATACCCAGTCGTGTGATTACTGGATCCTAGGGTAGTTCTATTTTTAATTTTTTGAGAACCTCCACACTGTTTTCCAGAGTGTTGCTCCAGTGTGCATTCCCACCAACAGTGCACAAGGGGTCCTTTTCCTCCACATCCTCACCAACACTTGTTGTTTCTTGTGTTTTGATTTTAGACAGAGAAGTTATATTACTATGAAAAAAGGGAGAAAGCATTTGTGGGGACAGCTGTCTCTCTCAAAGGCAGGGAGAATGTCTCTCTAGAATGCTCCAATCACAAATCTATAATTTTCCACTGACTCTGTCTTCCCATGGGGTCAGCTCTGACCTTACCCATTAACCTCCGTGACAATGGTGTCCTTTCTGGCCGGATCATATGGTGAGGAGGAGCAAGAAATAAGAAATTTCATAATAAATATTTTAGAAATGAATAACCAAAGTGTGGGGTAGGTATTGCCACCATCATGTTGGAGATAAGAAATGGAGGCTTCCCTAAATGCAAAAGGCTGATGAGGTCTTTATCTTTAGAGGCCACTGACAACGTGCATGGGAACACAGGGCAAGTTTCCCCAGTCTCTCCCACCACTCAGCCCCTCTACCTCCATAGGATAACTAAACCCTTGAAAAGCACAGACGGTGCCTGAGAGCAGAGGAGTTCTAAACAGGTGATCTCAACTGGAGGGGAAAACAAGCAACAAAAGCCAGAAGTGGACTTTAAGGAGACAGCAGGAAAACATGGGGCCAAGAAAGGTCAGCCCAGTATCTGTGAGTGGTTGAGGCCTCGGCAGGAAGAATGGACACAGACATGCAGGGTCTGGGGAGGAGGCATGCAGGTTAGTGTAGCTCCCCTGCATGCATACGGCAGTCTCAGGTCTATTCCAAGAATCAGAATGTAAGTTCTCAAGGTTCTCGAAGAATTTAAGTTAATCTACTGTCACAGTCTTCTTGATCAGAGTTCTCAAAGTTGACAACCCACAGAAATCACTTGGGGCTTTTGACAACATGCTCATGCCTAGTCCCAACCTCCAAGATTCTGATTTCGTTAGTCTGGGGTAAAGCCTGGGCATTGGGATGTTTCAAAACTCCAAGTAGGATTCTGATATGCAGTAAAGTTAGGGAATCACTAGAATCTAGAGCCAGGGTGCTCATCGGTCACCTTGGGGTTATGCAAAAATGCATATTCTTCTTCACAAGGTCCAGGATAGGCCTGAGACCCCATTTTAATAAGTTCCCAGGTGATGCTGATGCTGCCCATCTTGGGGGTACACTTGACTTTGAGTAGCAAGTTTGACTCTTGCATTTCTCCTACAGATAATGTGCATTTTTGCTATCCTCCAGGGGGCTTTGATGCATTGTCTACTTACGCAAGGCTGTCTGGAGGCCAGAGGAGATTCGCCCCTGTAACAAGACCCTCCCTGACAGGACTCCAGCTCTGCTCCTTGCTGCTTGCTCTACATCTGCCTTCATGTTTAGCACGTCATCCCCTAAGCTGATGATCTAGAATGGCCCATGTTGGACATGGCAGGCAGCAGGTTACTGGTGCTCAATACAGCTCTTATTAATATTAATAATTAATGCTTAGTGCTAATAAGTAACCACTTACTAATACCAATAATGACATCGAGAAAACAATGATAGTCCTACATGGTACAATCTCCTTTGTATACCACCCCCCTCCAAATTATAGTTCTAAATGAGCTTCCAGAATCTTGTTTTGACAGGTATAACCTCACACACACTCACTTAATAAGACAGCTCTGTGGACTGAAATTCCACTTCCAGCAGATGCATTTTCAGTATGGCACACAGGAAATTAAATGTGAAAGTGTCATTAACATGGAAGTTGTGAGTTTAATTCCCTACGCAGGGTGCTGACAAACTGAGATTGTTTATCTATTTCTCATCGTGGCTCTGTGTCTCCTATGAGATCCAGTGAATTTCTTAGAATTCAAAGTCTTTGCCCCCTTTTTTTGAATGGGCGTCGACTTGTAGCTTCAAAATCAATCCTCAGAAACACATATTCTCAGAAACCAAAGAAGCTAACACAAGCACATCACTAAGAACATGATTCCACAGCATGGTTTGTGATTGCTAAGGATGGCATTCGGGGCTGATTCAGAATGCAGAAGTGTGTGTGTGTGTGTGTGTGTGTGTGTGTGTGTGTGTGTGTGTGTGTGTGTGGTTTCCTTAAATATTTCTTTGGAGGGGAAGTAATGTAGCACTTAATGCCTAATGACATCTATTACGGAATTCATTAAAGAAAAACTGATAACAAGATGTGTTATCATAGTCAACAATTAACTGTGCCATGTAGGAATCTTGATTGCTCTTAGGATGGGTCACTGGAGCTGCTTTGGGGGGCTGTTCTTACAAAGTGGTGGGTGTAGCCCAGCCGCCTCTTTCTGCGGGCTCATGCTGACCACTGCACCACCTCCCAGTCTGAATCCCAGGTAAAGAGATGGGCCAAAGTAGGCTAGTCATCCCCTACTTGTGTTGCGGCTGGACAAGAGAGACAGGCACTTCATGACCGCCCTTCTAAATCTCCTTTGTCTTCAGGTCTACCTTTAACTACAGGTTCAAATGACTTGGGTCATTTGCCTGAGCATTTCAGAACCGCCTCTTGCTTCTTCATACCCTCACGTCTGAAGATGCTCAGATATTCCCCTGCATACATGGATCCTTCCTCCTAAGTCGTCTTTTGGTTTTGATTTAAAGTCCTACTAAATGCTGGAGCCAACAGAGGTTTAAGCCAGCTTTTAACCCAATTTCCTCATTTCACAGATGAGAAAACACCCCGAGCGGATTACCCACAGCCAACTGGAACAGAAGCCCAGGTTTTCTGACTCCTAATTCAGAACTCTATTTTTTTTAAATCTCCAAAAACTGGCAAACCGAAAGACTCAAAGAAATAGCTCTTGGGTTCTCTTGCCTATGGTGGCACAAGATGAAGTCACCCTTAGCTGGCTTGTAGGCTGTTGTCTCCACTGTGCATTGGGATGGAGCCGCAAAGCTTCTCCTTACTGCCAGAAGCCCCACCACGGTGGAAGGGCACACTCTCTGCTTCTGCCAGCAATGGGAGCAACAGCACATGGTGTTTCAGATAGATCATAGATGCCTGAGTCGAGAGGGTGTTGTGAAAGTAAAGGGTGTGCTGCCCCCCCAGACCCACCTGCCCGCCTCCATCCCTCTCCACCCTGCTCTGTGTCCTGGGAGACTGACCTCCACAGACTCACCCCCTGCATTAGCTTGTCCTGCAGCTCACAGTTGGGTTTCACCTGTGGGAAGGCCCAGAAGGAGGTCACAGGTCAGGGTACTGGCTATTCTGATCCCCTCCCCACCTCGCCATGGTTTTGGCAGTAACAGCCACAGGTCTCACCAGAGACCAGAAACTCTGTCTCTCCTCTTGCCACCTCAATCCTCTGAGGTTCTTAGTCATCCTTTGTCAGTTCCCTTTACCCTTTACCCTTTCACCTTTGCAAACAGTTCCACTGTTAAACTCTCTTCGTCAGATTAACATACTGACCATGCTGGCTTTTCCCTTCCAGGACACTGACTATGACAGGGGCCATCCCTGTGGGCTGGGGCACTCCTCAGCTCTCTGGGGTACCTGTGGGTGGAACTGTATCAGATAACCTCCATTCACTGACTTGCGTATAGGGTCACTTCTATTTGAATAGGGAGAAGGGCCAAAATAAGGTAGGAGATATATGGGAAACCATCAGCAGTTGGCAAAATCTGCCCGACACTCGAGATTCTCCTGGTCCACCCTAGATCATCCCACTCAAGGTAACTGACCCCACAGTAGGATCACAGGATTCTACTCCCAGTGCCACCAGTGATTTATCCTGTGGAAATGGGCAGGTCCCGGCTTCTACCTCTCTAAATTGGTCACATGATTCTGTTCCCTTTCATGCCTGCTAAATATAACGTGTCACTATCTGCAATGTCCAAACTCTACCAACTCACGGTAAGCTGTCTTAAATGCTAAAACAAACACAAATTGAACTGGTTTTCCCATCTGTTTCTTTAACAAATGGGAGCTTAAGCCCATAGGGAAACTGCGTGGGTCAGGGAAACATCAAATGAACACTTCTGAACAAAAACAAATGTTCCTGAAGATCTCAAGATATTTTAAACATAGCACTCCATTGGCCAGGCCTCGTGCCCCCCCCCCCCACCCCAACGCCTGCACAAGATCCTGATGACAGCATTATTTGCTTGAATTGGATTTGTTTCTGTGCCCAGAAACAACACATGAGGAACCTGGAACAGGAAACAGCTACTGGGTCCTAAAAGTTTTTCCAGGACACTGTCTGAGACCAGACAGGAATGAAACAACAGTTGGAAGCCACACCAAGGAGCAAAGAGAATCATTTTTAGGGATCTGTGTTATTGCTCTTCTTTTACTATTAAAAATATCAAGAGCAAAGGGCAGTGGCTTGCATTCTGACATAAAACCCTTACCTGCCAGGTAAGACAGCCTGGGGTGGGAGGCTGGGGATGAGGAGGCAGCAGAGCGGGAGGATGAGGAGGAAGATTATTTTAATTGGAGAAACTGGTATCACCCTCTCTCCATGCACCCCTCTAAGCAGATGCTCCTTCTGGGCACCCTATAAGCCTCCAACATGCCCCCACTCCAACTGGCAGCTTTCTTGACCATCTATGGAACCAAAACCTATGCATACCTTTCAGTTTTGCCTTATTCCGTTTTGTGCCCCACCAGGGCCTAGCTGGTGCTTGGCACACTGTAAGTAATCAACAAATGCTTCTTGGATGAATGAATTCATGAATGATTGAGTGGATGAGTAGGGATGAAATAGTTAATGGAAGAATCAGGAATTGAGAGCACTGTCTTTCTAGCTGATGAGTGATTTCTTTCAGAAAGAGGGATGGGTATTTACCACCAGAGGGACCTGTATTATGAACTCATGGGAATTCACTACTGCTTCTTCCCTGTTACCCCATCCTCATCTCAGGTGTATACCCTGGTGTACCCAGCTCTCTTGGGTACCCTTGGGTGGAACGGTATCAGAGAACAACAGCCTACAATAGCTGACTTGTGTATGGGGTCACTTCCATTTAAATGAGGGGAAGGAGAAGAATAAGGTAGGAGATAATGGGAAACCACCAGCAATTAGCAAAATCTGCCTGACACCTGAGATTCTCCTGGCCTATGCAGTCCTCTTGAGCCCTGTGCCATGCCCCAGCTCCCTTGGGGCTCCCCATCTCCTTTCCTGCCTTCTTCCCTTCCTCTCTTTGTGCTTCCATGGGTTTCCTTCCTGTTCCTCCCTCTGCTAACTCCTCGATCCATTTTCTCTCTCTTCTTGCTGAGGATTTCTTCAGCTTTTATTTCTATTATTGGGGAGGTCACATAATTTATCAACTGGATGAGGACATTTTTGAGAGTCAAAGGGAGTGCTAGGAGGAATCAAAATTCTATAATTTAAAATATTAATTTATTGACCAATAGCCTGATTTTATTTATATTGGTGGAATTTGTTTAAAACCTATTTTCAAAAATGAAATTATTGTCACCAAATAAATTTATCTGCGTTCATTAAAGCAAACTAGAAATAATTTATTTGTTCCATCTATTATCAAAATATTAAACAATACCATTAGCAGAATAAGGGTGCTTGGCATATATTCATATATTTTCATGGTTTTTAAAGTCATATTTATTTCTAATATTACTATGTCATGGTATTTTCCTCAAGAATTTTTTTTAACACAGATTTATTTTTTAATCTTTTTGTTTCATAAAACTGCATATAATCTTCGAAGTTGCATTTTTAAAGCTTTTTGAAGTATTGCATACTGGAAAGTACTAACGTTGCATTTTATTGTTAATAAATTTGAAACTGTTGACATCCTCAATTGAATCTCCTCTGTTGATTATATTATTTTTTAATTGAGAAAAATACTTTTTCTCTAGTTACTAAGATGCCTTGTAAGTTTAGAGCAAATTCTACTAGCGTATATTCCAATTCTCTGTTTTTCATATTAAAATGTGTAAATATTTTAGCCCAAATGCTTTCTCAGATATTGCCTTTGAATCTCCTAAGTAGTTATCTTTCACAGATATTTTTTGAGGGAAAAACTCTTCAAATAAGTTCTGTCTATGATTCCAAATCATAAGCCATTCAGTTTCATTCCACAGCAAGAATATAACTTTATGCAAGTAAAAATTAAAATGTCATCAAGAGTCTTCCAATAGATCAAGATATTCCAAAGAGCAATTATAATTTTGAAACTAAAGTCTTCTATGCTTTTTGAGCTCTCCACATTTAATTTGTTCACTTTTTTTCCTTTCTGCTCTAAGAAAAAATTTCATTCTTCCTGTTCGTAAGCAGTGTTTTCAAAGATTGCAATTGGTTCAAAGCTTTAAAATAAAGTTTTGTGAACACTCTATTCTTTGGAAATTTAGGTTCAAGTTATCCAACAGATGTTGAATAAAATGCAACCAAAACTGACAAATGTGTTTGTGAATGAAGTTCAATACCATTGCAAAACATGTAGGTTGATTTACAAAAGTAGTTCTTCAAAGGTGCAAAAAGTTCTTTGAAGGTGCAAAAATGTTTAAAAAGGTGATGGGCAGCAAAGAGAAAGTGCGCACTGAGACAGGAACATCTTTTTTTTTATATATCCACCATCAGCTTCATCACAAAAATTTTGTGGTTCAATTACTCTAAGAGGATATACAAAAAAATGTGTAAATTTAAACCACTGCAACCTTTATTTTAATTGATCTAACACTGCAGCTCAGTGGGAGGAAAGTATGAGTTATATGAACACCAAAACTAATCTCAAATCTATTTCTGCACCATAAGTTTCTTAATTTTGTAATGATGTTGCTTTTGCCATGAAGCAATGTAAAAATGTGTATTCTCAGTACAAAAAATTAATCATTTAATCTTCAATGTTAAACTAAAGTTTATTTTTAAAAAAATGAATTTGACAGTAGTGTTAACAATAAGGCCAGATATTTCACCTTCTTCAGAATAAACTTCTAGAAACTTTATTTTCATTTCCTCCGTTGGAAGTAAAAATTTGAACCAATTACTAGAATTAACTGAGTTTCTTTGTGAAGCAACTCACAGCACTAATAAAATTGATAGCCTTGAAGTATTTGCAGTTTTTCTTCTGCTTAAAGTGCCAGCTTATTAACTGCAAACACTTCACATTTTGCGCATGTGTAAGAAGACTTAGAATTAAAAAATGAGTGAAATCTATTTAAAAAACCGTTTGATACAAATGAAAACTCATGCTCTGCAGAGGACTCTGTAAACCCACCTTCTGCAGATTCATCATCTATAATAGCGTCCTCTTAAAATAACTACCAATTCTTAAAATTAGATGCTGATGTCTTGTTAGCAAATTTTGTCTCCTGTTTTTCCTAGAATCATTTGCCACAGTGGATGGAAACTGTTGATAAACATTTTGTGCAAGTTCATCAACTTTCATAAGAAACTCAGTAATGTTTTTTTCATTAAACATGTACTTTTGGTTTTTTTGGAGCTCACTGCTGCCAAAAGGGTTTATTTTGAAATAAGAGTGTTACCAAATAACAAAATAAACATTGTGGATTTAAATGATAATAGACAGTACTGCTATTCCAAGAGCATTCTCTGTTCTATGGGAGGGCTGCTCAGACTCTCTTTCCTGCAGGCGACCACTATTTCCCTGCATGATGACACTTCCAGCTGCCTACAGTTCCCAGAGAGCCTGCCAACAGGCCTCACAGAGGCTTGCTGTACCCCGTGGGTTCCACGCACAGGTCACCAGTGGGAATAGCGCATCAGAGGCTTCTCACCACCACCAGAGCCCCGGAGGAGTAAATGAACCCCAGTGCTCACAGCTGAGCACACTTTGCTTCAGCTGCAAACACTCTGCATGCTGCACTTGGCAAGGCAGTGTCAGTTACCTTGAGTCTGGAACAAACCGGGAGAACAGAGACCAGTCCCCCTGGTAGTCTTTCGGCCTTCACCAAAAGTTACAATGAGAATTCTGTCCACTGAACTTGCATCTCACACACAGCTGGATAAGACCTTGGCAGGAGACCATGAAACAAAATGAAGATCTACCAACCCCTCCTCCTGGCTTATTTTAATGCAACAATTAATAATGACACATTGTTAAAAATAATAAAAGCAAACTCTGGGACAAATGCTAAGCCGCATGGGACACCGAAATAGGCACACGCCAGGACTCCCCTGGGCAAATTAAGGTGTGCTGTCAGCCTAGGTCTTAGGGCTCTTGGGTTTTATTTTCACTGCAGCAAATCTCTAAACGTCTTACCCTCTTCTCCCCTAAGTGTTTTTCTGTGAGCCCGTCCATCCCTTAGGACTCCTAGCCCTTTCATAAAACAGAAGAGGGAGGTGCAAATATCTGATAGGGTGTGAAAGCAAGATGAATGCGCGTCTCAATGAGATAATGATCACAGACCACACCCGAGACAAATGTGCCCCTTTCTAAGTTGAGAAAGGCCGTGCTAGAGCCTGCTCGGTACCTATGCCATGTCCTTCCTACTCTTCCCCTTCACCTGCAAGGAGAACTTGAAGATCAAAGCCACCTGCTAAGGAAGGTGGCTTGGAAAAATAGAAGGATCCTGGGTTGCTGAGGACTCAGAGCCTCCACACTTGTGAATTGCCAACTTCCAGACCCACAACCGAATGCAATTCCTGACTTACCCAAGTGCTCACTGGCGTAGGTTCTGCTTCCCACCCTAGGTTCCTCCGTCTCCACTCTGCCCTCTGTGCCCCAAATCCTTTGCCAGAGGAGTCCTGTTGACTCTTGTTCTCAAAACTCACCCCTCTCATCCTTTGCACATGCTATTCCCTAGGCTGAGATGCCTTTCCAGCCTTGACACCCAGCCACTTCTGCTGTTCTGCCAGAAACAAGCTTAATCATCACCTCCTCCAGGAAGCCCCTCCAGGCTACACTCCCTGGATATCCCTTGCTTGCTCTCTCATGCTGTGTTATGGTCACCTGCTAACCTGCCTGCCTCCTTCAACCTGCGATCAACCGGAGGGAGGGGAGAGTGTGAGCCCCTCATTTTGTCATCATATACCACTATATCACTATGGCAGGCACACCTCATGTGAAATTAATGAATATTGAAACTCACCGGAAAGGGGAGAGTCCCCCAAAGGTCTCTGGAAGGATACCTGCTTGGCCTCTAGAGGCAGAGGTCACAAAATGGCAGTTACTCATTCTCCATCAAGAGGATCTGGGCCATTATTCTATTATACCTCTTCAGGGACCTGGGGGGTAAGAGGACATGCCTATTAGCAACCCCAGTTTATAGCTGGGCAAATGGAGGCATGGGGAGGTTAAAAGCCCCAGGTCAACCCAGGAGCTGGTTATGGACCTGTGATTGGAAATCAAGGCAGTCCGTGTGCACCTGATGGATGTCTGTCCTCCAAGCCCCACCACCTCCAAGAACCTATCAGGCTTTCTTTGTTTTATTTTTTTTTTTTTTTAAGTAGAATCCAAAAAAATCCTCTCTCCAGATTAAGTCATCCCGGCTTCAAATATCTAAAACAGCTTCTTTTTTTCTTCTTCACCATTTGAAATGTTTTTAAGGGTTTATTTCAAACACCCTTTTCTTTGAACTGATTGTTCAGAACTTTCATTCCACTTTGTCAGTGTTTTTTGTAGTTGGCTCTGATTTCTAAAAGGTTTTTATTTCTTCTCTATTAGCGGCCACCACCTGCTTACTGTTTGGATGGGGTTTGCTGTATTTTCTTTGCTTTCATCTATTGAAATGGATGAGAAGGACCTTAGGTAATGAATCTTGTTTCCACTTTTCCCCCTAACCTCCCCTATTTTTAACTCCTCCTGCCACTGTTAAGAGCGAGGAAAAGGATGGAAAATTCCTGGGGTGTTGATTAATCTATGGGAGTCCCTCTGCCTTTCTCCCCAGGTACGGAGAAGGAGGGGCAGGCAGAAGAGGGCGCAAGTACGCCTGGGATGCTGCAGGTGCCCCGGCTGCCTTCCACACTGGCCGGCCATCCTCCTGAGCCACGGCAGGACCCACTCTGGCCTTCCTAATGGCCTTCCTGACTGGCAATGAAAAGGTGTCTTTCTTCATCCTAATGATGACCCATTGGCTGCATCAGGGGATGCTGGTGTCAGTGGTGACCTCCAAGGCCTCACCTTGATGGACACTAGCTTGTCCCATTTTGGGCTAATCTGCACACACAGGCCCCATGGGAGCAACCTCTCATATAAATATATAAATATTTTACCAGTCCATCCTGCCCTTGGGATATCAAGTTTAATGAGCTAAACATCCTCCATTCATCACCCAGCAGAACGTTATTTACTCCAAGTGAGAGGGCAAGTGGCCAGCCGCAAAGACGAGTCAAAGGCTCCGCCTGCACAACTCTTCCCTACGAGGTCTTCCCAAATCCTTAAGAACAAAGTCCTAAACCCAGGAGTTCCACCAGCCAAGCTGATGCCCCTCTCCCCTGCTCTCTTCTCTCCTCCAACACATTTCAGATACCAACTTTCTCACCCACCTTTTGTCACCTTTAAGAAAAGACATTCTTCCCTCTTATCTGCCCATCCCGAAGCTCCTGAGCATGGGCTCAACAGGAGGGAAAGAGGTCTTGACTTCTTTTCCCCTGATGACCCCACAGTCAAGGTCAAGTAAGTGGTAACACTGAGAAAATATAACTGAAGTGGGTTGAATACGGGAGGCCCTTTGACATCTCGGAGTATCTTTTGTAGATAATATCTGTCACCCAGCTCAGACCTGTGCCAGCCCCTCGATGCAAGTGTATGAAGCCAGGAACAACAGAAGGGAAAGGCAAGAGAGAAGGAAGCGGGGACTGGTGTTGGTAGGCAGGCGGCAGACTGGGGGGAGTAACATGGGGGCGCCCATGTCCGGGCAGGGTTCTTCCATCTCACACACCGCGTGAACTACCCCTACAGACACAGACAAAGATAAGGCTTGAAAGCTCCCATTTCACCTGCTACTTATTAGGAACAGTGATGTCTTACACATTCTGACCCACTGACATCTAAGGGGATTGGCGGGGAGCTGCCATCCCGGCACAGAAAATGATCTAAGCCACTGAGGGTCTGAACGCTTTTTGCCCTTTGTCTCCATTCTTTCCCGCAGGGCTGACCCTGGCCTCACTCACTCCCCACTAGATGGGGCAGGGCCCCTCCCCCACATGTCCAGGCTTTCCAGAGCATCCTGCCTTTGGCCAGAGGTCTAGCGAAACCTCTCCCAGCCCGTGCACGGCTTTAGCCCAACACTAATTAGTAATGCAATCCCGCAAAGAGTGAAGCTGCCTGCCACCTCCCCTCACTCATGGTGATTTATGTTCAATTTGTACAAATGGAGAAAATGAGATTTCAAATTTCAATGCCATTTCTGCAATGAGGTGATTAAAAGAGAGAGAGGTATCGCCTTCCACTGTATAGAATATTGATCCCAGTGCTATTTTCCTTTGCAATAACCATTAGCTCAGTATTATTTGCAAACCTCTAATGTGAACCTGGAGATGTAATTTACATTTGTGCCTCACTTATTTGCTTTAACAAAACAACACAAAAGCTTTGGGTCTTTCAATCTATCCATATTGTCAATAAAATTAGCAGCTTGAAGGGGGAAAAAATTATATTCAAAACCATAACTTCCCATTAACTACCGCAAGACACAACACATTGTTCCAAAGGAGAGAGCACGTCATGGTGAAGCCCCTTTCTTATTCTTCGCCTCCCCCTTGCCCTCCCCTCTAGTCCACCGGGCTAAGATTTAGTAAGAAAACTTGAGAAGGGAAGCCTCCGCTCCTCTTGAGGCGGAGCACCTTGGGTGCTCTGGGCCTCCCGGCCGGCCTGATCCCTTTGAGTGCGTCCCCAGGAGAGCACGTCCCCAAGAAGCGCGCATCCCCAGCGCCAAGTGGCGGTACACGCGTCGCCCCGAGGTCCGGGCCCGGCTGCAGGGACGAAGGCGCACACGCAAGGACACGTGCACGGCTCGCACTGACCCTCCCAGAGCTTCCGAAAGCAGAGCGGAGAGCCAGGGAGGGGGCTGGCGGGGTGGAAGAAAAGGAGGTAATCATGAATAAAAGCGCCGGGCCGCGTTAGCGCAATTCAAGAGGCAGTCCGTCAGCCCCAGCCTCTCCACAAATAGGCCACGCAGCTCCGCGCTCTCGTTTCTTGTCTCTGCAAATCCGTCAGCTGCCTACCACTGCCTACCAGACCCTGGAAGACGAGAACAAGAAAAAGGGGGGGGGGGTAAGCTAATGACCCATAATTGCCATGATAGTGGGAGAGGGGCCAGGCAGCTGTTTTACATTCCTGGTATGTATAGTATGCAAATATCGACAAAGGCTCGACACAGTTTCGCTATTGTGGATCCGGAGGGTAACCAAATTAGCCTTTGGCAGCCATGGTAATTGGGAGGTGCTGTTCCCATTAGGAGTCCTGCAAATTATGAAGAAAAATGGACCGAGGGCTTTGTCACAAATAATAATACCAAGAAGAAAAGAGCAGGCGGCTGTCTTTTCTTTTCTCCCCCCACTCCTCACCCTCTGCCTTTATTTTTTTTTTAATTTCTGCATTGTGTTGTTAATACCTCTCCATTTAGTAATAAGAAAACAGTCTGAAATTCCCCCCACCCCCAGACGGTGAGGGACTTGATTGCAATAATGTCACGTTTGCAAGGGGAAAGAGCATGGATAGGGGGAAGAGCGTCTTTTCTGTGCTGGAGCCCCAGGTCTGCAGGTAAGAAAGGCACAAAAGTGCTGGGGCAAATGTTAGGACTCAGAGCCATGGGGGATGACAGAGGCTTTGGAACTGATGTGTCTGAGGAAGTGCTCTTTCCAGGAAGTGTCCTCGCCTTATTCCAGTGGTCCTGAGAACATTGCCTCCTTGGACAGAGCTGGGTTTGTCTTCTGTCTCACTCCGAAAGGCTGTTAAATTCTGGCTGCCTTTAATGTCTTAACAATTCAGATACCCAGCCTGGACACCTTCAATCACGATGCATTAAGCCCCAAACTCTTGCAGAAAAGGCTTGGAGACTTTCGCCCTGGGCATTCCCTTGAGATGGCCTAATTCCATGTTCCCAGGAGCTGGGTGACTGGTGACCAGATGGGCCACTGGAATATCAGATGACGCTGGGATGAGCTCACCCCTTTGTGTGGCACAGGGGAGTGAAGGGGAATGGTCAGCTCAGGGCCAAACTGCCCCAAATGAGAGGCATGGCATCAGAGGGGACAGCTAGAACTGTATTCGAAAAGCTACAGTGTGAAGAAACACACTTCCCAAAGCACTCTCTCCTTCAAAGCAATCAACTTCCAATTTCCCTTGTTTTAGCAACTGTTTGTTCTGCCAGAGGAATGCCTTGGATGAAAAAGGCCTCTCTGGAAATAGGTCTTTCATTTCTATTCCTCCCGTGGCATAGTGGACATTTTATGCATTGCCGTGGCATTTTATTTTTATTTTCCATTTCATAAATGTACGGTGTTAAAACATGGATAGGAATAGGAACCTTCCACTTGGCTAACTGGAAAGATACAGCCACCTAACACACCTTTAAAACCAGAAAGCATTTCCCATTAGGAAAACAAGAAAAAGTTGTTTTATAAGATTTGAAGTACCCTCAGAGACACAGTTACAGAAGGATCCCACAAGTTTCATCCTGCAAAGGGTAGAGAGAGAACTAATGGCAAGTTGCGCACATTTGGAAAATTAACAAAAACACGAGAAAGACTAAAAACAGATCAGGTCATAGCAAAGTCAAGCAGAGGGTTGACTACTGAGTAAAAGGAAATGACAAATGGCTTGCACACTGTCACCGCAGATGGGACCAATCTAGGGAATGGAGCTGAGTGGAGAGGAAGGGCCCAAGATCCTGGCTTCTTTTTGTTCTGTAATGTTCAGACCCCACTCAGTAGATGGGAAAACAACTGGCCCCAGGTTTCTTTCCGCAGCTTCCTCTGACCCATTCCATTCCTGGCGAGTTTTAAATAAAGAATGCTCCACTGCTGGGTACAATCCGGGGTTCAAGTCTCTATGGAGAGAAACCAGGGACAGACGGTGGGGAGGGGGTGTAATTCTAACATTTACAAATTCTTTTTTAAGCAAAAAAAAAAATGTTTCTGATTAAAAAAAAAATACCCCTCCATTTTGTGACTGTGTTTGAGCTGTTGTCCTAGCCCTGCCTCATGGCGTGGCTGAAAAGGCCTGCACATCCCAGCTCTCCAGCCTCATTTCTTCCCCTTCCCTCCTCAGAAATCCAAGCACATGAAGTGGGTTTCAGTGTCTTGAACCCAGCATGCTTTCTCTCACCTCTTACTTTCAACACAAACTACCCTCTGGCTACCCGAATGTCCCTGTGCAGTGTTCTACTCTATCACGCAGGCACCTGTCCACACACACACACACACACACACACACACACACACCCTGACGCTGGCTCATCTGTGTCCTCCTCCTCAGCTCTCCACTTAGACGCTACTTCCTTTGACAGTCTTCTCTGAGCCCCCAAGTCTGAGGCAAGCCCTCTCCTATGTGCTCTCACGGCGTCCAGTGCTAGAACTTAATAGAAAGTTCTCTAATCGTTCACTTTTCCGAAGCTGTAAGCGCCTTGAGAGCAGGGGCCGCCTCTCTCTTGTTCACCATGGTGCCCCCATTACCTAGCACGGTGCCTGGCACATAGTAGTTGAGCCATAAACGTGTGTTAAATAAATACCATGTGATTATCCAAAAGCTTAATTGATTTCCAACAGCTTAATAGAGGGCCTTAAGTGTCACTTGATAGCACTTCTCCACTACTCTATTTTTGCAGTGGGGAACTCTGCTTGCCAGAAAGCCTATCAATTCAAGAATCCCAGCAAGCCCCCAACACAAAGCTAGACCGGTGTGTAGTCCAAATACCAAATTAGCTCAATGGTGCTTGTTGACCTCATGGGTTTTGTCATGTGGTTTTCATTCTAGCCCAGAACCTTCCTCACTTCCTGATGAATCTAGGGCCTCCCTTCCTTATTGTTTCCTCTTCAGAAATGGAATCCATTTTTATCTACAAACACTGCAAAGAATATATCCTTCTGTGTCCTGTGCCTGCTCTGCGTACTTCAGGATCTCAGGCTTTACCCATAACCCAGAATAAGACCACTTCAACCCTTGCAGGGAATTCACAGTGAGGCAAATTCCTTTCATCATAAGCTCAATTCAGTGCAGGCTCCTGAGTGTTTATATCTTAGGTATACATGTGTTAGAGCATAAAACCTCCTTGGAAAAATAAGGCTTATGAGATGACAGCAATAACAGAAATGAAATGATGGGAAATGGAACTAGAGATTGGAGTTTGGTAGAAGAATAGTGTTCCTTAAGCTGAAATAGCTTGCTATTTAGAAAGAGCGAGGGTTTGACCTTGAGGAAATGGGAAGGGGACGGTGAATAGGATCAGTGGCTAGAGTACAGGATTCCTGAAGAGGTTTTATAAAAGGATAGTTTTGGAAGACAGCCACATTGGAGAGAGCCTTGAATATCAAACTGAAGATTTTAGTTGATGACGGACAGTTTGGGTTTGGCATGATAGGGCAGTCGCTCATATGTCTTCTGAACCATTTCCAGAAGGACCTTGATAAAGATCTGTTATAGCAATGGCCCAGTGAATCACATCTGTGTGTGATCCACGTGATTATGTAGACCCTCTCACATTAATGCTGTGACTGACCATGTGACTTGCTTTTGTCAATGGGACTTCAGCAAATGTAGGCAAGCAGAAGTTTGAAAAGTGTTCCTACACTGGAGTTTGTCTTCTTTTGCTGCTTGCTGAAGCTTCTAGCCCCATGTGAAAGAAGCCTAGGCTAGTCTTGAGAAGGAGAAGCCAAATGAAGGGATAGGTCCAGCTATAGTTGACCCAACTGAGGTCTCAGAGCTCAGCTGACACTATGTGGGGGCAGAAATGAGCTGTTCCAGCTGAGCCCAGCCCAAATGGTCCACATACAGACGAATGGACTAATAATATATCATTTTTGTTCTAATTTTCTTATTTGGGGGGTTATTTATTACTCAGCAATAGATGACTGATACAAGGTCCTCAAGAGCAGAGCCTAGAAGAACTTGAGAGAACAGGGCTACTCTTTTAGGAACTGAAAACTAAAAGAATGGAGCCATCCTTTAGGCTGTCTGCCCAGAGTTTTAGCAATACCATGGCTGGGTAAGGACAGCAGCCAAGAAGAGGGTGGCAAAAGAAGGAGGGACAGCCCACTCTGGAGGTAATGACAAAGCACCATGGACCAGCACTAGCTGGAGTGGGGTTAGGGAAAGCCAGAAGGATGTAAAGAATCACAGAACCCACATCAGCAGGGATCTCATGGCCAAATGGCAGGCCAGTAGCAAGGTCCATGCTGGGAGAACCACAAGGATAACAGAGTAGATGTTGATACTGACATGGATGGATACAGCATGTAAATCTTCATGGCTGCCTCCTAGGATTCTGTTGGGGCAAGAATACATTGGCGGGGGGCGGGGGGTTGTTACTCTACCGGGAAAAACTTCACTGATCAAGTTTCCTCCATTCCAGGCAGTTGGCTGTGATTTAAGAAAGCATGGGATGCCCAACGAATAAAGCTGCATGACAGGGCATACAAAACCCAGCAAAAGTTGTCAGCCTAGACATTATTTTTGTTTATATTTTCATCATCCCATACACTATTGAAGTTGATGTCCAACGGGATGGCCAGTTGCTAGGGGCGAACACAGAATGGTGATTAAGAGCATCTGTTCTAGAATCCAATGCCAGCTCAACCACCTACTAGCTGTTGGCCCTGGGCAACTTACTTAACATCAGTCTCCTCATCTGCAAAATGGAAATAGCAATAGTTCCTATCTCATATGGTTGCTGTGATGATTTTAAAGAATCATATATTCAGAGTGTTTCACACAATATCTGTCTGGCACATAGCAAACTCTTTATATTATCATTCTTTTCTTTAAAAAAAATTTTTTTTTTTAGATTTTATTTATTTGAGAGAGCAAGAGAGAGCACAAGCAGGGGGAGTGGCAGGCAGAGGGAGAGGGAGAAGCAGGCTTCCCACTGAGCAAGGAGCACAATGCGGGACTCGATCCTGGAGCCTAGGGATCATGACCTGAGCCGAAGGAAGATGCTTAACCGACTGAGCCACCCAGGCGCCCCTATATTATCATTATTTTCAATAGTTATTTAGTCCTCCACATTTTCTCAAAGTTCTGAGTAATTCATTTGGATTATCCACAAAGATCTCACTATTTGAATCCCATCAATATCTTCCTGATATCTAAAATATATTAATTAGGGAAAATGCCCTCTTGATCACAGCATTTGAAACTGGTAGGGAGAGAAGAAAGTTCTGTATTTCCTTATGTTTGGGATTCTAATATATTCCTGATGAAAATCTATATGCGCATTCAACTATATTTGATCTTTATTTCTATCCCATCTGGCTAGCAAGTTCTCATTAAGATATGATTTAAGAACTGAAAGTTCATTAAAAAGATCATTTTATGACAAAGTAAGATGAACAACGTAGAAATGATTCCATATCTTCTCCAGATCATCCCATTTAGGGCTTTTTTCCAGCTGAATCCAGCATAATTCATAGAAGCACTGAGATTTGCCTTTCAAAGCTCTGGAATAATTCAATAATTAACATCATACACCCTTGTTACTTGATGCACTGGATCCAAATTGCAACAAATACTACTGCTAGCAATTTTCTTCTATAACTTTCCTTAAGCAGCATTATCTTAGAAATCTTGCTTTCTTCTAAATCAATTCTAAGGGAAAATATTCACAAATAATTCTGGTTTCAATATAATTTCCCCCTTCTTAAGAGTAGTATTATAGGGAAAAGCACTTTATAATAAGAACCAAAGTTCTGATTCAGAATGCTTAAAACAATTTTTTTCAGATTTTTTTTTCAATTGAATAAAAGCTCATAGTAATTGCAACATTATTAGCCTTCTTTTAAGAGCAGGGATCAGTCACTTAAATCTTGTGTTCCACAATGTCAAGATGTCTGATCTGTACTTCAATAAAATCACAAAATGATTAAAGCATCTCCACTCATGCTATATAAATATGAAAAACATCCTATCAAGTGTAAAAACGAAGATGCACCATTTATGTTATTGTTACAAATTTCTTCCCACAAAATTTCATTGCAGTTATTCAACCCTTTTAGAAGAGTATCTTAAAACATTTATATTTTCACCTTAAAATTAATGAAAATACTATCGGCCAACATGCTAATGATTTTATGAAGAATTCTACTGCCACTCAGAATGGAGAAATAACGGAGATATCCAGTTCAAGAATCGTCACATTAATTCCACATTAATTCTACTTCCACAAGTGTAGTTTCCAAAGACAGGATGTTTTTCATATTTTTTGGTAACAGAGTTGTGAAGTTTTGCCCAATTCCTATTTTAAAACTTTTTAAGCACATAGGGGGGAAAAAAACGTAGATAATTCCCTTATTGTTCAAACTAGCAAACTTTTTATTTTGGTGGAAGCAATGGGGAAATTAGTGTCAAGGTGCACATGATACATCTGAAATCAAAACTGAATTGGTATGTTACATAATTCCACCTTTCATTGACACAAGCTCTGTTTAACAGAATTATCTTGTGTTAAAAAATAAAATAAAAACTTAAAATAAAAACTAACTCCACTGAAACCAGGAAACTAGAGTTGACTGCTAACTGATATTTCTTTGAATGGATATATAATATGATGTCAGATTTGTCATGGTGACTAACATTTATCTTACTACTCTATTAGGTATAGTTTCTTTCTTTTTTTAAAGATTTATTTATTAAAGAGAGAGAGAACACAAGCAGGGGGGAGGGGCAGAGGGAGAGAGAGAATCCTCAAGCAGACTCCTCATGGAGCATGGAGCCTGATGCAGGGCTCCATCTCATGACCCTGTGATCATGACCTGAGCTGAAATCAAGAGTCAGACGCTCTACTGACTAAGCCACCCAGGCACCCCAATTAGGTATAGTTTTTATATATGGTTGTCATGTTCTTATAAAGTGGATACACATTTGGCAAAACCTCATTAAAATATTCTTGTTCCTCCTGCCTTTTATACTTAGGAGATTTCTATTAGTCAGGGTAAAGTTAAGCTCTGCTGTGATAACAAATAAGCCCCAAGCCTCAGTGACTTGACACATAATATCCATGCAAAGTCTGGTATGGCTCAGGCACTCCTTCTCCATCTTGAAGCTAAGTCATCTGGAATATGGCATCTGGTACCACTGTGTCAGGGAAAGAGAAAGGGAAAGGCACCTGGCTTTTATCTGTTTCGGCTCACAAGTGATACATGTCACGTTCTCTCCATCCATTGACTAGAACTAGTCACCTGACTCTAACTCATCTGTCTCAGAAATGTAAGAGAACACATGGATAGTTAGTGAGTTCTAACGCTCTTTGACACAGACACTAAAAGAAAATTGTATAATTAAGTGAGCTTGAACAAGCCTCAAAAGATTTCAAATCATCAGCAAATAACTGGAGTCAAAGCATTCAGAAATATGCAGCATTCTGAACATTTCATATTAGAGTCATTTTTCATTGCATGTGCAATTACAAGGGTAACATTGAGTCCATTTTCCACTGACTGGAAAAGTAGCAAAGGTATACGTAACATGTATAAAGAAGTTATATATCATGATATGCATACTTATAGTCATACGGACAAGAATGAACTTTTTTCATCTACCTTAGTGGCTTTCAACTGGGGGCAATTTTGTCCCCCAAGGGACATTTGGCAGTGTCCAAAGACATTTTCATTATAGTTAGAGGAGTGCTGCCACTGGCATTTAGTGGGTAAAGTCCAGAGATTTTGCTAAGCATCTTACAGTGCACAAGATAGAATTATCTGGCCTATATTGTCAATGGAGCTCAGTTTGAGAAATCTTGGTCTACCAGATGGTCCATGAAATGCATCTTGCCCATTAGGCCCACTGAGTGCTTTTGAGCAATTGCTTGCTTTCAGCTATGTCCTCCTGCTTTCTTGGTTCCTTTGTTGATGGTTTCTAAATCTGTATATCTAACTTTAATCTCTCTCAAATGACATATATCCAACTATGTATCAGTTATATTTATCTGGATGTTCAACCGTCTCCTTTATATGAAATCTGTTCAAAATGAAATTCATTGCCATCTCTTGCCTCTTTGCCTTGTTTCCACCTTCTCTAATGTCACAGACCTCCCACCCTTCTAGTCACCCTAGCTGGAAACCTTAAGGGCCACTCCTGACTCCACCTTCATAATTCCAGATGCCTCCCAATTCTGTAGGTAGCCCTGACAAGACTGTTCGCCATCCCCCTCGCCCCATGTATGTTCTACAACTTGTAGGTTCACTGTTACTCCCATAGAGTAATAATATTATTATCCCCTCAGTTGGTTTCCCTAACTCCAGTCTCTCTCCACCCTGACCCAACTTCCACATCACCACCAGGGAAGCTGCATAGTAGAATGGAACGATGGGGAGGATCTGGGGTCAGATACGCCTAAATTCCAAACCTAGGTCTTCCTCCATAACATGTGGGATGTGCCTTAACCTCTCTAAGCCACAGATATAAAATAGGACTAAAAGCTTCTCCCTTATAAAATGGTCATGAGAATTAAGTGATACAATACAGAGATCTACCACACAATTCCTGGGTACAGCTAGGTGCTCAACATGTTTCACAATTATTTGCTTGTGTTATTATTAGATCACTCTTAAAATCACCTTCAACATTAAATTATTTCAATTTGTAAGGATTAAGCACTGCCAAATGCCTTAAGCCTTCAATAATCTGCTCACAGATAACATTGTAAGACCGTAAACTCTACTTGGTCGCCAACCATGTCTGTATTATTTCTCACTGCATCCGCAATGCTTTGACGACAGAGTAGGTGGTCAATAAGTATGCCTTAAATAAATGAGTAATAAAATAAAATATTAAATATACGTACAATAATAAATATATGATAATGCAAGAAATAAGTGTTTTTGCCTCTGTTTAAACCAGGATTTCTCTTTCTGGTTTTAAAGGCTTCCCATTCCAATACAATCCTTCTTCTTGAAGTCCCCCCATATCCACCTCTCTCCCTGCAGCTAACCGCTCCACTCCGTTCTAACTTTCCGTCTGCCCTGAGCCACCGACTGTTCTGCAGCTGTTAGCCTGGTCTGCTTCTAATAGACTGTGCATTCCTTTCTTGCCAGGACCCTCTCTGCTTCACCTTTATCAATATTGCCCCCAGCCCCATATATACATATACACACAGATTCATGCACCTCTGTTGAACTGACAGATTTTTCTCATTTCTTCTTTTTTTCCAGAAACTCCCATGACTACACATCCAACCTATCCCCCTCCACTTGCACATCCAGCATTCTACTACACAATTTCTGAGGGAAAGCCACATGCCACAGAAAAGCAGCATGCCTACTCCCAGGGTGAAGGGAGGAAAGCAAACACTTTTACCCCCAAAGGAGTAAGAAGCAGGTGATGCTTTAACCTTTGGATTGGGTGGAACATGCCTGCGTGGCCCTCAGCGCCACCATGCCACCCACCACGCACCAGCCCTGACCTCTCAGGGTCAGTGCTGTTCAGTCTGTCCAAGGCCTTTGCCCAGTTCTGCCCAAGTCATTTTCTGGCTACTGAGAAGACAAGTAACTCAAAAGCCATTGTTCTCGGGAGCCTGGCAGCCTGGTAGGCAGATGCACATGCAGCAGACCCTTGATCAGCTGAGATTTCTCTCTGATCGCAGTTCAGTCATCTCCCAAGTCATCTGACGCTCGGTCTCCCAAGCCTCAGAGTCACTGGATGGCAGGATAAAAAGCCAAATTAATGGAAATTGTATCAAATGCACCCTGGCCTCAAGGATCCATGTGGCTTTTGAAATTGCCTTACTTCCCGCCCTGAATGCCTTCTTTCTTTCTACCTTGGGCTGTGCTTCTTGAAACCTCCAGACTCGCTGTCTCACCCCTAGGTCTGCAAGCCTTCCTCCTGGGTTTCCCTTAGGGCCTCTTGCAGCTGGCAGCCAAAGAGTCACTTCCTGGTAGGTGCAGTTGGCACGCCTGCAAGTGTACTTAAACTTTGTGTCTGATCAAGTTATGTGTATTGGATCTGAAACCAGTTAGTCAATTCGTTCAGGTCCCTAAGTGGCGATTTGTGGTAATGTCTACATCAATACTAACGGAGCGGTTTGCTAGCTGGTTTACGTAAAGCAAATGGCTACAGGAAAGAGGGGCTGCCTCCAGCATTCTCCCTGCTCATGACGATATGGCTGGAAAAGAAAGGAACTCGAAGAGAAACAAAAGCAAGTATCGCATGTGCATAAATGCCTAGGTGAGGTCCATTTTCTGGCTGAATCAATTTGCATCTTCCATCCACCCCTCAGTTTCTTCCTCCCCAAAGGCTGTTTCGTTGATGCTTACATGTAATCATTAGTATTATAATCATATTCTGTGTATAGAAAACCCCCGAATCCAGAGCAGATCTGTGATTTTAAGAGGGAAATGGGGGTGCTGATATAAGCTCTATTCAGAGACTTTACAGGAATGAATGAGACCCGGGGTGGGGGAGGGGAAGGGGGACCTGTGTGCTGTTGAGTTCCACCTCTCAGCATTTCTCTTTTGTATAAACAGTTTCTGCATCTGTCAGGGCAGGGGAGGAAACAGCTAGTCGAAGAGGGAATTTATTTAGTGCACGCCTGCATATTGGCTGTATCTCTTTACTGCTGCAGAGTACATTGTTTCTCATAATTGTGATGGATTGATACTTATGACTGGCTGGCAGAATTCCTTTAGCATGTTAAAATATTACCTTTTATTCCTTGGTCTAATTCATAACCTGATGTTTCAGTTGGTTTTCATATGTAATAAACAAACTTGAAAAGCAAACACCCCTAAAGAAAAGGAAGGTGCTCTGTGTCTGGGTGGCTTCCCTTTGAAATCACTGCCCTCTACCAGCCAACTGAACCACTTAGCAGGCTTGTTCTTTAACTCTGGTACATTCATGCCTTCTCCAAGTTTGATACAGAGGAAAGAGATCTGTGTGTATGCAAGACACCGAAATCTGTATGACAAAAATGCTTGAGCTAAAACAGAGCAGCTGAAATCCACCTTGCTCTGGTCTGAGAAGCTAGGCAGGAAAGAGCCGACTTCCTATCTCAATCCTGAGAAATGCCTCCTTGACTCCCTCTTCTGTCTTCACCTGCGGGTGGGAAAATCTGGTCTCTGAAAGTGGCAGTTTTGCCCTTACAATCCCACCTCAATGCCCTGGCCCCTAAGATCCCTCTGGAAATTCTGCCGCAGAAAAGACATTCCGGCTCAAAAGCTCCCCACCATCACCTCTGATCCAGCAACAATCGTCAGGGCCTTGGCAAGAGGCACCTCTGATGTGGCAGGACAGGGTGAATGGCTTTGCGGCCAAGTGACTAAATGCAGACTGAATCCTTGATTCCCTTCCCTTTATCAGTGCACATTTCTGAAATAAGTAGTTTGAAATTGCAGGTCACATGAATTTTTATTTCATTTTGTTTTCTCGCATTTTAATTTCCATTCTTTCTTATTGTTGGTTACATCACTTTTCATCATGGCTGTGCTGCAGAAACATACAGCACGATTTATGGAGCCTTAACATAAATATGATGCTAGACAGAAAGAGAGCGACATATTAGTTTAGAATTTGCAGACTCTCACACGCGGAGCACACATTGCTGATTTATGAAACTGAGATAGCCTGTAAATCCTAAAGTAAGGCGCTGCATCCATAAGCTCCCAAAGAGCAAGAGACAGAGCCCCTTAGCACGGGCTTCAGCTGGAAGTTCCCACACCCTGAAAACAAAGACACACTAAATGTTTCGCCTTTTGCTCTCCTGAGAAACACATCTTAAAAAATGAACTCTACATCCAAGTGGTAGGAAGGTTTTCTCTTCATCAGTTAATGAGGTACGGGAATGGGGGTGGGTTGGTCATGGGTCATGGTGCACTCAGAGCCAAACCCTCCTTCCCCCATCGGGTTCCGCATCCCAGAGGACCACCCTGTGCAAACACCGCTTCCCAAGAGCTCCCTTGCCAAAGGCTTCTGGTGGGGATCAGCCAATGGGAGGCCGTGGCAGGAACCTGGAGGATGGGACCTGGGATTCTCCCATTTCTCCCATTTCCCCTCTCCTGGTGTCTCCGCTGAAAGTTGCTGCTTGTCCTGCATACTCCAGCTTCTGCCTGTCTGCCCTCTCATGCTTCTAACTCCCTCCAGAGAGCCAGCCTGTTCCCTGGCTTCTGTGACATTCCCTCTTCCCTTTGTTCCTCTAGGCTTCCCTCTGTCGCTCATCTCTTGATTATCTCCCTGGGCCCTTCTAGCACCTCTGAAACTAGACCCCATAGTAACCTCCCTGCATTAAGTACACAGACCCTCTTCCTCTGGCTGGGACCTGACTGATTTGGCGGGGAAGCGTGGAGACTGCCACCATCCCCAACACATGATCAACACATGGATGAGGAGCAAAATCCAAATCTGCTTCCAGCCTCACCCAGTGCTCAGCCTCTCGGGGATCATCTGACAAATGTGCCGCAACCACATTTATTACATGATACCTTTATTTCCTCTTCCCCCTGGAGAAAGAGAGCCTCGGCTGTGGGACCTCAGTAAGTGCAACTTGAAACTTTCTGGGAATCCTGGCAACAGCATTGGAAGGAGTGAGACAGAAGGCTGACACACCCCAAAGGATATAGTGAGAAAAAGGCAGACAACTTCAACAGCACTGGGGAAAGAGGAATTATAAGAATTACAAGGTGATACCTTATAAAATGTAGGACTCCTTTAGAAAACAAAACAAAACAAAATGGTGATAATATTCAGAGCTTAGACTGTGTATCCTAATTTAACTTCAACATCCCAGCCTACTGACAACCCCAACTCCAACCTAACCATCCCACCAAGTTATAAATAATTTGACATCTTGGTTGTATAGCATTCTGCAACCATTTTCTCTGCAAATTATAAATGCCTATTTGGTTTCACGTGTGTACAATATTAACAGTGTCACTGCTTAGACTTCTAAGCACTTGGTGTAAATATTGAGTTGTGAGTTTTCCCCTCGTGTGCAGCTTGCTAAATATTGCTTTTTAAAAGCATAACAGAAATGATAACTTCCACTAGCACTCACCCAATTCTGAAGATCGGAAATGAAAGGTGGAAACTCAAAATGCACAAGATTATCATTTTCAAATTAATTTATGTGGGTAGAGGTTCGAACAGTATTGGCCTTTGGTGGAGGAAACTGGCTGGGGGGAATGAGGGAGCTTCCTGGGATGCTGGAGGTGTATGACGTACTGATACGGGTTTAGTTACATCAGTGTATATATATATATGAATAAACCTGTAAGATGTACACTTAAGGCCTGTGCTCTTTATTATATGTATGCACACATCACTGGAAAAAAAACATGAAAATAATCATTTTCCAAAAGAACTACAACCTCAACCCCTGAACAGCTAAAGAAGAGATATTCCTTTACAGAAAAATGATGGCTACCCCATCGTTTTAAAGGATGGGCATTTTCCGGAAATTTGGCCATTGTGGAAGACACACGAATTAGCCCAAGGAGTAGCTACTGGGGAGAAGGAAGCTGGCACCTCACAAGAAGCATGCCTCTCGGGTCTCAGGGTTGCCTCGAGATGCCTGGAATCACCTCTTGGGCACCACATTGAAGGTCTTAACAGGAACAGGTCTCAGGTAAGGAGACTGTGAGGGGTACATCCAGGTACAAAGTTTATTGAGCAGTGTGTTTGGGATCAACACTGCCTCTGGTGGGGTGAAGGAAGCAGGGTCGGGTCAAGGAAGGTGTTGAATTGTGATGCAGATCAAACCAAGGCCTCATGTGAGGGGGAGCTCCAGAATGGGATGTAGTCTGGCTCTGCTGAAGGAGTGCATTACCCTGTGGCAACTACTAGGGAGAGGATTCCGTTGAGAGCTGTGAGCTTCCAACATTTCCAACAGCCAGGGGAATGAATGCCTCTGTTCTAAAGTGGAGGACAGATCTGGATGGTGCTGGAAGATTCCACTACAGGGTGGAGGCAAGAAGGAGCAGGCACCGCATTGCCCTAACAGTATCCCAGCACCCAAAATGTGTGAGCTATGTGCTTATGAGACCTGGAGTTAGGGTTACAATCATGGGCAAAACTACAGTAGCTCATTTAAATAAGGATCTCTTGGCATCCAAGGTAGCAGAACATGGAGCCTGCAAATCCCATGTCGCTAAAGAGAACTCGATGGCCCCGGGGGAGAAACTCAGGGGCACCTTCTAGTCCCTCAAGCCCATGACCTCTCCTGTTGGGTCACGGCCAAGAAAGACAATCAGAGCTGCAGGCTCATCTACCCAAGGGGCATTCCCCTGAGTACCGCCATGTTAGACGGAGAAGCATCTTTGTGTGGGCTGCAAATGAGTTTTCGTGAGGGGGCATGAGTTAATGAGTGTGCTCGGGTTTGGGAAGTTGGTGACAAGCTGCCACTTTGCATTCAGCAGTTCCCTTTCTTGAACAGGTGGCAACTGACTGACAGGCATTCTCTAAAGTGGAGGAGGACATCTGTGTTTTTCACACTGAGGAATACTGGATCTTTCCAAGTTACACATTTGGGAAAACAGCTGAATTGCCTTCTAAGTTCCTCATGTTATGGTACAAATATCCATCTGATGCGCAAACATGGAAGAGGCACAGTTTTACGCTAGAATCAACTAGACCAGATCTGTGAAAATCCAGATAAAAGCTTAATGAGTGGAGACTATTGAGACTATTTTGTAACAATGGTTACAAAAATCTACATCAAAAATATTCCCTGTTTTGTCTCTCCTTAACACACACCCACACACCCCACTCACAATCTGAGACTCTGGAACAGACCTGTCTTCAGCATGAAATAAGCCAACTGTTTTAGAAGAAACTAACCCAGCCCTTCACAAGAAGCAGTCGTATCCTATCCGAGCTCCTTAATTCTGGAATATTTAACCAGCAGTCTCCCTCCTCCCTCTCTGAACTGTGCCGTGAGTGCTCATGATTTATAGGTTACCATCGATAATCAAAGCCATCGTTGGATTGAAAATGACAATCAGATCAGGCATCTAAATTAAATGGGAATAGGAGTCTCTTTCGAAGGATCCATTACACTGAAGGAATTCTGCTAAAGACACCAAGGCATTTACTGAGAACACCTCAGAGCAGGACTCAAACTGTGAACAAAATGGAAAATGTCTCCAAGAGCTCTCAAAATTAATTAGAAAAATTAAAAGTAACCTGGGAGAAAGCTGCCGTGTGGGGGAGATGGAAGTTCAGAGAGTCAGCCTGCGCCCACATTTGGGACCACACCCAGCATCTCCCTCGGGGAGATGAAGAGCCCCTGAAAGTACCTTCCTTACACTTCCCGGGAGAGACTCTATGGACAAGAGGTTTGGTTGCTGTTATGTAGGATTTTTTTAAAAAACAAAGAGCCATTTATTTGCTTTGATAAACTGTGCCTCCCACAAGCAGCAGGTTATCTCTCTTTTCTGCCAGGAGGTAAACCCACTGAAAGTGGTTGAAGATACAGCATTAAAAGTCACTGATCGGGCAAAAAAGGGCCATAGATCAAGAAACCTGTGGTTAGTCCATTTTGAATATAAATGGGAACTTCTAAAAGGCCATTAAGGAAAGCGGCCTAGAAAACGCACATTTTTTTTTCTTGCTTTTCTTTGATAAAGCCTGGTGCCCAGTGCCAAGAAGACCTGTGAGGCGGTGTTCGGTTGGGGAGCCTGGGACATTTAATGACTAAAGGTATTGGCTGAGACACCTAGGGGACCCAGCATGCTCCCTTTCGAAGGGGTCATCATGCCTCCTTTCTATCTTATGGCCCTAACAATTGACCACAGTTTAAAAGATCACAGATGGGCTCCTCATCCCAAGATAATCATAGATATTGGGACAGTGGCCTGACCTAAGAAGCTGCTCTGCTCTGCGTGGAGACTAACCACCCAGACCCTCACTCATGGGCAGTGTGGACTTCAGACCTATCAAGATGGTAGGTGGTGCAGAAGCTGAGAACCCCAAAGAAAGAAAGTAGAAGTGATGCGCAATGAGAGGACAGAGAATTGGGGCCAGCAGGAGAAATAGAAACAGAAGCACAGAAAGAAATCAGTGGATCTCTCAGATGCCTAATCTGGGACTCAATGGATTTGCTTGAGTAGGAGCCATGGGCATCAGTGGCTGAGAAAAGCAGAGAGAAAGACTGGCCTGGTGACCCAGGAGATGACAGCTGCCGAGCCATTAGATGCTGAAGTACTAGAAGGACTGCATGTCCCCAAGTGATGCTCCAGTTCTTTCTGATCCTTGGCTGTGTACTCACGAAATGGCTTCCTTTTCTTCTCATTTCCCTGGGTATTATTAAAATAGACTCCATTAATTGTGGTTAACTCAGATAGTCTTGGCTGCTTATAACAGCAAAGCCCCACCCTGGCACACTAACATAAGAGTTTAGACACGATGGCAAGCACTGCTTGTAGGGCATTTCCTGGTGTGTCCTGTGTCTCCGTGGACTAGTGTGATCGAGCCCATTGCGTTGTATGCATGCGGAACTGGTGATCCCCTTTCCCACTTTCTTGAGGGATGCTCTATCAGAGCTAGATGATGCACACCTAAGACGGGAGTCAGCATTCACAGGGCCTGTGGCCTATGGAGATCCAAGATTTCATCTGGGAGGTGTTTGTAGCCATGGTGATGAGCTAGAGGCACTTGTCTATATATCCACACGTAGCTGTTTATGCACCTATCGTTCCAGGGTCTGGATGTTATGGGCACTTAGGTACACAGAATAAGCAGCCCCAGGTAAATCGACAGGTACCTTTGTCTCCAAGGATGTCTGGGACATTGAGCATATTGACAACTATGGGCATCCTTTTGCGTCGAGTCATAAATGTTCACATACACAGGAGCTGGCTGAGGAATGTCACATGGCTCAACACGAGACCTGTGTGCAAGAGGCACTGACTGCCACGTCTGCTCTTGGCGGTGGTGGCTCTACGGTGGCCCCTACTTCACGACATTGACAGCTGCGTAGCCCTTCTCCTCTGCGTCCCAACCCAACTCCCTCAGCTTTCAATTACCAGCGTGTCAATTACACAGAGCGCTATGATTTAACTGGGTGCACGGTTTCCTGAAAGGAGGAATGGGAGCAAAAGGAACGGGGAGCTGCCCTTGAAGAGCAAAGATGGTGAAGGCATATCTACATGACACACATGATCAAAGAGAGATGGGGGAGCTTCCTCCATTTTGGGAAAATGTAATCAACTGGATTGGCCCAATTTCATACTGAAGCCAATGAGTGAATGCACAATCGGCACTTTTTGTGGTATTTTTTACCTGTTTCTTCCAAAAAGAAAAATAAATCCTGAAGGGATAAACTGGAGTTTATGCTCCTCAGAGGAAGAAATGGGGGTGATAGTTGTTCATTTCCTCATTTTTAAAAAATACTGTTCTGTTCTTGAAATTGCTCTTTTTTCTAAAAGAACAACAAAAAGTAGAGAGGGGGAGCATAAATGGGAAAATATGTGTATTATCTGAGTCAATGACAGGATTAATAAAAGTCTAATAAATAAACAGAAATGGAAAAAAATGTTCCAGTTTTCTTAGAACCCATATTCTGACCATTTCTCTCCCCCCCCTTTTTCTTTTAAACATTCCCCTCACTACCCTACCCCCCACCCCCAGCTTTGGGAAGAAAGTACTATTTTAATCTTAATGTTTTCTTTTAACAGCTCTGGAAGAAACAGTGGCAGGATGATAAACCGAAGGAGGAAAGAACCAAGTGAACTCAAATCAGAGAATTCACATCAGCTTTTCTGAAAAGCGGGAAAAACAAAAATATTCTTCCCCCATCTCAACCCCCTCATCTTCCCCAGACGATCCTTCTTTGGAGTCGTTCTTGCTAAAAGTCTATCTAGGTTTGAAAACCAGTTCTCCTTTCTCCTAGAACCAACCAAATATTGAGTGTGTGCAAAAACATGGTAGCTTAAAAAAAAAAAAAAAAAAAAAAAGATAATTATCAGAGGGAAGGAGGAGGAAGGAAGGAGAAAGGAAATAAAGAGATATGACACGAGGGAACTGGGCCAAATGAAGACAAAGCAATGCACTTAACCCACCTGGAGAGCAAATCGGACCAGCAAGGCGCTCTCAGCCAATCGCCTGGGTCTGCGGCGGGCAGGAGAGTCGGCATGGGTTCATTTGGCCGAGGAGTGTGTTTCATAAACCTTACGGCGCGGCTATGAAAGCTATCAGGATCTTCCCACGTTTCCTGTCATTCCGTGGAGATTGGCTGCTGAAGTGTTGGGTGGAGGGGAGTGGTGGGGAGTGGAGGTGGAGGGGGGAAGAGGGTGGTTGGGTTGTTGAAGGGGGGACCTGGCTCGGTGGGAAGCAGAATCACATAGGAATTTATTTTAGGTGCATATACAAAATGAAGTGAGGAAAAAAAAAAACAACCCAGTGTATTCCTTTTGGGTCATGTGAGGGAGCCACTGGCAAAGATAATAATATACGAGGGGGGAGAGAGAGCGAGAGAGAGAGGCAAAAGGCTTTCTATTATTCGGGACACCAGTGAAGCACACTGAGGCAGCTGGAAGATTAAATTAAGTATTATATCTGCTGACCCTATTGCCATGGTTACCGGACAGCGGAAAATATTAATCAACCCAAGCCTTTTCAGATGAATGTGCTTGAAAAAATACAATAAATATAAATATATATGTATATCCTCTCTGCTCTGCTGCCTAAATGCAGAATGCCAGCCAGTGCGCCACCTGATAGTGGAGATAAACAAATAATAAAAAAAAAATTCTTGCCTCTCTGGGAAGGCTTACGTCACCTAGGGGAGGCAGGGCCTGAACAGTGGGGCTGACCGCTTGCTCACTTTCTCTTTAACCGGTTTCTTCCCCTATCCCCTTCGATAATTAACTCTAACATCTGGCTTGATTGCAAAGTCAAGGGGCTATCTCTGTCTCTGTATTCCTCGGAGACCTGTCCATTAACTCCCTAGCCAGTCACCCTGGTGCATTAACTAAAGCTGAAACACACTGCGGGGGGGCGGGGGGGGGGGAAGGCAAAGGATACGTATAAATAAAATCCAGAAGCCCAATATATCAAGCTAAGATCGAAGAGATTTCAGTCCGCTTGGTTTTGAGTCTAAAGGATCCAATGCTTAATTACTCCCCAGGCTGAAAACTTTACTTCTTGTACCCGTGTAAGTCTTCGTAGCTGCATCTGGTCATCCTGGATCCTAGATTTGGCTTCTCACTTTACCCTCAGCAGCTGACACTGTAAGACTCTCCTGCCTGCCTTGAAACGTACTATCACTTCCCACAATGGAAAACTTGAGGAATTGCAGAGCAGAACCAAGGAGCACGGCCGCATTAACACTAATGAACTCACTGGAGAAGAATCTTTCCTGCTCGATGCACCGGGAGAGATTGGCACTCTGCCACTTGATGTGTTCTTCTATTCCATTCAGTATTTCCTGAGTTCCCACTATGTGCTAGGTACCCTGTTGGACAGTGTGTGTGGGATATGGAGACAGTAAAGACTGAGAAGCTTAGATTACGGCAGGAGGGGGGTCAGGGAAGTGGGGGCCCTGAAGTTCATCTCATTCAAACTTCACCATCTTGCAGATGAAATCATAGAAACCCCAAGCGGATAAAGGTTTGCTTCAGGTCCACAGATGCTTTGTTGTGAAGTGGATCTCGCAGAGAATCTCCTAAGCCCTGGGCCTGATCTGATCTGAGATGCCAAGATTTTTCTTTTCTTTTAAGATTTTATTTATTTATTTGAGAGAGAGAGCGAGCACAAGCGATGGGGAGAGGCAGGGGGAGAGAGCGCAGGGAGCCGACTGGGGGCTCAATCTCAAGACCATGAGATCATGACCTGAGCCGAAGTCAGACGCTTAACCGAATGAACCACCCAGGCGCCCCGATGCCAAGATTTTTCACAGCAAGTTTATCTATCTTTTCATGAAATGCTACTGGTTCCAACCTCCCTCCCCCACCCCCCACAGTGCCATTCTGCCTGGCCCTGGCCCAGGTATTTAGGGATGCCAAAGAAATCTAATGGACAAGTTCCTCCTATTTTCTCTGTCTCATCTCTTTCTACATCCCAGACCTTCCTAACTCTGTTCCCCCTAAAATAAATAGGATATTGTGGATATATAGACTCAGTTTCCAGATTTCTTCCCCCGGCTGAACACTCATATTCTTATGTTAACACAGAGTCCCAAAGAAATGCTCTGAAGTTTAGCACAAATCTGCTAACAGAATGTCCATGCGTTTTAGCCAGAATGATCCTACACTATGACACTAAAGCAGATCTGTCAGGCCTGGCTCTGACACCCCCTTGGCCAGGAGCCACAGGGGTTGGGATAGCTTTTCTCCTAGTTAAGCCTTCACCACATGTAGCCCTGGCCAAGACCAATCAGCCTTCTCTTTTTGCTGAGGTGCAATTTTACACAGTAGGTGACATTAACTCGGTAGCTGAGTCCCCACGTGCAGCCACAGCAACCACAGGGTCCCAGCAGATGACAGGAGGCAGCGGGTTGTATGATCCTGTAAATTATTTCCCCATAGTAACGGCAAGATTACACACTTGAATATGTATGTGGCCTCAGAGAGCCTTCTTCTTGGCTGAACCAAGGCGATAATGTGTATTTTGTGTCCGGAAATCCATTCTAAACCCTGCCGTGTGATATGGTGGGCATTCCCTAAAGGGCTCCAACACGACTCTTCTCACCTGGCTCTTTCCGCGGATGTCCACACAGAGTGCTTCTTCCTCCACAGCATCCCTTTGCCTCTACGTTCTCCAGTTTTGTATCAACACTCTTGGGACAGATTCAGCGCCCTTCCCAGTTTCAGCAAGGTTTTTTTGATTCTAATGTCTGTCTACATCTTTTTTACTTCTTTAGACAGACACAACCTGAGTGGGGCATCCTCTTTTTTTAGGGAGAAGAGCAAAAGTGTTTCAGTGAAGAAGGAGGGGGAATAAAATAGAAAAACAAGGTGGAGTAGAAGATCCAGAATGGATTGCACCTACCGTATACATGATAGATCCTGGGTTTATGAGCTGAAACCATATCCCTTTGAGTTCAATACAAAATACTCTCACCCTGTCGTGACTTCTAAAAGAACTACTTAAGCCAGAAAGTTTAAGTGGCAGAGAATGAGCATGAAATTCAGCTCTGCCACTTCTTTTTTAAAGATATATATATTTATTTAAGGGGGGAGGGGCAGAAGGAGAGAGAGAGAGTCTTAAGCAGACTGCACTGAGCACAGAGGCCCAAGCGGGACTCTATCTCACGACCCTGAGATCACAACCCTGAGATCAAGACCTGAGTAGAAACCAGGAGTCGGAGACTTAACCGACTGTGCCACCCAGGCGCCCCAGCTCTGTCACTTTTTACTTGTGAGACTACAGACAAGTTTTTAACCCATGTAATCCTCAGTCACCCCATCAAGAGAATGGAGTAATTATAATGAGCTTATAAAATATTTGTAAAATTAAAATGCCTAGATATAATAGATGCTCAACAAATATTAGGACCAAGGCAGAGGGCAAGGATAATAATATATGGAGTCCTTTTGCATCTGCTTAAAGACGATCATTTGGTTTCGATATAAAGTCACGTTCCCCAAATGTCCATTGATCCTATTAGCTAACCAGACCCATTACAATCCACATGGTGCTCTGAGAAGATCTACCCAAAGCTCACAGAGACAGGGATAAGTGGATTCCTTCTGCTGCTAGTATGCTGGATTATTTTTCCTAGGCTTCAACTCCTTAATCTGTAAAATGGGGGAGATGGGCCATGTGGAAGCACTAAAGTTTAGTATGATGCTAAGAGCTTTGGGGGAAAATGTCTACAATTTATGAAAAGAAATTAGATCTTGCTGATTAGATCCTGGGTGGCTCAGTTGGTTAAGCATCTGCCTTTGGCTTAGATCATGATCCCGGGGTCCTGGGATCAATCCCCGCATCGGGCTCCCTGCTCAGTGGGGAGCCTGCTTCTCCCTCTCCTCCCAGCTCATGCTCGCTCATGCTCGCTCGTGCTCTCTGTCACTATCTCTCTCTCTCTCCCTCTCAAATAAATAAATAAACTCTTTTTTAAAAAAGACATTAGATTGGTTAGAGAGGGCTACTTTTTGTTCTTCTTCATATACCTTAACACAAAAGGGTTGGGGAAGGAGGAAGGCATGTTCCAGGGGAAAAGATGTGAGCAGACTACCACAGAATACTCCCTGCAGGTGAAAGGCTCTTCTACCTGAAGTGCAGACATGCAGTTCTTCAGGACTGTCATTACCCATATGGGAGTGAAGCAGAGCATAGACACAAAGCTTTCATTTTATCACATGGAACCAGTTAAGGGAAAGAGCATGAGCTGAACTTTGGACAACCCTGAATCATACTCAATTTATTCTCCATCATCCAACAAGTCATCATCAAAAACAGGCAAAACACAGTCCAGGGGAATAGGACACAATGGAAATACACAGATGCAATGGTACATTACTGAACAGACATGAATGAAAACTGGCTTAGCAAGACTTAGGCTTTAAATGGCACAAATAGAAGCAGTATGTTTCTCTCCTCCTTTGTCAAAGGAGGCTGTGTGTCTCTGACACTTCCACCAAAATGAGAACCGTGCTGAAGGTCCGTGATGTCTTTTGAATAAATCTTGGAAAAAGATAACCCTGTGCCAAATGTATAAAGGCTCAAATATGAACACTCGAGGCACCCTTCACACTCTTTCAGGGCCAGAGAAATTCAGCGCCAATGGATCAAATCCATTCCAAATGCAGTTTCATGGAGAAATACACATTCACATAGTTGATACTCATTAATTAGATATTTTCAAGGTCTCATCTCTGGCATAGCTACTTTGACTTTGGCCTTGATTCTCATGGGTACAAACTGGTCATAAGGGTAGCGCCTAGAACTGAAAGTCTTTGTATTTGGCCTTTTTCAGTTGTTTTAAAATTCTTTTAAAAATACCCTTCCTCCTCCCCCATCTGGAGAACTTCTACCCACCCTTTAAAACCCAGATCCCTTTCCGTTCCCATGAATGGCATGGCCACATTACCATCACCCGGTTCTCAACTATTCTGTGCTGTGGTCCCCTTCCACACCAATTCATCAGTCAATCCTTTCAATGCCCTTTTAGAATAAAGGTCAACACACACAGTTCTGCATGATTTAGGCTCCGACTACCTCTCCCACTTCATTTCCTTCTGCTCCCACCTTGGTCTAGACAGTCTTGCTTTCTTTCTCTTTCTCAAATGTGCCCAGAGTAGTTCTTTGAGACCTTTCTACTAGTTGTTCCCTCTCAAGAGAGAGATTTTTTTTCCCCATGTGCTTGGTATGACTGGCTCCTTCTTGTCATTCTGATCTTGGCCATATGTTACCTTTCCTGAAAAGACATCCCTGACCAACAATTTTAAAGTCACTATCCACTGGCTGTTATATCACCTTATTGTAATTCTTCTTTTTTTTTTTTTTTTTTTTTTTTAAAGATTTTATTTATTTATTTGACAGAGAGAGACACAGTGAGAGAGGGAACACAAGCAGGGGGAGTGGGAGAGGGAGAAGCAGGCTTCCCGCGGAGCAGGGAGCCCGATGTGGGACTCGATCCCAGGACCCTGGGACCATGACCTGAGCCAAAGGCAGTTGCTTAACAACTGAGCCACCCAGGCGCCCTTATTGTAATTCTTCTCATAGAATTTATCATTATCTGATATTTTTCTTGTTCATTTGTCCATTGTCCATCTTCCCTCACTACAGTGTAAGCTCCATGAGAATACAGACTACAGCTATCTTGCTTGCTACTGTATCCTCAGAACCTAGATAGTTAAGTACTTAATAAATTTATGTTGAATGAATGTCCCAGCCTGAATCCCATATAATTCATCACTTGCTATTCGGAATTCCCATAGCATTTCATATAGATCACAATTATAACACCAATCATATGGTATTCTAATTGCTTAATTGCTTATGTGATGCCTCAACTAAACTGTGAAATCTGAAGGGTGTGGACTGAATTTTCTTCACTATTTACTTTCAAGTTAGGAAGATCACTCAGGGTTGCCACATACTGATGTGCAGGTGATGTACTGGGTAACTCCAAGGGGACCGACTTGCATTGCAGTGATGTCAATGGCCACCCAAGGGGTTGTGCAGTATCCAACCTGAATAACTATAAATGGCAACTCAGATTTGTCTTCATCTTTTCCTTCACCTCTTCCTCTAGGAATATATTCAGTACCCAATGTGTACTTGCCGTGCCTAACTCACCTTAGGGTTTAGAAAGGACCTTAGAAGTAGATCTCAGTGGAATCTTGTATGCGGCACCACTTCACATCCTCTCTGCCACCATCTACTCCAACAATTAACACGATACCCGGTTAGGCACAAAAATTTTTGACAGGATTTTTGCAGGTGCCAGACAGTGATTTTCCTTGGATCATGCATCATAGTTTTGGTGTTTGCCTTACAATTCTCTGGTGTTGTGAAATGAGAAACCTGTACAAACCTGCTCAATATTGGAGGAGTCATGGCCACCTTGAAATTGGTCAACTGGGGATGGAAGTTAATGGAAAACTGCTTGTACCTTTATAAGCCAGGCAGACAGCTCTGAGGTTCATCTCAGAAAGTCCCTCAGAAGCTCCAGATGGGATCAAGCACTGATTGCTTACAGCAGTGGCTAACTCAACAATCAGGTTCTAATGTCTCTCCCTTATACGGTGTCTCTTTCCTGTAGACCCCTTATTTCTACTCTCTGAGGTTATTTCCCAAATCACCTCCCCTGCTCTTCCTCCTGGGGGAACTAAGGCCAGGACGTTTGGTAGCAGGAGTGGTGATAATGCTGGCATGCAGCAGCAGCACAAGTGCTAAGATTCTCACCTGTGGTAGATTGGGATGAAGGTCAAACAAAAGGCAAACCATGAGGTCATGTGGTATCGGTGACATTCGCATGGCCATGGGAAATGGTAATTATAAATATTATGGAGTTGAATGACTTTTGTTAGCTCATCTGGAAATCTTCAGAAAATGATAAACTCAAATTAGACAACGATCAATCCAAGGCAGGTCTGAAAACCAACAGTCTCTATGGCAGCATTCGAGAAGACCCTCATTTTCTACAATCATGTGTCAGACAGAGCTGAAAATCAGGCCAATGATATAATTTTGAGGGTAGAAGAACTACAAAGGAAGTTAAATGCATAGTCTCAACAGGTATGGAAAAAGAGTGGGACCTTAATACCTGAAATGTAATCATTTGGGTGGATGGTCCTATGAATGTCGAATTTCTGGACTCCCCTGCACCTGTACCGTTGGCAGAGGCTCACAACTCTCCCCTTTGCCAGAAGAGAGCAGCTTCCTCTTACCTAGACTCACCTGCAAAGACCTCACCTGAGGCAGATCATGCTTGTCCTCCTCAGGATTCACTGTCCCCACTCTTGTTTCTGATAGCCGGATAACCAGGGTTAGACCTCAGGAGAATTCAAGAGGGGAGATAATGATCTGCTCCAGGAAGAAATAGCTTATTCACTGAAGGAACTGATGTTTTTATAGTGAAACATGGAGCATCCATGAGAATGGGTCTAAAGGATGTTGAAACAGGAGGGTTGGAAAATAAGGCGAATAAAGGAAGAATTTAGTGGAATAAGAAGACTCTATTATGGTCTGGCAAAGAAACCTGGAGCCAGTCTTAATGCTTGCCTGGGCTAATTCCTAAACTCTTGGGCATGGTCATAGCCTATAGCAAATGGGGGTAGAGAAGTAGAACTGCCATGGCCCTATATACCAGAAGGGTCAGAAGGGTCAGGAGGTAGGAATGTTAGAATAGACTTGTTATCTGAGACTAGAGAACCCACTACTTGAGTATGTTGCCTAGGAAGGCCCAGAGAACACTACCTTCACTGAATCAGTAAAGAACATACTAGTGAGACTAGTGAGACGGACATCCCTATGAAACTCATTGGTGGCTGTCCTCTATGGCTCAGGGGAAACCAAAGAAAATGCTGTCTTGCAACAAGTTTCTCTAATTTCAGTGAGGAAGACAGGATTCTGGAATGGCAGAGGTCAGAGAGTGGCACTTAACCATTCAAGGCAGGACACTTATAATTACTGTAGTGCTCAACGAGGCTGAGCTGGCAATCTGAGATCTGTGGAGATGGCTAAAAATCATGCTGTTCTGAGGGGTGAGGCAGATGGGGACAGCTCTTTGAAAAGCAGCCCCTGGTGTGCAACTGAGCCCAAGTAGTGACTGAAAGTCTGATCCTGGAACTCGAAGTGACTGTGTGACTGGAGCTGCCTTTCATGAGCTGGGTAGACCCATTAGTCACAAGGTTGGATAGGCAGACCGGCACATCATCATACAGTGGAAATAGTAAGTATATTCAGGATCAGGTATAAGAAGGTCCAAAGCTATGTGAACAGATGGCCGAGATCCCTAAGTCAACCAATCTGTTACACGGACACCTCCCCTCAACCCGTACCATTTGCTCATGGTAGGGGTATTTCCTTAGGATCAGATGATAGAGGAAGAAAGAACTTGGGATTGGTTCATGAATATGTTGGCACAGTATGTTGGTGTGAACTGTAAATGATCTGATAGCATCACTCAAGAATGGCCTACAAGACAGTGGTGATGGGTCATTCTCCTCTAAAGCAGAGCTCTGACTAGTACATTTGGTCGTAAGTTTGGGGTGAAGACAATATAATGGTTTGACATAAGATACAGAAACCCTTGTGAGCAGTGGCAAATGCTTGGTTGGTCAGGAGCCTGGAAGAAGTAAGACTGGAAGACTGGAAACAAGGAGGGCTGCGAAAGAGACATATTGGTAGAACTATGAAAGTGAGCACAAAGCACGTGGATCTTTTGTTCATGCCCACCACAGGAAAGACAATGAATAATCAGGAGGACTCATCCTGTAGATATCAGCCATTCTCTCTCCTCTGCTAGGCCAGGTGACCACTTCTGCAGAGGCAGGAGGAGATGACAATGGAAGGAAAGGTTTCACAGAGGAAGTGATATTTCAGCCATAATGAAGGATGAATCTATATCTGGCAGGTGGATGAATCTGTATTTGGTGGGTGATGATTACACCAGCACCAGCAGCACCACCACCACTACTAGTAATAATAACATTGACTACCATTTATTGATGGTATATGATATGCCAAATACTACTCTAAACATTTTATATCTATTTTCCAATTTGTCTTTCACGATAACTCTATGAATTAGATCCTATTATTAACTACCATTTTGTATGTAACTACCATTTTGTATGTGAGGAAGTTGGATATTCTGATTTATTATTATTATTATTTCCTTCCACTAGTGATACTAACAACCACAGGTTAAGAACAAACTTTGCATCTATCATCTCACTTACTCAATAACCCTATGGCGATAGGTATTATTATTCCTGTTTTACAAGTGATGAACTAAACATTTACAAGTGATAAACTAAACTAAACCCAAGTGATGAACTAAACATCGTATCTGCCAGATCTACGATTCCCTTCTGCCAAAGTACTTTATGTCACTCATCTCTGCCTAGAAGTCAGAGACAGAAGGTTGGTGACGGTGGGCCACAGAGCTTGATCAAACTGTTATGAGGGAATGAATGAATGAGCTAAATTGCCAAGGTTCTTGATCCACCTTAGGAATACTGCTATTGCTGCCATCCTCCTTCTCCATCTCTTCCTTCTCTTTCTCCCACATATGTGATGATGACAGTTGAGCTGGTCTTAGTCATCTTTACCATCTTGATATTTTATTTCAATTTCTTTTTTTTTCTTCATAAACCAAAAGGACTCATGTCTTAAAGAAGCAAATAAATAAAACCAAAGGGAACTCCAGCATATGCATTGCAAGATATGTAGCCCAAATGCTTTTCTAAGGCTTTTCCATACTACTTCCCAGAATGCTTTGAATCTCATACAGACCAGGAAATCTGCTTTCTGAAGGCTCCCTTTCCATGCCTTTATCTACATAACTTTCATTGACCTAAATCGGATTTGTGTGTGCAGAAGGGCAGCACAATTGAGGCTCTGCAAGTCTTGTCGTCTTTTTGTTAAGCTTCCCAGGCTGCCAATTACCAATTCTGTGCACTCAGGGATGTGCAGGACACAGCACATTAAATTGGAACAGAATGTACTGGTTAATGATAACCAAGTCAAATATGTAAAGGGATTTCTGGGTAACAAAGATGGAGTTGAGGTCGGAAGCCAATAAAATAGGGCTTAAACTGGGATGGAGAAGCAAAAGGAGAGGAGAGAAGAAGACAGAGAGAGTAAGGAAGAAAGAGAGAGGAGAGGGAGAACAAATATGAGAATCTGAGGATACGGTTTCTTTAGAAGTATGTAATGGAGAAGAGTCTGGAAAATAAACCCTTGAAATGATTTATGGCGACAGGGAATCTGGGACCATTTAAAATCTGTCATGGAGGAATCTGGGACTCTATCTGAGGACATTTCTTTGAGCTGTATCTATGTCTAACTATTTTGATCATTGACCAGCTGTTTAAACGGAATGATTGTGTGGCTGGACGGATGGGCTAAATCAGTCAAACAAGCCCATCTGGAAGATGATGTAGAGTCAGTTAAAATGTTATATTCTTTGTGCAAAGGCAAATGCGTTGTTTCCATTGGTCATTTGCCACTCATGGGATATAACATGGAGATAAGTAATCCCTATGAAATAAATTTACATTCAAAGACAGAATGTAGGGGAAAACATGTCAGCACCTCTATTGCTAACTCTTCGCAATAATCGTTAAACATTGACCCACGGGCTCTTTTAAGAATATGATGCCATGACCTATATGAATGCATTTTGAAAAGTTAAGCAAGTCACACAAAATCCTAACACTAAATATTGTCACTGCCAGAAAAGATAACAGCATTAAATCACATTGTGTAGCTGGGGCTGTACAGAGCAAGTTAAAGCAGCACGTCTTCCTTTGTAACGGGGCTTACATTCTACTGTGGCTGATGTCCATGGAACCATATGGTTAGAGAAGAAGATACTAGTGTGTAAACACTCACATACATACATACCTGTACACAAGGGATACACACACACACACACATGCAAAAATCTATTCAAGTACTCAAAGTTTATCCTTTTTACACTGTATGCAAATTTAATCATTTAAATGTTCTAACACATGACACGTAGCTGCTATTGGGTAGTGATATTAGCTTCAAATACCACCTCTTTACAGGTAATGTTCAGCATACCTCTAGCCCAGCCCTTTCTCTGGAATGACAGTTCCAAGTCCCTGTAGATCATTAGGAAACCATCCCTTGAAGTTACTATGTCTAAAAATAAAATCACCTTCTCCCCAACATAATTGTCCCTTCCTCCAGTCCCCATGATTTTTATCATGTGAACCCTAATGGGGGCAAAGGGCTTTGTCTGAATTGCTCACAACGGTATTCCCAAGGCCCAGAGCAGTGTCTGGCATATAGTAGGTACTCAGTAAACATGTGCTGAGTGATTTGTGTGGATGGATAGATGGATGGAACACTAATGTCACTATTCTCCCTGCTGTGGGGCTCTTCTCCTACTTTCCTTTCCAGTTGCACACAAACCCTGTCATATCTTTCTTCAAAATGCTTCTTTGCACTTGTTTACCTCCCTGCGTTGATGGTGAATAAAATGAGAGTGAGCACATGAAAATGTGTGATAAACTGCAACACCGTACACATTTAGGATAATTATTCCTTTCAACTTCTGCTTGCCAGAACCCCCATTGAGACCTTCATGATCCCACAACAAATGTAACAAGCTGCTTGCTTTCAGAATTTCCCTTCATATCATCCCATATTTCCATTAAAGTAAGATCTCCTAAAGCTCTGTGGCAATTATGTCATTCCACCATCTGACACCACCAATGAGAAGCTCCCTGTGGCCTACAGGATTGCAAAGCAACTGAGACCGTCCACATCTGGGGATCTGGATATTTGCCTACCTGTGTCTCCCACTTGTCTCCTTTGCTCTAGAAATATCTGTCATCTTACGCTCTTCTAACAGGCGTGGTCATCTCTGTCTTCACAAAGCCTGTCTTTCTCTACATTCATCAGTAAAATTCATGGGTAAACAAATACGCAGATGAAGTTCCTTCCCATCTATCTTTACAAATCCCATCCCCATTTCAAATGCTATGTCTAACTCTACAGCCTTCTACCCTGACTGCCTGAGTTTGCATTAGTAGTCTCGGTAAAATCTGAGGGCATATGGTTTACTTGGGAAGAGCAAGGAAAATGAGCAAGAGAGTGGGACCACAGTGGACAGCTATGGGAAAAATATTGAAAATGGTGCAAAATGTGCACCTTGGAACTATCTCATCTGTAAGGTAAGGGAGCTGGGGTATTTATACACCAAGTCTTAAAAGTTATTGGTTGAGGACCCATGAAGAGGAGGGAAAAACATTAATTCCCAGTTATTTCCAGCTACCACAACTCCAGAAGAAGCTCTCAGGTATAGAGATATAGATCCTGAAATAGTTTATGTAATTTTAAGTTGTCTAGTAGCAACATTTAAAAAGGTAAAAGGACACTGGGTGTTATACGCAAACAACGAATCATGGAACACTACATCAAAAACTAATGATGTAATGTATGGTGATTAACATAGTAAAAAAAATAAATAATAAAAAGATAAAAGGAAATAGGTTAAACTAACTTCAATAATAGATGTTTTTATTAGTTAAGATATTTTATTTGACCTAATATGTTACCCCAAATATTATCATTTCACTATGTAATCAACATAAAAAATTATTGAGATATTTTACATTTTTTACACTAAGTCTTCAAAAGCATGCATTTTATACTTAGAGCACATCTCAGTTAGGACCAGCCACATATTATGGTGTTCACTAGCCACATGTGGCTGGTGGCTGCCGTTACTGGACAGCGCAGCTTTAAGGTATACAGGCAGGCCACTTGGAGCACCAGCAGCAGTTTCTAGATACTGAGAGCATCTTCTTTCAACTGACTATTTAAACTACTGATCTAAGACTCAGCATACACTGTTTAGAAATGTTATTTACTTTTTCATGTGGTTAGGTCTTATGCCCCTGAATAAAGAAATATACTTCTAGGATTCACTTGTGTACCTTCCCATTAGTTCCTTTTTTATTGCCTTGTTCAATTACCTTTTGCCAAATGATTGATTCTCTGAAGTCACTTTATCCACAGGTCCCTAACCTTCTGTGAGGAGAAATCACTGTTAATTCCCCATTCAGAGAGGGAAAGGGAGATGTGTCCACCCAGCTCTTAGCACAGGGGGTAATTTAGCTCGGTGGCTGGCAGGCAGCTAGGAGACCCTGCTCTGAGCAAGACATAGTCCACCATTTCACAGACAAGAATTTTAAAGACCTCCACGGAGGGAGATACGGCAAACTCCTCCAATAGCAAACTTAAGTGTTCAAACATATTTTTCTCTATAAAAAAAATAAATAAATAAATAAAAAATTTCTACGCCTCTAACCTAAATCATCCTTAAGCTGCTTGGTCGGTTGGTTTTAGTTTGCCTGCTCTGTTCTGTTGCCTGCCTTCAACTCCAAGTCCACAGAGGACTTTGAAAAGCACAGAATGGGCACTTGGTGACCAGTTTGCCACTAAAATGCTAACATGTCTTCCCAGCCAAAAAGAACAGCGGCCATTATGCCATGGAGCAAAAAGCACTGAGATTTGTGGCACCAGAGAGTCAGAGCAGTAAAGGCAAAGAGATTTTGCAAAGTCCAAGAAAATGGTGTTCATTTGTCTACTAATGGAAAATGGGAATTTCCCAACTCTCATTCACCTAAGCAGAGAGATACAAACATTTCCAAACCATCAACTTCTTCGGAAAAAAAGGGGTGATCTGCTGAATTCCAAAGGATTCAAAATGACCCATCCTTCTTGACCTTAACCCTAAAACATTTTTCCAGTATCTCTAACTGATGGCTATTTGTGACAGTCAAACAAAGTTTCCATTGGAAAAAAGACATGTTCTCCACTATTGGTTATTAATATTGGGTCTATAGACCCATTTCTTTCCTTCATTTATCTAAGATTAAATGTTTAACATTTAATCAGACTCTTTTAAGATTTTCCATAAATGTTCTCTTGTTTTTAAATCTTTTTTCCCCCCACATTTCTCCAAAATCTTATTTATTTCTAAATTATTGCTTGATTCCTTTTTAAAAATGTTTCCTTCCTTTTTAATTCTTTTCCATTCCTCTCTACCTTGGGCCTATTATTCATTCTCATTCATAAATGGTCCTACTTTCAGAATCATGTACCTTTGATCTTTTCTCTTGGTCAAGTCAGACTTTTCCCCTTTCCATTTCCTACCTCCCAGATGTGACCACCTTTATGTCCCTGGCTCTTGCCGGTCACATGTCACCTGTCTAGTCTTTCTGTTCTCATTTCACCGGAGTTTAGTGGTTGAGGGGCTCAGGAGGAAGGGCTAGCACTTCTCCGTATTCTCCACAGAGTAAGGTAAAGTGGTGGTACCCCCACACCTAGGACTACTTCTTTCACCAGCAGTCCCTTGCCACTAAGAAACAAGTTGAGTAGTAACCTATCCTCAGCTATTTTAAGTAGCATTGATCACAAACTACCAGGAATTAAGACTATTTCATTTTCAAAACAAAAATTTCTAGGAAAAGTAGGTGTATGTGTAGTGTACTTGGAGTGAAAAAAAAGGCTGATGCCTTTCTTTATAAGCTGAAATTATGGTATTTTAGGCACAAGGCAAATTACATATTTAAAGATAAAGGGAAGTATGCAAAGTGCTGCCATTTGCAGTTGGTTTATATAGACTCATTGTATACTTGATTTCATTTCATGCCAGGCACTTTTTCACAAACTCAAGTTTGGGTTGGGAAGAGTGAGGTTTTTTGTTGTTGTTTGTTTGTTTGTTTTTAGATAATGAATGCATTTTAGTTGTTTTGAGGTGTCTGGGTGGCTCAGTTAGTTAAGCATCCAACTCTTGATCTCAGCTCAGGTCTCAATCTCAAGGTCATGAGTTCAAGCCCCGCACTGAGTTCAAGCACACCCAGTGTGGAGCCTACTTTAAAAAAAAAAAAGTATTGTTTCATAGAAGAGGAGCCACAGACTGGGAGAAAATATTTGCGAAACATACATTTGATAAAGGACTGTTACCCAAAATACACAAAGAACTCTTAAAACGCAACAGTAAGAAAACAATCTGATTCAAAAATGAGCCAAAGACCTTAAAGACGCCTCATGAAAGAAGCTATACAGGTAACAAATAAGGAAACAAAAAGGTGCTCCCCATCCTCTGTCATCAGGGAACTGCAAATTAAAACAATGAAATATCACTACACACCTATTAGAATGGCCAAAATCCAGAACACCGACAAACGTTGTTGAGGATGTGTATCAACAGGAATTCTCATTCACTGCTGGTGGGAATGCAAAATGGTATCACTGCATAGGAAGATGTTTGGTGGTTTCGTACAAAACTAAATATACTCTTACCATATGACCGAGCAATTGCACTTTATATTTATCCAAATGAGTTGAAATCTTATGTCCACACAAAATCCTGTACACAAAAATTTATAGCAATTTGATTTATAATTGCCAAAACGTGGAAGCAACCAAAATATCCTTCAATAGAAGAATGGGTAAATAAACTGGTACATCCTAACAGCGGAATATTATTTAGCACTAAAAAGAAATGCATTATCAAGCCATGAAGACAGAGAGCAACCGTCAATGCATATGACTAAGAGAAAGAAATCTATCTGAAAAGCTACAAAGTGTATGATTCCATCTATCTGACATTCTGGAAAAGGCAAAACTCTAGAGACAGTAAAAAGATCAGTGGTTGCCAGGGGGAGAAGGGGGATGAATAAGCAGAGCACAGAAGATTTTTAGGGCAGTGAAAATACTCTGTATGATATTACAATGATGGAAAAATGTCATTAAACGTTTATGTAAACCCATTGAACGTACAACACCAAGAGTGAACCCTTAGGTAAAACTATGAACTTTGGATGATTATAATGTGTCAATGTAGGTTCGCACTTGGTAGAAAAAAAAATGTACCATTTTGATGAATGACGTTGACAGATGGGGAGGCTGTGCATAAGCAAGACGGGGGAATATGGAAAATCCTTGTAACTTCCTCTCAGTTTTACTGTAAACTGAAAAACATCTAAAACAATAAAATCTTCAAAAAAGTGTTGCTTCAAATCTCATTTTTAAAAATATTTAATTGAATATTGTTGTGTCTTTCAATGATTGCTGTATTGTATGATTATGTCTAATCCCCAAGTTTCCATTTTCTGGAACTTTCCATATATGGCCCCAACTCTTATCAACTAGAATTAGAATTATATAATCTTCTGTCTTGCTCTAGAATGAAAACTAAAATGTAAAGGCACCACTGAAGAAACCTGTTTGAAGTTTTTATAAATTCATATACAGAACAAAATTGGCCATGGGCTTTCACTTAGGAAATGGATTATTTTGGAAAATACCTTATGAAATTGCCATTTTGGTAAATTTCAGCTCAAATATTGGTTTTCTTCTTTCTTTGGGTTTTAGAAGAGCAGCTGAGTTGCCTTTCAAAGTCCCCACCCAACTTCCTCACCTTCTAGCTCCTCCTCTCACTTCTTCTCAAATGAAATCAATGTTTAGTGAAGGAATAAACTGGATCATCTATGGAGTTAAATGCAAATTTAGACAAAAGCAATTTAACAATATTTACTTAGCATATACTACTTACACTAAAAAAATGATGACTATGAAGATACAGATTCTGCTTTGAAAGCGTCCATAGAATAATATAGGGAAAGGAAGGACAGAGATAACTATATACTGGAGTGATAGTGATAATATGTTGTGACAAGTTAATATTCCTTAAGAGAAGGGAGATATAAACTCTCAGTTAAGGTTAGAGGAACCAGGAACCAATTTTCAGATCCTTAAGAATTTCATAGTACTAAATCCAGCACTATCCAGAATATCACAGTGCAAAAGACCAAACCAAACAAGCAAATCCTAAGTAGCTCCATGCTTTTCAAAGCAGTCAGGGAATCTTAGCCTTCCATTATTAATCTTAAACTAGGTCTCCCTGTTGGTTGGTCGGTCAGATACCATACCATGAGAGAGCAGATGTTAAAGTGGCTACCGCACTTTCTAGTTAAGGAATCTCCTCAATAAAATGCAGAAAATAATATCTACCTTACAGGGTTATTATAAGGAGTTTGGAAAGGAGTTCAGCATTATAACCAAGCTTCTCGAATGTGAACGGCCATTAATAACAGTAATAATAGTAATAATCATTTGTTCTACTAAATCACTGTGTCACTAATTCTGAATCTATCAGAACAGTGCTGATAAACTTACTTAAATTAAAAGAGATCCTATAGACAGGTTGGAGGAGGGGTGACCTCTCTGGCTCACATGGAACCCCACACTTGTTCTATCCCCAACCCCATATCACCCTCCTTCTCCCCTGGTGACTCTCATGGAAGCTGCTATGAGAAAATGTAGTGAATGTAGAGAAAGGTGGACATCTGTGAAAACTGAAAAAACTCCAAGAATAGGTTTCCTTATTCCCTAGAATAGGGACCCTGCTCAAAAAGATGAAACTCTCACACCAACCAACTGTTTTCACTTCTGCTTATTACGGTGCCTAAACCTCCACCAATAAAAGCAGTGATTTCCCGCCCTGGGTCCTTAGAATCCTTGAGTCTGCAAAAGTAGTATCTTCCCATATTAAAGATTTTGCAAGCCTTGATGAAAATGCCAAGTCTCCCTATGGCTAAAATTATAGCATGTCTGCATGGAAGCCTTGGGCATCCAATTATTCACAGAAGTTCTGACTGTTAGTTATATATGTCTACACTTAATGAATATAAGAAGAATTCATCATTACTCACTCAATGACCATTGGCATCAGAGCATGAATGTTCCTTGTTTGGAGGCATGTACATGACTTGCCATGAAATGATTTGGGATTATCTACAATCTGAAAAGATTTTTTTTTTAAAGCTAAAGAAGCAAAAACACATGAAAGCTATTCAGCAAAGAACTTTTGGAACCCAGTACCTGCCTGGTACAATGAGATCTCTTACCATGCAGATTTAAGTCCTGACACTAAGTAGTTTCCAAACTCGTAACCACCTGTGCCCTCCCTGGATTTGCACGCTGTGCTCGCTGCATCTCAGATGCCATATTAGGGGTGGGGTTGGTGCTGTCTTCCCCGTGATATGGTGGCCCTATCCCATGGGCAAAGTTCACTGACATGCTTGGGAGCATGAGCCACACTCATGCCATTTCTCACATGCCCAGACAGCACCATCACCCTTGCAAATGGCCACTCACCCTGGATGCTTGGCACATTTCACTGCAATTGATGTGGTGCTGAGGGAAAGAAAGCTTTGTTTTTTTATGTATATGTTCTGAAGGAAGGGATGACAAATAAACTAAGAAAGGAGATGGATGATAATTTCTCTGTCACTTCTTTCTGAAGCTTCCCCTCCTTGATTTCGCCTTGCCTCTGGCCTGCTCAAACTCTATCCTTTATCAAAACAAACAAACCAACACGCCTATAATATTCAGATGTAGCCATAAAGACCTTCATCACTGAAAATACTGAAGTAAACATCTAGCCAACTAATGACAGTACAAAAGGGGGTGACTGATTTTAAGAACTTAGGTAAAAAAGCAAATGAAACTTTCAAAATCTCCATTTCAGTTTGTAGACTCTTCAAGTCAATAGTAGCCTTATTGCTAGAATTACATTTCAAAAATATAGTGAATAAATAAACAGTTCTGCTTGTGCCAAGAGCCATGGTAAATAGTTGACATAAATGTGTGAGTAAGGGAAGGACGGAAGGCTGAGTGCGGACACAGCTTTGAATTGAGTGGTTTCTTGGCTGTCGTCTAATTCCTTCCACAAACCAACTCTACCCACCTTTGTGGGTACCTACCATGGGTAAGGCACACAGGCAATCCTGACCATTTTTACACATAAACACATTCTCTTCCTATGACTTGGATTTCTCCCCCACGAAGTGACAGTAGCCCTCTAAAATTACAGTAATGTCAGGCTGGGAAGAACCGGAGAGATTAGCAAGTCCAACCCCTTCATTTAAGATTTATAGACTCTGATGCTCCCAGGGAAGGGATGACTCTCTTGCAAAGTTGATGCTCAAGGGAATGGCGGCATCAGGATGGAAGTGATGACTCTGACTTTCTGCTTTGTGCTCTTTCCCTTAGAAGAGATGCATGCAATGAAAACAGGAAGGCACAGGGTAAGAATCACTTTCCTGGTGGTTAGTTTTGTCGAAGAGCTGCGAACCAGCTTGATTCACATGTTCTGATCATGGAATGAATGGATGAATCCCATCACTCAACCAATCTTTTTCTTTTTCCTTTAGTGCCTGGTGTATGGGAGCCACTATACTACACTAGGTCAAGCATCCAAAGATAAAAACAATGTGGCCCTTGCCTTCCAAGAGCTCCCCCTTAAAGGACAAACATGGTGATATGAATCTTACTAGGATCAGCATGTAAGTGGTCAGCGGGCATTCTATTAATCTGCCTTCATTTGCACTGGTGTTGCCAGAAGTCTTCGTTTTCCACATTTGTACACGGTCTCCTCCCAGATGGGCTGAGGACAGAATGAGTACCTCTCCTATTTTCAAGGAGGGCCAGTGTGCTTGAGCAATGAGACAGAACCTCTCCTCATCACATCCCCACTCTTCCACCAACCACTCTACATAACATGGTCACGGAAGGATGATCCCCAGCTTTGAGGGTCATCTGTGACCTGCAGAAGCTCTTATACCATACAGACCTTGGGAAAAAGGATTTTACCTGTGTATGGAAGGCACTGTCCAATAATGGTAAACAGACCTAGGCACGAAGCCAGTAGTCAGCAAGAGGAAGGAATCCTAACTTAGGTTTTACAAATACTTAACTCTCTCCCCATAAGGTCCCTGCTGGTGATTTCTCTTCTTTGAAGTTTTAGCAGAGACATTTAGTGGTAACTAGTGAATGTCTATATACAAAGAAAACCCAGCACAAATCCAAGCTATGCCACTGTATTTATAAAGCTTCACACACGAAATCTAGTAATTGTAGCTTGAGCTACGCAAAGGTATGCTATTTATTGACGAATTTTAGCTAATGGGGAGAATCTCCCTCTTAATTCTTTTGCAAACCCAACTGTGGTGTAGTAAAACAATGAAAAAGACTCTCTCCCAGGAAAAGAGCTCTTAAAATTCACTCACTTAGTTTCAAGGAGAGCAAACAGTGAAAGAGAAGGGGGTGCACAGGTTCCAGGTGGATATACGGTGCCTCATTTGGGGTACATATAATATTTATCTTGGTAGGAGTGTACGACTTCAGCTGTGCACCAGTGTACCCCAAGATACCACTAAGTCTAAATACACCACCATAAAAGGTAAAAGGATGAAAGTCCCCATCCTTGCCTATTCCCCTCAGGATTAGCAGCCAATATCTCCCTGACCTCCTAGAAAGACCCAGAAAGGGTTCAGGCTTAATCACTTGTACACAATACACCCTTTGCAGCCTTTTAATATTTCCAGTAATTTTTCTCTTATGAGTTTTGAGCTAACATAATTCTCAAGACGCTTCCCTTTTAAGCCTTACATCAGCAGAAGCAACAGCAGTGTGCTTGGAGACAAAGCAGGGGACGGCCAGACACACGATTTACCCCAAGCTTTTGGCTCTTGGTGGCCTTAATGACAAAGCTTTTAACTTTGTACAATCCCTGCCTCTCAAACAGAGACATGATTAAAAGCCGGTGGGGGGAGGGGAGACTACCATAAAGATGGAGATGTACAGGAGGCCAGCTTGGTCCCTGTCCGGCACACGATCCATTCCCGGCCAGGAAAATGATGGCCTCACAATGGCCGGCACGGCCAGCCCAGGGCAGCTGCGAGATATAAATTGTCAGCAATGACCATAAGCACTCAGAGAAACAATTTAATTCCTCACTTCCGCCATCATGGGCTGATATATTCTTTCAAGGTCATTACCCAAGGCTAGAAGGGTCGCTTGATTAACGAGTGACAGGCCCAATGAGGGCCAGTGTGCTCGAGCAAGGCCTTATATTAATTAGACAGAAGCTCGGGAAAATAAATGTTACGGAGAAAGGAGGGGCCGAGTCTTTGGCATGAGCTGTGACCTCACCACCCCCACCCCATTCACCCCACAAAAGATAACACCCTGACCTTGATCCTTAATGCTATACTTTAGCTTTGTTTTAAAACCTATAAAATACAAAACATAAACCATGCTTTGTTTCATATTCAGGGCGACCCTGGCCCCAGCCTCCGGTTTCCACACTGCCTTTGTCTCCCCCTTACTCACTTAGTTATTCTAATTTATTGGTTAATTCTGAGCGGAGATGGAGAGAACTGCTTGCTCTGAACTTCACATCTCAGGAACGGCTGAAACCATGTTGATCTGAGCCAAGGAAAGCAGGAGAGTGATGACTCTTCAGTGTTTTAAGCCCAGTGGCTAATAATCTAGCAATTGCTCTTTAATAAAAAGTCATTATCTTGCTTAAGGAGTTAAGGAGATTTGGCGATAACAGTGGGCTTGCAGGGCAGATGACCATTCGAAGCAAAAGGGGCTTAAAAATACCCTCTGCTCCTCAGCCAGTACACTCTGTCCCTTTGATTATATCTATCCTGAAAGCCTCGCTTTTAGAGACACAAAGGAATACATTCCCAGGGGATTTTAGTCAGGTCGAAGCATTCATTGCCAACACAAGGGACCACTGGTTTCAGAACCGGGTTTCGTTTCCACCAAACATCAAGGATTTTTCCTTCCTCTGCCGCAAACTCACCATTTTGAGCCCTGATCCCACTGGGAGAGCAGTCCTGCCATCTCAGAGGGTCCCAGCCTGGGGCGTTCACTGTGGATGCCGAGGGAGGCTATACATCTGTTTGCATCTCCCAGAAATCCATCGCCATCTATCAGAGTCAACTCAGGCAGGGAGGTCAGGGGCTTAGATGCCACTCAGGATGTGAGGAGTTGTTAGTAGAACTTCCCAGCAAGAAGCCACCTCTAGCTTTGTATTCTGTCAAAACGGAGAAAAGAGAGTTCACTTTTGGGACAGGTGGCTTCTGTGATCTCCCATCTGGCACCACCTTCTGACCAGCACTGTATGTACAGACAGGCAAGAGGCAGTTTGCACATGGTCCTTCTCTGATCGTCAGGACACACCGTGATGCACAGTGTCTGAGATGGCCCCCGAGGACCCCCATCTACCGGTCCTCAGGCCCTGTGTCATCCCCTCCCCCTTGAGGCTGGGTGGGACCTAGTGACTCATTTCTACCAACAGCCATGGGAATGGCTTGGATTGGATCCTCCTCAGCCCAACCTTGAGAAGAAACCTCTTGACTGTAGCTTTATCACACACTTGGTGTCAGAGGAATCTAGCTAAACTGCGCCCAAATTCCTGACTGAGGGAAACTGAGATCATCAATGTTTGTTGTTTTAAGCTGCTGTCTGTCAGGGTAATTAGTTATGCATCAATAAATAACTAATACACACACTAATTTCACTGATCCTACTATGCACTACATGATCTTATGAAGAACAATTCAATTGCTCTGTGTTTTTGCTTCCTTTTCTCTAAAAGGGGGACAGTCTCCTGGAGAGCCTTTAGACGCGAACTAAATATCTATAAAGATCTGGTTCTGAGGGTGGGAAGGGAAATTCTATGCATTATCAGTATACCATAAGTAACCGACGTACATGACTTAACAGATTTATCAGTTTTGTGGAAGACGTAGCTTCATTATCAGGCATGATTATTATACCATATTTCACATCTCTGAGTTATCTGTCCCGGATGGGTACCTAGGAGGTCCTAGACAACAAATCTGCCAAGATAACTTGCATGCTTACTCATCCATCCATTTCTCCAACCATTCATCCTTCTCTCCACCCTTTCCACAACTATTGAGCACGCAAGAGCACTGTAAGAGATATAAAAGTATATTCCATGTGGTTTACATCTTTGAGGTGTTTACAAGCCAGCAGAGAAGACAATACGTGGACACTAACTGCTGGAATCGAGAGGAGCATGGGATAAGTTTCACGAGCGTAGGCAAGAGCGGTAGGACATCAGATGAGGCGGGTAGAATTCAGCTCTGGCTGGGAGTGGCTGGAAGAAGGACCGGACGCACATGCGCACACTAAGGAATGTGCTGTAAGTTCCTCTTCCCGAGGTATCACCTTGTATTGATCATAGCCCCTTGTTCAGTCTCCCTCTCCAACCCCACACACTTGAAGTGCAGCGCCAAAACAGAGTTACAGTCTGCAGCCAGAGAGCCAAAATAACTGGCACCCTGGGAATCCCACCCAGGACCTCAGCTTCATTACACCAGCTACATCATAATGATACATTACTGAGCATCAACCTCCTGGATATAGGACAGGCATCTGGCTGTCCAACCTTCTGAATTGAGAACAGCATGTAATGAATCCCTAGTTCCTTAACGTGTTTAACAATTAATAAGCTAGGGTTTCCTTGAGGACAGCCCAGAATAAAATATGAGCGTACCAAGGAAGAGGTCACACAGAATAAATGCATGGTATGAAAACAATGCATGTGTGATGAGGCTGAGGGATGAGGAGCTTTTCCTCTACTTTGAAAATACAGTGAAATAGATCGGGGATCTAAGTTATCAGGACACGGGTCGCTTCTGTATTTCTTTCTGCTGTTTAGACCCCCTTACATGTAGATGATGGTTTTGCCCCTTGGACAGAGTGGCTGCTGAGAGGAGAGCTGCCCTGGTCAAAAGGGTTGCTATTAATTTCAGGTACGCTCATAAAGAAAGCCTATATGGGAAAGGAGAAGAACTCAGGCAGTTTGATGCCAAAGAACGGGATTAATAAAAAATACTCTGGCTCTTTGGGAGAAGCCAGTTCAGCGGGTTTCATTCTGTGATGTGTTCAGCCAGAGTCCCGCTGAGACAAACAGCATGGCTCACGGGGACGGCTGCTGGCAGCTCCCCACCAGTGGTACCACTTGGAGACAGTAAAGACTCGGCCTGGCCCCTGCCTTCTCCAAGCCTGCTGAGGTCAGCTGTCAGGCCCGACAGACCTGCTTGCTGGCCCCTGCCCAGGGTCCCAGTGACAAACTGAGAAAGCATTCGTCAGAATCTGGCAAAATTTGAGAAAGAGGCACACTTCCGAGGAAATCAACAGCACTGTAACTTCATGCCTTCACCTAGACAGCCATGTAGTGGAAAGTCATTTTCACACTCTAAAATTCTGATTTCAAGTGCTGGAAATAATTGTGCCATTTGTGACTATTGCTTTTACATCACGATTGATGCACCTGCTTCTTGGTGCCTTAATTGGGTGATCTCAGGCTCTGGGATGACATGCTGCAACCAGGCAACAGAAACTTCTTAGAAAACAATTCCCCTAGCGCGCCTGGGTGGCTCAGTTGGTTGGGCATCTGCCTTCGGCTAGGGGCATGATCTCAGGGTCCTGGGATCGAGCCCTGAGTCAGGCTCCCTGCTCAGCAGGGGAGTCTGCTTCTCCCTCTTCCTCTCCCCACTCGTGCTCTCTCTCACTCGCTCTCTCTCTCTCTCAAATAAATAAATAAAACCTTAAAAAAAAAAAAAAAGGAAACAAATCCCCTCATCCCCAAGATTCAGCTCTACCAGGGAATTTGTAGTGGGCATGGAACAGGTCACTTGTGTCCCAAGCTAATTAGGTTCCCTAAGCAGTTCAGATGTGACCAGAACGTGCAGAGATTCATTCCCACGGCTGGGAATCTGTTTCCCTTATCCCAAAAGTTAGGACAGAGATGCTCAGACTGTAACGTGCGTACAAAACTGCCCAAAATGGTGCCAGTGCTACTGGCACGGGGAACCGCTCTTTGAAGAGCAAGGTTCTAAGTTACCATTTTAACCCTGTCAACATTCCTCGATTTTTCCAGAAGTTTGCATTAAGATAAGCTCATTATGGCCTCTGAAGTGCCATCTTTTCTATATCTTCCTGTCCATGCACTTTCACACCGCACAGTGATTGTCCACTTATCTGTGTTATTTCTATATCATTATCTTCGTGAGGTCAAGTCTGTATTTTACTCGTCTTCATAACCCCAGTGTCTGGCACAGAAAACACTTGACACCCAGATGTGGATTGGAGGTCACATCTGTCCCTTGGTGAAGGCTCAACCAGCAGTTGCCAACAGGGATAGTTCTGCATGGGAGAGACATGCCAACGTTGTAAGAACCTAAAAGCTATCTTAAAGTTGTTGACCAGCAAGAGAGATGAATTATAATTATTTTTGATCAAATATGCCAAATAGCTTTTTCTTCCAAACCATCATTATTTGATGGGACACTTACGAATTACGTGGCTTTTAAAAGACTCAGGATATCTTGCTTTTCCTAATGGGAATCTTTGTTTCACATATAATTGGTTTGGGGCTCGGGCCTGACATGGCTCTGGCCCACCTTCTCTGCCTTTTAGGTTCACTTCACAGATCCCCACTGCCCAATATGGTTAGACTGGTTTCTTCCTGGCTTCCAGGTCAGCTTCTCCTACTATTTTAAATGCTTTTGAAAACCTTGCAATAACAAATTTCCCCTCAAGAGACACTAATTCAGAATTTACCTTGCTGCCTTTCTTATCTGAGAATTTTTACATAGACTAGTTTTGTCTTTTTAATTAAGGCTATTACCTTTGATGGATCTGAATTGTGGATTTTTTTATATCCCACAGATAAAGTGCTGTTATTTTAGTAGTCATTCTAAGGAGCAGACTCACAGTTGTTTATTAGTTAACTTGAGAGCATATCCTGTGGTGCTTAAGAGGATGGATTCTGGAGCTAGACTGCCTGAACTCAAATCCCGACTCTGCCACTTACAAGGTGTGTAAGCTTAGGCAAGTAACTTAAACTCTCTGAGCCTAGGTTCCTGCACTGTGATAGAAAAATAATCATTGTACCCATAACATGACCATCAGGCTCAAGCAGACCTTTTATGCTGTTCAGAGATCATGGTGTATTTATACAGTTCATTTACAATTTCATTCTCCACGGATGACGATGACATTTTCTCCTTTCATCTCAAACCATCAATGCCTTCCTCCCTATCCTCACTCTTAGCGGAGGGCCTTGCTTCCTACTTTACCAAGAAAGGTGAAGCAATGAGAAGCGAATTTCCAAAGACTCCTGACTACCACATTCACACACCCCCCACAGGGAATACTGCGCCATCTTGTTACCACACAAAAACTACTTACACTCTTATCTAGAGCCAGTCCCTTCACTTCAAACTAGACCCTACCCCTCCTGACAACTGAAGAGTCTCTCTCTCTAGCTAGTCTCCCTTTCCTCTCTTGCATCACCAATTTTTTTTCTCTTTCTTCCTTATCCTCATTGTCTGGGTGACCACAGCCAGTTCCATGGCTTTAAATATCACCTATGTTCCAAGAACTCCTGCATTTGCACCTCTGGCTCAGACTTCCTTCGGAAAATCCAAATTTCAATATCCAATGGGTGACTCTACACCTTGACATGGATTTTTAATAGCCATCTGAAAATCAACTCTGCTAAACTATTTTTCTCCCCTAAATCTACCCATCCCTCACCCTTACCTACCTTAGGCAACTTCAACCTCCCAAAGGCTCAAGCCAAGGCAAAAGCACTGGAGTCATCCTTGAATTCTCTCCAGGTGGGGAGAAAAGCACTGGAGTCATCCTTGAATTCTCTCCAGGGGAGAATCTGAACCAGATGGGGGCTAGAGGAGTAGAACTCTGACCACCCCATTTACAACTGCAGCCCATCCCTATCCCCAGACCTTTCAGTTCCCCTGATCCTGCTCTATCTTTGGTTTACTCTACTACATCACCTTCCACTGCACTCTATGATGTGTAACTTTACTATGCATATTATAGGTCTGTCTGCCCCAGACAGAATGCAAACACCAGGGATCTCTGTTTTGTTTACTAATGCATCTTATACACATAGAAAAGAACCTGATATTTTCAGGTGCTTGATAAATATTTGTTGAATTACAATGAATTCGGTTTGAATGACAGATGTTCTGAAGACATCATAAGATCATATGTGTAAAAAGTCTTAAAACAGTGCTCAAAATGTGAGCTACCATCATCATTATCATTATTGTCATCAAGTTACCAAATAATAATGGTGTCTGGGACTCTCCTGTGGCATTTTGTAGCATAAAGTACATAAAAAAAGGAATAAGCACCAGGATATTCATTCACTATGTATAAAAGCAAAGCCTTTAGATTTTGGTGTGTAGAATCCAGCTTCCAGTGATTCTCTTAATGGTTCCATTCCCCTGACCCATTCATGGGGTGGGTTGTTGTCACCATTCTTTTTACAGGGAAAGGGAGCTAGGCCCCATAGCCACCTGGAATAGACTAGATTCAGTGATGTACTGATAAATGTTTAACAACCAGCTCTCCAGCAAACAACACTGCCATCACCCTGATGTGTAGTGTTCACCAATTTCCATAGTGTAAATATTCCCACTGTGGCTGTTTCAAGCTTCCAACATTATATCACTAAATGGAGAGTTGAGAAGAGATGTACAAAAGTGCACCACTATACCGTAGTTCTACAATCTCTATACAGTAAACATAAATAACGTCAAGAGCATAAATAGTAAAATGTAGCAAGCTGATTAAGAAGTGATACATTTTAAGGAATCATTACATTAAGAGTATAATTTATTTCATTGTAAGTGTAAATAATTGACTTTTCAGTAATAATTGTATTTAACAACCAGCTTGCCAAAATTCCTGAAAATTCAACCATTGGCTCTCAAGAGCTGGTATGAGCAAGCCATCAGTAGACAATGGTAAGATCAGACTGGACATCTGGCCCATGCAGGGCAATGAGAGTCCCTTCCCTAGAGACAGTGAATCAGAGCTGAGAGAACCAGTCCTTCACATTGCAGGAATATAACTTAGGAACTATGGACAGCCATCTTCCATACCTCATGAGGACAGGGTAGCAGGAAAAGATGGTCTGCTAAGAGAGAATAAAGATCTTCAAAGAGAACCAGGGCTAGAAGACCAAGAGAAAATTCTAAGTGGGGTATCAGTCACCTTCCAATTCCTGGATCCAAATGTTCCTGATGTTGGCCCTTGGGTTCCATGAGATGTCTCTCTGTATCTAAAATATATTCCCTGTCATTGGTCAAGCTTCAGGTGGCTTCTGATTCTTGCAAACAACTGTCCTAAGGACATGTCGTGCTTATCAGTTGGGGCTGGCTTAAGTTACACCAACGTAAGCTTTATGCTTATCAGGTATAGGTAGCTTTGAACAGAGAAATGAATGACTGCATAAAGAGTGTATTTATTTAAAGGTTAAAAAGATACTTCAAAAATGAAGTTTATATCAGGAAAAAAAATAAAATGGGTTCTTGGAGGTGAAAATTTGGGGAGCTGCAGCCTCAATTTATCCTGGCCAGTGTTACCCGAAAAGTTGTCATTTGCCAACTTCAGACATTCTTGTACCACTTTTATGATTCTTGCCATAACCGTGCAGCATCAAAGTCAATGTACCGCAGAAAAGAAATGCAATTCATTCAATCCGCACAAAGTGTAACTTCATTGAATTGCAACCTAAACCAAAATATCTATAAAATCATGAATTTGATGCGTTTATTTTATTTTAACATATCTTAGAACAAATAAACGATTAAGAAATGCTGCTGGGTGTGCCATCTAAAGTGGCATCCAGGATATAGCAGCAAAAACACCCTTCTAGTTAGGCCAGATTCTCTAAAGCAGTTCCTTTTCATGTGGTTTTCTTCTAGTCACTTCTGCATAGCTCACAAGGTACTGGATTTGTCAGAGGACTCCGTTTTGGGTCTCCATGACAGGAAGACCTAATCTGCTGTTATTAAAATGAAAGCAATACATGGTAGGCACACATTTAACTAAGGGATCTGTGTTTTATTTTTTGGGAAGATGTATTTGCATAGGTTAATTCAATGACTTTCTTTACTAAAAAAAGAAGGAAACTTGCACTGTGAAGTATCCAAGCCCTAAGTAGACATGATGTTTCTGGCTGATGTTTATCTTCAAAACTTCAACAGTTGATAGCTCCAAGTTCAGCATCACCAACATGACTTTCAGTCCTAAGGGAAGAAAGCTCTGGAGTGTTTTCCTGTGTTTTGATCCCCACTCTAGAGTCACTTCTTAATGACTTAAGGGGGTAGCCTCTGAGACCTGGAAATACAGAGGTCACCACTGCGCTTACTGAGAAAGCAGTGTCTGAGGGCCACGAGAACAGCCAATCCAAGCCCCTCTGCAGACCTGGAGCAGCTCAGCCACTCCTCGGGATCACCATGAAATGACGCCAGGGCATAAATCAGCCTTCTCTTATGCATTACCAGGACAAGCGGACATACTGTAGAGAGAGCAAAGCCAACCAGTTAGATTGGCTTTACTGAAATCATACAGACTTTTCAAGCCACGAAGTAGTATATGGACTCTGCACAAACAGTTTGGGACTTACTGATGCAGTATTGAAAAGGCCACTATTTAAAGTAACTTTTCTCCCTGCCTTATTTCTTCATATATGGGGCTCACTGCCTTACAGAGTTTTTTGGAATGATACTGACTAGTCATTTCTGCATTCCAGCTTTTTGGTTTTGTTGTTGTTGTTGTTGTTTTGTTGTTATGAGTAAACTGTGAGAACAAAAGAGGTGGACAAACCAGGTGATCATATGAGAATATTCTGAGTGTTGAACGTGAGTAGCACATTATCAGTTGACATATGTACATAACACGTCAATGACTACTGTATCATTGTTTTATTATTTTTTTCACTAACCAGACTAAACTAAAAAAATGGAAAAGCCTTCATGTCACTGTCTCCAGCTTCTCATCTTATGCCCTCTCCTGTTTGCTCTGCTATAAAAGTTTTTTTTTTTTTAAATCTCATCAAGGAGTATTGGAATAAAATTTAACAAAAAGTCTATTAAAAAAGGAAAAAGACACTCCGTACTTGAGTACTACTAAACCCAAACTCCAACTCTGAAAGTATACGAACAATAAGTGCACACTGACTGCATTCCAGAAACAAAAACCTCAGTATTTATTTCCAAAATCACATCTCTCCGAAAAAAAAGTCTTAATAAGTTTTCTCTTCTTTCCAAGGAAACAATACTACCTCTTATCAAAGCAAGGGTCACAGGAGACATCCAGACAGCAGACAAAATATACAAATGTCACCATCTTCTGTACCAAGTGGTCCTCTTCCTCCCACAGCCCCTAATTCCTCCCTCCCTGGCGCACGCCCGTCTGCTAACGCAGTGGAGACGTGACCGTTCAGAATCACCATCTAGGCTAGCCTGACACCACACATGGGAGCCGTTGGAAAAAATAAACAGGGAGTTCTGCCCCTCCTGGTCATCAGACAAACTCTCCACAGCAGCCCCTCCTTCTACCGTTTTTTCAAGAAGCACCTTGCCTTGGAGAGACATGCAACGTAAGCCGTATGGAAGGTATAGTGGTTATCTCAATAAACCGAAGTCATCAAGACATCTTACTCTGAGAAACACCCCTGGTAATGGACGAGGTAGGGGCCATATGCAGCGAGGTCTGCCTGAGAAGGTGTGACCTGTAGGATAGATTATGGGGGTGGGGGAGGTGGTGTAGGGGGGCAGGAATGACAGCATCTAATTTCAAATTCCTACTAAAAACAGAAACAAGTAACCTATGTCAACAAACGGGGGCGGGGGTTGTCTTTGAAAACTGGGAGAGTTGAACAAGTGTACCTGTGGCTTTTCAAGTGCTTTTTATGTGACCATTTGGCCCCCACAGACATGTATGTCTTATACTTGCGTCCAAGCTACAGTGCCAATGAGTTTGTGAATGCCTGGAATTCTAGTTTACATTGTTATCGGGTGGAACTGATTTTTACGCCCTCGGTTACATGCCCGCACCTCTTCCTGCAAAAGCCCCTGAACCCTTGAACATTCCCAAACTCCCTTGTTGCTATGGCTGCTTCTCTTCTTCCTTTTTTTTTTTTTTTTTTTTTTCCTTTTTTTTGTAAGGCCTCTGGCCTTACACTGCTGTTTATCACCTAAGGCAAACTCTCTCTCTCACTCCTTTTCCCTCTCTGTTTCTTTAAATCTCTAAACCACAAAGCAGCATGCGAGCAACACCGTGGGTCAAGATATCAAAAGAGGGAACTTTTATGGGTTTCCTCAATAACATGGACAATGAAAGAAGAAGGAGCACAAGCAGCATTACTGACCTTATTTGATGCTGTGCAGTAAAGAGAGACAGCTCTTCCACCGTCTGCCCATGTGGGTCTGGGCCATTGGTGTGTGAAGGGGGGAGCTGTGGATCAACACTTGGGCTGGGCTTTCCTACACTCTTGCGCTACAGCTTTCCAAGTGTCTTCAGCAAATAATACCCAAATAAACAGAAGGTTACTGAATACATTAAACTCACTGCAGCAAGAAATTGCTTTTTGACGCCCAGTATATACAGACGCTGTTTTTCTCTGCACACTCACATGCGGGAATAGAAGGAGGCGTTCAGACTACGCGCTGGACTCCGTGCCATGAGGGCGCGAGTCTCCATCCCAAATACCCCAGAGGTCAATCAGCTCAGCCTCTGCAGCTACAAGCTACATATTCCAGTGACTCACGCCACAGCAAGGTTTGGGGAGCGCATTGTCCTAATTGGTAATGCAGACTCATTGTATTTAAACAAGAGTTTTCTGTGGTGTGACACGGCTGTGGCTTTCATGGGATGTGGGCCCAAGGGGACAAAGGCCTCGATGACCCTCAGGAGTAACTGCTTCCAAAGACACTGGGCTCGTTCCACTCCTAGACGAGAAACAATGAAAGAGGACATATATCTGCTTGGCAGGCTGAACTTTGTTTGGTTGTTGTTGCTTTATTTATGTTTTTGTATAATCACATTTATAATCTACTTTCATGAAAAATATGCCTTCTCTCATGATCAGAAGCTCTATAAAGGACACAACCAATCCTTTTTTCCTTCAGGACCCCAAAGATCTCAAATCCTACTTTTTGGTCTCACCAAAATTTTCTAGAGGATAGTCCGCATCTCATACCTTCCTACCTTACCAGAAAATGAGAAACCACATCAGCATCAGTCAAAGGGGAAAAAGAAAGAATAGTTATACTTTCCTCTGGAGAAAATTCTATTCCCTGATTCTCAAGAGGTCACATACATACTCTCTTTTCTCTTTGAAGTGTGGACCACTTGCTGTTCTCCCCCCTTAAGAAACAATATCGTTCCAAAAATCACCTTACCAAACCATCACCTTCACTGTTTTCTAGATCAAATACCATGCTGGTATTTACAAATACGCCTTGATTACAACCCAGACCAGGAGCACCGTATTTGCACATCAGCAGAATGAACCTCGTGCAGAATTCATCAATGTGCTCACTGCCTGAGGTCATTGTGGACACTGGTGTGAGCCCGGCCTGAGCCTGTGCACGCACAAAGGCGTGGCCATGCACCACTTTGCCTACACTTCCTAAATGTAGGGGATTTGGATCCAGGCAAATGAGATGCTCTTTCAGAATAGAGTCTGACAGTGTCAAAGACCACATTTCCTCTGCTCTTCCCAGACATGACAGCACTGCCCCCTGCCCACCCAGCAGGAGTGATCCAAAAGCATCAGATCAGTCTGACCCTCACTCTCTATCCACTCATCTGCATCCCGAATATTCTCGTCTCTGTGAATATTTATACTGGACCCAGCCAACTTATGTGTGATCTGACATGCCTCCCTACCCCGTACAAAGTATTAAAAACATGCAGACAGAACCACGTAAATAGAAATCGAATTCTTCTATTTATTTGGCAGACTCCGTAAAGGTTATGAAAACGCTCTCTGACCTCCCAGCTGAGAGCAAGCGTGAAGACCCCGCATATGGACACTGAGGCCCGGGTCCCGCCATCCTCCCTTTTCCTTACACGGGACCCTCTGAGCACAAAGACAGCTCAGTCCGTCCAACAACGCACGTGCAGAAATGTCTTTCCTCTTTCTCCCTCTGCCTGCCTTCCCAGGGCCCTGGACTCCCGCCTTCTTGCTTGGTGCTTATTGTAGCTTAATGTGGTGACATCACAGGCTGCTGAGTGAGGTCAAATGCTGAGCACGGATGTAGGGTACATTCCCCCTCCTCTCTGGGCACCTTCCGGGGACCAGATCTAGGGCGCATGAAGGCTCCCTGTGTGTTGCTAGACTAGAAGTTGTGGGCCTGTGCAGGGGCAGTGGGGGACATGTATGCACGCCCCAGACGCAGTCTTGGGAGCACCGGGCTGACGCACGAGGACTGCCCGATGCTGATGATGGCACGGCCTGAGCATGTGTAAACAGGCGTTGGAGGGTTTGTATTTTTTAATCCAGGGTCCTCAGTTTCATACAACCGAGCCGAGTGGGCAGGCAGGCACCTGGCCACTGTAACCTCTTCAACCGGTAGAGATTTTATGTCGAGACTGAATGAAATGGCTGTGGACAGAGCAGGGCATACCCTGGTACAGATCCTGTCTACAGACACCGCATCACGTCTCGGGTTCCAGCGTCAGAGGCTAGACCTGAAAATGGGCGGATAAATAAATCCTCTCACGATTACGTTTCTTTTTTTTAAGTGACTTGAAATCATCGCTGCCCTCGTTTGTTGGCAGGAAATATCTAGATTTCAAAGGAATCTGCATAGGGTTGCCAGGCTTAGCAAGTAAAACAAAACACAACAAATGACACAAGATGCCCAGTTCAATTTGAATTTCAGGTAAACAGTGAATTTTTTTAGGATAAGTAGGCCCCGTGCAAGAATTGAGACATACTTATCCTAAAAAGTTATTTGTGTTTTTTCTGAAATTCAAATTGAATTGGCATCCAGTATTTCATCGGGGAACCCCAAACCCGCAGAGTTTGTATGTGTGTGTGGCAGGGAGGGGAGCTGCTGGCGGGGGGGGGTCCGGAAGGGGGGTAGTGTAAGGTAACTTCATTCTGTTGTGTAAATTTTGGGGGGAAATGCATTCTTACCCCCGACTCCTTGCTTGGATAGAATTACGGCCACTGGAGAGAAGATCAGATGAGCTTTGTAGTTTTTAGCCATCTATGCCCAGGTGCCTGGGGACCTCTCTGAAGGGAAGAAGGGTTCCAAATATGATATTGAATTACTGCGTTGGGGGGAAGCTCAACTAGGGAAGGTATGTTTTCCGACACGGCGCGAACAGAGCACGCACAGGCGATTAACATTCTCTGCTGAGGTTTATGACTTCATTAGAATATTTCTCATCATAATTGAATAGGTAAAAAATACCTGGCTATTAAATACAAGCCTATCCCCCAGGATGACCAGATTATCACTTGAATTTAAAATCTTTCTGAATTTTTAATAGTGCATAACAAATATGATTATTTATGCACTTTCTTCCAGTGCTCAACTTGCCAGGCCTACAATTATTTGGAACGCCTTCGGTTTTGATGGGAGGGATTACATCAAACTGTGCTGCACCCTGTCTCTCTCCCTCTCTCTCTCTCCAGTCTGAAAGATCGAGCCAACAGGTTCCCCTTTTCCTTGAGACCTGGATAAAGGCCACTCAGGATCCTTTGGGGGTGCCTGGCAGGGCCTGGTTCTGCGTTATTTAGAAACCCCTGGTAATTAGCAGCGGGGAGATGTAAGGCGCCGTGGTGTAAAGGGAACAGCTGAGAATCCATAAAGCTGGCTGCTGAGAAAGTCAAGTGGAGGCCTGCCTGGCTGAAACCTCTTCAATAGATCTGTAGTCTGGACTTGAACCCTGCCCTCTCACCTCAGGGTCCGATATTTCTTTCTTTTCTATTTTCTCCCCCGCCCCCACCTTCTCTTCTCCTCCCAGCTTCTCTATCAAGGAGTGATGTACTCAGACTGACTGAATAAATGTGAGTGACCCCCATCCACCCACCCCCACTTCCCTGAGCTGAGAGAGAGAGGAGGGAAGGGAGACAGGGAGATAGAGGGGGGAAAGGAGGGTCCCGACTTCCTCACAGGTAATTAAAGGGACTGTTTTCAAGGTTGCATGGGCAAAAGACAATTCGGCCCTAATGAAGCATCGATCGACTGGCACTAAGGTAGAAAGGAGCTGACATTCATTCAAAGGTACCTTTAACTGATGTAAGACACTGCACCGGGAATTATTCGTTCTCTGCTGTCATTGCCTAGGACCTGGGCTAGAAAAAAAAAGGGGGGTGGGGGGAGTTTGTTTTAAATTTATTTTATTTTCGCATTGCCACAAATGTGTGTTTTGGGCTTTGTTTTCTTGCTTTCTTTTTCTTTTCTCCTTGCAAAAAAAATACATGCATCAGGGCACGCTCTATTTGGTTGTAGGGACAGGGCTCTCCGCACCCCCCAAGGGTAAATTTTCTTCATTAGTCACGTTTAAAAGCCCACCAATCAGGCCTGCAGGTCTGGATTCATGAGGTCAGAGATGGCAAAGCAAGGACTCCTGGGGTAGGTAGCGACATCGCTGTCTCTTTAGAAACCCAAACTCGTTTCACTCTGCGGGTTTGGCCGCTATCTACTTTGTGCTGGGGTTTGCTATTTTATGGCAAAACCAGAAAGCTCAGGGGGAACAGGGCCGGCCGGGGGGTGGGGGGACCAGAGCACTGTGCGGATCAGGGGGCTGATGAGGATGCGTGATGGGGACTGAGTGGGGAGAGCACTGAAGATGCGGCCAGGATGAGGTCTTGGCAACCCAGGCACGGAGATGGGGATTTCACCTTAGGAACGAAAGCCAGGAAGAGCCCCCGGTAAAGGTGTGGGAGAGAAGCGAGTTCAGCAGCACCTCCCAGCCCCCCTGGGGGGAGGCTTCCTGGGCACTTCCTCCCTGCTGGACAGGCCCTGGACATGGCTTCTCGTTCATTCTCACTGAGCCCTAAAAATGTTTGCATGTAGAGAACAGCTGAATGATAAAAGGATCGGAAAATGCTGGTCATGCCAAGTAAATTGGGGTGGGTGACAGGGGAGGAGAGGCAGTATCAGTTCCCAAACAAGTTGAGTGTTATCTGAAGAGGCTTCACCCACAGCCCCCCGCTCGGCTGCATCTTACAAGAGGCCCCGCAGTCAACAATAGCAGGTCCCCTCAGAGCAAGGAACACAAAGGGAATTTGCTCTGGTTCAGTCCCCACAGTGAGGCCCTTCGGAAGCTGAAGAGAGTCACTTTTTTTTCCCCATGCTAAAAATAAGGGGGGAAGAAAGAATTCTCTTGTACACACTCCCGTATAGACATGTCGGGTACAATGAACTGAAGAAAAGGGGCCCTTTGACAGGACATTTCAAATCACCAGCTCTTTCTTACATTTCTCTTTTCTTTTCTTTCCTTTTCTTTCTTTCTTTCTTTTTTCTTTCTTTCTTTCTTCTTTCTTCTTTGCAGAATTTATCACTGTTTCTTGATTTTGCTCTTAATTTTGCTTTGGTTCTAGACGGAGGGGTAGTGGGATGTATTATTTAACTTGATAAACAGCATCAGTACACCGCCTCGCCTGCCTCCTTCCCTCAGTCTTCGCTCCTATTTATTCATTTGTGTTTACATTTCTAAGACATCCCTTTAGCTGAAGGAGGACACTTCCCACATATTGCTGTATTGGCCATTAATGCAAGAGGATAATTTATTGGTTATACAGCCTCTGAAGTTGAATTTTTAAAAGAAAAAATCGGAGCCCAGTTTTCTGGGGTTTGTTGCATTCATATTCATTTGGTTGGTGCCTTTCTCTCTTTTATCTTTGAAACAGTTTGTAACATTCTATTTATCAATTTGATGCTACTTCATTGTGGTTTTTATTTTATTTTTTTAAGGCACAGAACAGGTCAGGAAACAGAGGCAGAAATTGCACGGAACACCTGCTGAAATAATAATAATAAAAAAAGTTTTCCCCTAAAAATGGCTAAACGTAGCCCAGCAGATCCTATCTGCATTAATTTGGCTGAACAACAAGATATTGCAGGGGACAAACTCTGAATAAAGCAGTTCCGAGTTCCCAGAATTGGCATAGCTCAGCCCAAACAATGGCTGCTTCCTATTCACCTTAACCCAGCTTTTCAAAAGAACATCCCCAGAAACACAAAGCATCAGCGGGAAATGGCAATTTTATGAATCCTAATCAATCAAAGGGCTTATTAACTCAATGTGAAGCCAGATTAAAATCTTTAATTATAAATCGTGCTAAAAGGAAAAACAAAATGTACTTATGGTACATTGAAAATTCCGGATATTAACATAGTTGCTATTATCTCTTGCAATATTAAATTCCTCCCCCCGCTTCCCCCCCCAACAACCTCACCTTTTTCTATTACTAAAGAACAGGGCTAGAGGACCAAAATCATTTTTCCCCTCGATTTATTAAAATGTATTCTTTTTCTCCCCCTGTGCATTCAATAGGTTGCTGGGAAGCTGCGTTGGTGGTTGTAGGAAGGGGTATGAGAAATCCCATTACTGAGCTCCGGGAGTCTAGGGTTTCACTGTGATGCCGGGGGTAGTCGGGGAAGCTGTTTATTAAGGGGGCAGAGTTGTGTTCTAGGGTTGGTGGTTTGTTTTTTGCTTTTTGTTTTTGTTTTTGTTTTTCATTTGAGGGGGCCGTGGGGGACAGCCATCAGACGTGGAGCATTTTCGCTAATGAAAACGGCATGCGTGTCTGTGCCGGGCGGATTGACTGGCAGGAGGGGAGGCTGCCAGCTCTGGGAAGGGCCCTCGCTTGAAGTCACGGTGTGAGAAAAGGCTCTGGGTGCTGCTGCCCCTGCTTCTGCTGCTGCTGCTTCTTCTTTTATCAGGCAGACATTTGGGAAATGACCACAGCAAATTTAATCACAGTTGGGGGGTGAGGGAGGAGGGAAAGAGAGCAGAGACTGTGATTCACATGTTTTATTTATTTGTTCAGAGTCACGGCCATCCTATTGTGTGTCCCTCATTCTGTCATTTCAGGCCCCTCGGACCCACCCCCTACCCCTGCCCCCATTGTTAACGGAAGAGGCAAAGAATACAACCACATTTTATAACAACAACATATCCGACACTGCAAAACAGGAACCTCATCTTGAGAGGGGTCCTTCTCTTATATGGAAATGATGGAAGAAAGAAAGAAAGAAAGAAAGAAAGGAAGGAAGGAAGGAAGGAAGGAAGGAAGGAAGGAAGGAAGGAAGAAAGAAAAGAAAGAAAGAAAGAAAGAGAAAGAAAGAAAGAAAGAAAGAAAGAAAGAAGGAAGGAAGGAAGGAAGGAGGAAGGAAGGAAGAAAGAAAGGAAGAAAAAGAAAGAAAAAGAAAGAAAGGAAGGAAGGAAGGAAAGGAAAGGAAAGGAAAGGAAGAAATCTTTCTGTCCTAATGACAATGCAGGATGGAGAGATTTGTTCTTTGTGTAAGAAATTCAGTGATCTTCATACCTAGGGTAGCTGCCCCCATCTCCTCCCCTCCTGCACATGGGCTATTGTACTATTCTATTTTTATATTTACAGAATGAGCCCCATGTTACCAAATTGGCTTTAAATTAAAATAGAAAGAATGAAGGGAAGAAAAAAAAAAAGAAAACTGTGCAATGTTTTATATACAATCAAAGCTAATAAAAAAGAAAGTAATACCCTGGTTTAAATTAAATCCTACTTCATTCTTTTTGTTCAAAGTTCAGACTTGCTTCCCTTCAGCCCCTCTCCTGACACATTCCCTTTCTTTGGGTTTATTCCTTTAGTTCCAGGGACAAGAAACCCTCATCTCAAAATTAGGTCTCCCAAGATCGCTGTCGCTCCCCTTCCTAACCCTAGACCCAGGTTTTATCCATGGACAGAAGGAGGGAGCAGAAGGTGGGTTGGAAAGGGGTGAAACAGCTCTTGCTGAAAATCTTGAGAGTGAACAGGGTGTGATTTTCATAATACAAGATTGACTTTGTGCCCTTTTGATCGGAACACTAGGTCTCAACTGCCTTATTTAAACTTGAATGAAGAAAGGGTCCTGGGTGGACACTAACCAAGTCAGGCCTGGTGGCACCTCCTGGCTCCCTCCTGGCTCTATGCTCCCCTCAGGCACTAAGGATCATTCCACACCATACTCCTGTAGCTCCTATTTCTAAAGTGCAACGCCGGTATGGTTTTTGCTGAATTGCGTTGGAACTTCTGAACCCAGACAATGCCCGATGTTACTTTAAAACCATTTACAAACATCTTTATACGCATTGGGCGAAGAAAGATAGATCCAAACGCCCCTTGTAGCATCTGGAAACGTGCAGGCTCTGATTTTGGTGGCCTGCGCTGGGACCACACCTGAGTGCTCCTCACGGTAAACAGAGGAGTGTGATTTTTTTTCTTTTGCTAAGATGTATCATTTTTGTTTAGGTCCATCCCTCCTTGATTTTTCTACCTCTGCGGACTGATAATTTGGTAGTTATCTAACTGTACAAATATAGCTGGAGGACAAAGAGTGAGGAAAAGGTCCTAAATCAGTTTTCATGGCTAAAGTGCACACGGAATCCATTTTGGCAAAAAGCACTTAAATTCTCAGAATTCCTCCAAATCCTTAAATGCCACACGGCTGTGATATTCCTTTGAAGACGAGCATTGGACCTAATAAACCGAATACTGGAGGCACAGATCTCGTCTTCTTTAGTTCTTGCAACAGCTTTTCACTAAATTCAAAAAAGACCTTTTGTGCTTAACTGGGTTTTCATTTCATTGCTTTTAAATTTGTTAAGCTTGACTTTTGACACTTTGGGTGTTTAGCCTTTTTTTTTTTCCAGTGCAATTATATAATAAATATTTGTGCTTCCCAAAAGGAAGACATTAATCTGTTGTTAAAGCTAGTATACAGAGAATAAAATGTACTTCACTCTCTTGTTAGAAATAACCCCTATAACTATTTACATTTTCTAAACATTGTCTTTAAGCAACTGATAGTATAAACTATTTTTGAAATAACACAGTGAAATATTGTATACACAATGTATTTACTCCACTCTGCTGGAAAGTGTAAACAAGATAGAAAAAAAATTAATAAAGCCAAGAAGGAAAAATAATTTATATAAATAATGATTTAAATAAAAGGTGGTTCTGAATTGCTATTGAAACAAATTGAACATCAAATGATAAAAACTCCTAGTAAAAATCAAAATTCTCTATCAAAAATCAAAGTACTGGACTCTTTTCCCATTGATTTATTTACATTTCCAGTTCGCTTCAGCAAACGAAATGGTGCGAGTAGAGATAGCTCTCAGCAGCCAAAAAATGAAAACAGGTATTTGTTTTTTAAAAAAAATTGCATATGGAATTTTAGTTTCTTCGCAGAAATTACAAAAGGGACATTTAGAAATTGTTCTAAAGGTGATGCTTTGAAATTAAAGTTTCTGATATACTTTTTCTCTTTTAAATATTCAGAAGTAATCATACTCTTAGATGAGGAGTATAAGTCTGGACCTACTCTGGACCTTTCCTGCCTTAAAGAAATGATTTAAAAATGATTTCACAAAGAAATATTACATTAAAATCAATCTGAGAAATGACATTATCATTAGTAAATGGAACATAATTCTTAAACATTTTAATCCACTTATTTCAACCATTCCAAACACATTTGAAATATTTTCGTATGTATATATTTTAAACATTTTTTAAATTAAATATTCTTTAAAGTATCTTTTTCATATATATATATATATCTGTCTACCCATCACACTTATTACTTGGGAGTTATTACGGGTTTGTATTTTTTTATGTCATGAAGAAAATGACAGTCATGATAGCAAGAGAATATGTACATTTTCTATCTAGTTTTGTTTCAAATCCAAATAAACAAGAACGTAAAAATTGCTTAAATGGTTATTTTAGAACTCTGCAGGGAATCTTCTTTTTAACAATATTTCAAGCCTTTTCTAAAGATTTCTCACATCAGTATTATGTTGTTGGTTTCCTTTTGAAAAATACTCGGCGTTTTAAAGAACCTTATAATTTAAATTTATTTCCTATGCATATGGTTTTGTCAAAATCCCAATCCAAACACAGAAAATGCCCCATGTCTCCTTAACACCTACAAAGCTAATGTTTACAGGCCAGCTTAAATCTGAAGAGAAATATTCACCACAACTCCGGGCTTTTTTTTTTTTTTTTCCTGGATCAGTCGAGCTCTATATTTGATATACAGACTGATTTTTTTTTTCCATCAAAATTACATGAGAAGCAAAAAGCTGGAATCTGCGACTCTCGACAAACTGGGCGGTTCTCTTCACTCCTCCTGTCTTTTCTCAGTGTCAGACTCTATGTTTAGATAAAACAATTTCTCTTTATCATTTTCAAGCTGGTCAGATGGCCTAAGGGGTGGGAGGTGCAAAGAGGTGGCAGGGTGAGGGAAAAGGTGATTGTTTCACTTGTTGTCAGAGGGCATTGATCAGCCCCGCTGTCTGCTGGTCTCAGAGGTGGGGCCACGTCCCCTAGGAGCACTTCGGGGCTGGGCCATGTCAGTGCAAAGCTGTATTGAGTCATGACCCAAATGATGGCTTATTGAGGGAAACGGGTATTGGCGTCCAAATCATTCTGAGACCCCCTCAGTAACACTTACACCAGTCCACTCCGTTAATGTCAGGTCACGGGGGACACATTTAGCCCCCTCAGCTGACCATTAGGCCCTTTGATGGAGTGGACGATAAACCTGACGGGACAGGCCGGACCCCGCTCTTGAGCCTGTCTATGCTGACAGCAGGCCCAGGACGGCGCTGCCTTCTGGAGAATGCCAAGGGTCCCTGGTGTCAGGTCCTCTAGGGATTCTGTCCCTTTTACACCAAACAGGATAAAATATACCTAAAACTAGTTTTAATGTTCCAGCGTCAAAGGCAGAAAAACTAGCCACGGTGATCCTTCACAAAATTTTTCAACAAGGAGGTCAGACACAAATTGTGGATAAAGTGGTCAGGCTCCACCATTTTGTAATTTTTATTTCTCGCTTTGATTTTTCTCTTTCTTCTAAGCACTGCTGATACAGTGCAGGTATTTTGAAATCCATTTGTTATACCTTCTGTGGCAAAGAACAAAAAGAATTCCTTATTGTTTCCCAGGGAAGTGGAGAAGAATTTGACAAAAATTCACTCCATTGTGATCATAACGTTCTCGAGGCAGTGTTCCGGAAGGGAATTATTTTATTTTGTATTACCAAACATCAAATATGTTTTGGGGGGCAGGGGAGTGGGAAGCTAAAGCTGATTGCATTTGCCATCGAAGGCAGCATTAGCCTAAAACAAACTTCGGCTTGAAAATGAATCGAAAGCACAAACTAACAAAAACCAGGTCTTTGTTAACATTCAAAGGGTGAATTAATAATCATTATTGCTACTATTTAAACAAATTATACCTAAATCTTCTGTTACGCGAGAGATCGCTACTGTTTACTTTTTCTGCTTTCTCACCAGCAAAGCGGCCTCTGGTTTGACAGAGCAGATTTTCTGGTATTACAATGCTTTTATCCTAGTTTTAACACCTTGTCCGGATTCCTCTTGAGAATTAACTGATACTGCATTAGAAGGGAAAATGAGAGGGAATTTTTAAGTGGCCCCCATAATCGAAAACTGAATCCAACAGAAACAACCCTCCCTCCTTTAAACAACACTAGTTAGCGTTTCACAATTAGCAAAAAAAAAAAAAAAAAAAGTACAAATGAGCTAATAATTTGACCAAATTATGCATCTGTTTTGTCTTAAAAGTAGAAATCTAATTAGCAAGATAATCTATTTACTGAACTATTAACTACCCTTCTGATAAATAAGGAAGCAGCTGTGGGATATGTTTAACCAAGAGTGAGGGAGGTGGGGCTAAGTGTCTGGCTTTCATTGTCTACTTCACATTATCCAAACCTGAGAGAGACTTTTCCAGAGTTCATATGCTTTGTCTCCTAATACAGTTTGGAATCCGTAGAGCTTGCTATAATTCAGAATTATTTCTTCTGAAAGGAGTCAGTTGATCAAACCATGCAGGCTACATCTCATTTTCATATTGATTTCAGTACCTGCTTCATTCCAGAGAAATTGGATAAATTAAAACACACACTCATAGCTGCTTTATCGTACCTTGTTCTCAAAGCTTAAAAATAAGATTTTTGTGGATTTGGAGGCTTCAAATGATTTAAGGGGATTTATGCCTTGGTATGCTTTTTAGAAGAGTTACGGCAAAGCCATTTTCTTTCAATATACGACTGATATTGTGTGTACAGCGTGTGCGTGTGTGTGTGTGTGCATACACACACACATGTGCACAACTATCAGATTTGCTAACTCCGTCTTCAAGTTTTATGTTGAGAGGATATGAATAATCCCAACACAGATATGTGAGTGTGTTTGTGACTGAATATGTGTGTGTGTGTGTGTGTGTTTGTGTGTGTGACACAGAGAGAGAGAGACAGAGAGCACGACGGAGCGAGCACATGGTCATGCATCTTTTACTCATCTCATCCAAATAGACTTCTAACTAGAGCCCTAACTCAAGAAATAAATTGCATTGATCTGGTATTTATAATGGGGCAATCTTGAGTTTTTAGTGGGACGAGATACCAAAGGGAAATTACATCACTGCCAGTAATCTTCTCCCCCACCCTGCTTTCGGTAATTTTTCCCACCTCCTCCTTTCAATGTGCAAAGCTAAGACAGTGCACTATTAAGAGAAATATATATCTATGGTGGCCGTTATTTGTTTCTAGCACCGAATAAGTGTACCATTAGTAATTTAAAAATTAGTCATGAAATTCATACTAACATTCTGCCATTTCATTCAGGCATCATCCTATCCTGATCCAAATGTCAGTTTCTGAGGCAGAAGCTAAAAAGGCCCAAAACAAGGAATCCACTAAGTTCATAAAATCAGCCTGCTTTCTGAAACAATTGGAAACCGTAATTCCACGTTTACATTTTCATGTTATCCCTGCAATGAGATTTCTAACTGAAAAATCAGTAGAATTGGGATGGGTTCTGCACAACTCCACAATCTGAGATATTTTTTTCTGAGAACCAGAAGACTGAATTTCTTTCTGAACTCTGTTCTCTGGGGACCTGAATGAATATAAGTGAGAGATGCAAGGCATTTCGTCCAGCAGCAAAAGCACATTAGACACCTGTTTGTCATGCTGCATTTATATTCTTTTTTATCTATTAAAAAAGAAAAACTTAGGTTTTCCTGCTCTAGACTGATCTTTCTACCTGTAAGATTCTTGGAAAAGCACATAGCAGTCCACATGCACACCTCAAGGCAGTTGATTCTGAATGTGACTCTTTTTCCTTGTGACCTAAGTCTTATTCTTGTCACCCCCAGTGTGGCCAAGGCCTGAGGATTCCAGGGAGACCTCATGCTTCAAGCACCCTTTGTCACATGTCACCGTGCTCAGCTAACTGCCCTAATCTGACCTGTGGATCTGACCCAAAGGGTGACAGGGGCAGTGTATTCCATTCACTGGCCCCATGAAACATCCAATGTGGATGTTTCACCCCAATAAAATAATGCTTCCAAGCATTTTAAAATTGATACCTGGAAAATAAGTCTAACAGCTCCTGTTTTCTCAAAGCTGACTGATGAAAAGTGTTGTTTATTTGCATCTTTTTAAATTGAGATTTCACCTAAATCTCAACACACTTTAAAATAGCTCACTGAGCTCCATTCTCAGTGCTGTATGTCACTAGAGGTCACTAGAGGTCACAACAAGGTCACTAGGCTATTCTGAAAACATTACACAATATAAATGCATACAGATTTCAGAGTTTCAACATTGTCGTTAGAACTTTAGCCAGCACGAACTGAATGCATCACGGCGAACAACCTCCTTCTCCCTCCAAGGGTAACCAAAATGTCCAGACCAGGGCTCTCGCCTGCCATCTGAAACAGCCCTTGTCCCTGTGATGAAAGTGATGGAACTGTGACATATCAGAGCCATTTCCCAATACAGCCCAAACCAAGCGGTCACCTCCAATGCTCTTGCAATAACTTTTTCCCCCCATTCGGCAGTTCTTAGACTGCAATCTCTCCTGCATAGACCAGCCACGTTAATCAGTTTATGATGACTCATGGCAACACCGCATCCAAAACCAATCTGAGGACCAGATGGTGACAGGGTGTCCAGCAGAACTGAGGACCACCTAGCTGGCACAGAGGGAACCCCAGGCTCAGCAGCAAGTCGAGGGTAGAGGAGGGGCACTTGCTGCTTCTAGGGGCAGGTCTGGGGCTTCTCCCACATTAAGGGACCGGAACCTGATTTTCTCTTTCTGTACCCCTGGCTTCCTCCTCTGGTCACTGAAATGCTTCATGTAGGTTTTCAGAAAAATGAGGGCAGATGATCAGAAAAAGCGATAAATGGGGGCCTGCATTCCACACAGTTGTTTATAACAAACTAAGTCTAAACTCCTGTACTGAGAGTCGGAGTACGGGGGGGGCTGGGGGGGTGGAGAATGTATGCAGGCAACAGGGAGTTAAGTAAATAAATTTTTTCTTTTCTTTGTCGATGTGTTTAGTTCTCTTCCTGCCAAGATTCATCTCACTCTGCTATCTTGTGAGAGACACATATGGTGCAGTGAAATTGCCATCCAAGAAAGCATGTCCCAGCCTGTTGAGACATCATCAAATAAGATTAAAGCAAAGTAAAAATAAAAAGATAGAACGATTTTTTTCTTTTCCTTGTACAGAGAACATCTGATGAAAGCCACAGAGGTACTTGAATTGCTTCTAAAGGTTTTGCAGCCATTTCTTTACTTTGGATGGTTAAGAAAGAGCCAGGAATAACACGACAATATCTTCTTTTCTTTCTCTAAGTTAGCGGGGGAAAAAAATGTGCTTCATAATAAACCAGATGTATATGAATAAAATACAACATTGCCTTGGGCACTTCTGTTGCAGATAGCATTTAAACATGCTGTAGACAGACTTCAGTCTTCGCTTTCGAGCCTTCCCCCTGGATCCTATGGATTAAAACTTTTCATGGTGGCACCAAATAAAACTTCTCTTTTTGTCTTAGTTACTGGATCCAGATCCTTTTTATGGCAGAGTATTGCTAATTTCTTGCCTTTAAGACCTCAAAATGGGAAGGACTGAGTTTCACCTTCCCCCTGGTTAGGTTTCCTTCCTATTATTGGCACTCAGGAGTCAGGGGACGGACAGGGCACCAACTACCCATCCTAGCCAGCACCCCCTGGGGAAGCCGACAGGGGACGGCGCTCACCTGCGAAGGCACGGGCTTGCCGATTCTCACCAGCTGTGTGCAGGACACCTCAGGTCCGATATGCCAGGAAATGACGAACGTGTCGGCCATTCACCAGAGTGTCCCCGGTACCTGGCCATGCCCAGATGGCGCAGTCATGAGCTGGCTAGATTAATATCATGGCCGCCTCCAGAAGGCGGCACCGTTTTCACCCAGATTTCCCCCCAGGTGGAGACTGACAAGAATATCAAATTCCTTAGCCTGTGCCTTTTTCCTTTAAGAACCTGCTGGCCCTGCGTGAATTTATGATGGGGATAGGCAAGAAGGGAAATCCACATGCTACTTCCTTTAAGTCTCTTTTCTAGATCATGCAAAGCTTTTCTTATTTTTCAGGGGCTTTCTTCCCCTTCCCTCCCCAAGTGGGATTTCAGGAAGTACTGTACATTCTTTGAAAGGATGCAGTGAGGAGGTAAACAATACCATGCTTCACATCAGAGGTGGGGCCCAAAGCCAGGCTTTGAAATTAAAATAAATTTTTTTTCAAGGGTCTGGAGAGGAAGGGTGGCAGGCAGTGAAAGGCGAGCAGGTCCCTTTTTACACTGCAGACACACTGTTCTCTGTGATAGGAAGTCAGTTTGCATTCAGAAGCAGAAATGAGGAAGCAGCCTGTGCATTTGTTTGCAAACCATCCTAGGTAAGGAGCCGCAGGTTTACAAGATCTTGTTTCCGATGCGTGGCCTTAATTGGACCTCTGGAAAGCACCAATGCATCAGTAGAAGAGATTATCACTGGCCTTAATAAGCTCTTGTTGGCTTTCATAACAGCCACGGCCTAAAATGAGGCACACTGAGCCCAGAGATGGTCTCACCAATTGCCTGGAGCAAGGATTAAAGAAACAAGGATGCGAAGGAAGGAAAGAAAGAAGTGGGGAGGGGCAGCGCAAGAAACAGGGGCTCACGTGAAATCGCTTCCATATTAACCTCCTTCCCTTCTGACAATGGTCAAGCTCTGATTCAAAATACAAATTATCTCCAATTACTTCAAAAGAGGCAGTCAGAGAGTTGTCATTTACCCTTCACCATCTGTTCGCCTCAAAAGCAAGCTGTGCAGACTGCCATGCTGCCCTCGACTTCCCCTCTGTGCTCTGGGTGGGCACCAAGCACGGAGGCACGTCGTTCTCTGGAGACAAACCTACCGGGGTTTTCTTGGGGACGAGAGGTGAGGTGGGCGGGAGAGAGGATAGAAAGACAGGAAAGAGGAGAGGGAGGGACCAGAGGAGGGCGTTCTGAGAGGGGATTTCATCCAGCCTGGGGAGATGTCTAGTGGTGAGTGGGGGGGCTTGCCCACCCCCTCCAGACCCTGCCTGCGGCACGTTCTCCACTGCACAATTTGTTTTAAGACAAGACTGGCTTTAAGATGGTCCCAGTGAACTAAGACAGCTGGTGGCTCGAGGATGGCCAGGAACGAAGGAGGGCCCATGGCACGGCCGACCCTTCCTTCGGCCTGGTCAGCTGGAGCGGGAAGCCAACCATGAGGAAAACAAATGCTACGGAGCTGCCCAGAAGGTAGGGAATATCCACTGAACAAAGGTTTTCTGACACAATAAAGAAGCAAGACTGTAAGGCAGAGAGAAATGGGGCTTTGAGAAAATAAATAATCTGTTAGTACCTAACTATCTGATAGACAGTTTGTGGGCTGGGAAAAAAAACAAAACACCACCACCAACAACAACTTGCCCGCTATATGAAAAACCCAAAATCAAACTATTCGGGATGGCTAGGTGGAGACCAAAGCCATTCTGGAATCTCTCAGTGGAGACATAACATGCCAGTCCGTATCGAAGCAATTATAGCTAAGAAAACCAAATTTAATCATCCAAAGTGGTTCTTAATGGGCATTCCCTTCTTCAGGAAGCTGAGAGTTAAAGGAATGAGAACATGAATTTATGAAGATGTCCTAGAACAAGGCCGAAAGGACCAGCAGGAAGAATAGCTTCCCAACAGGCCATGGTGAAATAATAGGGTGAAAATTTCTAAATGCCTTTCATTTTATGGGAGAGTTCTAGTGTTTCTATCCAGATACATTATATTATTTCCACTACCTCTGATCTTTATTTTCCATTTTACAACCCACTGAATAACAGGTTTCTTCAAGAGGGAAAGAAAGAAAACAGACCCTCTATAAATGAGGACAACTTTGCCTCGTAAACAGTTTGTGTGTTCAGAGAGCAAAGGCACCTGGAACTTTCTAAAGGAAAGCGCTTCCAAATACCAGCAGCATGTGGTGGTAGGGTAATTCTGTCGCTTGTCAAACAGCACTGAAGCTCGGGATTTTTTACCACAGTGCCTCGAGTCACTGCCGGGGCCTCTTCTTTCTCATTGCAAGAGCAGATGGGGCCACAACGGTGAAACACAGAATACCGCGCTGCTCTTCACGGCAGTGGTGGGTGTTGAGGATGAACTGGCGGCCGGCGAGACCACTGCGAAGAGCTGAACCCCAAACCTCTGAGGACGAGCTCCACACTGACGCACCTCCCCCTGCACACAGAAGAGAACGCCCCTCTTTCTCTTTTCCCCTTCTCCCTTCTCTGTCCCCTGCCCTCCTCGACCCTGTTTCCAAATATAAGTCAAGGGCTCTGTTGGCGGGTCACTGAAAGACGCAAAATCTAACTGATGGAAATCGGCACCGGGCCCTAATGAAATCACCCTCCTTCTGCTCTTTTCTCAGGTCCCTGCATCCTTCCAAGTTCAACTGAGGAGAGAGTGGACCACCTAATGAGTTGTCAGAAGAGCGAAGCAGGGAAATGAAGACACACATGCTCCTCCTGGATCTACATATGGCGTCTCCTTTAAGCAGCTGTGTCTGATGGGCCGCTTTCCTCCCATCCCACGCTTACTTGCTGGCCACTGCAAGTGCTCCACGTTTGAAACAAACATGGCATTATAAAGAAAACATGGCAGAACTTCTCAGAATACAAAGACATTTGGCAAACTCCAGCTCTCCTCCCTTCCTCTCTCCACCACCATCCCTGCCATGGAAAGGGATGCAAGACCACTGAGAAAACTGTTTGGAAGAAGCACTGGATCTGATTAATTGACAAGCGGGAGCATCTGCAAACTTGTCAGGACTGAGCCCCTGACAAAGTCCTGTGTGCAGGTCTGTGCTCAGGAAGGGAACCAACTGTCACGTCTCATAAGACAAATATTATCTGTTCCTCTTCTAGGATGCTTGTTATTAAAAGTTGGGCTTCAGAGAGGAACTCAAAGGGCTTGTTTCATTTGACATTTCATCCACGAAAGGCCTGAGGGTGGGGGAGAACCCAGAGTTATGATGATCGGAGGCTTGTCTGTCAAGTTCTCTCCCTGTTTTGCTTTCCCTTGTTTTCTACTGACTGGTTTTTGCACCAAATGTTAAATAAGTCACAAGATGCTGATGATTTCCCAATTACGGAAATCTTTTCACGGCCTATTTCAGGGACCACAGACATGCCAAAGATCTTCAGTTTATTATCTCTAAGTAAATATCACACTAAAAAACAAGATCATTCTCCTTCCCCCTCCTGCATACAAGGAGCAGAGGAAACAAAAACAGCACCCTTTAATAGACCTGTCAGGGCCACAACTGGCTGCTTAGTCCTTTCAAAAGTCAATGCCATTTTATCATCAAGACATTGACAGGGCTGATTTTTTAAATGCTTTTTTGGAAGCCAAATTTCCGACCGATTTCATGCTTGCTCTCTACATTTATGACTCTGGAGTTCTTTTCTTATGTTACCTCATCAAGTTGGTACTCATAAAGCCTCGATCATCATCACTACCGTCTTAATTGCCAGGAATGGGCTTGGAGCGGGTCCAGGTCAGGAGGATAAAATCCTTGGGGAATTCCAAGGTGCTAAGAGAGCGGCCCTGGGTGGGGGTTCAGTCGTAGTCTCTGAACTCTACTTGGATCAACAGCACATGGTGCATATGGACACTGTCTGTAATTTAAAAATAAGTTCTCCATAACCAGGAGATGGGAGGGTGACATGTCTGTGATAAGGCCTTTGAAATTTCACTTGTATGAGTTGTGTCTACTCTATGGTTCATTAGGTCAGAGGCAGGACGAGTTAAAAATACTCCGTGAGACTGGGAAGTGTTACTCTGTCCCTTATGTGAAATACAGAGACCTTGAAGGTTTAATTGAATAGGCAAAACAGGAGGAAATCACCAGAGAAAAGGTATAAGCAGAATCTAAATCTCTCCCTAATTAGGGTCAATAAATGATCTATGTATTTATATTATGTATTATATGTATTATATACATGTGTATTATAAATACAGGATGTATTATATATGCAGATAATATACTAAAATGTTTAGTATATTTAGTATAAAATATTTACTATAAGTATGTCCAACCATGGGACATACTTATACTAAAAAAAAAAAAGTAACTGTTTATCTGAAATTCAAATTTATCTGGGTGCTCTGCGTTCTTATTTGCGAAATCTGACAATCCCATAATTTATTTGAACCAATCTGATTTCCAGAGGCAGGAGACAGGAGTTCTAGAATTTTCTACCGATAGTAGATTTTAGGCAGGTAATATGTTTCAATTTCTACACATATGCAGATGGGAACTATGTGATAAGATCATTCTTCATGAAGCATCTGAATATTTGAGTTGTTCTTTATTTAAAAAAAAAATCCATTTTACCACTTTTACTATATATACAATTGCCTAAATCACCAGAAATAAAAGAACTGTTCCTAAGTGAAAAGTCTTGGGAAAGATATACAGATAACCAGTGCTAAAATCTAGCATATCACAATTAATTAGATCAAACCCTTAAAAACAGACCAGTTGCTTTAGCTTAGAAATGCTTCTGCATATTTTGCCATAGTCCATACTTACAAACTGAGTGCAGGGGTAACAGAAATCTCAAATTTCTCCTAACCAGGTTGAATTATCCCAAATTTAAAATTGATCAAATACAAAATAATTAAGGTTTATTATTCTTATGTTTTATGCAAGATGACTAATTTCCCCCCAGTTACTGCTTTCTCTTTTCCCTTCAGTTCATAAGAAAATCTCATTACCTAAAATGGGCTTATTCTTGAAAAGAAACAAGAATACCAAATTCTATGATACAAATGTGAAATGAAAGTTGGCTTTAATTGTCCCAGGCCCTCCCAGTGTCTTTGATCCATCTCTGTGGGCTCTGGAATCACTGAGGTGGGTTGGTGCGAGCCTCCTCTGCACCTGGAGCCAAAATGAAAAACAAGTTTCCTGAACTCACCCAGGTTACCCATCCATTGCCTTTCTTGAGTAAGATAAAAATCTCTACAGCCAACTCTTTCGATAAGAGTGGATATAGTTTTGGGGCGCCTGGGTGGCTCAGTCGTTAAGCGTCTGCCTTCGGCTCGGGTCATGATCCCAGGGTCCTCGGCAGGAAGCCCGCTTCTCCCTCTCCCACTCCCCCTGCTTGTGTTCCCTCTCTCGCTGTCTCTCTCTCTGTCAAATAAATAAAATCTTAAAAAAAAAAAAAAAGAGTGGATATAGTTTTAAGCATCCAAATGGCATATCATCATTAATGTCCCTTCCCAAAGATGGTTCGGTAAATTCATCTACTGAAGCAGAATATTTGGGAGATCTATTATAGGGGCCCAGGGCAGGCTGCCCCAAAATGTGCCACTTCCCTGGGTCCCTACACTATTTTGGATCTGAATATTCCCTAGGATCTGCCAGGATAGCCCCTGTTTTAGGAATTTCTCTGTTAGCGTCACTAAAATATTCTGTGGTGAAGGCTGTGCCCCCACAGGTCTGAAATGCAGTGTCAGGACAGGATGCATCTAAGAAGCGGCCATGAGAAACATCTTTATTCATTTGTCTCACCAGGGAAGATAGAGGTGTCTCCCTTTTCAAAGATGGCTTTAAAATGACAATGAGAGGGTCAAAACACAATAAACAAAATGATTTTTTTTTTAAGTACAGGCAAATCCAATGCATCTGTGTTTTTAACAGCCTTTCTGTGAAACTGGTCTTATTTATTAGTAGTGAAATACAAACCATATTATCAAGAATCTTAAGGAACTAGATTGCTGTTAAGTGATACTTCAGAATCCACCCCCTAGCAAAGCTACTGTACCATTATAGGAAGATAAGCAGAAAATCCTTGCCTCCATTTAAGAAGACCTTTACCTGAAATACTGTAAACCATTCGGTTGCAGTTCTAATGCCAGTGATTCAAAATATTGCTCTGGAAAATTTCAGTTAACCAGCAGTACCCAGAGTCTTTACAAATGAAGGCGAAGACCAAGACTTGGTCGATGGAGGGGATGTCAAAGAGGGTGATTGGCCTCTGAATGTGCAATCTTAAAGGTCCAGTTCTCACATGCATTAATGTCACACGTGATAACCTACGATATTAGGGGTTGTGATTGGTTGCTGCTTGACTCCACGTTGAGTGAAACAGCAATAATCTAAGTATAATACCAGTCCCTATCCTCCTCCCACCCTCCATCCTGCTGTTCCCCACCCCTGGCCGCAGAAACCAACTGATTTCCACCTGGAATAGGTCATGTACCCAGGCTTCAGTTCTTAGTCTGTTTTGTTTTTGAGTCCTAGGATTGTTTTTTGCAAGAGCAAAAAAAAATTTTAAAGGTATAGATACTATCCTAAAAGAGCTTATCGTCTAGGTAGGAAGACAAAACACCCACAAAAGAAATGACAAAGCACTGTGTCAAAAACCCCAAAATTAAATCCTCAAGTAACTCAAAGCATTTTTTTTTTTTTTTACAATAAAAAGCAAGTGGATGAGGTTCTTCAAAGACGGCATTAATTATAATCCAAAACAAGACACATAATATTAGGGATAGGCCAAGGGCAAAGTCTAACAGATTGTGTTTGTAAGTCAGAGCATGGTTTTATCCCTTGGTCGTGGCCACGACTAGGGTAAGCCAAGCATGTACTTCCTACCTGGTCACAAGTCCCCATCTGTAAGTCTAGAAGACCTTTGACCTCTGACTTCCACCTCCAGGTGACCTTCTACAATGATTAGCCCGCTGCATCTTCACTATTGCCAACCCTCGGTTTCATGCCCTTGCAGACAGGATGTCCTCCCTCTATCCTCAGATTATACCGAGTACCCCACCACGTGAAGATGTGAGTTCCAACATCATTACATTTGATTACACTTGTTGCCACTATCATAAGACTCTGGCTCCTATGCTTCCTCCTTCCTACCTGTCTGCTTTCCTCACCACCCCAACTGGTTTAAACTCAATACAAACAAGGGCATGGACCAGAGCCAGCCCACCACGGTACTCCACCATCAGGCTTTCTGGCCAACCCACGGCATTAGACCTTCAACTGGGTGTGTTTTCCAGTTTATCCATTCTTAATCCCCATACTTCAGAATCGTACTGCTGAGGTCTCTCTGGGCCTGGTGGTCAAGTTTGCTCAGGTTATTAGAATTAGACAGCAGTCTCTCCAAAATCCTGTCATCTTCATAGTATGGTGTTAAATACTGGTAGCTAAGCAATGTATTTACCTTTGGAGTCCCTCTTTGTTCTCTTAGGAAAAAATACTGTAATTGATGGGTTTGATGATGCCTCTCAGTCACAATGCATCCCATGTAGTAGAAAATCATCTACTATCAAACATTTGCATCTGGTGCTAATTCTAAGAAGTAGTGAGGACCATGGATAGTTTATTCAATTTTACTTTTTGTTGTCACATTGATGGCATTGGGAAGAATGAGTGATCCATTTTGTAATGTAGAACTCTAAAATCCAAGAGTAGTAGCTTGGACAGAAGGTGGTGCTGAGGAGTAAAAAATTAACTGGGGTCCTTTTCCTTAAAGGTTACCTCAAATACTTAAGGTTTGCAGGGCACCTAACAGTTAGCAAATTATTGTCATACACATTAATTTGTTTCTTTTTCAGAACTCGGGGGAGAGTAAGCTAGTCTCACTTTGTATAGATAATGAAAATAAGGGTGCTATGGTTTAAATGACTTGTCCAAGATCACCCAGACCAGTCCAGGCCTTCCTTCCAAATCTAGGTTCAGTGCTATTCTACACTCTACGACACAGGTTAGTCCCTCTTTCAGGTAAACATATTCTCCAAGTTGGCTGCCATCAACATCTGCCAAGTTGGGGAGTTCTGAATGCAAAATGCAACCTCGGTGTGTGCCTAACTTGCATTTGCTATAATGGGTAAAGGTGGGTCCTTGGTGAATCTCTCTGTGTGCTCGGGACTCCTAAAATTCTAGGGCATAAGAGTAATTTTTTTGGTACCTAGGGGAAATGGGTAGAATTTGTATCCAGTTGGGTAGAAGACCCCTTGTGGAAGCTTCCAACTCAATCTGCAGCCATGGCACTTCTGGACCAGGGCTAGCCTGGGACTCCTGGGGCACCTTCTCCTGATACCAGCTAAAAATCTGTTTCAGCATACCAGAGGGCCCTGGGTCCTGGTAATACCCTAAGAGCCATGTGCCATGTAAGCTAGACCAAGAGGCCTCTGCAGATGGCAGATGAAAATCAGATTTATCTCCTGTTTATCTGTATTTATCAGGATCATCTCCTGTTGGGCTTAAAATATGCAAAATGGCTGCTGTATTTCTGGGGGTATTAGTTTCTAGGACTGCCATAACACATTGTCACAGAGTAGGTGTTTTAAAAACAATAGAAATTTATCGTCTCATAGTTCTGGAAGTCAGAAGTCTAACATCAAGGTGCTAGCGGGGTTGGTTCCTTCTGGAGGCTCTGATGGAGAATCCCTTCCGTGCCTCTCTCCTGGCCTCTGGATGTTCCAGCAATCCTTGGCATTCCTTGGCTTGTAGATGCATCTCTCCCATTTCTACCTTTGTCTCTACATGGCTTTCCCCTGTGTTTCTCTGTGAGTCATATCTCCTTCTCTTTTTTCTTACATAAGAACGCTAATCATTGGATTTAGTGCCCACCCTAAACCTAGGACAATTTCATCTTGAGATCTTTAACTAATAACATCTACAAAGACCTTATTTCCAAGTAAGAGCACATTCTGAGTATCTGGGTAGACATGAATTTTGGGAGGACACTATTCAACCCACCATACTGGGAAATCCATTTTAAGCACTTAAAATTTTTCTTCCTTTCAACTATTTCTCCATGTTAAGCTGAAGCCCAATTTCTCTTGCCCTGCACTCAAAGAAGATGGAAAACCATTAGCCACTGTCATTCCTACAAGATTTCCTCATTTACCTTCTTTGAGACCTTCTGCAGGTGCTTCCTCTACCCTCTACCAGGATAAAACCAGCCATCTTCAGCCACATTTTCTCTAAACAGAACATTCTCGTATGCCAAGGTTATTCCACTGAATCAATGTCTCCACTCCAGTGTCTTCTTTTTCTTCAGATTCCACAGTACTTATTCAATAGGAACAGAAAGACAGAAAATGACTTTCAGAGTTGGAGGACAAAGTTGGACATTTATAGGCTTCATCCATTTGTTTTGTTCCCATTCCCAGTCAAGATGTGCTTGCATATCTTCTGGCCTAAGAACCCCTTAATTAAGACATGACTTACAAATCATTTTCATGGCAACAGGCTGCGATGTTATATGCCTGAGAATGTTTCAATAATGAGCTCTGAACAGAGCAAACTCTTTGTTTCTGTGAGAGATGCTAATTGAAGGAATCTTTTTTTTTTTTCCAAAAGGACACTGAACAGAAACCTATGTACTAAGCAAAATGTAGATGATGCCTCCCCTTTTATCTGCTGTTCCTTTAAACAGAAGACAAAACACAACTCCCAGCAAACCAACTGTTCTGGCAGGAAAAAGAAATAGCCTCGGTATTTGTATTCTCCAACAAAGTCGGTAAGGAAGGAAGAAAAGGTGAACGCTGCAAATACCATTCAAAGCACCACAGAAAATAGCCAGTTCGGTTTCTCTCAGCAGCTGGAAGGAAAGGTCTCAGCAGCACCCCCTTTCCCTTTTAAATTTTTTTTAGTTACCAAATTCCTTTATGTTTCTTTTCTTAGAAAAGTGACTTTATAGGTCATTAAACAACTATTAAAAACACAAGTGAGCAAAACCCAAAGCGTGGGCCTTTTTCCTTTGATATTTTTTTTTTTCCTGGTTTTCAGAAAAGGGTTTTGAGAGTTGGAATAGTTTTGTTAATGTCTTTGTGAGCATTTAAATAGTCTTTCCAGTTGTAACATCCCCTCAATAAGGCAGTTATAGGAAACCTGCCTTGCATTAGCACACCTGCTGGGCCAAAACATGAACATGTATTACCCCAAATGGGACACCTCATTTGCCAAACAGACCTGAACTTACAATTACCTGCTTCTCTGGATTGCTACACCCGGTTTTCATCAACCTGCATGGAACTTTTCTATGTCCTCTCTTCATCCCCCCCGTTGGACAGGAAAGCAAAAGGCAAAGAAAGACAACGGAGGGAATTCCTCTTTCAACCCAGGTGAGTACAGATGAGTCCCATTTACCAAGGTCCTCACCAGGCTCAGGCATGGAGCAGCCTTTTCAAGTCCCAAGATCAGGCTGGCTTCAGGGTGGAAGGGTCCCCTTCACTTGCAAGTTTCTTTGAAAGTGAAATCTATCAAAGGAATCTCAAAACAAATTACATGGTAAATTACTGTCTCAGCTCTGGCCTACTCTGCCCCACTGTTCAGCTCCCTCAGCCATGGGTGAGCTACCGGGGAAAGGCTACAAGATAAGCAGATTAGAGAATGTCATATGCCTCGGGCGACTCAACTTCACAGCCAAACTTCTCCAGCCCAGGCAGTTCATCTGATTCATATGGGTTGCAGGCTGTTTCAATGAATGCCCCTCTAATGACGAAAGTTTGTTCCCTAAGGTGGAAGGGTAAGTAAATAGGAGCCAGGCCACGGACCTGAAGCATATCTGTACTCTCCCACCCTCTATCTGGAAATGCTTGGCCACAGCTGGCTTATAAAAAAGGAGGAGATGGGCTCGGAAAGAGTATAGAATTCCTTTCAGACAGAAACCTTTAATGTCACTTTCCTATTGTTACCAATGCAATTTTGCAAGTCTTCCGTGGCCTGTGGGTCCTAAGGTAGTGAGTAAGAAGCCCTGATATGAAAACAGAATGCAGACAACAAATTAGCATTTTGAAAATAAAAAGCCCAGCTTTTAATCCTATTAAGATCATGGCTGCTTTTTTTTTTTTTATTTCTCCCCCTCCCCTAAAAACTCTGAAAGAGATAATGATGTCCCCATTAACATAAATGCTGAAATCAGCATTTCCTTTGAAAGAAGTTGTTAATATTTGGAAATGGTCGGATTTCCAATCCAAGCTTTGATTGTTATTCTATACTAGCCGGCAAGTGCCAAGGTCACAGGGAGATTCACCTGCAGACTGAGCTAAATGAATCCACTCGGCCACAATGCATGTATAATTTAACATTCTCCTCTCAAGTACTTCCATGCATTCCTAAAAAATATTTTATTACAATAACAAATTGGTTTCAAAATCATGCATTATGTATTCTGAAATTAGGTCTGCCAGTGAGACCGGGACATACAAACATGCATACTCGCAGGCAGGGCCGGAAGTGCACACAAATGCTGTTGTTGATGCCAGGCTGGAGCTTGAGAAGAACAGTGAATTCCGCAAGGAATTTTATTATCTTAATCTGCGTATTTGGAAAGAAAAATAGCCAACTGATCATTTGCTGTAAATAGCAGTTAGAACCCTAATCATCCCTTTTCCTTGTATCGTCTCCTCCCTGAGAAGGTAGAGTGTGCTATTGGGCGAAGGTATCTGGTATCCTAAAAATAGGCTTGCCAAGCAGTTCTCAGGAGCTTTACTTAAAAAACAAATATTCCTTGAATTTTTAAAAGTCTTCTTTTCCTGTGATCTGACACTTTCCCGGTCCACATTTTACAGAAACTGGACTTTAACAAAGCTTTGAAACATTAAAGGCAAAGATATCAAAACCGTCCTTACAAATTTGTGTTAAGAAATAGACTTGCTCCGCTGTAAGCTTTCATCATAGAGTTATCCCAAAAAGTTAACGTATTCAGAAAAATCCTTGGGATTCCCGTCACAAACACAACCCCATATAATGTTTCCCTAATAGATGCTTGTTTCTGCTCTTCAACGTTCATCTGAAGTTAAATACACATTGATTTAGCATCTTCTACAACAGAGGCATGGCTTGCTCATGCACGATACGTGTGTTTCCTGAGATGCCCATATAGAAATCATTCAAATTAAATGCTTTTCTCATTCCTTCAGGGTGTTTTCTTTTTTTCCATTTTAGACATTTACATCATACTGAAAAAAGTTCAGCCTCACCAAATGGCATTTAGTGAATTCTGAAAAGGCAAGATTTCCGCTCCAAAATAGTGAGTTCCATGATGCAGAAGGTATCTGATCTTAAAAATGTAAGAAAGAAATTCAGGAGAATTTTGCTATTTGAAAAGTTTCTTCGGCATGAACTTGATCTCTCAATATTAAAAGAGGAAAAATATCTAGTTTATTTCAATAGGGGATTTGTTTTTCATTAACTTGCAAGCTAAACATCATTGGTATGTTTCCACTGGTCTACTAACTTGGTGAATAAAAAAATAAAATTCCTAAGAGGACCACTTATAAATCTCTTTAAATTAAAATCAGTCTAATTTTTATTATAAGACCGACATCATGATAGGCTTTGTATTTTTAAGGCAATGCCCAGACCTAAAAAAGCTTAATTCCCTGACAGGAGCTTTTAATAAAAGACAAATCATGGGTAAAATTAGATGCTGCAATCTTTCCTTCTCAAAAAAAAAAAAAAAAATCTGCAAACACTGTGTTAAGAAACCGTTACTCCTTAATTTCGTTTCGATGTAGTGATACGACTAGACATATAGCTTTTCTATAGTGAAATTATAAGGAATAATTTTCTCTAATCTAATCAGTAATATCTGAAAATGGGAAATGTTAACAGCATAATTTCTGATTTCTTTTGTATTGTAATTTAGGCTGACACATTAAAGCTTTGCTTTTCAGGAGAACAATTAAGAAATTATTGATAGAAATTAAATATTACTGACAACTGAAAATGCATTTTTTTTCTCGTTTGCTGCATCTAAAAATACCACTCCCACTTCCCACCCAAGATAATCTAAGCTAAGATAGTAGAAAAGTAAAAATGAACTAAAAAGCTTGTGGTTCTGTGCTAAACAAAAGGTGATTTATACAAGTAATAAGCAAATTCCAGAATATACATATATATATATATATATATTTGAAAATCCTCTACAAATGCCTTAAGTTGTAATCTGCAGGCTAAATGATTAAACTCTCTCTGGGTTCATTGGCTACAAAGCTATATCCTTCATTTTAGCTGTGGGCTATTTTAAGCTGAATACAAACTGCTTTTTTATTTGTTATTATAGGCAGTTCAAATCTTACACCGCTTTGTACATACAGTATACAAGCCAATGTACACCACTTAGGGAAATATTAAAATAGGATTAAAATGGAAAATATAAAAAGCCTTCAGTAATAATTAAATTTCTTTTCCACACAGTACAACAGTTACATAGCTGACTCTTGTAATAATGATACGAAAATCCTAAGTGGTAATTCACGACGTAAATGGAAACTTGTTACAAACTTCTTTTCAAATTGGGCTTAAAAAGGTGCTCCAATGACCACGATATGTTTGGATGGTGAATCATAAATACATAAACTCATATGTGAGAAAATATATAAAGTCAGAGATGTTCAAAATTAAATCAGCGAAAAGGACTAAATAAAATCACAAATGGGAGGCCAGGGTTCTAGGGGAGAATGCCAGAAGTCAACGCTTTCTGATTCCTCTTAAGCAGAACAGGAGTTGTTAATACAAGCCTCTCTTAACAGCTACCCAGGTAGGATTTGAAGAGACCAATTCCCTAATGCCCCCTAAAAAATAAAAGTCAACGGGAAGCATCAGATGGGTTTTGAATCTAAATACTCTTCAGGACACTTCTTCCTGAATTGGCAGCTCCAAGAATCCAACAGATAGCCTGACAATAAGGTCGGCACAGTCAACATTCCCGGGGTGGTCTGGGGCTGTTTTATTAAGTGTGTGCCAGGAATTTTAGTTCTTCAAGAGCTGCAGGCTGAATTCAGCTGCTGTCCCCAGTTCTGTCCCCGACCTGACCATCTGCCAGAGAATGACACCCTTTCAAGGACAGAGTAGGAATGGTTTCCCCTGGCTCCTCAGTCCCGAGCTCCTGGCTTCCGAGCAGAAACTCTGAGGAGACTTCAACTTGGTCACTTTCAGCAGGTCAGAGACAGAGAGGGGAGAAGAAACGCTGTCTGGAGCCTCCCTTCTCTGTGGGCCTAATGTTGCCTGGGCCACAGAACAATCGCAACAATAAAATGCAGTGTGTCCTGGGGTCCCCTCTGAAAGAATAAAACTGGAAGCCTGTCGGTCATGCTGAATACTGAACCAGAAGCTGTACACCGCGGGGTTCGGTGCCTTGAGCCAGGCTGCATTCACAGGCAAGGCAGACAGATGCACGGCCTTTGACAAAGCCAAGAGATGGGCATTTCAAAAATAAAATCATCTCCCAATTACAGGGAGCCCTTCCTCCCTGGGACCCCACAGCACTCTATCAACCTAAATTGGAATCCCGTCTACCGAGCTGCCTTCAATGCAGCCACTCCAGTATAAATTGGATCAAATGCTCTCAGATTAATTCCTGGAAACCTATATTCATCTTTGTATATCTTTATTACAAAACTAGCCACAAGACCACTCTACAATTTTCATTACCAGAACAGCTTTCGGAGCTGGATTACACCATGGTTTATCCCTCTGTGACCCCAAACCATCTTGTTAGCCCCGTTATTGTATATTCATGCAACACACCTGAGCCCAGGATAATAAGAGAGTCATAGTGAATGAGGGGAGCGGGTGCCTTTTATTGCATTGGACGCACTGCTTTTCTGCAAGAATATTTACCCTGCAGCAGACACCCCCAGAAGTCCATACCTCATGCCCATGCTCCCTCTTGTGCCCTAGCTCCAAAGACCCTCACAACTCTTCCCAGTTTGAAGGGAAGTGAAGATAACTTGAGGACTGTCTAGCCTCGGTGATGGCCGAACTTCATCACTAAAACTGGGGCAAGGGATGGCTGTGTTCTTGGACTGATTTGGGTAAGGGAATGGAGGTGCATGGTCTGAAGCCAGGCCACAGAGAAACCCTGGCCCTTCATGGGAAAAGAGCAGGATTTTTGTCTGTGAAGGGAGGATGGAACTTTTATATGCATAAAATAGAAGATGGGAATGAGGTGAGTCAATGGTCTTGGCTGTAGCTATATTTGATTAAAAATGTTTGTTTCAGGGAAGTGTGGTTCTTAGAACACTTCTGCCACTGGGAGTGTCAAATAAGGTGAACTTTATGATGATGGTTATAATCTAACTATTAGAGTATACTAATATCATTGATATTATACGTAACCAGAGTATCTCCAACTATTTTCCTAGAAATTAGACGGTTTATTTCTTTAGATGGTTTTTTTTTCCTTTTTTTTCTTTTTAGAGAGGGGGGAAGTGAGAGAAAGAGAGAGAGAGAAAGAAAAGAAGAGACAGAGAGGTGGGGGAAGGGCAGAGAGAGACTCTTGAGCAGAATCTGCAGAGAGCACGGAGCCCAACTCGGGGCTCCATCTCACAACCTGAGATCATGACCTGAGCCAAAATCAAGAGTAAGATGCCTAATCGACTCAGCCACCCAGGTGCCCCTAGATGGTTTATTTTCTACCCGCTTGGTCATTTCTCTCTCTCTGTCTCTCTCTCTACATACACACAGAAATGTAAGTATATACATACATATGATATATGATTGTACAAATATACATATGTATATGTACACATTATAATTAAAGGTCATTATATATGTATACACACACATATATACACGTGCATGTGCCTGTGCAAACACACGCATATAATTTAGGTGTCACTCCCTATTTCCTCTCTCTCTCCCACAGCAATGGTCTTCCCTTGCTGAACATTACCTCCAGTAACTCTCCAACCTGCTCCCTCCTTTCTTCCCACCCCCACCCTTCCCTTTCTCCCTTCTTTTCCTCTCCTCCTTCCTCCCTTTCTTTTGAAATAATGCCAGTTTGGTTCTTAAAACAGGAAGAAGAACCTAGAGGAATAATCCATTATTTATATATTCCAGGGAGACCTGAAGACTTTTTTTTCTTATTCCTTTTACTAACTGTGAAGCTAAAGTACAATGAGGCTAATTTCAAATGTGGATGCAAAAAAGAAATAGTCTCACTGTTTTATGATCATGTTCTGGCTCCTTTAAAAAAAAAAATCCCTTCTTTCATTTTCTCATTGCTGAAAGAAATGATGTAAGATTTCATGCACGTAGGTTACTGCACCTGCACTGTTGTTGGACCTAGATCCTCTCAGGAAGTGGGTCTTAAACATACCTGGTTATCAGATCATCGGGTCTTGCTACTCAAGGTGGGGCCACCACATCATGCATCAGGGAGCTTGCTACATTTGCAGAATCTTGGGCCCCACCCTGGATCCACTGAATCAGAATCTGCTTTTCAACAAGATCCCCAGGTCATCTGTATGCATTTTCAAGTTTGGAAGTCCTAACAATGGGGACTTTTAATTACTGATTTATGGAGCCTACACTTCAGACCTACTAAATCAAATTCTTTGAGATTAGAGACCAGGAACTTATATATCCTCCCATGGGGGTCCTTCTGGCTGACATCCATCTGCTTAGGTGTCTGCAGTTGGGTCTCTATAGCCCCTGCTTTTGGTATCTCTGTGTGGCAGCTAGGGTCCTCCATCAAGAGGAAAAAAAATGCCATAAACAAAATTCAGAAACAAACAACAAACGCAGAGAAAGAATTATATCACAGATGAAAAAAGATTAATATCTCTAATACACAGAAAATGCTTAAAATGAATAACAGAGGACAAACACCCCAGTGGAAAAATAAACAATATGAACAAACAATGCACAAAAGAAGAAATACAAATTGCCAATAAACGGGAGGAAATTTTTTTTTTTTTTTCAAAAACAAGCCACTTTCTTAAACTGTCTTTCGGCTCCTTTACCCACACCACTCTCCTGCCTCGACCAAGTTGAACAACCACCGACGGTCCTGATTTCTTAAGACTTGTCCTTTGTCCTGTAGGAGAGTCTCCTCTTCTCCCAATGCATTCACACCTGCCATCTCCCTCAAGGCACCTCTGAGACCCACTGCCTCCCGGTGGTCTCCTCCACTGACCACATCTTACTTCGTCTTCTCCGTTGTTCTACTTCTCTTCCATCTTCATGCGCTTCCTTTTAAAGCCACCATCTTGTACGTGTCATCGACTGAATATTTGTGTCCCACCCTCCCTGCAAACTCCCAAGGGGATGGTATTAGGAGGGGGGAGGTAATTAGGATGAGATGAGGTCATGAGGGTGGAAACTGTCATGAATGAAGTTAGTGTCCTGGTAGGTCACCAGAGAACTTTCAGAGAGCGATTGTTTTCCCTGCTCTGCTCTCTGCCTTGTGAGGATATAAGGAGAAGTTGGCAGTGGGCTCTCGCCAGAACCTAACCATGCTGGCATCCTGATTTCAGACTTCCCAGCCTCCAGAACTACGGTAAATACATTTCTGTTGTTCCTAAGTTTTGTTGTTCCATTTGTTCAAAGTCTATGGCATGTTGTTAGGAACTATGACAGACTCATTAACATGCTCTTTTAAATGATCGTCATGCAGTTTTGTGGATACGATCTGTTTTCAACCAGGCCATGGGCTTATATAGTTTTCCTTCCTACAGATTTCCTTTTTCCATGCTCTAGGTCACCTACCCATCACTGTGCTCTACCCACCACCTAACATATTATAGCTTAACCAACTTTCAGGATCCCCTTCATGACACAAGTGAAAGGAGGATAAAACTTCAGAAAGTGTCCAAGATTCTAGCTAATGCATCCGAAAAGGAACCTCGGGGAGGTGGCATGTTCCCAGAAGTATTTAAAAACCAGAGGTTCATTCTCAGAAGCTGTGCAAGGGGTTGCCGGCTAAGACCTTCAGCAATTTCTCTGCTCTGGGTACATGATGATTTGTGCTCTGTTTTATTGTTTCTTCCGTATGCTGATTGGTTTTGATTCATTACACAACACAGAGTCCATGAGAAAAGTCATTTTTCAAGTTAACGGGTGCACGATGAAATTAGATTAAAGTTCTCTAAATTTGCAGGTAGGAAAAACATCAACATGGGACCAGTATAAGAGATCTTGAGAAAGAGAAATAGAAGAGGGCAACATATTAAGACTTGCCTTGTTTGGGGATGTGGCTATTTCCCATTGACACGGAAGGTTTGCAGGGGCATAGCTGTGGTCCTCCTTGCTCCTCTCTATTCCTGCCAGTCCCCCCCCACCCCCCACCCCAGAGCTTTGCTTGTCTCGCCCTTTCTCTGGCCAAGGGCCTGACTGAGAGTCTTGTGCCTGGCTCATGCTGCGAGGTCTCAGGTCAGTAGGTGGAGAGCCGTGTGACTCAAGGCCCTGTGCGTCCATCTCAATGGAGATGCTGCATGCCATTTAGTTGCTCTAGGCCCCGACCAGCCCAGACCCCGATGATCGTGTTCCTGTCCCGAGCCCAGGGTAAAACATGGCAGGCTTCATCATGGGAGATGTGCTTGCCAAACCTAATTTCAGGATGAATGGAATCCAAGCCCCTTCTTCCTTCTATTTCCTTTTGTCTGTCTCTTCTGCCTCTTTATTTCTACCTGATGTTTTTCTTGACCATTTCCCTTAATTTTTCTAGTTCTCTTTTATACATGCCCACTGAAATGATCACGATGCCCATGGGGAGGAAAACACAACATATCACTATTTTTTTTTTTAAGCTTGGTTAAAAAACAATCCCCTTTTAAGCAGTGACAGCCAGGACTCAGTAATCTGTACATACAATTTAATCCTTTAAAGAATCAGCAGGGCCCACATCAATCAAGAGCCTTCATCAACTTGTAAAAACAATATTTTGATTCAATCAGATTCAAAGCCCTGAAATTCTCAGCTAATTAATGCAGGGTCACTCAGGGGCTGTGCAGTGGTGGCTGGAACCACGGTCAAATATTTACCCTTGGCGCTCCCATGCACGCATGCGCACACGCACACGTTCGCATCACCCAAGGATCTGAACGATGGGCAAGAATAGATAATGCACCTATGGCAAGAGCAGGTTTCATGTGGCACCAGTATTTGGATAAATAATTATTACAAAGAGAGGAAGGAAGAGAAATGATTCTTCCATCATCAGAGATGCACCCAGGGAAGTAAAAGTCTGTTAAAGGTAAATGGACAGTGACCAGCCAACACCCTGCTGACCGTTCGGTTTTAACATTACGTATGTCCCAAGCAGGGAGGTATTTTGTACAGTCCTTCCTTTAAACATTCAAAATAAATGACAGGCTTAAAATTTCATAGGACAGCACATTCATGCCATGGGATCTTTTCAGTAGGCCTGGCTTCTGATAAATGTGCTTTGGTTTGCACTTTGAGACATTTCAAACCTTATGTATTTATTTGGTGGAGAGGGGTGTATGGGAGCATATGCAAAATCATACTGTATATGCTTATGCTAAGTATGACTTCTGAGTATGTTAACACTTTCTATACATGGAAAATCATATAATTTACTTACACAAATGCAGAAAGAGAAAGCATCTGGATGCCTCATTACTGGTAATAGACAGTGATTTGGATTTCTTCTTTTAAACCGTGGAAGATAGGTAGGTAATCTGAAATGAAGTTTATGCAAAAAGTTCATGTACCTTTGGCCCCTTCCTTTCTTCTTTCTTTACTTTGGCATCTTCTATAAACTCTTTACAAATGGCATACTGCGATTCGGGTTGCAATGTTGCAGTAGAGAGTTGTGTAAGATGTTTTTGGGAGATACTGTCTAAAGAATATATGAGATCTCTCTGTATTATTTCTTATAACTGTGTGTGAACCTACCATTATCTCAAAATTAAAAGTTTCATTTAAAAACTCATGCATTGTACAGTTGTAGGATAGACACAGAATTGGACAGGCTTTTTCTTCTGTTGTTAACGAATCACTTCAGCTCATGTGCCTGCTCCCTCTCTCACTTCCCAACCTTCTAGAAAGTTCTACTAACAGCAAACACGAGAAAACTATTGACAGCAGCTTTTTCTTTCCTTAAGATTGAGAAATTGAGGGTTATGCCTCTATTTTTAAAAGTTCTGAATTTAACTTCAAGGAAGATAAAAGAGACAATATGTATCTTTTAAGAGAAAAATTATTTAAATAATGGTCGGCCCTGGACCTCCTTATATCCTCCACATTTTTATAGTTACAACCCCATGAATTTTAATAATTGAGTGAAGATTAGAAAAATTATTCATAGAGGGGATACACAGTATATATATATACAAACATGTTCCAGGTCAAATATCATATCTATTTGAAGTTAGGCCATGCTGATCATATGAGTGGCAATATGCAACCATTTGTTGAGCTTTCTGATTGACATCAATCACTGATTGTTGAGCAATCAGCATTGATCACTGCGACAGACCAAATGAATGTTGTGTCTTTACTTAAGCTCAGCTTTTCACAAATACAACAAAGCTCGGATTCATAGGATACTGCCAGGATTTTTTTTTTAAACACTCAAGCTGGTCTACCTGGGGCTACTTGATAAAACATTTGGACTGAATTAAATAGACACTTCTGTCAGACAACTGATTTGATTGATTTTTTTCCCCACTGTATTAACTGGTTATTTTGATTTTCTATAGACGTTTAAGAGCTTACAGAATTAGACTCCTGGAATTTCTGTGCCAAAGGGTCCTCATAGATTGTATAGTCTATGGTTTTCCTCAAAATGTCATAGGTGTTAAATGAAAAAAAAATCAAGGGGAAGGGTATTTTCATTAAATATGTCTGGGAAACACTGAGCTCAAGATGTTCAATTGTTTGGTTGATTCTTTATTTGCCAAGGAGTTCCCAAAAGCTTTAAAATGCTAATATGCATTATAATTCTAAAAAAGAAGAATATGCAGGTTCTTCTAAGCTTACATTCAACACGGAATTCTTTTCTTTTTAATTTCCACAGATCAGAATTCTAATTACCAAGTTTTGAACCACAATGACATAGAACAAACTATTTTATAAATAGGGATACAAACACTCAAAGAAGCAATTTGTCTTATTTAAAATACCTCCCTTACTTCCAAAGAAGACATGCAGATGGCCAAAAGACACATGAAAAGATGCTCAACATCACTAATCATCAGGGAAATGTGAATCAAAGCCACAATGAGATACCACCTTACACCTGTCAGAATAGCTAGAATAAAAAAGACAAGAAATAACAAGTGTTGGCAAGGATTTGGAGAAAGAAGAACCCTTGTACACTGTTGGTGGAAATGTTAACTGGTGCAGCCATTGCAGAAAATAGTATGGAAATTCCTCAAAAAAGGAAAAATAGAAATACCATATGATCCAGCAACTCCACTACTGGGTAGTTAACCCAGAGAAAATGAAAACACTAATTCAAAAAGATATATGCACCTCTGTTTATTGCAGCATTATTCACGATAGCCAAAATATGGAAGCAACCCAAGTGTCCATCCATAGATAAGTGGATAAAGAAGATATTATACAAACATACACACACATGTACACACACACACACACACACACACACACACACAATGGAATATTACCCAGCCATAAAAAAAATGAGATCTTGCTATTTGTGACAACATGGAGGGACCTAGAGGGTATTATGCTAAGTGAAATAAGTCAGACAGAAAGACAAATACCGTATGATTTCACTTACATGTGGAATCAAGAAAACAAAATAAATGAACAAACAAACAAAACCAGAAATAGACTCTTAAACAGAGAGAACAAACTGGATTGTCACAGGTGAGGGGGTCAGGAGGATGGGCAAAATGGGTGAAGGGGAGTGGGAGGTACAGCCTTCCAGTTACAGAATAAACAAGTCACGGGGATGAAAGGTCCAGCATAGGGAATACTGTCAACAGTATTAAAATAGTGTTGTATGGCAACAGATGGTAGCTACACTTGGGGTGAATGTAGCATAATGTATAGAGTTGTCAAATCACTATGTTGGACACAGAAACTAATGTAACATTGTGTCAACTATACTTCAATTAAAAAAAGAAAATAAAAAAAGGAAAGAAAGTGCCTCCCTTATATGGAGTTAAAACAAGAATTCAGGCCTTTAAATTCCCATTCTAGTCCTTTCAGCTAAACCAAATGCATTTATTTTAATTTTTCTTATGAAAAAATTCAAACATGTTCAAAAGCAGAGAAAATAGACAATAACCTCCATATTCCCAGATATGATAATTCTTCAGATTTTGCTTGACCTATCCCTTTTTCCATATGAATATTATATATATATATATATATATATATATTCTCCCAGGGCAATGTATAAAATACTTACATGTCCCAGGGATTAAATGAAAACATCCTGTCTTTAGCATTATGAAGTACCAATTATTTCATTAGGGATCTTAAAACAGTGATTCTCTAATGTCATTATGTCTTCATTATGTGTTAGTTGAAATTATTCTGTATAAAAGAAGTTTCCCTCATTAACTGGGACTAGTTACCCAGAAAGACAATTCATATGGGAAAGATAGGATAAATGCTCACTTATTTCTTTCCTTTTAGTTACCAATTTTCAGAGCAAAAAGTTAATTCTAATGATATCCAGTTACTGATAAGGTTGCTTTTGGTTTTCCTTGCTCTCAATCTCTCTCCCTCTCTCTTCATTTGAGTGTCACTGGACTCAATGTGTTTCAACCAATTTCATTTTTTTTTTTTTTTTTGATGTTCCTAGTGTTCCATTTATCGCCGAGGGGAGCCCATTTGTATTTCTTCTTGTGTCCTTTTGACAAAATTCTTTAATCTTCGATAGTCTCTTTACTTTCTGGCACAGTAAGATCTCTTGTTGTGACCTTATGTATCACCTGCCAGACTAGAGCCAGCCAACTCTTTAAGAAGCCCTAGTTCCTTTCAGCGGAGAATGGTATTGAGACACCTCAATCTGGACAATGGGCATGCTCATTACTTTTGGGTTACCATACTTTTAGGCCTGTTCAATGGACAGGTTTGAGAAATACCTACTTGCTTTTTAAAGAAATATTTTTTAAACAAGAGGCTTTAAACAACAGCCAAACTACTGGCCTTCTCTAAGTATCTTCAAGAGAAGGAAATGTTATAGGGGCGCCTGGGTGGCTCAGTCGTTAAGCGTCTGCCTTCGGCTCGGGTCATGATCCCCGGGTCCTGGGATCGAGCCCCGCATCAGGCTCCCTGCTCTGTGGGAAGCCTGCTTCTCCCTCTCCCACTCCCCCTGCTTGTGTTCCCTCTCTCGCTGTGTCTTTCTCTGTCAAATAAATAAATAAAACCTTAAAAAAAAAAAAAAAGAAGGAAATGTTATAATGTTATCATTTAAGCACAGCTGACCAACATAGAAGATAAACTGATGGCATTAATGAGTGGTTCACTTTGGGTTTCGTACATGATTTCATATGAAATGTGTTAATTCCTCCTCAAGTCTTATCTCAATCAATATTTCAACTATAGCAGTTGGGAATCAAATTTCATAATTTCTACTCTGACAGACTGTCTATGTACGTAGTATAGGTCTGACTCCTCTGTTCACATCTGAAATCAGACTTGTCATTTGTAGGAACAACAACAACAAAATTATAAAAACTATACCCTTGTTACTTTCAAAAAGTTCCTGGGGAATCGAGTTAGAAATGTTTAAGTATAAGCAGTAATTTTTTTAAGTATTACATTTAAATAGTTATTAATTCTCTTACAAGAAATGTTAATGTTTGCATTGCCATCCATGTCACTGATCATAAAACTTAAAACAAGTGTTCCATTCAAAATAGTGGACTGGGCACATATATATATATATTTCCCCTTCCTTTCAGTTTCCTCTAAAATAAGTGAAACACTGCTTTTCAAATGAATGATAGCATAATTTTACTATGAAACAAAACATGGACCTAGACAAGACTAGGAAATCCTTGGATATAGAAGACAAATGAAGGCACAGTTTGTCGGAAAATTAGAGTTAAAAGAACCATAGCACAAAACCCTAGAAGCAAGAAAGTCATTCCTGGAGGAGTTCAGGAGGAGTTCCAAGATACAATCAATGCAAAGACTGGGCCATAATGAAACGGGAACCCTTGTAAATATGTTCTTCACATTAGTTTTCACTCATCTTCTGTGAGGTTGTGTCTAATCTTCATAAACCCAAAGTTCTGATGTACTCATTCCCACAAAACCCCAAATGGACACACATCTCATCCCTACAAACTTCCAACATTCTTTACAGTTAAGATGTAAGAAGATAGGCAATTAAGCCTAAATCTAATGATAACTATTTATTATCCAGATTTCCCATCTGGACCCAACTCTTGCCTTGGAGTGAAATCAGATGAGACATAGCAAGAGAGTTTAAACAGCCATATAAAATCCACATGATGAGATTTGGGGATTAGTTCCAGGTACCAACAACCCTGCAAAGCTCCAGTCATTATTATACTGCCTTGTTTTAATAAATCGTAGCATGTGATTAACCCAAATATAAAAAGCTATGTGATTCACTTCTTGAACTAGTCTTAGAATGGAGGGAGCGAATTATAACTGCAGGTTGTGGGGAGTGTCTATAAACCACGGCTTTTCCCAGGGGGACCTGAATTGTCTTGAAAAATACTTTTGAAAATCTCATCATGTACTGACTATCTCTGGGCTAATCAAGCCCCTTTCTTCTCATCTGCTGCCATACCTACACCCCCCTCTCCCCTCAAAAAGTGAGCCCATAAGACAGGTTCAAGCGGCAAGCCCTCCCATTTGAAACACACCTAGAAAATCTAAATAAAATATAATAGTTTTTTTAAGCCCACAACTACTCTTACAAAAAGAAGAAAAGACATCTTCAGGTATCAGGAAGAAAGAATGGGCTAAAAACGAGGGAGGTAAGCACATGAGTTTTTACAGTGGAGAGTGTCATGGGGACAGGGAATGTGTTTCAAATTCAGAGACAGAAAATTGTGTGCCCTGTGTCCTGGGAAGTTAAAATAACTCCCACTTCACTTGGAATTCTCAAAGGACTCATCCTTGGTAAAAGTAGGCTAGAAAGAAATTCTGCCAACCTACTCAGGGAGATAACAATGAAATTTATCTCTCCCTGGGATTTGGATAGGAAAAATGTTGTACAAGAATGCCAAATCCCAGGGGCGCCTGGGTGGCTCAGTCAGTTAAGCGTCTGCCTTCGGCTCAGGTCATGATCCCAGGGTCCTGGGATCAAGCCCCACATCGGGCTCCCTGCTCCGCGGGAAGCCTGCTTCTCCCTCTCCCACTCCCCTGCTTGTGTTCCCTCTCTCGCTGTGTCTCTCTCTGTCAAATAAATAAAATCTTTAAAAAAAAAAAAAAAAAAGAATGCCAAATCCCAGAAATTAATGTAGTACAAAATCCTTCTAGCCAGATATGTTCCAATCTGGGTGCCAAATGCCTCCACAGAACATAAACTCACAATTCAGATTTAAATATACCATGAAAAAACAAAAACCTGCTTCACAAGAGAATTAACAAAACCCATCAAACAGAATATTGATTCTCTAGAACTTTTTTTTTATTATGTTAATTACCATACGTTACATCATTAGTTTTTTATGTAGTGTTCCATGATTCATTGTTTGCATATAACACCCAGTGCTCCATTCAGTACGTGCCCTCTTTAATACCCATCACCAGGCTAACCCACCCCCCCAACCCCCTCCCCTCTAGAACCCTCAGTTTGTTTCTCAGAGCTTTTAATAATAAATCTTATAGATTCTGATCAGATCCTGGTGGAGACTGTGATATGACTGCATATAAATTATTAAAACCATATAAGGAAGAATAAAAAGCACAGAAAAAGAATCACCCACTGTGAAAAATGACTGGGCAAATTGAAAACAAATTAAATAGAACTTTTTGAAATTAAAAAAAAAACAAAATCACTTAGTCACCAAAATCTAAAAACTCAAAGACCAGGTTAAAAGTAGATAAAAATAGATGAGGAGAGAATTAATGAACTGGAAGATATATCTGAAGAACTTAACTAGAGTGTAGTACAGAGAGACAAAAATATGGAAAATGTGAAAAGGTGGAAAAGTGGTCAAGAGAAATGACATTTAGAAGAAGTTCTAACATGCATTTAATTGGAGTCCGATGAGGAGAGAGAGAGAGAATGAGGCAGAAGATAATACTTGAAATAATGGCAGAAAATTTTCCATATGTAATGGAAGCCAGATTCATAGAGCTTAATAAAATCCAAGCAGGACAGATGAAAATAAATCTATATTTAGACACATCACAGTAAAATTGAGGAACAGCAAAGACGATGAAAAGGTCACAAGCATATACTTTGCCTTCAGAGAAGAAACAGATTTTACAGCTGACTGTTGATCAGCAACAATGGAAGTGAAAAGCCCACAGAATAAAAATTTCAATGTATCAGGGTACTTGGGTGGCTCAGTCATTTAAGCATCTGCCTTCAGCTCTGGTCATGATCCCAGGGTCCTGGGATTGAGTCCCACATCGGTCTCCTTACTCAGCAGGGAGTCTGCTTCTCCCTCTGCCCTGCCCCTGCTCATGCTCTCTCTCTCACTACCTCTCTCTCTCAAATAAATAAAATCTTTTTAAAAAATGTCAATGTATCAAGAGCAAATAACTATAAATATAGACTTCCACAAATAGTGCAAGAAATATCCTTTAAAAATAAGGATGAAAAAACAGAGTTTGCCAACATCAGGCCATTACTAAAGGAGAGTCTAAAGGATATACTTTGAGCATTATGAAAATTATTACAGGTTGAAGATAAAGATGTGATAATGTGTGAAAGACACAGAGGGTAAAAAATGTGTGGGTAAATCTAAAAAAAACTTTAGAAGTAATGACTTATGGGGTTAAACAGATAAAAATAAAATATGGAAATACTAGTATGTAGACGGTAAATGCAATTTAAATGTTTTAAGGTCTTGGAGTGACTCAAGAGTATGGAAATATGTTGATTAATTTTAGAATTTGATTAGTTATTACATATTGTAATTAAGAACAAAAATAAAAAGGAAAGAAAAAAGGAGGGTATATAATTTCCAAATGAGCCATAGGGGATAAAAACATGGAATAAGTACCAAATAATCCAAAAGAAGGCAAGAGAGGGAAAAAAAAATGCACAGGTGACCCCATCAGTTGAAAATCTGCATATAACTTTGACTCCCCCCAAACTTAACTACTGATAGCCTACTATTCACCAGAAGCTTTACCAATAACATAGTCAATTAACATATATTTTGTATCTTACATGTATTATATACTATCTTCTCACAATAAAGCTAGAAAAAAGAACATGTTAAGAAACTCATAAGAAAGGGTGCCTGGGTGGCTTAGATGGTTAAGCGTCTGCCTTCGGCTCAGGTCATGATCCCAGGGTCCTGGGATCGAGTCCCACATCGGGCTCCCTGCTCCTTGGGAGCCTGCTTCTCTCTCTCTCTCTCTCTCTCTCTCATAAATAAATAAATAAAATCTTAAAAAAAAAAAAAAAAAAGAAACTCATAAGAAAGAAAATACATTTATAATACTGTATTTTATCAGAAAAAATCTACATATAAGTAGACCAGTGCAGCTCAATACTGTATTGTTCAGGAGTCACCTGTATTTAGAAATACAAATATAAAATATAAAATAAAATAACACAAGGTAAATATATATATAAGGTTATAAAATACAGTATAAGGAACACAACAATATGCTGTTTATAACTGACATATTAAAACATATAGAAAAACTGAAAGTAAAAAAAATGGGAAAATGTAAAAGAAGGCAACAGTATGGGGGAAACAGTATGTTATGAAAGCTTATGTTACTATCAGGCAAAATAGACTGTAAGTCAAAAGTTTACTAGAAATAGAGTGTCATTTCACAAGGAAAATAAAAACTTAAAATGTATATGTACTTCATGACACAGCTTCAAAATGCATAAAGCAAAAGCTGATGGAATTACAAGGAGAAAGAAGCAAATCGACAATCACAGATGAAGGTTTAACTCATCCCTGTCTCTTATTGATAGGTGAAGCACACAGAAGATCAGTAATAATACACAGGATTTGAAAAACACAAAACTAAAATTGATCTAATGGAAATATTAGGTTTTACCACATGAAATAGCTAGTATTAAATGAGTCAAAAATTGTCTGAAATTAGTAAAACTGTTACCTAGTACATTTCCTACTGCCTCTTTAGAATTTATAACAGATACACTCTTTAATTTTCTTTGATAATTGGGCTATTTTTGCTGTTGGTTATTTTTTCCCACTATGTAGATATTGCAATGTCTTCAAAAGAATCCTAAATATTTTTAACAGAAATATATAAATTTAACGAGACAGTACCATTGAAAGAGGTTACAATAACAATTTTGCCTTTGGAGATGGCTCTGTTAGTTAAAGAGCTATTTGCTGATGGTTCAGAAGCTGTATTCTGGGGGTTTGAATCTCAAAGACCTCAGCTTTCAAAGGTCAATTCAAAGTCCCAGTAGAAGCTGGAGCACCTGGGTGGCTCAGTTGGTTAAGCATCTGACTCTTGGTTTCAGCTCAGGTAGTGATCTCAGGGTCATGAGATCGAGCCACCCCATTGGACTCCGTGCTCAGCAGGGAGTCTGCTTGAGATTCTCTCTCTCCCTCTGCTCCTCCCCTGCACTCTTTCTCTCTCTCTCTCAAATAAATAACTAAATCTTAAAACACACACAAAGTCCCGGTAGAAGCTAATTCGCAATTCCCATAATTTGAAATCTATGACAGTTCCTCAACATCTGACTGCAATAGAAAAGGTTTACAAAATCACACAAGTAATACCCTAATGGCTTAATGATCAAAAAACAGAGACATTTAGGGGCACCTGGGTGGCTCAGTCATTGGGCGTCTTCCTTCAGCTCAGGTCGTGATCCCAGGGTCCTGGGATCGAGCCCCACATCGGGCTCCCTGCTCCGCGGGAAGCCTGCTTCTCCCTCTCCCACTCCCCCTGCTTGTGTTCACTCTCTCGCTATGTCTCTCTCTGTCAAATAAAAAACAGAGACATTTAGAAATATACCCACTTCTTATGACTGTGGAGACATTTTTAGAATGAGTCATAATCCGTGACAAAAATCAGCTGTGTGACCATTGCAAAGGACCCAGACAAAAACTGGCTGTTGATGGCACTCCTAAACATGCACCAAAATTGTAACTACTACCAACGCGGTTCTTGTGACTGCATGTTGAGCTCGGAAAGTCATAATTTATTATTCTTTTTAAAACTTGAGTTAGACAATAGCAGTTGCATCTGATCAAGAAATTGAAATTGTGCATCAAAAACTGATCTGAAAGTAACCCACATTGGTTTTGGATTCCAAAGCTCTACCACACTCGTCACAGGTTGCCACAGCAAAAGTAACTGAATTGGGCTACGCATATTAGCTGTGTCCAACATTTTCAGCAGACTTTTATCCAATGTGCTGCTCCCTTTCTCAGGATTTGGAGTGCTTCCCAATAAACAAAGCATTTCCTGGAGAAGTAGTAATCGGAAGGTTTGAATAACTTCTACAGTCTAAAAGTGCCAAATTTTGTAAAAATGAAATCTTCCATTCAGAAAAAAACTATCCATGCTAATTGCATAGATTTTAAATAAACAAGACTTACTTTTCCAAAAAATGCAGAATTTTCATTTTTTTTTTTAAGATTTTATTTATTTGACAGAGAGAGACACAGTGAGAGAGGGAACACAAGCAGGAGGAGTGGGAGAGGGAGAAGCAGGCTTCCTGCTGAGCAGGGAACCCAATGTGGGACTCGATCCCAGGACCCTGGAACCATGACCTGAGCCGAAGGCAGACGCTTAACGACTGAGCCACCCAGGTGCCCATATATGTCCCATTTCTGTAAATTTTCAGAAATAGAAAATAGCAATCTCATATAGTACAACTTAAATAGATAGAACATTGCATCAACCAACCACAGAACAGGATACACATTCTTTCCAAGCACATGTGAAGCATTTACAGAAATGGGACATATATTGGGTATTAATGATAAAGCAAATATTAGCAAATTTCAAAGAACTGAAGTGACTGATTACATAGTATACCACTACTATAGAAAACACTGGCATGTTCGCTGACTACACGCAGTTAAGCTAGAATCAGTAATATAAAGATATCTAGGGAAACCCTCATGAGTTCAGAACTTAGGGGAAATATATATATATATATTATATATATATATATATATATATATATAAAGGACATATATATATGTCAAGAGAAGAATAAGAGAAGAGAAGAATAAGTGAAAAAATTAAAAACAATGGCTACTTACAGGGAGAGAAGAGGCATGGACAGTAAAAGAAGTGATAACAAGAGAAGAATAAGAGAAGAATAAGTGAAAAAATTAAAAACAATGGCTACTTACAGGGAGAGAAGAGGCATGGACAGTAAAAGAAGTGATAATGTTAGCTATGAATATACCTCATCTTGTGGATTTGACTTTGGAATCTGCTAAAAGTATAAAACAACATTAAATTTAAAAATGCAATCCTTAAAAAATTGAAATTAAAGTGCAACAATGTCACCTAATTGCATCTGGTAGGCAACACTGTCCCTTAAAGAAGAAATATCCCAAGTGCCTTAATGGTATATACACTAAAAATTTCAAACTGTTTTCAAAAATCATATTGTTGGTGATAGCTTTGGTTTCATTATGCTGAGACTTTTCTGTGTATATTGTGGGATAAAGAAAATAAGTAATCATACTGGCACAGGGATTTTCAGCATGGGAGAGAAGATATACAGATATAAGGCTGATGAAGGTAATTAAAAACCTGTAGTCCTAAATCTGAATTGGAAGTATCAGTATAAACTCATGATAATAAAAACAAAACAAAACAAAACAAAACCATGTCCTAACTTTGTCTATCGAAAACTCTTAAAAACCATGACAGGCCTACTATCAATGAACCAGTCTCCCATCAAGATTGTGGTCTCTTAATATTTTCAGCCAAGAGGAACCAGAGTTCCTTGGAAACATAATTGATTCCCAGGCTGGGAAAGAACTGTACAAAATGAACATGGAACATCTTATCATGGCAGAAAGCAAGGAGGGTGCCAATGATGATCAGGGTTGTATGAAAAGGAAAGAAGAGCCAATCTAAAGAGATTCCCAACAGCCACAAATGGGACAACATGAGCAGCATTATTATCAATAATAACTTTAGCCCATCTAAACATATCAACATATTAAACTTCATGAGTTCATAAAAATACTTTTTGACTGACACTGGTCATCATTATTTTAGAAAACCAACCCTTATTTGAAAACTGGTAAATAAAGGGAAAGAATCAAATATTTGCCCTGCATTTCCTATATAAACTTTACCCATAATCAAATATTTGCTGAGGAGGTTATTTTGCTCTAAGAAATGTTCTGGCTAATAAATAAAACGTAAATGACAGAATATTGCCATTTTGAAACCTCTGATAAATTAATGGATAAAGGCAATAATCATCAATAGCTGTAATATCACAACAAACAAAATTAGATATCATGTGTCTTCTTACAGAAGTATATCTCACCCCTATAAAGATTTTATGAAAAGAAAAAAAAAAAAATCAAGCCAGCATCTAACTAAGCCTGTAGATCTAACTAAAAATTTACACCAAATAAGGGAACAAAACAAGGGGATGCAAAGGGCAACATCCAAATCATGAGAAAATCTACAGGACAGATGATTTGGTTTCTTTAATCAACCAACTTACAAATAAAACAAAACAAAGCAAAAATTAGGAAGTAAAAGAGAGAGAGATAGGGAATCTATAGATAAAGAAGAGTTAAGATACATATTGAGGAATGAAGCATATAAACTTAAATCTTGATTCAAGGAAATGGTAAAAAATGAGACAGAAAAACGAACACTGGATATTTGATGATATCAAGGAATTACTGTTAATTTTTAGATATGAAAATGATGTGATGTCCAGTTTTGTAAAGAAGTCCTTAGCTTTTACAGATATATTCAGATAGTTGCAAATGGAAAGATAGGTATGGGTATTTCTTTAGGTAAATATTTTGTCTAAATAATGTGGAGAAGGGGAAGAGGAGGGATACAGAGGAACAAAGATATCATGCATTGATAGTTGCTCAAGCAGGATACTATGTACATTAAGGCCCACTGAACTACAGTTGACCCTTGAACAATGTGGGGGTCAAGGGTGCTAACCCCCCACATAGTCAAAAATCCCTGTGTAACTTTTGACTCCCCAAAACTTAACTACTAATAGCCTACTGTGGACCAGTACTCTTACTGATAAGATAAACAGCGAGTAACACATATTTTTCATATTATATGTATTATATGCTGCATTCTTACAATAAAATAAGCTAGAGAAAAGAAAATGTTATTAAGAAAATCATAAGGAAGAGAAAATACATTTATAGGAAAAAAATCTACATATAAATGGACACGTGCAGTTCAAACCTGCATTGTTCGAGTGAACTGTATTTCCTATTTTTTGTATCTATTTGAAATTTGCTATAAAAATTTTAAAAATGTTTAAACAACTTTTCCTTATTACACTAAAATACTTATGGAGAAAATGCTATGTGGGCTGGAAGTATACCCTACAAAATAATCTAAGGACAGGGGGAAAGTGGGTAGGAGTATAGATAAAGCAAGAATGATCACATATCCGTAACTGTTGAGGTTAAATGATGGGTACATGATGGTTCATTTTACTATTCTACTTTTGCATATTGTGTTCCACAATAAAAGGGTTTGTTTAAGCAAAAAGTAGAAAGCAGGAAAGCAGTACAAATAAGAGTACAAGCAACAAATGGAACTTGAAAATAAATGTGCAGTTAAATGATTCAACAAAACATCAATTTTTAATTTTTGAAATAATTAATAAAACCAGTAAACCACTGGTGGACAGAGGAAAAAAACAGAAAAGATATAAAAGCAGTATTAGTAATGAAAAGAGAGATTACTTATAGATTATATAGATATAAGAACATAAGAGGAAAGCAAGACCAACCTTATATCAATAAAATTGAAAATTTAGATAAACTGACAATTTCTTAGAAAAATCTAACTTACCAAAAGTGACTCAAAAAAGAAAAAGAGAAACCAAATAAACATTTTAAACATAATGTTTAAACACAAACATTTTTATTTTGTATTTATTTAGTTTTTTCAAGTAGGCTCCATACCCAATGTGGAGCCCAACATGGTGCCCAACTCATGACCCTGAGATCAAGACCTGAGCTGAGATCAAGAATCAGACATTTAACTGACTGAGACACCCAGGCACCCCCTAAACATAAACATTTTTAAAACAATTGAATCAGTAATCAAAAATCCACCCACACAGAAAACTATAAGGCCTTCAGTGATTCACCAATTCAGTTTTCCCCAAACAATCAGGGAACAAATATTTTTAATTAATTTATGAGGCTAACAAATGTATGAGGCTAACAATTAGTTAATTTTATGAGGCTAACAAAATTTGATGCCAAACTCTGACTGGGACCTTGTGAGGAAGAAAAATTACAGAAAATATTACATTAAAATAAATAGATACAAAATTCTAACTAAAGTATTAACAAACCCAAAACAGCAATATATAAAAATGATTAATATGCCATGCCCAAGTAGGACTTACCCCAGAGATGAAAAGTTTGTTTAAGGTTAGAAAATTAATTACTATAAGTCACTACATTAACAGATTAAAAAGTATGATTTACTTGATAGATATAAAAAAAGAATTTGATAAAATTCAACATCAATTCAAATGAAAAGTTTTAGCAAAACAGAAATAGAATTAAATACCCTTTGCCTGATAAAGGGTGTTTACCTCTGGCAAACATCTTATTAATGGTGAAATACTGAGAGCCTTCTATTTGAAATAGAGACTAAGAAAGGATGCCCACTCCCACTGCTCCTATTCACATTCTCATGGAGGTCACAGAGAGTGCAAGAAGAGAAATAAAAGGTATGATTGGAGAGGCTGAAACAAAATTATTCAAATAAGATATGATTGTGAAGGTAAAAAATTAAAAGGAATTCTAAAGATAAATTATCAGGAGAATTTAGCAATGTTACTCTGAATCAACATGCAATAAGCAATTGCATTTCTATATAATTCAACTACAAGTTGCAAAATTAAATTTGAAAAAGATATCATCTGCAATAACATAACCACAAAATGTGCCTTTTAATAAATCCACACATTTATTGGAATAATTTTAAAAGATCTAAATAAATAGGTAACCATGCCACATTCATTGATGAAAAGTCTCAAGAGTGAAATAAAATCAGTTACCTCCTGGTGAATCCATAGATAGCAGACAATGTCAGTGAAAATCCCAACCATCAGGGGTTTTATTAGTGGAAATTCACAAGAGTAATTAAGACCAAACTAAGACTGGGAAGAGATAGGACTTGTCCCACCAGAGTTTATATAAACCCATATCAATTAGAACAGTGTGATATTAGTGGACACGAGATAAACTGACCAACAGAACAGAATGGTCTAGAAGCAGATCTGGAAATGTATAACTCTAGATATGTGACAGAGGCAATATTGCAGAATCGGTGTGGAAAGGAGCAACCTTCCCACACATGACATTGGGACCACTGGCTATCCGTGTGGCTAAAGATAAAATTAAGCCGTGTGCTAAGGTCATAAACAAATACTGGTAACAATAGGATACAACAACAGCATTAACAGATCAAAGCCTTATTCTTAGAAACAAAAGCACATTTCTAAATACTTCGTGGCTCAAAAGAGAAACCATAATGGAAGTTAGAAAATATTTAGAACTCAGTGATATTATATACCAACATGTGCAGTACATACATTTATATATGGTGTATATAAGTATATTTAACATAGTGTCTATATAGTGTATATATTTTGCAGAATGCAGGAAGAACTCCTTAGGAAAAAAATTATGACCTTAAATGTGTATATTAGTAAAGACAAAGTCTAAAAATTGAGGACCTAAACATCTAACTCAAGAAGTTAGAATAGCAAGGGTGACACATATGGAGTGGCTAGAAAAGCTATGGAATTTTCCCAAAATTTCATCCAGGATCAGGGAAGTTTAAGCCCACCAGTGGGTATGTTGGTTTCCTAGCGCTACCGTAACACATTACCACAAACTTGGTGGGTTAAAACAACAGAAATTTAGTCTCCCACAGTTCTAGAAACCAGAAGTCTGAAATAAACGTGTCAGTACTGTTGGTTCCTCTGGAGGCTTTGAGGCTGAATTCACTCCATGCCTCTCCCCTAGATTCTGTTGGCTAAGGCAGTCCTTGGTGTTCCTTGGCTTGTGGATACATCATTCCCATCTCCATCTTCATGGCTCTTCTGCTCTGTCTCTGTATGTCTCAAATCTCTCTCAACTTTCTCTTATAAAGACATCAGTTTTTGGATTTAAGGTACATACACCCTAACTCCTGAAACTAATATTACATTATGTTAACTAACTAGAATTTAAATAAAAACTTGGAAAAAAAAGGGCCCACCTTAAGTTGAGGGTGATATCAATTCAAGATCCTTAATTACATTTGCAAAGACCCTATTTCCAAATGAGGTCACATTCACTGGTCCTGAGGTTGGGACTTGGACATACCTTTGGGGGCCACAATTCAATCCACTACAGTGGGTTTGAAGGGGCAATTAATATGAAGAATAAAAGTACTTTTTGTGCTTATACACCATGGAGACCAGCTCATACAAGAAACCAATTATAAGGGCTGTGAGTATCTTAAAGTTAGAGACACTGTTATTTGTTGTAGTTGATATGATCATCTATAATGGAAAGCTCAACAGAACCACAGATAAACTATTAGAACTAATAAAAATGTTCAGCACTGTGCCAGATATAAGATCAACTAAAAAAAATCAATAGCATTTCTCTACCAACAATAACCAACTAGAAACTCTAGTGGAAAACAAGATGCCATTCACAATAACATCCCAAACTAAAAAGTATCAAGTAATAAATCTAACACAAAGGACACAAGACCCTAATAGAAACAAGTTCTAAAATATATTAAAGGATACAAAGTAGATCTGAAGAAGAAAGGGATATATCCTATTCATGGATGTGACAATTTAGTATTGTAAAGGTATGAATTGTTCTAAAATGAGTCTGAAAATTCCCTATAATTTCAATCAAAATTAAGCCAGGATTTTTAAAAGATGAACAAAATTATACTTACATTTATATCAAAGTGTAAGTAGAACAAAAAACGTGGAACTCATTCTAAATATATCAAGATATAAAACAAAGACATGACATAGAACTGGCACAGATGGGATATGTTGTAAGAACAAACAAATAACCAGTGAAGGGGTGTATTGTTGACTAAGTTGTTTGGGAAAACTCATTCACCAGAGGGAGAAAAATGAGGTGGATTCCTGTGTCACATCATATTCAAAAGGGACTTCCAGGAGGATTAAGAAGTGTCAAATAAAAGGTAAAAACTATAAGCTAAAAGAAGAAAAAGAACAAGAAATTATCTGTGATGTTGAAAGGAGGTAGGGAAAAGAAATTATATGGTAAAAATATTGAGGTTATGACAATATCAAATTTATGGATTTCTAATAAATGAGAACCATTGATCTAAAACAAATGCAGGCTTAACATCAAAAACATACAATGAACAAATGGACAAAGGATATGACCAAAAAAATGGACAAAGGATATGACTAGGCAATTCAAGGAGGGAAAACATCTGAATGTTTATACACGTATGAAGATATAATCTGACTAGCAATAGGTAAAGTGTATTTGAAAACAGCAGTGAGATACCACATTACCCCATGAGATTGGTAAACATTAGAAAGTGGAATTATATGGACCTTCATACACTGCTGGTAGGAGCATAAAATGGGAGAGAGCCTTTCTGAAGAGCTACCCAATTGGCTTAAATATCCTTATACCCAAGTATGACTCAGCAGTTCCATTTCTCATCAAAACCCCAGAGAAGCTCTTGCATAGGTCTCCAAGGGAATATGTGTGAGAATATCTGTCTTAGGGTTGCTTGAACAAGCAGATTTCCTCAGGATGCTTTCACTGCAAGTAATGGAGCTCATTATCTCCCCTTTCCCACACATAAATAACTTCTCCATTTGTATCCTTCTTTCTGTCAATAACATCACCATCATCCCTGTTGCCCAAGCCTGAGATTGCTTGCCTGACTATTAATCATCTCATTTATTTCTGCCTTCATTCTCCTCTTCCAGGTCAGCACATCTCATGGGCCAGATGATGGCCCTCCAGTGCCCTCTTGGAAAGGGCACCAATACTGCTTAGTTGCTAAATCCAATGGACAATGTTCAGCCCTTGTCTTACTTTACCTCTCAGCAGCATTACAAAAACTGAACAATGCCCTTCTTGAAACACTGTCTTCCCTTGGATTCCATGACTCCATTCTATTCTGGTTTTCATCCTACTTTCTTGGCCACATCCCTTGGTCCCAGTTGCCTGCCCATTCCTTAACTGTTTATGCTCCTATTGTTCTGGCTAGGCCTTCTTCTATTCTGGTTCTACTCACACTCAATTACCATTAATATACTGATGGCTTTGACACTGTTATCCGAGCCCAGATATTTTGACTGATACTCTAACTTATATCTCTTTAAGAGATATAAATACACTCTGGATGGTTATCTCCTCCTAAGTATCTCCCAAGAGCCTCAAATTCATTTAAACTGAACTCACCATCTTAACCTCACACACACATTCACCCCTCCACTGATCTCTAACTCACTGACTCACTGATTTGGTAGCCTTCGCGTGATGGGCACCTTGGTACCTTCTCTTCCTCAACTCTGCACCCAGTCAACGTGGAGTCCAATATATGATGCTTCCTAAATAGCTCTTAAGCCTGGTTTATTCTCTCCACTCCCTCCCATTGCCACTGCTATAGACCAGGCCCGCAACTTCCCTCTCCTTGATCACCAATTTCTAATTTCTTCTCTACAAAACAGCCCCTGGGAGTTTTTCTAAAATGCAATTCTCACTAAGTCACTGCCCTAAGGATAGAATTTATACCTGCTCCTGTCTCTCTCTAGCTTCATTTCTGACCTCTTCCCCCACTTCTACCCACACTGGACTGGCCATCCCCACCCACCACCCTTCCTCCTGCAGGGAAGTTCTTTTAGGTTCATGTAATGGCCCTAGCTTCTGGACCTTCAAACATGCTGCCTGGAACCCTTAGTGCCCTCTGTGCCAACTGTCCCCTCATCTCAGGGTTACCCTGTTTCATCACAATACTCAATATCCATTTTCCAGTTCTCTGTCTTCTCTATCGGACAAGAAGCTTCTAGTGGGTAAGAAACACTATTGTAACTGACCAGCATATTCTCAGATCTCCTATAAGCCTCAGAGTCCAGCAGATGATAAATATGTGTTGCACAAATGAATGAATGAATGCGTCCTATATACCTGTGCCATACTGATTTTACTTCAAGGATCAAGCACAGTCTATCACCTCCTTTAAAAAAAAAAAATCAGTGACTCCTCATTGCATGCTGAACAAAGTTCTAATGCTTTAGGCATTAGAGCCCCACAAGCATTCGTGATTCCCAAAATCTGCTTTAGCTGACTCTTCTGGGTATTTTTCATCATCACATGTTCCATTTTCCAGCCAACCTGAATAACTCATATGTTGTATGTGCCCCTGTGATTCTTACCTCCCTGCCCTGGTTCAGGCTCTTTCCCAAATACCCAGGACATTATCTCCCTATGTCTTAGTCCTATTTATTTAAAGCATTTAAAATGCAACAACCATGTCATCTTTTCCATAGAGCTTTCCCTGATCTCACCCTCTGGAAATTGTCTCCCCCTGTGTGGGCTTCCACAGCACTTGACCCATATCTTTCTAATGGGCCTTATCACTTTGTATCTGTAGACCAGATATTTGCATTTCTCTTTTCCCACTTAGGATGGCAAGCCACTTCAGGGCAGCAAATTTATCTTTTCAAAAATCTGTATGTACTGAGAATAGTGCCCCCCCCCAAATTCATGTCCACCCAGAAGCTCAGAGGATGGCCTTATCTGCATTATGGTCTTTGAGAACGTAATTATCTGAACTAAGATGAAGGCATACTGGATGAGGGCAGCCCTGGCTCCATTGGCTGCTGTCCTTATAGGAAGGCATGTGAAATCAGAGGAGAGCAGAATGTTATGTGAAGACGATGGTACAGATTGGAGCGATAACAAACCAAGGGTTGCTGGCAACCACCAGGAGTTAGGAAACAGGCGTGGAATCGATTGTCCCCTAGGGCTTTCTGAGGGAGCACGACCCTGAGGACACCTTGATTTCAGACTTCTAGCCTCCAGAAATGTGACAGAATAAATTTCTATTGTTTTAGTCACCGACTTCATGGTAATTTGTGACAACAGCTCTAGGAAATGAATACTCTGTGTATCCATGAGAGTTCAGTATAGCTTTGGGGTGCTAATTTAAGTAACTGTTGCATGAGTAAATGAATAAATATTGAGACCTATACCACGTGACTCTGGGACATAGAGTGACATTATCACTGTCATTACAGACATGTGGGATGGCCCCTGATGGCTCCCAGACAACTCTTCATGAGGCCATGCCTAAAGGATGAACTACTTCAAAGGTTGATTTGATGTGGGAGAGGAGATTAAGGGCTCCTGTTAGGCAGTCAGGGTACCCCAAGGACCCTTGGCTCCCAGCGCAACGCAGAAGTGGGGGGCAGGGCATTCGGGATAAGGCAGATCTTTAAGAAAGAGGTAAGGCTTCTCTGCAGGGAGAGGGCCCAGGACACTTTAGGAAGCTCACAGACTTCTACTTTCCACTTTCCCTGCAGCTTCCTCCTCATCAAAGCCTTCCTCAGGACAAATTCTTTTGGCCCGGTGGGGTCAAGACACACCACCTTTCAACCACAAAACTCAGTTCCTTCCTGTTCTCTTTCCCTGGCCAAGCGCAGGACTTAAAATTCATGTTGGGATGCTCGAACCTCTTTCTTGGTCATACATTTATTAGAACGGTATCTTAAAGAGTGGGTTTCTCCATCACTTTCTAGTTCTTATATAGGAGGACAAGTTCGGTCTCTGTGACCTTTAAATTCTGACGTTACATGTAATATTCTACCTTCTTGCTCTGGGTGTTTGATGGAGTCTCACTGTATGTCAGTTACCTCTCCATCAACCATGTGGTTATCAGACAAAAGAAAACCACAGGTTGGATGTGAGCCACCCAGCCTGCCTTGGGGAAGTCTCCTCCTTTTGTCAGTATGGATGGTGTCTGGGATGCAGGGTCATGTTAAAGTCAATCCAAGAAAAGCCAATCTGAAACCAGGACAAGCTACAGAATTTGCAGGGCCCAGTGCAAAATGAAAAATGTGGAGCTATTTTGCTTAAAAATGATTAGAATCTCAAGGCAGTGACAGGAGAGCAGTAAGTCAGGAGCAGGGCCCTCCTGAGCAGAGAGCCCATGAATCTGAGCCCATCTGCAGTTGAAAACCAGATGTTCTATTTCACAAGCAAACATTAACAGCATTGGGATTGTCAATTGCTTTGGATTTTCTCCACGGCTGCTTCCCTCCATTAGTACAGGTCATCAAAAATGATGGCAGCTGATTGAGAACTCTATAAATGGTTTACACAACCAATAATAAATCCAAGATTAAAATGTCATTAAAAAAATAAAAAACAACTCTAACAATCCACTAATGAATACCCTTCCCCTGGTATAATGAGGCTTACTTTGGGGACAGAGAAAATGAGTCCTCTCTTCAGAGAGTAGAGTTTTTCTTTTGTGCGTTCTTAAGCCTGTTGTCACTTGGCTTCTCCCGTTTGGGAGGTTTTAAGCTCAGATTTTGCTGCAGGTGTGAGCTCTTCCCTCCTAGTTTGCACCCCCTCCCTCCGCCCCCCAACGCTCCTGGGGTAAGGTTGGGAGGGCTAGAGTCACTAGATAATTGAATCAGTAAGTATATACTGAGCATCCTATTTGTGCGTGGGAACACCTCAGTGGTTTGTAAGAGAATCCCCAAACCTTCTTTGTATGAATGTAGGATACCTTGCTCATGCACACCAAATGGACCAACTTCCAAATCTGGATAAAGCTGTATTAATTTAATTAGAACAAAGGCCACAGACAAAGGTCTAAAGTGGGCTATTTCTAAAGGATAGCTTAGGAAGAAATCATGAGAAACCTCACAAGAGACGGCACCTGAAAGTCACCCAGAAATGTGAGGATGGCTGACTTTTTCTTCCCCATTCCCTCCTGGCCCGTATCACCATGTCCACCGTATCTTTTGGGTCAATGTGTAAACCATGGTCTCTCTTCTAATAGCATCGTGTATCTTTGAAACATATACCATTTAGTTTGTCACAGGCTTGGCTCACCATCCTCACCTTACCCCTTCTGGAGGAGTAAGTACATAACCCAAATCTGATTCATCATGGAGCACCAGTGCCCTGGACCTAGCGGTTGGAACCCAGTCTAGCTCCAGACCTTCAAGCTATACTTAACACCTAACTTAACGCCTCACCCAGAGTGGGTGGTCAATAAATATTTGAGGACAACCTCAATACCGTGAATGATAGCTTTTTTTTTCTTTTTCCGTAAAATGTTTAGTGTTCTACTAACAAATATATTTCCACTCTGGCTTTTAAGTGTTAGAAAACTCAATTCATCTCTTGACATTGAAACATATATTACTTTGTGACATTTAAAAAGTTTTCTTGTACTGCTATTTAACAATTGTTTGGCACTCTGTTTGTTATAACTTGTCATGAGTTTTACTTTTCTTTTTCTTGAATTAAAATAAAAGTCATTGAGGGCAGAGAACAAGTTTACTACTTTGTGCATCCCCCACAGTAACCCAACAGAATAGGCATTTCCTAGATACTTTCTTTGATTTCTGGTTCTGTAGCACCCCACTGTTCTCTGTTCAATTTTGTCTCTTTCACCATATTCACCCCACTAGCTATTCCTTGACATATACAGCATTTGAAAATGTATACTTTCCTATTTTAAAAAGTGATGCTATCTTGAAAATGATGTTAAGTAAAGGGAAAGAAGCTACTGAAATCAATGCTTAGTGTAACATGGTAAAACACAGAATAAAGGATCCTGGGACAAACATCCATAGGTAGTTAATGCATAACATGGTCAGGAACAAAACACATCAACTTCAGGAGTTAGGGGCAGAATGGGATTAGAGGGCTGTGACCTCTTATTTTATAAGAAAAGAAAACCAGAAGGAAAAAAAGTGGTCTGAAACAATTACAGCAAAATGTTAACATTTTAAAATCTGAGGGGTTGGCTTTACTATGTAATATTTTATTCTAAAACATTGTTTTAATTGTTTCAATTTGGGAAGCCACAAAAAGTGTGGTCACAAAGAGAAATTTACCTCCTGCAACACCCAGGCTGCATTTTGGTTATATACTCAAATATAACAAAACTAGGAGCTTCTAATTTTAAATTTTAACTAGGATGTAAAGACAAAGAGGCAAACACCTCCCCACTATGAAAAGCAGTCATACCCCTAAGTGGAAGGGAAGAGAACCAAAGCCTTTTTCCTGCAGTGGGGCTGCCCTAATCTTCATACCATACCCAAAAAAGCTTTTAAGAAGAACATTTACATTTATTTAAATCTTTACTGTAAAACCACAACCTCCACAAATTCCTAATTCTGATTGCTTCCATTTGGTTTCCTTCACTCTCCTTGGTAAAATAATTTCAAAATATTACTATCTGATGGCTTTAAGATACCATGTAAATCAGAAAGAAAAAGAGATGAATAACCTCCCAAAAAGGGCAAAAGCATGAACCCATAACTCTCAAAGGTAATACAACTGGTTAATAAGTCCATGAAAAAATTAAAATTTAATCAAAACATCAAGATGTTCTTTTAAACAACTGGAGTGGCAGAGATTAGAAATAAATGAATATATGAAAGTTGGTGACAATGTGCTCTCATAGAGAGCCAAAGGGAATATAAGTTGATACAAATTATCCAAGATCTTGAAAGGGGCTTAACCCCTTGAACTAGTAATCCCATTTCCAGAAATCCCTCCTAAAAAATTCATCACAACATTATTATAACAAATGGACAAACTAAAACAAGTCATGTGGCCACTACTAGGAGAATGAATACGGAAATAATTATAGAGTTATGGGAGGGAATATTATGCCATCAACATGCTCATTAAAAACGCTCAGGAAAAAAATCATACTACACCATTAATTAAAATAAATAGCAAAACCAAAACCAAATATAGTATAATCTCAACACTGTTAGAATTGTACATATTTACAGAAAATAAAACTAAAACTAAATGCACTGAAATAGTACCTCGGGGCAGCTCTGCATAGAGGATTATTGATTTTTTTTTTCAGATTTTATTTTTCATATTTTCCCAATTTTCTACATTGGACTACATTTTATAATTCAGGAAAGCAAGCAATACAGAAACACTAGCCTTAAAAAGAAAAAAAAAAAGAGAATTCACTATTACACAAAAAAACACCTACCCAGGCGATTTAAAATCTAATTCACCTTGCAAGTTGCCTTGCTAACCCTTCCCAGGATCAGGAGTTGCTGGGTGTCTCTGCCTCTTGCTAAGGAGCCTAGGAGGAGTGTTTGACCCATGTCTACGATCATCCCAGTGTTGGCCACCATGTGGTGACAATTTCTAAAATCTCTCCTGGGGTAGACTGAGGCAGAAGGAAATCCATTTTTCACCTATGTGTTTCAGATTCCTGCTCAAATCCCATGCACTTGATGTGGTTATTTGGACCCACTCCTGGAGGCTGCAGAGTCTGGTCACCAATCAATTGCTAATCTGCTTTTGAGAGTCTAACAAAGTCACACTCTACTTTAATGGCTGCTGTGTCTACTCTAACCAAAAAAACTGACGATTTAGGTCTGAGTATTTCATCTTCAGAAAGGTCTACGGGTGGCAGATGTGGTCATTCAAATAACCTAACCTTCAAGACCCTCTTAAAATAGAACCCGTGTCTAGCAAACACTGTCTCTTCTGTTGTTTTTATTTAAAAACAGTCACAGAGGAGCTAAAAAGGAACTCCCTGACTTACCTCACAGGGTGCAGGGAACTAAGTGCGATACACATTTCCCCTTTATTTTAGGATACAAGGATACAAGAGAAAACTCTACCACGGAAGGTCCGGGTTGGACTGAAACCAATTTTACGCTGGAAATCAAACACTAAAGTTAAAGCAGCTCGATCTTCTCCACTTCTGCCGCATTCCTGTTTCTAACTTTAACCCCAAATTAAGGCAGGATTCCAGACATAACTGGCATACTTGGGTTGGTCTGGGTAAGTTAAATGGTCAAATAGTATTAGCCAAATTCCTACATGCATGGAGCCCTATACCTTTTGTGCCAAATTCATAAGGGAAAAAAAAGTTATCTGCTTACAGAGTCAAAAATCTATTGTCAGGGGAGGGGAGAGTGGGATGTGGGGGAAAGATGGTCTAAGGAGTAGAACTAGGGGGGCTGGAAAGGATGAGGTAGGGGTCAGCAAACATTTTCTTAAAGGGCCAGATAGTAACTGTCTCGGACTTTGTGGGCCAAGAGGTGAAATCAAGGCTATTATGTAAGTACTTATAAAACCATTTAAAATACAACCATTTAAAAATGTAAAAACCATTCTTCTCTTACAGGGCCATTAAAAAAACAGGCTGGTCTTGGCCCCTGGGATTCAGTTTATGGACCCCTGGCTGGGATAGTGGATGGAGCCCCTGGCCAGAAATAAGGGAGCTTCGGTTCTAGTTCTTTCCATGTGATTTTAATGTAAATCATTAAATCATCCCATTTCTTCTATAAAATGGGAAAAATCCTAAGGATCCCTGATTATTGAACATGATTGTTTTTGAAGATCCAACAAGGAAACAAATGTGAAGGAATTATGATGAATTTTAAATGTCTACATTAACACAAGGTATTATCATGGTGAGTACTACTTTCAAGGAAACTTTTGACCACGTGTCATCATGAAAAACCTGCCACCAGTCATCTCAACCAGGAATGGCCACAAATGATTCAAGTATAGCTGAACCACCTGACCTAAAGAGTGAGAGAAGGATGAGTTGCACAAAGGGTGTGTTTCATAAAGGTGACACTGGGGAAATGGCATTACAATCCTCACCTAGAAAGAAGAACAGAAATGGGCAAAATGTGTGGAAACTGGTTTTAAGTCTCAGAGAACTTGTGTTTGCACACAAACCCCACCTATTCTCCCAATTCTCCTGTGCCCTTTTCCTTGAAGCTGGCCCCATGTCTAAAACACAAGACTGCGTAGAGCTCCCTGACATGGCAAGAGAGTGAGTATAGAAAATTCTAGACTGTGCTTGGCCTAGTAATACTTATCCACAGTAGGGCGTAAAATCCATGGATGTTGAATTTCATTTAGCTGACTCTGCTTTGAAGAAACTGTACAAATGCAGGCCAGGTGAGATCACTTATTTGCTCAGTTTCAGAGATTATTGAAAAGTAGAAAACAACAGCAACACTGCTTTTCATTTTGATGAAATTGAAAAAGAAATTCCTCCAGAGCTAAATATTTGTTAATGCTAATATTCCAAAGCAGGCAACAACAAAATGTTTCAGATGAAATGTTTTCTTGTGGCTTTTCCTCGAGTTGAAGTGACGTGATATTAACTAATAACTAAATACATGGCAATTACCCTCTACTAGATTCATGTTCTGTCTTGAAAGGAATATAATACTTGGGGTGATTGTCAGCTTCGGTCCATAAGCAGAGTTCTTGCTTTATGGCTTCTGGTTTCAGATCTAATAAGCATTAAAAGGTATTTTACCAAAAAAAAAAAATGAACAAAAGGGAGAGTTTGGCCATGAAAACTGCCCGCTGAACATGCATTTAACTGGATTTATTGTAAGCATTTCTTAATTACTCTTTCTTATTCCTTAGGTTCCATGTTCCATTTATTTTCTCCTCAGTACTTGTGGATGCCCCCAAATTTTACAAACTGCAGCAACAACCACCTTACTTTCAATTATCCACGAACTTCTTATCAATCTGACGTTTTCCTCCTCTCTAAATTGGCACAAATCCTTCTGGTTTTCCAGTCTTGATATGCACGAGCTGCAACTTTCATTTTGGTAGAAAAGCAGACGTTTGGAATCACTCTTATAAAATCTCTGACTTAACGCCATTTCAGAAGTGAGAACGCAGACATTTGATTTGCTCATCCCTCCATCACTTGATTTCTGCATCACACAACCAATTTATTCATCATAACCACCTACAGAATGTGCATGGATCGCTCACACAGTGTTTACTCCCCGCTTGTGGAAAATAAATGATCAAGACAAATTCGAATATTTGACACTTCCTCCATTTCAAAAAATAAAAGGATCAATTTTAAGCCCTTCATTACTGTCCCTATAAGGAGCAGAAGGGAAATTGAATGTGCTGCCAACAATGAAAAGTTTTCCTTAGAATGGCCTAGATTTTAATAGAGGGTATCAAGCAGACACAATTGGAAGCACCCTCATTTTTATTTTTAAAATGAAAACTTAAAAAACAAAACGGACTCAGACCGTGGATTTTAACCTCAGCCATTGGGGGGAATACTTAACAAGAAAATCATAGGTGATATGATGGGAGGGGAAAAGGAGAAGAGGGGGTTGGAAAGAGCACAGGGAAGGCAGAGAGGAGGGCAGGAAGGAGCAAGAGGGAGGGAGGAAGGGAGAGGAGAGTGGGGGTACTGTTTAAAGACATCACTGCCTATATCAGGAATATTTAAAAGACAGGGATATGTATACCCATGGAAGAGAAGTTTTTACAGACGCCAAATGACAGTGGCTACATCCCAAAATTCAAACCAAATCAAGTCAAATCCTAATTTCATTCTAGCCCACCGGACGGAAAGGAGAGACACTTCTTAAATGACATGGGCTATGAAAACCCCAGAGTCATTGGTTCAACCGATCAATCTGAACTGTGTACATAGGTATTTGAAATTTGTAAATATGTACTCAGACCAGGTGAGTGTGTGGGGAAACAGAGAGGCACCTGCCTCCTGGCTGTTGCCGACACACTGGTTTCCAAAGGGCAGTGTCCCTCCTTGCTCACCATTTCAGCCAGGCCTGAAAAGATCCCACCCCGCAGCTCGAGAGCAAATAAAAGCAGGATTTTAATTTTTCTCAGGGAGCCCTGAACTCTGTTTTTTTTCAGGGGCCTGAGTGCCCACATTTAATAGCATTAACTTTAGAGCAAAACTACTCAGGGATTAATGGGAAATAGTGGGGGGCTGGAAATGATGGATTCATTTTCACTCCAGACTGAAAATCTGATACATTCACTCACAAAAGAAGATGATTTCACACCTCCATCATTGTATTTTCTTTCTGGGTGCTGGGTGCCCCTTTTTCCTTGCACACGTGTGAATGTGGAATACAGAAATGCATGTTTGTTGGGTGATATCACTACATAGAAACATTGTGCACCCCCCCCCACCCCCAACCCCTGCTTCCGAGGTTTCTGGCTCTGCAATGCCTCACTTCGCTGGGGATAAAAGCGCTCAAAGGCACCTTTTTGTTGTTGTTTACCCACAGGAAAAACAGTCTGTTAACTGAAATACCACATAGAAGGATAAACCTGTTAGTGAATTTATACAATGATTTTTCCCATTCCTCTAATGATACTGAATGTATAGTACAATTCAATTAAACAATATTTGGTTAAAAAAACAACAGCAGATACAGATGATACATAGAATCTTCCAGTAAAAAAAAATATCAGACTGGGAGGGACAAGGAAGATTATTAAATATCTTAGCAGGGAACAAATACATTTATTTTCCTAACACTGGTTTAGAATTGTATTTATTTGGTTAGAAAAAAAATTAGATTAGATAAATATATTCTGAATTCAAAGGATTGTCCAAAGCCAGGAGGTTGGGGAGCCAGGCGACTACATTTCAGGGCTTAGGATGGCTATCGGCTATCGCAGCCTCCGATGACAGAAAGATTCTGAGACGACCTTTTTCTGGCACCGATGCAGCTTTTGTCAGCCGTCGCTGGAACCTCAACTCCAGCTGTCACCCTCGTGCTAGGTCTCATAAATCCAGATTAAACCTTTCTGTTTGTTTGCTGGTCTTGTTTTGTTTTCGGATGTCAGGAGGTGGGAAGAAGGTTAGAAAAACAGTTTTGGCTTTCGAGTTTTTGATTGCTGTCCGTAAGGTCTGGGGTGGAGGTGGAGGGGAGGGGGTGCAGGGCAGTCATTTCTTCATTCGACAAATCTTTTGGAGGCAGGGACTGTGTTGGGATGGGCAAGCCATAGATGGCCGTGAGAGAAAAAGGAGTCCCTGACTTCTGGGGGCTTGGAGTCAACCCCGAAAGAGACCTGGCTGAAAAACACTTTGGGCTTGAGCATTATTGATGTTTAGGAGAAGAAAAAGCTGTTTCCCATCAAAATGTACACGTCAGAACACAATATTCACTAGTAATCTTTTGCATTTGATTTTATTCACCTTTTCCATACAAAACATGTATTGGCATGAAAAATATGAAATAGTATTCTTTTAAATTTAAATAAAGTTGAGCCAGATGAAACTGCGCTTCTGAAACATAAGGTGAGGTTACGTTTCATACTCACTGGTCTGTGAATGAAAAGTCAAACACCTCCTAAAATTACCAAGTGAAGGTCTGATTAGAAGTTTCTGGCAATTACCAAGTCAGGATTCTCAATTATACTTCATTTAAACTGACATTTTAACATTGTATTTTGTTTAGTGATCATGTATATATTTTTGTTCTTTACCGTCTAAAACCAATTTAATAATTCATGGTTGTTTCTGTATCCTGTACCGCCCACATTTATTGTTTTGAAAAAAAGGCAAAATATGATCCTAAAAATGTAAATGGTTTCTTTCTAAATATTTTAAACTCTCCTAGAGACCATGCACTCTCCAATGAATCTATATATATGTATAACTTCTCACAAGGAATGACAGGCTCTCCATCCTCTCACTCCATCTTTAGGCTTTATTGTGACTGTAAAATAATTCTGTTAACAATGCTGAAAGACAGCAATTGTGTATAACATGTTTCTTTAGTTTATAAACCGACTTGGATTTAGGTTTGTAAATATTTGAGGCAAATAACATTAATCACAAACTGAGCACGGTGGAGAATTTTTGGAAACTAAAGGCAATTAAAAATGGCATATGCATAAAAACGTTATTTGGGGAGAAATTCCTACCTAGACTTTTTGACACTTGCAATGATTTTTTTAAAGGGCAAGGTGGTGTTTTAAAATTTTAATTTAGTTAAAGAAAACTCAACCCCAAAAAGCTTCTCTATTGCATGGAAACCTCATGAGGCAAGCTTCAGTCCTGAGCAAACAAAAGCAGCTGCATTTATAAACGCTTGGAAAAGGGGTTTATAATGCAAACGCTGCTGTGACCTTAACTCCAGAGGTGCAAACAGGCGGCTGTAATAGGAAAATTATGCATTAAAATAGAATGGGGTTCACAGAATGTTTTAAGATTTCCATTTGATCATGCATGTTTTGTAGCTTTTCCAGTTTCAGATAATAAATAAACCTATGCAGTCGAATGAGAAGGAAGCTTCTCTTTCCTTGAAATACTTAAAATGGGTGAATTGTATGGCATGTAAATTCTACCTTAATAAAGCTGTTTAAAAACAAAACAATGTATCTCTAGTGGGGGCAAAAAAAAAAAAAAAAAAGAGTTTGGGAGGGTGTGCAGGATGTCTTGTCATTGATTAGTAATAAGTACTGACTGGCGACTAGGGATTTTCAACCCACAGGGTAACTCACACACTAGTCCTAACCTTTGCAAATGTTAAGTGAAGTGAACTGCATTCTGAAAGCACGGAAACACACACCTTAAGCACAATATAACAGTCAGCTTCTGATAGAACTAAAAAGTAATGAATCATTTTGGAATAATTTTCTAAAGCTCTTAAAGGACACATAAGAACAGTGTATCTGAATCTTAAAAAACAAAAACACAAAAAACCAGGAAGGAAAGAAGGAAGGAAGGAAGGGGGGGAGGAGGGAGGGAAGGAAGGAGAGAAAAAGAAGTAAAGCAAAAGAGAAAATGCAAAGAATGGCAGGGGTAAAAAGAAAAAGCAAAACTCAATAAAATTTTTTAAAAAGTCAGGATTTAAGACAGTAAAAGAAAGCAGATGAGGGGATATTGCCAACAGAACTTTTAACATTTTAATATTCCTGGAGAAAAAAAAAATCGTAAGAGAGTAGAAAACTAAGATAAAAGACTAAGAAAATATCAAAGTAGAGAGTTTAATTCTATTAGATTTTGAAAAACTCATTTTAAAAAAATGAAATAGAAAGTGAATCTTCACTTATATTAGTGAAAATCACAATCTTGTTTTCAGGTGATTAATACTGATAAACTGTTCTATAGAAAACCAAATCCAAACTTTCAGAATTGTCTGTGGGTCCAACAATTTCACCAGAATCTCTGGTGGCTGCATGTTCATTTGGGGAAGATGATGCTCCTATGGGACATAAGGAATTTCTTTTCCTGAACTCTGATCCATCCAAAGCTTCCATTCAGAATTTTTCTTAATGTTCAAAAAAGAGATAAGCCTCTGGGTAAAACAGTAATAAAGAGATGCTGACTCATGATCTATTTTCATTTGCATAAGAAAAATCCAATACATTTTTAGTTTTTGCTTTTGTTCTTTGGAAGCAAGGCAGGATTTTAAGAATCACAATGATCCTAGTGCAGGAGCAATACAAAAAGCAGTGTGATTTTTAGAAAACAGGTGGAAGTTCCTAGAAGTGGGATGGTTGTGATCTGCTCTTTTGGGGACAAAGGTGCCTTTTTAGCTATGTGAGAGTAAAGCTGGTAGGAATTGCCCAGGTACAAGACTGCTAAGACCTTGGTCCTCCCTAAAAATAACCTCTCGGGGCCGTATGATACTCCATAGGGCTCCTGAGTGGGGGATGATAGCTACTTTAAATGTTTTTGTAGAGCCCATCTATGGAGATTTTGTGCTAGTTTTAACTGGGCGTGGTATTCAGGACTGGTGTCTGCATTTGTACATCCCGTGAGCAGTATTGTGTAAACAACCCCAAGCCCATTAATCTTGCAGAAACAGTGCAGGACCAAGTCCTGTCACTGGGGCAGGGGCGGAGGGTGCCGTCACAGCACTGCTCATGTCCTAATAAAATCAGCCTCTGGGATCCGAGCCGTAACCTCTTTGACACCATCAGCACACTACTGTTTTCTATTAGAACTTTTCTTTGGATGTAAAGATCCAGCTATACGATGAATCTGGGCTTTCTGAGACCTGTAGCTTACACTGCCTGAAATGAAGAACAATGAAATTTTCAGGTTTTCATAATATCCTTAGTAATATCTACGTCTGGAAAGAAAAGATTAAGCATACTTTATGACCAAACCAAAAAAAAAAAGGGGGGGGGCGGTTAGCAGGGAGGAAAGAATGGTGTGAAGAGTGAAGGCACACAGTAGTAATTCACATCCGAACATACATGATGGGCAGGGAGTGAAATTGGTAATGGGGCTTCTGTCACATCAGGAACACATGTGACTGGTCAGCCAGTCGTTTGAGACACACAAGTCAGGAGTTTACAAGCAATGTGGAAACAACTCAGATTCTGAACAAAATTTTTCCCAAGAGTGGACAGACTTCCAGCTCTGAAATAGATCCTCTTATTTTGAACATACTATTTCTTTTTCATATTCATTTTGTGAAAGATGTAAACACCATTTGGTTCCCCCCCTTTCTCCTTTTTTTTCTTGAGTAAAAGCTTAAAATGGAAAATAAAAATATTCTACAGGTACCTTACATCTAAGAGAAAAACTAACACTGAGGGCGCCTGGGTGGCTCAGTTGGTTAAGCGACTGCCTTCGGCTCAGGTCATGATCCTGGAGTCCCTGGATCGAGTCCCGCATCGGGCTCCCTGCTCAGCAAGGAGCCTGCTTCTCCCTCTGACCCTCCCCCCTCTCATGTGCTCTCTCTCTCTCATTCTCTCTGTCTCAAATAAATAAATAAATAAATAAAAATAAAATAAAAAAAAAAGAAAAACTAACACTGAAAGACAATGAATGTTTTCACTTTTATTGTTTTCTCTCAGGACTTAGAGAAGACGTTAAAGGATCTTATTTCTCAGTTCTTTTTTGCTTAAATCTAGAATCTTAAATCTACAGGAGAAAGGTGGGCAGCCCTGCCTTCCCTGTGTAAATGGGAAGTGAGTCTGCTATGTTTTAACACTGAAAACTGGTTTGAGTAGGATAACTTTTTCTTCCAATTTGAAATGTCATCCCCTCTTTGAACAAACCCAACCAAATAACTTATTCAAGGGGAAAAGCTATATAAAAAACAAACAAAAACAAACAAACAAACCTTTGACACAATTAGGCGCACAGTTCAGGAGTTGGATCTAGAGGAAGGGTGGAGGGAAGGGATGGATGAACAGAATGTGTGTGTCCCATGACAACAGCTGGGAGAGAGACCGGGACAAGAATGGTCAAGGATGACGCCTGTGATGGGGCTTGTCGAGGACTGGAGTAGGGACTCCAGATCTCATGAGGATAGGAAAAGCAGAGGTCTGTGGCAGCATTCTGCCAATAAAGATTTCTGAACCCCAAACATAAACTAGTCCTTTGTAACATTGGTACCTGTTTCAACAGGGCTGGTAATAGGTGATGAGCAGTTGCCTCAAATCCATAAACCAGGGAAGTCCTTCTACAAATAACTTGGGATCCAGCACAGAGATGGGATAAAACAGGACAGGGAGCTGCTTACAATTACATGTCAGTTTCAGGGTTCCTCCAAATCACAAACTGAATTGAGTTCAGAAAGTATATCTAAAACATAGTGTTAAAAATCTAAATATTCAACAGATGATTCACATCATCTCAGAGCCAAATCTAGGATCTCTGCTGTCTTTGCAGAGACAAGATTTTATGCTGCTTGGGTTAAGCACAAGAAGTACAATGATACAGAAACGGAACAGGACTGACACTTACAGAAACACCTTCCAAGCGTGAGGAAACAAATAAAAAGACATAGCTGAACAAATTGTAGCTGTTCACTCCAGCTACAGTTTTATAATCTCAATGCTTGCATGTTACCTCTATAATACATTTTTAAGCTAGCAATATTGAAATTTTGAAGCTTAAAGTGGGTTGCAGGGAGAGATTCATGTGGTTTCAGATCAGGATGGTTCAAGGAAGACATAAAAGCTCTATGAAATTTTAAATGCAATTATTTTAGATTAGAATATTTGGACTGAAAGATCTGGAGGGTATTGTTTTTGATAAGACAGTCCCACTTGACCAGAGCTGTCACCACTCTGGGGCTCTCTGTTGTCAACTAAAGATGAAAGGCCATCAGAAAGAATTAACTTCAGCTTTTAAACAGTTTGAAAATGTCAAAGAGGTCAGAGAAGATATATTTCTTTATATGGCATATTTACCTGATGAGCTTTTGGGTAACAATGTGTTTTTACTTTCCATTCAAGTTAGTCTAAAATCATGGTAATTGATCACAGGCTAATGACAGCTGACAAGGAAACACTATGATTGGCTGAGGTCTGTGTCAGTCGGTTGTTTCTGGGATAGGCAGAGCATACTAGATCTTCTAATAGCAGTAATTGGCAACTATGGAAAAAAACCCTGCTAGGTCTCCTTTTGCATTATCCATAGCCATTTATTTGGTTTCCAGTTACATGGAAGCCAATTTAAAAGCTTTTATAACTCGTACCTCACTAGTGGACCTATTGTTCATATGTTCTCCTGGGGAAGCTCAATAGCCATTGCAAAATCCAAGACACACACACACACACACACACACACACACTGCATTTCAACATTAAATGTAAACATTGGCTTGTTTCAAAAAAAAAAGGAAAGAAAAAAGAAAACTTGGATGATATTTATTATGATCACCTTAGCAAATTCTTTTGAAAGACATCTGATTTAATATTATGAGGAATTTTAATTTCATTTTAAACAACATGAGGCCTGAAGGTGATTTTGCATTTCTAACGTGCATTCCTCCTTCTAAAGACAAAGTGGTAAGTTAAAGCAAGTTCAAGTACTACTGTAGCTAGCTAATTCCCTTTTTCCACATGCGTTTCAGAGAGAAAGGTCAAGTCGGCTGTCACTTCTCTCTAACTGATGCTCGGAGTCTGTGTGCACTGAGCATGATATATTTAAAAGAAGCCAAGCACTCGGCCATTTTCTGCATCAACTGTATTAATCATAAACCCTCCATCTTGAGACGAAAGGGGAGATTGGGTACAGATGAGTTTGTAAACAGCAAATGCATGGGAAAGTTCTTTCTGCTCAAAACCTACCCCCTCACTCCCCACCATTTTGGAAGGTAAGTAACCCTTGCAACGGGGAGAAATGGGCTCTAACATCAGCTGTAATTTATATGACGGGTTGCTTATAATGTGGGAATCCAGCTGCCGACCACTCGGGCAGCTGACTCCTCGTCAAGCACTGACAGTGGAGGTGAGAGAAGCAGCAAAGGGCAAATAAAAGGCACTGAATATTTCAGACCCATACAAGCTGTGAAGTCGCTGAAATACACGCTGGGGACCACGAGGGGAAATGTGGTATATACATACTTACAATATAATTATTCATATTCTAAATACATCATCTTCAATCAGTTTAGTGTTATAAAGGACACATTTTAAAAACATATGAAAAACAATACTAAGAAACTGACCATCTACTTCAATGTTTTTATCTGGGAAGATAAATATGTACAATTTACTTAAGAGAGATTTATATATGAGATGGAGATGCCTGAAAAAATGGTTTATTAAAATTTCTGGAAAAATAGATACAATCATCTGAGCCGTTATGAGCCAAACGTATAGTCTTTGTTACAACTGGTTTTCCAGGAGAAAATCACCAAATAAACCTCATTTAGAGGAAATCATCTTATAAAAGAATATACCAGAGAGGGAAGACTCTCAAAATGTTACCCTGCTTTTTAAAAAACAAAAATCTCACTCAAATCCTTAGAACTGGCGTATTTTTTGAGTAGGAGAATGACAGTGCCTTCCTTCAGCTACCCAGATGCTACCCCCCCACTCACGTAGTCTCACATGGGTGTCTTAAATAATGTCCTTGTCATTTCTCTTTGACTCCCAAAGCGGTGCTACCTGTGAACTTCTCTTGGCTCTGCACATGGGCCTACAAGGCAATTGAGCCACTTCTTTCTAAGTCATTAACTAATGTTCAGGTACTGTCAGATCACTCATAACGGAAAATCCATGCAACCCACAGGGCCTCCTTTTGCCTGGCAAATGAATCTGTTACAACTGGACACTAGCAGTGCTGTCTGGCATCTAGACTTTAGTCAATAATGATCATCATTATAGGATTCTGCATTTAGGGCAGTTCCTCAAAGCTGAGTTATCTAAGAATCCCAGGCTATTAGAAGTAAGATCACCATCGCTGTCCAGGGTTCTCTTAAAATTTACCTGCTGGTGATTCTCCACCAAATTAAATTCCACCACATCCTGGGATTAGAACACTATATCTAGTTGCAGACACAAAGATAGAAGCATCTTCTATTACCATTCTGCCAGGTTCTTTACATTTTTATGTACTCTTTTTATCATAAGCCTATAGAGTAGAGGATTATTATAATTCTCTGTTTACAGACATTGATCAGAGGTTCAGAGAAACTCAGTTACTCATCCAAAGTTCCACAGCTTGTAATGACAGAGCCCATATTTAAAATTGGGTCTCTTACTTTTCACAAGAGGATTTAAGAACCAAGAAGCACTTTTAAGAGATTTATCTGTAGATTTCAAACCATGGAGAGAGGACAGGAACCCCACTCCCTCATTTTATACCTGAAACAGACTCCTCTGGATGGAAATGGCTTTGCATTTTTAAAAAGGGAGAAGGAACTCTGCTCAATCTTTGAAGACGAAGCAGTAGCCCCAAACTAAGGGTGACCCCAAAGATCTGAGGTGGATACATTATATCTTTGGTGCAACTGATTCAATCCTGGACCCCCACTCACTTTCTGTTGCTTTCCCTCTGTAGTTGAGAGCACATTTTCTGAACCAGAATACTGGCCTAGGATGTGACATGAAGCATGAGGGTTACGGGACGATGGCCTGTCACAACTGACTGCCATGGATAATTTGGAAGATGCGTACGGGGGAAAAAAAGAACAGTATATTTTAAATCAGAAATGTTCTCGTCTATGAAGACACTGACCAGCTCCATATCAACAGATATTTAAGATGGGAAGTTAAGCAAAATTAAATATAAAAGCTGTTTTATGTGAAGGTTCAAGACAAGGATACCTTCAAAATTCTACCCAAAGCTATACCAAAATTAATAAAAATGAGCAGCACAGGGAAAATAAAATTATAGGTCTGCAAAGCTCTTGGCATTTCAATCAATAGTATTACCTTTTCTGAACTCAGTCAATGCTCTTTCAATGGCTCATGATGAATAGCCTACCAAGGGTATAGAGTTCTCTGCTTTTCTATCCAACCATTTCTACTTCTTCCTGATATTCTGTTGCAAAATGCAGGACATTCCCACTTCTTGCCTTACCTGTGCCTCCCACCAGGAATGTTCTGTGCCACTTCCTGCCTACTAACCCCCTGCCCCCAACCCACACGCCATGAAACTGTCCCTGGTCCCCACACACTGTTTCTCTGAGTGTCCACAACAGTTTCTATCCCACACCACAATGTCTCATCACGCGGTGCCCTATCAACTGTACTGTTAGTTGTTTCTCTGACTACGTTTAGGAGCACGCCTCAATTTCTTCTGTACCTCCAAAATACCTAGAACACTCCTAGGCTTTAATAAATCCTTGGTCATTACCCAGCTGATTAATTTAACCCACAAACTGCCATGAAAGCCCGAGAGCTACAACTGCATTCAGTGAGTAGGGAGCACCCAAGATATTGGAGGGGTCAGAGAGAATATTCGAGTTTGGTAGCATCCTAAGAACAAAAGCACAAGTGTAACAATCCACATCTGTTTCTCAGCATGAGATTTATAAATGGAAGCATTGATTTCAAGTGTCAAAGAAACATAAATATTGCTCCTAGAGCAATAAATGAAAAACAAAACTGAAAGGCTTTGACGACATTTCCACTGGGTGGCTGTCACTCCCCAACCCAAACCTTCTTCACATATTTTTTTGTTTGGTTGGTTTAAAGTAATCATGAAGCTTCAGTAGCCATCAGGGGTGGAGATGCAGGAGATGTTAGCAACAATGTATCAACTGTTAGGACAGCCTAACATTTCTAAACATTTTCTTTGAATAGAGTCTGGTTTGAATGAACGTGAACGCACAGTGCTTTACTGCTAGAGCTGATGCAGCTTAAGACAGAATGCAGATTGGCCCGGGTTTCCGCAGGGTTCCCTTTTCCTTCCCAAGTTCATCACTGATCTTTTTCCCTAAGTTAAGACAATGCTTTGGGGACCAAAGTAGTTGAGCTGCATCTTTATTTACTAATTGCTTTTTTTTCAATTTTTGGTGATATAGTCAAAGCCTACAAGGTAGTGTTCAGGAGACTCTAAAATTGGTTGAAGAATGAAGAGTAAACATTTTCAAACTGGTCACCATTCAGAATTAGTAGATGAGTAGAAGGTGACTGAGCAGAGAAGAAATGGACCCTACCCCTGAGGGAGGCACAAATTGGTGGTAATCCCAGCAGGAGCCTTAGACAACCTTGAACAAAGTGTTGCATCACCCTGCACCTTGGTTACCTCTTGGGAAAAATGAAGATTGTGGGATCTACCTTACAGGGTGCTTGTGATAACTAAATGTAATGATGAATCTTAGTTTTCTAGCATCAAGGACCATGGTGAACTAAGGAAGGGAAGATGGAGAGGAAATCTCGCTTTCCTATGACACACAGGTCTCTTCCGTGCATCCTGAGTCATCCCCTCTTCTACCTCCTTCAAGAGGGCTGACCTCCCCTTCAGGGGTACTGTCTCCCATCCGTGGCGTCAGCTATGATTCTTCCCCAGTTAGACTTGCCAGACTGCCAAATGTCCAGGTTTTGACAAAGCACTACTAGATAAAACACATATTTCATTAACAATCTATTCCCAGGTGCTACAAATGTTGCACCTGAAATGAAAGCAGAAATTCATATGGTCTTCCCTTCCAGCAGACTCGTTCTCTGGCAAAACAGAGGTTTAATTAAGGTCAAACCTCCCAAGCCATAAGAGAGGATGAATTTAGGTCAGTGGAAACAGATATTCTAGTCAATTTCATCTAAATGGTGGTGTTTATTTGGTGAGGGAAGGAAAAGGCCTTTAGAAGATGAAGGCTGCTGGCCAGTGGAGAATGGGGAGGAAGAGGCCAGGGCCAACATTTGAACCATACGGAGCCACACATTTCAGGAAAACAATTCCTGATAATTTAGGAAAAAAGCATATCTGCACAATTCTCAACTCTAAGTATCTACAATAATTGATTATTTGCATATTTTTGGTAAAGCCAAGACACAGAAGGGTCCTGTTCAGCTTGAAGACCCCAGCTGTTTAGCTAAAAATGAACTGAAGCCTTCTCCTAAACTACTTAAGAGTCTCAGAGAAAAAATAGTACACAAAACAGAGAACCAGACCCAGTATAGGGTAGGAGGTTTTTAAATGGCCTCAGGGCCAAGCGTTGCTTCAGTAAACTCTAATGAAGAAGAATTCTGGGATTTACATTCTTCCTCATTAGCCTTCATTTTCCCTTTGTTTCTGTTTCCAGCTTTCTTTATAATCCATGCTCACTTGTCTTATAACTTCCCTCAACAGTCCTCTACAGTTTGAGATGCAACTATTGGCCTGTGCTTCAGACACGCTGCTTCTGTTTACCAGGGCTCTGTTCACAAACTGGGATGCGAAGAAAAATCACATCCGATTTTAGTAACAGGTCCAGATTCTGTGGGGTCAGAAGCTAACAGAATTCAGAGAGTTCTCTGAAAGAAAGGAATATGGAATTAGGTTTCAACACTAATATTTACTTAAAATGAGAAAATAAGTCCCAACAGGAGAGCTGGATCTTTGTCTTTCAGATCCCTTTCTTGTGAGAGTTCTGCTAGCATCCTGATGACACCTGGCTTTCCCCCTTCCTCACCTGGAGCCTTCCATAGCTCCCGGCAGCTCCCAAGACACTATGGGCACTCTCCAAGGGAGGCACCCCGAGAATTAAGTCTCGTTTGAATCCCAGGAAATCCTCTCTGCACCAATTTCCCCAAAATAAACACAAGAATGGTGACCATCTACCCCCATTTTGCTGTCAGCCCGTGGCAGACATATTTTACTCGTAAAGAGTGTCCATTGTGTAGAGTCCACACCTGATGATCTGCGTTGCTTTATGCCTATCTAAAAAAGGAGATGCCAGATTACAAAACAAGTTGCCTAATTATAGAATTCAGAAGGGCACACTGCATTTTTAAAGTGCAACATATTTTTCCATCTAATTCAAAACTGCGAATGTTAAACTTAAAGACTCGTTGCAGCTTCTGTTAGTGACAGACAGGGCTCCCCAAGGGGTGGCTGCCTTCAAAGACAGGTAAATGAGGGCCCATATAAAACAGCCAAGTATTGATGTTGTAGTAAAATTCCAGAAAAATATATTGGCAGACAAGTAAATTTGTCACTAATAATTTAATGTAATTTCCCTAAAATGGAGCTAATAGGTACTCAGGGAATACACCTCCAGGGTTTACATCAAATGTGCATGTGGAAAATCATGAAATAATATTTTTTTAAATGTAGATGCTTTGTCTGACATGTTGGTTTATGATGAAAATTATTCTTCCAAAATGAAAATGGGGAGGGGAAAAATCTCACCTTCCCAAGACATGGATCCTTTAGCTCCCAAACCTTTCCTGGTGGTGGCAAGTGAGAAGCAGTGACTGACTGGGAGCAGCAAACATTTGTTTGCATTTTATTTCCCCCTTAAAATGATGTACTACAATTACCAAATATTAATGAACCAATCATGTTGCAAATAGTATTTCCTGTGTCACTCTGAGTTATAGAATCTAATATTGGGCTCATTTGAAACATTCCAAAGTTGCATATTTTTTTCCCCTTTGCAAAGTGACAGCTCAAATTGTGTTTAGTTGCATCCGTCCAACCATGAGCAAATCAAGTATAAAAATTTCATTTTGTCTAAGTGTTAATGCAATTTTTTAAGCTCATATCCTAGGATGGCTCACTTTGCACTATGCTGGATGATATTAGATGCTGCTTAAACACTATTATCAATTATATTACATGGTGCCAGAAAATTTTAAAATAGCACTTGTTTGGGACTCAAGTCATGAAGTTCCAAGAAAAGAAAAATATAAAGCAGGGGGGAAAAAATCCTTTAGCTTTTTCAAATGCTCCAATGTTTATGTTTTATATTACAAATAGGCTGATTTCCAGCAATAAATCTGAATTTCATTGCCGTTATCGGGGGTTTAATATGAAAAAAGACCTGCAGTCTGCTAAGGCAATAAGGAGCAACGCAGCTGTCATAAGCTTAGCTGCTGGATGGAACAACCAGAGACCCCAAGTCAGGGGCAGGAGGGAGGAGAAGAAAGGCGGTGAAAGAGAAAGCAGCCCTAAGGTAGAGCCATCAAAATTATGAATTAATATAAAAGTCAAAATTATAGAATGTCCATCATTTTTCTATAGAATATTGACAGAGTGAAATGAATTCAGCAGATAATAAAGAATCTATCCCCCCAGAAAAAAAAAAAAAAAAGGGAAAAGAAAGAAAGCAGTCAAATATGCCGGCTTCATAAGCACATTTCATCAAATGTGTGAGCTTAATACAACTGCCAGGGAAAAGCCTGATCCAATTTTGTAGGAGGTCACCATCAGAAGTCCCTGGCTGTTAATGTGCCTCAGCGTTCCCTGATCTCTTACTCCAGGTAGTGAGGCCAGATGCTGCCGCATGCTCAAAGACATTTCTTCTTTTCCCAGATCCAATCTCATACACGCTTACACGCCCAGGACAGATGTGACTGTCGTACTGAATGCTAATAGTGAAAGTTGCCAAATAATGTCGATTACGGCCCCATTTTCAGGGGCCCAGAGCATGGAAAAAAAAATCGCATCTTTCCTATTACCACATTTCCAATGGATGTCCTATGCACTCTAGGAAGAAAAAAAAAGTGATTTTTATTTTACGTGTCTGAGAAACATGTCTGTGTATTCTGAAGTCATTTAAATACAATATATACGTGGAACTATGAAACGCATGTGCCATGCTTTCTATTTACTTAAATCAGCCACAGATAGATGTGCACCACTGGGGTTTATAAATCAAGCATGCAAAGTCTGCTAAATGTTTAGAATGCTGCAGTTTTTAGGAATCTGGTTATGTTGGGTTTTTTTTTTTTTTTTCAATACTTCAGAATAAAAACAAACCTTTCACCAATGGGAAGGCACACTCTCACAGGGAGATTACAACTCACACCTGCTGAGCTCAATGTGTTCACACTTAATGACATTTAAATGTAATAGAGCCAACTTCAATTGTCCTCGAAGTTTGGGATTCTGGATGCCTTTCCTGGTTGGGTATCCATAAAAGAAGCAAGTCCTAAATCCCTCAGGCATATGTTGCATGTCACGAATTAACTTCTCACCTCTGCATCTAAAACATTAGACTCATGCCCCAGTTGTGGAAGACTGAGAAAACAGCCTCTCAAATCATTTTCTGTGTCTCTGGGGTTCAGATGAGGAACCCCAGGTGAAAAAGGCTGCAAGCTTCACTATTTGGAGTACAGACTACCGGCCAGTAGCCCTCATTATCACTTGGGGAGTCTGTTTAAATGTAGATTCTGATTCAGTAGGCAGGTTGGAGCCCAGGACTCTGCATTTCCAACAAGCTCCCAAGTCCTGGAACCAGCTCCAAGTGGTCCTGGAACCACGGACTAGCAAGATTATAAAGGCTCCCTGTTCTCCACGAAATGATATTCTTAATGGACATTAGCAGAAAACTAAGTAATATATTTGACATGTCATGTACAAATTTGTGGTTTTCACTTCACGTTGGGCAGGGCTATCTGTATGTCTCCTACACGCAGGAAAGAACCAGCTGCACCCGTATCACCAACCAAAGCCAAGCCATAAAAGAAAATACCATTGCTTTGGTTTCCTTGAATCCATTTGTGTCCCCAAACAGAAGATTTCTACATTTAAATGCAAATTTACAGAGGGAATTTGTACCCATATTTTCTAACCTAAAGTGAAGATACACAGTCTGATTTATAAATCTATTCATACGAAAAGGAGATACGAAAAGCAAGTTACATTCCGACATTCATTTGATGAATGGCCTTCATTAGAAAGAATTAAGTGACATGAAATGAGATCCACCTACAAAATCTAGGCTATACGGTCACCAAGAAATGGTCTCCTGCCCTTTGCTTCCAGAACTGCTTTTCTCTGGAGCTTTATGCCTTCTTTCCACCTGCCACGCACTCTTCCTACCTTATCACGTATCTGGGAATAAGAAAAGCAATTTATAAACTTGCTTTTTATCAAACATATCATTGTGTTAGACTCCTATAAGATTATCATTGCTCCAATTTTCCCACCCAAATGTGTATTTTTAATTCTTCTTAAGCAGCTATAAAAAATGAGATGATTTCTGGGGTTCAGATTTATGGATCTACTTAGAGAAAAGGCATCCATTTATAAAGCATCTCTATTTTTCAAGCTTGGAAAAATAGTCTGCTAGAAAGGGCTCTGGCCCAAATGACCTTATATTTGGACCCAAACAGGATTTCTTCACCAGAAAACAAGGGGGCCACGGGGATGGGAAGGGAGTTGTACCAGTTGAATCCGAAGAAGTTGAATTTTCTCAAATCTAGAAACCCTCTTGCGTTCCTTCCTAGTACCATTTACTAGGCGTGCTTTGCCTGCAGTAGATACTCAATAAATTAACATCGATTTGACTAAATTGATGGCTTTAGAGAACACTGTGTCTATTTTAATTGTTCTGAATCACACTGGTAAACCTCTGATTTTCCTGTTGTAGGGTGAGTCTCCCTTTTATTTTTTCAGTTGCATTTGCGCCTCTGAAAGGATCTAAATTTTAAAAAGAAGAGCACCAAGCATTTAGAACCAGATCTTTTTGAATGCACTCCCAGCCCTGGCCGAGCGGTGCAGGATCTGGTCACTGGCTCAAGGGGCATTGTGCAGGACCCAGTCCCATAGATATACGAATGTCCATGCACCAAGTAAGCTCTTGGAAAGAAGGGGTGTGAGACGGTATAAATCCTGATCCAGGAGGACAATGAATCTACAATGTGCATACAGCCTCACACCTGCCGTCACACGCTGTAATAAACCCCCGCCGGTGTTCCCGTGACAAAGTTGATCCCAAAGGATAGAGAGCAGTGATGGGAAATATAAATCTGCACCAACAGCCAGCCATTCCTCCCACCTCCCCTGTGCCGTATGTGTGTGCGCAAACAAGGCTGCTGATACGTAAATACTGCGAGAGGCGCAATCCATCTCCTGCTACACATTATGTCTCCATACATGCTCTGTATGTTGCCCGGAATTTCATACAGTATTCAGAAGGACTGAGATTGCCCAGCCTTTGTTCAGAGTAAGTAAGCAGGGAGGGTGGTCCGACTCTAGCAGATTCAGAGATTTTATTCTCCTTCCTTCTTGGGGAAAAAAAAAAAAATCAGCTTCTTAAATTGCATTGCTGGTGTTTATGATTCATATTACAAGTAGGGCAACCTCTACACCCAAATCGAAATTTCATTTCTGATATTGTGGACTTATATGAATAAAGGCCTAGTGTTTTCCAAGGCACCAGAGAAAGATGCACCTGCCACGGGACTAAGCATGCGGGGGGAATGAGAGGATGGAGGCTGGGTGAGGGTAATAAAAGACAAAAGCAAACCCATATGCCATAAATTGATATGAAGTCAAAAAGAAATGAAAAGAAAAAAAAAAAAAAAACCCACAGCATGTCCATCACTTGTGCTTGGGAGATGGACATAAAGAGTTGAATTTAAGGCATACTTAAATTCCTGCCACTTGCCTCCTCCAGCTTAGAAATCCTACTAGTTAGAAATATGATTGGAATAACTAAAAAGACACTGGCAACAAGACAGGTTGCATACTAAATGCAAGGCATGCCGGGTGGTTTGAACAGATAGTTTCTTTCAACCGCACAAGAAAGAGGTAATGGAGAGAATGGTACGGGTTTAAGCCGGCTCTTGATGTAAATGAAAATAAAAACCACAAAAACTTTTATATCTTCGTAGCATTTGGCTAATGAGTCACTAAAATCATCCCCAGCACATCCATCATTTCTACTGCAGAGATTCAACCACTCTCCCTCTCTAATTGGTCTAGACAGGTGTCATGATATTTCTGCGCAGTGAAAAAAATTCCAGAGGTTTTCTTCAGTGAGACTGAAAAGGTAGACACTTTGGAAAATGTTAGTCTAATTTCAACCTTCGTTGAAACAGTTTACATTTAGCAAGAAAATCAAGACAAATGAAAGTCACCAGATATAATTCCACCCTCCACCCCTCACCCCCCGCCACAAGCCCTTTGTATGGTTAGAAGGAAATTGGAAATAATTTTGATCATTTGGAGGGGGCAATCCTACTCTCAGAAGAAACAGGTCTTATCTGGGGAGCTGACTTCACCTGCATTGTTTTTCTGTAACAAACAAAATTAATTGTAAAATGTTCCAAATGTCAACTTCACCTTGCCATAAAGTGACTAAAGACAATTTTACATCATCAAATGATTTTAGGTGCTGCTCAGTATCTCAGGGTAATGGGCTCCACCAAACCCTGTACTTACAAATAAATGGAAAGGAAAACAGACAGCAAATTAAGAAGAAACCAAATTTAAGGAGTGGACCTGCCGCCACATTTTAACCAGGAACAACAGCTCATTAATGGTGTTTTAAAGTCATATTTCAACAAAGTGGTGACATAAGTGAACAACATCAGAAAATAAGAAAGTGTAGCTGATGTCTCATTGTTCACTCATAAACTGGCAGGGGAATAAGCCACAACAGTCTCAGTTAAGGATAGAGCGACAGGCTTAACTTTTAATTTCCTGGTTGTTATCAGGAGGAATCACAGTGTTGCTGCTATTTAAATGTATTTTTAATGTAATTTCTTTGGGAGAAGGGGGCGGTTAGGCAATAAAGAAACATTCCCCAGAGAAAGAGGTGACATGAGTTTCTACACTTCTGTTTTCCTTCGCTTGTTTTAACCCTGTAATAAAGTGCGTTGGCACTAGGCTTTACTAACTTAAAACTGATATTGTACGTCAGAGGTCTCCCTGAGAGTATGCTCCAACATGGAGCAGCAGTAAGAAACCAAGGGTGATTTCTGGGATGGATGAAATAAGGCCTCACCCATCAGAATTGTGGAGGATGCGAAAGATAAACGTGGAGTTGGGTCTTGCATGGGGTATGCCTGTCAGGTGTGAATTTCACCTCCCTCCCTCAACATTTATATGCAGAAGCTCTGTGAAACCAACATGGCCCGTAGATACCAAATGTTATCTGGGGAATATTATTTCATCTGACTCTGAATGTGTGAGAAGTTCAAAATTTCTTTAACAACTCAGGACATAGCATTCAGAGCTTCAGAATCAAGAAAAATAAATAAATGCTATAAAAGTCAAGGAAATTCCAGCTTCAAACCAGTTGGTTGTATAACTTACAACACTTAACCTCCATCTGTCTTGTTATCTATCATCTTACCTATTTCATCTACGTGTCATCAGGCTTGAGATCATTTCTACCTATACATTAATTACAAATCTACACATGGAATTGGGGTTAGGATAATTTGATAAGCTGTTCGGGTTGGAAGAAGCATGCTATTAATTTTTTTCTCGGTGTTTACACTTTGTGTTTTTCTGTAATAAAAATGCTTTGCATCGCTAAGTAGAAATCTAGCTTATTTATAATGAAGCAAGTAAGCAGTATTACTTAAGGTTATGCAAGATAATGAAACACAAGGAGGTAAGAGGATGTGGGGAGAAGGAAAACGTCCCAGGTGAGATTTTCACGAAGATGGCTGCGAGCAAAATGTGAACACATTGGTCATTTCCTTACTGAACAAACATATTCCAGCAAGGTCCGTGTCCCTACAGGGCCAGTACTGCACATGCAGTTAGAAAACATAAGAGTTCTTGCCCTCAAAGTGTTCACGCTCCATTGGAAGAAGAGAATATACCTAGCCATATGAAAGTTACTCTTGTCCCATCAGCACCTAAAACCTAAGCACACAGGTAGATACCTGGCTTTACAGAACTAAACAAAAGAAACTGGTAGAGAATCGCATGATATACAGATTCTGGACACAGAGGATTTTATGAGCACAGAAGTAATGGATGAAGTTAACATAAAAAGATTGATAGCTTTGTTGTACTTTAATTTCTAGTTTTCAAAAATTATCTTAAAATTAAAAGACAACAAATAAAATGTGTCCCACAAATACGTCTAATGGTTGATCTCCTTAATATATAAAGGAACAGAAATTGACAAGGAAAAACCAGAGACCAATTTTTAAAAGGGACAGACAATTCACATAAGAGGAACCATGAGTGGCCAAAACCATGAAATGTGTTCAAACTCACAAGTAACCACAGAAATACTAATTAAATCAACAATGCAATCTTGTGTTGTCACATGTCACATTAGTAACTGTTTGGGAAATGCTAGTACAGCTGAAGAACACAGATGCATGCAAGAATGATGAAACCATGCTCAGGAAAGGAAGAAAAATGAGGTGGATGGGATGGGGGGCTTCGTGGCTATTTGAAACGTTTGATTTCTTTAGCTGGGTCAAGGGTATGTGGATTTGATTACATTATTCTCTAACTTTTCTCTATGCCAGAAGTAGTTCATTTAATAAGGGGAAAAAAAAAGATACAACACTGCTCAGGGCTGATGGCTGTCATGGGGGCATGGGTGGCATGGCCTTTCTTCAAAGCATTGGCAACATGGATCAGGAGCCTTAAAATGGCTTGTGACTCTCTTAACTTCACTACTAAGAATCTACCCTTGGAAAAAAGCCAAGACAAAAACAATGGTTTAAGAGCAGTGATGTTTACCAAAGTATTATTTCTAATTGTAAAATATTTAAAATACCTTAATGTACAATAAAAGAGGAAGAGTAAAAAATTATAACACATCTATATGAGAATATTATGAAGTGATCAAAATAATAATCTTGACATTTTTATAATATACACAAATGATCAAAATATAAAGTTACATGATCAAAGCGAGATACAAAGATCTATCTATACACATGTATATACATTGTATATATACACACACACACTTATAAACACACACTGTATGATGTCAGTAATATAAAAAAGAAATGTATATGTTATGTGAAATTATGCTTCATGAGTGAACTAAAATTTAAACATTATTATTTTCTTCTCTCCTAAAAAGGGACCAGATCTACTCCTTCCCCTCAGAGAATTTTTCACTTCAAAGTGGCTCATACGAAGAAATGGCTTAAATTTAAGAAATGAGTTTAGGTTCATTTGTATTAGGGAAAAAATATGGTCATGGAGAAAGCAACTCAGCTCATTATATTTCTATATATTTAATTATAAAAGTTATAGTCTCATTAACACTAATATTTAAAATATTAATATTTTAATATTTAGAATAAACACCATATACTTTCCCACATATTTACAGATACAGGTTTTACAAGTATAGATAAAGTGTTCAGAGAAGTTTGTATCAGCGACCGATTTTAACCCATTTTGCATGTATGAGTCCTACAAGTAAGAAAGCACACAGAGGTCTTTTTTGTAGTGTCTCTTGAGGACAACCAACAGGAAGGACCCATAATTCAGGTGCAACATGCTCTACGAATATCATTGGATAAGCTTCTTAAAGAAGGAAATCCTTCTAAGTCACCAAAAGCTGTGTTGGGTGACAAAGAAGGTAGAGAGGAAGAAATGAGAGGGACTGCTTACTCCTTTGTAACATCTTAGAGCTTTTATTCCAGCTTTAAGATATGTTCAGTGATGTCATTAAAGATCAATTCCACCATAAAAGCAATAATTTGAGATGATGAGTGGAGGAGGAAGAGGTGGAGGAGAAAATTCAAATTTGCAAACTATAGTGTTTTATTCTAGTAGAATCTTGTCAAAGTTTCCTCACTTTTAAAAAGAAATTCAGGCAAAGCTCTTTGTGCGGTACAATTATAAAGAGAAGGTAGAGAGTTTCCAAGGAATTTTACTAGTGGAAATAGACCCATGTTGTACTCTAGGAAACTACTACATCATGCACTGATATGCCTTCTTCCTGAAAGCCAGTAGAAGCCGCTGGATAAGTGAATTGTTCAGCTGTTTAGCAATTACATACTCAACTTTCTGCCAGAGGTACAGGAAGCTGCATGCTACTCAGGTTCTCAGCCCAGAAAGTGGAACTTCTCTCTCTCTTCCTCTCTCTCTCTCTCTCTCTCTCTCACACACACAAGTATGAACAGAAGTGTGATTCAGTGTTCTGTTAAATTGTGTGAGGGGAGCTCATGTCCTAGGGTTGTGACAAGCTTGCAGTGGGGGGTTGGAAACAGAATGACCCTTCCTTTCCTCTCTTATCAGAAGGATAGTCCTCCATTCTAAAACTAACCTCTCACTCTATCATCTGGGTTGTATCCTACTGACCACTGAACATCTACTACTGCTACCATCTATAGCCACCCAACTAGTCCCCTTCTCTTTCTCTTGAACATTTTCCCCCTTTTGTCAACAATGTTTATCTCTTTCTCTGCCTCTTCTTCCTGCTGAAACTACTAACATATCTCCTCTACCATAAAAACTACTTAAAAGAGTTGTTTATATTGGCATCTCCATTTTCCAGATATGTATTCTATGGATTCCCTTGTAATTTGTCTTCTGCCCTTATGATATACAGCACTCATGTGCTCTCAATAGGATTAGTAATTCCTTCTTATCATCACCAATGGCCTCAGATAATGAACTTGAGTAGCTTATTTTCACTCCTCATCCTAATTGATTTTTCTTTACCTTTTTTATATACTTTCCATGGAAGAGCTTATCTGTTCCTATAACTTCACTTCTACTCTCATAATTTCAATTCTCAGATACAATAATGGAAGTCCTGACCAGATCTCTTTCATTAACTGGCTATCTCCAATTAGATATTCCCAGACTCCTCAAATTATCTTCAAACTAAACTTACTACAATAAACTGGAAGAGAGTATATCCTCAACATAATAAAACACATCTATTGAAAACTAACAGCTAATATCAAACTTAATGGCAAAACCCTGGAAACAAATATAAGACAAGCTTGCCTGCTCTTATTGTCATTATTACTAATATTCACCCTTGTTTTGACAGTTCTAGCCAAAGCAGTAAGATAAGAAAATAACTAGGAAGTATGCATATTGGAAAGAAAGAGGCAAAAGTATCATTGTTTGCTAATGATTTAATTGTCACCTGATACATTTAAGAGAATCAACTAAAAAACTATGAAAACTAAACCTATTCAACAAAGTGGCAAATTGTAAAATTCAGTAAAATTTTGAAAAAATCAATAGCTTTCCTATATGCCAGCAATAATCAGTTAGAAAAAACAATGGTAATATACCATTCACAATAGGAATTAGAAGATATAATTATTAAAAATATATTTAATAAAAATTTATGGTACCATATGGTGAAAACTACAATATTTTACAGTGAAACATAAAGGAAGCTTTAAATAGATAGAGACACAAAGTGACATTTATGGCTAGATGGAAGGATATACAATTATAAAGCTACTAACTTCAGCTGAATTAATCTATAAATCTGACACAATTACACTAAAAGTCCCAAGGTTCTTTGGGGTGGGGGTAGAATTTAATGAAATGATTCTAAAGCTCATCTAAAAAATAAAAACAGGAGATTAGCTAGAAATTTTGGGGGGGAAGTGAATAAGGAGGAGTTCGTCTAGCAGATATTAAAATGCATATAGCTATGTAGTTAAAACAATGAGGTTCTGGTTTGAAAAAGGTAGATTAATTAACAAAATAACATGAAAAAATATACTTGAATATATAAGAGAATTTGTATAACTTAATGTGGTATTTCAAATCAATAAGGAAAGTGGCCTCTAAAAAATAAATGGGGGAGATCAGTAGCTGTTAGGGGGGAAAATGAAGTTAAAGCCCTATCTTTTGTCTTTAGAAAGATACATCAAAGTGAAAAAGATAGGTTGAAGCAGGTGTGTGTGTGTGTGTGTGTGTGTGTGTGTGTGTGTGTGTGTGTGTTAAAGCTAGGTGGTGTGTGCATGGGTATCGAATATGGTATTTTCTAAATGTTTAAAATATATGATTTAGAATGAGAAACAGAAGATTTCATCAAATCAGAGATTTGCAGATTAGCCTAAGATGCAAAACATACACATTAAAAGGAACTATGCAAACAAATTGGAAAGCAAACCATGCATTAAGCCTGAAGGACAAAAATTTCCAATATATAAGCAGTGCTTAAACAGAGTATGAAATGGTGAACACCCTAACAGAAACACAAGAATCAGCTTAGGCAATTCATTAAAGAATGTTAGAAAAAAGACTTAGAATACATATGAAATTGTTTTCAGCTTCTTTGGTGAATAGAGATCTGAAAATAAAGCAATGATATGTCCTTATTATCAGTCAAATTGATAAATATTTTTTAAGAACTTAGAATTCCTAGTGTCAGGTAGGGTACAGGGGAAATGACCTTCATATATACTGTTAATGTAAGTATAAACTTAAACACTACGTCCTGAGGGCAGTGTAGCAATACCCTTTAAGAATTACAAAATGATCATACTCATAGAGAATTTTATTCTATGGGTATAATCATGAATGTGAAGTAAAACTACATGGATAAGGATGCTCAATGGCAGTGTGATTTTAACTTTTCTCAAAAAGGAAAATTAATAGGGGACTGATTTTACTTTAGGAAAGTAACTGATTTAACCTGATATATAGTAGAAGGTCTGATTGCTTTGTCCAGAATGGACTGTCAAGAGGCAAGAATGGAATCAGACCAGATAGGCATTGAAAATTGTAAATATCTTACTTAACAGTTTGAATTTTACTTGTGACTTTTCAATATCTTGATATATGGTGTGAAGGCTTTCATTTATACTCTTTCCCTCACTCCTTTCAAAGACTTCAAAAGGCTATGAGCCCTTTGAAGAGTTGTATTTAGTATATTAGCATCTAATATACCTTAAACATAAGATGCCCTTAATAATCAATGTTTGTTATATAAATAAACATGTTATAGCACCTGCTGCATTGCGTTTTGTCTGGTTAAACGTCTGTGTTTCTCACTCAATCCGTCTCTGAGAGCAGGTTTCAAAGATTTACTCAACCCTATGACACTACCACAAAGCACAGTGCCAGATCCATAACAGACATTCGACAAATCTTTATTGAATGAACGAATGAAATGGGAACCTAGTTTATTTCTCCTAAATGGACTCTTTATATCTGTGTTCCAAAACACTAGTCTAAAAATGAAGCCACCTAAAAGTGGGTCTTGGGGTATGGGCTTTAACTTTGATGAAATCTACCTACGCTTCATTGGGTCCTGTTGAAAAGAGGAGAAGGGAGCAAAAATAAAAGATGAGTTGTATATTAGCAATATGCTAGATTTTCAGGCACAGAAATAGGTGAGCTGTGATCTACTAAAAAGAAGCCATCCAGGAAAAGTGCCATGTAATAATTAATAATGGTCCTTTGCAGGGAGGTGGCAGGGCAATATTCTTTTATGTCTTTTATTCCTCCACCTCCTCCTTCTTCATATCCAGGAACCTACTATAGAACATCTTAGAACCTTTATCAGTGGCCTCATCGAGTTCACAGTGGCATTTCGGGCTACAATCTTGGCTGAATCTGCAAATACCAGATCCCCTGCTCAGATATATTGCAGTGGAATATTTTTTTTCTTTCCTTCTTGAGTTTTCCACTGTTATTTATGCAAGAAAAGACACTAAAGTGTTTTGGAGAAGATAAATCCATTTGTCCACAAATAGATAATTCCAAACCAAGAATCTTCAAAACCAGGGTTTACAGTAGCCCCATGAGACTCAACAGTCATTGAAGAGTTCTTTATTGGTATGCTCTGGAGAGCGGAGTGGTTTAATCATATCTTTTCACAAAGGTTAATATTAAAACAGAAACATGTCACGTTACTGGGTTGTATTTAGAAAAGTAAAACCTCATAGACTTCTGGTTAAACATGGTAGATTGAACGTGTGTTTATCTCTGCTTCCTCTCCCAATCCTACAAAAGTAATGAAAATTAAAAAAATAATAATCAAAGAATTAAAAAGGCATAAACTTACAAGAAAAAGGAAAATGGGTAAGAAGATGACAGTGGATGAGAAATGTCAACAAAGCTTTGAAAGAAAGTAAGCCAAGGGAAAAGTTAAGAATTGTCTTAGCAGAGCAGATGAAACTGAAATAAGTTTCTGTAGAGGGACGAGAAGAAAGCTGAGCCTCCCCGCAGAATCCCAAAAAGGCGAGAAATAGGAGGATTGGTTACAAGTTAGTGGAAGGAGCATATAGAGCTCTTTATTCTCTCCTCCATCCTGCAAAGCCAGGAGACGACTCTTGCTTCATTTCTGCAGAAGATGAAAAGTTTATTTCAGGGAGTATTTAAGCTGAAGTGGCTCTAGACTCAGATATCCTGGGCCCAAGTATGAAACAGGAACATGAAGTAAAAGTTTGCAAGCTGAACAGTGTTGCCCCGAGACCATACTCCCTGCCAGGCTTCCAGATTTCTTCCAGCCAGGATTAGATCCTTCAGGCAAGAAATTAGAGGTTTCTCTAGAGAAACTGAGCAGCACTCAAAAAGAGATCTACCACTTGGGGGTCCCCAACAAAACCATTTGTTCCCTGCCTCTCTCTACACTAGACAAAGCCAAGCAATCGATGTTTTAGTGCCTTGCTCTTGAACCCAGGAAGTCAAAGAACAGAACACATTTGGGAAAACTGGATGGCAGGAACTGAAATGAATTGCGAAAAAGAACTCCAAGAAAACGGAAATAAGGCAGGGGACAAAAGAAAAGCTTTACAAAGAAATAATGCCCTCAGGAAGAAGAGGAAGTATTGTATCTCTGAAACAAAAGCAGACTGCTATGTAGATATGAACAATTAAAAAACCAGGATGCCACATTATGAGAATTCTTAAAAAATCCAATCAGATGGCAGGAAGATACAACAGAGGAAATTTTCTTAAAGGTAAAGTGAAAACAGAAGAGAAAAGATAATAAAATTAGAGAATACATCCAAGAGGGCCTAACTTCTGATTAATGGTTCCAAAGGAGAGAAAAAAGAAAAAAAGAGCTAAAAAATTATCAGAGAAACATTTCAAGAAATTTTCCCAGGACTAAAAGACCCAAAACCTTCATAAAATAAGAGGTTCCAAACAGGTACCCTGCTCAGTGAATGTGTACAGACACACATTAAGGCACATCTTTGTGAAATTACAAGACCAGAAACATAGAGAAGATTCTAGATGTTTCCAGAAGGGGAATAACAGGTCATACAAAGCAGCAGGAACCAGAATGGCATCCATCTTCTCTGTGGCAACAGTGGAAGCTAGAAGACAGAGGGGCAGTGCCTTAAACAATCAGAGATCAAATTATTTTAAAACTAGAATTCTATACCCAAAATAGCAATCAAGTTTGAGAAAGGAATAAAGATATTTTCAGGTATTTAAATTCTCAAAGGGTAGGATAAAGGTATTTTCAGATATTTAAGGTCTCAAAATATCTACCTCTCAATACGTGTTTTCTGAGGATGCTACCAGTAAAGCGCCCTAACAAAATGAGGGAGTAAATTGAGAAAAGAAGGCATAACACCCAGGAAAAGTGACCAAAAACAGGCAAGAGGGAAATGGTATTCTCAAGATGACAACAAAAGCTTGAGAACAGAAGCGAGTGGCCTTGGAGCAGGCCTAGAGAGGAGCTGCCCACACTGAACTGGAAGTATAGAGAGCTCTTCACAGATGCAACTGATACATTATCTGATGGGTAGGACTAGATGGAACACTTAATTGGGATGGTATTAGAGCATATGGAAAGAACCACTGGGAAGATTTTTTTAAATTAAGCAAGGGCAAAAACTGTTGCATAGTAAAAGTAATATAACTATAGTACACATTTATTCAGCATAAAGATAAAAACCTGAAAACTAATTTAGGGAGGAGAGGAGAGGGGAAGCAGGGGATGATGGATAGGAGAGCTGAATCCTCATCCACTAAAAGAGAAGCCCAGGGATAAGGACTAACACGGATAAATTAAGGAATTTGTTTAGAAGTATATAAACACCAGAAGAGACAGATCAATGAATGGGAAGTAGCTCCCTTTCGGGACTAGGATTAGGGGTGGGAGGTGGATTGGGGAATTGCTATTTGTATTATAAGCCTTTTAGTATTATTTGACTTTCTGAAACTATGCATAATCAATAAAAATTAAAATTAATAAACAAACAAAACTCAGTCTCAGCAAATTAGTCTCTGTGCAAAATCCCCAGATATAAATGAATCAGGTAAAACTAGTTTGGGGCTGGGATGGAGAGGGTGAGTCCACACCTTCTTCCTCCATCTACCCTCTTCAGAGAACACTGGATTCGGGCAGTTTCTAGAACCCGTCCACCCAACTTGCCCCTCTTTGTCAAGGAAACTGTTTAAGGAGGGAAGGTGGTCCTTGGAAGGGGATGGCCATAGTCACAGTGACTCATGAACTCAGGGTAATTTCAACTCACTCATGAAAGCAGCTCTGACTCCCAATGAGACCCCATTTTCTTTCATGTTATTAGATGGTTCATCAGACTATTCCTATCCTATGCTTGGTCCTTTTCGAGGATGTGGGCAGAGCCTTTTTGTACTTTTTCTGGTTTCCCACTCCCTCCTTGCCAGCCTCAGACCTTAGACCTCTAACTCCGTAGTGTTGCTTTCCTTGCTATCTGGGATCCACATTTGCTCTCTTTCTACCTACGCCATTTTGAGGCATATCCAATGATCTCAATGGAAAGAATACATGTCCACAGAAAGATGAGTGAGTTATGATCAATGGATACACTCGTCTATACATAAAGCAATTTTGTGGGTCCCTGTGTTCAAAGACACACACCTCTGCTTACATCCACACCAAATATTTATAATACCAGATAGAAAATGGCATATAAAAACGTCATGCACGTCATTTGTGTGTTCCTTTACATATCAATATATTATACATATTATATAAATACCACATCCATGACCTATATTAAGTGTAGTACCCATTTGCACACTTGCATGTAGGAAACCCAGAACAGAACAGCCTGAACAGACGTTGTTTTTCCTTCCTGACAAACGGGCATAAAATAACAGACTGACATCTGCCTCTGCAGGTCGTTCAAGTCAGCCTGCTACATGTCAGAATTCAAACTGCTCCATCCATCAACAGCAGACCCAAAATTAAAGTAGCTTAGAAATTCTGCAGCAAGACAGTAACAGCCCAATTCAAAGTCTGACCTTTGAAGAGTGTTGGGGTAGGAAGGAAAATTATTTCATGCCCTGCACCAAAGCCAACAATACAATTTGAAGAGATTTTCAGTTAAATTAATTTTAAAGAAAAATCCCCCAGTGTAGCAGTTTAACTCTTAGGGTCATGTAAAAGGAACGCTAAGCATAGAGACTGTGATATCGAGTAACTCTGCCAGCACCTTTCATGAAAGAACTAAAAACGCTATTTTAGGCAAAACAGCTTTAAGACATTTGCACTGTAGCACATACTAGAAGTCTTTACTGGTAAGTGAAGAAATCATCAAGAGATTTCGTTTTTCATAGAACTTTTTGGAAATGGCTGTTAAAAGTGTAAATGAGCTTGATCCTTCAAGATTACAAATACAAGTGAATCCTTTTCTGGGGAGGGTTTTGAGGGTGATGGTTTCCCTCTGTTCGATCATAACACCTTACCAGTACCCAAAGCCGACCACCAACTTAACAAATGAACTTCCAACTGCTTTGGCTAGGATGCAAAGGACAATGTAGTTTTTTTTAATGCCATTTATTTGTAGCCAGCAACATACTGAATGGGGCTTTAAATTAATGTTCTATTAAGGTGAAGGTACCTTTTCTTCCTTCTGAAGACTGTTTCAAAACTCAATCTGAAAAGTTGTCCAAATGTTCTTTCCCAGCAATTCCCATTAACTTGGGGTCCAGGCTAACAGCGAGGGGGTGTTTCCTAAGTTTGTTCACAGGGTTCTCAGGCTCCCCAAATCCTGTCTCCCTGCTGCACCTCTTCATAACCTCTTTTCCCTCTTTCACTTTCCTTGCTTCTCCCTTGCGATCTGTGTCCCATCTTCCCCCTTCTCGCTTCATCTGCATACTTCTCGAAAGGATTACCTACATCGGCTCCCTCCAGACTGTCTACTCCGAACTGTTTTGCCATCTGGCTTCCATCCTTATTTCACTGAAAATAACCTCCTAATGGCCAAATCCAATGGCTGTTTTTAGACCTAAGGTGAACTGATCTTTCTACAGATTGGACCACACCTCTCATCTACCTTCTTTCCTAATACTCACCCACAGATAACATTTCTATTCTGCTTGATCCTTGACATGGGTAGTTCCAGAGTTCTGATTCAATCCCATTCTCTTTCAGTCAACACACCCTCTCTTGGTTAAGGCGTTAAACTGCAAACACATGTTGATAACTCCCAAACCTTCTTTGCTTTGCTCTAAAGCTCTGGGGCATAGTCCCATCCTCCTTTGGTTATCTCAAGGTCCTGTAAACCTAACACATTCCCCAGCCTGCATTTCTCCTCCATTTCCTAATTACCAGTCAGTGGAAAGGCGCACAGTTCCCTACACAGGACACATGCTTCCATATCACCATGACTTTGCGTGCATTCGTCCTTCTGACCATCTCTGTGAAGCACCTGAATTTTCCCCAGGTAGTTAAAAGTGTTCCACAGCACCCCACACAAATAGGTATGACAGAGTGTTTCGTATGCCACTGGAAGTAGTGTTTACATGTGTGTGACCCTCGCCACAAAGCCACAATATATTTAATGTCTTCTTCAGAGGACCTACAGCAGGGCTTGGCACAAAGACCTATTTGAAAAAGGAATGAGTGGACTGATGACAGAATATTGCTGAATACCTGACTTACTTGGCATGATAAATCAACTGACCACAGTTTGGCGGAAGTAGGGGTGGGGTGTAGGGTCTATTGTTAAATTTGCCTCAGTATCTCATATGGCTAAGATGATAGATTTTAGGAAAGCTCTCTCTTCTTTAGGAAAGCTCGCAGAAGAAGCTCCCACTAGCTTCTGGGAAAGCTAGTAAACAGAAGGATTTTTACTGCTAAAATTCTGGTTACTTTTCTATTAACAATAAATACAAATATTTTCCTGGGGGTTCCAAATGTAGCATTTAAATAACCATCTTTAACCATAAACCTCTATTCTAAGCATTTATATGTTTTACCTAGTTAGCACTCAATAAGTACATGTTGATGATTAGAGGATGTATACATATGTCATGTCTTACTTTATTTATAAATAAGTAACATGGCTAGTATAATAAGCATTTATTAATGATGTTTTGAGAATATTTACTTGAGGGGCACCTGGGTGGCTCAGTCAGTTAAGCGACTGCCTTCAGCTCAGATCATGATCTCTAGGTCCTGGGATCGAACCCCGCATCGAGCTCCCTGCTCAGCTGGGAGCCTGCTTATCCCTCTCCCTCTGCCTTTCCCCCTCCCCGCCATTCCTCCCCCTGCCTCTGCCCCTCCCCCCACTCATGCTCTCTCTCATGCTCTGTCTCAAAAAGATAAATAACATCTTTAAAAAAAAGTATTTACTCGAAAAAAATCTTTAATATAGAAAAAATTTTAAGAACATTAAAAAACTGGTTCAATTTTGTAATGTGTAAAAATGAGGCAGCTAAATGGAATAATTTTTTAGGTACCTTCCTGATCTGACATTGTGGTCCCAAAATATCATTCCTTCCTCTCCTAATTTTGTCAGCTTTGAAGGCAGTGGTAACTCCATAGGGATGGCCATACCTTAGCCTCTGTACTGGGTGATAGACACTGGGGAGGGTATGTGCTCTGGTAAGCACTGTGAATTGTGCAAGACTGTTGAATCTCAGATCTGTACCTCTGAAACAAATAATGCAATATAGGTTAAGAAAAAAAAAAAAGAAGAAGATAGCAGGAGGGGAAGAATGAAGGGGGAAATCGGAGGGGTAGACGAACCATGAGAGACGATGGACTCTGAAAAACAAACTGAGGGTTCTAGAGGGGAGGGGGGTGGGAGGATGGGTTAGCCTGGTGATGGGTATTGAGGAGGGCACGTTCTGCATGGAGCACTGGGTGTTATGCACAAACAATGAATCATGGAACACTACATCTAAAACTAATGATGTAATGTATGGGGATTAACATAACAATAAAAAAAATTTTTTTTAAAAGAAATAAATGAAAAAAAATGAACAAGTGAAAAAATATATTCATTATTATAGCATTATAGTGAAAAATCAGAAAATGGATAAACTTCCAAAATTAGGTGACCGATTAAAGAAAAGTATGGTGTGTCATTACAATGGAATGCTATCAGGAAATTTTAAATAATGTAATATATATATTCTGACATAGTTTTGTAGCATCAAAACTGAAATAAATAACTAATCAGAGATGAGACAATAAGAGTACCCACCTCAAAATTTAAGAGATGTGGCCAAAGTGGTACATAGCTCAAAATTTATAGTTTATATGGTATTTCATAGAAAATAAGAAAGAATGATAAGTTAACTGAAAATTTAATATAAAAAGGTAGGAAAAGAAAGTAAATTAAAAGAAAGCAGAGATGTATAAGAAAACAAAAATATATTAAATGTGATATGCTAAATGAAAAGATCTATACAATAGACAGCTATCTGGCAAAAAGGAAGAGACATACTTAGTTTTAGGAAATAGAAAAAGGACCTATTTATGCTATTTATGCAGGAGCCAAAATAATACTTGAAAGCAGATGGCCGTGCAATTGTGTACTGACAAATTTCAAAAGCTAAGTGAAATGGTTGATTTCTTAGAAAAATAAACTTCCAAAATGGCTCAAAAATAAATTACATTAAAAAATCTAAATATACAATAACTGTATGACAAATTGAAAAAGCTGTGTAAGATTTTGCACCCCAAATGCCTAAGGCTCAGCTAGTTGCTTTAAGTGAGCTCATCCCAGGGGAACCATGTAATTTATCACCTAAACCAGGCATTTTGGAGAGTGAGAGACAGTATTATTAATAATTAAGCTGGGACAATATGAGAAAGAGGAACTGTTTCAGGCAAATCAGGACAAATGGCTACACTGTACCAACTTTCAAAGGATAAGTAATTCTAAAGTTATGAAAACTGCATCATAGTTTAGAAAAAGATTAAAGGTTTTCTAGTTCACAGTCAAGAAAAGCAGAAGAGAAGAAAAACAAAAGAAGAAAATTCTAGGCCTAGTGATGCATGTTCCTAAAAAAACAAAATATGTATATTATATACACTGCTAAAGGGCACTTATAAATCAATAAGAATAACACAATAGAAAAATAGTCAAAAGATACAAACTCGGTTTACAAAGAAATGAATATAAATGAACTATATAAACATATGAAAAATGTGTTCAAACCCTCTAGTAATGACTGAAACATAAATAAAAACAAAGGATCGTAACTAGACCTTTGGTGGTGATCACTTTGTATTGCATATGGATGTGGAATTATAAAGTTGTACACGTGAAACTTATATAATGTTATATACTGAGTAGACCTCAGTAAAAAAGTAGTATTTTATATATGAACCCTACTGACTGAAAGAAGTAACTGTTAATAATATTATTATGTGCCAATTATATCGCAATAAAGCTAGAAAAAAATAATACTAAATGTCAAAAAGTGTGGTCTGTCACACATTCTTAGCAAGAATGTAAATTGAGGATAACCTGGCAATTGCTTGTCAAAATTCTATATATGTACACTTTGATATAAATTTTTCCCTTCTAGGAATCTCTACTATAGGAACACTTGATCAAAAGCATCAAGATGTATTCAATATTCAATATTCAATAATAATGCAATTGGAAACAACCAAAAGTACTAATTTTTCAGGTAATGAAATAGTCTCAGAAAGATTAAATGACTTATTATAAGTTGGGTATATAGGACTAGAAAAAGTTGTTCATAAGCAAGGGCTTTAAAATCTACAGAGCAGTTCACTAACATATAATGAGAATATTACAGTGACTTGACCCACTGTTGGACAATTTCTATTCTAAGGTCTTCATGGTTGTTTAAAATCCCTTGATTAGAAACATACTAACTTCTTTGTAACAATCAGATCTCATCCTCTAAAATCACTTCCACCCTTGGGATGGGTAACTTTGCTCTTCAAATTTTTCTGGTTCTCAAAAGTTTAATGGAAATAAAGACTACTTTTCCAGGACTTTTAAGTAACATGTTGAAATGCCACCTCCATGCAAAAATCTTTACATTTGGACATTATGGTTCTCATTTTCAACATTATATGCTTTGAAATAACTACTAAGAAGAAATAGATCAACAGGAATAAAATCACAATAGCCCTTAACCACATGGCACAGTGCTTTCTGTGTTAACCATCATAACTCTATCTGCCTCAGAGAGAACAAGTGCTCTCTTTACAATGATGTTCCCTAAGTAAGTAATGACTTGCTGTATAATATTAGAAAATAGGAAAATAAGACATATTATACACTTTTTCGCCCCAAAGCAAAGCTTGCAATATCTTAGAAAAGGCTTCTGGCTTGATTTCCTGTTGTTTTCTGGCCTTGGTCTCAATCCATACTGTTCTCTACTCAACATGCAGTAATCGTTAAGGCATATGATACCATGCAGCCAAAACCTAGCTATAAAACAGAATGCGTGGCATGATTCCCCTCTAGAGTATAAATGTAAATATAGAGTGTGTGTATATGTATAGAGTTTGGAAGGGTTTCCAAGTGACTGTCTTTGACTGGGTATGATTACAGGTATCCTCTATTTTCTTGTTTTTTTTCATTTACGTATTTTTATTTTCCATGGTGAGTATGTAAGTGTTTTATACCAAGAAAGAGTCTTAATAAACTTGTTAGTTACAGAGAGTTTGGGTCAGTAAATCTGGTACAATGTAGAGCTCGTTAGTCTCTTTGTAACATTTTGGGGACATATATAACCTTTCTTAATGATTATGACTCAAATTTCTGGGGCCAGAGGCAGAGAGCTGAGGCATACCCCAGGAACACTAGCCCATGCCTATAAGGGCTATGTAGAAATAATTCGCAAGAGGCCAAAGGCCAAAGCAGGATGGCACAATCAAAAGGACAGTTAGAATAATTTTGAACCTGGTAAGAGGAAATAAATGTATGAATGGAAACATAGGTTGTGGTTCAGAGAGATCTGGCTTTGATCTCTATCATGTAAAAAAATTGTGTGATGATAAACAACTTCCTTACCTATGCCTCAGTTTACTCATCTTTAAAATGAAGGAAACAGGGCGCCTGGGTGGCTCAGTCGTTAAGCGTCTGCCTTCGGCTCAGGTCATGATCCCAGGTCCTGGGATCGAGTCCCACAACGGGCTCCCTGCCCGGCAGGAAGCCTGTTTCTCCCTCTCCGACTCCCCCTGCTTGTGTTCCTGCTCTCGCTATCTCTGTCTCTTTCAAATAAATAAAAAAAATCTTAAAAAATAAATAAATAAAATGAAGGAAACAGTGATAACCACACCTTATGAGGACTGATGAGTCCTACCAGCTTGGAATTGGGATCTTAAAATGAGAGGCTCTTCTGCCCTTGGCCCCCAACTTGCTCCCAATGTCGAAGAACAAGATTTGTTATTCACACCCTGAACTGGTGGTTCAAATAAGAGTCTTTTTTTAAAAAATAGGCTTGAAACTTCACTTCCTGAGAATATGGAAAGCTAAATTATTTGGAAGAATCCTCCCACTAAAAATAATCACAAATGATATTGGACATTTTTAAAGTAACTTCTTAAAATTATCAAAGATCTGATAAGGTAGTAAAAAAATTAGTTCAAAATATCAGAGAAAGGAAGAACCCAGAGAGGGAAGCAGATCACTAAAATTTCTTCTGCCCTAAGGGCACTTTCCAAAAAGGTGAACTTCTCCAAATTAAACTAGATTCCCTAAGGCTCACACCCTCAAAATAAGAGTAAGCCACAAGTAAACCCACCCAGCCCTCCCACTCTCAAGGGACTGAATTAAAGTGGCCCAGGCACTAAGTAGAGATGGAAGAAAAATGACACTGAGAAAAAGCAAAACATTATCCTCACTTGGATTTGCAGACTAAATTCACATCAACTAAGTAATCCAAAAAAACCTAATGCCAAGAATTCAATTTAGGGTGGTCGTGAAGATAATTTGTTTAGGTGTCTGGCTGAAGCAACCTCAAATAACCTACAGAAAGAGTCACTTTTATCCTCAGTCTGTAATAATACTCACAAATAATTATTTTTAAAGAAAAAAAGCAATTCAGATTTTTTAAAAATTCAAGTATATAATGGGAAATCACACCATAACAAGAAAAATAGAGAAGGGCAAATGACAAAAGAAAAAAAAAAAGAATTAAATTCAGAATTCTTAGGCACAGACTATAAAACATTTATCAATGTTAAAGTAATAAAAATGAAGCTTGAAAATATATGCAGAGAATTGTAAAAATGGATCCTAACAGATCTGATAAAGTACAAACTATAATTTCCAGAAATAAAAATATTCAATAACTGAAATTAAAAACACTGTAAATGAGTATAACAGCAGATAAGAAACAGGTGAAGAGAAAATAAGTAAATGTGAGTATTTGTCAGATGAAATTACCTTGAGTGTAGCACAGAGAGGGAAAAAGACGGAAAACATAGAAGAAAATTAAGAGTCATGGGATGACAGAATGAGAAAGCCTAATATATTTGATGGCAGTTCAAAAAGAGGATAGAGAGAATGGGCAAGAGAACATGTGCAAAGAATAGTGACAGGGAGTTTTCTAAAAGTGATGAGGGAACAGTCCACAAGTTCAAGAAGTCATTCAGATCTCAAACTGTATTACATGAAAAAAAGGAATAAAGGAACACACACTTATAAACAAGTCAGTGAAACTACAGAACACTGAAGATAAGATGAAGAGCTTAACAGCAGCCATAAAAAATACAAACACAGGGGAGGAGCAAGATGGCAGAGAAGTAGGAGACCTGGATTTATTCTGGTCCCAGGAATTCAGCTGGATAGGGATCAAACCATTCTGAACACCTACAAACTCAACAACAGGAGATCAAAGAAAAGAATAGCAACAACTCTCTGAACAGAAAACCAATCACTTACTGGAAGGTAGGACGTGCGGAGAAGTGAATCCGAGGTGATATTTGGGAGGATAGATGGCGGCGGAGGGGGCCTCCATTGGCCGCTTCTGGCAAGTGATAGAGCCGCGGAGCACAAAATCGGAACTTTTAGAAGTCTGCTCCGCTGAGGGACGTTGCTCCAGTGGCCACGCAGGGGGTGGAACCCTCACGGGAACACTGTGGTCTCAGGACCCCCAGGGTCACAGAAAGACCGGGGGTGCCTGAGTGCGGCAGAGCTCCCAGATATCGGAGCAGGGAAGCCGGCTGCAGAGACGGAGCCGAGGTGCGGGCTCTCAGCTCGGGGTTGCCATAAACCGTGATCCGGTGCACAGTCAGGCCACTGCTCCTCCAGCAGGGACCCAACAAGCGGCAGATCCAGGCAGACTCCACCTCCTCCCCCGGGAGGAGCGGCGCGGGAGCGCACCGCAGGGATCTGCTGGGTTTGGAGACTCCACACGGGGTCGTGAGCCAGAGATAGAAACGCTCGGTCACAGGCCGGGTGAGCACGGAGTGCGGCCGGAGACCAGGGAGACGGGAGTGACTGACTGCTTTTCTCTGGGGGCTCACTGAGGAGCAGGGCCCCAAGTTCTTGGCTCCTCTGGGGCGGAGATTGGGAGGCCGCCATTTTCACTCTCCGCCTCCAAAGCTGTACGGAAAGCCTGAAGGGAACAAAAGCTCCCGAGAGCAAACCCGAGCAGATTACTTAGCCCGGACCGGGCAAGGGCGGGGCAATTCTGCCTCCGGCAAAGACATTTGAGAACCATGGCAACAGGCCCCTCCCCCAGAAGATCAGCGAGAACAGCCAGCCAAGACCAGGTTTACCGATCAATGAGAACGGCAGAACTCCAGCGCTAGGGGAATACTGCACATAGAATCCATGGCTTTTTTACCATGATTCTGTAGTCTTTCAAAGTTAATTTTTTTTTAACTCTTTTTTTTTTTGAATTTTTCTTTTTCCCTTTTTCAACCAACATCTTATCTATCCCTTTTTTAAAAAAACTTCTATATTTTTCATTTTTAGAGTCATATTCTAACCCTTCATAGCAGTTAACCTTATTTTTGGTGTATATATATATATATATATATATAAGTTGTTCTCTCTTTAAAATTTTGGGATACAGTTTCTTCTAACAGATCAAAATATACCCTAAATCTCTAGTGTATGGCTTTGTTCTAGTCTCCTGCCTGATCACATTCTCTCCTTTTTTTTTTTTTAAATCCTCTTCTTTCTTTTTTCAACCAACTTCTTATCTTATTAATTCCTTTTATAATTTCATCTTTACAGTCATATTCCATCCCTTCATCGTATTAACCCTTATTTTTCTACATATATAAGTTTTTCTTTCTTTAAAATTTTGGGAGGCACTTTCTTCTAACAGACCAAATTACGCCCAAAATCTACTGTGTGGCACTGATCTATGCATCAGCCTGATCATATTTGATCATATTCTGCTTTTTTGTTTTGTTTTGTTTGTTTGTTTTTATCTTTTTCTTTTTCTTTTTTTTCTTTTTTCTTTCTTCCCCTTTCTTTTCCCCTGGTTTCAGGTCTTTTCTGATTTGTTTAGAGTATATTTTCTGGGGATGTTGTTACCCTGTCAGCATTTTGTTCTCTCATTCATCTATTCTCCTCTGGACAAAATGACAAGATGGAAAAAATCACCTCAACAAAAAGAACAAGAGGCAGTATCGACTACCAGGGACCTAATCAATACGGACATTAGTAAGATGTCGGAACTAGAGTTCAGAATGAGGATTTTAAAGATACTAGCTAGGCTTGAGAAAAGCATGGAAGTCATTAGAGAAACTCTTTCAGGAAAAATAAAAAAACTAAAATCTAACCAAGTCAAAATCAAATAGGCTATTAATGAGGGGCAATCAAAAATGGAGGCTCTAACTGCTAGGATAAATGAGGCAGAAGAAAGAATTAGTGATACAGAAGACCAAATGATGGAAAATAAAGAAGCTGAGAAAAAGAGAGATAAGCAACTATTGGATCACGAAGGCAGAATTCGAGAGATAAGTGATACCATAAGACGAAACAACATTAGAATAATTGGAATCCCAGAAGAAGAAGAAAGAGAGAGGGGGGCAGAAGGTATATTGGAGCAAATTATAGCAAAGAACTTCCCTAATTTGGGGAAGGAAACAGTCATCAAAATCCAGGAGGCACAGGGAACCCCTCTCAAAATCAATAAAAATAGGTCAACACCTCAACATCTAATAGTAAAACTTATGAGTCTCAGAGACAAAGAGAAAATCCTGAAAGCAGCTCAGGAGAAGAGATCTGTAACCTACAATGGTAGAAACATTAGACTGGCAACAGACCTATCCACAGAGACCTGGCAGGCCAGAAAGGACTGGCATGATATATTCAGACCACTAAATGAGAAAAATATGCAACCAAGAATACTATATCCAGCTAGGCTGTCATTGAAAATAGAAGGAGAGATAAAAAGCTTCCAGGACGAACAAAAACTAAGGGAATTTGCAAACACAAAACCAGCCCTACAAGAAATATTGAAAGGGGTCCTCTAAGCAAAGAGAGAGCCTAAAAGTAACATAGACCAGAAAGGAACACAGACAATATACAGTTAATAGTCACCTTACAGGCAATACAATGGCACTAAATTTGTATCTTTCAATAGTTACCCTGAATGTAAATGGGATAAATGCCCCAATCAAAAGGCACAGGCTATCAGATTGGATAAAAAAACAAGACCTGTCGATATGCTGTCTGCAAGAGACTAATTTTAGACCCCAAGACACCCCCAGATTGAAAGTGAGGGGGTGGAAAACCATTTACCATGCTAATGGGACACCAAAAGAAAGCTGGGGTGCCAATCCTTATACCAGACGAAATTAGATTTTAAACCAAAGACTGTAATAAGAGATGAGGAAGGACACTATATCCTACTTAAAGGGTCTATCCAACAAGAAGATCTAACAATTGTAAACATCTATGCCCCTAACATGGGAGCAGCCAATTATATAAGCCAATTAATAACAAAAGCAAAGAAACACATTGACAACAATACAATAATAGTGGGGGACTTTCACATCCCCCTCACTGAAATGGACAGATCATCTAAGCAAAAGATCAACAAGGAAATAAAGACTTTAAATGACACACTAGACCAAATGGACTTCACAGATATATTCAGAACATTCCATCCCAAAGCAACAGAATACACATTCTTCTCTAGTGCCCATGGAACATTCTCCAGAATAGATCACATCCTAGGTCACAAATCAGGTCTCAACCGGTACCAAAAGACTGGGATCATTCCCTGAATATTTTCAGACCACAGTGCTTTGAAACTAGAACTCAGTCACAAGAGGAAAGTTGGAAAGAACTCAAATACATGGAGGCTAAAGAGCATCCTACTAAAGAATGAATGAGTCAACCAGGAAATTAAAGAAGAATTTAAAAAATTCATGGAAACCAATGAAAATGAAAACATAACTGTTCAAAATCTTTGGGATGCAGCAAAGGCAGTCCTAAGAGGAAAGTATATAGCAATACAAGCCTTTCTCAAAAAACAAGAAAGGTCTCAAATACACAACCTAACCCTACACCTAAAGGAGCTGAAGAAACAACAGCAAATAAAGCCTAAACCCAGCAGAAGAGAAATAATAAAGATCAGAGCAGAAATCAATGAAATAGAAACTAAAAGAACAGTAGAACAGATCAACGAAACTAGGAGCTGGTTCTTTGAAAGAATTAATAAGGTTGATAAACCCCTGGCCAGACTTATCAAAAAGAAAAGAGAAATGACCCAAATAAATAAAATCATGAATGAAAGAGGAGAGATCACAACCAACACCAAAGAAATACAAACAATTATAAGAACATATTATGAGCAACTATATGCCAGCAAATTAGATAATCTGGAAGAAATGGATGCATTCCTAGAGATGTATCAACTACCAAAACTGAACCAGGAAGAAATAGAAAACCTGAACAGACCCATAACCACTAAGGAAATTGAAGCAGTCATCAAAAATCTCCCAAAAAACAAAAGCCCAGGGCCAGATGGCTTCCCAGGAGAATTCTACCAAACATTTAAAGAAGAATTAATATCTATTCTTCTGAAACTGTTCCAAAAAATAGAAATGGAAGGAAAACTTCCAAACTCGTTTTATGAGGCCACCATTACCTTGATCCCCAAATCAGACAAAGACCCCATCAAAAAGGAGAATTACAGACCAATATCCTTGATGAACATGGATGCAAAAATTCTCACCAAAATACTAGCCAGTAGGATCCAACAGTACATTAAAAGGATTATTCACCACGACCAAGTGGGATTTATCCCTGGGCTGCAAGGTTGATTCAACATCCGCAAATCAATCAATGTGATACAAGACATTAATAAAAGAACAAGAACCATATGATCCTCTCAATAGATGCAGAAAAAGCATTTGACAAACTACAGCATCCTTTCTTGATCAAAACTCTTCAGAGCACAGGGATAGAGGGTACATACCTCAATATCATAAAAGCCATCTATGAAAAACCCACAGCGAATATCATTCTCAATGGGGAAAAACTGAGAGCTTTCCCCCTAGGGTTAGGAACACGGCAGGGATGTCCACTATCACCACTGCTATTCAACATAGTATTAGAAGTCCTAGCCACAGCAATCAAACAACAAAAAGAAATAAAAGGCATCCAAATCAGCAAAGAAGTCAAACTCTCACTCTTTGCAGATGATATGAGACTTTATGTGGAAAATCCCAAAGACTCCACCCCAAAACTGCTAGAACTCATACAGGAATTCAGTCAAGTGGCAGGATATAAAATCAATGCACAGAAATCAGTTGCATTTCTATATACCAACAGCAAGACAGAAGAAAGAGAAATTAAGGAGTTGATTCCATTTACAGTTGCACCCAAAACTATAAGATACCTACGGATAAATCTAACCAAAGAGGTGAAGAATCTGTACTCAGAAAATTATAGAGTACTCATGAAGAAATTGAGGAAGACACAAAGAAATGGAAAAACGTTCCATGCTCATGGATTGGAGGAACAAATATTGTTAAAATGTCTATGCTACCTAGAGCAATCTATACATTTAATGCAATCCCTATCAAAATACCATCACCTTTTTTCACAGAAATGGAACAAATAATCCTAAAATTTGTATGGAACCAGAAAAGACCCCGAATAGCTAGAGGAATGTTGAAAAAGGAAAGCAAAGCTGGTGGCATCACAATTCCAGACTTCAAGCTCTATTACAAAGCTGTCATCATCAAGACAGTATGGTATTGGCACAGAAACAGACACATAGATCAGTGGAACAGATTACTCAGAAATGGACCCTCAATTCTATGGTCAGCTAATCTTCGACAAAGCAGGAAAGAATATCCAGTGGAAAAAAAGAGAGTCTCTTCAACAAATGGTGTTGGGAAAATTGGACAGCCACATGCAGAAGAATGAAACTGGACCATTTCCTTACACCACACACAAAAATAGACTCAAAATGGTTGAAAGACCTAAATTTGAGACAGGAGTCCATCAAAATCCTAAAGGAGAACACAGGCAGCAACCTCTTCGACCTCAGCCGCAGCAACTTCTTCCTAGAAACATCGCCAAAGGCAAGAGAAGCAAGGGCAAAAATGAACTATTGGGACTTCATCAAGATAAAAAGCTTTTGCACAGCAAAAGAAACAGTCAACAAAACCCAAAGACAACCGACAGAATGGGAGAAGATATTTGCAAACGACATATCAGATAAAGGCCTAGTATCCAAAATCTATAAAGAACTTATTAAACTCAACACCCAAAGAACAAATGATCCAATCAAGAAATGGGCAGAAGTGGGCGCCTGGGTGGCTCAGTTGGTTAAGAAATGGGCAGAAGACATGAACAGACATTTTTCCAAAGAAGACATCCACATGGCCAACAGACACATGAAAAAGTGCTCAACATCGCTCGGCATCAGGGAAATCCAGATCAAAACCTCAATGAGATACCACCTCACACCAGTCAGAATGGCTAAAATTAACAAGTCGGGAAATGACAGATGTTGGCGGAGATGCAGAGAAAGGGGAACCCTCCTACACTGTTGGTGGGAATGCAAGCTGGTGCAGCCACTCTGGAAAACAGTATGGACGTTCCTCAAAAAGTTGAAAATAGAGCTACCATACGACCCAGCAATTGCACTACTGGGTATTTACCCCAAAGATACAAATGTAGGGATCCGAAGGGATACGTGCACCCTGATTGTTATAGCAGCAATGTCCACAATAGCCAAACTGTGGAAAGAGCCAAGATGTCCATCGACAGATGAATGGATAAAGAAGATGTGGTATATATATACAATGGAATATTATTCAGCCACCGAAAGGAATGAGATCTTGCCATTTGCAACAATGGGATGGAACTGGAGGGTATTATGCTTAGCAAAATAAGTCAATCAGAGAAAGACATGTATCATATGACCTCACTGATATGAGGAATTCTTAATTTCAGGAAACAAACTGAGGGTTGCTGGAGTGGTGGGGGGTGGGAGGGATGGGGTGGCTGGGTGATAGACATTGGGGGGGTATGTGCTATGGTAGGTGCTGTGAATTGTGTAAGATTGTTGAATCACAGACCTGTACCTCTGAAACAAATAATACATGTTAAAAAAGAAAAGAAGAAGAAGAAGAAGAAGAAGAAGATAACAGAGGGGAAGAATGGAGGGGGGCGGAATCGGAGGGGGAGATGAACCATGAGGGACTATGGACTCTGAGAAACAAACTGAGGGTTCTAGAGGGGAGGGGTGTGGGGGATGGGTTAGCCTGGTGATGGGTATTAAAGAGGGCACGTTCTGCATGGAGCACTGGGTGTTATATGCAAACAATGAATCATGGAACACTACATCAAAAACTAATGATGTAATGTAAGGTGATTAACATAACATTATAATAAAAAAAACAAAGACAAATTATATTCAAAAGAATAATAATTAGATGGATATCTGACATCCCAATAGCAACAATGGAAGCCAAAAGATAGTAGAATAATATCTTCATTATGGTAAACAAAAATATTTATAAAAATGAAATTCCATACTCAGAGAAAATATGTCTTAAGAGTGTTTTGGGCATACTAGAGGGAGACTGGATAGACCTCACCAAAAATTTGGTTTGGATGTTGAGACCAATGCCACACATATCACACACACACACACACACACACTCTCTCTCTCTCTCTCTCACATCAAGACGGATGAAAAGCTTATTACTTACATAATTGAATCTTTCTAGAGAGAACATGGCAGGCCTCCCAAGGTGTTCCAAAAACGGCTTACAGTGAGGAAAGAAGACTGGCATGGGGTCTTATATTGTTGTTAGTGGGTAGGCCATGGGTGAGGGCTCCCAGATTCAGGAAGGGGCTTGTGTGGTTTGAATCTACCACTGATGCCAAAGGAGAGAGCATCTGGATTTTCTTATCAGCTCACTCAGATATAGGGCAAAGGGGAAGAAAAAGAAGGTGAAGCTTAAAAGCCCTCAGCCCTCAAACATCAACAAATGGAGTCAGATTCCTTATTATAGAGTGAGGAGGAAGTAAAGACATTTTTCAAACAAATAAAAACTGAGAAAGTTTATAACCAGAATGTCTTCACTAAAGGAAATGATAATTTAAGAAAAGGCAGAAGTAATCCCAAGAGAAAGATCTGAGATATGAGGAAAAATCTAGAAAAGAGCCAAAAGTATGAATTCATTTAAAGAAACAGTAGCAATATATAAAAACATAATGTGCCATGATTAATATGGTTTTATACAAGAAATACAAGGTTAATTTAATGTTAGTAAATCAATTTATTTTACCATAGTGATAGATTAAAGGAGAAAAATTTACATAATCACTTAAATAATATTTAACAAGTGATACAATTTAACAACCCATTTATGCTTAAAAAAATCTTAGCAATCTAGGAATTGAAAGGATTTTTTTAAAAAATAAGACATAGGTTATCTATTCCCAAACTGCAGCAACTATCATATTCAATGTTGAAATGCTTTCCCTCTTGAGACCAGAAAGAAAAAAAAAAAATGAGGATACTCATTATCTCTACAACTAAGCATTGTACTAAAGATCACAAGCCAACACAATAAGGCAAGAAAAAGGAACAAAATATATAAGGATTAAATGAAGGAAAGTAAGCAGTCATTTTTCTGAGATGATATAACTATACATGTTTAAGACACAAAATAATCTAGTAATAAATTATTAGACGAGGAGACTCTAGCAAGTTTCTTGATACAAAATCAATATACAAAATCAACTGAATTTCTATAAATCAGCAAAAGAAATTTAGAAAATTTAAAGAGACCATTTATAATAACATCAAAAAATGTTGAATAACTAGGAATAAATCTAACAAAAAGTTGATTTCAAACCTAATATATGAAAAGGTGTAAAATCTCATTAATAATCATGGTTATACAAATAAAAACCACAAAGTGATAGCATTACCTCTTAATTGGCTAAAATTAAAAACTCAGACATTACCAAGTATTGAGGAAGTTGTTGAATAATGGTAGTTTTAAAATACTTCTAGTGAGATTGTAAACTGAAAAAACCACTTTGAAAAACATTTTGAGGGGCGCCTGGGTGGCTCAGTCGTTAAGCATCTACCTTTGGCTCAGGTCATGATTCCAGGGTCCTGGGATCGAGCCCCACATTGGGCTCCCTGCTCAGCAGGGAGCCTGCTTCTCCCTCTCCCACTCCCCCTACTTGTGTTCCCTCTCTCACTGTGTCTCTCCATCAAATAAATAAAATCTTTAAAAAAAAAATAAAAGAAAGAAAAACATTTTGCCATTTAAAACTCAAGCTTAAGATGTCATATTCAGTAACTCATTATTTCTACTCCTAGGTGTATATGCTCTAAAAAAATTCTTGCATATTTGCACCAAAATACATATATTAAAATGTCTATAGCAGCATTTTTTATAATATTCTAAACTAGAAGCAACCCAAACATCCATCAAGAATAGAATAGATAGGGAGGGGAAAATGAAAGCAGAGTAGGAAGACCCTCCATGACTCACCTCATCCCATGAATACAACTAGATAACTATCATATTATCCTAAAGATGCCAGAAATCAATCTGAAGACTGACATAACAAACTCTACAACGCAAAGTAGAGAAGATAGATAAGATAAAACTTTGGGAGAAAAATGGGTCGTGGCTGCTGCTGTGCAGAGGGAGCTGTGATTGCAGAGAAAAGAGAGACACAGACTAGCACACAGGGGAGCCCACATGGGGAAGACAAATCCCCACAGCAATTGGCTTGGAATGTGAAAAGGGTCAAATTTCGTGACTTCTCGCAACCAGTGGGCCTTAAAACCTGGAGTCTTAAAGGTCACTGGGCTTGGCACTGGGAGAACTCGATGGACACTAGGGCTGCTCTTAGGGAAAGGGCAGGCAAACAGCCCTTGGACATACAGTATGGAAACAGTGATCTGAAGAGCACCTTGGGCATGCAGTGGGGCCGGGGGGTGGGGGGAAGGTTAATTGTTCATCTCGGAGTGTGTCCCAGTGAGGCAGTATTCCAGAGAGACCCCCTCCAGGAATAAAGGAACTGGCAAGTGCCATTTCCCTCCCCTGCCCCTCAGCATAAGCACAAGGCCACCTGCAGAAACCATAGCACCAACACTCACTACCTAACTTGCTTATACCAAGCCCTGCCCCACCATTCTTGGAAGAATTGCCCTTCCCAGTCATGCTTGCCTCAGTCCCAGCATGGCGAGCTCCCTTTCCCAAAAGATTGGCCCAAACCCCTGCCAACACAGTGTCTCCTGACCTGGGAATTGTGCAAGGCTCAGTTCTGGTGGCAGTAGTGATGGTCTCATTTCTCAAGAGTACACCTTGTTAAAATACACCACATTCAGGCCAGAGACAAATACTGCCCACAAGAGAGCCTCTGCAGATGACTGGCCTGAAGGATAAAGCAGCCAGGACACAAGAGCAGAACACAAGCAGCACACATTGGAGTCACTCCCAGAAGCCCCAGGTCCTGGGAAACAGAGGACACTACAGAGCCGGGCACTAAATGACCTCATCTTCAAAAAGCCATTACCCTCAAGAACAGGAGACATAGCTGAGTTTCCTTACACACAGAAGTAGGCACAGGGACTTACACAATATGAGAAGACAGAGGAATTTGTCCCAAATGAAAGAACAGGATGAGGCCATAGCCAGACATCTAAGCAAAATAGATATAAGTAACATGCCTGATAGAGAATTTAAAGTAATGATCATAACGATACTCAGTGGACTTGAGGAAAGAGTGGAAGGCATCAGTGAGACCATTAACACAGAGATAATAAATAACATAGCAGAGGGAGATAAAGGGCTCAATAAATGAAGTGAGAAACACACCTGATGGAACAAACAGCAGGCTGGAAGAAGCAGAGGAACAAACTAACGACATAGAAGACAGGGTAATGGAAAGTAATCAAGCTGAACCAGAGAGAAAAAGAATTGTGCAAAATGAGAATAGACTTAGGAAACTCAGTGACTTCATCAAACATAATAACACTGGTATTATAGAAGTCCCAGAAGAAGAGAGAGAAAAGGGAGCAGGGAATTTATTTGAAGAAGTAATAGCTGTAAACTTCCCTAATCTGAGGAAGGAAACAGTTATCCAGATCCAGGAGGCACAAAAAAAAAAAAAAAAAAAACCACAACAAAATCAACAAAAGCAGATCCACACCAAGACATATTGTAACTACAATGGCAAAATAAAGTGATACAGAAAAAATATTAAAAGCAACAATACAAAAGAAGACAGTTACTTACAAAGGAAACCCCATAAGGCTATCACTTGACTTTTTAGTAGAAACTTTCTAAGCCAGGAAGAAGTGGCATGATACATTCAAAGTGCTGAATGGGAAAACTCTGCAGCCAAGAATACTCTATCCAGAAAGGCTATCATACAGAATAAAAGAAGAGAGAGTTTTCCAGACAAACAAAAACTATGAGTTCATGAGCACTAAAGCAGCCCTGCAAGAAATATTAAAGGAGACTCTTAGAGTGGAAAGGAAAGACCAAAAATGACAGTATGAAAGTAGGAAACACAAAAGCAGTAAAAATGATTATTTCTGTAAAAATCAGTAGAGAAACTTACAAAATAAAAGGATGCAAAATATGACACCATATACAGAAAACATGGGGAGGAGTAAAGTATGTGTTCACATTTAAACAACCATTAACTAAATACAGGCTGCCATATACATATGATGTTATAAACAAACCTAATGGTAACCACAAATCAAAAACCACGAATCAATATGCAAGGAATAAAGGGAAAGAAATCTAAATATATCACTAAAGGAAACCAGCAAACCATGAAAGAGAGAAAGACAAGAAAGGATCAGAGAAAATCTTCAGAAACAACCACAAAACAAGTAATAAAATGGCAATAAATACATATCTACCAATAATTACTTGGGATGTAAATGAATTAAATGCTCCAATTAGAAGATGTAGGGCGACAGATGGATAAAAAAAAAAACAAGACCCATCTATAAGATGCCTATAAGAGACTCATTTTAGACCTAAAGACACCTGCAGATTGAAAGTGAGAGGATAGAGAAACATCTATCATGTAAATGGATGTTAAAAGAAAGCCAGAGTAGCAATACTTATATTGGACAAAATAGACTTTAAAACAAAGCCTGTAATAAGTGACAAAGAAGGATACTATATAATAATAAAGGGGACAATCCAAAATAAAAATATAACAATTGTAAGTATTTATGCCCCCAACATAGCACTATTGGTAATAAACACTAAGAAACTGATAATAATCCATAATAGTAGGGGACTTTAATACCCCATTTACATCAACGGACAAACCGTCTAAACAGAAAATCAACAATGGCTCTGAATGACCATGAACCACATAGATTTAAACAGATATATTGAGAACATTCTATCCTAAAACATCAGAACACACATTCTTTTCAAGTGCACATGGAACATTCTCCACAATAGATCACATACTGGGACACAAAACAAGCCTCAACAAATTCAGGAAGATCAAAGCCATACCATGCATCTTTTCTGACCACAATGCTATGAAACCAGAAGTCAACCATTAGAAAAAACCTGGAAAGACCACAAATACATGGAGGTTAAATAAAATGCTATTAAACAATGAATGGGTCAACCAGGAAATAAAAGAAGAAATAAAAAATATGTGGAAACATGAAAATGAAAATACAGTGGTTCTAAACCTTTGGGATGCAGCAAAAGCAGTTCTAAGAGGGAAGTATATAGCAATACAGGCCCACCTCAAGAAGCAAGAAAAATTTCAAATAAACAACCTAACCTTACACCCAAAGGAGCTACAAAAAGAACAATAAACAACATCTAAAACCAGCAGAAGGAAGGAAATAGTGAAGATTGGAGCAGAAATAAATGGTATAGAAACTAAAAGAACAATAGGACAGATCAATGAAACCAGGATCTGGTTCTCAGGGGGAAAAAAAATCAATAAAATCCATAAATCTCTAACTAGACTTAGCAAGAAAAACAGAGAAAGGACACACATAAATAAAATCACAAATGAAAGAGGAGAAATAACAATAAACACCACAGAAATACAAACAATTATAAGAGAATATTATGAAAACAAATTGGACAACCTAGAAGAAATGGATAAATTCCTAGAAACATATAACCTATCAAAACTCAAACAGGAAAAAATAGAAAAATTTAAACAGATTACCAGCAAAGAAATGGAGTCAGCAATCAAAAAACTCCCAACAAACAAAACCCAGGGACTGGATGGCTTCACAGGCAAATTCCACCAAACATTTTAAAAAGGGTTAATGCCTATCCTTCTTAAACTATTCCATAAACTAGAAAAGGAAAGAAGACTACCAAATTCATTTTATGAGGTCAGCATACCCCGATATCAAAACCAGATAAAAACATCACAAAAAAAGAACTACAGGCCAATATCTCTGATGAACACAGATGCAAAACTCCTCAACAAAATACTAGCAGAGTGAATCCAATAATACATTAAAAAAAATCATTCACGATGATCAAGAAGGATTTATTCCTGGGTTCCAAAGGTGATTCAATATTCGCAAATCAATTAATGTGATACATCACATCAATAAGAGAAAGAGTAAGAACCATACGATTATTTCAATAGATGTACAAAAAGCATCTGACAAAGTACAACATTCATTCATGATAAAAACCCTCAACAAAGTAGGTTTAGATGGAATATAACTCAACATAATAAAGGCCATAATGACAGATCCATGGCAAACATCACCCTCAATGGGAAAAAACTGAGAGCCTTTCCTCTAAAGTCAGGAACAAACAAGACAAGGATGTCCACTCTCACCACTTTTATTCAACACAGTCCTGGAAGTGCTAGCCACGGCAATCAGAAAGCAAAAAGAAAATAAAAGGCATACAAACTGGTAAGGAAGAAGTAAAACTTTCACTATTTGCAGATGACATGATACTATATAGAGAAAACCCAAAAGGCTCCACCAAAAACCAGCTACACCTGATAAATGAATTCAGTGAAGTGACAGGATACAAAATAAATGTACAGAAATCTGTTGCATTTCTTTTTTTTATTATGTTATGTTAATCACCATACATTACATCATTAGTTTTTGATGTAGTGTTCCATGATTCATTGTTTGCATATAACACCCAGTGTTCCATGCAGAAAGCGCCCTCTTTAATACCCATCACCAGGCTAACCCATCCCCCACCCTCCTCCCCTCTAGAACCCTCAGTTTGTTTCTCAGAGTCCATAGTCTCTCATGGTTTGTCTCTCCCTCTGATTCCGCCCCCCTTCGTTCTTTATGTTGCATTTCTATATACCAATAATGAAGCAGCAGAAAGAGAAATTAAGAAAACAACACCTTTATAATTGCATCCAAAATAATAAAATACCTAGGAATAGGCCTAACCAAAGAGGTGAAAGACCTGTACTCTGAAAACTATAAAGCACTGATGAAAGATTGAAGATGACACAAAGAAATGGAAAGACATTTCATGCTCATGGATTAGAAGAAAAACATTGTTAAAATGTCAATACTACCCAAAGTAATCTACACATTTAATGCAATCCCTATCAAAATACCAACAGCTTTTTCACAGAACTAGAACAAACAATTCTAAAATTTGTGGGGAACTGCAAAAGACCCCAAATAGCCAAAGCAATCTTGAAAAAGAAAAGCAAAGCCGGAAGCATCACAGTTTTGGACTTTGAGTTGTACTACCAAGCTATAGTATTAAAAACAGTATGGTACTGGCACAAAAACAGACACATAGATCAATGGAACAGAATGGAAAACCCAGAAATAAACCCACAATTATATGGTCAATTAATCTTCAACAAAGCAGGAAAGATTATCCAATGGAAAAAAGTCTCTTCAACAAATGGTGTTGGGAAAACGGGATAGTCACATGTAAAAGAATGAAACTGGACCACTTTCTTACACTATACACAGAAATAAAGACAAAATGGATTAAAGACAAATGTGAGACCCGAAACCATAAAAAGCGTAGAAGATTACACAGGCAGTAACTTCTCTGACATCAGCTGTAGCAACTTTTTTTCTAGATAGGTCTCCTGAGGCAAGGGAAACAAAAGGAAAAAAAACACTAATGGGACTACATCAAAATAAAAAGCTTCTGCACAGTAAAGGAAACAATCAACAAAACTAAAAGGAAACTTACGGAATAGGAGAAGATATTTGCAAATGACACACCTGATAAAGGGTTAGTATCCAAAATATATAAAGAACTTATCAAACTCAGCATGCTAAAAACAAATAACCCAATGAAAAACTTGGCAGAAGACATGAACAGACATTTTCCCATAGAAGACATACAGAGAGCCAACAATGAAAAGATGCCCGTGATCATTTCTCAGGGAAATGCGAATCAAAACTACAAGGAGCTATCACTTCACACCAGTCAGAGTGGCTGAAATTAACAAGTCAGGAAATGACAGATGTTGGTGAGGATGCGGAGAAAGGGGAGCCCACTTCCACTGTTGGTGTGAATGCAAACTGGGGCAGCCACCCTGGAAAACAGCATGGAGGTTCCTCAAAAAGTTAAATATAGAAGTACCTTATCATCTAGTAATTTCACGGCTGGGTATTTACCTAAAGAATACAAAAACACTAATTCAAAGGGACACATGTACCCCTATGTTTATAGCAGCATTATTTACAATAGCTGAAGCAGCCCAAGTGTCCATCAAACGATGAATGGATAAAAAAAGACATGGTATATATTTATAATGGAATATTGCTCAGCTATGAAAAAGAATGAAATCTTCTATTTGCAGTGACATGGATGAAGCTAGAGAGTACAATGCTAAGTGAAATAAGTTAGAGAAAGACAAATGTCATGATTTCACTCATGTGGGATTTAAGAAACAAAACAAACAAGCAAAGGGGAAAAAAAAGAGAGAGAGAGACAAACCAAGAAACAGACTCTTAGCTACAGAGAACAAACTTGATGATTGCCAGAGGGGAGGTGGGTGGAAGGATGAGTGAAATAGGGACGGGGATTAAGGAGTGCGCTGGCGATGAGCATCGGGTGATTGAAATAAAAACTTAAAAATAATAAAAAATAAATAAAATGTATTTTTACCTTTTAAAAAAGATAAATATGTTTTGATATAATTATAGGCTACTATGCAATGATGGAAATGAATAAACTATAGCTATGCAATCACTAAAATCAGGTATTGGCAAACCATAGCCTCAAATGCAACCTGTTCTGTAAATAAGATTTGTGGGAATATACCACCCTCATTCATTTCCATATTGTCTATGACTGATTTCACACCACAACAGCAGAGCTGAGTAAGCTGTCGCAGAAACCATATAGCCTGCAAAACCAAATTTTTTTTACTATCTAGCCCTTTACAGAATATGATGCTTTTATTAAGACCTTTGTCTTAAATGAATCTTGCAAGAATAATGTTGACCAAAAGAAACAAGAAACAAAGACTATATACTAAATTATTCCACTGACATATAGTTAAGAACCTGGCAAACTAAGTATATTGCTGAGGGATGCATACATATGTGGTAAAATTTCAAAGCAATTCAAGGAACCGATTATCTCAAAACATATGATAGAGGTTATCTTTGGAAAGGATGGAGAGGTTGTGCTTTGAAAAGACACAAAACTGACTTCAGGGGAGCTGCCAGTGATCTGTTCCCTAATCTGGGTGGTAGATACATAGGAGTTTTATTTATCCAGTATATTGAATATATATATAAAACATACATACATAATATATTATGTTTTATATGATTTTCTAAATCACTGCTAAATTTTACACTCAAAAAGGGTAAAAAACAGAAAAGTAGTGTTTCCATTATCTAGTTTATAGTTTTAAAACAAAGTAAAATTTCTATTTTCAAACTTAAATGTGAAAGGCTTAGTACTATGTACATTTTTAAAAATAACAATTGACTCAAGTTCTGATTACTCTTTTCTCACTCTTTAAATTTTGACCTGATTTAAATCAAAATGTTAAAAATAGCCAACATAAAGAAATTATTTGCAGAGTTTCACTCACAAAATAAATTATTATTTCTGTTATAACAAAAATGCAAGTCCTAGCATAGAATATCAATATGTATAATATATTAGCTAAAGCGTTAACCCAGAAATTTCACTCTAGCCAAAATATCTTTAAGCAAACAATAGTTTTCTTTTTCAAAAGCAATTGCATTTTTACTTTGCTCGTTAGCACTTAAGACCATTAACCATTCAAATGCAAGTCCTAATTTTTTTTTGTTATAGCCTTTTTGAACTATAATGCACATACCATTTAATTCACCCATTTAAAATGTATGATTCAGTGTATACTCACAGTTATGCAACCATCAATTTTCACTATCTCAAAAAGAAATTCAGCACCCTTTAGCTATTACCCTCTACACACCCCATCCTTCCCCTCTCCCAACCACAGACAGACAACTTCTAATCTATGATCTGTTCTCTGTATTTGCCTATTCTGAGCATTTCATATGAATGGCATCATGTAATATGTGATCTTTTGTGTCTGGCTCTTCCACCTAGCATAATGTTTACAAGATTCATCCATATTATAGCATGTATTAGTACTTCATTCCTTTCTATGATCGAGTAATACTCCATTGTATGGATATACCACATTTTGTTTATTCAGTCATTGATCAGTGGACATTTGGGTTGTTTCCACCTTTTAGCTATTCTGAATAATGCTGCTATGAAGATTTCTATACAAGTTTTTGTGTGGACACAGGTTCTAATTTCTCTAGGGTGTACAATGATGAATGGAATTAGTCCTAATATTTTAATATTTGACTTAGGCCTGACGACAACAAACTGTATAATTAAGAAGTCCAATTACAGCACTTCATTATTTTTGAGAGTTGGTTTTGTGAAATAAACTTTCATTTAGTTTTCTAAAGCTGATTACCACATTGGTGAGAAGTACATTATCATTTCCACTGTGATAATACAATATTACAATTAACATTTATTCTTTGATCATTATAATTAAATATGTTCAAAGACAACATATAAATTTCACGAAATACTAGTCTTTTAAACTCATGGAAAGTTTCTTAAAATATTTCTCACACTTTGAGAGTTTTCCAGGCTACAGTGAAAATCGTTTTAATTTTCTTTAATTAAGAATCTTTCTTGGGGTGCCTGGTTGGCTCAGATGGTTAAGCCTCTGCCTTCGGCTCAGGTCATGATCCTAGGGTCCTGGGATCGAGTCCCGCATCGGGCTCCCTGCTAGGCGGGGAGCCTGCTTCTCCCTCTGTCTCTGACTCTCAAAAAAAAAAAAAAAAAAAAAAAGAATCTTTCTTATGAGGGGTAGGCTGAGGGTGCCTGGGTGGCTCAGTCAGTTAAATGTCTGCCTTAGGCTCAGATTATAATCTCAGGATCCTGGGATTGAGCTGGCGGCGTTGGGCTCCCTGCTCAGCGGGGAGTCTGCTTCTCCACTCCTTCATGCATGTTCTCTCTCAAAAAAAAAAAAAAAAAAAAATTAAAAAAAGAATCTTTTCAAGTATTTTTATTTATTTATTTTTGTGAGAGAGAGAGAGAACGAGCCGGGGGGCGGGGGGGGCGGGCAGAGAGAGAAGCAGGCTCCCCGATGAGCAAAGAGCCCAATGCAGGACTCCATCCCAGGACCCTGGGATCATGACCTGAGCTGAAGGCAGACACTTAACCGACTGAGCCATCCAGGCACCCTCTCTTTTTCTTTTTTTTTTTTTTTAAGCATCATCCCACCTATGTAATCAAGAACCCAATGGAATAAGTCCAAATGTTTACCATTTTTAATGATACCAAATCCTACTAAAGATTTTTCTAAAGTAGGCTAAAAGAAATGGACAATTTGAAAATTGAGTACAGAAGTATTAACTAAGAGTAAAAAGAGTATTCAATAAAACTACCTCTTTGTTCAAGATTTACCTGTATAATTATATATAACTGTATATATAATTGTTTCAGCTGTAACTATATACAACTATATACAACTATATACAATGAAAACTCTGAATTCTGGCAGGATAGTTAGGATTTAAAAGGTAATCATAAATGCAGGATTCAATATTTACCATTAACTGTTTTGTTCAATCAGGGAGCACTAACTTTCCCCAAAATCCACAAAGATTCTCAGAGAGGTAATCAAAAGGAAATGGAAGAATTACGAGCCTCTTTGCTACCCTCCAAATTAGAACCAGGAGCTCTCTGTTAAAAGTTTAAAGTGAAAAATAAAAACAACAATAACCAGAAAGAGAAATGTGAGAGAGGTTAAGAAGAGTTAAGGAGATGTGGAGTTTAAGAGGACAGTCATGGAGAAAGAGACGGGGAGAGGAAAAAAAAGAAAAGAAGAAAAACAGGCAAAAACAACAAAAAGAAGGCTTGGTTAGATTTTCAGTTGCTGATGAGAAAGTCTGCCCAAATATGCATGGTTCCCACAGTATGCACCTTGGCTGGATATGAAATCAACAGACAAAAACCACGAATGGTGATGTGGCAAAATGAAAAACCAAGCATCCTGTTAAGCCAGTGGGCGCTGAGGACAGCCATGAATTCACACACACTCCAGGCAACTCTTCTACGGCCACATGGGGACGTGTGTGTGGGACAAGTGAATGCGTGCGCTGGAGGACTTGGGGAGGAGAGGGGCTCTGAGGCAGCTTCAAAGGAAATCAGCATCCTTCAGTCTAATTAAAGCCTACTTTTATTTCATTTGTAGAAGGGTGTCAGCTTTGATTAAAGGCCACTAACAATTTGGCTCTGAGAAGAATGGCGGCTTGCTTTCATGAGGAAAAACAGGGGAAGAGAAGTAATTCCCTAAATGTTATCATCAGAGGTTCTGGGGGCAGCATGCCTCCTCCCGAGGTCACTAATGTCCCAAGGGAGAGGGCTAAAGGGTCTGTTGTCAGCTCTATGGAAGGATTTCAGGCTCCCCTGAAATTGAAATGTAGTATCCTTAGTTAACTGGATACACAAATTCATTAGGCAAGCAAAGAATGGCAAATTTCACCCTCAGTTTACAGTTCCCTGCCCCAATGGGAGAAAAATGTGACTGTATTCGCTGGCGGCTCCTGTTTATCTGTGTATGCTCATCTCCACGTATATCATGTAACACGCCTTCTTATTGTAGCAGTTCCAAAATACTTAATGCGAGCTTCCTTATTAGCAGCAACTGGGTCTGTTGAAGCTTAAGAAAGCCATTTAATAAAAATAAAGCCACCCAAATGAATGTGGATTGAAAAAAAATTTAGATTGATGGAGCTAGGTTGGTCACTGTAATTATGGAAGGTGTATCATTTCCTAAGCTCTCTTTGCATTAAGTGTATGCCGTACATTTATCAGACATAATTAGCACTTTAGGTGACAATGATTTGATTTCTTTCCTTGTAATAAAAGCTCTCTGTGTTGGCATATACATTCAGAATGGGAAATTGAACACTGTTGCTGTTTATTCCCCTGAGGCATAATTTAGGACAAACTGGGGAAAATATGAAGAGGGCTTACAGAACAGCCCTTTGTGAATTTTGCAAACAGAAAAAGAAAATAGTTCAATAAGAGCTTTTAAGGATCACAGTCAAACGCATGCTTTTTGAAAGCGAAGGATATCTATGGAACGTTTCTCTACTTTCAAAGTCAGCATTTAACTTTCCTTTAGATGTGAACAAACCCACACTAAATTGATTCGTAGGCACAACTGCAAAACTGGACACATTTAAATTACTGTGTCCGAACCAGAAAAGTATTTGTGCTACCTTCTCTGGGGAGACAGAAGAAGAGAACGGTTTTAAAAATTATTTCAAATAAATACTGATCCTTCTACTTCCTCATCTGCCACAATTAAGAATCATACTAATCCACTCTTTGGTGGATTAAAGTTTTTATACAAATGTTAAGATTTTTTTATATAAGGAAAAGGAACCGTTGAAATGCAAGTTGCTGATCTATTGTACACGGCTCATAAAGCATGCTACATCCACTTGAAATCTGTTGCCCCACGGGAAATGCTATGAAAACTTAGGCTTTTGTATTTAAATCTTCTTGAATTTTCTTCTCTTTTTCTTCAAAAACAAAATGTGACAGTTGGGTTGGTTGGTTCCTTTGATTGCAAGAATTATCAGAAATTTAGTCACAGGTAATGATTGTTAAAATAAATATTTCTGAAGTAAATCTAATGCTACTAATTAATTCAATGCAAACCTTTTCACTTACACTGAACCTGCTGACTTCTTGCTTAATCCGAGATTTGTTCTACTAAGACGCTGATAAAAAGATAGATGCCTTTCTGCCAGAGAGTGACTTTCATGTCATCCTCTCTTCCAAGGATTCTGAAATTCCACACTATCAAAGGAGTAGAGTATGTGAGAGATACCCAAACTGCACACATTACACCTTTCCCTAAAGGTTTTCATTTTATATTTTCTTAAACTTATATGGGGCTTTTACTGACCTAAAGAAGAATTGCTTTAAAGAAGGTGTCGGCTTTTTATATGAGTTCCTATTTAGGAAATGTATAGGTAATAAACCAGAAACACACAATGAAAACCTTTGAAAAATTAGTAGGGAGAGAAAAGGTTTTGGTATAAACATATTTTGCTTAAATTATAAAAAATAATGGGAAAAAAGGAAGTAACTGTTTAGAGCTTTACAGAGTTTACTTGTTATAATTTAAAACTGTATACACATGGAAGAAGTCCAGTAGCCGTATGCATCACAGTTTCTAAGCATAGGCTTGACTAACAGGTGTGTGAGGCTTTAGTAATAGTTTCAAAAAATAATTTCTCTTAGCAAATTTTTAACTTGAGCCCAGTGGAGGTTAAGGCCACACAAAGAAGTACTATTTATGTATTCTTCCTGATGGTTGTATATTATTTCATTTTTTCAACATAAGAGAGATTTAGTTTGGAAACTCGAATCTGATTTCTGTAGGTTTGCACCTGTAGTCTAGGTTTTTCTGAGCATAAATACGAGGCACTAGAAATAAAAAAGAAGAGAATGAATCACGTTACAGGAGAATCCAGGGTAACCAGGCAAGGCTGGGCTTGACAGAATGCGGTTGCAGGTGATGGCCAATGTTTGCTCTCGGATCCCACATTCTTATATGAAACAGTCATATTAAACCCCCGAATTACAAGATGATATAATCACCTGTTATAGAAATAATACTTGATAAAACCAACTAGTTTCTAAACAGGTTTACAACCACTTATTGTTAGTACTTTTGTCCAAATGCAAAGTCTTTTCCCAGATTTTTTCTTGCTTTTTACATATAATTTTATCTCAGTAACGTGAAATTTTTTTCCCTCTAACATGAAAATATTAAACAGCCATGACCTAGGATCATGAAGTCCCCTGTTATTTCTCATTAGACGGATTCTTTTACCTTTACAACACTTATGCACATATATACATAAGACAAAGATGCAATGTCACAAAGCACTTTCGATTTTTCTCCTATACTCCCCTAGGATGATGTAGGGAACCTCATGTCAAAAACCCTCACTTTAGAACAATAAATAAATAAACCAGCCACAGCCTTCCTGAGGCTGGCCAACTCTAGCATAAGTAATTCAAGAGGCTGAGAGATGCCAGATAAATTTGATTACTATAAAAGATGGGAATATGTTTCTTTCCTTTGAGAATTCACAAAAAGGGGTCAAAAACAAAGCAATGCTGAAAGCGAACAATTTCATTTCGCCTGCAATTCAAGGCGAAAATTCAAAGGCAATTTTGCAGGAACATTTTATCACAATTTTATAGACCCTCATTTCCTGCACACATCACAATCTTTAATTTCTGAAAGAGGAAAGCAAGAAAAGGGGAAGTGGGGAGGGGGGAGAGGGTGAGAAGGCTGAGACCGACCGTGAGGGGCTTTTTCTTCTTCTTCTTTAAGATATAAATGCAGATATTTATAAAGCAGTGAGAGATTTGTAAATCTTTCTTCAAAGCTGAACCTACTGCTGGGATTGTGATTTGCTAAAAGCCGCTGTAGGCATACTCCAAAACTCAGCAGGTCATCCCTCCCCTTCCAAAAAAAAATAATAAAATAAAAAATAAAAAATAAAAAATAATAGAAGTGCGGGAAGCGGGGCGGTGGGGGGAGAGAAAAATAAAACCCACTCCAATTAGTAGTGTCTCTACAGGCAAAAAGAGTTTTAAAAAAAACTGTTTTTGCTTTACACCTTCTCCTCGAATCGCACATTTTTCTCGTTCCAAATACAGAAAAAGAAAATTTAAAACTCAATACTTTGCTTCCCATCCTATTGTCTTATTGACTCTCCTCAATGTCATTTGAAAATGGCAGGTCATTTCTCAAAGACAAGCTGTTCGGTGGTCCTTTGGAAGGTCACAATCCAAGGACAAATACAACAGGCACCCATCCAAAGGGTACCTTGACTACCACCACTCCCCACCCGCAGGTCTTGTCTGGGATAATGAATGGTGTGGTTAGCTGGGAGCACATTTCTTGGAACTGGTTTCTAGTTCCAATCTTGCCAATAACTCCATGTGTAATCTCAGAGGAAAGCCACAAACTCTCCCATTTCCTAGTGGGAATGATTTAAAAAAAAAAAAGTCCTACTGGCTTGCCAGGGTGCTAAGGATAACAGAAAACAACAAGGGGAAAGCACGTGGCTCATTTTAAAGATAGACGCATCCCCAAGACCCAGAAAGTGTTAAAGACAGAGGAGGCAGTGAGTTAATATTTGTTAACTAAAGAATGAATGTAGTCTGGAAAGCATGAGCCAAGAAAATCAAAGTCAGACCGTAAAAGATGGATACTAAAGTGAAATCAATGGCATCTAGTGCTCTGAACCCACTATCTCTAAGAGAGCAACGGACGGGCTTCAGGATGTAGTAGACGTTTCTTTCTCATTGGGAAAATTAACCTCTCCCTGCTGTACCCACCACCCACCTCACCCTGATGCTCTTAGGCCGTTATCATCTGGACTCAAAAGACTCAAAAGGCTGCAGAGCCTAGTAGGACTGCAGGGAACATGGCTGTTTGAAAATGTGGAGTTACTTTTCATTTTTCTCTGAATAGATACATTGCTTTCAGAGAGAACTTGATATACGATAATTTTACATTGGGAAGGGAAAGTGGTTTTAAGAAAAAAAAAAAACAGGAGAAAAAGAAAATGCTTTTGCAAGTCACTGTTTTCTGACTGAACCAGGTACCGCCGCCACTAGGAGGGAACGTAACTTTGCCAAGTGTTGCTGACCTTCTTCTGCATGTCTGGCATCCTTGTTTTCTGCAGGAAATTCTTGGGATGCCCTGGCACTGTTCAGTACTGACCTAAATTTCCATTAAGAACAAAGAACTACAGTAAATGGAGGGACTGGGCTTTGATAATTGTATCAAGATCTAATACAAAAATTCAAGATAGTTTAATTTTAAAGTTAAAGGCTCTATATATAGCCCAGAGCTACATATAGTATGTAAGTTCTATGTAATGGCCACATATTTACGTCCTTTCAGAAACCTACTTTTTAAAATGCTAGTCCCCAATTCAGTGATTGTAACTGGGTGTAAAAAAAAAAAAAAAAAATCAGTCAATCAATATGCACAAATAGCCACAGATCTGTGCCAAAATTTGAAAACTTACATAATTTGCCATTTGGGATTTGCCACCCTTAGGAGCAATCACAATCATGCACATGTCAAGAGACCAAGAACCAAGTACCTACTCAAAGCTACTCATACATAAACTGTGATGAGACATGGTACGACCATACAAAACACTCATTTGAAGGAGCTGCCACCTAGTTCTATTCCAGACAAAAGAAATAGGCAAAGATATAAATCATGTACCAAAGAGGAATTGCTAACAAAGTGTTCAGATCCACCAAAACCAAAAATAATCATAATGGCAATCTCCTTACCAATAACTTTTTTGCACACAGATGATACTTCATTCAACTATTTCCACCAGTATTCTATTTAATTTAAAACATGGAATGGTATAAATATGTAGTCAGATGTAGTCAGCACCATCAGGGCCTTTAGGGAGGGCTGGTGCCCTACGTTTGTCCAGTTATTTAACAAATTCTTCACTGGTGCCTCCTGTCTGCTGACGATATTACAGTCAGTAAGAGAAACATGGTCCCACTAAGCTTATAGTCTAATGTAGAAGATGAATTAGTAAGTAATAAATATGGTGTGACGAATGTAATGAAAGGGGGCATAATGGATACTTGGGAACCACTGAGGAGATGATTTCTCAGATCATCATTGTAATCGCTCACTTTTGAGAAGAGAAGCTGAGACCCAGAAAGAGGGCAGGAAGTTGTCCAAGGGGATATGGAGAGACTGTTCCAACAAAGTGAAGGGCATGGAAGTGGCAATGTGAGCCAGCAAAGTGGATAAACTTTAGAATATCTGTTTTACTAAAATGAGCCACTTCAAACCCATTTTAAAAGCAAATGGGACAGGGGTCCTTGGGTGGCTCAGTCAGTTGAGTGTCTGACTTTGGCTCAGGTCATGATCTCAGGGTCCTGGGATCAAGTCCTGTGTTGAGAGCTCCGCCCTTATTGGGGAACCTGCTGCTCCCTCTGCCCCTCCCCCTGCTTGTGCTCTTTCTCTGTCTCTCTCTCTTAAATAAATAAAATCTTTAAGGAAAAAAAAAGCAAGTGGGACACAAACAACTTTCTAAACCAGACATAAATAGATGGATGTTTTGACATCATTGAAGAACAAAAAATTTTTATTGTGAAGACTTTTTATTGTACCATGTAGCAAGTTATGTGGTCTTTCTTCAATAATCTTTAAGCAGTCTGGTTGAAAATTTGGAGGCAGCAGACTGGTAAGTTTACTCCTATCTGGAAAAGTTGAGGTGGAGACTGGTTTAAAGGATTCAAATCTCCACATCTTATAAGGCCTGTAGATCTGTTATTCACACAGCAAATCAGTTACCTGGGATTTTATCATGTCATAGCCATCTCTCAAAAGAGCCACCTATTCATGCAGGAAATAGTCAATCTTTCTAAAATAGTACCTCTTTATTTACATACTTGTGTTTCAAAGAGAGCTCTTATTACCACATATTAGGTCTTTGACCATCTCCACCAAAATTCTAAGGGAGTTTTAAATAAAAATTCCTTCAACGGAGATGGAAGTTTATAAACAAAGGTTCCTAGGTTGGAGAAGATGGTACTATGAGAAGCAGGGAAGGTTCAACCACAGGGCACCAATGTGAGGTCACAATATCAGATTTGTGAACATCAGACTACTGCCTACTCCTTTCTGAGAGTCAGGCTCAATGAAGTTTAATTTGCATGAAAGAAAATCCACCCTTTTTAGTGTACAGTTTCATGAGTTTTGTCAGGTGCATAGTCAAGTAACCACCACCACACCCAGGACACTGAAAAGTTCCATCACTCCTCCAAAATCCCACCGTACTTTGAGTCAGCTCCTCCCTGAGCCCCAGTCCTTGGCCACCACTGATACATTCTCTATTCCTATAGCTTTGCAACATAAATGCAATCAACAGCATGGAGATTTGTGAGTCTGGCTTCTTTCACTTAACGTAACGCATTTGAGATTCAGCCCTGTTGCTGCACGTATCAGGAGTTCATTCCTTCTTGTTGCCAAATAATATTCCATCCTATGGCAAGACCACTGTTTATCCACTCACCAGCTGAAGGACACCTGGACAATTTCCAAGGTTGGGAGATCATGAATAAACCACTATAAACCTTAACACAGGTTTTTGTGTGACCATAAGTTTTCACTTCTCTTGGGAAAACACTTAAGAATAGGTTTTCTGGGTCATATGGTACATATATATTTAACCTTATAAAACGCTGCCAATGTGTTTTCCAAAGTGTGATCCCATTTTCCATTCCATCAGCATGTATGACACTTTGGTCGCTTATTTAACTTAAGAAGCTAAAGACCTGCTAAGCAACAGGAGTTGAAGGTGTTTAAGAAAATATAGGGCTCTGATATTTGGACCCACAAGAATATTTTAAAGAAGTGTATCAATAAAATGTATAGCAATCAGTAAAAGAAAGATTAGCACTAAATTCAGTTCCACATAAGATGACTGAGCCAACAGTTAATTTCATTAATGATTCTTTAGGTGAGAATATATTTTAGGAGTCACAAAACCTATTATGCTGAAGTTTTGCCATTTTTGCACACGTACTCCCCACCAGTTACCTCCTCTCCCCTCACTTCCATTTCCCTTGTCCAAACCTCAAGAATCCTGAAGACCCAGCTCAAATACCAGTTTCTCTTGAAGCATTCTGGGCAGCAATAACCAATTCCTTCTCTGAATTCATATAGCCCTTATAATTCCTCATCATTTTTAACTCCCATTATATATCCCATGGCTTGCATTCTATTAAAAACATGTATATTCATTTTTTTTCTTCCTTGAGAATCATACTCTTCTTATACCAGGGCTGCCAAAGGAGATCAACTCAGCTGCGCCACCCTCTAAGCCAGAATCGGTCTATGTATGCCAGACTCTTCTGTGGTACAAGTGTCCATAACGTTCAAGGTCAAATGCACCCGCCACTATAAATATCCAGGACGATGAAGAAATGTACGACTCCAGAGTTAACGCACACCCTTCTGGATAGTCAGAGCACTTTGTTTAAAATTTCCTGTGTGGATCTGCCTGAACTGAATTCAACTGGGGAAATCTCCACTTAATCTCCAAATAATAATCTAAAGGGAATTAGAAGATGCCATCACACATTGCTGGGTGGTCCTCCAACAAACCAAAAGACTCAGGAAATTTCCCCTGTTTTAACAAGAAAAGAGGTATTCATCAAAAGAAGCCAACTACTTAAAGAGGGTTAGGGAAGACTATTAAGGAAAAGTAATTCCATGGATTAAAAGTCATGTAAAAATCTTAACGTGAAAGCTGAAGGCTAAGAAAATGAAGAACACTGCCCATACTTTTTTTATCTGCTCTTCCTCTTTACTAGGTCTAGAAAAAAACATATGTTAACTACTACTTTCACTATAGTTTCAACTGAGCTCGCTTCCTGGCCTCTCAAATGGCAACCCAGTGCTACTAAAACAGTGGCAGCATTATTGGGAAATGTCAAAGCTGAACCCCAAACAGCCTTGCTGGAGTCTTTTTTTAAAATCTCAGAAAATCACCTTTTATACCTTTATTTAAAACTGTGATCTTGAGCTAAGCTGCTGTACTTGACTGTGTCCCTTTAACCTAGGGAACTCGCTGCCAAAAAATATATTGAGGCCAACAGCTTAATAAGTTTTATAGAAGATTAAATATTTATATGAATAAAAATAGCACCTGCAGGGACACCAGGAAGGATAAAATTACAAGGCCTATGAAATCTTCATGCTTCAGGGCATAAATTGCTTACCAGTTGGATGAGGCGGTTTTCCTCGTGGAACAACACTGCACTGCTAAATATGTCTTCCTGAGAAGTATCTCAATGCTGAACACTTTCAGGACCAAAGACTACAGCATAAGGATTAGTAAGCTCCTGGTAGGAATCCAGCTCAAGGTTGTATGGGATTTTAGAAGATGGACACGATGTATCGCTTCTCGGCCTTTTGGCTAAGATCAAGTGAAGATGGACACGATGTTATACCAATCTAAAATACAAAAACAATGATGCAAGAGAGAAGCCAACAACTCCATTCACACTGAATGGGAGTAAGATGGAATAAAAGAATGAAAGATGAGAGAGCTCAAAAGGGGAAACCGGTCCCAAGTCTGATGACCATTATGGAATCTTTGCAGGAAAGAACTGAGGATCCCAAATCTTAAAGCCAGTTAAGGCAAAACCGGAAAGGAAGTAATCAATTACTTAGGCTAAATCTCTTCTTTCTTTAATATTTTCCCCAAAGTAGGAATGAAACACAAAGATTATCAATAAGACCTTACTCCTCTAACCTTATTAGAGCAAAGGTCAACATTGACGAGAGAAGAAAACAACAGGGAAAATATAATGAAATAAACAGAAAAATCGGGAGAAACTAACAAATACATGCAACAATTTTTAGATGCCAGATTTCACTTTTCCTGGCACCAACTATACGGTGGCATTCACAAAAGATTCATTTTTCCTCATGGGTCACAAGAATGATACTAAAGAACAATCAATCCATTTTATAAATAAAATATTCAACAAAGTATAGAGTAGCATCCAGCCAGGCAAAGTATGCTGATAAGGGTAATGACTTGTTAGCTTTATTGAAAATTCACTTGACTTTGCAAGTCTGGATAAGCCAACGTGCACAAACATTCTAGAGTTACTAGAACTCCTTGATGTTCCGCTGCATAATTAGTTGCTTTCTACCAAAGGATTATTTAAGAAACAGCTATGGGCTCCAGGAAGGTGCTCCTGAGCAAAACAGTGTAGGGAAGTGCGTGACGGGTGGCCCCCAGAAGGACTAAATGAACAAAGGGCTCCTGTGGATTTTAATAACACTGATCCACTTATGAATCATAAATCAAATGGGGACCCTCTTGCAGTTCAAAGATTTCCAAGATTTCTGGAGAGAATGCTCCAGCAAAGCAGCATGTTATCAGCCAGGATTAACCATACTCGGCTCTCACTCTTTTAAAAATAGAGTCTTGCACTCTCAAAGAGGTGCTGGCAGGGACCAGCAAGAGTGCAACAGTGGGAAAGGTGGGGGGAGAAGGAGGCAGAGGGACATGCAGGGCCCATGACAGGGGTCCTTTAGAAGCCAGAGTTTTGCAGAGATGGCTAGAGCTGAGAGGAGCAGAGAAATGCAGGCTCATAAAGATGAGCCATCACATCCTAAGCCAGAGAGACAAATAAATAGTTGGTATCAACAGGAGCCGTTTCTTATTATTTTTAGAAGGTCTTTAATTTAATGTATATTTTCTTTGCTGAAAAGGAAATAGTGATATTAACAAATTGGTTTTATTTCTAACCTGGCAGGCTGCCTGCAGTGAAATGTAAATACATGTACTTGGGAGCCAGGATTAGCATTTACTGAAGAAAAAGAGTAGTCAATATTTTAATGAGGAAGTCTAAGAAAGCAATTGCATGAAACACACTCCGATGTCACAGGGGAGCTTTTTAAGTTAAGCCAACTAGTTCCAAATTACTACTTTTCTCAGCTTTCCTTTAAGGGAAGTTTAGACTTACTTAAAAAAATACAACTGTGGCATTTAGTCTTAAATATCATAAAATAGCTGTAATATTCATCTCTATAAATACATACATTAACCTATATACATGTCTCTCATTATATATATAGAAAAAGGATGTCTGACATGCCATTCTTCAGTTAAGTGGCCCATTTAACAGTGTCATCCTTTTGCTTTTTTCAAAGACAGAAACACTAGGTGAAGAAAATTGATACTATCCAAGAATAAGGGATAGATGTGAGGGGGGAAAATGCATGGTAGGAAATACGGGTAACCAAAGCAAATAAAAATCAATGATACTTTAAGGACAGAGTTGTGTATATAAGACAAGTTTGGGTGGCAGATAAAATCTACTAGAAAGACACTATCATATAATTTCTAATGAAACACCCCTAGGAGGCGTATTTCCATTTTAGAACGATTTCATCACCTTAGAAAGAGGTAGAAAAACATTCTGGGTATCGGTTGAGCATGGTAAACTGAGGAGATAATAAAAGGGCTGAAATATCACTCAGAAATGATTATTCATGCTTAAATGAAATCAAATGATCCCAAGTGTTGAAGACTTCTGTATCAACATTTCTGAAATGCAGGGTATCTGATAGGACTAACTACTTTAACAGCACACATTGAAACAGTATTTCCTAGAGTCTCACGAATGCTATCAAGAACATTTTAGGTCTGTCAAATATTTACGCATATTACACTCTCACACTGGCCAAATGTTATCTACCCTTCAAACCTCAAGAGGTTTCACTACTAACATCAAGTGCAGAAATTGGTAAAAGAGAAAAAAAGAAATCACAGAAAATGACCAACAAAACTAAAAGTTGTTATTTTTGAAGAGAATGATAAAATCGATAAACAGAGAAGGTGCATATAATCAATACTAAGACCCTGCAGACATTAAAAGGATCATAAGAAAGACCTTATAACCATTTATATTTCATACATTCATAATTATATGCTTTTATGAAAATGAGGTATCTATATATCTAAAAGAAATTGTTATACATGACAACCAGGAGAAATATACTAAAATATTCAAAGCAACATTCAGCTTATTAGACAAAAATCATTGCTTTTAATTTACAATTTTTTTAAATCATGCATTCCCACTGTAAAACAGTGGAGATGAGTAAAATACATTCACATTCAACAATATAAATGGATCTTAGAAACATAATAGTGAAAATTTGTCACTAGCATCAGTCTACCTTTGGTGTGATACAATTTTTTTAAAAAAGGTATTATTTATTTATTTGAGAGAGAGAGAGAGCATGTGCACGAGAGAGCACAAGCAGGGGGAGCAGCAGAGGTAGAGGTAGACGCAGACTCCTGGCTGAGCAGGGAGCCTGGGATCATTACCTGAGCTGAAGGCAGACGCTTAACTGACTGAGCCACTAGGTGCCCCTAATGTTCCCATTCTTAAGCTGGATCCTAAGTTTGTAGGTATTCATTTCATTATTATGCTTTATAACATATTTCATTTGTATGCATAAAATATTACCAATAAAAACAAAGCACAGAAAGGAAAGAAGAGACCTATTTCCCCTGTCAAATGGTCCTTCCCACCCCCATCAGCAACAAGTGAAAGACTCCTGAGAGCCTCACAGTCTACAGACCTAGGAGATCAGAAGACTAGAAGCTGTTTCTATACCAGTCAAGAGCTATTTTATGATGAGCTAGAATATTTTTCTATAAAAATCTATCCACTAACCCTCCTGCCATCCATTCAGAAACACTAAGTACAAAAAAGAGGAAAAAAGGGTGTGTGTGGTGGTTGGGGCGGAGGAGGTGGGGTACTATGGCACCTCCCTGGGAAATCTCATCCTCAAAATTGAAGTACTGAAATTGGGGCAGAAAAAGGAAGAATAGGAGTACATGTTGGGAAGTAGAGTGTTTTATGTATTGGAACAGAGAGCTAGACTTTCAGGGTTTAGATCTCTGGATAATGCTCCCCAAAACTGGGACTTGACCAAGGAGGTATGTGCATTAATATTTCCTCCAGATACAGACCCAAGAAGGAAATCTAGGAAACACTAAGTACAAAAAGAGAAAAAAAAGTGTGTGTGTGGTGGTGGTGTCGGGGGCAAGTAGGGTACTATGGCACCTCCCTGGGAAATCTCATCCTCAAAACTGAAATACTGAAATTGGGGAAGAAAAAATAACAGGAGTACATGTTGGGAAGTAGAGTGTTTTATATATTGGAACAGAGATCTAGACTTTCAGCGTTTAGATCTCTGGATGATGCTCCCCAAAAACTGGGACTTGACCAAGGAGGTATGTGCATTAATATTTCCTCCAGATACAGACCCAAGAAGGAAATCTGACCATCACACAAGAAGACAGACCCCTAAGAGGAAACCTCTAAGTCCGCTAACAAGCACCCAACAAAGCATCTATGATAGGCTACTGCAGAAGAAGGGAAAACAATGGTCCACAAACTCAAAGGAAGATCAGTGCCCCTGAACATATGATACTTGAGGACATCAGAGGTCTTACCCAACTGTGAATTCTTGAGGACAGGGGCCAAGTCTTGTTTCCTCGTGTGTTTCTAGCATTTAAAGAAGTGCCTGGCACAAAGTAAACATAGAATGACTATTTTTAAAATAAATTCAACTGTTTCAGATCTACAAGAGAAAGCAAAATAGACCTCGGTATAAAAAGTACAGAAAACTGTCAGGAGAAATAAAATATGAAAGAGAAACAGAATAAAAGGAAGATGAGTGAGATAAGAAGAGAGACTATGTAACCAAAAACTCATGGACAGGACGTAAATTCACGTTAAAGGCAGTAAATATGAGAGGGATAACGTAGAAAAAGCACACTGTAACATTTCAAGACTACAAATCAACTGGAAGAGGCCAAACAGCCACTGTAAGTTTAGATTAAGTTCCAATTTAGTTGGCCAAGAGAGCAACATAGGCAGGAGCCCATACCCCTCAGCATGAATTCCTTTGGTTTCCAGAGTCCCTATTGAGAATATAGTGAATTGTAAAGAGGACTCTAATTTGCCCACTCCCTGGACCCATGCCATTGAAATAAGGCATGCCAGTTCCTCCAATTAAGAGCTAGAGGTCATTTCTCCACCCCCTGAATCCACGATAGTCAGGAGAATTCCTTTGGCCAGCAGAATCTTAGCAAAGTGATGTCATCAGAGTCTCAGAAAGTGCTTAGCATTGGAGTTTGCCCTCATTTGCTGCTTTAGAAACTTTCAGATATGTGGCTCCAATTCCTGAAACATGCATAAGGATCACCCCCAGTTGACCCAGCCGCTGAATGCACTCACATGAGAACTGCCCAACTGAGCCCAGCCCAAATTACCCACCTACAAAATCTTGAACTAATAAATGATTGCTCTTTTAAGCCACTAAATGGGGTGGGGGTGGGGGTGGAGGGTAGGCTATGCAGCAAAAACTAGCTGACCCAGAGGTAGTCAGCGGTCAGTAATGGTCTCTGCCCAAGTGAGGAGGCCTTTGGATCTGACCTCAGTCCTAACCACCCCACCTTGTCTTTATACTTAGATTTAATCATCATTCGGGAAGAATTTATATGAGTTATGTGTTAAGAAGGAACATTCCAGACTTATGAAACTGCTGGTTCTTAAGCCAAAGATGGTTCTAGTAAAGCCATATCCTAATGAGAAGGTAGGGGAGAGGAACAAGGGAAGCAAAGTCAGTGTCCAAGTAACCTTGAGCAGGTTAACCTTGAAGTATAACCTTCAGCTTTATGGTTTCCTGGAAAGCCCATCTCCCTCAAATACCCTCAAAAGCAGAGGGAAAAATAAGATGAAAATTATCAAAGAGGAAAGAGTACATATTAAGGTCACTTATCCATTAGAAAATACGTATTTATTTAGTGTCTCCAGTGTGCCAAGATCTGGACATATATATATCCGGGTATATAGGAGTGAACAAAACTGGTATGGTTCCTGCCTTCATAGAACTTACTGTTTCAACATCTAGATCACTGGGGTTCCTGAAAAGATCAGCATAACCGGGACAAAACTAATAATTTAAGTTATAATAGATGAAAACACATATCAACTGGAAAAAGCCCAGTGAATGCAGATCAAAAAGATGATTATTATCAAGGCGAACCCATACCTAGATGCATCCTGTCAAAATATTTGAGTTACAAGAATCATAGAAAGACATGTATCATATGACCTCACTGATATGAGGAATTCTTAATCTCAGGAAACAAACTGAGGGTTGCTGGAGTGGGGGGTGGGGTGGGAGGGATGGGGTGACTGGGTGATGGACACTGGGGAGGGTATGTGTTCTGGTAAGCGCTGTGAATTGTGCAGGACTGTTGAATCTCAGATCTGTACCTCTGAAACAAATAATGCAATATATGTTAAGAAAGAAAAAAAGAAGAAGAAGAATGTAGCAGGAGGGGAAGAATGAAGGGGGGGAAATCGGAGGGGGAGAAGAACCATGAGAGACGATGGACTCTGAAAAACAAACTGAGGGTTCTAGAGGGGAGGGGGCTGGGAGGATGGGTTAGCCTGGTGATGGGTATTGAGGAGGGCACGTTCTGCATGGAGCACTGGGTGTTATGCACAAACAATGAATCATGGAACACTATATCTAAAACTAATGATGTAATGTATGGGGATTAACATAACAATAAAAAAATTAAAAAAAAAAGAAAAAAAAATATTTGAGTTACAAGAATCAAGTCTCACAAACATCCAGGCATGGGAAAACAATAACAACAACAACAACAACAACAACACACAAACCCCAAATATTCATGATAAAGAAAAAAAAATCAGCCTTTCCTCAGACTTCTCCTTTGATACAAAAATTAGTTTAACAAAATTACAGAATTTTGAGGGAAAACGTTCCAACTCAAGAATTGTATACCTAAAGAAAGAATGGAAAAATATCCTCCCAAATGCATGAATTCAGAAAACCAACCATGCATCCTTCTTGAAAAATTATCTAAAGCCATATTCAATCTCACTGAGAGATTAAGAAAAATTAAAAGGTCAAAATAAGAAAGATAAAGTATAATAATCTAATTGGGAATAATAAAACCAGTAAAGAATAGAAATAACAAAATAATTATATCAAATCCATTTTAAAAGCTAAATAGAAATCATAAATATTTTATGAAAAAATAAGGCATATGTTGTAAGAATAATAATTTCTTAAAATAATAAAATTTTCTAGAACGTGACATTATATTAACAGAGGCCAAGATATAGGACTGAGGGAGAGCAGTAGTATGTGTATGGGGTGAGAAGTATGCTAAATTCTTCCATTTAACTAGAAGGTGTAAAAATGCTGTTTGCCCTTAAATCTGAGAGAGATTGTTAGACTAAAGAATGCTTTTGAGAGACTTAAATGAAACCAGAACTTAATACAAAACATACACTCTATGAGACATTAACAAAGAATATCTATATGCTCAAAGATAGAAAGAATGGGGGAAAAAATCACCCAAGAATCAAAAAGAAAACATAATGAAAATAGTAAGGCTAATATTTTGTTTATGACAATACTTATAAATGCCTTAAACTTCTCTGTGAGAAGAATAAAAAGGAAAAAGCCAGATTATGAAACTAAAGTCAATTGTATATTTATTACAAGAGATACACCTAAGACAAATGAGTACAAAAGGATGAGTAAAAAGATGAGCAAAGATATACTAAAGAGATACAAATAAAAAGAAAATCAAAGTTTTAATATTAATATTAAACAACGGAAAACTTAAGGCAAAACACATTGTATATTCAAAGAAAGATTTCATATTAGAGGAGTACAATTCAATGCAAATATACAATATTCATGTCTCAAATAATACTGCGCTGACTCACAGAATACAAATATCTCTATAAGTTACAGAATAGTAAGAACAAATTAATAAAGGACTTCTACTTTCTTCACAGTTGGTCAAAGAAGTTCAAAGAAGACAAAAAAGGAGCTGGAGACAGAACAGCTTGATAATATAATTAATAAGATTAAGTTCTCTAAATAAAATAACTTTTATCTCCAGTGCCCATGGACTCCTTCCCAAAGATCATCAGGCATACTCTTCTACAAAGATAATGCCAGTAAAATTCAAGTAAACATCATAGCAGGTATATTTCAGAGATAATTAAATAAAACTAGAAATTCATCATAACAGATGGAATTTTAAAATTCAACCATTTTAAAATTTCAAATTCATCTTTTAAAAAATTTGGGGGTCATAGAAGATATAAAAATGCCACTTCAGTTTATTAATAAATAAAGTAAGAATCCAACATATCAAAAGGTATAGGATGCAGCTAAAATGAGAATCATAGGAAAATTCATAGTTTGAAATATTTTTATTAATAAATGACAAAAAAATCAACCCAGCATGCAACTTAAGAAGCTGGTAAGAGGGGCGCCTGGGTGGTTCAGTTAGTTAAGTGTTTGCCTTCAGCTCAGGTCATGATCCCGGAGCCCTGAGCCCCACGTGGGGCTACCGGCTAAGTGGTGAGTCTGCCTCTCCCTCTCCCTCTGCCCCTCCACCCCACTCATGCTCTCTCTATTGCTCTCTCTCTCTCTCTCTCTCATAAATAAATAAAATCTTAAAAAAAAAAAAGCTGGTAAGAAAATAGCAAAACTATGGAAATAGTAAGTGAATTCAATAGCTGGTTCTTCAAAAATACCTCTGGCAAAGCTCATTAAGATAAAGATATTCGTATTAAGGATGAGAAAAGTGACTTCACAAGAGATTTATAGGATTATTTTTAAAATGGTAACAGAATATTTTGTATGCATCTATATTAACAAATTTCACCTCTAGATAAACTGGTATTTCAACACGGAAATATAAATTATCAAAGTTGATTCAATAAGAGACAGAAAACAACCTAAATATGTCAACACCCTTGAAAGGAAATTAGAGGTTTCAAAGAATTTATCCCCCCAAACGAGCCAGACACAGACATTAATTCTATCACATCTAAAGAAGAAGAGGGGTGACTCCTTGTACTTAAACTGCTCCAGAGCATGATATTGGGGGAAGAGGACTAGAGGGGATGGGGAGATTTTGTTAATTGATATTATGAGGCTACAATTACCCTTGTTCAAAAAATGTAACTAAAATGGCACAAAAAGAGAACTTTACAGATATAACCTAGACATTATATGCAGAAACTCCAAATAAAATGTTATCACAACTTAGGCTTATTTCTGATATGCAAGAATGAATACCTTTTAGAAAATCTACCAATAAATGGAAAGACACCTAATGTTCTCCAATGGAATGACTCAATATTATTATGGAGAGGCCAATTCTACTCGATCATTTACAAATATAATCCAATCATCATCAAAATCCAACAGAAAACAGAGATAATAGCTAAGATAATTTTGAAAGGGAAGGCAGAGGCAAGATTGGTGTTACTAAATATATACCAAAATGACAACAATCACATAAACATTGCAGCATTGACATAGGAAATTATTTACATTACCAAAATTGGAAACTACCTACATTTACACTGTTCAGGAGGAATGGGTAAAAATTCTTTAAGCTACCGCCATGCAATTGAAGAGCATGCAGTGATTAAAAATTAAATTGTAGAAGTCACAGAAAGATGTTCAAGTCTTATGGGTAATTAGGACTAAAACTTTACAAACAAATTAATAGGATAATTTTTTTTTTAGGAATGCAAACTAATCACAGGGGATAAAACCTTAAAAGATATATACTAAATGTAAACAAAGGATATTTTTTCATAATGGGATTAAATGATTTCTAATATTTGGGCTCTTCATCATTTCTCAAATTTTTCAAAACAAATATATTGCTACTGTTTTCCTAAAAATATTCTTTTTTAAAGCTCAAGTCCTCTAAAATCCAGTATTCTATTAATTTAAGTATACTTCTACATGACTGAAATTCATTTGAAATATATATAAAGGAAATCTGTGCTTTGTGCCAATGGCAAGCATCTGGATATGACTCACCAAAAAAATTACTATATGTCTGAAGGAAATATTAAAACAAATAGCCCAGCACTGCAGTGACTGCATAGAACTGTATATATTCACTCTGTGCACTGGACAGGAATTTTTCATTTCATACATCATTTACAACTTGCTGCAGTGATTCTGCAAAATCAGTCCATACCATTAGCACACACAAAGAGAAACATCCAATGTTCTCATTGTTGGAAAATTCAAGTGTTTTGGGCTCCAATGTGCACAAATGTCAATACTCCATCTAAGCAGATGTTGCTCTGATAACCAGGATGAGGCCACCAGTGACCAGGAACCACAGATAGGGGATCAGATATCTGGGGTCAAGCCCGTTGACTTTTTTAAATCTATAGTTTTAGCTTGGCTTGTGCTCATAGATATACTTAATTTTAAAAACTATTTGAAATAAATGAAAACAAAATGGAGAAAGTCATAAGCAAATCCCTTCAGAGGGGCTTATTTTTTTAATGAGAACCAGCTCTGATTTCTAAAATATTTTATCAAGACATTTGATATCAACCATCTGGTTTACTCAACACTTCATCAAATGAATGTCTGATGCATTCACCTAAGTCCCTGCTCTTTCTTAACAGTGTTGGTATTTTCAAATCACAGCATGGAGAAGTATATTTCCAAAGCAACATAAAATATTGCCTTGTATACTTTAGGACAAAGAGAAAGATGTTTTCCTGGACAGTGAAATGCTCCCAGGGTCAAAAGCATTCTGGAATAGCAAAGAGGCTTAGGAATAGCAAATGTCAACTTCGTTCTGCTTCCAACATGCCCTAACACTCAAACTCTCTCTCTCTTCCCTTCTTTCTCCTTATGTAGGAAAACACAAACCACAATTTTCTGCTGAGTACATCTGCCATATCCTCAGGTCTAGCTACAGAAATGGAAATGAATTCCAAGAAACATCCAATGAATTGCAAACAACATCTGATTTCACTACTCTATGGATTTTCCCTTTACTTTGCTTCATTCATTTCTAGAACAATGAGGATCCAGAGTTACACTCAGTCTCAAGAGGAAGTGCATCTATGAGTCATCCACATGACACTCATCACAACCAGCCATAACTAACCACAGAATTATCAAGCTCATCAACAATACCTTCCTTTGAAATTGCCAACTGTCCCTACCTACACACCAATAGAATCTTTAGCAACTGGCTTGATTTTTTTCCAGGACCAAAAGTTGAGTAGTTGATGAGTACTTCTTATTGTGCAGAGGGCATCAAAGTCTTAGTAACAAAGGTCAAATTCATGACAAGTATCAGAACAAATACACAGGAGTTTGTGAAGTAAAGCCATTAACATGTAAGTTGTTCATTCTCATGTCACAAATATTTGAAATCACTATGTCTAAGTAATCAAACAGGAGATCACTCTCCCTGCTGAAATCGAACTTTGACTACTTTGAATTAAAAAAAAAAAAAAAAAAGCACTCTGAAGAGGATTCCATGGGTAATTCTAGAGCATCCCCAATGGGATGTGCATACATACCAAGGTAAGAGTTCTTCTTTGATTTATTCTTCTTCTGTTCACAGAAGAATTCAAGAAATCCAGAAGTCTGTAAAAAGAAAAAGATTTGGCTTAAGGAAAAAGATTTTAAAAAAATAGCAATCAAACTGATGAAGGAGAATTGACAGTGGTAATATGTGTGCTCGGCTAAAAATGAGGCGTTCTCAGTGGGAAGTTGATAAAAATCTGCAAGCCATGGAGATCATGGCCAGAAAGAATGAACACTGACTGCTTCACATCTCAAAATGGAAGTACTGTTTCTAATTGAAAAGGGAGTCTATGAAGTACTATTCATTGGCCTTCCCTCCCAAAAAAGAGGTAGACAATGAATTGAATAAAAATTCATTTCATATTAAATCCAATGATGTATACATTCTAATTCATGAGTAGTTTAAGCACTTATTTATGAAAAGAGAGGAAAACTTGTGTGATTTTCTCACAGGTCTCCATCTGAGAAAAGTACAAGGTAAGTGACAGCAAATTTCTTCCCCAAAAATAATTACAGAAGAATTCTATGTTGAGGATGAAACAGAGGTAGGAGTTTGTTATGCAAATTTGCCTAACCATAACATAAAATTTTAATATAAAAATAGCCAATTTAGAACTATATCCTTTTTTGCAAAAGATCAGAATTTGAGTGAACTTTTGCCTCATTTGTGTTTCTGTTTGGGGATAAGTGTCTTGGATATTGTGTGGCTCACCTATTGTCACCAGCATCATGCAAATAAGATGACATAGAGCATAGGTAAACGATAATGTATGCCAAGAGTGAGTGCCAAATAAGAAATAACAAGTCCAGAAATCCAGCAAGAACAGCAGAAGCAGAAAGTGACCACAAAGGTTTTGGTTATTCGATACAGTGTTAGACCAGAAATAGACTACCTCTTGATGGATATCTGGTCTTATGGGAGAAAGCAACCTATTATTTATTATTTATTTTTAAGCAAAGAAACCAGAGTTGAGATGGTCAAACATGGTATAAATGGTTCCATGAGCATCTTACCATTATTCTGAGACTGAAATGGACATGGACATTAGGAGCTCATGGAAGGAAAAGGCATTTTAATTAAAGACAATGGAGTTTTAGAAGAGCAATAAATATTGATCAAATTACTGGTCACTCTACAAACCGGATTTAACAATCGTTTTCCAAAATCAAGGCAGAAGGGTCTTGCCAAATGAATGAAATAGGACTAGAGTAAGTTTTAAAAATAAAACATGAACTCTGGCGCCTGGCTGGCTCAGTGGGACCAGCATGCGATTCTTAATCTCAGGGTTGTGAGTTCGAGCCCCACGTTGGGTGTAGAGATTACTTAAAATGGAGATGAATCGTGAGACACTATGGACTCTGAGAAACAAACTGAGGGTTCTAGAGGGGAGGGGGCTGGGGGGGATGGGTTAGCCTGGTGATGGGTATTAAAGAGGGCACGTATAAAATGGAGCACTGGGTGTTATATGCAAACAATGAATCATGGAACACTACATCAAAAACTAATGATGTAATGTATGGCGATTAACATAACATAAAATAAAATTTTAAAAAAATGAATAAATAAAGGAGCGCCTGGGTGATTCAGTCAGTTAACTATCTGACTCTTGATTTTAGCTCAGGTCATGATCTCAGGGTTGTGAGATCAAGCCCCACATGGGGCTCATGCTCAGCGTGGAGTCTGCTTGAGATTCTCTCTCTCCAGCTCCTTCTGCCCCTCCCACTCATGCTCTCTCTCTCTAAACAAATAAAATATAAAAAATTTAAAAACAAATAAATAAATTTTAAAATAAAAAATAAAGCATGAGCCTTAAAAGACTTGTTTCATTAAAATTACAGTTACCTGAAACACAGGGAGATTAAAATAGATTAGGAAGGATGGGGTAACCAAAACTGGGAAGAAAAAGAACCAATAGGTAGTGAATGAAAAATAATTCAGAACAATCAGGAGTCTGGAGCAAACTGAGCCTTGGCCTCTAGTTACTGTTCTGAGCCATTATAGAAAGATAATAACACCTTACGGAGTATTACTCAGCCTCAAAAAAGAAGTAAATTCTGCCGTTTGTGACAACATGCATGAACCTGGAGGACATGATGCTAAGTGAAATAAGCCAGTCACAGAAGGACAAATACTGCATGATTCTAGTTACATGAGATAATCTAACATAGTCAAAATATAGAAACAGAGAATAGGATGTTGGTTGCCAGAAGCTGAGGAGAGGGGAAATGGGGAACTGTTTTTCAATTGGTATTTGAAGTTTCCATTATTCAAGATGAATAAATTCTAAAGGTCTGCTGTACAACATACTACCTACAGTTAACAAGAGAGTACTGGTATTGTGCACTTTGAAATAGGTTAAATGTTCTTACCAAAAAATCCACAAAAGAACACAAAGATATTAGAGGTGACTGATACGTTCAGCACCTTGGTTGTGGTGATGGTATCACAGGTGTACACATGCCCAACCTCATCAAGATGTGTACATTAAATGTGTGCAATTCTTTTTTAAGATTCTATTTTTAAGTCATCTCTACACCCAACATGGGGCTCAAACTCACAACCCTGAGATCAAGAGGCATACTCTCTACCTACTGAGCCAGCCAGGTATCCCTGCAATTTTTTCGTATATCAGTAATAGCTCAATAAAACTTGAAAAAGAGAAAACACCTCGCTGACTCCTAAGCACACTCAGTATTACCTAATGTAAGCACTCTCAGACAGAAGGTGCCTAGGACAAGCACCTGATCCTGTTTTCCAGACTTAATGTTCAGTGCTTCCTTCCATGTACACACTGCATTCAAAATTAGATGTTTAGCCATAAGGCACATAAGAATGTTACTTTGAAGAAAGATTGTTCAGGGCGCCTGGCTGGCTCAGTCAGTGGAGCATGTGACTCTTAATCTTGCGGTCGTGAGTTTGAGCCCTACATCAGGCAGAGAGATTACTTAAAAATAAATGAAGAGAAGAGAAGAGAAGAGAGGAGAGGAGAGGAGAGGAGAGGAGAAAAGACTGCTCAAAATGCAAACACCCTTTAGAAGAAAATTCAAGTCTATTTCATTTGGAATGGTCACAAAGACTTTTATCTTCTATACAGTTCATAGTTCATATATATTGATTTAAAAGAAAGATAAATAACAATTGCATTATTTTTGGAAACAGACTACACTCTAGAGATTTCCAACATTTTTATTCTCAAAAGTAAAATTATAATTTTGTCTGGTACACAAATAGTATTTATTAAAATGTTTCTCCATTTTGAAACCATATTATAGGTAAATGTACAATTTCCGTTTATAGATATGTGACATGTTAAGACTAGCTCAAAGCCCTTGGGGTGCCTGGATGGCTCAGTCAGTTAAGCGTCTGACTTCGGCTCAGGTCACGATCCCAGGGTCATGGGATCAGGTCCCGCATCAGCCTCCCTACTCAGCGGAGAATCTGCTTCTCCCTCTCCCTCCACCTCTGCCCCCAACTCAGGCTTCCTCTCTCTCCCTCTCAAATAAATAAATAAAATCTTAAAAAAAAAAAAGAACTTTATTTACAAAAACAGGAGGTGGCCTGGATTTGGCCCATGGGTTATAGTTTGCTTACCCCTATTCTAGAGGTTCACTGTTAGTACTACTACATTTCAACATGGCTTATACATGTGTGGGCATGTGTGATAACATGAATTTGAGAAGAGAATGAGGATATAGGAACAAAAAAGAAAAATATAATAGGAAAATAAGATGAAGGTCCACATAGTTACTAAATAGCTCTAAGCAGCCTAGAAGCCAAAGCAAAAAGAATGACATGTCTACTGGGTTACGGTAGAGAGAATAATGGCTCTCCAAAGATGTCTGTGTCCTTTTCCGCAGAACCTATGAATATATTGGATTACATTGCAAGGGGGATTGAAGGCTGTGGATGGAATTAAAGTTGTTAACAGCTGACCTCAAAATAGTAAAATTACTCTGGATTATCTGGGTAGGCTCCACGTAATCACAAGCGTCATTTAAATGTGGAAGAGGGAGGAACCAGAGAGTTGGAATCATGACAAAGACTAGACTGGCTATTGATGGCTTTGAAGATGGTCAAGGGACCATGAGTCAGGGAATGTGGGCAGCCTCCAGAGGCTGGAAAAGGCAAGAAAAGGATTCTCCAGTAGAGCCTCCAGGAGGAACAGAGTGCTGCCAACACTTTGATTTTAGCCCAGGGAGACCCATCTCAGACTTCTGACCTCCAAAACTTTAAGGTAATAAATGTGCATTGTTTAAATCTACCAAGTTCGTGGTAATTTGTTACAGCAGATGTAAGAAATTAATATGTAGGTCCACAATAGAAAGGAGAAATTTCTCTGTGCGTCTTTGTATTATGTAACAATGTGGATTACACACTGAATGAGATGCCCACAATGAATATAATGCCAAGTTCCCTGTTCTTCTTTCCTGAAATGACCCTTGAGTAGGCTGATGGCACAGCAGCAAACCAGCACAGAAAATGGTCTTCTGCAAGGAGCCAACACCACAAGATCCATCCTCTAAGAGTCTGGCTTCATGTAAGGATCGAAGTTAGAATATCCATATGTAATACTCTTTGAAGTGTGGGGTGTTACGACATGTCAGGAGAAGAAGAAATCTGTGTTCACATATGTGTAGGAAAGATCACTCAAAATTAAACAGTTGTTTTTTATGTAAAGCTTCTCTGAACCTTTAACATGCTCATGCAAATCTCCAAGGAGACAATAATATATATGGGCCCTTCCAGCCATAAATCCTTTTTCTTTTCCAGGAATATCCAGAGCTTAGAATCCTGCATAACCCATTTTTGGAAAACTTGGACATGTAGCAATGGGCAAACCCAAAAGCTCTTAGGGAATTCTTACATGCTCTCCAGGTGTTAAGGAAACTAATGCTCGATGAAATTAAGTGATCGATCCCTAGCGCTGCCCACTGTGATTAATTCACAAGGGTCTTGCCCTCGCAGCCATTCTGTAAGCATCCAGGCTGAGCCTCCCCTCTGTTTAGGATGAGCTTCAGGGCTCCCCCTCAGCAGGGCATGAACTAACTGTAGAAGGAGGCATGCCTGCACTTGTGGGACATCCACTAGAATAACCATTATGTTTGTAGCACGTATGTCTGGATTCAAAACCCCTTCCTTTGGAGAGTCCGAAAGTCTACAGCCTTAGCACAAAGGAAGGGAACATAACACAGCTATTTGGTTTTTTTGGGGGGGGGAGGGGTCTTGGCCTTGGCCCATCCCGTTCATCACTCTTGTAAGAAAAGAGCCTTTTTGTAGGAAGGGGGAGCTCAATTTTTAGCATCTCTATTTAGAGAACAGAAAATGGGATGCTACCAGAGACATATTATACCTTTTCCTTTAAGTTATATTTTTTTTATTTTAATTGGTTTCCAAACTTCATTTTTGTTCCAAGATAAATGTAGACTGTGTTGTTAAATGTCAAGAAATGAAAGCTAATCTACAAAGTGGCCCAGCAGTGTATTTTCTCTTCCTGTACCATAGCAAGGGAAATAGCAGCAGCAGCCTCTAAAGGTTTAGGAACAGCTAACATTAAAAATTCTTCTTTTTTTTTTTTTTTTTTTTAAAGATTTTATTTATTTATTTGAGAGAGAGAGAACGAGAGACAGAGAGCATGAGAGGGAGGAGGGTCAGAGGGAGAAGCAGACTCCCCGCCGAGCAGGGAGCCTGATGTGGGACTCGATCCCGGGACTCCAGGACCATGACCTGAGCCGAAGGCAGTCGCTTAACCAACTGAGCCACCCAGGCGCCCTAAAAATTCTTCTGTTAGCCCCCCAAATTTCTACAATATTTGTAGTTTTGTCTTTAAGACAATAAGTTTTTTTCTTTCAGTTGCAAGTCCCCAACCCATAAGAGAACATGTAATTTCAGAGGACGTGTGACACCATGGCAAACACACCTGAGTGAGTTTAATACAAATCAACCCATTTAAAATGATCCAAGAAATATTTGCCAAATGACTGATGCTGGTTGTCCCAAAACATAATAAATTAAACCTAGAGGCACAAATTTAGGGTTACTTGAAAACCCTAAGGTTAAGGTTCTATGTCACTACTGTGTAGACTACAGTGATTTCACACTCTATGCCATGAGGACAGGAACATTTTAGGAAGCCCCCAGATTTCCGTATTCACTCAGCACATCCCAGGGAGCAGCCACATAATCACATGGGACTGATTTCCTGGGGTCACTGGCTTTGCAGCATGTCTGAGCTGCAAGGTCAGGGAGTGGTGGTGGTGGGGTATGCAGCAGGTACGGTTTCTGATCTAACAAGTGAGGGAACATGGTAGGCACCATGCAGATGCTTGGTTGGCTGTGGCAGAAGTTAGGCCTGTGTTCCTATCTCCCTCCCCCTCCTCCCCCATCTGCTCAGCATCTAACCAGCTGACTCACTTAGATGCAGAGCTAACAGGGTCGGGAGTCAGAGAGATGGGCTGGGCACAGCATGGCAGCTCCCTGAGAAGGCTGGATCAGGAGTTCTATGTTATAAGTCTGATGGTATAAATAAAATTTCTGAGAGTTTCCTGGAGTTTTTAATTTTCTTAAGAAACTGTGGAAAACACGACTATGAAGTTTCATTAGCAAAGCTTACCCAGCTCTGGAGACATACAGTATTTAAGAAGCGGAAACAAGGCAAAAGCCTCCACCCAATAGTCCCAAGCTAGAATTGCAGACTGAGAGCTGTTTGCATTTTAGCATCCATGCACAGGGCATGTTCATTAAGGTTTCAGTGATCACCAACTAACACCATGTGGTCCCCTAGTAACCTACTTGAAGCAGCTACATAAGAAGTACATTTGAAATCAATTTGGTACCAGATATAATTCTGAGCTGCGAACCCCTCAAAAGATTTTTAAGGATTTGCTTCACACCTTCCAAACATGAACTTGAAACCATCTTCCACTTTGTGGTTGGTAATTGTTTGCAAAAATGGCCACAATGATTCCTCCCATTCCTTTACACTGCACAGCCCTTTGCAATGCAAATCTGCAGCTCCCCCATCAAGAAGTGTTTTTTTGGGGGGCGGGGGGGCCTGGGTGGCTCAGTCAGCTAAGCATCTGACTCTTGGATTCGGCTCAGGTCCTGATCTCCTGGTTCATGAGATCGAGCCCCACATCGGGCTCCATGCTCAGTGGGAGTCTCCTTGGATATTCTTTCCCTCTGTCCCTTCCCCCACTCATGCTCTCTCTTTCTCTCTCTCCCAAATAAATAAATAAATCTTAAAAAAAAAAAAAGATTTTTAAAAATACCTCTTAAATATGGGCTTTTAAAAAAGACCTCTTAAATATGGTCTTGGTCATGTGACTTTCTTGGCCAAGAGGGTATCTGCAAACATGATACAAGCAGAGACTTGAAAAGCACTAGCACACTGGGACTTTTCCTCTTTGGACTGCCATGATGTGAATAACCTCTTGCTAGATGCTGGAAACATGGTCCAGCCAATAGCTAGGGCCAGCAACATGAGAGCAAGGCTATCTTAAACCATCTCCTCCACTCCAGCCATCCAAGCCCGGGTGAGACCCACTGGCAGCACTGCCTAGCAGAGCCCAGTCCAGATTCCCGGCTTAAAGATTGGCAAGCAAATTAAATGGTTATTGTTTTAAGCTTTTATGGTTTAGGGCGGTTTGTCACTCATCAATAGACAACTGACACAGAGATCCATCTTCCCCCTATATCAAACTGAATGTCGTAAAACAAAAAGCACAGAAGAAACGGTTATCCATAAGCATTGAAAGGTTTCTCACTACATACGTGCATGGGATCTCTTGGTTGTAAACACGAATCAGAGTGGGTTCTTGCTGCTGCTACTGATCTTGCTATGTATCTTCGTCATTCAAAACAAGTGTTCTCTAAAAGTGGTCCTGGTGATATTACGTGCTGTTTTCTAAGAACTAGCCTAGAAAAAGCAGCTAAATCAACAAACCTCAAGAAGCTCCATCATCTTCCACCACAACTAAACAAAAACGCCCAGGACTTGGTAAAACCCAAATATTGTAGTACTTTTTATATCAAAATATTGACTATGAGTTTAAACTTTACTACCTATGAAAGAGTAGTATTACCTCCAATCTTGAAGGTGCAAAAATTAGGACTATGGGATTTTGAATAAAACAGATAGGGATTCACATCTTGGCTCTCCCATTTAATAGCTAGAGAACTTGAGTATTAAAAACAGTTATGATAATAGGTAACATTAAGTGTTTATTATGTACCTAATATTATACCTAATAACCAGTATCATGTAATTCTTATAATAATTCTGTGGGATAAGTTCTATTAATATTCCCATTTTTACAATGAGGCTTAGGGAGATTAGGTGACTTCCCAAGAAAACACACCAGGTACACGGGAGAGCCCAGATTTGAGCCCAGGCAGTATGATTCCAGAGAACATCTTCTATCCATCCCATTTTGACATGCTATCTCTCAAATTATGTAACCAAGTCACTCATTCTTCGTTAACTTTTCATGTATTGAGTTACTCATTCACTGATGCAGTCATTCTAAGAATATTTAAGGAGCGCCTCTCACATGCAAGGGTTTGAAGCACTGGGCAATCAGTAGTGATGTGGTCCCTGCCCTAATCGTGTTTCAGGTTTAGTGGGTAAAGGAGATTATAATCAAAGAACTTAGTCTCTCCTTCAGCACCCTCTGCACCCTATTTTTAGACCCACCTTTTTCTACTGGAGAGCTGCATCACTCCTTTGCCTGAAATCCTTCTCCAGGATTCTAGTGGTTTCAAACTATGCCCACAAATTATTCAACATTCTTCCTGGCAAGAAGTGGAACTTAATTCTCCTCTTTTGAGTGTGGGCTGGACTTACTGACTTGCTTCTAACAAAGAGAACGTGGTAGAAGTGACAGGAAAGAAGGCATGTGTCGGCGAGAGGAGGTAGGAACTCTTCCCTAAAACTTGAAGAGTTCCATTTTTTAAGAGATTCCTAGAGATCAGGGCACTATTCAAATGGGAAGTTACAGAGGGGACCCCATGGACTAGACTGGGAGCAGCACTGCATCCTTTTTACATGAATGTATCTAGCCAAATATAAAGCTGGATCCCAATGAAACTGGGCTTCTACTTCATCTCCTAATTATGGCAATTCTAGAGGTAGAGAGGAAAAGAGAAGGAATTAAATGAAGTTTTAAAAGAAGTAACAAGTTTTTAAAGGGTCAGGAGATGTCAACACAGTAATGAAGGCTGTCTCTCTTTCTCTCTCTAAATACTGGTGGGACATCCTGTAGCTTTATGTACTCTTGAAATCATTACAAGAGAATCACGATTGACATGGGTAATGGCTGAGTCACAAGCAAATCAGGAAATCCAGAAATGTCCCACCCAACCTCTGTATATTTTTAATTGCAAGAATTACTCTTCCTTGGGAAAAAGTAATTACTGCCATTGCTCAAATGGATTACCGTGCCCTATTTTTGTCTAAGTGTAAATACTTTAGGATCTATATGTTAGAGTTCACAATGGAATGCTTTACTCATTTGATTTTAAGGGGAATGTGAATTAGACTACAAATTTTTGTAGGTGAGAATTTCAATGAAAATATGCCCTTTCATTTCCAGAGCATCAGCACTTAATTGTCTAATTATTCCTGGCATGAAAGAAGAGAAGTTAATATACAATTGAGGCAGAAAGGCAAGCTAACTGAGCTCCAAATGAAAAAATGTTTTGAATTGTATAAATAGTTTTGAACTATGCTATTTTATTTTGGCTGGCAAACAATAAGATTCTTAACATGTGAAATTAGACCCATTGATGAAACTAAAGAGGATCGCAAACAAATGCCAAGTTGTTCAGCAAGAAATCTCGAAAATTTTGGCACGAAACTACAATTCTCTTGAGGACTCCATAGGTCTCAGAAAGTAAAGTTAGCAGTAACTACTCAGCAATCAGGAAAGATAAGGACTTCTAGGAGGACAGAGAGCCCTTGAGTTCTATCAGCTTATAATAAATAGCACTTCAAAAGTAGCACTTTTCAGAGATAATATATAAATATTTTAAGCAGTGAAGCATAGGTGTGGGCTATTTTTTCCCGTACCACGTCCAGAAAATTTGCACGTACACATCAAATTCTGCATCTAGGGAATCTTTTTTATTGTGATGTTTGCATTTTTAAACAGAGTGCCTGACCTATTTGGGGGTTAATATAACTAAATGGAGCCTATTTGCTGTTTATTATTTATAAAAGATTCACTTTGGATTAGGGCTTCTCGAGACATTTGTGTTTGAGCCGCATCATGAAGTGTTCCTGGATAGCTCCCAAGCCCAGAGCCGGCAAGAAAGTGACAAGTGAGAATACAGACTGGCCTCTATCCTGCGCTAGAAGGTATCAGATGAAAGTTGGGCTATTTTTCTTCTCATGAAGGCCACACTCTGGCCTCTAATAAGCACAAACTCAGGTTTATCAGTCACATAAAGGAAGCTCTGTAAGTCAGTGCAAAATGCTCTTCTTCCAAGTGAGGAGCTCAATTACAATAGGCAAAATAAAATGCCAGTCTTCCATTTATGAGAAGATTTTCTTAGAAAGCCTTTGCCTATCTTACAGCTACTAATCAACCTGTGAGTTTGCATGTCTCATGACTGATTACAAAACACCCACAAGTGGATCCTAAAGTAAGAAGAAACAAAAGAAAATAATAAATCAATCAGTGCCTGAGTTCGCCTATCAATCCTGTCTATCTTGCAGGCCAACTCTGGACAAGGTCATGGCTCCAATCTTGCAGACTCAAATAACTATGCATTTTTTAAATACATGTGTTTGCAAGTTCTTCGGGTTGCAAGGAGAAATCCTGAGAGCAAGGATGGCCCCTCTGAGCAGCTTTCCAAGTCTTGATGCTGGGGACACGAACTTCTCTTCTTTTTCATGATGGTAATGAATGCTGCAAGCTTTCCAAAATACAAAGTCAGCTTGACAGTGACAAATATGAAATGAAAGGCCACATGATGATTAAGCCATTGACTGACCAACGGAAAAAAAACAGCCATGATTGAGCCAAGTTTTTCACGACACTGAGGTAGCTCAGATCCACAGCTTGACCACCTCAAGGGACAAGGGCAACTTGCTCAGATACACAACTCTGCCTCATCACCGCAGAGCTATGTACACAAGTGATTACCAAAAAGCAGTAAACTACTCCTCCACTCAGCCCCACCCGTTCCTGCCCAGCTGATAGTTTTCAGGAGCTCTTCTGGCCAAATACACCTACACTATTTTTTGTCTCTGTCTAGAATCAAATGATTTCAGTGCACCCAACTGGCTAAGAGTAAATAAAATGTTTTCTCACGAAAATCACTCCTCACTTTTCATTTCCCACTTGATAGATAAGAAAACAATTCCAGAGAAAGTGAAGTACTTGCCCAAGACCATACAACTTGTAAATAGAAGATCTGTGATTCAAACCTAGTTTTTCCGGCTGTTGGTCCCAGTCTTTCTCTAGGAAGGCAGGTAGGAAAGGACACACACAAGCTTAGGTCCCAAACCTAGTTCTACTCACTAGCAGTTTTGTAACCCTATGCACATCTTTTAAGCCCTCTGCATATCAGTTTCTTTCATCTCCAAAACAGACATGATACCACCTACCCCCTCTTCTCCCAGGGCTGTCAAGAGAATGAAATGAGATAACCTTTGCAAAGCACCTGATACAGCCCAGTGCCTGGTTTCAACAGGTGCTCAATAAACACACTATTCCTCTTCCCTGCCTTGACTCCGTTATCCCCACTACCCTCTATCCTGCTCACCCAATCATTCCCACCCTCTCCAGAAGAATCAGGTGGACCAGAGGCCAAAGGAACAAAATAAACATATAGGAGCAGCACAGCAGAGGCAAGGGATTCGAAAACTCTCTTATGCCAAGAGATAACTTAAATTTGGCTATAGTTTAGGTTCTCCCAAAAGCAGACTTTGAGACAAGAATTAGAATACAAGTAGTTTATTTGGTAGGTCCTCCTGGGAAAAACCAGTAGGCCATTAGGGCACGAAACATGGAAGGGAAGGAGGGCGATGAGGGCACATCATTGAGTAAGAGGGCAATTGGAGCTTCAACTTAAGTTTAAGCCCCAATTAAACTTAAGTGGGTGATTGGAGCCACTGACGAGTCTGGGATATAATGTATTATTCACCCCAGAGTTATTCTAACCTAGGGAAGAAGTAGGGTGTATCCATCAAACCTTTAATTGTCATTGGTTGATGGTTGCTTCTGGTGGCACAAACTCTCTGGCAATTCTGGCTTGCCCTACGTGGTGGCCAAGGTGAGCACACAATCAGAAAAAAACTATGCTCTGGCACACAGTCACAACTGTTCTCAATAAGCAGCCTTTGGCGTCAAGAGATCAGTGCCCTCAGGATATGGATGGGACAGCACCAGGTTCTGCCATAGTGACTAACTTGACTTTCAACTAGTAAAGACATTAATAAAAGGAGTAACCTTGAGATTCTTCCTGAAGCTGATATTGTGATACTCGCCGCTTCTGAGGTGGCTGTTGGGATCACCAATAGCCAAGGAAACAGTATGTTGAGTCAAAAATTCTAAATCAAAGAGCCATTGATAAAAGAAGCATTAAGTCATCTCTAATTCCCATCCACCATTCACCCTAGAAAGCTCCTCATACAATTTGCTTTTTATGACATACCAACTGGAACTGGAAGTGCCACAAGGCTCAGCTCTAGATTCACTGCTTCCCTGTGTGTGGGTTTGTGTGTAATGTCAGCCCTATCAAAGCCACAGCTTTGTGAACATGTTAAGGGCAGTCTGACTTATTCTCTAGGCACTTTCCTTCTCCCACAGCAATCCCACACAGAAGTTCTTCCTTAATTTCCATTTATCCACTGTGGCTTTTGGCTTTCATGCCTTCAATCTTTCCAGAGACTTCTGGAAATAATGATAAGACTTTAAATATAAGTTGTAAGGTAGGAATAAGTGTTGGTAAACTCCAAATTTAAACTGTACAATAACCAATAGTGACCATTCTAACATGTAGCAATTAATTCCAGTAGTAACTATTTGCTTATTTACCATCAAAAAAGGAAACAGAAGTTATGCAGAAAAAGCAAAAAAAAAAAAACCAAAAAACAAAAAACAAAAAACAGGTAGAGAACACAAAAAAGAGGGTTTCATCATTTATAAAATTTTTGTTGAAGAAATAAGGAATAGAAAAAAGTATCTTAATTGAATTAACTTTTAGAAAGACCAATTCTGAGATCACATATATCTGATATTTTAAGACAAAATTATTCTGTGGGGTTAGGAAAATACCTATTTCTGAATTTTTAACTTTTTTATGTAAACACTAAGACATAACCAAGAAAGCAGGGATCATGTAAACATCATGAGACACACAGGTGTTTAAAATATGAATGAGGTTTTGGAAATTATTGGTTTGTTTTTTTTTTTAGCAAATTCATGTATATTTGAACAGAAACGAACCATGGTTTCAAAACACAGATGCAAAATGTTTTCTTTAGCACATATAAACATTAAGCGGTCGCCCAGTTATTAAAATATCCTCCCAATTACTTATTACATTTTTTTAGGTAAATGATTCAACGTTGTTCCCAAGTTGCCAAATAGGTGACAGTGGAATTCAAGGTGAGTTATCACCAGGTCCCCAAGTCACTGATAGACACACAAGGGTTGTGAGGAACCTCATGTTTCTGTTTCTGTTTCAGAGACCAAGGAATTTCTCTAAAGATTTTCTCTAAAATATTATGATAGGTTCACAGTCCTAACCTGGTTATGTGTGAAATCCCATCTTTAAAATTTTCCTACTTTATTTTTCTACCTATGCAAATGTACTAATTGTCTTAAAAAAAACTTTCACCACTTTTCTTCTGTGGTCATTAAAAAAAAAAAAAAGACAGACAATTCTAAGTGACTTAGGAATCCATAAGCAGATGTGGTTATATGCAGGACCTAGTATACATACATATTTTTCCCAGCTCTGCTCTCTGAGATGGCCCAGAAGCCATGACACCCTAAGCAGTAATGAACATTCTCAGAGTCTAGATCTCGGTTCCTAAATACCATTACCCAATAAAAGGAACCAGGGCTCCTTAAATCCAAGATGAGTCTGGAACATCTTGTGGTGCAAGAGAGTAAGGAAGTCCTAAAATAGGATGGGGAAATGTTGAAAGAGCTCCCAATGGCCACAGCTGGAATAATCTGAGGGGGGCGGAAAACAACTAGTGGTAGTATTAGGTTATAAACTACAGATGAAAAGAAATATCCACAAATTCATTTTGATATAAATAACTGAACAAATTAAAGAGAGTAGAAAAAGAGCAGCCCTTACTTTCAGAAGAATTCCAATTATTTGATGTGGAAGAAATAAGGAAAATAGAAAATCTCCACCAGAAAACCATAGTAGTAGTTGTTGCAAGTAAAATTCCACTGATGGGTGTTAAAATCAGTGGGTGAAAATTTGAGAAAAAATAACATAATATTAGTATAATCTCAAAGCAGCACCCTCAAGATATTTATCTTTCTATCACCAAGGGAAAAATAGGAACTTTGCAGTGAGGAAAGCTAGCAGTTACCGTCTAACCAAGTTACCAAAGTGAAGATCATCAGTTATAAGACATATTGATGTCACATGACATGATAGAGTGAGAAGGGTGCATCACTTCTGTGATATTCTTGCCAAGAGTGTATAACACTGATCTAATTATGAAATACATCAGAAAATCCCAAATTGAGCAACATTCTATGAGATAACTGACCAGTGCGCTTCAACACTGCCAAGGTCAAAAACAAAAACAAACTCACAGATCCAGAGAACAGAACAGATGGGTGATTACCAGAGGGGATGTGGGCTGGGAGTACGCGAAGGGGGTTAATTGTATGGTGACGGACAGTAACTCAACTTTTAATGGTGACTACTTGGAGGTGCATACAGATGTTGAGTTATAATGTACACCTGAAACTTATATATAATGTTCTATACCGATTTTACCTCAATTAAAAAAAAAAAGTGCCAAGTCATAGGGATCAAAGAGAGACTGAGGAACTTTCACAGATTGGAGAATGAAGAGGCATGACAACTAAATGCAATGTGTAGTCCTGAACTGGGGCCTCGAACAGAAAGAGGACAAGAGTGGCAATCCAAATAATGGATGAAAGACATTAATTGGTGAAATCCAAATAATGTCTTAAGTTTAGTCAATTGTATTCCATTGATGTTAATTTCTTAGTTCTGATAATTGATTGTCCCAAGGTTATACAAGATGTTAACATAACTTTCCCTACTCCTTTACAACATTTCTCTAAATCTAAAATTATTTGAAAATAAAAAGTAAAAAAAAAAAAAAAAGAGACATGGGAATTGAACATAAAATGACAAATTAGCGTATTTCACACGAATAAGACGGCTATGTTTTGTGGATCGCCTGCTGTATCAGTAACTTCCTGTAATGGTTTATGATTCTTTACTGGCTTTACTTTCAAAAGCTTTTCGTACAGAGGTCAAAATTTAGATTGCCAAGTTTTTATTACCTTGAATAGAATATTTTGTCAATATCTGTCTAGTGAAGATGGTCATGCTCTGTAAGTACAAATAAACAGACATACTAGCTAGCATTCATTAAGTGCTTACTCTGTGCCAAACACTGTTGTAACTGCTTTGAATGTATTAACTCATTTAATGTGCTCAACAACCCAATGAGGCTCATCCTATTATTATTCCTATTTTTACACGTGAGAAACAATCACTTACCCAAGGTCATTCTGCTTTTCCCATGCTTTTATTGACCACTGGGCTTTGCCTGTAAAGCAGTGTCCGGGCAATCATCCCAGGTCAATCCTGCCTCACATATGAGTGTATAAAAAGAGAAAGACCAGAGGAGAAGAAGCTTCAGGTTAACAGCCTGAAATAGTATTCAGAAGGACATAACATGTATTGAAAATTAAAAAGCCTGGTAATGGGTATTAAAGAGGGCACGTTCTGCATGGAACACTGGGTGTTATACGCAAACAATGAATCATGGAACACTACATCAAAAACTAGTGATGTAATGTATGGTGATTAATGTAACATAATAATAAAAAAAAATTGAAATTACTATAAAAAAAAAGAAAAAGAAAATTAAAAAGCATTCCTCTCTTCTGAAGTTAATGTTTTTGAGGGTTATACTCTCTCTAAAAGTTTTATACCAAAGCCCATCAGATACGTTTTAAGAAGTAAAAAAGATAGAATGTACTATGTGATCAGAGACTAATAAGATAAACCTTAATAGGTCCATGCAAGACATTGATCTTTCATATCCATGTATTTAGATAATTCAAGTGCGTGTTCTTAACTCATTGAATGGTGATGATCTCTGCTATTGAAGAAAACATACTTAAAGAATTTGTAAGATACATGTTGTTTTCTTATTACACCTGAAGTCTATTATGTAAATACAGAGTGCATTTTTTTTGAAACACACATTATTTACTCAATAGATTAAATGTTTAGTGACGAAGCTATTATAGACTACTGGATAAACAGATATTTAGCAATCAAGGTTCTATGGAGACAATTAAAATATAACAAGTGAACAATTTGAATTATAACAAATACAAGTACCAAACCACAGTAAAAGATGTACTTTTGTTTTTTTCAGTAACTCAACGGTTTAATCTTTTGGCTCAAAACACCAACTACATTGGCCTTATCATGAGCCAAATCTTTGGTCACGATTAGTTTTGTGAAACTGCCGACCTCATACTGAGAGCCTGTGAAAGATCCTTTTTTAGCAAAGAACTCCGCTCTTTTACTTTTAAAATTGCCGTCACTTTTTTATTTTCAACAGAAGAATGATTCACATTCTGCTGCCTCCCTTTTGGTTTGTGTATATCCATCCCATAGGTCCTATCTCATACCTCACTCACAGGAGATGCAGAATTGTAGACGGGAAGGAAAGTAACCAACAAATAGTAAAGGTCCACCTTCATGGACACGAGCCTCCGCAATAAACAAACAAAGGAAAGTCATCTATTATTTTAAAATAAATCAGGTGTTTGGTTTTTTTTTAATTGCTGTTACAGAGGCAGCATGGCTTCAATTTAAATAAATAGCTTTTAAGCAAATGGGCAATGTTTCCAAATGTATTTATGAGCATGAACAACACAAACAAAAGATTTCATTTGTATTTTCCCAGTTTTCAGAAATATTCTAGATACAAAACTCAGAATTCGTGTGCCGTGTTTTACCCTGAAAAGAAAATGAGGGTTAAATTAGAAATCCTTGAAAGATAGGATTGATAATGGAAATACCCACAGAAGGCAGCCTGCGATTATTCCACCACTGTAATACAATCTCTTCCAGAATAATTTTTCTTTTTATTATTTCATTAAGTTGTATCTCACTAAAGTTCCTCTTAGGATCTCTCGGCAGCACCAAATTTTTCATTGAGAAAACGATAAATCACTGGCCTAAATTACAATTTAATTATAAACGCCTTTGCCTTCTAATGCTGCCTAGGACCTTTTACCCTGCTACATAATTCTAAAAAATGACCCCTGTCATAATTTCCTTCACTAGAATAATATGGGGAGATCTAATCCTGAATCCTGCTGTCTTATAATTTAATATAAGAGGTAATTATTATTCAAAAGATAATGTTGCAGATATTGAAAATATTCTGAAGTTTGAGTCTAAGAAAAAAAAAAAAGGAAAGTCTTAGGTGTGCGGGAGCTTTCTAACACGGCACCTATCAAGAGAAGCAAGAGGAAAGAAGCACAAGGCTTTTAATGAAAAAAATATTAGAATCTATATACAGGTGGTGTTTTGTATTGTGTGAAATGCATTTATAGCGTCTTCAAACCATGGTCAGAAATGAAATGCCTCATTTCCTAAACCAAGGAAGCAGAGAGAGCAATGTTGCCGTGAGCGACAATTTCAAGTTTTGAGTCTGCTTTTGAGCGGTGGGGGGAATAAAAACCGCACCCTCTCTTCACAGTTGCAAGAGGAGGACCTGGGTGGGAACGCGCTACGAAAACAAGGAAGGAGAATGAGCCAAAGTGGCCAAGTAGAAGGATTCCGAGTTAGGATGTGAGGACATAGCTAAGAGAAGGGGCTTCTTGGGGACATGTTATTGGCAGCCTGGACAGGATATATATATATACACCAGAGGCAACTCTGGCCTTCCCGGGAATGTTTCAAAACTCTGCTGAATGGTAGGGTTTTCTCTCTCTTTCCAGAATTTCACAAACTGGTAAATCAAGAGCAAAGAACAGGTAACTGTAGGTTTGCTGAACCTTCCTCAAAAATCGAACTGCTCTTTAACCCCTAATGGCAGAAAAGTAAATGGCATTCAGTTGGTGCCCCAGAAATCCCACCCACCTGGGCAGGTATCAGCCCCTCCACAGTGTACATCAGGGACACAGAGGAAAAGTCAATTGTGTGGGTGGCACATACCCTGTCATGTGACCTGAAAAGATGGGAGAGGACGGAATTCAGGGACTGGATCCCATAGATGACATCGAGTGGTATTTTAGTGGAAAACTGAATTGAATGCTCTACCACCTTTTCACAAAAGGGTTAGGAAAGAAAAAGGATTTCTATTAAGTTACAAATATCCTTGAGATCATATACCTAAGAGCTTAGTCTGCTGTGCCAAGTAGTAGGAAATAAAGAGGTCCCTCTTTCACCTTGTTCACCCTCCCTCCAAAAAAAAAAAAAAGCCAAGTTATGAATAAATTAACCATCATTAACAATCTAATGACCTGGGTATAATTCTACATAGTAACATTTCCATTACTCCGTGGAGGAGTGGAGGTGGAAGTAGTGAGGGTGAAAAGGGAGGAAGGGCTACAGGCAAACAGAATAAAGAGCAATTCAAATGAAATGATAACTCTTACCTACCAACCTCAGACGAGTCAGCAACCTCCCATACAGCTCAATAAACATCAAACTGAACAGTACACAGACACTGCTTTACTGCCCTTTTGTTTTGTTTTGTTTTGTTTTTGCTTTGGGAGCAGTTCATTTAAGATGTAATAAATTGAAAAGGTGCTTCCCCCCACCCCCAGTACCTCATAAATCTCAGGACAGTACAAATGAGTTATGCCTCATTATGGACAGAAATAAAGGGCCTCCCTAAGCAGAGACATCCTTGGCTACCATTAAAGCAATCATTAAAAATAACAACCCAGCTAAGGTTAAAAAAAAAAAAAAGTCATTCTTTTAAAAGATATATATTAATTAACCAATAACATTAAAACTAGGTTCTGTGGATTCAAATAGGAATTGAAAACCAGAAAGCAAGAGAAAGCAGAAAAATTGATGTGGGGAGGGGAAGAAGGAGGTTTATAGGAGGAAGGTCTATAATTTCCAATAGCAGTAGCAGAGAGAGCCATGAAATGGTATCCATAACGAACAAGTAATAAAGAAGTGTGCAGAGACTGGTAGACTGTGCCTACCTGAATCATTTCACGAGTAAGAAAGATTTAAGAGTCCCAAGAGGTTCAGGGCAGACACTGGACTGGACGTTCCAATAACTAAACAAAAAAAGTACATTAAGGTAGACACACAGGTAGATGGATAGGAAAGCACAGACAGGCAATCTTCAGGTTTAAGATGCACTAAAAATTTTCTACTTCACTGTGGTAAGTTTTCAAAGCACCCAAGGCAGAATGAGTCAGTTAAAAGTAGGGAAATAAAAAGCAAGATGAAATTGAGCATTAGGTGGCCATACCAACAAACCGATGCTAATTCTTATCACTCTCACCTATATTTTAAAGAACTCAATGGAATTAAGATCATTCCACAGAGTGATAAATATCTGTAAGATGTCAGCTGAGACAAGGAAATTTGTCTCCTACTAGCAGTCACAAAGAAATGTCAATTATACAATTTCAGATTATACAATTCCAGAGTAAAAAAGGGACAACTCTTGGCTCTTTGGTCACTTGTGCTACATGAATCCAATATTTAAAAACAAAAACAAAAACAAAAAGGCAACTGTAATTATTCAGTGATGCTCTCCCCAGAGCAGTACCTGTCGGAGGAATTGGAACTCACATCTCCTGAAGAATGAACAATCATTGTTCGCCGTACCACTATTATTCTTCAAAGAATAAACAAGAAATTGTACTTACAGAGTGCTCCCAAACACAGAAGAGGGAAAAAGTAAGATTTAAAGATAAAATAAGGTTGGAAGCCAACCATTTTAAAGTCATTATAACTATACTTTGTGGAAAGAAGGAACCCGTTAGCGCTAATCCCACATGGGTCGTCCACAGAGCATGTACTCCACGTGCCACCCATTGGGTCACGGGCCTCTCTTGACCTACCTTATTATCTACCCTCATCAGAAAGAGGAATCATCACCGTCATTTGTCTCAGTTTTGGTTGTCCCAGAAGCAGACCTTAAAATAAGGATTTAACTGTCAGCAGTTTATTTTAGAAGTGATCCAAGAATTATTGAAAAGGCAGTGAGACGAAGAAAGAAGTAGCCCAAAATAATTTGTCATCAAGCAAGTTACCAACATGAGAAACTGGACCCTAATTCTGCTGGGGAACTCACCGGGTGTAGACGTGCATCTCAGGGCTGTCCCACCTGTGGGGTGAGGGGACATGAGTATTTATTTACCAATTCAGTGGTATGCTGGTAAATCTTTTGCAACAAGTTCTCCAGCAGAAATGGGGGTAGGGTTGAGTGAGCCCTGACTTGTAGCATTTGCCAGTTGTCAAGGTGTCAATACCCCCACCATGGCTGATTTCAAGCTAACAGCATCGTACCATCACACAGACAGCTGGGGAGAGAAGCAGAGCAGACGCCTCTCTACGGTACTGCCAACTTCTAATACAAAAGAGCACGGGGAATCATAAAGTGTAGCAAAATAATTAGGAAGTGAGGGTTGATTACTTTTAATATAATTTACTTCATTGTAAGTGTATGTGATTTAATTTTTAATAACGTCTGTGTTTAATAACCGACTCATAAAATTCCTGAAAATTGAACCATCAGATCGTGCAAGCCAGTATGAGCCACTTCTGACCCACCATTGCACAAATTCCCCTCAGTCATTGTTAGAAGGGTGCGCCCAATGCAGATTTAAATCCCTGTGACTTCCAGTCTGGGGGTGTGAGCAGCAAAGTGGACCCCAGAGGCCAAAGAAGATGTTAGCAGTTGAACATGGAACCATATTCTTCACTGAGTTGTCCTGCCTTATGATTTAAAACTGACTACGTCCAAAATAATTTTATTCACTCTCCTCCTCCTGCCATTCCTATTTTTGTTGAGGAACTGCTCTTCTAGAAAACCTGCCTCAAACCCCCAACTTCCAACTCTCTCTTAAATCAATGTCCAGTCAGCCCCCAGAAAGGTCCCTCTCAACTCTTGGCCAAAGTTCCTTTGACTATGTAGTTGTTTTGGTCCAGACCTGTGTTATATCTCATAGAGACTCTTCCCAATGCCTCCTAAGTAGAGTCACGGCTTCCAGTCTTTTCTGGCTCCAAACCACCTTGAAATCACTTGTGGAGTCATCTTTCCTATACGCCTTGAAGAGGGTTACAATGGTTACCAAGGAGAGACCTTGAACAAGCATTCCTGTTCCTCTGGTTTAGCCAATCTCCCTTTACAATCCTATTCCACCTAGGCTCCTTCATGCTCTGGAAGACCCGAAAAACCAAATGGCTTGCTTGGCCCCATCACAATGCCTGGAGTTTTTCTGCCTTTGTGCCTTTGCCTAAACTGTTTTATTCATGAGAAACATGGTTCTCCATTCTTCAAAAGCTATCTCATAGACCAGCTTTTCCATGTACCATCTCCTGCTCCCCAATCTCCAACCCAGAATCTCTCCCCTTTTCAAAGATCATAACATGCTCTCATACCACCTTTACGGTGTTTATTCTGACTGGCATTTTAGTAACTTGTCTTCTGCTCATCTTACCTCACTAATTTCTGTCTCCCCTGGAGCACCTAGCACAGTGTATTGTATGCAGTAAGGAGTTCAATATTTGTTGAATTAATAGATTGCATCCATTTCAATCCAAATAAACTGGATAAGACTGAATTGGGAGTTAAAACCTAATTCAACAGCCAATATATTTTATTATACAGTACACTGTGTATTCAATTAAAGATTTTTTTTAATTTTTAATTCGACTCATTTGAAATGTCAAGCTGATTTTTAAAAACCCCTTTCTGCCCAACTTTGCTAGTATTTGCTTTTCTCTCGTGATTTAAGCTGCAACCACTCCACCAGGAGTGACCCCTTTGCTTGGAGACAATGGACACATGCCTACCCCATACTTGGGAAAGATGATGGTGAATTTACTTAGAAAAAGGCCCATGGAATATATATCAACATGAAGATTTTTTTTTTAAAGATTTTATTTATTTGACATAGAGAGACACAGTTAGAGAAGGAACACAAGCAGGGGCAGAGGGAGAGGGAGAAGCAGGCTTCCTGCTGAGCAGGGAGCCCTGTGTGGGGCTTGATCCCAGGACCCTGGGATCATGACCTGAGCTGAAGGCAGATGCTTAATGTCTGAGCCACCCAGGCGCCCCTCAACATGAAGATATTTTTAAAATAAAAGGAGGAATGAATAAAAGCAAGTTGTAGATACATACGCCATAATAACATTTATGTAAAGTTTAAAAACAGGCAAAAACAAAACTATATGCCATTTATGGTCACCCACATGTGAGCCAAAAAAAAAAAAAATACAAAGGCCAGGAGACTGGTTAATTCTTGGGGGCAGGGAACCGGGAGAAAAAGAAAGGAGATGAAGGGGAGGCACATACAAGGGTATCAAACGGACTCGGGACATTTTATATGTTGGAAAAATTGGTCTAAAACAAATAGGAAGAATGTTCAGATTTGACAATGCTGGGTGGATACGACAGATATTAATCCCTATACTTTTTTTTTGTACAATTGAAATATTTCATAATTTGAAAAAGAAATGAATTTACTTGTATTGGAAGAGTTCCCAAATAAGATCTATAACTTAAGGAACACATGAACAGCATAGGACAAAACACATGAAAAATAAAGTGACTGCATAAGCCATGTCTCACTTTTATCAATGCTCTTTGGTCTTTTCATCTAAATTGATTACAATCATCTATTTTTGGCTCATTATTCAATTTTGGCTTTAACTAAGTCACTCACTCTGGACAGAGAATATGCCGCTGATTTCAAGCAACAAAACCCTGATGAATTGGAAGGTTAACACCACAAACCCCAAATAATGCCAACGTGCCACAGCTTCATTAAAGGAAATCTATTACTCCAGCAACAATTACGGAGCGGGGTGGGGGGGCGGGTGCAGGAAGTAAAAGAAAGATTTCTCATGGATTCTTTCTGGAGCACGGTCTTATCCCAACAATGTTCTAATTCATCTCCTCTAGGTAGTAAAATTACTGCAAATCAAATACTGCAAATCAAAACTGCCACCATATACTATTCCCTTAGTAAAACAATAGCACCTCCCTCTGCGGGGTTGGTTTTAGGATTAAAAGAGTTAATACATTAAGGACTGAGATCAGAGTGCACGGTTCATGCTGCTATTATTAATTATCTGTAAAATGGTAATGACAACGTGATCACTTTAAATGAGACTTATGCCCAAAGTCCATAACAGAAGCTGATTCTCATCCCCAAATCTATCTTCTGAGATTTCTGATCTTTCACGCACATAACTCCAATAATTGCCCAAACCAAAGCCCAATCGTCAACTAGTGTCCAGCACGGAAGTAGGAGAAAGGTTGCAAACAGCTCAGATTTTACTTCCTCCCCTAAAATGAAAGAAAACTAGGCCACCGTCGTGGTGAGTTGAGGCCTCTGGACCCATAAGGATTGTAAAAAAAAGAGCCACCACCGTGTCTCCCTACACTGACGATGGCGGTTTCTAGAGAGATGCGGGCAGGTCTGCCTCTTGTCCTCTGCCTGCCACAGACCCCAGCCCGCTCCGTCCTGCTCCAGCAACTGGGCATCAAACAAGAGTAATTGACAGCTTCTCTCCTCCAGCTTCCCCTCTGAGCAGGCAGTTTCCCCAGGAGCCGCCTCGTACAACCTCAAACACTTTATTACTGGTCAATTTGGGTTTCCTGCCCACTTTAAGTGGCATTGCTGAGGGTCTGCAACTCTCTCCAGCCCTCATTGATCAATATTAACAGTCACTTTCACAGCATCTCCCTGCTACTCAGCGAGGCCGGGGCCGGCTGTAAATTACCACACAGCCTGGTCATTATACCCAAAGAAATGCTGTAATTCAAAAAGTTAGGGCTAATTGTGAAAATCACTTCTATCACACTTTTCGGGACCCGAATCAGAGGAGGCGAGAGAACTCAGAGCCCGTCCGTTTGGGGTTTGTTTGTTTAACCAGAGTGTTTAACTATATATACCCCTAAAGATGCTCTTTCTCTCTGGTGTTTATGTATGTGGGCCCAACTATCAAATACCCACACAAAGATTAACCTTCAGCTCTCCCGAGGTGGGGGGGTGCGGGAGCGGGGGAAATCCTATAAAGGTTAAATCTTAGGTTTATAGTCAATGCATTACAGGCATTAAAAAGAACGAAGTCAGGATTCAACAATTGTTAGGTGAGACTCACATAGTAATATTTGTTTACGAGGTAAAATTTAACAAGAAACAAACAGCAAGTGTTGTTTATAAGCAAATGTAGCCATTTAAAGGCATAGAGAGGCTTTGTAAATGCAAATCTCCGAACCTGGCAAAGAACCGAATGGAAATTCCCTGCCGCGGGCGGCTGACTGGCAAGTTGAAGGTGACGGAGGGAAAAGGCCACCGGGAAGCGGCCTTCTGAAGTTGGGGGCGGGGGGAGGTGCAGAGATACACTGTGGAGGATTACTGGGGGCACACCGCTGAGCTGGGGAAAGACTGAGCCAGAAACCACACAGTGGGCTTGATTTGGAAGCAAGACTAACATGTGAGTACAGCAGAGAGAGCGAGGAGAGAGAGAAAACAAGAGGCTGACGGAAAGATACAGTTATTTTCAGACCCAAGAGGGTCCTTCTCCTCCAAAGATGGATTAGGCGTGTCACCTAGAACCACCTCAGCCAGGTTGTTTTCCCGTTGCCTTCAAAGTTCTGGCACGGAAGGCTCAGGAGAGAGCCCTCACTTTGGCTGGAAGGAAGAAATAACAACAAATCTATAGCGGGGCTCTCTCCCGCGGCTGCCAGGGCTCAGGGACATCCCCTGTGGCCCGAGTCCTGGCCACAAAACTCCGGGAAGCCCTGCGCTCCAACAGCACAGGGAGGGAGGAGAAGGGGAGGAGAGAGAGAGCGGGAACCTGCCAAGCACTTAAAATAATCAAGTTATTGAAAAAACAATCATTCTGCTTACTCTCTATACGCTAGGCTCATGGGGACGTTGTAGAATGGTCAGGACTGGTCCTAAAACACCCATAGCTCATCCCGGGCCTCAATTTACGTGTGCTTTGTCACCACCAAGTTTGAGGGGTTGAGCTCAACTGACCTGGCAGGGTTTTAAAACCAGGGGCCTGTGCCTGCCCCGAGGCACTTGGGGCTGCTCCTCAGTCACCTGCTAGGCCTCCTGCTTGCAAGCTCAGGCTGCCCCACTCACCCAGGGGTCAAAGGCTACCCTTCGCTGGGCCTTCTCCTCAGTGAGCCATCAGAAAGCATCTTACCTAAACACCAGACCTGTTGAGATCTCCTGCGCCCTTCCCCAGCCCCCTGCCCAGATTGCAGCCGGAATTCACCATTCCTGGGCTCAACCTTCTACTCGCCCTGTGTAGGTAGCACAAGCCCCGTTTGACTCTTGGTAGCAGGGAAGACGCCCACCTCTCTCTCACCAGCCCCTCAGCAGCCAGCTGGCCCATTGCAGCATGGGAATCCAGTGGCCAGCAGGGGACAGCTGGGTGCTGGTGGCCAGCCTGCTGCCCTCAGGGACCTGCCCTCCGGAGCACGTTCACCTCACAGAACAGAAGGTCACGAGGTCAGGGCTGAGAATCAGAGTCCATGCACTCCAACTTGGCTTCGTCTCCCCCAGGTGTTTTCTCCCCTTTGTCTTCACCACAAGAGAAGGAGAAGTACTCTTGGAGGCTCAGAAGACAAAACATAAAGGACACCCGCATTCGCAGCCCAGCACTGGCCAGTGGCTTTCCTCCATGAGGAGGAGGTGAGGGGCCGAGGGCACCGACTCCAGGGGCTGGTGCCCAGGAAAGGGGGAGGGCTGGCTGGCTGCCTGTGGGGGGTGGGGGTGGGGGGCTCTGTGGTGGTTCACAGTCTGGACTTGGCTCCAGTGCGTGGACTGGCCCACCAGCCTGGTGATCAGCCTCACTGATCTCCCGGCTCCAGGACCCAGAGGGGAATTAGACACCAGCCGCCCCACGCTCTCTTTTGTTTAGGAAAAAGGAGAGAAAGAGACAGAGTGAAAAATAAAATCCTCAATCGTTTAGTACAAGTCATTTTACATGCTGGGATAATGAAGTATAAAAATGCCTTCAAAGAACTGATTTCCTACTTTTAACTCACTGCCAGCCAAGCTCTTTGTGAGGCCTCTCCGGAACATGCATTCCTGTCCCACTCAAACAAAAGAGCTGCGAATTCATTAAACTATTTAATTATGCCTTTTTATTTTTCTCCATTAGCAAGTCCTACCAGCACAAAGTAAATAAAGCCACCGTGGTCTTTCCCCAGCAGACACACTGACTGTTTTTATTCTTTATTCAGTTTACAATATAAAGGGCTACTTTTCCCCCTCCTCCTATTCTTGGCGAGTTTCCTAGTACAAACCCTGCAAAGAGAAGCACCCAACTGCACATGCAATGCATGAAGCTGGCGCGGGAGCATTCAGCATTGCAAGCACATACCCTAGACAGCTTTCAAAGTACCCGCAGCCAAAGGCAGCCAAACAGCACTTTACAGCCGGGCGCGGAAAAGATATTAGCTTTTTTTTTTTTATACTCTAGTAAATTTGCTTTTTACATCTATTTCTTTTCAGAAGGGCTTGTTATTGAGCTCACTGTCCACAAATTCCATTGATCTCCGGCTGTGACTCAATCCATACGCTCACGCTTTGACACCAGCACAGAGAGCGAGCGATACAAATCCTGTTCAGGCTACAAACTTATTGATTTTATAGATTTCCCCCAAAGTTGTGATAATGATATATCATTGTTAAATTTGGTAGAACAAACTGCTTTCCCAATCTGTCAATGCGAGCATGAAAACCAATTCACAGCCTTGTTTAGAAGGCTTTCCCATCAGAAGAGTCAGAACAGCCAAAGGCGGCAGGCCGCCACCGGTACCCGGCGGCTGGCACCAGCTTGATGGACGATTCCTTCCTCGCCGCCCTTTGCCGACCCGCAGCGCACTAGGCTGCCAGACTTGTACTTACCGGCTACAATTATCCACAGTGAGTCCTCCCCGGGACGCTCAGTATTAATTATTAACAACTGGGGAGCATGCTGCTTGGGTGACCCACATCAGTAGGTTTTCAAAGACAATTTTGGTAATTTTAATATACTATTCAGATGCAGTTGGATCCATTAGGATCCCGGGATTATTGACTTTAATAGGTCAATTTTTTTTCCTGTATTTGCTCCCTCCCGCCCCCCAGCTTTGGGAGTCCAGGCAGCTGCTTCCAGCAGGGGGCAAGCCTCAGACAAGGTTTCCGTTTGAAAGGATACGCTTTTGCTCCCAGCGTGTGATGGGTCAAGGGACTCCCCTTGTCCAGCGCTCAACTCATTTCTACCAACCTGGTAGAATTCCATTAGCCTTACTCCTTCCTCGGGTATTTGTGACTGTGTTTCTTAAATGATGTCCCCAAGTGTCCAGGCATCCAAGTGCCCTCTAAATCATCCCGCCGACTCCCCTTCTATTCATGCATTCAAATTCTTTACCACATGGAGACAGCTGCCTAACTCGTCTCAACACGTATGTTATATTCTATTCCCAACTTCTCAACCAACTGGAATATGTTTTCAACAATGACTGGGCTCTTTCCTTGGGCCATGATGATAGCGATGATTTTTGATGCTTTCCAGTGTGTCCACTTGTCCTATTCTACAACTATTTAACTATTCTAAGACTATATATACATAACTATTTCTAAAACTTTAGTATCTGTGCAATCTTTTCTCCCCTTACCTCACCATCTGCCCTTTCCTGCTTTTTTACTTTTTTTACTAGAGGATTCACACAGACTCTCACCTACTAACCCATGATTTGTCTACCCACTAATTTAAACAGATGAGTCTAACAAAATAATGGGAAACTCTGCCCATGTCACCTCCTCAGATAAAATCCGAGTCTCTGTTTCTCTCTCTCTCTCCTTTCGCTTTTTAACGATGCCTTCTGTTTCTCTGCTGCCTCCCTCCCACCACCAAAAATGCAACTCCCTCTTTTTCGAGGGTAGAGCGTCAATCCCCAATCTACCTATTGACTTAAACTGGATGCCATGGGAAACGTGGTTTTTGTCAGATCATTGGTACTCAGCTAAAATTCCAACAACTTGACTCTCCACAGTTTCATTTCCCCAGATGTATGTGCTCAATTCCAACATGGGCTGAATTCTAAACTTCTTCGACGCTCATGAATGGCGTCCAAGACCAAATACAATCAAGCGTACTGGCATCATATGATCGTGGACAGACCAGCTTGGTCTTCCCATTCAAGTATACCCAGGCCTGACCTTGCTTATCTTCCTTAATGCTAATAATGATTTATATCCTTATATAACTTTCATGTTGGCAATGGATTTTCATACGACTTCCTCAACAATGTATAAAAGAGCTTTAGCAGGTATCACCTTCCCCATTTTATAGACGAAGACATAAAGGCTGAAACATAGTACAGATTGAGTTAGTAAGGAGCATAGCCAATCCTTACACCTAGGCTCTGAATCCAGTGATCTTTACAATAAAGAATCACCTTTGTAAAAATGGCTCTCTTTTCCTTCTGCAATTCAACAGAGTAGGGTGGGTTGAGCTGGAAAGGTGTCATAATCTTACAGAAAAAATAGTCACTAAAGGAACTTGTGATATATTATCTTTTTTCAAAGATCACTAAGATAAGAGCTTTGGAATGTAAAGAAAATTTTGAAATAGCCTAAGTATACAAGGGTATTTACAGTCATTGATATAGTATGGAATTCTGAAAACCCTTGCAATAGCCTCCAAAAAAAGCACCAAAATGGTAAATCCTCAGCCCAGAAACCAACAGTTAAATAGGCTGGCTATTCTCCTTAACCTACCCATTGCAACTTCCAAAGGACTGACTGGGGTAACTTGACTCAAGCTCTCCCATCCTGGAAGGACAGATGGAAGGATATACCTTTTAAGAGAAGTGTACAATTAAAATTTTATAAGGTCCCCCTCCCCCAGAATTCTTACTCTGAACACACACACACACACACACACACACACACACACACACACAGATCAAATCACCCTCCTGTTCATAATTGCACTGGTCCAAGTGTGCGAAGCCTTCACACAGAATGATGGCTTCCCCTGTCTCCTGCATTTGTTCGGCTCCTTTGGGAGGAGCAATTTACAGAAAGCATTATTGATTTTTGCCATAATAGGTACAGAGATGCCTCACCGTCCCTACTCAGCTGGCTCACTCCCCGCATCACAACTGTCAGGCCAGTTTGTGAAGCCCCGTCATTATTTTTTTTCAAGTAAATCCATCACAAGGCTGGGGTGGGGGGAGGTGAAGGAAGTGATGAAAATAAAATTATTTTCACCTTGCCATACGAAAGAATGTTCATGTCCTTCGTTGGAAATGAGTGCAAGCACCAAAGACTGACAGAAAAATAAAAGAAGGGAAAGGAAATTTGCAGTATCTCAGAAACAAAACCAGATGAAAGACCCGGAGATCTGGTTGGGAATTATCTGAGATATCTCTAATGCAGTTACACCTGGCCTCCAGCTCACTGTCATTCCTCCTCAGGGAGCAAAAGCACCTGCAGACCTGGTCCTTAGCATGGAATAAAGGGAAAAGGGACAAATCTTTGTTTGTTTATTTATTTTTCTACATTTCCATCAAGGGATGGAATCTGCCTTTAAATGCTTTTCTCATAGGCCAACCCCCCCTTTACCAGAGACCACCAGTTCCCATTCTACTTCATTCCTTTGTGCCAGAGGGTTCCTGATCTATACTCCTGCCAACTCACTCTTCACCAGAGGTGACCGCCATTTGGCTACTGATCAGCATGTGAATGTAAACGCTCCTGACTTCAAATATTTCTTAAAATGAGAAACAGCCTCTTAGAAATTGCATGGAAAACAAACAGAGGGGGTAAAAAAACACACTAAATGCTTTAGTGACGCCCAAACAAGCCTTTTGATATTCATGTCCTGCCTCGATTGGTCAGTGGTGCGCTCATTTTCGATCTTCCCGCAGGCTTCTAGGCTCACTGCTGGAAGGTTGGAGCTTATCATCCTCTATCCCTTCATTTGCGCCCACCCCCCCACACCTGCCTCCAGTTCCTAAACACAGCCTTGTTTGAGGCTCAGAAGATTTAATCCAAGAATTGGCTCTGGATCTCATTCCCAGTTCCTCAGTTCATTAGCCATGAAAAGTGATAGCCGCTTAAGATTTTTATGAGACCTTGTTCCAAAGGCGGACCACAGCAAACTGCACAATTACACAGCACTTGGCATACAGGCCGCCCCCCTCTGGCTCAGACCTAAGGAGCTCAGCGGCCATCAAACTGCAGAATGAAAAGTGGCCTGTTTGCTCTTGGTAAAAAGCGAGGATTTGGCGACGTTTTGTTCCAAGCGGTGCCTTCTTGAAAGGACACACTTATTCTGATATAAATTTGACACCTACCATGTCATCCTTTCTCCACTGCCCCCAGCCCTCAACCTCTCCTTCCTCCACCTACAAGAACCAGCCCTTCAAAGCACACAAGTCCCTCCCTCCCTCTCTCACCACTCCTGCTTGGCGGGAACATTCACAAATACTCATGTTTAGAGGGACTGAGGTCTAGCTGCAATGGGCAGGCCTGGAATCCACTGGACCCCTGACCTTCAGTGGCTAGATCAGGAGCTGAATTGTGTTTAAAGCAAAAACCAGCCCTCCTATATCAGACCACATGGAAAACACACTGAAATCGGGGAAAAGAATGGGAGTAGTCCTATAAAACCTGTAATTCTGATTGCAACTGCCCAATTCTTTGTCACCCTGACATCACAAGCTCAACGACAACATGGCAGCACATGCCAGCTTCAAAAATCCTTGTGTACCAAGAAGCAGAAACAAGAACATTGGTGATTGTGAACTATGATTTTTAACTGTATTTCAATCTGAGGGATGCTATTCAAGCTCTCATATCTATCCCATCCAGAGGAAGATTAATGGTGAGGCCCTGGGAGAGACCATGGTGAAGGTCATTTGTTTTTGCAAAATTTGTGGAAGTGAGGTACGCTAGGCTATCACTTAAGGCTGCTGTCTCTTCACGTTGGCTCTGGTACCCTTCCATTCATGTCAAATGGCACCCCAATGGTCACCAGCATTTTGGGAATCTGGTTATGCTTAAGTTTGGCTTTAGAGAAATACATTTATGTGAGGTTTGTATGCACGTCCATGAACACCGAAGTCATTGCTAGCCAACTCAATGTAGGAAAATTCCAGAAACACCCTGTTCCCAAAATAGTAACTGATGCTCCAGGCAGAGAGACTCATAACTACACAAGGAAAGATTGGATGATAATGTGCTACGGTCTTGTGTGAAACAGACACTACTGGGCTAAGCATATTATAAACACGATTTCAGTTAATTCTTAGAACAACAGATGTTTTCTGTTTACGTCACTTCTGTTTCCCCAATGCCTAGAAAAGGACCTGGTACGTACATAGCTGTGTAATAAATATTTATGAAATTGATGAATAACCCATAGAATAATGGGCAAGGACACTAAAATAAGGTCCCGAAGAAGAAATACAATGGGCCAATAAATACTAGCAACCAATGAAATGGAAAATACAACAAAAGTATTTTTCTGTCTAACACACTGGCAAAGTTTCATGTGTTTCACTTTTTTATGACAATCTGTTTTAGTGTGGAAAAGCGTTGCAGACAAAGGTTGCATGGTTGTAAACTGGTACTGTCTTTTTGGGTGGCAATCTGGCCATATGGATAAACACCCTTAAAATATTCATACCCCCTGACCACAATTTTCAATGTTTGGAAATTGATTCTAAGGATTGGAGAATTACAGATAGATGTTGTATATGAAGATTTTTATCATAATGTTATTCAAAAGGGAGAAGAAATAATATGTAATCCAAGTGTCCATTTCAGTGGTTAAATGTTAAATGGTGACATAAAATTTGGTCGATTCATGTACTAAACTGTTACGTAGCCATTTAAAATCATGGTTTTAAAGGAGCATTTAATGAAAGAAAAATACACTAGTTATGTTGAGTTAAACAAAACAAATTGTATGGCATGATCTCAATTTTGTACAATTCTATAATGTCTATAAGACTGTATCTCTGCCCTGAAAAAAGTCAAGGAGACTACCCATAGAATATAAAGAGTAGTTATCTCTATGTGATGGAATTATAGGTAATTTTGTGTTTTTTCCCCCATACTTTTCCCTCTTTTCTAAAAGAAGCCATTTCTTTCTAGAAATATTTATTGATAATTTTTAATATTGTAAAAAATGTGAAAACATATAGGAAATCTAAGGTATGGGGTCTATTTTTATTCCGATTATTCAGAGAAGAAGAGATAATTTATCTACTGTCCTTCCAAGTTAGTATCTTTAACTTTCTCATTCATTCTTTGGTAACAGTGTGACAACTAGGAGTCACCTGTAGTCCACAGACATGTTTTGTTTGTATCTTTAAGATATGAATTTGAAAACTTTGGGGCAGGGTCTATCTTTCACAGTTTGCCACAGTCCTCAGTCCTCCATATGATCTTACATAATCCTGTATCAATTCCCAGTCTCAGATTCGCTGACCTCTAACACATTTACCTATTTCAGTGAACTAAGTTTGCTACAAACAGAAACCCATACTGGAATAGGAAGTGCCCATTAGCCTTCTTCCTAATTTATGCATCCACCTGCACACTATTTACCCCTCACCTATATATACTCCTGGCTGCACTGCAATCAGAGCTTTACAGAAGTACTAGAAAGGTTTCCTCGTGCTTTGTAAGCAGCATGGTAAACATAGTGTCTTAGTCAGTTTGGGCTGCTGTAACAAAGTGCCATAGATTGGGTAGCTTATAAACAAGAGAAATTTATTTCTCACAGTTCTAGAGGTTGGAAGTCCAAGGTCAAAGTGCCACCACAGTTAGGTTCTGGTGAGAGCTCTCTTCCTGGTTATAGACTGCCTACTTCTCCTTGTATCCTCACATGGCAGATAGGACAGAGAAAGCAAGCTTTCTCTTGATTCTTATAAGGGCACTAATTCCATTCCTGAGGGGTCCACTCCTATGACATCATCTAATCCTAACTACCTCCCAAAGGTCCTCCCTCCTAATAGATCTTGGGGGGTAGGACTTCGGCATATGAATTTTGGGGGATATAGTATTCAGTACATAATACATAGTTCATGGTTGTTGCTATTTATTGAATGCCTAGAATGTGCCAGAAAACATGCTAAGTATTTATAAGCATCTTTAATCCTTTTCTAGGATAACAATCCTAGAAAGCTATTTTTATTTCCGTTGTATAAATGGTCAAACAAACACAAAAGGATTACATAATTTAAATGAACAAATATTTATTGAGCATGTGCCAGGCCCAGGGCCAAGGTCTATGGTGCCAAAGCCTAGTTCTTTCCTCTGCACCACACTGCTCTCTGTCACGAAGTTTCCTCTATTTTATGCCCCCTCTCCTCTTCCAATAAGGGTACCCCTGTTCAAAGGCTGGCTTAATAAACTACTTTTCAAGTTTAATTTATTTATTTATTGTAATTCTTAACTCATAATTCTGGAGCAATCTTAACTAATAAGAATGACAGGGGAATTGGATTTGGATTAGGGATAAATGTGGGATTCATAGTCTCTTTCGTACAACAGTGCCGAAACATAGACATATCACCTTTTGTTGTCCTCCTTGTTTTTCTAGCTGCTAACTACATGAAGGAACTGAGAATGGGAATGCAATGATCAAAGAAGGCAATTTTACCATTAATATAATACAGAAAATAGTCACTGAAAAAAGACAGCCTAGAAATCATAAAGACAATGCCTTAATCAGGAATCAAGGCTGCTTTCATAAACGCATCTGGGTACCTGGGCACAGAGCAGGTGTCCCCAAAGCAAAAATAATAACAGGTAGCCTTCTAACTTCTTCTGGAACATAGTTCCCTTTCAAGCCTCACCTGGACAAGGTGTTCAAACTGTTCCTCCTAGGGCTTTATTTCTTCAGTGTCCTGAAGGTGTGTGCAAAGAGATGTTCTTTGGTTCTCCTGCTATAGACCCAGTCTGTATGAGAACAGTATCTTGATTCTGAAAACTGTGCATGACCTATGGAAATTATTAGTCAGTGTGAATAATGCCACTAGTAAATTACCCAGTTTCGATGGTTCTTTCATTCATTCTCCCACTCAGTAACTATTAAGCACTTCCCATATGCATAGGGCTCAAGCAGATACTGAGCCTAGAGTTGTTAAGAAAATAGCAAGGTCCCTGCCCTGATGGAACTTACAAGCTGACTGAGCAACAGACAATAACAAGCATTTGCATTTTGCTCAGAGATAATGATTCAGAGAAGCCAAGGAGGATGATGTCAAACTCACATGGTTGACACTGTCCTGGAGCATTGCTTGTTCAGACTTGTGAAAAATGTAGAGTGAATTACAAAAATTCCAACCATCAGAATTCAATTTCAAGCTATCTGGGACACCAACACTATTTTCCCAAAAATAACCTTGATTTTATGAACCAAGAAATCCTCTCACACTTGGTTCTGATTCTTAGGCAGCAAAATTAAACTTCTTTCAAAAGCAGGAGTTCTTTTCTCTCATCTCCCGTTTAGACAAGATAGTTCAAAGTGCTGTAGACAGAGTACTCCATGAAATACAACAGCATGAAAATTAGATATGCCCAAATCTCCAGAAAAGTGTATTTTTTTTCCTAAGGAAGAACTAAATTATAAAGGTAAGCCATGTGGTGAGAAGATTCTGAATGGGGACATAAACCATGACACATTTAATGAAATTGCCTCCAATAACCTAGGTAAGAAGGGCTCACAAGGAAGATTTACAACATTTCTGTACAAACTGGATCTAACACAAAAAGATTCTAAATGTCTCTGGAAAGGGTACATTCTATAATTATTTTAAGTCTATTTAAATAATATGAGAAAATGCATCCAGATATTAAGAGCGCTAGGCATTGCCCATCTCTTTCCAAGCAGAATGGTTGCATCATATGGTCCTTGCTTTTCCAAATGTCTCAGTATCAAACTCATCAGTACTCAAGTGGCTTCCTGATGCATGTGTAATCTTAAAGGCAAATGCTGAGGTCAGATGAAATGGTGCAAACGTTCTCCCTTCCATTGATAAGACCAGCACTTGTCATCCATTTTACCAAAGTGGCTCAATGTTGCTTCGGACCAATTATATAACACCCACTCTAAGAAACATAGCCCAACCTGGCCAGAGAATTTATCTTTCACTGTTGATTCCCTAACGAATTCATGTATGGTTTAGAGTAGACACAGATAAACTGAACTTGTATTAATGTGTGAGGAGTTTACTAAAGATCTAGGGAAGTATGAAAAGAAGAATAAGCAAAATAAGATATTCAGAAGTTGCGTTCTACAGCAACAATGATATTCATTCAGATGTTCTTTGGGAAATTCAAAATGAGAAATACTATTAATATACAACCATAAACACTAAATTGTGCCACAAAATATCATGCTACTCAGCCATTAAAAAGTGTATTGAAGATTACTAAGTAAAGAAATATGTTCACAATGTATTGTTGAAGTGAAAACACAGCACAGAAGGCAGGATCCCAAATAAATACACAATCAGAAAAAAGATGAGAAGGATACACACCAGAACATTTAAAGTAGCATCACACAGAAGCAGAACTGGGGCAGTTGTTAGTTTCTTCTTTTTGCTTGTATAATTTTTATAATTAAAAAAAAAAAAAAACATATTTCTCCCATGTGTACTTTAAATAATTACAGACCCAGTTATTAATCCAATGAGCTATACAACTTGTGAAATGATGTTTTCAAACATTGGATAAACCCGCTGAATTCCATGATCTTTAATGTTCCTCCAACTCTAATGAGTGAAGACAGCAAGGGCAAGGAAGGGCACAGGAAGGGCAAGGAAGATGACAAAACCCTAGAATACCCTAATGGTGTAAGTAGTTCAAGGAAACAATCTATACTCGTATCAATAGGCGGCACAGCTTTGGCAATGGTCCGTAGATCATCCCTGGTCTTTGATGAGATATTCACTAGAAAATTAGAAATGAATGGATAATTGGGAGATTTTTCCATAAAACTGAAGTTATTCATATTAAAGTCTGTCCTTAAGTCTCAGATGGTCTCCTTCCTACTCTTTTTTGGGGAGGGAAGGGGATTATTAAATATCCATTCTTTTAGGAAACATGTTGGTGATAGTAAATAGTAACCTTTCATACCCTTACATAACAATATAAAAGGCCAACAACTCCTGTGGCAGCTTCCAGTTCTTCAAATCATTTTTACTAGTCCTGGTAATTGAAATTTGGGGATTGCTTACCTATAAATGGTGCATTTCTATTTATACATATTTTGTTCCAACAAGATTTGCAAATCTATGGTCCTCAGGCAGAATATACCCTGTGGATGAACTGTGTTTGCTAACAATTGAGAAATTTCTCATAAATACCCTTTCACTGGGTTCAGATCCCCAAAGGGAACAAGCTATAGTTGAAGACCCACTGTTCTTTTGGTGGGGCTCGGGGTTTTCCAGTCTGACACAGTGGGCTGTCTGGCCGATTTCAGCCATTTTTGCTACCTGCCAGGTGTCTGTTACTCTAGGAAACACACTTCCAGCCAGTTTTTAGGAAAGAAGTTTAGGGGATGAGGGAAGCCATGTTCTGTTCAGTGAGATCAGAGAGAAACTAGCCCCACTTCTTCTACTTAGCCACTTCCGGGATTTGGGTCCAAGTGCTTGGTTGGCATCAGTGATAAAAGTTCTAGCAGTAGCCTTTCAGCTGTTGCCAGTAGCCAGGGCTGGAAGGCACACCAAATACAAAGAAAAACCCTCAACCGTTCCTCACATCCCTTCCTCCACCCCACACCCCGTGCCCCCTTGGGGGACGGCTCCTTTAAATACTTTCTTGCCTTGGCTTTCTCCTTCAGAATCACTCATACCATAAAAATAAAGCAAGAAAACACCAAGAATTTTAAACACCTCAGTCTGTAATGGGATTAGAGCATCTGTAAGGTGTAAAAAATGATTTCATTGTTTCCTATAAACTGGCTCCTTCCTCACCAGAAAGGGCCTCAGTCAAGATGTAGAAAGCAACTTTTAAAACAGCGTGTATTAAATCTGACAAACATCTGGTCAATCAAATTTACAGCAATACATAGGGTCTAATAAAGGTTTATTTCTTCTTGAAGAACAAATTTAAAGATTTTTTAAAAGCTTTTATATATAAAAAGAAAACTAGACCTGCATTTCTTGGCCCAGCCTGATTTGAAATGCTCTGTGCTTTGCCAAACCCCAGCCACAAAGGGTTCTGTTTTCTCGAGGCAGCAGCAAAAGAGAAATGTGCTCAAGCTGCAGGCCTGAATCACCCTGCCAAAGGGAAAGCACCCAGGATGGCCCAGGAGGTGCTAAGATTTGGAGCTGACTATGGTCCCCACTGGATAAAGGCCACCGTGGTAATAGGGATTCCCAAGGAAGCAGAGATCTTCTTCCTATTAGCACCATTTCTTGCTACCTCCCTCCATGTGTGCGTGTGTGTGTGTGTGTGTGTGTGCACATGCGCATGTGCACATGCACTTGCACACTCATGCGTGTGCAGTGAGAGTAGAGGATCAAGGAATGGGGTTGAGTATAGACCGCTTAGGGTCAGGGGTAAGAGAAGGAACTAGAGAAGCACTGAGTCTCTCCGTTTACTCCCTGCTCTAATTCTCTCAAATCAGCAGCTATTAGGAACGAGATTAAGGACGCGATTTAAGGTACTTGGAAGTAGGGACAAACACTGGTGCTGAGAATGAAACCGGAGCTCCTCCTTCAAACCATGAGTGATTCAAGCTACAGACTTGGACATGCTCATGGTCACATACCATTATGCACCTGACACACACTTGCACCATATGCTCACCAACAGCGTTCTAGAAACCCCATTAGCCATAGCATAAGGGGGCGATATTTTGGGAATGTTTTCCTTTAAGTGGATTTCCTCACCATCCATTAAATAAGTGGGTTTCATTGTTTCAAGGGAAGGGTGGATAGGTAAAAACTCCCCTTCGTGGAGCTAAGTCTGGAGCACCCAAATCAATTAGCCATGGAGCAGAGGAAATGTAGGCTATGATAAAGAATAACAGATGAAGGGGCACCTGGGTGGCTCAGTCGTTAAGTGTTTGCCTTCGGCTCAGGTCATGATCCCAGAATCCTGGGATCAAGTCCCGCATCCGGCTCCCTGCTCTGCGGGAAGCCTGCTTCTCCCTCTCCCACTCCCCCTGCTTATATTCCCTCTCTTGCTGTCTGTCAAATAAATAAATAAAATCTTAAAAAAAAAGAAAAGAATAACAGGTGAGATACAAGTGTCATGAATTTCCCTTTGGGGTCAAAACTCCAGAGAAAGACTAGGAGTAAGGACTGATAGAAATCCTCACATAACGTTACTGCCAAAGCACTGTTTGGAAATGGTTGAAGGAGGGGTTTAAATGGATGGACTAGAAGGAGGTTTTCAACCTTAGCAATATGACATTTGGTACCAGATAATCTTTGTGGTAGAGGTGGTCCTCTATATTATAGGATATTTAATAGTACTGTTGGCCTCTATCCACTGGTACACGACCCACACCCCCAGGACGGGGTGACCAAAAATGTCTACAGACCTTGCCAACATGCCCTAGGGAGGGGGCAAAATCATTTTCTGTGTAACGCCATGGGACTAGAGGTAGCACCCTAGTTCTCGGAGCCTGTGCCAGAGTGCAGGCAACTGAGGAGGACCAGACACCTCAAAAGGGGTGGATGTGGAACTGGTGAGTGAACTGGTCTATCAGAAGACACCACATATGAAGGGGACCAGAGGCAATGGCCAGCCCCACTCAGAGCCCAGAAAGACCAGCAAGATCCAACTGAACTTCAGTGGGTACTCGTACTGAATGTCAGGAAACGACCCAGGCCACCCATGCCTCAGAAGAGGCCCAAGGATAGCGCACATACAGAGGACCCTCTCCTGTCAGCCACCGTGGAGAAGACATATTCTTCCTGTCCCAGAAGCTACTGAAATAAAAGAGGCATGGTGGGATTAGACAGTTTAAGAGGAGAGAAACAATCCCCCTTCTGAAAAAGGTGTTTAAATCTTACATTCACTCAACATTTACCCTAAACAGAATTCATCTAACCTAGAGACTACTGTCAAGGGTCATGGCAGCAAAACGGTAAAATATAATCAGAGTCATAATCAGAGTTGCACCAAGTGTCCAGGACCCTTTGCATTTCCTTCTAGAATGTCTTCTGTTCCCATTCAGCTTCTAGGTTTCTGCCCCTGCCTCTGGTAAGTAACTCTACTCCTGATCTATCACCTTAGGATCTGCTTTTCTGTCTCTTCCAACCTTGAATTTTACTGTTTCCCAAAGACTCATGGCTCTTTCTGATGTGGGAAATCTCTACGACACAACTCATTGCCTGGTGTTCCAGTTAAACTAACCAAGGAGGGATTTCATGGGTACAGACTTTTCTGGATTTATAGGAGCAAAGCGAACAAGTAAATCATCTAGAGCCGCACTGGCCGATATTAGCCACTAGCCACATATGGCTATTCAAATTTAAATTAACTAAAATGAGATTAAGTTAGAAATTACAGCTCGTCAGTCACTGTTACAGACTAAATTGTATCCCCCCTCCCCAAATTCATATATTAAAGTTCTAACCCCCAATATCTCAGGTTGTGACTATATTTAGACAGAAGGTCTTTAAAGAGGTAATTAAGTTAAAATGAAGACTTTAGGGTGGGCCTTACTCCCTAACAATGTCCTAAGAAGAGTAAATGGGGATACGTGATGGGACACGGGGGATGTGTTCACACAGAGGAAAGACCATGTGGAGACACACAACAAAAAGGCGGCTATCTGCAAGCAAAAAATGGAGGTCTCAGAATGAAAACAATGCTGCCGACACCTTGCTTTCAGACTTCAAGCCTTCAGAACTGTGAGAAAATAAACTTCTGTGTATCAGCCCCCTGGTCCATGGTATTCTGTTAGGGCAGCCTAGCAAACTAACACAGTCACACTAGCCACATCTCAGTAACCACATGGAAGGAGCAACACGTTCTACAGGATAGCACTGTTCTGGAGCTAAAAGTAGTTGAAATAAAGAGAAAACACAATTTGTTGTGGCTCACAACTCACTCTCATACATGATAACACTTGAGATTTATTGGCAGTCATGTTGTCCAATTAATGAACCTCTTCTTCTTGCCTTTTACATTCAGCCACAGCTCAAATAGCCAAGCAGAGGACTTGAGAATCTGTAGCTTGCAGTACCTCTGCATCTAACAAGAACCTTGTTCCTCTGCTTGGGCATCACAGTGGCGATACCCACCCTCCCTCACACACACACACACACACACACACACACACACACACACACATTCACCTTAATGTTATGAAGGACTAATAATCTCCCCTCCCCCAACACACGCACACATAGAGTTGTAACTGTACTTAATTCTCTAAACTGTGTAAACCAGAAGCTACTGTTGCCTTCCCCTTATCTCCTCAAGCCACCACAGAGGTAACCCGCAAAATGTTCCATATATATTGCCTTCCTGCTCTTTCTAGCTAAGGTGGTGTGTTTGACCAGCGCAGAAGAAAGGCCTGAAATGCTAAGAAATTAATGCCCAGGAATGGTCCTCAACCAACAAAGGATAGAAGTTATGGATAAATAGTTTTCTTGTCCTTCAATGTTCCCATTCTGAAGGATGGTCTACATTGCCTCTGATAGGACCCCCAATAGGAAGAAGCTCCAATTGGCCACAGTACTAACCTACTTTACCACATCCTCCATGGGATGCCTTCCCTCCCCCTACTCTCTTCCAGCACTTCTGAGACCGTTTCCCAGATGAACTACTTGCGTCAAATCCTCACCCTGAGGTCTGTCTCTGAGGGAATCCCAACTAAAACACCATGACAGACAGAAGCCTCTCCCACAATCTTGACACACACAAAGGAGAGGGATTGAATTTTATACATCAATTTTTAATGCTTTTTGACACCCTAAAGTGTTTTCTTTACCATGGACATTTTTAGTACCATAGGTAGTGTTGAATCTCATAGAGACGCTGGTGGGTCCTTTTTCTCAAGAGGAAAGAAATCTAGAATTGTTTCCATGGTATAATCTATAGGCTGCCCTGACCAGGTGTCCCACCTGGCCCCTTTCAAGATAACCAGAGAAATTCAAATAAAGTAATTTCTAGAGATAAACTGGACACATCGGCATCAATACATAGAAGACTGATTATTCTACATGGCTAATACAGAAGGCTGCCATGGAACAAATGGTTATTTTTCTGACTCTCCACAACAAAAATGTTGAAAAACTTAATGACAGTTTAAAGAACCCTTATTTGGTGATAAATGCAGAGGAGAGCATGCTCAGGATGGAAATGAAACTGAGAGGTAACTGCCAGCACTATAGCCAACCGTTCCATTCACCATTTTGCTATAGCTCAAATTCCATTCATAAAAATTACTTCATCACTAATCCTTGTATAATACCCTCCCGCCTACAAAAAAAAAAAAAAAAAATTGAGTCTCAGTGGACAGTTTACTTGTAGTACATAAATATCCAGTGGCATTATACATAAGGAAGCCAACATTTCCTTTTAAGAGATTTGACTCCTGGAAGCTAAGAAGAATGGGCAAGTACCCAAAGACATCCAAATTCCATATGGTTTCTGCCTATCTCTGAAAGTTGGCATCGGGTTCCCAATTGTACTCTTCCCAAGAGGCCCACTTCATGCACAATTCAAAGGAACTTAAGCCTTATTCATGCTAATGAGGCTCTTTATTTGTCCAACAAGACAGAAAGAATTCAAAAGCTTGATATTTCCAGCCATTTCTTTTTTAAACAGGGAGACCAAGCATCAGTCAGTCAGTAGGGCACTCAGGGACAACCTCCATGGCCACCATTTTTGTTCCCTTGAGGGCAAAATAGGTGGATGAATTCCAAGGAACAAGATGCAGAGCTTCAAGCTCTACAAAAGACTCAAGTTAAGGCCTTGGACTCTCTCCATAGATGTCGCTGTGGCCCTGTCCAGGGCTTAGCGGAACATTCCATATCTTTGAGGGGAAAGGCAGCCGGAGTAAAAGAGCGAATTCTTGAAAATTAATGATGTCAGTCTGTCTTCATATATCAAGCTAATTTGAAAGGGCTTTAATTTTCTTAAAGGATAAAAAAAGGTTTCTTTGCTAGATTAAACTTGCGATTGTCATTCATATATTGTTTATAAGGTAGTCATCTCTTCGCTCCGTATTTTTTTGTTTTTGATTTTGTATACTAGTTAGCAGTGAAGACTTGTCTGTGTGTATCAGAAGGAATAAAGAGAGAAACGTCCTTAACTGTCAGTTTTAATAAGAGGAGTCAACATGCCTCTATTCAGGTTAAATATTGTCCTGTCACATTTCAATAGAGTCAACAGATTTTTTAAAAAGAAAAGTCAAAAGCACTGTGTATGCAAAAAACCCTCCCTGTCATAGAATGTCAAAGCCCTTCTTTATCTGGGGGAGGGGCGTGGAGGGAGGACAGAAAAATCTTTTGTAAAATGTGAAAAATTACCACTCATAATTGGCGCTGACATAAAAAAGGTTTTTTCTTGTTAGAAAAACAAAGAAAATCTCTAATTTAATAATCACCTGCAAAGTGTTATTGTGATGGGAACAAAAAACACACAATCAAAGTCATCTTTTTTAAGTAACTATAGTGTTTTAAGCAATCACTGAACTTTGCAGCAGCTCATACACATAAACCAATGATGTTCAGAGGGGGAAAAAGCTATTCCAAACTCCTCAAGCAAAGTTTCTGAAATAACAAGTGACAGGCTACAATAAGAAAATGCAAATGGGGCATTATGTTCAAAATAAAGCCAAACAAGATTTTTTTTTAAACCCAAAACATATTCCTGTAAGCAGGAATCATTTAGGCTGAAATTGCAAGAGAAAAGCCATTCTTTACAGGGGGACTAAAGGGTTAAAGATACATATTTCAGAAAGATGCCCTAGCAAGAATTGGACTTATTCCGAGTGAAGAACAATCTGTAATAGAAACTAGCAGAATAAAGCCATTTTCCTGTTTCAAATGCCGGCTGCTTTGTTAAATATCTGATCCCTGCTTGGAGTTTCGGGATTTCATGTTTTCATCTGCAGCAAACACTGTAATTTTAGAAATTATTCTAACTCCAAATGAAACTATTTCCATTTAATAACCATTTCCACCAATTAGATGAGCGTAAAAAATATGTACAGCTTTCTAGACTAAGTAATCATCTAAATTCTCTCAAATTTGAGAATATCAAGTCAAATGGGATCAACTCCCCTAAAAAGGGCAAGGGAGGCTGACTCAGAACTTCAACACCCATTCGCCGTTAACACCCGGGCTTTGTCACTAAGAAAACAATCCCACAGAGGGCTATCTTCTGAAGATTTCACCAAGGCCTAATGATTTCTTAGAAGTAATCTGCTTGCTAGCAAAGGAAGATCAGAGTTGAGAAAAATCTACTTCAAGTTATTTAAATTAGCAATGAAATAAACATACAGATGACAACAACAAAGTTGGCCTTTCAGTAGGGGGACCATACGTCCTCTTTAGCCCAGGCCAGTCCCAGCTTGTGCCTGTTGTCCTTTGTTTCTCATTTGCTTCAGCATTTGTCTTGGATTTTTCTCTTGGGAATCAAGAATCAATCCAGGATGGATCTAGTAGACCTGCACTTTGTACCTCTAGCTTCAGCTATGGTACTGTTTACTTGTGCAGGAGATGCGTGTATAGTAACAGAATTCTCCCCATTAGCCCATGGTGAAATGTGAAGGATGACTACTGTTAGCCCATATGTCTGTCTTAAGACTCATTCCAGGGACAATTCATACCTCTCTTTCAAGGAGAGCTTGCAGGGTATCCGTGGATAAAATAAGCAGTTAGGGAAATCTACCTCCTCTCTATAAACCGGAGAGAAAAGTATTTGTCACCACCGCTTTTCCCGGATTCTTGTATGTCATGGTCAATGCCTACAAGATGCACAAAGGTGGTGGAATCAGCAGGAAAAGTGGAAAATCATAGCCATCCTATCATGGATCACAGAGAGTAGTCTGTGTACTCTTACTTTTGGGCTTTGTCCCTCAGTGTATGGTGAGAACCTATGACAATTTTAATATTCAATAGTGCTTTTTTTTTTTAATTTCGCAATAAACTCTTTAGCCAGCAATGAGCTCAAAACCACAAAAAAAAAAGAAAGGAAGCTTAAGTTCTGAATCTCTACTCCTTAAAAAAGTTAATGAAAGCTTATAACTAGCACAAAGGTATGTTGGTTGACATTTACCATCTACTTTGGAGAGATCATAGTGATATCACTGAATACAGGAAAAGCAAAGGATATACTTTGCTGAAGAAATATTACATTCTACTTAAAAAGGTAGTAGTTATTTTATGAAGACAATACTAAAAGAATGATGATTTTTGATATGTAAACTGTAGAAGGTTTGACTGTGTACCACTTTATCAACCATGACTTTTCATTTAGATCAAGTGTCATTTTCTCTTAATTAATTTTACTTACTTTAGGTTTCAATAGAAATAGATGTTAAAATTAACATTTTTATATACTCAAAATTAAATTAATTGAAGTACCAAGATTTTATGACTAAGCTGATAGAAAATTCACTTTTTAAAAAAGACTTGACCATGATGGAATGATTTTTCTTTCTTTGCTACTCATTGTTAAATTTTTTTTGATTGATTGGGTTTTAGATTTCAACCTTTGAAGAACTACTTTGTAAGCCAACCTAAGTGTTTGATTTTGTAAATAAATGAGTCCTCTCAATTTTGTTTGCATTTTGTTAAAAATCAGTTAGAGGGGCGCCCCGGTGGCTCAGTCGTTAAGCATCTGCCTTCGGCTCAGGTCATGATCCCAGGGTCCTGGGATCGAGCCCCACATCCGGCTCCCTGCTCGGCGGGAAGCCTGCTTCTCCCTCTCCCACTCCCCCTGCTTGTGTTCCCTCTCTCACTATGTCTCTCTCTGTCAAATAAATAAATAAAATCTTTAAAAAAATAAATAAATAAAAAATAAAAATCAGTTAGAGAGCTTTAATCAAGTATTCAATAAATGAGCACCAAAAGACTACAGCCTGGAGAATTCAGTAAATCACAGTAATTGGAAACAAAATTTGTATATAAGAACACATTGAAATTTATTCCCAAAATAGCAAGAAGGAAATTCAAACATATTAAATGATGAGAGCACATATGATGTATAATTTTATTTTGAAATTCTATAAATAGGCTTTAGAATATCTAAAGTTGTACAAAGAATATTTGGATGAATCTCTTCCTTAAAAATTATATAAATTCATGTCTTTACTGGGATAAACTGAAGTTGAGAAAACCTATGATTTTGAAGCATCTTAGTTTGGTAAAACATTCAAAAGAATTATAGAGAGAGATAATTATGAGTTTTGTCTTACAAAGTTTGCATCACAGTAAGTTTCTCTGAATTAAGGCAGAAGTATTTACACACTTCCATATGAAGGGAACAAAAAAAAAAAAAAAAAAGAATTGAGGATATAATCCATTTAATAGAATTTTTCCCTGAGCTTAGCAGATACTCCAGCATTTGTAGAGAGAGCAATTACCCACTTAAGAGTATCATGGCTTACAAAGATTAGTAAATTTATGTCAACAGTTGCAAACAAAAAATACAACTTTGAAAGTTGCAGGTAATTTTATGAAAAAATTTTAAAATAATGGTAACATTGAAAAGAGTACACTCTTCAGAATACTAGTGATACTTTATTAGAAACATGGCTAAGAATCAAAAAGAATGAAATCTTGCCATTTGCAACAACGTGGATGGAACTGGAGGGTATTATGCTGAGCGAAATAAGTCAATCAGAGAAAGACATGTATCATATGACCTCACTGATATGAGGAATTCTTAATCTCAGGAAACAAACTGAGGGTTGCTGGAGTGGTGGGGGGTGGGAGGGATGGGGTGGCTGGGTGATAGACATTGCGGAGGGTATGTGCTATGGTGAGTGCTGTGAATTGTGCAAGACTGTTGAATCACAGACCTGTACCTCTGAAGCAAATAATACATTATATGTTAAAAAAAAAAAAAGAAGAAGAAGAAGAAGATAGCAGGAGGGGAAGAATGAAGGCGGGGAAATCGGAGAGGGAGACGAACCATGAGAGACTATGGACTCTGAAAAAAACAAACTGAAGATTCTAGAGGGGAGGGGGGTGGGAGGATGGGTTAGCCTGGTGATGGGTATTAACGAGGGCACGTTCTGCATGGAGCACGGGGTGTTATACGCAAACAATGAATCATGGAACACTACATCAAAAACTAATGATGTAATATATGGTGATTAACATAATATAATTAATTAATTAAAAAAAAGAAAAGAAACATGGCTAAGAAACTTACAACAGTATGGGACTATGTACTAACAATACATTAGATATATACTATATAGTGTATAGAATACTATATACTAAGAATGTATACATTTTTAGTGTTCATATAATATAAAGAGGTGTTTTATTTTCTTATAATGTACACTGATACGTGTTATTTTAATTTTTTAAGAGGAATTATATCTTTCAAAATGATTTTTGAATAGAACCATTTATAAGCCCACCAAACAATAAAATATCTTTTTCAAAATATATTTTAAGTTATTTTTTGAAAACTGTGGTAAAATACATACATAATTTTTCATTATAACCATTTTTAAGTGTGTAGTTCAATAACAATTAAGCACATTCACACAGCGGTGCAATCACCACCACCATCCACCCACACAACTTCTTCTTCTTGCAAAACTGAAACTCAGTACCCATTAAAGAATAACTTCTCATTTTCCCTCCCCCCAGGCCCTGGCAATCACCACTCTACTTTCTGTCTCTATGAATATGACTCCTCTAGGTACCTGGTATAAGTGGAACCATATACTTCAACAAAGCAAGTTTTGATCAAGCAGTAAATAAGTATGCCATCTACAGCTCTCTCATTCACTCTCAGAAACAACCTGCCAAACAAATTATATATGGTCAATGTACAACTGGGTGACATCACCAAACAGTGACACCTTGCTATTCGTCAAGAAGGAAGGTTCCTGAAAAGGCACCCTCCTCCAGAGCATGAGGTCTCTGTTACCTATCTGTGTGCCCAGAGACATTCCTTCTTGAGTCATGTCACCATGTGGCTTTGTACAACACCAATTTAAGCAAGAACTATGGTTGCTTCCCAGCATTCCCTTCCCTGCACAGTTTGGGTCAACACTGTCCACCGGGACATTTTGTGCAACTGTTTGAAGGCAGAGTGAAGCAGCAGACTTTTTTCTAACACTCTGAAGGTTGGTGTATCTGATTGGACACCAGGAATAGTGACAGCTCCTATATGTTGGGGATCTGCTGCCTCACCCAGGTGACGTGCAGCAGCACTTGGACCCACAGTTCCTCCAGCTTCTGCTGGATCTGTTCCTTCAAATTCTCAGTCCTTGGCCAGGTCCACACACAGCTCCTTGGTGAGGGGGTTCATCTTCTCTTTGCGGTCAGTGACAGCATTGAGATTGGAAGTAGTCAAACAGATGGGGATTCCAGTTTGTGCTAATGGATTCAGTTGTCCTCATGAGTTTCTAGTTTATCCTCACGCTTGTCCATTTCAAGCTTTCCTTTCCAACTGCTGGTCGGACCGGCCGATGGCAAATCTAGTCCCAGCCCTGGGTGCCAAAGCAACAGCCTGCGTGGATCAGTCTACCAGCTCCGACAGTCATGTAAGGTTTAAACCCTATAACAAATCCTTTATTCTAATCACTCAAGATGGTTCTGCTTCTCTGACTGAACCTTGACACATCATCCCAATTCTTCAAATCCAGGTGGTGCCTGGGTTTGATTTTACAAACCACCTGCCAGATACAAACACTGAATTTCATAGCCACTTTGATGTTTATGAAATTGCTTTCAAATATGTAGCAAACTGAAATAAAATGACTGAAGGAAATACAGAAAGGAAAAATCAAGAAAATGCAGTGCTTTTCTCCTTTGGAAAGAGCAAACTTCATACCCCTATGAAAAGTAAAACCCAAAGGGAAAGGTCGCTGGCTCCTACACAGGGATCAAATCATTTCCCCTCCTTATGGGAACTTTTCATCTCACTCCACCTTTGTACCCTCTATTAGCCTCTCTGGTTTGTTTAGGCGTGCATTCTGGCACAACGGGAAGACAGGTGGTCATCTTTAGTAGACTTAGTATCTTAAAGAACAATGTGAGTTGGGACTTTTAAGAGATTCTGTGTTCATATTAATATATGCTTTATTGATTGTCAATTCTGCCAGATCCCTGGTGCATGGAGGATCCAGGGAAGAGCAGTTAAGTGCCCTGAGATGGGTACACAGCCAGCCATGTTCTGGTCTTTTTCTATGCTATCTGTGAATCCATTTTGGATAATGGATAAATACGTTTGGCAAACACACACACACAAAAAAAAAAAAACAAGAAAAACAAGTTTGGTTTTTTTTGGTTTTTTTTCCTCTCATTTTCAGACATCCCTAAGGGATTAAGACAAACACCACCATCCCAATTCTTGGTGCCTTGAGGTTGTTTAAGAAGATGCCTGGCCATTTTACCAGCATGAGGGGTAACATGAATGCCATTTATAAAGATTAACAATTAAAAATCTTTCCCCAGAAAAGGAATACCATACAAAAGCTATTCAAAGCTTCAAAGCAAGGGTCCGTGAAGGCCCCATATACTTGGGCCATTTGAGTTATTTCAATTTACTTCAGGAAAAAAGAAAAAAAATCCCACAAAGCTGACATTATATAGTAAAGTTTCAGGGATACGGGAGCTATTTAATCATTTTGTGTGTTACCCTGGCTTTTCGGCAGTCTCTTTTTCCTGTGGTTTTGTTCTTGTGCTGCTCATTAGCACCTCCCCCAGAGAGTGGGCAGGAGAAGAGAAAAAGAGATAAAACTCAAATCAGACAATTTTATCAGTCAGGCTGTCAACAAGTTGAATATATTGAGAGCCCAGGGGGTGCAGAGGCACTTTTTAGTAGCTCCGATAAAAGGTTTGGTGGGGGAGGAGGTCAAAACTAATGGCAACATTGAGATTTTTTAGATTATCAAGGGATTTTATTGATTTGTGCCCTCTACATCTCCATTAGTGCAGATAATCAAAAGTGGGGCAAAATAATTAAGCATCTACAGAACTTTCTTAAAGAAGACACTTAAAAATCTATCACTTCTATCCCTGTGAGTTTGGGGACCTGTTGGGCAGTTCAAATGGAAAACAAATAAATTAATTCCCTTTGCTTTGTCTAGATTCTTAAAATTGCACTGTAAGGAAAAATAAAAACCTTCACAGCAGGTTCTCTGGCTCTTTGGCAACCTTCTCCTTTCAGTCTGACTCCAGCTAAGAGAGGGGCAGGACCCATGGAGAGGGTACAACTGAGTGAAGCAAGAAGCAAGATCACTGCCACCAAAATGAGCCGAAGCCTGACAATGAAGGATGGAGTTTGCCACAGACACAGTAAAAGGAACGATGTGTGCTCTGCACGTTGACATGGATTTCCATCGAACCTTGCTGTCCGTGCAGAGACACAAGACTCTCCATCATGTTGGGAGGCTACTCCACACAGGAAGTTTGCTACTTCTGAGGCTGAATTAAAAAGAAACAGTTGGGTCTGCCCGCTCTTTCTTAAGGGCATCTTTTATTTATTTCAAACCTAGAGTTCCGAGGCATAAGGAAAGTAGACGCTCCACGCTAGAAGAGCACCAGCTGCAACACAGAACTCTTGGCATGACGGCTCAAGGGTGCCATTGTTCTGTTGGTTCCGGTGCTCTGGAAAATCCACAGGGTTCTAAGAGATTGCATGTACCAGTTTGGAGCTGTTTGCACTCAGCTATGTACCCCTTCCCTGCTGCTGGGTTTCCCAGGCAGACATGCTGCTGGGACTCAAAGATGGAAGGAAAGGACAATCAGAGTATTTCTCCCCCTCTTCCTCAGGTTGCAGCCCCAGAAGCTTCCTCATCTCTGCGGCTCTGGCCCCCACCAGACAGGCCCACCGGGGTTCTAACTACAATAATCCCTAACTAGCAACGCCACCTCCTCCCTCTGTCCTCTGACCAAGGAACGGCAGCAGCTTCCTGCTGTTGCTAATCTCTGCCTCGTTGCACTACACTCTCTGCTCTCCAGCCTCCCCAACACCGGGACATCTGACTCCCCATTGAATTTGCTCCCTTTTAAACACCAAAGCGGTTTCTGCTTTCCTGGTCGGACCCTGACTGACACACCGTGGCAGTGCATTTGAGAGATTATTTTCTATCTTGACAGCTGACTCAGTAGCTGGAATCCACTCTTTCATGAGCTCGTCTCCTGTTAGAACAGGGTTTCTCAACTTCAGCACTACTGACTCACTGAGTTGGGTAGTTCTTTACTGTGAGGGGCCATCCTGTGCATTGTAGGCAAGACAGCAGCATCCCTGGCTCTAGCCAGTAGATGCCAGTAGCACGTCTCCAGTCGTAATAATCCAAAAGCTCTCTAGACTTCGCAAAGCATCCCCTGGGAGGGAACATAACTTCCCTGGTTGAGGATGGATGCTGTAGGAGATTTGGTAGAGACAGCTCTGTGCATATACCTTGGATGCTCCTGCCCGACACCTGGTCAGTGAGTGGGGCTTAGGGCCATGGAAGGCAGGGGCTCTGATCAGTGGGCCCTTGGTGGCCTCTTCTAATGACTACCATGGATTCTCAAGAGCAGGGGAGAAAAAGCCATGTTGACTCCAAAGACGAAAGAACCAGTTTCCTTCCTCACTGGGGAAAACGATGGCCGAGGCTGGACTGTGGCTACCACAGGGCAAATGATTCTCAGTTGCCACCTCTCTTTCTTAAGGACATTGAGAAAACGTGGAGACTAGAGCCTCCAGGTATGAGGCTCTCCGTGCTTCATAAGGTCTGGCCTGTCCGCTTCTTGCCACTTCATGTTTTTAAGTGCAAACCAGCCAACTGGTGTGTCCTTGGCCCTGGTGCCCTTGGTGACAGGTGAGGTTTCCTCCTCCCGGTCCCTTGTCTTTCAGAAAGGGTACAAAGGTACTACTGGCACCATCCACACAGCGTGCCATCCTAGTTCCCTGTGGCCTGGAGGTGGCACAGTAATTTAATTAAATGTCAACCCCCAGGTATTATATTTCAAATGCAAATAACTTGGTAATGTAATATTGTGGCTGAGACTTTAAACTCATGGAAATCTAGAAAATCAGGTTATGGTCGCTCCTAGAATTAACATTCCTCTACACATTCCTTGGACACTGGGCTTGCTTTGTGTTGCTAACTACCGTCAAATACACACTGAAATGACTGAGTATTTGCTGGGCAGGCTGGGAAGTCTGGTCTCGAATGGTTGAGATTCTTCCTGTTAAAATGAATATCCCTTACACTGGACTTCTGATCCGAGAGTGGGAGCTGTTGCCCAGAGCTATGAATAACAGATGGGAAAGTTTTATTCTAGCCCAGATCCACTCTTGGCAAATTGTTCTGTCTCTCTCTTTGAGCCTTAACTTCCCAAATCATTAAAAAAAAATTGCCATACACTTCCTTCAGCAAGATGCTGTTCATAATAAAGTGGCAGTCATTTTTACTGTGCTTTAAATGCAAAATATAAATGCAAAATCCTTAAAAGGTTACTTCATTTTAGAGATTAAACAACATATTTCTGTCGGTCTTCTCTGAGCTGAGGTCTAGTGAGATGCTACTTGATGAACAAAGAACCTCCAGACCCCAGATCCTCAGCCCACAGTAAATTATTAAAGAAAGCAACCCCTGCTTTCAATCATGTCCCTCATTATGGAATGCAAGGGGGTCAAAAAGTCATCTCACGGGGAAGAAAGAGGCCTTTCCTGGAAGGACTTCCTGAAGTTACCTTGGTTACTCATGGACATGGTTGATGATGAGATGACCATAGTAGCCATGTGATTAGGACAATGAGCCATTTTTTTTTACATAAACTAAATGATGAAGACTATGAACTTAAATTTTTTTAAGTAAAAAATCAAGAGGGTTTCCACTGTCCTTGTTTCTCAAATGCTCTTGTACGTAGAGCATAAAAGGGCAAAAATGGGCCACCTCTTAATCAGTTTATTTAAGAAGTGACCACAGGCAGAAATTCCAGCTTTATAAAATATCCACCTCACATGTCAAATTAGAATGGTAGTCTTACCACAGTGGCAATTAGGAAAACATGGAGACTTGAGTTCTCCTGAGTTTCTGAATCTTGGAAGTCCATGGTCCGCCAGAAATCCCTCTTTCTCCATGCCCCCCAATCAGGTCTATAACTTCTCTCACAAATAGAGTCTCCATGGCTTTCTCCTTTCATGCAGAGTGTGCATGTTTATGACATGCGTGGAACAGGTAGAAGAAACTGTCCAGATCCTCCCAACTGTATCACTGCAAACTCTAAGCAGCTTCACTGGGGCAGGCAGCTTTGCTTCTAACAATTGCCCTGGACATCTGTGAGCACCAGAGAAACGGAAACCCTGAACCTCATCAAGTGGAAGACAAAATGCCATCATTTTGAGGACGATCACAGCTACCTACTTATCTCTATATATTTATATCCTCTATCTATTGCATATTTTACTACACAAAATAACACAAGGCAACCTAAGTGAGAAATGGGGAAGGAAGGGGAAGACAGAAAAACACAAGGAGTAGAAACTGGACCCAGAAATGGATAAATGCAAAACAGCACTGAGTCTTATGTGCTTGTTCTCAAGATCACCAATTTGGTTCTAAGACTTCCTGGCAAAAAAGCCAAAAAGGGAAAACTTAACGATTTATGAAGTCCCCAGGGTCCATAAAATGAAAACCAACCAGGAGAAAGCCAGAAACTGCTGATACTGAGCTGAAGTGGGTCCCCACTTAGCCAGCATGTATCACCAATACCGAGATCATCAACCCATAAGCAACTCAAGTTTCCACAGCATCAACTTAGAATATTTCGTATTCAGATCTTTGAAGAAGGAAGCTACCTTCCTAGGACAATCTTCCCACTGAAGTTACAGCTACTTTTAAATGTGCATATGAACACAGATATATATATTACTTGCCAACATACTTTATCCAGTCTACCAGTGTTAAACATGATCAAAAAGTGTGCCTTCATGGAATGTCTAAAAGGGCAGAGAGCCCCCAAATTATTTACAAAATGATGTTTGAAGAGGGTATACAGGTAGATTGATTATTGTTTCCATAGACACACACAAGTGTCTACCACTAAAATGGTTAAGAACTCTTCCACCACCAACAGCCACTTCACAACTGGATGGGTTCTGGTCTTCCATTAGGCCAAAGAAACTTATTCCATATGGAGCCATTTTGATCCTTCTGTGATTCACGAAACCTACAAGGACTTCCTGGGGGAGCAGCAGTGAATGTGATCAACCTGCTTTGTGACTATTTATTTCAAATGTCAGTTCTATATACATAGCAGCACCTTGTCAAAATTTGGCTTTAAGCACACAGAGCAAGTAAGCACTGTAAAAGATTGTGGTCACCATCACTGGGGAAGAGTGAGGTTTCTCTCTTTCTACAGAGTCAGGAATTAGCTCTGAGCTGGGCTCAGCACCCACTCTCTCCTTGTCTAGGGGGATACACGTTATGAGAATTCATGATCATAAATGTGAGCAAATGCACTCCTAATCAGGAACCTGGCAGGCTTATTTTTTTTCTAATTACAATTTTTTAAAAAGGCCTTTTGGCAATTGTCAATTTTTTTAGGTACAGGAATATATGTCATAGGAAATGAGGGTCCTTTAAAATCTCATCCTCCAGAGATAATCACAGGCAACAATTCAGTGTTTATTCATACAGAATTGTTTCCATATGTGTGTGTGTGTCATTTTTATTTACTTAATTTTTATATAAATGGGATCATACTCTAAATACTGTACTACAACTTGCTTCTTTCCACTTAATGATATATCTTGGGTCTCTTTTAGGTCAGTTCGTATAAACAGACATGGTTGCTACATATGCCTGCAGACGTCGTACACCGTACAGTCAGCCCGTTGATCTGCCTCGCTCGCTGACCATTCCATAGCACTCCACTGCAAAGACAGACAGTCTGCAGTGGATCGAATCAAATTCCTACTTGGGATACATCTAACTGCCTGAACGTCTGTCTGTGTCATTACAAACTACAATAGACAATACTTACACATACATCGTACCTTTGTGAAAGCATTTCTGTTAGAGTCCCAAAGAGATTTGTGGGTCAAAGCATACACCCATGCTTTAGGTGATGGGTATTTCCAAATTTCCCTAAAAATCAAAAAGTTGTAGTACTGATTTAGGCTACACAATAAGAATTTAAGGGGCCTACTTCCCTGTTCCCGAGCCAATAACAGCAATTGTCTATACTTTTAATATACGAAGTCTGATAGCTAAAAATTATATATGGTTTTTTATTAGAAAACGTACACATACCTCCCATATAGAACAAAACAAAAGCCACTGTATTCTTAATCAGAATGACTGGAAATCCTTATGAATAACCAAATTCTTGTTAATTCAATGGAGTATTATACTCTTATTACATAGACAGTGTCATCAGAGAGTAACTATGAACATTCATAAGAAGCTATCAGGGCCACTGCAAACAGTTACACTGGCCATGCACACACAACCCCAGCCAACCCCACCACGGACCCAACAAATCAAGCCATGTTGCACGTGATGCCAACTCAGCAAAAAGTTGAGCAAATTAATCCTTGTAAGACACTATTCATTAGTATCTAAAAGATCTTTGTCCTATTTGTTCACCCAAAGGGCATAACATTAAAATGGCATGATCTCTTGTGATGTACAAAACTAGTTATTAATTTGCACTCATTATCTAAAGACATTTGCCAGTAGCCTTTGGATATGTCTCTGGTGTGCACATATGGTGTTTGACAGAGGAGATCCCAGGAGCTGTAATATACATGCACCACTCATGTATATTACACTGTACAGGAATGAGGGTGCAGCCCCTACGACCATGCGTGGTAACTCTATGACAAGCTGCTTCATTGAGAATCCAGAATGACATCCCTCTTAAATAATAGTCTTAAAGCTCAAAGCTAAAACTCTTTTCTTTTTCCACAGCTCCACAGAGCCAACCCCACCACGGACCCAACAAATCAAGCCATGTTGCACGTGATGCCAACTCAGCAAAAAGTTGAGCAAATTAATCCTTGTAAGACACTATTCATTAGTATCTAAAAGATCTTTGTCCTATTTGTTCACCCAAAGGGCATAACATTAAAATGGCATGATCTCTTGTGATGTACAAAACTAGTTATTAATTTGCACTCATTATCTAAAGACATTTGCCAGTAGCCTTTGGATATGTCTCTGGTGTGCACATATGGTGTTTGACAGAGGAGATCCCAGGAGCTGTCCATGACTACAGGTGACACCATTTAATCCGAGTGGCTCATCTATGGATGGAGTTTACTCAGGGCTTCAGACTCAATTATTCAGCTGGCAAAACGGACAGGCTAGAAATGCGGCTTTCAGTGATTTCAATAAACATTCTCTCCTACCTCACCCTGGTATTTCTAAAATGCTGTCATTCAGGCTAGATCATGGGCACGGTCTAGACAGGTATAATGGCATGGCGTCTCATATGAGAGTGACTAACCAAAGAACAAACATACATTCATTTTTCTTATTTTGCTTTATTATACATCTGTGGTTGGCATCTATACTGCCCCTGTTTTCTTGGAGCCTTTGGTGTTCTGCATCAATCCAGGTGGCTCCATTGTCTCATTACCAGCTTGATTCTCAAAGCAAAACCCATTTGCCTCAGGATCGTTCTGTATGTCTGACAACTTTTGCATTCTCAATATTACTATTTCTTTTTTTTTTTTAATTTTCTTCTGTAATTTCTTCCTGGTGACAGAATATATTTGGTATCAACCAATAAAATAGTGTTGCAAGAACCAATTTTTCCAGGAGTACCCTAAACAGATTGGATTGAATCCTGCAATTAGCCCCCAATTTGCATCTCGCAACAGGAAATTCATTGTTGCAACCGCAACTTCAGTGGACTCAGTAGAATAAGCTACTGTTGAAGTAATTCCTGTAAAAGGTCATATATTTAAACCCTTCAATTTTTTTTTTTGACAACCTCTCAGAAATGAGTGATACAGTTACTCCAGTGTCCAAAAAAGCAATAATGTCCATACCACTTTTCTTTATAGGCTGGGTGGAATATTATTACCCCATTCATCACAGACTATTCTGGTTATAAAGTACGTTTCTTGATATTTGAGAGACCTTTTTCTTTCACTGTCTTGAAAAAGCTTAAGGTCTCCTGGGCTGGGAGTCATTCCTGGTGGTTTTCTCGAAATATGTTAACTTCTTCTTCTCCTGAACAATGGTGACATTTAGCAATTTCCACTGAATTCCATCCTCTTAAAAGCAGAGAATGGAGAGGCTAGTTAAAGATTCCCACTTCTTTTCAATTTGGAGTCACCCCATGGTCCTACTAGAAGCAGGAGATGGATTTATGGCTCAAACACAAACTCCCTTCATGAGCCAGGAGGTGAGGTCCATATATTGTGGAAGAGGCGTGAAGGCCGATGGTGGACTGGACTGTGAAAATCTACGCTGACAGCATTAAAATTCAACTTGACAAAATTGTTCGTGTGGTCCAAGCTAAGCAAATGGACAGCCAGATCCAGCCTCCTAGCTGCCATTTTGAAGTGCTGGATTAAGTGACTTCTTAAAAACTGCTTTTACATGGAACCCATAGTTTTCAAAGCACAGTAGAGTTTATTTTTAATGCCTAAATTTCTGTCTTCTTGCCAATTCTGAACCATCAACACTGGTTTAACTCACATTATTGATGTCCTTTGATGATGTCTCTGATATCCCGACAATTCAGAGTTGACTTAAGACTGAGGCTGTCGAAATAAGCTTCTCTTCCTGCCTCTTAGGTTACTCGGATCCAAACCAAAAATTTAGTCGGAACGTGTTTACAACCATGTTCCTTATTTTCATTTAACCTTTTGGCACAGACTTCTCATACTTTCTGAGTGAATGTGCTTGTGAGAAATTGGGAGTCTACCGCGGCCAACCTATTCGATTTCAAATTCCCTCTATTTAGTTTTCCTTAGGCACAGGCAGGGAAAAGGGAGGGTGGGGAGGGAAATGGGGGATCGGGTGGGGCGAAAGAGACAGGGAGAGCCCAAATCAAGCATGTCATTTGATTATTGCGTCAATCCTGCTTCTGTTGCCCCACAGTCCAATAAACTTTAGTGGCCCGGGATTACTCAGCTGAACACTATGTTACTCCTACCATTATCTAGGGGAGGATTTGTCAGATTCATAAATTGTTCTATCACTGAACAGGGAGAGGCAGGCAGAAGAAAAAAGAAACTTCAGAGTTCCTTTGTCTCTTATTTATGATTTTTGTTATAAATCTCTTATATATGGAACAAAAGCAGGCTTGATAGCACTTAGTTTTAAACCATTCTCGGTCGTGATATATAAATACAGTACCTCTATAGTCTCTTGACAGAATACTAAATACAGAGTTATCTTTTAGGACCAGTGGATTAGAACAGCCCCTCCAGAGAGCCTGTGGCTTATTTCCAGCCCCCTGAGACTTAGGTCAGGTCCTATGCTGAGCAGGATTTCACTGATGAGACTATTTCCTGTACTGAGGGTCAATTTTCTTAAAATATCAAGGCAATGGTGAAGCAGCCATTTAGATAATGGCATGATCCTCTTCGGGCTCCCCCAACGTCAAGGTTAAATTAACCAAATTATCAAGCCCTGGAAATCATTCCTTAGGCAAGATAACAAATGCCCTGAAATGATCATTTATGTAAAACAACGAAGACCAAAATTTCCCACATATCTGATTAAACAGAGTCTAAATTTATCTACTTTTAAGAGACTAGCTTTCTTTAAATCTTTTTTTTAAAGATTTTATTTGAGAGAGAGTACACGCATGTGCACACATGTGCTAGAGAGAGAGAGCAGAGGGAGAGGGAGAGAATCTCAAGCAGACTCCCCAGTGAGCACAGAGCCCAACACGGGGTTCAATCTCATGACCCTCAGAGCATGACCTGGGTCAAAATCAAGAGTTGGACCCTTAACCAACGGAGCCACCCAGGCACCCCAAAACTAGCTTTTTTTTAAATTGCCAAAATACATTTCAAAACAATACATCTAATAGAGTATTAGCTTTCTATAACTTCTGAAACTGAATTTAAAAGAATTTTTATCAATCTTTTTTAATAATCCAAAAACAGAAGGACAAATAGAAAATAAATGAGTATATCTAGGTAGAGCCTGGTACCGCTGCTGGCAGAGTCCCACAGTGGAAGAAGTTTTGTTCTTGAGATCCTTGCTTATAGGAGAGCCACCTACCCAGGACATTCTCATCTGACCCTGAGTAAGCAAAAATAAACCTTATTATGTCGAGTCACTAAGATTTCCCAGGTTTGTTTGTTTCTCCAGCAGAACCTAGCATACCCTAATATACTAGGTGATCTAACCAGTCATTATTTAACAATAACAACAACAAAAAAATCTATGTGATTACTCCCAAATATATCTTCCAGGCCAGCACCCCCAAATAGATATAGATACAGAGGCAGATATATGTACCTCTGTATACACACACATTTTTAACTTGATTTTTCTACTTTAGATGGCTAAGTGCATCTTAAATTTAACATTGCTAAAGAGAATCCCCTCTCCTCCAGCAAATACACACACACACACACACACACACACACACAATATAGTAGGTCTCTACTAGTTTTTCTTGTCTTATTAGATGGCATCAATACCATTCAATTACTCAAGCTCCAAAACTGGTAGTTATCATTGATTCCTCAGAGAGGCATCTGGAATCCAAGTTCCACAGCCTGGCAAATAAACGGTCTATTTTGCTATCATACAGCTGAAGGGGGCTTGTCAAATTTTTCCTGGGAGGGATTGCTATCCTTTGTTTACAAATACATGCAGTAAGAGGAAAAGAAGATGGGTATTATATCCTATCGATTAGATTGTAGAAACTACTTGGAATCATTGTCTGAGAATTTTCTTGGAAAAATTCAGACTCTAACATTTGAAACCTAGCAGGGGCTTTCCACGATATGAAATGGAAAGAGATGAAGGCGTGTGACAATGGGCAAAAGAATAGTAACATTTGTAAAGTGGAAATACTGACAACTATATAAGTCACAAATCCAAAATACAGGAGCTATACCAAAACAAAACAGATTTACCTGATTCCATCATCTGATTGTTTCAGACTACCATGAACTTAAATTAAACCTTCCTAGAGCTACACTTTATGCTTGTCATCCCTTCTGAAAAACTTGGAATAGTCCCTCAGTACCACGTAAGTAAAGTTTAGATTTCCTGGTCTGTCATTCAAGATCCTTTCCAGTCGCAATCATTCATTGTCATTCAACAATTTTTTAAAAATATCTTGGACTATTATTGCTGTAGTTCCCTACTTAAAATGCTTTAATGATGGGTAATAACAACCTGGGGCTTTCAACCAAGAACAAATATGACAAAGCAAAGAAGTTCCACAAATAAGGAACATCTTATAAATTCTTACACCGTGTAATAGGAAATGTGTAAGCTTCAGGGCAGAGTTGCTGGGAATTCATAGGTTATATTGGTAGGTTTCAAATTTGATCATGTATAAGAATTTGGTGAAAAATGCTTATATTCTACTTATTCCATATAAATTTATGTTATTCTTCTCCTTTGTACTGATGCTCATCTGTTCTCTCTGCTTAATTGCTCTTCCCAACAACGCTAACCCGCACATCCTTCAAAACCAGTTACTCCTGTCTCCAGGCTTACCCCATATTCAAGTTGCTGCCTCATCTTCATCAAATGCAAATCTCATCGTATCACTCTGCTGTTTAAAAGCCCTTGGGCCTATAGTGGGGGCACCTGAGTGGCTCAGTTAAGCGTCTGACTCTTATTTTCGCTCAGTCATGATCTCAGGGTTGTGAGATCGAGCCCCTGGTCTGGGGCACTGGGCATGCAGACTGCTTGGGATTCTCTCTCTCTCCTTCTCCCTCTCTCCCCACTGTCCTCTCTCCCTCTCTAAAATAAGTAAGTAAGTAAGTAAGTAAATAAATAAATAAATAAATAAGAAAAGAAAAGCCCTTGGGCCTATAGAATAAAATGCAAATGTCTTTGCCTGGCATGGATGACATCTCTCTCCCAAACTCTCCTTTCCAAACTATCACTAGCCCAAATCTTCCAGTCTCCCAAATACACTTATTTTGGCTTTACTGGACCACTTACGCTTTCCAAATGTACTATATATTTTTATCTGTTTATGCTTGTTGCCTAAAATATCCCTTATTGCTGTGTCTGCCTGGTGAACTCCACTTCCTCTTCAAGGCTCATCCTACAGATAATTTCTGAGCGTTTTCTGTTGATAAAACTCCCTTCCCACCGGATAACACTGCCACAACTTCCAACTCGGTTGAGGTTGCTCACTCATTTCTGGAGCCACAGAACTGCAGACGTATCTTATCTGTAGTGCTTCTCCATCATTTGTTAATGACTATTTACTGCCTTTTACTTTTATTTTTGTAGGTTATGATGAAATATTTAAAACACTCAAAAAACGATATAGAGGATAACACAGCAAAAGGCCAAACAGTGAGAAATCAAGTATGACAAATACCCTTCCTAATACCCGACTATGTGTGACTGGGTCACAGAGGCCTCAGGAAGAGATGAGAACGCTAAGGCAGGGCACCGGAATGCGCTACAAGATACAGTGTGTGACTTGCATGCGGATCAGTGCAGCGGCTGAGTTAAAAGCAGAAATGCAGGATCTGTTCTTAAAGATGGCAGAAGCTTTCTACTTGAAGGGCAGCCCGGCACAGAAATGGATGGAACTGCCAAATAGAACCCCACAACGTCTACCAGACCAACAGGAAGGAACCACTCCCTTGGCTCCCCAAGGCGCATCCCCTATCCTCAGGGCACTCAGCAGCCCAGTGACCAAGAGCCTCATTCATTCGACAATTAACACTCCACAGTCTCCTTGAAGGGGCCAGAAGGTCTACCTTACCGCTGAGATCGAACTGGAGAGGAAGGAACTGAAAAAGGAGAAAGAAATCAAGACTGAAAGCTTCCCTTAGGTTTGGTAAATTGACTTGGAAGAGCCCTTTAATAAAGAGAAGCCTGGGTGTATCCTTCAGCACCATCACAGGAAGTAAAAACAGACCCCAAACCAAGGCCGGCCATGAGCAGAGATTGACAAGAGCCGTGAGAAGGAAGTCTAGAGCATACAACTGGCAAAGATACATGACTTTACGAACTTTATTAAGAATCAAGAAAGAGGGCGCCTGGGTGGCTCAGTTGGTTAAGCGACTGCCTTCGGCTCAGGTCATGATCCTGGAGTCCCCGGATCGAGTCCCGCATCGGGCTCCCTGCTCAGCGGGGAGTCTGCTTCTCCCTCTGACCCTCCCCCCTCTCATGTGCTCTCTCTCGCTCTCTCTCTCTCTCTCTCTAATAAATAAATAAAATCTTTAAAAAAAAAAAAAAGAATCAAGAAAGAGAGGGGAAGATCTTATTACCATTATCATGATAACGACATCTGCAGATGACACTAAATCGGGAGGTGCTCCCAACAGCGGGTGAAGACTGGCACACGATACCAAGCTATACATGACTCTTAGTAACAGATGTCAAAAGTAACACAATGAGGCTCTGGTTGCAAAAATGCAGATGATCTCTCTGGGGATGAATAAACTTAAAGACGGCATTTAACTGGAAGGGGATTCCTGGATGGCAGTAACAGAGAAAACAACAAAACTCTGAGCTCATGGTGAAGAGCCATCACAAGGTTAGGCAGGCAGTCCAGTTGAGCAATTCTCTGAGCTAGTGCAACGTTCAGCCACGCGGGGAGGCATCCCAAATCGTGGCTCAGAGTCTGTGCCTGTGTGTCAGCTATGAGACCAGACGCAGAACACTGCAGGCAATTAGGGGTAACGTGATGCCTCAAAGGGAATTTAGAAAAGAAAAGAAAAACAAATAAAAGTGAGTGAAATATGAGGAAAGGCCCAGGCGATAAAATGAACATAATTTGACTAAATAACAACGTAGGGGACCATGATAACCATCAAAAGAGCGTAAAAATCCAAAATGAGGCCTAGAGGTCTCCTGGTCTGGCTGCTGTTCTAAAAAATACTTAGAGTCGCATCTGTGAGAAAACTCAATAGAAAGTCAGTGTGTTGCATCCATCTACTTGAAGCATGGGGACTCTGTCATGGATAATAAACAGACCTGGGTTCCTAGCCACTATGTGTGCCTCAAAATCATTATTCAACGTTTGTGGACAGAGAACCTCTGGGAGGAACTCAAGAGCCATTGCAAGGTGCTCCTTCAATCTGGGGACATAAAGTCACTCAGTCCATGCAGGCAACCTGAACAGGCACTCTATGCCCATCCTGCACTTGGCACTGAGTACAGTGTCTTCAGTAAATAATACGTAAATACATAACTATGCATATCTATTAGATTTGATTTACTAGAGAGCCATGAATGGAAAAGGCAGGGTATAAAGGAAAATTAAGGGTTTTAAACAACAGTGCCCTAGTCTATTCTGGTTTTTAGAAACACACATATATACTCTCCATCAAGGATACACTGTGTATTGGCTTTCAAAACGTACATCCCTGTATGTGCAAAAATTGCAAACTAATGCCTAGCTATGCGTCTAGGTATATAATCTTATAGACACCTAGGTAGATAGACACATATATATGTGATACCTCAATGGGAATTTAGAAAAGCAAAGGGAATGAAATGAGGAAAGGCATAGGAATAGAGTGTATATGTGTGTGTATGTATATATACACACACATTTAATTGTGTATATGTATTATGTATATATATTCAAAATAAATATTTTTTAAATAAAATAATTTTCTCAATATACATGTCTTTTTTATAGTCCTATCTTCTCATGTTCAAAAATAGGAAGTTAGGGGTCCTGACAGAAAGATAATGGTTGAGCTATCTTCTGAGATCTCTGGCTTCTTACTACCACAGCCTCAAGTCCAAATGCACCCACATCTGACCTTGGGAACTTTTTCAGATCTAGCCTCACGCATATCAGAGATGTCTGTTATTGCAATGGTTCAATCTTTACCCCTGATGTTTTATGTCAACTGGACCTGAGGAGGGTTCTAGTCTGAGGAATGAATATATAGGTTGGTCTTATAAGAAAAGATGAGCCAGGTCGATAAGGTTTCTTTCTTGGGGTTCTGGAGCTGGCATTCTGAGAAACTGGGCTGGTTAAGACGCTGGTAACAGTGCTAAAGTTGAGGTCACTATGGCCAGCCATAAGCAAAATCTGTGAGCAGAGAGAGAAAGGAGAATGGAGCGGGGAGCCAGAGACACGACAGATGAGCAGTGCCGTGAAGCTCCTGATACTTAGAGGAGTAACCCTGATTCCTGAGTTTTCAGTTTCCAAGTCCCGTTTTCCTAAGGCGTTGTGAAATTTCTTGTGTTTGGATTCCATGTTTCTGTGGCTTAGAACAAGCCTCCCCCCTTTTTTTTTTTAACTGATACTAGTTTCAGGTGTCTGTTCCTCACTCCAGTCTGCTTCTCTTGGACACCTACTTACCATGCTGCTCTTCTGGCCCTAACCCAGCTCTACCTGAGGAAATAAAAATGCACTGAAATGAACTGGCTCACTCAATTGAAAAGTCTCAAGCTTCCTTTAGGCATGGTGAGATCCAGCTACTTTTAAAAACTGACATCCGAGTCTCTCTCTCTCTGTGTTGTCTCTCTGTTCTTCTTTTCATTCTATGAAAAAACACTGGTTTTATTCACAGACATTCTCTCTTCCTGGTAGTCCCCAAAAGCTCCAAGCTTCATCTTTTTGCAACTAAATCGCAGCAGAAAAACACTTGCAGAGGTGACTCTCACTGGCTCTGGAATGCATACCATTTCCTTACTATAGTCACTGTGGTCAAAGAGACGAAACATCCCGACGGGCCAAGCCTCGGTCACAGTAGGCCCTGCAGCCCAGGGAAGTAGCAGCTCCATCCAAACAATACAGACTGAGTGGGACGAGCTGTTCCAAAGGAAGCCTCAGCAATATCTAGATGAGAGCGAATGGGTAGCAGGAGGGCAAAAATAATAGATGCCACCTAGTCCAGTCTAAGCTCACCTCTCATTACCCCTTGATATGGCCTCACAGCCCCATCAACACAAAAATCATTCCTAGCTCCACATACTATCTCAGGATCCTTCCACTCTGAAAACTGTGTATCTCACTCATCTTTAAAAATGCCATTCCTGTCCTTCCTTCTCCATGAAATTTTCCCTCATTCCAGCAAACCTTCACTGCTTGCCTCCTTCTCTCATTCTCCACAGCCATAGAGAAGCAGAGAGCCTCCAATAATGCCAAATGACGCTCCAAGGTACAGTGGGTCCTCCATATTTGCAAACACGCCTACTCACTACCACTCATTTGTAAGCCCAAACCCAGCACTTGGGGCGCTTTCACGGACATGCCCAGGGCAGCAAGGATTCTGAGTCATCCTCGTGTACATTCCCAGCTGGGGCCAATCGAGGCCATGCTCTGTTTCCTTGTTCCCAAGCTCACACTGTAAACAAGTGTCCTTTTTACAGCTATTTAGTCCCAGTTTCTTTTCTTTTTGCCTTTTAATAAAGGGTTTTTTTTTTTTTTTTTTGGATAGTGGTTGTTGTGGTCATGACTTTACTGTTCAAATGTCCCCAGACAGAGTGCCAAAGCACTGGCTAGTGTTCTAGGCACAGGGAGGCTGTGATGTACCTTACGGGGAAAACACGATCGCCAGATAAGCTTAGTCCAGGCATGACTCACAGTGTGCTTGGCTGTGAGTTCAGTGTTCATCAGCAATGTGTATTAAAGTGTTTCTAAAGAGAAACACACATAAAACAAAGTTATGTGTGGAGTGGCTGATAAAATGCTGTAACCAGAGGCTTACAGGAACCAAACCCTGTATTTCTCTAGTAGCAATGTTCAGTTTTTGTTAAATCAGTGTTTGCACTGACTTCATAGAACTACCACAAATAATAGGAATCAACTCTGTGTGTGTGTGTGTGTGTGTGTGTGTGTGTGTGTGTAAAGCTATTCAATTTTATACTCTTGGACTACTCCCCAAATGTACTTTGTCTTCCAACCACACTGCCAGATCCTTTAGAGCTCACACCGTATGTGCTCTGCGCATTGCAAGGCACATTAGTGGGCACTTCAAAACTTACTGATTTATGGATATACAGGTCAATTACAGAACCTACATCAATTCAGTTTAACTCATTTAATTGTTCCCATACAAAAAAAACTTCTAGAGCATTACCTGCTATCTTACTGTTTATAGTTTCTCCCCTCTGGGTGTCTGGTAGATCTATTCAAATGTAGTATCTACCCAAAACTATTTTTCATTTTATGGCAAAGGGAGTGAAGGAAGCAAGAGAATTTGGTAGGGAAATCAACTTCTTCACCCTTGATTGAGAGAGATTTGCATGTTTGATGTCTCAGTGGTCAGAGAGCATTGCTACTGAATCTCTCTCTCTCTCTCTCTCTCTCTCTCTCTCTCTCTCATGCATGAAAATCACAGCACATACCTGCATCTCTGGCTCGTCACTGTCCTTGCTGAACCAGGTGCCACACACTCCCTTATCCTAGAATCTTGCTGGCAATAAGACAGAGATAACTGAAAAATGAGCAAATTTTTCCTCCATCTGACTTTGGTATTCTCACAAGAGGCTGCTTTGTTTCTCACACTTTTGCTTTTGATCAACATTGGCTTTATGAATCTGCATCAGGAGTACTTTTCTACATATGCTCTGTTTCAGTTGAAGGAAGAGACAAATTTGACATCAGGGGGGAAAATGGGAGGGGAGAGTATTAAGTTTCTGTAAATTACACAATATATGGAATTCACTTAAGAAAAGGTTCAGCTGTGGTCCTTTCTGCTTGTAGCTCTAAGCTACTGGGCAAATGTGGAGGGCTTCTCAGAGGCCTGGTTTCCCTTTCAAAAAGGACCCTAGGAGTTAAGACGAGTTGATGATAAAGATGATGAGGATATTGATAGCTTTTATGTTTACACTTTCCAGACACAATTTCATTTAATCTTCCAAAATAAGCTTACAAAGTTGATGCTATTATCATTCCCACTTTCCATGGGAGGAAGCTGGATCGCAGAGAGGCGCAGGGTGGCTAAGTGATGAACTCCCCCACACTGACACAGCTAGCTACCAAGTCATGCCTTGAATCCAGGCAGTTTAACTCAATCACTCGTCTACAGGACCTGGGTAATCTCTAAGGTCCCTTTCTTCTCAAACATTTTATGTTCTTTCCCAAGATTTCTCCCTTTTGCTAACCAAGGTCCCGTGTCCAAGGCATTGGTCTGTTTAAGTTGGATATAACGACATAAATAAATTTGAACCGAAGAAAAGGGAGTAGTGAGGAGGGAAAAAAAGGGTAGGAGAATTCTGGAACTCAAATCTTTGATGGTCTTAGAAACTCTATAATCTATCCTTCTAATCCAGTTTTAATTATATCGATAAGTAGATAGGGCCTGGACTATTTTTCAAGACAGAACATAATGTATGAGTAATTCTTCACATCACTTCTTCCTTTTAAAAAATCCTGTAAGAACTTCTGGAACTTATTAGCATGAACAAATTACACAACTCATTTTTTTAAAAAATAATGCAGTATCCTTAGAATAAGATTTGAAGGGATGGTCTGTAAAGGCTGGGGATCCTGCAGATATATCCTGCGAATTCTCCTGATGGTTCATGGTCAGCCCAAGCCTCTGACTTCAGCCAAAGGCAAAGAGTCAAACCTCCCATGAAGAAAAGCAGGAGTGTGGGATCCAGCTGCTTATCACAACGAGGCACAGCATCCCCCATCCATGATGCCAGAAGAGATTAATCCATAAATCAGAGCAAATTTTTTTTTTAAAGATTTTATTTATTTGACAGAGAGAGACACAGCGAGAGAGGGAACACAAGCAGGGAGAGTGGGAGAGGGAGAAGCAGGCTCCCAGATGAGCAGGGAGTCTGACGCGGGGCTCAATCCCAGGACCCTGGGATCATGACCTGAGCCGAAGGCAGCCGCTCAACCGACTGAGCCACCCAGGCGCCCCCAGAGCAAATTTTTTAAAGATTTAATTTATTTGAGAGACAGAGAGAGCGTGCATGAGGGAGGGGGAGGGGCAGAGGGAGAGGGAGAAGCAGACTCCCTGCTGAGCAGGGAGCCCCACACAGGGGGCTCAATCCCAGGACCCTGACATCATGACCTGGGCCAAAGGTGGACATTTAACCTACTGAGCCACCCAGGTGCCCCACAAATTTTTTAAAAGTAAAGAATAAAAGACCTACTTGTGGCAGACAAGCTGCTTCATCAGGAAATTATGGCAGAAACTGTCATCAGTGAGGGCTCCCCATGGCCCCCCCAGGAGGAGCCAGTGGCCGGCTGCCCTTGTGTCCTGATAGCACATGCCCCCAAGATGAGCTTCTGAACAATGTCCACTGCTTAGAAAGGCTCACCAGCAACTAAAATTAGATTGGTTTCTATTCCAAGCCCAGGGCTCCTTCATGGCTGACTTTCTTTTCTAAGAGTCTGTGATGGTGGCTTGTTTGATTTAAAGAAAATCAATAAAGAGTTACATGAGAAGGAAGGAAATAGAAGACCAGGCATTCCCAGGTTAAGATGAAAGTCCAAGTCAAGGGCGCCACACACACACACTCTCACTCTCTTTCTCTTTTCCTCAAAGCAAAGAGAATGAGAGCCTTTGAGGTAAAGTGGAAACCATTTTGTTGGAGAGGTAGCATTTTCTTCATCTTTAGAGCATAATCTGATAGGCCTAATCCAGTAAAAATGGCAACTACTTACAATAGGATATCTGCAAGGGATAGAATGGATGGAAAGATATGTAAGCCCAAAAAGCATCTTTTGGTCCTTGCAGGGAATGAGGTCATCCATGCATCATGGACTTCCTTTCACGGTCTTCCCTTTCCTGGCAAATTGCTGGGGGTGTACAGGATAAGAAAAATGCACAGATTGGCCCTCTTCCCATCTTTCCTAGGGTGGGAAACCAGGTTGACCTTGGCCTCTGGCCAGGTGAGATCCCTTTACTGTGCAATTAGGTTAGATTAACTGGAAAGTCTTTAAGAGATATGATGACATTTCTCTCCAAGCCTGAGCCCTGAAATCCCAAGCCTTCCTAGAAGCCTCCCACGCCCCTGTCCTCCATCAGGAACCAGAGCATTTCCATGAGTCTCCTCAAGCCCCTATTGTGTACGTTATTTATTATCTTAGCACCTTTTCTTTTCAGGGTATTGGTCCATAATAGTGCCGTCTGTGTTATTTATGACACAAAGAATAACTTAAACCACATTAGGAACCTCCACATTATAGGGACTTTAGAGAGCTACATTTTTCTAGTTATGGTTAAACTACTGCAGTGATAAATCCACTCATAAGAGTGCAAGAGGGAATCCACAGGACAGGTGTTACCCATTAGTCACCGTAAGGAAGCACAGGAACAAATGCAGGCTCACAGATGCCTCACTACCTCTTCCCAAGAATGGCTGTGGGAATTCAGAAGGCTGAGGAGGAGGGGGGGTTGTGAACACTGGTAATGAGAAGAGACAGGTAAGGCTAGGGTGGAAGGGGAAGGAGGGAAAGCCAAAGAGTCAAGTCGGTGTGCCACAGTGCAGGGGACAGAAAAACAAAGTGGTGCAGAAGTAAGTCTGTTTCATGCTCTCATCTCACATGAGTTCTGTGGGGTCCCCCTTGTGTCTATGGCTGAGCTTCCACAGTGGATTGGAAATCCACAGTGAAATACCTACACAAACAACATACCCGGAATGCCAGCTGTGGTCATTTCCTCTTTTCTTAACAATTTCATTTCGTTATCCATGAAAATCAGAAAAATATTTCCCTTCTCTTCTCCCCATGAGTACAGTAGCTCAAGAAAGCCCTTACTGAGCGCCCATCAAGGCTGGGCATGGTGCGAAGCATCAAGATAAAATACGAATGAGATACTTACAAGGAACTCAGAATTTACTGATGGAAGCAGACCCAAAAAGAGATCATTCTAATAGAACATGGGAACTTCCATGATGGAAATACGGGAAGGGTCTTGTTCATGGAGCACAGTGTTGGAGGGTCTCTGCAGGATGCACAGGTGTGAAATGATAAAATTCAGACTGGAATCCTTGCCTCTGGTCTCCAGGAGGCTTCAACAGCTTCCAGGTGCCCAAGAAACACAGGAGAACTCGATGCCATTGAGACGTTGTGACTTATTGCTCCAGAGGTTAGACTAAGTAACTTCAGAGCACAGAGATTATTTCAAAACTCCTTAAGAGGGGCGCCTGGGTGGCTCGGTTATTAAGCGTCTGCTTCGGCTCAGGTCATGATCCCGGGGTCCTGGGATTGAGCCCCGCGTCAGGTTCCCCGCTTGGCAGGAAGCCTGCTTCTCCCTCTCCCACTCCCCCTGCTTGTGTTCCCTCTCTCGCTGTCTCTCTCTCTGTCAAATAAATAAATAAAATCTTAAAAAAAAAAAAAAAACTCCTTAAGAATCAGCTTCAACAGCCCCAAGTGCAAACTAGTGCACACAGTGAGAGAAAATACGCTCTCAGGGTTGGCAGGCATTCAGAAGACAAGGCTCTCCATTCAGAGTGTGACATCCTCCCCCAAATCCTGAACAACTTGGTTGAACGCCTCCAACAACAGGGAACTCAATGCTTCCCAAGGGGCTCATTCCACCCTTGCATAGCCCTGGTTGTTAGAATTTGTTAGAATGCTCATCAGGTTGAGATTGCCAACCATGGAACTGAAATGTTACTAGAAACTCATTCATTCATTCAACAAATATTTATTAAACTACCACTGTATGCCATGTGCTGTTATTAAGAACTCAGTATAAATATAATTATATAAAACAACTTCACCATGGAGTTCTCAGAGATCACACTTTGCTAGCCTAGCTCCAGTCCAGTTGTCTTTGAAGATAAGAAGACTAAACCTCTCTTGGAAGATATGCAACCCATGCTTTAATCATTAGTCATTCTTCATTTGGCTAATAAGGGTGCCTTCATATTTATAGCAACGAGCAAGGCAAACATGTACACCGCCCTAGTGGGTCATACAGTCTATTGGGTAAGGACAGCCCAACCTCAAATCTGAGTACTTTAGGTGCAACTTTGTTAAGAGCCAGAGAAGAGTAAATGACATCTTAGTGGTCTGAGCATGTAGGCATATCCAATTGGGCCATAGTGATGTGCTCCGTATGGCTGCTTCCTTCTCACTGGATTCCTCTAATGGAATCCCTTCACTTCTAAGGAATCCCCCCAGCTCACCGTTTTCCTTTGTTCTTCCACAGCACCAGTTACAATCTGGCATTATTTATGCCTATGCTTACTTATGTAGCTCCCCTCTGTACCTTCAGTTCTAGGAGAACAAAGATCATATCTACTTTGTATACCAATGAATCTTCACCCCCGGTTGTCCACAATGTGCTGTGAGGCACTTACTATTACCCCCACTTACAAAAGAAGAAAGTAGGACTCAGCCACAGATGTGGGTGACAGAGTGGCAAGAAGTTAATCCAGGTTCTGTTTGATACTATAGCCTTGCTCTCAACCACTGTGCTGCCCCCTAACACCACTGGTGAATCATCTTCTCTCAGCTGCTGCAGTTGGTATGGTATCAAGTAGGCTGACTTAACCAAGATACCAAAACTAACTGTGGCTCCAAAAAGACAGAAGTCTAGTTCTCTCTCCCTGTCTATGACAGGGAGAGCTGGCTCCACGGTACTATTGGCATTTAGGCATCTTCTCTCCTGATGCTTTGTCATCCTCAATGCATGGCTTCCCTCATGTGAGCCAGAAGGGCTGATCCCACTTCCATCTTCATGTTCACGGTCAGCCAGTAGGAAAGGAAAAAAACAAGAAGGAAAGGAGAGGGAATGTCCCTTCCTTTAAGGACATAGCCTGCAAGTTGCCCACCTGACTTCTACTCACATCTCACTGACCGGCTCTTAGTCACACGGCCACGCCTGGCTGCAAGGGAAGCTGGGAAATGAATAAATGGGAAGTCATGTGCCTAGCTAAAAATTCTTGTTAAATAAAAAAAGCAAATGGCTATGTCCAAAACCTGGCTTCAGGAGTTACAAGTTCCCGTCAATAAGGCAGTAGAAGTTACGGCAAGATAGAAAAGGAAAAAAGAAAAAGGTAAAAAAGAGGAGTCAAAACTACCAACAAGTATAGGTAAGCTAAGCTTCTTTTCTTCCAGGACTCTCTACTTACTCTGGTTTTCCAAACTCCTTCTGCTAAGGAATTATTTCTGTAATGAAATTCCTGACTCTCATGCACTGTTAAAACATAGGATATTATGGTTTCCTGTACTTTGGGCCAATCTCTAGGTTATGCCCTTTGAGTCTTGAATGAAGGGAGCGCAGTGAAGGGAGGTAGAATTCTCTTTCTATATGCAGAACCTTGAGAACTTTGATTACCAAGAGCCTAACTGATGTCTGGGTTTGTTTTAGAATTACAGAAAAAAAGGAAGTGGAAAGTGGGCTTCCCTCCCCTAAATATCTCCTCCCAAATGTATTAGAAAAGAAATGCCCCTGAATTTATTTTCTCACACATTAAGTTTTGAAAAATTAAGGTTTTTATAAAAACAAACTAGAAGTCTTCAGTGTTCAGGGCACACTGTTTCAAAATATACTTTAATTACACAAAAAATTACTCCTCTTCGAAAGGCCCCAGAGAAGGCGGATATCAAACTTTACAAAATCTTTAGAAGTCCAAGGCATTCACCAAATAAACTCAATTAAAAAATAGAGAGTATAGTCATACTACACTTGAGTGAGGTATATAACTATAAATAAACTCTAATTAATTCCTTTCCATTTCTTGGTTATTTCCACATGAACCCTATTTAAGTAAACTCACAAGTGACTTTGCTAAGCAGGAAGGAAATGCAGAACATTATGAAAGACACATCTTCCTGCTTCTTTGGCCACATTTCATTGCTTAAAATGACAGAGTGGTATTAAAGATGAGATTTTTTTTGGACCCTGGGTGGTTTGGAGGATTGATAAGATATGAAGGACATACCCTGGCATGACACCCAGTGATCCACATTCTCATATAATATCCTCCCTTTGAGTGGGCCTGGAACCTATAACTTGCTTCTTACTAATATAATAAAGCAATGGTAAAAGGATTTTGCAGATATAATTAAAATTTCTCAGCAGTTGACTAAGTTAATCAAAAGGAAGATTATCCTGGGTGGGCCTGACCTAATCAGAGCAGTCCTTTAAAATAGTGTCTAGAGGTCAGAGCCATCAGCAGAAACTTCCCCACCCCCTTCTACCCCCTACTCAGGCTTTGAAGCAGCAAGTGGCCGTGAATTCTACAGCTGTAAGAAAATGAATTCTGCAAACAACCTGGGGGAGTTTGAAAGCAGATTCATCCCTAGTTGAACCTGCAGATGAGAACTTAGCCCAGCCAACACTTTGATCCCCGCTTTGTGAAACCCTGAGCAGGGAACCCAGCTAAGCAAAGCCCAGATTCCTGACCTACAGAAACTGTGAGATAATAAATGGATATTGTTTTAAGCTACTACATCTGTGATAATTTGTTACAGAGCAAAAGGAACCTAATACACAAGTTGTAGGCTCAACATGTGCCAGTGCACTGAAGGACAGAGAGAGGTGCAGAGCTCTTTGGAAGCAAATTTTTAATCCGTGCTCGCCTCCTACTCCCAAAGCTTTTTCTCTTTGACATTGCTTGCTGCCATCCTGCCTGCAACCTCAAATCAGGTTTCTGCCTATGATTCAATCTTTGGCTCCCTATGAGAAATCTTTTTAATATAAAATTAATATATAAATAAATTTGCTCTTGGAGCAATGCAGCGTGGAACAGAACCTGCCAGGCTCTCTAACGTCCATCACAAAGAAAGACTGCAGAGGGGAGGGGGAAGGCAGAGCTTTATCCTCCGCAGGGAAGCAGAGAATTCATAGTGATCTTATTGCAGATGTAAAATTAGGTCAGGGGCTCTATAAACTGATTAAAGCTAATGCTTCACGCTTCCAAGGAAAACAGCGGATACAAAAGGGAATGATCTCTAGCTCAGGATAAGAAGGAAGGAGAACGCTCTGTGCTCTAGGCAGTCCAATCATGTAGATGCTTGGCCAAAATGAATATATAGGAAAGGAGCATCCAAAGAACAACTGGGAAAACTTCTAAAAGCAAATCGTAGTCAGTCTACATACACACAAACCTAAAGTGAGGATTAAAGTGAGCACACCAGTGGCTTGAATGTCCTGAGGTTCAAGAACTCTAAATCACCATGCTTTTCCCCCAAATTAATCCCTATCTGCAGCTCTTAGCCCTCTGGTACCTTGTGTCTTGACACCTAGTTTATAGGCAGCAGGGTTTGAAATATTCTATTCTGTGCCCCCCAGAAGTCAATGTCTTGCCCATTCAAGGTAATTTCAGTGTTTGCATTAGGAAACACAAACCACACAGTTCTATCCCCAAGACTCTTCTTGGATCCTCATTTTTCTCTAGAGTGTTAACCCCAACTTCTTTAATTTCATCCTCTTTCTGCTTCACTGATCATTTCTTCCTCTTGTTCTCTTCTCAAAGTTAGAGAAAAGCCATCTTTATTTCCCTTATATCTTAGCCCTTCCCTCCTGCTCCCAAGGAAACATTTTTAAAAAATCTGGGCTACATTCTTTGATTTGTCTTATGGGCTCCCCAAGCAACCCAAGTCACTACAGAAGGGTTAAAAAGACAGATTCTCTATAGAGTAGTGGCATCACTTGCAATGCAAATATCTCTGATTTGAACGGGAAACATTTTATTGAGTTACTAAAATTTCTTCACCTTTTTTTTTTTTTCAGTGCGTATATATGGGGAAATAACAGCTTGGTAAAGAAAATAGCAATTCTTATTCTAAATACTGATATAACTACCATGGAGAAAATTACCTGATTTACATACTTGATTGACACAGCTTGGAATGAAAAGAAGAGTTGTAGGGCTGGGTAAGGCTGAGGATCACCTGTTGGTAGCTATTGGGCCAAACGTCTCAGTCTAGAATTTAAATCAAATGTCAAGGAAAAATGCCTGAGACTTGAATCAGTTACATTTTCATTTCAGTCATGACCAGAGTCATTCAGTTCATATTTGGTTCAAGACCAGTTACCAGTCCACTAGTAATTCAGGAAAACACTGCCCAAATTATATGGTCAGAAAGTAACAGGTCTAGTTTGAGTTCCATGAAAAATAATGGGTTTAGTTTTGGTACAGCTCTCTGTGAAAGAAGTTCAATGCCGGGGAACCCGGGTGGCTCAGTCGGTTAAGCATCTGCCTTCAGCTCAGGTCATGATCTCAGAGTCCTGGGATCTAGCCCCACGTGGGGCTCCCTGCTCAGCGGGGAGTCTGCTTCTCCCTCCCCCTCTGCCCCTCCCCCTACTTGTGTGCACACTTTCTCTCTCCCTCTCAAATGAATAAATAAAATCTTTAAAAAAAGAAGTTCGATGCCAACTAAAGGTATTTGGTTTTCCAACATGAGGATGAATGTTCAGAATGACTCATCTGTCTCCATACCATCTCTTAGCCACACAACTGGCTCTGGCTGGAAGGTCACATAAAATTGGCTGTTATGGCTAAACCCTACGGATGATTCTTAGAATAAAGCCCTAGGATTACTCTCAGTCCATTTCAATATGGTTTAAGTTTTCAGGAACTGGAGAGAAAAAGAAAAAGAAAAAAGAAAGAAGAGAGAAAAAATTAGAGCTCCTGACCTACCTAGTCCCTAAGAGCAGAATTTTTTCACATAGGTACACGAGACGATGTTGAAAAAAAAGTTCCTTGGATTCCATGGCCCCTAAGAAAATCCTTTATGGAAAAAGCATTCACCTTCAATGTCACCTTAGTCCCCTACAGTGACAGCATGAATAAAATCCAATTTTATGAAATTAGCTAAAATAAAACCATGCAGCAACTTCTCCTTCATTAATAAAACCCATACCTCTCCTCAAAAACTCGTTGGCTCACTGTACACTATTTTAAGTATTTTAACTTAAAATTTCTTATTTCTTCTGCTGAAATGGATCTACTAATACGCCAGACTGACTGCCTATGTATCATCTATCAGAAGTCCTTAAGACATGCTAAGATCTTTTGGGTGCCTCCAAACCCTTCTCTGTCCAGAAATAAAAGGCAGCATTCTCCTCCTGACATCTGTACCGTATTTCTGCCTGGCAATATCACTCATGCTTCTTGAAACCACCAATGGTTCTTAACCTACCTAGCAACTACCAATAAGAATAAAACAGGAGCTAGGAAACTGATGTGAATCAAGAAGAACTTGAGTGTGAAGCAAGCTGAAGCTTTGCAAAGATGTGTTCAGTAGGAAAAGCGGGAAAGTGGAGTCAGCTCCCATTTATCATGAAATGATAAATGGGAACAGAATGGCCAGGCAGGCTGCCCAAAGCATATATTGCTCAAGAGAGGACTGCAGGTCAGAGAGACATGGATTCCTAGAACTTGCCCATCTTGCCATACCCAGGCTAGCTGGCAGCAAAGAAAACTCATGCGAAATGGTCTGATTCAAGAAAGGTGACTTAATTCCAAGCCATTCATAATTATTTCAAAGGAGGCACATAATGTTAAGAATGTCATGCTACTTGTCAAATAATAACAATTAATAATAATAATAATGATGAATGATGATGATGATGCTCTGGCAAGGATACCTTCATGCCCCACAGAAGGATCACCTTTTTAAAAAGTAAAGCTATTTGGGCTTCAAGAAAAGTGATGAAGACAGGTACAAGGTACTGGAAGCAGCATGTTCTAGAGTATAGAGTGCTAGATTAAGAATCATAAATCATTTATTTGATTCGCCATTTTTTGGAAAAACTAATAAAGAATAGGCATATAAATATTGTTTTTCTGACTTCCCCAAAATGAAGAAAGAGAGGCATAATGGTTGGTGATGTAGGTTTGTTTCCTTAGAATATTTTTCAGGGCAATTAAGAAAAATATACTAGTATTTCCAAGACCATAACCAGATTCCCCATAGATCTCCCAAACTGCTTTCTCTTCTCTCTTATTTCTTTCAGATTTACTTTAAGATACTGGATCTGAGTCCCAGTTCTGCTGCTTATGAGTTATGTGACCTTGGACAAGTGACTTAACCTCTGTGAGCCCAACACTTCCATGTAATCAGCTAATGACAGCACCCACATGTGCCAGTCAGGGCCCTCGCAGGAAGCAGATGGCACAGTCAAAATGATTAATTGAGGAGAGTTTAATAAAGAGACTAATTATAAAGGTGAGAGTAGGGTTTAGGGAAACAAGATCACAGCACCTTAGGACTAGCAACTGCAGGGAGCCATTATTGCCCCTAGATCTGAAGGGGCACAAGGGAGGGAGTCATTCCTTAATCTGGGAATCAGAGCTTTAGGAAGAATGCCAGAAAGGATCTGGCGTCTTCATTAAAAGGAATACAACCAACCTTTGGCCACTTAATGTGAAATAAATAGCCTCTTGATCTCCTCTCACTCTCCAGTCTCTGGATTTAGAGTTATCAAATCCAACTAGAAACCAGAAAGCAAGGGATCCCATTGATATGGTACATGCTGGTTGGCTTCCTGAGGCACACAGCAGAGTGAGGAAGGGAGACGAGCAGATACGGAAACAAAAAACACCCAGCAGAACACCTCATAAATGTACTGAGCCCAACCCCTTTATGGTTCCCCAGTATATCATACTTCAAATCCAAGCTATACATGAAATCCTGTCTTCCATTTCAAGCTTTCAATAGAAAAAGAAAAATATTGAGTATCACCTTAATCCTTTTTGAGATCCTTGTGCTATTCTATATTAACACACATCTACTGTTCATCTTTATTCCTACCTACACTATGTAAATGTTTTAGAATTCTCAAACTTTAGAAATAAAATGAAGATAACATTAAATTAGGGATACCGGTACTCTTCATTCCATAAATATTTACTGAGTTTGGATTTTGTCATCCAGGCCAACTCTAAGTGATTGGTAGGGACTACATGGAGCATTGTGTTGAGAGAAATTAAAAGCTGGACCCCACACTGTAGGAAACATGTCTCTTCCAGCTGATGGATGGAAGAGTGACAGCACGCATGCCTGAAACTACTTTATCTTGTCAATACAAATATAAGGTGACTAGTTAAATTTACATTTAAGATAAACAATGTATATTTTTTACTACAAATATATCCCACACCATATTCGGGGCATACACTAAAAAGTATTGTTTATCTGAAATTCAAATTAAACTGGGCACCCTGCACTTTTATCTGCTAAGTTTGGCAATCCTGCCCCTCAACCTGGATGAAATTCTTCACTAACCTTGACATCTGGTAGATGGGACATCTGGGGCCCATAATTATCAAGAAATTTTCCAATGTTACACAAATGGTTAAAACGGAATCAGGACTAGAAGTTTCTGTTGTCCCATGCTGTGCATCACTGTCTTACATCATAAACTTCATGAAGATTTAAATATATCTGTAAGCCACCTAGCAAACCATCCCAAGCCACAAGGCCCCTAATGAGCTCTTTTATATTGATTGAAAATAAAACCCGGAAAATGTCATAATGACATTTCATAATAGTGTTATGTTAGTTTGTAATGTACAGTATATTATACAAATTCATCAAATCCTTACAGAATTAATAGCACCATGCTACCATTCTTATTCAAATTTTAATGGGCATGAGCATCTATATTTATACTCAGGAGTTCCAAATCAGGCAGCTATTTGGTTTTCTATAAAGACAGCAAATCAGTGACAATCCAAAAACCTATTACAGCTAAAAAGTGACTTAAAATGTGAAATGAAAATTTTTACCTTTTCAATCACTGAAACTGCTTCTAAAGCTACAATATATTTAAAAGGACAAATATTTTCCTGGAAATTTTCTGATATATGAACAAAACAGTTACCCTACAAATATACTCAGGGTTGAGAACATAGAGGAACACCAAGGTTACTGCCTGTGACCGCTATTCCTCTGAATCATTCCTTCTTGACACATTTTTTGGCCCCAGCAGTCAACAAAATTCTCTCTGCAGTGCACAGCTATAGCTCCAAAGGCAAAAGATAACTTAGGTGTGTAAATTTAAAAAGTAGTTACAACCTATTGTTCCTGAGAATAATGTACTCAAGGTTTATTTATCACTTATCAACATTTGTGCTATACAGAATAATTGTTCCCCGAATTATGTCCACACCCTAATCCCCAGAAACTGTGAATGTGTTATGTTACCTGGCAAAGGATAATTAAAGCTGTAGAAGGAATTAAGGTGGCGGATCAGATGACCTTATGATATAGAGATTATTCTGGATTATTTTTGGGTGGGGGGAGGCAAAGTAATCACAAAAGTCCTTAAAAGTGGAAGAGGGAGGCTGAAAAACCAGAGTCAGATGCAAGGTTAGAAAGACTGGACCAGCTGTTTCTGGCTTTGAAGACGGATGAAGAAGTGGGGGCAGCCTCTAGAAACTGGAAAAGGCAAGAAAATAGATTCTTCCCTAGACTTTCCAGAAAAGAATGATTTTAGCCCAGTGAGACCTATTTTCAACTCTGACTTCCACAACTCTTAAGATAATAAATTAGCGTTGCTTCAAGCCACCATGTTTGTGGTAATTTGCTACAACAGCCAAAGAAAATGTGATGCTTTTTTAGAATTGTCAACAATTATGTATTAATGAACTGAATCAAACAGAACATTTAGGTTATAATGTCACTCTCGAATGTAAGGATTATAAAAAGTAACTTAATGACACAATCAAAATAAACAAGAATACTACACTGCTATCTGCAACCAATCCAATTGGAAAAGGAGATGAGAACACAGGTTTAAGAAACTCTCAGGTTACCGATCAGCCCAAATCCTGTGCTGACAAGAACTGGGTAAAAGAACAAAATGGTGCAAGGGCACCTGGGTGGCTCAGTTGGTTAAGCGACTGCCTTCAGCTCAGGTCATGATCCTGGAGTCCCTGGATCGAGTCCCGCATCAGGCTCCCTGCTCGGCGGGGAGTCTGCTTCTCCCTCTGACCCTCCCCCCTCTCATGTGCTCTCTCTCATTCTCTCTCTCCCAAATAAATAAATAAAATCTTTAAAAAAAAAAAAAGAACAAAATGGTGCAAAATGGAAGAGGGCCTTGCTGAAGGGACTCCTGCTAACGAGAGCTGAAATGGAAGCCATCAGAAGTAACGCTGCACGAGAACTGAGATATAACCAATAGCAAGTGAAGAGTCCCCTTCTGATGATGAATCAGAAGGTAGAGATAGGTCCCAGGACGATGAAAGACCATGAACAAAGGAAGAGCTAGCAGTGTCTGTGACTAATGACTGAGAGGATTTGCAAATGTCTCAGGTGCTGCAGAGGCATCTGATCAAAGCTATAATGGCATTTAGCTAGATTGACCTGTACCAGAACTCAACTTCCCAAAGATGCGTGACTCCGAAAAGGCAAGTCACTGAAATCACAGGAGTCTTGATAGCTAGTGGAAACCTTAGGATGTATATACAGCAGATACATCATAGTACAGTGGCAGCAACAATGAGAATCATGGAAGCAAACGATTCCCATAGCATACCCATGAGAAAATGAACAGGGTAGAGATGTAAATTTCCCAGGGAAAGCAAAAAGGATGAGAAAACCTCAAAGTTCAGCAAATACCAGGTTTGCTCAATACAAGATTACCCAGAGCAACAAGTGATCAAAACTCATTTCACAATCAGGTTATTTAAATAATTCATCCACACGTACTAGTCAACCGGGTGAACAGAAATTGGCTGAACCAAACTGACAGATATGCATATTCACCCACAGACACACATACACACAAACATACAAGAAACAGTCAGTAGATATTCAGAACTATCAAAAAGCAAGAGTTAGAAAAACCAAAATCATTTTAGAGAAACCAACAGGAAATTAACAAATATTTGCTGAGTAATGGTCCTCCAACAGACAGAAATAAGAATGCTTCCAACATGGAGAGACCTGGTGCTTAGGTGTCATAATTTTCCCAGAAAAATGCTTACCAGGAACATAAGCTCATACAGTTAGAATGGCAGAAAGTTACTGTCTGGGATAACACATCCAGGATTACTCTAAGCACATCACCCTCACATCCTCACAAAGGAAGAATGCAAAAGGAGTGGAAAAATGTGTTAAGTTGCTCTAAAGACCATTATAGTTACCTTCACAAGAAGAAAGTATGGAACTCAGCTTTGTCACCTAGATTCTATTGGAGTCCATGTTCCCTCTTTTATAAAATGAAGACAGCAAGATAATAATGTATGTGAAGGTATTTGCAAATGAGGCACGATTATAAATATTATTTCGCCATAAGACATAATTTATGCTATTCTTAATTTAAAGACTTAAAAGCCATGTAACAAAGATTACTTTGGGTTTTAAGTGGAATAATTCTCTACTATAAATGTAAATTTAATAATATGTTTGAAAATGACAAGAGCAAGAATGCTTGCCTTGAGTCACAGTAGCAAGTCAGAAAATGTTGGCCAAATAAATCAGGTATTTCACAATTTGACAAGATGACTAATGCAATCAAATTCATTAGACATAACCGTGCCATGTAAAAGACCGCTGAAATGATAGCAAAATGATTCAGTATATTGCTTGCCTTATAAAAACTGAAGACTATTAAGCAAATTACCTTAACCATCTTCGAAACTTACATGACCCCCAATATACTAGTTTGAAATTTTTTGAAGCAAAGAATCTATCAAATTTGGTATCTGTTCAGAAGGCTGTGTTTTAGATACTTAGGATGTTATTTAGGACATTTACTAGTATGGAATTTATTAACATATTTAATAATATATTATTAATAGGCCCTGTGGTTATCATTTAATGGAGGCTTCACTTGAATTGTTAAAGAAAACCTATCACTACTAAGAACAATAGCAATCTTTACCACAAGGGAGTCTCCCACTCCCTCTCCAGGGTCCAGCTCTTGAAGGTTCTTCAAATTCTTAAAAGTGGAAAGTACAGTTGAAAATGTCCACATAAACATGCAATAAAAATCTGGGTAGGACACACAAGGGTAACATTGCATTACAGATCCTAGCCATTTTATGTGTTTCTAAATGGCAACTTCAAGAAAGGAGGCTCTTCACAGAGCTAAACTGGTGAGATTTCCAGACTTTAGTCTGACAACTAGGCACAGGCAGGACACAAGGGGTGAAGGGTGTAATCTGGTGAAAATAAAAAGCTCATCTGGAATAGGTTTCCAAGCTTATTAGAAGTTCCCCCACCATCAAGAGAAGACAAGGGTGGGAAGGATCAGAGTTGAAAAGTTCTACTTCCTAACCACCTGTCCACCCTATGTGACATGAATGAACACTAGAAATTTTGGGTGGAGTAATCTACAAGCAAAGCAATCCATTGGAAGAAGTTCTACCTTCTAGCACAACTTTCCAGCTGGTCTACCCTGTGACCCTTGTAGGTCAACAAACATCACTATCACTAACAGCAAATACTTACATTCATTTTTTTATTGAATGTTTATTGAGCATCTACTATGTGCCAGGCATTATTCTAAGTGCTGGACATATAGCAGGTAACAAAAGAAACTAAAACAAAAACAAACAAAAGAATTCCAAAAAACAAAAACCTTGCCCTCAGGGAGCTTACTTTCTGGTGAAGATGAGACAGACATTAATATTGCTTAATGTGATAAGGACACTGAGCTATGCCTTACCAAAGAGTGGTTCTTTTAACTAGCAATTAAGAAGAAAGAAAAGGAAGACAAGCAATGTGTGCAAAGAAATGAGAAATGACTCCTGACCTCCCCAGTCTCCATGTACAAATAAAAAATCACATGAAACATGCTATTGAGATAGACTATGTAGTAAACCAGGCATTTCGGCAAGTTTCCATGATCTGCCACATGCCCATCAGCTGTCTTGCATACTTTCAGGAGCAAAGGCACTTGTCTTTCTTCAGTCCGTCCTCTCATCAGGGTCTACTTCCACCCTCGCTTGAGGGGGCCTGACCACCATCAAATGCTGCAATGATCTTTATAAGAACACTTCATCTCGGGTGCTCTGCAGACAAACGCAAGACAGAAAGAGTGCAAGTCTCCAGTAATGTCCCCCGAGTCCTCAGGGACCAGAGGTCTTGAGGTGGAGTTGAGTGTACTTTTCATGAGTTAGGAATATGAATAATCCTGATCAAGATGATGGATTGAAGGAAATTAAATTATCGGTCACAATTTTCGCTTGTCTGCTGCAGCGATATGCATCCACACCTTTGCCATGGTCTCATAGGAGCAGAGTATATTTTCCCCGTCCCACTGATAGTGGGCTAGACTATCTGGTCTGCTGAAGCAATGGGATGGTGGCACATGTAATGCCAGCAAGGGCTTCAAGTGTGCCAGGATGAACACAGGGGGCTACTGAGCTGACCTGAAGACGTGCAGCCTGAAGCCATATCCAGACAGAAAAGCCACCCCATCTGACCCACATACCCATAAGGAACAATAAATGATCCTCGCAAACCTCCAAGCTTTGGGGTAGTTGGTTACACAGCACGTTACGGCAGCAGTTAACTGATATGTCAGAAGTAGCAAATGATGTCACCTCGTCGTAGCTTCTGCCCCAAGTGCCCTACTGAAATCGGCTTCATCAGCTTCTGTTCCCATTCTTCTCAGAGCTGGGCAGGGAAGAGACCATTTTACTTGACAAACTCCTTCCCTTCCCCCCGCCACCCCCCATGCCTTTGCTCATCTGTTACCTTGTATACAACCCTCCTTCCTACCCTTAGCCCAGAAAAACTCCTTCCTGCAAATCAGCCCATGAAAATTCCCTTGGGAAACTATTGCTCTCAACTACTCATTTCCATTTTGGTTCAAACAGGACCACTTTAGTAAACAGTTAAGGCAGATCTTAACATTTAGGCCTGCCATAATACAATACAACTCTGCCTTTCCAACCATATTTACTACACTTTCATTTCCTTATCCTGAAGGTCCAGCCAATAATAATTATTTGGGGTTTCCTGTACAATCCCTAGAGAATCCCCACCTTCCTGCTGTGAGGATTCTTCTCCCTACACTGGAAACTCTTCTTCTCCTCTGTCTCTTCTACCTTACCAAATGTTATCCATCCTTCAAAGTACAGTTCCAACATCACCTCCTCGATGCTCTACTTCATCCCACCACATCCTTCCTCTGAGTCCCCAGTTATCCATCAGTACCACTCTGCTCCCTGCTGTTATAATTACCTGAGTTTATCTTGCTGCATCCATTCTAAACCAGTTTATAAAATGTTAGCTTGTTCATTCCCAACAAATATATGTTTATTTCATTTACAAGTTATATAGATACATATATATATATAACCTAATATAGTGATCTTATTTACATCATATTATTTACATCTCCTTCTGATGCCCTCAGGGGACCGCACCGTGCACCCCTTGACACAGGCAACTGTGCTTTGGAGACGATCATCGTTGAAGCCAGAATCTACACACGATCCGTATTTCACCTCCTCCCCCAATCTAACACAGTGCCAGGTTATCATAAGAGGCAGTAATTATTTATGGAATGGATGGATGCATCATCCTTCCCCTTGCAAGGCAGGGCACTGTCACGTCGAAGACAAAGGACCGTGGATCAGGAGTCTGGTTCAGTCCCTCACTGGCTGTGTGACCCAGAACAATTCACTTGGTATTTCTGGGCTTCAGTTTTCTCATCATGAAAAATATAAGAAGATGATGTGGTCTCTAAAGCCCCCTGGGAGTCAAATGCTTAGAATGCTAAGAGACTGGGGTGATAACACCTCAGGATGATGGGAAGACTGAAGAGAGGTCAATTTATAAAGGTCTCCAAAGAAAGGTGAGGGCGCATTCGAGCATTTTGATGACCACTCCTAATGTAGCCATAGCCCTGCTTCATCTGTACTGGTCAGGCAGGGCCAGACTTTTATCCTGGAAGGTTGCACATGGTGCTGCTGCAGGGTCCTCCCCTTGAGGAAGAAGCCTGAGGATGGTGCCCTGACAGCCAGCACCGTGGCCCTTCTCAGCTCAGCTCCCACCGCAGAGCTGGCCAGATAAACCAAAAATCCAGACGAACAGGATGTGGGCAACACTGCACGAACCTTCAAGCTTGGGGCCTGTTGAAAGCAATTGTCAGGAGACACTTTCGCTCCTTTGCCTGGCTTTGGCATGTCTGGAGAAACACTGTGTTTACCTTTCTCTGAGGCCTCATGCACGGGCCACGGCCAAAGGCAGATTTCCGGACCTATCAGACCAATTATTTCCCAGGACACAATAAGTCCTTAGTCTGATGTTCCTTTTATTTCCATTACTATCTCATTTGATCAGCTTCTGAGTGTAGTGACAGGACTTGGCTTCCTTCCCTTGAGAGTTCTGCCCACTGTCCAGTCCTTAGAGCCTAAAAGAATTTTTTTTTTTTTTCTAACTAATGGCTACAATACTTTTTCTTTCTTAGCTTTAGGCCATGGCTCCTGGTCCCTCCATCCCAGAAAATGGTGACTAATCCCTTTCTCTCATTTATATGGTTACCTTGAAGGTATTTATAGACTGCGGTCACTTCCTCCATAGAAGCCTTTCTTTTGGGAGGATATAAATTACTTCTTCAGTCAGACCACTCAAGTTTGTTCTTCCAACATTTTATCATTTTTGTGGCCTTTCTTTTATTTCCTCTACCTTTTATTTCCTTCTTAAACTGTGGGGATGTGAACCACAGCTGACTTTCCAGATGTGCTTAGAATCTTTTCGGGTGTGCTGGAACAATGCAATTGCCCACCGGGATCCCCTTGCTATACACACTTCCTGTGATAAAGGAACTGGTGTCGTCATGCAAAACCCTATTTAGTTGGTCGTTCTCTCTTCGTCTGAAGTGTTTTTCAGACACACCCGCTCTGCAGTTAAGGAGTCTTGGTCACATTTGGATCTGGTGTTTGCATCCCTGTTTGAGTATGAAATCTTGTATTTATTACAACTGCTTCTCATCCTTCCTGGGCAGCTCCTATTTCTAATTGATGTAGGTCACCTGGCCTTTTGGTTCTAACCTTCTGTGGTGTGTGTGTTTCTAAGTCATCCAGTCTGGCTACCCTAAAAAAAAAATCTAATTGTTGTTAACTATCAGACACTGTTCTTAGAAATGGGAAAGGTCCCGCTTTTGGAGGATCTCAAGGCATCTTGAAAAACATGCCTCATTCTACACCCTGTCACTATCTGTGGTAAACTCAGGGCATTTTTTTCCCTCTAAAATCAGAAGCACTCGGTTTTGGTCCCAGCTCCAGCATCTGGCTAGATCATGCTCTCCCAGATAAAGGATTCTGAGTCCCCAGACCTACGCTGATCAATGTGGTAACCATTAGCCACATGTGGCTATTTAAAGTTAATGACATTAATCAAATATGTTAACTGAAATAAAATTAACTAAAATCAAATAACATTTAAAATTCAGTTTCCTGAGTTTCGCTAACTTCCAAGTGCTCAATCCACAGTGGCTAGTGGCTATTGGGCAGCACAAATATGCAACATTTTCATCACCACAGAAAGTTCTAGAGGGCAGCACTGCTCCAGACAGTTGGGTCCCACTGCTCCCCCTTCTTTATGTTCTACAGACCTCACTACCAGGCAGTAATTTTTTCTCTCGCTCATATACATTTTCAGTTCCCATCAAAGTCTTTCTGTGTCAAAGAAGATGAAAAACAGCTGGACCCTGCCGTCACTCATCCAGCCAGCACTCACTGACCACTGACTACCGGCAGGCCCTGCTCCTGGATCTTGGAATAAATAGTGAATGAAGCAAAGTCCCTGTCCACATGTGGCTTCTATTCTAGTGGATGATAGTACAACATCTACAACAAGCAATATACCATCAATATACAATCAACAAAAGAGTATATGTATTCTCACGTGTCGGCGGGAAGCTGTAACGAGGAGAAAGAGGCAGAGCGCGCGGGGAGGAGAGCCATCAGGGAAGGGTTCTCTCAGAAGGAGGTATGTGAGCAGAAACTCAAACAGAGTGAGGGAGTGAACCATGTGAAGGCTTAGAAGAAGAGTGAGAGCAAAGGCCACAAGGTAGGAATGAGCTTGCCATGTTTGAAAGGGTAAAGAAGGCTAATACGGCTGGAGAGAAGAATGAGGAAGAGGGCTAGAGGAGGTGAAACCAGGTTTCACAGGGCTTGAAGCTTATGCAGTTTAGGGGGGGGACCCTTTTTACGACACAGAAAATAAAATTCCGAATATAAAATTGCTTTGGGACCCTCCCAGATCTTGGAAAGGGCCTGTGCAAAGGAGGGTCCATGAAACTTAAACTTCACTCACTTGAAACCAAAGCTGCTTCTGGTGAAAGATGTCAAAGAGATGGGGGCGGCCGCAAGGCAGGGACTGGATCTTGTGTGGTCTTAGAGACCATGGAAAGGATGGGAGCCATAGGATGGGGTTTTGAGTGCAGAAGGGCTAGGCTCTGATTTGCATTCTAAAACATTTCTGATGTATACTTTCTCTGGCTCCCAAGCATGAAATTGACACCAGAAACAAGGACAATGGGAGAAAGGAAGAAGATCAATGAAGGAGGAGGCAAGAGCTACCTCTGCTTACACCAGGGTCAAAGGTGTGTAAAATAGAAGGAATAAGCAGTGGGTGGGAGGGCTTTTTGCAGAGAACCTGCAGAAAGGCTGGTAGCTTTGATGTGGAAGGTAATGGAACAAATATGCTGTTCTACACATGCCCTCTGAAGAAGGTACTGTCTGGGAAGGGAACGGGCATGCACTATTGAGTTCCATAGCTGGAGGCACTGATCACACAAAAAGCACGTGGGCCACATCACCAAGCCACAGACAGTAACTGAGTACCTACCTAAGTTTATCAGAGCAGGACAGCGGCGCTTAGTGGGAATGGCTTTTCGATTTGGTAGCATTTGGAACTCTAAGGAAGCAGCCTGTGTGAACGGATACATCGGCTCTGGGATGTAGTCTTCTTGACTTCCTTGTATAAATGGTTCCTAATCCTATTCAATATGTAGGTGTATCTTGTAGGCTTTGCCTCCAAACTTTATCTCATATCCATTTACTTCTCTCCATCTCCACTGCCAGTACCTTGACCTAAGTCCAGATAGGATCTCAACCGGAATCCCCTGCTAGCCTTTGAAACGCTCCCCCTCCAGCTTCCATGCTTGCCCTCTCCACCATTTCTATTCTTGGAGTATAGACACAGCCTGGGGACAAACAAGATTTAAAACGCCAGACTTCTAAAGGTTAATTTTAAAGGTACTTCTATGAAAAAGGGCAGTTGAATATATCCCCCTCAAGTTTAGCACGGTCCCTTAAGTTAAGCACATTCAACCCTGCTTTGCCTGCAAAGAGTTCTTTAAGGATGCTCAACTGAAGCTCCTGCTTTCCTTTCTTCCTATTAAAAATGGCTCTTGGATGCTTTTATTCTTAGAGATGCCATTCTATTGTAGCACCAGTATAGTTATATAAGCGCATCGTTTCATGCTCTGTTCGCCTTCTGAATCTTTTAACCCGACCTCTCTCAGCTGAGAAAAGAAATACTATGGGTTTAAATCTATCTGCTATCAGCTGCAGTAGGGTAATTCTTACCCTAGGGCCCCAAACCCTCATTTCAGATGGACTAATCCAAACCTCTTTTGGTGGCAATGCTATTTCCTCCACTACCTGGTTTGGCTGTGTGCTCAGCCCCAGTTATATTTAGGCAGTGGAGGGGAAAAATAGGGATATTAACCTCTAACACTGATGAAAATAATAGCCACAATAAAATTGGGATGAAAAACGCAGGGGTAGTAATTATTCTGCTCTTACCTTACCCCAGAGGAAATAGTTTTCAGATAGAGCCTTAGGAATTTGTAAAAGGTCTCTCTGTTTGGGGTTTTATAAGGCAGGTGGAGGGGTGATCTGGAGGCGGGGGTGGGAGGTTGCCAGAGCCACAGACAATGTGGCATTAAGTGATGGGGCCCGCAGTAGGATCCTGCGCCTCTCCCTCCATTCTTCAAAGGTTGAAAAATCTGAGGATGCAGGCTCTTGGAACCACTTCCCTCCTCTGTTCTATCTGGCAGCAGCCTAGTGTGGAAAATATACTAGGCTATATTTCAAATAACCTAAACCAACTGGCAAAAAGTACTAAATTCTTGCTTTTGTGTCTGGCTCTTAAATTCCTGCAGACCTGACTTAACAGACAAGAGAGGGTCATAAAACTGAACCTGTGAAACAAAAATAGACCTTTCGGGACTTCTCATACACACACAGCAGGGGTGCCAAAATCGCTTTCATTTTTTCATGTTTCCAATTGTGAAGGGCTTCCTGCACATGCTCGTGCACCTGAACAGGCACGGGGGAGCGGGCATCCTTCTAGGCACGGTGTGTCCAGCGCTGAAGGAGGAGGCACCGCGAGGTTTTCAACTCTCCGGGCCCCCATCTTTCTGTCAAACAGCTCCACCTTGATACCAGCTCTCCATTTCCATAATTAATTTCAGGGACCTAAGACAGCACACATTTGGTTCTGTAGGCTTCTCTAACTGCTGTGGTTTAAAAGGGCTTTATGCTTTGAGGTTTCTTCATTCAGAAATCAAATAATGTAAATCTAAAAAAAAAAAAATACACAAGTGCCTTCTGGCTACCGATGACAGGGAGTAGCAATAATAAAAAATAATAATAGTGAAAATATGCAACCGCGTTAATGCCAGGGACCTAGGGATGCAGGAGACAGAAATGAAATTAGAGGGGAAATCATGATATTGCTGGAGTGCTGCTCTCGCACTAAGACCAGGGGGATTGGGATAAGGTAAAGTTAATTGCATTTCCAGATGACAAACCTCTCACCTCTGAACTGAATGGCTCTTTATAAAAGCTATCAGTAATAAACTGTAAATCTCAGCCATGATTGCAAATAAAGGTCATCCCTTTCATGCTGCCACTTTCCTGGGCCTTATTACATTCCCGCCTGAACCGCTCTCACTTCTTAAGGTGCGCCAGCTGTCCATATAAGCAATCAGCAGGGCTTGCTTTCTTGATTTTTTTAAAGCATGACATTATCGGATTTACATCCTTGCACATTGTGCAACTGCACTGGGCCAATCCCCTTCTCCTGGAAAGGAAGACCGCATCCGGGGGCAGGATTACTCTTCATCTTTTCCCGTGAATGTAAAGGAGGTCCTGCACTGCCAGGATTTTTAAGAAGCAACGCATCCCATCTAACATATCAGTTTTAATTGCTATAGTCCTGCCGCACCTTTCCTTCCTCTGTGTGCACGGCGGTCGATCCCTGTCCCTCACCGCTCCCTGGATCAACGTGCCTCCCTTAGGAAGCAGAGTTAAATTTAATGCAACTGAGGAAATATTCATTCATGTCCACTCTGTTGATGACATCGTCCCCAAATCCTTTTTTTCTCTGTGCCTATCTCCAATTCTACCAACAGTACCGATGGCAAATATTTAGTGAGCACTTGCTATATGCCAGGAGAGGGCTAAGCAAGCGACATTACCTCAGCTAATCCTCTCACCTGCCATGGCGGGTCCCATTTCATCTCCACTTTGCAGATAAGAAAACTGAGGCTCAGGGAGGTTACTGCCTCAGCTTTCCCACAGTGCAAGTGACAGAAACAGGATTTTGTTTTTCTTCAGCCGAAGGACACCTAAAGCATCCGGGAAAAGACTAAGAAAGATCAAATGATACAAAATGGTAAAGCCAAGTGGTGAATGCAAAAGTGACTTCAGGAGCTCTGTCCCAGGAGAGAGAGCAGATGCTGAAAGAAAGCTCTGCTGGGGAAGAGGAATCCGTGCACCACCCGCTCCTATACAACTCTGTTCTAGGAGATACTGCACTCACCACTGCCCCAAACGCCGAAGGAAGGAAAGCATTAGCCTTCAACTCAAAATCAAACAGTTCCAATTCGGATTCTGTTCTTTTTTTTTTTTTTTTTTTAATGGAAATTGCAGGTCTACTGTTATTTCCAGTTTTGAGTGTACATTTGACAATTTTTGTATACTGTGCAGTCTTTTTCATAGATTTTTCTCCTCTCACTTTTTGTTGTTGTCTGCTCCAGTATTTTTATTTTTATTTTGCTCTAGTACTTAAAGGAAATTGTTGACATCATGTTATTTAAATCATTAATACTTCAGTATATACCTATAACTGATAATTTTTTAAAATATAGCCATGATGCAATTATTAACAGTTATTCTATATCAGTTCAGACCAGTTCATATTAAAATTTCCTTAATTGCATTAATCCATTTGTTCCCTTACCCGTTCATTCGTTCAATCACCACGTGACAGGCAAGATAATCGCTGAGATTTCAGCTTCTCTGTTAATTTACCTTCCCTTATCTACAAAAATTATGTGAAATGAAAGGTGAAAATACTTCGCAAAATATTAAGTATTCTTCAAGGGCACATTTCAAACCACAATAATCCCCTAAATGGTAGCAGTAATGTATGTTCTCCTGTTTTAAGTGGGGTTGTAACTATTCTCAAAAATCAAACAGAGAAAATCTTAATATATAAGAACAACCACTGATGCATTCGCTTATGACCTACTCAGAGCTACAATCGTTTCCCTGTGTACCTTTGCACCATACTTACTGCCAAAAGATTTACAAAGACCCACAACACCTTGTCTTTGACTTCAAAGAGCTTAAGTTTCATCTAACTAATGAAACTAAAACAGTGAAGTGCCAATGCAAGATTTAATCAATGGTTCAAAATAACATTAAGAAACCATGTCAGTACAAAAAATAATGACCAACAACTTGTACCTGAGCTCAAGGAAAGTCAAGGTCACTTCATACTGAGAAGTTCATGGGAGGGAGATCCTCTAGATCTTGAGTAGGTATAGAATCTTGATTAGTGAAAGTAGGACATTCTCATATTAATTAATTTAAATGCAATGTAGTTGGTAAGAAAATCTCTGAAGGAGGGATTTTTCTTCTATGGAATATTAATCATACTTTCTAAATGGAAAATTCACAGGTGAGTGAAAAATGAACAAAGCTACTAGCAAAACTCTGGGGAGATGAGCTAGAGCTTAGTGTTTTCTCTGGACGTCATGGAACTCACCTTGTCTGGGCCGCAGGAGAGGGGTCTAGCAGGAATCACCAGGAGATGGCTAACAGAGTAGAATGCAGTAACCCGTGTCTCCCATTTTGAAGACAGAAACTGGCATATAACTGGAGCATTCCGGAGTCTCCCAACATTTGCAAAACTTATCTTGGGAATTCACTTTTTGCTTTACTGCCTGAGCTCAAAGTCATCCATTCAAAGACCACCAGAGTAAAATCAGTAAGTCCACAAATGCCATTTGGAATGACACACAATTCAAGTATAATGATTGTCTAGAAGTTAATTTTTAAGTGAATGATGTGTATAATTCATTTGAAAAGAAGGTACCAATGAACAAAGAGAAAGAGGAAAAGGAAGAGAAACAGGCAGGAGTGTTTCATTCTGGGATGTGATTGAGAAGAAAATCCAAAGAATGAGAATGACTTTACTGGGTCCAAAAATCCTACACACTGTTCATTCCTTCACTCTCTCATTTACTCTGCCAAGTCTGCCATAGGGAAGATGACAAAACTTAGGTCCTATAAAGATAAATAAGGCCCCGGTCTGTGAGACCTTACACCAAACACAGATAGAAATCTAAGGCACAGAAACACGGTCAACAGTGAAAGCAGAATGGGAGCTTTACTCTTATCGGATGGCAACAAAGGTCACCTCGATGAAACAACAGCCCCCAGACTTCCTAAAATTTTCTTCCCTCTCTTCACCCAACCTAGACCTCCAAGTCATGACTGGAGCCAACAAGGCTCATGTCAGTTAAATTCTGATGTCACTCAACTTCCTCTGTGAATTGCTTTCAAGGGTGAATAGCTTCCTATTTTGAAAGTGGATATATATGCAGTCTGCCTCTCATCAAAGTGCAACGTAACAGCTAGGCGTTTAATACTATTCAAAGGCTGCTTTTTTCCGTACCTACTTGCTATTTACAAGGAAGTCCCCTGGTACACATGAAAGATAGTATCAGTTACTCAATAACAGTAATGAAGAAAACGTGTATAAAAGCAATAGCTTTCACTTCGTCCATATTAAAAGCTTTACCAGTGATTAGGAACAAAACATAAAGGGATAACTGGTTTGGGAAGATGAGGAGATTAACATCATTTGGGGTCTTTGTGGGAGGCAGAGGTGATGACACCTTAGAGAAAACATTTGCTGACTTCATCTATAGATTATAACCAGAGTCATAAAAACTTAGGGCCAGAAGTAAGCATCTCTAACTGGATCCTCTATTCAATACATGAGGGAACCTAGCCACAGAGTTAAGAAAAGCTCAGACTAGAGCCTTGGCAGGGCCCCACTGGCCAACACAAGGTCCCAGTCACTACAGAAACCAGGAATCGTGCTGGGGTCAGGAATCATGCTTCAGGTGCGCAGTGGGCAGCCGGCTCAGGGGAAAGGCAGCCCCACACGCTACAACTCCTGTCTCCAGTTTTCAAATCTGAATCTTGACACTTACGTAAAGGCAAAGCCTGAGCCTTTATTTTGTTGTGTAGGTGAAACCAAGGACTGATACAATAGATAGCGACCTAATAATACAGTGCATTCTAACACTGTTAAAGTCACAGACCCCTCTGAGAATCTGCTAAAAGTTATGGACTCTATCCCAGGAACATGTGTAAACATGTAAGATTTTTCAGGCAACATTAAAGGGTTCAATTATTCCCTGAAGCTCACTAATGAGTAGCAATGTAAAGACCGTGACTTAGGGTATGACTAGAGGTAAACATTCAAACCTACTTCTTTCCTTCTGGTGGCAGATATTAATCTGCTGTCGTCCTTCCTTGAGAATGGGAATCGCCCTGAGTGAAGCCAAAGCTTTAGTGGCCCCCCGTGTATCTGTGGCTCCTCCACATCTCCCAGCTCTCCCGCAACTAGAGTCAAATGGCTAGGTGTAGCTACTGGTCTTTCAGCAGGAGTGACATGTACATCTGTGAGGCAGAAGCATTAGCAACTGGCATGTGATGCTCTGGTTCCCTCCTCTGCCACAAAGGAGGCTCTGTGTTTCAGGTTCTAGGTGGACTGCTTCGAGATGATGACCTAAGAGCCTAGGTTCCTGAATTAGTGTGTGAACACATCCCCATCCACCACTAAACTGAGTTAAATTTGCTAAATATGCACTGTAAATTAGGAATAAATCTTTGTCATGTTAAGCCTCTGGAAAGTGAGAGTTAATCTGTTACCACAACATAACATATTCTGAAATACAGAGGGCAAAAAAAAAAAAAAAAGACACCTTAGAATACATACATCTAGAGGACTACCCTCTTTCCCACCTTTAAATGCTGAGGCAGCATGAAAATGCTAGTTGCCAGAGAAAGGGGCACTGACATGGAGGCTGTGATGCATAGCCCCGTTCCTTCCATCTGTCTGAGATGCTCACTTCTGCAGCTGCCAGGAGAGTTAGCTGCTGAAAGCTCACAACTGCATCTCTGGCCAAAGAGCACCACCTCAGACACAACTCACATTCTATGACTGTTTATGTGGGCATACAAAGGCCCACCCCCTCTCCCTGACTTGAGACAACTCAGATCCCATGGCCTTCCCGTAGGATCAATGAAGGCCTCTGTGGCCACATCACTCTTCAATTCCTTCCTTTGCCCAATCCTGCTTCCTCCCCAAGACCCTTAACAGTGTTGTTCTCATATATGCTTCCTCCAAATCCACTGAACAAAAATCCCCTTCTTAGATTAGGATAACTCAACCTAAGACGGCCACTTAGGGAAGGCAAAAATGGAGGTTGATGCAACCACTCTGGAAAACAGTATGGAGGTTCCTCAAAAAGTTGAAGATAGAGCTACCATATGATCCAGCAATTGCACTACTGGGTATTTACCCCAAAGATACAAATGTACGGATCCGAAGGGGTATGTGCACCCCGATGTTTATAGCAGCAATGTCCACAATAGCCAAACTGTGGAAAGAGCCAAGATGTCCATCGACAGATGAATGGATAAAGAAGATGTGGTGTATATATACAATGGAATATTATGCAGCCATCAAAAGGAATGAGATCTTGCCATTTGCAACGACGTGGATAGAACTGGAGAGTGTTATGCTGAACGAAATTAAGTCAATCAGAGAAAGACATGTATCATATGACCTCACTGATATGAGGAATTCTTAATCTCAGGAAACAAATTGAGGGTTGCTGGATTGGGGGGTGGGGTGGGAGGGATGGGGTGACTGGGTGATAGACACTGGGGAGGGTATGTGCTATGGTGAGTGCTGTGAATTGTGCAAGACTGTTGAATCACAGATCTGTACCTCTGAAACAAATAATACATTATATGTTAAGAAAAAAAAAAAAGAAGAACATAGCAGGAGGGGAAGAATGAAGGGGGGAAATCAGAGGGGGAGACAAACCATGAGAGACAATGGACTCTGAAAAACACACTGAGGGTTCTAGAGGGGAGGGGGATGGGAGGATGGGTTAGCCTGGTGATGGGTATTAAAGAGGGCACGTTCTGCATGGAGCACTGGGTGTTATGCACAAACAATGAATCATGGAACACTACATCAAAAACTAATGATGTAATGTATGGTGATTAACATAACAATAAAAAATTTTTTTAAAAAAATGGAGGTTGAGGGTAGGGAACAGTAAAAATTCTTTGTTGTTTTATTAACCTGAAGGAAATCCAGTGGGCAAGAAGTATGTGGCCTATGTCTTCAAGAACAGTTTCGTGTTTTATTCTAGAGGACTGATGATTTATTCATTTAGATCCACAAACTTTCCGTCAATTGTTAATCAACTGTAAACCAGTCAACAGTATTTATTGCATATAATAATAATAATCACTAACATTTATGTGCCAGTCGCAATTTAAAGACTTCACATGTATGAACTCATTTCATCTTTGCAACAATCCAATAAAGTAATTACCATTATTATCCCATTTTCCAGACAAGGAAAGTTAGTAAAGTTAGATAATCTTCTCAAGGTCATGGAGCTAGTAAGAAGTACAGCTATAAATAGGGCCGTCCCAGGTACTACATTCCACTGTATCCTGGACCTCAGCTATTCAGCTAGAAGCATCCCCACTAGGTCATTGCTGTTCTTCAAAACAGTAACTTGAAAAAGTTGGGCTGCGTTTAGGAGGCAAGGAGGAGACAGGTCAGAAGAGCAGGAAAGTGTGTTCTCTAGGTGGGAAGACGAGCATGAGCAAAGCCTCACTAAAAATATGGTGAGGGGAGCAGATCACAGGAAGATGCTTGCCTGTCTTGGAGAGATGGCAGGGAGGGGAGATGAGGGAGGCAAGGATGTGGGCTCTAGAATCATCGAGAGCTATGGAACTTGAGCAAATGACTTACCTTCTCTGAACTTAAATTCCTTTATCTCTAAAAGGGGGTAAAAGAAAAAACATCTCAGGACTATCAAGAGGATTAAATGAGAAAATGCACATCAAGTATTTAACCAAGTGCCTGGCACCCAGATAGCACTACCAATACATATCATCATGAGTCTACCCCTTAACCATGACCGAAGAAGAAACATAAACAAATGAAAAAGACAAATTCTCACTAGCAGAATTGTTTTTAAACTTACTTTTAACAAAATAACCCATGTAATAGAAGTATTACAAGGCCTCTAATGAGGAATAGCAATTCTTCACTTCACCCTCTTTCCAGTCCTGATTCCTCCTCCCCAGAGCAATCTCCCACTCTCTACCTTCTTAATTGTTTCTTCTGGTGTCTGCCTCCATGTTTCTAACTAATCTGTTTTTCTTTATGTTTCTTGATTTTGGCTTTTTTTTACTATTATCTATTGACTTCACACTATGGAAATTGAGGATTCAGATCTCTTACAACCCTAAGCACATGCATGTATGTATACACCCATGCCATTCTTTTAATATAGTTATATAACATCTTTTTTGTTAACAAACTACTTTCTGTCTACATTGTAATTGTATTATTACCACATAAACATTATTCACACATAAGCTTTGTGGTTTATTATAGTTACAGTTCTTTTCTGGCATAACCTTTTTGTTTTTCCAGGAGTTGGTAATGTTCTTGGGGTTTGGCGTTTTTTGTTTTTTTGTCTGCTTGGTTTTCTACATATGTATCATTAATTTATCCCCAAATTCTTGCCACTTATGAATTTCTTACAAATATGTTTAAACACATCAGATTATCTATCCTAATCATTTTTTTTTTTCCTCAGAGACATCCTAGGGCCCTATGTCTTATTGCTCCAAACTAGACTAGGTTTCTATTTTAAGGCTTCTGCCCAGCAGTCATCCTAAAAGACCTCTTCCCCATTATCTCAAGAATTCCATTTGCCTCCTTCTAGTGTTAAATCATTTCTTTGTTTGGATCTTCATGCTTCTTTTTTAGTTTCTTTCATCTTTATCAGTAAAGTACACCCTTCAATAACTTTCTCAGAAAAGGGACAGAGGAGGTAAATCCTACCATCATGCTTAAACAACAGTTTGACTGGTTCTTAAGTTCTACATTGGAAATAATTTTTGCCCAAGGTTTACTGTTTTCTAGTTTCCAGAACTTCTACTGAAAAAAACTGATGCTGATTGCAACTATTTTACTCTCTGAAATTTTTAATCTTTGTATGAAATTTCTGCCATATTCACTTGTTTCCTCGGTACTTGGGGGCAATTTCTCATCTTGAACTATCTTTTAAAAATACCATCCCACTCTTATTTGATGGATGTGGCATCTCCCCTTGTCTGAGTATCTTAACTTTGTTTTTAGATTTTCGACTGCTTTCTGCACTGTTCCTATCTCTTCCGAGTTCCTCTTTCTATCTCCTCCGAGTTCCTCTTTCTCTTTGCTTGTTCCTGTCACCAAGATAAAGTTTTCCTTAAGTGTCCGGGGGAACACCGTCTGTTCATTTATATTTTTAAAACAGACACTTTTTAAAAAGCTGTTGGAAGTTCTGTGGGGGGGGGGTGATGTCCTCTGTATTTAGGAGGGGATCTGGTTGTTTCCTTGAAATCCCAGCTGACAGTATCTGTAGATCTTTCCTCTTGGAATCTTCAACTCCTCAGAAAGGAATCCTCCAGTCTCCAGCCTGGAGATGATCAACAATGTTTCCCAACCAAGTGGCAGACAGGAGCAAGGATGCGTCACCATTCAGCACACAGACTTCAATTAATCCCCATGTGCATGGAGACTAGTATCCCTACAGCCTCTCCAGAACTCCAAGATTCTGATAAAGTTGAGCAAAGAAGTATAGGGTGAGTCTAGAAGATCACTTATCTTTTATCCAACTTCCGAACAGTCCTATTCCCAGCCCTACCCATTCCCACACTTGCAGAGATAGCCAGGGTCTCCAATAGCAGAACCTTTATGTTCTAGCACCTCAAATTGGCTCAATTCTTGACTTTGCCTTTTGCAGGCATGTAGTTCTACCTTTCTATTACCTGCTAAATCAGTTACCATCAGTCCATTTATTTTTCAGCTTCCAAAATTTTCTTGACACTTCTTATCTGCCGTAACTTCCTCTTCTATGTTTGTTGTCCTTATGGTTTTATGTTTTATACCTAAACGTTCATTTTAGTGAGGCTGAGAGCACATAGATAAGCCTACATGTTCAAGCGCCATGTTCCTGAATTATGTCTTCTTAGGAGATGCCTCCTGGTGAACCACTTCCATTCTATCATTGGAGTATTTGCTCTCTGAAATGTTAAGGAATGATCACAACTGATTTATCCAGTGCAATATCAGAAGAGAAAGCAACCAAATAGCATAAAGCACAAGACACACGGTGATTAAAATGCACTCAGGAATCTGTATGGTGGGTGCAAACACAGATCAACCTCAGTGAGCAGCCTCATGTGTCTCATTGTGAATGGCTGAGGAAAACTAATGCCAACAATATAAGTACTGATCAGCTATTAGGACGTTCCAAGGATTGGCATGTTCTGTGTCTCCTGGTTCCATCCTCTCTAACATCCTCATACAAGCATTACCAATTTGGGAGAGACCTGGCTTCACTAAGTATTCAAGCAGCATTTGTTTAGTCCTGGGAATGAAAGGGAATAAGTTTCATGTAGCTTCAGCTTAATGAAAGTTTATTATGTTGTAAATCTGATGTAATTTCAGGGGCTTGCCGCCTTGCATGATGGATGCATTATCTGGCCTAGGAATCATAAGAAGTGACTTCATAATGTACTCACCACAAATCCCAACATTGGACAGACCTACTCTATAAATCTTCTGCCTAAATACTCTCTTTTCTTAAAGTGTATGTATGCATGTGTGTGTGCACACACACGTGTGCTGTGTCTATTTTTTGCATCGGCCAGAGGCCCGCAGGAAGCAATCTGCACACACTCAAATCGGGATACTGAGAAGAGTTTAATGAAGGAACTGTTTGCCGAGGTGCGACCTGGGTTTGGGGAACCCAGAAGGGATAGTGAAGCAGGACCCTGGGGCTAGCAAGAGCACAGGAACCATTACCACCCCTAGGCCTCAAGGTGCCAAGGAGGGTGGGGTTGCCAGAACCTGGCAAGAGTAGTAGTTGTCCGAAAGGGCTGCAGACAGGAGCTATGGTCTTCAGTAGAGAAATGCAACCAATTCTGAGCCCAAAAGGGAGAAAGCCAGAGGAATAAATACTATGACCTCACTTTCCTACTGCTTCCCATTCTTCTACTAAGCCCTCCTATTGGACAAACCAAAGGAGAAGGAGCAGGACAAAGGAAGGAATGTGTTGCATTTATAAAGGTCACCATCTTGGGCACATAGACTGCAAAATACCCAGCAAGAGGGGTACGCTAGAGATTCTGGCTCCTTGGGCCTCTCCGAAGAAAGAGGAATGATGGAGTCAGGATTAGAAGAGGGTGAACACCCACGTCATGAAGTGACTTTACAACAGGCTTCTGTTGTTATAATATCTTACACTATTATTTTTTGTTTGTTACATGTTTGCTTGGCCCACTAGGCTCTAAGTTCCAGGAGATGAGGGGCCATGCTCTTTTGTATCCCAGCCCAGTGCTTAGTATACAGAGGCCTAGTAAGGACTGAACTGCATTTCCAGAAATCACACCAACAAGGAAAGACTTCAGCTTCTCCATCCACAAAATGGGAATGCAGGGAATGGGGAAAGATACGAAGCTACACAACATAAGTGACTCCAAAGGCTGTAATCTGTATGCTCAAAATGCACTGATGTCTGGAATTAAAAGAGCTAGAGGGCATTTCAAATATTATTATTACTTTTACTGCTACTATTGTAGACACGTCCAAACGGGATCATATGTTCAGGGCATTTCTGGACCGTAGCAGAGTAGCTGATCTGTTCCACAATGAATGCATCCCAGGCACGCACTGTACCGTCAAAACATAATCAGTCAACAGAATATGCTTCTCAGGCCTCAAAAATGTCTCCCTCTCTCTTCTCTCTCTCTTTCTCCCTTTCTAAAATGGACACTCAAGCCCTAGGCAACATAACCACTGAGGTTTTATTATAAAATACATTTCAAAATAATGGTTGCAAGTCTTGGAAGCAGAGAAGAAGATGAAAAAGAAGAAGTAAACAAGGCCTTTTTCTTCTACTAAATGATAAATTAAAAGCAGCACTTTGCTGTTCTGCCTCATTTATTATTACATTGCGCTCTCGCTGCTAGAGTTAAGGTTGTGTCAGCATTTCCATTATAAACCCCTATTTTCAAGGGTTTATAATTCAGCCATAAAAATTTGCTCCAGGCTTAAACTTGCCATGCAGAAGGTCTCATTGTAGGACCGAACTTAGGGACAAATTCAAAGGAGGGAGAAATGAGTTGGCTGGTCTGAGGTTAAAAATGGGAACAAAAGAAATCGTCCTAATTGGTGGCCTTTCTCTCAGATTCCGAATGTGTCCTGAATCTTAGGGAAACCTGAAACACCAAAAGGAGATGAGAGGGAGCATAATTTTTCATTTCTTTATGAAAAAAAGGGATTATCGGCACAAAGCAGCACTAGATGCAGATACATCAGCCAACCTACAGCAGATGCTCCTGCATTTACAATTTACACATTGCTACTGATTTACAAAACTAGATCACATATCCAGGTGTCCATTGTGTGGTTGGTTTTTATTTTACAACAACTCCTGTAAAATGTGGAACAGGGACACCTGGGATTCACCAAAGAAAGCACAGCATTTCTGATCATGAACACTATTTTCTTCCATTTCTCTCTTTCTGCCTCCAAGGGGACAATGTGCAAAGTATCTTCGTGTTAGTGTCCCAACTCCAGAGAAGTTCTAGATGCCTTCTATGGCATCATTTTGCCTCTGTGTACATTTGAGTCCCAAATCTAAGCTTGATGTCTTTACTCTGGTGGTGGGTGTCCATCTTCATTATAAATTTATTTTCCTGGCAGGTTAAACTGTATCCAAGATGCCATGAGACAGACACCAGCTTACAAAGTGGGCTATGGAGTTTAGTGAGACAATAATGCTCAGCCAAATTATGAAACTCACCTCCAACCAGAAAAGCAATTTTGTGTTGGCACTGTCCACAAATCAAAACGAGAGAGGACCTGTGTTGCTTACAGATCTAGAGTGGCTTTCAGGTAATACATTACAATCCCTGGAGAGCTGAGCTTCCGCTCCAATATTTGGGCCGAGAGAGCTCTGTGCGTTTAACTCCTGGACTGGAAGCCAAATGTATTGATCAGCAGTTCTCCAACTTGAGTGTACATCAGAATTCCCCCACCAAAGAGTTTCTGACTCAGTAGGTATATGGGCCAAGAATTTGCATTTCTAACCAGTTCCCAGGTGATGCTGATGCTGTTGGTCTGGGGACTCTACTTGCAAGTCACTGGTGTAGATCTTTCAAATACGTATTAATAAAAATAAAGAGATGTTATTGTATTCCAAATGGTATATTCTAAAGTATTGTCTTCTTAGGGCTTTTCAGAGTGTCCTAAAATGAAATCATTTGAGCTCATGGAACCCTTGTGATGGTATAATGATCCATAGTTTACAGATGGAAGAACTAAGGGTAAGAGCTTTGTCTGATACCAGGAGATAAATCAACAGCAGAGCCAGGATGAAGAACCAAAATCCCAGACCCCTAATTCCACAGTCCAGGTGTGTTCTGACCTATCCTGGCCAACTGGCCATTCTTCACAATATTAAGTAACAGCACGTGCGGGCCATAGAGGATTTCAAATAGAATCATGATGTATTCAATATGCAGCATGAAAACGGACCATTTTTACAGCCATGCATTATCAAGATCTACTTTATACCTGCACCCACTTTTATTTCAGTAAGTGTAGAGTATAGCTTAAGAAATACAACATGAAGACGGGGGAATGGGTCCTTAGGTCCAAGGGCCGTGACCGTGAGGGTACACTGATGTCATCACAAGAAAGCACACCAAGAAAAACTCCCCCAAAATAGCGAGGCATCAGTAAGCATCATCTTATCTCACTTCAGCCACCAAGAATGGAGCTGGCAACACTAAATCACAGAAATAATGTGAGGAAGGAAAGAAAAAGACAACCGCGGACAAAACAAGAAGGGAAAGTTTTATTAATTCTAAATACGCTTTCCCCATTGGGTTTACACTAGCATTTGCCCTAATAGGTTCCAGATGTTGCGACGTCCTGTAAGTAGCTACCTAGGATAAAACAGTAGCTTGCCTCCTTTAAGAAGGTGAAATCGTGGACCTCAGGGCTGATTTACAGTTTAGTTAAATCAGAGCCCACAGCATGAGCACAGAGCGAGCGGCAAGCAGTGGGTGAAGGTGAAAATGGTTGTCAGAAAAGGCTGGTGGCTCAAGAGTTAACACCAACCTTTTCTTTGAATGCAGCCTTCTGTAGTAGCTAATGAAGGTAATGAAATATGACATGTAGTTTGGCCCTTGACCATGGAGTGCACCCCCCTCCCCTCTGTGCTGCGAACAAAGCCAAAACAGATGTAGCGACTTCTGTATGGTTTGGGGTTGACGTTTGTTACACAGAGCAGGTCACCATGTACATTCCCAGAACGTTCGCTTCTGACACATGCGGCATTATCTGAGAAAGATGCTGCCTTTGTTTGTGAGGTGCAGAGAGAAGGGAGGGACAGAGAGAGCAGACAGGGGGACTTGAGCCTCTAAGAAAATCAAGCCAAATTCCCCTCCTGTTCTTTGCTCTGGTTCCCAGCCATCATGCGCCTGCCCATTGCCTCCTCCCGACCCTCTGGAAAATGGGAAAACAAAAAAAGCATTCTGTCCCTTAGGGGGAATAGAGAGGCAGCTTTGCTTCAGCAAAGGAGCTTTCAACAAGGCTGGATTTTGTAGAAGAATCTCCCTGTACATTTACGGCTGATATTGGGTGTGTTGGACCCGAGGACGGTTTGGATTCTTATTTCCAAAAGCCACCTATGTTGGTCACAATCGATAACGAAAAGGCAGCATGTCCTTGGCAAACAACATCAACGTTTTAGGTTTTCTGACTAACGTCAGAATCTGTGCATGGTATCTCCATGCGAGTGGACAGGTCTCGAACGAAGTATATGCTTCTTGCAAGAAAAAGGGCTTGGCTTGGCTAGGCTGCTAATACTAATTGTAGCTGGGCTGTATCTAGCTCCTTCACTCTTGAGGGCCACTGAGCTATCTGACTGTGGGATTTTCCTCCCCTAGGGAATCTCAAGTGGTTTTCTTTAAAGAAAATTTCATCAAGTGTTGGCCTCACATAGTATCTATTCTTTCTAAAGCATCCGACCTAACCAGCAAAGTTAGGTTAAAAAAAGAAGAGGAGAAAGAAAAGGAAGATAGGGAGGACAAAGAGTCTTGACAATTGATAGCCTGTTTCAAAAGTTATTTATCATTCTCAGCAGAAACACTGACGTGCCTTTTGAAAGGGGACACTGTACCTTTAACCTTGAATCTGAACGCATTCTTAATTTGGGATGCAAGCTGAGGTTCAAAAACGGATAGCCTTTGGGTGGTGGTTGGGGGGAGGGGTGTGGCTGGATTTATTTATGAGACATGTGGAAAATTTTGACATCACATGCTAGAGCCATTATTCACATGTTACATGACATAAGATTGGCCCATTTAATGCAGCAACATCACATAAAAAATTTGATTTTGTCCTCTGACAGTAGGCTGGTCCTCTGCTGCTCACCCTCCTCAACCCCCCACCCCTGAAATGTAATCTTTTTAGGTTAAAGGCCACAGGAAAATGATTTAAGTAGGCTATGGCTTTCATCAGACCCTGGAAAACTGGGTTTGGACCGAGCTCCCTCATTAACGACAAGTTGCAGGAGGGTGGGGATAGAGGGCTTGTAGGGAAGGGGTATCTTCTGTTACAGGGGGTCCCAGCCTGCCACAAACCCCTCTGAGCCCTCTACCACCACAGCTGCTTCCCAAAGGGTAAGAAACTGGTGGGGACTCAGAGCCGCTCATCAATTTTAGGAAACATCCACTTCTAAGACATATTAGCCCAACCTTTCATCCAATTATGCAAAGACATCTGAGGCCTAATAAGAATCAGACCGGGAGGGTAAAAGATACCCAACACCTTTAGGTTCTGTCGGCCTTTATTCAAAGCGCTGTTGCTCCCACAATTGCATTGTATCCCCATGTGACAATCCTGAGAGGTGCAGGGACCCCACTCTGCAAAGGGGAACGGAGGCTATGAAACGGTAGCCTAAGGTCAAACACGTACTAGTGGCCAAAATATGACCTGAGCCTAGGCCTTCTGACCGAAAAGCCTCTCCTCTTTCCTCTTTAGCTAGTTATTCTATACCTTTTTGGCATCTGGCAGAAGTCTGTAAAGGGCCAAGAACTATACTGGGTGTTTTTATCTCATTTAAGCAGAGTTTACATATTGCATAAAAATTTCTATCATATGGCCCACATCCAAACTCTGTATCTTTTGTGTTGAAATAATGTCATGGTGTACAAAGGTCTGAGTTCAGTTCCTAGACAAATGAAAAGAAGCTGCCTTCATGCTCTTTGTTGCAAAAAAATCCAGTACCTAAAACTCATGCTATAATGACTGGGTGACTACATTTTTATAGGCAACAAAGGAGTAAGTCCAGCTCAATGCTTGGAATAGGTACTAGCTTAAGTGAACACACACCCTGAGCTGAAACCTCTGGGTGTTATGAGCTGCTGCTCAAGGGCCCGTGGGAGTGGGGAGAAGCTGCAGGAGTCTGGGAGGAAGGGCAGACACCCTGAGCATCTGGCTTTGATATACATGCTGGGAAAACTCTACCCAGAGTCCAGAGGCTATCACCACGACTTTGCTTTTCTGGAAATCTCATTGCTTGAGTAAAGCAGATTCAATCTCTTCATTTAGAGGACCCACCTCCTAAGGTAGCCAAGCAAGCTGTTTAACAACTTATATTTTTACATTCAAGGCTAAGATCTGAGACACAAGTCTCCAGGCATCGCAAATCAGAGCCAGAGGACCTCACTGGTTTTTGGTGAACATGGAAATGCGTACTTGATTGGCAAGAGGTGAAAGGAATAGAGAATCCTTCCACGTTGTTAAAATCCCCATCAAATATATCGAAAAGAAATGAAAGCACTAACTTGAAAAGCTATTTGCACCCCCAAGTTCACAGCAGCATTATTTCTAATAGCCAAGACATGGAAACAACCTCAGCGTCTGTCAACTGAAGAATAGATTTTTTAAAATTGTGAAACACACACACACACATACACACTCACTCCATGGAATATTATTCAGCCATAAAAAATGAAAAAATCCTGCCATTTGCAATAACACGGGCCAACCATGAGGGTACTATAGTAAGAGAAGTCAGAAGGAGACAAATACTGTATGATCTCACTTATATGTGGAACCAGAAGAAAAAGAGAACTCACAGAAAAAGAGATCAGATTTGTGTATACCAGGAGTGGGGGGGGGGGGGGAGAACTGGAGAAAGGTATTCAATGGTACAAACTTGCAGTTATAAGGTAAGTAAGTACTAGACATGTAACGTACGACATGATGCCATGGCTAACACTGCTCTGTAATATACGGGAAAGTTGTTAAGAGAGTGGATCCAGAGTCCTCATCACAAGGAAAAAAAAATATTTTGTTTGCTTTTTCCTTTTATTTTATCTACATGAGATGATGGATGTTAACTGTAGTCATCACAATATATTCAAGTCAAACCATTATGCTGTACACCTTAAACATACATGGTGATGCCTACCGATTCTATCCCAATAAACTGGAAAAAATGTTTTAAAATCGCCCTTTAAAAGAGAAATATGCCCAAATTTAACAGTTGTTTAAAAATAAAAAAATATAAAAACAAAACCCCATTCCTGCCAACCAAGAGGGACACAATGTGTGAGGTGTCCTTTAAGATCTTAAGAGCAGGGGCGCCTGGGTGGCTCAGTCGTTGGGCGTCTGCCTTCCGCTCGGGTCATGATCCCAGTGTCCTGGGATCGAGCCCCGCATCGGGCTCCCTGCTCATCGAGGAGCCTGCTTCTCCCTCTCCCACTCCCCCTGCTTGTGTTCCCTCTCTCACTGTGTCTCTCTCTGTCAAATAAATAAATAAATTCTTTAAAAAAAAGATCTTAAAGAACAGACATAACTGCCACTTCGGCTGAGCTTCCAGAATGACCCAGTCCCTGCTTTGATAGTGATATTAATCCCTTAACTAACCCAGAACAGTAGAAGGGATCTTATTCATTGACAACAAATGTTAAAAAGTGTGAGTTAAGAGATTCTTTTGAGTATGACTGCAATGCAATCCTGCCTGGTGATGGCGGGAGGCGTTGAGTGATCCCTCCTGCTCCGATCAGGTTTTGTCTAATGCTGCCACTACAAGGTGGACCCTATAAAACTGTCTATATTTTAATGCTTTGATCTACAAAATCAGCAAATTCATAGGGTTCAACCTAATACATCTCTGAGCTTGGTAGATAGACCAGTTTAACCAGTTTAACATTCAACACTTAAATGAATCACAGCAAATGGAGAACAGAACAGCTTGGAGCATTATTTCCAGCAGAAAGACTTGTTATATAATGTTGTGAGCATATTATATAACAGGTAACTAATTTTCTTTTGCTTCTGAAATGCAGAGCATAGTGACATTTTTTCTTTAGTGCCTGTGCTCAGGAAAAAAAAAAAAAAAAAAAGATTTAACAAAAATACTACAAAATACTACCAAAACCATTAACCCTATTGCATAGCTATAGTCAATTTAAGAATGAAGATGAAGTTTAAAAGACAAGCAGAGAGACTTGGAAGTATCAAGGCAATACAACTCTAGATGTCCCCCACCCCCTGAAAATATAAAAAAATAATGTTGCTGCTAGCAAAGATATTAACCAATCTCCTCATATTCTCACTGTTCCTTCTTACAGCCCATCATCCAAGGAAAATGGGCCAAGCAGTGGAAAATTACAGTTTTCCAATAAGACAGACCAACCACAGCTCTGGAGTTTTCATTTCAGAGTGAGCACACATATCACCCGAGAAGAAAAATGCCAGCAGGATCTAGAAGTCACCCAATGCCACTGAAAAGAGGTAAGGACCTGACAAAGCTATAAGTTTCCAAGGGTCTCAGAAGGCTGTAGTCACCTCTACATATCCTAGTAATTGGAGTGCATGACAGGGCATCAGCAGGCCAAGGTCAGCCAGAGGTCATGGCCCCTCTGCTGATGGGTTCCGTAATGGTCCAGATAATGCATCCTTGGGAGAGAGAGTGGGGACAACTCTCTCTCCCAAGGATGGAGAAGAGGACCAAAAACTGGCTCACAGCTGCTTCATGAAATCCTGTGGGTAAAATCATTTTAACCCCTGCCTTGCTGGGGCTATAACATGTCCTTGAGCCACACGATAAAGCGTTTCCAGGTTGAAGAAATGTTATATAGAGAAACAAAAAACAACTGAACACAGTCCATGCAGGCTGGCTGTAGCAGCCAACGGACAGAGAGAGAAATAGTCCCCAAATTTTAAAGAAGCAGGTTACACACATGTGACATGGCCTCATGACCTGGGCCTGTGAGGCACGGCCTTCACTGCACAGTGTTTCTGGAACTCCAGAAAGTGACAAAAGGCTGGGGACCTAGGGTGGTTGAATGTTTAGGGCTGTCAAAAACCAAAAAGTCAGTTCCTTAGAACTTAAGGTCCAGGGAGCCCGGTGGCAAATATAAATCAGAGATGGCTAAAATTTTCAAGTTTGATTCATTGTGTGACAGTGAAACACGGAAGCCAACCAGCACGGCATACGGATTGGAATAGAATTAGACCTGTGCTGACATGGTGGGGAAAGAGCTCTGAAAACGTCAGGGAGCCTGCCTGCATACTATTCCCAGCTCTCTATGACCCTCAGTTTCTTCATCTGAAAACCAGGATCATAGGAATCACTGTATGGATAAAATGCGCTAATATATATAGGCAAAGCATGCTGGCAACATGAAAACTTCCAATATGTGTAAGGCATTAACATCACTGCTGTCACTGTTACAATGTACATCCAAGACTGAGTTCTTTTGCTTGTTGTTTGACTATTTATTCATGCAGTAGATTGGAAAACATGGCCTCGGGGGGCATTAGAAATTCCTTTTAGGGACAAAAAGTCTTTTTGAGGAAAATATCCTTGATAAGGCACTTGTAGTGAAGGTGAGACCCTGAGGGCATGTGTCAGAAGGAAACAAAGGAAGTAGCTAAACTGAAAAGCAGTCAGAACAGATAGGAATTTGGGGGAGGGGGACAAGTGAGGAAAGAAGGGTAAGGGTATAGGGAGTCTTGGAAAATGGCAGGAAATGGGAACCGAGTTGAAAAAGGAGCCAAGGGGTGATGTGTAAATGCTCCTATCCTACCAAAACATCAGTAGTCTTCTATATATTGCACACACACACACACACACACACACACACACAAAACCCTTGCATGAGTGGTTTGTCTGAAGGAAAAGGAAGAGAGCCAAGTTACCTGGCTGTACCGCACACCCCAGAAAACAGAGGGGCACTGAGACAATCTCCAAGATGAACTGATTCCACAGAAGCAGGAGTTTGCAGGCCAGAGGTAACCACAAGGAAGTGTAAGCCCTTTGGAAATCTGCAAAGCATTGTAAAGGGCCTTGTATTTACATGGGACATACCTAGAGGGGGGTAGGAGCTTAGCCAGCTTTTCTAGGAATTTTAGGACACTAAAACCCTGCCTGACGTCTGAGTTACAAATGGTCTGCTAATACTAGGTAATGGGAAACTTACTCCCAGAACACGGCAAATTCTCCCTATCTCCATTGTCCCCAAAGGGAAGCTGCTCCAAGCACCAAGCTTCTTCAAAGTTTCCACTGAATCTGATGTGTCTATTTAAACTCTGTGGGAGAGTGTAGAAGCAAGCCCGTGTCTACACCCCTAGTGAATGCTGCGCTACTCCAGAGGCACCAACCAGGGAAAGTGGTAATAATACTCTTCTTTTCTTATAGGAAACTTGGATCTACCACCCCCCCCACACACACACACACACTCAGGCAACCTTGAGAAACATACCTCCTTTCTGAACCTCAGTCTCCTCACCTGAAAATGGCAATGCCTATTAGCCACTTCAAATGATATAATGATTAAATGAGAAATATCAATAAAAATGGTTTTGAAAATGGTAAGATATTGTTTAGGTGTAAATGATGGATGCCTTACTTAAAAGCCCATAGCCGAATTCCCAAGTAGGTCTATACTGTGATAACCAATAACATTTATGTATGGCTATAAAGCATCTAGCGATAGAACTAGAATTGGGGCAGGTTTCTTTGACCTTCCCTTTAAAGCAGCATTCTCATCCACCAGGTGACTAAGGGAGGAGAAATGCTCATTTTGCTCAGGAAGTTAGTATAGGCTCCTTATGCACCTGTTGCCTATGTGGATCCCCTCGAGACAGATAAGATGACACAGAGCTTCCTGGGGGAAGAAAATAGCCTCTCCCTTGTTCCCAGGAGGAAAAAGAACACAGGAAAGTGACTTGATTTGACTATAGTTCTGTCTTGAAACCTCCCCCAGCAAATGAGGAAACAGGAAAGGATAAACCCCAAAGTCAATCTTCTATCTCTGGGTTTTGAATCTGTTTCTAGTTAGGGTGTAAAGGATGGAGGAGAGGAAAAGAATTTTATTCTCCTTATTAAAAGAATCAAAACACCCCAATATTGATTTTTGCTCCTCATTACCAAACATGCACAATAATAATAACAGCAACAACTTAATGCAGAAATCATCAGTGGGAGGATTATTACAGCCTCATAAGTCACAGGAATGTATTTATTAGGGGCTGTGATCATGGTGCAAGTGTGCTCGATGGTGACCTATAAATTATTGTTGTAATTTACGGTTCACCTTTTTTTCTTCTTTTTTCTCTTTTCCCCTGTTTTGAAGCCCATCCACAAATTCTCCTCATGCCAGTTACAATCAGAATAATGAAACGTCAGGGCTCCCACAGGCCTGCAGCCCCTGGTGCTTTCTCAGCTGGCTTCACGGGGCCCACGGCCACAACCACGCTGGCCTCCCAGCTGCCCGCCTCCAGCTGCCCCTGGGTCCCTGATCCGGAATCAGGCAGCATCTTCAGGGCTCAAGTCCATACCACATCTACAACTGAAGGAGAAAAAGTGCCCATCCTCCCCTGGGAACACAGGCCACAGGGAAATCATCCCTGAAGATGATTTCTGACCCACAGACTCTATAAAAGGCCCATCAGCCAGTGCACCTCATTCTTCGGCCCCTTGCCAGTCCTGGCAATTATGAACCCAGGGCTTCTCCCTTCAGAGCACAATAACTACAATATCCTAATAATGAACAAAACCAACATTGGTGACGCTGCCTGGAAATGAATGTTACCACTTAGATTCTAATAAAAGAGAAGGTGGAACAAGCTGTACCAGGTGCCTTCTATTTGTACTTATATTCAATTATATAGCATGTGTTTTTAACGGAATGGTTAAAAAGGGATTTGTGTATTTTCAGCACGCCACATCTTTTCTCCTAACTGGTAAAATGAAATCTTAGTCACTTGCTCAGGCCCCTACCTCTGGTACCTTGACAATGCAAATCAGTTCAATACTGATGGAACTGCCACACTATTAAGTCCCTAGCATCGGAAGGGACCAATACATATTTTCCGAATAAAGAAACAAGATAACATAATCCTCCTTGGCTGGGAGGCAGGTTAAAGGGGTATATATGAGTGTGGCAATAAATCCTATCCCCCAGTAGATACCAGTCCCCCAAAAGAGCTGGTCTTCGATCTTTACTATTCACTGAAAAAGATTACTCCTGCAACTAAGTGCATCAACCAGGAGGTGCACGAGGCAGTAGAGAGAGCACAAAGACCAGAAAGTCAGGGCATGTGGATTCAAGTTTTGACAATGCTGCTAATTACTACATGAAGATGGGGCACATCACTTTATTCGCCTGTGCTTCCATCTCGCCAGCTGTAAAATGGAGAAATCCAGTTGGTCTTGTTGCTCTGAACTGTGGCTCTGAATCACCATTAACAATTCCAGAAGTGGTCAGTGTCCCACTGATAGGACAATACACAAACTGAGATGTATCCATTTGAACCTATTTCTATTTATCTATTATTGTTGTGTCTGTGGCTGTCCTAAAACCCACAAAGACTATCAGTGTATATCAGTGTGCTATGAGACTCGTGTGCGCCTGTTTTACTTCTCTCTGCCTCATTTTCCCCGCCGAACTTTCCCGTGGCTCTAATGTTCTAGCTTTTCTCTAACAGCTTAGTCACAAGAAGAGGAAAAATGTTCATTGAACTCTATACATTCCTAACTAACCTCATCCTTCAAGATACTCACCTACTAGCCTGGCCCGGTCAGAAGTCACCCTTGCCTACGAATTTGGAGGACAGTACCTTAGTGCTGTCGAGAGGAGCAAATGACCCCGTTACCGCGGGGCCACGCCAGGTCCTCGAAGCCCAGGACTGCAGAAACTATGCCCCAGTGATATGCTAGAGGCAAACCACAGGGCATAACTTCAGCCAATGGATTCTGGATAAAATCCAACTCCCAGGATGAAGTACCAAAGGGTCAGAGGTCTTGGGCAATTTTAATGATCCCTTCAGAGAAGAGGGTGAAAAAGGGCAACCAAGCAAAGGCAACTGAGCCGTGGTTCCACAGGGAAGGGGTGAGCCAGTGTGCTCGCTGCTAAGCTCTGGATGCTTTGCTACTGATGTTTCCCACAGTGAGACATGGCCTGGAGACGTTAGGAAATGCTACACTGTCTCTTAATGACCACGACTTTCAGTAGTCTCACTTCATGGTTCCAGCAGAAGGATCCCAGGCACTGAGGATAGGACACAAGGTCTGTGGCTAGCAAGCAAATCTCCACTAAAATCAGGGAGAGGAGTGGGAAGGAAAAGGCTAATGCAGGTGGCATCTTTGTCAGTCAGGTGGCAGCCCCAGATCCTGAAACGGTACCCTGCAGCCACAAAGCACCATAAATGGGCATGGTTCTAACTCAAAGACTCGGGCTTAGCCAGGTCATGTTTATGGTGAGCACCATATCCGAAAGGTCGTTGAGGGATGTTTTCTAAGCAAGACAAAGACAGAAATCATAAAAATAAGCAGATGCATATATCTGCAGGATGATTTATCATATGTGCTTATGTGACCAACAAACCATTATTATTTCTATTACACAGAGGTCCTACATAGCAAGAAGAAAAAGAAAATGCAATAGAAAAACATGCAAAGGGATGGGAATGGGAATTTATAATATATGAAATGCAAATGTCCAATAAATGTATGAACAATGCCCAACCCTGGAGACAGGTAAATGAAAGTAAAGCAATAATGAGGTATCATTATTGACATACCATTATCGTCATTCTTGACAAAACTTAAAAACATTGATGACATCCAGTGCTGGGGATAATATTAGGGACAAACGCACTCCCGTATATTTCTTTTTTTTTTTTTTTCTAAAGATTTTATTTATTTATTTGACAGAGAGAGACACAGCGAGAGAGGGAACACAAGCAGAGGGAGTGGAAGAGGGAGAAGCAGGCTCGCCGCCGAGCAGGGAGCCCGATGCGGGGCTCAATCCCAGGACGCTGGGATCATGACCTGAGCCGAAGGCAGGCGCTTAACGACTGAGCCACCCAGGCGCCCCCCGTATATTTCTGAAGAAAATATAAATTGCTACAATCTTTTGGAAAAGTAATTAAGCTGTGCTTAATAAAAGATTAAAAATTCATTTACCCTTTGACATGATAATCACATCAGAATCCACTCAGGAGAAATAAAAGCACCAATATATAAGAAAATATGTATGACGGGCGCCTGGGTGGCTCAGTCGTTAAGCGTCTGCCTTCGGCTCAGGTCATGATCCCAGGGTCCTGGGATCGAGCCCCACATCGGGCTCCCTGCTCGGCGGGAAGCCTGCTTCTCTCTCTCCCACTTACCCTGCTTGTGTTCTCTCTCTGGCTGTCTCTCCCTGTCAAATAAATAAATAAAATCTTTAAAAAAAAGGAAAAAAAAAGAAAATATGTATGAGGATGTTTACTTAAAACCTGAATATCATAGAAAAAAAAATTTGATTTACCTACAAGTCTAAAAATACAAAAATGGGTAGCTCCATGATGCCAATTCTATCGAAAATTATGAACTTACTAAAAAGATCTAAAAAGACGTTCATTTTACATCAGTAAGTTTTTAAAAGTACATTTCAGAGTAATATGTGTTATAGGATTTCATTTTTGTAACAGAATTTTTAAAAAGGAAAGACTGTGTGCGTGTGTGTGTGTGTGTGTGTGTGTGTGTGTATACTAAGATAATGGAATAGAAAGATATCCATCAAATTACTGAAAAGATTAATTACAATGGGTGACAGGAATGAGGAGGAGGAGTGGAACATTAGTTTTTTCCTTTATACATATTTACATACCTCTATATTATCTGACTTGCTACAATAAATATGTAATAAAACAACACCAATAAAATGGTAATGCTAAAACAAACAACAAAAAGCTACACCAAGTTCTAGCAGTTTTCCAGTAAAGATCTACAGATTTTTCCCCACCAACAATGGCTCCAGTATGGCACCTCTCACATAGTTGATACCCAGTAAATGTTTGTTGAATGAATGAACATTCAAAAAGATTTATTGAATATGGTCGAAACAAGGTATAATTTCAAGGTCCAAAGAAAGATTTATCCTCATCCCTCCTGTCTCCATCCTTTAAAAAACAACAGCTTAGTATCTGGAAAATTATTTGATATAATTTACAACCCTCAGAGGCCCATTAGAAGCTTCTAGCATCACAGCAAATGTGAGTCTCTTATTGAAAAATATGTGGGTCTTGTACAATGCCTGAGCCCACCTGGGAAAAATGCAGCAGCTTCTATTTCATTTGGGGGAAAAGAGAGTGAATTCTTCACCTTTCTGACATACCGTAACAGCACTGCAAAACCATCTTGAGCCCTTCTCTAAACTCTATGAAATCTTGTATGGCCAAACCATTACACACACACACACACACACACACACACACACACACACAAGATATGTTTACGTGTGGCTTCAATCCTCAAGGAAGTGAGTATACCTAATGTCAGCATATTATCTGCTGCTTCTCTGACATTGTATTTGAGGAAATACCCTTTTTATAGCTCTATCACTGCACCTGCAAAACTTTTTCATAAACACCTGTTCATGTATCTGTATCTGTTTACGTTTCTATCTCCCCAGCACAACTGCCACCTCCTAGAAGCAAGGACTATGATGTCTTCATCTTTACATTGTTGACACCCAGTCACTGTGCAGTGAATGGATGTATGATTAGATGGGTGAGTGAAAAATCACTCACTATTCATTCATGTGTGCAACAAATTTATTGAGCACCTATGATGTACAGGGTCCCGGTCTAGCCATGGGATACAGTAATGGACAAAACACTCCAGGTCCCTGGGCTCATGGAACTTACATTCTAGTGGGGGTCAGAAAATAATCTGCTGCATGTACAATATAATGCCCAGTGGTACGGGAAGAAAATTACAGTATAATAAGAAGAAAGACAGTGACAGGGGAAGCTCTTTAGCTTGGGGGGGTCAGAGAAGGCCTCTCTGAGAAGATGACATCTGATAATAGACTTGAATGAAATCATCCATGGAAACATCTAGAAAAGAACATTCCCAGTAGAGGGAACAAAATTGCAAAGGCCGAGACAGGAATGTGATCCTCACATTTGAGGAACAACAAGGAAGTCCATGTGCCCATGGCACAGTGAGAGGAAAAGGATCAGAGCTGGAGGCACAGATAGATCCCCAAGGGTCTGGAGGCCATGGCTTTCCTTCAGCTAGGGACAGCGGGGGCTTCAGGGGCAATACAGGGAGAAGTGAGTCGGCCCTCATGCAGATGCACAGCTAGGTTTTCCTAAGATGGGAAGCCTGGGGGTGAGAGGTGGGGTAGTTCAGCTTCCAACACTGGTTGGTGTGGGGGTACGAGGGGAGAAGAGTACATAAAAGGGGCCACACTGTGACATCCTGTTGTAAGGTCTCAAGGCTTCACCCTGACTCTACCCACATTGACTTTTGCTTTCTCTTTGCTTCCCTTTTCCATCACCATCTTGACGAGGTCCCTGTAGAATGGTGCACCTTTTAAGAATTGGTGAAAGATGCCACTGTGGGAAAATGAGACCAAGGGGAGCAACTGCTCCCGATCCTGCTCTGTAAAACCCCTCCAGCTTGGGCACTGCCCTAACCCTTATTAGGGTTTTACTGGCTCTGGAGTGGAAGGAATCCATCATCCTGTCAGCAGATTTGAGCCTTGCCTGAGTGAATGGCAGCATTCTGTCCAAGTCTACCCACTACGTGACAGGGCAAAGAGGCACGAGCTTCCACAAAATAGAAAGTAACTGTAAAACAGAGCATGATGTGACAAAAAATGTTCAATGGATACAAATAAGCACCATGAACTGAGAGAGAAAAGTGGTCACATCCACTGGGCACCTCCAGGTGAGGCTTCAGGGACCACGGGCATTCAAGATGTGGGTTCCTATGTTATCACAGCAGCTGCCCCAAACGGTGAGTCATGACCATATGTAATCTTCCATTATGCAAACCTGTCCCGTCCTATGTGATACAAACCCATCTGCTGACCAACACCCTTGAACTGATTTCTCCCTCCCTCTACCTTTCTTTCGTCCCTTCCTTTCTTTTGTCAGTCCACGAGCCCTCAGATCCACTGATATCCAAATTTAGGAAAAATCCAAATACATGTTTTGGAAATATCTGTAACCACCAAATTAACTGCATCAATATAATCTGTTAAGTGCTGCTAAAAATTATCTGTTTTTAAAATTAAGGTACCTTACCTTCTTTCCAACATACCTTTCAAGTAGGCATTGTGTCAGGGACTGTGCTAGAGCACATGTATTACTTCATTCAATTTAATTGCCCTAACAATCCTTATGAACTTGGTACTATTGTTATACCACCATTTTACATTCAAGGACTATAACTTGCTCCAAATCACATACCTAAGTAATGGAAGATCCAGGGTTTAATGCCTATGGTTGGGAGCTGACTCAGTCACCCTACCTCTCAATATTAACCTTTCTGTTAGGGATAGGGCAGTGGCAGGAAGGGATGTGCACACTGAAGACAGTCCAACTTCCTTCTTGAGAACACTCCATGATGGCAACTTCGGGAAAAGAAGAGGGGGAAATGGTTAGATCCATATCTCAGATTATGAGTATGTTTTCATTATAAGAATGAAATAAATTCTCCTTTGGGAGAAGAATCAAGAAATGAATATTATAGGGAAACTGTTGAATTTCATTCATCCCATTTTGGCAGAGAAAGTAATGGTGGATGGTTAAGATTCTTGATGTATTACTGTTGTTATTGTTGAACAGTTTTAAATACCAAAAAGAAGAAAAGTTGGACATGTTAAGAAACCTTATAAGCTAGGACTCCTTATATCTTTTGCCTCAGGTAAATAGAAGATGGATGAATAGCTAGAAAATGAGAAAAAGACAGACACACAGACAGACACACACACACACACACACACACACACACACACCCCACCCCAGCGTCTAGTCTAGGGCTTTACAACTGGTGTTCATCGAATAAAATGTCAGTTGAATTTGACTGAACTGAATCAATCTAAAATTACTGTACCTGGACAGCAGGGACACAGGTAAGAGATTTAAGAAGAGCTTGAAGCACATGCCTTTGGTTATATGACATGCAACCATTTGAACATATTAGTTTGGGGGGAGGCAAGGAATGCACTAGTTCCAGAAAGACATAGAAACAGCTTAGAAGAGAAAGAAGAATCAAGAGACAGAAAGCAGTATATAGTGTTCAGACTATAAATCCACAAGGGCAATAACCCAGCATTCTTTTTTTTTTTTTTTTTTTTTTAAAGATTTTATTTATTTATTTGAGAGAGAGAATGAGATAGAGAGAGCATGAGAGGGGGAGGGTCAGAGGGAGAAGCAGACTCCCTGCTGGGCAGGGAGCCTGATGTGGGACTCGATCCTGGGACTCCAGGATCATGACCTGAGCCGAAGGCAGTCGCTTAACCAACTGAGCCACCCAGGCGCCCCAATAACCCAGCATTCTAAGAAGCCTTAGAGAAGAACCTGCTAGAAAAGGGTTTCCAAAGAAGACATACAAATGGCCAATAGGTACATGCAAAGGTGCTCAGCATCACTAATCACCAGAGAAATGAAAATCAAAACCACAATAAGATATCAACTTCTACTTCTTAGAATGGCTACTATAAAAAGGATAAGAAATAACAGGTATTAGCAAGGATATGGAGAAAAGGGAACCCTTGAGCACTATTGGGGGGAACGTAATGGTGCAGCCACTGTGGAAAACAGTATGGAGGTTCCTCAAAAAATTAAAAATAGATACCATATAATCCACTGGTTCCGCTTTTGGGTATTTACCTTATGGGTGTACCATTACTATCTCAAAAATATATGTGCATCCCAAGTTCACTGCAGCATTATTTACAATATTCGATACTCGAAACACGGAAGCAACCTAATTGTTGAATGTATGAAGAAACAAACACATGCATGCACACACACACACAGGAATACTACTGAGCCACAAAAAAGGAAATCCTGCCATATGCAACAACATGGATGGATCCTGAGGGCATTAAGCTAAGTGAAATAAACCATACAGAGAAAGACAAATACTGTTTGATATCACGTATATGTAGAACCTAAACAAACAAAACCACCACCACAAAACCCCTCATAGATAAAGAAAAAAAAAATAGTAGTTTCCAGAGGGAGGGGATGGGGAAAGGCGTGGGCAAAATGGGTGAAGGTATAAGATGATTTGCTGGAAAAGGAGCCAGGCCTAAGGACACCCATTCACAAGTTAAAGAATTAAAACCAACTACTTAGAGAAGCAGAATTTATAGCACTTGGTTGATGACAAAGCGCTGGATAGATTCTGTTCTATCCTAATTTTCTAACTTGGGTTTGCTTTTCTGTTCTGCTGTTTGTGATGTTTTTACAATGCATCTGTATGAAGCAATGGTGTAGTGTTTCCTAAAGAGCAAGGGGTTAGGACGAGAAGATGGGAGGAGGAGCCAAATGGCAGCTTCCTGCTCTCCTCAGCTGTCAGAATGGAGGTGACCCTGCCGCAATCCCAAGGTGCAGACAGAGTTCCCAGGAGGAATTAAAAGGCCTCTTTAAGGCTATTCCTGAGGCTGAAACCTCTCTTCAGTGACAAGCATCATCAAAGCCGTAATGCAGGTCAGCGGCCCGGGGCAGCGGCTGCAGCCGTCTCCCCAAAAAGGCAATGAAAATGCGCCTGACCTGGGGACGTGCTTGCCTTGGTGGGGGAGAGGTGGCTGGCCCACAGCTTCATTCGAGGGGGCCTGCGTCCCCTCACCTGGGCCGCAGCAGGCCCGTCATCCTCTCGCATGCTCTGAAACCCATGAGCTGTCACGGATTTATAAACTCCAGTCCACACAGCTCTGTGTGTTTCATGGTGCTGCCTCTCACTGAGCCTACTTCATCATTTGAATTATTCACAGTGGAAGCGCACTTCCTGGGGGAGTTGGTGGAATACAGGATCTTAAGGGGGCGGGCAGCATGGGAAAGCAGTTTCACCTCTTTCACGTGCACCCACCCCCCGCCCCTCCGCAGCTCCTATCTGTGCTGCTGAACATGCATGCACAGGAGCCATGGAAGGGATTTTAAAGTGAGTTTCTCTTCCTGCTCTGGTCATTAAAAAATATATATATTTCCATGACCTAACATGACCTTGCTAATAGTTTTCAGAAATCACCAGACCATCAAAACCCTGCTTAATCTGGAGAAAAAGTCAGCCCTGCCCAGATATCCCTGCTGCCACCAGGTCTCCCTCCTACCTATCGTGACTTTGTGTGCCTTGCTTAGTAGCAGTGCAAGGGAATAAAGGCATCTTCTTGCAACCCACCGATTGCAGTGTCTGCCTCCTCACCTCTTGTGACAAAGTGAAGAGCAAATCTAGAAAGGGAGAACTTGGTTATGTACACTTTGGCCTTTGCATGTCCTGGCTGTTGGATGCTAGATCTGAGGCTAAGTCTTTTCCTGTCCTCAGTCCTGTCACAGCCTCTCCCCTGTTTAACCCCACTGACCCTGAAAAGTGGAATTGTATGACTCACACCCAGCCCTGCAAAAATGAAGCTGGACAGCAATCAAACTGTCTATTGCCATTCTTAATAAATTAGATTGTGGACCGGTCCTTGGGAGTATCCAGGCCCTGATGGAAAGTGCTTATTCAGAGATAATCAAAATTTTCTATTTGCAAAGAAAGTCAATTTACAAATGCACATTTTAAGGGGCACCTGGGTGGCTCAGTCAGCTAAGCATTGACTCCTGATTTCGGGTCAGGTCATGATCTCAGGGTCATGAGAACGAGCCCCATGCTGGCTCCATGTGGGGCATAGAGTCTGCTTAAGATTCTCTCTCTCCCCCTCCCTCTGCCCCTTCTGCCCTCACCACCCACCCACCACCCCACGCACATGTGTGCACTCTAAAAAAAACATGAAAAACAAATGCACATTTCAAGAGATTCTCTGATTTAACAGTAAGACATGTAACAAAATCTTCAATTACTTAGTTATTAACCTAGGTAGACTCCAAGGATCCTTTCCAATTCTAAAAATCCAGGGACTTCCTTGAGTTAAATGTCGACTTCCTACTATTTTGCTGAATTACTTCAGACAATAATAATTATACCTAAAGTTTGGATAGCATTTTATAGTGTTTACAAAATGCTTTCCCATTCATTATCCTATTTGACTCTTCATGCAACCCTATGGATTATGCTATTTATTATTACAACCCCCGTTTACAAAATAAAGAAATGGGGTTCAAGAACGTTAAAAGATTTAGCCAAGGTCAGTCAACTAAAAAAGTGGAAGAACCTGAACATAAACCATCAGGAAAGTTTTAGGACTGATTCAAGTCCAGATTCTTCAGACTAAACGGTTGCACGGTCTTAAGCAAATCACTTGCTATTCTGAGCTTCATGGTCTCAATCTGTAAAATGAGTAAACTAGATAGATGTTATCATAGTTTGAAAGTCCTAACATTCTACCACCCTAAATCTCTGGGCATAGTGCCGCTATCCAAAAATAAGTGAATATTATCAACCACTCAGAAGAACTGAGATTAAAAACATCACTGTGGCACACTCAGGAACTTTGCAAATACAAATATACCAAGTTAAAAACACACACACGCATTTTAGGAAAGAAAGCTCAGAGCACAGGCACCTACTATCCCCATTATGGTATAAAATTATCAGAATCTCACCCTCCAATGACATTTAATTAATAGCTTTGTCCTCTCAGTATGATGAAAACCAATCCAGAATGTGTTTTTAGCTCTTGCCTTTCTCCTGAATTGGAGCCCTCAATTTGAGAGACCTGAGTCTACCCTGTGCCAGGCTCTCACTTGTCTTTTCTATGACATCTGTAAATGACAGTACAACCTAAGTTTTCCAGGATGCATCAAGGCCATAGAGCATACCCATGAAAGCATCAGAGATGATCTTCAATCCTTTCCCTTGCTAAGACAAAGGAGACTACATATTTTGTAACAATTTAGTTCACTCTGGATGTTGGTCTTTTGGGGGGCTCAAGGGTTTATTACCATTTGGAGAGCCCTGTCCAGTTCTCAAGCTTCGCTTGGCCTCAGGTGCATAGGGACAACTCTAGCAGAGTGTTCCTTCATGTAGACGCTGTGCTGAGTTTTTACCTGCATTCTGTCCTTGCAACAAATTCTATTACCACCACCATCTACAGATGAGTAAATTGAGGCACAGAAAGGTTAGATAACTTCCCCCAGGGTTATATGGCTAATAAGTGGTAGAGTCTGGGATTCAAACCCAGATAGGTTGATTCCAAGCCTATGGTGGTCTTCACCACCAAACTGCTGCCCACGCACCCACTAACCAGGCAGTGGAGAGAACTCCAAAGGGGTGAGTTCTCTAGGTACTGAATTCCCCATCACTGGAGGCATCCAAGTATAGAATGGGCCTCAACTTGGCTTCACACTCTAGCATCTCATGGTCCTAAATCTGTCTTTAAAGCCCTCTCACCTCCTCCCGGGATGCTCCTGTGTCCACAGCTAACACCCTTCCTCTGTCCTTTTGTCCTGACAAATAGCTCTCCTGACTTTCCATCATACTGCTTACACTTCTATTACAGCATTCACCATGCCGCACTGGAGCAAATTGTGTTCTTCCTCCTCCAAAAAGTCTTGCAGACTGAATCCTCATCATAAATATGTGTGTTTGGGACAGCTATTGTGTTATATAAGAAATAGATGGGGCAGGCACCTCCATCTTTATTACCTGCCTACCCTCTGATGGGATTTATGATTTAACCCCTATAAAATTATCCCTTTTTGAGTATGGACTACATTTTATTCATTTTAGTATCCTCCATGCAGCCTCACGCAGTACCAGAGAAACGGCTCCGTAGATGTTTGATGAACGAATAAGCAAAATAAACAGAGGAACACATGAAGAACGCAAGGCAGCCAAAAGATCGACTGAGCACAAGGGTGGCAGATAAAGCAGCAATTCATTGGGCAAACCCGTAAAATGGGGAGCTGCCTTAATCTCTTTATGCCTGTTAACTGAATTTATAAAGCAGATATGCTAATACTTACCTACTTCTCGCTAGGGTGCCACATGAAATAATTAGTTAATGTCTGTAAGGCATTATCTGTACTAAGTGGTAGATATTAGTCCTACTGTGAATGCTCAGCTTTGGGCCTCCAACAGATCCCCTTTAAACAGAGCTGGCAAACTAAACACCAAGATTTACCCAGCCTTCCTTTCTGGCTCTGCAAACATCCAGCTTCCACGCCAGGAATCTGGAGCACCTCTCCCAGAGCAAACGAACCTCTCTCTACTCTCTCTGTTGCCATTCTCTCTCTTCCTCTCCCCCTCTCCCTTCCCACCTCTATTTCTCTCATGATAAGTTCATGTTTGGGTGGGAGGTGTGATGCACTGCTAAGGAAGCCAAGATTCTCAGTAAGACAGTTACCCTTGATGGACAGTGACCAGGAGTAGTGGGGACGCCCCAGACTCTGGTAATGTTCCCTTTCTCGATCTGGAAGTTGGCTGCACAGGTAAACACAGATTAAATGTACGCTTACCAACGGGGCACTTCTCTGTATATATATTTCAATACAATTTTTTTTTAAAAGGAAAAAAGGCCAATCATGCAGTCCAAGGAAAACAGTGGGCATACACCTCCCTCTCCTTGCTAAAATCTGGAGCCTTCTTCCCACTCATCTGAGGACTCTGACCAACCTCAAGCTCTTTGAAGCAGCCTCTCCCTGCAAGCCCTCCCATGGCGGTCATTACACAGCCATGGCTCTCTGCACTGAACCAGAAGCCTGCTTTGTTAGCTGTGCCCATGCTTTTTAGCACAGCTCCCTTCCTTTTCCTGCACCCCATCCCCAATAAGGATTCAAGGACCCCTTCCCTGAGCGAAGGCACACATCCTGGCTATCAGATGGGTCTCTCGGCAGCTCAGCTCCAGGCAAGATTTGTTCCCTTGTTTGTCTGGAGCTTTGGTTTTAATTTGTAATGTTTGCTTAATCTACTATTAGTTGTGCTGAATTTAATTTAACTCATTGTACCAATTCATTTCTTTCAATCTTCTATTATTGGGTATCACTCTTAAGTTGTAAGTGATTTTGCCTTCTCTAATCATCACGTTGGAGTCTGTTGGCCCAGTGATTCCTCCTTGCAAGTAATATCTGCAATTTTATGTATATAATTATAGGGAGGACAGGGTGATGGGAAAGCTGAGTGGGATCTGTATCCTCAAATTTTTTCATTAGCTTCCTTGTTTTAAATAAAAGCCGGCAAACTGTTATGATAATTTACTTCTCCCCCACCACCCCTGCCAACTGGCAGATGGACAAACAACAGCCACACAGATCCTCTATATTCCTATAAACCTACAGAACCAAAACCAAACATACGGTAATTATCTTCAAAAATTAAAACAAAAAAATACCACCTAAAGCTTGGCTAGATCATTTGGATGGCTGTGATTATTATGGATTTGGATGAAGAAGTAATCTTGGGATCTTCATGATTTAATAAAAAGAAATGTTCAGCAGGTGGACTTTTTGTAAAGATGCCTTTCCATACAAATTTTAAAATTTATAACAGGTGTGTTTTTCAAAGGAAGCTTAACACTTCTTTATCAGAAGGTCTTCTGACCAAACACAGTTCACACCTTCTTAAAAGTACAGATCACAGCCTACATATACTGAAACACCAGTATTTATCATCTTGCAATCAATTAGGCTTATTCCAAAATCTCTGAAGAAATTGTTTAAAAGTCACCGTCTCGAAAAGTGGGCTGAGAGTCACCAGTTTTAGGGAGCATTTCTCTAATACTGGCACACCTGGTTTGATTGTGCTTTGCTTTACAGGGCTTCACAGACACTGTGTTTCCACGAATGGGAGGTTTGTGGCAACCCTATATTAACCCTATATTGAGCGTGTCTGTCAGTACCATTTGCTCCCTTAGTGTCTCTGCGTCACCTTCTGGTACTGCTTGCAATATTTCAATCTTTTTCATCATCATTCTATTTGTTATGGTGATCTACGACCAGTGGTATTTAATATTATGACTGGAATCGTTTGGGGGCACCATGAACCATGCCCATGTAAGATAGCAAACTCAGTCGAGAAACACTGTGTGTGTTCTGACTGCTCCACTCACTGGCCGTTCTCCTGTCTCTCCCTCTTCTCAGGCCTCCATATTCCCTGAGACACAACAATATGGAAAGTAGGCCAATTAATAACCCCACAATGGCCTCTAAGTATCCAAGTGAAAGAGGAGCACATCTCTCATTTTAAATCAAAAGCTAGAAATGATTTAGCTTAGTGAGGAAGGCATGTCAAAAGGCATTAAGTCCCTTGTACCAGTTTGCCAAGTTCTGAATGCAAAGGAAAAGTCTTGAAGGAAATTAAAAGTGCTACTGCACTAAACACAGGAATAAGAAAGCAGAACAGTCCTAATGTTGATATGGAGAACATTTTTGTGGTCTGGATAGAAGATCAAACCAGTCACAGTATTCCCTTGAGCCAAAACCTAATCCAGAGCAAGGCCTTAACTCTCTTCAATCCTGTGAGGGCTGAGAGAGGAGAAGAAGCCACACAAGAAAAATCTGAAGCCAGCAGAGGTTGGTTCATGAGGTTTAAAGAAAGAAGCCATTTCCATAACATACAAGTGTGAGGCGAAGCAGCAAGTGCTGATTTCGAAGCTGCAGCAAGTTCTCCAGAAGATCTAGCTCAGATCATTCATGAAGGTGGCTACACCAAACAACAGATTTTCAATGTAGATGAAACAGCCTTCTACCGGAAGAAGATGCCATCTAGGACTTTCATAGCTAGAGATGAGAAGTCAATACCTAGCTTCAAAGCTTTTGTAAAAGAGGCCAACTCTCTTGTTAGGGGCTAATGCCAGTTAGGGGCTTAATGACCTTGAGTTGAATTCAAGGCTCATTTACCATTAGGAAAATCCTTGAGCCCTCAAAAATTATGCTGTATCTGCTCTACCTATGCTCTGTAAATGGAACAACAAAGCCTGGATGAGAGCACACCTGTTTACAACATGGTTTACTGAATATTTTCAGCTCATCATTACATAAAAGACCTACTAGTAAGAAAAAAAAAAAAAAAAAGATTCCTTTCAAAATCTGACTGCTCACTGACAATGCACCTGGTCACCCAAGAGCTCTGATGGAGATGGACAACAAGATTAACGTTGTGTTCATGCCTGCTAACACAACATCCATTCTGCAGCCTACCGATCAAGGAGCAATTCTGACTTTCAAGTCTTATTATTTAAGGAATACATTTCACAAGGCTAGAGCTGCCACTGATAGTGATTCCTCTGATAGATCTGGGCAAAGTCAATTGAAAACCTTCTGGAAAGGATTCACCATTCCAAATGCCATCAAGAACATTCGTGATTCATGGAAAGAGGTCAAAATACCAACATAAACAGGACTTTAGAAGAAGTTGCTTCTAACCCTCACGGATGACTTCTGTGGAGGGAGTAATTGCAGCAAAAGAACTAGAATTAAAAGTAGAGTCTGAAGATGGGACTGAATTGATGAAATCTCAATAAACCTTTAGTGGATGAGGAGTGGCTTCTTATGGATGAGCAAAGACAGTGGTTTCTTGAGATGGAATCTACTCCCAGGGAAGATGCTGGGAAAACTGTTGAAATGACAACAAAGGATTTAGAGTATTACGTAAACTTGGTTGATAAAGCAGCGGCAGGGTGTGAGACGATTGACTCCAATTTCCAAAGAAGTTCCATGGTGGGTAAAATGCTACCAAACTGTAGCACGCTACAGAGAAATCATTCACAAAAGGAAGAGTCAATAGATGCAGCAAATTTCACTGTTGTCTTATTTTAAGAAATTGCCACAGCCACCCCAACCTTCAGTAACCACCACCTTGATCAGTCAGCAGCCATGAACATCAAGGCAAGGCCCTTTACCAGCAAAAAGATTAGAACTTGTTGAAAGCTTAGATGACGGTTAGCATGTTTTAGCAATAAAGTACTTTTAAATTAAGTTATGTATGTTTTTTAAGGCATACTGCTATTACACACTTAATAGACTACAGTGTAATGTAAACATAACTTTTATATGCACTGGGAAACCAAAAAATTCATTTGACTCACTTTATTACAATATACACTTTATTGCAGTGGTCTGGAACCGAACCTGCAATATCTCCGAGCTATGCCTGCATAATGAGAGAATGCCGGATAGTACATAACATGTGGATAACAAACACATGAAAATCACGGAGCCTGATGCCTGACCTATAATAAGTACTCAGCAAATATTAGAAAATACTAACTATAATGGAATCTATTATTACTACCTACAATATCCCACCCAGTTCGACTTCCTTATCTCTGAGGTAAAACATGCCATCAGGACGTACCTTTCTGCAGCTCACAGTTCCAAGTACAGTAGCTGATCCTTCTGACTGAACTATACCAGAATGCCTTACACCACAGGCGGTGGCTTCTACAGTCAAACCCACCTTTAGTGTAAACTTGAACTTAGCTACAGAAACCCCATGTGGGAAAGTACTCCCCAGGAAACCTTTAAAAGTGGCCCTCAAACACCCAAGTTACATAGGAAACCTTTCACCTCATTCTCTCTAACCAGAACATCCCACATGAGGTCCATTTTGTGGAATTAATCTGGAAGGACCCATGAGGACCCAAATCTCATCTACTATTTTTTCATCTTCCAATCCCCAAATGAAGCCAAGCTCATAAAGACTGTGGCATTTCTTCTAAGGCACTGTGATGAGGCTGATGGGTGTTAGGAGACCCAGGGGAAGCTTCTACTTTTCAAGTAGTAGCCTAGCCTTTCATGGACTCAATATCTATGTCTTCATCTATGAAAATAAAATGGTAGAAATGGATTGGGCAGGAGAGACCCAGAATCTGGATCTAGAAGACCAGTTAGCCCAAAGGTCAAAGAAACAAAGAACTATATATATTTAGGGAGAGATACAGATAAAGATAAATAGATATACATAAATATAGATGGTATACATGTGCTATAGGTACAGGTATAGATAAAAAGGGGTAGGACTGGATCTTTAGCTCTGCTATTCTACCTTAAACTATCTGGCTGGTATTTGTGCGGGAGACAGTTAAAATCTAATTATGGAGATAATATAGTCATGAAACATTAAATAACCTAACATAATCTTCATGGATAAGCTATCAAGGAAAGTATATCAGAAAGGTTAAATTTTTCATATGAGTTCTTGGAAGGTGACCATGAATCTAAGTCAGAGGTCAAAGATCATGCTCTAGCCCCACCAGCCAAGTGCAGCCCATAACCTATTTTCGTCGAGTTTTCTCGGAACACAGACCCTCATTGTGCATGGTCTGTGGCTGCTTCCACTGCACGACAGCAGAGGTGAGAAGCTGCAAGAGAGACAACTGTATACCCCACAAAGCTGAAAATATTTACTACCTGGCCCCGTACTGAAAACATTTGCTGACCCCCTGACGCACAAACAGGCTTCGCAAAGGGAGTTTAAAACGAAGAGAAAAGACCTGTCTTGAGCAATGGGTGGGGACTGAACAGGCAGAGGGCATCCCCAGCAAGGAATAGGCACTGAATACTTGAGTGGAGATGGAACTGGGCACCACAGGACCCAAGCGGTGGCTCAGCCAAAGGCAGTATGAAAGATGACATGGGGTAACCCTGCACAAGCCAGAGAGCCACAGACGTCGAGACCAAAAACGCTGGACTTGATCCTGCAGAGAGCTGGCCATGAGTGAGGGTTTCAGAGCAGAGGGTTGACAAAATAAAAGTGAAGATTTAGAGAAACCCATTCAGGCAGTGGTTTTGTGGATGGTGTGAGATTCACGGCACAGGACGTGGAGGTCTGGAGCAGCCCACAAGCTGCGGGGCCCAGCCTAATGTTACGCGTAAGGAAGACAGCAGGAAAGGCTGAACATCATGCCTGAGTAACCACTGGGTTTGGAGAGGAGGAAGAGGGGGAGCGGAGTTCCGCCCCCGCCGACCACAGAGCTGACCACTTCGCATGCAGCCACAGGCACTAGCCTATGCGATGTCTTAAGCTGACAGCTAGAGGTGTGCCTGAAAGTTTCATGCTACGAATCAAGTCCAAAGCGATTCTCAAGTACAGGGTCAATGATTTCAGTGATCTTTTTTTCTCTCCCCACCCCTGCTAATCAATGTAATACATTGACTCATTCGCTTTATTCCAAGGAAGGAGAAAAGCAGCAGTTTGCTGCTTCTCAAAGTTACCCTGACAGGTCAATACCCTGTCATCACTAATCCTGCAAACCACAACAGACTCCTTTTTAAAGACTTCAAGCAAATAGGTGGCTATTATCATCTTTCGGGGAGTTTCTCTGGCTATTCTCCTTTTCATGTTACAGACACCCTAACAGTAAGTCTTAAAATCACAGTTTTGACAGGCAGATTGTGAAGTTCAAGTCAATTCCTCATTTTCCTGCTCTGGCTGCAAAGGAGGAGTTCCAACAGCTCAGGAACATCCATTTGGTTCTCCTGAAAACAGACAGTCCTGCTCCCCATGACTCCTATGTTACAAGGCTCTTGTCTCCCTCGTGACAAGCAGCGTCTCTCATTGCAAAGTGCTGGACATCGTTCTGGGAACCCTTTGCCCAGATACTCATTAGTACTGCATTAGTCTGTAAACTCAGAGCAAAACGCCTAGTTCAACTCGCTCTTACTTGATGTACTTGAAAGGTCTGGTGAATTTATGGCAGGATAATGTGGAGCCCAGCACCTATTTATGAGTTGATCATTTGTACCGAACCCCCCCAAAGTGCCGAAGGTTACCATTCAACCAGGGCCTGCACTAAAGCCACTCGAAGGCCAACAAAGCCAAGTGTATGAAAGTTAAAAGCATTAATAAAAGTGTGACTTATAAATTACTTCATCTTTGTCACCCTTTTTGAAATGGGGTGAGAGAGGCCAGGGTAAATTTATTTTTTAAGTGCTTTCTGAGACCCGAACGGGTCAGGCTTGAAATGCTGTAGTCTATAAATCATTCTTTGCAGATCTGGGGGATGCTGCGGCATCATAACATTAACAAATATTGATTTATTTTATAATTTGCAACTGTTTACAGAAAAACAGAGATCCTACTGAATGCTGGGGGTGGGGGTGGGAAGCAAATACTTATTTAGGGGCAATGTAGCCAATTAACACCTCTTGCTACAAGGGAGAAAAGGGAAAATGTCAATGGATTTTCAGCTTATAAAGGAGTTCATGGCAAGGTGATTTTCATCAGGTTAGGTGACATTAACTCAGCCCCCACCCCAATACCACAGAGGTGGATGGATTGCGTGCTAAGCGATTTTATGAACAAATAACATGTTTAAGAAGTCCTCTCACCAACACAGCATCATTATATGATACCAGCCAAAGCTCTTATGAAGCTCAGACCCCCTGCTCTTTCGAGAAAGGTTCAGTAGGGGTTTCAGACGTCTGGCAACTCTGCTCAACTTTATATCAGAGCATTAAAGAAACAGACATCCACACTCAATTCACCTACAGGTTCTAAAGAGATCCTTTTGGGTCCCTGCTGGGGCAGTGAAGGACGATTAACACCAAATCCATTCAAGAAAAGGGAGATGAAAATGCACATGGGAGAATGGTCATGGTTCTGTAGCACATTCTCATATAGCACTCTGGATTTGTTCTTCAACTTTAATTGCTCACGATTTGGACAGTCAAGAGCTAGAGAATGATGATTCCCAGAAGTTCAGGAAGCTTCAGAGTTTCATTGAGACAAACAATGACAACACACACGATGACTAAGAAAGCCTGACTTGACACAGTGACTAATGCATACAACCTTTGCAGGGATGGACTCTGAAATAAGAATTAACTGGTATACTTGTTTTGGGAATCTATGCAATCAAGTTGATCTCCATGCCCAAGCAACTCTTCGGGTCTCCCATGCTACTAGGTGCTCCTTACATCTAGCAACAAGACCAAAAGTATACAATGGAGCCAACTGTTGTTATGCAGTGAAATACCAACGGCATAGCAATGACTAGGATTCCCTCTTAGTACCGTGACCTGGGAAAATGTTCTCCCAAAGGCAACAATAGCTGAGGTTAGATGGGGGCAGAAAGTCTCTGTCAAATGTCACTCAAGGAATCCTATCAGAGAACTCCATCCTGTGATCAGATTCCCAGAATAATATACTCAGCCATCATTCTTCCCCATGGACTGGCATAGATGTCTCTTCTTCTCTGAGAAATGTGACCCACTAGGCAAGTACAGGGGATCAGGTGCCATCCTTGGTAGCATTTGTGAATGCGCAAGGGGACCAGAAAACCCCACACAATCTTTTAAGGAATTAATCCTTCTCCCTTCCACTATCTTCATTATTTATCTCTATACCTATTGGGTGGCCATATGCATTTCACAAATCCTCTGAGCCTCAGAGGCCTCGGCTATAAAATGGGAATTACCTACCCATCAGAGTTGCTATCATAACGTGAGGTAATGTATGAAAGTGCCCAGCATACTGCTGACACATGAGAGATACTCAAAAGCAGTGGCCTACCTAGGACATATGTCTGGCCTATGTAGTCTGAGGGATGAGGCCAGATGACAGTGTTAACACTCAGCCTCTGTCTAAACTAATGCCTGGGAATTTAGAACAATATTGGGCTGCCCACGGCAGACATGTAACAGAGATGATAGTTGCCAGGTGCTGGGCTCAGTGGGAAGTCAAAGACACTCTAGTCTAAAATGCACATACATGCACTGACCTTGGCAAACACACTGCTCACACACTTCTGAGATACCCATGTATCCAATGTTGTGCATGTTAGAGTAGGTGCAGCCCAAAGACCCCATGCCTGGGAACTCCTGATGCTTGGAGGCCCATTCCAAAGGAATCTACCCTCTACATTTACCTTTGAGCACAGCTGATATGCTGCCTTCTAAGGGAGCTCCACACCTGGACCTTCGTGCAATCTTTAGTCGCGTAGGAAGACACTTCTGCTGGCATCATCATTGACCAGCACAACAAAATGCAACCAAAATTTTCTAACAGGATCCAGGGCCAGCCCAGGTGAGATTTCCCTTTCTTGTCAGTGCCTCTCAAGCATCTGTTTTCTTTCTCTTTGAAGCTTGCTCACATCTGGGGAGGGGCTGGGAATGAGAACCCAGAACTGGGGCTCTGATCTCCATTCACAGTTCCACCCCAGGCTGGAGGCTTTCTTCTCCAGGAAATGCACTATAGTTCAGCCACATTAAGTTTCTGCCAGCTAAGAAGCCTGAGTTTCAAAGGAAAAGCAACTATTCATCCCAAATTCACCATGTTATGACTTTTGCAAATGACCTTAAAACACAATTAATAACACAATTGCATCTTAACTCAGAATTTTCCACTTGCTGGCTTTTCTCAGGTCAGCTGTCACTGAAAAGGCACAATATGCTATCTGTTTTTTTCTCATTAAAAAAAAATACTAAAGGACATTATAACGCTTTATTCTTACATGCTCATGTCCAGTTGAGTTCTGCTCAACATAGATACTGATGGTTCCCTAAGCGGAAAAGAATCGTTCTCTGTCATTTATTGTAAAGTTTGTGTCTGGCAGTTGTTGCTGAGTTCAATTTGAAAAGAAATCAAATATTTGGATGAAAGTGTCATAATTTGGCATGAGGCATAACTTACAAATTTCTAACTGATGCCAGAGGGATTCTCAACTGGAAGTCCATGTCACTCTTATATATTGAGAATAACAATAGTCATTAATTTTTATTCCTTAAAATCTTTTTTAAGCATACCTGTGCAAGTTCTCAGACAAAACAATGAGCCAGGGATAAGTGAACGACTGAATGAGTCCAATCATGTAAGCATTAGTTCATGCATTCTCTCCATAAGATTTTTATTGAGCACTTACTGTATGTCAGCACCAGGCCATGTGCTAGGGATAGAAGAGTGAGCAAAACAATGCCTGATTCCTGTATTTATGGAGCATAGAGCCTAGTGAAAAAGACAGCTATGAATCATCTCATTTTAAAAGTAAACAGGAAATTTCATTTGAGCGAAGGTCTATGATATGCATGAAGCTTTGAGTTCTTGTAATGGGGGAGTTTGAAGAAATCCATGAGTTCAGGAAAACTGTGAGTAGTCTAAGACCTTACACCAAAGTAGGAGCTAATTAGGCAGGGAGAAATAGAGGGAAGAGTGTTGCAGGCAGGGGGAACAGCATGCTCAAAGACAGTGAGCACAGCATGTTTGAGGAACCAAAGTGCAAGGAAGAAAGAAAAGCCTGCTATGAGAGATGAGAGGTGGACATAAGGCCACCCCTGGGTCCCTTGGTCCCTCAGAATAACATAAATGACAGATGACAGATACCACAACCAGAAAGAATAAAGGAAGTGTTAAGCAAAAGTCCAAGCTAATGTGGGAATAGTGCCAGGAACTTCAACAAAGTCTTCAAGAAGGGGGTCCCCTCTGAAGAGTTTGGAACAGTGGTTGGCTAAATTTTGCGACTACCTGTTGATGAAAATAAAGTTATACTGGGACACAGTCATGCCCATTCATTTACAGTGTCTGGGGCTGCTTTCGCACGGCAATGGCAGAATTAGGTAGTTGCTACAAAGACCATTAGGCTGCAAACTGAAAATATTCACTATCTGGCCCTTGCACAAAACCTTTGCTGAGTCCTGGTCTAAAAGGATGAGCAGAATTTGAAATCATGAGACAAGAAGAAAAGTACACCAATACCTACTGCCTCTGGTACCTGGAAGAAGGATGCTTGAGCTTATTTTTCAGTAGATGCTCTGATTGACTGATAGAATCACAAAAGGGAAATGGCACATCACAGAGATTACAACATTATACTAGACAAGGTTCATGCATTTAGGCATATTTTGTTTCACAGAATAGTTATATTCCAGGAACATTAACTGTACACTGGCATCTCCCAAAGCTTGTTCCCTGAAAAGAATCACACACAGATGGGATCCAGAAAATAAACAAGCAAAGATATTGTACTCATATAAGCTTGAAAACACTGGATAAACAAAGGCAGACTAGCTTATTTACTGCAAGACTTATCAGAGCCTTTAAATATACTATGTGCTTTGTAAATCTCCAGGAGATAGAAAAATACATGCTGTATGTTTCAAATTTATTCGATCGCACACTCCTTTTCCAACACCTTGTCAGGCCAGAGTTGCTTGAGGCATACTTTGAGGAACACTGTACTGAACTTCATAAAGCAAATCTCCTTTTCTTAATTTTCTCCAAAATAATATCAGAAAGCTATTTCCTTTCAAAATATCTTCAGAACTGTCAGAAGAGGAAAGGGTTAGCTGTGGCAAGCTAGAAACCTGTAGATACACAAGAAGTAAATCTCCATCCCTTTCAACCTTTCCAATTCCTCCCACACAAACCCTTAGATTTTGTTTCCATTTACTGTTTAAAAAAAAAAAATCCAATGTCTGGGATTCCCTGACTTTGTTTTTGTTTTTTTTTTTAAGATTTTATTTATTTATTTGAAGGAGAGAGAGAGCACAAGTGGAGGGAAGGGCAAAGGGAGAGGAAGAAGCAGACTCCCCATTGAGCAGGGAGCCCAACATGGGGCTCAATCCCAGGACCGCAAGATCATGCCCTGAACGGAAGGCAGACACCCAACCCACTGAGCCACGCAGGCGCCCCACCTGACTTAGTTTTTAGAGCTTTCAGGCATTTATTTGCCTCTCTTTTTCTATCTTCCACAAACTGTCAACATCAACAAATTGCACTTGGCTCGATAATTCTAAATTCAAAGCATCAGTTGATGAGAAATAAATGAATGTTTTTAACTTCTTAAATTGACAGGCTCACTGCATCCCACATCTTGTATGCCAAATTTCTGTTAAATACTGCAAAAGGTAACTTCCCACCCAATCATTTAATATGCAAATGAACTGTAGCCTGCAAGACTCAAAGTCTAAAAGAAATCAGCCATGGACAAGGCAGCCAACTCGCACTCACTGCTCTCAGGCCCACCATCTCTATGCGCTGAAGAAAGGGATCTGGGCATCTGACAAACCAGTAACTAGCCCAAAGACTGACATTCTCTTCAAGAAGGCAAATGTTATGTATTTCTCTTTTCTTTCCGTTACCTCTAGAAGACCCAACAGAAGTCTAATAAACATTTTCAAAAGCAACCATAAATGTATACAAACATTCTAGACTCTCTGTAGGCAAGCACTTCCCAGGGTAGTCACAGCCCCAGAGAAATGGGCCAAATTTTCCATTCTCAAGGCTAAAGCGATTTGAAAAGGGCAATGGAAAAATCACACCATTGATGGTGAGCATCCCTGAAGGCAAAGTCCTATTTCAGAGTCTGGTACTGACGTCCGGAAGCAGCAGGCCATGTGTCCACTCCGAGGTCGTCACACGTTGGCAGAGAATCCCTGCAGGGTTGGAGCAGCCCTGGGGGCTCTGATGAGAGGTGCTAAATAAATCAGTGCAATCGTTTATTAGAGCATAAGAAACAGATGGGAATGGGCAAAATGACAGCTGGAAGGTGAGGTTTCAGCAGATGAGTGTGTGCCGCACTTGGAGATTCATCTACATGACGCCTATTAACAGTAACGCAAACTGCTTTCCCAGCACCGTGATATACACTTTACAGCTTCTTGAAAATTCACTCCTTGGCTTTCTCTCCTTCACAAAGACAGTTAATCCAATATCTGATTATAAAATAATTGGCAATCCCACAACCTTCTCTTGTAAAACTCTCCCACCAAGAAGGACTGTTTTCAACTCATTGCTCCTTGCACCCATGGGAGAGGGGGAAGGTAGAAAGAGGAGGAGGCCAAGGGGAAATCGGCTGGGAAGTGGGAGGGAGGGAGGAAGTTTGCTTATTGGAGACCTTCCTTTGGGGACAAGGACAAGCAGTTGGACATCCATTTTCTCCATCTGGCCAGGACTGACCCTCCATGACTACAGTGTCATATGCTTTTGTAGCATTCTTGAAGCCATTCGTTTTCATTCCAGATGGTACCAACCTGCTGGGTCTCTGATAAATGCTGAGATTACCCACAGTTCTCGGAGACTTCCAGTTTACTAGTGGCTGTTTGGACATGAGCACCTACGCTTACTTTATAAGAAATGCTAATCTAAGAGTTTAAGAAATGGCATAAAGAGCCCACAGTTGCACATTCCTTAAGACTATGGAATAAAGAAGATTGAAATGAGCATATGACATACAATAAAGTCAGGAAGCATATTTTGAGACCAAACTTCTAATAAAGGGAATTATTTTAAGCAAGGTCCTTTTTTAAGCTTTTAGCCAGTGCTGGGTTTTTTTCTTTACTATTTGTTCACACTGGCATTACATGTTAAAAATTCATATACACATCTGTCATTTCTTTGGGGAATACTGCTAAATATTTTTTCTCACAAATTCTCTCCAGGACAGTGTCTGATATTAAGTGTTAGAGATTTGGGGAGAGTTTTGAAGTAAGAAAGCAGGCTGTTTGACAACGAGACTTAGTATTTTATTACCTAAGTGAATATCTAATGCAGGCTTACACAACGAAAATATAATGGAACAGAGATACTTCCTGCCCAAACTAGGCTTTCAGAAGTTCTCAAAAATAAGTTTAGATCAGTTTTATGTAGGCTTCTAGAAAGCCTTTCAATACTTTATTCAGAATTGGTTACCAATTCCTTGAAAGATGGGAAAAGAAATATAAAGCATAGGTCCTGTCCTTAAGAAGCTCAGGATCTTGGGGTGTCCAGGTGGCTCAGTTGGTTAAGCATCTGACTCTTGACTTCGGCTCAGGTCATGATCTCAGGGTCATGAGATCGGGCCCCGAGTCAGGCTCCGTGCTGAGCATGGAGACTGCTTGAAATTCTCTCTCTTTCTCCCTCTCTCTCTGCCCCTCCCCCCACCCCACATGAGCACTGGCATTCTCTCTCTAAACAAAAAAAAAAAAAAAAAAAGGCAACAGCAGCTCAGGATCTTAATCAAAACACATAAACTTATGCAAAAATACAAAGATTATAAGAATAGTAAGTAAGTTGTATGTGTGTGAATGTGTGGGCCTATATTATTTCAATCACCCCCAAAAATAAACAGTGAGAAAGTATTATGATTTAAAATGAAGAAAAACGGGTGCCTGGGTGGCTCAGTCGTTAAGCGTCTGCCTTCAGCTCAGGTCATGATCCCAGGGCCCTGGGATCGAGCCCCGCATCGGGCTCCCTGCTCAGCGGGAAGCCTGCTTCTCCCTCTCCCACTCCCCCTGCTTGTGTTCCCTCTCTCGCTGTCTCTGTCAAATAAATAAAATCTTTAAAAATAAATAAATAAAATGAAGAAACAGACTCAGGGAAATTAAGCAAATTATACTATAATGTGCTATATAGTCTACTGATGCTGTAGAAAAGAGGAGGAAGGAGAGATCAGTGGTGAGTCTGAATCACTGGAGAAGTTTTTCTGGAAGAACTGGCCAAGGAGAACCTCTAGAGGATTCCAGGAATGAGGTTGATTCTAGATTGCCTGGATTACTCCACTCACTGCCCAGGGTACTAACTATCTGGTCTTTCGCCATGAATTGCATTTTCAAATTTCCTGGTGTCATTGGGTTCAATAAATAACACCCTTCCTCACTCAGCTTCTGAATCAATGGAAAAATAAAAGCAATAGACTAAAGTCTGGATATCACCTTTATTTTTTTTAATTTAATTTAATTTAAATTCAATTAATTAACATAAGTATATTATTAGTTTCAGAGATAGAGTTCAGTGATGCATCAGTTGTATATAACACCCGGTGCTCATTACATCATGTGCCCTCCTTAATGTCCATCACCCAGTTTCCCCATCCCCCCACCTCCCTCCTCTCCAGCAACCCTCAGTTTGTATCCTATGGTTAAGAGTCTCTTATGGTATAGGAAACAAACTGAGGGTTGCTGGAAGGGAAGGAGGGTAGGGAGATGGGGTAACTGGGTGATGGACATTAAGGGGGCATGTGATGTAACAAGCACTGGGTGTTATATAAGTCTGATGAACTCTACCTCTGAAATTAATAATACACTGTATATTAATTAATTGAATTAAAATTTTTTAAAAAGTCTCTTATGGTTTGTTACCCTCTTTGATTTCATCTTGTTTTATTTTTCCCTCCCTTCCCCTATGCTCCTCTGTCTTCTTTCTTAAATTCCACATGAATGAAATCATATGATAATTGTCTTTCTCTGATTGAGTTGTTTTGTTTAGCATAGTACCCTCTAGTTCCAACCACATCATAGCTAATGGCAAGATTACATTTTTTGATGGCTGAGTAATATTCCATTGTATATATATATACCACATCTTCTTTATCCATTCATCTGTTGATGGACATCTGGGCTCTTTCCACAGTTTGGCTATTGTGGACACTGATGCTATAAACATTGGGGTGCAGGTGTCCCTTTGGATCACTATATGCAGATATCACCTTTACTATGAAAAAGACCAAACTGGAGGACACAGAGCCGAGTCTGATAAATGAACTCCACAATTAGGTGGACTGTTTCCTAAAGAGTCAGATATCAAGTGCTCTTGAAGGGAAGGTAGGAAGAAGTTGAGCAAATGCCTTGTTCTTTCTTCCCAAATTTACCACTCAGTCAAATCTATGTCTACTGGATCAGAGTAAAGCCAGGAGTTATACTAGCAAACACCTCTTCTCATGGAAGGAAACATCAGCAGCAAGCAAGAAGCATTCTCCCCAATAAGGTTGGCCACAGATGTTACACTTAACAATGAACAAACATAACCTATGCTAAATTTTGCAGACTACTTGTAGACAGGGAAAGACTTGAAGACATAGAACAGTAGAGGAAGATTGCCCTCAGAAATGACTGAAAAAGGTATTCTAGTAGCAAATGGTGCAACTCTATATTATGATTCCCCTGCTATCAAAAACAAAACAAACAAAAACAGTATCTGAAGCAGCTTCTGCATTACTAGAGAAGCCAGAAGACTAAGGACTCCCCAGAGAGGATTCCAGTGAGATGGGGATGTGAAATGGGCTAGAGTTTCCTTTGTCTGGTTTGCTTGAGGGATCTAGAAGGAAACTGTAAGAATAAAAAGAGGACCCTCTCTAGCTTTGGGGTAGCTTCAGCTCTAATATGTGTGAGAGCTCATTCCCTCCAGGTAGTCAAAACTATGCTTAATTTCCCATCTTCCCTTGGAGTAGTCAAGGGTTTTTTTCCAATCAGCTTAGTCTTTGACCAAATGTGCATTACTTCTTGTGCTCTCATCACTTTTCCACATCTGGGTTGGGAGCAAGTTAGGATTCCAAGGGGCCACAAAGGAAAAGAAATTCAACCCATGGAAATAAAAAGAATCATGCTCACTTTGCATAGAAAAGATGGAGGAAAGTAGAATAGTATTAATTTCAAGGACACGAAAGCTTTCACTCAAACATAATAATAATGTTCAGGCCAGAACAAGAGAAGAGAGCACAAAAAACATAAAAGAGCACAAGAAACTTTCTTTCAATATAAGTAGACAGTCTTGAGCATCCCCAGGCAGACTTAAAATCATCTTCTCCACTACTTCCATTTTATACTAAACCCATCTGCAGAGGACTAGTCATTATATTGCTAGCATTTGTCTGTCACCCAATTAATTAGACAGTAAGGAACTTGAGGATAGCATTTAATATAATGCCCACAACAGAAAAAACTGAACATTAGTAGGCTGAATCAATTCGAAGTGAGGTTCTTACATACAGAAATAGGTTATTTCACATGTTTTGTAGGGAGAAAGTATACTTTAAATGGGATGGATTCGGGATTTAAGAAAATAAGAATCATTTCTTAAGGCACAGGAGAATAAAAAACAAATGATCCTTAATTGTAACTGTGGTAGTCATTGACACTATTGACCCACATCCAGCACACATTCTAGGCGGTGTGGCAGGATCACATTTCTCCATCTACTTGAACTCTCGTGTGGCGGCACAACTTGCTTTAACCAATGAGGTACGACCGGCATTGACTGGTCACATCAAAGGGTAATTTTAAGCATTCATGGCTTACCACAGTCTCTCTCTTCCCTGTTGCTAAGATTGTTGAAGCTCACATCAAAATGGAGCTTCTAACAGATCAGGTCTAGGAATGACAATGTACAGAAGCTCATTGCCCACATGTAGTGGACTGTAGGAGTGCTACGGACTGAATGTTTGTGCTCACCCCCAATTTCATATATTGAAACCCTAATGCTCAACTTGATACTATTTGGAGATGGGGCCTTCAGAGGGTAAATGGGTCATGAGAGTGGAGCCCTTATGAATGGGGTCTAGTGTCATTATAAGAAGAGACACAGAGAGATGATTTCTCCTTATGCTGTATGACAATACAGCAAGAAGACATCTATTTGTCTACAAACCAGGAAGAGGGCTGTCATCAGAACCTGACCATACCAGCACTTTGATCATGGACTTCCAAACTTCAGAACCATGAGAAAATAAATTCCTGTTGTTTAAGCTATCCAGTACATGATATTTCTGTTGAACTGACGAAGACAATGAGTAATCATGAGTTAGAACTAAACTTGTGCTGGTATCTATGGATTGGTGGTTTGATCTAGCCCAACCTGCCTGGTACAATATCCCCATAAACCTGAATTTCTTCTACTCAAGTTCAGTTCTTTGAGCTTCATCAAAACAACATGATGATTGCCTTTTTTTTTAAATAAGCTCTATCCCCAACATGGGGCTTGAACTCACAACCCCAAGATCAAGAGTTGCATGCTCTACCACCTGAGCCATCCAGGCACCCCCTGATGATGATTACTTTTTGGCCAACATGTTATCATGTTCCATTCCATGCCCAAGACCCATTCAATTATTTAGGTAAAAAAGAAAAAAATCCTGGAATGCTGGAAAATAAAAGTGTTGGGATAAAGACACAAACCATTTGGAATACTTTAATAGTGTTTTGCTTTTCAAATCTCTTCAACTTTCTTCAAGCAGCAATTCATGCTCATGCTCTAGAGTCGCTATGGGTACAAGAATTCTTGGAAACATGCACACATTGGCTGAATTATGTTCAGCCTATTTCAAAAAAAAAAAATTATTTCTCTTTCAACAATGGTGTAGGGATAAAAAAAACTGTCCATAAAGCCCCAGTGTCAATGTCACATGCACTTGAACATGACATGCTCAGCTATTTAGCATTTCCAGGTCTTCATTTCAACTTGACCACTTGACAGTGGGTGTTTGTTCCACTAAAAATGTGTGAGTGTTGTCAGATTTTGACTGAATTTGGTAAAGTACTGATGTATCTGCACTACTCCAAATTGGCCCAGAAAACCTTTCCTCCATTAGGACTTATACCGGGCTTTTCCTGTTTTTGGGTTGATCTGTCCAGAGCTGTAGCCAATATATGCCACAGCTCTGTTGTCCAGTTTTCTCTGTTCTCTCGGGGGAAAAAAGGCAAATAAAAGATTTTTGATATGAGCATATCTTCTGTCATTTTTAATGGACTCTAATAAAATTAGGTACATGGGCAAATAGAGAAAATGTTCCCCACCCTTGCCAGCTCAAAATAAAAAATGCACGTTGCCAATTTAATTTTTCATCATGTAAAAATCAGATACATAAGACTTATTGAAGGTCCACAGCTCAGACAACTCCAGTGGATCCTAATATAGCTTCTAGATAACTAGGAGACGTAATGAGTCTGAAAGAGTTTTAGCAAGTGTGAAGTGCTACTGAAGTGGGGAGTTTCCTATTTGAATGTCAGGTGTCCCCTACAAGTGGTCTTTTCTAGTCTCATTGAAGATGTTTCCAAACACCCAGCTGTACAGAAGGGAGACAAGGACAGAGTGTGTGTTAGTAAAGTCCTGCAGGTCAACTTTTATTACTATGTGTGTACAAATGTGTGTGTGTATGTGTGTGCACATGCGTGTGTGTGTGTGTGTGTGTGTTCATGTGTATGGTGTGCACTGGCAGGTCAGGAATGGACTGGAGTTCTCTGAAGCCAGAGGTTTAATAAGAAGCTTCTTACAATGTTCCACTGACTTGAAAGAGCAGTTCAGGTTCAAGTTCATAGGGAAAACCTAAAGCTCAAATCACAAAGCTAGAAGACCAAGGAAGGATCAGGACCTCAGAAACAGGTGAGAAAGGTACCAGAACAAAATTCTGTCGGGAAAAGACATGGGAGACGTCACTACTCACAGACAACTGCCACTAATGTTGGTAGATGCCAGTAGCTTCCTGGGCTGAGCTGGCTGGTGTGGGGTGTATTGGCTTTGCTTTATGAAAGCAGAGAAAAATTTAGGTCTGCATGGACAATGAATTGAAAATATGCTCTGGAGTATTTCTAGTACATTTTCAGAACCTTTCACGGGGCACAGGAGTATATGAGAAACTGACAGGTTAAAAGGTAATCCTTGCCTGAACCTACCTAAGAAATCACTATGAATGAAAACATCAAATAACCTTGCTAAAATTTCAGCCAAACAGAATACACATATATAGTTAAATGGAATGAAACGTTCAAGGGCATTTTTAATGTCCATCCTTGTGACGCTCTCTTGAGTCCATCACAATAAAGTTACAGGATTAAAGCTCTCCTCACTTCTCTGAGTCAAGGAAAAGAGGAAGCGTGCACCCGTAGCATGGAAATGGCCCATCGGCACCCAAGAATCTTACCCCCCTCTCACGGCGGGCTAGTCCCAAGGAGAAGCCCCACCCACTCTGTAATATGCTAAGTAGGTTCATAACTGCAGCCATCTCCATCACCCTAACCCTAACCATCACCCTAAACTGTGGTCCAAACTAACCTCTGAGGGAGACACTTGGTGTTACCAGGCACTTCCTGCTAATCTTGCTCACATTTTCCCTGTCCCTTCTCTTTCCCATTTCCCATCTCCTCTCCATTCCCTAAGACATCTTTCTCCCACGGTCAACAACTTCCTCAAATCCCATTTCACACAAATAGTTCTCTTGTCCAAGCATCTGAGTGGAAAAGGGACTTAATCGTTGTCTCTCCACCACCTCGCCCAGTATTGGGCACATGGCAGGCACTCAGTGCATGCTGAATGAAGGAAGGACTGCATACCACGAACACTACAGTAAGGCTCCTAGTAAGGCTATACGGGATAGAAATGGCAGGGAGACAGGGAGAAGGGAACCAGTGAAGAGGGGACAACAGAGAAGGAAATAAGAGATACTCTTCCCCCACCACCAGATGAAAGAAAGGCAGTGGGGCTGTCCCTCAAATGGACCACTGATACTCCTCAGCTGAAAATAATGTGACTCTCTTTCACCTGGGTGTTCATTCCCACCTAATTTCACTTGGACATATAATTTTCCCTGGCCTGATATCCAGGAGCTGGCTGGCTTTTTCTTAACAATAACAATTTCCCTTGATATAGGAACCTTCTAGTAACATCATCTGACAAGAAAGGATCTAATGTTCCCTGTGTTCCAGACTGTGTTGGGCCCTACATCTCATTCAAGGACAGAAGAATTTTGTGTCCTCGGCATCTAATGAGCCTACACAGAGTACAGGACGGTGTGGTTTTCACCCAGTCCAGGCCAATTCCCGTATACCCTGAGCTGGATCCCAGTATATAATGTACCTCTAAACTGCCTTTCATATCATAAATTGAGGTTTAAAACTAACAATATTTTGAAAAGAGTAAACCAATGTGATTTCCATTCTTTCTCCCCATAAATCATGTCCCCTGGCAGCCATTTTACTCTTCCAGTTTTAGGGGGTGGGGATGGGATGGGGGAAGGGAGTAACAGTTTGGGAAGTGGGAGGCTGGATGAAGAAAAATATTCCCATCAAAGGGGAGGAAGAAAGAGAATGCTTATCCCTTCTACCCCAGGGGAACTGATAGGATACCAGGACAAGCAACATGAAAGCAGGTGGTTAAAAACTGCAGGTCCTCCATTCTCTCGGCTAGAATCCTGGAGGGGGAAAGGCATGTGAAATACATTAAAGGGAAAAAACAAACCGAGAAAGGGCTCCCTCGCACCAGGTGCTCAGAGTCAGCAACAGCTACATCAGAGGTTGACTCCCCCTACCCCCTACCAACCTGGGGTGTCCCTAGCAGAGTCAAACTGGGGGCATGGCAAGATTGGCAGAGGGAAAGCCTGCGTTTAGCTTGCCAGCATCCCCTTACACCGCAGGCATGGATTAGTTGCTGGGTGCCACATGGAAGGACCCGTGAAATGAAGATCCGTGATAGGCTTATAAGAGAAATGTTTGCTGACTGCTGACTTGGAGTCTTGTGCTAAGTATGTAATGAAGTGAAAATCCGTGACAGGCTTATAAGGGAGCGGATGCTTACAGCAGGGACAGAGGAATCCTGAGAGCCACGGACTACAGACGAGATGTCCCAGATCAGGAATGATGAGAGACACTTAAAGTCAGGGCTAAGGAGGGGCTGAGCTGGCTGGGAAGATTCCTGGCACCACCAAGCTGACAGAGAAGGCACCAAGATTTCAGAGCTTCAACACCAGTGCCAGCATCTCACAACCACACAGACTGAGGACATGGCCGTGGCCACAAGAGGATCCAGTGGATAGTACAGGGACCTGCATGCATGAGCCACAGGCCTACCATGACTTGGGATTCCTCTACCACTCACCCAAGGGCTCTCTTGGAGAACAACAGAAGCACAGGAAGAACTACAAAAGGCTAATATTTACCCAAAAGAGACCTTTAGCCAAGAAGCTGTTAAACTTGTCAGATCAAACCAAATTTTATTTTTTCTTGATACCAAGCAGTTTAAGGGGCTAACCAGGGAAGAGTAGATCTGTTACAAAACATTAGAAAATTACATTTTCTCTGCACATCAGTGTATAGTGTATAGCTTTGCAATCCAGTTCTATGAACTTCTGTAATTTATATGAAGAACAACGATTGCAAGCCACCCCATAATGGCACTGCCTGATGCTTGCTGCCACCAAGGGAAAAGGTGGCTGAGAGGGCAGGTCCTTGGAAAGCTCCCACAGCCTGCATGGGACCTTGACAGGGAGGAAGCATCCCTCCAACCTTAGGCTCCAAGAGCTGCTGTTGCAATTGGCTGGCTCAGCAGGTAGACAACGCATGGCCAGGAGCTAGACACCTGGAGTCAGCTTGTTTTGCTAGGGTGCAGTCTCCAGCTGGCGTCCCATCCTGTCTTAACATCTGACCCCTCTTACTTCACCATGGTTCTCCCTTTGGAAGCAGTCTGGTGACAGTTACGTGTGTGTGTGTGTGTGTGTGTGTGTACACAGAAGGGGGCTAGACAAGAATCCAGGCTACTAGTAGTACGGTAGGAGAGCTGGGGCGCCTGGGTGGCTCAGTCGGTTAAGCGTCCAATGCTTGATTTTGGCTCAGGTCAGGATCTCAGGGTGGTGGGATGGAGCCCCATGTCAGGCTCTGCACTCAGTGGGGAGTCTGCTAGAGATTCTCTCTCTTCTCTCCCTCTGTCCTTCCCCCCACCCTGCTCACATGCTCATACACTCACTTTTTCTCTCTCTCTCAAATAAAATAAATAAATCTTAAAAAATATATAATATATATATATTAATTCTCCCACTAGTGGGAGAATTAAGGAAAAAAACTCCACCTTTCCCCATATCTGTACTTCAGGGACCTAACGCATCCATATGTAGAGGCTCCAGGTGAGGGGCCTCCCTAACCATCAACCACAGTCTGGGTAGATGCCTGACTCAATTTCCCTAAAATCCAGCATGTGCTGTCACCTCCCTCACCCACTGCCACCGCTCACACCCCAGCTCTGATGAGCCAAGGCAGGCACAGTCTGCCCAGATCAGAATTAGGCCTTCTGTGACTTTTTTTTAAATTCTATGCCAACAGAACCCCCACTTTACAGTGCGGGAGTCAACTGTTCCACTCTGGGACAAGTTTTCAGGAACACATTATGTACAAAATAAAGGACTGCCTGATTTCTTTTTTCCCCATTTTGTTATTTGGATTTCTTTCTTTGTTTTTGCAGAATTTTTCCAGAATAGGTGTCAATTTACATTGTAAACATTGCACTTAATTGTTTGCAAGACTGCAGAGTAACTGGCACAAACAAGTGATTTTAGACAAGAACAAACAATTTGAATATGGCAGTGAGTAGGGAACTGAGAACAAAGGCTGTGGTTTTATTTAAAGAACAAGTCAATCACCCCAATAGAAAGACAATGCATATGTTCCTTCCGTGTGCACAGCTGAAAAGCCTGACGTTGCACTGTTTTAAAACGTGTGAAGATATTTGGCACAAAAGGCCCGGTGTTGAACATCAATAAAAGAAATTCAAGAAGAGCTAGCACAGTTCCCAAAGAAACAAAGCCTTCACCACTGAGGGGAGCGATCGGGTCCTGAGAAGTCCGGGACTCCAAGATGACAGGGTCTGCTTCACCGCCGGGCCGAGCGTCGGGAAACAGGCTCGTCGGGAAAGTTTTATGCAAACTGACTTAACAGGCACACCGTCCAATAGGTCCAATGCATCAAACAAGAATAGGAAATACCAAAAATGGGAAACCACAGCTCCACAAAGACAACTCTCCTTAAAATAATCTGCTTTCAGTCTCCTACTTTTCATATCAGGATATAGTCCGTTTTTAAAATCGTGGAGTTTACATACTTAGCACAAGACTCCAAGTCAGCAGTCAGCAAACGTTTTCTGTAAAGAGCCAGCCAGTAAATATTTTAGGCTTTTCCAGCCACTCTGTCTCTGTCCCAACTATTCAACTCTGCCATTATAATGTGTGACAACAGCCATAGGCAATGTGTAAACAAACGGGCATAGCTGCGTTCCAATAAAACTTTATGGCCACTGAAATTTTAATTTTACATAATATTCATGCTATGAATTCTTTTTTATTTTCTTCCAACCATTTAAAAATGTATAAACCATCCTTAGCTGATGGGCCATATGAAATTAGGAGGTGGGCAGGATTGCCCTCCTTTTGCTCCACCACCCACAAACCCTTTCAATGATCTACACACTCAGAATCCTACTTCTGAACACATGTTCCAGAAGGCAGACTCTGAACTGGCCACCACGCAGAACTGTAGCAGTAAAGAAAGGTGGGGGGGGGGGGGGGAGGGGGGATAAGCAAACCACAAATAGAAAAGGGAGCTATAAAATGTGCTGAAACTTATTTGCATCAGTCCTCCTGATGAAGTGTGAGAAAAGGGGGTGAAAAGAACAGCTGTTTGGCCACTGACACTTGGACTTGATTGAAGGTAGGGTTTGAGCAGAGCCCCAAATGAGAAAGCATGGCCCTGCCCTTGTGAATGGAATACTGGAGAAGGAAAGAGAAAAGGAAGTCATGAAAATAATTAAGGCACTGAAGGCTAATACTATAGAGCCTTCCTATATGAAAGGAATTATTCTAAATGCCATATGTATTATATCATTTAATCCTCATAAGAGCCGTATGATGCATTAATGTTAATCTCATTTTACAGATAAGGAAACTGAGACCTTGAGAGGATAAATAATATGCCCAAGGCATGGATGGATAAATAGAGAGCTAGCCAGATGACTGATAGAAGAATAGACAGATGGCAGAAAAGTGCTAGAGATGATACAGAAATGGTTGACAGATGATAGATAATAGAGATGATAAACAGAATGGTACAAATTAATGAGATGATGGATGGATGGATGGATGGATGGATGGACAGATATAGAAAGATAGCAGCCCAATTCTAAGAATGGAGCACTTGACCCCACACCATGCTGCCTCTGCTAGGCAATGGGGCAGTAAGTAAAGGGCTACTGAAACACACAACAGAAACTGAAGAAGTGGAGGCAGGACGAACTCTTTCTTATAAGAGCCATGCACTGACACCCTCCGCTCTTCACAAGGTGAGTATGGATGGAAATTTCCTGAAGGAGGTGAGTTTGAAGCCATTGTGAAATGACTAAAGGAACTCAATACTGAAACAAGCACGTGCCCACAGGAAGTACATTCGTGGACATGGGAAAAACAAAGATTGAGCGGGGATTTGAAAGTGAGAAGATAATCTGAAGAGCTAGATGCGTTTTCTCTCAGCTCTAACATGGGGAGAGATTTTCAAAAACACAGGGTCTACAGAGTGCCTCCCTTTGCTATCCAGGAGGGGCTCATCCGTAATGCAAAGGATTTCTGTGCAAGAAGCATCTTCTTCCATGGAGGATCCAGCCTCAAGTCGCTAAGGAGCTTACTTTAGATACACAGAGGCCCATGCCCAGCTATTCAGGGGGTCCCAGGAATGTTATTAATTCACACCGAACCACAATGGCAGAAAACACTATCCTCATTTTTAGACAAGGAAGGAAGGAGGGAAGGGAAGGAGAAAAGGGAAGGGAAGGGAAGAAAGAGGGAGGGAGGGAAGGAAGGGGAAAGAGAAAGAAAGAGAGAAAGAAAGAAAGAAAGAGTGAGCTTTGGAAAACTAGATAACTAGTCCTAAATCAATTCTGAGTCAGCAAAACTATTTACTCCCTTTTGCTGATGGATGGATCACTCCATGGAGACATGCTGGCTTCACTGACATTTCCCCAAAATGGCTCCTGCAACCACCTGTGCTGTCAGGGATCCAAACCTTCCCATAACAGACCCTGCTTTCTGAAAACAGCATCTTTTAGGGACGTATGGGGGGCTCAGTCAGTGAAGTGTCTGCCTTCAGCTCAGGTCATGATCCCAGGTCCTGGGATCCAGTCCTGCATCGGGCTCCCTGCTCAGCAGGGAGTCTGCTTCTCCCTCTGCCCCTCCCCCTGCTCGTGCTCTCTTTCTCTCTCAGATAAATAAAATCTTTAAAAATAAAAAGAAGAAAATAGTATCTTTTCCTGCTCCATGCAGTAAGGCATGTCCACTTCCCATCTATTCAAATGATTTTGAAAAAATACAAAATGCAACATACTTCTTTACTTTTCAGACACATGGAAATGGTTCTGTACCTTGGTTGTGGTTAGGCTGTACATGCTTGTCAACATTCCTGAACCCGTCTGCTAAAAAGTGAATTCAAGTATAAGCAAATTATATCTCAATTTGAATAAGAGTTACTTTAAAAAAATATATATATATATATAATATATAAATGTCTGCCTGGATGTGAAAGTCTTTAAAAACAGAAACTTCCTGAGTGTCTGCCTGACTTTTGGAAGGGAAATGTGAATGAGCCAATTCAATACCTCATTCCAGGGTGACTGACAAGCTACATTTGATTACTAAACTAGTTTTCGTTTTGGGGCTGGTGGGTCCCACTAAATCCAGCTGTGACTCTGTTTAACCCAAGTGTTCCCTGGAGGCCTGCCTTGGCTGTCTCTCTTCTCCAAGTGGCATTGAGAGGCTTTGCGAGTGGCCCTATAAACACGCTAATGAATGAATGGACAACTAATTACCTTGTAAATATGCATGAATAAGCACAGATTCCTCAGCAGCAAGCCAAATGTCTGGGCGCCCTCTTGCTACCTACTTGCGCATGAGAAAATGTGACATTGCTACAGAAGCTGGGGCTGCTCATCCACAGAGGTGACCCTTCCGACATGGACAGAAAACTAACCTTCCAGGATAGGATGCTGCAAAAGACACGCTTCTAACAAAAATAAAAGACAAATTCAGCCATGAAGGAGAAGCCACCACGAGTTTTTGGATCCCAACAAATAGTAAATGGACTTCTTGGTAGAAATTTTCCAGCCAGGTGTTTTTTTTATTTTGAACTGTTTTTAAACAGTTTTTTTTTCCTCTCTCTCTCTCTCTCTCTCTCCATTTTTCCATTGTGGGCCACACCCATCTCTTGGGTTTTCAAAGATTCTAGGGTTTTAAAAGCCCTTTAGGATGGTACTAGTCCCAATCCAGGAATGTTACCATCACACTATAATACCAGTGCTGAAGGGGGATTTGGTTGATCATGGCGAAAAGTATTCTTGTCAGAACCAGGCTGGGAAAAGATTCCCTCGGACTGCAGCTGTAGACTCACCTTGACCCTGATGAAGTCATCCAGTGTGGTGAGCTGAGTCTGTCCAGAGTGTGACTACAGTCAGAGAGAGTGAAATCCTGGATCCATCCTCTGGTAACTGAGTGACCTTCAGCAAGTCAGTTAGCCTCCTGAGTCCTCAGTTTACTCATCTGTCTCATGAGATGAATAAAAGCTACCTTGCAGGGCTGTAGTGAAGATTAAATTAGATAATACATATGGAAGAACTAGTTCTGCATCTAGCATATAGTATTTAATAAATAATGTTTTCCATTAGTAGCATTAGTAAGGCCCACAGGAACAGTAAATTTTGTTTTATGCAGTCTACGCCCAATCCAGTCTGGATGCGGGATTATTTCCCTACATACCAGCTGGAACAAGTCCTTTGTTTTTTTAGAGAGAGAGCATTATTGGGGGGGGGGAGGAGCAGAGGGAAGCAGACTCCCTGCTGAGCAGGGAGCCCAATGCAGGGCTCGATCCCAGGACCCTGGGATCATGACCTGAGCTGAAGGCAGATGCTTAACCGACTGAGCCACCCAGGTGTCCCCTGGAAGAGGTCCTAATCTCAGCAGTGGAGTATCACATGTAATGCAGGACCAAAGACGGCCGGCAGAACATGGACTCTGTCAGGGTCACTCAGTAGCTTCACATTTCCAGTCTTATTTTTTATACCTGGTCTGTGTTCAAGCCTGAGCCCCAGCAAAAAGCTATTATGAGACTACAGCAGTGATGCCTGATACCTGATCTCTAACAAATAAGAACAAGAACTGGCAAGTCCTTTAGAACAGTGCTTCCCAGAACACATTCCACAGAACACTGGCTTTGATAGCCAGTCTATTTAGTTTTCTGTCAGTGTGCGTACTGGTAAAGTATAGGTTCTGCATCATCATCTAAGTTACTAATTTAAAATTTAGGGGACCTGGATGGCTCAGATGGTTAAGTGTCTGCCTTCGGCTCAGGTCATGATCCCAGGGTGCTGGGATCGAGTCCCGCATCAGGCTCCCTGCTCGGCGCAGAGCCTGCTTCACCCCTCTCCTTCTACTGCTCCTCCTCTTGTGCTCTCTCGCTCTGTCAAATAAATAAATAAATCTAAAATAAAATAAAATTTAAAAAAAATAACAAGACCTCCAGGTTGGGAGTGGTTGTAAAAGAAGGGTAATTCTCTCTGGTTAAGAAAACTTCCTGAGTGTGGTTATTCAACTAACTATCAGTCCCATCAGTCCACATTTCTCCATTTTGTAAGAGACTTTAACAAGAGGCTTGCTAAAATCCAGGATGTTCCCTTAATCCAGTGACATTGCATTCATTGTAGAAAAGAAATAAGATTCATTTGGCAAGACTAATTTTCAGTGCACAATGCTGAATCTTGGAAATCATGGCTGACTTTGCTGAGGGCTCACCGTTTCAGTGATTAGTAACCAGGGAGGCAGAATAACATGGCTAAGACCAGAGGTTCTGAAGTCAGAGCCCATCTCCATCAATTACTAACCTGCATGCTGCCGGGCAAGTTAACATTTCTAAGCCCAGTTTCCTCAACTATAAAAAATTGTTAGAGTGGATAAAAGAGATAATATATATAAAGTGTTCTGTGGAGTGCAGCAGACAGAGAAAACATTCAATAAGATGGGCATGATTTTTTTTAAATGAGTCTTGCAGGAATTTGGTTGGCAATCAACATGGTTACCTTCTGAAAACTGGGTCTGTCTCAGGTCTGGTTTCACAGAAACAGTCTTCAGGTAGGCACATGAGTTATCCTTCACATGAGTTATTCAATGAGAGCTTTCAGGAGTAGGAAAGTGAGGATGACAGGATGGGGCCAGGGAAGGAAGGAACAAGAATGGGGTTTCAGGGACGCCTGGGTGGCTCAGTCAGTTGGACGTCTGCCTTCGGCTCAGGTCATGATCCCAGGGTCCTGGGATCGAGTCCCGCATCAGGCTCCCTGCTCAGTGGGGAGCCTGCTTCACCCTCTGCCTGCAGCTCCCCTTGCTTGTGCTCTCTCTCTCTGTCAAATAAATAAATTAAAAAAAAAAAAAAAAAAAAAAGAATGTGGTTTCAGGTGAAGTCTTACCTTCAGGTTGAGAGAGAGAACTCCCAGAACTTTCTGGCAAAGCAGTTCTATGCAGCCAAGGCCAAGCTTCAGGAGAAGGTTGCAGATGTATTCAGCAGCTCCCCACCAGAAGCTGGGGGTGGAGGTAGAGGTGTAGGCACCCAACTAGTAAAAGGGAGCCCAGAGGATTTGGGTGGCACATTACCACAGGCATCTACCATGGAGACATGGCCAACCACTCTATCAAAACCTGGGACCCACCAACCGGGGTGACCCCTGGGGGCAAAATATGCAGGGCCCTCGGCCCCTCTATGATTTTATCCTCTTACTTTTTATTCTCCTTCTAAACCCTCCTTTTGTTGAAATATACTGTGATTAAGCACAATTACAAAAGACCACAACATCTCTACTTCCGAGTTACAGTCTGTCTTCTTGCTGTCAAAACATGGTTACAAACTATCTTTTTTCTACAAGAGCTCAAACATAGATTAAAATATAGAACTCAATGCAAAGAGGAGAAAATTAGCCACTAGAACATGGTGCCTAACAAAGCCTTCAACCGGGCACAGCATGTAAAGTAATCAGAGCCCAAATGTTCTACAGAGGTCTGGCCACATTTTGGACACTCCTAAGGCAGGTGTCAGGGCAGTTTATAGAAGGAGGAGAAAATCCGACTACTGTGCTCTCCTAGGGTTATCCCCACTGAGGCAGCTGTGCAATTACTTCTTTCGACAAATTTGAGCTCCAATCTTACTCTGACATGTCTCAGCTGGGTACGTTTTGTTGGGGTTCCACCTCTTAGAGCCTCTGTTTTCTCTAACATCTTCAAAGGTTAGAGGTGGGGGGTTCAATAAGATAATGTACAGCTTAATGCAGTGCGAGGCATATGTTAAGTTTTCAAATGTAGCATATTTTTAATGCCTTCAAAAAGTATCTCCACAGGGGACTAAGAAGCTTAAAAACTAAAGAACTCCACAATGATGAACCTTTATCATTGTGTGTCAAAATGTATCAATATTCAGCCTACATGGGTATATTCTGTGCTTGAATTCATAGAGACTTTGTTACTATTGAGGCATGAACATCCACACATTTGTGTCTCTCGGATCCTCCTCACCACACCAGCTTTCACAGTGGCTCCACAGTGGGGCAGTTTTGATTGTCACAGCAATAGCGTGGGGAGGGCACTAGTCACATGTAGCGGGCAGATCCAGGAATGTTAAACACTGAACATGACCCAAAACAATCTCTCACGATGAAGAACTGTCCCACCTACCTCCTGCAAGACTTTCCAATACCCCACTGGACATCTACAAAGGTAAAGATTTGTTAATCATTACCTGAGCCTAGAACCTAAATACTTTCACACATAAACAAACTATTTACCTTTCAGTGTGAATTTAAATGAATTCTCCAGGAATATAATTGCCAGATAAATCAAAGGACAACTGTATGCTGTTTTGTTCCAAACTCTACAAAGATTCCTCCCCATGTCAAAGTCATGACAAAGCCCCTTAATGAAACCAAGTTGCCAATACAACACATTTATCATGGACCCATTTGTCACTGACCCATGGTGGGTCTACATACAGGTGTAGCTATTAACTTCTACATTGTATTTTCTAGTACGGCTGTCCTGAGTATTTTCATATGCAAATGCATATTTTATTATAAATTGTTTTCCTTTCAATTTTGTTTTATATTACTATCGGGGCATTTTATTGACTTTTTAAAATTATGTGAATGGTAGGTTATAATGTCTATGTATTTCTTGTAGGCTGGTAAAGAGGATGCTATAAAATATTTGTTATCGAAAGAAGAGTTCTGAGTCTAATAGGATTGTGAACTGATATTATGCCCTCTTTGCTTCCACCTGATGAAATTGGTCATCATCACGGCTTTAATACAAAGCACCAGTTTTTCAGCCCTGACTCCTCCGTCAGATTTTCTCCTAGAAAGACCAGGCCTTCTTGCCCATGCCTGAAAACTTGGCAGGACACTCAAAAGTCAAGGTCAAAGTTGCATATCCGTGTGATCAAGTTGGCTGGGACTAGATCTTTGCAGATTGTGAAGTTTGCAGATAAGGTTGACAAAGTTTCCCCAAATCTCTGAGGGTCTCCTATTGTCACATGTGTTAGAGTTGGTCATTTGTCTCCATTCTGCACCTCAGTCAAGACCCCAATAAAAGAGCCATTGTTTTTGATTCTGAAGATGACACTCTTGCAGGACCTTTCAGCTGAACACAAAGAAAGCACGTACAAACACACATACACAACACTATATTTTTTGCTTGTGTATATGTTTTGCATATACATTTCTGAGTAGAGGCAAATCAGATATTTGAAGAAATAAAACAGACGTTTTCCTGTCTCACCAGTGACAAACCACAAAAACAGGTAGCAATAGGTCAAACCTATCCATAAACTTGCTGGAATTTTGAGTGTCACATTCTCTCTGGTATGGAAAGTTAATATTTAAAAAAGCACACATTTGTTCTTATTTTAGATTGATAAAAATAGGAATGAATGTACAGAACCGAGCTAGGAATTGCCTTTGGCTTCTCTGAAGTTGGCTATTTTCTCTGATCTAACAGAAAGGAAAGCACAAAATACCAAGTTTGCTGGAGTTGATGAGATAAAGGAATTTATCCCTCCTTCCTCCTCCACCAAAAAAAGGAGAACCAATTCTTATATTTCTAGAAGGCAACCTAAGACCTCTGGTTCTTTGTACAGGACATAAAACACCTACCATGTTGATCCAGTACCTGGGTTTTTCAACAAGAGCACTTCTGAGAGGTTAACCACAGAGACGAAAGCACAAGGATCTGCAGTGCAAGGAGGCAAGTCTGGATGCGGACTCAAAAGCATGTGCATGTTGTTACATAAATCACAAACATGGGCACTCTGCGATGAATGAGGACCCCAAATCTCCTGGTTTCTACAAGCCTCCAAAAGCCAATACCCTTCCAAAGAAGCCACTGGTGCTTCAGTCTGGGGTCGAGCAAATTGGAAAACAAGTTTCGTTAAATTTTTCTGATAAATTAATATAAACAGAAGGAAAAACAGCACTGTCCCATGAAATAGCAATGACTTCTTGCCTGCAGCCATTTGAATCAGAGATTGTTTGCATTAATAAGACTTTAGCTTTTTTTTTTTTTTTTTTTTTTTTTTGCCAAATGCCAGTCGCTCAATGTCCCACATTTGCGCATGAAATTCAGGGCAATGAAGCTGACAAAATGTAATTTACTTGCACTGAAACTTGCCAGATCCATGATTTGCTTTCCCAGCATTTCAGTCTGGATTTCATATTCAGTGGCCTTTCTGAACTATCAGAGAGCAAGCCAAGGAATTCCGTGGCCTGCAAATATCCAGGGCGTGGCCACAAGACCCCTGGGTTATCACCCATAACACAGGGATTTTTCCACAGCAGAGGGAAGAGCACTGCTATCGACTTCAAATGCCAAAGCTCTTCTGATTTGACAATCCATTCACCTTTCCCACACATACTTTGAAATTAATGCAAATTTATAGATGGGAATAAAATACATAGATTTAGTCATCTCTGGAAAATACAACAAGCTCAGAAAGTATTTACTAGAGCACAGAACTTAAAGAGCTCAATTAAACTTCACAAATAACCTAAACGTAAAAACATTTCATCACCGTGATGGAGAATTTCTGAAAGGATGAAGACAGGAAAAAAATCAGTCAGAGAACACATAGCAAAACCATTGCAAAGTGGGGGTACTTGGGGCAAGATTTTCCATACATATAAAATAGTATGGTGTTAAAAACTGCGTTACAAGATTTATGTTCAAGGTTATCTATCATGACATTATTTATAATACTAAGAGATGTGGAAGAAAATAAATGCCCAGTAACAGGGAATCAGTTAAATACATTATGGTGTATCCATAGTATGGAACCAGTAAAAAATCATGTTGTAAAAGTGTATTCAGTAGCAAGAGGAAATGTTCCCAATATAACTTTAAATTTAAAAATCAGTTTACAAAGAAGTATGCACATTTTGAGCCTAATTTCATAAACGGTACAAAAGCATATATGCATGAAGGAAAAAAGAGGATATATACTCTTCAATGTTAGCAATGATTATGCGTAGGTGGTGGGATTACATTTTATTTTTATTTTGTGTGCTATCCCACAGTTTTAAAAAAGATATTTTACACTAAATATGCATTACCTTGATAGTAAGAAAAAAGAAACAGTACAAATTTTAAATTGCCTTATTTCTGAAAAATGAGATTGGGCACAGTAGCAATTTTATAGTATTCACATTTAGTTCCTTTAAATAAATTCCTCCCAGATTGGCAAGAACAAAAAAATAAATAAAATAAAGTTCTTTCTTAGAGGATTTCGATCAAGGATGAGATGGATAGGTGGCCTCTGCTCCAAAAGAAAAATACATGTTTGCCTGTGTTTTAAAATCACATTTAAAGTATGTTTCCTTTATCAAATTAAGCCAGCATCTGATTTTTAAGGGATTTGGAGAAATCCATTTCCAAATGCCTTAGCATCTGTGAATACTTCATGGAACAATTAGCAGGATTTTCAGTTTCAGAAGGTATTGGAACTGATTTACAAAGTGTCATACCATAATCAGAAATGTCCCCAACCTTTGGAAAGCTCCTGATCTTGTCTTGACTGGCCCTTCTTGCCCCGCCAAACAAAAATAGTCATGTCTGCAATGAAGACTAAATTTACAGTCTTAAAGGGAAACTAAAATAAACCCAGAAACTCTAATAAGGCATATAGAAGGAAGATTTCCATGTCCCATTGTTGTTTGAACAGAACTGAATGGAACTGTGGTCAACTGGTCATGGACAAATATCCAACTTCATATGAACTCAAGCCCAGGGCTCTTCGCTTGTGACCAATTAGAGCAGCACAGACAACCAACGTGTAGAGGCAATTCCTTCAGTAGAAGATAGAAAACTCAGCAAGAGCCTTTCCTACCAATTAAAGGTAGTCAATATTGATTATCTGAGGGATTTCCATGCTCAGGAAGCAAATTAGAAACTCAATACCTGAACTATGCCTAAATGCAGTTATCAACTTCAGAGTTTTATCTCATAAAACCAATTCAGCTTAGAGTTTAATTCTATTAAATTAGGGCTTAGAAATAAGATTTGCTCTAGAATGAATGCATCATTAGTTTTAAAATGCAATATACTGAAACCCAAAATGTGCTGTATTACAGTTTGAAGAATAAATGAGTAAAGATGGTATCTAAATGCACTTCTCCCTAAATATATTTACCAGTTGAAAAAGTGATTGTGAACATGCCGAGTCCTCTGGTAGAAGGGACATGGGATAAAATAACCCCACTGGTTCCACTTTTTTCTAAAGTTTTCCCATTGCTCTTAGATTTCTGTATTCTAAACCATTGACAAAATTTTTTAAAAGGAGTATGGATGCCAGAATAATTTCCCTTTTCGTGGGTTCACTGATGAAGTCCCATGAAACTTGGGCCAAATATTTCTAAGTAAGAGATGCTAACAAAGGAACCCTAAACAGAATTGCCTGATACTGTGTACGTTTTAACATGCTGCACCAGGAGTTTTGTTCTGCACTTTCTAATAAGATGGAGAGTCCATAAAGATTCTCTTTCCATGGGTTGTAAACAACAGGATCCCCAGTCCTGTGGTAGAGACCTGATACTAACTTTTGACACCTTAAAGAAACTGAAAATATGTCCCTGATTAAACCGAGCAAAGAAACTTGTCCTACAACGCCTGTCCCCCACCCCCATGTACATCAGAGTTCGGGCATCCTGCATAGGAAAAACTCAGTGGGTACAAATCCAGTAAACAGTGGTGTTACAAGACCAAGAATGATAAATAAAATAGAAAGAGGTCCCGACCATGTCAAAAAACTCCTGGGAAGGCCTGAGTATCAAAAGGTGCACCATTCTGGGCAGAGTGGCTGCTGATCTTGATGGAGTCTTAGTTACTCCAGGGACAACAAGGGATTTCCATTAATAACAATGGCCAGAGTTGGGTTCTTTAGCACTGAAACCCCATTTGCCATTTTGAAAGGAAATGAATGTTTTTGTGAATTGCACTGCATCATCACACTGTATTTTAGAATGCTGTGTAACATTATTATGGCCTCATGAAATACTACCATACACTGTCTCATTCACTGTAAAAGAAAACCAGGATCATGGGGTCTTGCAAATAGATGACATATGGGTTAATCTAGCGTTTGGATTTGGGAGGAATAATCCCTACATTAAACTTTTTGATACACAAAAACACAAAGCTATCACAAAAGATGTCCAGGGAGTTTCAGCAAGTGGGAGGTAAACACAGCTTGGTTTGCTTTTAATACAGGGTTTTCAGATGGACTGTATCGTGATGATGGGATTCTTAGCTCCATAATGACCCACAACTTCCAGTAAATTACGGGGCACATGAGAAGCAGACCTCATTCTGACCCAGCTCTTCCCAACCGAACTCACCAGTCACAGTCATCTACTCCTCCCTTTGTTCCTCACTCCGTCTTTATTTGTGTAAACTCCATCTATTGAAAAACAAAACAATACCCAAGGGAAGATAAGAAGAGTATAAATCCCTCTTTTCCCCAGAGAAGAGCAGTTGTACGGCTAGACATGAGGAAGTATTTCCAAATTTCAGCCTGAGGTGAGGAATTACACTCAATGCTTCCCTGACAACCATCTGCAGATCCCAATGAAGGACTGAAGTCCCCTGTTGTCTAAAATAAGTTTTGGGAATGGCCCTTAGCTCTTGCTTCACAAAATGATAAGCGTTGCCAGGCAAAATGGTCAAAGAGCACCGCTAAATTTAAATCTTATTATTGTCACATGGGTACAGTTGGGGAGTCAAAAGTAATTTGAGTTTGTGAACTAAAGCCTGTGTGACTATTTTAAATCTCTGACGTGCCCACGAAGGGAAAGCAGCAGCCCTCTATCCCCTCACCATCCCTCTCCACATATCAGCCATATGGCACAAAGGAGAGATTCAAAGGGACAGTCTGCAGGTCAGTAACCAGATGTGTGACCCTGAGCAAGTCATTGGACTTCCCTAACACCCAATTTCCTTCACATTTAGATAGACTAGAGGAGCATATCTCAAGGCACAGTCTTGCTCTTTTTCTTTTTTTTAAAGATTTCATTTATTTATTTGACAGGGAGAGAGAGCGAGCACAAGCAGGGTGAGCTGCAGAGGGAGAGGGAGAAGCAGGCTCTCCGCCGAGCAGGGAGCCCGACGTGGGGCTCGATCCCAGGACCCTGGGATCATGACCTGAGCCGAAGGCAGACGCTTCACCAACTGAGCCACCCAGGCGCCCCCCCCCCCCCCCCCCCGTCTTGCTCTTAAACTTGGAAATTAGAATTCCAACAGCTATTAACAAAGTGATACCCAACAATTCAAGAGAAAGACAAAACAAGGAAGCAAAAACATCACAACAAAAGCCACACAAGGGAAACATGCTCTCTTCTAGCAAAGAGAGAAGAAAACATGGGGAGGAGTTGACCAAGATCACTAAGACTCAGAGACAAAATGCTTCACATGTTAATATATTAATAAAGCCTAATATAAAGCTCACACAACATCAGTGAGTCCTGCTTTGGTTCAGAGAATATTTAAAAGGTAGGCCACTGCTGTTTGTGTGGAAATGTGAAGGAAAGTAAAAGCATCCCACCGCGCGTCTTTTTCATGCAGCAGGAGCGGTCTGTAGACAAACACCAAGAGACAGGAACGGCTAATTTAAAAAATAAAACGCAAAGTCCTGTGGCCTGGTTCAAATTGAGTCTGACAGTGAAGGTCACAACAACTTTTCACTTTTGTTTAAAGATACTGCCTTGATCATTGCTGGACAAAAAAACACAATAGCAAACAGGAACCGAGGATTAGACCATCCTGAAGCGAGATCACCCTCAAGTGTTTTGTTTTTTTTTTTCCTAAGAGCTTGCTTTCTTTTCTAGTTAAAAAAAGAAAATGAATTATAAAATGTCCAACATTCAAAAAAATGGTAAGTACAATTTTCCCTAAAATTGTGAGCGACAACCACGGGCAAAATTTCCCAAGTAAGGAGTCACTGTCTTCTGAAGGTTCTCTGTATTTCTTAATTTCTTGTAACTCGCAACTTTCCAAACAGTTTCATTCTGGTTTTGCTTCTCTTGCCTGCCTTCTCTCCCTCACGGCTTTTTTCTTTTCAGTTTTTCCAGTCCTACCCATCACAGGGAGTGCTAAAACATTTGAGTTTGGGTTTTTAAAAAAACCATTCAAACCAGTTGTAAGATTCATTGTCTGTAAAGAAAATTACTTTGGCCTCCAACATGTGTTTTCAATACAAATGCATCGCATAAAAAGTGAAAAGACCTCTTGTCTAATATGGCAATTCTCATGGAGCCATTTTGGTCTTCACAGAAAGATCTCACTTATATCTTGCTAGGGGGGAAAAAAGTGAAACAAAGCAGAGTCTGCACCTTCCCTAGGCCTGTTTTCTATTTCTCCCATGCTGTCTCCTAAAGACGCTACCACTTGATAAAAGTTCAGGCCTTTTTGGTGCAGAACTCTGCTTGTCATTTCTTTGGAAGTGATTAAAGACATTAGCACAGCTTCGCCATAAAAGCCCAAACAGCAAGTGTCAGGGACGGACTCCCTACCTCCCACCACATGCCTCCTCTCCTCTGCACATTCCCAGAGGTTCTGTTCTGTATGGAGGAGGAGAGGTAGTATTTTCTTGGTCCCTTTTAGAGACTCTCCAATGGAAATAATGCTGCTGATACATTCACGAGTATTTCAATACAACTTCTCCTTTTAGAATCAAAATCATCTGTTTAACAAGAGTATGATCACTCCTTTTTGAGACAATCCTAGAGGCCAGGGAAGAAAAATGCTCTTTAACACAACCAAAAATGGTGTCAAGGAAATCAGAGGATTTGAGAGTCAGACCACTCTTGGTTTTAATCGCCATTTTATTTCTTACTTGTACACATTATCTGGTTCTCTGTGCCTTTTCCTCTAACCTTAAAAGAGGAATTACTAATCCCTGCTTGACAGTTCACAAGAAATCAATCACATGGAAGTGAAATATTCAAAATGTGTGATTCATATTTATGGAAAGAACATTTGCAGCTATCACTTCTCAAAATTTCTGGAAGCTCCTTTCCACATTTTGATAGTTCCCTACAGGGTACCATCTCATCTTCCCAAAGAAGAACCTAAAAGCTACATTTTCTGTCTCCCTGTCATTTAGATTCTTTAAATTAGAAGCACCCACATGAGTTATGTGGAGAAAGAGGCCAGGTGCTGGACATACAATTTGTGGGCACAGATCACTACATACCATGTGGTTCTGAACCCGTAGCTGATCATACTAAAGGCTGCAGCTCCCATGGCTAATCTGTTCTTGAGGCGTGTTTCTAGGAGTCTTTTCTAGAAGCTCAGTTGGGGGTCTGGATCTTAGGCCTTCTCACTGAATTTATGAGCTATTTTCTTTTTCAAAAAGATTTATTCCAGAGAGCGTGTGCACAAACACACGTGCGTGCGTGTGTGCACGCCCGGAAGGAAAAGAGAATCTCAAGCTGACTCCCCTGCTGCGCGGAAGGAAAAGAGAATCTCAAGCTGACTCCCCTGCTGAGCACAGAGCCTGAGAAAGGGCTTGATCTCAGGAGCCTGAGATCACGACCTGAGCTGAAGTCAAGAGTCGGACGCCTCACCCAAGAGTCGGCCGCCTCACCCAATGAGCCACCCAAGGCTCCTATGAGCTATCTTTATCACCTGAAATCTCCAGTGACTTTAACTTCCTAGAGTGGATTCTGTTGTAACTAAGAACCTATCAAATATATGTGAAAGTTCTTGGTTTTGTGCTTGACATATAGTAAAAATCTGTACATGTTGACTGTTACTCCCTGAGGTACTGGAATCCCATCCTCACTAGACTAGTGAGACAAGAGAGGAAGAGAAACGTGTAAAAAAAGCTATCGAGGGGCTCCTGGGTGGCTCAGTCGGTCAAGCGGCTGCCTTCGGCTCAGGTCATGATCCTGGGGTCCTGGGATCGAGCCCCACGTCCGGCTCCCTGCTCAGCGGAGAGCCTGCTTCTCCCTCTCCCTCTGCCTGCCACTCTGCCTACTTGTGCTCTCTCTATCTCTCTATCAAATAAATAAATAAAATCTTTAAAAAAAAAAAAAAAAAAAAGCTATCGACACCAAAACCTCTACCTGCCAGCCAAACATAATACCTGCAAGTCATACAACTTTAAAAGACCCCCAGTTGGCACAACTCGGACAGATTAATTAGTAGAAGCACTCCCTAGAGGAATGCGATATTGAAAGTTAAGTTTTAGTATGTAGGCAGTGGGCAGAAAACGAGGGCTCATGAACAGTGACCCCAGAGAGTAGACCCAGAAAGGATTGGGGCTGAAGAATGGGAATGGTCAGGAAGAAATGCACTGTCTTTGCCTAAGACTGTGAGATGGTTTCCATGGTTTATAAAGTACCCTCTTGGGTCCAAAGGGAGGTAGGTATTCCTCACAGAGAGCAGAGTACATGCAAGAGCAGTTAGTTATCAAACTGAGAAAAAATGAGAGAGGCAAAAAAGGACATATAATGATGGTGACTACAAGTTCCCATTTAGTATCCTCTAAATTCTCAAGTCATTTTACACATTCTTTCCAATATACATCACTTTCTAGATCATAAATTAGGCATTTGTGCATGTATCTTCAATCTCTACTATACCCTATAATACATGGACCTTTCTTATATTCTTTACATGTTGCGAAGCATCCAGCCAAGCACATTGTACTCAGGAGGGGCTCAAGAGCTGTTTTGTGAGTGAAGGAGTACATAAATGATGCATATTCCAACAGCCTTCTTGGTTTCATAATTTCTTATTAGTTACTAAACTCTGGTTAATATACATGTAGCCCAATTTTTCTGACAGAAAAAAATGATCATGCAGTATGTAATAAGTCCAGCTTCACGTTTAAAAGGCAAGTTTTTTTTTTTTTTAGTTCTCTTGCTTTGCACTTTGCCTTATCTAAACTTTCCTAAAGAATTTCTCTTATTTTGGCATGTGTCATATGTGCTTCTAATAGATTATGGGCATGTTTTACAATCCAGTGCCAAAACGTGCTGCCTCTGGCTTCATGACTTTACTCATAACCGATCTCACTGAACGCAGAGTCTTCTTTCAGCTTCCAAGCCAAATTTCTGTCACCTCCTCCTGAATAGTTTCTCTACCACCAAACTCAATTTTATACTTGTCCCCAAAACCGTCCCTCATTCGCTCAAGGAAGAGTTATTAACTACTTTGTACCAGGCACTATACTAAATGCCAAGGATACAATGATAAACATGGAAGTTAGATTGGGGCACACATTAATGAAATAATTGTACAATGAAGAGCACGTCTGGACTACAAAGTGGTACAGAGTGATGTGAGAAAATAAAAGGGGAGCACCTGACATACCCGACCAGAGTTGCCAGGCACCCCTAAAGAAAGGCTATTTGAGTCATGTCACAGGTTGGGAATGGCCACGGAGTCCCACAGCTCATGAAGAAGTAGTGATTATTGCCTCAGCCCTAGAATCTGAACTGGCTTTGACCAACAGAATCTCACAGAAGTGATACCATGTGAGTTCTGAACCTAGGTTTCAAGGGATGTTGCTGCTTCTTTTCTCATGCTGTTAGAACATCTCCATGAGAGACAGGCCCAGGCATTGCAGCTGAAGGCCCAAATGAGTCATCACGGTCAACAACCAGAGACCAACCATCCTGGGTGAACCCAGCTAAAACTGTTGATCCACAGCCTTGTGAGCAGCTACACAGTGACTGCTTTGGGATGGTATCTCATGCAGCAAATGTTAGCTCATACAGCTGGGATCTGAAAATAAGGATTTAAACAAATGAAAGGTCTGGAGTGCGTAAGAACAATCAAGGTTGAGGAAATCTCCTGACAAGTCTCCTGAGTCATAAGAACATCTGAGAAACTGGAATATAGGTGTGGCTAGAGCTTAGGGAGGGGAATGAGACAGCTCTCTGAACCCTGCATGCCATGTGTTCATTTAGGAAACTCTTCATATCCTGTTTCCTGGGACTGAGACATACCCCCCTCCCCCAACCTCCCAACTGTCTGATGTTCTAGGTAGTTTCTCTGCTTTGTTCATTAATTACACACTTACACCCTGTCAGTTTCCTCCCTCCCACTCACTCCTAGTTCCAGGCCATTGTCACAGTATCCTGGTCCACATTTGGGGGAAATCTGAACTTCATGACTCAGAGAAGCATCTACTTGTATCCAAGAACATACTACTGATGTAGGGATGGCTTTGAGCATCCTGTGCTTAGTCTGAGAACTCAATTTTCTTCAAGTGGTAACAAGCACTTATCAATCCCTCTCCTACAAAAATCTACCACTTTTCAAAGAGTTGTGGCCTCAAATGAATTTTGTCTTTGTTTATTCTCTCCTTATTTACTCCAAGCACCAAAAAATAAACAAGGTGAAAAAAAAAATTTTGGAGGGGGGTCAAAAATGGATTTATCCTTGGGGTTGATCCTTGGAGTTGACAATGACAGCTGTTTCAGTTGGGTTTCCCTCAAAAGCGAACTTCAGTGTGAGGACTTGGATGCAGGGAGTTATTTAGTAACTGAAGCCAGGAAGGACAAGTGAGGGAGCAGGGTAAAAATAAATAAATAAATAATGGTGCACTGACTGCGCACCTAGTGCTGAATCCTGCAGGGGCATCTCTGATGAAACCATGGAGGACAAGCCTATGAATTTTCCCTTCAAGGGCTGGAGAACAGTGCGCTCATCCCCCACCTCCCTTGGTATCCTTTCTTTGTTTGCATTAAATTCCTGTCATCTCCTGCTGCCCAGTGCTTGAGCTGGGCTAATGCCTGTGGTCTGCAAATATCCCATAGACTAAGAGACAGAGACCCTGGAGAGAGGAAGCCAGCTATCAGCAGCCTGGAAGTGTCCACCTCAACTACAGGTGAACAAAGAGGCGGGTCAAGGGGATTTGGAGCAACAAATTGACAGAATCCACTACGCTAACATTTACAGATACTGTTCTTTGAGCCAAATCTGGTGTCAGATACTTCACATGAATTAATCTCGTGCAATGCTCAAACCAAAGCTATGAGGTTTTGTGAGCTCCATCTTACAAATGGTGAAACTGAGGCCCTTGTCCCGAGTAAATGGGGCAGAGGATCCTAAGTGTGGGTCTGCTTCATTCACTCATGCACTTGCACATCAAGCAGTTTGATAAGACAGATTGCAAACCACAGGCAAAGCAAATGCTCCTTACCATTGTGGAAACTACCAGAATGAGCACAGACAAGGCCTTTGCCTTGGAGTCATTCACAACCTCATAAATGGCCATGGTAAGTTTCTCCCTCATATTTTAGTTTTTTGGTTCTTGGTTAGTCTAGCCATTTAAAATTTTCTGTGCTTATGGGGCAGTCAGTTGAGCGTCCAACTCGATTTCAGCTCAGGTCATGATCTCAGGGTTTTGAGATCGAGCCCCACATTGGGCTCCGCGTTGGGCGTGGGGTCTGCTTAAGATTCTCTCTCTCCCTCTCCTTCTTCCTTCTTCTTGAATGCTCTCTCTCTCTCTCTCAAATAAATAAATAAATAAAATAAAATTTTATGTGCTTAAAGCCTCATGTCTTTTTCTAAACAAATTCACAGGGTACTTAACACCTTGCAATTATGCCATTTAATAAGTACTACTTAATAAGAAGGTGTAGTGGACACCTACCATCTTCTGGGCATGTGATACCCATGCCCCTTCTCAAGCGCACCCTGATTTCCATAAACAAATGCCTCTCCTTCAGTATGTATGCATGATCAGGAGGTAAGTCCAGGGACTTGCTTTTCATTTGAGGATCTGTGGTGCCCTGATCCTCTCTAGGGGTGGACCTGTGGTCTCAGGTTGACCAAGAAGACATTCTCTCATAGAACTTTCCATCTTGAACAAGCGATGCAACAACAGAAATGGTGAGTCCTTAATCAGAGCAGCAACAACGGCCCTCCAGCCAGACTACTGTCACTAGAGTGGCATGCCATGTGTCCTTTTTCACACCCCCAGCCTTCTGAGAAGCTTCCTTGTTCCTGCCCCGCCCTAAACCTGGTACCCTGGTCTTTGGTGGATGCTCACTGCTCCCCTTCTTTTCCTCCCAATCTCTTTTTGCTTAATTTCCCAGGGTCTCAATGTCTGTAACCAAGAATCATAACTGATACAGAGCACAGACAAGCTGATAGTGGAATCGGGAATATCCATGTCACCCAATGAAAGCACTAAGGTTTATACATATGCAAAGGTTCTCGCTGGTATCCGCAGAAGCTTTTCTCTGACCCCTCTGAAACTGTATGTAGTTCTGCATTTTATCACGTGCATGCAAAATTTACCTCGCAGTACAGGGAACTCCTCATACACTCTAACAAACCTAAGCATATTAACTAAAGCCTATTTTTTCATTTGAATGCAGAGGATGTCCCAGTGCAAACGTTATTCAGTGCACTCTGAAGGGTTTCTTTACATCCTTTTTTTTCCCCCCTTTTTAATGAGCTGGCTTTCCCCTCTTGTTCCATCACATGCCCAGGCTCCATATTTTTATTTCAATACTCTGCATTATCAGTTTATAATCTAAGGACTTTAAGCCAGCTATTGATCTGCTTTTTAAAGAACACTTTTATTCTTTCCCATGATTTCATAATCTTCTTTATACCATTTCCCTTCCTTGGAAGTTCTACCCTTTGAAAATGGTGAATGTTGTCCTATTAAATTTAAATTAGGATGAAATGCCCAGTGCTCTCTAAAAGCCCAGGACAGATTCATCCAGGTCAGTATTCTTTAAGAATGTGTCACATTAACCTCCCCAGTAGCTAGTAATGTTTACAACACTTTTTAAAAAACCTTATCATGGTCAAGGCACACATAAATTGTACAACTTTGGAAACACAGTTGGTAGCCGAGATGCAAATTCATAGTGCAGCAACCTACAGGGTGTTTTAGAAAAGACAGCATTTTAAATACAACTCATGAATAAGCAAACAGCCCCGACCACCCAAATCAACTCGAAGTGTAAACACAGAGGGAATGTTTAGTTAAATTTTAGATGCCATTTGACTAGGAAAAGGGACTAAAACTTATCAGCTGAGATGAATTATGTCAATACCAGAAAAAAAGCGAAGCATCTGCAGAAAGCGGTCTTCAAGTAAAAGTTACACAGACAAAGGGCTGTTTATGCACCACAGATAAAATACACTCCACTACAAAGGGCTTGCCCATGCAAAAGATAACGGGAGAAATGCTTTAGAATTTGTGGGATATACATAACATAACTTATTTGTGTATTTGCATGACTATACTTAAGGATTATCATGGGAAAGAAAGAGGCACATACACATACACTGGGACAAGAAAATAAAGACAAAGTGGGCAGCTATTAACGTGTTTCCATCTACAAATGCTGGCACTGACCTACTGAAGCCCACTTCCCCAGGGATGAGGCAGGGGTCTGAGGAGGTAGCCTATTCATTATGGGAGGGGCTTGAAGAGAATTCATAATTTCTAACCCTGCATCCTGCCGGTTTAGAGGGAAGGAGTGGTCTTAGGCATCAGCCAGTTTCTTTCAGCCAGGGACTACTTCTTTTGCATCTGCGATCTTAGGAGCCTAGGAAAATGCCTGAAACACAGCACATATACAACAAACAGTGGTTTAAGTAAATTAAATTAAATTCTCCTGTTATCTTCTCTGTGTCCGGCCTCTAAGTGGGCATAAAGCCAGCTCCAGAAAGCTTCTCGATTCACTGGAAAATGAACCATTTGACTCCTTACTGAGCTATTTCCAAATACTAAATATGTCAAAATCTCACAGGTCAAAATATGAATTAGGGCAGAATCTCATCTTTTCCATCTCTCCAACTATGTATCTATTTATATATCACATTTAGGGATAAAGATATCTCCCTGATAAGTGCTTTATGTACAATTGAGGTTTGCTGCTTGCATTTTGCATTAACGCAGGGCCCCTGAGAGAATCTCCCACACCACTGGGCATCGGACACACCACACAAGTTAGGTATTCCCTCTCAACGAGCTGGCTGAAGGCAATGCCAATAACAAAGAACTGCCTCCAGCTAATCCTTAGAACACCGAAGCATCACCACCAGGGTAGCCAGTCAGTCAGCTGTTCAGTCCTATAGAGTAGAGATGAGCTGTGAGGAAAGAGAAAACCAAAACAAGGAAGGCAAGAAGAAAAAGCCAAAGCAAGCTTCAAACTAGTCCACCTCAACCCTTGAAACAATTCTTTCTTTTTTCCTAAGGAGCTGAATAATACCCAGATGAGTGCCCATTCATCTCTGTATTTCCTGGACAAGACATGACTTGGAAAAGGTATTTATGAAGCATTTGTGAACTAACTCCTTTTCTTTTCCTCTGCTCATAAAGTCACTAAGAGGAAAATACATTCTGAGATAGAGTCCACAATTCAAATGAAGTTCAAAGTCGATTCAGACCCGCGGCAAGTGTTGGAATTGGTTATGAAGGCTGGTGGGCAGCACCTGCCCTCCCAGTACTAGCTGGACCTGCACATGAACATCAGCAGGTGGCGGGCAGCAACCAGGGGTGGGAAAAGGAGGACCACATAAATACCTCACTGCTTTCTTCTTATTACCTTTACTTAAATTTAGCTCACTAGAAGACCAAGTGCAACTTAATGGCAAGATTTTAAAAATTTAAAAATTTAAAAATGAAAGCTCTGAATAGTATCTCCCACTGACTCAACAATTCTTGGGCTAAAGAGAGAATGTTATCCGTGCTAGATTCCCATTACTGTTCTGTATATAAGCAGTGGGCTGTGGATTCCAAGGAGGCCATCCGATAGAGATTTTTTTGTGGGTCAAATGGGTGAAAAGTGGTCTAAATCAATAGTGTTTACAAGTTCTAATTGTTTACTTACTGGTACAAATTTACATAAAGCCACTTAATGAGGAAGGGTTTACACAGCCCGTGGTACTCTGTTATGTCACATTTTAGCTATCATGTCATAGCCTGGCTCAGAAGGAAGAATTGCTGGAAACTCATGGGCCAGGAATGAGCAGCCTATTAAGGTCTGAAAAGCTGTCATCCACCCTGAAAGGACTTGCATCAGCCACTGAGGATATATTTTAAACCGCCTGTCCGCAAGAAAACTTTAATAACGCAGCCTTGCTCTAATGTCTTGTGAGAGGAGAGGCAATTTTACTTCTTCTATTAACCCAACGTGATTACAATGGCTTATTTCATGGAATATTAAGTTCAAATTCTGCTCCCTGGGAGGACAATAAAAAAAAAAAGAAAAGAGTGTGCTTATGACTTTGCCCGAAATAGCCACAGGACCACAGCTCCTTGGTGCTTTTAATGCATCCAAGCAATAATCTACCATAATTCGCTAATGGTGAGATAAATTAGTGACCAAATAATAACCTGAAAAGATGACATCAAGACGGAAAGCAAATGTTTGTCTTTTGCAAAGGACAGCATAACAAAGCTTACGGTAGTCTCTCACCAGTCCCTGTTAAAAAAAAAAAAAAAATCAAGTCCTTAATGGATACCTCTGACAGTAGTTGTTTAATAGTGAGACCATAGTCAGGCGAGCTAACAAAATAAATAATCACTCTGAAAAGCAACAAGCAGCTTCAGAGCTCCCTGAGCTAGATAAATGCTTAGGGAAATGAAACTTGGCTTCCTCCAGGAATTCCCAATGAGATCTATTCCTTTGACATTATTTCAAAGAGTAATTGTACTGATGAAAAATGGCAGGTCCACCATAATGAGGGTCATCTAGGATTTTCTTCAGGTCCAAACACAAGATTTTATAGCCAACTTTGAGACCTATATTCTAATTTTTAATTGTAGATGAAGGACTCATTGGAATTAGAACCATAATTACTTACCCAATAACCCTAAAAACCAATCGGCATCTCTCGCCTGGTTCCCAAAAGCCATGACCAACACTTATTTGTAATGGCTTTCATTCTCCAGGATGGCTCCTGTCTAATCACACTCTGTGTAAATAGGAGGAGATCCTTTCTTAATAGCAGGAGACCAGAAGTTCATTTTCCTTGGCTCTGCATGCCCTTTGAATGAAGTGATGGCGACTGGACAGTTACCTTGAATAAACTTACACCACTCAATAGTATGAAACACTCTCTCTACCTGGGGCTCCCATTAACAATGTTAATCTCATGGACTGAGAGCCACGCCTGTTTACCCACTCTGGTGGTGGTGGTGGTGACCAAAGTGTCCAGCCCTGCACCAGTGCAGCCCATTTGAAAACAGGCAGCTTCACCATCCATAAAACAAAATTCTTAGGTCGATGGAAAGTACAAGCAAAGAAAATCCTCTTAAGCAACTTATATGTGTTTCTTCTCCATAAGTGGCATTTACTCAGGTAAAACCAGGCATCGTGAACTCATACCAATGGCTCAGAAATGACACATTACCTTATGGATGTGATTTATCGCTGTTTTTTACTTTTCACCGAGAAATGACACACTTACCTTTAACATTTTTACTTGAGAAATGCAAATGGTAAATGGGATTATAATCATAAGCCAATGAACCTAAGGAGTGCTGAAAGTTAAGTAGATACAGAAATGGTGTTGTGACTCTTTAAAAAGGAAGAAGATTGCAAATGAGTAAAATAATGCTTATTTTTACTCTCTCTTCAGAGGAGTTCCTTGTTTGTGGCCCACGCGACTAAATGATCTGATAAGAGGAGCAAGGCTAAATGGCAAACAGCGAACATCCCAACCTGATGTATTTCCTCAGCCCTGACCTTCAGATAAAAATCGTACAGAAATCTGCAAAACCTCCAAATATGCAGCACCACATGCTTCCAACATTTTCAGACACAACAGTCAGGAAGGGGAAGAAAAAAAAACAGAACAACAAGAACAACAGGTAAAAAAGAAAAAAGAAACAAATACATTGCTACTAAAAACAGCCTTCTCTTTAATATTTCAAGATTAAGGTCAGATGAACGCAGCGGCTGCCCACGCTGCTGCTTTCTCCATGTGTGAATGTGCGTGTCCAGGCACGTGTGTGATATACATATGTGTGCACGTCGATCATTTTTATGTGTTTGTGTACCTAATATCAAGTATGTGTGTAGTTTGTGTGAGATATATTACATACACACTGTGTGCATATTTTAAAAGAAACAAAAGACTTCAAACGGTAAAAATTTATTGCACTGTGAAATTAGCTAAAATTATGACAACTGTAAGAAAAAAAATTATACGGGCAAAATTTGGGTCTGGTGGAAGAATTCTTTGATGTCTGGATTCCAATTTAACCCCCGACTGAGTTCTAAGAATCAAATGAACAAAGTATATCATACACCCCAAGTCTGCCTGTCAACGCTAGTCATCATTTTTTATTTTATTCTTTCCAGCTGCATGTATTTACAAGACTCTGTTCTGACATTTCCTCCCCTCAAAATGTACACACTCACTGCTACGGGCAGTTGCCAAATACATTTGTAAAACAGTTCAACCCTGTGTTTGTTTATTCATTAGGCATCTCTATCAGTCTCAATAAATATGTATCACTCTAATTTTTTACATTTGCTATTACATCAGACATTTGTATATCTGACTTTATGTGTTTATGTTTGAGCATACTGAACCCCCATTTTCAAACTATCTCCTCAAATACACACTGAAAATAAAATCGAGGATTCACATGCAAATACTCACCTATATGCTGCCTTCCTGTCTAAGGGTGGATTAAAAGAATTTTTTAAAGACGAAAATTATAGGGATGGAGGTTTCAACACAACCCTGCACATACAGATAATATGGTTGTCCTGGCTGCGTCTGTATCAGTGATCCCATGTAACTCTGAACGTATCCCCAAACGAGTGTTTTATGTCTAGAAGTTTGGCACCAGTGGACGGTCATACAGGCACCCAGCAGAGAACAGTGAAGTCAGAAACACTTGCATATGCTGCACACAAAAACAACTTTACCCGGGTAGATGGCTGTTCAGTGAGCTAAGTCTCCGAATATTTTAACACAGTTATAAATGTTTAAAATGTTAATAATAAATCTAGGTTGTTTAAAGAATATTTCCAAATAACATAAAATATTTAGTTTCCCCCACCCAACACATAAAAAGATAAGATTTATCACAAAATGTTTGAGGAATAATCAGCCATTTTTGGCTAATATATTTTAATATTTATACACATGACACATGCTGAATATAAATGATACTTCGTGATTTCCCATAGTGTATGGAATTTATACAATTAACTGCAAGGTCCAATGGCTTGAAGGCACATAAGGTGCAAACACAGTTACAAGGTTTTGCTGATTATTGTTATAAATCTTATAAAGCATAAAGGCATTAAAGTATATTCTGTTTATACCATTCATTTTAAAATACAGCTTATAAAAATATTATTATTTCTTATTAAAAGATTTATATTTTTCTGGCTTTTTTCTTTTATGAGGTAAATTTATTTGCCAGCACTCAAAAAAATACTATTTTTCCACTTCCAAATATGTGTTTGAAATATACCCTGAGATTCAATATCAATTTTCTAGTTATTTCTCAAGGGTTATATTTGTTCATAATAATAGCAGCAAACATTCAAGCATTATTCGTTTGGTTTCTCCAAAGTGTTTAAATTTAAAAATAATCAAATAACAAAAGCATGATGAACCAAATTGCTTACTTTACCACACATTATAGCCGTATACATATGTATGCACTTATGCATGTATATTTCTAGCACATCATTAATCATGGATGCCAAAATCATGTTATCAATCCACCTACAATGAACATTAAATGTTTTAATACTCATATAAATTGCATCAAAAATATACATGTGATTTTGCTTTTTAAATTAAGAGACTTTGGTCCTTAATAGAGATATTTTTCACTGGGCCTTTCCATTCCCTCTTAGCCATATGTAATGTTTAAATATACTTGTGAATAAAAATCTGCAATAAATCCCATAACGTGCCCCCAAACTGTCCAGTGTGTGAATTGTTTTAAAGGAGCTAAAGCCACAGCATATGAAATGTGAAATGGAAATATCCCAACGTCTACATGCATGATCCTGGGGTTGTACACCCCTTAGGAAAAAGGCACTGGATCTGCAGCTGCTTATCAAATCAGCTTTATGTTTCTGGAATGAGTTCCTGCTGCTGAGCCTGAATTTGTAGACTGTCAGGAAAAAAAATACCCTATAAGATTGATCTAACTCAAAACAAAACCTCTGGAAAGACACGTTAAGTTTTATCAAACCCACATACACCTAGATAGCTTAAGGACATATGAACAGTACAAATATCTGTGTGCATACAAACACATGCTAATATACTTAATATGTTTACTTGTATTGAGACCACATACATATTACATGTCTTGCCTAGGTCATCAGTGATAAGATCCATATATGGGGTATACATTTGTGTCTTATCAGTAACATTTATTCAATAATTTGCATGTTTACATCAGCTGAAGTACATAATCACTTACCTTTCTTCTTTGCTTTTTGCTCTAGCAAGTTTGGCAATCAAAAGGAAGGAAATAAGTACAGAAACAGCTCCTTTCATCAACTACCCAGCCAGGTATTTGGGGTAGAAATTCATTAGCAAGATTTTTTTCCCATTCATTTGTTAAACCAGAAAGCTGGAAAGAATTAGAACATACAGCATTTCTCTTACTTTTCTTTGCCATGAGAAACCAGACCTAGAAAAGGTCCAGAATCAGCTTTGTTTCTTTTTTCAAATGGGCCTAATATCCTTTCTCAACCACCCACGCGCACGCACAAACACACACACACACACACACATGCACAAAACCCACCATGTGTATCCACGGTCCATATGTGGCTCCAAAACGGAGCTGTACCTTTGCAAGCACATCTTAAATACTGGAAGCCAATTTGGACTTACTAAAAATCTATGATCCAAGTGAGAAACCACGCTAAATACGAGCCCTGGTAACTTTATTTTTAATGATGACTTTTTACAAAAAAAAAAAAAAAAAACAAGGTAGGGGAGAGAGATCAGCAGGGTGAATGTAAAAATTGTTCATCTTAAATTTCTACAAACCCAAGTGTCAGGGTAAGCATGTATGGTGCATCAAGCATAACAAAATGAAAACGAGGTTGGGCGGGGGGGTGTCCCAGGCACTTGCTTCCTTGAATCCCTCTGAATACATTTCACAATTCATCAGTTTTTGTCTTTCCTGCCACGAATGAGGACAATCAGACCAGACACCCATTAGATTTTTCATGCAATTTTTTTTTTCTTGTTCATGACATGTTGGCAGGGAGGATGGCAATTCTGAAATCTTACCAAATGAGAAAAATGTCAGAAGCTGAACTGACAGCTAGTGGTTACTATGGTGATAGGTGATATTGAAAAAAAAATAAAATAAAATAAGATTCAGTTAATTCAAAAGGAATCAAGTTGGGTATTTTTAAGCCAGTTGATACAGATGAAAACTTAATCCTGATATTGGGACATTATCTTTTCGAGCTAACAGCCAAAGACACCATTTAGCTTAAATAATAACTAAATACACAGCTTATAATCTTGTGATTAAAAATAATGGGAAGAAACAGTATTGATAAATGGAAGTCAAACATTATTACCAAATGACTATCAGCGAAATATAGATTATAGTCAGTGGAAAGAGGATTTTGTTTGGGGAGGAAAAAAAAATAGTTTTAGCAAAATATTTTTTAAAACAGAACATAGCAACCCCACAGAAAAAAAGGACTCTAAAGTGTCAATCCAGATTCTGTTAAAACATACACAGAGGCACACATAAACATATTTGTCTTCAAAGTTCATCTGAAAAAAAAAAAGAGAAGATCCATTTTGATTGTAATTGTCAATACATTCAATCTCTTTATTTTAAGAAGGTATTTACATAGGTAAATCCTCTTTATGAATTTTTTTAAAGCAATATATCTATTCTTCATATCATTTCTCTCTTTGGTTAAAACCCAGTTTAATGTTCTGACTGTTCTTCAGGGACCTTCATAATAAGCAAAATAACAATAATAAAGCACACCTAGGCATCTCTTTCTAACACCAAACAATGACAACTTCCCCTAGCTCAATCCATTACTGCTGTTATTTTTTAGGTTTAATGGTTTAAAAGAAGTAAACAGAATACCATAAAAAAAATCTTTATAATTAACCTCCCCCAAATATGCAAGTATTTGTCCTACATATAATATACATGAAAGCCAGACAAGATGATTTAAAAAAGGGGTGGGGAGGGGGGAATGCTAAACAATTAGATAATAAGGAAGATTCAAACTATGTCAGGGTTTCAGTTGAGAAGAACACATTGTGTCTGAAAATCTTTGACATGGAATAACTTTCTCAAGGCTTCTCTTCACATTGACACTAAAATGCTATAAGTATAACGGATTAATACTGAAAAGTGTACTTAGGAAGACCAGAGGCAGCTCTCATTTTGAAACAGTGTAGTCTGAAAATATTCCATGCTTGCATATTTTTTCCATATGCCACAATCCCAGATCTAGTCTATATTTTTTTTCATTTGATATAGGGACATTAAATTATCTACTGTATCTTTCTTTTTTTAAATCAAATCTTTTGAGAGTTACAGGTAACTAGCGAAAACAAGATTCTTATTTATAACCTCAAGCTAGTATTTAATGCAAGGGGGAGGAGGGTACATTATCAAGGAGGAAGCTCAGGGAAAAACATTAAAGTCCTATTGGTTAGGAGAAGCTCTTTTTCACTGAACAGACTACAATGCCATCTACTGGGAAAGTGAAGTTGAACTTCACTTTAAACAGCAAGGCTAGTTTAAAAGGCAGAGAGATTTAACTGGGGAGACATCCAGTCCTACATTCTTCACTGCTAAAAAAGATAAGAAAAATATATATATTGTCATTGAAACATCAGTTCTTATTATAGATCATTCTGTTCTTCGTCTGAGATCTCCTCCCAGCATTTTGCTTCTTAATTTCCAGCTAAAAACCTCTCTATCTCAGCTCCAACTACTCTTGAGTAACAAGTTAACAACACCCAGAAAAATAATCACCAGCAGTGAGCGACCTTTGGGTTCTTTTCTGCAATCTCTAGCTTGTGATTTTTACAAGTAGTTTGTGTTAGAATCTTCTCTGCACAAGATTATTTTTATCCCTAAAAATCACAATGGGAAAAGGCAAGGGTTCTGCTGAGGAGGGGGTAAAGAAGAGAGGAGACACAGGGAGAGTCCTGACACCATAAGCATAAAGTCTCTTTTTATATCTTCTTATGCTGTAGGAGATGCAGAATCTAAGGTAGTTTTTAGAAAGTAAAAATCTGTCCAGGTTTTGCCAGCCAGGTTTCTCACATTTCCACCAATGCGTCCTTTGCTCATTTGTGCGTTTCTCTTTCATTCTGGCTGGCTTGCTCTGTGATTTTTAAAAGTGAGAAACAGAAACGATACAGGGCCACCATTTCTCACTCTCTATGCAAAATTATTCAAGTTGAAGAAAGCCATATTTAAGAAACAAGAACGGACTATCACCCCAACTAAATAAGAATTTATTTCATAAGCACTATCAAAAAGAAAATATGTTCCTACCTAAGAGCTACTGCCAGTATATTCCAAGTATGGGCACAGGCATGAGTAAAGAGCAGACATTCTCACCCTCCACACTACTCACATTAGGGAGGGTAGACAATTCTTTGTTTACAGGGGGCTGTTCTGTGCATTGCAGAGTGGTGAACAGCATCCCCAGCCTCTACCCAAGAGGTGCCAATGGCCCTAACACACACAACTGTGACCATCCACAAGGTCTCCACACACAGCCAGAGGTCACCTCGGGAATAAAATCCTGTTCTGCCCGCTGATAACTGTTGTAGCATACTAATTTCAATGTTATATAAATGAGTTCTCACGTGATTCATGTTGCATGAAATAATATTTTTTAAGATACAAGATATGAATGGAAAAACAGTAATCTGGGGCGCCTGGGTGGCTCAGTCGTTAAGCATCTGCCTTCGGCTCAGGTCATGATCCCAGGGTCCTGGGATCGAGCCCCGCATCGGGCTCCCTGCTCCGCGGGAAGCCTGCTTCTCCCTCTCCCACTCCCCCTGCTTATGTTCCCTCTCTCACTGTCTCTCTCTCTCTGTCAAATAATAAAATCTTTAAAGATAAAAAGAAAAAAAAGAAAAACAGTAATCTCCATTTAATAATTCCTTTAATTTCGGGACTAATCAGGGCTCCTGACCTTTGCAAAGGTCTCCCCAGCAAGTTCTAGGGAGGGAGTTCTAGGAAGGGAAGAGTTGGCTCAAGGATGGTAGCTGTCAAAAGGATATGCCCCCAAAGCAAGGGAAAAAACTGTCATCTTGATGACATATTCAGCCAACCAGAGCATTCAGATGGAAGGTGGGGAGAGGAATGGGCAGTTGTTTTATTCAATGTTTACATTAAGCGACTTCACCATCCAGAGTCAAAAAGTGAACTGAAAAATAGGTCATCTTTGAACATGAAGTCCTTTGCCTCCAAAATAGAAAATTTTAACAGGGAAGGTTTAAATTTCCAAATTAGGGGCATAACTTGAAACTTTTCAAGGATTTTCTAAAATTGTCCATTTGTATGAAAAGATGAGCCTGAGATAAAGTTAAGAGGACAAAGTGGATTGGGGGGGCACACAAGGAAGACATAGGTCTACATTCAAGAGCAGTAATGAGGTTAAAGTTATAGCCAAGTTCAGGCCTAGAACAGTGTAGATCTGTATTTACCTAAAATGCTTTCAACTAGGGATAACATCTTTTCAGTTCTATCCCAGGACATACGTGCAGTCTCCATTCAAATTTTTCCAACAGAACACTGAATAATTCTGCAGTAACTAACAAATTGTACTAGATGTGCATTGTCTGTTTCTTTCGCTTTTTACCACCTAAGTTTGGTTGATGGGCAGTTTTCAATCAGATACTCATCTTTCTGTAGCATTCACACTGAAAAAAAATAATAATAATAAACACACCTGTTCTCTGCTTCCCGTGTTTACCAACCTTTTGGTGATAATAAGCAAGGGCAAAGAAAACAGATTTTTAACATTTGACATTTTTTAATACTCTGAAATCTTGCTTTTCCTTGTTGCAGGAAAATCGTATGTGGGATTGAGAAGGAATTGAATGCAAAGCAAAGTATATTCACTCTTCAAAACTGCAGTCCCTGGTACCACATTCTGTAATACTGGTGGCTTTGTGAAGTGCTTCCTTCTTTAAATGAGCTGGACCACACATACTCACTCATTCAGAATAAGTCTATAGATGAACTGTCTCCGTATTTTTAAAGAAACTCAGCTTGTGCGGTCTGCTGATATCTCAGAGAAACAAGGAACTATTTTCACATCTCATTCACATAATGGATGGGACTACAGTGCAGAGCAGACAAGCCCCCTGGAAAGCGTTCTGTTTGTCACGACATGCAAGAAAATTCTCTTCTGTTTCTGCATTAAGTTTCCCAAATTAAGCTAGATTTCCAGGGCAATATTCATGGATTACATTGCAATGGACCCAGGAAGGTTTACTGGTAAAGATCATTCATTCACACACATACTTCCCATTCTGCCCACGATTGCCATACTTGTAAATTTCAGCATTCCGATATACTCTGGATATTTGCTAGGACTCCTGCTACTGTGTTTAAAAAAAAAAAAAAAGCTGATCACTGCCTGTCATGATTGTTCAGGAGTATGTATCTAAAGGGTTTTGCTTCAGTTCTCTATAGATATTACCTGAGCAATGTCCCCGAAAGTCCCCCACACCGGGCAACCTGCCCCCACGGTTCCCTTCCAGACAGAGCCTTCTCTTTGATTCCATAAAGGGGCTATTGTGTACAAAACACTAGTGGAATCCAGCCTCTTTTAGACTCTTAACTTTTATCGTCAGTTGCTAAATTAGCTAATGATTAATTAGTTAATGTTTTCAAAGCACTTTGAAGATGAAAAGCACCGCCTAAGTGCTAAGTGTAAAACAGCATTAGTTATTCAACTCTGCAAAGACTAATTAGCTTTTAAAAAAATGTTCCCCCCAAACTGATCAATAATCCTTCTGGTATTATAGTAGAAATGTTTGTCCCGCAGATCACCAAGACCCACCTCACGTTTTAAGGCTTTTATGCCCCGAGACACGCAGAAATCCTGACTGAGGTTTATTGCTTAGTAACCCCTTGGCTTTCAACGTGGCTGGAGTTGGGCTAGTGATGTCATCTATACAAAACACAGCATTTTTGCTGTCAAAAAAGCTTTAAAGGATTATTTAACAAAGCTAAAAGTAAAGAACTAAACTCTAGGAAAGTGGTACAGAAACATGATCAGTGAACTTATATTTAAGAAGAATTAAGCTTTTAAAGTTTTTTTTTTTCCTCCTCTAAAAAGCTCTTTAACGGTGGTTCTCCAGGTGGCCTCTGAATTTATTGTGAGATTTCACTTTGATGGCTATGAGTCCTCATGGGGACTATTATGTCAATAATTTCTACAGCAACATTTTATTCCAGGTACAGAAATGACTTAGAAGATAGAGTCAGGGTCTGGAAATTTCAGGATCCTACTTTAAATTGCCCATACCAACCACTACAGAATGAAAAAAGATAGCTTTCACCATTTTCCCCCTTTCCAGCCAGAATCTTAATGCACAGACCCTTTTGTAAGCTTCCTGGACAGTAAGTATCCCAAAAAACCACTTGAAAAAGTTCAGTATTTTGTTTCTCCTGTCCACTTTCAGAAACTTAAATAATGTGAAGTTGGTAGAAACCATGGAAGTTTGAGGGCAAACTGTCCCCCTGGTACAAACACATACTTCCCTGAGTTGCCTACCAGCAGGCCTTGCTCATACTCATCGGGGATTTGGGCTTTTTTTGAAAATGCCTGAGAGTATTATTTTTTGTCAAATTAAGAAAACAATAGTCTTTCAGATTAAAAATACTAAATAATTTCTGTTTGCTTAAAGGCTCTCTTTGTCCCGTGGGTTGGTTTGTTTGTGTGTTTGTTTTTGGAGGAAGGAAATTTCAAAACGATATCAAAATGCTGACTTTTGAGAACACCAAGCAAACGCCATTAATATTTCAGTTTCAAAATACACAGTTTTAGCTGATTGAGCCTTACATACATAACAAACCACAGAAAGAACTCAGCTGAGAAATATGTGTATCTGTGCACATGTATACATTATATAGACATGTATACACAAATAAAACATACATACAACATGTACATACCATCACACATACTGGACCCACATCAATCAAGCATTTGCTAAACGAAAGGAAAACAGGGGTGTGTGTTCAAATTCCCAGACCTAAAGTTTTGGTATCAATATCAGTGCCAGCCTTCTTACATGCGCTTAAATATACCCACATAAAAGTACAGTAAAATCACTTGAAAACGAAAAAAGGAATGGGTATAAAGTGTGGCCAGCTACTAAGTGATTTCTTTGCAATTTCCTAAGTGAATATAAAAGAGCAGACACCTGAAATAATGTGCAAATCGCTGTAATCCAGGCCCGAAGAAACATAAAATATGAGCAGAGTTTGGAAGGAAAAGGTGGTCAAGTCAAGCACAGCTGTTCCTTCCAAGGTCTCTGTAAGGGAGTGGGAAGCTAAATATTGGAAAAGAGAATAGGGCAAACTAGAGAAAAGGTATGATTTTGACTGGAAGGAGAACTTCCTTCGGAAATTTCAAGGATTATTTAAAATTCTTATCTAAATCAAGTTCCCTTCTGAATTTCTTTTTCTTATAATTGAACAAGTGTTAAACTGTATCAGGCTGTCACAGCTGTTCCAATACATGAACCGCACTTATAGTAACAGCTTTCGTTACACATTTTTGTGGAGTGGTTTCCAGCACACTGCGATCAGAGATTGCATATTTTTATACTACTTGCATATTGAAAATAAACCCAACATTTTAGGTTATTTTTCTCATAGTGCATCTGGCATGTATGGTTTCCAAAAGACAAAGAGGCAATTGTGATTTCATACCTACTGATCTGAATACACCTTGTTTTATTTTTGTATATTACTCTGTTTTGAGTCTTAAAAAAAAAAAAAAAGGAACACTTACGTTGGGTCAATAAAGAAGTCCTGAAAAACTGCAGCTAGCTTAACCAAGTCATTATCCATGGGCCAAATGCTAATGCAATTTTTTCCACTTTCAGAGTATCTTTAAGATGACATATCAAATATCCAAGTATCATATGGGTTCGAAGGCTAAGCCATGTTACTCGGTCAGAGCCGTTAAGGAAAGAAACATGAAAAAATCAACACAGTCAAGACTTAATTAAATTGTTTCAGATTCAAAAGCACTTGTTCGTTCAGCCCTGAGTAACAGTGGTGTTTCCAACCACAGGTGACTGTTCCCAAAGTGCCCACGGTCCACAACTTCAGCTGTTGCTTGGGGAAATATTCCAATATTTGCAAAACACAAATTCTGAAATGCCTTTATTTAAACTAAAATAAATACACAATGCTTTAGAAACACTATACAAAGAATAATCATCTTTCTGCATAAGTAAAAATAACTGTGTTTGCCTGAATAGTTTTTGAATTAAATATCCACATGCTATTGTTTCAGAAACTATAAAAGAAAACGATAGCCATCTGTTGCTTATTGTCCTTTTTCCAGAATTAGATCTTAATTAGCTGCAAATGCCTTATCTTTTCCCAATTACCACAGTACACACGTTGTCTAAATTTTGCCTCTTGTTGTGCAACCCTCTAAATTAGTAGATTCAAAATTAGCCAGTTATAGCAATGCTTCTCACTTTAAATTTTAATAATAAACAGAGACATCTCCTTTCTTTTTTTTTTTTCCCCTAGACCCTCCCTCTTTTCTGAAAACTGAAGGCTGCTGCTGAAAGGATTGAAAATCTGGAAAGAGTTTGGGGTGGACTGGCCAACCCCCTTTCATTTCCTTCAGATGTTTACAATCTAGCACCTTTCTGAAGACAAAGATGGGAAAAAAGCTATTTTTCCCTTTGACTGAAGGGTGAGACAGGGGGGTATTAAAAACTGATCAATGTAATTTTTTTCTCAGAAGTATTTGCACATCTGTGAAGTAATGTAATTTATAAAAAAAAAAATCTTATATGACATTCATGATTATAGCCTGATCTGGAGAATTATTCAAATATAAAATTAAATGTTCAAAACTGTGCTGTGCTGTGGATGGCTGAGCTTATGTCAGCTGTGCATCAAACTTATAGAATTTTATTAAAAGTGTAAAAGTGAGCCTTTCTAGACCTCGCTGAATCTCTGAACAGGGAAGGCGGTGTTTTTAAAGAAAGTGTGATGATCTACTTCTTTTTGTTTGTTTCATTTTCTTTTGATAAGCCTGCCAGGGTCTAGAAATGCTCTACCACACTCTTCAAAAACAGTAACAACAACAACAAAACAGTGGTGGGGGAGGGCTACTGGGTAATAATGGAAATGTTCTGCGAGGCAGATTGAATTTTATTATTGCAGAAAAATCTGCGACTTAAAGGAAGGTTACAAACATTTAAAGTAAATTCTTCTGTTTGGGTGAAATTGCTTGAGATATAATATGAACCATCTGTAATTTACCTGGGCGGCCCTATTAAACAGGCACGCTACTTTCACTCCCAGACCCCCATTCGCCCACTCCCATTCAAAAACAACAAGTACCCCCAACTGACTAAGGGAAATTTGCCCTCCAAATGCACAGTTTTATAAAAACAAACTTTCCCTGACCAAGTGTTAAAGCAAAGTTTTCATCCCTATTTACATGGCTTTGCATTGTCAGCTCGAAACACATCTGCCTTGTAAGGGAGGAATTCAATGAAATATCTGTCAAATTCATATTCATCCTGTTTCTTACAGAATCAATTCGAGGTAACAAACAGTCAAGATATTTAAAATAACTGGAGCCCAGAAAATAAAAGACTAATAAAGCTCTTTGAAGTCACAGACTGAAACTAACACCCCAAATTCTGGTTACTTCCCACATCTCCTATATTTTTTAGTAAAATGCATTTCTAAAGCACTTATTGTGAATTAAAGGTTTCAAAATGGACCAGAATTCATTTATGGATTAATATTACCAAATTTTAAGTAGGAAAAAAAATACAACTCCTGATAATTTTACGGCACAAAGTAGTAGTCAGATGATCTCAAAAAACAAAGCTCACATTAGGAAGAAAGGGATCTGCAGTTGCTGTTTTTAAAAACACGAGCAAAATAAGGGCAAAGATATTGTTTCTGCTGCCTAAGACAGACGGACTTTAATAACACTTAACAGAATGATGCACATAATGATCTCAGAAAGCACTTCTTATGCCTCATCCATCATGCCGAGGAGAAAATGAAGCCTTCGACAGCATTAGGAATTATTCTAGATCTTGTCAGTAATTCGCAGCTCCTCCGTAGCATCACAACACAAATGTGCGTGTGTGAGACACTGACCATTAATCTAGGAGTTTTTTCTATTCACAACAGCGTGCCGAGAATGTATCAATTGTTTCATGGAGAAACAGCACATTTGAAGCCACACTAAATAAAACAAGAAAAATCAGGGAGATATATGGATAGATAAACAAACTGTGTTAAGGAATGAAAATGTTTTCTATCACTATGAGAGAAATCAAACCCACGTCCCTAGTGCAGGGGCTAGGTGAATTGCAAACTATAAATGCCCCTGCTTAAGAGCCAGACTCTCACTGATTAAAAGTTTCTGTAAAGTTGCAACATACTGTCAACATCCTTAAATAATAAGCCTGTATGTAACGAGAAAATGATGGGCTTCTTTTCTGTCCTGAAGAAGGATGCAAAAAGATCCACTTTCTGTCCTTCAGGCAGAAAATCCAAGTGAGCACCTAGGTTGTTTCACTCATTTTAAAGTTCTCATGGGGTGCAAAAAATGGAGCAGGGCATCCTGAAGATGAATAAAATTACCAGCCTATTCACCCATATCTCTAGCTTCGACAGTATGTCAGTGGTGAAACAAATTTGAACTCCCAACCCTCACGATAAAACAAACAACAGACTTTGGCAGCATTCTCCTCAAAATAAGCTCTGTTCTTAAGAGTATGATGACTATTCTAAAATAGACTCTGCTCCAGAGAAAAAGGTTTATAAATATTTGCAAAACAAACTCTTAAAACATTCCTCTGAGTCCACTCCAAATTGATTTCTGTACATGCACTGTAAAGATAAAAGTTGACTGGATGTCTGGTTTATGATAAATTAAGACGGTTTAACTTCCAGCAATCATATACCCCACACAGATGTCTTTCTGTGAAGTTCTGTGAGCTACTCGACAACCAAAAAAAGGCAGGCACTTGTCAAATGGAAGGAAATGCATGCTTCTTTCAGTGGCTGGCGGGGAGCAGGGAAGGAAGGGCAACGACAAATACACAGGTGAGAAAATGTAAATACAAACCAACAGTAATAATCACTATGTTTAACGTAGTAGAATGCAGGTTTCCCCTCAACAATTACCTGAAGTGTGTCAGAGAACTAAAAACAGGCCAAAACCATTAGAAATTGGGGTGCAGTCTCAAGAGTTCATCTCATTTTCAATACTCGAAATAGGAAAGGTTTTATTAACAAGCAAATGAACAAAAAACCATTTTGCCCCTTTGGAAGGATGGACAAATTTCAAGAGAACACAGAGGTGCTGCGTAGGCAACCCAGGTGGGCTACTTCACCCAGCACCCCGAGCCCCAGCTCAGAAAAACAGTGTATTATTCACAAGTAACAAATTCAAGGGCAGGATAAAAACAGAGCTCCCAGGAAGTGAATACTGCCTGGTCCCGTCCCTCCCCATCTGCATCAGCCCACCTTCCCAGGCCTCCCTTCCCTCACCCCCCACCGAAAGCTATAAAGCAGAAATGTCACTAAGAGCATCACCATGGTCTGGCAATGGACAGATATTTATACTGAATAATGCTCATGTCAGGAATGAGTAAAACCAGGTTTAAAATGGAGGTTTTCACAAAATAATGAAGAGGAAATGTCATGCTAGCAGCAGTAACAGCATAAATTGTGCTTATTCACTCATTATCCTTTCCCCTCCCCTTCCCCCATGGAAACATCATTTTTATTTTTCAAATCTACATGCATCCAAGAGAGCATGACTTTCACCATAGTTGCTGCTCTTTCAGATCCAAGGACTAAACACAAGGATGATTTTTTTAAAGATTAAAAAATAATAAATAAAAGCATGGCAATGGGAACACGTTTCCTTCCGGATTTCAATTCCAAGAGGTAAACAGGATTCCCCAAACAAAATTACCTGGAGTTTAACTTTTACTTTCTCTAACTGAACTACAGAGAGCATGACAGCTAAAAAGGTCACCTGCTCAACAGTTAAAAAAAAAAAAAAATCCTCCTCCAGCCGAGGAAGGACAGGAAAAGTGTTTACATTTCAATCGTTCAGATGCCCGTCCTGAAAAGAATCACAAAAGAATACTCAAGAAGATCTTTCTGTGGCAGCTTTCTGAGGAGCTATCAGGGCCAGAGAAGGCAGCAACGTGGGGGTTAATTGTAACTACAGACAATTCAGTGAGGACTAGGTGCGATCCACTTTGGAGGTCTAGATTTCAGGCAAAAAACAAAAAACAAAAACAAAACAAAAAAACAAAACAAAAACAAACAAAACCCCCCAATACCCATAAGGATCCCTGTCCCCTCTACAAAAAAAAAAAAAAAAAAAAAGTCCTGTAAACCTCTGCTGCCTGGCAGCAAGCCTGCATACTCTCTAGCGCCGAGATAAAGACCCAATCTGCTCATCAAACACCTCCAGGCTCCTCCATCTAATAGGAACAAATTGGCAATGACTGCCCAAGCTAGTAACACAGGCCCACTGATTTGTAGATTGATACAGATGCCTAATGATCCCCTTGGGCAGATCAATAGGAACAATCCTCATGCCTGCCTTTCTTCTTTATTGGCCTAGAAGACTAAGGCAAGGAGAGAGCAGGATGTAGAGGCGGCGGCAGTACCACCTGGGGACAGATGGAGAGCAAGGATACAGGTGTTGATGTGTAGGAGGAAAGCCACTCCAGACGAGCACTCAAGAACTTTTTTCCAACTATCTTGATTCATTCTCTGTATTTGGCAGGCAAAGGGTGTAAGAATAGGACACAAGATACTTTTCTATTAATAGTAGCTGTGCACAGCATTCGGTGAGACCCAGCTTAGAGTAAGCACGGCTACCTCCATCTGGGAAAGGGGAAGAGAAACGATGCAAACCCAAGTGCCCCTCTAAGAAGATGAACCAGGTGGACAGAAAATGCCAGAGGTGTGGATGAGAGCGAGTCAGAGAGGGTGAAGATGTGATGTTCCATCTTAGGAAAAACTTAGAACAGACAAATGTGAAGTGCCTATGATCAAAGAGGAGGCAACGATGATCGACATTTTAAAATATCATACAAAGAAGGCAAGTGGATTTATCAGCTGTATTGCTTGAACACGCTTAAAGCACCCTCTGCCCTCACCTAAGTTGGCCAGCTCGTCCTCACACATGGGGCTTTTTCTCCCAACTCTTCACCTTTCTCTTCACCTATCTCTATCTGAGCAGGTTTTCTAGAAGCTGACAGTAGCTCACTCTCACACTGACTCTTCTTCCTCCTTGTGCAGACCAACACCCCCTCCCCACCCCTAGAGTTAGGGCTTGTTTTCCATTTGTATATTATTCTTGCGAATAAAATTATCCAATTAGGAAATCCATTTAAAGTCCTTAACAATAACAGGGAAAAACTAATGGAGTTGCTTTGGATTTTCTTTTTCAATAAATTAATGTTAGTGATGTTCTGTGGATTCTTAAGTGCTCATTTATATCATCAGGGTTATTGCACACATAACAATTAGTCCTAAATTTCTATACTGATTTGTCTATACTATAGGAAGTCCGTCCTCCTGAAGAAGCAGTAGCTGAGACTAATCAAAGGAAAACTTACTAGCAGACAGAATGAATTTGACTTCTAAAACAAATAAATCAACGCAGTCTAAAAATCTTTGTAGTTTGATTTTATATTCTTCTTCTACTTTTAATTATGGGAGAGTTGGGTTTTTTTTAAGCCTCTCCTTTCTTCCCCCACAAATCCTTTTACAACTACTCCGTGCACATTTGCAGGTGTTGCATACAAAATAGCCAAAAGGAAAGGGAAAAAATGTTCAGATTTTACTCCTGCATTCAGACCTGCAACTAGCCGCCTGAGAATTTGCTTTGTTCAGTAATCAGTCTGGTTTGGTTTTGTTATTAAAGGGAGATAACACTGAATGCCAGAGATGAAATTGCATTTTCTTTACCGTCAACGGTTGAAACACTTGCCACCCCACCGATCCCAGTGAAAGATTTTTTTTTTTGTAATAATAAAAATGTTTTTAATCTCGACCTCCCTCTTTTTCTGGTTGAGGGGGGGACCACATGCAAAATACAACTGAAGCTACAGGGAAAAACCTTGGTATCCCAGCCCACTGTGTAACATCACAAATGAGTAATCTCTTTCCTGCATGTTGTATCCTCCTTTTTAAATAAAAGCAAACGGAGAGCGGCGTTACATTTTGACAGTGAAGGGTTTGCACTGATGGACCAAACAATCACGTGCACTGGAGCTGCAGTACTGACCACTTAAAATTCAAATTTCACACTAACGATAAGTGTAATCATGGCAATCAGCATCACCACCACCACCATCACCATCATCACAATAAAAAGATGCATTCTGTTCGCTGGTGACATCAATCAACTGTGTGCTGAAGATCAGAAGCGGCGCTCCCCTCTTGCTCTCTCGCTCTGTCTTGCTGCCCCCCCATCTCACCCACCCCCCCACCCCCTGGCACCCCCACCCCCCTGCTCTGAGAAGTGATCACATTTAATTCATTGCATCATTATGTCATCTCCATACTAATCTCTGCCCTCACACCTCCGCCACTTTGACATGCAAATGAGCTAGAAAAAAGCCACACATTAATATAAAAAAGTCACAGCAATCATGTCTGATTTCCTGCCTTCCAGCCCCACAACACTCCCTCCAATCCCCACCTCTCCCCCCATCTCTCTTTCCAGCACGCTGTGCTGGTGATCACAAGAAACAACAGCAATCTGTTGAAGATCAGACGCTAAGACAGGGAGGTGGGGAGAAGGATACAACACATACACGTGTCAGCAACGCGGCCCAGGCAGTCCTATTTGCATATTCACATGAGTTCCATTCTCAGATTGCTTATGCAGGAAAGAAGTTAGGTAGCTCCCCCACCCACCTACCCTCCCCGAGCCATAAAGAAACAGCTCTGGGGGGTGGGGGGGGAGGAGGGGGGAGAGAGAGAGAGAGAATACATGAATGGAAAGGGAAAGAGAGAGAGAGAATGTGAGGAGAAAGGGGAACGGAGAGAAAGAGACAGAGAGAGGGAAGGAAAGAAAAGAAAAGAAAGGCTGTCCACATCTGCCTTACCTCAGCTAGCTTGCTTTCTGTTGCTCTTAAAAGGAATTCCCTGTGGTTCCTTTAGAATTTTTGAGAACCATCCTTCAGGATTTTTACTTCTCTCTCTCTTTCTCTCTCTCTCCCACTCTCTCTCTCCCTCTCTCCCTGTCTCTCTCTCACTCCCCCTCTCTCTCTATCTTCCTCCTCCTCCTCTTTCTGTGTTGTGACTGGGTTTATAAAAAAAAATAAAAAGACAAGTCCATGTTCAGCTAGCAGTCAAGAAGGCATCATGAAGTCCTGGGCTATAGGGGGAGGGAAGAGAGGAGGGGAGGGTCACAGCTTAATGCTTTACAAAGGAGAACCTGGAGTCTGTTTTTAAAACATCCCTCTCACATACAATGACTAGCCAAGACAAAAATATATGTACTATATATACACATAGAGACATATGAACATTTTCACCAGTAACTCAGATGTCAAAAATGTTAAGACTGTGATGCAAACAATGTAGGAAAATTATGAGTCATTGTGAAAACCCCATTGCGGAATCACTTTGCTGCTGATTGCAGAGGGGACCAGGCAGCTAGGGGCTTTATTTGCTGAATCACATTTGTGGCAATACCTGGGTAATAAGGGACTGGCTTGAGATGGGGTTTCAAGCTGCTGAGATAAATTTCCCAGCTTTGATCAGTTTTCACCAGTACTTTTGTGGTAATAAAAATGTGTGAACATGTCCACAAATTTTCTTGCAACAACTGAGAAGAAAGAAAGAAAGAAAGAAAGAAAGAAAGAAAGAAAGAAAGAAAGAAAGAAGAAAGAAAGAAAAAGGAAGGAAGGAAAAGGAAGAAAGGGAAAGGAAGGAAGGAAGGAAAATTGCAATTAAATATAAATGCAAGCTGATATAACTAATAATAATAGGTCTGTTTAAATATTCCTTATGAAGTGTAAAATTGGTATGAATTAAAAACATAGAATGATTCGTGCAAAATGAAGCTGATTTTCTAGTGGCCTACTGTATAATATTATCCTAATTGACTTTATTAGCTCCGGTGAAATGTTACTGTCCCTCCAAGGAACCTGCCTTCGAAGACGAGTGAGCCGCTGCAGCGCTGATGAACAGCAGCTGATTCAAAGAAATTAAGTGCTAGTCTGTTAAGTGAAAGGAATAAAAACATTTTCAAAATACAACAAATGGTGTGTAGTTCAATTCCATTTCTCAACCTGTTCATTTCAACTAGCAAAGACAAAAAGGCATCCGATATGGTGAGAAACTTTAATAGAAATATAATTCTAACTGGCCAGAGGGATGCTTTTGCAAATTGTTTTGAACATTAATCCTAAACTTAAATGGTATGAACAATGTTTCCCTGTAAAAGGAAAAAAAAGAAGAAGATGCATAGTGAAGTTTTAAGTCCCTTAAAATTTGTGCTTGTGAGCATCCAGGAACTAATAGGGGCATTATAAAAAGGATAATTATAAAAGCAATGTAAAAATATGAATTACAGCACATTTACGTTCAACACACAAGGACCCAAATGTGGGTCATTATCTAGATCACGACATATTACATATGAGAGTACACCATTTTATATGTACAACTGATTGTGCAAGGGAAAGAAGGAAGGAGTTTAAAAGACATTAGTGTTCACACGAATAAAGAACTTGGGGACCAGTTGTTGAGGATGGTTAAGTAAATGCCAAAATAAAAATCGTTTCTTTATTTGAAACATAACTCTTGGCAGACATGCATCAGAGAAATTAATTTCTGTCTCTCGGAGAAACTATGAAAAGAGCAGTGTTATGTATTCATGGCTTGAATTTGAAAAGGAGGGGGAAAATGCAATTTTAAGAATCTGACCCTAATGCACAAATTATAGCTCTCTACCCAAAATTGATTAAAAAAAATCTATGACCAGACTCATCAGTGAGTCCCCAAAATAAAGAGAAAAAGAAAATAACCAAAACATTAGACCAAGGAACGTTATATTTCAATATTATCATATGAATTAAATGTAATCCTTGAAGCGACTAGTCCCTGGGGTCACATATTAGGCCTGCCCCCCCACCCCCACCCCCCCCTTTTTTTTTATTTAATAGAGGTCATCCAGGCTGAAAAGCAAAACCCAAATGAAAAGCATCTTCAGTGTGCTTATAACATGAGCTGCAAGGGGTCAGGCTGCGTCTTGTATGGCCTCATAAAAAATACATAACCAGACAGTCTAATAGTATTTCTTTGCATTCATTTTTGGATGGGGGATGGGGGATGGGGGCTGGGGGCTGGGAAGAAAAAAGAATTGATATTTGTAGCCACGATGAAAAAAAAAATCAAAGAGCACAAAAATACACTTTTAAAAAGAGGAGAGTTAATGTTTTTCTTTTGTGAAGTGCAATTCTAAAATGAGATTAATTTAAAATATATATTGACCTCAATTTTTTAAGACAGTAAAAGGTGTATAAACGTGTGTCTATATTCCCTATTTTTTTTCTGCTAGTCAAGTTAATTGGAAGCTTAGCTACATTAGGCCCCTCTTCCAGTGAATGTCTTCAACACAGTAAATACTTATTTAAATATAGACTTATAAAACACACTTATTTCAGATGATTTCTAAAAATAAAACAACAATGAGGAAAAAAAAATACCTTGCTAGGGCTTTCTGCTTTACCTCAATCCAGAAAATGTAAGCAGACATACCAGGAGAGAAGAAGGAGGGGGGGTTAGAGGAAGAGAAAAATGGGAGGAGAGAAGGAGAGAAAAAAAGGTGAATAACAACTGAACAACAAAAACAGCTCTCAATGCTGGAAAGATGAGAGAAGCTCTAAATGTATGCTTTCCCCTCCCCCTCACTTCTTTCCTCCCAAATATAGCCCAGAGATGAGTGACCCTGCTGGGGAAGATGGAGGCAGAGAGGTGACCCTGTGCTAACCAGCCTGTTAGAACTAATAAGGTGTTCTCCTAAGGCACTCCACTGACATTAGGGCAGCGTGGAGATCACTCTCCTTGTTATTGCCCATCCTCAGCTTGAAATTTACTACTCCTTTGCATTATTAAAGAGACAGCTCACATCCAATATGGGACAGAGAAGATTTGGTGAAGATAAATAACTCTGCATTATTTTTATTTAAATGTTATGTTTGTACTCAGTAGTCCAGATATTAAAAATCTACGATTTTACAACATAGCCATGTGAATAATCTGCCATTGGTGACTCCCACTGAGATAGTGAAGTGGCAAGAAAAGAAGTCTGGTTTTATATTTTTATATTCTCCTCCTTCCCCACTCCAACTGTGGTGGGGGGGGAGGGGTGCATAGAATAGGAAGAGCTATTCAAAGGTGCCTAATTTTGGTAATATCTTCCGCATGGCCTTGTGATCCACCACGGGCAATCAGCTATGAAGTTTTCATAAATAGGACTTAGTCTGTAACCAAATATCCCACTTAGAACTTCATGGCTCTTAATCATGACAAAGGGGTAAACATTTAGGGTTTTACATAATATGTTTTAAGGATGTGCTTATGTTCCTATAATAACTTAGTTTGCTTGAAAAGCGAGATGTTATCAAGACTTAAAGGTATGTGGAAGTCAGGAGATGCCATCTTCCATCTAGTCTAGAAACCCCCACATGAATGGCACAGATGGTTGGCTCATGATATAACCCAAGAGCATAAGTGTTTAATTAGGATTTTAGGCAAAAATATTATAACACAAATGGCTTTCTTCCAAGGTATCACTATGCCAAGGCGAAAAAATTTATTTGTCCAAATAATGATCATCCTAATAATTGATCATAGAGAATTAAACAATGGGCAAATGGACACAAGGACGATTTTATTAATTTTGACCTTGGTTGTTTTAAATTGTGGTGTTAAGAAATACAGTCTTTATTGCATAAAGGTTTAAAAGTAGTCAGAATATTTCTCCAAGGGGCGCCTGGGCGGCTCAGCCATTACACATCTGCCTTCGGCTCAGGTCATGATCCCAGGATCTTGGGATCGAGCTCCGCATCGGGCTCCCTGCTCAGCGGGAAGCCTGCTTCTCCCTCTCCCATTCCCCCTGCTTGTGTTCCTTCTCTCGCTGTCTCTCTCTGTCAAAGAAAGAAAAGAAAAGAAAAGAAAAGAAAAGAAAAGAAAAGAAAAGAAAAGAAAAGAAAAGAAAAGAAAAGAAAAAAGAAAGAAAGAAGGAAGGAAAGACTTCTCCAAATCCACCTGAGAGGTATTTCTTTGGGAATGTGCACAGGTGCAGCATGACTCCATCAAGATTGAATGCAGGCAGCAGTGATAAGAAGAAAGAAATACTGGACAACATAGTAATTGTTGATTACTTAGTTAAGACCTTATTTTCCTCATAATCCTAAAAGTTTGCTTAAAAAAATATGAACATCTGAGTGCAGAGAACCAGTGTATATTCCCATTTCATAAAGACACATATTTTGACCAGAATAAATTTGTAACTGCTTTCTGATTTTTTGTATCCTCTCACTTCATCTTCAGTAAAGACTAGCCACTAAAAATACTACCTTACAAACAGGAAACCTACCACTCCTCTTGGCAGTCATAGATTGGTTTAAAATAATCTCCAACAGGATGACAGCATGGCCTTGAGTTGGGTGATAATGTAATCTGATAAATTTAACAATGGAGAGGAAGGACTACTAATCAATAAATATATGCTGAATGAACAGTCGACAATCAGTTGAAGACACCCAAGGATGCTTTCATTATAATCTGTAGGAAAAACAATCGTGATCAAAGCAACTCTACAAATGGACACTTATCTCTTGAATGGAATTCTATTGAACTGACCAACAGAGATCATATGCTACAATAGACCCTTCTTAATCTTCAGTCTGAATTTGGAGCAATGACCTAAACAAATTATTCCACAATGTTTTGGGGAGAATCTGTTTATGTTGAAATTCTACTAGAGTACTCCCCAATTTCTTTGTCATTTTGTAAACTCAATCAATGACTTGCGGCCATAAGTGGTTCATTAGTTCAGGTTCAATACCCTTTGTTACAAAGTGATTTGCATGGCACAGGTATTTGCTGTGATTGAACACAAATACACAAATAATTACCATCAGACTACTGGCATACCGTAAGGGAAGGCCTATTAAGAATCAACATCTTCAAAAGAGAGGTCTAAGTAATAATTAGACAGGCTTCTTTGGCTACAAAACAGCTTTAGAACACAATACATGTTTTGGAGTGAATTAATTGGTGAGCCACCAATTAAAAAACAGAATCAGGTCTACTTCCCGTGCTTTGTGCAGGACCCAGTACCATTATTTATTCACATGCATTCAGGTAGCAAGATGCTAAACGGTTCAATCAAAACACATGAATGGGACCCTGAGAGTTAGGAGTCCTATGTTCTAGGCCTGGCACAGCCATTAGGCTACTGTGTGAACTTGGGACTATCACTTCACTTCTCTTGGTTCCCCTTTCTTCATATACAAAATGAGCAAACCATGGGGTTCTGGTCAATAAGATCTGTTTACATTCCTTCAGAAGATGTATAATAATGAAATTCCCTTTCCTTTTAAGTTAGAGTTTGAGAGCCTCCAAGTATATGTAGAGTGAGCATAAGATCAGTGGTGATGAGTACACTCCAGACCCAGACCCACAGTAGGCTACCACGGGTCCTCCAACATCACAGAGCTTTAAGTTATCTTGTTCACAGTCCTGTGGAGTTCAATGCATAATCATCATAGGCCTTTGCTTAATACCAAAAGCCAAAAAGGGGGAAGAGATGTTGAAATGAAGCTCATGAGGTGATTAAAATAGTATTAATTACGCCAAATTGCCTCAAGAAGTTCACAGGATATATTTACCTGACAAAAATTCTTCTATAGAATAGCAAATATGTCTAGTACTTGAAAAATGTTCAAATAAAATATATGAATATATGTATACATACAATGATATCCCATTTGGCTTTTAATTGGGACTTTTCAGTCACTATGATTTCTTTAGAGATGGGAAACTCCAAATCTCCCTGATTTCATCATTTAAAGCACAAATACAAAATTATACAAAATTAACTTACATAGTATAAAATCTAAGAATTTCAATAGTCAGATTATGAAAGCAAATTTTACCTCTTTTATACTTTTCATTTCCAAAACTACATATGAAAACGTCATTTTTCCCTTTTTATGACAAATCACTTTTTCCTTTCATAATTTCTTCTGTGTAAATTTAAAAAGTATTTACCACTCATTAAGTGAAAAAAAGGCAATATTTGTTTATATTTACCATCATTAATGATGGTTTTAAAATAAAATTTATAATATAATCCTTAATAATGTACTAATCTAAGATGAAATAGTTTTCACTTAAAATTATCTCTTCATAATATACCACACAAAAATGATGAACTGATTTTTAAAATTCCTAAGAGGGTTGACAAGATTATAAATTACTGTGAAAATGGTCTATGGGTCAAAAGAGGTTGGGAAATGCTGATCTCTGAGGTCTATTTCAGCTCTAAAATTCTATATTTTAAATGAGACCCCTCTGACTTTTCTCTAAATTAGTGGAAAGTAAACTTGCAAAGACTGCCAAATCCCCCATCACTCCACTAGATTCTTCCAAATTCACATGAATGTAATATACAAGTCTAAAAACTTAGACAAATGAAAATCTGGAAACAGGAAAAATACATAAGTGCATTTTAAATGTGAACTTATCCACTGTATCTTATCTTTCCACATTATTTGCTGGGTTGCTAATTTACTTTATTCAGTGTGCCATTTGATCTTAAAAACTTGTAAGACAATAGCCTGCATATACTGGTGTACCCTGGCAATGAACTGGATTTAAAAAGTTCCTAGATTTCTAAATGAAATTTTCAGCAACATCATTCAAGTCACTGAGAACATTCTTTTAAAGAAAAAAGCCAGTGAAAGGAGCAAGAAAAGAAACAAGATCGTAAGGCGTCCTCAATCTTTGAACTCGTGGATCAGAAGAGGAGAGGTGAGGCTGCTGCCGACGAAGAGGGGACACTCAGGGACACTTACAGGAGAGAGTTTGGATCTTAAACAAAATTACATCATCTGTGAAAAACTTAGGTTTCAGAAAGAGCTGGATTACAGTTGGTCCTAGGCTTTTAGTGTTATGTAACAGAGTATACCAATATTTTTCTGTCAAGAGCCAGAGAGTAAATATTTTAGGTTTTGCAAGCCACACAGTCTCATCACAACTATTCAACTGTCACTGTAGTAGAAAATCAGCCATAGACAATACTAAACCAGTGAGCATGGCTGTGTTCCAATAAAACTTTATTTATAAACAAGGTAGGTGGGCCAGACTCAGCCTGCAGTTTGCTGAGATGTGGTCTATAATACCTTTTAAGTGATGCAATTGAAGGATGGAATAATGGGTGGAGATGTCCAATAGAAGAGAAAGAATTAGAGAATCTTAATGATTGCAAATACATAAGATTTTAAACCCTTTTGATTAGCATTTGAAATCTCTATCTGGAGTAATAACAACCTATATATGCATAAGACTCACCCTTTCAAAGTACAGTAAATCTGTCAGAACTAACCCCCTGATGAAGCAGATCAATTCGTATTAGTTCCACTTTACAGATAAGGAAATTGAGGCTGAGAGACCCAGATTTCTCAAAGATTTCTGAGTCAGTAAATGGCAGAGCTGGCACTGGCCTTTGGGTTTTCAGATACTTCTGAGTGCTCCTTCAAATGAAATTACTGTTTAAAATACATACACACACACCCACCCACCCACACACACACACCCACACACACCCACGCCATCCCCACACACAGAGTTTGTTCTCAAGACAAATTAATGCCATAGAGTAAAAATTTACTACCAGAATCAGGGTGTTTATGAGAAGCTTAGAAAATAACTAAAATAAGCAATAAAATAAGCTAAGTATAAAGTATCAATTGACAAATTTAGTCGGGTTCAGCTATCGAAGTTTCTTGTGCTGAACTAAATAATGTGCAATGTTATCTCAATTCTAAAATGCTTTGGGAATCACTATTTTTTGTAACAAATACTTGACGGCTTTCTTTTGAAAAATCAACTCTGCATATGGTCAGGGTAGCAGAAACATCTACTGCACAATGAAACTTCCTTCCATTTCAATTCTCTTTATCCCTGTCCCCCATTGCATTCATTCAAGTAACATACTCATGTGCTACACTGAAGTTTTACAAAGTTGAAAAGTCCAAAATACAAAATTATCATCCACGTCTACCATAATAGTCATGTAGAATTCTTTACACTATAAAGACAAACTTTCTTTTTTGCAATGATTATTGAGAGCCATTTTCACAGAGTAAGACAGAGATTCCTAAGTTACCTCGTAAACTGAGCTTTTGATTTGGCGTCATGATAGTGTGGCAGATTAACTTGTTTCTTTAATAGCATCCAATGAGAGGGTATTAAAGAGGGCACGTTCTGCACGGAGCACTGGGTGTTACACGCAAACAATGAATCATGGAACACTACATCAAAAACAAATGATGTACTGTATGGTAACTAACATAATAAAAATAAAATTAAAAAAAATATATCCAATGAGAAAAAAGTAAAGGCCGATTTAATATATAATGATAGGTTCTTGTCGAAGACTTCATAGGACATTGGAGAAGCAAAAGTTCTGTGGGAAGTGAAATGGAGGAAAACGGTGGGAAATTGGAATCCTCACGTATGGCACATACTAAAATCCCAAAGAACCTCTTCCATAACAGTTCCACTGTAATATTTCCACTTAAAATTAAAAATGAGACCCCCCCATATTTATACATACGAACTTGCAAAAATTCATGTTCAAGGAGTGTAGAAAATAATAGTGAAGAATTTTTCATTAAAGCACATTTTTAAACTTCAATATTGTATTTTGAGTAGCACTATCAAATTGAATGGGTCATCAAAATGATGGATCAGTGATTTAAAATGAACTCAGTGTATAAAAGGGAAAATAACCACGACACTGAAAATTATTAAAACAATAATCCCATCAGGCTCAAAATCCAAAGAATCAACTTAATAAGTAAAGTATCATATACGAAAATACATTTTTTCTTTGACTAAATCCACCATCAGTGCTTTAGTTTCAGCAAAACATCACATAGAACATTAAATTAATGTTGTTAATTTAAACTTTAAAGGTTTTTATAGGAACTTTATATAGTAATCTGTAAATTAGTTTAGGCTTACAGCTGTATAAAAGCTATATGCATAGGAAATTAATGCCTAATTTAATGTTTGTCCAAATTTAAATAATATATCATATAAAATGGCTAAAAATAATTTCCATCAATGCCAGGAGTCCAAAAGAATACACCAGTTTAACAAGAACCAGATGTGGTTCTTTAAGAGAAGAGTTGGGCGTGCACAGACCTTTCCTATCGGGCAGCCTTTTCTTCTTGGACAAGGTCTGGAACGGAAGGAGAACCTATAAGAGCTCCTGGAGGCTGACTAATTAAAAGTCATCCGTAGCATGATTCCTCAGCTGTCCAGCTACACGTGTGACCAGCAGCCACCCTTGTATCCTTCTGCGCCCAAGAATCCCATTTGCCTATTTTATACGTTTCTGCATATCTAATGATAACAGAGTTACTATTTTATGAGATTTTCTTACCATGACTACCTTTTGCAAATATCTCAAAATATACTCCCTATGCCTAATTAATTTATACTTATAATAAGGTTTTTTTTAAAATAAGGTGCAATTAGAAACTGCTCTATAACTTAAGAGAAAACGCAGCTCAAAGCAATTCAGTTCAATATATACCAGCACTTACTAGGTAAAAGACATTTACAAAGCATTAAGGATAGAGAGCTAAATTAGGTTAACGGTCTCTACACCAAAACACAGAAGCAGGCCACATTTCATTCAAAATCCAGTGCCTGTTAGGTTATTTCAAGCCACCAAGAGAAGAGAAAAAAAAGTTTTAAAAAATTTGGTGGTAGTGTTGTCCATAAAAATACAACAGGTTATTTTTTTAATCGTAATGACAAGAGTGATTATTAAGAGTTCATGAGCATCGTCCTAAGCAAGCTGCATGTATTATCTCATTTAATCCTGAGAACACTTCATAAGGCAAGTGTAACTATTACCTCCATTTTTTAAACCTGCTCTCTTTTTTTTTTTAAGATTTTATTTATTTATTTGAGAGAGAGAGGGGGAGAGCACAGAGGGAAAGTGAGAGGGAGAAGCCGACTCTCCACTGAGCAGAGAGCCCAACGTGGGACTCGATCCCAGGACCCTGAGATCATGACCTTACCTGAAGGCAGATGCTTAACCAACTGAGCCACCCAGGTGCCCCAATTACCTCCATCTTTAAAAGAAGAACCTACAGCATTTTTAGCTTGTAAACACACCAAATAAAATTAGGTGGAAAGACAAAATTGCCACTGTTTAGGTCAAAAATAACTGAGTACTGACAACTATCGATAAATGTAGTAGTTGATACGCAGTAAAAAAAAAAAAAAAAAAAAATTTCCAAGAAGTTTCCATCTAAATACCATCCCTTGCAGTGTAGAACAACCAGATCTCAATTTACCCATTTCCAGGTCACCAGTTAGTTCATCCACCAACGTAACATAGTACAGGTGGGTACTTAATAGAGAGTCATCCTCTACTTAGAATTCTCAGGTAGAGCGTGAAGATGACTTGATATCTTAATTAAGAAGTTTGCAAAAATCTAAATATCTTCACTCTTTCTCAGTGCAGGAGAATGCCCCTGCTTCTCACAGCTCCCTCTCTGGTCTGATCAAGTCTTTGGTTTTGTACTCTGCACCAAAGTTGTACATGTTAGATTTTTAATTGCAGAAAAATACAATATGATGTCTATAAGTATTACAAAGATGGCAAAAAAGCATGAATGATACCATACTTTCATGTCAGGCATGGGCCTCCTTCTCTTATCTCCTTGCCTAATATACACTATCATATCTTTTGTAAATATAAAATTACTTGCTAAGAATTCATGTAAGCACAACATAAACAATATAAATATTTTTTTAAATGTACACAGGCAACCTAGAAATCGCCATCTGTAACTAAGACCCCTTTATTGCCTTGATCAATTTTCAACTCCTTAAAATAAATTATTCTCAGAAAAGTTCACTTAAAAATTCTCCAGAATTTGGCTGGACCACATTTAAACCATCCCAGGCAAGTGAAAAACCATGGTTATGGTTTCAAGACTTCCAGAAAAAGAAGTTCCTATCAACCATTCATACGTTGGTGTGATTTTAACTATTACTGAACTACTCCTTATATTTAGCCTAAATCCTTAATGTTATACATCATCTTAATTTCCTGTCATTTCTTTTCTTAGTGGACAAGAACTGCAATTAAATTACATGAGATTGAGGTAGACCCTGGCTTCTAAAAAATATCTGATGAGAAGCTGTTTAGTGCATCTAGAATTTCCTTAACCTAATATGTAAACAACTGTTTAAATAGTGGATGCTATAAATGCTATCAAAACAATGTACAAAACTCAACGTACTGAGTCATAATCACCTACTACAGTCATTGACCAAAATCTCAACAGAGAAACTCTACCTAAGCATTTCGCAGGAAAGCCAGCAAGAGCTAGTCTCCTCATTTCAGCAAGTTCCACACATACCCAGATCTCAGGCCTGGTTGAGCTTATGTTCAAAAAGCAAGTTCTGCCCTACTCCAGCCCTATAGTAGATGGTATCACAGACTAGTGTTACAAGAGCAGTGGCCTCAAATTGTTAAATTCAAGAAATCACACACAGATTCTTCACCCAAGTGAACCCACAAAGCCCCAGGACAATAGTGGAAATACACTGATTCTGGCCTGAAAAGTTAATTCACCCCTTCACTGCTGTCCTGCTAGGTAGTTTTCTTGCTTCTCCTAACATTCTATTGATTTTCACTGATTTAACTTGCTTAATTCTAAGATGTATTTTGAAATGGACACTTCATTGGTTTCATTTTCATTGTTTTCAACAGAGCCTACTTAAAATGTGGCACAGAATTAAATTACTTAAAGACCAACTATAGTTAATCAGACCTTCGCTTCTAAAACTGAAAGCTCCTATTGAACACGCTTGAAAACAAAGTCAGTGCCTCATTTTCCTGGATCATAATTCATGTAGCACAGTGACTTATTAAATATTAAACATTTTTTGATAAAACATCAATATTCTTTGTTTTACATCAAAACTTGTGTGCCTGTAAAATGTCACCACATCTTCCCCCTGTTGTCTTTCTTTGCATTTTGATATTGACAAAATGAAACTGGGATCGTAACATTTTTGTCACACTGCACAGTGACTGCTACCAAAATTATGTAACCCGTTCTAAAGCCCGTTTCCTGCAAGTACCACCATCTAATTTGTCAAGTCCCCTAAAGGAACCAAGGCATGTGGGAAACAGATGGAGAAAAGCACAGTGGAGTAGGAATGGAAAAGAGATTTCACTTGAAGAGAAGTCGAATAAGAAGGAAATGTGGATAGAAACTGGAGTCAAATATCCAGATTGGTGCACAGCTTCAAGGGACAGGAGGACAAAAACCAGAAAATGAATGGAAAAGACCCAGAGGCAGGATATAGAAGGGGGAAAATCCCCAGAGACACAAGGTATAATGGTCACTTATTATGGCCACTCAATTTTATAACAAATCAAAAAAAGGATTTTTATCTTGGTGTGCGGAATGTTCAGTATTTGGGTTCTCTAGCTGAGGGCATCTTAACCTGGATGCTTAAACCTCAAAAGTATCATTGATGGGCGTCACGGAGTACAAGAATGCTCTGAAATACTGCATAAAACTTGAGGGGGGTGTGCATGTGAGAGAGAGAGACAGAGAAAGGCAGAGACAGGATATGCAGATGTGAGAGTAAGAGTATATGTGTGTACACGTGCATATGGACATAGCTTTCATCAGATTCTCAAAGGAATCCACGACCCTAAATGAGTTAAGAATCACTGCCCTAGAGGCTAAAGGCACTGTATACCCATCTCCCTTTGGTACAGCGGGGGGAAACACTGTGACTGCCTTGAGTGATTTCCCCTGCAGCTTCCCTTATGGGTCACGGGACTTGTTTGAATTACAGGTCACCAACTGCGAGGAAGGTGCTCATGGTCACATTCACTACGATGGAAACTTCCCCACAACTACCCACATTGGAACACAACATGCAAACAGATACATTCAGGTGCATTGTAATAAATAATGTACTCCACAGGGCTGGGGAAGGGCATTGTATGGCCAAGAAAAAGCCACCTCGCACTTACAAAAGGAAGGATGCTAGCAGAGAAGAAAGAATGAATGCCATCCTCAGTGAGCAGGGTAATACTGAAAACACTGGATGTGAGTTCTGTCTTTTATAATGCTGCAGAATAATCCCAGTATTTCTGTCACTATCAGCTAACCAAAAGACATGAGGGATGAACGATGAGTATACACCACTCACACTAAAGTCGGGAAATTCCTGTGATTGACTGACACGCCATCATCTTTCTCTGGAAGTATTTATATTGGACCAGGCATGGCAGATACGATATTGCTTAATCTGTGTTGTAGTTGCTGTTGCTTCTGTATCTTCCCTGACCACAAATAAAACTTAGCTCATTGAATCTGTAAGCTAAACAAACATCCATCATCAATAATTAACACCTACACACACACACACACACAACTACATACACAGAGAAAACGTATTCATAGGTTCGGAAAGCCTCCTGTAAATACAAGAAATAGTACATTTCTACCAAACCAACTTTGCTATAGTTTTCAGTTTAAGGATGAGCTCTCAAATAATCTCGTTCTCTTGTTTTATTCTGTTAAAAGCACTGGAGCTCTCTTAAGAAACTCCCTTTGTGTTCTCTTACAGGATACCATCTAAAAAAACCCCACTGAACAGTAGGAAATGTTTATGTCAGGGGTACAGATCCTTCAGCTGTTTTGCATGCCAAACTAAACTAGTTTTCAACACCACTGGAGCCCTCTCAGAAGTGTGTGCACATATTAAATGTCTAGACCTTTCAAGATGTTTGAACAAGAGATTAAGCCTTGTATTTCCCAGTCTCACCAATTTGAAATATTCATGTGGAGATAGAGTGGGTATGAGACGTCCAGGAGTTATCATCAGGAAATATCTAATGACATCATGAAAACTCTGCTAACCTACAAGTAATTCCTACCAAGATTTACAAACAAGGAGGAATGAAGCTTTACCAGTGGAGAAATACAGATGAAAACCAGCAGGCTTCTGGCCAGCAAAATGAAGTGCACATGAAAATATTATTATAGGCTCCAAAAAGTTGTGATTCTGATTTTCTACATTGGATTTTTACTTGATCAGAAACCCATCAAGCTAAATTTTGGATACAGGTTGATCAAACCAAAACACAAAAGGCAGAGAGAGTCTAACAATCTATTTTCATCAGAACAGAAATTTTGCCCAGGATCTGCTTTCATTTAATTCTGATAGTAATTTTTAAACTTTTACTCATTGTTTCTATGTCATGTAATAGCTTTGTGGAACCTAGTAATTGCTAAGAAACAGTATCTTTTTGTAAAGTTTTGTGAATATTCAGACATTAATCACTTCTCTATACAGGCAATATTGGGTACCGTCCTCTAAATTTCATTTTTAAAAATTTTTTAAAATATTTTTAGAGAGAGGGAATGGGGAGAGCAGAGGGAGGGGGAGGGAGGGAGGGAGAAGGTGGGGGCGGAAAGAGAGAGAGAGAATCTCAAGCAGGTTCCACACCCAGCATGGAGCCCGATGTGGGGTTCAATCTCACAACCCTGAGATCATGACCTGAGCTGAAATCAAGAGTTGGACACCCAGCCCACTGAGCCACCCAGGCACCCCTGAAATTTCATTTTTTAAATAACTTTGGTTTCAAAATATATTTCAAATGAGTTTGGATCTCTTTCTTTCATTTTTGTCATCACCAGGATTTATTTACCTATTCATTTATAAAGCTTCATAACTAGCCTGAGAAATGCTTAATATTGACTTCAGCAGACACCATTTTTATTTATTAGCAGGATCCAAAACAACTTTCTCATATTTACTTCTGGAAACTTCAAACAGTTCCTTCCTTTTTTTATTTCTCTGTGCCTTCAATTGTTTCCTACTCTTGAAGGGGAAAAAAAGAAAAACCCTACTTTTCCACTTTAAGAATTTAAACAGAAAGATTTCAGTGATTTAAAATCAACTCACTGATGCAATACAAAAACTATAAATGTCATATATAGTGTTCACAAGTTGAACAACCCAGGAAAACATGACAGGATTATTCCAAAGTTGTTATTGGAAAAAAGAGCGGCTTGATTTTGTTCTGCCATCATCATCCTCAGAGAGCTATGTAACAGAGTGACTTTTTTTTAACAGCAAGCAGTAGCATTCACGCTCAGGAATAAACCATCTTCGGATAGGAAACACTCTCATATGCCACTTTACATGTGGAAAATGAGCCAAATTGCAAGATAAAAACAACAAAAAGAAAATGCTAAACTGTTTTTCATGTACAAACATAGAAATCAGGAGGTGGGAGAAGGAGACAAGAAATGAGAAGAGCATCAAATAGAAAAAGAAGTGAGTGATTCAAAGAAAAGTAGTCAAGTTTCTGTAGTTAAGAGGCTAAAGACTCCCTTGAAAAAATAGATTATTCATTATAAAGTTGCTTGTATCACTGCGAAGTAAATTCCTTTTGCCTCTAAACCTTTAACCAAGTGGGTTGCTAAAGCGTATCTTATGTAAGTGGTTTGGGGAAAATGAAGGTAAGGGCTGACTTCCCTAACTAGGTTGCTATGGAATGCAGAGACTTCCAGGAGGGAAAAAAAAGCTTGATAGAGTACGGTTTTTGTGGGGACGTGGAAGTCACTGGAATCAAGTACTTAGAGCCAGGAGGGGCCACAGAAACACAGTCCCCAGAAATTAATTGCATTTTTGGTGAGATCTTCAGGATTCCTATAGGATGTTATCTAACCATCAACTTAAATCTCAAAGGACAAATTCATGTCAACTGACATCTGGGGAACCCTGACAGTCCTTGTGTGGCTAAACTTCTCCTCTCATAGGCTTCTCTGAATCAACAACTTCTTCACTAAGGCAAAGAAACCCCACTTGACCTAATTTCAGGAGTTCAATTTTGAGTTGCATACTCTGCTTCTGTCACACATGTGAATTTCTTTCTTCTTCTAGATTTTTAGCTTTAATTTCCTAATTGACATTGTGGAAAAGAAAAGAGAAAAGCCTGGTTTGTATTCCCTTTTGGTGATGGAAATGACTCATGAGGATGTCCATGAACTGAGAAATCCGTTTTTGAGATCTTGGCTTGTAACCTACTACTTAAGGGAAGCTCTGGTTGTCCCCAAGCCTCACCTGCTGCCCAGGCAGCTCCCAGGTTATGAAATCAAGGCAGTGAGGGGTGACATCTGAGGGCCAGCTTTGTACCCCAGGTATATGCCCATTCCTACCCCAGCACCACAAAACCCAGTATTTCTTCTTACTCTTAAGACAGAATTAGATCATGGCGTTTAACTGAAAATGAGAAATAAATTTAGTGTGCTTTCTGTCCCATGTATCCCTAGTACTTCTTGTTTATAATAATACAGAGATAATGATCACTGTGTGTGCAAAATTGGTTTTCCAACAAATTCTGTTGCCCTTAAAATAAGTTTCCCAAGATAAAAAAAAGAAGGAAAACAACCAAAGCAGGAAAGAAGTAATAGAGAAAAGGAAAAAAAAAAAAAAAAAAACAACCCAGAACAGTAAAGGTCCATTGAAATATAACATGCATTACCTGGCTAGAAATGTTGCCACACGAACTAAGAAAGTTTGATGTGTTTGAACTGTATTGTGACTCCCCTCTGGAAGAAAACATAGAGGAAAGACATAGTTGTCTGCTTGGGCTTCTCTCCAAGGAGGTCTCTCGGAAGCTCAGAATGTCAGACACCGCGAAGTAGGAAATGGGAGGGCGGGTATGGGAAACAATCTTAAGAATGGCCCAATGGGTCAGCTGCATTTGCACAAGTCCTGCAGGGCAAAGAAGGTCTGCAAAAGATACCAGACTTGCATGTGGCTGCTGGAAGATTCTGGTCTAAAAATGGAACAATTAGGGTCACAAAGGAAGGCTTGGATACATATCAAGCTTGACGACAGTAAGACAAACTGTCTTGCACTTACATAGCCAGCCTACAGGAAGCTAGCAGGAAGACAAGAAAATGTGTGTGTAAATAGGCAGGGAGAAAAGGTGACCAGTGGCCACTTGGTTCCTAAAAAGCATCTTTGGGGCTCTGTCTGTGGCTTTTACTTATCTATTTATCCATCTATCTACCTACCGACCGACTTGAAGAGAATCCTAAGGGACGGCCACGACTTCCATCCGTCTTCACCTGGCTTGTAGCAGAGGTGAACTGCAAGGCAAACCAGTTAAGATATAAAGTCATATTCACAATTTTTTATTTCTTTTAGACCCATCCTAATTTATTTTAGACTGTACAATTCTATTTTATAGTAACAAATAAATGACTTACATGTAAATCCCAGCAATTACTGAATGAATATTTGCTGTTTTTGGAAAGCAATATGTAGACTCTAGTGGTCTTTTCCCTTACCAAAATGCATTAAGGAAGAAAAGAAATAGTATTGGAAAACAGGAAAATTTTGGGAACAGTGAAGACACAGCAACCCACGGTGTCAGCTTCAAGGGACATCTTTTTACCTCTTCTCCCCTAAATCTGCCTGATCATACAGACAAAGAATGTCTGCCAAACAGATGATGCTCTTAAATGGGGTCCATGGACTTGAGGAGGGACAATCCACCTCCAACACTGTTCTATTTGTGTGCATGTGCATCTTTCTGGATTCCCAAAGAGGTGAGTGTCCCCAGCACATGTTTAGAACCACATTCGCCAGTCACAAAGCATGATATATTGTGTAATTCCATTTATAGGAAATGTCCAAAACAGGCAAATCCATAAAGACAAAAAGTAGAATAGTGGTAACCTAAAAATGGGGATAAGGTATAGGGAGTTGGGAAGAAATGGGAATGATTACATGGGTATGGGATTTATTTTGGGGATGATAAAAATATTCTAAAACTAATTGTGATCATGACTGCAAAACTCTGAATATGCTGGAAATCACTGAATTACGCACTTTAAGCGGTGAGTGGTATAATACGCAAATTCTATCTCATTAAAGCTGTTGACTAAAAAAAAAAAAAAAAAAAAAAAAAAGACACACTGACCCACCAGAAATGTACAGTTAGACCTTCCAGTAAAAGAGCAACACTTGGAGGGTGTGCTCATCAAACTCTGAAGCAATGGAGAAAATGCCAAGGAGAGTAAATAAATATAAGGGCTCCCTTATTTACCAATACAAACCTCAGAAAGAAGGAGACTTTTCTGGGTCTTCAGTGAGTTTGGCTCAAATTTATTTTTTTTCTATAGCAACTGGACTAAATACTGCACTAATTGAATTCTCCCTGGGTCAAGTGCCTATAACTTAGTGAAGACGTTGAAAACGAACATGGCAACAAAGGAAACTCTGTGCCAGGTGGGTCAATGAGCAGCTTCACTGGACAAATGGGACCAGCTCCTCTGATCCTTCTGCTTCTGGCTATCAAAGCTCTCATCAGTGAAAGCCAATGAGTTTTCAACATCCTAAGTCAGTAAGGAGGTTGTAGTATTTGCAGGGATAATTTTAAATACAGAAATATTTAGCAACATTTTCTGGTATGCAACATTTTCTGGTATGCAACACTGTGCTTCTCCAGGCAGAAATAGTATGTTATAGGGCAGAATGTCATTTTTATTAAGGCTAGGGTATTGGTTACAAGTTGTGCGATATCCTCCATACCATACGTTTCCCCATGTGGACAAAATTTATTTGGAGTGTGTCCTCCGAAATAAATTTAAATACCAGTAAATTGATGGTGATTCAAAAAAAAAAAATAACTACTTATAAATGTGTCTTTTTAACTAAGCATTACTGACAGAAACATTAAAATCAAGGGGTATAATTTTCTAGAAGTAGCCACAAGGAGAGGGATTTTAGCACAAACACAATGAAACTCCTAGTTCAAGATTCACTTTCTAGCCCAGTGAAGATACCGGGGAGGGAGAAGAAGGAGAGCAGGACATTTAAAAGCCAGCAATCTGACACAAAGTTGAATGAATGTTCCCACCTTCTTTAAAGGAGAGAGGCAGGACAATAGGCAGTTTTCTCACAGAAATTTTCATTTTTTAATCATGTGCAGCAGAGCCCCACCAGTGTGATTAACATTCACCCATCTGCCTGAACACAAAAGTCCTCAACTTTCCACATTTAAGTTCTACGGATAGTTTTAATGTATTACCAATTAAACAGGTTTTCCCTTCCACTGTGGTTTTTGGACTTAGAAAAAAATCTGATTCACTTTTACTGTTGTTAGAGAAGATGAGAAGGAAGAGAGAACCTGAATTATTACTACTTTATCAGACCAAAGTTAAATGTCACCAAGTTACAACTCTATAGAACTGACACCCTTGGTAGCCATGCGACCAAAGGAAGCCAAGATTGACAAGGTGCAGATTCAAATGCATTTTCTCCATACCAGCCACACAGAAAGAAGGGGTATAATCCAGACACATGTAAACCATACATACACAGCCATCTTGCTGGTTGAGTAAGGATATGTGGTAATTTATCCTGAAATATTTCCTTCTAAATGAAAAAAAAAAAAAAAAAGCAACCCGGTTTTACTGTCCCAGGGAGGGTATGACAGCAACAATTTACAATTTCCTCCCATCTCATTCTTGTTCATCTTCCCTCCCTCTGCCCCCTCGCTGCGTCTGCCTTTCCACTCACATCCATTCTCCATTTCCTGATAACTTCGCATCACGTTAGTTCATGCCTAATATAAAATGGTGGTATGTGGAGGAATTTAAAAACAAAAACAAAAACAAAAGGTAAGAAAAAGGAAAAGAGTATGACTGGGAGGAAGATCGGAGAAAGAGGAAGATTGAGAGAGACAGAGAGAATGTCAAAACCCAAGTCTGGCATTTGCCTATTTAAATTCCATCCTGCAGCCCTGGCCAAGCTGAGCGATAGATGGGCTGCGTTATGAATTTCTGATCAGACAACTGATAGGTTATGAGAGAGGACATAATCCCATTGAGAAAGCCTTTTCTTCCAAGCAGGGGCAAGTAATAGCCTAGCCTTGAGAGACGGCTCCTTGCTCTGCCCTTTATGTGCATGTGTGTGTGCGTATACATATATAAATTTTTGCTTTCCTTAAAAAAAGTCACAATAAGCATTTTATGATGATAAATGTGTAGCAGTAATTGACGACTGCTTGCATCTGAAACAGGGACGTGCCTTGGCAAATCAGATACCCTCCCTCACCAAATAAACTGTGTGGCTTTTTTAAAACCACACTAGAATTCTCTCCTTTGCCCATCTTATTCTGGTACCCACACTGATGACCTAAAAGAAAAGTGAAAAGATTGAAAACACACAACAACACTGGTATCTGGGGTACATTCTACGATTTGCTTCCCTTTCAGTATTTTGTGTTTACCTCAAAAAAGAAATACCATGTACCTACAACGGACAGTATCATTCATGTACAATATTCAAAGGAGAAAAAAAACCAAGTCTTAAAGACTTTTAATTCCCACACATGTGAAACAATATTTTAAATTGCTTTGTGTAGTAATTATAGGCAGTTAATTACTCTAGCTCTAGTTAAGCATTACAGTAACTAAGAGGTTTGTAGGTTAATTGAAAATTGTATAATTGAGACAGGGTATTAAGTATCCAAGTCAAGACTTTGCAACAGCTTATGACTACTGCACCATAAAAAGTTAGAAACCATAGGCCTGGTATCAGGGGCTGCTGGAGTCAAGTCTATTAGCCTCTCTGCATCAGATGCACCCACACACACAAAAAAAGACCTCCAGCTGCAACTTGTAAGCGAAGGAAAAGTCACTCAGAATTATATGAGTTATAATAGCATTACAGACAAGAGAGGTGTTTATAAATACAAGCAGGGAAAGCTTAAAATATAGGAATTGTCACCACATTTAAAGGAAATAAGGCAGTTGGATCTCATTCCTATCCAATTGTGAGTGACATCACATAAGGTGAACAGCGTCTTGTGTTCTTGGTTTTCCTTCTTTAGCGCCAAAAGGCATCCCAGTACCTAATGGAAATTTACTGTTAAAGAGGAGAAGAGAGAAAGGGTTACTGATATCTGTTTAACATAACGTTCATCTTATGGCACAAACCTAGTGCAGGGAGAATCAGCATCCCATTAAACCTGGAGTCCTCTAAGCCAGTTTTGAGAGGTGTGTGTGTGTGTGTGTGTGTGTGTGTGTGTGTGTGTTTAAAACAACATTCCTTTGGTGATTTAGGGAAATTTATCTTCCACTTATAAATTCACCAATTATTAATTATGATCTGCAAGATCAAAATTGTGAATGTCTATCAGTACCATTTTGCCTTTCGAAATGCAATGTTTTCACTTATGTCACACGCGCATGTCAAGGTAACTTCAGTTCTCTTTACTCTCTAAGCTGTAATAGATCCATTAGCCAAGTGTGGATTGGGGGGGGGCACAATCTGAGAGTGCAAATTATTTACCTGATTTAGATTCATTACAGTCAGGCCTGCCATCTGCATTTCACTTTTTAAAATGGGGAACTTGCCCTGAAAGAATATTATGTAAATCTTTCTGTCACAGATTATTGCCTCTATACATGACTTCCACACCGTGCATCTGCTTTCTGTGCAAGCTTATTACATACACATACACAATTTCCCATTTTTAACCTCCAGTCCTTCCCATTCTCCTCTTCCCCCAACACTCATTATGAGGAAAATTACCTCAAACAGGACACTACTGGTTTTCTTCCATTCAATTTACATAATTGCTGTTTTCTTGCTTTTTTTTTTAATGCAGAAATTTTGTTCCCCAAAGCAAAGCTTCAATGTTAAAATAGCAAAATGGAGTTTCACTCAGGGTTATAAATGTAGGGGTGCTCCTAGCAATGCATTCTGGGGCATTCTCAGCCCTGTACAAGCCTTTTTCGAGGATTTTGGTCAATCTTTTCTTTTTTTTTTTTTTTAAAGATTTTATTTATTTATTTATTTGAGAGAGAGAGAGAGAGAGAAACAGCATGAGAGGGGAGAGGGTCAGAGGGAGAAGCAGGCTCCCCGCCGAGCCGGGAGCCCGATGCGGGACTCGATCCCAGGACTCCGGGACCATGACCTGAGCCGAAGGCAGTCGCTCAACCAACTGAGCCACCCAGGTGCCCTTGGTCAATCTTTTCCATGATGGTGACAACCTGCAGTAAAATATATGTTGGCCAGTGAAACTCAGCCTCTGAGAACCATGAAAATAGCTGTTTTAGGATTTTAGGATCATGAATTTTTAATACAACACTATGCCAAATCTATGATGAACTGACTTAACACTGATTAATAATGATACTTAACATCAACATTTGTGTACAAGTAAAGGAACAAAAATACTACTTTTTTCCTAAAGGAGCAATATTTAAAAGTAACCTTTATAGCTTCCAGGTTCACATTTCTTTTTCTGCAATTGCTATATTAAATACTTAAGAGATAAAAATGTATTTTTTAACCATGAAATATATTGCATATATAGAACAGTGTAAACACAGATGTACAGTTGAAAGAAAAATCATAAAAACACCCACGTAACCTCCAACGAGGTTAAGCAGCAGAACTTTGCCAACACCTTAGAAACCACCCCATGCCTCCCTGTCCTGAACTCCACCATCATCCTTTCCTTCTCATGCCCTATAAGAGGTTCCTACTGTCCTGACCTTTTTATCATATAGTTTTTCTATCTGCATATTAATCCTAACAAGATTTTAATTTTGCCTGTTTTTATACTAATAAAATCCTTATTCTTCAGAGCTTGTTTCAGTTCCTCAATATTAAAAGATTCACCAATTCAGTCATGTGCAGCCATGGTCCAGTCATTTTCATTGTTGTGTAGTATTCCATTTTATGAATATATCAGTCTTTATTGACCAGTTTTGCTGATGGACATTCATTTATTTCTAGTTTGGGGCTATTATCAATAGTTCTAGCATGAACATCCTTGTTCATGTTTCCTAGTACTCACGAACAAGATTTTCTCTAGGGTATATGTAGCCAGGAGTGAGGATGGTATGTCTTGGGTATACAAGTGAGCTCAACTTAACCAAGTAAACCCAACTCTTCTCCAATATGGTGGTCTCAATTAACACTCTCATTAGCAAAGTTCCCAATGATCTTCATCTGTGCCAACTTTTTAAATTGTTGATAAGGTGTTCGGTGTGCAATGATATTGCTTGAGGTTTTTAATTTGTAATGACCTCATTACAAGTGGGGTTAAGCATTTTTTCATATGTTTACTGGGTTTGCTCTTTTGCTTAACGGGTCGAGATTTCTCATCCATTTTCTCATTGGATTAGTCTTTTCCTTATTCATTTGCCAGAATTCCTTATATGTTCTGGATATTACTCTTCTGTCAGTATGTGTTACAAGTATTTTTTTTTTAAAGATTTTATTTATTTATTTGTCAGAGAGAGAGAGAGAGAGAGTGCACAAGCAGGGGGAGTGGTAGGCAGAGGGAGAAGCAGGCTCCCTGCTGAGCAAGGAGTCCAATGTGGGGCTTGATCCCAGGACCCTGGGATCATGACCCGAGCCAAAGGCAGGTGCTTAACTGACTGAGCCACCCAGGCGTCCCTACAAGTATCTTTTCAATGAGATGTGTTTTCTTCTCATTCTCTTTATGGTATCTCATGATAAATAGAAATTGTTAATTTTAATGCAGTTCTATTTATTATTCTTACAGTTAGTGCTTTTGTGCCTTGTTTAAGAAATTTTCCCACAATTATCTTCTAAAATATCTTTCTAAAAGCTTTATTACTTTTCCTTTTACATCTTTAGGTCTTTGTTCTACCTGGAATTATTTTGTATATTATGAGCTAGAGGTTCAACTTCATTTATTTTTTTCATATAAATAACCAATTTTCCCAAAACCATTTACTGGAAAGTCTCTCCTTTCCTCACTGATCTATAAAGCCATTTCTGTTATGTATCTAATATATACATATGAGTTATTCTATTTCTTGGGTTTCTATTCTGTTCTATTGGCCTCTTTATACCTGTACCATTACTACACTGGATCAGCATGGCCTAATAACATACCTTAACATCTGGTAAGTCCCAATTATGTTTTTCTTTTTTTATTTTTTTAAAGATTTTACTTATTTGACACAGAGAGAGAGAGCACAAGCAGGGGGAATGGCAGAGGAAGAGGGAGAAACAGGCAGAAGGAGAGGGGGAAGCAGTCTCTCTGCTGAGCAGGGAGCCTCACGCAGGGCTTGATCCCAGGACCCTAGGATCATGACCTGAGCTGAAGGCAGACACTTAACTGACTAAGCTACCCAGGTGTCCTTAAGTTTCTTTTTTTAAGTTGAGATTAAGTTGAGTTGCTGACTGAGACTGCATTGAAGCTTTAATTTTTAGAGAACTGTTATATTTCATGAACATGCTATACTTGTCTATTTAAATCCTTTTTCACACTGTTCAATTAAGTTTTTAACTTTAAGGTTAGCGGCTTTATACAACTTTAGCTAGATTTGTTCCTAGGTTATTCATATTTTTGGTACTCTTAGAAATGGTGTGCGTATGTGTGTATGTGCACGCGTATACACACACATAGAGAGAGAGGAGGGGAAGGGCAAAGAGAGAATCTTAAGCAGGCTCCACACCCAGCGTGGAGCCTGAAGCGGGGCTCAATCTCACGACCCTGAGATCACAACCTGAACCAAAATCAAGAGTTAGACGCTTAATCAACAGAGCCACCCAGGCACCCCAGAAATGATATATATTTTAAAATGTATTTTCTAGGGGCACCTGGGTGGCTCAGTCATTAAGCATCTGCCTTTGGCTCAGGTCATGATCCCAGGGTCCTGGGATCAAGCCCCGCATCGGGCTCCCTGCTCTGCGGGAAGCCTGCTTCTCCCTCTCCCACTCCCCCTGCCTGTGTTCCCTCTTTGGCTGTGTCTCTCTGTCAAATAAATAAATAAAATCTTTAAAAAAAATGTATTTTCTATTTGTTGCTAAAATACAGAAATGTAGTTCATTTTTCCATATTGATTTTGGTTTCCAGCAACCTTGTTAAATTCTTACTAATTTTAATAATTTGTCAATTGATTCTTTTGGGTTTTCTATATCACAATCATATCAGCTATGAAGAATAACAATAAATATTGTTAGTTCCTCCTTCACAATCCTGTACTGTTTATTTCCTTTTCCTGCTTTATTGCACTGGCTAGAAAGTCCAGTGCCATGGTGAATAGAAGTGATGATAGGTACTTTTATCTTTTCCCTGATCTCAAAAGATTTGTATTGTTTATCCATTAATAAGGATGTTTGTTGGAGGTTTTTTAGACATTAGTTGTCAGATAAAGAATGTTTCTTTCTATTCCAAGTATGCTAAAAATTTTCACATTAGGTATAATGAATTTTATCAAATTATTCTTCTGTATCTATTAAGATGATCATATCATTTTTACTTTTAATTACATAATATGTAATTATATAATTATATATTAATTGATTTATTACGTTAAACCAACATAGCACTCCAGAAACAAGCTCAGGCCATAAAATAATATCTTTTATACACAGTGCTAGATTTGGTTTGCTAATACTTTGCCCTTGACTTTGCATCTCTGTATCTTAAAGAGATAGGCTATAACTTTCCTTTTCTCATACTATTCTTGTCAAGTTTCACTATCAAGGTTAGGCTAGCCTCACAAAATAAGACAAACAATGTCTTAAACATTTTATAATTGTAATTAGGCAACTAATGGCAGAAACCTAGTGGTGCCTTGTACACTTCAAGCCAGCTTTCCTTCCTTATCTTCCTCTTCCTACCTGGTCAAGGTTCAGGCAGAAAACAGAAACTACACCAGTTAATGTCACAAAGAAAATTTAATATAAAGAGTTCTTAACTAGTATAAAAAATTCTAACCAGCTAACTAAAAAACCAAAAAGAACCCTAAGTAATCAAATAAGTATCAACCCCTCCAAAGACTGAGAGAGTGAAGAAAAGAGGTTGAAATTATTAAAACTAAGGGGTTGAGAGGAGGGGCCAAAGTCAGTTCTCTGAAGAGGGGGTGATGAGCGGCTGGTAGTGGTTTCTCTGAGCAGGGCCTGAGGAAACTGGCCCTGAAGATGCTAGGAGAACTGCAAATGGGATTCAGCTGCTACTACAGGAAGCAACTCCATGAACAGAGTGACAAAACGGTACTGGAATGATGCCCACTGGAACAAAACCTTACAGGAAGTCCCTAAGAAGAAGACCAAAGGAGTGTGTCCTTTCTTCCTCTCCAGCCTTTCAGTATCCTTCCGGTGGTCTCTACTGGCAGAGCTTATGGGGAACCCGCTAACAAGACAAAAAATGGAATTTGCAGGGCTTCAGCCCCCAGAATCACAAAGCAGCATATATAAATTTGGGTTTGGAGATGAAAGACAATAGTTTAATAAACGGCATAATATTAAAGTGGCAAATTACAGCAGGTGATGCCTGCCACAGAAGATAAGAATTTTCTTTCCAGTGATGAAGGCCACCTCCAACACCAAGGAACTTATAGCCATGCTTAGTGTCTGGATGGTGAATCCTATGGTTCATATAGGCTAAGATTCTCACCATCATCCCATATGGTAGACTGTAAAAAAGCCACAAATTACTTCTTTCTCATACCCATGCCTCTTTCCATATGACTTTGCAGCTTCTCCATTCCCAGGTGAAGACTATTTCTCCTGCCCTTAAATCGGGCCTTGAACATCACCCAAGCCAATGGATGCCTTAGTTGGTGTAATATTAAGAACATGATGCATTCAGAGGCTCAGAAAGTACCTTCCCTTTTTTGCTATTGAGGACAGACACCCATCATGCAGAATTTGCCTCCTAGAAAATGAAAGACCACATGGGACCCCATTAGTCTCAGTATTTCTAGCCATTCCACCTCATCCTTTTACTGTCTTCATAGTTTTGCCTTTTCCAGGACATCATATAGTTGAAATCATACAATAGCAAACTTTTCAGACTAGCCTCTTTCACTCAGCAATATAAATTGAAGCTTTTCCCTTATCTTTTCTTAGTTTTCTAGTTCTTTATCACTGAATATCAATATTCCATCATATGGATGTACCATAGTTTGTTTACCCATTCACCTACATCAAGTTTTAACAATTCTGAACAAAGCTACTATAAACATTTGTGTGCAGATTTTTATATGTATTTAAGTTTTTAACTCATGTGGGTAAATACAAAGAAGTGTGATTGCTGGATCACATGATAAAACTGTGTTTAGTTTTCAAAGAAACTACCACACTATCTTCCAAAGTGGCTGTACTATCTTGCATTCCCACCATACATGAATGAGAGTTCCTATTGCTTCACATCCTCACTAGCATTTGGTGTCCTCAACGTTTTGGATTTTAGTCATTCTAATGGGTGTTTAGTGGTATTTTGTTGTTGTTCTAATTTGCAATTCCCTAATGAAAATGACATTGAACATCTTTTCATATGTTTATTTGCCATCTGGACATCGTCTTTGTGAGATGTCTGTTCAGATCACTGGCCCACTATTTAATTGGGTTGTTTTCTTAGTATTGAGATTTAAGAGATTTTAGATATTCTGGATATCAAACCTTTATCAGACATGTGCTTAGTAAATATCTTCTCCCAGTCTGTGCCTTGTCTTCTCATTCTCTCAATGGTATTGTATTTTAAATTTCAGTTTCCATGTGTTCATTGCTAGTATATAATAAAATTGATTTTGTATGTTGCTTGTATCCAGAGACCTTGCTGAATTCACTTACTGGTACTAAGAGGTTTTCCTTAAATCGATTCTTGAGATACTCTAGACAATCATGTCATCTGTAAATAGGAAGAGGTTTTTTTTCTTCCTTTCTGCTTAATATATGCCTTTTTTATTTCCTTTCTATATTACCCTGACTATAACCTATAGTACTACTGCAGTAGACTAGGCATCCTTGTGTTGTTGTTCCTGATCTGAGGGGGAAAGCATTCAGTCTTTCACCATTATATATGAGGCTAGCTGGACGTTTCTTGTAGATGTACTATATCAAATTGAAGAAGTTCCCCCTCTATTCCAAGTTTTATGAGATTATTTTTCATTGGTCTCTCATTCATTCATTCATTCTTTTTCTTTGTACTATCTTTGTCTGGTTTTGAAATCAGGGTGATACTGACTTCGTAGCTGGGGAGTGTTCCCTCCTCTTCTATTTTCTCTAAGAGACTGTAGAATTGGAGTTAATTCTTCTTTAACCATCTGGTAGAATTATCCAGTGAAAGCATCAGGGCCTGGAGATTTCTTTTTCAGGAGATTTTAAATAAAAAATTCAGTGTCCTTAAGAGTTAAAGAACTATTGAAATCGTCTATTTGAGTTTTAGTTGTTTGGTGTCAAATTTATGACAATAGAGTCAAAATACTATTTTCTTATTATCCTTTTGATGTCTGTGGGGTGTGGTGATACCCCTGTTTTCATTCCTGATATTAGTAATTTGTGTCTTCTCTTTCTTCCTTTGTCATTCTTACTAGAGGTTTGTCAATTTTATTGATCTTTCCAAAGAACCAGCTTTTTGTTTTATTGATTTTCTCTACTATTTTACTGCTTTTTATGTCTGATTTTTGATTGTATATTTATCATTTCCTTCCGCTCATTTTGGATTTATTTTGATTTTCTTTTTCACTGAGGTCTGAGCTTAGATTATTGATTTTGATATTTTCCCCTTTTTCCTAACATAAGTATTTAGTGCTATACCTTTTCCTCTCAGCATTGCCTTAGCTGTGTCCCACAAGTTTTGATGTGTTGCACTTATTTTCATTCAGTTCCATGTATTTTTTTTAACTTTACTTGAGACTTCCTCTTTATCCATAGATTATTCAGAAATATGTTGTTTAGTTTCCAAGTGTTTGGAGATTTTCCTGTCGCCTTTGTTATTGATTTCTAATTTGATTCCATTATGGTAAGGAGACACGCTCTGCATGATTTCCATTCTTTTCAAATTTGTTGAGGTTTGTTTTATGGGCCAGAATATGGTCTATCTTGGCATATGTTCCACTGGCACTTGCACAGAATGTGTATTCTGCCACTGTTCAGACAATGTTCTATAAATGTCAATTACATCCTGTTGGTTGGTTAATATTCTTGATCATTTTCTAATTGTTCCATTAATTGTTGAGAGAGTGGTGCTGAAGTCTCCAATTATAACTTTCGATTTGTCTATTTGTCCTTCAGTTTTATCAGTTTTTGCTTTTTACATTTTGCAAACGTGTTATTTGATACATACACAATTTAGCATTGCTATGTCTTCTTGGTGGATTGATCTTCTCATCATTATGTAATGTCTCTCTGTCTCTGATAATTTTATTTGCCCTAAAGTCCAATTTATGTGATACTAATTCAGCCACTGATGCATTCGTAGATCCTTTTCCTCCCATTTACTTTCAACCTAACATATTTGAATGAATTTCTTTTGCACAGCATATAGTTGTGTAAATTTTTTTAAAAACTCTGCCAATCTCTTTTTTATTTGGTATATGTAGACTATTTACATTTAATGTAATTATTATGATTTTCTTTTTTGTTTTCTTTCTTTCTCTGTTTCCTTTTACTTGCCTTCCCTACCTGAACAATTTTTTCATTCACTTTTGACTAATTTTTAGGGTTTTTTTGTTTTGAAGTATATCTCTTTGTATAGTTTTTTTTAGTGTAGGCTCTAGGATATTAAATTTTATACATATACACATATGTAACTTATCATAATCTACAGTTCAGATGGTTTAGAAAACTTATGTCACTTTACATTTTTTAGCCTCCCTGTTTGTAAAGTAATTATCTTAAATATTATCCGTACATAGATTGAGAAACACAAGAACAGTGTTATTTATTTATTTTTTTTGGCTTCAACCATCATATATAATTTAAAAAATTCAAAAGCCTATTGCATTTATACTCATGATCCTGCTACTGTTCCTTCTTCCTTTCTGATATTCTAAGAGTTCTTCCTTTTTCATTTTCTTTCTATTTAGAAAACTTCCTTTGGTCACTGTTTAAGGATACATCTTTTGGCAATTTAGTTGTCTTCCTTAGCTTTTCTTTACCTGAGAGTATCTTGATTTCCCCTTCATTCCTGAAGGACATTTTACTGGAAATAGAATTCGAGTTCACTGTTCTTTCAGGACTTGAAAACCTCGCACCACTTCATTCTGGGTCTGTGGTCTCTGATGAGACATACTCTGTCATTCAAATAATTTTTCCTATAGATAATGTATTGCTCCTCTCTGGATGCTTTCAAGTTCTTTTCTTTGTCTTTAGTTTTCAAAAGTTCAAGTACAATGTGCTTTAACATGAGTTTATTTGGGTTTATCCTATCCCAAGTTCATTCAGCTTCTAGGGTCTCTAGGTTCATGTCTTTTGCAAAATTTGGGGAATCTTCAGCCATTTGTTTAAGTACTTTTTTAGCCCTATCCTTATTTTCCTTTCCTTCTGAAACCTCAATGACCCAAATGTTAGATCTTTTGTTATACTCCCATATGTCTCATATGTTTGTTTGTTGTTGTTGTTGTCGTTGTTCAGTCTCTTTTCTCTGTGTTGTTCAGACTGGGTAATTTCTACTGTTCTAGTTTCAAATTTATTCTTTCCTTTCTCCCCTCCATTCTGTTGTTGAGCCCATCCACTGAGTTTTTTATTTCCATTACTGTATTTTTTTTTAGTTCTCAAATTTTTATTTGCTTCTTCTTTATATCTTTTATTTCTGTACTGAGACTTTCTGTATTTTCACTTGTTTCAAGCATGCTCCTAATGGCTCACTGAAGCATTTTTAGGATGGTTGTTTTAAACCTCTCATTTGGTAATTCTAACATCAGTGTCATCTCAGTAGCAGTATTTGTTGTCTTTTCTCATTGAAGTGAAGATCTTCTTGGTTCTTTGTATGAGGAGTGATTTTCGATTGATACTTGGACATTTTGGATATCATGTTAGAAAAGTGGATCACATTTAAATCTACTTCAGAGTCACCTGGGTGGCTCAGTGAGTTAAGCGCCTGACTCTTGATTTCAGCTCAGGTCATGATCTCAGGGTCACGGGATCAAGCCCTGCATTGGGCTCTGTGCTCAGTGGAGAGTCTGCTTGAGATCCTCTCTCTCCCCTTCTTCCTCTGCCCCTCCTGCTGCACATGTGTTCTCACACACACACACACACACACTCTCTCTCTCTCAAATAAATCTTTTTTTTAAAAAAAAAACTTCTGTTTTAGCAGGGCTTCTCTGACACAGCTCCAGCAGGGAAGGGGGGATGCCACCTCATTACTGCCAAGTGAGAGCTGAAGTCCATGTTCTCCACTCGGCCTCCACTGACACCAAGAAAGTTTCTTCATACTACTGAGTATAAGCAAGAATTAAGACTTCCCACCAGGCCTCTGCTGATCATTACTTCTCCCCACATGGCCTCTGGTGACACCTTGTTACTGCTGAGCAAGGGTAGTCATCCTGACTCTCCACTAGGCCTTCTCTGACACCATCATATTGAGGAGAGCAGAGGGGTACCTCATTATCAGTGTGTAAGGGTGAAAATCCTAACACTCCCTATGTGGTCTTCACTGATGGGAAAGGGGGGGCACACTTCATTACAGCTGGGCAAGGGTAGAAGTATAAGCTTTTCACTTGGCCTTTGCTGATGGGAAATGGGATAAGACCAGAGATTTTTCTGTGATGTTTGGCTGGACTAGAGCAGTTACAGTTACGAGTTAAATTATATCATACTCAAATTCTTATGTTGAAGTCCTAACCCCACAGTACCTCAGAATGTCATCTTATTTGGAGATAAGGTCTTTACAAAGGTGATCATGTTAAAATGAGGTCATTAAGATACACCCTAATCCAATATGACTGGTATCCTTATAAAAAGGGGAAATTTAGACAAAGAGGCATGCATAGAGGGAAGAAAATATGACAAGACAGAGAAGATGGCCAAGGAGAGAGGGCTGGAACAGATCCTTCCTTCACAGCCCTCAGATGAAATCAATCCTGCCAACACCTTGATTTTGGACTTCTAACCTTTAGAACTGTAAAACAATTCACCGCAGTTGTTTAAGCTACCCAGTCTGTTATACTTTGTCATAGCAACACAAGCACACTAACATGCCACCAGAAGGCTTTTTGCCTTGTTAGGCTGTCTCTTTCTAGGTCCTTTGGCTAGAAAGAGCAGTCTTCTCTTGGGTCTTTTTTTGTTTCTGCCTGTTGGCATTTCCAGATTGCCAGTTTCTCCAGTACTAAGTCTGGGATATATGAAGCAAAAAGAAAGCCTAGGAAACTCACACCATATCCTTCCTTGGATCCCAAGTTACCTAGCCAGTCTGCCTTAACCCCTCTACTCTTCAGAGTGTTTGTTTTACATATAACGTCGAGGGTTTTTAGCTGTACTTGGTGGGAGACTTAAAAATATATTTGCTTCACCTTTTCAGAAGCAGAAGTTTACAATGTGCTTTCAATACCTGGCTAATATGAAAGATATTCCCAAAATGTAAAGATTTGGAGAAACAAGAAACCTCCAGTCTAACAAGAAGGCCTGTATTGATACTACAGTTATTTGGATTTTTCTTTTAGTGAAAATAAAAAGAAATATGTTTACATCAAGTACCAAGATGAAAATAGAGCTTAGAGGAAGTCATTAATTGAATATATTTTATTTTCTTTCTTTATTCCCTTAATCCTATTACTAAAAATGTGTCATATTTACATAATACTTTTCTTTTTCAGGTTACAAAACTATTTTACCTCTCTGCCATCTGAGCTCACAGACCTATGAAGTCGGTGGGGATAAGAACTCCCAATTTGCAGTTGAGACTTGGTAAGGTTGCAGAGATGCCTCACATCACTGGCCAGTAAGAAAAAACAACAGAGCTCAAACCCATGTCTTCTGCTGTCAAGCCCAAAACATTTTCCATCCTACATCATCAAAACCACTCTTGCTTGTAATAGTGACCCAAAGTTCCCACACCATCAATTGTGGGACAACAATCCCCTAAAGCTTTTTAAAACCTTCATAATCATTGTGGGAAGGGTTATGGCATCTAGCTCTTTTGGTTCCACATTTTTTTAATTCAGTAAAAACCCATGATAGCTATTGGTAACATAGACTATCCTAGATATTCTAAAATAATAGTTTTTAAAATCTTTTCAATGGAGCCCTCAGGTGCCTTGCAGCATACCATGAGAATGGAATATGGGGCTTGGGGTTTCTCTTTCCTGCTCAGCCACAAGGCCTCTGCTTAAATCTGTTTTGTATATTGAAGCTCCTCATAGGATTTGATTAGAGAAACTATGACTGAAACATTGAATCTTCAGGGGCCTATCCAGGCAAAAGAACTACTCACTTAAGGGTAGTTCTTTCGAATAGAAGATATCAGAGTTTGTGCTTGGCTAGCTTTATAAAGGGGGTAATCATAAATAATAGGTAAAGTGGTCTGCTCTTGGCTCTTTTGGTTTTCTCTGACAAGAAATCCCAAAAGTATTAATCCCATTCAAAAATTATTTATTAACCATAAACTCTGGGATGGTTTCTGATGGGCTGTCAAGAAGCACATGCTAGAATTCATCCAGTCAGGAAGCTTGAAAACCAATGGAAGACAGGATGAACAACCAAGAAGCAGTAACACAGGCCGACTAGGATGTGTGGGGAAAAAAAATGCAAAAAGTGCACTATCGAACATCATACTGGACTGGGAAAATAATTCTAAAAATAGTAAGTATTATTTATTAAAAATCTACTCTGAGTCAGTTCTGCTTCCATTAGCTCAAATTCTCTTAAGAACTTTGCAAAGTAGAAGTCACTATTCCAATTTTACAAATACAGAAACTGAGGTTCATAGGGGTGAAGTAACTTGCTCAGGGTCACTAAATCTAGGTGTATTAGATGCTTAAGTCTGTGGCACCATAAGGTCTTTGCAAAAAGGAAAACTAAGTCATTATAAGGATATAGAGGTGTCTAATAAATCCAAAGGTTATAGGGCAGCTAGGTTCTAAAAGAAACTGGTATAAGAATGAGGGACACTGTCAGTAACCCTGGCAGTTCTTTCTTTCCATCACTCAACTCAACTTCTCTCTGAATTCTTCTCTCCTCCTCTGCAAAATCATCTTCTCTTATCCCTAATTCCCATAGTGGGTACAGATGGCCATGTCATTGCTACTAAATCTGTATGTTTCAGTTCATCCATTTAAAGAGAAATGTCCGAAAAAATAAATAAAAAATAAAGAGAGAATGTATGGCTTTCTCTGGATTCCAGTTCCCAATTTTAAGAAAAGAAAATATGTTTAGGGGCGCCTGGGTGGCTCAGTCGTTAAGCATCTGCCTTTGGCTCAGGTCATGATCCCGGGGTCCTGGGATCGAGCCCCGCATCGGGCTCTCTGCTCAGCGGGAAGCCTGCTTCTCCCTCTCCCACTCCCCCTGCTTGTGTTCCCTCTCTTGCTGTGTCTCTGTCAAATAAATAAATAAATAAATAAATCTTTAAAAAAAAAAAAGAAAATATGTTTAGGCCAGTGGCCACCCTCATCCAATCAACAGTGAGGAGAAAGGTATCGGTAGCATGAAGAACTACATGGTAGCACATGGACAGAGGGAACACAGGGTGTTGAGGGCTAAGCAAATAATGCATATCTTCTAGAAAACATCTCTCAGGTTCACTAAATTCAAGAGCTAATGAGGTTCTTATTGCTAAGGGCTGGAATGTACCTGTTCCTGATCAGAATAACTGAGCAAAAGAAGAAACTTTGCAGGGGAGGGCGGAGCAAGATGGCAGAGGAGTAGGAGACCTGGATTTCATCTGGTCCCAGGAATTCAGCTGGATGGGGATCAAACCATTCTGAAAACCTACAAACTCAACAGGAGATCGAAGAAAAGAATAGCAACAACTCTCTGAACAGAAAAGCGACCACTTTCTGGAAGGTAGGACGTGCGGAGAAGTGAATCCAAGGCGATATTCGGGAGGATAGACGGCGGGGGAGGGGGCCTCCGGCGGCCGCTTCTGGCAAGTGATAGAGCAGCAGAGCACAAAATTGGAACTTTTAGAAGTCTGCTCCGCTGAGGGATGTCGCTCCAGTGGCTAAGTGGGGGGTGGAACCCTCATGGGACAGTGTGGACTCAGGACCCTCGGGGTCACAGAAAGACCGGGGGTGCCTAAGTGCAGCAGAGCTCCCAGGTATTGGACCAGGGAAGCCGGCTGCAGAGACAGAGCTGAGGCATGGGCTCTCAGCTCGGGGTTGTCATAAACCGTGATCCGGGGCACAGTTGGGCCACTGCTCCTCCAGCAGGGACCCAACAAGCGGCAGATCCGGGGAGACTCACCATCCTTCCCCAGGAGGAGCGGTGCGGGAGCGCACCGCAGGGATCCGCTGGGTTTGGAGACTCCACACCAAGTCGGGTGCCAGAGATAGAAACGCTCAGTCACAGGCCAGGTGAGCACGGAGTGCGGCTGGAGACCGGGGAGACGGGAGTGACTGACTGCTTTTCTCTGGGGGCGCACTGAGGAGCGGGGCCCCGAGTTCTCGGCTCCTCCGGGGCAGAGATTGGGAGGCCACCATTTTCACTCTCGGCCTCCAAAGCTGTACGGAAAGCTTGCAGGGAACAAAAGCTCCCGAGAGCAAACCCGAGCGGATTACTTAGCCCTGACTGGCAAGGGCGGGGCAATTCCGCCTCCAGCAAAGACATTTGGGAACCATGGCAACAGGCCCCTCCCCCAGAAGATTAGCGAGAACAGCCAGCCAAGACCAAGTTTACTAATCAATGAGAACGGCAGAACTCCAGCACTAGGGGAATACTGCACATAGAATCCATGGCTTTTTTCCCATGATTCTTTAGTCTTTCAAAGTTAATTTTTTTTTAACTGTCTTTTTTTTATTTTGAATTTTTCTTTTTCCCTTTTTCAATCAACATCTTATCAATCTGTTTTTTAAAAAAAAAAAATTTTTATTTTTCATTTTTAGAGTCATATTCTATCCCTTCATAGTAGTTACCCTTATTTTTGGCATATATATATAAGTTGTTCTCTCTTTAAAATTTTGAGATAGTTTCTTCTAACAGATCAAAATATACCCTAAATCTCTAGTGTATGGTTTTGTTCTACTCTCCTGCCTGATCACATTCTCTCCCTTTTTTTTTTCTTCTTTTTTTTTTTAAATCCTCTTTTCTTTTTTCAAACAACTTCTTATCAATTCCTTTTATAAAATTTTTTATAATTTTCATCTTTACAGTCATATTCCATCCCTTCATATCACCCCTTATTTTTGTACATATATAAACTTTTCTTTCTTTAAAATTTTGGGAGGCACTATCTTCTAACAGACCAAAACACCCAAAATCTAGTGTGTGGCACTGATCTATGCACCAGCCTGATCATATTTGATCATATTCTGTTTTTTGTTTTGTTGTTTTGTTGTTGTTGTTGTTTTTATCTTTTTCTTATTCTTTTTTTTTTTTTTTTTTTGCTTTTTCTTTTTTCTTTCTTTCCCTTTCTTTTTCCCCCGGCTTCAGGTCTTTTCTGATTTGTTTAGAGTATATTTTCTGGGGACATTGTTACCCTGTTAGCATTTTGTTCTCTCATTAATCTATTCTCCTCTGGACAAAATGAAAAGATGGAAAAAATCACCTCAACAAAAAGAACAAGAGGTAGTACCGACTGCCCGGGACCTACTCAATATGGACATTAGTACGATGTCGGATCTAGAGTTCAGAATCATTAGTTTAAAGATATTAGCTGGGCTTGAAAAAAGCATGGAAGTTATTAGAGAAACACTTTCTGGAGAAATAAAAGAACTAAAATCTAACCAAGTCGAAATCAAAAAGGCTATTAATGAGGTGCAATCAAAAATGGGGGTGCTAACTGCTAGGATAAATGAGGCAGAAGAGAGAATCAGTGATGTAGAAGACCAAATGATGGAAAATAAAGAAGCTGAGAAAAAGAGAGATAAACAACTAGTGGATCACGAGGGCAGAATTCGAGAGCTAAGCGATACCATAAGATGAAACAACATTAGAATAATTGGGATCCCAGAAGAAGAAAGAGAGAGAGGGGCAGAAGGTATACTGGATCAAATTATAGCAGAGAACTTCCCTAATTTGGGGAAGGAAACAGGCATCAAAATCCAGGAGGCACAGAGAACCCCTCTCAAAATCAATAAAAATAGGTCAACACCCTGACATCTAATAGTAAAACTTACAAGTCTCAGAGACAAAGAGAAAATCCTGAAAGCAGCTCGGGAGAAGAGATATGTAACCTACAATGGTAGAAACATTAGATTGGCAACAGACCTATCCACAGAGACCTGGCAGGCCAGAAAGGACTGGCATGATATATTCAGAGCACTAAACGAGAAAAATATGCAGCCAAGAATACTATATCCAGTGAGGCTGTCATTGAAAATAGAAGGAGAGATAAAAAGCTTCCAGGACAAACAAAAACTAAAGGAATTTGCAAACACGAAAGAAGCCCTACAAGAAATATTGAAAGGGGTCCTCCAAGCAAACAGAGAGCCTAAAAGCAACATAGACCAGAAAGGAACACAGACAATATACAGTAACAGTCACCTTACAGGCAATACAATGGCACTAAATTCATATCTTTCAATAGTTACACTGAATGTAAATGGGCTAAATGCCCCAATCAAAAGACACAGGCTATCAGATTGGATTAAAAAACAAGACCCATCGATATGCTGTCTGCAAGAGATTCATTTTAGACCCAAAGACACCCCCAGATTGAAAGTGAGGGGGTGGAAAACCATTTACCATGCTAATGGACACCAAAAGAAAGCTGGGGTGGCAATCCTTATATCAGACAAATTAGATTTTAAACCAAAGACTGTAATAAGAGATGAGGAAGGACACTATATCCTACTTAAAGGGTCTATCCAACAAGAAGATCTAACAATTGTAAATATCTATGCCCCTAACATGGGAGCAGCCAATTATATAAGCCAATTAATAACAAAAGCAAAGAAACACATTGACAACAATACAATAATAGTGGGGCACTTTAACACCCCCCTCACTGAAATGGACAGATCATCTAAGCAAAAGATCAACAAGGAAATGAAGACTTTAAATGACACATTAGACCAAATGGACTTCACAGACATATTCAGAACATTCCATCCCAAAGCAACAGAATACACATTCTTCTCTAGTGCCCATGGAACATTCTCCAGAATAGATCACATCCTAGGTCATAAATCAGGTCTCAACCGGTACCAAAAGATTGGGATCATTCCCTGCCTATTTTCAGACCACAATGCTTTGAAACTAGAACTCAATCACAAGAGGAAATCGGAAAGAACTCAAATATATGGAGGCTAAAGAGCATCCTACTAAAGAATGAATGGGTCAACCAGGAAATTAAAGAAGAATTTAAAAAATTCATGGAAACCAATGAAAATGAAAACACAACTGTTCAAAATCTTTGGGATGCAGCAAAGGCAATCCTAAGAGGCAAGTATATAGCAATACAAGCCTTTCTCAAGAAACAAGAAAGGTCTCAAATACACAACCTAACCCTACACCTAAAGGAGCTGAAGAAACAACAGCAAATAAAGCCTAAACCCAGCAGGAGAAGAGAAATAATAAAGATCAGAGCAGAAATCAATGAAATAGAAACGAAATGAACAGTAGAACAGATCAACGAAACTAGGAGCTGGTTCTTTGAAAGAATTAACAAGATTGATAAACCCCTGGCCACACTTATCAAAAAGAAAAGAGAAATGACCCAAATCAACAAAATCATGAATGAAACAGGAGAGATCACAACCAACACCAAAGAAATACAAACAATTATAAGAACATATTATGAGTAACTCTATGCCAGCAAATTAGATAACCTGGAAGAAATGGATGCATTCCTAGAGATGTATCAACTACCAAAAGTGAGCCAGTAAGAAGAAAACCTGAACAGACCTATAACCACTAAGGAAATTGAAGCAGTCATCAAAAATCTCCCAACAAACAAAAGCCCAGGGCCAGATGGCTTCCCAGGGGAATTCTACCAAACATTTCAAGAAGAATTAATACCTATGCTTCTGAAACTGTTCCAAAAAATAGAAATGGAAGGAAAACTTCCAAACTCGTTTTATGAGGCCACCATTACCTTGATCCCCAAACCAGACAAAGACCCCATCAAAAAGGAGAATTACAGACCAATATCCTTGATGAACATGGATGCAAAAATTCTCACCAAAATACTAGCCAGTAGGATCCAACAGTACATTAAAAGGACTATTCACCACGACCAAGTGGGATTTATCCCTGGGCTGCAAGGTTGGTTCAACATCTACAAATCAATCAACGTGATACAATACATTAACAAAAGAAAGAACAAGAATCATATGATCCTCTCAATAGATGCAGAAAAAGCATTTGACAAAGTACAGCATCCTTTCTTGATCAAAACTCTTCAGAGTATAGCGATCAAGGGTACATACCTCAATATCATAAAAGCCATCTATGAAAAACCCACAGCGAATATCATTCTCAATGGGGAAAAACTGAGAGCTTTCCCCCTAAGGTCAGGAACGTGGCAGGGATGTCCACTATCACCACTGCTATTCAACATAGTATTAGAAGTCCTAGCCACAACAATCAGACAATAAAAAGAAATAAAAGGCATCCGAATAGGCAAAGAAGAAGTCAAACTCTCACTCTTTGCAGATGATATGATACTTTATGTGGAAAACCAAAAGACTCCACCCCAAAACTGCTAGAACTCATACAGGAATTCAGTAAAGTGGCAGGATATAAAATCAATGCACAGAAATCAGTGGCATTCCTATACACCAACAACAAGACAGAAGAAAGAGAAATTAAAGAGTCGGTCCCATTTACAATTGCACCCAAAACCATAAGATACCTAGGAATAAATCTAACCAAAGAGGCAAAGGATCTGTACTCAGAAAACTATAAAATACTCATGAAAGAAATTGAGGAAGACACAAAGAAATGGAAAAACGTTCCATGCTCATGGATTGGAAGAACAAATATTGTGAAGATGTCAATGCTACCTAGAGCAATCTACACATTCAATGCAATCCCCATCAAAATACCATCCACTTTTTTCAAAGAAATGGAACAAATAATCCTAAAATGTGTATGGAACCAGAAAAGACCCCAAATAGCCAGAGGAATGTTGAAAAAGAAAAGCAAAGCTGGCGGCATCACAATTCCGGACTTCCAGCTCTATTACAAAGCTGTCATCATCAAGACAGTATGGTACTGGCATAAAAACAGACACATAGATCAATGGAACAGAACAGAGAGCCCAGAAATGGACCCTCAACTCTATGGTCAACTAATCTTTGACAAAGCAGGAAAGAATGTCCAATGGAAAAAAGACAGTCTCTTCAACAAATGGTGTTGGGAAAATTAGACAGCCACATGCAGAAGAATGAAACTGGACCATTTCCTTACACCACACACAAAAATGGACTCCAAATGGTTGAAAGACCTGAATGTGAGACAGGAGTCCATCAAAATCCTAAAGGAGAACACAGGCAGCAACCTCTTCGACCTCAGCCGCAGCAACTTCTTCCTAGAAACATCGCCAAAGGCAAGAGAAGCAAGGGCAAAAATGAACTATTGGGACTTCATCAAGATAAAAAGCTTTTGCACAGGAAAAGAAACAGTCAATAAAACCCAAAGACAACCGACAGAATGGGAGAAGATATTTGCAAATGACATATCAGATAAAGGGCTAGTATCCAAAATCTATAAAGAACTTATCAAACTCAACACCCAAAGAACAAATAATCCAATCAAGAAATGGGCAGAAGACATGAACAGCCATTTTTCCAAAGAAGACATCCAAATGGCCAACAGACACATGAAAAAGTACTCAACATTGCTCGGCATATCAGGGAAATCCAAATCAAAACCTCAATGAGATACCACCTCACACCAGTCAGGATGGCTAAAATTAACAAGTCAGGGAAGGACAGATGTTGGCGGGGATGCGGAGAAAGGGGAACCCTCCTACACTGTTGGTGGGAATGCAAGCTGGTGCAACCACTCTGGAAAACAGTATGGAGGTTCCTCAAAAAGTTGAAGATAGAGCTACCATATGATCCAGCAATTGCACTACTGCAATTTACCCCAAAGATACAAATGTAGGGATCCGAAGGGGTACGTGCACCCCGATGTTTATAGCAGCAATGTCCACAATAGCCAAACTGTGGAAAGAGCCAAGATGTCCATCGACAGATGAATGGATAAAGAAGATGTGGTATATATATACAATGGAATATTATGCAGCCATCAAAAGGAATGAGATTTTTGCCATTTGCAATGACGTGGAATGAACTGGAGGGTGTTATGCTGAGCAAAATAAGTCAATCAGAGAAAGACATGTATCATATGACCTCACTGATATGAGGAATTCTTAATCTCAGGAAACAAACTGAGGGTTGCTGGAGTGGGGGGGTGGGGTGGGAGGGATGGGGTGGCTGGGTGATAGACACTGGGGAGGGTATGTCCTATGGTGAGCACTGTGAATTGTGCAAGACTGTTGAATCACAGACCTGTACCTCTGAAACAAATAATACATTATATGTTAAGAAAAAAAAAAAAAGAAGAAGATAGCAGGAGGGGAAGAATGAAGGGGGGAAATCGGAGGGGGAGACGAACCATGAGAGACGATGGACTCTGAAAATCAAACTGAGGGTTCTAGAGGGGAGGGGGGTGGGAGGATGGGTTAGCCTGGTGATGGGTATTAAAGAGGGCACGTTCTGCATGGAGCACTGGGTGTTATGCACAAACAATGAATCATGGAACACTACATCAAAAACTAATGATGTAATGTATGGTGATTAACATAACAATAAAATAATTTTTAAAAAAAAGAAGAAACTTTGCAAAAAAAGAACGAAAAAATTAATCAACTCTACCCCATCACTACTCCTCTCTAAAAGACCCTAACTTCATGAACTTTTGAGTTCTAATATAATAATTTTACCTGACATTAGAATTATATACAGAGAAAGGCCATGCATATATAAAATACAAAAAGAAACAAAAAGGCTAGGAAAAAAATTAGAGTCTTAGCTGTGTTATGCTTGGATATACAAATGAACGAAAAATATGCAAACAAGATAAAAATTTTATCATCCCTTCCAAGCTTTTCTTTCATTAATCAATGTAATCTAGTTAGTACATGCCATATAGCTATGACATATCTCAACCTACTCATTTTCAAGATCAAATTTAAATCTTACAAAGCTCTAACTTCTCTAATAAGAACTAATTATTCCACATACAGGTACACATGCACACATGCGTTACAGCAAAGATTATACTTAGTGATGAAACACGGAAAGCATTTCCTTGAGGATGAGGAACAAGTAAAGGATACCCACTATCAGCTCTTTTATTTATTGCTGTAGTAAAGGTTCTAGTCAGTAGAGTAACAGAATAAAATGAATTAAAAGCTGTAAGGACTGGAAAGAAAAAAACAATACTGTCATTATTTGTAAGAAACATGATTGTGTATAGAGCAATTCTAAAAGAATTTAGAGATAAAATAGTTGAATTAAAGATAAACTTAAGGCATTTTTTACACTAACAACAATTAGCATTTAAAATTAATATTTAAAAAGCAACCACATGACTTTTCTTTGTAGCATTACAGCTATCGAAAAGCCCTTAGGGAGCCTCATTAGTTCAGAACAACTATATTGCTGAATGGGGCACATTCTCAAGGCATCATTGGTCTCACAAGTTATAAGAAGTCAAAGGAGGATTTCACACTGTCCACCAAAAACCTTTAGCTGAGGTCAGAGCAGTAGATAGTGAATAGGTACAATGTACCCTAAAAGAAAAGCCAGTTGAAATACTCCTATCAAGATACTGAGACTTGGGCCAGCAAATAAAGAAGTTGAGCCTGGGACTTCTGAGAAAAACTAACACCCCCCAAGAATGGTGACAGATTGGGTACAGATCTTGACTACAGAAAAAAATGTCTTTTAAGGAAGTACAGCCACAAATTAGGTCTAAAGGAGTCCCACAGATGAAGACCAAAAAGTGGGGTTCACAGGAAAAGATCACAAGCACATTTGAAGGGAAGACACTATGAATGAAAGACAAACAAAAAACAAAAAACAAAACAAAGCAAAAAAACCCAAAAAGCAAATGTGAGGGTTAGACCTTCAAGGTATGTAAACACTGGTATTTTCAGATACAGAATACAGAGCATTTATGGCCAAAAATGTTTCAGGAAATAAGAGTACAGTTTCCATGGTAAGAAGAGCAGATAAATTTGAAAGAAAAATAAATTGAACTTGATGTTAAAATAAGGTTGTTGAAATAAAATACTTAATGGATGGGTTAAAAAGCAGAATCATGCTGACTGAAGGGAGAATTCATGACATGGAAAATGCATACAAAGAAATTACCAAGAATTTGAAGACAAGATGGAGGATATGAAAGAGGTAATCAGGGTACAGAGGAGTGAATAATTGAGTTTAAGATATATTTAAGTGGAATACCAGTGAGGAAAAATAAAGAAAATGGAACAAAGGAAATTTTAAAGAGATAAAGTTTGTGAATTTTCCAGGACTGATGAAAAGCATGATTCCAACAAAGAACTACAACATATCCCAAGCCAGATAAATGAAAAGAGACCCATTCCTAGACATATTATAGTGAAATTACAGAATACCAAAGACAAACAATATTTTAAGAGAAATCAGTGAGAAAGGTCTAGAACAATTACAAAGGAACAACAACAGACATCTCAGTACTCACAGTAGATACAAGACGACAGTAGAATAATGCTTCAGAATGATGAGAAAATTATTTTCAATCCAGGATTGCATATTCAACAAAATTATCTTTTAAGAGTAGTGGTTAAATATATTTATGAATCCACAGAAACTGAGAATCTTACTATGCAAAAGCCTGTATCTAAGAACTACTATATGTATGTCCTTCAGAAAAAAGGAAAATAATCCCCAAAAGGAGATTTGAGATACAAAAATAAAAGGTAGGCAAATAAAAGGTAAACATGGCTGTAAATCCAAACAAATAATATTTATATAAAATAATACCAATGATAATGATGACATAATTTATGATATTTAAAACAAAAAAGGGAGAACTAAACTACTGAACAATGACAGTACAAGATTCTTGAGGATTAAGATAAAAGTTCTGCAAACAATGACTTGTTGGAGAGTAGATTAAGATATTATTTAACTACAGAAATGAACAGCAATGAAAGTGAGATCAACCAGGAAAAAATAAGCAAAGAAGGAAAATGAAGCAAGGAAAGAATAAGACAAATAGAAAACAGAAAGAATGACGGAAATATGTCTGAAGATACCAATTAAAAAAAAGAAAAAAAACAACCTGAATCCAGGATGTTAATAGTTAATAATTGATGGATATGAAAAAATATTAGGAAAAAAAAAAAAAAACTTCAATATCCAGAGATTCCTGGCCATGATGGAATGATTGCTATTAGACTTGCCCCCATCCCATTATGAACAACTAGAGAACTGGACAGAATATATGAAGAATTAAAGGATGACAGAAAAAAAAATCACATGACCACTTCAAATGATGCAGACAAAAAATATGCCAAAGTGGAACACCCTTTCCTAATAAACACACTCAACAAACTACAAATACAAATAGATGGAAACTACTTCTCAGGCAACAAAATGTGGGATACATTTCAATTATGTATATTTTATATACTTATATATTTTTACTTTATATTATATATGAATGTTACACAATTTTCATATATTACTATTATACATAATTTTATTTTATATATTAATAAGTTCCATAATTTACATATTATTATACAAATTATATAATACCATTTTTCTACTTTTTATGTATGTAATAGAAATAACCTATACCTCAATTTTGGCCTCCAGATTCATTTCTTTTTTTTTTTTTTTTTTTTTTTTTTTTTTTAAAGATTTTATTTATTTATTTGAGAGAGAGAATGAGATACAGAGAGCATGAGAGGGGGGAGGGTCAGAGGGAGAAGCAGACTCCCTGCTGAGCAGGGAGCCCGATGTGGGACTCGATCCCGGGACTCCAGGATCATGACCTGAGCCGAAGGCAGTCGCTTAACCAACTGAGCCACCCAGGCGCCCTGGCCTCCAGATTCAAATCTCTCCTTTGCAATACACTTCCATGCCCCTTTGTGTGGTCTGGCTAACCAGAGACTGAATTCCCTAATGTTTAAAAAGAACATGATATCAAGAAGTTGTGGGGAGTGATGTCACCAAGATGGTGATATTGGTCATTTCTGACTTCAGAAGAGAAACAACTAACAACTATTCAAGAACAAAACACCACTGAGAGAATCCTAGAACCTAGGGGTGAGGGTGAAGCATCCCATTGCACCACAGAGACCAAGAGAGTCTGCATTAGAAAGATAAGAAAAGCAGCTGCACACTGACTGCATTGCCCGAATAGGCCAGTGCAGCACTACACACAGATGTCTCCCCTAAGCCTCGAGCTCCTCCAGTGGGAATAGAGAACTAGAGGGGTGGAGAAAACCAGCATCCCCCAGCATTGTGGGTTGCTTTGTGAGAGTCACTACTATGATCTCACTTCATGGGGATTGCAGAAGAATCTGCAAGGCTCAACCAATGGAAATCTGACTATGACAGAATGGAGGAACGGCTTGCAACAACCAGCACACAGCACCTGCAATCCCAAGGAATAATCTCAACCAGCAATTCTGGTCATCTACAGAACAAGTCAGTGATAAACACTGACCAAGGAACTTGACAGGATGCAGATCTGTTTGATTTGAATCCTCAAATAAAGAGTTTTGTTAACCTTAGAGGCTGATAGACTCATGCCCAGGGGAGGAGCTGAGTCACAGCCCCACAGCTGTGGAGAGTGTCTCCCAGCCACATCTGACCAGGTGTGGGGGAGGGCTGGTGGGAATACCTGGAAGTTATGTAGCCCAGGGATGCTTGGGCCAAGAAATAGGGGGGCAGAACTGATCACCCCCAGATCAAAGCCAATACCAGCCATGGAAATTTCCTTTACTACAAATAGGCAGGGAAATTAACTCATAGCCAAGGCTGAGAGTAACTCCTGGCTCCTTCTCAACAGAGATCCTGTTGGGGAAATTAAGAGTTGCATGGAGCAGCACCTACACCTCTTCTCCCTACCCAGGCAAGGGAGCTGAGGCACAGCTCTACCCATCTTACTGTGGCTCCTGGTCCCATCTGACCAGAAGGACTAGTAAGAACACCTGGAAGCCATGTGGTCAAATGGCATCCAAGCAGAGAGAAGGGCAGGCAGATAGCTGATAGTTTGCAGAGCAAAGCCAGTGAACTTAGGGCGTGGGTTGGCTCAAGTTAAGACAACAAAGAGCTTCATCAGCTTTAGAACTGCCTTTCCCACTGCATCCAGGCAGAGAAACTAATTTGTAGACCTGCTCATTACTGAATATAGCCTCTAGCCCGCCTAACCAGAGAACCTACCCAGAGCACAAAGGACTCTGTGCAGCCCATTCAATAGCCATGGTTACAGTGGCCACTTGAAGAAAAAGCACAACTTGTGACTTTCCCCTCCTGGAGAGCAAAACTGATGGCCTCACCTGACCAGGAAATTTATTGCACACCCTTTCCTGATTCAGGTCCCCAAGCAATGAGGCATATAGGCTCTGCATCCTGCCCTACTGCCTTGCCAGGGAAGGGAAGCTAATTCATAGCCTCAGTTACAACTGAATAGCCTAGTCCCAACTATCTAGTAAACCTGACCAGAGAATCCAGGCAACCATGAAACCCAACCTATAACCTCAGTTGGATAGAAAACAAAGCCAGCAATCCTATACAACTGTTCTCAACCAAGAGCACACCCCAACCCACTCCCCACCAACATCAACCTCAGAGCTACACCAGTTGCCATACCAATAAAAAGATCCCACCTGCCAAAGACATTACTAGCAGACACACCCAGTAACCAAACTGCGCTGACTGGTGAAGATCAGTGTCTGCCAAAGCAAATCTGTAAAGTCTGGAAGAGGAACCTAAGTACTCAAATGAGCAGATACCAATGTGAGGAATCAAGGACCATGGAAAACAAAGTAAGTATGGCACCACCAAAACCAGTAACCCTCTAATAATTGATCTTTAAGATGGAAATCTATAAACTGTCAAAAATAGAATTCAGAAAAATCCTCTTAAAAGTTTTATGAATTACAAGAATGCATAAAAAACTAAATGAAATTAGAAAACAATGCATGAACAAAATGAGATCAATGAAGCAATAGAAACCATCAGAAGAAAGAATCAGCAACCTGGAGTGTAGAACATTAGGAATTATCCAGAATTATCCACTCAAAGGAGGAAAAAGAAAAAAATAATAAAAACGACTAAAGAAAGACTTATGGGACACAATGAAAAGAAACAATAGTCACATGATGGGAATTCCAGTAGAAGAGGAGAAAGAAAAGGGGGCAGGCAGTATATTTAAAGGAATAATGGCTGAAAACATTTCAAACCTGGGGAAAGAAATGGGTATCCAGTTCCATGAGGCCCAAAGGATTCCAAATAGGTTGAACCCAAATAGAACTACGTGGAGACACATTGTAATTAAATTCCCAAAAATAAACTAAGATTTTAAAAGCAATTAAGAGCAAAGAGAAGTTACATATAAGGGAACCCCTGTAAGACTATCAGTGGATTTCTCAAGAGAAACATTTCAGGCCAAGAGAGAATATTCAAAATATTGAAAGACAAAAACTATCAATTTAAGAATACTATACCCAGTGAAGCTGTCCTTCAAAAACAAAAGAGGGATAAAGACTTTTTTGAACAAATAAAAGCTGAGGGGGAATTCATTACCACTAGGCCTTCCTTACAAGAAAGGCTAAAGGGAGTTCTTAGAGTGGAAGGATGCTAATTAACATCATAAAAAGATAGCATAAAACTCACTGGTAATAGTAAATATATAGTCAAAGTTAGATTCTATAATTTAGTAATACTGGTGCATAATTCACTTAAAACTCTAGTTTAAAATACTAAAAAAAATAGTAAAAATAACTATAACCACAATTATCTGTTATCACGCAATATTAAAAATATGTAAATTGTAACAGATATAACAAAATGTGACAAGAAGTACAAGTGTCAATTTCTAAAAATGTATTGAAGTTATCAGCTTAAAATACAAGGTTCTAATTTTAAGATATTTTATGTAAGCCTCATGCTAACCACAGCGGAAAAGCTGGTAGCAATTACAAAAAAGAAAAGGACAAAGAAGTCAAAGCATGTGGATACAAAAGACATCATAACACAAAAAAAGACAGCAAGATAAGAGGAAAGGAACAATGGATCTATAAAACTACAAGAAAACAATTAACAAAATGGCAATAGCAAGCCCTTATCTATCATAATTACTTTAAACTTAAACAGATTAAATTATCCAATCAAAAGACAGAGAATAGTCGAATGGATTAAAAAAACACCCAAGATCCAATGATATGCTGCCTATAAGAAACTCACTCAGCCTTAAAGACACATAGAGAGTGAAGAGATGGAAAAAATCATTTCAAGCAAATGGTAACCCCCCCAGAAAAGCAGGGGTAGCTATACCAGTAACAGACAAAAGAGACTTTAAAAACTGGTAAAAAAAGACACAGAGAAGGTCATTACATAATGATAAGGGATCAATCCACCAATAAGATATACAATTATAAGCATTTATGCAGCCAACACTGGAGCACCTAAATATACAAAGTAAAAACAGAGCTAAAAGGAGAAATAAATAGTAATAGTTGAAGACTTCAACACCCCACTTTCAGCACTGGAAAGATCACCCAGACAGAGAACCAATAAGCAAACAGCAGATCTGAACAATACTACAGACCAAATGGACCTAAGAGACATTTACAGAACATTTCATCCAACAACAGCAGAATACACATTCTCCTCAAGTACACATGGAACATTTTCTAGGCACAAAATAAGTCAGCAAATTCAAGAAGACTGAAATCAGGCAAAGTATTTTCTCTGACTGCAACAGCATGAAACTAGAAATCACTAACAAGAGAAAAGCTGGAAAATTCACAAACATATGGAAATTAACACTCTCCTGAACAACCAACGGATCAAAGAAGAAATTAAAGGGGAAATAAAAATGTCTCTTAAAACAAATGAAAATGGAACAACAACATACCAGAACTTAGGGATACAGCAAAAGCAGTTCTAAGAGGGAAGCTTATAGCAATAAATGCCTATATTAAGAAGCGAGAAAGATCAGAAATAAATAACCTAACTCCATGCCTTAATAACCAGAAAAAGAACTGAACTCAAGGTTGGCAGAAGAAAGGAAATAATAAAAATGAGAGCAGAAGTAAATGAAATAGAGCACAGAAAAACAAGAGAAAAAATTAAACTAATAGTTGGTTCTTTGAAAAGATCAACAAAATTAACAAACACTTAGCTAATCTAACCAAGGGGAAAAGAAGGAAGACCCAAATCAACAACATTTTAAATGAAAAAAGAGACATTACAAAGAATACCAAAGAAATATAAAAGATTATAAGAGGCTACTATGAACAACTATATGCCAACAAACTGGACCACCTAGAAGAAATGGAAAAATTCTTAGAAACACAACTTATGAAGACTAAATCAGGAAGAAATAGAAAATCTGAATAGACCAATTACTAGTATAGATATTGAGTCAGTAATCAAAAATCTCCCAATGAAAAAAAAGCCCAGGACCAGAAAACTTCACTGATGAATTTTATCAAACATTTAAAAAAGGATCAACAGCAATCCTTCTGAAACTCTTCCACAAAAATCAAAGAGGAAAAAAACACTCCCGAACTCATTTTATGATTTTATGAGGCCAGCATTATCCCAATACCAAAACCAGAAAATGATGTGGCTAGAATAAAAAACAAAACAAAACAAAAAAAACTACAGGCCAACATCCCTGATAAATATAGATGCAAAAATTCTCAATGAAAGACTAGCAAACCAAATTCAGCCGCACATTAAAAGGATCATTTACTATAATCAAGTTGGATTCATCCTTGGGATGCAAAGATGGCTCAATAGTTCAACATGCACAATTCAGTCAATGTGATATATCCTATTAGTAGAATAAAAGTAAAAAAACTCACAGAATCGTTTCAATAAATGTAGAAAAAGCATCTGGCAAAAAAAAAAAAAAAAAATCAAATCATTCATCTGTGATTAAAAACTCTTAACAAAATAGGCATATAAGAAATATATATCAACATAATAAATGCCATACATGATAAGTCCAAAGCTAACATCATACTCAACAGTGAAAAGCTGAATGGTTTTCCTCTACCATCTGGGAAGATGACAAGGGTACCCACTCCCACCACAACTCTTCAACATTGTATAGGAAGTCTTAGCTAGAGCAATTAGGCAAGAAAAAGGAATAAAATGTATCAGAATTGGAAAGGAAGAAGCCAAATACTCTATTCTCAGATAACATGATTTTTATATATAGAAAATCCTCAAGACTCAAACAAAAAACTGCTAGACCTAATCCACGAATTAAGTAAAGAAAAGGATACACAATTAACATACAAAAACCAGTAACATTTCAATGCACTAACAATGAATTTTTTGAAAAAAAAAAAATAAAGGAATCAATCCCATTTACAGTATAATCAAAAACAAAATACTTAGGAATAAATTTATCCAAGGAAGTGAAAGATCTCTACTCTGAAAAGTGTAAGATACTGATGAAAAAAAATCAAAGAAGACACACATAAATGGAAAGGTATATCTCATGTTCTTAGATTGGAGGAATTAATATTGTTAAAATATCAATACTACCAAGAGCCATTTTTAGATTCAATACAATCCCTATAAAGATTCCAGTGGCATTTTTTACAGAAGTAGAAAAAACACTCCCAAGACTTATATGGAACCAGAGAAGACCCCCAATAGCCAAAGAAATTCTGAGAAAGAAAATCAGATCAGGAGGTATCATACTCCCTGCTTTCAAGCTATATCATAAAGCTATAGTGATCAAAAACAGTACGGTACTGGCCTAAAAACAGACACATAAACCAATGGAGCAGAATAAGAGCCCAGAAATAAATGCAAGCATGTATGGTCAACTAGTACTTGACAAAGGAGCCAAGAATACTCAATGAAGAAAAGACAGTCTCTTCGATAAATAGTGCTGGGATAACTGGAAATTCACATGTAAAAGAATGAAAATGCACTCCTATGTTACACCACTCACAAAAGTTAACTTGAAATGGATTAAAGACTTAAATACAAGACTGGAAACCATGAAACTCCTAGTAAAAAAAAAACATAGAAATAAAGCTCCTTGGCATGGGCCTTGGTAATAAATTTTTGGCAATGACACCTAAAGCACAAGCAACAAAAGCAGAAATAAACAAGTGGGACTGCATCAAAATAAAAAGCTTCTGCACAGCAAAAAGAACCACCAACAAAGTTAAAAGACAATCTATGGAATTTGAAAAAATATTGGCAAACCATGTATCTGATAATGGGTGAACATACCCAAAATATAAAAACAACTCATGCAACTCAAAAGCAAAACAACAAATATCCCAATTAAACTTAAAAATGGGAAAATATCCTGAAGAAACATTTTGCCAAGTATATACAGAAGACCAGTAAGTCTTATCAGAAGGATAAGACATAACAAATGCTGGTGTAGATGTGGAAAAATAAAGGGAATCCTTGTGTACTGTCTGGTGGGAATATAAATTGGCGCAGCCACCATGGAAAACAGTATGGAAGATCCTCAAAAAATTAGAAATAGAACTACCATGTGATATAGCACTTCAACTGCTGAGAATATGCCCAAAAGAAATGAAAACACTAACTTGAAAAGCTATCTACACCCCCACATTCACAGTATTTACAATAACCCAGACACAGAAACAACCTAAGTATCCATTAATGGATAAATGGTTGAAGAAGTTGTGATGTACATATATCACAGATACGTCCACTCCTTAAAAAAAAAAAAAATAAGGGCGCCTGGGTGGCTCAGTTGGTTAAGCGACTGCCTTCGGCTCAGGTCAGGATCCTGGAGTCCCGGGATCGAGTCCCGCATCGGGCTCCCTGCTCGGCAGGGAGTCTGCTTCTCCCTCTGACCCTCCTGCCTGTCATGCTCTCTGTCTCTCATTCTCTCTCTCTCAAATAAATAAATAAAATCTTTAAAAAAAAAAAAAATAAGAAAATACCACGTATGTGATAAGGAAATCTAACTCTTCATGACATCACAGATGGACCTTGAAGGGATTATGCTAAGTGAAATAAGTCAGACAGTGAAAGGCCAATACTGTATGATCTTACTTATACATGCAATCTAAAAAAAAAAAAAAAAAATGAACAAAAAACTAAACCTACACTCACAGAAAAAGAAATCAGACATGGTTACCATGGTTACCAGAGGTGGAAGGTGGGGCTAGGGAGAATTGGAGGAAAGTGGTCAAAAGGTATAAATGTCCAGTTATAAGATAAATACATACTAGGGATGTAACACACATGATGACCACAGCTAACACTGCTCCATGACATATGGGAAAGCTGGTAAGAGAGTATCTCCTAAGGAGAATTTTTTTTTCTTTTTTTTCTTTTCATCTTTCTTTTCTTTATATTGTATCTATATTAGATGATGGATGTTAGCTGAACCTATTGTGATAATCATTTCACATTCTATGTAAACCAACCATCACGCTCTAAACTTAAACTTACACAGTGATATGTGCTAATTATTTCTCAATAAAACTGGAAAAAAAGAAGTTGTCTGACAACTTATTCAGAGGAGGCCCAAACACCTCACCTCCATAGATTCATCCATTTATCCATCCGTTAATTTATTCATTTATTAAATGTGACATGTCACAGACCCTATTCTAAGCTCTGAGGATGCCACAGTAAACAAGATAGCGTCCCTGCCCTCAAGGAGCAGATATTTGGATGATGATGAAATGAAAAAAAAATTACAATATTAATGTTTTATTCATTCAATATGAAAGAGATATTTCAAAACTTCAATTGGCTGAGTTTTCAAAACAGGAATTTAATAGGTTTGTAGGTTTCTGACAGTAGCTCATTCGATCACAAAATCCCGGAACCAAAAGGTACCTTAGAGACCATCAAATCCAACAGCATATTCTCACCTGAGTCTCAGAGATGTTAAAGAGCTGGACTAGGAGTCCATATTTGGTAAAATTACTATGAAGTCCGTTTATTTATATTATTGAATGTATATATTAAAAGTCATGCTGAGTGGAATTTTAAAACATAGCATTAGTAACACTCCAAAAGAACATGTTTCTTATTTTAGTCTCTCAAGGAAACCAATTACACTAACTACACTATATTCACAGCTAGCACCAAACAAATTTAATGCATAAAGTATAAATTTGGAAACAAAATCAAAAGTCAAAATTTGAAGGAATAAATGAAGAATAAGAAGGGCGCCTCTGAACTCTCATATCATAAACAAAAAAACATTGTTTTGTAAAGTTTAAATATGGCTTTTAAGTAAGCTGAATTGTTTTGCTCTCATTTGAGCTCCTTTTTATTTTACTAGGAGACCACTGACCATTTCCCATACTGTCTTCTTCCTTTAGAGGGTCAAACCTTAATGGAGAGAAAAATAGCTCTGAAAGACACACTAGGTAAGATATCCTGGGTCACAGGTTAAGTTCATTGGATTCAAGTTCAAGTTCTCTGGGTAAGATTCATTCAAAATAACAGATGGTATATTAACACCATAAAAACCTGTATTTTCTACCCAATATCCTGAGTTGCTCCCAGTACCTGTCTATTCATCTCTTCACTATATAATACATTCCATTCTTTTCCTTAGGTAAAATTAGTTAAGAGGAACAACAGGAGAAAACATAAGCTACCACTCCAAGTTTCATTCCCGCATGACTTATTCATTCATCACAAAAATGTGCAAGTTACACCATACTGATTTTTTTTACATTTTCTATTAACCAGAATCCTTTCAAATCATGTGAAATATAGCAAGTATTAAAATAATAAACCTCCAATCTCGAAAAGCACAGGTTTTTATATCCATTTGGAGAAAATCTGGCAATTACTAGATTCTCCAGGACTAGGGAGCTATCCTATTCTTCTGTAACTTCTGCAAATATTTATTCCCCTGATCGGGTAGTACCCAAGTTTTTCCATTTTTCTTGGGAAGAACCCATTATATAATAAGCTATTTATCTTTTCCCTGGAGGTAAACTCCAAAGAAATAAAGAAAACATCTAGAATGCTTTGAAATGATGGTAGAGTACATTTCAAAAGGAGGGGGAGGGGGGAAGAACCATATTCTGAGAACATTAGTCTGACCCCAAAAGAGAGAAACACTTGTAATCAATTTTCTTTTCATTAATGCAATAAATGCTGTCCGCACTTTGTGTGCCTAAAGAGAACCATTCTGAGATAAAGGATGTCTCCCCAACCTTTTATACTGAACCGGTGGTTTCCCAAATTTAATATGCATGGAGTGCACGTGAGCCCTCTTAAATCCAAGAACCAAACCCTGCCTGTGTAATAAATCTCACCACTACTCCACTATTAGACAGAGGATTAAAACTAATCTAGCAATCCCCAAACCAAGCACCGAGTGGATTAAATGCAAAACGCATGGGAGCAGGAAGATGCTTAATGCTAAATAACAAACATTTCAATCATAGAAATCATTTTTATCTTCTTGTTTATGCTAAGTAGATATTATGAGACTTAATATCTGTATTAACACAAGTGGGAGAAAGAAAACAGTTTTATGAAGATCTAAGTACTTGAATGCCTTGGTATAGCTGGTCAAAAAAACAAAAAACAAAAGCAAACAAAAATGAGCTTAACAAATGGACTACACTATGATCTTTAGATTGTTTATTCCTTTAAGGTCAACGCAGTGATGCTTGACCTTTTTAATTTTCCTTTAAGCCAAAGCAGTCCACATTATAAGAACTGAGTCAAGACAAAAGAGTTTCAAGGAGTGCTAAAATGGGAGGAGACTCCATGTATAATGTCCATGTAATATTTAAATATGCAAATGTTCTAAGCAACATCTTCTTTTGCCAAAATTAGCATAGCACACAATGGGAGAGCCCCTGTTGCAATGAACCTAAATGATGCCCTTGTGGGGCCTGGACCTTTTAAAGCTGTAGCCGATTGCAAAAATAGGTAAGTGACCATATGCAGGCCCTCGTTAGCACTGTCTATCCAAAGAGCGTAATACACACATCTGGCATCTCCTAACGGCTGTGGAACGCATTATACACAAAACCATTGACTTAGCTCCAAATGAAATCCACGTACTCCTGGAAGGAATCCATAAAGTTTTATCTGAAATACTTTTGTACCTTTCAACTTTGTCATCTTCCCTCAATTTTCCACTTCTGGGTCCTGTTATACCCTTTTGCAGACATCTGCATTTCAACTTGAATCCCTCCCGGGCCCTTCTCCACCCCGCCTTCGTCTATAAAATAACGTATCCTTCTAGTCTCTCCTGCTATACCAGTCCATGTGATTACCACCAAGTCAGGCCCAGACTTCTTAAGTAAAACAATTGCTACAGTTAAAACGGTGAAAGGGAACTTGTCCTGGACACTTACCTCATCCCTGCAACTTTATTCCTACACAAAATCTGGGTAAGAAAATGGACTATTATACCTAAGTGAGGTACAAAATGGGAGGTAAGCATATCATGTCTGGACTAGCAACTGGTTTTCAAACCTCAAGTGTTGGTGTTCATTCCATTTTCTTTCAACCAAGGCTTCTCGGTTCAGAAAGCTTTACACATTACACAATAGTAAGAGGAGTTAGGACTTATAGCTAAAAGTTATAAAATAATAACAGGAAGATTTCTCATTTCAAACATTATGATGCCTAAACTTCTGCAGTGAAATTGCTAAGTCATCGCAGGTTTGTAAAATGGAAAACAGAAGAGTTTAGAATAGATGTAGTATGATTTCCTCCAAGCAGGTTTCATGTCTTTCTATATTTAATGGGCCAGAGATTGCTAAATCCTGGTGAAACAATCACAAGATAAATTGGGTGCTGGGAAATGCTTCAAGCCTGCCTGAGTCAAAATGATGTATTTTCTTTTATGAAAATTGGTTTTTTTGGTAAAAATATTCCAATGTTTCTAATTTTTTTAAGGCATACCTATCTCATCGGTGAAGATCAACAGCCCAAGTCCAGTGGGCCTAAAGAAGTCACCCTGCCCGGTCAAGCAGATCAACTTCTAAACAAGCAGCTATTTTTTGCAGAAGTGATTCCCAAATCCCAATCAGTTGGCCAATGTTGGTCCACGACGAAATTTCCACTGGTTTGTACCAGGCTGTCATAAAGCTGAATTTATTGAATATACAGGCAATCCTTTAAAAAAATATATCCTCCCCACACTTTGAGTATTCATATGTCTTTTATGAGATGGTGGATATAATAAATGAGAGTTTTTTTGTTTTCTATTTGTTGGGTTTTGTTTTTTAATTTGGAAACATCTTTCTTGGAAACATTTTAATTGACAAAGTTGTAAAATGTAATGAACCATGAAGTCCAAATTTCTGGGATTTTGTGGAGTAAGAAAAATGTTTTAGGGACAAAGTTTCCACTTCTTTTTTTTTTTAATTGAAGTATAGTTGACAGTTTCCATCTCTTTTCTTTCAAAATACTAATTAATCTCACTAGTCTAGTAATCTGACAAGCTGAAGAGAAGGAATTGTTGTGTTGGCGTAGCTTTAGGTAACTTGAATTTAATAACTGAAACCACCACCAAAGAATTCCGTTTTCTTGTCCAGACCCTGCCTGGTTAATGGGTCAGCTCACTGAGGAGTAGATTGTGTGACTGGGATAACGACAACAGTACAAAAAAAAAAAAAAAAAAGCATGGATTCCAGGTGCCATAAATCTCCCACAGAACAATTTTTTAAATATAGGCCTGTCACTCCTGACTATCAGTTTCCCCTACCCTCTTTGCCCACCTTCCTAATTCTTGCTTTCAAAAGCTGCAAGTTTGCTCCCCTTCTTGATGTTTGAGTTATCCAGCTCCAAAAGGTCTATAGAATTTCTCCACATTCCTATTTGCCTGCTGTGAATTTTATTGAATGTACACTGCTGCTGACCCCATATATAATGGACCTAGGAAATATTCACTAGAAACTCAAATGCCCATTTCTCATCTTTATGTGATTGTGTGTGTGTGTGTATGTGTGTGTGATATCTTATGATGCTGTTTATAACAAGGTGCCATTAGTCACTTAGAAGACACATAGTATTTTATTTTCAGGATCCTCCGAAAAGATGAGGAAGTTTAATCTCCATTATTTTTAGGCACTGTCACTCTCTCTCAAGGCATGGGTTTTAATATGGTATAATGCCAAAAATGCTAGCACAATGGCAATTTTGGACCCATCTATGGACATCCTTTATCACTGCCTACTACACCAAATCATTCAAAGTGAGGAAGGTGAATGCCTGTAAGTATCCCTAGTGGGCGTTGCAATTAGAAAGGAAAACAAAGGACTACTATTTAAACTGTTAAACTACTGTACAGACTATTAACATTTGGAAGATTCCAAATAACACCAGGAGAAAAAATATCTGATGACCTTTGGTTTCCTTGTGTATTCCAATGATACTCTACCTTCAAGGTGTTATAAGCCCCTAGGGAAGGGAATTTTTCTTATCATTGAAAGTATAGGTGAGAATCATCCAAATGAAAAAACCTTACATGAAACTGGTCTTAAATACTTAAATACTCGTGCCAAAAAATGACATCCCCATATCAATTAGGATGATCAGAAAGGACCTCTGGAATATATGGCTCTCTGACATGGTTTTTAATCAAATGTCCCCAGAATTCATCTCTCATGAATCACAGAACTGAAAATGATCTCCAGCAATTGCAGGATTCATTTGCCTCCCTCTGGGAGGAGCTGTGTAAAAAGCATTGAAATAAAACCACCTGCCCTTTTCTTTCAAATGCCCGAAGAATGTGCCACAACTCTGCTTTGATCCTGCGTTCCAATGTTTCACTGCTATTACCAGCAGAAGAGAATCTTTCCCACACGTGGATGTCTAACCTAAATCCTTCATGCTGCATTTCACATTCATTCCTTTTGTTCAAAATTACTGTTTCTTCTTACACCTGCTCCCCATTAGATGACTATTGCGTACTTCTGGGTAATCATATTCTAGAGGGGAGAGAGCATAAACTCCTGCAGCTGAGGGCAGTAGCCTAGACTTCCACACAGATGTGCGAGTCATCAACAAATTGTGGAATCTTTCTGAGTAGCAGCACATGGGAAAGATTGTCTTTCGCGGAGGCCAGCTCTGCTCTGATAACATGTTATAAGGAAATAGACTACAGGAGTACGGTTAGAAACAGAGTTAACACTGGACCTACACATACACATACACACACACGATTTATAGGCTTTAGTTGGAATGAAATATGAATCTATAAGCTAGCAGTTGCCTTCTGTTTAAAGCACTACTTTGTTCCTGATGCATGGATACAATTTCTAATGCATCTGTTATCTAAGGCAGGCTATGGTTATGGCTGCATGAAACCAGGCTAACTACCTAAATCTGCTGAAAACCAAACCTGTCAATCTGGTTATTTTATGCCCTATGGTCAGAACAGTCAGTAAATGGTATGCTTCATATTTTAACTATTTTGAAGCAATTCAGATAGAGTCTTGATTAGAAGACTGTATTGTTTTTGCTTCCTTGGGGCATAGGCAACTAGCGTTATCTAGTACTTTGCTGACTACATATGGAAATGAGCCCCATCTTTGAAACTCTAAGTATGAATCACAGTCCGGCAGTATCTCCACTGCCATGGCGCAGGTTAAAAATACAGGTTTTCAGGTCTCCTCTCCTGATTGCTGAATCCAAATCTGCATTTATAACAAGATCCCTAGGCACTCCATAAATACATGCAATTCTGAGAAGCACTTATCTATTATTTCATCTCTCAGTGCCTCTACTTCCTCACCTATAAAATGGATATTAACCGATCCTTGCTACTTACTTGCTTCTGCGCAAAGGAGGATTAATGTCATAGGGTTGTTTTTTTTTTTTCCTCCCCCAGAAACAGTCTCTATAAAACAGAACACTGGAGAACAGTTTCATTTGTTGGCATAAGCAATGGCTGAACATTCTTTGGAAGAAGAACCAGGATTCCTTCCTAGATAATACATCTGTCCTTCATCCAAACTTCACTTCATGGCATAATGGCTCCAGAAACAGTGGAGCAGTTCAACCAACTGCTTTTGGAGAAACAACTGAAGCCGATCCCAATGAAAACAGTGTTCCTGCTCCCTGTCTTGACCGTCAAACACAAACACAAGCACACTCTGTGGGTTAAATCGGCCCAGCTGGGAGCCTGCTGCTGAGCCATCTGCGGAACAACTTGCAGACCAGGAGCTGGACTCTGGCTAAAACAAAGGCAAGAAGGAAACAAGGAAAACAGCCCACAGAGCAGCCCTTAACATACTCACCTGCAAAGCCAGTGCCGCCCCTGTATGGCCTCCCAGCCTGGTCCCACGTCATTTATCCTCTTGACCTCCATACCCCTTAACTCTTTCCTTTGCCTCTCTTCATTCTCTACTACCACATCTCAAGATTTGAAAAAAGGGGTGGGGCACCTGGGGGGCTAAGTTGGTTGAGCCACAGACTCTTGATTTTGGTTCAGGTTGTGATCTCAGGGTCATGGGTTCCAGCCCCTACCCCCGCAACCCCAGGTCAGGCTCCCCACTCAGCAGGGAGTCCGCTTGGGATTCTCTTTCCCTCTCCCTTTGCCCCTCACCCCACTCACACGTCCTCGCACACTCTCTAAAATAAATGATCTTTTAAAAAAAGATTGTAAAAGGAGTTAACTCTGGGAAAGGATTGCAACCATCATCAACAAAAACCAAAAAAAACAAAAGATCAAAAGAAAAACACCCTCAAACAGAAGGACCTGAAGAATTTGAGGGAAAGTAACTATTTCCAGCACAACGTTTCTTTGTTTTCTCTCCATCTCTCTCACTCTTGTCCACACAACAGGACAGAAATCAAAATACAAAGGAAGAGAGAAGTGGATGTGAGATAGGCTCATACAGTGCCTACTCCAGTAAAACAGGCTTGCCTCCATTCATGTAGAGAGTCAGGACTGGTATTGAATGCTCAGTGCTATTCCAGATGCCCACTGGGAATTACAGTTAAAATAAAGATCAGAGTTGACCCTATCATTTTACATAAAGCATATCCTAAAATACCTCTGGCAGAAGAGTTACCTTTTCAGGGCTCAAAAGTTTTTGAGGTAAGTGTGAGTCCTACTATGTGTCACCTCTAGGTTGGGATTTGGGCCCTTAAGGTTCTTCCAACATGACATACAGGAAGCTCCCTCTGCCTTCTTCTTGGTGCCATAGACCATCCCCAACCTCCAACCTCCCACCTGAGGCAGCTTATCACATCTTTGGGACAGACCTTCGGGCTATTATAAGCCATGCAACATTCACCAGGCCATCTTCCCCCAGGCTCGCAACAACCCATGAGGAATGTTATGGAGACAGAAACAGAGGCTCAGAGAGGTGAGTGGTGCACTCCCAGTGAAAACAACAACAAAGAAGAGAGTACATGCACCCAGGTCAGGCAAGCTCCAAAGCCTGTGCCCCTTCCAGTTTACCACACTATCTGCTAAGAAGGACAAAAGGTTCTCCCCTTAACTTCACCGATGAACTTCTCCATTCATTCATTTCTTCTGAGTGCCTCCCTATGCCAGACTGATTCAGGGCATGCTGCAGGATCCAACTCTGATCTTCTCGAGTTAACGCTTTCACCTTTGCGCTCTCAAAATAGGCAGGAGAGCATGATGTTCACAAGCATGTGCTTCGTAGGGAAAAAAAAGCTTGGGTCTGAATTTCAAATCATCCACCTACTAGCTGTAGGATCTTGCACTTCACCTCTTTGAACCTGACCCGCACCCATAAAGTTGGTGTAATAGCATTTTATTTCATGAGGATAAGATATGAAAACATATATAATCTAAATACATACATTCCAAATGTAAAATCTAAAACAGCACCCAGCACAAAGAATTTAGGTAACAAATGAAAACTATTCTCCTTCTCTACCCCTTCCACAAAATTCAAAGATTGTGGTGGTAGGAATTTATTCAGGGAGTAAGGAAAAGCCCTCATTCAAGTTCAAGATACCACACAAAGTGAAACACGGAGGCCACCGTTTCTGTGGTTCAGACATCGGATCTGTCCCACTTCACCTTTAGTTCTCAATGGACTTAAGACAAAAGGGATCTAATGCATTCCTGGCAGTTTTTCAAAGCATGGCAGAAGTGAGTCGGGTTTATAAGATTAATTCTTTTCTCTCCAGGCAGTGGGTCAAATCAGAACCTTCACTCAACCAACCTGGTGGATAATCTCCTTTTATTACTTTCAATCAAACTAAGTGTCTGCAATCTGTACAATGGCCACTAATTTACTGGGAAAAATAATTTGTAGAGCATGATTATAAAAAAGATGAGATAGAATACAAGGTCCAGACTGGATAAGCATCCTGTAAGTTTGCTCCTATCTCATTGCATAGAAAGCTTCTATGACCCAAAATGCATTAAGGACATACAGCTGTTCTCCTAAGCTAAAAATCAAAGAAAGAAATGAACATTGTTCACAGATCAGTTCCTTATTTACATAAGGGAAACAGCCTATCAGTTCAATTCAGACCCTTTGTTACACTCACATGGAGTGATCCACTGCTTGTACAAGTTTAACATGAAAAGGTTTTATTGTGTGAAAACGAAAACCTCTTTTTAAAGATAATAAAATTCTAGTTACACAACTAGACAACATCACAAAGCTGCTGCATTGTGGAAACCACCCTCTTCCTGTGACGTATAATGAGGCATGGGGTTCTGCTTCCTTTGATTAATTTCAGAATATTGCACAGAACCTGAATAATCCCTAAAATAGCAAAGGAGAGACGGAGAGGTGATGGGCAATGATAAAGGTATACTAATGGAGCAGAGACTATGTTTCATCTGTTGTAGAAAAGCACCCCCTCCCCAACTAATTTCATTTTGGCAAATACTAACCACAATAAGGGTCAACATACAAAAATGTCCTTTGGCTCTGGAGTTTAAGTTATATGCACTGAGGCTGAGCAATGCAAAACAAAAACTATGAAATGTCGCCATGACTGTGATCAGATATATAACATAGCTGGAAAGTGCACATTTCCCTTTTTTCAAATCACAGCAGCCATTATTTATACAAGTACTGAATATGGAAAAGGCTCTGACAAATTTACAGTGTTGTTTGGATGGATGAGGATGGCGGATGATGGATGAGGGAGACAGAGGATTCCCTTATTAAAGCATCAAATTCTTCCCTAAATATCAAATAGACATCTTCAGCCACAACTGCACTGCCTCATACTCAAAATCATATAAACTGAACATGTCAAATGTTTGTCTTTAATAGAAAAAGGCAGGATTTTCTCCTAATAAATATTGTTAATTTGTACTATGGCATTAAGTACCTTTCTTTTCCTGCATAATGTGGACTTCAACATATATGCCGATCAAACAAGAATAAATGTGACAATTCACAAATATAAATGAATTCTAGCAAAAAGTGAGTAGCAATCTCAAGCACATTATTCAAAAATTTTAGTAAATAATTTCAGTAGATACCATCTTCCAAATGTATTTTTGGTGTCTTTCTTGACAGGACAGTAGCTCTAAAGGGAAATTCGCCATTCACTACATGATTTTTTAAGACTGGGCCCAGATAACAACATACAGAAAGCTGGAAGCACTGCAGCACCCACTAGTGGACATATCAGAATCACAGATGCATCCTGTCTGTGGAGTAAAAAAAAAACGAGTATAAAATAAAAAGCATCTGCTTTAAAAACTATTTACGTGACCATTCACTTCTTATTTTATCTGCGCTGGTAACAACAGAGGCATGCACAAAGAGAAAAACTTTGTTCTGCAAGCCTCAACCTCTCCTTCATCTGATCCTATTGTAAAATCAACTGTACACAGAGAAACAAATTTGGCAGTACTGAAGATACTTTTTAAATCAATAAAATGGTCTGTGGCTAATGAATATTGCCCCAACCGAGTAAAAATCGAATATGTGAAAGTTTCTTTTCAATAAAAAGAAATGCCTCTTTACAATTCTAATCCATTCTACCCCGAATTACTCCTGGACTGTTGCAAATTGTTAGCACAGCCTTTTTTAATAGTAATAGATCTTGTCTACTCAGAGCCTGTAATGACATCACTGGGAATGGGTCCTTTAGCATTAGTACAATGTAATATGTAATCCAACAGCAATCCGATTATAATTTACAAGGCAACAATGTTTACATTTTGCAAGTGTTACCAGTTTTCTTTTTTAATGAAAAACAAACCTCATTTTGTATTTTAATGTTTCTGCTTAAGTAGTGATTAAGTCCCATAAAAATCTATCTTTGACAGATAAGCCAAAAGTTACTAGTTTAACTTGATTTCTGAATAATTCCTAGATACTTAAGTGCCTATAGTAAGTTTGTTTGAAAAGAAATATGAGATGACAGCTATAAAACTTCATTCATAAAACTGTACAACAAAATGTACCTACTTCAAGTTAACCCAAGACATCTCACTTAGCATGAGCATGTTGGAAGAACCAAACACGAGCCATGGAAACCAAGGCTATAAAATAGCCGTTTTTAAGATTCTAGAAGCACCTAGACCTATAACTAGACATTTTATTCCAACATATGTGAACTGGAGGTAATACAGTTTATCAGCAAATCATCTGGATTTTATTGTTGACTTTATCTGATAAACCACTTTAATGGAAGGAATCTGCATTACTGAGAAGGAATGATGGATGAATAATTAAGAAGAGGGATGGCCCCGCCAGAAAGTTCTCTCCTCAGTTCTAGTTCTCTTCATGGTCAAACCTTTCCCACCAGGTCCTGCCCCCAGCAGCTTTCAAATGCATCAGTGGCCCACAATGAGATGTCACCTTACTGCAATTAAAAAGTGCCATGGTGGGGGGGTGTGGAGGCTGGAAATAGAAAGGGATTGGGGGAAGCTATTCAAAGAAAAGATTTTTCACAAAACGGAAGGAAATCATGTTTACAATTGGTTTTGCTTTGCTTTACTTGATAAAGAGCTAATTATTTGGATCAAACACAGCATAATCTACTTCTCCCTCAGCTAAGAGCGGCCAGAGCCGTGACAGGACGGTGACAGGGGAGGTGGCAGCACCGAGCTGCCTCCTCTCTGCTTTGCCTTTGCATTTTATCCCTGATTCAGAGCAATTAACTAGTCAAACATTTTCACAGGCTGTTGGTAGAGAATATGGCAAAGGACATAACAAAACACATATGAGGGATGGGAGACTCAATATGTATCTCAGTAGCATTCCCAGCATTCCCAAAATGCCATTCCCAATTGCAACCTGAGTTCTTTGAAGAAACAAAAACAAGCAGTAAATGAACTATGATTAATACCAATAAACTGGCCTTCCTGCCTTTAGGAGAAACTCCAATGGGGCTTCCACAAAATGAATCTAATTCTATCTCAGCACCAGGTTGCAATATGGCCACCAAAATTACAATGTTTTTTCTTAAAAAAAAAAAAAACTGATGCCTCCCTTTTATTCAATGCCTAAGTTATATGAATATATTTATAATCGGTGGGAGCTCTTTGGCTAACATATGGTATAGTTTTTTAATATACTTAAAGGATATTTTACTGATCGGAGCCTGCCTACCAATGTCAATCTCCCTTCCTTAGCTAACTTCTGTTTTCAAACCCCTCACTAAGAATATATTTTCTTGGGATGTCTTTCTGTACCATATGCTAACATAAAGATAATTTTTATAAGTAATGCCCTAAGGACTATTCCTGAAATGGTCTTCTATGGAATACTAATGACAGTGACGTTCGTAAGTACTCTCTGGAAAAAGCAAGAGTTCAATGAACAAGTGGATTTGGGAAATATTGGCCTAAATAAGATGAAACAGTTTTCTTACCACAAATATTTTAAGAACCTTGAATATGCAAATAGATACCATAAACCTCCTGTAAGTTCGAGTATGTCCCAGGAAGCTCACTTTAAGAGAAAGCGCACGCAGGAAAATACCAGCTTGAATCAGAGAGGGTTCACTATATCCGAACAATACAATGGTGATGTTGGAGCAGCAGGTAAGCCCCAAAAGGCACAACACTATTCTCAGAACTTTGCTGATTTTAACTTTTACTTCTCCAAACAACCCCATGAGATTCCCTTCTTGACAAATAAAGAAACTGAGGTATGAATAAATTAAGCATGTTTCCCAGGCTAGCAAATGGTGGAGGTGGGATGTGAACCCAAGCAGTTTCGTTTGGAAACTACGTTCCGAAGACTTGATAAACTGTCACTAGAACACAGAAAGCAATTGGGCCCAGGAAATAACCGTACGCTCACAATGACAGGGGTTGGCGGGCCTCTTCCTCAGACCTGCTGCCTGGGTCTCAGCCTCCCAACTCCTTGTCTTCTACCCTGCCCCCATCACCGTAACTGACTCCAGCAGCAAGGGGACTGACCAGAAAGGTGGGCAGGGATCCCCATCTCCACAGGGCCCTTGTCCACGGGCTATCAGAGCTGCTCCATCATCACCAATGACTGGGAGGCTCTTCGCTGGGCTGCGGAGATCGGCGGGCACAGGAGGAGCGGGCATGCACCTCTAGAAAAGCATTCTGACCTATCCACATGCGCAAATGCCTAAAGAGACAACCCTGAAGACTCAACGAAAGACACGACTATGTGAAGAGCTACAGTTTGTTCATGGAAGGCAAAACTTTATTTCAAGGTGGTAAGTGACCTTAAAACAATCTAAGAATTAAATACAATGCCAATCAAAACCCCCAGCAGGACAAAATTCTTAGCACAGCCGACAAGCTGACCCTAAAAATCAGATGGAAGCAAAAAGTCAAGAATAGGCAAGGCAATTTTCACAAAGAAGAATTAATAAGGGAGGGGAGCCTCACTCACCAGATAACAAAGCTTATCACAAAGCTACAGTAATTACGACCATCTAATATTAACATATAGACAGACACGGAAAATCTGGAACAGTCTCACAGATGTATGGGAACTTGGCATATGACAAAACTGCACTGCAAATCAACGGGAAGAAATGATGGACTTTTCAACAAATGCTGCTAGGACAATCAACCATCCATTTAGAAAAGAAGAAAATTAGATCACTTCCTCCCAAAATGGAAAAAAACTGCACATAGATTAAATACTTAAACATGAAAAGGCACAATCATCCAAACTCAATAACAAACATGGAAGAATATCTTTCTGACATTTCAGTAGGGAAGAAGTGATTAAACAACACACAAAAGGTATGAACCATAAAGGAAAAGGCTGCTAATTTTGGTTGTACTGAAAGTTAAAACTTCTATATCACAAAATGCACAAGGAACAAAGTGAAAAGTCACAGAGTAGATGGAGATATTTTCCACACATATAATTAGCACAGTATTCTGATCAGAACATATGAAGAATTCCTACATATTTATAAGGAAAAAAACTTGATAGGAAAAAAAATCAGCAGAAAAAATGAACAGGCGATTAACATAAGAACTCCAAATGAGCAGTAAATTTATGAAAAGGTGTTCACACTCACCAGTAATCCACAAAAATGCAAATTAAAACAATACTAAAATGTCATCTTACGCCCATCAAATTCAGTATTGAGTGGAACACTATAGAACAGATAAAAGAATAAATTATTTCTAAAAGTTTAAACACAGATAAATCCAAAACTATAATGTTGAACAAAATGTAGGAATTCATGTATATTTAAAGAATACATTATTTCTATACATAAATAAAAACATGTATATATATTTGAAACAACAATGAAAACGTCCTTGGAAATAATATAAACAAAAGTAGAATAGTGGTTACCTCCAGGGAGGTAGAGAGGAAATGTGGATATCTATAATGTCCTATTTTTTAAAGTGAAACAATCAATATGGCAAAGCTCTGTTAGAGCTAGGTGGTGGGGAATGAGTATTATTTTTGTATTTTATTTGAAATATTCCATACTTTAAAACCTGAAAACATTGTGAAGGCTCAGGAAAATGTGGTCAACACAATTATCTCTGCATCAGGCTGACCGGGAGATTTTGACCTTCCAGTCTTAGTGCCTTAAAAGAAATTAAGCTGCTTGACTGAACAAAAAAACAGTCAACAGCCTCCCTCTAAAACATCTCAGGACTGAATGACATCTGGGGGAGGCTGTAACAGGCAGGGATCTTTGTTTCTAAGCGGTATTCCAGAGCTGCACAATGAATGGTCCTAGGCGGAGAGAAAGCAACGGCCCTCATGAGGGGATGAGCAAGAATGTGAGACAGACCCCTGTGAACTTGGCAACCTGGTGAAGAATGTCTCGTCTGGACCCCAAAACTGCTTTAACTTTGTTTCGGTCACAAACTAGCTATGTGTTAAAGGACGTGTGACTTAAGCTCTCTGAGCCTCAATTCTGTTATCCGGAAAACAGCAGGGAAGGAAGGGGATAAAAGGATTCACACAAAATTATTCCAAGAATTTAAATATACTAATACATGTGATGGTGCTTATGGCAAACTATTTTTACCAAAGATGGGTAGCAGCAGTATATCCCATTCCAAAGGGATGTGTTAATGTGCACTGACACTCCTCCACAGAGGTGAGAGGTGGACTTATGTCCCCACTCCCTGTGACTGAAGTGGAAGTGATGCTGTGTGCCAGGAGGCAAAACGGCTTCTGCCTTGTCTTCTGTCTGGGACACTCACCCTTGGGATTTAGCCACCATGTTGTGAAGAAGCCAAATACCACATACAAAGACCCTGAAGTCCTGACAGCAGCATCAGCACCAGACAAGTGAATGAGCAAGGATCCAGAGGATTCCAGTCCCCAGCTGTCCAGCCATCCCAACTAACACTGACAGAAGCAGAAATGAGCTGTCCTCGTGAAGCCCTGCCCAAATTGTAGGTTCGTGAGCAAAATGAACGTTACCATTCTTATGAGCCCTTAAGCACTGGGGTATTTCATTTCACAGTAGTATGTAAGTGGGACAGTGTTTTCTAAATCATTATTAATATTATCCTCATGGGCAAAACAAGGGGGTAAACTACATTAAAGTTCCCCAGATCTGAGAAATTTTAATGCCATCTTGGTGGCTTTGCCATATCCCGTGTCAATGGACAATTACCTAGTATTTCTTCTTAAAACAACTCACTTTCTAAAACTTAAGCACGCTTACTAAAAATTAATCATTAGAACAAAGTTGTCATGTCAATTGTATTTGTCTAATTAATCTTATTAAATACTATTTTTTAAAGATTTTATTTATTTATTTGAAAGAGAGAGAGAGCACGCACAAGCAGGGGGAGTGGCAGAGGGACAACCAGACTCCCCACTGAGCGGGAGCCTGTCGCCGGACTCCAACCTAGGACCCTGAGATCATGACCTGAGCCAAAGGCAAACGCTTAATTGACCAAGCCACCCAGGCACCCCTTATTAAATACTATTAATTATTGGCATTTTCTTTTTAATAACCACATCTTTGTTTTAATATCACATTTAAATAACTAGGATATATATTATAACATGTTAAAATAAATATGCAATAGTTAAAAATAAAGGCAATGTTTGGTGTAAGCCCACTTGAAATCATCATGAATCACTGTGGTATGCAATACTGGATGACCACAAAGGTAAGGATTCATTCACCTCCAAGAATCTATGGACCATATCCTGAGTGAATCACTCCTCTGTTATAACCTTCCCCCAGTTAAATATATTTTACTTTATTAACTGCTTTTAATCAAGAAGCATGCTTTCTTGGGATATCAAAGCAGTCAATGGCAGAAAGGCTACAGAGGAGGAAGAAGATTCTAGAGGGGGCCTCAAGGTAATAAATGGGCAAAAATTACTAATCATCTGGTACCTATGCCAGGAATTGGCCCAGGAAGTAAGGGATCTGGATTTCCTTCCCCAGAAATTAGGGTTTCTCAACAGTGGCACTATTGACATTTTGGACCAGATAATTCTCTAGTGGAGACGGGGTAGTGCTATCCAGTGCTCAGTAGGGTGTTTAGCGGCATGCCCCTCCCCCAGCTATGATAAGCAGAAATGTTTGCAGTGAGGCGGTAAAACCTGCCCAGTGATAATAAATGACTTAGAGTAAAGGTTGGAGGGGTATGCCCAGAGACCCACACAGGGCCTGCACTCAGCAGGTACAGAAAAAAACTTGTGATAATGATGACGATGATGATATTGTATTTGTTCTTTCCTCACTCACAGAACAATTCAGCCTCTTTTCTAAATAGGACAAAGACAGTGTTTAACCTGAGTCTTGTGTTTTCAGTTTGTTTGTTTGTTAAGCCAATTAGCCCATAGTTAATAAGCAAAGCAGAAAGAAAATAGCCATTGGATTATAGGGAGATCTTTTCACAACTGCATATAAAGTGTTCATTTGTATCATATCCACCATCAGTGATTCACTGTAGATTGAAGAAAGTATAACAAAGCACACATGTTCTTCACAGTTCTTATCTCAATTTACCATTTATTGGCTGTTGTTTGATGGAATTTTTGATGGGGAATAGGGTTTCATGGCTACAATTAAGCAATATTTTTAAAGGAGACGGGAATAACCACTTCCAAAGGTACAGGCACCTCTTTGAAATTGTGTATTCAAGGGGCAAATTGGAAATGACATTTAATAAGAGAAGATCATGCCTCAAAAAATGCCTGGTTCAGAACTGACAGAGTCTGGGCTGTCCAGAGTCCTGAACTTTGGACTACATGGTCAGCCCATGGGGGCCCAAAGAGTCGTGGCAGCAAAATCTACTGACCTCAAAACCCTGCAGCTAAGTGGCAGTGCCCAATGCTGGCGAGCACAGTGACGCTTCCAAGAACTGACACTCACTGCGTACTTGATACGTGACAGACACAATCCCACACACTTCGCTCCCATTACCTTGGGTAGGCACTACTACCACCCCTTTGTCACGGGTTAGGAAACCGAGGCTTACAGAGCTAAAGTAACTTGTCCAAGATCAAAGGTCCAATATGTAACAAAGCCAGCTCTCGAAGCACTGTCTGTTCAACCACAAAGACAACACTACTAACTCCTACATCACAGTCTTCCTGCTAACTGACAGCACCACCCTCAACCTCCAGCCCTCTAACCCAATCATCCAGCCTTTTATGTACCTTTTATATGGGTAAACAAATACTGGGCATTTATATGTACATGTGGATGTATATACGCGTGTGTACATGCAGGTGAATACACATGTGTGCACATGCACACATGCATGCACACAAGCACTCACACGCACATCGACCTACATCAACAAGTTGAAATTTTTCTCTTTTCCTAGACCAGAGCTCAGCGAATGTTTCCTTTAAGGCCAGACAGTAAATATTTTAAACTTGGTCACAACTAGTCTTGGTCACAACTAGTCCATGCTACCATGGCCGTGCAATGGTATCCACAGACAACACAAAAACAAATGAGGGTGGCTGCATTGCAGTAAGACTCCCTTTGCAGACACAGGCAATGAGCTAGGTGTGGCCCACTAGCTGTAGTTTGCCCTCCTCGTCCTGGGCCAATACCTCTCAAAGTGTGGCCACAGATCAGAATCGCTTGGGCTACTCATACACATTACAGATCCCTGAGCTGCATTCCAGGCATACTGAACCACAGTCTGGTTTTTTTTGTTTCTTTTTTTTTTTTTTAAACAAGTCCCCTGGGTGACTTATGGAAATGCAAACATTTGAGGACCAGTGTTCCTAAACTGAGTTTTTTTCCTAGTCCCCATAAAAATTGTCATTCCAGCTATCAAAGATAGAACATCTATCAATGGAAAAGCAAGACAAGTTATACAGACCCAAGGAAGGAAAATTGGCTGCCTGTCGCAGCTCACCATCTTTATCAAGATGTCAAAATTCTGACCCGTGACCACAAAATTCTCTTAGCTGGAAGATGTCTTTTTGTTTTAGTTTGGATTGTAAAAAAATCTCAGAAACCAAAAGCAAGCAAACAAACAAAACAACAACAACAAACTTTTATTCCCAGTGGAATCACACTGATCTTCTAATCAGTTTGTTGCATACACACACACACACACACACACAAAGGGCATTTTTGAACTGTGGATACCTCATTTTAAATCTGAAAATTCAGTTGTGCTAAAAATGCTTTTATGTTATTGAGGGAAAATGAGCACTTGGGTCTTCAGAAATAAGAGGGATGGAACAATAAGTGAATTTGTACAGAATTCGCCAATACACATACTGCCTGCTTCATGAATACATGAATGCAACCTGTTTCATCTTTTCTTGTTTCAGAACTAAAGGTATTCACATAAATCTGGATCTCCTTTTCTTTGGGGAATTAAGGCTGGCACCATCAGTCTCTGCCTTTACCTGTATCAGCATGGGGGAGAAAAGGCCAACCCTCCACTGTCTTTCGACAAAGGATTGAAAAAAGTGAGCAGGAGTGGAGAGAAATGAATACTAAGGCACACGCTGAAACAGAGCTGACCAGGTCGCCATCCACCTGGGATAACGCCCCTCTCCAGCTGACAGCCACCAGTGATCTGGTTTCAGTCACCAGCACCCCAAACTTATTAACTGACTCTGATCTTCTCTCTGTCTAATGCCAGGAGCCTCCCCCACCCCACCTTGCATCATAAGACTTTAGTTTATAGACCCCTTTGCTTCATCTCACTTTTTATACCTTTTCTCTGATCCTACTCTACCAATGACCCAAATGCCTCCAAAGGCACAACCCTGCCAGTGGCGATGGCAGTCCCCCTCTGACAGCTGGGATGTCCGGGCCTGGTTGTAAAGCCTGCCTCAGTACCACCACCAGGGGCCCAGTGGACTGAAACCTGTCTACATATCAAACAGAAGTTGGCTTCTACTGCTTCCTTTTTTTCTCCCACTACTTTGTATCCCATGGCCACCACGGTTATTTTGAAAGCATATTTTAGAGCTGGGTGATGACATTTAAATACAGTAATCTCAATGAGGAGTTAGGGATTAATAAAACTGTAGCACAGGGCCCCCAGGTAGCACCGTTGTAACAATTGGGGTTAAACTAGCACTGATGCATTTGTATTTAAGTGAATCATGTCTTGTGTCTACACTGGCAAGTGGGCCCCTTCAGAGTTGAACTGAACCTGATCTTGGCTCTGTGTCATCGTGAGTCAGTTCATTAACCTCTAGAGTACCGGACCATCTGAGCTCCGAGGTCCTTTTCAACTCTACCAGTCAGGCCCAGGACGATCTGCGTAGGCACATTTCCCTCACAACTGGCTTCGCAGGCCAATTTCCCCAAAAATATTGAGGTTTGGTGTTTTTTTTTTTTTTAATGCAAAGAAATGCTAAAATGGATATGGATCAAGATATTCAGTTGAATATTTTGGTAGAAGGAGCTCAATTATTCTTCAATCTTTTATAAAACTGTATCTTCAACATTATTTCCACCTGGCACATCTCTAGCCTATCTATTTTAATTGATAATGATTTTTTTTTTAAATAGACACTGCAAATTTTACCAAATGTTTCAGGATTCAATTGAATACTTCTCCTAAGATTAAAAAGGTCAGGTTGTTTCCATACTGGTAAGATAAGTGACCACCTTTAAAGAGAGGTTCTGGGCGATGCTGATGCCCCCAAACGATCTGATTTTTCTCAAACCAGGGCTCCACAAATGTTGGAGTCCAGGGACACATTGGCAGAACACTGGGGATTTTGTGACTGTAAATAGATGCAGAATCATTATTCATTGCCATGGAGGGTCTTACGTGTATTCACTGTGTCACAACCACATAATAAAATTTGGTGTTATAACAAGAAAAGCAATAGAGAAAAATCAATAATAAGTCAATATGCATTTACAGAATACCTACCTATCAGTGTTGTGCTAGGCGTGGATCGAGTAGAAAATCCTGGACTTTGCCTTCAGGAAGCTTATGATTTAGTTGGGTTGGCAGAAGCTCCCACAAAACAACACAAGAGAGCACACAATCACACACTAAGGGAAATTTTGTAGACACCACTCCCAACGAACTCTGCAAGTAAGGAAATCAAAAGCAGTTCTGCTCGCTTTGCAGATTTGGCTCAGACCAAATTTTAGCACCATGGAGACTCTTTTCCATTGTACATCTTTTCAAGCAGCTGCATTTAAAAAGAAAGGATCCTGCTTTCCCCCAAACCTGTGGCTCCCTGCAAAAATGAGCAAAAATACTGCCAGATTAAATTATTCATACTAGTAAATAATGCAGCTGATCCAATGACCTTTCAGAAAATCAAGTTTGGCCTATATGTTAGTGATAACACATGAAATTAAGGGGACAAAAAGAAAAAATAACGATCCTCTCACTGGTCTTCTGCACTTAAACTTTTTAACTTTCTTGGAATTCAAACTTATTTGAACATTTAAACAGAAGACAAATGTATTTACTTGGTCCTTTATTATTTCATGATGCCTTGTGATTCCTATTCATAAGCCTTCTATTTCCATAGGCCTTCTATTTGTAAATAAGTTTTGTTCATGGTGAAAAAAATTTGTTAAATAAGTAATATTTATTTAGCACCTTCATGAATATTTTCTCATTTACACTTCAAACCTGTACTATATCATTATCCACCTTTTCTAAACTGGTGGAAGAACCAACAGAAACAAAAGCTAATGTTTATTTCAAGTGCTCTGCTCTAGACCTGCACTGTCTAGTACAGTAGCCGCGAGCGCCATGTGGATATTTACATTTTCATTAACTAAAAGTTAATAAGATTAAAACTTCAGTTTCTTTGTCACCCTAGCCACATCTCAAGGGCTCAACAGCCACATGTCCTAGCAGCTACCCTAATGGACAATGCAGATAAAGAAGATTTCATTTCCACCGTTGCACAAAATTCTATTGGACAGCACATATATTGCCTCATTTAAATATCCCAACAATCACCTGAAGAAGTAGATGTTATTATTATTCCCATGTTATAGATGAATAGGCTCAGGTGCAGCGGCTTAGCCAAAGGCAGATGGAGCAGATAGTCCAGGTCTAACTAGCCCAGGACTGTCCAACAGAATTTTCTATAAGAATAGAAATGTTCCATATCTGCACTGTCCAAAATGGTAGCCACTAGCCCGTGTGGCCACTGACCACTTGAAATGTAGAATGTATGACTGAGGAATTGAATTTTAATATAATTTTAATTAACTAAAATACTATAGCCACATGGCATAGGAGCTACCATCTTGGTTGGCTCTGACTTAGCCCCCTTGCTCAATCTTTAACTCACACAGTATCTAATGCCCCAGCCATCATATCATTGCTACTAACAACATCAGAGGAATGAAGATCCAAGGTGGAGGAATGAAAGAAAAAGGATGAGCCCTATTCAAACAGTAGCTGGACAAAAGGTTACTTGAAGCTGAGCATTCTCTTTGGTCTCAATCCCTAAAGCAAGCTATGCTAGGGGGGGTAGTGGGGGTGGAGGGGATTAAATCTAGCATGGAATCTATTTTCAACATGTCCTCGATATTCTGGTATTACCTCTTTGCATAAGAGCCAATAAAAGTGTATATGGCATATGTTTTCCACAGGATGCAATTTTTATAGAGCAACCAGATAAATTACAACATGGGTCAGGCCACAATTCTTCAGTGTGCCCAGAGGATCAGGCTGGGGGGAGGGTGGAAGGGAGGTAGTGGACCAGACACATAACTCAATGGAGGTCTGGAAAGGAGGAAGAGATGGACTGGCCCCCATTCTGCAGACACTGTCCCCTCAACTTGGAACCTTTGCTTTCTTACATTTTAAGGTATCTGGAGCAGCCTGTTTGGCTTCCCTTGGGTTGTTTTGCTATCAGCTTTTTATCTGCTTGGCTTTTTATGTGATTCTACCAGAAGATCTTGCCATGGAACATTTAACAAGAAGAGGAAGCAAGCTCAAAAATTTCCATTTACACCCAGAATTATTGCTCATTTCCAGAGGCCTGAGAGTGTGTCTTCCTCGAAAGTTTTATGATGGGATTGTGATTTCAACTATCCCTCCAAATAGATATTCTGTCTCTATTCAGAAAATGGAATTCTAGAAACCTATATCAAACTCTAATGATAGCTTACGCTCTTTGCAGATGAAATAACAGAGTGGTAGCTAGTAGAACTGAGAGGCGCAGGCAGCTCTGTAATGTAAAAAGGAAATCTGCTCCAGTCCCTCCAGCTTGTTCTCAGTTCCCTCAGCAGAATTCACCTCCAACAAGAATGTTAGGAGAGAAAATCCCAGCCGTCATTTTTAATTTCAGGCATAGTGAGGTTTAAATCATCCCAGAGCTCATTCCAGACTTTTGGGATATTACCATGTCACTAGGATAGGCCCAATCTTTGGTAAAACAGGTAGGCTTTGCCTAAGAGCTACGGCATAAACTCCAATCTGGTTTGGCCAATTCTAAAGGTTAAAGATAGCGACATCTTTTACGAACCTGCCTCAATTCTAAATCAAGAATCCCTCCTGAAAAGCCAAGATTAAAATAGTTAAATCCAGTGACCTATCTTGCACAGCATATGTCTAAATTGAACAGATCAGGAGGAAAAAAATATAAAGGCTTCTTCTCCAATCCTACCAGCCTATGACTTTTCAATAGATGCACACACACACAAAGGGTTTTCTGAATGTAGGAAAACAAGTTTATAATTACGTAATTATGCAGACACACCACAATTTTTCTTTTATGTTACCTTTATCTTTAAAAGGCAACAGACAGGGCTGTACTAAAAAGCAATAAAGCATGGGTAATTTAATACCAAATTACATCCATATTGAAAAGTTTACATGCAGTTGAGAGCAGGCAGAGGTCAGCTTTTCAACAGGACTGTCTTTAATTGTGGCCATCAGTTTTAGCAATCCCGATCTCTGGATCAAAGACAGATATAATGGGCTTCCTCAACGCTGAATAGTGAAAGCAGACAGCAGGAATGGCGCTATCTGGCACCCAAAGGTCATAAAAAAAAATTGCCAGAAAGGGAATGTGTCTCATTGTAAAATTATATATCTAAGATAAAATATGTATTTTTAAAATCATTCTCCCTAGCCTAGTTTCCAATGAGCTACTTGAAGATTTTTTTTTTTTTTTTTTTGTCCCTTACAGGTGCAAGGTTTTCCCAGCTTTTCCTCTAATAAATGTGCAACCTTTGCGTAAATCTTTATTAATTTTTTCAGTTGCTTTCAATCATGATTTTCTCTAACCTGCACAGCAATCCTTCTTTCTTGAGGAAGGGCTATGTGAGCTGAAACTGGGTTTTTTTCCCCCTCTCTTTTTCCCCTAAATCAAATGAGGAGTAAATTATCAGCAAATCAGATAGAAACAAGTTTCCTGGATCTGCAGATCCATTCTACAAATGAAGCAATTTCATCTCTGCTGGCTCTGGGGCTGGGGGAGTAGAATGGGAGGGGGGATTTTAAGTAGCCATGGGGGACCAGAACGGAGATGCTAGCTGGCGAAGCATCCCCACGTTTGTATGCACAGACCACTCAAATCTGCACCAAGAGACTACTTGCGAGAATCCATCTTTTTTCACTTAACAAGATACAAAATATAAAACACATTTGCCTCTTATTAAAACTCTCCTGTAAGTGGTTCCAGGTCCACCATTTTTAAAGGGAGGAGAGGAGAGCTGAGACCCTCTTGGGAATTTCGGTGGAGTGACTAGAGATGAGGTACAGGCTGTGAGTCTTTATTACTTTCATTTTATTTTTTTTTCTAAAAGCACAGAAGGAATAACATTTTAAATCATTAGCATTTGCTTTAAGCAGTTATTTCTTCCAACTGTAAGAATCTCTGCTCCCAGCCCCCTTCCCCATTAGCACCACTCCCAGATCGTGCACAGAACTGCCCAGATGGAATTTCCCTCCACCGCTCAAATCTGGAAGGTGCTTTTAAAGAATTTCAGGCTCCAAATCGAGGCAGCCATGGAAGAAACTGCAATCACAGTTTTTCCTTAAAGCACTTGGAGAATAAGGTTCTTGTATTTACGGCACCTGAGACTGAAAGCTGACTGGCATCTCAAAATTATTTCAGTGGCAGCAGCTACTGTTAGGATAGAAGACAGTCTTCTCTGTTAAAAAACAGAGTTCACAGTAGTTCCTATTCAACTCAGAATGCTTTGTGAGAGTGACATGGAGGGTGCTTTTAAGTGGTGAAGTGCAAAACCTAAACTTTTTTTAGAAATGAAATAAAATCAACCCCCTTCTTTAATTTGATTTATAGTCTCTATCAGGGGAGCAGCAAAGGTGAAGAAATGTGCGAAACCAGGAAAAGAAACTCAGTTCTGTGCTCTGCAAGTTCAAAATGGCAGGAGGCCATATTCAGGCACAGAACTGTGGATTGGAAGGTTGAACATCTCCTTTTGTAGGCTGGTTGTGACTTTGCTATTCATAGACTACAAGAGATAAAATAAATCGCTGAATATTTCTGCATTGCAACTTTGCTCTGCCAACAGAGAGATCCTACCTGACGTAAGGTCTGTTTCAAAATCTACAAAGGGCAGGTACCAAAAGTAGCATGTCACCGGGAAGGTTATGTTACAGTCTGGAGGTCTTCTACCACTCAGCTCTTCTGTGCTATATAAAGGACTGACAAACCAAGCCAGAATTCTGTAACATGTCAGTGGGATAGACGAGCTGCGTGATTTCGGACAGCAATAATCTGATGCAATAATCAAAGGTGAGGTGTAGTGGTCTTTTACTCACAGCCAGCCTTAACTAAGGCCGTCTGTGCCCAGCACACCACCCAGACCTTCACACAGATTGCACAGGTCTGCCTTCTGCACCCCGGTCCTTCTGCTTCAATCCTCTATGACAGAAAATTGACGGTTGGCTCTCCCCTTGCCTGCTCATTCTCATCAGCATTAGAGCTTGTTTGTTAGGCACCAACAGGGTACCCAGCAGCATCCAATATATTGTTGTAGCCGCGGGACCTGAAGCAAGGCACGCCTTCCATCTACCCCAAAGAGAATGAAGGGCATTCCTGTTGGAAGCAAGACCTCATGCTTATGCTATGTGTTAAAATAAAGAATTGTAATTATTGAGAGAGCCCAAAAGGGAAAAGGGAAATAGTTTCCTACAGCAGAAAGAAGAGTAACTTTCTGTTACAATTTAAGGGAATTGAAGGGAAAAGGCACACAAGAACAAAGAGCCAAGATGCCTGTGCCAGCACAAAAGAGCAGGTGCCACAAACCTGCTCTTTTGAGAAGGGAACAGGGATCAACAGCCTGCCTTTGCCCTAGAGGCACCCAGTTTCCAATTGTAGAGGACATGCAGGATGGACAAAACCTGTCCAGAGAGACATAAGGCAAACCCCACCCACTGAAAATGAAGGGGTATTTTTAAAAATATTCATTTCATATTTCAAATAACTTGGGAAATTTTCAGTAGAAATCAAGGATTCAAAAGCTTAAAAATAACGCAGAATACAAATTCTTAATTTCTGTGGCCCCCTCAGTACATCCATTTCTTCATATTCAGAATAGACTGAGATCATGAAGAACTACTGCACAGTGATATCGAGTCACAAAATCTAATGAACATCATCACCAAGACAGGGCTTAAATATAAAACATAAACAAGATAATGAATCAAGAACAAATGAGTTCTACAAGCCCAAGATAGGTTAGAGATACATTTCAGTTAACACTAAGCCTTTGGTTCCCACTTTGGGGGAGGCCCTGCCAGGTTAATCACGGTCTTTAATAAAAGAATTCCCATGCTGGAATCTGTACTATATCTACCTAATATTAATAATATAATAATAGCTAACACCTATTATGCATGTCAAATGCCTTACATATATTATCTCATTTAATTCTCAAGCAATCCTATTACACCAGTACTATTGCAATGACGCTCATCTCACTAAGAGATAACAAAAGTTATGTACCATTTGTCACACCATCTGGAGATTTAAGAGAGACTTCTATTACACCTGAACTGACACAAACAAAGTCAACCCATCTGGGATCTTTAGAGCAAAGAAAATGTCAATCTAAATGCATTCTAAAACCTGGGAGTTTCTGATACTTATGTCTCCTTCAGTCCCAACATCCATTTCACCACCAAATCCTTTCAATTTTACCTTTAAAGCAAGTTCTCTCAGCCTCTTTAAAAGATTGAAAATTAATAAGATAAGCATCCAATTCAAGAAGGTAGGAAAAAAGAAAAAAAAAAAAGAGCCAAAGACAGTAGATGGAAAGCAACAATACAGATCAAAGCAGAATTAGGTAATATAAAACATGTAACAGATATCTAACAACCCAAAATGTGGTCCCCTGGATATTCTGTAGGTTAAGCAGGTGGTACAGCTACCATGGGCCAACTTGGCCATTCTTTGAAGTCAACTGATGAATTGGAGGAGGCCAAATGGCCTCACTCACATGTCTGGTGGCTGCCATCTTAGTTAATCTAATGGGACCTCAGCTGGGACTGCTGGGGGCTGCTCCATAGGGTCTCTCCTCCTTTACACCAGGTTTCTTCTCATGGTGGTCTCAGAGTTCCAAAGAGCAGCAAGAGTGGGGAAAGCCCAGATGCAAAAGCACTTTTCAAGCTTCTGCTGTGCTGCATTTGCTTTTGTCCCATTGGTCAAAGCAAGTCACATGACCAAGTCCAGGGTCATGTGGCTATGGCTACAAGAGGGCAGGAGTATCATTGCAACAATCTGCCATACCAAGTAACCATACCACTGGCTCTGGCCCACTGATTTGATCTCTGCCATCAAACTATAAATGGTGCTTGAGTCTAGTCACATTAGGATTTGTTATGACAGGTATTCTACAATGTATAGTATAAAACAGATAAAAAGAACTAGGGAGGACTAGAACTTTTTTAAACATGCTGCAGAGTTTTAAAAGGAAGGATAATGAGCAAGTGTTCACAGACAACTGAACAAGAGAAAATGGGCCCAAAAATGAAAAATTCAAAGGCTCATGGCTGTGAGCCATTGTGCTCATTGATGATGATGTCCAATGAAGCCAGTCTGGAAGGTGAATTTGAGGGATTACCAAGAGTTCTTTTGTACAACCTGAATAATTCACCAGTCTTTGTTAATTACATTGGTCAACTACTTTAATGGGAAAAACATTTTTTTAAGAATTTTTTCTCTTTTGCTACTACTGTCAAATACTCCATTAAGGGCTTTTATGTGGAACAACTGTGACATCAAGTGGCTCGCCAGTAACAGCACTTGACTGCCTCTGGGCAGCCCCATCAAAACGGAATCCAGCCTTTACTTCTCTAAGTCAAAGACTAGATGGATGCTTGCCTCACCATCATGGGTTTTCTCAACCAAGAAAGGAGGACAGCATGATGTTAGGAATTTTTCCCCCAAATTATTTTAATGGTCAAAAAGGTCTGCTGTGCTCTAACAACTACCTTATTTGGAACATACATTTTCCTGGCAGATTCTACATCAGAAAGCTTTGAATTTAAATATGAAAAGCCCAGGATTTGCTTTCTAGACAGAATGCAATTCTAAAATGTCATGCAAATTTCTTTTTGGAAGAACAAATGCAAACATTTTGAGAAGAGCTCTAAATATGCACAGGGCTTTTGGGAAACCATGTGTAAAATACTATTTTGCCTGAGGCAATCTATCTCCCACATTTGTTGAGGGAGAAAATAATAGCCAATATTCTGTATGACTGTGTTGATGGTATGAATGGTTTTTATCTGTATGGTTCTTGTGCAGGCAATTCTTTGTCAGCTTTTCTGGGAGTTCTGAAAAATCATAGGATCCACAAACTGTGCACTAGACCATGTCTATTTTTAATATGTACCCTCAAGCACCTAGTAAAGAACTAAGCATCCTACGGACACTCAAATACTTATTCACTAACTACTACATTTACCAATACATCCTCCCTACAACCTCTGCTACTTTCCATGTGCTGAAATAAAGGGATCCTTTCTTTTTAATTTTTGCCTGCTATATACACACTCAATTAGAATCTGCCTTAGTCCCACAGGAACAAAGCAAGTAGGAGGTTCACTGGTACTGCTTTCTGTTCTGCTACCTCATTGTCTGGACTCCACCTTTTTTACATTCTTTACCATATATACATGTAACAAACGTATCCGACATTTGGCACAGTCTTTCTAACAGCCCTGTTCACCAGAACTTCTGCAATGATGTTCATGTTCCATAGCTGCACTGTCCAGTATGGTAGCCAATAGCCACATGTGGTTAGTCAGCACCTGAAATGTAACTAGTATGACTGAGAAAATAATTTTTAATGTTATTTAATTTTTTTAAGGTTTATTTATTTGCCAGGGGGAGAGGCAGAGAGAGAGGGAGAGAGAGAATCTTAGGCAGGCTCCACGCCCAGCATGGAGCCCAATTCGGGGCTCGATCTCACAACCCTGAGCTCCTGACCCAAGCCGAAACCAAGAGTCGGACACTTAACTGACTGCATCACCCAGGAGCCCCAATGTTATTGAATTTTAATTAAATTTAAAGAGGCACATGTGACTAATGGGCTACCTTACAGCATGGATTTATTGTTTCAGATTAAGACTTTCTATACGTTAACATTGATGGTAGAAAGAGAATTAGATTTGAGACACTTGCTCTGCTTTTCTCTGTACAACCCTAGGCTGGTGACTTAGAACCTATAACCCTCATATCCTAATTTGTAAATGGCATTAGTAATATCTGTTTCATAGCTGCTGTGATGATTAAATGAGACACATTTTGTCAAGTGGCCAGCACATAGCAAATGACCAATGAAAAGTAATGCCTTTCCTCCTTTAAAAAATCTTCACACTGGGATTCAGAAAAACTATTTTTTCAGGATAATCATCATCATCATCATCATCATCACCATCATCATCAAATGAGGCAGTGAATATAAAATATTTTTAAACTACAAAGCATTAAATAAATATAACTATTGTTAATTTCCGTAGCTGAGAAAAAATAAATTTACCGTGATTTTTATTTCTTCAATCCCCATTGTCATCTTAGGTCTTTCTATTCATTCTGGAACTCTGCCATCATCTTTACGCCCACACATTTTATTTCCTTCAAGCATTTTAGCGTATCACCTTTGCCAAAGAATCCATGAACCCTGTCGTCTTCAGTCCTCCTCTGTATTTTTGTTGCCTCCTCACACACTGCCACTCGGACTCTCTGTGGTTTCAAGTACTTACAACATAGAATTTTCTCAGTCATGTGAAAAGATACAATCTCACAGGATTCCTTCAAATGCTCAAAATGATGGCGGCACTATTTCCTGGAATCCAAGTGCTAGTGTAAGAAGAGTGAACATAACATCCCAGAAAGAATGACTGTCATAGTCTCATCCTCCTTTTCAATGCTAATCTCTTCCATCTGCTGATTTAAGGGTTTCCTCTATCCTTCTCCAAACCTCAGTTTCCTCACGTGAAAAATGGAACCCCTGGGGTTACCTACTAACAGGAGACTATAATATTGATATTTTAGAAAGCAACTTAGGAAATTTGGAAAGACACACTTGCAAACGGGTCTGCCTAAATGTAAAGAAAAGCTTCATTCTGAACATGGAAAATGCCTTTGGATGCAAAGCTGATAGAATAGGAATTTAAAAGAAACAAACAAACAAAAAAAACCAACAACATATCTTGACAATGGGGATGTGCTCTGGACTTGGTGAAGAATAAATTTCTAATCATCTCATTTAGCTTATAAACACAGAACCACTGATGAGGTAAGAAGTCTGCCTCAAGGCAAAGAAAACTATGAAAGGTAAAATATGAAATATGGCAAAATGATAAGATCTGATAAATCTGATTTTAAAACATACAAGTTTATTATTTTTTTGCATTTCTGTACATTAGAAATATTTCACAATTAGAAAGTAGATAAATTTATAATAGATAGCTTCTTCCTTTTCTCGTAGGGAATTTGCTTTATTATAATAAAATAAAAGGAATCTTTATTCACCCCCTGGCAGCAATAAAGGGTGAAGTAATTCAAAGTGGACAGGACACTTTACATCCATTAGCACGGCTATTATCAAAAGAATGGAAAGAATAAGTGTTGGTAAGGATGTAAAGAAATCGGAACTCTTATGTATTGCTGGTGGGAACGTAAAGTGATATATCTGTTGTGGACAACAGTTTGGAAGTTCCTCAAACAGGTAAACACAGAATTACCTTATGATCCAGCAATCCCACTCCTGGGTATATAGCCAAATAAACGAAAGCAGGGACTCAAACAGATCCTTCCACACCAGTGTTTACCGCAGCACTGTTCATGATAGCCAAAAGGTGGGAACATCCCCACGTTTCCACCAACAGATGAACAGACAAAATGTGGTATGCACATACAGTGGAATATTATTCAGCCTTAAAAAGAAGGGAAATTCTGATCCATACTACAATATGGATGAATCTTGAAGACATTATGCTAACTGAAATAAGCCAGAAACAAAAGAAACAATATTGCATGATTCCACTTATGTGAGATACTTAGAATAGGTAAATTCATAGATCCAGAAAGTATAATATAGGTACTAGTACCAGGTACTTGGAGGCAGAAATGGAAAGTTACTGTTTAATGAGGATAGAGTTACTATTTGGGATGATCAAAAGGTTCTGGAAATGGATAGTGGTCGTGGTTGTACATGAATGTACTTACTGCCACTGAATTATACACTTAAAAATGGTTAAAAGGGTAATATTTATGTACATTTTACTGCAATTTTTTTAAAGATCAACACCCAGGAAGGAAAAAAAGTAGGCAGAAGAAGTTACAGGATTAAGGAATCCTGGAATGGAAAGAGGAAAATATGGAAAATGAAATCAAGAAAAGACAGAGACAGTGATGGGAAGCAGCAGCAAGCTAGCACTGTGAATGAGGCTTACAGAGAAAAACAACCAGTAAGAAATCCTCAGGTGACCAAAGAACACTGAAAAAGAGTAAGAGTTACTATATAATTTCAGCTCATTCCCCACTGATGTAACTACCCTCTTTGACCCCCAACCTCTCACTGAAATGCTACCCCACACTGCAACCATGTTCCTCTGGTGATACAGAAAGAGGGAAGAGGGACCATTACCAGCAATAAGGAAAGCAGGGCAGAAAAAGGATAGAGATTAGAGTGGGGAGCTGTTTTCAAGAGGCCTAGACAGTAGACTATGCACAGAAAGACTTCAAAACAGATTATAAGTATGTTCAAAAACTAAAGGAAACCACTATTAAAGAATTAGAAGATGACAATGACATATAAAATGAAGAATATCAATAAAGAAATAGATACTCTTACAAAGAACCAAACATAAATTCTGGAGTTGGAAAGTACAATAACCCAAATGAAATATTTACAAGAGGGGTTCAAGAGTATAGCTGGCAAAAAAAAAGAATCTACACACTTGAAGAGTGATTAACAGAAAGCATGCAACCTGAAGAGCAGAGGAAAAATAATGAATAAAAATAATGAAAAGTCAGGAGGGGAAGAATGAAGGGGGGGAAATCGGAGGGGGAGAAGAACCATGAGAGACGATGGACTCTGAAAAACAAACTGAGGGTTCTAGAGGGGAGGGGGTTGGGAGGATGGGTTAGCCTGGTGATGGGTATTGAGGAGGGCACGTTCTGCATGGAGCACTGGGTGTTATGCACAAACAATGAATCATGGAACACTATATCTAAAACTAATGATGTAATGTATGGGGATTAACATAACAATAAAAAATTTAAAAAAAAATAATGAAAAGAACCTCAGAGAAATGTGGGACACTATTACATGTACTTACACATAATAGAAAAAAACAATTCATCATGTAAAAGGGAATCCCATAATTAAGAGCAGACTACTCATTAGAAACAGTGTAGGCCAGAAGGCAGTAATATGACATATTCAAAGTGCTGACAGAAAATAACTGTCAACCAAGACTCTTATATTCAGCAAAACTATATTTCAAAAATGAAGCTGAAAAAGATATTCCTGGAAGAACAAAAAATTATCCCAAGTAATTTGTTGCTAGTAGACCTGGTAGAAATACTAAGTTCTCTTTTCTTCTCTCAGCTTCTTTAGAGGATTAAAATATAGTAATTATAACAAGGGACCCCATTGTTGGGTTTGTAATATGTATAGACATAATATATAAAACATTAATAGCACAAAAAAGAGGGAATGTACCAAAAAAGGAGTAAAGCTTTTAGATTTTATTGAACAAAGTCAGTATAAATCTAAAGTAGACTCTGATACCTTAAAATGTATAATTGTAAACCCTAGAACAACCACTAACAACACTAACAAAACAACAACTACTAACAACAACTAACAAAATATTTGAAACAAATGTAATTTAAAAATCTCTAATGGGATTAAAATATTACACAGAAAGTAACTAATACAAAAGAATACAATAAGGAGAGATAGGAAAACAAAAAGCACATGTGGCATATAGAAAACAAAAAACAAAATGGCAGATGGAATTCTAGACATATCACTAACAACACTAAGTGTGAATGGATTCAACAATCCAATCAAAAGGCATGGACTGTCAGAGTGGACTTTAAAAAAAAAACAACAAAACAACAGTATCACCAACATGTTGTCTGCAGGAGAGACACTAGATTCAAAGACATTAATAGGTTGAAGGTAAAATGATAGAAAAAGATAATCCTACAAACAACAACAGTAAAGGAACTGTAATGGCTATATTAATATCAGACACAACTGACTTTAAAATTAAAGTGGTGATAAACAGGGTGATAAACAGGGGCATTTCACAATGATAAAAGAAATTAATCATGAATATATAACAACTGTAACAATATATGCACCTAACAAAAGTCCCAAAATATACAATGCAAAAACTGTAATTTTACACAACTGAGGGGAAAATAAACAACTCAAATACAATAAAGAGAGTTTCAATACCCCATTTCCAATTATGGACAAAAGATTAATAAACAAATAGATATTTAAACAATACCATAAACCAACTACATCTAACAACCACCTCTAGAATACTCTTCCAACAATAGGAAAATACACATTCTTCTTAAATACACATGGGACATTCTCCAAGATAAAGCACATGCTTAGCCATAAAACAAAGCTAAGTTTTAAAAGCTGAAATCATATAAGGTATATTCTCTAACCAGAGTACAATTAAGAAATCAGTAAGAGAAGGAAATTTGGAGAATTCACAAGTATGTGAAAATTAAACAGCATATGCCTAAACAGCATAATGCTGTTAAAATTAAACAGCATAATGCCTAAATAATGTCAAAGAAGAAATCACAACATAAATTAGAAACTACTCTGAGATGAATGAAAACAAAAACACAACATACCAAAATCTGTGGGGTGCATCTAAAGCAGTATACAGGAGGAAACCTACAGCTATAAACACTTATAAAGAAAGAAAAATCTTACTTATTTATTCATTTGAGAGAGTGAGAGAGTTGGATCAAAGGGCACAGGGAGAGGGAGAGACAAAATCCTCAAGCAGATTCCCTACCTAGTACAGAGCCCGATGTGGGGCTCTATCCTAGGACCCCAAGATCATGACCTGCGCTGAAACCAAGAGCCAGATACTCAACCAACTGAGTCGCCCAGATGTCCCAAGGAAGAAAAATCTTAAATCAGTAACCTAACCTTCTACTTTAAGAAACTAGAGGAAGAGAAAATTAAACTCAAACCTAACAAAAGGAAGGATATAAACATTAGACTAACATATATATATATGAAAAGATAGAGAAAATCAACTAAACCAAAAGTTGTTTATTTGAAAAGATCAGCAAAATTAACATTTAGCTACAGTGGCTAAGAAAAAAAAAAAGAGAAGACACAATTACTAAAATCACAAGTGACATAAGGGGCATTGCTACCAACCTTAAAAAAAAAAGATTTTAAGGGAATACTATGAACAGCTATATCCTGACAAATTAGATGACAGGTGAAAGGGACAGATTTTTAGAAAGACACAAATTACCAAAACATATTCAAGAAGACATAAAAAAAAAAAAAGTGCACAGATCTAAAATAGTAAAGAGAGCCCATTAATAATTTCAAAACTTCCTACAAAGAAAAGTCCAGGCCCAGATGATCTCACTGGTGAATTCTACCATACATTCAAAAAGAATTAATACTGGTCTTTCACAAACTCTTCCAAAACATAGAAGAAGGAACACATTCCAACTAATTATGTTTGGCCACTATTACTCTGATAACAAAACCAAAGATATAACAAGAAGAAAAAAAAAAAAACTACAGACCATTATCCATTATAAATATAGATAGAAAATTTCTCAAAAAAAATACTAGCAATACGTAGAAACCAAATCTAGCAATAAAGTAATATACACCATGACCAAGTAGGATTTACCCCCAAGAATACAAAGTTAATTCAAAATCCAAAAATCAATTAATGTAATATACCATATTAATAAAGGACAAAAAAATCATCATCTCGATATAAGCAGAAAAAGTATTTGACAAAATCCAACACTCTTTCATGATATGAACACTCAACAAACTAGAACTAAAGGGAGTTTTACCAAGCTTTGATAAAGGACATCTAAAAAAACCCACAGTTGACATCATACTTAACGGTGAAAAGACTGAATGTTTTTTCCCTAAGATCAGGAACACGACAAGGGTGTCCATCTACTCTCACCACTCCGTTCAAAATAGTAATGGACGGTCTAACCAGGGCAATTAGGCAAGAAAAAGAAAGAAACAGCATGTAAATTGAAGAAAAGTAGAACTATCTCTTTTCACAGATGATATGAACTTGTATATAAAAAAATCCTAAGGCAACCACTAAAAAAATATTAGCACTAATAAACAAGTTCAGCAAGAATGGAGGATACAGGATCAATATAATAAAATTAACTATATTTCCATAGGCTTGAAATGAACTGAAAATGAAATTAAGAAAATAATTCCATTTATAATAGCATCAAAAAGAATAAAATACAAATAAATATAACAAAGAAACACAGAGCTTGTAGATGGAAAACTACAAAACATTGCTGGGTTGAAAGAAATTAAAGATCTAAATAAATGGGAAGATACTCCATGTTCATGAATCAGAAGACTATACTGCTAAGATAGCAATATTCACACCAAATTGATCTACAAATTAAACTCCATCTCTATCAAAATCCTAGTTAGCTTTTTGTAGGAATTGACAAACTGATCGTAAAATTCCTATGGAAAAGCAAAAAATCCAGAACAAAGCTGCAGACTCGCACTTCCTGATTTCAAAACTTGCTACAATGCTACAGTAATCAAGATGGTGTGATACTGACATAAAGACAGTCATATGGACCAAAAGAATAAAACTGAGAGCCCAAAAATAAACCCTGACATTTATGGTCAACTGATTTCTGAAAAGAGTGTCAAGAAAATTTAATGGGGAACTAGTAGTGTTTCCAAAAAAAATGGCACTGGGACAATCAGATAGCCACATAAATAAGAATGAAGTTGGATCTGTACCTCACAATAGATACAAAAATTAACTCAAAATGGATCACAGACCTAAATGTAAGAACTAAAACTATAAAACTCCAGAAGAAAACAGAAGAGTAAATCTTCATGATGTTGCATTAGGCAAAAGTTTCTTGAATACATCACCTTTAACCCAGATTGTCTAACGATCAATGATGTCTAATGATCAATGATGAAGGGCTGCCTGTGGAAAAGGCATTGACCACAGGCAGCTCTTCACATATTTAAAGGAAGAGTTTTTAAAAGCTGGGGTCTGTGAACCAACCAAAGCTGGGCTCAGCTTTGGGTGGTCCCTGGAGCTCTTAAAATCATATGTGCTATCAGATATACAATCCTTTGTCTTCACAGAGAATCTTCAGTTGTCATCACATTCTAAAATAATTCATGACCTTCCCACAATAGTTAAGAACCACTGATTTAAGTGGACAATGAAGCACTTCATCTTCTCCAGAGTTCTCATCTCCCCAGAAGAAATATCTCCAGTTCCTCCAGTCATACCTCTTTATTTCCCCTACTCTATTCCTCAGACATGTTCTTCCCTATTCTTCCTTATCTTTTTTTTTTTTTTAAAGATTTTATTTATTTGATAGAGAGAGACACAGTGAGAGAAGGAACACAAGCAGGGGGAGTGAGAGAGGGAAAAGCAGGCTTCCCGCCGAGCAGGGAGCCCGATGCGGGGCTCGATCCCAGGACTCCGGGACCATGACCTGAGCTGAAGGCAGACACTTAACGACTGAGCCACCCAGGCGCCCCCCTATTCTTCCCTATCTTAACAAATGGTAGTCACCTGAAAGTCATGTTTGATTTCTCATCACTCCTCACTCTCACCTACAATCCAGCACAAGGGCTGCTAATTTTCCTTTTTGATGTACATGAATCCATACAATTTTCTTCCTCGAAGCTGCCATAATCATTTCCAGCCTGAGCTAATGCAGTCTCCTAATGTCCCCTTCCCCCTTCCATGCTCACTCCTTTTTCAGCCATTCTTCATATAGCAGCCATGAACAATCAATCTATCTAAAATGTAAAGTACATCACGTTACTCTCTTGCTTGAAACCCTTGGTGGATTCCCATGACACTCAGCTGAGCCCAGCTTTGGTTGGTTCACAGACCCCAGCTTTTAAAAACTCTTCCTTTAAATATGTGAAATGTTAACGTCCCACCCATGGTCCTTAAGACCTTGGGTCATGTGACCCCAGCCTTCCCCTCTGATGCCAACTTACTCTCTCCCTCCCCTCATTCACTGTGTTCAAGTGACAGTAGTCTGTGTGTAGTTCCTAGCACATGTTAAGTTTCTTCCCATCTAAGGACTGCTGCACTCTACCAGAATGTTCTTCACCCTGTTCTTCCCCATTCTTCAGTCCTCCATTTAAATATTTCCTCAAATACAGTCTCTGACAATCTTCCTAAATTAGGAACTACTTACCCCTCCCTGTTAATCACAGCTCCCTCGTGAGTTAATTAGCTAGCTAGCTGGTTTGTGGGTTCAACTATACCATTTTCCCCTATAGACTAAGCTCCATGAAGGTAGGTTCCATATCTGTCTTTTACTGTTGTATTTCTAATAACTAATACAGTGGTCGGCACCTGATAAACATTCAGAAACCCCACTGAATGAATGAATACATGGTTTCAAGTCCTCTCACCATTCTCAACACATTCTCAGGTGTAATATACCTCTGAAGATGTGGTCCCCAAAACTAAACTCAAATTTCCAGCTGAGGCCCAACTCTTACAGAGACATCTGGCTATGCCATATTCATCCAATTTTTCTTTCCTTTCTAATATCAAAATAGCCTATTTTGTAAATCTCCCCCAAGAAAACAGTCTAGTTAGCTTTGCTAGCTGTGTATCTCTCCCATTGGTAAATATGACCATTCATATATTCAGTATGTCATAAGTAAAAGAGAGATTCTAAATATGGACTCCGAAAATAGCAGTACAGAATGCAGGAAGCCTCTGCTCACAATTCAGTGTTCTCTGTACTGCCTCCCTAAAATCAGGTGAAGACTATAGATTTACTTCTAATTAAATTAACCTTTGGCCCCCAAGTACAAAATATTTCAGCATTTGGGCCACAAGAATAGGTACAACAAAAGACTCTATTGCTGTCACACTGCCCCCATGAATGTCTGATGGCTCATCAGTTTGCTTCCTCTTCACTCTTCTTGCTACAAAGCACAAAGGCGCCAGCAGTCCCCAGTGCCCAGGGATTCCCCTGGACACAAGAGATTCAGCTTGTTTTCTGAGTGGCAGGAGTAAGCTCAAAAGATGTTCTACAATTCAGACACACAAACAAGTTAGAGCTGGAAGAGGTGGCTGAAAAATTGACTTGCCATCTCCGCTTTGTTCGATAAGCAGCCCACAAAATCAAACCAGCCTGCTAAAATTATTACCATCTCCATACTTACCAACAATAATGTAGTGGACAGCAGAGAGCATTAATCACCTGAAAATATCTAATCAGAGTAGAGACCTTTTATATTACCATTCAAATTCTTAACTGCCCCCCGCCTGATTTCTTTTAAGCAAAGGCCCACAGGCCTTACACATTTCATGGTTATTTTCTCTAGTTATGTAGTCTATTTTTTTCCTGGTGTCTCATTTTGTCCACCTCCCCCTTCCTTTCTTTCCCTTCAGATGGACAGAACCTGGTTCCTATCACCTAGAGATGAATTAATCTTTCCAAATATCCTGACATTGCCTTCCTAGAAAAGTTCCCTGGAGCTCTGTAGCTGCTGGAGAAGAGAGGCAGCTTGGCTTTGACTTTAATATACATTTTGAAATACCTTTTGCAGGACGGCTGGAAATAAGGAACTAATAACAAAGGACTTCTAAAATTACCGGTAAATCTGAAGCATTCCGCCTGGTGCACAGCTTTTGAGAGTCTTTAATTCATCAATTAAGTGATCAAAGATCTTGTTCAAGATATGATTACATTTCTTTTGTTCTCTTTGCGCAATCATATTAAAATTGATAGCATTCCTAAAATCAAACGGGTTCCAAAGCTAAAAATAAAAACAGACGAAATGACATCCTAACATTCATCACTTTCCAAAGGCAAGGCTATGACTGGACCTTAACTATCCTGAGATACAAACGCTAGGACGAACCATTCTACAGTGATCATATCAAAGGAGGAACCTGACGCTTCCACACTCCTAAAGCAGCTACCATGCATTTAGGCTGTAGCCAGGCCCTTCTCAGTAAGGGGGTGGGGAGGGAGAGTTGTGGCTACCCTATCAAAGCCAAACCCAAGGGCAAGTCATTTCAGTGATTGATAGAGAATGGAGGTCCCTGAGGGTCTGCTGATGGCCTTTGTCACATGCACGGGATTAGTCTTCCTTATAGCACTAAAAACAAAACAAAACAATGTCACAGACCAAGAATTAGAAGGAAATGTTCCTTAAGTTACCACAATCATTACTTCTTGTTCCCCAGGAGTCAGTTATTCTGCTTGTATTTTGTTTGACCATTCCTGATCATCTAAAGGAGCAACTTATTAATAAGCCATTTCGGTAAAAGGTCAGATGATAAATATATTGGGCTTTGGGGCCCACTCAGTCTCTTTCACAACTACTCAGCTCCACCAGTGGACCATGAAAGCAGCCACAGATGACATGTCAATAAATGGACATCACGGGGCGCCTGGGTGGCTCAGATGGTTAAGCGTCTGCCTTCGGCTCAGGACATGATCCCAGGGTCCTGGGATGGAGCCCCACGTCTGGCTCCTGGCTCAGCGGGGAGCCTGCTTCTCCCTCTCCCTCTGCCTCTCCCCAACTCATGTTCTCTCTCTCTGTATCTCTGTGTCTCGAATGAATAAATAAAATATTTTAATAAATAAATAAATAAATGGATGGATGGATGGATGGATGGACAGACGGACATTGCTGTGATCTAGTAACCCTTGACTCACAAAAGCAAGCACTAGGCCACATTTGCCTGCAGACTCTAGTTTGCCGATCTTTGCTCTAAAACATGGTCCTGACCATAACACACCCTTGCAGACTTCAGTCGACAGCACACCAGTGCTGGGCAGCTTGCAGGAGAGTTCTTATTCTGACCTCAGGACGGAAAAAGGGAATTAGTCTGATAAGGGAAAAAAAGGTCATTGAGCCACAAGTGCAACTTTTGTATGGTTTTCTCTTCAAAAAGTTCATTTTACCCTCCAAATAAAATTTCTCGGCAATGTTCATTGTTCCTTTTAAAGAACATTAGATTTCGCATTGCATCCCAGTTATTTATTACCTGAGTTTTGGTCTTAACAAATATGATTTTGTTATCCTCTGTCATCAATGGAGCAAGCACATGTGGTTTTGATTGACAAAATTGTGATAAAATTCACTGCATCCTTTAAAAAAGTGATTGAAAAGTTTTCAGACTCTTGCAGAGAACGTAGGGGGGAAAACGAGAGGATTGAATTTCAACAAAAGACATGCCAGATTTTTTTTCCTGCTCTTATTATTCAACATTCTCCCACTACTCAGTATCTAATTAGATACTAGAACAATCCAGGAATCATGTGTTTCTCTTTAAACTTTTGGCAAAGTCCATCTCACTATGGTTAACGTTGGGTACACTTAGGTTCCCCTCCAGGGACCAGTACTGGGTGACATCATATGCCATGTCACAAACAATGGAACATAAATAAGTGTGCATGCTTGGAGACATGCAAAACACTTGCAGTCATTCTGGTTTTCTCTCTTTTCATTCACTTCAAATCCATGTTCATTTGGTTGCTGGAAAACCCTCCTTCGTCTCTCAAGTTTTTCAGAAACAGATATCCCTTGCTATTATTGTCCCCCAGAAAAATCACAGTTCAATTAAAAAAAAAAAAATCTCATGGATCACATAATACTTTGGTCTGCCTTGTCAAGTACTATTGGAATGGCTTTCTTGATTAACCTCAGACTGAACAAAACACAGTACATTCCCTGAGAACACCATGGCAAGTCACCACATAACCTATTTGCCCTTATAAATGAGTCACCAACTGGGCAAGAAAAAAGAGAATGGACACAATGCAAACAACTTGACCTTCAAAGCTGTCTGGCATGTGGCTGTTTACCTTATGAACTGATATCCATATCTGAAAACCACGATCCTATTCATGCTACACCCTTTCTGATACAGAACCGGAGCAGACAGAAGTTATGTAACTCATCAGCTACTAGGGAAATGTTGAGAATGCCAAAACATACACAGACATAGTCAGACCTTTTTAACTTGAAAAAAAATGTGTTGTTTGTGAATGGAGAATAAATATCCTGAAACTCTTCCATATGTCTATTTTCCTTCTCCTGGGCTACATTCCAGAGAGGTCATGGTAGTTCCACGTTTTTCTCTAAAATATGAAAAACTATTGCTGAATAGGTTTTATAAATGGTTTTCTTCACAGTGACTAATGTACAAATTCTCCACATAATTGCTTTCAAATGAATTTACCAATATTCAGAATTCCTTGGCCAGGTAATTCCTGACTGAAGATATAATTTGAAAAGTCACTCTCATCAGATGGTCCTCACCTACCGTTGTTGGGAAATGAACACTCTTTAAAGAAGACAACATTTGACAATGCAATCTACTTAGCAATACCGCCTCATGGCTACAGATATTGTACTACTGACCAAATGCCTGACATGAGCATAATGCTTTCTAAACTTCCTTTTTAAATGAACTGTTATAGAATATTCCTTTGAGGGATGAAAGTACCACTCATTTGTAGAACCTAAGCCTTTCACTGGGTCATCCACTATATGCAAAATATCACGGTAAATTATGATCCTACAGTGGACATGCCTTCTTATATTAATCATTTTTGCTTCCCAAAACCATCAGGTCAGCCATCTCATGTATCTGGCTTAATGAAAAATTCCAGGCAAATGACTATCACCTGTAGGATTCCCACAATAAGCTGTACCAAACTGACCAACAGTCCTAATGCCAGTAAGTTCTCCATTTCTATTGCTTTTTCAGCAGGCTCCTTTCAATTATTTTCTCTCTTTGGTTCTATGTCTTTATTTATGTTATTCCATACCACCTCCAAAGCAGAAATGTTGGCTGTGGACATCCAAGAAAATCATAAATAATCCAAAACTGTATAAAGTGAATCTAACTGAAAGAAGGGTGATAGATTTGATGAACATCTGAACATCTGAATTTGGATCACTTCTAACTCAAAAGACTATCTCCAATTCAAGTATTTTAGCCAGGGCACGGTTCAAAGCAATAACATGCTAAAGATGATCTCCACTCATCTTCATATCTCTGGTCAAAGGAGCAATAATCTCCATATCTCATTGTTATAGGGATCAAGGATATATGCATGTAGTTGATTTTTTTAATAAATTAAAAACATTTTGGAAAGAAATTCATTATGTTAAAAACAATTACGAATTCATATTGATGTACTTTTCTTTGGCTCAGAGTTCTAGCCTGTCAATGGAACTATCAATCTATTATTTTATTTTTTTATACATCTATTATTTTAAAATTTGGCTTTGTATGGAAGCTTCTCAACTGGTTTTAATTGTTTTCATTTCCTTTCCCAGAATCGTTTCTAGCTCCACTACATTTTTATTCAGTTACAGCAAACAGAGCAACATGGGATGGTTATTCTAGAAGCAGATACATTATGATCTTTAAAAAGGCATATTCTTATATGCTATATGGTTTAATTTCTTCTTTATACAAGCCTACCCAAAAACTCAACTTGTTTCCTCCACTATTCTCAGATACAGCAATGGGTGATGTTTTCCCACTGGCTCCTGTAGTAACTGGCAAGAGTTAAGATGGGGAAAGTTTCTTTCTCCTACTTATTAACCTAATCGCTATAACAACCAGAAAATTCTGCAAGTTAGTGTTTTAAGCTATTATTTCAGTCAGGTTTGAAAATTAGAAAAAAAATAATAATACTAAATGCTTTTGAAAGCACATAGTCACCATTCATAGAATTAAAATCAGGATATATGACTTCCAAAACACTGACAAGAACAGAAGCAAAGAACATAGTTTATGGCTGAAAAGACAAGAAACAGCAAAAATACATTTTTAAAAGGAACCTCTGAAAGAAATAAGTGTAATATGGATTATCCTAACAATATAATAAATATAAATGAGTTAAACACCCCTATTGTGGATAAAAATTCTTAGACTGGATTTAAAAATTGCCTCAGCATTTACAAAGTGACACAAAAAGTTAAAAAGGATGGACAAAAATATAATAGACTAACATAAACCAAAAGAAAATGATAGTTCTTATATTAGTATCAGCAAAAGCAAAAATCAAGGCAAAGCATTAAATGAAGAAAGAGGGTTTTAATATATTAATAGAAGGTAGAAGATATATAATGAAACTCAAACAACTATTAACTTTTATACATGGAATAACATTTCCCTGAAATAGAAAGATAAATCTAAAAGAAATAAAGGGAAAAAATAACAAAAACTCAAGAAACGCCAGAGTATAAATTTGACAGATGTATAAATAACAATACATATGATTACCCCATACAAAACCAACATTTTAATATCCACAGAACATTCATATTATTTTACCATATACTACCCAAAAAGAAATATTGACTAAACTCAAAATAGTAAAAATTATACAGGCAGCAAATTCCATTATCTGTCCACAGTGTAATAAAAATTTAAGCATAAATAAAACAAAAACCTACAAAAACCTTCAACAACCTGAACACTTTTAGGGTCTCCTAAGAAGTAAAAGTACTCACAGATCATTTAGGAAATAGTAACAATGGAAACACTGCTATAGCAACACTTATAAGGTGTAATAAAGCTATGCCCAGAGGCAAATTAATAGTCTGAATTATTAGCTTATTCAACAGTAAATAATCAAAATAAATTAAAATATTCAAATATAAATATATACACATATGTATAAATTAACTAAAATATTCAAATCCATATATATGTATGTTTTAATGCATATGGTATCCTATTAAAGAAGTCTATTACACTCAATCTTTATATTCACAGAGAAAATGCTTGATGGTTGGCTCCTGTCTACTCCTTGTGGATAAGGAAAGGAAGATCTATCAGTAACACACCAACCGCTATGCTTAGAGAGAATGCTATCAAGAAAAAGTAAACAAAATAAATACACAGCTGCAGCCAACATGAGTTTTACTAGCTCTACATACTGAACAACCCAGGTCAAGGGTTCCCAAATATTGTTCTATACAGAATAGTGGTGTCAAAGTACTGGACACTTTTTTAAAGATTTTATTTATTTATTTGAGAGAGAGAGAGAGAAGAAGAGAGGGAACACAAGCAGGGGGAGTGGGAGAGGGAGAAGCAGGCCTCCGGCTGAGCAGGGAGCCTGATGCAGGACTCGATCCCAGGACCCTGGGATCATGACTGAGCCACCCAGGCGCCCCTGGGTACTTCTTTTTAAAAGTAGGATTCCTGGATCTTACAACAGAACTTCCAAATGAAAATCTCCAGGAGTAAGACTCAAGTGTCTGTACTTTTAATAAAGCCTGCTGGTGATTTTAAGGCATACCCACTTTGGGGAACCACTACATACTGATCTTAATTTTTAGGGATCAGGCAATATGGAAAAGTTACTAAACACAGGAAGACAATCAGCAAATTGAGAGAGAAGAAAAACTAAGACGTCAGGGCTAATGTTAACGCAGCAAACAGTAGAGAATATTTGACTTGCAGTCTCAATAGGATTAACGACACTTTTTCATCATTAAAACAAGAATAGAATAGGGAAAAGGGGGAGAAGAAACTACCTGAGAATAACAATGAATCTTTCAAAATTTATATTAAAAAAAAAAAGTTGGGATGCCATCAGTAAAGGCAGTGAAGATCAGAAAAGAAACTCCAGAAAACTGAGTAAGCAAATCAGAAGACCAGGAAGAATTCTCCATGTAATAAGAGTTTTTAAAAGAGCAAATGTAGGGGCACCTAGATGGCCGAGGCAGTTGGGCATCTGACTCTTGATTTTGACTGAGGTCATGATCTCAAGGTCATGGGATCAAGCCCCGCATCAGGTTCTGTGCTCAACGCAGACTCTTCTTGTCCCTCTCCCTCTGCTCCTTCCCTTACTCTCTATCTCTAAAATAAGTAAATAAATTATTTTTAAAAATACAATAAAACAGCCAATGTAGAGAATAGAGAAATGTAGAAATGTATGAGGACTTCATAATGTGTCAATTTGACTAGGATGGATTACATTTGCCAGAATCCCACTTCTTATATATACATACATACTATTGTTGCACCACTGTCCTAAGTAATTATACATCCAGTCCTCACAATCATCTTATAAGACTGATTCTATAACTATCCACATTTTATAAATGAGGAAACAAAGGCACTAAGGAGTTCACATGGCTTAGTCATAAAGTGTTACAGCATATAACTAGTCAGTGTCAGAGCTGGGCTGGAAACTATACCCACTGGCTCCAAAGTTCACCCTTTTAATCACAACCAATTGCAGAGAGCAATTAAACCAGACAAACTAATCACTGTCTAAATAACTGTTGCTTATGTGCTTCTGTAATTTCATTTATTTATTTAGCAAGTCTACTATATTTATGTTTTCTAATTCATTAGTTAATTTCTATTGCTCTAATGCAATTAATTGGGTTGTTCTTTTTCATTTTTAATGTATTATTTTCCTAAATGAAAAAAAATGCACTCCTAAAAAAAGTTAACTACAAAAAAACTGAAGAAAGTGAAAGCACCCCATGATTCCTGCTTCTGCTAAGTTTGTTGTACATAATCCCAGGCATTTTTTTAAGCATACTGCTAGAAGAAAGAGAAAGGATATGGGGAGAATTATACAAGGGGCTTCAGTTAAGTGATGGGTATATGGGTGTTTAATTTATTTTTACATATATATATGCTGTTGTAAAAAAATAATTTAATTGACAAATAAGCAAGCTGCCTTTCACCATAAATGGCATACTTGTTAATACATTCACCAACTTTATTAAACTTTCTAACAGCAATCAGACATAAAAGTACATTTTGCTATTCTGCAGTTCCCAAGATGACCCTCAGAAATTTGAACTATGTGCTGTGGAAATGCTTTAGTGAAAAGTAAAGAACACTTGCATTCAGAATTGGAAATTATAACTCTATTACTTTGTGCACTCTCAGGAGCAAGCAAGAAAACATTCTTTTCCAGAACATTTTAATGAAAGTAATATTAAATATAGTCATATATTACAATAAGAGCACAGTTACTCCATGCTCAAAAACTGGATCTTCCCATTGCGCTTATTTAAAAACAAAAACAACAATAAAAACAAAATGTGACAGACACAGGTCTAAGAACCTTCACAAGTATTAGCTCATGTGATCTTTGTGCCAAATTGTTCAAGTGGGAATTTTTATTCCCATTTTACAGATTAAAAAACTGTAGCTCTGAGAAGTTAAATATACCCTAGGTCATACAGTCACTAGGTAATAGTCTCTGTTTCCAACCCAGTCTCTTGCCTACAAATCCAGTGTTCTTTGTATTATATCATTGAATAAGTTAAAGAAAGAAAAAGGAAAAAGTATTAAAAAGGATAAAAAAGAAAAAGGTTAGAGAGGAATGCACAGAAATCCCAGGAAGGCTGGAGAGTTATACTGGGCCACACAGACCCCCCACTATCACACGTCAGAACAAGTAGAGAGAGGACACTACTACTGTCACTGATGAGCACTCAAGAACACAAGCAGGGGGCGCCTGGGTGGCTCAGTCAGTTAAGCGTTTGATTCTTGGTTTCAGCTCAGGACATGATCTCATGGGTCTCCGCACTCGGCAGGAAGTCTGCTTGAAGATTCTCTCCCTCTGTCCCTCTTCTCTCTCTCTCTCTCATAAATAATCCAAAAAAAAAAAAAACCCACAATAGGATGGTCTCATTGATGCCGTACCAATATTGTCCCAGCAACACAATCTTTCTGCAGCCCCTGCCCTACCAGGAGATGTCCTTGAGGGTGCGGCTTCCCTGTCAATCTAAGACAGCTGTCCCTATAGCTTAGATTATGTGCTTGCACCCCTTGTGCAAGAGAACCAAAGGGGATGGGGGATAAGAAAAGCAAATAACTGGCATTTTCAGCATTTCCAGAAAGAGGTAGGTAGTGCCCACAACAAGGCTCATAAAATGAGGGAATACCCAAAACAAGGAAGGAGGTTCAGATATTGAGTGGCTAAAGTGGATGACAAACATTCCCTTAAAGACCACCCTTTGACTGCTCCACATCAACCTACATTTTTCTTTCTTATACACCGCCCCCCCCCACGCACACAACAAAGAGCTCCTGCCTAACATAATACAACCATCCTTATCTAATCTAAAAGCAAACCTTCCCTCCAACAGTGGGCAATCCAAAGACCTTTCAGTTAAATGCATCCAGCTCCAAGTCCAAGATCCTCCCTAGTACTGTCACTTTCCAATATTCTGTAATCTATAGACTAAACTATAAAGTTAATCACTAACATACATAAGATATATACCTATATTTAAGCAAATTATATATATCATCCATATATATAAATAATAGTGGGGGGAAAAGGAGAGAAAAGGAAGAGAATTAGTTAACATACAAAAATATACATGAGACATCATAGCAGATATGAAAATACGGTAGATGCTACAGTCATCTGCAAATGGACATGATGTTATCATTGGTACTTTTGACTGCCCTCTTCCACACCTCCTTCCAGGTCCAATTGCATCCTGCTCCTTAGCTGATCAGGATTCTTTACTTAATGAAATGATCTAAACCTTCATTCCTGAGGGATTTAAAATATTAATGTAGTCTTTCATAAAGGTATATCACTGGAGCAGTACAAGATGGCACCACAAAGCATCTTCTGGGTTCCATGCAGCAACCTTAAGTGACAGGAATAATCTCCCATGCCAACCCTAAATCCTGTTTTACATATTTTTCAAATGACACAAGAAGTCTGAAATGACTGAGTGGGTTGACTCAGCCTGAATTCAATGGAATAGATGCTATTCCTCTGATGGAAGCCATCTTTCTTTGGGTATTAAGCCTCTAAAGCAGGAGAGCTTCTGAGATGAGAAATGTTCCAGATACAGGTGATAAGCATTCACCATTCCAATCAGTTCATTTCAACTACCTAATTCCAGAATTGTGGCTACAGGTTTTTTGGAATCAATTATTCCTGAAATGACTCCTGATATTCACTCCTCTAGCTTTCCATTGATTTCATAAGCACCTAATTACCTATATTAAAGCCCTTTCTGCCTAATTATACTTGCAGTGATTTTTGTTTCCTGCACCAAACCCTGAATGACACAGGAAGTGAAACTTTCCTGAGTGGGTCATTAGCTGAACCTGTGAGAGATACCATTTCTTTTTTCTTCCCCTTTGGTTCCGGAACTTACATATTCTCGATAGGATAGACCAGAATCACATTTTGATCACCAATTCAAAGTATATATTGTACCCCATATGACAGCACCTCAACTTCACAAAGTAGTCTCTGATCTGAAGCTACAAACAGTCTGTGGTAGGCCATTCCACCACTGGGTGGGGTTGACCCTTAGCATCCATTCTTACCTTCTTCTATATGCTTTCCTGAACTCCAGATGACACAAACGTAAAAATTATATTTCACAAACTCCATTGCAGCTTCTGGGAGATTGCAGGAATCTCATGTGCTATACCTATTGCCCTACTTCTTTTTTTTTTTTTTTTTTTTTTATTTTATTGAGAGAGAGAACAAGCGTATGGGAGAGGCAGAGCGAGACGGAGAAGCAGGATCCCTGCTGAGCAGGGAGCCCGATGCGGGGCTTGATCCCAGGATCCTGGGATCATGACCTGAGCCGAAGGCAGACGCTTAACGACTGAGCCACCCAGGTGCCCCTGCCCTACTTCTTTTTAAGTAAAGTGAGTTCATGTTCAGGAACTATGTGGTTTGGGACATCATGATGGAAAATAAAGCTTTTAGCAGATCTAAGGTTGGTGGGATTGGCTAATGCATGGCAGGCAAGAAAAAGCAAATTCAAATTCAAAATTATTTTTGCTCTATGATGTTACAGTTTAACATATTAGGTATCTGGCTAATCTCCCTTGAGTATGGTACCATACTGGGGGCTACAGCTAGCAGGTTGGGCATTCAGTAAAGATGATAAGTCAAGATAAAGTTTACAAGCTGAGGCCAAGCTATCCCAGAGTATATTTGTAAAAGAAAAACAGTCCACTTCAGGTTGGTACTAATCTATCATGCATAACCAGTGGTAATCAAGCCTTCATTTTTCTCTCCTCCTTAATCAACTGACCATAGAAACCTCCTCTTGACACCTAAGTATGAGCTGAGACAAACCTACTTGAGTTAGATCATATATTATACCACCTCCACTTGAAAATGTATTGCAGGTTAGCAGACCCAAGTATATGGCTAGGTGAATCATAACACGCACTTAGGGCAGCTCAGGTTGAATAGTTACCTGGTATCCCAGGGTTAAACATTTAGTCTATATGGCCTTTGTATTAGGGCCACAATATATGGCCTAATATGTTCCTTAATAGACTGAGAACTGTTTCTCAATAGACTAGCTGACTGAGAGCATGGTTTTAATCACAAACCCCAGGGCATTTGCAATGCTTCTCTTAGTAAGACTTAATACAATCTTCATACAGAATTCCAGTTTGTCATGACACTGAATAATGCACACAAAAGTATACTCTGGCAATCAGAGAAACCCTCAGGAAAAAAGAACGCAGGCACTGGCAGTTCTAAGTATTCTTGAAGTGTTGATAGAGGTGCAGGGGAGGCAAAGAACTGGGGGGGTGTGGGGAGGCCCTGAGAGCTTCTGCAGCACAGCCAAATGTGGTATATGTTGCCTTCAAAATGGAAAGAGATCCATTAAGTTCTGTGTCTCTTAGTGGCACAAGATTCAAACCTCAGCAAATATCTTGAAAATTTCCAAACCAATGGGCCATCTACATACTTCACTGAGCAATTCAGGCCTTGTGTTTTCATGAATACTGCTCCCATTTTCTGGTATATGTGTACCTACAGTGTCTGCTACCTAATATTCTCCAGATTATATCAGAATAAAGTCATTAATTTCATGACCCAGCTTGATGTTCTTTGGGATAATAAGACAATCAAACTCCCCACTATGGCTCAAGGTCAGAAAATGTACGGAATTCTGAGGCAAAGTAGTAAAAGTATATTGCTACCCACGCCAAGTGTAAGAAAAATATTATTGGTGTTCTAGATATATTGAGATAGGAAAAAAAAAGATTTGCAAGATCAGTAGTTAATTATGTTCATTTGCTTCAGTAAAAATACCACATCTAGAACACTTGATTTAAATGAAGTTCCCTGGGGCGCCTGGGTGGCTCAGTCTGTTAAGCGTCTGCCTTCAGCTTAGGTCACAATCCTGGAGTCCTGGGATCAAGCCTCACAGGAGGCCTGCTTCTCCCTCTGCCCCTCACCCCACTTGTGCTCTCTCTCTCTCTCTCTCTCAAATAAATAAAATCTTTTTAAAAAATAAATGAAGTTCCCACCTACTTAGCTTATGATAGCGATAATTCACCAGTATTCTTCAAGACCTATGCGTCCTAGAGCTATGTCAGAAAGTGATACAAGTTAACATCCTTGCCTCTTTCAAGTGGTTTATGATGATACTTGTCTCTGCAGTTCCCCAAGGATGAGGTAATGCTTTTCATTTACTCTCTTGGTATTAAGACATATTCCAGGAGTTCCCACTTGGCCCTTTCTGATATTCCAGAAGTCATTATAGGGTTCTTCTATTGCTGATGATATATATTTCAACAATAAATCCATGAATTAAATAAGTGAGGGATGCATTCAGGATCACATGTGGATCAAATCAAATCTCTATCTTCTGAATTCTATAAATCCCATATTCTGACAGAAAAACCACATCATATTCTGGGTCCAGGGACTTGTGTTAACTCAGAGCTAACATCTAAAGCTTTCTGAAAGGTCTAGGTATTCCTCCCAAGTGCCCAGTTACCCTGGTGAATTGCCCAGGTCCCTCTGAAAAGGACAAAAAGATATATATGTACCAATTAAGATGTATTGCAGATTTCTCCCTCTCAAGGTATCTGGCCTCCCCTGCATTCAAAGAATTCTTAAACTATAAACTTTTATAGATTTGGGACTTTTTAAAGAGATTATGACTATTAACATGGTTCATGTCAGACTTCAGTTCATCAAGTATGCAGTTGTTCTGTTACTCGTATTGATTAGAACCTTATTGGGCTACCCATATATTTTATTTTTTTAAGTCTTATTTATTTTTTTAGTAATCTCTATACCCAATGTGGGGTTTGAACTCATGACCCTGAGACCAAGGGTCACATGCTTTTTCAACTGAGCAAGCCAGGCAACCCCTGCCCATCTATTTTAATCCTAGTTATCACCAAACACTATAGCTGGTCAAACTATTATCATACTAGATCTGATGCATATTATGATAACCATATCTACCTTATTGCTTCTGATTCTGAGCTGCTACTTAGCCTTTGCCATCCTGGAATCCATGTAACCTCAGTGAATTCATGGAACCCTGCTGTGTCTCCCACCAGCATCACTGGCTTATAGAGAACGGCCACTTCAGCAGTCTTCCAAGACCTGGAATAGCCTCATGAATGTAAGTGCCTAAAGGGAGTATCTTCTGAATCCTCTTAGAGAACATGATTAAAGTTAGGCAAACATGATAAATCCACTCCAACATTTCTAACTTCCTGAGCAGCGAAATGTCTCGCGTGACACTGAGCACTCTCACTTAAACTGCTATACAGAATCCAGAATCTGTAGTAAGTATATCCATATCAGGGTGGCTCAGTCATTAAGCATCTGCCTTCGGCTCAGGTCATGGTCCCAGGGTCCTGGGATCGAGCCCTGCATCAGGCTCCCTGTTCAGCGGGAAGCCACTTCTCCCTCTCCCCCTGCTTGTGTTCCCTCTCTCACTGTGTCTCTGTCAAACAAATAAATAAAATCTTTAAAAAAAAAAGTATATCCATATCAATTAATTCAGCTAAATTTAAAATTACAGGTCACGATCTTATGGGTTGGGGGATGGAGTCCCGCATCGCTCCCTGCTCAGCAGGGAGTCTGCTTGAAGATTCTCCCCCTCTGCCCCTCCCAACATCACATGTGCATGCACTCTCTCTCTCAAATAAATCTTTTTAAAAGTTAATAAAATAAAATTACACACCTCCCTCGTTCTTTTACCTTTAGAATCCATTTGCACACATATGATCAGATTTCTGCAAATAAAAATTAGCAAAATCTTGCAGTTTCAACCCTGTTATTGATATTCCAGGACACACAAGGATCGATCAGTCTTTGGGATATAAGTCTGGGGGTGGTATATGATGTTGAAAATGGCCATAAGGAATACTGGATTCCCTTTGCAAGAGGTCATTCCAAAGTCTTTAAGCAAGACAGGGCAAGAAGTCTCTTTCAGCCCACAAAGGAGACTCACAGGATTGGGAGGGAGTTCATTATAGGCTGAATCATTCAAATCCTTCCCTCTATCTCCACCCCAATTCTGGGGTTTCACTTTTTTTCATCAATATACTTTCAGACCAGGCAATGAATTCAACTGACTTCGTAATTCAATGTTGGGGGTTGACCCCTATTAACTTTGAATTTCCTCAGCTCTGTGGCTCCAAGAGAGAAGATATTCTTTCAGTTTGTAACACAAAGTCCCCTTCTAAAGCCAAGAATTTAGAGCTTTTGAGTTTATCATTCTTTTTCTTTAAACTGTCTGGCAACGTTAGAAGTAACCAGTTCTAGCATCCATTTCTTTATCAATTAACATATCCTGAGGCACAAGTAATAAAAACCTATGCTGGCTTCTTTAAGCGGAAAGGATGCTTATTAAAAGAATATCGTCTAGGTCACAGAATTATCATGAGAGCTGAAGATACAAGTTGAGAGTTCCAAAGCTAGGAGCAATGCCTTGAATCTCAGGAGAAATGGTCTAGTGAGGACTAGTGAGGACATCACTAATGCCCTGGCTCAGCATGAACACTGCAAACATTCAGTAGACACTGGATTGCAGCACAGATTCCACTCCTATCCAAGAACTCACTCTTTCTAAAGAAGTACTCCTCATGGTTACCTCAACTCTGAATTGGGGGCACACTACGGGTAGAACTTATACATGCCTATACTCTCAATAATAAGGAAAATTTGGAACTTTTCAATTTTCATAGTGGAAGGCAGGCTGCATTAAGACCCAAACATTGCAGAATTCTCCCAGCATAGAAAAAGGATTCCGATAATATTTATCAAAACACCAGTTATATCCAACAGAATTAAAAGGAAACAGAAATCCAAAGAAAAGTAGTTTTCTAGGATTGAAGATGATACACAAGAGTAGTGCATAAAATTAACAGAGATTTAAAAATTAAAACACCCGGGGCGCCTGGGTGGCTCAGTCGTTAAGCGTCTGCCTTTGGCTCAGGTCATGATCCCAGGGTCCTGGGATAGAGCCCCACATTAGGCTCCCTGCTCAGCGGGAGGCCTGCTTCTCCCTCTCCCACTCCCCCTGCTTGCGTTCCCTCTCTCGCTGTGTCTCTATCAAATAAATAAATAAAATCTTTTAAAAATTAAATTAAATTAAATTAAAACACCCAATACTGGTAAGATAATGGGGAAACAGCATTCTTATACCCTATACTATTAGGAATGGAAGCTTTCTGGAGAGGAAAAAGACAGCACACACCTCAAAGATTCTCCATTTCTTCTTTTGTGCCTATCTGCAGTTTCCATAATTTTAAATAATTTAATATTATTTTATAATCACAGAAAATAAAGTCTTATTTAAAAATTTAAGTAACAACAGCAAGCTTTCAGTCAAAACACAGCTTATATGTTTTTTGAAAAACCTACCAAATACTATTTTATTCCTATATTCATGTATTTGTCCAGCAAGTATTTATTGAGCTTCTGTGTCTACTTTTTATCAGCAGCTGACAGTTTTGAAAATTATATATTATTTTGTCAACTACATTTTTTAATTGATGAAGTCAGAATACAGGCCCACATCTTCAAGTTCTCAGGTTGAACTTGAGTTGGCATCTCAAGTCCTAAATGCTCTTAATTATACTCCAACTGCTCTACTACAAGTTAAGATGATAATGGGCACTGAAGTTTTATAGATGTCACAAGTATTAGAAGCTAACGACTCAGGGATCTATACATTTCCAAAGCCCCAAGTTCACGGCAAATTCACAGCAAGTCTTCCCCAAAGTATGTCTAATAACAGGTCTAGCGTTCCTAGACTATTGTTTGCAGACAACACAAAAGGGCAGTTCCAACGTAAACACCGTATTTTAATGGAGGCTTAATTTTTACCTCTAACCACAGAACTCTAGGTATTTGGTTTACTGTTGTTTAGCACTGATAAAATGACCAAATATTCAAGAGTTATGTAAAGAATGTCAAGCGTGCTCCTGCCCAGGGAGCCTCAACATTTTGTGTGTGCGTGTGTGTGTGTGTGTGTGTGTGTGTGTGTGTGTGTGAAATTGTTGACTTTTTCATCATGTTTTTGTTACTTGGAATTCTTTTCGGATAATCCAAAATTTAGCAATAATTTCAAGGAGGACTCCTGGCATGTGTTCTAGATTGGTCTGTGCATTAAACGGATAAATCAAGAGATTTATTTCCTCAAGAGGTCAAAATCATCATTACCTTCCTCTTGCCTTTTGGAGGAAAAGAACTTTATCCTTCTATGGGATTTATTCTTTTCATGGGCATCCATTCAACACTGAGCTATTGTTTCAGAACAGGGAAAATGTATTCCTTTTACAGGTTTATTCCTTCAACTGGAATTTGTTTAAGTAGGTTCCACTGCACAAACACAAAAAGCCCTAATACATGCAAACTGGGTCGGCCTCATGCCATCAGATGTCACCGCTGACGGGTGATGGCACTTACAGAGATTTACACAACAAAAACTACATTAACAATGTTAAGGTGGTAAGACAAAGGCACAAAGGCCTAGAAATTCACGGCTCGGGATTTAAACATACTATATCTAAGAGGAATGGAGTGCATTAGGGTAATGGGAAGGTGACAGCGTCCCTATTATACCTACCGTGCCAGACACTTAATCCCTAACTGAATTTCCTGGGGGTGCTTGCTTTGTCTCATTCTTGGGGGCTTATGTTTTTTAATGACATTATTGTTGTGTAAATGTTCTTGTTTTATCAAGTAATTCCGGGTTGATTATCATCTGTTTACGCAATTAGTGTAATTATACCTAATTACAGAGTAGAATCAACATACATAATTAGTTTATTAGAGGTATAACTGTGATATGTAATGATTTTAAAATCTTTATGAAACTTTGTTAACAAATACTCCATGAATATGAAAGCAAAATATTTAGATGCCAGCTCTTACATTATATGTACATTTTTTATATGCTCCGTAATAATTAGATTTACTGCCTGTCAAATATAGTGTTAAAAATCATAGTGCTATATTAAAGGGAATACAAATAGAAAAACTATGCTTGGGAAAATTAGAAACACCCTCTGGTGTTTTCTTTAAGGTTTGGTTTTGTAAATCTCTCTTCAATTAAGATTTCTTACCTATAGAGAGCATCAGCCTCAGGTGAATTTTAACAGTAAAGTTATAAGCCCAGTAAAGAGATTTATATTTAACACCATGACATATAATACTCAAGTATGTTATGTGACATTCCTTACAAACTAATAATATTGCCCCCTTTTCTCTCGTGTTGGAGTTCTCCATTTGATTCTGAGCCAAAAAGGGACTAAAAGATGAACTAAAATGTTGTGATATAAAAAAGCGAAGACATAGATGACAGAATTAGAAAGACAATGCATGTTTCCAAAATCAGCCAAGAGTCTTAGGAAGAAGAGCTGAAAATAGCTGCTGAAAAAGAACATAAAGTGAACTCACACCCAAGAAATCCTTAGTAATGTAGGTTATCCCCATTTATTTCTTTATTTGATTTTCATCTCTGTTATTGGTCACTTAAAATTATTATGTAACCATCCCTTCTCTCCTCAAAATATTGAAACTAAAAAAAATGCAGTCTAAATAAACTGAATGCAGAGATTTACTGCTTTTGAATCATGCAGTACATTCTGCCATGTGGATAAAACCACTCAACATCCTCAATTATTGCTTACGGGCGGAGACAGGGATTGGAGGGTCTAACTGACACCACGGGAAATTTCAAGCAATAGTATCAGAAAAGCAACACTTTAAATATTAGCAGCACATTATGCTAAAAATACTACTGTCCTCCTTTTGGATATATAATAACTTCACAAAGAGTGAATTTCATCTTTATCAGAAGGCAAGCATTCTCAGCATTTGGTCTACAAACAAACTTGTATTAAAATGGACCCTGAGCTTCAGTTATTATTGAAACAAACTACCCGCTTCAGTTTTTAGTCTTTCCACTAAGATGCCTATCCTTTTAGAATCACTGTAAGCATATTCAACACACAAATTTCTTTTTTTAATGGAACAAAAAATTCTTAAAAATTGAAGGTAAAAAGGTTTTTTGGCTTTTTACTTAAGATCAGCAGAGATTATCATTACTCAAAAATCAAAACATGCAACTAATTTTTCCAAAGAATAAGCAAACAATACACTTTTTTCCTCTTTTCTTTCTTTCCTACTCTTCAGAAGGACTAAGTTGGTATTAAAAAAAAAGTCAAATATTCAGACCCCTCCCCCTCAGATATAAGTTACATCGTATCAAGTGATAGTCTAACAAAGTGTCTGGCACAAAATAATCACCAGAAATATTAGCCCATGAAGGTTCAAAATGAGAAAAGGATTCCCAAAAACAGTTTGAAAGCCACCAAGGAAAACCCGCTCACGCAATCACAGTGACTCCAGAGCTCAGTGGCATCCGGGCCTGGCAGTACCTGGAAAATAACAGGCACTTGGGAATGATTCTGCTTCTTCTCATCCCCTTCTGGAATCCCAGCAGGAGGCAGAGCCCATGTTTTGGGAAGAAGCCACCTGGGTAAAGAAGATTAATACATTCTAAAGGGAAGCCCTGTGCTGGCTCTTGGGAGCCCTCCTCCGCTCACTGTTGTCCTCTGTGCCAGGGGGTGCTAATGAAGTGGACCAGCCAAGGAGATGCGAAGAGCCTATGTCTGCCATTAAAAGGAGGCTGTGACAGGAGATAAACTTGAGAAGGAGAGAAGAATGTGACTACAAGGCAGCTGGGTCCAGATAGACTTGTTTTTACTTTCCTGATATACCCATATGTGTTTTAAAATGTATTCAAAAATCGACTTGATGTTGGCATTCCTCTGTAAAAATTGACAAAGACTAAACAAAAAAGTTATCTTCCCCATCTGAACTTCAGAATCCGGGGGCAAAGTTAGCCGCATAAGGAATGGGTTGTACAAAACCAAATTTCTTCTCTCCACCTAGGAAGTGTCTATCCCAGTCACGCCTGGGCCTGGCAAAGTCTGCGCTTCCCTTCCATCCCCGTGGCCTAGACATGAACCCTCTTTTGCAGATAAGAGAGGCTGTGAATACACGCTTTTCAGACCGAAAGCAGCATGACCATAAGTTTGCTGACTTGTTTCAGCTGTGCCCAGCTTCTGGGGAGGTTGAGTACCCTACCTAAAAGTTTGCAAAAGGCTCAAGCCAGATGGGATGGCCATCACGGACAGTACTGACAGCCAAATGATTCAACAGAAGCATCCACAATTTCCAACCCAAGAACCGCATCAGCGCACGTGTGACCAGGGCAGCGGTAATAAAATCTCGTGTAATGCCCCGAAAGGGCATCACTGGATCACATTAGGTCTTTTATGCACATCAGATGAGGAATGTACTGCTTATCTTTGCTCTTTGAATTGGATCCGTAGGGAAAGTTCCTGAGTCTCTATCCAGCTGTGAAAGGAGAGCTTTCTGTCTTATTCTGTCGCTACTTTTCGGAAGAGGTCCATCACCCCAAACATGACAGCTACATAATCAACTTTGAAAAATGCCTTTCCATATTTTCTCCCGTAAACCATGAGTTTAAAAGTTGGAGATTAAAAATTGAAACATTTCCCTAGCTTTATACTAATGTGGCATTTACACATTCTTCCATACCGTTTGAATGTACTCACCAGACTGGCATCCATTCTAAGCACAGTGTAAAGTCTAGAAAGGTATTTTATTCTTTCCAGGTGTGCTCAACTGGCTTATTTATGGTCTGACTTCCTTTCACAGTGTGAGAAACCTTAGCCTTCTGCCAGCTGCAAAGGATTGTTAAGAAGAAGCATTTTTAAGTTAAAAAATATATAGCAACACTTCCCTCTCTCTCCCCTTCTCCCTCTCTTTCTGCCATACTTTATGCACCTTCTTGCATTGCTTAGTCCATGACATGTCGAAATAGGCATTTAACTGTACTTACCATCAAAGAAGGTGCCCCATGCAGGCAACAGTATATTAACTTAATAAATACCAGAAAGGATAAAAAGGAGGGTACAGAACTGTTAACTCTGCCTAAGTTATCCTTCCTGAGAACACTCATTGCATTCAGTAGAGAGAGAGAGAGAGAGAGAGAGACACACACAAACACACACCCGCCCCCCCATGTACTTTTGCCCCATTTCTTGGTTCCAGAAAAGCTGTGGGTCATCAAAATGAAGCACAGCTGAGGCCATGTGAGATGCTTATGTTTTGTGCACACAGTCACATCAACGAAGTTTAAATGTTTTCTCCTTTATGACTAACATCATGAAGGTCCCTAGCAGGATTGTCTTGTCTGACTACTTAAGTAGTCCCAATTAAAAACCACTATTTGGCTCTGTAGTGGCCACATTACACCCCAAATAAGGAAATGTAAAAAAAATTTTCAATACCATAAAGAAAAATGTAATGTGTTCTAATCTAAATAATTTTTCACACACATGCAGACCTAGATAAATAATTTGGGCTGAAATAAATGGTTCTATCTGCTTAAAAAATTTGTACTCAATTAGGACAACTTTCTAAATGTTTCTGAAATAACTAAGGTTTTTAAAAATTATTTGAGGGAGTCACTTTATGACTTTAAAAAGAAGAAAACGCATGAATGATGGCAAAGATGAGAAGTAATTGACAATCAGCAATAAAAAGGTTGACAGGACTTGAACATTTTTTAATAAAAAATTGCTAAGCCCAAATAACATGAATCCCAGGGAAAATTTGAGTGCCTAACTAATAAGATCACAGAGTACCTATGTTTCTTGGAAAAAGAAAATGCATTTTTATTGGGAAGGCGTGGTTCAAAAAATTACCACATAATTTAGAGATCCACGGGAATCTTTGGCATTTCAAAACTTGCATGGAGCCTTTGGAAAAAGCTCATCACAGCTCCTTTCAATCTTTGAGGAGGCTGGCACTCTGCAATGGAGTTGTTTAACAGCCTGGCCATGCCAAAATTCATCATAGCACTGCCCCAGGGAGGCTGCTAGCTGCCTGACCCTAGCGGCTCAGAGTGGGACTGGAACAAAAGGCTAGCATCATTTCAAAAAGAACCCCAGGAAGCATCTGCGGGAGGATGAAGAGTGTTGAGGTGGAAGCTGAAGACGGTGGGAGTGACGAAAGCACTAGCTAAGGAAGGCAAAGCGAGCTGGGAGCAAAGAAGTCTGAGCCAGCAGGTTTATTGGCAGAAGTCACACATACGATCGCTAGGCAGTGGTCAATTTCCAGACAATAACAGCAGAATAACTGCAAAGCAGTAAAGATGAGAGATCATGAAGAATGCATCTTCACACACAGAGAAATGACAGAGAGAAGAAAAAGCAGAGGGAAGGAGGGAGGGAAAGAGGGAGTGGAATAAGGGAGAGGAGAGAGGAAGGAAGAGGAAGGAGGAAAAGACTGTGAAGGTGGAGGAAAAGCCACTTGAAAGTAAGGCTTATCATCATGAATTACCAGTAATCTTTGCGTTTACACACTGTAGAGTCTATCTAGGCTGGCTAATGGCATGCTATTCCTTTTCTTCTGCTGTCACCAAGTATTACTGATTGTTAATAGCATTAAAATCTTTATCACTTATTTTATTAATCCCATTCGGGTTTAACATTACTAGCACACGACTGTAAATAGCAATAATAATGCCATCGAGGTTGGTATCAGTGATGCTGAAGGGTATTATGCAAAACGCAGCCAACGAGCAGTGAGATGACAGGTTCTTACAAACCTTTACATTAGATTAAGGAAAAGCCTGCACAGATACACCGAACTGTGATCTTAATATGATATAGCATCCTGTGTCCTTTGATGTCCCTCTAGAATTACTTGTCATCCTCCAACATTTAAAAAACAAATCTCAACATCCAAGGAGCATCTTAAAAAAGTGTTAATGTCTATCTCTAAACAACGCGTGATCCTTAACTCTTTTCCTTCTGCTTCTGCACTTCTCCCAAAGTTAAAGCCATTCTTTCAAATAAAACTTTGATTTGTCAAGTAGTTTTTTAAAAGTAAAAAGTTTAAAAATGGGGTTATAGCTTTAGATAATATTTTTAATTATTCACTCAATTAAGTGTTTTATAGTCATTTAAATTCACATAAGTAAGGACTTAAACAGTCTTGGCGGGCTCAAATCCTTCCTGGGCATCTTCCATCCCTAGCAAAACAAACTGGGGTGAGCTGTTTCAGTACAATCGCCCGGAAAACGTTTTCTGCTTCGGTCTGTGGGACTTGCAGGATTTCTCCGGATCTGATACACTCGTATTAATATGTGAGATTTGTAAGTCAAAGCCATTCTGATCAGCAGTGTGGGCTCTGATAGGATGCATCACTCAACAGGCACAACTGACCCCGTTGTCAACATGGGGAGTGAAGGCGATTATAATATGATGAATGAATTAGAGCATGGGAGTTAAAAAAATCAGTGAGGTTGGAAACAATTAACAACTAAAAACCTCAACTGCAGTAACACTTTCTTAAAACATACCATTTATGAAATTAAATTTGGAGAAATTAGATGATCTTACCTAACAAAAAATTATCTGAAATGGTCAGTACTAGATAAATCTTGGAAAGACAACGCTTAAGCAGTTAAGGGGTCCAATTAAATTGGTTTAAATATCTTAAAAATCACTAGTAGAGAATATCAGGGGTTTTTTTTAAATGATGAATCTGCTATATAAACTTACAAATTGCACCAGGGACTCATTAATTGGATTATTTTATGGTTTGTCTCAGCACTGAGTTTGGAAACTTATGTTAAATTCAGATGTCACTTCTAAGGAGATAGAGAAAAAGCTCTATCTGGCCACTGAAAGCTGTTTTCAGGCAGTATATCTTTTTTTAACTTGAATACCATCATGTCCCAACGTATTTCCTAGGGTTAACCCAGAAGATCCTTTATTTCTAGGGGTTTGTCCAAAACAATATAACTTTCTTAAGAAAACAGTTGCTTAGGCTAGGCTTTACCTTTACAGAACTGGGGCCTCAACCAACAAATACTTACAAGTAACTACTGGAGTAATTGTAACTAACATTCCTAGGCGTCTGGTAGTTCACCAAGTGATATGGTATGCTTTCATTTTATTAAACTTCATGAGACTGCTAATGATTTTTTCCCCTAGGAAGCTGGGTCTCACCCTAAGAGTCATCCTGTCTCCCTGACATCACACCAGGGAAGAGGTAAAAATGCAATCTGAACCCCCGAATTCCAACTTGCAAACCTCCAGATCCCATAGGATGCTGCGGAGAAGTCTAAACCAGGGTTGCAGCCACTCCCGACTCACAACCAAGTTGTGAAAATAAATACAGTGACAACTACATAAGATGTAAATCACACTGTAATGCACAGTAGATGTTGAAGCACTTTGCATCCACTCTGAAACCAAACACCACCACTCCGCTGGAAACAATGGCATTTCCGTCAAACTATTTACTGCAAGGAAGACGTTAAGTAAGGCAGTAAATGCCAACAAGTATTCTCTGGCTAATTTAGGGAGGTGGTCTCCACAATCTCCTGGCCTCTGAGATTTTGCTAATTGTTTTTCCAAGAAAAAACTTAAGTCTCATTCAAACACTACCTTGCGTAAGTGTTGCCATGGGAAAGCCTGGGTATTCCATTTTTTATAGTGGTTGCACAGCTGCTGTAATGAGCACAGAAAGGAATTTTTTTCCAAGCAGCTGCCAACCACACCCTAACCCCAGGCAGCTGACTCGCTTTATGAACTACCAGTCATGACAAGAAGTGTGGGTGGTGCATTATAAACCATCACCATTCAAGACAATGCAAAGTAATTCTTACTGATTGTGGGAGGAGGCGGATGGAGGACACAGGAAATTATATTTAGGTCCACTCTTGCCATCCTGGAATATAAATGACAGGGGTTCAGACACCCATTCTCACTTAAATGTCACTCTTCAATAGACTGTTAACCAAATGCTCCTGTTCAGCATATAATGGGACGCATACATTCCGACCTTAAAGGCCTCAGAGGGAGTAGTCATTTACAGCTCAGCCTTCCATTCTGGTGCTTTGGCCAGGTGAACAGGAAGCACAGGAGTGAAGAAACGGCAGTCTCTCCAGTCACTGTGGCAGAACCTGTCAAATCACTAATGCTGCCAGCATCTCAATTCAGTGGTGCCTAATCGAAGGGAAAAGTTCGGTAGGGGGCAGCCTCTTGCCGGACAGCAATAATTAAATCAGAAATAAAGCAGAATGTCTCAGTGGGATTCCGTGTAAGTTTTCTGGGTAAACTAGTTTCAGAGCCCAGAATTCCTAGTCACACCTTAGGACGGAATTTCCAAAGACTGAAGGGATACCTTGGCTTGGTGCATTTGCCAGGTGATTCAGTGTCCTGACCACTTGATTTTCAGAGAATCAGGGAAAGAGTTCAGACTACAAAATACCTTTCTGCTCATTTCTCACTGCTGCGGCTTCAGAGGTTACCAAAGTGTATAAGGGCACAGAATATATATATAAAAAAAATGTTTCCCACTGCATCCCTGGAAGGCTGGGTCCTCGAGACCTGAGTGGCCCATCTTAGGAAACTCTTCTCTCCCTTTGTTATATCTGCTGGGCCTTCCACTAAAGAACTGAATTAGAAGGGGGAGGGCAGAAGGGGAGGAGGCGGGTGGGGAGTGGGGGATGGAAGGAAGGCTGGTGCAAGAATATATTTTCTATGTCTGGATAAGGGAACAGGATTCTAGGTAATTGCCTGGTTTTCTCATTGTTCTCGGCTGCCATTCCAAGATTCATAGAGGGGCTTGAAAGGATCTCTTTTTTCCTTTCCCTTCTAATTCTTCACTACTCCCCCCCACCTCTCACAGACCCTCCAAATCACCCCTCCCACCCCCGTTCATCCTTTCCCCTCCCCTCTCGTGGTGCTTATTCCATCCTAGAGAAAAAAAAAAAAAAAGTAATTTGTCTGTTTTATTTATGATGCAATGAAGGTATGCTGCACGCGTCAGAATAGCCTGACACTGGTCAAACTATCTGACAGCTGAGAAGAACTGCCTTCATACTCCAATGAGTGTAGATTTTAACCATTTGTCCACCACAGCAAACCACTAATGTTGTGTCAGGATTCACAGCACTCTTTTTTTTTTTTTTTTTTAATCTATTTCATTACATACCAATTACATTTAGAACATGGATCATTTTCAAAGAATCTTCTGTCTCAGGTGCGTACCTTAAAACATGCAGACACATTAAATGTCATTTGCCAAAACTCACAATTGCCTGAATATCCCAATTAAAGACATCTGGGGATGAAGTTCTAAGAACTTCACTAAATTCAGGAATCTAGAACGGTTATGCCACAAGTCCCAAATCAAGACACATCATTTCGCGATCAGAGCCAGAAAGTGGAATTAGCTCAAATGAAATCAAAATTTCAAGCTATTTCTCATCAGAATTAAAAATGAAAGCACAAAGAGCTAGAGTAGCCCTGTTATAAATTATACTGAAAAGGCACATGTCTCAGTAAATGCCCTCAAGAATAGAGAGATTTTTATCCTAGAAAGCACCAAAGTTGGTAGGTATTTGACAGTCCATCTTCTAAGTTAGAATCAGAATGTTTTCTCCACCATTTGTAAATTGGGACTTTTAAGAAAAAATTTGACAGCCGCAAACTGAATGGCCAGAGAGACCATTTTATTGCATATATTCCTTTTCAATTCCCATTGCATTGTAGCCGGTGGGTCCCATGATCTACCTGCCAAATGCTCACTCGCTTGGGTACACTCTGAAGTGCATTCTCCCTTTACTTTCAACAACAAACCCCCAATTCCAGAGGGCCTCCCTCACATCCACTCTCTCTCTATCCCCTGTTGCTTTGCCACTAGCAATTTAATTCTCCTTTTCAGACATAAAAGGACACACTGGGTTTTAACAATTATACTTTTGATTTCCTCATAAAAAACAATGCTCAGAATTAGGCCCCAGACAATCTGTTCTTGTCCTGCAAAGGCCTGTGGGGCAAGATTTCCAGAAGAACCAATGGGATTTCTGCTGACTGAAAATATTTTTATTTTAATAAACTACAAAAGAAGAACGTTTTAAAAAAAACTCACAACAGGTTCAGAAATGTAATGTGATGCACGCAGCATGAAACAGAAACAAAGACCCAGCAGACAGGGAGTGTGATGAATGGTCCTAACCACATCGTATTTATTTATTTTTTTTAAATCTGCATTTGCCTTTCATCTGCAAATGAAAGGAATGGGGAGAAAGTGCGTAAGTTTTCCAAGGAATTTCTTTTGGTGTAATAAGACCAAACGCAAATATTATAAACTCAAGCAGAATTACGAGTCTAACAGCAATGAAGATACAGAATGGCTGAAAAATCAGGGTTCCCACTGTGGTTTTTTGCACTCCGCAGTGGAAGGTGGCAGGAAAACACAATACAATGCAGAGTCAAGACAGAGGCGGAACCACAGTGCTGAAGGCTCCTGCTTTTCCAATCAAATGTGAAAGTTAGTTAAAATGACTTGTTTTTGAGATGACTGGGAAAAATAAATTAAGTATACTTTTTCATAATTTCAGAGTAGACTTAAGATTCTAGGACAGTCTTTCTTAAAACTGAGGCATTAGGATCACTTAATAGCAATACATACACAAGTTGGAATATCATCTAAAATTTTCAAGCTATATAAAAGCCACCTACCCTTTTCTCTACAAGCATTGCTCCTGAGGTATGAGGAGGAACAAGGCAAATCCAACTGTGTGGATTTTGGAGAACGCATCATGCACTTGAAAGACTAGAAAAGTTCACATATTTTGGCAAGGGTACTAATTTTACAAATAGCTGATTAGGTGTACCTCAGCTATAGAAGAAAGTAGGCATTTTTTTTTTTTTTTTTTTTTTTTTGCAGAAAAGGCTGTTACATATTTTATATACACGTGTGTCTGAGTGCAGAGAAGAGCATCATTCCCAAGTGGTATCAATATTGGTGACACAAAATGCACACATTTCACAAAGTCAAAGTCTTCATTTTTTAGTGAAAAATGACCAATCTGTATCCAACATAACTCTTTAAACATCTGGAGGGCTTAATAGTACTTTGTATACTTTGTTATCTTATGTGCTTTAATTTAATTAATATTCAATGAGTCTTAAGTGCTGTTCATTTTAAAATAAAAGGACACAACACAAGTAACTTTCTAATATTTGCTTGGATTAGAGGGCATAAGCCCAACAGTTCACGACACCACAGGGAGAAACAGCCCTCAAGGATGAGCTCATGGGATGCATGCAAACATTTAGTACTTGTTCTGTAGTTCTGGAAAAGAAGAATTATATGTTGGCCTTGGCAACTGTGACAAGATAGAACAATGTCAATATAAGAGAGAATAGACTATTTGATAATACACTTGCTAAAATAAAATTCCTTCTAAATGGTTAAAACTAACAACCATGATTGTATGGGCAATATCAATATGATATAGAATGGGCCACCTGATTAAAATAAACTTTTTAATCTAAAAATTCATGGCAGCCAAATAAACTTCTGGACAAGCTATGCAGTTCTGCATCTCCCTGTGTTTTAAATTTTGAAAGGTTTATAATTTGTATTTTCAAAATAGTTCAGCATGGGCTAACAAGATAGATCACATCACTCTCTATGTAACCTGATTAAATTTCACGTTGGGAACTGACAAGACCCCTCCATGATCTTCCCTTACAGTAATTGTCCTGCCATTTTGCGGCTTTTGCTCCACCTGGCTCGACCGCAGCCATCATAAATTGCAGACTACAAAGCTGCATGATTTGAAAGCCAGCTCCAAAAATACAAGTTCCAAAAATTAAACCACTTACAGTCCCTCCTCTTCATTTAGAGACAATAAATTTTGCGCTGGTGTTATCGAGCTATATCATAATTGCACATTAATAAAAACATATGTGGTGAGAAGCGAATAAATACATTGCACTTCACAAAAGCATCTCAACACGAAATCACATTCTCAAACAGCTTTAGAAAAAGGAACTGAGAAAAATGCTGGCAAGTAAATAGACAGGCAGCAGCAAAAGAGAAATTCTCAAAGGTATTTCCAAACTTGCATTCACAACGTGAAAATCGGTGTGAGCTGCAGATTCCTGTAATATTCCCCAGACATAAGTTTCTGAGCATTTTTCTCTGTATTAGTTATTGTGTTTTTAAGGAGTGTTTTACACATTTCCTTTTTATGTTTTTCCATAAACAAAAACTATGTAATTTTTCCCAGTGTCTTATGAATTTCTCCAATAGGAAGGTGGCTTCTTTTGCCCACTGAAGCTGATCTATTGAAATGATCGTTTACAGCTTCATCATTTTTCACACACCCTTAAACTAAGCCTTCACAGTATCTCTAGGCACTTTTCTCTTGGTCAGCATAAAGTGAAACCCCCCCTTTAAAGTCCAGAAAACCTGTGATTAAACTGTTTGGGAATTCTGTTGTCTCGTATTTATCTGTGCATCAGTTCCATGCATTTCGGCGCTTCTTCTGGAAAGGTTCCGATTCTCTTCCGGAATAGCTGCCTCTGTTTAATCTATTCTTCTCTTAGACAGAGAGGTACATCAAACAGGAGAGAAATATTACAGAAAGAAATACCTATTTTCTCACACTTTTCCGATTAAATATCTCCAGCTGCAGATACAAACCTCTTTAAACTAAAATTACTTTCTGTATTTAAAAAAATATATATCATGTGGTATATTTTACTTTCTCTGTATTTGTGGTGCAATATGTAGGACCTCAAATTCTTAATATAAATACATTTTTAATCTACAACCCAGCCTGATGTTCCTCTTATTTCCCTGATTACCATTTCCCCCTCCACTTGGGACCTTATTTGTTATCTTTCTTGCTCAATGCTTATTCAAAAATGCCTTCAATCTTAAAAAGCTGGTCAGCAAAACAATACATAAAAGAGCAAGAGGAAAACACATGCATAGAGCTATACACAATCTATACTTTTCTAATATGGATTTTTTTCCCCATAGCCTCATCCAAAAGAAAAAGAATTATTTACATTTACAGCTTAGAAAATAATTATACATACTTGTTCTCTACGCTCAAATGCTGCCGAGGTCGGGTGTGTTTTGTAGAGGAAGACTGCCCTCTGCAGGGGAAAACACCTTTGTAACAGCCCCCTTTTGAGCAAACTCAAAAAAACCCAGCATAGCTGTGGTACTGAAAATATAAACAAATCATTTCTTCAGTGTATTTGCTTGCAAGCAATTAAACTGTATTTATTCACCCTAAAATGTACTTGTTCACACTCTATTATTTTTTGTTAAAGTTGGCTTATCCCGTATTTCCAGTCACATGAGAAAAGGAAAAGAGCACCATTTTGCCACAATCCGCACACTGACATTAAACTGAACACAGAATTGCTCCAGTCTCATGTCTTCCCCTAATTAGAGTAGACCACCCCCCCAAATTTCATCGTCATTCAAATGTCATGTGATCATTATACCATGGGCCCTAAATTTTCAAGAAATCCCTCTGGGTTTCTGCCCCGGGCTTGGGCTGGGGGCAGGAGTCTAAGTATTCTTTGGTGCTTCGGATACTGCATTAGGGTTCTCTTATTTTCACTTCAATATTTTGGAAAATGAGATGAGGTGATACTGATTTCACCTCATTGAATATATTTCATAAAATAAATAAATATGCTCCTCAAGAAAAATTTTGATGATTGAGTCACACCTACATCTTAAATGTTGTGGTGGAAACTAGTGACCGTTAAGAGCCGGTAAGTAAGTTCTTCATTTCACTGAGGCTTCCATTTTTTCTTCTCTACCCATCTTGTACCAAATACCCCAAAATCGATTCCAGCAATTAAAGGATAAGGGATATCTGTATTCTTAAGAAATGGAGAGAGAGAGAGAGAGAGTGTGTGTGTGTGTGTGTGTTAAGGTTGTTCTAGACTGGATTCTATAATTACCAAGTGTGTAAAAAAGTTTCAATTTAGTGGCATTTTCCAACTCCTAATAAAGTCTTCAGGGGTAACTCCTTACACTGAAAAAGACACTTCTAACTTCTTTCATTGTTTTGCCCCCTTTACACCACAGAGCTTCTGCCAACCCCATAAGAGCAGACTTCCTTCCTCCAGTCTCTAAATGCGACCAGCAGGGGGGCTGATGAAGTGCTCATTTTTTACAGCAGTCTTATAAAATTGCTTTCCCCATTAATTGTATCCATGGAAACAATACATTTGGCTGGTAAGGGACTCCCGAATAAAATTTAATGGGATCTCAAAAAATTTGCAGGCTAGGGGGAGATGCAATGATCAGCCATTCTAGCAATCCAAGTTTTAGCTCAGTGTAGGATTAATTTGTTTGGAAAAACTGTATTGAACTGAATCCAAACTAAACTAAAGTCATAAAAATATCATTTCACTATCTGGAAAAAGAATTTTAAAGAGAAGGGCAAATAGAAATTACACAGTAATTCTGGAAAAAAAAATTTTCTAATGCCTCCTAGGAAAAAACAATCACCAGTGCTTCCCTGAATGGTAGTTCTTACTACCCAGGTCCTAATAATGTAAGCATGACTTGTTCTGGATAACTGATCACATCTGCTAAGCAATGCTCTGGTACTTGCATTATTCTTCAACCATCTCTTCAACGTCCTCCCCTCTCTGCCCTAAGTGAGCAGTGGGCATTCTACAAAGTCACATCCATACCCTCACTGGCTTTTTTATCCTCACCTCCCCATCAGGGCTTATAATCCTTGGGGCGATTTAGGTTTAAAATTTTTTTCCTTAGCAGGTAAAGCGTGTGTTTTATAAAATCTTAAGCCAGGCTTGCATATACCCATATTTAATTTGGAAAATGTGTGAGTAAATACTGCTCGTTATGGGATTAGTTAACAGCTGCAGGTCTGCCACTGTGAAAAGCCAATTCGTTTTTTAAAAAAAAGTGCCATTGCTTTACATTCAAAAAAAAAAAAAAAACCCATTCAAATTCCTGGGATGTTTCTCTTAGAATTATAGTGATATGATCTAGATGAAGAAAGATATGACTTCAAATCGAATAATAATGTATGAATTTCAAATTATCTGTGATTTTTTTTCTAAGCCCCAAATCACTTCTGCCTCTGGGTAAACAGGTTAAATTTTTTAAATATGTAAGAATTCAGTTTCAATGTATCCCTTTATACATATTATCCTTTCCCTGAGACAAAATAATGTTTCCACTATATCAAGCCTTTCTGCACGTGTGAGCTTAAAAAAGCTTTGTTAATGCAAAATGGAGAAGAGAAACCCGGATTGTATTGCTTGGCCAGAACCCAAGGTTAGCCTGTGATAAAGTAAATGGGTGCTGGCTCGTAAGTGAAGTCCATCTCTAACCAGGTTCTCTGTCCCTTACTCTTTAGGGGAAAAGGTCAGATGCAACTGAAACTCAGGATATGAATCATGGAACACTACATCAAAAACTAATGATGTACTGTACGGTGACTAACATAATAAAATTAAATTAAAAAAAAAAAAAACTCAGGATATGTAAATCCAGCAAGAACCAGGGCTACAAAAAGCCCTGGAGAGTGGTATCGTCGAAAAAAACTGAGACTCAACATTGAGTGTCTAAAAGCCAATTCTCTTCCATAGCATGGTGGCCTGGTTCTGTTATCTGCTCAATTTGATAAATCAAACTTAGCTGGTACTTGTCCTGTCATCTAAAGTCTACAATTCTAAACAGAAGAGTTCGTTTTCTGAGACATCAACAATTATCCAATTGCAATCAGAGTATGACTTTTAGCATAGGTCCATTTACAAATTTATCTAAAGCAAAAATATAACAAGAGCCTTGAAAATGTTTATACCTTTGATCCAGTCTTTCGTTTTATTTTTGAGGAATTTATCCTGAACAAATCTTTGCACAGTTGATACATTATATGCAAAAATATCATAGCATTATGTAATACATACTTTACAAAAGCAGATTAGAAACAGAAAGTAATGGGTTACATAAACCATGGTACTTTCATAAGATGAAACTGCTCAAAAAGCAATTAAAATTAGGTTTATGAAAACTTTTTAATGGTGTAGAGAAATGCCCCTATTACGTTAGTGAAAAAAGCAGGATGTAGGCATCACTTATATAGCTAATGCACACAAAGAAGAAAGACTGGAAAGAATGCAAATGCTTCACATTTTCTGTACTTTTCATTTTCTATGTCACTTTTTATATTTTCTAAATTTCTACCATGAGCATCAATTTATCTTACACATGAAAAGAACAACCAAAGTTACCATAAATGGATATGCATACATATAAGAGAAGCTTCAGTAAGCTCAATTCCTAATTTGGTCTTTTATAAACTGAGTAGTTCAAAACAGAGAAATGTTTGCTGGGATGTAATACAATCCATTCCATAGATGGATCATGCAGTAGGCACTGCACCATGTGGACGAGGAGCAGTGCCTTGGGAAGCCCTCAGTTGGTCTAAGGAGGGGGTGACCAGGTAAAAATAAAACTGGGAGTGCATCTGGGTGGTTCAGTCAGTTAAATGACTCGATTTCAGCTCAGGTCATGATCTTAGGGTTGTGAGATCAGGCCCCGTGTCAGGCTTCCAGCCAGGCGTTGAGCCTGCTTAAGATTCTCTCTCCTTCCTCCTCTGCCCCTCCTCCCCATCTCTCCCTCTCAAAAAAAAAAAAAAAGCAGGGTGCCTAAATTCAGGAATACAGACATAAATGAGATATAAGCTTTGCTGCCTTCAAGCAGCTCAAGGGAGGCAGGAAGTTCACTATGTTATTGCAAAATGGTGGGAGAAGTGTTGTAAAACATAACTTTAAAAAGCAGTGGTCTCCAGGCAACTGGGTGGCTCAGTCAGTTAGGTGTCTGCCTTTAGCTCAGGTCATGATCCCAGAGTCCTGGGATCGAGCCCCACATTGGGTTCCCTGCTCAGTGGGGAACCTGCTTCTCCCTCTCCCTCGGCACCTGCCCCTGCTTTTGCTTTCTCTCTCTCTCTCAAATAAATAAAGAAAATCTTAAAAAAAAAAAAAAAAGCAGCGGTCTCCAAATTCAAGCTGTGCTGGGTACTTCAGGGGTACAAAAACTCTCATTTTAATTTCTTCATTTAAATAGTGTTAATTTCTAAAATGAGTATTTAAAAACATGCACACACAAGAATATTATACACCAATCTTAACACATCTGAAACTTGCAATACATTACATTATGCAACCAGGTTAATTTGCTCTTATAAAAACTTTGAATGGGGGCGCCTGGGTGGCTCAGTCAGTTAAGCATCTGCCTTCAGCTCAAGTCATGATCCAAGGGTCCTGGGATCAAGTCCCGAATGGGCTCCCTGTTCAGCCAGGAGTCTGCTGCTCCTTCTCCCTCTGCCTCTCCCAAGGCTTGTACTCTCTCTCTCACTCACTCTCTCAAAGAAATAAAGTCTTAAAAAAAAAAAAAGCTCATTTAAAGAAACACTTTGAATGAAGTATTTCTTACCATCCTTATCTAAGAACCTAGAGATTGCAAAGCAAGCTGCTTAAGCAAACAAACAGAATCCTTTAATTTCTAACTATTTATCAATGTGAATCAGAATTCTCTCACCATTGGGAATCTAAAGCAAGTCACTTGCTCAAGATGACCTCAAACTGCAACTGTCACCCATAATTTGGAAGTGCAAATTTTTACTTTTTATTACATTTGGCCAAAACGAGTTTTCTTGGTATGTTTTTTTTTCCTACTTTTCATGGCAAAAGAATTGAATAGGAAATATAAGGATGCATACTGTGCATCATCAATAGTTCTCTTGGTTTTAAGTCATTCAAAAATGAACTAGAAGAGCCTACTTTTAGGTTGGAAAAGAAAGGCTGGAAACAGACACTGAGGTATACCAAGATCCAGTTATTGTGGTAACTGTCCAAAGGCAACAAACAGGAAAGCAGCCCAAGTCACCTAGCATCTTGCCTACATCCCTGCACGAGACAATTTAGTAGACTGCAGGGATTGTCCCAAGGTGACAAGAGTGCCACGGGACAACTCTGAAGTCTTCCCATTCATCTCCTGTATCAGTTCGGAAGATTTTAGCTTCAGACAATAGAAAACATAAGTTATATGGGCATTTATCATCACAATATTAAGTAGGGCAGCCTCCAGTTTCCCTCCTTCTTAGTTTTGCCTTCTCCCTTTTACTGACTTCATCCAAAGGCTGATGGCAGGATGACTACAGCAGTTCCAAGTACAACAACCAGATCCCAACAGTGGCCAGTGAAAGAAGAACCATCTCATCTTTTTTCCCTTTTAACAGTGCATAAATCTTTTCAAGAAATCCCCCAGCAAAGTTTTCCTCCTATGTATCCCCTATGCCTAACCCAGTCATTGGCAAGGGGAAAGCTCTATGACTGTCTTGGATTAACTGGAACACTATAGCAGGGATGGACCTAGCTTCCTCTGAAGCACACAGCCATGTGTGAGGATGGTGGGAAACCAGACCAATAGTTTCTATTGGGAAGGACGAAGTTGAGATGAGCGTTACAGTGTCACTGCTATAGCGAAGCTCAAGAACAGACTTGGCAGTATTGTTCTGTTCATACAAAGAAATGTTCATTGAGATAATCATGCTCACAAAATTAATGGAAGCAACTATTCCTCCTATAACCACACATTCATCTGTTGCTTAAACTTTCTTCTTGCCATTTTAAGAGTCATACATTATTAGGCAGATATGGCCCCCTCCTCCAAATGGACTGAGTAGATCGTTCTGAGATCTCACAGCATTCTCCAGTTTGTAACCTTTAGTATATCACTTACTTATGCCTACAATTTTATTCGAGTTCCTTGTAGTTCTATTTATCTTCATTGAGAGTTCACCTATATTCTTCTAAAGAACAGAAACCACCTTGTTTTCATCTCTCATCCCACCCCATTTGGTCCAATACTCGACATAATGTCACAAAGATCTGTTTTAGAAATGAACTAAGTGAACAGAGATTTGAAGTTTATAATGGTATAAAGTTCTAACCCATTGTACTTTTATCCTCCTCTTGCTATTTTATCCTTTTTCCAAAGTTCAGAATTTTTGTGATATATCTACTATACTTCCCATTACTGCTTAATTAGTCATTCAAATTGTTAAGATCCCACCCTGATATACAGTAATTCTTCCACCTCTACTAAGGTAGCCCTGGCAGAGAGGTTCACAATGATATATACATAAATATGTTCACAGAAGCATAACTCATAACTGAAAAAAAATTAGGAATAACTTAATATGCAACAACAAGAAGTACCTAGATAAATGATATATCCATTCTGTTGAAAATAACTACCAGAAAGTCATGGTTTAGAAGATTAATAATGGTTTAAGACTCATAATAAATTCTTAGAGGTAAAAAGGCAACTAATAAAAGGTTATATATAGTAGAATCCCAATTGTATAAGAAGAAAATTAAAAAATAAAAAATGGGAGGCCATTCCAGAATGATAGCAGATTGATCTGAGGTGTGAAATCTCTCCTCCCACTTCAAACACATCTAGAAATTTTAGATAAAATTTAAAGAAAATTTTTGAAGTACACAGCTGGACTTGAAAATAAGAAAAACACATTTTGAGGAGCACAAAAATAAGCCACTGTGCCCTCTGGAGGAGGTGGATGTAGATTTTGGCACTGACACAGAAAGTCAAGATTTTAAGTCCTGAGCTTCTTCCATGAAGCTAGACCAGGGGGTAACTGCAACTAGAAAAACTCCCCACTGCCTAAAGACAAGGTTTGCTTCAAGGTATGGGCAGGAAGCAGAGTCAACCACGACAATATTAATATTAACTCCCTACCCTATAGGGCATGCAAGCATAGTGTAAAATTCTCTGAGCCATAAGGAAACTCCAAACTCAGAAATTTATATAAAAAGTGAGAAGCCATACATCCATGGCAGAGTAAAGCACAAAACTGCCCCATAAGAATGTTTCTACAATACAGCACATAACCAAAAAAAATATATAATCACTACTGATGAACCCAAATGAAAAGACTGAAAAGAATGCAAAGAAATCCAGTGCTATGAAGGTTTGCAAATGCAACAAAAAGTCATAATCAAATAACTTTAGATACTAAAGAAATTTTTTTTAAAAAATTTAAATGTTTATAACCATCAAGCAGATAAAGAAGATAATAGATTCCACATGGCAAAAACAGGATATTATAAAAAGTGGAAAATTTGAAAAAGAATTCTGGAATTAAAAGACTATCACTGGAGAACAAAACAATGATACGTTAAAGAGCACATAAGACAAAGAGAAAGAGGGGGGCGGAGCAAGATGGCGGAGGAGTAGGAGACCTGGATTTCGTCTCCTCTCAGGAATTCAGCTGGATAGGGATCAAACCATTCTGAACACCTACAAACTCAACAGGAGATCAAAGAAAAGAAGAGCAACAACTCTCTGAACAGAAAAGCGACCACTTTTTGGAAGGTAGGACGTGCGGAGAAGTGAATCCGAGGCGACATTCGGGAGGATAGACGGTGGGGGAGGGGCCTCCGTCGGCCGCTTCTGGCAAGTGATAGAGCCACGGAGCACAAAATCGGAACTTTTAGAAGTCTGCTCCGCTGAGGGACGTCACTCTGGTGGCGAAGTGGGGGGTGGAACCCTCGCGGGACAGTGTGGTCTCAGGACCCTCGGGGTCACAGAAAGACCGGGGGTGCCTGAGTGCGGCAGAGCTCCCAGGTATCGGAGCAGGGAAGCCGGCTGCAGAGACAGAGCCCAGGCGCGGGCTCTCAGCTCGGGGTTGTCATAGACCGTGATCCGCGGCACAGTCGGGCCACTGCTCCTCCAGCAGGGACCCAACAAGCGGCAGATCCGGGGAGACTCACCTTCTTGCCCCGGGAGGAGAGGTGCGGGAGTGCACGGCAGGGATCTGCTGGGTTTGGAGACTCCACTCGGGGTCGGGTGCCAGATAGAAAGGCGCGGTCACAGGCCGGATGAGCGCGGAGTGTGGCCGGAGACCGGGGAGACGGGAGTGACTGACGGCTTTTCTCTGGGGGCTCGCTGAGGAGCGGGACCCCGAGTTCTCGGCTCCGCCGGGGCGGAGACTGGGAGGCCACCATTTTCACTCTCCGCCTCCAAAGCTGTACGGAAAGCTTGCAGGGAACAAAAGCTCCGGAGGGCAAACCCGAGCAGATTACTTAGCCCGGACCGGCAAGGGCGGGGCACTTTTGCCTCCAGCAAAGACATTTGGGAACCACGGCAACAGGCCCCTCCCCCAGAAGATCAGCGAGAACAGCCAGCCAAGACCAAGTTTACCGATCAATGAGAACGGCAGAACTCCAGCGCTAGGGGAATACTGCACATAGAATTCATGGCTTTTTTACCATGATTCTTTAGTCTTTCAAAGTTAATTATTTTTTTTAACTGTCTTTTTTTCTTTTTTCCTTTTTTCTTTTTTTTTGAATTTTTCTTTTTCCCTTTTTCAACCAACATCTTATCAATCCCTTTTTTAAAAAAAACATTTTTATTTTTCATTTTTAAAGTCATATTCTATCCCTTCATAGTAGTTACCCGTATTTTTGGCATATATATATAAGTTGTTCTCTCTTTAAAATCTTGAGATAGTTTCTTCTAACAGATCAAAATATACTCTAAATCTCTAGTGTATGGTTTTTTTCTACTCCCCTGCCTGATCACATTCTCTCCCTTTTTTCTTTCTTTTTTTTTTTTTTAATCCTCTTCTTTCTTTTTTCAAACAACTTATCAAATCCTTTTTTAAAATTTTTTATAATTTCCATCTTTACAGTCATATTCCATCCCTTCATCATATCAACCCTTATTTTTGTACATATATAAGTTTTTCTTTCTTTAAAATTTTGAGAGGGACTTTCTTTTAACAGACCAAAATACACCCAAAATCTAGTGTGTGGCACTGATCTATAATCCAGCCTGATCATATTTGATCACATTCTGTTTTTGTTTTGTTTTGTTTTGTTCTGCTTTTGTTTGTTTTTATCTTTATCTTTTTCTTTTTTCTTTTTTTCTTTCCTTTTCTTTTTTCTCTCTTTCCCTTTCTTTTCCCACTGCTTCAGGTCTTTTCTGATTTGTTTAGAGTATATTTTCTGGGAACGTTGTTACCCTGTTAGCATTTTGTTCTCTCATTAATCTATTCTCCTCTGCACAAAATGACAAGACGGAAAAAATCACCTCAACAAAAAGAACAAGAGGTAGTACCGACTGCCAGGGACCTACTCAATACGGACATTAGTACGATGTCAGATCTAGAGTTCAGAATCATCACTTTAAAGATACTAGCTGGGCTTGAAAAAAACATGGAAGTTATTAGAGAAACCCTTTCTGGAGAAGTAAAAGAACTAAAATCGAACCAAGTAGAAATCAAAAAGGCTATTAATGAGGTGCAATCAAATATGGGGGCGCTAACTGCTAGGATAAATGAGGCAGAAGAAAGAATCAGTGAGATAGAAGACCAAATGATGGAAAATAAAGAAGCTGAGATAAAGAGAGATAAACAACTACTGGATCACGAGGGCAGAATTCGAGAGATAAACGATACCATAAGACGAAACAACATTAGAATAATTGGGATCCCAGAAGAAGAAGAAAGAGAGAGAGGTGCAGAAGGTATAATGGAGCAAATTATAGCAGAGAACTTCCCTAATTTGGGGAAGGAAACAGGCATCAAAATCCAGGAAGCACAGAGAACCCCTCTCAAAATCAATAAAAATAGGTCAACACCCAGACATCTAATAGTGAAACTTACGAGTCTCAGAGACAAAGAGAAAATCCTGAAAGCAGCTCGGGAGAAGAGATATGTAACCTACAATGGTAGAAACATTAGATTGGCAACAGACTTATCCACAGAGACCTGGCAGGCCAGAAAGGACTGGCAGGACATATTCAGAGCACTAAATGAGAAAAATATGCAGCCAAGAATACTATATCCAGCTAGGCTGTCATTGAAAATTGAAGGAGAGATAAAAAGCTTCCAGGACAAACAAAAACTAAAGGAATTTGCAAACACGAAACCAGCCCTACAACAAATATTGAAAGGGGTCCTCTAAGCAAAGAGAGAGCCTAAAAGCAACATAGACCAGAAAGGAACACAAACAATATACAGTAACAGTCACTTTACAGGCAATACAATGGCACTGAACTCCTATCTTTCAATAGTTACCCTGAATGTAAATGGGCTAAATGCCCCAATCAAAAGACACAGGCTATCAGATTGGATTAAAAAACAAGACCCATCGATATGCTGTCTGCAAGAGACTCATTTTAGACCCAAAGACACCCCCAGATTGAAAGTGAGGGGGTGGAAAACCATTTACCATGCTAATGGACACCAAAAGAAAGCTGGGGTGGCAATCCTTATAGCAGACAAATTAGATTTTAAACCAAAGACTGTAATAAGAGATGAGGAAGGACACTATATCATACTTAAAGGGTCTATCCAACAAGAAGATCTAACAATTGTAAATATCTATGCCCCTAACATGGGAGCAGCCAATTATATAAGGCAATTAATAACAAAAGCAAAGAAACACATCGACAACAATACAATAATAGTGGGGGACTTTAACACCCCCCTCACTGAAATGGACAGATCGTCTAAGCAAAAGATCAACAAGGAAATAAAGACTTTAAATGACACACTGGACCAAATGGACTTCACAGACATATTCAGAACATTCCATCCCAAAGCAACGGAATACACATTCTTCTCTAGTGCCCATGGAACATTCTCCAGAATAGATCACATCCTAGGTCATAAATCAGGTCTCAACCGGTACCAGAAGATTGGGATCATCCCCTGCCTATTTTCAGACCACAATGCTTTGAAACTAGAACTCAATCACAAGAGGAAAGTCGGAAAGAACTCAAATACATGGAGGCTAAAGAGCATCCTACTGAAGAATGAATGGGTCAACCAGGAAATTAAAGAAGAATTAAAAAAATTCATGGAAACCAATGAAAATGAAAACACAACTATTCAAAATCTTTGGGATACAGCAAAGGCAGTCCTAAGAGGAAAGTATATAGCAATACAAGCCTTTCTCAAGAAACAAGAAAGGTCTCAAGTACACAACCTAACCCTACACCTAAAGGAGCTGGAGAAAGAACAGCAAATAAAGCCTAAACCCAGCAGGAGAAGAGAAATAATAAAGATCAGAGCAGAAATCAATGAAATAGAAACCAAAAGAACAGTAGAACAGATCAACGAAACTAGGAGCTGGTTCTTTGAAAGAATTAACAAGATTGATAAGCCCCTGGCCAGACTTATCAAAAAGAAAAGAGAAATGACCCAAATCAACAAAATCATGAATGAAAGAGGAGAAATCACAACCAACACCAAGGAAATACAAACAATTATAAGAACATATTATGAGCAACTCTATGCCAACAAATTAGATAACCTGGAAGTAATGGATGATTTCCTAGAGATGTATCAACTACCAAAACTGAACCAGGAAGAAATAGAACACCTGAACAGACCTATAACCACTAAGGAAATAGAAGCAGTCATCAAAAATCTCCCAAAACACAAAAGCCCAGGGCCAGATGGCTTCCCAGGGGAATTCTACCAAACATTTCAAGAAGAATTAATACCTATCCTTCTGAAACTGTTCCAAAAAATAGAAATGGAAGGAAAACTTCCAAACTCATTTTATGAGGCCAGCATTACCTTGATCCCAAAACCAGACAAAGACCCCATCAAAAAGGAGAATTACAGACCAATATCCCTGATGAACATGGATGCAAAAATTCTCACCAAAATACTAGCCAATAGGATCCAACAGTACATTAAAAGGATTATTCACCACGACCAAGTCGGATTTATCCCTGGGCTGCAAGGTTGGTTCAACATCCGCAAATCAATCAACGTGATACAATACATTAACAAAAGAAAAAACAAGAATCACATGATCCTCTCAATAGATGCAGAAAAAGCATTTGACAAAGTACAGCATCCTTTCTTGATCAAAACTCTTCAGAGTATAGGGATAGAGGGTACATACCTCAATATCATAAAAGCCATCTATGAAAAACCTACAGCGAATATCATTCTCAATGGGGAAAAACTGAGAGCTTTCCCCCTAAGGTCAGGAACGCGGCAGGGATGTCCACTATCACCACTGCTATTCAACATAGTATTGGAAGTCCTAGCCACAGCAATCAGACAACAAAAAGAAATCAAAGGCATCCAAATCGGCAAAGAAGAAGTCAAACTCTCACTCTTTGCAGATGATATGATACTTTATGTGGAAAATCCCAAAGACTCCACCCCAAAACTGCTAGAACTCATACAGGAATTCAGTCAAGTGGCAGGATATAAAATCAATGCACAGAAGTCAGTGGCATTCCTATACACCAACAACAAGTCAGAAGAAAGAGAAATTAAGGAGTCGATCCCATTTACAATTGCACCCAAAACCATAAGATACCTAGGAATAAATCTAACCAAAGAGGCAAAGGATCTGTACTCAGAAAACTATAAAATACTCATGAAAGAAATTGAGGAAGACACAAAGAAATGGAAAAACGTTCCATGCTCATGGATTGGAAGAACAAATATTGTGAAGATGTCAATCCTACCTAGAGCAATCTACACATTCAATGCAATCCCCATCAAAATACCATCCACTTTCTTCAAAGAAATGGAACAAATAATCCTAAAATTTGTATGGAACCAGAAAAGACCCCGCATAGCCAGAGGAATGTTGAAAAAGAAAAGCAAAGCTGGTGGCATCACAATTCCGGACTTCCAGCTCTACTACAAAGCTGTCATCATCAAGACAGTATGGTACTGGCACAAAAACAGACACATAGATCAATGGAACAGAATAGAGAGCCCAGAAATGGACCCTCAACTCTATGGTCAACTAATCTTCGACAAAGCAGGAAAGAATGTCCAATGGAAAAAAGACAGTCTCTTCAACAAATGGTGTTGGGAAAATTGGACAGCCACATGCAGAAGAATGAAACTGGACCATTTCCTTACACCACACACAAAAATAGACTCCAAATGGTTGAAAGACCTCAATGTGAGACAGGAGTCCATCAAAATCCTAAAGGAGAACACAGGCAGCAACCTCTTCGACCTCAGCCGCAGCAACTTCTTCCTAGAAACATCGCCAAAGGCAAGGGAAGCAAGGGCAAAAATGAACTATTGGGACTTCATCAAGATAAAAAGCTTTTGCAAAGCAAAGGAAACAGTCAACAAAACCAAAAGACAACTGACAGAATGGGAGAAGATATTTGCAAATGACATATCAGATAAAGGGCTAGTATCCAAAATCTATAAAGAACTCATCAAACTCAACACCAAAAGAACAAAGAATCCAATCAAGAAATGGGCAGAAGACATGAACAGACATTTCTCCAAAGAAGACATCCAAATGGCCAACAGACACATGAAAAAGTGTTCAATATCGCTCGGCATCAGGGAAATCCAAATCAAAACCTCAATGAGATACCACCTCACACCAGTCAGAATGGCTAAAATTAACAAGTCAGGAAATGACAGATGTTGGCGGGGATGCGGAGAAAGGGGAACCCTCCTACACTGTTGGTGGGAATGCAAGCTGGTGCAGCCACTCTGGAAAACAGTATGGAGGTTCCTCAAAAAGTTGAAAATAGAGCTACCATATGATCCAGCAATTGCACTACTGGGTATTTACCCCAAAGATACAAAAGTAGGGACCCGAAAGGCTACGTGCACCCCGATGTTTATAGCAGCAATGTCCACAATAGCCAAACTGTGGAAAGAGCCAAGATGTCCATCAACAGATGAATGGATAAAGAAGATGTGGTATATATATACAATGGAATATTATGCAGCCATCAAAAGGAATAAGATCTTGCCATTTGCAACGACGTGGATGGAACTGGAGGGTATTATGCTGAGCGAAATAAGTCAAACAGAGAAAGACATGTATCATATGACCTCACTGATATGAGGAATTCTTAATCTCAGGAAACAAACTGAGGGTTGCTGGAGTGGGGGGTGGGGTGGGAGGGATGGGGTGACTGGGTGATGGACACTGGGGAGGGTATGTGTTCTGGTAAGCGCTGTGAATTGTGCAGGACTGTTGAATCTCAGATCTGTACCTCTGAAACAAATAATGCAATATATGTTAAGAAAGAAAAAAAGAAGAAGAAGAATGTAGCAGGAGGGGAAGAATGAAGGGGGGGAAATCAGAGGGGGAGAAGAACCATGAGAGACGATGGACTCTGAAAAACAAACTGAGGGTTCTAGAGGGGAGGGGGTTGGGAGGATGGGTTAGCCTGGTGATGGGTATTGAGGAGGGCACGTTCTGCATGGAGCACTGGGTGTTATGCACAAACAATGAATCATGGAACACTATATCTAAAACTAATGATGTAATGTACGGGGATTAACATAACAATAAAAAAAAATTAAAAAAAAAAAAAAAAAAAAAGACAAAGAGAAAGAGAATTTAGTAAACTGGAAGACAGATCTAAGGAAATAACCTACAATGTATCACAGGAAGTTAAAAATATGAAAGTACAAAAGAGAAATTTAAACAGAGAGAAGAGAATGAAAAACTCCAGCATATGATTGTTCTGAGAAAAAGAGACTACAGAGAAGAAAAAGATGATACTTTTAAAAAGTCTCCAGAACTGAAGAAAGATATAAATGCATAGATTGAAAGAGTTCATCAACTCCCAGACTAAATAAAGCTAAAGCCACAACTAAAACACTGTGCAGAAGCTATAGAACACCAAGAAAAAGGAGAAAAAACTGTGAAAGCTGCAAGAGAGACAAGATAAACTACCTTCAAAGGAACAACAATCAGACCAATAGGAGTCCTATCAGCAGCAATAGATGCACAAAGACAATAATAGTAACTTCAAAATACTAAGAAAAAATAACATAACCTAGAATTCCATACCCAGCTAAACAATCGCTTAATAATTCAAACTAAAGGAAACTGCCAAAGATATAAAAATTAAGAGCTTCCTAAGAGCATACCCCTCTGAAAAAACTACTGATAGATTCAACCAGAACAAAAATGAATCCCATAGGAAGGGACTCCTGAAGGAATCCCTAAGGAAGGAATGAAATACAAGAAATAATGGCAAGCAAAGAAATTGGTAACATGTGTTGGTAAATCTAAATCAAAAATAACTAATTTTGGAGAGTTTCAAATCAGTGAAATTCTTTTTTTTTTTTTTAAGATTTTATTTATTTATTTGACAGAGAAAGACACAGCGAGAGAGGGAACACAAGCAGGGGGAGTGGGAGAGGGAAAAGCAGGCTCCCCACTGAGCAGGGAGCCCGATGCGGGGCTTGATCCCAGGACCCTGGGATCATGACCTGAGCCGAAGGCAGACGCCTAACGACTGAGCCACCCAGGTGCCCCGAAATCAGTGAAATTCTTGATAACAATAACATGCAACAGGAAGGAGGTGTTCAGGTTCTAGGATTACTGTTTTATTCAAGAGCAGGATAGACTTTTCATCAACTTTACACTGGGTTAGGAAAATCTACAGTTTAGTATGCATGTCAAATATTTTAGGGTACATATTGCAAGAATTAACAGAATGTGAATTACAAATTCAGTAAATGGGAGAAAATGTGCAGGGGAGATAAATCAAATAATTCAACTAAAGGCAGGAAAGAAGAAAATGCTAAACAGAAAACAAGGATATTAAAAATGTTTAAGTATCCATTACCACAATAAATGCAAATCATTTAGATTGCCTTTTTTGAAGACAGAGACTCTCAAACTGTATCAAAATTAAAGTCCAGCTATATGTTGCTTATTAGCAAGACACCATAGAGTGGCACTAAAAGGTTGAAAATAAACTGATAAAAAAGTCATGCTAGGCAAATACTAACCAAAAGAAAGTAGAGGGGCACCAGGGTGACTCAGTCAGTTAAGCATGTGACTCTTGATTTCAGCTCAGGTCATGATCTCAGAGTCATGAGATCAGCCCCACATCAGGGTCCCCACCAGGTATGGAGCCTGTTTGAGATTCTCTCTCTCCCTCTCCCTGTGCTCCTCCCCAAGCCCTCTCTAAAAAAAAAGAGAGAGAGAAAGAAAGAAATATGAAAGAGAAAAGAAAGAAAGAAAGAAAGAAAGAAAGAAAGAAAGAAAGAAAGAAAGAAAGAAAGAAAGAAAGAAAGAAAGAAAGAAAGAAAGAAAGAAAGAAAGAAAGAAAGAAAGAAAGAAAGAAAGAAAGAAAGAAAGAAAGAAAGAAAGAAAGGTGGAGAGAGAGAAAAAAAGAAAGGAGGGAGGGAAGAAAGAAAAGAAAGAAAGAGTTGCCAAGAATGGAAGGATTTATAACTAAGTGTAATAGTGATTATCTCTGTAGGGAATAATAAGTGTTTTTGTATTACCTTCTTTATATCTTTCTGCATTTTCCAAAAATTTTAAATGAAAATATACTATTTTTAGAATTTGAAAAAATACATGCATTTTTAATTACCAAGTACTTTATTTAATAGAGTATAACTGAGAATAGCCTACACAGCATGTTATTTGAATCCCTATGAAAGATACACATATTAAATCATTTAACCTTTATAACAACTTAAGGAGGAAAATACTGTTTTTCCTTCATTCTGCAGATGAGGAAGATGAGGCACAGAGAGATTTAAATAACTTACCTAATGTCAAACATCTAGTAGAGGCAGGATTAGGTTAGAAATATAACTATTCATGTGCACTGGAGAGATGAGACATCTACATCCAGATCTAACATGTAAGATAGAACTTACAAAGATTACTTATTCATTGATTTTACTTTACTTTTTCCAATAAAGAAAATTTCAACAAGAGGACATATTTAACATTTACTAATAATAGTGGAATTCATAGACAAGAGAATATCCCTTTCTATAATTTGGTTCATGTGTTTATACTTTAGAACTATACAACAAAAGCACCAGTGTATCTACCAATAAGTAAATCATGACTTTTTCCAGTTAAAATGTACCATTTCTGTAACAGATAAGATTCTTTTTTTAATATTTTAATTGCTTCTGGTTCATGTCAGCTAAGTCAAGGTTTTAAAAGTTACCCAGGGTGCCTGGGTGGCTCAGTCGTTAAGCGTCTGCCTTCAGCTCAGGTCATGATCCCAGGGTCCTGGGATCAAGCCCCGCATCAGGCTCCCTGCTCGGCGGGAAGCCTGCTTCTCCCTCTCCCACTCCCCCCGCTTGTGTTCCCTCTCTCGCTGTGTCTCTGTCAAATAAATAAATAAAATCTTTTAAAAATAAAATAAAATAAAATAAAAGTTACCCAGGTTTTGATAATGAAAACTTAGAAATTTGAAATTTCTGTTTTGAAATTCTAACTATAAAATGCATAGCTAGAACCACCTCTATTTGGATATAGTTGTCTTTCTCAAATTATATTTCCTTTTCCTTTTTAAGCAAATATACAGTTTAGAATGAATTTTAAGAAAACAATAGTATATTTAAAAATAACTTCTACAACAAAATAGAAGATGGACAAAAATAGAAAAAAAAAACCCACAGTATTAGAAATTACCTTCACCTGTATTTACATTAGCCGAGAGAGAGAGAGAGAGAGAGAGAGAGAGTGAGTCATCATTTATACGTAATGGATGCATTCCTAACCAAATGGATATTGAAAGAAAAAGGTGCATTTTGCTAGCGCTATCAGAAAGAGTCTTGAAAATAGCATGTAGACAATTACAGTTCCGGGAACATTCAATTGGCCACCTATCTTGGCTAAATTACAATAATGTGCATTTGGGCAAATCATATCATTTTACAAAGTCATTTTAAATGTGCACTGTGCATTTCTTCTCTTACCTCTCAAAATAATTCTCTAGAATGCCTCAAACTTAAAGAAATATGCAGATATACCCTGAATATTCCAACATACTCAGGCTTTGCAGGAAGCGAGAGGACTTTTCTCCAGCTAGACTTCATAATCCAAGACAGTATCACCACAAAGATCCACTTCTATCTACACTGAGACTGACAAGGTAGCATGTTAAGCATCTTAAGCATGTTGGAGTGGATGCCATATTTGTCAGAGGCACTATTTGATGAAATGAAGACCATGGTAAATGGTTGATCAACACCTCTCCTTCTACTGTCACGGGCTGTCAGCAAACTGTCCCTTCCAAGTAATGAAATAGGTTTATAATTTTCAAAAGCTAAGGTCTTTTTTATACAATTTCATCCACTATATAATACTGTTCATATTCATTTATGATATCACATTATAATGAATGAAAAAGTGATTTTGAGAAATGGGGGTGGAGGCATTCAAATGCACGGTTATAATAGATGTGCACGGGGCTCTGGAATATAAAACTAATGATTTCATTTGTCTATTCCTGGTGTTATTGAAGAGTATTATCTTATGCATAATTAACAGGGTTTTGAAAGGTTGAATATAAAACATGATAGCACTTCTTGTCAACTTACACTGGGAACTCTACTGTGACCGATAGAAATAACCTGTAAGTGTGCTTTCTATCTAATCCGGAAAAATGATAAATACTACACTATGCTGGTACATCTTTGTTTTCACAGATTCTCTCTCCATGAGTAACTATAAAGAGCAAAATAAAATCCATCTGAAGGCTATTATAAATTCTGGCTCACATTTCACAAGTGACAATGCCTATTGACCTTAAAATTGTAGAAATTAAATTCTTGGCATGACCATATAAATCTCATGTGTAACTACAGAAAACCATAAGTGTCTTACTCATTGGCAAGTGTCTCACCACTTATGCCACTGGATCAGTAGAACAGGAGTTGGTAGAAACCCTATAAGCCACATAAATCCTATTAATACTAAATTTGGTAGTTGTGGGTGAAACCTTATTCTATCAGTAGACTCACTTTCACTCACATAAATGGTCACCCCAAAAAAGTACTCCCTCCTGTCCGGACTTTTTATTCAAAATAACCACTGCTTGTGAGTTTTTTTGTTAACACTGCAATTAATAATCTGAAAACTGCTCGTTTAGAGGCTAGGGAGTAACAAGCAGATTGAATTATCTGGGTCAGGTTGGAGCTGAAGCACCAAGACTGAAATAAAGTCAAGAAAGCATCAGTGGAAAGTCAGGTGGCTCCACAGAGCTGGGCCTGAATTAAGCTGCGATTACAGCACACTTCACACCAACAAATACTGGGCCAGGCATTCTGCTAGGTATGGTTTGCAAACATTTGAACAGGGTCACTTAGGACAACTCTGCTTTTCCTGTAGTTACACATAAGCAAGTATTTTTAAATAAAACATTTCCAAAATCTGGAGTGATGGGTGACTCTAAGTATACATAATCAAAATAATTAAGCCTATCCCTTTAATTGGCAGGAAACGTTTTGTTTTTTAAAAAGATTTTATCTATTTATTTGACAGAGAGAGAGACAGTGAGAGAGGGAACACAAGAAGGGGGAGTGGGAGAGGGAGAAGCAAGCAGGCTTCCCGCCAAGCAGGGAGCCCAATGTAGGGCTCGATCCCAGGACCCTGGGATCATGACCTGAGCCGAAGGCAGACGCTTAATGACTGAGCCACTCAGGCGCCCTGGAAAGGTTGTTTTAAAAGGGGAAACATGTTGGTATAAGGTCCAAAGGCTATAAATATTGTCCTGTTTTAGAAAATGAGAAATAGAGTACTATTTCTTTTTTTTTTTTTTTTTTTTAAGATTTTATTTATTTATTTGACAGAGAGAGACACAGCGAAAGAGGGAACACAAGCGGGGGAATGGAAGAGGGAGAAGCAGGCTTCCCGCAGAGCAGGGAGCCCGATGCGGGGCTCGATCCCAGGACTCTGGGATCATGACCTGAGCCGAAGGCAGACGCTTAACGACTGAGCCACCCAGGCGCCCCTAGAGTACTATTTCTTAATGAAACTGTTTAGTACGACATGAATTGGTTTTAAGTCTGGTTTTGTCTAGAATGGCACATGCCAGGCATTCAGCAAATAGTTGTTGAGAGAGTGAGTGAATATTTTAGCCACTTTTTATTTATCAAAATAGAAAATACAACACAAAACTTATTCCAATGGACTTCTGAGTAGATAACTATTGTATGTGTAAAACAAATTAGGACATAGTTTTGCTACCAACTACTAGGGCAAGATCAACACTTTGACAGCATAATCTCTTTTAACTCCAAAATACCACCATAACAAGAAGGTTCTTCACTCAAGATACTGGGAGAAGTTCCACACAAACTTCTCTTGCCCAAATAAAAGTCATAAAACCCGAAGGATGTTTATTTTGGTAGAAAATATCCATTTTGTAATAACCTATAGCCCTTTTGTAATCATCAGCATGCAGAGGTTATGATAAAGATCACCTTCTACTTTTGTTTATGACACTTTAAAAAAAAAACAAAACAGGGGCGCCTGGGTGGCTCAGTCGTTAAGCGTCTGCCTTCGGCTCAGGTCATGATCCCGGGGTCCTGGGATCGAGCCCCGCATCGGGCTCCCTGCTCAGCGGGAAGCCTGCTTCTCCCTCTTCCACTCCCCCTGCTTGTGTTCCCTCTCTCGCTGTGTCTCTCTCTGTCAAATAAATAAATAAAATCTTTAAAAAAAAAATAAAAATAAAAATAAAAAATAAAAATAAAAAAAACAAAACAGGTATACAGTAAGAAGTACATAACTGGCAATGACACATTAAGGATCCACCCATAGGACGTCTGGGTGGTTCAGTCGGTTAGGCATCACTCTTGATTTTGGCTCAGGTCATGATCTCCAGGTCGCAAGATCAAGTCCGACATGGGGCTCCGCGCTCAGCACAGAGTCTGCTTGAGATTCTCTCTCTCTCCTTCTCCCTCTGCTCCTCCCCTAGCTTGTGCATGTGCACTCTCTCTCTCTCATAAATAAGTAATATCTTTAAAAAAAAAAAGAATCCACTGATACCACATATAAATCAGAGAGATGACCAACTTGTGCCTTTTCTAAACCACTCGCAGCAAACCTGTTTTCATTTTATGAAGCCACACAAAAGAAATTCTAGCTACGAACCACATTAAAATGTGAATTATCTGCTGGAGACTTGATACCACTGAGGGGGGAAAACAGTGACACATTCTTGCCAAGTGAAAGCATGAAAAAAACAAGTCTGACTCTTACAGTTACCTTCAAGGTAAAATTAATTATTAATTGGCAGAGCCTGGACATGGAATGATTGCTATCAATATTTTAATACTTGCAGTGCTAATTTCATTCTCTCTAGTGCAGTTTGTCTACTGAAGAAGCAAGAGAGGTCTGTTTACTTTCCATGAGGCTTGCTGTAATCATCACCTTAAGAAGGTTTCCAATATTCTGAAATGCTTTGAATCTTCCTCTTCTTGAATTTCTAATATTAAACAAACTGAAACAAGATTCACATTTCATTCACATAAATTAACAATTCTACCATTCTTAGCTGGCTCATGAAAGATTAGATTGCTAATTTCTGAACAACATTCATTTTTTGATTTCTACCCATCAGCTCCGCAATTCACATTGTGTGCAGACTTGCTTGTATTTTATCCTAAAAGTTTGGGAATGATTCATCAAACTTTGAACTTTGTGAAATTAGAAAGTTAATTTATCAACTACCTGAATTCAAACGAACTCATCTTTAGAACTAAGCCTGCAGAAACACAGCTAAAATGCATAAGGGTTCAAGTTTCAGCAGAATGGTTCAAAAGAAACCTTAAGGACTGAGGAAGGCGAGTGCTACAAGGGGCACTGACGAAGGAGAATTAAGAACTCTCTGCTTTAGCTTCTCAGGGTCCACTGTCCCAGAGGGAAAAGAGCATCTTCAGAACCTGGAGGTATGAGCCCAAGACAATCTCAGATTCAAGGTGACCTCCAATTTGCCTCAGGGATAGACACAACCGTTAACTGCTAGTAACAAGGCTCCAGGGCAGATAAGGGGAGAGTCAACACAGGTTTGGAATTGCCCAGGGCATTTAAAGCCTAGAGGGGCTGTTCTGGGGACAATATTCATTAGAAAAGAATCACATTAGGTTAAAAAAAAAAATTAAAAGTCTGTTCCCCGCTGTGTGGAGCCCTGAGAGTGTGGGGGCAATGTCCTGGGCTGTTCTGGACACTGGCCCCAGATTTGCCCTCATTTCTATTTTGAACATCATACACCGGTTGCTTCTATAACCTCTCCGGACCTCCAACCTGGGACCAAACACTTCAGTCTCACCGGTGATGCGGTCTCACCCCAGACAGCAGCTCCACCCGACCACATTACTCCTTTAGGCCCCATGGCCCAGCACAACACTGGGCACCTGGTCAGGAAGATGCACCATGTGCTGGTCGACCACAGCTCAGAATATGGCCATCATCCTCAACTCTTACCTCTTTCTCACCCACCACCTGAAAACAATCACTAGATGCTTTGATTCCATCTTCTTTATGGTTTTTAAATTTGTCCATGTCTCGGGGCGCCTGGGTGGCTCAGTTGGTTAAGCGACTGCCTTCGGCTCAGGTCATGATCCTGGAGTCCCAGGATCGAGTCCCGCATCGGGCTCCCTGCTCAGCAGGGAGTCTGCTTCTCCCTCTGACCCTCCCCCCTCATGCTCTCTCTCTCTCATTCTCTCTCTCAAATAAATAAATAAAATCTTTAAAAAAAAAAAAAAAATTTGTCCATGTCTCTATCCCCACTGGTGCACTAGCCTGTTTCATCCAGGCCGCCATCATTCTTTCCACCTAACAGCCTCTTAACTCACTTCCTGCACAGGCCAAGGCCCTCCAATCCCTTCTCTGTGCTGCAGGCACAGTGGTGTTGCTCAAAACTTATCTCAGCATGTCACTCTCCGGTGTAGAATCCTTTAGGGCTTCCCACTATCTTCAAGATAACAGCCAAGCTCTCTATCGTGCATTCAGGATTCAGTCCTTGCTTACTTACCCAGCCTCATCTCTCACCAACTGACGTTGTGCACTCTCAAACACAGAGACCCATGTTCTTTCTCATCTTAAAGGCTTCTGTGCTTAGTCCAACCTCTAATAAGTCTTCCAAGACATGACACACCGGACATGTCATTACATTTTGTTCATGAGCTACCCTTGTCCATAGTACTCTTCTATTACTCTTTCCTCAGAGCTAAAATTTCTAAAGACAAGAATATTCATAATCTGTCCATAACAATTCACTGTTCTAAATGTTTATTTGTATTAACATATGCAATCCTCAGAGCAACACTAGAGTCGATCCACTTATTATCCCCATTCTATAGATGAGGAAACTGAGATACGGGATGATTAAGTAAAGATGATGCAGCTAATAACTGAAGCACCAGGATTCAAACCAAGGCCATAAGGTTGTAGAGTTTAGTACTAAACCTGACTCTTATTCTAGAGACAATCAGGAAGAACAAACTATATTTGAATTCATGATATATAGTGGCAAATCTGTATCATCTGACATTAATAAAATCTTTCAGTGTCAAGGTTAAGAGTAGTTATGATGACAAGAGTGTCTAATCTGCAAATCTCTGCAAGACCCACCTTTGTAATACAAACATTATATCCCCCTTGTTCAGTGCACACTTCACTAGGGGAAATTTCCCGTATTATAGTAACATTTCAGGCTTACTTTGAGAAACAATAAAGTAGAAATATCACACTACAGACTTATGCTGCTGCCAAAACTAAAACTGCATCATTAATGTTACACAAAAATGTGGGTTCCCAAGGCTTTGAAATCTAAACTGTATGTCATTTTACCATCTAGAGTTTATTAACAAAATTAGATGCCGCCTTTTTTAAATTAACTGCTGTACATTTTTCTGATGTTAAATCAATACAGTTTCCATTTTTCATGTAACAGAAATTTAGAAAATTAAATACATCAGACAAATGGTCATAATGCAACCATAAAATAAAATCTGAAAGATTAAAATGATGGCTATTATTTATCATGCATATTTGCATCCCCAAATAGTAAAAGTCCTAATTGCTTGCCTTGGGTTCTTATAAGTATAAAAGTAAAATATTCACTATCAGATTGGCCTCTTTTAGAAAAAAAATTCCTGGGCACAAAATATGTGGTCAATAATACTTGATTGACTGATTCCTCTAATAAGCTTGTTTAGGTGCTAGAACATCTGATACTTAGTGTTTTAAGATGGGGGGATTGAAAATACTTATACCTGGCATAGTGAACCTTATTAAAAATCATTTGAGGTAGGGATAAAAAAGAGCACTTTAAAAATTAATTGAGAAAGATAGCTTTAGCAATGCAGAGAAAAACACTTTTAGGGTAGCTTTTGTGTACAAGGTTATTCATTCATTCACATGTATTTAGTGAGCACATACTATGGGCTGGTACCATACTACTTGCTTGACAAGCCCCAGTGAATGAACAGAACTCATCTCTGCAGAGCGTATGCTCCAGTGGGAGATTATAGTATCACACAACGAAAGTCTTGACATGGTAAGTCACTAAATGACGTTAAGCTAAAAAACTATTAAGTCACCGAAATGTGATCTTCCTACTTTCCCTTCTGCATTCCCAAATGCTACCATAAGTCTGATGCCTTATGATGCCCACTTGAGCCTGATTTCCTCTACAGGGAGCTTCTACTCCAAAATTATCCTACTCCTAATAATCCTAAAAATTATTTGCATTCCAGCATGTGTGACTGGTAATAATTTGCATTTTTTAATGGTGTTTGCTAACCCAGAGGAATGACTCACTGATTGAAAACTTCAGGCAACAGCAATAGATGTTATAGGGAAAGTAGGGTTATTTGGGGGAGAGGAGTTTTCCGGATCCTGCAAGACTCTACTCAGGAAATTCCGCCTCTGGCTGTGCCTAAGTTGATCTTGAATGGCATCACCTTTATGAAGAAGCTTTTGCCTAAAATGTTCAGCAAAACAAAGGGTCCAAATGATGGGGATAAAGAGTGAAATCCCCAATGAAGGGGCACCTGGGTGGCTCAGTCAGTTAGGAGTCCGACTCTTGATTTCAGTTCGGGTCATGATCTCGGGGTTTGTGAGATCAAGCCCCACATGGGGCTCTGTGCTCAGTGGGAAGTCTGCTTGTCCCTCTCCCTCCCCTTTTCCCCTCTCCCCACTCTCTCTCTCTCTTTAAAGTAAATAAATCTTCAAAAAAAAAAATCCCCAATAAATAACAGGATAGAAGATTCAGAAATGGAAGACCATAATCACCAGAAACAAAACAAGCCCAGGATGGTATTTCCACTTATTTGAAAATTATCCAAATATGTAGCTGATTTTTCTTGGTCCTAACATCCTGTCTCTCAAACATCCCATAAATCTATTTCAATGTAACAATGAGCATCTTTTTAAAGTAATAAAGCCAATAACAGAATTCAGTCCAGCTTTCTCTGTTTAGAGCACTGGCCTTCTTTATTCTGTTGCAAAATGAACAAGTGACTCCAAAATCTTGCCATGCTGACAGTGGTATCCTTCAGGTTCCTTGGGCTTCATGAAATCATTGAACAGGTAATAAGCATGGGCCATGTAACAAGTTTGAGATGCATCAACCCACAAAAAGAAAGGCCCTCAGACTGTCTTCTTTGATTTCCATGACTGTTCACAACCTTGCCAACTACTATAACAGCATTACTAATATGTCCAGAATTTTATTTTTCCTGCAATAAACCAAGTTAGGGCAAAGTTGTACATTGAGCACTGGAAGAGCTATTAGCACTAGCTTCCACGAGATTCAATCCTTTTCTCTTAAAAGTGAGTTCCAGAAAAATGCTCTGTTTCACAAAGAGAGTTTTCCTCCTACTTAAAAATGTTTGTTGATTGGCATAAATTCAGGCTTTGTTAATAAATTAAACAAAATGCTTTTAAAATTCAACAACAATGGAACATTTCATCCAGATCTCATTATTTGCCATTTTCATGCCTCTTCAGAATTTCTGAGTACTCCCCAGTGTGTGCCAAAGGGACAAGAGAAAAACCTGTTCACAAGCTATTTTTAGCCAAGTAAATACTTGGAAATTCACTCTGTAGCTAAGAAAGCATATCATTATGGCCTTTTCAAAGATATCCTGTAAACATCTAGCTTTGAGCAAAGTAGATAAGCTCTTCTAGAAAAGAGTGGAGTCATATTTTCAATTTCAGTGAAAGCATGGCCATTGAAAAGAGCCTCCCACAGATTTGCCCTGAACTATCACAGTGGTAATAATCAGTCTGCATTTTAATTATCCCTTCAATTGCCTGTATCTCCTACTAGGCTGGAGGGCATGGACCGTGTCTTGGTCACTAGATGAAACAATGTACCTGGTATATAGTAGATACTCCATAATAACATTGTTCTATGAATGAATACCTCCCAGACGGGCGATGGAGAAAATTAAAACCATGTAAGTTTTAAAGGAATTAGAGAACCAAGCCCTCTGGACTCTGGGGTCCATTTCTTTTCTCACAGGGCCAAGTCCTTTCCAGGCATAAGTTGGTGGGGTTGACATTTGGGGGCAGGGCATCTAGTGGTGATTCATGGCTAGCTTAACCCTACTGGTAGTCATGGCTTTCTCAGCAGGTCAAAGAAGTTAGTCTACAGCTAATCTAAGGCCTAGAAGTATAGATAAGAAAGAAAGGAAGAGATCAATTAATCAAAATCTAAATTCTCAAATAATTTAGAGACTAAATGTATTGGCTGATTAATTTTATAATTCTAAAAAGCCACATAGCTTGCTGGGCTACCACACAATGAGACCTGCCTTCATCTAACATTTGGGGTTACCTCACAATGTCTTCTTCCTTCAGAATTTATAATCAAGAACTGACTTCTATACATTAGGCTTAGCTAGGGAAGGGTTTAGAACCATTTTTGATAGCAGCAGGAGGAGGAAGAATGAGAAAGGGAAAGAAGAAAAGAAGAAAGCAGGAGGAAGAGGTGGAGGGGGAGGAGGAAAAGCCTCACAGCTACTTAAGGTGACCTTGATAATAATTAAATTATTTGCAATGTCCTCCAATCTCTTGCTGAAGGTGAAATTGGCCTTACTTTGCTGGAATGAGAAAATTTGAATGAGAAGCTAAACCATGAGCTCAGATACAAAGTAACAAATGGGCACAAAGCTTCAAAGTAAAGAATATAAACTGGTTATTTGAAGTCTGGGGTGAGGCCTGAGAATCTGAATTTCTAATAAGTTCCCAAGTGACACTGGTCCTGTTCATTCAGAGACCACACCTTGAGACCAATGGTTTGGATCTGCATTTTTCTTAATTATACGAAGGACCTCAAAACATGAAACTGCATATGTCAGTCCAGACTGGGCTCCTGTTTCTTGACCTTTATACAAAGCTTCCTGCTATGGTCTTGCTTCCACCTACATTCTTTCTTTCAGAAAAACTGAGCACTTAAGAAGAAACATAATATATTCAACAGTTTCAGTCTCAAGTAATTCAGACATGGTTTTAGTAGTGCCTGGTGCTGTCCTTCACTTTAAAAAATAACTCAAAATAATGTTTCAGCTACATTCCCTTACCGTAACGGGATGCATTTAAGAGAGAAAGGAATATAGACCAGAACAGCAGCATCTCTCATAAATATTTAAATCCAGATTCCTTAATACCCACAATTGGTTATTTTTCTACTTTGATGGCTTCTAAGTCAGAGATCATGCATTTAATGGTACCTTTCTTAAAAGAACCCTTATGCCTAAAATAAGGCTAGTTGTGATATCAATAAAACAGAATAACAAATACTCTATTTAAAAATTAGGAACAAAACTAATTTTGAAAAAAAACTACTCTCTTCAGCAAACAAAAATAATTAAATTCAATTACTAGGTCGAGTGGTGCATAAAGTCACAAAAATCAGTACATAAATTTTTATAGAATATATAGAGCACATGCAGTCCCTATCCATTGAAATCTGTATGGGTGTATCTGTACACACACAGCTATGATTTAAGAGAACATTGCTATATATATCAGTGAAATTCCAGTTCATATTATCTAAGGCTAGAGAGTCAAGACTGAGTAGCTTATGATTACGTTAGACCGCTGAGATGTGTGGATCCCTTAGTCACCATTTTCCTATGATTTATTAAAATGAATACAAGTATTTGTACACAGATTACCACAGAGTTGGAATAAAAATGTATGACTTTCATTAAAATCCAAGTGAGAAACACTCCTGAAACCAGCCTTATGAATCTTTTAATGAAAGATTCCATTTTTGGGGCGCCTGGGTGGCTCAGTCGTTAAGCGTCTGCCTTCGGCTCAGGTCATGATACCAGGGTCCTGGGATCGAGTCCCGCATCGGGCTCCCTGCTCAGCGGGAAGCCTGCTTCTCCCTCTCCCACTCCCCCTGCTTGTGTTCCTGCCCTCGCTATCTCTCTGTCAAATAAATAAATAAAATCTTTAAAAAAAAAAAAAAGAAAGAAAGATTCCATTTTTAGGAAATCCTTTCCCAAAAAAAACTAAATCTGAAGTTTATTTCCTAGACTGTTTTATATATGGTAAAAAATGAAAACAATCTCACTGTTCCAAGGATTCAAATGAATCAAATCATGTGCCACCAAATTTCCCATATGCACACAGCAAATCACACCATAACCCAGTAAGCTACAAAAGAGCAGGTGTTACACTCATTCTCTGATATCAGCATTATAATGAGATTCTACTGAATTTTCATTAGTAGAAGCAGTATTATGTTTTTCTGTGTGCTTTTCTTCATAGGATATAAAAGAGCAAAATCCAACAGTTCTATCAGGCCCACTCAGGAAACTGAATTACAGTGACAAAAACTCAAGACTTACAAACAAGAGCCTGAAATATCAAGAGACTGAATAGTTGATACAAGGATTTGGATAACAAAAATTACTTACACTGGCACTAGACACGTGAAAAAATGCCTTTAAAAAAGCTGCCACAACATACAGTAATATAAACAAACAGTTTCCCAACTGCTTCTTTCCATATTACACATTAAGGCAGTTTTACAAAAGGTAATGCAAACAATGGTTTTGGTTTTCAAGGCCAACTATTTCTTAGTCTTGGAAAACAGAAAGGAAAGAGAATCCATAAAGGCAGAAGACAGATTAATAGACCTGTGTAGTCAAATAGAGTGCCTAGAACAGATTCCATGTTTATGAAAACTTAATGGATGTCGGAGTTGGCTCTGTAGATCAGTAGAGAAAGGATGGAGCATTTAATCAATGATGCTAGGTTGACTGATTGTCCATGTAGGGAAAAAAATGAGTTTGGATCCCTAACTTACACCATAGCTGAAAATCAATCCCAGGTAGGTTATGGATTTTACCATGAAAAGCACAAATTCGGGGTGCCTGGGTGGTTCAGCTGGTTGAGCATCTGCCTTTGGCTCAGGTCATGATCTCAGGGTCCTGGGATTGAGCCCCGCGTTGGGCTCCCTACTCAGCAGGGAGCCTGCTTCTCCCTCTGCCCCTCCCCCCGCTTGTGCTCTCTCTCTCTCTCTCTCTCTCTCAAATAAATAAATAAATCTTTAAAAAAAGAAAAGCACAAATTTAAAATTTTTAGAATTCTTTAAGTCTCATAAATATGGGAATTTATTTTTATGGCTTCAGCACAGGGAAAGATTTTTTTTTATATAAGACATTAAAAACCAAAACCAGAAAGCAAAAGATAACTAAGACTATATTAGAATGAACTACTCTTCATCAAAAAATAACACAAAGGAAAAAAATAATAAAACCATAGAAGAAATGAAAACACAAGACACAGTATAAAAAAAAAGACATTTATACATTCACAACTAACAAAGGGTTAGTATCAAGAACACTTAAGAGAATTCTACAGATTGGTAAGAAAAAGACAAAAAAATGTACTAGGAAACAATCGGCAAAAGACATTAACAGGCATTTTCCAGAAGAGGAAACACAAATGGCCAATATTCACATGATTCTCACCCTCACTAGTAATCAAGGAAATGCAAATTAAAACCACGGTAAGGTAACAATTTTATACCACTAGATAGGCAAAGATTTAGGAGCCTGATGATTCCAGGGGCTGGCAAGAATATGGAAGAGGAGAGCTATTATACATTGCTAATGGGGCCGTGAGACCTATGTATCACATACATAGTGGTACAAGTGTTGTGTTTCTTTAAGGGACTCTTTTTAAGTGACGTTTTTTAAAACGCTTAATGACTGAGCCACCCAGGCACCCCGGAACTAAAATGATTTTAGATGTGGTATCTAGTTTTAAGGGTGATTCAACTAAAAATAAAGGACAGCAGTGAGGTATAAAATGGCTCTGGTGCCAAAGGCAAAGATTGGATAGTGGAACGAAAACATGAAATTGATCATGGTTGGACGCCATCATCTCTGTCCTTCTTCCCCACCTGTAATCGTTACAGCATCTCTATGTATACATCCTGACATTTCTTTTTCCCTTTTCTCCCAACAGTTGAGCCCCACTGAGTCTGGCATTCCGACTGACCAGAACTATCCCAGCTTGATTTTAATAGCCATAAGACCTGTAAGATTCTAGAGTGGGAGTCAGGGATCTTGTGTCCCTCGCTTATGTGGGTAGTATTAGAGTGTAACCTTTACTGTGGACCTTTTGCTTCTCTCTCATCCTTGGCCTGCACAGGTTGAGTTCCTGGGGTATCTGTATTTATCAGGAGAGCGTAAATAGAGGCTAGTCCCCTCATGCTGGTATCTGCTCAGCCAGGAAACGTTCACTCTGTACCACTCCCGGGATGCCTTCTACCACCTCTGGTTTTAAGTATGTGCAAGTGAGGTTTATAAAAACTGTTGGATTTTTAACCTTTTGCTATCTAAATAAAAAGAAGAGGTTATTTTAGGGCGCCTGGGGGGCTCAGTCGTTAAGCATCTGCCTTCAGCTCAGGTCATGATCCCGGGGTCCTGGGATCGAGCCCAGCATCGGGCTCCCTGCTCCGCGGGAAGCCTGCTTCTCCCTCTCCCACTCCCCCTGCTTGTATTCCCTCTCTCGCTGTGTCTCTCTCTGTCAAATAAATAAATAAAATCTTTAAAAAATAAATAAATAAATAAAAATCATTTTAGTTCCATTTTTATTAATTTCTTATTTTAAAAGTTAGTTTTCTTTGGAGGGTATTTGAATGTCATTTCAATGTCAACTATGTAATAGCAAATAGAAATTTGTGGGATGCAGAAATGAATCAGATATAGTTCCTGCTCTCAAATCACTTACAAGGTTTAGTAAATGCAGACAAGTTTTAGTAACCAAATTATTGAATAAGGTATCCTAGAAATATATGTGGGGCCAGGGAGGAGTACCCAGGAGAGAAGGTCAAGTCTATCTATAAAATGTGAGCTGGGAAAGATGGAAATAGCAATAAAAAGAAAGCAAATTCTGAAAGCCAAAAATACAAGCCACTAATGTGGAATCTACCCTGACATTAGGGTTGACTAAAAATTTCCCTGTGCCTTTGCTGGGAATTATTTCTGTCAAAATATTAGCTACATTATTTGCTCTTTCTGGATCCTAAATCCAACAAAAAATTATTTTTATGACTTAAACCTGAGTGATCTTACTCTCTTTGCTGAATCAATGAACCCAGTGAAATTAACAAGCAGTGTCTTTTATGTGTCAGGCCCTGGACTAAAGACACAAAACAAACAAGATATGGTCCCTGCCCTTAAGAAAAAAATACCTTCTTTTTTTTAAGGAAACAATTGTACAATTGGAAAAGAAGGCACTTGTGGGAACTATATTTCCTGTAAAAGACAAAAAGAAAACCTATGTCATATGATACATAATTACCTTCAACAATGCCTTCTAATTCATAGCTCACTTTCCATGGTAAGGGGCAGTAGGTGAGCCGGCTACAAGTATGCACATCGTGCAGGTGCACACACACGTGTGTGCACACACACACACACACACTCAAGTTTAAAACCTCCATATGACATGCCAAAGCATCTGCCAATTGTTACTGATTATTTGAACCTGTTTTCTAATCATTATGCTCCAATAGATTTCACTGAATACATACTTCTATAATGGCACATCCCCAAACATATTTTATTTCAGGCTTTATTTTTAATGTTCCAGAAGCAGCAGGGGGCAATCTAACGTAGGAAACCTGCTGTGGAAATGGTGAAAGATAAAGCAAGGTTATATTCTAGAGCCAGTTAAAAAAAAACCTCCACTTCGCTGAACACAAAATATAGCATATAGGGAAAGAGGAAATATACATTGGAGAGAACAAATCCAGGTCAGTAAAATAACAGAAGGTGAAGGATCCACTCTGGGATAAAATAAGATGAAACAAAATGAAATAAATATAAAATAAAATTTAAAAACTCTCATACAGGCTAAAAGAAATCTATGAAGGCACATAGACATCCTGGATTTTTGTTCTAACTTCGCCTGCAGGCACTTCTGAGCCCAAATAACTGCAGATCTGGGAATAACAGGTGTTTATTGATTTCTTTGTGATTTTTCTCTTTTTTATTTCTTTTTTTTTTTTTCCTGTGGTACTAGAACAGAAAGACATATGTATTCCATATGTAACACTTTAGAAAATGAAAGGCAACAGAAACACTGAACAGATGTGGAGAGTAGGGACCCACTTTCCCCAATACAGCTTAATGTCAACATGCCAACGGCTTTCTCTATATTATTCTTAAAAAGAAAAGGCACCAAAAGTTCCCCATAAAAACATTAACTGACAAGCATCTTGAATGTTAGCATGGGTATCTGCACTAACCAGAAAGCAACAACTTTAGGTTTCTGTCTCAGCTTGATTCTTATTTTTTTTTTACAGACTTACAAAAAAATACCATACAATCATTACAGGGCCATCAATAATTTGTTTTTACTTGCTTTTGAAGATTAAAGGAGAAAGGAGAACTAAATGGCATCTGAAAACACCCATTTTTTTAAACCTTTGAGTTGCACCACAAAAATCACAAATCAAGTTTGATTTCCTCTGATATGTACAAAAAGTTCAAGAAACAAGAATGTTTCTCTACATGACAACTCATTAACCATCATCTAGCGGTCTTTTTATTTATCTGGAGGCTGCAGCTTTGCATTCATCGAATCAGGATGGGCTCCTCTTATGTTTCAAGTAACTAATAATGTTTAGAGGACAAAAAGGGAAACGTACCAAAATAAAATAAATATATTTTTATTTTTCCCTGATTTTAGAAAAACATCATCTCTCTAGGCACTGAATTTAATTTTAAGAACAAGGGAAATTACAACTCATAAAAGAATAAGACGTGGCGGAGCAGTAAACAAGGAAGGAGAAATGTGAAGTTCAACTCTGCTGACACGTTACAAAAGACGAGGAGGTTTGGCATAGAAAAGGCAAGGGGCAGGGGAAGATGGTATTTTCTAAATGCAGTTTGGGAGGCATATGGAGAACTGTGAGAGGCTCCATCTCTAAAGAAAAGGGACATGTGGGAGCAGGCACAGATAAACAGCACACGGAAAAAAAGAAGGGAAGTATATGAGGGGTCCTGTGAAGTCTGCAGAAAGCCCCGTGGTTCCAAAGATGAAGCAAACTTCTCTGGGGGAAAAATTGCTTAAATATTCCTACATATGTCAGATGGTGAACTTGGGGGAGCAAATAAACTGCAGGGAAGACTAATGGCAGACTGTGCTAAACACCAGTGAAAAAGTACAGTGTCCTGTGAAGAAGAATTCATTGTTCAAGAATTACAGTTTCATAAGGACCCAGACTTTTTTTTTTTTCAAAGGCTGCGGCAGCTGCAGTCTGCAGATGTAGTTGAAAAAAACACCCTGAGCAGGAGGTACATTCCCCTATGGCATGACCATATTTTCTATAGCAATAATCCTATGTCCATAAAAGGAACAAGAGAAAGAAAGAGAGAAAGGACAAGAGACAGATACAATCTCATTCAAAGGAGAAGCCAGGGTCATACAAGCATTACACAAAGAAATATGCAGGGGCCCTGGTTGATTATTATTTTAAATGTTGATAGAGGTTCCTTTTATATCCACTACCTTGCGTTTGGGGATGGATGGAAAATGCTAGTATATTAGGGGAGCAAAAGCAAAGACTACTGGATCCAGTGATTTAAATGTGCGTGCGTGTGCATACATAAACACACACACACAACACACACACACACTCTCTCTCTCTCTCTTCCTCATCTGGATTCAGCTGCTTAAAAAATACAAAAAGACTCCTTCAAACTGTTCTCTACCACCCCAATTTCCTGTATAGACCTGAACATTTGTATGTTTTTCTATGTCTCCTAAGTTACCTGTTACCTAATGTATGCCCAGTATGAAACATTTTTAAATGAGTTAGTCTTTATTGAATTATGATTTCCAGCAGACACTAATAACAAAATTCAAATTGCTCTGACAGACAAGAAGTTTTAGAGTGCTGGGATGTAACTGAGTTTTTAAGATTATCTCGAAGAGCCACCCACCAAGTGTGTGTAGTAACTGGGTACTTGATGAAACACTTCAAATAGTTAATTAGATTTGCCAAGAAAAAAAAAAAATCAATGGTTGATTTTTCTCCACTCTAGGAGATGCACAGGATGAAGAACTGTTATTGGCACACTCAGGGTAGAGTCAAAAGTAAAGCTTAACAAAATAAAGTTTTCAGATTTCCGACACACTGTCTCTGGAGTCGACACAATACAATTAGCTACACATCAAAAGGAGAGGAAAGCAACTTTTGCCCCATGATTTCTTTTTCCTCAAGAATTTCTCTGGCCTGCTTAAAAGGCATTTTGCAAGCAAGGAAGAATACAGACACTCAGATTCTATCGGGGGTTGCATCGCCTATGAACACCTGCAAACTGATTTCACTCTGTTTTGTTAACCATTTATTTTGTCTTTACTGGATTTTCAAAGGGAAATGTGATAATCCCACTGTTCTTCAGATGCGCAACAGGGTGTTCCATTTAATAAAGCCAGTGCAACGGAATGGATTAAAGCAACATGGAGCATTCATAATTTGGGATCTGTGAAAGAATTTTAACATCCGGGCACTATGAGCTCAATCTTAAAAATGTTACTGGTAGGATAAAAGTGCAGTGTCTCACATCTGCTTTTCTCTTTCAAGCATCTTCATATTGCTATCATTTATGTGAGGCCAGGACAAGACAGGTTGCTGGGGCATAATTCACTGCATCTTTGGGGATTGTGCTCCATCATAAAAAAAAAAAAAAAAAAAGGAAAAATATCCCTTCACGTCATATAGTTATCATCTGGCAGAAATATCAAAGAGTAGGAATAAAACAGAAATGAAATTAGAAAAGGGACTTTTTAGTGTAAAAATTTTGAGGATTTTTTTCTCCAAAAACTTGAAAGCTGTCTTCTAATCAAGGTGATAGAATTTACTTGCACATTAAAAAATTAAACCAGTATCTCCCAAACTTGTTTTGCACCGGGACAGGTCTCCTTGGCTACAAAATGTAGGTCATACCTCCCCCATTTGGTCCCCATTTTTGAGTGTGTGGAGATTTTTATATGGCACCACTCATTTCAGAAATGATCAGCTAATATCAAGCTAATATAATTACTATAGGATACAGACAAGTGATATGCAGTAGAAAGATGTCAGCCAAACATTAATTTTAAATTTTCTAGTAGCCACATTAAAGAAGTAAAAATATTGACATTATTTGTATGTATTATTTTCTATAATATATAATACATAATGAGTGGCTACCACACTGAACTATCTATCAGGGTGTCTACCACACTGAAAAGCTCAGCCCCAGACAGATGAAGAAATTACAAGAACGACGTGAGGCAGGTACAGAACAACGTGGTAACAGGGCAGGGATGGCAGAAGGTAAGTGACAATGCCCCCTTCTCTCTGTCCCCATCCCTGTTATGGAAGTTTCCCAAAGCCTAACCCTTCTCTCTGTCCCCATCCCCGTTATGGAAGTTTCCCAAAGCCTAATCCTTAACCCATTGCCCTCTCTTCACACTCCTTCTCAGGGTGAGTTGAATCATTCATTCATTTACTCACTCAACAGTGAATGCGGATGATGTGCCAAGTACAGTGCTATGTGCTAGGGTTATAAAGATAAATCTTTGCCCTTATAATAGTATGGCAGAGCATATAAATAAGCCAATGCATATTCATAACATAGTGTGAGAAGTTATCTGGTGGAGGATGCTAATAGGCATGCATTTGTGCACTGGGTTCATGCATGAGGAGTGGGGAAAAGCAGACAGGAGGGAGGACAGTGGCTTACAGTTCAAAGTTGACCTCCTCAGCAAGACCTTTGCTGGTCAATTAATATAAAGTAGACATCCTCACCCACTATCCATCACCTTCTATTACCTCACCTTTTTTTCTTTGGAGCATGTATCACCATCTGAAATCCTTATTTATTTATGTTTTGTTTATCTCTTGTCTTCCTTCCTAGAAGGTAAGTTCCATGACAGTAGAGACCTTGTGGGTGTTATTCACCCTGTGCCTGATAGAGCAGATAATAAGTAAGTAGTATTCCATCCATCCATCCATCCCTGGATCTCTTTCTAATCATACTGCCACCAACCAGGCATCTCATTTCAAAAGTTACTATAACTCTTCCTATCTAATGAATGCTCTCTAATTTTCTAAACAATACCAAGTTAAGCCACCTTGAACACTGATTTCATTATATCAACCCCCTCTTCCAAATGCACCATTTTTTTAGGAGAAACTCCAGACGTCCTTACTGAGGCAATCAAACTTTTCTGTACTCTGGTAATCAAGGCTTTTCTCTCATCTGGCCCCCTCACAACTTCCCTTATTTACTTGGCAAGAAGAGGATCCCATTCTGGGGATATGGAGAAATTAACAGATGTCCTAAATTATGTTCCTCCTCCTATCAACTCATCAGCAAAAAAATAAAAGTCATTCTCTTCTCCCTTGGCCACATTCCAGGAGGATAACTGACCCAAGTATCTTTGATGTCCAGCCTTATTTTCCCAAGTGAAAACTGGCTCCCAAAGAGATAGCAGGTTCCATGGATGGTAGCAACTTGTAGGTGACAGACCTCAGATGGCAGTTGCTCTGTAGAAATCTATGATCCACACTCAGTGCCACAGCCTTGAGAGCCACAGACAAGCTTGATGTGGACACGCTATGAGAGCTGATCTATTAATAGCCCTAGTGCATGGTCCCAATAGCGCCTAGGGTAAACCTGGCCAGAGGTCTCTACCTTCTTTGTAGTGTCTGGGAGAAGCCCTGGGCTCAGCCCAAAGGAACCTGTATGAAAATTGATATTGAACCTTATGCCAACCATTGATAGTGGAGACCCTGATTTAATTTGATATGGACATGAAATAAGCCATCCTATTATACTTCCCTCTAAACGAGTCACAAACACTCCCAAATTCCAGAGTTTTTCCCATAGTTCCTTTCCCTCTTTTGCCCCTGAAATTCTTGGGGATTTCAGAACAATCAAGCTTACTATCTGGTTGGAATGAGAGCATAGGAGGGGACAGACGTCTTCGTATTTTTTTGTTTTTTGGTGGTAAGTCAATAGTACAAGAAAAAAGTCAAGACACTAATAGCCCAGTTCTAACGTTTCCCTGACTCATTAGAGGACCCCACATCAAGTACAAGAATAAGAACTAACTTTTGAAAATTTTAAAGCTGAAAATACAGAGATTTAGGCTATTAATCCTAGTAACATCCCACTCTTTGACTAAAGTTTATGGTTGGTTTATGCTCCAAGTACAGCACTAAATACAGATTCTAACCAGATTTATTCACAGAGGTATGTTTAGGAGAAGGGACTCTGCCAAAAATGTTCTTGGTTTCAGCATCTGTAAAATCAATAGAAGAGACTAGATCATTTTTAACCAGTTCTATAATTTTCTTCTACTCACTCCAGGCTCCAGACCCCAGAGGAAAGAATCTAAGCATTTATTACCTATTCTGTTAATTATTGTCCTTAATTAAATAACACCTTTAAGAAGTACTTAACCACTGACTGCATGCCTTGCCTACTTAATTAGAATATAAGTTCCTCAAGCATAATTCAATAAATATATTAAGTACCCACTGGGTTCAAGGCATAATATAAGGACAGATTTCTCCCTAGGTGGTTGGCACATTACTTGACACTTAATAGCAGTTGCTTTCAATATGAAAGATTTCTCAAGATTTCTTTGTTCCACTACAGTATTTTTGAGCTTGTTTTTTCATATGGGCAGGATACCTGGTATAATGTATGCATAGACTTGGAGGGGATCCAGAAAACAAATGAATATATCTGCCATCCTGGGATTTCTCCTGAGTCTTCTGAAAGCCATGAAATGTTGTGGAAATCACTGTCTTATGATACTGCTGGCTATTCTCTTTATTTTTCTGTTATGAACAAAACCAATTTTTCTCATGTTCTAACATAGAGGAATATAATATTCTTGCTTCTGCCTTAAATGCTCCTTGGGAAAAGGCTAGGCAGGTACTGTCCTGGTATGGAAGGCAGGCCCGGAGCAGGCAAGGAGTTCAGCACAGGCCAGTTATTTGGAAGGTAATCTCAGGAAGCACAACTGAGGGAATGGGAAAAATGAGATGGAAAGAGAAAAGCCAAAAAAAGGTGTGTTAATGAGGGGCTATTGCCATAAACAAGTGGGGCTCAATCCCACTGGGGACTCTCTGAGTTGCCATGTGGATCAGACATGTTCCTCTGATATAAAAACAAAAATAAACTATTGGGACTACATCCAAATAAGAAGTTTTTGCACAGCAAAGGAAACAACAAAACTAAAAGACAACTTACTGAATGGGAGAAGATATTTGCAAATGACATATCCAATAAAGGGTTAGGATCCAAAATATATATAGAATTTATACAACTCAACACCCCAAAAACAAATAACCCTATTTAAAAATGTGCAGAAGACATTCCTCCAAAGAAGACATCCAGATGGCCAACAGACACATGAAAAGATGCTCAACATCACTCATCACCAGGGAAATGCAAATCAAAGCTACAAAGAGATATCACTCCACACCTGTCAGAAAGACTAAAATCAACAACACAAAAAACAAGTGTTGGCGAGGATGTGGAGAGAAAGGAACCCTCGTGCACTATTGGTGAGAAGGCAACCTGGTGCAGCCACTGTGGAAAACAGTATGAAAGTTCCACAAAATGTTAAAAATAGAACTACCCTACAATCCAGTAATCACAGTACTGGGTATTTACACAAAAAATAAAAAAATACTAATTCAAAAGGATACATGTACCTCTATGTTTGTTGCATTGCTATTTACAGTAGCCAAATATGGAAGCAACCCAAGTGTCCATCAATAGAGGAATATTGGAATATTCATTCAGGAATGGAAACTGGAATTTTATGGAATGGAATGTAGTATTAAAGGAATATTATTCAGCCATAGAAAAAGAATGAAATCTTGCCAGTTGCAACAACATGGATGGAGCTAGAGTGTAATGCTAAGCAAAAGAAGTCAGTCAGAGAAAGACAAATATCCTATGATTTCACTCATATGGGGAATTTAAGAAACAAAACAAAGAAAGGAAAGGAAAAAGAAAAAAAAGGAAAAAGGAAAGAAAAAAAGAAAAGAAAAGAAAGAAAAAGGGACAAACCAAAAGAACCAACTCTTAACTATAGAGATCAGAGGGTTGCCAGAAGGGAGGTTACTGGGGGGGATGCACAGAAAAAGGTGAAGAGAATTAAGAGTACACTTATGATGAGCACTGAGTAATGTACAGAATTGGTGAATCACTATATTGTACACCTGAAACTAATATAACATTGTATATTAACTACAGTGGAATTAAAATAAAAAACTTAATTTAAAAAAAAGTGTCCTTCAAAGGACAGGGAGGCAAGAGAATGTATTCACTAACTCCCATCTCTCAGGAGCTAAGGGTTGCTATTGCATATTTTTGCTATATGAAACACTGTTCATATTTTCTTCCTATCATGAGCTATCTTTGTTGTATTTTAATGAATACATTAATAGAGGGTTAAATCCCTAGCTTCTGGACAGCCTGGTTCAGCACCAGATAAAGCTCTTAGGAAAAGAAGCAGAGACACAGGACTAGAAATGGAAGCTGTCACAATGCACAGGAACCAGCCACAGCAGCCATAAGTGGGCTCAGTTATAAGCCACAGAAATAGGAGGCAGAACGTTAACTTTATCTACTACATGCACTAGTTCATCCGTCTTAACTACCATAATCAGGCCAATAGATCCAGAAACCTAGCTTCTACTCATGTCCCCATCAGTATTTTCTGATTGACTGCAGATTTATGTCACTTTACAACCACTTTAGGCATATGATAATGGGAAAGCCATCATATAATACAATAAGGTAGAGCGGGGTTTAGGGATGTGACAGAGCTTTCATGTTTATTGGGGTTTGGGTCAGGGGTCATGAACTCAAATGCTTTCTATGGCTTTGGCTTTATGACCATCATAAACAGGGATAAAGGCTCAATGAGAGTGATCCTGATGGCCCAAGGTAGAGCTCCCAGCTGGCAAGGTGTAAAATGTTGAGAGGGGAGGGTCTTGCCAAAAGCATGTGGAGTTCTGGAGTGTCTATTTAACTCCTGTTGACTCCAGTCATTCAAATGACACTTCCTTTCTACTCTGCAGCATACCAGAGACCATACTAGATATTAATAATATAGCTATATTCCTGGTCCTAGGCCCAGCGGGAACCATGGCCTGTGGAGGGAAAGAGATGTACACACAAAAAATAGGATGAATGCTAAAAAAATAGAATCCTTCACCAACCCTGAAGTTTATTCCTGAAAATTCATTTCACAATAGAACTGACACTTACAAAACCTTATAGAAATTTATGGAAAAACAGGGTCCGAGGACTGAGTTAACCTATGAGAAACTTTATAAATATTGCATATTACTTCTAATTGCTCATATTTAATGAGTACTTACTATATGTCAGGAACAATATGAAGTGCCTTTCATGCATTCTCATTTAATCCTACCAACAACCATTTTACTGATAAGGAAACTGAGTCCAGAGAGGTTTGACAACTTGTGCAAAGCCATGTACCTGGCAGATGGGTCAAAATTTAAACTCATTTAATCCAACTCCAGAGCCAACACTCATTATGATAAATGTAGAACTTCACTAAAAGAGAGCAAAGGTAGCACATGAAATGAAGAGAAAATGAACAATATTTCTTACAGCAAAAAATATACAATAAAGGTTACTATACTATTAATTTCTGGTATAAAACAAACCACCTCAAAAGTTAAACTAAATATTATTTCTCCGGACTCTGATTTGGGGTGGCTCAGCCAGGGCTGAATGATGGGGGATGGCCTCACTCAGGCCTATGGCTTCCACTACACGGCATGGATGGTTGGAGGTCACTCCACATGGTCTCCATCCTCCAGGGAGGCTAGCTGGGCTTGTTTACACAGCAGCAGAAGGGTTTCCAGCAATTAGAGCACTTAAGTCCTCATCATGAGTACCTTTCCAGCCTCTACATCATATTTGCTACTATCTCATTGGCTGAAGCAAGTCCCATGGCCAAGACTAGAGTCCAGACACAAGCAGACCCTTTGGGGCAAGAACAAACTGAAGGCAATCTACAATGTCTATGGAAGTTCTATACTCCCAATTCATTTTGCTTTATTGCAGATGCATAAACTAAGGGGAACTATATTCTAAAGCCAGTCATTTACACAAATGTTTGCTTCCTTTCTTATTTTATAATTCAGAATACATTCTTTCTTCCCAGGCTCCACAAAGCAAGTGGGTTGCAAAATAAGTGGGTTAAGACTATGGTGAGGAGTAGGGATTGGAACAGGAATGAGGAGGAAGAGGAGGAAGAGGAGGAAGAGGAGGAACAGCCACCGCCGGCTGAGGGAATATGGCATTTAAGCCGCCCGCATGGCTGAGTATTTCTGAAACTCCCTCCCCAGCTCTCAGGTACTGCACAGCCCTGCTAACTTCCTGTCCTTCCTCCCACGGTACCAGGATGCTGCCGGGTCCTCTCTCCTCAGCTTCTCTTACATGTTCTAAATGTCATTGCACCAATTTCTATCCCAACTCCCAGTGTCCATGCTTTCAAATACCAGTGACAGGAATGACTCACAGGTCACATATACTAGAAGTGAAATTCTCACAGTTGCTGAGAGTGATCCAGAAATGTAACTCATACACTAGGATTTTCCAAAGGGAAATGGGGAAAAATGTATGCATGAATGATTTCAAGGCAAGGTGGAAAAGGTGCCGGATATGCTGAGAGAAGGAAGATAGGACTCTCTCGGGGAGGTTTCATGAGACAGGTTAAATGAGTCACATCAGTGTGTGACTTTGGCCAGTGACACCTCTCTGTGTGTTTTCTCATGAGAATAGAGAAAATCAGTAATAGGAGATAACAAATTATAAGCACTTATTCCAGTCCCTGGAAATGGTCAGGCAGCCAACCAATACTAGTAATCACTACATTTGACTCTGAAATGCATATTGTTTCACATTGAATGTTCCTCTAATTCCGTCAGTGTCAAAAGAAACTTGATGGTGAGCCTCCAAGATCTTCCCAAGCTGTTTGTGAGCCATGGTGAGTCCCTGGAAATCTCGGTCAAGGTCCCTAAGCCTAGGTTCTACCTCCATCCAACATCTCCAAGGCTAAGAAGAATCCCTCTCCCCTTTCTTCCTACTTTCTTGTCCCCTGGCATACTCCTCTAGTAGACCCATTTTAGGAAAACAAAAACTAGTAAAGGAAACTATTAATGTGTGTGTGTGTGTGTGTGTGTGTGTATAAACATATAAATAAGTAAATATATAAATACAAAAATAAAATGTATATATACATACATAGATATACTTGTTGCTTTCTGCCCACAACCCCAACCTCCGGTGAGGCAAAGAAAACAGAGGTCTGGCTACCATCCCCACAGGATGCAGGGAAAAGTTCAGAGCCAATCAAAGACATATTGATTTCTCAAATTATATTACTGCCCAGGACATGCCAAGGAGTTTGGATGTCCTCCCATGTGTGACCAGGGATGATCGCTGAAATGCACATGTGGGGCAATGACAGAAGCAGATTTGTTCTACAAAATGAATACTTGCAGCAAGCAGTAGACTGGAAGAGTGTCTAGAAAAGCAGGTTCTCTAGGTGGGATCCCCAAACTGCAGCATCAGCATCACCTAGGAACTTGTTAGAAATGTGGTTCTCAGGTCCCATCCCAGACCTGCTGAATTAGAAACTCCCAGGGTGAGACCTGCACTGTTCTTTAACAAGGCTTCTCAAGGATTCTGAAGCACCTGGGGTGGAGAACCCAAGGGAGGGAAGGCAGGTAGGCCAGATGGGACTCTCTCTGGAAGGTCTTGGATTAAGAGGCCTTATCATCTTTGTTCCTAAAAGCCCATTAAAGTGACACTGAATGGATATTTAAAAATATGTATTTACTGAAGAGGGCAAGGAAAATGCATGCAGAGAACACAACAAGTGAAAGCTGTCCTAAAAGTTTAGACAACAAAAGGGAGATGAGCCCTGAGCAGCACCGGAGAAGCTTAAACACCAGAGTGCCGAAGCAGGTAGGGAGAGAATGGAGAGGACTCACCCCTCAGCATCCTAGAGGGGAGCAGGAACTGGAGGCACGGGGAATGAAAAACTCATGGAGAGAACACATCTTCTAGCATCTTCTCAGAGTATGGGACTTTGGGAAAATAGAGAGCTATCAAAAGCCAAGTTTTAAAAGCTTTGCCAAGTCCTCGGTCTTCAACCTTCCCAGGAAACCTGCTTATCACAAATAAAGCTACTGAAAATGTGGACCATATGAGGGAAAGCTGTATAAAGACAAAGTCTTTCTAGAAATGCTTGTTTCAAAAGATAGTTATAAATATTTTAACTTGTTTTTAATTATGTCCTTGATAATAAGATTGCATAATGTTTATTTGAATGCCATTTTGCTTAGAGGATGGATTGTTTGGATTTCTTACTACATTCACCCCAAACATACTTGGATACCTAAGATTAGCAGTAGAGGGGACTGAGAACCTAGCTTAGGAAGTCTTCTGTTTGCCTTTCACTTAGGAGTACACATGTGATCATAGGACTTATGAAGGATTTAGATGATGTTCCCAGGGGTGGATCCAGGTTTTGTGGAACTTGAATCCTATAGAGTTTGTTGAATTCTCCTTTTAAAAAGAATTCAAAATTATGAATAAAGAATGCCCTAGGCTACTTCATACCACCTGAGTAAAAACATTTTAAGATATCCAAGACCTAAAATAATTCACCTCCTGTTCACTGTTGCTCAAAAAGGTATTGGAGATTATGCTCTAACAAAATAAGAAAGTAAACCAAGAGGAAGGGACATACATGATCTAGACAATAAGATGACCCAACAAATTACAACTTAATACTCACTAGGATGGCTAAAATCAAAAAGTCAGACAATAACAAGTGTTGACAAAGATGTGGAGAAATCAGAACCTTCCTACACTGCTGTGAGAATATAAAATGGTGCATCAACTTTGGAAGACAGTGTGGCAGTTCCTCAAAAGGTTACCAAATGATGCAGCAATTCTACTACTATGCATATACCCAAGAGAATCGAAAATATGTGTCCACACTAAAACTTGTACAAAAATACTCATCACAGCATTATTCACAATAGCCAACAAATGGGAACAATCCAAATGTCCATCAGCTGACGAATGGATAAAAGAAATGTGGTATATTCATAGAGTGGAATATTACCCAGCCATAAAAAATGAAATGTGGATACATGCCACAACATAGATACACCTTGGAAACATGCTAAGTCAAAGAAGCTAGTCACAAAAGACCACATATTATATGACTTCATTACATGCAGTGTCCAGAATAGGCAAACCTAAGAGAAAGTAGAGTTGCTTATGACTGGGGATGGCAGGAAGGTGGGGGTAAAGAATTAAAGGGGGATGGGTAATAGTTCAGACAGTGTTTCTTTTTTTTGTTAAAAATGTTCTCAAATTGACTGTGGTCACATATCTGTAATTCACATATCTGTGAATATACTAAAAATCATTGAACTGTGCATTCTAAAAAGGTGAATCATATGGTATATGAATTCTATCTCAAAGCTGTTAAAGAAAGAAAGAAACCAAAACAAACTTTGAAGATTCAGTGACACATACCCAGAAAATTAAGCAAACAAACAAGCAAAAAAAAGGACAATTATTATCTCTAGGAAAATAAAATTGTGGCCCCAGAGAGTAAATCTAACTATAGATTATATAGCTCAGTTAAGAACAATATTTACACAGTCAAAATAATATATACATTAAAAATTTAACCAAAAAGTATGGCCTAACTATATTTGGAGAATAAAGAAAAGCCAAGTGTGCAGGTATGGGATGGGGAGTAGTGCAAAAAGACTCAAAATTCCTCATCTTTCTGCTAAAAAGCCAAGGATAATGTCTAAAAGTGTTGGGGGTGGGGGGGGGCAAGTAGTAGCAAGGTATAACTGACCATTTAGGAGAAATATTCTGAACAAAATAGCTGAAAGTATTGGAAGCAGCTGCTTTTGGGAGGTAGAACTCAGGAATGGAGAGCTACATACGGCTGTGCAAATTTATAATCCTAAATCTACAGAGCTAGTCACACCCTTAAAAACTATACTCATTATACATTGGAAATCCTAGTAGAAGCCATACTGATGGCTTGCAAAACTAAAAACATAAAAGCAAGACATCTAGTGATGATCACACGCAAAATCATCAGGAAAAAAAAAATTAACCATCTTCTCCTGTGTTATCTACCAGGGATTTGCTATTCTAAGCTTGTTGCTTTATAATGACTACTTTGGGATGTTTAATCCAGAAGGCACAGGACTACAAAAATTAACCCATTTTTCAGAGGCTACCTGCACATACCAGCTACCTCTGAGGACAAGAATCATGAATATGTCTGAAATTCATGCTAAGATTTAGCCACCACTAACTTTCATTGCTTATCAGAGCATGAATCTCATGAGGCCATCCAAATAAGAATAAATTAAAGAACTTGACAAGTGCCTAAATGTCAGATTAAATTTCATAATATTAATACCCAATACTCATTTCAAGTTTGAAAGAGAGCAAATATCCTTCATTGCAACTCACAGGAGGAATTTCTCATCACAAGCAATGATTTTCTATCACTGTGCACAGCCATAAATTTTCATAACACTATCAACCCTTTAAGGTGATACAGCATTTAATTTAAGAAACTTATGTCCTACAAGGGTGGAAAAATTCTCAGACTCACCTTTCAAAGGTCTTTCTTTTCCCCTGGCAGACAAGAGGATAAAACAGTTTTTTCCTCTTCCTGGCTTTGAAATAGCCAACTATCAACTTAAGTTCTCCTAGAGGTAAGAGCTCACTCCCAGTCCTCTAGCTTGCAACAATTATTCAAAGACAGGGAAGCAAATCTACGTGTGTTTCATGACTAAATGCAAGGAGCAAATGATACAGATGAAAGCAATAACTATCAGCAGTTCTCTTCCCCCTTCTGTGGGCGGAGAAAGACAAATGAAAAAGTAAATTTCTGCATTCAGATTAGTTCTGGTAAGTTTATCCATTAAGAATTGATCCAATTAGATGAGACTCTCCTGGTTAGCTTGAGTTAGTTACAGTTTGGAAATCATAAGACAAATTAGTTACTTTCATCTAAAGCAATGAAATGATCATTTGGGTATTAAATTGAAAAGATGGTTTGAGGAGGCTGCACTTATTCACTCTAAATAGGTTCAAATCCTAATTAGCTTCAACTAACAGTTCAAAATCAGATTTATGACAGGAGTTTCGGAGATGTGAATGAACGCTGGGAAAAATTCTTGTGAAAAGCAGCTTTTTGGTCATCCATTTGCAATTGGAGCATTCTTTCAGATCACAGGTGCTCCAACTTTAGCAAGGATCAGAATCACCCTGGGCTTGTTAAAATACACGTGACTGGACCCCATACCTTGAGTTTCTGATTCGGTAAGTTTGACGTGGGGCTGCAAAATTTGCATTTCTAACAGGTATCCCAGGTGATAGTGAATTAGCCACCCTGGAGAACACTGAGAAATATCATTTAAGATATACACCTATCTTGGTAAATAATTTTATTCTAGTAAAATGAGCTTTCAAAGTCAGTCAGTAATGGGAGTGATTTACTTAAATATCTTTTATCAGACAATTAAACTTCAAGTAGCTTAAGAAACACTGATAAAATAGTCAATATTTGTCTTAAATAGTTTAAAATTCTTATTTTGAAATGCCATTTTCTGAAATTATTTTAAGAAAGTGAGTCATCATTCAGTTAACATCTATCTTTGGAAATGTAGACAAATAGAGATCAAAACTGGAAAGCCATGTTAGTAATTAACACCTAGTTATAAATTGCACATTTATTAAGAAAACAATTCAGATTATGTTTGAGACTCGGAATATCGCTGCTGGTACTTATGACTGGATGAATGATCACCCATTCTCTCCCATAATAAAAAAAAATTATGATTATTCAAATATTGTAGTTGTGGAATAATCACTGTAACTCTTAAACCTCGCAAACTGTGACATTTACATCCTGAATTAGTATTCAAATTGAGTCTTTCAAGAAGTAAATGAACTCTTTCCAACCACTATGTCTGTATTTAAGAAATTGCCTCCAGGAAAATTTTAGTGACTATTTACCACAAGGTAAGTTCAGTGGTTAGTTATACTTCAGATATGAATAACTGAACCTAGCAGAAATACATAAAACACCCCATCAACTCACAAGGCATTTTTCAGGAAAACCAAATCATTTTACTAACTTAGCAATGTGGGGTTTTGGGGGAGGGGGGTTTGTTTTTGTTTTTTTTTTAAGATTTTATTTATTTGACAGAGAGAGACACAGTGAGAGAGGGAACACAAGCAGGGGGAGTGGGAGAGGGAGAAGCAGGCTTCCCGCGGAGCAGGGAGCCCGATGTGGGGCTCGATCCCAGGACCCTGGGATCACGACCTGAGCCAAAGGCAGACGCCTAACGACTGAGCCACCCAGGCGCCCCAGCAATGTGTTTTGAATCAAGTCTACTTTCACTTGTAGGTAACTTAATTTCCCATCAAAATAAAAATGAAGAGCAAAATCCACTTCTAAGTAGAAACTGCAAGTTCTTATTACTTAAGAGTTCACCCATCTAAACTAAAAATTTGTTTGTATCCTCTTCTCTTTCTTATTTTTTTATTTCCAAAGCCCTCATCTGACTTCTTCAGCCCATTCCATGATCTCCATTTATATTCAAGGAATGTCTCACTAATAGTTTGGAGTATGGTCTCTTTACACAAACAAACTTGGGAAATTTTGCTATTTTGAAATTGATTATAAAGAATAATGGCACAAACGAGAGAATTATTAAAGGCTTGTGGTTCTCATTCTGCTTCGACTGTGGTTATAGAAGCCTGACACACCTGTATGCCCGAGTACCGCCTGGAGAAAGCATCAGTAAATGAGAAAGCTAAAGAGAGAACCCAGACAGGGGATGTGTTTCACATATTTTTTCAATGAATATACAATTCAGCATACTAGTATTTTAACACTTAAGCAGCACAATGTATTTTATACATATTTATACGTACATACACACACACACACACACACACACACTTACTGGACGGCCCACAGATGTATAGCGTTTTAACTGCTTTATATCCCCAAAGTTTAAGGAAGCATTATGGATAATTTTTTATTGAAAACACCATCTTTTAAAAATTATGAATTGTTTTAACTGCTTTGACTGTATATAAAATCATTAAGAGTTTCTATTTCCAGACAAGATGGAGTAACTGAGACTGCTTTATCCTTCCACCTCAAATAATCATAAATGGGACACAATGGGTGTAGCCACAATGTTCAAGACATTGGACACCAGACAAAAAAGGACAGTGATCCCTGAGAAATGGGAAACAGACAAGGTAAGGCCTATAATTGCCCCAACTTTGTGCCTAGAGAGTTTCCACGCCACGGCGCACAAAGAGGAGAATCCAGGCACACCCCAGTGACACCGCGAGTTGAAGGTATCAGGCAGAGAATCTGGGGAGGCCAAGCAGCTAGAGTTCTTGTGGCAGAGCACTAGAGAGGAGAGAGCTGCCCAGAGAGAGGTTTCCAGAGATCTCCAGAGGCTCCCCTCAAGCTTTCAGTAGAGAACTGACCAGCGCATGGTACGAGGAAACTACCTTGAAACCATGGCTGGGGAAGAAACATCTGAAGGATTAGAGGGAACAAAACCTGGAGCTCACATAGGGCCAAGAACAAGGCCTGTTCCCATCAGCCAAACTGGAAAATCTCCTAATTCAAGGGGCCTTGGGCAGAGTACTCAGAGGGTTTTGCTTTAGTCGTGGAGAATAGTTAATTAGATGAGACTAAATGCAACGCTGGTCCTGCCTCACAAATCTTAAAAGCAAGACCCAAAAGGATTAAACAACTTTCAAGCAATTAACTGCTTCCGAAAACAAACCTCAAGAATATGTAAAATTAAAAATAGAAATACCATACAATCCAGTAATTCCACTACTGGCTATTTACCTAAAGAAATTTAAAACACCAATCAAAAAGATATATGCACCCCTATGTTTACTGTAGCATTAGTTACAATGGCCAAGGTATGGAGGCAAGCCAAGTGTCCATCAATAAACGAATGGATCAAGATGTGGTGCCTATATGCAATGGAATATTACTCAGCCATAAAAAATGAAATCTAGCCATTTGTGATAAAATGATTGGGCCTAGAGGGTATTATGCTAAGTGAAATAAGACAGAGAAAGACAAATACCATATGATTTCACTTATATGTGGAATCTAAAAAATATAACAAATGAACAGACAAAAACAAAAAAAGCAGAAACAGACACATTAATACAGAGAACTAGTGGTTGCCAGAGGAGAGGAGGCTGGGGAGATAAGACTACAAGGGTAAAGGGGGTAAGAGGCATAGGCTTTCAGTTATGGAATGAATACATCACAGGGATGAAAGGTACAGCATAGGGAATAGTCAATGGTATTGTAATAGCGTTGTATGATGACAGATGGTAGCTACACTTGGGGTGAACACAGCATAATGTACAGAGCTGTTGAATTACTATGTTGTGCACCTGAAATTAATGTAACATTCTGTGTCAACTATACTTCACTAAATTTAAAGATTGTCAGAAAAAGAATATATATAGACATACACAGATATCCAGCACCCAACAAAGTAAAATTTACAATGTCTACATCCATAAAAAAAAAATTTACCAGGCATGCAAAGAAAACAGGATCCATAATGAAGAGAAAAGCAATCAACTGAAACAACCCTTAACTAAAATCAGTAGGAAATGCTTTCTGTGTGGCAACATTAACAACTGAGAGAATAAACTCAGACTAAATTCTCTGGGAGTGCCTGCACCCAACTCATTTGCATAGTGTAAAATTTTCTTTTTGAAAAAATAAAAATAAAAGTCACTAATATATCAAACCTCCTAATTTTACATTAGTCATACCACCCTACACCTTAGAAAATAGAAGACCACTTGGGACGCCTGGGTGGCTCTGTCAGTTAACCATCTGCCTTCAGCTCAGGTCATGATGCCCAGGTCCTGGGTTCAAGCCCCACGTCGGGTTCCCTGCTCCCCCTCCTTGTGCTCTCTCTCTCTTTCTCTGACAAATAAAATCTTTAAAAAAAGAAAATAGAGGACCACCAAAAAAGTGACAGTTATAATCAAAATGGCAAAACTTGGAAGAGCTGCTTCAAATTACTGCTGACCAGCATACACTGAGATGCTCACAATGGCAAGTGTTTCCAGAGACACCTGCCATTCTCCTCATATGGTGAAGCACCTGTGATGTGCTATCAACTCAAGTGAACAAGTGCAGACTATTCCTCCTTCTGGAGAAGGTGTGCATGCTGGACCACCAATGAAGCATAGAGGGTCTGGGGTCAAGCTGCTTAGAAATAAGCAATGGTGATATTCCTCATGTTCACATTTCCTTCACTATTAAACAGCATCACTGGTGACAACATGCTTTCCTTTGTGTTTCCCAGTTCCCCCACATCCCTGGTTCTCAAGCTTTGTCTACTGTGCATCAGCATCCCTAGGAGGACTTGTGAAAACACAGATGATTGGGTCCAGCCCCAGAGTTTCTGATTCAGTAGGTCTGTGGCATGAGGTCCCTAAGAACTTCCAATATCTAACAAGTTCCCAAGTGATGCTGATGCTGCCAGTCTGGGGATACACTTTGAGAACTGCACTAGATAATATGCAGGGTCTCTGATCTATTGAACCTGGACCTACAGGAGGGATTCAAGCACCAAATTTTTAGTAAAGCTGGAATCTTTGGTGGTTATGTTCAGTATGTCATGGAAGGAAGGAGCTCACAGGGAAAATGTTCAAATCTCCCCCAATTTCAAAATTAAAGTTGCAGTGGCAAGCTAATTATTCTCATCTCTTCTGACAATGTTCTTTCCCATGCAAAGACCCCTATCATGTTACGGAGGATTAGTGGGATGTTGTGTTGGAGGAGCTAAAAGGAGTGCCACACTGAGATGTTGTGCTTGGATAAGGAGTTTCTTTGTTACATATATCATTCTTTTTGTTTAAGATTTTACTTATTTGAGAGAGGGGAAATGAGAGAGGGAGATCACCAGCAGTTGGGAGAGGTAGAGGGAGAAGCAGACTCCCCACTGAGCAGGGAGCCCAACACAGGACTCGATCCCAGGACCCTGGGATCATGACCTGAGCCCAAGGCAGACGCTTAACCAACTGAACCACCCAGGCACCCACATATATCATTCTTAGCCCAAAATAATATACACCTTTGACAAGTCTGAGGTTCTACATAGGGGCTAGGATCTCCCAAGAATTTCGTCAACAAAATAAAATTTACCAACTTGCTGTCTTTTAAATTAACCCAGGACCTACAGGACTAACAACTACCCTATTTTTATCAGATGTGACATTCATCAAATCACTACCTTACACATCAAGAAAAAAAAATACTACAATCAAACTATGGTACACACCTTTAATTTTAAGTTTCCTTTTGATTTTTAAAATGTTCAAATATGACCTTAGAATCAATAAAACCTGGTATAAAAAAATATGCCTTGGCCTTGGTAACATTTGGGACCATTTCTTCATGTGCTACCACACTTCATTACAGCAGCTGATTGTTTAATGCCATAGGGGTCTGTATGAAATCAAAGGGAGATATTCCAGCAAGTCTATAGATCTTATTTTATGGCGAACATTTTAAAACTTTCTATTCTAAAATAATTTTAAGTTCAATTTTAAGTTTAAATTAAGTTTAAACTTAAAAAAAATTTAAGTTTAAGCAGCACTAATATAAAAAACTTCCATAACATTTTTTTTCTTAACCATTTGAGAGTAAATTATAGACATCATGCCCTTTTAGGACTTAAATATTTCAGAATATATTTCCTAAAAACCAGATATTCTTTTATTTAACTATAGTACAGTTATCAAAATCAGGAATTTAATATTAACATCATCATCTACAAAGCAATCCATATTCGTATTTCTCTGAATGTCCCAGTACTATCCTGTAGAGCACTTTAGTATGGGATGCAACCTGGCCCCCCATATTATATATGGTTGCCATGCGTCTTTAGTCTCCTTTAATCTGGAGACCCCTCTTTATCTTTCACGATAGAGAAATTTTTGAAGAAAATAGAATAGATTGCAAAATGTCCCGTTTGAGTTTGATGATGCTCCCTCAAGATTATAGATTCAGGTTATACTGAATACATTTTTGGCAGGAATACCCCTGCAGTGATATTATGTCCTTGGTTTATCACATCAAATCAGGAGGCTGATACTTTCATTTTGTCCCCTTAGTGGTACTATTAACTTTGATGATTTGGTTAAGGTGGTATCTGTCTAGTTTCTTCACTCTAGAGTTACTCTCCCTTTATAATCTGTAAGGAGAGAGTTTAAGACCATGTAAATATCCTGTTCTTCATCAAACTCTCCAATAGTTTTAACATCCATTGATGATTTCTGACTGAATTATCACTGGGATGAATGTAAAACATTTTCAGGAAAGATTTCAGCACATCTTAATTCATACCAGTGATAGGATTTGTTTTCCATATCAGATCCATTGAGCTTTATTTTATGGTGTACCTTACAGTTTTTGAGAAGTTGTTTTAAGAAATACAGTATACAGAGATAGAGGGGGGAACAGGACTCTTTTCTACCCAGCTATTTTGAGGGAACATGGTTCTTGTTTAGGGAAATTCAGGGAATAGTTTAATGGTGAAACCCTATCCCTCTACTTCATTTTATCTCCAAAAGAGTATATAGACAAATAGAGTATAAACAAAACTGGAGCAAACGAGGGCAAAAATAAATTCCATTTAGGATATATAGATCATTTTTAAAAGATAGAAATTTGAAATAATAAAGGTTCACGTTGCTTTTCTTGTATTTACTACTTACAATGGGTAAAAATAGAGGAAATGTGAAATAGCAGAATAATGTACCAAAGACAGTTTAAATCTCTTCTCCTGAGCAGTTTTTAGAATATTCCTGTGTAGCAACAGGACAGAAAGTTAGATTGTGGCCTATGATAAAGAGGAACTTATTAAGATGAATTAGGATAATGCCATTTTATAGGTAAAAAGCGGTTGCATATCAGCAATTCCATACACCTGCTAGCTTCCCGTGATTACAAGTGCTCAAGGGAGATGATCCCAGGTCAAGGAGGATGTTGCAGTGTAAAGCACTCCACACAGCATCATGAGGAAGGTGAGCGATATCGGCCCTAATGCCCCCTCTAATCCTAACAGTCCATATTCTCATTAATAACTTACACACAGTCCTCTTTTAGGCTGTGTCTGAAGAAGGACTTCTCTCTGCTTCCTTCACATGAGGGGTTTACCTTTTTTCACAATATTTCGCAACTGTTTACTCAGTTATCTCTGTGACTGGAATACTTCAGAAAAGGTCATTTGGGTGTAAAGGAAGAAGGTGACTCCTGATGGCTGGAGAATTTGTACCAACAAAATGGAAAACTTCATAACTGGCTGTAGGAAGAAAATCATTGTTTTGTCTAAATATCGGCTGAGACCAAATATCTAAATTTTACTCCAGTGTCTTCAGAGATAGAACTTGAGCAAATAACTGAATCTATAATTTTTGTATCTATAAAGTTATTATGATAACCCTGAGTCTTGCCTTCCTGACAAGTACGTTATGGGATTAACTAGTTGATAATTGTAAAGAATTGGAGTTCCTTGAAGAAAAATATACTACATAAAAATAAAGCACTAATATACTGCTCCGATGCATTATGCCCATGGTGAGACTACTAACTTTCCCATTCCCAAAACCAGATCTCTAAATACACATACCAAGCTGTAGTTAGCAAGTTCAAACACCATAAAATAAATTATTGATTTTTTTAATTTTAATCATGCTGTTGGGACTAATTTTGCCAATTTGAAGGTTATTCCTAAATAACCAAGTCCTCATTTACACTGCTAACTAGCTCTTTAGTACATTTGCAAATAGAACATATTACATTCCTATCATCCAACAACTTTCCCATTAGCTACAGTAAATACTCTGCACTTTCGTTACCCATCAGTTCCCCCATAGAGTTATGGGTTACAAGTTTAATGGTTTCATTTGCATATCCAGCTGAGGTAGATTAGAAAAAGTCGCCACACTCATTACACTTTATTGCATTACAAACACAGATGTCTGTTTTTTCTAGACCCGCTTAACCTTGACCTAAAGAGAGATTAGAGTAATACAGTGAGAAAATATCCACTGTTCACATGGCTTCTCACATCTGAACTACACTGAATTTCCTAGAATATAAAAGATTTTTAGTTTTTTAACTAGGGTAACCTCAAAAAAACCACAATAATCAGATATTGCTTTCCTTACTTATGAATTATCTGTTAAAAAATCCTTAGCTATTATTTCTCATATAGACAAGAGAAAATTATCTGTGTCTTTGCCACCTTAAAAAAAAAAAAAAATACTTTCTTCACTGGAAAATAACGCCCAGCCACTATCTAGCTTAGCGATTCATTTCACAAAACTACAGATCAAAAGGCCAAGGAATAGGCAACCAAGGGCCCTCTGGAGTTTTAGCTTTTGCTCACTAAGGTAGTATTATAGGTCTCCATCACTGGTAATTTTATAACCTGTCCTGATGTCCTCATCTCACCCCTAGAAGATTCCTTATACACAGCTATGCAAGCACATGGTGCAGGGAGAAAGGCCATTTGTTTATGATTATGTGGCAAATCTTTGATAAGAGACCATCATCCCAGTGGTCACATTCTCATCCACAATGGGGACAAGCCATTTGTGTACCTAACTTGTTAAGAGCTATAATCAAAAATCCAATGCATAATTAAATTTGAAGATTATTTTTTATTTTTTTATTATGTTATGTTAATCACCATACATTAAATCATTAGTTTTTGATGTAATGTTCCATGATTCATTGTTTGCACCTAACACCCAGTGCTCCATGCAGAACGTGCCCTCCTTAATACCCACCACCAGGCCAACCCATCCCCCCACCCCCCTCCCCTCTAGAACCCTCAGTTTGTTTTTCAGAGTCCATAGTCTCTCACAGTTCGTCTCCCCCTCCAATTTCCCCCCCTTCATACTTCCCCTCCTGCTATTTTCTTTTTTTTTTTTAACATATAATGTATTATTTGTTTCAGAGGTACAGGTCTGTGATTCAACAGTCTTACACAATTCACAGCGCTCACTATAGCACATACCCTCTCCAATGTCTATCACCCAGCCACTCCACCCCCCACCACTCCAGCAACCCTCAGTTTGTTTCCTGAGATTAAGAATTCCTCATATCAGTGAAGTCATATGATACATGTCTTTCTCTGATTGACTTATTTTGCTCAGCATAATACCCTCCAGTTCCATCCACGTCGTTGCAAATGGCAAGATTTCATTCCTTTTGATGGCTGCACAATATTCCATTGTATATATATACCACATTTGAAGAATAATCTTTAAACCAAACATGAAAATCAGCAAATAAAACCAATACGTATATGATGCTTAAGGTAGCCTCCAATACTCAACCAAAGCCAATGTACAAATGAACCATTTTCACACACAACTATGAAGGACATGGAAAATACCTGGCTTCACACTCACGTTAAAGCTGCACAACTATATGAGACTACATATGCCCAGAGAGAGGTTTCCTTCAAGATAAATACATGGATAGAGGGAAATGAAAGAGGAAAAGCCAGAAAGAGGAGATAACAAGGAAAGTATTCTAGAAAATATTTAGATGCAAAAATTAACTTAGGTAACTTATGAAAAATTAAAGAGACCTATCGATGACCAAGAGAAGACCTTGGTGGAACATACAAATTGTGCTTTATCTTTCTAGCTGAGGCATCTTTACTGTGCAGCTAATGAAGTTTCAGTGTGAGGGCCTCTCCCTTGTATAGCCACTTCCAAAGCCCTGGAGGGGCCCTCACAATATGATTTTATAAGATTTTCAAAGCCAAGATATTTTTCACCATAATTAGTTAAGACACTGTCTCTCTCCACGCTGACTTCTCTGTCACACTTCCCTCATGTCAGGTGGCATGAGAGTTACTGCAGGCATTTTTTGATGTTTTGGAAAGGGGAAGTTGGGAATACACTGATTTGGGGTTTACAGGATATAGCAATGTGTTTTGTTGTCACTTCCAGATATAGTGAAAATACTGCTCATCTTCTCAGAGGAATGGCTTCCAGGAATACTCCCGCCTTCCCTCTGTGTCCACTTGCCCAGCTACGAGACATAAAGGAGCAGGGTCAGGGGTTCGATCATGATATGACAATGTTTGAAAGGTATCAAGCCAGAAGCTATTCTGTAAAAAAAAAATTCTTCCAATTATCAGATGTATAAAATTGCAAGCAGAGGACTCCGTTCTCATCAGTGCATAGTCAAAATAGACATTCTCTCCTTTCAGAAATAATACAATGTATGCAAGTGAAACACATATGTTCTTTTTTCTTTATTTCATAGCAAAGTTTAAACACACCATTTTCACTGTAATTTAAAAAGACATCTTACAAGAGGTTCCTGCGTGGTTCAGTTGGTTAAGTGTCCAACTCTGATTTAGGCTGAGGTCATGATCTCAGGGTCATGAGATCGAACCCCGTGTCCGGCTCTGTGCTCAGTAGGGAGTCTAGTGGAGATTTTCTCTCTCCCTCTCCCTTTGCCCCTCTGCCCCTCCCTGCGTGTGTGTGCTCTCTCTCTCTCAAATAAACAAATAAATCTTAAAAAAAAAATGTCTTACAAAGTTTTAATCAAATAAGGAAGAAATGAAAGACTCTTGATATCTTCTTTTGGCTTCTTTAAATTTATTTATTAAAGATCTGTCTGTAAGTTCAGATTAAAAAATGATATAAAACAAAAGAGATAAAGATGAGAGTTGAAATCAACAGAAATTACTCTAACATCAAGAAAAGAATTGTATCCAAAATGTTTAAATCATACCAAAGCAGTAATTCATTAAAGGAAGAGATAAATGTTGACTAGCCATAATGAATACATTCTTGGATTGTTTGATCATTAAATTAAAAAGAGGAAGAACACAAATGAACACACTGGGAAGAGATTAAATTTCTTCCTGATTTGCCAGGAAGTTTGAATAGTGATGAAAATAACATAAAACTTACAATGTACAAGGACACTGACAACAAATGAGTGTTGTCAATTCAAAGGCCAAGACTACTCACTCTCTAAGGAAACTTGAAATGCCTTGAAATCTCACAGTCCAAACAGAAAAGAAACTTGGGGGCAATTTTGCTCCATGTGAATCCTAAACAATTCTACAATTTCATATAAGCTCTATAAATAAAGACTTAGGACACTAAAATACATTTTTCTTTAAAATATTTTTTTCTGAGCACCAACAAAAAAAAAAAATGCCAACCAGCTATGCTAAAGATTGAATTATCTTTCTGTCCTCTCACTGAAGAGCAAAATTTAAAAATCATTGTTAACTACATGTATGAAACCATCACACTGTACCCTCTAACTTGATACCATGTTATATGTCAGTTATATCTCCTCATTAAAGCTGGGGGGGTACTGAAATTAAATTTAAAAATCAAGGTCAAGACTATGCAGCCACAAACTATAAGGAAAAAAGTGTCATTGAGGTGTTTTGGCAATTCATTAATAAAAACATTATATTATTGTCCTTGGCCATGTGGTTTTTGTTGTTGTTTTCTTTTCTCAATCTACATATTTACCTTCACACTTATTTTTGTATCAATCATTTCATGTTTTCTTAAAGAGGGTTCTAAAATTGTATAATCTTTAGGCCCCACACCTCCTGGATTTACCCCTGCCCCAGAGCCCCTCTGTCTGTTTCACTGCAGCTAAATGTTCACAGTGAAGCAAGGTTTGCCCTGGTATGCTATTGTTCAGAATCCTGATGAGGTTAAGAAGTAAAGATCAAAGTGAAACTTCCTCACGAAAATGGGACTGACCTATCTCAGTAGGTACATCCCTCCCAAAAATACCAAAAGCAACCCTTGCCTTTGCCTAGAAACAGAGAGTCATTGATGATTTCTCAACTGTTGCAATGTTGATCCTCAGCTAAATGGCACCAAACACCATGTCTGAAGGACTGTGCACTAGTCGTCTTGTTCAGATTACAATGTTTCCCTCTCTGAAGTACATATTTTTAATTAAAAAATTACTACTGGGGGAAAAAAGAGGACAGGAAAGTCAAACTATCAAGCTCCGTTTTCCTAATTCTGGATTTTTGTTTAGATTGGTGAAAATATGGAATTTTCACCAGTCTAGCCTTCAGTGGTTCTAAAAATGTTATTAGGTCCACAATTGTTTTTCAGGCCTGTAAAATTTTCTTGGTTCTCACTCATATTTGCTATGTTATACCTCCTTCTTTTTATCTTCCTAAACTTTTCCTCCCTTTTCCTATATGATAAGACTTACAGGGTACCAACATGTACCTAATGGAAAATTCATTTTGAATTCTTTTGTAAACATAAAATCTTCAGGGGATATAAAACAAAGGCTTAGATTATAAACTTTACTTTAGGCCAGCTGGTTATCATTTGGCCTACCTTGAAACCCTTTAATCCCCAGCAACGAGCCTGTCTTTATCCTCAGAGCAGCAAAAGACTCTCAAATGAAAAACAATGAACACTTATGAGTCCCCAGTTGATCTATTTCCGCAAGGGATTCGGTTAGTTTTTCCAGCAAAGAATCTTAAAAATCACACTACTGGAAAGGGCTCAAAGAGGTCATCTTTGTACCAGACTGCCAAAAAGGGCTGCACTTAAAATAATCAAAACAGATAGTCATTGCTCCAGTTCTTAAAATTTTTATGGGACAGGAGTTTCTCTCAAAGACAACTCTGCACTGGTTTCCAAATGACTGTTGCTGATGAAAATCTATAATGCTGACAAACTGATCAATACTCCCTCAACTGCAAGAACACTGTTAAGAGGCCTACATCAGAAAGAACCCCTGGCTCAAAGAATTCAGGTAACGTGTATAACTCTCAACGGGAAGGTTTCGACCCTGTGAAACACTTAATCAAATTAAGGATCAGAAATCACAGAAAAGGAGCTCTTCCTCCAACTTCTTAATTAATAACCTTCTTAATTATCCATCCAATGGAATGCTTATCTATACAAAACAAGTTTTGCTGGACTAAAAGGAAGACCCCTAAAAAAAGGAATTATTTTGATTAGCCAGATACATTATAAAGGTTTTTTCATAATTGTTTAAAGGTACAAAACAGATACCATGTAGAATAAACTAGATTGAATGACTGTCCCTAAATCTTCACCTTACTTGCACCCAAACCCTTGCCATGGTCTCCTGATGGGCTTGGACTATATGCAGAAGTGACAATGAAGTGGTCTCTCCTGAATGTTGTTCTACAATTCCTACATGGCTACTCTTTGTGTTTCTGTCCTGTTATGGTGCCATCTGACTTCCCCTATTCTATAATCATGGATGCCTCTTAGATGGACACAAGGTTTGCTTTATATTCTCTTATTTTGCCTTATTTATAATCCCATCTAGATCACTAGAACATGGGGTAACAAATGTCAAAAGAATTATTATTGCCATCATCATTTTCACAATAAAATAAGCACAAAGACCCAGTGATTCCCTTTTAAAAATAACTGAACAAATTAGTTGGCATTGTCAACTTTTAGAACTGCAACACATTTTAGAGATCGTTATTTATCAGATAAGACTGAGAGGTTTAGTGATGTGGCCGAGGTTACCAATGCTACTCAGTGGAAAACCCAAGAAAAGAATGTGCCTAATACTTGGAGAAATTCCTATACCCTTAGATCAAATCAAATTCTGGTAGGGATACTGAAACCAACAGCTTTAAAAAGACAAGTCAGTGTAAATCCAAAGGGTGTCTGGAGAGGAAAAGAAGAAAAGAAAAAGGATATTAGAAGCCTTTGGTAAAGAAATGAAAAAAAGAAAAAGAAAAGAAAAAACTTCACCCCAAGGCAAATTAGTTTGAAAAAAAAATATTTCAATGGTAATAACTAAGTTGGTGTTGATCTTGACAACAAGATTTCGGGAGAGTACATTTTTTGCCTTCACATCTCTAATACAAATACATAAGTCATAATATATTTATGTAATTGCTATCATCCTGTATCATTGAGGGTTCTCCAAAGAAATAGAGCAATCACCATCAGGGTGTGTAGACAGACAGATACAAATAGAGTGAGCAAGAGCAACAGCAAGAGTGATTTTAAGGAATTGGCTCATGTGACCGTAGAAGCTGGCAAATCCCAAAACTAACAGGCTAGAGACCCATGGAAGTTAGTATTTCACTTCTCGAGTCTATAGGCAGAATTCCCTCCTCTCAGGGGAAGTCAGTCTTGTTCTTACTAAAGCTTTCAACTGATTAAATGAAGCCCACCCAAATTATAGAGGATAATCCGTTTTACTCAAAGTCTACTGATGTAAATGTTAATCACGTCTAAAAAATACCCTCACAGAGACATCTACAATAACGTTTGATCAAATATCTGGGTACTGTGGCCTAGCTAGGTTGACACATAAAATTAACCATCACATATCCATCCATCTGTTCACTCAACAAGCTTTTATTCAGTGCTACAATGTGCAATACACTGTCAAATGCTGCAATACAAAAATGTTAGCTGTTACACTAATGTGTTTATTTATAACACATAATAATGGGAATGACTCTGGTTTGCCATACATTTGACCAACAACTTTTCCATATTTCTTCAAATTCTGTATTGTCTCTACATAATTTTCCAGAAGACTAAGTAGCTAATGCGCTTCAGGAGCACATTAACTAACACTGCTCTTAAGATATGAGCAAGAAAAATACCTTAGTATGTATTTCAAATCACAAATAACAATGCTCTAATTTGAATATAGATAAATAAAATAGAAATACTTTATTTTCTTGCCATTATGGTGCAAATCAAGGTCTAATTTTTAAAAGTAATTCATTTGTAATTCTTTTGGAAATAATGCCTTGAAGTCATTATTTTTTTAATGTGGCCTATGGAGCTTTGGAAAGCACAAAATGGCACATGCAGAAAGGGCAAGAAATGGAACAGGTTATTGAAAGAAGACAGTAACTCAAATGATCACCTAAACCATGGAGTATTCTTTTTAATTTTTCTTTTTTTCTCAGGCTAGGAGGTTATTAACCTGTATCCTGGGCTAAGTGAGCACCAGTTACATCAATGGAACAGATAAATAAATGTAAGTTAAAAATTAAACATATTCTGGCAACATTAGTCCTAACAGTATTTTTAATAAAAACAAAAGGTAAATGTATTTTCTCCATTTTAATTTTTTATATACAGGGATGGGGAAAGTAACTGGATATATAAACCAATGCTAGCAAAAGTAAGTTTTTGTTTTTGTGTTTTCCCCCATTCCTCATTCTATATTATAACAAATCCATTTTAATATCATTCAGGTGGACACTCTGCTTTAGTCAGTATTTTCTTAAAAGGCTTTCTTTGGGAAATTATTGTCTACTTTGTTTCATTAGAATGGCATACCTAAGGGCCATGCCTGGGTTTTCACAAACATTTAACTACTAAAGGTCAAAAGCAATACTTTCACCAATTTTTACCAGGATGTAATTGCCCTGATTTTTCAGCCACTTCTCTACTAAGACTATTTCCCTTTGGATAATCAGTCCTATAGACTATGCAAGTCCTCCAGATTCCGGGATCTGCCATTTATAAGCTATGTGATGTTGGACACTGACTCCACTCTCCCTGCCTCAGTTTACTCATCTATAAAATGGAGAAATTATGATGTCCTTATAAAGAATAAATGAGTTAAACTTCCATTCATGATAAAAACTCTCAACAAAGTGGGTTTAGGGGAAACATACCTCAAAATAATAAAAGCCATATATGAAAACCCACAGTTAACACCATACTCAATGAAGAAAAACCGAGAGCTTTTCTTCTAGGATCAAAAATAAGACAAGGATGCCCACTCTTGCCACTTGTAATCAACATAGTACTGTAGGTCCTAGCCATAGCAGTTGGACAAGAAGAAGATATAAAAGGCATCCAAATTGGTGAGGAAGAAGTAAAACTACCACTATTTGCAGATGACATGATACTATACACAGAAAACCTTAAGAACTCCACCAAAAAAGCTATTGGAAATAATAAATGAATTTGGTAAAGTTGTAGAATACAAAATTAATATACAGCAATCTGTAACAAGGAAGCAGAAAGAGAAATTTTAAAAAGTCTTCCATTTACTACTGCACCAAAAAGAATATCTAGGAATAAACTTAACCAAGGAGGTGAAAGACTTGTAAAACACTGATGAAAGAAATTAAAGATGACAAAATTAATGGAAAAATATACCATGCTCATGGATTGGAAGAATTAATACTGTGAATTCTATTACCCAAAGCAATCTACATATTCAATGCAATCCCTATCAAAATACCAATAGTATTTTTCACAAAACTAGAACAAATAATCCTAAAATTTATATGGAACCACAAAAGACCCTGAATAGCCAAAACAATCTTGAGAAAGAAGAAAGCTGAAGCTATCACAATCCCACATTTCAAGATATACTACAAAGCTATGATCCCACATTTCAAGATATACTACAAAGCTATACAAAACAGTATAGTACTGGCACAAAAATAGACAGATCAATAGAACAGAATAGAGAACCCAAAAATAAACCCACACTTATATGATAAATTAATTTATGACAAAGGAGGCAAGACAATGGGGGAAAGAGTCTCTTCAATAAATGGTGCTGGGAAAACTGGACAGCTGCATGTAAAAGAATGAAACTGGAGCACTTTCTTTCACCATACACAAAAACAAATTCAAAATGGATTAAAGACCTAAATGTGAGACCTGAAACCATAAAACTCCTAGAAGACAACATATGCAATAAACTCTTTGACATCAGCCTTTGCAACATTTTTCTAGATATGTTTCCTCAGGCAAGGAAAACAAAATCAAAAATAAATTATTGTAACTACACAAAAATAAAAAGCTTTTGCACAGCAAAAGTAATCACCAACAAAACAAAAAGGTAACCTACCAAATGGGAGAAGATATCCACAAATGATATATTTGATAAGGGGTTAATATCCAAAATACATAAAGAAATTATACAATTCAATATCAAAACAAAAAGCAAAGGAAAAAACCCAAATAAGTTGATTAAAAAATTGGCAGAGGACGTGAATAGACATTTTTTCCAAGAATATATATAGATGGCCAACAGATACATGAAAAGATGTTCAGTATCACTAACCATCAGGGAAATGCAAATCAAGACCACAATGAAATATCACCTTATGCCTCTCAGAATGGCTAGAATAAAAAAGACAAGAAATAACAAGTGTTGGCGGGGATGTGGACAAAGAAGAACCTAAGTGCACTATTGGTGGGAATGTAAATTGATGCAGCCACTGTGGAAAACTGTATGGAAATTCCTCAAACAGTTAAAAATGGAACTACCATATGATCCAGTCATTCACTACTGGCCCTTTACCTAAAAAAAATGAAAACACTAATTCAAAAAAATATATGCACCCCCATGTTTATTATAGCATTATTTCCAATAGTTAAAATATGGAAGCAACCCAAGTGTCCACTAATAGATAAGTGGATAAAGAAGATGTAATATTACTTAGTCATTTAAAAATGAGATCTTACCATTTGCAATAACATGGGTGGATCTAGAGGGTATTATGCTAAGTGAAGTAAGTCAGAGAAAGAAAATACCACATGATTTCACTTATATGTGGCATTTAAAACAAATGAACAAGCAAAAAAAGCAGAAACAGAACCATAAATACAGAGAACAAATTGATGGTTGCCAGAGGGGAAGGGGTTTGAGGGCAAAATGGGTGAAGGGGAGTGGGAGATACAGGCTTCCAGTTATAGAATGAATAACTCAAGGAATGAAAGGTAGAGCATAGGGAATATAGTCAAGGGTATTGTAACAGCACTGTATAGTGAGAGATGGTAGCTACACTTGTGGTTAGCATAGCATAACATACAGAGTTGTTGAATCATTATGTTGTACCCCAGAAACTAATCTAACATTGTATATCAACCACAATAAAAAAGATTTTTTAAAGAATAAATGCATCAAGATTTGTAAAGGATTTAGAACAGTACCTAGAACATAATAAGCACTATGTGTTGGCTGTTAACATTTTTATTACACAGATTAAGACCAAAACTAATTACTCACAATGGTAACTTGCATCATAAAACAATGTTTGTTAACTACCCTCCCTTCTTTGTTTCATTCAGTTCCCCAGTGCCCTACTACTGTCACAGAGTCCGCTTCTAGGGGAACCCAATTAAAACAAGCCAATTGATATGACATGTTAGAAAACTCTGCAGTAAAGAAAAGGGTTTCAGATAACCTTAGGGATGCTAGTATACTTAGAACTCACTGGGAGAAGCACCACAGAGTCTGAGGATCTAAGTCTGGATCTTAACATTATTATCTGTTTGTGTCCCAGCCTTTAAAATCAGTAAGGAAAGGACAAACTAGTCAATAAATTAGAATAACTTGCTGACCATCTTGGGAGACAGAGTAATAAATGAGATCTCTTACCTCACACCTCTACACATGCCAAAGATGTCATTTTGATGTGGAAAGGCCTTCTAAAGACAGAAACCTCTTTCCTACACCCAAGGTCAGCTCCCAGGCTTCCCACCTGCAATGGAAATGAGGGGATGGAATGAATAGAAATTGTGAAAGTAGGAGCTTTAAGATTTAGAAAGTGACTGCACATGGAGGACCTTAGACAAGAAGTTTCAGAGCACTCTCTGACCTTGATCTTGGATGACAGATTAAACAAACTGTTGGGGCACCTGGGTGGCTCAGTTGGTTGAGCGTCTGACTCTTGGTTTCAGCTCAGGTCATGATCTCAGGGTCATGAGATCAAGCCCCTCATCAGGCTCCATGCTCAGCAGGGAGTCTGCTTAAGATTCTCTCTCTCCTTCTCCCTCTTCCCCTTCCTGGCCCACTTGCACACTCTCTGTCTCTTTCTAAAATAAATAAAAATAAATCCTAAACAAACTGTACAACATCATCTCTGCTTGTCTCACTCTTGTGCTATAAAACCTTCCATGACTTCCACTGTTTATCAAATGAACTTACAAAATCCTTTAGCTGAGTATTTTGATATTCAAGACCCTAGCCTACCTTCCAGCCTCATTCCTAATCCTCCCCTATATTTTCCTACACTTTAATCACACTGACCTTTGCACTGTTACACACACACACACACACACACACACACACACCATGTCTTTTCTTGCCTTCCTGCCTAGATATGAACTAGGTGCTCTACCTAGAGAGTTTTCCCTTTTCCATCCCAGGTTCATCTCAGAGCAGACACACACACACACACACACACCATGTCCTTTCTTGCCTTCCTGCCTAGATATGAACTAGGTGCTCTACCTAGAGAGTTTTCCCTTTTCCATCCCAGGTTCATCTCACAGCAGGCAGACACAGACACACACACACAGACAGACACACACACACACACACACACACACACACACACACACACACACACCATGTCCTTTCTTGCCTTCCTGCCTAGATATGAACTAGGTGCTCTACCTAGAGAGTTTTCCCTTTTCCATCCCAGGTTCATCTCAGAGCCAAGGTTTTCCAACATCCACTGGGGTGATGGTAAGTGTTTAACAATCAGCACGGGATGGACAAAGCCCTGAGTTGTAGCCTTTACCAATTTCTGTGTCAATACTCTCACCAGGGCTGATTTGAAGCTATTAAGTTGACATCAACCAGCAGGCAAAATTCCTGAAAACATAATAGGCTACAGAGAAACAATACAAGCTGTATGTAGCACACCACATTTCCTAATCCTCCCCCCACCACTTCCTAGCTCCCCACCTCTACTCCCAGCAGATATGACTTGTGCCCCACACTGAGAACCCTCTCTCCCCTTAGAAGAGTTCATATTTAACTGGCATTATTCTCTTCATCATATATTTAAGAATTTGCTTTATTTATCTACAGATTAAAAACCATTTGAGAACAATTTATTATTTTATTCCCAGTTAAAACTCCTATGGAATTTCAGGAAGGGGTCATCAATTTCTCAAGGCCCAGAGGAAGATGGAGCAGAACAGAGATTCACAGAGAATGTTCAGAAAGAGTTTTTACCTGCTCAGAAGTGGTATGAAATTTATATTTTTAGTAGGAAAAGAACAGATAGACTTGAATGTTTGATCCTGCTTATCTACCCAATGTAGAAATGAGTCACAGAAGAGATAAAAGGTAACTCCAACATTCTTGCCTCCTGCTTTCTATTTTGTCCCCAGAGCATGCTGTCTGGAACTCAAGTAGGAAATGTCTTGTCCTACATAAAACTATTCCTTTTCTCTCCATCCCTTATCCCCTAAGGAACTGTTGCCCACTGAGAACATGAAATCATGAAATCACTGAGGGTAAGGATGAGGCCTTCTTTGCTTTTGTAATCCCCAGGGCCAGGCTAATGCTTGGTACCCAGCAGGGATTCAATGAAGATATAGTGAGTAAACAAAATAATGCTTTCATCTAAAAAAAAGGAAATGGATTTTGAAATAATAGAAATATTATTCACATAATACCCTTTTCAACTGAGCCAAACTTCAGACTGTTACCCACAGAATAGATTATAGTAGTGAGGACACCTGTTAGCCCCAAACCTTAACACTTGAAGACCTGTGAGTTCCTCCTATGCTTGTTATTAGGATGAAGGTCAAGGCTCAAATGCCATTCTTTTTTCCTTCCTTCATTCAGTCAATACTTATCTAGTACCTTTTATATGCTAAACCCAGTGCTAGAAATTGTATACATTTCTTCAAAGTTAACACTCATTTTATATCCTATGCAGAAGAAAATAAGATTCATGAATACTTAAATGCCTTAGGACATGAGGCATGACACAATAGCACAACAACCTTAAAGAAAGTACCAGCTTCCAAATGGACACCAAATACATAAAATCCAAGTAGTCTCCAATTTTCCTAAACTACACACACAAAGAAAATTTAAATTACACACAAAGAGAACTGTTACCAGAAAAATACTAACAATATGGTATTAAACATGTTTTAAGATGTAGTCCTACGGACAGAATGAGCTCAAAGGTCTCAGAAACAGTCTTCCAGATTTCTCAGAAAGTCTTCCTGTGATACAACCTAAAACCTGTTGGTATTTAATAGTGGCATTTATCTGCCAGCCATAGACACCTGTCTGTGACAGCAAATATGATACTCAACTCATCAGTAAGTACTGCCACCTTTATTAACAAAACATGTGCCTTATCTAACAACTTCTCCACTGACGTCATCCTGGTTAAGTCTCTACCACCTCTTTCCAGACTACTCTAACACATAACAGAGCAGTCAAAGCCATCCTCCTAAAGTAGAAATCAAACATTGTTCCTCCCTTGCTTAAACTCCAATGGCTTCTGCAGACTTGAGACTCTAAGATCACTCTCACTTCTGACACCAGCTACAAAGTTCAGGGGTCCCCATGACTGCCCTCACTTGTGTCGCAAATTACAAGTTTGGGAGTCCCTAAGACCACCCTCAGGTTGGATAACTTGCTAGAAAACCTCACAGAACTCACTAAAAGCTGTTATACTCATGGTTCTGGTTTATTACAAAGAAAGGATATAGACAGAAATCAGCCAAGGGAAGAAGAGAATGGGCCGGAGTCCAGGACAGCTCCACACAAAGCTTCCAGTTGTCATTTCCAGCAGAGTCATGTATAGCACTAACTCTTCCCTCCAAAGATGTGTGACAATACTCATGGTGTTACTGCCAACCAGGGAAGCTCAATCAACCATTGGTATTCAGAATTTTTATTGGGATTCAGTCACCTATACATGGTTGCCTGTCCACATGGCTGATCTTTAGTCTCTAGTCCCTCTGGAAGTTGAGATGCTACTATATGGTCCAAAACAACCACCATAAATCACACTGTCAAACTATCCAGTGTGGCTCAGGACTTCAAGGTAGACAAAGACTGTCTTATCAGGCAGGGCTCCCAGGAGCCAAGGACAAAAGCCAGACCTCGTTTGGGTGAGGTTAATTGTTTCCAATACATTTAAAACAAAAACTCCTGGCCTACAAGGGCAGTTAAGACCTGGCCTTTACCTTCCTTTCCTCCATCTCCATTTCCCCATCACTTGCTCTGCTCCAATCCCATCAGCCTTCTTTCAGTTCCCGGGATAAAGACAGCTCCCAGTCAGGGCTGTTTCTCCTACTGTTCCCTCTACTTAAAATGCCCTTCCCCAGATCTTCACATGGTTGCCTGTACTCATCAAATTAATCGCCACCCAGGCACCTGGGTGGCTCAGTTGTTAGACGTCTGCCTTCGGCTCAGGTCATGATCCCAGGATCCTGGGATGGAGCCCTGCATCGGGCTCCCTGCTCAGCGGGAGGCCTGCTTTTCCCTCTCCCACTCCCCCTGCTTGTGTTCCCTCTCTCGTTGTGTCTCTGTCAAATAAATAAATAAAATCTTTAAAAAAAAAAATTAATTGCCACCTCCTTAGAGAGGCCTTCCCTAAATACTCTAGCAAAAGCAGTTGCAACCTGCCTCCTGACACACGCACACACACACCACACTATAAATTTGTGCATGAACTGAACATATGCACTATACATGCACACACTATCTACACACACCCATGTAAACTCACACAGACTACATACACATACATACTCTACCACATTAAACTGTCTTCTTCATAGAACTTTTTAGGACCTAAATTGTTCATTATTTGTTTATTGCCTCTCTGTTCTTTACAATAAGAATATTGTAAGCTTATTCACCAATCTTATTGACAAGTCTTTTCCCAGTATACAAACTGGTACCTAATATCCAGTATGTGTTGAAAAAAATTTGTGGATTGACTATGCCTGATATGAGACAAGTATAAACACACAGAATGATAACTTCCCTAAACTGGTTTCAAATCAAATATATACCTGCAGCATTAAAAACAAGTCTTTTTTCTTAGTGAGCAAGAGACTAGACATTGTATGCCTTTTATAATTAACCAAGGGAAAATGCTAGTATGACTATATGAAATGTAATCAAATTAATAAGTCTCATTTTCCCATGTGGATTGTTAAATTAGTCTCATTATCTGGTATCCACAAATCATGCTGGTGATTTAAATCTACCAGGTATCAGTGGTAGGAAAAAAAAAATGCCAGGCTGGACCGAGGAGCAAAAGGTAAGTCTCTTTTTCCTTTTCTCCCATATCGGAAAATCCAAGTTCCTAACTCAATGCTAACCAATTAAAGGTAAGCTGATTATTCACCAATTAAAAAGAAATGAACTATCAAGCCACAAAAGACATGGATGAATCTTAAAGGCATATTGTTAAGCCAATCTGAAAAGGCTACCTACTGTATGACTCTAACTGTATGACATTCTGGAAAAGGCAAAACTATGGAAACAGTTGTTGGGAAGGAAAAATTTTTCTCTGCACTTCAAAAGTTCTTCCAGCTGGCCTAAGAAATAAATTGGCATGAGAAAGGTTAACAAGAGAAAATGAAATTTCATTCAGTACATATAGGAATCTCACATACAGGAGAAATTCAAAGATAGAAAGGTAAAATGAGGTATATATGCCTTCCTGAGCTAAGGAATGGAATAGGGGTTTGGGTCCTCAAAGGGGAGGAGGGTAAATCACAGGGCAATAAAAAGAGCAGATGTTTGGTAGTTAGATGTTTATCCTGCCATACAGATGTGTCACTCAGATAAAATTTATCTCTGGTAATAAATCTTATTCTGGGAAAGACCCCCAATTTAGATTCTTCTAAGTAGTTAAAAGAGAGACAAAAGTTTCTCTTGAGCCCACAGGGTCTTGATTATCTTCAACTCGAAATATCCCACAAGCCAAAGTGGCATATTTTGGAGAGACTTGTCCTGAACCCCTTCATAATAAAAAGGACAGTGATTGCCAAGGGTTTGGGGGTAGGGATGAATAGATGAAGCACAGAGCAATGAAACTGTTCAATATGATACCATAATAGTGGATACATGTCATTTTACATTTGTCAAAATCCATAGAACACACAACACCAAGAGTAAACCCTAATGTAAATGATGAATGTTAGTTAATAATGATGTATCAACAATTGGCTCATCAATTGTAATAAACGCACACACTAAGGCAAGATGTTAACAGGCGAAACTGGGCAGGGGAGGAAGGAGTATGAGAGCTCTCTATGCTTTCCCTAGATTTTTTTGTAAACCCAAAACTGCTCCCCAAAAAATCCTATTAATTAAAAAAAAGTACAATCTCCATTTCTTTTCATGAAAATTTGAGAGGCTATTTCCTCAACTCTAAATGCATTAAGATACACAGTCTTACCCATTTTTTAGTTAATTATAACCTATTTTCCCAGCACATTTCTAGATTCTATGTAACAGATGGTGAAAATGTCTATTCTGAAGGCCTATAAAGTATTCCTGTTCAAGAATAGTAGCTATTATCCAACATCCCCCGCACAAGAGTTGGAATACCCAGGGTAGGGTGCAAAGAAAGGGAGGGCCACACGTGGGCAACACGGTGGAAAACAGAAAGCAAATCCTTGGGGTGCTAACAGGAATAGAGAGTAGCCCTAGAGGAATTAAAAGTAACCCCCACCAGGAACCTAGGGAAATCATCTATGCAGAGAAAGAAATGACTTGTTTGAAATTCATTCACACTGGCAGGGTCAATAGAAAAATTTCAATGTAAATAACAGGAGACCTTAAATGTGTGTTTGCTGAATGCTGAAGCACTGGGGGCAGAAACTAAGCAGAGGTTTCTGCAGTAGCCAAATGTTTCCTCTTATCACAGCAGAACGACCATTAGAAGAGAAGCCCTGAGAACGTCTTGAATGTAGATGAAGTCCAATCGGAAACCCCCATGAGTGATTTTTAAAGATTTTTTTTCTATTCTCCATTGTATTCCATCTGGATTGGATAAAATTTGGGGGAGTGACAATTTGCCATTATCCTAACCTTGGAATTGAAGCAAAATTTAAAGGAATTAATGTAGCTTTTTCCCTTCCCAAGAGCATCTTCACCTTTACACTTCATTCGTCATCAGCAAGCAGGGGACAGTTATTCAGAAAACAATGGCAGGAGCTCCATAGCACTGGGGGTTTAATGCTATTTCTGTCTCCATAAAATCTTCAATAATTTGTTTACGACTTCTAAAATTCAACAATAGTGTGCAAATGCAATTCCACTTATGTTAATGTGTGCCTCCTTCTCGCATATTAGATTCTGAATAAAAATTAGGCAAGTGCTCTGTTTTGAAAATATGTAAGATGTGAACTTGCAGGGAGGAAAAAAACCCTCCAAATGCACTATCCTATCAACCACATTTTTTTTAACTTAATAACTTAAGTGAACTGTTAGTGAAATTACAACCTGCTTGTGACACAATAAATTTACAACAAAATTCATTCCATAAATTATTCAATTCCGTGACTGCAGTCAAGGAGAGAAATATCACCAGGAGCAGGTGATTAGCATGTGAAAAGAAAACCCATCTCCCCACCAAAACAATCACTGTCAAAGCCTCCTATTGGAGTTTTGTAAAAATTACCATTAAGAACACACATTTAAATCTTCGTAGTTACTTTAAAAGGACTAAGTATTTGATTTACATTATATTCATTTGTTCTTTCTTCAACTGTCTCTTTCTCCCACAAACCATAACCGCCTCAGTAAATGCTTGCTCAATCAAGTGTGCATTAAAACAAAAGAATTTAACTTCAATAAAAGTGATGAATCAGAGCCAGAAGTTAACTTTTCCTTCCTCTGTATATCTGGCTACCAGGTAGGCAGAGCAGAAATTTATATTTGATATCCCACAGGGGAATATTATAGGTTTCTATTGTGTCGTTGGTCATAGTTGTAGATTTTTGCATAAATCATTTGAGGCAAGAGTTGCAGGGCAAAGGATTTTCCAACGAAACTACATTTGTGAACATTTTCTATGGGCAATAGATCTATGTAAATGGGACTGTCAACTTTCCACTGACTCAATGCATAAAAGATGGTGCTTACGGACTAAAGAAAGAGTTTCAGGATCAAGATGGGTTTTCTGAAATCTAGGATGCAAATATCTAGCTGTTGGTATTTCTAGCAAGCTACTGGCACATTACTTAACTCTACATGGTAGCTGTTCTTCAATAAACCAAAAAGAGTAGATGCAATCACCTTTTCTCTTAAACAGATCAAGAATGTGGCTATCCTCCCATATTAATACATACATTGCTTTCATTTCAGCACATGCTTTGGAATTTGGCTTTCCTTAGGGGTTGCTCTTTTTCTCATAAGTAGTGTATGGCAGGCAGATTATAGCCATCCAAAGATATCTGTGTCCTAGTTCCCAGAAACTTTGAATATGTTACATTACCCGGCAAAAGGGAATTAAGGTTACAGATGGAATTAAGGCTAATAATCAGCTGAGCTTAAAAGAGGGAGATTATATTGGGTAGCCCCCAATGTAATCACTGGGGTCTTCAAATATGCAAGAAGAAGGCCAAAGAGTGAGTACCAAAGTGATATAAGAAGGACTTAACTGGACATTAATGGCTTTGCAGATGGAGGAAGGGGTCTTGAACCAAGGAATATGGGCAGATTCTAAAAAATGAACCATTCAAGAAAACAAATTCTCTCCTTGAGTGGGTGTGGGTGAGAAGGGTAGCTCTCACATGACAGCCTTAGGACCTGCTTCAGGGAAGAAGGGAAAGGTCACAAGTTCCTTCCTTCACTGCTATTTCCCAAATTATTTCAGCTTAAAATATGGTGCCATATTTGAGGGTAGTGTGTCAATTGTCCAGCATGGAAGAAAACAGACACAGAATCACAAAATGGAAGAACTGAAAGAAACCTTATGCAATCTAGGTTAACCCTTCTTATTTTATCAGAAAAGCAATCAAGATTCAAAAGGTGGAATTCTCTCCAAAGACCACATAGTCTGGAGTAAAAGTAGCTTAGAATACTGACCCAGGTCTCTTTGATAATGCACAATGCTGCCTATATGGGTCGTTCAAATTCACTCTTTGTTAATCCAACAAATACTTATTGAGCATCTGCCTGTGTGATGGGCACTTGCCTTAGGCACTAATTATGAAGTGAGGAACAAGAGGAACATAATTACTATGTAGTTATTCATATAACAGAGTTAACTATGGTAATTATGTACTATGTAGTTAATAATCCAATGGGAGAAAACAGACAACATCAATAAATAAGCAAACAGTGTTCTACTGAAAACTTAACAGGTTAATGTGATACAAAGGACTAGAGGTCATCTCAGATAGCTGATCAGCAAAGAACTCTTAAAATATCTGAGTGACAACAAAGAGCCAAGCAGGATGGGGAAAGAATGTTTCAGGCAGAGGGAACATCCAGTGTCAAGGTTGTGGAGCAGAAACTTAATTTTGGAGGAACATCCTAAAAGCTAATGAGACAAGAATCTGATAATGAGGGTAACAGGATAGATGGGAGTTAGAAATGTAAGCAAGGACCAGGTCAAGCTCTGAAACTACTTTGTGTTATATGTAGCTATATTATCTTATTTATATTTCTGTTGACTTCCATGTTGGAATGTGAAATGTTCACAGAGACAGATGAATTTAATACACAAAGCACCTAACATTATCAAGTAAACATGAACTGAGATCTGTTCCCCTGCTTCACATAGAAGGATTGGATTCAAAGAAATCAAATCAACAAATATGAATGGATTATTGGCACTCATCAGTGACACTGTGGAAGATTTTATAAAGTGAAGGCTTACAAGGGCACTTCAAGATAGAGATGGCATATTTCAACTACAGTCAATCAGATATTTCCTAGCATGGGAGAAGCCAATTAGTATTTCCTGAGCACACTCTATGTGCCAGGCACTCTAATAGGTGCTTTACCTACAGTATCACTATTAATGCCCCACTAAACAACTGAATGTCAAAAGCATTCGGATGTTAAGGAACTGGCTCAAGACTGCACTCTTAGCAGAAGAATGGCAACTATACAGTAGCCTGTCTGCCTCCAAAGGCCACACTTTCCTTCATTTTGCCATGTGCCACTCAGAGTGATCAAAAAATACCCTGCATGAATCACATCACTTCTAAACAATTCATTCTCTTCCTGTATGAAATGACATATGGGACTAGATGATCTCAAAAATTCTTACCTCTAACATTCTGTGATTCTGTGATTCTATTATATTGGCAGAAACAGTCCACCCCCATTCTTGCAACCCTCTGCACCTGGAAATTTCCTCCTTCATAAGTTGTATAGCAGTTGCTACCCATCAATAAGAAATGCTTCCTTCTACCAAGAAATCACATTCTTGCCTACCCAGGGAAATGTTTCAGGAGATAACTTAGAGAACAGGTGACAAAAGCAGTAGATATAATCTGATTAATATTAAATAGGTCAAGAGATGACAACAATGACACCATGCATTTATTAGGAAGGACCCATTCTCCAAAAATCACAAAGCACTTTGTGATCTCTTAGATCAAATACTGGTAGCCACCAGCGACAATGAAAGGCACAATTCTTATTTTTCCTGTATTACAGACCCAAAGCACTCAGATTCTAAGAGGTTAGCCCAGTAGAGGCATGTGTTGTGGAGTATCTCTAATGAGACATTAAAAGACAACCACTGGAACAAAACATGACAGAAAAGAAAATAACAACCTACATAACAGAGGAATCCATTTTGTTCAACCATTATCATGGTGTATAAATAATGTAAAATTTTTTAATGTACTGCACTTGTATATTCCTGTAGTAACCAGAAGGAAATGCCACCATTTAAGATATACTATTTTTACAGAGTAATATTTGAAGTTTTGTGACATTAACTTACCACAAGATCAGAGTTTACTGACCTAAAAGGAAGTGCATAATCTGGGAGATAAAAGTAACATACAGATTCATGCAGAAAACCTCATAGTAGGAAATGTAGTCAGCATAAAGATATATATAATCAAGCTTCCATGAAACAAAGGTGAGCTACTGTGTCTACTCTGTGGTAGTAGAATAGGAATACACATAGGACTCCTGAGCAGGAAATTGTTTACTTGCACACCAATTTTCCAGGACACATCTTGGTACCACCTTACATAAAGTAAAGTGGAAAAGCTGTGTGACAAGATTGAAATGATGAAATCCTGAGATTTGTGCTATGAGGTAAAATTGGAAGTAATGATCACTGGAGAAAGATGGTTCAAAATAGATATAAATGAGGTTATTAGGATGCCCAAGAGGATAGCCAAGGGAGAGCTGTTACCAAGAAGGATCATTAAAGGTGATTTGTGGGAACAGCCAAGTTTGAAATAGCATGACTGTCAAATTCAATGGGCCCAAACAGTTCAACGAAGCCCAGATTTTATTAGTTTGTCAATCAACTTAGTTTTAGGAAATATTTTAAAACACTACCTTATGTATCACCTACTAAAATTTTTAAATTAATATTTTTAAATTAATTAAAAGCAGTGGTCCCCATGTACTTTAGAAACCACATCATTCTTTGACTACTATCTATTGCAACTTTTTAGTAACCATTTGATCAAACTTTGAAATACCAAGAAAAGGTTTATTCCAGTCTCACCGCCTAGACACATCCTCAAATTCTATTATTTAAAGTACATTAAAAGGCGCCTGGCTGGCTCAGTCAGTGGAGCATGTGACTCTTGATGTCAGGGTTGCAAGTTTGAGCCCTACATTTGGTGTAGAGATTAATTAAAAATATTTTAAAAAAATAAAGTACATTAAAAGCTACTATCTATAAATTAACTAAAGAACACATTTTCAAGGACAATGTAAACTCAGAGGAGGTACCATTAATCTCACAAAGTGAATTCTCAATTATTGGAGGATTTTAATATCATTGTTAAGAAACAGTCTAAATACTGTTGAAGGAAGAACAAATTTACACTATCTATTTTCTGGTGGCCATTGTTATCCTTGCAGGCCCAGAAGGGCATCACCTCCATCTTATGCACATGGAACACAAATCCAATATATCAGCTATGGCCCATTCAGGATTCACAGCTTAGATCCAGCTTCACAGTCACTCATATTTGTAATTCATTTTGCTTCCCTAATCTTGAGTCCCCTGGGGCCAGGTATCATTCTCAGACCCAGGTAAAACTCCAGAAGTCTACAGCCTTCACCCCTAAGTAATCCTGAGTTTGTTCAGGTAGTTGGACCATCCTTCTGCTTTTGCACAACCATGTCCCACACTGAGAGCACTACCCTGTCTCCAGAGTGCCTGTTTGAGGTCCAAACATCATGACTGGTTCTCAACAGCACCTCTCCCTGATGCCTAAAACTTCCTTCCATACTGTCAGCACTGAATTTGGTTCTTCATCAAATGAGGCAGCCTGCCTGGAATCAAAACATGAAAAGTGGCCAGGAGCATCTGAGGCAAAGAGATCAGCATGGAAGATGCTCCAACATGGAAAGGACTCAACATGCTCAAGGAACTGCTGGGAGATCACATAGTCCATTTAGCAAGGTAACTTCTAAAATAATAATAATCTCCAACCAGAACCACCTATACTCATGGATCTGATATTAAGATGTCTGAAATCCCCAAGAATCCAGTGTTATTTTATGTTACAAACACACTTTCCAAAGCAAAAACAGACTCATATATTTTTGTATATGTTTTTTAAAGAATTTTCACCATAAGAAATTAAGCAAAATGGGTTTGGGTTTTGTTTTGGGTTTTTTGTTTTGTTTTGTTTTTGTTTGTTTGTTTGTTTTTGGTCAATTAAGAGAAAAAAAACTTTTCTTACTGATATTAGGAAGATTCAAAGAGCCTGGCACTGATTATTTTTTTTAATTTTTTATTGTTATGTTAATCACCATACATTACATCATTAGTTTCTGATGTTGTGTTCCATGATTCATTGTTTGTGTATAACACCCAGTGCTCCAAGCAGAACGTGCCCTCTTTAATACCCATCACCAGGCTAACCCATCCTCCCACCCCCCTCCCCTCTAGAACCCTCAGTTTGTTTTTCAGAGTCCATCGTCTCTTATGGTTCATCTCCCCCTCCAATTTCCCCCCCTTCATTCTTCCCCTCCTGCTATCTTCTTCTTCTTTTTTTTTAACATATATTGTATTATTTGTTTCAGAGGTACAGATCTGTGATTCAACAGTCTTGCACAATTCACAGCATTAATCAGGAAGATCCATGTCCATTTTCTAAGCATTCTAGTTAATTGTAGTTTAAAAGTATATATGTATTGTAGTTATCTGTTGCTGAATTATAATATATCCAAAACTTAATTGTGTAACAACAACAACCAGAGAATGTCCAATATAAGGAACATATAACAAAGAATCATGAAACATTTTAGGAAAATCAACACCACAAAACAGAGGAAGAATTGACACATGAAGAAGTTGAAATCTTCATATATTCCTGTGACATAGTAAAGTTGTGTGGCCACTCTATAAACCTTTTTCACAGTTGCTCAAAATGTTAAACCTAGAGTTACCATACAACCCAGAAATTTCATTCCTAGGTACATACCCCTGAAAATTGAAAAATGTGTCAACACAAAAACTTATAAATGTTCACAGCAATATTATTCATAATAGGCAAGTGTCCAACTGATGAATGGATAAATAAAATGTGGTATATCCATACAATGGAATACTATTCAGCAATAAAAAGGAATGAAGTTTTGATACATACTACAACATGGATGACACTTGAAAACATTAACAGAAGAAATCAGTCTTTAATATTAAATACACACACACACAGACATATGACAGAACACTGCACTCATAAAATAAGAGCAGGAAACTATGAATAAAAACAAATTAGAAAATAAACAAAAATTTGTCACTGAGACAAACAGATCAATGGAACAGAATAGAGAGCCTTGAAATAGATCTACATTAATACAGTCAATTGATCTTTGACAAAACAGGAAAGGCAATATCATGGAGAAAACATAGTCTCTTCAACAAATGGTGCTGAAACAAATGAACATCTACATGCAAAAACATCAACCTAGACACAGACCTTACATCTTTCACAAAAATTAACTCAAAATAGATCACAGACCTAAATGTACAATGCAAAACTATAAAACTCCTAGAAGATGACCTAGGAGAAAATCTAGATAACCTAGGGAATGGCAGTAACTTTTTAGATACAACATGAAAAGCATAATCCATGAAAGAAAAAATGGATAAGCTAAACATTATTAAAATTTAAAACTCATGCTCTGAGAAAGATGTATTAATAAAATGAGAAGATAAGCCACAGACTAGGAAAAAAAAGTTCGCAAAAGACACATCTAGGGGTGCCTGGGTACCTCAGTTGGTTGAGCATCCGACTCTTGATTACGGCTCAAGTCATGAACTCAGGGTCATGAGACTGAGCCCCACATTGGGCTCCGTGCTCAGCAAGGAGTCTGCTCTTCCCTCTCTCTCTCCAACTCTCCCTCTGCCCCTCCCACTCATGTCCTCTCTCAAATAAATAAATAAATCTCAAAAAAGGACACATCTGAAAAAGGACTATTATCCAAAATAAATGAAGAACTTAAAAGTCAAAAACAGGAAAACAATCCAATTAAAAATGAGTGACCTTGATACCTCACCAAAAAAAGATATACACATGGCATTAAGCATATGAAAAGATCTTTGCATCATATTCCATGCCAATGTAAATTAAAACAATAATGAAATACCACTACACACCTGTTGGAATGGCCAAAATCTAGAACACTGACAACAGTAAATGCTGGTGAGGATGTAGAACAAGAACTCTTATTCATTGCTGGTGAGAACACAAATTGGTACAGCCACTTTGGAAGACAATTTGGCAAATTCTTATAAAACTAAACATAATCTTATCATACAACCCAGCAATCTCACTCATTGGTATTTACCCAAAGGAGGTGAAAACATACCCACATAAAAATCATCTGTACACAGATGTTTATAACACCTTTACGCATAATTGTCAAAATTTGGAAGCAACCATGATGTCCTTCAGTAGGTAAATGGATAAATAAATTGTGGTACATCCAGACAATGCAATATTATTTAGCATTAAAAAGAAATGAGCTAAAAAGCTATGATAAGACATCAAAGAAATTGAAATGCATATTACTAACTGAAGGAAGGCAATCTGAAAAGGCTATATACCCTATGATTCTAATTATATGACATTCTGGAAAAGGCAAAACTATGGAGACTGTGAAAAAATCAGTGGTTGTCAGGGTTGGAGGGTAAGGGGAAGAGGAGTACAGGAGGTTTTAGGGCAGTGAAAATACTTTGGATACCATATTACTATACTGTAATATATTCCATATTATATATATATATATTAATATAATTATATATTTATAATTAATATATATAATTTACTATATAAAATTATATGTTATATAATACATATTACTATAATAATATAATGATGGATATATGTCATTATATATTTGTCCAAATCCATAAAATGTATAATACGAAGAGTGAAACTCAAGGTAAACTATGGACTTTGAGTGAGTAGGATGTGTCACTGTAGGTTCATCATTTGTAACATATGTATCTCTCTGGTGGGAGATGTTGATATTGGCAAAGGCTATGCACATGTTGGGGGCAGAGATATATGGGAAATTTCTATACCTTTCCCTCAATTTTACTGTGAGCCAAAAACTGCTCTTACAAAAATAAAGTCTGTTAAAAAAAACCACTGAAATTAAACCCTCATTATGTGATCTAAAGTCAAAATGGATAAAGCTAAAAATTAAAACAGTCAATTGGAAAATATAGCCAGACACAGCATACCACAGCATAAAAACTTCAGAGATTAAGGAAGAAATAAGAAGATTTGAAAGAAAGATCCAGAAACTCTAAATTAGTCTAACAGCAGTGAAAGAAAAACGGAAAAGAGTAGGATGGGTGGAGGAGACAACACAGACACAGACACAGACACAGACAGACACACACACACACACACACACACACAATTCTGGCAAGTTTTCATAATGTCAAAGTTAAGATACAAACCCTAGGGGTGCCTGGGTGGCTCAGTCAGTTTAGCACCTGCCTTCAGCTCAGGTCGTGATCTTGGGGTTCTGGAATCGAGCCCCACATAGGGATCCCTGCTCAGCAGGGAGTTTGCTTCTCCCTCTGCCCCGCCCCCCAACTCATGAGTGCACTCTCTCTCTCTCTCTTCCTCTCTCTCAAATAAATAACATTTTTTAAAAAGATACAAATCCTAAAAAATTCCAGAGAAAGTTCTGCTTCCATATGAGCACTGCCTATACATGGGCTACAGAAGATGCCTTGATTGAAGGACAGCTCTAGCAGTTCCACTCCATTTGTCCTTAGACCAACTATTCTAGAGAAGACTCTCCAAGACTCAACACACCTGGGTACCCAGGGCCATTTGGGTAAGATTAGTACCTTGTGTTCCTTTAAATCTAATCAGCCTCTCCACACAGAGAATATGCAGAGTGCCTATCATATGCCAGATGCTAGGCAACAATGATAGCTCTCCTCTCTATCCTCTCCTTTTCCTAAACCTTCTGGAATATAGTATTCTAAAGACTATATGGAACACACCTCTGGGCTGTTCCCCAGAGATATGAAGAAGCTTGAGTATTTATCCAATGACTTCCAAACCTCATTGGTTACAGGGGTCACTTTGGAAGCAATAGCTCCACAGGATACCCAGTCTGGTCTGCACAAAGGCTAAGAACACCCTCCCACAGCTAGAGAATGTGCTCAAGCAGAGACAGGCAGGAAGCTTGCCCTATGGATAATAACTGCCCACAGGTGACCTCTGGGACAACTGGGGGGATCTGGGTAGATGAGTGCATCACATAAAATCAGCCCAGAGGTCACACTTCTGATATAATGTAGAAACACAGGGAGTATTCGTGCTAAAATTGAGCACAAAGCAGCTCAGAGTCATCACCATATTTAACACTACCTTGGACCAATTAGACTAGAGAGAGAAATTAGAGGCGTAAAACTGAAAAGAGGCAAAGCTATCTCTATTTTGAGATGATATGATTTTGTATCTGTAAACTCAATTAATCTACTAAAATACCACAACAAAATATAATTCAGTGAGGTGACAGGATGTAGAATTAATTAAAAAGAAATCAATACACCTATATAATAAAACAACAGTTAAAAGATACAATGGAGGGAAGAACCTATTCACAGCTAGGAACAAGCTTAATAAGAAATGTACAAAACCAAATGACAGGAGGAAAAGAGAACTACAACCAAGGGATAAAAAGTAGTATGAAAAAGAGATGCTATATTCATGAAAAGTAAGACTTAAAGTCAATTCTCCCTTAGTTAATTTAATGCAATCCACTAAAATACCAACAGGGTTTTGTTTTTTTCCCCTAGAACTAGACAAATAGATCCCTAAATTCATATAGAAAAATAAATTTTAAAAGAGCCAGGAAAACTCTGGAAAAGAGAAATTATGTGAGAATAGACCTACTAGCTATCTAAACACACTAATTAAAAGTGTATAATTGGTGACTGAAGAGACAGGCCAGTGAACAAAATCAGGTGTTCATAAACAGACCAAAATGTATATAAGAGATTATTATATTATAAAGATGACATTTCAAATTACTGAGATGAAGAAGGACATTTTAATAAATGTCAGGATGGCTGAGTAGCAGTCTGGGAAAAGATAAAGTTGGTTCCCTACTTTACACTGTACACAAAAACTCCAAAAGGATTAAAGCTTTAAAGGTAAAAAGTGAAATACTAGAAATACATTAAAAATGGAGTGGGGAAGTCCTGTAGAAGTTAGACCGCAAAATCCAAAGGCAATATAAGATTGGTAAATTTGACTGAATAAAAATCTAAACTTTATACATGCCCGAAAAACCACCAAACAACAACAGAAAACACTATAAGCAAAATTAAAACTCCAGTGACTAATCTGGAAGGGGGAGAATTAAAATTTATATTACAAAAACTGATCTCCCTTTATAATTTATAAAGATTATTTTTATAAAGATTATAACAATTACCTAGAATTCAAGAAGAAATGATGAACAACCCAAAATAAAAATGGACAAAGGACACACACAGTCCTCAGTAAAAACAGACAAGCAAACAGATAACAACAACAAAATACAAATAGCCATTAAGCTTATAAAAAAAAAGTCTCAACCTGCTCATAATAAGGTAATCAAAACTACAATAAGATATCATTTATTACCTATCACATTGACAAAAATTGGTTTTGACAACTCTTAATGCTGGAGTTGAAACAGGCTCAGGGGGTACAATGTTAATGGGAAAGTGAAATGGTATAACCCTCATGGAGAGGAATCCAGCTATCTTTACCAAAAATGCAGATGCATTTACCCTTTGACCCAGCAATCCTACTTCTGGGAATCTATCTTACAGATACATCCGTACACAAAGTCAATCAGAGAAAGACATGTATCATATGACCTCATTGATATGAGGAATTCTTAATCTCAGGAAACAAACTGAGGGTTGCTGGAGTGGTGGGGGGTGGGAGGGATGGGGTGGCTGGGTGATAGACATTGGGGAGGATATGCGCTATGGTGAGTGCTGTGAATTGTGTAAGACTGTTGAATCACAGACCTGTACCTCTGAAACAAATAATACATTATATGTTTAAAAAAGAAGAAGAAGAAGAAGATAGCAGGAGGGGAAAAATGAAGGGGGGGAAATCGGAGGGGGAGACAACATGAGAGACTACGGACTCTGAAAAACAAACTGAGGGTTCTAGAGGGGAGGGGGTGGGGGGGTTAGCCTGGTGATGGGTATTAAAGAGGGCACGTTCTTCATGGAGCACTGGGTGTTATACGCAAACAATGAATCATGGAACACTACATCAAAAACTAACGATGTAATGTATGGTGTATGGTGATGTAATGTATGGTGATTAACATAATAAAAAAAATAACAGATACATCTGTACACATATAAAATGGCATATGTATTTTGCTTAGCATTATCCTCTCTAGCTCCACCCATGTTGTTGCAAACGACAAGATTATATTCTTTTCTATGGCTGAATAATATTCCTGTGTGTGTGTGTGTGTGTGTGTGAGTGTGCACACCATATCTTCTATAATGTACACCTGAAATAATATAACAGTATATATTAAGTATAATGGAATTTTAAATTAAATTAAATTTATAAAATTCATATTCAGAAACCAAAAAAATGGCAAAGACAGAAGATTATTCATTATAGCATTATTTGTAATAGCAAAAAAATGGAAGTGATCCAACTGTCCATTAACAGGGTATTGGTTGAAGAAACTATGGATACATCCACACCATGGGATGAAAGTTTGTTGACTATCTCAACTTACTGATATAGCAAGATCTTGAAAAAAAGCAAGGTGCAAAGCAAATTATGTAGTACGGTACTTTTTCTATCACAAGGAAGGGGAAACAGAAATACACATTTGCCTTTGCTTTCCTCTGAATAAAGATATACAAGAAAGATAACCAGGAACCTAAAAGATATTGTTATCTATAGAAAGGACAAGAGACAGGAGGGAACAGAGATAGAAGCAAGAATTCTGAGTGCAACCTTTTACGATTTTTTTTTGTGAATCAGGTAAACATATTACCAATAAAAAGAAAAGTTTCTGAAATATTCTAAAGAAAAAAAAAACACACATGGACATATGGCCTAAAAGGAAATAAGAATCAAATTGATTTCAAATTTCTGATGGAGCAATATCACTAATGTTCTAAGAGAAAAGGATTTGAACTTAAAATTCTACAGGTCTAATTATTTTTCAAAATAAAGACATTCTCAGGTATATAAGGTTCCAGTTTACCATATACAAACTTTCTCTAACAAGAATTTCTCAAGAATGTATTCAAAAAAAAAGAGAGAGAGAGAGAGAGATGGAGAGACTGGATATATAAAGCAAGGGTGAGCAAAGAAACCAGCAAAACTAACTAAATGCAAATAAATGTTGATTTTAAACAAAAGACTTTAACAACTTGGAACTCAGGATTTGAGAAGTGCCAGAGAAGATGGAAAGAGATGGAAGTAAAAATACATCAAGATTTCACCTCATTTAGGGACAGGATAGAGGGAGTTTACCTGATGGTGGAAAGACATACAATCAGTATATATATTAAAATTACAAATGTAACTAATAAAAGAAAATAAATGGGAGGTATAATTTACAAACCATCAGTGGTGGGGGAAAATAGAATAAAATAATCCAATCAGGGGCACCTGGCTGGCTCAGATGGTTAAGCGTCTGCCTTTGGCTCAGGTCATGATCCCGGGTTCCTGGGATCGAGCCCCGAATCGGGATCCTGGCTCAGCAGGGAGCCTGCTTCGGCCTCTCCCCCTGCTCATGCTCTCTCTCTCTCTGTATCTCTCTGTCTCGAATATAATAAATAAATAAATAATCCAATCAACCAAAAATAGGCAAAAAGGAGGAAAAAAACAAACAAAAAAGGCATAGTATAATAGAAAACATAAATATGGTAAGTTCAAACACGTTGTTAAGTATAATTAGGTGAAGAATCATCTACTAAAAATAGAAATTTTGAAGAGAACACAGGCAGTAACTTCTTTGACATTGGCTGTAGAAACCTGTTTCTATATATGTCTCCTGAGGCAAGGAAAACAAAAGCAAAAATAAACTATGGGACTATATCAAAATAAAAAGCGTCTGCACAGTGAAGGAAACAACCAAAACAAAAAGGCAATTAATGGAATGGGAGAAAATATTGCAAATGACATGTCCAACAAAGGGTTAGTATCCAAAATATATAAAGAACTTATACAACACCCAAAAAACAAATTATCCAATTAAAAATAGCCAGAAGACATGAACATTTCTCCAAAGAAGACACACAGATGGCCAACAAAGACAGGAAAATATGCTCATCATCACTTATCATCAGGGAAATGCAAATCAAAACCACAATGAGATACCACTGCACACCAGTCACAATGGCTAAAATCAACAACACAATAAACAACAAGTGTTAGCAAGGATACAGAGAAGAGGGAGACTCATGCACTGTTGGTAGGAATGCAAACTGGTACAGTCCCCCTGGAAAACAGTATGAAATTTCCTCAAAAAGTTAAAGATAGAACTAACCCATGAACCAGCAATTACACTACAGAGTATTTACCCAAAGAATACAAGAACACTAATTCAAAGGGATACATGCACCCCTATGGTTATAACAGCCTAATTTCCAATAGCCAAGATATAGAAGCAGCCCAAGTGTCCATCGACTGATGAATGTATAAAGAAGATATAGTATATATGTACAATGGAATATTAGCCATAAGAAAGAACAAAATCTTGCCATTTGCAATGACATGGATAGAGCTGGAAAGTATAATGCTGAGCAAAATAAGTCAGTCACAGAAAGACAAAGACCATATGATTACACTCATATGTGGAATTTAAGAAACAAAACAAACAAGCAAAGGGAAAAATCTAAGAGACAGAGAAAGACAAATCAAGGAACAGACTCCTAATTATAGAAAACAAACAGATGGTTACCAAAGGGGAGGAAGATAAGAGGATGGGGTAGATAGGTGATGGAGATTAAGCAGTGCACTTGCCATAATGAGCACTGGGTGATGTATGGAAGTGTTGAATCATTATATTGTACACCTGAACCTAATGTAACACTGTATGTTAGCTAACTGGAATTAAATTACAAATTTAAAAAAAAATAGAAACTTTCATATTACAATAAAAATTCCATATGCTACATTTAAAAAGCAAATCTAAAAAAAAAAGACAACACAGAGAAAAGAGACCACTTTCTGTAAGGTAGGACGTGTGGAGAAGTGAATCCTGGCCCCTGGCAAGGGCTGGGCAATTCTGCCTCAGGCAAAGACATTTGAGAATCACCGTAACAGGCCCCTCCCCCAGAAGATCAGCAAGAACATCCTGCCAAGACAAGTTTACCAATCAATGAGAATGGCAAACCCCAGAGCTACGGGAATACAGCACATAGAATTCATGGCTATTTCCCCATGATGCTTTAGTCTTTCAAAATTAATTTTTTAAATTTTCTTTATTTTTTCTTTTTCTATTTTTTAAGTTGGATTTTTCTTCATTCCTTTTTCAACCAACATCTTATCAATTCCTTCTTTAAAATCTTTTTTAATTTTTCATTTTTACAGTCATATTCGATCTCTTCATTGTATTTAAACTTTTTTTTTTTTCTGTATATATATGTTTTCTTTCTTTAAAATTTTGGGACACAGTTTCTTTTAACAGACCAAAATATACCCTAAATCTAGTGTATACTGGAAAAGTTGTAGTGTATGAGGAAAGTTGGAAAGAATGCAAATACATGGAGGCTAAAGAGCATCCTACTAAAGAATGAATGGGTCAACTAGGAAATTAAAGAAGAATTTAAAAAATTCATGGAAACAAATGAAAACACAGTATTCCAGAACCTTTGGGTTGCAGCAAAGGAGGTCCTAAGAGGAAAGTATATAGCAATATACGCCTTTCTCAAGAAACAAGAAAGGTCTCAAATACACAACCTAACCCTACACCTAAAGGAGCTGGAGAAAGAACAGCAAATAAAGCCCTAAACCCAGCAGGAGAAGAGAAATAATAGAGATCAGAGCAGAAATCAATGAAATAGAAACCAAAAGAACAGTAGAACAGATCAATGAAACTAGAAGCCAGTTCTTTGAAAAAATTAATAAGATTGATAAACCCCTGGCCAGACTTATCAAAAAGAAAAGAGAAATGACCCAAATAAATAAAATCATGAATGAAAGAGGAGAGATCACAACCAACACCAAAGAAATACAAACAATTATAAGAACATATTATGAGCAACTATATGCCAGCAAATTAGATAATCTGGAAGAAATGGATGCATTCCTAGATATGTATAAACTACCAAAACTGAACCAGGAAGAAATAGAAAACCTGAACAGACCCATAACCAGTAAGGAAATAGAAGCAGTCATCAAAAATCTCCCAACAAACAAGAGCCCACGGCCAGATGGCTTCCCAGGGAAATTTTACCAAACATTTAAAGAAAAATTAATACCTATTCTTCTGAAACTGTTCCAAAAAATAGAAATGGAAGGAAAACTTCCAAACTCCTTTTATGAGGCCAGCATTACCTTGATCCCAAAACCAGACAAAGACCACAACCCCATCAAAAAGGAGAACTAGAGACCAATATCCCTGATGAACATGGATGTAAAAATCCTCACCATAATACTAGCCAATAGGCTCCAACAGTACATTAAAAGGATTATTCACCATGACCAAGTGGGATTTATTCCTGGGCTACAAGGTTGGTTCAACATCCACAAATCAATCAATGTGATACAATACAATAAAAGAAAGAACAAGAACCATATGATCCTCTCAATAGATGCAGAAAAAGCATTTGACAAAGTACAGCATCTTTCTTGATCAAAACTCTTCAGAGTATAGAGATAGAGGGGACATACCTCAATATCATAAAAGCCATCTATGAAAAACCCACAGCGAATATGATTCTCAATGGGGAAAAACTGAGAGCCTTCCCCCTAAGGTCAGGAACATGGCAGGGATGTCCACTATCACCACTGCTGTTCAACACAGTAGTAGAAGTCCTCGCCTCAGCAATCAGACAACAAAAAGAAATAAAAGGCATCTGAATTGGCAAATAAGAAGTCAAACTCTTGCTCTTTGCAGATGATATGATACTTTATGTGGAAAACCCAAAAGACTCCAACTCAAAACTTCTAGAACTCATACAAGAATTCAGTAAAGTGGCAGGATATAAACTCAATGCACAGAAATCGGTTGCATTCCTATACACCAACAATGAGACAATAGAAAGAGAAATTAAGGAGTCGATCCCATTTACAATTGCACCCAAAACCATAAAATACGTAGGAACAAATCTAACCAAAGAGGCAAAGGATCTGTACTCAGAAAACTACAGAATACTCATGAAAGAAATTGAGGAAGACACAAAGAAATGGAAAAACGTTCCATGCTCATGGACTGGAAGAACAAATATTGTGAAAATGTCTATGCTACCTAGAGCAATCTATACATTTAATACAATCCCTATCAAAATACGATCAACTTTTTTCAAAGAAATGGAACAAATAATCCTAAATTTGTATGGAACCAGAAAAGACCCCGAATGAGGAATGTTGAAAAAGAAAAGCAAAGCTGGTGGCATCACAATTCCAGACTTCAAGCTCTATTACAAAGCTGTCATCATCAAGAAAGTATGGTACTGGCACAAAAACAGGCACATAGATCAATGGAACAGAACGGAGAGCCCAGAAATGGACCCTCAACTCTATGGTCAACTAATCTTCAACAAAGCAGGAAAGAATATCCAATGGAAAAAAAGACCGTCTCTTCAACAAATGGTGTTGGGAAAATTGGACAGCCACATGCAGAAGAATGAAACTGGACCATTGCCTCACATCACACACAAAAATAGACTCAAAATGGATGAAAGACCTCAATGTGAGACAGGAATCCATCAAAATCCTTGAGGAGAACACAGGCAGCAACCTCTTCGACCTCAGCCGCAGCAATTTCCTCCTAGACACATCGCCAAAGGCAAGGGAAGCAAGGGCAAAAATGAACTATTGGGACTTCCTCAAGATAAAAAGCTTTTGCACAGCAAAGGAAACAGTCAACAAAACCAAAAGACAACTGACAGAATGGGAGAAGATATTTGCAAATGACATATCAGATAAAGGGCTAGTAACCAAAATCTATAAAGAACTTACCAAACTCAACACCCAAAGAACAAATAATCCAATCAAGAAATGGGCAGAAGACATGAACAGACATTTCTGCAAAAAAGACATCCAAATGGCCAACAGACACATGAAAAAGTGCTCAACATCACTCAGCATCACAGAAATACAAATCAACACCTCAATGAGATACCACCTCACACCAGTCAGAAATGGCTAAAATTAACAAGTCAGGAAACGACAGATGGTGGCGAGGATGCGGAGAAAGGGGAATCCTCCCACACTTTTGGTGGGAACACAAGCTGGTGCAATTACTCTGGAAAACAGTATGGAGGTTCTTCAAAAATTTGAAAATAGAGCTACCCTATGACCCAGCAATTGCACTACTGGGTATTTACCCCAAAGATACAAATGTAGTGATCCGAAGGGGCACGTGCACCCCAATGTTTATAGCAGCAATGTCCACAATAGCCAAACTATGTTAAGAGCCTAGATGTCCATCAACAGATGAATGGATAAAGAAGATGTGATATATATATATAATGCAATATTATGCAGCCATCAAAAAAACAAAACCTTGCCATTTGCAACGACATGGATGGAACTAGAGGGTATTATGCTAAGTGAAATAAGTCAATCAGAGAAAGACAAGTATCATATGATACGTGGAATTTGAGAAACAAGGCAGAGGATCATAGGGGAGGGGAGGGAAAAATGAAACAAGAGGAAACCAGAGAGGGAGACAAACCATAAGAGACTCTTAATCTCAGGAAACAAACTGAGGGTTGCTGGAGTGGAGGGGGGGAGGGATGGGGGGCTGGGTGATGGACATTGGGGAGGGTATGTACTATGCTGAGCGCTGTGAATTGTGTAAGACTGATGAATCACAGACCTGTATCCCTGAAACAAATAATACATTATATGTTAATAAAAAAAAGAAATAATTTCCTTATGAAAAGACATTCTCAAAAAAAAAAAAAAAAGACAACACAGAAATAGTAAAGATAAGAGTATAAGAAAAGACATACTAAGTAATTCTTAGTATCAGACCAAAAAAAAGAATTTTAGCCAAATGCACTAAAAAAAAAAAAAACAAAAAGAGGTATTTGCCAAGAAAATAGAACATATGAACTTTTGGTTATGTCTAACAACACAGCTATCCAGAACCAGCAGAAAAAATAGATAAACAAAAATTAAGAATACAGAATATTTGAATAATCTAACAAGTTTGATCTAATAGATATAAAATAGAACATTGAATACATTAAAGAACATTCTTCTCAAAAAGTCAGGGACACTCACAAAAGAAAATTGATCACGTTAGGTAATGAAGAAAAAAAAATCTCATCAACTCCTGTAAAGCAGAAATCACATGGATTGGATCTAATGAAATAAAATTAGATTCATCATCCAAACAAGAGCCAAAAAAAATATCTATGGACTTAGAAACTGTAAAATCCCCTTGTTTAAGAGAAAAATCAAGATAGAACCTATAAACTATTTAAAAATGAATGACGAGCGGCACCTGGGTGGCTCAGCTGGTTAAGCGTCTGCCTTCGGCTCAGATCATGATCCCAGGGTCCTGGGATTGAGCTCTGCGTTGGGCTCCCTGCTCAGCATGGGGCCTGCTTCTCCCCCTCCCTCTGCAGCTCCCCTTGTTTATGCCCTCTCGCTCTCTCTCTCACTCTATCTCTCAAATAAATAAATAAATAAATAAATAAAATCTTTTTAAAAAATGAATGACAAGACCACTATAAAACCTGTAGGATTCAAGTAAGACAGTATTCAGAAAAACTGAAATGCACTCATCAGCCTTGCTCTATTTCTTGTTATCTTCCCCAAAGAAACACTTCCACTGTGCACAGAGATATGCACAAAGGTTTTTATTGCACCATAGTTTGTCATAGTTAACATTCCCCTACTGAGGGACACTTAGTTCTTTCCAGATCTTTCCAGCTCCATGGTATGGAATATTATGCAACAGTTCAACAGAATAAATAGAGTTGTAAGTACAGAAACAGAAAATTTTTCAAGATGCAATATTAAGTAAAATTTTTTATATGCAGACAAAAATTATAATGGTAATGTACCTTTTATGTTAGAATAATCTCACAAAAATTAAAACTAATATATTTCTACAGATACATACCTATTTTACAGAGAAAAATGTCAGGAAATATAGCTGCTGGCCAGTGTGTTACTATTAGGGAGAGGGGTAGATAAGAGGAATGATCAACGGAACACTCAATTAACTGTTTACTTTTTTTTTACAACAAGAGAGTATTTATATAAAAATTTGTATAGTAGAGAAAGAAAGGTTATCTATGTAAATTATCCTAAAATGATCACATAAGATTCTTCTCATCGACAAATTTTGCAGGCACCATTTATTTAGCTTACGTAATTTTTGTTCAGGCAAGTTTTGTCTAGGCAAATTTTTATTGATAAATATAGTTGTTGTTTTTTAACCATACAGAATCTGGGGGAAAGTAAGGCATTAGATGATTTTCACTGATGTGTTTAGTTAGTGATATCATATCAGATTTCTAAATTACCAGGCTAGAAAAACAGCTAAGATGGAAGGGGCAGAAGCCTTAAATAAAGTCCAATTTTACAAACTCTATTTATTAAGAATCATGAGGATATCATCTGCAGAATAAATCTTCAAACCCTTAAGTTCATCAATGTCAACATATTTTAAAGTCTGAATCCCAGGCTCACCTTAAATACAAGGGTTTCTTTTAAGACAAAATTCATCATTATCATTAACAGTGCAAGATAGGAACCAAAATGTAAACTACAAACATAAGAACAAAGGAAAATGTTACATAATAAAGTAAAAAGTATGTACCCCATTTCTCTAACTGTACAAGAAAATATTATAATAACTCTCAGATACACTGGTTGTTAAATAGGGCAGTGGAAGGGTGAGTAAGAACGATACTCTAATTTAAACAAAATTAATAAAGAAATGTTCTGCATGGGTTTTTTTCCCTGTTTCTACTTCTAATCATTTATCATGCAAATGAAAGCAGTAATGGAAAATGTAAAGAAAACAAATTCTGCAATATACTGAAACCCATATCCAGCAAGAGATAAGATTGAATATCAGAAGGAAGGGGTCTGAAAATTAGCTGTCTGTACAATAACTGGGAGGGAAAACTGTTTTATTTAGCCTGGAGGGATTTTTTTGTAGCAAACTGACTAAATTAAAATCCAGTCTATTAAATCCAGTATCATATTAGAAAATGCCTTTTCCTTGCACTTTTAGATAAATTTTCATTGATCTCATTTTACGCATGATTACATTTTTAATGAGTTGTGCAATATTTCCAGGCTAATTTTAAATCCCCTCTCTCCTCTTCTCCCCCCACCCCCACTTACTGCTTCCTGGATTAACATTTCTGATAAATTGTTGGACCAGAAAGAAGGAGCATTACCAAGATGAAATAAATTACTTCCATTTTTTTGCAGCTCTAAAGCGATAATAGGAGAATACAAATGCCCACTGTCTAATTATGCCACATCTTCCAATTAATTTTACAAAAACAATTATTTTATTTTTATGTAATAGGCATGTTACCTTGTATTCATCATAAATGACCCTGAACAGTGTATGGTCCATTAGAATAAAAAAAAAAAAAAATCACCCTAACACTGATCAAGTAAACTCATGACCATCTGAAAAGAAGCAACTTCATAAACTAAATAATATGGAGACAATTAGAAAATCTAAACACTAAGAAGTGGGTTTTTTTTTAAAGATTGACATTATTTAAAATTAACTTTCAAGCAGAATACAAAATAATACCATGCATAAATGCTTTAAGAAGCCAGTTCCTCTGTGAGACAAGAGACCAGAAGAGTACCTTGAGTATAATCTTCCACTTTAGGAAAGTAAGCTCATTTTTCTCTATCAGCATCTTCAGCCCAAATGCAGGAAGAAAGATGATTTCATAGAAGCTGCTGGAATTCCAGCCTCTACTTGAGAAAGGAAGTCAGAAAAACCATCAAAATTGGGGCCCATGACAAAGACCTTTGTAAGAGTGTTCTTAAACATCTGTGCTTCCTCCCATGTTAGCTATTATATAACTCCTTGATTTCTTGTGATGATTAGGAGGAAACTCTGTAAATAGATTAAAATTTCTAATTCAGAGAAGGCAAGAAACAAAATAAAATTCAGTTCTAAGGTACTTACAAGAAATACACATTAAAAAATAAGAGCCTTGAAAGACTGAAAATAAAAATGTAGGAACAGATTTGTTACGCATGTACTAACTAGAAGAGAACTGGTGGTGTAGTAATTTTAGTGATTTTTATTAACTTTAGCATCAAAGTAGAAAATAAAGCAAAAAGACTTAAATGGAAAAATCATCAGATTTATGTATAAAAATATAGGATTTATATATTTTATATATATGAAAAGAATATGTATATGTTTATATACAGGAATATAAATATATATTAAATATAAGTATTTACATGAAATATTTAGATACAGAAAAATATTTATATATATTTTATATATGTATGTAACTTCATATACATATACACACACACAGTGCATGTATGCACACATGCACACACACACATTATATTAATTGTGCTAATTAATTGTATGCTCCTAACATAATATGCCTTCAAAACATAAAAAAACTGACAGAATCATAAAGGGAAAATGATAAAGATTAAACATGCTAAATGGAGACATGGAAGATATTTTTAAAAGACACAATTGGGGGCACCTGGGTTGGCTCAGCTGGCTCTTGATTTCAGCTCAGGGCATGATCTCAGCATCCTGAGACTGAGCCCCACATCAGGCTCGGCACTCAGTGCGGAGTCTGCTTGAGATCCTCTCTCTCCCTCTCCCTCTGCCCCTCCCCCCACATGCATACTCTTTCTCTATCTCTAAAATAATAAATCTTTTCTAAAAATAAATAAATAATAAATAAAAAGACACAAATGAACATCTAAAGATGAAAACTACAATGTGTGAGGTGAAAAATATACTGTATGGAATTAACAGGAGACTAGACAAAGCAGAAAAAAAGATTAGTAAACTACAAGACAGAAATAGGAGCTATCCAAAATGAAACACAGATAGAAATAAAGACAGGAAAAAAGAATTAACAAAGCATCAGTGAACCATGGGGCAAACTCATATGGCCAAATATAATGTATTCTGAAAGAATGGGAGGGCAATATATATTTGAAGAAATAATGGCTGAAAACTGTCCAAGTTTGTTGAAAACCATAAGCTGGTTTTGTGGGTGGCAGCAAGCAGAGAGAGAGCACCATGAAGGCTCAGGCATACTGCAAGAATATAAGATGATGGAGTACTTCCTACTCACTCCCAAATGCTACTCACTCCACTTTACCACATGCCAATCTTTATACCTAATCATGTCATTGCCAAGTCCTGCTTCTGGTACTTTCTGTCTCAGCTGAAGAAGTTTTCAGAAAAAATGGTCTACTCTGGGCAGGTATTTAAGAAATCTCCGCTGCAGGTAAAGAACTTTGGCAGCTAACTGTGCTACAACTCCTACAGTGGCATCCATATGTACTTGGTATACAGGGACCTGACCACTGTGGGCACTGTCACCCAGGGCTATCATGACATGGGGGCCCAGTACAGCACCCAGGCCCATCCAATCCAGATCACAAACATGGAAAAGATCATGGCCAGTCAGTGGTCAAGCAGTTCCACAACTCCAAGATCAAGTTCATGCTGCCCCCATGGATCTTGAACTGACAGCACAGACTAAGTTTCACCGCCAAAAGCCCCAGCACCTTCTTTTAGATGCAAGGCCCTCCCTCATCCCCACATCTGCCCAAACAAACTCATAGGGACAAAAAATCCAAGAACCTCCATGAACCCCAAGCACAAAAAACATGAAGAAAACTAAGGCACATCATAATCAAAAAGCCTAAAGTCAGTGATAAAGAAAAAATATGAAAAACAACCACAGGGGGAAAATAGAGACATGTTATGTGCAGAGGAATAAAGATAAATAGAACAGCAGATTTCTAATTAAAGACAACATAAGCTACAAAATAGCGTACCAAGATCTTTAAAATACTAACTGGGAGACCAGAAAAAGGGAAAATAGATTTAAAAAATGAAGGTGAAATAAAGACCTTCTTCGGACATACAAAAACTGAAAGAATCAATCACTAGTAGACCTGAAATACAAGAAATAAAGTAAGTGCCCCAAACAGAATGAAAATGATACCAGATGGAAACCTCGATGTACACAAAGGGAGAGCATTGGAAAGAGAAATTACAAATATAAAGACTTGCTTTTTAATTTCAACTGTTTGAAACAAAAATAAGAGCAATGCACTGTAGGGATTTGAACATACATAAAAATGAAATATGTTGACAACAACTTAAAGGCCAGAAGAAAAAGAAGAAATGAAAGTATATACTATTGTAAGGTTCTTATACTGTAAGTGTACAGTATCACCTGAAGGTTGACTGTGATGTGTTAAAACTGTATAATATACCCCCTAAAGCAACTAATAAAGTAACAGTTTTATAAGACAACAAAGAAGACAAATAGAATCATAAAAATAATAAACTAAAAGAAAGCAGAAAAAGAGGATAAAGGAGACACAAAACAGAAGGAACATATAGAAAATAAGATGGCAGATTCCAATAAAATCATATCAGCAACCACATTAAATGTAAATGGTCTAAAAACCCCAATTAAAAGCTAGAGATTAGGAGAAAAAAGAAGCAACACCAAACTCTATGCTGCTACAACTTTTTCTTAAAGTAAAAAGGATGAAAATGATATTCTGTGTAAAAACTGAGAAAAAAGTAGAAGTAGCTAGGTTAATATGAGACAAAGTAGATTTCAGAACAAAGATTGTCAGGGATAAAAGAAAAGTCACATCAGGGCACCTGGGTGGCTCAGTCCATTAAGCGGCCAACTCTTGATTTCAGCTCAGATCATGATCTCAGGGTCGTGAGATTGAGCCCCACATCTGGCTCTGCACTCAGCCTCTCTCTCCACTTCTCCCCCTCCTTCAACTCACTCTCTCTCTCTCTCCCTAAAATAAATAAATAAAATCTTAAAAAAAAAAGTCATATCATGATAAAGGAGTTGCTTCATCAAGAGGACATAAAAATCATAAATATTTATGCACCTAATAATAGAGCTTCAAAATACATGAAGCATAGAAATGCAAAGAGTATTAGACAAATCCATGATTATACTCTAAGATTTCCACCCATCTCAATTGATAGAACAAGTAGAAAATCAGTAAAGACATAGAAGATATGAAAACACTACTAACCAACTTGATTTAATTAGCATTCATATACTACTCCACCCAGAGATAGCAAAATATACATTCATTTCACATGCCTATACTCTACATAAGATAGACTATACTGGGGGCCAAAAAGAAGTCTCAAAAAAGTTAAAAAGTATTCAAGTCACACAAAGTATATCCTCTAATCACACTGAAATTAAATTAGAAATCAGTAGCAGAAAAATCTCTGGAAAAATATCCAAATACTTAGAAACTAAATAATATACCTCCATGGTGTAATCCATGGGTAAAGGAAGAAATGAAACAGATATTACAAAGTATTTTGAATTAGAAATGAAAACACAACATATCAAAATTTATGGCTTTATTTCTACACTGTATTTCTTAGAATAAAAAACTTCTCCTAAGACAATGCAGGTAACTAGGGTTACATTTAGGAAGTTCATCTAGTACTTTAGGTCTTAGATGTAGTACCAATTTCAACCTTGGACGAAAATCTTCACGTTGGCATTAAAATTAGAAGTTGGTGTCATCATGACCCCCCCCAACTCTTGTAGTCATGGTTCAAAAAGGTGGAAGTCAATTTTTTATGGTCATTTCTAGTTCTACCTCTGTGTCCTCTCTGAAAAATAACAGAAAAATTGCAATAAAATTACTGTATTTAAACCAACACCCAAATCTGAACAATTTCTGGATATTTTTGTCATTTTTACCACAAAAACAGGTGTCAGGGAATTCAAGAGTTTTAATAAAAATCCATGCCTGAGACTGAGCAATTTAACTATTTTTAATGAGGGTGAACAGTAAATACATGACCAGAAAGATAAAATATTAACATCAAAGTGAAATATAGAAAGGCTCAGAAAGTACTAATGGCCTAAAGGAATGTAGTAGAAAATTTGACAGACTGTAGAGTCCACAAGAGAACATGACAAGAATCTAACACTCAAAATAGTAAAAGCCAGTCTCGTATTTGTTTAACCTACTAAAAAATTCTCTGCCGTCTGGACAGCTACAGTCTAAGACTTCAGCAATGAAAATGTAATTAAGATATGCTAATATTAGGGGCGCCTGGGTGGCTCAGTCGTTAGGCGTCTGCCTTCGGCTCAGGTCGTGATCCCGGGGTCCTGGGATCGAGCCCCGCATTGGGCTCCCTGCTCAGCGGGAAGCCTGCTTCTCCCTCTCCCACTCCCCCTGCTTGTGTTCCCTCTCTCGCTGTGTCTCTCTCTGTCAAATAAATAAATAAAATCTTTAAAAAAAAAAAAAAAAAAAGATATGCTAATATTAGACAAGAAAATAGTAAGACCTGGGGATGTAAAAATGTCTTCCAAGCCACTCAGGTGAGTAGTATATGAACATGAAAAAGAGATTTCGAGGGGTGGTATGGAGGAACTGCCAAAGTCCCCAAAAATATTTCTGTTGTTAGAGAAGCCATCAATCAGAAAGGTTGAGGGGAGGACCTGTTAATGGAATGATCTCATAGACCTTTGTCCTAGTCTGAATGCCGAGAACAGGAGCATCCATTTCAAGGAAATTCTGTGAGCAGGATTCAGGGAAGTCAACAAGTCTAGTGCAGATGGATTTGACAGCAGTTTTAAAGAGAAATTTCATAATGGACCTAAAAAAGAACTATCATATTTCAGTACAAAAGCACCAACTTTGAAATCGGGAAACCTCTATGTTTTCAAAGCTGGCTCTACTACATTATAAGCTCTGAAAACTTGGGCAAGTTTCTTACTTGCTCAAAGCCTCAGTTTTTTAGACTCAAGAAAACAGAGACAATAGATAATACCTTCCTCACAGGGCTGCTTTAAGGAGTTGTTCATATACATAAAGAACTAAACTCAGTGCTGAGTTTAAGTAAGGCCTAACTCAACAGTACCAATTACTAAAAATAACTAGGACCACATTTCCCAAAGGACCAGAAAATACTGGTTGGAACTGGCAAGTAAACAGAAGATTCAATCAAACGGAAGATTCAGTTCTTATCAAGAGAGCTGAAGATACATGAAAAAATCTGATTTACAAAATTAAGAGTGCTAACTTAAAGTGAATAATGAGGCTATGGCAGGTATTCGCCCAAGATAGCTGCCATCAATTATTTCCCTCCCTTGTATGAACAAGCCACTCTCCCCATCAAGAAATGGAGTCTACTTCCCTTTCCTTGAATTTGGGTTGTAACTCAGGCAGAAGTGACACTATGGCAGGCCGCTGCTGTCCCCCGTCAAGCGAGCTGCAGTGTAAGAATTCTGACTAATCTGAGACCACTGTGCCATAAGGAGGCCCAAGCCAGCCACATGAAAAGAATATGTGGAGAAGCAGCAAAGCATGAGACATTTGAGTGAAGCCTTCTTGGAACTTCCACCCCAGCCAAGATGCCAACTGAATGAAACCAAATGAGTAATCTCAGTTGTTGACATCATATGAGGTAGAAGCCCAGTCGACGCACAAACACATGAGGAAAAATATTTTTTTTTAAAGTTTAGGCAATAGATAACTGAAACAGTGTCTAAAACTGCTATCAACTGTATTTATCTGTAGCCTCTGACTCTCTGAGCTGCTCATCAGATTGTCCTCTCTTAACACATTTTCATCAGAGTGTCTCTATTAGGAGTTTCAGAGAATGTTAGAGATGAGCAATATCCCCCAAAGTAGAAGGGAGAGCTTCATTTTCAGGGTCTCCGTGCGAGGCAACTGCAAATTCACTGAGCAGGGGCCACAAAAAGAGACCTAGACAGTAAAAGCAGCAAGAACACCTCTGGTAGACAGGTGATTCTTTCTTACCTACAGAAAAAAGAACATTTGTATGGGGCACCTGGGTGGCTCAGTCATTAAGCATCTGCCTTGGGCTCAGGTCCTGATCCCAGGGTCCTGGGATCAAGTCCTGCGTTGGGCTCCCTGCTCCACGGGAAGCCTGCTTCTCCCTCTCCCACTCCCCCTGCTGTGCTCCCTCTCTTGCTTTGTCTCTCTCTGTCAAATAAATAAATAAAATGTTTTGTTTGTTTTTTTAAAAGAACATTTGTAAAAAAGCTTTCTCTGGCAAAGACCAGACATGAACAACTTGCAACTTACACCTCACTTTCAGGCAACTTTAATTTATTACCAAAAGCCACTTTGCTGATATTTTTTCTTTGCCTACAAAGAACTGATATTTAAAAACACAACTACAATCAGCCTTTTCAAATTCATAACCTCATTGGGATTTGATTCATGCTTTAAGAACCTGATGGAGTCAGGGTATTTCCCCCTTTTGTGAAGAACAGATTACCTTAACTATTGGTCAATGATGTCATGCCAGAAAATAGTTCTAAAAACACACAAGAATTCAATAGACACAGAATCCTTGAAATACTTGGCCTTCCCCCTTCGTAATTCTATTTATTTCCCTAAAGGACAACCTTTTCCAGGTCCTTCAAAGACTTAGTTATCTTATTATCATCCTCAACTGATTACAGAATTAAAAAAAGTTCTCTACCTCTTCCCACAAGTTTTCTCCCTAACCTATTTCCCACACACTGTGGTAGATGGCATGAAGAATAAATCTGGGCATAAAAGCTTTTTAGGTCTTTAATACTATGAACTCACCTCAATTAATTAGATGGAAATATTTCTCTGATTCGCTGACAGTGACCTTACTCTTAATGGCCTTCAATGAAGTCACCGAAGCTTTCACTCTCCAGAATTCCAAGATAGTTATTTACTCGTTTATTCCTTTTATTCTGCCATTTATCTTCATAAAATAAGTTCTAAATTAAACAAATTTTAAATAGTTTTTAACAGCAAGGGCAAGAAGACTTAACTTTTGATCTCACCATGACCTGTTTTGACAGCCAAAGTAACATTCATTTTTACACACATTTCTAAAGAGAATGAAAAAAGGCTTTTTTAAAAGACAGAAGCAAAAAGAGAAATTTTCATTAATTAAACAAATATTTAATGTAAATCAATTATGTGCCCATCACATCCCAAGGTACAGGAACATAAAAATAGGCCAACCCCCAGGAAGTTCATGGATGAATTGAGATGCAGACACTGAATAACAAACTATACAACACATTGTGGGAAGAGAAAATACAACAGTGTGAGACAAGTGAATGGCTGAGTATGCACAGATGAAGAGGGAGGGTGAGGAGGAAAGATTCTGAGGCAGGTAGCAGAGGCTACACACAATTCACTAGATAGTGGGCAGCAGTCAGAAATCAAAGTATCAACGAGGTTTTTTTCCTTTTGTAGGTTCAGAGGGAAAAATCCCTTTTGTCTCTCTACTAGCTTCAGGTGGTTGCTGGCAATCCCAGCATTCCTTGACTTGCAGCGGCAACTCTAGTTTCTGCCTCTATTATCACATGGCTTTCTGATAAAAACACCAGTCATTGGATTCAGGGCCCATGCTAATTCAATATGACTTCATCTTAAATAATTACACCTGCAAAGACTCTATTTCTCTCACATTCTGGAGTTCCAGGTAGTGTGGGGCACATCATTCAACTCAGTACAGAAGCTGTGCTGAGGAGTTTGGACGCAGTAAGGGCCACGTTCCCAAACTTCAGTTGTTATATACCACTATTCACAATTTTTGTCATACCTGTGAACCACCCACTCTTCTATTTTACTACTTTTTATTTTAAATTTTATTATGTGGGCACCTGGGTGCCTCAGTTGGTTGAGAGAGAATGAGAGAGAGAGAGAGCATGAGAGGGGGGAGGGTCAGAGGGAGAAGCAGACTCCCTGCTGAGCAGGGAGCCTGATGCGGGACTCAATCCCGGGACTCCAGGATCATGACCTGAGCAGAAGGCAGTCGCTCAACCAACTGAGCCACCCAGGTGCCCCTCCATAAAAATTTTTAATGAAAAATCTTAACAATAAAACAAAACAAAACTGATTGGTTTATAAAAACCTGAATATAGGTCCCTCAGTGATGAGAAAGGAACTCTCCGATGACTACTTATAATAAAGGAGATTTAGCTCATCTTCACTGGGTTTAAAAAGATGAAGTTCTACACCAACAGGACAATTCTCCCTTCAAGGCCACAGAAAATCCTGATTTAATATGTACATAATTGTAAAGAGCCAAAGAAACTTAACCCCCCTCACTGATATAGTTGCATACTGAGAATCAGTTCCTCACCAAAATGCTAATAATCACTTCTGCTCAACAATCTTTTGCCCACAGCACCAGAACCTATCCCACTTCAGCTGTGATTTCAAATATACATATTTACTTGGTAATACCAGAGAAATAATGGAAGAACAAGTCTCCATACATTCACCCCTGCCTCACAATTTGAGAAAACTCCTAAGAGGACTTTTTAGCAAGTCTTTCAAATGTCTCTTCAGAACGTTCAAAATACTGGTGGTAAATTCTTGAGATGGGTTCTTTAGGTGGGTTCAAAACCAGGTTCTTCAGATGAGGCTTTCAGTATTGTTGAACGGATGAATGGAGCTGAAAGCCTCAGTGTAATCCCAACTGTTAGAACTTGTTCAGCACTACTGGGTCTAGCCACTGCAGGAAGCTTTCAGCACTCAAGTGTTCTCATTTCGCTCTCCCAACAATTCCAAAGGAGCTACTGCTATTATCTGCACTCGACAGCTGAGGAGAGTTGGGTTCCAAGAGGTGATGCGATTGGCTGAAGTTTACACTGCCCATGAAAAAAGGAGGTGAGATTATGGGGAAAGGAGTTGAAGGTATTAAATAGAAGGTGCAGGATGCTACGTGCAAAGTATACATTGCTGTCACTTTCCGAATGGGGAGATGAACTATGCCAGATATGAATAAATACCATTTCCTGCTCCAGAATGTAGGGATCAAGGCAGAAATCATGAAATTTCTGTAATTAACTTATATAACGGTGATTGCCAAGGCCTGTTTGGAGAGGCAGGGATAACTGAAAAGTCTTTAAAATGGTTTAGATCTGGCCAGTCCTGACCCGAGGGAGCCTTGGGCTAAAATCAAAAAATGGGAAAGAAGCTTCCCAAATGCCAAGTGGTTTTAACCCATTTACATGTCATTTCTCAGTAACTCTTAACACACTCCACCTTCCTATCACTTTGCTTTCAACCTAATGAAAACACAGCTTTAATCCGAGGGAAGAGAATTGATTGCATCTAAATTTATTCTGCAGGCTAAGAGATCCACAGGAAACTACTCATTTCCATTTTTATCACTGCTTTTTTATTTAAACATGTCCTGTCTATTGGTCCATTGTTTTAAGAAACTCCTACAGCTTGCTGGTTTTTAATCAATCTTTTCTTCTTTAATACCTGTCTTTGCTCTTGAACTTCTGAAGCATTCAGCTTTGTGTCTATGAAAACTTTGGGGGTAAGATTTTAATTTCCCTTCTAGGTTTTATTTTCCCTTCTAGGCAGCTAAAGGCATCAAGGAAATTTTCACTTTGTATTGCTTTTTTTTTTTTTAAGATTTTATTTTTATTTATTTGACAGAGACAGACAGAGAGCACAAGTAGGCAGAGTGGCAGGCAGAGGGACAGGGAGAAGCAGGCTCTCTGCTGAGCAGGGAGCCGGACGTGGGGCTCAATCCCAGAACGCCGGGATCATGACCTAAACTGAAGGCAGCCGCTTAACCGACTGAGCCACCCAGGCGCCCCTTCACTTTGTATTTCTATGGGGCTTCTTTCAAGGTGTGCCGACCATGCAGGTGATGGTCTGGGTACAAACTGAAGATCTGTGATTCTTTCTAAACATGACATGAACCAATACCTGAAAGTAGAGTTCTAATGTAAACATAGGTGACAGTTCCCACCTAAGATTCAGGAAGCTTCTTTCTCTTGGCAGTTTCTTTCATGAACGCATAAAATCAACTAATTATTATTCACAAGTAAAATTTAAACATATGAATGCAAGGTCTCTACCTTCAAGGAGTTTACAGATCCTCTCCCCCAGCCCCTGCCAACATGCATATGTGATGAGGGAGCAGAAGGCTAGCTGAGGACAACGCAGAAGCTGGCACCCTACACCACCCCCGTGGTACGTGTGACATTCCTCAGGCACTCTGGGCTGCCCTAAAGGAAAAAGAAAGGTTAACTGATAGAGATCACAGTCTTGCAGGACAGGAGTCTCCCTCAGTTTACTTACAAAAGCCTTAGCAATAGCTTCCGGAAGGAAATGTAAATTAAACTGAATTTCTTCTAAATCTAAAGCCCACTGACAAGTCTGTGTGATAGGAGGAATGTAATATCCCTCCAGGAAACTCCCAACTGTCTTCATGTTAGTGCCTCATTAGAGGGGAAAACAGCCTTGGCTTGGCAATAACCAAGCCTCTAGTATCCTGAGAGTCTTTAGCATATGACAGTCCTTCTGAACACCCCCTTTGTCTTCACCTCCCCAGCTTCCAAGTATATAATCAACCACACCTCACAAACCCAGGGCAGCTCTTTCTGCCCACGTGTCCTGTCCCCGTGCTTTAATAAAATCACCTTTTTGAAGAAGAAGAATGTAGCAGGAGGGGAAGAATGAAGGGGGGGAAATCGGAGGGGGAGAAGAACCATGAGAGACGATGGACTCTGAAAAACAAACTGAGGGTTCTAGAGGGGAGGGGGTTGGGAGGATGGGTTAGCCTGGTGATGGGTATTGAGGAGGGCACGTTCTGCATGGAGCACTGGGTGTTATGCACAAACAATGAATCATGGAACACTATATCTAAAACTAATGATGTAATGTATGGGGATTAACATAACAATAAAAAATTTAAAAAAAATAAAATAAAATAACCTTTTTGCACCAGAGACATCTTAAGAATTCCTTCTTGGCTGTCGGCTCTGGACCTCACTTATATTCTAAAACTTCATCATATGGAAGCTCGAGCGCGCACACGGCATGTGCGAGCACACACACACACACACATATTCACACAGCTCCTCTTACTACAAGTACCTGGGTCACTGCCTGGGCTTTCTCTGGTCATAGTACCACACCTAAAGGGCTTGGGGAATTAATTCTCTGAGGAGCAGCCCTCAAACAATGACAAATTAAATACAGTGAAGAGATACCCCAGCCTCCATGCCTCTCAGGTGGAACAACTCTAGGATGTGCTCTGTACAATTTCTCAAAGGTCCTTAGCAGGACTGCACCCCAACTGCCCTCAAGAGTCACCTACTTATCAATCTACCTTGCACTGGCTTCTTCCCTCCCCTGTCTCACTTTCCTCTTCCTCTCCTAGACCATCTTGGAATCCCTTTCCAAATAAACTACTTATACACAGAGATGGGGACTGTTGGGGAAATAAAACAGGTTCAAAAGAACTGTCACCAGGTTAGAGATGGCATCAAATTACTTAAGTTGCAGAATCTAATTAACCAGACAGAGACACTCTGTTCCCTGACAATGCTAATAACTTTGTGGTTTCTTTATTTTTTATGCAAAAGAGAAGAAATAGGAAGAAATATAGCTTTGACTTCCATGTATAATATAAAGAAAACCATCACAGTCAGGATTCAGTCAAGGAAATAGAGTTCATGCCAGGTGTTTCAATAAAGGATATTTTACACAGGGAACTAGTTCTAAAGGAGCTGGAAAAGCCAAAAGCCCAAAGAGAAGAAGACAATGAGATAAGACAAAGAGTTGCAACAGAAAGAAGTCACTGTCCAGTTCTTCAAAAGGTTCAACAGAGAGTTACCATATGACCCAGTCATTCTACTGTTAGGTAAATCTTGTTTTGCTCAAGAGAACTGAGAACTGCAATCTGAGAATTGAAAATATAGGTTCACACAAAAACGGGTACATAAATGTTCAAAGCAGCATTATTTATATAATAGCCAAAAAATGGAAACCATCCAAATGTTCTTAGTTAATAAACAAAATGTGGTATGTCCATACAATAGACTACTCCGTCATAAAAATCAACTAGTGATATATGCTACAACATGGATGAAACTTGAAGACATTATGCTATGTGAAAGAAGCCAGTCACAAAAGGCCATATGATGTAGAATTCCATTTGTGTGAAGCGTGCAGAATTGGTAGATCCAGAGAGACAAGAGAGTAGATCAGTAGTTGCCAGAGACTGTGATGACAGGAAAATGGGGAGTGACCACTAATGGGTACAGAGTTTCTTCCTGGGGTGATGAAAACGTTCTAGAATTAGACAGTGGTGATGGCTGCACAAGTTTGTGAATATACTAAAACCAAATGAATTGTACACTTTAAAAGAGTTAATTTTATGATATCTGCATTATACTTCAATTAGAATAAAGAAAAAAAGAAAAAAAGGGGGAAAGGAAAGAAGAAAAAAAGAACAAAAGAAAGAAAAGGAGGCACTATCACCACTTGGGTAAGAGGGATAAAAGGAAAAGGTGCTTTGCCAAATCTCAGGAGCCAGGACCCCCACAAAAACTGGGGCCAGTGTGGAGGTGGGAGCTGGAATGAGGGGGAGACACAGCCACTGCTAGTCACTCATCCTGAAGCAAAAGGTGACAGGAAGACATGTTCTGGCTTCTCCTTCCTCCTACCCACCAGTCTTTTCACATTGGACAAACCTACCTGGAAACCAGTTAATAAGAGAACCTGAGAAACAATCTGCAGGTGTTGGCCCCATAATACAGAGAAGTGAAGGGTAAGAGCACAGAATGGGTCTGAAAACAAACAGGGAAATGCCTAGCATAGAACTCCATTGCTTCCAACATGAAACTCTTCCCAGTTGAGATTATTAAATACAACCTAGCCAACAGCATGGGTAGTATTATTTGTGAAAATTTAACACAAATCCTCAATGCACTTTTTTTTTGAGACAAGGAAGAAGAAGGGGACAATTATTTTAGTAGTAGTTACATTAAAATGGGAAAGCAAGTGTTAACCTTAAGCCAAATGGGCATTCTCACTTGACCTGACATTCTGCAAACATTATTGAGTACCCTAGGGACACATAATGAAAGTGACACTATCCTTACCCGCAAGGAGATCATTAAGGAATTCTCAGCCTATACAAGGGAAAAAATATTAACCAGGCCTGATTAATACGAATCAAACATTCAGGAACCATAATAGAATTGAAAGTGCTTATTTAGTAAGTAAATTTTAATAGCACCTCCTTATCAAATACCTCAAAGAGCTGAAAATCAGAAGGGCAACCTTTGGAAGGGTGCCATAGAACCCTCCATTCTAAATGAATTTCAATCTATCTAATTTATCATTACCTTGGGGCATACTGCAGTCTTCCTAAACTATATTCCCACACACCTACTTCCAACATAATTGCTACTCACTTTGGTACACTCCAAGGAATACCTACTTAAACACAGAAAAGATTTTGTAGTTTAAATTTCCCAATAAGAACAATGGTGGGGGGGGGGAGGCAGGAGTCAAATTTAGACTGATTCAAGTTTCCATAAACCCTTTGGAATATTTAAAATCCCCAAAGAGACATGGCTCCAACCAACTCCTGACACTCAGATGGCCAGTTATTCTGACATTCATGAGCTGTTGCAACTTGTTGTTAATTTCATCCCTAGGAATAGTATTGGCAGAGAATCGACTCTTAGATGCATTAATATGAACAGAGGCTAGATTCCTGCTGACTATACAAATGCCTTTAATCTAGAGTATATGTCATACCTTGAAGAAATCCTAAAAGAGAATTATTAAAGATGTCTTTCTTTCAAAAATAAAAAAGGCAAGAGGTTCTTTTTCCTTTATATAAGCAAGTGAATCACAAAAACAAATTTCCTCTTTTTGCTTAAGGCCAAAACAATGTCTAATAAAATAAAGCAAAAGATAAACACATACCTCTGAGGCCATACTTTCCTCATTTTCACTTTACCTCCTGGATAATTCTCAACATTAATACAGCTTTGGAGGATGGGGTGACCAGAATTGGGAAGGGACAATGGTTACAATTTAGCAGAAAAAAGCCTATGGGACTACTAACCTGTTTGCAAGCATATGCAAATGGTTCCAAGGATAAAATATTTCAAGACTCCATACATAACAGAGAACTGAGTCACAATTATAATAAAGTCAGACTTTTCAATAGTTCACTGAAATACACCATTTATTTTGGGCTATAGCCATACATCAAAGCATAGCACAAAGACAAAACTTTTTGTTTCTCTGTATGTATTTATGTAAAGTGGAGCTGGTATCAGGCAGTAAACTCAGCCGATTTTGTTCTTAGATCTTGCCGGCTGTAGACATCTAAAATGAGAGTGCATTTGGCTATGAAAGTTTAAAAACAATTTTCCTTTCCAGAGCTCCAAAGGAAAATTATCAACACTAAATGATATATGTGCATGAATCAGCAAATATATTAACTTTATTACTGTATTTTAAAGAGAGTATGTTATGTGAATGTATTTCACAAAAATCTCAAAACCTAGCAAAGCACTACTAAACAGTTTCCCCAAAAGTGACTTTAAATACTTCCTTTAACTTGCTTAATGAAGAAAATTACCAATTACCAGTTTTTACGTTCTTATTGAAATAATTAACAAGAAATTTAAAACTCCTGAAGTTGTAGTATTCGTTATTTCCTGATTACTTATACTGTGTACAGCCCAGCAGGGAGTGTTTCAAGCTAAAATACTTAATCTCATTCACACCAAAGACTATGTGAAATGCCAAAGCCGAAAGAATGGTCCACTTTTCAAAGGCTGTTTTGTACCTATATAATATGGTAAGGGAATATTCTGGGCAAATGAAGAATCATAAAGGGAAAGCTGAATGTGTTGGCTTAAGTGTTTGTGAAATTATTAAATATCAAAGATACCAGGTACTCAGTGGCGCCTCCATGGCTCAGTCAGTTAAGCATCCGACTCTTGATCTTGGCTCAGGTCTTGATCTCAGGGTTGTGAGTTCAAGCCCCATTCTGGGCTCTGTACTGGCCATTGGGCCTACTTAAAAAGAAAAAAAAGATACTAGGTATTCATTTAAATGCACAACAAACTGCATAATATATTCTGTTAATGTGGTAATAAAAACTGACTATGAAATTCTATACTCAGGTTACTATTGATTCTAAAATAAAGATGTGGACTTTATCTGTGCACTACATCTGGAATTCACAGATGTTACTGTCAGCACTTTTTACCTAGTGCCACACAACTTAGCAATTAGTACGACGTCTTAGGTAATTAATTGTTTGGTATATTGATCTCTTCTTGTTAACTAGATTAAATATTCCACTGGACTCCCAAACGTCCTTGTACATGTAGCAGGTGTTGAAAAATACTTCCTGACTGATAAGCATGTTTATCTAAATTGGAGATTTTTGGGGCCTAATAATATACTGGAGGACTTCCAATTCTCCATTTTGTTGTATAATTTTAAGAGCCAAAAGTTGAGGTATACCTATCAGGGACAACTCACACCCAAATACAATAATTTTCTTTCTCTTTAATTTCTCAGATATTTAAGCACAGCTTGAATTTTTTTCTTTTTTCTTTTCTTTGTTACAAGGAAGTTTATTTCTATCCCTAGTTTGCTAAAGTTTTTTTTTATTATGTTAATCACCATACATTACATCATTAGTTTTTGATGTAGTGTTCCATGATTCATTGTTTGCGTATAACACCCAGTGCTCCATGCAGAATATGCCCTCTTTAATACCCATCACCAGGCTAACCCATCCTCCCAACCCCCTCCCCTCTAGAACCCTCAGTTTGTTTTTCAGAGTCCATCGTTTTTTTTTTGTTTTTTTTTTTTTAAGATTTTATTTATTTATTTGAGAGAGAGAGAGAGCACAAGAGGGGGGAGCGGGAGAGGGAGAAGCAGACTCCCTGCTGAGCAGGGAGCCCGATGCGGGACTCAATCCCGGGACTCCAGGATCATGACCTGAGCCGAAGGCAGTTGCTTAACCAACTGAGCCACCCAGGCACCCCATCGTTTTTTCTTAATCTAGAAAAACAACTTGTGTAAAACAGTGAAACAGTTGAGGCTATTACTAAGAGAAAGGTTTTTCCTTTTCTCTTTTCATTTTTATTATGGTGTATGAAATATATGTCTAGAACATATGCTTAAAAGTAAAAGTATTAATTAAGTGACAGCCAGTAAAAATCCCACTCAGGTAAAGAAACAGAACATGGCCACTCAGAGCCCCTGTGTGCCCCCCACACATCATATCACCTGCTCTTCCCTGCAAGTAACCTCCTTCCTAACTCTTGATTTGCTTCTCCCCTTGTTTTCTTTATAGTTTTACCACTTGTGTATTTCTACCCAAACAAGATATTATTTAGTTTGGTTACTTTGGGTATTTATATAAATAAACACATACTGTATGCATTCTCTCAGTGGTGCACTTCTTTTGCTCACTATGGCATCCATTCTCCAAGTCCATTCAAATGTGGCAGCCAAAACAATCTTATGAAACCATAAGTTAAGCACTGGCGCTGCTCAAAACCCTGAAATGGTGGCTTCATTCATTCAGTAAAAGCAATAATGCCTGTAAGAGTCTCCATGATCTAAGCCAAGCTACCTTCCTGACCTAATCCCACTCCCCTCTAGCCATACTACCTCCTTGCCGAGAATGTCCCTACCTGTGCCTTTGCACTGCCTGTTCCTTCTGCCTGAGTGGTTGCCACCATGACTCATACCTTATCACCTTCAAGTCTTCTCCACAAAGTCACATTCTTAAAGAAGCCTATCTGATCTCCCTATTCACCACTGCTATTTAACATAGTACTAGAAGTCCTGGCTTCAGCAACCAGACAACAAAAAGAAATAAAAGGCATGCAAATCAGCAAGGAAGAAGTCAAACTTTCACTATTCACAGATGACAGGACACTCTATATAGAAAACCCAAAAGACTCCACCAAAAAATTGCTAGAACTGAAACACAAATTCAGCAAAGTCACAGGATACAAAATCAACATACAGAAATCTGTTGCATTTCTATACACCAATAATGATGCAGCGGAAAGAGAAAGCAAGGAATCGTTCCCATTTACAATTGCACCAAAAACCATAAGATACCTAGGAATAAACCTAACCAAAGAGGTAAAAGCTCTGTACTATGAAAACTATAGAACACTGATGAAAGAAATTGAAAATGACACAAAGAAATGGAAAACCATTCCATGCCCATGGATTGGAAGAACAAATATTGTTAAAACGTCTATACTACCCAAAGCAATCTACACATTTAATGCAATCCCTATCAAAATACCACCAGCATTTTTCACAGAGCTAGAACAAACAATCCTAAAATTTGTGTGGAACCACAAAAGACCCCGAATAGCCAAAGCAATCTTGAAAAGCAGAGCTGGGGGCATCACAATTCTGAACTTCAAGCTACATTACGAAGCTGCAGTCATCAAGACAGTATGGTACCAGCACAAAAACAGACCTATACATAGATCAATGGAACAGAACAGAAAACCCAGAAATGGACCCACAATTATATGGTGAACTAATCTTCGACAGAGCAGGAAAGAATATCCAATGGAAAAAAGACGGTCTCTTCAACCATTGGTGTTGGGAAAACTGGACAGCCACATGAAAAAGAATGAAACTGGAGTACTTTCCTAGACCATAAGAGACTCTTAACTATAGAGCACAAACTGAGGGTTGCTAGAGGGGAGGTGGGCAGTGGGGGGGGGGGCCTACATGGGTGATGGGTATTAAGGAGGCCACTTATTGTGATGAGCACTGAGTGTTATATGCAAGTACTGAATCACTAAACTCTACTCCTGAAACCAATATTACACTATCTGTTAACTGGAATTTAAGTAAAAAACAAAAACAGAATAAAATCGCAAACACACTCTACCCCATTCCCACAAATTCCTGATTCCCATTCCCTGCTTTCCTTTTATTTCCCACAATACTCATCATTTGGACATTCCATTTAATATGTCTACTGTTCTCTATATTCTCTCCCCACTAAAATATAAGCTCCATTAGGTGCCCCCTGGCACAAAGTATACACTCAATAAGTATTCGTTGAATAAATGAACATTATGCTTCTGAGATCATGCATATGATGGCACAGAGCTATAATTTGCTTCACATTTCCATTGCATGAATACCACAATTCAGTTACCCAATCTGTTGTTGAAAGACCTTTGGGTCATTTCCACTTCTGTTCTTTTGTTTTTGACTCTTACAAGAAATGCTACTGTGCATATTTTTAAATATGAATCCTGGTACAAGAAATGCAGGAGTTTCTCAAGGATGGACACTTAATTGAGGACTTGTAGTAACACTGAGTATGCAAATTTCAACTCCCCTAGCAGTCAGAGCCCAACTCTCTGCCGAAGTGGTTGTGTCAATCTAGACCCACCAGCATGTAGGGGAACTCACATTCCTCCACATCCACCCCAACACTCATTGTCAGGTTGCTCATATTTGCCAGCTGGGTAAGTGTTTATGCTATCCCACTGTGCTCTTACATTGTATTTCTCTGAATATCAATGAGATGAACCATTTTCCCTACACTTCCTGGTTTTCCTTCTTTCTGAAGGGCCTATTTAAGACTTTTCTCAAGATTTCTATTGGATTGTCTTTTCCTTATTGATTCCCAAATTTTATAAGTCAAAGTCCAGTCAAGAAAACCAAAACTACACAAGGTATTTTATTTTTTTTTTAAAGATTTTATTTATTTATTTAACAGAGAGACACAGCAAGAGAGGGAACACAAGCAGGGGGGAGTGGGAGAGGGAGAAGCAGGCCTCCCGCCGAGCAGGGAGCCCAACCCGGGGCTCAATCCCAGGACCCTGGGATCATGACCCCAGCCAAAGGCAGACGCCTAATGACTGAGCCACCCAGGCGCCCTACACAAGGTATTTTAAATGGAGGGGATTTAATACAGGAAATGGTTACACAGGTGGTGGAAGGCTGAAGAGAAAAAGGGGGAGGAGGGAATCTTGAGGTAACCTACTTTTTTTTTTAAGATTTATTTATCTGAGAGAGAGAGCACACACACATGAGCAGGAGGGGCAGAGGGAGAGGGAGAGAGACTCTCCAGCAGAATCCATGCTGAGTGCAGAGCATGATGCAGGGCTCAGCTCAATCTTATAACCCTGAGATCATGACCTGAGCCAAAACCAAGAGTCAGACTTTTAACCAACTGTGCCACCTGGGCACCCCAAGGTAACCTAGATACTAATAATATCAGGAAGCAACTTGTGCCCCTAGGAAGGAGGAGACAAGAGAGGAGTCTGGAGCTCTGGGGAGATTAGTTAATACTTAGATCCAGTGCATGTTTAAACAACCCACAGTTGAGTGTAGGAAGATTGATGTTAGAAGTAGTTTCAGTCCTCCCACATATAGGACTAGCATTGCAAGTATAGATGGAGGCCCACATCTTGTCTACATTTAAACTGTTAAACTGTGTGCTATTATCACATTTTAACAAATATATATTCATAATGTTCTAGAAGACCAGATGTGAATTTAGGTGAATGTTAGTCCAAATATGACCTGCAAAGCAAGTCTACAAATCATTTGTTATTGCTCCATGCCAAGTAAAATAGAAATTGAAATTAAGTATTTTAAAAATTTCACAGCAGGGGCGCCTGGGTGGCTCAGTCGTTAAGTGTCTGGCTTTGGCTCAGGTCGTGATCCCAGCGTCCTGGGATCACGCCCCACATCGGGCTCCCTGCTCCACGGGGAGCCTGCTTCTCCCTCTCCCACTCCCCCTGCTTGTGTTCCCTCTCTCACTGTGTCTCTCTCTGTCAAATAAATAAATAAAATTTAAAAAAAAAAAAATTTTTCACAGCAATTTGACAATAATGTTATACTATTTGTATACTTTTTAAAATTTTTTCTTGTAATTTGTTTTTATTTTATTTAACAAAAGTATTAGCCTGCAATAAATTTGAAATTTAAAAAAGAAAAGAAAAATGGATTTTCACCACAGTTTGAGAAGCACTAAACTTCTCAACCTCTCAAAATTTCTGGCCAGATGTAGCAGGCAGCACCTGCAGAGAGTCATCTCTAGCCTCAGATCCTTGGCCCATGAGCCCCTTCTTCTTCTCTTTCTTTCTTTCTTTTGAGAGAGTGAGCAAGTGCACTGCATGGGGGTGGTGGGCACAGAGGGACAGGGAGAGAGAGAATCCTAAGCCAGCTCCACCCTCAGTGTGGAGCCCGTTGCAGGGCTGGATTTCATGACCCTGATATCATGACCTGAGCTGAAACCAACTGAGCCACCCAAGCACCCCTGAGACAGACTGCCCTCCCCTCCCTCCCTCCCTCCCTCCCTCCCTCCCTCCCTCCCTTCCTTCCCTTCCTTCCCTTCCTTCCCTTCCTTCCCTTCCTTCCCTTCCTTCGTTCAGATTTTATTTATTTGTATGTGTGTGTGTGTGTGAGAGAGAGAGAGAGAGAGAGAGAGAATGCACAAGCAGGGGGAGCAGCAGGCAGAGGGAGAAGCAGGCTCCCTGCTGCGCAAGGGGCCCCATGCGGGACTAGATCCCAGGACCCTAGGATCACCACCTGAGCCCAAGGCAGACGCTTAACCAACTGAGCCACCCAGGCATTCCGAACCAGCACTTTCTATATGCAGCTCCATCCTGCTCCATTAGAGGCCTCAAGTGTATACAGGTGATCCGCCAAGCCCGCACATCAAAGCTCCATTCACCACCATACACACAATTATATATAAAATTTTATATAAATAGCCACCTTAAAATTTTTTTTAAGATTTATTTATTTGAGAAGGAGAGACAGAGCATGAGTGGCAGGGAGGGGCAGAGGGAGAGAGAGAGAAGCAGGCTTCCTGCTGAGCAGGGAGCCCCACATGGCTCAATCCCAGGACCATAGGATCGTGATCTGAGCTGAAGGCAGACGCTTAACTGACTGAACCACCTAGGTGTCCCTAAATAGCTACATTTTAAGCCAAGATGTGCACACTGGAGGTGTGGCTCACCCTTGGAAGGAGAGACTCAGAGCACTCTGCACATGAAACATCAGGGTTCTGTATTCCCCACCCAGGGGCAAGTAGGGAACAGGCTCTAATTAATCACACCCCTTTGGCCACATAGAGTCCTTGCCCCATAGGCAGAAATGTAGTCCCCAGAGTCTTAGGGTGGGGCTCTCTAAAGCATAAGGCTCCATGTAGAAAGCCTCTCACATAGTCTGAAGGACAGTAATGACAGAACGTGGTGCTGCTACAGCTAGAAACACAATGGCAGGGACAAGAAAAAGGAAAGGAGGGGTGCCTGGGTGGCTCAGTCTGTTAAGCAGCTGCCTTCGACTTGGGTCATGATCCCAGGGTCCTGGGATTGAGCCCCTCATCAGGCTTCCTGCTCAGCAGGGAGCCTGCTTCTCCCTCTCCTTCTGCCTGCTGATCCCGCTGCTTGTGCTGTCAAATAAAGAAAAAAATATTAAAAAAAAAAAAAAAAAAGCACTACTGGGTATTTACCCCAGAGATACAAATAGGGATCCGAAGGGGTACGGGCACCCCGATGTTTATAGCAGCAATGTCCACAATAGCCAAACTATGGAAAGAGCCAAGATGTCCATCGACAGATGAATGGATAAAGAAAAAGTGGTATATATATACAGTGGAATATTATGCAGCCATCAAAAGGAATGAAATCTTGCCGTTTGCAACGACGTGGATGGAACTGGAGGGTATTATGCTGAGTGAAATAAGTCAATCAGAGAAAGACATGTATCATATGATCTCACTGATATGAGGAATTCTTAATCTCAGGAAACAAACTGAAGGTTGCTGGAGTGGTGGGGGGTGGGAGGGATGGGGTGGCTGGGTGATAGACATTGGGGAGGGTATGTGCTATGGTGAGTGCTGTGAATTGTGTAAGACTGTTGAATCACAGACCTACCTCTGAAACAAATAATACATTATATGTTAAAAAAAAAAAGAAGAAGAAGAAGATAGTAGGAAGGGAGAAATGAAGGGGGGGAATCAGTGGGGTAGACGAACCATGAGAGATGATGGACTCTGAAAAACAAACTGAGGGTTCTAGAGGGGAGGGGGGCAGGGGGATGGGTTAGCCTGGTGATGGGTATTAAAGAGGGCACGTATGGAATGGAGCACTGGGTGTTATATGCAAACAATGAATCATGGAACACTACATCAAAAACTAATGATGTAATGTATGGTGATTAACATAATCAAAAAAAAAAAAGGAAAGGAAATATTGCATCTCTTCCTCCTGAGCTTCCTATCCTGAGCTCTCATTTCCAAAACCGAACCAGAAGCCAGCTGATGAGAAGTCTGGGAAACACAGTTTGTGAAGTCTCAGCTCCAGCCAGAGAGGTATTCTCTTTATTTTCTGGATATTGGTCCTCTGTCACACTTTGTGTTACAAGTATCTTCACATTTACAGATCTTTTTGTTTGTTGTCATTTTGCTCTCTTTGTGTCAGCTTCTGATGAATTCTCATATTTAACGTGGTCAATTTTTGATAAATTCTCAATTTTAACAGACAAATTCATCAGTCTTTTCCCTTATGCTTAGGATTTTTGTGTCCTGTTTGAAAAATCCTTCCCTACTTCAAGGTCATGAAAATAATCTCCTATATTAGTTTCTCAAAGCTTTATTATTTTAAAAACTATAGCTTAAAAAGTCATTCAGTCTTAAATCTGATAGTGATTTTTATGTATAGTGTGAGGTAGGGGTACAATTCCATTTTTTTTTTCATATCTATACCCAGATGTCCCAGCACAATTGACCATAGAATACATCCATCCCTCCTCTGGTCTGAACATGTCATATCTATCATGTATCAACATCATCATATATCTGGATCTCCATCTGGGCTCCCATGTGCTCTTCCATAGCCCTGTTCCTGTAACAACACCAAACTGTTTCAGTTACTATAGTTTCATAAGTCTTGATCTTGATAGGCAATTTCCTGAACTTTGTTCTTTGTCTTTAAGAATATTGTGGTTATTCTTGGTCCCTTGCATGGCCGTATAAGTAGCTTATTAAATTTCACTAAGAGAAATAAATCCTGGGTGGATTCTAAACAGAATTACATTGACTCTAAATCAATTAGAGGAAACGTGACATCTTTACAATATTAAATCTTCTGATCCATAAGCATGGCTTATCTCTCCATTTGGTTATGTCCGCTTTAATATCCTTCAGTAAAATTTTGTAATTTTTTTCCATAAAGCTCTTGCATCTTTGTTAGATTTATTCCTCAGTGCTTCATATAGTGGTGCTATTATAAGCATCTTTTTTATTCATTTTCTAAATGTTTGTTACTGGCATGTAGAAATGCAATTGATTTTTGTATATTGATTTTATATCCAGCTACCTTTCTAAACTCACTTATTAATTCCAATTAATTATCTGTCGATTTCTTGTATTTTCGATATAATCCAAGTTGCCTTCCTTCACCATTTCAGTCCAATTCCAGGTTATTTTCCTTGCTTGGATATTCCCATCTTGTAATTCTTCCCATCATAGCACCTACCACATTATTTTGTAATTGTTTTTCTTTCTGTATTTTTCATGGACTGTACATTCCTTGACAAGAGGAACTATGTCTGCTCTTTCACTTTTGAATCACCAGTTCTTAGCACAATACTTGGCACTATTACTCCCTTGATAAATATTTGTTGAACAAATAGAGTCCATTGCTTGAAATCCTTCACTGGTTTTCCATTGCTTTCTTACAAAACCCTGTAGGATTTGGCCACTTCTGAAAGTTTAGTTCACAGGAAACCACCATGATTATAAAATTTGTCCTGGCCACTGACCAATGTCTTCCTGGTCATGTATCTCAAGAGAAAAGAGGATTGTGATTTTACCAAGGCTATCCTGTGGCAGGTGGGCATATGTACCACATCCAAATGTGAAATAATCAAAAGCTGCTCAGAATTGAAAGCAGGCTCTGGCACTGCCACTTGTCTCTGAAGTGAAATAATGACTAATCAATGGACCTAGCAAATCTCTCACATCCACATGTACACCACACTGTTTAAATGTAGCTTAACAAACATCATCTTATTTATGAAAGGGAAAGAAAGTTCTATTTGTCAGTTTAAAGAATATTTCATTTGCTGTGCTAATTGAGATATTGCAATCTGAGCCTGCCTATGTCCATCCTAGAGCAGGAGCATTTGATATCTCTACAGCTGCTTAAGAGCACTTTCTACTGAAAAGGGTGTTTTGATAGATGCTTCCTAAGAGGTTGACCTTTTATACCCCAATAATATAAAAAGACAAAATTATGTAATTCTCAAAACCAAAAGAAATCTCAATAACTTATTCAAATTCCAACCTATGAGTAGAACTTCATCTAAAGTCAGTTGTTCAGCAATTGTCAAGGGACAGGATGTCAAATTTTCCATTGCTGGCTCAGTGTTTCAACAGTTCCTACTATTAGAGAAGTTACTATTCTCCACCTTGTCTCTGACCTATTAAACCTTCCAGGTTCTACCTGGCATTGGACAAGCCAGTAAAAGATAATTTAGGCCACATGAACATTTGTCTGTGCTAGAAACACCCAGGTGACCCAGGAGCAGCTGCCCAGACTTGTTCTTTTTGCTACCCATTTCCATATCCTGATCCCATGCTTTAGAATTTGATATATAACTGACTTCTTCATTGATTCCATGACCTACTTGGCCTCTTAGCTTTGGCCAATGGACCAAATACAAACTTTTTTTCTTTTTTCAAGTTTTAATTTAAATTCCGTTAGTTAATATACAGCACTAACATTGGTTTCAGGAGTAGAGTTTAGTGATTCAACACTTGCATATAACACCCAGTGCTCATCAAAACAAGTGCCCTCCTTAATACCCATCACCCATGTAGCCCACCTACCCCCCCGCCCACCTCCTCTTTAGCAACCCTCAGTTTGTTCTCTATAGTTAAGAGTCTCTTATGGTTTGCCTCCCTCTTTCCCCCCACCCCACCATGTTTGTTTCTTAAATTCCACATATGAGTGAAATCATGTGGTATCTGTCTTTCTCTAACTGATTTATTTCACTTAGCATTAGTAATAGTCTCTAGCTCCATCCATGCCATTGCAAATGGCAGGATGACATTTTTTTTTTTTTTTAAGATTTATTTATTTGAAAGAGAGAAAGAGAACACACGAGTGGGAGAAGGGGCGGAAGGAGAGGGAGAGAGACTTTCAAGCAGACTCCCTGCTGAGCCCAGAGCCTGACCTGGGGTTCAATCCCAGGACCCTGAGATCATGACCTGAGCTAAAATCAAGAGTCAGATGCTCAACCAAATGAGGCTCCCAGGTGCCCCAAGATTTCATTCTTTTTGATGGCCAAGTACTACTCCATTGTGTGTATAGCTATATAGATAAATATATACCACATCTCCACATCTTTTTTTTCCATTCATCAGTTGATGTATGTACATTTGGGCTCTTTCCATAATTTGGCTATTGTTGATAATGCTGCTATAAACACTGGGGTGCATGTGCCCCTTCAAATCAATATTTTTGTATCCTTTGGGTATATTTCTAGTAGTGCAATTGCTGGGTTGTAGGGTAGTTCTATTTTTAACTTTTTGAGGAACCTCCATACTGTTTTCCAGAGTGGCTGCATCAGTTTGCATTCTCACCAACAGTGTAAGAGGGTTCCCCTTTCTCCGCATCCTCGCCAACAACTGTTGTTTCCTGGGTTGTTAATTTTAGCCATTCTGACATGTGTGAGGTGGTATCTCATCATGGTTTTAATTTGTATTTTCCTGATGATGGGTGATGTTGAGCATCTGGGTGTTGAGCATGATGAGTGTCTGTTAGCCATCTGGATGTCTTCTTTGGAAAAATATCTATTCATGTCTTCTGCCCATTTCTTAACTGGGTTATTTGTTTTTTGGGTGTTGAGTTGGTAAGTTCTTTCTAGATTTTGGTCACTAACCCTTTATCAGATATGTCATTTGCAAGTATCTTCTCCCATTCCGTAGGTTGCCTTTTAGTTTAGTTGATTATTTCCTTCGCTGTGCAGAAGCTTTTTATCTTGATGAAATCCCAATAGTTCATTTTTGCTTCTGTTTCCCTTGTCTCCAGAGACATGTCTAGTTAGAAGTTGCTATGGTCGATGTCAAAGAGGTTGCTGCTTGTGTTCTCCTCTAGGATTTTGATGGTTTCCTGTCTCACATTTAGGCCTTCATCCACTTTGAATTTATCTTTGTGTATGGTGTAAGAAAGTGGTCCATTTTTCCCAACACCAATGGTTGAAGAGACCATCTTTTTTCCATTGGATATTCTTTCCTGCTCTGTCGAAGATTAGTTCACCATATAATTGTGGGTCCATTTCTGGGTTTTCTGTTCTGTTCCATTGATCTATGTATAGGTCTGTTTTTGTGCTGGTACCATACTGTCTTGATGACTGCAGCTTCGTAATATAGCTTGAAGTTCAGAATTGTGATGCCCCCAGCTCTGCTTTTCAAGATTGCTTTGGCTATTCGGGGTCTTTTGTGGTTCCACACAAATTTTAGGATTGTTTGTTCTAGCTCTGTGAAAAATGCTGGTGGTATTTTGATAGGGATTGCATTAAATGTGTAGATTGCTTTGGGTAGTATAGACGTTTTAACAATATTTGTTCTTCCAATCCATGGGCATGGAATGGTTTTCCATTTCTTTGTGTCATTTTCAATTTCTTTCATCAGTGTTCTATAGTTTTCATAGTACAGAGCTTTTACCTCTTTGGTTAGGTTTATTCCTAGGTATCTTATGGTTTTTGGTGCAATTGTAAATGGGAACGATTCCTTGCTTTCTCTTTCCGCTGCATCATTATTGGTGTATAGAAATGCAACAGATTTCTGTATGTTGATTTTGTATCCTGTGACTTTGCTGAATTTGTGTTTCAGTTCTAGCAATTTTTTGGTGGAGTCTTTTGGGTTTTCTATATAGAGTGTCCTGTCATCTGCGAATAGTGAAAGTTTGACTTCTTCCTTGCTGATTTGCATGCCTTTTATTTCTTTTTGTTGTCTGGTTGCTGAAGCCAAGACTTTTAGTACTATGTTAAGTAACAGTGGTGAGAGTGGACATCCCTGTCTTGTTCCTGATTGTAGAGGAAAAGTTCTCAATTCTTCCCCATTAAGGATGATATTAGCAGGTTTTTCATATATGGCCTTTATTATGCTGGGGTATGTTCCCTCTATCCCTACTTTGTTGAGGGTTTTTATCACAAACGATGTTGTACTTTGTCAAATACCTTTTCTGCATCTATTGAAAGGAACATATGGTCCTTATCCTTTCTTTTATTAATGTGGTGTATCACACTGATTGATTTGCAAATATTGAACCACTCTTCCAGCCCAGGAATAAATCCTACTTGGTCGTGGTGAATGATTCTTTTAATGTACTGTTGAATTCGATTTGCTAGCATTTTGTTGAGAATTTTTGCATCCATGTTTATCAGGGATATTGGCCTGTAGTTTTTTTTTGTTTTTTTGTTTTTTTTAAGATTTTATTTATTTATTTGACAGAGAGAGCGAGAGCGCACAAGCAGGGAGAACAGTAGAGGGAAAGGGAGAAACAGGATCCCCGCCAGGCAGGGAGCCCGATGCAGGGCTCGATCTCAGGACCCTGGGTTCATGACCTGAGCCGAAAGCAGACGCTTAACCATCTGAGCCAACCAGGCACCTTTGTCTCATTTTGTTATCAGGGAAATGCTGACCTCATAGAATGAATATGGAAGTTTTCCTTCCATTTCTATTTTTTGGAATAGTTTGAGAAGTATAGGTATTAACTCTTTTTTAAATGTTTGGTAGAATTCCCCTGTGAAGCCACCCAGCCCTGGACTTTTGTTTGTTGGAAGACTTTTGATTACTGATTAAATTTCTTTGCTGGATATCGGTCTGTTCAAGTTTTCTATTTCCTCCTGTTTCAGTTTTAGTAGTTTATATGTTCTAGGAATTTATCCATTTCTTCCACATTGCCCAATTTGTTGGCATATCATTTTTCATAATATTCTCTTATAATTGCTTGTATTTCTGTGAAGTTGGTTGTTATTTCTCTCTCATTTGTGATTTTATTTATTTGGGTCCTTTCTCTTTTCTTTTTGATGAGTCTGGCTATGGATTTATCTTTTTTTAATTTAAATTTTGTTAACATATAATGCAATACTGGTTTCAGGGCTTAGCAATTTTATTATTTTTTCAAAGAACCAGCTCCTGATTTCACTGATCTGTTCTGCTGGGTTTTTTTAGTTTCTGTATCATTTACTTCTGTTCCAATCTTTATTATTTCCTTTCTTCTTCTGGGTTAAGGTTTGTTTGGTATAAGTTTAGGTATAAGGTTAGGTTGTTTGAGATTTTTCTCACTTCTTGACATGGGGCTGTATTGCTATATACTCCCTCTTATGACTGCTTTTGCTACATCCCAAAGGTTTTGGACTGTCATGTTTCATTTTCATTTGTTTCCATGTGTATTTCTTACTTCTTCTTTAATTTCCTGGTTGACCTATTTATCCTTTAGTAGTATTCTTTAGTAGTATGTTGTTTAACCTCCATGTATTTGTGGTCTCTCCAAATTTTTCTTGTGGTTTACTTCAAGTTTCATAGCATTGTGGTCAGAAAATATGCATGGTATGATCTCAATCTTTTTGCACTGGTTGAGGCCTGATTTGTGACCTAGTATGTGATCATTTCTGGAGAATGTCCCATGTGCACTTGAGAAGAATATGTATTCTGCTGCTTTAGGATGAAATGTTCTGAATATATGTTAGGTCCATCTGGTCCAGTGTGTCATTAAAACCATTGTTTCCTTGTTGATTTTCTGCTTATATGATCTGTCCATTGATGTAAGTGGGCTGTTAAAGTCCCTACTATTATTGTATAATTATCAATGAGTTCCTTTATGCTTGCTATTGTTTTATATATTCGGTTGCTCCCAAGTTGGGGGCATAAATATTTGCAATTGTTAGATCTTCTTGGAGAGTTCCCTTTATTTTGATGGAATGCTCTTTCTTCATCTGTTACAGTCTTTGGTTTAAAATCTACTTTGTCTCATATAAATATTGTTACTCCGGCTTTCTCTTGACGTCTGTTTGCATGATAAATATTTCTCCATTCCCTCCCTTTCACTCTGCTGGTGTCTTTAGGTCTAAAATGAGCCTCTTGTAGGCAGCACATAGATGAGTCTTGGTTTTTTGTTTCTTTTTTGTTGTTTTTGTTTTTGTTTTTTTAATCCATTCTGACATCCTATGTCTTTTGATTGGAGTATTTAGTCCATTTAGATTCAAAGTGATTTTTAATTTATATGAATTTAGTGCCATTTTATTACTAGTTTTTGTCATTTCTGGAGATTTTCCTCTGTTCCTTTCTAGTCTTTGTCGCTTTTGGTCTTTCTTTCCCAAAGAGTCCCCTTTAATATTTCTTGCAGGGCTGGTTTAGTGGTCACGAACTCCTTTAGGTTTTGTTTGAGAAACTCTTTAGCTCTCCTTCTATTCTGAAATGATAGCCTTGCTCGGTGGAGTATTCTTTGCTGATTTTTCCCATGCAGCACGTTGAATGTATCATGCCACTCCCTTCTGGCTTACCAGGTTTCTGTGCAGACATCTGCTGCTATTCTCATGAGTCTTTCTTGCAAGTTAGGGACTTCTTTTTTTCCTGATGTTTTTTAGGATTTTTTCTTTATTACTATATTTTGCCAATTTAATTACAGTATGTCTTGGTGTTGGCCTGTTTTTGTTCATTTTGATGGGAGTTCTCTGTGCCTACCAGATTTGGATGTCTGTTTCCTTCCCCAGATTAGGGAAGTTTTTGGCTATAATTTTTTCAAATAAACTTTCTGCCCGTTTTTCTCTCTCTTCTTCTTCTGGGACTCCTGTGATATAAATTTCACTACATTTGATGGAATCACTGAGTTCCTTAAGTCTAATGATCCAAAATTTTTCTTTTGCTCAGCTTCATTATTTTCCATCATCCCATCTTTTTTTTTAATTTTATTTAAATTAACATATCCTGTATTATTAGTTTCAGAGGCAGAGTTCAGTGATGCATCAGTTGCCTATAAAACTCAGTGCTCATTATATCATGTGCCCTCCTTAATGCCCATCACCCAGGTATCCCATCCCCCACCCACTTCCCCTCCAGCAACCCTCAACTGGTTTCCTATAGTTAAAGAGTTTGTCTCCCTCTCGGATTTCATCTTATTTTTCTCTCTCCTCCCCTATAATCCTGTTTTGTTTCTTAAACTCCACATATGAGTGAAATCATATAATTGTCTTTCTCTGATTGACTTACATAATTCCATCTTCTATATCACTTACTCATTCTTCTGCTTCTTCCACCCTTGTGCTCATTACATATATGGGTTTTGAATCTCAGTTACTGCATTTTTCATTTTGGCCTGATTGTTTTCTAGCTCTTTTATCTTTTCAGTAAGGGTCTCCCTCATATCTTCCATGCTTTTCTCAAGCCCAGCTAATATCTTTATGATTATTGCTTTAAGTTCTGTATTAAGCAAGTATCTATTTCAATTAGATCCCTGGCCATAATCTTTCCTTGTTCTTTTGGGGTGAATTCTTCCATCCTGGAATTCTAAGTTTGTTCTTCTGTGTGTTAGCAAAGCCTGTTATGTTTCCTGCCGAGAATAATGGCTTTATGAAGAAGGGTCATCTAATGTCCAGGGCCTGGCACTTCAGGAAGTGTTTCTGGTGTGTGCTGCATTTATTCTGCTGTTATGCTTTAGCAGCTCTATCCCTCCAGTCAGTCATCTACAGAGGTTCTCCTTGCCTGCAGTGGGCAGTGTTTAGGACTTGGCCAGAGTGTGGCAAGGTGCTCTGGTCTGCTTGTTAAAAGAGACCTGATGCCATTTCCACTAGAACTAAAGCCTTGCAGAACTCCATGGTCAGTAGATGTGGTGCATGCAGCAGCTTGTGCTGCTCTTCTGGGGAAGGGGCCTGCTCCTCTGGTCCTTAGGCACACTTGCCTGAGAAAAGCAGTACCAGCGGAGCACAGGAGGGTGAGACTTGATGTAAGCAGTTTAGGCAGCCAGTGTTGGCCCTGTGTGGTTTACTGAAGTTGGTTTATGGTGAGTGGTGAGGGAGGGAAATGGCACCAGCCTGTTCCTTTTTCCCTGGAGAGGAGAGTCATGGCTTGCTGCTCTCAGAAAGCACTTTCAGTGGAGCAAATAATTTCCCCTTGTGCATCCCAGGTGTTCTCGAGATTACTGTTTTCACACTGTCTCCGGTTTGCTTGCCTGCCCGGAGCAGGGCAGTGCACTCTGGGCTCTATCCCAGCATAGCCTATTGACTTCTAAAATTCCAAACTTCAGGGATCTGGTATGGCAGAGACCAGCACTGGTCCTCTGGGAAAGGTCTCACCACACCAGGACTGATGCAGCTTTGACCCAGATGGGCAGTTTCCCCAGAGCGCAGGGGTGTGGGATTTGGGGCAAAGCAGGCTAAACAGCCAGTGTCCAGGTTAGCCACCCTCAGCAGGTGTCTCTGCACCTATGCTGAGGGGCAGGGGAGGGAAATGGCACCCACTGGTTCTTTCATCCCCAGAGAAGCAATGCCACCTCTCACAGACACACTCCAACAAGTACGAACGGTCTCTCCCGTTGCACCTTATGTGATCCCCAGATCACACAGTCTGTGCCAGGGTTGCTTGCCTGCCTTTTCTCCAGGAGTAGGGCAGCATCCTCAGGTCTCTATCCCAGCCAAGTCTGGGGACCTCTATAACTTGAGTCTTTGGGCCCCACTGGTTGCAAAAACTCATGAAAATCAGCCCCTCTCATGTTCTCAGCCAATGGCTTTGAGGAAGCATTCTCTTTGTGCATATCCTGTGCACTCCACTCTCCTTCACCTTTCTCCACCACCAGGATTCGCACCCCTCTGCAGCATTTGCGATCTGTTTCTCCCCCAAACTACATCCCTGCACTTCCTACCTTCCTTGATGTGACCTCTTCTCACCCTCTAGTTGTGCAGTTTGTTCTATCGGTCCTCAGATTGATTGTTTCAATATCCAGAATGATTTGATAGTTATCTGGCTGTATTTCAGGGATGAGGCAAACATAGGGTCCCCCTATTATGCTGCCATCTTAGGTCCCCTCACCTTGGATTTCTGATCTACTCTTACTTTGCACACCCCTAATTTCAGCACCCCTACACTTTAGGAGTAATAGAGAATCCATCCACCAGCCTTGCTCCTATGCCAGCCAGCTTAGCTTTCTTTAAAACCATTATTTTCTCCTTTGCCTGCCCACCCACTGCCCATGCACACAAATGACTTCACCCCACCAACCAGAGAAAGGGACTTCAATTTGTGAGGTAAATCTTATTACTCCAGATGAATTCCCCATTCTCTGATTTTTACATTCTATTAAGATAGAGTATTTGGTCATCATCCTTCATATACTCACATCCCTTCAAAACAACTTAATGTTTCCTGTAAAATGAGATAGAATATGTTGGAAACACCACTGACATTAATTATGTTTCTGTGGATTTTAACCATTCAGGTTGACTTAACTCAATGACAACATCTGGAGCAGCAGATCAAGAACACAATAGAAACAGAAAAAACAAACTATAACCTTTCTACTGATATTAAGGGAGAGCTAGACAATTGCTTTTCTTTCTCTTAAGGACAAGTCTACATACCACAAAATAAAGTAAAAGGCCATGCAAACACCTAGGTAAAACATATACAAACAAAAAGAAAGAAAATAAACAACTATCAAGATCTCATTCCCTTGTCCTCACTCACAAAATGTGACAAAAGAGAAATCTGGAGAATTAACCTAAAAGTGGAAACTAAGCAGCAAACAATTATATAGGGTAATGGGGGAAATTGTCATTTCAGACAATTTCTAGACAATTAGAGGACAGAAAAAAATAACTAAAGTCACAAAAATCACACAGAAGATATAAAGAAATACTTGAACTCAGTAGGAAACGATTCTAAAAAATAAGCAGGACTGAATGCCAAGAAGCAAAAAAATACAAAGCATAATATAAATGTTCTGTGTCCTTTTCAATAAATGGATTTCTGTCCTTTTATTCTTTTAATGGCTTCTATTTTCTATTCACTTGAAATTACTCATTCAAAATCCTCTTCATATGGGGTTGTTAATAATGTTGTCCATCTACAAGCAAAAAACTCCATATACAAATTTATTTTGGCTTTTCCTCCTGGTCTTTGTTGGATGGGTTATAGATAGATGTCCTAATGCTGTACTGCTGGGATCTAACACCAAGGGATATCTTTGTTATGGACATTTTTCTTTTACATCCTTTTTGAGAAAGGGAATAAAACATGCTGGACCATATGTCATTTAAGTTTGTTTGAAATGATATGCAAAAGACAAATGGAAAGTCTGAAACAGCAGTTAATAAACACATCATTGGAAAAATTTGTTTTATAACTTACAGAGACACAAAGATTATGGCATTTATCACTCTCTTGAACCTTGTGTTTTTATTGTGTTGCATTTTTTTAAATTATTGATCAAAGGCTGGTACCTGTCCTTTAGTTTTAATTATCTCAACTTTCTCCACAGAAAACCACTATTGAACACATGGCTTCCTGTACCCTTGCATCATTCTGGAACTGAGACTTAGTGATACATTTGTTAAGCTGAACATGCATGTTGCCCACCAGAGATTTATCACTTGTTTAAGCATGGCCTTCTTCCAGCAACAGCTAGCCTAAGAACCTCTAGGTATTTGAAGTTTTTTGTAGGTTAGACTTTTCTTCACTTTTATTGGCTTTCTTCCTATCAGGAAGAATTCTAGGTCCTCTTTTTTGCCTGGTTCTTAAAGTAGATTCTCAAGAAGATAGGGGCAAGCAAAGACATACAACCAATTAACTAGTAAAATGAAATCCAGCTCAAGTTCTATTAGGGAACACTTCTTGCCCATATACCCACCCAAAGACTCCAGACACACCCATGATCTATCCAATCTGATCATCTTTTCCCATTTATTGGGGATTTTAGTTCACTTACATTTATGATTAGCAACACATATGGTCCTATTTATACCATCTTACTTGTACTTTAACCTCATTTTTCTCTTTTATAACCTTTTATTAAAGTATAATACAAAAAAAAAACCTTAAGTATATACACAAACTGAACAAACCCATGTAAAAAGCACCCAGATCAAGGAACACTACATTACCACTACACCTAACCCTTTCCCCTTTATGTCCCCTTCCAATCCTTATCTTGCCTTCACAAAGGTACCAAACATCCTGACTTCTAATATCATAAATTCATTTTCCTGTTTTTCAACTTTTATTAATGGAACTGAATTACCCAGTATTTCATGGAGTATTTATTGTGCCTGGCTTCTTTCACTCAATGTTATGTTAGTAAGTTTCATCCACATTGTTGCAAATAGTCATTCTCACTGCCATATTCTCATGATGTGAATATATCCATTCTATCACTGAATGTCAATGGGTATTTTCCAGCTTAAGGCCTTAGGAATAATGTTGCTAAGAACATTCTTATACATGTATTTTGATTAACGTAGGCATGTATTTGTTGAGCCTATACTGCAACATGAACCACTAGGTTATAAGCCATGGATATATTTAGTTTTAGTAGATACTGCCAGTGTTCCAAAGCAGCTGTATCAATTTACACATCAACCAGCAATGTATCAGTTTCAGGTGCTCCATATCCTCATCAACACTTGGTGTTTTCCACCTTATAAATTTTAGCCATTCTACTGGGTATATTGTCATATTTCAAGGTGGTTTTAATGTTCACTTCTCCAATGTTGTTGAGTTTATCATCTTTTCAACCATTTAGTGACCATTTGTATACTTGTTTTACAACATGTCTGCTCAAGCCTTTTACCTATTACTGAATTGTTACTTCCTTATTTGCAGTTCTTTATATATTGTGAATATTGGCACTTTGTCAGATATATGTTTTGCAAATACTCTGTTCACTCTCTTAATGTTGTCTTTGATAATTTTAATCGAGTTCAATATATCATTTTTTATGGTGAATGCTTTTTTTGTCCTGAATCAGAAATATTTCTCTACTACAAAGTCACAAGATCTTCTCATGTTTCCCTCTAAAGGCTTTATCGTTTTACCTTTCACATTTAAATATTCAATAAATCTGGATGTATATGGTGTAAGGTAGAGTTCCAGATGTATTTCTCTCAATCCAGATATCCAATTAAGCCAACAATATTACTTTAAAAGACCGTATTTTCTTTACTGCAGTGTACTTCTCAAAAATCAGACAAGTTTATGTATATTGATCTGTTTTTGGATTCCCTATTCTGTTAGTCAGTTTTATGAATAATTAGTACAAACTCTGAATGCATATGAGCCACAATGTCTGAATTTATCTATAACATATTTTCATACACAGATTTTATGACCTACAGCTTTGTCATTCTTCAAGACGGCCTTGGCTATTTCTGACACTTTGTATATCCATATCAAGTTTAGAACCAGCTCTGATTTTCCACACTCAAAAAAAAAAAACTTCTAGAAATTTATTAGAATTATGTCAAATCTACATTTGTGAAGAATTAACATAGTTTCTTTTGAGTTTTTCAATGAGCATGATTTTTTTCCAATTTTTGTTTTTAAATTGAGATATAATTCACATACCATAAAACTCAACTTTTAAAGCATATATTTTCATTACATTCATCAAGTTGTTCAATTATCACTAACTACAGAACATTTTCATCACCCCCCAAAGAAAACTTCATATCCATTAGAAGACATCCACATTCCCCCCAAGCCCCTGCATACACCACTTACTTTTCTGTCTCTATGAATTTGCCTATTCTGGACAACTCACATAAAAGGAGTCATAAAATCTGTGGCCTTTTGTGACTGGTTTCTCTCACTCAGCATGTTTTCAAGGTTCATCCATGTTCTACCATGTATCAGTACTTCATGCCTTTTCATGGCTGAAAATCCCATTTTATTGACATATTGCATTTTGTTTTATCCATTCACTGATGGACATGCAGGTTGTTTCCACCTTTTCAGCTATTATGAATAATGCTCCTATGAGCATTCATGTATAAGCTTTTACTGCTTCTCCCTCTCCCAGTCCCCGTTTGTGTTCCCTCTCTCACTATCTCTGTCAAATAAATAAAATCTTAAAAAAAAAAAAAAAAAAAGAAACTGGTGAGTCTGAGGGTCCTCCAACCTTGCTCTTCCTATTCAAATTTGTCTATATTGTATCCCTGATATTTCCATGAGAATTTTAGGATCAGCTTGCCCATTTCTGCAAAAAAAAAAAAAAAAAACACCATGTAGGATTTTTGGTAGAGATTACATTGAACCTGTGTATCTGTTTGGGGACTATTACAATATTAACAATGTTAATTCTTCCACAAACATGAACATTATAGGTCTTATTTAGGTTGTCTAATTTTTTCAGTGACGTTTTGTAGTTTCCAGTATATAAGATTTGCACCTTCTTGGTTAAATTTATTCTTAAGTATCTTATTCTTTTTGATGCTTTTACAAATGGAATTTTTAAATTTCCTTTCCAGATTTTTCATTGCTAGCATATATAAAATAGAATTTATTTCAGTATACTAATTTTATATCCTGCAACCTTGCTGAATAGTTTTAATAGGGTTTTTTTGTGGGTTTCTTAGGACTTTCTATATAAAAGATCATATCATCTATGAAAAGGAAGTTTTTTCCTTCCATTTCTATTTTTTGGAACAGTTTCAGAAGAATAGGTATTAATTCTTCTTGAAATGTTTGGTAGAATTCCCCTGGGAAGCCATCTGGCCCTGGGCTCTTGTTTGTTGGGAGATTTTTTATTACTACTTCAATTTCCTTACTGGTTATGTGTCTGTTCAGGTTTTCTATTTCTTCCTGGTTCAGTTTTGATAGTTTATACATCTCTAGGAATGCATCCATTTCTTCCAGATTGTCTAATTTGTTGGTATATAGTTGCTCATAATATGTTCTTATAATTGTTTGTATTTCTTTGGTGTTGGTTGTGATCTCTCCTCTTTCATTCATGATTTTATTTATTTGGGTCGTTTCTCTTTTCTTTTTGATAAGTCTGGCCAGGGGTTTATGAATCTTGTTAATTCTTTCAAAGAACCAGCTCCTAGATTCATTGATCTGTGATTCATTGATTTGTTCTACTATTCTTTTGGTTTCTATTTCATTGATTTTTGCTCTGATTTTTATTATTTCTCTTCTCCTGCTGGGTTTAGGGCTTTATTTGCTGTTCTTTCTCCAGCTCCTTTAGGTGTAGGGTTAGGTTGTGTATTTGAGACCTTTCTTGTTTCTTGAGGAAGGCTTGTATTGCTATATACTTTCCTCTTAGGACTACCTTTGCTGCATCCCAAAGGTTCAGGAATATTGTGTTTTCATTTTCATTTGTTTCCATAAATTTTTTTAGTTCTTCCTTAATTTCCTGGTAGACCCATTCATTCTTTAAGGAGGATGCTCTTTGGCTTCCATGTATTTGAGTTCATTCCAACTTTGCTCTTGTGATTGAGTTCGAGTTTCAAAGCATTGGGGTCTGAAAATATGCAGGGAATGATCCCAGTCTTTTGGTACCGGTTGAGACCTGATTTATGACCCAGGATGTGATCTATTCTGGAGAACGTTCCATGTACACTAGAGAAGAATGTGTATTCTGTTGCTTTGGGATGGAATGTTCTGAATATATCTGTGAAATCCATCTGGTCCAGTGTGTCACTTAAAGCCTTTATTTCCTTGTTGATCTTTTGCTTAAATGATCTGTCCATTTCAGTGAGGTGGGTGTTAAAGTCCCCTACTATTATTGTATTACTGTTGATGTGTTTCTTTGATTTTGTTATTAATTGGCTTATAGAATTGGCTGCTCCCATGTTAGGGTCATAAATATTTACAATTGTTAGATCTTCTTATTGGATCGACCCTTTAAGTAGGATATACTGTCCTTCCTCATCTCTTATTATAGTCTTTGGTTTAAAATCTAATTTGTCTGATATAAGGATTACCACCCCAGCTTTCTTTTGATGCCCATTAGCATGGTAAATTGTTTTCCACCCCCTCACTTTAAATCTGGAGGTGTCTTTGGGTCTAAAATGAGTCTCCTGCAGACAACATATTGATGGGTCTTGTTTTTTTATCCAATCTGATACCCTGTGTCTTTTGATTGGGGCATTTAGCCCATTTACATTCAGGGTAATTACTGAAAGATATGAATTTAGTGCCACTGTATCGCCTGTAAGGTGACTATTACTGTATACTATCTCTATTCCCTTCTGGTCTATGTTATTTTTAGGCTCTCTCTTTGCTTAGAGGACCCCTTTCAATATTTCTTGTAGGGCTGGTTTGGTGATCGCAAATTCTTTGAGTTTCCTGGAAGGTTATTATCTCTCCTTCTATTTTCAATGACAGCCTAGCTGGATATAGTATTCTTGGCTGCATTTTTTCTCATTTAGTGCCCTGAATATATCATGCCAAACTCATTTTATGAGGCTAGCATTATCTTGATCCCAAAACCAGACAAAAACCCCATCAAAAATAATTACAGACCAAGAGGCGCCTGGGTGGCTCAGTCATTAAGCGTCTGCCTTCGGCTCAGGTCATGATCCCAGGGTCCTGGGATTGAGCCCCGCATCGGGCTCCCTGCTCGGCGGGAAGCCTGCTTCTCCCTCTCCCACTCCCCCTGCTTGTGTTCCCTCTCTCACTGTGTTTCTCTATCTCAAATAAATAAATAAAATCTTTAAAAATAATAATAATAATAATTACAGACCAATATCCCTGATGAACATGGATGTAAAAATTCTCACCATAATACTAGCCAATAGGCTCCAGCAGTACATTAAAAGGATTATTCACCACGACCAAGTGGGATTTATTCCTGGGCTGCAAGGTTGGTTCAACATCCACAAATCAATCAATGTGATACAATACATTAATAAAAGAAAGAACAAGAACCGTATGATCCTCTCAATAGATGCAGAAAAAGCATTTGACAAAGTACAGCATCCTTTCTTGATTAAAACTCTTCACAGTGTAGGGATAGAGGGTACATACCTCAATATCATAAAAGCCATCTATGAAAAACCCACAGCAAATATAATTCTCAATGGAGAAAACTGAGAGCTTTTCTACTAAGGTCAGGAACATGCCAGGGATGTCCACTATCACCACTGCTGTTCAACAGAGTAGAGAAGTCCTCACCTCAGCAATCAGACAACAATAAGAAAAGACATCCAAATCAGCAAAGAAGTCGTTAAACTCTCACTCTTTGCAAATGATATGATACTTTATGTGGAAAACCCAAAAGACTCCAACTCAAAACTTCTAGAACTCATACAGGAATTCAGTAAAGTGGCAGGATATAAAATCAATGCATAGAAATCAGTTGCATTTCTATATACCAACAAGGAGACAGAAGAAAGAGAAAATAAGGAGTCGATTCCATTTACAATTGCACCCAAAACCATAAAATACCTAGGAACAAATCTAACCAAAGAGGCAAAGGATCTGTACTCAGAAAACTATACAATACTCATGAGAGAAATTGAGAAAGACACAAAGAAATGGAAAAAGGTTCCATGATCATGGACTGGAAGAACAAATATTGTGAAAATGTCTATGCTACCTAGAGTAATCTACACATTTAATGGAATCCCTATCAAAATACCATCAACTTTTTTCAAAGAAATGGAACAAATAATCCTAAAATTTGTATGGAACCAGAAAAGACCCCAAATAGCCAGAAGAATGTTGAAAAAGAAAAGAAAAGCAATTCCGGACTTCAAGCTCTATTACAAAGCTGTCATCATCAAGACAGTATGGTACTGGTACAAAAACAGACACATAGATCAATGGAACAGAATAGAAAGCCCAGAAATGGACCCCAACTCTACGGTCAACTAATCTTCGACAAAGCAGGAAAGAATGTCCAATGGAAAAAAGACAGTTTCTTCAACAAATGGTGTTGGGAAAATTGGACAGCCACATGCAGAAGAATGAAACTGGACCATTTTCTTACACCACACACAAAAATAGACTCAAAATGGTTGAAACACCTAAATGTAAGACAGGAAACCATCAAAATCCTAGAGGAGAACACAGGCAGCAACCTCTTTGACCTCAGCCACAGCAACTTCTTCCTAGACACATCACCAAAGGCAAGGGAAGGGCAAAAATGAACTATTGGGACTTCATCAAGATAAAAAGCTTTTGCACAGCAAAGGAAACAGTCAACAAAACCAAAAGACAACTGACAGAATGGGAGAAGATATTTGCAAATGACATATCAGATAAAGGGCTAGTAACCAAAATCTATAAAGAACTTATCAAACTCAACACCCAAAGAACAAATAATCCAATCAAGAAATAGGCAGAAGACATGAACAGACATTTCTGCAAAGAAGACATCCAAATGGCCAACAGACACATGAAAAAGTGCTCAACATCACTCAGCATCATAGAAATACAAATCAACACCTCAGTGAGATACCACCTCACACCAGTTAGAATGGCTAAAATTAACAACCCAGGAAACCACCATTGTTGGTGAGGATGTGTAGAAAGGGGAACCCTCCTACACTTTTGGTGAGAATGCAAGGTGGTGCAGCCACTCTGGAGGTTCTTCAAAGCCACTATGGAGGTTCTTCAAAAGGTTGAAAATAGAGCTACCCTATGACCCAGCAATTGCACTACTGGGTATTTACTCCAAATATATAAATGTAGTGATCCGAAGGGGCACGGGCACCCCAATGTTTACAGCAGCAATGTCCGCAATAGCCAAACTATGGAAAGAGCCTAGATGTCCATCAACAGATGAATGGATAAAGAAGATGTGGTGTATATATACAATGCAATATTATGCAGCCATCAAAAAAATGAAACCTTGCCATTTGCAACGACGACATGGATGGAACTAGAGGGTATTATGCTAAGTGAAATAAGTCAATCAGAGAAAGACAAGTATCATATGATCTCACTGATATGTGGAATTTGAGAAACAAGGCAGAGGATCATAGGGGAGGGGAGGGAAAAATGAAACAAGAGGAAACCAGAGAGGGAGACAAACCATAAGAGACTCTTAATCTCAGGAAACAAACTGAGGGTTGCTGGAGTGGAGGGGGGTGGGAGGGATGGTGTGGCTGGGTGGTGGACATTGGGGAGGGAATGTGCTATGGTGAGCACTGTGAATTGTGTAAGACTGATGAATCACAGACCTGTACCCCTGAAACAAATACATTATATGTTAATTAAATAATAATAATAATAATAATAAGATGTAAAGTCAGTAATCTAAATTGCTTCCACCTTGAGAAGCTCAAAAGAAGTATAGCAAATGAAACCCGCAATAAGTAGAAGGAAGGAAATAATAAAAATTAGAATGGAAATCAATGAAAAAAACAATAAAGAAAATCAACAAAATTTGTTTCTTTGAAATGATTAAATTAATAAACCACTAGCAACACTAATTAAGAAAAAAAAAGAAATATACACTACAAATATCAGGAATAAAAAAGTCAGCATTATAGATCCCGAGGATACTAAAAGCATAAGTTGCCAATAAATTCAACACCTTACATGAGATGACAAAATTCCTTGACGAGTACAAATTACTGAAGCTTACACAAATAGAAACTGACAATCTAAATAACTCAATATCTATTAAAGAAAGTGAATTTAAAACAAAAAATCTGGGGGGCGCCTAGGCGGTTCAGTCATTTAAGCATCCCACTCCTGACTTTGGCTAGGGTCATGATCTCACATTGTGAGATAGAGCCCCACATCAGGCTCTGTTCTCAGCAGAGAGTCTGCTTGGGATTCTCTCTCTTCCTCTCCCTCTGCCCCTCCCCCGCCATGTGTGTGCACATGTTTTCTAAATAAAATAAAATAATGGGGCACTTGGGTGGCTCAGTCAGTTAAGTGTGTGCCTCCTGCTCAGGTCATGATCTCAAAGTCACAGGATCGAGCCCCATGTCAGGCTCCCAGCTCAGGGGGGAATATGCTTTTCCCTCTCCCTCCACCTCTCCCTGCCCCTGCTTATGTGCGCACACACACTCTCTCTCTCAAATCAATAAGTCTTTAAAAATGATTTAAAATACAATAAAATAAAATAAAACATCTCCCCAAAACCCAAGACTCCAGAGCCAGGTGGCTTCAATGGCAAATTTTACCAAATGTGTAAAGAAGAATAATAGCAATCCTATACAAACTGTTTCAGAAAATGGAGAAAGGAACACTTCTCAACTTGTTTTATATAGCCAACACAGAAACCTGATGAAGATATAAGAAAATTACAGATGGGGGTATCCCTCATGAATATAAGAAGAAAAATCTTTAAGAATATATTAGCAAATGGAATCCAGCAATATATTAAAATAATATTCCATAACAAAGTGGAGTCTAACTGAAGAATGCAAGGTTATTTAACATTTGAAAATCAATATCCTACATTTACAGAGTAAGGGGAAAAACGATATGATCATCTTATCAGATGAAAAAAAATCATTTGACAATACTCAATACCCCTTATGATAAAAGTTCTCAACAAATTGGAAATTTTTTTAAAACTTCCTCAAACTGTTGAAGGACATCTACAAATAAGCCAATCTTTTGAAAATCCATACCTATGATCATACCTAATAGTTAAATAATAACACTTTTTCCCTAAGATCAGGAATAATGCAAGGATGTTCACTCTCATCATTTCTTTTCAAAATTGTACCGGAGGTTCTAGCCAGTGCAGTAAGAAAAAAAAAGGAATAAAGATCAGAAAGGAAGAAATTAAAATAGTAAAGATTTAGTTTAAGAAATTTATAAAAATACAAATATGCAAATAACTATTTTTACCACCCAACTCCCAGTGATAACCACTGTTAATATTTTGGTATTCCTGTATTTTTTCTATGCATGAATATGCTTTTTTTTTTTTCAAAAGAGATGTTTTGTTGATTGCTTTCTCCACTTAATGATAGTGATCTCTTTTACATGTCATTAAATATTTCTTAATAGCATCATTTTTCATTGTAAGTAGTATTCCATTGTATGAATGTTGAATGTTCTACACACACTTTAATCAAATCCATGTGGTTGGGCATTTAAATTGTTCCAAATTTATCATTGGTCAAAATGTTTTACTTTAGATACACAAAAGCTGGATATTTATATATATATCCATGACTCTTGGAGATAAACTCCAAGGAACAAAGTTGCTGGGCAATATTATAAGCACATTTTAAGATTTTTATTCGTATTGCCGGTTTCATGACCAAAAGTATATACCACTTTTTATATCCAGAGAAATGCATGGATAGTGGACATTATGTGTGCCTTACCCAAACGTTTTATCTGCCTCCTGATAACATCCCCAATTTTCATGCAGCATTCTCATCCCTCTCCCATCCAACCTAAGTGCTTTGGTTGAAGGTGGCCCCATTCCAGATCCATGAATGAAACATGCAGCTCCAGCCTAAGCTAAGCAATTTAACTACCTGAATCCAGCTACTGGCTCAGGGATAGGCTCATATTTCAAGTTGGGCCAATGAGATATATAGAAAAATTGACAGTTTCTGTGAAAGCAACTTCCTCTCCCTTCTCTCATTCACCCTGCAAGTAAGTAAGGAAACAGACAATCTCAGGAATTGTTGATAATCTTAAACCAGCTTTAGGATTAAGCTGAAACTGTAGAAAGCAGACAGGAGAGACATAAAGAAACCAGGTTCTAGATAATACTGTTGAGCCCATGAAATAAGCCAAACTTGTGAAATTCAAGCATTGAGCGCCAATAAATATCATGTATTAAGTTATTTGAATTGAGTTTTCTGTTACTTGCAACCAAATATTACCTAATACAGAAGAGTATCTGTATTATTCTTCATAATCCATGAAAATAATCTTTTAAAAATATTGCCAGGGCACCAGGGTGGCTCAGTGGCTTAAGCGTCTTACTCTTGATTTCAGCTCAGGTCATGATCTCAGGGTCATGGGATCAAGCCCTGATTCGGGTTCTGTACTGGGTGTGGGGTCTGCTTGAGATTCTCTCTCCCTCTCCCTCTGCCCCTTCTCCCCCACAACCCACTCACATGTGCGTATGCATGCTCTCAATCTCTAAAATAAATAAATAAATAAATAAAATAAATATAGCCATATTTATAGATTTTTATTTTTTATTTCCATTTCTTTGACTACTAGTAAAGTTAAAAATGTTTTCAGAAATGTATTGGATGTATTCTTTCTTTGGTAAATTTTCTGTTAATTCTTTTTTTTCCTATTGTGTTTAAATTCTTGATTTGTAAGAACTTAATATATAAAATATTAGCTCTTTTGCACATGTATTAAAGTTGTTTTATGAGTTCATTGCTTGTCTTTGTTTTTATATGGACAAAGCTATCAATAATTTCCTTTATAGTCTTATCCATTAGTAACAAGTTTAGAAAGTCTATTAACATTTTAAGGTTACATAAATAGTAAATATATTTATTGGAAAGACAAATAATCACTGCTGAGCCCTGAAATAATAGTATGGAAGTTCAAATGGAAGAAACATTTCCAATCTAGGAAAAAAAGAAAAACAAAGAGATTAAAGTCAAGAAAGAAAAGATCCAAGACTTGAGGGAATAGGTACCAGAAATCCAAGAGGTGAATAATAAGAACTCCAAAAGGAGAAAAGTAAAGCTATGAAGAAAAGGCAATAATTGAGTAATAGGAGAATTTGTCCTTCAACTAAATAAAGCCTACAGAGGGAAAAGGCTCAAATAGTTCCAGGTAAAACTGATAAGAAACATACATTCAGGCATATCCTGAAGAATTTCTGAATTCCAAGGGTTAAAAGAAAATATCACAATTTTTAAGGTAGAAAACAAAAATAACACATAAAAAGAAATTAGGCTGATATCAAACGTTCATCTCCAACACTAGAACCTAGATGATAATGGAATAAATTTCTAAGATTACTGAGAAGGAAAGAAATGAACTATAAAAATTCTGGAATCCAGCTAAAATATTAAAGAAAGACATTTGTGAAAATGCAGTAACTCAGAGAAGATGTCACCCAATATACCACAAGAGAAATTCTGATAATAAACTATAATGAAATACTAAGTTACCTTAACAAAATTTAAGAGTTGGGGCAGTGAGAATGGAAGCGGAATGAGAAGGAAGAAAACATGCCTTGTTATTCTCTGAGAATTAGGAACAAGGAGAAGGTACAAGTGAAACTGTTCCTAAGAACAAAATTCAATGGGAGAATAGTCTCTCTTATAGACATCTTGTTCTAATATGAAAATAATAATGATGATAGTTGACATTTATATGGTGCCTAATATATACCACACACTGTTCTATGTGTATTAAATATATTAAGTCACTAATCCTCACAAAAACTCTATGAATAAAATTAGAAGCAAGTAACAAACAAAAAATGAAAAATATATAATCAAGGTAATTAGGTCTTACCTTAAGGGATATAAACTGCTGGTAGCATTAAAAACAAATCTAGTCACACTATACTTAATATAAAGGTATAAGAAAAGAAATGGATGAGCATATATATTAAAGATTTATGTTTACCTCTTTTCCATCCTGAAACCTACAAAAGCAATTTTTACAAATTTAAAAATATACAAAAATCCTGACAAAGAGAATAGAAAAGTAGTGATTAAGAAATATTACCAAGTACTTGAGCCTTGCAATCTGTCAGATTGCTAAACTCAGTTGATCAGAGAATGCTAAACTTAGGCTAGCAGCCAAATAAGGTAATTTTTAGCTCCACAGCTCCAGTAGAGCACAGCAGAGGCATCAAGTAATTCTAAAGGCTGCAGTTCAGGGAACTTGAAAGTATGTATAAAGAAGAATTAAAGTCCATACCCTAACATGGCACAGTCATGATTTAAAGCCCAGCTCTACTATTTATCACCTGTGTGATCCTGGACAAATTCTTAACCTCTCTGAGCTGTTTCTTCATCTGGAAAATGAGTATGCTAGCAAAACCTACTTCAAATGAGCCCACATGAAGCCATTAGAACAGGACCTGCCACATCATAAATTCTAAATGAAGATCAAGTATTGGAGTCCTGAGATCGAGCCCCACATCAGGCTCTGTGCTCAGTGGAGAGTCTTCTTGGAGTTTCTCTTTCCCTCGGCTCCTCCCCACAGAGCGCCCCCCCCCAAATAAATAAGTAAATCTTAAAAAAAATTTTTTTAATCATAAAAAGGTCTAATGAGTCCAAAAGGAAAAAGAGAGAAAAGATGACAATCAAAGAAATAGCAAAATGATAGATTTAAGCCTAACCATAACAAAAGTCATATTAAATGTAAATGGTCTAAATACCCTAACTAAAAAGTAAAGATTGTCAGATTGGATATAAAAGATTTAACTATATTCTGCCTACAGAGAACACATTTTAAATATAAAATCACATACAGGTTAAAAATAAAAGGATGGGAAAAGATAACCACGCTAACACTAATCAAAAGAAAGCTAGAGTGGTGATACTATTCACACTTATTAGATTCCAGAGTAAAGCCTATCATAGCTACATAGGGATCAATTTAAGACATTAATCATCTTAAACTTTCTTTCACCAAATCAGACATCCTCAAAGTACATAAAGCAACATCTGATAGAACTCCAAGAAGTAATAGAGAAATCTACAACTATAGTTAAAAATTTCAATACCAACCTCTTAATAAATAATAAAACTTGTAAACAGAAATTCAGTAAGGATATGGAAGACCTAAACAACATAATCAAACAATATGTACTAGTTGACTCTTTCAACAAGAGAATACACATTCTTTTCAGGTGCACATAAAACATTTACCAAGATAAATCATATTTTGCAGCATTATTCAAATATCAAATTTAGAAGGATTCAGGGCAAAGAAAACATGCTCTATGACAACAATGAAAAAATATTAAAAGCAACACAGGAAAAAAAGGATGGGAGGAGTTAGCTGAAACATCAAGTTCTATGCAACTTAGCCTGACACATGTCTCAGTTTAAGTTAGGAGTGACTGCTATGCAGTGCTCTTCCTGGTACATATGTTATACCTTTATCAGTTTCCCTCCCCCATTCATAAAGACCTCTCTTGTCCTCAGTACCCTGACACTTCAAGCTTATAACTGGGTTCTTCTCAGGGTCTATTCCTCTTAGGAAAGGAAAACATTTCTTTCACAAGCTGGTTGGCTCTCCTCATAGTTCAATTTTGTCTGAATATTTTATAAGTATCTCTCCTAGTTTCTGACTGTTAACATTATATCTTAGTTCCCAACACTGGCATACCTTTTTCTCTGATTTTACATTCCTTTGGTGATTTCAATGAGAATTTAGAAGATGTAGTTGAATGCATATGCTCATATCACTTCCTTTAATCATAATCCACATGTCTCTTCTAATTTATCTTTTTTTTATTTCAAAGCATAAAACTTCATGGGGTGCCTAGCTGGCTCAGTCAGTTGAGCATGTGAATCTTGATCTTTGGGTTTTGAGTTCGAGTCCCACATTGGGTATAGAGACTACTTAAAATCTTAAAAAAAAAAAAAAATCTAAAACTTCATAAAATTTCCTTAGTTCATGAAACTGCACATTTTTCCTCTGGATAATTACTTTCAAACATCTAAAGTAAAAGGTCTTTCCAAATATGTAAATCAGGAAAAAATATATCCATAGAGTTAATAAGCCTATTCTTCCCACATTGCCTTGCCTTCATAAAAGTGGAAGTGAAGGATTTTCAGAATTTTCAGAAGCTCAAGTTAAAGAATGAGACTTGGGGAAAAGGACGGAGAAGGATGAAATTAGTGACAGACCAAATAGCTAAAGTCCTGTTCAATCACAGCCTTAAATGTGTGCAAGCATACACACACACACCCTACTTCTTTATTAAAATGCATAAAGCAGCCAGAAGCAGGAGCACCAATAAATTCTTCTGTATAAGCAGAATTTTTTAATGGCTCCCTGAACACTAATAACCACTGCTCTCTTATGTGTACTTGACTCTGTTTAACCTTTTTCTGGTGCTTTTTAACTTCTCCAAGTCAGGTACTAATATGGAACTAATATGGGCTTTATTTTCCCTATAGGAATAGCAAAAAGAGCAGTGCACATTATCGTAATCACACAAGTCCTTCTAGTAACGGTAGGACTTTAGATCAAAGCCTATGCATTATAGCCTAGGAAAAGAATTTAATAACAATTGCAAGGCTAAGCAATCTTGTTTTTAAACATCGGATATTTCATTGACTATTAGTCACAGAAAAAAATACTCCTGGCTAGCCAGTGACCCAGTAGGAGGGAAAATGGACATCCTTTCTGTCTTGGTTGCTGTTGACCTCAGCAGCAAGGATATCCATGCAATGGCTGACCATCACAGCCTGACATCGATGAAGGATGGCTAGAAATATGAACCCTTTTTATCTTGGAAAGATGAATTTTTGAGATAGTTCTCACTGCTGGAAATAACAATTTAAGAGAATAGGGTAGGGACAATGTTGTGTTTCTGTTCATATCAATCACACACCTCAATATTCCAGGTTCATTATGAGTTGCTAACTTGAAATGTATTAAAATATATCCCAGACTCAGCCTGTTTTATCTTCATTTAAGGTTTTTTTTTTTTCTGTTTTTTTTTAATTTGTTTTTATGATTTTTGACTCACAGGATACCTTGGAAATGTTTAAAAAAAAAAAAAAAAAGCACATCCATGGTAGAAATGAACAAGATGCATCAAGATTTTTTTGCCTCCTGACTTTTAGCTGCTGGATACTTTTCAATTCTTTTATTTTTCTAATACTGAGGTCACCCCAGTATCCTGACACTACAGTAGTTGTTTTCCAGCTGCATTAATCCATTTCCTGCTGAGCTTCTGCAAAAGGAGGAATTCATTTGACAACAGCAGGGAAAAGACAAGGGAAAAATTAAGGGAGAATGAGAAAGTAAATAATTTAAACAAACTAGAATAGCAAGAAGAAAGTAAAAGACTATCTGTTGGTGTGCATGTATATATAAACAAGACATGGGCAAAACTGGATAGGGAGAGAGGTCCAGAAATCAAAACATATTCCTTTAAATACAAAAAAAAAATGAGAATATGTTGGTCTTTGGTGAAATGTAGCCACCTTAAGGTTTTTATCTGGGTCCAATTTATTTATTTATTTATTTATTCTTTTTTTTTTTTTTTTTTACTTCACAGACAAGAAAACCAAGACTTAGAGCCATTAAATATTTGGCCCAAAGTCAAATGGAGGATTCATAGCTTTTTTTTTTTTTTTTTTTAATTTTATTATGTTATGTTAGTCACCATACAATACATCATTGGTTTCTGATGTGGTGATCCACGATCCATTGTTTTCATATAACACCCAGTGCTCCATGCAGTACGTGCCCTCCTTAATACCCATCACCGGGCTAACCAATCCCCTCTCCTCCCTCCCCTCTAAAACCCTGTTTGTTTCTCAGAGTCCATAGTCTCTCATGGTTCATCTCTCCCTCCAATTCCCCCCCCGCATTTTTCCCTTCCTTCTCCTAATATGCTCCATGCTATTCCTTATGTTCCACAAATAAGTGAAACCATATGATAATTGACTTTCTCTGCTTGACTTATTTCACTTAGCATAATCTCCAGTCCCATCCATGCTGATGTAAAAGTTGGGTATTCATCCTTTCTGATGGCTGAGTAATATTCCATTGTATATATGGACCACATCTTCTTTCCATTCATCTGTTGAAGGGCATCTCGGCTCTTTCCACAGTTGGCTATTGCGGACATTGCTGCTATGAACATTGGGGTGCATATGGCCCTTCTTTTCACTACATCTGTGTCTTTGGGGTAAATACCCAGTAGTGCAATTGCTGGGTCATAGGGTAGCTCTATTTTTAATTTTTTGAGGACCCTCCACACTGTTTTCCAAAGTGGCTGTACCAACTTGCATTCCCACCAACAGTGTAAGAGGGTTCCCCTTTCTCCACAACCTCTCCAACATTTGTTGTTTCTTTCCCTGTCCATTTATGCCATTCTAACTGGTGTAAGGTTGTATCTCAATGTGGTTTTGATTTGGATTTCCCTGATGGCTAATGATGATGAACATTTTTTCATGTGTCTGTTAGCCATTTGTATGTCTTCTTCAGAGAAGTGTCTGTTCATCTCTTCTGCCCACTTTTTGACTTGATTATTTGTTTTTTGGGTGTTGAGTTTGAGAAGTTCTTTATAGATCTTGGATACCAGCCCTTTATCTGTAGTGTCATTTGCAAATATCTTCTCCCATTCTGTGGGTTGCCTCTTTGTTTTGTTGACTGTTTCCTTTGCTGTGCAGAAGCTTTTCATCTTGATGAAGTCCCAAAAGTTCATTTTTGCTTTTGTTTCACTAGCTTTTGGAGATGTATCTTGAAAGAAGTTGCTGGGGGCGATGTCAAAGAGATTACTGCCTATGTTCTCCTCTAGGATTTGGATGGATTCCTGTCTCACATTGAGGTCTTTCATCCACTTTGAGTTTATCTTTGTGAATGGTGTTAGAGAATGGTCGAGTTTCATTCTTCTGCATGTGGCTGTCCAATTTTCCCAGCACCATTTATTGAAGAGACTGTCTTTTTTCCATTGCATGTTTTTTCCTGCTTTGTCAAAGATTATTTGACCGTAGAGTTGAGGGTCCATATCTGGGTTCTCTATTCTGTTCCATTGGTCTATATGTCTGTTTTTGTGCCAGTACCATGCTGTCTTGGTGATCACAGCTTTGTAATATAGCTTGAAATCTGGCAACGTGATGCCCCCAGCTTTGTTTTTCTTTTTCAACATTTCCTTGGCGATTCGGGGTCTTTTCTGATTCCATACAAATTTTAGGATTGTTTGTTCCAGCACTTTGAAAAATGTCATTGGAATTTTGATCAGGATGGCATTGAAGGTATAGATTGCTCTGGGTAGCACAGACATTTTAACAATGTTTATTCTTCCGATCCATAAGCATGGAATATTTTTCCATCTTTTTGTGTCTTCTTCAATTTCTTTCATGAGTGTTTTGTAGTTCCTAGGGTATAGATCCTTTACCTCTTTGGTTAGGTTTATTCCGAGGTATCTTATGGTTTTTGGTGCTATTGTAAATGGAATCATTTCTCTAATTTCTCTTTCTACAGTTGCGTTGTTAGTGTATAAGAAAGCAACTGATTTCTGTGCATTGATTTTGTATCCTGCCACATTACTGAATTGCTGGATGAGCTCTAGTAATTTGGGGGTGGAGTCTTTTGGGTTTTCCACATAAAGTATCATGTCGTCTGCAAAAAGAGAGAGTTTGACTTCTTCTTTGCCAGTTTGAATACTTTTGATTTCTTTTTGTTGTCTGATTGCTGTTGCTAGGACTTCTAATACTATGTTGAACAATAGTGGCGAGAGTGGGCATCCTTGATGTGTTCGTGATCTTAAGGGAAAGGCTCTCAGCTTTTCCCCATTGAGGATGATATTCGCTGTAGGTTTTTCATAGATGGATTTTATGAACTTGAGGAATGTTCCCTCTATCCCTATACTCTTAAGAGTTTTAATCAGGAAAGGATGTTGTATTTTGCCAAATGTTTTTTCTGCATCAATTGAGAGGACCATATGGTTCTTCTCCCTCCTCTTATTAATGTGTTCTATCACATTAATTTGCGAACATTGAACCACCCTTGCATCCTGGGGATAAATCCCACTTGGTCGTGGTGGATGATCCTTTTAATGTATTGTTGGATCCTATTAGCTAGGATTTTGTTGAGGATTTTGGAATCCATATTCATCAGGGATATTGGTCTGAAATTCTCCTTTTTGATGGGGTCTTTGCCTGGTTTGGGGATTAAGGTAATGCTGGCCTCATAGAATGACTTTGGAAGTTTTCCTTCTGTTTCTATTTTTTGAAACTGCTTCAGTAGAATAGGTATTGTTTCTTCTTTGAATGTTTGGTAGAATTCCCCAGGGAATCCATCAGGCCCTGGACTCTTGTTTTTTGGGAGGTTTCTGATCACTGCTTCAATCTCGTTACTGGTTATTGGCCTATTCAGGTTGTCAATTTCTTCCTGTTACAGTCTTGGCAGCTTATAGGTTTCCAGGAAGGCCTCCATTTCATCCAGATTACTCAGTTTATTGGCATATAGTTGTTGATAATAATTTCTAATAATTGTTTCTATTTCCTTGGTGTTAGTCGTGATCTCTCCCCTTTCATTCATAATTTTATTAATCTGGGTCCTTTCTCTTTTCTTTTGGATAAGTCTGGCCAGTGGTTTATCGATCTTATTAATTCTTTCAAAGAACCAACTTCTAGTTTCATTGATCTGATCTACTGTGTTTCTGGTTTCTAATTCATTGATTTCTGCTCTAATTTTAATTATTTCTCTTCTAATGCATGGCTTAGGCGTCGTTTGTTGCTTTTTCTCTAGTTCTTTAAGGTGTAGAGTTAATTGGTGAATTCGGGATTTTTCTTTTTGAGTGAGGCTTGGATGGCTATGTATTTTCCCCTTAGGACCGCCTTTGCAGTATCCCATAGGTTTTGGACCGACGTGTTGTCGTTCTCATTGATTTCCATGAATTGTTTAAGTTCTTTGATTTCCTGGTTGACCCAAACGTTCTTGAGCACAGTGGTCTTTAGCTTCCAAGTGTTTGAATTTCTGCCAATTTTTTTCTTGTGATTGAGTTCCACTTTTAAAGCACTGTGGTCTAAGAATATGCAGGGAATAATCTCAATCTTTTGGTATTGGTTGAGACCTGATTTTTGACCCAGTATGTGGTCTATTCTGGAGAAAGTTCCATGTGTGCTTGAGAAGAATGAGTATTCTGTTGTTTTAGGGTGGAATGTTCTGTAAATATCTATGAGGTCCATCTGGTCCAATGTATCATTCAAAGCTCTTGTTTCCTTGTTGATTTTCTGCTTAGATGATCTGTCCATTGCTGAGAGTGGAGTATTGAGGTCTCCTACAATTAACGTATTGTTATCAATATGACTCTTTATTTTGGTTAACAGTTGGCTTATGTAGATGGCTGCTCCCATGTTGGGGGCATAGATATTTACAATTGTTAGATCTTCTTGTTGGATAGACCCTTTAAGAATGATATAGTGTCCTTCTGTGTCTCTAATTACAGACTTTAGTTTAAAATGAATTTGTCTGATATAAGAATTGCTACCCCAGCTTTCTTTTGAGGTCCGCTGGCATGGAAGATGGATCCCTTCACTTTCAGTCTGGATGTATCTTTACGTTCAAAATGAGTCTCTTGTAGGCAGCATATGGATGGGTCCTGTCTTTTTATCCAATCTGCAACCCTGTGCTGTTTAATGGGAGCGTTTAGGCCATTCACGTTGAGAGTGATTATTGAAAGATATGAATTAATTGTCATCATGTTGCCTGTGAAGACGTTGTTTTTATAGATTGTCCCTGTAATTTTCTGTTGTATATCACTGTTGGGGTCTTTCTCCTTTTATAGAACCCCCCCTTAATATTTCTTGCAGGGCCGGCTTAGTGGTCACATATTCTTTCAGTTTCTGCTGGTCATGGAAGTTCTGCATCTCTCCATCCATTCTAAATGACAGCCTTGGCAGATAAAGTATTCTTGGCTGCGTGTTCTTCTCATTTAGTACCCTGAATATGTCTTGCCAGGCCTTTCTGGCTTGCCAGGTCTCTGTGGATAGGTCTGACGTTATTCTGATGTTCCTCCCTCTGTACGTAAGGAATCTCTTCCCCCTAACTGCCCTTAAGATGGTTTCCTTGGTTCTAAGATTTGCAAGTTTTACTATTACATGCCGGGGTGTTGGCCTGTTTTCCTTGATCTTGGGAGGGGTCCTCTCTGCCTCTAGGACGCGAATGTTTGTTTCCTTCCCCAGATTAGGGAAGTTCTCAGCTATGATTTGCTCAAATACATCTTCTAGTCCTCTCTCTCTCTCCACTCCCTCCGGGATTCCAATTATTCTGACACTGGAATGCTTCATGGTGTCACTTATTTCTCTGATTCTATTTTCATGGATTCTGAGTTGTTTTTCCCTGGCCTCCTCTTTTCCCTTTTTATCTATTATATTGTCTTCCAGGTCGCTTATTCGCTCTTCTGCCTCACTTACCCTAGCTGTTAGATTAGATTGGATTGATTCTCATTGATAGCATTTTTAAGTTCTGCCAATTCACCTTTCATTTCTGCCCTTAGAGATTCTATGTTGCCATTAATTGATTTCTCCATTCTAGCCATTGTCTTCACAATTGCTAGCCTGAATTCCATCTCCGACATCTTGGTTATATCTGCATCCATTTGTAAATCTGCAGCATAAGTCATAATCTCTGAGTCTTTTCTATTTTGGGGGCTCCTCCTCCTAGTCATTCTGTTGATGGGTGTTTGAGGGAATGTATAGAGTCCAAATTATTGACCAGAACCCAAGCAAGAGGCACCTGTTTTCTTGGGACCTTAGGGTTGCTGGCCTCTTGTTTTCCCAGCCTATCTTCTGTGGGAGGGGCCTGCTGCGTTGTTACTCAGGCAAACCTGTTTGGGTGGAGTTGCCCTGCCCCCCTGTGGCGGGGGATGGGCTCAGTGGGAATCAGTTTTGGGGGCTTTTGTTCTCTGGCGGCTTTCCCTGGCAGCTTTCCGCGTCTCTTCCGCGAGTCAGAGCAGAAGAGACCGTTTCCAACCCTCTGCCTCAGAGCAGAGAGATCGCAGTCTGTTCTTCAGTGAGCTCTCCAGGCCACATGGTCTCCATTTCTGTCCATGCTGCTATAAACTGCAGCGTCCTGGGTTGTGCGCCCCTCCACAGTGCTCCCAGTCCTGCCTCCAGGTCGGGGCACGTCTCTGCCTTTTGTGCTTCTAAAACTGCCAGCCGCTCCCAGTTCGCACGCCCGACCCCACCGCTCTGGGTTTCTGCCCTGGGGGCTGCCCTAAAGTCCTTTCCCCGCTGCTACCGGTCTGCGAGTCTGTGCCCCGTCCCCAGCACACGAGGCTGTCACTCACCGGCGGTGTAGGATCCCCACGGCCAGGCATCCTCCCACTGCCGTTTATCCTCCGGTATCTGCCCGCGGAATCACGGCTACCCGCTTCGTACCTCAAAACCAACTGCCTGCAATATTCTGTTTATAGAGATCCAGAACTTCTTACATCTCAGGCTGGTTTCGTGGGTGCTCAGAGTGGTCTGGTAGATATCCAGCTCAATTCCAGGGACCAGTTGAAATAGGGTCCCCTACTCCTCCACCATCTTTCTCCCCTCCTCTATCTGGGTCCAATTTAAATACCATCTTGAAATAAGAACTGTGTTCATTACTTCTCTCAGCTGAAAAAAACATGACTACCAAACAGTTAAAAGCAACAAAATTAGTTGCTTCCAGTGTTAGCCCAGTATTTTCATGAAAGCTGTAGTCAGATACGTAGCTAAGCCAACGTAGTTGTAAATCATTGCTCTGACACCCTATATATGTTGGCCATACTTGGCAATGTATTATGTTTGCATTCATAATTATTTTCAGGCACAGGATCACATATGCACATAAACCTGGGTAATAGCTACCTCTTATCTAAAGTTAACTGGAAACACTAAAATACCCTCTAAAACACCTATCTACAGAAAGAAGTTGAGACACATTTCCTTCTTTTTGTTAATTACAGGATAATTAAAGTGACTAGAATAAGAACATACACCTGGTAAATAAATTCTGACATACTCTTACAGCACTTTTGAAAATATAGCCCTAAAGAGATCATTACAACATGATACCCAAGAAAACTTGTAACCACAATACTGAAAAGAAGGACAAAAAAGGTGCAAATATCTAGCTAATTAGCCAAAATGATTTTAACTTACATATCTCGTTTCCTTTCATTTATATAATAAAAACTTGCATCAAATCAACATATTTATTATTATTTCCCTCTCATCCCCAAATGTAATAACTAATAGCTATCAAAATTGGTGAATTACTTTCAATGAGCTTTCCTTTTCCCCCTCTCTCTAAGATGAGCAGCAGCACAAAGTTAATTAAGAGATCTTAGTTGGTTATAAATAGGTTGGTTATAAATGAGTTAAGAGTGACTATTATAATTCTAGGTCAACTTTAATTAGCACAATGGTAACGTTGAGCTGGGATGATGGCCTCCATTTCCGAGAGCTTATCTATGTGCAATGCACTGATTTTGCTATGATTTTATTATCCCCAATTTATAGATGAAGAAACTGAGGCTTAGAGAGATTAATGACTTTAAGTTACATGGCTGATAGCCAAAATTTGAATGGAGGCCAGTCTAACTTCAGAGATAATCCTCTTCTCCACTATACTTACTGCCTCCCTCATACTGACAAATCCTAAGCCAAAATACAGAAGTATGGGATTCCTATTCACACATGTTCTGATATTTATGTAAAACTGCCTATCTTTCTGTGTATCCTGGAGTCTGTTTCAGCTCAATCTCAAGGGTCAGTGCTTTACAAATTCTAAAGAACCTTATTTCTGGTTTGACCCCCAATTCCACCAAGAATTGGAATTTTTACTTACATGTTGTACCTGGAAAATAATCATGGCTAATATCATCTTCAACAACAAAGAACAGTAATAAGAAATCTAACTAAGCCATGTTCTTTAAAATTTTTTAAAAAATGTTTCTACTATAGCTGTGTAAATTTTTCAAAATATAAAACTCTCTCAACTCCTGCTATGGCAATTCTGCATTCTTTCTTAAGTGCCCAGCTTTCAAAAGGGCAGACAGTGTTAGCAGCTCCACAATGTAATAACAGTGACAATAATACCTTGCATTTCTATAGCGCCTTTTCTCCAAGGAGCTCCAAGTTATTGGATTAGTTCCACCAGTTTCCCTTGCCAACACACTTCTAAGTATAATATTACCTTTTATTACTGTGCATTATAAGGAGAGAAAAAGTATTTCAAGTGCAAATAGTATGCTAAAGAAACAACAAATATAGATTATCCCTTAATGCAAACACATTTTGAGAAAAACGTACATATGTTAACACATTATTCAAGCACATTATTAGGAGAGTTCTTGATTTCTTTTTACCTTTAACTCAGTTATATTTCTTTTTTTTTTTTTAAAGATTTTACTTATTTGAGAGAGAGAGGATGAGAGAGAGAGAGAGCACATGGGGGGGGAGGGTCAGAGGGAGAAGCACACTCCCTGCTGAGCAGGGAGCCCGATGCAGGACTCGATCCCAGGACTCTAGGATCATGACCGGAGCCAAAGGCAGTTGCTTAACCAGCTGAGCCACCCAGGCACCCCCTCAATTATACTTCTTTAGCTAATGGTTACCAGTAAAGTTTTAACTATTTGTATGTTTGGTTAATGCATAGATAATCAAGTTGGGATTTTTGTACCTAATTTATTGTGAAATAGAGTATTGAAAAATATTTCTGAATGTGGACAAGATTTTTCTCTTAATTAAGTGGCATCTTAAAATGTTTGGGGGCACCTGGGTGTCCCAGTGTGTTGAGCTGCCAACCCTTGATCTCAGCTCTGGTCATGATCTCAGGGTCCTGGGATCAAGCCCCATGTTGGGCTCTGTGCTTAGCAGGGAGTCTGCTTGAGGATTCTCTCTCTCCCTCTTCCTCTGCCCCTCCCCCCACTCACACTCTTGTTCTAAAATAAATAAATAAATCTTAAAATATTCTGTGAAAAGTGAAAAAACAAGTTATCTATAAATCCTGAGGCAGCTAACCATTTTCCTGCAGAAATCCAAGAATGTAACCTGTGAACTTAATTATAAGCAAGCAATTATAAGCTTGCTTGTAATTAAGTTTGCTTCTACCACAAGCATTCCCCTGTCATGCTGAAATACTCAAACGCCTTAATTTGCCTACACAGTGCTAATTGAAACACAATGACTAAATAACTTTCACTCTCATAAGTAAAGAATCAACCAAACCACATTTTTTAACTTCTTAGAACATATTGTAATTATGTGAACAATATGATGCTGACTGATCCACATGACTTCTTTCTTTCCTTCCAGAAATATCCACACAAGTAAGGATCCAGACAACCAGATGTGGAGTATTTACTTTCGTGATCTCATTGTTTATGACAGTCAAGTCAAACAGAAACTTTTCTGTGAATCAACCCCAGTTTCCTAGTCACTGTATGAATGCTCCTGTGGACATTTGTTGTAAATAGTTTGACCACATTTGTCACGTGTCTGGAACTCACTTCAGAGGCAAAATGGGGATATGCAGCATATGGACTTAGAATTCACAAAAAGTTCTCTCATGAGGGGAAAGATTAGAATTACATGATCACAGCTGAGGAAGTTGTTAACTCAGCAATTCCAGACAGAGTGTCCTGCCAAGCACCAGAAGGTGAACTGGGAGAGATGGAACAGAGTAAGAAATTAAAACATGACACCAGAATGTCACAAATTAAAAATGATAGTGACAAAGTGGAAGTTAAAACAATGACTAGATACACTATATGCACATTGTTTGCATATGTCTGTAAAAAAAAGGTAGTACCTGGTAAGAACCTACACTGGGTGTTATACGCAAACAATGAATCATGGAACACTCCATCAAAGAAAAGAAAAGAAAAAAATAAAAAGCAAGCTGCAGAATAATACAGTGTAACACCCGTTTGTGGGAAAACACACACAGAAATCTATGTATCTCTATGTATACATGTATGTGTGTGAATGCAGAGAAAAATGTTTGTGAGGATACCTACCAAACTATACACTACGATTATCTCCAAAAAGAGGACTGGGATGAGAAGGGTGGTGAAGGTCAAAGAGAATTTAACACCATCTATATCATTTGAAATTTTAAAATGACAATGTAGTCATATGTTATGTGTATAATTTATAATAAATAAAACTGTTAAAAGAAAAAAAAGAACCTACAGTTAATCACAGTATGTCATTTCTTCCCCATAAAAATAAATTTCTAAGATAAAATAAACTGATTTTGCAGATATTTTTAATACCCAAAAATTTGCAAACATTTTTTCAGGGTCCTACCATGTGCCTATTAGTGTACTGGTATCTAAATAAATATTAAGGAGAAATAATTTAAAACCACCTCATTGGGGAGGGTATGTGCTATGGTGAGCGCTGTGAATTGTGTAAGACTGTTGAATCACAGACCTGTACCTCTGAAACAAATAATACATTATATGTTAAAAAAAAAAAAAAAAAAAAAGATAGTAGGAAGGGAGAAATGAAGGGTGGGAAATCGGAGGGGGAGAAGAACCATGAGAGACTATGGACTCTGAAAAACAAACTGAGAGTTCTAGAGGGGAGGGGGGTGGGGGGATGGGTTAGCCTGGTGATGGGTATTAAAGAGGGCACGTTCTGCATGGAGCACTGGGTGTTATGCACAAACAATGAATCATGGAACACTACATCAAAAACTACTGATGTAATGTATGGTGATTAACATAACATACTAAAATAAAAAAACACCTCAAATTTTATTCTACTAATAGAAGTAAATAACAATGATTGGTCTACATTGACTTGTCCAAACTTCCTTGTGACAACAAGTAGAATATCAGCTTCATTAAATCCTATTGCAAAGTACAAACACTAGCTACATATATAAAATATGGAAAACTTAGCACAATTCTATAATACAGCTTTTATTCTTTCTTTTAAAAATATTACCAATGCTGACCAAGAGGAATAATAGATCTCTTGGATATAATGGCATACCCAATGACTAGAGTACTAGCCAGAGGTGAAGTTTTTTTTTCAGTACCCAGTACACCAAAGAAAACCCAGCATTTTTCAAAAGGGTGATTATTATCATCATCTTAAAAAAGCTCTCTATTCTCTACTGGTGATAAAATTATGACAGATTTGAGGGTGACTTTTGGAGGTAGGTTCTGTTTCCAAAGATGGCCACATCACACCTTTTGTAATGAGACCTTGCCACTTTCTCCTGAAGAGGCAGTTTATTCCCCTCTCCTGAAATCTGGACTGGCCCTGTGACCTACTTCGATCATGGGATCAATCCAGATGTGGTTAAAGTGACAATGTACAACATCATAGGTGGGGCCTTAAGGGATCTACAGTCCTTGTCTGACATTCAGGTGCCATGTGGAACCAGCTGCCATGCTGTGAGCAAGCGGGCCCACTTCAACCCATCCCTAGAATACGCTCTTCCTACCTTATTTCTTGCTAGAGATAGTGGTAAGTAACTAGGGCCACTTGAAATCCTGAAGCAGTAAGCTTTAATGCCTAAAGTAAGTCTTCTCAAATAAGAAATACATCAACTTTCTTGAATTACCAAAAAGATATCCATATAAAAAGAACCCAAACATCTTTCTTTTGGGGGTGGAGGCAGGAAAAGTCCTCTGAGCTTATAAAACCTGGGTTTGAATCCCAACTCTCCCACATTATTTGGGACCCTATTTTCTCACCTCTAATCTTTCTAGTCTGTTCTAAATTTTAATTAGAACAATGATTATGAGAATTCAAGGAGGTAATATGTGGGAAAGGGCTTGTAAATGGTAAAAACCACACAAAAATTTTGAGAAATTATTCAATAAGCAATTCTTTACATAGTAAGATTTTAATCCCATATACAAGTGGCTCTGGTTGCTATATCCAGCTTCAGGAAGCATGAATTTGGGTTGTGACTTTCCCAGAACTAGGGTGCTAAGTCCAAGTACAGGAGACTCAGTAGGCACTTGCCTTTCTTTGTGAATTCATTCAACAAATAGTAATCAGTCATTGATGACATAGTTGAGTACTGTCCTTAGTACAGAAAAGAAGTATGAACAAAACGAAACCTAGGTTCTTTTAGAACTTCCATTTGCATGACTAGAAATATGTTATCATGTTAGTAAGTGCTAAGAAAAGAATAAATTTGATAAAAAAGACAGACAGTAACCAGGAGGGGAAGGAACTCTTTTAAGGAAGGCCTCTGATAAGGCAAATAAGGGGACCTGAATGAAGAGAGTAAATCAAGCACATATGTGCAGAAAGATATTCCAAGTGGTGGGAATAGCCAGTGCAAAAGCCCTGAGGAGGTATCATGCTCACTGTGTCTATGACCAGCAGGAGGCCAGTGCAGCTGAGGCAGAGGCAGTGAAAAGAGTAGTAAGAGATGACAGCAAAGAGCCAAAAGGGTCCAGAACAGGTGAGGACTAGTGGGCTGTGGCAACAACTTTACATTTATTCCAAGTGAGAAGAGACAACAAAAGAGGTTTTGAACAGAGGGAAAGCATAGCCTAATCTACCTTTTTAAGAGATCATTCTGCCTGAGTAGAGAATACATTGTGGAAGGCAAGCGGTAGCCTATATAGAAAGCTTTTGCACAGTCCTGGTAAGAGATGATGCAGCTTGGACTCAGGCTATAGCTGTCATAGGGTTAGAAGTGGCTCGATCCTGCATCCATTTCAAAATCAGAACCAGTGGATTTGTAAAGAGACTGGAGATAGTGGGTGGGGGGAAAAACAGGAGTTGGGAAAGACATGGATTATACTGTTTCCCAAAAAAAAAAAAAAAAAAGATAATTTTAGGTTAGTTCTGTTGAAAGATAACCAAAAATTGGTGATTTTTTTAACACCATATTTTCCAGTCCTGGCCAAAAAAAAAGTACATGTCAGTAATTTCTTTACAAATTATTTTATTGTCATATAAATATACTGATTTGGGGAAATATTATGAGATGCATAAAAGCAACTCTCATTCTATTTTCTTTAGTTAAAACTTTATAACTAAGCACAGCTGCAGACTGCCCAGGCATAATTATAGCTCCACCTGGCAGGCAGGCCCCTTGGTTTGAAGCACAGCATTTCATTAATAAGATGAAAGAATGTGTGAAATTGTATTTTTAAACAGTTGAAATGGAAGGAAACTCATAGGTGGCAGGCTCTCTTGGCTAGTCCAAACCTAGTATGTTGAAATGTCACATGAACATCACCCGTCACACTTCCCATCTTAGCAGGAGTGAGGCTGGCCTTAGCATGGGGTGTTCAGGTAATACACTAGGTCTCCTTAATATAGACACTCCTAAGTTCATAGCATTCCAGAAAGGGAAAAGGCACAACCCACAGGCATTCTTACAATACCTACCTTCTACAGATGTCTTTGTTTTCTTGAGACTACTAGGTTACCAATAAGCAGTATTAAAATAAAATATGTACACTACACTTCAGGCCTAAGCCCTACGGTGTGAGAAGTCCCTCCAAGTGCCAGGGCTCTACCCGGCCAGGCCATGGCTGGTGCAGCCCAGACACCGTGCTCCCCTGTGTAGACAATGGTGCTGTATCTTGCCATATCCGGATACACAATAGGTTGAACCTCTCTCTCCCAGTGGCTCCAGTCAGAAAAAACCATGCCTCTTTAAAGAGAAAAGAAGCAAAAACTATTTAAAAAAAAAAAAAAATCCCAGACCACAGCAGAGACCTTACAGCTTAGGTAGGATAGTCTGACCTTCTGGCATAGGCTTTTTTACAAATTGTGTTTTCAGTGAATGGGAGAAATGTCCTGGGGGCTCTGTCACAGCATGTGGGCTGTTTAGGGGGCTGTAGCATGCTTTCCCAAACCACACATTGTTGGTATTACTGAGCATCTGGAAATCTGGTGGCCAGAATGAGGAGTATCAGGCCAGGCCCCCTGATCTGTGTGCAAAAGGTGCTAGGTCTGTGTCACTCCCTTCCACCCACACTCACAGTTGCCTGTCCTCCCACTCAGGACATGACTGTCTTGCACTAGAGCTGCTCCAGTCTCTCAGGAATCTACTTACTATTTTTACTGTGTAAATAAAGCTTCCTGATTCAGTATCCCCTCCCCCAAAACAGAAAATATGTACAACTGATAATTATACTGACCACTATCCAATTTCTTATTTACTCAACTATTTGCATTTCATCATATTGTTAAATTCTTGCATACACTAACTAGCACCACAATTTCCAAAGCATGACATTTTCAACTCCTCCTGGAGCTACCAACAAAATCCAAATACTTTTTTATGAAAGCAAAAATCTATGTTTGCTCTCTGTGCTGTCTAATCTTTGATTAAAAAAAAATTAAATCTTATATTGTTATAACTTAACCATCCTACAAATGAGAATTAGACTTTCTAGACTTCAATGTTACATACTAAATCACAATGCTTCAAAATAACTAAAGTATATTTTCAGAAATGCAATAATTAACAAACCACTATAATAGCATTTTTTAACACAGCCCTCTTAAAAACCTACAGATAAGTAAACGAAAATAAGTAATGTTTATGAGTAACAATTTAAGTTATTTAATATCTCCATAGAATTCAAATGCTCATATAACACTTTTAATTAATCCAATGGTAAAATATTTTTAAAAATCATACAGCTATGTTCTGTGGTTACAAGGAAATGAAAAAATTAACAAAAACAAAGCCAAAAACCAACCACTTAGTAATTTCAAAACACTTTTCTGAGTAACTCAACATCTAAGAATAAAATCATAGACCATTAAGAAATTAACAAAGGTTCTTGCTAATAAGAACCTGAACTTCCTCAAAGAATGACAGATTCCAGATCTGGGGCAGGATTGTACAAGGTAAGCCTGGGACATCTTGTCCCTCAAAACAACAAGGATATCAAAAAACTGCAAGTGCCACATGAACAGGACCTAGGAATCAATGCAAAATCCCAGCGGCCAAGGATGGGTAAGACAGTATGAACACTGAAAAGTAATGACTACGATGGATTAAAACATATCAAATGTACTAAGATCTGTGCACTTGTAGTAATACTTCAGAAGTTGTCACTTCTGGAGGTTTCTAGAACACCAATCCATTTTGAAAAAATGGTAAATAGAAGATTCAAGAATTTATCCTACCCTTCTCTATAAAATCTATGCAAGCATAAACATTTAGTTGACATAAAGAAATATTAGAACTGAAACCACTTTGTAACCCCTAATGAAATAATGTATCTGGGGAAAGATCATGGATGGCTGTTGGAACCATTAGGTACAACAGAAAAGGAACATTATAATGGATGGATCAGAATGAAAACACTTGTGCTCAGTGATCAATCTTAGTATTACAGGACAATCAGACATTACGGGTCTCTTGACATGGCATAATAGGAAGTGCACAGCTCCACCTGTGAGAGATTCTTGCCAGAATTATTAAACCCAAACTAAATAATCAAGCCTGTAGTTGCAACTACCAGTTTACAGAAACAGACATAGATGAACACGTGAAGCAACACCATGAGGATAAAAACCAGCCAAATTTTGGAGCGCCTGGGTGGCTCAGATGGTTGAGCATCTGACTCTTGGTTCTGGCTCAGGGCATGATCTCAGGGTCATGGGATTGAGCCCCGTGTTGGGCCCCACATTCAGCGGGGAGTCTACTGGAAGATTCTCTCCCTCTGACCCTCCTACCACTCAATCTCTCTCTCTCTCTCTCTCTCTAAAATAAATAAATCCTTTTTAAAAAATCAGCCAATTCTAGGGATGCCTAGATGGCTAAGTCAGTTAAACATCTGCCTTCAGCTCAGGTCATGATCCCAGGGTCCTGGGATCGAGTCCCACATCAGGGACTCGCTTCTCCCTCTGCCTGCTGCTCCCCCTGTTTGTGTTCTCTCTCTCTCTGACAAATAAATAAAATCTTTAAAAAATAAAATAATTTAAAAATAAGAAATTCTAAAGAACAAATGCCCATTTCTTTACCAAAAACTAAAAACAACAGGAGGAGAAAGGACTGATACAGACTGAGAGACACCTATCAACCAAATGCCATGCATGGGTCTTATTTGGCTGCTTCAGACGAACCAAGTGTAAAAAGATATTCACAAGGTAAGTGCAGAAAATTTAAACATTGACTAGCTATTAAATGATATAAAGATTTTATTTTTAATATCTTATTTATTTATTTGACAGACAGAGAGAATGAGAGCAGGACCAGAGGCAGGGGAAGTGGGAGAGGGAGAAGCAGGCTTCCCACTGAGCAGAGAGACCAACGTGGGGCTTGATCCCAGGACCCTGGGATCATGACCTGAGCCGAAGGCAGATGCTTAACGACTGAGCCACCCAGGCGCCCCTTTTATTTTTTTATTTGGAGATATTGTTGTTTATTTAAGAGTCCAAATCTGAGGTGCCTGGGTGGCTGAGTTAAGCATCCAACTCTTAATTTTGGCTGAAGTCATGATTTCAGCGTTGTGAGATCTCAGCGCTTTGAGAGGCTGGGCATGGAGCCTGCTTGAAATTTTCTCTCCCTCTGCCCCTCCCCCATTCTCTTAAAAAAAAAGAGAGAGAGAGAGTCCAAATCTGTTACAAATGCAAATAGAAGTATTTATAATATTATGTCTGGCTTTGCTTTAAAACAAACCAGAAGGTTGGGGGTGTATGGTATGGATAAACAAGATTAGCCATATTTGGTGGTATAAACTGGTGGTATAAAACTAAGGACTTCATTATTCTAGTCTTTCTACTTCTGTGCATGATTAAAATTTTTTGCAATAAAAATTTTAAGGAAATAAATGACAATAAGAATACCACACATCAAAATATGAGATGAGGAGGGGTGCCTGGGTGGTGCAGTTGGTTAAGCATGGGACTCTGGGTTTCAGCTGTAGTCATGTTCTCAGGGTCATCAGACAGAGCCCTGCATTGGGCTCCACGCTCAGCAGGGAGTCTGCTTAGGACTCTCTCTGATCCTCCCCCCACCCAAATAAATAAAAATAAATTTTTAAAAAATGGCATAAGACTTCCCTTGTTTTGTACCCCCTCCCCAACAATACAATTCAGCATCTATCTACAGACAAAAGTGCCTTGTGGGAGCTACAGATCCAGCACCATATTGCAAGGAACCCAACAGAAGTCTCACCCAGCCATGCCCCAGATAACAGGCACCAGATACAGACCTCAGTCCTGGCTATGGAGCCGCAGTGGTCTGTGAACCAGCTACAGCCCCGCTTGGCCATGATCTGGATCCCCTGGAAAACACTGACTTAGACAATCACCATGGACAAGAGAGCCTTTGTAGAAGTTCAGGTTTTCAAAGAAGAAGTTCCAGTACACCACTGGAAATAAATAAAATATATATATATATATATATTAGTTTGGATGCATCAGAGAAGGTAAAAACAGTTTGACTTTACCTGCACCACCCCTCTCACAAGGCCGCACAGCAATGAGAGATCTGCTCGGCCTCTGATTTCTCTTGCTGTAGAAAGTGAAAGCATGTAAATGTGTGGGACACTGCCAAAAAGGCTCATTTCCCTCTTTCCCCAACCAGAATACTAAATTATGAGCTGCATGACTAGGAGGCAAAATAAGGAGAGAAGAGAAGGACAGGACACTCATAAGCAATAAAGGGACGTGAATTCTATTAACTGCATTGTGGACCCCCTCAAGAAGCCAACCCATGATCCCCTGGGAAAGCATTACCTGTGGGATCCCCTCCAAGTGGCCCACAGGCACTGCCAGCACTTAGTGTACCTCACCCACACACACCCCAACTCTGTGGCCAGCTCCCTGTGCACTACCTCAGTTGCATTAGAGAACAAGCTTTGGAAGATGGCTAGCGAACACACAGAAAGCCAGCCCAAATATGTCAGCCAGGGAAAGACCACAAACTTAAGCCTTAGTACTATCTTTTGGAAAACAAAAGGGAGGCTTGTCAGCCAAGAGTCAGTGCCCTGTAGGATCAAGAGAAGCTTAAGTGTTTTGCCAAAAGGAAGCCAGAAGTGTGGAGCAGGTATATCCACAGAGGCTCTGAGAAAGCCTCAAAATCACTAGCAAAGCTGAGAGAAGGTATTTCTCTCCTGAACGCAATTAATAAAACTAGAAGAAGTGACTGCTACCTCAAATGAGAAGAAAGCAATGCACCCTTCAAGAATCATGAAAAATAAAGGAAATATAACATCACAAATCTTCTAGTAACTGATCCCAAAGTTATGGAGACCTGTGATTTACTCAATAAAGAATTCAAAATAGCTATTTGAAGGAAACTCAATTAGCTGCAAGAAAACACAAAAAGAGAATCAATGAAATCAGGAAAATGATACATGAACAAACTGAGAAGTTTAACAAAAATCAAAGAAGAGCCAAATAGAAATTCTAAAACTGAAAAATATAATGAATGAAGTGAAAAATGCAATAGAGAGCATCAACAGTAGAATGCATACAGCAAAAGAAAGAATCTGTGAGACAGAACACAGGAACTGTGAAATTATGTCTAATTATGTCAGAAGAGAACAAAGGAAAAAAAATGACGGAGTGATAAAAAGCCTTCATGATCTATAGGATACCATCTAAATTAGTGTGTGAATTACTAAAGTTCAAGAAGAAGAGAGGGAAAGGGAGAAGAAAGCTTATTTAAAGAAATAATGGCTGAGAACTTCCCAAATCTGGGGGGGAAATTTGAGCTTCAATTTCATGAAGTGCATAGGTCCCCAAACATAATCAATTTAAAGAGATTCAGGGGCACTGGGTGGCTCAGTGGGTTAAGTGTCCAACTCTTGATTTCAGCTCAGGTCATGATCTCATGGGTCATGAGATCAAGTCCCATGTCACGCTCTGCACTCAGTGGACAATCTGCTTGAGATTCTCTCTACCTCTCCCTCTGCCATTCCCCTCCTCCCTAAAATAAATAAATAAAAACCTTTAAGATAAGTAAATAAGGGCACCTGCGTGGCTCAGTCAGTTAAGTATCTGTCTTCAACTCAAGTCATTATCTCAGGGTCCTAGGAGTGAGCCCTGCATCAGGCTCCCCACTCAGCAGGGTATCTGCTCATCCCTTTCGCTCCCTCTGCCCCTCCCCCTGCTTGTGTTCTGTTTCTCTCTCAAGTAAATAAAATATGTAAAGAAAGAGAAAGAAAGAAAAAGAAATAAAGAAAGAGAGGGAGGGAGGGAAGAAGGAAGGAAGGAAGGAAGGAAGGAAGGAAGGAAGGAAGGGATCCTTTCCAAAACATATTAAATGAAACTTTCAAAAATCAAAGACAAAAAGAGAATCCTAAAAGCAGCAAGACAAAAGAAGTTTGTAACTTAGAAGGGAACTTTCTAAGGCAGAAACCTAACAGGCCAGCAGAGTAGAAGGGTACCAAAAGGGCTAAAAGAAACCAAGAATACTCTGTTGGCAGAGTTATCTTTCAGAAATGAAGGAACAATAAAGACCTTCCCAAACAAACAAAAGCTGAGGATCTATAACCACTGACTTACAAGAAAGCAAGAAGTTCATCAAGCTGAAATGAAAAGATGCTGCTCATTAGTAAGGTGAAAATAATACACTGGAAAAGATAAGTATATAGTCAAATTGAGAATAATCTAATACTACAATATGGTGGTGTGTTAACTACTCAATTCTAGTATAAAGGTTAAAGGACCAGAGTATTTAAAATAAGTATAGCTACAATAATTTGTTAAACACAATATAAAAAGACATAAATTGTAATATCAAACATAAAGGGGGGAGTAAAAAGTAGAGTTTTTTATTTGATCAAAGTTTGTTATCAGCATAAAATAAATAAAATATCTTAGGGACAGGGGTGTCTGGTAGCTCAGTCGGTTAAGCATCCAACTCTTGGTTTTGGCTCATGGTGGTGAGATGGAGCACCACACTCAATGGGGAGTCTGCTTCAGGATTCTCTCTCCCTCTGCCCCTCCCCCCTGCATGCTCTCTCTCTCTCTCTCTCTCTCTAAAATAAATACATCTTTTTTTTTTTTTAAGATTTTTATTTATTTATTTGACAGAGAGAGACACAGCAAGAGAGGGAACACAAGCCGGGGGGTGGGGGAGGGAGAGCAGGCCTCCCGCAGAGCAGGGAGCCAGATGCAGGCCTCGATCCCAGAACCCTGGGATCATGACCTGAGCTGAAGGCAGATGCTTATGACTGAGCCACCCAGGCACCCCAATAAATAAGTATTTTTTTAAAAAATCCTAGGGATATTAAAAAAAAAGAAATAGGGATATAACAATCTAAGTCCCATGGTAACCACAAACCAAAAACCTACAGCAGATTCACAAAAGGTGAACAGAAACAAATGAAAGCACACCACCTTAGGAAATCATGAATTCACAAAGGAAGGCAGCAAGAGAAGAAGAAAGGAAAAAGAGAACTACAAAACAGTCAAAAAACAGTAAGATGACATCAGTAAGTCCTTGCCTATCAATAATTACTCTAAATATAAATGGGCTAAATTCTCCAATCAAAAGGCATAGAGTGGCTGGCTGGATTAAAAAAAAAAAAAAGACCCAACCATAAATTGACTACAAGATACTTCAGATTTAAGGACATACATAGGCTCAAAGTAAAGTGATGGGAAAAGATATTCAATGAAAGGGAAAACCAGAAGAGAGAAAGCTATACTTATTTAAGACATAATAGATTTTAAGCCAAAAATGATGAAAAGAGACAAAGAAAGTCATTACATAATTATAGAGGGATCAATTCACCAACAATACATAACAATTATAAATATATATGAAACCAACATCAGATTACCTGAAAATGTTAAGCAAATACTAATAGACTTAAAAGGAGAAACAGATAATACAATAATAATAGGGAACTTCAATACCCTACTTTCAATAACAGATAGATCATCCAGAAAGAAAAATCAACAAGGGAAGGTTGGACATGAACAATACTTTAGACCAAATGGGATGACAATATACAGAACATGCCAGGGGCACCTGGGTGGCTCAGTCGGTTAAGCATCTGCCTTCAGCTCAGGTCATGATCTCAGGGTCCTGGGATTGAGCCCCACATTGGGCTCCCTGCCCAGCAGGGAGTCTGCTTCTCCCTCTCCCTCTGCCCCTCCCCCTGCTTGTGCTGTCAAATAAATAAAATTTAAAAAAAAAAAAAAGAACATGCCATCCAACAGCAGCAGAAAACACATTCTTCTCACATGCACAGTAGAACATTCTCCAGGATACATCATATGTTAAGTTACAAAATAAGCCTTAGCAAATTTAAGATAGTTATCATACCAATTATCTTGTCCAACCACAATGGTACAACACTAGAAATAAATAACAAAAAGCTGGCAAATTCACAAAAATGTGGAGATTAAGCAACATACTCCTGAACTATCAATAAGCAAAAGAAGAAACTGAAAGGAAAGTTCTTTTAAAAAATGGAAATACAATATACCAAAAGCTATGGAATGCAGCAAAGCAGTTAAGAGTAAAGTTTATAGCAATAAACACCTACTTTAAGGAAAAAAGAAAAATCACCAACAACCTAACTTTACATCTCGAGAAACTAGAAAAAGAATAAACTAGGGCTAGAATTAAGAGAAGGAAGGAAAACACAAAGATGTGAGCAGAAATAAATGAAATAGAGACTAGAACAACAGAAAAGATCAATGAAACTAAGAGCTGTATTTTTATTTTTATTTTTTTTTTTTTTTTAAGATTTTATTTATTTATTTGACAGAGAGAGACACAGCGAGAGAGGGAACACAAGCAGGGGGAGTGGGAGAGGGAGAAGCAGGCTTCCTGCAGAGCAGGGAGCCCGATGCGGGGCTCGATCCCAGGACCATGGGATCATGACCTGAGCCGAAGGCAGACGCTTAACGACTGAGCCACCCAGGCGCCCCAAGAGCTGTATTTTTAAAAAGATAAACAAAATTGACAGGGTATGGCTTCAAAATGGCAACAAAGGAAGTTCTTCAACTCACCTCCTCCCATAGACACATCAAATCTGTAGCTACATATGAAACAATTCTCTCTGAGAAACTAGCTGAATGACTCCTAAACATTAGGTAAATGAGAAAACCCATGTCAAAACAGGTTAAGAGTCACTGAGATGCAATCTTGCCATAAACCCCACCCCCAGCATGGGGACACACAACTGGGAAGGAGTGCACAAGCCCCAGCTTCTGAGGAGCAAAAGGCTTGGACCCTACATCTTGTGCCCCAATCTTTAACACTTCCACCTGACAGATATCTGGCTTTGAAAGCCAACAAGCTTTGCATTCACAAGATCCACAATGCTATAGTAAATTAAGAGACAGTTATTAAAGGACTCAGGCAGACTCACCATGGCTAACCCACCCAGGGCCCAGTGTGGAGTCAGCAGACAAACACCCAATCTTTCCATGAAAGAGACATATTTGCTTATCTCAAAAGCTTCAGCCTGAGTGGCAGGCTTCTAATTTAAAAGGCACCTCTAAATTCTTAATCTCAGGAAACAAACTGAGGGTTGCTGGAGTGGTGGGGGGTGGGAGGGATGGGGTGGCTGGGTGATGGACATTGGGGAGAGTATGTGCTATGGTGAGCACTGTGAATTGTGCAAGACTGATGAATCACAGACCTGTACCTCTGAAACAAATAATATACGTTAAAAAAAAAAAAAGAAGATAGTAGGAAGGGAAAAATGAAGGGGGGGAAATCAGAGGGGGAGACGAACCATGAGAGACTATGGACTCTGAGAAACAAACTGAGGGTTTTAGTGGAGAGTGGGGTGGGGGGATGGGTTAGCCCAGTATTGGATATTAAAGAGGGCATGTATTGAATGGAGCACTGGGTGTGATATGCAAACAATGAATCATGGAACACTACATCAAAAATTAGTGATGTAATGTATGATGACTAACATAACATAATAGAATAAATAAATAAATGGCACCTCTAGGTGCCAACTGCAATAATCTCCAAGACCACAGTAACAATCTCTGGCAACTGTATCTATGAAAATAAGAAAGAAAACCGAAATAAACACTTCAGGAATGAGAAAGAGGCCATACTCACAATATGGGAGTAATTTTAAAAATAAAGTTCAAATAAATAAAAAAATCTAAATTAAATGTATGATTTCTAATAAAAATGATCCAAATTAATGCAAGAAAATAGATAAAAACAAGGCACCTGGGTGGCTCAGTCGGTTAAGCATGTGCCTTCAGCTCAGGTCATGATCCCAGGGTCTTGGGACCAAGTCCAGCATCAGGCTCCCTGCTTAGCAGGCAGTCTGCTTCTCCCTCTCCCTCTGCCCTTCTCCCCTGCTCGTGCTCTCTCTCACTCAAATAAATAAATAAAATCTTTTTTAAAAAAAAGAAAATAGATAAAATATAAACATTCTAATAATCACAAAATAAAGAGAAATGGTAGTTTAAGATCTAACCCTAAAAAATCATTAGTTTTATTCATTTATTATTCTTTTACCCATTCCAAAATGTCAGTTGAACACCTAATATAGAAGGCACTATTCTTAATGACAGGGATTCAGCAATAAACCAAACCAAAAAAAAAAAAACATCCATGCCCTCATGGAGTTTACATTCTAGTGTGATGGGATTGGGGGAGGGGTACAGACACTAATAGAGTAATTAAGTAAAATATATCACATATTAAATGGTATGTAAGGTGAATGATGAATGCCTTCTCCCCCAACCCAAAATGCCCCAGTCCTAATCCCCTGCAACATGTGAACACATTACTTCATATGACAAAAGGGACCTCAGAGATGTAATCAAAAATCTTAAATGGGAAAGATTATCCTGGATTGTCTAGGTGGACCCAATGTAATCACAAAAGTCCTCATAAGAGAGAGGCAGGAGGTTTAGTAAACTCAGAGAAAGAGACGGATTTGAATATGCTACACTACTGGGTTTTAAGATGAAGGGACCAAGAGCCAAGGAATTCAGGCAGCCCCTTGAAGCTGGAAAAGGCATGGAAACATTCCTCCTGAGAGGCCTTAGAAGAAACCAGCCCTACCAACACCTTGATTTTAGAACTGATTTCTAGAACTCTAAGGAAAAAAAATCTATTGTTTAATCCACAACATTTTTGCTTATTTGTTACAGCAGCAATAGGAAACTAATACAGATGTGGAAAAATAAAGCTGAGTAAGGGCATGGACTTGCCAGAGGATGCAAATGACATAAACTGGTTAGGGTGAGTGTCAATTCTAATAAGCCTTGTTAAGTAAACTGTCTCAGGGCACAGGGGGAAAAAGTTGGTATAATAAACTACTTCATGAGTAAAATTCAAAGGCAAATAACAGGGAACTACGAAAAATGACACAAATGGCAAATAAGCATATGAAAAGTAAAAGAAATGGAAATTAAAACAATGATATTTTTAACAGATTGGCAAAATTTTAATTACTAACATTCAGCACAAGTGGATGTATGGATAAAAGGCAAATTCTTATATGCTTGAAACAATTTTAAACTTGTACCATCTTTTTAGAGGGAAATCTGGTGATTTCTATCAAATTTTCAAATATGTATATCTTTTGTCTAGTAATATACTTCTAAGAATCATCCCACAACAATGTTTGCATTCAAAAGCAAAGAAGACCTAAGTAAATGGAAAGATATTCCACCTTCATGGATAGGAAGACTCAATACTGTCAAGATGTCAGTTCTTCCCAACTTGATCTATAGATTCAATACATTCCCCATGCATATTACTAAGTGAAAGAATAAGTAATTTTATGGATATAAACAAAGTGATTCTCAAGTGTATATGGAGAGGCAAAAAAAACCAGAATGGACAACTGAATATTGAAAGGAAACAACAAATTTGAAGGACTGATGTTCCCTGACTTCAAGACTTATTATAAAGCTATAGTAAATAAGACATTTTGGTATAAGCACAAGAATAGAAAAATAGATCATGCAACAAAATAAAGAGTTCCAAAATAAACCCACATAAACATAGTCAATTGATTTTTGACAAAGGAGCAAAGGCAAAACAAGAGAACAAAGATAGTCTCTTCAACAAGTGGTGCTGAAACCACTAGACATCCACATGTAAAAAAATGAATATAGACACCTTAAACCCTTCACAAAAATAAACTCAAGACAGATCATAAACTTAAATATGAAATGCAAAACTATAAAACTAGAAAATAACATCGGAGAAAACCTAGAGGACCAACGGTATGGTCATGCCTTTTTAGCTACAACACCAAAAATACAGGGGCGCCTGGGTGGCTCAGTCGGTTAAGCATCTGCCTTCAGCTCAGGTCATGATCCTAGAGTCCTGGGATGGAGCCCCACATCAGGCTCCCTGCTCAGCGGGGAGCCTGCTTCTCCCTCTCCTTCTGCACCTCCCTCTGCTTGTGCTCTCTCTCTCTCTCTTTCTCAAATAAATAAAATCTTTAAAAAAAGATACTAAGCTTCTTAAAAACAACAACAACACCTAAAATACAATCCCTGAAAGAAATAATGAATATGCTGGACTTCATTAAAAACTTCAAAAAACTTCTGCTCTGGGAAAGAGGATATCAAAAAAATTAGGAGACAAGTCAGAGACTGGGAGAAAATAATTGCAGAAGACACATCTGATCAAGGTCTATTACCCAAACATTTTCTAGATACTCTTAATAACTCAACTATAAGAAAACGAAGAACCTGATTAAAAAATGGACCTAAGACCTTGACACCTCACCAAAGAAGATATACAGAAGTCAAATAAACATATGAAAAGATGTTATACTTCATTGGTCATCAAGGAAATGCAAATGAAAAATGAGATAACCACTACATGCCTCTTAGAATAGCCAAAATCCTGAACCCTGATACCACCAAATGCTGGTAAGGACATGGAAAAGGAACTTTCATCCATTGCTGGTGAAAATGTAAAATGGCTCAGCCACTTTGGAACACAATTTAACAATTTCTTACAAAGCTAAACATACTCTTACTTTATAATCTAGAAATTGTGCTCCTTGGTATTTACCCAAAAGAGTTGAAACCTTATATCCACACAAAAATCTACACACAGATGTTTATAGCAGCATTATTCATAATTGAAAACTTGGAAACAACCAACATGTCATTCAGTAAGTGAATGAATAAACTGTGGTACATCTAAACAAAGCAATATTATATAGTGCCTTAAAAACAAAAGCACTGCCAAGCCATGAAAAGACAGAGAAGAACCTTAAGTTCGTATTACTAAGTAAAAGAAGCCTATCTGACACATGTATGATTCCAATTACATGACATTCTGGAAAAGAGAAAACTATGGAGACAAAAAAGATCAGCAGTTGCCAGGGCTGAGAAATGTTTGATTAAGAGGTACTCAGGCAGAGAATTTTTAGGGCAGTTAAAATATTCTGCATGATATGATAATGATGGACTTATGTCATTCACAGCCCATAAGTGAAAAACCTAAGTTACATAACTATATGAACACTATGGTAGGCACCCTCTTATCTAGCCCCCAGTGACCACCATATTCACACCTTTGTATGATCCCCTCCTCCTGAATGTGGGCTGAACCTAGTGATTCACTTCTAATGAAAAGAATATGACCAAAGTGACAGGTTATCACTTCTGAGGTTAGGTTACCCACAGTGGCTTCTTCTTACTTACTGTAATGGAAGCCAGCTGCCATGTTGTGAGTGCCCTGTGGAGAGGCCCATATGGCAAAAAAACTGAGAGAGGTCAACTAAACAACTTCAGTCCTCCCAGCTCAGAAAATGGAATTACCATAGCCAAGAAACCCAAGGCCATACACTGTTCCTTTCTTTTCTTTACTAACCACATATACCCAGGAGCAAGTCCAATCAACAGTATGTATCTTGAATCTGACCATTTTTTTCTACTTTTATTGCTACTGCTTCAACCCCAGCCACTATCATTGTTCTCCTAGACCACTGCAATATTCCTCTTACTGGTAGCCCTGCTCCCACATTGGCTCACTTCCTCACCCTCATTTCCTTAGATTCTCCCCCATTCCTCACTTTGCTCAAGCTTCACAGGTCTTCTTTATATTCCTCGAGCACACAATCTCATTTCTACTCCAGAGCCTCTGCAACTACCATTGTTTCTGTGTGGAAGATCATTCCACACAGATCTTCAATGGTTGACTCCTTCACATCACCCAGTCCAGTGTTTCCTTCTCCTTCACTATGCTATGCTGCTTTCTCCTTTTATGATTTTTAGGAAGGGAGGTGGCGATATTTAATTCTAAGTTGTTATCATGTTCCTACAAGAACCCTGAAAGATTGAGTTCTCTACATATTTCTGTATATTTTATTATATCCAAATTATTTATGAATTGTCAATCAGTGTATAGTAGATAGGGAATATTCAAATTAAACAAATTAAACTCTTCTTCAATCTCTCAGGATTAACAGCAATTTGTACCACCACAGTGTTGTTCTTGAATATTTACCATTAAGTTGGTGTCATTAAGGTAGTAATGATTTCTATCTTCAACATATTAATAGTGTAAAAAAATATGCATCATAAACCAAATGCAAGCCTACTTACAAGTAATTCAACAAAGAAGTTTCTCTGATTACAAGACAGAATTCTAAGGACATAAATCAAATACTTGGTTTCAATAATCACATATATCAATGTTAATGCATTCTTAAGGCATTTACGTAATAAGATGTGCCCTAAACATTGCTCAGAACCACCACAGCCGGGTGCCTGGGTGGCTCAGTCGTTAAGCATCTGCCTTCGGCTCAGGTCATGATCCCGGGGTCCTGGGATCGAGCCCCGCATCGGGCTCCCTGCTCCGCGGGAAGCCTGCCTCTCCCACTCCCCCTGCTTGTGTTCCCTCTCTCTCGCTGTGTCTCTCTCTGTCAAATAAATAAATAAAATCTTTAAAAAAAAAAAAAAAAAAAGAACCACCACAGCCACTTAAAATCATGAAGACAGTACCATAGGGCATGATGTAAATTCTAAAAACGACATGCCAGGAAGTAAAAAATGATTATTGCTATTACTTTTGGCTTTATGTCATTTCTCTATAGTGCTATCCTGTGTTGCCCCTACCCAGATAGCAATCTCCCCCTTCTCACACTCAATGACAAGGATTACATGTTTGAATAAAATGTCAACACCCCATATTATGCAGGGTAATGGGAATCCATCATCTAAATATCATTACAACCAAAGACTGTCATGTTCAAATTTTCCCTGACTATTCATAACTGAGAGAAACAACATCTTTAAGACCTTGCCTGAGTTTTCAGCTAAAATCCACTTGATTTCAAGGTGACAGAGTATGTTCTTAAGAGCTATTACCACCTTGGATAATTATAAAGCTAGAGAAAGGCTGCTAGAGGGAACAAAAGAAGATTAACACCTCGGTGTGTTGACGCGGTGTAACTGGGGCAGAATCGCCAGTGACCCAGAACTAAGAAAGCGACTGCAACCGCTGCCAAGTGGGGGAAAAAAACTGAAATAAGGTGGAAGTGAGGAAACCTTCATCAACAATTAAAAACAAAGACCTTACTTCTCTTTGAAAGCTACAGACATTTGTGGCTAGGAACAGAGGATTGCTAATGCTGTCAAGGTCACAACTGCAAAAGTGAGTTGGTTGGCAATATTAAAAAGCACAAAGAACAAAGAGATAAAAGTAAACAAAAATATTGTTGAAATGCAAAACATAGGGCACTGGGAACAGGATTTCATATTTGGCCTTGGCCCATGCACAAGAACAGAGACACTGACTACCAAAGCTCTGGGGGTATGCTATTGTTTGTTGTTGGGGCCTGAAGATTGTGACTAGTTGAATTCAGTACTACTCTTTTTCAGGTTAGTTCAGCTCAACCAATACATTCTAAACCAGTGAACTCTGACTGAATCCTAAACCACCGGGATATGGAAAAAGATGTTCAAACTTTTTATACCTATTTTTTATCTCACTCTTTTAGAAAATATAACTTGTGTATGTTTTAAAATGTATATACTATATTAGAACAGTACCTATAAATTACTAACTATATGAACAAGCCTATACTGAAGATAAATGATCAAAATTGTTTACTGATAAGTGGTCCATAATTTAAAAAAGAAAGTATAGGGATTCTGACTCAATCAGTCTAACATAGGGCCCAAGTGACATTGGTACACAGTTTTTACATTTATTAGTTCATGCTAATCCATACAACAATTGTACCATTAGGTTATACAATATACCAACGCAGGTATTATAATTATCCCCATGTACAGATGAGAAAAACAGACATAAAAAGGTTAAGTAATTCCCCAAACTGACAACGCTAGTGAGTGGGGGAAAGAGAATTCAAATCCGGACAATCACACCAAAGCCAGGGTTCTTAAACACTACAAAAAACATAGTCTTGAGAAGTTAGCAAACTATGACTATCTCAAAGTAGAGTTAAGTAGGAAAGATTGAAGAATTGAAAATCCCTGGTAGAAGAGATGAGTGGGCATCTAGCAGAGAGTTTCCACTAGATGTGGATTATCCACAGTGTGGATAAGCCCTAACTCAGGGTTTCTCACTCATGAACACCAACGTGTACTCTCAAAACAAAATCCCTCACATATGTTAGTCACATTTAATCAGTTTCGTGAGACGGGACTATTCTAAAAAGACAAAGATAGGAAATAGACACAAAAATTGCTTCAATAAAATATCACCCAACGAGAGCAGCTCACTGTCATTTTTTTTTTTTTAATAGAAGCCTTTCACCGTATGGAACTAATTATCGCCATATGCCGTTCCATACTTCTATTTCCTCTCTAACAGCTCATTCTTCAAAAACTCAGTAGCTTCCTCCCTTTACATTTGTAAATGCTGTTGACTATGGATAAAATCCATGTTTACTTTCTATTCAAAACCTCATAGGAAAGCTTGTTTTAATCATCCACAGATGTTTCATTCAGTTCTGCTTAGCTTGGCACAGAACTTCTGAAGGAAATAAAAGAAAAATCTTTATTTTATATTTCAATTGTAGATTGTTACAGACTAAATAAAATGCCAAATTGTTATTGGAAACAACACAGCCACTGTAATAACGATAGTCGACATCTCATTTTTACAATTATAATTTCTTCTGGCATTTGTTTAACTCAAGATGGTTTCCATATTTTACAAAGGGCTTTCTTTTCCTTCTGTGAAAGAACCCACATTGAAGCTATAGAACTTTGTGATTTATTTTTAATACAGTCTTAAACATTTAAGAAATACTGAAGTTATTGCATAATATATAGTGATTAGGCTTTTAAATACTTTCCCTCCCTTCTGGTGTCATGTTTTGATACATGTTATCCTTTTGAATTTCTTTAAAAACATACCTCAACCCCCAAGACCACTTCATACACATCAAATACCTCTATGGGTCAGTTCTCCCTGGTTTCCATTTTTTATTTCTTAACTAAAAAACAATTGATGATATATAAACATTCACTATGAATTACCTTTATAATTCACAATTATGAAATGTCAGAGGGAAAGGCAGCTTTTCTGGTGGGAAGTTTATTTCTATGAATTTATGGTAGATTCTCTAACTTATCTCTAAAATCTGACACATGAGCTTAACGTACCATTTCTTTATAATGCTACCCTTCCATCTAACCCAAAGCTCATCTGACTCACTGATATCTTTAGGTTTTCTAATGAGATGTTTTCTAATTTCTTTTCACTACATTAATGCCAAGAATCAAACTACACTCCCCAAGACCCAAGTCTAAGTTTTACCAAACGTTTATCTCTTCCTGAGTCCAGCCACTCACTTGTTCATTCAGAAGCATTTCACTTAAATTTACACAGCAGAGTTCATCCTGAACTTTCCTTGCATTCCAATGTGCTAAAATATCATGGTATTAAGTTTTTTTTGGTTTTCATTCAGTACACGGAGTTCTAGATATACTTCCTTAAAGCACTAGAAGGAGCCTCTGTACATATTTAAAAAAAAAAAAATCTGCTCAAATAAAGATGACCTCAGTATGAGCCCAAGTGATACTGAAAGACAGCCGGTTATGGCTCCTTATAATTGTTTCAATACACATGTCAGAAGTCTGGTTTGATCATGTTTATCCTGCTTTCTAAGAATTATATCCTATTGCTCTTCTTCGTATATCTACTTCATGTCAAAGAACTTGTGCATTACTGGAGAGAAGAGTGAATATATGGGAGGAATGATCAAGATTGTATCTAAGAGATGCCACCAAAACAAATGAAATATTTGAAGTCAAAGTAGGAAAGGAAACAGTTACCTACATCACTGAAATTTCCTATGTAAAAGTGACAGACCTTCAGAGAACAGTTCTAAAATCTTTGTTGATAGTGAGAAGAGTATTTACTTTCCCAAATTATCTCACCTACCTGCTATATACATTTATGACCCAACACCAAAGAAAATGAACAAATCCACTAAAGACCTGAGCATACTTTTTGATGTCAAGGTCGTGCATAGTATTTGGTGCAAGATTTTCTGCCTTTAATTGATGGAAGCTATTAGTGGCTATGAATAACTTAAGGGGTTTTTAAATGATTATTTCACAAGTCTTTCATTTCAGAAAAGGGAGTACGATTTAGTTGTCCTTTGATATCCTGACACTGTAATTGGGACAACTGGATTCCTATGAGGCAAAGACAACAAATTATAATCTACCCCAGCATAAGAATAAGCAAAGCTTGAATTCATAAATAACTATAGAATTTTTCCTAGTGTAAATTTCTGCCACCATTTACATGATAATGACACTAAAATCTTGTCCTCTCAACTGTGTCCCCTTTAAAGAAAAGGGAGAACTGCAGGACCAAATGTTCATGTGAATACAATTTCTCTATGTGCATATAATGTTAGAGAATCCTTTTATGAACATAAATACAGCTAATTGCTGTGAAAATAATAGGGAGAATGAAAACAAAGTGAATGAATGACTTTCTAAGAGATCATGATTAAAATGAAAGCAGAAAGGAGAATAAAGATACTGTAAATCTATAGGAAGAGAGACATATTTTGTACCACAGTTGAAAGTTAGTATAATTTAGTTCATTTTTTAAATTCAAATTTAAGGTATTTAAACATCTCTGACACAGACATGGATCACCCTGTGGGTGGATCAATCTAGAAAAGGTCAAGAAAGTTCCACATACTTCTGTAAAAAAAAAGTCAGATGGTTATTAGTTTCTTAACTTGTGAAATTGCCTGTGTGACCTATCGCCTCAAGTCTAAGACATCATCAATTGTTAGACATACTATTATTTTATATACTAAGAAAATAAATCATGCCAATTAAGTTATGATAGTCTATCAACTGTAAAACACATTGCAATTTTAGACATACTAAATTGTGAAAAAAAATGTACATCTTAGTTTTGGAGAACCAAGTAAAGTCTTTTTCATATATCCAAATAGAAACAAAACCCTAGTTCTGGAATACAATGGAATACATGCTTCTAAGGAATTTCAAATGTGTAATAAATGCTTTGAAGAACAAAGACAGACATCTCACAACATGGAAGGTTAACTTTTCTTTATACTTTCAGAAATCTGTTTGAATTTTCCAATGTATTTTTTCCACTGTATTTAACTTTATTGCTTATTATAAAAGTACAAAATGTTTATCATTAAAAGAGAAAAATTTTAGAAAATACAAAGAAAATAGAATTCTGATGGAGATCTGGCTTGATTTTTATCTACAATAGTCACTGTAAAAAACACCAGAAAAACCTCTCCTCCTTTTCTCCTGTTTTGTTCTTTACTTCCATATTGCCTTTTCTCCCACACACAGTTGCTGTTGTAATTGCTGCTATAGCCCCCTCAACTCCTACCTTGCTCACCCAGCTTCTAAAATCTTTGCTCCATTTGTAACAAGAGACACTGAGGCTCAATCTTCCTATTTGATTCCTCTGGAAGAGAAAGGAGGGAGCAGGGATAGGAGCTGATTAGAATTCAAGGATATTAGCTCTCAGGATTCAGAAACAGCTTCAGGGAAGTTCAAGGTTAATAATATTAATATTGTTTCAACTATTTCAACTACCTTACAGATGCAAAGATTAAAAGGATGGTTATGTTTCTCCAGTGTTTTTAGTGCTTTCTAGTTGATCACAAGATTTTGTTTTAATTAGCATGGTAATACATATGCACATAAGATTAAGTAAAAAACTCAGAATCCCATTTCCACTTAGATGTTAAATGCCATAAAAGAACATTGCTCCCACTCTAATAAAAAATGCCAAATGGTCTACAAAATTCTCACTGTGCTTGAGCCCATCAGAGAGCTAAAATCATAATGCAACAAAGTAACCTGACTTCCAAAGTGGGACAAGCATTTCCAAAGAGACACTGGACACATCAGCTGTTTAGCCTTTGGCTGAGCAAAGCAGAAAGAAGCAGTCATCATCCAAGTAAGTAAGAAGAAACCAGCCAAATTTTTAATCCATTCATAAAGGGCAAGTGTGGGCTGGCATACCCATTTGGAATAGTGTAGGAGGCCCAGACACAAGGAAGGTCTCCCCTCAAAATTCCTGTTCCGTGAGCCTCTGTTGGGTACTCAAACTACTGGGTGCAGGGAGAGCTTCCTTCAGTGGTACATCTGCTGCTGCTGCCGCAGATAGAAAATCCAAAGGACTCTTTTCTCTTATAAAGCAATAGCCTTAAGACACTAAAGGAGGGACAACAAATCTGTCACACCCAGAGTCCAGACAAAGACCCATCACTTATGATGAAGGGACAAAAGCAGAAACTCTGTCTCTGAAGTGAGGCAGGGGATCTTTCTGTTGAGCCCAGGATTCTGGACTGTTACCAGGTAGAAGGGGCATCTCCTGCTAGGACAGAAACAAGAAATTCTCTCCTACATAAGACCAACAACACACACAAGGTAGAGTTAGCAGCCACAGGGAACAGAGGAAGGAATGCGGAGGAAACCCCCACCGAAGCCCAGGCACACAGGAGCTGCCTACCTCGGAGGCTGGACTAACACAATCAAAAAACTCCTGCCCCAACCAGGATTCCTACATCAACTAATAAGCAACAGCAACCTTTCATTGGGAAAAGCAAAAACATAATGAGAGATCCCTACTGCAGCTCATGCAGGCAGGGTAGAACAAAAACACTGAGAAAAGCCTTCCGGCATCCCAGGTCTAACTCTAAGCACAAAGTAACAGCGGTCACCAATGGGGTAATTTGAAGCCTGTGGTAACCTGAAGATAACCACAGCAACAACTAGACCCAAATCCAGCTCAACTCCTGAACAGATGGCTACAAAATCCACACTAATGGCATGAAAGAAGAAGAGGTATGTCCATTATGAGGCAAAAATATTATTCAACACAGTGTGTTTGGATCTTCTACACATAATGTGTAGCATTTGATAAAAAGTACAAGACATACAAAAAAGCAAGATAAAGCAAGCCATTGTCCAATGATTAAACCAACCAATAGGAGCAATGTTTAGATGTTAAAACTAATATATTAATCAAAGTTATCTTTAAATCCCCATTTGATAAAGGATCTAGAGGAAAAAATAGACAACATGCATGAACAGACAGGAAATGTCAGTGAAGCAATGAAACTATAAAAAAGAGTCAAATGAAGGGGCGCCTGGGTGGCTCAGTCATTAAGCGTCTGCCTTCGGCTCAGGTCATGATCCCAGGGTCCTGGGATCGAGCCCCGCATCGGGCTCCCTGCTCCGCGGGAAGCCTGCTTCTCCCTCTCCCACTCCCCCTGCTTGTGTTCCCTCTCTCACTGTGTCTCTCTCTGTCAAATAAATAAATAAAATCTTTAAAAAAAAAAAAAAAGAGTCAAATGAAAAAACATACTAGAAATGAAGAGTTTTACCTCTGAAACAAATAATATATGTTAAAAAAAAAAAAAAAGAAGAAGAAGATAGCAGGAGGGGAAGAATAAAGGGGGGGAAACCAGAGGGGGAGATGAACCATGAGAGACTATGGACTCTGAGAAACAAACTGAGGGTTCTAGAGTGGGGGGGGGGTGTGGGAGGATGGGTTAGCCTGGTGATGGGTATTAAAGAGGGCACGTTCTGCATGGAGCACTGGGTGTCATACGCATATAATGAATCATGGAACACTACCTCAAAAACTAATGATGTAATGTATGGTGATTAACATCATAATAAAAAAAGTGAAAATTTAAAAAATTTAAAAAAAAGAAATGAAGAGTTTCCTTGATGGGCTCATTAGCAGACAGGACACAATGAATGTAAAGATGGATTGATAAGTATCTAAACAGAAACACACAGCAAAAATGAATGAAAATTAGAAATTTTAAAATTAAAATAACAAACAGCTGTAGGACAATACCAAATGCTAACATATGCGTAAATGAAGTCTGAAAATGGACAGATAGAAATATTTGAAAGTTTAAATGATCAAGAGTTTTCCAAGATGAGGGGCACCTGGGTGGCTCAGTCAGTTAAGCTGCTGCCTTTGGCTCAGGTAATGATCCCAGGGTCCTGGGATCGAGCCCTGCATCGGTCTCCCTGCTCAGGGGAGAGCCTGCCTCTCTCTCTCCCTCTGCCTGCTACTTCCCCTGCTGTGTGCTCTCCCTCTCTCCCAAACAAACAAACAAATAAATAAATAAATCTTTAAAAAAAAAAAAAAAAGAATTTTCCAAGACTAATGAAAACCAACCACAGATCAAAAAACTCCAGAGAACCACATGCAGAATTATTTCAAAAAAGGAAAAACTAACCAAAAAACCCCACCTAGACACGGCATAGTCAAACTGTTAAAAAAAGTTCATACACCCTCTCAGCTACTAGCTCCCTGCTGACCTCAGCTCCACCTCTCCGGCTTCCCATCTGTCCCAGTCTATGGTCAGATTTGAGGTTCCCTGATCCATTTCTTTAGCTCTCTGGTTCCTCCAACATCACTTTAGTCCCCAGTATATAACCTATGCTCTTCCAAGAACTACAGTACTTGTTCAGACAGGCTTTCTAGAACCTTCCTCAGAACGCTGCATACCACGTTCGAATTCCAGCCCAAGGAGTCAGGCTCTAGATAAGGAGTAATCTTAAAAGTTCTGAAAACAAATGTCAATATAAAGCCAAAGTAAGAAGGTGATATTACCAGGTTTATAAGTAATTCTTTTGCTAGAATTGTAATTTAAGGGAAATGAAGCAAATTTTCACATAACAAATGTCTATGACATCAAAGAACATAATTCCAAACTTATTAGTTTAGCAGAATGTTTAAATAAATGGAATATTCAGCCTGCCAATTTCCCATACAAGTAGAATAATTATTTCACCAAAACTAGTACCACTCTAAAGGCTAGGATTTGCCCATGTGCTCTTGAAAATAAGTGCTTCTGAGAAAACTCCAAGGATTTGAGCTTGAAAAAATGAGAAACACTTAAATGTCCAATCTATTTCTTTGACCCATCCAAGATATTATAGTTGATTCTCATTATCCATGGTAGTTATATTCTATAAAATTGCTGCAAATACTGAATTACTAAACATTGCCCATAAAGGAAATATAGAGCTGGGGTCTTGAGAACTTCTGGTCACATTTGCATCAAGAATGTATAACCTTGTTTTATGTCTTTCTGTTTAAGGACACCTTATTTAATATATATTGTTGAGTCGTTAACATTGAACTCATGGCCAACAGCCAACAGCGCAGTAACTCATGCCTGAATGGAGCTTATCTAACATACATGTTCTCTCTGTAAGGCATATCACAGCCTTCTTGTGCTTAGGAACACTAGATAGCACATCAGCATTACACGTGAGAGGCATTTTAAAGAGCACAATCACCAACAAAAAGCACAAAATGTGGGAAATGTGGCCCTAAATAGACCACACACGTGTGCACGCACACGCACATCAACACTGTAAGCAGTGAAAGACAAAGGTAGATCAGCAGCCTATTCTACCTCAGCTGGGAATACACATGTAGGGTGACTCAAATTTTTCATCCATCTGTGCATGCCCACAAATAGCTGCCCAAGTACTACAAGTACTGATTAGGGGTTGTACATAAATTTTAGCAAGTAGGCAAATTATTCACAGATTACAAATTTGTGAATGAGGATCAACTGTGTCTCCATCTCAAACGTCCCCCTTAGTGGCCCAACTTGATATATACTTTGAACCTCATCTCACCTTTCAATTTTCTTACTACTCATCAACCTCACCTGTTTCTATGCATATTTTCATCCTCCCTAATCAAGACTCCAGGGTCCTTGTCCTAGCAACGCATTCACAGGGATGAAACTGGGGGAGGCACGATCTGCGTCACACATAGACACTATCACAGACAGTACTTCCATACAGTTCACGATTTCTGCTATTTTAACAACATTCACACAAAACTTAGATTCACAGCATATTATCACTTTCTTCTTTGATCTGCTAGTATTTTCAGAACCTAAACCTTCCATTGAGACAGCTTAAAGTGTGAGTTCCTAAGATAAGGATGATTACCTGGATCCTTTGCTTCTAAATTACTTAGGTCACTTATAATTTTTTAAGTTTAGGAAATCCTCAATAATTACTCCAACTCTACTTCACTTTGCTAAGAGAAATCTGATCAAATATTGCCTACCCATTGTTCTCCATAGAGAAACAGTAAGTCTCTGCTTTTCTCTGGTCATATAGAAGCTGTCTGTAAAAATAGATATAGATACAACTATGATTATTCACTGGTAAGCCAGTTTATTTTTAACTGTTTGATTTAGTTCCCTCTGTAACTGAGAAGAAACAGGAAATCAGGAAAACTAAAGCCTTCAGGTCTAAATACCCTAAGCTGCTTGAACAGAAGCTTGCTCAAAGGTTCATAGGATACCCACATATAAGCTGTCTCTAATATCACACATCTAAGGTTTGGAAGGAATCTTAAAGGTCTTCACCTCTTAAACTGTGGGCACCAGAGTAGGGATCAAGGGTGCTTTTGTTCAACATTGTGAGCCCCACATCAACACTTTGCCTAGCTCACTGCAGACACTAAAAAATATTTAGTTATTTCTCAGCAATACATGATACATAAACATGTGGATGAATCTCAAAAACATGTTCAGTGGAACAACGCTTACACAAAAGACACGTAACAGGTGATACCATTGATACGAACATCTAGACTAGGCAAAACTAATCTATAGTGGAAAACAATCACAACAGTGGTTCCCTTGTTGGGGGTGAGGAGAGGATGTGGATTGGAGGCTGCCTGGGAACTGCCTGAGGTGATAGATAATGTTCTACATTTTGAAAGGGGTTTGGATACATAGGTGCATGCATCTGTCACAGGATGGTACACTTAAGTTTGTGCTTTTCTTTGTATATATAACCTTTACCTCAATAGAAATGTGGTAAAACATGCATAGTAGGGGAGGGAACAGGCTTCTCCCTCTCCCACTCCCCCTGCTTGTGTTCCCTCTCTTGCTGTGTCTCTCTCTGTCAAATAAATAAAATCTTTAAAAAAAATGCATAGTAAAATGCTGTTAATAAAAACTAGGTAGTAGGCATATGGGTGTTCACTTCAAAATTTTCTTTCAACTTTGTTGTATTTTTTAAAAAGATTTTATTTATTTATTTGAGAGAGAGAGACAGCAGGGAGAGAGACAGAGGGAGAGGGAGGAAGGAGAAGTAGGTTCCCCACTGATCAGGGAGCCCAACATGGGGCTCGATCCCAGGACCCCAGGATCATGACCTGAGCCAAAGGCAAAAGCTTAACCGACTTTGCTGCATGATGGTCTCATCAAGTGGTCACTGAGATCAGTCATATCCAAATGTTCAGGGACCAGCTACATCAGGACCTCAGGTGCTGATAAAAATACAGATTCCAAACCCCAGCCAGACCTACTAAATCACAACCACTAGAGTACTTTTGACAAGCCTCTCCCCCAGGTTTTCTGGTGTGTGACCAGATTTGGGAGTGACAGATCTGGATTATATACAACCACTCCAATGATTAGCAAGTTTTCTTTTGGGTTGCTCATTTCACTTTTGCAAAGCCCTATTCAAGTATTTTTTTCCTTTGAGACTGTAATCTGCCTTCTTAGGATCTTCCACTTATCTACTCTTCTTATTTGGGGAGCCATACACTGAAAGCCTCTCCCTCATTATTACAATTACAGTTTTCATTATCTGTGCTTATCACATTGTATTAGGTAGCATGTTCTGTGCCACCCTTGATGTACATTACCTCACAGCAGCCTTTTAAGTTTCCTATTCATGCCCACCCCTCATCTTCCTTTCCATACACCAAGCAATCATGGTACCTTCAACTTCTGTGAAGTTTTTGTAATATACCTTCTAGTCTCCTCACCATCTTTTTCAGCAAGTGGTCACAAAGTAAACCTCTGACATTTTACTCTGCTGTGAATGAGTAAAGATCTTTTTCTGAAAATAGGTTTTGGCATATGTGGATACTACACAATGTAAAAAGTCTGGAATAAAATGGAAAAAAAACTTTTGGCTACTTCACACTTATGCCTGATACCAGTTCTACTTAAAGGGAGATAGTGTGTTGCTCTATTCAGCCAAATAAATGATTTCAAATGATCTGGAAACCACAGTTTCTACTATTTACAATTTAGACATGTTTGACTGAAATTTAAAATTAATCCTTTCAGCTGCCATATTTCATAAGCTAAAAAAATATTTGTATAATATCTCCATGTAAAATAAAATCACCTCAAGGTCTGTTTAATTTTGCTTTTTTGAATAATATGTTCAAACATTCCTGCTAAATGCACAACTTGAAACAAGCTGGATTGAATGATTTTTTTAAAAAGATTTGGGGAATGAAATCACCAAGTTACCTGAAATTTCTTAATTTTACAATTTTTACATGAAATATCATCATACTCTGCCATGAATCAGATGGACAATTTAACTATTTAAATTGCCTTATTATAACTGCCTTCAGTCCAACCTTCATAAAGGTTGATATTCTTGGGTGGGACACATTTTTTCCATAAATCTAATGTTCTTGTTAATGTATTCATAATGTTTTTTGTTAATGTGTTCATAAACTTTCTTCAATTCCCAATTTCAAAATTGGAGTGTTCTATATTTCCAGCATATTTAGCCATTGCTATGTTGAACCATGAAATTGCCAATTATTGGTCAACACAGTTCGACCTAATTCTAATTTATTTAATTTGGATTTTAAAAGACAAAGCAGAAGTACTGTCAATTAACAAACACTTTCCTCTCAAACACTTTCCTCTCTACTACAATCTGAAGTGTAATTTTGTACTAAGGATATTCTTTCATCATTTTGAAAATGTATACCTGAATCTGCTCTCTTTCCCTTTCTCCCTCCCTCTGCCCCTCCCCCCGCCACTCTCTCTCGCTCTCCCTCACAAAAATAATTAATTAGAAAAAGACTAACTTTTCATTATTTTGACTCAGCAGTTCTTGAATAGCCACCCATCCCAACCTTGAGGGAACCACAGTTTACATGCAAAGTCAAGGATGACATTCAAAGGCAGGATGAATATACACATCTTTTATTGTCTTCTCAATATTCTTTAAATTCTACTTCAAGTGGCTTTAAGGAATTTTATATAGAAAGTGCTTAGAATTCTCTTGCCATGTGGCACAGAGCCCTAAGGAATGCAGAAAAATTCAGCTCCTGCAAATATCAGGAACTAGTAGAATAAAAAAAAATTGTAAATGGTAAATAACATCTTTCCATAACAATACTTTTTGAATAGCATCTAGTTATCAAGAAGATGTGGACAGAAATTTCAGAGAAGAGTTTTATTTTGTCAATATAAAAAAGAAAACACTATCTAGAATAATTTACTATGAAATATTATTTTAACCAATGTTCAAAGCTTAAATTTCTAACTTGCAGAGATTCCAAGTGATACGTGTTTATCTTTTACTGGTTAATTCCTTCCCAGACTTAACCAATATGAAATACTTCTCATTTTCCATATTGCCTGCTATTACTATTCATTTGACCCTTATGGCTGTCTTGACTTGCTAATTGTGATACATACATAATCTCATCTACTAATTCAGTACTCCTTAAGGAGAGAGACTATGTCTTAAATATCTTTGTTTCTCTCTCAAATTCTTGTACACTGGAAACACCCTTGCACACCAGAACTTTTGTCTCTTGTTTAAATCAACTATTTTTCCCCTTGACCACTTCAGTTGTTCCCATCTGCATCCTTCATATCCTATCTCTGCTATTTCTAGAGAGGCAATGGCTAAACAATATACAGTGGTCTGGGTACTGGCCCACCATAGTTTTATCCCAAACCTCCAACTCAGGTGATACACAGATTCAGGCACTTGAAGCAGCTGTGTTCAATGCAATCATAGAATGTACATAGGTACTACATATTTCAGAAAATAATCAGGCATTAGCTCAAAATACCTAATTGCCAGTTAAGATATTCCACATCTTAATTTTAGTAGTATAAAAATATTTAATATTGTTAATCTTTCAGAACTATATTAAGATCCATGTATGAATTGAGTCACTTTGCTAAAGAAATCCAATCTCTGTGGGAAGATATAAACCTAGGAAATTCAAGTATTTTGGTTTTATTTCTGTTTTTTCTTTGTTTTTAGAGAGGGGGGGTGTGGGGCAGAGAGACAGGGAGAGAGAATCTTAAGCAGGCTTTACACCCAGCGTGGAGCCCGAAATGGGGCTCAGTCTCACGACCAGGAGATCATGACCCAAGCTGAAATCAAGAGCCCCATGCTGAACCAACGGAGCCACCCAGGCGCCCAGAAACTCAAGTACTTTTTACAAGATCTAAAGGAATTTCCATGAGAGATAACTTCCAAATGAGCACCCAAATAGTTCCTGCCTTAATTTTGATTATTACTGTCAAGTAGAACATGGACAGATTTTCAAGGCTGAAATCTAAGGCAATTGTTCAGGTAAAGCTAAAAATCATAATAATCATCTAAATAATTGAAATTATATATTATCTAGATGTGGACACCTGGACCTGAGGTTCACTTCCTGTTACTATCACTATCTTAAGCTGGGTGGACTTGGAATAATAATTTAGTCTCTCCAATTGTGTTTTCTTGTATCTAGATAAACTCCTACTACACGTACATCTACTTGAGAGACAGATTTTGAAAAATTACAACAGGATCTCTCAACCTTGGCATTCACATTTTGGGCCTGATAATTCTTTGTTGCAATAATGTACATTGTGGGACATTCAGCAACATGTCTGGTCTCTACCCCCCAGATGCCAGGAGCACGTACACACACACACACACACACACACACACCCCACAGTTGTATCAGAAATGTCTCTGGACATTGCCAAATGTCCTTTTTTGGGGGAGTGGGTGGCCAAAGTCACCCCCATCCCCAGTTGAGAAAGACTGAATTGTTTACATAAAAGCCTTCATTTATATATCAAATATATACAGATTACTTAGTATGTGCCAGACACTGTGGCCAAGTCAAATAAAACGTGATTCATGTCCTCAAATAGTTTACAGCCTAGTAGGGCAGACAGATAAACAAATCAATATTTGCAGTGATGGCAGTTTGGGAGCCTGTTGGGGAGGAGGGGTGAGGAGCATAACATTTAGATATTAAAGAGTAGAAGCCACAGGAATTGGTGATTAAATAGATGTGGGGGACAAGTAAAGGGAGGAGGAAAAATAAATGTCAACAATGGTTTGTTATTTAGTACCTAAGTCAAGGAATGTTTCCACAAAAATAGGAACATTTCCCAGAAGAAAATTCACACCACCTCAGTGTTCATAAAATAAATATTGACTTCATTGTGACTGCTTGAATTTTAACCAGTGGGAGAACACACTTAGACAAACTACTCCATTTCTTCCATCCAATTTGTGCTACTATCATCAGAATCATCAAGACCAGGGGTGCCTAGGTGGCTCAGTCGGTTAAGCATCTGCCTTCGGCTCAGGTCAGATCCCAGGGTCCGGGAATCAAGCCCAGCATCAAGCTCCCTGCTCAACAGGGAGTCTGCTTCTCCCTCTCCCCTCCCCCCACTCACGCTTGCTCTTTCTCCCTCTCTGAAATAAATAAAATCTTAAAAAAAAGAATTATCAAGACCAAAGGGGTTAATTCCCACTCTGTAATTGCAATATCAAGGTCCACAAAAATGGCAGAAATGTGGTAAGGAACAACATTTATCATTTATGGTTTATTTCACTCACTGAAGAACACATCATTTGAACATCATCTAAGAGTTTTATTTGATATCAACTTTGAAAGCCAAGTCAAATGTTTCTGTCCCAATGCCAGAAGAAAACAAAACTTAAACAAGGACAAGAAACCACCTTCCCCCACAACAGTGGAGATGTGTCGCTTTTCAGAATACTATCTGCACATGCGGTCTGCACAGAAGCGACTCTATTAGCTCCCCCTTGCCACGGTACAGCAGGACAAACAACCATCCCTTTATCTCATGGCACCTTCTAGTTTGTATGAAACCAGCATAGCCTCATTTCAAGACATATAACACAGCATTCATTAGAGGAGAGCTAGTTAGAGGCTGCTAATGGGACCCTTTGGCTTCTGGTCCTGCTGAGGTATTTGGAGGAGGTCCAAGAACCTAACCACAGTGATTTCAGATGAAGTTTTCTTTGCAAATACATGTTACCCACCACCCCAAAATATAGGAAAGCCATCCTAGTTTTTAGAGTTTACAAGCCCCCTGACAATAGAATTCTGTGTGGAAATATCTCAATTCAAGTAACAAAGACAATTTGAGAGGATCAAAAATAGAAACATTATTGGCATATTAAAACATTTTAGTTACTTAAGAATTCACATTTCTAAGAAAAGCAGCCTTATTAAGCGACATTTGCTCAATAGGCAATTTTCCCCCATTTAATTTTCACAAATAGATCCTGTTGAAATGTATTTCCCCTAACAAAGACTGCACATTAACAATAAATGATACATCTTCAAACTTTAATTAATGTCAAGAGCTTTATTTTGCTTCCAAGCAACTTACAGAAACATGTTATTAATATAATTTAATTTAGGGGGTAGGCATTTGTTTTCTATTTTTAAAAAGGTGTTTCTGAAATTCTGGCCCTGTCAACATTATTTAAACATTCTTGTTCCATGCCTCAATATAATAAATTAAATCAGCATTTTAATTGTGCCCATGCTTTGTGGTTCCTGGAAGTACAAAAAGATTCCCTATGAGCACACAACATCCCCCCAAAGAAAAACCCTACTGAGTGATTAATTGCTAGTCTGGAAGATATAATTATGTCTCTCAATAAAGATAGTATGGACTGTTGAAAGCTCTAGCCTTATACATCTCTGTAAGGCACCTTAATTTAGCAAATATCTTTTTAATTCAAACAAGATTCTGGCTCTAGCATTCATGGGCAACTCCATGATACACCATTCCTCTACTGATCAGCATATTTATTTTAACTAGCATCATTTTGTACATGCACAAGTATCAGAGGGAAATTGGGCTTTTTTGTGTGAATATATAGAAATCTCAAGGTGTTTCTGCTCCTTAAGAAAGGAAGAATTACAAATGATGGAAAATAACCTTAAGTCTTTTTAAAGTACCATCTTTATATACAGTATTTTAGGTTACACTCTGATATCACTCATGCTTCATTCTGAGTTAAAGGTTTGGCAGAGGGCACCTGGGTGGCTCAGTCGGTTAAGCGGCTGCCTTCGGCTCAGGTCATGATCCCAGGGTCCTGGGATTGAGCCCCGCATCGGGCTCCCTGCTCGGCAGGAAGCCTGCTTCTCCCTCTCCCACTCCCCCTACTTGTGTTCCCTCTCTCCTGTCTCTCTCTCTGTCAAATAAATAAGTAAAATCTTTAAAAAAAAAAAAAAAAGTTTTGGCAGAGACTATTTTTTTATAAACTAAGACATGAACCAGCAGCTGAATTCGGCTATGCCTGAACCAAGTAGCTACCATTATCACGAGAATGGAGAGAAGCTTAGAGGAAGGACTTACTGGCCACTTCCCTTACCTCCAAATAGTTAACACAAGAATTGATCTAACTTCTAGAACTGTTTCTACAAGACCAAAGTAAGAGCAATTATACCAATCTTTTAAACCAGAAATTGGAAAGTCAACTAATTTGAAAACAGAGATGACTACCAGAACTCAAGACTAGAAACTGGCTCTTTTAAATTAGAGAAATATCATGTGTAGCTTTTTTAGTTAATGCTTTGTATTCATGATCATAGCATTCATTGCCGAACTAAATACCACATCTCCTTCACACGACCAGTATGGTTTTTTTACAAAGGGTATCAGGGGACAAAATTATCATAGATCATCATGGTCAGTCTAGAAATCTAGGTTATCACTATTCCTCATCATTCCATTTAAAACAAGATGAAAGTAAGTTTCCCTAAAAAGCCAACACAAGTTTGGCCAAGGGGAAAAAAAGTCATTCGTATTCAGACTTCTACTCTATTGCTATTTGTATTTCTAGCTGACCCTGTCAGACAGAGATTTTAAGGGTGATCATCACACATAATTCCAAGGATTAAATCACTCATCGAACAGTTGGAGGTCTCTGGTAGACTGCAAAAATGGCCACAATATTTTAGTACCTCCCATCAAGAGGTACAGCATATTTTTCGACCCCTTGAATCTGGAGTGGTCTTGTAGCTTGGGCCCATAAAATGCACAAAAATGGCAATATAGCAATCCTGAGCCTAGGCCTCAAAAGGCCTGGCAGCTTCCATCCTCAAACTGTACCTACCATGGGAACAGACCCAAGCTAGCCTGTTAGAGATTGAGAGCCCATGTGGCAAACAGCCCCAGTCATCCTGGCTGTCCCAGATGTGGCCATTACAAACCAGTAAGCCCAGGCAATCTATCAGCTGACTATACATGCAGAAGCAAGCCCAGCCAGGATTAGCCAAGCTTATCCTACACCAGAGGAAGTGCCCAGTTTAACCCAATCAACACTGTCAACCAGCAATATTATGAGCTTAAATAAATAGGTATTTTCTAAGCCACTAAGTTTTGGGGTTGTAATTCATAAATATATAACTCATAAAGGTCCCATAACCTCTTAACTAAATCTTCTCAGACTCTATGCTCCAATTCAAGTTTCCCACTATGTCTATAGTCTTTACCAGGTACTAGTGTACATACTCTGTTTACCTAGTTTTGTTTTGTTTTAAGATTTATTTATTTACTTGGGAGAGAGGGAGACAGAGGGTGTGAGCACAGGGAGGGCTGAGGGAGAGGGACAGAAGCAAACTCCCTGCTGAGTGCAGAGCCCAATGCAGGGCTCGATCTCACAACCCTGAGATCATGACCTAAGCTGAAATCAAGAGTTGGACACTTAAGCGACTGAGCCACCCAGTTGCGCTGACCTAGTTCCTTTTTTTTTTTTTTTTAAGATTTTATTTCTTTATCTGAAAGAGAAGAGTGAGCATGAGCAGGGGCAGAGGGAGAAGGAGACAGAGTAGACTCCCTGCCGAGCAGAGAGCCTGATGTAGGGCTTGGGGGTTCAATCCCAGGACCTGAGCTGAAGGCAGACACTTAACCAACTAAGCCAACCAGGCGCACCCCCCTCGACCTAGTTCCTTTCGATACCATTTTTTTCTTTAACAAAATTTAGCAATTAGCTAAATAATGCCCAGTATGACTTTCTAAAGTATATCTAAATACTTGTGATTCTCATACAAATGCCCTGAAGGCAGAAACCATGTTTTACATTTATTTTGTATTTTCCAATATAGGTATTAAATAAATACTTGGTTTGATTTGAAAATAGCTTAAGTTTGCAAGACCTTTAAATTCCATAAGCTACCTGTATCCTTATCTGTAACATGTCCGTATTATGAGCCTATTTCACCACAAAAAAGATTGAGTAATTTTTAAACTTCCACATTATTTTACAAATATAACAAATTTCATAGTAAGAAAACAGAAACTAGTTAAAATTTAATACTTCTACATATAGCAAAAGATACAAAAACATAATTAAGACCACAACTAGAGGGGCGCCTGGGTGGCTCAGTCGTTAAGTGTCTGCCTTCGGCTCAGGTCATGATCCCAGGGTCCTGGGATCGAGCCCCGCATCGGGCTCCCTGCTCAGTGGGAAGCCTGCTTCTCCCTCTCTCACTCCCCCTGCTTGTGTTCCCTCTCTCGCTGTGTCTCTCTCTGTCAAATAAATAAAATAAAATCTTAAAAAAAAAAAAAAAAAAAAGACCACAACTGGAGAAAACAGTTATGATGTATTTAACCAAGAGCTAAAATTCCTAATATACAAAGAGCTCCCATAAAGCAACAGAAAAAGATAAACAATCTAAAATAAAACTGAGAAAAAGATATAAATTGGCATATCTAGAAGTACAAAGGAAAAATAAAACCTGTGAAAAAATGCTTAATCTCATAATCAGGAAATATAAATTAAAATAAGGAAATGTTTATCCATCAAATCATCAAAAATTAATAAAATTAAATAAGATCCAGTATTGGTGACTATATAGGGAAATAGGCCCTCTTACACATTCTTGATAGGAGTATAAAGTGTTATAGGTTTTAGGAGTACACTTGGGCCATATCTATCAAAATGTTAATGGGGCACATGCTTTTTGAACCAAAAATATTCACTGAAACCTTTTTAGTATTAAAAAACTGGAAAGCCAAATCATCATCAATACTCTTAAGGTAAATATTGATTCATCCATCTATGGAAAGTACACAAAAATTTAGGAGAATCTGATACAGTTCTATGCACTGACATGGTAAGATGAAGAAATTTTAAGTTTAAAGGGAAGGTTGCCCAAGAAATATATAATACCATTTTTTAAAAATAATAAGTACATAAATGCATAGAAAGAAGGCTAGAATGATATGCATTAAAAAAGCCACTATTAGTGTGGTTGTGAGAGTGGAGGAAGACCACTACTTTCTTCTGTATCAACTGAATTTCCCAGAAGCACTGATTTATGTGACTGGTGTATAATGTGTTTATAGTACACATACCTCGGCAGCAGAAAGGGGCAGAGCATAGATGGAGTCACATAAGGAGCCAGAGAAAGAGCTGTGCCTTCATGGAGGAAGCCTCCACTTTCACCCTGGTTCAAAGCAGTGGAGTGGTCGGCCTTGCACACAGATGGGAGCAGAAGCTAGCACTGGGTGCCCTCGTAACATGACTGCCTCAACGTCAGAGGAGATAATGGGCAGTTAGCTGCACTGGGGACCCAGTGTTTCGCCTCTCGGAACCACACAGGGCAACCTCCTGGAATCTGAAATTAAGAGAAACAAGATGAGCCTTTGAAAGTTAAACATAAACATCAATACAAACTGGATCAGGGGAGAGAAGAGAGGCCACCTGAAATACTAACAAAGTTAGCAGTTATATTCACCAAGTGATCTCCTATTCCAAGCACCACGGACTTTCACACACTGTATCTCAGTTAATCTTCACAACCCCTCGCTTTTTGTTTTGTTTTCAAAGATTTTATTTATTTACTTGAGAGAGAGCACGAGTGGGGTGAGGGGAAGGGGGAGAAGCAGACTCCCTGCTGAGCGGGTAGCCCGAGGCGGGGCTCGATCCCAGGACTGAAGGCAGACGCTTAACCGACACCCAGGCGCCCCAACCCTTTGTTGTTTTTAATTTATTGAAGGCAAATGAGCTCAGAGAGGCTAACGAAATTAGCAAGGGTCACACAGCTTATCCGAGGCAGTGCCCGGGATTTGAACCCAGCTCTGTTTAATTCCACACCTATTCTCTTAACTAACATATGCTCTCTCCTGTAACAGGGGCAGAAAGGCCTCTGGGTCAGCAATACTTAACTGTATCCTTTTTTTTTTTTAAAGATCTTATTTATTTATTTGACAGAGAGAGACAGCGAGAGAGGGAACACAAGCAGGGGAAGTGGGAGAGGGAGAAGCAGGCTTCCCGCGGAGCAGGGAGCCCGATGCGGGGCTCGATCCCAGGACCCTGGGATCATGACCTGAGCCGAAGGCAGACGCTTAACGACTGAGCCACCCAGGCGCCCCAATACTTAACTGTATCCTTGCTGCATGTATCAATATAGCCAAGGATAAAATGCATCAATTAAAAAAAGCATTCTTAGCCATGGAAGCAAAGAACAAAGGGTTTCAGACCAGCATAGGTGATAATGGTGTGTTTTCAAATACTTCCAGAGCAGCAATGACTCTGATCCAAGGATCTATTTGGTTCAAGTAGCAGGCCAACTAGGCCGCAAAATTTACACAAGAAATCAGTTTTTTCAGCCTGTCAGGATAAAGGCCAGGGCCTAGACTATAGATTCACCAAGGTAATATCACCTCAGGAGACCTCCTTAAAAAACCAACAGTTCCTCCATGGGTCCACAGTGAGCCAATTTCCCCCGATTTGGAACCTCTATGGTATATTTCCACCATGTTTTGCTGATTCAGGCCTGCTCTGAATTCACACAAGGCACTGATGAAGAATATATATCACAAATCTATCACAAACGTAGGTCAACTGGATTCTCCCAGGTTCTCCCACAGACCCAGAGATAATACATAAAAAATTGGGGCAAGTAGAGTGAGAGAAAGAAGTTGCAGCAAAGAGTACTGTGTCCTTAAGCTTAAGGAATGGATTTATGAAACAATTGTGGCGGAACACACCGATAGAAAATTCATGGACACTTTTATCTGTTTTACATATTTTTTTGGCCTACATGAGATTTTGTTTTTGAAGAAGAAGAATGGGTTCCACTGTTTTACACAAAAAATTTGAACACCAGTGACATAGAAGGAGAGAATGGCAGATGCAGTTCAGTCAAGTAATGAGTATGGTTTCCTTGGAAATCAATTTTCAGGTATTCATGACTATGGCTGATTGAGATATGTGGTTGGCAAATGGATTCCAAGGAGTTCTCCAGAGTGGCTCTATCCCAGTATTCGCCGAAGAGTCTGACTTATAACTGTAGAGAAGCCCTCCTAACTAAAACCCTCACTCCAAACTTCAATGCTAAATAGATGTACATTTTTTAGGCAGTATGATGGGCACAAAGGGAATGAAGAGCTTTTTGGAAATACTAAGCAATTCCTTTTGAATGGAAACCCCTATCAGGAGGCAGAGGTAGTTCTCAATATGGGCTCTGGAGCTGAGCCACTGAGTTCAAACCCCAGAGCTACTCCTTAGTAGCTGTGTGGTCTCAGGAATTACATAACCTCTCTAAGCATCTCAATTGATGTAAGTAAAATGACAATCACATATGGGTACATGAGGATTAAATGTCTGTCAAGTGCTTTGCATTGAGGCTAGCACAGAGTAAGTCTCCTCAATTGTCACTTTATATATTATCACAGTGGGAACAAAGATTTGAAGATGAAATAGAAAGTGGTTTGGAGAAGAGAAAGCAGTCCAACAGAGGGAAGGCATGCAACAAGCATGAAATAAGGAGCGTAAACAAGGGAGCTGGGGGACTAAAGGAGATTTTGTGACTTTCTTACGTTTGGGCCTCACTCCATAGGGTTGTTTAGTAATTCACTCGTGCAGAAAAATATCTGCTAAGAGCTTATTCTGTGCCAAGAACAGTGGCAGAAATATTGAAAGAAAGAGAAGGTAGATAACAAGGCAGGATTCCTACCCTAAAACAAATCCATTTGTTCAGAAACAAAGACAAATAATTACAATCCTAAGAATAGGGTTACAATAGAAGTATGCATCAAGTGCTACGGGAGCCCAGAGGATGCAGTAACTGTTTGACAAAGAAGGGAGAGATCTTCCTGAAACTATCAATAGTTGGTCAGAGAGGGGATTGCCCAAAAAATGACGAGAGATATTTAGTAAATCTCAGCAGTTTTTCTACCCACTCAGGAAGTTTAGAAGAGCCGGGATTCTAACCTATTTTGTACCTCTATGCATTGGGGTGAACCTAAAGCAATTGACCCTAAAATTCTGCTTCCTAAGACTCCACAGTCTTCCTAAAAATGAGAGGACATTCCCAATTACCTAGGGAGCCACCCCTGAAAGAAGTTTACTTTCCTGAAGCTGATCACTGTTTTGACACTTAGGAGAAACTCTGGCAAGGAGAACTAAACTTCTCTCTCTTGTGCAACAGTTCATAGTTGTTGCAGTTGAGGATGAAATGAACTGTGCATTCACAAATGGAAAGAAGCCAGATGAGGATAACAAAAATTTTATATGGTATAATGTTGGAGGGGGTAGGCTGAATAATCCCCCTCCTCAAAACATCCATCTCCTGACCCCCAGAACCTGTGAATACGTTACCTTACTTGGTAATGGGGACTTGACAGATGCGATTAAGTTAAAAATCTCCAGAATGAAATAGGATGATGGAAGGAGACATTACAGTGATGTGCTTTGAAGATGGAGGAAGGGGCCATGAGCCAAGGAATACAGAGTCTCTACAAGCTGGAAAACAAAAGGAAAAAGATCTCCCCAGAAGCCACCAGAAGGAACACAGCCCTGCCAACACCATTAGCCCCATAAGACTCATTTCAGACTTCTGAGCCCCCCAGAACTCTAAGAATATAAATTTATGGGGTTTTTTAAAGCCACTAAGTTAGTAGTCATTTATTAAAACACCAACAGGAAACTAATATGGCAGAAAGAGGTTTCCTCCAAAGACCTCCAAGCCCAGGCAAATACTTAATCCTCTCAACATCCTAGAGAAGAGAAAGAAAATGGAGAAAGAGGAGTTTGAGCAGGTCATCTGAGACTAAAGTCAAATCAATAGCAGAACAGAGAAAATACCAAGTTTAATACCTGGAGGGAGACATGATCCTCCCAACTCTAAAAACGCAGCTTCCTGGAGCTTCATTTGAGTGAGGGATTTGGATCCTGCCCCGGGGGAAGCCCAGGCATTTCACCATGATAATTTCTCAAGATCACAGTAAAGAAGATGGTGGCCCACATTTGGTTACCCTCACTGACAGCACAATGATGTTCCACGCCCCGAGAACTGGTACTGACTCACTGACACCATGACTAGGAGTGCCTAGCCCCACCCCAGAATAAGAAGAAAGCATGACTGATCCTAGCCACAGAAAGGAAGAGATAAAATTCTCTTACACTCCGAGTCGTCAAAGTTTGTGCTAATGTTTACGAGAGAAACAGGAGAAAGCAAAGTAGGAAAGAACATACATCTGCATCATTCACATCCCCAAGGAGATAAATGGACTAAGAACTCTAGGTAATGCCACATTTAGTTCTTTGCATCACGCCTAACACGCAGATCCCTTGCAAAGGCATTTAAATGCTATTATCAATAACATCACCTTCTAAAATAAACATCTTTTCATCTATGAAATTTTCCCCATTTTGACCATGTAAAACCTGCAAATTAAACATACACCAGGAGACAAAGGCAACAAGGCAGACAATCTCCAGCTAAGAAATTTGAAAAAAAAAAAAAAAAAATAGGGAATAAAAAAAAAATCAACCTTTGATGAAATAATTGCTTCTGCTGTTATTTTTTTGCTATTGCTTCAGAAATGTTCTGTCTCTCTCTCTCCCTTTCTTGTCCCTATAGTGTGGTGCCCCGCTGCTGTGAAGATGAAAGGTCCAGTCTCTTTAAAATTTCATGCAGAGCTCTTCACAACATCGAAGCTTTAAAGGCCCATGGCAAATTCAACATATTGTTACACTTGATGGAAGGAGATAAAAATTACATGCAAAATATACTGTATATTCATTGTCTGGAAATACTATAAAGTTACAGCTTCCCATATTTCCTTAACCAGTATGGACACAGACATTTCTGATTTCAATATTTAGAAACACAAAAGATACACATGGAGTGAGTATTGTAGCAAAAATAAGAATGAAATTCAAACCACCTAAGGTTAGATTAGGGTCCTAGGATATGTGAATAGTTTTATTCATCGTTTTCCTAAATTGTTCTAGATATGTGAAGCATATTTAAAAGACACCAAAAGATACAAAGGGCAAAAAAAAAAAAAAAGATTTTCTGAAACTTGAGTATATCATGGGGTTCTTTGCCCTAAGTTATTCTCTATAAGAAAAATGTAGGGATAACAGATTTTTATGTATAAAATTATAACACAAAAAAACATTTAGAGCTAGAACTAAAGATAGTGGAACAGAAAGCACAGGAATCACAAAAACAAGTTTATCAATCATTATTTAATTTTAATAAATAGACTTTATTTTAAAATGTATTTTAAATTCTAAAGTTCAACATCTAAATTTTGGTTTGTGTTTTGCTGTAGCTGTTTTTATATGGCCCCACTGAGCCAACCTCCTACATTTGTATTCAGTCAGTCTTCTTTCAAACATTTACTGAACATCTACTATATGCCAGGAACTCTGCTAGGTGTGAAAAAAGAAAAAAACAGAAAGATGTAGCCCCCGCCTCGAGAGGAATTGCAATATAGTAAAAGTAGATAAACACAGTAAAAGTTAAGTGTGATAAAGCCTTAGAAGTCCTATGGCTGAAGGAGGGACTAGTTCTTACTATAGAAAAAGAAAAAGTTGTATCCAGGAGTCACTCTTTGAGCAGAGGTTTAGACGCCTTTTGGGTGCTGATAACATAAGCCAAGGCAGCAATGGTGGAGTGGGGAAAAGGGAGGGATTTCAGGAAAATCAAGAATACAAAATTTACAGCACTTGGCTACTGATTAGAAAGCAAGAGCATGACAGGAGTGTAGGACGAATCCCAGATTTCTAATGTTGCCATCATTCACCAATTCATTATTTCAACAGTTATTTACCACCAGGTAAGTGCCAGGTACTATTCTACATATTGGAGACAACAATGAACAAATCATAAAAGAATACAACTCAGTAAATTTAAAGAGGATGGTAAGTGGAACACAGTCAACAAATGAGCAATTATTATTAGGATATTATGTCTCCTAAAGAAAATAAAACAGGGCAGGTTTACGGAGCAAAGAGAAGGCCAACACAGCTACAGCGTGGTTATCAAGATGCAGTCTCCTGGGGATTAAGGAGTGTACTTGTGATGAGCACTGGGTGTCATATGCAAGTGTTGAATCACTAGTTGTACACCTGAAACTAATATTACACTCTACATTAACGAACTAGAATTTAAATAAAAACCTGAAGAAAAAAAAAGATGCAATCTCAGAGATAGCTATGCACGGACAGATCACATAGGATATATAGGCCGATAGAGTTTGGAATTTAAGTGTAATGGAAAAATTTACATCTTTTAAGCAGAGGAATGACAAAAAAAAAAATCATCAGGAAAATAGATTAGGGAGTAAAAAGAAATCAGAGAGGCCAGCTTAAAGGATCTTGAAGTGATCTACGCTGGAGGTGATGGGGACTTGGACCACAAAGGCAGTAGGTGAGAAAAGTCAGGCACTCTCAGGGTCCCTTTTATATGGCCCCATTGAGGTGGAGTTGACAGGTCTTGCTAATAGGGTGGCTGTGCAGGGTGATCAACTTACTCCTAGGCTTTGGCTTTAGAAACTGGGTGGTTAAAGCAACTGAGATGGCAAAGACTTAGAGGCAAAAACAAGGTGGAGGAACATTTAAGTTAGACGTATCAAGGAAGCAGTTGGTTTTGGGGGCCCGAACTCACAGGAGAGGTCAGGGCTGGATATGAATTTGGGAGTCTCTCAGGATGTAGATGCAAAGTCAAGGGGCTGAATGAGATCACATGGGGGGTAAGGGGAAGTACTATCAATAGATAAAAGATCCCTGAGACTCTCCCACACCGAGAGGTCAGTCAGAAAGGGTGACCAAGTTCAGCAAAAGAGCAAGAAGCCCCAGCCACAGAGATAGAAGGGAAACCAGGAAAACATGCTGACACAAAAGCCAAAGCGACAGACAACTTTTGAGGAGGGAGTGGTCAGGTATGGAAAAAGCATCTGAAAAGTCAAGGAATATGAGGATATAGACATGACCCCTGGATTGGAAAAAAAGATCATTGGTGACCTTAAAACCAGAGTTTCTACAGAGTTGAGAGGGCCAAAGACTAGGACTGTTTTGAGAAGAGAATGAGACATAATGAAGTATAAACAGCCAGTGTCAGCAACTTTTAGGATTTAAATTTTGTTGTAAAAGGTAGCCAGGAGATGGGGCCCTAGACAAGTTGGGGAGTGGGGACATGTGAAGTTAAGGGAAAGGTGATGACAGAGCATGAATTTATGTGCTGATAGTAATTCTGTAAAGAGGCAGAAATTGATGATGCAAGAAAAAGAAGCCTTAAAGGCAAGAGATGTGATCCAGAACGTAAAAAGTGGGGTTTCTTTTAAAGGAGTAGGCATTTAAATAAAAAAAAAAAAAAAACTGTAAAGGACATTTCCATATTTATGAAATTTGAATATAGAGTATATATTAAATGACATTGTTGAATCAGTATTAATTGCCTTGGATATGAGAATGGTAATGTCATGTAAGAAAATGTTCTTTCCCTAGGCAGTAAACAGTCAGGTATTTAAAAATGAAATAACATGACATCTCTAACTTAGTTTCAAATGATTTTAGAAAAAAGATGCATAAGATAGACAAACTGACTAATTGATGGATAAAACAAATATGGTAAAATTAACAATCAGTAAATATAGAAGTTTGGTTATGTGTCTGCTGTGCTGTTCCTTCAACTTCTCCATTGATTTGTAATTTTTCCAAATGACAGTTGCACAGGGGGAAATTACAGAGGCTTGGGATGACTCCCTCCCCAGCAGACCTTCCAAATCAGAACCTCTCTGGAGATGGGACCCAGGAATCCATTTTTTAGGAAAGCTCCTATGATGATTCTGATTAACAGCTAGATTGTGATTAATTATCTGTTGCTGCATACATACTTACTGGCTTAAAACCACCACCATTTTATTGTGTGAGAGTCTCAGGGATCTCTTATCTATTGACAGTACCCACGCACCACATGGTCTCATTCAGCCCCATGACTTTGCATCCACATACTGAGAGACTCACAAATCTGTAGGCCAAGAATCTGGGTAGGACTCAGAAGAGCAGTGTCTCTGCTGGGACTGCAGGATTCAAGACTGCCTTACTCACCATCTGGAGCCTGGGGGCTGGCTGTTGGCTGAGGTTGCTCCATGTGGCCTCTCTCCAGCAGGATAGCCCGTATTTCCTTACCTAACAGATCAGCTCCCCCTCTAGCTACACAGAAGCTGTAATACCTAGGCTTAGCACTGCAGATCACTTCAATCACATCCTATCAGTCAAAGCAGGTCACAAACCCAGCCCCGATTCAAGGAGGTAGAGGAGACTCCATTTCTTGATGGGAAGAACAACATCACATTACAAAGGGGTTGTGGAGCATGCGTGTGTGAATCACTGCAGGCTGTTTTAATAACCAACCACAGACACCCACTAAATTAGACTACCAACTTAAATAATACAAGCCCCAACTTAAATACAAGCTTGTGTTGTAATTATCCTGCCCATATGTAAATGGGTTCTTCTAAAATTATTTTTAAAATAATTCATTTTCTTAATTTGGAAGAAACTAGCAATTTAATGATGGTATTAATTTGCTCAGTAGACCATAAAAATTACAAAAGTAAAATTCAGTCTCTCCCACTGATTCCTAGTGTCTGAGACCCAGATTCAGATCACAGAGGTTTTATAAACTGAGGGACAATCCAATAAATTCTAGAATCCTAGTAAGTTCTCACCAATCCCACAAATAAATGGAGAGTAGAGCTGGAATAAGGATGTTCTTGTGTACAGAGTAGCTCCTCTGTACTCATTCCTGCCCTCTGGGTGATGACAGAGGCCATAACCTACAACCTCTTCCCCTTTGGTAACTTCTCAAAGGTTCATTAGTTTATCATCATTTCACAGAGGTGGTCAGGCCTTCAACCAGGACCTTGCATGGGAGGAGGACTGTAGGGCCAGGACTTCCCAAAGCAGAGTGATAGAAGATAGGAGCCCCTGCTCTAGCTCTTGTAACCATTACCAGAGCTCCCAAATAATGGATGATTTTGCTTATGTTCATTTTTTATACTTATTAAAGCACATGTATGTTCCTGTCTAGAATGGCTCTTTACACATGGTCCTTAGTGTGGAGAAAGTCTAATCACATCAGCCATCAAAATCAAAAAGCAGCATCTGATACTATGCCTAAAAAATTATTAAGGTATGTATAAGACTAACCCATCCCATGCCTCTTGTTAATCTCAGCCCTATTCACATAAGCTACCTGTGATGGTACCTGCTGGAGTTCACAGTATGGCAGCTCTGAGTGTCAGTGCTAGATTTTAAACCCAAGTCCACCTGGCTTAAAGCTTGAGCTACTTGGACTACACTAAGCAGTGATAAAATGAAAGGTATGAATCTCTGATTCTTCAGAAAGTCAAAAGCCTCCTTCTTGGAATCAATTAGGTAGATGAGGAAGCATCTGAATTTCTCAAGGGCTCCTGAAATCACCCACAGAGTGATGAGTGGAAATGCACTGGAGTTCCTTGGGTTCTAGCTCCAACTCTGTCATGACCTTGGGCCAATCAATTCTCTTCTCTGGGCTCTTTAACTTCACCTGTCATGGGAAGAGTTTCTTTTATAGCTGATTACTCTTAAGACCAAGACCATCTGTGTGTGCTCATGCACATTCATATGAAGAGCACTTTCATCAAATGTATGCACTCTATAAGGACAGGTAAGTATTTGCAATGAAAATGTTACCATCAATTACAACACACTTTAAGAGTGTATACTTCATAAGTTTTTACTTTGTCCTATTCTCTTTTAAATAACTTCCACTTGATAGTGTACTTAGTTTCAAATATATTTTCCATTTCAAATTTGTATCTTTAAACTCTTACCATCTTAAAATTAGTTTTTTCATTTGCAAATGATACCTTCCAAGTTCACTTATATTACATAAGAAACAACAAGTGTTGGTGAGGATGTGGAGAAAAAGGAACCCTCATGCACTGTTGGTGGGAACGCCAACTGTGCAATCACTGTGGAAAACAGTATGGAGATTACTCAAAAAATTAAAAATAGAACTACCCTATGATCCAGTAATCGCACTACTGGGTATTTACCCCAAAAATACAAAACCACTAATTCGGAAGGATATATGTACCCCTATGTTTACTGCACCAGTGTTTACAATAGCCAAGATATGGAAGTAGCCCAGGCATCCATCAATAGATGAATGGATAAAGATGTGGTATATATATACAACAGAATATTATTTAGCCATAAAAAATAATGAAATATTGACATTTGCAACAATAAGGATAGAGCTAGAGAGTATAATGCGAAATAAGTCAATCAGAGAAAGACAAATACCGTATGATTTCGCTCAAATGGAGAATTTAAGAAACAAACAAATAAACAAAAAACACAAACCAAGGTAAAAAAGAGAGGGGAGAGAGAGAAAGAGAAACAAACCAAGAAATGGACTCTTAGCTATAGAGAACAAACTGATGGCTACCAGAGGGGAGGTGGGTGGGAGGATGGGTGAAATAAGTGATGGGGATTAAAGATTACACTTAACATGATGAGCACAGAGTAATGTAGAGTTGCAAAAGTATAGAATTGAAAAAGTATAGCATCCATTCATAATAAAAACCCTAAACAAAACAGGTCTAGAACAAACATATCTCAACATAATAAAGGCCTTCCTTATATGAAAAGTCCACAGCCTACATCAATATTCAATGGGGAAAAACTGAGAGCTTTTCCCCTAAGGTCAGGAACAAGACAAGGATATCCACTCTCATCAATTTTATTCAACATAGTACTCGAAGTCCTAGCCACAGCAATCAGACAACAACAAGAAATAAAAGGCATCCAAGCTGGTAAGGAAGAAGTAAAACTTTCACTATTTGCAGATGACATGACACTATATATAGGAAACCTGAAAGACTCCACCAAAAAACTACTATAACTGACTAGTGAAGTCAGTAAAGTCGCAGGATACAAAATTAATGTACAGAAATCTGTTGCATTCCTATGCACTAATAATGAAGCAGCAGAAAGTGAAATTAAGAAAACAATTCCATTTACAATTGCCCCAAAAACAGTAAAATATCTAGGAATAAACTTAACCAAAGAGCTGAAAGACCTGTATTCTGAAAACTATAGAATACTGGTGAAAGAAATTCAAGATAGGATGTGAAGAAATGGAAAGACATTCCATGCAAATGAGTTGGAAGAATAAATGTTGTTAAAGTGTCTATACTACCCAAAGCAATCCACAGATTTAATTCCAATCCCTATCAAAATACCAACAGCATTTTTCACAGAACTAGAACAATCCTAAAATTTGTATGGAAACACAAAAGACCTCAAATAACCAAAGTAATCTTGAAAAAGAAAAAAACAACTGGAGGTATCACAATTCCAGATTTCAAGTTGTACTGCAAAGCAATAGTAATTAAAACAGTACGGTGCTGGCATAAAAATAGACACACAGATCAATGGAATAGAACAGAGAACCCAGAAATAAACCCACAATTACATGGTCAATTAATCTTCAACAAAGGAGAAATGAATATCCAATGGGAAAAAGACAGTCTCTTCAATAAATGGCCTTGGGAAAATTGGACAGCCACATGCAAAAGAATGAAACAGGACCATTTTTTTTCACCATACACAAAAATAAACTCAAAATAGATTAAGGACCTAAATGCGAGACCTAAACATCCTTTAAGAGAGCAATCTCTTAAAGGAATCTCTCTGATGTGGGCCATAGCAACACCTTTGTATATATGTCTCCTGGGACAAGAGAAATAAAAGCAAAAATAAACTACTGGGACTACATAAAAATAAAAAGTTTCTGCACAGCAAAGAAAACAATCAACAAAATGAAAAGGCAACATACAGAATGGGAGAAGATATTTGCAAATAACATATCTAATAAAGGGTTAGTATCCAAAATATATAAAGAACTGATGGAACTCAACACCCAAAAAAAACCAAATAATCCAATTAAAAAATGGACATAAGACATGGAACAGATATTCACCAAAGACAACATCCAGATGGCCAACAGACACATGAAAAGATGCTCAACATCACTCATCATAGGGGAAATAGAAATCAAAACTACAATGAGATACCACCTCATACCTGTCAGAATGGCTAAAATAAACAACACAGGAAACAACAGGTGTTGGCAAGGATGCAGAGAAAGGGAAACCCTCTTACACTGTTGGTGGAAAAGCAGCCACTCTGGAAAACAGTACGGAGTTTCCCCAAAACATTAAAAATAGAACTACCCTATGATCCAGCGATTGCACTACTAGGTATTTACCCAAAGAATACAGAAATACTAATTCGCAGGGATACAAGCACCCAAATGTTTATAGCGGCATTATTTACAAAAGCCAAACTATGGACGCAGTCCAACTGTCCATCAATAGATGAATGGATAAAGAAAATGTGGTATACATACATAGTAGAATATTATTCAGCCATAAAAAAGAATGAAATCTTACTATTTGCAACACCTTGGATAGAGCTAGAGAGTACAATGCTCAGCGAAGTAAGTCAAAGGAAGACAAATACCGTATGATCTTACTCATATGTGGAATTTAAGAAACAAATAAGCAAAGACAAAGAGAGACAAACCAAGAAAGAGACTCTTACAGAGAAAAACTGATGGTTACCAGAGGAGAGGTTGGTGGGATAATCCAGGAAATAGGGGATGGGGATTAAAGAGTACACTTACTATGATAAAAAATAAAATGATTACAATAAAGAAAAAAATTGCTGAATCACTATATTGTACACCTGAAACTAATATAATATTGTATACTAACTATACTGGAATAAGAAAAATAAAAGACTTTAAAAAAAAAAAAGTTTGGGGGGTGGGGGGATGGGTTAGCCTGGTGATGGGTATTAAAGAGGGCACGTATTAAATTGAGCACTGGGTGTTATACGCAAACAATGAATCATAGAACACTACATCAAAAACTAATGATATAATATATGGTGATTAACATAATAAAATAAAATTTTTTAAAAGTTCACTTACATTATCTACACTATGAGAGGTTTCTGCTTTTTTTTTTTTTTTTTTTTTAAAGATTTTATCTATTTATTTGATAGAGAAAGACACAGCGAGAGAGGGAACACAAGCAGGGGGAGTGGGAGAGGGAGAAGCAGGCTTTCCCGCTGAGCAGGGAGCCCGATGCGGGGCTCGATCCCAGGACCCTGGGATCCTGACCTAAGCCGAAGGCAGACGCTTAACAACTGAGCCACCCAGGTGCCCCTCTGCCTTTTTTTGTTTACTACTTTTTACCGCTATTCAAGTTACTAGAAGGAGTTATGGGAACTATCCCCAATGCCAATTAGTGTTTTTTTAATACAACAGTACAAATAATTACATACCAATATTTATAAACATCAATATGTAAGCAGTCTGTGTATTTTACTGAAAAAAATCTATAGGTGGGATGTCTGTATATTTACATTTGAACAGCATTTTCAGGAACTTTCAAAATTTGGTCTATGACCAAGATGTCCAGAAATAATCAGTTTAGGCAAAATCAAATGTTCAAATAATTAGTACTAGGGACACCTGGGTGACTCAATTGGTTAAGGGTCTGCCTTTGGATCAGTACATGATCCCAGGGTCCTGGGATTGAGTCCCATGTCAGGCTCCTTGCTCAGTGGGGAGCCTACTTCTACCTCTGCCTGCCACTCCCCCTGCTTGTGCTTGCTCTCTTTCTGACAAATAAGTGAAATGTTAAAAAATAAAAATAAAATAATTAGTACTAACCATCTACTAAAATGATAATGATATGGGAAATGCTTTGTAAATCGTAAAGTATTACATACATGTCCAAGTACTACTTTAAAAGTAGGTGGAGGGGCACCTGGGTGGCTCAGTTGGTTAAGCGTCTGCCTTCTGCTCAGGTCATGATCTCCAGGTCCTGGGATTGAGACCCGCATCGGGCTTCCTGCTCAGCAGGGAGTCTGCTTCTCCCTCTCTCTCTCTCTCTCTCCCTCTGCCCCTCCCCACTGCTCATTCCCTCTGTCAAAGAAATAAATAAAATCTTTAAAAAAATAAAATAAAAGTTACATGGCTACCATATGGCTCCAAGTTTCACCTGATAGATACATCTTTGTAATGTTAACATTCCCAGTGAAAGACAAGTGAATAAAAGACAAAATAACCTGCAGAAATAGATCAGATCTGAAAATCTGATGAATTTTCAACTGCATAAGCAATAATAGATGCTGGCTTTAACTGAATGATGATGAGGTCCCAAGCACAGAACTAAAGGCTTTACATTCATCATATACATACTTCCAATTCTCACAAATGTCTTTGCCCCCTCCACTTAGCACATACAAAAACCAATGAACCTTGTCCCACTGCTGGAAGCCTGAGGTGACCTAGCCAAGAGGATCAACAGTCAGAGGCACACAAATTGAAGAGGCTCTGCCTAGGAAATTGGAGATTTCCCATTTTATAGATGAGGACAACTGAGGATTAAGGCATTAACCAACTTGTTCAAGATCTCACAGCTCCTAAGTGGCAAAGCTGAGACCGATAATCACGAAATCCCCAAACTTAGATTTTAACTGCTTTGCTCCAGTGTCTGGCAGTGAAAAAATTTATCAAAAATATTCCCATCGGTGATTAACATAATAAAATAAAAAATAAATAAAATAATCTTCCCATCGATTAATGAAAAATTAAGGAACAACAACACCTACAATTCCCAGACTTCCCTAAAATCAAGCCCTTTGAGAAAGCAAGACAATTTATGTGTTTTTTTTTCCATCCTTTAACTTATAAAACAGTACTACTGCCACTTTCCCAGCTCAGAAACCAGGCCAAATTTTAAGACATGGGATTTGCCCTGAAATATCCTGTGGGGTCCTTCTCTGCCTAATTCTCCCATATCTTTGTTTCTATTAATAAAATATTAACAGCTTTGCCCCATATGAAGCTAATAACAGAAAAAATATATAACTGATATACTCTCCAACAATAATATTCACATGCAAATAGCTTATATAAAATTGTAATTAAATTAGGGGCAACTGAATGGGTGTTATTTATTCAAAAGTCTCCTTTAAGTTAATCAGATACTAAAGAATAGACACCAAAAGAATCATAGAAATAGAATGTACCCTCAAGTTATATCACAAGGAGAAAAAAAAAAAAACCTTTCTCTGGATACAAAATTCAGGTTTATTTTATCTTAAATCAGACCAAGGGGATTTAGGTTGCTTTTTTAATCTACTTGTGCATAATGATCTCTCAGATTAATCATACTGTTTAATAGAATATTATTATTAATTAGACATGTCATTGCTTCGGGCAGAAAATTATTGGAAAGTATAAAGGCTTATATTCCAAAGGCTCATAAGAGAAAGATTTCCATTTCTCTCATCACACATCTCTTTCAGTTCCAATTCTCAGTGGAAATTCCTCAATGAATTCAGTCCTTGTAACACTAACATTTAGAAGTGTCTCCCATTTAAAAGATAGCTGAATTAGGGTTTGCCTTGTAAGATATTTTGTTATTCATAAACCAATTACATTTTCTTAAAAGGGCATGTGGGCTCAAAAGAACATCCGTCAGTATTGCCCAGATTTTTTTTATCATCTTCCATTAGGGGTGTTAGGACTGGGGCATGGAGAAAAACCACCAGGTCATCAGTTTTATCCATCAGGATGCCATCCTCTACAATGTTCTCATTTCCATCTGGTCACTGCAGCTTCCTCTTCATTCCCATAAGCCCAGGATATTCTATCTGTGCCACTCTAACCATACAGAAAAACTGTCAACTGTTCCCCTTTAGGCCAGAATTTCCTAAGGCTTTCTTAGATGCCCTTAGTAAACATTTCTTTTGCTCCCACACTAAGCCACATGGAAGAAACTCCCAGAATCATATTGCTTTTCAGAATTCCAGCATTAGAAAAGGGCACAGGTACCTTCAGTCCCCAAATTCTTCTCACCTATGATTTGGTCCGTTCACCCTCACCCTCTATCCCTCCCTCCGCCTCTAGCCTCCTCACTCTGAGCATCCAAGCAAATGACCAAACTTCCTATTTCACAGTGAAAAATACAGCCTCAGCAGAGCCAAACTTTCTCAACTTCTGGCATGTCTAATGATGACTTTTCCCAGCTGTACAAAGTTAATCTCCTTACTTGTATCCAGAATCTCATCTCCACCCTCTTCAGGAATCTCCCTCCATCAACTGCCTTACCTCCTCTGTATCTTCATCCTGTCTCCTTTGACTCTTTCCCCTCTGCTCATAAACTATGTGGCTATTGTTCAAATACACCTACGACATCAGCAGTAAGAACCACACACAAAAGTCTCCCTTGACCCTTTTAACTCTCATCTTCCCTTCACAGCTAAGCTTCTTCAAACAATTATGAAAAAAACATTCCAGGCATAGAGAAGAGTATATGGTAGACTCTGAGATAGAAAACATCATGGCCCTTAGAGAAAGTAAAATGTCTGGGTGGGTGGAGAATCATGAGTAAGTGGTGGGAAGATAGACAAGAGTTAAATAACACTGATCTTATGAGTCATGAAGGATTTTAGTATACATCGTGGATTTGTTTTGAAGATTAAGAGTGCAAATATTACATGCAGAGTACATGTAATAAAATGTAGCTATTACTATTTTAAAATATATAATCCTGACTTTCTTCTAACTTCATTAGGGCACTTAATAGGCTATGAAAGTGAGAACAATCCCTTTGTTACCAGGCCTGAAGTCTAATTGAGTAAGCAGGATAAGAATAAACTCTCTCAACTCCACAAAGAGGGCTCAAGGGGAAAAGTTTGGAAACAGTAATAAATACACAGAAGATGTGTGTAGCACAATCAACACGTACTACACATAAATATGCAAAAGCAAGAAAAAAATATAACTTAATCTGAAGCTCCTATTCTGACAGATAGAGGCTAGGTTTATAGAGTGAGAAATTGGACTGGAAATTGTCAGTTAAAGATAACTCTGTCTCACAGGACAACTTATTCAAAAGGTGATCCTTGAGGCACCTGGGTGGCTCAGTTGTTGAGCATCTGACTTGGGCTCAGGTCATGATCTCAGAGTCCTGGGATGGAGCCCCACATCAGGCTCCGCGCTCAGCAGGGAGCCTGTTTCTCCCTCTCCTCCTGCTCATGTTCTCTCACTCTAAGTAAATAAAATTTTTTTTTTTTTAATTTTTAAAAGGGGCGCCTAGGTGGCTCAGTCGGTTGGGCATCTGCCTTCGGCTCAGGTCATCACCCCAGGGTCCTGGGATCGAGTCCCACATCGGGCTCCCTGCTCAGCAAGGAGTCTGCTTCTCCCTCTGCCTCTGCCGTTCCCCCTGCTTGTGCTCTCTCTCTCTTTCTGACAAATAAATAAAATTTTTTAAAAAAAAAATTTTTTTTAAAGGTGATCCCGGACTGAATCCTAGAGTGGAAAAGAAAATGCTAAAAAGGACACCACTGTGGGAAATAAATTATGAAATTGGAAATATGCACAGTAGCCTACACAGTAGTGTATCAATGTTAAACTCTTCAAATTTGATAGGATTATGTCAGAATATCCTTGTAAAAATACACACAGAAAGACTAAGGAATAAAGAGGCATGGTTTGTGAAATCTCCTCTCAAGTGGTTCAAAAAACTATTATCTAATAGTGGTAATTTTATAACATAATAAAAATTGTGTGGAGAAAGACAAAAAGAATGCTGAAGTGTAAGTGGTAAATTGGTGTTTCTAAGTAGAGTATCGGGGATTTCTTTGTACTATTTCTACAACATTTGGGGTTCAAGAGCCAGACTTTGACCTGTCCTCTGCATCCTCCCTGCCCTTTAGCCTCCACAGGGATGCCTCGCTTTCCCTCCTGGCCCCTCTCAAGTGACCCCTGCTGAAGTCTTCAGCTGGTGGAACCTGTGGTCTGTCCTGGCACTACTGGGGTGCAGTGGGGTTTCTCCATCTTTGCAGACTTAGCCCTTGTTTTTTGTCTCTTGATAATGCAAAAGGAACCTTAGGGGGAAAAATAAATCCCTTTTCTCTCTTGACAAAGCCTGACAAGACTACAGCCTCACTCCAACTTCCCCAAAAAATTAATTTGAAGATCAAAGCTGAGCCCTGAGTTGGTGGTTCTACTCTGAAATCTATGCTTCAAGAAAGGGGGCAACCCATGCCATCTTGAGTCCACTAACAAAATACACATCCACTTAATACTTTCATAAGGGTAACTCTTACCTACAGTATCCATTTAAATAATTTAACGGCTCACAACCTTAATTTTCTACTTCCCTAGGTAGAAAAATCACAGTTAACACCAAGTATAAAACCCTGAAGATTTTGATAGTCATCGACTACAATTAAAACCGGTTATACTAGGGGCGCCTGGGTGGCTCAGTCATTAAGTGTCTGCCTTCGGCTCAGGTCATGATCCCAGAGTCCTGGGATCGAGCCCCGCATCGGGCTCCCTGCTTCGTGGGAAGGCTGCTTCTCCCTCTCCCACTCCCCCTGCTTGTGTTCCCTCTCTCACTGTGTCTCTGTCAAATAAATAAATAAAATATTTTTTAAAAAATGGTTATACTAAATATAAAATGCAACACTTAGGAAAAGAAATGGGTAAATTTTATAGAGATTTTTACAACTCTTTGATAAACTAAGTGATATGGCAATTCTTTATATACTTATAAAGCCATAGTTAAAATTGCACCAAAGCAAAGCATAAAAAACTGTAGAGTCTTATGATGTCTAGCAGGCTCAATAGGTGGAGCATAGGACTCTTGATCTTGAGGTCATGAGTTCAAGTTCTACGATGGGTGTAGAGATTACATTTTAAAAAATTGTACAGTTTTACAACAGGCCCTCCCTGCCTCACCTCCCAGTCTCAATAATGGGATCAATATGAAAATTTTCTGCACAAATTAAATAACCATGACAGTTGTAAATGTGTATGGAAATTCTCTAGAGGGGTCAACAATTATCCTTAAGTACAACAAATTTAAGGTGGTAAAATTAGAAGGATATAAATAACAAAGCTTGCCTGGACTGGGACCATCTCCAACTTTCCCACAGCAAAAAGAGGTCTGTAAGGCTCTAATTTGTTTGGGCCCTGGTTGACTATGAAGCTACAAAAGGGGCCTGGACAGTGGGAACAGGGGAAGCAGGAAGAGGACATCTCCTCAATACACATAGGTTCTCTCACCTCTGTACTCCCTCTTCTAATGACCATATAAAGACCAGGATGTATTTTTTTTTTTTAAAGATTTTATTTATTTGAGAGAGAGCGAGCAAGTGAGCACGAACAGGGGGGAGAGGGAGAGCAGGGAGCCCTTTGTGGGGCTCAATCCCAGGACCCGGAATCCTGACCTGAGCCGAAGGCAGACGCTTAACTGACTGAGCCACCCAGGCGCCCCTGGGGTGTATTTTTTTTAAGTATCATTTTATACTTACAAATCTCAGATGCAAAGAGAAAACGAAAAAGGATTTAAAATCCTGTTATTCTGAAATAAATTTTGGAGTCTGATTTCCTTGAAAAACAAAAAGGACGTTGTTTGATTTGTGTTAGGTTGCCATTAATGTTGCTAGAAGGGCATTTATCCTTGTAAAGGCTATAGAGGACTCTAGAAAAATGGAGTTAATGAAAGTATAAACGTTTACTTTGTTATTTACTTGAAATACTCCACGGCCTCTCTCTCTGTATCCTACTAGTATGTGTAATTTCATTTAAATTTATTGAACATTTTTCTTACCAACAAAAATAAGACCTGAATAATCTTACAGAGCAAATAAAAATTCTCTTCCTCTAAAACTAATGCCCAAAATAAAGCAGTGCAATGTTTTTTTCATAAAGAGCAAATTGTGAAAGTTTTTATTTTAAAAAAATTTTGTTATTGTATTTTTGAGCGACTAGGAATAAAGAGCTGTAAGGAAATTTTCTTGGAGCTTTAACATTATAATTTATCATGACTCAACAAATATATATTAAATCTATATTACACAAGAATAAGTATCTTAAATTATACACACAACAGACCCATGCACATACCCTAAGATTAAACTCTACCGATCTACTGACATTTATTTTCTCATCTTTTTCTTTTACAAAAATACCCATTTTTGTACTCATACTATACCTGATCACAAGGTAACCAGAAGCACATTTGCTTTAATAACTTTTACATATTCATAAATACTTTTAAAACCCATAAATGTTTAACATTAGTATAGCATATCAAAGTACTGTTCTTTTCTCTGTAAATAAATCATTTCTAATCTAAAGAATTGGGATTTGGGGAAAGGTACACAAAGTAACAAAACTCCTTCTGGCCAGGGAATCAAAGGACATTCCCAGACATTCACTTCTCTTTCCAAATATGGAAAACATATTAAATATATGTCTTATAATAAGATGTTTTCCTCATGTTTCCTTTGGGTAGTCTGTTCAGTACATTCTTCTTCACATTGTACTATGGGATTGTTGCTCAACTTTGTTCTTTTCCCCTCTGCAAAAGACTGCCTGCTGGAAGACAGCCAGAACTGCTGTGATACCACGCCTCAGCCACGACTAACCATGTTAAGTTCAGGCAAAAATTAGTTATAATGTAAAAGAAAAATATACATATAAATTACACATACATATGCATGTGTGCACTTAACACCACCCATCATACTACTTCTGAAGAACAACAGCTAAACCCCACTGTTTGTGTTTTCAAAAGAAGACGAGCTACGAAAAACAGACATAAGACATTCAACAGAATTGAAATGAACTTTTAGGACTGCTAAATATTTTACCGCTTAATTTTTCTTCCCAAACCCACGCTGCCATCTGTATCTCCAATTAGGAGTAAATCAAGAGATTTTTCAAGCAAACCTTTCCTAACGCTGCAAACTGCCATGGTACCTCAAGGAAAGAGTGCCAAATGACTTGTGTGTTTCTGAGCAACCGTGTCGTAAAAAATAGTGCATGTGGGTGGCGATGTTTCTCCCACTCGTGGCATCCAAGTAGTGATATTAGTTACACTTGCCTCTCACACGTAAATCAAGCTCCCATGTTACTTCTATGCCATCGTTTCCACATCTTTTTGCCACGCCCGTCACCAAGCTACGCCAACCAATTAGGTCTGTAGCTGTCAATATTGTTTCTATATAAACATCCTCTTTGAATAAATCTTTTGCCACCTGCATTGTTGCACTTCACTTCCTTTTAGCAGCACTAACTGTTTCGAGAGGACAACTTCGACTAAAAACACAGTACTGAAGCAATCATTTGGTTCTGTGCACACATTTTAATTTCATGCCCTACCGGGGAGAGTCGCTATCAGCCTTAAACAAAAATTGACTCTTTAATGCTTTACTGTTTTACACAGTTTATCTTTCATATGGTAGAGGAGGGAATATAGGAGGACATCTCCTCAATACACACAGGTTCTCTCACCTCTGTACTCCCTCTTCTAATGACCATATAAAGACCAGGATGTTTTTTTTTTTTTTAAGATTTTATTTATTTGAGAGCAAGCGAGCAAGTGAGCACGAACAGGGGGGAGAGGGAGAGCAGGGAGCCCTTTGTGGGGCTCAATCCCAGGACCCGGAATCCTGACCTGAGCCGAAGGCAGACGCTTAACCGACTGAGCCACCCCGGCTCAAATCTGAATTTTTCAAGTATTTCCCCAACTGTATTTTTACGAAAATAGACTGAATTTGTCAGAGGTCTCCTTCACAGCATAGCCTGCTGTTGTCTCAATGCAGCGAGTCCGACGGTGTTAAGCCAACCCTGTTGTGATCTCAAGAGAGAAGCATTCAGTTATTGATATCACAGATTTAGGTGAGTTTCGTAGCATGGCCTGTAATTTAAAGCTTGCCTAACAAGAAGTACAAAAGCAGTATGGGGGTGGGAGCCAGTGGGAAACGGTACAGAATAAAACTTAGTATGAGCAGGAGAATGTATGAACATGTACAGATGATAAAAACCGATCTCAAACATATTACGTGATGGTTTTGCTTTGACACAGGTGTTATTTCGTCATTGGCACAGACAGTGGTGCAACACTGGTCTTCTCCTTTCTCCCAGGCATCTATTAAGGGTCCACAATCACGAGTCCATGAAAACGAGCTGCGTTGGTCACTGGTAACAGTAACCTCACAACACTTAGTCCAGTAATTAAAACCTACGATTAGAATCTAGAGGAGGGAAAGAGTGATGAACACAGCTGCAGAGTAACCTCCCAGAAGGTAAGAGAAACATTAAAAATCATCCACTCGTGGAACTTTTTTAAACTGGAAAAAAATTTTATATTTTAAAAAGCATATATGGAAGATCGAGTAAAGCACTTCTTCCCATAAAGGCTTTCATGAAAAATTAAATTTACAGCCCAGACTTTCCTGCCCCCTTGTGGAGAAAATACAGAGCTCTCTATCAACATAAATATGATGGCTTTTTTAAAACATGTCAATAGTTTTTCCATGGCCTATGTTATTTCCTGGCATGGTTGGATCCTCTGATGTACACAGAGCTTTACCAGTGGTCAAATATTATACCAAAATAGAACAAATCTAAATAACAAAAGAGTGCTCAATCAGGTGTTAGGCTGCCAGAAACCATCTCATTTGGGACAAAGCAAAAAACTGCAATGATTAGTTTTTAATAATACTTAGATACATAAATGTTTTCTACAAGTAGAAAGAGAGAGCAGCTTTCAAAGCAGCCATCAGAAAGCTCTGGAACTATTTCATCTTTTAACTCAGGGAATAAGTCATCATCATCATCTCTCTGTGGGGAGTGCCAATACACACTGTCATCTGGGCCGGACCAGCCTGGGACACAGAACATATTAATCACATCAGCAACTTCTATAAAGCCAGAATTCTCAAGTTACTTTAGGTTGATCTTAAAGAATTTTTGTCTAACTTGGTTTCAATAGACACAAGGAGACAGGGGCTGGAAGTTGTCAGCCCCATATTTAATGCCCACCCAGGTTCAACCAATAGCCAACATAACATGGTGGTTTACACAGAAATCTCCTCTGGCCATGCACAAGAAGATGCTAAATTTCCTTGTATTTGTTGTATGTTCTAAAGTTATCATGTGAAAGGTGTTTCAATAAAAATGAAAGGTTTTTTAAGTATTTTTATAAGTTGGGGAAAGGAAAAATAATTCATTTTAATAGACAAAATTATTGTGGAAATGTGTCAAAATTTCTGAAAGACAACATCATCTATCATAGATAGAACTTTTTCCCCAAATTACAGACCCTCAGATGTTCAATGAGCATTCCCTAACCTGGTGCTAGGTACCAAGGCAATACAAAAGAAACACCAACCTTGATTACCACCTTACAACACTAGACATTTACCAAAGTACCAACCGTGTGCAAGGGCTCAATCTACTGGGGAAATGAGGTATATGCAGCAGACAATAATAAATGGGACAGAGAAGGGAAGCTGAGCAGCAGGCAATTCTTGAGGAATAAATAGGACCTAGCTAGAGAAAGAAAGTGTAAAGAGTGAGGAGGAAGAGAGAAACCTGCTCCATGCATAACAAACTAAGGATGTCGTATAAGAAAATTAACCATGTTGGATTTAAAAAACCCCCAAGTCATGGTTCTCTAAGTAAAAAGTGCCTGTTCCAAGAAACAAAAAAAAAAAAAAGCTTAGATAGCTTGCACAGGTAGAATGGAACCAGATTAGCCAAAGCATGGACTGCAAAGATTGAGTCTGGATTTCATCAATAGGAAGCCACCAGTGATGTTGGGGTAGGGTTTACTGATAACAGTTCTGCAGATGACTGAATTGTCTCCAGTGCCCTGAGAGTAGGGATGCTTTAGGAAGGGACTCAGTCAGGCTGTTGTTAACATGATTCAGGCTGAGCTAGAGGGGAGGCAAGGAATCCAAAAGCTGTTACCTAAAGAGATTAAGTACAATGACTGGTTGACTCTAAGGGGGAAAAAAATGCATGAGGTTTATTTAAATCCCATGGGGATGGTAGAATATGGCATTCACAGACTCCAGAAATTGGGCAAATAGAAAATTCATGTATTTTACGTTCACTGCCATCTCTCAGATAAGCCTTCAATGCTACCTAAGAGTGGTAATTTTCCCTCCAACTTTTTTTTATCAACTTAAAGTTTTATCAGGTTTTTTAAGTTTTTTTTTTAAGTTTTTTTAAGCCTAAAAAAAGATTCCTCAGAGTTACAATCTTTGTTTCTATGCACAAAAATTGAAGGTTTTGGGTGTCCTCAAATTTCACCATCTATCATAATTAAATACCCACAAAATCACATTAACAATAATGCCAGTCATTTCCCAATACATCTTCATTTAAGTATTCACTGATAACCTCATGAATGCCCAGCACCATACTACGTACTACAAGGAATTCAAAAATAAGGAAATCAGTCCCTGATCCCAAGCAATTTTTAATCTTTAACGGGAATAAGTACATAAACCATAAAATAAGATAGAACATGATCAATGTTATCTTAAAGGGAATATGAATCAAGTACACAGAAAATCAGAGGAAATACACCATTTCAATTAGAAATGAGGCAAGAATATATGTTCCAGATAGAGAAAATCAGAGAGCATGAATGTTGAAGATCTCCCCCAAACCTATATGCCAAAATTCTCTCTGCAGGTTGAGAGAAAAGTTTTGTTTTGTTTTGTTTTTTTATGAAGGTAGGAAATCAAGAGTTCTATTCAGGGTTCAAAACACTGTAGGTGAATCATGAGAGGAAACTGAAAAGGCAGGCAATGATCTTTACCGCAATGTACTTTGATTGGCAGATAAATGATTCCTACCTAATTCCACAGGCAAGGACAGCCACTCAAGATTTCAAATGGAATTTTGGTATGATGGGATAGGACCTGTCTGTAACTCAGGAAATTCATGTTCTTTAGTACATTTAATCTGGCAATAATGTACTTGGGACAGGGGAAACAAAAAAATGATTGCAATAGGTAAGGGGTAACAGAAAAACCATCATCAAAAGTAATCACTATTAGAGTCTTAAAACAACAATGAAAAAAAAAATAAACTGGATAATCTAACACCATGTTTCTACCAAATACCTCCCGTAATCTAGCCAATATGAGTGATGACAGGCCGAATTCCAGGAGCATTTAAATAAGTAGACACAAGCAGGATGCCTCCAGGCTACACTTTTTCATTGGAATTCCCAATACCCAGGCTAATCTTCCAACAAAGCTGCCAAAATAAATGGATCTAACCTTGTAGCAGAGTTCAAAATTGAGCTGGTGAGGTCAATGCATGAACATGTTAGTGAACTTTCAGTAGTAACTACCTCAGCCCAAACTAACATTTTCTTTATTATAATAGTAATTTTTCTAAAAGAATATAAATACTGTATATTGGTTAGAATACTATCCTTTCATGCTATTTGTCATTCTTCTCTCCATGTAGCATTAAACCCAAACTATGTAAGTGATCTACTTATTCCTGATTAGCCTATGTCCAAGGCTACCCGTTTGATTCTTAATTATAACCCCAAATCAGACACTTGCAGTCATAAGACTCAAGGGATGGTTTCGGTCTACAAACCCATGGTTAGTTTTTCAAATGTAAATTCACTGAATTATATACAGATAAAATCTCATCACAATGAACTGAACTGTAATAAAAAGATGTGGGAAAAGATCTCTATCTCAAGAGAGGGATGCCTTACCAATGCCATGATTTCCACAACTATGAAATTATTGCTAATCCTTAACGTGAAACAATCCTTTCTTTTAAAAGTATTCTATCTTGTCCCAGTAAAAGGAAAAGAACATTTTCTTTTGGTCTTTTATTCTTCATCAAGAAATTACCCTTAAAAATATACTTCATATGAAATAAAGGTAGAAATTTCAGATCAGTTAAAATTAAAAAATCAGTTATTCATTTTTTCCCCTATGAAACTAGCAAATATATATATTTTAATGATAATTACTGGCTTTAGGGAAGGTGTGGAAGTATGAATTGGTGCATTCTTTCAGGAGGGCCATTTGATAATAAAATCTGAAGTGTTAAAATGTGCATCCTATTTGATTAAGCAATTACAGATCTAGAAATTCATCCCAAGAATAAAGAAATAATACATGCAAAAATTTAGCTTTTGGGATGTTCACTATAATGCCATTTATAACATCATAAAATTGGAAACTACCTAAATACCAAAAATACCTAATTATTATATCCATATAATACCGTGCAGTTATTGAAAATGATGTCATCCTAATAATTACTAAAATACAGGTTATAAAACAGTACAGGACTCTACTTTTATAAAATGTACATATTTTAAAACACTGAATAAACCATAAGTAACTGAAATCATAGTGGTGGTTTTCCCTGGTGGTACATTCATAACTTTTTTTTTTTAAGATTTTATTTATTTGACAGAGAGAGAGAGAGCTCAAGTAGACAGAGTGGCAGGCAGAGGGAGAGGGAGAAGCAGGCTCTCTGCTGAGCAGGGAGCTGGATGTGGGGCTCAATCCCAGGACCCCAGGATCATGACCTGAGCCGAAGGCAGCCGTTTAACCGACTGAGCCACCCAGGTGCCCCTACATTCATAACTTTTTTTTAATTTTATGTATCCATTACTACTTCTAAATGCTCTTTAGTGAAAAATTATTTTAATGATAAGGAAAATTTTTTTAAAAACACCCCTCAGCTGCCTTTTTCTCATATATCCCACCCTTTCATATAAAGCCACCTAAAGGCTCATGCCACCAAAAAAACAAACACACAGCACAACAAAAAGGTACTCCAACGCTATTTCGTTATTTCTCCTGCTCAATTTAGAGTACTTATTTTCCTTGCTTATTCACCAAAGTCTATCTTTACAGTTTCTATGATTAGCATCATTATCTCTATACATGTACTCTTTGTGACAAATCCTAACACACACACAGTAACTTGGATTGCTCATGTTGACTAAATGGGAATGGACTTAGTAACTGCTTGTCAAATCTGGATAGATAGGTCACTAATGAACAAAACCAATGGTAATATTCATAAATTTTACTTGTCACATGAGAAACACCAAAAAATTATTTGAGACTATGAGTTTTTCTTTTAGACTTTAACCTAAAAAGCTCATCCTAATGATGCCCCTGGTGGCAGGTAACATTTAATTTTTCTCTGTGTCATTGAAAAAGAATTAGATGTAAAACTCAGGTAAGAGATTAATATTTCATACCCTGAGGCTAAATACTTCAACATGAATATTCATAAAGGCCTATTCTGAGTGAATCTCATGTGAGTGTAGATTTCAAATGCTTGAATATTTTACATAGTTCAGAGTCTGGGCATTCCATAGAGAAAGACAAAAATTTCACCAACTATCAGGCTATTAATTGCCGGTCTAAGTTTGGGACTATGACAAAATGCTTTTCTTATCGACATACACTGTGTTCTTAAAGCCTCTTAAAGTCTGAACTTGGCTTTCTTTTTCCTTGGTCGCTTCTTATTGGTGATGAAGGTAAGTGTTGATGATCACTAGGATCAGAAAATCAGTTACTCCCTGAGGCTGCAGATGCCTCTGTGTCCTCTGTAGGTTCTAAGGGGACTGGGAGAGAGGGGGTTGAAAGGCAACAGGGGCAGGACCATCCTGGCCACGAGTTGGATTCACTTTACCGTAGCCCCTACCCTTCTGGTATAAGGTTCTAGATGAGTGTCCTAATTCATCCTCCTGTGACAACGTTGATCTTGGTCCCTGATGGTACTTTCCACCTTCCAGAAAAGGAAAACAAAAGGGATTGCTCAAAGAACTCTTAAGCCTTGTGGAACAAAGCCTCAAGTTATGTAGACATAAACTGAAGTGGGCGATGGGAGGGCGGGGAGTAAAATAACAAGGACAGAACTGAAGAGAAAAAGAGTATAAAAGCGAAAATAATGAGCTCTCTGGCCAAACAACAAGTGAATTTACTAGGAAATCGTAATAGCTAATAAATACCTTAGAGAAGTAAACCAAAGAGGAAGAATATTTACTGTGGTATCCCAAGCAATGAAAGAATAGAATGAAATTAAATCAACGTAAAATACAGGTCTAGGATAAACCTGTCAACACATCTAGGATTTTGTAGAGTGTTCTCCCCATGCAGTAAGGGGTTTTTCCTTCTGAATGACAACAGAAACATGGCAGTGCAAATCAGTCAGTAATATTTATGGAATTATCCTGCCTTGAGTCGCATATTCATTCTGTATGACCAAATACATCTACCATCTGAAGACTCCTCCCACATCTAAATCCTGAGATGCATGTTTTCTCCCTTCTCCCATCAGACAAGTAAGCACTCAATGTACAGCTGTCCTTCCATGCATGTTCCCATCCCTTTGCCATCTCAACTACATAAAAAATTCTATGTCACCATACATATGAGTGTTTAGGGAAATAAATTTCAGCAACTAGCCAAGGGTCAAATGGCAAAGCCAACAAGCCTCCTCTCAGGAAAGCTCCTTGAGCCCTGAGCTCCATCTGTTTCCTGCTAATTCTGATGCCCCCGTGGTACGCCCCACACAGAGCTGACAGCATTGTGGTTCTGATACCATTTAAGGACCCAGACACAGAAAAATGAGGTAACTTAAAAACACAGGGAAGCAGATCAAAGCACAGGGCTGAGGTGGAGTAGAAGGGCTTACAATCATTCAATGAACAGTTGGAATGTATCTACTACAGGCCAAGCTCCAGAGTTACAAAAGTGAGTCTTTGCCCATCATCAAGTAAGAGATGATGTGAACACGTAAAGTGATTATGCTAGAATAAAGGTAAGAGCAAGGACCAAGTAGAAGGTATGACAAACAAACAAACAAATGCTAAGCAAACTAGAAATTGGTGTTTCAGTTTAACTGATTTTATTTTTAAGATTTCATTTATTCTTTTTAAAGATTTTATTTACTTACTTGACAGAGAGAGAGAGAGAGAGGAAGAGCACAAGCAGGAGGGAGTAGGAGAGGGAGAAGCAGGTTCCCCACCAAGCAGGGAGCCTAATGTGGGGCTCAATCCCAGGACCCTGGGATCATGACCTGAGCTGAAGGCAGATGCTTAACCAACTGAGCCACCCAAGTGCCCCAGTTTAACTGATTTTAAAATACATAATAATTGAGAACTAAAATCCAAGATAACCTGAACATAGAAAGTGACAGGATGGGGAAAAGTGAGATATACACTACTTCAAGAAAACAAAGAAATATGTTAGGATTCTTGTGTACTTAATAAATATATCATTTTAGGCACTGAAGAAAAATATAAATTGGAATGTTACTATTAAAAAACTCTACAGAATTGAAGCACCTGGCTAGTTCAGTTGGTGGAGTGTGCAATTCTTGATCTCAGAGTCATGAGTTTGAGTCCCATGTTGGGTGTAGAGCCAACTTAGAAAAAAAATAAGTAAAAATACTGTAGAATTTATATTTAATCCCCAAAACATCATAAAAAATGGAGCAGGAAAAAGTAAAAAAGTTTAAAACTCTATAAAGGAAAAGGTAAAAACGAAACAAGGAAGCATAATAAATTGGGGAAAAAAGTTAAGATGACAATTAGAAGACTTGGGATGCCTGGGTGGCTCAGTCAGTTAACCATCAGACTTTGGCTCAGATCATGATTCCAGGGTCCTGGGACGGAGTACCGCATCAGGCTCCCTGCTCAGCAGGAAGTCTGCTTCTCCCTCTCCCACTCTCTCTGCCCCTCCCCCTGACTTGTGTACTGACTCTTATATGTGTTCTCTTTCTCAAATAAATAAAATCTAAAAAAAAAAAAAAAAAGGCAGAAGACTAGATTTGTTTATAATTATACATATAAATAAGTTAAATGACTGCTTTAAAATATAGAAACTTTCAAGCCAGCTTAAAAATCCAGCTAGATCTAAATGAGACATACTTAAAATAAACTTTCCTGGGTAGGTTGGGAATAAACAAACAAAAAAAGGTACTCCAAGTGATTTAAACAACATAAGAGTGTATTTCTTCCTCACATCACTATGCCTGCCACAGGGCCTTTGCATCAGCCTTTAGTTCTGCCTTGAATGGTTTTTACCCTGATCTTGGCCCAACCTTCTTGTCATCCAAGACATGGATAAAATGTCTATAAAACAAGTCAAATTTAAAAGGGTCTAGATGAGTGTCCTAATTCATCCTCCTGTGACAACGTTACTAACCCCACTCAAATAGGCCTTTCTGACGACTAATACCAAAATATACAATCATCTGTATTTTATTTTCTTCATAAGCTTTATTTTCAATTTATTTTTTTTTTTCATCTTATCCCACTGGAACATAAACTCCCTGTGAGCAAGGACCTTTACGGTCTTCCATCTTCTTTGAAAGGAAGTTCTCAATAAGACGGTTTTGCTCATTGTTTTTCTTCAGAGGAAAAAAAAAAAACCACACAGAATCCAATGACTTCCACTCTTTACTTCCTTTCTTCTGCTTAGTAGTTTTAAGTTTCTCTCTTTTCCTAGTTTCTGAGTTGAAAGGTAGAAGTTTCTTAAGGTAAGGTCTTTGAATGGAGACTTTTCTTTTCTAATATAGGCATTTAGTGCCATGAATTTCCTGTAGCACTACTTCATTGTAGCAACACATTACTTTATGCCTTCATTTCCATTTAGTGAAAAATACTTTCTAAGATCCCTTTGATTTCTTTGACACACGGTTTTCTTAGATGTTGTTTAATTTCTGAATATTTGAGGGCTTTTCGTATGTTAGATTTCTAAATTCCAATGAAGTCAGAGAACATATTTTGTATAATTTGAACCCTTTTAAATTTGACTTGTTTTATAGATCGTAAAGTGAACTATCTTGGCAAATATTTCATATTCACCTGATAAAAATGTGTATTTTGTTGTTAGGTGGAATTTTCTGTAAATGTCAATTAAGTAAAGTTGGGTAAGGTTACTAAAGTCTTCTTTGTCCTTTCTGATTACTCTCCTTGTTCTATCAACAATTAAGAGATGTGGTGAAATCTCTATTTGTCTATTTCTCCAGCATTTCTCTGTTTTTGCTTAATGTTCCTTGAAGATTTGTTACTAGGTATGTAAACACTTATAACTGTTCTATCCTCTTGATTAATTGACCCCTTTATCATTTTATTTATGCAATAGTTCTTTATCCTTGGTACTCTTCTCTCAGGAAACTACTAACCATAATGATCAGGAGAAAAAGAGAGAAGATACAAATTATCAAAATCAGGAAGGAGAGTGACATTACTAGAGATCCTACAGATAGGAGAAGAATAAAAAAAATATAAATTTTAGGGCAACAAATTCAACCACCTTGATGGACAGATTCCTTAGAAGACACCAAAGCTGACTCAAAAAGAAAGAGACAACTTTAATAATCTTGTGCCTTTTTAAGAAATTGAATATGGGGGCACCTGGGTGGCTCAGTCGGTTAGGCATCTGCCTTAGGCTCAGGTCATGATCCCAGGGTCCTGGGATCGAGCCCCACATCAGGCTCCCTGCTCTGCGGGAAGCCTGCTTCTCCCTCTCTCACTCCCTCTGCTTGTGTTCCCTCTCTCGCTATGTCTCTGTCAAATAAATAGATAAAATCTTAAAAAAAAAAAAAAAGAAAGAAAGAAAGAAAGAAATTGAGTATGTAGTTAAAATCTTTCCCACAAAGAACACTCCAGGCCCAGATACCTTCACTGCTGAATTACACCAAACTCTTAAATACTATGAACTCTATACAAGTTCTTCCAGCAAACTGAAGAAGAGGGATCTTTCCCAACACATTTTATGAGAATAACATTACCCTGATACCAAAACCCGACAAAAGTCATTATGAGAAAAGACAAGTGTAAACCAACATTCTTCCTGAGCATATATGAAAAAAATTTTTTAAATATTATAACACATTAGATATGAAAATACATAGAATGAGTAATACAGCATGACCAAGAGGGTTTTAAATCAGGAATGCAAGGTTGGATTAATATTCAGGTATCAATCAATGTAATTCACAATATAACAAAATAAAAAAGACATGTAATTATCTCAGTAGATGGAGAAAAAGCATTTGACAAAATTCAACATTCATTCTTAATAAAACCTCTCAGCAAACTAGGAATAGAAGAGAATTTTCCCAGCCTTATAAAGGACATCTACTTAAACTTCTATCTAACAACATAGTTAATAGTAAAAGACTGATGAATATATTCTCCCTAAAACCAGGAACAAAATGAAGATGCCCAACCTCACCACTTCTATTCAACATTATACTGTTGGGTTTTAGCCAGTGAATAAAGCCAGAAAAAGAAATAAAAGGCATCCAAACAGAAAAGTGTAAGTAAAACTGTACTCAGAGACAACACTGTCACTTATATAGGAAATCCTACAGAGTCTATTTAAGAAAAAAAGCAACTAAAACAAATACGCTTAATATGGTCACAGAATACAAGTTCGATATACAAAAGTAAGTTCTATTTCTATATGATAACAAGGGAAAATACTGGAAAATGAAATCCACAATACCAATTATAGTAACATCAAAAAGTTAACACATACATTTTTAAAATATGGATACAGTGTTTGTTATAGAAGAGAACACTATGAGAAAAATCAAAGGCCTAAATGAGTAAAGTGATATACCAGAAGACTCAATATTAAGAGGTCAATTATCCCAAAGTTGATCTATAGACTCAAAACAATCCCAATGAAAATTCCAGCAAGCATTTTATAGAAATGATACAATGAAATAATGAATCTCTTTAGTGCCCAGATTATGGTGATGAAAGACTATTTCCTACCAAAAGAAAACAGGGCTTCTTGGAGAAATAATTGACTGAGTCTTTGGCGAGAAATGAATAAAGTGAACTTGAATGTTTCGTTATTCCACACAGCAGGAAAGCTATCAAAGACTACTAGGGTCCTGCCGTGCCCTAAAGACTGAGGAACCAATTTAAAGAGCCTCCCAGTGATCAAATCTGGAAGAACCTGAGCCTCAATAAGGACTCAACCCAGGAGTTTGTGACAAAATAATTTTTTTTAAAAATTAGCCACCTTCAGAGAATAATTCATAATCTTAAAGATAAACAAATGAGATAAACATTTATCCTGTTTAATTTTATTTTTAAGTAATCTCTACATCCAATATGGGGCTTGAATTCACAACCCAGAGATCGAGAGTCACACACACTCCACCAACTGAGCCAGCCAAGCACTCCTAACTTACCTTTCTTATTTGAACACAACAGATGGGGGAAGGGATGTAGTGTCTCTTAACAGATGAGGGAAAATGTCTCCTTAAAAATGTCTACCCAACTAATTAGGAGAGAAAACAAAACTGGAAGAGAAATATTCAATACTAAACCAAGGGCAAAATAAATTGAAACAGAACTAAAAGAATAGAAGATTTCAAACAATCCATGAATATAACTAAGTATGGGGCTGGGATCCCAAAATATAGGGACAAGCTTTACAGAAAGAAACATCTTCTGAGAATACTAGGAAAGTATGAAAGCAAATAACAGGGTCTATGAAATACGTATCACATGTAGATCTGTAGTTTTTTTTTTTTTTAAAGATTTTATTTATTTATTTGACAGAGAGAGACACAGCAAGAGGGGGAACACAAGCAGGGGGAGTGGCAGAGGGTGAAGCAGTCTCCTTGCTGAGCAAGGAGCCCGATGTGGGACTCGATCCCAGGACCCTGGGATCATGACCTGAGCCGAAGGCAGACGCTTAATGACTGAGCCACCCAGGCGCCCCGTAGATCTGTAGTTCTACTGGGTAGTCCAATCTCCCTTAAATTAGGAGAGCAACTCATACTCTAATAGAGACCATAAGTCATTTACAATGAGTATAAATAAAACAGATATAAGAGGGCAGGACTTGGTGTATACTACTGTTGACTACATGTTAAGGAGTTAGGTGGTAACGATGTATGGAAGGGTGTAGTGAGGTACCAAAGAAATGAAAACCTGGGGGCACCTGGATGGCTCAGTCAGTTAAGCATCTGCCTTCAACTCAGGTCATGATCCCAAGATGCTGGGATCAATCCCCACATCTGGCTTTCTGCTCAGCGGGGAGTCTGTGTGTCCCTCTCCCTCGGGCTTTCCCTCCCCGCCCCCCGCCCCACTCATGCTCTCTCCCTGGTACTCTGTCAAATAAAATAATATAAAATTAAAAAAAAAAAAACAAGAAATGAAAGCCTGATAAACCACACATGGTGAGAGAACTGTACTAGGCCAAAGCGCTGGAGAAGGGACACTTGAGATGGATAATCACAATTCTACCAAATAAACTAGATGAAAGCAGGAGACTAGGATGATTGGAGATGCCCGTAAGGAGCAGCGAAAAGCAAGATTAGTAGACAGGATGGGCTGTGACAGAAATGTAAGAAAAGAGATTGAGATCCCCTGTATTCATCCAACATTGCCAAGAGTGTACCAACCATCTTTCTAGCCTGGTAGATAAATTCCTTAGAAAAACAAGAGCCAGATGTTATCATCTAGAGCTACAATGCGGTGAAATGGAAGACCTTGAAAACAAAGAGGAACAGGAAGTGACATGACATTAACGAGGGAGTTTGATGATAAAGGGATGTTCATGAATACAGGAAAAAGATAGGTTTGGGCTTTTTTTTTTTTTTTTTGTATTTTCAGTTCCTCTAAGTTCAAAGGGATGTAGCCATACATCTACTATATATATATGAATTCCCTATTTGTATTACCAATGATAAAGTAGCTTGCTATTCTGATCCAAAGCTAGGGAGAAGGAGAGTTAGTTTTAACAGTAGCAAAACTATATACCAATATTTCAATATTACATTTTTAAGACCAAAAAAAAAAAAAAACCTTAGAAACTGTCTTTTGATTCAGATCTTTTATAAAAGAAAAGCCCACTACACCCACAAGCATGCCTCCTAAAGTCCATCATGTTGTGAGAAGAACACATTAGAAAATATGTGAACATTTTAGTAATCATCCAAGATTTTCTGAAAATGCAGTGACAGAAGTTGTAGTCACTTTCCTTTGAACACGTGCTGACTTCTGCTGTCTGATGTTCTCATTTGTCAGGTTTCTTAACGTTCCTCTTAATACAGTGTCTTTATTTAGCTCTCCCAAAGGAATATCAGCAATTTCTGGGAGCGGGAGGAAAACTTTGTCAATTCTGCATAATGACCAAAACAAAGTGATTGAATCACTTAATTGAAGCCCTGTAGTTTGTAATGTGATGCATATTAAGGCCTGTTCACTGTGAAAAGGAAACAGTTGGTGGGTGTTCAAGTAGACAGTAAGAACAGTGAACCAATGTTCACTGTTCTGTTTGCTTTATTCCTCTGAAGCTCACACAATCCACAAGGGATTCCCTCAACTCTGTAATAGCCGAAGGGTGATGGGAGAAAAATAGGAAGAAAAAAAGTGTAACTAAAACAGAAGCACATAAAAGCCTTCCATGTAGATAGTTTTATAATCCCATAATAATTTTTATTAGCCCACAAAATTGCCACCACTCCTGACTTCACCTGTTGGTAACACGGCAAAGCTGCAGCTGAAGAAGGTGGGACTGCAGTTAGGGGATGTGTGGTGTTAATGGCTAAGTCAGATTATCCCATGAGGCTAACTCTGGGACTATCCTAACGGCTTTCAGTTCCCCAGTCTACCGGTATGTACTTATTTAACTGGTGTAGGAAATGTCCCAGTGCAGTCTAAGCAATGTGGGTCAGAATCACAGCTTCAGGTCACTTACCCACCTCGACAGTCACCTTGCTCTTGGCCTATGAACAAACTACTGTGTCATTTGGAAGATGTGGGGGAGGTGGGTATGGGAGGGGCAGGGAATGGCTTCTGACTCTGGATGCCTCTCAACTCCCCCTCCACACTAAAAAGATTACACTTTATTCCAGTTTCAATCCTTATTACTCAATACAATTTAAGAATCTACCCAGAAGTGGTAATTGAAACTTAGATATTTAAGAATATAATAGAAATTCTATTTAACTCAGCATTGGTTGTTGACAGGTTAACTTTTTAAAAAAATTCAATGGTTAAAGCACAATTTTAAAAATCATAATGAACATTTTATTTCAGCTTAAAATATACTCATCTAATAAAATTTAAGGATGGAAAACTATTTTTCAATGTCGTTCTTCCATGTTTACGTACCACATTGTTGAGGGTCAATTCAGGCTGTGATCCTGTATACTGTAAAGGGGCAATTTTTTGGCCACAACAAGTCATTTTTGCCTCTGGATTTGTTTTTATCTTTTCCTTAATGTTCAGCTCCATCTTTTGTTTTGGCATGAACGATTTCTACATCACTCACAATTTCATTCTCCAACAAATTGTCATGCTTAATCTTCTGTTGTATACAATCTTCCTTAAAAAAAAAAAAATCTACTAGAACCCTTGATTTGTTTGAGATTAGCTAATACACCAAGTCCTCTATTTTCTTCTTCAACACTTGGATTTTCTGCAGCAGTTGTCAAGTTTAGTCTGGTTTCCTAAAATGCAGTATAAGCTGAACTGGGAACTATTTTACTCCAATATTATAAATACTATCTAATATGTTGTTGACTCAATTTTATCTCAGCTACATTTTTATCTTCAATTGTTTCCAAATTAAAAGTCAAAAATTTTCACTTGTATTATTCTACACTGATTTCAGAAATACTCAACCCATCATTGACTAGATCAATGATGTTATTTTATCTGCTAAGGAACAGGAAGGTATTTATATCCCCTACCTTGTCCTAAAAATTGGGATGTAAAGGATAGCTAAATGAACACCTTTTTTTCTTCAGGCACAGTTTTTTTCAAAAAATACACAACTTCATAAAAAACAGATTCTTCGTCCAGAGTTCACCCACACCTTATTCTTTGAGTTGTAGTTAACCAGTGAAGACAAACAATTCATACTTTTAAATGCTCTAGGATTTGCTGATCAATAACCTCAAATGCAAATTTTTAAGCTCCAGGGGCAGGCCACTGCTGTGTTGTTTCTTTCCAACTTGATGACACATACTCTACTTTCAGATCATTGTTTTTATAAGCAACACCTTCCACTTTGGGACCGTTTATCAATATTGAAAAATATTCATCCACAAAATATTCTGATAAATGATTACTCATCAACAAATCATTCAATTAATATTTTCTTTTGCTGCTGCCCAATGTGTGGACATCTGATTTTTTCCCCACCATCCAAGCCATCTATTTTTACTATAAAATACCAACAAGGGGGTACGTGGGTGGCTCAGTAGGTTAAGTGTCTGACTGGTCATGATCTCAGCGTCCTGGGATCCCCACAGGCTCTGGACTCATCAGGGAGTCTGCTTCTCCCTTTCCCTCTCCCCTACCCCTCGCCCTGCTCATGCTCACCCATGCCCGCTCACACTTGCACTCTAGCTAAGACCCTTAAAAAAAAAAATTAGATTAAAAAAATAAAATAACAAGACTTTCGGTGTAACTCCACCAACTGGAGTACACTTCTCTTACATGAGCTACCCTTAAAATACACTGTCTGATTTCCAGTTTGCTCAAAGTACAACAAGAATGCAAAGACACTTGCTCATCAATCTAAGAACAGAACACTTTCAGAGTTTTAATTTATATTTTCCAATGTTAAACATCTAATCGGACAGTTGTTTTTTTTTCTAGCAGGATGCCTTTGAGTTTTCCTAAAGTATTGGATGTAATTTCAAAGAAAACTTTTACATACTCATAGTTCATAAATTTACATAATTTATGTAACTACATTGCAGTTATAATACCAAATATAACTGACATAAATAGACTTGAGAACAGACTTGACTTATGCTAAGTATATAACTTAAATAATGGGAGAAGTGCCTAAGAATGAAGCTTACTAGGTTTAAGCACTCATCAGGTGGTAAGCATTACTCAACATGCTTTATGAAAGGAATAATTGTATTGGGATCAATTTTTAATACCTTAATTACTGTTAGTAACTAAACTGTTTTCTCAAGTATGACACTACCCCGAAAGTAAGCCATGTGGCACCCTGAAATGACAGGGGCCTAAGTTAGGTTTTGGGAGCCACTTTAAAGATTTTAGGGACTAAGATGCAATATCCAGGAGAAGCCTGAAATAAAGTACTTATCCTGGTGCTGGGCCAAGAGTGAGTTTTCAAAAGGAATGGGGTAGATCAAACATATGCTGTTACTTGGAATACCAATTCCACAGCCAAAGTATTTTTGGCAAGGATACCAGAGTTGAAATTACAACTTGAGGGAAAAATCCATACTTCACTTCTCCTCTTGAAACATCTAGTCCTAAACCATGTAACAAATATTAATAGGTTGGTACACTAAATGAACAAGTCTGAAAAGCTCCCATGCAAAGTTATAAACTGAAAACCACATTTCTTCAAAAATTAGAGTTGCTAATACATAAATAGAAATGGGAGATATCCATCCTGCTCAGATTACTTCAAGATTTCTGCCTCACACTACGTTAGCATTTATGGAACTCTGGTATAGGCCACTCTATTTAGTACTTCATATGCATCATCTCGTTTCATCTGTGTAACTACCTTACAAAGTAGTTTTCCAGATGAGAAAATAACATTTGCCCAGGTGTACATAGTTAGGAACAGGCTAAGATGGGGCCTCGAGTTCAAACGTCATGATCTTCCACTTGACTATCATGCCCGCCCATCCTGCTCAAAAGTTCCAGCATCACCAAAGAAATCTCAAATCGCCACTGATGGTCTTACAAAAATCAAAATTATTTGCATATGTGCTCAGTTTCAATTATTTTCAACTCTCAAAACCTGAAAGTAACTTTGGGTTTGCAATGGTGGGCACACATACATACACAAAGGCCACAAAACATGCAAATGAAAACAGTTCTGTGTTTCAAGATATATAAAGGAGATTAAACAACAGAAAAACAGAGCAGGTGAAATCCTTACCAATATTGTAGCCTCTTTCCTATTTCATGGAGATTTGAATTAACTCTTTTCTCACCCATTTTCTCACCTTTTTTAGGCAATAATTACTGCATTATCACCTCATGCTACCACTTCTGCATCTTTGCAAATTTCTAGAAAAATTTATCACTTTACTTTCTGGGTCCATTAACAGTTTGAGATAATTCTAAAACATTTTTAAAAGAAAAAAAATTGAATTAAAGTATCAAAGAAAACTGACAAAGGAAAGGGTATATTTACCAGCACTTTTCCTCTAGCATTTAAGTTTTATTTAAGTAATCTCTACACCCAACATGGGGTTTGAACTTACACCCCGAGATCAAGTGTCACATGCTCCTCCCAGCAAGCCAGCCAGGGACGCCGCCCCCCAGTATTTTTTTTAGTGAGAAATGACCTCAAAAACACCATACTTCACAAATCAATCCAAAATTGTTACCAAAAGTTGATTTTATTTCCTTAAAGCTAAATTCAAAGAGAAGTCATTTCTGTGTTTAAGCAAGGAAAACCCACATGGAGGATTGTTAGACTTAAAAACCCATGGAGGCAGATTCCAAGTTTTTATCTATGTGACGGTATCTTAGGGTTTCCCCCAAAGCAGATCCTGACATAAAGCTAAAGGTAGTGGGGTGCCTGAGTGGCTCAGTCGGTTAAGCGTCTGCCTTCAGCTCAGTTCATAATCTCAGGGTCCTGGGATGGAGCCCCGTGTCAGGCTCCCAGCTCAGATGGGAGTCTGCTTCTCTCTCTCCCTCTGACCCTCCTTCCTGCTTGTGCTCTCTCTCCCCGTCTCAAATAAATAATTTTTTAAAAAAACTACAGATAGTTTATTTGAAAAGTGGTCCCAGAAGGGACCAGTGAGGAAGTGGGGGAAAGAAAAAAAGCCATATATAAGCCATAACCAGGAGCAGGATACCTGACAGACACCCAGAGCACAGTCCTGCTGGATCCATCTGAGCCACTCTGCGGCACACGACTCAGAACCTACAAACCTGAGCACAGGGAACTGGGGCATTTACCTACCAACATCCATCCCTCATTGGCTGAGGATTGAGCACAGAACCAACTCCACTCTTAGAGGCTGCGCCTGGGCCCAGCCCAACTCCTGCAACACCAAAGCAAGCCCTCGGGTGGCAGATGTTAAGGTGAGAAGCCCCACGTGTCCGGGACCGACCACAGCTGCGGCAAATGCAGGTGGGCTGACAGAATGGGGGTGGGGCTGGCAACAGTGCTGCCACAGCTGGTTATGATTAGTTTTTCTTAAGGTTCCTCATCGAGTATGGAATCTGTTTTTCCACTGTTCATCCCAGATGTTTACAAACATTAGCCCACCTAAACCAGACTCCTTGCCAATAGAACAGACTACAGACCACTACCCCCACCACACACACACACACACACACACACACACACACAAACTCCTCTTACCTCATCTTCCCAACACAGTTGTATTATTTTTTGTTAAATCAATAATCAGTGTTTAAAGTAACATGATCGTGTAAATATTGTTTACAGCTGAGCCTCATGGTGTAATTTCTAGTGCAACTTGTTGTTTGCCCTAGAGGTAATAATTACCTTATTTTTTAGTTGCTTAACATTCTACGGACCCATCATAAACTTATACCCAAGATTTCTGAAAACATTCAATCTCCTCTCAATATGTGAAAACAAATTAGTAATCTATCAATTGAATTTTTAATTATTGGAGTTGGATTTTAGCCTTTTCTCTGTTAGGCAATCTTATACAAAACATGAAAAAAAAATCTCTCCATTTCTTCACCCACCAAATGAAGGCAAACGTCAATTAAACAATACTTCTCGACGCAAAGACTTCATCTAAGAATCAACCGAGAGACCAAAATCATCTAGAAAAAATATATATACTTGAGTTCTAAAATTCTAAAATTTCATATTCTGAGATACAGGTCTAAAACAATTTGTTTTCCCCCCTAGAATTCAACAGAGACAACTAGAACTGATGGAAGCATGAACAATATAATGCCAATCAGATGGTTTTGCCCAAGGTACTGTGATTCAGGATGAGCTCAAGGGACTTTCTTGACTAGAGAAGCTCATTAACATTAATAGCAGCTGCAAGTTCCTATCTAAACGGGAAGGTGCCTCACGGAATAAAAATACACTAATGTACTATATGGGCTACTCTGTCATATTCTCAGGATTCTAGGGCTAAGACAAACGGAGAAAGCATTAAAGGTATAAACATCACTTTCTTGTTAGTTGGACTTCATTTCCCTACTGTTAACCTCTTTTATATGGGAGGGGATTGTTAGTGTTAAATCTCCATTAAGTCTCTCCCTTTATGGGAAATTACATGGTGCAAGAGGTATCTTAGGTATTTTTATAGTAAAATATTTCCTCGGGAAAATAAACCCTAAAAAGTAATTTTGTTTTACCCTAAGAAAAAACAGTCATTCTACATTTCTGTAAAATGTAATTCATCATTATTACATTACCAGATTACATGCACAATTAAACTTATTTATTAAACAAGACATATGCCAACAACTTTGTAATAATCCTCTAAAACCATAATAGCAGATTTTCAACTTTAATAACAACATCATGCAGCTAATACTCAAAGGACTAATTTTAAAAGTAAGGGCATTTGGTAATTGAAACTGAAATTAAACAATTAAACACTTGAGTAATTTAAACATGAACATAAATGTCCTGGCTGTGCTGCTCTTGGCTTTTAGTCAAATTTACTAGTGCCAGTTAGACTTTATCACTCTAATTATTCCTGCTCATATCAGATCTTGCTAAATAGAAAATGAGAATTATTTGAAGTATTTTTTTAATCCTGTCTTTTCTTTTAAAAAAAAAGATTTTATTTATTTATTTGACAGAGAGAGACACAGCTAGAGAGGGAACACAAGCAGGGGGAGTGGGAGAGGGAGAAGCAGGCTTCCTGCCGAGCAGGGAGCCCGATGCGGGGCTCGATTCCAGGACCCTGGGATCATGACCTGAGCCGAAGGCAGACGCTTAACGACTGAGCCATCCAGGTGCCCCGAGGAATATTACTTCGTAAGTGAATTGTAAAAATCATCAAATGTTTTAAAGTAGAACAGAAAACAAGAAACATCATGAATATCCCATAACAAGGCATTGGCTTTGAAACAGCTTAAGAAGCAGGCAGACTTCCTCTAACCAATAAATGTACTGCAGGCACCAGGGAAAGATGGCTCCACCATCAAGACCTCATTACCACAACCAAGTACAGAGGCACGGAACTGGGGCAAAGGACATTTCGAGTTCAAGGAACAGCACAGGTAAAGGTACAGGGATAAAGGAGCTGATAAGTTCTAGGGTATATGGCTGGAGTCTAGGGTACAATACTAAATGAAGCTAAACAAGTAGGTATAGTCCATGTCAGATTGCACACCTGAATCTAATGTAATATTGTGTGTCAACTTCAATTAAAAAAAGAGCATTATGCTGTCAATTATTAAAAATTCTAGAATTTAAAGAAGAAAAAAAGTAGGTATACTTCAGATTACAAAAAACCTGGATTCCAGGCTAAGTCACTGGGATTTGGGGATTTTATCATGATGGCAATAGGGAGTCGCTATTGGGGGTGGGGGTTAAACAGAGAATACACAGGGAAGATCATTCCAGCAGCAGGGTAAATGCTCGACAGAGGAAAAGAAGGACACTTCCCAGAGTAGTCCAGAACATTACTCTACCATATTACAACAGTCCAGAACAGCATTTTGCTGTATTACAATAGCTCAGGAGTACAGCACTTTACCATGTCACAGGAGTCCAGGTAAAGAGTGAAAGCCTGAACCAAGACAGCAGCAGTTGAAAAAGAGAAGGGACTAGATCTCAAGATATTTAGGAAGTAGATCCTTCGTTCATGATGTCCAATTAAAGGTGGCAGATGAAGGCAGGGAAGAGTCTATTTTCTGACTTCGAAGATTCCAGAAAAAGTGTCCCTCCTCTCACTTGTGATACTGACCCCAACACCAGCTGCCTGCCCAGAGCCTTGCCCATCAATTACCGCTTTTCACTCCTATGACTCTTTCACTACAGTCTATAAGATATTCAAGCCTCTCTCATCCCAGGAAGCAAAGATGTTTTGGACAGTAAGTCCCTGAGTTAGCTGGAGGAGGTAAGAGCAAGGTGAAATCATTTATCCCAATACCCCCAATCCATCTTCAGGACTGATCAAATAACATTAGGCCTTTCCAGAAAAGAAGCCTTTTTGTTTAGAAATACCAATGCCAGACACCTGTATGAAAATTCTATCTAGCAAAAGATATGGCTTAGAGCAGATGACATGTTAGTGATCTTTGGGGGCCACTACATGATGTTGAAGGTCATTGTCAAAGGTGCCTATTCCAGGAAAGCCAAGGGGCTGAGTCATCTGAGCAGGCTGGATGTATCATGCAATAGTCCCACTGTGTGCTTAGGGCTCATTTCTTCATTTCATTCAGTCAGCAAGTATTTCTTTTTTTTCTTTTTTTTTTTAAAGATTCTATTCATTTATTTGACAGAGAGAGACACAGCGAGAGAGAGAACACAAGCAGCGGGAGTGGGAGAGGGAGAAGCAGGCTTCCCGCCGAGCAGGGAGCCCAATGCGGGGCTCGATCCCAGGACCCTGGGATCATGACCTGAGCCGAAGGCAGACGCTTAATGACTGAGCCACCCAGGCGCCCCAGTCAGCAAGTATTTCTTATGGGCTTATCATGTGGCAGGTGTTGGGCTAGGCTCTGGGGAAACAATAGTGAGAAAAATACACCCAATTCCTGCCACGATGGTACTTACAGTTTAGTTTGATATTAATACTTGTAATTCTGCCATCATAAGCAAAAGGCTGCTCCCCAAAGGGGCCTCTATCTTCTATTCCTTCTTCCATCAAAGGCAGGAATTTATTTCTCAATAGCCCATTCCCCCACAGAGTCACTCATTACTATCACTACTGATGACAGTTAATAGGCATTATTATTTTTGTAGAAATGGGTTGATCTTGTACATGCTGTTTTGTCATCTATTTCTAACTAGCCATAAAGATTATTTATAGTAAGCCTAAGACAACAAAGTTCAGGAAAAAAAGAGAGAGAGAGAGAGACTGATTCTCAGTGGCCCAAGATTTAGGAACACTTCCAGTCAAGTCATCTATACCCAGCACCAAGCAGAACAGAGGGGAAGAGAGACAAGTAGAGTTCAAACTCTGAAATGCCACAAATTGGCATTAGGACACCCAGCACAGAAAGCAGAGAACAGAGAGAAATGATTGAGACAGTATGAACTACAAGAGACCGAATTTACACAAAGGATTTGAGAAACAAGCATGAGGACTGAACAGCCAAGAAGAGAACCTAATACCAATAAAAACATTCTAAGGGTGGAGGCAAGTCAGGGCCTTCAGGTAAATAGCCACCCCTTGTTGGCAATAAGAAGGAAAAAGGGGGGCACCTGGGTGGCTCAGTCAGCTAAGCTTCTGACTTCGGCTCCAGTCAAGATCTCAGCGTTGTGGGATCAGCCCCATGTCAGGGGCTGTCCCCTGTCCCCTCTCCGCCCGCCAGGAGTCTGTTTCCCCTCCTCCCCTCACCCTGCCCCCCATTCGTGCATTCTCTCTCCCTGAAATAAATAAATCTTTACAAAGAAAAAAAAGAAAGAAAAATATCCTTTACCAAATTATGTCCTTAGACAGTCACGAGAAACCTTTTATAGGCTAGGATCATTTTATAAACCTCAAAATGTTTATGGGTTGCTTTAAAAAAAAAAAAAGTACAAAACAAAAATAGCTGCATTTAGTCCTATGAGGGAATATAGCACAAATCCTTAAAATTTAAATTGCTTACATTATTGAAACAAAGAATGTCAAGAAAAATGACTGTGTTTTTTAGCCACCAAACTCTAACATTTGTGCTTATTAGAGAAGCGGAGACACAGAGGCAGTTTCCTAATCTTGCATTTTGCAGTGGGATTGAGAGCTGCATGGCAGAACCGAGGCCTCCGGCAGCCCTAAGGCTGTGAGTTGCCTCATCATTGCCCCAGCTACTATGATAGGCAATTTATACATGTTATCTCATTTAATCTTAGCATGACACTAAATATTGGTCCAATGAGCCACTGGGTAAGTGTGTGACAAAAGACAGAATGCCTAGCAGTTCTATTCATAGTCTATAAACATATAATTATTCTTCCACAAAGATTAATCACTAGCTTATTTCAAATACCCCAATCCACCTCGCTCAGCAAATGAGCAACACCTGCTAAAATTAGTGTATACAATATGCCTACCTTCGCCGTAGAATGTCAACACTTCAAAAAGAGGTGGGAATGAGAAACTTCCATTAAATCTAAGCAATACTTCCCAACATCCATAGGCTCAGCATCTGGACCAGTCTCAAAAGTGATGTTATTTGTTACCTACATTCATAGTGGAAGAAAACATTAAATTTCAGTCAGAGGTTAGTCAAGACAAAAGTGGGCCCTGGGGTAAGAACCCTGCTGTGGGAGGAATGGAGTCTACCTTCAGTCATCAGTCTTCACAGTAACACCTTTTGTGGACGGATTACACACCATGGTCCAAATATTTAACATACATCGTCTTGTTTAATCCTCAAAGAACACTACAGAGTAGGCATCATTGTTTCTGTTTCATACCTAAAGAAACAGTGATGGAAGCTACTCCAATGTTTGGTTTGAGAACCCAAGGCTTGTGTGGGGAACAGACAATTTCAAGTCCCGGTCTGCCCACCTGCAGGTGCTGTGTGTTCTTCAGACTCTGTGGAGGGGTAGGGAGAAGCCAATGTTATGGGAGGTGTATCATGTATAGCTTATAACAGTGACCTGTAGTGACCAAATAAACTTAACTTCTATTCAAAAAAAATTAAAATAAAATAAAATTAGTGTATAAACACATAGAGTACCAGGATGTGACATTAAAATTCTTTTGGCCACATAACCACCTTCAACGTTTTTAGTTTAAATAAAAGAGAAGAATTATCCAACCAAGATGGACTACAAGCCACTCAAATTTATTACCAAGCAAAACTGCAGAATCACTTTCAGAGGCGCATTAAGAAACTAAAGTCTTCTATGATTAAATATTCTTTTTAAAAAATCCCTCCCAGGATTAACATACTGCAACATTTTCTATGTTGCAACACTAAGGAAATTAATATCTAAACGCTTGATCTTAGCTGTATTTAGAGGGGAGACCAGGGAGTTAATTTATTTTAAGAACCCAGATCTAGATCCACACAATTCAACATTCACTTCTTCATTCAAAGGTCACTAAAATGCATACATCAGACATCTGCTGCTTTCTTTTAAGAATGCTGAATTTTAAACCCAGTAAGTCTAAATGTAGCTCTAATATAATCTACAAATGACCTTACTTAGTCTTTCTACATCCCATAAAAGTATATTAATTGTATAATTTTATTTAAGTTCCCAACTTGCTGTGATGTATTATCATATTAAAATTAACTCTGCAGGCTCTAATCATTTCACCTTCTGAGCTAAGTTACCAGGACAAATTTGATAAAATTATAGTACCCCCTTGTGGTGTTACCTTCACACCCTACTAGGACATTTTGTAATATTATATTTTTTTAAATCTTCTTCCACTAAGATCAGTGGATAACTAATTAACCTTTTCTAAATTCTAATAAAATCATGAGAAAATTAAAGGGGCCAAAATCAGATTGTGAGAAGAGATGAGACGGTATGGCATTTCACCATGAAGTAAGAATATCTGGAGCCATGCATATTATTTTTAGTAAAAGGAAAACACTTTTAAGAAATATTTTCTATGGACTGACCCATGTAGCTAAATTAAAGCACAAAACTCTGAAATTATTCACTCAATTTTAGTTAGCCTTGCAAGCAGATTCAAACAACCAAAGAGGGAGGGGGGCAGAGAATGATGTTTTTGAATGGTAATCCAATGTAACTTCTGCACAAATCAGGAAGGAAAACGAAAACTGCTAAAATTTAAATGCAAAGATTTTCCCCTCATAATTCATCCAACTTTCTTCTTAGATGCAATTTACCTGTGTATTATTGTCAGTGCTTCCAAATACTCTCTTTTAATTTTATTAAAGTTTATAATATCATTTAGCAAGATGAGTAAGACCTTTAGGCATGTACTTAGATAAAAAACTTTTTCTAATTTCATTTTATTTTTCCTGTTTTTACTTGCTTTCCTACCCTTCCACCAAAAAATCCCTTACTCTCATCTCCTGATTTCCTAATTAACTTTCATCTTATTCTAGAATGGGCTTTTAAGGAATCATGGAATGAATGAATGAATGAATGAGAGAGAGAGAGTGATAAGACTACCCACAATATTTGTGCAAGCCCTAGAATAACTTCACTTAGGTTGGAGGAACTAATAAGCAATCCTGTGATCTCACTAGAAGAAAGAGGAAAAGAACTCACCTATGAGTTAATACATTTAGATCCACTGTCAACGAAATGGCAATTTCATATTCATAGAATGTCCAAGTACCCTACTAAGTAACTAAGAATAAACCAGTATGTTTCTCAGATTAGTTCCACTTTGAGTTCACCAGTGAAGCAGTTTTACTCTGATTCAAGCCAGTAAGCAATTCTAACTGATTTACAATGAAAATATCAAGAAGCTTTGTTTCAATTTAGTTCAGGTTCAGGTGCAATAAAATAACAGTTCTAGTGCAGTTCTGGGAATGTGGAAACATATTTACTAGTTTCTGATTCACATTCCATTGGCTTCCTGATTATAATTTAAAATAAAGAACATTGGATTGTACTCATTTAGGTATTCAGGCAACATTTTTTAAGTCCTTACTATGTTTCAGGGATTGTTTGGATGTTGGAATACAAAAATGAATACGGCAAAATTCCTGCCTTAAAGAATAACCATAGCCTAGCTAGGAAACAGTCAAGTGAACAGGTGTAGTAACATGGAGGAAAAATGCAGTATCTTAAGAGCTATAGTAAGAATTTCTTAAAGGGTACCTCACTTTGGTTTGGAAAATGTCTTCATGAGCCCCTAAGAGTATGGGTCTACCAAAGGGCAACCTAAGATAACCACAAATGGTCACTAAACCTCCTTCTAAAGTCAGCAGGTCCTGTTTTCCCTCTTCTGGGCTGAGCCCCAATATATAGTTGAGGGACTAAATAGCAAGCTGTATAATACACAGCAAGCTCAATTGCTATGCATAAAAGAAAACAGCAACTGAGGGTCACAAGGGTGCAGACAGATGGGCAAGGGAGAGGACAGAATTGACCCAGGACCATGACACACAACCCCAGGGAGAACCATGCATATTATATCCTATGTGAATGGCATTGTACAAGCCAACAACCTGGCAGAGGGACTGGGCTGTGCTGGGCAGTAAAAGAATCCGCAAGGGCCAAGAAGAAATTTGAGCCAAGAGCAGAAAAGTCTAGAAGGGATTTTGGTAGTTATTTGCCTTGGAGTAGGACTTAAACCCTTTTTCAACCTCCCCTCCAAAATCAACTTTTCTCTTAAAACTTTTATAAAGTGAACTTGAATTTTTACTATTGGTTTTTGTTTCCATATAGTAGGTGATGGTGGCAGTTATCATTTGGGGTCTTGTTGTGCGGATGGCCTTTAGTTGGTGAGCCCAACACAGTGCTTGACCTTGCATCCTCATGGGCCCAGGGCATACAATGATCATGATGATGCTGGACCCAAAGGACAGGAGAAAAGTTGATATCTGAGTTACACAAAGTTGTAATTTAAAACGTAATAAAAGCTAAAACAGAGGTGCAGTGAGAGAACAGAGAAGGAAGCACCTGTTTTGCCTCAGGGAAACAGAAGCATCATGGAGAAAGTGACTTTTGAACTGAGTCATGAAGGATGAGGAGACTCATCGACATGGACTGAACTGTGTCTTCCAAAAAATCTTTCAAAATATGAACCCCCAGGATCTCAGAATGTGACTGTATTTGGGCCTGAGGTTTTTAAAGAGGTGATTAAGTTAAAATGAGGCTGTTAAAGTGGAACCTGATCCAATGTGACTGGTGTCCTTAGAAGAAAAGGAAATTTGGACACACCTTGAAGAGATACCAGAACTGTTCGCATACACAGGTAAGACTACAGCGAGGACACAGTGACACACGGCTATCTGCAGGCCAAGGAGAGGGGCCTCAAAAGAAACCAAGCTTGCTGATACCTTGATCTTGGACTTGTAGCTTCCAGAACTGTGAGAAAATTAATTTCTGTTGTTTAGGCCGCTCTATAGCATTTTGTTAAGGTAGCTATAGCAAATTAATACAGATAGCAAATTAATACAAGACCTAACTCATCTTGTAGACTGAACTGGAGCCAAACCACAGATCCATGAGCAAGAAATAATGTTTATGGCTGTAAACCACTGACATCTTAGGATTGCTTGTTATGCATGATTATTGCAGCAAAAACTGACCAATACACTTACATTTCCTAATTGACAGTCATTTAGCTTCTGAATATGCTGTGAAGTGCTACTGCCAAATAACATCATGTGCTGTTGGTTTGAAACGGTCAATAAAAGAGATAAACCAAAATAAAAAACATCAACAATCTAAATGTACTTTATAATCTAAATACTAAATACTAACAGAGAGAAATACTAAATCTGACAGAGATAATTCCTTTGTCTTTATTTAGTCTGATTTTCCTTCTACTCGCTCTTGGAGGCCATTTCATGGAATCATTAAGATTGTAAGATCTAGAATCAGATTATCTAGGTTCAAACTCTTCTGGCTTTATCATCTGCTAGCTTTGCAGTCTTAGGCAAATTACTGAATTTCCCTGTATCTCAATTTTCCCATCTATAAAGTGAAAATATAATACTATCTACATAAGAGTTGTTGAGAAGATTAAATGCATGAATGAAAGAGCTTGAAGCAATGTCTTACACTTAGTACATTTTCAATCATATTCACTGTAAGTATCATTTGTCTGACAACAATGGGGTTCCTCTGTCACCCTCTACCCAACTCCAAAATCTCTGCCATGCCCAAAACCCCCTTCCAGGGATCTATCTGTCCCAAAATTTTCCTCTTTTCATTCTGGACATTCTCCCAAGGTGATCTTGTCAATTCCCATGACTTCTACTATACTTACTCAAATCTCTTTCTTTATTTTAGACCTCTTTTTGAACTCCAAAATCACACTTTCTACTGCCTACAAGATATCTCCAGGCTTTACCTTCAAGACTCCTGGAGAAGCCCTACATTGGCTGGAAATGACCATCAGAGAGACTATGATCCCGCTAAAGAAAAATGAGACAGAATTGAGTCCAAGTAAATATATTTAGGTCTCCTATAGGTCTATAAAGATAATGTGTCTTAATGAGAACCCAAAGGCATGCTAAAGTCACAAGTAATGATAATTATTATATTGTTAATATATATTATTAAGTAATAATACATTATAATAATATAAGTTATCTATTGAGATCCTTTCTATCCAAGTTCTTTTCTAAACATTTTATATATATTAATTCATTTAATCTGCATAGAATATCTGCACGGTAGGTACCACTATTACCCCTTTTGGATAAATGAGGAAATCAAGGCACAAGAAGCTTACATAGCTTGTGTCATACTGTGGAAATGGTATAATCTGAAACCAAGCAAAAAGTCAGACTCTAGAGTCTACCATCTTAACCACTATATTTCACTTTCTCTCAGAACTAGGGCTTGAATAATTTCTCAGACACAAAAACAAGCACAACTGTTATTATTTGTAATGGTAATGGCTAACATTTTGGGGGCCATATACTCTTTCAAGTGAAATGTTTTTCACACATTAATTTGTTTGATCCCTCAATAACCCTGTAATGCAGGTCTTAGTATTGCACCCATTCTCCATGGGAGGAAACCAACACCCAGAGAAAGATGAAGTAATTAACCCAGAGTTACATAGCAGTAAGTGGCAGAGACAGGACTCCACCCTGCATCCAGCATCCATGATCTTAGTGACTCTTGCCTCTAGAGAAGAGCACTAAACTGCCTCTTGAGTAACTTCTGGCATACCCTCTCCTGTGCCACACACCAGTATTGCAGATGCCACTGGAAGCCTTCCCAGTTTCAGTTTCCATGAGGCCCCACTTCTGGGGGCTGACACAGCCTCTCTCTTCAACTCTCTCTGAGACTGCAGGAGTCTTGTCACTGATTCTCTCCATGCGGCTCTGCTCCATCCCCTCGACACCCAGCTTCTCTTACATGTGGTTTCAGTTCCAGCACAACTTTAGCTTTCATCTGACTTTGGCTTGCCCTGCTGCTGACTCAGGCCTCTACCCCACATGACCCTTTAGCTCAATGCCCTACAGATAACTGGCTACAGTTTCTGTCTCTGAGTCAGAATCGAGAGAGAGAAAATTGGATTGGTCACTGGCCAGCCAGTGGAACGGCTGACTTGGATGAGGTGTCCATCTCAATTAGCTACACTGGATGGGAAGCTAGATTCACGTGGTGGGGGAAATCAGAAATATTCAGCTTAGAAAAAAGAAAACTTAAGAGAAAAAGGGTCTTAAACTATGGACAAGCTATCACAGGAACAGACTTTTTACCTCCTCACCAGCTTTTCTTTAGTGGTCAGAGTGGCAATCTCCATATCACTGATGTGTTGAAGCAGACACAATGAGGAAGGCTAGGAAGAGATTTCTGCCTAGGGGAGGTATGGGCTTTAGGTGATCTCTAAGATCCCTATGAATTTGTGGAGAATTCAGGATTAGTTGAAAAAGGTACCAAATGCACCTTAGATAAGCATTTTAAATGTTCTCCAAAATGCCAGCTTTCAGATTGTCTGTTGAATTTTTTCCACCCCATCAGGAAGCTGCCCTTCGATGGCATGTGCAAAGGCACAAGAGGCAAACACTGCACGGCCCAAAGAACTTCACCAATTCCACCCCTTCAATGGCATCTGTCACCCTAATGGCCATGAGTCCTCCCCTAATAAAATAAATAAAATTAAACTCCACCCACTAGAATTACAATTAAATGACTAGTTAATAGTTTCTGGACTCCTTGAATGTCTCCTGTTATATGGACTCTATAATCACCTGTGACTGAATTCCAATCGCTGAAGATGTACCTATTACTTGCCCTGCACAACAGCGTGAGGTGCTAGACCTGACCATATGCAGGATGCAAAGATAAGAATCACACTGCCCCAACTTCCAGGGCCCACCATCCATGGAAGGAGGGAAACATATTCACAAATACCTTAATAAAGAACACACGGTGGCAGTAGGACAGGAGGAAGAGGGCAAGTTTATTCCACAGAAGTCTATGTAAGAATTTGGGAAACATTCTCTGAAGGTGATCTAGACTTTATAGAATGCACAGGAGTTGGTGTAAGAGTACTCCACATGGACAGCATGAGCAAAGGCACACAGGACATTAGACAGTCAAGAGGCAAGATATTAGGTGGCATATGTGGAGAACAGCAAACAGTCCGGCAGGGCAAAAGGATGGGATGGGGGGAGAGGGAGAAGAGAAAGAGAGGAGGAAAGACTACTGGGAAGAGCAGAAGATACATTTGAAAATGTCAGCTGGGAGACCTTGATTTAAAGATAATTCCAAATGAAAGACATGTATCATATGACCTCACTGATATGAGGAATTTTTTTTTTAATTTTTTTATTGTTATGTTAATCCCCATACATTACATCATTAGTTTTAGATATAGTGTTCCATGATTCATTGTTTGTGCATAACACCCAGTGCTCCATGCAGAACGTGCCCTCCTCAATACCCATCACCAGGCTAACCCATCCTCCCATCCCCCTCCCCTCTAGAACCCTCAGTTTGTTTTTCAGAGTCCATTGTCTCTCATGGTTCTTCTCCCCCTCTGATTTCCCCCCCTTCATTCTTCCCCTCCTGCTACATTCTTCTTCTTCTTTTTTTCTTTCTTAACATATATTGCATTATGTGTTCTGGTAAGCGCTGTGAATTGTGCAAGACTGTTGAATCTCAGATCTGTACCTCTGAAACAAATAATGCAATATATATTAAGAAAAAAAAAAGAAGATAGCAGGAGGGGAAGAATGAAGGGGGGAAATCGGAGGGGGAGACGAACCATGAGAGACGATGGACTCTGAAAAACAAACTGAGGGTTCTAGAGGGGAGGGGGATGGGAGGATGGGTTAGCCTGGTGATGGGTATTAAAGAGGGCACGTTCTGCATGGAGCACTGGTATTATGCACAAACAATGAATCATGGAACACTACATCTAAAACTAATGATGTAATGTATGGTGATTAACATAACAATAAAACGTTTTTTTAAAAAAGATAATTCCAAATGAAAAAGGTATCTATCATGATAATAATGAATTACAAGCCAACTATACTAACCATCTAAGTTAAAAAGTGCTAATGAGCAATGATGTGCCCAATATTCGATCTTAATAACAGACTCTTAAAGTCAATGAGGAAGACCCTTAAAAGATCATATCCCTGCCTTCAAGAAATACCACACATAACTCTCAGGAGAATGAAAATGGGATATCCAGGTAAAGGCAATAGGTTGAACAAACCTTTGCTTGGCCAGAAGCAATGCCTTGCCTGCCAAAAATGCTGCTCAAATAACTTCACCAGTCCCACATGTGACCTTACCCTGAATAACGGTCTCTTTCGACACTCCCTTGGACAAGTAACAATAAAAATGTTGTGCCCATCAACTAGCACGTTTAATTCAGCAGCAGCACTTAAATCTACCTCTCATTTTCCTACCACTTTCCTGAAATTCCAGAGGACGGGGTTATTGTTAAACAGCAGCAAGCATTATTCTCACAGCGGTGCACATTAATAATAATTCAGAGCAGTGTCATGGAAGCCTGTAGGCTCTTAACTGAATTTATTTGAAAAATAAAGTTTGTTTTTTTTTTCCCTGAAGATCTTTACTTAAGTCAGCATGGAACTCTTGTAAAGATAACTACCAATAAGTCACAACTACCCAAGGAGCAGTCTTGTTATTTTTTTAATTCACTGCTCACCATGACAACATAATAAACACACCTTTGGAGGCTCATACATGCCCAACTCGAAAATGTCATAGTTCCTCCTTCGTGGTGCTCCCAGGCATAAACTTTAACTCATTTTTCTGATTCTCTGAAATTCTACTAAACACCGATTTTCAACTGCAAGCTACTACAAATAATTTTGTAGTACGTTAGCAACAGAAGCCTTACTTCATAATCCATTAATAATTACTAAGCTCCTTTTTTATTTAAAAAAAAATAGCAAACCATCAAGCCAATATGGTTTCAACATCTGTTTTTCCAATTTTGTTTGGAGTTCTCTTAGATGTTCCTGTATCCTTTCATAAATGACTAATAGGAAAGATACAAGACTAATAGGAAACACAACTTTATGCAACTTCGTTGCCGGTTGGTTTCAGTTAACAGCTGGTCTTTAAACTACCCAACATAAAAGCATACATTTTAGGGAAAAAATCTGACCCCAAAACTGCTTCATAAAATAAAGTATTTCATTTTTCAAACCCACCTTTAAATATCAGAGACTAGAGATTTTACAATACAATAAGTGTCAGAAATAAAATGCAATTCCCTTCAAAGCCATATAAAAGAGTAAGCCTCTGTAAAAAGTTTTTCCTTCCAACAGTGAAGTGTGGACCTAAAATCATAGCAAATAATTATGATGGTCTTTCTGCAATGGTGCCCAGACATCCAAATTAGCCAAAGCTTCAGGCTTCCATATGCTCAGGTTAGTAACAATCCTTTCTCTGCTACCCAACAGCTGCTCCCTTTTGGTTAAGGAAATACTATACAAGAAGCACACCGTGAATTGTAGTGTTCGATTTCCCACCATCCTCCAGACAGATGTGGGCCCTTCACAAGTGTACAGAATACAACATAAAGCACGTAAAGGATGTGCCTTCTTTATTCAAATGACTGCTTTTTTTTTTTTCCCTGCTCTATCCCATATCATCTAGACTGATAAATTTGTTTTGGGGGTGGGGGACAGATATCTTTACTCTGAGAAAATGTTAGGTGGACTCAAGAAGAATGACTAATGGTCAGTATCTCTCAGAAAATAAAACACCATCTCTCACTGGAAGCTTCTTATTGGGCTCATCTCTCTCTATGAAGCCAGCCAGGTCCTCACATATCAGAGGTGGTTTGCTTTCTTTCCAACAGGGATAATGGGCTTTTCAGCACTTTTGCCAAATTACTGACAGAAGGACTTATTTCCCCTACCTATGAAAAGAAACTGATAGTGACAGAAGCAAGAGAATACCTTTAACCACTATATTACATGTTGCAAAGAACAGACAGATAAACAGAACTCCCACATAATTCCATTCTAAATTTCTCAACAGCTAAAGGTTTGTAAGAATGACCAACAAGTCACAAAATCACCTGACCGGAATTTTTTTTTCCTGGATTTTTCATGTCCTCTGCCTTACTACTGTCTTTTGAAAATATTATTTTTCACTAATACACGAATAAGGAGCATAGTTAGTGATTGCATAACTGGAAAATGCCAGGAGATTTTACTTGAATGTCCTTGTCTTTTCCAGAGACTAAATTAACTACATAACTTGCTCCGTTAGGAATAACATTCATGATTTAATATTTGTGTTCATTTTCCCGTAAGTATAAACATTACCACTGTCTCTGGTTCCAAATCATTGACCTTTTCCCCAGTAATATTTGTACCCAACACATTGTCATGCACAGGTGAGTGCTTAATAAATACTATTGGATGATGGATGTACTCACTTATAAAATATTCAAAAATGCTCCTTTTTGTAAGTCTCCCAAACAGCAAAACTGTTGTAGCCTTTATGTCCAGCTTAGTTCAAACTCTGATGAATTCATTTCAAAAACTCAAAACTGTGTAACCAATGCTAAGAGACAGCTTAAAAGTGTCTTTATGTATCACACCTGCTTGCCTAGAACGCAAAATCGAATACCAAGTAAACTGAAAATATGTGTACCGGAACTGTCCTGCTTTTCAGCATCAAAATTCAGATGAAACATTCTTTGACAAAACAAGACAACTGAGATTCAAAATCCAAATTTTTAGGCTCTTTACTAAACAAACAAACCCCACACTATTAACATTCCCATCTACTTCCTTCTGGAAAGAAAGCACACACACACAAAGTATTGTTCAAAGTAAACTGAGAATTAGTACTACAAGTATGTTGGCAGCGAACGGCTGTGTGTCGAAAGTAAATAGGTAGCACCGTTCACAGCCAGGCGTTCCAGGTGTATCCTCAGTGTTTTCATGTTAACAATTTATCAGTGAGTATAGATGAGCTGGTGCCAGGTTGCCACCAGAGAAGCCTGGCGTGCCCAAGTTTAGAGAACAGGGAGCAGAGAATGTGTCTTGGTTATAGAACAAAAGAATTCGTTTTATCACTTGCCTTTACCGCTGGAGAAAATGGCTCCTGGTGTGCTGAACTCCATGATAAATGTGCCCCCTCTAGTTCTTTATTGCCTCTGTAAATCACAGGACTGACAGCAGTTAATAAGAAAAGCTTTTGAGTGGTTTTGAAGTTTTGCTTTGTACAAATAAAGTCTCATATTAAAGATTTTGCTAGTCCTGAAGGTGTAGAAAAACGAGCATGGGTAGAACTTCTATACTTTTAACTGTTTGTCTCCTTTTTTTTTAATTTTCAGAACCAAAAGAAAGAAAACCTTTCAGACATGCACAGTGGAAAAACAAAAGAAGATCATAGTCGAAATGGCTTCATATACTCACAGAGTTGCTGGTGAGTTGCTACTGAAATGACAATCTCTTCTAGTTTTTAGAAGCTAGGTATTCAGATAAATACCAGAAAAGGTATGTGGTGGAAAGAAGGTTGTTACCGTAGATTTATTATTATGTTTCTGACCATAATTGTATGCTTTACCTCTTTTAGCCAAAGCAAATTTCAGTTCAGTGTCAAGAAAGAGAACTCTAAATTCCACTGAATCGATCAGCTGCCAGTTCAATCATAGGTCCTGGGATCCTGAAATTCTGAAATCATATTTCAGAATATAATTGACGCTAAAAGGAATAACAAAGCTACCTCACTGAGTAGCCTTTTTCTCCAAGGAGCTCAAAATACTTTGCCGCAACAGCCTTACAAAGTCCTAAAGGGCAGGTTTTATTAGTTGTACTTTCTTGCAAAGGAAGCTAAGGCACAAAAAGCAAGAAATGCCTTTTCCTGATTATTGTTAAGTTCTCCATAGAGCTAAAACAGGACTAGCTAGAGCTGGTGTTCTTCTCATAAGACCTCACTTACCTTACAGTGCACAAAATAAGAATTTTGAATGCATTTTCCTCTGACAATATCTCCACAGCACAGAAAAGAAGGGTTAGTGATCCATATAAATTGGCTAAATAACTATCTGTAAACCAGAAACTGGCCAGTTTACAATCTGGAATTCAACTTCACTTTGACCCAAGCAACAAGGGCAAATATTGGACTTTCAAATTATCTAGTTGAGGCAGTTTGCAGCCTGGTAGGCATAAAGTTAAAGGGAACTAGCTAATTTAATATAGGTTTTTTAGACCATTCTGATTAAGTACACATTTCATAGCAGTGTATATCCAGGACCCAGACTTATCATTAGGATTTGATTAGTAACATTTTACTGAAACAGAATGAATGTTTGAGGTTTTGTTTCCTTTCTGTGGTTTGCTTTATCCTAGTCTCTCTCTGGCCAAGTCTTTCCAAAGTAAATTTTTTTAACCCATCATCCCAAGTGAATGGGAATAAACAAGAATCCATGCTCTTCCAGGTCTCTCTGTTGAGATTTGCAATTTGCACAGGTCACCCTGGGAGTCATCTGGGGCAGGTGGCACCGAGATCTTTAATAGCTCAGACTCAGTCATCAGTCCTTGAACCACAGGAGGCAGAAAAAAGACATGTCATTACCAATCCGCCGTACATCTACTACAATGTCATCTCTCTCTACTTCCAGAGATTATTCCAGGAGACCCAGAACACATATGTTACAAACTTCTATGAAATACTGAGGTGTTTGTCTGGAATCCAGGTTCTGTCTGGATTATGATGATGAATTTCCTTGAATCTCTGCTTGGGTTCACCAGGAGAAATCTGGTCAAAGCCCCTGGAGATAAAGGATTCATGTCAAGGAAGTCAGACTGTCCAAATATCATACAGATGTAGTCAAGTAAAAGTATCCGAAAGAGCATCCATATAGATTTATAGCACACATGACATTTAAGAAACTGATAAAAATAGAATGGGCACTAACATCCATGATATTAACCAGATTTCCCATGGTTTAGAACATTAAGACGCATGCCAGGCTGTTTCAGAAGGCAGTGGACTATAGTCCAAAGGAACAGAGACTCCAGCATTGGACAGAGCTAGGTGCAAATCTAAGCTCAGCCACTTTGGAGTTGTGTGACCTTGCAAATAAACTAATGTATCTGAGAGTTCCTTTAAATACATTTCATAGGGCTGGTAGATATGAAAAAGTTTACACTTGTAAGGTGCTCCACAGAGAAGGCACTCACCAAATCACTCATTAATTTGTTCAATACCTGTGTGCAGGAAGAGAGCTTTACATACGTTATTTCATTTAATCCCCACACATGTGTATGAGCGGCCCTTATGTAAAAGAAAGGCCATCAGAAGATCACTTTAAAATAGATCCATTTCCAAAAGGGTCAGTGGACCTCAGGAGCAAGAGACTAGAGATGGACCCTGGAATGCAGCCAGAGGAGAGGCATGGCACCTGCAGTCTGCCATTCCCAGAGGGGGACCTCAAGAGAATATATCTTGAAAGTCAGTGCTGAGCATCTGCCAAGCCCAGGGAACAGATCAGTGCAAGCAGATCAATGCAGGACTGCTAAGACTTTCCCTGTCCCTGCCCCTCCTCCTCACCCCTTCCAGCTCCCACCCTGGGGGTGGGATGGATTCAAGGGAAAATCTCCTCTAGGAAAGAAATAGAGAAGTCAACCCATCCCCACCTCCTACTGTGGGCTTCTCAACCTAAAGCAACACCATGATGGGCAAGAAAAGTGGCTTGAACTTTAATAAAGGTCAGAATGTTACACTGAACTGGTCATTTTTATTACTGAAATTATACTGTTCTTATGACCAGAAGTAACCAGAGTATATTTTCTTAAATCTAAGAGTAGCTGGAAAAGCTAAAATGTGTGTCAGAGATCTCATGGAGATGCAGGCAAAGAACTGGTACAGAGTGGGTTTGGGGGGTGGGGGAAAGAACACAGCTTATATCCTAGAATTCTTTCCAACATACCATGGCTTTTAATATAAAAGATATTCACCTATAAGTCCTACGAAACTACAAAATGAAAACAGAAGAGCATGGTCATTGCACTGGATTAGTTTAGTCATTCCATCTGAATATACTGAGCAAGAGAAGAAAAATCTATAAAGGTCAAAGTGAAGCAGAGCTATAATGTGAATAAACCAGACTATTTCCTATTTCAAATGATTTTGATAGTCATTTAGATTATCTAGAACTCCCACATCCTAACTACCAAAAAAAAGAAAAAAAAGCTTTCCACACCATCTGAATTCACCAGACAAACATCAACCTATTCCTTCACTTCATCTTGCACAGATCCAACCAAAGAATAAGGGGTGGTGGGACTTGAAAGACCTAGGTTTTTGTGTGCTTTGCAACTAGGTTTAAGAATACTTTTTTAAAAAAATGAAGTATTGACAGGGTAGAAGGGAGCACCCAAGGAAGAACACATCAGAGCTTCAAAAATATTGGTAATATTTTAATACCTCAGCTGGAAGGTGAACACATTTTATTTATTTCATTGTTCTTCATACATCACACACACATGTATATAATGGTATAGTAAATGTTTCAAAATTTTCAAAACCTTTTATATTTATGGAAACAGTAAAAAAATCAGTGGTTCACAGGGGATGGGAAAGAGGGAGGGATGGATAAATAGGTGGAACACAGAGGATCTTTAGGGCAGTAAAACTGTTCTGTATGATACTGTAGAGGTGGATACATGTCCTTCTACATTTGTCAAACCCACAGAATGTACAACACAAAGAGTGAATGCTAATGTAAGTTATGGACTTTGGGTGATAACAACATGTGTCAATGTAGGTTCATCAATTTTAACAAATGTACCACTCTGATGCAGGATGTTGATAGTGGGGGAAGCTGTGCATGTGTGGGGTCAGAGGCATATGGGAACTCTTTTTACTTCCTGCTCAATTCTGCTGTGAACCTAAAACTGCTCTAAAAAATAAAACCTATTAAAAAAAAAAAAAAAGCATTTGTATTGCTGGTCTCTCTACTTCTGAATGCTCATCTCCAACTGTTCTAAAGTTATTTTAAGTGACACCTTCATAAGCCCCTCCCTGACACTTCCCCTTCCCACAGAGGAAACCCATTTTTCTTCCCTATGCTGCATAGTTCCTGACCTTTATTCCAACTCTTCCATGGGATGTGTACTGCATGTCCACTGAGGGAAAGGAAGCCATCATCTTGGTATTCTTTATATTTCAAACACCTACAAGAATATCTTGCATATAATAGATACTCAGTATAGCTTATTTCTTATTATGTTTATATAATTTATAAGATAATATTATTAGAAATATTTATATTATTATATTATTGTATTGTTAAGAAAAAATCTGGTTTTCAGCCTAAAATAGATTAAATCTACAAAGATGCTTCCAACATCCCCAATATATTGAAATGACACCTATTGGTATTTTAACTAGTTTTCTTTCCTTGCCAGTGAGTAACTGCCACTACTGTAGATATGAGCTCATTTGAAGGAATGAAAAGAGCTATTCCAAAGATCATTTAATAGACCTATGCATAATTATCAATTTCCTCTTGAAGTGAACATTTGTTAAAAGAAAAGGAAAGATTCTATTAATGATCAAAACACTTGACTTTCTGGACCTATTCCATTTAATGGGGAAAACTCAGTTCTCTGTTCTTGGGTTACTGCCAGGTGGTCTTTTACCGGGAATCATTCTAAACTTCTAATCACAGTTCAACAACCATCTGCCAAATCATATACAGGTATTGATATTTGCCACTCTACAGTTAAATTACATCAAATGTCAATGCAATCAACTCATTAGCAGGCTTGTATCGAGCTTCAGTGCTCACTACCCACTTCTGCGCCTCTTTGATGAAGCAGTGTATGGACCACATCCCTTGTCTACCAGCTGATCAGCTCAGTAATGTAAAATCAAATGAGCAAAAGAAAGAAGTGGTAAAAACCCCTGTGAGTGCTCTGGTTCCCTCATATGCAGAATATCAATATACTATAATCTAGCAAGAAAAGCAAAAGAAATTTAAAAATTGTTTAGAGAATCATTTTAACCAAAAATCACATGAAGTGATTAAAAGGCACTGTAATTGTCCCTGGATCAAACCTTGCTATCATTCTTCCACCCTCCTTCCTACCTGAGATTTTAAATCTTTCTTGCTGATATAAAAACCATAAGCAAAACTGAAGTGCGACTGTAACATGCAGAATGTGAATGTCAGAGGTCAGCATGGCTTACTGGTATGCTGGCCCACTGCTCCAAATTTTATATCTCTTCTGTCCCTCAGTTATTGCCTGACATGATTTAACAACTGTAATTCCTTATTTAACGATGTCAAAGGTTTTTAGGAAATTGACTGTATTTCACCAACGATATATTTCTTCTTGATTACGGAGTGGTTAAAATGATTTTAAACCAAGACAGCAAAATAAAGCAGTAATAAAATCAATAAAAGGTGCTTAAAACATTCCTTCTATTAGGTAATGGCATTTAAAATATCCGTAGCTTGTAATGGCACTTAGGATATGCCCAAAAATCAATGAGCTAAATTACTTATTGAACTAGTTAATTTGAACATTGAGTTTTTTATGTATATTGATAAAATGGGCTACAGAATACTCCTGGCAAGTAGCAATACCACGTTAATGGTCAGATGTCTCCCTCTGCTGGAAAAACAAATTAAATAATCTTCTTTAGCTACAGAACAAAAAGATCAAAAAAATTAAAAGATATAACCTCAAAAAGTTCACCACAGGCCTCTTAAATCTTAAAGGCTTAAATCTTAAAAGGCTCCAGAAATTCTTGGGAATAACATAAAATCATTAAGCGTTAAAAAACACATGCACCTTTTTAAAACTTTGTCATTAACCTGGACCATGGGAATTTATATTCAATATACAATAGCAGAAAGAACCAAGATTTAATTATTTCAAAAGTCTCTTCCTAATTTTCTAACCATTATCCTATGGTTCTCTGGTATCTTACAGTAAGATTCTAAAAGCCTTGCATCCTTTCTCTTTGATGTCAGAAGGAAAAGGGTTTGAATTTTAAAAGAGTAAGTATTAAATCTGTGCTCAAGGAAAAGTCTACATTCTTAGTAGTTTAATTTGATCAAAATCAAATTTGAACTCTCTTTGCAAACGAAGATTTTTGAGAACTCAAAGTATGAATCCACTAAACAGCTTCACATTCCTCTCCCTGCATGGCGTGGTAGGAGTTTCCAATACTATAATTACCATTATTTTTTTTCCCCAAACATCTACTATTTAAAATGCTAAGTACTTTATTGAAAAGACTCTTCACCGCTTTTCAATTTCTCCCCCTGCCAGTTCAGCCCTAAGCAGATGTTAGAGTTCTGAAGAGCTTGCCTCAGGACTTTAAACTCAAACTACAAAGGGGAGCTTCAGAAATTATGATAAAAGGTGTTAAGAGAGAAATGAAGGTGAAGAGGTTATCTGACACTAAACTAAAATTGTATATAGTACCTTTCAAAAATTACTGCCAACCAGAAAATGTAACATTTTGGTTTGGAATTGCTTCAGTAAGAGTCCATATATTTTTCACTCATATTTCGACACATTTCATTTATATTTGAAACAATGGTATATATAAGCTTACATGCATTGGTAGGACATTTGTAATCAGAGTTGTGCTCATTCTGCATTTGGTTTGGCTTTGTGTTGCTTTGTTTTGTGTGTAGGGAGACTAAATAGGAAACTACAGAAAAAATCATTTTTGCATGCTGAAAGATCACTGACCAACACGTTACAGATGCGCTAACATACCACCCAAGTTGCACAATATGGGTAATGAATGTCTGACTCTTGCTAGGTGCAGATGCTAAAAAGATGACTAAGCTGGCCTTTACACATATCCTAGGGCAGAAGAGATGCACGTCAAATGAACCATTACCATACAGCATGATGAGCACTGTATTAGAAAGATGCACAGGGCGCCTGGGTGGCTCAGTTGGTTAAGCGACTGCCTTCGGCTCGGGTCATGATCCTGGAGTCCCAGGATCGAGTCCCACATCGGGCTCCCTGCTCAGCGGGGAGTCTGCTTCTCCCTCTGACCCTCCCCCGTCTCATGCTCTCTCTATCTCATTCTCTCTCTCAAATAAATAAATAAAATCTTTAAAAAAAGAAAAAAAAGAAAGAAAGATGCACAAAGTGGGGACCCAGAGGACAGAGGAACTCTGGGGAGGCAAGGAAAACCCCAACAGTAGAGACAACCTCTGAGTGGGATCTTTGAGAAAGACCTAGAAACTCTCCTGGTATATAAGGCAGTCAAAGACAATTCAAAAAGTAGGATAAGCACAGAGAAAAGCAAATGGCACGTAAGAGCTGAAATGGCTGGAGTTTCAGGTTGGTTTGGCAGAAGGCAAGAGGTCTGAGGGGTTGGTGGAGGCCAGGTTGGGTAGAGTCTTGGATACCTTCCTAAAGTTCAGATTTTTGTCCCATAGGCCTTAGAAAGGTTTAGAAGGTAATAAGGAAACAACATCACTGGGGGGAATATTTTTTAAAGACTTTTTCCCAGGGCACCTGGGTGGCTCAGTCAGTTGAGCCTCTGACTCTTGATTTCAGCTCAGGTCTCGATCTCAGGGTCATGAGATGAAGCCCCACATGGGGCTCTGCACTCAGCACAGAGTCTGCTTGAGATTTTCTCTCTCTCCCTCTGCCCCTCCCCCTGCTTGTGCTCTATCTTTAAAATAAATATTTAAAAAACAATAATAAAATATCAGTGCTGGAGTGGGGGGTGGGGTGGGAGGGATGGGCTGACTGGATGATAGACACTGGGGAGGGTATGTGCTCTGGTAAGTGCTGTGAATTGTGCAAGACTGTTGAATCTCAGATCTGTACCTATGAAACAAATAATGCGATATATGTTAAGAAAAAAAAAAAAAGAAGAAGATAGCAGGAGGGGAAGAATGAAGGGGGGGAAATCAGAGGGGTAGACGAACCATGAGAGACGATGGACTCTGAAAAACAAACTGAGGGTTCTGGGGGGGGGGGAGGATGGGTTAGCCTGGTGATGGGTATTAAAGAGGACACGTTCTGCATGGAGCACTGGGTGTTATGCACAAACAATGAATCATGGAACACTACATCTAAAACTAATGATGTAATGTATGGGGATTAACATAACAATAAAAAAATTTTTTTTTAAATAATAAAATAAAAGATTTTTCCCTTTCCTTTTCTTAGAGAAAGCAAAAAATTAGTTTACTATTGACAAGCCTTGCTCTATTCTTAAAATATGAAGTAAACCAACTTCATATTGATTAAACTTGCTTGAAATTCCTTCTCCATAGTTTTTCCAGGTACATTAAAACTTAACTTCAACTTGATAAAGTATGTACGCGTGTATCCAAAACTGAAAGGTATATAAAACTAAAACTAGTGGCTGTATTTGAGATTAGGATTACGGTTGATTTTTTTTTCTTCCACAGCAGTTATTTAATATTGCTGCCCCAGTTTTTCAAATAAAAAAAAAATGCTTCTTTGATTTCTACCTTGAAGAAAATAAGAAAAAAAATCTCCCTCCTTAAAAAGATGAAAAGCTTCATCTGTTTTCAAACCTTGTAATTGTTTTGATACTAAATTCATAAATCTGCACGTAAAATTTAGATAAAACCAAGAAGAAAAGAAATATTTAATTTTACACAGCCATTAAGAGTGCTCTGAAAAGAATCAGAACGGAAACAAAAGACAAAAGTGGCCTTCCTGACATTTTAAAACATTAAAGTAACGAAACTAGTCGTTTGCTTATTTATGTTAATGTAATGAATTCTTTTTATTAAAGCTGACAGCATGTGTAATCTGACGAAGAGGTAAATTCAAAATAAAGGTCTTTGAGGCTCAAACCAAAGAAGCTCCCAGGGCTGAATGTGGCCTCCTGGGTTTTCTTTTATAGTCAACTGTTGTAAGTGTTCCTGTACCAATCTTAAAGTGTCTTGTTGTAATCACAGCAGCCCCTAACACTGATCCTGAAAGAAAATTAACTCTTCAGATGGGAGATTTCCTACAGTCTATGCACTGCAGTCTCTCTGGGTTTCATCCAAGATTGGTGAACTGTGCGCCATTGTGGCCTGTTTACAGGCTTTCAAAGCACAATGGAAAATAGTTTTCTAACATATTTGTACCATGCAAGGGGTCCTGTGGAGAGTTGTTTCCTGGATATAAACTAGAAATTGCTATAATTTTTTTAGTTCTTTGTAATTTGCAGTTAAATGAAATATGACAACAACAAGAGGAATAACAGCCATCCAGGGCCAACACACAGGGCCATCACTTAAGTAAAACATAAAATAAAGAAAAAACCTCTTTAAACTAATCAAGTCATTATGCAACAATTAGCCATCTGAAAAATCAAAATGATCAACAATACATTTATAAATAGGTATTTTAAAAAACACATTTTCATAAACTAAAAATACCTGAGGCAAAGGATAAGGATAAAGAAATATTCAGCAACTATGAAACATGAATTTTAGCTCTTTTTCTGCTGGATTACTTAAAACATAAACATCAGGTAATAAAAACAAAAAATTCTTATAATCTGTTATAAAATATGATGATAATGACTCTACACTCCAATGATAATGATGTCTAACATCTCTGAGTTCTTCCTGTGTTCTACAAACTGTGCTAAACAATTTATGTCACAGGACAGACTTGCTGTTTTTACCTGCCCAGCATTCATTCCCCACTTCTGATTACAACATTCCCTTTTCCTTCTCCATTCCATGTAGTCCTGGTGAGCTGATACATCACAGTTGCCCCACACCCAAAATGATCCCAAAGTGGACATTTAGAGAACTCTGTTCCTCTCAGCACAATGGTTAGTTAGCTCAGGAAAAGCCCCTAGTCCTGGAGAGGCTAATCAAATTCCATAAATAAAGGTTTGGAGTTCAAGGTCTCCCTTTCTTTAAAGATTTAAACCTGTGACTGTCTGTAGCCATCAACATGCTTCCTTGTTACTAGTAGGAAACTGGTCTGAAAATGGAGCCAAAACACTGAAAGATGCTAAAAGAGAGAAAAACAAAAACAAAAATACCATTTGAGCCCCTGGAAAAAAGAGGGCCCCTGGACTTGCCTGGTACATGTGATAATAAATTTCCCTTTGAGAGTCAGCTAGTTAGAAGAGGGTTACACTACTATCAATCAAGAATGGTCTGATTAATAAAAAACAAAAAACTTTGATCACAGGGTCGTGAGCTTGAACCCCACAATGGGCATGGAGTTTACTAAAAAAAAAAAAAAAAAGAAAGAAAGAAAGAAAGAAAGAAAAAGAAAGAAAGAGGGAATGGTCTGATTAGCGCACGTGCATATGGCTAGCCCCCACAGTCACACAAGTACACACTGACAGCCAGGGCCCCACAGCGGCTCACACGCCTGTGGTTGGGGCCAATCCCTACTGCTGGCCCCCAGCCCTCACCACTGAATGTGTGTCTGCAGCAGGCCCCTGCCACACACAGATCCCTGTAGCTGGTCCCCACATCTCTGTGTATACCACCAACTCTGGCCACCACTGCTGCCGCCCTGGTCCTAGCCACTGGAACTAGAGGCACCACTGAGGACCTCAACCACCCTACAACCATTGCTGACACCTCAAAGCTCTCACCAAGGATCATGCACTTGATGTGGAATACCACAGCTGCTCAAGCCAATGAGATACCACATACCCCTGGACGCAGGGCCATTCCTCACCCCCAAACTGAGTACCCCACATCACTAGATGCAGAGCCCTCACCTACAAGTGAAGGTCTTTCCTTACTGAAGTCAGTCCATAAAGTCTAGAAGAGGTGGCTGCTTCTTCAAGTATGCAGACACCTATGTAAGGCTAGAGGGGTCACAAAGAATCAGGGAAACATGACACCACCAAATGAAACAGTCAATTTCTAGCACCTGACCACCCCAAAATGGAAGTGCCTGACAAAAATTCAAAATAATTGTTCTAAAGATGCTCAGAGAGCTATAAGGGAATACACAAAAATAATTTAACAAAATCAGGAAAACAATATAAGAAGAAAATAAGAGGTTCAACAAAAAAAATAGAAAACACTGGGATGCCTGGGTGACTCCGTCAGTTATACATCTATCTTTGGCTCAGGTCATGATCCCAGGGTTCTGGGATCGAGTCCCACGTCGGGCTCCTTGCTCGGCGGGGAGTCTGTTTCTCCCTCTGCCTGCAGCTCCCCCTGCTTATGCTCTCTCTCTCTCACTGAGACAAATAAAATCTTTTAAAAAATAGAAAACATTAAAAAAAACACAAATTTTGGAGCTGAAGAATACAATGAATGAGAATTTGATAGAGAGCTTTCTTTTTTTTTTTAAGATTTTATTTATTTATTTGAGAGAGAGCATGACCGGGGGTGGGGTGGGACAGAAGGGGAGGGGCAGAGGCAGGAGAAACAGACTCCCTGCCCAGCAGGGAGCCCGACATGGGGCTCGATCCCAGGACCCTGGGATCATGACCTGAGCCGAAAGCAGATGCTTAACGACTGAGCCACCCAGGCGCCCTTATGTTTGGTTGTGTTTGCTGTTGAAAGCTCTCTATCTGGGGCGCCTAGGTGGCTCAGTCAGCTAAGTGTCTGCCTTCGGCTCAGGTCATGATCTCAGGGTCCTGGGATCGAGCCCCACATCGGGCTCCCTGCTCGGCGGGGAGCCTACTTCTCCCTCTGTCTGCCACTCCCCTGCTTGTGTTCCCTCTCTCGCTGTATCTCTGTCAAATAAACAAACAAACTGAGGGTTGCTGGAGTGGTGGGGGGTGGGAGGGATGGGGTGGCTGGGTGATAGACATTGGGGAGAGTATGTGCTATGGTGAGCGCTGTGAATTGTGCAAGACTGTTGAATCACAGACCTGTACCTCTGAAACAAATAATACATGTTAAAAAAAAAAAAAAAAAAGAAGAAGAAGAAGATAGCAGGAGGGGAAAAATAAAGGGGGGGAATTGGAGTGGGGATGAACCATGAGAGACTATGGACTCTGAAAAACAAACTGAGGGTTCTAGAGGGGAGGGGGGTGGGAGGATGGGTTAGTCTGGTGATGGATATTAAAGAGGGCACGTTCAGCATGGAGCACTGGGTGTTATACACAAACAATGAATCATGGAACACTACATCAAAAACTAATGATGTAATGTATGGTGATTAACATAACAATAAAAAATTTTAAAAAAATAAAATCTTAAAAAGAAAACACACACACAACAAACATAAGAATCAGTGAACTTGAAGACAGATCATTTGTAATTATCCCGTCAAAGGAGCAAAAAGAAAAAAGGATGAAAAGCAATGAAGAAAGCCTAAGGGATTACAGGATACCATTAAAAGAAATAACCTATGCATTATGCAGAAGGAAAAAAAAGAGAGAAAGGTGCAAAAAATTTATTTAAAGAAATAATGGCTAAGAACTTCTCAAATCTAGGGAGAGATTTGGGCATCCAAGTTCATGAAGATCGTTGGTCCCCAAACTAATTCAACCTAAAGAGATCTTTTCCAAAACACATTATAATAAACTGTCTAAAAGAAAAAGCGAATTTAAAGCAGCAAAAAACAAGAAAATTCTTCACATATAAGGGAACGCCCCATTAGGCTATCAGTGAATGTCTCAAGAGAAACTTCACAAGCCAGAAAGAGAAGGATGATGCATTCAAAGTTCTGAAAGAGAAAACCCACTGACCAATACTTTACCCAGTATTACCCAGGATATCTTTAATATCCTTCAGAAATGAGAGATGAGTAAAGACTTGCCCAAATAAACAAAAGCTGGAGGAGTGTAACAACAGTAGACCTGCCTTACAGGAAATGCTGAGAGGAGTCCTTGAAGCTGAAATGAAAGGACTCCAATTAGTAACATGAAAATATGAGAAAAAAGAAAACACACCTGTGAAGATGAGTATATGGTCAAATGCCCATACTCTAATACTCTAATGTGACAGTGTGTTAATCATTTAACTCCATTATAAAGATTGAAGGACAGAAGTATTAAAAATAACTATAGCTACAGTAACTTGTAAATGGATACACAATATAAAAAGATGTAGAGTGTAACATCAAAAACATAAAATGTTGGAGGCGGGAGTAGAAGGGTAGTTTAATGCAAATGAAATTGTAGTTATCAGCTTACACTATTGTATCTATAAGATGTTTTACATAAGCCTCACAGTAACCACAAAGTAAAAATCTACAAAAGATATAAAAAAAATAAAGACAGGGAATCAAAGAATTGTCTGGCTAACATGGGTACATCAGTAGGTATATTATCATCCACTTTAACAGATGAGGAAACAGAGGATGTTGAAGTGGACAGGACTGTCTGATTGTAGAAGCTGTGCTATTAAACCACTGTGCTCTTCTGCCCTGCTAATATGACAATATAATTCCACAAAAATAACAATAATAAGAATATATGACTATGGAAAAATTGAAAAACAGAACAATAAGAAAATGCACGGACGCCTGGGTGGCTCAGTTGGTTAAGCATCTGCCTTCAGCTCAGGTCATGATCCCAGGGTCCTGGGATCAAGTCCCGCATTGGGCTCCTTGCTCAGAAGGGAGCCTGCTTCTCCCCCTGCTTGTGTGCACTCACTCTCTCTCTCTCTCTCTCTCACAAATAAATTAATAAAATCTTTTTAAAAAAAGAAAATGTGGTGGCGCCTGGGTGGCTCAGTCGTTAAGCGTCTGCCTTCGGCTCAGGTCATGATCCCAGGGTCCTGGGATCGAGCCCCACATCGGGCTCCCTGATCCACGGGAAGCCTGCTTCTCCCTCTCCCACTCCCCCTGCTTGTGTTCCCTCTCTCACTGTGTCTCTCTCTGTCAAATAAATAAACAAAATCTTTAAAAAAAAAAAAAAAAATGCAATATACTACTAATTGTCATTACTACCCAGGGGCAACCACTATTAACGATTTGGTGTATTCTTTCCAAGCCTTTTTTCTGAAGCATTATCTACTAATATTTCATATTAATACTTAAGTACTCAGTGAGTACTTAAATTAGTATTTGGTATTTCTTATACTTACTAAAAAACCTCACATCACGGTTCAATATGTAGGAAAACAAAACCCACCCCTGAAAAGGTTAAATTGTAAGTAGAAGGCAATACACAAATTGAGGGCCTCACTTGCAAACCAGCCTATAATATTTATACATATAGGCTTACTCAAAAATACAGAAATTTTAAAAACATTCAGAATCAACTGAAAGATCAGCACAGTTTGTATAGACCTCTTGGCAATTCAAATGTTAAGTTACCTGCATTCCTGGAAAGAATCAAAAGTAAAACACAAAATTATAAGAAGTTTCTAAAAGCCTGGCTTTGAGAATTTTACTTACTCAACAAATGTTCATTATCGAGTGCTATTCTGGCACTAGCCTGCCCTGGGATCCAAAAAGGAACAGTACAAAATCTCTGTCCTCTAGGAATCGTCATTCTATTGTGGGAGCCCAAAAATAGAGACTAAATGATACAATAAGTCCAAGAACAGACCACACGTCAAATACTTGAGTCTAACTGTCCTGAGGGCCAATGTCCTCACGAAGGTTCCTACACTGAGACCCAAAGGATGATGTAGGGGTTCTCTAAGCAGGTAACAGAGGGAAAGACACGCAGGCAGAGAGAATCCTATGTCCATGCCACACTAGTATTAGCACAGGCAGCCAAACCTGAAAACCTTCATTCCACTGCGGTCACTGTACGATTAAATCAATGTGGCTGTACCCAGCTAGATGCAGGGCAATCTAAGATCTCTCTGAGTCCCAAAAAGGCACAAGAGAGAAAATTTTCCTTGCCCTCTCATACTCCCACTCATTCAACATACCGCCCACTTCCCAAGACAAGGAGACAAAGCCCAAAGAAAGGAAAAGTGAAACACATCTGACCACCTTGCTCATGTTCTTCCTTCACTTCCCTTGACAGGAAATTTACCTTCTTTACATTGTATCTTCATTCTTCCTGACTCTCCCTATGCCTTAATGGTAAAAAGAGCATTTCCTTAAACTACCAGAGGACCCTATAGTTCAGTGAACTGAGATCTCCAACCTAGGCTGGAAACAAAAAGAGTAAAAAGATTTAGAAAATTATCTCTGAAGACAATGCTCTGGCTTGCAGAGCTATTAACTTATTGAATAACCCAATTGTGCGTGTCAGAAGCTAAATATTATGTCTTTCTCTCTGACTTACTTCTTGACCCACACCCTCCCCACAGATGGAAGCCTCCTAAAACCTAGAGCAAATGTTTTGTATGGAAAAGGCAAAAGACAGAAAGGACATTAATAATTTTCCAAAGACTACCTCCATTGCACATACACAATAGCCTCCATTAGAACAGATAGACAAGTTCATTATAACATAATCACAGTCCAATGCACATAGACACACATACATACCCCTACAATGCTTTCTGCCTTTGTATATATTATTTCTAAAAGTCTTACTTTTTCATTTCCTATTTTCTTGTATGTCGCCGACTTTGATTAATAAAGTACTAGAATTTTTTTTTTCTTAAAGATTTTATTTATTTATTTGACAGAGAGAGACACAGTGAGAGAGGGAACACAAGCAGGGGGAGTGGGAGAGAGAGAAGCAGGCTTCCCGCTGAGCAGGGAGCCCGATGCGGGGCTCGATCCCAGGACCTGGAATCATGACCTGAGCCGAAGGCAGACGCTTAACGACTGAGCCACCCAGGCGCTCCTAAAGTACTAGCATTTTTAAATTATTTTCTTACTTTTATTATGAGATGACAGAAAAATCTAAAGGCCTCCTCTTAGGAAAATACCACAATGTTTTTTCAAATGATCAACAGAGGCCTTGAGCTATGTATCTAATTTATAATAAGCAGAGAGCTATTTTTAGGCAGTATTTATTGAATATGTAATACTATCTTATATACACATATAATCACTGTTCACTGGCCATTGCATTACTCAACAAATGTTCACTATCGAGTGCTACTTACTGCAGGAACCCAGACCTTTACTGTTTCTCCCACCCCAAGTACTTGTCAAGGTCCCAGGGATGTTGTGTATGCACACAGTGAGCCTGTAGCTTCCTTGGTTTTATTTCTTCCCACTCTGACCCATCTATTGTATATCTCCATGGCCTCCAGGCCTGCTAACACTGCTAGATACCACCAACCTCTACAGACTCCAGTCTCCTGCTAACACCATTGCTCCAACACCAGCGCCTCAAGAAGCCAAAACCGCCAAGTGGGTAAGAAGGGTTCTCTCCATCTTTTAGGGTTACACTGTTGGAGAAATACTATAAGCAGTGCTACTACTTGTGCATAAATGTCTCACAGAGCTTTTATGAAACTCTTCCAATCTTCTCATAAAACTTACCCAACGTGGCTTTCTGGCCTCAGCTTTAAGTCCAAGATAGGCTGAACTATTAGTCAAATCTGAGTGGCAGATACATACATTCTCAAGAATCACTGCTCTTCCTCCAAAGACTAAGGCTTAGCATTTGGGTCAAATGGATCCATCTAACTCTTCCCTTAAGAACAGTCCCACTGCAGATTTCTCAGTGATATATGCAAGTAGAATTCTAGTGGGCCTACCCAGGTTTGCCAAAATTTCCAAAGATGAATACCAGCAATGAATACAGCTTAGGCTGAAGGTGGTAAGTCTGCTAAGTATAATTTTTTTTCTTCCAAACCTAATAAGATGATAAATAGAGACTATAAAGTTCAAAGTATTGCTGCCATGCTTATAGGACCAGTGTTCCATGTTCTGGAATTAACAAAAATAAAAACTTTTTCAAAATACTAGGGTCTGTAGGAGCTATCTCCCAAAATTGAAAGACAAAATGTGAACAAGATGGCAGTACAGAAATTTCTAGTACTCATTACCTCCCAGAAACATCAATTTGAACAACTATCCACATGCAAAAATACCTTCACAAGAGGTAAGAATTCAAGGTAAAGGGTTACAGCACCTGGGTAGATGCAGAAATAAGAAAAGATGCATTGAAGAGAATGGGAAAGATAGTTTCACATTACTCCTGTCACCCTTCCCCCAAGCCTGGGTAGCTTAAAGGAAAAGAGACATCCTTCTTGTGAGGGAAGGAGAGAAGAGTGAGCACCCTACTTCACCATGAACCCCAGTACTGGGCCCACACCAACAGGCCAAATCCCGCAAACCCAGGCTCCCAATCTACCCTACCTTCAGCTGGCTCCTGTGGCCCCAGGTAGTTCCTATGACCCCAGGCTCCCAGCAAGCCCCCATGAACTCAGGCTCCAAGTGGACTCCCACAAACCCAGGCTCCTGGCCAGCCCCAACACCAGACCAGCTCCTGTGGCCTCAGGCCCCCAACCCATCCCAGCACCAGTTCCCTACTAAATTTAAGCTATAATCTAGATGAAATGAACCTTACAGACATACAGAACATTCCACCCAACAGCAGCAGAACACACATTCTTCTCAAGGGCACATGGAACATGGATTATATGTTAGGTCACAAAACAAGCCTTAGCAAACGTAACAACACTGAAAGCATACCAAGATTCTCTTCCAAACACAACAGCATAAAACTAGAAAACAATAAAAGGAGGAAAACTGGAAAATTCACAAGCATTTGAAATTAAACAACATCCTCCTAAGCAACCAATGGTTCAAAGGAAAAACATCAAAAAATAAATCAAAATAGATCTTGAAACAAATGAAAGTTGAAACACAACATACCAAAACTTATGGGATATAGCAAAAGCAATTGTAAGAGGGAAATTTATAGTGATAAATACCTCCATTAAGAACAAAGAAAGTTCTCAGGGGCGCTTGGGTGGCTCAGTCAGTTAAGCATCCAGCTCTTGATTTCGGCTCTGGCCATGGTCTCAGGGTTGTGAAATCGAGCCCCACATTGGGCTCCGTGCTGGGCCTGGAGCCTGTGCAAGATTCTCTCTCTCCTTCTTCCACCGCCCCTCCCCCCTCCCTGTCTAAGAAAGAAAGAAAGAGAGAGACAGAGAAAGAAAGATATCAAATAAACAACCTAACTTTAACCACCTCAAGGAATTAGAAAAAGAAGAAAACCAAGCCCAAAATTAGCAGAAGAAATAACAAAGATCAGAGCAGAAATAGGGACCAGAAAAACAAGAGAAAAGATCAATGAAACTAAGAGCTATTTTTTAAACAACAAACTACATTGACAAGCCATTACCTGGACTAGGAAAAAAGCAGAAAAATAAATTAAATAAAATCAGAAATGAAAGAGGATAAATTACAATTGACACCACAAAAATATAAAGCATCATAAGAGGCTATTATGAACAATTACACATCAACAAATTGGATGATCTAGAAGAAACGGATAAATTCCCAGAAACATACCAAGACTGAATCATGGGAAAGCCTGACTGGCGCAGTCAGTACAGCATGCGACTCTTGGTCTTGGGGTTGTGAGTTCAAGCCCTACATTGGGTGTAGAGCTTAATTTAAAAAAAAAAAATTATAAAAAGAAAAAAAGACTGAATCATGAAGAAACAGAAAATCTGAGCAGACTAATAAAAGAAGATTGAAGCAGTAATCAAAAACTTCCCAACAAAGAAAAGTTCAGGACCAGATGGTTTCAGGGAAACCATCACTGAATTTACCAAACATTTAAAGAATTAATGCCAATCTTTCTCACATTCATCCAAAAATTGAAGAGGGAACACTTCTAACTCATTTTATGAGGCCAGCATTACCATAATACCAAAGCCAGATAAGAATAACACAAGGAAAACTACAGGCCAATATCCCTGATAAATATAGATGCAAAAATTCTCAACAAAAATACTAGCAAAACAAAGTCAATAGCACATTAAAAGTATCAGACACCAGAATCAAGTGAGATTCATATATGAGATGCAAGAATGGTTCAACACACAGAGAACAATAAACAAGATACACTGCATTAGTAGATTAAAACCATATGATCATCTCAATAAATGCAGAAAAAGTATTTGACAAGATTCAACATTGTTTCATGATTAAAACTCTCAACAAAATGAGTATAAAAGGAACATACATCAACATAATAAATGCCACCTATGACAAGCCCAGAGCTAACATCATACTCAATGGTGAAAAGTTGAAAGCTTTTCCTCTAAGATCAGGAACAAGACAAGAAGGGCCACTCTCACCACTCCTCTTCAACACAACTCCTATACTGGAAATCCTGGCCAGAGTAATTAGGCAAGAAAAACAAAGAAACTGCATCCAAATCAGAAAGGAAGAAATAAAACTGTTAAAACTGTTTCTGTTTGCAGATGATCTTATGCATGGAAAATCCTAAAGACCACCAAAAAATTGTTAGAATAAACAAATTCAGGAAAGATGCAAGATACAAAATCAACATACAAAATCAGTTGGGATCCTGGGGCTCCTGTCTAGCTCAGTTAGTAAGCATGTGACTCTTGATCTCAGGGTTGTGAGTTCAAGCCCCATGTTGGGTGTGAAGCCTACTTTAAAAAATAAATTTAAAAAAACATGCTTATTAAAAAAAAATCAGTTGGGATTCTATATACTAACAATAAAATATCTGGAAAAGAAATAAAGAAAACAATCCCATTTACAATAGCATCAAAAACTACAATATACTTAGGAATAAATTTAACCAAGGGCAAAAGATCTGTACACTGAAAATTATGACACTGATGAAAGATTAAAAATGACACAAATAGGGGTTTCTGGGTGACTTGGTCGGTTGAGCATCTGCCTTCAGCTCAGGTCATGATCCCAGGGTCCTGGGATCCCTGGGATCAAGTCCCGCATCAGGCTCCCTGCTCAGCGGGGAGTCTGCTTCTCCCTCTGTCCCTCCCCCCTGCTCATGATCTCTCTCTCTCTCTCATGCTCTCTCTCTAAGTAAATAAATAAAACCTTTTTAAAAAAATGACACAAATAAATGGAAAGATATCCCATGCTCATGGATCAGAAGAATTAATATTGTTAAAATGTCCATACTGCTCGAGCTATCTATAGAGTCAATGCAATCCCTACCAAAATTCCAATGACATTTCTCACAGAAATAGAAAAAAACAATCCTAGAATTTGTATGGATTCCATTTGTAAGGATTACAAAAGACCCCCAAATAGCCAAAGCAATCTTGAGCAAAACAAACAAAGCTGGAGGCATCATACCTCCTGATTTCAAACTTTATTACAAAACTATAGCAATCAAAACAGTATGGTAGGCATAAAAACAGACACATACACCAATAGAACAGAATGAGAGTTCAGTGGTCAATATTTGACAGGGAGCTAAGAATACTCAGAGGGGAAAGGATAGTCTCTTCATTAAATAGTGCTGAGAAAACCAGATAGTCACATGCAAAAGAATGAAATACATCACTCACAAAAATAAACTTAAAATGAGTTAAAGACTTTCCTTTAAGACCTGAAAATGTAAAACTCCTAGAAGAAAACATAGGGGAAACGGATCCTTGACACTGATCTTGACAAATTTTGGACATGACATCAAAAACGTTAAGTAGCAAAAGCAAAAATAAATGACTGTGACTACATCAAACTAAAAACCTTCTTTACAGTAAAATAAGCAACCTATGGAATGGAAAAAAAACATTTGCAAACCATATATCTAATAAGAGGTTAATATCCACAATATATGAAGAACTCATACAATTCAATAGCAAATAATAATAATATTTAAAAATGGGCAGAGGATCTGGACATTTTTCCATCCATACAAATGGCCAACAGGTACATGAAAAGATGCTCAACAACATTAGTCATCAAGGAAATGCAAATCAAAACCACAATGAGGTATCATCTCACACAATAATAACATGGTTATTATCAAAAAGAGATAACAAGTGCTGGCAAGGACAAGGAGAAAAGGGAACCCCTGTGCATTGTTAATGGGAATGTAAATTGGTGCAGCCACTATGAAAAAAAATATGAAGATGCCTCAAAAAACTACCAGAACTACCATATGATTTATGGTAGTTTATTTAGTTATAGCCCACTTCTGGCTATAGATACAGAGGAAATAAAATCACTATCTGAGATGTCTGTACTCCTGTGTTCATTGTGGCATTATTCATAATGGCAAGACATAGAAAAAACATCAGTGTCCATTAATGAATGTATTGATAAAGAAAATGGATGAATGGGGGAAAAAAGGAATAGAAAAAAAAGTTATACATATATAATGAAATATTATTCAGCCATCAGAAAGAAAGAAATCCTGCCATTTGCAACACGGATAGACCGTAAAGGCATAATGCTAAGTGAAATACACCAGAAAAACAAATACTGTATGATCTCACTTATATGTGGAATCTTAAAAAGTTGAACTTACAGAGAGTAGAATAATGGTTGCCAGAGGTTGAAAGGGTGGGAGAAATGGGTGGAAAAGTGCAAGTTTCCAGTTATAAGATGGGGATATAATGTACAGTATGGTGACTATACTTAACAATACTGGCTTATATACTTGAAAGTTGCTAAGAGAGTAAATCTGAAATGTTCTCAACCCCCCCCCAACACACACACACAAAAGGTAATTATGTGAGGTGATGCACATATTAACTAACCTTATTGTGGTAATCATTTTGCAATATATATGTGTATCAAATCATCATGTTGTACACATTAAACTTACACAATGTTATATTAATTTAAATCTGGAAAAAGAATTTAACATTAAAAAAAAAGAAAAACAAAGATGATCAAAGGAGAGGAAAATGTATTATCCTTAAGGTCTCATCAGGTCCTCTTCAAGTTAAGTCCAGAATTCAATGAACAAAAGAAAGTGGATTTCTTATACCTCCTTCTGCATTCCTCTGAATGAATTCAGCCCCCTGTAGTGGCTACAATATGAAGTATGATTTCAAGACAGTTCCATTTAAAAACGGAGGGGGCAAGACAGAAAATACCTTCCTTATGATTTCAAGCCATCTTCTTTAAACTCTTTACATATTTTAGTAAAAAAATAAAGCTTTCTTTAGACTCCAATTCTTAAGTCTTATTTGACACATGAGAAAAATCAAAACCTATCTTTGATCTCCTGATACCTGTTAAATTTTTCATAACAAAACTGGGGGGAGGGAATCCTTCCAAGCTCTTTCCATAACAGATACGTGTCTATCCTGTGTTGAATAGCATCATATAAGAGATGAAACAAGAACTATCTACTTTGGGGACGCCAGGGTGGCTCGGTCTAAGTGTCTGCCTTTGGTTGGAGGTTGTGATCCTGGGGTCCTGGGATGGAGTCTCACTTGGGGCTCCCTGCTGGGTGGGGGGAGGAACCTGCTTCTCCCTCTAACTGCCTCTCCTCCTGAATGTGCACTCTCTCTCTCTAATAAATAAACTCTTAAAAAAAAAAAAGCTTAAGGGGCGCCTGGGTGGCTCAGTCGTTAAGCGTGTGCCTTTGGCTCAGGTCATGATCCCAGTGTACTGGGATCGAGCCCCGCATGGGGCTCCCTGTTCCACCGCGGGAAGCCTGCTTCTCCGTCCCCCACTCCCCCTGCTTGTGTTCCTAAAATAGCTCTTGCTATTTCTGTCAAATAAATAAAATCTTTAAAAAAAAAAAAGTTTAAGAATATCTACTTTGAATCAGGCACTAAACAATTAGCAAGCATGCTTTAACACATCACATAATGGGGGCTGACTTAAATTTTCTTTATCTTAAAGTTCTGTTATCTTAAGTAGTAGCTATCATTACTAGCCAAATCAAAAACATGAAAATGAATGAGGAAAATCCAAAGCAATGTTCCCAAAACTAGGAAGAGTACATATAATGAAACTGATGGGTAGAACCCAGAAAAGAATTATCAAAAGCTCCCTGATTACAATGGAAGGAGATCAAAATTCAGAGCAAAAGTCTCTTGGTTATTCTTCAGAGAAGTCAGATGTGACCTCAGGTGCTATTGGGAAGGTAAAAGTTGTTCAGACAGGGCAAACGGGCGCCTAGACGGCTTAGTCAGTTAAGTGCCCAGCTCAGGTCATGATCCAGGGGTCCTGTGATCAAGTCCCACTTCGGGCTCCTTGCTGGGCGGAGAGCCTGCTTCGCCCTCTGCCTCTGCCCCCCCACCCCCACCCCCGTTCATGCTCTCTCTCTCAAATAATATCTTAAAAAAAAAAAAAAAAAGGGGCAAACAATAAGCAAATAAGTCAAGTTGCTTAAGTATTGTTTTTGTTTACACAAACAGCAACTTAAAATTAGAAATACAAACCTGTATGGAATTAAATAATTTGCCTCCTTCTGCAAATACGTTTAAGTTTTTGCCTCCCGCATTACCCACTTTAGTCCTTTTTCTCTTTCCTAGCTAAATACCAAAACATATTTCGAATTAGTTTTTACCCTTACTTCAACCCTTAGCTAAGCTTTCATTTGAAAATCAACCTGAATTATCTGACTCGAGGCACAAACTGAATTCTTCTAGCCCTAGTTAAATGGTAAGTAATATAAACAGGGAGAAAAATAGAAAGACAGGTTATCTGCCAAGTGTCCATAGTAAATATTAAGGGTTAACTCCCCGATAATAAGAATATATTAAATTACCAAATCTACTTCAACGACGTGCCCTAATGCTAAAGATTTCAAGTTGAGAAACCCTGGAAGATTCTGGCTTGAAACAAAGGTGAACATTTTCTGGGTGGTGGAGATATGAGTTATTACTTTTTTCTAGTCTTCAAACCGGGTTGGGGGGGGAGGCTGTGAACTGGGAAAGAACTAAAGCGAAAAGCCGCTGCAGGTAACGGTGCGGGCCCAATACCAGGAGGTCAACCTTTATCAGTCTCCACTGTCCCTTTAGCTTCGAAGACCAGGGAAACTCGTAGCGAGTCACCCAAGCCGGGCCCCACCTTGCTCCGGCCTTTCCCCTCCTCAAGATGGCAGCAGGCGCGAAAATCCGGGGCGGCGCGCGCAGCACTCTGGGAGCGGAAAAGGGGGACCGCGGCGGCGGCCGAGCCGGAAGAGGAGGAGCCGGGCCTGGAGGATCCGCGAGAGTCGCTGCTATTGCCGGTGTTTGCGGGTCGCAAGGAGCGGGGCCTGGCGGGCGGGGTGTGTCGCGATGCCGGAGCTGGCGGTGCAGAAGGTGGTAGTTCACCCCCTGGTGCTGCTCAGTGTGGTGGATCATTTCAACCGGTGAGCGGGTGCGCGGGGCGGCCTATCGTGATCGCCGCTGCTGAGTCACTGGCACGCTGGGACGGCGCGGCGGCCGCCGGGGCGCTGAAGGGCCGGGGGGTGGCACTGACTCCCCGAGGGGCCCGGACCAGCCTCGGATCACCAAGCCTAAATCACCCCGCCTCGTCCCGCGCCCCCAGCCGGCACTCCGCGCCTTGGACTGCACGATCCTTTTACCCGAGTCCGTACGCTGCCAGAGTATGGGGGGGAAGCTTCATTTAGCCCTGATCCCCCAGGCCTCGTGCCCATCTGTCACCTCGTCAGCCCCTTTTCACCAACAAGACTCGGTGCCTCGTAGGAAAGCCCTACAGATTGGCGCTTCTGTGCCTCTGAAAGCTGTCACCAAAATTTTGGTCTCAGCGCCTTGAAGGGCTCCCTTGAAGAGCTGTGGTTTCTAAGCAGGCAGCTGTTCTGACGGTAACTTAAAGTGTAGATTAGGTGTCAAGCTTTTCTTTTAAAAATGAGAGTGTTAGTTGCTTTGGGCATTAATGAATAAGCTGAAACATCCACAGAGTTTCTTCCGCCTTCCCTTCCCTTGTTTTGGAGCTGTTCATCCCGCTGGACCTGTTACACGTGTTCATAACTTTTACAAGATAATTACTCGAATTGGCAAGTGTAAAGACCCACTTGGGAGCATCTGCTATAAAGTCAGTTTCGAAGTGCCTGTTCTCTTGCAACTTGCGTTGTACAACTACTCATTCAGCCATAGCTAAGAAAACAGTGAAGACTCCATGAGGTTTAGGGTCCCCAGTTCCACTGCTTTGTAGAGCCTTCAGCCTAACAGGATATGCGTGCATTCCCACTGTACAGTACGTGGTCACTGTCTTTCTCCCTTGGATACTAGAGGTGCTAAGGGGACAAGCAGCATTTCAGCTCTATCTGGAGGACACAGTGCAGGCAGACACTGCTAGGTGCTGTGTCGTAAGAGATGTAGGGTTTTAAAAAAACACAAATGGATTTTTGTAGACCAAAAGAAAAGCACAAGAGTGTGGAACTTTCCTTTGAAGTGTGGAAATTCAGTGCCTAAGATTACCCCCCAAAATCAGAACCACCAGGGATACAGAAAACTTTGACCCAAATCCCAAATTTAGGAAGCATTTATAAATTTGCCAGCCCAAATGCTTAGAAAAATAGTACAGTGAAACCAGTGACTGTTAAGGAACTGTAGTTCGTTTTACAGTGGCCTCTGTCTTTCCTTTGAAAGTGGAGCTGTATTGCGTCTGTGTCTCATTTGCTAGTGGTCGAAGGAGAATTCTACATGAAGGTCAGTGAAATGAGACTGTGTCCGTGAGAGGTTTGACAAGGAGGTAGACATCCTGAAGTAAACTGACTCATTCAGCCGTCCTGTCAGTGTGATTAGTCACCAGCACACTTCGGACTTGTGCCTGATTAAGCCATTCACAGAGACCACAGATGGCACACACGTACCTCGGCGTCAGAACCCATTTTCTGAGCCCCTAGAAGGTACAAAGAATTAGACCTTAGAGTGGGGCATGTCCACATGGAATGGATATTCCAGAGAACAACTGGCAAGCCAGCCCATAAAAGTGGTTCTACTCTAGCATCTTTTATCTCTGAAAATATTTAAGGATAGGGAAGAGGAGGAAAGTTTAAAGGAGAAAACTGCAAAAGAAAAAGTTAAAGGTGGCAGCACAACTTAAATGAAATGTACTTTTCAAACACCAACCAAATAACTTTTTAAAACTCTTCATATCTGGGGGGGGGAGTTCATTTTCTCCATTTTCAGGTTCTAGAAACTTTGCAATTTTTCCAAGCGTGTATTTCTTGCAGTTAACCGTGTAAAGACTGCCAATGTACAAAGTTGGTGAACTATCCATTATATTTACTAAAATTTAATATTAAGAACTAACCTGACACTATTATATTTGTTTAGTAGGATTAGTTCCCAGGTAAGCTAAATTGTATCTGTACCATTGATATTTCCTATTGAGTATCTATCTAATTGTTGGGTCCGTGTCTCTGTGTGCCTGTCAGACTGACCTTCTGCTTTCTCCTTCAGAATAGGCAAGGTTGGAAACCAGAAGCGCGTTGTTGGTGTGCTTTTGGGGTCATGGCAAAAGAAAGTACTCGACGTATCCAACAGTTTTGCAGGTACAAATCTTACGTTCTGAGCCTGGGTTAAAATGTCATATATCTTTAAAATTAAAAAAAAAACAACTTTTGTGGTTTCCATTTTTACTACAACCCAGAAATTCTTGTCAGAATTGCTAAAGTATAGAAGGAAGGCTTAAGGTTACTCACTAAACTGAATAGTAAATATTTTAAATTTGCAGGCCATATGGTCTCCATTACAACTGCTCAGCCCTGTATTGTAGCAGGAAAGCAACTATAGACAGTATGCTGACAAAGGGCTAGCTGTATCCTAGCAAAACTTTATAAAAATAGGCAGCTCTGATGTCTTTTGTAAATCCCTGCACTAGACTGTTAACCATGGTTATGGGTTGGCAGGGGGAGATGGAGACCATTACCTTTTACTCAATGTCATGAACCTTTACAAGAATGTATCCTTGTATTTTACGATTAAAGTAACAACAAAGAACAAAATAATTGCTCTAGAATGAACTCTAGACTAGAGGTCATGAACTCCAGTATCTGAAAGGACCAAGCAGTAATGTTATTCATCAAAGGGAACTATTAGGAAGTGATGGGGCTTTTAGCAAACTGACAAGCATGTGTCCATTTTAAAGGGGGAAACCTCTATCTGGCTGTAGCCAGTTGTTGCCTGGCTTTCCAATTTCAAGAGAAGCTGGAAGTCTGGATTTTTATATGAAATCTCCCAGTTTTTAATGAGAGCAACTCAAAAATAATTTTAATACCATGCTGGACAAACCAAACACTTAGGTGGATCCAATGTGGCCTAGAGGTCTCCTGGGCTAGTTCTGTCCAGCACCCTACACTAAATCTTACTTTTTTTTTCTCTCTCTCTTTAGTCCCTTTTGATGAAGATGACAAAGATGATTCTGTCTGGTTTTTAGACCATGATTATTTGGAAAACATGTATGGAATGTTTAAGAAGGTCAATGGTATGTCTTGATGTTTTGTTTTGTTTTTTAAGAAGGCATTGTGGCATTGATTTATATGTGTGTGTATTTGTGTGTGTATGCACCCAAGAACATGCCCCTGATGTCTTTTTGTTTCTTAGTATTCCCTTTTCTTTGTTTAATGTCAAGGGCTCTTTCACTTAGCTATACTTAAGTTACTTAAGACTAATGGTAGTAGAGGAATGGGGCACAATAAATGAGAAACTAGAGTAGCAATTTAAGGCCAGCTAGACCCACCTAGGTTTTGGATCTAGCCCTCTGTAGCAGAAAAGTGAAGAACTATTAAACAAAATCCACTTGCCCCGAGAGCTTAAATACCATCAGGGTAAATATATCTCTCTGTCACATGTATCATTTTCATTTTATTTCATTATAGCAACCACATATGCTTTGGAAATGTTTATTCCCACAACATTCACAGTTCCAATCTCTGTGACCTAGACTTGCATTTGTTTATATGTTGCCTTGGACTTGTTTTCTAGTGTCATGTGTGACTGGTCTCAACTAGTCTGAGACACAGATATCTCTGCATTTCCCTCACTGCTTATTTTCTAAGAATTCTGTTTTTCAGTTTTAGATTTCACAAGTATGTCAAGATTTAAAATGGATGTCTGGAACTTTTTAAAAAGTAGAGAACATAAGGGCTAGAGTTCTTACCACCCTTTTTGAGGGAATTCTATAGATCTTCATGTAACAGTTCAAACCCACTAATGTTTTCCTTCCCAGCCAGAGAAAGAATAGTTGGGTGGTACCACACAGGCCCTAAACTACACAAGAATGACATCGCCATTAACGAACTCATGAAAAGATACTGCCCTAACTCAGTAAGTGCTCTCTATCTTTAAAACTCTTGAATGATATTCCTTGCCAGCTAACATATAAGCATCCTAGGAAGGATTCGGGTAGCAAATCATTTCACTGCTTTTTCTCTAAACTGCTTGTGTTAATTTGTTTTGTATAGTATACACTAACCCAGGATATTTACTAAGTAACAGTAAATATGTGCTAAGTGCTTAATCCTCTCGGTAGCTAAATGGGGTGGTTCTCCTCCTTACAACAAGAAAACTGAGGTTCAGAATTGTTAGTAAGGTCTCATACATGTGGGGACCAGGATCAAACCACTGGCTGTCTTGATTCTGGCTTCCTCATGCTTGATAACCACACTATACTACCTCTCAGCTTGTTGATGGATGGGAGTGAAGAGCAGAGCACATGGTGGGATCATATGAAATGCAGACTCATTTTTGCTGAAAATTCCAACTCTTTTCTGGTTGAATGAATGAAATAGCTTCAGTAATCATCATCAGTAGAATGGCTATGATTGTTCCTTATGTGCTTGGTATGAGGTGGTTTGCTAAGGTGTGTTTTTCTGCCAGGTACTGGTCATCATTGATGTGAAGCCAAAGGACCTGGGACTGCCCACAGAAGCATATATTTCAGTGGAAGAGGTCCATGATGTAAGTCCTCATGCTGTGAGCCAAGGAGATTAGATTCGCTGCTTATTGGACAATCTGGATTTTGTGTTGTTTTTAAGTCAACAAATCTTTTATCTGTTAACAAAGCATAGGTTGTTGATTTTTGTCAACAGTTTCATACTGTTTCTTTCCCCCTTGAGTTTTTGAATCCCCACATTTTAAAAAGAGGGCCACAGAAATCTAAAATCCTCTTTTACACATGAAATTGAGGCCCAAAATTATCTTATGATTGCCCAGAGATGTTCACAACAAAGTAAACGCAGAGCCTGGTGAGCTTAGTCTTAATCTAATGCAGTTTCCACCATTCGGCTCCTCTGTGCCAGCATTCCTTTCTCCTTGAAGATTTTCATTCCCTGTAGACGAGACACAGGTTTTCAAATAGAGTGAGCCAGAGCTGCCTGGAGCCATATGGCAAGACCCATCTGTGTGATTTGACACCTGAATACTCAGCTCCACAGCATCCAGTACCTGCCGTGTGCTTTGGGTGTAGACACAAAGAGGTTCCAGAATATAGCTTTTCTCTATTTCCAGGAAAACTAAACTGATTCTAGGGTAGCATTTGATGTGAAAATATATGTTTTGTTGTGAGCATAAAATTTTGCACTTGAGCTCAATCTTGAATTTCCAGAATCAAAAGTCTGAGGATAAAGTCTGCCTTTGGATTTAGATACGTAGACTTTATCCTTATATTCAGTTTTTAAATCAGGGAAAAGATTTTAGGTTAACTCCCTGCAAGTGTCTCTTGCACTGAGCTCTGTCCTCTTGTTTTTCTTTCTGCCTTGCCACCAGGGAATTTAGATTAAAATTTATTTCCTTGTTGCAGTAAGTCTTTCATCCTTGGTCTGATACAGTTGTTTTTGTTTTTGTTTTTTAAGATTTTATTTATTCATTTGAGACACAGAGATAGAGCATGAGCAGGGGGAGTGGCAGAGGGAGGGGGAAAAGCAGGCTCCCTACTGAGCCAGGAGCCTGATGTGGGGCTTGATCCCAGGACCCCGGGATCATGACCTGAGCCAAAGGCAGACGCTTAACCATCTGAGCCACCCAGGCAGCCCCTGATACAGTTTTTTAAGTTAATTTTACCCTGCCTTTTTCAAAAAGGAATCAGAGGTTCTTACACACACACACACACACACACACACACACACACAAATAAAGCAAGATTTTTAAATAGGGGAGAGAAGGGAGATGAAGACCACAATATTAAATGAAGCCGAGGAAAAATGAGCACCTGAAAAGGCATTCCATGCAGTCCTGACCATTCCAGCAGACAAAGTCAAGAGGAAAATGGCATTTGCAGGATTCACACTGTCCTGGAAAAAATAATTACTGCAAACATTTATACCGCTTAATATAAGTTAAGTGACTTTCCCAAGGTCCCTCAGCTCCCTTGTGCATGGCAGAGCCAGACTTGGAACCCAGGCAGTCTGGCTCCAGAGTCTGCCCTCACTGCTATGCTGTCCTGCCTTGCAGACATTTTACAGCCGTTACAGACCATGTACAACCTCTTCTGGCGTGAGATCTGAGGAAAATTGCTCCTGAATCCTGTCAGGAAGCCACTAGGTGATACAGTGAACCAAATACCTGAACGGACCCTTTGACTAATTCAGGCCACCAGAAAGCCGGTTATGCTGACGGCATTGTTTTGGTGCTCTGGCATCATTTGATCTGAAGGACAGTAGGTGGTTAAAAGTTAGATTATCTGACATCAGCTTGCCTCCAGTACACGTATTCTGTATACTGCCTGTTCTAGAAAGAACTATATGCTTTAAAAATCATCCTAATTGAGACTTTCTCAAGTGTCCATCCCCACAGTGGGCTTAAGGAATTATCAAGATTTTCCTCCGAGACAGGGAGCAGGGCCACTGCAGTGTCAGTCTAGAAGGCTGAGCTTTCAAAGCAAACCTCGCCCATTTCTGCCCACACTTGGGAAGCCTAGTGATGCACCCATGAGGTGATATCACTGAAAGCAGAGGAATCAAGGTGTGAAAGGAGTATGTGCCAGGGTGTTTGTAAGTAAATAACTATAGTTCAGCCTCCTCTCCCAGGATGGAACTCCAACCTCAAAAACATTTGAGCACGTGACCAGTGAAATTGGAGCTGAGGAAGCCGAGGAAGTTGGAGTCGAGCACTTATTACGGTGAGCGTCAGGACGGCATCGGAATCATAAGTGGCCCAAGAGGCTCTATTAGGAGTGGGGAGATCTGGGTTCCAGGCTTGGATCAGTGTCTTGAGTTACAGTTGATGACTGTGGATAATACATCTTGTCAGCAGTGTTGACTGGGACAGGAACACGTGTGGGAAGGAAATGTAGGTGTGCTTTCTTCCTGTGTATGTTGTTTTCAGTGAAGGTAGCCAGCTGTCTGCAGAGAAGCTACGTTAGGATGGGTTTTTATTTTAAAATACTATAACCCTGACTTTATTCGAAAGGGTCATAGTTTTTCTCAAATAAGATTCCCTGCAATTCAAAAAGTTAGTCCTGACTGATGGAAGCTTCTCACAACATCGTATAGATGGGGGTGGAGAAAATGCCATCCTTTTCAGGACCAGGGAGTCGAAATAGATAGCCTTTTTTTTTTTTTTAAGTGAAGATGGTTTCATTTTAGTTCTCTTTTTTGAAAAATGTCCTGTGATAAGAAAGATAAAGTATATGCCTCCAAATCAAAACTGAGGCAGTTTACGAAGTAACATTTTTCTTTTGAAAACTAGCCCTTCCCCACAAAGCTGGGTGTTTGCCTAGATTGTAAGAAGCTGTGTGATAGTATTAGTGTACTGATGCTTCTTCCTGCCCTTTCTTCCTGTGGGTTATTACAGGGACATCAAAGACACTACAGTGGGCACTCTTTCCCAGCGGATCACAAACCAGGTCCATGGTTTGAAGGGACTGAACTCCAAGCTTCTGGATATCAGGAGCTACCTGGAGAAAGTGGCCACGGGCAAGCTGCCCATCAACCACCAGATCATCTACCAGCTACAGGACGTCTTTAACCTGCTGCCAGATGTCAGCCTCCAGGAGTTTGTCAAGGCCTTTTACCTGAAGACCAACGACCAGATGGTAGTGGTGTATTTGGCCTCGCTGATCCGTTCCGTGGTCGCCCTGCACAACCTCATCAACAACAAGATCGCCAACCGGGATGCAGAGAAGAAAGAAGGGCAGGAAAAAGAAGAGAGCAAAAAGGATAGAAAAGATGACAAAGAGAAAGAGAAAGATAAGGAAAAGAGTGATGGAAAGAAAGAAGAGAAAAAGGAGAAAAAATAAAACATGTAGCTTTTTAATTTGTAAATTAAAATCTTATAAACTAACTCAGTGTGCCACTAGAGGGTTCTTTTTACTTTAAGTGCTTGTTAAAAAGCTGTACTGCTGAGAGCTCTCTGGCCCGGGTCCCCCTCGCTGTGGCGGGGAAGCAAGTGCACAGAGGCACTGAGCTCACAGCCAACGGCAGCTTAGGCTGCCACGCGTGGGGGATACGACAGCTCAGCCTTCAGATCACGTGAGAAAAGTGAAGAGAGGTAAACAGAACCTTACTGGTACTCTTCACTGTTCTACCTATCAAACTGGAAGTTGAATTTCCCCCATCTCAGAAGACTCTTGGGGTTGGTTTTTGGCAGTTTGCAGAATTGCAAAATGGAATGCATGAATTCCGTAAGCCTTAGAACACCCTGAGTTCTGACCCCCTGCACTCTGTACCCGGAGCTCTGGCATTATCAGGGCTTGGGATCCAGCTCCATATATTGTTTACCTTCGAAGACACAATTAAATGACTTGGTTTGTAAGTCTGTGTTCTAGTCGTTTTTGATTCTGGGAGTGACAGTCCTTTTCAGAAGCAACCAAGACTTAGTTTTTAGTTGAAGCTGCCTTAAAGAATTTAGACTTGGAATTTTTCATGAAAGAGAGTCTCACTCCTTTAAAAACAACCTGATGGTGAGAAGAGCTCTCAACTGAGCCCAGAAGACCTGGGTCCTAGTTTGTGCCTCAGGTTTGTCATCTGTGAAGTCCCTAAAGCAGTTTTTAATAAGGGACACAGGGCAGTAGGCCTAGGTACATCAGACCCCAAGGTTAGTGGGATGTTCCGGAGGATGGAACAAAGTTTCCCCAAAAGAAGTGCTCAGGGCTCAGAACAAGTAAGTAATCATTTGACCTACAGGAGTCCCTTAGATATTAATTCCCTCTCTTGAGCAGATAGAACCTAAGAGTTCTCTAATGCACCATATGGATTATCAATGTTCAAAAATTGAAGAATAAAATGGCACTAAAATTAAGTTGAATCTCAGAAGCCACTTTACAGTGTTCTAATGTCTCAAAGTTTATCAGAAACATCAATTTTTATTCCAAAGAGCTAATTAGTGGAAATTGGGAGTAGACTATGATGTGTAAATAAGCTTTTATTCAACTTAACAGGGGCATGCCAATGTAAGGGCTGACTTCAAGTTTCATGAAGATTCTGACCTAAAATGGGATGGTTAAGGAGAAACTGGAGTACCAACTTTTACTTGTCTATTTCAGCAGTCAAAATCAGGGTTGCTGCATCTAATTGGATAAAAAATTTGAAATAACAAGTCAAACAGATCTGAGATCTATTTAAAACCACAGGAGTGTTGAAGAAGCTTTTGAGATTTGGTTACCACGTTTCAAATATACTGATGTAAGAAAGGGAACCTGAACATTAACACTCCAGCAAATGGGCAGGAAAGAGCCAGGATGTTTCTGAGGCTAGGCGAGGAATGATGAGAATGTCATCCCAAAGAGTGGATCATTTATGTAAGGGTCAGGGGGCAATCAGAGACCACACAGGATTCCAGTCCACTTTTAGTAGTATAATTTGTACTCAAACAGCTCTCCAGGGTCTTGTAACAACACAATGCCACACACTTTAAAGTTTGTCACCATTTCATAAACTGGAAAGTTCGTGGAGCAATCTAAGACCATGGGAATACCCCGGCCTTGTTATATGTAATAGTCTGACCCATGAATGGGCAGAACTGACTTCTACCTTTTTTTTTTTAAGATTTTTTTTTTTTAATTTTTAATCTCTTCACCCAACATGGGGCTCGAACTACAACCCTGAGATCAAGAGTCACATGCTCTACTGACTGAGCCAACCAGATGCCCCAAACTGAATTCCACCTTTCTAACAGGATCCTCTATTTCTTGCAAAAACAGTTTGTAGACTGTAGCTTAGGCTCATTTTCTAAAGCAAAATTGACATCCTATATAAGAGAGTGACCCTCATAAGGTTATTCATGAAGTCTTGCTTACACAAATAGCAGCTGAATTCACCACATAACCCATGACCCTCACCTGAAATAAAGCCTTGTGTCTCTATAGCCTGGCAGTCTCAAGATGAGATCTCTAAACTACGTCTGTTGTTTTTGAAAATACCAAAAATTACGTCTTGGAAAAAGTCTGCCCCAAAGTCTGGATCCCGTATCTGTCGCCGCAACATTATCCTCACTTCCACTGCTAATGCTTCCAACTGACTTGTTAAAAGAATTCAGGCCGCTCTCGCTACACACATTACAGAGGATGGTATTTGTGCCTTACTGGTTTTGTGTGATAACAAACATCCGAAATATCCCTCAACCTGTAAGTTATCCTTCATGTAAAGATGGAAACTATCAGAATGGAACAACTTTGGGCCAACTAATTAAATGTTCTTTAATTATGCTCAGCCCACCAATGACTAAAGGGACAAGAGAGAAGTAATCCTGTTAAGGAGCTACCCTATTACTTCTCCACTGTGCTAGATGCGGGGTATACCTTTCCAGGAGGGAACAGCAACCTCAGAATGGCAATCCAATTTCTGGAGGACCCTGCAGCTATGAGAACTTTCACTTCAAACAAAAGACTGAACACAGCCCTCCTAAAAGAATGAAATCAGGGTTGTTCGTTACACTACAACACACTAAGAAAACTAATTCATTTGCCCCTGTTCCCAGAAATGGGGAGGGTTTGGGGCATGCTTCAAAGGCAAGGACACATTTGATTTATGTGACCCACAAGAGCAGATTTTTTACAGCTTTCCTAAACAAATTCATTCCAAATTATTCGATGTAATAGAGACAAGTACTAATTTGCGTATCTATGCTATTCAACTCCGTATCATCGGTGTTTGCCTGGGAGCAGCAAAGAGTTCAGATCTTTCAAAAAATAATAGACATTCTTGTTGGGGGAGTAGGGAGAACGTTACTCGGAAAGCAGGGAAATGGAAGTGGGGAAAGAAAAGAGAGGAAAAGAAAGGAAGGGGAGACCAGGGAAGTTAATGTTTCCAGGGCATAAATCCAGAGAAACCTTTTTCTCAGCATTCCCCTTTGGAGCCAATCTGTTCTTTGACACTAGAGGGCGCCATTGACTAGTCTCGTCTCTTGGCCAGAGAAGCCTTTGATGTCCGTTCAGCACAGAATGGGGAACCTTTCCCAGTTGCTTCCCATCACTTCTCCTTTGGGCTGCAACCAGCCAGACAAGATTTTGAAGGAACGTGGAGAGTGTATGGGTGCAAAAAGATTGGGTCAGGTTGCCACTCCTCCTCCCTTGCTGTTCTCCACTCACTCTGCTGCTTGGGCAATGAATATACATGGTCTTCTCTGCCCTTCAGATAGCTCGTTCTCTGATTTTCCTCACTGCTGATACCACTCCTGGTGTCTTCAAAAACCATATTCAGTGATGTCCTGGTAAATGTGAAACAACTAGTTCTCCAAAGAAAGGGGGTGGCGGGGTTTGATTCGTAGCCTTGGCCAATTCCCCTGGTGTAAACACTCCCACCATGGCTGGATGGCAAGATCCCAGCATTAGTTGGGAAGAGACGCACAGTGGCAGAGCATTACAGGGTATTTCCTAAATACAGATACAATAGACGACACTAACCTCAAGAACATGCATGGCAGTAAAATGTAGTAGCATAATTCGGATATGATTGTATTTTGAGTATGACCTTTTTAGATATAATTTATTTCAATAAAAATTTGTACAACTTACCTACTTCATGAGACTCTCTGGGAATCTGTGTTTTTAAGATGCTCTCCTTGGGGTTCCTGTATACATCGAAGTGAGAGAACCTTTATTTTGATATAGACAAATCTATCCATTTCTTGCCCTGGTTAGCACTCTATGAGTCATTTTTAAGAAGTCCTTTCCCACCTCTGGGGGCGCCTGCGTGGCTCTGTCAGTTAAGCTTCCGACTTCAGCTCAGGTCATGATCCCAGGGTCCTGGGACTGAGTCCTGAGTCAGGCTCTGCACTGAGCAGGGAGTCTGCTTAAGAATTCTCTCCCTCTGCCCCTCCCCCCCTCAAATAAATAAATAAAATCTTTTAAAAAAAAAAGTCCTTTCCCAGCTCAAGACTTCTTCTCAAACACATGTCTATTACACTCCACGAAGTGTCTTCCTTCGCAGCTTAGTACCCATATCAACCTCTTTCTATACACTACAGCTAAAGTCTGATCAGTAATAACATAACTTGGCTACTCTTTTAACCAAAATAACCAACTAAGGTCCTTACTTCATCTATTATCCCTTCTTTCCTTATTTTCAACCCTGGCTTTATCCCTACCTCTTACCCCTCAGCATATAAACACTCAATTCTCTCCCATCTCCACATACACACACACCCCTCTGTCCCGGTTAACTTCATTCAGCAAGTAGCCATCTGTGTTTGCTACCTTCTCTTCTTTATCTTCCAAGCATTTTTTTAAATCTTACGCAATCCAGCTTTTGTCCCCACCAAGCCATTAACAACCTGCACTAAAGTCACCAATGGCTTCCGCTCTGCCCATCCAGTTGACCCCTGTCAGCCGTGACCTCACTTGACCTGACCTCTGAAGACTTCTCTCCTGGTGCTTGTCCTGCTTCTCTTGGACCTCATGGGCCCCTTTTGCTCAGTTTCCTCTAAGGTGTCCTCTTACTTAACCTATCACTTATATATTTTTAAAAGTCTCAATCTATATGATGCTTCTAATTCCAAAACTTGTTCCTCCTCTTTAGTCTATATCCTGGCTAGTCACCCACTCGCCCAGAGTATAGGAGTCACACTGGTCACCCTGCTCACCTTCAGCCTCTGCTTTCAGCCACCTGCTGGTCCTACCACGTGGACCATGTCTGATGGCTGCCCTCTGCATTTCCCTGCCCCTGCTTACACCTTCATCTACCTTTCCTGTGGCTAAGGTTGCCTACCTGCCATTTCTGCATACTTTCTCACTTTCCTTTTCCATATTCTATCCTCACGCCAGAGTCAGCTTGGCTAGAGGATGAATCTCAGATGTAGAGGGTTGCATGATCTTACTCCCCGGCTCACGCCTATCATCATCATCACTTTTAAGGCCCGTCCCACCTGAACAGTTTTTACCTTTATCCTGATTTCCACAATAGTTCTAGCCCCCCTCACACACACAAACACACAAGTGATAGATGCTTAAATGTGTTTAGTAAATGTCCTTAGATATGGATGGATCGTGGAAGAATACGCAGTATAATTTTGTAGGTGCATGCGTTTTACATTACATATATGGTATTTCCCTTTCGATCTCATTCTTTCCTACCCTTTTAAAATTCAAAACAATATTGGGGCGCCCGGGTGGCTCAGTCAAGCGTCTGACTCTTGACTTTGGCTCAAGTCATGATGTCAGGGTTGTGAGATCAAGCCTGGCATCGGGCTCCACACTGGGCATGGAGCCTGCTTAAGATTTTCTCTCTCCCTCTCCCTCTGCCCCTCCCCCCACCCCGCTCACACATGCTCTCTCGCTCTCTCTCTAAAATAAATAAACAAACAAATAAAATTCAAAACAATATTGTAAAGGCCTATCTTCATTCACTTCATAGCTTTTAATCGCATGTAGCAAAGACAATACTATGTAATCCTCAAATCGCATTTCATATTCCTCGTTCCTGACCTACCACGAACAATACTTCCCATCCACTTTGCTGTTTGAGACGGCCACAGGTTAGCCTGGACAATGACGAGATGGGAGCAGTGCACGCAGTGTGAAGCCTCTTTGGTCTCTCCCTCCCCCTGCCTTCGCATAGAGGAGGAACATGTTGAGACCCACCCTGACCCGCCAACCTCATTCACCCCCTTCCTGCTTACCCTCCATCGGTGCTCAGCCACACCAGCCTTCTACCCACTTCTGGAACATGCTGGTCTCCCAATCAGGCCACTATACCTGATGGGCCCAACCCCAGGTGTGGCTCTTTGCTTGACTGGCTCCTTCCCAGCTTTCGGGTCTCCAGGCTGAAACACCTGTTTGGAGATGCTTTCCCTAAGGTCCTATCTCAAGTAGACCCTTTCTCCCCTATCCCACTTGCCCACAGTATACTCTATCCTATTTATCCAGGGTACAGCATGGTGACTATAGTTACTAATACTACTTCCGAGTATTGTATACTTGAAAGTTGCTAAGAGAGTGGATCTTAAATGTCCTTACCACAACAAAGCCTTAAATGTCCTCAACAATAAAACCAAAATGGTAGTTATGTGAGGTGATAGATGTGTTAACTAACTTTACTGTGGTAATCATTTTGCAATATATACTTGTATCAAATCACCATCTTGTATACCTTAAACTCACACAATATTCTATGTTAATTATATATCAATAAAGCTGGAAAAAAAATACCTATGCAGGGGCTTCCCAGACCCCATGGCAGACAGCTGATGCACCAGGGCTGTGTGCCCTGTGGGAGAGCAGGGACAAGATGAGAGTCAAATTCAGTGTACGAGCTGCTTCTCCCCACCCCACATACCCTATATTTTAGCCACTGTGAAACAATTACAAGGAGTTAACAAACCATCATGACTATAAAATCCAAAAGTTCAAGGGTGAAATGAATTCCCTCACAGAAGAAACAATGCTTCCACATCCGTGGCCCGTCAGGGCCCAGATGCTCACGCGGGAGGCCACTATGGAGAAGGAAGACGTGCCCCTTGAGCCAACCTCAGTGAGAGTCGAGGAGCTGCAGAGGCCCTCCTTCAGGCTGGTTTACTGCAGTAATGGTACCACCTACCTTGCTGCTCACCCTGTAATTACAGAGGCAACAGCCCCAAAGCGTCCTTGAGAGACTGGACAGGACTCTTGCCAACTGGGTTTGGCTGGAGGCCCAGATAAGCACTAATGACATCCCAAGGCAGAGTGCCACTGTCCCAGGCTGGGCCAGACCCAAGGCCTCTGAGACCATTGGTGCTGCCGGGCAGTTGATGTCAGGCTGTGGACTGGGGACAGGGACTGAAATGACTCCCTCTTCCCAGTATTTGCTTTCCCCAAGGAAAGGAAAAGAGCAATACTGGTCCCTTTCTGTCTTTGTTCCTGGTTAGTGTGATTTTTTTGATCTCCACACAATCTCCATGCTCTGGCTCTTTCATTTACTAAAAATCATGGCCACATTCAGGGCCCGGAACATGGAAGAGATGCTAATCCAAGGACATTCCATCTGACCTAGGATGGTGTATGAGTTATCTATTGCTGTGTTAACAAAGTGCCGTAAAACGTAGCAGCTAAAACAACACACATTATGACCTCACAGTTTCTGCGGGTCAGGGGCCCCAGCGCAGCCCGGCTGGGTTCTCCGCTCCGGGATGCTCACAGGCAGCAATCAGGAGGTCCGCTGGGCTGCAGTCATCTTAGCGTTCCAAGCACATGTGCTCGTGGGCAGGACTCATTTCCTTGTGGACTGTTGGACTAAGGGCCTCAGTCCCTCGCTGGCTGTTGACACGAAGCTCCCCTTAGTCCCTTGCCACATGGGTCTCTCCAACATGCAAGTTTGCTTTGTCAAAGTGCACAAGCCGAGAAGGCAGTAGAGAGCCTGCTAGCAAGGAGGAGGTCAAAAACCTTTGTAACTCAAGCAGGGAAGTGACACCCATCACCTTGGCCACGTTCTATTGGTAAGAAGCAAATCACTAGCCCAGCACCACTCAAGTGGAGGGGATTAGCCTACTAGGATGTGAATACCAGGAAGAGGTCGTGAGGGGGGCACCTAAGAAGTCTGCCTTCCTGGGGGACGCCTGGGTGGTTCAGTCGGTTAAGCGTCTGCCTTCAGCTCAGATCATATCCTGGGATCCTGGGATCGAGTCCCGCGTCGGGCTCTCTGCTCAGCAGGGAGTCTGCTTCTCCCTCTGCCTCTTCCCCGGCTCATGCTCTCTCTCTCTCTCTCATAAATAAAATCTTTAAAAAAAAGAAGAAGAAGTCTGCCTTCCACTGATAGAAACAGAATTCATCAGAGTAATCCACAACAGGCTACAGGGGGTGTTCCCTTTTTTAATTTCAGCACTTAATTAATGTGTTAGAATGAAGATAATGTTAATAGAAAATGCAGAAGTAAAACATTCCTCCTGTTTATAAGCAGGACTATCTTTGGAGACAGCAAAATAAAACAAAGCAAAACAAACCCCAAGCATTAGGAACCAAATCAGTGCTCTTAGAGAGCTAAGGCCTAATGGTCTTAAACATGGTCAAATGACTAAAATTCAATTCTGAAATGTATTTATCATTGCTCCCTGCCAAGAGACTCCATTAAAAAGAGATTTCCCGTTGTTCCCTGGCCACTTGGCCCAATTTGAGAGAGAATGAGCACGTGAAAGGTAGAAAAGAGAATTCAACAAGTTTCTAGGAGGAAAGCAGAAGTGGCCAGCAGCAGGATCTCCAGCCGAGATGAGTGTGGAAGGTTTTCCTAGGAGAGTTCTGGTGAGCCGGGAAAGGCTCGGACCCGAGAGAGGTTGGAATTAATGCCACAGGAATAAACAGTGGCAGATTCAATGAAAGTCAGGTCCCCTTTGGGACCCTTATGCACAGATTGCCAGCTGCAAGCTGCCCCCTCCTCTGCCCACCCCCTCACCCCCAACCCCGGCAGATCTATCAAGGGAAAGGAAGTTAATGGAGATGGCAGATTAACCCTCTCTTCGACCTCTCCAATCTCACCGCTCAAATGACAGTGAAGAAAGCTTTATAAAAGTCTTTCTCCACAAGGGCAAAGACAACATAAGAGGATTCAGTGCCTGGACAAGGATGTTCAACAAAATGTTAAAATGTTCAAAGGTAGAAAGCAGGTGGAGGAGCATAACTGGCCAAGCAGAAGTTTTAACCTAAAACCCCGCAGAGGGAGATGCAGAGGAGAAATGAGCAAGTCCCCAGAGAGACTCAGTACCTGGGGCAGCGGGAGGGCAGGAAGAGAGCGGACTACTGCAGTAGGTGAAAGTCATTTCTACATGGAAGGGTAGGACACCCAGGTCCCCATCCCCAGCCACAGAGCCTGGCTATGTCCCCTCTGCCAGCTACAGGAGCCCAGGCTGAGGGGAGGGGCAAGAGGGCGAGAAAAAGCCAAGCGAGGGGCCAGGACTGTGGAGAACCTAGGTTCCTTCCTTCTCCTGATCCCCAGCAAGCCTACAGGCAGGTGTAGCCGGCTCAGGTATATCCTTCCCCCCACGCAGAGAACAGAGCATTCCTCTCCAGGGAAAACGATCACCCCAGAGAAAAGACACGTGAGCGGTGATGTTTATAGCCCCAGTGAAAAGGTCCACCTGCTATGAGTCCTCTCACAGCAAAGACCAGCAGGCAGGAGACCACCCAGGAGTGTCGTCTGAAATACAGAGAGCCACAGAGCTTAGGGAAGGGGTTGTGCTCTCCCTTCGTGTGTGTTACAGCTGTCTCCTCCTGTCCTGCTGGGCACCCATTCAACAGCCTTATCTTTTGAGTGGCAGTTTGGGCCCTGGCCTGGGCGGGGGGGGGGGGGGGGGGTACCCAGGAATATCACAGATCCAGGCTGGATCCCGCGATGGTTTGTCTTGATGAGTTGCCGCCTCCATCTTTCTCAAAGCCACGGCCAGGAGCATGGCAGAGGCAGTCTGGTTTTGCTGCAGTTGGCTGGTTGGCCTGCTTTTCATGAAACGGGAGGGAGCAGTGGGCCGGTGCCCAGGCCCTGTCTAGACTGGAGCTTACTTAGAGCCCTGACGCCCAGCAGGTGTGCTCCCAGGCACCACCGACAGGCTCTGGGTGCCGCACACTTGCGAGCTTGTTCAACGTTTTGCATTTTGTTCTACTCTGACCCTCGGAAATCTTCCTCTTGTTTTTGAACAAGACTTTTTGGCTTTCTCTTTTTTATATGTTACGTGTCTTTATTATATGTTTGGAATGGAGAGGTTGGCCAAGTCGTGAACTCATTGTACCATCTTGACAGAACGCATTTTGGTTTCTAACATTACTCCAAAAAGAACGGAGAAGAGTTGATTCTGTGTTTGGGGCAACTGAACTGAAGTTGGGAATAGAATATCATAGAGACCATCAAAGACATCCAAGAGAGCGACAAGAGAGGCAAGTTGAAGGGGCCAAAACTGACAGGCATCAATAAGAAAATGATTACTGTCACTGGCACCAACTGAATCAGATTCAGACCCTGAATCCATGATGTCCAAATGGTATGGACAAAAGTGCGCCGAAGAAGTCACATGCTCCGATCTGAGTCTGTTGAAGCTTGACTCATAAAGCACGGGCTATAGAAAAGTGAGCTGGACTGTGGCACTTCAATCAACCTCAGAATCAGAGGGACCTGATAAGTAAGAGGATATTGAAAACTTAGATTCAGGGGCACCTGGCTGGCTCAGTTGTTAAGCGTCTGCCTTCAGCTCAGGTCATGATCCCAGAGTCCTGGGATCGAGCCCCACATTGGGCTCCCTGCTCAGCGGGGAGCCTGCTTCTCCCTCTCCCTCGCTCCCCCTGCTTGTGTTCCCTCTCTCACTGTCTGTCTCTGTCAAATAAATAAATAAAATTAAAAAAAAACAACAACAACAACTTAGGGTAGATCATAGGGAAACGAGCTGGGGTAAGAACTTTGGGCACGAACTCCATTTTCTTTGGATGGGGCTGGGGCCTTGTTGATGCCAAGGCCGGCTGAAGAACCAGGAGAGCTTGCTATCTGCAAGCATACCTCTAAACAGAGACACAGAGATCTTTAGGGTTTTTCTAGAAGGGTAATGTGAGCCCCAATATAGAATGCCAGTTGGGTAGCAAGAACTGAGACTCCAGATCCAGGGAGGTCCCACCTTATGTAAAGTCTCACTGACATATGGGAGACCCATTGAGATCTGGGGCAACAAAGGAAGTCCTATCAGCTCTTTACTTCCAAAATCACCTTATAGCTTTGGCTAATTACATCAGGAACTTATTATAGCATGTAGAGGTAGGGGGGCCTCTCTGCCTGCCTAGTTCTACCTGAAACACTTCAGAATAAGGAGAAGAAAATGAGGATATAAGAAAAGCAAAGAGAGGTACTTAGAAGCCCCCAGGGTGAAAGACTAGATGAGGAAGAAACAGTTGTATTATATTATACTATTAATTCTGGAGCAAAGAATATTTATTTATATAATCATATAATATAAATGCTTTCTGTTGCTTTTCAGCTTTTTAAATAAACCTTTAGAAAAAGTACAGATGATTTCCTTGTGATTACACAGTACAATGTTAAAAGAAAAAAAGAATTTGTGTAGAAGTAAAAGGACAGCTAGCCAAAGTCAGGGGAGGGAATGCAGATGGAGTGCTGGAAGGGCAGCCAGGGGAGCTCAGATGCAGTTCTCAAAGTGGGGTGACAAGAGACCCTATCCATTGCTAAGGCTAGGAACACAGGAACCTTTTTGAGAGCCATGGGGTAAACTCTGTTGGGCATTTAAAGTTCTATCTGGAAGGATACAAAAGAAACTAACAATCATAGCCTCTAGCAGGTGATCAGAGTGGCCGAGGAACGAGGAACAAGAATAAAGGGGGGGGGGTAGCCTTTCACTGCAGACCCTTTGTATCTTTGAATTTTAAAACTTTTTAAAATTTTTAAGTAAAAATAAAGGTAAGTCATCAACCATCCAACTTCCAGGACTGCCTCCCACACCCTGGAAGAGCAGCACCGGTGCACAAGACCCGCCCAAGGACATTCGCTGAAGCTCTGCAGCCAAGAGCAAACGGTTGGATGCAACCGTAATGTCCCTTAGGATGGAGATGGGCGTATTACAGGAACCATACTAGGGAATATCATGCAGTAAAGTTTCATTTAGACCTATGTTGAGGAAAATGGAAAGGTTTCCTTAATACCTTGTTGAATGAGACAAGTGAGTTAACATAGGTAAGATCCCATTTTGGGGTATATCTAAAAATGGTATGTATATATGATCTGCATATGCACACTAAGTAGTACGGAAGGGCCGCAGCAAACCTAACAGCAGTATACTTCCGAGGTAAGACTGGGCAGAGGGGCGCCTGGGTGGCTCAGTCGTTAAGCGTCTGCCTTCGGCTCAGGTCATGATCCCAGAGTCCTGGGATCGAGCCCCGCATCGGGCTCCCTGCTCAGCAGGAAGCCTGCTTCTCCCTCTCCCACTCCCCCTGCTTGTGTTCCCTCTCTCGCTGTGTCTCTGTCTGTCAAATAAATAAATAAAATTAAAAAAAAAAAAAAAAAAAGACTGGGGAGAACAGTTTCCACCTGAGCATGTCTTACTTGAATTTGTTATGGGATCTCTGCATAACGTGTAGACTTTTTTCAGTCATTTTCTCAAAGCACAGCATTGCTCTGTCAAGTGAAAAAAGGCTTTGGAGGGGCGCAGTGAATTCACGGAATGAACTCCAGGGAGGAACCACTCTGAACATCTCTGCCTCCCTTGAGAAGGGCAAGGCTTGATCAACGTCATTTCCATGTCAAATGCCTTAAGACACAACAGCATGGTGATCTGTCCCATCTGAATCCTTAAGAGTTCAGAAAAGTGGGGGGCAAGACCTCGTATGACCATTAGCTCAAGATCATGGCATCTCTCTGTCATTGCGGGACTCAGTAAATGCTTCTCGAATGAACAACTGCCCAGACACTGTCCCCAGGAGCTGGTTTCCAAAACCCCACCCGACCTGCAGCCACAGCTGTTCATGTTCTGGCCCCGCAACCACTGTTCACAGAAACCCTGGCCCGGCAGGGGGAGGATGGGGGCGTCCAACCCTGACCGAGGGCTGCCCCCGTGACCCCTGCACAAGGACTCAGCCACCCATAAGTGTGACTGTCTCGGTTAATAACACACACATTTTAGGAAAAACCAGCAAGGTCACGGAACTTCCAACCCTATCTGGGCCTGGAGGGTCTGTGGGGCCCAGAGGCCTCTCGTCCAGAGCACAGCGATTTTGTAGACATCCACACCAACACCACCCACAGCTGCTGATTTGTTTATTGCACGAGAAACTGGCAATACCAAGGCAAGGGGGAAGGCATTACAAAACCATCTGTTGACCAACCCAGAGCTACCGAAGGGCATTCTACACAACACCTCAGTTATATACATGTATGTACACACACGCACACACATGAACACACTCTGAATACCTAAGAGTCTCAGGCTTCCAAACCCCACACAGCAGCTTGCACCCCAACCCCCCCAGGAGAGAGGGACACTGTAGGGAAGCACAGCAAATGACTCAACGAAAGAAAAAAGGCTGAGCTCCGGTGAGCTGAGACACTCAAATCAGCACACGCAACAGAGCAGACATAGGCTGTCCCTCCTGGGCGGCGAGGGGGGAGGTGGTGGGGGGTAAGAAAAGGATCTGGGGATGTGAGCCGGTCCTAAAAAGGCCCTGTGACTGGTCAGTGGTCCTGCCTGGGGTCCTAGGAAGCTCAAGCTAGTCTGCAGCTGGTGCTCAGTGAGAGAGCCCCAGGGGCCCAGACCAGGGAGCTCACGACCACCACCCCTCCAGCATCCCAGAGGAGCATGTTCGCCTTGCACGTCCCACACACATTGGAGGCTGGCGGGAGCTCCAGAAACCGAGTCAGACCGTGTGCGGCAGCTTGAGGCCCTTCCGCTGGTCTCCAAGAGCATCATTTTCCACGTGCAGATAAAGCCTCACTTCCAGGCAGGATGAACATGCTCTAGGGTGGCTGGGACACACTGCATTCTCAACAGGAGACTAATGGACCTGCCTGTAGCCTCAGGGGCTGGTACGGAATGACAGGGTCATCCACCCCCACATGCTCCATCACTTGGGGCGGCCTGAATAACTACATCTAGCAAAGGAAGTTCTCTACCAAAGGTGGCAAGGTTGGGTGACACCCAGGATACCACCCCTCCCCTCCCTGTCAAGGCTTGGGGACTGGGCCGCTGTGAAGCTGGGCCGCCGGGTCAGGCCTGCCTGAGCTCACAGAACTGCTAAGGGGGTTCCTAAAAGGAGCAGCTGTTTGGGAAATTCTTGGACCAGCGGTGCCGGGTCCCTCCAGGTCCCAGGGACTCCCGGTGTACCAGCTCCTTGACAGAAAGTGACAGCGGCATACCGACATCAAAACACAAAGTAACGCTACACACAAAATGCTTCAAGTTGATACAAAAGGGAAGAGAAAGTCTGAGGGTGTTTGTTGTTTCCAACCCACTCACACCCAAGCAGCTGGTACAACCCTTTATTCGCAGGAAAGAACAAATTGTCCCGCACCGAGTGCAGAGATGGGCCTTGCTGCTCAGCCTCAGTGGCTGGGTCCTGCTGGGAAAGGCAGCGCGGGCCTCGACCCAGACCTCTCTCCAGGCGCGGGAAGAGTTCCTCTCCCTCAGACCTCCATTTTATACAGATCACTGGAAAAGTTCTATTTAAAACAGAACCTCTTTTACTGACAAAGACCCTGGGCCTTCTCAGCCCAGAAGAGCTACCCCGAGTGAGCGGCCAGTGTCCTTCTTGCCTAACTAGCCCATGAGAACCAGGGCTTCTGCTGCAGCTCTTCGGCACAGGGCCCCCTTCCCTGCACGCTCATGCATGCCTAGCGCTGGTCTTAGGGGAAAAGGAGGAAGAGCTTACAGAGAGGGTCAGGCCTCCAGACTTTGCAATGGGTGACGGGGCCAAAGGTGACATGGGGGCTTTATTCCAGACTGCCACCAGTGGGTAGGATAAAGGAAGGGACAGGCAGGACCTCTTGAGGTCGGGCTCTGCTACCAGCCTGATGACAGTGTGGTCCCACGCACGGCCACCACCTGGCAGGCGGGGGGGGGGTCCCAGGAGCTCTGTGGCCACTGGCCTCTCGGGCAGGAAGAACTCATGACTACATGTGCGCTGGGGGGTATGGGGGGGGCAGCCTCAGTTACTCCTGTCCGAAGCCTTCAGTCTCCTCAATGGCGTACAGCAGCTTCTCTTTCAGCTGTTCATAACTCTTGTACGGTGGGAGATCCAGGCGGTTGAAACTGTTGAGAGAGGGAAGCACAACAGTCAGCAGAGGGAGGTCAGGGCTCCATGGCCCTGCCCCAGCCTGGCTACAGTGGGGTCAAAAGAGTTCATGTGACCGTGGCTCGACCACACCACCAAGTGGCCAGATGCCAGAACAGAGTCCTTGAGGGCCCTGCCGTGTGAGGCCTTCATGCTTCCTGTCCCTGCTTCCACCACCCCCCGGAAGGGTCAGCAAACAGGGCAGGGCAGCTGGAGAAATGGGGGCCTGGGCAGAGGGCACACAGGGAAGCAGCTCTTTGTCTAGTGGAACAGAAGTGTTTGAATATTTAATAGCTGGTGAGACCATGAGGACACAGAACTGCACCACAACCCCCACAAAATCAGAGGCCCCTCCTCTCCAACCCCAGGGCCACACAAAAGTTGCCGAAGTCCCTGAAGCTGCCCCACCCACAGGGCTGCCCTCAGGAACTCATCTGGTCTGTGAGGTTCTGGCCACCTCCCACTAAAACCAGCAGGCTCACCACGTGTGACTTCTGGGCAGCCAGGTTTCCTTGCCAACCTTGTCGATGCAAAACTTCTGTGGTCCATTGCTACCTGTTACCCAAAAAGAAACAGCATATACAACAGGACCACGCCTTCCGTGGGCAGGACCTTGACTCCACCCAGAGATGGCTCAGGCCCTGCCCACTGACTCGCAAGGTGGGAGCAGCCCTCAGGCCCACCCCAGGGCCCCAGCAGGGCAAGGGAAGACATACCGATGAGTTCCGCAAATCCGCCAACAGGCAGGCGGCAAGTCCCAGTGACGAACTGCAGCAGTCGGATCCTCTTCTCGTTGTCCATCTCCTTCACCACCTAGAACGAACTCCACCAGTCAGAGCAGAGCCGGGCAACCCCCGTGACCCAGAACCTTGCTCTAACCTGTGACTCCTGTCAGCCGGAACCCCTCTTTAGGGCTGAGAACACAAAGCCCGGGTTGCGTCAGGGGTTAGAGCCACCACCCTTGGAAACCCCAAAGCAGCTCCCTCTGACGGGCTGTTTGGAGGCCAGTCCCAGCCCATGGGACATCTCTGGTCTCAGGGGCCCCTCAAGTCAGGTATTCTTTTCCCATCCAAGTTCTGCTTTGAAAAATATACTAAGGATGGGAGTGATTGCTTAATGGGTATGGGGTTTCTTTTGTGGGGGGAGATGAAATGTTCTGGAATTAGATGGTGGTCATGACTGCATCACACTGTGAAGGGCCAATGAACCGTAATACCTTAAAATGCTTAACACGGTGAATTTCATGGGATGGGAATTTTGCCTTCACAAAGAAATTTTTATTTACCTACTCTTTCTCATGTATGCTATACTTCATAATGACAACGACAAGACTACACATATAAAAGAATCAATTCATCATATCCAGGACTCCGAGCTCATTCAGTTTCTTTGGGGACAAGCACGTGCTGTCCTGTCCCCCCCAGCTGGAAGGAAAACCACACAACCAATGGGAGCTTTCCTTCCTGCCTGCAGGCTCACCCTCCTGCCCGCCAAGGCTGACCACCAACATGTCCTGTCAAATGCCCTGGTCACAATCCAGCTGCAACAGCTCTGTTCGTCCCAAGGCTGGGTTTCTCTTCTCCTTTCACAAAGTGAGGGGAGCATCAGAGATGAGGGAGGTGACCATGAAACACGTGTCCTTGAGCCTGAGATCGAATCGGGTCTCTTTCCTGTGGCTGACTGCTAAAACACCCCTGCCCGGACCCTTACCCCAACCCCGCTGGGACGGGCCCCAGGACCTACCTGCCAGAACCACTGGATCTGCTTGCTGTTCTTGGTGTAGTGTCGGTAAATAGTGTTCTTCTGCCAGTCGCTCATGTCTATCTCTTGCATGCCGCAAAGCATTAGCTGCAGGGAGGACAGGTGTCAGCCGCCCAGTGCCAGCCCCCTTCCCACTCACGAGCAGATCAAAGCATCCCAAACATCTTCATGATTTCTGCTGGCAGTGCTAATAACATGGGTGATACGAGTCTTGAATGTGGACGCCCTCAAAACAAGTGTGAGAAACCCAATCACAACTATCTGCCCTGCTGCCTCGGTCCCGAGGGAGTGTGAGGTTCTACTGGTGAGTTTCTCTGGAGACACAGTTTGCCAACAAAGGGCACGACCGCCCCGGAGGCACAGGCTCAGGGCGCCGGCGACCCCAGCTCTCACCTCCAGCTCTTTCTCATCAAAGTAGCGCAACCACTCCAGGGGGGCCACCTCATTGAAGCCATCCAGGAAGGCTTTGGTCTGCTCTTCCACGCCCCGGGTGAAACGCCAGTCGGTCAGCAGCCTAAAACCAAAGACCAGCCATCAGCGGAGCTGAGACGCACTGCTCAGGTGCAGCTTGGGGCCTGCCAGGAGGCTGCTGTCACAGCGAGCGATCAGCTGAGAGGTGGCTTCGGCGCACCCAGAGCCAGTGGGCTGCCGGCCCCGGGCCCGACGCCAAATGGGAGGCTGTGATCCCTGATGAAATGCACGGGGGGCCTGGGTGGAGGGTGCCCCAGAGACAGGGGTGGCTCTGGTCCCCTCCCCCCGCCCCCCGGCTCCCCAGCGCTTAAAACTCACATGATGTACTCGTCCTTGTTCTCCTCTGTCACTCGGATGCTCTCACCACCTTCCTTGAGCTCGTGGGTCGTCACCTTGCCCAGGATCTCCATGTCCTGGATGAAGTACAGCTCTAGACCACACTCTTCCAGGTTGTTCTCTCTGGGGGCATGAGAGATCAAGAGGGAAGAGGTCTACCTTAGAAGGGTCTCCCCTCATCCTGCTCTGTCACTCACTTTAGTGCTCATGGGATGCTAGGACTCACAGCCTAAATCCAGAACAGCCGCAGGAGAGAATTCTGGAGCTGCCCGACAGGGAAGCCTAGGAGCTGCGCACCTCCACAAGCACTTATAAAGCCCATCTGAGCTCAGAGCCATTCTGGCAGAGAAAATAAAGGCCAGTAAGGCCTACTCCCCAACCAGAGATCCCTCTCCTCCCAGCATGGCACAAAGGAGAGGACTCACTTGATCCAGACAATAGAGTTGTAGAATTCGGGGTCGATAGATTCCAGGTCCTTCAGGGTTGGTCTCTTGTTGAGCATCCGCTTATAGAAAGGGAGGGTGAAGCCCGTGTCAATGAACTTTCCATGGTACAGAGCCTGAGGAAGAAGAGACATGGCAAAGGGCTTTGGTCTTCTTAGGACACTGCCCGAGGCAGGCTCTTGGATGCTCCACACCAAAGCCCAACTACTGCCACCTACCCTTTCTCCCCAAGAGCAACTGTGACCTTGGGACAGTGTCTCATCACAGCTGCAGACCACAGGGGCAAGCAGAGCTGGCCTACTTAGGAACGCACTGCCTGCCTAGCACGCTTGCCCGCAGGCTCCCTGCTCTAGCAGAGATCTGCCCCACGCTCACGGACAGCACAAGCCCAGGTGGCAGCCCTGACGAGTGAGTCAGTGACGCTCAGAGCTGGGCGGCAGAGGCAGCCAAAAATAATGCAGACGCTGTCAACAGCGGGAGCTGGCGGGCCAGTGGTGAGTAATAGTCTAGGGTTTTACTGGTCTGTCCTGTCGGCTGCTGGGCCAGGCGGGTCTCTAGATCTGGGAAGAATGTGCCCACTTCCTGAGCCCAGCACCTTGGCCAAGAACTTCCAGACAAGGGGAAGGCACATATTTAGTCATGGCTCTTGTGTTCTCGCGGGCAGAGCATTCGGAAAGTCAGGAGGAAGCAAAGGAAAATTAGCAATGAAACAAACTACCAAATATGGCAGAAGGACTGTGGCTACTATGGGCTCCCCTTTCTCAACCCTGGTTCTCTACCCTCAGGAGACACTCGACAGGATGCATGTGACATGATGCCCTCCTCTATTCATACTGTGTTCCTATTTCTAGATAAATACAGTACCGTGACTCCCCTTTCCCTGATGACGATGCCTCCTACATCCTGACCAGCTGGTCTACCAGGCTCTGTTTTAAGCTAGTGTTGATTCCAAATCCCCTTCCAGAAGGCCCAAGTGTCTCAGGCAGATATTCCCTAACACTCTCACCCAAGGGTTGTGACAGACGGTGGTACCCCACCCCGCATCTTCCCTCCCCCCTGCAAGAAAGACAGCAAGTGGGCAGTGTTTGCCATGCCAACATCCTCGACAGGGTGGACGCTCAAAGTTAAGTGATGTCCATGGCCCAGAAACCCTGGGCTATCGCTCAACAAGTCCTACACAAATCAACACAAGAAAACTCTCTCAAAGCCCCTGGGGGTGCCCCTGAGAGAGCTCTGAACTATCTCCAGAACTCTCTCCAGCTTTTTGCATTTCTTGTTAGGTGTTGTGTGAGGAGAAGCGTGGGGCTCAGAGACAGGGCATCCACTGCAGGTTGCTGTCGGTGTATCCGGCCTCCTTGGCTGCCGCCCTCTCTAGAGATCTCACAGCCGTGCATCTTACCATAGCGATGAATCGGCCAATAAAGCGGAAGTAGGTGAGGTGGTCAGGGTTGATGGAGGAGGCAGGGTTGATCTGCAGGCAGTAATTGTTCTTCCCGGCATATTCAAATAAACAATACATGGGGTTGAGCACCTCATGGGACAGGAGGAAAAACCACTCCCTATGAGAAAAGACAAAGAAAAACAAGAGTAATGGATCCCTTCCTGCACAACTGCACTGTAGATGTGACTCTCTTCTGCTGTCCGGTTTTGGCTAGTTTGGAGACACGGGTCCCTGGGAGTCGAGCTCCACTGGGATGAACCCCTGGTATAACCTGTATTAACCGCAGGTCAGTGAGCAAGGGTGAACCAGGACAACAACTGCACTTATAGACAGTGCTCAGGAAAGCCTCGTGCATGTGTCTGGGCTCCCAGGGGATGCATTCCAGGACTTCACATCCGTTATCCAGTGTGGCTGATGGCAAAGGAGCTTTTGGTACCCCGAGGCCACCATGCACAGTTGTGTAGGCTGTGCATTGTACAAGAGCACTATGTTAAAATATCATAGATTTGCACGTTTATTACAATTTTCCTGCATACAGCAGTCAACCTGTTTTTTTTCTGATAAAACCAAAATATCATGACCATTTCCCAACATGGAAGTGTCTTGAGAAAGAGCATCTTTTCTAAATCTTGCAAAGGTGCTGTAGGAAACAGCTCCCCCCCTCCCCGTTTCCACCCTGAGTAGGCAGCATGAAATGAATACACAGTAACACGTTCCTAGGTCCTGATGCATGAGAACTCTGTAATCCGTGCTGCCTCTAGATTACAAACCTCACTCCCATTAGCTATACAAAAGGTCTCTCATTTCCCTTGCTCTTTGCCCTCCCCTCACCCTAGACCCCATCACCATACCCTTTCCCACACTTCCATGCATTTGTCTGAACCAACACCCATGCCTTGGCATCTCTTTGTGGCCTAGGTACAAGCCTCAAGCCAGAATTCAGGGTCCTTTCAGGCTTGAGCTAAACCAGCAGGGGGACATCCCAAGGGGGCCAGTCCCTCTTGCTCGTGGCCGGGCAGACGAGGAGTCCTTCGATGCAGAGGGTGCCTCGGTATCCTGTCCGTGGTTCTACCCTGTGGTAGAACAGCATGACGTAACCTACCATAGGGTAAAACCACTGGCAGGACACAGAGAGACAGACACACACGGGGTGGGAGCCACACCACCAAGCAGAGCCTGGAGAGAAGGTCACCATGGTCACCACAGAAAAAGAGCAATTGATCCACAGGGGCCAACAAGGAGGGCAGGGCCACCAGCAAACAGAGGACCAGAAATAAGTGAACCCAACACCAAGAGAGATGTCCCCACACCATGAGAGGTCAGTGAGCTGAGCAGTCACCGCAGGCCAAGGTGCTCCTTCTCCCTGCCAGGGGACTTCAGCCCCATGATCCAAGGCAACGTTTTGTCAAAGAGACTGTTAACTTTTGCAGGTAGGCTGGGGTGAGGGCAAGACAATGCTTTTAGGCTCTTTTTATGGATACATCAGCCATTTTAACTTTATTGACCCTATGCACGTGATGTGTAGTGAGTGCTGATCAAGGCCCTCTGGATGGTGACACAACTTGCATATGGCACGCACACACCAACACACCAGATTCAACCTGGCCCAGCTGCCTCAAGAACAGAAGCCCAGGGTCGATTTCGAACGGAAACCATAGGACACCAATATTTAACCACTGCCCACTGGTGCAGCCAGACTGGTTCAGGTACAGAAATCACGCACCACTGTCCCTCTGAAGCGCCCAGCCTCTCCACAGACCAGTAACTCAAGGGTTAATGCCCAGCCCACAAGGGGACCCCAGGACGTGGACTGGCCCTACCCATGCCGACTCCTGAAGGTGCCTCAGAGTTTTGGGAACCGATCTGAGCAAGGGGGAGGCAGCTTTCTGGCCGCGAGCACTAGAGCCGGGGGAGATGGGGGGCAGCACAGCCTTCCAGGGGCGCTGAGCTCACCTGGCGATGCCCCCGTAGTCCAGGCCCTCCTCACCCCGCATGATGATGTAGAGCCGGCGGCGCAGGTCGTAGGGCTTCATGTTCATGATCTGGGGAGACAGAGCATCGTGGCCAGCCTGCCACTCCCCGCTTCCATGGTGGACCGGGGGCAGGGGGCAGGGAATTCTAAGTCCTGCTCTTCCGCAGACACTTGTCACCAAGGCCCACACCCTGGAAACTCTACCATGTGGGGCTAACAGGCCACATGATCGAAGATGGGGTGGTGTGAGGGGGCCTTCTGCTCGCTGGGTCTTAGACACCATGATTATTCTCTAACCTGTTGGAAAGAATCCTCGAAAAGCGTCTGCCTGGAAACACTGATCTTCACATGGCTGGGGAGGGCATTTGACTGAAAAAGAAAAAAAAGGAAAAAAAGAAAACCAACCCTGAATCAGGACCTCAGTGGTCACTATTCAGTCGGGTCTCCTGTCTGTACAAACAGGCTTCCCCGTCTCCCTGGGCAAGTGGCGGAGAGCCTGGTACCCCAGAGATGGGAGCTGGTTGTCGGAAGACGATGTCTGACAATGCTCAGGGCAGGACAAGTAACCGGCCCCCACCCGGGACGCAGGCATCTCAACACCTCTGCAAGACTGGGAAATCATGCCAAAGTAACTCAGTCAACCCCAGTGTCTGGGGGAGGTCCGGTCCCAGCACTCACGTGGCAGAGGAAACGGAACTGGTGATACTTCCACCGAAAACTTCGGTCGTAGGCACCAGGGGAACCTTGCTTCGTCCTGGGGAGAGCAAAGATGTTCTAGAACCCACGTGATTTCTCAAAAATTAGCAAAAGTTAGCCCTGAGGAAAGCTGATGCTATGTTAAAGACCAGAAAGGCGGGCATAAAAGAAAGGAAATAACTGGCATTTCTGCAGACAGATTTGAGAAGTAAAAACAAAAACCAGAAATAAAGCCAGACCTCTTGCTTTTAGAGAAAGACCACTAGTGTTATTCCGAATAAAGAGGACAGCCCCCCTCCCCACTCCTCCAGATCCTCCTGCCATCCCCTCTACTGTGACCCCAAAATTAGCCACCAGAGGGCAGTAAAAGGAGAAAGACAAGGATAAACCCGGACCCTGAGAACAGATACTAAGGCGGCCTGTGGGAAGTCCTTACCCAGACTCAAACCCTGGGCGAGGATCCTTAAAGGTGGTGGTGCGTGTATTGTGGTCCACAAAATAGCGTACCCCTTCACTGGTGTACTTCATCTCCCACCCCGGGGGCAAAGCTGGTTCCTGGATCATCCTGGAATCACAGGAAGAGAGGAGTTATGAGCCGAGCTCTCCTTCTGGGCCTCAATGCTTAGGAGGCTGGGGTTCCCCAGCTGCTGCTTTCTCTCTGCTTTTACCCGGGCTCCGCACAGCCCTTGAGGGTGGCCCTTGAGGAAAGGCACCTGGTACCACCCAAGTCATCAGGACAGTTCTGGAGCAGAGAGAGGTCATGTACCAGCTCTGGGTAGATGGCCGTGGCCTGAGTGGCCAACCAGCAAGCGTGAGACTCCACACGCCCCAACCTAGACTAGCTTCTGGAGGGTGGGGGTGCAGAGGTTCCCTCAAACCTCTTGAAATCACACTATTAGCAGCCTGCACAAGTGGCACAGAGACCAGCGATACCCGCCAGTCGGGCCACTCTCTATCCATCAGGAAGGTCAATTTAAGAAGCCACGTTCAAGGCTCATTAAGCAGACACTATATGGTAAGGGTCTTGGGGCACTGGTGTGTAGCTAAAGATCCCAGAATATTGACCAGACAGGACCAACGCAGTGCAGGGCACCTGGCCCACCCTGGAGCTACACGGGGCCTGCACGGGGCCCACCCGGCCCGAGTCCTTACCCCTGGGTCCGAGGGTCCTCCCACTGGGTAGTGCGTGTGTTATGGTTCACGTAATACACCCGTCCATTGTCCTGTCTCTTCTCTGCCATGGGAGAAGAAAGAAAAGAGGACAATCAGCTTGAAACACCTGGAGCCCACGTCCACTCCCCTCTGGCTCCCACCTCCGGAGTACCAGGTCCGAATCTCTGCTCCCGTTCCCCACCTGTTAGAGAAGTTTAACCGCTGAAAGCCTCGCTCACTCACATCTCTCACTGTAAAGAGGACAAAGAGAATCTTTCCCTATTGGGGAGTGGGGGAAGGATAAACACATTTCCAACTCGAGATCCAGCACTGTCTTTGGTTGGTTGATTCGTTGGAGGGAAGGGGGCGGTGTGGCAACAGGGAGGGGGAGCAGCCCAGCTGAAACCCGAGGCCTAATTGCATCCAGCTGTGTGCAAAGTGGAGGCACGGCCAGGCTCCCCCCAAGCCCGGTCCCCACCCCAGTCCCTCATGGGCTGGTCTCTGGTCCTGCAACTGCTCCATCCAAACAGGGTCACTGGGGGGGCGGCTGCATTTTCCTTCATATCCTCTTGATCAGCGCTCTGTACCACAGGGCCTATCTACCGTCCACCTTATCTCTTCCCCCCTGCATAAAGGCAAAGCTTTGTTCTAAAACTCTCACATCTCAGCAAAACCGCTACGCCGCACGTGTGCATTATAAATGCCTAGGGCTGCGGGCACTTACAATGCCCACTTGTTCTTACACCTAAGTGTGTGCTTCGGGCCACGGCAGTGTTTGGGGGTGCTCAGACATACTGCCCCTGTCCTCTGGACAATCCTTACTCTCTCCCCTCTCTTGGGGCTTGGGTGCTCACGGATGGGAGTCTGGGCAGACCCAACTCTAGCTGGTGATTCCGGGCTTTAAGAGGTGTTGAGAGGGGTGCCCCATCAGGTCCAAGTGGATGACAGGCTGCGAACCCAAGCGAGGTCACCTTTCCCAGGAAGTTCTTGAGCCTTCAAATCTGTTTCTGTCCCCCAAACAAATGATGCAAATGGCCCTCCCTCTTTTACAATGAAAGGGCGAAATTAAAGAAATAAAAATAATTAGTTCCAGAAGTGAGGGGGAAACCAAAAGCTAAAAAAGGCACAGAACCGAGGAGCCCACTCCTCTCCCCTCAAGCATCAGGCTGCAACGTTCTCAGGAAAAACCCAGGGTCTTGGACTCTCTGCCTTACGTGGTATCCGTTACTTGACAGAAATTTTTAAAGCACAGACAAAAGGAAAGAAAGAAGATGCCCAAAATTATGACAGAGCTACTATCACCTCAGCTCAGTTTATGGGACTGTCACACAGAAGGCAGGCTTCCCAAGAAGGTTCTGAGGAAAAGGAGAAGCCGCTCCCATCCCAGAAGCTTCTGCTTTGAACTAGATCCTCCGTGTCTGCTCTGCCAAGGGTCAAAGCCAATGCTAATCATCAGGCCGGGAGATCTGTCCAGCCGGCCTGGGGCCTATGCACCCGCTGCTGTGGGCGGAGGTGGGGGCTACTGGAACTGCCTCACTGCATACAATTTCATAGTCTGAGGGCTGGGAAAGTCCTGAAGTGAGCATCTAGCTTGCCTCCTTTGGGAAGAAGCAGACTTGGAAGCATTTAGTCACATGTGCAGGGTCAAGGCAGCTGAAGAGATGTGGATCTAAACCCAAGGTGTCCTGACCCCTGGGTGTGGGGAGAACCGTGGGGTCTCTCCTGGAGGAGCAGAAAGGGACCTAGGACGGTGAGCAGGAGAGCCCCATAGATTTGATCGCAGGCTCCCACTAAATGCAATTCTCGCTCGGTTCTGCTGCTCTTCCTGTTCGCTGAACTCTCCTTGGGAAGGTGGCCCTGTCCCAGCCCTGAAAAAGCCAACACAGAGCCCAAAGGATCTGCTTAGGGAGGTTCCCTGGCCCTCGGCCGGATGTTCTTTCTTCTCAGTTTCATACGAATATAAGCTTGTGTGTTTTCCTGGTCGTATGTAAACACCGCTGACTTTGCCATGGCTCCTCTTCCCTTCTCAGACATTCCACACTTGGCTTCTGGGAGCTCTTTTCAAGGCGCTAAAGCTGCTCTTACTTGGTGACCATCATGTAACAGAACCCGTACAGAAATCAATCATTTGACGCTATAGATCCACGAACAACTCTGGGTCCCTGGCTCCAGGTCACAGCGTCTATTGGCTGCCAAACACCACCACGGATTCTTGCTTAATCTGAAGCGTTCTCCCCTGCCTCGCCTGGGATCCTGTGTTCGACTCCTCAGACTTGACTGGCTGCTGATCTCTGAGATACCAGGGACCTTTTATCAGTTCAAAGAGCCAGGTGGATGATATTTGTGCGTAAGGGATTCCCTAGCTGAAAATCAAAAACTGTCTGGATGCCCTACTAACCAATATGTCCCCCTAGAAGGTCTACAAGGTCCTTCCAGGGCTCTGGAATGCAGTGGTAATTCACTAAGTGACACCGTGTGGGCCCAAGGAGGGGGGTGATGCAACCTGGTAAATTACTACCAGGGAGTAGTGTGTCTGTACCAGGGGGTTCCAGCTCAAAAGCCATACTTTTCCAGTTCATGCTTATCCTATCATTGTCCGCTTCTCCATCTTTATTGGGGACCGTGCCCCTGCCCAATTTTATACCACATGTGCACACCACCAAATTAGCATCTACTGTCCTCCACCGGCCCAAACAATACATTAAATCCGACACCTGCTGATTCTTGCAAAAAACTGCCCTCTTCCACCCCCAGGGACTCTTTCTGTACTGGCTCAGAGCTGCAGAATGCACTGAGTCTCACCATCTCTCATGACCCCTTTGTGCATAATCACTCCTTCCCAAAATAGCCACAAAGCCCATAATTTCTCCCAAGTCATAGACATCCATCCTTCTAACTCACTATTGGCAAATCACACACCGGAGCTAAAATTCTCCAGTTGACAAGGAGAATCCAGCATGGTACTATTAACCAGCAACGATGCACTTTCACTGAGTTGCCGCCCGGCGCTCAACTCTCTCAACTGCTTCCCTCTGGCCTCTTTCACAACTGTGTCACAAAGAAAAAGGGTGGCTTTCTTTAGTCAAAATTAGGCTGAAGTCCTCCAACATCTCAGCTGCAAAGCAAGTTTTGGTGGGGTGGCTCCTCCCAATCACACAGCCACAGACCTGAAACCAATGCACCAGCGAGTAAGCCGGCGCCAGAATGTCTTAGTCAATGACAGGTCGGATGGGTGGGTAGACAGTTCAAGGTCAGGACCAAAACCCATGGCCGCCCAGGGGCTCTGTCCGCAGGGTCACACTCCTTCAGCCATGGCGGGTGAATGCTCCAGGGGTGCAGGGGAACTCAACTGCCTTCCCAACCTTCCAGCTCCAACGTCTGTAACTGCTCAGGCTTGGCCTCCCCACAGAGCGTGCTGGCGAGAAGCGAAATGGGCAGCTGAGGGCTGGGAGTGAGGAAGCCGCTCCGGGAAAGACGGGGAAGACGACAGAGCACAGTGGGGCATCAGCTGACAGACGGCTGAGCACACAGAAGAACTCGGTACTTACCCCAGCCAGGAGGGAGGGGGCCCAGTGGGTCATGGTCAGTCGAAGTACTTGAAGACTAAACACAAGAAACACAGCAGAACACAGAGGTTAAAAAAAGCCGCCGGTTAAAAATAAGTCGATCGATAAAAATAAAAATGCCAAGGACTCATTTTCATATTTGAGCACTTGGTACACAGGCTACAGTGGGGCCTGAGGTGACATCCCCTCCTCCCAGAAGTTTTTCTCCAAAAAGAAAAACCGAAAAAGAACCCCCCACACGGAGGGCCCTGACAGGTTTTGGAGAGGGCGGAGCGAGGGGGAGGAAGATGCGTGCAGGGGAAGGTGGGCCAGGGCTGTGGAGGCAGAGAGCCGGCCCCAGGAGTGGCAGAAGGGCCTGGGCCCGACGGCCCCGCAAGCTCGGCCGGTGCCTCTGCTCTCGGCTCCGGCTCCCCGGCGGCCAGGGCGACTGAAATCACCACCACCTCCAACTTTCTCCAAGAACCACACACGGGAGGGGAAAAAATATCGCAGGCCTTTCCAATGAAATCATTCCCACAAGCCCTGCCCACGCCCAGAGCTTCCTGGCTGGGGGCTGGGCCCTCCTCCCTCCACCTCCCTCCTGGGTGCGCTGGCAGAGGGAGCAGCCGTGGTGTGCAGAACCGGCCCAGACTGAGGGCACATTCATGCCCCAGGCCCCTCACCTCCCCCAGGAATGTTTTGCTTCCCTTCACAAAGCACCTTTATTCTCCCCCAGCCTGAACCTGAAGTTGCTTAGTGTTCTGTGTGCGCCTGTCTGGGGAGGTGGGGCGGGGGGCGAGGTGGCAAGCGAGCAGGAAAGACAGGAGAAAGAAGTGGGGGGGGCGGACTCCAGGCCTTCAGGGTCACTGTTTACATTCGCACCCCCCCAGCCCCAGCCTAATTCTGCTGGGAGATCCCTGGGGCAGGGCTGCAGTGGACGGAGAGCTCTCATATCCTGCAGGGAAGGGGGCTGTTGTCAAACACTCTTCATAGTTAAATAAGTCTTGTTCCGTTGTTCCACACTTGCTTGCTTGCTTTTTTTTCTTTTCTTTTTTGCTGAAGCATTTTTATTTCACTTACTAAAACTTAATCGTCGCATGAAGGGATCAAGTTCTCAGTGCAGACTTCGGGCTGCCCGGCTGGCTCTGTCTGGGGGCGACGGAGCCACACACGGGCAGGACGATGAATGCGGCTCAGTCTCGGCTTGAGAAAACATTGGTGGAACTCAACTGCCAACGCACACGCGCCCCCCCCTTCACAGCCGGCCCCCCACCCCCAGCTGAAAGGACAGAGAAACTTTCTTTCCAAGGTGACAACACAGGCAACTCTTCCAAAGCAAGTTCCAACAGAGATGTTTAAGTCTTGAAACCATAGGTTCCTTGATGGGACAGAGCCCCCTTTCAGCAAAGGGCCACCTGTCCGGCAGAATGAAACTGCACGAAGGTGTGGGAAGCTGGGCTGTGCGCGCTTTAGGGCCCCCGTTACCGTCGTCCTAGAGGACGTGCTCAAACTACCACCCCAACTCAGATTTGTCTGATGGCTACTGAAAGGGAGCTCCCAGAGGTCATTCTGGTAAAAGTGCGGGGGGTGGGGGTGGGCTGCAGCATCTCCTAAAACCCAAGTTCCCCCAACCTTGTTAACACAGAAGAGCAATAGCTATAAAAAACATTCGGTAACAGAAGGAAAGGAACTAACTTGTGAAATACACATGCATTTCAGATAATGAAGCCAAATAGAACTCAGTGGGTCATAAGCTGTAGCAAAAGGGAAGAAATACAGAAAAGGTCATTTTAAAAAAATGAAAGAAGCATTCAGAGCAAAACTGTTCGCTGCTTCAAGTCTTTTTCTTTTTTTTTTTTTGAATGAGTGGATAACCCATAAAGCAGTCATGGGCTCCAGTGGGAAATTAGCTCCCAACTGGTACCAACTGGGCTTCAGTGGACTGATGGTCATCTTCTGCATAACTCGACAGATCAACAGACCAATCTTTACTGACAGCCTCCATGACCCTCATTGAACTAGAAACCAAAAAATATTTATCAGCTATCAAATATTTCCTTTTCCAACACCATGGCACCTACAGTGTAGGCACAAACTTAAAGAAAAGCCAGTCAGATGCTCCCACTCAGAACTTCCGGGGAACAGCAGGAAAGCACGAGGTCTGTTGGAAATGACTCACTGCTGCGGGAGAGTCCACAGTCCTCGGGAGCAACAAGTGTTTAATGGCATCACAGCAGGGCAATGTCCTGCACAAACTATTCCTTTGCCCAGCCTACCCCTGGTTTCTGCCGGAGCTTGGTTCTTCATCATTCTGTTCATTCATTCTCATTTGGTAAATTCCTTTTTTGCCTAAGTTTAACCAAGTGGATTTCTATGATTCATCAAAATCAACTACGACTTGTATACAAAGCACAGGGAGGAGAATAAAAAAACTATCAACTCTTGTCTTTTTCTTTCTTTCTTTCTTTCTTTTTTTAAGTAGGCCCCATACCCAGCGTGGAGCCCAATGCAAGGCTTGAACTCCCAACCCCTGAGAACAAGACCTGAGCTGAGATCGAGTCCGACGCTTAACTGATTGAGCCACCCAGGTGCCCCAACCTTTTTCTTGATCCTTGCCTTTTTTTAAACTTCATACAATGTTGGCTCTCTTTCACTGTACTGTTGCTTTTTAAAAAAAATTTCTTTGGCATTGTCCTATTCTCATCCTATCAAATCCACACACCCCCAAAACCTGTGAAAAGGGGAATAGAAGAGGAAGCAAGAAGGAAGGGAAAGTGACCAGAGATTGATAAGCATGAACAATGCATGAGAAGGAGTCAATGAAAGCTGACATTCACAACAATTTGACTGCTTGCAGTTAAAGCAAAGCACTTAACTATTTTGGACATTTCTTCCCTAATGTACATAGTACAACTTGAAAAATAAGAAAAGGAAGTGGACAGAAAGAAGCCAAAGAGAAACAAAAAATAAGAGCTACACACCATGGCCTGAAAACCAAAACCCCACATCTCCAGTAAGTCAACCAACTGCCCCTTCTCTTCTCCCACATTTCCCCTAAAATGAGTGATCCTAAGTATTGCTTGGAGCACAGCCAGAGAAGCACAGAGAAAGGGGCATGGAGGGATTACAGTCGGAATAAAGATCCTGGGATGTGCAGGTGACTCTTAGCGACAAGACAGTTTCCTTTACCAGTAGGAACAGAAAGCAACACTACTGAATTATTTTCCTGGTAACTGTCCCTCGGTTGGGACATCTGAGGTGCAGGCCCCGAGCCAGACAGCTCACGTTGAGTTCAATTCCCCCAGGGACTAAGCACTAAGTTCCAGTAATATTTTAAGATACAAAGTCAGAAATAAAGAATGTCTAGCAAATACAGCCGACGGCAAGAAAGGCTCTGGGAAGGGCATAAAGGTTACTGTGTAGAAGGCAGGCTCCTCTTTTAAGGATCTACCCCATGGGCGCAGAACAAAACCCAGGTGTTTGAGAGTTCAATCCAAGGGGCTCTCTGCAGAGTAAGAAATGAGACTTGTCTGTTTCTGGATAATGCAATTTGGCATCCACACATTAGGAGCCACAGAATGATCTTTTTCAGTCCTGAAGACACTGGCTACCTCCTTTGGTTCTTTTTTTTTTTTTTAAGATTTTATTTATTTATTTGACAGAGAGAGAGAGAGTGAGAGAGGGAACACAGCAGGGGAAGTGGGAGAGGGAGAAGCAGGCTTCTCGCAGAGTAGGGAGCCCGATGCAGGGCTCGATCCTAGGACCCTGGGATCATGACCTGAGTCGAAGGCAGACGCTTAATGACTGAGCCACCCAGGTGCCCCCAGACTGTGGTTCTTAAGGGAGGACCAAAGCTGGGGTAACGGGAGCGCCTTGGAAACAGGAGTAGGCACAATGCACTCTAATGGGCGGGCATCCCCATGGAACCGCAGTAGGATCACAGAAGAGCGGGCATAGCGAAACTGTGAGGGCAGAACACAAGTATGTACATGATGCTCACAAGAAACAAAGGCACGCTGGGGCATCAAGAAATGGAAGCATATCAGAAATAAGGGAACAATGGGCGCCTGGGTGGCCTCGGTCGGTTGGGCGACTGCCTTCAGCTCAGGTCATGATCCCAGGGTCCTAGGATCGAGTCCCACGTCGGGCTCCCTGCTCAGGGGAGCATCTGCTTCCCCCTCTCCCTCTGCCTGCCTCTCTGCCTACTTGTGATCTCTCTCTATCTCTCAGTCGGATAAATAAATGAAATCTTTAAAAAAAAAAAAAAGAAAGAAAGAAGGGAACAATAAGAGAAACTGAAAAACGTGTGTGATGAGGCAGACGGCAGGAAGGAACTGTGGGAGACTGTGATGTGGGGTTCCCCTGGCTTCCATCTTGAACTGCATTTCGTGTTCTCTCGAGAGCAAGCGGAGAAGAACGAGGTCTTGGTTTCAGCCCAGCAGCAGCAGGAGGAGGGGAGGGGAACCCACTGGTACTGTATCAGCTCTTAAGTCTTCCGAGTCAAACCCTGGGCCAAGGCCAAACCCCAAAAGAACTGTATGAAAGCGACTCTTCTTACTTACAGCCAGGACATGGCACCGTAGCAAACGAGGGGCAAAGCAAATCCAGGGGAGAGGGAAGTCAACAGAGAGACATTGAAAGCTGACCCAAAAAAGATTCCTAACACGTTTTTCAATATGAATCTTGTTTCAGAGAGAAAAGGGAACAATCACCTCCATCCAGAACCCTCCTGAATCCCAGCCAAGCTGAGAAAACCAGTTTGGAGTACTCAAGAAAAAAAATGTTTCCTTCAACGGGACCCTCCAAGGTGAAGTTCAACCTCTGCGTGCCCGGGATGACGCTGCCAGAGCGACAGAGGTGGGCCGGAGAAGTGGATGTTCCAACAGACCGAGTGAATCTGACCTCCAGAACCTGCCCTCTCACACACCAAACATCTCAGTCAACCGACAGGACATATCTGGTGCATTGTAAAGCAAAAAAGATTTCTTTAAGAGATTTTTTTTTTTTTTTGAAATTAGAGAAGCTGAGTAAGCAGGGAGACAAAATGATTGTGAGACTCCTAGAACGTGTCCTTGTCTCTAAGTCAAAAGCCAGAAATGCCCGGACCTTCCTAGTTTTATAGCCACGACCACCCAAAGAGCAGGTAAAGTCTTTGGGGCCTAGCTCTGGAGGAACAATTTCTGAAATGCAGAGAATGACTGGATTCCATCCAGTTTTGAAACATGCCAGAAGTGGATGCCAGGCAAGTGTGAAAGGGGCTGTGGAGTGCAAGCTGGGCATAAGAACCCCCAAGGCATGGATTAGAGACAGGCATTCCAGCTGACCTCGACACAACATAATGTGACAAACATCGTGCTTTCTGTTCATTCATACTAAGGAAACTGAGGTTCCTCATCAGTTTACTCGCTGTATGATGAGCATCAGCCCCCACAGAGAGGAGAGGAGATGGGCCTGCCCAGGGGGATGACACCATCCTCTATGATTGATGGTGTAGCTCCTGCTTTGGGTTAGCAGAGAAAAAGCTGCAAACAAAGTTGATAATGAATGCTACTTGGTTAAACGGAATTAAAGATTTTCTGAGCATCTAACTAGGAAAGTATCTAATTTAGAAATGGGTTGTGGGCTTAGAGTTTATTTCAAATAGAAATAATGTTGACTAAGCACGGGGATTCAATGTTGTGGACCAGGTCAAAAAGTTTCCAGCCTCTAATCCACCACCTGCTATAATTCTAGGCAGATCCCAAGCTTCATGTTCAAGGTGCCCTGAGAATATGCAGAGTTCCAGTTTGGGAATCCCCCTATCCCTACCAAAGACGCTGTGTGGCTGGGTTCCACCAGCCACCAGGTCACTGGTGGAGGCTCTAATGGGATGGAAGGTGAGGCTAGGAGGGTTCCTGAAGGGACACAGTACAGGACGCCATTAGACAGTTAATCTGGGACCCTAGCACTCTGAATTCTGTTAAGTAGGAAATTTAAATGCTGTTCTGTCGATAATGAGTACAAAAAGCTTCAAGCCAGTGATTAAAATGGCAGTGATAGGGGCGCCTGAGTGGCTCAGTCGTTAAGTGTCTGCCTTCGGCTCAGGTCATGATCCCGGGGTCCCGGGATCAAGCACCGCATCGGGCTCCCTGCTCCATGGGAAGCCTACTTCTCCCTCTCCCACTCCCCCTGCTTGTGTTCCCTCTCTCGCTGTGCCTCTCTCTGTCAAATAAATAAATAAAATCTTTAAAAAAAATAAAAATAAAAAAATAAAATGGCAGTGATAAATGCAGACCAAAGCCCCTCTTCCTTAAATCCTTCACAGCGACTTTTAAAAAGTGATCAAGTGACAGTGACATTTGAAGACCACTCTGCTGGGAACAGGCAGTACAGATCGGAGAAGAGAGCAATGCCAACAGAGAGAACAACTCAGAGGCTGCCCTAACTGCTAAGTTGGAAGGGACAGAGAAAAATCAGGAATCAGAGAGAAGGAAGTTGAACTAGATCAAGGGTCAATAAACTTTTTCTTCTACGGGACAGACAGTAAATATTTTAAGCTTTATAGACTATATGGTCTCTGCTGTAACTACTCAACTCTGTTGTTACAATGTAAAAGCAGCCAGAGTCAATATCTAAACTACCGGGAGTGCTTCTGTGCCAATAAAACTTTATTTACAAAACAAAGTGTGGGCCAGTGTGGCCCATGGACCATAGTTTGCCAAGCCCTGATTCACATCAATTTTAAAGGTCCCTCTATCCTTGAGAATCTGTCAAATAAGAAAGATCTAAAGAAAAACAATAGCAGCAATGAAAAGGATTTGGGTGGCTGTTTTGTTCTGAAAAGCTGAGGTACGGGAGAGATCACAGCTGACTTTCAGGTTTCAAATTAGAATAAATGAGCTTGGAAGGAGGGGCCAGGAAAGAGATCCAGTCTCGGAAGAAAGACGGTAAATTGGGTTTCAGGTATCTCGATTCCTTAAACACAGAGGCTAGACAGTGAGTTACTAAATTAGAAATAATGGAATTTGAGGAATTTCACGGCGATGCGTAAAATCTCCAGAGCAGTGATGTTTCGAGCCACGGCTTCCCCGTTCACCAAACAGGTCAACGGCTGCTGTGTGAGGAAGCACATTCTCCGGCGCCAGGAGGCTCCACACCGTCGTGGCGAGCCCCTGCCCTCTCACCTGGTAGAGGAATCTTTGGCTGAAGTGCTGCATGGCGCCCTGGAGCTGATTGCGCTGGGACTGCCACTGCTCGTAGTTCCGCACGTACTCGGCTGTGGGGCGCTGCCAGGTGGTGGTCCGAGTGTTGTGATCCACATAGTAAAACCTGCCTCGGGGGTCTGTGCGCTTTTCCCAGCTGGAAACATCAAGCTCAGAATGAATACAGTGACCAAATTCCAGAGAAATCTCAGGGTGGCTGGCAAGGAGGGACTGAGGGAGGGTTAAGCATGGGGTCTGGGCAGGCAAGCCCCAGTCATGGAAGCTTCTGGGGCTTACAGGATTAAAGCAGTCATTTGTGGTTGCCTCCTCACCATTAGCTGCTGATTTCCATTTAGGAGATCCATGTTGTTCTGGGGAAGGTGACTCTATTCCCAAGTGCAGAGGTGAGCAGCTGACTGGATCAGGAGTGGGTATGTGACCTATGTTGAGCTTAATCAGGGCAAATCTCATGACTTTTGCTAGGAATTCGAGGAAAAATACAGTCTCTTCCTTGCCAGGTATGACTGAGAAAGCATGCAGTCCTAGGAGGCGCTGGCTGCCATCTTGGACCCAAATACAATATGAAGCTGACCCAACAGATGGCAGAGTAGAAAGACAAAACAAAAAAAAAGCCAGCCCCTTGGTGATAATTTTGAGTCACTAGATCAGGCTTCACTTGAAACCAGGATCTACATCTAGAATTTTCAGTTATATTAGCCAGTGAATTCTCTTCATTATTTAAGCCAATTTGGATTCCAATTTTTGTTATTTGCAACAGAAATCATCCTGATATAAAGTGCCAGTGAAAACATGTTGCATGGTCGTGAGAAGAAGAGTTGGTATGGACAACAGCAGGATTCTCTACAGTATTTTTAGTGAGAAAGCAACCTTTCCAAAGTACTAAAATACCTAAAATACCCATGGGCAAGGCAAGGCTAGAACAGATGGTAAAAATCTTCAACTGTGCTTGGTAGGTATAACTTGATTTGCACACACTGAGGGAAGAAGTGATCAAAAGAAAGTAAGAGAGGGAACTTTATGGAATGATGGAAATGCTTTAACATTTTGATGCAGTGTAAGACACGAATGTATGCATATGTCCAAACAGCCAACTATGTACCTGAGATCTGTTTATCTTATTGTACATAAATCATACTTCAATTTTAAAAAGTGAATTTGAATCTAATCATGCCTCCATATCTAACTACCAGTTTACAGGGAAGACAAGGGATAGAGGAGCATGTTACCCAACACTTCAATGTCACATCAGTTACATCCAGAATATGAGAAATTCTACAAATGCCAATGATCTTCAAGAAATAAATGGTCAGAAAAAAATAAGAAAGGGTGAGGAACTTACAGATTAAGAGAGACTTATGAGACATAACAGCCAAAAGCAACATGATGGTCTTGAGTTTGAATCTGACTCAAATCAACTGTAAAAACATTTTTAAGACAACTGGGGAAAACGGAACACGGACTGGGTATGACATGAAGGAAATATTGTTAATTTTGTTGGGTGGGACAATGGTATTTTAGTTTAGTTTTTCTTTTTTTAAAGTAATCTCTACGCCCAACATTGGGCTCAAACTCACAACCCCAAGATTAAAGATTGCACGCTCTACCGACTGAACCAGCGAGGCGCCCCTAGTTTTGTTTTTTTTTTAAACCCTTATCTGTTAGAGATGTATGTGATGAATAATGGTTCAAAGTATATGACATCTGGGATTTGCTTTAAAATGTATCAGTCCCCTCCCTTGAAAAGTGGAAGGTCAGATGAAACAAAATGTTATTCATTGTCAGGACCAGGTGGTGGTTACAAGGGATTCATTGTACTACCCTCTCCAATTTGGTGTATGGCTGATGTTTGCATCATAAATTTAAAAGGGGGACAGGGACAAAAGGGGCTTTAAAAAGATAATAGATACCAATGAAGAAAACAGCATTAACCCAATACAAAGGGAACCAATATGGATTACACTGTATGTGTTGGAAAGTCTTTGTTCCCTAACTATCTTCTCATTTATTTCATCTTCTCCAAATCCTTATCTTACTCACATGGCTACCATGCTTTGGTCTGGTACCTTCCTCAATTTTCAGGGTTAGCTTCTTAACTGACTTTTTTTGGCCACCTCTTCAATGATTCTTTTAACTCAAAGCCTCTCTAAAAATGGCTTCTCTTTAAGGAGTTCCCAGTCCCGATGGCCAGTGCCCACCCTGTGTCTGGATTCTGCCTGCTAGACTGCTTTGCCTTCATGACTTACTGTCACTTTGGACTCAACTAAATGCCACAGCTCTCTCCCTAAACCTGAGTCTTCCCCGGTCTTCCTCCCGCTAGTCCTCCTCCCAGGGGTGAAGCTACCCCATCATTCCTGACGCTCCCCTTCCTGCTGATGTGAATTAACCATTCAGCCCAAGGGCTTAAGGTTGTCACCTGCCCTTGACTTTCCATTTCTCTGTCCAACTATACAGGAACAAATCTCCCCACTCTGAGCCAGCCTATAAACTGCCATGGGGATAATCATACCAGAGTGCCCCCCCCCCACCCGCTTGTGTGTGATGCTCCTGCTCAAAAACTTCAACTGACTCCCCACCACCCTTAAGTCAAAAACCCAAATTAGTATTCAAGGTTCACAACAAACTGGAACCTTCCCACCTTTCTCATAAATCCTCTCAACTAGTGATTTTTATTTTTCTTTTTTTATCAAAGAAATCATGTATCAATAGTTTAAAAATACAAATAGTTCTAAAGGAGGTACAATAAAAAAATAGCATCTCCTTCCCTACCTCCCCCATTGCTGATTCCTGCTCCTCAGAAACAACAACTTTCAATTCTCAACTGCTTCTTCTATTTACAGCCATATTTCTGAATAACATGCTTCTTCTATTATGTCTTGATTTCTGTCATATTAGACGTTACTTGTGAACCTTCCACTGTCAGAGCTGAGCATTTATTATATCCCACCCCACAAGAAACACAGTGCCCTCTCCTCCCCCAAGACTCCCAATTTAAAAAAATCATCAACTCAACATTCAGAGTTTGTATTATGGCTTTGTAGAATACTAGAAATACATTTCCTTACTTGTACAACTTTTTCTTTTTTTCTGAAGTTAAAGAATTATGTATTTCATTCTGCTTGGTTTTCAAGAACCTATCACTACTGCCCCGCCAGATTCTCGTAGCACAGGTGGCCTTTCAGTGTGAGTTAGATGTGCCTAGCCATGTCTCTCCAAGCACACTTCGTCCTATGTGGACACCTGTCCTCCAGGCCAGCTCTACAACACTGTCCTGAGTCATCTTCCCTCACCTTCCTCTTGGGAACATCTTTGGCCCCTGAATGGAGTCCCTTATGTCCTGCATCTCATGACTTCTTTCTTGGTTTCCTCTCATCTGGTAGAACAAATCATCTAGTAGCTTCTGAGAAAGAATGCACCAGTGAATTGTTTGAAACACTGAAGATACCTTAATTTCAACCCTCACAGTTGAGTGTTAAGATGACTAAGAGTTAGGCGCCTGGGTGGCTCAGGTGGTTGGGCGACTGCCTTCGGCTCAGGTCATGATCCTGGAGTCCCGGGATCAGGTCCCACATCGGGCTCCCTGCTTGCTGGGGAGTCTGCTTCTCCCTCTCCCGCTCTCCCCTCTTGTGCTCTCTCTCTCTCATTCTCTCTCTCAAATAAATAAATAAAATCTTAAAGAAAAAAAAATTTTTTAAAGATGACTAAGAGTTGATTTCCAGACAGGAAATAATTTTCCATCAGAATTTTAAGGATCCAGCTCCATAGTTGGCTGTTGAGACGAGAAATGGCATTCTTGATTCCTGATCCTTGATATGTACCCTATTTTTACCTTCTGGAGGCTTCTGAGATGTTCCCTTGTCATCCTAAAATTTCACTAGAATGTGCCCTGGGGTCACTCTTTTCCTATTCTCTGGGTTGGGCATTTGGTAGGCCCTTTGAATTTGAAAACTTTACCTCTCAATTCTAGCAAAATCCTTTCATTCTTTCTTTGATAATTTTTTATCCTCCATTTCTAGTTCTTGCTAGAACTATTCATGAATGATGTTGAAGCTCCTAGACTCATCCTCCAATTTTCTTATCTCCAACATTATCTTTCAATCCTGTAATTTTTATTTCTGCTGTTATATATAGTTGACCCTTGATCAGCAAGGGTTTGAACTGTGGGGGTCCACTTACATGTGGATTTATTTCAATAAAAACAACACAGTACTGTAAATGTATTTTTCTTCCTTATGATTTTCTTAACACTTCCTTTTCTCTAGCTTACTTTATTGTAAGATTATAGTATATAATACATATAACATACAAAATACTTGTAATTGTAAGGCTTTTGGTCAACAGTAAACTATTAGTAGTTAAGTTTTGGGGGAGTCAAAGTTATATCCATATTTTCAACTGTGTAGGGGGTCAGCTCTCCTAACACCTAGGTTGTTCAACGGTCAACTATATATTAATTTCTAAAAGGCCTTCTTGGGATGCCTGGGTGGCTCAGTTGGTTAAGCGCCTGCCTTCAGCTCAGGTCATGATCCCAGCGTCCTGGGATCGAGTCCCCCATTGGACTCCTTGCTCAATGGGGAGCCTGCTTCTCCCTCTGCCTGCCACTCCCCCTGCTTGTGCGTCCTCTCTCTGACAAATAAATCAATAAAATCTTTTTAAAAATCTAAAAAAATTAAAAATAAAAATAAAAGGTCTTGTTTCCTGCATGGTCCATTTTATGGTCTCCTGTTCTTGCACAGATGCCATATTTCCTCCCAAATTTTTGAGGATATGAATTTTAATTCGGTTTTACCTTCCACATTGTTTTTACCAAGTCCCTCTTTCTCTGTCTGCTGGTCTCAGGCTGTTCTTTCACATTTAAAAGTGAGTCATTAAAATGCTGAATGGACGCTCTGGGTATCCAGGTCGGGGTGGGCTGACCAGTGGCTTCACTCCGCTGTTTGACTAGAAGACCCCCAAATAGCACAATCTGTAGTTCTCTTCCCTTAGACTGGTCACTTTATCCAGAAAAAACTCCAATCTTTAACTTGGGGACAGTACCCTCGCTTAATCCCTTTTTCTCTGAGTTCATCTCCGCCTCCCGCTACGGCTGGAGCCCACAGGCCGGCTGTGCGTGCCCATGTGTGGGAGAGGCGTACACGTGTGCAGGCAGGCATGTGACAGCGGGACGCAAGTGACGGTTGACAACCTGAGAACGTAACTGCTCCCTGCACAGATTTTTGACTTAACTTAAGGGTTTTTAAGTCTCATTACACACACACACACACACACACCACCCCAATGTCTGATTGCTGAGGCTTTCCAGGTCTCCGAGCTGCAAACTGGCTGGCTTCCCGGGGGATACCCACACTGCAAGCTTGGGTTTCAGCTTTCTCAGCTCTGCCATTTATCTATCAGCAACTAAACTTTGATTACCATCTCCCATATGCTGCTTCTCCTCTTCCACTCCTTTATCATTATACTTTTATTGCCATTTTAGGGGGTTTTGAGAAAGGAATGGAAATAAACACATGTTCAATCCACATGTTTAACTGAAAGTCCTCTGCACTGGTGAATTTCAAACTTCTAAGCAGCGTAAGCCTACCCTTGATTCCGGGTGAATCTTACAAAGATTGACAACCTATAAAAACAGAGCAATGGCTGGAGGCCCAGTGAGCCCTTTTACTCTCTCCACTTCCAGCAGGCATGTCCGCCGCACCCAGGTGCCTTGCTAGACACACTCTGAGCATCTTTGTTTCACATAAACCTTCTACCCCAGCAAAACTGCTCCATGAATCATTCCCTACAGACATCTTTTACATTCACACTGTTCCCCAAACCTGGATCAACTTCCTCTTGTCATTTAAGTCCACCTCCAGCATTTCCTGCAAGACCGAGTTTGAGCCACCTCCCTCTGTGCTCTATGGAGAGCCCTCTCCCTGCTCACCTCTGGTCTGAGCACCATCTAAAAGCAAATTACTACGTTCATCTTTGGTTACCAGGGCCAATACTTTTTGTTCCTAGATAAAAAATGACCATTTCGGGGCACCTGGGTGGCTCAGTCGGTTAAGCATCTGCCTTCGGCTCAGGTCATGGTCTGAGGATCCTGGGACTGAGCCCCACATCATCGTTGGGCTCCCTGCTCAGTGGGGAGTCTGCTTCTCCCTCTCCCTCTGCCCCTCCCCCTGCTCGTGCGCTCACGCACACTTTCTCTCTCTCAAATAAATAAATACAATCTTTAAAAAAAAAAAAAAAAAGACCATTTCTCATACAAGCATTCCCTGGCTCTAACAGAAGGGGGTTGGCCATGATGCAGTGAATCCTTTGGCTCAATCTCACTCACTCCTGGGTGACTAGGTCTGCTGAGATAATAGCTCCATCTGTAGTTTCACGTGTGATGTGTGCATGGTAATACTCCCCTGGGGTGGGACTTCTCCTACTAGTTAGCGATGAGAGCTGAAGCACTCTGTTCTCTCTAGGCTCCCTGTTACAGAGCAGAAGTACCTGCCAGGGGCTCAGAGGTCTGCGACCAAAACTCAGTAAGAACTAACAGACTAGGCCTGGGTGGCTCAGTCGGTCAGGCGTCTGCCTTCGGCTCAGATCATGATCCCAGGGTCCTGGAATCGAGCCCCGCACCGGGCTCCCTGCTCTGCGGCGAGCCTGCTTCTCCCTCTCCCTCTGCCTGCCGCTCCCCCTGCTTGTGCTCTCTTCTCTCTCTCTGTCAAATAAATAAATAAAATCTTTTAAAAAAAAAAAGAACTAATAGGCTGAGCCATCTCCCAATAAGACATTAAAACTGTCCTGAAAGTAAGAAAGCTGGATCTAGTGTCCCACCTCAATACTTAAAGAAGAATCAATCCTCGGCCATTCTTAGAAGACACCATTAAATATCTTCATTTAGATTCCATCCAAATGTTCACGAGATCAAGGCCTACATAACTTATAGACCAGAGTGGGTAAAAGGGAGCAACCAGAACACTTCTAGAGTTAAGGCTGCTTCTATTTGTTTTTATTATTTTAATTCAGTTAATTAACATATAACGTATTGCTGGTTTCAGAGGTAATGCTGCTTTTAAATATATGGGGCTGTCAACACAAAAAGTACAAGTGTAAAATGCATCCTGTTAAAAATCAATGATTAATTTGCAAGACACTGGAGAAATTTGACTACTGACTAGGTACTTGATGACAGCAAGGAAATACTGTTAACAATACAGTGGTTTTGCTTTTAATAAGAGAGCATTTTTCAGAAATATATACCAAAATATGGATAAAATTATATGATGCCTGGGATTTGCCTCAAAATGATCTAAGAAAGGGGGAGAGGGCCGGGGGAGGATTAAAGATCAGGAGTCGGCAAATTTTTTTCTATAAAGGGCTACAAAGTAAATGTTTTAGGCTTGGCAGGCTATATATAGTCTATGTCGCAATTACTCAACTCTGCGTTGAGCATGAAAACAACCATAGACAATAAGTATAAACAAATGAGTATGTCTGTGTTCCAATAAAACTTTATAAAGACAGGAAGAGGTCGGATTTCGTCCACAGGCTCATAGTCTGCCAACCTCTGGTATCGATGAAACAAGACTGGCCATGAATTGGATAATTATTGAAGCCAAGTGTTGAGTACGTAGGGATTCTCTCTACTTAGTGCGTATTTGAAATGATCCATCATAATATGAAAATTTCCATAATTTCCAAAGTAAAAAGTTTGACTTTTTTCTAAGAAGTCAATATTTTACTTTGGTTAAATATGGAAATAAATATTCTGGACTTAAAGTAGGAAACAGAATGAGGACTAATGATGACAGATTATCATTTCATTTCCAGAAGGGTAAGGAAAAAAAGGAAAACACAGCATTCTCCCGGAAAACTGAAACTAAAAACAGCCCATCCGTGGAAATCTGTAGGACCAGAAGGTGAGGTGGTATTTGCCTGGCACATACCTGACTGCTGAACCAGAGTACAAGGGTTTTCCTGATACTCCCCACCTCTGACATCCTCTCCCTCTACAAACTGGGTGGGGAGGTGTCCGTATGTTCTGCAGGAGCCCTTCATGACTGCTTTACTGGGAGGTGATTCTCTCCTGAGAGCAGAATACATTCTCTTTTGAAAGCTCTCAGGACCAAAAGGCACATGTGGAAAGAACTTTCTGTCCCTGGCAAGCAGGGAACCAAACCCCTTCTCCTTGAACTTGGACAGTCTTCCCTCACTTGGAAGCCTCACTCATCCTCTGGTTTTAGAGAACTTAGCTTCGTTCTCACAAAGCCCAGCTGAACAAGAAGCACCTTTCAGGGGCTGATTGGGCATAGGATGCTGTGAAATGCATCAGCACCCTTTCTATCTTGGCTTCCTCATGCCCTTTTTTCCCCAGAGATGCTCTAAAAATCCTAGGATGTCCTAAGAAATGAGAGGAGAATTAAGTGAATAGGCAAAGCAATCAAGTGACCAGGGAAAAACGTCCCTGTACTTTGCTACCTCTGCAGAAAGAGAATGAGAACCTGGCCCTGATAGGGTACCTCTGTAGGTGAAATAACTGAGGGCATCAAGATACCAATGGCCCAAGAGGCAGGATTCCTAGCCCTCTTTCCTCTGGGACCCAACAGCCAAGGTAGTTCTGAGTATCACTTACCAAAAAGCCCATGGCCATCAGTCATAGCCAATACAGTGAATGTGGGGAGAAGGGAAAATAAAGAGAAGAAAGAATGTAGAAGGAGAAGACAATGGAAGGGGGGAAAAGAGAGGGAAAGGAGCAGGGAGTAGGGGGAACTAAAGAGATGGCTACGGCAGTGTTGGTAGACAAGCCAGTGGGTGGCTCTTGGTGCCAGTTCTAGAGTCTCGGGGCTTGCCAGCCCAAGCCTTACCCTGGAGGAAGAGGCCGCTCCCAGGTGGTGGTCTTGGTATTATGATCAACATAATAGACACGCCCGTTCGGCAGCTCTCGCTGTTCCCATCTGAAAAATAAAGTCAAGGGAAGCATGAGCTACACGGTTGAAAGGCGTAAGCCCTTGTTTGAGGAGTCCTTTGCTACTGATGTGGCAACTTTAAGAGGACAAAGATGACATATGAGACCAGCCCAGTGGGCAAAGCAGCTCCACGCTATCATTGACAGCGGCACCCAGGAGTACTTCTTGAGAACAAAAGCTCCCCTTTATGAAGTCAGCGTACTAGAATATGCCATGGATCACTCCAGCTTCTCCTAAATGACCCATATGAATCTACATTCTATGGACTTTTCTAAATCAGTGTTTCATGGCCATTTCAGGATCAAAGATCCCTTTAGGAATCTGATGAAAGCCAAGGACACTTTCCTTCCCAAGTGTACTTACCAACAAAAATTTGTATGCAATTTCTGGGCTTCACAGACCTCACCCAAAGTTAATCTAGGGACCCTCCAGCCTTTGTAGCCTACACTACCTTTTAAAGTCACAAATTATAGGATATCCCTATTCTCCCAGCATCAAATATATTCATGATCACATTTCTTTTTAAAATATAAGATTCATTTACAGAGGATCTTTAAAAGAGATCTGGGTGAATCAAGAAACACAGCATACTGTTATTTATTGACTACTCTCCTCATGCTATTTATTGACTTCTCTTCTCATGAGTCTGTGTGTAAGTTAATATGAGATAGGGGTGCCGAGAGTGGCCATTCTGTGCTAATGGAAGAACAACAAGGTAGCAGACGATCCAAAGAAACAATCTACAAGCAGGTATTTTGGTATCTGCTTATACAGCCAAGGACCACCCACTCCCATACTCCTATTATTCCCATACTCAACGCAGCCTGACAATAACTCCACTTACTCAGAACACAGTAGTCCATATAGAAAGGATGCAAATTTTTATATTTATAAAATGATCACCACTTTATAAAGGATGTTAATGGTCCCATTAGCCTTTATGTTTTACATTGATTTCATTCACTTCTACTTGTGGATACTGCCTAGGGGAAGGTGACCTTTTCCAGGAAGTCAGTACAGTCAGTTCTGCTGAAATGCTTGTTTTGAAAACATAAATCTATCCCAACGTGATTGATACATGAGGGAACAATGTGAGCATAATGTGAATTTTGTGTTTGCTTATGCACGACTTTTCCTTTTAGAAACACGAAATGCATAAAGATGACTTCCCCTAGCTGACGCAGTCATGCAGGAATACACAAAGCCCATGTGCTTCTACCAGCTGCCTCAGTTTATTACATGCTGTACACCATCCTCACCCACATCTGGCGTTACCACTCCCGTTTGATTTCAGATAGCCCTTCTTGCACCACTTTGCGACAACACTCACAAGCTCAAACTCTTCAGACACCCGCTTCCACAACCACACTTCAGGTCTTTTCATGGAAACACACTTATTGTAGGTGTTATGTATCTCAACCATTTAACATGTGTAAAACTGTGCTACCATCATTATTAGGTTCCTATTTTTCATTTGTGTCACTGACACATTTTTTAAAAGATTTTATTTATTTGAGAGAGAGTGAGAGAGATCACAGAGGGAGAGGGAGAAGGAAACTCCCCGCTGACACAGGGCTCGATCTGAGGACCCTGAGGTCATGACCTGAGCTGAACGCAGATGCTTAATCAATTGAGCCACCCAGGCACCCCTGTCACTGACACCTTTTTGGATGTTATACCCCTAACCCATTCTTTTCCTGTAAGCCCTGTAGCTTTTATTGCATAGTTTTTTGTGGTTTTGTTTTTTTTTTTTGCACTGCATGGTCATTTTTAGGAACATGTATGTAAGAGCAGAGCAGACTGAATACTGAAATAAATGTCCTAACTTCTATTAATAAGCATGGTGTGGCTATTCCAATGGACATTAGCTTTATTCAATACTGTTTCTCATTTAAACCAAAATATCTGATCAGCAGCCTGCACTGATCAACACCTCAGAGGCTGGTTCAGATACAGATATACATGAGGCTTTTAAGGCAAGAAAAGGAAGGAGGGCACCATCACCCTCTGAGCATCTATAATGAGCTACGGGCTCGTGTTCTACTAAAGCAGTCCTTGCCTCCATCCTTTAAGGTGGTATATGCCATCACCGTGGGTGAAACTGAGGATCAGAGAGGCTAAGTAACTTTTATGTGTCATTCTAACTCAGCTCTGACTCTCCAGCTAGTGAGTTTTACCAGAACATGCTGAAAGGAAGAAATGTGGAAAAGGAAGGTCGACTGGAATTTATAGGGAACCTACTACCCAGAAAACAAGGTGCCAGGTGCCTTCCCAATCCCCATCTCAAAGTGAACAGCACTGGAGTCCAGGGAGGGGGCCCTGTAGAATCAAGACAACTGGGGAGTAATTACAATGGGTCCACTGTGTTCATCTCTAGGCTCCATTTTAATCATAACTCTCTGCTCTGACGTGATCTACCAGAAGAGGCTGCACATTTCACACCACTGGGAGGGTTAGCCCTGGGAACAGTGAGGTCCAGTGGTTCCACAGTCCCATCTCTCAAAAGGGATCGACTACTGGCTGGAGGGCCAGAGTGCTACCTAAACCGTTAACATGTGCTCGAGAACATCTTCTCTCCTGGGTATTCTTGCTCAAGGTTCTGGTTAAAGCAGATATGGGTGACTTGACCCAGGTGCCCTAATTCCTCCCACTGCAAAAAGAAGATCCTTAACACTTCACTGTTTTTTATTAAAAGGGCAGCATATTCTGCCAAAAGTGACCAGATGAAAATGCACCCTGGGTGAAAAGTTAAAGACTTTCACCCTCTAGATGCCCTTCTGAATCAAAGACAAAATAGTAACAAATATTACCAGCTCGAGAGGCTGGTATTTCATCTGTGGAGAACCTTTCATGTGAGGACCTCTCAGCAAAAAAGCTAGACTAACATATCATGGCTTCACACCAGATCCTCAAACTCCTCCCGTCTGCCTGGGAATAAAGCAGCATATCTGATACCCTCTTTATTCATCTGAATTTGGAAATGAGATAGTCTTGAGAAAGATACTTGGCTTACGGGTTAAGTACTGAAATATGGAAGCTGCTCAAGGAAATGGCAACAAACCACTTTCATAACATTTGCTCCCAGGAAGGCTTAAGTGGCTGAGAACTCCTTAGCATTCCCTGAGAAGTTAGCTAGCTCCTTCCCTTCCTTGGCCATTTCTGGCACAAAAGCACCAATAAAACGAGTCAGCTCATTTTGTAGTCACTATTTGGAAACCTGTCCATAATATGTGGATAAGGCCACACCTTTTAAAAAAGACAAAATATTTGTTGTAGCAATTGCAGATAAAAGGTGCCAAACACACATTTTTCTTTATTCCAAAAATTCTTTTGTTACAACTTTCATCTTATAAGTAGTCTCTGCTTTTATAATTCATTTCAGGCGAAGAGAAAACTTTGGTTTTGTTATGCTTTGGCTGATATTTTAATTTGAAGACGGGATAATACTTAAAATTCCATGAAGTCAATGTCTTTAATTGACACAGTGGTATTCCCACACGCTGGCAGAAAGAAAATCGGTGTGAAGTCCTCTTCACTTATATTCAAAAGTTACAGCAGCTCTTTCCAAGCCCGGATAAGATCTGTCCATCCCATCTTTGATCCCAGCTGATCCTAGAAATGAAAGTCTCTCTTTCAGGGGCTGTTATTGTCCAGCAAATCTCCATGTCCTTCTGTGAACCTTCTCAATTGGCTTAACTGGAAAAATAGTTACCAGAGGAACAAGACCTTTCTTGCATTACCTTTTTTGATATCTACATTTTTTTCCTTTTACAATTGGCCTCCTGCTCAGATTAAATGTCCATGTGGGTCCTCCCTGATCCATGACCTGGCCTAACTGCTTTTCTTAGAGAACTCTCGACTCCTCCCTTACCTGCACGGCTCCTCAGAATTCACACAAACCTCTTCCCTTCATTCACTGCAACACAGTCGGTCAATTCTAGCGACAATCAAAAGAGCCTCCCAATTCTCCTGCCTCCTCAGTAGCTGCTGACCCACATAGATTAAGCCTTCCGACTGTCTTGGTTTGGTCTCCCCATGCCAAGAAAGTGATACTAGCAGCGACCTTTCATCAGCACATCCCTGTCAGGGGTTAGGTTTCTGTCCCTTATAAGCATCTTCTTCACACTGAGATAAAAAGGCTTTTCAATCACACTACCCATGGGTCTCAATACTGCATCCTGGTCACATGGTCATATCCTCTCCCACTGAATAGCTTTCTTTGATGCTCTCAGAAACAGTGTTCAAAGCATCAAGCTTGATTCAGGTCCCTTCCCAACACATTGCTCCTTGGCCTTCAACGAGTAACATTCAGTTCGACCATGGACTACACAGGGTCTTTGTATTCCAAGGCACTTAAAAAGTAGTCTCCAATTTCAATTAATCGTAGGCAATTTTTTTTAACTTAAATTACCTTTGCTCCTATGCTTTTTATTCAGTTCTGTATCTTCCATGCCCATGCCCTAACCCGCCCCCCACCCCCATCGCCATCATTAAAAGGGTAAAAAATCCCATTGTAAGGATGACACCCAGTCATTTCTCTCCTGCACAGTCTGAAAGGAAACTGTCTGGTCCCCTAAACTACATTTCTTACGAAAGGCTTCCTAAAAGGTCTTCAGGAAATTCTCATTTTGCCACTCAACCAACCCTGATCAACATGCCACCTGGTCAGATTTCCCTATGTTTAGACAGGATCACATTTTTACCAAGAGTAGGATTAAGTTGGGAAGTGCTGAAAGGCAGGCAAGGAGTTCAGGTTAGTATCAGAGATGTTCTCTTTAAACGGCCCTCTCAGGGGTGCCTGGGTGGCTCAGGCAGTTAAGCGTCCGCCTTCGGCTCAGGTCATGATCCAGGGGTCCTGGGATCGAACCTCGCGTTGCGCTCCTTGCTCAGTGGGGAGCCTGCTTCTCCCTCTCCCTCTGCCTCTCCCCCTCCTCATGCTCTCTGTCTCTGACCAATAAATAAATAAAATCTTTTAAAAAAATAATAATAATAAAATAAAAGGCCCTCTCAGGGGCGCCTGGGTGGCTCAGTCAATTAGGCATCTGCCTGCAGCTCAGGTCATGATCCCAGGGTCCTGGGATCGAGTCCCACATCAGGCTCCCTGCTCAGCGGGAAGCATGCTTCTCCCTTTCCCTCTGCCTGCTGCTCCCCGGGCTTGTGCTGTCAAATTAATAAATCTTTTTTTTTTTTTTTAATTTTTTTATTGTTATGTCGAATTAATAAATCTTTAAAAAAAAAATAAAATAAAATAAAAGGCCCTCACAGATTTACCTATCAATGTGCTCAAAAATTCAATCTTAGTAAGAGCATTATTAACTTTTACTATTTACTAGTTTGCACATTTTTACTAATACAGGCACCGGGCATTAGCAAAATTGATTCTCATTCAAAATACACTCTGTTAGAGGGGCACCTGGGTGGCTCAGTCATTAAGTGTCTGCCTTCGGCTCAGGTCATGATCTCAGGGTCCTGGGATTGAGCCCCGCATCGGGCTCCCTGCTCGGCGGGAAGCCTGCTTCTCCCTCTCCCACTCCCCCTGCCTGTGTTCCCTCTCTTGCTGTCTCTCTCTGTCAAATAAATTAAAAAATAAATAAATAAAATTCAAAATACACTCTGTTAGAAAACAAAGTCAGGACGGAACCTTTACACGCATCAAAGAAAAGATGCCTTGCTGGCTACTTAGACAAAAACTCAACTTCAAAAAAAGACACTGAAAAGTATTCTTAAAACTGCCTATGTGGAAGTTGAACTCCCCACAGGCCAAAACCCCATGGAATTCACAGTTTCTTATTTTATGCTTGTCTAATAACTGACTCTGAACCAAATCCTACTCCCCAAGCTTTGGCCACTTCCTGGGTGAACCATAAGATTTATTTCCTCTGTTAGGGACATTTTTAGACTTTTATGAGCCAGAAATCTAGGTGCAAGGGAACAAATCTCCTGCTCACTATTTTCATGGCTTCAGTAGATCCTTTGTAAACTGGGTAGGAAATGTGTTAACTCGGTCTTCCCCCAAGAAACTTTCTTCAGATACTGAGCTTTCCTTTCAATCTAAGCACACTAACCCCTTCTTAAGAACTATCAACAACCAGCACTTTATACCCTTTAAGCAGAGAATGGCACTGTTCGGCAGCAATCAAGGCTTCTGAATTCAGTCTGTTTTTCTTCTCCTTCAACCATCCAATTTCTTTGCATTGGAAAAGTCTCCAAAGCTCCTCCGTGAAGGATGACAATATTAAAATGTATGCTTTCACAGAGAGGTAAGACAATTCCTGAAGATGGTGTACATTTAAAAAAAAAAAAAAGTTTAACATTTTTGCTGATAAGAGATTTTGCAGATAAATTTGGCAATGCAGAGAAATAGTCACTTTTTAAAAAATAGTTGGTGGGAGCAAAAATGGGTATACTCTTTCAAAAGGGCAATTTGGCAGCTTGGTCAAAAACCTTTCCTATATCCTGTGAATATCCTGTAACTCAGCAGCTCTGCTTCTAGGATGCATAGTGCGGAAATAATCATGTGTCAAAGATTTAGCTGTAAGTACATCTGTCACAGTATGTTACAGCATGTTACACAAACACTGGAAACAACCTAAATGCCCCCAAATGGAGGATTAGTACAATAAATTATGTCATTTCTATAATGGGTATAACAGTCACTGAAAATAACATGATAGATAATATTGACTTGTCCAGATATTTACCATATATTGGGTGGAAAAAGCAAGTTAACAAATAACACACATAATATAATCAAAATTTTGTTTAAAAATCATGTAAATATACTATTTTTCATTAAATCTAAAATGCCATCAACTGTATGCTTTAACATACCACTAAGAAAGAAGAAAAAGTGCTGCCAATTAACCTTGTAAATTACATCTTGATTTTCAAGTTTAAATGTGAAATAACAAGCGTATCAGAATCAACCAAATGTGGAGAGTGTATGTGTGTAAAATTTTTACGTCAGCACAAGGAAGAATTTTAGACACGACACAAACGGCACACGAAGATGAACAAACAAGGCTGTTTTAAGTTGTGAACTCCCGTACGAGGACAGGCACCATCAAAAAGTGAAAAGATGAGCCAAAGGCTGGAAGAAAACGTCTGCAATGCACAGAATTAAAAAGCACTTAGTGTCCAGCATATATGAAGAAACCCCACAGATTAGAGAGAAAAAGACAAATAGCCAAATAAAAAAAATGGACAAAAATATATGAAGAGACAACTTACAAAATAGGAAATCAAAGAACCAAATAAAAACATGTAAAAGAGGTTCAATCTCCGTGGTAATCAAGGAAATTCAAAATAAAACCACAAAGAGATACCATTCACACCCATCAAACTGACCAAAGGAAAAAAAAAAAACTCATATTATTTTTTGTTGTTTTTTTTTTTTTTTTAAAGATTTTTATTTATTTATTTGACAGAGAGAGAGCACAAGCAGGGGAAGCAGCAGAGGGAGAGGGAGAAGCAGGCTCCCCACTGAGCAGGTAGCCCGATGTGGGGCTCAGTCTCAGGACCCTGGGATCATGACCTGAGCTGAAGGCAGACGCTTAACCGACTGAGCCACCCAGGTGCCCCACAATATTAAGTTTTAGCAGGAATGCTTATGCATGCTCGTGGGAGTACGAGTATTGGTGAGCAATTTGATAGTATCTACTAAAATTGAAGATCTTCAACCCCTATAATAACATTCCAGCTCCAGCACATGCCTTAAAGAAACAGACATGCAGGGGCGCCTGGATGGCTCAGTCAGTTAGGCATCCGACTCTTGGTTTCATCTCAGGTCATGATCTTAAGAGTCCTGGGATCCAGCCCTGCATCTCGTGCTCCACATTTAGCGGGGAATCTACTTGAGGATTCTCTCTCTCCCTCTCCCTTGGCCCTTCCCCCCCCAGTCCCCGCACACTCTCTCTCTCTCCAAATAAATAAAATCTTAAAAAAAAAAAAAAATAGACATGTAACCAAGATATGCACAGGAAAAACTTCATTGCATGTTTATAATTGTGAGGAGATAATAATAGTATAAATATAAAATATGCAAACATTTATTTAGCTGTTATATTATTAAATATACAAATAGAAGGTATAAATTATATATAAAAATAAATTATCAAATATGTTTATTAAAATAATATACAGGTTTAAATATATTTATGTAAGTTTTTATATTTTATATTTATATATGACATATATAGTAAATATAAATAAATTTGAATTAAAATAAAAGTTGTCTATTCATACAATAGAATACCTTATAGCAGTTTAAATGAATATGCCAATTCCATGTAGCTCTGTATATAGAGAATGGAATCAGGAAGAGGTTCATGGACACTTTCTACTGGATTTGTAATGTCTTTGTCGAGAAGTTAAAAAAAGGGAAGTCACGTGGTGCCTGGGTGGCTCAGTCATTAAGCGTCTGCCTTCAGCTCAGGTCATGATCCCGGGGTCCTAAGATCGAGCCCTGCATCGGGCTCCCTGCTCCGCGGGAAGCCTGCTTCTCCCTCTCCCACTCCCCCTGCTTGTGTTCCCTCTCTCACTGTGTCTCTCTCTCAAATAAATAAAATCTTTAAAAAATAAAAAAAAAAATTAAAAAAAGGGGAAGTCTGTAGCAAATATAGCATAATGCTAAAATCTGATAAAGCTGGGTAGTGAGCCCACAGGTAGGTTTCATATTACTCTCCATTCTTATCTGCATGCTTAAAATATTTTACAATAAAAATATAAATTTTAAAACACATACTATAAGATGATCAAATTTTGGTAGACGTGTATTTACGTGCGTGTGTCTGTATACGTGGTTCTGGGCAAATTGCTTAAGGTTTCCTCATTTGCAAAATGAGGCTAAAAGCAGCCACCCCACAGAATGTCATGAAGATGCACCAAATAATCCATGGGCAAAACTTAGCATTCCCCTACACACTGTAAACACTGAACACATGTTAGCTATTACTAATGGTCAGGAAAAAATATACACAATCTGGAAAGCACCAATGGTTAAATGTCGGGTGTTTGTTACTGCTGTTCTTCTTCTCCATTTTCTTTTTCTAAGTAAAAAGAATCTTTTTTAATTTTAAATGCTACTGAGAACGGGAAATAATTTATCTAGTCATTAACAAATACTTCTCACTGAGGTCTCCCTCGAAGCCAGGTACTATGCTAGGTGCTGGGAGTACAAAGATAGACACAATAATCTCTGCTCTTGAGGAGCTCTCAAGGAAGTGTAGTAGGAATAAAAATTCATAATTACACACATATATAGTAGTGTGAGGAGGTCTTGTGGACCAGCCAGCCCCGAACAACACAAGAATCTTTGGAAATAAGGTTTCATTCTGAGATGAGGAGGAAGCCAGAAGCATGTGCTGATATTCAGTACTACCTAAGTGTGTAACAGTCCTTGCATGGCCAAGAGCTAAACCATATTCAGCAAAAAAGGCACAGAGTCTCCCAGTATAATCCTTTAATCTGGCGCTACTCAAAGCATGGTCCATGGCCCAAACTGTTACTGTTTAGCAACGAGAAAAGTACAGAAGTTTCTAAGCATTTAGAAACTTTTGTACCTATTTGGCATTGCCACAACAGCTAACTAAGCGATCAGTGGAGAAGGAGAGAACAAAGGTAAGGCTTCGTAACAGATTGAAAATAAGAAAATAAAACAAAAACAGAAAAGAGAAAAAAAAAAAAAAGGACTGGTTCTTCACAGACAGTGTAAGAAGTATTGTTTTCAAACTCCTTGGGTAAGGATCCTTGGCTAGTGCCAAAAATGAGTTTGGAATGAAATGCAATGGCAGCGGCTGGTTTATAACTTAGCAGAGAAGCTCCAAATTCCAACGTGTCTTAAAGCTCTCCACAAACAAAACATCCAAGAGCTCTTCCTCGACTGTCATCCTTGAGAGTGTCTCAAGGAGCACCTGGGGCAAAGGGCCTCTGGACGTCCATAACCAGGTGTGGGGGTAGGGGAGATGGCAGAGCCGAAAGATCTAGAAAACACCCCTCCTCGATTAATTCTACTTTGAGGCAGGAAACAGGCCAGCCAATGACTGCGGGAGAAAAAGGCTGGTGTGAAATGGCAGTGCTGAGGTAAGTCGGCAGTCCAAACACAACGGCCTCCCTTATGTAAGAAACCACAGCAGCGTGCAGCCTGCCAGAGGCAAATAATGTGCCTCTGTGTGCGAGGGACTGAGGGGGCTGCAGAGCCCAGGACGCACTTGGAGTTTATCTAAGCCATGTACACACGGTCTGTTAATGAGCATTTGGTTCCCAAAGTGGGCTCGGGGCTGATAAAAAACAGATGCAGGGCCAGCTGATCAAAGTGGCCTCGCTCCCCACTGCCCACTGCCTGGACCACTACCTCACCATGTCTCCTGAGCCCTCCTGGCACCCCCTTCTTTAACGCACATTTGCAACCTGAAAATGCCACACCCTTCCACTTGGCTTCTTCCAGGCTAATTAAATTTAAAAGTACAGGAAGCCGGAGGGTTTGGAGACAGGGAGAGAGAAAGGGGCCGAGGGCTGCTCTGTTTGTGGACTCACGCAGCCCAGCCTTCCGTAACTTCGGTCCTTAAAACATACAGACAGACGTGTGTAAACTCTGTAAGACCAGAGTTGCAAATGCTGCGGAGTTCAGAAAGGTAATGCAGCCACCAGGAAGACAGGCCCTCGGGATTCCCAAGTCAACCTTGGTCAATCGCTCAGTAGAGGAGACTGAAGGCGGTGAGAAGGTAAAGTTGGGAAGAGATAGTTGGCTGATGCCTCGATAAAACAATGTCGTGTGGCTGAGAAATGCCTCAGCCAAGAGGAGACATGGTCCATGGGATCTCCCAGTGCACAGGGACTCCTCGTGAACAGGGAAGAGCGTCCCCCACCCTGTGAGAGTAGCGTATTTGAACCCAAAGCCAGTCAACCCAGTGGATGACAGCCTTCCGCTCTTGCCTCTGGGAAGAAAACGCAATATTCCTGTCACAGTTGCTGTATGAGGTATCGAAGAAGCGGAACACATTCATCCAGATGGAGAAAGGAAAAAAAAAAAAAGACGGCATTTAAATTTACTCATTACAAATGTCTGGGGGTGCCTACTTTGTGTCAGGCTCCCTGTCACCCTGACGTTTACAGCCCGGCGGAGCAGAGAGATGCAAAACAAGCAAGTAGACATGTGAGAAGAGTTAGAGTAGACAGAGCAGTGTGACCTTGCCTACCAGGGGTCAAGGAAAGATTCCCAGAGGAAGTACTGATTGATTAATGGAAAAAATGGGGAGGAAAGTTTCAGAAAGAGTGACTAGCATGGTGGAGGGTCCTAAGTCCAGAGAAAAAGGGTGGTACATCTGTCAAACTAACGTAAGCCATTAAGGCTAGAGCTTAGAGAGCAAAGCAGAATCTTCCATGGGAGGCTTGAGGGGTAGGTGGGGTCCTATCACGTGGGGCTTTTTGGACCTTATTAAGGATTTGAGAATTTATCCCTAAAGACAATGGGCAGCCACGGCAGCATTCTAAGTGTGACATGTCATGCTCAGAGTTGTATTTAAAAAGATGAAAACTGGTCTCCTGACTCGTAAAGCCAAGGTACCCGGAATAAAGGAATAACCCATCTGGATCAGATCTCCCGAACTTGTAAAGAAGCTGGTATGGTGATGGCAGGTCTTTTGAGTTGCAAAGGTCACTGCAAGAAGCATGTCTTCTCTGACCTGCCACCACAGAGCAGCAAACTGAAAGCATGCCATCCTCATGCCAGGCACTCAGCAGTTTTGGTGGCAATCTCCAATCTCCAGGCCCTGAACCAGCCTGCGAAGCACTAAGCTCCCGCTGTCTTAGGGATGGGCACCTTAAGTTGGAAAACGGGGTCTCAATACCATCCTACCTGTTAAGGGTGGGCAGTGGCCTCCCCAGGCCCCCACACGGATCTCATCACATTCTAAATGCTCGAGGGAAAAGATCTTGTTCAAACTCTACCTCGGCAAAGTGTTTCAGCCTCTGGCAAGGATGGGGGTGGGGAATCGGCTTCCCTGGGCTGCTCCATCTGCCAAACTTAGAATAAAGAGTGTTTTCAGGGCCTGGAGTTTTCCAGCTGCCTGGAAACAGGAAGAGCCCAATCCCAGAGAACAGTAACCCTCACACACACCCTACATAAAGACATGTTGAGCCATTAGCCCTAATTGCCTGTGACTGACATAGGAGAGAAGCTGGCCTTCCAGGCATTTGCTCAGCGGAAAGAAAACAAACAGCTCACAGGGGACACAGGCAGCCATTTTCTCTCCTTTCTGCCAAAATGATTTTGCTCTGTTCCCCCCAGATTACAGCATACAGATTTGAAAGTATAAACCAAACAAAGGTCTTTCTAGCATCCTTCACCACATACAAAAGAGAACATAAACCTGTAGGGAAGAGCTGGACACAAGCAACTGGTTATTAATCTTTTCGCAAAATCAAGAACTTCACAAAAACTTTTCAGAGCCACCTCTCAATACCCGATCTCTCCAGGTTTGAGTTATTAGGAAGTACTTGCAATACTTCTCATTTATTCATCATACTTTATTAAGATATATGTTAGGTAGTGGGCCAAATGCTAAGGATGTGATATATATGTGGTAAAAATCATATTTGCCTTCAGATTTATAATTTTTGTTTTTAACAAGTGGGTTTTCTAAAGAGGCTTAAGAAGACATAGCATATTATCATCAAGCAAGAGACCGTGCATCCTTTCCTTTTCCTTTATGAATTACAAGGGCCCAGAGGACACACCCACATGCCACCACCACCACCATCAGCCAGACCAGTGACTGCTGATACAGTTTCCTTGGTACCAAACTGATAACCAGGATGGATTTCAGGACCACAATGACTGGTAGTTGCTGAGACAAGACTTCATTTCCCAGTTCAGAACCATTCCCTGCCTTTACGGTTCCTTCACAGTCGATTCAAAAATATCACTCACCAGGTGGAACACCCACCATGTTCCGCCCTTCACTTCCTAGAGAGACATGCGTGATTATTAACTCCCCCTTACAGAGACGGTGAACCATCTGAGCAAAGTCACATAGGCTCCAGTGGGGATTTGAAGCCAGATCTGTTTGTTTCCAGGGTCCATACTCTTAATCTCTATTCACTATATAGCCAAACCTGAACTGCCCTTTGGCTTAATGGGGCCATCTTCTTATCATCCAAGGTCTTCACCGTCAGATTTAACTCTGAACTAAAGGATGACTAGTAGTCCATGTTAACAACAGCCCCAGTATTGCGGGAGGAACATACAGTAATATTGAGAGCCTAATGTCCTCCACAGATAGTTAAGATAAAATTCAGGAGAGAAAAGCAGTTTTCTGAGCAGGATCTCAATGAACACCCTCAAAGACGAAGGAAGGCAAAATGAGCTGCTTGTTCCATAAAAGTCACACTCTTCTAGTCAAGCTGTTCATTTCAAGTCATGGTATAAGGTAGCATTGATTCTGCCCCAGATGATTTAGAGTCTTTTAAAGATTTCTGTAGAACAAGCAGTTCTTCCACACCTCCCTCGCTCCTATGCATGGCAGCCTCCCCAGAGACTACAAGCCACTAGGTAATAAATAACCATTTTGTTTCTGTCCTGGTGAAGGAGCCTGAGATTTGAGAGGGGGGAGCACTGCTGTGGGCCAGAAGGCTACTCACCCGGCAGGCAGAGCATCGAGGGCCTGGGCAGCTGCCGGGAGCTGCTGGGTGCCTGAGGTGCTGGGCTCCTCTCCTTCTGCCGGTGTGGCCGGAGCGGGGAGAGACACTGCAGTGGGATTTGAGGTCACACTCGACACGGCAGCAGGCGACGATGTCACCCCAACAACAGAGGGCTCTTCAGGATCAGTGGCTGCGGTGGGCTCGTCATTCACTGAAAACAGAGAAATCGTATTTGAGAGATCAACTCAGGCTCGTATTCACATTCACTAGATTTTTCCCTTAAAGTGGTAACACAGTACCTACAATGTTACCCTGCATGTATCTGGTGACAGCAAAAAGTTTTACAAAACGTTAACTTTGGAAATGACAGCAAGTCAGTAATGGCCTGCCCCTGGTCTCCTCCCACCCCCCGCCCAACAACTGGGAGATGGATCTGAAATAAATATATTAAACATTACCCCTTTTGTATACCTTTATTACATTTTTCTAAAGTATTCTGATTACATGTATTACAATAAAAGAAGAGCAGGAAGGAGGGTAACGGGGAGCTGTGTTAGTGCGAAAGGAAGCAAGGTCAAGGCCACATCTACAGGGTCCATACTTTTCTTTAAACTTGCCATTTGTCTGCTGAGCACAAATGGCACCTTCCTTCAAAGAGCTCTCTATACTCTAAGAAGCAAAAAACTTCCAACAATGTGCCTGTTCTTTTAAAGACTCATCCTCAAAGCATGGAACAAAGATTGATACTATAGATGAAAAAGATGGGCGCCAAAGATGAGGGACTTGTCTTCCAGATAACAATAGACAAAGAGAAAGAAGTCAAATAAGTCTGTTCCAAGTCTCCTTATTTCTCCATTTCTTTATTATTTTGATGATCACTCACGTTCACAAGGACCCCAAGACAATGCAATATCCTCTCACTCAAAAAGGGATCAAACAAGGTTTTCGAAGAATTCTTTGAAAATGGATAAGCCATATGCAGAGAATTTCTACATATGTGATTGCATATGTGCACATTTATACTAGAATTCTGTAGGAAAACCCCTTAGATGTGAGTTAGCCTCATCTTCCTAATTCAGAAATTCTTTTTGCAGTTTCAAATGTAACAAATGTACCATCCAGATTCTTCTTAAATGCTTCTGACAAGGAACTTGCTACCATTCCATCGTTGAGCAGATGTCCTGCCAGCAAGCTTTTTCTTATGTGAAGCAGAAATTTCGCTAGCTGGTCCTAGTCCCCACCCCCCACGCAATACACAGTAAGTACCTGGCCACCCTGTTTCTCATTCACCTTCTCTTTTCTGGTAAGAAGGCGGGCTCTTTCTTTAATGTTTCTAGGCCCTTCCCTTCTTATCACCTGGCTGCTCGCTTCTAAGTATCTTCTACTGCCTCTCCTCAATTAGGACAGCAGGAACTGAACATAATAAATCAGACACCACCAGACCAGCAGAGTCAGATTTCCAGTATAAGTGGTGTGAGTTAAGATGTACAGAACACCACAGTGTGCCAGGCAAAGTGCAAAGCAATTTGGATGGTCTCATGTAAGCCTCACACACAACCCCACACATTAGGTGCAACGAATATCCCATTTTACGTAAGTTGTGGAAACTGAGGCTCAAAGAGGTCAAATAACCTGCTGAGGTCGAGGGGCTCCTAATTCTCACCCCTACTGCCTGCCTCCAGAGCCTGAACTCCTCACTAACTGTGCTCTCCTTCTCCCTCCCTGCACATCCTTTAAAGCAACCCAAGATAGTAACAACTGAAGCAATGACAGGATCCTACCGGCTCACCCGAGACTGGGGGCCAGCTGAAACCAAAAGTTCTTTACATGATGGGATGCCACCTGCTCTTCAGAAATGGAAAAGAGCCTAGGTACAACCTGTGATCCACTCATTTGCTTTCTCCCCAGTGTATGAAACACTGTCTGGCACATCAACTAAATTAGTTGTTTAATAAGTGACTCCATCTTATGCAACTGGTGTTTCCCCCACACATATGCAAGACTTCATACTTCTCTTCCTATTCTAGCTCAGCCAAGTTGGTAAAACACAACAGATGGCAACTCTCTTTATGCAAAATTATATATTTTACCAATACAAAAAACCATCATGACATTTTTGAGAACTATGTAAGTTCATCCTAAAAGTTATAAGAAAAATTAGGGGCGCCTGGATGGCTCAAGAGGTTAAGCCTCCGACTCTTGATTTCAGCTCAGGTCATGATCTCTGGGTGGTGGGATTGAGCCCCGTATCGGGCTCTATGTTAAGCAAAGAGTCTGCTTGTCCTTCTCCCTCCCTCTCTGCCCCTCTCCCTGCTCACGCTTGCTCTCACTTCCTCTCTCTCTCCTTAAAATAAATAAAATGTTTAGAAAAAATTGTAAGAAAAACTAAATACAGAAGAATAGCCATGAAAATTCTAAAGAAGAGTGTTATGTGTATGTGTGTGTGTGGGGGGGGTAGTTCTCTAAAGTATTAACACATCATAAAGCTACAACAATTAAAACAATGTGGTACTAACACACAAATAAGCAGATGTCGATGAAATAAACAGCAAGTTCAGAAACAGAATTAAATACACATAGGAATTCAGTATCTGACAAAGGTGGCATTTTAAATGACTGCAGCAAAGAGATCATTCAGTAGACAGCACTGTGACAACTAGGTAGTACACCGGGAAAAAGATGAGTTATATCCCTACCTTATCCAGGACATGAAAATAAATTCCAGATGAATCAGAAATTTTGACATAAGAAATGAAACTAAAAAGGAACTAAAGAAAATAGAGGAGAACATTTTTATCTCAAAGTGGAAAAGACTTTTTGAAGTATCACACAAAATCTAGAAGACATAAAAGATGGATGAATTCAACTGCATTAAAGGTTTTGGGGTTTTTTTTTTTTTTATTTAAATGGCAAAAAAAATCAAAATCAAAGAAAAACAACAAACTGGGAAAAATTATTGCCAACTCATATTACAGACTAATGGCTAATTTCTTTGATATGAAAAGAATCTCTACAAATCAGTAAGAAAAAGACCAAAAGTATGCACAGGCACTTCAGAGTAAAGGAAATACAAATTACCCCTAAACGTATTAAAAGATGCTCAATCTCAATTATGAGACAAGAAATGCAATTTAAGGGGCGCCTAGGTGGCTTAGTCGGTTAAGTGTCTCCCTTTGGCTCAGGTCATGATCTCAGGGTCCTGGGATCGAGTCCCGCATCGGGCTCCCTGCTCAGTGGGGAGCCTGCTTCTCCCTCTCCCTCTGCCCCCTCCCTGCTTGTGAGCTCTGTCAAATAAATAAATAAAATCTTTAAAAAAAAAAAAAGAAATGCAATTTAAGACTAGGATGAAGTACCATTTTTTAACCTATCATATTGGTAAGAATAAAAATATTTAGGGGTACCTGGGTGGCTCAGTCAGTAAAGCATCCGACTCTTGATTTCAGCTTGGGTCATGATCTCAGGGTTGTGAGATCGAGCACCACATCAGACTCCGCCTGGGCAAGGAGCCTGCTTAATATTCTCTCTCTCCCTCTCCCACTGCCCCACCCCCCCCTTAAAAAATTAATCTGTAAATAATAAAAAAAAATAATACTAGTAAAAGTATAAGAAAAACTGGCATTTTCACATATTGCTGGCAGCAGTAGAAATTATTAGAACCTCTATGGAGAACAGCTGGCAATATCGAAAAGTTAAATGCAATAAGAGGGGGCGCCTGGGTGGCTCAGTTGCTTAAGCGTCTGCCTTTGCCTCGGGTCATGATCCCAGGGTCCTGAGATCGAGTCCGATTTGAGGTTTCTCCTTCTCCCGCTCCCCCTGCTTGTGTGCTCTCTCTGTCAAATAAATGAATAAAATCTTTTTTAAAAAAAAAGATCTCAAGGGGCGCCTGGGTGGCTCAGTCGTTAAGTGTCTGCCTTCGGCTCAGGTCATGATCCCGGGGTCCTGGGATCGAGCCCCGCATCGGGCTCCCTACTCAGCGGGAAGCCTGCTTCTCCCTCTCCCACTCCCCCTGCTTGTGTTCCCTCTCTCACTGTGTCTCTCTCTGTCAAACAGATACATAAAAATAAAAAATAAATAAATATTTAAAAATAAAAATAAAAAATAAAAAATAAAATCTTAAAAAAATATTTATAAAATAAGGTCTCTGCCCTATAATCTGTTTTAAAAAAAGCTAAAGACACTGTCAGCTAAGTACCAACACAGCATATGTCACAGGGGCTGTGTGGTTGAGTAGTTAAGACCACAGGTGTTGTAGGATCCACAGAGAGGATCAGTCTGGCTTAAGTAGTAGAGAGGGCCTCCAGGGAGTGGGGCTCAAGTGAGCAAAGAGGTGTAGGCAAGAACATAGGAGACAGAGGTGGAAGTAGTGAAAAACAAAGGAAACAAATTTGCCCTTGTTTCAAGGAGGGTGCAGTCTTTGCGGGGAGCAAAGTTGTATACATCAAACAATTAGGATTAATAGAGAACATTGGCTATATGTATTGGATAGAGCTACAATGTAAAATACAGCAATTCTCTAAGGCATGACTAAATTGTCACTCCTTGTCTTTGTCAATCCAGTTTTTTTCTCTATTTGAAGCCACATCAATGGCTTGAGTATGGTGCTCTGTCACTGGCTTACTGGTGTGACCATAAGCCAGTAACTTAATTGTCTGAACTTCAGTTTCTTCTGACTATAAGCTGTGATGGAGTGGATTTATCACTGAGGTTCTTTCAAGCTCTCATGTTCTAAGAATGTGTATATATTTACAACACATACACTTTCTGAGAGTAGAAGAATACAAGCACGGACACAGAAAGTTTGTCAGCGCAAGGATATCTGGCTCTCATACTCTATTTCCAAATCAAGTGTAGCACAAAGCTCCAAAACAGATGAGCTCCTGTGGTGAATCAAGGGCTCTTGGATAGGTCTGTGGACAGATGCAGTCTTGGTGGGAACCCTTCGAACTAGATTTGCATCTGCATGCATAGTCAGATCCAAATAGCATTGACTGGAGGGTCTTTTCCATTGGCATGCCATGGAAAATGGGGCTCTGCTTTTGTTCTTTTCCTGGTCAACAATTTCATAATAATTATTTTTAATAGGTAGTACATGTACATTATGAGAATTTTTTAAAGATTTTATTTATTTATTTGACAGAGAGAGACACAGCGAGAGAGGGAACATAAGCAGGGGGAGTGGGAGAGGGAGAAGCAGGCTTCCTGCGGAGCAGGGAGCCCGATGCAGGGCTCAATCCCAGGACCCCGGAATCACAACCTGAGCCGAAGGCAGACGCTTAACGACTGAGCCACCCAGGCGCCCCTTCTATGAGAATTTTAGAAGTATAAAAGCTCAAACAGTATAAAGAAAGTCTCCTTCCTGTTCCAGTCCTCTGGCCCCCAGTTTCCTCCCCAGAGGCAGTCACTGTTGTGATTCTTATGATTCTTTCAAAGATATTCTTTGACTATACAAGCATATGCACATATATTTGAAAACACACACACATACTCATACACACTAGCACAATGTATATGCTATTCTGCACCTTGCCACTTAATAATTAGAAATTTTTGCAAAGAATCTGAAACAAACTTGAAGAGCTTTGGCACGTCTCTCCTTTGCTAACCCCAACCAGATATGGGGACAATTTTAGTATCAAAAAGAACAATAATCACAATGGATTGAAATATTTTTTTTTTAAGCTTTTTTTTCTTAAGATTTTATTTATTTATTTGACAGAGAGAGGGAACACAAGCAGGGGGAGTGGGAGAGGGAGAAGCAAGCTTCCCGCTGAGCAGGGAGCCCGATGCGGGGCTCGATCCCAGGACCCTGGGATCATGACCTGAGCTGAAGGCAGACGCTTAATGACTGAGCCACCCAGGCGCCCCTGGATTGAAATATTTTAAATGTTTAAATCCAAGAGCTTATAATGATTTTTACACAAAACAAAATTTCATTTTTCATTTTTATAGGATGTGAGGAAATCAATTCTTTATTCTGAAAACTGGTAAATAAAAGGAAAGACCCAAGCATTTCTCCTGCCTTTTCTTTACAAACTGAATCTCAAGGTAGCCAAATAGTTGATGAGGGCAAGTTTCTCTTATAGGCATGATAGGATTAGAATATGACTGTTTTGCAATCCCCATCCAATTTATGGATTTAGGCAATAATCATCAGTGGGTGCTAACATTGCAAAAGGGTGACAGCCAGCTGTGATGTGCCTTCTGATGGAAGACTCTGTGTGTGTCACCAACATTGAATATTTAACAGCAAAAAGAACACTACAATAAACTTATCACCCAGCTCCAAATATTATTGGTTCATGGCTATTTTAATTTCACCTAGAGCCCCACCCACCTCTGTTCTACACACCCAACCCCAGTTCCCCCATCTCCCTCTCATTTTTTTTTTTAAAGATTTTTAAAGATTTTATTTATTTATTTGACAGAGAGAGACACAGCAAGAGGGGGAACACAAGCAGGGGGAGTGGGAGAGGGAAAAGCAGGCTTCCCACTGAGCAGGGAGCCCGACGCGGGGCTCGATCCCAGGACCCTGCGATCATGACCTGAGCCGAAGGCAGAATCTTAACGATTGAGCCACCCAGGTGCCCCTTATTTTTTAATTTTTATTATTATTATTTTTTAAAGATTTTATTTATTTGTCAGAGAGAGAGAGGGAGAGCACAAGCAGGGGGAGCGGCAGGCAGAGGAAGAAGCAGGCTCCCAGCTGAGCAGGGAGCCCAACGCAAGGCTCGATCCCAAGACCCCGAGATCATGACCCGAGCCGAAGGCAGACGCTCAACAGACTGAGCCACCAGGTGCCCCCTTGTCTTTACATCATGTATGGTCCTTAGCAAAATGGCATTCGACAAATATTTGTTCAATAAACCTAATAATCTAGTGAAAGAAATCTGAAATAAAACCACCTGACATTTGTCTAACACTATCAATTGCAAAGCAGTTTCTTTTCATTTTTGTTTTGGAATAATTTTAGACTTACAGAAAAGCTGCAAAGATAGCACAAAGATAGCAATATTAGGGGAAAGTGAGTCAACGGCATACTATCTTATATAAGCACAGAACATTTGTCAAAGCTGAAAAACAAACATCAGTACATTACTACTAACCCAATTTCAGACTTTATTTGGATTCACCAGCTTTACCACTCATGTCCTTTTTCTGTTCCAAGATCCAATCCAGGAACCTACAATGCCTTTAGCAAATTTATTTTCATTAGCTCATTTACCTGCCCAATAGCTCTGCGAGGAAGATACTATTCATATTCTATTTAAGACAAAACTGAAGCTCACAGAGGTTCCATCTGGACAGGTGCCATGCAGGTAGCCAATAGCAAAACCAGTACTCAAATCCAGAATACCATGAGGTAAAAGCAATGGTGGAGGAAGGGGAAAAGAAATGAAGATGGCTTTGACAGCTTTCCTCTATGGGAAGAAAAGCTGGGTACCAAGATGACACGGTAAATGGGCTAATTAGGTAAAATGGTAGTTGAATGGCCTCTGGTTTCGCCAACAAGGAGTATTTCACAAGGTTCCCTCTGTGATGTTGGTTAAACATTCTAACTTTATGAATCAGATATTCATTCAGGACTGAGACATACTCTAGTCACAGTTAGCCAAAAAAAGATCAGGATTTGTAAATTCTTGTTCTTAATCCTGGACACGCCGCCAGCTCACTGTATGTTCCAAGATCTTCAGGTGCGTGTAGCGTAGCGCAGGCTCTTGGTATACACACAGGCCTTTCAGCCGCCACACTAAGACATGGCAAAGGCAACTGCCAACAGTGGAAACTTTTTAAACTGAAGATCAGCTCGTAACATATGATGCACAGCAAAGCAGTCACTATCTCTCATCCATGAAACACAAGCAATGGATTCCCAAGGTAACTAGCTGCTCAGTTCTTCACAAGAGCAACCAAAACTAGAAAAATCTTTCATAATTAGCATGACACAGGGTGAGGCTTATATATAAAGAAAAACAACTAAATTAGATGGGGAAAAAAAAGAAAAATTAAATGGAAAACAAGAAGAGAAACTTGAAAAATGGACAAAGCCATACCATGGGAAAGTTCAGTCCTTCCTTGACCAATATATAGATTCGCCCAACTTCCATGTACATTCCATCATGCTTCTAAGAACTCAAAGACTGAAATTTGTTTTGAGAATGTATAAACTACCAAAGAATATCATGGAGAAAAAGTAATAGGGCACAGGAGTAGCTCTTCAAAACATTAGAAAAACACACTATCACACGTCAATAATCAAAGTCACATGGGAATGGCCCCAAACCGGAAATAAATAAATGGAATGAGTAAAGAGTCCAGAAATAAATTCTCACTGCATATTAAGTACATGATAAGTGATAAACACTAAGTAAAACCACCAGTGAGGAAAAAAAACAATGTTTCTGGAATAATAGGACCCAATATAAAGAAAAATTAATTTAGATCCAGACTTCATCATATTGATATATGTATATAGACATATCACTATACATTCCATTAGGATAGTTATTTTGTAACACCATGAAAAAAAAAGTAAAACAGAATAAAGTATTTATCCCAGCCACAGACAGAGAATTTTTCCCACTACTGAAGCAAAAAGTAAAACTACAAACATTTTTTTAAATGCTCAGGCATAATTATTTTTAAATTTTCTATCTCCTTTTCTACAAAAGCCACAGAAAATGAGATAAAATGTAAAACAATAATATAGGAGGGAAACTTAACATCACAAATTTAACAGATAAAACTTACACCTAAGTACTTTCTATACATTAAGATGGCTATTATTAAAAAAAACCAGAAAACAACTGTTGGCAAGGATATGGAAAAACTGGAACACTCATTCACTGCTAGAGGAAATGTAAAATGGTGCAGCTACCATGGAAAACAGTTTGGGGGTTCCTCAAAAAGTTACACAGAATTACCATTTACCCCACCAACTCCACTCCTAGGTTTATAGCCAAAAGAATTGAAAGCAGGGACTCAGATAGATGTACACCCACGTTGACAACAGCAATTCAATATTATTCAAAATAGCTGCAAGGTAGGCACAATCCATAGGGTCCACCAAAAGACGAATGGATAAATAAAACGGGGTATACACATGCAGTGGAACATTATCCAGCCTTAAAAAGGAATGAAACTCTGAACACGCTACAACGCGGATGAATCTTGAAAACATGCTAAGTGAAATAAGCCAGAGACAGGGCGCCTGGGTGGCTCAGTTGGTTAAGCGACTGCCTTCGGTTCAGGTCACGATCCTGGAGTCCCGGGATTGAGTCCCACATCGGGCTCCCTGCTTGGCTTTGAAGCAGTCCTCTGACCCTCCTCCCTCTCGTGCTCTCTGTCTCTCATTCTCTCTCTCTCAAATAAATAAATAAAATCTTTAAAAAAAAAGAAATAAGCCAGAGACAAAGGACAAATTATTCCACTGATAAGAGGTACCTAGAATAAGCAAATTCTTAGATTAAATCATTAGCCAGTGGTTATTTTTTAAGGTTTGTTTTTTTTTTTCCCAGTAATCTCTACGCACAACATGGAGCTCAAACTCACGACCCCAAGATCAAGAATCTCTTGCCCTACTGACCGAGCCAGCCAGGAGCCAAGAATAAGCAAATTCTTAGAAACAGGAGAATAGAGGTTACCAAGGGCTGGCGCTGGAGGGCGGAGAGGAGGAAGTTATTGTTTAAAGGGTACAGAGTTTCAGTTTGAGAAGATGAGAAGGTTCTGGACATGCATCGTGGTGGTGATAGTTGCACAACGTTGAGAATGTACTTAATGCCACTACATTACACACTTCATATGGTTTAATGTCTATGTATATTTTGCCACAATTAAAAAAAAACTTGTACCAGAACATATAAACCTCTCAATCTCAAAAAAAAAAAAAAATCAAATGCTATGAAAAAAATCACACAAGAGGAAAGAAACAGTCGAGCAAGCAACTAATAAATGAAAACGTGCAATTAGGTTCAACAATGAAGTGGCACTTAATAGCTGTTAGCAAAATGATAAACCAGTATTTATACAGTTTCAGTAAAAAAATAAACCTCATATACCACCTAATGGAAATTTTATACTACTTTGGAACGTATCATTGCTTCAATCCCTTCAGAAGGCTGGTAAAATACATTTGCTCTCATTTTTAAAAATTCATATCCTTTGACTCAAGAACTTTATGCAAGAAGAAACAAAGCTGTGTGCAAAGACATTTGCATTAAGATTTTGTTTTATAATAAGGAAACACATAAGAATTGAAGAATGGTTAAAAGAATTCTGATATACTAACTGCGAAACAGTATGAGGTCACTAAAAAAAGCAAACAAGACAACAGATACACAGAAGCGTGTATAAAAAAACAATGGGATTAAAAAAAAAGCCTCATATCCATGCTACATAACTATAATTGTATGAAATTATTCATAAAGGCAAAAGTTAACTTTGAGAGTCTCAGGCACTCTACATGTTTTATGTAATTTATTCCTTATAACAACTTTATGAGATATATACTCTTGTCCTCATTTTATTAATGAGAAAACTTAAGACCCAGAGAGTCACTGGGCCTTATACACATACTGTACATGGAGGCGGGGGGGGGGGGGTGCTCCAGAATCTGACCCGCGACCAGTATGACTGCGGACTTTATGTGCATGGAAATCACATTTAAGAGAGGAGCAAGAGATGTTATTTTCTTGGATAAAGTTTTCAATAAAAAGTTAGGAAGTAAATCACGGCACACAGGTCTCAATGAAGTGCTATACTGTTCGTCTACTTCTCGACTGCACCACTTCTAAAACTTAGTAATGTTACATTTATACAGACAGGCTGCCATTCACTTTCATTTTATAAAAATGGATACTTTATAGTTGTGACAACATGAAAAAACCACCTGGAACTCAGCTCTGTCTTTGCCCTAAATGTCTTTTTCATGCCTAACTGCAGAGCATAGCCAAAAAGCCTTGCTAAATAAATCTTGTATGTCTGTGGAAATATTTCCTGGAGGCACGGCTACTACCACCATTTTGGAACTGGTCCTCACAGTTCTAAGAGCAGCGTGTTGAAAGATGAAGATGTCCTCATTCACATCCTCAAACTCCCTTCTTGTCTCGCACTGCCAAAGAGTAGGGTTTCTGTCTGCTCCCCAAAAGAAAGGTAAGATCTTTCTGTACCCCTTGGATAGACATTAAAAAGCCTACAAAGTCCAGGCTGGCTGGAGGCAAAGGTGAACCGTCATCATGGCAGAAAGCAGAGATGAGACGGAGGCCAAGGCCTCGGTATTTTAACAGGCAGAAATCCCTAAAATGCAACAACTGTCCTTCATAGATGGGTTCTGGGAACAGTCTGGGCACTCAGATACACCACTATAAAACATTCCCAATGCACTTTGGGGTTAGAGACGTTTGGCTTTCTGAAGACATGGCTGGAACCTGCCTCGTCTGCTGAAACATAATGTTCTTGCAGATAAGGACAATACGCAAAGGTACCTAAAAATAAACGTAGGGGAAACACAAATCTGTTCCAGGACCCAATAAGAGTGACTCAAAGACCATCACCATATAAAGTCAATTTACCAATAGTTTTTATAAGAAAAGCAGAGATGGCTGAAGGAAACCAGTATGGAGTAACATAGGCCCCTAAAAAACAAAGCGGTTTGGTAGCCTGGCCACGGCCTCCTGGAAACAAATGGTTCCAAAAATCCAGTTCCCCTCCCCATTTGTAAATGCTGGCCCTCCTCTACAAGTGACTTATTTTTCTTTCCCCGCCTTTTTTTTTTTTTTAACGATTTTTATTTATTTATTTATTTGAGAGAGCGAGCGAGTGAGAGAGCATGAACGTGGAGAGGGAGAAGCAGACTTGGCTGCTGAGCAGGGAGCCTGACGCGGGGCTTGATCCCAGGCCTCTGGGATCATGACCTGGGCCAAAGGCAGACGCTTAACTGGCTGAGCCACCCAGGAGCCGCATGACTTATTTTTCGAAGAGAAGCGCGTTTACTGGTGCGCATGGAGCTGTATACGGTTTTGTATAGCGCGGTCCAGGGCCGCCACCTCGCCACCCCCTTCACCCAGACTGGAAGGCAGGGCCCCCATGGCCGCTACACCTGGATGGTGCAGCACGCGGATACGGTGGTTGGCACAGGGGCACCAGGCTCGCTGAGCTGGCAGGCACTTGTACTCCTCATCTCCAGCTCATCCTCGTCCTCAAGGCTCAGGGGGAGCTAGCTAACTCAATTCCTTCAGGCAGGTCCTACACTCCAGGGAGAATGTCCGCTCACCACCCACGCACGGAGCCCAGAAGGACGGGCCACTCCTCCCTGCAGTCCACGGTGGGTAATGGTATAACGAAGCACCAGGAGCTATCAGAGGGGCTCCGTGGCCCTCATCCGGTGCTGCCAGAGAGCTGAAAGCCACTAGAAAGCAACCCTAGTTGATCTCTCCGACTCAGTAGGTTCGGCTCACAAAGGGCAGCACCAAGCCTGGGAATGCTGTGTGCAGAAGATATGCTGCTCTGGATCTCCCCTCCTTGGCGTCACCCCTCGGCTATCACAAGCACCTACAAAACTCATTCCGTGCCACGTACGGATTCTCTGCCATCTACAGTTTACTGAAGTAAACATCCAAGTCCTTCCCCAACTGCTTCAAATTTAGACAAATTACCAAATGACTGGCAGTCACTAAAGATTTGACAGTCTTCAAGACACTGAGAAAAACTAATTTTTTTTTTTTTTTTTTGCTTTTTAATTCGACACTGCCCTGATGAGACAGAAGGAAAGCATGAGAAAAACTATTTGTTCTGAAATCAGTCCTTCCCTTCCCACTTAGAGAGAAGTAGAATCAAGGGCAGAAAAGTTCTCTGTGGATAAGGAAGGGCTACCTACCTATTCTCAAATGGGACAAATACTCTCACTGGAACAGCCATGGAATGTGCTCCCCCCACCTCCCCACCCCGCGTGACACTCTGGCTTTGCCCCTAGTCAGCATCCCAACCAGTCCAACAGCGCTGCCATCTTCTCAAACCCAGCTCTGAGCTACAATACTTAGTCTTCTTTCTACCTAGTCTGATCATTGCCTTAAATTAAGGAAATAAAAAATGTGTCATATATAAATAAGATATCCCCTCTGCCCCCAATACTGATAAGAAATGAATTTAAAAAATCAATACTTTTTATTTTTGTGCAAAGGAATATTTTAGAAGAGTGCAGGCATATGGAGAATAACCTCGGCTGAAGAGAATCTGCCAGAGACAAAAGAAGATGGGCCGGTGGAAAGGCTGATGGATTTTAGCACTGCGGTCTTCTCCTGCCCACCCGACATTCTGACACAGCAGGCAGAGTCCCAACTCCATGTGAGCACAGGTTAGAAGCCGCTGCTTTAGTCCAGGCTGCTATTTTGTGCTGTCACTCACCTGTGCCATTGGCCAAGCCATTGTGGGCTGGGTTCTTGACGGGCTGGCGGTGCCGGGTGCTGGTACCGGGGCTTTGCTCACCGGCTGCTGTGGTTGTTCTGGCCGAGCCACCTGAATGTCTGTGCGTCCTGGAAATTCAAAGTATAAAGCAGACAGATATAAGTCAGTGTGAAAAAGAAAGAAGTATGTCCCATCTAAGTCACCGTATTCCCTCTCTCGCTATTTATTGGAAATAAGACTTTTAATAGCCCCTGTAGTCTTTGACTCAACAGAAGCTGGCTCCAAACAGAGACTCAGGTAAGCTTCCTCCTTGGTAATAGCCCAGAAGGCAACTTTGGGTAAACTTTTCCACTTGAAGTAAACAAATCCAGAGTGAATTGCCCCCACATCTGAAAAAACTGGCAAAATATCCCATGACCATCACATTATTTTTATTGGGCTCAAATGTAATAAATAAACAAGAATCACTGGACAGGCTACAGATGACATAATTCTCCCATTAGGTAAAAAGAGCCCAAATCATATCCAAATCTATTTTCTCTATAGCTAGAAACATACTTCCCTTGGGAAAAGAAGTCAAGGGGCACTAGACAACTCCAGCCAATGCATATGTTGACATGTTTTATCTAGAAAAGATGACTCAATGGTCCATCCAAATCAATGAGGAACAAAGCATAAAGGGATCTACATCGCAGAAGATGGTGGGATCTAGGAGCAGAGAATCTATCTGACAACTTCAGAGAACACGAGACAATAGGCAGTATGTGTTCTCACAGTCCTGTTGTCGCCTGACTTTGTTCACTCAGTGAAAATGTCTAAGCCTCCCTGCCCTTCAGTCCAGCTGTTTTGTCAAAGGAGATTATTCTACTGCATAGTCATTGTTTATTAGTCTTCAAGTGAGAATATTTAAAAGTGAGAGTATTTAAACATCATCCAGTAAAGAAAAGACCACCCCTGACTAAGCAAAGAAACAGAGGTCCACATACCCATACCCTCCATAACGCATACCCCCATGGATAGAGGACGCATACCAGGTACATGGGGCAGTGAGAATACAATCAACAATAAAAGGAATAACAATAACTATAGCAGTATATAATATGCACTGAGTCAGAACATTATGTAACAGATATCCATGGTGCACTGTGCATTTTTTATTTTATCTCATCTAGCATGGTAACCCTAGAAGGAGTTTACTATTGTTATACCTATTTTACAGATAAGAAAGAAGACAGAGAAAGAAAGCAACGGAGCAAGACTCAAATCCAGGCAGTCTAAGATCAAGAGCTCATGTTCTTTGGTTGGAGACTGGGGGAAGGTAGCCTGGACTTGAGCTGAATCCCTCCCAGGCTATTCTTTCACTGGTCACTTGGCCAATGGTGAGATGAAGAGCTCAAATGGAAAGGTCCCCTGCTGGGCTGGAAGGCTCCATATCCACCAGAACACCTCTGCTGGTGAGACTCTCTCATCCAGAGTGTTGGGACAAGCCCGCAACACAACAAACCTGGAGGTTCCCAGGGGAATAAGAAGTGCCCCCACCAACAAGTACCTTCTCCAACACAAGAAATGGACTTTTTCCAACAAGATGGCCATAAGCCAAAATAGTTATAGTCATTATCTCTGACTGTTGTGAATATGAATTCCCTTAGCTTTTCCTTTTGTGCTTTTCTAGAGTTTTCTAGTTTTCTCCATTGAACTTGTATACTTTTGAGTAAGGAAAAAACACAATTTTTTAAGGAGGGAAAAAGTTTTTTCTTAGATCAAAACTGTAGGAAGGAAGGAAGGAAGGAACCTAACAAACCGTGGAGTTCTTCATACCTAAAGACTGCATGGCAGTTAAAAATGGATAGAGAGGGCACAACTGAGCTATGGAAATAAAGATTTAATTTGGACTCTCTTTTTCCATCTTATTTTTCCCTGAGCTAATTTCATAAATCGAAAGCTGTCAACCACACCTCAGTCAAAAAAAAAAAAAATATTTCAAAGTCCCCACTTCATGGGAAGAAATGTTAGTACTGAGCATTTTACCACAACTCCTCATCGAAAGCAGAATGAGTACAGATTAGCTCCAAAGGAAAAGACGGTCTTCCGCCACGGGTGAGTGAGTGAGTGAGTGAGTGAGTGAGTGAGTGTGTGTGTGTGTGTGTGTGTGTGTGTTGAGGGCAGAGAGCTTGACAGAGATAAAATTGGTTAATAAAAGGTTTATTTCAGCCCAGAACACCCTTAAAAGGACAAATAAGCCTCTCAGATCTGGTACTCAGAGCCCACAGCAGAGGGCTGTATCACTCAAGAAGCAGCAGGCTGTGTGAGCAGCACAGGAAAGGCGACATCAGTCCTGTCACACGCACAGGCCCCGACGAGCCCGTGATCACTCCCAGTCCAGGGCTCCCTGTCCCTCTGCAGAGCAGCTGGGCATGACAACAGGGTGGGCCCCATTAACTCTCCTGGCTCCTCCCTCCCTTCCCCGAAAGGGCATGTGGTCAGAGTTGAGAGAGAATACTCTCAGAAATGTTTAACCACTAATGATAGCAGCTTGCCCTGAATGATGGGCTGCAGCAGGGCTGGGATTAGCCTGTAACCAGGGGCAGCCGGGACCACTTGGCATGAATTGCTGCCTCCCTGGCCACAGCCCACACTGCCACCTCCGCCCTCCCCCAACACACACACACACACAACCCCCATTCCCCAGATTCTTCCCTTGACCTCAATCTGGAGTTTCCCCCTTTTTTCACCTTGAATTACCTTTAACATACGACTCTCAGAAAGAAGAAAGGCCTCAACAGTTGAGGAAAATCTTCTCTTCAGCAGTTTCCTCTCTTGGAGGACTCACTCAGCCCTTACAAAATGGGATTGTGTCGTGATTAAAAGCTGGCCCAAATGCTGAAACCACACACCATAAGCCAAAATAGTATCAGGACAAAAGCGAGACGATGGGGTGGAGATGAGCTGGGCTCCACCACAGGCAGCCTGGCTTCAGCTCTGCCAGTGACTTCAACTTTGGCCTGATCTTGTCACCATTTTGAGGGTGGAGATGGCAGCAGGGGTGGGAGGGTGAGTGGGTTATGCAGCCCTGAGACAGTCAGAAGAAGATGGAACAGCAAAACTCCACAACTGGTTTCAAGTTATCTAGTTACCGAGATTCAGCTCTCTTTACAGCGTGCCCTTCTCAGAATGCTGGCATGTCCTTACCTAAGTTCCTCTCTCAGAACCTGAGGCCTCCCTAAGAAATCCAGTCAAGGCCAGGGCCCTGGAATTCTCTCTCCACACTCCCAGAAGCAGATCTGCTGCACTTGAAGTCCCCCAGATGGGGCTCTGGGCTGTCCCTTGGCATTCAAGCTCTGCCATTCACAGAGTTGGCCTCAGTCCTCAGCTGTACCCTGAGAGCCACAGGCTTGGTTGCTTTGAGACATCTTGCATCACCCTTCATGAAGGCCACTGAATAGCATTTGATTATCTTCTGAGCACTAAGCCCTGTTCTAACAACAAAACAGAAAGGGTCCTGGCGCTCCAGGTTGGTGAACACATGGAGATGTGGGTAGAGTGGCGTGCCTGCAGAGGGCATGGAAGCTCCCCACCTTTTCCCCATACCTCACCCTATGTATCTCTCTTCCATCTGGCTGTTGATTCATATCCTTTAGTAAACTGGTAAACATTTAAAAACAAAAACAGAAAGAGTCCCTGATCTCTTTCAAAAAGTTTACATCTTAGTGGAAATGCGGTGATTTGTAATTTTGCATCACCCTCTACAGTGCTGACATGTGAGAGCCACTGGGCCAGTGAGTGAGACTGGCTGACACCTTGGCACTGTCATTCCAGTGCAACTTTGATGACCATCGTCACATACGCAATAATTTATGTGGAGTAGTTACACAAAACTTTGTTTCTTTGGTTTAAAAAGAGGCCAGCCCTAGCACTGGTAACATAAGTGAAAACAAGATGAAAAGCAAAGGCTCACAAGCCAGAACACAAAATTTTTTGTCAAATTAAAAGTGAAATTCAAAATTTGGTGATGGTTCAGAATTTGAGATTAATAAGTCTATCATATCCTTCATGTGGAAATTGATTTTTAAAAGTAGTAGGTAGTTTCATCAAAATTCAAAATTCCTGCTCTTCCAAAGATACTGTCAAGAAAACAAAAAGACAATCCAGGGACTGGGAAAAAAATATTTGCAAAATACGTATCTGATGAAGGACTTAGATCCAGAATATATAAAGAACTCTCAAAACTCAGTAACAACAAACCAATATAAAAAATAATCAAAGGATTTTAACAAACATTTCACCAGAGACAATCCAGAAATGGCAAATAAGCACAGGAAAGGTGTTCAACATCATTAGTCATTAGGGAAATACGAATTAAGATCACAATGAGATACCATCACATGCCTAGTAGAATAGACAAAGTAAAAACAGACAAACAAAAGAACGGACAGTAGCAAGTGCTGAGGAAGATGGACACAAAGCAACTGAAAGTCTCAAACACTGCTGGAGGGAATGGGATGTGGTACAGCCACTTTAGAAAACAGTATGGAGGGGAAAAAAAAAAAAAAGAAAGGGTTTGGCAGTTTTTCGTAAAGTTAAATATGCACTTAGCATACAAACCAGCAATCCTACTCCTAGGTATTTACCCAAAAGAAAGGAAAACGTAAGTTTCCATAACCTGTAGGCAAATGTTTATAGTGACTTTATTCATAATTTCCAAAACTGTAAACAACCCAAAGTCCTTCAACTGGTGAATGAACGGACAAACTGTGGTACATCCATACAAGGGACTTGTATTCAGCAAATAAAAGCAAAGAAATTACTAATACATGAAACAACACAGATTCATCTCAAATGCCCTATGCTAACCAGAAGACAGACTCAAAAGGCTACAGTGTTTCATTCCATTTTTATAACATTTAGGAGGAAGCAAGGCAAACTGTATGGAAAGAAAACAGATTGGTGTTTGCCAGGGGCTGGAAGTAGAAGGAGAGGATGACTACAAAGAGGCACAAGGGAACTTTTCAGGAAGATAAAACTATGTATATCTTGGAAACGGTAGTGGTTACGAGACTGTATGCTTTTGTCAAAACCCACAGAACTGTACATGGAAAAGGGTGAATTTTCCTCTATATAAATTATACCTCAGTAAACCTAACAATAATTTCTAAAAATCAATTTGTGTATTTCAGCCACTGCAAAAAAAGTTCATCACATGAGAAAAAATAAAAGTGAGCAAAAGTTTTAAAAGACAGGTAACTTGAGAAACAAACTGAGGGTTCTAGAGGGGAGTGGGTGGGGGGATGGGTTAGCCTAGTGATAGGTTAAAGAGGGCATGTACTGAATGGAGCACTGGGTGTTATATGCAAACAATGAATCATGGAACACTACATCAAAAACAAATGATGTAATGTATGGTGATTAACATAACATAATAAAAAAAAACCTACAATAAAAAAATAAAAGACAGGTAACTTACTGTGTGAGGATATGCTCAAAAAAACACACAGAAAACAAGAATCTTGATAAGAATGTACTTTAGGCGATATTCAAGACTCTCCAAACACTCTGTATTAATAAACATGAGGATTCTTCAAAGCCCAGGAACACATTTCTCCCAAATGCTGAGAATTCCTGGTTGACTGGATACTGGGTGCCAAGCACAATTTTCTACCTTGGTAAAAGAGGCCTGCGATACAAAGGGGAGGTTCTCTGACCTCAGATCCAGGCCCATTAGTATTTGAGCTCAGCACATGAGAAGTTTCAGGGTAGAACAACTAACAGTGAGTTTTCCTCCATTTACAAAAACAAATCAATAACGACGCAGAAGGTAAAATCACCCAATAAACTTCAAACTCTTCTCACACTCTAATCCAGGGAATTGATATTTGCCTGAATGACTGGACCTAAGAGGGTGGCTGTCCAGTCCCTCCTCCAAGGCCTCTTAACTGGGCATTGTCTTTTAATAGCAGCATGGAAACAAACTGAGTGAGGCTGGGCCGGTTTCCAGTAAGACAGAACCAGCAAAAAAAAAAAAAAAAAAAAAAAAAAGGCACTTAAAATAGAAGCACTAAAAAAAAAAAAAGAAAACGGGAATTGGTGATGGGAAAAGAAATGGTTTCCACCATTCAGAGACGCATCAATAAGCAAACCTGCTCCCACCTACACCCTGTTCAATCCTTCCTCCCCATTCAAATGTGGATTCAGGGGAAATAAAAAATAATAATTAATAAATAAATAAATAAAGGGATAAAAAGGAGAGGTGAAAGGGAAAGGCACAATTAAGAGTTAAAATGAGACCATTCTAGTCATTCCAAGGGTAATTTACAGCTCCATTCCACACCCTACCTCTAGGCTGCCAGCCTCAGAAATGACAGGAAAGGTAAAAATAAAACTGCTGCCAAGTCCATTCTATGTTTCAGAAAGACAAATGATGTACTTTTTTTTTTTTTTAGATTTTATTTATTTATTTGACAGAGAGAGAGACACAGCGAGAGAGGGAACACAAGCAAGGGGAATGGGAGAGAAGCAGGCTTCCCGCTGAGCGGGGAGCCCGGTGTGGGACTCGATCCCAGGACCCTGGGATCATGACCCGAGCCGAAGGCAGATGCCTAACGACTGAGCCACCCAGGCGCCTGACAAATGATTTACTTTTGCACAACCTTGAGTACAGAGCAATCCTCTCAACAGTGGCAGCTTTGGAAGACTAAAAGATTCAACTTACAAGAGAACATACAATACATTTTGATGCATCTAACTTAATTCCATGTTGTAGGTCGAGAGTAATAGAAAAGAATACTCAAACACCCTCCCCAACTTGAAAGGGAGCTGAAGTTCCGGGGAAGTATTCACTCCTCATTCCACCCAGCTCGGTGCAGCAGTCAATGACTGACATGTTCCTTGGCCTGAGATGCTACAAGGGCATAGGATGCTCACGTGGAGAGCATTGGGGGCCACCAGCCTCCACTGACACGCAGGAGGAACCTGCACGGGTGGACCCTGAAAGGGATGCGGAGCCCCACCTTGTACGGGTAAGCCAGAAGGGCGTCTCCACCTTCCTCCTACTGAAATCATCTCTTGTTTGAGCGTCCCTTGTGCTACAGCCTCAGACCAGAAAGGACTACATGGGGTCCTGAGGTACTGGGGTCAACAGTTCATTCAGCTGTCATTTCTAAGTGTTCTGACCCAGCAAATCACAAAGGCAGAAATCCAGCAGGAGTGAAGGAAGCTCCAAAAAGAGTATGTTCCTTGGACAATCCTCAGAACATCCCTCTAAACTGTTCCTGAGGATAATTCAGAGCCTTTGAGGATCTACTCACCTGGGAGACTCTTCTCTGGACGCCCAATCCAAATCTTGGTCTGAATGTCCCTCATCTCCCAGGCTAGAGTAAATTCCCTTACATTCTCTCACAAAGCATTCTAATTTTCCCTTTATGGCACTTCTATTTGTAATTATGTATTTGTGTGTTTATTTGTTCAATATGTATTTCCAATAAGGTCCGTGAGGGCGGGCACCATGTCTCTTCTGTGTACCTTTGCATAAACCAGCACCCAGCATGTGCCTGGCCCCACAAGAAGGAATGTAAAAATATTTGCTGAATGAATAAAAGAAGCAGGCTGTCAAGTTCAAAAGCACTCTTGGGCCTGTAATCTCTAGTACTGCCCATGTTCTTTGCAGTCCAGTCACTCATCACCTCCTCATCTCCCGCCATCCCTTTAGAGAATGGAATCCATGCCAGGAGATGGAATCCGGAGTCTAGGAGGTGACTGAGAAGTACCAGAGCTACTGCCTTCCAGAAAGACCACCTCTAAGCATCATGTAAAAACATTCTCTAATATTGGGGTCTAGAAATAAAAATCATTTCACTAGACTCATTTCATGGCCACACGTAGATACTAAAATTGTGAGACAATCTCCAAATCCAACAAGTTCTATTTGGCATGGGTTTTAATTTGTTCTAGCTGTAATTTTCAAGCACTCTAACAGGTAAAGTGTAGGCAAGTGACTAAACATGAGAATTTAGAGAGACACCTTCTGTGGTGGGCAGAATTTCTAAAATGAAAACAAAATTTTTTTTTCAGTGCTTCTATTTTAAGTGCCTCCGAAAGATACCCCACCCTAATGCCTAAAACCAGTGAAATGTGACAAAATATCACACCCCTGATTATGTTATGTGGCATCAGTGAACTTAGGACAGGGCGCTCAAACAAGCAGGCCTGATCTGATTATATAACATAAAAACAGTATGCTTTCTCTAGCAGGTGTCAGAAGTGGAAAGCAAAAAAGAAAATCAGAGTGATTCAAAGCTCAAGGGAGTGGGGGGCACCTATATGAGAAGGAAGGGGGCACCAGACCTGAGAGAGGCCCCAGTTAACAGCCAGTAAGGAAACAAGGACCTCAGTCCTACACCCGCAAGCAACTGAAGTCTACCAACCACCGGAATGAGCTTTGAAGCAAAGTCTTCCTTAGACTTTCCAGATTAGAATGCAGCCTGGCGAACACCTTCATTTTGGTCTTGTGGGACCCTGAGTAGACAAGCCAGCCAGCCACACTGTGCCACTACAGAATTGTGAGCTAAAAAATGTTATCGTTTTAAGCCCTAAGTTTGTGGTGATTGATTACAAAGCAATAGAAAACTGATAAAAACCTCTCAATACAAATAAATGTCAATTTCCACAGAAGACAATACTGACTTCCAAACATGTGGCTAGGTACTAGCCTTGGCCCAAATTCTTACTGATCACCCTATTTCACTCTGATTTCAGAAGGCCTTATGCGGGTGTGGTATGTCTCTATGCAATCAGGGCTCATCTCAGGGCGAGAGCATTTCTGTGATGCGATGTCCTTTATGAGACACACTTCTAAGATTCAACAATCACTTGGGAATTTCAACTATATAGAAGTGAGGTATTACTGTTCTTAATGGGTAAGTAACATCTCTTCTGGTAGAGTTCAGCTATAGGGACTTTACACATTCTTTTTCCAAAAAAGACATATTTATGTGTCAACTTGTGTCTGATTCCAATGTCAACCTTAAAAGTTACAAGGATTTGAAAAGAATAGTCCACGCAAAGGGTTCTATATAGAAATACAAGTCATGAAGAAAAAAGAGATGAAACAGGAGAGACTGAGCAGGCAGTGGGAACCCACCACGCTCTTGGCGGTTAGGCTAAGCCTTGGAAAGCACAAGGCAGTCCTGATAAAAAGTCTCCCCTACACCCTGGGCCCCTGAAATCATCACTTCTCAGGAGAAGTGGTGCCAAGGAATGTAAACTAGTAGCAAGACCCACCCCAAAGTTTTGGCAAATAAGGGAAAGAACATAAGACTCTTTCAACTCAACAAATATTTATTGAGCTGCTGCTACGTGCAGCAAGGCACTATTCTAGGCTCTGCTAAGGACAGAAAGATGAATAATGCACAGATGCCTTTAACATGGTATTTGGCTGAGAGTTTGGCGCCGCTCCCCCTGCACCTTCTCCCCCTCCAAAAAGTAGATGGAAGAAGTTGTTACTCCTTGGTAGTCTGCAGTTCATTCTTTTCTAAGCCGAAAGCAAAACTGAATGATGTGATTTAAAATAAATCTTTCTTAAACCTTTTTTAAAGGTAAAATTAAAAAAAGAAAAAAAGAAAACAACAACAACAAACAAACAAACAAACAAACCTGGTCTTACTCTCTCCTTCTCCTTCGCAAAATAACAATTATTTGCACTACATCCTACCCTGGGTTTTCACTAACCTCATTTTAAAAAAATTTTTGTCATTTTGTCGTTAAAACATTGTACTTTCAAAGGCTATTTGTCTATACAAAGTAGACCCAACACATTAGGTGTGCTAAAAAGTAAAGCCAAACAAAATCTTCAGACAGGGAGAAGTGAATAAGTTCCCATTCTTTTCACACCACTGGATGCAGAATTTCACACTCCATTATCAAATAATCAGCGAGCCAAAGATGACTTCAACTCATCAAGACCAAGAAAAAGCATAGCAAACACAGGCTTAAAGTGCAAAGTCAGCCTAGAGATAGGAAACAAAGAAGGCAGGACAGACAGAAACCGAAAAGGCAAGAGGATGATGAAAACAACTCCAAGGATATCAAGACTCAAAGAAACATAAATGGCCTGTGGCAGTTTCAAGATAGACGCTATCATACTGGTACTTTAAATATTCAGTTCAATGGTATTGCAAGCAATGCTACCTAAAATACAAACAGCAAAAAGATTGAAACTAAATGGGTGGGGGGAAAATATGCCAAGCAAATACAAAACAAAAGGAAGCTGAGACAGCTATGGTAATGTTAAACCAAATAGATTTTTTAAAAATAATTTTTACAAATCAGGTGTAATTTAGAGTTAAATTCACCCTTTTTAAGGGTACAGTCTAATGAGTTGTAACAAATGTGCACAATCGTGTTACCACCACCACAATCAAGACACAGAGCATTTCTATCACCCTCAAACATTTCTGGTGCCCTTTTACAGTTAATCCCACCACCCACCCCCGTCAATTCCTAGAAACTGCTGATTGGATTTCTATCCCTATAATTTTGCCTTTTCCAGAATGCTATATAAATGGATTCATACACAATGTAGCCTTTTGTACAAGTCTAGCTTCCTGCATTTAGCATAATGCTTTTGAGTATCATCTATGTTGTTGTAGGTTGTTCTTTTTCATCATTCAGACCAAATAAATTTTCAGAGAAAAAGCACTAAAAAAAAAAGAGAATAGTGAGATAAAGATAAAAAGTTTAATTCGCACATAAGTCATATTTCAAATTTATAGCGTGGACCCAATAAAATAATCTTGAAACGCATAAAGCAGAAGTTCACAGACACGATCTGGCCCCACCAATTGCCGCCCTCATCTCCTATTTTCCCACCACTCCCTCCACACCAACCAGACTGGCCTCCCTTCCCTTCCTCCAACTCCAAAGGCCTTGGCAGAAGCCATTCCTCTGCCCAAATATGTTCTTCCCAGATATCCTCACGGACAGCCCTCATCTTCAAATCTTTGCTGAAAGGTCATCTTCTTAACAATGCCTCTTTTGACTGCCTATTTATTTCTGCATCTTAATGTTAGATAATATAGTCATATGTATGTATGTATTTATATATATGCATACATGTATGTATGTATTTTTATATATGCATACATATATGTATGTGTTTATATATACGCATACATATATGTATGTATGCATATATATATTTGCATGGGTCAGATTTATTTTTTAAATAATAAAGATCAATAACACCAGAAAAAAGAGGAACACTGGGATTCTGCAAGGCAAAGGATGTACGTTTCCAGAAAGAACTAGTCCACAAGGTTAAACTTGCACATAGGTCAGGTGGGCCTTTGTGGCTATAATTTTGGCAGGATGATAGAACCGGATGCCAAAATGAAATGAACTAATACATGAAAGGAAATAAGAAAGGGAGACCCAAAGAATACTGGAGCCAATATCCTCACTATATTTTTAGTAAGTTAAAGGTACATATTAACCTCAGAACACTGCGACACATGCAGCATCACGCTATATAAATTCTGTATTTCAGTTCTGTAACTTTTCATCTAAATGCAAAACTTAAATATAGAATTGTTTCAGTGTTTGAAAGGAGTCTTTCTATCAAGGCTACTGAGGATGCCATTGTAAAGACAGTCACTAAACTAAACCCCAAATCTCCACTGCCACAGACCTTGGTGCTCTCAAAAGGAGTCATCCAGCGCCAACAGAATCCCAAAGGAAAAGTCTAACCTCATCACGCCACACTACGCCACAAACTGGCTTCAGCAACCTCCTTCCCCACCATCCCCATCTGTCTGAAGCATCTGCCATCAGTTCTGTTCCGCTCTTTAATCACCACAGACCCAAGCTGCCTAAGCAACGATGACTAAAAAGTCATTTCTCCAAGACCCATACTCTTTTTATTTGCTTCTCTGTAAATCCTTTCCCTTTCAACCACAATTTTCTAGAACTGAGAAATCCCAGAATCCAGATACAGACCTAATTAAAGTAGAAATATCACTGCTGTGCCCTCATTGTGCTGACCCTTATAATGGCCCCATTGTTCAATGTCAGAAAAACATTTTGTTTGGCTCTGTGTAAGTCTTAAAGTTTGGTTTTCACTCCTCCCCCTGTGGATACACTTTCAGAGTGTGACTGCCCCAGGGCCACAAGGGTCACTAACACCAATCCCAACCATTATGGGGGATGCCATTTTAAAGAGACAGCTTCATAAGCTCCTCCCCTCCTGCATTTCTTTTTTCCATGAATAACATCACAAAGCGCTGAGTCCTCTCTATTCCTGCTCATCCTTTACTCTGTCTCATTAGTCAGTCACCCAATCCTGCTCAATGATTACACCTCCTAGGTATTTCTAGGTATTTCTCTTGACTTCTCTCCATTCTGCCACTGCCCAAGGCCAGTCATCAACTCCTATCTCACCAGTTCCTACAATGGTCCTCCTCTTAGTCCCTGGTTCTAATCTCAACCTCCACTGTGGCGGACATTCCCACCCTCTTCTATTCCACATGTCTCCCCCATTCTGTCCACTCGCTCAGGGGATGGAAGATTCTCAGATTCCCTTGCAGCTAAATTCTGGAAGTGATGCAGATTATACCAAGGGAAAGCTCTTGCAGGAGATTTGGAAAGCAGAAAGAAAGCAGAGACCATTCCTCTCGAGGCGCTGATGAGTGGAGGGGCTCTGGCAGACTCCATTCTTCACTGCGTGGACACCAGCCTCACATGGAAGGCAGCCGGAAGAGCAAGTGCAGTTTCCTGACATCTGGATCGCAGATGCAAGGCTATGACCTTGAAACTAAGGATGGGGAAGGTCACACTTCTGTTCCTCCAGCCCATACAAAGACTTCTGTAAACACCTAATTCCCCATATTAAATCCTTTCTGCTCAAAATACCTAGAGTGGTTTCTGCTTCCTGCAATGAACCCTAACTGATACAGCTTCAAATTTATCCATTCGATACATTCCTGGATAATTTATCACAAAAATAGCACATCATGTCCTTGCTCAAAATTCAGTGGTTCCCTAGCTCCAAAGAATAAAATCTAAAGTCCTCAGTAAAGCATAAAGGCCCATTATGAACTGGTCTTGCCTTCTTACCATCTCCTATAGCAGGGATCAGCAAACTCTATAAAGGCCAAAGAGCAAATATTTTAGGCTTTGCAGACCATCTGATCTCCATCACAACTACTTAACTCTGCCATTGCAGCATAAAAGAGGCCACAGACAATATGTAAATGAATGAGCATAGCTGTATTCAAATAAAATATTATTTACAAAAACAGGTGGTCAAGAGAATTAAGACAAGCCACAGACTAAGAGAAAATATTTGCAGAAGACATATCTGATGAAGGATTGTTACCCAAACATACGAAGAACTCTTACAACTCAACATCAGAAAAGAAACCACCCAAGTAAAAAATAGGCCAAAGACCTGAACAGACACCTCACCAAAGGAGATACACAGGTGACAAATAAACCTATGAAAAGATGCTCCACAAAAGAGGAAGCCTCTTGCACTGTTGGTGGGAATGCAAACTGGTGCAGCCACTCTGGAAAATAGTATGGAGGTTCCTCAAAAAGTTAAAAATAGAACTACCTTATGACCCAGCAATTACACTACTAGGTATTTACCCAAAGGATACAAAAATACAGATTTGAAGGGACACATGCACCCCAATGTTCCCAATATTTATAGCAGCATTCTCAACAATAGCCAAACTATAGAAAGAGCCCAAATGTCCACTGACTGATTAATAAATACAGAAGATGGGTGTGTGTATGTGTGTATAAAAAATGGAGTATCGGCCATCAAAAAAGAATGAAATCTTGCCATTTGCAATGACGTGGATGGAGCTAGAGTGTATTATGCTAAGTGAAATAAGTCAAAGACAAATACCGTATGATTTGACTCATATGTGGAATTTAAGAAATAAAACAGATGAACACAGTGGAAGGGGAAAAAAAGAGAGAGAGGGAAGCAAACCATAATGATAGAGAACAAACTGAGGGCTGATGGAAGGAGATGGTCGGGGCGGGTGGGGGATAGGTTAAATGGGTGACAGGTATTAAGGAGGGCATTTATTGTGATCAGCTCTGGGTGTTGTTTGTAAGTGATGAATCACTAAATTCTGTACCTGAAACCAATTTTACCATATATGTTAACTAACTAGAATTTAAATAAAAACTTGAAAAGAAAAAAAAAAGATGCTGCACATCGTATGTCATCAGGAAAATGTAAATTAAAACAGCAATGAGATACTACTACAAAGCTTTAAGAATGGCAAAAATCTAGAACACTGATAACACCAAATGCTGATGTGGATACGGATCAACAGGAACTCTCATTCTTTGCTGGTGGGAATGCAAAATGGTGCAGCCACTTTGGAAGACAGCCTGGCAGTTTCTTACAAAACAAAACATACTCTTACCATATGCTCCAGCAATCACTCTCCTTGGTATTTACCTGAAGGAGTTGAAAACATGTCCGCAAAAAAAACCTGCACAGGGATGTTTACAGCAGCTTTATTTATGGTTGTCAAAACCTGGAAGGAATCAAGCCTGTGCTTCAGTAGGTGAATGGATGAATAAACTGTGGTACATCCAATGGAATTATTATTTAGCGCTAAAAAGAAATGAGCTCTCAAGCCATAAAGAGACATGAAGGAAGCCTAAATGTGTATTACTAAGTAAATGAAGCCAATCTGAGCTACGAACTTTGGTTTCAATTATATGACATTGTAGAAAAGGCAGTTTTTTGGAGACTATAAAAGAATCAGTGGTTGCAGGAGTTAAGGGGGAGAGAAAGATGAATGGGTAGGGCACAGAGGATTTTTAGGGCGGTGAAATTAATCTATATATAATCTAATAATAATCTAATCTATATTAATCTTATCCACCACTATAATGGTGGATAAGCATCATTATAAACTTGTCAAAACCCACAGAACATACAACACTGAGAGTGAACTGTAATGCAAACTACGGACTTCGGGGGACAATGGTGTATCAGTTGTTTAACAAATGTGCTATGCTAGCGCGTGATGTTGATAGCAGGGGAGACTGTGTATACGTGGGGGCAGGTTTGTGGGAAATCTCTGTACCTTCTGCTCAATTTTGCAGGGAACCTAACCCTGCTCTTTAAAAAAAAAAAACCCAAAACCAAAATAAACAAACAGGTGGCATCCTGGAGCTGGCCTGTGAACCACAGTTTGCCATAGCCATCACCCAAATATCTTTCATAGGGACATTAGCAAGTGACTAGTATTTCCTCAAATATGCTAGGTTCTCTTTATTCTGCCTTGCCTTTGCCCATGCTGTACCCTCTTCCTGGAGTGACTTCCCTTACCCTGATGCCACTGGTCTGCAAACTCCTTTCAAAGTCCAGCTCAAACGTGGGAGGTCTTCCCCAAACCCCCCAGGTGGATTCAGGAACACTTCCCACTACCTTCCTCTTGCATGTGAACTCACCACCGCTACACGGTCCATCGCGCTACACTGTCACTGTTGTATCGGTCTCCTACTAGATGCCACAGTCCTTGACGATGGGGACCATGGCTTTCCATCTTTTTGTCACCATGACCTACCTCAGAGCCTGGCATTCTTGTCTGTGGAATGAATATTGCCTTCAATTGCAGACACCTGCCTTACCTTCTCCTAGTTCCTGAAAACTTCCCAACCAGCTTTCTGGCATATACCACACCTCTCTAGGCTCACAGACAAGAAATGCCCAATAAATACCTACAAAATACACAGAGCTGAAGAGATAAGTGTATAATAATGTACAGTGCAGGATTTAATTAGTGCAAAATTAATAAATTAATTATAAATGAATGTGTAATTAATCTCCATGATTACTTTTCGATGCCTTGCTCTGACAACACAGTGAGGCTCCTGTCCACGGTCTCAATCCTCCCCCAAATAAACCAACTACTCAGGAAAGAGTCCATTGCAAGAAGGGACTGAGTCTTAGTTATTCCTAAAGGAATAAATGAATTACACTTCTTTCTCTTCTTCCTCCGTTCTCTTCCTCAGCAATCCTGAGGCTCTGCCCAGATTTGAAGGAGAAGCTGTTGGGTGGGAGGCTTGAATGAAAACCGTAAAGGTGTTCAATTGCGTTTCACGCTGACAGGGTGACATCTCTAAATAACTACAGTTTCCAATCAAGTAGCCTTTAGTCATCTCAACTGCAGGAGAGGCCAACAATGACTGAGAAAATGGCCCAGTGCCCAAAGGCTCAACTCCCGTCCTGTCCGCCCCTGTCCCCATTAGCTTTGCTTCCCAAACCCCTTGGCCCTCCCAGGACTCCCAGCAGTGTTCCCAGCAGACTCACGCCCCGTGGAGTTTATTTTTCTTTCCTTTCTGGGCTAGGCTGTCTGCAGACACAGCTGATGAGCTATTTAGAGCTCACCAGAGACCTTGGGGCTTTGTAAGTCCCCCAGACTTTACTCTTTTAAATCTTCAGAGGTCATTAATGCCAAGGCAAGAGAGTCAATAAATTTCATATGCTTTTATCAAAGCAGGACAAAAAGGAAAGAAGAAAGGAGGGTGGATGAAAACTCTATCATAAGAGGTTTTGAAACTTTTACATGTAAAGGAATCACAGGGGAGAGGCGCCTGGGTGGCTCAGTCGTTAAGCGTCTGCCTTCGGCTCAGGTCATGGTCCCAGGGTCCTGGGATCGAGCCCCGCATCGGGCTCCCTGCTCAGCGGGAAGCCTGCTTCTCCCTGTCCCACTCCCCCTGCTTGTGTTCCCTCTCTCGCTGTGTCTCTGTCAAATAAATAAATAAAAATATTAAAAAAAAAAAACACAGAATCACAGGGGAGCGTGTTAAAACACGGGGTCTGCCCGACACTGGCCAGTACTCTCAGCTGACGATGGACGTGGGCAAATTCCAGGCCTCCATCCCCTCACACCAAACACAAAGAGGCACATACATCCCCGCACGTTCACATCTACACCTTCCACAAAACAAACACATACACACACAACAAAGGAAAATTAATTGCTTAAGCTCCTTACAGTTTCTTCAACAGGACCACTTTCAGTCTTCAGGCCCATTAATGAAAAAATTCAATGCCTTCTTCCCTTTTTGTTTCCCCAGTTCCCTATAGAACTGTGGAAAATCTACGGGGATTCTCGACTGAGGAGCTAGTTGGTCAAGTCAGAAGGCATCTCAGGCTGTGCTTGGAGGAGCAGCATGGCTCGCAGACAGCCCTGAGGGTTTCAGCTGTGAGCTGGTTTCCCCTTCTCACCCCGATTTCACAGAACGGCTGGGAGGGGGAAAAAAAAAACTCACAGGTGTCGGGGCATCGGTGAAGTACGGAGGGACTCAGACACCCTGACTTCCTACTCTCCAGGCTCGAATTTCACACCCATTTCTAACCGAACAGTACCTCTGAAGACCGCTAGCAGTACCCGCGCGGATCCCCTCTGCCGGGTCCTTTCCCTCCACGGACGCCCCACTGGGGGTTTCTCTCATTCACCGCTCACTCCCTCCACTAGTCAGTTCCTGAGATACTGTACTGAACCCTCGCACAAGGGACAACGGTCTCTCTGCAAACTCCCACTCCACTCTCTCCTCGGTCCTTCCCTCTGCACCCACAGATCTCTTCTCTCTCTGAACTGCCCGGAACGCTCATAGTTTTATTTGCCTCTTTCTTTTTTTTTTTTTTTAAGATTTTATTTATTTGACACAGAGAGAGCGACAGCAAGAGAGGGAACACGAGCAGGGGGAGTGGGAGAGGGAGAAGCAGGCTTCCCGCGTAACAGGGAGCCCGATGCGGGGCTCAATCCCAGGACCCTGGGATCATGACCTGAGCCGAAGGCAGACGCTTAATGACTGGGCCACCCAGGCGCCCCTATTCGCCTGTTTCATACAGATCTCACGTATCATGAAGGCTGTGAACTGGCTGTGGAAAGGGGAGGCCATGCTCCCCGCAAGCCGTGTGCAGTGTGCACACGGGACCAGGCACATATCAGATCTGCAAAACCCGAACTGACTGAGGCACCGTTCCCCAAGCCAGCCTTCAGTCCAGCCACATAAACTAAACACTGGGGGGTTATTAAAGGGTGTGGTAGGTACTCCCTGTGCCAATGAGCAAGCACTCTCCCGGGGGCTCCGCGACACACCAGGCACTCCCCACCACTGCGCTGGAAGAAGGAACACTGGCTGAGGACGCCGGGCAGGATGACACGCTGACAGAATCCAGGGGGGCCCACGTAATCGCGCCCACTCCAGTCAAATGCCAAACAGGGTCAGGCCAGGCCTCTCAGGCCACCAAGACTAGTGCTGTTCGGACAAATTATCTGGCAGTGATCGGCTTTCATCGGGAACCCATTCCCCCAACTCCCAAACTAAATTCTCAAGCCTGAGGTTTCGAAGTGACAGGAGCACGACCCATGAGGCCGATGTGGAGCACTGACTTCGAATCACTGGCTACCGCTACATAGATCGATCAATGGGGAAGAAGGGAAATAAGTGGTTGTTATCAAGCCTGGAGAAATCCTAAGTTCTGACATCTGTCTGCCTCAATAGCAAATGACAGTCTCTCCAACCTAATACCATCGCTGTTCGGTATTCTCAGGATGATAGAGGACACTTCTTCCTTCTTTATTGTGAAATATATCATGCAAACCAAAGACTATATTAAAGATATATTCGGTTCAAAGAAGATGAGTAAGATGAACACTCGAGGACCCACCCCCCACATTCACAGTGCTGGGAAATTTCTGTGTGCTTTTTCCTTGTTTTACCTACCTTCAGCCCCGCAATGATAACCACTCTATTGAACTCAGGGTTACTTATTCCCTTCCATTTTTTATGGTTTTACTACTTATGGAGGAATCCATAAAAAATATATATGGTTTATTTTGACATTTTTCAACTTTATATAAGTTACATCATACTGTGTTCCCCCACCCACCCCCTGTGGCCTGCTTCTCTTGTTCAACATTATGTTTCTGAGATTCCACCGTATCAATGCAACTATCATTCACCCATTTTTACTATGGGATGGTATTTCATTGTAAGACAATACAAGAATTTATATTTTCTTTACTCAACCAGACCCACTGACTGCATACTAATACGGTGTGTCTATAAATCAATTTATGCCACATGATAAAATAACTAGGGATGTTTCACACAATTATTCTTAAAGAGTGGGCACGATCCCACTGAAAGACAGAGCTTGGTGGTCTTATTCTGCAAGCAAATGGTCCCTTTACTGGACGACCTTGGGTAGGTGAACCCCTAAATAAAACCCTTACATGGTTCCAGTTTGATAGCTTAATAAAGCAGGGGAAAGGAGAGTAAAAGACTGTTTGACATGGCAATCTTCACCTTCATGGACATGTCAGAGCATCTTTGATCATGGTGAATAGCACCCAAGTCCAAGAAAAACCTACCCCTCACATAGCAAAGGCTAAATATTTAGTCTAGGAGAAAGCAGGCAGAAGCCCATCCTCTACCCCAGGAAACCTAGGACAGCAGAGGATTGTCCTTGAATCCTGAAGGCTTGATTCATCACCCTGCTAATTACAGACCTTGATGCAAAAACATCAGCCAGGCCACACTTCCCAGGTTTGCAGGTGAGGAAGGGGGTACCACGGAGAGTCTCCAGAGCAAAGGCACCCCCTGCCACTATCCCTGAGCACTCCCAGGGTGCAAGGCTGACATAGCTCATCTCAGTTAATCCCAACAATGTCCTTGTGAGGCAGGTGATATCCCCATTTTGTATCTGAAAAACACTGAGGTGCCGAGAGGTTTAGTAACTTGTGCAGTATCACAGAGCAAGTAAATGACAGGCCAGGGTTCAATCTACTTTTTCTGCTTGTAAAGCCCCGTACCCTGATCCAGTCAACTACCCTGCTACCACCTGATCTTCAGTGCAGCAGCAATGGGGAAAGGGAGTTCTTAGGGACAAAGAAGACACTGCCTTCAGGTGATCCTTTCAAAAGTGTTTGCTACGGAATGTCAGCAGGCTCCATGCGAACAAAGAATAAATACTTAGATGGCAGAGGGCTGTGAAAACTCAGCGGCCATGCGTGGAAAATGCTACAGGAGCTAAGCAGACCAGGGAGGACTCCTACACTGCTCAAACTACTTGGAGGGCACTCTGCCCACCGATAGTTGACTAGCATCGAATGTCTACCATGGGTTATGGGCAAAGATGCATCCAATTTTCTGTTGAAGTCTGGTTGCTGCTTTACAAGACAACAATCCTCAATACAAACAACAACAAAGAAGGGCTCCTGGGACACGTGAGTTTCAAGATCTATTCACTAGAGAACTTCAGAGAGCAATAAGTAGGTCAAGAACCTAATTCCAAAGGTATTAAGAACTGGACTCTGCCTTCCAACCCCCAAATAAGTGACATCAGTTGCATATGACACAAACTTTCCAAGTCAGCTCGAAGACCAAGATGGCAGCTGCTAGTGCCAAAGCTAAGAAGGCATCATTCCCAGAGAGTGAAATGCTGAGGTGTTCTTCTCCGCCAGCTACTCACCACCAAAGAGATTCTGTTTCTCTAGCTCTGGGTGCCCCTCATGCCTCTGTTGACACAAAATTTGCCAATTATTCATTGGTCCTTACCCTGTGAGACTCGACTATTTATCCCAAGTTATAACTCATCTAGCAAGTCAAGGAAAAGAGTGAATGGTCTTCAGGGTGTGAGGCAACCCTCTGCAGAGGCTTGGAGAAAAGAGAACAGGGAAATGGCACCTTGCTTCTACTGACGCTACACACAAAAGATCCAAACATGCGATCCTCTCTTGCTCCTGACACCTGCCTGGCAAACCCTCAAAACCACCAAATCCAGAGAGGCTGACGGCTGTCGTTACAGGGATCATTCAAGATGCTGTGGGTATTGGCTGAAATCATACTGTGTTTCTCAGAGCATTATTCCCACTCCCTGGGATATGTTCAGGAAGATTTTTACTAGTTTTTTCACTTACTCTCCGCAGATAGTAACGATTTACAAACTATACTCATAAGATTCTTTTCCCTAAAATTTCCTTAAAATGTCTGGAGATTTTGTACACAGTGATAAATAATAAAATAAAAAAGTAAATAATTTTTAGAAGTCCCCAACTCCCTCCTCCCCATCTCTCTAATATACCTGGGAATTCAGGTGGCTTGGAAATGAATTTGCACTGTTAACCCAGATGTAAGATGGGTATATCAATAAATAAAATTAAGTCATTCCTGATAGGTATAATAAGTATAATATAACTCAGACTCCAAGTGCAGGAGGTCTTAATCAGTACTCCAAAGGGAATCATGGATCACCTCCAGAAACAGAAATGCACAGACAGAAAATCTCACATACAAAGAACCATTGCTCTAAGCATTTCTGTGTATCCTAAAAGGATAACTCTGGTTGCTGCCCCCATAACATAAAACACCAGTTAAGTTCTGTTCAACAATCCCTCTTATCCAAATAACCAGCTTAGCCAGTCCCAATCTCTGACAAGGAACCCCTGACCCTTCTGAATATCCCAAATTCTATACTCCCCTCTGGACCTCCTTAACATAGTGAGTCAGTTGGAAATTTCCAACAGTTTCTAACATAAATTGTTCCTCGCCACCTCCCAACATGTTTTCAATAGCTCTGAGCACCCTCCTAGCTCCTGCTCATCCACAAGGCGGGGGGATTGTCTTACCGAGATCTCCCACCAAAGCAGTTTGTGCTGGGGGGCTGGTGTCGGTTCTCTGGAGCAACAGCTGTCCCGCTGGATTCTCTTGAAGGTGGCTGAGATCCTAAATAGGGAACCCATCACAAGAAAAGACAGAAACATTGAGAAGCTCAACCCTTGTTTGAGATGTGGCTCAGGAACGAAGTTCAGTCCGTGCATTCAAGTGACCCACCACAGAGGACCCTGGCAGTCTAGCAAGCTGCGGCCTCCAGCAGGAACAGAGAATAGGGATAGCCAGACGAGATTCAAGCGGGGTTCCAGAACAGAGGGGCTCAAGCCTGGGAAACAGCTCTTCTTCTCCGAGACCTTCAAGAACATCTAAGGCACTTATAAGCAACTTGCCTTGTGCATTAAATAAACTTCAGCTGCACCACGTGAGACACAGAACAGATGTTGACCATGCAAAGTAGGGGCAAGCAATGGGGGCATTTGTCCATATCGCAACCAGAAAGCTTTTAAAAGCCAAAGCCGATTCAATTCAAATCAAATCACAACACTCTTCTGCTCAAAACCCCTCAAGAGCTTTCTGCTTCTTAGGATGAGGTCCAAACTCCTCACCAAGGTCTTTGAGGCTGTGGTGATCTGAGCCAACCTGCCCTTATGGTCTCACCTGCCACCACTCTTCTTCTTGCTCTCCCCGGTCCAGCCACCCTGACCACCTCTGTTTCTACTGCAGGCCAAGCTCACTCCCACCTCAGGGCCTTTGCACAGGGGACCCTTCTACCTCTTACTCAGCTACCCCATTCCCACACCTCCATCTTGGCCTATCTAAACTCTTCAGCTCCGGTGGATCTCGCTTCCTCGAAGAAACCTTCCCTGGCCCCCAATTTAAGTGAGATTCCCCCTAAAGTATGAGAATCTCATATCACCCAGTACTTTTCCTTCATAGCTTTTGTCATGATTACAATTACATAATTATTTCTTCATTTATTTGTTTCACGTCTAACATCCCTGCCCCCACCAATTAAATCATGAGCTCCTAGGAGTAGAGACCATATGAATTTTGCCCCTGCCATCTGGCTAGCACCTGGTCCAAGATCTAGTATATACCAGGTGCTCAATTACAGATATACGTGCAGAATGAGTGAATAATGCATGTTTTCTCCATACACCAAAAGTACCCGAAGCACCACTCCGTCCAGGGAGGATTCTCAAGTCAAGCCCCATCCAATCACTGAGATTCCACCCAACTGCCCTTAAATCAGAATTCAAATTTCACTCCCTTGAAGCTACAGAAAGCCTGTTTGGGGCCTGGAAAGTGCCATAGTTACCTCACATTTAACGAGAAAAATTATGGAGAAGCCCAACCCATCTCAAACCTCAGACTTCATGAAATAATTTGCTGCTAGATCCAAAGGTGACTAATTTCAAACTAGATCAAAAGAAACAAACTGCCCTCATTCAGGACAGAGTGGGAGATACTCCAATTTCCCTGCTTCCGTCTGTATTTTGCTAGTGTGAATCTCTAAGACACACAGTCCCCTTTCCCAACCAATACCGTTATATAAAAGACACCTTCAAGTTCCCCAGGAAGTGTAACTGTATTGGGAGGAAAAATGGGCCTAAGTAACATTTAATAAAGACATTTTATTTTCCAGAGTCCATGTGGGATGAAAAGATATTTTCTCTGCTTTCAAAGCAAAACAACAACACTCGTATAAAGACTTGACGTTTATATTGGTCCTTTATCAGAAAGCTGTCCCTAAAAAATCATGTCACAGTTTTGATCATGCTAAGACTACTAAGAGGAATCAGGGCTAGCTACAGGCCAGGGCTTGCTGAGTGGGACCCAAACCCAGGTACCTGGTCGAGAACCAAGCCCCGGGCACCTCCCCTGCCCCAGCCCTGCCCCACCCCATCCCGGCACAGCCCCGGGGAGCAGGGCGGCACTCACCGTCTGTCACGGCGCTGCCAGTAGGCACGCTTCCCAGATCAACAGTTGGCCCGTCCAGGAAAATTGTCAGCTCACCGCCCGACACAACGCCGCCTTTGTTCTCCGTCTGCAGGTTCAGGGTCAGCTGCGTGTTCTCCACTGTTGAACAAGAAAAGCAACAGGGATGGACTAAAGCAAATGCACCCCAAGTTAAGATTCTGCGAGTTATCAGCCCTCACTTAACCTACTCTGGCATCCTTGCCAACATTTTTCTGCTGCTTCGCATCTGTCTTGTGGCATGGAAGGAAGAATGGGAAGGAACAGGTCTAATTGTCATCACTGCTGTATTAGACTGGGGGGAAGACTGCATTCTTGTTTTTCAAAATATGTTATATCTTTATAATTTCTACATGACCAATTTGTTTGCTTATACTTGCAGGACTGTGAGAAAACCCCAGAGATATTTGATGGCATAGAGAGGAAGCAGTGAGAAGCAGCATTCCCCCCCACCCATATAAAGAGTGGTGGCAAAAAAGAAGAGAAACAGGTCAGGAGACCCTGAGGAAATGTCATCAGGAGTCATCTCTAGATGAAGGATTACAGGGGCTTCTTCTCAGATTATCTGTATTTAAAAATAAACTGTTTTTAATTTTCGCTTCTGAAGATGTTTCACTTTGAAATAAGGAAAAATTTTTAAGCAATAAAAGTTCAGCAAAGGTAAGTCATCCCCACAATAGTCACATGGCACTGGGTTAGTCCCTGAGGAGAAAGCAGTCGACGAGGGGCTCTGCGACGGAGTTAAGAAGGCACCTCAGAGTGGCCTGGCCCCTAGAACACCAGGCAGTCAGTCCTGTGGGCGAGCAAGAAGACTCAGGAAACCACAGCAGCAAAACAGAACAAACTGACACGAGGCAGAAGCCCCAAGCCCTCTGTGGGCTGGAAACTGCTGCACACACGCCCCCCCCAACCCTCACCACCAAGCCTGGCCACACGGAACGGCTTCCACCCAGTTAATGTTCAGGAGCTAAAACCTCCAGTTCAGGGTCATTCGGTAATGACCGAGAGAGCAGTGTTTATGAGGATTTCCAAACAGCACACGGCTCTTCCATGTCTTCCCACACCGTACAGAGCCAGGCTAGGAGAGAGCCACACGTTCCAACCTCCCTGCCCACCCACCACCCATCAAACCACCGCTTGATTCTATCTCTTAGTTGCTACTGTATTATTATAAGTTATCTCACTGGTTTTCTAGAATGAGGCAGCGTATGCGTAAGTCTCTCTTTAAGTACTTTCTAGAAACAACCTCCCCCAACTAAAAAAGCCAGCCCCAAATATAAGATACAGACACAATCCTTTAAGAACTAAGGAAAAGTCTGGATCAATTCAAGGATCTACTGTAATAATGTGGAAACCAGTTACCCTTTAGGTGTTCAAGTTCTCCTAAGCATCTCTACCTTCCCTTGCTCTCTCTTGCCTGTAATGGATCCCTCCAAATCCTTTTGAGTCTGTTGCTATTTTCAGGCAGTTTCACTCAGGGGCTTGGTGAGTTCCAAACATCTCTATAAAGTAATACTTGTAATCTGAAGGTGAGTTCCTTCAAGAGTCTAGTAGTCAGGAAAGAACTGAGGCCCTTTGACCACCCCCTTGTCAGCCATGCAAATGAGCCACCTAGGAAGGAGGGCCTCCAGCCCCAGTCTAGCCTTCAGATGACTGTGGTCCAGCCACTGTAGGGACTACAACCTCATGAGAGATCCCAGGCCAGATTTCCCAGCTAAGCCAGTCACAAATCCTGACCCACTGAAACCAGGAGATAATAAGTACTTATTATTATTGTTTAAAAGAGAAGTCAAGGGGTGTCTCCCTACTGTATTATGCGGAGATCCAGGGCCTAAGTCCCCAGCAGGTAGTAGAGCACAGAGGTTCAGGATGGGCACCAGCCAGGCAGACTGGGTTCAAATCTCAGTTCTACTACTTAGTAGCTACAGCATTATGCAAATTACCTAACATGAGCCTCAGTCTCCCCACATGGAAAACAGGAGCAATAAGAACACATTTTTCAGGGGGCACTTGTAAAGAATGAAGCAGCCCCCAGGGGACTCCTAATAACTTGTCATTTTTATTATCTCCCTGTTGACTTTCCTGTTTTTAGGCTGAAAAGTCCTGATTTCTCTTAGTTGAATTTGTTCATTGCAAACATGCACTTCTCTTGACCTTTTGGAGGCTTTTCTGGGTTGCAGCAACAAACGCCAAAACGTCTTCCAAGGTGAGCTACCTAACCATCCCAAGGACAAATCATCTTCTCATCTTGTTTCCAGGACACTTCCTAAAGATGCCCTGCCTTCTGAACTCAGAAATGTGCTGGGATGAGCATTCCAGAAGGATTCCTTGATTCCTTTCTTGGTATCTCAAAGGCCATTATTTTACAAATGGAGTGTGGGCATGGCTTTCCCTACTTTCTGGAGGGAAGATAATGTTCAAGAGGAAGGTAGGGGAGTCCCAGGCCCCTTGTTGCTTATTTCAAACTCCTGACGGTCACACTGCTGTGGTCCTCTGACAGAAGCCATACGCATAACTTGAATTTTTCTCTACATGGTCTCATCTCAAGGTTCTAACTTAGTTCTTCTCTCTACCCATTAATCACATCCAATAGAGTCATTATATACTTATAGGCTCAGAAGTTACCTTGCAATACCTTGAGATATATTTTACCTTCAAAAAAAGCCAGAGAGGGGCGACATCTTTCATCTTTAAACAAAACTTTTGAGACCATAATTCCTCCATTGTTCCATTTACTAAAAAAAGAGAGAGTCAGAGAGACCTCTGACCATCACCGTCATAACCAAGTGGTCAAACGAAGTATTCCTAAGAGCGAGACAACCTGACACACACACACTTCCTGATGTGATGCAGCATGAAGTACGCACATCACTTTTAAAGTCTTCTTGCTAAAAGCATTGAGCCTGAATCCAATTAAGCCGCTAAATCTCCTCCCCGATTTATTACATGAAATAAGGGGACAGAGAAACAAATTCAACGATACCATGAGGAAGCAATCAGACAAATCCAGAATACAGGACATCTATACAGTAACTGTCCTGGGCTCTTTAAAAAAACAATGTCATTAAATATATTTCTTTTCTTAAAAAAGTGGGGCAAGAAGGTGACTCTTCTAGATTTGAACAAACATAACCACCAAATACCATGCAGTGTTTTACTAAACATTAGTTTGAAAAAAATATTCTTGGGGTGGGGTGCCTGAGTGCACAGTCGGTTGAGTGTCCAACTCTTAGTTTCAGCTTGGGTCATGATCTCAGGGTCAGGAGATGGAGCCCAGTGTTGGGCTTCACGCTAAGCACAGAGTCTGCTTAAGCCTCTCTCCCTCTCTCTCTGCCCCTCCCCCAACACTCTCCCTCTCTCTCCAATCAATAAAATCTTTAAAAAAAATATTCTTGGGGCAAGTGGAGAAATTTACATCCAGACTAGATATTAAATGATGTCTGAAATGACTGTTAATTTTCTTAGATTCAATCAGAACCTATGGTTTTACATATGAATGTTCTTATTCTTGGGAGATGCAAGAAGCTTAGGATGATATCCACAATCCCTGAATGGTTTTATAGGAGAATAAGCTGAAATTTTTAGGAAGGAAGTGTCAAGTTATCTGCAATTTACCTTCAAATGGTTCAGGGAAAAAAAGCACATGCCCACAGTCTCACACAGATAAAACAAATGCAGCAAAATGATAACAAGTGTTGGGTCTAGGTAGAGGGCATGTGGGTGTTCACTGTATTCCTCTTTCCATTCTCTTGTCTGTTTGAAAATTTCATAATAAAAAGTTGGAAAAGGGCTTTTTTAAATTGGCAAGGCTATTAAAAAATTAAACCTCTGAGAACAGAACACCCCATTATTCTCTTTGAAAAAATTACCTGAGCCAGGGGAGCCCTACAATGCATAATGGGACTAAAGAAACCATTAGCTGAGTGAGTGACAGACTTGAGCATACAGGGGAGGCTGAAAGGAGTAAGTGTGGCTGGAAAACATACACTGGAAGCTTAGCTATAAATAGCAGCCTGAGCCACTTCGCCTCTGGGGCCCTCGGGTTTCACTACAGCCACGCTGACAACCCTACAAAGGGCCTTTCTCTTGCACCATGTCTTCCTACTGCCTTTTGAGGCATTGCTCAAACACCAAGAAACTGCTGGAAAAAAGGGCACAGTAAGTCGACTGCCATAACCAGAATCAGATTGCGCCGAGGAAGCGCACCAATTACTCGCAGCTTCGTTACCCCCCACCTCTGCCACGGTCATGCCATCCCCGTTTGTGTAGTGAGCACCTACTAGTTGAGTCACTGAGATTTAACAGCAACCAAACAGACAAAAGTCATATGCCTGGGTGTTCCTATTCTAGGTGGGGGAAACAGACAATAAGCAGTTTTTTTTTAAGACAATTGCATCATCTGTTCGAAGGTGGCAAGGGCAGGAGAAACAAATGAAGCGAGGAAAGCAGAGGGTGAGCGCTAGAGGCGGGAGGAGGATTTGTGGTAGTAAGAAAGGCTTGCTGGGGAGGTGACAACTGAGCAGAGACTGAAAGAAGGAGGGGGCAGGGGAAGCCATTTAGGTTCTGGGGGAAGAATATTCGAGGCGGAAAGAAAAGGAAGCACAGAGGCCCCACGTAGGAGCAGGCCTAGCCTGTCTGAGGAATGGCAGGGAGGCTGGTGTGGCTGGAGTGGATGAGGGTAGACGGGAGCAGGAGATGAGGGCAGTAGGTAGGTCCCCAGAGCCCACAAGGAAAGCCTTGGAGCTCCTGCAAGGTCTCTGGAGTTTCCTCTGCGTGAGACTGGGAGCCATTAGGGGACTGTGAGCAAGGAAGGGCGATGAGTGGCACTGTAGTGCAATCACTCTGGCTGCAGGAGGAGCAAGGGCTGAGGCTGACGAGACCTGGTAGGAAGTCAGGGCAATATTCCAGGCAGGAGCAGATGGTGGCTTGGGCTAAGACGATGGCAACGTCTTCCAGGAACACGGTGCTTAAGGAAGACTCTACCTTGGCCTCCTCCCTAGCATGTGTTCGGAAAGACCCATGACTCCCCAAGCACATGGGCCCACCAGTCTCTCGGAATCAAAGCTTTGGGCAAATGACAGGCAGGTGCTGCAGAAAGCGCCAACTGAAGAGCATGGCTGGAGGAAGTCTAATTCAATTACGAGCAAATGGAACATATATAATAAAAATATTCTGCTGGCAAGAGGCTTCGGTTCTCTGAGAAAGCCAAAGGTCTGAGCTCATGCTAACTTCAGCAATCAGCAAATGTACTTCTTAGGTTATGGGATTGTGCCCTTCTGTTCCGTTCTCAGTACTATCTGCTTAGCCATACTTTGTAATGCTACGTCAGGAAGGTCAAGAGACAGCAGTACAGCTGAATATTAGAAGCTAGGGGAAAAGAATTTGGAAAATCTCAAGGACCGTGCCAGGAGAACCCTTCAAAAGCTGGCACACCAAGAGAGACGAGCAGACACTTAGGTGCCTCCTAGTGGAGGCACACCACCTTGTCAAAAAGGAAAACAAAGAACCTGATCAGATCAAGCCTCTCGATCTACCTCTGAGTTTACAGGAGACACAGAGGGACAGAGGAACATGTTAAAACACACTTCAGGGACACAAACAGCAAGATCCAAAAGGTGGGAAACTATAGGACAAACTGTCCAGTTTCTGCAAATGAACTGCAGGGGATAAAAAGAGGAAAGAGAAAGTATTGGTTAAAAGAGACTGAAGAGACATATCAATGTCGTTTGTATCCTGATTCGAACAAACCGAACAAACCAATGGTAGAAACTTTAAGACAACTGGGGAAATGTAAAACCGGGCTAGTTGATGATACTTAAATAACTACCATTATGCTTTTTAGGTGTGAAATTGGCATTATGGTTATGGGAGCACTTATCTTTTAGAGGTCCCTACTAAAATATCTGTGGATGAAATACAACTGGGCTTTAAGTAAAAAGAACCCAGGGGGCTCAGTCCGTTAGGCATCCGATAATCTTGATTTCAACTCAGGTCGTGATCTCAGGGTGATGAGATCGAACCCCGGGTCGGGCTCTGCTCTCAGCAGGGAGTGTGCTTGAGATTCTCTCTCCCTCTCCCTCTGCCCCCCCCCCCCAGCTTGCAGGCACACGCATGCTCTCTCAAAAAAAATTAAAAAATAAAAACACTAACCCAGTAGGGGGTGGGGTAAGAAGAAAGATGAAACAAGAATGGCCATTCGTGGATGGCTATGGAGCTGCGTGACAGACACACGGAGGTTCATGAACTATTCTTTCCACTTTCATGTATGCATGACACTTTTTAAAGTATTTTTTTTTTCCAAGCCAGTATGCCTAAGGCACAAACAGTGACTGAAACCAACTAAAACACTTACAAGAATTCAGCATTACATATACAGTTTGAAATACAAAAAGGTAGGGAATCTACAATCAAGTTGCTTCGGGAATAACTCATACTCCCATTTTTTCTTACTTCAAAGCCTCAGATTTGCAAGTGGCTTCAGGTTAATAATTTCCTATTGGGAAGAGCGGTTATGTGCAATAAAGATGAGTAATATTTTTCTAAGAGTTACTTTTTCCCTTTCTTGACTGGACTTTTTAATATGTTTTTTGCATATGGTACTAATAAGTATAGATAAATAGGGCACGGAAGTTGCCTTCTTATTCCAACAAAAGAGAAAATTATGTAAACCAGAACTGCCAAACTGTGCCACTCTTAACGGGATTCAGTTATGAAATCCAGAACTCCTGCCTGGACAGTTTCACTGCAGTGTGTGAAAGAATGTTCTACTTTAGAATTTCTATCATCACTGCCCCTCCTGCTCACACACCACAAGAAGGTATGTGTGTGTACACACATATCTTTTAAAAGGAAAGATCCTGGGGTGCCTGGATGGCTCAGTCAGTTAAGCATCCGACTCTTGATTTCAGCTCACGTCTGGATCTCAGGGTTGTGAGATCGAGTGCCACGCTGGGCTCCGTGCTGGGTGTGGAGCCTACTTAAAAAAAAAAAAAAAGGAAAGATCTTATTTTTTTCTTTTTCTTCCTCACTCAGAATACAAATGTAAAGATTCACCTGGAAATTTGAGAGAAATAAAACAGGACACAAAAGTAAGACACTTTTAAGGGGGACTAAGTACTCTCAGGTCAAGCATCTCGGAAGCCAGATGAAGATGTGATTGATTTGGCCTTAACGGAGCTGCTCAGGGGAACAAACAAACCTTCTTCCTGCCTCCCTCCACCCTCAATCCCATAGGCCCATCAAAAGAAAGTGAAAATAAGCAGGGCATTCATTAACAGGTCAGTGTTCATTCTACACATAGCTGTGAAACACTGGTGCACAGAGGAACGGAACCGGAGGAAATTCCAGAAGAGCAGAGAGTAAATAGTCTCCTTTCCACTCCCCGGCTCCCTGTAACTCAGACACACACGGGCTGGAGTGTACCCCAGGTTTAAAGAGAACACTCTTTCACATTCCCTTTGCAGTAAAGGAAGCCAGAGGCGTCCAGGATTTACTGTTACGATGTCTCTTTGGCTTCCAAACTTAGCCAGAGCCTCACAAGAGAAAGTCTTTTCTAGCAAGCTACCAGCAGATTAAAAACATTGGAATTCTTGTTGGGGTACCAATGTTGACTTGGCTTCACCCCACCTCCCGTCAGCCCCCATCACTGACGATTTGGCAGGGTCTTCATAGAACACAGGGTGCAAAGAAGAGTCTACTTTGGCCTTGAAGCCGCTTCTGTCTGCTGCTGCTGGGCATCCCTCAATGGTCTCTAAATCAAAGTTTTGGTCTATAGGGCTTGCATTAACTCCACTAAAAATGAAAACAGCTTCATCTTACAAAGCCAGTTTGTAAACTTTTATTTTCTCTCTTTCTTTCTTGTTCATTCATTCAAGAAGCATGTTCTGGGCATCTATTATCTATCTATCTGACACTGGGTGAGAGGCTGGGTTATAATGAAGAATGAAAATAGACTAAGTCTCTGCATTGAGGAACCTCACAAGTCACTTGAGAGAAACAGAAGTAAATAATCACACAAAGAAATGTAAAACCGCAACCATATTAACAGATTTGATGCAAGACATTTATGGTCTCATGAGCACTGGATAGCTGGCCTCATCAATGCATCAGGGAAAATTTCCTGAGGAACTGACAACTCAACTGCACTCTGAAGTTGAAGGGTGGGGTGCAGTGCAGAAGAACACCAATCCAGGCAGAGGAAATACCATGTGAAAAGGCCTTGTGGCACAAATGCACTCAAGAAACTGAACAGAGATGAGTGGGGCTGGAATGCAATGTGATCCAAAGGGGTAGAAGACCCAGGCAGTGGCTACACATTGCAGGGCCTAATGGGCCCACCATGTTGAAAAGTTCCTCTCTATCCTAAGAGCAGCAGCATGGTACTTAAGGGTTTTTAATCCAGGCGTGACAAGATCAGCTTCGTGGTTTCAAAAATCATTCTGTCTCCAATGTAGAAAAGACTGGAGGGAAGTAAGGACAGATACAGGGAGAGCAGACAGGAGGACAAAGGAAAAGACCAGGACAGTAGAGGTAGAGATGAAAGAGGAGGGCAAACTTGCAAAGGTGAAAACCAAGAAAACCTAAAAACAGATAAGCAAAGTAAACAGGCAAGAGGGGTAGAGGTACCGAAGATGGCTCCTGGGTTTCTAACTTAACTGGACAAATAGTGAAATATGGAACAACGGAAGAGGGTCAAGTCTGGGAAAGAGGCAACGAGCTTAGATTTGGACGTTTCTGACATATCCACAAGGAGAAAGCAAGAAAATAGTCAAATATGTGGGCATGGAGCTCAGAGGAGAGATCTAGGCTGGAGATTCAAGTCTATGGGTCACCTGCGCATGGTGGTTATGCATAAAGAGGAGGTATGGATGAGAATGTGATCACAGAAGAAGATGGAATGGTAGGAAGCTCAGCTAACAAACAGATGAAGATGACCTTGCAAAGCAGAGAACAGTTAGAGAGGCAGCAGGAAAATCAGAAAGGATTCCTGAGAAGGCAGGAAACATGGGCTCCAAAGCATGGATAGAGAGTCCACCCTTAGACAGGAGGAGAGGAACAGCTCCTCTCCTACCAGAGGAAGGAGGGATCAGGAACGCACATCCTCATTTCAGTACATGACAGATTTGTCAATCATGATCATCCTTATTTCTCCTGATTCAAGCCAAAAGCCAAAGCCCATGAAGGAATAGACATTTTTCTTTACTTACAAGAAAAAAAAAAAGCACACAGGCATACACTTTTCAGAACTCGCTATTCATCACAGTCATCCATTGACTAAGGTACATTAGAGACAAAGTCTCTCTTGAACCAACTGAAGGTCCTTTTAACACAGGATACAAAAGGCCTCATCTATCTTGGTAAATCTCACTGTCAAGCTGCAGCATATTTTTTAATTTTTTAAGTGATTCAGGGGGAATAAATACAGATTTGGGAAAGTCAGGTCTTCAGAATAAACTATCAGTCCATGTGAGTTACTACTACCTTGTCATTAGAGCTCCTCATCCCCCATGAGAAGGAAAGTCCTCATCACCCATGAAAGTGACTCCTAGATTCCTAGACCAGAGCCCCCTTAACAGCTCATCCATTCTCTGTGCCCTCAGGGAACCTCAGCAACCACATCACCTCTCCCGGGTGGCACAGGATCAAAGCCATGTTTATAAACACGGCAGGGGAAAGCTTTCAATGAACAAACCTCCTTTTCAGTGGTCTTTAAATACAAAATGTAGGAGCCCAGCTAGAAGAGAACTTTCACAGTTAAGATTCTGCTTTTTAAAAATCAGCAGTTATAAACTTCCAGTTATAAAATAAATAAGGACTAGGGATATAATGTACAACATGATGACCACAGTGAACACTGATCTATTTGAAAGTTACTAAGAGAGTAATTCCTGAAAGTTCTCACACAAAGAGAAAAACACTTTTTCTCTTTTTCTTTTTTTATCTGTTTGAGGTAATGAAAGTTAACTAAACTTGTAATCATTTCACATACATACACAAAAGTCTCCTTTGTAAACAATTGCTTTTTAAAAATTACAAGGTCATACGAGTGAAATACTGTGCCACAATGAAAAGATGGATTATTGATTAGGAAGAGTGTACAAGAATATGAAAAATTATTCACGCTGCGTATGTCGAATTAAAAAAAAGAACATGAAGTTATGTTCATATTACTCATATTATTAAAATCCTATAAAAATTAATATGTAAAAGGACAAAGAAATAAATGAACCAGAGATAAACTGTTGTGTTTGAAGAGTAAGATTACAAAACAAAGGTTATATTTTTTAAATTTCCATTATCTGCATAGTGGACACATTTTTTTTTCTTAATTTCCCTACCAGACATGTACACGGAAGTGTTTTACAAATGAAATGACATGATGTCTCTGATTTGCTTCCAAATACTCCCCAAAAAAAGTGGGGTCTAGAGGCGAAAGACAATCTGACATGTGCTGATCCTTCTTAAAAGTGGGTAACAAGTATGGGATGGTTCATTATACTGCTCTACTTTTATTTATGTTTGATACTTTCCATAATAAAAAGTTTTTTAAAATGTCCCATTTGGAGCACCTGGGTGGCTCAGTCATTAAGCGTCTGCCTTCGGCTCAGGTCATGATCCCAGAGTCCTGGGATCGAGCCCCGCATCAGGCTCCCTGCTCGGCGGGAAGCCTGCTTCTCCCTCTCCCACTCCCCATGCTTGTGTTCCCTCTCTCGCTGTGTCTCTGTCAAATAAATAAATAAAATCTTTTTAAAAAAAAAGCCCAATTTATGCTATAAAATATTGCCTTCACAATAAATTATATTCACTTAAAAAATAAAACAACAGCATGCTTATTATGAAAAATTAAAACGGGGCACCTTGGTGGCAGAGTCGGTTAAGCATCTGACTCTTGGTTTCAGCTCAGGTCATGATATCAGGCTTGTGAGATCGGGCTCTGCGTTGAGCTCTACGCTCAGTGCAGAATCTCCTTGAGAATCTCTTTCCCTCTCCCTCTGCCCCTCCCACTCATGCTCTCTCCCTCTCAAATGAATAAATAAATCTTTAAAAAAATTGAAACAATTTAGAAATGCAAAGTATGACACCTACCCCATAAATACACACATTCCAAATCCAAACATAATTCACGACTGTCAACTTTGTATGAAGTCACTGTACCTGCAAGCAGCAGCACAAATACACATAGATAAACTACATATACAAAACTGACTTCATCCAACCTTCAATTTTTCACTTAATGTGTTCCACGCATCTTTAAAAACACATACAGAAGCAATCTATCCATTTGGGGGGCTTTTCAGATCGAGGGAGGGGTATGTTCAAGGTGAATTCAGTCTTGACTGTACTCCCCCCCTCCACAAGAACGAATGTATATAAAGTATGTATAAGTGAACACTAATTAATTAAGAGAAGGGCAGAGGAAGAGAGAGGGAGGGAAGGAAGGCACAGAGATCATAATCTGAGAAATGGGTACCACGCTGTCCTGTGCATCATAAACAGCATCCCCGAGGCCAGGCCTGACAAGGGGTGAAGATCTCCACTCCGTACCTAACAGTGGCCCTAACCGCCACCATCTAATTGAAACATCCCTGCTCTGATGCCCTATCGCTTTCCCTCCCGATACACCACTCTCTGACAAGAGTGAAGTCTCCTACTCTAAGAAAAATACTCCGAGCATCCTGGAAGATTGGAAGAAAAGGGAAAATAGTACACTCAAATGAGATAAATGAAGTTTGATCTTAACACTCTTCCAGCAGCCGCAGCCCCTCCCCTGGGAGAACCTGGGAGACTGGAATGGACAACTGGGCGGGAGCCACTCTCAAGTAACTGGCTCAAGGTAGAGGCCTGCACATTAGAGGAAATGTTTCAGGGGGTTTTGTTTTGTTTTGTTTTGTTTTTTGTTTTTTGGGGTGGTTTTGTTTTTTTGTTTTTTGGTTTTGGGGTTTTGGGTTTTTTTTGGCAAGGGGAAGGAAACCGCTCATACCCAGGCAACAGTCTCATTTTCCTATCACTGATTCTGGGCTCTCATTTCAGGCCTATAATAGCTGTCAGTTTAGAAGCTGAATGCTACGAGGCTAATTAGAAACAGTGAGGGTCCTCTAGGACGTGGCACTACGCCTCTGTGGGGCAGGCTTAAGAGGAATGAGAGGGGCGCCTGGGTGGCTCAGTTGGTTGAGCGACTGCCTTCGGCTCAGGTCATGATCCTGGAGTCCCTGGATCGAGTCCCGCATCGGGCTCCCTGCTCGGCAGGGAGCCTGCTTCTCCCTCTGACCCTCCCCCATCTCATGTGCTCTCTCTCTCTGTCTCAAATAAATAAATAAAATCTTTAAAAAAAAAAAAAAAAAAAGAGGAATGAGAGAAGTTTCCGGACAGTACAGTCCTATACTAACAACCTAATTTAGCAGAAAAGTTTCCCAAGTCTTCCTTGAGTAACAACCTCCAGGCCTGCACTGTCCAGTGTGGGAGCCCCAAGCCACACGTGGCCGCAGAGCTCTAGAAATGCGGCCGGTCCAGACTGAGATGTGCTGGGAGTATAAAATGACACACCAGATTTCAAACGCATGACACACACACAAAAAAAGAATGCAAAAATACCTCAGTAATAGCTTTCTTTATACTGGTTATATATTAAAATGATAGTATTTGGGTTATATTAGACTAAATAAAATATATTATTAAAATTGATTCCACCTGTTTGTTTTTACTTTTTTTTGATGTGGCTACTAGAAAATTTTAAATTACATACGTGGCTCACATTATATTTCTATTGGCCAGTGCTGCTTCACTGCCTCCTCCCTGCCATTTTTTGGTCATAATCTGGAGCAGCTCTCACTCACGAGGCCTGGCTGGCCCCAAGGGCCATCTCTGTGTGACATGACTACACCAAGCCCATTCCTGCCTCAAAGCTTCCCACGTGCTCCCTCAGCCTGGAATGCTTTTCTCCTGTTGCCCTAGGCATCCGTTTGCATCCTCTGGCCTCCTGGTGTCACTTCCCCAGAGAAGCCTTCCTTGACACTCCCAACCTCAGGATAGGTGAAGTCCTCAGTGCAACAGTCCCAGAGCATCTTGTACTTCCCTCCATCACATCTATCACCACTGGCCTAGTGTCTTTCACTGACCGGCTTAACGTCTGCCCATTTTCCTCTCTAGATCCTAAATTCCAGGACAGCGCCTTGTTCATTCCAACTCTTTAGCATCTTACCCAGAGCTGAAGGTAAAAATTTACCACATGAATGCTGTTAAGTAAACTTCTTACCCACCCCCGACTCCAGGCAGGACTCACAATCCTAAGAAAATGTCCTAGAGTGCAGATTTCCTCTCATACAAAAACTCTGCTCCAACACTGAGAAATCCTGACATCTAAAAAGGAGAAAAACAAGATGGAGGGAAAAATGCCTTGACCGCCTACGACGGGTGAAAATGCAAAAGGTCACAATAGACCTCTAGAAGAAGAGAATGGGAACAGCTTCGGCTGGCATTCGTGCTTCGAGGGGTAGAATCACTCTTTGCTCAATATGTGCTCCCAGGAGGGTGACCGGCTTCCAAAACCGATAAGCTTACAGAACCCTCGAGAGGCAGCAGTAAACCCCAGGCTATGCCGAGGTAGCCACGTACAGGGGAAGAGATTCCCGACAGAAAGCTTTTCTTCTTTCTTCAAGTGAGGTTTCACAAGGCAACCTCTCTGCTGGTGACACAGAGAGCAGGTCTGTTTTAACATTCATTGCAGGGGCCTGTGTGTTTACTTTTGAGACTTCTGGCTAAAAGGACCTTTTCTTTCAAACAGCTCTCCGCTGACACCAAAGCCACGAACTGGGCCCAGCTGTAACTGTGAGAAGCTGGGGACGTGGGGATGGGGGAGGGGGGTGCTCTTGGCTTCTTCGGGAATTCCTTGAGGTTCTGGCTTGGCCATATCTGCCTGAGGTGCAGATGATGGAAAGCAACACACAGAGAGCTTTTCAGAGACTATTAAAGACGGTTTTAAATCCCAATGCCTGGCATCTGGTGCCAATCAAGAAAACAGTAGTCACTGATGTAACTGCAACCAGACCGGGGCAAAATGAAACAAAGGCTTGCTTTGGGAGGCCAGCGACGGATTCAGCTTGACGCCTCCCCAGAGCAGGCACCGGGTACTACCCTGGCCCCGCCTCTGCGTCAGAGGTGAGCCGTGACACTGGCCACAAAAACCTGAGTCACAACAAAAGATGTTCATCCTCACTACTCTAATTCACTTTATATAATATATTATTTATATTTTGTATATACGTATTAGCGTCTTGTGTTCTAGGCACAGGGGTGAAGGGATGCCCAAGAGTGAACAAAAAACAACGCCTGCCCTGTGAAGCTTACATTCCAGTTGTAGAGGGCAAGGAGTGAGATAAACCAAATATATCATATTATATGGGGATAGTGCTAAAAAGAAAATAAAGCAGAGAAAGGAACAGGGAATGTTGGGTAGGGAGGACTTGCAATTAAGACCATTTGGTCAAGGCCACATATTACATGATTCCATTTGTACAAAATGTCCAGAAAAGGCAAATCTACAGACACAGAAGGTAGATCTGTGGTTGCCAGAGCTGGGGGTGGAAACAGAAATTAATGGTAAGTGGGCAGAGGAGATCTTACTGGGGTGATGGAAAAGTTCATGGCAACGTTGCACAACTTGGTAAAATTTTTAAAAATCACTGAATTGGGGGCACCTGGGTGGCTCAGATGGTTAGGCGTCTGCCTTCGGCTCGGGTCATGATCCCAGGGTCCTGGGATCGAGTCCCGCATCGGGCTCTCTGCTCCTTGGGAGCCTGCTTCTCCCTCTGCATCTCTCTCTCTCTGTCTCTCATGAATAAATAAATAAAATCTTAAAAAAAAAAAAAAAAAAATCACTGAATTGGGGCACCTGGGTGATTCAGTCAGTTAAGCTTCTGCCTTAGGCTCCGGTCATGATCCCGGGGTCCCGAGATCGAGTCCCACATTGGGCTCCCTGCTCAGCGGGGAGTCTGCTTCTCCCTCTCCCTCTGCCCCTCCCCATGCTCGCGCACTCTCTCTCTCTCGCATAAATAAATTTTAAAATATAAAATAAAATAAATGATTTAAAAATCACTGAATTGTACACTTCTGAAATAGAAAGAATGGTCAAAGAAAGCCTCACTGGGGTGATATTTGAGTAGACGGGAAGGGGGTGAGGGAACAAAGCCATGAGGACACATGAGGAAGAATATTTCAGGAAGATGGTAAGGCCAGCACCAAGGTCCTGAGGCAAGAACAGCAGTGGGTTAGAAGAAGAGCAAAGGGGCTTGGGGACTACAGGGGGGCCTACAGAGGGGGAGAATGGCTGAGATAAAAGAGGAGTGACATGAAGATCAGGGAAGGTCTTTTAGGCCATTAGGGGAGGATTTTAGTTTTTACTCTTAGTGCAATGAGCAACCACTGTGGGAGTGATATGATTCAGCTCACAGTTTGGGTTATTTTGGCTGCTGGGTTCAAGAGTGCACTGTAGGGAGACAGAGGCTGATGCAGGGAGACAGGCAAAGGCCTCCTAACAGCTGAAAAGAGGGATCTGGACATGGTGATGGCAGCAGTCATGGTGAGAAATGGTCAGCGCCTCAAACATATCTCAAGGGTAATGCAGGCAGGACATGCTGACTGGATGTGGGTCGTAACGGAAAGAGAGAGTGGCATCAAGAAAGACACCACGGTGCTAAGCCTGAGCAAGACTGAATCACCACTGCCTGAGATGGAGGAAGCTATGGGAAAGCAGGTAGCTTGACTTTTAACATGTTAATGTGAAGATGTGAATTAGATATCCAGAAACACACAGTCTTTCGTTACCATGGCTGAGGCCCAGGCTGCAAGTCACACGTGTCCAGACCAAAATGAAAGCCATGAGGCTAGATGAGATCTTGAAAGGCAGGGGTGGAAATGAACAAGTGGATGCAGGACTAAGCCAACCTGGGGTATTCCAATGTTTCCAGACTGGCGAGGAGTAAACCAACAAAAACGACAGGAGTGGCCAGAAAGACAGAAAACCAGTCGGGTGTGGTGTCCGGAAAACCAAGTGGAAACAGAAGGTCGAGAGGAGGGATCGACTCATCGTATCCCATCAGTCAGGCAAGCGAGCTGAGGATGAGAACTGACCACCAGATTTCGCAACAGGGAGGTGACTGAGGCACGTGACATGGGGTAAAGAGGACAGAAGCTTCCCTGGAAGTTTCCCAAGAAAAGGAGAGAGGACAAAAGAAGAGATGCAAAATAAAATAAGAGTAATTGCTTTTCACTTAACAGGTTAGAAGGTTGACAACCCCCAGCACCACGGACAAGAAGAACAAGTACAGAAGGGTGAATAGGTGAGCGGTGAGCGGTCAGCACGCGAACTGGCCCAGGCTTTGCAGCAGACCCAGGCCACAGGCATCAAAAACCTTGAAACTCGCCTGCCCTTTGACCCATAAGTTGCATGCCTAGGAATTTACTACCTTAAGAAAAAAATGCAGCACAGAGCTCTCTCTATAAGAATTGACCAAAAAGTCTTCCTTATAACAGTGAAAGAGTAGAAATGGCCAACAATAGGAGATTGGTTAAATTATGGTGCATTCATTCCAAAAGACCTGCTACGGCAGCCATCAAAAATGGTCTAGTTTCACTGAGGTAAAAAAAGAAAACAAAACTGGGTGAAAAAAGTTACAAAGCAATCTGCATAGTGAGTTCCCATTTTGGAAAAAAAAGTTACACATACAAACATATATGATTTACATACCACCCCAAAAAGCTTAGTGGATATATAACAAAGGTTTTATGGGGTTACTCTGAACAATAAAATTTTAAGTGATTTTAACATTGTCCCTCATTGGAAGGCAGCAGATGAAGAGAGGCTGTGGGGCCAAAAGGCCTGGATTAAATCCCGGTTCTGCCACCACTTACTTGTGTGGCCTTGGAAAAGTTACATAATAACATCTACCTATTTCCTCATCTAAGGGGATGGCAACACAATCTGTCTCACAGGGACACAGGAGGACCAAAAACGTTTTAATATTTGTATTTTAAGAATTCAAAACAATGCCTGATACACACTAAAGCAATTCAGAATGGTTTTTGTCAGGGCCCCTGGGTGGCTCAGTCAGCTGGGCATCTGCCTTTGGCTCAGGTCATGATCCCAGGGTCCTGGGATCAAGCCCCGCATCGGGCTCCCTGCTCAGTAGGGGGCCTTCTTCTCCCTCTCCCACTCCCACTCCCCACCTGGTTCATGCTCTCTCTCTCACAAATAAATAAAATCTTAAAAAAAAAAAAAAAAAGAATGGTTTTTGTCTTTTTTTTCCAATAAGCATGAAAATCGTTAAGAAGAAAAACAATAATAATATTTTCAGTTTGGGGACGCCTGGGTGGCTCAGTTGGTTGGGCAGCTGCCTTCGGCTCAGGTCATGATCCCACGGTCCCGGGATCAAGTCCCGTATCGGGCTCCCCGCTCAGCAGGGAGCCTGCTTCTCCCTCTCCCTCTGCCTGCCACTACTCCTGCTTGTGCTCTCTCTCTCTCTGACAAATAAAAAAATAAATAAATAACATTTTCAGTTTTAGAGGCATGTGTTATTTTTATAATCAGAAAAAATAATATTTTCAATTTGGGGAACAAGACAAAATTTCTCAGAAATTTTTTTTTAAAGATTTTATTTGTTTATTTGACAGAGAGAGAGACAGAGAGAGAGGGAACACAAGCAGGGGGAGTGGGAGAGAGAGAAGCAGGCTTCCCGCGGAGCAGGGAGCCCAATGCGGGGCTCGATCCCAGGACCCTAGGATCATGACCTGAGCCAAAGGCAGACGCTTAATGACTAAGCCACCCAGGCGCCCCTCTCAGAAATTTTCTGTAAGCATTCCGCAAAACTGAAAAAACTAGGTCTCATTTGTTTACCAGGTTTAAAAATAATTGGCTATGCAGAGGGGCGGCTGGGTGGCTCAGTCGGTTAAGCGTCTGCCTTCGGCTCAGGTCATGATCCCAGGGTCCTAGGATCGAGCCCCGCATCGGGCTCCTTGCTCCGCGGGAAGCCTGCTTCTCCCTCTCCCACTCCCCCTGCTTGTGTTCCCTCTCTCGCTGTGTCTCTCTCTGTCAAATAAATAAATAAAATCTTAAAAAAAAAAAATTTGGCTGTGCAGGACTCCTTTGGCCATTTCTACCATTGGATTGTTTAAGACACTGGAGTTCGTAGCTATGTCCTAAGTAAGATCTCCCGATCAGCTCAGAGGACTGTCACATACTACCTTTCACTTTTGTCCCTTGTCACTTCTTCCTCAAGTTTAAGAGTAGTGAACAACTTTATAAATTTAAATGTAAAATTGTTTTTGCCTTTCTGCTTCTGGTGCTGCCATGGCCCCTGTGATAAAGCTTGGGGGGGGGGGGGGAGACAAAAAAATAAATTTTTTAGTTTACCCTTGACAGCACCCACCCTATAGAAGATGGAATCATGGGGGCGCCTGGCTGGCTCAGTCGGAAGGGTGAGCAACTCTTGATCTCGGGGTTGTATGTGGCCCATGCTGGGTGTACTGTGTACATACATACACATACATACACAGAAGATGGAATCATGGATACCGCCAATTCTGAGCAGTTTCTTCAGAAGAGAGAATCAAAGTGAACGGCAAAGCTGAGATTCTCAGTGGTGGGGTCGTACCACTGAAAGGAGCAAGATCAAGATTATTGTAACTTCTACGGTGCGTTTTCCAAAAGGTATCTGAAATATCTCACCAAAAAATATTTGAAAAAGAATAATCTACGTGATTGGTTGTGCGTAGCTGCTAACAGCAAAGAGTTCTAAATTGTGTTATTTCCAGATAAACCAGGACGAGGAAGAGGAGGAAAAAGGGGAGGATGAGGATTAAAATTCATTTATCTGGAATATTTTGTATGAGTTCTTGAATAAAACCAGGGAACAAAAAAAAAATTAATTTAAAAAATAAATATAAAATTGTTTTTAACTGTAGAGCAAATTTTTTTTTCATTTTCTCTCTTGAATCTCTGATTCAAGTTCCAAGGATTAGTAGTTTTATTTATCTTTCAGTTGAAAAACTGGAAAAACAGCGCTGTGTTTACTTTAAAATAAATGCGTGCACTGTCTGTCAGGCGTGCCTCCTTGAGATGCACAGCCCACCCACCAGAACGCTCCATCCTTACGGAAGAGTGAGAGAGGTGGTGCACCCCTTATGACTGGCCTATCTGTTCTCAAAATATAAAGTGCCGAAACAACCTTCTGCTTGTAAGATTTTAAATAAATAGGGAGCTGTTTGCTTTCTTTTTTTTTTTTAGACACACATGGGCAAAGAAAAGAGAGATGCATAGGAAATGGAGAGCATAAGCAAGGGGCTTTTCAAAGCCTACTTCACTTTTCACAGTGGTATGGATACAGCAATTCTCAAAACACCTTGTGTGCATTCTAGAATAGAGGTAATGAGTAAATATATGGATGATGCTGAGAGCCAGGGCTCTCCTATGGGAAGGAAGAAAATTAGGAAGAACCCTGTGGGACTGAACTAGAAATGGAGGTTTCATATGAACTCCTGGTGTTTTATACATAGACAAAGAAACAGATATTTACACATCTGTTTATATACATGTGCAGAGAGAGCTAGCTAGATAGCTGGATGGACAGATATAAAGCCCGTCAGAAAAAAATGAATGCTCAAGAGCCAAGAAAGTTTTGAAGAAGAGCAGTCTGAGAAGAGATATGTCCAACCTGATGCTCACACTCCCTCCAAAGAAAACAGTGAGACTGTAAAACCCATTAGGAAAAAATACAACTGGATCCCTACCCCATATCATAAATCAAAATAAACTCTCAATTGATTAAAGGGTTACATATTTTAAAAACTAATTAAAGAAAACTGTCACGGGGCACCTGGCTGGCTCAGTTGGTAGAGCATATGACTCTTGATCTCGGGATTGTAAATTCAAGCCACACGCTGGGTGTAGAGATTACTTAAAAATAAAAATCTTAAAAAAAAAAAAAAAAAGAAAGAAAGAAAACTATTACAAGTATCATTTTAAGGAAGGTATCTAGCTTTATTTTTTTCCCAAGCAGTTAGCTTTGTGGTTCTCAGACTTGAGCACACATCAGAATTCCCTGGAAAATCTGTTAAAACAGATTGCCGGACCCCACCCCCAGAGTTTCTGATTCTGCAGGTTTGGGATAGGGCCTCAGAATTTATATCTTTTTTTTTTTTTTAAGATTTTATTTATTTATTTGAGAGAGAGAGTGCATGAGCCAGGGGGAGAAGCAGAGGGAGAGGGAGAACCAGGGTCCCTACTGAGCAAGGAGCCTGTCACAGGGCTCAATCCAGGGCCCAGGATCATGACCTGAGCTGAAGGCAGACATTTAACCGACTGAGCCACCGAGGCACCCCAGAATTTACATTTCTAACATGTTTCCAAGTGATGCCCATGTTGCTAGCCTGGAGACCACACTTGGAAAGCCACTTGGTTAGCTGATGGTCCTAATGCCATCTGTTCACCTTTTTTGATTCTCAATGCCCCCTTTATCATATAGTAAATTCTATCTATATTGGAACATATTTGGAAAATAATATATGATGGAGGACATATCACAAGGATACAGGAGCAAGTTTGAAGAGACACCCACTGGCCAAACCAGGGATAATGTGAGCATCAAAATAATGGCAGAAATAAACTATAAACCACTAAATAAAATAAGAATCCATGAGTTGAGACTGATAATACATACCTACATGCCTAAAAGAAAAGGAAATACTCTTCCTTGCAAGAGTAGACCAACTAGGGGCGCCTGGGTGGCTCAGTTGGTTAGGCGACTGCCTTTGGCTCAGGTCATGATCCTGGAGTCCCGGGATCGAGTCCCACATCGGGCTCCCTGTCCCTCTGACCCTCCCCCCTCTCGTGTGCTCTCTCTCTCTCTCTCTCATTCTCGCTCTCTCAAATAAATAAATAAATAAAATCTTTAAAAAAAAAAAAAAGAGTAGACCAACTAATAAGTGTACAAGGAATAATAAAACTGGGGCAAAAATTTGCAACCCACACAGTAAACTGATTCAGAAAAAAAAATCATTAATGAATGCAAAAACAAGTAGGTGAAGGTGTGACAAGGGACAGATATTTACATAATCACAAAGTATTATGCCTCCCCATAAATTACTTTTTAGTTATAAAAAGAAAATAGTCATTTTACCGTGGAGAACCTGGCAGATACCACTTTAACCAAATGATCAAAGTTAACATCGTTAACAATGAAACACGCTGAGTCATGTGCCTCCTGATATTTTGCACTTAGAAGGACACAATATCATTTCCTGATTGTTCCTGCCAAAAACACATACCCTGAATCTAACTCTGAGGAAAACCCAGACAGAGCCAAACTGAGAGGATTCTACGAAAAGACTGGCCTGAACTCCTCAACAATGATAGTGTCATGAAAGACAAAAACAGGCTGAAGAACTAATCTCAGATTTAAGGAGACATGACAACCAGATGCAATGCATAATTTTGCACAGGATCCTGGATCATGGGGAAAAATCACTTTAAGTGCATTTTTGCCACAATTAGAAAACATGAATTAAGTAACAATATTGCAAAAATGTTAGGTTTCTTGATTTTTTTTTAAAGATTTTATTTATTTATTTGACAGAGAGAAAGGGAACACAAGCAAGGTGAGTGTGAGAGGGAGAAGCAGACTCCCCACCGAGCAGGGAGCCTGATGCAGGGCTCAAACCCAGGACCCCAGGATTACGACCTGAACTGAAGGCAGAGGTCTAACAAGTGAGCCACCCAGGCGCCCAGTTTCTTGATTTAATTGTACAGTGGTTAGGTAAGAAAACATCCTTCTTCTTAAAAAACAGACACTTAAGTACTTAGGGACAAAGAAGTACAAGGTTCCCCCAATGTTATAGCAGCAATGTCCACAATAGTCAAACTATGGATAGAGCCCAGATGTCCATCGACAGATGAATGGATGAAGAAGATATGGTATATACATATGATGGAATATTACTCAGCCATAAAAAAAATGAAATCTTACCATTTGCAACAACATGGATGGACCTAGAAGGTATGATGCTAAGCGAAGTAAGTCAATCAGAGAAAGACAATTATCAAATGATTTCACTCATATGTGGAATTTAAGAAACAAAACAGGATCATAGGGGAAGGGAGGGAAAAATAAAATAAGATGAAATCAGAGAGGGAGACAAACCTTAAGAGACTCTTAACTATAAGAAACAAACTGAGGTTGCTGGAGACGAGGCTGATGGGGGATGGGGTAACTGGGTGACGGGCATTAAGAAGGACATGTGCTCTCTCTCTTGCTATCTCTCTCTCAAATAAATAAAATCTTAAAAAAAAATAATAAGGACATGTGGTATAATGAGCACTGGTTGTTATATGCAACTGATGCATCACTGAATCCTACTTCTGAAACTAATAATATACTATATGTTAATTAATTGAATTTAAATAAATAAAATTTTTTAAAAGAATGATATATACATGGAATATAATACTAGCAATAAAACATAGTGGCATAATAATAATAAATAACATGTATTGAGCATTCAAAAAAAAGTACAAGGTTGGTAATTTAAAGTGATTCAGAAAACGATTATAGATGTATGTATAGACAAAGACAATGTTAAAGCAAATGTATCAAAATATTAACAGCTGGGTGCAGGGCATAGGGGAATTCCTTGTCACACTCTTTTAACTTGTTTCTCAATTTGAAATTATTTTAAAATAGGGAAGGTTTTTTTTAAAAAATCTACTTCAAGCTACAACTCCCCCCTTGCAAGGAGGACAATCTGGTAGTGCCAAGATCTGCAGGGTTAATGAGGCCAGCTGCAGGAGAGGGGAACTACAAGAGAAAATCAATCGAGTCTTACATCCTACCTGCTACCAATTTAGAAAGAAATCAAGATCATCCAGTGGGCGGATACAGATGAAACATATGCTAATAACTACCGAAGCTTGCAAATGCCCCTAATAAAAAGGTTTTTAAAAATCAATATTCGAGGGGCACCTGGGTGGCTCAGTCGTTAAACGTCTGCCTTCAGCTCAGGTCATGATCCCAGGGTCCTCGGATCGAGCCCCTCATCGGGCTCCCTGCTCCGCAGGAAGCCTGCTTCTCCCTCTCCCACTCCCCCTGCTTGTGTTCCAGCTCTCATTTATCTCTCTGTCAAATAAATAACATCTTAAAAAAAAAAAATTAATATTCAATCCCAACATCTGGCTTCCACACAGAGATGAGTAGAGCCAACCTTAAGAGCCAAACCAGTCCTTTGAGTCAAGTACTTCTTGCAGCCACAGCCAGGTCAATGTCCTTGCAGAAAGTCGGCCAAGGCTGACCCTTACGCAACTGCAGGACTCGAGCAAAGCCCTCCACCAGGCATAACACACCAGCTGAGTTTCCCAGTCAACTTTCAAGTCCATCCAGGGGACAACAAGGCAGCGAATGAAGGAAGGAATTGAGTCGCGTGGCGCAGAGAAACACCAAGCAGGACAGGCCTTTTCCCAGGCAAAGCTGTTTCGGGAAGACCAGGCCACAGTGAGAGGAGTCGCCTAACTTGCTGTGACCTACTATCCTACGTAACCGTATTCATACTTAACACACCACTCTGGACACACTCCCAGCCTAGCAGCTCCCCAAGGAATGCAGGTGCCAAGACCCCGGAGCTGAAATATCTCATGTTAATGAGAGCCTCTCCACTCCATACCCCCAGAGCTTTTGCATTTGTCCAGCCTTAGAACTCTCCCTTGAGGGGCGCCTGGGTGGCTCAGTCGGTTAAGCGTCTGCCTTCGGCTCAGTTCATGATCCCAGGGTCCTGTGATCGAGTCCCACATCGGGCTCCCTGCTCCACGGGAAGCCTGCTTCTCCCTCTGCCTGCCGCTCCCCCTGCTTGTGCTCATGTGCTCTCTCTCTGACAAATACATAAATAAAATCTTAAAAAAAAAAAAGAACTCTCCCTTGGAACAACCTTGGGGCTGCCTTCCATTTAGGCAAGCAGGTCCTACATCAAGAAACAGGGTCTCTGCCACCACCTCGAGGATTTGAACCTCCCCAGCTCTGGGAAGAAAAGAATCAGAGGAGGCAGGATGACTACCACGGCTACCACAGTTACTACGTCTATAGTACTCACGTGTGTCAGGCCCTGTGCTTAGCTCATTTCATCTCCAAATAACGTTTTACAGATAAGGAAACAGAAGCACAGAGAAGTAAGTGACTGTCCGACATCACAAAGCTCATGGAATCAGCATTCAAACCCAGGTAGTCAGACTCCGGAACCTACGTGTTCTTAACCACTTTTCCATGCAACAGATCTGTAACCAATAGAAACAGCCTTGCTCTAAACAGAAGGCTTTACGAAACCCAGCTGGAATGTTATGTATCTCATCTATGCCATTGTCATCCTAGATTTCCTTTTCTACGAAAAAACAGCCCAATGCCCTGCGACAACCCACATTTTCCATCAGATTTGGATCTGATGTGCCTCACTACCCCAGCCAGCCACACACACACACACACACACACACACACACACACACACAGTGCTACGGCTGGTGCTGGACAGCAGGAGCTGCGGGGACGGTCACGCACAACATAAGCACCGGGAAACAGAGAAAACATCCCTCTGAATGTTTTCATTCTGGGCTCAAAGAGAAATCTGAATCTCTTTGAGCCCTGAATCACTCTGGGCTCAAAGAGAAAAACCGCAACAGCAATTACAAACAAGGAGCAGGACACAGCAACAGATACGGATTTGCCACTAGAAAACTGTTGGACAGTTATCTACCAAAGCTAAACATACATCCACTCTGTGAACTGAGGGCCCTATATAAAAAGATAGATAGATAGATAGATAGATAGATAGATAGATAGATAGATAGATAGATAGATAGAAAGAAAGAAAGAAAGAAAGAAAGAAAGAAAGAAAGAAAGATAGACAGGCAGACAGACACACACACACACTCAATAGAAATATATGTATATGTCTTCCAAAACACACGTATAAGAATGTACATAGCAGCTTTGCTCATGATGACCCCAAACTGGAAAAGAGCCCCGATGTCCACCAACAGGAGATTAAACAAATAAATTGTGGTATAGTCATATAATAGGAACTTTAACCCCTATAAAAAAATAAACCAGTATTACATGCAAAAGCATGGGTGAGTCTCACAGATACAATGATGAGCCAGGCCAAGAAAATGTACTGTATGATTTCACTGATAAAAATTCAAGAATAGGGGCTCCTGGTGGCTCAGTTGGTTAAGCAACTGCCTTCGGCTCAGGTCATGATCCCAGGGTCCTGGGATCGAGCCCCGCATTGGGCTCCCTGCTCGGCGGGAAGCCTGCTTCCCCCTCTCCCACTCCCCCTGCTTGTGTTACCTCTCTCGCTGTCTCTCTGTCAATTAAATAAATAAAAATTAAAAAAAAAATTCAAGACTAGGCAAAACTAACCAATAGTGATAGAAATCAGAATAGTGGTTATCTCAGGGTGGGCATAGGGATACTGACTAACAGGGATGTGGGAATCTCCTGGGACCCTAGAAATGTTCTATATTTTGATCTGAGTAGTGATTACACAGATGTGAACATATGTAAACATTCACTGAACTATATCACTTAAGGTTGGTGCACTTTTCTTTAAAAGAAAAAAATGTGAATACCCAGGGGGGAAAAAATCAAAGCCAAGTTGAAAGCATGAATGTTTTCATCATTAAACAAGACAAAAATAAATGCACTGTAAGCTTTCAACTCAAAAAGCTATAAATGACCAACTGACTGGATTAAAAAAAAAACAGATCTAGGGCAAGTAGTTGAAAAAGTTAAAGTTAAAAATGGAAATATTAGAAAATAAGGTATAATTGATCAAGCAGTCTTGTGAAAAATAAAGAGCAAAAGTTAAAACAAAAATGCTTATACTAGTCAAGAAAAAAAACTGGGGGGGAAGGCACGCCTGGGTGGCTCAGTTGGTTAAGCGTCTGCCTTAGGCTCAGGTCATGATCCCAGGGTCCTGGGATCGAGCCCCACATTGGGCTCCCTGCTCAGCGGGGAGCCTGCTTCTCCCTCCCCCACTCCCCCTGCTTGTGTTCCCTCTCTCGCTGTGTCTCTCTCTGTCAAATAAATAAAGTCTTAAAAAAAAAAAAAATTGGGAACAAATACCAAAAATTTTAAGTGAGAAAGATGAGAAACATTTTTTAAATGAGAATGCGATTTAAAATATTACTACTAAAACAAAAATAAATAAAATCTTTATACTAATAAATTTGAAAAATCTCATGAAACAATTTTTCTCAGAAAATATGAATTAACAAAACTGATGCAAGAGGAATCAGAAAAGCTGAACAAACCAATCATTATGGGGTAAAAAACTGAAAAAGTCATCAAAGAATTCTTTCAAAGAAAGCAGCCAGACCCAGATGGTTTTACGGGTGAGCTCTTTCCTGCACTCATGGAACAGATAATTCCCATGTTATAGAGTCTGTTCCTGAAGTTGGAAAGAGCTTCAATTTACTTTATAAAATTAGCTAAGCCTCGATTCCAAAGCTGACAAAAATAGTACAAAACTACAGACAAATGCCACTTATGAATATAGGTGGAAAACCCCCAAATAAAATTTTAGCAAACAATTCTAACAAAATTTTCAAGGAATAATCCAACATGAGCAATTGGGTATATTCTAGAAATCTGAAGATTGTTACTATTATCCCAATAGTGACCTTTCTAAATAAAAGATTGATTTATTTTAGAGAGAGAGAGCATGAGCAGGAGGGGGAGAGGGAGACGGAGAGAGAATCTCAAGTGGACTCCACACTGAGCCCGGAGCCCAATGTGGGGCTCTGTCTCACAGCCCTGAGATCACAACCTGAGCAGAATCCAAGAGTCCGACACTCAACCAACTGCACAACCCAGGCTCCGGCCCCCACAGTTACGTAAAAGATATTTGACAAAAATTCAACACCCTTCCTGATTAAAAAACAAAAACAAAAAAAGCAGTAATTAATAAACCGAGGGGGGTGGGAAACAAGAAGAGGTTACTAACACCCAACTTTACACCCAGAGAAGAGTCATTAGGAAGCATGGTTACCAGACAGGGTGGAATGCCAATTTCATCACCACTGAAACAGGAAGTTGTATGCAAAGCAACTAACAATGAAAAGAAGTATAATTATTTCCTAATGTGAGCAAAATTATCAATCTTAGAAACCACATAAATGTCTACCAAGAAAACCCAAAAGAAACTACTGAAAACCTATACTAAGAATTCAGCAATTGAATGATTATAAAAACAAACAAAACAAAACAAAAACATGCAGAAACTAATAGTCATCTATCAACAACACTGGACTAGGAGACCAAACAGGAAAAAATCCCACTAAAAATAAGATCAAAAATATTTTTACAATTTAAAAGAGTCTATCTAAAGATAACTTCAAAATGATTTGAGTGAATTTACAGACACTCCATGTTCCTAGGTAAGAAGAATTAGTATAGACATTCTCCATAAAGGAACTTTACATAGGATAGAATTTCCATAAAATATTAAGGGAATGGGGGGGAAGAGAGGAGGAAGAGGGGAAGAACCTGAGAAAATAATTTAAAGTTTAGGTGCTGTTGTCATATATGCAAAGAAAAGAGGGGGAAGATTTTAAAAAGCAGACAAGCTCAAACGGTCAGATATTAAATCATGGTAACATTACAACAGCTAAAAGAGAGTGATTTTAGAAGTCTAATAAAACAACAGATGAAATGGAAAATCCCTCACACAGGCCCAAGTATGTGTCTGTGTGTGTGTGTGCATGTATATTTTATTTACATATGTATACATTTTCTTAATACACGCTGAAGGTAACAACTCAAATCATCAGGGATGATAATCACAGATGGATTATTCAGTATGTACTATTAAAGCAACCAGTGAACTACTAGGGAAAAATTAAATTAGATCCCTACTAACACTGTACACAAAAATAAACTCACTTAAAGAATTAAATGCGGCGGGGGAGGACGCGATGCCTGGGTGATGGACACTGGGGAGGGTATGTGCTATGGTGAGCGCTGTGAATTGTGTAAGATTGATGAATCACAGACCTGAAACAAATAATACAGTATATTCTAATAAAAAGAAAAATACAGAAATGCAGGGGCGCCTGGGTGGCTCAGTCGGTTAAGCATCTGCCTTTGGTTCAGGTCATGATCCCAGGGGTCCTGGGATTGAGGCCCCCGTCGCTTCTCCCTCTCCTTCTGCTCCTCCCCCCGCTTGGGCTCACTCTCTCTCGCTCTCTCAAATAAATAATCTTAAAAAAAAGAATTAATGTGAAAAAATAAAATCACAATGAACTAGGAAAAACTAGAGGTGACTATTTACCTGAACTCAGGATGGAGAAAGCCTTTCATAAAGGAAAAGGTTACAAATACAAAGAGTGATGAGTCAACTGCAAGTTTAAAACATCTGTTTGAAAAATAGAAAAAAAACCTACAAAATTAAAATGCAAATGAAAAACCGGAAAAATATTTATAAATTAAGACAAAGAGAAATGGCCTTAACATATAAAAAACTCTTTCAAAACTAAAAGAAAAAAATGCACACTTTGATATAAAAAGAGCAAAGAACATTAATAAGGCAATAAACACACTCTAAAAACATTCAATCTCCCTCAATAAATCACAGCATCAAAAGGCAGAGCGAAGTTGGGGTAACTTCAGAGGCATAACGACCAAATTCAATGAGTAGACCTTGTATGAATCCAGGTTCAAGCAAACCAACTTGAAAACAACACTTTGAGACAATGGTGAAATTGAATAGGAACTGGGTATTAGGTGATAATAAGGAGTTCATGTTAATATTGCTAGGTGTGATAATGGTATGGTAATTATATAAGAAAATATCATTTTTGCTCCCTCTCTGGGCTCAGACCTAGTTTGTGGTGACATGGCTAAACAGACCAAGAAGGTCAGAATCATTGGTTCATGTGAGACCCATTATGGTGCCTCTCGCAGGAAAACGGTGAAAAAGACTGAAATAAGCCAAGCACACTTGCTCCTTCTGTGGAACAACCAAGATGAAAAGACGAGCTGTGCGGAGCTGGCATTGTGGTTCCTGCATGCAAAGAGTGGCTGGTGGGGCTCAGACCTACAGTATCGCTCTGCGGTCACAGTAAAGTCGGCGGCCATCAGAACCTTGAAGGACTTGAGAGACCAGCAAAAGCTCTACCATCTGAAACATTACTAGCCTAAAATAAATGGGTTAATTTTTTTAACAAAATAAAATTTTAAAAAAGAAAATATCCTTTTTTTCTAAGACACATGCTGAAGAATCTAAAATATAATACTGAAACACCTGTAATTTACTTTGAAATACTACAACCAAAAAAAAAAAAAAAATAGATGAAGCAAATCTGGCATAACGTTAATTATCAAATAGACCAAAAAAAAAAAAAAAAAAACCACATTTTTTTCCAATAAAGGCCAAGATGCAAGAGAAACCAGCAGTTTTGACCACTGCTGATGGGAGAGTAAATTGGCAGAACTTTTCTGGACAATAATCTTGCAATATGTGTCCAATATCACAAGTATGTGAAAAATGCTTAAACCCATCAAACCCATCTTCAATAATTTATCACAACTATCAAAATAGGCAGAAAGGTTTATAAACGTATAAGTTTACCATAGCATTATTTGTGACTATAAAATACTGAAAACAACCCCAATGTCCATCACACAACCACCTGAGAGACGACTACCAGTAGTAGTAGTATACTTTGGAAGTATACTTCCAAAACTACACTTTGGAAGAATAATTGAAGCTATTTCAATATATTGGGGGGGGGGGTGCCTGGTTGGCACAGTCAGCTGAGTGTCCGACTCTTGGTTACAGCTCAGGCTGTGATCTCAGGGTTGTGAGATCAAGCCCCACGTAGGGCTCCGGGCTCAGCATGGAGTCGGCTTAAGACTCTCTCTCCCTCTGCCCCTCCTCGTGCTCGCTCTCTAAATAAATAAATAAATAAATAAATAAATAAATAAATAAATAAAATCTTTTTTTTTTTTTAAATAAAGGGCAAATACTGTATGATTCTACCTATATGAGGTACCTACTCAGATGCATAGAGACAGAAAATAGAATGATGGGTGGTGGAGGGAAGAGAGTGAATGAGTTGTTTGATGGGTACAGAGTTTGAGTTTGAAATTCTGGAGGCGGACAGTGGTGACGGTTGCACCATGTGTTTGTACTTAACTGCCACTACACTGTACACTTAAAAATGGTTAAGATGGTCAATTTTACGTTAAGTGCATTTTATCACAGTTAGAAATATATACGTAAAGATATATTGAGGGGCGCCTGGCTGGCTCAGTCAGAAGAGTGTATGACTCTTGATCTGGGGGTCGTAGGTTTGAGCCCCAAAATCCCCGTGTAGAGATTACTAAAAAAAAAAGTAAATAAATACATTTTTTTAAAAAGATATATTAATACATTTTAAAGAGTAAAAGGCATGTTACAAAATATTATGTTTACGTATGATCTCAATTTCGTTTCATTGATGTCTTAAATACTTATATTTGCACACAGGAAAAAAAGGCTCAGAAAAATATATGTCAAAATGGTAGTAATTATCACTAAGTACGGTGGCTTACAGGAGAATTTTATTTTGTGTGTCTGTGTGCTTTTGTGTAATTTCCAGTTTTTCTCACAATTACTTTTATAATCAAAAGCATGTTGACGGAACAAATGAAGAAGGGGAAAAAAAAAAAAAGGACAGTCATACTGGCTGCTGATCCTCATGCGAGAATGTCCACAGGTATATTTCCAAATGACATAATAAATGTAATCCTCCTTGATAATCAAATTATAAAAGGAACGCTAGAGTTTGGGAAATAAAGACCAACTCAGAAGATAAACCATCAGGAAATTAAAGGAGAGGCATATTCCTGGTTTTAAACAACTCCTGAAGCTGGAGTGGGTTCACCACACCTCTGTGTGCCCAGCAGAAAGGGAAAGACCAGAGGAGCCTCCAATACCACTCAAGTGGCCTGTCAGAAAGGACAGGCTCAGAAAGAAAAGACCCTCGAATCAACGCAGCGCTCTCCCTGGGACTCAACACTCCCCACCCCCACATCTCTCTTAAGCTAAATCCACTTTCAGAAAATATTTTCTAGACAGCAGACATCAAGAGAAAAAGGAGCCTTTCTTTCCGTGGCATTCCCCCACCACATATGGTACTGCTCTCAATAGAGGCTTTATGAGGGAGGGTCCAGATACCACAGCCATGGGTTATGCCATTGACCACAAGCAGCAATAAACAGACGTTAGGATTTAGATTTCCATGCAGCAGAGGCACCCTGAATAATTAAGACAGAGCTTCCATCACATTCCAACATTCGGTAAACGTTTACTGAGTGCCTACTAAGCACAAGGCACTATTTGTAACACCATCCCCCCCCGCCATCCCACCACCCCCACCTCACACACACAAACACACGCCACTTCTTTGTTCTGCTCAAGGACTCAGACTAGGAAAGTGATGATTTAGGCTGGAGGCATGGGACAGTTTGATTCAACATGTCACATGTCACCCGGATTGGGAAAAGAGCAGAGGCAGAGGGAGAGCATTCAACCTCCAGAAAGGATCAAGGGGACACATCACTGCATCCCACTGGGAGAGCCCGGGGACAAAAGAAGTGAATCCGGCAGTGCTGGGCTCTGGCCTTCCTAAACCTCCACGACCCATTCCACAGGGAACAGTCACGGCAGCCCCTGGTCCTGGAGGAGACTGCATCGCCAGGTGTATCCATGGCGTGAGGGAGAAATCCAACCCTTCGAATTCTTCTCCCCACCCCCACGACTGAATCGTGTCGCCACGCCTCCATCATACGTACTTCTGCCCCCATTGTTCTTCAGGACATGGGAGAGGTTCACAGAGGCGGTGCCCAGCAGTTCATTCCTCAAAGTATGGCAGCTCCAGACCTTCAAATCTAAATGACTCTGGGCCGTGACGTTCCTGGAAAACAAAAACTTGATTAATCACATCTGAGCACATTGGTCACTCCTACAACGTAGAAGAAAACAGATAAACTTACTGCTGACATCTTGGAGGGAGGGGGGCAACCTCAAACAGGAAGACACTCACACGTGTACTCTTTCCCCCCCCAAAGCTGACCCTGTAACCATCTAGCTAATAATGAACGCTCTGTGAGCTCAATGATGTAGAAACACCTGGTGAGAGGTGCCCTGCGTACCAAAGGCAGAGGAGTTAGCGGGGTCACAGGAAAGCTGCATCTCCCACAACCCCCTTGGAGCACCTCCTCACTTTCCCCCTCATTACTGCAAAGAGAAGGGACTTTCTCTTACAAAATGATGATCTCATTCCAGAGAAGCTCGGAGCTCCCAATTCGCTTCCCCGTCTTCTTAGTCTCACTGGGGAGTCCATCCACTGCCACCTCCACAAATGAGTTAATTCGAGGTTGACGATTATGCACCTTGGGCTTTGCTGACACCACTGGACGGGAAAGAAAGGAAAAGTCGAAGATGAGTCAGAAGGCTCCCAGGTGCCCCCCTGTGGCAGATGTTCCGCTCTTTTTTGTTGTTTCTTTTAAAAACTACGTTTGGTATTTTTTCTGATCCTAAAAAAAATTACTTTTAAAAAAATGTGAGGATATTTTAAAAACTATGAAGCATAAAAAAAAAAGCACTCCTAACCTGAAAACACTGGGATAATTATCATTAAGATGTTGGCAAATCCAGACTTTCCAGACTCTCATCTTTTATGCCCCCAATTCTTTAAGAATTCTTCTCCCTCCAAAATCAATTCTAAATGGCTGCAATATGAGCCAATTGTATAGATATGCCATGATTTAGTTAACTATTCTTTCAGTGCTGAATAGATTGCTTCCAATTTTTCACTCTGGGAAAATCATCATGAATGTATATATTTGCATGCATTTCTCAGTGTTCCTCCAAATGATATGAATATTTTTTCTTCAAACTGCTTAATTCCTTTGCAAAAAGGATAAACCCATGTAGATGCCAATATATCCATTTCACCACCATCATACTGAGTATTATGTTTTTTCACTATTTAGAAATCAGAAAGGTAAAAAAAAAATCATATAAATTAGGTAAGGTTTAATGAGCACTTATGACAGACACTAGGCTATGCACACATCATCTAAATGAATCCTTAAAACAAACCCATGAGGCAGGGAATATATCATCACCCCCATTTCACCCAGAGGAAGCAGGCTTGGGGAAGTTAAGTCATTGCCCCAGGTGACAGAGCCTGGGAGCTTCAAACCAGGATGTGCACCCAGGCAACCTGACTCCCCACCACGCTGTATGTCATTACCAGATTTTGCTTATTTGTTCTATTGCTGTTCTTCAATTACTAGTGAGGTTGTATATGCTTTCCATGTGTTTGTTAGCCATCTGCATTTCCTATTCTATTGTATCCTTCATGTGGCATCTCTGATGTTTATTTGGTACCTGCAAGCCAAGCTGAACAAGTATACAAGCATCTCTTAGAGCATATATTAGCCATGGTGGAAACTCCAGGTCACTGGGATGGAACACACCTAAGGTGTCCTCCATCCCATGCCCCAAATCAGAGCATGTGACTGGCATTTCTTACCCATGAGGCAAGACAGAGCTCCCCTCCAACAAGGTTTAGCAAACCTCTCCCTCCCAGACCCTTCTGAGAGGTGAGAGTCCTATAAGGGTCCACAACTTGACAAAGGACAAAACTACCTCTGGATTCTTTTAGCAATACCTGTCTTTTCCGGGCCCAAAGAACAGTAGAGAGCAAGTCAAAGAACAACAACAGCAAAAGTTGTGGCTAAGATTCAGAAGCAATAGGGGATGGTACGAGGAGAAACAGGTGGTGGTGGTGGAAAATGTGGTCCAGAATAGAAAACAAATACTTTTCACACAGACCAAGGTTAACTGAGGCCACCTGGTGGTGGGAGAGCAGCTCTGCACACAGAGCCTTAAAAAGGGGGGGAAGGGGGGAGGACTAGTTATAATTATAGTCCTATCATTTTGAGCTAGACAGTTTCTTTGAAATCAACAAGTTCATAAGGAGGGCACATGATATAATGATTAGCACTAGGTATTATATAAGACTGATGAATCACTGAACTCTACCTCTGAAACTAATAATACACTATATGTTAATTAATTGAATTTAAATTAAGAAAAAAAAAGAAATCAACAAGTTCAAACCCTTCATTTAATAGTTGAGCCAATTAAATAAGGTGCAAGGAGGTGAGATAACGTATCCAAAATCAGGGAACTCCCAGGCCAATTCTTGGAACTCTGTTCTAATGTTTCCTTTTTTGTCCTAGCTTTTTCCCCTAGGTTTTTTTGTTTGTTTGGAGGTTTATTTTTTTGTTTTTGGGGGGTGGGGTTTTTTGGTATCTTTACTTTCTTTTTTATTTTGACATAATTTCACATGTTTAGAAAAGTTGCAACAAAAATACAAAGAATTCCTATAAACCCTTCACCTAAGGGTCACCAAATATTAACTTGTTACTATATTTGCTTTATTATTCTCTTTCTCTTCCCTGATTCTCTTTCATACACATACACATCTGTTCCTGAAACTTTGAGAGTGAGTTTTAGAAGATGCTGTGCCCCTTTTCTTCTAAACGCTTCAGTGTATATTTCTAAGAACAAAGACATTTTCGGATACCATAGTATAATTATCAACATGGAAAAATTTAACAACCTTTTAAAACTATGATCTAATGTACAGACCTCATTTAAATTTTGTTAAATGTCAGGGTGCCTGGGTGGCTCAGTTGTTAAGCGTCTGCCTTCAGCTCAGGTCATGATCCCAGGTCCTGGGATCCAGCCCCACATTGGGCTCCCCACTCCGCGGGAAGCCTGCTTCTCCCTTTCCCACTCCCCCTGCTTGTGTTCCCTCTCTCGCTGTGTCTCTCTGTCAAATAAATAAATAAAATCTTTAAAAAACAAATAAATAAATAAATAAATAAAAATAAATTTTGTTAAATGTCCTATCAATGTCCATTATAGCAAAAGAGAAAAGAAACTTTTTTTTTTTTTTTTGGTCCAGGACCCAATCTAGGATTACATATTGCAGTTGGTAGTTTTATTTTGAAATTTCCAATCTACAGAAAGGTTTAAAGAATAGGACAATAAATAACTGTATACTCGGCAACAACTATCCTTTTGCCCCATTTGCTTTTTTAAAAAGCCTTTTCACGGGACACCTGGGTGGCTCAGTAGGTTAAGCATCTGCCTTCAGCTCAGGTTATGATCCCAGGGTTCTGGGATTGAGCCCCGCGTCAGTGGGCTTGAACTCACAACACAAAGATCAAAAGTCATGTGCTCTACCAACTGCGCCAGCTAGGTGCCCCACCACATTTGGGGTTTTGGTTTTGTTTTTTTTTCTATGTGTGTGTCTATATCATTGCTATTCAAGAGAACCTCAGTGATAAGGAAAAGTTCTATGCCAACACAGTCCAATGCATTGCCATGAGATACATGTGACTACTGAGGACTGGGAATAGAGCTCTTACGACTAAGGATTTAAATTGTTAATTTAATTTTAATCTTAACATAAATAGTTCTATGTGGCTATAGTGGCTATCGTATTGGATAGCACAGGATACAAATACATGATATCTATATCTATATATGTGCATGACTAGGCATATACCCACAAACTTTTTTGGTAATCCATTTGAAAGTTGTAGATATCATGACTTACCAACCCTAAATACTTCCAGAATACAACTCTTAAGAATAAGGATGTTCTAAACGTTGTACACTTGAAACTAATACAACACTGTATGTTAATTATACTTCAATTAAAAAACAAACAAAATAAGGAGGGCTGCCTGGCTGATTCAGTTGGTAGAGCATGCAACTCGATCGCAGGGTCGTGAGTTTGAGTCCCATGCTGGGCATAGAAATTCCTTTAAAAGGCGGGGGGGGGGGGCAAGAAAAGCGGGCGCCTGGGTGGTTCAGTTGGTTAAACTCCAACTCCTGAACTCAGCTCAGGTTTTGATCTCAGCGTCGTGAGCTCAAGTCCCCAAGCTGGGCTCCACGCTAGGCATGGAGCCTACTTAAAGAAAAAAAAAAAAATGAAAGGGAAGACATTTTCCCACCTAACCACACCATCATTATTACACCTGAAAAAAATTTAGTTACTCCCTCTATCATTTGATATTCATTACATATCCAAATTTCCCCAATTTTTCCAAACATATTTGTTAGAGCTGTTTCCCCCAAACCAGGATCCCATCAGCATGAGCAAATTGCATTTGGTTGCTGGTTTCTTAATCCTTTAAAATCTAGAATGCTCTCCCTTCTTTTTCCCTGACAATGATTTTTAAAGACTTCCACCAGCTGTCTCATATAGTACACCAAATGCTCTGTTTTTCTGATTGTTTTCCTCATGACGAGATTCACAGTGAACATTTTTGTCAAGAATACTACATAGTTTACATTGTATGCGTCTTACTATACACACTAGGTTGTCCTCCTATTGTGGATGCTAAGTTTGATCCTCTAGTTAATGTGGGGTCTATCAGGTCACTCCACTGTAAAGATGTATCTTCCCCTTCATAAGTTATAATTTATCAGTGGGATGATTATTTTGAAAGTTTCTTGTTCTTAAAACACAAGCCAAATTAAAGGCCTCAGCATCCAAGCAGATTTATCTGGAAAGTTTATTTACTGTTCGATGAAATATAAATGCCAATTTCACATCTTCACATAGAATTTAGCTTTTAAAGTTAACAAATAAAGCCAAAAAAAAAAAAAAATCACACATGGCCAAAATTATATCCTTGAGAAGCTCTTAGGAAGGCACAGAACAGAGTCCTTCAATAGGTTCCCACCAGCCAGCTTTTGCTTTGTTGTGGTTTTCAGTGTTCAGTTTCTCAGTGCTTCTTGAGTTATATATCAGATAAAATAGCTCGCTTATGTTTAAGGACCTTGCTGTATTTTAAAAGTGTATTTTAAAACTCTAGGACTGCATTACAGAGAGGCATAAGGGAACTGAGGCAAAGAGAAGGAATAGCAAAGTGACCTCTCCCAAATTACACTACAGGCTCTCTCAAAGAAACACATCGGACAAGGAACCAGCCACAACATCTATTTTGTTATTTCTCTTTTTCTCTTTCTCCCCATCATTTTCTTCAATGGTATTACAGAATCCCTACAGGTTAAATGCATCTATAGTCAGATGCACCTGAATTATCAAGTTAGCTCATTCCACACTAGTAAAAATTCACACTGAGGAAAGGCAATCAGAAATCTTTACAAGTCAAATGTGCTCCTGAATAATATGGCCCCAAAACAGGGACTTTATTATGTCACCAGGTTCTATAGGCAGGCTTCTGTTTTAACCTAAACTTGATAATTTTTAGACCAGGTAGTAAAAGCTAAAGTCCCAAGCTCAAAACCCTATGGAATTCACTCTAATGCTTCTCCCTCCTCAAGAGGGCTAGAGCAGACATGACACATCAACAAAAATGATTAAAATGTATCAAGACTACTTTTTTAAAATCAGTAAGTAAATAAGAAACAGGGGAGAGAATATGAATACACAATCTACAGAATAGGAAATCCAAATTTCCCTTAAACATAGGATAAGATGTTAAACATCATTTATAATTAAAGAAATGTGAAACAAAACTGCTGAGAAAACAGTTATTTTGGGGCACCTGGGTGGCTCAGTCGGTTAAGCGTCTGCCTTTGGCTCAGGTCATGATCCCAGGGTCCTGGGATCGAGCCCCGCATCGGGCTCCCTGATTAGCAGGAAGCCTAGTTCTCCCTCTGCCCCTCGCCTTGCTTGTGTTCCCTCTCGCTGTCTCTCTTTCCGTCAAAAAAAATAAATAAAATCTTAAAAAATAATAAAGTCTGACAACACATTGTGTTGGTAAAGATGTGGGGAAACAGGCACTCTCACGCACTCCTAGAAGAGTATTCCTTATTCCTTCCAAGGAAGGCAACCTGGCTCTCAAGATTACAAAACCATATCCCCTTTCATGTATCTTGGAATGTATCTTGGAAACTGGTAATATTAGTTTCCTCCAAGCAGGGGCACTGAGGAGCTAGAAGAAAGGAAACAATTTTAAAGTGTATAGAAATGAATAACATTTACATTTCAAAAATAATAATTTTAAAAAATGCCAAGACGATTTTGCCTCCAAATCACCGTGTCTCTGAGAGGCCAGAGCTGTGATAGTGAGTGCTGTCCCCGGGTCACCAGGCATCTCTCAGCCCCGTGACTCTTCCGCAGAGCTAAGACTACCAAAGCAACCTTCTGTCATTCAAGCGATATTCACTGACAGCCCACTAAATGTCTGGCAACGTTCTATGTCACTGAGGTATCAAAAGTAACCAAAACAGACAAAAATCACTATTTCTGTGTTTACATTCTACGTGCGCTCTCTCTCTCTCTCTCTCTCTCTCAAATAAATAAATCTTTAAAGGAAATAAAGCCATGAGGATGGACGAGATCACCTAGGGAATAAGTATAGACAGAAAAGGGCCCTGAGGCATGAAGGAATCACCATTTTCAACAATCTTTGCCAAAAGTTCCTTTTATCCTTCTTAAGAACCCCACCTATAGGGACGCCTGGGTGGCTCAGTGGGTTTAAGCGTCTGCCTTTGGCTCAGGTCATGATCTCAGGGTCCTGGGATTGTGCCCCACGTCTCATCTCAGACTCTCTGCTCAGCGGGGAATCTCGTCTCTCCCTCTCTCTACCCCTCCCCGCCCCCCACTTTTGCTCGCTCTGTCTCTCTCTGTTTCAAATAAATAAATAAAATCTTTAAAAGGGAAGAATTCCAGCTATACAGGCACCTGGCTGGCTCAGTCAGTGGAGCATGCAACTCTTGATCTCAGATTATGAGTTTGAGCCCCACATTGGGTGTAAATTTTACTTAAAAATAAAATACATACATAAAAAAAAAAAGAAAAGAAAAAAGAATTCCAGTTACATGGTAACCCTATGAGAATGAATAGTTACACTCTTCAGCTATTTCACAATATTTGGCTCTCAGACCAAGGTATGGTATAATTCTACCTCTTCCCCATAGACTGGGCTGGACCTCGAATGGTAAACATTTCACATGGTGCCACTCACCTTTCAAAGTAAGCTGAGACTTCTCAAAAGGCAGGGCCACTCCTGCCCGGCTGGAGCTGGCAGATGCCATGTCATCACCAGAAAACTGCAAGACGAACAGCAGGAGGTTTAGAGAATATCTGAGAAGAGACTGATGAACTGCAGCCATTTTTAATATTTGAGTTGAAAGAGATGAACCAAGAAAATATAAACGTCCAGGCAACTTTGTACTACTTTTGTCAGGGTGGAGTCTGTCTGTCTTGTAAGGACTACTGAGGCTAGATAGGTCTCTGCTGGCCTAGGAAGGGCACAGGACTATTACATCAACATTTACAGGACAGGGCCCAACATAACACTTTCAAAAGGAAAGTCACAGTTCAGCAATGTTTTAAAAATCCAAATTTTCAAATCGACAAAGGATATACAAATAGGGGCACCTGGGTGGCTCAGTCCGTTGAGTGTCCAACTCTTGATTTAGGCTCAGGTCATGATCTCAGGGTTGTGGGATTGAGACCGGAGTCAGGCTCCACACGTGTGGAACCTGCTTGGGATTCTCTCTCTCCCTCTCCTTCTGTCCCTCCCCCCTCACTCTCACGTGCACTCTCTAAAATAAAAACAAATAATAAAAATAATAAAAACAATAAAAAACAAATAGTAAATAATAAAAAAAAAGATACACAAATGGCGAAGAAGCACATTCTAGACATTGTAAGCCATCAGGCACCCCTGTCACTCCATCTTGGCTGGAAGCATAAGTCTATCTTGCATTTTGAATGGATCTTTTACTCATATACAATTTTGTAACATCGTCCTCTGTCATTTGAAAAATATTGGTTCACTGAGATATACAGACATTCCAAATGTTGACACATTTCATTATACACTATCAAAAAAAGCCCATTTGTGAATGTCACCACTGATCTCATCAAACAGATCTTTAAGCACCGGGAAAGTGTCAAGCTCTTAGTGGCAGATGCAAGTGTTCCAAAATTCTCATTTTCACTTAAAAACTCCTATTTTATCATTGGCAGCAAATACTGTCCGTTGTTTTCCTTCAAGTGACAGGCTCACTTCATTCATCTTCAACAAAATGTCTGCCAAATACCCAAATCTAGTAACTTTGTTTTTTTAAGTAAAAATAGTATTTCATGAAAAAAGCAATTCAGCTCTCAATTCAAACACACAAGTGCTTCTTCCCAAGACAACCATTACACTTGGGCGTACAGAAGGACTGCAGCCATATTTCCCTTCCATCACACAGAATAATAAAAAAAGATGTGCACAGAAGTCGAGACTTAATAAAATTAATAATTTTTACTGCTTCGTCAAGCACATTCTGAAGTGCAACTGGCCCTTCTGTTCTGTTTTTACTGCGTCTACTGTGCTGAGGAATACAAGGACAACAGCTCAGATTCGTGGCATTGCCTGGATTCCAGTGATGGCAACAACAACTGTACTCACCTTGGCTTTTGCACCATCCGTGCAAATGTAATCACAGTGAAAAAGGCAAATAAAGTTATTATGAAAACAGTTTTGATCTTGCAAAACCTTTTAAGCCTCAAGGGGCCAGCAGAGGCCGAAGGATCCCACCTGAGAACTGCTACTGTAAAAACGCTAACAAAGTCTTCTTCTATTCAACATCATTAATACCTTCTTTCATTCTGTTTGTTTCTGATCTCTCCTCCAGCTTCCTATTCTGAAGAGCTGTTCAGCCTTAAAACATGGTTATTAAGTCACCACATTTCTCTCAGAATGGAAACCCTTTATGTGAGGATGAAATGTAGCTACCATGAAGTCACATTGACTTTGACATCTTTCTGTAGCTGAAGTCAAATACTTTCATACTTCACGGTGTTAGCCAACACAAAGCAATGTGCCTTATTTATTGGGTATATGCAGTCCAAAAACATTTTACGTGGCTAGTTTTTTCTGGACTAGTCTGTAACAGGCATTTTACTTCAATCTTACACATGGAGCAGCAACGGAAACCTCTGAAAAGTTCTAGGGAGCATATAGGAATACGATACAGAAACTACTGGTAGCAAGTTCTCAAGACCAGACTTCTGTGTTATTAAGTCCAATAGTGAATTCTCAGTCCTCATCTTATATAACCTATTGGCAGCATCTGACATGATGGATCGATCACTCTCTTCCTTGAAATGCTTTCTTCCCTTGGCTTCCAGGACATCACACCCGCCTGATGTTTCCCCCTGCCTCTCAGGCTGCTCCTTCTCAGCCTCTTTGCAGGTTCCTTCTCTCCTCCTCAACCTCTAACCATCAGTGTCCCATAGCTCAGGCCTGGCATGTCTTCTGGTTATTTCATCTAGTCGTATAGCTTTAAATACTAGCCATTTGTTGACACTCCCAAATTGGTGTGTCCAGTACAAACTTCACCCTCGAACCTCAGACGCTCTTTGTCTAATGACAAAACTGATCTTCTGATATTCCCCCTCAAACCTGCTCCTCAGCCTTCCACATCTCCGTTAATGACAACTCCTTCCAGCCAGTGGCTCAGGCCAAAATTCTGGGGCTCATCCCTGCTTCTCCTTTCCCTCTCAAACCCCACATTCAATCTGTCAATAAACCTGTTGGTTGGGGGCACCTGGGTGGCTCAGTTGGTTAAGTGTCCAACTCTTGATTTCGGCTCAAGTCATGATCTCAGGGTGGTGACATCAAGCCCCATGTTGGGCTCTGTGCTGAGCGGAGAGTCTGCTTGAGATTCTTTCCCTCTCCCTCTGCCCCTCCCCACCGTGCTCTCTCTCTAAAATAACATAAAAAATCTTTAAAACATATATGTAAATCCTCTTGGTTCTACCTTTAAAATATCCCCAAGTTCAAACATTTTCTCCACCTCTATTATCACTATCTTGGTCCAAAGCCCTGTGATCTCTTACCCAGATTATCTTTCCCCTGCTCAGACCCTCTGCCCCTTCAATCTAATCTCTACGCTCAGCAGATTGATTTTTTTTAATATGTATGTCAGATTATATCACTCTGCTATTCAAAACCATTCAGTGGTTTCCAGTCTACCTCAGAGTAAAAGTCAAAGTCCTTAAAATGGAGGCCCTGCATGATACAATCCACACCCCTCTCTGACCTCACCTCTCTTTTCTCTCCCCACTTACTCCCTCCCCTGAAGCTACACAAGCCTCCTCACTGTTCCTTGAACATGCAAGACATGCTACCCTATTGGACTTCTACCCTTTCCATCTAGAATGTTCTTTTCTCAGTTGTCCACCTATATGGTTTATTCCCTCACTATCTCAGGCATTTACTCAAAGGTCACTTTCTTAAGAGGTGTTCCCGGACCACCCTATTACCCTACCTTTCTTTTTTTTTTTTTTAAGATTTTATTTATTTATTTGACAAAGAGAGACACAGCGAGAGAAGGAACACAAGCAGGGGGAGTGGAAGAGGGAGAGGCAGGCTTCCCGCTGAGCAGGGAGCCCAATGCGGGGCTCAATCCCAGGACCCCGGGATCATGACCTGAGCCAAAGGCAGACGCTTAACGACTGAGCCACCCAGGCGCCCCTTACCCTACCTTTCCATACACATTTGGAGCCATCCTTCCCTGTTTTACTTTTTCTCCCTAGCATTTATCACTGACATGATTCATATTGTATTGATTTATTGTATTTATTGTCTCTCTCTCCCCTAGAATGTAAGCTCCACGAGCGCGGAAATGTGTGTCCCATCTGTTAGCCCCGTAGCCCAGGTGTCTAGAATGATGCCTGGCTCTTAATAGGAACTCCATAAATGTTTACCAAATGAATGAATTTGAGCACCATTGTCTGAAATTTAAAAGGATGATGTTGTGACTCCTTAGACTAAATCTGTTTTGGTAAAGGAATAAAAAGATCAACTCTCTCTTTCCACCCAGCAGACTAGCAAGACATTAGAAGTCTGAGAAAAAGTGTTGGTGAGAAGCCTCATACACTTCTGGGGGCAAATGAGATGGTAACCTGGCAATCTCCGTAGAGTTCAAGATGCACATACTGCACCTGGCAGGATTCCACCCCTAGGTCTCTGCCCCGGGAAAAATCTTCCAACACGTGCCGAAGAAGCCATGTTCAAAGATGTTCATCACAGCAATGTTTATAATAGCAAAACTTTGTCACCCAACTAAATGCCCATCAATGGGGGAATGAATAAACTGTGATATACCTATAAAATGGAATGCTATGTAATAGCTGAAATATATGAATTCAATCTACATGTGCAAATCCCGAATTATAATGGTAAAAGTGGAAAAAAACAAAAAGCAAGTGAAAACCTAAGTGTAGTACGATGCCATTGGTATACACTTGAACTTACACAGAATCAGTTGTATATATTGCTGTGGCAAGACATAAATGGAATAAAAGTATAAAAGCGTGGCTGGGAAGTAACCACACCGAGGTAGGAACAGAAGTCACCCCAGGGTAGCACAGAAGGGAACATGAGTATTGATGTAAGGAGAGAGACCAAGAGGACTTCAAATGTATCTGCACCATTTTATCATTTAAATAAAAAGTTCTGAAGCAAATATGGCAAAATGTTAATATTCATTAAATCCAGATGGTGGTTTTTATGACTGTTTGTTATCTTATTCTCTGAACCATTTTACATGTTTGATCTTTCTCATAATTTAACGATTATTTTAAAGGGGGGGAAGATCATATCTTGAATAATGAAGGAAAGATTAATGACTATAAATTAAGCCTCAGGGCTTTCAGTAACAGAGGTTAAAGCACTACAAGCAGGAAATCCATTATTTACAGACTTAAAAAATAGAAGAATATTTTAAAAATCTTCACATCTATTGGGACTCTCTCTTTCCTAAGGCAACTCAACTAAGGGTAGTTTTAACGTAACATGTCCTCCCTGAGCTTTACTCAATTTAGCCTGTGGCCTGAACTCAAGAGAATTCAAGAGAATGAAACCGGCACCTCCCACATGGCCTGTTAAATGGGAGGAAGACCAAACCTCTTGATCTATATACTTCACAGCCCCCAAACAAAATCAATCAGATAAATTCTAAAGAAGGCTCAGAAGGAAGAAAGCCAACTGGGAAAGCGGAGAAACAAAGTAAATAACAAGTTTTCTTTCTCCAGTGGCTTTCATGATTACAGTCCAGCGTGTATTAACAATAATCAGTGTTATGTGGGGCACTGTCTGTCTTTCCAGATCCAATCAGGAAAATACCACCTTGATATTACAAGGTAGGTATTTTGAACTGTGAGACCTTTCCAACCATGTACAAAAAAAAGTAACCATTACTAGAGAAGAGAAGTCAGATCCCACCCCAAAGTATGTTTAACCTCTTAGCTTCTGCCTCAGGGTCCCATATGAGACATGGTCCCTAATGGGCATGAGGCTCCAATCCCCACTACTCACTACAGGAAGCTCATGAAACCCGAGGCTCAGAATTTACTCTGCACCTGTCTCAGCAACACTGTACATGGACTCAAGTAATTTTTTCCCTTGCTAGTAGCAATGGGAAATGTTTGCATCCAAATCACTCCCAAAAAAATGAGTTAGCATAAGCCCAGGGCAGAAAGGAGGAGGAAGGGGAACAATGTTTAAAGTATCACCAAAGGTTAGAGGTAAACACACAAAGACTTTCATGACTGAAGGGAGTAATGGATTTATTGGGAGCGGGCGGGGAAAACCGAAACTAACTCTGGTAGATTTATCCAAATTTCTTAAAAAAAAACTAAACACATATTGTCCTCTGAACCTATCCTCTACATAAATCTTGAAAAGCATTTTTTTATGGATGCCTGGGTGGCTCAGTCGGTTAAGAGTCTGCCTTCTGCTCAGGTCATGATCCCAGGGTCAGAGGATCGAGTCCCACATCGGGCTCTTTGCTCAGTGCAGAGCCTGCTTCTCCCTCTGCCCCTGCTTGTGCTCACTCACTCTCTCTCTCTCTGACAAATAAATAAAATCCTTTTTAAAAAAGCTTTTTTTTTAAATAAAATAGTAGAAAATATAAGAGTACATCATACATAAAGGAAAGTATTATTTCATGAAAAGTCTGTCCAGATAAAATTTATATGTACAAGTACACTGGATCATGATATAAAATACATTTGTTACTAAAGGTTGCAGTCAAAAAAGCGTGAGAACTGCTCTGCAATCTTCCCATTTTAGTTAGGGTTTCAGATTAGAGAGACACAAAACACCAAAAAAACCCAAAAAGTAAACAATAGATTTGGGGGCACCTGGGTGGCTCAGTCGTTAAGCGTCTGCCTTCGGCTCAGGTCATGATCCCAGGGTCCTGGGATCGAGCCCCACATCGGGCTCCCTGCTCCACGGGAAGCCTGCTTCTCCCTCTCCCACTCCCCCTGCTTGTGTTCCCTCTCTCACTGTGTCTCTCTCTGTCAAATAAATAAATAAAATCTTTAAAAAAGAAACAACAACAAGAGATTTGAGGACTAACTATTCACTCAGAGAAATGTCATCAGTTTATCATCATTTTAGGTCTGAGAAATTTTCCCACATCTATGTAAGATAACCTCATGGGCCTGGATGAAAGGTATTCATTCACTCGTTCAACAAATATTTACTGAGCATCTATTATATACCATGCACTGTTTTTGATGCTAGTGATACAACAGTGAATAAGGAAGGAAAAAAAAAAAAATTCCTTCCTTACAGGTTGCCCTGATGAAGAGCCAAAAAGACTCCCTCCTGGCTCCGGCGTGGAGAGGGAGAAAGTAACCACTGTAAAATATGCCGAATGTTCTCCACAACAAGGGCCTGCTCTCTAGGGAAAAAGCTTCACAAGAGCTTTATCCTAACTAGGGGGAGGAAATTTCCCTGACTGAGGCCCTTCTAGTCTTCCTGTCTCATCGAAGGGGGAGAAATACAGTTAATAACCACTTGCAAAGGTCACAACCCACAGACACAGACCCATTAAAAGACTGAGGTTTTTTGGTTTTGTTTTTTTTTTAAGATTTATTTATTTTAGAGATAGCACAGGGGAGGGGAAGAGCAGAGAGAGAGAGGGAGAGAAACTTAAGCAGACTCCGTGCTGAGCGCAGAGCCCGATGCAGAGCTCAATTTCACAGCCATGAGATCACAACCTGAGCTGAAACCAAGAGTCGGATGCCTAACGGACTGCGCCACCCAGGTGCCCCAGAAAGACTGAGATTTAATGAGAAAACGACAAAATGCCCCCCCCTACTTTCCCACCATACTATGGATCCAGTATAACACTGGATTACAGCTGAAAGAGCTGAAAGGTGCATACTCTATTTAAGAAGGGGTTCTCAGGGAAGACCAAAGATAACAGGGAGACCAAAACAAGACACTAGACGAATCTGAAGCCTTGGTACATACAGTTACAGCAATTATTTTGTTTTGTTTTGTTTTGTTTTAAGTAGGCTCCACACCCAATGTGGAGCCCAACATGGGGCTTGAACTCACGACCCTGAGATCAAGATCTGAGCCGAAATCAAGAGTGGGACACAACGGACTGAGCCACCCAGGTGCCCCAACAGTTACAGCGATTGTTAAACGCAAATCAACACCTAGCCAGATTAACATAAAACCCCAAACTAAAGACCTATTCACCTCAGTTCCTACTACCCAATACATCATGCCCAGCTTTCAATTAAAAATTATAAGTAATGCTAAGGGGCACCTGGGTGGCTCAGTCAGTTGAGTGTCTGACTCTTAATTTCAGCTCAGGTCATGATCCCAGGGTCATGGGATCGAGCCCCGAGCTGGGCACCACTCTCAGCAGGGAGTCTACTTCGGATTGTCTCTCTTCCTCTCCCTCTGCCCCTCCCCACTCCTCATGCATGTGCACACAAGCTCTCTCTGTCTGTAGATGAATCTTTAAAAAAAATTATAAGTAATGCTGAAAGTCAAGAAAAACAGTGTGAAGAGACAAAGCAAGCATCAGAAGCAACTCAGGGATGACACAGATTTTAAAACTAATGGACAGGGAATTTAAAATAACTATGGACAGATATGTTAAGGGTCTAATGGAAAGCGTAGACAACACCCAAGAACAGATGTATGACGTAAGCAGAGACGTGGAAATTCTAAGAAACAAAGAAGAAAATGCTTGGGGTGCCTGGGTGGCTCAGTCGGTTAAGAGTCTGCCTTCGGCTCAGGTCATGGTCCCAGGGTCCTGGGATCGAGTCCCACACTGGGCTCCCTGCTCAGCGGGGAGTCCGGTTCTCCCTCTCCCTCTGCCCCTGCTTGTGTCCCCTCTCTCGCTATGTCTCTCTCTGTCAAATAAATTAAAAAAAAAAAATCTTAAAAAGGAAAAGAACAAAACAAACAAATAACTAGGCATATAATATTACCATATTGAATCTAGAGAAAACCAGAAACAAAGAGAAAATCTTGAAAGAAGCCAAAGGGGGGAGAAAACAGCTAACCTGTAGAGGAATAAGGATAAGAATTACAGCATGCTTTTTACCAGAAACCATACAAGCAAGAAGATAGCAGAGTGAAATATTTAAAGTATTTTTTTTAAGATTTTATTTATTTATTTGACAGACAGAGACACAGCGAGAAAGGGAACACAAGCAGGGGGAGTGGGAGAGGGAGAAGCAAGCTTAACCAACTGAGCCACCCAGGCGTCCTGAAATATTTAAAGTATTGAAAGAAAAAACACACTAACCTAGAATTCTGTGTCCAATGGAGTTGTCCTTTTTTTTTTTTTCAAGATTTTATTTATTTATTTGAGAGACAGAGAGAGAGAGAAAGAGAGAGCATGAGCAGGGTGAGGGGCAGAGGGAGAGACAGGCTCTCTGCTGAGCAGGGACCCCGACGTGGGGCTCAATCCCAGGACCCGGGGATCATGACCTGAGCCAAAGGCAGACGCTTAACGACTGAGCCACCCAAGAGCCCCGGAGTTATTCTTTAAAAGTGAAGGAGTAAACAAAATACTTCCTCAAACAAAAACATACCCTGAAAGAAATGTTTAAAAGAAGTCCTTCCAGGAGAAAGAAATGATTCAGGTCAGAAACTTGCATCTACACAGAAAAGAAAGGCATGGGAGAAATAATAAATGAGGCTCCATCCACTGGCTTCTTTAAACACTAAAAGACTGATAATATAGGGAAAGGACATGTGCCAAGAGGGATGCCAGATAGAAAGCAAATGAGAGAACTGTAGAGGTGACAAGTGATTCTGAGAGGGGCGCCTGGGTGGCTCAGTCATTAGGCGTCTGCCTTTGGCTCAGGTCATGATCCCAGGGTCCTGGGATCGAGCCCTGCATCCTGCTCGGCGGGAAGCCTGCTTCTCCCTCTCCCACTCCCCCTGCTTGTGTTCCCCCTTCTTGCTGTATCTATCTCTGTCAAATAAATAAATAAAATCTTAAATAAATAAATAAATAAATAAATAAATAAATTCCCCAGGTGATCCTAATATAAAGCTGGGGTGAGACACTAGTTTAATGTTACTGAATCAGTTGAATGCATTAAGAGTAGGACTTTAGCTCTATCAGAATATTTAGGGCTAAACTAAAATTATGCAGAAAAATTGCACAAAACAATATGTAGATTAAAAAAATGGGGCAATATAAAACTTTAGGAACAGAATATAGTGAAGGAGCTCTATGCCAGGAGTAGATCCAAGGAGACTAAGTATTACACCACCTTCCCTGATACCAACTTTTCCCTTAGAGAGCCTTCCAGGAACTCTCAATAAACATAACAGATCAAACGTATATTTATCTCTGCTCCCTTCTCAGATACCATCAAAAGGACAGGAAAAGAAATACAGAAATATAAGCCCACAAAAAACAAATGGAAAAAGTTTTCTCTATCAACAGATAGAGAGGGCAGCAACATTGTGGAAAGAGGCAAGGGAGATAAAAATGAAACCTAACTGCCTGTAATGGGGGGGGGGGGAGTTGACAAGAAGCAGGCTGGTAGCACTGGGGAATCACAGAAAGGGTCAGTAAATACTGGCACTAGGTACCTCTGAAAGTGGGAGCATAAGTAGACCTAAAAACACGAGAGAAACAGGAGCAAAAGCCTGTATGAAAAACAGAGTTCCCAAACTCCCCTTCCCAACAATTCAGCCAGGCAGTCACCCCACCCTCCCAAATCCCAGACAGGAATTTTTGGTCTCTAGATAGACTACACTAGACCCGAGGACTTCAGGCACAGCTGAGGGTAGTGATAAGGCACCAATAATGATCCAGGGAGATAAGTGGAAGTCTACATCCTGAACTATGAGAAGTCACTGCTCCCATCCCCACTCACCTTCCCTCATTTGAGCCCAGCACACAGCTCAGCCTGCTGGTACTTCATACATAAAGGAACAACTATTTGAGGAGAGCCTCAGACAGGAAAGCCAGATATCAAAACATACAAAGAGAAAAACAGAACTCAACTGATAAACTCATCCTAAGATTCGTAAGGAAATGCAAGGGACCCAGAAGAGCCAAAACAATCTTGGGGGGAAAAAAAAAAACAAAGTTGGAGGATTCATATTACTTAATTTCTTTTTCTATTTAAATTCAATTAGCCAACACATAATACCTCACCAGTTTCAGATGTAGTGTTCAATAATTCAGTTGCATATAACACCCAGTGTATTACTTAATTTCAAAACTTACTAGAAAGCTACAGTGATCAAGACCATGGTACTGGTATAAAGACAGACACAGAGCAAGTGAAGAAACCTGAGAGTCCAGGGGTGCCTGGGTGGTTCAACAGGTTAAGCATCTGCCTTCAGCTGAAGTCATGATCCCGGGGTCCTGGGATGGAGCCCCATGTCGGGCTCACTGCTCAGCAGGGAGTCTGCTTCTCCCTCTCCCTCTACTGCTCCCCCTGCTCGTGCTCTCTGTCTCACTCTCTCTCAAATAAATAAAATCTTTTAAAAAAAAAAAAGAAGATATTAAAAGAAAATAAGCATATACATCATTAGTCACTAGAAAAAGGCAAACTAAAACCACAATGAGACATCACCTCACACAAACTAAAACGGCCAAAATCAAAAAGCATACAATAACAAATGGTAGTGAGAACTTGGGAGAAATTAGAATCCTCATACACTGCTAACAAGAAATGAAAAACAGTGAGCAGCTTTAGAAAACAATTTGGCAGCTCCTCAAAAAGTTAAACAGAGGGGCGCCTGGGTGGCTCAGTCTGCCTTCGGCTCAGGTCATGATCCCACAGTACTGGGACTGAGTCCCACATTGGGCTCCTTGCTCAGCGGGGAGTCTGCTTCTCTGCCCTTCCCCTGGCTCATGTGCTCTCTCTCTCTCTCTCTGGCTCACTCTCGCTCTCAAATAAATAAAATCTTAAAAAAAAAAAGTTAAACAGAATCAGCACACCTGGCTGGCTCAGTCAGTGGAGCATGTGACTCTTGATCTCAGGGTTGTGAGTTCAAGCCCTACGTTGGGTTAAAGATTACTTGAAAATAAAATCTTAAAAAAAAAAAAAAAAGTTAAACAGAATTACCATAAGACCCAGCAATTCCATTTCTAGATGTATACCCAAAAGAACTGAAAATATGTCTCTACACAAGCCTTGTACACAATGTTCATAGCAAGGTTATTCATAACAGCCAAAAAGTGGAAACATCCCAAATGTACATCAACTGAGAAACGGGTAAGTAAAATGTGGTATATCCATACAATAGAATATTAATTTGGTCATAAAAAGGAATGAAGTGCTGTTTCATACTGCACTATGGATGAACTCTGAAAACATTATGCTAAGTGAAAGAAATAAATGAAAGCCAGGCAAAAAGGCCCAATTATTATACGATTTCATTTATATGAAATATCTTGAACAGGTGAATCCATGGAAAAAGAATGTAGATTAGCACTGGGTGTTATGCACAAACAATGAATCATGGAACACTATATCTAAAACTAATGATATAATGTATGGGGATTAACGTAACAATAAAAAAAATTAAAAAAAAAAAAAAAAGAATGTAGATTAGTGGTACCCAAGGGTTGAAAGGGTTAGGGGACTGGCATGACTGTTAATGGATACAAGGTTTCTTCTGAGGTGATGAAAATGTTCTAGAATTAGTGCTGAGTGACGGCCGCACAACTTTGTGAAAAGGCTAACACCACTGAATTTAACACTTCAAAATGTGAATTTTAAGGTATATGAAGTATAGCTAAAATTTTTTAAAAGCTTATAGTTAAAAAAGAAGTCAAAGAAAACCTCAAAACAATTTAGAGAGATAAAATATTGCACCCATGAAACAACAACAGAATGTAATTTTAAAGGAAGGCAGACAGGCAGGAAAGTAAGTTGGCTGGTTGGTGGATTCAGAGAATAATAAATTGCTCTTAGAAAGGACAGTTCTGATAGCAGAAACAAAGCTGATAAAGTGAGGACATACACTAAAAAGTGAACCAAAAGACAGGGGCGCCTGGGTGGCTCAGTCGTTAAGCGTCTGCCTTCGGCTCAGGTCGTGATCCCAGGGTCCTGGGATCGAGCCCCGCATCGGGCTCCCTGCTTGGCGGGAAGCCTGCTTCTCCCTCTCCCGCCCCCCTGCTTGTGTTCCCTCTCTCGCTGTGTCTCTCTCTGTCAAATAAACAAATAAAATCTTAAAAAAAAAAAAAAAAGTGAACCAAAAGACAAAGAAGATGGTAAATAGGTGAAAAATGATTTTTTTTAAAACGGTGGATTTGTTCAAAATGTCCAAAGTCCAGGGGCACCCAGGTGGCTCAATAGGTTGAGCATCCAACTCTTGGTTTCAGCTCAGGTCACAATCTCAGGGTCGTGAGATGGAGCCCCACCTCTGGCTGCACGCTCAGCACAGAGTCTGCTCAGATTCCTCCCTCTGCCCCTCCTGCTCGTGTGCTCTCTCTCTCTAAAATAAATAAATAAATCTTTAAAATGTCCAATGTCCATCTTATAGCAAGTCCAGAAATGAAAAAGAAAAAAAAAGAGAAATCAACAGAGAAATGTTACAGAACATTTTTCTTAAGCTGAAGGATATACAGTTCTAGACAGAAAGAACCCAACTGAGTGCCCAGAGCAATGGATGAAACAAAAACCATTCTACTGCACAATGCTATGCAATTTCAGAATATGAGAACAAAGGGTATACAAGCTTCCAGTCACATTTACAAACAAGAAAAATCATAATGGCATCAGACTTCTCAACAGTAACACCGAATGTGAGAAGACAATGCAATGCTTTCAAATTTGAGGTAAAATGATCTTTTTTTATTTTTCAATCTATAATTCCACAACCAAGAAAACCATCAATCAAGTATGGTTGGAAAACCATGGTATTTTCAGATTTGTAGTCTCAAAAAAAATTCTTCCCCAAGCTGCTTTTGTCAGGAAGCTACTGAAAGGTGTGTTCCAGGCGAATAAAGGAAAAAGATGGAGGAGAGTGGGGATTCACATGGGAGAGACAAAAGGAATTACAAGATTAACACTGAAAAATCCCAAGGCATTACAGTACAAGAGCCCAGAGTAACCAGTCCAGATTAGAGAATTCTTAGGAAATGTCACCTCTAGAGGAAAGAAAGAAAACGGGAGAAACAGATTGCATGATGCATCTGATTGCACTGAAAAAAGCAGCACTTCTAGCTCTATCACAATGTTTGGTGTGGAATTAGTGACAGGAACACAGGACAACTATGCAAATGAAAAATCAGGAAATATGGAACTAGTAACAACAAAAGTTATATGATAGGAAATGTAATCCTAATACACTATGTGGCTCAGCCCTGAATAATATTTATAATTATAACAGCATAAACAATTTAATGAAAACTTGTGATTTGGGAGTAATCAGAAGGTGGAGGTAGAAGTGTGTGTGGAGACTGGCCAGAAAGATGGCTAAATCCTCATCGTCAACAGTTAAAATGGTTAAAACTGACAGGCTAAGAAATAGCAGTATAGAAACATTCAGAATTGCAGAAGTTAGGGCGCCCGGATGGCTCAGTCAGTAGGTAGAGCATGTGACTCTTGATCTCAGAGTCATGAGTTCAAGCCCCCATTGGGTGTGGAGCCTATTTTAAAAGAAAAAGAGGGGCGCCTGGGTGGCTCAGTCGTTAAGCGTCTGCCTTCGGCTCAGGTCATGATCCCAGGGTCCTGGGATCGAGCCCCGCATCGGGCTCCCTGCTCGGCGGGAAGCCTGCTTCTCCCTCTCCCATTCCCCCTGCCTGTGTTCTCTCTCTCGCTGTGTCTCTCTCTATCAAATAAATAAATAAAATCTTTTAAAAAAAAAAAAAAAAAAAGAAAAAGAAATGCACAAGTCAATATTAGAAGAAAACTAAGAGTTGAAAGTCACTGACTCCACAGAGCAAGAATCAAGAACAAAAAGAGGCAAAGCTAGGAACTGCTGTTGTATTCTCAGTCTTGTAATGCTATTTGGCTCTTTAAACTATGTGCATGTATTATTTTGGTCATAAATAAAATTTAAATTCAGAAAAGAAAAAGGTTTCTCTTCAAATCAGGTCACAGAATGATATCCTTATTTAATTTTAATAAGAACATCCCTTCTAACATTCAATTAGAGTAGTGGGTTGAACTGTGGCACCCAAAACATATGTCTGAGCACTAACCCCCTGGAACCTGTGACTGTGACCTTATTTGGCAACAGGGTCTTTGCAGAGGAAATTAAGTTAAAGATCTGAAGATAAGATCACCTTGAATTTAGAGTGGGCGCAGTATCCGTATAGGAGACAGAAAGGGGAGACACAGACACAAGGGAGGAGGCCATGTGAAGACCAAGCAGAGATGGGAGTCCTACAATTCCAAGCCAAGTAACACCTCAAGCTACTAAGAGAGGCAAAGAAAGAATTTCCCACAATCCCACCCACACCTCCCTACCCACTCCCCCGCTCTCCCCCAAGGTCATCCCCAGCCTAGAGGGATCAGGCCCTGTCGATACTGACACCTTGATTTCGGACTTCTGGCCTCCAGAACATTGTTTTAAACCACCACGTCTGTAGTAATGTGTTAAACAGATGAGGAATAGTAACCTAATACAATTAGCAACAAAGGCTTTAGAAGAGGTAGATTTCAACTGACATCAGGCTGAAACTCAAAGTCCTCTTCCCACAACACATCCTTTGGAGGCCCAACTCGCAGGCCCACAGTAACTCCGGGAAAGAAAGACGCCCTTCAGTCACAGGGGGTGTGGTCTTGCTCAAACTGCGTTTCTTAGTTGTGATTCCAGATACAAAAGAGAATCCTAAACATATCATTATGCTTTATATTTCATAATTTTTTTAAAAAACGAGTATTTTTCATGCTCGATTCCAAAACAATTTTTTGATGCCCCTTCTGACACAACAATCGATTTGCTTTAGAGAATCCCAGACTGAGGTATCTATTTTAATGAAAAGTAAAAGGATGAAGCGAGGAGTGCACAGTAGGAGAGCAGCAAGCAGCCTATCCCTGTCTTCCCCTGAAAGCTTCATGATCTTCCTCCTCCTTTCCATCTCTCTTTCCTCGATTTTGCTAGGCCCCTCCTCCCTGGCAATTCCTTCCTGTTCCCTCGGGTGCCCCAGCCCCGCCCGGGGGATCACTGCACACCTCACAACCAAAAGGGCAGCTGGCCGCCGGCTCAAAATGAGCTACCAGCTCGCAGGTGTTTGTCGGCTCCACCCTGAAAATAACAAATAATGCCCTTCCACCTTTCATTTTAAATAAGAAACTCTAAATAAATAAATAGATAGGTAGGGGCGCCTGGCTGGCTCAGTCAGTGGATGGTGCGACTCTTCCTCTCCGGGTTGGAAGTTGAAGCCGCACATTGGGTGTAGAGATTACTTAAAAATAAACTCTTAAAAAAAAAAAAAGGATAGATAAATAAAAAGCCAGCTTTCTTTGCCTAGAATCCACAGACTGTTAAAAGACACGAAAGTGTCGGTCAAAGGTAGTAATTCCTGAGTTCTTCTCATTAGCAAAATTAAACAAGTCAAGGGTCCACCGACTGGTTCAGAGTTTCCAGAGACATCCAGAAAGACACAAAGATCTATCATAGTCCTTCTTGGTTAAAATACTTGCAATACCTGAGATCAAAAAAGCAGGGAGAACACTTTTCAATGTATTGTCCCAGGAACAACAGAGGATGCTGAATACTGGGAGGAGGGTAGAAGATGATGGACAGTGGCCGCTTTCACCTGCACTAAAATCTTGATCTCCACAGAACACAGAGGGTACATTCAAAACAGGACTGGTTGACTCTTTATTTTTATTATTGTTGAAATATAATGCACATGCCATAAATTCACCCTTTTAAAGCATACAATTCAGTGACTTTTAGTATATTCACAGAGTAGCGCAAGCACTATCTAATTCCATAACGTTTTCATCACCCCAAAAGAAACCCCATACCCATAAGCAGTCACCCTTCATTCCTCCCTGCACCCCAGCCTCTAGCAACCACTAAATTACTTCCTGATTCTGTGGATCTGCCTATGCTGGACATTTCAAACACGTGGAATCAAACAATATGTGGATATATAACCTTTCGTTTACCCATTCATCAGTTGATGGACTACTCAACATTTGGGTTGCTAGGACAGGTTGATTCTTGAAGCCAAGGGACGATAATGGTCAAGGGCACCTTTTCCAGGAAGGCAGCCAGCCTTCTGACTCTGCCTCTTCCAGACCATTTCATTCCACCCTGCCCAGTCCAGAGCCAGGGTTAGTCTTTCAATAATGCTTATAGACCCCACTCTGTGCCAGGCTCTGGAAATACAAAAGCGAATGTCAGGGGGTCCCTGCCTTCTGGGACCTCAGATCTCTTGGTCTGAGAGACCCCCGTTAAAGAAATCTTCAAAGAGCTTTTGGCACAAGAAAGCAACCACACATAGGATTTAGCAAGGGATAGCTCCTGTCTAGAGCACCTGATCCTTTTTCTCACCCAACCTCGACAAGAACCTTTCAGACCAGTCAATCTTTTAGAGGCAAATAGGTCTGACCACTCACTAGGCTTTGAGTGATAGTGAAAAAGTGACTCACCCTCTCTAAATCTCAATTCTTCGTCTGTGAAATAAACCTAAGAATATTACTTACTTTATAAGATTACTGAAAGGATTAAATGAGCTCAATCAAGTAAAGCAACCAGCACACAGTAAGTGCTCTTCCAAGCATTAACTAAAATACAAGCTAAAATAGTTCTTCTTGACGCTAAAAGTCTAGGCTCTGCGATTCCTCAAATTCTTGACCCAGCTTTGAGTCAAGAAACCACTGAACACTGATCTCAAGATGAAAGGACCTGTGTAGCACATGAACCAAGGAAGACCAAAAACTACTTACCAAGATTTTAATTTTAATTAGCCAGTTGTAGAAACAGCCAGAGCTTCTTAGTTATAATTATAGATCCACTCTATACTCACTTCTTAAAAAATGTGGAAGAGAAGGGTCTGTTCAAAAATTCCTCCTTTTCTTCATACTCTCATGCTTTTCCAGTTCTTTCCAACACTAATTCTTTCTTGGCCTCTTTTCTCTGGCCAGCACTGAGTTACCTTCCATTTTCCAAAGGCCCATATTGAAAAACAATCAAACAGAACTAAACTTTGCCAAATGACATCCGTACAAAGGCCAAGCACATAAAAAGAGAGAGGGAGGGACAGGGAAGGTCATATCTTTGGAAGCACAATGGAATTACAGGCTAATAATAAAAGAGAATGGAAAGCAGATTGCACAACAAAACAGGAAGCAAAAGGCACAGGTGACACAGAGGAAGGGGACCTGCCCTAGGTCAGGACTGCCAAGCCTTCGTATTTGGTATTTTCCTAGAAGTACTTATTAACACTTGACTTAAATCACTGTTTGTTTACCAGCTTGTGGGGAGGGGCAGAGGCCTGCAACTTTCTAAAAAAGATTCAGTTGGTTCGTTTTAAGGGAAACAAGATCTTCCCCTTTTGTTCCTACCTCTCAGAAATTCTACAATCTGTAACAGTCCACCGTGACTCAAAATCATTCAAAAGCAGCTCACTGATTTGATTCCAATGGGAGTTTATGTTCATGTATCCACCGCCACATATCTCACTAATGGAAGCATGAGCTCTGGACTCAAAGACCAAGATTGAACTCCCAGCTCTTCCATGTCAGAGCTACATGACCTCATGCACGTCACTCCGCCCGAGTGAGGTTCTGTTTGTTGTAAATCTGTAAAACAACAGAATACCTGACAAACAATATGCATTCAATACATGTCAGGTAAAAACAATATTTAAACATTAAAAACTCATTACCCCTCCTTCTAGGCTGTGTTTTCCCCATGGTTCTTGGAGGTCTCTAAACTCAATTGCTTGCTTCTAGCCTTGCTCCTCTATACTCTTTCTCCACACAGCAACCAGAGTGAGCCTGTTAAAAGGCAGGGTAGGTTGTGTCCACTCCGCTGCTTAAAACCCTCCAATGACCCCAACTCACTCCGACTAAAAACCATCATCCTTACAATGGGCTGCAAGGCCCTCCATGACCTGCCCGTCTCTCCCCTTGCCCCTAGGACGTCTTTAACCTCATCCTACTACTCTCTTTGCTCACACCCCTCCAGCCATCCTAGCCTCCTAGGTAGCCCACAAACCTGCCAGGGGTGCTCTTTCTTAGGGCTACTGAATGTGCTGTCCCCTCCACCTGGACCACAATGTCCCCACTCACACGGCTCTTGCCCTCACCTCCTTCAGATCATTACTCAACAGTCACCTTCCCAGGAAGGCATCTCTACAGACCCTATGCAAAATTGCAGCCCCAGCCAACATTCCACATTCGGCTTCCCTCCTTTATTACAATAAAATACGCATTTTACTTGGTTATTTTATTGTTCCTTTCCACTAAAATTTAAGTTCCACAAGGGCAGGGGTTTTTGCTTTTCTTGTGTACTATATTCCCAGTGTTTAGAAGAGCACTGTCCAATATAATCTTCAATTTTCTAGGAAACACATTTTAAAAAGTGAAAAGAAGCAGGTGAGATTAATTTCAATTATACTGCATTTAACCCAATCAACTTAAAATGTTATCATGTATTAGCATATGTTATTATATTAATATTATGCTTGTTACAACATTTTAAAAAATCAATGACATATTTTACTTTTTTTCAAACGGACTCTTCAAACTCTGGTGTGTACTTTGTACTCCATAGCATATCTCCAGTACTCAACCATACTGGACAGTGCAACTCTAGAGTAGGCACTTACATATTCATTGAATGAAAGAATGTTCTCCCAGGAAGAGGCATGTATGGTATAGTACAGAGTCTTTTAAACTTCAATTTCATTCTATATTCACATTTTTTTGGTATGATATATATATATACTATTTTTTCCTTAAAATGTCATACTTTTTATACTTGAAAAAAATGCTTTAAAATAAAATTTTATATTCCTTCTATTAATGGGAAAGAATGGGTCTATGGGTAAAAGTCCTGAGCTTGAGTCCCTGCTCAGTCATTCACTAGCTCTGGAATCTAAAGTAAGAACTTCACTAAGCCTCAGTTTCCTCATCTGTGGAATAGCGACAATCCTGACCTTCGCAGGATCATGGTCACAAGATGTTGGTAAAAGCTCCCTGTAACCAAGGAAGTCATCATTAACTAAAAGCGACCAAGAAGCTAACTCAAGCCTTTTTCCCATGCCCATCATTTTCATATGGACCAATATAACACAGAAAATGGTCTGATAAGAGAAGAGCTAGGTCTTGGGTTCAAATCCCTTGTCCTCCACTTATAGCTGTGTGACATTTAGAAAGTTATTTATTCAACAAACATTTACCAAGTGCCCACAACATGCCAGCCACTAGGGTAGTAGCCAAATAAGATATGAACACTGCCCTTGAAGGATGTGCAGTCTAGGAGGAAGAAAGACACCAGTAAACAAGAAAGCAATAAATTGTTCAAAAAAAACAAGTCGCTCTCCCTTAGGTCTGTTTGTTCATTGTGAAATGTGAATAATACCTTCCCAACCTAACTCAAAGGCCGCTACAGAAAATAATTTTTAAATGTTTGTCAAATACTCCAAAAACTTTAACTCCTATGTCAGCAAAGTCATTTTTTTTCCCTACTTGTAATCCAAAACGACTCCGGCTCCTGTGAATGTCCACTTTGAACATTCACTCCAGTTATACCACATCTATGAAATTCATTTCACTTCTGCAAATTTTAGTAAACATGAAGAAAAAGAGGATAAGCAGCTTTTACACAGGTATTTAATATCAAAACCATGATTCAGGTCACAATGCTAAGGAACACAACACAGACGTCTCAGTCTCTCTACCTAGTTACAGTTTGTCAAGATAAGCAGTCACATGATAAGGGAAACTGAATAATTTAAACCGAAGAAAGAAGAAAAGTCATAAAGCAGTACAGACACTCTGTCCAAGATTTCTGCAGTCACTGTTGCTGAGGTAATGCTGGGCTCGGTCGTGGTCAACAGTTTAGGCTAAAAGCCATTTTATGGCCACAGCAAAGTGCCCACACTCCTTTTTTAAGCCTCGAAGTTGATGTGATCTGGGAAAAATCTCAAAGAAAGATGATCTGAAGGGCTAGGTTACCAAGAAGTGGAACCCTACCCAACCAGGACTAAGTGGGTGTGACGAAAGCAAAATGATCAAGATTCTGTGATCCTTCCTGAAGTTTAAAAACTGAATGGGACCGAAATCAAAGTCTCGGGTAACAATCATTTCCAAAGAGAAAGGAAGGAAAAAGACTGTCAGCTGGGTTCACACATCTTCTTCCTAATTTCTCCTTTCCCTCCATGTCATACACTCAGGCGCCCCCTTCCAGCTCAGTCCCAAGTCACCCCTTCCTCCAGTCCCGATCCCTCCACAAAGGTCACGCCTCTTCATCCCTGGCACCTAAGCTCCTTTCCCTCTTCCGGCAGGACCCGCTGGCCGCCGCACCCCCGGCTGCCTCCGCGCCCACCTCCAAGCACCCCCGCGCGCGGGCCGCCGCACGCCCACCCCGCTCGGGCGGGAGCCGGGACACCCCTCCTCGGAGGCCGGAACCGCCGCGCCAGGCCCCTCCCACAGGAAGCCGCCGCCCCCCGGCGCCCGGGCCGCACCGCCCCGGCCCACCCCGCGCCGCCCGCCGCCCTCCGCCCGCTCCGCGCCCCCGACCCGCCCGCCCGCCGCACCCCCCGCGCCCATCGCGCCGGCGCTCGCTACCTGCCGCGGCCACAGAAGCGGCGCCCAACTCCGCTCCCACTTCCGCCTTCCACCGCCCTCACTCGGGCCGGGTCACGTGACTGCGCGCGGTCACCTGACCCGGAAGAGGCTGGCCGGACCCGCAGGTGTGGGCAACCTAGGCCTGGCTTGGGCGCCTTTGGCCGGGAGCTGGCCCTCTTATTCTTTGTATATGTCAAAGTGGAAGGGGGTTCCGCTCACCAGATGGTCCCGGAGCAAGCAAATAAGCTGAAGGCTCAGTGTCTGCCAGGCGCTTCATTCACTCCCTCAACCCCGGAGGCGGGTCTATCATTAGCCCTATTTTACAGGTGAGAGGAAGCCAATCGAGTCAACAAATATTTATTGAGCTACTTAGGGTTACCCAGTAAATACGGACGCCTATTTAAATTTGAATTTCAGATAATCAACTATGCAATATGTAGATGTGCCCCAAATACTGCAGGAGAGTATTATACTATAAATACTCCCATATATAAATACTCCCATGCCATATGTCAAAAAAAATCATTTGTTGTTTAGCTAAAAATTGGGGCATTCTGTATTTTTACTAGCTGTATCCGGCAACCCTATACCTAGTAGATACCAGGCACCATTCTAGGCTCTAGAAACAAAAGTAGGGGCGCCTGGGTGGCTCAGTCATTACGCCCCAGGTCATGATCCCAGGGTCCTGGGATGGAGCTCTGCATGGGGCTCCGTGCTCAGCGGGAGGCCTGCTTCTCCCTCTCCCACCCCCCCTGCTTGTGTTCGCGCTCTCGCTGTCTTTCTGTCCAAAAAATAAATAAAATCTTAAAAAAAAAAAAAAAAAGAAAAACACAAAAGTAGCCTTTATGGAGCATCTGTTTTTGTGACATAGAGCTAAGATAGGAAAGCTTCAAAACCCCTGGTTGGGTCCATAAAATGCCCCGCCACACCAAACTAGACCCCATTCTCTTAATCTACAAAGCAGATAGAATTTTATTAATTATAAAGCACATTTTAAATCAACATTCTGTACTAATAGTATGGACCTTCAGCTTTGATAAGTTGAATGAAGACTCAATTTTTTCACTCTTAATCACCATTAACTAAAATTAATACTAATCACTTAATTAGCCTTAAGCACTGTGACTTAATTATTCTGTTATTTTTGGGGTTTCGAATTTACATGGATCCTATTATGCATGCAAATTAAATTGGTTGAGCACTTTGTCTCTACTTTTCCTATTCCCATTCCAAATCCAGGAGATGGTATTTCATGGAGATACAGGCCTCTCTTAATATCTTAAACTCTACATTAATTCCATTTATGAAACTATTAAAACTTCTCTAGTTCCACTGAAGGAAGTTTTACTTATTCCAGAGGAATTAGGAAAGGATTCCTTGATTTGGTGGCATTTGAATAGATGTTTACCAAAAGAAAGGACTAGGCAGCGGCGCCTGGGTGGCTCAGTGAAGAGCCGTTAAGCCTCTGCCTTCACCTCAGGTCATGATCCCAGGATTGTGGGATGAGCCCCTCATGGACCCCCGCATTGGGCTCCCTTCCCTGCAGGGAGCCTGCTTCTCTCTCTCCCTCTGCCTGCCACTCCCCCTGCTTGTGCGCTCTCTCTCCCCCTCTCTCTCTCTCAAATAAATAAAATCTTAAAAAAAAAAAAAGGACTAAGCGAACATGCTCACAATTGTGCGTTAAAGGAGTAAAACCTAAGGTGTATATATATATATATATATGGTCACCTATGAGGCCCTACATGATCCCTCCCCACACCTCATCTCCAGTTACTCTTTTTGGATTTGACTTTCCGTTTGCCTGGAAAGCTCTTTCCCCAGAATCAGATGGCTGACTCCTTCATCTCTCATCAGATGTTTGCTCAACTATCACAGTAAAGCCTTTCCTGATCAGCCTATTTAACCATGCAACCCATCTCTTACTTCCCCTACCAGCCCCTGTTCCTGCTTTATTTTTTTTGTCCAGATTTCCTCCATACTTATCACTATGTGACATATATGAATGTATGCATGTGTGTGTATGTAATCTGTTTCCCACTACAAGAATTATGAGACAGGAGCCATATCCCTAAAGCCATATTCCTAAAGCAGTGCCTGGCTCACGGGAGGTCTCCTTAAATATACTGCTGAATGAATAGATTTCATCAACATTTATTGAGCACTGAACACACTGCTGTAGATCCCACAGTATAGAAGACTTTTCTAAAAGACACACAAAAAAATCTAAAGTATGTTTTCATAAAAGTGTCCCCTGAAAGTTTAAAGGTAAATTGAAATGTTCATTTGAGGAAAACGACCCCTAAAACACAGTCCCTGATTTCCAACCTACTTAAAGAAGACATACAATTGGGGCCGCAGGGTGCTCAGTCAGTTAAGCGGCTGCCTTTGGCTTGGGTCATGATCCTGGGGTCCCGGGATCAGGGGTCCTGGGATCAAGCCCCCACATCACATCTGGCTCCCTGCTCAGCGGGGAGTCTTCTCCCCCACCCCCGTTCCTCCCCCTGCTCATGTTCTCTCATTCTTTCAAATAAATAAAATCTTAAAGAAAAAAGATACACAATTAATTACAATGCAAAGCAGAAATAATAACTGCTCATTGAGCAAGAGAACTAAAACGTCTTAAGTGTGATAAGAAAGAAAAGTTCAAATCTGTCCTTGGGGAAAAATCTGATTTGAGTAATCAGAGACTGGTTTACAGAAGGGACCACTGACTGAACTGCTTCTTGGAGACTAAGCAAGTAGTGATTGGCCAGCACAATTTTCTGGAAGAAGAAAAAACAAGGGCAAAGACAGAGACAAAAAGTTTGGGACACTCCCAAGAATGTTCAAAGGAATTCTAGGGATACTTACTGATTTCACATAGTGTTTCTTCTGCATCAAGTTTTTCTCTCCCCCTAGCCCACTGTTAAGTGCATAGTTTCATAGCCTCTACGTGTACACTCCTGGAAATGAACTCAGATCTTCATTGGCACACAAGTAAGATCTCTCTCTCTCTCTCTTTTTTTTGTAGGATTTTTATTTATTCATTTGAAAGAGAGAGAGCACAAGTTGGGGGTGTGGGTGGAGGAGCTGAGAGAGAAGCAGATTCCCCGCTGAGCAGGGAGCCCGATGCAGGGCTCAATGTGGGGCTCGATCCCAGGATCCCAGGAACATGACCTGAGCCAAAGGCAGACACTTAACCAACTGAGCCACCCACGCGCCCCAACCTTTCTCTTTTCATAAAGGGCTTCACATGTAAAAGTTGACATTATCTCCAAATGAGTCATACATTGAATCCTTCTACATGTGTTTCAAAGCGTTAATTTAATGCAAACTGTTTAAAGTGACCATAATTTTTGTAATAGTGTTAGATTTCTTTACCTTTTGAAAAACCATAAACTTCAAAAAATTGAAGTGTTTCAGGGCTCACTTCACCTGTGAGAGATCCTGTCCCCAGATACCCTCGGCTACCACACATACTACCTTCAATTTTCTGAACACCACTTGGACTTTCATACCTCAGTGCCTCACAAAAGTAATACAAGTTAGGGGCGCCTGGGTGGCTCAGTTGGTTCAGCGACTGCCTTCGGCTCAGGTCATGATCTCAGGGTCCTGGGATCGAGCCCTGCATCGGGCTCCCTGCTCGGCAGGAAGCCTGCTTCTCCCTTTCCCACTCCCCCTGCTTGTGTTCCCTCTCTCGCTGTCTCTCTCTCTGTCAAATAAATAAATAAAAATCTTAAAAAAAAAAAAAGTAATACAAGTTAAATAATATCAAGTGTATAGTATAAATTACTATTAACAATTTCTTGAGCATATTTCCGGGAAGTTTTCTGTATCTATGTAGGGACAGGTAGACATGAGGGGACACTCTAGAAAGATGGCTCAGTGATACAGGTTTAGGACCCAGGGATAAAGTATAGTTGACCCTCGAATAACACAGGTTTCAACTGCGCAGGTCCACTTATATGCAGATTTTTTTCATTAATATAGTGTATTTCCCTATGAAATACCAAGCATGGAGCCTGATGTGGGGCTCAGTATGGTGTTGAAAAGCAGTAGTAGGGGCCACCTGGGTGGCTCAGTTGGTTAAGCATCTGCCTTGGGCTCAGGTCATGATCCCAGGGTCCTGGAATTGAGCCCCACATCAGGCTCCATGCTTGGCGGGAGGCCTGCTTCTCCCTCTCCCACTCCCCCTCCTTGTGTTCCCTCTCTCACTGTCTCTGTCAAATAAATAAATAAAATCTTCAAATAAATAAATAAATATCATTTTGTTATATCACCCAACCCATGGTGGTATAAAGGAGCTCCCAATACATATTTGTGGAATAAATTAGATTCCTTCTAAGGCTTTAGGGGACTTGGAGACTAATGTTACGAGGTAACAGAAAAGCAATTAAAATACTATTAAAAATGACAAAAGATACAAGGTATCAAGAGACCTTTTGTATTAATAAATATTCTCAGTGTTCACTGGAGAATGAATGGTTCAAAGCCTGATCTTCCTTTTCCTGACTAGTCCCCTAAATCTGTGATTCTCAAGTGTGTCCTCAGCTCAGCAAGAGCAGCATCACATAAAACTTATTAGAAATGCAAATTCTCAGGCACTGCCCAGATCTACAAATCAGAATCTGAGGAAGAGGCCTAGCCATCCATTTTTGGTTTTGATTTTGGTTTTTAAGATTTTAAGTAACCTCTACACCCAATGTGGGGCTCAAACTCAGGACCCAAGATGAAGAGTTGCATGCTCCACAGGCTGAGTCAGCCAGGCACCCCTACCCATCTGCTTTTACAAGCTCTCCAGGTGATTCTGATGCACACTCCAGTTTGAGAACCATTGATCTAGATCATTCTTCTTCATCCTAGGGTTTACAGAATTATTACTGCCAACTTTAATAAACCTCTTCTATTATGGAGTCCAGTTCCCACATCCTCCCTTTTTAGGCAACAGGAGCAATCAATTAAAGAAGGAGAGAAAAGAATACTAGTGTTGAGTGGATTATATAGTCTAGGCATGAGATTAAAACTTATTTAGAGTAAGGGGAATAAATGTAGAGGGGTCACAGGCACCCCAAATATTTCAGAAGTGGCATCAAGGGGAGTACTGGTTTAAAAAGAAGGTATGGAGGTGGGGGTACCTGGGTGGCTCAGTCAGTTAAGCCGTCCAGCTCTTGGTTTTGGCTCAGGTCATGATCTCAGGGTAGTGGGATTGAGCCTGGTATAGGGCCCCACAATCAGCGGGGAGTCTGCTTGGGATTCTCTCTGTCCCTCTTCCTCTGCCCCTCACCCCGACTCATGCTCTTTTTCTCTCTCTCTCAAATAAATTAAATCTTTTTTTAAAAAATGAACGTGGGAATTAAGATGACTCACATTCTTACCTTGAGTGCCTTTGTTGGAAATGCCACTAGTAAAAAATAAGAACTCTAATGAGTGAAAAAAGTTTAAGCAGGTTAAGAGATAATTATATCAGTTTTAACCTTCCCCCTGAGTGAAGATAACCTAAAATTTTTATTTATTTTTAATTTATTTATTTTTTAAAGATTTTGGGCGCCTGGGTGGCTCAGTTGGTTAAGCGACTGCCTTCGGCTCAGGTCATGATCCTGGAGTCCCGGGATCGAGTCCCACATCAGGCTCCCTGCTCAGCAGGGAGTCTGCTTCTCCCTCTGACCCTCCTCCCTCTCATGCTCTCTGTCTCTCATTCTCTCTCTCGCAAATAAATAAAATCTTAAAAAAAAAATTATTTTTAAAGATTTTGTTTATTTATTTGACAGAGAGAGCACAAGCAGGGGGCATGGCTGGCAGAGAGAGAGAGAGAAGCAGTCTCCCCACTGAGCAGGGAGCCAGACTCTGGGTTCCATCCCAGGACCCTGGGATCACCACCTGAGCCAAAGGCAGACACTTAACTGGCTGAGCCACCCAAGCGCCCCAAGATGTCTAAAATTTTTAGATGGATGTTTCCAGAAAGCTAGACTGGGGAATAAATAGGGATCGAATCTAAAGATTTGGGAGGCATTCCTATAATGTAATAATTGAAGCCTTGAGGATAGATAGTATTGCTGAAGGAGAGAATTTAGAAGGACAACGGGGCCAAGACAGTTCCGTGGGGGGTGGCCTGCGTGCAAGGCAGAATAGAGTCCAGTGAAGGAGGGTGGAAAGCCATCAGAGAGGCAGGGGGACCAGGATCCTTCAGTATTACCAAAGTCAGGGGAGAAGAGACAGTCCAGAAAGAGGACATGGTCAGCAATGTCAAATTTGGCAAAGAAACAGAAAGCTGAGAAATAAAAACAAAACAAAAAAAATTGATATGATCAACTAGAACATTAGAAACAGCTTTCCATCGTGCCATTTCAGGCTGGGCAGGTAGGACAGGAGCCATTGGTTCTGGAGATTGGAGAGAATAAATGGTAAGCAAAGTTGAGACAGATGTTTGGGGAAAGAAAGGGAATTTGGGCAACTGCTGAAAGGGACGCCTAGGGCACCGAAATGTTTTTGAGGGTAGGATGAATAAATTATCATCGAGGGATAAGATTGAAGACTTGACAAAGAAGGCTTGTAATGACTCAACGTCGCTGAAGATGAATGACAGAAAACCCACGTCATCATTCTGCTGAAATTCTGCATGAATTTTAACAGGCCAGATCCCATAATTATAGAATCTCAGATTTGAAAAGGAATTTAGAAGTCATCTAATACTCCCTTTCAGTTCCATCCAGCAAAGGATTATTTGCTAGTAAATTGCGTCCCTTGTTTAGAGAAATGGGCGAGGATGTCAAAGACTCTTAAAATGAAGTGGGGGTACCTAAGCAGTGGTCCAATAGAGCATAGTGGATAAGAAAGTGGCTCAGGGGTTGGTTTGTCCGTTAATCAATCTTTCTTTCTTTTCTTTTTTTTTTTTTTTTGTAAGTAGGCTCCACGCCCACGACCTTGAGATCAAAAGTCGCCCCCAGGTGTTAATCTTACAACCAAATATTAGACATGTTAGCTGAGCCTAGCTGTCTTGAGTAGCTATCCCTTACTTGTAAAACAGTACCTATCTCACAGACTTGTGATCTTTAAATGATCTGTAGTTTCTCTGTATTGACTGACTTGTAACAATAAGACTATATACAGGTTTTACATTTAAAAGTAAAGAAGGCGCTAAGGGGTGGACGCAGAAGCCTATCTCCTACGGTGTCTCCCTAAGTTTGACCCTGCCCACACCTGGCTGGGGTGCAGGCAACCTCGCGCATGCGCGCGGGTAGCCCTGAGCCGGAAAATGCCTATGCGGCCGCCAGGAGGCGCCGCTAAGTCACAATTGTACCTCCCTGCTCCCAGAGGCCCTGATTGGGATGTAGGGGTGGAGCCAGCTCCGTGCGCAAGCGCGCTGAGGGCGCGTTCGGTCAAGATGGCGCCTGTGGAGCACGTTGTGGCGGATGCCGGGGCTTTCCTGCGAGACGCGGCTCTGCAGGTACGGAGAGCTACCGCCAAGAGGAGCAGGGTCTGGGCTGGCGACCCCTGAAGTAGTGCGGGAAGTCGGGGGCGCATTGCGTGGTGCGGACGGGTGTGAGCTGGGCGGGTCTCTCCGCAGGACATCGGGAAGAACATCTACACTATCCGGGATGTGGTGAACGAGATTCGGGACAAGGCCACGCGCAGGCGGCTCGCAGTCCTGCCCTACGAGCTGCGTTTCAAGGAGCCCTTCCCAGAATACGTGCGGCTGGGTGAGTGCTTCTGCCCTGGTGTTGATGGCGAAGCCGGGTCCCAGGCTACCCGCTCGGGACCGACTCGGGTGCGAGTTGAGGTCTGGGTATTTATCAGCATTTGATTCAGAAACTGCACGTTCTAGGAGATCATGGTGGCAGAGAGGCTCCCTGGGTCAGGAGTCAGCCAGGCCTTGCCAGTTACTAGTAGGATTTGGTTGAAGGATAAAATGGAAAAGCTTTTAGTACAGTGCCTGGTACATGGTAAGTGCCCAATAAATTTTAGCTGCTAATGTCTGCTTTTAAGGAAATGTGTTATTGTTATAAAGCGGAGTTGTTGCAGAGCAGTCCAATAATTTTGTTTCATCACAAACTACAACAGTTATTGACTGAATTAACTTTTAATCCCATTTGGAATCTGAATATCCTATTAATCTGGATTGTTATACTTAGAATCAAAGAATTTTAGACCAGAGAAGAGACCTTCTATTCCAACGTAATACCAAAGTTTAATAAGGAATTCTCACCATTTGCAGACATGCTTTTAGTGACTTTTTGTTAACTTTGTTCTCCTGTTCCTTCCTCTGCACTGGATAAGGAGGTCACGGTAAACCTAATTGGCATGAATTTTAATGATAGAGAATACAAATGTCTCAACAGTGAGTAGAAAAAAGGAAATGGATGAGAGTATTAAAAGGGTTTTCTTGGGATATTGATCCTGAGTTCTTTTTCATACTTTCACTATGGTTATCCAAGGTCATATGGCTTTTTGTTTCTAATTTGAGTTGGGACTCTCTTCACAGTGACTGAGTTTTCAAAGAAAACTGGAGACTATCCCAGCCTCTCTGCCACAGATATCCAGGTGCTGGCGCTCACCTATCAGTTAGAAGCAGAGTTTGTTGGGGTGTCTCACCTAAAACAAGAACCGGAAAAGGTAAATCAAGAGGATTATTGGTTTTCTTCCTTTTAACTTTTTTATTCTGGGAACCATCAGATATACAGAAGTGGAGGGAATAGTATGATGGACCCAGTGTCTGGATTACTCTGTCTCCACACTTACCAAGTCATGATTTATCAGGTTTCATTTCTACTGACCCCAGCCCTTAGTATTTTGAACTCAGACATTGTATTTCAGTGATATTTCTTCGTGTCTCTCTTTAAAAGCAAAAAAAAAGCCCCACAAAATCATTACACAAAATTAATAGTAATTCCTTAATATTGTCAAATGTCCACCTAGTTTTCACATTTCCTAATTATTTTACAATTTTTTTTAACAAATGTGTCTTAGTCTCAGCAAATGGTCTCAGTCTCTTTTGATCTGTAGGTTTTTAGGAAGGGTTGGTTAAATTTGGAAAATGCAGAAATAGAGTAAAAATCAACTATATTCTTGCTATTTTTATTTTTATTATTATTATTTTTTTTTTTTTTAAGATTTTATTTATTTATTTGACAGAGAGAGACACAGCGAAAGAGGGAACACAAGCAGGGGGAGTGGGAGAGGGAGAAGCGGGCTTCCCGCTGAGCAGGGAGCCTGATGCGGGGCTCGATCCCAGGACCCTAGGATCATGACCTGAGCCGAAGGCAGACACTTAACGACTGAGCCACCCAGGCGCCCCTATTCTTGATATTTTTAAAAAAATGGGTTTCTTTCCAAAAGGAAGAAAGAACACTATGTGCTTGCCCTTTTTTTTTTTTTTTTTAAAACTCTTGCCACCTTCAGAATTCTAGATTCCTATTGTGCTTTTAGGGACTTGCCCGCATTGGCTAGGTTGAAGAGACTAATTGATTTGTGGCTGGGTCCTATTGGCTTTTTCCATGCCAAAAGATTTTAGAAGCCAAATAATCATGTAATAATTAATTTCAAATAGTGTTAACTAAGAATTGCTTAATGTCTTCTGTCTAAAGTCATCAAAAGTCCTCTGAACTCACATTTGTGTACGAATTGGAACTGCCATCACTTATTTTCAACCAGGTTTAGAGTTCTCTAATCCAAAGAGTCTAAAACTGATATGTAAAACACAGATTTCTGTGTGTCACCAAAATGTTTTAGGGAGACAGAGTAAAGGGAAACATAAAGCCAGAGTCTGTGACTGAGCACAGTGTGACTAGTATCTGGGTTTCCATTTGGCATCCATCAATTCATGATTCCTAAAAATTGCCCTTTTCCTGCAGCCTATTGGGCAGAGATTAGGTTTTTTGTTTTTTGGTGTTTTGTTTTAAGTAAATTCCATGTGGGGCTTGAACTCATGATCAAGAGTCTCGTGCTCTACCCACTGAGGAAGCCAGGTGCCCCAGGAGTTAGATATTTTGTATCAGAAGCCTTAAAACAGTCTATTTTTAAAAAATAATACAGTATCGGGGCGCCTGGGTGGCTCAGTCGTTAAGCGTCTGCCTTCGGCTCAGGTCATGATCCCAGGGTCCTGGGATCGAGTCCCACATCGGGCTCCCCGCTCAGCGGGAAGCCTGCTTCTCCCTCTCCCACTCCCCCTGCTTGTGTTCCCTCCCTCGCTGTGTCTCTGTCAAATAAATAAAATCTTAAAAAAAAAAAAAAATAATAATACAGTATCTTTTGACCCAGCAATTCCACTCCTAGGCATTTATCCTAAGTATATAACTAAAGATACATGCAAGTTTTATAACTAATGCTGTTCATCACAGCGTTATTTATGTGGACAAAAAAGAAATGTTCTAAAGTGGTTATTTGGTAGTTGTGGGATCACTGAATAATTATTTTTATGTTTCCCAATTCTCAGTAACTGTGGGGAAAATATTTTGTTTTCTATTCATTTTAGTTACTCTTTCATGGTGAATTTTCAAACTGTGTATTTCTCTGTTTAGAGCTGTCACTTTTTTCTTTTTAAAGGTTAAAGTGAGCTTATCAAGTCAGCACCCAGAAACTCCTCTACACATTTCTGGTTTCCATCTGCCCTCAAAGGTAATTGCTTAGACAAGCCACGCTCTCCTGCCCTCTTGTGCTACATAGCTCCACAAATTATGTACAGTGAGCCACATTTATCTAGACTGCTATCCTAGTTTGTCCAGCCCTGTCTGACCGGACTTGTGTCATCTGTCATTCCATCTATAATCCTCTGTTTTTAGGTTTTAAAATCCTTATTCTTTTAACCTCAGCCTAAACCCCCACGAGAAACACTACAACATGGACACCCAGCTGGTGAGCCCGAGAACCTAGAATTCAGTTCCTTCGTGTTCTGGAGAAACCCTTTGCCTAATATTGATCATGAACTGCAGGAGCTGCTGGTAAGGCCCTGATGTATGATCCCCTGATGACAGCATGCCAGTTTCTTCCTGCTCTTCCTATGGGCTGGGACTTCGTGACTTCTGTTGTTTCAGATGGACAAAGGTGATGATGTTCCAGGTGAGGAGGATGAGGAAGAAGAGACTGGATTTGAAGAAAGGAAAGACAAGGATAGCGACGACGATGGGGGTGGCTGGATAACTCCCAGCAACATCAAGCAGATCCAGCGGGAGTTGGAGCAGTGTGCCGTCCCGAAGGATGTGCGGGTCGGCTGCGTGACTACGGACTTCGCCATGCAGGTGGGTGGATGGGCATCGGCCGGCCCTAGGCTCTAGTTCATAACCTGTCACGGGCAGGGGTCCCTCTGAGGTTTGGGAGTATGTACAGCTCTACTCTGAGGCTTCTTTTCCTGGTTCTTGAAACTTCACCTGTGCTCTTTATTTATAGTTTTGGCTGGAAACTAAAAAAAATCAATGTAATGACAAAATATATATCTTCTATTAAGTTTTTAATGTTTATTATGGATGGTCTTTTGATAGTTCTCGTTCAGTATGTTTCATGTTCTGTTCTCAGTTAGGTTCTTGGAAAAAGTAGAGGTTTCCAGCCCCCAAAAGAGTATCTTGCCTTTGACAAGATAAATGTCTTTGTTAAGAGAGATTGCTAGTGAGGGGCCCTGGGCAAAAGACCTGGGCCCTTGAAATACAAGAGAAATCTAGGTCTTTTTCCTAGTTTGTGTGTCTTGAGAGGCATCCTAAGCTTACTTTCCCTTAGCACCAAACCAGGCTTTGTGAAGTCCTTTCACTGTGATTATACGGATGTTAGAAGAAACTTTGGTTTTGCTGACTTCGGTTGTGCTTTGACTTGTTGGTCACAGAACGTCCTGCTTCAGATGGGGCTGCACGTGCTGGCAGTGAACGGCCTGCTGATCCGAGAGGCCCGGAGCTACATCCTGCGTTGCCACGGCTGTTTCAGGTACGCAGCTGGTGGTCTGGACCCACGGCCTCTGTGGAACGCTTTTCTCTTCCTGTCCTTTCAGCCAGTCTTCAGAAGGATGGCCTCGTGTTCAGGTGTTCCTCCACCTTGTCCTTCATATGTGGCTAGGTTCGGTCCTCACCACAGCACTGAAACCTCTGGGACAGTAACCTCCTGCTTATTATCTCAGTCGTAGGAATAAAGGTGTGGATTGTGGAGCCAAGAGCCCTCATCATTTAACCATATGTACTGAAACATTTATGGATGAAATGATGTCTGGGACTTGCTTTGAAATAATACACAGGTGGGAATAGAGATAGAACAGGATGGCCATCAATTGATGGTTGTTGAAGCTGGGTGAGGGGCCCATGGGGGTTCGTTGTGCTCTTTGGTCTATTTTATGTTTACATTTTATGTTTAAAAACAAAAAAGAAAAGGTGAAATGGATTCAGATTACACAGGTTCAGATCCAGATTCTTTCTCACAGTAGCTTTACAAAAGTTGGTGAACTTCTCAGTGTTTCAGATTTTTCTTGCATAAAATCGAAAAAGCTGGTTGTCCGAGAAGAGTGTGATATCTGGAACACAGGACGGGGTGCACTCAGGTGAACTGTTAGTTCACAGAGCATGCCCTTCTTTTCCGTTTCTCTTCTGGCTCTTGAAGTGGTCCTCGTGCGGGGGTGGTGTTCTGTGGGCAGGCCCCAGGGGCCCGGAGACCTGCTCGGAGCAGACGAGACTATTCCACAGCCTTGCCGGTGACCATCGCCCTGGGACCTTACACTGCAGTGGCTGAGAGCTTCTTCGTAGATTCAGTCTAGATTTGGTGGCTGTCATGTAGATCATCTCGTGGAGCAGCAAAGTGTCCTTAGTGCTGGGTCCCTAGTGCTGTTCCACTGAGGATAAAGTTGCCTAGATGGACCACTGCTCTCCTGCTGGCTTCAAGACAACCAGTCACTCGTGGCCCAGGGGCCCTGCTCCACCCCCAGCCTCTGCAGGCTTGCCCGTGACTTAGGGAGCCACTTCTCAAAGCTTCCTCTGCATTCTTCTCCCTCTTCAGTATGTAAATGTACCGGGCGTAGGACGGTAAAGCGCCTGGCTTCATGAAAGCCCATTTCCCCCACTGCCCTTCATTACAAAACCCCAAGTTCCCCAAATGAACACGCCTTCTTAGCAGCTCTTAGAAACATTCTCCATTCTTGTGAGATTAGCCCAGTGACTGGACGGTTTCTTACACAGGATAATTAGTTCCTAGCATCTGTTGAGAGGCACTTGGTTTCCTCTCAGAGACTTGCAGGTCAAGGGTTCAGCGCCTCGGGAGATTCACATAGCTCATCCCCTGACCCCTGGGAATGGAGGGGGAGTTCCTCAAGGACACGTATAAACACTGCCACTTGGTCCTTGACAGCAGCGGCTTTCTTGTCCAGGGTCCCTGTTGGGGCTCAAATGCATAGGGGCAAGGCGAGGCCTCAGGGCCTGCCCTCGACACCCACAGCCATTCAACTCCGGCAGCTCTCCAGTGTTTCCTGTGTCGTTCGTTAATACGTTCTTGGCGCTTTGGGAGCCACGTGCTGGCTTCACAGCCCGGCTGCCAGCTCAGGAATACGGCCCTGGACTAAGTACTGTGATGTTAGAAGCACTGACTGGAGCCAGGTTCCCCGGGCTTGTATCTGCCACTCACTAGCTCTGTGACCTTGAGTAGGCTACCGTATCTTGCCTCGGTTTCCCCATCTGTAAGATGGACATAATGCCAATTCCATAGGATTGTTTTGATGTTAAACTTGTGGAATAATGCCTAACAGTTCAGTAAGACTTCAGTACTAGTGTAACAACATTCGCTCAACTTCCATGTTTACAGACTCACTGCCAGTGTCATTTCATTCACTTTTGCCCTCAGCGCAGCAGGGTGGCTTGCTTGTATCGGTGGCACGAGGCCAGGCGGCCGTGGTCTGTGATGCGTCGGGGGCCGTTCAGCCTCCCCCCCGTTCCTTGTCGCTTCCCCCTCGTCTGACACCCGCGACTCACCTTGTGCTCCAGGGACGAGGTTTGCCCTCCGTGGTTTCCGTGCAGAGCCTTTCTTTTTCTGTCTCCAGGACCACATCTGACATGAGCCGAGTGTTCTGTTCGCATTGTGGAAACAAGACCCTGAAGAAGGTGTCCGTGACCGTCAGTGACGATGGAAGCCTGCACATGCACTTCTCCCGCAACCCGAAGGTGCTGAACCCTCGGGGCCTCCGGGTGAGTGGCAGCATTCCCTTCTCCTCGCAGCCGGGCCTGAGGCTGGGAAAGCAAGACCTCTTAGCATCAGGATCAAAATCCACAGAGAGGACCAAGAAAGGCTTGGCATTTAACTGTCCCGCTGATTCCCTGAACCCGGCCTTACTTTATGGCACAAGATGGTCTGGCGCTCTTCTAATTCCGTCCCTGCCCTGGCATCAGCCATTTCTCTGTGGAGCTCGGATTCCTTACGGAGAGTGGGGTTTTGAAACAAAGAGCTGAGCATAGGGTGGGCTCATTGCCCTAGGGGGTCGGAGATGTCTCAGCCCACGGGGGACAGAGATTATAAACCGACGCGTGTGTATGTAAATATACACGGGAATATTTTCTATTACGTATCTGTATTTTAAAATGAGTTCATAAGTTCCATTTCAACCCAGCAGAGTTCATTGTAGCCCTCCCTCATGTTTTGACACCATTTTCCATCATTATTTATTTGCTCAATCTAGAATACTCATTTCAGAATTACTAACCCACAGCAGTGAAAATGGTACCTGCCCAGTGGAGTTCGGTGTTTGGAGGTAACTCCGTTGCTAGCTGAGGGCGTGTCCCCACAGCACGAGTAGCAGTGAGTGAGACGCTCCACTCACATCCTCTCTGCATCCAGAGCCGTCAATACGCTTGACATTAACAAGATCGGACATGTTTGAATAGGGTGCCCCGTCCTAATGGCCTTTCCTCCTCTCGTTTGCAGTATTCACTTCCCGCTCCCAAAGGGGGCAAATACGCCGTCAACCCCCATCTGACCGAGGACCAGCGCTTCCCTCAGCTGAGACTCTCCCGGAAGGCCAGGCAGAAAACGGACGTGTTTGCCCCTGACTACATAGCTGGGGTATCTCCCTTTGCGGAGAATGACATCTCCAGCCGGTCCGCCACCCTGCAGATCCGAGATAACACCTTGGGAGCGGGGAGGAGGCGGTTAAATCCCAATGCTTCCAGAAAGAAGTTTGTGAAGAAGAGGTGAAGCGCAAGCTCTGCGGGCCAACAGGATTGCCGCTGCAGCTGCTGAGGCGCTCAGGGGCCTCATTTCCCCAGCTGTCGGGCTCCAGAACCATGTGGGTGGAAACAGTAGGCCTGGCTTATGCAGTGCTGCTTCCTGGCTCCCTGGGATGGGTCGGGTCGGGTTCGTGATGGAGCTGGGCCATCCCTTGGCCTGCGAGCATCCAGAGAGCTGGGATTCCTGCCATGTTGAGGGGAGTTTGACAGAAACAGAAGAACGGTGCCATGGAGCACATCCTCAGCATTCAAAGAAAGGAACTTCCAGCTGGTACTGTTTTTCTAATAAATGTGGTTATAAGCTTCTGTGCCTTTTCATTAAGTCGCCAAATGTTTGCTTCTTAGATAATTGGAAGGTAGCACTTGAGCTGTATACTCAAGTATCAAGCATTTAGATTTTTTTTTTTTTTTACAAGAAAATATACTAAGTTTGTTACAGTAAACCTAAGAGCTACTATTTTTTCTCTTTTACAACTTATTCTTGGGATGCCTGGGTGGCTCAGTTGGTTAAGCATCTGCCTTCAGCTCAGGTCATGACCCAGGGACCTGGGATCGAGCCCCACATCGGGCTCCTTGCTCAGCAGGGAATCTGCTTCTCCCCCTGCCTGCCACTCCCTCTGCCTGTGCGTGCACACACCTCTCTGTCATATAAATAAATAAAATCTTTTAAAAATTATTCTGAGGCATTTCAGTCATTCAAGAGAGTTTTAGTATAGTGAACTGCTACAGCCTTCCACCTAGAGTCACTCTTACTTTGCCTTTTCTTTCTCTCTTCCTACACCCATGAGTACACCAGGAATCTCCTAGGGAAAGGATGTTCTTTGCATAAGTTCGGGAAACAACATTGATACGTAACTATTACTGATACAGAGCAGAACTCAATTTTTTCTAGACTGTTCACCGTCCTTCCTTTCATTTCCTGTTTCTGAACACTTTCTTTAAAAAGATTATGTGTTTTAGTGAGAGGGGGCAGAAGGAGAGAGAGTTTCAAGCTGACCACGCTGAGCACGGAGCCCGACATGGGGCTCAGACCCACGACCCTGAGATCATAACCTGAGCGGAAACCAAGAGTCGGGGGGACACTTAACCTACTGCGCCACCCAGGCACCCCTGAACACTTGAACTATGTCTTGAGCAGTTGACATTTTTAATAGTACAAACCACGTTTTTTAAATGTCCCTCCATTTGGGTTTGACAGATTGCATAACCTCAAGTAAATTTAGGGGGAAACACTTTGGGTAGGAATGTTCCATGAGTGATCGGTATACAGGGTCTCATGGTAAGTGATGTTAACTCTGATTACTTGGGATATGAACCGGACTACAAGATTTTTTTCCAAGTTCTTTATATTGATAGTATATATACAAAGTATATAGTAATCTTCAAAAGCTCCTTAATTAGGTTATTTTCTTGTATGGTTATCTTGGGCATATAGTTAAATTGAATTTAAACCAAGAACATTAACCAGGTTTTTCCCATCGTATTTTTTTAAGTAAACACGGTTCCAAAAATAAAAACCAAAAGGTATACATAGAGCTAGATGCATTCCGTCCCCTCCCGTTTCACCTTAACCCATATAGGTCATTGGTTTTGTTTCTTACTCATCCTTGTTTTGTTCTGCAAAAATAAGCATCTGTGTGTGTTACATCAACTTTTTTAAGATTTTTAAGTAATCTCTACACCCAACGTGGGACTTGAACTCACAACCCTGAGATCAAGAGTCCCATGTTCCACTGACAAGCCAGCCAGGTGCCCCAACTTTTTTCGTACACTAGTAGTGGTAGGGGCGCTCGGCTGGCTCAGTCCGTGGAACGTGCGACTCTATCTCGGGGTTGTAAGTTTGAGCCCCACATTGGGTATAGAGATTACTTAAAATCTTTTTTTAAAAAAGTAGTATACTATATTCCACCCCCCACCACCCCCCCCGGAAATCACTCCATATCCATTCATAGAGATCTTACTGTTCTTATCACTCCGTCATGAAAAGCTACCAGGTCAGGCACTTCATCATGTTACAGGCTCTGGGTTGAGTACGTAACCCACGTCCGCCCACTTACTGGGTAGGACATTGTTAACGAGGTGCGGGTGCTGTCAACAGCAGTCTTCTACACGAGATTAAATGCCTTAAAGTCACAGAGCTTGCGAGCGTCCAGGCCAAGGTTTCAGCTTAGTCTGTCTGCTCTGATGCAACAAACAGACCAGGGGAGACCAGAGGAAACAGGGTGAACACTAGCCCCCCTGCCCTGCATCTCTGAAACTCATGGGGGGGTTGTGCAGCTGGGGGGCTGGCTGAAAGCTGCGGTCCAGGGTGCTGGAGGAGAGGGCAGAAGGGGCAAGAGCCTGTGAGAGTCCGTTTCTTTCTCCTCCTACTGTCAGACTTACAGAAAAGCAGGGGGTAGTGTAACACCCATGTGCCCGATGTAGAGGCCAATTTTAGGCAACCAACTTGAACAATGGAAACCTGAGTCAGGTAGAAGGACCCATAGGGACCCCCAACCCCCAACCACCCCACCCCCACTGCTACATACAAACAGGCCCATCAGGCGACCCACCACAAAATATCCCCAAATGCTAGCTGACCTACAGGTTACTTACACCCGGACACAGGTACCAAAAAGGGAAAATTCCCTAGGTTCCCATACCTCCTCACCTCCCTTGCCTTAGAACCAAAAGGCGGCTCTGGTCCCACCCAGTAAGGCAAACCTCAGAATGTGCTTCTCACAGGTCACCAGCCAGAGCTAGTCCTGTGGCCCCACCCAATCGGATAGGACCAAGACATGCAATCCCAATCAACAGCCAGAAGGTAGGATGCTAGAAATACTTGGTGAATAGCATTAGTCAAAACCACAAATTGTAGAGATGCATACAAGTGGCTTGAAATAAACTTGGGAGCAGGAACAATAGGATAAAAGAGGTTGTAAGTGTGTGCATAGCAAGTTGTTAATTCCAGTGTTTAAGCCCTTGGACTTGAAGTATTAAAAGCTTAAGAACTTTTATATAAGTTATCCTTGAAAATTTTGATTGCTAGTTTAGGACATGTGAAACTCGTATTTAACCCAAATCTTACTGGCAACCTTGAATGACACTTTTAATTGTTAATAATTAATAAGATAATTCTGAGATAGGGAAACAGAAGGACTCCATAAAAATCTGCTTTTTGCTCCTTTTCCTGCTTCTATTCTTGCCAGGACATGCACCCCCACCCCACTTTACACAGGCCTCAGAATGTCCTCCTTGTCAGGGACAAGGAGTTAATGATTTCTTTAGAATAGATAACATCTACGGAAGGGCCAGTTGAGAAGGACCCCACAAAGCCATCATATGCACATTCCAGACCAAGGGAGCTAAATATCTCGATGCCAAGACCCTCTACTCCAAGGAATAACACCTGGGCCCTCATCTTTGTTCTAACAGGTTCCTGGATGCCTGAGAGCACATGTACACTGGGCCACAATCCTCCCTAAAAACCCCCAGACCCTGAACAAAGAGGAAATTCATGCTCCTTTCCTTTCCGAGTCTCCCAGACACAACGCCTGTATCTGTTCTCTATCTTCAATAAGCTCTGCTGGCTCGCATCGGATTTCTATCCTGCATGAAGCCAAGGACCCTCTTGTCTAGTCCTGAGGGACCCCCTCTGGGTCACCAGATCAAGCCTGCTGGCATCAATTCTATACTGCTATCTTCTTTAATACAAGATACAGTTAATAGCAGTGTCAGTGACATTTCCAAAACACCCCCTGGGAAAGAGCACCACTGTAATCCACAATCAAGCAGCAAATGCAAAACCCTGGGACATCTGGAAGACTAGCCCCCAAATTTACTGGTTATTTTCACCCCAGTACACATGGACAGGGAGATAGCTATAGTGGAAATGAATGCCGTGCCTAGCTCACTGTGTTTGTGTGTTCACGTGTTTGGAGGTAAATTTTCATAAATGCAACCTGTCTGCATTATTAAGACAATGATGAGACTGTAATTCTGGGACCCATGGTGACACAGAGGTGTGGTGTACCTTTACTACACTGTAGTAATGAGCTGTTCACATGTCTGCAAACTTAGAAACTGGGTGGGGTTTCTCTTTCTACACCCTTCGTGAGGCTCATTGCCAGGTTCTGGAATGATGTTTAATAAATGCTTGTAAAATTGAATGCATGACTCACACCAGTCTGGAGAAAATAATCAAGAGACCGGGAACACCTTTCCCTAACTTTTCTTACAGTTTGCTCTTGGAAATTATAAACGAGTTCCCTGCCCCCGAAGGTGTTTATGCCAGAGCTGAAGAGTTACTAGTGGGACGTGGGATAAAAAGGATCAAGCAATGAAAATGGGGTCCTTTCTATACCTTAAACTCTGTGATGTGACACCAGAACTCAATTTGCTCTATCAGATAATCTCTCTTCACAACACATGCATACCATTTCAAGAGAAATTTCAGTTTACCCAGAGCTGTCTAAGCCTAATAGAGAATGACCTATTTGACACAATATATAACATGACAAAGTTCCAGGAGAACACACAGGAACACAGAAGTCCAGCATAACAGTGCACGTTCCATACCATCGTGGTCGGGGGAGGGGGACAAGAAGGAGGAGGTTTACAGTAGAAGAATCATTAATCCCCTAACACCAAAGACCTGTTCCCTCCAGGGATCCATGGCTGGTAGCCACGGGAACCACTGAGGAGAACAGACGCCCAGGTCCCCAGACAGGCCCGTGCCGCCCCAAACTACTGCACCAAGTCCATCACCCACAGCAAGCGGGATTTAGGGACTTCTTATGCCAAAAAGGAGGCACCCTTGGGGAGGCAGTGCCTTTAGCAGGTGACTAATGAGGCTGTTTGTGTTCTTCCATCAGGAGGAGGATGGGGGACTCCTGAGGTTTCTCCTCTACCTCTGCTTTTTGTTTCTAGATAATGAAGACCATCAACAAAGCTTTCTACAGCTCCGAGTGCTGGCTGCTCCCTGATGATGTGGGAGAGACCTTGAGGACATGGTTTCCAGTCAACACGCAATGCTGGTACATACATACTCCAGGGACAGTCCTGCTCAGAGAAGCCCCTGGGCAGTGTACAGTTTTTAAACTCACAGCAAATTAAAGCTGAGGGACCTTTAAGGCAATGCAGCTGAAACCTATGTTTTTACAGAAGCAACCAGAGCTCAAAGAGAAGAGCATTGGCAGCTCATCTGGACCTAGGCTCCTCTGGAGTCTGAGGGCCTGAGTTCCAATTCTGAACTACACACTAACTAGCTGTAGAGCCATGGGCAAGTCATAATACCCCTTGGTTCATCAGTTTCCCTATCTCTAAAATGGGGGTTTTAGGGGTGCCTGGGTGGCTCAGTCATTAAGTGTCTGCTTTCGGCTTGGGTCATGATCCCAGGGTCCTGGAATCCAGCCCCACATCGGGCTCCTTGCTCAGCGGGAAGCCTGCCTCTCCCTCTCCCACTCCCCTCTACTTGTGTTCCCTCTCTCACTGTGTCTCTCTCTGTCAGATAAATAAATAAAATCTTAAAAAATAAAAATAAAATAAAATGGGGGTTTTATTCCCTACCTCACATCATACACGGAAATTACTGCAAACTAGATCTTAAAACTACAGACTTAAATGTAAGAGCTAAAACTATAAAACTCACAGATAAAAAAAATATAGGCATAAATCTAGGGTTAGGGAATGATTTCTTAGACAGGACACCAAAGCAGAAGTGATAAAAGGATCATAAGTTAGACTTCATCAAAATTAAAACCTTATATGGTTTAAAAGACACCACTGAGAAAATAAAAAGACAACCCAAAGAATGGAAGAAAGTATTTGCAAATCATGTATCTGATAAGGAATTTGCATAAAGGAGGCACCTGGCTGGCTTAGGTGGTAGAGTGTGCAACTCTTGATCTTGGGGTTGTGAGTTCAAGTCCCACGTTGGGTGTAGAGCTTACTTTAAAAAAAGGAACTTGTATAAAGAACCCTTACTACTCAATAATAAAAAAGACAACCCAATTTTAAAATGTGCAAAGAAATTGAATAAACATTTTTCCAGAGAAGATATATAAGTGTCCAAGAATTAATTACATGAAAAGATGTTGAATATCACTAATCATTAGGAAAATGCAACTCAAAACCACAATGAGATACCACCTCACAGACACACTAGGATGGCTATAATAAATGAGACAGACAACAGCAAGTGTGGATGAGGAGAAATTCTAACACTCATACTTTGCTGGTAGGAATGTAAAATAGTGCAGCTACCTTGGAAAACAGTTTGGCAGTTTCTCAGTTGTTAAACATAATGTAACCACCAATTTTCTTCCTGGACACCTACCCAAGAGAAATAGAAACACATGTCCATGCAAAAACTTAGATACCAGTGTTCATAGTAGCATTATTCATAATAGTCAAAGGTGGTAACCACCCAAATGTCCATCAGCTGATGAGTGGATCAACAAAATGTGGTTCATCCATACAATGGCATATTATTCAGTCATAAAAAGGAACAAAGTACTGATATCTGCTACAATGTGGATGACCCTTGAAAACACTAGTTAAGTGAAAGAAGACAGTTACAAAAGACCACATAATGTATGCCATTTATATAAGATGCCTGGGATGGGCAAATTCCCTAGAAACAGAAAGATTAGTGGTTGCCTAGGACCAAAGTGTAGGGGACAGGCAGGAGAAATGGAGAGTGATTGCTAATGGGCTCAAGGTTTCCTTCTGGAGTAATGAAAATGTTCTAAAATCAGATCACTGTGACCACTGCAAAACTCTATACATATATTAAAAGCCATTATACTCTCCCCTTTAAATGGGTGAGTTTCATGTCTTATATATCTCAAATCTATTTTAAAGATGAGAATTATAATAGCCCTTCCCTCAAAGTGCCGTGTGGAGGATTAGCATGAGTTAATACATGTAAGTGTATTCAGAACAGGTCTTGCTGCATGGAAAGTCTTCAGTAAATTAGTGATGATTACTTCCTATTCTGCAAGGGAAAAGGAATAAATTCTGTTGACTTTTCTTACATGAAGGGGTAATAAAGTTAGAAGAATTTTCCACTGTTAAGTATAGCATGACATATTCTGTTCATTTAGCAAAGCACAAATTAATACAATATGGTTTCCATAGTAGTACATAAGTTCAGGTAAAAGTATAGAATAAGGTCATACTGGGGTTATCTTTGTAATATTCATCTGGACAAAATGTCACAACACTGGGAATAAAAACATCTCAGGTACTTATACAGAAAAAAGCATATTCCATCCAAATAATCAGGAAGTAGAGGATATCGGATTCTCCACAACCACCATAAAATCCTGCAGACAACTAGTCAGATATACAATGTATCAAAAAACTTACCTTCCATTTATCCTTTGTTAGCAAACTATTAGAAAATGTAATGGGGGAGGTGGGTGGTGAGGAGAGTAAACCAAAGAGGAATACATGGACTTCAGCACAAGAGAGAGGAGAAAAAGAATCCCAGAAAGATAGCTACGCAGCAAACCTCAGAGAGTCATCAGCTGAGACTGAAACAGAGGACTTCAGAACTTTACCCAGAAGAAGAGAAGTAAACCTGATGAGTTTGACCAAGTGAAAATTAGCATTCATTCTGTGCTTATCTCTGTTTTACACTTTTTTTTTTTTTTTTTTAAGATTTTATTTATTTATTTGACAGAGAGCACACGAAGGAGCATAAGCAGGGGGAGCAGTAGAGGGAGAGAGAAGCAGGTTCTCAGCAGAGTGGGTAACCCAATACAGGCTTTATCCCAAGACCTTGGGATCATGACCCGAGCTGAAGGCAGATGCTTAACCATGTGAGCCACCCAGGCGCCCCTGTTTTAGAATTTTTTTAAAAGATTTTATTTTTTTAAAGATTTTATTTTTTTAAAGATTTTATTTTTTTAAAAGATTTTATTTATTTATTTATTTATTTATTTATTTTTATTTATTTATTTTACAGAGTGAGCATGGAGGGGGCAGAGAGAGTAAGCAGAGTCCCCACTGAGTGGACAGCCAGACATGGGCTCAATCCCATGACCCTGAGATCATGACTGGAGCCAAAATCAAGAGTCGGATGCTTAACCAACTGAGCCACCCAGGCACCCCAAGATTTTATTTTATTTTTTATTTTATTTTTTAAGATTTTATTTATTTGACAGACAGAGACACAGTGAGAGAGGGAACACAAGCAGGGGGAGTGGGAGAGGGAGAAGCAGGCTTCCTGCAGAGCAGGGAGCCCGATGCAGGGCTGGATCCCAGGACCCTGGGATCATGACCTGAGCCAAAGGTAGACGCCCAATGACTAAGCCACCCAGGCGCCCCACCCAAGATTTTATTTTTAAGTAATCTCTACACTCAATGTGGGGCTCAAACTCACCATCTCAAGATCAAGAGTTGCACTTTCCACCAACTGAGCCAGCCCAGCACTCCTGTTTTTCACAATTTCGATGGAAGGTTTAGGAACAAGCAGAGTGTTCGTTGTGTAGAAAACTAATGAGGAAAAAGAGGCAATTATCAACTCTAGGAAAACAAGAAGTTGAAGAAAGAAAATTATCATAATTCACTATCTGGCTCATTGTCATAATAGCATAAACCCTAAATACTGATTTAGCCAAAAATTTTTATATTGCCATATTGGAAGAAAAGAAGAAGGAAAGATGGTGGGCAGTATCAAAGTACTAGTCCTCATCTTTCATAATATTAAGCGAATAGATAAGGTCTTAAAATAATTAACTATAAAACAGCACACTACTTAGAAATACGGCATACCACAAAGTATCATTAAAACTAGTTCGGGGAATGCCTGGGTGGCTCAGTCAGTAAGTGTCTGCCTTCAGCTCAGGACATGATCCTAGGGTCCTGGAATCGAGTCCCTCATCAGGCTCTTTGCTCAATGCGGAGCCTGCTTCTTCCTCTGCCCCTCCCCCTGCCTGTGTGTGCGCACACTCTCTCTTTTTCTCTAAGTAAATAAATAAGGTAAAATATGGAAACATTAATTACTGAATATAAGTTTATCCACTTTTGGCTTCCTTTTACAGATGAACCAAAGATATTTAGGTCTATTAATAGATACATTTTGTGCCACATTGAAAAGTTTTCTGTAAGGAAGAATATACTTCTAGAAATTGTAAAATGTGTTCATAAATCTACCAATCCACAGAATGCTAGTATAACCAACAGTCCACAGTTGCTTCCTTTTTAGTTTTCCTTAGGAATAAAGGATTCTATTTATATAATTAGAAACTTTTACTAAAGCTATTATGGCAAACAGTATGGTGATTCCTCAAAGAATTAAAAATTGAACCATCATATGATCCAGCAATCCCACTTCCAGGTATATATCTGAAGGAACTGAAATCAGTATCTCAAAGAGATCTCTGCACACCCACGTTCATTGCAGCATTATTCACAATAGCCAAGGTATGGAAACAATGTGTCTGTCAACAGATGAATGGATAAAGAAGATATACATACACAACTGAGTGTTATTCAGACATGAGAAAGGAGATCCTTCCATTTTTGACAAGTTGGATGGACACTGAAGGCATTATGCTAGGGAAAGTAAATCCGAGAGAGAAGGACAAATACTATATGATATCACTTCTGTGTGGAATCTAAAAAAAAATGAACTTGCAAAAACCAGAGTAGAACGGTGGTTAGCAGGGGTTGGGGGTGGGGAGTTGGGGAGATGTTATTTAAGGGTACAAACTTATAAGTAGAAGATAAATAAGTTCTGGAAATCTAAGGACAACATGGTGACTAAAGTCAACAATACTGTATTGCAAACTTCAAAGTTACTAAGATACTAAATCTTAACTGTTCACAACACAAAAAGGAAAAGATAAATATGTGACTTGAGAAAGGTATTAGCTAATACTGTAGCAATCATATCGCCAAACAAAAATGTATCAAACCAACACATTGTATACCATAAACTGATACAATGTTAGATGTCAATTGTATCTCAATTAAAAAAAAAAACAAAAACAACTTGGGGCACCAGGCTGGCTCAGTTGCCAAAGCAGGTGACTCTTGATCTCCGGGTCATGAGTTCAAGCCCCATGTTGGGTGCAGAGCTTACTTAAAAAAGAAAAAAAAGTAGTAGTAGTAAGGGTGAAAGGAAACAACTGTGTATGAAAACTAGGTAAGGAAATAAAATGACTGGTTGTTCCAGAATGAGAAAAAGAGGGAATAAAACATAGGATAAAATCTGAATGGATATAGAAAACATTGTAGAAGATTTGTGAAAAAGGCACGGGAAAGGAAGTCTATGTTTGGTCTAGCTAGCTAAGATTGGAAGGGATTTAAGGGTGTTTTGTTTTTAAATGAGATTTATTTATTTATTTATTTATTTATTTATTTATTTATTTGAGAGAGAACACATGAGCAGGGGGAGGGGCAAAGGGAGAAGCAGACCCCACGGAGCAGGGAGCCCAACGTGGGGCTCCATCCCAGGACCCTGGGATGGTAACCTGAACTGAAGGCAGACGCTTAACTGACTGTGAGCCACCCAGGGACCCCTTTAATGAGTTTATTTATAAAAATTTTATTTATTCATTTGACAGAGAGTACAAGCAGGGGGAGAAGCAGACAGAGGGAAAGGGAGAAGCAGGCTCCCTGGTGAGTAGGGAGCCCGATGTGGGGCTCAATCCCAGGATCCTGGGATCATGACCTGAGCTGAAGGCAGATGCTTAACCTACTGAGTCACCCAGGTGCCCCCTTTAATGAGTTTTAATATGAGAAATACACTGGTACAAAATTAGATTTGGTTTTCTCTCTCTGAAAAGGACAGGTTTTCTTAAATTTCTGGTATGCTTTTTTAAGTGATTATAAAAGTTTCCCTACCTGTTAGGTAATTTGCCTGGACAGCAAAGATTTTGGGTCTTACCAAAATATTTTACACTGTTTTTATCAGGTCTTTGATTACTTAAGAAAACCTAGTCTTCTCAGAGCTAAGTTTCTTTCACAACTAAACTTCTGTACTTGCCTTTAACATCTATTGTCACTTTGGTTAAGTAGATAATTCTGTCTTATTTCATAATGATCATTCATTCATTCATTTATTTTATAGAGAGCAAGTGCAAGCAAGGGGAGAGGGAGAGAAAGAATCTCAAGCAGGCTCCAAGCTCATCGCAGAGCCTGACACGAGGCTCAATCCCAGGACCCTGAGATCACGACCTGAGCTGAAGTCAAGAGTCGGAAACTTAACTGACTGAGCCACCCAGACGTCCCTGATCTGTATCCTATTTAATCCAATATTCAAACTGTTTGACATTTTCTCCAAATCAAATTCTAAATGGGGCATTTTGACCTCAAAATAACTTTGAGGTTTATCAGTAGTTTCCTGGAAAATCTAAAGGACTTATCTCTCACCTAGGAAGATGTTAAAACAATTAGGTTTCTTTGGTATGTTAAATTACATGGCAAGCATTATCAAGTTAGAAGTGAGGCTAATTCTTCTTAGGTGGCATTTGTACAGATGCTTATTTATATAGAGATTATAGAGATTGTAGGAAATTCCCAGAAATCTGTTATGTCCTAGAACAATGTTATCAGTCATAATTCCAGTTATGATCTTAAAATATCGGGTATCACAGGAATAACCCCATGTCCTTGTCAATTCTATTATAATGAACTCTCATCACATCTTTAACCATGGACATTTTAAAGTCTTTTGTCATTTACAAACAGTTCCTGTTTTCACTCTGATGCTTTTGCAAAATGAAGATTCACAGAAAGGACCTTACCAAGTACTCTTGACCACTGACCCTGCCGCCCAATTGCAAAGTGTCAAACGTGGGGCATACATCTGACAGCTATCTGGCCCTAGGCAAAGGTCAGAGACCTCAAAAAGAAAAAGAAAAAAAGAAAAATCAAATTGAGGAGAAAGAGAAGTAATGAACATTGTTCCGACATGGTTTCTGTTCCTCCTTCCCTCTTGACCATCCTTTTCCTCATTCTTACACCACGAAGGTCTTGAGGATTCTTTTGTTCATCTTTTGCCTTTCCCTGACCTGGAAACATAATGCCATTGTTCTCCTAGCTTAGGCCACTGCAAGGTGGGGGGTGGGGGTGGTAATGCAACCTCCAAGTAACTGTTAGATTTGCCACCATGCTGGTGATCTGGTAGATCATTTGCCTGCCCCAAACTTCTCCCTGATTCCCAATGCCTCAGTTTCTATGAAACAAACTCAGCCACTTTCCATCCTGGGGGTCTCTTTCCTGGACTCTGCTTAACAACCCCAAACCAGGGGAAACTGTGTCTCTGTTCAAAGAAAGGGACACAAGGCAAGGGTAACCAGAATAAACCACCTGTGTAGTCTAGAGACCCTTCAGTTTTACTGACTGCCACCTTTCCAGTCCCTAGTCACAGATTCAAATGGGAATTACCAAGAGTTATTCACAATTCAAAATTCATTTCCTGTGGTGGATCCGTACTGTCCTGGTTAAGGGTAAGTGCCACGGAGGCTATGCTTGGAATTTCTCCTTAACTCTTGAAGATACTGCAGAATCTGCGGCTAAAGCATTACCTGCCCAATAAATATCCCTAATCTCTGGCCAATGTTGTTCCTGATAAGAGGAGAGCCCTTGATGATCTTTTAGCTGAGCAAGAGGTTTTTGCTCAGTGGCCACCACCACTTGCTGCACTTGGGCTCACACTTCTGGCCAAGTTGAGACTCGGCAGCTGCGTAAGATCACTGAGTAAGCCAGCTGGCTTTAAAAAGTGACTCCTTCAATTGGGTCTTACTTTGATCTATTTGATTCTGATTGGCTTGGGTCTTGGGGACCATGACTCATAAGTGCACTCCAGACATTGGGCATTATCTTGCTTTTAATAACCATAGTCTCCTCAGTGTGCTGTATTCTCTCAAATCTTTAAATGCATATTTTTGGCCATCCACCACCAAGCAAATGATCTCCCTAAGATTAGAACATCACTAACGCTTAGCCGCATGTCACCGAACAGAATCAGCTCACCCTGAACTGGAATCTGAAATCAGTCCGGAATGGCCTGATCAGCACTAGTTAGGTAATCGACCTGACAGACCCCCACCATCCCCTAAAAGAAAGTAACCTCAAAAAAAAAAAAACAAAAAACTATCCCCTTTTCGCAAAGTGTAACTTCCTTGTTCCCACTCCTTTCTGCCTATAGAAGTCTTTCATTTTGTACAGCTCCTCAGACCCCCATTCTACCCTCTAGACTGGATACTGCCTGATTCATGAATCATTGAATAAAACCAGTGAGACCCTCCAAATGTACTCAGTTGAATTTTATTTTTTACCAAAACAAAGAATGAATCAGTGTTAAGTGAAACCTCATTTTTCTCTAGGCTCAACACGGCTTGGCTTGGCGCTGTTACTAATCTTTATTTACAATTTTTATATTTTGTCTATCATGACTTTCTTTTCTGCAAATTGATTTTCAAAAAAACATCGCATTAAAGAGTTATTTATCAGGGTGCCTGACTGCCCCAGTCGGTGGCACATGCTCAACTCTCCATCTTGGGGTCATGAGTTCATGCCCCATGTTGGGTATACAAATTACTTAAAAAATAAAATCTTAAAAAAAAAAAAAACCAGACTTAAAAAATACTTGTTTACCTTGATTACTGCGTTTTTTAGCACATCCTTAGATTTTGCAAAGGTGCACCTCCCATCTCCCTTCCCTCTGAATTTTCTTAGTTTTCATTTCTAATTTTTCTTAACTTTCAAGTTCTATTTCTTTTGCCTTCCCCTTTGAGAGCAAAGGCGTACCTCTGAGATATTGTAGGTTTGGTTGCAGGGAACCGCAACAAAGCAAGTCACATGAATTTTTTGGTTTCCCCGTGCATATAAAAATTTTATGGGTGGCTCAGTCGGTTAAGCAGCTGCCTTTGGCTCAGGCAATGATCCCGGAGTCCCGGGATCAATCCCCACACCGGGCTCCTTGCTCAGCGGGGAGTCTGCTTCTCCCTCTGTCCTTTAGCCCACTTGCGTGCTCTCTCTTGCTCTCTTTCAAATAAATAAATGAAATCTTAAAAAAAAATTATGTTTACCCCATAGTCTATTAAGTGTGCAATAGCATTATGTCTAACAATGTACATACCTTAATTTAAAAATACTTCATTGATGGGGCGCCTGGGTGGCTCAGTCGTTAAGCGTCTGCCTTCGGCTCAGGTCATGATCCCAAGGTGCTGGGATCGAGCCCCGCATCGGGCTCCCTGCTCAGCAGGGAGCCTGCTTCTCCTTCTCCCTCTGTCTACCACTCTGCCTACTTGTGCTCTCTCTCTGTCAAATAAATAAATAAAATCTTTAAAAAAAAAAATACTTCATTGTTAAAAAATGCTTATCATCTGAGCTTTCAGTGAGTTATCCTCCCTGATCACAGATCACCACACCAAATATAATGAAAAGGTTTGAATTTTCCAAGAATTACCAAAACGTGACACAGACAGAAAATGAGCAAATGCTGTTGGAAAAAGGGTGCCAGATTTGTTCAATGTGAGGTTGCCACAAACGTTCAATTTACAGTCAAAAAAAAAAAAAAATGCAGAATCTGCAAAGCACACTAAAACAAGCACAATAAAACCTGTAGGATGAAGACTTCAACTTTCACTTGGTAGAGATTTAGAACTTTTCCCTTTGCTCTGTTCAGTTGCCCCAGGGCTGGACTAGCTCCTGGGGGACAAAACCAATTCGATTCCCGGCACCAAGGGAAATGCATCCCACGGGACCCCCGAGGGCCGAATCTGAACCTTGCCGAGGAAGAAACGAATTCCCTTTCCCTGGAACAGGCCGGCTCCCTCCGAGTCACAGTGAGTCAGCGAATCTGAGGCTTCAGGACCACAACCCTGCACATCCTCCTCCGGGTCTGCCCCATTCCGTGCGAAGGCGCTGTCCCGAGGCTGGGAGAGGCGCCAGGGTGCGCCGGGGCTCCCCCGGAAATTTCCCCCTGCTGGCCCCAGGTGGTTCTGGAGAGAGTCCCGATGGGCATGCCTCCCACCCGCACCCAGACCCTTTAGCCGCGCCCACCTCCCCCGCCCCCTGCGTCCTCAGGGCCCCCCTTCTTCCACGTCGGGGGTCCCTACTCCAGCTCCCAGACTCCGCTTCCCTCCCAGAACCGCAGCCCCGGCGCGCCCCGCCCTGCGCCCCAGGGTCCCAGCGGCCGGTTCCGCCCCGGCGGGCCCCCGCTCCAGTGGGCCGGGCTCGGGGAGCTATAAAGTGGCGGGCGCTCTGCAGGCTGCACGCCGGACCCCAGCCTCTGCCCGACGGCCGTGTCCCCCACCCCCGCGAGGACTCTGCCTCGGCCAGGGTCGCCCTGACACCCAGCAGCACAGCCAATCAACGCACCGCCGGAGGCCTGGCTGGTGAGTGCCGCGCCGCCGCGCTCCAGAGCAGGACCCCCTCAGCCCCCCAGCAGAGGCGCCCCCAGCCCTCGTTTGTCTGCGGGAGCCCCGGGGGGCTTAGCTCTCAGTTTTTCTCCGTGACTCAAAACAGAAAAAGCAAAGGCATTAGGATCCCGGGAGGAGCCCTTGACCAGACACTGCGGGAAGGAGAGCTCCTGTTTCTATCCCAACCCCACGAACCGGGGTGGGGGTTTGAAAGAGACTTGACCTCGGTAGCAAAAAAATTGCCTCCAAAACAGGTCGGAAACCGGTCGTCCAAGGCCAGATCTGGCCCACTGGCACAACTTCTTTGGCCTTATAGAATTTAAAGCATTTTGGTATAAGTTGCTAGTATTTACAATAAAGATAGGTGATTTCGTTTAAAAAGGTGAATTATCTGCTTTTGGAGGGAAATTAAAAGATCCGGTGATGACTGGAGCTGGGGAAGTTGTTCCCTTTAGTTTGACAGAGACCAGCCCCAGGCTGCCGGCCAGGAGACAGTTTTGACTGTGACCCTTGGATCGGGCAAACCCGATCCCTGTTCCACTTGGAGTGACAGAGCCTCCCCTCTCCACCATCCACCCCAGGGCACCTTACGGGTCACAAGTTTATGTGATGCACGCTTGGCCTCTAAGACACCCCAGCTGCAAGGCCTGCCGGTGCAGGGAGCTCTTCCGCAGAGAGCCTCATTCCCAGATGGGACGGTGCTACCATTTACAAAGCCATTTCCTCAGCTGGGACAGAATTCTACCTTCTTTCAATTTCCTTCCCTCTGAACCTAGTTCTGTTTTCTGAAAACACACATGCAGACAATCTCATCTTGCCAAAAGTTAAGGGAGGGATGAGCTGCTGTTGCAGTTGACAAACTAGAGTTAGAATCTCTGTGAAACGGGCTGCAGCCCACCCAGAGTTTCTAGAAACCTAGAGGAGAAGCATCTGGGAGAGACCGCAGGGCAGCTGACCAGGCTTCCCGCCTGCATCTTAGGGGCGGGTTCTCTCTACTTCATTCTTAGCTGTCCTGAGGGCACTGGCACTCCTCTAGTATAGGGCAAGAGCTAGTTCTTGATTTTCCAATCTTACAGAATATTCTGTGCATCCAAAGCATTTGTTTGCAACTACAAGGTGCCTCTCACTAGCAGAATGTGAATGCACTAGTAGAAACAGAATGCACAAAACTGATAGGAGGGCCTGCCCTTATTCTATTTGTGATAGGTTTTCCTTGACTGCTTATTCTTCCTGCCAGAATGATCGCGTGGGTAATATATCTGTTACTGGTAAAGACATCTAGATGTGCTTTACATTAAAACAAGGTGCCACGACCCCTTTCTCTCTCTCTGCCAGCTTTATCTTTTTCTGTCATTAAATTCTTTTTAAAAAATTTTTTTAAAGATTTTAATTATTTATTTTGACAGAGACAGTGAGCACAAGTAGGGGGAGCGGTAGAGGGAGAAGCAGACTCCCCGCTGAGCAAGGAGCCCAGACGTGGGGCTCGATCCCAAGACTCCGGGATCATGACCTGAGCCAAAGGCAGACGCTTAACCAACTGAGCCACCCAGACGTCCCCGTGTCATTAAGTTCTATGTTGGTTTTGAATGAAACTGCTGCTTGACAGAGTACTGTGCAGTCTGGAATGTTCGTGAAAACTTGGTTTCAGATTGGCCTGAGTTTGAAGGCAGAGAATCATAGGAACATTGGAGCCTTAGATGAGGACAGAGGTCAGGTCCCCCAAAACAGTCGGGATGCTTTGGTCACCAGAATGTATGTCTATGGAAAAAAAAAAAATTGTGTGTTTTTGCACACTGGTGTATCCCAAATGCCTAGAGCAGTGCCTGGTGGGTAGGAGGTGCTCACTCAAGCCCAGTGGAGAGGCTCAGAGGATGGGTTAGTGAGAACGTGAGCAGTGCACAGGGAGAGAAGAAGTTGGCTGGGGGTGGATACACCAGATTTCAGGACACAGAGAAGGGCGGATGAACAGGGAGCATATTTCACGTAGGGGTGGACTGAAATCTGAAGAGAGCTGCATTATCAAGGGCAGGCTCAGCTGTGGGACATACAGTGGCTTCTGTGAGGTCAGTGATGTGCCTGGCAAGCAGAAATGAATGTTAAATTAGAAGGACTGATGATAACCCCATTGCTCTTTCAAACCTCTTCTTCAGTGGCAGCGCCTCCTGAAGCTGTTCCTCATCGGCCAGCCCTGAAGTGGACGGTTTTCCTCAGGAATTTTGTCCCCTGCCTCCCCTGTCAGGCTAACGCTGTTAGTTTTTTGTGTGCGTGTCTTACTGCCTTTCTCAGGGTAAATCCTGAGAAAATCAAACTTGCCGTGTAGCTAGTTAAGTGTCAGGAAGGGCCACTGAACCCTTCAAGTCCAAAGACTGCGGGTTTGTCCGTGAAGAAGGACCTGGCGACGAGTGACTTGGTGGTGTGCTGGGTAGTGAATCTCCCCTTTACCCTTTCCCTCGGGCAAAGCAGCAAGCCTGCTCTGTTGACTACAAATGAATGTTCTGTTGTGTGTGCACAACCCTTGACCATTTTCCTACTGCCTTGTTTCCAGGAATCAATATATTCCAGATACTGAACTTTGTTAGTTACATTTCTTGCAAATACGTCCTTCCTGTTTGTGTCACATGGCTTACGTTTGAGGGCATCATGCATCCTCTAGCTAGGAGCTGATGAGCTCCTTGAAAGCAAGGGACAGATATCCTGATTTTCTCATTTTAGGTGAAGTGCCTTTATATTTTACTACTTAGGAAATGCTTGTTAACACTGATAAGTAAAAAAAAAAAAACAAAAAACCTTTATATCTATATATAGGTAGGAAGCCAAGAGAATAAAAACTGACAAAGCAATATTCAGTAAACACTGAGATAACTAATGCAAAGGTAAGTCACAGAGAAAATGCTCCTCAGAACTTAATATACTCACATTTCTCCTGAGAGTGGGAAGTCCTGGAGTTGATAAAAAGAAAAACGGGGGTAGGAATTTGTTGAGGCAGCTTCAGGAGCTCCTTTCCCTTTTCCCTGGCTGTCCAAAGCAGATAAATCACTTTCATAGCATTTAAATCCCTTATCAAACTTAGATTCCACCGCCTCTGAGTTTACAGAGCCTGAAGCGCCACGTGCACGTTTGGCAACGCTCCTCTCGGGCAGGCTGGGGCGGGAAGCCGACACCTAGCTGAATTTAACCCGAAGCAGCTGCTCCCACTGGAGCTCCACCCGTGGACACAACTGTTAGGAGTAGTAAGAAACGACGTAGTGATGCCAGTTACTAGGAGCAGTGGTGGTGGGATACGCCACTCTCTGCCATTCTCTGGTCCCTCCCCCCCTGCTGCCTGCATATGGCTGTGTGGATTTATCTCTCTCTCTCAATCTCTCTCTCTCTCTCTATATATATACATATATATGTATATTTTATTTATTTTATTTATTTTTTATTTTTAAAGATTTTATTTATTTATTTGAAAGAGAGAGAATGAGAGAGAGAAAGCATGAGAGGGGGGAGGGTCACAGGGAGAAGCAGACTCCCTGCTGAGCAGGGAGCCAAACGTGGGACTCGATCCCGGGACTCCAGGATCATGACCTGAGCCGAAGGCAGTCGCTTAACCAACTGAGCCACCCAGGCGCCCTATTTTTTTTTTTTTAGTACTCTCTTCACCCAGTGTGGGACTTGAACTCACAACTATGAGATCACAAGCCCCACACTCCTCTGACTGAGCCAACCAGGCGCCCCTATGTCTATATATTTTAAAATTATTCCAGTTTCACCACTTACTATGTAAACTTGGGTAACTTGCTTAACTTTTTTTTTATTTAAAAAAAATTTTTTTTAAAGATTTTATTTATTCATTTGAGAGAGAGAATGGGAGAGAGAGCACGAGAGGGGGGAGGGTCAGAGGGAGAAGCAGACTCCCTGCTGAGCAGGGAGCCCAATGCGGGACTCGATCCTGGGACTCCAGGATCATGACCTGAGCCGAAGGCAGTCGCTTAACCAACTGAGCCACCCAGGCACCCAAACTTGCTTAACTTTTCTGTGCCTCAGTGTTCTCATCCATAATATGGGGATACTCACTGTATCCATCTCAGTGTTGCCATGACAACTGCAAAAGAATGCAAAGTACTCCGAGCAGTGCCTAGCACAGAGTAAGCACCTGTTAATGCTGTTCTGGCAGAGAAAGGCAAATAGTATTTCACTTGTAATGTAGAATCTAAAAACCCAAACAGTGAACAAACAAAAAGACATAGACCCATAAATACAAAAAAACAAAGCGAGTTTGCCAGAGGGGAGTGGTATGGGCAAAGGGGCAAAGTGGTTGAAGGGGAGTGGGAGATATGGGCTTCCAGTTATGGAAGGAATAAGTCACGGGGGTAAAACGTACAACACAGGGAACATGATCAACAGTGTTGTAATGGTGTTGTGTGGTATGGCAGGTGGTAGCTACACTTGGGGTGAGCGTGACCTAATGTACAGACGTGTGGAATCACTGTGGTGTTCACCTGAAACTAAAGTAACATTGTGTGTCAAATATACTTCAGTTAAAATAAAGAAGAAAAAGGGCACCTGGCTGGCTCAGTCGGAGGAGCACGGGATTCTGGGTCTCAGGGTCGTGAGTTCGAGCCCCACGTTGGGTATAGAGATTACTTTAAAATAAATAGAACTTTGGGGTGCCTGGGTGGCTCAGATGGTTGGGCATCAGCCTTTGGCTCGGGTCATGATCCTGGGGTCCTGGGATTGAGTCCCATATCGGGCTCTCTCTTCAGCGGGGAGTCTGCTTCTCCCGCTCCCTCTGCGCCCCCTTCATGCTCACGCTCTCTCTCTCTTAAATAAATAAAATCTTTAAAAAAAATAGAACTTAAAAAAAAAATAAATGCTGTTCTTATAAGAGTATAACATGCTTGTTCTAACAACTTTTTTAATACAGGTCCAAAAAAGGTCGAAGGAAAAAAAGTAAATCCTTCCCCTCAGTCTCTACCTCCTTGCCATCTCTTACTTAGCTAAGAAAACTATTTTTCCCTCATACCTATATACTGCAAATCTATGTACACATATATGTAGTTTCTTTGTCTTTTTTTTTTTTAAAGTAATGTCTATACCCAGTGTGGGGCTCGAACTCACGACTCCAAGATCTAGAGCTGCACGCTCCAACTGAGCCAGCCAGACACCCCTCTCTGTCTTTTATAAAAATGGGTTCACATTTACTTCATTTTGTCAGCTAACAATATATCACGGACATCTTTTTTCTGGGTGACTATATATAGTTAACTCTTTCTTGTTAACAACATACTAGTCTGTAGTATGTATATATGTACCATAATTTATTCAGATACTCCCCATAAATAGTCAGGTTGTATCCCATTTTTGCCAGTGAAAAGAGTAATACAGGATGCAAGGATGATCCTTGTTCATGTATCCTTATGTCCCCATGCTTTTAGTCTATAGAACAGATTCCCCAAAGTTGGAGAGCTAGATCAAAGATTTATGTGTGGGATTTTGTTTTTGTTTTTGTTTCTTGAGAGAGAGAATGATCAGGGAGGGAGGGTGGAGAGGGAGAGAGAGAATCCTAAGCAGACTCGATGCCCGACACAGGGCTCGATCTCAGGCAACCCTGAGATCGTGACTTGAGCTGAGATCGAGAGTCAGGTGCTTAACCAACTGAGCCACTCAGGCACCCCTAAGATTTATGTGTCTTTAAAATTTAAAGAGATTCAGCCTGTTTACTTTCCCTAAAGATGGAGGCAGTTCATAGTCCCACTGGCAAGGTGCCAGTCTTCCTGCAATCTTCATAGCCCTCAGTGTTGCTTGTCTTAAATTGTTTTGCCAATCTTTTTTTTTTTTTTTAAGATTTTATTTATAAGTAATCTCTACACCCAGTGTGGGGCCTGAAATCGCAACACCAAGATCAAGAGTCACCCTCCACCAACGGAGCTGCTTTGCTAATCTGATGGGTAAATAATAGTATTTCATTTAAATGTGCTTTTCCTGAGGGCACTTCCCTAATGTGCCGGGTGGGGCATTTCTTCCTCTGTGACTAGTGTGCTCATGACCTTGAGTTGTTTTTCTATTGCATGGTCTTTTTCTGTTTGTAGGTGTTCTTTGGGATTTTAACCCTTTGTGGTAAGAGTTGCAGATATCATCTTCTTGTTGATTGTCTTTTGACTTTGTTTATGGTGCCTTCTGGTACACACAAATTTTTTAATTTTTATGTGGCTTTATCTGGCAAGCTTTTCCTTCATGGTTTCTGAATCTCTAGTCTTTCTTAAAAAGTATTCTCTGTCTTGAGGTTATACAAATTCTCCCTTTAGATCTTTACTCTGCCAGGAATTTATTGCTCTAGGTGGTGTGTTTGTGGGATAGTGAAAAAAAAAAAACCAAAACACTCAAAATACATATTGAACACAATAGACGCACCGAAAAGTGCACAAATTCAAAGTGACTTGTCACAGACTGTGTGATCAGCACCCAGATCAAGAAACAGAACATTGCCAGTACCCCCAAAGCCCCTTCTCTGCCCTTCCAGTCAGTACCCCTTGACAAGGGGAACCACTGTCCTGACTCCTAACACCTTGTATTAGTTGTCTAAGGGGATAATTCCATTTTCATGCAGATGGCCAATTAAATATGCCAACAAAATTAGTTAGGATGCCTCCTTTATTCGTGGGTACTTTTAAGGAGAAAATATGTTTCTGGCCTCAGTGGGGGGAGCGCATCCCCCAATGCCTAACAAAGTCGACTCTCCCTTTTTTTAAGTTTATTTATTTATTTAGTAATCTCTATGCCCACCATGAGGCTTGAACTCACAACCCCGAAATCGAGAGTCGCATGCTTTTCCAGCTGAGCCAGCCAGGCGCCCCTGAAGTCGACTCTTGCATTGTGGATCCTGGCTTGGCCGCCCTGGAGCTGAAGCTTTGCTGCGTGGTAACTGCTTTTCTCCGTCTGCCTTGTGTGTGCCTGAGTAGCTAGAAGAGTACTGATCGTCCTGGCCCACCCAGAGAAGACATCCTTCAACTATGCCATGAAGGAGGCAGCGGTAGAGGCCTTGAAGGGGAAAGGATGGGAGGTCACCGTGTCGGACCTCTACGCCATGAACTTCAATCCTGTCATCTCCAGAAAGGACATCACAGGTAGGAGCAGCTCCCCTCCTTAATGAGGTCTCTGTGGCACGTCTCACCGGTGGGTTCTCTGGCCCATCCTTGGCCCCTCCGGCTTCAACCTGTCCTTTTCCTCTCGGCAGGCCCACTGAAGGACCCTGGGACCTTCCAATATTCCGTGGAGTCTATGCTAGCTTATAAAGAAGGCCGTCTGAGCCCGGATATTGTGGCTGAACAAAAGAAGCTAGAAGCCGCAGACCTTGTGATTTTTCAGGTGTGGTCGGACATCAGAAGGGGTGTCAGGACCCTTGAGTTCTCACTGCCCGAGCCCGGTCCCCTAATCAGCTATGTGATCTTAGAAAAGTCAGTTACCCACTCGAGCGCATTCTCTGTAAAGAAGGGCGATGACTTCAAAGGTGCGCCCTTACTCAGATTTATAGACCCGGTGCCCCTGGCCGTACTACTCTTTGAAAATAGGGGACTACAAAGACGACACGTGAGCCTGGCGCTTTTCTTCCGTGAGTGATTCCTTGTGGGATCTCTCATAGTTTGCCGTTAGCCCCCCTTCTCTGCCTCAGCACCCCGACTGGTCTGTGGAGTGAAGCGTGGGAGCCTGACCTCTGCAGTTAGAACCGCCCAGCTGAAGGGCCCGCGGCCCTGCTTAATGTGTTCCAGCCTCAGAGCGGGGCCTTTCTTCTCCTGGAAGCTGTGTCCCCGCTAGGCAGGCAGTCCTGGACGTGCATATGCTTCTGGTCAGGCCTCTTTCCCGAAAATGCCAGACTGGACTCAGTGACTTTGCTTCTCCTGGTTCTCACCAGCTTTTTGATACTGAACGTGGGATGTCTAGGACCCTGGAAACTGCACAAGGAGGGTGACGCCAGCTGTGGTTTTTGCAATTATTCAATCAGCTGCAAAGAATCTAAACTTTTAGGTTTTTTATTCGACCCTCAGGCCTGCTGCTGCAGATCAAAGCCACAAGCCATTAGCCAGCGCCCCAGAGGACGCCTTCTTGGAGCGCGTTTTCTGCTGCGGTTTATCCTCGTGCAGCCAAGGCAGCGGCAGGAGCAGCTTTCAAGTCTGAATCTCATATTTTAGAATTGGAACAGACCCTAGTGGTCTTTTAATTTAGCTTCTATCCGATGCCTAAGTTTAATTTACTATCAGTACAGCTGTGCAGGTTGTGCACTGTGAAATAGCAACATCAAAGGGCAATGTATACACTGCAGATTTGTAGACTTACTATAACATGTTACCAAAGGATGACAGGAAAAGTCTTACTATAGAAGAATCAGTGCACTATGTATGATAGTCTTTCTTTTTCTTTTTTTTTTTTTAAAGAATTTATTTATTTTGATAGAGACACAGCGAGAGAGGGAACACAAACAGGGGGAGTGGGAGAGGGAGAAGCAGGCTTCCTGCTGAGCAGGGATCCCAATGTGGGGCTCGATCCCAGGACCCTGGGACCATGACCTGAGCCGAAGGCAGACGCTTAACGACTGAGCCACCCAGGCGCCCCATGATAGTCTTTCAACATACAAATTACGTGTCCTGAGGAGGAGCATTTTGATTCATACCGAGGTGCCATGTGGGCTAGCCCCCTGCTTACTTCCCTCACTTCTCCAAGAACAATCAGAGGAAGAATTAACTCTTAATATCCTGCAAGCCGAGCAATCCTATTTTCAGCTCTGACTGCAGGACACTCACAGGGACCAAATCTACTTGTCTAAACAACCTACACATTTCTCTTAAAAGCTGCGGTCTGGCCCCTCACAGTTGCAGGGTCATAAAGATAAGAAGCCTCTAGAGATTACTCAAGCCCCTCTTTCCACAGCTAAGGCACATGAGACTTAGGGAAAGTAAGGGGCTTATGGGGCAGAGGTCTTGCATCACGTCAATGGCAGAATCAGGGTGAGAAGACAACCTTGTTTTCAAGCTCGTGTTCCTTCTGTTCGAAAACCCTGCCCCTTTTCCCCTCTCCTATACGTCAATAACCATTCAAATATCGGAGAAAGATATCAAGTCCTCCAAATTCCTTCTCTGTCCTAATTTTTCTCATGTGGGCGTATTCCATTTGTCATTGTCTTTAAATCCTAAGTCAGGGAGAAGAAGAAATACTGGTATAGTCCCTGTTCTGCTTTTATCAGGACAAGAGACCCCACGAGACTTTCTCATGGGAATTCCCTGATAAACCTTAGTCACAAGGGTCATTTGTTTGCCCGCATGAGTTCATCCTCATGCGCTGTTTATTCTAAATGATAGGATTTTACATCCGTGAACACAAGGTCCCTGTTTCATTTGTTGATACCACTCCTACTGAAGTGAGCTCTTCAGAAAATATTGATTTAGGCATCACACATTGAAACAAACTGCAATCCTTGCTGTTTACACTTTGCCGCTAAATGTGATTTCAAAGAAACAAACCTTTTATTGTTTTTAAAGATTTGTTTATCTGAGAGAGAGAGTTGGGGGGAGGGGCAGGCGGAGAGGGAGAGAATCTCAAGCTGATGCCCTGCTGAGGGTGGAGCCCGATGCAGGGTTTGATCTCACGACCCTGAGATCATGACCTGAGCTGAAATCAAGGGTTGGATGCTTAACCAACTGAGCCACCCAGGCGCCCCTCGCAGAAACAAATCTTAATTGCATGTGGCTCTCTTCAGACCTACCGGTAGCAGTTTCTTTAGGCAGAAACAGGAGTGTCAAGTTGACTGACCAAGGACAATAATTTTAATGTGCTAACTCCTCCAGGAGAAATGACAAGGGCCCCAAGAAAGGTCTGCCCTTCTGTGAGGTCCCAGGCAGCTGCTAAGCACCTGAGCCACCCTCTGGGCTGGCGGTGCTCCTGATCTGACCTCTCTGTCCCTCTGTCCCACAGTTCCCGCTGCAGTGGTTTGGAGTCCCTGCCATCCTGAAAGGCTGGTTCGAGCGAGTGCTCATAGGGGAGTTTGCTTATTCGTATGCTGCCATGTATGACAAGGGACCTTTCCAGGTAGGTGGATGGTTCCGCTTTTTCTCTATCAGCTAGATTCTGGGTAGATTCTGTCCTGAGGCAGAGTTTTGAACACAATTAGATACTCAGGTCAGGCTCCTGGGAGAGATGGATAATAAAGTTTTTAGTAGATATTTAGATATGACTTTAGGACTTGCTTTAAAATAGCCCAGGAACCTAAGGGGCAAGGGTAGGAGCTAAAGCGAATACTGAGCGTTGAAGCTGGGGGGGGGGGGTAGTGGTGGAAGCGTCTATATTATACTATTTTCTCTATGTATGTTTGACATTTTCCATAATAAAAATTAAAAAAAAAGAAAGTCTACCTTAGTTTTTTAGAGACCCACCTCCTCCACAAGAAACATTTTGAGGCCTCCTGGATACGCGCGTAGCCCTGTGGGGTGACAGGTAGAAGCGACAGAGCCCCGCTGGGGCAGCAGCGGTCGCGCACCGGTTTTGTAGTCCCCTGGTTTGCCACCCGCGGTGCGCAGTCGCCCTGGGTGCGACTTCCGGAGTCCCACTGAGCGGCTGGGGGAGCCCGAGCCGGAAGTGACGTCAGCGGCAGGTGGGCGCGCCTGCGTGTGCCTTTCCCGGGGGCTGTTTCGTTCGTTAACTTCCCATCCCCGCGGAGAGGTGGAGGGTGACGACGACTTGCCTTTTACAGAAGAAGAAGACCGTGCTTTCCGTCACCACTGGTGGCAGTGGCTCCATGTATTCCCTGCAGGGTATCCACGGAGACATGAATATCCTTCTCTGGCCAATTCAGGTTACTTGTTTTCAATGACTCTTCGGGGAGGGGGCGGTTGATCAAACGAGCTTTCTGTGGGGTCCAGATCCTCAAGATCGCAGCTGAAAACAGACCTGGGGTGTGAGGATGAGAGCCACGTAATAATTCCGAACTCCAGGGAGCTCCCTTTTAGGGCTTGTCTTCCCCGGCGCCTGCACTGCAAGGATAACCCGAGTATGCCCACGTGCAAACCTGGCCGCCTCCTAACCAAGGGCTAGCGCAGGTAACCCCTAGATTTGTATAGCCATGTGCCCCGGTCCTCTTCAGATGACCGATACCTCTCTCCAAGCTTCCTGGAGTTCCTTCTCCGAGTTGCTGCTACGGCCTCACAAACGATTAGAAAATCGTAAGAAATGATTTCGTCCAGCTAACGAGAGTGAAGTGTCTGAGGGAGGCTATTTGGGAGCTGGCCACTGGACTATCAAGATAATCCCTTCTAAGGTAGAGGGTTGGAGAGAAGGGCAAATGAGGTGGCCACCTTTAAGAGCGGACAACTAATACTGGAGAATAAATTATAAGAATCATTTCTTGAGACTCATCTGGTTAAACGGAGAGGCAGAGAAAGGCACATCCGCATGCCTTGGCAAGAGTCAGCTGCCAAGAGGCTGAAATTCCCTTATGTAATAGAGCTTCCGGCATTTTTGGCAGAGGATCCCAAGGCTGGCAGGGTTTCAAGGTTTTATTCATTTAAAAAAGAGCTCAGCTGAATAGGCTAAAATAGGTAACAGCTAGGAATAGAGAGCAGGTGAGAGAAAATAGCTATGAATTGATTCTCCGGGGGGAGGCCTCAGGCCCCCATATCAGAGTGTCTTTTTGGAAAACCTAGATTAACTTTGGCTGTTTGTATATGGTACAAGCTGTGTAGGGTTTGTTCTGTGACTCATCTCTGTGCTTTTGTGTATCCCCAGAGTGGCACTCTGCATTTCTGTGGCTTCCAAGTCTTGGAACCTCAACTGACATATAGCATTGGGCACACTCCTATGGAGGCCCGAATTCAGATCTTGGAAGGATGGAAGAAACGCCTGGAGAATATCTGGGATGAGACTCCACTGTATTTTGCTCCGAGTAGCCTCTTTGACTTAAGCTTCCAGGCAGGATTCTTAATGAAAAAGGAAGTGCAGAATGAGTGGGAAAACAAGAAATTTGGCCTTTCTGTGGGCCATCATTTGGGCAAGTCCATCCCAACTGACAACCAGATCAAAGCCAGAAAATGAGATTCACAAGACTTGGTTTCCTTCTAAAATGTAGCCAAATCGAGATTTCTTTTTCAGACTTCCTTGACTTGCTTTAGTCTTTAAGATTTGTGTTTTTTTAAGATGTGTGTTTTTCTTTTTCCACAAGGAATGACTAGGAGACAGAATAGGCTCTATTCATATATTTTTGGATAGTTTTATTAATTATAACTGATTCTTATGATTGCTATCATGGCAAAATCTGATTAGGCTCAAGAGGCCACTTAGGATATAAAGCAGGGAAAGAAGTAGAAACATGCCAGACAATAATCTTTAAGGTCCTCTACACAATTTAATTCCTCTTGTTAGGGACAAATTTTTAGGGCTAAATCTGGCAAGACAGCATCCAACTCTTCAATAATACATTTTTCTTTTAATTACCTCTCTGTGGCTTATAGCAGAAGGGAATTGCTCAGAGAAAGAAATGACTGAATCTGTCTGACCCATGGGACTTGTTTGGTAGTTACTAATCTGTGCTTGTTTATGATACTGGCTTTAATTACTGCACAGTGACTAATAATATGCCTAATGTGTTACTCTTCAACTTTTGTTGTTTGTATACAATACCTGCAGATACCTTCAAGTGAAGATAATAAAAGTCTCTTCTTTATCTCAGTCTTCTAATTTAATGTCTGCAGAAATAAGCCAACACATCTGTACACATCTGCTGCAATGAATGAATTCAAGAAATAGTTACTCCCAATACTTAACAACAGCCTTCTACAAATAGTATTTTATTTCTGAGCTATATAACACCCTGGAAGGTTTTCTTCTCTATCATAGCTGAACTGATGACTTTCCTTTTGGATGCGATTTGGTCCCACAATTTGGGGGATGAAATCGTAATCCTAGAGTTTCATTAACTCTGAACAATTCTGACATACTTCCAATTTCAATTATTGAAGTGCGGCTCACTGTCCTCATAATTCAAGTAGAATATGATGAAAGGCCGCCCTCTTGTGGTGCCTTGTAAGGAAACGAGCTATTAGGCAAAGCAAGGTTGCCTGAAACGGAACAGGTAAAAGTGGAATCTGTTAGGGAAGACAGGATCAGAGCATGCAATAATAAATTATGGCCCCGGGCGCCTGGCTGGCTCGTGGAGCATGCAACTCTTGATCTCAGAGTTGTGAGTTCCAGCCCCATGTTGGGTGGAGAGCATTCCTTAAAAATAAAATCTAAAAACAAATGGCCAGATGCCTTTAAGACTTGAGAGCTCTCCCAACAGGGCTGCTTCATATTGAATGGTAAAGGAACAACCTATTAAGATCCTCGCAGGGAATCTACAGGACATTTAGAGATCCAGATAAGAGTGTTACAGAAATCAAGAAAAACCTAGAATTCAGTAAACAAATGCCGAGGGGCAGCGGTATTTATTGTGATTTGCCCGATGTATTCCGATTTACCCAGTCAGTGGGCTAGGTACTCGGCTAGGCACTGGGACCACAGCAATGAACAAAACCAAGTACTTCGTGCTAGAAGAAAGAGCAGGGTAAGACAGAGACGGAATGTGCGTAGTTTTGTTTTATATAGGGTGATCAAGAAAGATCTGTCCGATAAGGCTATGTTTGAGCAAAGACCTGATAAAGTGAGAGTGAGATGTAGATGCGTGAGAGAAGGCACTCTGGGCAGCGGTGATGGCAGAGGGCAAATATCCAAGGCAGGAACATGCAGTGTGAGGAAGAGAGAGGACATTCGTGTGACTAAAGCAGAGAAAGGAAGAGGGGGCTAGGTCACATAGCCGGGGTCAGATCACACAGAGCCTTACAAGCGCTGTAAGAAAATAAAGATGGGGAGTGGCTGGAGAGTTTTGGGCAGAAGTATAATATGACTCACGTTTAATTCTGGCTGGTAGGTGAGGAATCAAGTATAAGACAATGATGGAAGCACGACTTATGCTTGTGGGGAAAGTGTGACAATCTAGTTAATAAATGCTTTGAGCAACAGAGGTGTCAAGAAGTGGATGTTTTTATAAGGTTGAATATATTTCAAAGGTTGGCGTAACAGTATTTGGTAAAGGACTGGATCTGGGTCAAATAAAATAACTCGAAGGTATTTTGGCTTAAGCAGCTGGAAGAATGGAGACTCTCATTTGCTAAGATGATCAAGAATCAGGAAAGCATATTGGGGGCAGAAGTTGGGGTCGGGAAGGGTGAAATCAAAATCTGACTTCAGACATTTTATGTTTGAGATGGATGTCTATTAAGGGTAATAGGAACCTGGACTTAGGGGAGAAGTTATGACTAGAGGCATACATATGGAAATCTTCAACATAGAGATAGTATATGATGCAATGTCATGGATGAGATTACCTAGGAAATAAACTGCGAAAGAGAAGAGATCTGATGATTGACCTCTACGGCTCTCCGGTGTTAGGTCAAGAAGATGAGAATAAAAAAAAGTGCCCAGCAGAGCAGGAGAGTTGAGCGTGGGGTCCTGAAAGCTAAGAGAAGAGAGTGTTTCAAAGAGGGAGTGATCGAGTATGTCAAATAGTACTCATAAGCCAAGTAGGATAGGTCTGAGAATTGACCTTTGCATAAAGTCATGTGGAGGCCCCTGGTAATTTTGACAAGAGATATTTCGGGGGAGTGGTTTCATGAAAGCCTGATTGGAATGGGTTCAATAAAGAATGGAAGGAGAGGAAGTGGAAACTTTGTGTACAGACTTGTGTGGTCAAAGAAAGTTATTTGATTTTTTTAAGAGATAAGGGACATTACAGCAAATTTATATGCCAGTAGGAATGACTCAGAGAGAAAAGGTTTTGATACTGGAGAAAGAAGACAATTACAGGAACATGTCTTTGAAAAAAACAAAGCACAAAAGGATATGGGATCTAGTGCACAAGGGACAGAATAGCTAAGTAGTGTCAGGACTAGTAATACTAAAACAAGGTAACACTTATTAGGCACTTACTGCGTGCCAGGAACTAAGTAATTTTACATGGATTAATTTACTTAGTTCTTTTTTTTTAAAGTTTTTTTTTTTTATTTGACAGAGAGATAGAGAGAGAGCACAAGTAGGCAGACAGGCAGATGGAGAGGGAGAAGCAGGCTCTCCACTGAGCAGGGAGCCAGGCGTGGGGCTCGATCCCAAGACCCCAGGATCATGACCCGAGCCGAAGGCAGCCGCTTAACCGACTGAGCCACCCAGGCGCCCCTTTACTTAGTTCTTGCAATAACCCTAAGAGGAGGGTTTTATTTTTATTTCGACTTTGTAAGTAAGGAGACGGAGGAATGCAGAGGTTAAACAGCACGTGCAGGAGCCAAGAACTCCACTGAGGTGGGCAAACTCAAGAGCCTATGCTTTTAAATACTACACTGTATTGCCTCAGCAGAAGCAGGGACAGCAGCACCATGGAAGAGGGCACAAGAGCAGCAATGAGTAACTCTTCTTGACAGCAAGACCATTAAGTGTTGCTGTTGAGAAACTGTAGCTACTTTTATACTTCTAGAGTCCTTGTTGTGTCCCGAGCAGGCATAAATGATGCTCCAATTCTCTTACAGGCCCGATTCCATGGCTGCTGAGAATGTTTGCTCCTTACAACAGGACAGAGGAGTACTCTGACCAGCCTGGAGTAAAGCCGGACAACCACCTCCCTTGTTCTGGACACTGTAACTTCAATTATGTAACCCAGGATTGCATCAGCTTTCCTGGCAGCCACGTATAGCCTCAACTTCAGATCAGTCTTTTGCCCACACAGGCTGTTTTTTGGACCCATGTATTTTTTAATTTTTTTTTACCCTTTTATTATTTTTAAAAAATTTTTTTAAATTAAAATTTTAGGTCGTTAACATACAGTGCAGTATTGGTTTCTGGAGTAGAATTCAGTGATTCCTAACTTACAACACCCAGTGCCCATCATAACAAGTGCCCTCCTTAATACCCATCACCCATCTAACCCATCCGCCACCCTTTTTGATATTTATACTTACGGAATTTCATTTCATTATTACTCCTTTCCAGTGCTGCTGGAAGTCATTTAAGGCCAAAAGACAACTTTTAAACACATTTAGAACAATGGCAGCATTGCTGAAATATATACAGCCTCCTAAAACAACTCGTGTGTGTATACGTTTGGGTATGCTGAGAATTCAGTCACTTTCATAGAGTCAACAGACACAGACTATATGTGATAAGGTATAAGCATACTGTTCCAAGCACTGCTTCTGAAGTTTCAGTTATTTATATATCAAATTCATGATATCTATGTATCATCTATATTTGTTTTTAATATCACTTATATTTCCCCAGAGTCTAGTAGGTGGACATAGATTTTTTTCTAATGCACATAGACATATATATGTTTACTCATGTCTCATTTTGAATACTGCTAGTGATATGTTATATAGACACCACATATTGGTAAACACTAATTTATGTATGTTATGAAGAACAACAAAAAGAGATTATTGCCTCTGGATGTTTGACTGAAGGCTGGGGAGATTTGGTTTTTATCAAAATCACCTCTGTGCTACATGATTTGCTACCACACTGAGTCACTTTGTATGCTGCCCGGGAAGACTACTAGGCACAAAGTAAATGCTCAAAAATAGATCTGTATTTTCGTACCTTTTCCAAATGATTTTATAATTTCAGCCACATACTCACCTTGCTCAAAACTGACATTCATGGATATGGATTCATTCACAAAGTTTGAGGAAAAAAGACAGTTACCCACTGCAAAATGAAAACTTTCAATGTTTTATTTTTGACTGCAGCTGTTTACAGAAATATAGTTGCGAGTATACAAATGTTCCAATAGAAGCAAAATATCTTTTTAATATTTAACAAGTTATCACAGATAGCTAAAAACATAGATGCAAATGAAATTCCCCCACAGAACAAACTGAAAATATCTGGTGTCAGTGCTCTGAAATCCCAACTATGAAAGCCATATACACAAAAATGTAATCCTTATATCATTGCAGGACAATGGAAGAAGGCAGTTCAGTGGTTGACCAGTGTGCTCAAGCAAAATAAAATAAAATTAAAAAATTTAAATGGCAGAATGATAACTAAAGCACTTGTTAATGAAATATTTGCAGTATGTTAATTAAAAGACTAGGTAAAAGAAGTGAATAAAACTCAGTAAAAGTTGACCCAAAAAAGTAGCCACTACTTGGAGCTTATCAATTAGAAGGGAACAAGGTGAGCAGATACATTCATTAGCTCAAAAGAAATTAGCTCAATGTCACTGGAATCAGTCTGTAGTTACTAAAGTCATAAACACTTCAGTGCAGGACAGTTCTTTATTGGACGCATTAGTCTGATTCCAAAGCCACTCTCAAACATCTGAGATGGTGTGTGTGTATGTGTGTGTGTTGTCCTGAGGTTCATCAGCTAAAAGAAGAAGCAACCCCTATAAACTATTTCAAACCAAATTCCTTCTGGGGAAAGAAAGAGAGCAAGGATGATATGGTTAAACACGGGTCTTTTAAAAGAGATATTACAAGTTGGAGTCAAATAGAATTGTGGTAGAATGCTTTGGATACAGGAATATATTATGCAATAAAGTGGGGAAGAGGGGAAAGGGAACATAAAGGAGGAATGTACCTGGAGCATCTCCCCACGGTTTGCCCATGTATTCCCAGCACCAAGGTTTGGAGAGTAAGCCACTTACATTTCCACTGCTAGGATTAAGCAAAGACAGCAGTGGTGATTTTTATAAAGTGAGTATACAATTATTTTTATTTTGAATGTGCATTTTTCTTCCATGAGTTAATTAATTGGGTGATTTGTAAACAGTGGAAGGAAGATTACAGCAATTATGGAGGTACTGAATTACATACGGAGATTAAAGTGAATGGATAAATCTACTTATCTTGTTAGTTTATATTCACCATGAGGCATACAATTGAGAAGGGAGAAGTGCCCAGATTATATAATGCACTGCTTGTCCAATATCTATTTTAGTAAATAATGCTTGTCTGAAGCATAAGTTCCAAGAATAGCTAACTGTATCAGTTCTCATACAAACCAAGCTACTTTTAAATAAGTTTCATCTATTTAAAAAAGAAATTAAATAAGGTGCTTTGTGGACCTGGCCAGCCATCTTGTTTAACATCTCAGATACAAATATGAATACAAGGAATGATGTTCTGAGGGTTGGTCTAGCCAGACCAAAATTGTGGTCTGCTGGTAAAGTAAGAGGCAATGAAAAGAAAGCTTGTAATATCACTGCCCATAATGTACCCATTTCATGGATAAACAGGAGACTTTAGCACCCGTCAATTGTTTTAGCTACTTAAATATCATAACAATTAAAAGAAATATAGAAGATTGCACCTATATATTTAAATCAGTCATTTAATGTAAACTTTTTAGTACATGGTAGTAAAATGCCAAACTAAGTTAACTGAATTATCAGTAACTAAACTGTTTATGTATATAAAACATACTATATTTCTATAGGCAGTACTGAGAATAAATTATCATTGCCAATAAATGATTATGGATAACCAGGTTAAGCTGAATTTACATAAAGAACAATATACATAACTGTTTGTATGACTGGGGCGGGGAACATTTCTAGATCTTACTGTATAACACTTACCCCAGTGGTTTTCAAATGAGCATACATCAGAATCACCTGAACGGCTTGTTAAAACACAGATTGCTAGGCCCCATGCCGGAGTTTCTGATTCAGTATGTCTATGATAGGGCCCAAAATCTGCATTTCTAACTAGTTCCCAAGTGATACTGACGTTGGCTGGTGGGCTTTGAAAACCACTGGTTTATACTGTTTATGTAGAAAATTATATACTACAAGGTTCTTATAAACATGACACAAAATATACTGGAAGAGAGCTGGTTTTAATTAAGTCTCAAACATATAGATTAGCAAGCTGAACATTTAATATTTCTAAAATGATTTGCTGAAGTGTAATAATTTCCTCATATAGTCAATTACATTTCAAAGTCTTAAGTCCTACTATACAGTCATTTTAGAAAATATTCACGTAACACTTACACCCAGCTGGCTATCCAAAGTAAAAAGGGACATAAATAGTTAAATGTATTCATTAAGAAGGAATCATCACCACAGAGCATTCTTGACTTCTTTGGAATGATTAAAGTGCATAATATCATGAGGGTATTAAGAATACTGCATAAAGCTTTGCAGTCTTCAGAGCCTCTAAGTCAAAGAAATACTCACACGGGGAAAGCAGCTCTATCCCCAAGCTACTGCTATCCTGCTCTCTCGATAGACACCACCACTGCAGTAAGGAGCTACAAAAGAGGCAAAATTAACAAAAACCAGAGGGACACTCAATCCAACTGTATCCTGTTGAAAGGAATCATTATCTTCGTTCTAGCGGGATTCCAAAATAACTTCTTTATTTCCTTTGACACTATTTTTCGTAAAGATTACAAAGGTTCTGACAGGTAAGAGGTGCACTACAATGAATTACATGGCCTTGTCTAGTTAGAAAAGTTGACATTACCAGCTTTTACCTGAACTATGTGGTTTTCATCCATCTAATAAGTAAGATCAGAGAAGATGCTTTAAATACTTCCTTCCTGAAATTTAACTACAAACATTTGTGTACATGGAGTCTCACAGATAACAAAATTTTCATTAGCATTCAGATAAGACCTATCATTAGTTGGTCAAGATGAAGACAAATTTAGATCATTTATATAAAGCTGAAACAGTATAATTCTATAATCTATTACTTACCATCCCTCAAAGGAACAATTCTAGCAATGTATCTTCTCTGTTACTCTTACGCCAAAGGGAGAAATTTATGAAGTTGTTTTCTACTGTGATCGAAAAATGGAGAAAAGAATGGCTAAATGAAAAAACTAAAGTTGGGGCCTAGTGAAATCACTTGTGTATTTGTTTTTGGCAATAGTGAAAAATGAAATTACAAGAAAGGGGCACTATCATGGTAAAAAGGCACTTTTCCATAAGTATTTGATCTTGATATAAAATATTAATTTAAAAAAATTTCCTGAAAGTGGAGTAAAAATAGAATTTTATTAATGAATGAGGCTAGAATGGCATGAAAACAAATGGGGATTAAAGAAGTAAGTAGAGCACTGGGACAATTCACAAGTGACACTAAGTTACTCTGATATTTACTGCATTGTGAACATTATGTCCATGATTTAGGTCTAGTGACACAAATAAGCAGAGGAGAAAACCTCTTTTTAATATGTTATGAGATTCTACTAACCTCACTTACTAAGGCATGTACTCTGAGTTATTTTTCTAATAAAGCTGCTGAACTATACGTCTCTGTCTTCACTGAGTCCCTCCTTATAACCAAAGGTGTACAGATATAACATGGCTGCACTGGGTAGGGATGAAGCCTGTGGTCATGAAGCAGCATAAAGCTAACAGGCCTCATATAATTTTCAATTAATTAGAAAAAAAATTAACTAGGAAACAGGTATTAGAACAGAAATTTTCATGAGAACAATGAAAAATTCTCAAATTACTCCTTGTGAGTATAAGTCATGTTTATTTTGAGACTTTGATTATTATCGCATTTAATTCTGATCTTTAATTACTGATTTGTCTAAACAGATTTCACTTTTCCAAAACAAGTGTCCAAAACAGTTTAAATGGTCAAAAGGAATTATCTTAGTTCTAGAGGGACTCAGATACAATTTCTTTCTCATTTCCTTTGACATGATTTTTCCTAGGCAGATTAACTGAAGTTGTTGATGGACAAGAAATGCACTATAATGAAATTTCCAACTATAGCATATACAATATTACCAAAAAAGAAAAGAAAGGAAGGAAGGGAGACCCTTCGTTAATTCTGCTTTTATATTGAACAAAGCCCTTTGAAAACCTGTTCTAGAGAGACTGGCAAAACAGACTTGTACTGACTAAGTAACAGCACAATACAAAGGTAACCTGATAAAGCTCAGAAGCCAATACGACTTCTAGTTATCTTCTCCCATGTTGGTGTGGATATATAATGGAATGACAATAATGAATAACACACACACACACACACACACACACACAGATAAGCTCCAAGCATTAAGGTGAGTTGCTAAAAGCAAGAGCAATTGAATGTAACAATATAAAGGAATAAAAAAGGTTCATAGTTTATTTAGGTCCTTCTGCCATAAATAAATTTAATTGTTGCTTCCAAGGCCTTCGCTGGCTCATGGAGTCTCTCCCATATGTAGTTATAAGTTGTAACAGTAATCTGGAAATTGTATTATTAGCACAAGTATCAACCACTGACTACTGAGCTAACTCTTCATAAGAAGACAAATGCTTTTTGCAACCAAATATTCAGAATGCTGTACTTAACATTGACCTTTAGGTGTAAGGAACATTAAACAATGTTAAAAAAAATTCATCATTATTGAATAAGAATATGGTAGCATAGCACAGCCCTTGTATAAATAACCACAAAATTTATGAAAACAAAAATTGGGTTTTCTGCCTCCATCCAATCAAGCCACTATACAGTTCAGGTGTATGTTCTGTTCTAAACTTAGATACTATAAAACAGAAAATTGGTCCCTGGTGACTTGGCATTGGCAATCAGCATTTTATAATGATAAGCCTCTTGCTAAATGACAGAACAGAAGTCAGCACACAAGCCAGTCTTCTTGCCACCACTTCATCCACAGAGCAGTATTAACAAACATTCTAATTGGAACTCGGTGAACAAATAGACTTCCTGAGTCTCCTGTGTGATCTCTTAGGAAAAAAGTCAGAAAACTCAGAAATAAACTTACAGTATTTTATTTCTACTTCTTATTTTTATACCTGCTGGGTAAGCCACCTCTTTATACCTCTGCAGTTAGAGTTTTACATTTTAAAACTGAAGCACTGGATTGTGTGGCTGGTCCTTCTTATAACCTGAACTATATTGGGTAATTTTTCCTGATGGGGTGGGGAGAGATGATATATTGAGGAAAATGCTTTTGGTTCAGAGAATTTATAAAGTAGCTCTGGATATTACAAGATGGGGAAAATGTTATTAAAATTACAAACATGGGATATTTTTTTAGTGTCATAAATAAAAGGCATAGAATACAGAAAGCCAATTAATAATAACAATAACAACAATAAAATATTAAATATATAGTGAGCAAGGACTGAATGGCTCATTCTTGTGAAACACCATGACACAACTGCCTAGATGGGTCTCCTTACTCTAACATTTTGCTGAGTGAAAGATCCAGCAAACACACAGTAAGCTGCCTTTAGCCCACTAAAAACATCAAGGAACTGCCCGATGGAATGGCCACAGATGAACAGGTCATTTGTTTCAAAAGATACTTAAATACTCAATAAAGACATAACAAACCCCCCCTCACTGTTATCAGACGCCACGTTGTGGTAGAACATCAGACAAACTCACAAATTTACCACAAAAATGTGTGGCAAAAAAAGAATAGTTTATATATATGTATATATATAAATTTCTATATTTATGCCAATGTACTCACTCAGTACAAATAGCAAAATAGTATACCATTTCCTAAATACAAAATATAGCTTTCCAAAAAAATGAAACACACATTAGATATAAACCATCCAAAACTTGAACGATTGAAAACTGTATTCAAAAGTAAATGACCCAGAGTAGGTCTCTTTCTGAAAAGTTCCCTTCATATCGGCAAGAAGCCTGTACTACTGAAAACGTAATTCAATGCCTCTCAATCAGAGAGAGAAAGAAAGAAAGGGTTGGGGGTGGAGGAACGAATATATAAGAACAGAGAGAAAAAACAAATTAGAAGAAGAGCACATTCAAAGAACCAAGGAAGACCACAAAAAGGGGGAAAAAATCTGGCTATATAAACAAAACCAACACCACAATTCTACAAAGTTCAACTAAATGTATAGGATAGAAAAAAATTAAAAACAAACAAACAAACAGAAAAGTAGCCTTCAACAATCATTTAACAGGCTATTTTCTTGTACACTTAAAAAAAAACAAATGAAAGGGACATGAATACCAAAACATCTTATCTACATATAGAAGCCACACACAATTTGGCCTTAAACTGTATTAACAGCTTTCTACATGCCAAAAGGAAAATCAGACATAAGCATGTGTCCAGACAACAGGTTGTAGTGAGAAGCAGGCATCCCATGGGTGGCAAGAACACCCAGAACTGTATAACTAATGCTACAACTGCAAATTCTGGAGTGTGTAATTTTGCTCTATAGATGTAACACAAGTTAATTCATTTTAAGTCAATGATATGACCCTGTAAAGCCTAAGGCTTGTGGGAACCATCAGATAAGTGACCACTTCAAACTGTAAAGCACTGAGGTGACAAGTGAATTACACTCACTGCAGTTCAGGGAGAAGTGATGTTTCAAGAAATTTTAGTTTGCCTTTTTTTTTTTTTTTAAATTAAAATGTACACTGTTTCCTATTAGAGGGAAATTTGAAGACTTCAGAACAGCACCGTTCATGGAAACAAATGAATGCATTGTTTCTTGTGTCTCAGGAATCCGCTCCCTCAATCCTGAGGGCAGCCCCCCTGCCTGTGCGCAGGACTTGCCGGGCTACCCCAGACCGAAGCGGCCTTTTCCTTTAAGTTGCTACAGGGTCACAGAGCTAGCAGTATATTACTAATTGTCTAAATAAAGTGAAGGAGAGGGGGAGAAGGATATAAATGAATACAAAAAGGAAACATCGGTCCACGACTGGGGTAAGAAGAAAGCAGACTCAAATTGCTGTGTCAGTTTTAAACTGCCATAGGAGGCTATCAGAACATAATTTACCACATACTATCCCCTTCATTTTTTGATAGAGCAAGATAATTATTCTTCTATGCACAGTTATGGCTAAACCCCTTAAGAGAGAAACAGAGAATTAACAACTCTCTGAAAAATAAAATCAATAGCATTTCAATTCTTCCTACTTTGTGTGTTGTCTGCCTTTGTGATAAATAAAGAGGTCTCTGACATGTGCAGAGCTCTTAATACAGCTTACTTGTCAGAATGTTACCCCTTCAGTTTCTCCATAAAAACTGAAAAAAAGATTCCTTCACTTTGGCCAACAGCTGTGCTTTTTATATTGAAAAATCACAGCCTTAAGTTTTAGTTGCTATTTGAACTTTCCTTTTTCAAAAGCCATTACTTGACTAAAACAATGCAGGAAAGAAAATATGAATAAAGAACAAAAGTAAACATGACATTATGAATTACCTTCTAATAGCAATAATAACTGAGCAGTCCAGCTTTTGGATTTAAACTGTACTTTTAAAGAAATAGCGCCTAGGAAAATAGCAACAATTAATTCTGTCAGCTGGAAACTCAAAAGGATTCTCAGTCATCACTGTTATTAGGAATATAAAATATGAAGATGTTAACAATGGTGGCTAATCACTGCAATAGGCAGCACAGATGTGCTCTTTTGCAGTAAGAGTAAAATCTATCCATTTACTCAATCACAGTTTTTCATACTTTGCTTTGTTTTTAAAGTAACAGTTCAAAAATCCTCATGGAATCACATGATCTCAGGACATCTTGGAATCAGAATTTTCTTCATGGAATTTCTAAAAAAGAAGGAGAAGTTGAATATAACTCACTAGGGAGTGAAAGCATTCAGAAATTTCCCGTTACCCTGAATGACCCCAAAGTATATTACAGTATTATAAATGATACTTCCACAGACTTTTCTGACTCAGTATTTATTTCTTGAGGAAGGGAGAAATGAGATATAATTATATCCAATACATAGTACATTCATTGGATGTTCTGTCGTTCCACGGCAAAGAAACTTAGAGCCAGAAGGATTGCCTAGTACTAACAATACAAGTTACCATTCAGAGTAATTTATGCAGATCGAAAAAGTATCATCTTGTGAGAAAGCCATATTTCAAAAGAGTAGGGTCTAAAAGATGTTATTACTTAAACACAAATCTGGTTAAGAATAATACAATTTATCGATGCTTTTCAATAAAAAAAGAAGCCAAAATGCAATACTTACTCATCCAGTTAAAAGGTGCCAGTCAAGTTGTTCCCTTGGTTTTGCAAAGAAACAAGCAAATCAATCTTTTCAATGTTCTGGTTGGCATTTATAGAGGATGCTAGTGAAGAATTCTCTGGCATTTGCTGAGAAAGAAGTGTTGTCACAGGCGGCTGGCCCTCATTCTGGGGTTGGCCTGGCTGACTTATGGCCATCAACTGATCTGGCAATGTAGCTGGTCCAGAAGTTAAAAGCTGACTACAGTCTGCAGAGACATTTAAAATAGAGAAGCTACCTGATTAGTTACTTTCTGTTAAGATTCATAAGAAGATATTTATTAGTTGCTGGGGGAAATTCATTATTGTGCTTATTCAAAAGAGAACTAGAAGGGAGGCACCTGACAGCCCCCAAAAAGGTTTTCACCAAACGGTACTGAAATTCATCCCAGGTCTCTTCTAAGTGGTATACAGATACAACTTTGCTTCGTTAATCGTAAGTCCTACACATTTTCCTTGGAATATAAATATTAAAGATGAGTTTCTACTTCCTTGGAAACTACTTGCTTTAATTGGCAGAGATATTTTCTGTCATTCTTACTTCATTTTCCTTTCAACTTTATAGATTAAAATGGCAAACACATTCATTTATATTCATGACCACATTTAGTCCTCCCAATATCCTTTTCGATTAAGTACATAATATTACCACCATTTAAAGAGGTGGAAACTGAAGCTTTTGCAGGTCACGTAACTTGTCCACGATCTCACGGAATATAAATGGTATAGCTGGGACTTGAACTCAGTTCCAAGTATAATCTGTGCTCTTAAGACCCCTGTGTTTTGGGGCGCCTGGGTGGCTCAGCTGGTTAAGCAACTGCCTTGGGCTCAGGTCATGATCCCAGGGTCCTGGGATCGAGCCCCGCATCGGGCTCCCTGCTCTTCGGGGAGCCTGCTTCTCCCTCTGCCCGCAGCTCCCCCTGCTTGTCTCCCCTCTCTCGCTGTGTCTCTCTCTGTCAAGTAAATAAATAAAATCTTAAAAAAAAAAAAAAAAAGACCCCTGTGTTTTGCTTCCTTTTAATAAAAATAGTAATAATGTGACCACTTCAACCAATAACATTTAAGAAATAAGAAATTAGAAAGAGTTTCTTACTATTCTGAATGCCAAACAAGAACATTCCGGAAGTCTGTTGAGATGAGCCAGGAGAATTCTGTAGTTGGTTCATTGTGCCTCCGGTGGTGTTGTGAAATAAAGTTGCCTGTGCCTGAGGTGAAGATGCGGCTCCCTGGATTCCGGGCATGTTGTTCTGAGGGGAATAAAGAGGAGACTGCTGCATGTCTTGTTGGTTCATACTGGTCTGCAAAGCAGACATGGATGCTGGAGAGAGGAACAGTGTTACTTGCTGCTCTTGAGAACTGGGTGACCCTTGGACCAACTGAATCTGAGGAGAGCTATGGAACAAGGAGGTTTGTGGCGACTCAGACTGGGCAGGGCCTGGGTTCTGAAGAGAGGAAACCGTAGGCTGGTTCTGAAATTGCATGGGCTGCTGCTCTTGATTCATCGGGGCCATGTTATTTTGTTGGTGAAAGATGGCCTGGTTCTGCTGCTCCTGATTAGCCATTGGATTCTGACCCGGGCTGAACATCATGTTTGGTGGTGGCTGCTTCTGGGAGGCCATCGTGGCCATGGTATTCTGGCTACTGAACAAAATGCTCTGCTGCTGCTGCTGCTGCTGCTGCTGCTGCTGCTGCTCCTGGGACGGGGAGTTACTCTGCAGGGCGACTATTGAGCGCGGAGCCTGGAAGATCGTTCCTTGTTGGTTCTGAGGCATTGGATTAGGAGGCAGGGAGCCCAGCGACACTTGAGGCTGGAACATACCTTGCTGGGAGGGCTGCGCCTGTTCCTGGGAGAGCATAGGGGTCTGGATGTGTGATATTGGAGCCTGCTGCTGGAAAGCAGCCTGCTGCTCAGTGTTAGATGTTGACTGCAGCGGAGAAATTGAGTTCTGAGCGGCAAAAAATGAAATCTGTTCTTCTTGGGCAACTGTGTTACTCTGAAGATTATTCATTGGACTCTGGGACAGAAATAGGTTGGCTGACTGCTGGTCTTGAGGAACAGAAGAGCCCTGGAGCACAGCCATGGTACTCTGGGAGTGAAACATTGGAGGCTGCATTTGTTCAGAGGACGTCGTAGAAGTCTGACTGTGGACGATGGGACTTGGGCTGTGGAAAATAGAACCTTGAGCGTCCTGGGAAAGGTTCTGAGCATCAGCGATAGGATTTGGAGGGTGAAAAAGTGGAGCCTGTGAATGAGAAGACTGCTGCAGAAAGTTCCCAGACTGGAGTGACATCATCTCATTACCTTGCTGGAATAAACCGTTACCTTGTTGCTGAGTACCATTACTCTGCACGCTCATCATACTTTTCGTAGATGAAAAAAGGTTAACTTGAGCTTGACTGTCCCCACTATGTTGCATTTGGACCATGGTCTGAAAGACACTGTTCTGAATCTGCTTTGCTTGTGCTCCAGTTTCTTCTCCATCTCCTGAACTCGATGTCTGAAACATGGTCGTGCCAGGGGTTGCAACCTGTTGTGTGGTGGTTGTAGTAGTTTCGTTTCCAGAAACCGCAGGTGGAGAAGAAAACAATTCACACTGCATTTGCATGTCCTCATTGGTAGATAACGCACTCATCATGTGCGAAGTCTGCTGGTAAACTGGAGATTGCTGAAGGTTCCCGTTTGCTGACGCAGGTGAAGGGAATAACTCGGACTGGATCTGGGCAGCCGCCTGGCAGATACTCTGCTGCATCTCCATCACCATCGCAGCTGATGATTCCATCACTTGCTGCTGTTGCTGTTGCTGCTGTTGACCGGATAATGTGTTCTCAGGCGGTGGGTGAACACTTTCGGCTCTTCCGGCTATTAAATTATCTGGTCTAGTATGGACTGCTGGCTCTGTTGAGGAAAACATTCCAGGGCTTACGCTATTTTGAATTTGACTGACTTGTTGAAAAATGTCTGCACTAAGCTGTTCTTGAACATTCTCATTACCATCTGGAGCAGAAAATAAAACTGAAGATAACTGCTGTTGTGCCTCTAAAACCTGCTGGACCAAGTCAACATTTCCACTGCTGCCACTAGCAGTGCTGCCTGTAAAACTCCCGGCTTGCAAATGCTGAATCGTGTTCTGTAGCTGACTCACGCTATTCGGTGATGGGAAAATATTGGACGACATCTGCTGCTGTAAAGTCTGCGCTTGTTCTTGTAGTGGTGACTGCTGCTGTTGCTGGGATGATTCAGTCAGGTGTGACAAGCTAACCACTGTCCCATCTGACTGCAGGACGTCTCGAGACTGAGTCTCTCTGGTCTGAAACTGGGGAGCCTGCTGTAGCAGTGCCTCACTGCTGGGCAGCTGACTAGAAGCAGAAACGGCTGGAAAGGTACCAGGCTGCGAAATGTCCTGTGTCTGGATGGTTGTCAGGGTCTCTGGGTTGTATGTCTTGGGCTGAATCTGCTGCTGCTTTTCATTTTCAGAAGGTAAGTGGGAAGAGGATGATGATGAAAAAGACCCACTTCCTGCCATGTTAGAGATATTTTCTAACGTTTGTTGAGTTGATCCAACTGTCTTTGCAGTCTAAAAAATAAAAATCCCCAAATGATATGTCTATGTAAACATTAAATTAACTCATATGGTACTTCAAAAATTATTATTCTAAAAACATATGTATATGCAGGACCGGTTTTCCACTCTACATTATTTTTTCGGGAAACGGGTTAAGACTAGGATTCTCAGTGATACCATGATATCGGTCATTAGGATATCTTTTTAATAAATGTTATAAGCAAAGAGAGCCAAACAAAAAACTTCAATAATCAGTTATTGATGTGCTTAGGACAGGAAGAACACATTAATTCTATAGTTCATCAAGTAATAGTAAACTTAAAAATACCTCCATCTTGTGGATCACTGGTAACATTTTGGAGGGAAAAGAATAAGTAAAAAAGGGAAAGGGAGTTATAGAAAAAGACTGGGGGAAAAAAGGAAATAAAAATGTCTCCAATTCTGAAAATACTAAACCTGTACTTTCATTAATATCCCACATCCCACAGGTCTAGCTAACATTAATTCTTCCCTTATCAAGGTATATTGGAAGTCACTTTGCAGGCTATTTTATTAGCATTTTAAATCACTCTGAAAAGCAAAACTCATTAACTGCATCTACAGAGAAACACATGTGAAAGAAACAGGAAAAGTAAAAAGCACAAACACGGGGAAAAGAAATCAAACTAGCAATTTTTATAACTGAGATGAAGGTGTGGGGCACTAATCAATGTAACTCACCTTAAAAATAGGGGAAGATCTTTTTTCTGCTGTTACTTCCATTGGAGTAACATCTTCACTCTTAATCATACTGCTTGATATGAGTGGAGTGATCAGAGCATTAGGAAGAATATTTACCTTATCTAAGTTACAACCAGTAGTTTTCATTGCTGTATACACACATACACACACACACAAAAAGAAAGAAAAGTTTAAAATCACTAACATCATCAACTATTTCATTCTACAATATGCTGACTCTTAGTCATGATTTAAATGTCTATTTTTTCATGCTATGCTGGCAGCATGAGATATAAAACTGGAGTTATCAAAATGTGTCCTCCCTTTTTTTGAAGTAGCAGTGGCTTGAGGACTTCTGATAGGAGCCTGAGACTGGGTTAAATAACAACAAGGTTACGCAGTTCAATTATCAAGCTATATCCCTCAGGGCCCTTTCAAGGTACCATGAATTACACTAATCAACACGACCACAATATATTATAGGATACAGCTTAGAAATATCCAGGTTAAAGCTACTCAATTACAACTCTCCCCTTAGCATATGGTTGCCTGGCTGCATAAAGTTAAAACATTTTAAGGGCTATAGGATTGTTTGAACATTTCTCTCCTCAACAAAACTCAAGTGTCTCATTAGAATATGCCACCAAGGCGCCAGATAGACTTTGCTTTTCTAACTTAATGTCTTAGAAAACTTGTATATGCTAAGTTGACACATGAGCACATTTCTCTTTCATTTTTTTTTAAAGATTTTATTAATTTATTTGAGAGAGAGAAAGCACACACGAAAGAGAGAGAGAAAGAGAGAGAGAGAGCATGAGCAGGGGGAGGGGGAGGGAGGGGCAGTGGGACAGGGAGAAGCAGACTCCTCACTGAGCAGGGAGCCCGATGTGGGGCTGGATCCCAGAACCCTGGGATCACGACCTGAGTCAAAGGCAGATGATTAACCTCCTGAGCCACCCAGGTACCCCAGCACATTTCTCTTTTATTTTTATTTATTATTATTATTATTGTTATTTAAAGATTTTATTTATTTATTTGAGGGAGAGAGAATGAGAGAGAGAGAGAGAGCACATGAGAGGGGGGAGGGTCAGAGGGAGAAGCAGACTCCCTCCTGAGCAGGGAGCCCGATGTGGGACTCGATCCTGGGACTCCAGGATCATGACCTGAGCCGAAGGCAGTAGCTTAACCAACTGAGCCACCCAGATGGCCCCTACTACTGCTTTTCAACACCATACTGGAAGTCCTAACTAATGCAATAAGATGAGAAAAGGAAATAAAAAGGAACAGGTTGGGAAGAGAGAAATAAAACTGTGTTTGTTCACAGAGGACATGATTATTTATGCAGAAAATCAGAAAGAATCAATAAAAAACCTCCGGGAACTACATGATTAATAGCAAAGCTGCAGGGGCCCCTGGATGGCTCAGTCGTTAAGCGTCTGCCTTCGGCTCAGGTCATGATCCCAGGGTCCTGGGATCGAGCCCCGCATCGGGCTCCCTGCTCAGCAGGAGGCCTGCTTCTCCCTCTCCCACTCCCCCTGCTTGTGTTCCCTCTCTCGCTGTCTCTCTCTCTGTCAAATAAACAAAATCTTTATTTAAAAAAATGGCATATGGTACATTAACAGGATAGCTACCTTTGTAATAATTTGATTTAAAAATATTTGAAATTTACTGGTCTTACTTCAACTTGTCTCACAGCTAACTGGCGAAAAACAACTGTGGGAATTGATTATCTTGAGGGAGGGGAAAGTGCTCATTTAACTTTTGATATTCTATACTTTATTACTTCGAAAAATGGATCATTTCCTCTTGAGTTCTCAGACCTATTTTCACCCAGATTTAATGCAACTCACAATCCAATTTTGACTGAGACAAAACTTCAGATCATGCACAAGGCAGGCATTTAAAAGTATTTTAGACCCATCTCACATGACAATTTGAAAGACCATTGCTAGTGTCCTATTTTGATCCTGTGACACAGGACAGACGGACCTGCTGCTTCTGGTTTATGTGAAGCCTGTATTTGGGCCCTCTTTGGTTTTACTGTTAGTACATCGGGCCCACTGCTACTTGGCAGGTGTGAGGCATGGGGTAGGTTGACCATATCAAGTTCTGTTGTTGCTATTATACATGTGGTGGGGGATGAGTTAGCCCCCAAATTTTGCTAGTGGATCAGCTGCTGTCACTAGGTATAAGTCATCCCACCAAGACTCTGCTAGTCTTTGCCTTTCCTAGTCTTTGCGAGCAGGCTATTCATGCTTATTTATTGACTTACTCTTTCTCTCTGTGCCTGTTGCCAGTTCTGAGTCACAGACTTCTCTGGTGCCCAATTCAGGTAGATAAAAGAAAACCCAAGAAACTCACTTGGTGTCAATCTTCAAGTTCTAAGGTCCCTAGCCAGTCCACTTTATTTTCTCTGTATTTCAAAGTGCTTTTATGATTATTCAATTATTTCCAAGGTAATTTGGTAGATTTAGACTGGAGGGACAGGGAAAAGTAAGTCTATACTATTATGTCCCAGAACCCACAACTATATCTTTAATGGACCTGTAAACAATATTAAATGGCTTGAGAGAGGTCATCCTATCTTTCCTTCCTACATTCTCATTATATATTTATGATCCTTTACAAAGTTTCAGGCACTGTTTCAGGTTCCAGTGATGATTAAGATGGATAAAGTCCTACTGCCCAGAAATTACATTTTAGTGAAGGAGGGGAAAAAAAAAATCAAACATGTGAAGTCTGTGTATTATGTAAGGGCTAGGGGAGAACTTTTAAGCCAATTCAGAAAATCCACAAGGTAAATAAGATAGACATATTTAACCATCCAAATATCAATTTGAATTTGTGAAAAATGGTATTGACCATTTATGCCAAACAACTTTTAAACAGTGTTCAGTTCTACCCATGCCAAATAATCTTTGAAACTTAGAACAATCTTTACTACAAGTTTGTTAACAGCAAGCAGCATTTAGGTCAAGTACAAACATGCTTGTTTAAAATATCGATTAAGGGCGCCTGGGTGGCTCAGTTGGTTAAGCTACTGCCTTCGGCTCAGGTCATGATCCCGGAGTCCCGGGATCAAGTCCCACATCGGGCTCCCTGCTCAGCGAGGAGCCTGCTTCTCCCTCTGACCCTCCCCCCTCTCATGTACTCTCTCGCTCTCATTCTTGCTCTCTCAAATAAATAAATAAATAAATAAATAAAATATCGATTAAGATTTATAGGGGAAGAAATGATAGAGTAGAAAAACCAGAGGTGTGGGAGAAATCTAAGTTGCAAGCTCTGTCAGTTGAGAGCTGTGTCACCTTGAGCAAATCACTTAACTTCTCTAAGCCTTGGTTTATTCACCTGTAAAATGAGATTGAGATATGGTTCCTTCACGCTCCTAAACCTTTCCACATAGCTAAAACCAGTTAGAGAAAAGTATATGCTCTCAACTATTACATACTCATCCACTCCTTACAAAGCCGAAACTAAGAGAATGCACATCAATACAAGTTGACCCTTGAACAATGTGGGGGTTGAGGCACTCATCATGACACACAGTTGAAAATCCACATAGAACTTTTGACTCTCTCAAAACTTAACTACTGATAGCCTACTGTTAACCAGAACCCTAACCAATAACATAAAGAGTTGATTACCACATATTTTATATGTTATATGTATTATATACTGTTTTCTTACAATAAAGTAGGCTAAGAGAAAGGCGGCTATTAACAAAACCATAGGGAAATACACTATATTTATTGAAAAAAATCGGCATATAAGTGGACCTGCGCAGTTGAAACCTGTGTTATTCGAGGGTCAACTATACTTTATCCCTGGGTCCTAAACCTGTATCACTGAGCCATCTTTCTAGAGTGTCCCCTCATGTCTACCTGTCCCTACACAGATACAGAAAACTTCCCGGAAATATGCTCAAGAAATTGTTAATAGTAATTTATACTACACACTTGATATTATTTAACTTGTATTACTTTTTTTTTTTTTTAAGATTTTTATTTATTTATTTGACAGAGAGAGAGACAGCGAGAGAGGGAACACAACAAGCAGGGGGAGTGGGAAAGGGAGAAGCAGGCTTCCTGCCGAGCAGGGAGCCCGATGCAGGGCTCGATCCCAGGACCCTGAGATCATGACCTGAGCCGAAGGCAGTCGCTGAACCAACTGAGCCACCCAGGCGCCCCTAACTTGTATTACTTTTGTGTTGAGAATATATACACAGTTGAGTAAAACCAAAAATGAATCGTGATATTCTGGCTCTAGATTTAATATCTCACTGAGTGAGCTGAGCAGTTATCCTCCTTACTCTCCACCCACTCCCTCCAAACCCTCTCTAAAGAATTAGAAACTTACTTTAAAGCAAAAGCTTTCAATAATATCATTATTTGGTTATCAAGTTCTTTTTTTTTTTTTTTTAAAGATTTTATTTGACAGAGAGAGAGACACCGCGAGAGAGGGAACACAAGCAGGGGGAGTGGGAGAGGGAGAAGTAGGCTTTCCGCAGAGTAGGGAGCCCAATGCGGGGGGCTCGATCCCAGGACCCTGGGATCATGACCCAAGCTGAAGGCAGACGCCTAACGACTGAGTCACCCAGGTGCCCCTGGTTATCAAGTTCTAAATCTTAATGTAATTGATGGCTATTTATAAGAATGTTACTTGGAAGATTCCTGCCAGAACACAAATTTAAAAGTCATTTATGTTGCTCAGTCTTCCTCATTAAAGTATACTTAATTAAATCTCTCAGATGACACCATTATACTAAAGCTCTGATTTCAAGGGATCATAAGAATAAGCCATATGTCAAGGAAAGCTGCTGGTTCTGAAAGCTACTATTTTTTCTTCATTGATCAGGAATCTCCAAATAATGATATTCCATTTAAAATGACAAGTGAAAGGGGCACCTAGGTGGCTCAGTTGTTAAGCATCTGCCTTCGGCTCAGGTCATGATCCCAGGGTCCTGGGATCAAGCCTCGTATTGGGCTCCCTGCTCTGTGGGAAGCCTGCTTCTCTCTCTCCCACTCCCTCTGCTTGTGTTCCTGCTCTCGCTCTCTCTCTCTCTGTCAAATAAATAAATAAAATCTTAAAAAAAAAATGACAAGTGAAAAATTTAAATCTTTTTTTTTTTAAGATTTTATTTATTTATTTGTCAGAGAGACAGAGAGGGCACAAGCAGGGGAAGCAGCAGGCAGAGTAGGCAGACAGAGAAGCAGGCTCCCCACTGAGCAAGGAGCCCGATATGGGACTCCATCCCTGAACCCTAGGATCATGACCCGAGCCAAAGGCAGCCGCTTAACCGACTGAGCCACCCAGGCATCCCTGACAAGTGAAAAATTTAAATCAATGAGTATTCAATTTCATTTTCTATTGTCAAAAAAAATTTTACCATGGTTTCACTTGATAAAACTGTCAAGATAAGGTTTGAACTGTGAAAAATAACATGTGTGTGTTTGTTTCTTATCCATTTGTTTTAGCCTTTTAAGATTTTGATCAAACGACTAAATCATTTATTACTAAAACTTAAATGTGACAGCTAAAACTTTTTAACCTTCAACTCATTATCTTGTAGGAGAAATTCCACACTGGATTAGATTAGTGTCCCATCAGTCTGATACTCTATGAAAGTACCATCAAAAAGTTTTGGAGAAAAGCATGGATGGCAAAGTTGGCAAAAAATAGACCACAAATATCTCTGACTTTCTTTAATGATTCATTAATTATGGATTTATTCATTTAATAAACATGGTTTTAATTATTTTTGCTTAGATGTGTTACCTTATTCACTAGAGCTCAACCTATCCTTTTTTAAAAAAAGATTTTATTTATTTATTTGCTAAAGAGAGAGAGAGAGTGAGAGTACAAGCAGGGGGAGCAGCAGGCAGAGGGAGAAACAGGCTCCCCGCCGAGCAAGGAGCCCAACGTGGGACTCGATCCCAGGACCCCGGGATCATGACTCGAGCCGAAGGCAGCCGCTCAACCAACTGAGCCACCCAGGCATCCCACGACCTATCCTTTTTTAACACTAGCTAAGTGACCTTGGGCAAATTATTTAACCTCTCTGGAACTCTGGTTTCTTCATCTGTGAAATGAGAATAATAAATTACCTACCTCATTGAGTTTGGAAGATTAAATGAGATAGTGCCAGTAAAGAGTATGGCATATTGCCTAGCACTTAATATACATGTGATAAATGTAAGCTATGGTTATCCATTATACAGATTTGTAAATTTTCCTGTAGTTGAATCAGATAAATTTGGCAGTTTACTTACTATTGCATAATTCCTCACTAATCTACTCTAGAAGTGTTCATGTTCAGAAATTAAATGACAAGCTATACTATTATACTAACTATTCTATGTTATGTATATGAATGCTGAATTTTACCACTGACAATATAAAAAAATCCATTGTATTTGATTAAGTATTTTTAATTTTAAAATTTAATTTGATTTAACTCATGAATTTCATGGCAGAAAAATATAAATAAAGGCTAGAATTATAATAAATCAATGGCCATTATGTAATTGACATCTTCATATATAATGGCAAAAAGAAATCACCACTGAGTATCTAGTTGTGTTAGAAATCTCTTAAGAAAAAAATTTACTCCATTCTGGCCCCCCCACCACCCAAGGTACTATAGGCTGGACACAGAGTAAAGTTTGCAAGCTGGAAAAAAAAAAAAGGAAAGAGAGGAAGAGAGAGAAAAAGAAAGAGAGAGGAAGGAAGGAAGGAAGGAAGGAAGGAAGGAAGGAAGGAAGGAAGAAGGAAGGAAGATCTAATCTATGTTACATTATAACATCCTGAAGATATCTTCATTGTTTCTTGGGATTGGCAGGGAGTAAATAAAGATGTCAGAAGGAAGAATGATAACTAAAAAACCTAAAGAAACTTTTCAAATGTTGAACTTTTTCAAAATAGTTCAAATTTTGGTCTCTTCAGTTTCAAAATTTCAATGTCAAGTACTAATTTTGGTAGCAAGAAGCTTTATAGATTCTATTTTACAAAAACTTTGTATTTTATACTTTTAACATTTCTAACACTGGGGAATGAAAAACATTAAAAAAAAAAAAATCTCCTCTACTCCAACATATGCTTTAAAACAGTTTTTTCATATGGTGAATAAAGGGAAATATCAAGTTGGGAAACAAGTTTCTGCATTCAATAAAGTTAAACAAATATTTATTTTGTGATATGGAAGATACCTTGCTAAGTGTTCCAAGTACATAAGAGAAAACAAAATAAGTAAGAGTTGCTAGACAAAATAAATAGGATCACCTATTTATAATTTTTGGAAAGAATCGACTTGGTACCTTTCATGGCCTCTTCAAAAGAGCAAGGTCTTGAAGGACTAGATATCTCTTTCTTCACATTTACATTCAAAGCACCAGCTGCTGCTATAAAAGCAAAACAAAATAGAAAGATGGATGTATTTAAACTTTTCCTAAAAAAAAAGTGTATCTTAAAAATCTTTAATTGAAATATTTCCCATAAAACATTATTAAATTATTTGTTTAGCAGAAAATTTAAGCAGAAATGAGGATTTTTTTTTTTTAACAGATTTTATTTATCTATTTGTAAGAGAGAGAGCACAAGGAGGGGGAGCGGCAAGCAGAGGGAGAAGCAGGCTCCCCGCTGAGCAAGGAGTCCGATGTGGGGCTCAATCCCAGGACCCCAGGATCATGACCTGAGCTGAAAGCAGATGCTTAACCGACTGAGCCACCCAGGCGCCCCAAGAATGAGTTTTTATAACCACCAATTTATGCCCTAAAATCCATCAACCAAATGGGCAGTAGTACATGCTCACTTATGAAAACAAAAGCAACAGCAACTTAAAAAAATCCTTCTTGTAACAGTATTCACACTGATGATATAAGTAGAAGACTGATACGAAACTTTTTTTTTTTCCTTAAGTAGGCTCCATGCTAGCATGGAGCCCAATGCAGGGCTTGAACTCACAACCCTGAGATCAAGACCTGAGCTGAGATCAAGAGTCGGACGCCGGTTTAACTGAATGAGCCATCCAGGTGCCCAAAACAGACATGAAACTTTTAAAAATTATCAAATATACTGTAATAACAGGTAACAAAAATTCACCATTCATCTACATAAATGATTAAAAAATATTGATTGAGAAACATTGGTCAATTAATTGAACTAAATTTTAAAAAAGCTGTGATGAACATATAGAATCTATAACATTATGATTATTCCTTTTGTAAAGACTTGGAAAAAATAATCTTTGTATATTATTAATGGAGAATTGCTGGACTATTACATCTAGTCATATCAACTACAGCTACTATGGCAACTTAAAATTTAATGGGCCTAAGAACAGGGTTAAGTTCTGAAATGATAAAGTTAAATAAATTCCAAGTTTTTTTTTTTTTTTAAAGATTTTATTTATTTATTTGATAGAGAGAGACACAGCGAGAGAGCGAACACAAGCAGGGGGAGTGGGAGAGGGAGAAGCAGGCTTCCCGCCAAGCGGAGAGCCCGATGCAGAGCTCGATCCCAGGACCCTGGGATCATGACCTGAGCCGAAGGCAGACGCTCAACGACTGAGCCACCCAGGCGCCCCATAAATTCCAAGTTTTTGCTTAAAATGCCTATACAATAATTTTATTTAAATATTTTAATTTCTATTTTTCAATGTATTTATATTCCCTAACTTATTCAGAATAGGAACTGAGTCACCTTACTTTCAATTTCTTTTAAAATTTTATTAATTATTTATTCATTTTTAAGTAAACTGTATACCCAATGTGGGCCTTAAACTAACAACCCCAAGATCAAGAGTGTTAGGTTCTACTGACTAAACCAGCCAGGAGCCCCACCTTATTTCCTATTTCTTATTTTTGACATGACAATGTGAAATGATAAAGAGACTATAAAGAGCTAGTTAATTGTGAATAAAAAGACAAAACGTACACATCTAAGAATGAAGTTAAATAATTTATCTTAGTGTGCGACATAGGAGGTCCAACAAATGACATATAGGGAATTGAATGGAAAAGAAATCCACAGACAGTTTTAAAGCATAACATTAATTCTAGCAATTACAGATTTTATTTATTTATTTAGAGAAAGCGCCTGTGTGAGTGGGGTGGGGAGGGGCAGAGGGAAAGAGAGAATCTTAAGCAGGCTCCACGCCCAGTATGGAGCCTGACTCAGGCTTGATCTCATGACCCTGAGATCATAACTTGAGCTGAAATCAAGAGTTGGACGCTTAACCACCTGAGCCACCCAGGTGCCCCAACAATTACAGATTTTAAAATAGAAACTAATCTTTGAAAACACTTTAAATTTTGACTCTTTTTTTCTTTTTTAAAGATTTTATTTATTTATTTGACAGGGAGAGAGAGAATAAGCAGGGAAAGCGGCAGGCAGAGGGAGAGGGAGAAAGAGGTTCCCCGCTCAGCGAGGATCATGACCCAAGCTGAAGGCAGATGCCCAACAGATTGAGCCCCCAGGTGCCCCTAAATTTTGACTTTAAAAATTAAGTTTCAGTCAGTCGTTGTTAGAGCAACAAAAAAATGAATAAATATTATATCCCTCATTTCTTACAGAAATCACCAATGCTGAGTCACCACAAAAAATAGCTAATGTGACTTATGTGTCTTAATAGACTGAAGTAAAAGCTTTGGGGACTAACTAGCAATGAAACAAAGTTTTATGGCCTTGCAAAGTATCTAAATGCTTGAGAACATACAGATGCAATGTATTTTTTAGCAATACTAGACTCAGAGGGCTTTAGAGGGGCTCTTGTCTGGCAAAGTGTGCAGAGCCAGTTTATGTTAAACCCTTGCCTCAATCCTACTTTTAGACCATGTACCAAGTACAAGTACCCAAGATCTCCAAATTTTCTGCATAACTATTTTAGACTATGTGTATAGTCTTAGGCCTACAGAGTGGACAGAGCTTAGAAGCACTTTTGGTGCACTGTCTAGGTATAGAATGAAGCTAAAAAAGGGAAAGTTGGTTGGGCGACTGCCTTTGGCTCAGGTTATGATCCTGGTGTACAGGGATTGAGGCCAAATCAGGCTCCCTGCTCAGCAGGGAGTCTGCTTCTCCCTCTGACCCTCCCCCCTCTCATGCTCTCTCTCTCCCATTTTCTCTCTCTCAAATAAATAAAATCTTAAAAAAAAAAAAAAAAAAAAGAAAGGGAAAAGAAGGCTGGCAGGGTGGGGAACCCTCTTTCCTCATTTTACCACATTCGGCTTGGAACTCCCAAGCATTCTGATAATCCTAAATTCAAATCTCGTCTTCTAGGTTGATATGAAAGTATCTTAGTCAAATTAGGAGGATAGGATATATTTAATTTGCTAGTTTAATTATAACTTTTAAATATTTAGACAAATAGTATAATATCGCCATTTCTACGTTGACTTGCGAATATTAGGGTAGGCCTAGTTTTTGCTGTTATAATTACACATCATGAATATTCAAATGTTTAACCACAGTCCCCAGATGAATCACAACAGCAATTGGCTTATCATAATGAGACAGTGCAAATTTTCTATAACCAAGTTTTCCTAAAATCATATTCTTTCTCACGTACACCTGAAAATATTATATTTTATAAAACATAAAAAAGTGAAATTATAGGAAGATTCTTTAGCTATAACATAAAGGCAGAAACTGAAGCATGAGGTCCTATTACAACTTGCATACTATGTGTTTATTTTATTAAGAGTTTCTGAGAGCGATTGCTATCTACTGAATACAAAATATGAAAGGGAAAACTTAAAAGAATAAACATATGTTAATGATTGCCTAAATGTGGCCAAAGATAGCCAAGTAGTATATGCAGAAGACTTAAAAGCTGTTTTATCTGGCAATTTTTCAAAGGGAGATTTCTAATCATCAGCATGTATCACTAAGAAATGAGGATTCTTAGTGCTAATGCTAAGCACTTCAAAGTCCTGATGTTCTTCATAATTAATAAAAACAAACAACCACAGAACCTCAGTATTTTCAGGACCGCAAAACCTTTAAGGCTATTCCCTGACCACACATACACACTTCCATCTTCCCTTCCCACACAGATGATAGAGAAGCTCATTAGGAAAAATGTTCTTCTGTATCAATTATGCCAGCTTTCTCCCCACATGAGTAAGCTCCTCTTCACAAAAAATATTAAATGCCACTATTTAAGTAATTAGCAGTTACTAAAATGCTTTAACTACCATTAGTTTTAAGTCAAACTTTCTTGGATTTTTGAGACCTTCCTAGAAAGAAAACAATCAAATATTTGGTCTTTTGAGTATCTTCTCTTTCCTATTTTTGTTGAAACCAGTATATCATTTCTAAACTTTGCCTTTTCCTGTCTGAAAATTTTACTGCTGATCTTTTATTCTGAAACAAATATTAATTTCATTAATGCTATATACGGTGGCATACTTTTGTAGCAAACTGGTGGATAATGAGCAAATGCTGTGAAATTCAGACATGATTTTTTAAAAAGGGGAGAGGGGCGCCTGGGTGGTTCAGTCGTTAAGCGTCTGCCTTTGGCTCAGATCATGATCCCAGGGTCCTGGGATCAAGTCCAGTATTGGGCTCCTTGCTCAGCGGGAAGCCTGCTTCTCCCTCTCCCACTCCCCCTGCTTGTGTTCCCTCTCTCGCTGTCTCTCTGTCAAATAAATAAATAAAATCTTTAAAAAACAAAAAAAAGAAAAAAATTAAAAAGGGGAGAGATACATTAAGTGATAGAAAGTAATTATCAGGACTAGATATAACTCTGTCTTAGCTACTGTTTCCATCGCTTTTTCTTGCCAGGGCTTTTTTTCCCCTGGCCACCATTATTCACTTTGTACCTCACTGAATCCTGAACTATTTGGGAATAACATAAATGATAAGCTTAAAAACATGGAAAGAACTGCTAGTTCTGAAGTATGCCTGAGACTGGAATGAACTGAACCAATGGTAAACATGACAGAAACTAAGCCTAGGTCAGTGGAATAGGTGAAGAATTTCATTTTCCAAAATGTTCTCCCTACTTTTGCCAGGAAAAGGCTTTTCTTCTCTAGGCAACTAAATGAATGTAGGCAAAAAATTCTTTTTTTTTTTCCTTTTTTTTTTTGAGAGAGAGAGAGAGAAAGAGTGTGTGAGCGGGGATGTGGGGAAGGGCAGATGGAGAGGGAAAGAGAGAATCTTTTTTTTTTTTTTTAAAGAATTTATTTATTTATTTGACAGAGACACAGCGAGAGAGGGAACACAAACACGGGGAGTGGGAGAGAGAGAAGCAGGCTTCCCGCGGAGCAAAGAGCCCGATGCAGGGCTTGATCCCAGGACTCTGGGATCATGACCTGAGGCGAAGGCAGACGCTTAACGACTGAGCCACCCAGGCGCCCCTCTTTTTTTTTTTAACAGATTTTTTTTTTTTAATTTAAAGACTTTATTTATTTGAGAGAGAGAGAGAGAGAAACAGCATGAGAGGGGAGAGGGTCAGAGAGAGAAGCAGGCTCCCCATTGAGCCGGGAGCCCGATGTGGGACTTGATCCTAGGACTCCGGGATCATGACCTGAGCCAAAGGCAGTTGCTTAACCAACTGAGCCACCCAGGCACCCTAGGCAAAAAATTCTTAAGATACTTCTTACCCAGAGATCTTTTAAACTTATAAACATTTCAAGTATTCTTATTGCTTTGGTTTCTGAAGTAACTACTTTACCTAGATGCTTGAAATTATATTTAAAATATTTATTAAAATCCAGTAGTAGTCTTTTGATATTTTTGACTATTACACAAATTAGAATCTGTTACATGCATGTAACTCTATTTGTGATTTTATCATTTATCAATCCAAGCTTATCTCTCACCTCTCCCAAAATGCATCCTATAAGCCAGACACAGACTAAACTATTAAGTTTCCCAAGGTTGTCACTTTGACCTTTCCACACATAAGAGGTACTTAATGAATGGTAATTCTTACTAAGAAGTAATCTGCATGATATAATTCTGAAGAGTAGGACTTCAGAGCATTCCTAGTTTTTCTTTTTACTATTAGAGCATAGGCAGAAATAATACCCTTAACGCAAGAGTAAAAACAGGTGGCCATCTTCTTAGGAAATAATGTCCTTAGTATCAGTTCATCTTAGCACACAACTTTTTCTTCTTGGTTGGCTGGTCTTCAATATGCTTCCAAAGAACTAGAAATTAATTACTGATTTTAGTTCAGAATTTTTTATTTTGACATACCTGGGTCTGGAGTGTAAGTGAATGGCTGAACATCATGAGATCTTCCAGCATTGGTCACTACATAAATTCCCACTGATACTGGCAAAGTTATATGTTGGTCGTGATATGGGGGAACCTTCACAATAAGATGATTCTAAATTTAAAGGAAATAACAAGAGTTAAAAAAGGAGCAATATTTAAATTAAAATCTTGAAATAATTATAATTAAGTACATTTTCTGTTAGCTGTAAAATGTAAAAAGTCTGACTAGAAAAAAATGCAGTTTAAAGATCAGGTTTCATAGGCATCAGGACATTAATCTTAAAATTGCTTTTAATGTTTTACAGTGGCTTACAAGGTGCTTCTCCTGTCAACTGTATCTCTTTTCCATTCCCCCCAGGCTTGTTATACTCTGGCCACAATGACCTTCTCACTCCATTCTTTTAACACACTAAATTCATTTTTTTTATCTCACAGTCATTATTACTTGCTGGTTTCTCCCACTGGAATATTCTTCTTTCACCTCTTCAGATGGCTAGTTCCTTACCCATTTTCAGGTCTTATTCAAAATGTTAACCTCCACAGAGAGGCCTTCTATGACCATCCTATTTAAAGTAGCACCCCTTCCCAACCTGGTCACATAATCTTGTTTATTTTTAAAATAGCATTTATCACCACTTGAAATTACTGTATTTGTTTTTTGTCTCTCTCCAATCACAAGAATTTAAGTTCCATAAGAACCTAGGATGTTTTGTTCTTTGTTCTATATCCACTGTTAAGCACCTTACACCAAATATACTCAAATGTATTTGTTGAATAAAAGAATGAATAAATTTTGAGAAAAAAAATATGTCCACCAAGCACAATGTCAGTTATCATATGTTTTGTAAAACATTAATTGTGAGATGTACTTCGCAATGCAGTTCACAACTGCTTCCTAACCACTTTAATTCTCATTTAAAGTCAAAGAGAGTTCCGTGCACCCAAACCCTAGCAATCAAAGTTATTTTTTGTCGGGATAGTGGCAGAAGCATCCTCATAAGCAAAAAGTTCATAAGTGCTTCATCAGCACTCACTCAAGGGGACTCCATCTTCTTGGAGGATACCATGAACCATATATGAGTTTTGCTCTTCTTCCCTAGTATATTACAGTAATGGGAAGGAATATTAAGGGGCAGTGATTATGTGTTTCTACGGTGAGGATGTGACAAGCAGGAGGCCAATGTTGACAAATGAGGATGGCATGAGTTTGATGACATTTTTTATTTAGCTAGACTACAGTTGGTGGACTCAGCTGACAGAACAAGTGACAAGTGGTACCAAGGTCAAGGTTTCAATTTTTGTGCACTTAAATTTCTTTCTAAGCCAGTTTAAAACACTCTCTGAAATAGCCACATTATAAATAAACAGCTTCCGATTTACGGCATTATGCCTCCTAAGGCAAGTTAGCCATCTCAAAAAAAAAAAAAAATCACTTTTTAGACAGATGAAAAAACATGTATACATATGTGTATTCACAGATATTGGAGAAAAAATCTGAAAGCACATATTCAAACGCACATGAAGTCATCCAAAAATGTATTTGCACTGATCCAACTTCTAATAAACAGTTTTAAAATCCTGTCTACTCTTAACGTTACTCTTTTGTTTAAGCACTGTAACCATGTCACAAACCAGTCCTACCTACAGTTAAAGAGACAGCTGAATGGAGAGACTTGTGAATTATCCTCCCAGTCTTAAAATTATTTGGCAAATTCTGTAATTGAAATTATTCTTCTGAATAAAATCTTGTTTCTTGGTAATCAGTAACAGATTTAGTATCTAAAAGTCTGATGCATATTTTATTTAAAAGCTTTTATTCCACTTGCTTTGGAGAGCATATTTAAATAAACCTAATATGAAACCTTTAAAAAACAAAATGACCCTATTTTGATACTACTCCTTCTACTCCCTCAATCTGAATCTAGAAATTCTATAAGTGATTTGAATTAAAAACTAAGTAAATTATGAATAGTGATACAAAGTTGTTTTTATATACTATTTTAATAAATTAAGAGAAATTAACTACCATTAAGCTAGGAGCACAATACAGATAAAATATACAAAGGGTTGGGAGGTCCTTGGAGCAGGTTCAATGTTCTCTAGGGTAAAAATAGAAGCAATCTCAATTTTAATTTCTTAGAAAAATCTGCTTGGAATCAAAATAACAATTTTCTCCTTCTCAGCAGATAATTTTTTTTAGAACTTATAAGGAATGGTGCTGGATATTTTTCATTCTCCTAAATGATAATTTATCACTGCCACATTCATTTTTCAGTTGGGGATATATATACATATAAATAATTAGAGACACATAACAAAACAAAATTCCTAATAAAATCATTTGAAAATATATAACCTCTAAACTCTCAAGCCTTTGTTTAGTCTAGATGTTCCCAAAAATTCTGAGGACCTCTTTTGGCATTTCTTTCAAGAACTTTCTTTCCATATTTATATGAAAAATTCCATCTTCTCCAAAACTCCAAAGCTTCTCCTTACTTTTTTATTCTTTCCCTCTAAAGAATGTAATAGAAAGAACCCAGAAGACTAAAGGTTGAGAAATAACAATCTACACAACTGTATTTTTGATACACTAATGCCTGTTTTATGTTTTATAAAACAAGTTATTCTCAAATCAAATTGTATACTTCTTAGTATCTAATATACCCATTTTTAGCTCTTAGTTCCCTTTTTAAAATCACCTCCATATTTCAAGCTGTGAAACTCTTGCTTTCTTTCAAAACCAACTTATCTTTAAGACTGTATGTATATATACACATATTCATAGAAAGAAAAAGACTATATATATATCTATATATATGTAAAAGAGATCTCTTAGAGATTGATCTTTAAGATCTACATCTTTTGTATATATTTAATAGGCAATTCCTACAGAATTTATCTGAAATTGTTAAAATGGGAATAGATATAATGACCCTGTGCTTACCACATTTGGTATACATGTGCCTGAGACATATTATGGCTTTGAATAGAAGAGACAGATACTAAACAAAGAACTGTTTTCTCAGACTTCATTAATCTCAATTTTTAAGTCTGTTTTTAAAGTTTTATTCATTCTTAATCTTTACACACAACATGGGGCTTGAACTCACAACCCCGAGATCAAGATTCACATGCCCCTCTGACTGAGCCAGCCAGGCACCCCTCAACTTTTAAATTTTTAAATAATAAAAAAGTTTAATGCCTGAGGAGTTGATTTTGTGGTTGGAAATGAATAGTTATCACAGTTATTCATAATGGCAATTTGCAAAGTTATCTTTAAATGGTCTTTTCTACTACACCATCTTTTGGTCATTTTTTAATATTGTAGAGGTCCTTTCAGCTCTTCTGTATAGGCCTGATATTTCTTTATGGACTACAATTTCTTCTCTTTTGTTTTCTGAGTACCCTTCCCTCTAAATTGTTTTTTTTTTAATAGATTTTATTTTTTTAAGTAATCTCCACACAGAGGCTCAAACCCACAATCCTTAGACCAAGAGTCACATGCTCCACCAACTGAGCCAGCCAGGCACCCCTAAATGTTTAATTTTTGTTTTTTTTCCCCTTAATATAATCTGTTGGATCGGTTCTTTATATCTCTACTGTGATCCCGTTCTAAAACACTTCCCAGAAAGTCCCTTAGGAAAAAAAAAGACAAAGCTCTCTGAAAAAGATTAAAATTTAAAAATGAACAGCAGAACCACAGACTTAATGAAAGATCATATTATGTTTTAGTTTGTTATACATACTTGCTTGCAAAAACCCCAGGACCTCTAGATATAGCCACCAAATAAGGACATTAATTCCTTTCCATTCCACCATGTCTTATTTTTATGATTAATCTTCTTTAATCTATTGTAGCTGGCATAACTACCCTGAAAAAAAGTGTTTTAAGAATATTAACTACCCCATGCCTCAAAGGTAAAGAAGGAAGGAAAAAAGGAAGGAAGGGAAGAGAGAGGAAGAGGGAGAGGAAAAGTCAGAGGAAGAAGGGGAGGAGGAAGAGGGAGGCAGAAGATGAAAAGGAAGAGGAGGAGAAGAAACAAAGACTTCTTAACATTAAGTTCTATATGAAACAGCAAGTTAAGACTATAATTTGTTGGGGCTATCTTATTAATATTTTATATAATGTATAGGGCAAGTTTCTCAGTCTCCAGAACTAGTCATAGGATAAGGTAAGGAAGAGAAATTGTAATAGAATATTACTAGCAAAGGAGTTTACATTAATGTAACCAACTCATCAAAAAACAAAACATGTTTATGGCACACATAGAAGTATTACACGTAAGGATAAATTAAGCTTCAGTCAGGACCAAAACTATAGGCATGTAAGAGCCTGGTTGCAATCAGGGTTTGAAGTGCCCTCAAAAAGAATAAGGAACCTTAGACCCCAGAGTCCTCATTTTCTTCCAAGTGAATAAAATGAACCAACAAGTTTTTCATGAGTATCTGTTAAGTGCTTAATATTATGAGGAACACACAAGAGTCATAATACACTGCCCCTAATCTCCGGGAGTCCTCGAGAGGAAGCCACTGTTGGTTCATGGGGAGTGGGAATGGTCTGATCAATTAAGTTATATAAGAAATCATAAAATGTCAGAGTTAGAAGGAACCTCTCAAATAATTTAGTAAAAATTTATAGATTAGAAAACTGGGGCACAAAAGTGACTTGTCTTATTTAGTTAACAAAGACTGTTAGTGACAAATTAAGTGTTATAACTTCAGTTAAGACAGAGATTGCCCAACAGTATATGTGACAAAGGAATGACTGTTATGTCCTATTATCTCTTTTTCACAGCATGTAGTAGCATAAAGCCAGAGGAAAACTTTCTATATAGCATTTGTCTAGGTATGTAAGAAGCTCCACTTCATAGGATACTATTTTGTGAAGAATTAACTTTACCCTAAGGTCTAGTTTTGTCCTTGGCTACTGAAAGGTAATCTCTAAGACCCTAGAAATTCCTGCCTGATAGGAATATCTCTGACTGGGGGCTTTGGCCACTGGACAAATTTATGAAGGGGACTTTGAAATGTCCTATCAGTTTCAACCTCTGATGGAACTGGAGACTACAAGTGAGCTGCATGAGCATTATGTGGCTGAGCCCCAACAAAAACTCTGGACACCAATGGCTTGGGTGAGTTTCCTGATTGATAATACTTTGTATATTGTCACACACGGATGTGCTGAGATGTAAGGCATCCTGAGGACAACAAAAGCTTCACCTTTGGGACCTCCCAGACCTTGCTCTGTGTGTCTGTCTTTCCCTTTGGCTGGTTCTGGTTTGTGGCCTTTTGCTATAATAAAACTGAAATTAAATATAGTGTTTCCTGAGTCCTGTGAGTTATTCCAGCAAATCTAAGTGGGGATGGGAAACCCTAAATTTGAAGCCAACTGTTGAAAACTGAGAGTGGTCAGGAGATACCTGAACTTGTGGCTTCTATCTGAAATGAGGGAACACTGTGCCCTCAGCTTTGAGTTTGGCAATGTATTTTATTGGATACATATTTTAAATTTTATTTTTTTAAAAATACAAAGGAATAAAAAAATTTAAAAACTAAAAATTATAAACTTTTTTGATAAATTGGCCAGTTTCTAATTTTTGCCTCTTCCATCTCTCTGCTTGTTTTCATGTGCTCTTTTCTACTCCCATCAGCATTTAACGGTAAATTTTAGGCTTTGGGTATTTTACACATTAGTTTGTCCCTGCTTTGCTGCAAGCTGTTCTTTCTCCACGATCTATACCTATATACGCTATTCTTCTGCATATGCCTTCTATCTGATTTGTTCATAAATTTGTCCTTCTTTTCTGCTAGTCTCAACTTCTGTAAATTTGGTACTATTTGTTCTACATTCTAATTCTTAAGCCAGTTTTTTATCCTTGTTTTCAAGCTCTTTTTCCTTGTCATTTTGAAAACAATATATGGTGAGGTCCTACAAATACAGACTCTTAATATTAAGTTTAACAAACAGTGCCTCTGTGAAAGGTAACAAACATAAAACACCTGACACAGCAGGTAGTCAACAAATAAGTTTCCCTTTGATTTAACTAAATGGTAGGCTAGGATAATCCAAATCCTCAGAAAAAACAAATATTAGGAAATAAATGTCTCATTTATTAACAATGATAATTTACTAATGCTTCTAACTTTTAAAAATAGAGAACTGTCATTTCTAGCACCAGTGGAATTTTCAGTTACAGAAATTCAAGAAAGAAACTTAAATGATTTATATGAATCCCACATAAAGAAGAAATTTAATCTGTTGATTTAGGAAAATTTCAGAACAAAACTGAATTTCTCAGAGAGTAAATAATTAAACTACAAAAAGTCTTAAAATTATACCTGATGAAATAATTCCATGTCAATTTCAGCTTCTGACTTCCAAGAGTTTTCATCTGATTGAAATAAAAACAGTAATTTACTAAAATTTTGAAACTTTTTTTACTCTGTAGCTATTATTATATCTTTATAACAAAGTAGAACATGCGAAAATCTCCATACCAATATTATGCCTACTTACCAGAAACATTTTCTTGGAAAATAACTTTAGTTCCTTTCAGAAAGTTCTTGCCGATTAAAAATACTTCTTCCTCTCCTTTCACCGAACAGCTATGCAAGCTTTTCTTTAAGATTTCTGGCACTCCTGCTGGCTGAGCTGTGGGTACACATAAGCATTCCATAAAAAGAACCACCAACACTTATTTCTTTTCTAAAATCAGTTCTAGAAGTTGTCTTTTTTGACCCCTGAATTTGACTTCCTTTACTCTGCAACTTAACTTTCACCCTAACAGAGAAAAATCCAGGAAAATCCATATTAATTTTTAATAACTCTGATAAGATTTTGTAGGGATGGATTAATGTCTAAGATGAGGTTTTATTTTATGTATCTTTGTTTTATCGTTATGTGAATTAATAAACGAGTTTTAAAATGTGCATTTAGTTTTAATAATATATTTTTTTAAATTCTGTCTTAATCATATTTTTAAAAAATTCTGTTTAAAAAACAAGCTTGTCCCACAATCCTAACCTCAAAAATGTCAGCTATGCTTTTGCGATTACTAGACTTCTGAGGCAGTATCTCCTCTGGGTGGTACTGAGGGCTTCTTTAAGGATCTACACCCAGGACTCAGAGGCCCCATATACCAAAAGAACACCTAAAAACAGACTGAATCCAATTCGGAATAGTTTTTTCTACCAGAGGATCTCCCTGAACTAGGATAACATGAGGTTAAAAAATAAAATAATTGAAAAACTAGTGCATAAAGACTAAGTAACCACTACTAAAATAAAGAAAGAAGTTGTAAAGTACCGAGGGCACACATCTAATGAATAAATTATAATTAGCCTACCAACTTTCTCATGCCAGGATTTCCTTAAGAAAATTTAATAGGTATTGCTTAGCAAAACAGATTCCTAAGTCAAGTAAATCTGGGAAATAAAGATTAAAGCAAAGCTAAATGAACAAAAGGATTTCACCAAGTATTTAATATTCTGATAAACACCATAAATATCCAAGAAGTGAATACAGTATATAGGTTCCCCAATATATTTGACTCCAAAAACATTCTTCCTTATTGACACTTAAGGACTAGTTTTCCACCAAAATACTGAGATGCTGGTGTATGCAAATAAATACCTTTTAAGTACTCAAAAAACTGCACCCCAAGAGGTTAAGCACTTTGACAGAGATTACACTATCCGTTGTTTTAGTAAACCCTCACAACATAAGCACTGCAAAGGTAAACTTAAATTTGGCTGTATAACTCACCGACTTCTAAATTAGTAAGAGAGTCCACTAAACTTTAGGAAAAGTTTAACTTTTTTCTCCATAGACACTTATATATTTAAATAGTTAATTTTATCTTTATAATAATACCATATAGGAAATTTTTATTGTCAAAATATTCACTGCCCCTCTTTTCCTAGGTCCTTCCTTGTGAAAAGGCTATAATTATTGCTCCACTCACATCAGGACTGGCCATGTGACTTGTTTGTATAATGAAATGTGAACTGAAATAATATGCCAGTTCCAAGGAATAGCTTTTCACATGGTTCCACTATTTCCTTTTTTCCCTCTACTACAAAAATGGCAATGTCCTAGATAAGGGCAGCTTCTTCAGCCTGGATCCTAGAGTGAAGAGAATGGACCTGCTTCCAAACCACAGCCAATATTATCATAAAGTGAGGGAGAAATAGAACTGTTGTTGAGTGCCACTGAGTTTTTTGTTGTTGTTGTTACTGCAGCATCATTTAGCCTCACTTACTGATATAAACAAGTATCCTGTCCTTATTAAATATTTAAATGGCAAATGACACTTTTAGCAATGTCTAAGAGTTTAAAAGAAATTGTGAATGTATACCCTTATACACTGGTTTGAACCCATTAACAGGGTTAAAGTATGAAGAGAATGGAAACAGTTATTGGTCAAATACTGGCAATTATATGCCCTTTTTAAATGAAGAATTAACTGAACTTATTTATAGCTTTTTAGAGTAACACTGGAACTAGATAGCTGTTTTTAAAGGATGTTCAAGAAAAACACAGTAAATTTTTTTAAAAGATTTTTTAAGTAATCTCTACACTCAACATGGGGCTCAAACTCATAACCCCAAGATCAAGAGTTGTATGCTCCACTGACTGAGCCAGCCAGGAGCCCCAGTAAATATTATTTTGATTAGAAAACAATTAAGAGGTGAAAATTACATGGATATATTGTATTAACGAAATGAATGGAAAGTATACAAACTTTCCCATTTCCAAATACTATGTGGAAATTCCATTCCACTGATGCTTATCAAAACTTTTTTTTCCCCTATCTCATTTTTTCCTTTTATGTATTAAGAGCATATGATGGCCAAATGAGGCTCCTCTGAAGGTACAACGTGTATGTATCTTCTATATATCTGTACTTACACAAAGAACTAGTCTGTTACTGTTCAAGATAATTTAACTTTTAACTTTTGACCTTAAAAGGTTTTTTCTATTAAAAAGTTTAATGGTTACCTAAGAGCCCAGACACCATACTAAACAGAACTAAAGTCAGTATTATTTAAGCATTAACTATTTTATTTTTATCTTTAAGTAATTAGTAAGCCAGCTCTTGAAAGTGATCATACTGCTTTAAAATTTTAACACAAAAAAAGCAGCCACTTTTCTGGTATTATAAAAACAATGTGCTTCTAGATGCTTTTCAAATAGCAGCTCAAAAATAAAGTTGAAAAAAATTAATGAATATCTGAATACTGAAAAATAACAGCATGCCAAAAGAATTAGTAAAGCTTTTTTTTTTTTTTAAAGATTTTATTTATTTATTTGACAGAGAGAGACACAGCGAGAGAGGGAACACAAGCAGGGGGAGTGGGAGAGGGAGAAGCAGGCCTCCCGCTGAGCAGGGAGCCCGATGCGGGGCTCGATCCCATGACCCTGGGATCACGACCCGAGCCGAAGGCAGACGCTTAACGACTGAGCCACCCAGGCGCCCCATTAGTAAAGCTTTTTAATAATGTCTGTGAAGAGAAGGGAAGTTTATTCAATGATATTATCCTTTTCCTGAAGTTGTGGGATACAGAGAAATAAGGGAAGTAGAAACTTGTTAAATTCAGTCAGATTTAATCCAATATACATTATTGTGAAGAAAGCTATAAATTAATTTTGTTATATTTAAAAAATTAGCATAGGAGGGTAGATACTAAAAAAGTATGAAAATTGATATTCTTAATTTGATACAGTATCACCAAATAATATATACAATATACCAGAACAAAACAAAACAAAAAACATGTATACCTGTATTGTCTGGAGAAATAGAAATAGGTCAAGAATATAAAAGGGGATAATTCTTCCATCCCCTTAAAAACAAATAAACAAAAACAGATAATGGATGCAATGGTCACTGTTCAACCAGCAAGTAAAAGCAGACCTTCTTTTTCAATGTCATAAAGCACAACATGAATACTGGCAATAGGCCTTCTTTCCACTGAGTGTCTCTAGTTGGAAGATCAAATGTCTGTTTCCTCTCCTCCTTTCCACCTCTATCACCTTTTGGTCCCTCTTCCTCTTCTGCCTCCCTCTCATCTTCCTGTTTCCTTCTACCTCCCATTCCAATTCTAACCCTTCTTACTAACCTATTTCCTTTTTACCTCTCTTTCTATTCCAATTACTCAAACCTGTCATAAAGGTTATATTCATGGAAATAAACATAAACCAGGAACCCATAATGGAACAAACATTCTTATTTTAAATTTTTTAAATAAAAAGATTTTTTGGGCCCTTTGTTTCACTGTGTATTATTTATATGTTTACTTTTCCTCCTCCCTCATATCCCCACACTCTAAAGCCTAAGTGCAAGCCTCACGTTTCCTAAAGTGGTCAGGTTAAAATTCAAATTCTTTAGCTCAACACACAAGTTCCTATAAAACAGATCTTGCCTGGCTCTACTAACTTCAAATCTTACCACTTCTTCAGTGTGTGTGTGTATATATATATACACACACACATATATTTAGAGAGGGAGAGATAGAGGGAGGGAGGGGAAGAGGGAGAGGGAGAAGCAGACTCCCTGCTGAGCAGGGAGACCAGGACCCTGAGATCATGACCTGAGCTGAAGGCAGCCGCTCAACCAACTGAGCCACCCAGGTGCCCCTATTGTATGATCCCATTTATATGAAATGTCCAGAATAGGCAAATGCATAGAGACAGAAAATAGAATAGTGGTTTCCAGGCTCGCGGATAACGGGGGAATGGAGAGTGACTGCTAAGAGGTACAGGGTTTCCTTTTTTGGTGGCAATAAAAATGTTCTAAAATTAGATAACGGTGATGGTCATACAACTTTGTGAATATGATAAAACTGTACACGTTAAAAGGCTTAATTGCATGGTTTGCAAGTTATATCTCAGTAAACTATTATAAAAGAAAAAAAGAAGCTGTCTATTATAGGACAGAAAGCATGAACCTAATTGTATGTGAATTTAAGATAATTAGATGCCTATATGCCAAAACCCTAATTATAAGCTATACAACTTAAAAAGTATATCCACTATTAAAGTTGATAAAAATTAATTCTTCCCTATATTTTATAGTAGATATCAGCTCAAAATAATGAACAAAAAAATCAGATTATCTCTTATCTATCATTTCCTACTCTCAACAGTTTGTCCCTATTCTATTAAAGTGAAACCAATCATTTCTACTTTATTAATAACAGACTTGTTGTCAAGATCAAATGGGATAATGTAGTACTACTATTAATAGGAAACTCCATTCGATTAATACTCACTAGAGAGGAGGAATGACTTAACTACAGAGGATTTGGAACCAGGGGTTGGGCATGATTAGCCCAGTCTTCTTTCCTCCCTCTTCTGCAACTGCCTACATGCACAAAGCATACGTTTTAGATGGTTTGTGCCTGTTGATAAGAGGCCTGCAATTGTAGAAGGCTGCTCTGACTGGGTGGATAGATGTATCCTACTCTGGGATGAAAAAGTCCTCTTTTGAACAGTTTTATCAGTAGTCAAGTTGGCATTATCATCTCAATTTCTCTAACTCCTATGTGTCTAACTCCAATTACAAGGGAAACATTTATTTATTAACTTCCTAAGACCTCAGCATACATGAAAGCGCTTTATAAACCACAGAGTATAAGACAGAGATAAAATAATACTATGAAAAGTAATATTGAAGTTAATGCCTTTTCCTGTACATCTAGTTTAATATTTAAACAAAAGTAATTAAAAAGTAATAAAATTTCTTTTTTTTAAGATTTTTTATTTCTGAGAGAGAGAATGAGAGACAGAGAGCATGAGAGGGAAGAGGGTCAGAGGGAGAAGCAGACTCCCTGCTGAGCAGGGAGCCCGATGTGGGACTTGATCCTAGGACTCCAGGATCATGACCTGAGCCGAAGGCAGTCGCTTAACCAACTGAGCCACCCAGGCACCCCAAAGTAATACATTTTTTTAAAAAAGATTTTATTTATTTATCCGACAGACAGAGACCAGGGAGAGAGGGAACACAAGCAGGGGGAGTGGGAAAGGGAAAAGCAGGCTTCCCACGGAGCAGGGAGCCCAATGTGGGGCTCGATCCCAGGACCCTGGGATCATGACCTGAGCCGAAGGCAGATGCTTAACGACTGAGCCACCCAGGTGCCCCTAAAAAGTAATAAAAATTTTAAAAGATTTCATTTTGTTGTCAGTTAAACAATAAAAAAAGATTGTCTGATCAATCTACAGACTGCTAGGTAGTATATTTAATGAAAACCCATGAAGATCAAATTAAAATTATATTCTGAACAAAGAATGATGACATTCATTACATACAATGATAGGTTTTCAAAAAATCAAATCACTGATCCACTAGCAATGTACAGATCAGGAGGCTTACGGGTGGTTGGCTGGCTCAGGGAGAAGAGCATGCGACTCTTGATCTCAGGGTCATAACTTTAAGCCCGAAGTTGGGGGGTAGAAATTACTTAAATAAATAAGTATTTTTAAAAACGGAAGCTTAGATTCTTGCCTAAAGGATTAGATGTAATTGATATTCATAGAAATTACTATTAGAAATATTTTAAGCTAGTTTTTTTTTTAAAGGAAAAAAACCTGTTTGTATGAAAGTCCATGAAAATAACATTAATAAGAAATAAAGGGACGCCTAGGTGGCTCAGTTGGTTAAGCAACTGCCTTTGGCTCAGGTCATGATCCCAGGGTCCTGGGATGGATCCCCGCATTGGGCTCCTTGCTCAGCAGGGAGCCTGCTTCTCCCTCTCCCTCTACCTGCTACTCCAACTGCTTGTGCTCTCTCTGTCAAATAAATAAAAAATCTTAAAAAAAAAAAAAAAAGAACAAACTATGAAAACTATCATGTAAACTTATTTGCAAATTAAAAGAAGTATGGGAACTATTACTGTCAAGGTACCCCTTCATTTTTTTATTCTTTCAAAAATAATTTTTTTGAGTATAATTGACATACATACAATGTTACATTAGTTACAGGTGTACAATATAGTGATTCAACAATTCTATACCTTATGCTATGCTCACCAGGAGTATAGCTACCATCTGTCACCATGCTATTACAATACCACTGACTATATTCCCTATATTGCACCTTTTATTCTCTCTCATTCCATAACTGGAAGCTTGTATCTTCCACTTCCCTTCACCCATTTTGCTCATCCCCCAGCAACCTGGCTACCATCAGTTTGTTCTCTGTATTTATAGGTCTTATTCTACTTTTTGTTTATTCACATTTGTTTTTTTTTAGATGCTACATATAAGTGAAATCATACAGTATTTGTCTTTCTCTGACTTGTTTCACTTAGTATAAAACCCTGTAGATTCACCTATGTTGTCACAAATGGCAAGACCACATCGTTTTTGGTAACCCTTTCTTTCAAAGAAAGTACTGATCATGTTTATCTAATCCAGTTTCTCTAAGCAGATGAAAAGTGACAAATAGTCAACTAAAGGAATAAAAATAAATAACCTACACCTCCATAATAAACGACTTCTACAAAAGGAAATGGAAGGGACAATACAGGTATTCAAGTAAAATCCTCCAGTATGAACAGAGATCTATTTTCTCAATTCATAAAAAGTCTAAATTACACAAATAAATCTCCTAGGTAGAGGAAACAGTTCACTAACAATCTCTTTCTGTAACCATAGTCCTAACCATCCAGAGGCTTTGGCTAGGATGAAATGAATTGTTTAAATTTGGTTTCAGCACTGCAATTTTAAGTGATTATAATGATAATATAGCATAGTGGCTAAAAGCAGAGGCTCTGAATCCTGGTCTTACTATTTACTAGCTATGTGACCTTGAGGGAGTAAATAACTCTAAGTCTCCGTTTCATCAACTGTAGAATGGAATCCATATAAGGTAACAGAGAGGACTAAATGATACAATACTTATAGTGTTTAACAAAATCCCTGGCATATAGTCAGAGTTCAAAGCATGTTAATTTTTATCATTGGCCATATATCCTTTCCATTGCTTCTTAGGGCCATCAAATCTACCCCACACATCACCTCCCAGAGAGATACACTTTTTTGCAATGTGGACAATATTATCATGAAGAGTGATAATTAACAAATGATAATAATTACAGATGAAAAATTTCAGAAAATTATGTTTTCCAGTTCTTTTGTATTTTCTACCATCTTTAGCCAGTTATATTTATACTTTAATAATAACTTAATGAAAAAGAAAATGAAGAAATGATTGAACACACTAATGAAAGAAAAAACAAATAATTAAAGTTGGCAACCAATTCGCAGTCTCTGCCGAAGCAGTATGATCTCAATTATCTAGCATCTCCTGGCTCTGGCCTTCAGAGAGTGGCTATGGTCATGCTCAAAGTATTAGATCACTTAAAAAAAGAACTGCAAATACACCATTAAAATTGGAAATTCATCCTTTAAGAGTCAAGTTGGGACATACCGTGAATTATAGTAAATCCAGAATTGGAGCACCCCAATTAGAAAAGCTTTAAAACTCAATAAACCATCTACAGATTGTTTATTTTGTCCCTATCTAAATGCAATAGAATGGACATGGAATCTATGATTTGTAAAAGCAGTCTATTTATAATTGCACATCACCCAGAAATAGCCCAAGGAAATACTAGTATCAACACAAATTTGTCATAATAATGAAAAACAGAGAAATCCAACTGAGCTCTCTTGACATCAGAAAGATATTTTAGTACTTAAAAAAAAATTAGGGCGTTTGCTAAGCTAGAGTATGGCTATATAATCATTTTGAAGATGAATTAAAAGAAAGGGAAAAATAAGATTTACAAAGGATGAACAATTTGACAAAACTAAAATACAATAACAAAGGTTCTGTAGGGGTAGCAAGGTCATAATACAGAAAACAACCCAAAGGAAATTCAACTGAATGGAACTGAGTCTCTTTTGCTCTTCTGAATTCAGGTACAAATTACAAAAACACAATGCCAAAGAAAATTACACTCAATGAAAATCTTCTTAAGTGACATATAAAGGAAAAAATTTTCCTATTTATTACTTGTAATAATACTTACAGGGAAAGCAGAATATATGGCGAGACACGTACAACAACATGATTGAATCTAAATACACACACACACATTTACTTTCTATGCCAAGATTAGCAAAATAAGAATTTCATTTCCCACTTCCCAACACTATAATGCCATAATTTGTAATCAGAACTCCAACAGCTGTATATTTACAAAGTTCTGCTTACCTTAGTGTTTCTTCTGTTCTAATAGAAAATAGACTTAGGATCACAGCAATTTATCACACAATAAAGATGCAGCAAAAAAATCCTTTGGCTTTCCATTTTACTTCAGGTAAACCATTCAGAGTACATTTTTTTTTTTTTAAATTTTTTTATTGTTATGTTAATCCCCATACATTACATCATTAGTTTTAGATATAGTGTTCCATGATTCATTGTTTATGCATAACACCCAGTGCTCCATGCAGAACGTGCCCTCCTCAATACCCATCACCAGGCTAACCCATCCTCCCAACCCCCTCCCCTCTAGAACCCTCAGTTTGTTTTTCAGAGTCCATCGTCTCTCATGGTTCTTCTCCCCCTCCGATTTCCCCCCCTTCATTCTTCCCCTCCTGCTACATTCTTCTTCTTCTTTTTTTCTTTCTTAACATATATTTTTTTAAGCATGGAGCCCAACAGCGGGGCTTGAACTCATGACCCTGAGGATCAAGACCTGAGCTGATTATCAAGAGTTGGAAGCTTAACCAACTGTGCCACCCAGGTGCCCCTAAAGTACTTTTTCCAAAATTAAAAAGAAATTTTTAAGTAGGCTCCACGCCCAATGTGGGGGGCTTGAATTCACGACCCTGAGATCAAGCGTAGCATTCTCTAGCAACTGAGCCAGCCAGGCGCCCCCTCAAATTACTTTTAAAATTAGTATGTGATGATAATAGGGAACTACAAAATGCTATACATCTTTAGAAAATTATTTGATATTATCCACCTTTCAGTCTAGAAAATTTGACTACAGCTTTTTAAAATGTTTCAAGTTTTGCAAGATCACAAGCTAGAGCATATGATACATCTGAAATTTAGAGATGTCTGCAAATTAACAGAAAAGGAAAAAAATCCAATATATATTTTCTTACTTACTACATAAAATTGGAGAAGAGGGTGTCTGCAGTGTCAAAGTGGAGCCATCTTTCCTTGTGATATTAACTCTAAAAACCAATCTGGCACGAGTGCTTTTTTTCTTGGAACCAGCAATTCCTATTCTGGCTTCAACATCAGCATTCCTCAATTTCAATATCCCTACGCAGTCCACCCTAACACACACAAAAAAAGACATTAACTGATATTTTCTGTTGTATAAATAGTACAATATTCTTAACCAAATAAGTCTCTTTTTTTTAGGGGGGGAGGGGCAGAGGGAGAAAGAGAGAATCTTCTTAAGCAAGTTTCATGTGCAGTGTGGAGTCTGACAGGGGCTCGACCTTACATCCCTGAGACCAGGACCTGAGCTGAAATCAAGAGTTGTAGGCTTAACTAACTGAGCCACCCAGGTGCCCCAAATAAGTTTCTTTTAAAAATTTTTTTGCTAATTATTAATTTTTTGAAAATGTAATACAATCATAAGGTTCAAAATTCAAAAAGTACAGAAGGGTGAATTCTGAATATTCATAATTCTTAATCTTGTCAATTTTTCATTTATAATAATAGTGGAAAAAATAGTCAAGTAAAATCACTATTTCAAAATCTGAACATAAGTAATGGTTTACAGGAGATACTTTTGACATTTTTAAATTTTAGTTTATTTTTTCTGTTTTATTTTCTTTTAAAGATTTTATTTATTTATTGGAGAGAGAGAGAGAACGAGCAAGGGAGAGGTAGAGGTAGAGGGAGAAGCAGACTCCCCACTGAGCAGGAAGCTCAATGCAGGGCTCAATCCCTGGACCCTGAGATCATGACCTGAGCCGAAGGCAGACACTTAATGGGCTGAGCCACCCAGGCGCCCCTTAATTTATTTTTTTAAAAGTATGCTCTCTACCCAACGTTGGGCTCAAACTCACAACGCTGAGATCAAGAGCCAGTCAGGCACCCCAATTGCTATTTTTTAAAAAATAAATGTATCCTCTATTTTTGCAGCTAATTCATACATTAAAATAGAATGAATGAATTTTACTTAAAAAACAAAACAAAACAGAAGTAGGAACTGTCTCCAAAAGAATGGAACACTATATAGCCATTAAAATATATGCTATAAAATAAGATTTACTATAAGGAAAATGCTGATGGTAAGTGAAAGCAAGGTTACAAAACAGTGGGTACCGTATTATTTCAATGTTACCAGAAAAAAAGGATGGAAAGATATGTATCAAAATAGTGGTTATTGGGCTCCTGGGTGGCTCATTGGTTAAGCATCTGCCTTCAGCTCAGGTCATGATCCCAGGACCCTGGGATCGAGCCCCGCATGGGTCTCTCTGCTCAGAGTGAAGCCTACTTCTCTTTCTCCCGCAGCCTCTCCTCCAGCTTGTGTGCTCTCTCTATTTCTCTCTCTCAAAAAAAAATAGCGGTTATTTCTGGGAAGTTGGCTTTTGAGAGGTATGTTTTTAGTTTTTTATTATTATTATTCATTTTTCTTTATTATTTTTCATTGTTCTGTATTTTCAACTTATAATGAATAAGCACTATTTTTATAATCAGTAACTCTTTTCTTTCTTCCACTATATACATTTATTTTTATAATTTTCAAAAGTTAAAAAATAAGTCTTTACTAAATATTTTTCAAAATTTCCCCTTCCAATTAACCTCTTACTAACCTATTCAAAACGGCTTTCAAAAGGAAACTCAAAACTAAATAGAGAAATGTCATTAGCTATCCAATATAAATAATTACAACATAAGTCTACCCCTTTTCATATGTTTGCTGCTGTTATGGTTTAATTTTAGGATTAAAGAACCTTAACAAAAGGCTTAAGGGAAAAAATTCTTAAATTTAAATCATTAATACTTCTAATACATTTTAGGCATTGAAAATGCATAAGATGAAAAAAACATAGTCCCAGAACATACTTTTTTTTAATATAGGAAAATAGAAACAGAAGGTGAATTTAGAACAACAATATGCTTTTTCACATTAAAATGGGTCAAGGTACCATGAATGGTCTCCGTCAAAGAGTTTCTAATGCAAACACTAAGAAAGCAGAATTTAGAAAAAAAAAAAGAAAAGCAGAATTTAGGAGAGCAAATCAAATTGTTTGTAATTTTTATTTTTTAACATTACTTTTATTAATTCCAACAAGTAAATCCATATTATTTTCAAAAAAGCCAGCATTCCACCTGGCTTTTATTTCCTTGCCTTTCATCATGGGAATTCCATGGCAAAGGGCAAAAGAGTTCATTTTAACCCATTATACCATTCTGCAATAATCTATTTTTGTATTTGTAATGTTTAAAACATTTAAATAAAATACTCAAAATCTTCTTTTTTTACATTAGAAACCAAAATTTTTTTGAGCCCACTGCAAAAGTGCAATGTATACTGAAAAATTTTTTATACTAAGTACTTACGCCAGTGTCATGTTGTTGCTTGGATCAAGACCAACTTCTATAACGGTAGTGCCTTCAATGTCCACTTCTTTACAGGGAGTTGTATTTCGCCCAGTTACCCTACAGGCCTGATAAAATCCATGTGGTTTCACTCGACCAGAGTCATTACCCACAAACACTTGCAACACTACCGGCTCATTATGGCCTTCCAGCTGGAGTGAGATAACATGGAACATAAACACTAATTAGCCTTTCAAATAATCTGATTGTCAAATCAAACACTTAAGACCAAGTCCTATATTTATAACTGGATAATAATAAAGAAATCATTTAAATCCTCAAGAAAAACGAAAGTACAATATTTTCATAAAAAGGAGAGATGGCTAAGTTTCTGTACAAAATGTTTTAATTCTGTAATAATCACACTTTGATTAAAATTTTATGTTTAATGATAAATTACCATTTATAATTAATTTGTACAACCAGATGCAAATGAATACACAGTCCTTTAGGTATTTATAAATTTATGGACTGCCAAAGCATGTAGGTTGTTCAAAATTTACCACCACCACTAATGGAAAATTCACTAAATTGTGTTAGTGGCATCATTATCATCATCATCAAATGAATACACATAGTGAATTTTTTACTCTTTTAAAGCTATTTAAATAGGAAAGTGAAGTGCACCTATATAAATAAAAGGGAAATGGAGCTCATTTGCATAGATTAGATACACACACACACAACATCATGAAATCCTGGGCCAAAACATGGTTTGAAAACTGGTAGTTCAGACCAGGATCTATGGGTCCTTACAGGTCTCTAACAAGCCTTCATAAGTTATAATTTGTATGCTGAAGAATAAATAAATATTTAAAGCAGCATTTGGGAACAAATGTTTCCAATGCAGATTTTTGTTCAGGTTTATAGTTAAACCCTGAAGCTTTTAATATAGAATGCATAAAATCACAAAATAACTTGTACAATGTATACCAAAGGGCTTTAAAAAATTCATACATCTTTTCTAACCCAGTATAGCTATATCTGTGAAAAGATATCAAAATGAGGGAAATAAGCAGATAAATAAACAATCTACCGAAACCATTAGCAGTACCTAGAACACTGTCTGGCACATAAAGGGGTGCATATTTGTTGAATGAATGAATAAATAAACTTTTGAGGTCAGTCAATTCACTCCCTATCATAGTTAGACAATCTAATAATACTTCTGGCCAAAGAGTACTTAAACAAAGCATAACTTAAAGTTAGAGCAATTGGGTTAAAAATACTGACCAAACTATCAACATGTATGGTTAGACAAATATTTACAAAAAGCAAAACTGAAATTTCTTATTTACCTATTATTTGTCCTGAGTTTGGGGGATTGAGGATGGGTTGGTGTGATGAGTAGCAGAGGGATAAGGAATGATGTTGTTGACTATTAACCAACCTTATAAATAGCCACGGATAGGTTTCCTGATCCCAAGATTCTACCATTATTTCATTAAAATTTAAAATGAAAGGCAGTCCAATTGAATACTACTCAACTAACACATTTTCACAAACTGTATTTAACAAGAATTTACCATGTGACTAGCCAAAATTCCTCCATTTAATGTTTTATAAGGGGCAGAAACACTTATTAAATATCCCCAACCCAACTCTTTTTTGGTTTGTCTTCAAAGAGAAATACTCTTTCTAACAAAGTTTCCCAGGTACTGAAATTTAAGCCCCCTTTTTTCATTTAGTCTAAATTATGAAAAGATGAAGATTCAGTTGATATCCTATTTCTTAAACTGAAGACTTAAATTATTTATCAACCCATTCTTTTCTGAGATGAACAGTCCTGATTTCTTTGGCCATCTCAAAAACCTTATTTTCCAAGTTCATAGTAATTTCTGTAATATTTTTTTAATTCACTTTAAAATTTCTTCTTAAATATTAAGTTTGGGAAGGAATAAATACAGTTGCAACCTATATCAAATATAAGGAGAACATAATTCATGATTTCCAGATATTTATCAGAATACATTCTCACCTCCTCTTTCATCTAAGTTAAAATTCAAATGACATCAAAGTAACAATATCGGGCTTAGGATTCAGTTTTGCTTTAATTTCCATTATATACACCTAGCAATTCTACCATTCTGTTGTAGGCAGCTTTTGCTGGTTAAAAACAAAACTGGAGGCGCCTGGGTGGCTCAGTTGGTTGAGCGACTGCCTTAGGCTCGGGTCATGGTCCCGGAGTCCTGGGATCGAGTCCCACATTGGGTTCCCGGGTCGGCGGGGAGCCTGCTTCTCCCTCTGACCCTCTCCCCTCTCATGCTGTTTCTCTCTCTCTCTCTTTCTCTCAAATAAATAAATAAATAAAATCTTTAAAAAAATAAAAACAAAAATAAAAACAAAACTGGAGAAATTCTTTGTATATTGCTAAATAAAATCAGTACCTTTACTGTAGGAAAGCCTTGCTGTGTTCTATCCTTTACTGAGCCACGGCTACCCTCAGTCAGGTACCGAGCTCTATGCTGGGTCTCAGGCTGTACAACTATCTTCAACTCCTTTCCCTCACTTTTAACAGGATACTGTCCACACAACATAGGGCTCTTCTTTACTCCACTTCCTTTTTGGTTTTCCAATGTTCTGAGAAGTCAAAGCACAACATGGAAAAAGTATCAAAAAGAGTTTTTTTCTACAAAAGTCATCTAAGATAAAGGAAGAAACAGGATAGGCAGTACATTAAAAACAACTGATTATCTTACTGACAATATACAGCCTAATGGAAGATACATTCCATAAGCAAACTATCTCAAAATTTTGTAGTAAAATTTAACTATACAGTGCAAAAATAAAAAATGCATATGTGCGGAGGGGGAGAAGAACCATGAGAGACAATGGACTCTGAAAAACAAACTGAGGGTTCTAGAGGGGAGGGGGGTGGGAGGATGGGTTAGCCTGGTGATGGGTATTGAGGAGGGCACGTTCTGCATGGAGCACTGGGTGTTATGCAGAAACAATGAATCATGGAACACTATATCTAAAACTAATGATGTAATGTATGGGGATTAACATAACAATAAAAAAATTAAAAAAAAATGCATATGTGTGGTAGGAGAAGGGGAGGAAGACTGAACGTAATAAGCCAGGAATAACAGGTAAGAGAATAGCTGATGTCATTATAACCTTTCACATTGTTCTTCAGTCAAAACAAATTTTAAAGCTACAAGATTAACTATCATTATCTTCTAATCAGACTTGCAAAGCAAAAGAAAAGTGGGAGTAGCAAAAAAAATAAATAAATAAACAAAAGGCCTTAATAAAACAATTAAGAGTACATGTAGCATACATATTCTTTTGGATATCTTTCTCAGGAAAATTTTTCTGAAAAAATTATAATAAAAAAATCAGTGATCCAATTTTTATTGGGAAATTAGATTTACTCTAAAAATCTTTCTTAGAAGTGTAATTTTTCAGACTATTTTTATTTGTGATTAAATAATTAAAGACCTTAGCATATAAAATCTTTATAAGCTGGGCTTTACAGATAGGAAATCAATTTTTTTTTTTTTTAAAGATTTTAGTCATTTATTTGACAGAGAGAGACACAGCGAGAGAGGGAACACAAGCATGGGGAGTGGGAGAGGGAGAAGCAGGCTTTTCGCGGAGCAGAGAGCCCGACGCGGGGCTCGATCCCAGGACTCCGGGATCATGACCTGAGCCGAAGGCAGACGCTTAACGACTGAGCCACCCAGGCACCCCAGGAAATCTAGTTTTTAATTGTATTTCTTTTTAAATTTTTTTTATTTTTAAAATTTGTATTTCTAATATTTGTTTATCATGCATTTGCTATGTGGAATGTATGTTCAAAGAAAAATACTTCAAATGGTGGTTAGGACTTTAGGTCAATACATTTAATCTGAAGCATTGCAAATGTGACAAATACAAAACAATACTATTAGTTTTAAAATACATTTAAAATTATCCATGTATGGGGTGCCTGGGTGGCTCAGTTTTAAAGTGTCTGCCTTCGGCTCAGGTCATGATCCCAGGGTCCTGGGATCAAGCCCCACATTGGGCTCTCTGCTCAGTGGGAAGCCTGCTTCTCCCTCTCCCATTCCCCTTGCTTGTGTTCCCTCTCTCACTGTCTCTCTCTCTGTCAAATAAATAAATAATCTTTTTAAAAAATTTAAAAAATTAAAATTATCCACGTCCATTTTTTTTAAAGATGTTATTCATTTGAGAGAAAGTGAGTGAGACAGAGAGAGAGAGAGAGCATGAGCAGTGGGAGGGACAGAGGGAGAGAGAGAGAAGCAGACTCCTGGCTGAGAGGAGCAGGGAGCTCGAGACAGGTCTCGATCCCAGGACCTTGGAATGATGACCTGGGCCAAAAGCAGACGCTTAAGTGACTGAGCCACCCAGGCACCCCTACCCATGTACATTTTAAAATAGAGTCAGAGGGGATCCTGGGTGGCTCAGTCAATTAAGGTTGGACTCTTGGTTTCGGCTCAGGTCATAATCTCAGGTTCGTGAGATCAGCCCTGCATGGGGCTCTGTGCTCAGTGGGGAGTCTGCTTGAGATTCTCTCCATCTCCCTCTGCCCCTCCCCCCTCAAATGAATAGATAAATCTTAAAAATAATATAAAATGTCATGGCCTATATTGCTTTCTGTATGACTCACACTGAAAATACAGGAGCCAAGAGATGACTGTGGACAAAAATCTCCAAAAGCAAACAGGTCCCAAGAGGAACATTATGAATTCAAAGAAGAACAACGGTGGCTAAGAAGCCTTAAAAATGGCCCTAAGGTTTAACCCTCCATCTCTAACCAAGTTGTTGCCTCTATTACCAATAACAAAAAGAGGAAATATTGGGGCGCCTGGGTGACTCAGTCATTAAGCGTCTGCCTTTGGCTCAGGTCATGATCCCAGGGTCCTGGGATTGAGCCCCGCATCGGGCTCCCTCCTCCATGGGAAGCCTGCTTCTCCCTCTCCCACTCCCCCTGCTTGTGTTCCCTTTCTCGCTGTGTCTCTCTCTGTCAAAATAAATAAATAAAATCTTTAAAAAAAAAAAAAAGAGCAAATATTGTATTCTCAATGGAACCAGGGACTGGAGTGAACCTCATGGCTAGGAAAGGGACACAAGAATGGAGAAAAGAAGGAATGCAAAGGAATGGGTGAAGACTGACAAGATAAGTGGGAGAGTTCTGAGGCCTAGTACTGTGCTCCATCATCTTCATATTCCCTGAATCCTGCATAATTCCTGAAACCGAAGGTGCTGAGAAAATAGTCCTTGTTGAAGGCAAATAGGAAAAAGGAACAAAGAAGGAAAGAATAAAAAAGAGCACCTATTTTAATGTAAGATGAGAAAGACTGGATCCTAACTGGCCAAAGAATGCCATTCATGTAAGTTTGACATACGTAAGTCAAAGATTACCTGTGTAACTCATTTAAAAGGCCCTAGAAGAATAAATTCTACAAATCAAAGAGTTGAAACTGGAACAATGGGCAACAAATCCTATTTTCCTTTTCATCTTTCTGGGCAGAAATTCAAACATTTGCTTTCAATACAATGTGCTCTCAATACATTTGCTCTTATCTATGAAAACCGACAATGGTATCATTTTTTACTTATTTTAAAACCAAAGCAAAAATATTCGCTTACAGAAACTATGTAAAAACACCCCCCAAATATTCACTGAAAAGAAAATACAGCAAAATGCTAAAAGCAGTTGTACTGAGTGACTAGATTATGGGTTATTTGTTTTCTTCTATTTTTCCAAATGTTTGTAATTAATATGTATTAATTTTATAATAAGAAAAGGGAACACTTAGTTTGAAATATAAGGAAAATTTAGCATATGTCAATGAATTTGGCAAGATACAGTTTTTATATTCACTTATGCTAGCCAAGCTAATATTTATGAGGATAAACAGATGAATACGAGTTCTACTATTTCAGTAAAACAAAATATTTCATTTGGGATGAAGGCTGCTAAGTGAGTTGACAAGTATACATATTCTTAAAAAAGAATAGTCCATGTAACTAAACAACTTCTGAAATGATACTTTTAAAAGCCCTCAAAACTATCTTTATTCTCTAAAGCTTAAATGTAAAGATGGAATACATATATATATTTAGATCTTTAGACATGTAAAAAATGAAAATGTCGGGCGCCTGGGTGGCTCAGTTGGTTAAGCAACTGCCTTCGGCTCAGGTCATGATCCTGGAGTCCCGGGATCGAGTCCCGCATCGGACTCCCTGCTCAGCGGGGAGTCTGCTTCTCCCTCTGATCCTCCCCCTCTCATGCTCTCTGTCTCCCATTCTCTCTCTCAGATAAATAAATAAAAAATCTTTAAAAAAAAAAAAAAAAAATGAAAATGTCAACTAATCCTTGGAAAAGTAGTCAATTAAATTACTAATTTTTAAGGCATGATGGCTTAAGAACAAACAAGAAAGTAGCAGTTAATTGTATGGGATTTTACTTTTAAATGACATCTAAAAGATAAATCCAGTTTTGGCATACTCTTCAGAAGTCTTAAGATGACATTCTAATTCCTTTGTGTTACACATCCTTTTGGTTGTCTACGTCACAAAAAAATAATTTCTACCACAAAATGCCTAAAAAGGGTTTCACATCTAGATGACATCATGTCTTAATTTCTATAAATATCTAGAAGAGATATAGGGCTACTGATTCTCAGGACATTTAGTTGAAGAATTTAAGAATGACATAGCTAGGAATATTTAAATACTAAGTAGTTCCTTTTCAAATGATTTTGTTTTCTTAATAAACTTTAACTTTTATATAATATTTTAATTATACAAAAATGCTATTGCCATCTTGAAGATCAATAAAACTGCTGTATACAACATATTTGAGAGTATATTTCCTATAATTTAGCATTATAGAAATTGTAAATATATGGCACATTAGATCTAAGGCTATATATACCTTATCCCTCAAAAGATTTCTAAATTTCTTTCATGTTTCTAGAACCTTTCTTGTTGAAGAATATAGGACGTTAGTTTGAGATCCTCTTAATAACTGCTTTGAAAAGCCTATTTTTCTATATATTTACATAAACTTTTATCCTCTCCTTGATATAGTTCTTATAAATTCAAAATGAAAACTTCTTCCATCATTTCTATTTGCTAGTGCCAAATATTTTTCCATTACCTAAGAAGCTGGACATTTCTTCTGCTGCTTGATGAGTTTCTGTTCCATGAATTATTTCATGAGAGATTTTTGTCTTGACAAATGTTATTATACTTTCCCTGGGTAACCTCAAATCATTTCTAAGATATATCTATCATACAAAAGCAGAAGCAGAAAAGATGTAGGTCAAGATATCTCTTTAATAGGAACTGCAAATCATATGTGTTGACTAACCCTATGTCAAAATTTTATTTGTTCATTTGGATCTTTAACATTTATTTCAATATAAAAATGAAAATCTCTCTTCTGGAACTTAAAAAAAAATTTTTTTTTTTTTGCCTTGAAGCCCAAATAAACACCCGTATTTAATGACAGATACACATGAGCCTTTTAAATCTGTGCAACTATGTTTCAGAGCATTATTCTACAGGTACTAGTTGTACAAATATGTTCTAGAATTGACTCTGCTAAGGGCAACATTTTAGGAAAGGGTATATCTTTTTTTTTTTTTTAAGATAATTTCCTAATCTGGACTTTCTAAAAAGAAAAAACATTCAAATGTTTACTTTTATTTAACTACATCACCCCAAAGAAGTTCTAAGTGAGAGGAGAAAAGAAAACAGTATAGAATAATTACACTTAAATGGTAGATAAATGGTAGCTATTACTTTAAAAATGTACTGACAGAATATTTAAGAACAAGATTAATGTACATTAAAAAATATTCTCCACAATACTCAACCAGATCTCTAACTTAAAAGATATGAATGATGTCATCAAGTAGTAAACCAACCTAACGCTTCTCCATCACTCTCTGTAACAACCTGAAATTGTAGGAGGTTCTGGATCAACTAAAGACCATATGCTGCCTCCCGAAGAGTAATCTCTCAAAATCCACTGAGTTAAATTTTATCAAATTATGTTGAACGTACTATAGGAAAATCTAATTTAAAAAGTCTAGCAATTAAATATAATAAAAGTACTAAAGGAATTAAGAAGTTAAAAATAAGTCATAGTATTCTATACTATAGCAATAAATATTGTGTACTACGGCCACTGAAATATATTTATATGCAGATATATTTATAGTGAGTGCTGTGAACTGGCAGAGATGAATGAAAACTCAAACATGTACCATGACCTGTCCTATCACCCTTCCAGTACATAAACCCAGATTCACAGGAAAAAAAATTAGTGATATATTTTTTAAAAAATATCAGCACAATGTATCAAAGAAAAAGCTTAAAATAAATACATGAATCTAAATGATGAGAATCAAACCATCAATTTAGTTTTTTCTTGTTTTCATCAAAAGAAAAAAGTCTAAAATCCTCATAGAAATGGAAATGGGTTGAAGCATATGGGGAGACAACATGAAAGAACACAAACTAGCCCTTTTCAAATGTTTTGAGTTAACTACGGCCATTACACTCTAGTTATTTCTCTGAGTAAAAATATTTTTAAATCCTTTTAAAATACAAATCCATTTGTGAAATTTAAGTTATTTCAAAACAGATTATTTTCTACTAATCATACCCATAATAAGATACCTATTGCTAAAATCTATTAATGTTTTTCTCTAGTGAAACTTGGTAATTTTAAATTTGAATTTTCATGTATCTCAATGATAAAATCAGTATCTCTGCTTTATATGCACACTTGAATTGAGCAATTACAAAAACTGGGGAATGATTGATTTATTTATTTTTTGTTTTGTTTTGCACAATGGTGATAGAACTTTAAAAAATGTGAATACCAACCCATTTCCTGCTTTTGAGTTGCCTTTGTTGTCCGTGGTAAGCTGAGAAAGCACATAGTGAGGGGCTTTGGCACTGTCGGCATCAAATATATCCATGTTAGATTCTTCACAATCTCGTCGTTTGACCCCCGGCCTCTGCTTTGGATTTCGTTTTCGTGATTTACGAGGTACCTCAGTGTTATCATTGTAGGAACTGGTGCTCATGTTACTGAAGTTGGAGGGGGAATCCTCCATCCACATACTGCAGCTCTGCTCTGATTCCAATCCACACCCCTCATCCTGGCAGGACATCCGACTGTTATCCAGCAAGTCCTCAGGTGGTGGTGAGATGTACAAGACTGTGTGCCTCTTCGGTGTTGATGGATGCTGCTGAACTGTGTTACTGGTTAACTGCTTTTCACTTACCCCTCTGTTACTTACCCCCAAGGCTGAGGAGCAGCTCTCCACTTGCATAGCCTTGCTGTCGGTGACTGAGGTAGAATAAATGGTAGGGCTGGAAGAGGTGGTAAAGGAGCTGCAAGCACCGCCCATGGAGGAAGAGGAGGGAGCTGAAGAAGCATCTGCGGTGTACAATTTAAGAGTAAATACACTATACATATTTTCACCTATGCTGGCTAGCAGTCCCATTGAAAATGTGATTCGTGAACTGATTGTTTTTCCCCAAAATGAATAGTTGGAATTTGGTTAAGTTTTAGAATATAAATGCTTCAAGCAATACAAGGCCTAAAAAAATGCAATTTTAAAAAATGCCCAAATAGCGATATTTTACTTGTGCTATAATTGATAGATTTTTAAAAATCTAATTTAATGTTTTAAGCTGTAAAGCAAGAATAAAGCTTTTATTGCCTCAGCTGGATGTTCTGTTGAATTTTAATCATTTAAAATAATAAAGAAAACCCCAATATGAAATATATGCTTGTGGTCCACATTCAATGCCAATTAAATAATCCATTATAGAATTTGAAAAGTGGGACTGTGCTTAGCCACAAAATATTAAAATAAGTTTCTAACCTATGAAGCAGAGAACTACAGGTCATTTTTAATGCAGACACTCCCTGCTTCAGAGGCAAATCCTGGAATAAAAATATGAGAAAATAAATGAGAAAAGAGCTGCTGATTATTCCAGATATCAATTATAAAATGAGAAATAAATAGAAAAATTATAATCAACTGAATTGGAGGCAAAATGGAACTGGTACCGTCACTATGATTGTTGTAAAATCTAGAATAAAAGCGAAAAAACTTTGATTTGGAATATGCTGGGCTGTGGAAGATAAGGAAGTTAACCACTAAGGGTATCCAGAAGCTGGAAATGGCAGTTCAAAACCATAATCTCTAAAATAAATAAATCCATCCTTTATGGGAGAATTAATAAGTAGAGTAAGGACTGATTATTGGATGGATTTCTCTTACAAAGTACTTGATTACACACTCAGCAATTGTTTACCACTATTGATTTCCTCTCTCTTTCAAGGGCCTGCTTGATTTTAACCATTAAGGGAATTTCTTAATATAAGTAACAGTAACTTTTATTGACTGAAGCCTAACAGAAAAAGAGTTAAACAAGAAATTCTAGTGCTGGGGAAGCACTAAAATTAGTTTCTATAAAAAGGTCTTTTACAAAGCCATTTATTTATTATGCCTAGCAAGAAAGATTTAAGTAGATCTTTTCAAAACATGTGCCAACTGGCAGAACAGCTTGTTGAAAAATACTACTACTTTAAGCCTTTATAGCACAACCTCAAAGGCACACTAATAATGTTAAGGTTGGAAGTTGTCAGTTCTTAAAATTTTAGAAATACCATTTGATCTTGTATAAGACATGGGAAGGTTCATAATCATACACACATAAAACTAAAAATAGGTAACATGGGACAGAGAGTTAAAAGATATGTTTAAATCTAAAATCAGTTTTTATCTATAGCCAAGTGTGCCACTGTGTTACAGTGGTAGGATAAAATTTAAAACTGATGTGCAGTCATTGGAATTGCAATATTCTTATCAATTATAATCTAAACAGTGAATGTAAGAACGCCAGTGTTCAGATAATCAAAAGCCAAGTGCCAAAGATCTATTTTTAAATTAAAAACATGTACCAGAACACTTAAGTCATTTGAAAGAGCTAAATTCACCCATAATTTCTCACTGCTGTCAAGGCTGAAGAGCATAATAATTAATATTAGCCATTAACGATGTGATCTACATAATGTCACATGGAAATATTTTTCCCAACTACCAGGAGTCAAAGAACCTAGGGCAATTAGATGATACCAGTTCCATTTTCCAGTTTGTATCTTTGTCAAATGCAGTAGCTGAAATTGGAAAATTCAGTCACTTTAAACTGCATTCCAATTTAAAGAAAAATTTATCAATTTCATATCATGCATTAATGCAATGTTTTCTTAGTAAATAAATATTTTAAAAAGATTTGTAAAAACTACAAAATCTAGATGCTAATGTCAGTGACAGTTTAGGAGCTGATTTGTAGCCACTTTGGGTTTAAACAACAAGTTTTTTCCTTGTTTTTTTGAAAAATACTATAAAAATCATTTTTAAAATAGAGAAGGTATTATGTATAACATTCCTCCATCTGTTCCAACTATTGGCAAAAATGAAACTAAATTTGTGTGTGTGTATAAGCCTATGTTCTTCATCTTCAGAGAAATAAAAGTACGCAGCATGCAGAATTTGCAGTGGAACACACAAAACATGCAGCATGAATGCTGTGAACGTGTATTTCTATGAAGCGGCTTTCCCCCACCCACCTTTTTTTAATCTAAGTATCATGCACATGAGAATGCAGAATATGAACATCTCAGGGATCCCTGTCCATGACAGATGGAAAGTACTGGTGAAAAGTAATCATGAACTCAAAAGCAAGTTATGTGATATTCATGAATTTAATATGCAAGACATAGCCTAGCATTGCTCTTAAAGGTATCTATGATTTTATCTTGCACATCTTATCAAAGCAATCATGGTTATAAAACCCAATTGATATAATCATACATAAATGTCTGTTCTGGGACAGGTATGCCAAGCTGTGATCTCATACCCTACATAAATTAAAATATTCTATACATTTTCCCTGGACACCTAACATACAATTTTTATATTTTACCTGCAGTTTCCTGGATATACTTATTAAATAAAAAAGTTCATTAGCACAAAACTATGAAACTGAAAACATAAACTCTGTCAGAAGACAGCAGTAAGCATCCTTTAATTAAAAAATATTATTACTTTTTAAAGCCTATCTCAGTTTGAGCCTAAATTACAAAAGATTCTATTCATTTTAAGACTATAACAAGTAAGACAAATTTTTAAAACTATAAAACTCTTTACAACAATATCACCGTTACGTTGATAATGACGATAATGGTGTATAAAATCCTTCACATAAAGATGTTTTACATTTTGGTTAGCAAGACATCACCTAAGTGTAATAATAATGCCAAATGAGGTGGTGAAGTGTAGAATAAAAACTATGGGCCCTTTCTAAGATCTTTCTTAGACCCTCCCAAAACCTAACAAAACCTAACTTGCATGTAGTAAAAATCTAAATTTTTTATTAAATTGATTAATTGGAAGCCAATATTTGAGAACTATGTTGAATTATATTAAAGTTATATTGGCCAATATATTGGCCCAAAAATATATCTTACTATAATAGCATTATCTGATACAGGGAAGGGTTTAGAAGTAACTTAAGAGTTTAGAGGTAACTATTTGCTATTTCTACAAAGAGTGTGCTAAAAACTTTCTTTCTTGAAACTATATATAAACCAAATTATCTACTTGCGTATTAATCCATAAATTTACTAAGAATAAAAAATCCTTAATATTATCTATTAAAAATACATTAAATTATATCAAAAACATTTTAGATTTCTAAACACAAATTTCTCATTCCCAAGCAGTCCCAGAAAAGCACTCAAGAACATTACTGGGAATACTCTAAATGTACTTAAAATATCTACAAAGACCTTTTTCAGTCACTATATAATTAAATATCAAGAAACAGCTTAATTGACTTTCTACAGAACTAAAATGCTAATGTAATCCTGCCTCATCTATATATTCTTTTTTATTTTTAAATTGTTATAAACAAAATATGCTAACTACCCTTCCCCCCTTTTTTGGTTTTGAGTCTCTTTCTGTTAGGAATGTATAGACTATGTTTCACTGCTGCATATTAAAAGTACAAAAACTCCAAAAAAATTTTTTTAATAATTGCTTTTATTTTCTAAGCAGAATAGTTGTAATGTATTTCTATTTTATACCTTTATAATTTTATTTGTTCTTTTATTTTTTATTCAAATTCATTTACTTAACATATAATGTATTATTTATTTCAGGGGTATAGGTCTGTGATTCATCAGTTTATTTGTTCTTTTAAATCCCTTACCAATCCTTTGCAAAGTTGTCAGTTTTTCTTAAAATTTTTTCTTAAAATTATTCTTTTACCTAAGTAACACATGAATAAATTTTTCATTTTTTTCTTTTACGAAAAAATTATCTTTAACCTAGAGGAATTTTATTTTTCCATAAACTTTTTTGTGACTAGAGAGCATGGTGAACGAAAGGGAAAACCGTTTCTACATTTACTAATGAAAATTTACAATTTTAAAAGAATACATTAATTCTAAAATGTGTAAGTGAAAGGAAGAATCACATCTATAGTGTTCTATGTCTAAGTCTAATAATTCTATTATTAGCAGTAGCCAATTACTAGACCAAATGCCAGTAATGATGGTGAATATAAGTTGTATATTATATGCTTTTAAGAACTGATGGAATCATTAAGGTTCACTATGAATATTCAAAGTAGTTGGGATAAGGAGAATAGCAGATAATGCCTACATAGATATCCCAGAATTTCTAAGTATTATTAATTTGATGAGAAAGATGAAAATGGACTTTTAAATGCTACCACATACAGACACTTGTGTAGATTTTATATACTCCTTGCTTAAACTATATTTTAAAATTAAGAACTATTATAGTTCTAGTTTTGTGAACCAGAAATTAATTACCATATCATTTTAGTGCTTAAAATACCATAAAAAAAAAAGGATAACACTTTATATGGAACTAACTAAACTTTTTATGGAAAGCTTTGAAATTGGAAATATTCTTTAAAGTCCTCAAAAGAAACAAATACCTTTCACTAATTTAAAATATGTGACAGCAATGGCATTTAACTGAGCTTCCAAGATAAAAATGTGATCCCTAGTATTTAAATATGCACATATATTTTATAACTTTTCAACATCAGGGCAAAATCAGTTGAGCTTCCTAACAAAGTCATTAAAAGCCATAAAATTTTGCAAGTGTGCTTAAGTGAACCAATAGTGGAACGGAGAAGGAGTAAACCATTGACTGTTCAGAAAATAATCTTAAAAAACAATCCAGATATTTGGAAACATTTCTGGTCTAAAATACTTATTGTTCAAACTTAGTTATCCTTTTTAAGTATTTCATTTTCTTTCTGGTAACAATGACTTCAAATCTAAACATCTTGCCTGATAAAAGTCACCAGATACAAGGACATAATTTTAGATCAAAGAAGAAAGATATTGAGAGAAAAAAATTGTAAGGCCAACATTCATGTTGCTAAGGGATTGAAAAATCTAGAACACACAAAGTGGCTGCAAACCTGCTTTGTCAACACCTTACATGCCAACCTTCGTTTTCTACTTTTCTTCTTCTTCTTCTTATAGTATTAATGTAAAGTTTAAAACTTTACAAAAAGTTTTTAGTTTCAATCAGTATCAATCCACTATTTAGAAACAAAAAAAGAAAGGAAGGAAGGAAGAAAGAAAGAAAGAAAAAAAGACTTATGAAGAAGTCTGAAAACGAGACCGACCTATACCCTGGGTGAGATTGGATGGGTTAAGTGTCTCTGGCACTATTTGTCTTCACTATTGACAGACACTGTCACACAACCCACCACACGATGCCTGTCTCTGAATGGCGAAGCTAGAATGCAAGTTAAGTGTATTAATAGAAAAAACAACTAGCATCCCAGCATATAAAATAAGCAATCCAGATTACTTTACCAAAAACAAAAACAAAAAACAAAATTGTAGGGTTGATCATTTAATTTACATGTTTAACAATTTCAATTTCCATTTGTACTTTTCCCACCCAACATAAGCTTACATGCCACAATAAGCAATGTTTTAAAACAAACTTTAAAAAAATTAAATTATCAATATCCAAATAAATGCATGTGGAAAAATTTCTTATCCAAAATTTTTGTTAACTCATATTCACCAATGTGTTCTGTATACTAATGCAATCTAATCCATAAGCCAGAATGCCCTCTCTCAGGTGTTTTTAGGTTGTGCCTTTACCCAAATTCCTTTAAAGAGTAGAAGAGAATACGCTCTGATCAAAACACTCAAGCAGAAAGAAATATCTGTATTTTATTTTATTTTTTTCAAGATTTTATTTATTGGAGAGAGAGCGATCGATGTGCAAGGAGCATGAGCAGGGTGGAGGGGCAGAGGAAGAAGCTGACTCTGCTGAGCAGGGAGGCCTACTCAGGGCTCAATCCCAGGACCCTGGGATCATGACCTGAGCCCAAGGGAGCTGCTTAACTGACTGAGCCACCCAGGCGCCCCAGAAATTTCTGTATTTTAGCAGCAAAAGAATCTTTTCATTTCTCAGGCCAACTTCCACATATGTCCTCATACCCCTCAAAAAAAGTTAACAATTTTCACTTTTAAATTAGATATGCTATTGTACATAAAACGGTTGATCCTAGAGGCTCTATTTTAAAAAATAATTATTAGCACTATTGCTGAAGCTGAAAGACTTGTTACTGATTTATTGGAAACCATCTTTTTCTTCCCCAGTCCATCAAATTGCCAATCAGGGTTCTAATACTACACAATAATTATTCTCCCATTTTTAATCTAAATTCTCCTAAAATAATTATTTTTACCTTGTCAGAGTACGGGGAGGGGAAGAGGGAAAGGGAGAGAGAGAATCTTAAGCAGGCTCCATACCCAGCACAGAGCCTGATGCAGGGCTCAATCTCACTACCCTGAGATCATGACCTGAGCCGAAATCAAGAGTCAGATGCTTAACCGAATGAGCCACCCAGGTGCCCCTATTCACAGGATGTTTATTAAAGAATGTTAACCGAAAAATAAAATGCTCACAAAATTTGTAAGTGTCCTGACATTTATAGCAATGCTTTAAACATATCTTTTGTCTTATTCAATCCTAAGTATCTAAGCACAGTGTAAAATATGTACTAGGTATATATTATGCAATTTGGTTTTTAAATCCTTTCCTGTTGGAAAAGAAAGATGCTTTCTAACATCCAGTGATTTAAGTACTACTGGATAGCATCACTGGTCAATACTGGGTGAAGAGACTAAAGCCCAGAAAGAATCCTTTACCTCAAAGCAATTAAAGATAAAAGGGGATAATTACACTAGCCGATAACTATATTTATTACATTGTCAAAGACCCCAAGAAGTACAGGCTGAAGAAAAAAAAAAGACAACTATTCAACTATTTTACTACTTGAAAGAGAACATTACGTTAATACAAAAACAGAGATTATCACTATATTAACTTAGATAAGGGATTTAGAGAAAAACAGTTCTGAACAATGCTATATGAAGGTCACCTCAATGCTTTATCATGCAATACATTTTAATATATTTAGATTAAATAATAAAGGTACTCCTGTCAACTCTAGTCCAATGTCTTCACATTTTTTTAGAGGAGACCAAAAAGGGGAAAGAAAATACTATTTGTATCATTAAAATCTTGTAATTTAATTACTTGGGTTTTACACCTGGGTCTGGATTAGAGTGGATATTAGATCCAACTGCAGACAAAACAAAGTGTCTAAGCAAAAAACAGAAGGGAGGTCATATATTGCTCTACTAGGAGTTTTGATACCTGATCGTGCAAATGTATCACTTCATTAAAAAAAAAAAAGTGGGAAGAGAATTCTAGGAACTAGAACTCTTTAATAGTCACCTTCTAGAATCATCCCTTTGGGAAATGTCTATTCTCCCCATGACTCATCATCTTCTATCAATGTCTCTTTTATATACAAGGGCTCCTATTAAGAGAGTGTCAACATGAAAGAATAAGTCAGAATGTAAATACAATGGCCCATGTGCAGCTCTATCTTGGGTGACAGGCAAAATTTCAAAGGTAAAAAACAGACTGGGTGGGAATGGAAAGAAAGAAGCAAAATAAGGTTAAAAAGTTTATTTTTATAAAAATAAGACCGACTTTTTAAAACCTTACAAATGAAAGGAGTAACTCATGTGGGAGGAAAGTGAATGTTTACTGAATGATCACTAATTGTCAGGTAATGTTAAGTATTTTACATATCTATCTTTATAATAACCTTAAGAAAAAGTTGGTGTTAGTGTCTAGTTACAGGGGTAATATTATACATTTATTTAACCTCCACAAAATTCTGTCTATATGATAGAAATGATAGGACAGCAATCAGATTCAAGTTAGATCCTTATGATACCAAAACCCATACTAATTTTATATTTCATATGTGGGAAAAATAAATAAATAGAAATAAAACTATAATACGTGTGTGTGTGTGTGTGTGTGTGTGTGTGTGTGTGTATTGTATCTAGATTATGCCCGTACAGGCCTGGCACTTTGAGGTGCTTTCTCAGTTATTTTCTATTTAATTTCATTGACAATAACACCTTTTCATGAAGGAAGGACACACGGGAAATGAATTTTCCTCAGTGGGCTAAATAAATATTACTGATGGACATCTACTTGCATTTATTGATGAAAAGGTAATGTACCCTCACTTATGCCAAAAATAAATTCATCATGTATCTAATATATCTCAGGCCTTTATTACTTTTTAAGAGCACAGTTCATTGAACATTTTGACTTATTTTAATCATCTGCCACATGGTATTTTTAAAATTATGAAATATTTAAAACGAAAACCCATGTTTCCTCTGCTCATATTTTAACAAATGCTAACATTTTACTACATATGATTTTATTTTTTTTTAAGATTTTATTTATTTGAGAGAGTAAGAAAGCACAAGTAGGGGGGAGCAGCAGAGGGAGAGGGAGAAGCAGGCTCCCTGCTGAGCAGGGGCTCAATCCCAGGACTCTGGGATCAGGACCTGAGTTGAGGACAGAAGCTTAACCTTAACCAACTGAGCCACCCAGGCTCTCTAAGCTCTGACTTATTTCTGAATTAATCATTATGTCCCAAATTTGCTTATGCTTTTCATTTTAATAATGCAGATGTTAACATAAATCTATACATACATACATACATATTTCTATATGTATAAATGTATACCCATTTAGATTTACAATATAATTTCAGTAAAAAGACAGAATTAGGAGTAGAGTTTTTAAACCTATTTGCAACATTTTTGTAACTAGAATCTGACTTCCTTCTGGAAGGGGTCCAGTTTTCTAGCAAATGTAGAAATGGCCATAGGAATAAACACGATCAACTCACGTTGTAGCTCACAACATCAACACATAGATTACAGAGGTGAATCACCTTTCCTGCTAATGAGCTTTGGGTTTAATTTTAGGAATACTATACTACATAAATGGCCAAAATTCTGAAGTATGTTTACCTCATTAACTTAGGACAGCAATCAAAGGCAAATGTGCTCCTCAAAATTTATTCAACTCAAAAAAATACAAATTACATATCTGTAAATACTTTCTAACACTAGTAAATAAATTATAATAAATTCAAAGGACTATGCAATTCTGTTGCTGTGAATCACTGTTATTAAAACTTAATGTTCTCCTAGAAATCATATTCCAATTTCATAGACCCTGAAACTTGCAAAATTAAAGGGGTATGTGGCTTTTCCAAGTCAATATCCTACACACTGCTTAGTCCAGGAACTACTGTTATCTAAGTGAAGTAATAGCACACAATTTCCTGAAGTACAATGGCAAGAAGAAAAGAACTTAGACCCCAGCAGGAAAGAAGAGAGGTATCTTGTGCCTGAAAGAATTGAGATATGATGATATGCAAATTGTCTAGCACAATTTCTATTACACAGTAGGAACTCAAAAATGTAACTTACATTTTCTTCAACTCATTTTTTGTACTGCTCTGTTGTTATGGATGGTTTAGAAATTCCTATAATTTTATTAGATGATTAAGATGTCTAAAACAAATTAAAGCATAGCTGTTCTTTGGTAACAGGACATTAATTTAGCTCTCTAGCGTCCTCTCCTCCAATATAAATAGCACTCAATTAAGTTCTTTCAGTACAGAAAATACCTGTTAGGTACTTGCGATTTATTAACTGCTGTGGCATAAAATTCAAAGCACTATTGAATAAGTCTCTCTCTTCCAACAGAAAAGTTTATTATATGGATCACTTCATGTAAAGTTATTAACTAAAATTACAGCCTTTAAAAACCTCCAGTGATCTAACTAGTGGAGATATTCAACATGTATTTCTATTATACATGCTTAATCTGTGTGTACACCTATACATGTTAAAAAGTGCTACAAAGTATCAGTATCCTGAGACTGTATTACTTCTTAAAAAAGTATTAATATATAATTACTGAAAGTAAAACAGCAATTTTATGAAAACAACTAACAAAAGAATCACTAACTAGTTATTAAGATTCTCTGGCTGAATTATAAAACTTATCGTTTGTTTAGTTCACTGTTTATCTCAAGAATTAGAATAAAAATTTTAAAGAAACTTGAAACAGTTACCTTAGCAAAGTCATATTTTGATACAAACTAATAAACATAATGCCATATCCCAAAATGAAGACAGAGTCTAGGATAGAGTAAGAAAATAAACTGATTTCTTAAAATGAAGATTAAAGTTTATTGTTCACTTCTGTGAAAGACTTCCTATTTTAATTAAATGAAGCAAATCTAAGCATTAAAAACTATAAACATATAAGTAGATTTTAAAAAATACTTGATTGGTATAGGAGTTATCTATCAATAAATCTGTTATTTAAGAAAAATGTCTGCCATATCTCTTTGCAAAAACTCCCCAAACTCTGGTGTAACTGTGTTAGTTCTTCTAAATAATACTTGCATTTTAGCTCTTTATAACCTATACTATAGGATTCCCCCCCTAAAAAAAAACAAACCAAAAGAATCCTTTTACAGTATGCATTTCTTGAGCAACTCCTTATTTTGCCAAAAATGCCATTAATTCATTTGGATAACTTTGTGTTAGGAAAATGGCCCCTGTCTTAACTACTGAGAACCTACAATACTGTTCAGAAAGTCTGTATTTCTGAAACTTATTCATTCACATATTGAACCTCAAACTCTTAAATACCTTTCTAGTGGGACAAAAGCAAAGGGCTTCAAAAAATGAGAAGGAGTACAAATTTCATACTGGTGATTCTCAACTATATCTCCCAGCTTTTGACACTTGGCCCACGGAGTGGGGAGGAGTTCTGTAGAAGTAAGCCCTCTTTCTCCCAGCCCCAAACCTGGAACTTACCCGATAAAAAGATGTTATATAAAAGTGTGAATAGTACAGAGGCAGAAAAAGGCTTGAGAGATATTCTTTTATCCAATATTCTGGATTGTGGATTAGCAGCATCATGTTTATTCATTCCCTCAGTAATATGTAAAGGGAAAAAAATCTAGATTGGTGAATCTGAGAAACACATTTTAAATAATTAAGTAATAAAGAATGTACATGAACACCTATATGCCCAGCCTCTAAATTTTAAAATTTAAATTGATTTAGAACTTGTGAAACACAAACCTTTATAGCAGAACTAGAAGTCTGTTCCCACCAGGCCCTCATACCTGATAGCAGCCAATCCGGCTCCTTCAAAACTCTGAAGAATTAACTACATCAAGAGTCATCATTTTTATGCATTTCATATTTAAACAGCAAATGTATAGATTAAAAATAAAATTCACAGAAGTCTAAATTAATGTGCCTTTCCCCAGACATCAAGTCTTTTGGCCAGGAAACACTGAGTAACTGGTAATTTACTCCAAATCCTTCTCTTCGACAGTTATGTCACTAAAGATACTCATATGTCAAATAAAAAAGCAACTCTATATTGATACCTACTGATTTCCCTACAGTAATTATTCTGTAATTTAAACTCTCTTACCTATAATGTTACAAGACAAAGACTATTCTACTAATAAGACAGAGTCCTAGAATAAGATTATATTGGTTACTAAAAGTAAATTTATGTAAAAAAAATTACAAATGACTTGGTTTTAGATCATAGAAACTTTCTACATGTGAATAAGAAAGCTGTTAATATTACCTCCTTACTCTCTTCACCTTCTTTGGAATGTCAATAACTTCTCGATCTAATAAGAATTTATTACTTCAGAATACTTCCTTTGGTTAATTCTCTTATTTTCATGATTTTCAACTCATGTCTTTCAATCTAATTTATCTGGAGAGGATTTTCTCAAATACAGAGAGGGAAGGAGGGAGGATCAACATTCTATTAGTGACTCAAATTCAAGAACTTTCAATATCTATATATAAAAAAACTTGAAATTGAGTTTGGTATTACTTAAGAGGAAGTGTTCTTTTCCAAACCTCGCTGACATTTTTTCAGCTTTTAAAAGGAACTGGATCTACTGTCAACAGATGTTAAAAAGCACAGAAGAAACAGACTTTTAGTTCTATATAGATTCAACAAGTCTATAAAAAATAATCTCAAAAGATACAAAAGAAATCAGTTAGTCAATTTCTACTTGTGGATTTAAAGTGAAATATTTCATTAAAAATATTTTTTTTCATATTTTATCATCTGATACAATTTTTAAGCAATATTAAAAAATTTTAATTCCAGAAAAAATATTCAGGGACATTTTAGAACCCAGTGGATATAAAGTAAAACCAGGTCATCTTACCAATTTGATTACTAAAAAGATCACAGTTAAATCCACAGAATCTGTTAGAAAATGTCTGGCAACACATGAACAGTGAGCAGGGCTGATAAGTTTCTTTGTTATGTTTAAAGTTTTCCTGCCCTCAATGAGGAAGGCCGCACACTGCAGTATACAGCTCAGGGAAAAGATTCGTACACAAGATTAATGGTACATTGGTTAATGCATACAAGAAAAATATATGAAGTTCCATTACAGTACCAAATCCTTATTTAAACCACAACCTTCCACTTCACTGTTCTTTTTGAAATGAAATGAATTTACTGAACACAATGCTGTGATGGATTTAAGTACCATTTAAAAGATGAGAGGTATCATTGGATAAGAAACCTCTACTTAGAAGGATAAAACTTCAGAGAGTGTGTGTGTGTGTGTGTGTGTGTGTGTGTGTGTGTGTATACATGTATATATCTTTTTACCTTTTTTTAAACCGAACACACTTAGCAGTGTATAAAACCCAACTAAAAAAAGAAATACAGTTGGGCAATCTAATATTATTGAAAGCACTCATTAATTTATCAATAATCAAGACTTTTTTCTATTAGCTTATCCATCAATCTTTTATTCTGGTTCATTAAAAAATGGAACCAATTTTATATAAAGTGTATGATTTGAGAGCGGAATAAAAATAAATTTGATAAATTTCAAACATTACTTTCCATACTTTTTCATTGATATTACGAAATGCTTTCACATAAATACTACATTCAAATCTTCCATTACTTTCAACTAAATTTAAAAGAAGTCTAAAGTCACGTTTTTAAATGTAGGGAAAAGGTTGTAATAAACATGCTACAAACAGAAAAGAGAACTGAGTGCTTGAGTTCTTTTTCAGATTATACAAAATATTTTTCTTTCAGCAAATTTTAAAAAAGAATTGTTAAATAGAGACTCGAATGTAATTTTCTATCCATAGCTTGGTATGTAACTTTTTTATGTGCAGTCAACAAAAGAGCTTCAAGCTTGTTTTCACATCTGAAGATAAGCTCCTAGAAAAGAAATGGCACTAACAGATGTGCCAATGTGAAATTTTAAGAAATAAGAATTATATCAAGAAATGTATACTGAAATATTTTAAGGTTAAAAGTATTTATTTTTAAACCTCTTAAAACAAACCCTCAAATCACACTCTTTTTTGATATGAACTTTGCCAGCACTGTTCATGTTGGCCAGATAATACACTAGTTTTCTTTAATAAAATAAAATGAAATGCGTACCAGCAGCAACTACAGCTGGAGGAGGCGAGCCTGCCTCACCACCACTTGTCTGACTCATTGATGCTACAGATGTTTCTCTAGATGGAGGTAACTGTAACTCCTTTGGGAGAAGATCATAGACAGATTCTGCAGGAGGAAGGAGAAAAAAATTTTAAGAGAGTGGAAGTCAATAGCCTAATACATGAACATGTATTAATACATGAAATTAATATGTCTTTTCACTCAGGAGGAGAACTACATTATTCACACAAACAAAAAACCCTCCATATAATTACTGTTGTAAAGAATTATTAGCAAATATTTTTCTTTTATTATGCAATTTTACTAAAGAATGAATTTCTATTAGTTCTGTCCCCTGTTTTCTTCTTGGCTTTTTCCTTTATATTTAAGATGGTCTCTAAAGTTATTAAATTTTAGAACTGGATAAACTCAGACAAAATACAAGAAACATCAAATAACCCAAAATGGCCCAATATCTTCCTTTGTAATAATAAGAGTGTAACTTACCATACTCTTATCAGCTTTAAAATGGCTTCTCCAATGAGACCATTAGTCTAGCCTTGCTCTTCTACCCAGCACCTTATAGCAAATATTTTAATTCTCTATCATAATGCATTTTTCCCTCCCAAAAAAAGCTAAACAAGGAATGTCATAGCTCAAGGAAATATTGTACTTTTTATTCTGAGCTATCTCCAAACTCTAGAAAGGCACAAGTTTGGATACTCTTTTTTTTAAAAAAAGATTTTATTTATTTATTTGACAGAGAGAGAGAGAGAGAGACAGCAAGAGAGGGAACACAAGCAGGGGGAGTGGGAGAGGGAGAAGCAGGCTTCCCGCTGAGCGGAGAGCCCGATGTGGGGCTTGATCCCAGGACCCTGGGTTGGTGACCTGAGCTGAAGGCAGACGCTTAATGACTGAGCCACCCAGGCATCCCTATCTTTTTTTTATGTTCATATATCTTTTTAATGTACTTTATAATCACTGTCCATAAATTTACATTTATATCTACTATTTAAAAATTTTTTTTATATTTATTATTGTATGGCTTTGGGCACAAATAATTCTCAAAATATCTGGGAAAGGTAGTAGAATCAATATTAGAAGGAACTTCAAACAACCATTTAGAATCATATGCCCATTTTCAAAAAGAACTGAGACACAGGGTTTAAGGGACTTGCCCAGTATTCCAAGAAACCCAACATTCCAACAAATAAAAAAGAGTATTAATCATTTGCATGAGGGATTAAAAAACAAAGGTAGCACTCTAAGACATTTTATCCTTGATAACAAACAATACCTTTAGTAACTGATCACTGAATACATAAATACTTTGAACCTTCCAATTAATCTTTGAATTATGTACACCAACTTTGACATGGATAGGGATAAGGAAGAATGTCCTGAAGGAAAGCTAAAACCAGAAGTTTTACTATTAAATGATCTTCACTCACAGCACAGAATCAACTGAAAATTGTCTTTTGAAAAACTCTAACACTTAGAGAACCTAATTAAAACAGAAATGCCAGTATCATCGAATATTGATTTTAAAACAATGTTTCTCAATACATGCTGAAAACATGACTTCTTTATACATAAGAGAAGCATACTCAAGTCTTCTTTTTTTGTCCAAACAAACCAAAAGGAAATATGAAAATAAAAATAGCATAGATGAAAAGAGAAAGGATCTATCAAAATATATCCATCAAGAAAAAAAAAAGTCCTAGTAATAGTCCATCACTAACAGCACTTCACTAATTGGAACTATTTCTCCACTTCTTTAATTATTAAAATAAATAAATCAAAACAAATCAAACCTGTGTGGGCTGAACTGAAACACTCTACCTTTCCCAAAGAAGTGTATAAAATTGAATCTATATTAGAGGTATAAAAGCAATGTTAATAAAAATACAGTGGAAAGTAAAAAAAAAAAAAAGTAACTAAATATAGAACTTATTATATCTTAGTCCTCCGCCCAGCCTACCCCCCAAAACAAACAAACTAACATGCAAGGTGAAGTAGAAGGTGTAGGAAGCATGGACTCATTCCTTCATCAAAGGTATTTTCTGATTAACTGACTGAAATGTTTGGAAATTAAAGAAGTCAGAAGTTTTATCATATCTACCCAAGGGAAGAAGCAGTTAATACAGTCATTACCATCACAGGTTCTGATTTTAGACATAACTGGGTTGGCTCTGCTACTTCAAACAATCTCTCTAAGACGTAAATCCTCATTTAAAAATTTTCTTTTATCCCATTATCTTTTTTTTTTTTAAGATTTATTTATTTATTTGACAGAGAGAGACAGCGACAGCGAGAGAGGGAACACAAGCAGGGGGAGTGGGAGAGGGAGAAGCAGGCTTCCCACAGAGCAGGGAGTCTGATGTGGGGCTCGATCCCAGGACCCTGGGATCATGACCTGAGCCGAAGGCAGGCGCTTAACGACTGTGCCACCCAGGTGTCCCCTCTTTTACCCCATTATCTTGAAGAAACTCTCCCCAAGCTATAATTGTACAACCCAACCACATATACTGGCCTTACTCTTAAATCTGCTTCCCATAAGACATAAAAACATTAAAGGAATATAAATTATGCTGTTAATACTATTGCCATTTACTCCTAAATTCAATCCAAATTACAGTTTTACAGTATCCACTACCCAATGAAAGAGCTCCTGACTAAGACCATAGGTACTTTAAAATCCACGAAATTGAAAAATAGTCCTAAGTTGGTACTAACCACCTCATGTTAAGACATCATATCTATTTTTCTTGTGTTATTTTTTAAACTAGTTAGATAAGGAAGGAATGAAATTCTAGGTTTATAAACACAGAATATGAAGAAAGAGACCAGGAAATCCATAATGGAAAGGCAGTTTCTTGGGGAAAGACTTTGTTAGAAAACAAAAGTAAAATCACTTCTAGATTTTTTTTAAAAGAAGAACGTGAGAGGGGCGCCGGGGTGGCTCAGTCGTTAAGCGTCTGCCTTCAGCTCAGGTCATGATCCCAGGGTTCTGGGATCGAGCCCCACATCGGGCTCCATGCTCTGCAGGAAGCCTGCTTCTCCCTCTCCCACTCCCACTGCTTGTGTTCCCTCTCTCACTGTGTCTGTCTCTGTCAAATAAATAAATAAAATCTTAAAAAAAAAAAAAAAAGAAGAACATGAGAATGGACACAGTTTTCTTTTTGAGATGGTAAAAATGTTCTAAAATTGAATTATGGTAACGGTTACACAACTCTGTAAATAAACTAACCACTACTGAATTTGTATACTTTAAATGGGTGAATTTTATGATATGTAAATTATACATCAGCAAAGCTGTTTTCAAAGCAAGCAAGCAAGCGGAATAGAACAAGTACAAGTGAAATTGCACAGGAGCAAGGTACATCTCTCACTGTTCCTAATAAACCTCTGGATAAAAATATCTCTTCACATAGCTTGTATCTGTGAAAAGTGAAATTATGAAGGCCAAGCTGCACACTAATCTAATTTGCTTTTTAAGGCTCTTCTATTAGAGGATCAGGAAAATGCCAGAGGTATAGTTATCCTAAATTCGGAAAAATATCTGAGGAAAATCTTAAAAACTTCTCATAACCACGATGAAGAAATGTAGACTTAATAAAACAGATGACTCTAAGCAACAGCACCCAAAAATGTATGGGTTTAGACATTAAATTTGCAAATGACATAGGCTTAAGAGGGATATATTGTGTGTCACGATTCATCACAGATCATGCAATGCTGGAATATCTGCCCAGAGGAATAAAGTGAAATTTAGTTAGGATTAATGTAACAGCTGGTAAAAATTGTTCTTGTACAATGTACTGAAAGGCACTTTCTCTTTTTTTTAATTGAGAAATAATTTTACTTTTATTTTCTTTTTCTTTTTATTATTTTAAATAGGCTCCACGTGGAGCCCAACGCGGGGCTCGAACTCACGACCATGAGATCAAGACCTGAACTGAGATCAAGATTTGGATGCTCAACCCATTGAGCCACCCAGGCTCCCCTTTATTTTATTTTAAGTAAGCTCTATGCCCAACATGGGGCTTGAACTCACAACCCCAAGATCAAGAGTCACATGCTCCACCAACTAAGCCAGCCAGGCACTGATTTCTAAGGAATTCTTACCTGGTCGGCCAGGATTGAAGTGACTATTGTCCTACCTATTTTTTCTATTAATGTTGCTAATAATTTATGCAGTAATGTTTAATCAACTCACTAATGGTTTATTATGAATTTTATTGACCAAAATCCCATGTAAGTGCTCTGCTTAAATATCCCTGTAATAGAATTAGGGCAGGTGTAAAATAACTTCATAAATATATAAATAACCTTGTTATTTGTAATAAATAACTTTGTTAATAGAAATTAACATAAGTGTATGAAAAAGGAAATTAGGCAGAAAAGGAAACAAGCTCCCAAGATCAAGAATTTGTCTTATGTTGGTGCAATACTGTAGAGTCTAGGGCCATTAGAGGGAAGGAAGAAATGGAGGAATTAAATTATTTTCAGATTCTGAAAGCAAACCAATGCTTCCCAATGTTGGGTGGGAAGGTGAACAATGTAAAAATGGGCTAACTGGCTGGTTTGTTTGCTTGGTCATTCAGTAAACTCTAATTGATCCACTTATGTCACTGATTATTTTCTAGGTCAATTTGGTCTTTTATTCTTCAACACTGGCTATGAGTTGTTTCACTATACTGCATTAAACTCAAAGTAGACAGAAATCCTATCCTGAGGGCACAATGCAGTGAAAGAGAAGGGAAAAGTTGGTAACTTAATAGTGCAGCTTTTTTTTTTTTTAAATTTTCTCAATTGGGAACAATGTTCCCTAACCGCTGATAATCCAAATCCCATTCTCTACTGCTTCATTCTGCAAGTTGCTCAGTCTCAGGAAAAGGTGAAAAGACTTCAAACCCCCATACTCTCTCACTTTCCCCTGAAAGTGTCCAGGGAGATAAAACACAGGAAACAGCTGAGAAAAGGCATGCTTTTCTTGTTCTCTCTCAGCAAAACATTAATAATACAACTATCATTTATTAAGCTTTGGGGGATGGTTCAGGCACTATGCAAAGCTCATTATATACATTTTTAACTTAATTTCAAAGCAATCCTGTGAGGTAGGTTTTACCAATAAAGACTTTGAACACTGTGCAACAGTAAAAAATGAAAAACATATGTGATACAACAAAAAAAAGGAATGATAAATATAAAGTTTATTAGGACAATGGTTTCCTTTGATGGGGAGAAAGAGACAGGACAAAGGAGGAACAGAAATAAGTTGGGCTGGACAGTGGGCTCACAGATGTTCTTTTATGAAAATATGTAAGAAATCAGTAAATACAAAAAAATTAAAGATTATGCATGGATAGCGTATAGCCTCACAGAGTTGTTAGAAGATGACCTGCTAAATAGAACTCTACAACTTATCATTCCTTTGTTGGAATCTGTATCCTTACCTCACCCTTCTTGACCTGATAGCTAGCATTCAATGTTCAATTGCCTTAGGGTCAGAAAGTAAAGACCAAATTTGTCAGAGAGCCCACTTTATGACTTTTCTGAAGACTTTCTTACTTACAGGTAACAAAATAAATAAAAGTTGTACACAACTAATACTACAGACTTAACTGCATGCAGAGATGAATGATAAAAAGACAGGGTGGGGGGGAAGCTCTGGAAATAAACTGTTTCTGTTTAACTATCAAGCAAGCAGCCATAAATAGAAATATCTGGGCGCCTGGGTGGCTCAGTTGGTTAAGTGACTGCCTTCAGCTCAGGTCATGATCCTGGAGTCCCGGGATCGAGTCCCACATCGGGCTCCCTGCTCAGCGGGGGGTCTGCTTCTCCTTCTGATCCCCTTCCCTCTCGTGCTGTCTCTCATTCTCTCTCTCTCAAATAAATAAATAAAATCTTTTAAAAAATAAAACAAACAAACAAACAAACAAATAAATAAATAAATAGAAATATCTGTGGTAAAAAGGACGTTACTTTGTTCTGGGAATGTTTTAAAATTTAACAAAAAGTAAACTAATGATACAGCAGAGATATTAGTTATTCAAATAATGAATGCTCCCTGATATCAGATGCAAATACTATAATACTGAAAAATCCATTTACAAACAATTGTACCTTATTTAAAAAATGGGGTTTTACTAATTTTTTTACAGTCTAAATATGAAGCTAGCATAGCACCTCAGAATTAAAAGACTTTCAAAAAGTCCTTGCAAATGGTTTGGGAACTAATTGCCTTACCCTTCCATCTCCCTATGAACTATCTCAATAAGCCAGTGAATCCCATGGCTATGGTTTCATGTCAGACATTCTAAAACAAAATGCCTGGCACCTCCACTGTGCCAACATAGTTCTGCATTGAAGAGAGACAGCATTCATTCTGTTAAAAACACTTCAGGCTTGACAGTCATCATACTTGGCATCTCCACTGGAAAAATGTACTGGCTGCAGGTCTACTGAATATTTGGTTTCTAAAAGATTATGAAGTTCAAGAATAACTAGTAGGTGATGCTCTTTTTAACGAATTTTTCTCATCTAAGTTTAAGTCAATTAATAGTTTGCTGTCACATATTTACTTAATCATATCACTTCTTCCTGTGTATATTTTATTATTGTCTTCCTAAAACAATCTATTTGTTTTGTATTTTAAATAATATGCAGCAGCATAAATTATATCAATTGGGAAATAAAACCAATTTGAATTCCACGATCATTTCAATATAACACATATTTTTTCTAGTAGGTATTACTTTTCATCTAAAAACTTTACAATTCTTTTCTTTTTTTTTAAAGATTTTATTTATTTGACAGAGAGAGACACAGAGAGAGAGGGAACACAAGCAGGGGGAGTGGGAGAGGGAGAAGCAGGCTTCCCGCAGAGCCAGGAGCCCGATGCGGGGCTCGATCCCAGGACCCTGGGACCATGACCTGAGCCGAAGGCAGACGCTTAACAACTGAGCCACCCAGGCGCCCTTATATATATTGTTTTTTATCTTGAAAAGACAGGTAATAAATAATGATTTGCTCATTCATTCATATACTTATTTATTAAGCACAGTATAATGCTAATTATGTGTCAGGCACGATAACACAGTAAATAGAGTTCCTAACTTCAGTGTTATTTCTAACTGCATAGACCTTGCATTACAAGGTAGTTCAGAAGTTTATTTTTTAAAAGAAGAAAAACCTAATTTTGTCATCACTAATCCATTTTGTGTTCATTGGTGCAGACACTAAAGTGACCTGTGTCTCTGTTTTCGAACAGCTTGCAGTCCAGTGAACTAGACTGCAAGTATATAAATAACCAATGGAATCACTACCAAGACATAGATGTTATGTGTGAAAAAAGAAAGGAGAGATTAAATACAAAGAGAGCTAGGCAAGAATGGTATGAATGGAATGAATGTAGTTTTATGAGATTAACCTAAAATTCACATAAAAAGCATAGAATTTTAGAGGTAGAAGCAGTGAAAGTACTCAGCATAACCCTCAGTTTTTACAGAGAAGAAATTATATTCCTATTAGGTTATGACTTGATTAGCATAGCCAAGATTGGTTAAAGCTAGATCCTGAACAGGAGAAAGAGAAATCCTTTCTCCAGCATTCCTGTCTATGCAATTAGAATGAAGGAATATTATCAATGAATGAACAAATCATCTATCATGATTGATTCTACCCAAACAATTATAAGACATTAATTCTTGTTTCTAACCCCAAAATCTCAGTGAGGGAAAATAAAACAAACAAAAATCTATCTTATTTTTGTTGCTATCACTACCAGAATGTGCTATCACTACCAGAATGTTCTATCACTTTAACTAAATGTCATTTTTCTGCAGTATTTTCTACTCCAAGTACCCTATTTTCCCCATATTCCATCTTCTAGCTTCCACCCTATGATCACCTAAACTACCATTTTCTTTTTTTTTAAGAATTTTTTATTTATTTATTTGACAGAGACACAGCGAGAGAGGGAACACAAGCAGGGGGAGTGGGAGAGGGAGAAGCAGGCTTCCCGCTGAGCAGGGAGCCCAACGCGGGGCTCGATCCCAGGACCCCGGGATCATGACCTGAGCCGAAGGCAGACGCTTAACGACTGAGCCACCCAGGCGCCCCTAAACTACCATTTTCTTAATGAACAGATAAAAATTACTTTTTATATTTTAGGGTCATTTTCAGTGATTTAAAAAAGTTATTTCCTATCAAGTTTCTCCTTTTCTATTCATGTAACATGAATTTTTTTCCTCCCTCAAGCCAATACTAAATAAATCAACAAGGCTCACTTTTTCCTCTCTACTCCACACAAGGATTATCCACAAACAGAATATGCAAACCTCATACTTTTAGAAGCAAGCTGATTGTTTAGAGATCAAAAATATCTGTCTACCATTAATGGCAATAAACAAATGAGCAAGTTCATTACTTCTGCCTCTTTATTTAAGACAGTGGTAATCAATAAGGAGTATCAGTGCAATTGCTGGATCGTATGGTAGCTCTATTTTCAACTTTTTGAGGAACCTCCATACTGTTTTCCAGAGTAGTTGCACCAGCTTGCATTCCCACCAACAGTGTAGGAGGGTTCCCCTTTCTCTGCATCCCTGCCAACACCTGTCGTTTCCTGACTTGTTAATTTTAGCCATTCTGACTGGTGTGAGGTGGTATCTCATTGAGGTTTTGATTTAGATTTCACTGATGCCGAGCGATGTTGAGCACTTTTTCATGTGTCTGTTGGCCATTTGGATGTCTTCTTTGGAAAAATGTCTGTGCATGTCTTCTGCCCATTTCTTGACTGGATTCTTCGTTCTTTGGGTGTTGAGTTTGATAAGTTCTTTATAGATTTTGGATATTAGCCCTTTATCTGATACGTCATTTGCAAATATCTTCTCCCATTCTGTCGGTTGTCTTTTGGTTTTGTTGACTGTTTCTTTTGCTGTGTAAAAGCTTTTTATCTTGATGGAAGTCCCAATAGTTCATTTTTGCCCTTGCTTCCCTTGCCTTTGGCGACGTTTCTAGAAGAAGTTGCTGCGCCTGAGGTTGAAGAGGTTGCTGCCTGTGTTCTCCTTTAGGATTTTGATGGACTCCTGTGCACTACTGGGTATTTACCCCAAAGATACAAATGTAGGGACCCGAAGGGGTACGTGCACCCTGATGTTTATAGCAGCAATGTCCACAATAGCCAAACTGTGGAAAGAGCCAAGATGTCCATCGACAGATGAATGGATAAAGAAGATGTGGTATATATATACAATGGAATATTATGCAGCCATCAAAAGGAATGAGATCTTACCATTTGCAACGACATGGATGGAACTGGAGGGTATTATGCTGAGCGAAATAAGTCAATCAGAGAAAGACATGTATCATATGACCTCACTGATATGAGGAATTCTTTATCTCAGGAAACTAACTGAGGGTTGCTGGAGTGGGGGGTGGGACGGGAGGGATGGGGTGGCTGGGTGATAGACACTGGGGAGGGTATGTGCTATGGTGAGCACTGTGAATTGTGCAAGACTGTTGAATCACAGATCTGTACCTCTGAAACAAATAATGCAATACATGTTAAGAAAAAAAAAAAGAAGAAGAAGATAGCAGGAGGGGAAGAATGAAGGGGGGGAAATCGGAGGGGGAGACGAACCATGAGAGACAATGGACTCTGAAAAACAAACTGCGGGTTCTAGAGGGGAGGGGGGTGGGAGGATGGGTTAGCCTGGTGATGGGTATTAAAGAGGGCACATTCAGCATGGAGCACTGGGTGTTATGCACAAACAATGAATCATGGAACACTACATCTAAAACTAATGATGTAATGTATGGTGATTAACATAACAATAAAAAATTTTTTTAAAAAATAAGGAATATCAGAATTGCATTTGGAAATATGTTTTTTTTTTTCCTGAATGAAGATGCACTGGGATTCCATCACAGACTTACTGAATAAGGGTTTACAGTAGGCAGGATCACAGAATGCACATTTTTATAGAGTTCCACAGTTGATTCTGGCAAAGAGCCATTACCTTTTTTTTTTTTAAGATTTTATTTATTTATTTGACAGAGAGAGACACAGCGAGAGAGGGAATACAAGCAGGGGGAGTGAGAGAGGGAGAAGCAGGCTTCCCATGGAGCTGGGAGCCCGATGTGGGGCTCGATCCCAGAACCCTGGGACCATGACCTGAGGTGAAGGCAGGCGCTTAACGACTGAGCCACCCAGGCACCCAAGAACCTTTACTTTACTTTAAAGCATGAAATTTAGCCTCAAATTTAGCATGAGTTTTGCTATTTATTTTTTTCCCTAAACAGTAGAAAAGAACAGTAACAAAGAGCTGAATCATCCTCTCAGATTAAATTTTAAACTTTGAAGAGAAAACAATTCCATTTACATATCAAGAAAAGGAGTGTTGTCTATCATTCCTGACTAAAATGACAATTGTTATTTCACATGGCAGTAGATAACTTCAGATATTTGATACTTATACGTGATACAGGCAGACCTGAACAATACATAAAATAATAAAGCAAATTAGCACAGTTCTTATTATTTTGAACTTGAGAGATATTATCTAGAATTACCTCTTATGGGTAAAACCCAAAGATTCTCAATGAGTAACACTCTGACAGCATATGGTAGTCTTCCAGATCATCTACCTCCTGGCTATTCTCTAAATACAAGTAACATTTGTTATAACATGAAAGTTTAATACTTTGTTTCTTGCAAAAAAAGAATAGCTTGATTTTGATATAGTAACTAGATGTCACTTTACTGATCCACAAAGCCACTCTTTTTATTAATTTTGATAATGATTTTCGGTTGTCATTTTACAACAGCAAATGAAAGGGTAGCTTATGCAATCTTTTTATGCCATGATGTATGTGGTCCATAAACAGAAACAAGTAGAGAAAGAGCTCTAGAAAATGGAAAATTGTTCTAAAAATAAATTATATCTGATAACATTGTAATTTAGAAATTACCAAGTACTTTTATATTTATAATCATAGTATTGATATATGTGAAAAGTGCCTTGACCATAAAGTATATATAAATAAAACAGATGATTATTACTATCTTATAGGTCATAATTTCAGAATAGACTGTTTTTCAGTGTTTCAACTTTTTATTAAAGCACAATATATACATATAGTAAAGTATACATAACTTAAGTCTTGAGTTTGAAGAATTTAAAAAAGTGGACACACACATAACAACTACCACCCAGCTACTTAAGCATCCTTCATGCTTCCTCTCAGGTACCAGCCCTAAAACTAACCAATCTTCTAATTTCTATTACCATAGATTATAGTTTTGCCTATTTTTGAACTTTATATAATAAAAGAATCATAAAGGATATATCCTTTTGTGCTTAGCTTCTTTCACTCAGCATTGTCTGTTCAGTTTATTGATACTGCTTACAGCAGTTCATTCTTTTGCACTGCTATATATTATTCTGTCTTTTGAATATTCTACAATTAATCCATTCTGCTATTAAATGATTGAGTTGTTTATAGTTTCTACCTATTACAAAAATACTGCTATGAACATTCTCACATGCACATATATGTACTTCCCTTGGATATATACTTAGAGATAAAATTGCTGGGTCATAAGGTATGTGTACACTCAACTTTAGTAGATACCGCTAAATAGTTTCCCCAAGAGGTTGTATCAATATACTCTCATCATCAGTGTATGAAGTTCTGGCTACTCCACAAGCTCAGTCATAAAAAAATGTTTTTATAAGCCATCTCATGGAGATGGAGTGATATCACACTCTGGTTTTAATCTGATAACTAATGTTTTTGAGCAACTTTACAAATGCTTATTGGCTATATGGTTATCTTCTTTCTTGAAACAGCTGTTCAAGTCCACGTCTCTTACACATATTTTAATTGGGTTGTCCTTGTTTTGTTTTGTTTTTTGAGAGAGTGAGAGAGAGAGCCCAAGCATGAGCAGGGGAGGGGGATGTAGAGGGAGAGAGAGAAATTCAAGCAGACTCCTTGCTGAGCGCAGAGCCCAACACAGCCCAATCCCATGACCCCAAGATCATGGTCTGTGCTGAAATCAAGAGTCAGACACCCAACCGACTGAGCCACCCAGGGGCCCCTGGGTTGTCCTTTTTTAAAAAAAAATTAATTTATAGGAGTATGTTATATATTCTAGATACAGATCCTATGTCAAATATACATATTGTAAATAGCTTCTCCCATATGTGCCTTGCCTTCCCACCCTCTTAATGGTATCTTTAATAAACAGAAATTCTTAATTTTAATGAAGTTCAGTCTACCAATTTTTTCACTTATGGTTAATGATTTTTATGTTCTATTCAAGAAATCTTTGCATATATCCCAAGAACATGAAGATATTCTACTATGTTTTCTTCTAGAAGTCTTTTTGCTTTACCTTTCATATTTATATCCAACCAGAATTGGTTTTGCTGTATTATGAGGTTGAAGTCAAAGTTCATTGTTTTCCATATGGACATCCAATTGATTCAGCAAGAACGCTTGTTTTCACTCCAAAAATGAAAGTCTCAGAGACATTCTCTATTGGAAAGATGACTTGAGTAGACACAGTTTTCCCCATTCCTCCAAGTTCAGCTAAAAACCTTGGATGTTACATACATTTTTAAAGATTTTATTTATTTATTTGACAGAGAGAGACACAGCGAGGGAGGGAACACAAGCAGGGGGAGTGGGAGAGGGAGAAGCAGGCTTCCTGAAGAGCAGGGAGCCCAATGTAGGACTCAATCCCAGGACCCTGGGATCACGACCTGAGCTGAAGGCAGACGCTTAACAACTGAGCCACCCAGGCGCCCCTGTTACATACATTTTTAAAGAACACACATAAGAAGACTGAAAAATGGAGAAAAGAAGACAGACCAGCTATGGATGGTGGGACCCAGGAACAATATAGCAGTGGGTCCCTGGGTTTTCTTTTTGCCTCATGGGTGTTGGAGAGGCCAATAACCTGGGTGCAAACAATGGGTGCAATGACAATGGGTGCAAACAGAGACCACCAGTCATTTCTGGATCAGTTTTGACTTATTGATTTTTCTCACTATGTATTATAATTTTCTGCTTCTTTCCATGACTAGTGATTTTCTATAAAATAAAACAAACTTTTAGAGTGCCATGGTGATTTCTGATTAGATGTCAGACATTGAGAACTTTACCTTGCTGGTGTGCTGGATGTTTTGACATTCTTATAAATATTCTTGAGCTTTTGGGGGGATATGATTAAGTTACTTGGAAACAGTTTGATCCTTTCAGTTCTTGCTTTTTAAAGCTCTGTTAGACATGACCAGAGCATGTTTAGTCCAGGGTTCACTTTTCTTTACTACTGAAGCAAGACCCTTCTTAATTATACCTAATTTCCCCTGAATTAAAAGGTTTTCTACTCTCTTTAGTACAAATGGGCATTATATCCAGTCCTTTCTGAGTTCTGAGCACTGTTCTCTCTCTCTAATCCTTTCAGTTTTTTCCTCAGTCTTGGGTAGTTTTCTCGAATGCCTGTAATGATCACTACTCAAATGAATACTCAAAGGAGACCCTCTGCTGAACTTCAGAATCCTATGTGCATTTCCCTCCTTTCCAGTACTATGCTCTGAGAACTGTAGATACCTTGGCTTTCCCAGTCTCCTATCTTTACCTCCTCAACTCAGGGAGACCTCTGGGCTCTACATGGATTGCCCCTTTCTACACCACCACAGCATAGAAACTATCTTCAAGAAGTAAGCCAGGGTACTTGTAGGGTTCATCTCATTTGCCCTTCACCCCTCTTTCATTGTCACTGTCTTTCACTGTCTGACGGTAAATGTAAAGAGAACCAATGTTTCATATAGTTTATCTCTCTTTTTAGCTGCTTCAGGCAGGAGGGTAAATCTGGCCCCTATTACTCTATCTTGGCTAAAAGAAGTGATGCTATTGTAATTTTAACCCATATCAATGTTTTTTGCTCAGAGAAGAAGAATAACTACTATCACCATGTTCTACTTGACAACCTTCAATAAATTTGAAGATGTTTCAGGTTATTTAAGTAAATATTTTACAAAAAAGGTATACGCCCTATGTAAAATTGAGTTAAGCCCTTTGAGGTTTAAAAAAAATAAGTCTTAATCTTGTAAACATAAACTCTGCACATATAGACACACATAAATATACTCTTTGTACTCTAACACAAATGAAGATGTAAAAGAAATTAGACACAGTAGTCTATGCCCTCAAAGAACTGAAAATCTAATTAGAATAAGGCTATATATATTAAATGTTTAGAGAATAAGAATAGATTACACATTAATGGCAATGATTATAATTTAAAATCAGAGACAGAAGGCCAAAATCTTGACTAAAAGAGTCTTGGAACATTCTGAGTCAGATCTAGTAATATAACCAATACAAACCCATGATAACACCAGTCTATAGCAGTAATCAATTATCAAAGACTCGGCCTCTAAAACCTAGTTTTGATTGTTCATAGCAACAGGAGTGAAAACTAGGCTATTAAAATGTATACTTATGTTGTGGTGCCTGGCTGGCTCAGTTGGTGAACTGCAACTTTTGATATTGGGGTTGTAAATCTGAACCTCATGTTGTGTGTAGAGATTACTTAAAAATAAAATCTTTTAAAAGATGTATACTTATGTGAAAGTATAGCTATAAAGTAAGACAACAGAGCACTAAATATTTGTTGAATGAATAGTAATGAGTGCCTATTTTATAACCCTTCAACCTTACCCTCCTCATTCTCCTCTCTCCCTCTACACTCTTAAGATACAATGATCTTCAATTCTTCAGCCAAACACTGCCTTATTTTTATTTCTTTGCAAATGCTATTGCTTCTGAGACACTGACCTTCCCAAAGCCCCTTTCAACTGTTACTTCTTCCCAAAAAGCTTTTCCTGACCACTCCAGTCTTAGTTAAGTATCCCTTCTATGTATTTCCTTTACCAGAGTATTTATCCTACACTGTTCCACAACTGCCAGTTAATCTACATGTATTTCATATTAGACTATTCACACGATGAGGACAGTGACTGTGTCAGTCCTTCTCACTCTCAGCAGTAGCACAGTGCGTGGCACAAACAGGCATCATTTGATGAGCGCATGAATGAGCAAGAAAAGAGAAGCTGTGGGAATACATAAAATTAATTACAGACCACATAAAGAATGAAAAGGCAGAAGGGTAAGAGTAAGAAAAGAAGCCAGGCCAGAAGCTACAGTCAGAGAAGAGCCTGAAGAGTACAGTGTCAAAAAAAGAACAGTCTTGGGAGTGGACTGCCAAAAATGAAAATGCCTCATTCAGTTCAAGTAAGGAAAAACTCAGAAGAATGCATTTATTTGATGTGGCAAAAGGTATTTCTTGATAGTTCTGCCAAAGAAGTATCAAGGGAGTGATGGGGAGAGAAGCCAGAAGGCAAAAGAGTTGAAGACCAAATGGAAGTGAGGAAGTAAATGCAGTGTAAGCAGAAATATAGACTATTATTTCACAAAGTCCTTCCAAAGACAAGGAAAAAAATACTTAAGGAGACAGGACCAAATAAAGGGTTTATTTTAGACTGTGGAAGAAGAAATTGTGTATGTTTGATGGTGGAAGGGAAATAGCCAGGAATAAGGAAAGGCTTGAAGATCCAAGACAGGACATATAGAAGAGATTTAATTAAGAAAAACGCCATCAGGTTTGACAATTGTAAAATCATAACTGAATTTCCTAGAGAATACTTGCATGCTAACAAAGGGTTAAGGAACAACTGGATGGTGAAGAAACTAAGATTAGTATAACAATGACTAAATAAAACTTTTTTCCAGGGCATTTTTATAGGATTATATTACCATAAGGAATTCATTTTCTTTTGTAAGTACAATTTTTTTAAATTTTATCATGTGCAGGGGTACCTCCATAGAAATCATAGTTTAAAAGTTTGACAACTTGCCATAAGTAAACAAAAACATGGAAAAAAATAATGAAAAAGAAGAGATGGAAAATATTAAAATGAAGTGACTGTCATGGAATCAAGTCCAAGAGGTTGGGGGCACCTTAGAAAAAGACTGGACATTTCTTCCACTGACATGAGAGAAAAATAAAACATAACATGAGAAGACCCCCCAAAATTTTTGAGATGAAGAGGTAAAAAGTTGAGGGACTTCAGTGGCACGGTTTCAAAATGCTGTAGAAGAGAATTCAATTATTTCTATTTGCCAGTGGCTGTGCTATAGAAGCAGATGCTTAAGAGACATGTAACAAATCCTTCTATACCTATTAATGTTTAAATGGCTAATTATATCATGTAGAAGAATTAAGAGGTTAAAACTCAGGGGAAAAAAGTTCTAATACAAGAGAATATCAATATTATTTTTAAATAAAAAATATATGAATTTTCATTTGGCTTGATCAGAAAGTCAGAATCACTAGATACTATTAGTAGGCATTTTAAACATTATTGTAAACTTTTTTGCATGAAGGGGGGGGATAAGGGAGGAAGGAGAAAGCCATAAGTTTCCTTAGAAATGTCTACAATCACTATAAAAAGCAGTATGATCCCTGTGTTAAGATACCAATACTATTTACAATAAATAAGAGGTACGTAGCATGCCATAATGAAAGAACAAAGGTAGTGAGAATTGGGCTTTCACTATATCTCTATCACTTATTTTCTGTGTGTTTGTAGACAAGTTACTTGTCTCAATTATAATATGGCAGAAAATATGGCAGAAATATCTATCTACCTTTTGGAGTTACGAGCGCTAGCAATAATGCATACAATATACATAAGAAGCACTGTCCAGCATAGTATAGGCATACAATGTTATTATTATGCTGACGACTAATTAATTCAAAAGTAATTTACTGTGAGTCAAGGATACAAAATTGAGTATGACAAAAAAGGTCCCTGTCCTTAAGGAGTTTTTCTGTAATGAGAAGCAGAAAAAAGTCTGGAACAAGGATATAATTTTTAAAATACAAAGTAGAATGAATGCTATGAAGAAAACAAACAGGAATCTGTAAGAAAGAATAATGTAGGGACTACTTTAAGAGAAGATAGTCAGGAAGGCCTCTCTGAGCGGTTCCTGAGGATAAGAAAGAATCAGCAATTCAAAGAGCAGAAAGAGAAGCAAGACATCTGAGGCAACAGCATGTGCAAAAGTCTTTAGGCAGGAAAAGACATGGCATGTCTGGGTAACTGAAAGGTACGCAATGTTGCTAGAACACAGTAATCAAGAGATTCCCCTGCTGGCCTGAGATAAGATTAGTGGGTGTGGTAGAGCACAGATCATGCAGGGCCTTAGCATTTTTGATAAGGTCAAGATAATGTTTATTGAATGGATGGATAGATAGATGCATGCGTGAAACAGAATTCAAAGTTCATACAAAAAGACTCAGAAGAGGGGAGCCTGGGTGGTGCAGTCGGTTGAGTGTCTGACTCTTGGGTTTCAGCTCAGGTCGTGATATCAATGTCCTGGGATTGAGCCCTGGGTCTGGTTCGGGCTCAGCATGGAGTCTGCTTAAAGACTCCCTCTCCCTCTGCCCCTCCCCACCTCTGTGCACACACTGTCTCCCAAATAAATAAATAAATCTTAAAAAAAAAAAAAGAAAGACTCAGAAGAGAAGAATATCTAATGATATGGTCAGCATCTTTAAAAATTTTATGCATTTTAGAGAGAGAAAGTGCACAAGCGAGCAGGGGGAGGAGCAGAGGGAAAGGGAGAAAGAGAATCCCAAGCAGGTTCCACGCCTAGTGCGGACTGGGGGCTCGAGCTCAAGACCCTGAGATCATGACCTGAGCCCAAATCAAGAGTCAGACACCCAGCCAATGGAGCCACCCAGGTGCCCTGGCCTGCATTTTTTTTTTTTTTAAAGATTTTATTTATTTATTTGAGAGAGAGAGAATGAGAGACAGCATGAGAGGGAAGAGGGTCAGAGGGAGAAGCAGACACCCCACCCCGCTGAGCAGGGAGCCCGATGCGGGACTGGATCCCAGGACTCCAGGATCATGACCTGAGCCGAAGGCAGTCGCTTAACCAACTGAGCCACCCAGGCGACCCCCGCCTGCATTTTTAAAAAACAAAAGTAAAAACAATGAAGTTCAACTTATTCACATAGTTCACTTTTCAGGTAAGGGAAACAAAGTAAAAAATATAGGAACAATTACTATTTTCCTAGTAAGGCTAAAAAGTACAGATACTAGGATAAACAAGAGCTAAACACACATTAACAACACAGTATTGCAGCTGTTCCCCCAACCTAAAATCCCCCAACCTGCGTCATGGGATTGATACTCGCAATGGGCTCCGTGCTCAGTGGGGAACTTGTTTCTCCCTCTCCTGCCTCTTTCTCTATCTCTCTCTCGCCAATAAATAAATAAAATCTTTTAAAAAAATAAAAGTTTCAGAGTTAGTTACAATGTTCTAATACATGAAGATTCTTATTTTAACATTTTTATGTTTTTAAGATTTTATTTATTTATTTGAGAGAGAGAAAGAGAATGGCTTGGGGGTTGGGGGGGGAAGGAGGGGAAGAGGAAGAAGGAGAAGCAGGCTCCTGCTCCCCACTGCACACGGAGCCTGACTCAGGGCTCAGGACCCTGAGGTCATGACCTGAGCCTAAGGCAGATTAACTGACTGAGCCACCCAGGCGACCCAAACATTTTTATGTTTTATTAAGGCACAAAAGTGATAAACGAAAAGGATATATAAAGGATATATCATTTTTGGAAAACTGGAAGCATTTTTTTAAAGTATAAAAGAAAAAATAAAGTCACTTCAAATCCCAATTCTCAGAGATCACCATTCTAACCTTTTATTTCCTACTAGTCTTACTGTTTTTAAATAAAACTGGGATCATTATTTTATGTCTTCTTTTTTTAAAATTTAACATCCATCATGGGCATTTTCTTCTAGCATTAACTATTTTTTGAGTACATGATTTATAATAATAGCATAAATTTCATTAATGAACACTTATTAAACAAAAGATGATAAACAAGATTTCTCTACCTTTCCTTAACCTAGAAAAGGAAAATAACATTAAACTGCACCCTAAAGTATTTTAATTACTTTAAAAATTTTTGAATAATTTTTATTTCATCTTAGCTTAAAAATCCTCCTAGTGAAAAAATGGGTCTTATGCCTCTGCCTTTCATTTAAAACTGGAAAGTTGAAGTTCAGAGTCCTACAACCAAAGTAAGTAGCAGAACAGGATTTTTTTTTTTTTTTAAGATTTTATTTTATTTAAGAGAGAGAGAATGAGAGAGAGAGAGAGAGAGCATGAGAGGAGGAGAGTCAGAGGGAGAAGCAGACACCCCGCTGAGCAGGGAGACCAATGCGGGGCTTGATCCAGGGACTCCAGGATCATGACCTGAGTCGAAGGCAGTTGCTTAACCAACTGAGCCACCCAAGCGCCCACTGAGCAGGATTTTTGAATCTGGATCTGTTGTGGCTCCAAAGCCTATGCTATTTAACCACTACACTATATATTACAGGATGGTTTGAGTGTGGTCCTACCCAACTACATACAGGTAGTCTTATTTAGTTACTGCATTCTCAAGATAAAATTAAAAGATGCAAGACTGAAGGATTCACTTTGAAATTTAACAGCAAAAGAAATTTAGAAATAAAATACAAATTTAAGTGCTTAGAACACTGCTCACCATAAGTATTAGCTATTATTACTCACAGGAAATATCCATAATAGTACAGGAAAAAAAAATGTATGTACTGTGTTCATTACAGTGATGTTTATAACAGTTAAAAATAAAATAATGGCCCATGATCAAAGGACTGGCTAATTTAAGTATATTTTGTTATTTAAACCTGGAATATTCTGCAGTAATAGCAAAACAGATTTATATTTACTAATATCTATAAGCAGATAAGAAAATAGAATGTACTGTATAATCCTATTTATGCAGAAATATACTAATAGATATGTATACATAGAGATGTCTGAAAGAATAATCACCAACATATTAATAGTGATTATATCTAGATTCAGCAAGCTTTCATGTGATTTGTCCTTATTCTGTACTTTTGCATATCCAAAAATTCAAGGTGCATATGTGTGTGTATGTATTTTAATTCTAACAGATTAAACTTAAGGCAGCATTAACAGGTTTTCCCTGTACAAAACGAAAAAGAAAAAGACCAATGGGGTACAACTTCAAGGAAAACATGAGATTGTGTCTTGAAGAAAAATTCCTTTACCCTGTCCTCAGAGTTTTTCTATCATATTGACCCTAACCACTCATCTTCAATATTCCTGAACCATAGCTTCTAAGTTTTGATGGAAAAAATGAAAACACATAGACTAGTACCACTATGAATTCATGATCTCCCTCAAAGTAACTCAGGGAAACGGTTTTTTTTTTCCTTAGTATTCCTCCTCAGTTTTCGCCTCCATTCCTTACAATAATTCTCTTAAAGCCACCACCCTATTATCTATCACTCCTAGCAAATGACTGTTTATTTCTCCAGAGAGAAAACAGGCCACAGGACATGAATTTTTTTAAAAAGATTTTATTTATTTATTTGAGAGAGAGAGCACAAGTGAGGTGAGGGGCAGATGGAGAAGCAGACTCCCCGCTGAGCAGGGAGTCCAATGTGGAGCTCGATCCCTGGACTCCAGGATCATGACGTGAGCCAAAGGCAGATATTTAACCGACTGGACCACCCAGATGCTTCCTTATCTGTAACTTCTGACACTAAGACTACTTCTGCTTTCTGGAAACTCCTCTCTCCACTATCTCCTGTTTTCTTCCCTCATTTAATTCTCCTTAGTATACTCTTTTCATGCCCCTTAAATATTGTGTGTTTTGTCCCCAGGGAAATAAACCCTCAGCATTCTTCTTTCTCATTCTTTCTCTAATTATTCATTTCAACTTCAACAATAACTCCAATGATACCCATAACGTGGTGACTATCAACATTTGCCTCCAGTTTGAGATTTATAGATATAAATACCTAGTCAGTATCTCCATTTGGACACTTACATAGACTTTTCATTATAAATATATCTAAAACCAATCTCATAATTTACTTCCCCTCACCTACCCATCCACCAGAGTCTTTGCATCTCATTACATGAGAACTCCATTCTTCTAGTTGTTCAGTTAAAAAATTCTGGTATCATCTTTCACTCATCTTTTTCTCTCACACTCAACATCCAATCCATAAGCAAATCCTGTTTGCTCTTTCTATTAAATACATCCAGGGGGCGCCTGGGTGGTCAGTCGGTTAAGCATCTGCCTTGGGCTCAGGTCATGATCTCAGGGTCCTGGGATCGGGCCCCGCATTGGGCTTCCTGCTCAGCAGGGAGTCTGCTTCTCTCTTTCTTTCCCTCTGCCCCTCCTCACTGCTTATTCTCTCTCTCTTAAATAAATAAATAAAATCTAAAAAAAAAAAAAAAACCATCCAGAATTCTACCGCTTCTTGCTACCTCTTCTACTACTATCCTGGTCTAACTATCTCACTTAGACTAACTACCTCCGAACTCATTTATTATTTCTTTTACTCAGCTTATTATCTACACCATAGCCTGAATAATCTATTTAAAACCTAATTCAGGGGCACCTGGGTGGCTCAGTCAGTTAAACGGCTGCCTTTGGCTTGAGTTGTGATCACAGGGTCCTGGGATTTGGCCCTGCATATGGCTCCCTGCTGGGGGGGGGGGGGAGTCTGCTTCTCCCTCTCCCTCTGCCCCTCCCCCTGCCTGTGCTCTCTCTCTCTCTCTCTCTCTCTCTAATAAATAAAATTAAAAAAAAAAAAAATTTGACAGCCAAAGCTTATGTCCAGGGTTAACCAGAGTAAATAGTGCAGTCATCTGTTCCCAACTATTAAGATCATGAGGCCCCTTACTACACAAAGACAAGACATATGTAATAACTGTATATATTGTTTGACTATAATATTTCTATCACATATATTCAGGTTTTCGTGCTACCTGTGAGCCTCTTCTCTACGTCCCTGCTGCTACTAATTCAGAATGTTATCATAACCAGCCTTGGTTTACCACATCTTTCACAGCTACACCTTTTCCCTCCCTTACCATTCCCTTCCCCAATCTCTAACTATATGATCCAGCCATGCTGAATTTCTTTCAATTGTCTAACATAGTAATCTTCCAACATGATATTCTCCTGCTGCCTAGAACAATTTCCTCCAACACAGCCCCATCACCTTTACCTTACTAATTTTTATGATTTCAGTACTGAGTTTAGATGTCACCTTCAATCAAAAGCCCTCCCTGATTGATTCCCTGGCATATCAGCACATTCCCATGCCCCACTTCATCAATCTGCACCTCCCTTTTCAGAGCACTCAGAATTCTACTTTTTTAAAAGGTTTATTTATTTATTTGAGAGAGAAAGGGAAAGTGTGTGCAGTGGGGGGAGGGGCAGAGGGAGAGGGACAGAGAATCCCAAACAGACTCCCTGCTGAGCACAGAGCCTGATCTCCCCAACGCCCACGCCCCCCCAATCATGACCCCAGGGAAACCAAGAGTCAGAAGCTCAACTGACTGAGCCACCCAGGCGCCCCTCAGAATATTATTTTTAATTGATTATTTACTAGTCTGTCTCCCCAACTAGAAGATAAGCTCAATCAGGATAGGAATCACATTTTTGTCTTTTACCATTATATCTGTAGTCAGTCAGTAAATGAATGATCATGGCCGAGATTATAGAGAAAAGGAATGGATCAGAAGTCAGAATGCCTTTAACCTAGCTCTTCTAATGATGAACAGTGTCAACTCGGGCAAGTCTCTATCATTTGGGGTTTTGGTTTTATTTTATTTTTAAAGATTTTATTTTTTAAGAAATCTCTACACCCAACGTGAGGCTCAAATCAACCACCCCAAGATCAAGAGTTGCATGTTCCACCAACCGACCCAGCCAAGGCACCCCTGGTTTTATTATAGTTAAAATGGGGATGATAACAATACCTACTGGTTGTCAAAAAGATTAAATAAAATACTGTATATCGAAGCGCTTTACAAAGTTATGTGCAAAATAAGAAACAACACTAGGCTAAGCTATCTACTTGACCACTCTCCTATAATGTAAATAATCCTACTTTTATTTATCATGTTGTAAGGTCAGTTTATTAAAGTTAAACTTTTCTCAAAATGAATTCAAATTTGGAAGATATACTAGAAACAGAATAGTTCCAATTGCAGGTCTTAATTTCAACTAACAAACAGCAGATTTTCCTGAACCTATATAAAGTAGTCAAGTGCTAACAGGTTAATGAAGAACTAGGAAGACTGGGATACATTCAGCCCACTAACAGCTACAGCTGAAAATAGCATCTGGAAAAAAAAGTTCTAACATGAAAACAGGTTAAAATACAAGTTGTCATGTTTAAAAAAATTTTTGATAATCTTTCATGCTTATACTATACAAACAATGACATAGTTACTTATAATAATAAACTTAAAAATTCAATTTACCATTTCTTTCCTTTAATTTGCTTCCCTTCCTCACCCTATTCTACATACCCACCAGTTTGGGGATTACACCCTTTTAATCTATATTCCCAAAATCACTTTGTTAAAAATGCCACCATGCTACAACAGTACTAGAGGTGAATTAAAGTTATTCCAATGGCAAATGCCATTGCCAATTTGCTTCTTAGATGTTTCACTATAACAACTTCTGGAAAGATAGATACAAGAACTCAGTAAAAGTCACATTTTATGAATTTGATCAGTTAAAATAAAATTCTAAGACTCTGTTGTTTAATTCATTTATTTATATGTAGTAGGAGTATTACAGGCCTACAGTATTCAAAACACAATGGAAACCTAAAACTAGTTTATTCATTTGGGGCACTAAGATAACTAGAAAAAATGTGTTGTTAAACCTGGCCTTTTGGGGCACCCGGGTGGCTCAGTTGGTTAAGTGTCTGCCTTTAGCTTAGGTCATGATCCCAGGGTCCTGGGATATAGCCCTGCATCAGTCTCCATGCTCAGGAGGGAGCCTGCTTCTCCCTCTCTCTCTGCAGCTCCCCCTGCTTGCGCTCTTTCTCAAATAAAGAAATAAATAAAATCTTTAAAAATATAAATAAATAAACCTGGCATTTTGGGGCACCTGGGTGGCTCAGTCAGTTAAGCGTGTGCTTTTGGCTCAGGTCATGAATGCAGGGTCCTGGGATCAAGCCCCGAATCAGGATCCTTGCTCAGTTTCTCCCTCCCCCTCTGCCTGCAGCTCTCGCTGCTTGTGCTCTCTCTCTCTCTCTGTCAAATAAACAAATAAAATTTTAAAAAACAAACAAACAAAACCTGGCATTTTCATGAATCTTCACAAAAATAAAATTGCCATTAATTTTGAACTTTAAAAAGGATTACATTTCTAAATTACCCAGGCAGGAAAAGGATGTGAATCCATTCCCATATCCATGCCTTTCTGCCCAGCTTCAAAATCCCAAATATAAACATTACTATATTCCAAAGTAAATTATTCCATTCAAAAGACTCCATTCAGAGATGAACCTAAATGACTATTCTAAAGAAATCAATAACTGAATAGTATACTCAGATAATCAAAGTCAATTAAGCTTTAGGGTTTATACTAACTCATCATGTACTACATTGAAATATGACACATAGTACTACTGAGGAGATGCTTAATATATTATAAGTACCTTAGTATATTACAGAAATAGTAAGCACCTAACAAAAGGCTAACCAAAAGGTAATCTATCACAATTTATGAAATTATTGACAACTAAAAGAAAATTTATTTATATCAATGTACAGTGTAAAAAAGTTAGAAGCATATAATTAAACTCTGAATTGGAAGTAGACCTTTTTACTCAACATCAGCTCTACATAACCTCGCTTTCTCAACTTGTATTGGCATGGATTTCCTGGGATTTTTTTATAAACATGACCCGGGGATCATGACCTGAGCCAAAGGTAGATGCTTAACTGACTGAGCCCCCAGGCATCTCAAAAATATCCAATTTTAATAGCAAATTAAGAGAATAAGATAGCATAGCATATGAAATTGTAATAATTTTTTAAAGATAATACTTGGCAGGGCTCCTGAGTGGCTCAGTCCATTAGGTGTCCGACTCTTGATTCTGGCTCAGGTCATGATCTCAGGGTCATGAGATCGAGCCATGCATTTGGCTCCATGCTCAGCGTGGAGCCTGCTTGCAATTCTCTCTCCCTCTCCTCTTGCCCCCCTCCCCCACAAGAGTGCGCGCACACACTCTCAAAATAAATAATAAAGATAATACTTGGTGCTGGCAAAGGTTTAGGGAACTTGATAATGCTGAAGGATATAAATTGGTAAAACCTTTTGGAGGCAAGAGATATCAAGATCCTTTCTAATGTGTATATGCTTTTTCCCAATAATTATAGTTCTGTAAATTTAAATTAAAAAATATAGTTAAGTATGCAAAGATATATATATGATTGCTCTCTACAACACTGGTTGTAAAAGCAAAAACTAGAAACAGTCTAAATCTCATCAATAGGAGAGGGGCTAAGTAATTGATGGCAATGATGGCATATCCATATCAAGAAATACAATGTGGCCACTAAAAATAGAGATAAAGATCTACTCGGACCATAGAAAATATATTGTAAGTGAAGGAAGCAGGCTATAAGTAGTATAAAACCAAATGAAAATAATCTCACTTACATAAAAAGTATATATGTATAGAAATATAATAGTAGTTATCTAGGAGAGATGAGAATTTTTGTGATTTTTACTTCATGTTTTTATATTATTTAAAAAGTTTTGCAATAAAAAATAAAGTACGTTACACTCCATTTATTAACCTAGAGTGGTGTTCAAAATATACTAAGAGATAAAAACAGGTTACAAAATTCATAATATGATCCTATTTTATTTTTTTAAGGATTTATTTATTTGAGAGAGAGAGAGAGAGAGCGAGCACAAGTGGGAGGGGCTGAGGGAGAGGGAGAGAGAATGCCAAACAGACTCCAAACTGAGCACAGAGCCCCATGCAGGACTCAATCCTAGGATCCTGAGATCACCACCTGAGACGAAACCAAAAGTCTGACGCTCAACCAACTGAGCCACCCAGGTGCCCCTGATCCTATTTTAGAAAAGACAAACATAAAATATCCTATATACACACAGAAAAGACAGGTAAGTACAGAATAACATATTGTACATCAAAATGTGAACAGTGTTATCTCTGTGTGGTAGGATTACATATTATTTTTCTTTTCTACTTTATATGTTTTATACTTTTCACAAGAGCCTAACTTTTTTGTAATAAGCATTAAAAAGTATAATTTCATTATAATTTGAAAAAATAAGCTTTCAATTTTTGAAAATTTTCTAATAAAAAATATCTTAAACACCCAAAAAGAATGACTTGTCCTTAAAAATTAACTTTCTGGGGTGCCTGGGTGGCTCAATTGTTAAGCGTCTGCCTTCGGCTCAGGTCACGGTCCTGGGATCAAGCCCCGCATCAGGCTCCCTGCTCCGCGGGAAGCCTGCTTCTCCCTCTGCCACTCCCCCTGCTTGTGTTCCTTCTTTCGCTGTGTCTCTCTCTGTCAAATAAATAAATAAAATCTTAAAAAAAAAAAAAACTTTCCTTCAAATACATATACCTGATTTTTTCTCAATTTGATTTGAATCAAATCAATTTGATTTGAATATTTGATTTCTCAAAATATCTAGAGCAAATACCTAGATTCACATTCAAATGTTTAAAAGCACCAGCATAGTGAAAAACATTATTTCATATAAACTTCATAATAACCCTGTTAGATAAAGAGGAAATGAGGATGAAAGGATGAAATGAAATTTGACTAGCAAAATGTAAAACTGATATTTAAATGTTTCCAGGGACACCTGGGTGGCTCAGTGTTTAAGCATCTGCCTTCAACTCAGGTCATGATCCCAGGGTCCTGGGATCGAGTCCCGCATCAGACTCCTTGCTCAGCGGGAAGCCCGCTTCTCCCTCTCCTTCTGCTGCTCCCCCTGCTTGTGCTCTCTCACTCTCTCTGTCAAATAAACAAATAAAATCTAAAAAAAAAAAAAAAAGATACAACAGTAAGTAATTTTTCCGTGGTGGCCAGCCTGGAACCAACCATCTTTCAATAAAGCTTTTCCACTTCATCTAATTCACTCAGAGTAAGAAAACTAAGCCTTAAAAGCCAGACATCCTAAATAGTACAATCGTTAATAAAGAAGAGATGGCTGGCAGTATTAGTTGCTCTTATACTGGCACAAATTCTTGTTTTCAAACCCAAAGAAACTTTGGCACTGTTATTATTCCTATAATCAGATAAATCAAGAAACCACCCAAAAGAAAATGGCCACAAATACAGAATGCCAAAATGACCAAAACTGATGTTTATTCTGCTTTACTTAAAACGTGATGTTTTCTATCTTTTCTTTGGCACTAATAATGACCTTATAATAAAGGTACGGTTTTTATCCTTTTCAAAAAAAGACAATGTAGCAAGGGTATTCCAATAATAATAATAAAATAGCAACTTGTGTACCTTATGCTAGACACTACTCTAAGCACTTTACTTACATCAGCTCATTTAATTCTTGCAACTCTATGATAAAGCTCTGTTATCAACAGCATTTCACAGATGAGAAAACTGAGGCAGAGAGGTCAATGAACTTGTCCAAGCTGTCACACACCTAGTGAACAATATAACTAGAACCTGAACCCACACAGTCCTGTTCCAAGGCCCACATCTTTAACCACTACACCCACTGCCCTCTCCATGTTATTAATATATTATCATGGGAGAGAATATGATAAACATGTAAGAAAAGTTTTTTCAAATTGCCTTAATGTTTTAAAATTCTATATGGCCAGAGCATAAGAATGTTACTGTTAAACAAGAACACTGGCCCCATGAAGTGAGATAGTAAACATTCCTATAAGTTGGACATTAGATCTTGGAATTGGATCTGCTGTTGTCCCACAATATAACTTCTGTGTGACCCTTGTTTCAATGGAAAAATTGAGTAAGGCAAAAAGTCTGCAGTTACTTAGGTAAGTTGTTAGAAAACAACTCACCAATACATTGTATGTTTAAAAAAACCCAAAAAACTCATCTTTGAGGCAATGAGAGACTCAATGTCTTTTTACCCTTAGCTCAAAGGTAGCCATAAACATAAAAAATATGTTTAACAAACTGAAAAAACAATTATATGGGACAAACCTTCTTATCCTGTCAGGCTAAGGGAGAAAAAAAGGCCAGGAAAAGATATAGAACACAACTTACAGAACATTAAACTTAAAATATGAATTTGTCTAAACCACTTTAGAATTTATTTTCTTCTTATAATTTTCTAACCTGAGACAAAGTAACTGTGAATCACAATTTTCCAAAATTTACAAATTGAAATTCAACTGACTTTTATTTTAATGATACAAAGAAGAAAGAGCACTGTCCTGTATTGTGAAATACCTCTCCCTGAAAAATCCTGAACTTTTCCTAACAGTTTTTTAAATAAATGCTCAAACCTGAAATTATTAGGACACCATTTTGTTTCCTTTGTATACCATAGCCTAATTGCCCAAAATAAGATTTGTCAGTTTATTGGTTCATTCAGAATGGTCATGTCTAGTCACCTGACACTTAGCACTCATTTAAATCTGTACTGAGAAGATGTACAAAAGCCAAAGAAGGAGCTTTTTAGATACCTAGGGTATCCAAGAATCACCTATGGTGGAAGACAAAATACACAGAGAACACAAAGTAACAAAACAAAGTATCAAGGAAAATAACTTCCTGCTGCTGAGAGAGAGAGAGAGAGAGAGAGAGAGAGAGAGAGTTCTCTTTTAATTCCTGGAAATGGAGAATTCAAGAGCCTTACCCCAAGACTCAAAGAAGTGATCTGAATCATCCTGATACAGACTCTGCAACCTGTATTTCTATTCAATCTTAAATACCAAAATTAGGGATATTGCTTTTTACTGTTTATCTCTAGCTATTTTAATTGATAAAAACTTTTTTACTCTCATTTTTTTCAAAGATTTATTTGAGGGATACCTGGGTGGCTCAGTCAGTTAAGCATCTGCCTTCGGTCCAGGTCATGATCCCAGGGTCCTGGGTCGAGCCCCACATCCATCCCAGGGTCCTGGGATGAGCCCCAAATCCAGGTCCCCGCTCAGTGGGAGTCTGCTTCTCTCTCTCCTCCCGACTTGTTCTCTCTCTCTCTGTCTCTCTCTCTCAAATAAATAAAATCTTAAAAAACAAAGAACATGAAATCTCATTAAAAATTATTTATTTATTTATTTATTTATTTATTTGAGTGTGTGCGTATGTGCGAGAGGGGCAGAGGGAGAGAATCTTCAAGCAGACTCCCTGCTGACTGCGGAGCTCACCACGGGGTTCAATCCCAAGATCCATGAGATCATGACCTGAGCAGAAACCAACAGTCAGATGTTCAACCAACTGAGCCACCCAGGAGCCCCTTTTTTACTCTTATTTTTATTAAATGTTATCCTCTGAATTTCTCAACTGCATTTTGTCTATGTTTAAGGATTTTAGCAATCCAAATGTGGATGTGCCACTAGTACAGATAAGCACATCCACATGTGGATCACTAATACAGTATTTTTCTCCCAGGACACACCATCCAGTCCCTTTATGAAGAGCTATGCTTACTACAATCCATTATCGCTGCAAAATACAAATAGTCAAGTAGATGAACACAGTCCTACTAAAAAGGAAATAGGAAAAGGAGAGGTCCAACACACTGAGAAGGACCCTCCATATAATGCTCTGGTCTATCTTTGTTCAAGAACTAGGTAGTGGTGAATATTCAAATAGTTCTTAATAGAAGAAGGGCTAGTATTTTTTCTCTACCAATTTCCCTCTAATTTGGCATTTCCAAATGGATGGGTTCTCTTTTCTGGGCAATATTTAGGGTCCAACCTAAAATGATTTTTCCAAAAGAGTTTACTTCTCATAGTTCACTTTTTCTGTTTCATTTTGCTTATATAATAAAGGACAGCTAAATTTCACTTCTAAGTCTGCTTAGACTTGGGATATTCCAAAATACAATTGGCTTCCATGCTGGTTGACAGCAGATGTTTCTGCAAAGGTCTAACAGGTTGAAGAAAGACTTCCTAGTATAAGTGTATAAGAAAACAAAACACATGTAAACTTAAGGGAAAACATACTTTTGGATTTATACACAAACAAGCAAACAAGTATGGTGAGAACACAATTACTCAGTTAACTATCTTTCAGTTCTAGTTTGCCTTCCTATTTTTAGAATTTGACACCATCTCCCTCCTGAAGCTTGCTACCACAAGCAGCCCATTATAATTCTATCAACTGAGTATAGGCAACCAACCCTGATTACAGACCTAATCATAAATTTTCTTCAGAGTAAGTTTGTTTTTATAATTAAGAGGGAAATATTAAGCTTCTAGGTCAGTCACGGTATCCATCAAGTTTTTATTGGTAAAAGAACCAATCATTTTACAAAAATTATTATGAATTACCAAAGGACCTAATTTACACCTAAAACATTATTTTTTCATAAAATCTACTTATGCACTTACTAATACATGTTTATCAGTAAACACAAAGACTGGGTCAAGATTAATTTACTAAACTGACTGATGTTCATATTCTCTTATTTATTCTCAAATTAAAACCTGAACTACAGCAGTAATCTAAGAAAACATTTTAAAATAGAAAGTATTTTGGGCGCCTGGGTGGCTCAGTTGGTTAAGCCACTGCCTTCGGCTCAGGTCATGATCCTGGACTCCCGGGATCGAGTCCCGCATCGGACTCCCTGCTCGGCGGGGAGTCTGCTTCTCCCTCTGACCCTCCCCCTTCTCATGCTCTCTATCTCATTCTCTCTCTCAAATAAATAAATAAAATCTTTAAAAAATAAAAATAAAATAAAATAAAATAGAAAGTATTTTCATAGTTAAGGACAAATAATAAATCAAATTAAAGAAAAGGAAATTAAGTACTTCAATTTTCACACAAAATAAATACTAAACTACTCAACAATGCCTCTTACCCAGCCCTCTGATAAATACAATTATATCTATATTTATTTATTTATTTATTTATTTATTTAATTTTTTTTTTTTAAAGATTTTATTTATGTATTTGACAGAGAGAGACAGCGAGAGAGGGAACACAAGCAGGGGGAGTGGGAGAGGGAGAAGCAGGCTTCCCTCTGAGCAGGGAGCCCGATGCGGGGCTCGATCCCAGGATCCTGGGATCATGACCTGAGCCGAAGTCAGTCGCTTAATGACTGAGCCACCCAGGCGCCCCACAATTATACCTATATTTAATCTAGCAGTCATCTAGGGTCCTCATTAACCTCTACTAATGTCTAATTAATAGTACAAATACAAAGAGAATACCTGTTTGAGACTAAGTAGGGTTTATAGTTTCCATAGCTACAGAAGTGTGTCTCACTTCACTAATGCAGTTTTTCTTCTTCCTGGCTCTCTGCCACAATTCTGTGACATTTATTGGAAAACTGCAATCCATTTGCTACTATTAAATATAAACATTTGCTTTCCAGAAATCAACAAAATGAATCAACCACGCATATTAATAGTAAAAAAATTTTTTCAATCTAAATGATTGTGTCTACTTCATGAATTTTTCACAGGCATCTGTAGTCTAGACTGGCTCATCAAAATTCTGTTTTTGATCATTTAAGATATAGCACAATCAGTGATGTCCAGGTCATCCCATTCACATTTTAAGCTAAAGATTTTGGGTCCCATATAGAAAGCAAGAGAAATTCACATTTTATGAAAACAGGAGGAGGAAAACCATAAATGATTTAAACAACTAAAATACACTCTGTTAAATGGGAAAAACAGTCTTTTTTCCATGTGCCACCACACAATTACTTCTGTCTCAGTAACTTCACCAAAAAAGTTAGTATATCTCAGACTCTTAAAATTACTTTTTTCTACTTTTTTAACATATATATTTTTGTGGTAAAATATATATAACATAAAATTTACCACTGCTTTTTAAAAAAAGATTTATTTATTTATTTTAGAGAGAGGGAAACAGAGACAGAGAGCCCATGTAAGTGTGAGCAGGTGGGAGGGCAAGAAGGAAAGGGAGAGGGAGAGAAGCAGACTCTCCACTGAGCATGGAGCCCAATGTGGGGTGTGATCCCATAACTGAGATCATAACCTGAGCGGAATCAAAAGTTGGACGTTTAACTGACTGAGCCACCCAGACGCCCCTTACCACTGCATTTTTTAAGTGTACAATTTAATGCTATTAAGTTCACTCACAATGTTGTGCAACCATCACCACTACCCATTTCCAGAACTTTTTCATCATCACAAATATAAACTCTGTACCCATTAAACAATAACTCACCATTGTCCTCTCACCATAGTCCTTAGTGACCACTATTCTATTTTCTGTCTCTATTCTAGATACTTCATGAAATCATACAGTATTTGTCCTTTTGTATCTGGCTTATTTCACTTAGCACGTTTTCAAAATTCATCCATGCTGTAAGATGTACCAAAATTTCATTCCTTTTTAAGGGTGAATAATATTCCATTATCTGTACAATACCACACTTTATCCATTCATCTGTTGATGGACACTTTAGTATATTCACAAAGTTGTGCGACCATCATCACAATCAATTTTATAACATTTTTAGCACCCTTCCAAAAGAAACCCCAAATCCTTTAACTATCATCCCCTATCCTCAATTCCCACCCCTAGGAACCACTAATCTACCTTCTAACCTATAGATCTGGCTATTCTGTACATTTTCTATAAATGGAATCATACAATATGTGGTGTTTTGTGATTGGCTTCTTTCACTTAACGTGTTTTCAAGATTCATCCATGTCGCAGCATGTATCAGTAATGTATTCCTTTTTATGCCAAGTATTATTCCATTAAATGGATATACGTTTTGTTTATCCATCCATTGATCAGTTGATGGACATCTGGGTTGCTTCCACATTTTGGCTATTTAGAATAATGCTGCTATGGACATTTGTGTACAAGTTTTTGTGTGTACAGATGTTTTCATTTCTGTTGGGTATACATCTAGAAGTGAGATGCTGCATTATATGATAACTCTACAGTTAATTTTTTGAGGAATTACCAGATTATTTTCTAAAGTGGCTGCAGCATTTTACATTTCCACCAGCAGTATATGAGGTGATTTGTCCACATCCTTGCCACATCTGTTATTATCTGTCTTTTTGATTATAGCTATCCTAGTGGATATAAAGTAGTATCTCATTGTGGTTTAAATCTGCATTTCCCTAATAACAAATGATGCTGAAAATCTTTTCATGTGTTTATTGGTACAGTATATATTTTTATTGTATCAGTGCTTTTATATTAAAACATTTATACATTTAGCAATATTTATGGAAAAGACAAAGTCAATATGTTCTTAAATATAACTTAAACAAATGTTTAATAGCACAAACAGTATTCTATTAAATATAGAGGAATAGTTGTTCCAATCGATAAAATGGGAGTAGACTCTCTTCATATTATGTTTGTTTATAGCCAATCACCTAAGTGTTCCTCTCATTTAAAGAACACATTTTTATTTAGATAGAATAAATTCCTGTGCTCAAAATATCAGTCAGGTACAGGCATTATGGAAAACAGTACAATGGTTCCTCAAAAAATTAGAATAGAAATACCATGTGATCCAGAAATTTCATTTCTGGGTATTTATCCAAAGGAAATGAAATCACTACCTTGAAAAGATACCTGCACCCCCACATTCACTGAAACAATACAATAGTCAAGACTGGAAACAACTTAAGTGTCCATCTATGGATGAGTGGCTAAAGGAAATGTCACACACACACACACACACACACACACACACACGTGCAAACAGGAATATCATTCAGCCATAAAAAAGAAGGAAATCCTGCCATATGTGACAACGTGAATGGAACTTGAGAACATTATACCAAGTGAAATAAGACAGAGAAAGACAAATACTGTATGATCTCACTTATACATGTTATCTAAAATAAAAGAAAATAATATAAAACAAAAACCCTGAACTCAGAGAACTACAGAAAACAGACTGATGGTTGCCAGAAGTGGCAGGTGGTGGGTGGAATAGGTAAAGGTAGTCAATGGTACAAAATTCCAGTTTATAAGATAAATAATTTCTAGGGATATGAGGTACAGCATAGTGACTGTAGTTACCAGTACTGCATTGTACATATGAAAGTTACACTAAGAGTAAGGTTAAAAGTTCTCATCACAAGAAAAAAACTTGTAACTGTGGAGACAGATGTTAAATAAACTTATTGTCATAATCATTCTCAATATACACATATATCAAATCATTATGCTATACACCTAAAACTAATACAATGTTAGAGGTCAATTATATCTCAATTAAAAAAAAAAAGAATATCATAGGAGTGAAATAGCCAAAAAACCCAAACAAACAAAAGTCTTCTGGATTTAAGAATCTCATAATGCAAAGATTAATACCTAGCAGAAAAAAAAATGTTTAAAAGTATCCTTAACTCTTAACACAATTATTCCAAAGTAGTAGTATTATACCAATGAAATCAATAATACAAGTACAGTAGTCCCAAATTAGTGTTTTAGATGCTATATCACTCCTAGGACCCAGCAGAAATTAAAGGCTAAAAAAATTCCTAAGCAGTGTTTCTGCACATGAAAGATATACACATAATATTTTTAAAAATCTGTCTATAAATAATATTGCTAAGTCTTACTTCTCCTTCACTTATATTTAAAGTGAAGGGGCGCCTGGGTGGCTCAGTCGTTAAGCGTCTGCCTTCGGCTCAGGTCATTATCCCAGGGTCCTGGGATCGAGCCCCACATCGTGCTCCCTGCTCCGCGGGAAGCCTGTTCTCCCTCTCCCTCTGCCCCTGCTTGTGTTCCCTCTCTCACTGTGTCTCTCTCTGTCAAATAAATAAAATCTTTAAAAAAAAAAAATAAAGTGAAGTTTGCTCCTAGAATATGACAATTAAAAATTATAAGATTAATTTAATAGTTGCTGAGGACCAGGGTTTGACAGAATTGATTTCACACATGCCCATATACATACCCCATTTCACTCTACTAAAATCCCAGGAAAACTGAGGCACCTGGATGGTTCAGTCGGTTGAGTGTCCAACTCTTGGTTTCAGCTCAGGTCATGATCTCATGGTTGTGAGATGGAGCCCCACGATGGGCTTCGTCCTCAGGGCAGTCTGCTTCACATTCCTTCTCCCTCTCCCTACCCCTCTGCCCCTCCCCACTCACACATTCTCTCTCTCTAAAATAAATAAATAAAATCTTTTTAAAAAAAAATCCCAGGAAATCCATGCCAATACGAGTTGAGAAAGCTAGGCTATGTAGAGCTGATACTGAATAAAAAGGTCTACTTCCAATTCTACAAAATCACCTCACTTTAACTGGTTATTCTGTTCTGTGCGGCACAGAATTTTAAAATAAAATAACCCTCCCAAACATACAAGAAAAAGTACTGTTGGGAAAAATTACATTTTCTGATAAAGACACCAGACATTTTCTATGCCATAAAATTAAGATCATATCTCTAGCTTTCTCAATTATCCATGATTGTCATCCTATTATCTACTAATTTAACTAACCATTCTAGATTCTATTTTTTTCAGTTGTAACATGTAAAAGGTCCCCTAAGAAAACTTTTACTCACTATATATATTACATAGTCATACATTTTGCCCAACCCTGTTCCATTCCAGTGTCAAGAGAGCTTTCTTATTCGAGTATTCTAGGTTTAGAGAACAAATTTACCTCCATTTTCATCTTTATTATCTAAGTTTTTGTCTTTACAGATTAAATAGCTCCAATTCTATAAAGGCCTAGTTTTCCATATGCTGTAATTTTAATGCAATTGTTATTCCAATTAAAGCTTTCTACATGGTTGCATATAACTAGAACACAATCCTCTCAGGTTTCTAATATCATTCCTTCCTTCTTTCTGGATATGGTACTCATTCATTCAATATTTATCAAGTATCTTTCAGATTATAAAGCACTTGTGTCAGATGCTATGAGAATTCAAGGTCTGGTTGCTGCCCTTGAGAAAATTACCACCCAGTACAACTTTTTAAACAAAACCGGACTTTACTATATGTTGTATATGGTTTACTACAGCTTTAATTCTATGGCTGACTAATATTTTACAGTCAATTATTTTATCATGGTTTGGGTTTCTTTTTCTGAATAGATATAGAATCTAGTACTTCAATACTAAAGCTCTCCTAAGTTTTAAAAGACCATTCCTCAAATCATTTCCATAATTTTACTAACACTTAAAAACACGGTTAAAAAAAATAAAATACTTAAAAATAAATGTTTAAAAAGATGTGTAAAACTTATACCCTGAAAACTACAAAACACTGTTGAAAGAAATTACAGTGAGATCTAAATAAAAGGAAAGATATCCCATGTTTATTGACAGGTAGGTTTAATATTATTAAGATGGCAATATTCCACAAACAGTTCTCCTCAAAATAGATTCAATGCAATCCCTATTAAAATCACAGCTCACTTTTTACAGAAGTTGAGAAGCTAATCGTAAAATTCAAATGGGGGGGCACCTGGGTGGCTCAGTCAGTTAAGCGCCTGCCTTCAGCTCAGGTCGTGATCTCTGGGTCCTGGGATTTAGCCCCACTTCCGGTTCCCTGCTCAGTGGGAAGTCTGCTTTTCCCTCTCCCTCTGCCCTTCCTCCCTGCTCCTGTTCTCTCTCTCTCAAATAAATATATTTTTAAAAAATTAAAATGGAGGGGCGCCTGGGTGGCTCAGATGGTTAAGCGTCTGCCTTCAGCTTGGGTCATGGTCTCCAGGTCCTGGGATCGAGCTCCACATCGGGCTCCCGGCTGGCTCAGCAGGGAGTCTGCTTCTCCCTCTCCCCCTGCTTGTGTGCTCTCTGTCTCTCTCTCAAATGAATAAATAAAATCTTTTAAAAAATTAAAATGGAAATTCAAGGGACTTTGAATAGCCAAAACAATCTTGTAAAAGAAGAACAAAATTGGAAGACTCATCCTTCTCAATTTCAAAATTTATTTCAAAGTTACAGTAATCAAGACAGTATGGTACTGACATAAGGACAGACAGAAAGATGAATGGAGAAGAACTGAGACTCCAGAAACAAATTAAGTCAAAATGGATCAAAGATCAAACTGTAAGAACCAAAACTATAACATTCTCAGAAGAAAACATAGGTGTAAATCTTTGTAACCCTAAGTTAGGCAAAAGTTCCTTAAATATGACACAAACCAAGAGTAACAACAACAAAAACAGATAAAAGTAGACTTAAAAAAAATTTAAAATGTTTGTGCATCGAAAGACACTATCAAGAAAGTGAAGGGATGCCTGGGTGGCTCAGTCATTTAAGTGTCTGCCTTCCGCTGAGGTCATGATCTCGGGGTCCTGGGATTGAGCCCCGCACAGGACTCCCTGCTCAGTGGGGAGTCTGCTTCTCCCTCTCCCTCTGCCCCTCCCCCACCCATGCTTGCCCTCTCTTTCTCTCTCTCAAATAAAAAAAAATCTTAAAAAAAAAAAGTGAAGGGCGCCTGGGTGGCTCAGTTGGTTAAGCGACTGCCTTCGGCTCAGGTCATGATCCTGGAGTCCCGGGATCAAGTCCCACATCGGGCTCCTTGCTCGGCGGGGAGTCTGCTTCTCCCTCTGCCCTTCCCCCCTCTCATGCTCTCTCTAATAAATAAATAAATAAATCTTAAAAAAAAAAAAGTGAAAAGACAACCCACAGAATGGGAGAAAATTTCTGCAAATCACCTGTCTGATAAAGGACTTGTATACATAATATATAAAGAACTCCTACAACTCAACAATAAGAAGACAAGTAAATCAATTTAAAAATGGGCAAAGCCTTGAGTAGACATTTTTCCAAGGAAGACATACTAATGGCCAATAAACACATGAAAAGATGCTCAATAGTATTAGTCATGAGAGAACTATAAATCAAAACCACAAGAGACTTCATACCCACCATGACATCTATAATCAAAAAGAGAAAATAACAAGTGTTGACAAGGATATAGAGAAACCAGAACCCTCATACACTGCTGCTGAAAATATAAAATGATGCAGCCACTGTGGAAAGCAGTTTGGCAATTCCTCAAAAAGTTAAAAACAGAGTTACTGTATGACCCAGCAATTCCACTCTTGGGTATATACCCAAAAGAAAAAAAAAATCTACACACATAAAAACTTATACACAAATGTTCATAGCAACATTGTTCATAATAGCTAAAATAACCCAAATGTCCATGAACTAATGAATGGAGGAAGAGTCAAAAATATTCTTCCATAAAAAGGAATGAATTACTGATACATGCTATAAAATGGATGAACCTTGAAAACAATGCTAAGTGACACAAAGAAGTCACAAAAGACCACAGATGATTCCTTTTATATAAAATGTCTAGAACAGACAAATCCAGAGACAAAAAGCAGAAATTTTAGTAATTTTAAATAAGGGCTCCCAGGGGATGGAAGAGGGGGAAATGAGGAGTGAATGCTAATGAATAAAGTGTTTCTTTTGGGGGAATGAAAATGTTCCAGAATTATATACTAGTGCTAGCTGTACAACATTTTGAATGCACTAAAACCACTGAATTATACATTTTAAAATGGTTAAAATGACAAACTTTATATTATCTCAATTAAAAAAAAAAAAAGATAATCAGGAGCCAGGTCTTTAAGAATTTTACATCTTTATTAAAGGATTTTAAAGCAAGCAATATGATTAGATTTGTATTTTAAGAAGATAAATCCTGTACCACATTACCTTATGAATGCCTACACCTTAGTATGTAAATTTAGCAACATCTGATTTGGGTGTTCAGAAGCTTATGCTAATAAACTCCTGGTTCCTTGCTACATTTTGGGTAAATATGTTTGTCAAGTAATTTATTTCTAGATATGAATTTTTATTTTATTTGTTTAACAAGTATTTATATAGTGCTTACTGTGTGCCAAATACAAGTGCTTTAGAAATATTAACTCATCTAATCTTCATAAGAAATCTGAGTCTATTATCCCCATTTTACAGAAGAACTGAGTCAACAGAAAGGTTAAGTAACTTGCCTAAAATGACACAGCTATTAAGTAATGCATGCTTCTGAAATTGGGTTTTTATTCACAAGCCTGATAAATATGTGGAACTCTGATTTTTCTAATCATTATCTTTACCATTTTCTTTAGGATTTTAGTTATTTGTCAGAAAGAGCACAAGCAGGGGAGCGGCAGGCAGGCAGAGGGATAAGCAGGCTCCCCACTGAGCAAGGAGCCCAAGGCAGGACTCAATCCCAGGATCCTGGGATCATGACTTGAGCTGAAGGCAGCCAATTAACCAACTGAGCCACCGACATGTCCCTATCTTTACTATTTTTAATTCCCAAGAAAAGCACTTCTTCAAATTCAACCTCCAACTCTTCTGTTCATCTGTTCTCAATTAAGTATGCACTGAATTTTTTTCTGTGTAGAATTTTTAGTATTGATTCTATCCATTCTTATTAAGTTCACTGAAAAACATTTTCAAGAAAATTATTTTTTAGTTTTTACTTACTGTATTTTACACTATAAATGTGCCATTTGTATTTACTGTAATAGAGCAGTACGTTAGCTAACTAGTGACATTCTGTTTGTTCTTCAACTATTTCACTACCCAGTTTAAAAACAAAAAAAGCAACAATGAGCTTATTAAAGGAATTAAGTAGTCATTTTATCCAAAGCATCTGTTATTCAGGTAAAAATAAAGTAAGAAAATGAAACGTTCTTCAAAAATAATTATAGGGGCGCCTGGGTGGCTTAGTCAGTTGAGTGTCTGCCTTCAGCTCAGGTCACGATCCCAGGGTCCTGGGATTGAGCCCCGCATCGGGCTCCCTGCTCTGTGGGGAGCCTGCTTCTCCCTCTCTCTCTGCCCCTCCCCCTGCTCGCGCTTACTCTCTCTTGCTCTTTCTCAAATAAATAAAATCTTTAATAATAATATTAGAAAATTCAAGCCATGTTTATATTTTGCACTCATTCACTCTACTTTAGCCTAATATTCTAGAGAATATGGTTTAACAATAAAAATTAAAAAGGATATAGAAAAAGTCAGAGTTCACAATACAATTTTATAAAAATTTACTCAAGTAAAATTTTAATTTATAATTTCTAAAGTCCTTATAACTGCCTATTACTTCGGTGCTTATAAATTGAATATTTAACTTGTGAACATTAACTTATTATTAGTAATTCCACTTTACCATAATATTTTTTCAAGTAAAATCTTCATTTCAGACTGAAACCCCAACAAGCAAGTTGCTACTTAAAAACTGGAAAAAAAGAGTACAAAATCTTTAAGACTTCTAATTACAACTTTACTGTGAAGAATAGCTACTTGTTAGCTTAAACCTATGTTTGGATGCTTCATCGCTATTACACACTTTTTTTTTTTTTTAAAGATTTTATTTATTTATTTGACAGAGAGAGACAGCAAGACAGGGAACACAAGCAGGGGGAGCGGGAGAGGGAGAAGCAGGCTCCCCGCAGAGCAGGGAGCCCGGTGTGGGACTCGATTCCAGAACCCTGGGATCATGACCTGAGCCGAAGGCAGATGCTTAAAACGACTGAGCCACCCAGGTGCCCCGCTATTACACACTTTTAAACACAAGGCATTTTAGTGACTTACCTAAACAATTATAATGAAAACTTTAATTCAAACAAATACTTAAATTTGTGTAATCAGGCCCCCATCAACAAACATTTAATTGTTCCATTATGTTGCTAACAAAAGTATTTTAATGTCCAAGGTCCAAACTAGCAGTATGGTATATAGTAAAAATGATTACTGGACAAACTTGAATTTTATTCAGCATTAGTACTTACCATAGAGTTAAGCATAGGATAGTACTCACTTTATATGTGACAGAAAGCTCATATTCTGTTTTGACCTTTACACTTAATATACAGTACTACATACCTCCTACGTACTCTTCAACTATATAACCCTCTCAAGACCTAAACTACAAAGAAATTTTAAAGTTCTAAACTTCAATTTATAATTATCTAGTATAGGTGCAAACTATATGCTTTGGTATAAGGTGCACAAAAGTATTTTCCTATTAGCAAATAAAAGTTAAAAGTCAACCATATTAATTTCATTTTCTAATCTAGATTGAATTATGAAACCCTTTAAAACAGTTATCACTGTTTATTCACATACAATCTCTTCTACTGAGCTATAAACTATATGTGGCCAGGATCCATGTGCAAATTCATTTTGAGTGAATGAATAAATATAAATATTATGAGTAAGTAACCTAAACTTGCACATAAACATGAAAAGTCATCCCTAGAAAACTACACTTGGCTACATTATAGATATAGGAATGTATAACAGAATAAAAAAATCTCATTACTTTTAGGTCCTTTAGAAAACCAGTTTTCCATTTTAGAACATTATGGTGGTTGAAACAAACAAAAGTTAAAGAGAAAAGAGTATACATTGTATAAATCTATTTATATGAAATTCTAAAAAAGACAAAACTAATCTATTTTAAGGAAAAACAGGCAAGTAGTTGCCTGAGGGGCTACAGTGGACAGAACTGACTACAAAAGAGCAAAAGGTAGCCTATCTAACAGGGTGACTGAAATGTTCTGTATCTTATCTACGGTGATTACACAAATGTATATACACTTGTTAAAAATTCATGGAACACCCCAAATTGGTAAACCTCTGTACCTCTCTATATAGACTGTTTGTTATTTAAAAAGGGGGGGCGCACCTGGGTGGCTCAGTTGGTTAAGCCTCTGCCTTTGGCTCAGGTCATGATCCCGGGGTCCTGGAATCAAGCCCCACATTGGGCTCCTTGCTCAGCAGGAGTCTGCTTCTCCCTCTCCCTCTGTCTGCTGCTCTGCCTACTTGTGCACACACGCTTGCTCTCTCTCTCTCTCTCTGTCAAATAAATAAAATCCTTAAAAATAAAAATAAAAATAAAAATAAGAAGGGAAAGAGAGAAAGGATACAAGAAGTAACCACAAAACCAACAAGCAAAATGTAGAAAGTACCATGAGAAAATGGAGACATGAGTAGAACAAGATTTTTAAAAAAGGGACAGTGCAAAGAACCAAAGCAAATTAATAGGGCCCTATGCAAAGTATCACTACTCATACAGACATTTTATAGTTTGGTCCTCTAACACTGTATCAGTTGTTCTTCCTCTTAACTCTTAGGTAAGCAAAACCGCTATTAATGTCTCTACTGAAGAAAAGGAATGCTTACACGATTTTCCACAGGGTCTCAAACCCAAACTAGAATTAAAATCCATATTTTCTAATGCCTAACACAGAATTTTCAGGAAGTTCATTAACAATGACCCACCATAGCAAGAATAGAACTAACTCCTGAAGCTCTATTAGTACTATTTTTTCTGTTGCTCATCTCCTTTCAAATTTAGTTAGGCTCTGAAACACATCAGCAGAAATAAGGTGCAACGATTCCATGCTTCCATAAAACTAGTGCCAAAGAAATCATGAGTCCCATGGCATCCTCCATTTCTCAAGTCATTCTCCTTAGGTGATGGTCTGCTTACCCTTCCCCTACTCTTCAATTCTGAGTACCATCATCTGTCAAAACAGAGGTGGTTCAATCTTAGACACTCACCAAAGCAAGGCAATGATTTGCTAATTTTGAGTGTTAAAATATTCCCCCAAAGGATCATCATCATATTCTTTACTGATTTTTATGTGTGGCTTATACAGTTTCTCTCTTACTTTATGGAAGCTGTTTAGCTGAAGAATCCTACACAAAGCTCTCTTTTTACACCATCTGAACAGTAGTGTAATTTTAGTAGGGCCTAAAGTGTAAATGACAATTATGAAATGTTTATACTAAAGGGAGTCAGGATAAGCTCAATAATCTGTGGTAAAATAGTGAAGTTTCAAATTCCAGCCTCCTTGATTAGCTATGTGACTTTGGGAAAATTAGTGAATCCCTCTATACCACAGTTTGCTCATTTATGAAATACGGATCCTGACACTATCTCAGAGGATTTTTCTGAGGACTAACGTGAAAAATATCTGTACAATTCTGGCACACATAAATTGCTCAAAAAATGTTTTTAATTACTAGCATTGAATTTATTATTCCTTTTTTACCAACACTGTTTATTATGTCCTACAAATGTTATTTTAAGTAGATGTCTTAAAACTAAAACTAAAAAGAAAAGACACTAAACTAAAACTAAATTTATAAAGATAAGAGTAATCAACAACTTAGGTCACTCTTAGAAACTTTTCTGTTCTTGTCTCACCTTCAAAAAAAGATACCAAAAAACCCCCAAAAAACAAAAAAACAACCAATACCAAATTTACTAAAAGACTAATTGTAACATTTCTGGATGGGAAAAAAGTGAAAACATTTATGGCTGGCCAGCAGTAATTATCATCACCTTTTTGTCAAGTAAACATTAAAAAGAAAAGAGAAAAAATTTTATTTTTCAGTAGTTATTAAGAATAAGTAACTGAAAATGTCCACATAGCATAACTTTCGTTTCAAATCATCAAAAATATAGATCCTTTATCACAACACCAGCTTTTACTTATATTTGGAAGCTAAAATCATTATCTGTAGTTAATCTATAAAGAAAATTTCTACCTTTTCACTCAAGTACAGGTTTATAATTAGTATATTATATATTTTGGTAGTTTTTTTTAACCTTGATTTTTATTAAGACAACAGCAAATAAAAGACACATGAATCTCTTTTATGTAACTTGAAATAAAATGTTTGCAACAAGACAATAAAGTAAGTTAATAAGCAACATTTCTATTGAAGAATGTCTTAAACCTTAGAGCTAACAGGACTATCTTCTCTCACTACACAATCAGGCCCAAATGATGTCTCAGATTAATTTGATCTTTTATTTTTTTTCTAATTACCTATTATTCTTTATGGACAATATAATCTTTTTTTTTTTTTAAAGATTTTCTTTATTTATTTGACAGAGACACAGCGAGAGAGGGAACACAAGCAGGGGGAGTGGGAGAGGGAGAAGCAGGCTTCCCGTGGAGCAGGGAGCCCGATGCGGGGCTCGATCCCAGGACCCTGGGATCATGACCTGAGCTGAAGGCAGACGCCCAACGACTGAGCTACCCAGGCGCCCCTAATCTTTTTTTTTTTTTTAAGATTTTATTTATCTGAGAGAGAAGAGGGAGAGCGAGCACGAGCAGGGGGAGGGGCAGAGGGAGAAGCAGACTCCCCGCTGAGCAGGGAGCCCACCACCACAAGGCTCGATCCCAAGATTTTGACCTAAGCAGAAGATAGACGCGTACCTGACTGAGCCACCCACCCAACTGAGCCACCCAGGCGCTCCATGGACAATATAATGACAATTTTTTCTAATATAAAGTGGCTATTTTTAATATATAATATTAATCACAATAAGAAATGTTTTTCTATACTATCACTTCCAAGTTTTAGGGGACTCCTGGAATAATTACAGTAGTCAAGAGTGAGTTAAGAGCAAGCCAAGAACCATCTGATTAAATATGAATTTCTATCCTCTTACTGTAATAGGCAACAGAATTCTAGTACTGAATGGAAATAACAAAAACAGAGTTTAGAAAGAGACAAAAACAAATGGTAGGAAATCAGAGAAATGGATCCTAGAACCAAGAAGTGAGGATGAACTAGGTAGGTATGACTTCTATAATGTTTGAACTTCATTTCCATAATTATTTCCATAATGACATTTTTAGTTTACTAGATAAGGATCTATAGATATTAATAGATACTAAACAAAAGAATCCAACAGATTATTTTTAATATTAAATATTTTCAAAAAATTCTTTCCATTAAGATACCTTCATACATTTCGTCATTTAAGACAATGGCTTAACTACCTTACTAACATCAGCTTTAGGAATAGAAATAAATCAGGCTCAATGGCAATTCAGAAATATTCCATAAAGTCAGTAAAACACTGTTACTATTTTTAGGATTTTCATTTGGTGAACTATAAAGTATAATTATACATAGTACCATATCAAATAGTTTGACAGCAGTAAGAAAAAAAGTAGTTTATTGTCCCTAACTCATTATACTATTTCATATTTTCCTTTAAAAATCTTCCAGTTTCAAATATTTAATACTAAACCTGCCTCACATTGGTATTTAGCTCTTATTTAACCAGTTATTTAATTTAATCCATCATTTAATCTAACTCCTGCTTTTTAAAAAACATTTTAAAGTTTTAATCCATTGTTTTTATAATTCTATTTTTTCCAATTTGTTTGTTATTTTTCCTGTTTTATCTGATTTTCTACCATTTTATCTTACATCTCTATATTTCCAGAATGACCTCTTACTCGTATTCATTTACTTTTAATTTAATTTTTATCTCAGTTTTTTATATGGCAAATAATATATGCCAAAATCAATATTTTTCAATACAGAAAGTGTAAGAAATGACAACTCTTTCTCTGTAGTTCAACTTTTTCTCTAGGCACTCCAAAGATTCCTAAGCCTTCAAATTTGAACACACTAACTGTAAACCATTTTATTTTTTTCAATATATAAACTATCTTCTTTAAAGAAGGCAGGAAAAATGCAAAAATAGAATCAAAAAGTAAAATCTTATAGGGCGCCTGGGTGGCTCAGTTGGTGAAGTGACTGCCTTCAGCTCAGGTCATGATCTCAGGGTCCTGGGATCGAGCATCGGGCTCCCTGCTCCGCGGGAAGCCTGCTTCTCCCTTTCTCACTCCCCCTGCTTGTGTTCCCTCTCTCGCTGTCTCTCTCTCTCTGTCAAATAAATAAATAAAATCTTTAAAAAAAAAAAAAGTAAAATCGTATAGTATATACATTTGTACAGGACTTTTTCTATGCGAAGTTTTTTTTTTTTTAAAGATTTTATTTATTTGACAGAGACAGACAGTGAGAGAGGGAACACAAGCAGGGGGAGCGGGAGCAGGAGAGGGAGAAGCAGGCCTCCCGCAGAGCAGGGAGCCCGACGGGGGCTCGATCCCAGGACCCTGGGATCATGACCTGAGCCGAAGGCAGACGCTTAACGACTGAGCCACCCAGGCGCCCCATGCGAGTTATTTTTAATATAATTGCAACAGTACCTCTTTTATTTACTCATTTCATTAAGAGTTTCACATGTAATTATCAGAAACATTATTTTATGGCTATGTATTATTGCATTAAATAACTAGACCCTTTTCCCACTGTCAGGCAATCACCACATTAAATAAAAAGGTAGTAGCAAAACTACATATGGTGACAGATGTTAATTAGACTTATTGTGGTGGTCACTTCCCAATATATACAAATAATTAATCATTACATTGTGAAACTGAAATAAATATAATGTTTTATGTCAACTATATCTCAATTAAAAAATGAATTTCCTATTCTTTTAAAAAAATACATACATACATATATATATATATATATATATATATATATATATATATATATATATATATATATATAGTAGCAGAAAGGACCAGATTGATATGTAGGATAAAAGCAAACTTAACTGAATGGATCTATTTTTAAAGCTCAATAGCACTCAACTGCAAGTTTTCCAACCTTGTTTTCCTAAAGAGAGAACTTAAATTTGGAAAAAAAATGTTCTACCAAAAATTTAACAAATTATATATGATAGTAATTAAATTCCCCTTACTCTGGGTTGAGTTTACTATTAAAAGGAAATCTAGACTACTGACAGAAAGTATGCATACATATTACTAGAAAATACTTATTATATAACACAGGGAGTCAGTACAGTATAATAATAGCTATGAGCATAGGCTACAGTGAGGCTACCTGTGTTGAAATCTTGGCTACAACTTATCTGCTGTATGACTATGGGTAAGTTGCTGAACCTCCCCATGCCTTAGCACCCTCATCTGTAAAATGGGATAATAATAACCATCTCAAAGGGTTGTTAAGAGAAGTCAGTGAGTTCATATTTATAAAGGTCTTGGCACACAGTAAATGCCATGTAAGTGGTTATTGTTTAGAATTTTTAATAGAGCTAACATTTATTGAGCACTTACTATGTGCTAGGTTAAATGCTTTGGACATGAATTTGCCTCAAATAATCTTCACAGCAGCCCATGATGAAGATACTGTGATTGTCCCCATTTAAAGATGAGAAAATTGAAGCACAAAAAGATTAAATGACTAAGACTAGGTCAAGCACAAATGTTGAAACAAGGATTTGAACCCAAGTCTGACGCATGACCTACAATTTTAACATAGACTACAAGGTACACACACTAGACATTAGAAGCAGTAGCCTCCAGCTGTACTTTATCTTAAAAAGAGGGCAGAGAGAGGACAGACTTTACTGAAATAAATCAGAATATGTATTTTCTGGAATAAAGTAGGGTATTTTAAAAATTAATAAAGATCACTATAATACTAAAGTATGTTTATATGAAATAACATGATGTCTGATATTTGTTTTAAAATAATACAGCTTGGGGAAAGGGAGAGGATAAAAGAAAAAAGATCAGACATGCATTGATAATGGTTAAAAACTTGGTGATAGGCACATGGGGGCTCATTATTTTATTCTCTCTACTTCTCTAAGTTCTTTAAAATGTCCATAATAAAAGGTTAAAATAGAAGTAGGGTGCACAGATTAAATACTTTCGTTACACAAGCAAACAACTTTCTTATGATTCCCTGTATCAAAGACATAAAAGGATACTTGATATTTATACATTTTACAATGTATATGTAATCTACGAAACGATGGTCTCATTTCAAAAACTGAGGATCTTCTCAGCCAAAATAAAAATTTAATAAAAGTATTTAAGCACATACATGTAAATATATATATTAAATGGCTGTCTGCATTTCCATCGACTTGTTAAAAATATTTGCCGGAATAATTAACACTTTTTTCATATCTTTCTCCTGCCTGATAATCTCTATGATTATGATACTCTCTGGTCTGTTGCCCAGAAAATGGATGGGTTTGTACAGATAAATATGAATCTACAACATGGTCACAAATTGAACAATGTGAATAAAAAACAGAAATCTGCTTCACCAAAAAACACGTAAAATTTCTTGCCTCAAATTATAGTTGATTTTTATACTAATGTATATCAATGGGCTTCTGATAAATATAAATATAATCAATAATTAAAGAACATTTTATATGCTCTAAATTATAGCTAAAACAAGGTAGCTGATACTAAAGGAAAAAACCAACATTTATTAAGCCAGACACTATTCTAGGCATTTTCATACACATTACCTCTGTAAATTTAAGAGATTATATACATTTTTATAGAAAGAATATTAAAGTTCAGAGAGGTGAAATTACCTGCCCAAGGCCACAGAGTTTACTAGCAACTAAATTGGTATTCAAACTCAAGCTCAATTACAAAACCCACTCTTCCCCCCCATTATATCAGACTACCATATGGGAGGCAAACATCTAAACTCAAATCAAACTTAAATATTTATGGCCTTTTTTAAGTGGACCACAAAATGTTTAAGTTACTGGTTACATATATATTTTACAGTGGCAGCTTGGCTTTGGGTAAAGAACTCCAGCTAAACACAAAAAGCATTATGTCTGCTCTTGTGTGACTCTTTTCCCCCAAGTCTCTTAATTTCAGCCTCAGGTTACTCATCTCTATAATGGGGAAATTAATATCCTTGCTGTCCAACTGCAGGATTACAAAATTCAAAGAGGATATGTAAAACCACTTCAAAAACTACAAAATACAGGGGCTCCTGGCTGGCTCAGTCAGAAAAGCATGTGACTCTTGATCTAGGGGATTGTGAGTTTGAGCCCCACACTGGGTGGAGAGATTACTAAAAAAAATAAACTTTTTAAAAAATTATGTTAAAAACTCTACAAAACACAAAGAGTCTTTTTTTGTCTTAAAATGCTAAAAACAACAAAGTTTCTTTTTTTCAATATAAGGTTTTCTAAAGTAATTGTCAGCTGTTAAAATTCTACACCTATTAACATTTCCAGAACTTTCTCAAACTTTTTTTCTAAGCATAGTTCAATCATCATCTCTATCACCTGGCTTTCCTTATCCTTAAAAATAATGCAACAGTGGGACCCTGGGTGGCTCAGTCGGTTATGCGTCTGCCTTCAGCTCAGGTCATGATCCCTAGGTCCTGGGATAGAGTCCCACATGGGGCTCCAGTCTCACATCGGGCTCCCTGCTGAGCAGGGAGCCTGCTTCTTCTCCCTCTCCCTCTGCCTGAGGCTCCACCTGCTTGTGCTTTCTGTCTCTCTCTCTCACACAAATAAATAAAATCTTAAAAAAAAAAAAAGCAACAGTAATGATATCAATACTTTTGTAATAAATAATTAACATGCTGTTTTGAAATGCTCAACATATAAAAGTTCTAAATTCTGAATTTTTAAACGAAATATGTGTTTGGTGTCACTCTTAGATATATTGATGATCATAATGTTTGAGCCTTTTCACATTCAGTTTATTTATAAAAAGCTAGAATTAAGATCTGGAATTCCAAAGTAGAACACCCAACATAATTTTTAGTAATTTTGTGGGGGTTTTCTCAAGGCTTCTCAAAGCAGATACAATAAGCTAACAAGCACATCAAACACAGTAATAAAATCCACTGAAACATTCAGCTGCTCTAAAAGAAGGATCAGGCTCTTTAGGAGAAAACTACATTGTATGAGTTTGCAAAGTTTCACACTTTCTCATTTAAACTCCATTTCAGAGAAAGCCTTTGCATACTCACACAATATGCTTTAAAATGGCACTTTGCTGACCTTCCAATAGTCCAGCTCTATGAAAATTCTGTGATGGGTGTAACTTCAGAGAATCTGAAAAACACAAAAAGCATTAAGTACTTTTTATGCTGAATGACTTAAGAAAAAAAAAAAAAAGCAAGGGTGGCATACATCTCTTACATAACTGCCATGTATTTTTAAGAACTAAAGCCCATATTTGTGAATATACTCTGCAAAAGAAGACTGAATTGCCTCTACATTGGTCTTTATGCTAAACTTCGATTTTCATAAAGCATTTGTTTCATGGAAAATTATCTGATGATTACTGCACAAATGGCATTAATGTCTTGACTATTTTTAGCACCCAATTGTACCCCATTAGCCCTCTTCTAAGAATCATCTCTTGATATAATCTTTTTCTTCTGACACTCAGAACTACAATATTTCCAAACTACTTCAGGTACGCTGCCTGAAAAACATCCTACAGGATGGTGACTGCCAACTAAAGTCATCAGAGCAACAGACAATGGCTGCAGTTACTAAGTAGGACTCTGTGTACAAACCCAATCGTCAGTCTGTAAAGTCCAGTACCTTCCAGAGTAAACTATCTCACTGATTCGCTTAAACGATGTAAATTTACATAATGTGAAGCTGAAGTCCCCCTTTCTGGAGGGGGTAGCCTCAGTGGATGGATACATCACACCAAAACTGAAGAAGTGCTGGATTTCTCAGTAAGGAGGTTCACAACGGCACATACTTTTTTTTTAATATGGTGAAATGAATATCTAATAACCCAGTTATGTCTTTTTGCCCCTCCCAGTGGTTTAAAAAGTGGTGAAGAGTGTAGTGGTAGCATTCTGGTTTGATGCCCCTTGCACAGGGAACCTGTTCTAACACATTCTTGTGGAGCCCAGTATAGGAATTTAAACCCCGTAGAGACCAACTCAAGTGTTAATATTGTAGATCCCGGGAATCCCCTTTAGGCCTTAGCCAAAAGAGTTTAAAAATGAGAATCTCTGTCCAATGCCCCCTCCCTGCAACGAGCCCTTGAACGGCAACGAAAGAGAAAATTCTCAAAGGACAGTCAGTGCCTGAGCTGGTACCCCTGGGACAGGAGAGGAATAAAACTAATCCAGAGAGAGCACCCCCATCCTTGTAAAAAGAGAGGGAGATGTAAGTCATTAGAATGCCACAGAGGTGGAAAGAGAGAAAAAGAGAAAATTCGGGCCCTTTCCAGCAGTAAGATGACGAGGAAAGGAAGAACGCCTGGTCGAGGGGGGCCGTCCCAACAAGGGGAGGGAGTGGACTAGGCCGGAGGGAGAGGGGGGTAGAACGACGGCGCACAAACAACCTGGAGGGGGAGAGAAATGGTGCCCCTGCACCCAGAACCGGCTCCAAGCCACGCCGCCCGTTTGGGGGCAACTTTGCTGGGGAGGATGGTCCTGGTAAGAGGGGCCGCGGCGCACGGATCGCAGCAGCCCCAGCGCGGGGCCCAGTCGGGGGAGGGGGGAGGAATCCCTGAGCCGGGGAGGCCGGGACCGGCCGCTCGAGGAGTGTGGCGGGGCCGGACACGCCGAGGGACTCTCAGAACGACTGGTGCCGCAGAGACCGGGGGCAGACGGCAATTGGGCCCCGTGCGGCCGGCGGCTCCGCGGGGGAGGGGCCGCCACTCCTCCCCTGCCCCTTCCACCATCACCCGACCCCATCGGCCTCTCCCCACACCCCCAAAACAGGCCCGACCGGCCCAGGCTTGCCCCCACCCCCGACGGGGACCCCTCCGGTCCCCCCCGGGCTGGGCCTCCCCGCCCCCACGCCCCAGCCCCCAGCCTGACTCACCTCGCGAGTACAGGGACTTGGGCGATTCCAGGTCTAGGTCCGCGCTGAGCAATGAGATGAAGTCCGAGGGCATCGCAGCTCGACCCAGCCCGGCCCGAGGGCAGCGGGAGGGGGGGAGCGGCGGTGGCGGCGGCACCTCCTCTCCGGGACCGCGGGCACCGAACCGGGGGCGGCGAGGCGAGGGCGGCTGCTGCTGCCTCCTCCTCGAGGGCAGTGACTTCCACCGGGCCGAGGACCGAGGAAACGGCAGCAAGGCGGAGGGGAAACTCCACGGGGACTAATTCCCGGAGAGCCAGGAGGGGGGTTCAGGGCGGGGAAAGGGAGGGGGGAAAGCCAACGGGTCCGTTTCGTGCTTCTCCTCAGCGAAAACTGACGGTCGCCGCCACCGCCGCCGCCGCTGACAGGAATCTGAGCCCCGCCCCCCGCGCGGCACTGCGCAGGCGCGGAGGGGGGCGCCCCAGAGCCTGGAAGAGCTAGGGCGGCCGCCGGAGGGCGGGGAGACGCGCCAAGGAACAGCATCAACAAGGGCTTCGCTTCCTGCCGCCGCGGCCGCGGCTGCTGTTTCCCAGCCGGGAAAGGGCCCCGCCAGCAGGGAGGGAGGCAGGGAGGTGTCCGCGCCTGGGGCCCCGGGGAGGGAAAAGGTATTTGCGCCGACCTGGTGGAGGCGAGCCCGAGTCGGCCGGCCCAGCGCCGAGCTGAGCTCAGGAGGAGACAGACCTGAGGGAGCCGAGGTGACTGTGGGACGAGAAGAAGGACCCCAGAGCTGGGTCCGGTCGGCCTGGGCGGGCTGGCTTGGGGTCTCACAGGGGAATGGAGTTTCGTCCCTTGGACAGCCACCAGCCGTTTAGGGTTTTCATAGGAGTGTCTACCTTGAGTTGGCCAAAGGACTATCAAACTCATTTCTTAATTAGGAAATGACAGACCTTATCTAAAAACCTCGAGTTATTGCATGTTTTTAATTCAAGTACCTTCTTCTCCCTTTGCCCTCCCCCTTTTTGTCTCCCCTCCCCCATTCTTTTCGAAAATTCGAAACAAAACATAAAAACAACTTTCTGATTGTGCTGGGTGGCCGGGTTTATTCGGAGTAGAAGATAAAAGACTATTTAAAAATTGGATCCTATGAATCCACCTGGCTGTTCTAAAGGAAAAAGGAAAAAAGCACAGCTAAACACCACTCTTCCAAACGCTTTTTCATTTTTTACCTTTGGATTAGGCAAGGATGGAGGGAAAACACATTTAATTGAGTTTTTGCTATTCTGTTCATGGGGCCAAAAGTTTCCGTTGCAAAAACTGAAAATCCTCACCTACACCGCAGACCGTTTCCTGACTCTAATAGACTTCTGAGAAATTTTTAATCAAGTTATTAAAATATCAATTGGAGTGCAGGGTATGCATCTTGGGAAATAATTTTAATCTTGTGTGGAATACTGATGCCAGCAATCACTGGGCAACGTTTTTAAGCTATTAAATTTGGTTTTGTTTTTGTTATTTTATCTATAAAGATAGAGATAATAAAAATCACTCTGGTGTGTATGCGTGTGTATATATCATATATATATATATATATATACATCTATATATATCATATATAGATATATACACAATTTATAGAGCCTTTTCCCCAGGAAGCTGGACAATTCATCATCTGGACTTGGAGTCCTGGAGATGGGGAAGAAACTCTCAGCAAAAGAGGCCCCAGTGCAGGTGTCTCTGGGGTGGGGCTCTTTGCAAAGCTTTACCTGCAGACCTAGAATTTAAACTTGTGTCATCAGAGTCTTCATATCTTTCCATCTGAACATCTGATTCAGGTTGCCCAATTATCTTCACTGCATTCTGTGCAGTAATGAATCAAGCCTGTGAACATTTTCTTCCTGTCAGAGGTAAGAAAGCTTTTCAGAGCCATCCCAAGATGGCAAAGCAGAACAGGAAACTACTCTCAAATCTCATTGCCACTGTTTGCTGTTGCAGCAAGTCCCAAGGGAAGTCCCTTCATAACTGGTAAGAGCCCCACTCATTTGAGAGGAAACTCAAATTGCCCAACAGGCCAAGGCTTTGGCCAAAGCTTTTTAAATTAGAGCAAACACCTGTTGGAGACCCCCCACACACACACCCCAGTCATTAGTCATACAAAATGTGAGGAGAGGAAATTGCAATTTACCAGGCAGAACCCTAATACTAAAAAATTGGGTGTCTCACTCGGAGCATATCCTTTTTCCCCAGACCTATGTAATCATTCAACAAACTTAGGGTATAGGAAATCCCCAGTACTGTTCTGACCCTAATTAACAGTCAAGAATTGGCAAGGCCGCTTGCTTCCCCTTTCCCTCAACACTTCTCTGCCCTTTTGTGCCTTTTTTCCCCTAGTATGAGTGCTTTGTTGTTTATGTTAATCAGATTTCCCTTGGCTTGGTAAAACCAAGAAAGGGGGGGGGGGCAAGTGTGACTTGACCCAGACTGAATCTCCTAGATGGATTCTTTAGGCTCAGGCCCCACCCCATCAGGCCTTGCATCAAGCAGTGATTATATCTCAAAGGATATTTGAAAATTCAGTGTCCTTCTAATTTCCTTTTACAGAAATACATTTTTTGAAAAACTGTTTAGATGGATAGTTTTCATGGCCGAGCTTTGCAACAGCACAGAGACCTAGATTTCGTGTTATCCTTAAAATTTCAGTGACTAAAAACACAAATTCATTAGTAAGCATGTTTGCTCTGCTCTGATCACAAAATATATGACCCGCATGATATTCAGGGTTACCAAAAGTAACTATCTGATCATTGTGTCTTTAGTAAATTACATGCTACCCCTAGTTCCAAGGATATTCCCTCTGTAGTCATTAGTATCTCCTTGCTTCCCCTTTTATTCAGTCTTTGAAAGAATCTCATATTGTATTTCAAAAACCACCCATCACTCAAATAAACACCTTCATAAAACTTTGTGCACAATAAAAAGTAAAGCTTTTTAAAATTTGGAAATTTCCTCTCATTGAAAATTACAATAGGATTATGGAACAAAACATAAAGCAGATTTAGTAGTTTGTAGAATTCCTTTATATTCCTTCCCAATCATATCACATTCCCAAGTTACTTGATTAAAATTTCACAAGAACCCAGATTCAACTACAAGGTTGTATAGATTATGCAACAGAGTGGCAGTTTTTATACTGGTGGTGTGTTCTTTAACCCCTCCTGGACCTGTTTAGGCACTTAGTGAATTGTGTTGCTGGATCTACTCTAAATGAAAGAGGTTCAAATATCAACCACTGAAAAGGAATTAAATAAACTCATACAGAACAGAGGAATGTGTTGTCACAAGATAATCTTTGTCATTGTAATACAATTAAGGCTGTTAAAATAATTTTGGTCACATGTATATTGTAAAGAACCTGCTAAACAAACACAAGATCTGAAAGGAAAATTTCCAGAGCAGTTCAAGTCATGGACAAAAAAAGTTTAGACCGAAAATTATCTTTGCTCTACCTTGGGAGCACTCCTTAATAATAATGGAGAATTGATAGTAGTGGGAAATAGCAATGACTGCATTTGTGCTGAAATTGTAAACAAAGTCTTATTTGATTATGACTATGTGTCAATTTTCACCCTTAGAACATGCTCTAGCAAATATTTCTAAAGGCAAAATTAGTTTTAATAGTTTTGCCGTTGGATTTAGAACATTCTCACTCCTTATATCTCTCACTGCCTAAATCTGATAATCAGGCATCTGATTCACTTTGATGAAGTACTTCTGTACTTTATGACTGGGTCTGAGTCAGAGTTGTCATCTGAAGTCTTACAAAGGCCAGTTCAGTCTCTCAAGATCTAGAATAGTTGGAAGTCCTGAGATACAGAGCAATCAGCTTGAATTGCAAGAACTTGGTGAACAGTGGAGAAAGGAGAGAAATGCCAGAGAAACTCAAGGGGTGGATTAGGGGGGAGAAATTTTAATGGGAAAATAGAAACCTCTGAGCGCAGAGTGCCTGAGTGGCTCAGTTGTTAAGCGTCTGCCTTCAGCTCAGGTCATGATCCCAGGGTCCTGGGATCGAGCCCCGCATCAGGCTCCCTGCTCAGCGGGGAGCCTGCTTCTCCCTCTCCCACTCCCCCTGCTTGTGTTCCCTCTCTCGCTGTCTCTCTCTGTCAAATTAAAAAAAAAAAAAAATCTTTAGAAACCTCTGAGCCCATTAAACCAAGAAAGGAAGGAGAATGTCTCTAGGTCATCCCAACAGTAGGCAGGTTGGACTTATGTAAACTGCATTCAATTCAGTCCTTATTCATACTGGCTTTGACACCACCATGTTTGCTAAGATGCTCTTTCCACATCTGATCATAACATGAATAGTCTAGTAGCCCCACCTCAGCTGTGATATTAGTTTGACCAAGAGTATGAATTAGAAATGGTTTTACAGGGCTACCTGGGTGGCTCTGTTGGTTAAGCATCCAGTCTGACTCTTGGTTTTGGCTCAGGTTGTGATCTTAGGGTCATGGGATCGAGCCCTGCGTCAAGGCTCCATGCTCAGCAGGGAGTCTGCTTGATGTTCTCTCTGTCCCTCTCCCTCTGCCCCTCACCCCGTGCTCTCTCTCTAAAATAAATAAATATTTAATTTATTTATTTTAGAGAGAGAGACAGAGATAGTAAGACAGAGCACCAGCAGGGAGGAGAGGGAGAAGCAGGCTCCCCGCTGAGCAGGGAGCCGGATGTGGGACTCGATTCCAGGATCCTGGGATCATGACCTGGGCCAAGGCAGATGCTTAACCAACTGAGCCACCCAGGTGCCAAAATCTTTTTTAAAAAAATGGTTTTACAGTTTCTATTACCCTCTCTCTTAATTCAGGGAGGTTTTTGTTTTTGTTTTTGAAGATTTTATTTATTTGAGAGAGCAAGAGAGAGAATACACATGCACACACACAGGGAGGAACAGAGGGAGAGGAAGAGAGAATCCCAGTCGGGGCTTGATCTCACAACCCTGAGATCATGACCTAAGCCGAAATCAAGAGTCAGATGCTTAACTGTCTGAGCCAATCAGGTGCTCCTTAATTCAGGGAGTTTTAACCTGAAGTCCATGGATTTGTTTCAAGGCATCTGTGATCCCCTTAAACTTGTATACAAATTTTTGCAAGCTTGTATCTACATGCACTTTTCTCCAAAGGATGAAAGTCTTAGAGTGCTGGGGTGCCTGGGTGGCTCAGTCGGTGGAGCATAGGGCTTTTTTTTTTTTTTTTAAGATTGTATTTATTTCTTTGAGAGAGAGAGAGAGAGATCAAGGGGGAAGAGCAGAGAGAGAGGGACAAGCGGGACTCCACACTGAGCACAGATCCTGATGAGGTGTTCAATCTTACCACCCTGAAATCATGACCTGAGCCAAAATCAAGAGTCGGAGCTTAACTGACTGAGCCACCCAGGCACCCCACATGAGACTCTTGATGTCAAGGTTGTGAGTTTGAGCCCCACATTGAGTGTAGAGATTACTAAAAAAAAAAAACTTAAAAAATTATTTTAAAAAACCACAAAGGATGAAAGTCTTTAACTTTCATAAGATTTCTGAAAAAAAAAAAATCCATAACCCAGAGAAGATGAAAAAGCATTCCTCTATATGAAGCACATCCATTCTTCCCTCTTTCCACAAATGAGCTCTAGGAACTATGCTAGGTGCAGGAAATACAAAGATGAATATAAGAAGTCAACTCTCAGCCTGATGTGGGAGACACCCTTTAAACCAGCACAGGATGCCGTGTGACAAGTGCTCTGCTAGAGTTTTGTACAGGTACTAGAAATCAGTTATCTTTTGCTTTATTAGTAAGCTGATAGAGGGCAAGAGGAAGGAATGCCATCTAACACACATCACTTTCTTCTCTGCTCACTACCCCCACAGCTGACTTCTCTTCACTCCAACCACAATTTCCTACAGTGGTCAAGAGAGGCTAGACAGTTGCAGGGCAAAGTCCTGACATACAAATGTTTACATTAGGAAGCATCGCAGCTATTATTGTTGATACAAATATTCCAAGAAATACCTGGGCTTCATTGGACTTTGTCAGTGGATTGTCAAAGAAACACTGAGTGTCTTTTTTCAGCTTTGCTGAGGATTATGGCTAAATACTTAGGTTAAGGATGCAATGATAAAATAGCTGAATTGGTCATCCACAACTGAGCCCAGAACTAAAGGGCTAAGTTGAAGTTACTGGATAAACTAGACTGACTTTAGAAATAACATATTCCACCTGAGAAGCATTTGTTTCAGCTGAATAAGGAAATGGGGACTGCTCCAAACATGGGAAGAGGCATGCGAGGGATCTGCCCACATCTGTCAGAATCTAATTATAAAACACGAGGCTTAGAAACAATATTCATTTAGGTATTCATTCAGTTTCTCTACCCACAAAGAATCCTGTTTATCCTTCAAAGTCCAGCTCAGAATTTACCTCTGTAAATTCACCCTGAACCCTTCCAAGGAACATTAATTGTTCTCTGTGTTCCCATAGCATTTCATCCAAAATGTTGGTAGAGCAATCACAACAATGAATTCTAGTTCATGGGTCTCTCTCTAATATATTGTGAACACTTGTTTGTATAGTCTTTGACAAGGTCAAAAAAAGTAAAACACATCCTTGCCTTAAATAACTTCTAATTGATTTTGAGCACATAACTTTAGCACCCACGCTTCTAAGATGCCATTTCTTGAATTTGACATCCAGTACAGAGATTAACAGAATGAAAGAAGAAACTGGAAAGTTAAGACAAGGTTAGAGGTGAAAGGCCACAAACGAGGATTTTGTTCTTTATCCTATAGGCACTGGGGAACTATTGAAGGTTTTGGAGGAGGGGGATAACAGGACCAGAGCTGTATTTTAAGAAAGTAACAGAGACAGGAGTGTGGAGAGTAAATTGGCAGCTGAAAGCCTAGAAAGAGAGCCCAGCAAAGGCCAATGAGGCCCCGAAGGGTAAAGGCTGAAAAGGAGGAGCTGTTTATGCAAGACATTGTGGAACTAGAATCAAAAGAACTCAGAAATTGCTTAAATGTTGAAAGTGAGAGAGAGAAGTATGAGAATGTTCAAGAAAAGGAGATAGTGAGAGAAGTCTGAAACATCCACCAACAGGTTCCTCATTGTTGGAGTCCAATAGCTTAACAATAGCTAAAAAAAATACCTAACAGAGAAGCAAACACCACTTAAACATGAATCACCCAAGAGACTCTATACTTTTGTACATGGAGCAGCAAAATCTCTAACCAGAAAAGGAATTATCCTAGATTTAGTTTTTACCAGTAGGAAATCCAAGTAAACATAACTTGCTGAAACTCAGGGAAAGAGTAAATTGATTAAGAAACAAATTTACATGAGCATGCGTTCCCGGTGTTCACTCCAAATATACTCAAGTATTAACATATAAGCCTTTAAATGCTTATTTTCGGGGCACCTGGGTGGCTCAGTTGTTAAGCGTCTGCCTTCGGCTCAGGCCATGATCCCAGGGTCCTGGGATCGAGCCCCGCATCAGGCTCCCTGCTCTGCACGAAGCCTGCTTCTCCTTCTCCCACTCCCCCTGCTTGTGTTCCCTCTCTCGCTGTGTCTCTCTGTGTCAAATAAATAAATAAAATCTTAAAAAAAATAATAAATGCTTATTTTCGTAGTAACTAAATATGGAAGAATTTCAAGAATCCTAAAGGCCAACAATTCTTCCAAAAAAGAAAAAAGAAAAAAGTCCTGTAGAGATAAAAAGCAGCCATAATGTCTTTAAAGAGGATCAATTTGCAAACCTTCCATTCGTGGAAGTTTTGGTTAATAACGGACCTGAAGTTTACTCTATAAGGCCTGGACCGAGGACCAAAGCATTTAAAAACCAGGTACAAAACTGACTGAGGGAACTCTGAACTCCCCCCTGAACTGGAATCACAAAAAACAAGTAGGTGGTCTGCCCTTTGTAGTTAGTTAGTTAGTTAGTTATTTTAGTTTATTTATTTAAGCAATCTCTACACCCACTGTGGGGCTCAAACTCACCACCCCGAGATCAAGAGCTGCATGCTCTACTGACTGAGCCAGCCCGTCACCCCTGCCCTTTGTACTTATTAAATAAATACCGTTTCGGGGTGTAGGAGAAATATGAAAAAGGGAAATCCAGAAAGAAACATTTAGCAAAAGAAAAACACAGGAAAAGAGCCGATGCAGAGTCATTCCAGTAGGCTTCCCTCCAGAAGCAAAGTGGAAAATGTAATCTATGTCATGGCTCATGAGCAGCTCAATCCCCAGCCCCAAATCCAACTTGGTCTACAGTGCGGAGGGCCATCTTTAAATACGACGCCCAGTGATTCTAATTTCTTCTTGATAGTTATGGTATTTTCTCTATCGTATATACATACCTTGGTGGTCAACAGCTACCAAAGGAGTATATAATCATTTATATGATCCAAGGAAATATCTGATAGATCTGTATTTCTCATGGATGTTACATACACCTATTTTTCTTAAATCAGAGGCTACTTGATGAAGTAGGACGTGAACAGACTTGAAAACAGGAGTCCTAAGTTCTAGATGTAGGCAATGAGGCAACTAGGATGTCCACTTTTGGAGCGCCCAGCAGGTAGTCCTACTTCTCCTGAGTACTGTGACTTTTCTTCAGGGAATAGTTTGTGCTTTCCCTCTGGACTTAATCCTGGGTAAGGCAGGAGCTGCTGGCTTCCCCTTGTCACAAAGGGGGTAAGAGCCTGTCTGGAGTGGAGGGAGCAGAGGAAGTGTTGCCAAAAGCTGGAGAGAGAAAACCCAGAATCTGAATAAAAAAAATCACTGGAGTCACTGGAGGAGGCCACACCTGACTTCAATGATCTGAAATGATCATTTCTTTTTCTTGCTTAAGAGGTTTGGGATTGGGTTGTCAGTCCCTTCAAAGTAAGAAAATCTTAACTTGATACAACCTGCCCGGGCTTATGGAACTTTCTTGGACCTTTGTCTCCTCTCTGTGAAATAAGTGGGTTAGATTATTTATCAGGCAGGCATTGTGTTTGGCTGCTAGCAACAAACACCAGTGGCTTAGAGGTTTTAGTTTTCTCATACGAGAAGCCTGGATTAGGCAATCCAGGCTAATCCCACAGTCTCACAATGCCATCAGGCTCACAAGCTTTCAAGGTGGCCCTTGTTCTCATGCTTACAAGATGTCCCCTCTAAGCATCCTGTCTGCATTCTAGGTGAGAGGAAGAAAGAAGAGTAAAGGGGCGCCTGGGTGGCTCAGTTGGTTGAGTGTCTGCCTTCAGCTCAGGTCATGATCTCAGGGTTCTGGGATCAAGCCCCGTGTGTGTCAGGCTCCCCTGCTCAGCAGGGAGCCTGCTTCTCCCTCTCCCTCTGCCCCTACCCCCGCCCCGCTTCTGCTCTCTCTCTCAAATGAATAAATGAATAAATGAATAAAATCTTTCAAAAGAAAAAGAAGGAAGAGTAAAAGGCAAAGGGTCAACTGTGGTCCATGTAAGATCCACATAGTGGCTTCTATTTACATGTCACTGGCCAGGACTATGTCACATGGTCACTCCATCTGAAAGGCTGGGAAATCTGTGGGTTTTTTTAGATGTGTACATTGATGCTCTGAACACAACTGGGGGTCAGCTGGCACGGAAGAAGGGAAGAACAGATGTTGGGTAGACAATTACAGTATCTGCTGCAGACTACATAATAGCAAAAGGTAACCTCCCTCTCTGAAATTCTATCTTTCTAATCTTTTTTCTATGTTGTTTTACCTAATCTTTTTCTTAATGGAAAAGAGCTAAGTGTTTTCTGGAAAGTAAGCACATTTTTAAAACCTCAAATTTTGAAGAAGTAGAGGTACATCTCATAAATGAAATGACAATAGGTACATATGAGATATCAGGTTATTAATCAAAAGTGCTTCACATTTATTATCTCCTCCCTGAAATTTTCTTAAACTTGAAAATTCCAATCTTCAGGAAGCCTCTTCTCACTAATCCCAACTATACTTATCCCTTCTTTCATTGAACTAAGTCACCTGTTTTTTCTTTCTCATTTTCAGTGCTTCTCAGATGATTTCATATCCTCATCTTTTATCTCTCCAAATAAACTGTAAACTAGTAAAGAGCAGAGCCTGACACTTAGCACAATGCTGGATTTGTAGTGAACAATCACGAATGGTTGAGCAATTGAATGGATGGATGGATGGATGGATGGATGGATGGATGGATGGGTGGGTGGGTGGGTGGATGGATGGATGGATGGATGGGTGGGTGGGTGGGTGGGTGGATGGATGAATAACTGAAAACTGAAAACTGAATTTCTATTTTTCTCTCTTCAGAACTCTATCCTCAGTGCATGCTTGCTAACTGACTGCACCTCAGAGTCATTGCCAAGGCAATTTGTATCCTAGGAAGCCAGGTTTAGAAAGCCTTTTATTTTCTACCTCTAAATCCATTCCACCCTTGCATATTCAGCTCACAGCAGGAGTGAGCACCCGACCACCTCCCTTCACCTAACTGCTTCACCTAGTCCCCCTCCCATTTTAACTGATTAAAGGTCTTACCTTCAGGAAATTCTTATGTTTAAATTAAATTCTGTGCAAGCCATTTCCTCTTCTTTTGCTCTCTAAGTTGACAGAACACAGCAAGTAACATGTTTATCAGTGTTTTATAAAGGCCTGAGTGGGTTTTCTTTTTTAATAAAATTTATGTGGCTGTTTTATACTGCAAAAGCAATGCATTCATTGTAGAAACTAAAAATAATAGCTGAAAATATAAGTAAGAAGGTAATAAATAAGAATTATTCAAAAACTCGGGGTGCCTGGCTGGCTGAGTCAGAAGAACGCACAACTCTTGTCAGGGTTCTGAGTTTGAGCCCCACATCTGGTATAGAGATGACTTAAATAAACTTAAAAAAATTATTCAAAAATCATAAACCACCACATAGAAAAGATCATTCAGTATCTATCTTTCTGGAATTTTTTAAATGTGTATTTACCTTACATACACAAAAATTGGCTACACTGTGTATACTGTTATCCTGCATTGCTGATGTAAGTATGAACATCAATACACATCAGCAAATATTCTTTTTCTTTTTTGAAGATTTTACCTATTTATCTGAGAGAGAGACCAAGACCATGAGTGGGGGGAGGGGCAGAGGGAGAGGGAGAAGCAGACTCCCTGCTGAGCATGGAGCCCAGACCCCGATCCCAGGACCCTGAGATCATGACCTGAGCCAAGGCAGCCACTTAAACCACTGAGCCACCCAGGCGCCCCCACATCAGTAAATATTCTTAATAATGTGTGATGGCAGAGGAGTATTCCATTATAGAATATATCTTAACTTACTAGCCAGTCCGCTACTTTTGGCATTTAATTTGTTTCCTTTTTTGAAAACCTTTGTAAATACCACCGAGATGAACATCCTTGTAGCTAATCTGTGCTTTTAGCCTTTTCTTAATTATTTCCTTTGGATATACCCTTAGTAAGTTTTACTTCTGATGAGCAATAAGGAGAAATGATGTAGGAAATGGAGGAGACTGGAAGCAAGGCCATAGTGGCTCTTTAGCCTTGTTTTAGGACTGAAAATGTGTTTGGCTTGCAGGTTCCAGGGCTTATTCAGCACAACATAATGCAACAATTTTAAAATATATTCCTGTGGCACAACACCTGGGAATCTGAGCTCTCTGCAGAACGCTGCAGAAACTCCGGTAAGGGAAACTTAAAAGCACAAAACATATAATCTCATGCTACATCAGATACCATCCTATTCCAGCATCTAGTATCCATTTCAGAAAAACACATCAGAGAAAAATTGAATTGAGAAAATTTGGCAAATTAATGAGTTTTCTATCTAAACTGGTAAAAGGCTGCTGTTGTCTGATTTGGTGGTGCTCAAAAAGTACTAGCGCAAGTGAAAAAAGCAGAATATTTCATTCTGAATCTCCTCCCTGCCACTTATGAAATGCCTAAAACTCTTAATCACTCTGAAACCTCAGTCTCCTCCTCAGCAAAATGGCTTTATAATAGTACCTTTGTCATTCACAGAGGTATATCTGTGAATGACAAAGATATACCCCTTTGATGTATCTTAGGGAGAAACTGAGCTAAATCGTGAGAAATTGCTTTGTAAAGTGTAATACTGTAACACAAATGTTACTGGTAATTGTTATTGTAATTGATCCAGACTTGGTGGGAGGGGTTGCTGGGTGGCTTGGTTAAGTGTCCAACTCTTGATTTTGGCTCAGGTCATGATCTTGGAGTTGTAAGATCAAGCACCGAATTGGGCTCCACGTGGGGTGTGGAGCCTGCTTAAGATTCTTTCTCCCTCTCCCTCTGCGCCACCCCCCCCATGAAAGAAAGAAAGAAAGAAAGAAAGAAAAGAAAGAAAAGAAAGAAAGAAAGAAAGAAAGAAAGAAAGAAAGAAAGAAAGAAAGAAAGAAAGAAAGAAAGAAAAAGAAAGAAAGAAAGAAAAAGAAAGAAAGAAAGAAAAAGAAAGAAAGAAAGAAAAAGAAAGGAAGAAAGGAAGGAAGGAAGGAAGGAAGAAAGACTGATTCAGACTTCACTAGAACTGAGTTCTTCACAAAGACTGGACAGCATAAATGCAATCCTAAATATAAGAATTTCATGATATGACAGCATTCGATCAAACCTATCACCAAATAATCATCTTATAGAAACAAATACTACAATCAACCTTCAAAAGCTGAGATTAAAAAATTCCCTTCAGTTCTTTTTTTTTTAAGATTTTTATTTATTTATTTATTTGAGAGAGAGAGACACAGGGAGGGAGGGAACACAAGCCGGGGGAGTGGGAGAGGGAGAAGCAGGCTTCCTGCCGAGCAGGGAGCCCGATGCGGGGCTCGATCCCAGGACCCCGGGATTGTGACCTGAGCCGAAGGCAGACGCTTAACGCCTGAGCCACCCAGGTGCCCCTTCCCTTCAGTTCTAAGAGCTCTTTTATTTGTGACTCAGGGGGAAGAGACACTTATTCTACATACTTTCATTCTTATTGTTTGGTAGCTTATTCTTACATGGAAACTTAAAGGACCTAAACTTTAAAAATAAGTATTTTTGGGGGCGCCTGGGTGGCTCAGTCGTTGAGCGTCTGCCTTCAGCTCAGGTCATAATCCCAGGATCCTGGGATCAAGCCCCGCATCGGGCTCCCTGCTCCGCGGGAGGCCTGCTTCTCCCTCTCCCACTCCCCCTGCTTGTGTTCCCTCTCTCACTGTGTCTCTCTCTGTCAAATAAATAAATAAAATTTAAAAAAAATAAAAAAATAAAAAGTATTTTTTTTAAAGTGCAAAAGGTGTGTCTATACTTTTTTTAAGTTATGATCATAACTACAAAAACAGTATATGAACAAGGATTGAAAGACAGTAGGTAACAGTAAGAATCCTCGCACTTAGATGGCAGCTTTATAGATTTTCTTTAAAAATTTTTCCCTATCCATAATACATCACTTCAGATAAATGTTTTAATGTATAAAAAATAGACTTTCTTGTCTTATTTTTTCTTTTTATTTCTTTACAGTTTATAATTACATGGGCAAATCAATTTAAAGAAATTCATCCCAAGTTGAGAGTACTTAGGGTTCTGTGTCCCTTAATCAGTTTATTCTCACCCAGCTTTCAAGATATTTGTAATTAGGCAGAAAACATATCATTCAAATCTATGTTTTAGAAGAATAAAATCAATTTTCCTCTCCTGGTTAGAAACAAATCCTAAGAGGGGTTCCTGGCTGGTTCAGTTGACAGAGCGTGCAACTCTTGATTTCAGGGTCATGAGTTGAGCCCCATGTTGGGTGTGGAGCCTACTTAAAATAAAAATTTTTAAAAAAAGAATGAAACAAATCATAAAATAAAGAAACGTTATAGGGCGCCTGGGTGGCTCAGTCGTTATGCGTCTGCCTTCGGCTAGGTCATGATCTCAGGGTCCTGGGATCGAGCCCCACATCAGGCTCCCCGCTCAGCGGGAAGCCTTCTTCTCCCTCTCCCACTTCCCCAGCTTGTGTTCCCTCTCTCGCTGTGTCTCTCTCTGTCAGATAAATAAATAAAATCTTAAAAAAAAAATGTTATAAGTGAAGTGGAAAGAACCTTGTATAGGAGACAGAATTACGGTCATCTCAATCGGTCATGTTGCTATTCAAGATGGCTCTTCTACCTCAGCTAACTAGAATGTATATCATTAACGGAAAGGAATAGGAAAAGGAGAGGGCAGAGCATTCCTCTTCCCTTTAAGACATGGACTACCTCTAGGGGCACCTGGGTGGCACAGTTGGTTAAGTGCCCAACTCTTGGTTTCTGCTCAAGTCTTGATCTCAGGGCATGAGATCAAGCTCCGTGTCAGGCTCTACACTCAGTGTGGAGTGTGATTGGGTTTCTCTCACCCTCTCCCTCTGCCCCTCCTTCCCACTTGCTCTCTCTCTCTCTCTCAAATAAGTAAATCTTAAAAAAAAAAAAAAAAAAAAAAAGGGCTCCGGGGTGGCTCAGATGGTTAAGCGTCTGCCTTCAGCTCAGGTCATGATCTCAGGGTCCTGGGATCGAGTCCCGCATCGGGCTTCCTGCTCCTTGGGAGCCTGCTTCTCCCTCTGCTTCTCTCTCTCTCTCATGAATAAATAAATAAAATCTTAAAAAAAAAAAGACAAGACATGGACCACCTCTAATTTTGTCTTAGTAGCCAAAGCTTAAAGACAACCACATCTACTAAAGTGCAAGGGATGCTGAGAAATGTAGTATGTAGTTATATGATCAGCTACAAATCTGAGGTCCTATTACAATAAGAAGAATAGAAGAGTTAATGTGAGGCAGCTATCCACCAAAAAATGACAGTAAATCTACAAGAAACACCATAGTTAATGGTGAAAAAAATAAAGCATTTCATTAAAATAAGAAACAAAACAAGGATGCTTTCTTCTCTATGCTATTAAACATTGTCCTAGAGATCCCAACCAATGCAATTAGAAAAAATAAGTAAGAGGAATAAGGATTGGAAAATAAGAAGGAAAAATCTTTGTTACTTCCACTTGAAATGATCGTCTACATAAGAAATGCAAGAAAAACATTAAAATAGTTTAGCAACTCACTGGTAAAGACAACATCCAAAAATCAATAATGTTGCTAATGATAAAAAATATAATTACAAGAGCAACAAAAACCATGAGATACCCCATGAATAAACAGACAAAAGATGGACAAGACTTTTAAGGAGAAATTTATAAAACATAGAAGGATATAAAAGGCCACTTACATAAATGGAAGCTATAGTATGTTCATGGACAGAAGGAGTCAAGATCTATAATTGGTCTATAAATTTATTAATCTATGTCAGTTAATGTATAAACTCATTGTAATACCAATCAAAATTCCAAAAGAACATTGTGTTGATCTTCATAAAGCAATCCTAAATTTCATACAAAAGAACAAATAGCCCAAAAATAGCAAAGAGAATTTTGAGGAAAAAATAAGGAGGACCTACTAGACCTGACTTGACCTACCAGGTCAGTTAAGAAAAATTTATCATAAAGCCATATTTTTAAAAACAATTCAACATTTGTTTAGAAATAGACAAACAGATTAAATACATATGGAAACTTGGCATAAAATAGAAATTGCATTATAAATCAGTGGGAAAAAATGGAAAAACTTAATAAATGGTGCTGAAACAATTAGCCACTTATACAAAAAAGCAAAATAAATTAGTTCCTTACCTTATACCAGATAAAAATAAATTCAGAGTGGATTAAAAATGTTAAAGGTAAAAAGTAACATGGAAAATTGTTAGAAGAAAACATAACAGTTTTATGACATCAGAATAGGGAAAGATTTTCCAAACAAGACTCAAAAGTACAAAGAGTAAAGAAAAGCATTTGACTACATTAAAATTGAAAAATATCTGCCAGACCATATTAATATCGTATCATAATATACTATAGAAAATACCAAAGGATACCTACAAACTGAAGATGTTTGCAACTCAACACAACTAAAAGATTAATAGCTTACCCAGCAGAAGAGTAATACACTGAGTATCTATAAATTCTGACAAATCATTTTTAAAAACCACAATTTTTAAGCAAAGGTGAACAAGAAATTCATCAGAGAAAATTCTGGATGGTTAATAAACATGAAAAAAATGTTCAACCTCACCAGTAATTGGGGTAATGAAAATTAAAACAAGGAGATACCATTAGGAGTAGAAAAAAAATTTAATAGTAGACCTAGTATTTTAGAACAGTTTCAGATTTACAGAAAATTTGAGAAAATATCATTTCCATATACCTCATGCCCAGGTTCCCTGAATGTTAATATCTTATATTAGTGTGGTACATTTGTTACAATTAATGTACAGATATTGACACATCATTATTAAAGTCCACAGTTTATCCCAGTTTCCTTAGTTTACTGTCATTTTTATATTCCAGGATCCCAGCTGGGGTACTACTTTACATTTAGCTATCAGATATGCTCCTTAGGCTCCTCTTGGCTATGACAGTTTCTCAGACTGTCCCTGGTTTTGATGACCTTGACAGGTTTGAGGAGTACTGGATAAGTATATTGTAAGATACCCTTCTAGGAGTTTTGTCTGATAGTTTTTTTGTTTGTTTGTTTGTTTGTTTGTAACTAGACTGGGGCAATAGGATTTTGGGAGGAAGACCATACGGTTAAAGTGCCATTTTTATCACATCATATCAAGAGTACATACTATCAAGATGATTTATGACTGTTAATGACCTTGATCATCTGGGTGAAGAGTAGAAAAATTTTAAGATCTTAAAATTTTAAGTGTAATAAGGACACAAGGAAAGGAAATGAGAACTTTCCTACACTGCTGGTGCTTATGTAAGTATAAAGTGACAAAACAAAAAACAAAACAAAATACAAAAAAGACCCTCACTTTGGGTAGAAATTTGGCAGTATCTGTTGAAGTTGGAAGTGTCTATACTCTTATTTTTTTTTTAGATTTTATTTATTTATTTGAGAGAGAGAAGGAGAAAGTGAGGGGGAGAGAGCACAGAGTGAGAGGAAGAAGCAGACTCCCAGCTGAGCAGAGAGCCCAACAAGGCACTTGATATGAGGCTTGATCCCAGGACCCTGAGATCATGACCTGAGTTGAAAGCAGATGCTTAAGTGACTGAGCCACCCAGGCACCCCAGGAAGTGCCTATACTCTTGAACTAGCAATTCCACATCTAGATTTGAAAACCTCTCACTCACATATATAAGCATGCAATGACATGTTTATTGCAATTTTATGTGTAATACTAGAAAAATACTGAAAAACTAGAAAGTAGGAATCCTGAATCCCTGAATTGAAGACCCTGAATCCATTGGTACCTTAAGCCTGAGCAGCTCCCATGCAACCAAGAGCTCTTCAGTTACATGACCAAATAATATTCTAAGTTAAGCCTGCTTGAGATGATTTTTCTGTCATTTGTAACCTGAGTTTTAACTGATACACCAAGATATTAATGTCAAGTTCATCTAAATCCACGCCCAGTTTTTTTTCCTAAAGGAAAAGTCAACATCTATTAAGCAAAGCCTAAAAGCCTAGACTCTAGACCCTAGAGGATAATTAAGCCACAGTGGCCATATCTCTAAGGTTTATAGTATACAAACTATTCTAGGCAGTCTTGATCAAAGCACAAAATCAATAAACAAAATAAACATAGTACATGAAATCAATGAAAAGAATTTCATAAAGTGATATCTTACAAAGTTTCACATTCACATAAATCAGCTCAAGATGAAGTTTCTTTTATCTTAAAATAGGAAATATTTCAAATATACAGGAAATAGATGCCATATATCCATCACCCAGAGAACACATTCAACATTTCCCTATATTTGTTCATATTTTTTTAGAAAGACACAAGGCATTATATGTAACACTGTAGTCTCTTTAACCATCCTTTTTCCTTCTCCTTCCCCATAGTAACCACTGTTCTAAAGTTGGAGTGTATCATTCCATGCTTGTTTTTACACTTTTACTACATATATGAGTATCATTGTTTGGATTTGCATTTTCCTATTACTACTGAGTTTGAACATTTTTTCAGGTATTAATTGGCCATTCAAGTTCCTCTGCTGTTTATTTCCTTCTGCCACTTTTTCGTTTGGGTTGTTTGCCTTTTGTTAGTCTTTTATATATCCTGGATACAAATCCGTTGTTGTTTATATGTGTGGCAAATATCTCCTCTCTATCAATTGCTTGTCTTTGCCTTGGCTTATGGTGTTAGTCATACAGAACCCCCAAGGACAGTTGAAAGAAATGGTTATTTCTGAGTTAATGGTGAGAATATGGGTGTTTGGTTGTTGTTATTCTTTGTACTTTTCTGTATTTTAAAAACCTTTCAAACTATAAAAGAATTTCTAAAGAAAAATGGGAAGAAAAGTAATAGTGATGCATGGTTTTATTCTTCCTTCTGCTTTTCTATAATTTCCAAAGTTCTTGTAATAAGCAAATCTATAACGGGAGGGAAACCACCAAATCATTTTTTGTTCTTAAGTTTTGTTTAGCAAACTTAATGCTAATATTGGGGGGTAGTTAGTGCCACTTTAGAGTCTACACAGCTATCTTAAGCATTTTTATATATATATATATATTTTTAAAGATTTTATTTATTTGACAGAGAGAGACACAGCGAGAGAGGGAACACAAGCAGGGGGAGTGGGAGAGGGAGAAGCAGACTCCCCACTGAGCAGGGAGCCTAATGTGGGGCTCGATCCCAGGACCCCGGGATCACGATCTGAGCCGAAGGCAGATGCTTAACGACTGAGCCACCCAGGCGCCCCTTTATATATATTCTTATTAATATAGTCCCTTCTACCAAGCATCTACAACTAAATAGGTGATGGAAAAGCCCATATTGTCCTAAAAATAACCCCCACTCAGATAAGTGGCTTAAATCCCTCTCATGAGCTTGGAATCATGCAGACATGAGTCATGGACAAGATGTCAGTAGTATTGTTTCCTTAATTTCAAAGGAATAGAATATATATGTGCCTGCATGTGTGTGTATTCTGATATCCTGAATTGTGGTTACTGCAGAGAGACAATGGACACATTCAAAATAAGTAGAAATGAGGTATTTACTGAGATTAGCCGTGGGTTCCTCTTACGATCTGTTTTATCATTCATTGCATTGATATTAACAGTTGGGTAACAGCAGGTGTGAGTGGGTAAAATGACTCTAAATCACAGTCACATGGGGGAAGTTAGAAAAATTGTGCGTAGCATGGAAACCTTTTTACTTTTGTAGCTATCTAAGCAAGCAAAGCTTGAGTTTCCAAATCTAGTGACAGATTTATTTTAATGTAATTGAATAATCGGAGTTTTCCACTGTCAGAAACTTTTATCCACTTCATTACTTAGAGGATTAAAAGAAAATATGATCTGGTGTTTTATGGAGCTTTCTCCTCCCAGGGACCCAAAGAGCGAACAACTGGGAACATATGACCCTGAATGTTATCTGTTTCCGCTGCATCTGACTGAGCACAGTATATACTAGAATCACTGCCAAAAGTTTCAAGTCTGCCTCTCACCTCCATTGGCTCAGAATGATTGGGTTCTAGAACTGAAATCACTGAAATCACTGAATCCCTCTCATTTTACAGGTGAAAAAACTGGGGCATAATTTCAGTAGGAAGTAATAAAATTACATTTACGAATACACTACAACCCAGCAATTCCACTCTTGAGAGCTACCAAGGAGAGGCCTGAGGAGACATTCAAAGATGTTCATTGCAGCATTGTTTGTAACAGAGGAAGGAAGGAAGGAAGGAAGGAAGGAAAGGAGGGACGGACGGAGGGAGGGAGGGAAGGAAGGAAGGAAGGAAGGAAGGAAGGAAAGGAGGGACGGAGGGAGGGAAGGAAGAAGGAAGGAAGGAGGGAAGAGAAAGAAAGAAAGAATGAATTAGTAGGAAAATGGCTAATAAAACATAAAATAGTCATACCATGAAGCACTATGCAGTAGATAAAAGGATTGAGCTAGATCTGACTGGATAGAGGTAAAAAATAGAGTGACTCAAAGGGCCAAGTTGCAGAAACCTCCGAAAAATGTATTTATATAAAAATCCATTTAACAATACTATTTTTATACGGGTACAAAATACGTGATATGTGATATGATACTGATTCTAAAAATCTTCTAGAATGTTTAGAACTCTGCCATTCAATACAGTAGCTAGTACTTTAAATTAAGTAAAATAGCACTAGCCACATTTCAAGGGTTCAGTAGCCACATTTGGCTGGTGGCTTCTGTATTGGACTACACAGATATATACAATTTCCGTAAGTGCGTAAGTTCTACTGGACAATGCTGGTCTAAAAAAAATGCATGCTGGGATGCCTGGGTGGCTCAGTCGTTAAGCGTCTGCCTTCAGCTCAGGTCATGATCCCAGAGTCCTGGGATCGAGCCCCGCATCAGTCTCCTTGCTCAGCCGGGAGCCTGCTTCTCCCTCTGCCTGCCGGTCCCCCTGCTTGTGCGCTCTCTCTCTCTGACAAATAAATAAAATATTTTTAAAAAATAAAAAAATAAAAAAAATACATGCCAAATTCGTAAGTTACATAGCTGGGTAATGGTACAACCAAAACATGTCAGAAGACCACTACTGAAAGGTTCTTGGCATGAGGGCTCCTTTGGATCATTCAGGAATGGATGAATGGATGGATAGATGGATGGATTCATTCATTCATTCATAATAATTTAATTACTACATATTAAGCCCTGGGTTAAGCCACTGGGAAACAAAGTTCAACTGGATGCCACCCGAGCCCCAGAGGACAAGTGTCCGTCACCAGCTGTCCACTGAATGCCTCTTCTGTGACAGACCCCGTGTGAAGCCTAGGGTCAGCGGCGAACAAGACAAAGTACCTGTGCTCCTCATGGAACTCATAACCCACAGCAGAGTTCTCAACACTATGGACATTTTGACGGGTAATTCTTTGTCATGGGAGCTGTCCCGTGTATTATAGGATTTTTAATAGCATCCCTGGCCTCTGCTTACTAAAGAACAGCAGTACTGACCCTCCAGTGTGAAAACCAGAAATGTCCTCAGACATTGCCAAATGTCCCCTAGGGAACAAAACTGCCCCCATTGAGCAACAGAGAAAGAGGCACATTGATCGAATTATAACAAGTATTTAAATGGTAGGAAGTGTGCTGACTGCTGTGCTGGGAACATGTGGGGTTGCTTTGAAAGTATTTACCAGGAGCCTGACCTAATCTTTAAGGGGTAGATGAGGAGTGCTTCACTGCGATGTGACAATGTTGTCTGCTCTGTTAGCCAAACATGGACAGAACTTGCCTGCAGGGGACACGGTTCTGAATAAATAAGTCCATGTCAATGGTCTGGGGCAAAGGAAGTCAGATGTTCAAGTCCACAGATGTCAGGTTTCTCTAGGAGAGGTGAGGTAAGCTGGGTTTTGATGCATAATTATCCATTTCAGCACCTAATATCTAAAGCTCACTCAACTGGCCCAGCTTGGGCAGGTGACCATGAACTTAAGACTAAACCAGCTGGTAAAAAAAAAAAAAAATGGAGACCAGCTACAGGTCCTGTCTTCTTTATCAGAGATCTGGAGGTCATAAGTAATAAAGCAAAATGAGAATCAGGATTTACATTTCTCCTTTGTCCAACAATTTGGACAAAATCTCCCTCTGCTCTACTCCATTACAGCAAAAATAAATCCTAGTAGAGAGAAATGGAAGAGACTTGTTAGATCACCAAGTACCTCCCTCCCCAGGGGCCCTGATAGTTGGGAGTCCCCGGTTGGAAGACGTAGTCAGGTCTTTAACCGTTCCTTTCCTTAATGAGGTCAAAAGGGACTCCTTGGAGCTAAGACATCTATTTTAATATTTGGGGAATTGTGTTTACTTTAACTTCTTCATTTTAGAAATGGAGAAAACAGTGGGCCTGGACTGTGAGATAGGGGGCTTGGCAATCACTTACCCTACCCGTTCATTTGATAGATGAGGAAACCAAAGGTCTAGAGGGGGATCACATGGCTCAAAGTTACATAGATATTCATTGCAGTCATTCTCCAATCTCTCTCTTTTGTTTTTAAAGATTTTATTTATTTATTTGAGAGAGAGAGAGAGAGTACAAGCGGGGGGAGCAGGAGAGGGAGAAGCAGGCTCCCCACTGAGCAGGGAGCCCGACGTGGGGCTTGATCCCAGGACCCTAGGATCGTGACCCGAATCGAAGGCAGATGTTTAAGGGACTGAGCCACCCAGATGTCCCCATTCCTCCAATCTCTTGATCTCCTTCTTCCCTTACATTCAGAAACAACTAAAGAATATATAATATTATATACTATAATATATAATTAATATATAAAATAGATAATATAATATGTACAGTCTTTTGTTATTCTCAAATATAGGGAAATATATATTTGTTATGTAGGTATATAAATATATTATATATAAATTCAAAAGTGATACAGGTAAATGCAAAGTGGGTGCCGGATCCCAAAACGGAAAAACGTTATTAATGGAAAAACCAGTGAAGTCTGAATGAAGTCCGTAATTTAATAGTAGCAATGTGCCAACATAGGTTTCTTAGTTCTGTTTCTTAGTTCTGACACATGTTCCATGGTCATGCAAGATGTTAACAAGAGGGGAAACAGGGTAAGGAGTGTAAGAAAACTCTGTGCTATTTTGCATGTCTTCTGTAAATCTTAAATCATTCCCAAATAATATTGCTACGTAAAAAGTAGTAAACTAATAAACGGGCACGTGGCTGACTCTTGATCTCAGCTCAGGTCCTGATCTCAGGGTTGTGAGTTTAAGCCCTGTGTTGAGCTCTGTGCTGGGCATGGAGCTTACTTAAAAAAATAAAGAATGAATGAATGAATAAATAAATAAAAAACAAAAAAGGGGGCCTTGCAATTCTGCCCCTAAATTCTAACCACTTTTAATAGTTCAGTGTCTTTCCAGACATTTTCTTTTATGTTTATTCAAACACACACAGTTTTAAAATATTCTATCTCTGGGACGTCTGGTTGGCTCAGCTGGTTAAGCACCTGCCTTCAGCTCAGGTCATGATTCCGGGGTCCTGGGATCGAGCCCCGCATCGGGCTCCTTGCTCAGTGGGGAGCCTGCTTCTCCCTCTGCCTGCCGCTCCCCCTGCTTGTGCTCTTTCTCTCTCATTAAACCTTTCAAACAATCACATGAAACTGGCATTATAGTCAAATGAGAAAACACTGGCTCAGGGTCACTGGTAAGTGTCTGGGACTAGATTCACAGCAGACCACCTAACTCTGAACTCCATTTTGTCCCCAGAGTCCACAAGGCTGTGCCCCGCACAAGAGCACTCAGCTCCGGAGGAGAGTCCGGGCCTACTCTGTGCTTCCAGGTCTCACGCTCTGACAAGGGCCGCATCTGGTTGGAGGGTGGGGACTCCTTTCCTTGGCACTAAGGCTCCAGAGGGACCAGCACCAACCCTCCTCTTTCTCTCTCTCCTATGCCAACGGGATGGTGATGCTGGTCATGGCCACATTGTTGCAGAATATAGTGAGTGTGATTTGGGATGTGTTTTGCGTTGCCCGTGGTGAAGGATGGGAAAACGGGTGTATTCTGAAACCTCAGGAAACACACGGGCAGGGCATTTCATAATTCGTTAGAGCAAGCCCATCGCCTGCCAATGACAGCACAGATTTGGGGTCCTCTGATGTTAACCAATAGCAGGATTCAAAACACAAAATATGTTCAGCTCTCTTCCCCAAAGCAATGTGCTTCACTTGCCAGGAATGGAATTTTCACACATTTAAGGTCAAAGTGAAATTTCTGGGAGGGATCTCAGTGAATCATAAAGCTAGTCACCACGTGCAGTGGCTCTGAATAGGAGGAAACTGCAACAACAATATGCTGAGTTTTTCAAACACTGGCCTGTGGGCAGCTCAGGATCCTGAGCCCTGGGTGACCTTCCTAACAGAAAAATCACCTTGGGTTAAATTAGCAAAGCCGCGTTCTGAATAATTCACCGGCAAAACAAACTGTGTTGCCCCTTAGAAAGGAGGAAACGACACTGGGTAGTCACCTAACTCTGGGCCAAGGCCAGCATGAGCCCTTTACATGCTCTCACTCACTCCTCACTCCTGTGAGGGATGTCCTGTCACCATGCCCGGGCCACAGGTGAGGAGACAGAGGCCCAGCGAGGAGAGGTACCTTACCTAAATGTCACACAACTACTAAGCAGTTGACAGAAGATTCTAATCCAGATGTGTTTGACTCTGAAACAGATGTTTTTTAAATGTCTCAAAGTCACTTCGCAAAACAAACTATATATATTTTAATCTCTTAAACTTGAAAAAAAAAATCACTCCTATAGCATATGCTATCCCCACACTGTGGTTTATATTCTGAGACCAGATGGTAAAATAAAAAGCAACAGTCCTTTCCAGCACTCACTCAAATTCTGGTCATACTCTTCTACACTCAAGGCAGAGCGAAATACATTTGATGTGGTACCCAAGGAGCAGATTCCACATTTCAAGCTCAGTATGATGTGTTTCCACTGGACCTGACTTTTGCTAAGATTTACCCCATTTTCTCTTTAGTAAATAATTGTTAAGACCAACTAACATTTATTTATGAAGTTGTCTTTCCTAATACCTTATTATAAAAACTTTCAAACATATACATGAGTTGAAAGGATTTCACAGGGAACATTCATATACCCACCACCTAGATTCTACCATTAACATTTTACTATAAATTTTTAAATTGTTTTTAATAGGTGCTAAGAACTCTGCATGCATTATCTCACTTAATCCATGAAAAACTCTCTGAAGCTCCTACTATTGCTACTCCTGTTTAATGGAGGAGGAAATTAAGGCTCAAAAGTTAAAGTGAGGGGTACCTGGGTGGCTCAGTTGGTTAAGCATCTGCCTTGGGCTCAGGTCATGATCCCAGGGTCCTGGGATCGAGCCCCACATCGGGCTCCCATCTAGCACTGCTTCTCCCTCTCCCACTCCCCCGGCTTGTGTTCCCTCTCTCACTGTGTCTCTCTCTGTCAAATAAATAAATAAAATCTTAAAAAAAAAAAAAGTTAAAGTGACAGACAAGTTTGTCTACAAAACCACTACTCTAGTTATATTCACAAAGATGGAGGCCAACTTGAGCTGAATTTAATGGAATTTTATTAGCTCAGTTAATGTTGGAAATTTGTTTTCTGAAACAGAGAAGGAGTTTCCAGATGTAAAACTCAACAAAAGGAGTCTATGTGCTGAATAGGAAGGGATTTGTTCTTTTGTAGTTCATACTTGGGGTATTGATTTTTTTTATTAAAAAAAAAAAAGTAAAGCAGAGATATAGACCCAAAGATGTTCACTACAGTGTTATTTAAAATGAGAAAATTTGGAAACAATCTAAATGCCCCAAATTAGAAATACAGCCGACTACGGTATGCTCAAAAGATGGCATTTGACGCAAATGCTAAAACTTGTTTATTTGCCTAATAGAAATATTTGTCAACCCTGGGGCACCTGGGTGGCTCAGTTGGTTAAACATCTGCCTTCAATTCGGGTCATGATCTCAGGGTCCTGGGACTGAGCCCCGCATCGGGATCCTTGTTCAACGGGAGTCCGCTTGTCCCTCTGCTCCTCCCCCTTCTTGTGTGTGCTCTCTCTCCGTCTCTCTAATAAATAAATAAAATCATTTTTAAAAAAACAGAAAAAAATAGAAATATTTGTCAATCGAGCATGGGACATATGTGCACAATCCAAATGTAATCATGATGGTCAGGAACATAAATGCTAAGACTGCATATCATTCTCTCTGGCCTAGGAAAATAAGAGATTGAATATCAGGATCAGAAAGGCATAGAACTCCAGGAGGAAAGGATTTGCAAAGGGCACTATCATCTGGGACATGTATCAGGTGCATTTAGCTCAGTCCTGCAAAGCCTAATATAAGGTACCACACAACAGAATCCCAGCATCCTTCATGGTGCACACATCTGCTGAGTGCTGATTAGATGCAGATCCTGGAGCCTCACTGGGGGAGAGAAAGCATTCCTTTCTCTGCGAGCACGGCAGGCCGTAGGGGAAGTAAGCGTCTTACCTGCACTCTGGGTCACATCAAATGACTGGCTTAGGAAAGACTCTTCCATCTGTTAATACTTAGAGCAATGGTTCTCAAACAGGGGCAGTCTTCACGCCCCCTCACCCCCAGGGACATTTGGCAAGATCTGCAGACACTTCTGCAGTGGGGGTGGGGGTGGTGCCCCTGGCATCTATGGGCACAGGTCGGGGACACTGCCAACCACCTAAAAGGCACAGAAGAGCCCCCCCATGTCAGTAGGACTGATGACGAGAAACGACTTACAGAGACTCTCGGGATTCTCTCTTAGAAGTTACAGAGAATGAGAAACCTGGCGGGGGGGGGAAGGGTGTCCCCAAGAAAGTGGCAGGTCCGTGGGCATGTGCGCTCAGGGAAAGAGGATGTGCCTGGGGGATTATGGAGGTGATGAGGCAAACCTATGTGGAGAGGCAGTCCCAAGTTACTGAGACTCCTACTCCAAAAGTTAATTTGTAAATTGCTTCTTTGGCATGTCTTGGGTCCCCTGCCTGCCTCCGTCCAGAAGGAGTCCATAAGGTGAAATGAAAGGCTCTGGAGATGACATCGGAAGATCTGGGTGAAACCCCAACTTTGCAATAGTGAAAACCACCTTACTTTTCTGAGCCCCCATTTACACTTTTGAGAACTGGGGATGGAAATGCTCCGCCTCCCACCACGGAGATGAGAGCAGGTGTTTGAACATGCCTGGCTCTCTGCAGAGGCTCAAAGGTGATACTTTTCCACTGTTTGTATGTTCACAATGTGTCATCACGTGAAAAGAGTGGTTTGTGCAACAGAACATACTGTATGCATCCAATCTTTGCTGAATTCGGAATATCTGCCGAGAAACCAGTCTAGAGGTAATTATATCAGATGGCTAACACAAATTGTCCCTGAGTGAGGAGACACAAAACAAAAGCAAAACAGAAATAAATATATTACCTTTGGAATTAGATAGTAAATACATGTTATTTCAACTCTTGAAAGTTATTTTTGTCAAAAGATATTTTATGGGGAAAAAAGATATTTTATGATGTGAGGAAATACCTAGGATATAATTTATTTTTTTTAAGTTTAAGATTTATTTATTTGACAGAGAGAGAGAGTGCACAAGTGAGCAGAGCAGCAAGCAGAGGGAGAGTGAGAAGCAGGCTCCCCACTGAGCAAAGAGCCTGACCCGGGACTTGATCTTAGGACCCCGGGATCATGACCTGAGCCAAAGGCAGACGCCTAACTGACTGAGCCACCCAGGCGCCCCTAGGATACGATTTCAACAAGAACAAAAGCAAAGTAGAAATGGTAAAGAGCTGTGCTGTCCAGTACGGTAGCCACTCAAAGAAATTGTGAAGTGTCTCATTAATAATTTTAGTAGTGAGGGGCGCCTGGCTGGCTCAGTCAGTGGAGTGTGCAACTCTTGATCTCAGGGTCGTGAGTTCAAGCCCCACATGGGGTGGAAATTACTAAAAAAAATAAACTTAAAAAAATGATTTTAATAGTGAGTACATGAAGAAACAATTATAGCTTGGGTCTACTGTGTGAAATGAAATATACTGTTAAAAGTAATTTTACCTCTCTGTGTTCATTTTTCTTTAACGAGTCTACCAAAACATTTAAGATGACACGTGTGGCTCACATTTGTGGTTCACATATTCCTTTTTGGTAGTGCTGATGTAAACAATATAAAGTTGACTGTATGATGAAAAAAAAAATGCAGAGGGCAAAAAAAAAAAAACAGAATGGAAAAATACCAAACTCATCGCTATGACTGAACCTAAATGGCAGGATTATGGGTGACTTTCTCAGCTTCCTTACACTTTTCTGTGTTTCCCTAATGTTCTATGGGGTGCAGGGATCCCTGTGATAATCTGGAAAAGGGCAAAATGAGTCTAGATTCTCTCCTGTATTCCAGGGCAAAAACTGTTCTTTCTCAAAATGCATTGTGTTGGGACTGTTACTTTGTAGGTTGAAAAAGGATTTTCTAGCTGGCCACCCTCTCCTTTGGTCCTGGGTAGAAGGGGAAGGTCTGGCCATCCTGCTCCCCGCTCTCCCTAGGGGCAGGGCGATCTTCTCTGGGCCTTTCCCGCAAAAAGGGAACAGAGGGTGTGAGGAGGGTGAGGAGCGGTTCTCCGTGGATGCTCAGAACATCCCTGGGCAAGGAAATGAGTCATCCAGTGAGTCAGCCCCACCACCCTGCTTTCATTCTCGGTATTGTTCCATGTCGCTGCCCCTGTGTCTGTCACCCTTTCCCCTGAACCGCATGTGTGGCCTTGAGTTGGCCCAGGCAGCCCTGGCTGAGAAGGGCTCCTGGGTGCTGAGTATCTAAGGTGCGTCTTTCCCAGTGCCACCTCTGGTCACACCTTCATAGCTACCCATTCAACACAGGCGGGAGCAGTATTCTCATTTCAAAAATGAGGAAACTGAGGCACAGGGGGGCTAACGACTTGACCAAGGGCTCACAGCTAGGAAGAGGGAGAGGTGAGCTTCAAGTTCCAGCCGGACTCCAGAGCTTGTTGTCTGAACCGTGGCGGGCCCCCAGTACTCTGTCTTTCCCACAGCGCGCACCTAGGTCCACACCAGACAAGACTGAGAAGTATCTAAGTGCTGCCTTTCCACTGTCCTCTATTTCAGGTGCCCGGGGTCCTGCCGTGGGCTGCACACCCAAAATACAGGTGGTCTGCTTGCCCTCTTCCAAAATCTGTGCCTGGGAGAGAGTCTGAGTCAGATATCAGACATTTACACCAAAGTATGCCTTTAGGCCTATAGGGACACCTTTGGGGAGCAACTCTAGGTGAAAGCCTATCCCAGTTGTAGGGTGAAAGACTAAAAGGAATTTAAGCCATGGGGAGGCACACGAGGGCGATACCTGGAGGAGAAGGAGGGTATTCACGGTTCTGCTCCCTCCAGAGAACAGGAGCCCACCTACTCAGGGAGCCAAGTCTGGCCTTGGGGTTATTAGCAGGGTAGGTGGGGCAGGGCCAAGTAAGCAATGCTCATGTGATGTGGCTGCCACAGAATACCACCCCCTCACAGATTCCACCAGGGGAGAGTCATGCCCAGGCAGTAAGCATTTCTCTGCCTTGTAAATCTTTTTGATTTTTAAAAATAATGTAATGTGTGTATGTGTAATACATTCACATGGTTCAAAAATTATATAAGGGTTATAATAAACATTATATATAATATTATTATATAATTTCTGAACCATGTGAATGTATTACACACACAAACACACAGAGAAGTTATTTTTAAGTCTTCCTCCTACGGGGTCCCCATCTGCCCAGTTCCTCCAGCACCCCCATACTGACTGTTGTTATTAGCTTCTTGTGTATCTTTTCAGAGTTTCTTTCTACATAGACAAATAAATACAAACACACACAGACACACACCCTGTCCCCCTTCCTTCTCTACAGAATTTGCAGGCTCTTTCCACAAAAGTAAAAATGCTGGAGAGAACACATCGTTACCAACGCTTCACTGAAAAGGAGTCCATAGGTGTTTTCTTCCGGGGAGGAACTGGATGACGTGGGCCCTTTTCCTTTGTTTTCACATTTTTAAAAAGTCAGCTTGCATGAGACAGGACAAATGCCCACAGTCGTGTAGCCAGTACCACAATCCAGATACAGAACAAATTCTCTCATGCCCCTCTCTGGCCATCCTCCACCCCCATCTCCAGCCCCTAGCAACCACTGCTATGTTCTCTGTCCTGATAGTTTTGCTTCTTCCAGAATGTCATGTAAATGGATCATGCCATATGTAATTTTTTGTGTCTAACTCCTTTCACTTAGCAGACTTATGTTCCACTGTATGGAGGTAGCAGTTTGCCTAACCATTCATCAGCTGAAGGACATTAGGGTTGTTTGCAGTTAGGGGCAATTATCAGAATTTCCATAGACTTTCATATACAGGTTTTTGTGTGAACATACATTTTCATTTCTCATTGATCAATATATAGGAGTGGTATTACGGGGTCATATGGAGAGTGGGTATCATCTCCTTTTTAATCCTGACAATAGCCCCGTGATCTGGTCTTGCCAGCTTACTCTCAGTGGGGAAATCTGAGGGCAAGCGTGTTTGAGTAGCCTGTCTCCCACATCATCCATCAGATAAGCAGCAGAGGTGGGATTTGAACTCACATCTAACAAAACACCAACTTCCTGCTTCTAACTTTGAGGTAACGCTGGCTTTCTGCCACTGTTAAAAAGGGTCCGTGACATCTAGGTGTAAGAGCTAAAGTCACAAACAGAATCCAAACCTCACTTTCTTTCTACTTTTGGCTCTCTTACAAGAATTGTCTTCTTGTCGCGAGGAAATCCTAGTGGGGCCCCCTCTAGGCTGGTAGTACACTCTGCTGCCTCAAGAACATTAGCTTTCCCAAAGGGAATGATTCCTAATGTTTATGAGTGGGCAAGGAATGTGCTCTTAAAAGTTTATAGTTCACTTAACATGCATCATCTCATCAGAGAACGATTTCACGAGGGGGTGGACCTGTCTCTCCCTGTGACCCTCCCACAGAGCCACCGACACCTGCTGAGCACTGTGTGGAGGGAGCCTATTTGTGACCCTTATTATTTCACTCTCTTCTGAGCTGTACACCCCTCCCTTTGTGCAATGACAAGCTGGCAATTCCAAACGCCCTCCTGGCACGCCTGGATTGGCAGGGTGGTGGCCTGGAAAGGGCTCGGGCCCAGGACTCCAGTCCTTCCCTTAGGATTTTTTTGGGCCTTAGGAAGGCTGCTGAGTGCCCAGCCTGGGTCCCAGCATGGGGAGGCAGTCGGCAAACGTCGGTCCCCTTCCCCTTCCCTGAGAGAGAGAGACAGGTACCGAGCTAGCAAGCAAGCCACCGGAGGTGAGTCTCTGTGGTCGGTGTGCTGTGCGCTTTAGGCAAGTCACCTCCCTACACTGTGCCTTTAGTTTCCACATTCAGAAAAGTAGACCAGGTCCAAGTTCACTGTATGGAATGTAATTGTAAATGTAGCCTTTCAGCCTAAAGAAGAGGAATTAAGGGAAAAACCCCTATATCTCCTGGCTGCCTAGAAGGCCTTGCCCTCTCCAAGCAGCGAGAAGGTTCTGACAGCCATGGAGAGGCTGCTGGACGTAGCAGGGAGAAGCCTGAATCTTACTGACCACATAAAGCCAGGCCCACCCACAGAGCTGAGAGAATGCCTCAGAGACGGACTCTCTGTCTCACACTCGTTGTACGGGCTTGTGAGTCTCTCTAGAGTGGGAATAACAATGCATCTTCCTCCTTGGGTTGTGGGGATGGGGATCTGGAGGACATATGTTCCTTGCTTAGCTACCTCACTGGACTGTTGGCAGGTGAAGTGAGAGTGTGAGAGGCAGAAATCTCACACGAGTTCCTTGTGGCCACCACAGAGGGTGACCAACTTGTCCTGATTTGCAATAGAAGTCCCACATCCCAGAAAACTCCTTAGTCCCGGGCAAACCAGGACAGTTTTACACCCGACCTACACACCCATTTTTTTTTTTTTTAAATCAAACTCATAGCCAATGTTCAAAGTTTAGAATTTCACATTGAACATTCCAAACGTCCGGAATCCCTTAAACACCGTAGGATCTGGCAGCTCTGTGCCCACATGCACACATGGAAACAATGGGCTGGGGCTGAGTGATAGCAGCTTCCCTCAGAGGCGCCAAGCACTTGCCACTTTGCCACGGTCCCCACCACTCCCTCCTGTCTGACACACATCCATCGACTTCACTCATTGATATTAGCTTACAGCCCTGGGGTTTGCAGCCCTTGGTGCAAATTCACTCAAACCTCTGAAGAGCTTAAAAATTTATGACAAAACTTTAAAAAGTTGCCCCTAGGGGTGCCTGGGTGGCTCAGTCGGTTAGGCATTTGACTTTGGCTCAGGTCATGATCTCAGGGTCCTGGGATCAGCCCCACATGGGGCCCTGTTCTCAGAGGGGAGTCTGTTTCTCCCTCTCCCCCTCTCCCCACTCCACCCCTGCTCCTACATGCTCTCTTGCTCTCTCTCAAATAATAGATAAAATCTTTTTAAATAAATAAATAAATTTGCCCCTAGGTTGCTCTTTTTCAAATGGTCCAAGATAGGAACATTTTAATGGCTATAAAGCACCATCAATTTTCTCACTGATGGTTTTTTTTTTTTTAGAATTTTATTTATTTATTTGAGAAAGAAACAGCGAGAGAGAGAGAAGGCACAAGTCGGGGGGAGGGGCAGAGGGAGAGGGAGCTTAACTGGCTGAGCCACCCAGGCAGCCCTTCACTGATGTTCTTTATTAAAAAACAAAGTAATGTAGACAGTAAGAATCTACATTATTTTGACATGAAACTTAAAAGGACTGTCATTTTTTTTTATATATAAAAGAAAATGTTTTCCTCCTGAACTGACCCTCAAGCACAAATTGTAGTTGCAAGTAACAGAAATGTAATCTAAAGCAGTTTAAGGAGGAAGACAGAATGAGAGTGCAAGAGAGGCAGACGGTGGAGGGAGGAGTGGGGGGGGGGCGCGGAGAGAGAGAAAGAACTGACTGATTTAAAAGGTTCTGTAATCTAACGCAGACCAGTAGGAGTGGAGGCCTGGGTCCAGGGTCAATTGGATTCAGAGAGACTTGGGCTCTGCCCCAGCCAGGACTCTGTTCCAGCTTCTCTTTGCAAATCACCTTTACTCTCAGCTTCTGCACATGGAGGAAAAAGGGAGGAAAAAAGGAGCAAAGGCAACTCTGGGCTCACAGTTTTACTATCTGAACCCCAAAAGAGGGGGAAAAGGATGGGTGGTGAGCAGTGGTGGTTAATCTCTTTTCTACCCATTGGAAGATGCAGTCAGAAAATTCGCAGGGAAGAGTTCTGATTGGCCTGGCTTAGTTTCTATGGCTGTTCCTAGACCAATCAGGGATCTGTTCCCAGAAGAAAGGAGGGATGGATGTTAGGCAGGTCCAAGTCATAGCCAATAATAGCACTAATAGGTGAGTTATGTGGGTTGAAATGAGCTCCAGGGCCCTCCAGGCTGGAAAGCTCTTCTCTGCAGTCTAGTTTTTTTTTTTTTTTTTGGTACCAATTACAGTAATTGCGATTGCTTGCAATGCGCCAGGCACTGTTTTAATTGCTTTGCAGATATTATCTCGTTGAATCCTCTCATCGACCCTCTAAGAGAGTTTATTATTCCTGTTTTACAAATGAGGAAACCGAGACACAAAGTAGTTAAGTAGTTAGGCAACTTGTCCGAGCGGCAGACCTGGGCTGCGAATCCCAGTGGTCTGGCCAGAAATCCCACGGCTCACTGGTATCACTGCTGCGCCTCTCTGGAGAGAGCTACACACTAGACTAGGAAAGATCAGTCACAAATGCCTGTGCAGCGGCGGTGCTCAAAGGTGGGACCACTAATGGCATGGCGTTCCACCTGGGAGCATGGGTGGGGGACTGGGCGAGAGGTCCCCCAGATTCCTACCACGCTTGCTGCCTGTTATGGGGAAGCCGGCTTTGATCTGCCTCTGAGCCACTGGGCGCAGTGCTATCTGTTCATCTAGCCCTCTGCAGCCAGCGTGGCCCAGACTCCTTCTGCTGCATTTTGGTTTCCCCCCAAGCCTGCATTCGGTGACCCGAGCCCCGCATCAGGAATCAGAAAAGTCATATTTTTATTTTTGTTGTTGTTGTTGTGTGTTCCTGGTCCTGGTTCTGTCTCTAACAGAATACAAATAGCAGTATGTTCAGTGGTTTGTCTGGATTTTAGGGGAATTCAATTCATTCTGACAAATGTGTCGTTCATTTCTTCTCTGAGCCTAGCTATCAGGAAGGGTTATGGCAATAAATGAGGAGACTCTGCCCTAAAAAAAAAAAAAAATTTAGGCTACTTAAAAAAAAAAAAATCCTTATCTCTAAACTGCTCCATTCCAGATCAGGCAAAAGTTTTCTTTTCTGTTCTTTTTTTTAAAATAGGCTCCACACCGAGCATGGAGCCCAATGGGGGGCTTAAACTCACAACCCTGAGATCAAGGCCTGAGCAGAGACTAAGAGTTGGATGCTTAACTGATTGAGCCACCCAGGTGCCCTCAGGCGAAAGTTTTCTTGATGGTCTGGGTCCCTTCAGTTTCTGACTTTTCCAATTCTTCCTATGGACCGCAGCCAGTCTAACTGCTTTATTTTTTAATTTCTTTTTAAGATTTTATTTATCTATTTGAGAGAGAGTGAGAGATCACGAGTGGGGCGGGCAGAGGGAGAAGCAGACTCCCCACTGAGCAGGGAGCCCCATGCGAGACCTGACCCCAGGTCCCTGGGATCATGACCCGAGCTAAAGGCAGACGCTTAACCTACTGACCCATGCAGGCACCCCAGTCTAACTGCTTTAAAACTGCTTTCCTCCCTAACTGGGAAGTCTTTTCCATCCCCCGCCCCCCCCCCAACCACTAAGGACTAAGTCAGACCTTTAAATCAGGCTCTGCTTATGTCTCATAGCCTTCTCCCTTTACCACCTCCACCAGCTGAATTGATTTACTCCCTACATTGCTAACCAGAAAGAATTAGGCTTGTCTGTCACTGCCCTCCCAACTGTACCCCTACTTTGACATTGTCCTTTATCTGCAGTTCCTGGTAGGCTTAGGCCGCCATGTTTTAATCACATGATTTGCCTTCTGACCACAGCTGATTGGCTCTGAGTGATCACCTGACCCAGGAGTACCCATCGGTAGACTGACCTGAGCCAATCAGCTTCTGTTTCCTCCAAAGTTTGACCTAATGGGCTCAAAGAGGAGATGAAGATGGCTGGCCCTGGAGCAGGACGGTATTGTGGTTATTAGGGTGTCAAGCTTGTACCAAGTAAAATTCTAGTAAGAGAGGGAAGCATGGGAATGGAGGATACGTAAAGGGGCAGAGGTGAGAGCCCATCCATGAGGCAATGCAGAGGCAGAGGAAGGGAGGAGAAGCAGCCCCGTCTACCAGGCTGAGCCCCTTCCTGTCCCTCTTGAAGCCCACTTCCCAGCCTGGGATGTCTACTATACCTTTTAACAGAGTCTCAGTTGAATTGAGCAAGACTGACATGGCCTGGATTTCTTGCAACCAAACTGTGACTAGACTGTCAAAATATTTCATCCATTCCATGACTATCACAGTTAAAATAATAAAGTGCAGATATGCCACCTATCCCAACAGATGGAATACCTTTTCATTCATCTTTATATCCCCCCTACTTTCCCTTGCCTAGCACATGGACCAGGCTCAGTAAAAGCTTGATGAAGGAGTGAAGGAATAGTCATCTCCAAATTTCTCTGCCTGGTTTTCCAGCCTCCCCCACCTGGCCCCATATCTAACCTAATTTCCCGCTACTCCTCACTACACACCCTTCACTGTGGTTAAACCAGTCTCACCAAGACACCCGACCATTTCTCTGGGCCTTTCCTCATGCTGGAATGCCCTCCTCCCTCTTCACCTATTTATCCTTAATATCATGCCCCTCCTTCTGCATTCATTCCTCAAACACTTACTGAATGCCCACTGTGCCAGGCAGTATGCTAAGTGCCAGGCTACAGCAGAGAACAAAACACATAGGCTTTCTGTCGCCATGCTGCTTATTGTCTTACGAACTTTATCCAAGAGCCCCCCACTCCCATTCATCTCCCTCCTCTCTTACGTCTTGTAAGGTTAATTCTTACTACCTCACACTGCTGTTTGTTAACAGTTTCTCTTGAATTTGTTTTGCCCACCAGGCCTCCCGCTGCAAGCTGGGTTTTATGTGTCTTGAGGGCTGGAGCTGGAATTTTGTACGTTTTCTATTTATATTTAGGTGGCTCAGCATTGGGGACACAGTGGGCACCTAAAAAATAATTCTTCACTGCCTGCCTGCTTGATTGAAAGTGTCTCCTGCCCTCTTGGCCTGGAAAAAGGAAGGACAGAGAGGTATTTGTCTCTCTTCGCAATCCCGGGAATAAACATCAGCCTGGGTTTCAGCTGATCCCAATAACCCTGGCCATAAAGCATCGTCTAAATCCAGGGTAGAGATGAACAAATAGAGGTTTTATTTGTTCTGTTTAATCCCGGGTACTCTGGGGGAGGGCTTCACAGACCTCCTTGCCACAAACCTATGCTAACAAACAAGAAGCCACTTCATTGGCCTCCTGTACAGCGTCCTCTTACCTACAAGTCAACTCCCTTGTCTCCAGCCCTTCTGAAAGACACCTTTCAGCTCTGCATCTTTACTGGGTGTGAGGGAAAAAAAAGAGGGGCACTAGATTTCATTCTCTCCCCAGACATAAGCAAAGGTGGTTCATCCCACATCGAGCCCAGCAAGCTCTCACCACAGAATTTCTCTGCATAAAGTGCCTTTTTGAAACACAAAGTTACTCTTTCAATTCAGGAAGGGAAAAAATAATCCACCAACCAACCCCAAAACCTGCACTTGGCCAAAATCCTGAGTTTGATGACAGGATCGGAGTGAATCACTTCTCTCTGCTCTGATTGCATCAGCGACAGGCAGCCGGGAGCTGTTTGGTCCCCCAGCAGAGGCCTTATGCCACATTTGTGCCTAATTCTGATTCCCTTTTTGCTTGCGAGCAGCACCATCTTAACTAACGCGGGACAGGAATTAGGTTCATCCCATCTGGTTGAGTCCAGGGACTGATAGTTCTGACAGAGAATCTGTTACAACATGAGGGGCTGTTTCTTTTGCGCCTTAAGCTCAAGCCCAATTCGTTCCATCTCTCTGTCGCCTGTTTTGAGACATTCTACAATACCCTTGACGTGAAGTCTTAGCTCATAGGTACTCTAAGCTTTACACAGTAAGGAGCACTTTTTGAACAAAGTCTTCCTGAGTACCCTGCCCTTGCGAAACATTATTTATGTTATTAGATCCTAAAACAACCCAAGCAACCCTATGAGGTAGGTGCAATGGTAATCTCTTATAAATATAGAAACTGAGACCCAGAGAAGAATCTCTGTATTACAGACGTAGAAACCGGGACCCAGAGAAGTAGACTAGCTTGTCTATAGCTAGTAAGTGACTGAGCCAGCTTGGACCCAAGCCAGCTGACTCCAAAACCAGTGCTCTTCAGCACTATATGCCAATAGTTCTCGCTTTGTTCTCCTCTTTCTGAGGACTCTCCATTCTCCAAAGACTGAAGAAAATTCCATCCCCTTCCAGATGTCTGCAGACCTCTCTAGCCTTCCCTAACCTGACTTACTTCCTCTTACCTGTTAGCACCTCTCAGGCCACTCTGAAATAATCACTCATTCACGCAGCAAATATTAAACACCTATATAGGCCAGGCCTGTTCTAGAAGACTCAGCAGCAAACAAAACAGATAAAAAATCCCTACCTTCACAGACTCTACATTCTAGTGGAGGGAGGGAGGACAGATACTAAAGAATACAGAGGTCACCTGGCTGGCTCAGTTGCTAGAGCAGGCGACTCTTGATCTTGGGGTCATGTGTTCGAGCCCCACATGGGCAAAGAGCTTACTTTAAAGAAGAATATAAATACATGAAACTATATGTATAGTAGGTGACAGTAAGTGCTAAAGAGAGAAATAAGGCAGAGAAAGGAGATTGAGAATATCTGAGAAAGTGTACAGTTTTAGGCAGGGTGGTAAGGGCAGGCCTTACTGAGGAAGTATTACCAGATTTAGATCTGTAGACAAGAGTGAGCCATGTGGGGGAAGGGCATTTGAAATGGAAAGGCAACTGTGAAGGCACAGAGGCAGGAGTGTGCTTGGTATGTTCAAGGAATGGCAAGGAGGCCAGTGTGGCTGGAGTAGAACAAGTGAGGGAAGAGCAGTTGCACATGAGGTGAGAGAGGGAAGGAAAAGACGCTGGACTCCAGAGCCTTGCAGGTCATGGTCAAAGGGTTGGCGCTCATTCAGAGTGACATGGGAAGCCACCAGAGGGTTCTGAGAAGATTTGCATTTTAACAGCGTCCCTCTGGTGGTTGTGTTGAGAGCAGGCTGAAGGGGGACAAGGTTGGGAGGCTATTAATAATCCAAGTGAGAAATGATGGAGGCTTGGACGGAGGGCAGTGGTGTCAGGGTCAGATTCTGGATGTATTCTGAAGTTACGTCAGTAGGACTTCCTGACACGTTGACGATGGGAAGTGAGAGAAAGAGAGGAGTCAGGAGTGACACCCAAGTTTTTGGCCTGAGCATCTGGAAGATGGAAGATTTATTGAGATAAGGGTGGAGAGACAGGTTTGAAGGAGGGATATCAGGAGCTCAGTATTGGATATGATAAGTTTGAAATGCCTAATTCAAGATCTAAGTGAGTAGGTGGTTCAATAAACATTTGTGGAGTTCAGGGGAGAGCTCTGGCTGGAAACACAAATATGGAAGTCATTGGGGTGTGGATGGTATTTTTTAAGCCACAGTATTGAGTGAAATCATCCAGAGAGTCAAAGGAGCTAAGGAGGTGAGGTCTAAGGACCATGCCCTGGGGCACTCTAACATTTAAAGGTCAAAAAGATGAGGAGGGGGGTGCCTGGGTGGCTCAGTTGGTTGAGCGTCCAACTCTTGATTTTAGCTCAGGTCAGGATCTCAGCGTCCTGGGATCGAACCCCTGGTTGGGCTCCCTGCTCAGCAGGGAGTCTGCTTCTCTCCCTCTCCCCCTCTCCCTGCTTGCTCTGGCTCTCTCTCTCTCTCAAAAATAAATAATTTTTTTTTAAGATTTTATTTATTCATTTGAGACACAGATACAGAGAGAGAGAAAGCAAGAGCAGGGGGAGAGGCAGAGGGAGAGGGAGAAGCAGACTCCCCGCCGACCCAGGAGCCCGATGCGGGGCTCGATCCCAGGACCGCGGGATCATGACCTGAGCCGAAGGCAGACGCTCAACCATCTGAGCCATCCAGGTGCCCCAATAAATAATTCTTAAAAAAAAAAATGAGGAAGAACCAACTGGAGACTAAGAAGGAACAGACAGGGAGGTAAGAAGGAACCCAGAAGTGGTTCAAGGAAGAGGGAGAGATCAGTTGTGTCAGATGCTTCTGACTGGTCAAGTAACAACAGGACTGAAAATTGACCCATTAGATAAAAAGAAGAAATGTTTAAATAGTTCTCTTGTTTTGTTTAGATGTGTATTTATCTAGACTTCTCAACCGATGGCAAGGTTGGAAAGAACAGGGATTGGTTCCCATTATTATTCTGTACCCCGCTCCCCTCCCCCCACCACGCCTCTCCTTCCCCTCCTCCAGTCGACCACCCCCACCCCTACACCCGACTTTGCTGGAGTCTGGGGGTTGACTCACCGGCCAAGGAAACATTGGTCCTGAGCTTAAGCACCAGAACAATCTCTAAGGCAACTCACTGTTTCCCAGATTTGGCAAAGAGAGTAAGTTGCCACTACCACTTTAAAGGGGGGGGGGGGTGAAGAAAAAAAGGGGAGGCACCTGGGTGGCTCAGTCGATTCAGATCATGATCCTGGAGTCCCCAGATGGAGCCCCGCAGCAGGCTCCCTGCTCAGCGGGGAGTCTGCTAGCCCTCTCTGTTTGCCCCTCCCCACCCTGGCTTGTGCTCTCTCTCACTCTCGCTCACTCTCTCTCAAATAAATAAATAAAATCTTTATAAAAAAATAAAAATAAAGAGAAAAGGATGGAAGGGATAAACTGAGGGTGGCAGAAGGGGAAGCTGCAGACGCCACTGTAGAGGGAAAACAAATTTTGCTTTTAAAAAATGCCTCCAGCAATTGTTGCCAGGAAGCAAAGGAATTTATCTTGGGGCTGCATGGCTCCTTGATTCAGATAAAGTCAGTCATTAATGAGCCTTTTCCAGTTGGCTCCATCCCGGAGCCTAGACTAGGGAAGGGGTTGAGAACTAAATTCCTCTGCACTGAGTTTTTCCCTGGCAGGTGAGGAAGACAGGCATGTCAGAGCCTGGGAAATGGGAGAAAAGCGATGGGAGAAAGATGGCCAGCACAGAATTCCCAGAGGCGGGGCTAGGCTGAACCTGTTTTAAGAGCGGTGAGGTCTAACACCAACTTCTTTGAACCTTCTGTTGAAGTAATAACAGATATGGAGGGCAATGTGCACCACTGGATGAATTTTCACGCACCCATGTAACCCACACTCAAGTCAGGTACCCCTGGAGCCCCTGTCATGTTCTCTTCCGGTCATGACTCCACCCAAGGGCAACTGCTATCCTGACTTCGAACAGCATGAACTAGTTTTGCCTGTTTTTGTACATTATACAAATGAGTCGTGCCTTTTGGCATCTGACTTCTTTCGTTTCACATTGTTTTTGTGAGGGTCATCCGCACCGTTGCATAGAGTCGTCCATCTTACAGCCTCATGGCTACAGACTATCCCATTATATGATGATAATGCTATTGATTTATCCCTTCTACTAGTGATGGGCGTAGAAATTGTTTCCATTTGGGGGCCATTACAAATAGTGCTGCGACAGACGTATTTGGACCTGTCTAGAATTCACTTTTATCCCCCAACAGTTTAGTTGGAAATGTTTCAAACATAGAAAATTTAAATAATTGTATAGTGAACATCCTATATAGGAACCACTTATATTCTAAATTAATATGGTACTAAAAAATGTAATATTGTACTATATTTGCTTTATCACTTATCTATCCCTTCACCCATTGACAAAGCCATCTTTTGATGTATTTCAGTGTAAGGTGCACTTTCATTACATTTCACCCCAAACATTTCAGTATATCCATCACTGAAAAAATTTACTATTTATTCTTTGTGGGAAAATTTATACAAAGTGAAATGCATTCATGTTAACAGCATTATTCAATGAGTTTCTGAAATGCATATATCTGTATAACCCAAACCCCTATCAAAATATAAAGTATTATTATCATCCAGAAAGTTCCCCTGTTCCCCTTCAGTCAATCTCCCCCCCCAACCACAGTGTTCTCATTTTTTTTCACCATCGATGAGTTCTGTTTGCTTTAGAACTTCATGTAAATGTAATCATACAGTATGTACTCTTTTGTCTAAGGCTTCTTTCACTAGGCATAATATTTTTGAAATTCATTCATGGTGTTGCATGAATAAGTAGTTTGTTTCCATTCACTGTGTGAATATACCACAATTTGTTTATATATCCTCTTGTTGACTGACATCTGGGATGTTTCCAGTTTTGGGCTTTATAAAGAAAAATGTTATTACCATTCTCATACTAGTCTTTTTGTAGACATATGCTTTCATTTCTCTTGGGTAAATATCTAAAACCAAAATTGCTGGGTCATAGGGGTATGTTTAGTTTCATACGAAACTCCCAGACCTTTATTTCAAAGTGATTATGTGATTTTACATTCCCACTAGCAAAATAGGAAAGTTAATATTGTTCACTGCCCTTGCTCACATTTGCTGTTGTCAGTCTTTTTAATTGAAGCTATTCTGGTGAGGATGTAGCAGTACCTTGTTTTAATTTGCATTTTTCTGATAATTGGTGATATTGAGCACATTTTCAAGTGCTCCTTGGCCATTCATGTATCTTCCTTTGTGAAGCGTCTGTTCAAATTTTAGCCATTTCTTATAGGGTTGTTGGTCTTTTTTGCTCTTTAATTATAGGAGTTCTTTCTAAGTTCTAAATGTCAATCCTTGGTCAAATAACTGCTTTCTTTACAAATAATGTCTCCCAGTCTATGGCCTGCCTATTCATTTTCTTGAATGTCTTAAAAAAAAAAAAATCTTTGCTTATCATTAAGTCATGAAGATGTTGTCCTAGGTTTTCTTATAGAAGTTTTATAATTTTAGTTTCTACATTTAGCTGTATGATCCATCACATATTAATTTTTGTATATAGTATAAGATAATGATTGAAGTTTTCTTTCTTCTTATGGATATCCAGCATCATTTGTTGCAAAGACTTTCCTTATTAGATTGCTTCGGTACTTCTGTCAAAAATTAAATGACCATTTAAGTGTATTTCTGAACTCTACTCTGTTCCATTAACCTACTGGTCAATCCTTATGATAGAATCCCACTGTCTTGATTCCTGTAGCTTTACAGTAAATCTTGAAGTAATATGAGTCCTAAATATTTTTTTTTTCTTTCAGTATTGCTTTGGATAGATATTCTAGGTCCTCCACATAAATTTTAGAATCAATTTGTCTTTTTTTTTTTCAATTTGTCATTTAAAAAAGAAGTCGGCTAGGGGTGCCTGTGTGGGTCAGGCAGTTAAGCTTCCGACTCTTGGTTTTGGCTCAGGTCATGATGTCAGGGTCGTGGGATCGAGCCCCTTCTTGTTGGGCTCCCTGCTCAGCGAGGAGTCTGCTTCCTCTCTCCCTCTGCCCCTCCCCCTGCTCATGCTTTCTCTCTCAAATAAATCTTAAAAAAAAAAGAAGAAAGGGGTGCCTGGGTGGCTCAGTCGTTAAGCGTCTGCCTTCGGCTCAGGTCATGATCCCAGGGTCCTGGGATCGAGCCCGCATCGGGCTCCCTGCTCCATGGGAAGCCTGCTTCTCCCTCTCCCACTCCCCGTGCTTGTGTTCCTGCTCTCGTTCTCTCTCTCTCTGTCAAATAAATAAATAAAATCTTTAAAAAAAATAAATAAATAAAAATTAAAAAAAGAAGTTGGCTAGGATTATGGAGACTTTCTTGAATCTACATATCAATATGGGTGGAATTGACAAACTAATAATACTAAGTCTTCCAAGCTCTGACACAGCATATATCTACATTTATTAGGTCTTCTTGAATTTCTCTCAGCAATGATTGGCAGTTTTCAGTGTACAGAACTTGTCTTTTGTTAAACTCATTTACATGAGCATTTTGTTTTTTGATACTACTGTTAAGTGGAATTATGTTTTTTAATTTCATTTTTCCAATTGTTTGCTGCTGATATACAAAATTACAATTGATTTTTAAAATAATAACCCTGCATCCTGTGAAGTTGCTAACTCCCATTTATTAGCTCTGTTGTAGATCTCTTAGGATTTTTTTGTAAGATTTTATTTTTTTTAGGGGCGCCTGGGTGGCTCAGTCGTTAAGCGTCTGCCTTCAGCTCAGGTCATGATCCCAGGGTCCTGGGATCGAGCCCTGCATCAGGCTCCCTGCTCAGCGAGGAGCCTGCTTCTCCCGCTCCTGCTCCCCCTGCTTGTGTTCCCTCTCTCGCTGTGTCTCTCTCTGTCAAATAAATAAATAAAATCTTTAACAAAAAAAAGATTTTATTTTTTTTTAAGTAATCTCTACACCCAAAGTGGGGCTCAAACTTAAACCCTAAGATCAAGAGTCACATAGTTTACTGACTGAGCCAACCAGGTGCCCCTTTTAGGATTTCTACATAAACAATCATGTCATCCTCAAATAGAACTTCTACTTCTTACTTTCCAATTTTTATGTCTCTTGTGTTATTGCACTAAGATCTCCAATACAATGTTGAATACAAAAGGTGAGAGTGTATTTGCCTTGCTCATAAGCTTAGGGGGAAAACAATCATTATTTCACCATTAAATATGACATTAGCTCTAGATTTTTCATAGGTACCCTTTTTCACATTGAGGAAGTTCTTTTCTATTCATAATTTGCTGAGAGCTTTTGTCATGAACAGGTGTCAAAAATGTCTTTTTTTCTACCTGAGATTATCTTTCTTTTTTTCCTTTTTTCTGTTAATATGGTGCATTACATTGATTTTCCAATGTTCAACCAGCTTTGCATTCCTGAGATAAATCCCACAGGTTATGATATATTATCCTTTTTATATATAGCCGATTTTATTTGTTAACATTTTGTTAGGAATTTTTGCATCTATGTTCATAAGAGATAATTGATTTTTAACTTACTTCCTTCCTCCCTTTCTCCCCCCTCCCTTTTTTTTTTTTTTAAGTTTATTTATTTATTTGACAGAGAAAGACACTGCGAGAGAAGGAACACAAGCAGGGGGAGTGGGAGAGGGAGAAGCAGGGCTCCTGTGGAGCAGGGAGCCTGATGCGGGGCTCGATCCCAGGACCCCGGGATCATGACCTGAGCCGAAGGCAGATGCTCAACGACTGAGCCACCCAGGTGCCCCGATAATGGATCCAATTTACTTACTAATAAAAGGGACATTCAGATTTTCTAATTTATCTTATGTCAGTTTGGGTAAGATGTAATTTTCAAGGAATTTGTCCATTTCATCTACATTGTCTAATTTATTGGCATAAAGTTGCTTACAACATTCTTTTAATAGCCTTTTCATATCATTAGTGTAGTGATACGCTTTCTTTTGTTCCTGATATTGGTGGTTTGTCTCTTCTCTTTACTAGGGGGCAGGGAAAAGGTGGTCAGTCTGGTTAGGGTTGATTAATTTTGTTACCTTTTCAAATAACCAACTTTTGACTTTGTTAAATTTATTTATTGTTTATCTGTTTTCTATTTTACAATTTCTGTTCTTCTCTCTATTATTTCCTTTCTATCATTTACTTTAGGTTTACTTTGCTCTTCTTTTCCTAGCTTCTGAAAGTGAAACATAGGCCTTTTTTTCCAGTATTAGGTTTTACAGCTATAAATATGTCTCTAAGAACAAACTGTGTTTGTTTCATCTTGCAAAGTTTGGTATGTTTTATTTTTGCAATCATTCAGTTCAAAATATTTCCTAATATTCTCTGAGATTTATTGGACTATTTGTCATCTAGAACTGTGCTGTTTAATTTCCAAGTGTTTGGGGTGTTCTACATGTTGTTATTGATTTGTAATTTAACTCCATGGTGGTTAGGTAATTTACTCTATATGATTTTAGCCTTTTTCAATTTATTGGGATTTGTTTTATCACCCAGAATATGAACTACCTTGGTAAATATATCAAGGGCACTTGAACTTGAAAGTAATGTGTATTCTGGTGGGTGCTTTGTTCTGTAAATATTAATTAGATCAAGGTAGCTGAAAGTGTTGTTTAAATCTTTTGTCTTTACTGATTTTTGCCTAGTTATTTTTTATTTTAAGATTTTATTTATTTGACAGAGAGAGACACAGCGAGAGAGGGAACACAAGCAGGGGGAGCGGGAGAGGGAGAAGCAGGCTTCCCGCCAAGCAGGGAGCCCGATGCGGGGCTCGATCCCAGGACCCTGGGATCATGACCTAAACCGAAGGCAGACGCTTAAAGACTGAGCCACCCAGGCGCCCAGTCTAGTTGTTTTTTATAATTGCTGAGAGAGTGATGTTAAAATGTCCAACTATGATAGTGAATTTGTGTATTTCTCCCTTTAATTCTGTCATTCTGTTAGTTTTTCCTTCATGTATTTTGAAACAGTTATGTATGCTTATTATACCTTCCTGGTGATATTTATTATTGTGAGGCTTCTATTTTTATCTCCGATGACAGTCTCCATCTTAAAATCTACTTCATTTGATATGAATTTAGCTACTTCAACTTTCTTATATTTATTGTCTGCATACTACATCTTTTCACATCCACTTCCTGCAACCTCTCTGTCTCTCAAAGACAGTACTGTTGGGCCATGCTTTTTTTTTTTTTTTTTAATCTATTCTGACAGATTCTGCTTTTTAATTGAAGTGCTTTAGACTAGTAACCTTTAATGTAATTACTGATATGGTTGAATGTTGGTCTACCATTTTACTATTTTTTTCTCTTTATCTCCTGTTTTTTTGTTTCTCTGTTCCTCCTCTCTTGCCTTCTTTTTGGGTTAACTGAATATATTTTAGAAGTCTACTCTAATCTATCAATTAGCTTTTTTGTTATCTTCTTTGCATTTTTAAGAAGTGGTCACCGTAGAAATTATATCTCCTTAACATTTCACAGTCTATTTAAAATTAATATTGTGCCACTTCATGCAAAATATATATTAAGTGTTACATTTACATAAGTTATAAATCTCACAATACAATGTTAAAATATTTGCTTTAAACATTCATAAGTATTTTAAGAAATGGAGAAAAAACTGGTTTCTTATATTTATTCTTATATGTGCTATTTCTGGTGTTCTTCATTCTTCCTGAAGATCCAAATTTCTACCTGGTATCATTTTTTTTTTGCTCTGAAAAAAACTTCGTTTAGCATTTCTTATAGTGCAGATCCGTTGTCCATGAGTCGTCTTAGATCTTGTTTATCCATAAATGTCTTTATTTACTTTTAAATGGTTTCCTGTGCAGGACTATGCTATCGTGCCCTTTTCTGTTTCCCACAAGACTTCAGGAAAAGTCTGCTTCACAAAAAGCCTGGTTACTGGTGCCTTGGGGAGCAGGGGGAGAAAAGCGTCTGTTGGGGCAAAAAGCTTCGCCCACAGAGGACCACAGCTAGAGGGGCAAGACGTCCAGCAGAGATGGAGAATCACGGCAGCAGAAATTGAGAACAGAGATGATGCAAACTGTCCTTCTTTCAACATGGGAGCACTCCAAAGTTTCTGCAATCATGCACACACCTCCAAGCCTCTCATTTGGATGTTAGAGGGAAAGTAACCTCAGAAACGTGGAGCATTTGCGGGCATTCAGGTTACACAAAAGACAAGTTTAATTCAACTTGACCAGTATTATTAAGTGTGTAATGTGTACTTTTAGTCCTCTGGGCCTTCATTAAGACTTTTCAGAAATCTTACTTTTCAGCTAGGGAATGTGCAGACTCAGCAGAAAGGTTCCCTTCCCATTGGTCCGTGGGGTCAGCTGACTCCATGACTCCACCTGGGAAGTTGCTCACCAGCCAGAGACTGCCAGATATGCCCCATAAACAGGTAAACGTGTCAAAACAGAGAGAGCAGAGAAAAGCTTCCTCTCACCACCAGTGATCCTTGGGAAAGAACTTTTCCTGAGACACGTGTTGCTCGGCTCACCAAAGCCGGGCATGTCTGGGGCGCGTGGTGTGGGAACTTCTTTCCAACTTTCCCTGGGAAAGAGTCATGCACGTGCAGGGCTAGGGCCAGGGCGAGGCAGGAGGGGCACTAGCCTCAAGTGCCAAATTGAAGAGGGCGCCAAAAATCTCAGAACTCAAGATAAAGAACATTTGACTGCAATATTTTTCTTTAAAAAAAAAATTAACGTGAATAAGCTCTATGATGAACAAAGTATTAAAATTTCAAATAAGACGGTGTGATGCTGCTCTTGTGTAATTCACATCACTTGCCATCTCCGGCCTGGCCCCACCCACGCTGGGCCCTGTCTTTACTTAAAATGTTGGTGTTTCATTGGTCATGGATCTTTTTGCCTTACTCTTGATATTAAAAAACATTCCATTAAAATGGCATTTATCTTGATTACTGTGGTTTTTGGTGCTCCCTTAAATTTTGCACTCGCCTTACCCTAGTACCAGCCCTGAACATCTTTAAGAACCTCTTTAAAATCTCCCCGGCCACTCCTCCAGCCTATCAAAAGAAATCCCCCAACATACTTTGATGATGAGAAGGCATTTTTTCATATATAAATGTAAAAAGCTTACTGGCAACAGTAATAAGAGCCAAAGGAGGGATCTGCCTAAACTCCTGGCACATTCATTGAGCAGTTTTATAAACAGGAGTTCTACAAACTTCTAGATCCCAGGGTAAAAATTCATCAACTAAAATGATCTTACATTTCTTCACTTGAACATAAGAGACTAAGAACTAAGGAGGCTGAAAAAGACAAGAATTTGAGTATATTTTGTTACATGGGTTATAATGTACATTAATGGGTTATGTATTCATGGTTTCAATTGGATGGAATGATTAAATCTCAGCTCTAATACTTCATGGTGGAGTGTGGTCAGCATGGGTGCCATTCATAAAATACTGAATCCCTTTTACTTCGTCCCAATGCATGTCAGTAAAGGCAACATGGAATAGCAGTGAGAACTCTAGAGTGTGAATCCCAGTTAAGATACGTATTACCCATAACAACTTGAGCAAGTCATGAAATGTCCCTAGGTCTCACTTTCCTCATCTGTAAAAGGGGGCTACAAATTTAGCTTAAATACCATGTCTTTAAAAAACAAATCTTAATTACTTGCTCCTTTATTTTTTTTTAAAGATTTTTTTTATATTTGAGAGAGAGAAAGAGAGTGCACCCTCCAGCGAGCACGGGTGGGGGGAGGGGCAAAGGAAGAGGGAGAAACAGACTCCCCGCTGAACAGGGAGCCCCACGTGGGGCTCCTTCCCAGGACCCTGGGATCATGACCTGAGCCAAAGGCAGACGCTTAACTGACTGAGCCACTCAGGTGCCCCGCGTGCTTCTTTATTTACACTAAATAATTACAGGTCCTCTTGATTATCCTTGGTGTCTAAAATTATAAAAGCTAATTTTGAAAAATAAAGAATTATTTCTGAAGAACATTTTGAAAAAGGAGACAGGAATAAGTACAGCCAAATTTTGTTTTAAAGAATAATGATCACAAAACTTTCTGGAGTCCAACAAATTGGTATGCACATGCCAAATGGGAGAGGCAGTGACCACTTCTAATCTGTAACTTAATAGAGTTCAGAATAGACGTTCTGAGGGGCACCTGGCCAGCTGAGTCGGTAGAGCATGTGACGCTTGATCGCAGGGTGATGAGTTCGAGCCCCACACTGGGTGTAGAGATTACTTAAAAAAAAAAAAAAAGCTCAGAATTTTTTTTTTAGCCCACTGGGTTAAAACATCAGTGAGCTGGGCTGATTAAAAACAAAACAAAACAAAACAAAAAACTGGGCTTAACATCTCAGCTAAAGCTCCAGCAGATGGAGGAGGAACACTGCACTTGACAATGGTTGACTGTCATTTTTCGGGGGTGGAAACATCACATTCCCACCAGGACTTAATGAAGAATCCAGGTTCTATTATTAATTTCCTCCCCAAAGTCTAATCTTGTCAGGATTACAATTTGTGATTCTGACTATTTAGCATTTGGAAGTTTAGAATTATTCTTTAATTATTTTAGCAGACCATTCCCTTTGCTCCTCATTTTCAGTTCAAGCTTTTTTTTTTTTTTTTTAAGATTTTATTTATTTATTTGACAGAGAGAGACATAGAGAGAAAGGGATCACAAGCAGGTGGGAGTGGGAGAGCGAGAAGCAGGCTTCCCGTGGAGCAGGGAGCCCGATGCGGGGCTCGATCCCAGGACCCTGGGATCATGACCTGAGCCGAAGGCAGACGCTTAATGACTGAGCCACCCAGGCGACCCTCAGTTCCAGCTGTTCTTTCCCACCTTCTAGCCAGGTGATTCTCTTAAGACCTTTGCCAAGACGGGGCGCCTGGGTGGCTCAGTTGGTTAAGCGACTGCCTTTGGCTCAGGTCATGATCCTGGAGTCCCGGGATCGAGTCCCACATTGGGCTCCCTGCTCGGCAGGGAGTCTGCTTCTCCCTCTGACCCTCTCATGCTCTCTCTGTCTCATTCTCTCTCTCAAATAAATAAATAAAATCTTTAAAAAAAAAAAAAAAAGACCTTTGCCAAGAGCCCAATAAAGAGACACTAATATCTTAGAAAGAACAGGAACAAAACTCCTATGAAGTCCCCTGTATAGTGTCTCTTTAATTAGCAATAATCGCACCTGCGATAAACCTCATCAGCTATCATACTGCCACCTGTAACAGCTTTGTTGAGATATAATTCGCACACCATACAATCCACCCATTTAAAGTGTACAATTCAATGGCTCTGAGTATATTCAGAGTTGTGTGACCATCACCACAATCAGTTTTAGAACATTTTCATCACCCCGACAAGAAACCTTGTACCCAGTAACAGTTACCTCTCATTCTCCCATACCCCCCAGCCCGGCGACCACTAATTCACTCTCTGTCTCTATCGATTTGCCTATCATGGACACTTCATATAAATGAATCACGTGGTCTTTTGGGAGGGGCTTCTTTCACTTAGCCTGACGTTTTCAAGGTTCATCCGTGGTGTAGCATGTATCTGTACTTCATTTCTTTTTATGGTCGAATAATACTCCATCGTGTGGATATACATTTCATTTATCCATGCATCAGATGGTGACCATTTGGGTTCTTTCCACTTTTTGGCTATTGTGAATCATGCTGCATTGAACACGCTATACAAGTTTTCGTTGGATATATGTTTTCAATTCTCTTGAGTATATATCTAGAAATGGAATTGTCAGCTCCTATGCACCTTTATAGTTTTCAATGGAATAATGTGACAATGATCTATCTGTCTATTCCTGCATACAAAATTATCCCAAAGCTTCAGGGCTTCAAATAACAGTAATCATTTACTACCTCTCATAGTTGCTGTGGGTCCGGAACTTGGGAGTAACTCGAATAGGAGGATCTGGGTCCAGGTCTTTCACGAGGCTGCAGTCAGATTCTGGTCAATGTGGAAATCCTCTGAAGGCTTGGCCGGAGCTGGAGATCCATTTCTGGGATGGCTCGCTCGCATCTGACAAGGTAGAGCTGGCTCTTGGCTGGGGCCTCAGTCCCTCTCCACACAGGCTCCCCCACAGGAATGCCTGAGTGTCCTCAAAGTAGCAGTCTTCCTCTAACACCAGCTAACCAAGAGACCAAGGTGGAAGCTGCATTATCTTTTATGACTTAGCCTCAGAAGTCAGACACTGTCGCTTTCACCAAATTCTACTGTTCACATAGGCCAGCCCTGATTCCTGCGGGAGGGTAGCAACAAAGGGGAAGAGGGAAGACACCGAGGGAGGAAGGTTGGAGACATCTTGGAGGCTGGCTACTGCAAACAGGTTGACTTCAAAGCTCTGTGCTCTGTTCTTCCTGCAGAGAGGATCCAAAGTGACAGATCCCAGGCAAGAGGTCAAAAAATACGGGTCATAGTCTGGAGGATCGTGACAGCACTGTGTTTCACTCCCTCCAGTGGGTGGATTTAACAACCTGCACTGGAGCTTCCTGACTCTCGCGCTGGGGAATTTGAGGAGAAGGAGAATCTAAGTGCACTATGTAATAGAAAGATAAAGAACTCCAAGCCTGCCTGTTGTCCTTGGATTATTGCCCCTGGTATTCACCTCTGGAAGGGCCAACCCTTTGTCTCCCTATCTGCATCAGCAAAATCTTCCTGGAATGTCATTTGGGTTATTTGATCCAGTAGTGAAATCCACGTTCTCTCCTGGCAAATCAGCAAGTACTTATTAAGCATCTACTGTGTACCCAAGAGCAAATCCTAGGATCATTTGAGACCAGTGTAGATGGATACGCCAAAAATGGCCAGGCATGACCAAAATAGATTGTTGTCAAACCCACCTGTCTTGAGGCTTCAAAGGCAAGAAATGAAAAGGACTTTTTTTTTTTTTTTTGAGCTAGCATTTAGAGACGGTACTGCCCAAAGAATGCTTTCAGACTGGTTTTCATTTAGAAAATTCCCGAGGACTTGAAACACAAAGAAAGATCAAGGAACCATTCTAGAGGGGCGCCTGGGTGGCTCAGCCGTTAAGCGTCTGCCTTCGACTCAGGTCATGATCCCAGGGTCCTGGGATCGAGCCCTGCATCGGGCTCCCTGCTCAGCGGGAAGCCTGCTTCTCCCTCTCCCATTCCCCCTGCTTGTGTTCCCTCTCTCCCTCTGTCTCTCTCTGTCAAATAAATAAATAAAATCTTTAAAAAAAAAAAAAAAGGAACCATTCTAGAGACTTTTATTCAATGGACAACAAAATGTAATGTTTATCCTAGATTAGATCCTGGATGGGGAAAAAATGGCTGGAAAATACATTATTGGAAATTGGTGAAATTGGAATACAACCTGTAGATTATAGTATTAAATCAATACTATGTTAATGTTTCTGAATTTAAAATTATATTGTGGTTATGCAACAAAACATGTATGTTCTAAGGAAATACATATTGAAGTATTATGGGGTAAATGTAACTACAACTTAGTTTCTAGTGGTTCAGAAAAAAATTCTGCATATTCATATGTGCACACACACATACAGAAAGAGACAGCAAACAAATGCAGCAAAATGTGAACAGTGAATCTGGGTGAAGGGCATACAGAAATTCTTTATACGTATACTATGTTTGCAGCTTTTCTGTGAAATTGAAATCGAAATTATTTCAAAATAAAAAGGTTTTAAAGAGAAAAGGAGGGGCGCCTGGGTGGCTCAGTCATTAAGTGTCTGCCTTCGGCTCAGGTCATGATCCCAGGGTCCTGGGATCGAGCCCTGCATCGGGCTCCCTGCTCAGCGAGAAGCCTGCTTCTCCCTCTCCTGCTCCCCCTGCTTGTGTTCCCTCTCTCTGTCAAATAAATAAATAAAATCTTTAATTAAAAAAAAATAAAGAGAGGGGCACCTGGGTGGCTCAGTTGGTTAAGCGGCTGCCTTCGGCTCAGGCCATGATCCTGGAGTCCAGGGATCGAGTCCTGCATCAGGCTCCCTGCTCAGCAGGGAGTCTGCTTCTCCCTCTGACCCTCCCCCCTCTCATATGCTGTCTCTCATTCTCTCTCTCAAATAAATAAATAAAATCTTAAAAAAAAAAAAAATAAAGAGAAAAGGAAACTCCCAAGAGTCTTCTGTTAAGGACAGGATAGGCTGCGGCATTACTGCTCCTTCATGGAATGGTATATCAAAGGAGTCAAGGTCAGCCGGTGCCGATTACCCACATGACTAAGCCAATGCTGTGTGTCGGGTGCTGGAGGTGACAACTGTCTCAGTTGACAACATCTCCTGGCAGTTACTAAAACGTCCAGGGGCGCCTGGCTGGCTTAGTGGGTGGAGCATTCAACTCTTGATCTCGGGGTTATGAGTTTGAGCCCCACACTGGGGTACAGAGATTACTTAAAAATAAAATCTTAAAAAAAAACAAAACACCAGCATTACCAAAACTTTACATTGTACTGCAACCCCACAGTCAGCCCCTGAAAGTGACAGTCGCAGCTTCCTCCACCCCCCGACTTCCAGTTGGGCAGCCGTTTCAACAGCTCCTCCGAGAGGTCCCGGATTGGGCAAGGGCACCGCTTGCCCTCTTGCTCCCCGAAATGGAGTGCATCCTTCTGCTCACTTGGGCTCTGGGCTGGAAGGCAGAAACTTGTCCTGTTCCCTCCATATCGGGGACAGTGTGGCCGCAAATCCACGGCACAAAAGCCCCCCAAATTTCCAAGAACATCTCAGAGCCGCAGAATCAGCCAAATGTCTTTGAACTGGCCCAGAGTAAGAAGCCCCTCCACATAGCACAGCTCAGGCTCAGATGTCAAGGGGCATGTTCTGATTCCTAGTCCACTGGATGAGCAGGAGGCAGCTGGGAGCTCCACTGACTTAGAAGAAACAGATCCAGTCAAGGCCCAGAGGATGCCCACGTTAAAAACATTAGCCCTCTGGCCTTCAGAGTTCACTAAATATGAACATATGAACTCTACAAATTAGCTTCGATGCCAGCCAAGCCTGGGTATCACCATCTGCCTGCCAGGGCCAGCTGACTTCCAGTTAGCAGTGAGAGCAAGTGGAAAGGCCACCAGCCCCAGGGGCTTCAAAGAGAAGGAGGTTGGGGAGATCCCTGACAAGAGAATCTAATCACAGAGCCCTGAAGAGAACGACAGAAGAAGGTCTTGCTAGTTCCTGTGAAAGCAGGTACCAGACTGTGATGGCTCCAGGCAAGCCCACAGCCCAGCCACCACCTGCTGGGGACAAAGACCTTTCTCCTCCAGCTCCGACTCTCTGATGTGTGTGGGGGGGAAAGACCAGCCTCCCACTGTGTGCCATTCACAGAGGACACTCTTGGCTTCCCTAATTACCTGAGACCAAGCAAAGGAATCACAGGCCCAGCACAGAGCAAGTTCTCATGAAGAGCAAACACTTTCATGGCACTTATCAAGTGCCAGGCACTGTCCTAGGCGCTTTATGGATAACTCATGCGACACCCGCCCCCTGGTAACCCTATGAGGGTAGTACTCCTGTTATCCCCACGTGGCACATAGGGAAACGGAGGCGAGAGAGATAAAGAAACATGCCCAAAGTCGCTGACCTAGTAAATAATGAAGCCAGGATTTGAACCCTGGCTTACACCTGTGCTTTTAACCACTTTCTATGCAATTGAGGAAATAAACACATTTCAAAAACCATATACAGACAGGACGAGATGGATAAGGGGGTCTGCAGAGCAGGTATGTGGACGATAGGAAAGTGGAGTGGGTCTCACTGTTACCTAGGGTACTTATAATCGGTACCATCTCATCCACCCATTCGTTCATCCTCTCACATTTCGAATTTAGGGCGTACTCGGGGTTAGAACGGGAGGAAACAAGAGGAGCACAACTTAGATAATGAATTGAAACTGAACACACAAACAGTGAAAGACAGAGAGGAGGAGGATCTGGGGCCGAGTGAGTCGTGCTGAGGTCTGGAGCAGGGTGGAGGGCCACAGCTCCCAGAAGCATTCCCTGGCCACACACACACACAGCACACAGGTTGGGGGTCCTCCTCCACCCGCCACACCGCATCCTTATTGTAGCATTTTCCACAATGGGTTGCAGTTTCCTAGTTGCTTCTCTGCCCACTACTAATTTCTGTATCTCCAGTGCTAGGCACGGACTAGTCATTCAGTGTTTGTTGAATGACTTACTGAGGGAAAAGGGCCTGAGGGAAAAGAGCTCAGCTGCACTAAGGGGAAATGAGCAGCAGGCTCACCTGAGCAGGGAGGGCTAGACAGGGTTTCTCAAACTGGAGGAAACATGAGAAGCACATAGGGATCTGTGAAAATGCAAATCCTGATTCAGTAGGCGTGGGGTGTGGCCTGAGCTTTTTTATTTCCAGCAAGCTCACTGGTGATGCCCCTACTCCTGCTCCCTGGATCCTACTTGGAATGCTGAGGCCCCTGATGATCCCTGGCCCTTCTCATTCCCAAAGGAGCGTCATTCCGTGCTCGGGCCCCCTTCCTCTGTCCCTGTGCCCCTTTGCTGCCCTCACACAGCCTTAGCCACTGATCCCATTTGCCTTCCGGCCCAGATCCAGATTTGAAGACCATCTATCCAAATCGCTGCAGTTCCCACAGTGTGGCCCACGGGTCCCAGGGTGGGCCTGGTGAGGGGGCTCCTACGGTCAAGGATATCGCCCAGATCATCCCCCACCCCCAGGTGATCACAGGATCACAGGATCACTGCTCACCTTGGCCTCTTTTAGGCTCCCCGCAGTCTTGCGATGACAAAGGCTTGTTCAGGAGCTTAAAGGACGGCTGAGACGGGGGAGGGACTTAATGGCCCACAGTTCTCCTCAGCACCACCCCTACCTACTCGGACCCAGAAACAGCGGTGTCCCATCCGTCCGGATTGCCATCCTCAGGAGCAGCTTATGGACATAGGGAAATTCTAGAACTACATAGGGAAAAGGCAAGGTTTGTCTTCTTGGGGGGGGGTGGGGGGGAGGTATCCTTTCCCTGCCACTGACGCTCTTTTCTTTCCCCCCGACATCTTCAGGACCCTGGTCTCTTACCCCTCGGTCTATTAAAGGATCTGATGCCATCATATATGCTGAACTGTCCGTGATCGATAAGACTCCAACACACCACTCCTCAAGGCCTGTTGTTCTCGCTTTGCTCCTCTACCCTCAGCCCACATCCATTTTTTATCCCTCTCTGTCCCTGGGACTCTGGCCCCTTGGGGCCTCCCTTACCCTCTGGCTCCCAGGGCGGGGTGGGGGAGTGGCCGGCCAGTGGGCGGCACTTCGGGGAGAGCTGAGGGCAGGGGAGCTACACATCACTGGCCAGTGGCTGTCTCTCCACAGCCTCGGTCCTCCACAGCTCATTTTTACCAGGCTCCCTTTGGCCCTTCCACCCTAGGGTGCTTGCTACCCGCTGCCTGCCACCACACACCCCGATGGCGCCTCAGCCATCCCTGCTGGCTCCTTCCATCCTGCCCACTTCACTGTCAATAGTCCTGTCACTGTCTTCTTTTATTTTAATTTGCAGTTAAACCCTTTTGAGTCTGCCTTCTGTTTTCTTGCTAGGATTCTGACCAAACAGAAAGTTGCATTTTTACCAAGCACCGGGTCCCAGTTTTGTTTAAGCCAAAGCAATGAAGCTCTAACGGTAGAATGGGGGGCTAGAGGGAGCCGAGGAGAGAGAAGGTATTTTTGAGGGGGGGGAAGGGTGCCAGTGTTTCTCAGTGCCTTGAAATCCAACTACATCAAGGTCTGCCTGGGAGTTCGCGTCTCATTTTATTCTCTTCAGCCATCAGGAACTCGGGATTGTGGGAATCAAGGACGACAGAGACCAGGCCCCATGTCCCAGAACCTCACGCTCAGGGACACTCCGGCGGGGCAGGATGAAAGGCCTGGAATGGAATTGAATGTGACAGGCAGCCAAGCAGGGCAGAGCCGCAGAGATAAGGGCCTAATCAGAGTTCAGACAGAGAACAGAGGCAGAACGGCAGGCGGAGGCTTTGTTCCAACGCTGGGGACCTGGGAGGACCCCGCAGGGTGGGGGAGAAGGTCACATGGGACCTTGGAGCGCTGCAACGCAGCCCATCAGCAGCCTCAGCCCAGAAGCCAGAGCAGGCCCCTTTCTGCAGCCTCCTTGGAGGCCCAAGTGGTTTTATTTGCTCCTCCTCTGGGTTCTTACTGCGCATCTACTTGACTCGAGCAGCTCCCACGGATCCAGCGCTTGCCCTGCGCACGAGCTCGTTCGATCCTCCCAACCACCCTGTGGGTGGGCGTTATTCAGCCCTTTTTATAGCTAAGGAAAGTGAGGCTCAGTCCAAGTGCCTGGCCCACAAATTTATAAATAGACACCGAAGGAACCAGAATTTGAATCCAGACTGCCTGGCTCCAAAATGCACTCTCTCGAGCACTGGTTTATCCACTGTGATTTCTAACTCCTCTAGTTACAGCAGCATCTACAACAGGTCAAGGGTGGACTGAGCACTTTGGATGGAGCCTTCACAGCAACCCCCTGAGGTAGGTCCTAGTATTTCCCGGTACTTTCCAGGAGAAGACACCGTCCCACCAAGAGGGTGACATCACTCTCTCCAGGGCCCTCAGCCAGGTCATGGTGCAGCCAGGGTTTGAACCCAGGAGACCAACTCCAAGTTCATGCCTCCAGCCAAGACATTCCTCCAGAGCGGAGCCTAAATTATTATTTTTTTTTAACAGACCTTATTTTGTAGAATAGTTTTAGATTTACAGAAAAATTATGAAGATAATTCAAAGAGTTTCCTAAATACTCTGGCTAGGACTTTTCAATACCATGTTGAATAAAAGTGGCGAGAGTGGGCATCCTTGTCTTGTTCCTGATCTTAGAGGAAAAGCTTTCAGCTTTCACTGTTGCGTATGATGTTAGCTGTGGGCTTGTCACAGATAGCCTTTATTTATTTATTTTTTAATTTTTTTAAGATTTTTTTTTTATTTATTTGTGTGGGGGGGGAACTGAACACAAGTGACGGGGAGCAGCAGAGGGAGAAGCAGGCTCCCCACTGAGCAAGGAGCCCAACATATGCCTCGATCCCAGGACCCTGGGATCATGACCTGAGCCAAAGGCAGATGCTTAGCCAACTGAGCCACCTAGGCACCCCTTAAGTTTTCATTTTAATCACCTGGCTCACCACAACAAGCACACTCCTTAATCCCCATCTCTATTTTCCCCATCCTTCCACCCACCTCCCCTCTGGTAACCATCAGTTTATTCTCTACAGTTATAGTTAAGAGTCTGTTTCTTGGTTTGTCTCTCTCTTTTCTCCCTTTGCTTGTTTGTTTTGTTCCTTAAATTCCACATATGAGTGAAATCATATGGTAGTTGTCTTTCTCTGACTGACTTACTTCACTTGGCATTATACTCTCTAGCTCCATCCATGTGGTTGCAAATGTCAAGCTTTCATTCTTTTTGATGGCTGAATAAACACATGGCCTTTATTATGTTAAGGCACAGTCCCTCTATACCTTTGTTGAGAGTTTTTATCATAAATGATGTTGAATCTTATCAAATGCTTTTTCTGCACTTATTTAGGGGATCCTATAACTTTCATCCTTCATATTGTTAGTATGGTGTATCATACCGATGGATTTGCATATGGAATATGCATCCGTGGAATAAATCCCACTTGACCCACAACGTAGGATCCTTTTCATGTATTGTTCAATGTGGTTTGTTAATATTTTGTTGACGATTTTTCTCTTCTTGTGGCATTCTTGTCTGGTTTTGGTATCAGGGTAATATTGGCATCATAAAATGAGTTTGGAAGTGCTCCCTCCTCTTCTGTTTTTTGGAGGAGTCTGAGAAGAACTGGTATTAATTCTTTAAATGCTTGGGAATATTCACCAGTGAAGGCATCTAGCCCTAGACTTTTGTTTGTTGGAGCTTTTCGATTATGGATCCAATCTCTTGACTAATAATCGGTCTTTCAGATTTTCTATTTCTTCATGAAATAAAGACAAATAATGATCTCACTCATATGTGGAACCTAAAAAATGAAAGAAACAGGGGCACCTGGCTGGCTCAGTCGGTAAAGCATGCAACTCTTGATCTCGGGATTGTGAGTTTGAGCCTGGTGTTGAGTGTAGAGATTACTTTCAAAATACATAAAAAATAAAACACACAAGCGGGACACCTGGGTGGCTCAGTTGGTTAAGCATCTGCCTTCGGCTCAGGTCATGATCCTAGGGTCCTGGGATCGAGTCCCACATCGGGCTTCCTGCTCAGCGGGGAGCCTGCTTCTCCCTCTGCCCCTACCCCTGCTCATGCTCTCTCTCTCTCTCTGACAAATAAATAAAACCTTTAAAAAAAAAAAATAAATAAATAAATAAAACACACAAGCAAACCAACAATAAACCAAACTCATCAATACAGAAAACAGATTGGGGGTTGCCAGAGGTGGGGTTGGCAAAATGGGTGGTCAAAAGGTACTAAAAAAAAGAAAAGAAAAATTTCCATACACCCCAGGCCCAGTTTCCCTTACGGTTAACCTCTTACATTAGTGGGGTATATTTGTCACAATTAACGCACCAGTGTTGACATGTCATTATTCACTAAAGGCCATAGTTGATGCAGATTTCCTCAGCCTACCTACTATCTTTTTGTGTCCCAGGATCCCATCCAGGACACTATATTACATTTAGCCTTCATGTCTCCTTAGGCTCCTCTTGGCTGTGACAGTTTCTCAGACTTTCCCTGTTTTTGATGACCTCAACAGCTTTTTAAATTGTGGTTAAAAAGCAACACATAAAATTTACCATCTCAACCATCCTTAAGTGTACAGTCAGTAATATTAAGTACATTCACACTGTTGTGCAACAGATCTCCAGAATGTCTTCATCTTGCAAAACTGAAACTCTATACTCATAAACAACTTTTTTTCCCAATCCCCAGCCCCTGGTAACCACCATTCTACTTTGTGTTTCTATGACTTTGACTACTTTATTTTTTTAAGTTTTTTTTTTTTTTTAGTAATCTCTACACCCTACGTGGGGCTTGAACTCACAACCCCAAGATCAAGAGTCGCATGCTCTACCAACTAAACCAGCCAGGTGCCCACTCACTACTTGAGATACCTCATTTAGGTCTGGAATCATACAGTATTTACCTTTTCGTGACTGGCTTATTTCACTCATCATAATGTCCTTAAGTTTCATCCATGTTGTAGCACATGTCAGCCTTTCCAAGGCTGAATAATATCCCATTGTATGTATGTACCACATTTTATTTATATGTTCATCAACAGACAGTTGGGTTGTTTCCAGCTTTTGTCTGTTGTGAACGTAAGTAATCGAGAAACCGCCATGTTGTTTTCCGTAGCAGCTGTACCATTTTACCTTCCCACCAACACTTGTAATTCTCTAGGGCTTTTTGACAGTAGCCATCTTAATGGATCTGAGGTGGTATCTTACTATGGTTTGACTTTCTTTTCCCCAATGATTGTGATGTTGAGCATCTTTCGTGTGCTATTGGCCATTTACACATCTTCTTTAGAGAAATGTCTACTAAGTCCTTTGTCCATATTTTTATTGCTGAGCAATCAATGAATATGTCACAATTTATTCATCTGTTCCCCTGTAGATGGGCCTTTGGGTTGTTACTGGTCTTGGCTATTGCACATAAAGCTGCTGTAGAAGTCTTTTGTGGGTATATGTTCTCACTTCTCTTAGATAAATACTTTTTGTACATTTCTGTATCTACCAGTACTTTGGCCCTAGTTGGTACTCAAAAAAAGCGGACTGAGGTAAAGTGGACTGAGTCACAGAACTAAGAGCTCTGAGGTAGTAATAATCATTTCATATAACAAAGTGCATTTCCTATAACAAAGTTTCAAAGGTGAGCATGAATACCAATAGTACAGGCCGAATAAAAAGGACATCTGAGGTAGAGACTTAGTGATTCCGTTAAGAATTTTGAAAAAGGATAGGCTTTGAAGAAGAGCCAAAACATGGGGACAATCAGGAAACTTCCTCCTGCAAGGGACAGAGCCTTCTCTCCCCCACCTGGCTGGACAGGGAGTCCTGGAGGGTGTCTTGCTGGAGTCACAATGGAGAGCTCAGCATGGGGGAGGCAGACCCAGCCAGAGCAAAGATTATGATGCCCATAGTTTGTTAGAGAGATTTTCTTGTGATGTTTTATATCTTGTTGAGGAGCATTAATACTCTTTGCTTTTTCCTCTCTAAATCCACTCCTGACTTGCCATACTGAGAGAGTTTTCCCTGGCCAGGATAACCCAGAACAGGATACAGTCCAGCAAACTTTTCTCCTTGGCTCTAGAAGATGTTTGTGTGTAGTCGGGAAACCTGAGTTTCTGCCTTTAACTCGCTGTGTGTGCCCTTGTCTCCAAAGTTCCTTCCAGCTCTGAAATATTACGACTTAGCAACTATACTTCTTTCTTCAGTAAGTATGTTATTTATTTATTTATTATTATTATTATTTTTTTTAGTAATCGCTACACCCAATGTAGGGCTCAAACTCATCACCCTGAGATCAAGAGTCGCATGCTCTTCGGACTGAGCCAGCCAGATGCCCCTCTTCAGTAAATACTTTTTTCTTATTACAGAGGTATATGTGTTCACCATAGAAAGTTAGAAAATACAATAAGGGAGCAGAAGAACATATAAGATCACTCATAATTCCACCACCCAGTGCTAACTCTTATTAACACACCTCATTCATATAAAAATATGTGTTGAGTGCCTGCCAGGTACTGATGAGCAGTTTGAAATACACCTTTCTAGGCTATTTATATTTATGTTTTAATGAGATCAACCTGCTTTGTAACCTGCCTTTCCCTCAACAGACAGTTGTGAACATATTGCCAGGTCAGTATATATTTTCCTACAACGTTCCAGATTTTCATTAGTAAACACGCTCAGAGCTAGATTTTGAACAAAGTCATAACCATTTTTTTTTTAAGATTTTATTTATTTGACAGAGAGAGACACAGCGAGAGAGGGAACACAAGCAGGGGGAGTGGGAGAGGGAGAAGCAGGCTTACCGCCGAGCAGGGAGCCCGATGCGGGGCTCCATCCCAGGACCCTGGGATCATGACCTGAGCCAAAGGCAGACGCTTAATGACTGAGCCACCCAGGCGCCCCAAGTCATAACCATTTTTTTAAGACAATTCCTAGAGGTGGAATTACTAGATCAATTAGTAATCACGCTTATGTGTCTGGGCAATGCCAGGTGGCCTGCGTCCCCAGCCTTTCTTTACGTCCTTCCCCTCACACATACGCAGTGAACAGGGTATAGAACTGTGCTGTCCCTTACAGCAAGCACTAGATACGTGTGGCCATGTAGATTTAAGTTAAAATTAATTAAAATAATATAAACGATTCAGGTCCTCAACTGCACGAGCCACATTCCAAGCACTCAATAGACATACGTTAACTAACGGTTACTGCAATAGTCCAGAAAACATTTCCATCATCACACAAAGTGCTCTTGGACATCACTGGTCCAGAACAATGTTCAATTGATGGGAACTGTTACTATTTTTCGGGTGGAGATTTGGGGGAATTTTCCTTCTTATTGTATTTCTTGGCCCCAATATAGAGCATTTATCAATGACTCTTGTATATTTATTATGTGTAAAGGCTTCTTCCCTTTGGAGGGCTATACCTCATTTCCACTAGCCACCTGTGGATGTTTGATTATGGGAAATCTCCAGAGCCCTTATGGTGGGTCACTGGTTTGAATTCAAATTTCCTTCCTGATGATGGAGCTCAAAAAAGGTGTATTAAGAATCTTTATATAGGGGCACCCGAGTGGCTTAGTTGGTTAAGCTCAGCCTGGAGCCTGCTTAAGATTCTCTCTCTCTTCCTCTCCCTCTGTGCCCCTCCCCGCCCCTGCTCACATATACTCTCTCTCTCTTTCTAAAAAAGAATATATAAATTTACTTATATATGCATAAAGAAATTCTGGAAGGATACCTAAAAAATTAGAAACATTACTTACCTATAGCATGGGGAGTGGGTGTCTCTGCAGATGAGGACAAGAATGGGAAAATTTCCTGTGTGAATGTATCACCTATTTAAAAATAGATTAAAAATAAATTTAGAATACATCTTTTTAATAGCATGCAATTGTAAAAAATATAGTAGGCAGTGAAATTCCTTTCCCTGAAGGTTACTGTCAGGTTAATAAGAATCCTTCCAGACTTGGGTCTGTTATAGACAATCACATATGATAGCTTTATTGTATAAATGGCTGGTGTGTTCTCATTCCTTAGAAACCACCAGAGTCCTACCTCCCTTCCTGGCAATAAGAGCTAGAAAAAGGGCTTCTGAAGCTCCAGGACTTCCCACCGTCCCCTCACCTCTCCAGGTGGCCCTTGCTAACACTCGATGTCTCTTTTGAAAGCCCTTGTGTCAGACCCGTTTCCAGGTGATTGCAGAACTCGTGCCAGTCATTAGCCAGCTGTGGAGGTCTCCAGGTGGGTTTGCCCCACTGACCTCGCAGACTCAGACCCTTTGCTTCTCGCCCTCTCCCTTCCTCAGGTGTCTCTTTGTGCACACCTTTCCAAGGCACTGCGGGTGAAGGGAGTGAAGAGTGTTTCCACAGTACCGGGTGGAGCCTTGGTGTATGAAAGAGGCAGGGACACGGGGCACGAGTCACCTCCAGGTCCCCTGTCCTCCAGGAGACTGGTAACAGCCCGTTAACCTACTGCTCTTGTCCAACCTCAGTTCCATATCCACTCCCAACCCCCACCTTGCTAGACACATTTCTGAACCTTTCTTACGTCTTTGCATTTCTGTGATGGGTCTGCCACATTGACCCTGGAGAGTCCGTTCTCCACTCCTTCCCTGGGTGCGTCATGGTCCCTACCTTTACTAGGTTGGGGAGTGAGTGAGTAAGGGGCATTTCCAGAGGACTGAATGGGCCTGGAGTCAGTGTAGGAAGGAGGTGGGGACATATGGTGTGAGTCATCCACAAGCGTCTCTGATGCTCCTGGAATTCACCGCCCAGTACCAGGACCAAATAGAGAAATCCCAGTTGTGGTGAGTGGTGTGCCCCCTCCCTGAGAGGCCCAGTAACTGGTCTAGCTTCAAAGGCTGTTCTCCCGGCCACACAAGACTGAAACCAGCAAATCCGTGGAGACAGAAAGTAGATTAGTGGTTGCCAGGGACTAGGGTTGGGGGGATGGGAAGTGACTCTTAATGGGTACGGGGCTTCTTTTTGGAGTGATGAAAATGTTCTGGAATTGGACTGTGGTGGCAGTTGCTCTGTGAATATACTAAAAATCACTGAAGTATACACTTTAAAAGGGTGCATTTTATGAAATGTGAATTGTATCTCAATAAAAAATCGATTTATCCCTGGTGGTCTAGTGGTTAGGATTCGGTGTTCTCAATAAAAAAATCGATTTACGGGTTTGCAAATCTACTGAGATCCAATTGACATGCAATAAAACGCAACCATTTCAAGGTAGAGTTCAATGATTTTTGGCAAAGACACCATGCCACCATCACTCTCATCAAAATATAGAACCTGTCCATCACCCCAAAAAGTTCCCCTTTGCCCCTTCAGGATTTTTTTCAACAAAAATGAATAGAATACAGACTATCAGAATTCATCACACACAGTAAGGGTATTATTTCATAAAATGAACGTTTCCGCTACATTTAAAGATACATACACATGCATGATAAGGTTGTGATGTGGGCCACCGTCAAAAAAATGTAAACGTTCCCACAGAAACATGAAGTACCATGCAACGCTTGGTGGTGGTTGTAGAAGGTGCTAAGTACTCGCTCTGACGGCCACTATGTGCTGAGAGTTCTGCCAGGCACTTAGCGGGCGTCATCTCGTTTAATCCTTCCAACCACCATCTACCTGAGTCTCATCACCTCATTCCACAGATGAGGAACCAAGGCTTCCCTACCTGCGCTGGTAGCTGGTTCTATCTGATCCCAAAATGTACTGTCCTTAATGCCCTGGTTTCCTCTTGATGGGCTTATGATGCCCGTGAAACGTCAAAGCCTGGAGGATACAGGCAGTTATCTGGCAGTGAGCCTCTGTTAATTCACTCGAGCACAGCGTAAGTACTGAGAGAGAAAAAGAAGACACAGTTCTCCCTCCAGGGAGCTTGCAGCCCAGTAGGGAGCATCCGCCAGATAGCTAAAAGCACCAAAGAGAAGGCCACAGCGTCATGTTGCTCTTTGTCACCCTGGGTGTGACCCGGGGTGTGATGGGCTGGCTCTTCCTATGCGCAGGCCCTCGGAACGTCACCCCGGCCTTTCTCTGGCACAATCCTGGGCAGCTAGGCCAGGTGGAATCTGCCAGGCCCAGTCCATTCGAGGTTGCTCTGAAAGGCCTGAGGCGGGGGTCTTAGGTGACACACACAGTCCTGAGGCTGCCGGAGGCCCAGGCCCAAGCCCAGGCCCTTGCTGGAAACCTCGGAGCCTTCCAGAACCCTCCAGAGTCTTCTACCAAGCAACTGGCCACAGAGCAGCCGGGGCTGGATTTACAGCACAGAATTCCTTTGTCATTAGGGTCTTTGTTCCTGAGGGTGCCTCCGTGATATACGGGTAACCACCATCAGTCTCTCATTGCAAAAAGGGTCAAGACCCATAGCATAGGTTCTACCTTCCAGTTAGCCCTAATTGATTTCACCCAAATTGATTTACTGCTAATGAGCCTGTTTGTCTCAAGACCCAAACTTCTTTCTTTATTAGATTCTCTGGCATCATTAAATCTTTCGACCATCAGGGACTGTCTTAAAACACTATTCTTAAACATCACTGCACTCAACACACCCCTGTGGTCTGGAAAAGTCAGCAGACCCCCAACAGAGACCAGTTTTCATCCCAGGTGTAGCTAAAAACCCCGCGAGTCTCATGGTCATTAAGCCTCCTCAGTGCCCTCACCTGCTCTCGCTGGCCAGGGCTGATGTGGAAAGAACTGGAGTCAGACAGACCTGGGTTTGGATCCCAGCTCTGTCCCTTGTTAACTGTGTGACCTTGGGCAATTTACCTAACCTCTCCGAACTTTGGTTTCCTCATCTCAAAAAAAAAAAGAAAAGAAAAGAAAAAAGAAAAAAAAATGAGGCTAACATCCAAAGCCTTGCTGGGTTATTGTGGGATTACCTGAGATCGAGGTATGCAGTTGGCACTTAATACATATCAGCTCTCCTTTTCGTTCCTTTCGTCCGCCTGCCAAGGAGATCAACATTCTGCAGAGACAAGAACAGCCGAGCAACTTTCTCTTAAGGAGGATTTGTATCTTTGTTATTGTTTTTCCTGGAAGGGGATGAACAGGAAACCTCAGACTGGCAAGAACACCATAACCTTGGCCCTTCTCTAATGTATTAAGGGGACGTTTCCACGGGGTCTTAACCGCCGTGCGTTATAACGTACTACGCACCACGCGTGCTCACCTGGAAAACAGTCCTCCTCGCTCCGACTGCAGCGCCCCCAAGAGGTGGACCACCATCGCCCCACTCCCCTGGACCCCTCATCGGCGTGGCCTCCACTTCGGCTCTTGCTGCTCAAAATATGCTTCTCTCCAGGAGGCCAGTTCTAAAACCGCAAAGGAGAGGACAGCAGACGCCAGCTCTGGGCCCCTCCGTGCTCTTTCCCCGCAGAGCCCACCGCGATCTGCCCCCCGCCGGCCTCTCCCCTTTCTTCTCCTCCCTCCCCACGCCGGACTGCCTGCGCCTTCCACAAATGCTTCTCTTACCACCCACCCCCCACCCGCGCGCCAGTCTGTTCCAGCCTCAAGGCCTTGCAGCAGCTGTGCCCTCCACCTGGAGTCTCCTCCCGATGGATGCTTCCTTTTCAATATTCAGGCTTCAGATTCAGGGCCACCTGCTCAGAGAGCTCTTCTCTGATCCTGGAGGCGCCGCCGTCACATCTATCACTTCGCGCTACTTATTTTCATCCTTGCACTTGTCACTACCTAGAACTCTCTGGTCCCTTGTCTAAGTCTTATTCACCATGCCCACCCACCCCGCCCCGGCCCGGCTGCCTAGAACACCGCCTGGCACACGGCAGGTGCGCCACCCGCGTTGGTTACATAAATGAACCCTTTTGTCTCACCATTGAAGCATAAATCAATGATCTTCAGGATGGTCTCTCTTCAGAGGAGAGCTCCTAATATGTAAGTGTCTAGACAGTCCTTTTATTTCTGGCAATTTTGGCAAAGTGACTTGCTTCTGGAATTTAACAAAACCAGACAACGCCTGTCTTCCTAGTCTCATCCAAAGCTGTGCCACCTCGTCCAGAACCTGCAGAGACTCTTGCAGTCTGGCCCCTCCGTAATAACTAGGCACGGATGAGACAGAAGTTTGACAAATCCCTCTGGAATATTCAGCTGCCTGAAAAACTGGACTGGAGCTTCAAGCCAGAAGGAGCTTGAAGCTAGAGAAGGCCCCCGCTCCTCCGTGGCTGGACACATGGGATTAATTCAAGCAGAAGCCAGGCAAGAATACTGGCCCCTGAGAATGCTAAAGAAAGGGAATTTTAAGATCCAGACTGAAAAGAAAGTGGGACTGGAGGGGAGGTGGGGGGCGTAGGAAGGACTCACCCTCCTTAATCCAAGGGGTCTTAATCTCCTAGGATTGATACTAAATGTTAAATTGGGGACAGGTGTGTGCGTGCGTGCACGCGTGCACGTGTGTGTTTTAGGGAGAGGGTCCATGGTTTTTATCAGGGTTGCAGTAGGATCTGTGCCCCAAAAGTTTAAGAGGTGCAGATCAAGAAGGCATGCAATTAGGTTAAAGAATCATCTCCATCCTAAACACGACCTGAACTGGAACAGTCACGAGAAAGGAAAAGTGCTTTGTGCTCCAAAGAAAACAACAGCCATTTCCAACAGGAATTGGCTGTCACATTCTCTGCACTTGGAAAAAAAATCAACAGAGCATCCGCCCAGCCTGCTCAAGGCCCATCCCTTAAGCCCAGGTCTCTGGGGAAGGCAGTGAGCCTTTGTTTTCCAGTCTGTGGGCAACTGGCTAGGCAAGAAGCCAGAGGGGAGAGACCTCGATGGAAGAAAATACAGAGATGCGCCAAGCTGTGCGGCCTAGAAGCACCCGGAGGTGGACTCTGGCTGATGCCCCAAGGCCCATGGAGTGAGGAAGAAGGTGCTAGTTACGGACCCCTGATGTCTTGATTTGGCTCCAGGGAGGATGCTGGGCCTGCTTTGCCCTCTGGGTGCTCCGAGGCACGACCGTATTAGTCACAGGCCTGGGTGCGCTTTTCTGAGTCAGTTTTGGACTCCTCACGGTTGGCAGGCCTACCTGCGGCCACCGCAGCTATCCGACTGGAGCTCCTGCCTGTTCGAGGCCATGTGTCACGTCTGGTGTTCAGAAAGAACACTCCCTTCCCCTGGCCCTTCTTGCCTTTGTGAAGGGAGAACCTGGGACGTGGCAGGAGTCCCAATAAACGCTGGGAGGAGAGCTGTGAGCAGGCGGCAGGCCCCGAGCCAGTGTGCCGTGCCAGCCCTCGGTGTAACCTCCAGGGAGGGCGCAGTCCACACACGTCCCGGCTTCCGAGAGGCAGGCCCTGGGTGGCAGCCCGCAGCCCTGGCCTCTCCGGGAGTCCCATGGACTCACACTCAGACTGGCGTTGTGATTTTTTGATGTTTGTATGTGTTCTATCTTTAATATATCCCAGAGGGGATTCTTGATGTCCTTCCCTAAATCTGATTCTCCTCCAAGCTTCCCCATCGCAGTACATAGCCCCTTCATCACCCAGCAGCTCCTCCTTCGGCTCCCAGCTAAACAGCACCTCCTCCTTCTCCTTGCAGAGACCTTCCCAGGCGCCGAATCTAGTGTCGTCATACCCCCCACCCCACACACACACCCACACACCAAGATGCTCTCTTTCATGTCAGCCTGTTTGCTGACATGTAAAAGTTACATTCTGTAACTTTTATTTTTCTGTATGTCTCTCCACTCAAAATGTCAGGTCCATGAGGACCAAGGGTCTTTATTGGCTTCTCCAGAGTCACTCTCCAGCCTTCTCCCCTGTCCTCTAGGCCTGAGGAGGCTGACGATGGGGCCCGCGTGGCCCAAGCTCCCAGAAGGCGAAGGGACGGTGGGTAGGTGGCCCCTCCCTGCCACAGCTCCTACGAAGCAGCCTTCTCCTACGGCTCTTGCCGCGTTCCAGCAACGACCTTCTCCCCTTGCCCTCCCAGGCCCCGGGTGGGGGAGGATGGCTGCCGTCTGTTGCCAACCCTGACATGCTGCGAACAGTCCATTCATGAAACTCTCCTCAGTGACCCATCTTAAATGTGCCACCTGATACCTGACAATGGTTCTGACCCACACAGGGGCCATGTCTAACTCGCTGGCCAGTGTCTCCCACCAGGGGGCTAAGGGATGTCTGGCATACCTCAGGGACTTCATACGTGGCTTTTGAATAAATGAATGCATAAGGATACTATGTTTTTATTTACATTTTTTAAAGATAGAATTCATATACCATAAAACTCACCCTTCTAATGTTTCTAACTCAGTGGTTTTTAGTTCATTCACAAGCTTGTGAGACTATCATCACTAATTCCAGAACATTTTCTCATCACTTCAGAAAGAAACCCTGTACCCATCAGGGTCTCTCCCCATTTCCCCCCACCCCTGGCAACCGCAATCCACTTTCTGTCTCTATACACTTGCCTATTCTGGACACTTCCTATAAGCGGAATTATGTAGTATGTGGCTTTCTGCGCCTGCTTCTTTCACTTAGCATCATGTTGCCCACATGTAGCAACATTTCATTCCTCTTTATGCTCAATAATCTATCCTGTTGTCTGGAGAGACCACATCTTATGCACTCATTCATCAGGTGAAGGCGGTTTCTGGCTTTTGGCTATTATGAATAATGCTGCTATAAACATTCATGTACAAGTTTTTGTATGAACGTAAGTTTTCAGTTCTCTTGGGTCGAAACCTCGGAGTGGAATTTCTGGGCCACGTGGTAACCCTACGTTTACGTTTTTGAGGAAAGACACTTTGTTTTCAATCTCTCTGCGCCCCCCAGCGCTGCACAGCAGTCTCTTCAGCCTGTGGCCCCAGGTGTTGGCATCTGCCTGGAGAACCCAACTGACATGGATGTGGAGCAAAGGGGGTCTCAAACGCCATAGGTCCACGGCAGGCACGCACCCACGAGACATTCTTGCGCACCTGCACCAGGATATTCAAACAAGGATGCTCAAAGCAACATCACTGGCCGAACATCGGAGATAACCTAATGCTCATTACCAGTAGCATGGATAAATACATTGTGGGAGAAAGAAAGAAAATAAATGGATTACGGCTATGCGTAACAGCACAGAGGAACCTCACAAACACAGTGGAGGGGAAAAAAAAAAAACACAAGTTACAAAAGAATATGGACAGTTTCACTTCCAAGAAGTTCCAAAACAAGTAAAACCAAATCATGTAGTTTAGGGATGCATATGTAGGTGGAAAAACTATTAAAAACCGTTTCAACGGCAAACAGGATATTGGTTGCCCTTGGCAGGGAGACGCGGTTGGGGAGAGGCTCAGGAAGGTCTGAGCGGCAGGCCGTTGTGTGGTTCCTGTCCTGGGTGAGATACATCAAGGTTCACGTGGAGTTATTTTTAACTGTACGTAGGTACTGACCGACCCATGCACTATTCTGAAGGTTTTATTTCACCATTTAAAGGATAGACAGAACAGAACCTCAGTCTAGATGTCAGGAGACCTGGATTCCCCAGATCAGCTTGACCGTGCGAGAGCTGTGTGACACGAGACAAATGATCTCATCTCTCTGCCTCAACTTTTTTCTAATATGGGATGATAATAACTGCCACTTATTCGGGGCTTCCTATTCCTAGGCACCATGCTAAGTGCTGTTACATATGTTATCAGTGCTTATTATGCGTCCCTTGGTCTGAAGCCAGGCTAAGCTGAAAGTCTTACAAGGGTGCAGAAATCGACTACAGAAGCTGATGGCAGGGCGCAGCCAGGGGACAGACTCTGGCAACTCAGTCTCTCAGGGCTGCCTTTCTCTCTGTAATCGTTGCATTCTTCTCTTTTGCTTTAAACTACATCCCAGCCCACCTGTGAGGAAACGACCACCCACAACTCTCAGGTTTTTATCTTCTCCGTTCAAGACACCGGCCAGACCCGACTCTCAGTGCAAATTACAAGTTCCCCGGAGAGAGAATTCTTACTGCTTTAGCTTGGATGCTGCGTCCACCCCTGACCCAGTCAACTGTGGCAAAGGGGCAGTCACACTATGCAAAACGCCTGCTAGGGACAACCATCATGAAACTAAACGGGACTATGGGTTGTTGGCAGTCAGCCCCTGGAAATCTAATTCAGTAAGGGTGTCAGTTTCTCAAAGAGAGGGAAGAGATAGTGGAAGAACAGACGATCCAATGTCAACTGTTATTTAATCTACCTTTATAACAACCCAATGAGATAATGTCGATATCCCCATTTTAAAGATAAAGAGACTGAGAATCAGATAGGACCCAGGGTTTCTCAACAGTGGCACCACTCACATTTTGGACTGAACAATTCTTTGTGGTGGGGGGCTGTCCTGTGCATTGCAGGATGTTTAGCAGTAATCCTGGCCTCCACCCACTTGATGTTAATGGCACTCCTCCAGTGGTGACGAGCAAAAATATCTCCATGGGGGGCGCCCAGGTGGCTCAGTCAGTTAAGCATCTCGCTTCGGCTCAGGTCATGATCTCAGGGTCCCAGGATCGAGCCCCGAGTCAGGCTCCCTGCTCAGCGGGGAGTCTGCCTCTCCCTTTCCCTCTGTGCTCTCTCTAGCTCTCTTTCTCTCTCAAATAAATAAATAAAACCTTTAAAAAAAAATCTCTACATTGCAAAATGTCCCCTGGAATGGAGAACCACCAACACAGGCTAACTAGATTGCACAGCAGCCCTCCACTAGTAAGACAGAGAGAGGAATCAAACCCAGGTCTCAGTGACTCGAGAGCCTTCCCTTGGTCACTGTCTCTCCAAGGATCAGATCTAACTTACCTCCCTCACAAGGTGGTAATGAGGATATAATGATGAGAGAGGACCCTGAAGTTAGGTGGAACGTATTGTCTCTGCATTCTTTTTGTGCTTCCAGTTCTGTGGATCGATGTGGCTGCTCACACAGCACAGGACTCTACATTTCTCAGGAACTTGAATTCCAAGGGCCTGACCATTAACCAACCATACTCCCTCCCCATTTAGTTTCATGATGGGATTCCTCTTCAAATCCTCTCCCTCCTGAAGACTGGTATTCTCAGAGTCTTGCTTGTCAGATGGTCAATCCCACTCTATCCAACCTATGATTTATGGTAACTTTCCTTAGCTAGTTTTCTTCTAGAGGAGTCAAGTCCTTCTCCAGATAATTGGTCCCCAACACCCATATATTCTTCTTCCACCAAAAACAAAAACCAAAACCCCTGACGAAGCATGTTACAGCTCTTCCTCCATGAACTAGAGATCTCAATAACCTGAGGTGCATGAGGTCTGCAACTGCATTCTTTCAAACCCAGTGGTTTCCTTGGAGTGGACCCCTGGTAACTCAAAGGCCTCTCTGAGAATGTGACTTGACAAAGCGCTTCATTGACTGACTCTAATCTGTTAGTTTTTATTCAGGTTTCTCATATTCCTTGTGACTGAATTCTAAAAACGATGAAGTCCTTCATTTGCAAGGCTTTGAGGCTCTCCCATCCGAACCAAAAAGGAAAACATTTTGGCTGAGATTAGGGGAGGTTGGCCTTGCACACACACTAGCGAGAGCAGGTCTTTACGGTGAGCTTCTGGAAGTTTATGAAAGAAACCATGTCCCTAGCTTTTTGGCTCCTCCTAAAATGACCACAATATGCCATTCATATCCGCCAAGATATAGCTTGTTTGAAGGCCGGGTTACAATGTAATATTTTTTAGTAAACTTTTTAAATTGAAGTATAACTTACATGCAGAAAGGCACACAAATCACAAATATATAGTTTGATGAATTTATCTTAAAAGTACACACACCCATATAACCGCCCACCACCCAGATCAAGAAAGCACTAGCATTCCAGAAGCCCCTCTCAGAATCCTCTTCCGGTCACTATCCCAACCCTCTCCCTAAATGTAACCACTATAATTTTAATCTTATGACCTCCATATTTTTTATGTATCTGATGGCCCAGATAATTATCTCTGGAGGCCAAGGTTAATCAGAAGCTGGGAGGATTGTTTTCCCATGAGTCATTCTTCTTAAGAATAGTTCATCAGTGAGGATGCTTCCAGCTGCAAGTAATAGAAACTTCAACTCAAACAGCTTACACAATAAGAAAATTTATGATCTCCACATAAATGGGAGTCCTGCTGTAGAGTGAGCTTCAGGGTTAATTGAATCAGCGCTTTCAGTCAACAAAGTCCCATGTTCTTTCCATCTCTCCGCCATCTTGGTGTTTGCCTCATTCTCAGGCTGGTAACAGGACAACGCAGCACTTCTTTCTGTGACTCTCTCTTTGGAGGGAACTTCTTCCAGAGTCTCAACCTGCTGGTGAGGATTTGGTCACATGTGCAACCAATCAGACCAGGAGACAGGATTGCCCAGTTGCCTTAGATTTATATGGCATGAGATGGAGGTTGAGAAGTCCACTCCAATGCTCCCGTGGAACGCCACATAGTACTCATGGAAAATGTCGGGCCTGACTCCTCTATAAACATGCTTTATAATGCTAAATGGTAACAAGGGTTATAAAAAGTGGAGGTTTGTGGCTGGACATACTGGTGGAGATTCAAGGTTACAGGTAAGGAACTCTCTGTGAGGAAAGAATAAATTGACCGTGGCAAAATAAACACAGCAGCTCTTGCCCTCTCTCTCCTCTGAGCGTCAGTGATCCTTCCTCTCTGAATTGCCTGTTTGGGCACTGAGTCATAAACATCATTTAAAAAGTCACTGGGATGGTGTCTGTTACCAGTTATGCTAATCACAAGACATAATGTTTCAGTATACACTTAGGACAAAACCCACTTCATTACAAATCACATGATGGCGAGCAGCACAAACATGGGGCACGCTATTTAAATGCTACCAGGTGGGACGCCTGGGTGGCTCAGTCGGCTAAGCGTCTGCCTTCAGCTCGGGTCGTGATCCCAGGATCCTGGGATCGAGTCCCGCATCTGGCTCCCTGCTCAGCGGGGAGCCTGCTTCTCCCTCTCCCTCTGCTTGCTATTCCCTCTGCTTGTACTCTGTCAAATAAATAAAATCTTAAAAAAAAAAATTTAAAAAAAAAATTATAAATGCTACCAGGTGTGTGAGTCACAGCTCCTCAAAGGACTCCTTCAGTTACCCAATACCCAACAGCCATTCAGTCCTCCTAGAAGTTTGAATATTCTCTATGTTAAAATCCCAATTTTAAAATAAATACTATAAATATGAGTCATACATATATATGTCTTAGTATTCATTTGCATAAAATAGTTGGAAATGTAACATTTTGACATCCCCTTTAACACTGTACTAGTCACATATTATTAGGACACCGGTGAATACCTGTGCTGGAATCCATCATCAAAGAAGATCTGGGTAGGCAAGCTATATGCATCAGTGAAAAACAATCATAATAATGATGTACAATAGTCATATTTTTTGTGTTAAATGGTAAAATGTGTATGTCTGTGGGTGGTATGACAAACAGCAGATAGGTTTCCAAGACAAGGTATTACACTGGATATCTATGTAAATTTTACATATGTAAGTATATGTACACCAATAATTTTACATTTTGTAAAGAAAACAGGGTCTCTAAATAATCATTCATAGTGGATAAATACCAACTGATATTATTCTCAGCACCAAGGAAGAATGAATACAAGGGCAATTCCAATTGAAGAGTACAAAATCCAGCATATCCTTCAGAAAAATACATACCACAAAACTAATAGACTTGAAGACATTTTTTCATAAATGTTTCTAATTTTATTTGCTACTATATTTATAAGGCAACATACCAGCACAAATATTATAATATCTAAATGTACATTCTAATTTGGGAAAGTACATCAAACACTGGGCCCTAATGGGCCTAACCTCCCCCCCGCCCAGTTTCAGAAAATGTATTCTTTTTTACTAAAATAAAAATATAATATCCTGTGATCATCAATCACTTTCAATGTGTTTTATATCCAACAGCCTTCCAATAACCCCTGGATGTTCCAATGTTCGTTCTTGTTAGAATTCCAGTTCTTTCTCAAGAATAACATGAGGCATATATATTTTACTATTCCTTTGTATGTCAACTGGGAATGTCTTTTTTTTTAAGATTTTATTTATTTGAGAAAGAGAGAGATATCGTTAGCATGGGGGGGAGGGGCAGAGGGAGAGGGAGAAGCAAACTCCCCACTGAGCAGGGAGTCCGACACATGGGCCTCGATCCCAGGGCCCAGAGATCATGACCTGAGCCAAAGGCAAACACTTGGCCGACTGACTCACCCAGGCACCCCTGTCTTTTATTTATAATTCCAAACTACCCCAGTTTGATTTTTGGCCTCTTTTTTTCTTTAAGATTTATTTATTTATTTGAGAGAGAGAGAGAGAACACATGCTTGCTCACGCAAGTGGGGGAGGGTCAGAGGGAGAGGAAGAAAATCCCAAGCAGACTCCCCATTAAGCACAGAGCTGGAGGCGGGGCTCGATCTGATGACCCTTAGATCGTGACCTGAGCCGAAACCAAGAGTCCAGTGCTTAACCGACTTAGCCACCCAAGCGCCCCTAGATTAGGCCTTTTGGAAAGAAGTTGAGTATTTCACGATGCCAAGATCCAACAGAGTCATCTAATGAGGATCCCAAATGATATAAAGAAGCCCGTTAGTTTGCTCCACAAAGGTCAGATCAAGGTTGCAGATTTTAAGAAGAATGCTCGTTTCTGCCACACCAGCAGAGGGCACATTTTCTATTTCCCCAGACAGTAGTTCCCCCTTCTTGGCCAGTAAATTTCAAGATCCCCAGAGGATGCCTGAAACTGCAGATAATACCAAACCCTACGTGTTTTTTCCTATACTACATACCTATGATATAATTTATGAATTAGGCACAGCAAGAAATTAAGAGTAGCTAATAATAAAAAAAGCAATTTAAACAATCAACTGTAATAAAAATTATGGGAATGGGGTCTCTCTCTCAAAATATCTTACTGTACTTTACACACCCTTCTTCTTGTGATGATGTGAGATGATAAAATGCCTACATGATGAGATGAAGCGAGGTGGATGACATAGTCATGGTGACATAGGTTAGGTTACAACTGACCTTCTGACCCTACCTCAGAAGCAGGATCATCTGCTTCCTGACCGCAGTTGACCGTGGGTAACTGAAACCGCAAAAAGGGAAACCACAGAGAAGGGGGCAGGGGTGGGGATGGCTAGAACTACTCCAACCAAGCAAATGTATTCTGAGCACCTACTATGTGTAGAACATTGCACCAAGGAGGGAAGTAATAAAGTAAGTCTACTGCCCGATCCCCACCCTCAAGGACACTCCAGTCCAGCTGAGACAACACAGGAACTAGTCTGGCACTAAGAATAAAAATGGCCATGCGTGTGATAGGCATTCAGGGGGGGGAGAATTCAATGGGGGGGGGGGAGTAATGTGAGGTTTCATAGAGTAAGTGAGACCTAGCATTTGACTGCAGTCTGGGTATGATTCATCCAGGCCAATGTGGTAAATATGGCGCCCATCCACGGCCACGCTTTGTGCCCGTGGCAGGCATCGTTAATGAACACCAGCGTGGCTCCCCTTCCCACTGAGCGCAGACCAAACACAGTGCTACCAGCAACCCAGACCAGTCAACGGGAATCAAAACTCATGACAAAACCCATCTGGCCTTAGGAATGGGGTGGGAGGTGGATATTCTGGCTAATGGGAAAGAACTTTCAAGGATACAAAAGGTAAGGAAGGGCAGGTGGAAGGAGGAGACAGTAGAGGGAGTGGCTGGCTGAGAGCAGACTATCTAGGTAATAAAATCTGATAGGCAGTCTGGGGTCTAATCATAGAAGATATTGAAAACTTAGCAGTTCTTGAATAAAGAATTTGTTTAAGAAAGGATGGCTTGGAAGGAATATGCATAGCAAATACAGAAAATGGCTGCACCCACTTTTTAAAAAAAGTCTTGAGAAGAAGCCCACACCTCTGAGTAGACTTCAGGGTGATAATTCTCATGAACAAAAGATTTCGGAAGTGTCCTGATTTGTAGGTTAGAAGACATATTCCTTTGGAAGGCATTATTACGCTGTGTTCTTGTCTATGGTGCTGCTATTCACTGATACTGATTTCCTGATTCTTTGTAAGTCATCTATTTTTTCTCTTTGGAAGCTTTTGGGAGCTCTCTCAACTGTCTCAGCTGTCATCATGAATCAGTTTGTTGTCTCTGAAACAGAGATTCTGTTTTCATTGAACTGTGGCAGGGCCAGATACTGGCATTTCTTAACATTTCACAGTGATTTCAAGGTGATCCAAAGTGTTGCCATGGTCTGTGGTCTTGGACTTTATTCTTATCCCTTCTGTTCTGAAATTCCACAATGATAGGAGTGAGAGTCCTTTTTTATTATTCCGCTGAGCACTCAGGGGTCCTTTCCAGCTCAAAAATCATAATCATGAGTTCTGCAATGTTTTCTTGTATTATTTGTTTTAATTTCTTCATTGTTCACTTCCAGATCTCCTATTGAGATAGGGTATCTCTTTCTATAAACCTCTCACTTTCCATCTTTTCCTTATTGTTTTATCTTATGGGAGGATTTCTTCATTTTTATTTTTACAACCCTACAATTGCTTCCCTTTTTATTTCTGTTCTCATTAAAAAAAAATAATAAAAAAAATTAAAAAAAGAATCCATCCAAAAAACTTTTATTTTGAAATAATTTACGAAGACTTGCAAAGATAGTACAGGGTTCCCATATACTCTTTACTCAGACTTCCTCTAATGTTAACATCTTGCATAACCAAAGTACAATTATCAAAACTAAAGAATTAACATTGCAAAAGTGCTGTTTAGTACAGACTTCATTCGAATGTCACCAGTTTTTCCACTGGTGACAAGGAAAAAGGACATTTCCTTTTTCTGTTCCAGGATCCCACATTGCATTTAGTTGTCATTCCTCCTTTGTCACCCCCCCTCCCAATCTGTGACAGTTCTTCAGTTTTTCCTCATCTTTTATAACTTTGACAACTTTTGAAGAAAGTGGTTTGGTAGAATGTCCACCAATTTGGGTCTGATATTTTCTCATGTTTAGATTGAGGTTATAAATTTTGGGGAATCCAGCAGAGGTGATGTGCCCCTTCCAATGCATCATTTCAAGGGTACATGTTGCTGGTGACGTTAAATTTGATCACCTGGTTGAGGTGGTGTCTGCCAGCTTTCTTCACTGTAAAATTACTGCTTTTCTCTTTGTGATTAGTAAATGCTTTGAGGGAGATACTTTTGAGGGTATGTAAATATCAGGTTTCTTAAGCTATCGCCCACTGATTTTAGCATTCTTTGGTAGCCTCACATTTGTAATTTTTAGAATTCTTATTCTCTTAATGTTCCTTTTTAAATAGCATCCATGTTTGTCTTCATGGATATAGTATCATCTCTCTGAAGTTATCAGGGTTTTGTTTTTTGGGGTTTTTTGTTGTTGTTGTTGCTTTTCTTCTGCCTTATCTCTTCCTCTGACTTTTTCCCTATTTGTTTTGGTCTCTATCCTGTTAAGGCTTTCCAAACATGGCTGATAGTCCTTGGCTACCCACTCATATTCAACTGTTAAGCAAGGCACTATAAATCTTTTTGGATGTTTTTGATTGAAGGATTTCACTGCAGGGTGAACATGGGGAAGCCACCAAATGTCTACACTCTCTGTAGATCTTCTCTTGGACTGGTGACTTTCTCCACAGAGGGATCTTCTTAGTTTATTCTAGGAGCCAAGGGGTGCAGGTGGAGGGGGTCTCAGCCATTTGGATGAACTTCCACTTAATCCCCGCTTTGCGCTCCATACTCACTGTCCTCGGCTTTGTCTTGTAATATCCCATCAGGTTCCATTCAGGTTCCACTTTGCCCAGGATTAAACCTCACAGGAGAGGAATAGCTGCCTAGCTGTGCAGGCTAGGTTTGGCAGAGGATGTGTGTGTGGGGGGGGGGGGGTGAGGGCAAGTTTAATTCAGTTTTTGAGGCTGCTACACAACTTCTACCCTCACAGGTAAATAGTGCTTCCCATTTATGAGTTAGGGATCTGTGGTGTGACTTCATTCTTGTTGGCTTTTCCTCCTCCTTCTATACTCTTCTAAGTTTATTGGTCTTCCGTCTTCCAAAAATGTCTTGAGATCTTTCATCAACTGAAGTGTACTCTCTTATTCACTTTGTCTCTATGGATTTTTATCTTTATTCTTTACTCTCATTATTTGTGTGGCTTTTGGAAAGGAGCAGAGATAAACAAGTTTATTCAAACTATTATGTTCAATCAGAACCCCATTATTTTTTTTAGGGTGATCAAAAAATAATCTAAAGGGGCACCTGGCTGGCTCAGTCATTAGAGCATGCGACTCCTGATCTTGGGGTCGTGAGTTTGAGCCCCACGTTAGGTATAGAGATTACTTAAATAAACTTAAAAAAAAAATCTAGGGGCGCCTGGGTTGTGCAGTCAGTTAAGCATCAGACTCTTGATTTTGAGGTCAAGATCTCAAGGTTGTGAGATTGAGCCCTCTGTGTTGGGCTCTGTGCTCAGGAGGGAGTCTGCTTGAGATTCTCTCCCTCTGCCCCTCCCACGGCTCATGCTCTCTGTCTCTATAAATAAATCTTTAAAAAAAAGAATCTAAAGATGAATCAAGTATAAAATTCTATGAACCAAGCTTCCATGCAGAAGAACTACAAATAATTTCTTTTTTTTAGATTTTATTTATTTATTTGACAGAGAGAGAGACAGTGGAACACAAGCAGGGGGAGTGGGAGAGGGAGAAGCAGATTCCTTGCCAAGCAAGGAGCCCGATGCAGGGCTTGATCCCAGGACCCTGGGATCATGACCTGAGCTGAAGGCAGAGGCTTAATGACTGAGCCACCCAGGTGTCCCGAACTACAAGTAATTTATGTAGATACTCCACCCTCAAGGGGTGGAACGAAACTCCCCATTCCTGAAGTGTGGGCTGCCCACAGTGACTAACTTCCAATATGCAGCAGTATGAAAAGTTCTTCCAACGAATAACTTGAGAGTAAAGAAACCTAAGAAACACTACCTCAGACCATTGATGAAGGTCAACATCAATAGTCAGAAGTCCTATTGATAGTATATCCCTTGATGTGATAAAAATGGCAATTTACCGGGGTGCCTGGGTGGCTCAGTTGGTTAAGCAACTGCCTTTGGCTCAGGTCATGATCCCGGGGTCCTGGGATCGAGTCTCACATTGGGCTCCCATTGCTCTGTGGGGAGCCTGCTTCTCCCTCTGCCTCTGCCTGCCACTCCCCCTGCTTGTGTTCACTTTCTCCCTGTCCAATAGATAAATAAAATCTTTAAAAAAAAAAAAATGACAATTTACCTCTGAAGCCTTCCTTCTACCTCCCACCCCCTCCCCCCCAACCCTACAACCCAGTCTATTGTAAAGAAAAATATCAAGTTCCAATAGAGGTCATTCTACTATGTACCTAACCGGAACTCATCAAAATTGTCAAGGTCATCAAAAACAAGAGTCTGAGAAACTGTCACAGTCAAGAGGAGCCAAGGAAAACATGATGACTAAATGTGATGTGCTATTCTGAAGTTTTTTTTTTAAAAAGACATTATGTAAACAATGAGGAAATATGAAGTATGGACTTTAATAAATTGATATTAGTTCATTAATTATAAAAATGTATCATACTAATAGAAGCTGTTCATAGGGGAAAACAGGTGCCCACTTCATGAGAACCCTCTGTACTACCTGCCTAATTTTTCTGTAAACTTAAAACTGTTCTAAAAAATAAAACTTAAAATAATTTATATGAAACCAATAAATCCTGGCAGCTAAATCTATTTACAGAGAAAACAGGATGGTTTGTGGGCATGCAGGAGTGAAGGGGGTTTTGGTTGTTAGTGATGTGGGCAACACTGGGATTCATCTCAAAATCCTACTTGGGAGTCCTAGATGGCTCTTCAGCAAATCTGGCTACGGTTGTTCGTTCAGCCACAGTGTGATAACTCATACTGAATCTCCTTAGCCCTCCCTGTGGCCTAGCCATGCAGGGTACCCTGAGAGATGCAGAAGACCCTTCCTTCAGAGGTCATAGTCCATAACTGAAGACACCTGAATACACACACACACACACATACACACACACACACACTGTGTGTGTGTGATTATAGTATCTGCTTTAGGTCACTTCTTCCCTTATGATCCCCCTCCCATTCAAACCTGGGTCCCCATGCCCTTGATGGGACCAGAAGGAGACACTGGGATACTATCTGGCTTACTACATTCTCATTTCTAGGAATTAATTTCCATTAGGCATTTGGACTGGAAATTAATGTAGCCACTTTGATTGCTATTGATCTTCTGATTTCTAGTCCTAGTTCGTCCTGAAGTCCAGCTATGCTTCCTACCCTTGAGTTCCATCAGCTATTCATAACTGAGTCATAACAAGTAGGTTCTCTTCTACCTATAGCATCTTAAATAGGTTTCTCTATCTTATTCTATGAAAAAAAATAATTGGGGCACCTCAGTGGCTCAGTCCATTAAGCACTCGACTCTTGATCTCAGCTCATGTCTTGATCTCAGGGTTGTGAGTTCAAGCCTGACACTGGGCTCCACAGTGGGCATGGAGCCTACCAAAAAAAAAAAAAAAAGAGCACCTGGGTGGCTCAGTCGGTGAGGCCTCTGACTTTGGCTCAAGTCGTGATCTCGGGGTCCCAGGACTGAGCCCCATGTGGGGCTCCCCACTCAGCAGGGAGTCTGCTTCTCCCTCTCTCTCTGCTCCTCACTCCGTTCATCCCTCTCGCTCTCTTTCTCAAATAAATAAATTTAATCCTTGGGGGAAAAAAAAAAAAAAACGAATCTGTGTATCTTTTTTAAGTTAAGAGTATTTCTTCTTTCCAAAGATACTTAGACTTAGCACAGAACAGAAAATGAGCTTTTGCCCTATGAGAGCTAGGGTATATACTTGAGAGAGGCAGAATCCTTACAAAAACATCATTACCAAGGCAGGCATTTAAGGTCAGATAAATTGCAGAGGCCACAGCGGTCAGTATATGGGTCTCAGAACCAAATCTGAATGAGCTTAAGACAAAAAACAAATTTACTGACTCATACATGAAAGGTCCAGAGGTAGAATTTAGCCTTAAACGAAGGTCAACAAAGATGTTCAAACACAAGTGCACTATTTTATATGGATGGTCCAGATCATAAACAAATGGGCTTTATTTCTTCCAAATGTTTTCTAGGACAGATTAAAGGGTACATTTTTGTACCACAATACTTTAAAACGGAAGAGAAGCATAGCTGAGGTGCTATCTTGTAATTATTAGTAAAACATAAGGCAAAGTCGCTCAATGAAGAGCAGGGCAGGGTTTAGGATAAGAACTAAGGAAAAACTCAAAAAAGATTTTTTAAAGGATTCAGGGGAAAAAGGGGGTCCGACTGGGAGTCTTGGAAAGCTCATCTTCCTGTGCTGTTCAGGGTGTAGCTTCCCCCATTTCTCTATTTGTTCCTGATTATCACTTTTTGGGTAGTTGCGTCAGTGGGCAGATTTGTGAGAAGCTTCATTTTTACTGTGGGCACCATCCTGTTGCTCTGTAAGGTAACACTACCTCCCCTTTCTGAAAAACTCAGATGAAGAAGCTAGGGGGAAAAAAATCATCTCAGAAGAAAGCTTCTCTAAGGAAAAGTGAAATTTAAGCACCTGGGTTTTTTTCATTTTTCTCTTTCCTGGTCCCTGTGGTTCTAAAGTTAACATCAGTGTTTCAATGACAGAGATTAGGACCAGGAGCAAACGAGAGGAAACTGCTTTGAGGCTGGCAAAAAACAACAAAAAACAAAAAATGCCATGTCACACTTGTAACAAACAGCATCTGTTAGTTGTGTTACGTTGTGCTTCCTTTAATCACACTTCAACGTGAAACATCTTTTCATGATGTAACAATCTCAAAAGCTAGAAATGAGTTTTCAAATCTTTTGGTACATGGTGCGAAGTACAGGATTTCCACTTCTCAGAAGTCCACATGACTTGTAGAGAAGGTTCAGAAAAGGCTAAGTTCAAGCAAACCAATTATCAATTACTTCCCATTTAAAAACTATAAATTTAGGGGCATCTGGATGGCTCAGTCAGTTGGGCATCTGACTCTTGGTTTCAGCTCAGGTCATGATCTTGGGGTCACGAGACTCAGCCCCACATCGGGCTCCACGCTCAGCATGGAGTCTGCTTCAGGATTCTCTCTCCCTCTGCCCCACCCCCCTGCTCGTATGCACATGCATGCTCGCTCTCTCAAATAAATGAATCTTTAAAAAAAAAAAAAAGTTGTTTCTAATAACGTAGTTCAAATCTAAATTCTCACTGTTTTTAAGAGACTGTTTTTAGGGGCGTCTGGGTGGTTCAGTCGTTAAGCGTCTGCCTTCGGCTCAGGTCATGATCCCGGGGTCCTGGGATCGAGCCCCGCATCGGGCTCCCTGCTCAGCGGAAAGCCTGCTTCTCCCTCTCCCACTCCCCCTGCTTGTGTTCCCTCTCTCATTGTGTCTCTCTCTGTCAAATAAATAAATAAAATCTTTCAAAAAAAAAAGACTGTTTTTACAAGGGATGCAAAGATCATCTTATTTTATTTAAGATTTTATTTATTTATTTGACAGACTGAGAGAGAGCACAAGCAGGGGGAGAGGGAGAAGCAGGCTCCCCGCTGAGCAGGGAGCCTGATGCGGGGCTGGATCCCAGGACCCTTGGATCATGACCTGAGCCGAAGGCAGACGTTTAACTGACTGAGCCACCCAGACGCCCCTACAAGGATCATTTTAAATAAGTTGTTTCCAGTGAAACAACAGCATCTCTTCAACAACCAAGATTTTTCAGGGACTCCTAAGACAGCAGCTATTTTTTAGTAATCTACTAATTCAGAGAAAATGATTATTGATCTCATATCATTGACCATACACATAAACATCTATATATGAGAATTAGTAGTAGATATACCAAGCACATTATTAATTCTTATAAAGTTTAAACAGTTTTTATATGAGAACCATCAATACAGGAAATGGAGAGTTTGGGGCTATATCTGGATCTAAGCTCTGGCTTTCATCTTAGCTGTGTGGCCTCAGGCAAGTTGTTGGTGAAGTTCAGATATCCCCATCTACTGTTTAAGGATGCTTAAGGGTAAGGATCAGAAATGCTATCAGAAGTACTGCATGGCATGTAGTAGGTGGCACATAAATGATAAAGAGTATTATAGCTGTATCGTCATGTTTCATTTGACAGCAACTCTAGTCTTTCCTGGATGCTTTATAAAAGAATTAAGGTTTTTAGGGGCACCTGGCTGGCTCAGTTGGTGGAGCATATAACTTTTGGTCTTGGAGTTGTGAGTTCAAGCCCCACACTGGGTGGAGAGTACTTAAAAAAAAAAAAAAGTCTTAAAAAAATTAAGTCTTTTAAATGCCGGAATATATGTGATTAAGCTGAGTGGTCCTTTCAATATACACTACAGATATCTATTAAGCTAATTAATGTTAGGTTACCAAAATACCTACAATCGCCAGCAGTTCAGTTCAGACTGTGTGGGTATTTCTTACCTTAAATTTACGTAATTAGAATCACAATCTTCTACCTCAGGCTTTCAGGAATAAACCAGGATTTGTCAAGCACCTGCCAAATACTCAGTATCATGAAGAGTGCAGTCATATGAAGTATTAGGACTGGAGATTAAATATTAGATTCAAACACTAGTAGTAAGAATGGGCCTATCCTTTCTATCCTTTCCTGTTGGTAATTCATGTGACAGTGAAATAACCAAGCCCTAATGAACGATGTCTCATTAGTAATGTTAGAAGGCTATCAGTACGTTTTAAAGGTAATTATAAAAATTGTTTATTTCCCTTGTTTAATTAACACAGTCGCTAGAACTTCAATCTCAGTGTTTAATTTTCCCCAACAGTTTAGCTATTTCCAAGAAAAACAATCATTTGAAGACTGGAATTGCAGATAACAAAATATTATTACCTTGTACTGGCTTCTCTTTACCAGATCGTTTCAGTAAAAACAGAACTCCCAACTGGTCTACTTGGTTGCCACTTCACGTCCATTAATACAGCAAAAGTCTTGATTTTTGCCTCTTGTGATTATCAACCGAGCAACTAACTTCAAAGAAAGAGCAGCAGAAGGAATACTGAAGAACCACAGAACTGTCCAGCAAGTTACACTAAACACAGTATTAGCACAGATACAGGTAACTTTCATGCTTCTCAAATTCTTTTCTTCCAGAACACCTTAGGATTACAGAGCCAACACTTCTGCTTTAAAAAAAAAAAAAAAAATTAATAACTGTAGTCAGGGCAAGAAAAGGAAAACAGTATCTTTATTGTGTGTAGTTCTAACAAACATTCACTGTGTGCACATTCCAGCAGAAAGAGACAAAGATCTTTGTTCAAAATATGCTGAAATAAAATAGGTAAACAAACTCCATTATTGAATACACAAAAGGAATGTTAATATTACTCGTTCACAGTTGAGGGTAAAGTAAAAAGAAAGGAAGTTAAATAATCATAATATTTTGCCCAACGAGCACACGTAGAATATAGGTACAGGAAAAGAGCAGCTCCTAAAACTTATGAGTAAGATGCTAGATATTGGGTAGGTAACTTGACAAATACCTCTCTGCTTTCTGGAACCTCCCTCTGAAATCACCCCCACAAATTCCAAACCAGGCCCTTTCAGAGAACAACAGCCAAATGTGAACTAAACTCCCCATTACTTTTGTGATATTTGGCAACAGAGTAAGATGGTTTAAAAAAAAAAACAAAAAAAAAAAACAATCTCTTGTTGAGACAAGACATGTCTGAATTCATTTCTCTTAGGAAAGGAAGTAATGAACATTAATGTTCTGCATTTCAATCTCCTAAAATGGAATTTAACCAGATAGGTATCACTTGAGATTTGAAGCACGAGATACCATAAGTAATGATATACCTGGCCTATAAATATAAAGCATTTCTCATTGCTCCACATCGGAACTCAATGGGTATAAACTCAACAATGCTCTTATCTCACAACATATGCATTTACGGCAACTGCTAAAAGAACTTAACAGGCTCAAATTACAGGTTCCAGTGGATTTTTGTTTCTGCTTAAGAGGTCGCAAAAGAACTAAACACAGCATCAACTTTGTCCCCACCACTTTATTGTCTTTACAAATGTGGAATTGTTTAGAAACCGAAACCAATTACTAAGGGGCAGGGGCTAGGAAATTTTGGAGACCTGGTACTCACATCCCCATGTGGGTGGCACACGTTGTCCCTCATCCCCTCCTTTCGTGACCTCCAGCCGTCATGCGTACAGCACAGTGTGTGGCCACAACTGGTCCTCCTCAGGAACGAACAACCCACCACCCCAGAGATCAGCCCTCCGGGGCCCCATCAGCCAACAGAGACTAGCTCCACTTACTCTCCAGAAGGGTTTTCGTGACCTACCGATGTTGAGACTGTTATGAGAATTTGAGTTTACCTCCTAAAACAAGTCCTTTTTGATGGATTTGGCTAACATACTGTATTATTCTACTGTTTAGAAAAACCTCTGCAAATTCGCACACTAGCTCTACCTTTCGTCTGGCTCAGCAGAGTAACAGTGAATGGACCCAAACGTGGTTTTTCTAGTACAAAGTGACATCAGGAGTAGATCAAAAGAAGCCCTGGGTGTTGGATGGATTTCATGGACGGTAGAGACAAGGTCTGAAAATCTTTTCCTCTGGCTCCGAGGAAAAACAAGTCCAGATATAAACAGGAAAAGAAAACCAATATGAAATAGAAAAGCTACCTTTTATGTTAGTGTTCACCCTAAAAATATATTAAAAAAAAAAACAACCCACCAATTTTACTTAAGACTATAACTCTTTAACATTTCTTATAAGCCAGATGTTTTTCATTTAATTTTGGAGACTGCCAATATACTTTTAATTGATCCAAGTTATCTGCTGGCTTAGTTTCAGCCTCAATGTTCCCCTTCCAGTTCCTCAATAGTCCTTTGTTCGTCATTTCTACCCCAATGTGGCCCATGTAATCATGCAGCTTAATTATTACAGCAATTATATACCAATTCTTATTCAAGGCAGCCCTTCCTTATGCCTTCAAATGGGAGGAGCATCAATAGTCACACCACTTTTGTTACATAATCACCAAAGGTTTTTTTCAATAAATTGTCTAAAAGTGGCATCTTATACAAAATATTTTCTAAAGATAGAAGTTTGACTATTCCCACACCCCTGATATATAAAAGTCTGCCAAAAATCCCCTAAAATTTCTTTATAATATCATATCCAAGTGTGCAAATACAAGGTTAATATTATTTTGATGAATTCTAAATTCACTACAGGACCTGGGTTGAACCTTTTCTTAAATAGTCTGCAGGGGCAGACGCTGCTTTGCGGGGGCCTTTTCTGTCTTGTCAAGTCCGTGGCAAGTTGGAAGTGAAGGCGGGGCAGGGGGAGATACTGAGTAGTGTCCATGGTCCTTCTGGAACCAAGCCGCTCCTTGCTGCACAGGACAGTGGCTCAGAAGCAAACTGGTAATGCTTAAAAGATGGGGAGAAAAACCACCACAAACAATTGTTGGCAGAAAACAGCCCATACACTGTCTCCTCAGCTGCTTCCATAGGGGAAAAAAAAAGTAAAGTCAAATAAGCCAGAGAAATTCCTGAACCAAGAAGAAACACTCACTAATAAATAGTATTTCTTCTAAATAATAACCTACTCTTCAATTAAAGGAATAAAAGGAACAAAACTTCTAGCTGGTTGTTTTTTTCTTTTCCCCATCAATGGAAAAACAACAAAACCACAAATTGGAGCCATGGAGGTAAAATCCGGACGAAATGGAAAACATTCTCTTGTCACGCTCTCCCCCTTTCGAAGGCCACTTCACTATGGAAGTTCTTTTACTGGGGCTAACAGAAGATCAGCTACTGTAGCTTTGATCAAGTTGGACTCTTGTTTTTGTAAAACGGGGAGTGAAAAAACTCACTAATCTTAATCGATAAAAAAATTTTGGTAAAGTTCTACAGATAGAATTATAAATTTGTATCTAAGCAATAAGACAGCTGCGGGGAAAAGAAAGAAGATGGCTGGAAAGTGGTGCCACACCAAAATAGAGCATGAAGTCTTTGGGGGAAAAAAAAAAAAGAAAAGAAAAGAAAAGAATGAAGTCTTTGGTGCTTTTCCTTAATTCCCGTCCTAAGTAGTGTCTTCAATATTTTGTGAAACAAAGAGGACTAGGAATTCACCCTATCACTCACCCCAATTCATCTCTCCCCTTCCCTCTTCCTCTCTGCTCCCAAGACATACGACGGAAGCACAGTTCTGTCCAGCAGCACTTGGCGGACCTGGGGGTGGCAAGCGCTACCTCCTACCCTAGCTCCGGAGGGAGGACAGGATTTCACGGTCCTTCTGAATTTGAACAAATACAAACAAGGAACGAGATCATCTGGCAGTTGTGTTTTGTCATAGGTGTGCAACTTTACTTCATTAATTAAACCCCTTATGATAAATAATAGAATGAAGTCAGAAGAAAAATGGAAAAAGGAAAGCTTCAGAACCAGTGTGTTGCCCTGTTAAGAACGTCTGATGTACATCAAGGAACTGGAAAGCAGGCATTTTCACCAAAGGACAATGTCACTAGGACATTCGGATTGTAATTATAAAACCAAGTTCAGAAACACGAAGGGGCTGGTGGAAGCCAGTGGAGAGAGGGGCACTGGCAGGGACACAGAACAATGAGCAGGTGCTTTGGGAGTAAGGCTCTGGGAAATGAAGGACACTGGCCCCAGGTCTGGGGTGGGCGTGTGGCCAACCATCTGGCCTCCAAGGGGGAAGCACACACCCAGCAGGATTCGAGAAGAGGGCATCGCTCTGCCTCCAAACAAGTCTCTAGCTCGCACTCCCAATGGATATGCTTTCCAACTTCCACACGGTCTCCTCAGGAGGATTTGCTTTCCGCCGTGTAGTAACGGTACAGGAAACCTAAGACAATAGCGCCTAGGATGGGCAAAATCCAGTACGACCAGCAACTAGAAGTGGGGGGAAAGCAATGAAGCCGTGAACACCTGATACCAAACATTTGCTATCTTTCAACACCCACATTTTAATATTTTTATGAGCAAAGAGTTTTTATTTACTTTGGGAAGTTTAACCGCTTTTAGCACCCAAGTAGCAGGAAAAAACATTTGGATTGGTATGATAATATTAAACAGTAATTTTTAAAAGATTAAAAACAGAATGCATAGTATGATATGAAAAAATATATACATACATACACGGTTCTTTATATGTTTTTACAAAGACAAGTAGTGGTTATTTCTGGATTATGGATGGCTTAAATTTTTCTTCTTTGCGCTTTGTTTTTTACATATTTTATAATTAACATTTTTAAACAGGAAAAAAGCCACCATTCTATAGATATAATTACAAATTTAAAAGCAATACCATCTGATACAACTATTGGCAATGTTTTATCTGTCTCACATGTATTTTCTAAATTTAATCCTCAAAACCACCCTATGAAATAGGTACTACTATTACTCTCATATACACAGAGAATACAAGCCTTGTACCCAAAATCACAAAGCGAATTGAGTCAACCCGTCTGATTCCAGACCCATCCTCTTAGTCTCTAGTTAAGTTTGGACACTAACAAGGATACACACCCACATAGAACATACTGAAAAGTTAAATAAATAAATAGCAGTTGGCTTAAAAAAAAGTTGGGGTGCCTGGGTGGCTCAGTCAGTTAAGCAACCAACTCTTGGTTTTGGCTCAGGTCGTGATCTCAGGGTTGCGGGATCGAGCCCTGATTGAGCCTGCTTGAGATTCTCTTTCTCCCTCTCCCTCCTGCTCTCTCTCTAAAATAAATAAATAAATCTTTAGGGGGAAAAAATAAGGTCAAATAAAGTTAAATAAATCGCAGTTGGCTTGAGAAGTCCTGTAAGAGACTTTCCTTAGAACTTCAGGATTGTCATCACTCTCTTTAAAATAATTCTTCTCTATTCAGCTCATTAGCACTGCTCATTTTAAAGTGTAATTTTTCCATGATCCAAATGACCTGCATGCCCCTCTACTAAGACATACGCAGCCTTGGTATTAAAAGGTTTTGAAGCCAATAAAACCAGCCGAGTTTCAATAACAAAAATGATTCTCCTTGCCTAAACATGCCTGGCACTTTGTACATTTAAGTATGGCAGAAAGCTGCCCCAGAGTTTATAGAGTGTCAGCCAAGGAGCTTAGTGTAAAAAAAGCAAGCAAGCAAACTGGCATATACAACAGCACTATGGCACATGGGAACTTTGAAGTACAATGTCCCCAGAAAGGTAATCAATTCAGGTATCTTGGAGAACCACAAGAGACAAAAGGAGGGTCCTTGAGAAAACACTGAAGAGAAATTCTTCCGTGCAAAAGACAGAATGGTTGACCACCAGTCCTCATACAATCCTTTGTAATACTTAGCTGTCGCTGGGGATAGAAGCAGAGGAAACAGATTTATGCTGCACCAGAAGAGTTTTAGGTGCAACAGTAACTTCCCGGCCATAAGACAGAACTCTGTTTTGGAGATTTGCTCAGGTTACTGCATGTAGTTGTGACTCATTTGTTTTTATTGCTTTGTGGTATTACACTTTATGAATATACCAGAATGGATTCATTCTATTTTATTATTTTTTGGATTCATTTTATTAAGGAATGGTTATTTGGGTTGTTTCCAGTATTTTGCTATCTTGAATAATGCTGTTATGAACATTCTATGTATGTGTTTCCTGGCATACTTGTGCACACATTTCTCTCAAATATATCCCTAGAAATGGAATTTCTGGGTCAAAAGTTATTCATATTGCCAAATTTACTAGATAATGCCAAATTCTTTTCCGAAGTGATTGTACCCATTTATGCTCCCCTAAGAGGGCCTAAGAACCTTGGCGATCCACTTCCTCAACAAATTCTCTTATCTGTAGAATTTTCAATTTTTGCTAACCTGGTAGTTGTAAAATATATCTTATGATTTTATTTTATTATTTTAAAAAGATTTTATTTATTTATTTGAAAGAGAGAAAGAGCACACATGAGCAAGCAGGGGGAGGGGCAGAGGGAGAGGGAAGGAATCTCAAGCAGACTTCCCACTGAGCGAGGAGACAACTTAGGGCTAGATCTCACGACCCTGAGACTATGACCTGAGCAGAAACCAAGAGTCCAACACTTAACCCACTGAGCCACCCAGGCGCCCCTACCTTATGATTTTAATTTGCATCTCTCTGATAACAAGTGAAATTAAACCTTTTTTTTTTCATGTGCCTATATTTGGGTTTCCTCTTCTGTGAAGTGCTTGTTTAAGTCTTTTCTCTCATAGTCTACTAAATTTTTAAAATTGATTTGTAGGAATTCTTTATGTATTCTGCATAATAATTCTTCTTTTTAAAGATGCATTTATTTATTTTAGAGAGAGAGGGAGAGAAAGCATATAAGTAGGGGGAGGGGAAGAGGGAGAGAATCTCAAGGAGACTTCCCACTGAGCACGGAGCCCAATGCTGGGCTCTCAATCTCACTACACGTGAGACCATGACGCGAGCTGAAATCAAGAGTCTGTCCCTTAACCAACTGAGCCACCCAGGCGCCCCTGCATAATAATTCTTAACAAGTGCTATGTGTAGCCTAAGTCTGCTGCAAGTTTATGGCTTGTGTTTTCAAATTCTTTCCAGAGTATTTGGCTGAGCATAAGATCTTAATACTAAGGAAGGCGAATTTATTAATAGTTTCCTTTAAGTTTAAATTTTTTAAATTCTCTGTCCTTCACCTCAAATTAAATTGAGGCAAATGTATACCTTCCAGAGCTCATACTATTATATTCCTAAAACCACGGCAAGGGATATTTGAAGTAAACCTTTGGAAAAAAAAACCCCAAATCCCTGAATATGCAAGCAATGCATATTTTTTCCTTCTATAAAATGCAATAATAGCACATACCTTACAGAGTGGTTGTGAGGATTAAATGAGATTAAGTTTTAAGTGGAAGTTGCATAGCGGGGCTGAGCTGCAGAGACTGTTGGCTTGACTTAACAGTAGTTAGCTGTCCATGCACTGGCCTCTCACCAAATGTGATTCCAAATTATGTCACAACATGATTTAAAAATTACTCAAAGCATGAACTTTTGAGATTACTCAAAACGATTCTAACTGTCAAAAATAATTTTGCTAATGGTAAGGAACCACTGAATTTGCAGTAATTTTGGCCAAAAAAGAGTTAGTTGTTAAGCTGTACTTTTTAAAAACTGAAATGTAGTTAACATATACTTAAAATATAGTAATACAATATTACATTAGTTTAAGGTGTACAACACAGTGATTGGACAAGTCGATACTTCTGCGGTGCTCACCACAAGTGTAGCTACCATGTGTCACTATAGAATACTTTCACAATACTCTTGACTATATTCCCCACTTTTCTTCCCAAGTCAAACTGTATTCTTAAATTATGTTATACATGTATATTTACGGAAGAACCTCTGGCCAGACATTATGTTGAACATAAGGAAGTCCATTAAGGGTATACTAACCTTTTGCATGGAGCATCTTTTGAAGGGTCCTGAAGAAGATGCATATTCAAAAGTTACCAAGAGAAACAAAGAAGATTAATAAGTATGTAAATCTTCCTGAATACCTATATAAACTTTGCAGCTAATAACAGAACTTCATCTTTCATGCAATTTGATGTTTATAAACCTAATGCACTGGGAGGACCAAGAATTCTATTTCTGATAACATGCTGGTACTCCCTAGTGAAGAACAAGTAAGGAAAGCATAGAAAAATGGCCTAAACTTTCTTAGATGTAGAAAAAAAAAATGCCATTGATACAAACTATACTGAAATGAACGAGCTGCAGTCACGACGACAGGCCTAGTTCAGCCGGGCTTGCCACTGGCAGCAGCAAAGACCACATTTTCTGAAAACGTATTTTAAAAAATCAAAACTTGTGTCAAAAAGATCAAATGTGAAATGCTCTAGAGCATGCAGATGACTGCTTTGTGGCTTATAAAAATGAACTGGTTACTCTCTGAAATCATAATAATTATGATTAGAAAGCCTAAGGCTTATTTAACAATGAAATGGGAAGAATGGAATTAAGCGGGGGGAAATATCAAAATAACCTTAAAAGCAAATTTCTGGCAATAAAGAGTAATAAAGTACTGATCCATGCTTCAACATGGATGAACCTTGAAAACATTATGCTAAGTGAAAGGAGCTGGATACAAAACACGACATATTATACAAGTATTACAGAAATCCATTTGTATGAGAGGTTCAGCATAGGCAAATCTAGAGGCAGAAAGTAGATCTGTGGTTCCCTAGGGCTGGGGTGGGTGGCAACAGGGGAAGAGGAGTTGGAGGGGAACAGGAATGACTGTTAATGGTATGAGGTTTCTTTCTGGAATGATGAAAATGTTCCAAAATTATTGTGATTATGGTGGCACAGCTCTATGAATATACTAAAACCCCCTGACTGGTACATCTTAAAGAGGTAAATTGGATGGTATGTGAATTATATCTTATAAAGCTGTTATTAAAATTTTTAAATCCAATTTAAGTAAATATCAAATGAAGTTCTAGAGTCCATTAATTAGCTGTATATACAAAAGGCCTGCTAACTTACTGCCAGAGGACAACCCCATTAGCATAGGTTACTGCTGCCCAAAATATCCTCTTTGCCAATATGTAGAAGTATGCTAGGGTGTGAACACAGAATATTAACTCTGTTTAACCACAATTTTCAGTAATCACCAAGAATTTCCAAAAACCCTACATACTGGTCTAGATACTTTAGAGCAGATCATGAAATGAGTTTTAATTTCATATACCCAAACATTGCCATGCAAATGAATACATGCCCCAAACCCAAAAGAAATTAGCCTACAGGCAAGTAAAACTTTTAATAAAAAGTTTCAGATAAAGCACATAAACAAACTACTATACTTCTTTGAGACCTTGATGATTAACTGCTATCTGGGACATTTCTACTAGAATATCATCAGTCAGGTTAATTAAAACATATTACTAGTCGATCTTTGAGAAATACAGCAAATGTTTTATACATTTGGAAGGTGGTGGTTGTAGTAGTTATGGTAGTGTGTGTGTCAGACTAACTTATAATGTTGCTTTATAAAAGATTCCACTATAGTAGCCATGAAATAATTGAATTTCATCAAGAAAATGTCCATGGTCTTTTATGCTTTATCCACATATATACCAATGATTTTGGAACAAAAAATGTACAGTCAGTATTAAAAAAACTAGGACAATTTGAAAGGCTTACATGAAGGCATTATAGAGTAATGTATGTGTTATGTTTAATCTGTAATCATAGTAAAAGCCAAAGTTCATATTACTGGATTCTCTAGATTTCAAACCTTTAGCCTCTTTTACAACTAAAAGCCTGGGATGTGTGCTAACTGGAGTGAACCTCAGACAATGCAGAAAGCAACTGAGAAAAGAAAGAGAAAGACCAGAGAGAAGACCATAATATGCTCCAACTGTAATAGTTTCTAATAAGCAATAAAAAATTTTAAAAACACTTAAAAAACAAAACAAAACAAAAAAACTAAGTACCTCAATTCCTGTTTTAAGATCATTCCATCCCTGGAGGCAAAAAGACCAATTTCCCTACCACTGGAGGAAAGAGAAGAGAAAGAAGTGGACCCTCTCTTTAAGACACTGACAGCCAAGTAAATGCCAAACTACAGTGACTCCACTTTTAATCAACTATAATGAAAGAGTTGTTTAAGGCACTGCTCTTAGAAGCCAAGTACCTCAGCCAAGTTTGGAAAGTAGCCAAGTACATTATTTTTAATTTAACAAAATTAAAAAGAAAAGGTTTTGTTCACACAAAACCTTCCTTCACCCCCACCCTGCCATTCTTTCTATGCACAGCTCCCCAATTCCCATTTCCACTCCAAAGCTCTGTGCTCAATCTAATGGATGCCTAAGTGAAATTCCTACAGTTTATGATTGACTTTAACTTACCCCTTTGTGTGTTCAGGCATATCTGGCTGGTTATGTCCTTGCCCACATCTTAATTTACATGCAAGATTTTTGGTCAGGAGAACAGGGATTGCTCAATTTTGGCATGGAAGGCTGTAATTGCAATACTATATGATTTCAGTTACAAGAGAGCAGATTAAATCCAGAGTTCTTCTACCAAAAGCCTTACCAAGTAATTAATATGCATGTTTCTGGACTACACTTCCGAACTACTAAACTGTTTTAAGCCTACTCTGATTTTAGTTCAAAATTAACAGAAATGAACTGTTTGAATAAATTGGTTTCTTAAGTTCGAGGTTCATTAAGGTGTTAATTCCCTCATAAAATAAATAAATAAACACGGACTCTGTAGGGTAAAAGGAAATATTTCCTAATATCTGAGTAGCCTTTTTATTAAGCTGCTCATAACTGAAACTATCTACAGCCTTCAAGTTCAAAGCTAAATCAGTTTCCTCACTTATAAAATGAAAGGTTCAGACCAGATAAACTCTAATTCTAAAGCCATATTTAATTAACTCAACACAATTTTCTGGCCCAAGGGCATTTCCGCAAAATCTACAATAGCAGCCTTCTAAAGGTTAGAGAGAAGGAAACACTATTCTCCCATGTCTGGAAAGACTGAAGGAGCACTACCCACATGTAGATTTTTCTATCTTATACCTGGTATACAGAGATATGCTCTTCTAGATACTATGATTCCAAGAGGCACTGTACCATAAGTATGGACTCTCTTTGATATGGTTAAGAGAATGACAAAGAAACGTAGTAATTGGCAAACATACATGAAAGGATTTAGGGGTCAGTGGGCATGGTTTCACCATGAAAACCATTTTTGAAAAAACGTGGGAAAACACATGCTTAAGGAATAGTGTACTCTGTCAACAGAACATAAACATAGGAAACAATGCACCAGAATTATGATTATGATGCATTAAAGTATATAGATAGGGCATTTATAAAGTGAACCTTCAGCCTAAACAGTTTAGACTTTCAGAGATTTAAATAGAAGGGAAACCTACTGCAAGTGTATAAGGACCTTTTTTTTTTAATGAGCTTATGTTTTATTTCCTAAATTAGATGCTTGCTATTCCAAGAGGATTCCAAGTATTTAAAATTAGAAAAAGTGGATTTTTAGCCACATGACACCTTCAGTGCAGCTCATGAGTATTTGGGTGGTCCGATAGTTTTTGCAGCTTTTTATTTAGAACACTGTGGTTTCTATGTGGCCAGTAACTTATGAAAAAACAACTTTGGAACTTTTGGTTTCAAACACCATTGGAAAGGATTTCCCCCCCATAATACAATGGACTTTATAGCATGAACTGTCACAATATGAATTTCAGTATTAATTTCTTAAAATCTAAAAAGTTTGACTATTAAAATACATGATTTCAACATTTTATAGTCCCAACTATGACATGGCCACGTGCGGATCTTTTTTTTTTTTTTTAAAGATTTTATTTATTTGTCAGAGAGAGAGAGAGACAGAGCACAAGCAGGGGGAGAGGCAGAGGCAGAGGCAGAGGGAGAAGCAGGCTCCCCGCTGAGCAAGGAGCCCGATGTGGGACTCGATCCCAGGACCCCGGGACCATGACCCGAGCCGAAGGCAGCCACTTAACTGACTGTGCCACCCAGGCGGCCCCCATGTGCGGATCTTGAGGACAGGCTTCTCAAGAAGCTCCAGTGTATTAATAATTACTGTCTTGTAAAGTATGTATCATCCCTAGAGTCAGCCCAGGCAAGTAAAAAATATCTCCCTGCATATAAGGACAAAATTCAAAGATGAAAAACACCCTTTAAGACAAATTTCTGTATGACTCTCTCGAGAACCCACTGTGATAACATATGTAAGATATCACTGAAGAAAAAATTTCAACATTCACAGAGTAATTTCTACTGGGACCAAAGAAGTGAAAAATTTGTTCTAACACTGGAGGACTAATTTGAAAAAGATGTTACCTTATCCTTCTAACACCTTCTTATGCAAAACTACACACTATTTCTAAATAAAGCGTTATGAGAAGACATTAATCCTTGAGATGCCTCAGCAATGGATATTTTGTTTTACAAGAGGGATTTTGCCATTACATTCTATGCTTTATTTCAAAATAGTATGTTTCAAAAAAGAAATGTTAGACAAAATCAGGAACAATGAATCAACCATGCAAAATTATTTGGTAAACAGCAATCACCACTCAGCTAAAGGGCACCTGCATAACCATTCCAAACATTAATGAACTAGGTTTTATGTATGACAGGAATATTAAACAATTCTTTGAAGGAAATTTTTGGTATGATGCAACTAAGTAACTACATTACATAATTATAAACAGTGTATTCTTTTTAGTTTCTCTCCCATAAAAGAGAAGGTAAACTGATTATTATGTATGTGTTCTAGAAAACTATTGTATAACAAAAGTGAGTAGCATCAGGAAGAAAAATATGTATCTGCTTTTAAATGCAACTTATAGATTGCTTCTAACATACATGGAGGTTACTTGATTTCAAAAGTTAATTCTTAACTTAAAAAATGAAGTTTAAATAACACGTTAAGCCTTTATGGAGACAACCTTATTTGTTTTTATTTATTTATTTAAAAAGATTTTTATTTATTTACTTGAGAGAGAGAACGAGAGAGAAAAAGAGCATGAGGGGGGAGGCAGAGGGAACAGGAGAAGCAGACTCCCCACTGAGAAGGGAGCCAATGCAGGTCTCAATCCCAGGACCCTGGGACCACAACTCGAGCTGAAGGCAGACGCTCAATCGCTCAACCAACTGAGCCACCCAGGTGCCCCACAATTTTATTTGTTTTTTTAAAGATTTTATTTATTTATTTGACAGAGAGAGAGAGACAGCGAGAGAGGGAACACAAGCAGGGTGAGTGCGAGAGGGAGAAGCAGACTTCCCACTGAGCAGGGAGCCCGAAGCGGGGCTCGATCCCAGGACCCCGGGATCATGACCTGAGCCGAAGGCAGACGTTTAACAACTGAGCCACCCAGGCACCCCTCTTATTTGTTTTTAAAAAACACATCAAATCCTGTTACGTACGGCAAATGCCATCTCATCAAAATTCTTGTCTATGGGATACTGTTAAACAACAATCACTAACTGCACTGTACGTTAAATAACTAGAATTTAAATAAAAATTTTAAAAGAAAAAGTGGGTTTCTTGTAGGAAAAAAAGAACAATCACTAAGATAAAAATTTTAAGTAAAAAGAAACAAGGTATAGAACAGTATGTGATTTTTTTTTTAAGGAAGGGATGTTGGTCTGCTTATCAACTGATTGATCAATGGATCGATCTGTCTGTCCACCCATTTATATTTATGAATGCATAGAATCTCTTGGGAAGAGAAAACAAGAAAATGATAGCTGGCTACCTCTGAGGAAGGAGAACTGGGAGACTGAGAGTTGGAGATGGAAGGGAGTCATTTTATATATATGTAAAATATATATATAAATATGTATTATTTATGTATTATATACAATTAACATAATTATATATAAAGGATAGATTTTATTTATATATAAAACGTATATATAAAAGTACACTTTTTTGCACTATTTCAATTTTTTGCCATGTACATCGTGTACTACCCATTCAAAAATTTAAATGGGAAAATGGTCAGGTTAATGAGTCTGCTCATTGTAATGATACTTGGAGCCGCTGAACTGTCACCTAGATAGTATCTGCTGAATAAACGAATGAAATGGTACTGACTACTTCTGCCAGGTTAGCATGTGTATGTACCTCATCTCCTCAACTGCCGGCAGCTCAAACAACGAACCCACAAGTGGACGCATCATCCAAAGAGAAACATCATGGACCACAAATGTGTCTAGCTTACTCGCTCTACAGTAGACAGGCAGGCAAAATGGCACAGAAAACACCAAGTGTTTCTTTTCTTTTTTTTTAAATTTTTAAAAAATATTTTATTTGACAGAGAGAGAGATAGTGAGAGCAGGAACACAAGCAGGGGGAGTGGGAGAGGGAGAAGCAGGCTTCCCACGGAGCAGGGCGCCCGATGTGGGGCTCGATCCCAGGACCCTGGGATCACGACCTGAGCTGAAGGCAGACGCTTAACGACTGAGCCACCCAGGCGCCCCAACACCAAGTGTTTCTAAGTTGAGTTTCCATAATCCAAAGCAGACCAAAAAAATGTTCACTCAAGTAGGAATAGAAGACTGATGGCTCTCAGCATGGGGACTATTCCAGGGAGGAAGAGATTCACAGAGACAAAAAGGTTTGTAATTCTAATCCATTACCTACGACTGAAGCAGGTGAGAAAAACATCTGCTGCCAGATCTGTAGTTTCTAAGCTTTTGCATTTTAGTTTTGTACTATTTCAGGGCCTTGGACCTCAGACATTATCAATCTAACAAGAAAACAATGGTGACCATCAATTATTTACCTCTGTTGTAGCAAAAGGAGTGGGGAAGGTAGTTGCCAAAAAACTGGGGAAAGGTTTCTGATTTCTACTCTGGAATAGCACATTCTCAGTGGCTTTTTTTTTTAAATTTTGCTGGGGGCGGGGCGGGGGTGAGTAGTTTCAGGCAGGGAAGAGATGGGAAGCTGTGGGGGGAGGAGAGAAGTGGAGAAATGAAGGAAGGGAAAAGAAAGAGAAGGGAAATGAAAACTCTGTCCCCTGAGGCAGAAGTCACCTCTTAATTAGGCTTAAAAAAGAAAAAAAAAAATCACTTCTTTGTAGAGGTTTAGGAACCTGTAACCAAAAGAAAGTATTAACGAAATGAATTTTACATCCTTTACTCCATGGTGAGTGAAGAAAAATTAAGAAAGGAGACATCTACATCCTAGATACAGAAGTGCTTATTTAAAATCTTTGTAAGAAATAAATCTGAGAGACCAGGACTTTCTTCCTGGAACCGAAATCAGGTTGGACTATAGCTCTGTGAAAACCTATGTAGATGGCCTTGAAATTTTTGCCAAAGGTTTTCCTTGCCTGATCTGCCTAAAATACAGCAGCATGACTGGAAACACTCTATAACCTACTCTCCACTTAATGGAGACCGTCCTTTGGGTACAAGAGACACAAGGAAAACACCTTTGAACATACTGCCTTTAGCCACTGTTTATACCAGTTAGGGGCCAAACTACATTTGGAAACTTCTAAATTAGTACAGAATTCAGTGAGTTGAAAGGGTTTCTTTTTCTGTATCTCTTACAAAAAGTCCAAGGCTCAACAGATTTAATTTAGCTGAGACATCTCTAACTCATTCTTTGGCCTATACCAGGTAGACAGTGCTTTCTACAGAAGAAAATTAAAGTTCCCCAAGTTTTCAAATGGAAAGATGGGCACATCATTTAGCAAAAAGCCTGGTGCTTGGCTACCTGGGCTACTTCAAATGCAAATTCCCAAGTCCCACCTCCAAAGACTATGAATCAGTAGTAGTGGAAGCAGGAAATAGACACTTCAGAAACATGCCCAGGGATTCCAACACAGGTGGTCCAAGGGACAGAATTTGAAAAACACCACTCTCCATTCCCAAGAATGGTCCTCACCACATACTGAATCACCAAGGAAGAAAAATAGCAACGAGAAGCAATTTGTAGACTTTTAGACAATTATAATTCCCAAAATATTTTCTATTGTTTTAGTAAAGGCGCTCTCATGATTGATGTGTGAAAGTGGGTTATGGCTCCTAGATACAACGTGTATCTCTGGCACAAATGGGAATATCCCTTGAATTAAATGTTTACTTTAACCAAGACCAATGTCTTCTAGACAGGTCCAATATATTCAGCAAGGCCACGCACAGCTCAAACTTGACCTTCATTACATGTGCTAGGAGGGGGAAGACAGACCAACCAACAGTGCTCCGGAAGCATTTAAAAGAATCATTTCACCCCCCTTCATAAACAATTCAACAATTCAGAATAGCAGAGTGTAGCAAGACGGAAGAGTTAATTTCCACAAACACTCTGGATTGCACAGCAACAGACTGCCGACATTGTCAAGCAATGATGTTCTGGTAGCAACTGAACTGCTGTCCCTTTAAGTGAAAGGGTAACCTGATAGCGGTCTGAAGGAGAAAGTCAAGAAAAAGCCTGAAGTAATAAGGGAAATGAAGAGCCCCGCTTGTGGGAAGCTAAAAGGCTTTCATATTTTGTGCCTGGTATGTTATGCAGTGCACATTAAGTTTTTCAAATATTTACTCTTTCATTTTTGCTGTATCACTGAGTAAATGAAATGAGTATAGGCCTATGTGAGCCTATACGATAAAAGGATTAAATCTGGGTAACAGGGACAGAAAGGCCCATTCCAGTCAATTACTTCAATCTGTAACTCCTCAGACTTTTAAGCGAAAATCAATTTTCCAATGATTTTTTCCAACACAGAATTGTTATCACCTGTACTATTTAATGTAAGAATAAGAAATACTTTTCTACACTGAACCCATAAACTAATTTCTTTCAAAACCATACTGGCTTTAGAATTTCCTTTTTTTTTTTTTTTTAAGCAAATAGAAGCATGAACAAAATGTTTCCTACTGTTTAAGACTCAGTTATTCTTTTTTCCTGAGATGGCACTGAGCCCAAATTCCTGAAAAAACAGGATTTTTGCTTGGGGGGAAAAGTAAACACTTCTCTTGTTAATTTTTTTAAAAGCCGTTCTATTTGCGTAAATAGAAATATAAACACTTGAAACACATAAGAGAAAGAGATGACTTCTTACCTTGCTACCACTTTCAGGTTTAAGGTCATTCTGTTAAAAAAGGAAAACAAATAATATTTTAAGTCATATCCAAATGAATTCTCACCCTGGGCACTATGTGCTTGTTTCTAACCTTAGACCATGAGAATACATTCTGGTAATAGAGAATTCTCTGAGAGACATCAAGGTCTGTAGAAAGGCAGATGCTCTCCCTGCCCCAACTCTGGGCCTATCAGGGTCCCTTGTTAGAACGTCCACAGTTACCACCTTTAGCAAGGAATTTCCAAGAACCACCAAATCATTCTTTTAGGTAGAGATGTAATTGCATTACAAAAATCAATTAAAAAAAAAATTCCAAAATCACTTCCCTTAACTTTTCAGATAACTACCGGTGTTGCTTTACATACAAGAAGCTGTATCTCGGCACAGCGGGCAAAAGGATTTGGGAGAATATGTAGCCTGATGGCTGGGTTCAATGAGTTTCCGTTTTAATGATTCATTCCCCCTCCTTGTGTTCTGTGGCTGTTCAGCAGCTCCGTCTCTGTAAGCATTCCTAGCTCAGCTCGTTCTTACCGGATGCACATCACCAATATAGTACTGCTTTAGCATTTCTCTGGCATCAGCGGAGTGGCCGACATCTTCAAAGCTCTCACTTGCATCTGCACCAGCTTGTTCCAGCAGAACCTCTTCTCCCCCAGGATGCTACAAAGAAAAGATATTTGCTGAACATTGGGCCCACGGAAATGAAAACTAGTTTATGTTACTTTCCCCTCTTCTGCTTTTTTTCTCCTTCCTTAACGGGAGTCGTGGGACGAATCGCCACCGTATGCCAGCTGACGGGATGCACTGGGAGGAACACAACATAACTGGTGATACTCGCACCAAAAGTGTATAATACTGGCCTAACTGGGAAGAAATCTAGGACAACAGCAAATTGAGAGAGAGTCTACAAAAACGACCGGCCTGTGATCACCAAAAACATCAAGGTCACAAAAGCTACAGAAAGCCTAAGAGCAGTTCCAGACTGAAGGAGGCTAGCAAGACAGCACAACTAGAACAACGTGTGCTCCCGGCTTAACTCTTTTTGCCAACATTATCCAGACGGCCGCAGAAACCTGAATGGAGACTCTGGTCAAGGAGTATATGCAATTCTTTATTCTATTCTTGCAACTCTTCTGTACGTCTGAAATGGTTTCAAGATAAAAAGTCCAATCAGGGGGCGCCTGGGTGGCTCAGTCGTTAAGCGTCTGCCTTCAGCTCAGGTCATGATCCCAGGGTCCTGGGATCGAGCCCCGCATCGGGCTCCCTGCTCCGCGGGAAGCCTGCTTCTCCCTCTCCCACTCCCCCTGCTTGTGTTCCCTCTCTCGCTGTCTCTCTCTCTGTCAAATAAATAAATAAAATCTTTAAAAAAAAAAAAAAAAAAAAAGTCCAATCAGTGGTACCAAAATAACTCCCTCTATACCTAGGAAGTAGATCCTGTCTATGACTGACGAGCTATGTGTCCCTGGACAAGGTACTAAGAAACAGAGAGGTCTTTGCTTTCTTGTTTATAAAATGGAGATAACAGGAGTACCTATCTTAACTACTATTGTATCAAATGACATAAAGATACGAAATACTTTGTACTCAGAAAGAGAGGGGTGTAGTTTATATAATAGGCCACCATCTGTGACTTTAAAAAGCAGATACATATATGTGTGTGTATATATATACATGCATAAAATCTCTCTGAAAACAATGAAAAGAACCTGGGGGCTGGGAGAAAAGGAAGGAAGATTTTTCACTGCAGACCCTTTTGAAATTGTTTTACCAAATGAAGTACCACCTGTTGAGAAAATAAATATTTAAAAATTACATTTAGCACAGTCCCTGACTTAAATGTTCAATAAACATTTACTTACAATGAGCAAATTTAGAATTTACATTATATGACATATCTAAATCTGTATTTTTAAAATATCAGTGATGCTTTTAAGTAGTTTTTATTATAACAACCTTTTAAGCAGGAATAATATTATCATCCTTATTTTAGTTGGTTTTCTTTCTTTATTGGGAGGGGGGAACAACCAGGGGAAGAGGCAGAGGGGGAAGGAGAGGGAAAGGGAGAGAGCATCTGAAGCAGACGCCCTGCTAAGCCCAAATGGGGGGGTTCGATCTCAACAACTAAGAGACCACAACCTGAGCTGAAACCAAGAGTCAGAAGCTTAACTGACTGAGCCACTGAGGCACCCCCATCCTTTTCTTTTTTTTTTTAAGATTTTATTTGTTTATTTGTCAGAGAGAGAGAGAGAGCACAAGCAGGGGGAACAGGAGGCAGAGGGAGAAGCAGACTCCCCGCTGAGCAAGGAGCCCGATGTGGGACTTTATCCCAGGACCCTGAGATCATGACCTGAGCAGAAGGTAAACGCTTAACTGACTGAGCCACCCAGGTGCCCCCATCCTTATTTTAAAAATGAATTCAACTGAAGCCCGAGAACTCTAACTGTAACCTCGCAAAGTCATTTGCCTATGAGCTCCCTAGGACAAGGATAAGTTCTCTATTTCTCACCTAAAAGGTCTCTGTCCAGTGAGTGTATCTCCCATTCCAGTACTTAAGCAGGCTGTTTTCAAGCAAGAGTAAGATAGCCATCACTCATCTGTCATTACAACTGAGCTCTCTCAGCTGCGGTGAGCCATTTGCTTTGGAATTGTGTCCCAATGTGCTCTATAAGATTTTATTTATTTATTTGAGATAGAAAAGGGGAGAGAGAGAGCACAAGTGGTGGGGAGGGGCAGAGAGAGGGAGAAACAGGCTCCCCGCTGAGCAAGGAGCCCTATGTGGGGCTTGATCCCAGGACCCTGAGATCACGACCTGAGCTGAAGGCAGGCACCCAACCAACTGAGCCACCCAGGCGCCCCTCCCCATTGTGCTCTATATACCTCAACTATGGAAGACAGTTTTTCCTTATGATACATCCCAACTATTATGTTGCCTTTCAGAGCAAAAGGATAATAAAATCTCTTAGCAGCATGAGATTATTTCAGGAAATGGCTGAATTTATGACTTCCTGCACGGCTCTATCTATAGCTACAAAGTATTTTCATTTTCACCTCTCTCTCACCACTTATAAATAAATAAGAAAGTGCAACACTTGGGGTTCGTGGGGGCTCTGGTGGTGATCTCAGAGTAGTGAGATCAAGCTCCCTGTCGCCCCATGCTGGCCATGGAGCCTGCTTTAGATTCTCTCTCCCTCTCCTTCTGCCCCTTCCCCCCCCCACCACATGTGTGTGTGCACACCCACGTGCTCTCTAAAAAAAAAAAAATGCCACTCTTAAACAATTATATAATATATATCCATTGTTTTTACTGTATATTCAATCATTTCAACCATTATGCTATAATTTTTATTGAGTACTTATTTGATAGAGTAGGCAGTGATAAATAAGTTTTCGTGTTTTTATAAAAATGAATTCATACGGTATACACTATCTTATAGCTTGATTTTTTTTTCACTGAGGCAAGGAAGGTTGGAGTGGTCAAAAAAAACCTAGGTTTAGTACCTCTCACTTCAATATGTGGTTTTAATACAGATGGTTTAGAACAAGCAAGAGTTCAGGGAATCTTGATGACTGTTTTAGAACTCTATAAACTTCAGAAACTATTTAAAATCAAATGGCAGGGGCACTTTGGGTGGCTCAGTTGGTTGAGCATCAACTCTTTCAGCTCAGGTCATGGTCTCGGGGTCATGAGTTCGAGCCCTGTGTGAGCGAGGAGTCTGCTTGAGATTCTCTCCCTCTGTCCCCACCCCCCACCCAGCGCTTGCTCGTTCTCTCAAATAAATTTTTAAAAAATAATAAAATAAAATAAAATAAAATAAAATAAAATAAAATAAAATAAAATGGCAGCCCAGCTGAAGGCAGCACACTAGGCCTGAGGCCACAGCACAGCCAGGGCCAGCTCTGGGAGAAGGTAATGCCCAGGCTGAGGGCCTGGCCTGCAATCCTGACTAGGCTGGCTCTCAATAAATTAAGATGGCAGGAAGGGCGCCTGGCTGGCTCAGTCAGTAGAGCATGTAACTCTGCAATAGGGTTGCACGCTGGGTGTGGAGATTACATAAAAATAAAATCTTTCGGGGTGCATGGATGGCTCCGTCAGTTAAGTGCCTGACTCTTTAATTTCAGCTCAGGTCATGATCTCAGGGCTGTGAGATCGAGCCCGAAGTCTGGCTCCACGCTGAGCATGGAGCTTGCTTAAGATTCTCCCTCCCTCTCCCTCTGTCCCTCCACACCTCTCTCTCTAAAAAAATATAATAAAATAAAATCTTAAAAGAAAAAAAAAGATGGCAGGAGCTGCAGCTCGACTCCAATGTGAGCCTCTGGGTGTTCCTGCCCATGTTTATCATCACCCTCTCTGTGGGCATGATCCACCATCCTGCTGCAGAGTGACAAGAAACTCACCCAGGAGCAAGTATTTGACAGATGAAGTCCTAATACAAAGCAGAGTCCTCCGGAAAACACCCCAAAGGATGGATTTTTCAAAAAAATAAAGGGAAAACACTACTACCTTCTCTTATGACTGATATCATTATGCTCACAGACATGGTGAAAGGGAATTTAACAAATGTCCTCCCAATTATTCTTACTAGTGAATGGGTAACATGACATGCTCAGGCTTTGTTACAACCAAAGTCCTATTTCCAATGACCCTATTTTAAGCTATGCTATAGCAAGGAATTCAACTATTCGCATTAGCTGCATCTGGGTAAATGCCACATCCTGGTACTTCTATGTATTTGGGATTCAGAGCATTTATTCTCTCATTCTGGGCCAAAATAAAGCCAATAACCAGTCAAGAATTATCCAAGCAGGGGCGCCTGAGTGGCTCAGTCGGTTGAGCGTCTGCCTTCGGCTCAGCTCATGATCCCAGAGTCCAGTGATTGAGCCCCGAATCGGGCTCTCAATCTCCCTTCTCTCTCTCCCTCTGCTGCTCCCCCTGCTTGTGCTCTCTCTCTGTCAAGTAAATAAATGAAATCTAAAAAACAAACAAACAAAAAAAACAATCCAGGCAAAGATGACTGGAGCAGCCATGGCCATGCCCACAGAGAGCAACAAAGCTTTCAAGGCAAAGTGGAAAGTTCTAGAGCTAACAGATTGCCAGTGGGCACTTGATGATGTCAAAGAAGAGCTCATGGCCAAAGATCTCCACTCTGAAGGCATGTTCAAAAAAGAATTGTAGACCTCTATTTATTAAAGCAGGGATTAGCTCTGTTGGGAACAAACAGAGTAGCCCTTAACCTTGTAAGCTGTTTGAGCTGGGGCCTCTCAGAATAAAAAGGAGAACACGTGAGCCCGTGGACGTGCAACAAGGATCATTCTTGTCTGAGCCAGGTTCCCTTATGTTTGAAACTGGAGGAAATGATTGTGTTTGGGGTGACTTACAGGGAAAGAACTATTTTAAAAATGTTTAAAAATTCCCTTCTGGGGGCGCCTGGGTGGCTCAGTTGGTTAAGCGACTGCCTTCGGCTCAGGTCATGATCCTGGAGTCCCGGGATCGAGTCCCACATCGGGCTCCCTGCTCAGCGGGGAGTCTGCTTCTCCCTCTGACCCTCCTCCCTCTCATTCTCTCTCTCGCAAATAAATAAAAATCTTAAAAAAAAAAAAAAAAAAATTCCCTTCTGATGACAACAGAAATGAAGGCAGAGAAAGGGGAAACTCAAGCTAGTGAGTTTCATATAATATATATATATGAAGTTTCATATATATACTGAGTTTCATATAATATATATATATGAAAATTTAGCAAAAATTCAATCTTTGGAAGAAACATTGCCAATTATAATAATTATCATGTACAATTAGCCTGACATCTAAACCACAGTAAACTCCTGTTTTCCTGGGATTCAAATACCCTGAATTTTTACATCTAATTTACGTGCTCGTATTTTAGTAACTTCCTTTACAAAAGTAATAATTTTTATTAACGAAAATTCACTATGTATAAGCAAAACAAATATCATTGTATTGTTCATTTTGAGCCTGCAGAATGACATAAAGAACAAATGTATCAAAACTTTATTCAAATAAATTATTTTTCGGAGTGAATACTCAGGGCCAAGGAAGACTTAACAAACCTTCTATGTCTCTTAAAACTGTCCAGGGAAAACTGGTGACCCTAAGACACTGTGGAATTCTCAAGCACCTTAAGGAATGATCACCTATAGGTCAAATAATAGGATATTTTTCATGTGCAGTTCAAAATACATCAAATCAGCTGAAAAAAATCAATGGCTCTGTACTGTACTACGGTGACTCGACTGAACTAAAGACCCAGTTAGTCTGGATAAGAGTTTACATATCATTATAAGAAGGGAGAGTTGGCAAGTGCCGGAAGATACACGGAGAAAAGTTGCCCAGGAGTAACTGTCTGGATTAAACGTCCCAGGGAAGTGGCAAGGTGCCACAGTAAATGTCATCTGCATGTTGAGTACTGTAATCAAAAGTGAATGACTCTTGACTCTACAAATTAAACCACCTTGTTTTCTCTTTAAAAGGTAAATCCGTTTTATAGAAGTAAAACTGGGGAGGTCAGAATAAGATCTGTGGATGCAATTAATGTCAATATCCGGGTTGTGGTATTGTACTACAGTTGTTTTTTTAAAGACCTTATTTACTTATTTGAGAGAAAGAGTGAGAGCACGCATGCCCATGAGTCAGGAAGTCAGGTAACATTTTACAAAACGTTACCATTGGGGAAATAGGTAAAAGATACAAGGGATCTATTATTTTCCTACAAGTACATATGAATCTACAATTATTTCAATAAATTTTTCAATTTATTGAAATCAAACTCAATTCCCTAGTATAGACCCAAAAGAAATGTGTATAGATATATGAACTTATATATACACACAAATAATCAGAGCAGCGTTATTTGTTACGACCCTAAACTTGAAAACCCAGTGCCTGGGCCGCCTGGGTGGCGCAGTCCATTAAGTGTTGGACTCTTGATTTCAGCTCAGGTCATGATCTCAGGGTCATGAGATGGAGCCCCACATGGGGCTCTGCACTCAGCAGGGAGTCTGCTTGAGATTCTTTCTGTCCCTCTCCCTCTGCTCCACTCCCCTGCACGCTCTCTCTCTCTAAAATAAATAAAATCTTAAAAAAAAAAAGGAAAAAAAAGAAAACCCAACGACCATAAGCAGAGTATGAATAATTATGATATAATCCTACAGTAGAATTCTAATCAATAATGAAAAAGAACAAACCACTGCAATATCCACAACACGAAAGAATATAAATGGTGAACAAAAGACACCAGACATAAAACAATATAAACTGTGACACTCTCGGGGCACCTGGTGGCACAGTCAGTTAAGCGTCTGCCTTTCGCTCAGGTCGTGATCTCAGGGTCCTGGGATTGAGCCCCGAGTCCGGCTCCCTGCTCAGGGGGAGTCTGCCTCTCCCTCTCCCTCTGCCCCTCCCTGCTGCTCATGCTCTCGCTCTGGCTTGCTCTCTAATAAAAAAATAAAATCTTAAAAAACAAAACCAAAAAACTGTGACTCTCTCATTTGTAAAAAGTTCAAAAACAAAACAAATCTACAGGATTAGTCAATAGGTGGGTACCTCCAGGGATGAAGAAGCAAGCAGTGATTAGGAGGAGGCACAAGGAAAGGTTCCAGCATGCTACAAAGTTCTTTTTCTTTTTTTTTTGAAGATTTTATTTATTTATTTGAGAGAGAGAGAGGGAGAACACATGAGCGGGGGGGAGGGGCGGGCAGAGGGAGAAGCAGACTCCCTGCTGAGCAGGGAGCCCAACACATGGCTCAGGGGATCATGACCTGAGCTGAAGACAGATACTTAACTGACGGAGCCACCCAGGCGCCCTGGGTGCTGTAAAGTTCTAGACGGTGGTTATCCAAATGTGAGTGATGCCATATGACTAAATTTCAGGGATTTATAATCAATGGGAAAATAATTTCCAAAATATCACATACATAACTACCCTTGTATAATATATATAGTCAAATGATCTTCGACAAGGGATGCCAGGACCACTCACAATAGGGAAAGGGCAGTCTCTTCAACAAATAATGTTGGCAAAACTGGATATCCACATACAGAAGAATGAAGATGGACCCTTATCTTGTATCATAAGACAAAAATTAGCTGAAAATGGATTAAAGATCTAAACATTAAGACCCAGAACTATAAAACTCCTAGAAGAAAATACAGAAGAAAAGCTTTAGGACATTGGATTTGATAATGCTTTCTTGAATATGACACCAAAAGCATAGGCAAAAAAGTAAAAACTGACAAATGGGAGTACATCAAACTTAAAATTTTTTTTTTTTTTTTTTTTTTACAGAGACAGAGATAGCGAGAGCAGGAACACAAGCAGCGGGAGTGGGAGAGGGAGAAGCAGGCTTCCCGCCGAGGAGGGAGCCCGATGTGGGACTCGATCCCAGGACCCCGGGATCATGACCTGAGCCGAAGGCAGACGCTTAACGACTGAGCCACCCAGGAGCCCCCAAACTTAAAATTTTTTATGCACCAAAGGACACGATCACCAAATCGAAAAAACAACCTATAGTATGAGAGAAAAGATATGTAAATCATAAGGGGTTAATATCCAGAATATATAAAGAACACCTAAAATTCAACAACGAAAACATCAAATAATGTGATTAGAAAATAGGCAAAGGACTTAAGGAGACATTTCGCTGACGATGATCTACAGTTGGCCAGCAAGTATATGAAAAGACGCTCAACATCAGTAGTCACTGGGGAAATGCAAATCAAAACCACAATGAGGCCACATGCAGAAGAATGAAACTGGACCATTTCCTTACACCATACACAAAAATAATCTCAAAATGTATGAAAGACCTAAATGTGAGACAGGAATCCATCAAAATCCTAGAGGAGAACACAGGCAGCACCCTCTTTAACCTCGGCTGCAGCAACTTCTTGCTAGACATGTCTCCAAACGCAAGGGAAACAAAAGCAAAAATGAACTATTGGGACTTCATCAAGATAAAAAGCCTCTGCACAGCAAAGCAGTCAACAAAACTAAAAGGCAACGTACAGAATGGGAGAAGGTATTTGCAAATGACATAGCAGATAAAGGGCAAGTATCCAAGATCTATAAAGAACTTATCAAACTCAACACCCAAAAAGCAAATAATCCAGTCAAAAAATGGGCAGAAAACACGAACAGACATTTCCCCAAAGAAGACGTACAAATGGCCAACAGGCACATGAAAAAATGCTCAGTTGGGGGGGGTGTCTGCTTCTCCCTCTCCCTCTGCCTGCCGCTCCCCCTGCTTGTACTCTGTCAAATTAATAAAATCTTAAAAAAAAAAAAAAAAACTAAAGTGAGTCTCCTATAGACAGCATCTTGTTGGATCCTCTATTTTTATCCATTCTGTCAACCTCTGTCTTTAGATTTAGGAATTTAATCCATTTAGGGGCTCCTGGATGGCTCAGTTGGTTGAAAGTGTGACTCTTGGTTTTGGCTCAGGTTGTGATTTCAGGGTCCTGAGATGGAGCCCCGCATTGGGCTCTGAGCTCAGTTGGGAGTCTGCTTGAGATTTTCTCCCTCCCATACCCTGTGCCCCTCCCCGCCCCGTGGCCCCCGCCCCCCCGCACACATGCATGAGCGTGCCCGCTCTCGCTAATAAACAATCATTTTTTAAAAAGGAATTTAATCCATTTATATTTAAAGTAATTACTGATGAGGAGGGACTTAACTCTCTCAAAATTAAAAATCTTTGTTTATCAAAGGACATTATCAGACAAGATCGGGCACATTCAGGGTGGTAGGGCGTAGACCAAAGGACATTATCAGGAAAGTGAAATGACAAGCTACAGAAGGTGAGAAAATATTTGTAAATCAAATATCTAATAAAGGACTGATATCCGGAATATATAAAGATCCAACTTAAAAGCAAAAAGACAAACAATTCAACTGAAAAATAGGCAAAGGACTTGATTAGATTATTTCTCCAAAGAAGATACACAGAGGACCAGTAAATACATGAACACCATTAGTCATCAGGGAAATGCAAATCAAACCACAATGAGATACCACTTTACACCTGGCTAGGATGACTAGAAGTGAAAAAATAAAAAGTGTTGGAGACAGTGTGGGAACACTGGAACCCTCATTCACTGCTGGTGGAAATGTAAAATGCTGCTGTGGAAAACAGTCTAGAGTTCCACAAAAAGCACAGAATAGCCGTATGACTGAGCAATTCCACTCCACGGTATATATCCAAATGAACTGACAACAATCACTCTGATAAATACTTGTATACCAATGATCACTGCAGTATTGTTCACAAATAGCCAAAAGATGGAAACAATCCAAGTGTCCATTGATGAATGGTTGAATGGACAAACAAAATGCGGTATATATACATATAATGGAATATTATTCAGCCTTAAAAGGAAGGAAATTCTGACACATGCTACAACATAGATGAACCTTGAACACATTATACTAATTGAAACAAATACAAAAGGGCAAAAATCGAATTATTCAATTTATATGTGGTACCTAGAATAGACAAATTCATAGAGACAGAAAAATCCAACAGTGATTACCAGGGGCTGGGAGGAGGGGCAATGGAATTATTGTTTAATGGACAGAGTTTCACTTTGGGATGACGAAAAAGTTCTGGAGATAAATGGTGGTGAGAGTTATACAATGATGTGAATGTACTTAATGCCACTGAACTGTACAATTAAATATGGTTAATCAAATTTATGTTATGCATATTTTACCACAATAAAAATTTTAAAAACCAAAACATTATGTTAAGTGAAAGGAACCAGACACCGAAGGACAAATATTGTATGTTTCCATGTACTTGAGGTACCTAGAATTAAGCAATTCTAGAGAGACAAAGCAGATTAGAAGTTATCAGAGGAAGAGTGATGAAGGGGTAGTTATTGCCTAGTGGTTACAAGAGTTCTGCTTGAGGTGATGAAAAAGTTTTAGGAACAGCTATCAGTGTTGGTTTGTTGTACAACACTGTGAATGAAATTAATGCTACTAAATTGTACAACTGATTAAATGCCAAATTCTGTTATATATATATTACCACAATAAAAAATAATAAAGCTAGGTATATATACCTGTAATTAATATTAGCCAAAAACTTACTTTTGTCTGAATTAGAGCAAAATAAAACAAATGAGACCATAAGAGTTTCAGGGGTTAACCTGAATAATCTAGGTTAGGGGCCTACACTATTCAAATCTCTTGGAAAACTGTAAATTTCTCCCGATTTTTATTCAGTAAATCTAATATAAGGTAGTGCATATTTCCCACTTTTTCTAGGACTTGCTGTGCTTTTAAATCTCGTATGAATTTACCAAAAATTTATTTTGACTTGGATAGCCTTTGTGTTTTAAGACTAATGGACCTTGTCCCGGCTTTTATTATGTAAGCAGTTACACAATGTTACAAAGAAAATGTCTTAAATAAACGACACTGTAACCAAGATCATAAACTTTCAAAAGGGATGAAACAATGACTGTGATCCATTCATTTCTCTCTCAGTCTGGCAATAATCAAGTGAAATACTTCAAAGATACAAAGGAAATTTTGTAATGTCCCCTGGTGAAAGATTTCAGTCAGTTCATCTGTCCAAAGCATTATGTGGTAGGGAGGAAGCCTTTTGGTTCTTCCTTAAGCTCATTTACTAAGTATTATTGCAAAGAAGACAGAAAACTTATGTTTTAATACAGAAAAGAGAGAGGACAAATTAGTAACGGAAAATAAACTTCCAGATTACTAATACGATGCAAAGGACAGGGGTCAGATGGCAGAAAAGAAGAGAATGTGAAGAATGACAGGGAATAAAAATTTTTTTTTTTTAAAGATTTTATTTATTTATTAGACAGAGAGAGACAGCGAGAGAGGGAATACAAGCAAGGGGAGTGGGAGAGGGAGAAGCAGGCCTCCCGCCGAGCAGGGAGCCTGATGCAGGGCTCAATCCCAAGACCCTGGGATCACGACCCAAGCTGAAGGCAGACACCCAGCGACTGAGCCACACGGACGCCCGGGAATAAAAATCTTAATGGGAAAACATTACACAAATTCTCTGTGAGTGGAAATCCCATAATGATGTAATAAAAATGTAACAATAGGGATATGCTAGAGACCACTAGGCTTAGAAAATAAAATCTAGAACATTAAGATTTTGGAAGCTGCAAAATTAAGCTGGGTGATGAAAAGAAGAAACTCTAGCCAAACAGATGGGCAGAATACCTCATCAAAATGAGATATGGAGATTGAAATTCTGGACAGGACAAAATCCACTTTGTAAAAGACAGTCTGACAAGGCAGAAAAAGATGACAGACCTGAGTAGTGAACAGGAGGAAATGGTGTAGGTCCACAGGTATTCATTCGCGTTTAGATTAGAAAGAGCGGAATAAAGAAGGGGTCATCTAGGAGAGGCTAACTTGATTGCTGCCAGAAAGGCTGTAACCTTGGCAGTCACCATTGCCCAGGGGTCAAATCTCAGGTCTTCAGTTCCAAACATAACTTATCCCCACCAGATTAAATCCCACTGCCATAGATTTTCACAATTCCTTAGGTACCTTCATAGTGTTCACTTATGACAACTGCCATTATTTATTTGATGTCTTTGTTCACCTGCTAGACTATAAACTCCATAAGAACAGCAACCGTGGTTGTCTTTTTCATGGCTGTATTCCAGAACAAAGCATGCCTGGAACATAGTGAGATCTAAGAGAGCTCACTCTGCCCTCCTTCCCTCCTGTTTGCCCCCCACCTCTCATGCCCACATGCAAAATAAATAAATGAAAGTCAGTTTGTTCATCAGAGCATCTCACCTGGACAGTACTGGAGGTTAAATTTTGCCTCATTTTATTTCTAGCTTTCCCTAGGACTAACCACTTGTAACTACTCAAGGAAAGAAAGTATTCTTGGGGTACATGGGTGGCTCAGTCAGTTAAGCATCTGCCTTCGGCTCAGCTCATGATCCCAGAGCCCTGGGATCGATCCCCGCGTCACGTTCCCTGCTCAGCGGGGAGTCTGCTTCTCCCTCTGCCTCCCCCTGCTCACGCTGGTGCGCTCTCTAATAAATAAAATCTTAAAAAAAAAAAGTATTCTTCCTATAGATTTGTTAATTTCACAAGCCAGATGACAATCAAATTACACTTTATTTTCACCAGCCTTAGAGAACTCCAGTAAGAATTGTTATTAGTCAGGCTCTGAAGCTTTTAGGGGTACTGTCAGCATCCTGATATCAAACAGAGCCTGTGTTCTGTCTTGCATGACAATTACTTGTGCACAGATCTCATTCTCCCTCACAAGTCCAAGACATCTAATTCACCTTTACATGTTCAGAGCATCTGTCACTTAAGCACTCAAAATATGCTCCAGGGAACAAGTAAATTTTATTATTAATTAAAATAACTAACTTCAATCAATCATTCAATGGCCCCTAACACTGAGCTCTTTATGCCAGGTACCATAAGACTTTATATGCATTATCTATATTAATTGTCATAACAACTCTGTGGAGTAGGTACAATGATCTCTACTTTACAGATGGGAAAGGGCCTTTACAGAGCTATTTGCCCAAGGTTATACAACTATTAGGTGGTAAAGTGGTAACCTGAAGCAGACATTTGGACCCCAAAGCCAGCACCCAGACATTAGAATTGTATTTCATCTAGACAAGGAACCAAATTTTCTTTAAAAAACACTACTAAGTGGGGCTCCTGTGTGGCTGTCAGTTAAGCAGCCAACTCATGGATTTTGGCTCAGGTCCTGATCTCAGGGCGTGGGATTGTGCCCCGCCTCAGGCTCCCGGCAGTCTGCTTGGGATTCTCTCTCCCTCTGCCTCTCCCCCCATTTGTGAGCACACTCTCTCTCTCCCCCTAAATAAATAAAATATATTTTTATTTTATTTATTTAAGAGAGAGAGAGAGATTGAGAGAACAAGTAGGAGGAAGGGCAAAGAGAGAAGCAGACTCTCTGCGGAGCAGGGAGCCCATCTCGGGACTCGATCCCAGCACTCTGGGATCATTACCTGAGCGGAAGGCAGACACTTAACCCAGGCACCCAGTATACAAAATCTTAAAAATCTTAAAAAAACAAACAAACAAACAAACAAAATCCCACTATTATGAAAATGAAAAGGCAAAATACAGACTGGGAGAAAAAAGTCACAATACATATAAGATTGACCCTTAAACAATGTGGGGGTTGGGGTGCCACTGAACCCCATCCTCTACACACAGCTGAAAATCTGTATATAATTTTGGACTCCCCAAATATCTAACTACTATTAGCCTCCTCTTTACCGGAAGCCTTACCAATAAAATAGTCAATTAACACATATTTTGTATGTTATATGTATTATACTGTGTTCTTAGAATAAAGTAAGCTAGAGAACAGAAAATGTTATTAAGAAGATCATGGGGTGCCTGGCTGGCTCAGTTGGCAGAGCATGTGACTCTTGATCTCAGGGTCACGAGTTCAAGCCCTACGTTGGGCGCGGAGCCTACTTAAAGAAAAAAAAAGAAGATCATAAGGAAGAAAAAACACTATACTGAAAAAAAATCCATGTGTAAATGAACCTGTGCAGTTCAAACCTGTTATTCAAGGGTCAACTATATCTGAAAGGACTTGCATCTAGAATGTATGAAGAATGTTTTTAAGTCAATAAGAAAACAATTCAATTATAAATGGCCAAGATAAAACAGACACTTTACAAAAATCCATACAAATGGCCAGTCTTACCATGATGATACTCAGTATCACTAGTCATCAAGGAAAATAAGTTAAAACCATAATTTATATACCAGCACACACCCATTAGAATGGTTAAAAATACAATGACAGATACTGTGTGTCAAGGAGGGTGTGGAGAAACAGGAAAACCATATATTGCTGGTGGGAGTATAAAATGATACAGACACTTTGAGAAAAGGCCTGAGAGTGCTTAAAAAGTTAAAAAAAAAAAAAAAAAGTATGACCCAGAAATCTCACTCCTAGGTATTTAACCAAGAGGAATGAAAACATATGTCCACACACAGATTTGTACATGAACGTTCACAGCAGTTTTATTCATAATAGCCAAAAAATGGAAAACAATGTAAATGTCGATCAACAGGTGAACAGATAAATTTCAGTTCAATCATACAATGAAATAAATACATAAAATAAGTAAAAGAAAATAAATAAAAAGCAACAGGAACAAACTGCTGATACATAGGAAAAAAACAAAGACAAGTCTCAGATATGTGAAGCCAAAGACACTAGACACAAAAAAGTGATACCGTTGTTCTATAGTGTCAGAAATAAGGGCACCTGGGTAGCTCAGTCGGTTGAGCGTGTGACTCTTGATTTTTGCTCAGGTCATGATCTCAGGGTCGCGGGATCAATCCCCGAGACGGGCTCCCTGCTCATCAAAGAGTCTGCTTGAGATTCTCTCCCTCTCCCTCTACCCCCCCCAACCCCATGAAATAAATAAATCTTAAAAAGAAAAGGGATGGGTTGTTAGAAGTTAAAAGAAAATTACAGGTAAAGCATGCAGAATAATAAGCACCCAGTAAATACTATTTGTACTACTAAAACAAATCAATGAATAGATACTATAATTCAATTAAGGAATACTGTGATGGGGTGCCTGGCTGGCTCAGTCAGAGGAGCCTACAACTCGTGATCTCAAGAGTTGGGAGTTCAAGCTCCATATTGTGTGATTACTAAAAAAAACAAAATCAAAAACAAAACAAAAAAAAGGAATACTACAATTCTATTTCCATATTTATTTGTACACATCTGTATATATTGGTATATACATGAAAGATGTAGAAAGATCCAAACAAATCCTTGAGATAGAGTTTTACTTTCTTCCATTCTGTATCGCTTTTCCCTCCGACCTATTCCCGACTTCTAGGCCAAAGTAATCTGCTAGAAAAGCAAAGTGCTTTAGTATCACTCCCACCTTAAAAGGCTTCAGTGGTTCTCTAATACATTTAGGATCAAATCCATACGACCTACCCTGCCTTACCCGGCCTGGCTCCCACCAAGCTCTCTAGCCATTTTTGACCTTCACTGACTATACCACATCCACAGCTGCTTTCAGTCCCACTGATGGGCCAAACTCTTGCTTGACTCTGCAAATGCCGTCGGAATGCGCTTTTCTCTAGTCTTCCTGAAGCTAGTTCCTTCTCCTTAGCTCAAATAAAAGTCATCTCACAGCAGCTTTCCAGATCACTCTTATTAAAGTAGATCTTGGCTCAGTCAGTAGAGCATGCGACTCGATCTCAGGGTTGTGAGATCAAGCCCCAAATTTTTATTAAAAAAAAAAAATTGGGGGCGCCTGGGTGGCTCAGTTGGTTAAGCGACTGCCTTCGGCTCAGGTCATGATCCTGGAGTCCCGGGATCGAGTCCCGCATCGGGCTCCCTGCTCAGCGGGGAGTCTGCTTCTCCCTCTGACCCTCCCCCCCTCATGTGCTCTCTCATTCTCTCTCTCAAATAAATAAATCTTAAAAAAAAAAAAAAAAAAATCTTAAAAAAAAAAAATTGGGGCGCCTGGGTGGCTCAGTCATTAAGCATCTGCCTTCGGCTCAGGTCATGATCCCAAGGTCCTGGGATCGAGCCCCGCATCGGGCTCCCTGCTCCGTGGGAAGCCTGCTTCTCCCTCTCCCACTCCCCCTGCTTGTGTTCCCTCTCTCGCTGTCTCTCTCTATGAAATAAATAAATAAAATCTTAAAAAAAATAAAATAAATCAAACCCTCATTTTTCTTTCTCTACTCCTGTTTTGTTTCCTTCGCAGAAAGCGCCATCATTGATCATTTTTCTGCTTTTGTTTTCTATTGTCTTCCCTCGAAGAGTAGGTTCAAAAGGACAGGACCATGTTTTTATATGCCACCAGGGTCTAGTACCATAGCACTAGATAGCACCTAACAAATACCTGTTGAATGCTATCCCATTTGTGAGGCAAGCCCTATAGTAATATTCCCACTTACGCCCATAGTCACTAAAAAGTACCTAGAAAACTTTAAAATATCACAATGTGTTATTTTAAATTATTCTTTTCAGAAATGGTTATTTAAACATAAGATAATGGCTTCCAAACTTCTCTCAACAGTAAGAAAATTACAATAGTAACTGAAACAAAGGTTCACAAAATCATACTTACCCTTGCTAAGGGAGCCGTACTTTGATATTTTCTAGTCCATGTCGTAAGACAGTATAACCATTTTTATGTGCTTTTTCTAAACTATTAAAGTGGAAAGACAATGATGAATGATGTGTACTGCTGCAAGGTTTTGGTTTTTCATTCATGATTTCAATAAATTAAATCAATACCACTAATTCGAAAATGCAAAATTAATGTTAGGGGAAAGGTAATTCAATTACCTTACCAATTCAAAATTATCACATTCAAACTCTAGAATATAACCATATTCATTAAAAAAAAAAAAAGCAACCTACAGACACAGGATTTTCAGATTAGGAACCCCTTTCTAAGGAGGAACCCCAAAGTGATTTCAGATTGTAAAGAGAAGAATGAGAACCGGCGTAGGTCTTCCCATCTCATCTAATAGCAATTCTATTCCTCCTGACCTATAGGCCAAAAACCTTGGTGCCATTTTTTATTTCTCTCACTCCTCAAACCCAATGCATCATTAAATCCTATTGGCTCTACCATCAAAACACATCCAGGGGCGCCTCTTGGTTGGCTGGTTAAGGGATGAACTCTTGGTTTCAGCTCAGGGCATGATTTCAGGGTTGCAAGTTCAAATCCCACATCGTGCTCTGCTTAAGACTCTCTTGCCCTCTCCCCCTGCCATCCCCTCTCTCCCCCACTGCCAAAATAAATAAATCTTGGGGAAAAAAAAACAAAACACACATCCAAAATCTGATACTTCTCACCACCTCTCACTGCCACCAGCCTGGTCCAAGCCACCACCACCTCTTGCCCAAATTACTACAACAGCCTCCTATAACTAGGCTCCTCAATTCTCCCTTTGCCCTCCTCCAGTCTCTTTTAAACCATGCAGGCAGAGTGATACTATTAAATCATTAAGTCACATCATGACACTCCCCTGCTCCAGCGTGGGTTCCTAGCCTACACAAAGTCAAAACCCTTCCTAAAGCCTGCAGAATTATACTTGATCTGCCCTCACCTAATCATGCTCACCTCATCTACTACCATCCAGCCACTATGGCCTCCCTCACTTGGCCTCAAACAACACCAGACAAACTCCCACCTCAAGGCCTTCTAACTTGCTCCCTCTGACAGGAATGCTCTTCCTGCAGATACCCACATGGCTAGCATCTTTAACTTCCTTCTGGCCTTTACTCTAGTCATGTTCTTAATAAAACCAACTCTGGCCATCATGCCTAAAATTTCAACCCCTTACCCTTACACCCTCATCCCATATACGTCTACAATACGTCTTCGCCGCTTTATTTTTCTTCTTAGAACCTACCACTACCTAACATAGCATATATTACAGCTATTCACTCAGCTTATTGTCCACTCCCCATAGATTAATCTCCATGAAGGCATAAATACACATATCCACTGCTGTATCCTAAGCACCTAGAACAGTATGTGACACATAATAGACACTTGATAAATATTTGAATGAGCAAGTGAATGAATGAACAGGCTTGGAATGAACAAGAAAATAGGAACTGAGATGACAGAACACGTTAAGTAAGAAGAGCTTAGGTAAAGAGCTGCAGGTAAAGAGCTGTGGCTCAAGCTTCATGGGCAGCTCTGGCATACCTGTGATGTCTCTGGCTCTACCAACATGTGTGAACCAGGTTAGCAACCACTCCTCAAGATTGAACGAAGGTCCACCACAAGCACTGAGTGTTCCTTCCAAGTTCATTGTGTATTCTAAATCAATCAAGCAGAAATTCGGGGGAAATGAAACCACAAACGAAAAACATTATTACCTACCATTACGAGCTATGCTTTAACAGGCTACAACCCACAACTTTAACTTACAATGAGGTACATATGCACCAAAGGACTAAGCTAAGGCTAGAATTCTGAAGTAATGCTATGTACACAAGAGAAATCAAGGGATCTACCGAAACCAGATTCTGCCACTCATCAACCGTACAACCAAAATCTCTGTGAACCTGTTTCTCATCCTGTTAACATAGGGATCACTACATCCAAATCAGATGTACCCTCAACTAGTAATTCAAGGATGAAATAATGGGAAAATATTTTTAAAGTACCTTTTAAAAGCATAAAAGGCCATACCCCACTCAAATACAAGTTACTAAATTCTAAGATGTTAACTTACTGGCCATTAGGAAGATTTATTAAAAACAATGTCCTTGGGGTGCCTTGGTGGCTCAGTTGTTAAGCGTCTGCCTTTGGCTCAGGTCCTGATCCCAGGGTCCTGGGATGGAGCCCTGCATCAGGCTCCTTGCTCAGCTGGAAGCCTGCTTCTCCCTCTCCCACTCCCCCTGCTTGTGTTTCCTCTCTCGATGTCTCTCTCTCTCTGTCAGATAAATAAATAAAATCTTAAAAAAAAAAAAAAAGTCCTTTTGGGAACCTTTACATTTCGAAGCTTTTTATAGATTTATGAATCAGAATGTAGAAAAAGTATTTTACTAGTATATTTGATTCACAGAACAGAAATTTTTTTTTCAGTTACAACAAGGTTATATTGTGCAGGAATTTCCAAGGAATTCACAAGATTTCATTACTCAAAATGATACACACCTAAAAAATATATATGTTAATATGTGTATATACATAAATACCTCAAAGCCTCAGGGACTGGGGTGGGTGGACTGCCAAGGAGCAAGAGGGAAGTTTTTAGGGTGATGGAAATGCTCTGTCTTAATTGGGAGTGTGATTACATGGATGAACACATTTGTCAAAACTCATCAACTGTACATTTTAAATGGGCACAATTTTTGTATGTAAAGTACACCTCAATACGTTTGTTTAGACAAAAGTCTATCCTGTTTCCTTAAATTAAAAAAAAAAAAAAATCACTCAGTTGCACCACCGCCTCAAGAACTTGCATAATAAGACCTAATGCAACAGGTTTGAAGATTTAACAAGGAAGATGAGTCAATGACCAGAAAAGTTATCTCATGACCTTCTGGGCTCAAGGTCAACTCAAATTAATAGAAAATAAAGGTAGCATAATCAGGGGGTAAAAAAAATCTCAGTTTCTTCTCAAGAAAACCAGAAATGAATTACTTCAGAGAGCGCGGTGGAAAGAGCACAGATTCAGAGCCCTTCAAACCTAGATTGGAAGGGTTATAGGCTGTTAAGCGTGTGACCTTGAGAATCCTCAGTCCCTGAGGCTCAGTTTCCCTTTCTGTAAAATGGGGATAATGATGGCTTAAGAGTTTGGCCTAGCGTACAGTTAAGTACCCAATATATGATATGCAATTCACGACATTATTGAAGACTCCGGAATTTAGTGCTGGTTAGAAATGCATGCAGAACAGGCCCCTCAGTTTCCGTCTAGGGGAGTTGTGGTCCCTTTCGTACGCCTTATCGCCCTCAGCCAGGCTTCATTTCCCTCTTACACACACCCTGCAACTTTTCCGGTCCGGACCACCCCTCACCCGTGCAGCTCGCAGGGGCCGCCCACCTCCCGGGCCCCACCTCGTTAAGGAAACGGGTAATATCGTAGACTCGCCCGTGCATCACCAGCCATATCTCTTTCATGGAGTTGCGCTTCGCCACCTCCTCCAATCGATAATATGTGACGGAGGTCTCGACCCCTGGCCCTTTCCCATCGCTGTCGCTTGCTTCCACAGTCGCCATTGGGCCTGAAATAGCTCTTCTCTACCACTATCCCGGCTTCCGAGGTTAACTTCCTCGATGTAGACCTTGTGCTCAGCCCTCCCCGGCTTCCGTAACTAAGGCCCCTACGGCCGTCGGAGGGATCCTGGCAACAGCCAATCACGCTCCCGAATAGTGCCTGGTTCGTTTTTCTTCTCACCAATGAAACAACGGATTCAGTTTCAAGTCCCGCCCACCTCTCGCCCGCTCCTTGGAGCGTAGGCCTGGTTCGAGGTCCAACTAACCAATCAGGATCGTCTATCCCTCCACTCTCGCCAACCAGGTACCGTGATTTTGGAAAGACGCCTAATGGAGACGTGTTGACGGGTGTTACGCAAGAGAGGTTTCCCCTTCACTCAGTGAAGCGACCTGCGGAGTCCTGGAAGACGGGGCCGAGTCTCTTTTTTCCCGTTTCCCTTCCCTTCGCCATGACCTCTCCACGCGAAGCTTCTTTTCCCCCACCTCCTGTGCGGCCTGTATTCCAGCCCGGGTTTACATCTTTTTTTGCAACCTTCGGGCTGTGACGGGACGAATCACGACTGCCTCATTTTCCTCACCAGTAAAATGGGCGAGATAACTTTGTTTGGTCTATTAAATGAGAGAGTGTATCTGCACAGCGCTTGGCACATAGTAATCAAGGCACGAACGACAGCGGTGCTAAAAAAAAGGGGGGGGCGGGGCCGTAATTCGCCTAAGGCCGTGGACAGGTACTACCTCAAGTCTCTGCCACTACCGAGAATCTGATTTTGTTACACGTCAATTATATATTGAAGTTGGGAAGGGGGAATCTCATTTTTAAACGCATTATTTGGTGATCAGAACATAGTATGCTATTTTCGTTTCTATGTGTTCTAAAATAAAATTCACCTCAACTATTCCCAGCTAGAGATCCCAGCATTTTGGAATTCCAAGCTTGGCTGATGTGCAGTGTTGTAAGCTCCTCATTTTTAACTGCCATTACAACTGACAGATTGACATGTAATGTCCTTTCCATCCTGTCACTCTCCCAGACTCTCCACAATCCATCCCCAACCCCTTTTACTAATATTTTCCACCATTCCTTTTACAAGACTTGTGTACCAGCCACTGACTCCTAAACCTGCTGGTAATAAAACCACTTCTGCGATCATACCAGGTGCACCGACCCTCTTCCTTCCACTGCCTACTCATTTTCAAGCTCCTCCTGAAATTCTTTTTCACAAACTCCCCGGACGTTCCAGCCTCCAGTGGTCCCATCTCCTACAGCACCAAAGCATATTACTATTTCAGGAAACCCCCTGTATCTGTAAATCTTTTTTTTTTTTTTTTTTTTAATTTATTTGACAGAGACACAGCGAGAGAGGGAACACAAGCAGGGGGAGTGGGAGAGGGAGAAGCAGGCTTCCCGCCGAGCAGGGAGCCCGATGCGGGGCTCGATCCCAGGACCTGGGATCATGACCTGAGCCGAAGGCAGACGCTTAACGACTGAGCCACCCAGGCGCCCCTGTATCTGTAAATCTTAACTTCCCATATCTTACCTCCCAAATGAGACTGAAATTATGAGAGAAATTCCATATGATTCTTAGGATATTCCACAAACTAGATTCAAATACTTATGTTCATTTACAGAACATTTACTGTGTCACAAGTACTGTGATAGGCTCTGTGATTGAGAAGTAACATAAAAAATAGGCGTTCTGAGGGCACCTCAGTCCGTTAAGCATCTGCCTTCAGCTCAGGTCATGATCCCAGGGTCCCTGCTCAGTGGGGACCCTGCTTCTCCCTCTCCTGCCCCTCCCCCTGCTTGGGCTCTGTCTCTCTCTCTCTCAAATAAATAAAATCTTAAAAAAAAAAAAGAAAGCCTTCTAAAAAACATTTACATATATATATATGAATTTAAATTCTAGAAATAGAGATTTGTTCCAAATGTAATGGGACACAGCTCTGAACACATATTTGTTAAATGAATAATTCACACTTAACCCCAGTGTGCATGTGTCATCTGAGGAGGCTGTTTTAAAAATACAGATTCTGGGGTACCTGGGGAGCTCAGTCAGTTAAGTGGCTGCCTTTGGCTCAGGTCATGATCCCAGGGTCCTGGGGGGGGAGGGGAGTGCTTCTCTCTCTCCCTCTGCCCCTCCCCACTGCTTGTGCTCTCTCTCTCTCAAATAAATAAATAAAAATCTTTAAAAATACAGATTCCTTCCTGTCCAAACAGGGGAGTCTCCTCCTCACCTTGAATCCTGGCTTGCCTTATTAGTTACTCTGACCAATTGATTGTGGCAGAAGTGATGTTGTGCAAGTTATGAAGTTCAGACCTCAAGAGGCCTTGAAGTTTCCATCTTCACCACGTAGGAACACTACCCCGACAGAGATCAAGATGCTGTGAAGAAGCCTGGGATTAAAGATCAGCCATTTAAACTCTCAGCTGAGCCCACCCCTTCATCAACTTGTCAGCTGAGTGTGAACACTGAGTGAGCCCACGCTTACTCAGCAGAACTGCCCAGTCAACACACAGAATTGTGAGAAATAATAAAACATTGTTTTAACCCAGTAAAAAAAAAAAAAAAAAAAATGCAGATTCCCAGCCCCACCTCCAGAGATTTAGGCCCAGTGGTCTGGATATAAAACCAGAAAAGAACATTTTTAGCATGTATTTGTGATGACTGATGCAAGTGATTTGTGGATAACTTTGGGAAACCTTGAACTTTTTCTGAAGCATATACGTCTTTATCTCTCATACAATAAATTAGTAAAATTACACAGCATTTCCTTTACTATTTCCACCTTTAGGAAACTGAGTCCAATAGTGTTTTTAAAAACCCTAAGATGGTAGTATAGAAGAACTCAACAAAGGGAAGGGTTAGAGAAATATATTTGGAGTACCATAATACCAAAAGCAGGTTTTCTGAGACTGGGAAGAGAAAAGTGGTTTGGGATTCCTCCAGTAAGAGTAACAGGAAACCCACAAGTTTCCTGAAAGGGATGGAGGGAGGGGAGCGGTAGAGGCAAGAGGACGTCAGAGGGGAAGGGCTACATAATGTAGGCAGGGAGATCAGACCTTCTGTGCCAGGGCTCCCAGCTAGCAGACTACTTGAGACCCAGTGCAGAGGCTGTCAGCTCTACAAAAGATCTTTTGGGAAGTGAGCAATGTGGCCTGAAGGCTAGAGGGCCCTTCCCGAATGTTTGAACTATGTAAAACCCCTGGGAAGGAGGGGAACTGCTCCCATAAATGACTAAGACTGAATTTGTCATCATCCTGGCAAGTGGAATTAGGATCGCATTAAAGTGTTTTTTAAATTAATATTTAAATTCCTTTTTGAGAATTTCAAACAGGTACATTGGAAGAATAATACAATGAACTCCCATATACTCTTAACTTAGATTTACTGTGAATGTCTTTTCATATTTGATTTCTTCCATATATATTTATTATTGCTGTTGTTGTGAATAATGTTAGACCATTTCAGAACAAGTTGTAGACATCATGACCCTATACCTCCAAATAATTATGTATCTCCTAAGAATGAGAACAGACTCTTACATAACCCCAGTATGATTTTCAAATTCAAGGAATTTAACATTCATACAAATCCAGGATCATGCATTGCATTTACATATGTCTCCTTAGTCTCCTTGAATCAGGTACATTTTTCAGTCCTCATTCTACTTTTAAGACTTTACATTGTTTAGGGGCGCCTGGGTGGCTCAGTCAGTTAAACATCTGCCGTCGGCTCGGGTCATGATCTCAGGGTCCTGCGATCGAGCCCCATATCGGGCTCCCTGCTTGGCGGGAAGCCTGCTTCTCCCTCTCCTCCCCGCTCCTGCTCTCTTGCTATCTCTGTCTCTCTCCCAAATAAATAAATAAAATCTTAAAAAAAAAAAAGAAGACATTTATATCTTTTAAAAGCATGACCTCAGATTGAATTTTTTTTAAAGATTTCATTTATTTATTTGACAGAGGGAGAGATAGAGAGCGAGAGGGAAAGAGAGAGAGAGCACAAGCAGGGGGAGCGGCAGGCAGAGGGAGAGGGAGAAGCAGACTCCCCGCTAAGCAAGGAGCCCAATGTGGGGCTCGATCCCAGGACCCTGGGATCATGACCTAAACCAAAGGCAGATGCTTAACCGACTGAGCCACCCAGGTACCCCTTCAGATTGAATTTGATTCAGAAAAAGATTGTAGCCTAAATGTACTGATAATTAAATTCATATTCACAATTACTATGCGTTAGCCAGAAAGTCTAGCTTGGAATCCCCATCCCTGCCACTCACAAGCTTGGTTAATATTAGGTAGCTTTCTTGATCTCTTTTTTTTTCCAAGTGGATACCCAATTGGACCAACACCATTTGATGAAAACATAATTCCCCAATGAATTATATTCATGTCTTTCTTGAAAATGAATTACCCATATCAATGTGGGTCTTTCTCTGAACTTTCTATTCCGTTCCAGTGATTTGTCTATTCTAAGGCCAATACCACACTGTCTTGATTACTATAGTTTTGTAGTAAGGCTTGAAGTCAGGTAATGTAAATCCTTCAGCTTTGCTCTTATTTTTCAAAATTGTTTCTGCTATTTTAGATCTTTTGTATTTCCAAATAAATTTTAAAATTATCTTGTTGAACCAAGTAACCAAAGTTAACATCAGTGATAAATCATATTGGTAGCATGGTATGTGATGAGGAGAGCACTTCATCACTATGTAGTCTTCCCAAAAACCCATAATCCCAGTGGAAGCATGAGAAAAACATTAGGCAAACCCAAATTGAGGGGCATTCTACAAAATGCCTGACCAATATTCCTCAAAACTGTCAAACTTATTAAAAACAAAATTAGGAAACACTTAGAAACTGTCACAGACCCAAGTGGACTAAAGACATAAGACAACTAAATGCAAAGAAATATCCTGGACTGGATCCTACAACAACAACAAAAAAGGACATTAGGGAAAAAACACTGAAATCCAGATAAAGTAATGGTAAGGTGCCAGTGTTGATTTCTTAGTTTTGACAAATGTACTACAGTAAATATAAGATGTTAATGTTATGGGAAGCTGGGTGAAGGGTATATAAGAATTCTCTGTACTATTTTTGCAACTTTTCTGTAAATCTAAAATTATCCCAGAATAAAAAAGGTAATTTTAAAATCAGCCAGTTAATTTCTAAAAAAGAGCTTATAGATTAATTTATAGAGAATAAACATCTTAACAACCTTGACTCTCATAATCCACAAATATGGTATACTGCTCATTTATTTGAATCTTATTTTAATTTGTAGTTTTCAGCATAAAGGTCCTTTGCATTTTTGTTAAGTTTATTCCTAAATATTTTATGATTTTTATGCTATTATAAATGGAGTTATTTCAGTTTTCACTTGTTTGCAGCTATAATAGAGAAATATAATGGATTTTGTACATTGACTTAAGTATCCTATGACCTTGCTAAATTCACTTAGAGTTCTAGTGGTTGTTTTGTATATTTCTTAGAATAACCTATATAGCAATCATGTCATCTGCTAATAAAGACAATTTACTTCCTCCTTTCCAATCTGTGTGCTTTTTCTTTTTTTCTTGCCTTATTTCACTGGCTGGGACTTCTAGTACAACATTAAATAAAAACAGTGAAATGAGCATCCTTGCCTTGTTTCCAAACTTAGGAGGAAAGCATTCAGGTTTTCATGATTAAATATGATGTTGTCAGGACGCTTGGGTGGCTCAGTCGGGTAAGCATCTGCCTTCGGCTGGGGTCATGATCCCAGGATCCTGGTATCGAGTTCTGCATCGGGCTCCTTGCTCAGCGGGGAGCCTGCTTCTCCCTCTGCCTGCTGCTCGCCCTGCTTGTGCTCTCTCTCGCTGACAAATAAGTAAATAAAATATTTAATGAATACATAAAGAAATAAATAAATAAGATGTTGTCTGTAGATTTTTCAGCTGATGCCCTTTATCAGATACAAGGCAGAATTCCCCCATATTCCTAGTTTCCTTTTTTTTAATCATAAAAGGATATTGAATCCTGTCAAATATTTTTTCTGTATCCTTTGAGATGACCATTTGATTTTTTTTTCCTTTATTATGTTAAGATGGTGAATTATTTTGAATGGTTTTCAAAAACTTAACCATCTTTGCATTCCTGGAATAAACTCCAGTTGGTTATGATGTAGCCTTTTTAATATATTGTTGGATTTAATTTGCTAGTGTTTTTTAAAGATCTTTGCATCTATATTCATGAGGAATATTGGCTGTAATTGTCTATTCTTGAATGCCTTTGATAGTTTTTTCCAAGCTTTTTGATAAATATTTACTGAGTAACTACTGCTAAGTACTGTGTCAACATGAGTATTAAACAAAACTCAGCACAGTGCCTGCCACAGACAGTCCTCAGTAAATGCTGGATATTTTGGAGTTATTACTTCTAGATGCTATAAATGAGACCTACCTCCTAAAGAAACTTACTAAGAGGAAGATGGCGCCTACCATATAAAACTTTTTTATTTTTTTAGGTAGTCTCCATGCCCAATGTGAGGTTTGAACTCATAACCCTGAGATCAAGAGTTGCATGTTCTACCGACTGAGCCAGCCAGGCATCCCACCATATAAAACATTTTTTACATTAACATTTTACTTTTGCTGTTTTTATGTATTAGAAAATCTCCCCCCGAGCTGTCCAGGAGCATGCTCTGAAATTTGTCTCAGCTAACAGTGGGATCAGCATGTGAGAATCTGCTCCAGGGAAGTCGTTATTTACCTTGCAACCTCATTCTACTGTTTTTGTATAAATAGTGGAATTGGAACAGGAAACAGTCAAGGAAAACACTGTGCATGCTCCATGAGAATAGAGTAAGAAATAAGGATTCTGTCTCATTTTTTGCAGACATCAAACACACCTCCTGTGTTCTCACACCTTTTTGCAGGGGGAGGGGTCCCCTTTCCTGTTCCAGGAACGGAATACAATGAGGTAGCCCTCAAACCTGCTCTTGCCCTTCTCAGGGTATTATGTCCCCTGGCAACCTATTCTCTTTCCCTGCCAGAAGGAAGACAAACTCTTAAAGCCATCACAGTCCAACACTCTCCTTCCCTTCCTAGGGCCAAGCCCAGGTCATCCAGTGTCAGGGAAGCTTCAGGAAGTTGATGCAAAGTGAGAAGCCCAAATTCTCCAGGGTATGGCCTCAGGGAGGGTTTGGTTGCAAGCATCCTACAGTTGTTCCAACCCTCAGGTCAGCCAGACCTCCCTGGCCTGTTGGGTGGATTCTTCTGGAGCTTCCCCCAAGACTATCCTGTTCAGTCTTATGCCAGTGGGGCCCAACCTCCAACAGCCCAGCCCAGTTTCTTTTCTTTTTTTTAATTTTATTTATTTATTTGACAGAGAGAGTGAGTGAGCACACAGAGGGAGCAGCAGAGGGAGAGAGAGAAGTAGGCTTTCCACTGAGCAGGGAGCCTGATGCAGGGCTCGATCCCAGGACCCTGGGATCGTGACCTGAGCCGAAAGCAGATGCTTAACTAACTGAGCCACCCAGGCAGCCCCCCAGCCCAGTTTCATTTCCAGAAATGAAAGAAAGTATCACTGTGTAAATAGCTATTAATGAGGATGGCTTCTACCCTGGGTTGGTTTTCCTGGCTTCAGAACACCCACTTTTTTTTCCTCCTGATGTTTGTTAGCTTACTCTTAACAGGTAAATACATACACATGTTCCAAAAAGAAAATATATGTGTGTATAAATATATATGTGTGCCCCTTTATATATATATATGTATATTTATTATTATTATTATTTTTTTTGGTGGGCAGCAAAGCAAAATTTATTGAGTGATAGTAAAAAGCTCCCGATGAGGGAGCGGACCTGAGAGGTTGCCCATGTGTCCCTTTATATTTATGTGTATATAAATATAAGCAAATTACCCTTCATATGGGATGTATTGATTTACACACCCTCCCACAAGGTGTCAGGGTGCCTGCTTTTATAAAGTCCTACCAATAGTGTGTGACCAATAGACCATATAAAACAAAACAGAGTCCTAAAATGCATTCAAGAATAGAAGACATGTAAAAAAAAAAAAGAGAGAGAGAGAGAGAAGGGTGGTGTCTGGCTGGCTCAGTCAGTGGAGCATGCAACTCTTGATCTTGGGGTCTTGAGTTGGAGCCCCATGTTGGGTGTAAAGATTACTTTAAAAAAAGAGTAGAAGACGTGGTAAAAATATCTCAAATCACTGAGGAAAAGGAGGCCTTTTACAGTGTAAATAAAATCGTAAAAAAAAAAAACAACTAAAAACTTCTGTGCTGCAAACAATACCATTAAAGACTGAAGAGACAGGGGTGGCTCACTCGTTAAGTGTCTGCCTTCGGCTCGGGTCATGATCCCAGGGTCCTGGGATCGAGCCCCGCATCAGGCTCCCTGCTTGGCGGGAAGCCTGCTTCTCCCTCTCCCACTCCCCCTGCTTGTGTTCCTGCTCTTGCTATGTCTCTCTGTCAAATAAATAAATAAAATCTTAAAAAAAAAAAAAAGATTGAAGAGACAAGCCACAGACTGGTAGAAAATATATGCAAATCACATATCTGATAAAGGATTTGTATCCAGAATACATAAAGAACTTTTACAATCAACAATAAAAAGACAACCCAATTTAAAAATGCACAAAGGATCTGAGTAGACATTTCACCAAAGAAGCTCTACAAATAGCTAATAAGCATATGAAAGGATTCTCAACATCACTCTTAGGGAAATGCAACTCAAAACCATGATGAGATTCTACTTCATACTCGCTAGGATGGCCATAGTGAAAAAAGACAGACAAAACAAGTGGTGGTGAGTATTCTGAGAACCTGGAACACTCCTACACTGCTAGGGTGAATGTAAAATGGAGCATCCACTGTGGAAAACAGTTTGCAGCTCCTCACCAAGTTACACATAGAGTTACCATAGGATTTAGCAATTCCACTCCTAGGTATATACCCAAGAAAAATGAAAACTATGTGTCCACACAACAACTTGCTTACAAATGTTTATAGCAGCACTATTCATAATAGCCAAAAAGTGGAAACAACCCAAATGTCCATCAACTGATGAATGGATAAAGAAAGTATAGTGTGTCCTTAAAATGGGTTATTATTCAGCAGTAAAACAACATGCTGAAACATGGATGTACCTTGAAAACATCATGCTAAGTGAAAGAAGCCAGTCACAAAAGACCGCATGATTTAATTTATGTATGTTTAGAGACACAGAAAGTAGATTTAGTGGTTGCACAGGGCTGAGAGGGTTGGGGGACTGGGGATGACTGCCAACAGGGTAGGGGGTAAAAATGTTCTAAAATTAGTTTGCATGGTGGTTACACATCCCTGTGCCTGTACTAAAAGATATTGAATTGTACATTTTCAGTAGGTGAATTACATAGTCAGTTATATCTCAATAAAGCTATGGGTGGAAAAAACAGACAAAACTTAGATACAATGTTAGAAGTCTGGATTAGTGGTTGAAAAGGGGCAGGAAGAGGGGAAAGGAGAAATATTTTTTAAAAACATATAAAAGCTGTAATAATTCCCAAATGTGGAGCCAATGAAAGAAGGCATATAAAAAGATGTTCAAATGTTGAAGTTTTTTACAATGTAAGTGGTTCTTTTTGATAAAGATAATCTAGTACATAGACTGGATGATGTCACTGTTTTTACTTCAATCTACTGGACAAAAGGCCACTTTGAAAAATCATGTTTCCATAAACACAATTTCCTTTAGTCTAGTTTTGCCCTAGGAATTCTCCAATTGTCTTTGGTCAAGGCCTTTATCCAATCTGTTGAAGATGAATAGCAAGGCACAGAAAGCTCCTTGGTGATTAGATTAATTGCTAATATATTTTTGAAATCAGCTTTATTAACAGTCATCCACACATAATTAAGCAGAAATTTTCTCATGGGTGAGGTTGGAGAAGTAAACAATGGCTATGGATTAAGTGATAAATTTTTAAGTTTATTTATTTAGGTAAGTAATCTCTACACCCAATGTGGGGCCTGAACTCACAACCCCGAGATCAAGAGTCACATGCTCTTCCAACTGAGCCAGCCAGGCACCCCAAAGTGATAAATTAATAAATTCAGATCAGGGATAGCAGAAGGGGCAATTTTTTAATTTTTTAAGGCCCTAATACATTCACATCATTCAAAACTAAAAAAAAAAAAAAAAAAAAAAAAAAGCTGGGGCACCTGGGTGGCTCAGTCGGTTAAGCATCTGCCTTCAGCTCAGGTCATGATCCCAGGGTCCTGGGATCGAGCCCCACATTGGTCTCCCTGCTCAACGAGGAGCCTGCTTCTCCCTCTCCTTCCTGCTTGTGCTCTCTCTCTCTCTCTGTCTCTCTCTCTCAAATAAATAAATAAAATCAATTTTTAAAAAAGTAAACATCTCAGTGAAGTCTCTTGCCCACCCTTTCTACCCACTTTCCATCCCCTTCCACTCACCCACCCCAGATAATCACTTAATATTTTTTGTGTATATCCTTCCTGAGTTTCTGTATGCAAATGCTAGTAAATATAAATATTTATGCCTAGCTTACTCACTTTTATGTAAAAAGTAGCATAGTTCTGTGTCTTGCTTTTTTTACTTAATGACACTTGGAAATGTTTAGATAGTAATACATAGAGAGCTTCCTCATTTGTTTTTACAGTTGGATAGTTTTCCATAGTTAATATTCATTGTTTGATATGAATGTTTCATAACTAGTCTCCTACTGGGAAATTTGGGTTTCCAGTCTTTTGAAATTACAAACAATGCTATAATTAATAACCTTGGTCTTACATCATTTTACATACGTAAAAGAAATGGGACTTCCAGGTCAAAAGCATACACATTTGTAGGGTTAGCAATGGTACCGATTTTTATTTTCACTGGTGATGCATGTAAATGACAGCTTCCTCACAGCCCCACAGAGCGTGTTACCAAAGTTTTTGAATTATACCAATGTGACATTTAAAAAATGCTATCACGGGGCACTCGGGTGGCTCAGTCGGTTAGGCATCTGCCTTCGGCTCAGGTCATGATCCCCACATCGGGGTCCCTGCTCAGTGGGGAGCCCGCTTCTCCCTCTCCCTCTCTGGGCGCGCTCTCTCTCTCTCTCTCAAATAAATAAATAAATAAATAAATAAATAAATAAATAAATCTTTAAAAAAATGCTATCACACTGTAGTTTTGATTTGTATTTCTCTTCTTACGGGTGAGGTTGAACATCTACACAGTTAAGATTCAGAAAGGAATTTATCAACTTTCTATCTAGATCAACTCCTGGAAAATAATCCTAATAGCCAAGAATTTCTTTTGAGTGGAGATGGTTTATTTTCCACATGCCAGGCATGAGACTACCTCAGGGGATATTCCCTCTACCTGGAATGGTCGTCTCTCATCCCGACTTCACAGAGGTCAGCCACCTCATCGTAAGTGGCTACCCATTCTAATACATAATTCTGTTTTCCTTTTCTCCATAGAACTCATGGCTACACATATTTTTCTGATTTATGTGTTGATTGATTTGTATGCCCACCATTGTAGTCCCAGTATCTTGGCACATAGTAGGTGTTTACTATCTTTTGAATAGATAAATGCCCAACTTCTGGAACGAGGGAGAAGGGGTTAAGTTTCTAAACAGAGTTTTCTGAAACTGGAATGTGGGAAAGGAATTTGGCCTTGCCCCTGGATTAAGAATGCCTATAGGCAGCCCCTAACCCTGAAACTTTATTCTTAAAGCGTTTTAACTTCATACTAAGTTTGAGCCGTGGACGTGAGACCCACCCATGGTTAAGTTCAGGTTAGGTTTGGGACACTGGGACATTTTCTTTCATCCATAATCACTGGATCAAGGTCTATAAATCAAATAGTTAAGACACAAAACACAAACAAGGTCGTAATTTGTTTCTTCCTGCCCTCTGTTTTTCTTGGCATGGAAAAACTCCAGCTTTTCCTGACTGGGGATGGGTAATGACACTGGGGGGTGATTCATTAAAAGTGGCCTGAGTAACTGGCCTTTTATTTCTTCTCATTCTTTCCCTTTATTGTCCCAACTCATGTAAGGAAGCACACTGAATAAAATAATTCTCCTGCTGATAAAGAACTTTCCCTTGACTCTTTGTTCACTTGCAGTTACATGTTCCCAGAATCAAAATCTTGGTTGTAGGGAGGCCGAAGTGGCTAAGGGTGGATGTGATGTGTATTTCTGGTAGAGAAGGAAGGCGAAGAGTCCTGGCTTATGGAAGCCCCTTCTTTTGCCTCCTTTTCTTAACAAAGTTGCCTATTTTATTAGGAAATTGTTCCAGTCCCCAGGGAACCTGGCAGGAGTTAGGTATGGTTGTGGGTAAGTCTGAGAACCTTAGTTCCCCATCTCTAAATTGGATGTCACAATATCAATACTTTCCTCTCAAATGAGTGCCATTAATGTCAACCATTCCTAAGGCCAGAAGAGAGAAGAGGAACTGGTAACAACAAAAAATATCCAATTTAATAGTACACATAGATCATGATATTAAGAGAAATCACAGAGTATACTATGTTCATCTTTTACATTATACACTTCTATTTTATTTGAAATGTTTTTATATTTTTTAAATAAAAGATAAATTTTAAAATATGTATAAAAAAAAAAGCTGGACAATAAGAGGCCAAAAGGCTAACAACAGCTATCTCCGGGCAGAGGGCTTGGAGTGGATTTTTGTTCTCAACTTTATCCATCTCTACAACTTTTTAGTTCTTTTCACAGATTGTGTATACTTTTGTGATTAAAAATAAATAATAATAAAATGTTGTTATATTTAAGTTGGTTTGTGTGCCCCAACCTCCTGTACCTTTCTGTGGAAACAGAACAATTTATTTTCCAAGAGGTGGGCATAGAAGGACACGAGTGGGACTATGATCCGGGTCAGGGTGAGGCAGTGGAAAAATACCAGTGATGCCTCACCCTCAGCATGGTTCTGGTGAAGGCCACTATGAAGTCACCCCCTCCTTCGGTTTCTTTTAACCCCCCTCCACGTGAAATAATCCCAGTTCCTCTCACCTGCTGTTGTAAATCTGTTGTAAATCTCGGAGCCTGCTCCTAGCGCACCACAGTCTCTGCGGATTCCCGAGGTAACCAGCTCCTCCGTGGGGGAGGCATCTAGGAAGGGGAGAGTGAGAAGATGAATCTGTGGGTCTCTGATGTTCTAAATTGGTGGTTCTTGCTGACTTTTGAGAAGGGGCCTCAATAGACAGCATGCCTCCTCCCTACTCAGGCTCTGGGTCGGTTAGGGGTCTAGGTAGTCAGAAGACGGATTACCTTCTACTAGGGCTACATGTTAGGTTGGAGAATGTGACTCAGGGCGTGAGCCCAACAGGCTTCCTTGTATTCTAATTAAACAGACTTTCCTATCAATCCCAGGTAGCAGTGGACCAGGCTGCCCTCCCTGTGTGGAGTGAGACGAGAACCTGTGCGCCCTCCCAGGATCATGGTCCTAAAAGACCAGGGAGAGGAAGACACGACTCATGCCCAGTTTCTCCTGATGTTCTTCCTTCTCGAAGTGCACAAGGAGAAAGGGGGAAAGAGGGGCCTAGAGCATGACCATTGATGGCCCTCTACAGAAAGGAAATATCTGGAGCGGGAAGAAAGCATTTTCCTCTCCAAAGGTTCTTACTATGTCTTGGATTATAGAACACTTTGAGGATATGAAGCAAGGTGCACATACGTGCCGGACTTTGATATTAGTGGTTTATATCTGCCTGTCTTTCCCTTTCTTCTAGAACCCCCATTTTCCTCTAAGGACTGTTCTATCCTAATCTCCGCGAAGCCAGCCCGGCTGTCAATCAGTATGCCCCACCTCCCCGTGCTCACAGGTGAGGCATGTGATCCAATCTATCCAATCAGAGAAGCTCATTTCCCTGGCCCCGCTGTTTCAGGAACCTGCACTTGAATTAAAGCAGCAAAATAGGGAAAGAGAACTAAGAGAGGGTAGGGGGAAGACCCCCTTTTTATTCAGAGAATACTAAACTGGAAAAAACTAAAGCTTGAGGCTCTCCAGGGCCATTTTGTCTGCCTAGTTGAAAGAGTCTCAAGAATAGAGCCCAACAAAATGGAAAGGTGTCTTCAGGACATCGTTAAATCCTTGAATCTGGTCGTAAATGAAAAACCTAAACATAAACGAGCCACTTAATTTCCTTTTATCTTTCCCCCTCAAGCTACGTTTCTGTTCTTTGTAACTTATGTGCCCACATAGAACTTGGCCTCCACTTTCCAGGGGTGGTCAGACTCTGAAGCCCAAACCTCCATTGGAGTTCAGAGCCCTTTCTGTTAGTGGTGCCCCTTATAAATTTGAAAATTGATCAAGTATTCTAAAAGATTCAGATACATCTGATAACCGAATTTGCAGCAGCAGTACTTGCTTCTTCACGTTGGCACCATTTCTGCTTAGCAGCAACTCGGGAAACACACTGAAAGCACAAAGCTGGAGGGCCCAGAGCTTGAGAGAAAACAAGTAGCATGGGCGTGTTAGAATGCAGGAAATGCTAGGAGAAAGCGACTCGTCCTCTTTTTCTTTTTATATAATCCACCAGAGTTGCAGGTGGAAAGGAGAGAAGGAGAAACCCACCCAAACCAAAGAGGATGTGGGGGCCAGTTAACCTGCAAAAGGGCACTAGGAATTTGATACAGGGTGGTGTAGAAAAAGCTCTGGGATAATAAGAGCTTACATTTTATTAAGCATTTACTCTAGGCTAGAGGTTACACTAAATACTTTACATGCATTATAACCACTCTAGGTGGCGGGTGCTATCTTTACTCCCATTTTGCAGATGGTAACACTGAGACTGAGAGGAATTAGGCACTCACAAGAGAGTCCCCCAGCTCCACAGCTTGTGGAGCCAGATTCCGTATCAGGGAAGTCTGAATCCCGCACTTCCTAACCACCATGTCCCTCCTGTTTAGCGAAGGACCTGGGTTAGAATAAAACTTCTCGCACTTGCTGGTTGAGTGACTTTGAGTAAAATCAGCTTCTCTGAGTTTGTTGCCTCACCTGAGGAATTCAGATATTATATTACATAACTTAATCTCTTTCAACTCCAACATTTCAAAAAAATTTTCAAAAGTTTCAGGAATTAAAAAAAAAATCCCCAACTCCAACTCCGCAAATGAAGATTTGTACTGCTGGCCTGTGCTTTTCCCCTCAAGACCATATAGATTTGTTTTCCCATGGATTTAGGATCAAAGGGCTCCTTCGGGTTATGTATTCCTTTGAAATGAATTCAAAGGCATGCATTTTCCAAGTGCAGGGGGGATCTGGAAAGCCTTCATCCTAGCTGAGTGAATCAGCATCCAGGGAGCACAGGTGACAAGACCTGACCCATCCCTTCACTGTCTGATAAGCCCAAAGGTCACAGCTCTGAACTTGACCCCACTTCTCCTTCTTCCTGCCCCTTTTGTGGGTTTTCTGATAAGGTGCCCTAAGTCAGCTGTGACACTGTTTTCTCTCTCTGCAAACATAGTCCCCAGGGCGTGCACTCTGCCTGTGAGCTCCCCAGCTGCTTCCAGCTCTCCCTTTGCCCACAGCCCTTTAATTGCTGCATTCCAACAAATTAGCCATGTGACAGAAGATTATTTTTAACTTCAATAGAGCAGCTCCCTCTCTTTTAATATATCATGCTTGGCCCACATTCCCTCGGTGAAAAGGGCACCATCGGCTACTTCTGAGAACTTTTAATTACTCCAATTGTTTGCAAACCTCTTAGAAGCTTAGGAAAAAAAATACATTTCTTTCTCCTTTCCCAGTTTTCCCATTTCTTATTTAATGGGAGCTGAGGCTGAGTCCAACCTGGGGACTTACCAGCTTCAACAGGTCTCCCTAAATCCCCTCCAGCCCCCTCCCACCTGTTCTCCACAGGACTTTTTTTTAAAGTGCAAATCCACTGGGAGGATGAAGGGTGGGCAAGTTCCAGAGTGACAGGGACGCCCCTCCCCCAATGCCACAGAGAGCCCGGAAGATAGCAGGAATGGAGGTAGGGCTGGTGGCCCCGGGAAGACTGAGTGCTCAGCACCTCCTAGATCTTGGGATCCTCCAAGAGGGTCCTGATGATTGAACTTGAGCTTGAGTCTGAGCCTTCCAATTTTGAGTAAACCACACAGAACAATAAGCATCTCAATGGCCATCACATGGACCAAAGGCCCATCTCCAGTTTTTCTGAATGTCCTAAGCCCCAGATATTTCTCTAATCTCAGGAAGCCAAGTGGGCTGTGTGGCCAAAAATGATTGGGATTATATTACCCACCTCCACTTAGAAAGGTAGAGATTGAGTTGCATTTAAGTTTGAGTCCCCCCGCCCCCGCCGCAAATTGAGAAATGCGTAATTTCTTATATGTGAGTTTTGCAAAGTAGTTCAAACAGGTTCTATCAGTATGGGATCATTACAGCCATTTGCTATGCTATATGTATTTTGACACACAGTGAATTATAAAAAGATAGGTGTGTGTGTATGTGTGTGTGTGTGCGAGAGGGTGGGGGGAGAGAGAATGGTGTATTCGTGTGTTGTAAAAGGGAAGAAAAAGCGTTCCGGGCAGTGGGAATAGCATATATGTTAGCTGTTGGGTGGGAAAAAGCATTGTGTTTGGGGAATTAAAAAAAGGCCAGTGTGACTGGAATCTACAAAGAGTAACACATTATGCTCCCAGAGCCCAGTCCTCTCAAGTTTTTAAAATTGAGGTATATTTTACATAAAATAAAACACTAACATTTTAGTGTATAGGTCAGTGAGTTTTGACAACTGCAAACGCTGCTACCCAAATCAATATTCAGATTTTCCGTATCTTCAGAAAGTTCCCTGGTGCCCCTACCCAGTCAATGCCCCCAACCTCAGGCGACTGTTGTTCTGATTTCTATCACCATAGGTTCAACTTGTTTGTCCTTGACTTGTCATCATATAAATGGGATCATACAGTATGTACTTTTTGTGTCTGTACTTTGTTCTACAATACGTCATCTGTATTGTCCCAACAGTTCCAATCTCTATGGCGTTTTTCTGTTGGATTTGCAGGAATTTGTGAGTTTGAGCCCCATGTAGGGTATAGAGCTTACTTAAAAAATATATATTTAAGGGCGCCTGGGTGGCTCAGTTGGTTAAGCGACTGCCTTCGGCTCAGGTCGTGATCCTGGAGTCCCAGGATCGAGTCCCACATCAGGCTCCCTGCTCAGCAGGGAGTCTGCTTCTCCCTCTGACCCTCCTCCCTCTCATGCTCTCTGTCTCTCATTCTCTCTCTCGCAAATAAATAAAATCTTAAAAAAAAAAATTAAAAAAAAAAAAGAAAAAAATATATATTAAAAAAAAAAACAGAATAAAATCTCTTCCCTCACGGAGCTTCCATTCTAGTGACGGGGTGGAAGAAAAAAATAAACAAATAAAAAATGTATTTGTATAGTGTGCTATCATTAATGTAAAATGGAAGAATAAAAGCTGGGGAAGAAAACATAAATGTATTCTTTTATTTCTATTTATTTAATTTTTAATTTTTTAATTTTTAATTTCATTTTATATTTTTAAAATTTTATTTATTTATTTGTCAGAGAGAGAGAGAGAGAGAGAGCGCACAAGCAGGGGGAAGGGCAGAGGGAGACGCAGACTCCTCACTGAGCAGGGAGCCCGATGTGGGGACTCGCCTCCAGGACCCTGGGATCATGACCTGAGCCAAAGGCAGACGCTTAACTGACTGAGCCACCCAGGCATCCCTATTTTTATTTTTTTAAAGTAATCTCTATACCCAACAAGACGGGGTTCAAACTCACGACCCCAAGATCAAAAGCCACAGGATCCACTGACTGAGCCAGCCAGGTGCCCCATAAATGTGTTCTTTTAAAGCTGCATAAAATACCTATCTCAGAGAAGACACACCAGAAACTGGTAGCCCTGAGGCAGGGAGCTGGGCAGCTGGGAGAACCGCAGGCAGAAGAACAAAGTCACCTTCTGCTCTGTGTATCTTCTGAATTTATAAATGATTGAATGTGTTATCTAATCCAGAATTAATGGATACAATGACAATAGTTTTGTTAAGTTGGAAGAAACGTTTGGCAGTATTGCCAAGCACCTGGGCCCTGAAGTTGTGGGAAATGCCTCCTGGCGTTTTAATCAGGGCCGGAGGAAAGGGCGGGCTCCCAGCTGTCACTCACGGCAGTCGTGAACCAAGTCATACCATCACTCCGGGGAGATAAAAGAGCCACTGAGAGGACAGAAGGAAACACAATCAGTCTTGAGTCTCATACGTTTCAAGGGTAGTTATGAAAGGCGTAGGCAGCTCCTTCCTAAATGTGAATTAATGTCAAAAGAGAATCATTTCAGGAAGTGTTGAGTTCCTCTCTTCAAACTTTTTGGGACCATCCCACTCTGGTATGAATCACATAGACCCAAGTTCATTCACAGGGAACATCTGTGTGGGGGGAAGTGGGGGAGCACAAAAAAGAGACCATCTGACACTGAACTTGGATACCTATTGTCTTTTTTCCCAGCTTCCCTCGGGATGTCCATTTGTTTGGTTGTATGGGAAGGAAGGTCTTTAAAATGCTTATATGGCTATTATTTGAGTTTATTCATTTAATATGTGAAAATGGCAATTTGGAAGAGGAGCATGATTGAAATCCACATTCTTTGTGAATGTTTGCATTCCAGAAGTTTTGCAGAGTTGTTGGAAAGTGGCTTTGTGATTTCTCTCTCCTTGTGGCCTCTAGTCAACCAAGATGATAAAAAACAGGGGTGCCGGGCTGGCTCAGTCAGTGGAGCCTGTGACTCTCCATCTTGGGGGTGTGAGTTTGAGCCCCACATTGGGTATAGAGATTACTTAAAAATAAAATCTTTAAACCAAACAATCAGGGGAGCCTGAGTGGCTCAGTCGATTAAGCGTCTGACTCTTGGTTTCAGCTCAGGTCATGATCTCAGGGTGGTGAGATCAAGGCCCCCCTCATCTACTTGAGATTCTCTCCTTCTCCTCTGCTCCTCCCCCCATGCATGCTCTCTCTCTCTCAAATAAAGAAATAAAGTATTTAAAAAACAAACAAACAAAAAACAAAATAATAAAAAATGTTTGGCTTTGAATATCAAGTTTATAATTATTTATCTTATCTCAATAAATTACCTCTTTCAAAATCCTACCATTATTTTTCCTATATTTTTATTAACTTTTAATTGCTATTAATTTAGGAATACATTCTTCTTCTTTTTTTTTTTTAATAGAATGTTGCAGGGGCACTTGGGTGGCTCAGTCGTTAAGCGTCTGCCTTCAGCTCAGGTCATGATCCCAGGGTCCTGGGATTGAGCCCCGCATCGGGCTCCCTGCTCTGCCAGAAACCTGCTTCTCCCTTTCCCACTCCCCCTGCTTGTATTCCCTCTCTCGCTGTGTCTCTCTCTGTCAAATAAATAAATAAAATCTTTAAAAAAAAAAAACCAGAATGTTGCAGGTAAACTTTTGGTTCTCTTTAGTCATTTTCCATAATGCGGCCTCGAGTGTGGTTGGCAAATAATTACTTTAACATAGTGATTCTAATATGCAGCAAAGTATGAGAATCACTTGTCTAACTGATATAGGACCCCAATGTTCTTGGAAACTCAATACTAGAAATGATGGGAAATACATATTTAAAAAATATAATAAATGGTTTTCCTTCTTTAAGTGAAGGGTAAGATTTGCCTTTCAAGACGGATTGCATTTTAGGGACGCCTGGGTGGCTCAGTCGTTAAGCGTCTGCCTTTGGCTCAGGTCATGATCCCAGGGTCCTGGGATCGAGCCCCGCATCGGGCTCCCTGCTCCGCGGGAAGCCTGCTTCTCCCTCTCCCACTCCCTCTGCTTGTGCTCTCTCTCTCTGACAAATAAATAAAATCTTTAAAAAAAAAAAAAAAAAGATTGCATTTTAGCAAAAATGCATCAGTGAACTTTTGGATTGTGCAAATAAAAAGCCAATATGCAATCCTAGAATGGAGCCTGGGGACAACAAGACCCTAAACTCACCATATAAAAGTTGTTATTGTTGTGGGCAAGTTGCATCTCTGTAGAGTATTAAGATATGGCTGGAGACTGGGGATTGAAGAAGAACTGATTGAAGAAGTTTCTTGGCTAGAGAAAGAGAGGGCCATAAAAAAGACCCCTGTGAAAGAGTCAGGCTGAGACTCTTGAGGACTGTGTTGTCCAACATGGTAGCCACCAACCACATGTGGTTATTTAATTCTAAATTTAAGTGAATTGAAATGAAATCAAATTTTTTTTTTAAGATTTTATTTATTTGACAGAGAGAGACCCAGCGAGAGAGGGAACACAAGCAGGGGCAGTGGGAGAGGGAGAAGCAGGATTCCCGCTGAGCAGGGAGCCCGATGTGGGACTCGATCCCAGGACCCTGGGATCATGACCTGAGCCGAAGGCAGACGCTTAACGACTGAGCCACCCAGGTGGCCCGAAATGAAATAAAATTAAAAGTTCAGTTCCTCAGTCATAGTAGCCACATTTCAAGTGCTCAATAGCCACATGTAACCAGTGGCTACCATATTGGGTGCAAATATAGAACACTTCCCTCATGAAAGAAAGTTCTATGGGACCGTGCTACTCTAGAAATCATTTTACATGGTCTTACCTAGTAGCTAGTTTTAAATTTTTCATTCACGAAGTATAATTACTTGCTTTACTACCAAGCCGTCAACAAAGTTTTAAAATAATAGTAACAGCTAATATTCATTGAATACTTATGTATTGGTCAGTTTTCCTGGTTGCAGACAACAGGTTTCACTCTTGTTAATTTAAGCACAAAGAGATTTACTGAAGGGTATGGCTAGCTCACAGAATCATTTGGAAAGTTAAGAAATACACTCTGGGTTAAACATCCAGGAATGACTTCCAAAATTATACTGCAGAACTGGGTGGACAAGCAAGCCGCAGCCTCTGCCACCATCCAGAAGATTCAGAACTGCTAAGCTGCCACCAACAGCTGCTGGCTCCAGAATCATGTTGCCTTTGCCATCATCAGCACCAGCAAAATGAATGCTTCTTCACACCTGCCTCTCCCTGCATAGGGTTCACAGTTTTAAAGTCTCACACAAATGGCATCTAAATCACAAACAGAATCGGAGCAGCACGGGAGTTTGAGAAATGTAGTAAGTGTTTAGCTTTCTATTTCCTGCAGTTCAGAAAGCAAGGTAGAAAGGGGCTGGAATGGATTTTGAGAGAACCAGTCTAAAGTATCTGTCACGACTTGCCATGTGCCAAGTCCGGTAAACATGCCCAATCTCATTTCATTCTTACAAGAATTCGGTGGGGAAGGCCCTGTAATTATCCCCATTTGACAGATGAAGACACTACAGTAAATGGCAGGACTCACAGTATGAACTTAGTTGTGCTTTTGGAAGTTAAAGGAGCCCTCTGTCCACTCTTGGAAAGAACTTAAGGGAAGCAGGGAAAGGACAGCCACCTGAAGAAGCCAGGATGGAAGATGACAACCCATGAGAATAAAGCAGCAGTCCCAAGGTGACAAAAGGACAGCCAGAATGAATCTGAGAACTCAGGAGTGGTGCCAGATTCATGCCAGATTCCAGAGTCCCTACTCTCTCCGCAAAGTCCATGCTGCCCCCAATGGGAAGAACCAGAACTTACACACAAATGACAAAGACTGAGAAGACTTCTCGGGTTTCAACGGTCCCAGTTGCATCTGTGACACAGAACAGAATGCAAAAGTAAAGAACTCAGCAGGGAAGGCTTCCAGAAGGAGGTGCGTTTTCAGTCAGTTTTAGAGGAGAGAAGTGTTAGCTTACCCTACTGCAGTCAGAAGGCAGAGGGTTTCAGATGAAAGAACTCATATGTCTCATGCCAAGACTCAGGGCTGAAACGGACCAGCCACCGCAGCATACCAAAGCAATGTCCTTGACTAAGGAGGAAGGAGGGGGGTCAGTGTTTAGCAGAAAACAATAAATAATCTGGTGGGGAAGGGAATTGATTGCAGCATAAAATCACGTGAAACCCATCCCATGATTATAGTTATATTAAAATATTAATAAAGTGTGGATTGAAATTCAATTTGGAACAAAACTAAAATCTCAGGGAGTGGAACTCAGAAATTTTTTCTTTTTCTTTTCTTTTCTTTTCTTCATTTATTTGGGAGCGAGCACAAGTGGGGTAAGGAGCAGAGGGAGAAGCAGACTCAAGTGGGGTGAGGGGCAGAGAGAGAAAGAGAAGCGGACTTTCTGCTGAGCAGAGAGCCCAATTCGGGGCTCTATCCTGGGACTCAAGGATCACGACCTGAGCCGAAGGCAGACACTTAACCAACTGAGCCACCCAGGTGCCCTAAGAACCCAGAAATTTTCTAACAAACACTCCAAGTTGATTTGTCTTGATTTGCCTGTCACAAGGGCTGTTCCCAGTCCCAGTTCTCCTTCCCTGTGAAAAAACCCAAGCTTCTGGTGCCGGAGGTCTGGTGCCCCTTTGCCACCTCATTCTTCCTTGAAGACATTCTAGTAGGATCACAAGATAACCATGTCAGGGGGAAGAATAAATCTCAAGGAAATGGGTCGCTTGGTGCTGAGAGCTTCAGGTAATTTGAGAAAGCAGTGTCAACATCTCACAAATGTGGTAGCTATGTGTGATTCTTACTTTGCTTAAGCTTTATCAAACAATATTACTAACTAACATTCTAACAAGCCTTTCCATCTGCTAGGTCCTAGGCTAAGCAACTTAATAATGCTTTATATCATTTAACCCTCACAACAATTACCTATACTAGAGGCTATTAATATTCCCATTTTACTGATAAGGAAACTGTGGCTTAAGAGGTCCCACAGCTAAGAACTGGACTCTGCAGCCCATGGATTTAGCCACACTGCTATGCTGCCTTGATTTCTAAGGAGAAATTGTGTTTCCCTATTATTTTTCATATGTTATGTTTGTTTACTCATTGGCTCTTCACTCCTCCAAAAACTGTAAGTTTCTTAAATGTGATGATCGAGTCTAATTCATCTTTTGACACCCTTACCCTCAATACCTGACAAAGACTAGCACATAGTGAGTGGTTAATATGTGTGAGCTAGACAGAGCTTCATGACATAACAGTCACTCATTTTATATACTTATACACAATTACTCTTGCAGATATTCACAGCTTCTGCATAACAAGTTGATGATGTTTGTACTCTCATTTCATATAGTGCCATGGGCAAGTGTGAGGGTCTTAGAGCCAGATAGTTACTGGTTTGAATCCTGCCTCAGTCACTTATTAGTGGTGTAACTTTAGGCAAATGTTAAAAGAAAAAAAAGTGTTACAATTTATAAAGGGTTATCCGTAAAAGGAGCACTGCTCTTGGGTCATGAAGAAATAGCTGGAAAAGTTTATGATTCAGATGCTTAAAATATATATATATATGTGGAGGCACCTGGGTGGCTCAGTTGGTTGAGCATCCAACTCTTGATTTTGGCTCAGGTCATGATCTCAGGGTCAGGGGATCGAACCTTGTGTGGGGCTCCGTGTTCAGCTCCGAGTCTGCTTGTCCCTCTCCCTCTGCTCCTCCCCCTGCTCTCCTTCTCTCTCAAATAAATAAATAAATAAATTTAAAAACTATATATATGTGTGTGTGAAGACACATGAAAAGATGCTCAACATCACTAATCATCAGGGAAATGCAAATTAAAACCATAATAAGATAGGGGCGCCTGGGTGGCTCAGTCGTTTAGCATCTGCCTTCAGCTCAGGTCATGATCCCAGGGTCCTGGGATCGAGCCCCGCATCGGGCTCCCTGCTCCACAGGAAGCCTGCTTCTCCCTCTCCCACTCCCCCTGCTTGTGTTCCCTCTTTCGCTGTGTCTCTCTCTGTCAAATAAATAAATAAAATCTTAAAATAAAATAAAATAAAGCCATAATAAGATATCACCCCATTCCCATCAAAATGGCTATTATTATCAAAAAGTAAGCTATAACAAATGTTGAGATGCCTGGGTGGCTCAGTTGGTTAAGCATCTGCCTTCGCTCAGGTCATGATCTCAGGGTCCTGGGATTGAGCCCCGCATTGGGCTCCCTGCTCAGTGAGTGGGGAGCCTGCTACTCTCTCTCCCTCTGCCCCTCCCCTGGCTCATGCTCTCTCTCTCAAATAAATAGATAAAATCTTAAAGAAATAATAAATGCTGGCAAGGCTTTAGAGAAAAGGGAACCCTCATGCACTGTTGGTGGGAATGTAAATTAGTACAGCCACAGTGGAAAATAGTATGGGGCTTCCTCATAGATAAAATAGAACTACAGTACAATCCAGCAACCACATTTCTAGTTATTTATCTGAAGAAAATGAAAATACTAATTTGAAAAGACATATGCACTCCTATGTTCGTTGCAGCATTATATACAATAGCCAAGATTTGGAAGCAACCTAAATGTCCATTAATAGATGAATAGATAAATAAGATGTGGTACATACATGCAATGGAATATTACTCACCCATAAAGAATGAAATCTTGCCATTTATGACAACACTTGCGGATCCGGAGGGTACTATGCCAAGCAAAATTAGTCAGAGAAAGACAAATATTATATGATTTCACTTATATGTGGAATCCAAAAATCAAAACAAATGAACAAACCAGAAACAGATTCATAGATACAGAGAACAAACTGACCGTTGCCCAGGGGATGTGGGGTGTGGGAATGGACGAAATAGGTGAAGGAGATTAAGAAGTACAAACTTGCAGGGGTGCCTAGGTGGCACAGTGGGTTAAGCGACTGACTCTTGATCTCAGTTTAAGTCTCACAAGTTGTGAGTTCAAGCCCTGCATCAAACTTAAAAAAAAAAAGAAGCACAAACTTACAGTTATAAAATAAATAAGATGTGGGGATGTAAATGTACAGCATAGGATATATAGTCAGTAATATTATATCAACTTTGGGAACAGATGTAACTAGATTTATGTGATGACCATTTTGTAATATATATAAATATGGAATCACTATGTTGTATACCTGAAATTAATATGATACTGTATTTCAATTATTCTTTAATAAAAAATATGTACTTGATAAAAGTGGTAGATGGGTGGGTTCTCAGAGGAGCCCGGGGTCTTCCTAGAGTAGCTAGAAGCCTACTGAGAGGAGACCCTCTCAGTCGCCTCCTACTAAGAAAGATGGAGCAGCAAGAACAGGGACTTGCTGGAGTTAAATGTTAACTTGTGTTTATTTCTCTACAACTGCCTGCTGTTTAATTTGGCCAACCCAGTGAAGATTCTTTGGTAAGCCTGTGTGTAATTTCTAAACACCAAACCTACGACCTTTATACACATGCTAAACATTTATAGAGCGGGAGAGTTCTCCTTTTTCTCTATCAGTGAATTGAATAAATAACAACATCCTCCCCTCTCCCCCCCAAAAAGTATTCTTTGATCTACACGAAAGATAAATTGGTAATAATTCATCCTGATCAGCTAAGGATTGTAAAGCAGATTCTTTGATAAGCCAATTAATTTCAGAGGGCACGGGAGCTTGTTTCTTCCTGATACTGATTTATACCCTCAAAGCCATAGAATGTTAGAGCTGAAAAGAGACCTTTTAAGATTATCTCTTCAAATCTTCTGATTTTAATGGATGAGAAAACTCCACACTCCAGAGAGGAAAGTTTAGACAAATGCTAATAAAGAACCATATAGAAATGTTCTGTCACAACAATTCCTAAAGCATTTTAAGCTTTCTGTGGTTGTCGCTTTTTGTTTCCTTTTTAATCTGGTGATCCAAATACATTATTTGGGTCTGGAATTGGAAATCTGTGGGCACTAATCCTCAGTTTTGTGCTGACGTCAGAGATATTTGAGAATCACTGCTGTCCCCTGCTGGAAATTTAAATCTCACAGGTTCTCAAGGTTCTATGGAATTTTTTAACAGTCAAAAAAATGATAAAAGTAGTATTTCCTTAAGGTAGTGAGTTTAAATAGCATAAAAGGGTATGAAGAGAAAAGTAAAACTGGGAAAGTGATAACTGTCATTAACAATTTTATTGAACATTCTTCCATAATTTTTTACTTATATATTTGTATATATCTACACATATGTATAACACATTTTAAAAGATTTATTTATATGTTTGTTTATTTATATATTTTAGAGAAAGAGAGCGTGTGTGTGTGCAGGTGTGGGGTGGGGGGACAGAGGGAGAGGGAGAGAGAATCTTAAGCAGGTGCCATGCTGGGGAGTTCTGAGTGTGGGGGGCTCCATCTCACAACCCTGAGATCATGACCTGAGCTGAAATCAAGAGTCCTATGATTAACAGATTGCACCACCCAGGCACCCCAATATGTTTATACACACATAGGAAAATGCTATATGCAGTGTTTTGTAGCTTAGTTTTCTTTTTTCTTTCTTTATTTTGAATAGTAATATATTCAAAAGCTTCCTAATGTTTGTTTTTTAGAAATATGTCCTGAACATTTTTTAAAAAAGTAATCTCTGTGCCCAGGGTGGGGCTTGAACTCAACCAGGAGATCAAGAGTCGCATGCTCTTCCAGCTGAGCCAGCCAGGTTCCCCCAGGGGCCCCCAGGGGCTCCTGTCTTGCACATCTTTTTTTTTTTTTAAGATTTTATTTATTTTTGACACATAGAGAGTGTACAAGCAGGGGAAGCAGCAGGCAGAGGGAGAGGGAGAAGCAGGCTCCCCGCTCGGCAGGGAGCCAGATGTGGGGCTCGATCCCAGAACCCTGGGATCATGACCTGAGCCCAAGGCAGACGCTTAACCGTCTGAGCCACCCAGGCGCCCCATTGAACATCTTTTTAAAGCAGTATATCGGGGCGCCTGGGTGGCTCAGTCGTTAAGCGTCTGCCTTGGGCTCAGGTCATGATCCCAGGGTTCTGGGATTGAGCCCCACATAGGGCTCCCTGCCGAGCGGGGAGCCTGCTTCTCCCTCTCCCACTCCCCCTGCTTGTGTTCCCTCTCTCACTGTGTCTCTCTCTGTCAAATAAAGAAATAAAAATCTTAAAAAAAAAAAAAAAGCAGTATATTGACAACCTCATTTTTGATGGGAGAATAATATTCCATTGCTCAGGTGTATCATAAATTATTTGTTCAGTCCTCTTTTGATAGACTAAAATGTAAATCTCTCTAAGAGCAGGGAATTTATTATTTCGTTGTTGTTACTGCTGTCTCAATAAAATTTGCTTAATAAATGACTGGACATTTTCCTAGTTTAAAGTATTTCTCTGCTTCAAAATGCTGCCCTGAATACCCTTGTGCCTGTATTTTGGGGCAGTGGATAAAGTCTGGGAGGAAGTACAGGTTAAGGACATGTGAATTTTAAGTTTTGACAGATGAGTACTTCTGATGAAACATGGATCCAGATGTTTAGCAATTCTATCATTCCCATACCTGATTGAGCATCAAAGCCAGAAGCTCCCAGAGAATTAATGAAAAATAGCTCTTTTCTGCACATCCCTTCTCTGTTTTAATTCAGTAGTGTGTGTGGGGGGGGTGCAGGAATATTTAAAGCCCCCGCCCCCAACTATGACTCCCGTGCACACTCAGAACTGGCAATAGCCACATAATACCCATGTCTTGGTACACTGTAGCAGAAGGGAATGTGCTCCTATATCCCAATGTTCATGTGGTAACTCATCTGTTATTCACCTGATGCTTATCCAGTGCTTACTGTGTGCAAGACCCTATGCTCGCTCAACCACAGGCAAGATTGTGCAGGGGGTGTGGTACGGATTTCGCCACTGCCCTGGGTGGTGGTGCTGGGAGCAGACGGGTGAGTTTGTTGTTATACGAGTTGGCTGGTGGCTGGGGTTTGGGGAGGGAGCACTGTGTGGGTGAAACTTGGGAATCCTGCAGTACTACAGTGGCAGGAATTTTAAAAAGGCCCAGCCCTGCCCTCGGTGACATGTATGTGTGTCTAACACACATGGAGCCCCCACAACTTCTAGGTCTTCTTAGGCAAGAGCCACTGGGGGTCACCCCAGCAGAGGTGCGGGGCGGGGCCCAGGCCTTTCCCTCTGGGCCCTTCTAAGCCAGATAAAATATCATGCAGATGCAACACACGTGGGAAATGCGCCATGGACAGCCAACAGATGGCAGTCATAAAAAGAGATGACAGATTCCACCGTCATTCACGACCCACCCAAATGTCACGTCCGCTGGGCTCTTTCCCTGGCAGTTCCTGCCCCGAGCAGGTGTTGTTTTCATGTACTCCGTGGCAGTTAAAATATAACAACAGAAAAAAATCCCAACAACCAAAAAACAAAAAACCGAACTATTACTACTGCTCCCCGAGGCTTACTGGATCAGAACTTCTAACCACCTTACTGCATGACCCCATTGTATTCTCCCAACAGTGTAGGGAACTCAGAGAAGTTAAATAACCAGATAAAGGCCACACAACTTAAGTAGATTGATCTTCACATTCTTCTTGCTTGCACATCTCATCAAATAATTTTGAAAAATTGTCCATCCCTAGAAACAGACATACACATCTATGGTCACTTAATTGATAACAAAGGAGGCACTACAGAGAGTAGGAAAAGATCTTTTTAATAAATGGTGCTGGAATAGCTAGATACCCATATAGAGAAAAAATGAAATTGGTCTCCACTTCATGCCATACACAACATCAGATCCAGGTGGATAAAAGACAAATGTGAAAGGCAAAAATCTACAGCTTTTTAGAATATATGAAAATATCTTCTTGACTTCTGAATAGGAAAGGATTTAAGCCACTAACAGCCCTCAAGACAAAGGAAAAGAATGATAGATAAAGAGAATGATTCAGTGACACTAAAGTTATACACTGTGGTTCATAAATATATTATGTAGAGAGTTTGATAGATAAACCACAGAGTGAGAGAAGATAGTTGCAACAAATATAACTATATGCTCATCGCAGCTTGTTGCAACACTAAGCTAAGGCAACAGTATTCAGTGGTACTACTTTGGAAAACAGTTTGGCCTCCTTTTTGTACAAATGTTATACAGTTGCCCCTTAAACACCACTGGCGGTTTGATTGAACGTGCAGGTCCACTGATACACAGATGTACACTTAATATTTTTTCTTATAATTTTCTCTTATAGTTTTCTTAATAACATTTTCTTTTCTCTAGCTTATTTTATTGTAAGAATACAGAATGTAATATACATAACATACAAAATATGTGCTGATCAACAGCTTATTTTATATTGGTAAGGCTTCTGGTCAACAGTAGGCTATTAGTAGTTAAGTTTTGGGGGAGTCAAAAGTATTATGCAGATTTCTGACTGCATGGGGGTCAGTGTCCCCAGCTTTGCATGGCTGAAGGGTCTACTATAGTTGACAATGAAAAGGAAAAAGACAAGAAACCACTGCCTAAGAATGTGTATCTCCTTCCACATTTTAAAGTTGACATCTAAAAGTTTCCATCTTATTTACTTTTTTTTTTTTTTACTTGAACAATAATGCTTAAAGCAGCTTTATTTGTAATTGCCCCAAACAGGAAACAACCTAAATATCTATGGAGAATGAATAAATAAATTGTGGATTTTCATATAATGGAACAATACTCAGCAATAAAAAGGAATGACATGGGTGAATCTCAAAAACTGTTACGCAAATTAAGTTAGACACAAGGAGTACCTACCATATGATTCTGTTTATATGAAATTCAGAAACAGACAAACTAAGATGTTTGAAATCCAAACAGTCATTGGTGGATGGGGAGTATCTTGAAAGGGGCATAAGGGAACATTCTGGGGGTGATTCAGCATGCATTTAACTAGATGCAAAAGATGTACTTTCTGGCACGTTACAGATCTTAACATTCAAAAATAAAACTGTGATATCACTGCCATAAATACACCCAATGAAATATAAGTACCATACTGATTTGATATCCACCATCATCTATTTAAAAATAAAAAAATATGGACAGGCGCTTCTTGAGCAGTCATACATTTTAATAAACTTTTTTTTTCTTAAGTAAGCTCTATCCCAACATGGGGCTTGAACACACCACCCTGAGATCAAGAGTCACATGCTTCACTGGCTGAACCAGCCAGGCGCCCTAACAGTCATACATTGTAAATCATTCTTTTTCTTCTTGAAATCTATGTCTCCCACCAAATATTACTCTAAAGTAACATGGTTTTATGTTTGAAAGTCCTTTATTCATCATCTATTACTCTGCAACAACATATGACCGTTTATTTTTTGTTGCATTTTAAAATCTTAAAAAATATACTATCACCACAAGGCTTTATTTTTTTTAAATTTATTTATTTGTCAAAGAGAGAGAGAGAGAGTGTGTGCACAAGCAGAGGGAGAAGCAGGCTCCCCGCTGAGCAAGGTGCCCGATGTGAGACTCGATCCCAGGACCCTGGGATCATGACCTGAGCTGAAGGCAGATGCTTAACCAACTGAGCCACCCAGGTGTCACTCACCACAAGACTTTAAATATTAACTTTCTCCTGGCTTAAGCTAGCATTATAAGTCATACATTAATAATATTGATCAAAGTAGCATAAAATTATGTCCATTGAAAATTCATCTCTCAGGGTGCCTGGGTGACTCAGTTGGTTAAGTGTCCAACTTTTGATATCAGCTCAGGTCTTGACTTCAGGGTCTTGAGTTCAAGTCCCGCATTGGGCAGGCTGGGCATGGAGCTTACTTAAAAAAAAAAAAATTGTCTCTCAATGAAATGGATGAGGGAGTAGTTAATGGGACCTTAATTAGTCTTTAAAAAAAAAAAGACTTTATTTATTTGTGAGAGAGAAAGAGCGAGCGAGAGACAACATGAAGGGGGGGAGGGGCAGAGGGAGAGGGAGAAGCAGACTCCCTGTTGAGCAGGGAGCCGGACTCGGGGCTCAATTCCAGGATCCCAGGATCATGACCTGAGCCAAAGGCAGAGCTTAACTGACTGAGCCACCCAGGTACACAGGGACCTTAATTAGTCTTGAACTATGCCCGTATTTGTATCCAAACTCGGTTTCTAACACCAAAATATACACCAAGATACACCATAATATACACCAAAGTGAGATGCGGATGGTATGCCTTATCTTTTGCAAGGTGGGAGAAATCTGCCTGGGAAAGGGAAACTGGCAGGATCTCTGACATTGGTGTATTCTCACATCAGTTTTAAGAAAGATAACACATGAAGGTTGATCCCCCTTGAAAAGTGTTCATGCTTAGGGATATGTGTAATTCCGGTTTGAAGACCACCAGTTTAGAATGTGTGGAGATGGAATTCTGACCCAGACATATCTGACTCCCAGCCAACTACCCCATACAATCCTAATTTATTCCTTATCACTTTGACCTTAAATAAAACATTTTAGGAATATTTATTTGCCGGGGGAGGGTTGGGGGCAGCTCTAGAAGTAATACATAACCATTGCTCAAAATTAAAATACAGTGTCATTTTTACATGTTGGTCTTCCACCTAGACCTTGAATTCCTTCAGGGCAAAACTAGTGTTTTATCTATATTCATGGCCCTAGAACCAATGGAGCTTCAACTCACAAAGCAGGGCCTCGATAAATATAGAGCAAATGCCCATGGTGGACAAGACCATATTTGAGTCTTTGACCTTCATGGATAAGGGCCCCAGGTTGGGAGAGGTGATGCCAATGGGTGACTCAGCTTTGGAGTTTGAGCCTCCTGTTATTTCCATCAGTCCCTCCCTCCATTCTTTGCTACAGACAACTATTGTTTTCTCAAACTAACATCCAATGCTTGATGCACTTGGCTTCAAGACAGTACCCTCACTTAGCCTTCCAACGAGATTGTCCCCTGGTCCCACCCCAAAGCCTTCCTTTATCAGATTTTTGTAACTCTCACTGCTGACCACAGAGAACTTTCATCTGTGGGATTGGGAAGAACCAGCCATGTGTGTCCTTGACACAGATGTTCCATGTGCAGAGTGAAAAAGCCTGAAGAACCTTCCGTCACGCTGGGCTTCATCCCCTGTTGCTGTTCTCCAGCCCACAGATGCCAGAACAGTGTTTCCCACACTTTCAGCATTCCCATGTCACCTTTATGACTTTGGGTATATCCACAGGCCACCTGTATTTACATCATACTTTTCTTTATATGACTCATTATTTTTTACCTAAAAACTTGCTTAAGCTTTGTCCTGAGCAATAATATCGAAGTAATGACATGCCTGATGAGTGATGTATGATGTGTGTATATGCGTATGTGTGTGTTTCAAATGCGTGTTTTAAAAAGTTCATAGTTATTAATATTTTAAAAATATTAGTTGGTGTATGTTTAAGAAAAATCACCCAGTTTTCCCCTCGTTTCACTTTCACACAAAATGCTTTACTTCTGACACTTGTGGTCACCAAATGTATGGGGTTTCTTCCCCACACCAAGCAATTCTTTGTGACACCACCTGGATGTTCTACAGTTTAACTCCATTACATACAACTTCTGTCCAATGTGTCTACAAATCAGAGGTTGCCATGATCCCCCCCCCCCCCCCCGGTTTCCATTAATTTCCTGCTCACAGATTGCAGGAAAACATTTACGTTTACCAGTTTATTAAAGGATATGATTAAGAATAGAGATGAACATTCAGCTGAAGAGATACATAGGGCAAGTTCTGGGAGGGTCCCCAGCACAGGAGCTTCTGTCTTGGTGGACTTGAGGTATGTCACCCTCCAGTTACATGGATGTGTTCACCAACCTAGAAGCTCTCTGAACTCCGTACTACTGGGATTTTATGGAGGCTTCATCATGTACGCATGAGAGATCATGAACTCCATTTTTAGCCCTTCTCCCTTCTCAAGAGAATAGGGGAAGGGGTGGAAAATTCCAAGTTTCTAATCATGGCTTGGTCTTTCTGGTGACCAGCTCCCATCTAGGAGCCACCTGAGAGCCCACCCAGAGTTATCTTTTTAGAACAAGAGATGCTCCCAGTGCTCTTATCACTTAAGAAATTACCAGAGAGGGGCGCCTGGGTGGCTCAGTTGGTTAAGCAACTGCCTTCGGCTCAGGTCATGATCCTGGAGTCCCTGGATCGAGTCCCGCATCGGGCTCCCTGCTCGGTAGGGAGTCTGCTTCTTCCTCTGACCCTCCCCCCTCTCATGTGCTCTCTCTCATTCTCTCTCTCTCAAATAAATAAATAAAATCTTTAAAAAAAAAAAAAAGAAAGAAAGAAATTACCAGAGTTTTAGAAGCTCTGTGCCAGGACCCGGGGGCAGAGACCAATATATCTATATTCTACTATCTCACAGTGTACTACTTAAAAAATCTCCCATAGAAGACTGGAAATGTCCTGTTCTAGACAGGAAGTTATTAGGGTCTGCAGCTTTCTTCAGCCTCTTTTGAGTCAGGAATCATGGTAAGGTTTCATAAAGCATAACATTTATTGGGGACCTTTGCCCTCTACTCACTGTAGAAAATTAGGAAAATACAGAAAAGTCTAAGGAAGAACAAATCTGAAATCTCTTCTTGTTCTATCTTGGTTAATACAAATAGATCTGGATTTAAAATCAGACTCAGACATAAATTCATTATAACGTCTTGGACAAGTCATTTAACCTCCTGGAGCCTCAATTTATTCATCTGTAAAACTGGCATAATACATTTTTTGTAGGATTTTGATGAAGATTAAATGAAATAATAGCATTTAATTACCCTAGCATGGTAAGTGATAAATAGTAAATGCTCAAAAAAGTATTTTACAGGGGCGCCTGGGTGGCTCAGTGGTTAAGTGTCTGCCTTCGGCTCAGGTCGTGATCCCAGGGTCCTGGGATTGAGCCCCGCATCGGGCTCCCTGCTCTGCTGGGAGCCTGCTTCTCCCTCTCCCAATTCCCCTGCTTGTGTTCCTTTTCTCACTGTGTCTCTCTCTGTCAAATAAATAAATAAAATCTTAAAAAAAAAAAAAGTATTTTACAGATTATAACTTCCATAAATGTGTGGTCATATTATATGTTTCTATCCCTTTTCTCTTATTTTATCTTGAGCACGAAGTAATCTTTGAGTACATAATTATTTATTTTTGTGGGAGGGGCAAAATTTTTATCACAGAATAAAATTCCTTACTATGAACACACCATGACTTATTTAATAATCTTATTATTGGCTCTTTCTAGTTCTACTGTATACTGTAAGTAATGCTGTGATGAAAATCCTTGCACTTAAATCTTTGTGCTCATTTACAATTATTTCCATAGAATGAATTTCTAAACAATGGAAGTTTTATGGCTCTTGGTTTTTTATTTGGTTTTATTTTGTTTTGTTTTCCTGAATTGCTCCCTGGAAAGGTTTTATAGATTTACACTTTCAGCAGCACTGGCTGAAAGTGCTTGTTTCACAGCACCCTCCCTCACACTGGGTATTATTTTTTTTTTCTAGACTTGCTAACTTAATTAACATGTATCAGGCATTGTTTACAGGCCTTATCTCATTTCATCTTCACTACAACCCTATGAAGTGTCCATTTGGTAGTCTGTACTCTTTAGCAGGTGGGGGAAACAAGATCCATAGAGGTTAAGTTCTTACCCAAGCCAATAAATTTTTAGGCCAGGAAAAGCCTGATCATTAACTTGCTGATCATTAACTTGCTGACTGTAGCTTTTCCCCTATACCACCCTGCCTCCTGCTGGTGTCCAGAGGGAGGGCAGGAAGCACTGAAGTTCCTCAAAGCAGAATCCTTAACTCAGAGCTGGAGTGTTTGTGGTGAGTAAAGAGTGATGTCGCGACAATCATAGGATGGTGGGACTTTGAAAAATGAGGAGAAAACTCAACAAGCTTTATACTTAATATTTATGCGCTTTATGTAAGTTATAACTTAATTTAAAAAGAAAAGGAAAAATGAGAATTTTGATAGAAAAGAGGAGGAAAGACTTTTCAGACAGATAGTGGATGAGCTCACAGAAATAGCTTACACTTACTGAGCCCATACAACCAGCCAAGCCTTCCACGAAGGGCACTGGAAATAGTAACTCACTTAATTTTCATACAATCCCCATGAGGCACCTCTGTTATTTATGCTTGACAGATAAGAAAACAGAAGTAGGAGAGAGACGGTTAAGCATTTTTTAAAATTTATTTATTTGAGAGAGAGCGCGCACACACTCGAGCAGGGGGAGGAGCAGAGGGAGAAGGACAAGCAGACTCCACAGTGAGCTCAGGGCCCAACGCAGGGCTCAAGGCTCAGTCCCAGGACCATGAGATCATGACCTGAACCTAAATCAAGAGTCAGACGCTCAACTGACTGAGCCACGCAGGCTCCCCAACGGTTAAGTAATTTGCTCAAGTTTACATGGCTAACAAGCGGAAGAGTCAGAATGTGAGGCAGGTAATTTGGCTTCTGGTTAAGATAGGCAGGCTGGGATGGCAAAGCAGCCAAAATCACCAAAGATCTGTCAGACTTAGAGGCCTCTCCCTATTCTGGAATGTCCACAACATAGAGATTTTGAAAGACCAGGATCCTATACAGATTCAGGTCTTTGCCTAATTAATTCAAGGGTCTAGCATGTGATTTCACAACCTCAGTGATGCTGCTACTTGCCCTCCTGAGTTGTCCTTTAATAGTCCCAAACTGGATCTCTGCTGGTTCTAATCCAGTGAGGCAGGTAGAAAAGTCTTTTACGCTCAACCAGTTACTGGACCTCTCAGGGAGGTGGCACATCACTCCCACAACCAGGATTTCTCTATTTGGTCCAGGTGCTGGGTGGTGAATTCCAAGGGCATCAAAGATACCTATAGGTGATTCACATCCTATGTCCCCACTTCTTTCCTACACCGACTCCAGGCCCACTCAGTCCTCTGGAAATGCTCCTTGTTCATTTATTCCCCCACCTGCGGACGATATGGACAATGATGCACCCAATGAAGGAATGGGAATGGACTCTCCAAAGTCTATGTGGCAAACCCATCACAGAAATGAAAAAGAAGAAGAAGTAAGTAAGGTTCAGGAATGTGTCCAGCAAGGTGAGGGCTGAAAGTGGATTTGGAACTGGAGTTGGACAAGAAGAGAACCTGGAGAAGGAGAGAGGGACCATGATATTTTTTTTTTTTTTTAAGTCCTCTCCAGGCTGATCTACAAGGACAGAAAAGGAGAAAAGAACTCAGGGAAGATATCCTGTACAGTCCTAAAATTATGTAGTCAGCTGTTCTGTATCTAGAAAATCATGACACAAATACACAAGAAATGGGAGGCAGCCCTAACTAATAAGAATGTTCCTATTTCAGTAAATATGGTTTGCTGGTGGGTAGGAAATTAAATTGCAGTAAATATAATTTGCTGGTGGTATGGTTTTTCAATGTGTTATCAAAAGCCTTCCTCATGGGGCACCTGGGTGGCTCAGTCGTTAAGCGTCTGCCTTCGGCTCAGGTCATGATCCCAGGGTCCTGGGATCGAGCCCCGCATCGGGCTCCCTGCTCCGCGGGAAGCCTGCTTTTCCCTCTCCCACTCCCCCTGCTTGTATTCCCTCTCTCACTGTGTCTCTCTCTGTCAAATAAATAAATAAAATCTTTAAAAAAAAAAAAAAAAAGCCTTCCTCATGTGCCTAGTCAACTCCAACCTCAAGAAATATGTCAGGCCCTGGGCTAGGTTCCAGGATGTAGGGTGGACAAGTAGACAGGGTGTCCACTTCCCAAAGCAGCTAACTCTAGATATGTATTTCAGGAAGGATGAAATATTAGATGCTAAGAAGGGAGCAACAGGGGGTTTAACCCAGCCCAGAAAGTCAAGAAAGGTTGAAATTCTCTTAAATGAGGCTTGAAGGACAAGAAGGACTTAGGCTAGAATAGACAAGATGAAGGCTCCATGCCGATTGAGTAGCAGGTGAAAAGGAAATGACAGAAGTTCATACACACACGTGAGCACAAAATGATGTTGACAAATAGGCAACCTCTTCAAGCTTTAAACATCATGTTAAAGCGTCTGCAACTTGTTCAAAAGCAAAAGGGAACTGCCAAAGAGTAACAAGTGAAATATTTTGATATGTGTTCTACTGTGTATCCTTTGACTAATTCCACTTTAAGGAAAGAATCCTAAGGAAATAATTATAAATTTGTGCAACTATACCGTTAAAAGTGTGTTTCTAATATTGAGATTGTCTAAAATTAGAAAATTTTGAAATAACCTAAACCTCTTATAGTAGGGGCTTAAATGAAGAAAACTTTGGTTCACCCATACATTAACAGCTATATAGCTGTTAAAGACACTGTGGAAAAAATATTTAATGGCATGGAAAGATGTTTGTTATATGTTAAATGAAAAATGATTATATAAAATATATATAACACCGTTTTTAGTAAAAAAAAAAAATATATATATATATACACACACACACAGTACGTACAAAAGACACTGGAAAGCTATAAAACTGCACGTCAAATTATTCTTTCCTGTGGGATTATGGGTGATTTAAATGTTAATCCTTTTGCTTATTTTTTTTCTAACATGTTACTTTTGTGATTAAAAAAATTATATGTCTTATATGTCTAGAGGCTTCTGGGGTGCCGGTCATAATCTATTTCTTGACCTCGATTGGGTTTACACTGGCCTTTGTTTTAAATTTTTTGTTTTGTTTTGTTTTAAAGATCTTATTTATTTATTTCACAGAGAGAGATAGCGAGGGCAGGAACACAAGCAGAGTGGGAGAGCGAGAAGCAGGCTTCCCACTGAGCAGGGAGCCCGATGCGGGGCTCATCCCAGAACCCTGGGATCATGACCCCAGCGGAAGGCAGACGCTTAACGACTGAGCCACCCAGGCACCCCTAAATTATTTGTTAAAAAAATAATTTGTTTAAAAATGTAAATCTGTTCAATAAACTTTCTTTTATAAAATGTGTGTTACATTTCACAATTTTGTGTTTAATAAACTGCACGTATTTCTTTTTCAATATCTTATACGTAGTCCCAATATCTTAAAGCGTTCCATAACTTCGGAGCAAAGTCGACACTTAACCGCAAACCCGCTCGCTTCACCCGCCTAGACGGCTTGGACTTCAAGCCCCAGCAAGCATTGCGGCCTGCACATCGGGAACTACGGGGTCTGAGACGGGGTTAGGGATGCACGGTCTTTTCCCTCCCAGAAGCCCGCGGGCTGCTAGGAACACCGTCCGTGTCATGGCCGCGGGAGCCGGGACGGCAAGCCCCGCTTCCGGCCCGGGCGTCGTACGTGACCCGGAGGCGTCACAGTCGAAGAAGCGGCCCGGCCGGGAAGGCGGGGAGGGCGCGCGGCGATCGGACGCGATGGCGGGGGGAGGCGGGAGCAGCGACGGCAGCGGGCGGGTGGCAGGCCGGCGGGCGTCCCGCAGCGGCGGGCGGGCTCGGCGGGGGCGCCAGGAGCCGGGGCTGGGGGGCGCCACGGAGCGGGGCGCGGGGGAGGCACGGCTGGAGGAGGCGGTCAACCGCTGGGTGCTCAAGTTCTACTTCCACGAGGCGCTGCGGGCCTTTCGGGGTAGCCGGTACGGGGACTTCAGGCAGATCCGGGACATCATGCAGGGTGAGGGCCGGACCTGGGGAAGGAGGCTGGATGGAGAAGGGGATCTGTGGGGCCCGGGGGTCGGCGCTGGGGGGATCGCCGAGCCAACGATGTCTTCTTTCCCAGCTTTGCTTGTCAGGCCCTTGGGGAAGGAGCATACCGTGTCCCGGCTGCTGCGGGTTATGCAGTGTCTGTCGCGCATCGAAGAAGGGGAAAATTTAGGTATGGCAGTTTCTATGTTCTTCTCTGGGCTTATTTATGGTTACGTTGTTGTTTTCCAACTTATGTCCGGAACTGAAGGATTCGGGGTTAAGGTGCATTACTATGTTTCGATCACAGTGGTCTTTTTCCTTCTAGAATGAGTCTGTTCTTTGGGTCTAGTTTTCTCCAGTTAAGATTCTCTTGGCTACTTTTCTATTTTTTATTTCGTCCCACCTGTTCCTTGCTTGCCCCAACTTTGCTGCAATCTAGTGAATTATGTTAAGAAGGCCAAATTTTCCCCCATAGTAGAATGTTTTTCAGAGTATAAGCACTTTTTTTCTTTTAATTGAACTTAAGAGCTGTTTAGCAAAACTGTCTTCAGTTTCTGGTCGCTTGTATCTGAGGAGAATGTGTGTATCCTGAAATTTGAGATGCAAATGCATGTGTTAAATAAATTTTTACTTGTCTTTGAAATTATTAAAAAATAGTCACTTCAAATTCACTGGTTTGAATTTGAACTCCTAACATGTTTGTAAGCTTGTAGCCAGTATGTTAGAAAATTAAATGCAAATCTTTCTATATTTACATGTGTCTTTTCTGATAAATGTGTATTTTTGGACATGTTTTTGCTCTTTATAAAAATAGCTTAAAGCGAAAACTGTGCTCTTTGTCCTAGACTGTTCCTTTGATATGGAGGCTGAGCTCACACCACTGGAATCAGCTATCAATGTGCTGGAGATGATTAAAACGGAATTTACACTGACAGAAGCAGTGGTCGAATCCAGTAGAAAACTGGTCAAGGAGGCTGTAAGGCTCTATTTTTCTTTTCTTTTTCTTTTGACAAAAATTAGATGTCTTTGAGGATAAAATGCTTATCTTTTCTGTGTGGGGATGGAGAGAGCAAGTGAGCACACTCAAACATAGACACATACAGATGTTACATCTCTTCAAGTGACTTCTTTCTGGGCCAGGCTTGGAAAGTATTAATGGCAGGTATGCTGCTTTTGTGATTTTGGTAGTGTTCCTTGTGGCCTTGGCAGGAGAGGCCACAATACACAAGAATTGGGTTGGCATTGAAGACTGACATTTTGGAGGTTATTACACCATTCAGGAGCACTGTTAAAGGGCTAGAAGCAACTGGCCTAGGTTTTGGTCATCCTTGTTTATAATAAACCAAAGAGGATAGTTGAGGCCTTGGGAAATGTGGGACTGACTTTGAAGAGGAACATTCCCTTTGAACACACAGAATTAAAGATGCTAGGATAACCAGCCAGTTAGAAAAACAGTAATGGTAGAAGGCTGGCACAGCCAGTGTTCTTGACAAGGAAAAAGCTACTGGAGTGTCTAGGAACTTGGGACTGTGTGTTATGGCTCAGGTAGCTTCAAGTAGTAGAACTTACTTTTTTAAAAGATGACTGGCAATGGGAACCAGTCAGAAAAAGCTTTTTCTTTCTCAGTAACGAAGGCTGGGGGTGTGGAAGCAGATGTAGAGGTGGGGACTGAAGAACAACAGCTCAGCATTGCCTTGGTAGTAGAAAGTAAGGAAACTGGTAAGAAAAGAGCACCCCCTAAAAAGATGGTATCTGACATGGGGGTGGGAAGATAAAACTTTGCTTAGCAAGGAAGACTTTCTGTCCCTTAGCTGTGTGCTGGGTACTTAGGTACCCTGCTAAAAAAATAACTAGTGTGTGTGAGGTGCAGATATTTATTCAGTCAAGGACCTTGGGCAGGAACTACTTTCGGTCTTGGAAAGAATGCTCAGGTAATCCAAATTCCAAAGAGGAATAATTCCAAGAATAGATTTTTAGTATAGGTAGGTCCGGTTTGTGTTGGAGGGAAAATGCCAGAAAAGACATATTAGCAAAGGAGGAGAAATCCATGCCTCCTTTCAGAAGAGCTAAGGATCTTTTGAATGGGAAGAAATGGCTCAGTTGGTGGAGCATGCGACTCTTGATCTCGGGGTTGTGAGTTCGAGGCCCATGTTGGGTGTAGAGATTACATAAAAATAAAATCTTGAAAAAAAAACTGGGCAGGAAAGAAATGGTACCATTTCAAAGTAATTCATGTAATTCCTTTTAAGTAGGTAGCTGATTCAGAAGTGCAACTCCTTCAGAACAGAAAAGCTATAGATTTGTCTCTGTCCCCTCTTCTGGAAGAGTCTTGTGGACTTTCATCTGTATATTTGTTAATTTATTATTATTTATTAAGTTTATTGGTCTCGTTTGGGGGGCTTCCTTACGAAAAATCTGTTAGCGAAGTCTAAATTCTTTTAAAATAGTCAACCGTACTCTTAATGTTGACTCCCTTCTGCTTTTCCATTTTCCATCATGTACCAGATTTCTTGTTATACTTACCATATTACTGTTATTGCTGTGTACCAAATTACCCCCAAATCTAGCAGCTTAAAACAGGAAATATTGTCTCTCATTTTCTAAGAGTTCGGTTCAGCTGAGTGCTTCTGGCTTGAGGTCTCTGATGAGATTGTAGTCAAGTTGTCTGCTAGGGTTGCAATCATCTCAAGACTCAACTGGGGCTGAAGGATCTTTTCCCATGCTCACTCACATGGTTGTTAGCAGGACTCACTTTCCTTGCTGGCTGTTGGTTGGAGTCTTCAGCTCCTTGCCTCTCCACAGGCCTGCTTACAATATGATAGCTTGCTTCCTCTAAAGTATGTGATCCAGGAGAACAAGAGCCCAAGACAAAAGCTGAAGTCTTTTACAATCCAATTTCAGAAGTACCATTACTTCTGCCATATGCTGTTGGTCACACAGACTGGACCAACTATGGATTAGTGTGTGGAATGGGACTATGCCAGGGGTGGGGATCATTGGGGACCATCTTAGAGACTGGCTACTACAATTACCTTGAACTCTTAGTTATTAAATGATACCATATCACTTGCCTCATTTTATTGTTTTTTTTAATTTTTCATTTAGAGTCATAGGATCTGTTGATGGTCATCTTTGGGAAAATACCATGGGATGCCTAGGCTATTGAGGCTTTTCGATGCATTTTAAGCTTTGTAAAGTGTCACAACAGTTCATTTAAAAGTCTATTAAGTTTTTGTTAAAGTTTATCAAATAAGTTACTAAGTTAGAACTTTTCATTATATGGTGTAGGTATTTCTGCAGGTCTTCAGGACCCCTTCAGGAATCAAAACTATTTTCATAACAGTGCCAAATCATTAGTTGACTTTCAGTGCATTGACTTTGCACTAACGGTGCAAAAGCACTGATGGATAAAATTGCTGGTGCCTTAACATGACCCAGGAAGTGGTAACTTGTACTACTAGTCTTTGTAGTCTTCATTGCCACATACTTGCAGTTAAAAAATAAATAAAAGCCAGTTTCAATTAAGAATGTCTTTGATAAAGCAGTAAAATTAATTTTATTAAATCTAGACCCTTGAGCAAACATCTTTTCAGTATTTTGTGACAAAGTAGGAAGTTTGCCTAGAGCAAACTGGCAGAAATGGCCACATAACATGATGGTTGTCTTCAGGAAGGCACTCGTGTGATTGCTTGAGTTGCATGCTGCTCTAGATGCTTTTTTTAATGGAACACTTTTCTTTACTTGGAAGAACTGAAAATTTTGGTTATTTAGGTGTGGGCATTTGGCAGTCATTTTCTTGCAAAAGAGCAATGGGAACTTGTCACTTCAAAGAAAACAATTGGTAGTGATAAAACTCAAGCTATCAAGTAAAAATTCAAATTTTGGAAAACTTGTATTGATGTACCTGACAGCCTCCTAATCCTTATGCTTTTCTGATAAGATTGATGGTGGTTATTAACAACTGTGATTTAAAAAACATTTTTAATGAATGTGTCAACATTTGGAAGATCTCTGTAACTCAGTAAATAAATATTTTCCAAATGGCCAGTGCATTAATTTACAAAATCATTCATGGGTAAAAGATCCATTTAAAATGCAAGATAGACTGAAGGATTTTAATGTAACAGATGATGAAAAGTTCACTTGCCCAAGTTTGCTGTAGAGTCAAAGAAGAATATCCACAATTTTCTGAAAGGTCTATTAAAATACTCCTCCCTTTTCCAACTTCTTACCTGTGTGAGGCTGGATTTTTTTTTTAATATACTTTAACCACAACAACACATCACATCAGTATAAATGGAGAAGTAGATATGAGAATCCCAACTTTCTTCTATTAAGCCAGATATTCAGATTTGCAAAAATGTAAAACAAGGCCAGCCTTCTCATTAAACTTTTGTCTTAGAAAACATAGTAATTTTTCATAAAGTTATATTTACATTAACCTGCAATGGGTTTGTTATTTTTTAATGAATTAATGAATTAATATATATTTTAAATTTTTCTCAGTTTTATATTTCTAATATAGTGATATAATGCACATAAGCAAAAGCTCTTTGGGGGTCCTCATTAACATTTAAAAGTATAAAGGAATCCTGAGACTAAAAAGATTGAGAACTGATCCTGTAAGCTGTTAATGATATTGAGGCCAAATTGATTTTCTCTTCATAACCAAAGATTCCTCAGTTAGGTTCCCATGGAGAAGAGCAGAGAGTAAACATTCTCCCCTGCACCTTTGGTAACAGCATCTTTTCTTTTGGGGCCTTACCCCATTTTGGGGGGGTGGGTGCATAAAACACAGTCTCTAAGTACCTTAATTCTTGAAATAAAAGGCTTTGTCAGAGCTTTTTGAGCATTCCTGCTTCCCATAACAGCCTGTTTTTTTTCTGAGTTTGCTTCCTTAGCCTTTCTTTCTTAATGTGAGTTTTGGTTTTCTTTTTCTATGTGCTTTCTGCTATTTCCCCCCAAGACACCTATCTCACCTCTAATGAAAATCTATGCTTTGAATTTCCTTTTTGTTTAAGTTAGCCAGAGACCACTGCTATTAACTTACACCCTAAGAACCTTAACAGCTATATGAGAAGAAATTATACTTCTTTCTGAAAACTCTCAAGTGAAAAAAAAAAACTTCCCAGGAAATTAAAAATAGTTTTAAAAGATAAGCTCATGGGGCGCCTGGGTAGTTCTGTTGTTAAGCATCTGCCTTCGGCTCAGGTCATGATCCCAGGGTCCTGGGATCGAGCCCCGCATCGGGCTACCTGCTCGGCAGGAAGCCTGCTTCTCCCTCTCCCACTCCCCCTGCTTGTGGTCCTGCTCTCGCTATCTCTCTCTCTGTCAAATAAATAAATAAAATCTTAAAAAAAAAAAAAGATAAGCTCATAGTACAAACGTTGGAGGCAGACTTTTAATTTAGAATTTGAATGCATTCACATTTCCTTTCTTATTTCACAAATTAAATGTAGTAGGACCTGGTTCTAATTCTGGAAAAGACAGAGTAAGCATGCTCTCTTCTGTCCTTCTTAATGCAAGTATAAATCCTAGACAGAATGTGTGGAGCAGCTGTCTGAGGATTCATAAATGTAAATGGTAGTACGCAGATGGGGAAGAAGACCAGAATTTGAAGATCCACCAAACTGGTGATGATTAGTATACCATTTTTTCCTTCTCTGGTATCATCTAGCCTGGACTTGAAGTCTCCTGAGAAACCTAGAAATGCACTCCAGGTGGGAACAGAAAGAACTCCAAGAAAGGCTTCCTCTGGCCTGAGGAGCAAGAAAGGGATGTCCTAAGAGTCAGGGAGGGTGGGAGAAATCCCAGAGTTTCTTTTCTCTCTGCTCTCTTGCCCTGGCACCCAGGCAGTATTGCACTGGTAGCAGCAGTGGCCCAGTGACGACAGTGACAGCAGGGCTGGCACTACAACTGAAGGAAGAGAACCCATTCTCTTTAGCAGTGGAGCTGTGACCCCCAGAACTTAGAGCAAATTCCACTGCTTTTTTTTGTTTTTTTACTGTCTATCCTGCTGCTTAGCCCTGGATGCAGATACAGTGTGTGGCACAGTAGGGAAACTAAACCCCAGGAATGCAAGGCTGGTTTGAAATTTGAAAATCAATCAACGTCCTTCACTCTGTTAGTTTAAAGAAGAATGAAATATAACATCTATCAGTTGATGCAGAGAAGGCATTTAACAAAATTCAACATTAGTTCATGATAAAAACACTCAGCAAACTACGAATAGAAGAGAACTTAATCTGATAAAAGACATCTACAGAAAACTTATAGCTAACATCATACTTGATGGTGGAGGATAGAACCAAAAGGCAAGGATGTCCATTCTCACCACTTCCATTCCATATCATACTGGAAGACCTGGCTAGTGCAGTAAGTCAAGAAAAAGAAAAGGCAAGAGACTAGAGAGGAAGGGAAAAAAAATGTCCCTATTTGCAGATGATATGACTGTCCATATGGAAAATCCCATGCAATATACTAAAAAATCTCTAAGTTTAGCAAGATTGAAGGATACAAAAATCAACATAGTTATTCATATTTCCAGTATATATTAGCAGTGAATGACTTGAAATGAAATTACCAAAACAGTGCCACTTAAAATAGCCCGAAGAAAAAGAAATACTGAAAGTCTAGCAAAACATGTATAGTATCTGTATGTGGAAAAACACAAAATGCTGATGAGAGAAATCAAGACCTAATAAAATGGAAAGGCACACCATGTTCATGGACTGGAAGACAGTATAGTTAAGATGTCCGTTCTCTCCAGCTGATCTGTAGATTTAATATAATTCCAATCACAATCTCAACAGGATTTTCTATAGACATAGACTGATTCTAAAATACAAATGGTAAAAAGCAAAGGAACTAAAATAACCCAAACAATTTTGTAAAAGAACAAAGTTGAAGCACTCTCTACCCAATTTTAAGAATTACTATAAAGATACTCATGACCATAAATAAAGATTAATGGAACAGAAGACAGAGTCCAGAAATAGGCCTACACAAATATGACATTGATTTTTGACAAAAATGTAAAAGCAATGCAATGGAAAAGGCATTCAATAGAAAAAGGATAGTCTTCAACAAATGGTATTGAAACAGTTGGATGTCCATATGCAAAAACTGAACCTTGACCTCACAAAAACTCACAAAAATTAGTTCGAAATGGATCATAATCTAAATTTGAAATGTAAAGCTGTAAAGCTTAGAGAATAAGATGAAAGAAAAACTTTATGTTCTGGACTTAGGCAAAAAGTTCTTAGTTATGTATGACACTAAAAGCATGATCCATAAGAGGAAATTTTGATAAGAGGAAATAATGGTAAATTGGTCTTAATCAAAATTTAAAACTTTTTTTTAAAGATTTTTTTATTTATTTATTTGACCGAGAGACAGCGAGAGAGAGGGAACACAAACAGAGGGAGTGGGAGAGGGAGAAGCAGGCTTCCCGTTGAGCAGGGAGCCCAATGCCGGGCTCGATCCCAGGACCCTGGAATCAAGACCTGAGCCGAAGGCAGACACTTAATGACTGAGCCACCCAGGCACCCCCAAAATTTAAAACTTTTGTTCAGAAAGATACTGTTAAGAGAATAAAAACAAGGGATGCCTGGGTGGCTCAGTCGTTGGGCGTCTGCCTTCGGCTCGGGTCATGATCCCGGGGTCCTGGGATCGAGTCCCACGTCGGGCTCCTTGCTCGGTGAGGAGCCTGCTTCTCCCTCTCCCTCTGCTGCTCCCCCTGCTTGTGCTCTCTCTCTCTCTCTCTCTCTCTGACAAATAAATAAATAAATAAATCTTTAAAAAAAAAAAAAAAAGAATAAAGACAAGCTATAGACTAGGAGAAAATATTTGCAAATCACGTATCTGACAAAGAACTTGCGTCCAAAATATATACAGAACTCTCAAAAGGAAACAGTGCTATTTAAAAAAATGGGCAAAAGCCTCACCAAAGAGAATATACAAATGGCATATAAACACATGACAAGATGTTCAACATAATTTAGTCTATAGAGAAATACCAATTAAAATCACAGTGACTACTAGGACAACCTATTAGAATGGCTAAACTTAAAAAAATACTGACACTAATGCATGCTAATGAGGATGTGGAGCAACTGGAACTCTCATACATTGCCAGTGGGAGTGCAAAATGGTATAGCCACAAAGGAAAACAGTTTAGCCATTTCTCATATAAGTTAAATATATTTTTTCCATATGACCCAGCAATCCCACTTGTGGGTATTTACCTTAGAGAAATGTTATGTTCACCCCAAAACCTGTACACGAACGATTTAACGTCTATTCCTAATCACCAAAAATTGCAGACAACTCAGATACCATTCAGCGGGTCAATGGATAAAAGTAGCACAGTAGCCCCCCCACCCCACCCCACCCCACCCATAGTTTCACGCCATGGTTTCAGTTACCCACAGTCAACTGTGGTTGGGAAGCGGACGATCCTCCTTCTGACATATGGTCAGAAGGTAGAAGGTCAGGAGTAGCCTTGGGCTAAGTCTTAATATATATGTCATTCACCTCACTTCACCTCATCACATAGGCATCTTACCATCTCACATCACAAGAAGGGTGAGTACAGTACAATCAGATATTTTGAGAGACCACATTCCCATAACTTTCATTACAGTATATTGTTACGTTTGTTCTGGTTTACTGTTAATCTCCTACTGTGCCTAATTTATAAATTAAACTTTATCATAAGTCGGTATGTATAAGAAAGGGGAGTGGGAGGCATCACTATACATTCAAATAATGGAATACTGCTCAGCCATTAGAAAGAACTATAGATAATGCAACAACAAAGATGGATCTCAAAGGCATTTATACAGAAGGAAAGCATCTCAGGGTTACATACTCTAAAAAAATAAGCACTACATGCTGTAGGACTCCATTTATATGACATTCTTGAAGAGATGAAACAGTGAAAAGATAAGTGGTTGCCAAGGGTTGGGGTTGGGGGAGGGGTGACTACAGAAGGGTAGCACAAAGGGAGGTTTTTGTATCCTCATTGTGGCAGTTAATAGGAGTCAATACATCTATTAAAACTCAGGATACTACACCCCCCAAAAGTCCATTTTACTGTATGCATGTTAAATAAAATTTAAAAAACATAATAAGATATAAATTATTTTATACAGAGTAAAACCTTTGAATTCTTCAAGAAAGTTATTCTGCTGAAAATGATGTAAAAGTGAATGTGGTCATCTGACTATAAAATGAAAAGACCTACTTTGTACCTTCCCTGGGCAGCAGGAATTTATGGTTGTGCCTGCTATTCAAGAGCATTTGACACCAGTTTCCTTTGCATGCTGAGGACAGAATCACCAGAGATTAATACTGCATTCCCTTTGCTATTCCTCCTTCTTTTAGTCTGTATCTCCTTCAGTTCTTCCCTGAAATGAAGATTGAAAATATCTGTGGACCAGTTTTCCTTCCGTGTGTGTGTGTGTGTGTGTGTGTGTGTGTGTGTGGTGTTTCTTTTACCTTTCTTTGAGACAGGATTTAGGGTAGCTACTTTATCCTGTTAGATAACTCCAAGTACTCCCAAGTTTTCCCTGGCTTTTCTAATTTTTTAAAAAATGACATCTATATTTTAGGGGTGCCTGGGTGGCTCAGTTGGTTAAGCAACTGCCTTCGGCTCAGGTCATGATCCCAGGGTCCTGGTCCCGATCGGGCTCCTTGCTCAGCAGGGAGCCTGCTTCTCCCTCTCCCTCTCCCTTCTACTCCGCCTGCTTGTGCTCTTTGTCAAATAAATAAATAATCTTTAAAAAAATTAAAAATGACACCTGTATTTTTAAAATACCACTTAAAATTTTCGATCACTGTCATTTTCCCTCTATATATTTTCTTGGGGTTTCTTTACTAAAGGACTCTTTTCTCATGAGACTTCTGCATCCTACCTGGAATTTTGCCCTCCTTGTGTGCTACCTGTGGATGCCCTGGGTTTGTTCATTTCAGTAATTCCCTGCACACTTGAACTCGAGTTGCCAGCTGGGGTTTAGGGTAGCGAGAGGCTGTGTTGGTTGTCCTACAGAAATGGCCTCAGGACTTTCCTGAATGGAACTAGCAGAACTCCGTGGTCAGCAAATGGCTTTTTTTTTTCCCCTCACAGTATATCCTCCCCCCTCTGTCCCTATCATTATATCAAAGATTTTGCATCCAAAAAGAACAGATCCAATTGTTCTGGGGACCTGGAATGACTCCTGTCCATTTTGCCTTTCCTTAGGAGGCCCTATTCAAATTGGGTAAATGGTCTGTAATCCAGAGGATCAGATTTTGCTTTATCAGCTATTTTTTAAAAATCCAGTGTAATGTTGAAAATCTGCTCCCCTACACAATGAAAGAAGAGTGCTTACAGTTGTTCATAATGCCTGAGCAGTGATTGTTAGTTTTTAAGTACAGGAATTTGACAGAATGTGAAAAAGTTCTTGGGTATATAAGACTCATTTTTACTTTTTAGTAGTTTATTTTAGTATCTGATATTCTGATTACACCTGTCATTATACAACAGTTAAAAAAAAAGGTGTTTTTTTTTCCCCTTTTGTAGGCTGTCATTATTTGTATCAAAAACAAAGAATTTGAAAAGGCTTCAAAAATTTTGAAAAAACATATGTCCAAGGACCCCACAACTCAGGTAAATTTGATATATTTTTGCTCCCATAACTTAAATCCATTTCATTGTTTTTTGTGGGGAAACAGGGAAAGGGTTCTTTGTCAGGAATTTATCTAAATATTTGGCACCTTTAGCATGTTGTCTTCTATATCCAAGATAGCTTACTGTGAGATTGGCTTTTCATAATTTATTTTTCATTATACACATTACCTAAATTATTTTCTTGCCCATTTCTGTCAGGTTTGTGACAGAACTTTATTTAAGTGATCAGCACCAGATATTAAACTATCAAGTTCTGTAACACTTCTAACTTCATTTACGTAAATGCTGATCCTGCAGACTTGAGAATCTGCCTTGGTGAGGACTTAATTCCTCTGTTTTCTGGTGTCAAAAGCTCTGTTGGTGTCCTGCTTTTTTTTTTTTTTTTATAAATCTGAGTTCTTGAAAAGGTAATACATGTACATAATAAAATTCAAAAGGTACAACAAAAGAGCTTAGCTCATCTCTTAAGTCAGCCACCTCATTCCTCTCTTCATAGGCAACCAGTTTTTTTCTTTATCCTTTCAGAGATATTCTGTGCATATGCAAGCAAACTAATGTGCATCTGTGTATATATATACATGTATATCCATTCTTCCTGCTCTTCCCATATGCACATGTGAGCATATTCTACACCCTAATTTGAGCATTTCGTAAATTGCTTTTTTCACTTAACATATCTTGAAGATTGTTGTGTATTACCACATAAGGAGCTGCTTCATCCTTTTTTTTTCTTAAGTTTAAAAATCTTTATGTAAATGTATAAAGGTACTTTAGATCCTAAGCTTCATCTTTTTTTTATAGCTACATAGTAACCCACTATGGCTGATCCATAATTTATTGACCTGTTCTTTGTGGTACGCTTGCATAAATCTTCCCCTTCCTATATATATACCAGTGATTGCCACTGACAGCATTGTGAAAGTTCTGATAGTGTTGTCTCAACTCACCATCATTGAATTTTTACTGGAGTTCTCCTTTCTTATGTCACAAATATCGGTCCTTTGTGTAGAAGCTGAGAAATGATCTCCTGAACATCATCCGTGAGAAGAACTTGGCCCACCCTGTTATCCAGAACTTTTCCTATGAGACCTTCCAGCAGAAGATGCTGCGCTTCCTGGAGAGTCACCTGGATGATGCAGAGCCCTTCCTCCTCACGGTGGGCCTTGGCCTTCTCTTCTCATAACCATGATGTGGCCTTGAGGATGTGCAGGCAATCAGAAAAGGACAGCTCTTTTTAGAAGTGAAAAGAGTAAATGTGTGTAAAAGACTTTGAATTATATGCACTGTCTTCCTTAATTAAATGCCTTAAATATACAGAAGCAGAGATCCTGACAGAGGCAAAATGGAACATACCTGGTTTCCCTCACCTCCCATTTATACCTTCTACATGTGATTAATCTGTGTGGCTAAAGTAGGGGCACACCTACAATTAGTGGTGGTTCCCAAAGGAGATGAAATTTGAGTTCCGTTTGGGAGGAAGAGTGGTTTGGTAGACATGGTGTGATGGGGTTGTTAACAGGAAGAGGGAATAACTGGAGAAAAAAGGTGTGACTAGAAGTATGATAAGGGAAAAGAAGCCAAATGTAGACATTCTTTAATTGGATCAAAGTGATAAGCAGAAAGAATGGTAGCAGTGAGGCTCAGGACAGCATGTGGAAGAATTAGAACACAGTCTGTTCTAGAGGGTGGGCTGTGATATTGGGTAACTGAGTGAGAAGTTTTGTTGTTGGTTATTTTGTTTGTTTGTTTTTAAATCACCAACATTTAGAGAGTGTTGAGAATATCTTAGTTTGGGGTGACTGGCTGGCTGAATCAGTAGAGCATGCAACTCTTGATCTTGGGGTTGTGAGTTTGAGCCCCACATTGGGTGTAGAGATTACTAAAAAATATCTTTAAAAAGGGGCGCCTGGGTGGCTCAGTTGGTTAAGCGACTGCCTTCGGCTCAGGTCATGATCCTGGAGTCCCGGGATCGAGTCCCGCATCGGGCTCCCTGCTCGGCAGGGAGTCTGCTTCTCCCTCTGACCCTCTCATGCTCTCTCTGTCTCATTCTCTCTCTCAAATAAATAAATAAAATCTTTAAAAAAAAAAAAAAAAAAAATCTTAAAAAAAAAAAAAGAAAGAAAATATCTTCGTTCATAACAGTAGATCTGCCAAGCCCATATTAGGATAGTGTCATTGATCGTAGCAGTCATTTGGCAGATGTCAAATTATCTGCAAAGCAGATAGTTTGGGATATTCAGGGTACAAGTGTCAGGATACTTGAGCCTTGCCTACTGTCCTTTCTCTTATATTACAGATAACTGGAAAATAACCTGCCACTGTTTCTGTGAGGGGAGAGACCTCTGAGTTCTTAAGACATTACTTGTTACAGGCATACGTATCTGAAACAGAATGATACTGGACTGATTAGAAATTTATAAAATTTTAGTCAAAGGGAGACAGATGAGCAGTTGGAGTCAGAGCAAGATTGGCCCACTCAGGACTTTATGTGGTATTAGTCAGGATTTTCAGAGTTACCAGGCACAACATATTTATGGGAATATAGTTACAAAAAATTTTAGACACAAACTAAAAGACACCAACATAAACATTAGTTATCTTAAGTTTGAAAAAAAAAAGTCTGACTTTTGTGCATGACCCCAAAGGTATATTTGGCATTCAGAAACTAGATTAGGGATGAGATTGGAAGAACAGCAAAGGAAGGACAAAGTAAAATTACACACTTAATTTGTTGTCCAAAAGGTTAAAGAATTCTCGCAAGTATCAGGATGGTTAGCACCACTCAAATTGAATTCTCCTTTAGTATAGAAAACTGTGAGCTCTTTTTTGAAGAAGGAAAAAGCAAGACATTTGAAATAGTTCTTGTGAGTTCTCTCCCTTTCTATGTCCTCCTCTAGTTTATGCCTAGATTGGATTTATAAGTGAACATGTTTGCATGTTGAGTATGTATGTTTGTGGTGAAAGAAGAGAATTAATGAAATTCTGTGGCTTCCTCTTCCTGATGACATCCTTTTCCCAGATGGCCAAGAAGGCTTTGAAATCTGAGACTGCTGCGTCAAGTACAGTGAAGGAAGATAAACAGCCAGCACCAGAGCCTGTGCAAAAGCCACTCAGAGAACCTGCAAGGTGAGAGCGATGCCCTTTTGCAGTCTTGGGCGAAACACAAGGGTGGTAGTCTGTTGGAAGCAGTCTGCTTAGAGCAGAATCAGTTCTTCCTGGTACTGAAATGTTACTGGGTTAGTTGTACCAGGCACTGTGGGAGTTACAGAGCATGCCCCGGGAAAATGAGAATATTGAAGACAGGATGTCATATCCCTGACAGAAGTTCCTGACTGGCTATTCCTCAGAGGTTCTTTCCTTCTTTGTTCTCCTATCCTTGCCTTGCCCATATCTACACACTGCTTCCTTGTGGATACCTGATCTCTTAATGTAGTGTTCAGACTTGTGAATCAGATTCCCAAAACAAGTTTTTAAAGTAGGGATCAAAGATCAGATGCCTTTGGGGGCCCAGTAGGAAATGTACAAGAGTGGGTGTAGGATAATACAGTTCAGAGCATGTGAGTGTGAACCAAAGAGGTCATGCTTTTCAGCTTTGTGTGATTGTTGCTATGTGGGAATATCCAAGGATGCCCAAACTTTAGTTCAAATTTTTGTGTGAGACATCTAGGGTTTTTTGTTTTTGTGGTTTTTTTGAGCTTTCCCAGTTTCTGAATGTTGGCAATTAGTCCAACTAAAAAAAAAAAAAACTTGCATAGGTTAGGCAACAAGACATATCTACCAGATGGGTTTGGCTTGTAGGCTGCCAGTTTGCCCTTTCCTAACAGTTTTTATTTAAAGTATACTAGTGGGGTGCCTGGGTGGCTCAGTTGTTAAGCATCTGCCTTCGGCTCAGGTCATGATCCCAGGGTCCTGGGATCGAGCCCCGCATCGAGCTCCCTGCTCTGGGGGAAGCCTGCTTCTCCCTCTCCCACTCCCCCTGCTTGTGTTCCCTCTCTCGCTGTGCCTCTGTCTCTCTCTGCCAAATAAATAAATAAATAAATATCTTTTAAAAAAAAATAAAGTATACTAGTTATTCCAAATGATAGATGAACTTACCTTTATTATGAAAAGGCAGTTTCTCATTGTTCTAAGACTGTGTGGCACACTTCTAACTTGGAGAATTCTCAAAAGTCCCATTTAGAAGTGTACTGTAGGAGGAAGGGGGCAGAATGGAGACCAGTCTTTTCCTTCTCTCACAGGAGGGTTGGACTGGACAGCAAGGTGAGACTGCTAGATTGTCGGTTGGTTGCCCAGGCTGACCTGTAGCTGTTAGGCACTATACAGAGTCCTTACGTAGTGGAGAGCAGTGTTGTACTGTGCTTTAGTTCATGCAGACAAAAAGGGTTAGTGCACTGGCTAAAAAGGTCTCTTGGAGGGGGAGTGTCATTGGTTCTAGTCCTTTAAAGTTCTTACTTGGAGCTTAAACTCCAGAGGTCAACTTACATATTTAAAGCCTCTACTTAATGCTTATAAATGGAGCTTTATAAAGTTGTTCTGAGTTTTTTTTTTTAATTTTTTAAAGATTTTGTTTATTTGTGAGAGAGAGAGCACAAGCAGGGGGAGCTGCAGGCAGAGGGAGAGGGAGAAGCAGGCTCCCCACTGAGCATGTAGCCTGATGTGGGGCTCGATCCCAGGACCCTGAGATCATGACCCGAGGTGAAGTAAGACGCTCAACTGACTGAGCCACCCAAGCACCCCTCTTTTATTTTTTTAAATGAAGAGTCCTCAACTCGAAGAGTCCTCTGTCTCATATGAAGCTTCACACTTCAGAAAAGTTGTGGCTCTTTGGATGAGCATCAGTAATGGTGAGATTGATCTTTGTATATTTGCTTTATATATAGGCAGTTACGGAGTACTCCAACCACCATTGGAATTATGACCTTGAAAGCAGCTTTCAAGACCCTGTCCAGTGCACAAGATTCTGAGGCAGCCTTCTCAAAACTGGACCAGAAAGATCTGGTACTTCCTAATCAAGTGTCCCTGCCATCACCAGCCCTCAAAAACAAGAGACCAAGAAAAGATGAAAATGAAAGTTCAGCCCCTGCTGAGGGTGAGGGTGGCTCTGAACTGCAGCCCAAGAACAAGCGCATGACAATAAGCAGATTGGTTTTGGAGGAGGACAGCCAGAGTACTGAGCCGAGCGCAGGTCTCGACTCCTCCCAGGAGGTCGTCCCAGCATCACCATCCAAGCCCACCGTTCTCAACCAGCCCCACCCTGGGGAGAAGAATCCCAAGTATGAAGACCTTCTTTGTAGCAGTTTTGGGGCTGGTTGGTGGTCCTGGTTGGGCCTGGTATTGCTTCCATGAATGAAGTAACTTTCAGCTAAGTTATTCACCACCAAGGCTTGCTCAGACTGCTAGAATGTGACTTGGGAGTGGGGAGTGACAACATAGCCATCCCTGGCAGTTCTGAAGCCCCACCTGTGGGCTTCCAGGCATTGCTCTAGGCGTGAGTGAGGATGGAAGGGTTTCAGAGCCTCCTACTCATTGCTGCTTTCATTTTTAGTAAACTTCTGAGTGCCCTGACTACTAAATATCAGTCTTCTTTGTTAAAAGAAATTTGTTTGAATTGGGCTACTTTAGACTTTGATCTTAAAAAAGATTTATGAATATTTATAGTTTTGCACCTTCTAAGAGCAATTAAGACTTGGCAAATTGAGTAAATATCTACTCATCTCTCACATTCTGCTAGGTTCTATGGGGCAGTGGTTAGAATGCTTTTATTTTGCTCCCCATCATGACCCCCAGCCTGGCTTTCAAGTTTTGCTACCCTTTATGCCCTCTTGTGGATCCTTCCTCCAAGCAAACTAGTTTGCTTGTTCTCTCTGGAACACACTCTATTTTTGCTACTGTACTCTTCTTGCTTCCTGTCATTCCCCACAGTTGGACTATCATTCCTCCATCATTGCTTGTGAGAATCCCATCCATCCTTCAAAGGGAAGAGATATTGATATTGACTAAGTACTTTCCATGGGCCAAGCACTTCTCACATATTATTTTACTGAATCTCTAGAATCCTCATTCTGTGAGTGATATATTAGCCTCATTTTAGAAGGTTTAGGAAAAGTTATTAACTTGCCTGAAGTCACAAACCTGAAAAGTGGCAAAGTTGGGCTTTGGGATTTTTTTTTTAAAGTAGGCTCCACACCCAGTGTGGAGCCCAATGAGGGACCAGATGAACTCAGATCTTGACTCAAAGTCCATGGCCTATACAACACATACACCAAGCTGCCTCTTAAAATTCTGCCTCCTCCATGAATCTCCCCTGGTCACCCTGCTGTTAGTGATCACCTTGCTGGTCTCCCAAGGCCATTGCCATCTCTACCACTGCTCTGTTGTAGCTGTGTGGGGACCTATGCTCTGACATGCACGTGCTAGATGCCCAGAGAGGCTGTGACATCTAAATGATTAATACTCAGGCTTAAATCTTCACTATATGTACCACTACCTGCATCTGGAAGTGAGTGAGTCATTGGCCGGGCGCTCAACACATTTTATTCTCCTTTGATACATGATCTCCTTTATTCCTTGCAGTAGTCCTATAAAGTATAGCTATTATTCCCATGAACAGATGAGGAAACTATAGAGAGTACATGGTTACAGTGGTTTTATAAATGGGAGGATTTGTGAAGGTTTAGACCTTTCCACCTCTCTCATGTGTCAAGGGCATGAAGTATGATGGGTACTCTAAAGCAGAGGTTGGCAAACTACAGCCCCTGGGCCAAATCCACCTGGTACCTGTTTTTATAAATAAAGTTTTATTGGAACTCAGCCACGAACATTATATATGTATTGTCTGTGGCTGCTTTTGATGCTACACTGAGTTGAGTAATTGGAACAGAGCCAGTAAGGCCTGCAAATCTGAAGATATTATCTGTACCTTTATAGGAACAGCCTGGTTGTAAAGGAATTGTGTGAGTTACCCGGGAGCTCCAGGAAGAAGAGCTGAGTCTGCTCAGCAAAGTTGTGGGTAGATCAAGCCTTGCAGAGGAGCAAATGTTGAGCTGACCTTGAAGGAAGAGTAGGAAGTCATCAAGCATATTGCAGGGTGGGGGTTCTAGGCAGCAGAAACCCCTTGTATAAAGTCATGAGAAAGCCTGGTATGCTCCAGAAATGTCATATACTCTGTATGGCAGAAGAATATAATGCACAGAGAGGATGAAGGGAGAAATGTCTGGATGGGTAGATGGGCCAGGTCTTGAGTTCCTATTGTATTCTATCAGGCAGAGGTTCTTAAGCTGGGTTTCGCATCACAATTACCTGTGGAATGTTTAATAAAATACACAATCCCAGGTTTCTGAGTACTGAATTAGAAGGGGCAGGGGATGGGTCTGTAATCTTCTTTTCTAACTGTGCCCCCAGATAATTCTAATACAGCTAATCTGAGGGCCTGATGAGCTACCATTGATGGCTTTTGGACCGGCACTGAGGCAAAGGAGACAAGATGGGTGGCTGGAGACTGCTACAGGATGAGTAGTTAGGACCTGGAGGAAGCTGGGCTGGTGGAATTGAAGGCAGGATTAGGTGTATCACCTGGAGGGCAGGGTCACAACTACTAGATTTTTATATGTTCTATGGCACTTGGCAAGGACAAGTGCTGATTAGATATTTATTGACCAAATAATTCTTGGTTTTTGCAATTTAAAGGGTCATACCTAAAACTTCTATAAAAGGCCAGCAAAGGGTTAACATTTTAGGCTTTCTGGACCACTTGTGTGTCTGTTGTTTATTTTTTGTTTTGTTTTGTTTTTTTTACAACTCTTTGAAAATGTAAAAACCATTCTTAGCTCAAGGGTTGTACAAAAACCAGCCACAAGCTGTAGTTTGCCAACCCCTTGAGACCAGACCCCTCTAGCCCATTCATTGCTCATCAAGTTCTAACTTTACAAATAGGAGCTTAAGGACCAGGAAGTGACCTGATTTGCCCAGGACCGCAGAGCCATCAAACGGTGAGATGAGGACCCAGATCTCAGCCTCTTCTACAATAGAAGTTAGGCAGTACCAAACATTTGTACACAAAGTAAGTGCTGAGTTCAAAGGAAGAGCAGGAGGTTACCAAAGTGGTCTGTGCAGATCGTCTGCAGGAAGAATGAGCAGATAACGCAGGTGGAAATGACAGATCCAGAGGTTAAAATCAGTTTTATCCCAGCATGGGGATAAGCAGGTAGAAAACTGAAACTATAATTCTGACTTATTTATAAATAGTAATTAACACAGTTAATATCCTGAAAAGGAAAAACCTCATGTAATCTTTTCACTTGTCTCAAGCAAATTATTCTCAGAAATAACATTTTGGGGGATATGAACCAATTCAAACATAGTGAAAAGTAGATGGCTCACCATTTGTCTCAGCCATGTAAGTAATTTCATAGAAAACTCATGGAACTCAAATTTTTTTCAAGTCTGTACTTCTTAAACGAACTGCTTTCATTACTCATTTGCAAAATACCTAGCCAGCCTTAAAAATAAACCTCTGGTCATAGTGGGGGAAGGAGCCTGAGGTTTGTCTCTACTCTCTTGATCAAGTGTTACAGGATTTGATCTATATAACTTCTTCAAATTTAATTCAGATACTTCTCATGTTGCTTTGTAATAGATATTACAGTTCTGAGGTCAGATTTGTGCTGTGTTCTGTTCCCAGGGCAATTGTACTATTAATCAGGTAAACACGGTTACAGTTAGAAAAGACTGACTACAGTTTTCATTTATTCAATAATTTGGGTTTGGGATTATTTTTTAGTTTTGGGATTTTGGGTTATACTCAAGTATGTAACATTTCATGTGCACAGAAAGGATTCTTACTTGCTTACTACTCTAATCTTCAATGGTATAATTTATTTGCAGCTCTTTGATAATCCTGTTTTTACTTCAGCACGTTTTTCCAGCTGCTGTTAGGGTATGTGTTACCGTGCTAGGTGTTTGGGATGGACAGATGAAGATACAGCCCTTGCCTGCAACGTGCTTATGATTAGGGTGTATGTTATGAAATGGCTGTTTTAATAAAGTGGAAGCACAACCACAAGGGCAGAGGAGTGGGGTTTTTTTGTGTGTTGGGGGCCTAGATTTAGGGCAGGCTTCATTGGGAATGATGGCCTTAAAAAATGGGTAGAATTTTACTTGGCAGGGAAGGGAATCCTAAGCAGAGGGAACTGTAGAGAGGAAAGTACAGAGCTTATAGAAGGAAAAGAGGAGCAGAAGGCGTGGCTCTGCTGTTTGTGCTGATGCGGTTGTGGGGGCAGGGTTGGAGAGAGGAGGCTTTGGTAGCAAGAAACTGGCTGGAGCCAGAGTGGATGATCTTGACTGATCCTCCATACAGGCTTCATTGTTGAGGCAGTGAGAAGTGATCATGGAACAGAGAAAGGATGAGGTAATTTTAGACTGATGTTCAGGTGGTTTTGGAAGGGGAAGGGGCTAGGGACAGAGACTCCAGTTAAGAGACCAGTGTAAGGTACCATGTGCTTGGACAAGAGCGCAGTCCAGAGATACGACTGGGCATGTCTTTGAAGGACTGGGAGCAGTTTGCTCATTCTAGGTTAGAAGAATGCTGAGACCTTCAAAATCAGAGTCAAAACCAACCAAACAAAACCAGGAAAATGAGCAGATTTTGAAGGGGTTAGTGGTGTATTCACTGCTCAGTTTGAGGGATGATCCTGCAGCCTGTGGGAGGACGACATGGAGATGCCTAGCCAGGTCAGCATTTGGGAGTTGTGTGTTAAGTGAATCTCAACTGTGGTCACAGCAGAACAGGGAGGAGTATAGGCTGTGAGAGAGCCAAGGACAGAATATGGGATGACCCCAGTGATCTGTTTTACATCTTGTCCTCTTGTTGATCTCCCCTCAGAGTACCCAAAGGCAAGTGGAACAGCTCTAATGGGGTTGAAGAAAAAGAGACATGGGTGGAAGAGGATGAACTGTTTCAAGTTCAGGGTAAGCTAGGACATTCTCCTTGGTCCTTGATATTAGCTGAATGATAGATGCGTGTTACTATCACATTAATGTTATAAAAACTGCTTGTCTCCAAACTAGAAAAAGTCCAGTAAGTTCCTTACTGTGATTCATGAGCAGTCAGTTTTATGTCCTTTCCCATTAAACAATGGAGACTGTCAAAGCAGCACTTTATATTTAAAGAGAATGCCTGGTTTTGTTTTAATAAATCCTATATCTAATTGTAGCTGATGATCTTCCTAAAGTCTTTTAATTAAAAAAGGTAGATGTGGTCATTCCTTGTATTTCCTGTTTAAGTAAAAAATCTCTTCCCAGTTTCAATATATAATTTTTTTTCTAAAAGAGGAAACTTTAATTTTCCATAATTCATACTAAAGTTCATAGCATTTGCAGTAGAATCTCTCCCACCACATACTTTGCATTCTAATGGAAATATCATAATCTTGGAGATTCTAAAGACTTTGGTAACACAGCAACAGTAAACCTCTGCCAGCCCCAAAGGTTTTGTCCTTAAAAAGTACCTTCATTGGCACAAACATAGTTGGCAAGATCAAGATCACACAGGAAATGGGGGAAGTAACAGAAAATCAATAAAAGTGGCATAAAATATTTAAAAACAACAGGATATAAAAGTTCTAGAGAACATCCACATCCAGTGCAGTCCAGATTTGTCAACTTTAAAATCTGCTTCCACTATAGTATGAAACACTTCATAATTTAAAACTAAATAATCTGTTCCTCTAAGTATCCCTTTTCCTGAGCCACCTTCATTGTTTAGGAAGCACTGCTAGGACAATAGCATCTGCTGAAGCAGACATTCAGCAAATCATGTTTATGCAACTTTGCCTTTTCTTGCAGCTTTTTAATGGCTCTTGTTGGCTTCCAGTGGCATGTTTTTTTATACTAGTAGACCCTTCTGTAGTCCTCTGGCCTTTAAAAAAATTATCTTGGTGCATTTTTTTGAGGCCTCATGTCTTTCCATATGGTGAGAGGGTGGAGCTTGAGCAGATCTCCTATGGTCTCTCTGAGTGGGGAGCAAGAACTCTCCTGTTCTTTTGCTTAAGGAGCTGAACCACATATTATTTACATAAAATGATCAGGGATTTGAAAATTCTGGCATAAAACAGTAAAATTGTGTTATTTCAAAGCAGTGGTTAGCAAGGGGTTACAAAGCAGAAATTACACACACACACACACACACACACACAAGTATATAATACAGTCGACCTGTAAACAACACAGGTTTGAAATGTACAGGTCCACTTATACACATTTTTAAAAATACAGTATAATACTGTAAATATATTAAGATTTTTTTTATGATTTCCTTAATAACCTTTTCTCTAGCTCACTTTATTGTGAGAATATAGTATATGATACATTTAACATGCAAAATATGTGTTAATTGACTGTTTATGTTATTGGTAATGTTTCTGGTGAACAGTAGGCTATTATTAAGTTTTTGGGGAGTCAGCATGGATTTTTGACTATATGGGGAGTTGGTGCCCCTAAACCCTGCATTCTTTAAGGATCACCTGTAGATGTGTATATATTAGGGTTTTAAATACCACAGTCCCTCAGTAATTTTAGAAAATCATGTAGGTTTTACGAAAGAGCCTGAAATCCATCACTAACCAATATTTATTGAATGTCTGTATGTAAAATATTTGCTTTGTACAGATTCTCATTGGCTGAAATGATTGATATCTTCCAAACAAAGGACAAAAACAAATTACCCTTCAGTGATATCCTTCTTCTCTCAATGTTGGGAAATTTCAGTCAAGTTTTCCCTTTAGGAACATTCTATGTCTTTTTCTTGTGGTTTGTGCAGAGAAAGGTGAACTCTGAAATGAGTCTACTTTTAATGTTTTCCAGCAGCACCAGATGAAGAGAGTACAACCAGTATAACAAAAAAGCAGGTAATTTAAAATTACTTTTTTTTTTACCTTTTCTGGTAATGTGGGTAGAATAGAGGTAAAATAATCACATCTCCTAGCATAGGCTACCCAGGCACCTGTAAAAAGGTATTTTGCAATTTTCAGATAATCCAAACTGAGTTAAAGTAATAGTTATTTTCTGGAAGAAAAATCTGGAACAGAAACCTGACACATTCTCCTGACCATGAACAACATAACGTTTGAAGTTTTGAATGCAGAAGTGATTAGGATGAAATAGGAGGACATTGAAAATTATTAAATGTCTAAATCCACAGTGTTAACTTATCTCTATCGTGTTTTAAAAATATAAACCCTTCTTTTGGGTTTAGATTCTTGTCCTAGGATTCTTGAGTTTACCTCTTAACTGTATGAAAATGTGAATAAGTGGAGAGACAGGTTGTGATAAATATTTTGGTCTTCTTTTGCAGAAGTGGACTGTAGAAGAAAGCGAGTGGGTCAAGGCTGGAGTGCAGAAATACGGGGAAGGAAACTGGGCTGCCATTTCCAAAAATTACCCATTTGTTAACCGAACAGCTGTGATGATTAAGGATCGCTGGCGGACCATGAAAAGACTTGGCATGAACTGAAACAGGCTTTCATTTCCACAGAATTCACAGGAGCATGGTTCCTAATAATAGCCCCTGATAGTCTGTTGTTTCTTTCAGAAGCTGGGCTGGAATGAGAATTTTGGGCATCCTCCTCCGACATGGGGGAGGTCCCAGTTCTACTTCATCGATGTTGGAGATCATGGAGCTGAGAAACAAAGCCAAGTCCACCCCATGTCCTTGGCAGAGATGACAGGCACATAGCTTGTACAGTGCCAGAATATCATTAGTATTTCCCTTCTTTAGTGGTTTGCTTGAATTTAAATCCCTGGTAATCAGTAGAACCTTCTCCTAGGAAATGGTGGAGTCTGTCAGGAGCCACTTATGACTCTGACCTGTTAAAACCAGCAACATGAGCATTATTTGGAGTGAACTTGTTCCAGGTAAAGCTTTGGCCTTCTGATGCAAATGCAAAGGAACTTCATCTGTCATGAACCCAGGCTGATGAGAGCCCAGTCCTGGTGGAATCAGAGTCTCTTTTAAAAACTCTTCAGCCAGTTGTAACATCAACATCTAGACCTGACAGCCTTGGCATTTGCTCTTAATATTTGCTGGGCTACGTAGGCAGGTTTAACCTCCACCTCTCCTGTGGTTGAACCAGTGTGTTTTTTTGTAAAACGGTGATTGTAGATAAGCTTAGCCTTTTTCTCCATCCCCTCTGCCCAATTCCCTTCCTTATGCTGGACTTTTAAAGCTTAAAAAATCCTGACTGAATATAAATGCTTAATTCCATTCTTTGTGAAATGGTTGCTTCCGCCTGATACCCTTATTGTGCTGTGTTAGTGTCTTGCTCTAAAAGTCAACATTCCCTTCTCCTTTTGTACTGTGTTGTGCTTGCTGTCTCTCTCGGACATCCTTAAAGACTGTCTTTTTGGCACACACACACAAAAAATCAGTAAAGTGTTTTCTGTAATCTTTTTTTAAAATATGAGAACTAATTATTGTCCATAACTTGTAGCATTCTTCATTAAAGTCTTGCTTCTCTCAAATGTTAAGTAGCTATTTAATTCCAGCACAGCATGTATGAGCAGTTGGAGGTAGCAAAATGTTGAACAAGCTTTGCTGAACCATGCTGACTATGTTAAGACGCTGATGTCAGACTGTATTGGATGTTTTAATCCTTGAAAGCCATGTCAAACAGAAATGTGGAAATGTCCTCTTAATTTGTCCTCATATAACATATTTTTGGGACAAAATTCCCCCTTTCTCACTTTTGAGTCGGTGAAAGGCAAGGTACAGTTTTAAAATTCATCCTGTAGGTACAAGTTAGAAACTTTGTACAGCTTTATTATCTATTTACATGTTTTGGGATTTGGTACTACTGTTTTTCCATCAGTTAACCCCAAATGAAGCTACAGTGAAAGGGTGAAACTCTCGATCCCTCTCGATCTGGTTGCAGCTAGTTGTGGTCTTCCTCTATATGTGGTTAGGATCCAGGAGTTTTTATCTCTTCCATGTTTAACATTATTAGACTACGCTCTCTGGGTAGAAGAGTGACACTGTGACACATTTAAGGAAGCAGAATATCCTTTCAGTGTTTCTCAAATTGAGAAATGCGTAAGTCCATTAACACTTTTTAACGTAACTTCAGGGGTATTTTTATACTATTCCTGAAATGTGTACAAACATAAAACTATGCCTACACCTTCTACAGAACTATAATACATACTATGAACTGATGATTGTTTTGCTGAATCTAAGTCACTGCTCATGACATGGGCAGTGCTGGGGCTGTAGCAATGATAGGATGTGGGTGGGTATGCTTGTGCACTGGGAAGTGATCCCAGTCGCTCCCACCTTCACCTTAGCAAGACTGATGCAGAGCCACCGGCCTGCAGAGTACTGTGATGTGACGTGGCCTTTGCTAGAACTGAATACAGTTATGAGGTCTTTCTTTGCTTTTTAGTTTATGACACTTAAGGGATTACCACTTGGGAGTCAATGCAGTGAAGCAATACCTGGTTAGAAGGTGCTGATGCTGTTTTGTTTTTTTAAGATTATGGCTGAAATCAGAACATTTAGGCACTGTCGGCACTCAGAGACTGACAGAAACACTGTCCTGATAGGTAAGAGTGTGAGACCCACTCGGGGCCCCAGCTGCACCAGCTGTGCTTCTGGGACAGAGCTGGCCACTGGAGTCTCTGAATGTCCACTCCTCATCTCTAAGGCAGTAGGTAATGGTATCTCCCTCCCAGGGCTGTTGTGGGAACATATAGGAAGCAAGTAAATCTCTTAGCTCAATGCCAGCCATGAAGTCAGTGGGTGTTCAATGAGCCTTTTCCCTGCTGAAGAAGTCATAAATAAAGGAGAAAAGACTGAAGGTTTGAACAATATAAATACTCTTTAAGTGGGTTTTTCGATAGCTTTAGAAGAACAGATCAGTCGGGGGGAAAGCAGAACGAGAATTATCAGTGGAGAAGTTTGACCACTGCCTCTTGCTCACTTTATTTGTCCATTAAAATTTTAGCGCACACTTCCATGCTATGCTTGTTGCTAAGATCCAGCACTGGGCAGAAATACTGTTGAAAGAGGTCTGCCCCACGTATCTTATTGAAGCAATAGGTATCACCCAGCAATTTGATACGAACAGGAGAAACAAATCTCTCTAGGCAAACTTTGTCCATATGTTCAGATGGTTGTAAATAAACTTACCCAATGTTTATTCCTAAGAAGAACTGAAAAATGATGACCCAAAGGAAGGACAGAAATACCTCTTCTGAAGTAGATTCTATCTAGCACCCATGAAGTAGGTTTGGTAAGCCACTGAGTTTTTGAGGTAAAAACAAAAACTCTTCCTGTGAGCCAAGCATGGGGATATCATGCCAGTTCTATTATGGAATATCCATGTGTGGCCCTGAAACTGGCCTAAGTGTGACTTGTAAGTTAATGATTACCCTAGCAGTTGTCTAAACTACTTGGTTTCACTAGACTGCAAGCACTTCACCTGCAGTGGAATCTCCAGAAAGCAGCATGTTCCCTTTGCTCTTTGGGGCTGGACTGGTGGTTCTGAACCTAGTGACTTCTGCTAGGAGCCAGAAGACAGAACCCCTTAGTGGCTCTGGGGACCAGCTGCTCTTCCATGGAGCAGATCAATCTGACTTTGCCATCATGATCCCTCCAGGAGGCACAGAATGCTTCTGGCAATTTGCCCGCCAGACTGGATACTTCTATTTCAGTTACGAGGTGAGTACATGGCCCCTCTGGCCATACTGGGGACTTGCTTTTTTGTTTCCTTTTGCAAAGTGGGTCAGGTTTTATTCAAATAGAAGATTCTGGTTGTCTTTATTATGCTGTGATTCCCTACCTGTTAATGAAATGGACCTGCATTTAGATGGAAACTCTTGATGGATGAATAATCACTAAAACATATGGCTTGACTTCTCAAACTGGGGGCAACGGAGGTGTGCTCAAAGCCATGGGACAAACAGACTGCCTCTTCCTGGAGAGGTAATCATATATTAACTCAGATCTGGAGATGAGAGAGAATCCATTTTCTAAAATAATAAAACAATAAGGATATGGTACAAAGTCGAATGAAAACTTACATGAACTTTGGCAACAGACCCTTAGATTTCAAAGAAAGATGCTTCAGTTTATGGGACTGGGGGAGCCACATTTAGTCTCCCTCTTTAAGGGGTAATTCTGGCAAACTACAGAATCACTGGCTCAAGGTCTCTCTATTTGGCCAGACAATCCTCTGTTTCTTAAGGAAGGTTAATGTTTTCAAGTTGCCTGTTTACAGGCCAAGGACACTTATCCATCCTGTGGTCTTACACCACAGTGCCCAAGGATGGTGAACTCAACAGTAAAGTCAGAGGCTGTTAATTTCCTTTGTTCTTCATCTTAGAAACCTGTTAACTTTCTAAATTTTGTTTACATAGTAATAGACTATGTTGATCTTACTCCATTGCACTGTAACTCAAAGCTTATTTTAAATTAGCTTATCAGAGCCTTTTCTTGTCTCTGAATTTACAACAGAACAGTAGCTACTAGTAAGCTCACTGTAGCCTGGGCTTATCAAGACCCAGCTTGAGGAGAAGTGCCTACCGAATGCCTTATTTATTTGCTGTCAAGCAGCAAGTAAACCCAAGTCTGGGACACCACTGGGGAAGTCAAAACCAAGCAAGTTCAATCAACTCTACAGCCAAAAACATACATATCAATCGATATACACCAGATGTACGTTCTGAGACAGGTCTTCTTAAAAGGAGTGTTACTGGCATTTTGGGCAATTCTTTGTCTTGCAGTACTGTTTCTAACGTGGCAGGATGTTCAACATTGCTGTCTCTTCCTACCCACCCCCCAACACCACTGTTGTCTCAATCAAAACTCCCAGGGAGGATTGGGCAGTACCATCCCTGATTGAGACCCACTGTGCTGATGACCAGGAATGTCAATCTTAGCACTTAGCTAGCTTTCTGGTGATGTAGCAGGGGCTTTTCTCCCTCTTTAATGTGTCTTGGCAGGTGCAGCGGACACTGGGAATGTCACATGACCGACATGTTGCTGCCACTGCACATACCCCACAGGGTTTCCTCATAGACTCCTCTCAGAATGTTCGAGGCCAGATAAACTTCTCTACCAAAGAGACAGGTCTGTTTTAATCACCACAGTTACTGTAATAATAAGTTTCTTTGAAACTGGGTCAGTAATGAGGAAGTACTGAAATTACTCAAGTACATGAAATGTAAAGGCTCTGGGTTTTTCACATAGGGATGATCAAACAGTAGGGGGACTAAACCGCCTTGAACACCAAAAACTATCCTTCCAACAACAACATCAAATCTTTATTGGAGATTGCCGGCGGCAGAGGACATTAAGTGGCAGGCTGTCCACTGGCAGATTCAGGACAGGGTCTCCAGGTGACTAATTACTGTAACTCCAGGGTCCAGAAGCTCAGTTTTATATCATTGTCTCCAATTGATCAGGTTATGAGAAAGTGACCAAAATAGACCCATTTATAATACAGAATTCCAATTAACAAATTTATTATAGGATAGCATTTCTTTCTAGTTATCATAATACTTGAGGCAGTTACTAAACAGCAGACTCAGAACGAAAGGAAATGCATAGCCATGAAAATATCCACATTCCACAACAAAGCACTTCTCCAGTCACCAGAAAACTTCTACAGCCAGATCGAGTCTGTCCCCACCTTGGACAACATGGGTCAATTTTTTGGGTTTTTTTGTTTTTTCCAAGAGCGAGCGAGGGAGAGCGCAAGCACGCACGAGAGCAAGCACACAAGTGGGGGAGGGGCAAAGGGAGAGGGAGAAGTAGGCTCCCCGCTGAGCAGGGAGCCCTACACGTGCGGCTTAATCCCAGGACTCCAGGATCATGACCCAAGCCCAAGGCAGATGCTTAACCAACTGAACCACCCGGGCACCCCCCGGCATGGGATCAGTTTTAATTGCCCTATCAGCCGGGTATACGAAAAAAGACAATGTTTTTCAACCGGGGCATAAAACAATCCTTCATTGTGTAGCACAGGATATTCAGCATCTTTGGCCCCTACCTGCCAGTAGTGCCTTCCAATCATTTTGACAATCAGATACACTGCCACACCTTTCTAATCCCGCTCCTCCCCACTCCCATACACAAAGGATGGCGACCCCAGTTAAGAACCAGCACCAGTACATACCCTAAACCATCAGTTCCTGTACAAACCACCTTGCAGAAGTTACTCCATCCAGCAGAATAGCTTCTTTCATCAAAATACATCAATTTTTTCTCTAGTTTCAAGTTCAAGATGGTATCCCCCAGCTCTAATGGTATACAAGAAGCAGGAAAACACCAGGCTCTTAATTTCAATTCATTTTGTTAAGCAGAAAAGCTTCAAAAAGAGATGTGAGAAATATAAGTTGAAAAAGACGGAGAAAACATTGTTTTCAATCTAGTATAGAACTAACTTAATAAATTTACTTACAAACTTACTAATTTATAGAACTAAGTTACTAATATTTGGCAAAACACAGTATTGTAACTGGTACTTAGTAAAGTAAGTTTCATGGAATATCATATAAGGTATTCCACATCAAAAATTGGATCTTTTTACTTCCTAAGTAAAAAGAAGGAACTACAGTAGCACCTTTAACACTGGTAAACATGTATCTCCAGGGAAATCTAGAGGGTGGTAGGTCAACAAAGGGTGGAGACCAAGATTTGGTAATGATCTAGGGATTCCTACAGGTTTTTATCAGCTTTGTCTAAAAAATCAGCAAAATCACTTTGGTTCTGTGCAAGTGTACCTCAATTTTGGAGTCTTCTATGAGGGGCCTGAGATGGACCACAAACAGAAGAATGAAAGAAAACAACTGAATGATACTCTGGATGCAATTGAGGTAACTATTTTGTGGGAGATTGTGGAAACATCCTTGGAAATAAGTAATATCATCTGAGTGAGAGCTCATTTGGGGAGAAACCAAACAGGCACAGGGATCTGAAACCTTTAATTTTTAGGACTTAGAGCTCTTGAAACTCCTCACTTGTTTTATACCAGGAGTTGGCAAACTATGGCACACAGACCAAATCTGGCCCACTGCCGTTTGTCTTTTTAATTAAAATAGAATTCACCATTTTAAAATGTACAATTCTGCGGTTTTTAGTATATTCCCAAGGTCCTGCCACTATTGCATCTAATTCCAGAACAGTGTCATCACCCCAAAAAGAACTCCATACCCTTTAGTCACTCTTCCTTCTCCATGCCCCCCTCCCAGTCCTGGGCAATCATTCACTAATCAACTTTGTTTCTATGAATTTGCCTATTCTGTACACTGTATGAGTGGAATCATACAATGTGGTCTTTGTTTCTGGCTTCTTTCACTTAGTGTGTTCTCAAGGTTGATCCACATTGTAGCAAGTATTAGTACTTCATTCCCTTTTATGGATGACTAATATTCTCTTGTACGACTATACCACATTTTGCTTATCCACTCATCACCTCATAGACATTTGGGTTGTCCACTTTTTGGCTATTATGAATAATGCGGCTATAACATTTGCATGAAGTTTTTTGTAAACATATTTTCATTTCTGTATACCAAGAAGTGGTATAATCTGGTGGGTCATATGGTAACTGTTTAGCTTCGTGAGTAACTGCTATTTTTCAGTAGATAAACCATTTTACACTCCCACCAGCAGTATCTGATGGTTTCAATTTCTCCACATCTTTGCCAACATGCCACTGTCTCTTTTATTATAACCGTCCTAGTGGGTGTGGAGTTGTATCTTATGGTTTTGAGTTCTGGCTCCCTAATGGCTAAGGACATTGAGCATCTTTTCATGTTTTTTGGCCATTTGTATATCTTCTTTGGAGAAATGTCTATTCAAATCCTTTACCCATTTTAAAATTGGGTGGTCTTTTTATTGAGTTATAAGTTTTTTATATATTCTAGATGTAAGTCCCTTATCAGGTAAGTGATTTGCAGACATTTTCTCCATTCTGTGGGATATCTTTTCACTTTCTTGATAGTATTTTTCAATGCACAAAAGCCCACTGCCTGTTTCCATAAATGAAGTTTCAATGAAACACAGCTATGCTCATTTGACAATTACATATGGCTGCTTTTGTGCTAACAATAGCCTAAAATATTTACTATCTGGTCCCTTAATAGTAAGTTTGCAGGGTGCCTGGGTGGCTCAGTTGGTTGGGCGACTGCCTTCGGCTCAGGTCATGATCCTGGAGTCCCTGGATCGAGTCCCGCATCGGGCTCCCTGCTCGGCAGGGAGTCTGCTTCTCCCTCTGACCCTAACCCCTCTCATGTGCTCTCTCAAATAAATAAATAAAATCTTAAAAAAAAAAAAAGTAAGTTTGCAGGCCCTCGTCTTCTACCATGTACAAAGAACAGAAGACATTGCCAGAACGGCAATGACGTACGGAATACATGCCTAAATCTAAAAATACTCTGAAAGAGCTTTCTAGTTTCAGCACTGAAATTTTTCATTATGAAATTATATCTCTTTAAACTAAGTCCAGACCTTTTTTTTCATATACAGCAAAACCGGCTTTACTAACAACTACAATAACCAACTTACTACATATCATAAAATTATGAGTAAGTTACTCAGCTTCCAGATAACTTAGATTAGTGCTTGTGGGCACCCAGGTGAGACTAGATGGGAGGTAGGGAGGACCCTCTTTTTATTTCATTTTCTGTCCCACAGGAGAATACACGGAAGGTGCAAAACAATATCTTTCACATGTGGAGATACTACAACTTTGCCCGCATGAGGAAAACGGCTGACTTTTTCCTTCTCCAATCAAATTATAACTATGTGAACTGGTGGTCGACAGCTCAGAGCCTTGTTATTGTTCTTTCTGGAATCCTGCAGTTGTATTTCTTAAAGCGTTTCTTCAATGTCCCGAAGACTACAGACACAAAAAAGCCAAAATGCTAAGCCAAAATGACTATAGCACCTTAGCTCTTTTCCTCTGGGGTAGAAGCTTTGTCAAAGTTTCAGTCAAATAAGCTTTGTAAAGTTACTGGAAAAATCAATTTATCTTGTTAGAACATCTTAGTCTATTGCTCTCCTTTCCTCTCCAATTGCCTCAAAATGGCAATAAAATAATAAATGTGCAAGCTTTGATATTAACTATTACTAAAGTGTGTACTAAATGCTACCATCAAAATACTGTTCAACATACAGCAGTCCCTTAACCTTTACTAAGTCTATCTAGAGGGTTAACACAGAACCTTGGGAGGGAGAAGAGTTGAAAAAAATGGGACAAAACATATCTGTTTTACATGTTACATACAAAAACAGGAATTGGTAGACTGCTTTTTTGTAGTTAAAAATTTTATTTTTAGAGATGTCACCTTTGGAATTTAAAATAAGCAGGAAAAAAAGAAAAAAGCAATATATTTAAAGAAATCTTTTATAATATGGCAGTTTTAAAAAACTTAGTGGAATTTTTTCATTTCTAAAAAATATTTCAGTAATTCCAAAAATAATTTTGTCAGGCATGGGCAAGGTTGGAGGAGCTGAATTATTTCAGTGTCTCTGATTAGTGCTTTCTCTCTAGTCTAGTCAGGTAAGTAAAGGTTTGTAAGGGAAATCACATTTTAAGAAATCAAGGTGATGAAAAAAACATTAGCCTGGGATCATACCATCTAAGAAAAAGGAGAACAAGAACCAAGATATATAATCAAACTATACTCATGAGATCCTATCCTTAGTAATAGAAATACCCAGTATATGCAATATAAAAATAATTCTTACCATTTATTTAAACCTAACATTTGCCAGGCACTGTGTTAAGTGCTTTACAAACATGATTTCTAATTCTAAAACCATTCGTAGGTAGATGGTTAAAGCTGTTTTTTGAAGCAGAAGAAAATAAGCTTATCAAAGTTTAATGACGCCTCTAAAGCCATATAGCTGGTAGGTATGAGAACTGGGGTTTGAATCCAAGGTTTTCTTCCACACCAACAGAACCTACTATATAGAAAATTAGCAGAACAAATTGCTATTATTTTATCCAAATTTCATTTGTAAAATCCCATACATGACCTACCGTTCTAATATGGCAATATCTGACTTTCATGGTATTAATAAATAATGAAGAAAATCTATCGTGTTCTTATCGTGAGTTTGGAAAAGTATTATCACAGATAACAATAAGCTAGCTATTCTTGTCCTCAGTTCCAATGACTTAGAACCTGTTACTCAAGACAAGAAGCCCTCTGATTCAAATATAAAACAGTATTCTATTTAGTCACAAAGATCCGAAACACCGTTTTTGAGCCATTTCCGCATAAGAATCCAGCCTGCATTCGTCCATAATAGAAAGAATATGAAACTAAGAAGTCCCTGAAGAAGTCACAGTGTTGACAAAATTCAACATGATGATGGAGCCTACACAGACACAGGAAACAAAGCTAGGCCCTTCCACACAGCCATAAGTCCTCGCGATGATTTCGTTTTAAGTCAAAGTCTCTTCATGCCGCACATATTCCCCAATGTCTGCTTGATGAAATACCACAATCGCCATGGGGTCTACTTTCCTGCAGTCTTGTGTAGACTTTGCTGCCACCCCAAAACCCTGGGATTCAAAAGAAGAGACACTGATTCACTCAAGTCATTCAATAGGCACTCATTGAGGGATAGAAATAATGAAGATGAAAAAAAACAGTTCTTTGAGAAATTTGAAAGGTGCTGAGAATTTAGTCTCTGAAGCGCACAGACTGAAAATACATCCTTCTTGATTAAAAAGATACCTGATTTTTATAACAGCTACCATCTCTACTCACCAAAGGGACGTCTGCCATGGAGTACACCACCACTCCCTGGTACTGACAAGTATTTTCGGTGATTCGACCCAGTCCAGATTTCAACACATGGTTCCCATAAAGGAAGGACTGCTCTGCTCCAGGCTTTATCCACACTTTATACTACAAAAAAAATAATTAAATCCAAGAGACATTAAAATGCTAATTATTGTATCCCTGCAGATAAGCCCGCTGCTGGATATGTGATTAATTTCCTGAATGCATTTTAAGGAAAAGAGAAAAACGATGGTTATCCCAAATCGTTCACTCCCTAAAAAGAACTGCCAGGACGTTCTTTCTTCAACTCTACAATCTCTCTCATGGATAGTTCAAAAGCTCTTTTTCTGGATCCCTCTATGCTCTCACCAAAGCCACCAATTTGCTTTTTTTTGAGTGAGGTCTGCATAGGCTTTTCTACTCTGCGGGACATAACCGACTATGCAACCACACAGCATTCCCATGCCAGAACCCCAGCCATGCCCAAGCAGCAAGTCCTGCAAACATCTCCGTGTGCTGGCACTGACTCCGTGGCAGAGAAGCTGCCCAATTATCTGCGTTCTGACGTGGCCCCCATCTTTGACTTCCTTCATCCCCAGTGGGCGAATGAATACCACCCTACAAACCTTGGCATAGGGTGCAAGGTAATCCAGAGCTGTGATGTGCAACCGGAACTTGTGAGTCTTAGTGAATTTTCCGAAGCAGGTCCCCAGCGACACCAGCTTGTCCCCGGAGATGTTGGCGGCCAACTTCAGAATCTTCTCACTGAAGGGGTAATTACGGAAGAAGAAGGTGTCAGAGGAGGGAAGCTGGTGGGACCCAGTCCTCCACCCGGGTGCACTGCTGTCCGCCCGGCACCGCCTCACCTCACGTAGTACACCCGGTCGTTGTGCAGCCTGAAACAGTAGGTGCCGTCGGGCCTGTCGACCAGCAGCTGAAGGTTCTCCCCGATGCTGAAGGCAAAAGGAGGACTGGAGACAGCGCCCCAACAGACTCCTCCCGGCCCCGCGCCCCCACTCTACCCGCGCCCTTCCCGCCACACACACATTTGCCCTTCCCCTCCGCGCCCTCTTACTATTTCGCTATCTTCTCAAACATTACGCGGGTCTCTTCTTCAGTCAAAGGCCGCATTTTCCCGCTGGGTTACAACACCGAATCCGCGTGCCTCAGAGGCCGGAAACGGAAGTCGGCCGCCGGCCGCTCCCTGGCAACCCCAAAGCCTGCCTCTCTAGCCGCCTTCAACTTGTTCCCCACGCCAGCGCCCCGTAGCCTGGAGGACCGTCGGGAAAGAAAGCCGGCCGGATACGAACCCCCGGCTGCTTCCGGGCCTAGATTCCGAGCCAGCGCCCTCGCTGGGCCGGAGGGGAAGTGACGCTGCTGCCGGAATATGGCGGCGACGGCGACGATCGCTTCGTCAACCACGGCCTCTGCCACGGCGACGGTCACTGCAGCGGCTCTCGGGGAGGTGGAGGATGAAGGGCTCCTGGCATCGCTGTTCCGAGACCGCTTCCCCGAGGCCCAGTGGCGGGAGCGGCCCGACGTGGGCCGCTACCTCCGGGAGTTGAGCGGCTCCGGGCTGGAGCGGCTGAGGCGCGAGCCCGAGCGCTTGGCGGAAGAGCGAGCGCAGCTGCTGCAGCAGACGCGCGACTTGGCGTTTGCCAACTACAAGACCTTCATCCGAGGCGCCGAGTGCACCGAGCGCATCCACCGCCTCTTTGGCGACGTGGAGGCGTCGCTCGGCCGCCTGCTCGACCGCTTGCCCAGCTTCCAGCAGAGCTGCAGGTGCGGCGGGCTCGGCACTAAAGGGGCTTTTAGCAACTGTAATAGCTGACATTAATGATGAAAGAAATAGCTAGCACTTACAAAGCACTTACCATGCATGGGTTAGGCTCTCCTCTGAGCATTTTAAAAATCCATTTAAGCTTCACAACAGCTTTGGAGGTAGGTACTGTTATTCCCATTTAATGTTATGAGTAAGTTGAGACAGCTTAGGAATTGTCGAAGAGGCTCTTGGAAGCTAGTAATTTCCAAGTTAGAACTGGACACCAGCAGCAACTCCCTCATAGGACTGTTGTGAGTATTAGAGAATCCATGCAAAGCACTTACCATTGGGTCTGACATAGCTAACACTCTGCAGTTGTCAGCTATAATCTACACACGCAGACCGTTCAAAACGTCCATTGAGAGAAGGCTGACAACGAAATCTTTCCATTTGGAGGCAGCAAAAATTATCAAAAAAAATCTTTTTCAGCCATATTCTACCTCTCTAGATCCTCAGTCTCTTATCTTTAATTCTGCCTTTCATGGTAAAAGTTTAAGTTTTGAGTCTTTGGATATTTGACAATAGCTTCTGTACCCTTTCCACCCTCCAGAATAGATAGAGGACTTCATAAAGCAGGTCTCTGCAATTATGGAGAAGTGAAGACTGTGGAATTAAAAGTGAACAGCAGCCTAAGAGAAGATTAAGGGGCTGAGGGAATTTGAGGGTGAGGTTGTAGCTTCTAAGCTGGTTAGTGATCACAAAAAGAATAGCTATTATTAACATTTACTGTATGTCAGGTTCTGTGTTAAATGCTTTATACACATCATCTCATTTAATCCTCACAGCCTTATGAGGTGGGTCCTGCTACTATTTTACCAATGAGGAAAGAGTTCAGAGATCCTAAGTACCTTGCCAACACTAGTTAAGTGGCAGATCTGGGCTCACACATTTTTATCGTTTGTTAGTTGTGTGATCTTGGACAAGTTGCTTAGCCTCTCTGGGATTAAAGTTGCTTTAAGGGTAATAGTACTTACCTCACAGGTTTGGTGTGAAGATTAAATAATAAACCATCCAGCTCAGTGTCCAGTTCATAGTAAATGCTTGGTAATTGTAGCTAACTTTTGGATGTAGAGCAGTGAGCAACCAATATTCTCCTGTGTGTTACTAGAAACTTTGTCAAAGAGGCTGAGGAGATCAGCTCCAACCGCCGGATGAACACCCTGACTCTAAACCGGCACACAGAAATCCTGGAAATCCTGGAGATTCCTCAGCTAATGGACACCTGTGTCCGGAACAGCTATTATGAAGAGGCCCTGGAGCTTGCAGCCTACGTACACCGACTGGAAAGGAAATACTCCTCCATCCCTGTCATCCAGGTAGTCAAACTGCCCCAAAAGGACTCAAACTGATGTTCTTATAATCAGTAATTCTGTGGTCATCACTGAACCTTTAGGCAGAAATCTTAGGGAAATTTTGCATGTTTCATATCGGTTTCTGCCAGCCAGACAGGCTTGAACATGAAACATTCGTTCATTCATTCAACTGATAAATATTAATCATGTACCAGACACTGATCTAGGTGCTGGGAAGACAATGAGACAAAGCAGAGAAGGCCCTAGTTTTCATGAATGTAAGTTGATAGTTGGCAAATAAATAAATAACATGATCCTTTCAGATAATGGTAACTGTCTGAAGAAAATAAATTAGGGAATGGGTAGGAGACTAGGGTGAGGTACCCTAGATAGAGTGGTGAGGAAAGGCTCTGTTGGAGAGATAATATTTAAGCTGAGAACCAGATGATGAGAAGGAACCAGCCACACGAAGATGTGGGGAAAGAGCAAATCAGAAAGTGGAAAAAGGTATAGCAGACTGACGAGGGGACAAGTTGGGCGTGTTTAAGAAATACGAAGACAGAAAAAAAAGAAAAACAAAGACAGCCAGTGTGACAGGATTGCAGTGAGCAAGGGGACAGAATTAGGAAGCGGGTGAGGCAGGAGAACAAAACAGGGCCTGCAGGCCACAGTGAATAGTTACACATGGCCACAGTGAATTAGATCTTTGTTGGTAAGCCTGTACACATCAACTTTAGGAAATCTTCATATACCAGGAAAAGCAGTGGGAATGTTGATCTGCAGTATTCAGGGGTAGTGGAATGGATTCCTGGAAGTGTCGTTCCCAGTGTGGTGTGACTGACCCCCTCTATTGTCAGGGCATTGTGAATGAAGTGCGCCAGTCCATGCAGCTGATGCTGAGCCAGCTGATCCAGCAGCTAAGAACCAACATCCAGCTCCCTGCCTGCCTCCGTGTCATTAGCTTCCTGCGGTGCATGGATGTCTTCACTGAGGCTGAGTTGAGGGTGAAGTTTCTTCAGGCCCGAGATGCTTGGCTCCGTTCCATTCTGACTGCCATCCCCAATGATGATCCCTATTTCCACATCACAAAAACCATTGAGGCCTGCCGTGTCCATCTGTTCGATATCATCACCCAGTACCGTGCCATATTCTCCGATGAGGACCCGTTGTTGCCCCCTGGCACGGGTGAGCACACTATGAATGAGAGTGCCATCTTCTACGGCTGGGTGCTACAGAGAGTCTCACAGTTCCTGCAGGTGCTGGAGACCGACCTTCACCGGGGGATTGGTGGTCGTCTAGACTCTTTGCTGGGTCAGTGCATGTACTTTGGGCTATCCTTCAGCCGGGTGGGGGTCGATTTCCGGGGCCAGTTGGCTCCTGTTTTCCAGCGGGTGGCCATCAGCACTTTCCAGAAAGCAATTCAGGAAGCAGTGGAGAAGTTCCAGGATGAAATGAATTCCTACACCCTCATCTCAGCTCCAGCCATCCTGGGCAGCAGTAACCTGCCTGCTGCTGTGCCAGTCACTCAGCCGGGGACACTGCAGCCACCCATGGTGCTCTTAGATTTCCCACCCCTTGCCTGCTTCCTCAACAATATTCTGGTTGCCTTCAATGATCTGCGCCTCTGCTGCCCTGTGGCCCTGGCACAGGGTGTGACTAGGGCCCTGGAGGACGCCCTTGCCAAGGTGAGCACATCCTGTTGGCTCTCTACTGGGGCTTTCTTTGGTAACAGGTGGCCAGACTTTTGTAAAAATAAACCAGTTTATATGGTAGGTGGTTGCAGAGTTAGGCTTAGTGGGGTTTTAGAGATTTTTCTGATTGAGAAGCTCTGGTTAGTCCCCCATCATGGGACCTAGAACAATTCATGAAGTGGCTCACCTGTAATAATGATTCAGTAAAGTATTAGTTTTCTACTGCTGCATAACAAACACAGCAGCCTAAAACAACATACATTTTTTTTTTCCCCAGTTTCTTTGAATTGGGAGTCCTGGGTCCTCTGCTCAGGATCTCACAAGATTACAGTCAAGGTGTTGGTCAGGCCACAGTCTCATCTAAAGCTTGGGGTACCCTTTCAAGCTCACTCATGTTGGCAGATTTCTGTTCTTTGCGGTTGTAGGTTTAAGGCCTTTAGGTCCTAGAAGCCGCCTCACTCCATACAGTGTGGCTTTCTGATTCTTCAAGGCCAATGGAGAGCAACTCTCCTGCGTAAATCTCTTCTTTTAGGGAAATCCTCAACCCTTTTTTAAAAGGCTTATCTGATTAAGTCAGGCCCACCCAGGATATCCCTTGATTGTAACTCAAAGTCAACTGATTAGGGGCTTTGATTACATCTGCAAAATCCTTCACCTTTGCCATATTCTATTGGTTAGAAACAAGCCACACATTCTGCCTGCAATCAAGGGGAAGGGATTACACAAAGGAGTGGATACCAGGGGCTGGGATTCAAAAGAACCATCTTAGAATTCTACATAATACAAGAAATTCTACAACTAATGATATCCTGCACATTTTTTACATATTTAAACCTTTAGATATTGGGATGTTTCTTACAACTTATGGCATCTTATAATTGCTGTCAGCCAGGTGGCAGTGGTGACATGGTTATATAAAATCTTTCTGGGCCTACCTCTCTCATTCTTGAGCTTGCCCGCTCTCATATCTCAAGAGTGTACTTTTTGCTTTAATAAACTTTCCCACTTGTGTTACTCAAAAAAAAAAAAAAAAAAAATGTTAATGCCCTCCTGTGAGAGAAAGCAAGCATGAGCATTGAAACTTTGTAGTCAGTGAAATTCAGGTAATAGTAATCTGCTAATATTTATATAGAACTTACTCCATGCCAGGTAGTGTTCATCGTATTTTATACCTATTAAGACTTGATCCTCACAACCCTAAGAGGTAGGTCCTGTTGCAGGCCCTACTCTATAAATAAGGAAACTGAGGAACAGAGGGCACAAAGTGTTTAAGTAATCATTTGGAAGTCACAAAACCAGCAAGAGGCACAGTTAGGACCTGGAACCAGGAATGTCAGCTAGGTTGTTCTGTTATTTGTATGTGGATCTTCTTCTCTAGCTCTGTGTTCTTTTATAATTTTCTAGCAGTCTAGCTTCCTGGAACCTCAACTGCCTTACTCAGTAAAAACCTTATACAGTTTTGCTTCATTTTCCTGGATCCAATATAGTTCTGGTCATCTCCTTTAGGAATCAAGAACCTCTTGATGCTTTTCCACTGAAAGTGGCAAGTGTGCCAGTAATGAAACAAGTTGGGTTTGGGTCAGAAATACATTAATGAAGTGACAGAACTGTGGAGAGTGACAATTCTGAATTTAAACAAGACAGTAATATAATGTACTGTTTGGAATGACTTTCTTTATGAAAACTTGAGGGCTGCACATTTGTGCTTAGTTTCAGGTACTGCTGATGCTGATAGACTACTCTAGTGACTGATGGTGCCCTTGTCTCCTAGGTAACCAAAACAATCCTGGCCTTCCATCGCGCCGAAGAGGCTGCTTTCAGCAGTGGGGAGCAAGAGCTCTTTGTCCAGTTCTGCACTGTCTTCCTGGAAGACCTTGTTCCTTATTTAAATCGCTGTCTCCAAGTCCTTTTTCCACCAGCTCAGATAGCACAGACCTTAGGTAAGAGAAAGGAGGGGAAAGATCTTTAAAACTACTTTATTGATGTAATTCACCCATTTGTAAAAATGTTTTTTAGTAAGCATACAGAGATGTACAATCATTACCACTATCCAATTTTAAAACATTTCCATCACCCCAAAAAGATCCCTCTAGCCCAATGTTCCCACTGTTAGCCCCTGGCGACCCCTAATCAGCTTTCTGTTACCAGAGATTTGCCTTTTCTGGACATTTCATATAAATTAAATAATACAGTATGTGTATATCTGGCTAAGTGGAAGCAGCTAGTCACAGGAGAACCACCTATTGTAGGACTCTATTTATATGAAATGTCCAGAGAAGGTATTTTAAAAAGATTTTTCCTAACTTGTCTTCACTTCCCTGTGCCCACCCTCCCTGTGCCAGGAGTGGGGGCCGGCGGAGGCAGAGCTTCCCTTAGGGCAGTCGGCCAGTGGCCGCTTCCCCCCAGCTCTCTCCCTGGGCCTGGCACAGGGAAGCCAGTGCCTTCTGAGGCTCTCTTGGCTTTTAACTCGATCCAGCCTCCACGGTGTTATTCCAGATTACCTTCAAAGTCTCGCCTTATAGTATAGTTTCCTGCCCCGTATCACGAAGATGACTTTTACTGTATGGAAATGTGGAAACTGTCCTGTAAGTTTTTCTCCCCTGTGACACATCAATATTTAAATTTATTAAACGTTTTTTCTATTTCACTTTCTCTACCTTCTGGGTCAGGCATTCCACCCACTCAGCTCTCCAAGTACGGAAACCTTGGGCATGTGAACATCGGCCTCGTCCAGGAGCCTCTTGCCTTCCTCCTGCCGAAGAGAGAGCTGGTCCTCTGTCTCGATGAAAAGGAGCTGGTGCCGGAGCTCGCAGCTCCAGCACCCGCCGCCGAGGACTCAGGCTTGGAGCCCGTCGCTGCAGCTCGCCCTGAGGACGCGCAGGAGCAGGCGGACTCAGCCGAGGCGCCGCAGGCTGAGGCGCCCGGTGCGGACCCCTAGCCGGCGCCCCTGCACCCAGCCGCGGCGCGGCCCGGGGCACGGGATGGCCAGGGCTTCCTGCCGCGCCGGGGGGAGGCGAGGCCGGCCTCGGAGAGCACCGGGCAGCCCTAGGGGGGAGGCTGCAGACGCATTCGTGACAGCAAACGAAAGGGGGAACCTCTGCATCGCGCTCGCCAATGGCTGATTATACAGTAAAACACGGAATTCGCTAATAAAGTTGCTGACGTCACGGAGGCGGGCTGAGCTCTGGGGCCGCGCCGGCGCTCCCGGAAGGTGCGCGGGAACTCTGCTTCCCGGCGTCCCCCGCGACGGGAGCCCTCGCCTACGGGGGCCGGGGAGGGCGGCGGCGGCCGGGCGGCTGTGCTCGGCGCACCGGGGGCCGGATGGGAGCCGGGCTGCTGCTGGGGACGCTGCTGGCGCGGGCGCGTCACTGCTTGGGGCCGGCCCCACCGTGGGGACGGGGAGCGGCGGCCGGCGGCGCCCGGGCCTGCAGTTCCGCGCCCGCCCGGGATGGCCTCGAGGGCCCGGCGCGCCGGCGGTCCTACTGGCGCTACGTGCGGCGTCTGGTGCGGGGCGCGCCCGAGCCGCCGTACCCGCGCGTGTGCCAGGTCGGGGACCCGGCGCTGCGGGCCGTGGCGGCCCCTGTGGACCCGGCGCAGCTGGCGGGGCCCGAACTGCAGAGGCTGGTGCAGAGGTTGGTGCAGGTGATGCGGCGCCGACGCTGCGTGGGCCTGAGCGCTCCGCAGCTCGGGGTGCCGCTGCAGGTGCTGGCGGTAGAGTTCCCCGAGGCGTTCTTCCGCGCCTGCGCGCCGCCCCTGCGCGAGGCCCGCCAGATGGAGCCCTTCCCCCTGCGCGTGTTCGTGAACCCCCGCCTGCGGGTGCTAGACAGCCGCCTGGTCACCTTCCCTGAGGGCTGCGAGAGCGTCGCCGGCTTTCTGGCCTGCGTGCCCCGCTTCCAGGCCGTGCAGATCTCAGGTGCGGGGGGGCCGGGTCGGTGCCTTTGGGGCGGTTGGGTAAACGCGTGCGTCTCTTAAACGCCGCGTGGAGGCGGCGACCTCGGATCCCATGAAACAGTTTTCGCAAAGCTCCAGTAAAGCGCAGACTTGTGAAAGTGCAGGCTCAGCGAAGCCTCCCGGCAGAACCCTGGAGTGGATGTGATTCAAGACTGACCGATAGGGATGGGGATGGCGGCCAGTGTGACAGCAGAGCCAGCTCCTCGGGGGCGTGGTTTGGGCTGGGAGCGCGGCCTAGTTCCGATGTTGCCGCACTCCAAGTCCTCTGCTCTGTGCCCTCTCGCTCGCTGTCTCGCACACATACACTCTACCCAATTGGAGCCATCGTGGTGGAATGGGAGAAGTGGCACCCAGCTTTGCCCAGCCCGGGGTGATAAGCCACAGGACGTTTTGTGGAATCTGATTTGTTGCCGGAGTTGGAATGATTGTTCCTCTTGAGTAGGCCACTTGGTCCAGGTCAGAAAGTAAATGGTACCCCTTTATTTTATAGTGTACCAAGTTGAAAGACTTTTAGGAATTGAAATAAATCAGCAGTATCTCAGAAATGGGAGGAAATGTTCAGAAATGAAGCACCTTAGGAAGATCATTTCTCATCTCAGCCCCATAGTAAGTCCAGCAACCTAATAGTCAGCATTAGAACCACATTGAATACTTGGTAATGTGTAGAGTTGAGGCATCTTTTCTGGGAAGAATAGGGGCTGCTGTCTGCATTCCCTTCTGATGTTGCCTCTTGTCAACAGGAACAGCCAGAGGCAGGGAAAAGGCAAGGAGATTAAAAATGATGCGGTTAAGCATATCCTTACCCAGGCTATAACTTACTTTGCAGGGCTGGACCCCAGAGGGGAGCAGGTGGTGTGGCAGGCGAGCGGATGGGCAGCCCGTATCATCCAGCACGAGATGGACCACTTGCAGGGCTGCCTGTTCATTGACAAAATGGACAGCAAGACGTTTACAAACATCTACTGGATGGAGGTGAATGATTAAAATTTTCCTGCTGCATCTGAGGATTCTGGAAATGAAAACACAAACACTTGGGATTTGAGCTGGGCATGGCTTGCCTGTTATCAGCTTGATACTCCTCAGGGTTGGCTCTGACAGAAAACACAATTGCCAAACCAAGTTGGAGGAATATATAAAAAATGTTTGCCCTGAAATCATCCATGGACAAAATACTGCCTTCAACGTGAAAAGAAAATGTACTCCCCCAAAGAGTAGACATTTCCTGATGATTTTGTATGGTAAAAAGTGGGGCAAATAACCACTCCTAGTAGACATGATTTCATAGACCTGTATGATCTATCCCAAAGCCAAGATTTGATAATGACATAATCCCAAAATATCTGAAAGCTATGTTTAAAAACACGGGTTAAGACTGCGGTTGACCATCTTCACTAAGTTCTTATTTTTACAAAGGGCTTGTGTGTGTCTTACCTGCGGAGTCCTTTGCCTTGGACAACAGTTTGCTTGTGTAAGTAAAACAGAACAGAATGGCCACAGTTCATGAAGTGTTTAATGACAGTGTTAACATAAATGAGTACCCACACATTTTACCAGGTTCACAAGTTTTAGTCTCCACCTTCTGCCTTTAATTTAACAGATTTGGGGATGATTTTCCTGCTAAGATTTCTTGGGCAGCTGCTATTTGGCTCATTCTTTTTGTGGAGCTCATGGATCAGGGCTAGGGGAGGGATGATAGTTGATGAAGCAATGAACCTCTTCCTGTCACAATTAGAAAAGAAAGCAAAACTTGTACTTCCTGGTCACCACACTTATTTTGGAAAACTAAATTAGCATCACCCTGACCCATGATTAGCCTTAAGACACTGTCAGAGCTTTGCAGGAGGTGAAGGAACTTGTTTCTCTAGATACTGGTCTTGCCTCATTTCTATGTTGAGTTTTGCAACATGGGTACTCTTACCAGAGTTCTCAAAATCCTAGTACCCATGTAGGAAGTCCAGTAAGTTGTTTAGAAAAAACTTGTTTTAAACAGTAGTTAACTAAACGAACCCAGTATGGCTTTCTCTAAACAGGCCACCCTCTGGGGGCCTAAGAGGTCAAGCAAAAGGGAACCGGCTCTCTCTGCATTAAACTTTGGAAGGGAATAAGAGCCGGCACTGCTCCAAGGTGAGGTTAGATACTCCGCCACTGCGAAAGTCTGTAGAAAACTCTCATTTATACTATAAACATGGATCCTTAGGAAAATGAGGATTTAGTGACCCTCCTTTCCCTTGGACAATGTTCAGAAGCTCCTGCAGGGTGGCTTCAGAATACTCAGAAGCTTCCTTACAGTGCTCTGAGGTTAACAGTCCTTACTGATGCCTTTGTAATGAGGATCAGTAAAATTTGCCTGCAGCTTCCTGACCTGGGGACCCGAGTATGTGGTTGCTCAGAGTGGACCTTGGAGAAAGCCTGAAACTCTCTATTACTGACAACACGAGATTTACTACTCTAACCAAATCCACCAAGGAGGATTTGTGCAACTAGCTACTACAGCCCAAAGCAGCAAATCTGCATTTCTCATAAAATCTCACCCACCTCAGGGAGATGTATCAGGCACAGTAACCACACATACAGATCAGCATCTCGAGCTAAGGAAAGTTTTAGAAGTCATCTACCGAAGTCAAAGCCAAGGTAGACAGAAGGTTTAAGCCAGAATCCCCAAGTAGGGAAGAGTGAATTTCAGAGTTAGCATTTAGGGGAGGAAATACCTCTGCACCTGTGAGCCATGTATAACATGGATGGTGAGGGCATGCCATCAGTCTGAGGTGACTTCGGCCTCACATGTGAGTAGGACATTCATCACCCTGCATCCTGTCACTGACGGTGGAGAGAGGAATGGAGAGGCATGGCATCTGTGACAGCCGTGACCAGAGCTATGAAGATGAACCACAGCAGCCCCGGTTTCTGTTAACCCCTGTGACTTGCCAAGGTGTCTGAGCAGTAGAAAGGAAGATTTTAAAAACAAAGCAGGCAAGGACCTTGTGATTCAAGTAAAGGTGACTGGAGGTAGAGTAAGAAAACACAAGTAGCTAAAATGAAAGAGTGGGGCAGCGTCCTGTGTCCTGTGCTGGCTTCTAGTCCCGCGTCACCAACAGTAACTGGGGGCTGAGGGCACCTAACTAAAGCGAGAGCCATGGGAACTCCTGAGTGACAAAGATGCCAACCACGGTTGCTGCCAAGGTGTCACCTGGTCAGGCCTGCTGAGGCACCTGGTATTGAGGCAGGGCGAACGTACCCACACTGGACAGGAGCACCTGGGCCCAAGCCTTCAAGGAACCCAACAAAAGTTGGCTCAATTCAGCCATTCCTGACCAAATCAAAGACCACCATGGTGCAAGGCTACTGTGATCTAAGAGTTGGCCACATCATCAGTTCTGGACAGTCTGGGTTTTAGTAAGACCTGGAGCAATAATCACAGCTTTTGGAGGGGGAGGGGAAGTAGACCAGCCCGATGGCAGGCCTTTTGTGTATTCGTATGCACACAGTCAAGCAGCACAGCCTCCTACTCAGCATTTCTAGGGCTGCCAGCTCTAGAGCCTTGGAGGGGGGCGGGGAGGGGGTCTCAAGATCAGGAGTCACAAATTCAAATGGCCACAGGGGCTAGGCAGGCAACCTGGAGGACTGAAGCAGTGCATGTGGAGATGGGTGAGAGTGTTCTGCTTCTGAGCAGGGCAGCCCCTCTTTGGCTGTGGCCGACAGGCTGCCTCATGGGGACGCAGGCCCAGCATTGCCTCATCTCCCAGAAGCCAGAAATCTGCACTTTCACATCAACTCTTGATTTTTCAATGTTGGCAGCAGACCAAACCAAACAGCTGCAGGCCATGTCTGGGCCACAGGCCTCCCAATCTGCAGGAAGAACTGTCCAGGTGCCGCATGTGCAAGGCCCCGGGGTGGGGGTGGGGGGGTGTCTGGCCAGCCTGACTGGAGAACAGGCGTGGGAACTGCGGCAGGTGACAATACCCTCCTCTGATGAAGAGAAGAGTGCGGAGAGAAAACCAAGGGGTCTTTCTAATGGAAGCAAGCATGGCCTTCAAGGAGCCCAGATAAGAATCAAAGATGAGATCACTCAGGTGGCTCAAGAGGGAAAAGGATTTATTAGCCCATTTCCAGGGCAGGGAGCCAGGGGCAGTGGCTGGGTTCAGTGTTCCCACACTGAGAGGGAAGAAAATGCAGCAGTAAAACCCACCTGACTACCTTCACTCCTTCTGAGCTAGAGCTTTGTGCTCACAAAAACCACCCTCTCCTCCTGCAGGGGACACATATGGCCCGGGATGCTGACCTAGGAGGGTGGGAATGGCTTGGTTGTACTCTTGGCCTTCACAGGCAGGGCTTGGGCTGGCACCCCAGGGCATCAGCCATTGTGTTCACAAGGAGTAAAATTCGGGTTAGAAGGGACAGGCGGAGGGAGCTGCAGGCCATCCTGAAGGTCTGCGGCAACCCCACAGTACGGGCTGCTCCCACTCCTTGACGCTTCTGGGAGATCTGAACTTTATTTATAAACAAGACAAAAATCCAAGCAGCATTAATTTAGGGGAACAAAGAAAGGTTTAAAAAAAAAAAAAAAAAAAAAACCACAGAGAGGCAGGACAAGGAGTTGGTGAGCATCCAGAAGAAGAGGAGGAGGAGGAGAGGAAGGAGGAAGGACCAGTACTCCACCCAGTGCTGAATGTGCTTGTGTCTCTGCGGCCAGGGAGGCCCTTCCTGCCTGCTCCCTGGCCGGCGGCCAGACAGCAGAGGGGACGCTGCAGTGACGTGAAGACGAGCCCTGGAGCGCTGTCTGGCCACTGACTTGGGGAGTGCCGTGGATTTATTACCCCAATCAACCCCCCACCTTCACCGTCACTGAGTGAAGACATTTTTAACTCTCCTGTCCAAAGTCCTCTGAGAATTTCTTCACTTTCAGGAGGTCGTCTGCATTCACGGTGGGCCGAGTGGTGGCCAGAGACCGGAGCATGTCCGACTGCAAAGACAAGGGCACGAAGCTGAGGAGGAGCCAGGCCCCAGGTCCTCGGCCTCCCCGTGTCGCAGACCCAGGGGGTCCAGCAGGAAGAGGCCAGTGTTCCCGGTCACTCCCAGCCCCAAAAGCAAAGCTCCCTCTGGTTGCCTGGTGCCTGCCTGAATGTCTCCCATGACAGGACCGCTCTTCCCTCCTGGGGCGGCTCATGTCGTTTCCAAACGGGCATATTTCTCGTCTGAGAGAATCCAAGCTCCCCTCACGTCTTAACTCCCAGGAGAAGCTCGCTCTGAGCACACACCCGCCACCCCGGCCACGCTGGCAGACACCTGCCCCACACGACAGGCAGGGCGTCGGGAAGACCAGGACGAGGACAGGGCAAGACTAGTGCCGTGAGGCTGCCTGTGCGCGGCATCAAAGCAAACTGCCGACAGACGCTTGCTGCCTCCTTCTGGGCACAGAACAAGCCAAAGCCGTGGAATGATGTCGTCACGCCAGTGGGCCTTTATTCTTGCTGAAGAAAATAAAATGCTCATGCTATGGCCTCCGTCTTGGGCCCCCGCTGAGTCTGTAACAACAGGAGCCCCAGCTGCCCAGCACCCCAAAGGCCATTCTCGGTTTCAGAAGAGCCACGACAGCCCAGGACAGAGAAGGGGAGAAGCCTATTTGTATTTTCAGATCCATGACCCCAGTTTTCTGGGGTCTGTGCAGTCCCTCTCCCAGCCGGCCACTTACCATGCAAACCACAGGCTCTAAGAGTTTGTCACCAGGGACATCCATCCAAGTCATCTCCATGGCCCCTGGGTCCCCTGGTGAGCATGGGGTCAGGAGGTCATCGATCATAACGCTAGGGTTGGTGCGGGAAGGGCCACAGACCTGAAATCAAATAGGAGTTGGGCTGCAGGGCTTGCACCTCAGTGCTTGGGGGAGGGACAGGATGCCTCAGATTTCTGAGTCCTGAAGAGAAGGTGGTGGCAGAGGATGTATGCATTCCTGGCCTTCTAGGTCATCAGTCTGAGAAGAGAATGACTCCTTCAGAACTCTCAGGCTGGCAGTCGAAGTAGCTCAACGTAGGATTTCAGAGGTTTGTGATTAGCATGATATTCCAGGCACTATTCTCCAGAATCTCAATTTGTGGCCCAAAGTGTCTTGATATCTTCCTCTTCCTCATTAACTCCATCAAATCTCACCACAAATGCAGTGACATCAAAAATGTTTTTCTAACCACAATCTGCTTTATTGGCAACATCCCCCCAAATATCCCCAAGGCTAATTCCCTCACCTCCTTCAACTCTTGACTCCAATGTCACCTGGGTGGCCTATCCTTTAAGAATACAACTTGCCCAGGTGCGCCTGGTTGGCACAGTCAGTTAAGTGTCCGACTCTTGATTTCGGCTCAGGTCATGATCTCAGGGTTGTGAGATGGAGCAGAGTCCCTTGGGATTCTCTCCCTCTCCCTCTGCCCCTCTTCCCCATCCCCACCCCAGCTCACCCTCTCTCTCTCTCAAATAAATAAATCTTTTTTTTATAATACAAGCTGCCCACCCAACTCCAAACTTCAGAAACACCAGACTCCATCCCCTTTGTACCCGCCGATTCTTCAGACACCAAGCGGGGTCCCCACACACAGCAGAGCACTGACTGCAGGTGGCAGAGGTGACTGGCACGGTGCCATGTCCTCTGGCTTCACACAATCTGAGATGGTCACATTGGAGCAAGAAGAGCTATAGGGAAAGAGAGAGCAGTGTAACCCCAGCCCCTACAGCCAGAGGGCTCACTTTATACTTGGCCTTGGTTCTCCAGGAGACCGAAGCTATGTCACCTGAGCGGCCAAGGAATCGGCAAAGAAAGCTGATATCCCCATTCCTGTAACACTTTCTAAGCAACTCCTTGCTGGCTCCACTTACCTTTTTTTAAGTGGGCTCTACACCAGGCTTGGAGCCCAACGTGGGGCTTGAACTCACAACCCTGATCAGATCAAGACCTGAGCTGAGATCAAGAGTCAGATGCTTCACGAACTGAGCCACCCAGGCGCCCCTCCACTCACCTTTTTGAAGTGTGTTGCTGAGTGAACTTTCCTGACAGGCTGCATGAGGGAGTCCCGCACAATGATACTGATGTCAGCACCGGAGTAGCCCTCCGTCTTCCGGGCCAGCTCGTGGATGTTGGCATCCGTGAGGTTGTGGGGAGTGCTCCCCAGATGCAACCGGAACATCTGGGCACGGGCAGCCTCCTCAGGCAGCGGGATGTAAATCCGCTTTTCAAACCTAGAGAGCCAAGCACATGGCAGGTCTTGAGAAGAGATGGCCTAAGAGTCTTTGTGGAGAGGGCCGCTGGGGCCCTCCAGAAGCTGGCTTCACTGAGGACTCTGCTCAGCCTGCAGACATGAAGAGGCGTCTGGGCAAACGGGGTCAGGCTGCACCCACGGCTGCCAGCAGCAGGCTGACTACAGCTGGAGAAAGACCTCAGCCCCTGGCTCCTACTGGGGAAGACTCACCTCCTTCTAATGGCTGAATCCAACACCCAGGGGATATTTGTGGCACCAAGAACCAGAGTCCCATCGTTGTTATTCCCCACCCCTGTGGAGAAAGGGACACACAGACGCTGAGTCAGAACACCTGCAAGATCAGGGAGCATCTGGGGGAGGTACCTCAGGGCCTTTGTGTGTTCTGATCTGCGGCCAGCCCCGTGCCCCCACCAGCAGGGCCCCAACTGGCTCTGCTGGGCCAAGAGCCTTCTCTGAAGCCCTGCCGGCCTCAGGAAGGGCAGAGGGCTCGTGGGCAAAGGCCGGGATAACCTCTCTGCAGGCCTGTGGAGAGGGAGCGGAGAACGGCTGCACTGACATTTTCTCTCCATCTAAGGATCATCGAACCCAGCCGCAGCTAAACAACGAAGCCCTGCGCTGGCTGCAGGGGGACCGAGAACCAGGGCGGGCACCCAGCACTGGCACGCACCCTGCATCTGGACCAAGAACTCTGTTTTGATCCTTCGGGCAGCCTCGCTCTCATTTTCATTGCGGGAGCCGCAGAGGGAATCCACCTCATCGATGAAGATGATGGAGGGCTTGTGCTGCCTGGCCAGCTCAAACAGGTTCTTGACGAGCCTGGGAAGGTGACACGTGGGGCTGGGATCAGGACACCCACACCCAGCCCAGCCAGGGGCCCAGTCACTGTTTCTCTCTCCCTTCCCACAGGCAGGTCAAGCCTCCAGTCAGGCCTGGATTTCAGACAGTGGCCATCACAAATCCGCTGGCAGCACGGTACCATGAGGAACAGCCAGCCTCAGTGACAGCCCAGCTCATTAGCTCTGGATTTAGGACAAGTCCCTTCCCCTCCGCCTAGCCTCAGTGTCATCCTCTGCACAACGGGAGTCGGTGTGGAAAATGCCTGAACTACATGAAGTCCCCAACAGAGGACACCCACCCGATACCCAAAGACTGTGAGTGCCTTTGCCTTCCGTTCCTGAGGGCTCCTCTCCCCCAGCCGAGTGCCCATTCAGTCTCAGCAGGCTGTCAGGACACGGTCCCACCCAGCAAGCTAGCAGAATTCCCCTCCGCTGGCTACTTCTCCCTGACACCCACCAACGGCTCCTCTGGGCCGTGGCTCACGGGCAGGGAAGCAGGCCTGGCAGCTGACTTACTTCTCACTTTCCCCCAACCACTTAGACATCAAGTCTGAGGAGGACACAGAGAAGAAGGTGGAGTTTTTGGCCTCTGTGGCCACCGCTTTGGCCAGGTAGGATTTCCCTGTGCCAGGGGGTCCAAAGAGCAGTATCCCTCGCCAAGGTGTACGCTTGCCTACAACAAAGAATAAACTGAGGTGAGCTTCCTCCTGCCTGGGGAAGGGAACAGAAAAAAGCAGAGGGGACTTAGTTACTGTAAGTACGTACAGAAGAGCAAAGTTCTACAAGACAACTGGTTCTAGAAGCAAAGGAATAAAGGGACCTGCATTACCTGCTAAAAGCCTGCTCCTAGCCCTGGCTCATGACCCCCAAAACCTTGCAAAGTGACACTGGCTGGCACTGGTTCCTGACCCTACTCACCCACCGGGATGGTCAAGTCAAAGTTCTAGTCGCAAAGGTGTTTCTGACACCAGAGAGGAGCCAAGACAGTTGTGATGGGTAGACCCTGGGGCCTCTCTTGACTGAGAGCCCTGGGAGGGAAGGTTGGGCCCTCACCGCCGGAGGGCCCACAGAGCTGAGTGGTCACCTGCTCCTGGACACCTTCAGAGTGGGAGCCCTGGGCTGGCTTCCTGAGAAGCCTGCTCTTTTTCCATCTGGGCCTAAAGTAGCTCAACTCTTACCTGTGAACAAGTGTGGGAATTTAATTGGCAAAATGACAGCTTCTTTGAGGGCCTCCTTGGCCCCCTCCAGCCCAGCCACATCACTCCACCGAATGTTGGGCTTCTCCATCACAACAGCACCTGCAAGAGGCAAGGTGAGCCTTCCACCTGGAGTCCGACTGATGAGTCTGAGCCGACCCTCCAGGGGCCCTCGCCACATCCCGCTCCCACTGCCACGGGGCCGCGGGCCTCTTACCCATCAGTTGTTCTTGCAATTTCTTTTTCTCTGGATTATCCCCTTCACTGTCACTATCACTGCTGGGAAAGGAGACAGAAGACGACAGACTAAAGCAAGAGGCAGTCGGCAAAGAGGCTCTGAGAGTGAGGCCAGGCTCTCGGTCATGAGCCGCCTGCCCTGCTCAACAGTGGTGACAGACCCACCGGCAGGGGCCTCAAAGATGCTCAGACCACCTGTTAGCGACACTCCCCTCCGCGTCCTCCAGGAAACACTCCCGGAACCCATCCTTGTTTCTTCATTAAGGGAGTAAGAACAGAGATGTGTGCGTCCCCAGAAGGCTGGTGAGGGACATGTGCTTTGGGGGGACTTCAGGAGCAGCTGGATGGGCAACCGGAGCTGTCACTGGCCTTTCACACAGATTCACAACCAGACAGCAGGTGGCTGTGACTCGAAGGAGAGTGACGTTTAAAGAGGGGGACCTGGGGGCGCCTGGGTGGCTCAATCGTTAAGCGTCTGCCTTCGGCTCAGGTCATGATCCCAGGGTCCTGGCATCGAGCCCCGCATCGGGCTCCCTGCTCCGCGGGAAGCCTGCTTCTCCCTCTCCCACTCCCCCTACTTGTGTTCCCTCTCTCGCTATGTCTCTCTGTCAAATAAATAAAATCTTTGACTTTGGAGGGGGACACAGAGGCCCTGCGTGTGGGTCCAGCCTCCATCCAATGCCAGCTCCATGACCTGGGCCACGTCTGAACTTGAGTCTGCTGCCTCCTCTGTCAGATGAAGAGAGTAGCTCCGAGCATAAGAGCAGCTGACTCCGTCCTTCCTGCGCGCCCCACTTTACTCTCGGAGCTTTACCCGCATCATCTCACCCGCTCCTTAGGGCAACGCTGGGCGGGAGGGGGCGTTACCCTTCTTCTACAGATGAGGAGCCTGGAAGCACAGGGGGTCATGGCACGTGTCCATGGTCACCCGGCCAGGAAGTGGTGGCGCCGGGATCTACCCTGAGAGCCTGACTGCGGAATCCCAGGCTTGTAACCTCCCTGCTGGCTTGCATTTCACTCGCAGCTTTTCTGTGCGGATCCAACGCAGCACCGTCCGAGGCAGTACCGTGCCCGGTGCCCGGGGCGAGCAGCTCGGGGCGCTAGCATGTGAGTGGCAGCGCCCCGAAGGAAGGCAGCATTAGCACCAGGAATGACAGCACCAGGAAAAGGACACACGCTCATGGGGTCTCTGCTCCCGGCCGGCTCCTCCACTCCTCTGTACTCACCCTTTGCTCTCACTCTGATTTTCTTTGACTGGCTTCTTGCCATGCTTCTCTTTGCTTCGTAAGTAATCCTTCAGCTTCTCCGCCCGGTCTAGGTACTGCATGCACTTGGCTCGAATGCTCTCCTTGGCCTTTTCGCTGTGTGCCTCATCTGCAAAAGGGGAATTGGAGAGGGTGTGCGCACCCTGCTCTCCAGGGGCTCTGCAGCCCGGGAGGGCCCTGCGTGGGACTCACATTTGATAGCGTGTAGGAAATACTCCACAGCATGCTGGTAGAGCCGGAGTGCCTCCTCGTAATTCTTGGCTTTATCCTCCTCCGTGGCTTTCGTCACCAGATCAATGGCTTTCTGGAAATGCGAAGCAAATACCTCAGTGCTTCCCAAGAGACCCAAAAAGCCCTTGGGGTCCCAGGGCAGCAGGAATCCTGCGGATCTGTTAGTCACACACCATTATGTCGGCCTGTTTTTCCAACATCAACTAGAAAGGCCTTGAAAGGAAGCCGTAAAAGACAGCCATCCCTCTTCACAATACACTCATACGGGTGAAAACAACCTCCTTCTCCATTTCACTCTGGCTTTCAGTAAGCGGAAACCTGACCAAATATCTCAGGTTAGGGCTCAAGGGGAGAATCCACTTTCTATTCCTTGCGTGGACCTGGACCCGGCACCTGGAACAGGGGAAACACCACAACTGATTGCTGTGCGGCTCAGCATGAAGGCCAGGAACCGCACTTGACCTCGAAGGCCAGAGAAGAGCCAGCCCTGGGTTCTACCAGACTGGTCAAAGGGATCTCTATTTCCTCCTACCGGCCCAGCCTGCTTCTCTGTGGGGAAAAAAGAAGATGGTTTTCCTAAATTTGCTACTTAGGGAAGGGATGCTTAGACACGGGTCAGTAACCAGTAGCTCTAGTAAGGAAGGTGCTTGCTGGCACGCCTGGGTGGCTCAGTCAGTTAAGTGTCCGACTCTTGGTTTTGGCTCAGGTCATGATCTCAGGGTCAAGAGATCAAGCCCTGCATCGGGCTCCGCACTCAGCGGGGAGTCTGCCTGAAGATTCTCTCCCTCTGCCCCTCCCCCACTGGCGTATGCACACGCTAAAATAAATAAATCTTTAAAAAAAGAAAAAAGCAAGAAAAGGGCTGGCTTACTCCAAAGACATGTATGTGCTGCCAACTGAGGGGAATGGTCCTCTGGCATCTTCTAAGAACTCCGTGAGAGTATCTTTGTGAATCTCACAAATCCTGTAGGCCTGTGCTCTAGACCGAACTCAAAGCAGGCTGGATCTTTCAGGCAGCTGCCCCACACCTACATATCCAGTTTTAGAAACCACGGCTTCACCAACCCAGGAAGCGCTACCAGAATTATCCTCCTCAAGCTGATCGGCACTAGATGCCAGGCCGGCAGATCCCATTGTACACACACAGTTCCGTCCACAGCAAACAATAAACCTCCTGACCAGCTCTTGGCAGGGCTCAGGCATTTGTGCAGCCCTTCCTCATCTGAAAGTAAGAAATCTCAGAAAGACACAGCTAGCTCTACAAAACGAACAGACTGAAGCAGGTTAGGCCAGGTTGATGATAAATGAACCCACCAGGTTGCCTAGATGAGGAAAGGCGAAGAGTGTTGGCTACTATTTTCAAGCTCAGCTACCTCCATTACCTACAAATAGAGAATGGCCAGGAGCCCAGAACCTTCTCGAATGATTAGCTTAAACACAAGCTTCACAGGTCTACTCTTCCCCAACGACCCGCTCTTCTGATGAGACAATGAAATGAATTCTCCTGTCCCTGATGGCTTCTCTTCTCCAGAACAAACATGCCCAGTTCCTTGGACTTTTTCACTCTATATGCCTTCTTGCTTGGGTCTGTCCTTTGGAAAGGCAGGGCTCAGAACAATACTCGAGGGATGCTCTGCACCTCCCTCCGAGATACTTTATTAATTAACGCACCTAAGAGCACATTAGATCTTTTTGGCAACTGCATACAATGTTTCAAAGGCAAGAGGCCTCAGCTGCAATTTGAAGAATAGTTTTGCATAACACAAGGGTGAGGTGATAAATAAAACTGCCAGCCTGCTGCATCTCTAGTAACACATATGGCAAGGATGAGGATGAAGGACAAGTTTAAGGAAGATGTGCTAACAGAAGAGCTGGCAAACTGTAAAGAACCAGATGGTAAATAGGTTAGACTTTCCTGGCCATACAATCTCTGGAGCAACTACTCAACTCTGCCTTTGTAGCCCAAAAGCAGCCATAGAGAATACGTAAATGAAGGAGCAGGAGTGTGTTCCAATAAAACTTTATTTATAGACACTGAAATCTGAATTTCATAATTTTCACGTGTCATGAGATATCTTTCCCAGCCTTTTAAAAACATAAAAACCTACATTATGTTAAGTGAGAGAAGCCAGTCACAAAGGACCACATATTGTATGATTCCAGTTATATAAAATGCCAAAAATAGGGGCGCCTGGGTGGCACAGTTGACTGAGCATCCGACTCTTGGTTTCTGCTCGTTTGGTGATCTTGGGGTCATGGGATCGAGCCCCGTGTGGGCTCTGTGATTAGCCAGGAGCCTGCTTAAGTTTTTCTCTCCCTCAGCCCCTCCCCCCTCTAAAATAAATAAATAAATCTTTTAATAAATGAACAAATACATAAAGTGCCCAGAATAGGCAAATCCATAGGACAGAAATTAGCTGAGTGTTTGCCCAAGGCTGGGAGAGATACAGGATTTGTGGGGTTAACGGTAAAGGGTGTGGAGTTTCTTTTTGGGGTGATGAAAATGTTCTAAAAGTATGGTGATGGTTGCACGACTCTGAATATACTAAAAGCCACTGAATTGTATACTTTAAATGTGCGAATTTTCTGGTGAGTTATATCTTAATAAAGCTTTTCTTTTTAAGATTTATTTATTTGAGAGAAAGAGAGCCTGAGCAGGGGGAAGGGCAGAGGGAGAGAATCTTCAAGTAGACTCCCTGATGAGCACAGAGCAGAAGCAGGGCTCCATCTCAGGACCCTGAGATCATGACCTGAGCCGAAATCAAGAGCCAGACGCTTAACTGACTAAGCCACGCGGGTGCCCCTTAATAAAACTTTAATAGAAATGTAAAAACATTCTTAACGCACAGACAAAAACCGTCTGGGCAGGGGGGATATGCAGGCGAAGTTTACAAACCCCTGTTATAACAAATCCGAGCTTCTGCTGGTGGATGGTGGGGGTCTGGCTTTGGACTCTAGTTAATTCTTGGCCAAGTGGCCCAGTTTATTCCATGCCTCTGTTCCCACTTTTTCCTCCACCTTCGGATATCTGAATGCTACCCACCCTTTCCGGATCCAGCCAAATGCCCCTTCCATGAAGTCTTGCCTAGCTCCTTCACAGGCTTTATTTTGAGCACTTACTATGTGGCAGACACTGTGTTAAGAAGGCTTCACCCGAATTACTCAGTCCAGAGCCACTGTCACAACAACCCTACAGGGTATTACCCCAATTCACTGACAGGAAACCCCAAAATCCAAGATCAAGTAACTAGCCCAAGGTCACATGCGGGTGAGTGGTAGAGCCAAGACTGAAGCCCAGGTCCGAGGCCTGGGCATGTTTCTGCCCGCCGGCCCAGCAGCACGGGCAGCACCTGGAGGATGGGTCAGTCATGCATCCAGGTGGCGCCACCCCAGCATCACCAGGCAAGACCTAGGGAATGAATGAAGGGTCGCTGGCCGACAGGAGGGAATCCGAGCCTGGAGAAGGAGCGGGGACTCGTCCTAAGGGAAGCAGGAGGAGGAGGGAGGGCAAGCGGCCCGACTGCGGGGCCGAGCTTCCCGGGCGGCGCCGGTGCGGTCCGCAGGAGGCTGATCCCCGCGGCGGTACCGGGGCGCCGCCGGCTGCACGTAGCGGCCTCGGGGCTCGGCCTGGCCCGGGCGGGGGTGGGGTGGGGGTGGCAGGGGAGCGGGAGTTCTGGAGACAGCCCGTGGCTCCGGGCGCGTGAAAACAGAAACGGGCGGAGGCGGCGACAGGGCGGCGGGGCGAGGGCCGCGGGGCCGGGGTACCGAGCAGACCGCCCGCCCGACTGCTGGCTCGCAGGCCCCGCCGCGCCTCCTCCGGCCTCCGGAAGCCGAGACCGGCCGCGCCGAGGTACCTGGAGGGTTGACGTTGTCATTTCATCTCCTGGGTCCGCCCCACACCCCGCGGCGCTGCTTGCGGCCTCAGTCCGGCCCCGGGGAGCCGAGCTGCTGGGTCGGGCGCGGGGAGCCCGGCGGCTTGGCGCTGGGCGCGAGCAGGGCTGCCGCTCGCAGCCGGAGCCGAGTCGGAGGGCGAGCGAGGAGCGCGGCCCAGAGCGGTCGGGCCCGAGCCGCGCGGCTGCCCCCCGGCGGCCACGGCTGGCACTGCAGGCGCCGCTCCCCGCGGCCAAGGGGCGGCCCGCACTAGGGCCGCGCTGGGGCTGAGCAGGGGGCGAGTCAGGGGCGTGTTAGGGGCGGGGAGCTCAGCGAAGACGGGGTGGGGGCGGGGCGGAGCAGGGCGGGACGTGTGGGCCGCGGGGGCGGGGCCAGGGGCGGGGCCAGAAGCAGGGCTGGCTCGAAACCTCAAGTCCTCGATCACATTTCTAGTAAAATAGCTCCTGTAGGACAGCTTTTCTTGCACAGTAAACCTAATTCCCAGAGCTTTGGGTTTCTGATGTTTAATAGAGTATGCTAATAATTAGTATCTACCTTGTCTGGCTTTTGGGGGGAATAAATGAGCTAGCTAATGTAAACACAGTGTACCCCACACTGGGGACTCAGTCTCTGTTAACAATTTAAAAAAAATTTTTTTTGAGAGCGCGCGCGAGCACGAGTGGGGAGAGGGGCAGAGGAAGAGGGAGAATCTCAAGCAGGCTCTATGACCAGCGCAGAGCCAGAAGTGGGGCTGATCTCAGGACCCCAAGATCATGACCTGAGCAGTAATCAAGAGTCAGGTGTTTAACTGACTGAGCCACTCAGGCGCCTCCTCTGTTAACTATTATTATGATGCTGGTGGCTGTCTAAAGTCAGTTTTTGTTTTAAGATTTATTTGTTTGTTTGTTTGTTTATTTATTTATTTGAGAGAGTGAGTGAGAGAGAGAGAGCACAGGAGCAGGGGGAGAGGGAGAGGGAGAAGCAGGCTCCCGTGCTGAGCAGAGAGCCCATGTGGGACTCAATCCTTGGTCTCCGGGATCTCCCGGGATCATGACCTGAGCGGAAGGCAGACACTGAACCAACTGAGCCACCTAGGCACCCCTGTTTTTGTTTTTTAGTATTAACCCTGCTACTTTTCTCTTTAGGAAAATGGTTTTCTTTTCTTTTTTTTTTTTTTTTAAGATTTTTATTTTTTTTAAGTAATCTCTACACCCAACATGGGGCTTGAACTTACAGCCCTGAGATCAAGAGTCACATGTTCTACCAACTGAGCCAGCCAGATGTCCCAGGAAAGTGGTTTTCTTAAACCTCCAATGCTGGGGTCTTTAGCCCTGTGAACTTCAGTATAGTACACCTGTGCTAGTTTCTGGGGATATAGCAATGATCAAAACAGCTCTAGGGCAACCTACAGTTTGAGAAGAAAGATGATGTTCATCAGGAAAGATGATGTAATAAGCGTGTTGAGGCCCATGTGTGAAAATCCATGTACTATGTGAGGTCGAACAGGCACCCTGCCCAAGATAGGTGGTCAGCCAAGGCTCCCATTTAAGCAGAGGTTTGAGGGATGAGGCAGGAGAAAGAACACTCCAGGTTGATAAAACAGCCTGTAGAAAGGTCCTGAGGCCCTATGGAGGCCACTGGTGGAATTTAAGAGACTGAAAGAAGGCTCAGAGAGGCTGAGAGCAGAAAGAAAGTCAAAGTCTGATGTAAACTGATGTGGGGGAGTTGGGCAAGGCCAGGGCATTTGCCTATGGTAGAGATTTTGGGTTTTATCCTGAAAACAGTGGGAAACTGTTTTTTTGTTTGTTTGTTTTTAAAGATTTTATTTATTAGAGAGAGAGAGTAGGAGTGGCAGGCGGGTGGGGGCCAAAGGGAAGCAGACTCCCTGATGATCATGACCTGAGCCAAAACCAAGAGTCGGACACTTACCCAACTGAGCCACCCAGGCGCCCCTGTTGTTGTTTTTTTTTGATAGGTGACTGTAGCCCTACTGTGCAGAACAGCTTGCAGGGATGGGCTGGCTACAGCATGCAAAGCTATTGCTGTAGTCCGGAAGAATGAGGGGAGCCTGCACCAGGGACAGGGGCACGGAGAGACATATAGAATGAGAGATTTTGGAAGACAAATCATAAGCACATGGAAATGTTTTAGATTTGGGGTATGGTGAGGGCAGGAAGGGAAAGAGGTGACTCCTGGGCTATGGCTTCAGGACCTGGACAAATGAGTTGGGGAATACTGAACAGAGACCAGGTTTGGGGGCTGGAGGAGTGAGGAAGACCACGAATTTGAGGTGCCTTTGAATCATCAAGTTTCAGTTAGATGCGTCTGGAAGTCAGAATAAAGATGAGGCCAGAGATAAAGAGCTGAGAGACATCTGGGTATACGTGGCAATGAGATCTCCTAGGGCAGAGCAGAGTGCAGGCTGAGGTGAGGGGAGAGCCTAGGACAGAGCTTGGAAGTTTGTTGGCTGATGAGAGAGGATGAGCCTGCCAAAGAAGCTCAGAAAGACAGCTGGAGAGGGAGGATAGCCACAAGAGTGTTTTGGGAGTCAGGGAAGGAGAGCTGAGGAGGAGAGGTGAGCACCGTATCTGATGCAGCTGAAGAGGCAAACAGTAATATGCAGACACCAGCCACCTCAGCCAGAGATGTTCCAGTCATGTGATGGAGGCGGAAACCACCCCGCAGTGGGCTGGCTGAGAGGGGGTCACGAGGAGGCACAACTCCTTCAAGAAGTTTGGGGGAAAGAAAGGGAGGTCTAGAGCATTAGCTGCAGGAGTTGAGGGGTCCAGGAAGGAATCTGTGATGGGTTTTAATGGGAGAAGAGTTGATCCAATAGGAAGGATCTAGTTGAGGAGGCTAATGAACAGGAATGGGATCCAAGCAGAGGTAAGAGGACTGGCTTTAGACATTGTAGTTGGAGGGAAGAAGATAGATGCCTACCTAGGTCAGCCGGAAGGTAACGAGAAGTTGGGAGAGTACCTTGGGGCGGCTGCTGTTTTCTCAGTGAATTAGGAGGAAAGAGAATCTGCTGAGAGAGAGAGAGAGAGAGGTGAGAGGCCTGGGGTTTGAGGAGAGTAAAGATGGTTTGAAATCCTTTCAAGTGACCCCAAAATGAGCAGTGTTAGGGGCGCACCTGGTAAAGGTTGGCAGCCTCTCTAAATGAGTAGAGGTCCCAATCTGCCTTGAGCTTTCCTCCCCAGGACTCAGCTATTCAGCGAGATGTGGGACGATAGCTGGGTTCATCCAGGTGGCTGCTGTGAAGGCAGAGCAGCAGGGAATCCACAGGTTTGGGCGAGCGTGCGGCTGCAGTGGGGGCCTATGGAAACGGGGCTGGGTGAGGTGAGAGACGAATAAGGAGAAGGTAAAAGAGCCCATGGACTAATTGAGGACCCAAAAGTTTGAAGGAGCACGCTGGAGAGGGACGCTTCCGTTCCTGGTTTTGGAAATGGCTCTGTTCCAGCAATAAGAGTCTAGGGGGCAACTGTGGGAGTAGGAGGATGGCTGAGCTGGAGCCGAAGGGCCATTGTTCACACACGTCATACACGAGGAGGTTGAAGAACCAAAAGGCCGAGCAAGGTGCTGAGCGTGCCTGTGGACACTGCAGGCAGGATAGTGGCTGCAGTGCTGGGACAGGGCTGTGACGAGCCTGGGTGAGACAGGGAGACACACACACGGGACGAGTCATGGCTTCTCAGCTTCCACCCTGAACCCCGCGCTTTCAGACACTGATGGAGCTGTGGCGGGTGGGGAGGCTTGTATGTGCTGCTACGCACGTGCCATCGGCGCTGTCCATCACTGAGAGGGCAGGGCTGGGTCTTTCCCAGGGCTTGATAGAGGCTCACTTAATATTTGCTGGCAGTGTTAATAATGAATTCATCCAGAAGTAGTAAGTGAGCAAATAAAAGAGAGGGCCCCTAACCGGTGGATGAGAGTGAGGCCGAGTCGAGAGCAGATTAAACCCACACACTGGCTGGGCTGTACGAGTCGGAAGACCCTGCAGTTAAGGAGGGCTGGGCTAGTCTGCTAGGGCTGTCATCACAGAAAGGGGGGGCGCTGACACAATAGAAATTAATTGTCTCCACAGTTCTGCAGGCTGGAAGTCCAAGATCAAGGTGTTAGCAGGGTTGGTTTCTTCTGAGGCCTCTTGGCTTACAGATGGCCATGCTTTTGCTGTGTCCTCACCGGGTCTTTCCTGCGTGCGCATGCACCCCTTATCTCTGTCCAAGCTGCCCTTTTTTTTCCAAGGACACCAGTCAGATTGGCCAAGGGCCCACCCTAACGGCCTCATTGTAACTGAATCACCTCTTTAAAGGCCCTATCTCCAAATACAGTCACCTTCTGAGATGTGGGAGGGTTGGGCTTGGCCCGTGAATTTGGTGGGGCACAATTCAGCACACAGCGAGGGCTGGGTTTGAGATCCCCTGGCTGTGTCCGCTGTCTCTTTGTTCTGCTTATTCGGCTTTCTTGGGACTCGTGGCTTAGCTTCTGTCTTTGGTGAGACGTCAGTACAGACATCGGCCCCGCTGACAAAGCACAGCTTCCCAGAGGAAGCTCCCCGCCCCGGAGAGAAGCTCTATACTGAGCAGCTGCTTCTGATGGCAGGAAATGGGGATCTCCTCCCCACCTCACTTGGTTGCCCGTTGCTGACACTCTCCTCGGAGGATAGCTTGAAACCAGACTCTGAGAAGCCCTCAGTTCTGCAGTCGTGTTGCCATCGCTGGCGGTGGGGGGTCTGTGGAGGGGAGAAAGGGGAAATGAAGGCACTACACAGGATTTGTGGGCTGGCACATGGAGCGTGCTTCGGCTTCGTAAATCCGAATCAGATCAAGAACTCCATATTCTAACTTTCTCGCTAGAGCAGGAATCAGATTCTCAGCTCCCACACATTGGAGCGCCCACACTTCAGGTACAGAGTCATTGACTTGCAAATACACGGTTCCATTGGTGCCTTCGTGCCCCGCACTTTCCCAGACTGGATTCGGCTGATGCTGGCAACGCGGTGCGTGTCGGGAGCCTGCGCTTGGACCAGCGAGTCGATTCTGCTTAGCCAGTACAACCCAGTAAAATCAGACCGTACGAATGCCAGCATTCTGGGCTCCTGCCAAGCAGTGGGTTCTTAACAATTCTGTTAAGGAAGTGGGGGCCAAGAGGAGTGTGGAAGAAGAGCAACAAAAACTAAGTTCAGGTGAGTAACAGTTTGGAGAGGTAGGGCCAGGGCGAAATCTCATGCAAAGAGACTGACACCCGAATGCATGGAGCACTGATGATTCCTGATACGATTCCTGAGAAACCATCTCCCCTCCTCCGTGTCACTCAAAGTATAATAAAGCTCAGATGGACCCAATGATTAAGCTCCTGTTGGTGAAAGTCAGTGGTGGAACTAGAACCCAAACTAGGTTTTTAAGTGTTTGGAGTTGCCCTACATCTGCTTAAAAATGACACCGGAAGAGATGAACACATGTGGTACTGGAGAGGCTCCTGTGCTGGAAGTGAAAAGGAGACTTGCTGGGACGACTGGCATCACGTGAATGGGGTCTGTGGCTTGGGTGGTTGGTAGTGTTGGGCCGGGGTTGATGTCCCGGTGGGGGGAGGGCTGAACGGCGGCAGTGCAGGAGAGCGTCATTGTGTTTGGTAGGACACACTGAGGACTTAAGGGTGATAGAGCAACACGTCAGAGAAAGACAGGAGGGGAAAACGGAACAAATGTAAAATGTGAACAACTGGGAAACTTGGGTGAAGAGGATGGATGTAGGAGATCTTTGTACTGCTCTTGAAATTTTCAAAATGGTTTGAAACCATTTTAACGTAAAAATAAAAGAAAAAATACAAGTCTAAAAGCACTTTTTTTATTTACAGTATAAAGGTTACAAAGGTATATATGTATTTATATATATAATATCCTTAAGTTACAAATTTTCATTGTAATGTACAATGCTGTATGTTGATGTGCAACTCAAGGGGAAGTGTTGTTTATGCATTTATATTTATAGAGTACACATAAAGCTTTTTTTAATTCTTAAGAACACAAATACTGCCCTGTTTTATGCCATAAGTTTTGATTTGGTAGTCTGGTGATACCAGAGGATTTGAAAACTAAATTTTAAACAACACTTAAAAAGAAGTCTTGTTTAAATACAGGGTTCTACAAAGAAGAAAAAACCAGAATATCACATTCTTTTAATTTCTTGTAGAAGAATTATTCTAGCTTTCGAAGACTTAATACTTAACAAAAGTGAAAGTTGTGTGGAACAAAATACATACAGGGGGTATAATCAGAATTTGCCCACAGATTAGCCAAAATAGGCCTTCATAGGTAGTGGTTTGCCACATTATCTTCTAGAAGACCTTGGGTCTGGTACCAAAAGGGAAACAGATTCTTTGGGCACCAAGGTCTTACCACGCTGAACACATCCAACAGATTGTAAACATAATACTGGAGTCTTATGCTGGAGAAAAAAAATACAAAACTAAAACCGGTTCTTGTAATCAGGGCAGACTTGCTACAGGTGTGAAGAATATCTCTGAGATTGATGATTGTGCGAAACCCAAAACTTAGTTGAAATCATTTCCTCTCCCCCAAATTTTAGCAATTCACAAAACAGGTGAAAACCACAACTGATATCCTCTCGAACAGGACTAAGATAGAAGGAAAGCACTTCTGCCAATCTAGAAGGAACAGACACACGACAATACTTATGTTCTGGTTCCAGTAACATAGGAATCATTAGCACCTGATTGTCAAAGGGTAGGTTTAAAGGAGGAACACACTGAAGGCAGGACCTAATTTGTGTGCACTACTTAGGGACGCTGGAAAACAAAGGGGAAGGAGCCCACGTTACTATGTGCCCTGTGCCATTCCAATCACAGATGACTGAGGTACTTTCTGGGTATGATGAAGGATGCTGCCTTAAAAACTGACCCTAGTAATAAATGGAAGGCAAGATGGATGGGAGGGGGCTGTCACTGTACGAAAATGATGGAAAAATTCAACTAGCCTCCCTTGTTTCCTTTAGATGTCCTTTTTATTGAGTTTGAGTGTCAGAGTGTTCTAGAATAAGTGGGATTTTGCTAGGTTTAAAATATCTTCATTTTGACACACCATTACAGACAAATGTTCCTTTTACCATGGATAAGGACTTTCAGCAAATGAGATGTTTAAAGGGTGTAAGTGTGGAAATGCATGCATCAGCACAATTTAGAAATAGGTGTAGATGAAATATACATTCAGTTTTGCTATTTTATAGTTTAAAAAGCATTTCTTTAAAAAGACTTTCTTGTTGATCCACTTTGGGCAACAGAGCTTAAGTTTTGTTGTTGTTGTAATTTATTCCTAGGGATATTCTACACTGTTCTTCCCAAACTAAAGTCTAATTTTTTAAAAAAGATTTTTAAGTAATCTCTACAACGAACATGGAGCTCAAACTCACAACCCCAAGATTAAGAGTCGCATGCCCCACCAACTGAGCCAGTCAGGCGCCCCACTAAAGTCTAATTTTGCATTAAAAAAATTAAGCATAATAAAAAGACTGACCTACTTAAATGTGCTTGGAGTTCTTTCATGTCGGCATGCACCAAAGACCAAGCATCATTTTAAACGTTTTCCAGTCAGCCAGGGGAGCAGAACTGCAGAGGTACTTTGGTAGAAGTATGAACTGGTTAATTACTTAACCACTGATTGATAGATAGATGGCATGGTGTAAATGAGAAATAATGGATTATGTGCTACTTGAGGGCAGGAACTTTCTTTTGGACCCTTCAGAATACCTAATAAATGCTTATTAGATGAAACAATACTTGAATTAATATGTCATTAATTAGCCTTGCAGTTTCAGAGTTCCTCCAGGCCCCCAAAGAACATTTTGTCTATTCACAAGAGACTTCTATCACTTTGGAAGAGGTGACAGAGTGCTCAGGTTCCAAGGGTATAATATGTGACTGGGATAAAGAGGGACACTAAAACAAAGCATTTGTGTAAATAGCATGGAGGTAAAAGATAACAACAGAAATGAGGAAGGTACTAGGAATCTACCAGGGTAGCTAATCTTACAATATAATAAAGCATCGTTTCTCTATTATAGCTTTTTAGTTCCAACCAATCTATTTTGGAGCAATTCAAGGATTACAGTTCAGTTCAGAGGGGAGGTTTTTTTTGAATATAGCCAAATGTTCATTAGAGAGCAAGGATCATTTGCAAATGGCATTATTTATGAATCACACGAAATGTAGATTCACTTTCAAAACTTAAGTCTGCTTTGGTTCAGTCACCTGAAGTGGGAAGAATAGAGGTGGCAAGAGATTAAGCTCAAGTTTATCAGTTTTGAAACAAAAGAAGAAATCTTATTAAAATATTTTGTTGAGTTAATACATAAAAACCATTCTTCTAGTTGGTAGTTTAGCTACTGTAAAAACAACAACAACAGACAGTAGATGTACAAGTGTGCTCTATGAACCTATTTTTGGTACCTTATTTTAACTTGAAATTCTATCCTTTGATAGAATGAATCTGTTATCATTGATCTAACAGATCTATTTTTTAGAGAAATGGTTTCAAATCTGCCACTAAGCAGTCTATTTCCAGCATAAATTTCACTTATCATTACGTGATAGGAGTAGCTATATTGCTCAAAAACACATAATCCTGATACACAACATAATTATTTTATAATTGTCTGCCATCACACATTTATTGTCTATATACTCAGCACAGGGAAGGAGACAGCTTTAAAAAAGGAGGGAGGGGAGAGACTGCTGCTGTCAGTTTTTAGACAGTATGTAGAAAGTAAAAGAATTCTAGATTACCAAGCAATCTTGGGAGAGAGAGAGAACAGTAGCAAATGGCAGATTCCTCTGCTTTCATCTTCAGGAGGGGGAATAAAAAAGCCACAGTAACAATTTAAATTTAACTGAGATTTCCAAACTTAAGACAGAATATAATATAATACCACCTGGTACATTATAGACCTGATAAGATATACATACAAAAAGAGTGAATATGATTATGGTCAAATTCAACTTAAACTTAAAGTTTAAGCAGAATCCCAAATTTTTTCTTTTTTTTTTTTTTTTTAAGATTTTATTTATTTATTTGACAGAGACACAGCGAGAGAGGGAACACAAGCAGGGGGAGTGGGAGAGGGAGAAGCAGGCTCTCTGCTGAGCAGGGAGCCCGATGTGGGGCTCCAACCCAGGACCCTGGGATCATGACCTGAGCAGACGTTTAAGGACTGAGCCACCCAGGCGCCCCTAGCGGAATCCCAAATTTAAAGAACTCTCTTTTTCCTTACATAGATACTTGATCTGACTAGAGCAATCTGCTTTGAGACCAAAGAGACCTGGCATTTTACTTCTTCATTAGCAATTGAAAAAAGATGACCTTTGGCTTTCTACCCAGCCATTCATTCAGGGTGTCAATGATGGATGGCAGTGACAGGGAAATGTATGCTGGATATTTGGATAGTTTCAATATTATGAACAATCAATAGCTTATAACCAGTGAAAATAATAAGAACAAAGTTCAGCGTAAGTGTCCAAGATAAGATACAAAAAAGCAGAGAAAGTGCTTAAGTCTACAGGTCTTCCCTGAAAGCTTCAGAAATGTTTAACTTTTGAGTAGGTAGGGCTTTTAATAGAATTTGCATAGCAGCTTACAATATAATTTGCATTAAAAACATGGAGATTCTTCCATGTTTTTGAAAACACACAAATATAACCACATGCACATAAATTAAACAAGAAGACCTGGAGGTTCTCACAAAATTAAAAAAAAAAAGATCCATTGTAACCTTTTCTCAGAAGTGGTCACACTTTTGTCCATCAAAACCATTTACAGTGAAAACTTTTTCTGGGAGAAACATAATCTTGTCCAGATCCCACACAGTTTAATTTTTTTAAAGAATAAATTTTGGTTTATTAGCTAAGTGCATTTAATCAGCTGAAAAAAGCTTTGTTACCATTCTGCTTAGGAAGATAAATTAGGGAAACAAATAATCAGTGACAACTTTAATCATTTGTTGGTTAGATTTTTCCACTTATAAAAATATAGGAAATAAATAATTCAATCTCTCCTGCCATCCAATAATATTCCATAACAACGTTTGTGAGGGTACAGCTGATAAAAACAGGCACTATCAGACTTTACCTAGCCTAAAAAGTGCTAAAACATGGCTTTAAAAGAGGTGAATGACATTTAAAGTAATATTTTTGATTGCTTGTACATGTCCCAATGTTTAATCTGTAACTGTCTACTAGGTAGGTGAGTTTACAGTTATAAGTATCTAATAAATACTGTATAAACATACATTAAAGTATTTCTTCATATAAAATATTAGATATTAATTTCCAGGTAAGGTTTGTTTGATAAATTCATGAAAGGGCTTACCTTTTTCAGAAAAAGAATAACTGAGCCTTTTCTTTCTTTCTTTCTTTTTCTTTCTTTCTTTCGTTGGTTCTTTCTTTCGAGAGGAAAGGGAGAAATTTTAGGGAATGAGGAGGAATAATTTTCACATGCCAACTGGCTACTTGTAGACATCTGTGTGGAATATGGAAAGATGTCTAAGCCCCAGGTCTGGGGGGTAGTTGAGGGCACAGGAATTGGGTCCATTGGGATGAGGTGGATACTACTCTGCAGCTTCTTTTCCATTCTATACATGGAAGCCCACAACATTCTCAGCAATTTTCCTAATTCAAAATGAAAAAGAAATGACAAGTTAAGCTGTTCTATAAAAGGTGTGAAATACCCCAAATGCCCATTTTTAGTTAAAATAATTTGCCATATTTTGGCATCTTAATACAAAATACATATTTATCAAGGCTGTCCTATTCATAAAAAGCACTTCATTTGTGGTTTTAAAATTCCATAAACACTCTTAATTGAAGAACAAGCTGGTCACCCATGATTGGAAAGCTGTTGATGTTACACAAGCAGCTTAAGGGCTCTTGCTCTTGGGGGTGCTAGTGGTCAAAGGAAATCTCCCACACATTTTCATTTCACATTAAGACTCAAAAGATTTAAAAAACCAAGCTTGAACAAAATGAGCCAAAATGGCCCACACGCTTTACCTTCTCCTGCTCACATGTTTATCACACCTTTTTTAGAGATCTTTTTCATGTAACTAATGAGCACGGGGGCTCAGAAGTTCTGCCTGAAAAAATTCTCAGTGGCTTAGCCTTTCACACTAACCAAGAAAACCTCAACCACATGGCTTTGTTGCAAAATCTGTGACTGCATTGTGCAACTTTTCAGGTTAATAATGCTCTCACTGCAAAGAGTGTCTAAGCTCCCTTATCTGAGGGTATTATGTGTTGAAATTCTGCTTCCAGAAATCACAGCTGGACCTTCAAGATATTTTTTTTCTTCCCTTGCAAATTTACTTCAGATGGAACCAAACATAGGTTTATGAATCTTTAAAACATAAAAAAAGTTCTTGAAAGACATATTCTAGTCTAGATTCCAATTTCCAGTTTTAAGTGGATCAAGTCATTTATTTTTGGAACTGTAGCTGGGGGAAGAACAGTTATCAGTTATCTCTCCCCAGCCCCTGCATGTGGTTAATCTCACTGTACAAAGGGAAGGAGGACTGACTTATGGGCAGAAGAAAGACAGTGGGGTTACAATGTCTAACTCAAACTCTCTGCTCATGAGTCTGCTCTTTCAAATGTCCCACCTAGGTCAGTGTGCACTCACACCAAACAGCTCATGTTTTGCATTTATGGTTGTGGGGTTTTTCCTCCCTATATGGAGTGCTACCCTCCTCCACTCTCCGAAGTGCTCACATCCTCTTATAGTACTCCTAATAAATCTAGTAAGTGAGAACTATTCCTAGACTTTTCTTCAGAGAACATTCAAGTCAATATTCCCTTTTCTTTCAGATCTGGGGACTGCAGTAATCTTGACATTTTATATAGCTATTATCCTATTTTAAATGCTTTCAGATATATACCTCCTTCATAATTAGGAAAAACAAGCTGAGTGTGATTCTTTGATACCACAAAATCAGCAATCTTACTGCTACTAAGTCATAATGATGACATCTGGCAATGCTTAGCAAAATCCAGGTAGCTGTTCTGTGGTCTCGTCACCCGCCCACTGTAGAATGCATTACTAAGCCAACAGTGAGTCTTGAATTAGCAGCTGCCTATCCATGCCACTCTGCTGCCACAAAGGGAGAGGACAAAAGGGCCAGGATCCAGCATGGGCTCACGAAGCCCAAGGCAACTCCACAGGATGTTTGTGGTGAAGAGCTGGCTTTACAGAGCCTACTCTTTAAACAAGCGGGCTCTCCAAGATTTATCTCCCTCAATGAGATCTGCCCACTAGAAAAGATACTCCTAAGGAAACCCATCTCAAAGACTATTCCTCAAAACTAAGATGGATGCTCTCCCTGGAACGGCAGTGATATCCAGTTATTCAAATAGTGACTAATAAAGCTCCACTAACCCTAACCAAAGGCACATTTGGTAAGCAATAAAAAATGGCTTAGGCTAAAATGAGGATTTTCTTTTAAAAGAAATCTTATCACCTGGCTCCTACCAAATATAAATCAGAAAAATCTAAAACAAGCAAACCTCTTCTTTCAAATCAGTGGTTTCCAACTTGGTCGCCACTAGAAAGGGAGTGGAAGGCAAGGCAAATCAAATTTCACAAGTTCTAAGTCCTAAAGTTAGCACTTATGAGTGGCAAAGCTCGTGATGCGGTAGGAAAGTGATGGCCAGGGTGGGATGCAGGACAGCCAGGACAGATGGGAGAACGCTTTGGTGTGCAATTCAAGGACTTCCTAGGGTGGAAGGATTATGTGACAGTAAGCTCCAAAACCACATCCGACCTATCTAGAATGGCCAAGAAGCACAGGCGGCTGTAAACTAGCATGTGGCAAGAGACGGTTGAACTAAGCAAGATGTCAAGGCTAAGCTTGGAACAAATCCTGTAGGAAGAAGAAAATGAAAACAACTCTTGGATATTTGATTATGTCCAAAAAAATTGGATGTTTGATTATGTCCAAAAAAACAAAAAACAAAAAAACCCACAACGAGCCATCCTTCTTCATAGGGGAAATAAACCTAGTGACTTAGAAACCACATTAGGAAATGAGGCAATAAATCAACAGCTTCGTTTGGAACTTATTAGAGTCCTAGAATTTCTGGCCAAGGTAGCTTGTGAAAGGCAGGCTCTTCTTTAAACACGGTTACTGGTCAGCAGTGATCTGCAGGTCCTTGTCAAGGCACTGTGCTGGAGGGGAGAGCAAAGAGCTTTCTTTTTGTGCTTTTTTTTTTTTTTTTTTTGAGGTGGAAATACTTCTTGTGACATTCACGACTCTTCTCTGATTTTGTGCTGCTCATACGAGCAGTCCCATGCGAGTGACTTTGGCTGACAAGAACGTGTGCAATACAAAAACGATCGGCTTCGGACAAGAGTGAAGGTCCATGGTCTGTGGGGAAAGCATAAGAATTATCACTACCATACACAGAAGCTTTCATAAACAGACACAAAATAAACAAATTTGGATGTGATGTTCTACTTTTTAGAAAGAATGTGTATTAAGAAGGTGCCGGATTTATGGAAACATCTCTCGGGAACTTAAAGCTACAAATGCAAAGTATTCTCTGAAGTAAGGTCATTCCATGTAGTAATGACACACTAGTGTGAGCCTCCATGTCACAGTTAGGAGAAAAGTGGTGGGGTGCTGGATTCCACCGTGCCTGGTAGGGAGAACTAAACAGTAGAAGATGGAAAAGAAAGAGGAATACCCTATATGGAGACCGTTAATTATGATTATATTCCCAGCGGGGGATCACAGTGAACTCAGCTGAATGTGACTATGGATGGGTATGATTTTTGGTATCTTTCATAGGTTTGTGGTGGGAATGACAACTCCTGAGGCAGGTTAGGAGGGCTAGTCATAGCTTCCTAAGCTCAGGCCTCTATCTGGACAGCTGACACCAGGTGAACAAGGAGACCTGCCATCAGGCTGCGTGAGTCAAGTGATCCGTCAGTCATTGGCACTGGTGCAGAAACCAGGAATAGGACATAGTTAACTATGCCTTTTAAAGAAAAATATAACTTTATTCAAAATATAAGTTACAGAGCACGGATTTCATCATTAAACTTTGTATATATTAAGTATAAAGCAGGGATTAAAACTATATAGCCAGGAATAATCTAAGACATAGCTTGCTAAATGACAACTGCTATTAGTAACTGGTTAATTTAACAGAAGTTAATTTAATAGAAGCATTTAACTCTGCCTAATGTTTCAGGCTTTTTTTTAAAAATATGCACATATCTTTATTTCCCAGCAAGGTCAAATATACCAGAGATATAGATACAATGCTTAAATCCAAATGATTTTAAAGTGCTTATTGGATTCTTGAGGCCCTTAAAACACTCCCTGATCTAATCAAAGACTTTTGGGTGGGAAATCAGTGATTTGATGCTTCAGAGTATACTTCCTTCTGGCCTTCTGAGGGATGTGTTTCCCATTTCTTTTTTTTTTTTTAATTTAAATTCAATTAATTAACATATAGTTTATTATTAGTTTCAGAGGTAGACTTCAGTGATTCATCAGTCTTATATAATACCCAGTGCTCATCACATCACATGCCCTCCCCAATGTCCATCACCCCGTTACCCCAACCCCCCACCCATCTTCCCTCCAGCAACCCTGTTTCCCATGATTAAGACTGTCTTATGGTTTGTCTCCCGCCTGACTTTGTCTTGTCTTATTTTTCCCTCCCTTCCCCCATGATCCTCTGTTTTGTTTCTTAAATTCCACATATGAGTGAGATCATATGGTAATTGTCTTTCTCTGATTGACTTAATTCGCTTAGCATAATACCTTCTAGTTCCATCCACGTCCTTGCAAATGGGTGCTTCAGGCTTTTGAAAAGCCCTGGTCCATGGCCCAACCAAAGTCTCCTAAAGGTTCTTCATTCAAAATAAGATTTCTAGACATGATTTCTTATTTGGAGGTTAATATCTCTCAGATCTCTTTCAGTAATAAAATGTCAAGATTCTGTTTTGCAAATTTCCACCTATGGTGATTGTGTCAATAGATAAAATATTTCATGTATAATACTTGAACTATTAGCTCAAAACTGATAAGACAGAAAAGGCATTTTTTTACTCCTTTATCTATCATAATTTATGATTTCTGAAGTACACCTGACACACTTCTGTGGTTCCCTAGGGGAAATCATGAATTCCTGCTGATCTTACCTTAAAAAACAAGGAGATTTAAAAAAAAAAAAAAAAGATGGCTGTGTGAAGATAGCTCTGTATCTTTTTTTTCTGATCAGCAGAATTTCTGTAGTAACCAAGTCATTCTATCACTTTTAACTCATCTCAACCAACTATTAATAGTAATGGATAGAATTTATTTATTAAAGTTTACCAGCTTTTGTATTTTATAGCTTATATTTGATAAAAGCCTATTTCTTAAAAGGGCTATCCATTTTTTTCTTTCTACCATTCAAACAAAACTTTTTAAAAAGGAATGAGTTCCTAATGTGGGGAAAAGAAAAACACATACACACATACATCCCAAACCCAAACCCAATACATCTTGAAAACCGAAGAACAATTTCCTGACTCCAAATGGACTATTAGTCCATAATTTTCTATACAAAAGGTAAGAAGCAATGAGAAAGAAAGAAAATACCTATTAGAGTAAACCTGGTTCCCAGAAACACTCTTACCAGTTCTCCCTCAGGACCACCAAAATCCAGATACAGATTTCTGATGCCATCATCAGCAGACATTTTCAGCCTTTCAAAGGGGTAGCGGTACAATATGCTGCTGGAACCTCCATTTTCCTTGGAGATAGTGAACCCATTTTCATAGTGGACAGTGAATCTTACCTCTTGGCCATTTAGCGTGCAGCCTATTGAAGACAAGCAAAAACCATCATTAATGGCACCTGGGTGGCTCAGTCAGTTAAGTGACTGCCTTTGGCTCAGGTCATGATCCCGGGGTCCTGGAATCGAGCCCCACATCTGGCTCCCTGCTCAGGAGGGAGTCTGCTTCTCCCCCTCCCCCCTGCTCATGCTCTCTCTCTTTCGAATAAATAAACAAAATCTTAAAAAAAATAAAATAAAAAATAAAGTTACCACTGCAGTTATCAAGTGGAAAAGGATTCTTCTGACTTCAACAAAGGAAAAAGAACCTTTTCTTGAGAATGTGTGATACCTCTTATTTGGACCTCCCTAAAGTAAGTTTTGTTCTGGTTGCTTGAGTCAACATCTTGACTGAGATGAGAAAGAGATGACAATAGCTCTCCAGGACATCTGATCTGATTCAGTTCAATTCAATGAGTATCAATTAAACACTTGTGCTGAGAGTAAGCTGTGCGTGGTACTGGAGAAGTAAGAGGCATGGTCCCCGCTCTCGAAGACTTCATAAATGAACAGGCATAAACATGAAATCCCTAACCGTGTTAGGTAGAATGTATAGAGCACGACTAAACACACTAGCGTGAATAAGGCCAAAATCAAGGAAAAGTTTCCTGGAGGAGATGGTACATCAGATAGGCCCTAAAGAATAGGTCAAACTGGATAGGCAGTGAAGTAGAGAAAGGTTTCAAATGGGCAAGAAGAAAGAACCACCAAAGGAGAGAAGGCAGAGATGCTTTTTAGGGGCAGTCACACGGTTTGGTTGGTATTTGGGAAGAGGATAAAGGTAATGTTTATTATCAAAGGTAAAGGCTATAGTTAGCAGAAGTCATTTAGAGGGGGAAAATCAGGGGCCTAAGGCACTGGTTTTGGAGTCAGAAAAGACCCAATTCAAGCCCTCGCCACATTAACCCCAGTTCTTTCATCTTAAAAATAGAGGTAATAAAACTTGGCTTAGAAGTGTGTGTGTTAGGATCAGAGGAAACATGCATTCAACTTACGACTTGTAACAACCCTGATAAGTACTCATTATTCTTTCTGCTTCTGTCCTTCCTACTTCAAAGGCAGGGGTATGTCTACTGTATCTATTTCAGAACAGCCAGCAACAGTACAGAGGATATACTCAATCCATACTTGTCCAGTAGATGAATAAAAATTCAAGAGAATTTTACAAAATTGAGAACATGGTAAAAGCAAACTCTTTCGTCATATATGTTAACAGTATAAATACTTTAAAATGGTCATTTTTCTTCTCCTCTTGCAGATTTTCTACATATTTACTAATGCAACTCCTCCTATATCTACTACTTCTTAGCCTTTATAACATCAAAACTACAGAAACACGAAGTATCTTCATAAAGTTCTTGTTTGATTTAAAAATTGTAATAGTTTGGGTAATTGGTATGATGAAATTCGCCTTTAAAAGCATACTTATTAAAGTTCAATTATATACATATATGTATTTTCATATTTTGAATTCCTGTAACAAATGGAAAATGGTTTTATATACCAAAGGGAATTAACTGCATTCTCTGCCTAGTGATCTTGAGGTTCATATTTGCTAAAAGGAAAAAGTCCTTGTATACTGGAAGGATCACAGATTAATTCTACTGTAATCTAATAAAACTTTAAAACTAAATGAACATTATGAAGTTCATGCATTGCATTCACTAGCAAAATCTTACAGGTAGTCACTGAAATTTTTCTAAATGATTAAACTATACAAAAAATAAATAAATGAGTAAACCACAACCAAAACACATAAGAGAAAGAAACAGAGCTTAAATGATTTCTTCTTGTCAACTTCCTAACATTCTTTAGGCCATGGATATCTGAATAGGTAGTACAATGTGCCATAATTATAGTTTTATTTTATTGTTTTTAAAGATTTTATTTATTAATTTGACAGAGAGAGAATAAGCAGGGGAGTGGGAGAGGGAGAAGCAGGCTCCCCACTGAGCAGGGAGCCCAAGGCAGCCTGGGATCATGACCTGAGCCAAAGGCAGTTGCTTAACCAACTGAGCTACCCAGGCGCCCCCATAATTATAGTAACCTTTCTGAATCTCCCAATAATTTAACACAAAGTGGTAACATGCGTCTGAAGGACATGCTTGCTTATGTATGAGTGTGTGTATATATGTGAATGTGGATATGCACATTAAGCATACACATATTAAGACATAATAGGGGTGCCTGGGTGGCTCAGTTGTTAAGCGCCTGCCTTCGGCTCAGGTCATGATCCCAGGGTCCTGGGATCGAGCCCCGCATCGGGCTCCCTGCTCCACGGGAAGCCTGCTTCTCCCTGTCCCACTCCCCCTGCTTGTGTCCCCTCTCTCATTGTATCTCTCTCTGTCAAATAAATAAATAAAATCTTAAAAAAAAAAGACATAATAGATTAGGTGCGTGCGCGCACGCGCGCGCACACACACACACACAAACACATTTTAAAGGAATTCTGGCTCTCATCAAAGCAGTTTACCTTCAGCCAGTTTAACACATGTGGCAGAGTTCTAAATACACAGTAAGTGATTAGTAAGTACATCAGTTGACCTGAATTGTGGAAATGAAAGTACTACCAAGGTAATATTAAAATATAGCTGTAAATGAGAATTAAAAAGTTCAAAATTACCAAAAAATGTTTCTTTTGTCTATTTTAAAGTATAAGGACCCAACCAATCCTTATTCTCTCTCTCTCTCTCTCCTCAAGCCATCTGTATTTAAACAACTGTGAGCCAGGGACTGGACAGATTTTTGTTTCCTGCCAGAAGTTTAGCTGCCAGACACCAAAGCAGCAACATGAAACTAAAAAATGTTAAAAATCTAAGTTGCATTCTTTGTTTTGGGAAACATATCTCTGTGGATTTTTTTTTTTTTAAAGATTTATTTATTTATTTATTTGAGAGAGAGAGAATTAGAGACAGAGAGCATGAGAGGGAGGAGGGTCAGAGGGAGAAGCAGACTCCCTGCCAAGCAGGGAGCCCGATGCGGGACTCGATCCCGGGACTCCAGGATCATGACCTGAGCCGAAGGCAGTCGCTTAACCAACTGAGCCACCCAGGCGCCCAGTGGATTTTTTTTTTTTTTAAAGATTTTATTTATTTATTTGAGAGAGAGAGCATGCACAAACAGGGGGGAGGGGCCGTGGGAGAGGGAGAAGCAGACTCCCTGCTGAGCCGGGAGCCCGATGGGGGCTTGATCCCAGGACCCTGGGATCAAGATCTGAGCTGAAGGCAGATGCTTAACCATCTGAGCCACCAGGTGCCCTTCTCTTTGGATTCTTAAAGAAGATATGGTGATCCCAGATGCCAGTAAAGGGCCTAATGAATGTTCCTGGGCTCCCCAAAGGAACACAGGGCACTGCAGACCTTCACATTGAGGACACAACCCTGAAAGCACATTCTGTGGCCAAGACTAAAACCAGAGCCCCACAGCCCTTAATGTGGTCACCAATCACTTCATAAAGAAAATGGGCGGGAAACACACAAGTGAGAAAGACAGTGTGGATATGGTGGCTTTGGTAGAAATCCAAGGTGGGGTCTTACTAGTCATTGGTGTCACTGCTTGAATCATCACTGTGGTTGTAAGGAAAATATCAAGCAATTACTAAAGAGTTGAAGAATTATGTCATTTTGACAACATTTAAAACACTGTCCCTCTGCCAGTGTTAGAAGATGACCCACGGAAATGCTGCCTATGCAGTTCTAAAGCCATGGAGATCCCTCACTTTCCAGAAGCAACGGAAAGAAAGGTAAATTGTAAGACACTCTGCTCTTTAAACATTTTCTCTTTTTATAAAATTCTATAAAACTGTTTATAAAATAAAATACATAGAAAACAGGAACAAAAGTAAACTGACTTGGAACCAAGATAATAAAATTCATTCAAATCATATTAGAAACTCTGTCCCTTCATTTTGACTATTCTTTGTTCTTGTTAAGATGAAAAGCAATCTGGAAATATCTATACATATATATACATGTACATACACACAAACATATACAAATGAAGCCCATATAGACTAGCCACAAGAGGGCGCTTCAACAATGAAAACACACCACCAGGCTTCTTTAGATGCTTATTTCATTCAGTAAGTACTGGGCACACATTTTCAAACTTTTGAAAACAAAATCCTACTCAAAATTATTCTTATTTTTCTATAGCCATAAGCCTTGCCAGATGCCCACATTTTAAGAGTGTCTCTCCACATCTTAGACTCTAAATCTTCTGAACTAGAGGGTTAGTGCATCTAGTACTTAGTAAATGAGTCCTTATACTATCACATACAGATTAAAATGATGAACAGCAAAACTGCCATGCTGTACATAGGATGTTAGGATGCAGCCATATACAAGGCTTAGGAAAACTTTACTACTGAAACAGAAAAACCAGGTTCTTCCATCATGATCATTTTAAGCTGCCATATTTTAGAATATTTTTGAGTCTGGGGGTGCCTGGGTGGCTCAGTCGTTAAGCATCTGTCTTCGGCTCAGGTCATGATCCCAGGGTCCTGGGATCGAGCCCCGCATCAGGCTCCCTGCTCTGCAGGAAGTCTGCTTCTCCCTCTCCCACTTCCCCTGCTTGTGTTCCCTCTCTCGCTGTCTCTCTCTCTGTATCAAATAAATAAAATCTTTAAAAAAAAAAAAAAAAGAATATTTTTGAGTCTGGCCCATATGATAACGGTTCTCACTTTATTATTTTTTTTAAGATGTAAAAAAACAGGGGCTCCTGGGTGGCTCAGTCGTTAAGTGTCTGCCTTCGGCTTGGGTCATAATCCCAGGGTCCTGGGATCGAGCCCCACACCAGGCTCCCTGCTCCACGGGAAGCCTGCTTCTCCCTCTCCCACTCCCCCTGCTTGTGTTCCCTCTCTCGCTGTGTCTCTCTGTGTCAAATAAATAAAATCTTTAAAAAAAAAAGATTTAAAAAAACATATTTTATTTACTCATTTGACACAGAGAGAGAGAGAGCATAAGCAAGGGGAGTGGCAGGCAGAGAGAGAGGGAGAAGCAGACTCACTGCCGAGCAGGGAGTTCAATGCGTGGCTCGATCCCAAGACCCAGGGATCGTGACCTGAGTGGAAGGCAGATGCTCATCCGAATGAGCCACCCAGGTGCCCCTTTTTATTAAGATTTATTTATTTATTTGAGAGAGAGAGAGGGCATAAGTGGGAGGGGCAGAGGAAGAGGGAGAGGGAGAATCCCAAGCAGGCTCCACACCCAGCGCAGAGCCCAACGTGGGTCTCGATCTCAGGACCCTGTGATCATGACCTGAGCTGAAATCAAGAGTTGGATGCTCAACCAACTCAGCCACGCAGACATCCCTGGTTTTTACTTCAAAACAAAATATAACATTTCCATGTAATTACTATTAGAAATGGTATGTCAGGATCTATACCTAGAGAGACTTCCTTAATTAGCTCAGCAGCAGCATGGCAACCCTGAACAAGTATCCTGGTCCAGGTTGACAGATCCCGATGTGTCTCCACCCTGAAGAGATGCATCTCAATGCCCTGCCGAGAGCCTGTTCTGGTAGCAAAGGTAAGGTCAGATCCAAGTGAGGGTGATCGACATCCGGAGCCAGAATGAACCAACCTAGGACCACAAAGAGGGCAAAGATCAAAAGTAATTAATGTACTGGTATAGGAAAATGTCAGCAATTTATGCTGATAAATAAGCAGAAAGTTATAAAAGCCATCTGTAGTTTTTGGAAAAGTATGTTTCAAAACAATATTATAGTCTTTGAAGTATATACCGTTCTGTTTTCCCATAAAATGACCCCTTGAGTCACAGGCAGAACACTGGGCTGGATGAGCTAAGGCCAAATTTTCCATTGGCCTTTTTATGCTCTGAAAACGCTGGGCATGTCAAAAAAAAAAAAGGTTCAATTTTGATTAGGAAGTGTTAAGCCCCCACATACGAACAGCCTCCCTTACTATCAACATCACTCACTAGATGGTACTTTTTTTTTTTCTACCAAGAATGAGCCTACACTGACACATCATAATCACCTGAAGTCCATAGTTTACTTTAGGGGCCACTCTTGGTGTTGTACATTGTATAGGTTTGGAAAAATGTGTAACGACATATATCCATCATTATAATATACAGAGTATTTTCAATGCCCTAAAAATCCTCTTTGCTCTGCTTATTCATCCCCTCCCCCTCCTCCTAGCAACCACTTATCTGTATACCTTTTACTTCCTTTTCTTAACTTAGTGCATTAGCAAGGATTGCTGGTATGATGTTGAAAAGGAGTGGCAAGAGGGGACAGGACATCTTTGCCTTATTCCTGATCTCAATGGGAAAGCTTCGTGTTTGTCACTATTAAGCATTATATTGGCAATAGATTTTTTGTAGATCGTCTTTATCAAGTGGAGAATGTTCCCCTCTCTTCCTAGTTTACTTTTTTTAATCATGAACGGGTGTTGGATTTTGTCAAATGACTTTTCTGCATCTCTTGATAGATTCATATGATTTTTCTTGTTGAGCTTGTTGATGGGATGGATTACATTAGCTGATTTTCGAATATTGAACCAGCCTTGCATATCTGGGATCAATCCCACTTGCTCATGGTGTATAATTCTTTTTATACTTTTTTGGATTTGATTTGCTAATATTTTGTTGAGGACTTTGCATATATATTCATAAGAGATATTGCTCTACAGTTTTCTTATAATGTCTTTGTCTGGTGTTGGTATTAGGGTAATGCTAGCCTCACAGAATGAGTTAGAAAGTATTCCCTCTGCTTCTATCCTCTGAAAGAGATTGTAGGGAATTTCTTCCTTAAATGTTTGGTAGAATTCACCAATGAACCCATCCAGGCCTGGTGCTTTCTTTTGGAAGACCTTACACTTTCCGCAAAAAGTAACTCAAATGGATCTTAGATCTAAATGTAAAATGCAAAAGTATAAAACTTCAGAAGACATCCTAAGAAAAAATTGAGGTAATCTAAAAAGATACAACACCAAAAGCATGATTCATGGAAAAAAAATTGTTAAGTTGTACTTTCTAAGTTAAAAACTTCTGCTTTGAAAGACACTGTAAAAGAATGAAAAGACAAGCCACAGAATAGGAGAAAATATATGAAAAACACATATTTGATAAAGGACTTATATCCAAAATATACAAAGAACTCTTAAAACTCAACAATAAGAAAACAAAAAACCCAGTTAAAAGATGGGGGGAGAAAAAGGGCAAAAGACTCACTTCCTAGTATATATCCCAAAGAATTGAAATTAGATTCTTGAGATATTTTACATCTATGTTCATAGCAGCATTATCCACAATAGCCAAGAGGTAGAAGCAACTTAAATGTCTACTGGCAGAATGAATGACTAAAGAAAATATGGTATATACATTCAACAAATTATTATTCAGTCTTAAAAAGAAAGAAATCTTGTCATACATGCCAACACACATGAACCTTTTAGACATTATACTAACTGAAATAAGCCAGTCACAAAAAGACAAATACTGCCTGACTCTACTAATATTAGCTACCTACAGACCAACTCTTAGAAACAGAAAGTACAATGGTGAGTTGAAGCCAGGAAGTCATATCAGCGACTGTGCATCTCAGGGTTTTAATGAAATGCTCACATGAACACTTCATCTAACTCCTGATTGACTGGAGAAGGGACCATTATTTCTGATAAATGTTGTACCTGGGGATTTGCAAGTCTAATCTGTTCTAAAAGCTTTTATTTTTAGGCTGTGAAAATTATGATAAGAATGAGACATAATTGGGGTGCTTGGCTGGCTCAGTCAGTAGAGCATGTGATTCGACCTCAGGGATGTAAGTTCAAGTCCCATGCTGGGTGTAGAGATTACTTAAAAATAAAATCTTTTTTTTTTTTTTTTAAGATTTTACTTATTTTTTTGACAGAGAGAGAGTACAAGCAGGGGAGTGGCAGGCAGCAGGAGAGGGAGAAGCAGGCTCCCTACTGAGCAGAGAGCCCGCTGTGAGGCTCGATCCCAGGACCCCGGGATCATGACCTGAGCTGAAGGCAGACACCCAACTGACTGAGCCACCCAGGCGCCCTTAAAAATACAATCTTAAAAAAAAAAAAAAAAAAGAATGAAACGTATTAATTTCTGTTCCTAAAGTAAATAGCCAGTGAAAACTGATTTCCTAACCTTTGGAACTACTTGACTACAACTTTTGACTCCCATTCACTTGCGATGTAACTATATTAACAAAACAAAAATGATGTGCCATCTTTTTACTTTGAAAAGTGAGTTCCAACTCATTTGGGGGGGGGGGTAGGTAGTGATGCTCCTGAAATATTTTTAGATGTAACAAAAAGAGAGCTTGAATTAATCATTTTGGGGAAAAGGTTCAAATCAAGTATGAGATAGCAATGACACAAAGTACAGAAGAGAAAAAACACTGAGAAACAATTAGCAAAAAACCTTAGAGTTTCTATCATACACTGTATATACTCTGCCCCATGAGATGGTCCTAACAATAGAGTTTCAAGGACAAAGAAAAGAAATATAACATTCATGAACTAAAAACTATTTTCATAGGAAAAGAGCAGAATACTGTCTATGAAAGTAGTAAGTGTTAACAAAATATATATATATATATTTTAAGATTTTATTTATTTGACAGACAGAGACACAGCGAGAGAGGGAACACAAGCAGGGGGAGTGGGAAAGGGAGAAGCAGGCTTCCCGCTGAGCAGGGAGCCCGATGTGGGACTCGATCCCAGGACCCTGGGACCATGACCCGAGCCGAAGGCAGGCGCTTAATGACTGAGCCACCCAGGTGCCCAACAAAATATATTTCAAAAATCCCTTCAACTGGGGCGCCTGAGTAGCTTAGTCATTAAGCGCCTGCCTTCGGCTCGGGTCATGGTCCCAGGGTCCTGGGATCGAGTCCCATATCCGGCTCCCTCCTCAGTGGGAAGCCTGCTTCTCCCTCTCTCACTCCCCCCTCCTTGTGTTCCCTCTCTCACTGTGTCTCTCTCTGTCAAATAAATAAATAAAATCTTAAAAAAAAAAAATCCCTTCAACTAACAGTGAAAAGCTTCCCACAAAGAAAATCTGAAGCCCAGATGGTTTGCTGGTAAATTCCACCAATTATTACAAAAAATAATTAATGCCAATTCTTCATAAATTCTTCAAAAAAGCAGAAGTGGGAATACTTCCTAACTCATTCTGTGACGCCAGTAATACCCCAAAACCAAAACAAAAGACATCTCAAAAAAAAGAAAACTACGGACCAGTATCACTTATGAGTGTAAGACACAAAAATCCTCATCAAAATATTAGTAAACTGAATCTAGTATGACCAAATAGGATTCATCCTAAAAGTGCAAGGTTGGGGGCACCTGGGTGGCTCAGTTGGTTAAGCGACTGCCTTCAGCTCAGGTCATGATCCCGGAGTCCCGGGATCGAGTCCCACATCGGGCTCCCTGCTCGGCAGGGAGTCTGCTTCTCCCTCTGACCCTCTCCCCTCTCATGCTCTCTCACTCTCTCTCTCAAATAAATAAATAAAATCTTTAAAAAAATAAATAAAAATAAATAAAAGTGCAAGGTTGAACATCCGAAAATCAATATGGTAATACACCATATAAACAGGTAAAGGACAAACCCACATGATCATTGTATTAGACATGGAAAAAGCATTTGACAAATTCCATACCCTTTCATGAGGAAAACATCTCTTACAAACATGGAAGAGAAGGGAACTTCTTCAACCTGATAAAGGTATCTATGAAAAACCCATAGCTAACATCATGCTTAATGGTAAAAGACTGAATGCTTTCCCCTTAAGATCAGGAAAAAGACAAGGATGTCTGTTTATGCCACTTCTATTTAATATTGTACTGGAGATTTTAGCCAGAGCAATTAGGCCAGAAAATGAAATAAAAGGTACCCAGAAAAGAAAGTAGTACAACTACCTTTTATTTGAAGACGACATGATCTTGTACATAGAAGTCCTAAGGAATCCACTAAAAACCTACTAGACTAATAAACGAGTCAAGCAAGAATGCAGATCAAGATATAAAAATCAATGTATTGGGGCACCTGGGTAGCTCATTCGGTTAAGTGTCTGACTCTTGATTTCGGCTCAGGTCCTGACCTCAGGGTCATGAGATGGAGCCCCGCCTTGGGCTCCATGCTGAGCATAAAGCCTGCTTAAGATTCTCTCTCTCCCTCTCCCTCTGTCCCTCCCCCCCCCAAAAATCAATGTATTGACTGTGTATAGTAGGAGCGAAGAATCTAAAAAGGAAATTAAGAAAAAAAATCCATTTGCAATAGATCAAAATGAAAAAATACTTAGGAATAAATTTAGCAAAAGAAGTATAAAACTTATACTAAGAAAGCTACAAAACATTGCTGAAATAAATTAAATACCTAAGTAAATAAAAAGATACTCTGTATTATGGACCAGAAGACAATATTTTTAAGATGGCAAAATTCCCTAAATTGATCTACAGATTCAAGGCAATCTCTACCAAATTTCATCTTTTTTTTTTCCCCCCAGAAATTGACAAGCTGATCCTAACATCCATGTGAAAATGCAAGGGATTCACAATCACTGAAATAATTTTGAAAAAGAACAAAGTTGGAGGATTCACACTTAAAACTTACCACAAAGGTATAAAATTGAGAGCCCAGAAAAAAACCCTCACAGTTATGATCAATTGATTTTTGCCAAGAGAGTTTAATGGAGAAAGAATAGTCTTTTTAACAAATGGTACTGTGATAACTGAAATTTCCCAAGCAAAAGAATAATATTTGATCACTACTTCACACTATACAAAAATTGACTCTTTATGGATAAAAGAATGAGTGTGAGAGCTAAAACTATAAAACTTTTTTTAAAAATATTTTTTATTTATTTATTTGACACAGAGAGAGAGAGAGAAAGAGCACAAGCAGGGGAAGTGGCAGGCAGAGGGAGAAGCAGGCTTCCCGCTGAGCAGGGAGCCCGATGCAGGACTCAATCCCAGGACCCTGGGATCATGACCTGAGCTGAAGGCAGCCACTTAACTGACTGAGCCACCCAGGCGCCCCTTAAAACTATAAAACTTTTAGAAGAGCACACAGGAGTAAATTTTTGTGACCTTGGATTAGGGAAAGCCTTCTTAGATATAAAACAAAAATGCAAGAGAAGACTGATAAATTGGACTTCATCAAAATTAAAAACTTCTGTGCTTCCAATGACACTGTCAAGAAAGTGAAAAGACAACTCACAGAACAGGAAAAATATTTGCAAATCATATATTTGATAAGGTATTTGTCTATAGAATATATAAAGAACTCTTACAATTCAATAATAAAAAGGCAACCCAATTAGAGGATCAAGGATTTGAATAGATACTGCTCCAAAGAAAATACACAAATGGCCAGTAAGTACATGAAAAGATGCTCAACATCATTAGCTATTAGGGAAATAAAACTTAAAACCATGAGGATGTGGGGGTGCCCGGGTGGCTCAGTCAGTTAGGTGTCTGCCTTCAGCTCAGGTCATGATCCCAGGGGTCCTGGGATCGAGCCCCATGTCAGGCTCCCTGCTCCGCGGGAAGCCTGCTTCTCCCTCTCCCTCTGCTGCGCCCCCTGCCTATGCTCTCCTGCTCTATCTCTGTCAAATAAATAAATAAAATCTTTAAAAAAAATAAATAAAGTTAAAAAAACAAACAAATATGAGGATGGAGAGAAAATGGAAAACTCACACCGGGCTGGTGAGAATTTCAAATGATATAGTGCCTATATTAAACAGCCTGGTACTTTCTCAAAAAAATGTTAAACATAGAGCTCCATATGATCCAGCAATTCTATTCCTAGCTATATATGCCCCCAAACCAACATATGTTCACATAAAAACTTGTATATGAATATTACAGCAGCATTATTCATAAGAGTCAAAAAGTGTAAATAAGCCAAATGGCCATCAACTGATAAATGTGGTATATCCATACAATGGAAGATTACTCAGCCATAAAAAGAAATGAAACTGGGCGCCTGGGTGGCTCAGTTGGTTAAGCGACTGCCTTCGGCTCAGGTCATGATCCTGGAGTCCCAGGATCGAGTGCCGCATCGCCCGCTTCTCCCTCTGACCCTCCCCCTCTCATGCTCTCTCTCTATCTCATTCTCTCTCTCAAATAAATAAAAATCTTTATAAAAAAAAAAAAAGAAATGAAACTGAGACACATGCTACAATATGGATCAACCTTGAAAACAGTATGCTATGGGAAAGAAACCAGACGTAAAAGGCTACATATGATTCCATTTATATGAAATGTCCAGAATAGGCAAATCTATAGAGACAGAATTAGATTCCTGGTTCCTAAGGGCTGGTGGAGGGGAAAATGAGAAGTGACTGCCAATGCGTAAGGATTTCCTTTTAAGGGTGATGAAAGTGTCCTAATATTGATTATAGTGATGGTCACACAACTCTGGGAACATACTAAAAACCATTAAATACTATATTTTAAATGGGTGAATAGTATGGTATATGAGTTATCTCAGTAAAGCTGCTAAAAAAATAACAGCGAAGGGGTGCCTGGATGGCTCAGTCAGTTGAGCACTGGACTCTCGATTTTGGCTCAGGTCATGATCTCAGGGTTGTGGGATTGAGCCCCGCGCTGGGCTCCGTGCTCCGCTGGGAGTCTGCTTGTCTCTCTCTCCCTCTGTCCCTCCCCCACGCTCTCTCTTGCTCTTTAAATAAATAAATCTTCAAAAAAAAGAACACAGGAGATAGAATTCATCAATCTTTTATTAAGCTAGATATAAAGAGATCAGCAAAAAATACAAAACAATGCCACTCTTCACATTAATTTTTTCTTGTTTTGGAAAATATTATTTTAATACAAATAAGTTATTAATATTGAGACACGATAGGTTTTTTTACTTTTATTTTTAAATTAATATTTTTTAAATTTCTCAGTTTTAATTTCTTTTTTTTTTTTTTTAAGATTTATTTATTTATTTGAGAGAGCGAGAATGAGAGAGAGTACATGAGAGGGGGGAGGGTTAGAGGGAGAAGCAGGCTCCTCGCCGAGCAGGGAGCCCGATGCGGGACTCGATCCCGGGACTCCAGGATCATGACCTGAGCCGAAGGCAGTTGCTTAACCAACTGAGCCACCCAGGCGCCCTAATTTCTAATTATAGTAAATATCAATCAGTATAACCCAGATAAGGAAAAGCAATTTTGTGTTTTCATTAGTTTTTAAGAGTATATAAAGGTCCTCAGACCAGAAAGTTGGCAGACGACTAGTTTAGTCCTTTTCAACTGGCTACACATTTGAATCATCTGGATAAGTTTTTATTAATAAGAATAAGATTGCCTGGGCCCCACCCTAGACCAGTTAAATCTGAATTTTTGAGGATCTGAGCCAGACATAAGTAATTTTTTAAAGCTATGCACCAGGTAATTCTAGTGCATATACACGGTTGAGAACTAATGTGATTAACTTGGCTAAACCAGTTGGTAGATTAGAAGAAATTACCTTTTTCTTGAAAGACACACTGTTGCTTTTTATCTGAACCAATAGTGGCTTTCTGACAACCAAAGGAAATGTAAAGGAGCATCCATTTGCCCTTAGAAGTCCTTTTGCTTGGTATGCCTGGGTGGCTCAGTCGGTTAAGCATCTGCCTCTGGCTCAGGTCATGATCCCAGGGTCCTGGGATGGAGCCCCACATCTGGCTCCTTGCTCAGTGGGGAGCCTGCTTCTCCCTCTCCTCCTCTGCTGCTCCCCCCTGCTTGTGCATTCTCTCTGACAAATAAATAAAATCTTAAAAAATAAAAAAGTCCTTTTGCTCAAATTACCATTAGAGGAGTGAAGGATGGAACCAGCAAATTTTTTAGAAAAATATTATATGGCCTACAACGAAGCTAAGAACAAGCCTTTTTTTTTTTTTTTTTTTTTTAAGAACAAGCCATTTTATTTATTGCTCTTTAAGGTACAATCCTCATCCAAATTTTCAAAAGTCCTATATGAAAAACATTGTCTGAGAGTGATTTTTTTAAAAGATTTTATTTATTTGAGAGAAAGAGAGTGAGTGAGAGGGAACACAAGTGGGGGGTGGGGGGGATGGGGGAGAGGCAGAGGGAGAAGCAAACTCCCCTCTGAGCAGGAAGCCCCATGCACGGCTGGATCCCAGGATGCTGGGATCATGACCTGAGCCAAAGGCAAACGCTGAAGCTTAACCTTAACCGACTGAGCCACACAGGCACCCAACAGTGCTGTTTTTTAAACTGCTGCTTCTACACTGGAGCTCCTTGGGCGGTTTCTTGTGCTGTCTCTTTAAAGGGTGGGGACTCAGCTTCCTAACGCCCTTGGGGCTCTCCAGAGCTGAGCCCATTGATTTTTAAAATTTCAGGCTTTAAGTCCCACTGGCTGTAAGAACTCAGGAAATTCAGCCCCTCTCCCTTTCAAAGGCAAATGTTACGGGGATTTGTCTTCCCTGCGCAGGCTTCCTGATGTGATAGTCTGTTTCTTGCCCTGTGGCTGCACCTGTAACTAAAGGTATTAAAAAATTAATGTGAAGAGTGGCATTGTTTTGCATTTTTTGCTAATCTCTATATATCCAGCTTAATAATAACTAGCTTTCCCGACCATGTCTCTGCCCTTCCTACCCTCTTCAATGCAACCTCTTCTCTGCCTTTAGTTGTGTTTGTTCTGCCAGCCTTTGGGGGTTTTCTGGATTATTTATGCTGATGTATTATCCAGTTGTATGTTTCTGTGGGATGAGGTGAGCTTAGGGTCCTTCTACGCCACCATCTTCCCAGCCTCTCTCCACAAGTTGTTTTTTCAAGTAAAAAATGGTGGTCCACGAAAAATCACAGCTAGTTCAACTAGCAAGTCAACCACACATGTGTTTTTGAGACAACCATCATACTTCAGTATGCAGCCAAAGTGCTTTTTTGAGTACTTCCCACCTCATCTTATAGAATATTAAGAAGATGAGTACTCAAGGGTTAAGATTAAATAAAACTAAATTTTTCCTGCTCCAACAAAGACATTTTGAGGTGAAAGTGGCATCCCCACCCCCACCACCCCCCGCAAGTCCATACAGTTTGGTATGGAATCAACTACCTTGATTCATGCTAAGGCACCAGCAATTTTACCAACCCTCAGTACAAATGTCAACAGGGAAAAAAGCAAGTAACATCTTAGTATTACTAAGAAAATAGTTTGGAACTCAAAGACCCCCTGAAGAGGGGATCCTCAGAGGTCCATGAAGTGTGCTTTGAGAACTGCCTCACTCAGCTGATTCCTATAGAACCAACATGCCAATTAAACATGAGTTATCTCAGCAAGAGTTAAGTTTCAAAATTATTCCACATATGATCCAAGTAGGACAGCATGGGCAAAGTGACAGGGTGGATTCTACCATATTCAGTTTGATTGCTAATCCCATGTCAGACATTAAAAAATATAAAGTCTGGGAGAATTTTTCCTACAGGTTTTGATTATGAAATATTTGGCAGAGGAAATCTAATTCAAACCAGGTGCTGGACTCTTGCTGAGCAGCAGTCGGTTGGAACACACTGCCAAAAGGACCCCTTTAGTGGGGAGGCCAGATGAGCTCATGCAAAAAGGCGTTTTTAGCAGCTTTTGCCCCCTAAATCCCATAAGCACAACACCACTCAATTTTCCACATTGTAAAGTAGCCACACTTTCTTTGGATCTTTTTCTCTTCCAAAGAAAGTTTATAGGAAAAGACTACAAAATGCACATCCTGCAAAATTCATAGCACCTTTAAAACCAATGGGTTTTTCTACCTGTATCATGTATCTGGCCTTAATCTTAAGAAATACGTAAAATAAAAATTTAAAAAATAAAATAAAAATCTTCTTCATTTATCACATATTTTACTCAAATTCCTCACCAGCGTGAAAATACCAACTATTAAGTGTACACACACACATATCTTGGTTTCTAAGAATCTGTAAATGTGCAAGCCAATAAAGGATGTTACTTTATATTACCCTAACAACATTCTTTGATTTTCAAACTACAATTAACTCTTATTTTATTAGGGGCTACCTACTTTTGTGGATCATCAAAGTCCTTGATTTCTTTTCCTTCCCTATGTGTTTATACTATCTTCTTTTTTTCTTTGTCTCATCTACTCATAAGAATATGTTCCAAAGTATTAGAAGTAGAATTAATGAAAGTGAATATGCAGCCCTTTCTCATTACTCATAAATCTCAACTCCTCTCTTTCCCCCACACCAAAAAGACATAAACATACCACTTTTTGGCCTTGCTGCTCTCTGTGGCATACCTCCTGGTCTGGTTCCATCCTTTGGTTTCTCCCAGTGGCCAAACTCTACCCACTACGGGAGGCAAAGGATGATTAAGCCCCACTTAGTTCTATCTTGCAGTGACTTCAACCAATTCCATCTCGCTGACACGGCCACATGGAAAAAATAAACCTCTCATCTGCCTGTCATCTTTGCTCCTAATCTACTGGTACTTCCTGAACAATGAGTAAAGAATCCTTGCTGCAACATGAATTAAACTTATTAAGAAACAACATGTTCAGAGAGCTACAGGCTCCACCCATTTAATTTATGGCCAAGTTCAATTTGCATGTCTAGGTTGGTCCAAATAATACATTTGAATTCCTCACATTTAACATGAAACTTTCACTATTTATAAAAACTATTGGGTAGAGCTAAGCTCCTCTTTTAACAATGGCCAAATCAACCCAATTATTTTTTACATAGAATTCCTCTTTGACAGATTTTCACTTAATAATAAATAATAATAATTACAATTAAAGCAGCTAACACTTACTTATGCACTTACAATGTGTCAGGTACCATTGTAGCATTTTACAAGTATTAACTCATCTGATACTCACACCCACCCTATCTCATTAGGATTCTCCAAACAAATTAAAATTGTACAGCAAAGAAAGACTAAGTAACATGCTGCCAATTACCTACTATAAGTGGCAAAATAGGGACTCAAATGCAGTCTATTAAGGATTGGTCTTAGTTTCTTCTATTAGATATTTGGGGTTTTTGGGGGGAGGGGTTGTTTTAATTATAACAGCTTTATTGAGATACAATTAGTGGATTTTAACGTACTCAGAATTGTGCAACCATCACCACATTTAATTTTAGCACACTTTCGTTACCCCAAAAAGAAGTCCTATACTCATTTGTCATCACTGTCTATTTTTGTCACAATCCTTGGCAATGACCAACCTACTTTCTATTTCTATAGATTTCCCTATTCTGGACATTTGAAATAAACTAAATCATATAATATGTGGTCTTTTGTGTCCGGCTACTTTCACTTAGTATGTTCTCAAGGTTCATCCATGTTGCAGAGTATATCAGAACACATTCTTTTTTTTTTTTTTTTAAGATTTTATTTATTTATTTGACAGAGAGAGACAGCTAGAGAGGGAACACAAGGAGAGGGAGTGGGAGAAGGAGAAGCAGGCTTCCGCTGGGCAGGGAGCCTGATGCAGAGCTCGATCCCAGGATCCTGGGATCATGACCTGAGCCAAAGGCAGCCACCCAGTCTCCCCAGAACATTCTTTCTTATTGCTAAATAATATTTAATTGTATGGATATACCACATTTATCAATTGATGGACACTTGGGGTTGTTTCCATTGTTTGGGTGTTATGAATAATGCTGTTTAGAACATTCACATATGGAGCGCCTGGGTGGCTCAGTCGGTTAAGCCGCTGCCTTCGGCTCAGGTCATGATCCCAGGGTCCTGGGATCGAGCCCCTCATCGGGCTCCCTGCTCAGCGGGAAGCCTGCTTCTCCCTCTCCCTCTGCCTGCCTCTCTGCCTACTTGTTCTCTCTCTCTGTCAAATTAATGAATAAAATCTTTAAAAAAAAAAAAAAAAAAGAACATTCACATATAAGTTTTTTCTTTTCTTTTTTAAGATTTTATTTATTTATTTGACAGAGAGAGAGAGATAGAGAGAGCAGGAACACAAGCAGGGGGAGTGGGAGAGGGAGAAGCAGGCTTCCCGCTGAGCAGGGAGCCTGATGTGGGCTCAATCCCAGAATCCTGGGATCATGACCTGAGCCGAAGGCAGACGCTTAACGACTGAGCCACCCAGGCTCCCTCTTTTTTTTTTTTTTTTTTTTAAAGTAAGCTCCATGCCCAGCAAGGAGCCCAACATGGGGCTTGAGCTCATGACCCTGAGATCAAGACCTGAGCTGAGATCAACAGTCAGATGCTTAACCAGTGAGCCACCCAGGCGTTCCTCATGTAAAAGTTTTTGTGTGGACATAGTTTTCATTTCTTTTGGGTATACAACCTAAAAGGGGGAGTGGAATTGCTACGTCGTATGGTGACTCTATGAGCCTTTTGAGGAACTGCCAGACCGTTTTCCACATGCACCATTTTACATTCCCATCAGCAGTGTAGGAGGGTTCCATTTTCTCCATTTCCTAGTCTACACTTGTTATTATCTTTTTAATTATAGCCATCCTTGTGGGTGGGAAGTGGTATCTCATCAATTTGCATTTCCTTCATGGCTAATTATGTTGAGCATCTTTTCATGTGCTTATTGGCCATTTGTATATCTTCTTTAGACAAATGTTTTTTAAGATCCTTTCCCCATTTTTTAATTGGGTAGTTTACTTTTTTATTATTGAGTTGTAACAGTTCTTTATATTTTCTAGATACCAGTCCCAAATTAGATAAATGATTTGCAAATATTTTCTCCTATTCTGTGGGTTGTCTTTTCACTTTCTTGATGGTGACATTTGAAGCATAAACGTTTTTAATTTTAATGAAGTTCTATTTATTTATTTATTTTCTTGTTGCTTGTGCTTTTGGTGTCCTATCCAAGAAGGTCTGCCTAAACTAAGGTCACAAAGATATACTCCTGTATTTTCTCCTAAGAGTTTTATAGTTTCAGCTCTTAAATCTTATTTATATCTTTTCCTTATTTGCAAATTATTGCCACACTGATAGTAGACACAGAACCATCCTATTTCCTTCTTTAGTACCAAAGTGCTTTGGTGGTCTAGGCCCCGTCTAGTCAATGGCCAGAAATTATTTGTTTATAGGATTCTACTTTCTAGTATTGAACAAAGGCTCATCTATGGGATGTCACAGATTTCTGCTCCATTTCTCCAGTGACACACAATTAAGGAAACGTCTAAGGATAAAGCTACCCTCCTTGCATTCTATGATCATATCTAGAGTATAAGCTTCTTCCATAAAATTTAAACTTAAGAGATCTCTTTTGTCATATTCATAAACTCTAAATCTTTGGGAAATACAAATTTAATTGTTGTAATTACAACTACTGAGGTATGTCATGTTTTCATAGGATTCCTGTCATGCTCCCAATGTAAGTATGACCGAGAAACTATAATTTAAGTAATAGAATTGAACTCAATTAAAATTTATTGAGGGCCCACTATATGCAAAGCATTATGGGAGTGCTGAGATGACTAAGTCATAGTTCTTGACCTCAAAGAGGTTATAATTTAGTGGGGATTAAAAAAAAATCCAGAGGGGGGAATAAAACCAAACCAAACCGGAGAACTGATGATTAAATTCAGTCTTTCTGCAGAACGCTTATATCCTCAAGGAATTAATTAATTCTTAGGCTCAACAAATCCTTTATTTCTATTCTGTGATCTAGGTGCTCGAGCTCTAAATTACAGAGAAATTCCTAAAAGCTATGTGAAAACTATATTTTATAAAAAGAATGATATATGTAAGAGAACTTGGAAAGTTGAAGGAAATCCTATATAACGTGAAAGTCTTCCTGTAATTTAAAGAATACTCTTCCTCAAATGACTCTTTGCCAACTCAAAGCAGGAACCCCCATCACCATTCCTACCTCCACCACACCGCTCCCTGGAGGACATACCAGATGGATCCATCATGTAGCTTTTTTTACTACCAAATACTTTTCTGTGGAGCTCCTTTTTTAATGTATAGTTTTTGAGTTATTTCAAAACCTGATTATTTTTTTAAGCTCAAATAATGCTAAATGTGAATATGTTTTCTAGTTTCAGACTAGTTTCTAGTTACCTCTTAAGACATCTTGGCCCCCAAATCTATATATCTCTATTCTTTTCCCTTCCAACTTTCCACATCTGGCATGCTAGAAACTTCCTGTTGCTTCAGGTCAAATCGATGTTTATTTGCTGGCATCATAATTATGTGCTCTTATACTAGAAAGAGAATTGAAGAATATTTTGGCTGAGTTGTGTGGTTTATCCACAGTACCACATTCTGGTTTAAGTGATTTCATCACTCAGTCAAAAGGCTACCCCAGGTTCAGTGGTTTTCTAGTCACAGTCAATAAAGTAAAGGAAAAAAAACCCCTACTATTTATCTTCATGACTAAGCAAGACTTGAAGGGAACAGTTATAGGAAGCTGTTTCAACAACTTAAAAAATGCTAATGACAGAAAACGTTTACTGAGCTGGGAGCTGCAAAATAATCAATGAGGTTGTGAAAGGAAAAGTTTTTGTCTCAACCATCTATATCTGCTACTTAAATGCTATTTTAGGTACCTAAGATAATAGAATTCACTTTAAAATTTTTTGGTAGAGTTAGGAGTAGGATAGCTATTTTATTTTTTTTGTCTTTAGACTTACCTTGTGGCAACAAGAGGGTAGCTATGACACGGTGATGCCCAGGCATCCCTTGTCCATGGCATACAGTCATAAAGCAGCAAATCCTTCTCAGTCACAGCCATGAGGACAGGTCTCCATTGTTGTCTTCCACCATCTAGTTTTGCCTGTTACAATGGTAAAATCCAGAAAGCAGAGCTAACTATAATGATATGTATCTGTAAAAGTCCCTTCAGCGATGGTCTAACATGGGTCTCCATTTTGTTCCCTGAACCTAACAGGCTTGAAGAACAGGAAACATCCCATCAGGTTCCTTTCCACTGGCTGGGATTCTCCAACGGGAGATGTGAGGTGGTCTGTGTAAGCTGGAAAAGCTCTCTCTGAGTGAGAGACATTATCTAGTGATAGGACTCTGTTTTTAGAGTTCCCCATTAACTTTAGGAAGTTTCTGTTTCTGTTTCAAATGTACCATTGCATTTACCTGCATAAAGTTCAGTTACCTCTGTGAGGATTTAAAAATGTAGGAAAACAACCACTATTTATCCATATTGTCAAGGATCCAAAGCCAAAAACCAAAGACTATGCTGAACAAAATCCCTGGTTTATCAAAACATTTCCCCCCATGAAATGACAGACAGGGAATGCTTAACAATAGCGTTATTTTTACACAGATCCTAAAACAAAAACAAAAAAACACAGATGCTTCAGGGGCGCCTGGGTGGCTTAGTCGTTAAGCGTCTGCCTTCCACTCAGGTCACGGTCCCAGGGTCCTGGGATCGAGCCCCACATCAGGCTCCCTGCTCGGTGGGAAGCCTACTTCTCCCTCTTCCACTCCCCCTACTTGTGTTCCCTCTCTCACTGTGTCTCTGTCAAATAAATAAGTAAAATCATTAAAAAAAAAAAAAACACAGATGCTTCAGCTATCACTGATGGCTTCAAGGAGAAATCAAAATGATGAATCACTTGTCTCTTATAGAGTTGTCTTTAAAGCTACTTCTTATTTTCTCTTCCTTAATGACTTCTGAAGGTCATTTGGACATGTCAGAGCCCCTTAAGAATGTATCTATAATCTGAAAAGTGGCCTGAGTGGTTTGGTTCTGTGTTATAACATCTACTACTAGAACTTTCCCCTCATAGTTAGAGCCACAAACTGACTCCAGGAGTTGGAAATGAATTCTAGCCAGTGAAGTGACCCATGTTCTTGCGTGTGCTGAAAGCACAAAATAGATGACCCTACTCTGAGATTCCAGCAACGTATTGTAGAAATAATTTTACTTTTCTTATCAGTGAACCCAAGTTTTCTAAGATTCTATATTTAGTCTCTGGGTAACTCTATAATACCCGGAGGGAAAATATCAGTTCCAAAGAGGTTCTCCTGGATTCTTACATTTTTGGGTCACAGAAAACCCAAAGGGATTTCTAAGTCTTTGTCTCTGAGATTGTTATGAATAATATTTCAAAAGGGAAGATATGGTAGTCTTCCCTTATCCACAGTTTTGCTGTTCATGATTTCAGTAACCCATAGTCAACCATAGTCCTGAAGCAGATGATCCTCCTGCTGACGTGTGGTCAGAAGGTCAACCGTAGCCTAATGCTGTCACATTGCCTGCGCCATTCACCTCACTTCATCTCACATCATCATAAAAATCACTAATATAGTACAATAAGATATTTGAAAGAGAAAGAGACCACATTTACATAATGTTTATTACAGTAAATTGTTATAATTGTTCTATTTTATTGTTAGCTGTTGTTACTGTTGTTAATCTCTTACTGTGCCTAATTTATAAGTTAAATTTTATCGCATGTATGTATGAGAGGAAAAAACAGTATATATAACATTCGGTACTATCTGTGGTTTCAGGCATCAACTGGGGGTCTTGAAACATATCCTCCATGCATAAGGGGACTACTATAATGTAAAATCTATCTTCCCAAGAGGTTAAAATGGCAATCTGACTTTTTTTTCTTTTCTTAAAGATACGGAGAGAGGGAGGAGGTCTTGGCTTTTCTAATCAATATTCAACTGCCTAAAAATACTGAAACAACTTCATTTATATGGAAGATTTTCAGTAAATACACCTCATGCCAAAAGAAATGCTTACCTATAGTGAACAGATTATATAATCTATAATTATTTTGACCACTTTCATACTCAAAGAATTAAATAATCTTATAGTTAGAAAAAGCTTTGGCATTTACTGAATTCAACCTCTATCAAATACATAAGCTCATTATAATACCTCTGAGAAATGTATCCAGTCTTGCTTGAACACCTTATTCCAACAGTGGCATCTGATTTGGATAACCCAAACAACTACTTCAAAAAAGTAAAAATTGGGCGCCTGGGTGGCTCAGTTGGTTAAGCGACTGCCTTCGGCTCGGGTCGTGATCCTGGAGTCTCGGGATCGAGTCCCACATCGGGCTCCCTGCTCAGCACGGAGTCTGCTTCTCCCTCTGACCCTCCTCCCTCTCATGCTCTCTGTCTCTCATTCTCTCTCTCGCAAATAAATAAAATCTTAAAAAAATAAAAAATTTAAAAAAATTTTAAAAAAGTAAAAATCAAGATTATTTTAGAAATAGTACATTGAGGGACACCTGGCTGGCTCAGTCAGTTAAGCATCCGCCTTCGGCTCAGGTCATGATCCCAGGGTCCTGGGATCGAGTCCTGCATCAGGCTCCTTGCTCAGGGGGGAGCCTGTTTCTCCCTCTGCCTGCTCTGACTGCCGCTCTCCCTGCTTGTGTTCTCTCTCTCTGACAAATAAATAAATAAATAAAATCTTTAAAAAAAAAATAGAAATAGTACGTTGAATTAGTTCAGTAGTACTATTTTTTAAAGAGATTAAACTTTTTTACTTAGTATTATTTCCCAACTCTGAGCTTGTGTTCTTGGACAATATTTTAAAATTAGTAATTTGTTTGCTTGCTTTTTGTATGCATATAGATATACACAAGAAAATTACTGAGCATCTACTTTATACATGGCATTAGGCTAAGTTCTCTGGGGGCAATAAAGATTTGGGAAAAAATGTGCTCCCGTCTTGCAAGAGCTCAAAACTGACTGGAGGAAACACCACATAAATATGGTCCATCACATATTGTGATGAATTGGTGGCTTTGTTTTTCTCCTTTCTACTTGTCTTTATGTAGCATAAACCAAACTAATTTCACTTTAAAAGTTTAACAACTCTCATATATTGCTGGTGGGAATCTAAATTAGTTCAACCCTGATGGAAGGCAATTTGGCAATATTTATCAAAATTACAAATGCACATGCCCTTGTGGTTCTTTAAAAATATGTCCACAAATTCTTTACTACTCTTCCCTTTAAGAGGTGGAGCCCTTGGTGTAGAGTGGACTTAGTAACTTGCTGCTGATGAAAATACAGTAGAAGAGACTAGATCATAAAAGGCACTGAGGCTTCTAGCTTGTTCTTTCTCTCAGATCAGTTCCTCTGGGGAAAACCAGTAGCCATGTCTTAAGGACACTGAGGCAGCCCTGTACCAAGGTCTGCATGGCAAGAAACTGAGGCCTCCTGCCGACAGTGAATGAATCATGCTGGAAGTGGATGGCACAACCTCAGTCAAGCCCTCCAAACGACTGCCCCCTGGCACACAGCTTGACTGCAATTTCACGAGGGGTCCCAAGCCCGAACCATCCAGCTACACCACTGCCGTATTTCTGATCTTCAGAAACTATGTGAGATAAATATTTGTTATTTTAAGGCCACTAAGTTTTGGAGTCATTTGTCATATAGCGATAGATAACTAACACACCCTTGGACCCAGCACCTCTGGGGACTTATCCTCCAGGTACAGAAATATCTCCTACTCTCTAAACTCTCAATATCCAAATATAGTAACTGCTACATCAGTTACATTTTGATAAATCCCTTACTACCCAAAGTTTTAGTACTCACCCCCAGAAACTTAAGAACCAAATATATTGAGATAATATGGGTTCCCTTGTTATCTGATCTATCTGAACTTGGAAACCAAAGAGTTTGGATAGCACACGTGTGGAAGAACAAATTACAAGGTTATTCACTGTACCATCCTTTATAAGGGCAAAAGATTTTAACAGCAAAACTGGGAGGAGTGCTTATTTAATTGTGGCCACACAATGGAAACCCATACAGTTGTAAAAAAAAAAAAATGCTCTCTCTGCATTAATATAGAAAGATCTCCAGAATATATTGTTTAATGAAAACAAGAAGAAGGTATAAAGTAGTATGCATAATATGCTGTCTTCTTTTATAAGAGAGAAAAAGAAGAATATGGGTTATTTGCTTTTATTTTCATAAAGAAACTCTCAAAAGATTTGCTAGAAAGGAGTGAAAGTGATTACCTCTCTGGGGAAAAGGAGTGGGAACTGGGTGGATGGGGGACAGAAAGGAGAGTAAGATTTTTCACCAACTAACTTTTTTTTTTTAAGATTTATTTATTTGACACAGAGAAAGAGCACAAGCAGAGGGAGCAGCAGGCAGAGGGAGAAGCAGGCTCCCCACTGAGCAGGGAGCCCAATGTGGGGCTCAATCCCAGGACCCTGGGATCATGACCTGAGCTGAAGGCACACACTTAACCAACTAAGCCACCCAGGTGCCCCACCTATTAACTTTTTATTCTGACCTGTGAACCACATGAATGAATGTATTACCTTTTATTTTTTATTTTTATTTTTTTAAAGATTTTATTTATTTATTTGACAGAGAGAGACACAGCGAGAGAGGGAACACAAGCAGGGGGAGTAGGAGAGGGAGAAGCAGGCTCCCTGTGGAGCAGGGAGCCCGATGCGGGGCTCGATCCCAGGACACTGAGATCATGACCTGAGCCGAAGGCAGACGCTTAACGACTGAGCCACCCAGGTGCCCCGAATGTATTACCTTTTAAAATCATGAAGATTTCTAACATTGCTGAAAACACAGCACAATTACCACTCAGTTGAGTTTTTCAAGCAGCATATAAAAATTTAGAAACAATGAATTTATACAACTCAACACCCAAAAAACAAATAATCCAATTAAAAACTGGACAGAAGGGGCACCTGGGTGGCTCAGTCGTTAAGCGTCTGCCTTCGGCTCAGGTCATGATCCCAGGGTCCTGGGATCGAGCTCCGCATCGGGCTTCCTCCTCCGCGGGAAGCCTGCTTCTCCCTCTCCCACTCCCCCTGCTTGTGTTCCTGCTTTCACTATCTTTCTCTCTGTCAAATAAATAAATAAAATCTTTAAAAAAAATTTTTTTAAATAAAAAAATAAAAACTGGACAGAAGACATGAACAAACATTTCTACAAAGAAGACATCCAGATCGCCAATAGACACAAAAAGATACTCAACATCACTCATCACCAGGAAAATGCAAATCAAAACTACAATGATCTATCACCTCACACCTGTCAGAATGGCTACAATAAAAAAATACAAGAAACAACAGGTGTTGACGAGGATGTGAAGAGAAAAGAACCCTCTTACACTGTTGGTGGGAATGCAAACTGGTGTAGTCACTGTGGAAAACAGTATGGAGGTTCCTCAAAAAATTAAAAATGGAACTACCCTAAAATCCAGTAATCAAACTACAGGGTATTTACCCAAAGAATACAAAAATACTAATTTGAAAGGATATATGCAACCCTTTGCTTATAGCAGCATTTTTTACAATAGCTAAACTGTGAAAGCAGCCCAAGTGTCCATCGATAGATGATTGAATACAGAAGATGTGGTATAGGGGCGCCTGACTGGCTCAGTCAGTGGAGCATGTGACTCCTGATCTCCGAGGGTTCTAAGTCTGAGCCCCATGTTGGGTGTAGAGATTACTTAAAAATAAAATCTTAAAAAAAAAAAAAAGATGTGGTATATACACACACACACAATGGAGTATGATTCAGCCATAAAAAGAATGAAATCTTGCCATTTGCAGCAACATGGATGGAACTGAAGTATAATGCTAAGTGAAATAAGTCAGTCAGAGAAAGACAAATACCATATGATTTCACTCATATGTGGAATATATGGAATTTAAGAAATAAAACAAATGAACAAAGGAAAGAGGCAAACCAAGAAACAAACTTTTTTTCCTGAGGATAAAAAGTGCAATTTATTTTTTTAAGATTCTATTTTAATTCCAGTTAGTTAACATAGTGTTACATTAGTTTCAGGTGTAAAATATAATCATTCAACAATTCCATACATCACCTGGTGCTCATCACAAGTGCACTCCTTAATCCCCATCACCCATTCAACCCAGCCCTCCACCCATCTCCCCTCTGGTAACCATCAGTTTGTTCTCTATAGTTAAGAGTGTGTTTCTTGATTTGTTTCTGTCTCTCTTATATTTTCCCTTTGCTTGTTTGTTTTTTTGTTTGTTTGTTTGTTTCTTAAATTCTTTTTTTTTTTTTTTACAAGAGAACAAATCTACACCTTTATTTACTTTTCATTAAATTTAAATCCTTGAGGGGTACAGCATCACACGGATTCTGTGGCCAATGGCTTTAGCAGGAAGGTTGCTTCGAAATTTGGCACGAACCATGCCACTGTTTCCATGAGCACGAGTTACTTTTCCCCAGATTACTCTGGTTTTGTTTGGTTTGCCACCAGGAGTCACTGTGTTGTTCTTTGCTTTGTACACATAAGCACATCTCTTGCCTAGATAGAATTCCGTTTCATCTCGAGCATAAACACCTTCGATTTTAAGAAGAGCTGTGTGCTCCCTCTGGTTCCGGAGACCCCGCTTATAGCCAGCAAAAATGGCCTTGGACCACAGCCTTCCAGACATTATTTGGCGTTATAGGAGTCCTGTTCCCAGCAGGCCTCCACAGACTCCAAGATGGCAGAAAAAGCTGTTTCTTAAATTCTACATATGAGTGAAATCATATGGTATTTTTCTCTGACTTATTTCACTTAGCATCTTATTGTCTAGCCCCATCTATACTGTTGCAAATATCAAGATGTCATTCTTTTTTATGGTTGAATAATATTCTATTGTGTATATATACCACATCTTCTTTATCCATTCATCAGTCATTGGACACTCGGGCTGCTTTCGTATCTTGGCTCTTGTAAATAATGTTGCAATAAACATAAGGGTGCATGTAACCTTTCAAATTAGTGTTCTTATATTCTTTGGGTAAATACCCAGTACTGTGATTGCTGGATCATAAGGTAGTTCTATTTTTAATTTTATGAGGAATCTACATACTATTTTCCACAGTGGTTACACCAATTTGCATTCCCACCAACGGTGCACAAGGGTTTCTTTTTCTCCACATCCTCCCAACACTTGTTTCTTGTGTTTTGGGGGGCAGTTGAGCTGTATAAGTTCTTTATATATTTTGGCTAACCCTTTATCGAATATGTCATTTGCAAATATCTTCTCCCATTCAGCAGGCTGCCTTTTAGTTTTGTTGATTGTTTCTTTTGCTGTGCAGAAGTTTATTTTGATGAAGTCCCAATAATTTATTTTTGCTTTTATTTCCCTCTCCTCAGGAGACCTATCTAGAAAGATGTTACTACAGTTGATGTCAGAGAAATCACTGCCTGTGCTCTCTTTTAGGACTTTTATGGTTTCATGTCTCACATTTAGGTCTTTTTTTTAAAAGATTTTTATTTATTTATTTGTCAGAAAGAGAGTGCAAAAGCAGGGGGAGTGGCAGGCAGAGGGAGAAGCAGGCTCCCTGCTAAGCAGGGAGCCCGATGCAAGACTCCATCCCAGGACCCCGGGATCAATATCCAAGCCGAAGGCAGCCACTTAACCGACTGAGCCACCCAGGCGTCCCTCACATTCAGGTCTTTAATCAATTTTGAACTTATTTTTGTGTATGGTGCAAAAAAGTGGTCCAGTTTCATTCTTCTGCATATAGCTGTCCAGTTTTCCCAGCACCATTTGTTGTAGAGACATTCTTTTTCCCATTGGATATTCTTTCCTCCTTTGTTGAAGATTAATTGACCATATAATTGTGGGTTTACTTCTGGATTTTCTATTCTGTTCCACTGATCTATTTTTGTGTCAGTACCATATTGTTTTGATTACTACAGCTTTGTAATACAACTTGAAGTCTAGAATTGTGACACCTCCAGCTTCCCCTTTCTTTCTCAAGATTGCTTTGGCTATCCAGAGTCTTTTGCAGTTCCACACGAATTTTAGTATTCTTTTGTTCTAATTCTGTGAAAAATGCTGTTGGTATTTTGATAGGGATTGCATTAAATGTGTAGATTGTTTTGGGTAGTATAGACATTTTAATAGTATTTGTTTTTCCAAGCCACGAGCATGGTATGTCTTTCTTTGTCATCTTCAATCTCTTTCATCAGTGTTTTATAGTTTTCTGAGTACAGGTCTTTCACCTCTTTGGTTAGGTTTATTCCTAGATATCTTATTATTTTGGGTGCAATTGTAAATGGGATTTTTTTCTTAATTTCTCTTTCTGCTGCTTCATTTTTAGTGTATAGAAGTGCAGCAGATTTCTGCACACTGATTTTGTATCCTGTGGATTTTACTGAATTCACTTATGAGTTCTAGCAGTTTTTTGGTGGAGTCTTTTAGGTTTTCTATATAGAGTATCATGCCATCTGCAAATAGTGAAAGTTTTACTTCTTCCCCACCAATTCAGATCTCTTTTATTTTTGTTGTCTGATTGCTGTGGCTAGGATTTCTAGTACTATGTTAAATAAAAGTGATAAGAGTGGACATCCATTGAGTATGATGTTCCCTGTAGGTTTTTCATATCCAGCCTTTATTATGTTGAGGTATGTTCCCTCTAAACCTACTTTGTCGGGGATTTTATCATGAATGGATGTTATACGTTATCAAATGCTTTTTCTGCATCTATTGAAATGATCATATGGTTCTCATCCTTTCTCTTACTGACGTAATGTACCACACTGATTGATTTGTGAATCAAAGCACACTTGTAGGGGCGCCTGGGTGACTTAGTCGTTAAGCGTCTGCCTTCAGTTCAGGTCATGATCCCAGGGTCCTGGGATCGAGCCCCGCATCGGGCTCCCTGCTCCGCGGGAAGCCTGCTTCTCCTTCTCCCACTCCCCCTGCTTGTGTTCCCTCTCTCGCTGTGTCTCTCTCTGTCAAATAAATAAATAAAATCTTCAAAAAAAAAAAAAGCACACTTGTAACCCAGGAATAAATCCCACTTGATTGAGGTGAATGATTTTTTTTAATGTATTTTTGAATTTGGTTTGGTAGCATTTTTTTGAGAATTTTTCATCTATGCTCATCAGGGATATTGGCCTATAGTTCTCTTTTTTAGTGGTGTCTTTATCTGGTTTTGGTATCAGGGTAATGCTGGTCTCACAGAATGAATTTGGAAGTTTTCCTTACTTTTCTCTTTTTTGGAATAGTTTAAGAATAGTTATTAATTTTCCAAGAAACAGATTCTTAACTATAGAGAACAAACTGATAGTTATCAGAAAGGAGGTGGATGGGGAATGGGTGAAATAGGTGATGGGGTTTAAAGAGTAGGCTTACCATGATAAGCACTGAGAAAAGTACAGAATTGTTGAATCACCATATCGTACACCTGAAACTACTGTAACACTGTATGTTATCTAGGCTGGAATTAAAATAAAAAACTTTGGGACGCCTGGGTGACTCAGATGGTTGGGCGTCTGCCTTTGGCTTGGGTCGTGATCCCGGGGTCCTGGGATCGAGCCCCACATCGGGCTCTGTGCTCAGCGGGAAGCCTGCTTCTCCCTCTCCCTCTGCCTACCTGTCTGCCTACTTGTGATCTCTCTCTCTCTCTCAAATAAATAAATAAAATCTTTAAAAAAAAAAATAAATAAATAAATAAAAAACTTAAAAAAAATTTAGAAACAATGATAAACATAACTAATATACTAAAACTTTCAAAGTCATAAGTGCTTATATACCATGATTCTCATTAGTTTCTTCTCTGCTTAGTTATCCTAATTGTGCTTCCTACAAATTATCATAGCGCTAATTCTGTGTTCTAATTTATTATAATTATTACTTGGAACATTTATAAAATTCCAGAGCTCAAAAGAAAATACAGATTAGTGGAGTCCAGTGTTGGTTTCCACACAATCTCCTGGTGAGTTACCAAACAAGACTGCAGACCCCACCACAGATCTATCAAATCAGAACTCTGCTGAGGTGGGGCATGGGGGAGGCCAGACCTCACAAACTCTAGTTAAAACAAAACAAAAACAAAAGAACAAAATATTCCTGGGCTGATACTGACACAATCCCTGCGCCCTTGGACACACATGAGGGAACTAGGATTCAAAGGGATGAAGGAACCTTTAAAAAGATCTAAGAGCAGTGGAAACTAGAACTACCACTTGAACACTCATCTTGGAACCCTAAGTCTAGTCTTCCTTTTTCAACTCCTGGTGCCCCAGCTGACAGTGAAGGACCCAAAAGAAAAAGGATGTACTATAATTTCATGTATACTCAAAGTTTCCCTTTTGTCAAAATGGGATTCAAACTAACTTGGATTAAGTTCTTCCTTTCCTTTTACCAATGTCTACTTAGGTTTTGTTTCTCCTCTTTTCATTTTTCAGTGGTGGAAGACAACTGTACATTTGGCTGATGGCTTGTAAAATATTTTGCATATTTTATACTTTTCCCAGAACAGGAGAGTAAGCTTTCTGTCCCTGAAACTGGCAGTAGACTAGACCAGGGGTTGTGAAACTCTGACCTATGGGCCAAATGCAGCCCAGTACCTGTTTTTGTACATAAAGTTTTATTGAAACACTGCCACACCTCTCCATTTTCATACTGTCTACCACTGTTCTCTTGCTGCAACCGCACAGTCAAGGAGTTGTGACACTATCTGGCCCTTTGCAGAAAAAGTTTGCTGATCCTATTCTAAAATCATGAAAATTATTCTCTGTCATTAAGGACGGAGATGGTAATAAGAATCTCTTTTTAGTTATGTTGTGTTGATGACTATCATGACAGTCAGTTCTTCTGGTGGAGGTGATAATTAGCAACAAATAACTAAATGGTAGGGAGGAGAAACACAAAACCAACAAACAAAAGATCTGCAAGCTAGATATCCAGGGCCTGACTGCATGATAAATATTATAAATACATGAAATGGGGGAACCACCTTGGCTCTGAATGGTGACCAGTGAGACCTTGCCCTGCCTCTCGACCTACCTGTTCTGCCAGCCAGGCAATGTGCTTGACCTCCTTGCTGCCTCCTGCTGTCCTGGTTGCACCAAGCATGGCATTGAGTTCAGCCAGTACCTGTGGGAGGAGAGCCATTATGTTGGTGTGGAGAGCTACGAACCAGGAGTGTGCTGTGGCTGTATCCTTGCAGCGTAGGATCAGCGTGTTCCTGCTATCAGGAGAATGGAGTTCTATTAATCTGTGTGGAAAAAGAAAAAAAAAAGTAAGCTAGATCAGAAGTCATCAAACCTGCCAGAGTGTAACATACATAACTGGAAATCTATTTTAATTTTACATTCCAGAATAGAGATACTTTCTCTTAATTCCTTAGGGCCCAATTTCAGAGAAAACCACATATGGAAAGATAATCATCAGAAAGACTAACTGCTGGGTCTGCTGTTTCAGTGTGTTAATTTAATGATCTCAAATGAAGGAACCTATTGTATGGTCTATAGTAAAACACCTCACTTTGTTTTAATTTCCATGTCAAAAAAATGGAAAGCATGCTTGTTGAATGTCATAGGCACATTGTAAAGAAGGAACTGATATTTTTTTAAATACTTAGAAAATTCTGGTATAAGGTATTGCTAGGTAAATAAATCTGACTGCCAAAGAGTGAACTGAAATTTCCACCATGTGGAATAAAGAAAAAATAACTAAAGAATATGGTTCATTACGAAAATCTAAAACTTGGTTTTTAGGGTCTGGGTAGCATTATCTGATTAAATCATCCACTGAGTCATAGTAGAAAAAGAGTTAAGAGATCTTCAGTCCTATGACTGTTATTTGTTAATGCTTAACTGAGAACAACCCAAACTTCAAAAGTCACCTTTAGGAATTTGCTAAATTTCTTTACAAGTACATTAAACAAATTTCTTAGAAAGCAATTTATTGGGTGCTCTTTTCTGTTTTGGTCAAAGTTTTTGCCAAGATGAGTTTAAAAAGTGAAACAAATAAATTAACATATATACACTTCTGTGTTCTAACAGTGAACATATGTATCTTTCAAAAAGGAAAAAAGATAAAGCTCTTAGAAGTGTTTTTCATGGTAGGCTAGAAAGTGACAAACTGCCACTGACCAGGTACAGATCTTTTTATTATTCATCTTTCTGAAGACAGTTTTTGCTGCCTTGAAGCAAGGTCATGAGATCCTGCACCACCTGTCGAAGACAAGCAGTTTACATGGATACTAGCATGCCTGCCTTGAAACTTGCGCCCCTCCCTCTTGCTACTTTTCTAAACCCTTTATGATTCCAAGTATTTCAATTTGCCATATTTAGTATGGCAAACATTCACTGTCATTTCAACTCTGGTCAGTCTATCGTTTCTTAAGTAAACATTTATTGAGCACTTACTACGTGCCAGCCACAGTGAGACACTGACATTGGAGATACAGTGGTGAAAAAAATAGTCTTTACCTTCATTGGACCTATTGTCCGATGGGGAAGGCAGAAATTTAACAATTAATATAATTACAGGTTATAAAAAGTGCTCGTATAAAGGACTGTGATAACTACTATGAAGTTCTTGTCTAAAGGAAGCAAGGTGGTAGGGGCAAAGCAGGACTGCAATGGAGGCCTCTCTATCTCTGAGGCACACTTACCCAGCTAGTGTCATGCTTTGAAACAGGTTATAAACACATCTATCTCATACTTATCAACTCACCTATCTAGTCACCTGCCCTCCCACTGAAATTAGTCACCTAGCTACCTGAAAGGCTAGCCACCAGTTTATCCATGTTTTATACGCCTTCAAAGTTCTAGGGCAATAGCCAAAAGGCCAAGAAATTCTAGAAAATAGCCACAACATAAAATAAGATCTGGGAACAGTCTTAAGCCCATAGAAAGCTCATATTAGTCAGAAAAAAATCTTTAGATAGTAAGTCATAAGCAATTTGAGCTATTTGCTTTTGTTTTGTTCTTCCATGCTGGGTGCAAAACCTGCTTAAGATTCTCTCTCTCTCTCTCCCTCTCTCCCCCCACAAAAAAGGTAAAAACCACCTAAATGTCCACCGATGGAATGGATAACCAAATTGTGGTATTATACCAAGAATGGAATATTATGCAGCCTTAAAAAGGAAGGAAATTCTGGCACATGCTACAACATGAGTGAATCTTGAAGTCATTATGCTAAGTGAAACAAGCCAGTCACTAAAGGAGAAATATTGTATGAGTCTGCTTATATGAAGTATCTAGAGTATTCAAACTCATAGAAACAAAAATTAGAATGGTAGTTGCCAGGGGTTAGGAGGACAGGGGAATAAGGAGTTGTTGTTTAATGGGTATGGAGTTTTAGTTTTGCAAGATGAAAAATTTCTGGAGATTGTTGCACAAATATACTTAATACTACTTAACTATACACTTAAAAATAGTTAAGATGGTAAATTTTATGTTATGCATATTTTACCACAAATAAAAATTGTAATATAAATTAGAAATAATCTTATGGTGGGATGTAAGATGGATTACAGTAGAAAGAGATATGGCCTGGGGAAATTTAACTGGACCCAAGAAGGATGAAACTACACAGAGCTTACCAGTGGGATAGACTCTTATGCAGGAGGAATTCCTCCATCCTAAAAGCCCAGCAAAAGTAGAAAGAGGAAGATAAACAAATAGCTTAATATTCATATTAACCTTTATTTAGTCCTCTATGTTATTTTATCATATCTATTCTTTTTGATGTTATTTTTCACTATATCAATTGTTGCTGCCATGATCCTTAAGATACCTATTGGTTAAAAAATTGGTTATATTCTCTGGAAGAAAAACAGCTATTCATTTGTTATGGGAAGATTTAAAATGGTACATTACACTCAGTAACAATAAAATATCACACTAAAAGGCAGAATCATTTCTGTGCTAATTCTTTTAATGAGTTAATAATTGTATTATATAGAGCAACTGCTCAAATAATCATTAAAGTAGCGAAACTTATTTTAAAGTTACTTAATGATAAGTAGTTATCTATAAAATTCAAGGCTAGATTATTAGATAATGTGTGAAAGCAAGTTCTTGTTTATTTTATTACTTATACTAATCTTAAGAAGAAAAAGTATTTCCAGTATTTCTAGAACTTCCTATGTAACACAGCAATTGAGCACACACATTTAGTCTACTCCTTCCTGAAATCCCACTAAAAACAGTTAAAGGGGATTTTTAAAAAATTTATATATATATATTTTAAAGATTTTATTTATTTATTTGACAGAGAGAGCGAGAGCAGGAAAACAAGCAGGGGGAGTGGGAGAGGGAGAAGCAGACTCCCCACTGAGCAGGAAGCCCAATGCAGGGCTCGATCCCAGGACCCTGAGATCATGACCTGAGGTGAAGGCAGACGCTTAACAACTGAGCTACCCAGGCGCCCCTTAAAGGGGATTTTTGAAAAACTTAATGGACTTTTTCTTTTAGCAGTATTAGGTTTACATAAAAAAACTGAGTAAGAAGTACAGAGAACTCCCAAACACCCTTCCCTGCCTCTCCACAATACACCTTATTATTAACATCTTGCATTAGTGTGGTCCATTTGTTACAGCTGATGAGCCAGCCAATATTGATATAATATTATTTACTAAAATCCCAGGTCACTCTTTGTGTTGTATATTCTGAGTTTTGACAAATGTATGCCATATATCTACCATTACTGTATTCCACAGAATCATAATTTCACTGCTCTAAAAATCCCCTGTGACCCACTTATTGATCCTCCATCACTCAGGCCCTGGCCCTGACTCCTAGCAACTACTAATCATTTTACTGTCTCCATGGAATCATATAGTATGTCACTTTCTCAGACTGGCTTCTTTCACTTAGCAATATGCATTTAAGGTTCCTCCATGTCTTTTGTGGCTTGAGAGCTCATTTCTTTTTCTTTTTCTTATAAAAAGATCTACGATTTATTATATTTTTAATTTAAATTGAATTAATTAACCTATAATGTATTATTGGTTTATTTGACAGAGAGAGAGACAGCAAGAGAGGGAACACAAGCAGGGAGAGTGTGAGAGGGAGAAGCACGCTTCCCGCCGAGCAGTAAGCCGTGAGGGGCTCGATCCCAGGACCCCAGGATCATGACCTGAGCCGAAGGCAGATGCTTAACGACTGAGCCACACAGGCACCCCATGTATTATTGGTTTAAGAGGTCAGGTCTGTGATTCATCAGTCTTATATAATACCCAGTGGTCATTACAACACATACCCTCCCCAGTGTCCATCACCCATTTACCTCATCCTTCCACCCCTCTCCCCTCCAGCAACCCTCAGTTTGTTTCCTATGAGTAAGAGTCTCTTATGGTTTGTCTCCCTCTCTGGTTTCGTCTTCATTTTTTTTCTCTCTTCCCCTATGATCCCCTGCCTTGTTTCTTAAACTCCACATATCAGTAAGATCATACGATAATTGTCTTTTTCAGATTGACTTATTTCGCTTAGCATAATACCCTCTAGTTCCATCCACGTTGTTGCAAATGGCAAGATTTCAGTTTTTGATGGCTGCATAATATTCCTGTGTGTGTGTGTGTGTGTATGTGTGTGTGTGTGTATACACCACATCTTCATCCATTCATCTGTCGATGGACATCTGGGCTCTTTCCATAGTTTGGCTATTGTGGACATTGCTGCTATAAACATCGGGGTGCAGGTGCCCCTTTGGATCACTACATTTGTATCTTTGGGGTAAATACCCAGTAGTGCAATTGCTGGGTCGTATAGTAGCTCTATTTTCAACTTTTTGAGGAACCTCCACACTGTTTTCCAGAGTGGCTGCACCAGCTTGCATTCCCACCAACACTGTAGGAGGGTTCCCCTTTCTCCGCATCCCCGCCAACATCTGTCGTTTCCTGACTTGTTAATTTTAGCCATTCTGACTGGTGTGAGGTGGTATCTCTTTGTGGTTTTAATTTGTATTTCCCTGACGCCAAGTGATGTTGAGCACTTTTTCATGTGTCTGTTGGCCATCTGGATGTCTTCTTTGCATAAATGTCTGTTCATGTCTTCTGCCCATTTCTTGATTGGATTATTTATTCTTTGGGTGTTGAGTTTGGTAAGTTCTTTATAGATTTTGGATACTAGACCTTTATCTGATATGTCATTTGCAAATTTTTTCTCCCATTCTGTCAGTTGTCTTTTGGTTTTGTTGACTGTTTCCTTTGCTGTGCAAAAGCTTTTTATCTTGATGAAGTCCCAATAGTTCATTTTTGCCTTTGCTTCCCTTGCTTTTGGAGACATGTCTAGCAAGAAGTTGCTGTGGCTGAGGTCACAGAGGTTGCTGCCTGTGTTCTCCTAGAGGATTTTGATGGATTTCTGTCTCACATTTACGTCTTTCAACCATTTTGAGTCTATTTTTGTGTATGGTGTAAGGAAATGGTCCAGGTCCAGTTTCATTCTTCTGCATGTGGCTGTCCAATTTTCCCAACACCATTTGTTGAAGAGACTTTTTTCCATTGGACAGTCTTTCCTGCTTTGTCAAAGATTAGTTGACCATAGAGTTGAGGGTCCATTTCTGGGTTCTCTATTCTGTTCCATTGATCTATGTGTCTGTTTTTGTGCCAGTACCATACTGTCTTGATGATGACAGCTTTGTAATAGAGCTTGAAGTCTGGAATTGTGATGCCACCAGCTTTGCTTTTCTTTTTCAACATTCTTCTGGCTATTCGGGGTCTTTTCCGGTTCCATATAAATTTTAGGATTATTTGTTCCAGTTCTATGAAAAACTTTGATGGTATTTTGATAGGGATTGCATTGAATGTGTAGATTGCTCTAAGTAGCATAGACATTTTAACAATATTTGTTCTTCTAACCCATGAGCATGGAACGTTTTTCCATTTCTTTGTGTCTTCCTCAATTTCTTTCATGAGTATTCTATAGTTTACTGAGTGAGAGCTCATTTCTTTTTATTGCTGAATAATATTTCCTTGTCTGTATGTACCAGTTTTTGATCCATTCACCTACTGAAAGACTTCTTGGCTGCTTTCAAGTTTTGGCAATTATGAATAAAGCTTCTATAAATATTTATGTGCAGGTCTTTGTGTGAATGTAAGTTTTCAACTCTTTACAGGTAAATACCAAGGAGCACAAGTGCTAGGTCATATGGTAAGACTATGTTTAGCTTTATAAAAAACTGCCAAATTGTTTTCCAAAGTTGCTGTACCATTCTTCATTTCCACCAACAATGAATAAGAGTTCCTGTTGCTCTTCATTCCTCTACAGCATTTGGTGCTGTAGGTATTTTGGATTTTGGCCATTCTAATATGCATATAGTGGTATCTCATTATTTTAATTTGCAATTCCCTAATGATATGTGATGTTGAGCACCTTTCATATTCTTATTTGCCATATGTATTTCTTCTTTGTTGAGGTGTCTGTTCAGATCTATTGCCCATTTTTAATTCGGTTGGTTTGTTATTGTTGAGTTTTAAGAATTCTTTGTATATTTTGGATACCAGTTCTTTATCTGATAAATATTTTACAAAGATTTTTCTCCCAGCTGTGGCTTGTCTTTTCATTCTCTTAACAGTGTGTGATGGTTAATTTTATGTGTCAACTGAAATGGGCTAAGGGATGCCTAGATACCTGGCAAAACAATATTTCTGGGTATGTCTGTGAGGGTTTTTCTGGAAGAAATTAGCATTATCAAAAGACAATAAAGAAAATGGCTTTTGCCAATTCGAGTGGGCATCATCCAATCTGCTCAGGGTATGAATATAACAAAAAAGTGGAAGAAGGGTGAATCTGCTCTTTGCTTGAGTTGGGACATCCATCTTCTCCTGCTCTTGCACACTAGCACTCTTGGTTCTTGGGCCTTTGAACTCAGACTATATTATGCCACTGGCTTTCCTGGTTCTCCAGCTTACAGAGAGCAGATCATGGGACTGGCCTTCATAATGGCATAAGCCAATTCCTATAATCTATCTCTCTATCCATCCACCCATCCATCCATTCATCCATCTATCCATCCATCTATCCTACTGGTTCTGTTTTCCTGGAGACCCTGTTATACAGTGTCTTTTACAGAGCAGTTTTTAATTTTCTTGAAGTTCAACTTTTTTTTAATCAAATTTTTCTTTTATGTATTCTGCTTTTGATGTATCTAAGAAGTCATCAGCAAACTTTAAAGGGGATTGTTTGATTGATTTGATTTTTTAAAAAATATTTTATTCATTTATTTGTCAGAGAGAGAGAGAGAGAGCACAAGCGGGCGGCAGGGCACGGCAGGCAGAGGGAGAAGCAGGCTCCCTACTGAGCAAGGAGCCTGATGCGGGACTCGATCCCAGGACCCTGGGATCATGACCTGAACCAAAGGCAGAGGATTAACCAACTGAGCCACCCAGGCGTCCCTTGATTGATTTGATTTTAAATAATCTCTACCCCCAATGTGGGGCTCAAACTTATAACCCCGAGATCAAGAGTCACATGCTCTACCAACTGGGCCAGAAGCCAGGTGCCCCTAAAGAGGACTTTCAAGAAGCATAATCTTACAAGAGAGAACAGGAGAAAAGCAACTACAGCAAAATTTTGGAAGGCGGCAAGCAGACAGGGAGTTAAATGACTTAGCAGACCTAAGAAAAATGGGGAGTAAAATCCCAGTCAATCCATTTTGCAGAATCCTGAAGAGGATGGGGAATTAGAGGCACCAGTTACCTCTGGGAGTGGGAGTAAAGCACACAGCTAAAATAAAGAAGCTGGCTGCAAGTCTGTTCCAGCATTCCCCACGCCCAGCAGCCAGTGACTGCCCCACCCTCAACCCAGACAAAGATTCATATCCACCCTCATCCCACTGAACTGAGTAGAAGAGCCAGTGATATCCCTAATTCAGTCCCTATATCAGGCTAGTTGTTTGGGGCTATTTATTTCCACCTGGTTGCTTTGGCACTGTAACCAGCTTAACATCCTTTAAACACATGCTAAAAAGTTCAGTCGCAAAACCATGAGAAATTTCTTTCACTCCTCCTACTGACCTACTTAGTACTAAAGATAGGTATCTGTTCATCCTTCCCTAGGCACAAAACGTTCCACCTTCTGAAAAAGACTTTACACTTCATACTGTTTCTGGGACAGTCTCTCAGACTCCTCTGACATAGTCTGAACTCTGAAAATCCTGATGTCAAGGATCCTAATGGAATGGAAGATAAATGGAAGAATGGAAAATAAATCTGTTACAAAATAAAACTAAACCTGATTAAACAGATACTGGGACCATTAAGCTGGAAAAAGATGAAAACTGACAGTAAATTAGTTCACAAGGCAGGAGCACCAATTTTTCATGAAAAGAGAAATTTAAGTGTTTCTTAAGAAGGGATTGTGAAATAGAAAACTAACTAACAAGAAATTGAAATGAAACTCCAAAACAGAACTGATGATTCTAGGATCCAGAAGACTTTGTCTTTGGAGAAGGAGCCCTAAAACTTTGATAAAGGGGACAAAGTATTTCAGAAAGTCTACTGCTGTTCTAAAAGAAAAATTCAAATGGAAACTCTGCTAATAAAAATTTAAAGGCAGTCTGCTAGTAATTGTTTGGGCTCACAGGAGAGAGGAGACAGCTACAGTGTGAAGGGTTTTGGCCTCTAATCAAACCACTGAGGATTTCCTGAGAAATGCAAGTACATTTTGATCAGATGAATCAAATCAATGTTTAGGTACACTGGAACACAGGATTCTGTAAGTTTAGCCTGTTTATATCTTCTTTTAGTAGTCTTTGACACAACTTATATATTTAATTTAATAATAATCATACTGTTTTATATGCCATAAAGCCAAAATTTACCTTTTACATGGAAAATAGCCAATGTGAAGATGACCAAGACTTCGTGAACCAGTTCAAGCTAACAGCTAATATTTCTGGAAAGCAGCATTTAAGAACACCTTGTCACTACTAAACTCCACACTGCCCACAGTGCTGTTTGGGAGGGAATGGGCTCATGTTCCCTGGACTTCATCATTATTTACTTAGCCTTCACTTTCCACAATGAACTGCTTAGAACCATCAGAAGCCTCTAGTGAGGTCTTGAGAACTCAAGCTGGAGGAAGAGAACAAACTTCTTCCTCCTCCTTACTTACTCATACTGATGGTCAGCACTTTTTTTCAGCTCTAGACACTGAAACTAAATCAAAGTAGTAAAATAGAAAAAAAAAGAAGTTTCCCTCTCATGTCAAGTAAATTTCTGGTTTAGAAAGTGAAACCTTGATATCGAGATGAAGGATGATTCACAAAGAGATTCTACTATACACCACAGGAAGAGTTAATATTAAAAAGACTGACACCACCAATGTTGGTGACGATGTAGAACAACACAATCTCTCATACAACGCTGGTGTATTTAATTTATTAATAACAGTATTCATTTAAATGGCACAATCATTTTGGAAAAAAGACTAGCATTTAAAAAACTAAACTTTTATTTAAAGATTTATTTATTTATTTGAGAGAGAGCCAGGGCGGGGGGTGGGGGGTGGGGAAAGAGAGAATCTCCAGCAGACTCCTGCTGAGCAAGGAGCCCGACACGGGGCTCAATCCCATGACCCTGACATTATGACCTGGGCCAAAATCAAGAGCTGGATGCTCAACCCACTGTGCCACCCAGGCGCCCCAGAAAATTAAACTATTTGACCCAGCAATTCCACACCTAGGAATTTACCAAAGAAAAATGAAAATGTATGCCTACAAAAGGTTGTACAAAAATATTCATAGGAACTTTATTAATATTAACTCTAAACTGGAAATGGCTCCCACCAATGGGAAAACAGATAACAGAACTGTGACATATAACACGGTATCATTCAACAATAAAAGAGAAAAAAACTAAGGATATATGCAACAAGATAAATGAATCTCAAAAACCTTATGCTGAGTAAAAGAATTGTACCACAAAAGAGTACATATGATTGCATTTATACAAAATTTCAGAACAGTTAAAACTAATCTATAGTAGAAAGTCAGAAGAGTAGTAACCTTTGAAGGTGGGAGAGGGAATTGAGTGAGAAAGGGCACAAGAAAACTTTCCAGGGTGATGGTAATATACTACATCTTTTTTTTTTTTTTTAAAGATTTTATTTATTTATTTGACAGACAGAGAGAGAGAGAGAGAGAGCACAAGTAGGCAGAGTGGCAGGCAGATGGAGAGGGAGAAACAGGCCCTCCGCTGAGCAGGGAGTCAGATGCGGGGCTCGATCCCAAGACCCCAGGATCACGACCCAAGCCGAAGGCAGCCGCCCAATGGACTGAGCCACCCAGGTGCCCAGGTAATATACTACATCTTGATAGGCTCGGGTTACATAATTGTATGCATTTGTCAAAGTTTATGATTTGTGCATTTTATTTTATGTAAATATTTTCTCAAAAGAAAAAAACTATAATGAAACACTGAACTCTACTTATTTATATGCATACTTAAGTATTTAGAGGGAAATATGTTAAAGCCTGCAATTCAGTTTGAAAAGTATCAAGAAAAATTAAAATGGAATGACGGCTGGATAGATGGGTCAATCTGTGCTAAAGCAAATAAAATAAAATATTCATGGTAGAATCTAGTTGGTGGGAAAATGAGTATTGAGCATAGAATTCTCTGACCCTGCTTTATGTTGGAAGATTTTTCACAATAAAATATTAGGAAAAAAGTAAAGAATGTTGGGAAACCACATGCCTACCAAGGGCTTAAAGAACAGAATAAGTATTTTCCACGTTAGGGAACATCTAGGCCTATTTCTTGCTCTGGGTTTTACAAGAGACTATGTTGAAGATTAAAATTTTCAAATAGAAATATGGTCACTTAATATAAAACTGCAACTTGATAAATGTTTTGCTCACAGATATCCTAACAAAACTTATTTTTACTGTTCCTATGATGGACTGTTTTTTTTTCACGGCTTTAAATGTTGCAGCTGTGTTACTTGTCATGACATTTTCCTGACACAGAGCTGAGATAAATTTAAGGATCAAAGAGCTCCAAGTGATTTTATAGATATTATCTTATTTATCCTTGAAGTAGTTCTAAAAGACTCTAGTTGAGCAAGCACTATTATGTCCATTTTACAGACAGAGAAAACAGAACAGAGAAATTAAGGGATTTATTTAAGGTCATAGGACACAAATGGCACCTATAATAATAATATACGGAAAGCTTACTGTGTCGATTTTACTATTATCCTCTTATTTAATCTGCACATAAGCTTTCATTTTATAGAGCAGGAAACCAAGGCTTACAGAAAACAAATAGGTTGGCCAAAGTGACAAAGCCCATCATCCTAACTTCTATCTAATTAGCTAATGGGTTCTGAACAATTTTTCTACTATGACATATAGGATAGATGTTCACATTCCTGTGGACATAACTAAAGTTATGCATAATTTTGCCAGCTACTGGTAATTCTACTGCTTCTCTTTTTCTCCAGAAAGCACACTGGAATGCAAGTAAGAGTGATATAGAAAATAACCTTGAATCTCTACCAATTTATATTTTACAAAAAGCAAATTATCTACAAATTTTAGTATTTCAAGTAAAATGAGAAACAAATTACTTTGCAGTATTAAGACTGAGAATCTGCAATAGTCTGAATCTTCTAAGACTTTTCCTTGTATAGTATATCATGTTCCAGGAGACTGACCATCTTAAGAGCAAGGTGTGATACAAATCTTGTAGCCTAAACTGCCCTCTCCAATTGGTTCTGAAGACCTATTTCAAATGTGATCATGCACCAGATGTCTCTAGCATTTAGCACGAATGCTACAGAGAATGCGGCCCCATATTTTAATGAAGGCCAAGGTTACTCAGCTCTAAAAGATGTCTAGGTAGAAGATAAAGTAGCACAACCTTCAATAATACAGCCAAGTCATATCCCCTTCCTCCTTTTTTCCCCTCCACTCTCACAACCCTAAGTTCTGTAGAAACTTTGTAATACTTCGCCTTTTCCTCTAATACCCAGCTATATCAGCAGCACTACAGGGGTTAAAAACTTAACCCTTACTGTGATATTAGGAGATGGGGCCTTTGGGAGGTGATAAGATCATGAGGGCAGAGACCTCATGAATGAGGTAAGTGCTCTTATAAAAGAGACCCCAGAGAGCTCTCTAGACTCTTCTGCCCTTGAGGACACAGCAAGAAGACAGCCATCTATGAATCAGGAAGCCGGCCCTCACCAGACACTGATTCTGCTGGCATCTCATCTTGGACTTCCTATCCTCTACCAGAACTATGAAAAATAACTTTCTGTTTGTTTATAAGCTCCCCCATCTATGGTATTTTGTTATAGCAGCCGCAACAGACTAAGACAGGAGATATCTATTCTCATTCTCAGAAATGATTTACAATGAAGAGACTTAGCCTGAAAATATTCCTCAGTCTGACAACCAGCTGACAAATTTAGTGGCTGTTTGTTCTTTATCACATTGTTTCTCTATTCTAGTTCCTTCTTTGTGGTCCCTACTAATTTTTTTTAAATCCATGATTAACCAAAGGCTCTACATAAATGTATCTCATTTGAAGAAAAAAAATTAATTTTGATTCAAGAGGCAGAGGTGGTGACTTTACAAATTAAATTCTTACTTTATGAAAAAAATAGAGCAATTCTTTAAAGACCAAGCTATGTTGTATTTAGATACGATTTAATGTGCACACAATCTTTCATAAATAAATCTATATGTAACTTGAAACAATTCCTATAATATCTTGAACTTTTAAAAGAAAGCAAACAAAAGCAATACAAATATATCAGAATATAATTTTCAAAATGAGCATACCTAGTTGGCAGTTAAGACTTCTTTAAGCTACTCTTTCTTAAGAAACTACTATGTTCTGTGCAAAGAACCTGGCTCTGTGCAAAGGGCTTCGTATGTACTGTCTCATTTAATCTGCACACTGAGTATTCTTTTTTTTTTAATTTTTTAAAAAGACTTTATTTATTTATTTGACAGAGAGAGAGCACGCAAGAGAACTCAAGCAGGGGGAATGGCAGAAGGAGAGGGAGAAGCAGGCTCCCTGCCGAGCAAGGAGCCCAATGCGGTACTTAATCCCAGGACCCTGGGATCATGCCCTGAGCCGAAGGCAGACACTTAATCAAATGAGCCACCCAGGCGCCTATCTTTCTTTTTTTTAAAAGAGATAAGGATATAGTGGTTTATGGAGGTGAAAGTATTTGCTTCGAGCCTTCTTTTCAGCAGGTCACCCTAATTAAGATTGTCTGATTTCCACAAGAAGGTCTATCCGATTGCAGAGCTCAACTCTTTCTAGTATACCACACAACATATTACAGAGTAGGATCTTTAATGTCCCTATGGCCTAAAATGCCCAATGTTGGGGGCTGCCTGGGTGGCTCAGTTGGTTAAGCATCTGCCTTTGGCTTGGGTCATGATCCTGGGGTCCTGGGACGAGCCCTGCATTGGGCTCCCTGCTCAGCGGGGAGTCTGCTCCTCCCTCTGCTCCTCCCCCTGCTCATGCTCTCTCTCACTTTCTCTCTCTCTCAAAAAAATAAATAAACTTTTAAAAAAATGTCCACGGTCACTCAACCTCTTGCTGTCTTCTTGTGATCCATCCCATCCTGACTGGACACCTGGCTGTGCATTCAGATCAGAAGAGACCATAAAAGTGAAAGTACATTATAAAAAGTCTGGCCCTTGCCTAGGTCTCTGGATAAGTTCATCTCTCTCTCTCTCCCTTTTTCCCCCTAATGTCTAGTCTAACTAGGTTTACCAGTACCACTTCATGCAATCACTGAAGACAGAGTCAGAGAACCCAACTGGTTATAGAACTATGAGGGACGTAAGAAATTATTCAATCCAACTTTCTCTTTTTACAAATAAGGAAACTCAAGTCAAGAGATGCCAACTTGCCAGGGTCACACTGCTAGTTGATGCAGCCATATCTATAATCAGATCTCTGACTCTGTGTTATCTACAATATAAGGAGTTTCCATCTGAGGGGACATTTAAGATTTCTTTAATAATGTTTTTAAAATTATAAAGTAACTTCATAGTGAGAAAAGTACTAAAACTCCAGGAAAGTATAAAATGAAGAGTAGAAGCCCCTTCTCTCCTTCTACTTTCTAATCTTATTTCACTCCCTGGGAGTAACCAGCATTAAATTTCTTGTGTGTTTGTCCCAAATTTTTCTATATATGTATATGTACATATATGTGTGAAGTAATTTAAATATGGAACTCCAAAAATTATTCTTTCATCTCAGGCTGATGTTTTCCTCTGTATAATGTAGTCAACAGTCATATTATTAATAATATGCATAAGCAATATTACAACATGTCCCTAAGTTGTAAAGCCTTAAGTTTGATATTCTCCTCAGGTACAGCTCACCTGTTTTCCAGATCCGGCATGCTTAGGTTTCTAGCAGCAAAGCACATTTTGAGAGGGATGACCTTCCTGTCCTTGGTGCTGTTCTGGTGTTTTGGAGAACCAGAGTCCTCACTGCCACTAAAGCTTGGTGACTGAGGAGATGCACCTTCCCATGGTAGATCTGATACTAATGATGGCTTCTTGATATATGGTGTTACTTCTCGGATGAACTTGACTACAAACAAAAATCAAAGAAGAAGGTTACTGTTTTTGCTTCCTATGAAAAAAGACAATTGAAATACATACATACATGTAATATCTGCCAGGAAGTGAAAAAAGACACTAAGTTAAAGAGCCAGAACACAGAATCTTAGGATTGGAGGTATTTTAAGGCTACCTAATCCAAATGAAATACCACTGTATTCTAAAAAGTTTAACTTCTGCACTTTTGCATGTATTTTTCCTTCTGCTTAGGACTCCTCTCTCTCTATCTGCCTGGTCAACTCTACTTCAGAATCACCTCCTCAGCAACCTTTCCTGTTAACTCTCCAGGGTATTACCATTACACCTCTGTAACAACCTCTTAGCACCCTGGGTTGTAATCCTTTGCTAATACTTCCATTCACCTGCTGGGTCTGAGTTCTTCGAGGGCAGAAATTATGATGTATTCAGTCTTAGTATCCAACACCTAGGACAGTGTGTGCTCAATACATGTTTGCAGAAATGAGTAAAGAAACAAATGGGGGTGCCTGGGTGGCTCATTTGGTTAAGCATCTGACTTCGGCTCAGGCCATGATTTCAGTGTCCTGGAATGGATCCCTGCATTGGGCTCTGTGCTCAGGAGGGAGCCTGCTTCTCCCTCTCCCTCTGCCCCTCCCCCTGCTCATGCTTTCTCTCTCTCAAATAAATAAATATCTTTAAAAAATAAAATTTAAAAAATTCCCCAAGATGTGAAAAAGAAAGAAACCAATGAACAATTAAATACTTGAATTATTTCCATAGTTGACCGGCCATGAGTGAATCTCCTGGTAACAGAATCAGTATCTCCTGAGACAGGGCCACTTAGCTTTAGACAACTCAACATTCAGAAAATTCTTGAAACTTCCACCCACTGGTTTGCAGTCTACTGAAGCATACAGAAAAAAACTCAACCTCTTTCACATGAGAACATTTCAATTATCTAAAAACTGAGATTATTTCTCTCTCTCTTCTCCCAACTAAGCTAAATATCTCTAGTTCAATTCAATTCAGCTCAACCAATATTTTTAGCTACCTACCAACTGCCAGGAATTAGGCTACCCACTAAAAATATGGTAACAAATGAAGAAGCGTGGACCCTGCCCAATTTAGTAAGGGAGACAGCTTTATAAACAGATCATTAAACAAATACAAAAATAAAGTGTACTCAAGGTAAGGTATTTTGATTAATGGTAGCTCCAAATTAAAACATAGCTTTTAGTATATGGCAAACTTTTTTCTTTTTAAGTTCAATTTTAAGACCCATAAAATACTTCTTTGACCTCAGTCATGACTGGCAACTGCTGTCATTTGAGGCATGGTGTTCTTGTTTCAAAAAACAGATAAACCGAGGATTATTAAAATTTCAAGTGGCATTAAAAATGTAAATAGTTGAATGCAGAATGTAGTCATCATTACCTCTGCTATCATGATATATTATATCAGTATTCTACTTCCCTCTCAAATTCCTTTTTTTTTTTTAAAGATTTTATTTATTTATTTGACAGAGAGAAAGAGCACAAACAGGGGGAGCGGCAGGCAGAGGGACAGGGAGAAGCAGGCTCCCCGCGGAGCAGGGAGCCCAGTGTGGGGCTCGATCCCAGGAACCCATGATCACAACCTAAGCCAAAGGCAGACGCTTAACCGACTGAGCCGCCCAGGTGCCTCTCACTCTCAAATTCTACTGTGTAGGTCATTAGAGTAGTATCATGGGAATTGAAAAACTAGAAAGATATAATTATTATCAATGCTTATCAATATCATAATAGTATTAATATTCTACAGCATTGGAAGCTTTACAAGCTGGGGTGCCTGGGTGGCTCAGTCGATTAATTGGCTAAGTCTTGATTTCTGCTCAGGTCATGATGTTTAACCAACTGAGCCACCCAGGTGCCCCGAAAGGATTTTATAATAAAACATCCAGATTTCTTTCTTTCTTTCTTTTTTTTTTTTGTTTTTTTTTGTTGGATAGGTTCTACTATTAATAAGTTGGGAAATATTTTGCAAATTTACTTCCCATGAGTCATATTTACAGGATATTTTTGTTGAAACAGGAGCTATGTGCAGATTAAACTGTTTTCCCAAAACTTCTTCTTCCTCTCCAGTCAATGGTTTATTATCGATGAATATTATTTCCTGCAAGTGTTTATCTTGGATTTTCTTGTTCCTCTTCATCAGGTCATCATCTCTGTAATCTTCTTGGTGGCTCTGGTTTGAGAATTCTTCCTCTAAGAACCAAGGCTCCTCTCCTTGCTGCAACTTGAAGATTACTGCTGGTTTGAAAATGCAGTTCCCCACTGAGACTAGGTTGTTGTAGTTCTCCAGCATCACATCTCTATACAGGGTCCTCTGAATAGGACCCATTTGCTGCCACTCCTGTTGGGTGAATTCCACAGTCACGTCCTTGAATGACACTGATGCCTGAGATGTGTTCATTTTCTGCTGTTGTTGGGAGAGTACAGAGAACTGTGACGGATAAGCTTCTGCAAGCTGGTCCAGTTTCCACCGTCACACAGTCTGTGATAGCTTCTGGATGTGGTGACATCACGAAGTCTGGCTCTTTCTGGACAAGGTAAATAAGAACTGCTTCTGGTGGAGCAAATTAGGACCCACTCCTTTCTGGGTTCTTCTGCATGTTCTGAAGCTGTGGTGAGGGTTAGATGCTGTTAGATGAGCTCTTCTTCCAGGTGGGACTCCTGTCCCCAGGGCTCCTCTCTTCCCTGTCACACAAGAGCTACTTTGTTCCAGACGTTGAGACTTAGGCCTGAGGGCAAATGGGCCCTCTTTTTTTTTTTTTTTTTTTTTTTTTAAGATTTTATTTATTTATTTGACAGAGAGAGGGAACACAAGCAGGGGGAGTGGGAGAGGGAGAAGGCTTCCCGCGGAGCAGGGAGCCCTACGCGGGGCTAGATCCCAGGACCTTGGGATCATGACCTGAGCCAAAGGCAGACACCCAACCGACTGAGCCACCCAGGTGCCCCAAAACATCTAGATTTCTAGCAGCCCAATTCCCATCCCTGGAGGCAACCATTATATGGTCTTCCAGACATATGCTAGATATGCTAAGCATATGTAAAAATAAACACACACATGTACATATGTATTCATACATACACTTCACATAATGGTAGTATATAATGCTTATTGCTCTGAACCTTGCTTTTTTTACTTAATAATATTGATACAGTTTTTTATAAGCCCAGCATTCTGCAGCTCATTCTATAGCATGATGAGGTTATAGACCTTTTGCCTCAGATGGACCTGGTTCAAATACCAACTGTGTTTTCTACCTCAGAGTTACTTGACTGTTCTGAGGTCCTCATCTATAAAATAGAAGTAACACTAAACAAGTAAAAGTAAAAGTTTCAGTAAAATAGTACGTGACTTTCTTTTAAGTTTTTATTTATTTATTTAAGTAATCTCTACACCCAACGTCACGACGCATGCCAGGTGTCCAACGTGTCTTTCTTTTCCTTCCCTAAACTAAACAGTTAGAAAAGTTTAAAAATTTTAATAGCAATTAGTAGAAACTAGGTGAAATTATTTTCTTATAAGCTATTAAACAAGATCTGCTGAAATTAAGCATAATCCTAGAAAATATAAAATATTTTTTAAAATCCTAGAAAATATAATAATGCTAATGTCAGAATTTAGATATAGTTTATGTGTGTTTGTATATGTGTGTGTGTGTTTTCTATGCAGTCATAATACATGCATTTCTAGGTGGAGAAGGTAAAAGCTAGCTGCCTCAGGTCACCAAGGAGATTTTTTCATCCCAGAAAAATAAGCAAGAGTGCAGCCAATATGTCCCTGGAACGGCTGACTCAGGCATTTCAATACATGCTTTAGTTCTGTGCTTTCAAGAGAGGATTAGATCACAAGAACTTCAGCAGAAATTCCTAAGTTTCCAGTCATGGCCAATGGCAGAGACTTGTTTTGTGAACATTTAAGGCAGTATACCAAGTATTGGGCTACCAATCAGAGGAAATTAAAGGCATTCTAAATGACTACTTGTGAATATTATAGTAGCGTAAAAGGACCCTTCATGATCTACTCAGAAGTTCACTCAGTCACACAGTAGCATCACTGAACTGATGACTGCACATATATTAAGACAGACACACATACACAGCCTATTTCATGGCCTTATGAAAAAGAGCAGCAGTTTCACTTGAATTGATGTCAATGACGCCCATACGCCAATCTAACTGGCCATCCATAATGGCTGAAGAACTGTGAATAGACATCTGTTTGTAATTTACCTGAGATTTGGGAGAGGTGGAAAGTTAACAGTGTTCTGTTTTAGTCCTATAATTAGACCTCTCCAGTTACCACAGTACTCTCACCTGGATACCTGGCTGGATTAGTAAAGACTCCACACCCCTACATGGCATTCAGTTTGACTCAGAACCCACAATATATTTCAGAATTATTTCATTTTTCCTGATAGTTGAAGATTATTCTCAAAATGTTTAATGAAACACTGATGTTTGCACTGTTTTAGGTGCTTAGATGTTGAAGTTAATTTCCTTTCTTCTATGTACTGATCACTCTTATTGAAAATGATACAGTTGGGACGCCTGGGTGGCTCAGTCAGGTAAGCGGCTGCCTTCGGCCCAGGTCATGATCCCAGGGTCCTGGGATCGAGTCCCACATCAGGCTCCTTGCTCAGCAGAAAACCTGCTTCTCCCTCTCTCTCCCTCTGCTTGTGCTCTCTCTGTCAAATAAATAAAATCTTAAAAAAAAAAAAATGAAAGAGTCTTCCCCTCACCCTAAGAGCATCACTATAACCCCTTTTCATGAGAGTGACAAAAACATATACATGTACTGTTCACACATGTGGAAAGATGTCTGGAAGGATTTTCATCAAAATATCAATAGTGCTTATATGTAGGTGTAGGATCGCCTTCTTTTCTTTATACAGTTCTATATATTTGAAATTCTTATGAGTCCATATAACTTATACTCACCCAAAAAAAACTTAAGAAATGAAGAAAACTTATTCTGAAACCTTGCTCAAACTTTTTTTTAAAAGATTTTACTTACTTATTTGAGAGAGAATGAGAAAGAGAGAGCATGAGAGGGGGTAGGATCAGAGGGAGAAACAGACTCCCCGCTGAGTGGGAAGCCCGATGCGGGACTCGATCCCGGGACTCCAGGATCATGACCTGAGCTGAAGGCCGTCGCCCAACCAACTGAGCCACCCAGGCACCCATTGTTCAAACTTTAAAAATGGAACCACCTTAAACTGAAATCTTGTTGAGCCTTCAAAAACTATAATGCACTGGATGGGATCCAAGATCCAACTGATTTTTACTGAATTCCATGCTCTAATGAACAGGTTTATAGGAGGCCCATGTATTTTAATGAGGTACCCTGTGATCCTGGTTTGGGGCATTAGGCAGCATCTGATTTTGAGCTGAATGTCTTTTTATGTGGCTTTTAAAAGATACTTCATAGTGCAAACATAACTTACGGCTGTAAACACAAGTATTCTAGCAAATCAATCCCCTCCCCTCCCAAATATCGACCTTTCATATAATCATTATTTTCTTCTTTATCTCTAACACTTATCTTTTTCTTACCTAATCTGGTGGCCTATACTATGAGCTTAAGTGAAACTAATGGTCAGACAATGTGGGAGAATGGTGCCATTATTTTCCCCAGCTTTTGCAAACAAATTGTCTCTGGGTTATCCTGATTGTGAAAGAGCTGGCTTGTCATTTCACTCACAAATGAGTTATGGTGACATCACTGTTAAAGTATTCTCCCACGAGGTTTCTCCTCAACCTCATCCCAAGCTCCTCCTCCATCAGGAATCTGATAGATGGTCACCAGAAACATTAGGGAGGAATTACTTTACTTTCAGTAAAAAGCCTTTTACATTCTCAACTTGCAGGTGTCTTTCAGCTCAAGTATCCTGTCATTTGGGGTTTAAGGAAACTGCACAGTCTAGGGATTGTCAACATAAACCCTGAATGTATTCAGAGTGATTATGGTCTCACTATACCTTTCCTTTTTTTTTTTAAGATTTATTTATTTATTTGAAAGAGAGAGAGAGAGAGCACGCGCATGCACGTTCTCGGAGGGGAGGAATAGAGGGAGCATCTAAGCAGACTGTGCGCCAAGCGCGGAGCCTGAGGCGGGGCTTGATCCCAAGACCACAATCCAAGTGGAAACCAAGTAGGGCGCCCAACTGACTCTGCCACTCAGGTGTCCCTATACCTTTCCATTTTACAGTAACATTGCATATTCACTAATTTACTGAGCTCCTGGTACATGCCAGAACTGTTTTAAAACTTAGATAATAAATCCACAAACAAAGAATGCAAAAAAAAGAGATAAATGTAATTAGTAAGTAAATTATATTCTGGAGAAACAAAACTTATGGTCACATAAAAGCCTATACGCAAATGTTTTTAGCAGCTCTATTTGTAAGTGCCCAAACTGGAAACAACCCAAAATTCCTTCAATGGGTGACTGAATAAATTGTAGTACAGCCACAGAATAGAATACTACTTGGTGGTAAGAAGTAATGAACTGCTGATACACTGAGCAACTTAGAGGAATCTCAAAGGCATTATGCTGAGTAAAAGCCAGTGGTGAAAGGTTACATACTACATGATCTCATTATTGAAAAGACAAAAATATATGATTAAGAGCAGATCAGTGGTTGCCAAGGTTAGGAATGGGGAAGATGTGATTCATTCTTTGGAGCATGGAACTGTCCTGTATTAGAATTGTGGTGATGGTCACAATAATTTATACATGTGTTAAAACTCACAGAACTGTATGCCATTAGAGGGGAAAAAAGGCAATTTTACTGCATGATAATTAAAAGATAAGAAAAAATAAGTAGGGGTGCCTGGGTGGCTCAGTCATTAGGCGTCTGCCTTCGGCTCAGGTCATGATCCCAGGATCTTGGGATCGAGCCCCGCATCAGGCTCTCTGCTCAGTGGGGAGCCTGCTTCTCCCTCTCCCACTCCCCCTGCTTGTGTTCCCTCTCTAGCTGTGTCTCTCTCTGTCAAATAAATAAATAAAATCTTTAAAAAAAAAAAAAAAAGAAAAAAGAAGTAAATTATATAATAGGTTATAAGATGTTAAGTGTTAGGGGAAAAAAACAGTAGGGGAAGGCAGATCAGGAGTACCACAGGGGGGTCAATTTGCAATTTTAAATAAGGTGGTTAAGGTAACCCTCATTAAGAAGATGTTTGAACAAAGACTTAAATTAGGAGGTGGGGAATCAGTCATGTGGATATCTGGGAGAAGCGTTACAGACAGGGAGAAGAGTGTTAAAGCAGTAAGGAAAGCCAGTGTGCCTAGCACAGGGTAATCGAGGGAGAAAGAGTAGAATATGGGGTCACAGAGATAATGGGGGTAGGAGGCCGATAATGTTGGGACTTTGAGGTCATTGTAAGGACTTTTGGCTTTTACTCTGAAGTGGTAAGACATAGAGAGGTTTTAAGCAGAGGAGTGACATGATCTAACTTGTATTTTAATCATTCTCACTACTATATGGAAAATAGAGTGAAAGAGGGCAAAGGTAAAAAGTAGGAAGACCAATTATTAGAAGTGAAAGATTACGGTAGTGAGACCAGGGTGACAGGAATGGAGGTGGTGAGAAGTGGTGAGATTCTCTACTAAAGGTAGACCTACTTAGATATTCTGACAGATAGAAATGGGGGGGGGGGTGAGAAAAAGGGAGAAACTGAGGATGATTTTGAGATCTTTGCCCTAAATAACCAGAAGGATGGAGTTGACATCAAGAGGTTTAGGAAGAAAGATCAGTAAGTTGAGACCTATGTTAAACAACCAAATCTAGCTGGCAGCCAGATACATGAGTCTGCAGTTTAGGAGACAGGTCTTAACTGGAGCTATAAATTTGGGAGCAATTGGTGTATGGCTGACATTTAAAGCCATGAGACTGGAAAAGATCACTGTATCAGTCAGGGTCCCAGCAGCAAATGAATGCACAGGATTAATAAAGAGACAATTTATAAAGGTGTGGGCAAGATGTTAGGGAAACTACAAGGGAAAACAGAGTGTGATATCCTGTTTACACACCTAGGCCTAAAGGGACCAGGAGAGGAAGTGGTTGGTTACCAGACCCAGGGGAGTCCTGTAGGGGACTGACTCAAGAGGAGCAGTGACCTTTAGTCAATTCAGCCAGTTTGGAGCCAAGGGGATAAATAAATGCTCCAATTTCACTTTCCTCCTTCTTTCCCTCCAGTGTCCTGTTGGGACTCTACATTGGCCAAATTCAACAAAAGCCAAAGGTCAAAGAAGCTTGTTGATGTAATTCCTGCAGGTCAGCCTCCTGGGAAACAAAGCAGGTAGAGAAGGAAGAGTGAACCTAGAGGGGCAAATGGAAGACTACCAGCATGATCACCAAGGGAGTGAGTATAGATGAGGAAGACGACATTCTACTGTTAAAGGGCTGGAGAGAAGAGAAAGAAAAGCAAAAGAGACAGGTGACTTACAAGACACAAGTACTCCATAGAAATACTGACCTAAAATAGTACCAAGTTACCCAAACTTTAAAAGCCATGCTTTGATCTTACTAATCCCAACTTGATTCCTTCCTCTCTTTACCACATTTTGGGAAAAAAAAGAAAAAAGTTTATGTTTGCTGTTTTTATTTTCTCCTTTTGCTCCTTAACCCCTTCTGAATAAAACTGCATTCTGAAGAGTCACTAATGTTTTCTTACTCACCCAGTCTAAATTTCTCAGTCCTTATTCTTGCCCATTCCAACATCTGACAGTGCACTGTTTTTTTATCCCTCCTTTCTGTCCTTTTATTTTCTTTTTTTTTTTTTTTTTTTTAAGATTTTATTTATTTATTCATGAGACACACAGAGAGAGAGAGAGAGAGAAGCAGAGGGAGAAGCAGGCTTCCCGCTAAGCAGGGAGCCCGATGCGGGACTCGATCCCAGGACCCTGGGATCATGACCTGAGCCGAAGGCAGACGCTTAACCATCTGAGCCACCCAGGCACCCTGTCCTTTTATTTTCTAATGCCTTGTTTTTCCTCCTATATCTACAATGTAGCTGCTCCCCAAGGCTCCAATTTTTGCACTTTCTTCTCACTTTATCCTCTAGTCCCCCTCAACTTTCCATGCTAGATCCCTACATTTAACATAGATCTCTATAACCAGTGTCTCTTGTCGGTCCCAATTCCTTCCACTTAGGTGCTGTCCCAATCCTTCAAAACCACCATATCCAACTGTCAACTAGTCTTCATTATCCTTAATCCTCTCGTGCATTGTTTTCATTGTTAGCAATAGCATCAACATCTTTCTAGCCAATCAGTATCTAAATCAGTAGTATAGAAAGTACAGCATAAAGCCCAATAATCTGTATTTTATTTTGGATTAAAGACCTAAGCGTGATGGGACGCCTGGGTGGCTCAGTCTGTTAAGCATCTGCCTTCGGCTCAGGTCATGATCCCAGGGTCCTGGGATCGAGTCCGCATGGGGCTCCCTGCTCCATGGGAAGCCTGCTTCTCCCTCTCCCACTCCCCCTGCTTGTGTTCCCTCTCTCGCTATCTCTCTCTCTCTGTCAAATAAATAAAATCTTAAAAAAAAAAAAAAAAGACATAAGTGTGAGACCTGAAACTACAAAACTCCTAGAAGAGAACATAAGCAGTAATTTCTTTGACATCAACCATAGCAACATTTTTCTAGCTGTCTCCTAGGGCAAGGGAAACAAAAGCAAAAATAAACTATTGAGATTACACCAAAATAAAAAGTTTTTTGCACAGTGAAGGAAACAATCAACAAAATGAAAAGGCAACCTACTGAATTAAATGTTTTTGTAAGGAAGACAAGAAAATGTGAGATCTATCTATTTATCTATCTATCTATCTATAGATAGATAGATATATCTATAATGGAGTATCATTCAGCCACACAGAAAAAAGGATGAGATCTTGCCATTTGGGACAACATAGATGGACCTAGAGGGTATTATGCTAAGTGAAGTAAGTCAGACAGAGAAAGACAAATACCATATGATTTCACTTATATGTGGAATCTAAAACAACAAAACGAATGAATAAATAAACAAAAAGCAGAATCAGACCTATAAATACTGAGAACAAACTGATGGTTGCCAGAGGGGAGGGGGATGGGAGAGGGGCAAAATGGGTGAAGGGGAGTTATGGAGGGCTTCCAACTATGGAAGGAACATCGTTTTGTGTGTTTGGTTTTTTTTTAAGATTTTATTTATTTATTTATGAGAGAAAGAGAGCGCGCACAGCAGGGGGAGCGGCAGGCAAAGGGAGAAGCAGGCTCCCTGCTGAGCAAGGAACCGGATGCAGGACTTGATCCCAGGACCCTGGGATCATGACCCAAGCCTAAGGAAGATGCTCAACTGACTGAGCCACCCAGGCAACCCTACTTTTTTTCTCTTTAAAAGCAGGAAATCCATGTCTCTTTATACTTTCTTTGTCTGAAGACATAGGAGGAGTGATTTGTGAGGTTGTGTCAGTGAGGCATTACATGATGATCACCTGAACCTCAGATCTAATACAAATTTGAGTTACAATTCTTCGGATTCGCTGTACCATCATTTCCAAAGTCATACTCATTTTACCATTATTGCCTTATCATTTAACCCTGTGAAGTTAGCTCATTTGTCCATGCCAGTCACCAGGAGGAAAATATTCCCAATAAAGAACCCAAGCATGTCCTCAGAAGCAGTACATGTGCTTATAATATGTGATTTCAGTATTTTCTGGTTAAAAAAAAAATAACTGTAGTTTATATTGGTTCTGAGATTTTCAATTCATTTCATTACTCATCTTTCCTTCTCCATTTTTTTTTTTAAGATTTTATTTATTTATTCATAAGAGACAGAGAGAGAGGCAGAGGGAGAAGCAGGCTCCCCGCCCGATGTGGGACTCGGTCCCAGAACCCTGGGATCATGACCTGAGCCAAAGGCAGACGCTTAACAATCTGAGCCACCCAGGCGCCCTCCTTCTCCATTTTAACCCAAGGCCTTACCAAGTCAAATAAAAGTTGACCTATCTTTTTCAAGGATTTCAAATTACTATTGGAATGACAAGGAGAACTCAAGTTTCTTCTGGAACCTCTGAGCTGCAGTGGAATGAGTCCAAATAAGCCAGAAATAAGGTAGCTCTGAAATTGTGTCCAGCAGTTAAAATTTCAGGATTTTTAAATTACGGCCTTTTATAATAAATTTATGCAAACTGGCAAGAAGAGATATATTTTTTAGGCTTCAATCAAATTCTAACATGGATATCTATTACTTTTATACAAAAGTATTAGCTTTCACACTTATATATAAGCATAGAACAAAAAGCTAGATTGAAATAATTTGGGTTTTTGAATTGTTTACTATATAATTTCTCCTTGGTAGTTTTCTCTAACTACTAATCTTACACGGTAAAACTAGTTGTGGGTCATTTATAAAGTAAATATTTTTTAAGTGAATTTAAAAAGTGATTTTCTTTGGAATGTTTCCTCAAACTAGAAAAGAATATGCAAGCTTTTCAACTTTTTATAAAAAACAAGTTTTAGGGGCACCTGGGTGGCTGAGTCGTTAAGTGTCTGCCTTCAGCTCAGGTCATGATCCCAGGGTCCTGGATCGAGCCCTGCATCAGGCTCCCTGCTCAGCAGGAGGCCTGCTTCTCCCTCTCCCACTCCCTCTGCTTGTGTTCCCTCTCTCGCTGTGTCTCTCTCTGTCAAATAAATGAATAAATAAAGAAATCTTTAAAAAAAATAAGTTTCAAACAACTTAGGTTTGCATCTTTAAATGTTTTTGTAAGGAAGACAGCTACCAGCAAACTTCCCTGTGGAAAGTGCCATAGTGTATCTGTGTTTAAAATCCTTTATATAACTAATCCAAAACCTGGGAGACACTGTATCTGAAAAATTACTTCAAATTACATATTTTTCTTTTCCTTTTGGTATTAAGATTTATGTTTACTTTCTATGGCGTATCTGTTGTTATAAGTCATTTCCACTTTTAGTACTTCTCCCTCCCCTAATTAAAAAAAAAAAAAAAAGTATTGCTTTATGTGAAACAACGTTCCAATCTGTTTCAGACCCTTCTGCTTGCATACAAAGCAGAGAGGACTGCTGACAACAGTAGAAAAGTCTTGACCACCTATAGGATTAGAAAAAATAGAAAGATAGAACTTCATTTAATTTCATTTCCATTGAAACAGAGGCAATGAGAAAGGCAATTTGTGTAAGAAGAAACAGGCTGGTTAGGAATAATTTATATTGCTTCCTAGTCTCCTGCTGAAATATTAAAGTAGAGGCTAGGTTTTTTTAGGAAAAAAATGAACCCTACCATATTTTTTAAAATACCATAAAATGACTCATACACTATAAAACTAAGGGCCAAACTAAGGGTATCAGAGTTGCTAAGTGCCAGAAGCAAGTTCTCAGTTTTATATTTAAAAAATTATATATATATATATTTAGTATGTCCATAAAGGGAGCAAGAAAATATGCCAATTAGTTAATAGCAGTTACATCTGCATTGCAATTATAGGAATTTCTATTTTTGTTTCTTTGTTTTTGTTTTTGTTTTTAAAGATTTTATTTATTTATTTGACAGAGACAGAGATAGCAAGAGCAGGAACACAAGCAGGGGGAGTGGGAGAGGGAGAAGCAGGCTTCCCGCTGAGCAGGGAGCCTGATGCGGGGCTCGATCCCAGGACCCTGGGATCATGACCTGAGCCGAAGGCAGACGCTTAACGACTGAGCCACCCAGGCGTCCCAGGATTTCTATTTTTGAAGTTAACTGTTCCTATAATGTTTGACCTTCTTATAATAAGCATGTGTTCTATAATAAATAATATTAAAGTTAACTTTTAAACACATGCTATCAGTTAATAAAAATGGATTAGAAAAGTAATTTCAGAAATAGATTCAATAGCAGAAACAAGACAACAATGGGGGAAAGTCACTATTCAATAAACGCTGAAAAAAATGGAGTATCAGTATGGAATTATCTTAGATCCACAGCTCACACCCTATAATGCATTTGCATTAACCTACAATTGATGCCCTTTGGATCATCTTTGTAAAATCATTAAAGTATAAAAGCAGAGCAATAAACTTTAAAGTCAAATACTCTCCATTCAAGTCTTGATATTACATTTGCTTTTTGGGAGGTTTGAAGCACATAATTAACCTCTGGGCCTCAGTTTCCTCATTTATAAAACAAAAAAGACTAACCCCCCCAAGGGCTGTTGTGTATTAAATGAGATAATGTATGAAAGGTACCTAGGCCAGGGCTTGAGCATTGTAGGTACTGAATATTAGTGTGTATGTGTGTGTGTGTGTGTGTACAATTAATATAATATACTTAGGTGGGAGTATAGTTTAGCGGACGGAGTCTAAGATTTGAGTTTAAATTGACCAGATTTGAATTTCAGTTCTGTCATTTATAAACTTTGTGACTTGGACAAATAATTTCACTTCTCAATTTCAATTTCTAATCCATAAAACTCTAATATTAACCCTAATGCCAATTTTACTGAAAACTGAGCGGATTAAATAAGATTAACTAATAAAATAAAAGTAAACTGTTTGAGAGCCTGCCTGGAAGGTAGTAGACATTGAAAAAAAATGAGCTACAGAATGGGATTATTATGCAACTTTAATACTAATTCTTTTTTATCTTTTTTAAAAGATTTTATTTATTTATTTGACACAGCGAGAGAGAGCGACAGCACAAGCAGGGGGAGCTGCAAAGGAAGAGGGAGAAGCAGGCTCCCCACTGAGCAGGGAGCCTGACATGGGATTCAATCCCAGGACCCTCGGATCATGACCTGAGCCAAAGGCTTACGCTTAACGCCTGAGCCACCCAGGCGCCCCAATGCTAATTCTTTAATGACTATCTGGAGATGGTAATGAAGATATCTTCAGAAAAAGAGCAAGTTAATTGTTCTTTGTCTCCCCTTTCACAACAAGACCAATTTTGACAGCACATAGCCTTCCTCATTTACATTCCCCTAACACCCCACATATCACTATTATGGCACTTGTCATATGTCACAGTTTCTGTTTTTCTGCCCATCTTTTCCACTTGACCAAGGTACATTGAGGGGATTAAACTCAAGACACCGTAAAAGCCAACCGTAATTAAAACACATCCCTTTTACAGTGTTAATCTATCTTTTGGCTTTTCCTTCTAGTCACTCTTCAGAACCATGCTGCATTTTATGCAGGGCTATTTAAGGCCCTGAACACATTCCCTTGCACGTTCATGAGGCAAAATTCATGTATTTTTCTTTTTTAAGATTTCATTTATTTATTTGAGAGAGAAAGCACGAGCAGGGGAGAGGGGCAGAGGAAGAGGGAGAAGCAGGCTCCCCGCTGAGCAGGGAGCCCCAAGCGGGGCTTGATCCTAGGACCCTGGGATCATGACCTGAGCCAAAGGCAGACGCTTAACCGACAGAGCCACCCAAGTGTCCCAAAATTCATGTATTTTTCTAGTACATACACAATCGTTCTGTGACCCTGGCTTGACATTACATTTCCTTTTAACCTTTTAGAGCAAGCTGTACCCCACTCTACATGGCACCACTATAACAATATGAATGCTTAGTTATTGCACAAATGAATTCTACACATTAGTCAAAATTTGGCAGTACATTGATAGTGTTCATAGCAGTGATCACTAACACACAGAAGATGCACTAATAAATACTGGTTAGATGAAGTATGAAAAATTCTGTCAAAAATACAGATATATTTTTGTAGTCCTAATTTCCCTGTCCTGTTGAATCATGACAAATATTTATGGCTTGGGTAAGAAAATCCAGTTAAAAATTGTTGCTAATGGTGGGGCATGCCTGGCTGGTTCAGTCAGTGGAGGATACGACTCTTAATCTCAGAGTTGTGAGTCCAAGACCCATGTTGGGTGTAGAGATTACTTAAAAATAAAATTTTTTAAAAAATGGTTGCTAATAGCTACAGATTAAGGCTTTTGTAAATATTTGGATAAAGGATCTTTGCTCAACATTGTTATATGCCTTTTGAATATGTGGGACATGGTCACTCCCTGTGTATACTGAAAGTTATCACATAAATTCTGTATGTATGATCTTTGTTGAGGTTCTTCTCAGCTAAATTTGCTACTAGAACTAATCTGCCATTAGAACAAAATTCTCCTTAATAAACTATTACCAATTTAAACACATGGCTTATGGGTGCACAATTAGCTTTTGCAATGTCATAAAAAATTAATCCTATTGTGAGAGGTCAATAATGGATTAAAACATTCCTTTATCAGTAAAGAAAATCCTTGCTTCAATAAACTCAATAAGCTTTTATTTATTCCTAACATTAATGATAAGAAAGAATTTTTTTCATCTTAAAAACCATGTTTACCCCTTTTCATCAACAAAGAACTGTGTCTTATGTATAAAACATGTAGGATATTCAAAATGTCTGATACACAGATTTTGTCCTCACATTGTTTAGTTGAAAAGAAAAAAGAAAATATGTACCCCTCAAAAGAGCAATTAATAAAGTAGAAATTATAAAAAACAAAACGTGATAAATGCTATAAGGGAAATACAAATAAAATGTTACATATAATTGGATGTAACAAAAACAAATACAATGAAATAACTGAAAAATACTTAATAAAAATACTAATAAAGTAACATTTTCCTACTAGACCAAAAAAAAAAAATTCTAGCTGTTGAAGCTCAAGAAAATCCTTGTCCATATTTTTGTTGCTAAGTGGATGTGTCCTGGACTAGCTGGACACACCGGATGGTTTGTTTAGATCAGCACCTAAGTGATAACTATAGACGGAAACACAATATTAACCAAGCACAATAGCTGTGTTGGAGGGGTCAGCAAGCACTCCATCCTGCACATCCAGTCAGAGTTACCACTGGGGAAGGAGAATGCCATCCAAGTTTCCATATCTTTAAAGACTTTGTAATTTTTTTTATTGTATAAAAGAACTGCTATTCGTAACTGCCAAGCTTTTGTTGTCATTAGGGATTTTCTGACCAAATTGGCAGAATTAACTGAGTTCAGGAAGAGGAGAAAAGACGAAGACGTGTTCATGTTCTTTTCCTCATTCTTATGTAACTAAGTTAAGGAGTCAGTTGTAGTAGACTGAGAATTGTTAGACTTAGAAATCAGCTGGTGGGGTGCCTGGGTGGCTCAGTTGTTAAGCGTCTGCCTTCGGCTCAGGTCCTGATCCCAGGGTCCTGGGATCGAGCCCCGCATCGGGCTCCCTGCTCGGCGGGAAGCCTGCTTCTCCCTCTCCCACTCCCCCTGCGCCTGCTTCTCCCTCTCCCACTCCCCCTGCTTGTGTTCCCTTTCTTGCTATCTCTCTGTCAAATAAATAAATAAAATCTTAAAAAAAAAAAAAGAAATCAGCTGCTGAGGGGCGCCTGGGTGGCTCAGTCATTAATAGTCTGCCTTCCACTCAGGTCATGATCCCAGGGTCCTGGGATCAAGCCCCACATCGGGCTCCCTGATTGGTGGGAAGCCTGCTTCTCCCTTTCCCAATTCCCCTGCTTGTGTTCCTTTTCTCACTGTGTCTCTCTCTGTCAAATAAATAAATAAAATCTTAAAAAAAAAAAAAAGAAAGAAAGAAATCAGCTGGTGAATGCTGCGCTATATAGTGCAAATACATTGCTCAATCCACATCAAACAACTGTATTCACTGATAATTTTTTATTGTTTTATTTTTATTTTTTTTTTTTTTTAAAGATTTTATTTATTTATTTGAGAGAGAGAGAATGAGAGACAGAGAGCATGAGAGGGAGGAGGGTCAGAGGGAGAAGCAGACTCCCTGCCGAGCAGGGAGCCTGATGCGGGACTCGATCCCGGGACTCCAGGATCATGACCTGAGCTGAAGGCAGTCGCTTAACCAACTGAGCCACCCAGGCGTCCCATTTTTTATTGTTTTAATTAAAAGGTAATGAAGACAAAAGTTGGAACATTTGAGCCTCAAAATAAATAATAGTGGCATGGAATTATAACCTATAAAGTAAATATCCCTGAGTCCATACTGATATAAATAAATAATTGAATAAATAAATTGAATAAATAAATAGGAGTGGGACAGCCCTTATTGAACAATTCCTATTAATAAGTGTCAAAGGAATGAGAGAAATTGAAAATCATCATTAGGCCCCTACAGTAATAATTATTGCAGGCAAGGCCCACTGATGAATGTTAAAATTAGTGAAAAGTTTAAAGAGTAACAGGTGAAAGTTTAAAGAGTAACAGGATATTTCCAGTCTCAATGAATTTCCCCCAAGGTATTTATTAATTACAAAGGGAAAAACAGTAATGTTATGTGAAGAAATCCAACAGAAGTCAAAATTTATAATACTGGTATTGAGACATATTGATGTCATGCACCCAACGCTCCCATAGACCATGAAAAGGAAGCATCACTTCTCTGGCATTCTTGCTAACAACACATAAACTCAGTCTATTCATGATAAACAAGAGACAAATCCAAATTGATAGACATTTTACAAAATGATTCAAATGATTCGAAAATGAATACCACATAGGGTTAGTTAACAAATCTATCACCTCACATTATTACAATTTTTTTGTGTGGAGAGAAAATCTAAGATCTACTCTCTTAGCAACTTTAAAGGATGTAATACAGTATTGTTAACTATAGTTACCATGCTGAATAACAGATCCCCAGAACTCATTCACCTTATAATTGGAAGTGTGTAGCCTTTGACCAACATCTTCCCATTCCCCCCACTTACTTTTACTTCATTCTTAATGAGCCAGAGTAAATTTGAGGTGTGAGAATAATGATGAAACTGAAAAATACCATCATTCTAGAGGTATCTGTATATAATTCCAAAACTCCATTAAGGTAATATTATAGAGCAGCTTTGGATGTGTGAGGGTTTGCCCTTGCAATTGACAGCCAATCTGCATTATTATTAGCTTCCTATAATCAGTAAGAGTGTTTATCTTGAGATTATATTCATCTTTACGCATGCTAAACCCTCTACTCTCTCTCTCGGAGATTATTCCAGGAAAGGAGAAAGATTCACCAATGTAGTAAGTACACATGAATTACAGACGTATGCTCAATATAGCTGAAATAAATTACCATATTTAGAAATTAATGAAATAGCTATAAATTTCAAGTGTGTTATGTTTGGCCTCCTACACAAACATACACTCTCTCACACACGCACACACACATTCATCCAGAGTGTCCTGGGAACAAACACTAATCTAAAAATAAATAACTTAGAAAATTTTAGGGCTAGAAGACACCTTAGTGATAATTCAGTCCAACCTGTTCATTTTTAAACTGAAACTGAAACCCTAAGAAAAAAAGAGGCTCAAAGACATAATAAAACTTCTTCCAAGTTACAGTCTGTGGCAAAGCCATGGCTAAAAACCCATGTCGGGGCGCCTGGGTGGCTCAGTCAGTTAAGCGTCTGCCTTCGGCTCAGGTCATGATCCCAGGGTCCTGGGATCGAGCCCCGCGTCGGGCTCCCTGCTCCATTGCAGGGAGCCTGCTTCTCCCTCTCCCCCTGCTTGTGCTCTCTCTCTCTGTCAAATACATAAATAAAGTCTTTAAAAAATAATAATAATAATAAAATAAAAACCCATGTCATCTTTTCCTGAGTACATCCTCAACTTTCAGTTTGGTTTTCTAGATAGTGTAGAATTATAACTGGCTGGCTAACAATCCTGCAGAAGGATACATTTTATTACTACTACTTTACGTTAACATATTTTAAAAACCCAGGCCAGAGTCCTTTGACCTTGTTGTAATTCACCTTTCCTATCAGAGATCAATATTTAACTCACTAGGGCCCCTCCTCTGAAAGCAAATGCTGCCTTCTCAGCCATCAGAAGCAGTCAAAGCCACCGTCCCCTTCCTTGTCACGGCCATGGCAGCAGTGGCAATGGCACGGGGAGAGGGTGGTTAGACTAGTGGTGCAGTAGCCCCAGCCAAGCTAAAACTAAATGAAAAGCATGATTTAAGAATACAATTTTTCACTTATTATTATTATTTTTTTTTTAAGTAGGCTCCATGCCCAGTGTGGGGCTTGAATTCATGACCCTGTGACCAAGAGTCACATGCTCTACCTACGGAGCCAGCCAGGCATCCAAGAATATAATTGTTCAAAAGAAAGTTATTACTTTTTGGAAAATATCATGCTACAATGTCCATCCCTTCAGAACTGGTGATATTCACACAAGTGTCTCAATTCCATTTCTTTAGATTTCAGTTTCTTTGTAGGTAAAGCCTATCCTTAGGGGGTTATTGTGAAGATTAAATGAATTAAAGTATGGAAAAGGATTTTAGAAATTGTAGAAGCCATACCAATTTGAGGTACTACTGTTATTACCTAATGCAGACTTTGACAATCATTTCACCAGGTTCAGAAATTAGCATGGTACATGGCAAAAAGCAGGTTCTCAGTAAGTGTTTATTAAATGAATTAAGTGTACAAACCTGGCTAAGACCTCCTCCCAAGGGCATTATCATATAGCATAATGGATTACATGTGGTGGGAATTCAGAAATAGACCATTGTGCCTTTCTGAGTCTGATCTATACACACCAGACAACTACTGGGAGGGCTAATGAGATAAAGCTCACAAAGGAGACCAGGGTTCTGGGAAAAAAGGTCCTCTCAGGACCATCATTCTTGAATGTATAAGCCTGTCACACAAAGGACACAGAGCAAAATAAAGCTGAAAATTCAAGCAGTAACATAGCCCCTTAACAGTGGAGAAAATTGTTGGAATTACTCTTAAACTTGGATTATTCTGCTGAAATGTTCAGTGAGTGAATAAAATGGTTTGATATTATACATAACATCCTTTATAAATGCCTCGGTGCTCTAATTTTACAATTATGTTTTTATTTTCTGTTGGTGGAAATCCCAACAGTAGAAAAGTGTGAAATAAATACTATCTCAGCAACAATGCAAAGAGGATGCCTGGAATGAGTAGGAAAGCATACACATATGAACCATAATGGGTTCTTCAGTAGGAAATGCCTCCCTTTTTTATGTGGGTTAAAAATAAGAACTGGAAGAACTCAAAAATACTAATTGAAAGGGATACATGCACCCTGATGTCTATAGCAGCGACGTAGCCACATTATGGAAACAGCCCACGTGTACATTGATCGATGAATGAATAAAGAAGATGTGTGAGATACACACACACACAATATACACACAGTGGAATATTACTCAGCCAGAAACAAGAATGAAATCTTGCCTTTTGTAATGACATGGATGGAGCTAGAGAGTATTGTGCTAAGTCAAATACGTCAGTCAGAGAAAGACAAATACCACATGATTTCACTCATATGTAGAATTTAAGAAACAAAACAAATGAGCAAAGGGAAAAGGGGGGGACAAACAAAGAAACAGACTCTTAACTATAAGAGAACAAACTGATGGTTACCAGAGAAAGGGGGGGGGGATGGGTGAAATAGGTGATGGGGATTTGTTGTGCTGAGCTCTGAGTGATGTATGGAATTACTGAATCGCTATATTGTACACTTGAAACTATATAAACACTGCATGTTAACTGGAAGTTAAATAAAAACTAAAAAAAAAATAGTAAAACTGGAAATCTCTGAAAACTCATATGTTGGGCTCCCCAGCCTAATGCAAAAATAGAAATGCCCAGTTATTTTTCTCTTGTCTTCTTTCTCAATCATCCACACTCTCCCCAAGAGACAATGTGATTCCTTGTTCTCACATAAAATAATTCTCACTCTGCAAGAACTTATGTACTTCATACATCCAAAACTGTAGCAAGATATTGAACTCCTAAGACCCTCAAGTCATGAAACCCCATTCTAATATGAACACAGCATGTTTTAATTTATATTATTGGTAAATAATTCTTATTAAAGGCTAAAATAGATGTTTTTTAGAATTCTATTTGTGCTGAAGACACAACACACTGAACAAAAATCCTAAGTATTTTTATAGTATAACTTATTGGAATAAGGAAGAAAAACAACAAGTGCAGAAGTAAGAACATAAGAGAAAATAGGTGTAAAGCTCTCATGGTGTTGGACAGTCATTTTCCGATTGAATAAGCACTTACAGATCAAACCTATTCGAGGCAAAATACTGGGAAACATAAGCTGAATAGAACACATTCCATGTCTTCAAGAAGTTCAAAATATAAAAGAAGATATAAATATGCAAACACCATCCTCACTACTCATTTAATGTTGTGTGTCCCAAAAAGAGTTATGTTTTATGTGTATAATTCCATTTAATCTCACAACAACCCTATGAGATAGGTACATAACTCCCATTTTACAAATGGAAACCAAGGTCTCAGAGAAGGTAAAAAAACAAAACAAAACAAAACAAAACACAAACTTGCCACTTCACACTCTGCCATTAAATAGCAAAGATGGAAAGAAAGACCAAGCATGTAATTAGTACTCCTATATTTTACCAATGAACAAATAATTAAGGACTATTATAGAAATAGATATAAAATGTACAAAGTAAAAAAAAAAAGGTAACTGAAACGAGTGCTTAACTTTGAAAGAAGAGGATAGGATGGAGTCAGTCTGGAAACGTTCGCATAGGAGACCTCAATCTTTGAAAGATAAACAAAGAGCCTCAGACAGACAAGGTGGAAAAGAGTGAGCCTGGCTGGGGTTACAGCATAGAGGGAAGGAGTAACATGAAACATTCCAAGAAATGTAAGTAGATAGGAAAGGTGTAGGGTTCAAGGTGGAAAGCAGTGATCGGCTGTTGAAGGATTGGTGATATTCAGTTAAGGGTTATCAGCCACCACAAAAGGTAGTCTTGGCTGTTATGGATTATTCCTCCTTAAAAAGCTACCAAGGTAGGGGCGCCTGGGTGGCTCAGTCGTTAAGCGTCTGCCTTCGGCTCAGGTCATGATCCCCGGGTCCTGGGATGGAGCCCCGCATCGGGCTCTCTGCTCGGCAGGAAGCCTGCTTCTCCCTCTCCCACTCCCTCTGCTTTGTGTTCCCTCTCTCGCTGTCTCTCTCTCTGTCAAATAAATAAAATCTTTAAAAAAAGAAAACCTACCAAGGTAAGTGTACAAAAGGAAAGAAGTGCCCTTAAAACTACAAAAGACTTGGGGCGCCTGGGTGGCTCAGTCGTTAAGCGTCTGCCTTCGGCTCAGGTCATGATCCCAGGGTTCTGGGATCGAGTCCCACATCGGGCTCCCTCCTCGGGGGGAAGCCTGCTTCTCCCTCTCCCACTCCTGCTGCTTGTGTTCCTGCTCTCGCTATCTCTGTCTCTGTCAAATAAATAAATAAAATCTTAAAAAAAAAAAAAACTACAAAAGACTTTTCCCTCAAAGCAGAGTTTGAGATCACTACCAAAACACAGATCACAAACTTAGTAAGATAATGGATAAATGTATGTATATATATATATATATATATTTTTTTTTTTTTTTTTTTTTTTTTTGAGAGAGAGAGAATGAGAGAGAGCACATGAGAGGGGGTAGGGTCAGAGAGCAAAGCAGACTCCCTGCCGAGCAGGGAGCCCGATGCGGGACTCGATCCAGTGACTCCAGGATCATGACCTGAGCCGAAGGCAGTCGCTTAACCAACTGAGCCACCCAGGCGCCCGATAAATGTATATTTTTAAAGAACTGAGTTAAAGAAAGGACATAACATAGATCTCACTCATGCATCAAACACATCACATGAGTTGTGAACAGGACACTGTAAGATGTATACTACAGCGTTCCTGCCCTCAAATAATAGCATATAATCAGGTAAAGGGCTTGTCTCTGTGCACTCCCCAGATACCTGCACAGGTTATCCCAAATTTGGCTTTAGCCTTAATCTATAAATCCAAGTAAAACAAACCACCACAACAAAGGCCACATGGGAAAACCTTTTCAATACAACTTGTTTCTTTGTAATTTCAAGTCTATATTGAAGAATAGTTAAAGAATGATTAAATATCATTAGGATCTTTACATTTGAAATGGTTAATTAAGCCACCTTAAATATATACACTACTGGGCATGTACTTAAGAAACCAGAAGTTGTTTCCCTCCAAAGTAATCTGGAATTTTGCTGTAAGCCTCAGTACAATAAATATAAGATTTCTTTTTTTCTTTCCTTGCTTTAAAACAAATTTATCTCTATTTAAAAAAAAATTGTTTTAGATTTTATTTATTTATTTATTTGACAGAGAGAGAGAGCACAAGCAAGGGGAGCAGCAGAGGGAGAGGGAGAAGCAGACTTTCCACTGAGCAGGGAGCCCAACACGGAGCTCGATCCCAGGACCCCGGAATCATGACCTGAGCTGAAGGCAGACACTTAACCAACAGCCCCAGGTGCCCCAAACCCTATTTTTTTTAAATCACAAAAGGAATTGGGCACTCTGTAAATATTTTAATATCATAGAAGCACATAACATACGTGAGATGGCTCTCCAAAACCTCCCTAAGTGATCACTATGAGAACACGAAATGCTTACCATTATTATAATAGATAATGTAGGTACATCTATAAGAATACAATAATATAAAGTCTTACCCTATAAAATGTTCCAAAGTAAAGAAAATTACATGGACAGAAAAAAAAACCTGGGGAAAGGGAAATCTTTAATTTATATAATCTCCTATTGATTGAATTTTTAAAAGTACTTGATTATTTTGTGATAAAAAGTTATTTTAGGGGCACCTGGGTGGCTCAGTCATTAAGCGTCTGTCTTTGGCTCGGGTTGTGATCCCGGGGTCCTGGGATCGAGCTCTGCATTGGGCTCCCTTCTCTGCAGGGAGTCTGCTTCTCCCTCTCTCTCTGCTCCTCCCACCCTGCTCCTGCTCTCTCTCTCTCTCTGTCTCTCAAATAAATAAATAAAAATCTTTTTTAAAAAGTTATTTTAAGGGCGCCTGGGTGGCTCAGTTGGTTAAGAGACTGCCTTCGGCTCAGGTCATGATGCTGGAGTCCCGGGATCGAGTCCCGCATCGGGCTCCCTGCTCAGCAGGGAGTCTGCTTCTCCCTCTGACCCTCCCCCCTCTCATGTGCTCTCTCTCTCTCTTTCAAATAAATAAATAAAATCTTTAAAAAAAAAAAAAGTTATTTTAAAAAATAATAAAAATGAAAATGTCAAATTTACCAAAAAGTGAGGAAATTACAAGAAGAGAGGTCTCCAGAATTTTGCTGTGTACGTAACTATCTTGCTAAACTTTTAGTGTTTCGTCCCCTAAAGCTGTACATTTTCCTAGTTAAGTAGCTATCTCAGAATCAACATTTGGGATGAATTCTGATCATAAGTAGCACAGTAGTTAAGAGTATAGGCTCTGGAGGGGGGACACTCTCTCTCTGTCAAATAAATAATCTTAAAAAAAAAAGAGCCTAAATTGATTAGTTTTAGGTGATAAAAATAACCTAAATAATGGTATCCTATGGGCCAAAAGTAAGGAAAAATATAGGGCAACTGAGAGCAAAACAATCAAACCTAGTCAGTCACTATGGCTATGGTGTGGAAGCTTTTAAATTTGTCAAATAGTTTCTATCAACATAGACAGATGCATAGTTACTGTACTATGTAAGAATTCCTTTCATATTCTGCAAGAATAAAAATGCTAGCAAATTCCTTATTAAAAAATGCATGCAGAAGATATTTTCCTGTAGGGAAATTGGAGATTAATTACCTACATCTTGCCCAAATAGTACAGACTGGAGAGAGAAGTAATGACTGTTAAACAAAAGTTTAAAGGTAGGAGCCCAGAATGGCTTTCCACATTTGTTACACTTCCTAATAAGCATAACTGTGTATAGGACCTGAATAGAAAGACAGGATTTCATAAATATACAAGTTTCTTTTTCATAACACATTGGTTGCATTTTTTGAAGCATTATTAGAAACTTCAGTTTTATTTGAGGAAAAGTTACTTATCCCACTTTTCCTCCCTCAAATTCATCTAAAGTTACCAGAACTTTAAAATTGTGTTTGGGGGACGCCTGGGTGGCTCAGTCAGTTAAGCATCTGCCTTCGGCTTGGGTCATGGTCCCAAGGTCCTGGGATAGAGCCCCGAGTCAGGCTCCTGGCGCAGCAGGGAGCCTGCTTCTCCCTCTGCCTGCCACTCCCCTTGCTTGTGCACTCTCTTTCTCTCTGATAAACAAATGGATAAAATCTTTAAAAAAAAAATTGTGTTTGGAATCACTAGGGGACCATGTGTGTGAAGTATGAAAGAAGTAGCATGGAAATGCTAGATGCAGGGAAGAGGAAATGGGAAAGATAATATTATCCAAATAAAAGAAAAAGCCCACTAATTCAAAGGGATACATGCACCCCTACGTTTATAGTAGCATTATTTACAGTAGCCAAGATATGGAAGCAGCCCAAAGATCCACAGATTGATGAATGGATAACGATAAGGAAGATGTGGTATATATATATATATATATATATATATATATATATATATATATATACACAATGGAATATTATTCAGCCTTAAAAAGAATGAAATCTTGCCATTTGCAACAACATGGATGGAGCTGGAGAGTATAATGGTAAGTAAAGTAAGTCAGAGAAAGACAAATAGCATATGATTTCACTCATATGTGGAATTTAAGAAACAAACAAGCAAAGGAAAAAAAAATAAGAGAGACAGAGAGACAAACCAAGAAGTAGACTCTTAATTATAGAGAATAAACTGATGGTCACCAGAGGGGAGGTGGGTGGGGGGATGGGTTAAGTAAGTAACGGGGATTAAGGAGTGCGCTTGTCATGAGCTCCGAGTGATGTATGGAAGTGTTGAATCACTATACTGTATACCTGAAACTAATATAACATTTTATGTTAACTAAATGGAATTAAAATAAAAACTTAAAAGGAAAAAAAAGCCGTATGTCACACCCACCAAACCAGATGCCAGAACACACACCCGAGGATCAAATGGCGAGAGCGGAAAGGAAAGAAGGAAGATAAAACTGGAAGTCTTTCTCCCTACCTTATTTATGAAGGGTCACAGAAGGTATCTGTGAAATGTGAATTCCAGTAACAACCTCCTCCCTAGGATGGAATTGAGGGCCATTACAGAGAAATTACTTATTTCCTCCCTTGAGAGTAAACTGGGTCATGCATATGCAGATTCCCATTTTGCTAATGGGCCCCACTCTGTACATAGCCAATTTAAAACATAACTTTAGGGAAACAAAACAAGATCATCAGGACATAAATACTATGACCATATGTGAACGACGCAGCAGTAACATCACTGTATAATTTCCATTACTACTTCCATAACTGAATTTAGCCCAACAGTCAAACTAACGATTTGAATTAAGCAGAAAGGTAATTTGATGCCAAGAAAGATGTGGTAAACTGGAGAGTGGAAAAATACTTGCTTAAGCCACAGACTATTCAACTGAGATGGATTACTGAAGGGGCCCATGCTGTAGATTTCCTTATGCTGGTACATCATCTGAAAATATCTGGCTTCGGTTTCAGATGGGATATTCTTAAATATGTTTTAAGTTTCCCAAAGCTTAAATCGGCAGTCAGTTAATTTAGTTTGTGGGCAATGCACTAACTTAAGATCCTTTCTTTCCACAGACCAAAATTAATCAATCATCTGTCCCTGTAAAGAATTTGGGCTTCTGAAAGAATTTTAAATCTATGCTAGGAAAGGCCTGAGGTACTAGGTCTAAAAGGAATTGTGGCAAAGTCTGACTCTTAGAAACTACTGTCTCAACATGTTTTTCTTTTGAAGAGCAATAAAATTCCATATATGGAATAAGACTTGATGGCACACAACCCAATGAATCTGGTGCCCAATGGGAGATTTCTGGTGCTCCTGAAGACCCTATAGAAGCAAATACAGCTGAGCAGCAATGCTACGTGTCCACTTCTGCTTCCTCATACCCTGAACAAAGGACAGTCCTCACCAGTCTCTAGCTTATAAAACAATTATTAAGGAGAGGTGCTCAATGAATAACAGATTCCTACTATAATAAAAAAGGGTAGGAGAGGGTTTAAGGAAGCTGTTTTAAATGGCAAAGAAATGGCAAAAACTGAAAGGTGAACATTATTTTTAAAAATAAAATTATTAAAAAATAGTGCATAAAAGTCACGATCTGCATTTAGTATGAACAGTAACCATCATATTACCTTGTTATAAGCTCTTTAAAGGTAGGAATTTTGTTTGTTCAAAATAATGCCTACTACCTGGGGAGATGTGAGGAGTTACTTCTGCTTTCTTCTTTTTTTTTTTAATAGCTTATTTATTTATGTGAGAGAGAGAGGGCGTGCGTGCGTGCGTGCCGGCGAGCAGGAGGAGAAGCAGATGGGGGGAGGTGGATCTCAAGCAGACCATGCTCAGTGTGGAGCCCAATGTCGGGCTCAATCCCATGACCCTAAGATCATGACCTGAGCCAAAACTAAGAGTCCACCGATCAACCAACTAAGCCACCCAGATGCCCCACTCCTGCTTTCTTCATTAGCCTTGAATGAAAATTGGGAAGGACGAGAACAATGAGAAAGCCTCCTAGCCAAAGGGAACAGAGGAGACAGGCCCAGAGACTGCATCCACTGATTATATAACATATGGATGCAAAAAAGTCTGCCTGGTTAAATGTGATGTGCTGGTAAGAGATCACAGAAAGACTGGGAACAAAAAGATGTAGCTAAACATTATAGAGACTCAGGTATAGCTGAAATTATAGGAGTAGATGACCTAAACATCGGGTGTACATAAAAGAGATGAATCAGAGTCCTATCAGCTTCCGTTTCTTCATTGACCTGCTCCTAGCGAGCACCAGTTTCTCCACACAGGCAGAAAGAGATTCTCTTTTCCATCCAGATATGAAGTATAGAAGAAGTGAGATTAACATTTTTTGAACACCTATTATGTGCTAGGTACTTTATATAAAAAAACTTTACATAATCTTCACAATCATTTGAGAAAGAAACCAAGGCTTAAAGTTATGTTCCTGACATCATGTAGAACACTAGGCCTGCATGGCTCCAAAGCTTTTACTACAATAGAACATGATCATCAGCATAGATTCACCTGGATCTATTCTGCTCAACAGCGCTTTCTCTCGCCCTGGAAGAGAGGCAACCCTGGCCTGTTCTCACCACCTTCCTGGGCCATAATAAGCCCCAGATTCTCTAGTTCTTGCCTGGATCAGGCTGTGCCTAAAGTGTTCATGACAGCTGTACAGCTTACTCCTACTGCTGAAGAGATGCTGCAGGGACAATGTCATGGAAAAGGCACAGGTGGCACAGTCAGTTAAGCATCTGACTCTTGGTTTTGGATCGGGTCGTGATCTCAGGGCGGGGAGATCAAGCCCCACATGGGCTCCATGCTCAGCACAAAGTTTGCTTGAGTTTCTCTCTCCCTCTCCCTTTGCCCCTCCTCACTCTTCGTGCGCGCTCTCTCAAATAAATAAATCTATAAAAAGAGTTGATTGCTCACAGAAAATATTTTAACCAAAAGTAAGAAAAAAAACCCACAAAAACAATTTATACAAAAATAAATTCCAGGGCGCCTGGGTGGCTCAGTCGTTAAGCGTCTGCCTTCGGCTCAGGTCATGATCCCAGGGTCCTGGGATTGAGCCCCGAGTCCAGCTCCCTGCTCGGCAGGAAGCCTGCTTCTCCCTCTCCCTCTCCCCCTACTTGTGTTCCCTCTCTCGCTGTGTCTCTCTCTGTCAAATAAATAAAAATAAAAATCTTAAAAAAAAAAAAATTCCAGGTGCATTAAGAACTTAAATGTGAAAAATAAAACTTAAAAAACAACAACAAAAAGAAAGAAAATGTTTTAACCAAACTCAAGATTATTATCTTCCAAATAAGAAATCCAAAATAACTGTTCAAACTTTTTTCTGAAAATCTGAGAACAGTGTCACAGGAGAGTTTTTTTGGGGGGGGGGAGGATGTATTGTTGTTGACAATAAACACAATCTAACAGGGTTAACATTCGTTTCAGCTGCACTTTGTTCCTAAACTGGTTAATACCCAATGATTTGCCACTAGTTCCCAACTCCAACTTAAAAAAATACATTCCTTTCATAAATAATTTTAGATTTCTTCAAATGGATAAAATGAATACCTTACCAAGTAGTATTAAAGGATTTTATGTCCATGCCTCCTTAATCCTTTCTATTTTGCCACATCCTCCCCCACCCCATTCAGCATATCAACATGGCAAAAAATAAATTAGCCTGCTGTTTTAACTACAGACCTGCATTTGAGGGAGTCTTACAAGTTATAAGACTGCAACTTTTGGTTCAGTGCATTCTCTCCCATTTATTAGTGTTAATGAATAGTTCTTCTCGTTCTGTGACATTAATACCATTACAAGATGCTGTACAAGATGCTTAGAAGAAGGCATCAAGGGGCGCCTGGGTGGCTCAGTTGGTTGGGCGACTGCCTTCGGCTCAGGTCATGATCCTGGAGTCCCGGGATCGAGTCCCGCATCGGGCTCCCTGCTCGGCGGGGAGTCTGCTTCTCCCTCTGACCCTCTCATGCTCTCTCTGTCTCATTCTCTCTCTCAAATAAATAAATAAAATCTTTAAAAAAAAAAAAAAAAAAAAAAAGAAGAAGGCATCAAAATCCTTTAAATAATCATGTTTTCACATGTAAATACTTCATGATTCCAGGTGGCAACTTCCAGCCCAGGCTGCTGTTTTCCTATGTCTTTCCTAAGTATTCTGCTTCAAAACCAGACACTTGGTGGCCCTGAAAGTGTGATGGGGAGTAATTATAATAAAATAGAGAGAGATGACTCCATTTGTCTGATATTTCAGTGACACATCACTGAAGAGGGAACACATATAAATGAATAGGTCAGCAGTGTTAACTAAAGTGTTTGGTAAAAGTTACACAGCAGTCTTCTGCCATTACCCCACAAAGAGAAATAATGAGGATCTTTAGGGTAGAAGAATCTTATCAGTCAGGTGAGGACAAAGTAAGAGCAAAGAAACATAGTCAATACAAAAAAATTATTTTAAGATGGATCATGGAGCACCTGGGTGGCTCAATCGGTTAAGCATGGGACTCTTGGTTTCAGCTCGGGTCATGATATGGGGTCGTGAGATAAAGCCCCATGTCGGGCTCCCTGCACAGTGGGGAGTCTGCTTCCCCTCTCTCTCTCCATCTACCCCTCCCCCTGCTCATGCACACACACACACACACACTCTCTCTCTAAAATAAATAATCTTTTTTTTAAAAAAAAAGATGGATTATAGGTCTAAACTTGAAATACCACCATAAAGCTAATAGAAAAAAATATAGACTATCTTCGTGACCTTGAAGTAGGCAAAGATTTCTTGGACAGAACAAACAGTAACCATGAAGGAAAAAATTTCAGCTCAGCTAAATCTACCATTAAGGAAATGAATAGACAAGCTCCAGATTAGAAAAAATATTCACAGGGGCACCTGGGTGGCTCAGTCGTTAAGCGTCTGCCTTTGGCTCAGGTCATGGTCCCAGGGTCCTGGGATTGAGCCCCGCACTGGGCTCCCTGCTCCGCAGGGAGTCTGCTTCTCCCTCTCCCTCTGCCTGCTATTCTGCCTACTTGTGCTCTCTGTCAAATAAATAAATAAAATCTTTAAAAATATATATATATATATATGAATGGCCAATAAACACATGGAAAGATACCTTTTCTTTATTCACCAGGTAAATGGAAATTAAAAACCAAAACAAAATACCATTTCACACCTACTACAAGAGCTAAAATAATAAGATGAATACCACTTAATGTCAGCAAGGACATTAAGAACTCTCATACATTGTTGTTAGGAGTGTAAGATGGTACATTTACTCTAGGGGATTATTTCGCAGTTTCTTATAAAGTTGAACATGCATCACCCATGAATCAGCAATTCTACACTTAAGTACGTACCCAAGAGAAATGAAAACATATATTCACATTCACTCACACACACACAAAAATTGAACAAGAATATTCATGGCAGTCTTATTCATAAAGTCCAGAAATCAAAACCAATCCAAATTATAACAAGAAAATTATGGGGGTGCCTGTCTGGCTCAGTTGGAAGAACGTGTGCCTCTTGATCTCAGGGTCATGAGTTCAAGCCCTATGTTGGGTGTAGACATTATGTAAATAAATAAAAAACTTAAGAAAAGAAAATTATGGAATACTTATACAATGAAATAATAATCAACATTAGAAAAACAATGAACTACTGGGGCACCTGGCTGGCTCAGTCAGTAAAGCACATGACTCTTGATCTTCTTGGGGTGGTAAACTGAAGCCCCACATTGGGCTTAGAGTTCACTAAAAACACACACACACACACACACACACACACACAAAACAAAACAAAAAACTACTGATACAGGTAAAAACCATGAATCTCAAAAGCACAATGAAAAGTGAAAGACTTACGCAAGACAGTGCCGACTATGTGGCTCCATTCCTATATAAATTTCAAGAACAAAACTGATTTATGGTGAAAGAAATCAGAAAGCAGTTACCTGGGTTGAGGATGGGGAGAGAAACTGACAGGCAAGGGCAATAAGGGAACCTTCTGGGGATGACGGAAATGTTCAGTACCTTATGTAGTCATGACACCGTTATACACAATTGTTACAACTCACTCAAGTGAACACCTAAGAGCATCTTATTGTGTGTTAATTATATTTCAACTTTCAAAAATGTTAAGGAGTCAGAATTAATCCAAGTGACAGTAAAGTAACCCAGCACAAAGAAAAATTGGACAGCTTTTTAATTTCATCTGAATCTTAAAAACTGTGAAATATTTAAAATACACTAAAAAATACAGAGTACAATATAATGAACATTCACATAACTCAACTTTATCAATCTTCACATCCTGTCATATTTGTTCAGCTTTATTTCCTGACAAAAGACCCCCATGAACCTCTCTTTGACTCCATTCATCCTCCTTGCGCCCTAGCGGTAATTATATCCTGAATGTGGTATATAACAAATCCATTCTTTTTCTTGTATTTCAATTCCAAGGACCTAAAAAGTAAACTGCACTGCAGCAGCACTTTTAGGCCACCTGTATTTTATTTATTTATTTACTTATTTTTATTATTTTTTAATTTAGTTTTTTTAAGATTTTATTTATTTTTATGTGAGAGAGAGCACAAGCACGAGCAGGGGGGAGTGGGAGAGGGAGAAGCAGACTCCCCGCTGAGCAGGGAGCCACATGTGGGGCTGGATCCCAAGACCCTGGGATCATGACCTGAGCTGAAGGAAGATGCTTAAATGACGGAGCCACCCACGTGCTCCATTTACTTACTTTTAAAGATTTATTTATTTGAGAGATAGAGTGCATTTATTTGAGAGATAGGGTGCATGAGAGTGGGGGAAGGGCAGAGGGAGAGAATCTTCAAGCAGAGAGCGTTGGGGCTTGATCCCAAGACCCCTGAGATCATGACCTACGCTGAAACCAAGGGTCAGTCGCTTAAACAAATGGGCCACCCAGGCGTCCCTAGGTCACCTGTGTTTTAAATAACCTTTTTATACTTGAGATTTGATGCTCTGTATACTCCATCCTTCTTTCATTTAGTAAACATACATAATACCAGTGATGTGATTGGTGTTTTGCTGGGTGCCAAGAATGCAGTCTACAGGAGCAGAATGCCTGGCATAAAAATAATTTCATGCCAGTGTTCTAATGCTAATAGAGAATACATTAAACTTTTTGCAAAAGAAGTTGATTCCTTACTTGTCAAAATATTCCAAACATCTAAATCATTGTGAGTAAATTTAGTTGACAACAATGGCCAACACAAATATATTATTTATGCAAATAATTTCCCCCTTTCTCCTCATTTTTCACACTAAAAAGGGCAGAGAGAAAGGAATCACTTGGCATCTAAGTCCTAGAGTTTGGCTTTCTTTGCAATATTCATTAAGAGAGTCTTGCCCTCATTCACTAAAGAATAAAGAAATCTCAAGTTACACAATAATCAGTGGCAAAATTAATTGCAATCTAGATCACTCAATATTCCTTCTTCCCTAAGTGATTCTTTTCTGCTTGAAGACAGCTTTATAAATGCTGCCTGTGTTGGTCTAAAGAAGACTAGTTACTACTTACTTTTTTTTTTTTAAGATTTTATTTATTTATTTGACAGAGAGAGACACAGCAAGAGAAGGGACACAAGCAGGGGGAGTGGGAGAGGGAGAAGCAGGCTTCCTGCCGAGCAGGGAGCCCGACTCGGGGCTCAATCACAGGACCCTGGGATCATGACCTGAGCCGAAGGCAGACGCTTAACGACTGAGCCAGCCACCCAGGCGCCCCATGAAGACTAGTTACTACTTATAATGAAAGATGGAAGAGCGAAAGCTGATTTATCTGCACATCTACAACATAAAAATCCCTTATCTGGCACTTCCGTGTATCTCCATCACAACAATAAAGTTCACAATAAGGTATTACAAATCCAGAGGTTCCATCTGAATAATCAAAAAGAGATTAAACTATATTTACAATATTTTTAGTGTTAAAAATAGTTTGATTATATTTCAATTCTCTGACAGCCCATGTATTTGTATATAGTCAGTTTAACTACAACTCTTCAGTCTCTATGTTATATTTATTTATTTTTTTTTTTTAAAGATTTTATTTATTTATTTGACAGAGAGAGAGCACAAGTAGGCAGAGCGGCAGGCAGAGGGAGAGGGAGAAGCAGGCTTCCCACCGAGCAGGGAGCCCGATGCGGGGCTCGATCCCAGGACCCTGGGATCATGACCTGAGCTGAAGGCAGACGCTTAACGACTGAGCCACCCAGGCGCCCCTCTATGTTATATTTAGAGTGATAAAATATGAGAACTAGAAGGCATCCTATTTTTAATAGATAAGAAATGTAAGGCTTGTAATGCTGAAATTATTTTTTCCAAGGTCACATAGGGAGCTAATGGCCATCAGAAACGCTTTGCTTTATTTTTCTCCCAAGTATCTTGTCCTCTCATGCTTAGGTTTGGATCCAAAGCATTTCTGGTACCAGAAGACTCAGGGAGTTTCTGTTACCACAACCCAAGTATTGGAGATGTCCTAAGGATCCCAAAGACTTCTTTTGAGGCCCAAGCACAAAAGAAATAGAAGGGAATTTGAGAAATAAAAAGAGTGGGAGGAAACGTTGGTGGTAGAGGAGTAAGAGCAGAACAGATCTTTCTCCCAACCGCAATGTCCCTAGAGAGAAGCAGAGGAAAAACATGCAAGGAAAACATTTTTCTTGTCAAATATATAGATGAAAATATACGTACAAATACATATGAATATATTTACAAATCTGCCAGACCTGGCTGCTAAAAACTAGCTTGGCAGCATTTAAAATTATTTTATTTCTTTATTTTCCAGTATCAATGCCATTTACTAATCTTGTGAGTACTGTCATTATTTTGTATCCTGAAATGAAATTAACAAATACAAAAATCAACTCTATAACACTGTAAGTGGACAAAGCAGATCCATATAAAAACATCTGTGGTGGGGCGCCTGGGTGGCTCAGTTGTTAAGCGTCTGCCTTCGGCTCAGGTCATGATCCCAGGGTCCTGGGATCCAGCCCCACATTGGGCTCCCTGCTCGGTGGGAAGCCTGCTTCTCCCTCTCCCGCTCCCCCTGCTTGTGTTCCTCTCTCACTGTGTCTCTCTCTGTCAAATAAATAAATAAAAATCTTAAAAAAAAAAAAGGGGGGGGCACCCGGCTGGCTCAGTCCATGGAGCATGCGACTCGTGATCTTGGGGTCATGAGTTCAGAGCCCCACATTGGGTGTAGAGCTTACTTTAAAAAAAAAATCTTTGAAAAGACTAACGCCAAATATTTATCCTTAGTACTCTGAAATGTCGTATAGATTACTAGTGGTTTTTTAAAATGTAGACAGCCCTTACTGCAATGAAAACAGCTAGCAATTTAAATACCTTTACTGGCCAACAATTACAGCGGAATAAGGAGGTAAATCCAAAACACTTAGTGTTCAGTGAAACATTGTGTTTCACTTGGGCAAACATTTATTTGTAAAGGTGGATACGGTTTGGAGAATGCTACTTTGCTAAAATTGATGTTTTTCAAAAGTAAAATAACATTGTAATATACTAAAAATGGAAGAGCTAACAGAAAAAGTTTGGCTAGAATGATTGCAAAAGAAAACTGACTTTTGCATTACCAAGCAGTTAGCAGACAATGAATAAAATTGTTAGAATACCTAAGACATCAGTTTATTATTTTTACTAATAATACATTAAATTTATTAAAAAATCAGTGCTTTAAAGTCTTGAAAACCAGCTATTTCATCAAGTGTGTTTGCTGGAGTTTGCACATCACTTGCTCGTTCTTACCTCTGGACATGCCACTGCCCTCACAAAGAATATTTATGTCTATCTTCTGTACCTCCCACCCCCCTCACCTGACCCAAAAGACATTCCTAACATCAGTTGCTTCCTTATTCCAAGTTCTTTCAGCAGTTGTCTACCACTTGTAATGTATGAAATAATGTAGATTAATTTATGTGCAGTTTATTAGCATGTTTATACCCATTCTGGGTACTTCTTAAAAGTAGGGCCTGTGTGGGGTGCTTCACTGGCTGAGTTGCTATTTTCTTTCCATCTCTCCCAGAGTGCCTAGCAGGGTGTGGGTATTCAATATGGGCTGATTAATCACATACAGCTATTTGTGCCCAGCATGAAAAATCCTAGACAAAGGCAAGGAGACATTAACAATAACCTCCAGACAGATGCAACAACACAGAATCCAGGAGCACAATTTCCTGCACATTAAGCCAATCATAACAATAAATCCTGTTGGTCTTTAGATTTGCTAGCTTCTTAACCTAAACAGATTCATCAGAGAAGCAGTCTATTATAATGATAAATACCAAGAGGTGTGGAGTCTGACTAATCTGAATAACTACCTTGCCTCTACCAAGTGCTGTGACCATCGACAAATTATTTAATCTCTCCAGGCCTCAATTTCTTCAAATTGATTATGCCTGCCTTACAGTGCTGTTAAAAGAATAAACTGTGATAATGCACATAAAGAGCTTAGCAGCAGGGCGCCTGGGTGGCTCAGTTGGTTAAACGACTGCCTTCGGCTCAGGTCATGATCCTGGAGTCCCTGGATCGAGTCCCGCATTGGGCTCCCTGCTCAGCGGGGAGTCTGCTTCTCTCTCTGACCCTAACCCCTCTCATGTGCTCTCTCTCATTCTCTCTCTCTCAAATAAATAAATAAATAAATTAAAAAAAAAAAAAAGAGCTTAGCAGCTGTAAGCTCTCAATAACATCATTATTATTTGTATTGTTTCAATTTTTTTTTAAGTTTACAATTTAGCTATAAAATATCTTGGGGCACGTGGCTGGCTCAGTTGGTAGAGCATGTGACTCGATCTCGGAGGTTATAAGTTTGAGCTCCACATTGGGCATACATATTAAAAATTTTTCTTTTTAATTTTTTGAATTAAAATTTTTTTATTTTTAAAATTAATTATAAATACATAATAATAAATCAATGGCTTCAACATCTGCATTGTAAGAGTGGAGGCAAGTTTGCCTAGCAACCACCCCATTCTGCATTTCACAGTTTGGTGAGGCTGCCAATCTTGATATACCAGGGATGGGCACATGACCCAGGCCTAGAATCACAGTCTCCAGCATCTTGGAAAGAGTGATAGTTTGTAGAGGTAGAAAAAGCAGAGCTAATCAGAGTCCTTCCAAGAAACTGGAATGTGGGTGCTAGAAGAAAAATGCTTCTTTTTTAACAGGGGTTATTAAGTTATGGCAATATATCCTAGAACTGCCAATGCCATTTTAGCTGACTATACAGAACTAGACTCTCCACAGCAGGAGATGTTGCAGCCAAGATAATTTGAGCCTTTGGATTTCTCTGGACCTAAACCTAGATCCACCCCCAGTCTTAGGAACTATATGAGGCAATACATTCCACTTCTGCTTAGTTTGGTTTGGGTTTCTGCAACCAAAATAATTCTTAACTAAAAAAAAATTGTACAGGGGCGCCTGGGTGGCTCAGTGGGTTAAGCATCTGACTTCAGCTCAGGTCATGATCCCAGGGTCTTGGGATCAAGCTTCCTGTCGGGCTCCCTGCTCGGTGGGAAGTCTGCTTCTCCTTCTCCCTCTGCCCCTCCCCACCGTTTGTGCTCTCTATCTTCTCTCTCTCTCAAATAAATAAATAACATCTTTTAAAAAATAGTTTTATTGATCAACTGGTTTTATTAATAAGTCTATGATTTTTCTGAGTCTCTTTCAAAATCAAAGCTTCCCATTTTCCAAGTGGGAAGTACAACATTTTACATACGTGGCAGATTATTCTTAACTGGATATATGTCAAAGAATTCTAGTAATGTCTTGGGAGCCAAGTCACAGAAACAAACCAAGTTTGAGTTCTCTAACTCTTTTATTCTTTCCAAAAAGCAAATCTACTGACGCTGTAATCACCGGCACTTTGTTCACATACAAAATTATTTCATGAGTTGTGCTTTTTAAACTGAAATCAAACACAAATTGTATGAAGGAATCAGCTTATTTTCCTTACACTGGCACTCACATAAATAATAAAATAAAATAAAAATAACTAAATCAACTGTATTTCTCCAGACACAAAATATTAAACACACCAGAACATACCGTCGTTTCTCCAAAGCCAAAATCTCCTTTCTGGAATCTAGGGAAAAACGCTTCTAAAGGAAGAATATGCTCTTATGCTGTGTGACTAGATGTAAAGTTTATAAACTAAAATTTTTCTTCTTAGTCCCCAGAGCCAGCAGAGTTGTATCGCCTAAGTGCTTTATAACAAAGCTGAATGGTATAAGCTTAATATCCTCCCAAGTATTCCATTTTTTCCCAGTGGTAATAACCATTCCCCTACTATCCCTGGATAGAAACCTCAGGGCCAGGGCACCTGGGTGATTCAGTCGGTTAAACATCTGCCTTCGGCTCAGGTCATGATCCCAGGGTCCTGGGATCGAGTCCATCGGGCTCCCTGCTCAGCAGGAAGCCTGCTGCTCCCCCTGCTTGTGTTCCCTCTCTTTCTGTCAAATAAATAAATAAAATCTTAAAAAAAAAAAAAAAGAGAAGAAACCTCAGGGCTAATTGATTACATCCAATCTGCCCCCACAGCCTGTCATTTCTTCCTTTAAAACAGTGGCTCTCAATTTTCCACCCAATGTCTCCGAGGGATCAAATGCCTGTGCTTGCAATAGAGGCTCACTCCCTGAGGTTTTCTACAAGTGTCGATCTTTGGGTGCAGAGGCAGTCAGAAGGATGCTATCTAGGTAGAAAAAGGTCCCCAGTGGATTCTGCTGACCCCTGGCAAAAATCATCTGCTTTAAACGTTCTTTGAGGGGCGCCTGGGTGGCTCAGTTGGTTAAGCACCCAGGATCCTGGGATGGGGCTCCCTGCTCAGGGGGAAGCCTGCTTCTCCCTCTCCCACTCCCCCGCTTGTGTTTCCTCTCTCACTGTGTCTCTCTCTGTCAAATAAATAAAATCTTAAAAAATAAATAAATGTTCTTTGAATTGCGTCTTCCTTTCTATTCCCAGTGCGCCCACCACCACCCCCTTCAATGGTCACCACCTCTGCTTTGAGCTGCTTTCATTACAACAGCTGTACTTTTTCCTACCTTTCGTCTTTCCTCTCTGCATTGTATCCAATGCATCCACTGCTGCCAACCCAAAATTCTGTTCCCATCATGTCACTTCCTGGCTCAACAACGGATTGCATCAGTTCCCCACCCCTTCTATCTCTTCAACCTCTTCCCTTGTCTGTTGGCCTTTTCTCCTTGCCTTACAAATATGTCCCAATTCTTCCCCATGTAAAACAAAATAAAAAACAACCAGCTACAAAAGTAAAACCTTTCTTGGACACTTCATTTAATTCTAGTCACCATGATTGCTTCTTTTTTTTCTGAGCAACTTTTAAAAAGCATGGTCTACTCACTGCCTCTTGATCCTGTCACTCTGCTGAAATTGTTCTTACAAGAACTCTAATGATCTGGTTCTCTAATTACTAAATCCAATGGACTTTTTAGTTCTTGACGTTCTTGGCTTCTGTAGCATCTGAAGATGCTGATCACATCCTCCTTTTTGCAATTCTTGCCTTGCCGACTTGCACTGCACCATTTTCTCCAGGCTCCCTCCCTATCTCTCAAACCTTTTCTTTCCAGATTCCTCTTCCTGTACTCCTTTTTTCAAATGTAGGGGTTCTGCAGGTTCCATCCTGGTTCTACTTCTCTTTTTAATTTGCACTCTCTCTTGATGATTCCATCTACACTCATGGCATCAAATACCACCTCTACCCTGACATCTCATAAATCTTCATTCTCATATTTCTCTTGACTATAGACCATACTCCAGACTGGCTATTGGACTTCTGCACCAGGATGTCACACAGGTAACTCCAACATGCCCCGAACCAAACTTCTTTTTTTTTTTTTTTTTTAAGATTTTATTTATTTATTTGACAGAGAGAGACACAGTGAGGGAAGGAACACAAGCAGGGGGAGTGGGAGAGGGAGAAGCAGGCTTCCGGCCGAGCAGAGAGCTGGACTCGGGGCTCAATCCCAGGACCCTGGGATCATGACCTGAGCCGAAGGCAGACGCTTAACGACTGAGCCACCCAGGCGCCCCCAAACCAAATTCTTACCTTCACTCAAAACACAGTTCCTCCCCTGTTACTTTTGGTTTCATAGTTATCTGGTTTCCGAGGCTAGAAATCTAGGAGTTATCCTCCACTTTTCTCTTTCCCTCAGCCCCCAAACCAATCGTTTAGACCTGCTGTTTCTTTTCTTTTCTTTTTTAAAGATTTTATTTATTTATTTGTCAGAGAGAGAGAGAGCACAAGCAGGGCGAGTGGCAGGCAGAGGGAGAAGTAGACTCCTGAGCGGGGAACCCGATCCCAGGACCCTGGGATCATGACCTGAGCTGAAGGCGGACACTCAACCGACTGAGCCATCCAGGCACCCCAGACCTACTGTTTCTGTCTCCCTAATATTGTTCAGCTTCATACCGTCCCATCCAGTCTCACTATCGTTATGGTGTTGCAACAACCTCCTAACTGCTTTCCCTTACCTCATGTCTTGAGCTCCTACACTCCACCTGCCCTTCTGAACTTCCTAAGACATCATTCCCTCACTTAAAACACTCCCTCATTTAAAGCACTTTAAATTAGCCTGGGTGGCTTCCCAGGCCTAAAACTTTTGACAGCACACACCCATAGGTAAAATGTGAGTCTACACTCTCAATCTGTGAATATTCATTAATACATATATATTATTAAATATCCTTAAGATATAGAAATCAAGAGAGAATGGCATAAAGATTAAATTAAGACAATAACATATTCCCGATGAAGTCAAACTATCATTAGCTACTATATGACTCAAACTACAAGATACTCTCAGGGCCAAGTTCATTAATAATTATAATGTGCTAATCCACATTTAAAATAGTCTTCTTGGCAATTTCATTTTTTAGGCTGCCTTCTCTACAGATATGATTACCTTGAAATGTGACAAAGAGCTCCTACTAGAAGAAATGTCAGCTTTACCTTTTTGTTATTGTTTGTAGTATTATAATTACCTTTAATCCATGGTTTCTTTGTGCAAATCTTTAAGCCACTTGTTCATTTTGAGAAGACTAATTTAGTTAAAAGCACATGATATAATGTATATCCACTCAATCAGGCTCAAGTAAACTACAATAAGTCACAATATGATAATAGCAAATTAGTAAGGTCACCTCTCAATCCCTTTGCTTTGTGAAGCTTTGACTCTTTCCTCGAGATATCACCTTGTATATCAAATGTGTAATGGCCCCATCTTGGAAGACTGAGAGAACCTGTATCACCCATACATTAAATATTAATAAAGCTCAAGTTCTTTTTTTCAGGTTGAAAAGTAAATATAAACCCCACTTAGAGACAACTGCTTACACTGCATACAAGGCCCCTGATGATCTCTGGCCTCTGCCCACCTTTCCAGCATACTTTCAGGCACACATTTCTTACCATGCTTTACTTCTCTCAACACACCAGCTACTTGTCACTTTCTTACCTTTGACATGCTATCTCCTTTGCACTTCTTTCTCTGCTTCGAGGGCACCACGTTCTCACCTCTTTTAAAGCACTTATCACAACCTGTTATAACTGTTTCCTTACTAGCCTAAAGGGCAAGGATTACTCCCAATTTTTAATTCCCGCCATCTACCACAACACCTTGTTTGCAGTAGGTACTTAATAAATGTTGACTGACAGAATGAAAAAGGTCCAAATTCCTCTGGCTGGCTTTCAAGGCCTTGCATAATCTGGCTCCAATTTATCTACCCAGCCTTATTTTCTTCCAAGTCCATTCCTATTCTCCTCACTTCCCATCATATGTCATGCTCATTTTGGCTTTTGTTTAGGTTACCCCCTCAACGTGGAAGGCCTTCCATCTACAGAGAAGCAACCTGTCCTTCAAGCCTCAGATCTAATTATCCTTTTCCCATAATGTCACACTCTACTCTTCCACCCCACAACGGATCATTCCCTTCAGAGAACTCTCGAAGAGGGAGTACTACACATTTGATCACTTACTCTCTATGTGGCAGTCTTCTCTCCCCAATTTCAGTCTAAGTTCTTCAATGCCAGAGACTACCTTCAACTTATTCTGCACGCTGATCTCTCACAACGCATTGCAACATGATGCACAGGAGAGGCTAAGAGACCTGAATGACTAGTTGTAGGTAGTAGAGTACAAGGGAGAAAGCATGACTTGGGTTTTAGTCCAAGTTCCACCACTAATTAGCTAGTTGACCTCAAACACGGCACTTAACCTCTCTGGTCATTAATTCCTCATCTGGAAGATAAGACTTTACAAGCTTTAAAAGTCCAGGTAAGGTTTTTCCTTTTGTGCAAAGAACATTAAAATTTTTCCTCTAAAAATCAAGAGAAATTCTGAGACCTTTAGTAACTCACTTAACTTTAATGAACTATAGTGTAATCATTTGTAAAACAAAAATAAACAGCCCATCACCTCCAAGGACCGTGTAAAGGTCAAATGACAAAATGCATATAAAAATGCATAGATAGGGCACCTGCGTGGCTCAGTTGGTTAAGCGACTGCCTTCAGCTCAGGTCATGATCTTGGAGTCCCAGGATCGAGTCCCACATTGGGCTCCGTGCTCAGCAGGGAGTCTGCTTCTCCCTCTGACCCTCCCCGCTCTTGTGCTCTGTCTCTCATTCTCGCCCTCAAATAAATAAATAAAAACTTAAAAAAAGTTTTTTAAAAAAATGAATAGATGGGGCGCCTGGGTTGCTCAGTCAGTTAAGTGTCTGACCCTTGATTTCAGCTCAGGTCTTGATCTCAGGGTTCTGAGTTCAAGCCCCACATTGGGCTCCACACTGGGTATGAAGCCTATTTAAAATTAAAAAAAAAATTTAATGCATAGATCATTTTAAAATGCTAATAAAAAAGTAAGGTATTATTATACTATTACGTTATTTAGTGAAAAATGCAAGCAGGCAGCATTATTTGTTGCCAGTTAGTTAGGATAGTGTGTAAATCTAGCCAAGAACAGGGAGTGGATCCTCAAATAATCCATCAGCTTAGAACAGCAGAACACTTCCAGAGCCACGAGCTGTACCTCATGCCTTATGTATAAAAGACACAAACTATAGGAATGATCCCTGAGTAAAGTAATCTTTATCCTGGAAAAACTACACAGCAGGTAACATATTGAAGTTACTGAGTTACCAGTTAAGATCTAAATTAAAGCCTGGTTTTGGTTTCTAAAAATGTTCTTAGAATTTTCATAACCACTCTATATTAGAATCAATAAACTTCTCATACTTTAATAATAATTTGGAGGACATATTTTAGCATGAGGAGACTATGAGAAGTAATATGGTTACAAAGACATAGTTTCTCATATAAACATGTCTAATCATTCAAGTGAAACATGACGAGGCTAGTTAAACAAAAAGAAACAAACACAGAAACACAAACTTCCTGATAATTTAGATGTTCTTCAAGAGAAAAATTGATGAATATACATGCAAAATCTCAAAGAAAATGTAAAATGTTTTCCTTAGGAGACTCTAAACTTGTCCAACAAACAAGGAAGAAAGTGGCAGTGTAGAAATTCAGACTAGCTTCTTTAATTTAGCAGCCTAATACTGTCAACAATATGTTACATGTCCCCTAACGTGCACAAAGAACCATACTATAGGGGCGCCTGGGTGGCTCAGTTGTTAAGCATCTGCCTTCGGCTCAGGTCATGATCCCAGGGTCCTGGGATCAAGCCCCGCATCGGGCTCCCTGCTTGGCAGGAGGCCTGCTTCTCCCTCTCCCACTCCCCCTGCTTGTGTTCCCTCTCTCACTGTGTCTCTGTCAAAGAAAAAAAAAAAAGAACCATATTATATATAACACTCAAAATCTCAAACCATCCTGGATACAAAAAATATTTTCAATTTTCAAGTTAAATTTCATGCCAGTCCACTTCCTCTATACACTTAGCCATCTTCTTTTCAGTAGATTCGATAACAAAACTTTTGAAACTACATTTAGGCAATAAAAGATGATTTTCCAACAATATTCCAATGACAATTGCTTCAAAAAAAAAAAAAGAAAAGAAAAGATCTTTTCTCAAATATCAAACCTTAAGCTGAATACTTTATACTGTCCTCCCTAACCTCTTCTGGAACATTTTTTGATGTATAATTTGTGTTCATTTAATTTCACAGCCCTAAACATATAAATTCTAGAAGCTTCCTAGTTAGACCCTATTTTTAGCACTCAAGATACAGCAAATTCAACATACAATACCTGATGGGTGAGCAGTCACCCCTTTATGCTTACAGTCTGAGTATCTCTGCATAGCATAGCTGAATATCAATGCTAACAGTCACTAGCCAAAACTATAAGCACAGAGAAAAGCAAGTTTTAAGGTTCTGAGTGGTAAAATCGCTTCTCAGCCTTTTGGCTAAAATCAAGGGTAAGGTTCTGAGTGGTAAATGCGAAGAGGAAAAATCAAAGGGATGGGAAACTAAACGCAAATTTAAAAATAAAAAAGTTGGCCTATACAAGAGATGACAGGAAAAAAAGATTAGAAAAAGGTGTTTGCAACCAAGAAATGCAAACTCATTCTTAACCTGTTCACCTAAAGTAATCTTTATTCTTATCACGTATTTCTTTTCAAGTAAAATGGTGCCTTGGATTTTAACAACTTGTTATCCTGGCTATTCTAAGAGTGCTTGTGTCATCTCACATGTACCTTCATGACCCATTCCTACCTTCCTCATTCAGACTTTGGTTTTTGTTATTGTCGTTTACTGCTATATTCCCAGTCCCTAAGAAAGGACCTAGCACACAAATTGTCAAATGAGTAACAACCCTCTGAAGGAGGTATTATTACCATCCTGGTTTTTCAGATGAGGAAACTAAGGCTTAGCAAGGTTGAGTAACTTGCCCAGGGGTTACAAACCACTAGCCAGAAACAGACCCACATCTGTTTGACCACAAAGTCCTCATTTGTACTTACCCTCACTGGGCAAAGTAACTTCCTACTGTCTCTCATTTGTGTGTATTTACTGGTGGCAGCTTTCTAGTAGGGGAAGCTTCAACTTCTCCATCAACCTTTTCCCAGGCATCCTCAAGCTCTGACCCCCACTAAGGTCTTCTACAGATCTCTCCTTTCTTTGTGCTGTGTCCTCTCCAGAGTTCTATTATAACATCCTTTTTAGCCCTTTGCTATAATTACTTCTCATCTCTCTCTCTCTTATCTCAACTCCAAACTTCCTGAGGGCAGGAATCAGGTATCTTCAAGTGCCTCTGGCACATGGTAGAGTTGAGTAAATGTTTGATGTATCAATGAATAATCCTGACAAATCCATGAGATAAAAAGGAACCCTTTAGCTCAGTTCCCTAACCACAGGCAACCAGAGACTACCGCTTTCCTTTGCTTGAGGGTGGCAAGGGCATGCCTGAAATTCCCTGCCCACATCACAAAAGAGCATACTTAAGGCAGCTTTTCAAGTTTTGAGACATCTAATGGAAGAACAATAAGGTTCCAAAACTTTAAGGACTAAGCATAAAGTCGACCTTTTAGAAGTGGCCTACCTGGATGGAACACCAGCTCTTGATTTTAAATAATGTCTGACTGGTTCAATTAAATCACTGTTTTCAGTGATTTAGCATATTCTAAGTAATTTTATTTTTATATCTCTTTGGCTTGAAAGTGTAATTTCATACTTCCCCACACATTTAAGGACAAAAACTGCTTGTCTTTTACAAAATAGGAAAATAAAACAGAACCTGTGTGTTAGGTAAAAAGGCACTCGATAAATATGTTATTATGCTGCTGTTTGTAAAGCCTCCTTCCAAAAGCACATGTGGCCTATTTTAGACTAATGAATACCGGGCAACATTTACTAGATGATTTTCATTTAATTGGTATGAATACCAGGTTCAAAACATATCTAAACAAAAACTGGGCTTTTAAGAAATACATGGTGTAAAGAGCTGAAATGTCTGCCCATTACCGGTGAGTACTACATAAATAGTACTACTCCAATATTCTGGTTCTAAGAATTTATAACCAAATGCTTAGCTAGACCAATTTCAAGGTGCACATTTAAGGTTACAAGGTTACAATTTTTTTTAATACACCCAACTGCCCAAGCCACAGTCTATAATTTTACTCCATTTATTAACACTAATTTCTGAGCAGTGTCTGGCACCACCTATAAGTGAGGTATAAATAAGATTTATAAATAGGATATTATAAAGATGGGACACTGGAATTTCATACTTGGGAGTACATGCAAACTAACATTTTTCCAAGTATTTACAAGCAGGTTTGGGAAAAAGTGAACATCACTTTACCAAGCTGGACTTCTGACCTCTCAGTTCCATGACTAGTCTCTGCCTACCCCTATTCCCCACCCATTCCCTTCTGCTCTTCCTCTGCCAGGAATACCCTCCTGACTCATCTTTGCCTGTCTATGTCCATTACTTCCTTAGAGACCTGGCTCAAGATTCAGCTCCTTGAAAAAGGCCTCCCTGACTAATCCTGATTTCCACTACTTCCTAACTTTGCATTCCCTTGGCATTTATATATAGTTTGCATTACATAATCAGTAACTTAAAGTTGTTTTGCATTTTTCCATCATGTCCCCAACTAGAGACCAAATAGAGGAACATGATCTTTTATATCCTCTTCTAAACAGCCAGTAATAAATGCTTCCTTCTTGAATGACTGAATCACCCGCGAGAGAAAGGCATTCGCTCAAAAATTTCTGGCTTTTCAGATCACCTTGACAATACTCTACCACCTCCAACATGCATGAGTACTTCACGGAAATGAGATTTACTTTTGCCTTCCATAAATTCATTACAAAAAATCCAGATTACAGATCACGTAGGTACTTAAAGCAAATAATAATAGTGGCTATTCAAACATATCTTGAGATTTAACATTTCAGGCTTCATTCAAAGCCTTGAAGCAGCACGCCTGTGAATGCTAGGAAGCTGGCACCAGTCTCTTGCAAAAGGGGCAAAACTCTAGTTGGCAGTAAATGTTCAAACACGTGAGCCTCCTCTGTTAAACAAGGCTCATTAGCCACACAAACTTGCTGTTTCAGCTTTCTGGCTTCGATGAAGTGCTATGATCTCTTCTGGTTATTGTCGAGAGTCAATGGTGGGTTAAATTCCCATAAATTAACCAGTAGTTTCGGTGGTTTGCCCAAACATACCACTGGCATCGGTGTGGGTGGTTTTTTTGTTTGTTTGTTTTTTAAACAGACCCTCTCTCGCCCGGGGGAGCCAGATGTGAGTGAAGAGAGCGCCAACCCGGTACTTCGCAGGAGGCAAAGCGAGACCTCCAGGACTCGAGCCCTTCAGTATCCCTCTAGTTCTTAGTGTCAGCTTATCTTGAAGAGGCGGGGCTTCAAGCGCTGCAGCTTTTTACTAAATCTCAACCGAGTCTTCCTTAGGGACTGAAAGCCAACTTTTCCTGCAGGAAGCATCAGTTTTTTCCATACTCAAAGCCCCAGTGGTCAGGGTCCAAGGGAGAGCCGGGCCACCGGCGCGGGGAAGCCGAGGACGCGGAGGGGGAGGGAACGGACTCTCTCCGCAAAGGGGGCCAGGATGGTAAAAACAAAGTGAGCGCCGCCCCGCCGCCCGCCGCCCCGCCGCCCGCCGCCCGCCGGCCCCGCTCACCCTCCAGCAGCACCTCCTTGCCCGCGCGCTTCAGCGCCTGCACGGCCTGGTCGTGGGTGGCCTGGCGCAGGTCGGTGCCGTTCACCGACAGGATGGCGTCGCCCAGCCGCAACGCCCGGCTCTGGTCGGCCGCCAGCCCCGGGAAGATCTTGGAGATGAGGATCGGCATCCGGTTCTCGCGGCCGCCCTTGATGCTGATGCCCAGGCCGCCCGCCTCCTGCTTCACTACCCGCACCCGGCGCACGGGCGGCGACGCGCCCGCCTCGCCCGCCGGGCCCCGCGGCGGCGCGGGCGGGCTCGGGGGACCCAGGCCGCGGCTGGGGCTCCCCGGTAGCGAGTCGCCGGCGCCGCCGCCGTTCGGGAGGCCGTTGAAGGCAGCCGCTGCCGGCCCCAGAGCCGGCTCGGGCTCAGCCGCCGCAGCGTCGCCCGTGAGGCTTAGGCTCTCCCCGCTGAGCTCGGCCACCACCCGGACCCAGCGCTCCCTCAGGAGCAGCTCCACCAGCCCCGCTTTGGTGGCCCGCGTCCACACCGCCATGGCCGGCCCCCCTCCCGCCGCCGCAGTCGCCGCAGCTACCCTCATTCCAGTCAGGCAGCCTCGGCGCTTCCCCCTTCCCGCCCGAGGGGGCGGGTCCTGCCCCTCCCCCCCCCCGCGGTCTTTCATTATTCATGAGAGGCCACGCCCGTCGTCCGGAGGGGCGGGGAGTGGCGGGCGGAGCAGCTTCCGGGAGGTTAAGCCGTTGCGCTTCTTTAGGCCAGTCCCCTGATGCTCGCTGGACTTGGGCAGCGCGGGCGCCGTGAGGGCTCCGTCTCACGTTCTCCTTCGGTTGGTCTCCGATGGCCACCCCCGAAACTCCTGACCTCTACCGCGCAGTTCGAGCAGCCCCGGTACGGAAAACAAAATCAGCCTCAAGAAGCACTTTGCAAGCCTGCAAGACTTGGTTGCACGTTCACTCCTGCATTGATTGGTTCATTATGTATTTACTAAGTGCTCAGCCCTGTGCTCCTTTCGATGCCTGGAGATGAGCTGAATAAAACGTACCACAATTAAGAGCTGGCGGTCTAGTGGCGGAGGAGAACCGAGAACCAACCAACCTGAGGCGATGCTATGCGGTTAAGTGACATGTTAGAATACGCCCTCAGAGCAGAGTAAAAGAAACCTTCGGTTGGGCCTGGGGTCAGCTTCACAGAGGTGACAATGGAAGGTGAGTAGGTGGAGCAGAGAGAATTGCTTAAGCAAAGGTCCAGAGACATGAATGCAGGTATTTGTTACTCTGCTTTGTAATCACCTGTTCATTTGCCTGGAGTGAGGGGACCATTGCTTCTTCAGCTCTGCAGCTACAATAGGTAGGCCTCATAGATATTTACAGAATGATAGTTACTTAGGAAGATGTCAGAATTCCAATGTGAACACAGCATAGGGTCAGTGGAGGTGGCAGGAAAGGAGTGTGAAAAGCCTCTTATCATCTAGTATGGAAGAGTTTGGACTTGGATTTGTAGATCTAACTTTTTTATCCTGGAGGTCATGGCCAGTTGTTGGGGCAAATGTTGATGGGTATCCCCAGAAATTGTATGCACACTGCAGACCCTGCAGTGGCTTTTATCCAAAGACATGAGTGTTGCAATCCACCCACTTCCAGCTTCATGGGCTGGGAGAACTGAGGAAACTGAGGCCCAGAATGCCAAAGACTCCGGCCCAAAGTCCACCGTGAGGAAGGAGAAAAAACTCGGGTCTCCCAGCCTCCTGGTCCAGGGCTTTACTACATACCTCAAACCTCAAAAATGAGGGTCCAGAAATCACACCGCTGACAGAGATCTCAGCAAAAACATGAGATCAAGGTGCCCTCTAACTTTTCTTCAGCAGTAAAAGCGAAATCCCCATGTTTTCACTTGTGCGGAGTGGGGCTGCAAGCAGAGGGAATGAATGTGCACCAATTCCCGTAAAAGGGTCTGGATACCTGCTTGCTCATGAAGTACATGTTGAAGCTCGTGAGCCATGTCCATGCACTTCTCTATGAATGCACATTCATGTGTGGGCAGGAACATTCAAAGAGCCTCCTATACCAGGAGTTAAAACAATAAAAATGGAGACTGGAAAGTATCCAGAGCCCAAATGAAGAAAGAATTCAAAATGAGAAAAGTTCTTACCAAAAAAATCATTACCGCAGAATCCTCTTTGCAATTAGGGGAGCAGGATTTTCGAAGCTGCAAATGTCAGCAGAAGCTCAACCCTCCAATCCTCTCCTAAATCAATTGCAATGAGGCCAGCTCCCTGTTCCAGCAGGTCCCGATGTGCCCAACCAAGTGCATCTGCAGTCACAGATGTTCTTGGCTTTGCTCCAGCTGAGACGTGAGCCCCCAGAGGCCTGAGTTATGTGAAATTTCTCCTTATTAGAGAGAACTTGGCAGCTGATTCCTTCGAGTATAAGCACTATTTTGAACACTTTTATGTCCATAATCATCCAGAGGTTGGGCACTTGACGACACCTTTATTAGCAAAAGGGAAGTGCTGGAAATTCTTTCCAAAAGTATCAAGAACTTTTTGATCAACAGAGTTGGAGGAAGTCGTAGATCTTCCAACTAAATAGCAAGGGCACTTACATAAGATAGCAAGTTATGTGACGTAACTCTAGGTATTTAACTCTAGGAGGAGAGAAGGTAATGGAGGTTGCTATTTGGGTTACTTGGGAGTTTTTACTTAAAAGATTATTTTTAAATATGTTAGTGAAAAATCCCCAATTTATTGAGCTGTTTTTACAAGGTCCTCCATCAGACTCTAATTTTCAGTGTTCTCTCTCATCACTACGTTCAGATCAGCCACATTCAGCCAGTGTGATGCCTTGCACGTTCCCCACTGAGGCCATCCTTCCAAACACCCCCTGCCCCTTATCTGTGCTCAAGGTTCCTTTTCCCAAGGTTTCCCAAGGTTTCCACTTTCTTACATAGCAAGATCTCATCCCAGGCTTCCCTGTCTACCCAATTTGCTGGGATTTTCCTTTGAACAATTTTATTCTATGCCTGCCTGTTTTGCCCAAGTAGGTTATAAAATACAGGCAGGCAGGGACCACCCATTGACTTCTTTTTGTCCCCCACTATTCCAAAAATATTGCCTTGCCGAGAAGAACTCATTAAACATGTGATTGATTGAAATTCAGTGCCTTCTGTGCTGTAGTCATTTAAATAATCCCTCTGAAGGTTACTGGTTCCTTGCAGAGTGAAAATTACAATCCAGGAAATCTCAAGTAGTCAGTGGAAATCTACTTACTGTGGATAATGAAATCTGAAATAAAAAGAGTACACATCTGTTTCCACGGTTTCTTAGGGACAGAGAGACAAGCTTAGATAATTCTCTGAACAGGCATGTTATTTTATCTACCTCTAAAAAAGGAAATGGCTGAGATAATTCCTAATAACCTTTCATTCCTCTCACCTACCAATATGTATTCTCTGCTCAAGCTGTTATCTTACTGTTTCTCAGAACAAGGCAGGGATCATTGCTACTTTATTTTTTATTACTTTATTTTTTTTAAAGATTGATTTATTAATTTGAGAGAGAGCGAGCACATATGGGGGAGGGGCAGAGGGAGAGGGGGAGAGAGGATCTCTAGCAGACTTCCTGCTGAGCTCAGAGCCCAATGCAGGGCTCTATCTCACCAACCCTGAGATCCTGACCTGAGCTAAAACCAGTCGGACGCCCAAATGACTGAGCCACCCAGGTGCCCCTATTTTTTTATTACTCCTTTAAAATGAGGGGGTTGGATTAGCTCTCAGTTCCATAATTTCCTAGAATTCTATGACTTAGGCTCTGATTCTATGCTCTCTCAAAACCCAATGGTCTTCCCCCTCCCCTTCTCCCTCATAGTAGGTATATAATATAGCATGGTAATTAAGAACACAGGACTCAAATTGTAGTTTGGCTACTTACTATACTATATGACAAGAGGTAAGGGGCTGAGGTCATGAGACTCAGTTTCTTTTTTTTTTTTTTTTTTTAAAGATTTTATTCATTTATTTGATAGAGAATGAGAGACAGAGAGCATGAGAGGGAGGAGGGTCAGAGGGAGAAGCAGACTCCCCGCCAAGCAGGGAGCCCGATGCGGGACTCGATCCCAGGACTCCAGGATCATGACCTGAGCCGAAGGCAGTTGCTTAACCAACTGAGCCACCCAGGCGCCCGAGACTCAGTTTCTTATTCGGAAAAATTCAGATGCCTTCTACCTCTACGGATGGCTGTGAGGGTTAACTGGGATGTCGTATGTGAAGTGTTTAGCAGCACTGTACCTGCCACCCTGAGAGTTCCATAAAAAGTACCTGCTGCTGTTATTATTACCTGTTGACCTGCAGCAGGTATTTTCTACCTTTGGTAGAAAGTCTCAAGCTTAAGAGTCTATACTTTATCTAGGAATGAGTCTGACATAATACCATTTGATTCCAGGCTTAAAAGGCAAATGGCCAAATTAATTTCGGTGACAAACAGATCTTGTGTAAAGCTACATTTCGGCTGAAAGGGAGTACGTATTGCCAAGAGTCCGTCAAAGGAAAGAATTAGTGGATCTGGGGTTTGTTCCAAGGTTTGAGTGTTGTGTAATTTCATAAGGAAGGAGGGCCCCAGGCAAAATTGCAGCCCTTAGCAAGCCTGAAGGTCACCACCACAAAGAGGGCCTGATGCCAGAGGAACAAAAACAAGAGCTGCTCAATTACTACTAAAGAAGAGACCAAAGGAAGAATGAAGCTTGTAAGATAACCAATCCAACATCCAACTTTGAAAATTTATCCATGCGTGACTCTTTCCCAGTTAGAAGACAGTGAGATCAATTGTCCCTTTCAAAGAGCAGTACTCCATTGCCTTCCAGGAGAAAGATCCTAAAACGTCTTTTTCTTTCTAACACAAACATGAAGTGAAAGAGGGAAAGGTGAATATATCCTTTAGCTGATGCAAGCACATTTGAAAATTCACCCCGCCAAGATAAATCACTATCTGCAACCCACAAAAATGGATTAACTATTTCATGCGTTAGGACTAGAAAACCCACATCTGCTAACCACATTCCTAATGAGAAGCAGCTGGTGACAGTTTTGTAGCTCTGTGACTTTCTTTTTAGGAAAATATTAGCAAGGACATACTAAGCAGAAGGTTAGTTTCATTGAATCCACTTAGTTATGGAAAATCACCAGTGTTTTTTATTGACAGTCATGGAAATCACACACTTTGCCATGAAATTCAGATAAGGTCCCCAAATAAAAATCCCTTTTCCCTCATTACGAGTTCCAACAGAATTTTCAGTGCCTCACCATAAGACTTGGAGTCTGGCAGTCAGCTTCACCTCTCTTCTTGCACAGGGCATTAAACCCCAAATCGTATTTATTGATGCACACTGTTTTTAGGCCTTTCGTCCCATAGCTTCAACTTCCTCCTGAGTCGGTTAATGCAATTACAGGACATTGGAGGGATCAGACCCCTTTGAGAATCCGTTGCATGCTGTGGGCACGTCTCAGACAAATGCTCACTTATGCAAAGTATTCAGTTTGGGGGCTCACAAAGCCCCAAAAGCCCTTCCATGGACTCTTTAACGGGCTGAATTGTGTCCCCTCAAAATGTATAGGTTGAAATCTAACCCACAGTACCTCAGAATCTGAGTGTATCTGGAGATAGGGTTGTGGAACTAGCGGGATAGGTTATGCTCTCTCTTGCTTCTGGCTTTTGTACCGAGAACGATTTAGGAATGCTTTTCTTCCCCCTTTCCCCTTGATCATTACCACCCAATTCCAACTGCTAACTCTGCTGGTGAGGTGCCCCTTATCTGTGCTCATCCCTAATGCAGCCTCATTGATTTACTTGTTCCTTTTCCCAACGAGGCTGTGAAGTTCTTGAGAGCTGAGATCACCTTTCACCTGTTGTTGGTGCTCAGCAGATAGCAGGCACTCATAAATGTATGTTGAGTATTAAGTCCTGTAACTTCCTAAAGACAGGACTGACATAAAGCTAAGCCTTAATATCCATATCTTTGCTGTCCACATACGAAAGTCACTAGCCACATGCAGCTATTTAAATTAAAATAAAATAAAATTTAAAGTTCCATTTCCTTTGTTGCAAGAGCTGCATTTTAAGTGCTCTGCGGTCACATGTGGCTAGCAACTATCTTACTGTACAGCACAGATACAGGACATTTCCACCACCACAGACAGTTTATTGGACAGAGCTGATCTGTATATGAAAATACCTTGGACTATGAAAAAAACCAACACATGAGGAAAAAAAGGAAAAGAGGTTATGAATATGCAATTTACAGTTAGCTCAACAGCCAAAACACATAAAAAAAAAATTGAGCAATATCTTTAATAAACAGACAAAATGAGATATTTTTTCATTAGATGGGCTACAACTAAAGTCTACCTCTACACTAGCAGAGAGTAAGAAAATGAGTACTTTCAAACACCGTGGATAGAAACACAGCCAATCCAAAGGGCAACGAAAAGTGAAAGATGAACTAGCAATTCTACTCCCCGGAGAAAACACCCCCACAGGAGCATTACCCCATGATGTACTAGGCTGTTCATTACAACACTGTATGATTTACACACAAGACTGCCCACAGAACGCAGTCTTATAGCTAAATCAAGTGCTCATCCAGAGCGAGAAATGCTTAAGCACCTTCGTTGCAGCCTGAGATGGAAAATCCGTGGTGTATCATGCCTGCTATTCACATTTACAACTGGGTCCCTACAACCAAGAGACAGTAGGGGAAACAAATATAAGAATGCCGCCTTGGCCTCTCATGAACTGTTGTGTGACCATGGGAAAAATAACATCCCCTCTTGGTCTCCATTTCCATGAGCATAAAAATGAGGCCAGAGGCACACGGTTTCCTTCACAAATCTGTTTCCTCCACCCCTAACCCCAGCAACAGTCGGAACAGCTCCACTTTTATCTGTATCATATATTATGGTTCAGAATAATGTCCCATTTAAAGAAAGTTTTGATGCTTAAAAAACCACCGAGCTAGGTCTCTTGCTTCCAGTATTCCAAGATTTTAGTTTCTCTCTAAATTACTGTCATCTCCAGGGTAGACGGTACATTATCCATTCAGAGATCAGATTACCAACTACTATATGAGAAAAGTGAATTTTTAAGCATTTGAGTCAGGTTAGCAAAAAAGACCTTTCCTAGGCAGTCTCAGATCAAAATATTTCTGTAGAGTCCAGGTAGGAGCCATAGTCTGCAAAATACCCGGACCACAAACATGCTGCTTCTAGGTTACACAGATCCCTAAAAGTAAAATCACCCTGGAACACATGCACTGAAGTGTTCCTCTCATTTAATACTGCTTTGCCTTCCCTTCCCCCAATTTCTCTAACTTGCCCCAATCAGTTTCTGCTTCATTTGTATTCAAAGTTCCTCTACTTAGGAAGAATTTCAAGGCTCAAAGATCTTACTTCCCATACCATTTATGGAAATCCAAATCACTGGCTGGAAATGCTGCAAAGGAATGCTTTCTACTTTCAAAACTTTTACTTCTTCACTCATGATCTGTGAGCGTTTTCGGTCAGAATTACACCCTCCATAATTCACAAGGTTTCAGAATATGTTTAAGTAAATCAAGTCTTAAACTAGAATCCAGTTAATAAAGACTCTCTGAATTTATAGCTCTCTTCAGACAGTGAAAAGCGAGTTAATATTTAAGGCATCCTAGCCTCCCTCTGGTCATATGCAATGAAGATCAGTAACTGGAACTTTGGTTTCAACCATGCAAAAGAAGCCCTAAAACATTTCTTAGGAAGGGAAGGATCTTACAGTCTACTGAAAAGTTGTAATAGTCCATACTAATGCAGACCGGGAAAATATGCCTCACTAAGGAAATTTATTCAAGTAAGAAGAAAGGAAAATTATTTTACACAGAGGGCCCAAAAAGCTGCAGTTATTTGTTTAAAGTACTCCTATTATAGGAATGTCCATGTCTATGTGGATTCCCTATATATATGCTATTAGATGTGATTTTCTCTTGTTAAAAAATAAACAACTCATATTACCGTAAAAGAAACGTTAACAGGCAAAGCAGAGAAGTAGCATCCACTATAAACCTTGTTTTATCTGTTCCCTCCTAGCAAACCTGAAACAGGCTGTCCTTTATGTTATAAAGTTCTCTCTTATTACCTCTCTGTTAATTCTCTTCCCACGTATCTACCTTAAATTCTCACTTTTTATTTGCCCTTTCCAGACTGGAGGATGGGTTCATCTTAGCAAAAAATGTTTTTTTGCCAGCATTTTACTCATGATGTTATCAGAACTCATATCCTTCTCCGCATCCCAAAAACAAACAAAACCACACATACTGGGTTTCCACAGGCAGGCAGGCAACACAATACATTCATTGAGATGGGAAAGAAATCGATCTGCTCGGTTCAGGTTAACTAGAGTTCTTCACCCTCTAATTTAAAAGATCACATTAAAACTAGTCAGCTGATAACACCCATGGGAATAACAACGTCAAAGCAAGTAGAAGACAGAAAACGTAAAATAGATGGCAGGCTTTCTGGTTCCATCCTCCACTCCTACTGTTAACAAAATCCTTGCCCAGTGTTTCTTTAATCTTTGAAACTGGCACATATATATATATATATATATATATACATATATATATATATATATATATAAAACATAAAATGACATATATGTTATATATATCACTGTATGTATTTATTTATCAGGTGAAAGATGGTTAATGAGACTGATAACCCACAGCCAGATTTTTTTCCCTTTAAATAAAATAAAGAGCTGAGTGCCAGAGGCCAAAGGCATCAGTTTTTGAGACGGAGCACTGCAGTTAAAATTCTTCCTTGAAACAAGGCTTATGATCACTATTGGTAGTGAGGCTATCTTGAGTGAACAAGCACAGTTTGCCTGCCCTCTAGGGCAGTGGTGGGCAGGTCCCCAGGCCTCTGCACTGGCTGCAGGCAGGAGGCTGGCAGACAGTGAAGGTCATCGGCCCTCTGAAGCCTCAGGCATGTGTGAGGGAAGAGAAGTACCATCTTTTATCCCCCCTGAGACTGTGGTCTAAACAACAGGACCCTGACAAAGTTGGATGAATTTGTACCTGCTTGGAACATTATCCCAACTACAAATACCTTGGAGTTTCCATTCACTGCAGTCAATGAAGGGAAGTCACTGTCCATTATTTTGGAAGATAACATTCATAATGACTAGTCCTAAAGAATAACTTTGTTTTATTATCATGATTTGTGAAAACAAACAGGGCAGACAGTTCAAGGAAGGACACAGACAGTGCCCTATTTTAGGTCCCAAATTTCTTCTTTTTGATGGGTGGTGGAAGCTGAGCGATGATGTCATCCAGGGGCCGTTCTACTGCAACCAGTGTTCTTTCATCCAAAAGATCCATGAAGAGCAGAGGCTGTAGAGAGATGATAATGACTCTACCAGGAGTTAGGCTCCAGGGCCAGTCCTGAACAGACGGACTAGAGCTAAACAGTCAGCTTAGTTCAAGGCTGAAGGGATCAAATTTCTTTTCTTTTTTTTTTTAGAATTTTTACTTATTTATCTTGACAGAGAGACAGAGAGAGAGGGGACACAAGCAGGGGGAGTGGGAGAGGGAGAAGCAGGCTTCCCGCTGAGCAGGGAGCCCAATCTGGGGCTCAATCGCAGCACCCGGGGATCATGACCCGAGCCGAAGGCAGATGCTTAACGACTGAGCCCCCCAGGCGCCCCTGAAGGCATCAAATTTCTGACAATCTTCCTTCCCTAGGACTCAAAATGGGTGGTCAGATTGGGAGGTTTTTTTTTTAAATTTATTATTTATTATCCCTCCTCTATCTATCTATCTATCTAAAGTAATCTTGGGGCGCCTGGGAGGCTGAGTCGGTTGAGCATCTGACTCTTTATCTCAGGGTTGTGAGTTCAGGCTCCACGCTGGGTGTGGAGCTTACTTAAAAAAAAAAAATCTCTACACCCAACATGGGGCTCAAACACACGACCTTGAAATCAGGGGTCGTATATATGCTCTAGTGACTAAGCCAGCCAGGTGCCCCAAGGTTAGAAACTTATCTTCCTTTTTTAAATTAATTAATTAATTTAAAGATTTTTAAATAAATTAATTAAATAAATTTTAAATTTATTTAAATTACATATTTATTTAAATTATATATTTATTTATTTAAATTAAATTTATTTAATTATATAAATTTAAAATTAAATAAATTTTAAATTTATTTGACAGAGAAGAGACACAGCGAGAGAGGGAACACAAGCAGGGGAAGTGGGAGAGGGAGACGCAGGCTTCCCGAGGAGCAGGGAGCCCGATGTGGGGCTCGATCCCAGGACTCCGGTATCATGACCCGAGCCAAAGGCAGACGCTTTACAACTGAGCTACCCAGGCGCCCCAAAACTTATCTTCTTTTTAAAGTTTTTTTTTTTTTTTTAAATCCTTATACTCAATGTGGGGCTCAAACTCACAATCCTGAGATCAAGAGTCACATGCTCTTCCGACTGAGCCATTCAGGCACCCAAAGGTTGGGAACTTTTAACTGAATTCACTAATAAAAGATTTCAACAAGATTTTTCATGTTTTTCTATACAGAACATTTGTTCTCTAATTTCTTAGGAATCATTAACCAATGGCTTTGGAGCCTGAAGTCTTGGAAAACAGCAAGCTACAAATGCAGTAAGAAACTAATCATACTTAATTAATTTACAGATGTCCCTCTTTAAAAAAAATAAAATAAAATTCTTACAGACCCCTGAGAAAATATTCCAGGACACCCAAGGAACTCTAATCTGAAAAGCATGAATAGGGAACTTCCAAGTTGGCACAAATAGCTTGTAGTATCATAAGCTTAATGAATATTTATTTCATATACAGTGAAAAGCTTAGCCCAGAAAGGGAAGTCACAATAAATTCAATGACTTCCACTTGCTTGAAATTTATCTTGTGGAACATTCTCCAATTAGAAGTCACATTTAAAGGCCAGCTTCGACACAAAGATACCACCCAAGCTCCAACATAATTTCTCACTACCTATGTATTTCCTTTTGGGTAAGTATGATGTACATGCCTCTAATATACTTAGGCAAGAATAATGAAATGCAAACATAGGAACAGACATCCTCAGAAAGGGACTTGTCTCCCCAAACCAGGTTTTCTGAATATAAAATGAAGGTGCTCTTGTCTGCCTATTATGGAGCTTGTTACATTTTGATAATATCCCAAGGAACCATCTAGAATATAATGCAAGATGTTTTACCTTATATATCTTAGAAATTTTAAAGGCATGGGCGGTACGCCTCCTGATAACATCTGATTCGTTCGTGGGAGGAAGTGGATTGTAGAGTAAGGTTTTGTCATTTGGAAGAGGCTAAAAAGACAAAGACATACTGTTTAAATCGTTATTTTTATTGGGCTTTTCCAGAACAAAGGACTATAGTGATTTTTCAGGCAAACACCACCCTTTCAACCATCATATTAGACATGACTCTCCTTACTTCAGGAAGAAAGCCGTAGCCACTTTTCCAGCTATAGTGTAGAGGACAGGAGTATGAAGCAAAAAGCGTGGTACTCTAGTACAGCAAGATCAAAGGGCCCAGCTGGGGCTTCTGGCCAGGCTTGTCAGTAATACTCTGTGAGACAGGAACAAACTGGCATGTGCAGGAACTTAGCCCATGCGGCTCTGCTTTCTAGACTATTCCCCCAACCAGATCACAGACAGGCCAAGTGACTAAAGTTCTCCCCAGGCCAAAACCGAAACACAAACCACCCCCACTGATCTCACTGACACCTCGAAAAATGGCCTCTGGCCAAGCAAGTGATATTTCATCTCTGACTTCCTTGGGAAATAGCTCTGCCCAGCATGAGGAAGTGATGGACTTATCACCAATGCCTGACAAAAAAATATGGACAGCCCTGGGCTGAGTTACAAAGAGGCAAGCGAGTGGGAGGGGCCCTTCCTGTATCACTCATCCTGCAGAAGGCACTTGTCAGCCAGCTCTGTTTCCCACGCCCAGAGGACACAGGGCCTGCGACATGAGTTCCAGTGACACATCATGCCCACCTCCTTGAGAGCCATCTGCTGCTTTCCCCTCAGTTCCTTCCACCCCCACCCTCACAGATAGACCAAAGCCCTGCGGGTTGGTTGTAATCTAAGCCCAAAGTGCATTACAGGCATGGCCACAGCTAATACTGCTCCTAGGAAACGAACTACCTGCCCAGAGAAGACAGGGAAATTGCGGTGAATCAAAACAGCAGCTGGTAGAGGCTGGAATCTAGAACTGAAAAAAATGCTCACATCCCACCTAAATCACAGCCATGAAGAATGGAATTTTTCTTTTCTTTTTCTTTTTTTTTAAGATTTTATTTATTTGAAGGGGGGGGGGCAGAAGTAGACTCCCCGCTGAGCCGAAAGCAGACTGAGCCACCCAGGCGCCCCAGGCTGGACTTTTTTCAAGACATTAAGACCAACTCTTCAAGCTTACAGATACTGTTTCAGCATTTTCAGGCAAGGGGCAAAAGTGGTTAAAACCTCAGCCTGTGTCTCCTTTAATAAAACTATGTTATTCAGTCACCCCAAGGTGCAAAGGTGAAAGTGATTCAGCCAAATCAATGGTATTCTCCATGAGGGTTACCTTCTGAATACTGACCTAATCACTTTCCTATTTAAGTTTTTTTTTTTTTTTTTAAAGATTTTATTTATTTATTTGAGAGAGAGAGAATGAGAGAGAGCATGAGCGGGAAGAGGGTCAGAGGGAGAAGCAGACCCCCCGCTGAGCAGGGAGCCCGATGTGGGACTCGATCCCGGGACTCCAGGATCATGACCTGAGCTGAAGGCAGTCGCTTAACCAACTGAGCCACCCAGGCGCCCCTATTTAAGTTTTTATGTTCACAGGCAAAGCAGAGAAATCCTCCAATCAGCAAAAACCAGGATACAAAGGCCTGCCCCTACCCTGGGAGCCTCAGGGGCCTGGGAATGAAAATGAGGAAATTTGCAAAACAAAAATTCCTCTCCTCCAAATAATAGGTCAGGAAATTTTATTCTGATCCTCCTTTCTCTTTGTACTTGTTGCTTTAGAACTTGAAAATTCCTAAGTACAAAAAAGTCAGTGTGAGCACAAAATGGTAGTGGTGAGGAACTTACCAATGACTTGTCGATGATGCAGAACATGTATGCATCATGGAGAAGGATGTGCATTGGTCTCTTGGGATGAAAACTGATGTGTGTGATGGGAGTATCCCTCTGGAGCCAAAGGTAATGAAAGCCCTGCTTCTGGATGGTCCGGCTCCACTCTGTATACTGTTTGTCCGGGATACTGTACTCAAATACCTGAAAAAGGATATGGTACACAAGAAATGCAGGCTGGTACCCAGAAAAACTGGAATGTATCTCTTATTCCTTACCAAAAAATATCTATACAAACCCTGACTGTATCATAGTCAGCCTTATGCTTTCTACTTTTTTTTTTTTTTTTAAAGATTTTATTTATTTGACAGAGACACAGGGAGAGAGGGAACACAAGCAGGGGGAGTGGGAGAGGGAGAAGCAGGCTTCCCGCTGAGCCAGGAGCCCGATGTGGGGCTCGATCCCAGGACCCTGGGACCACGACCCGAGCGGAAGGCAGATGCTTAACGAATGAGCCACCCAGGCGCCCCTGCTTTCTATTTTTAAGTAAAAAAAATTTTAAGGTAAATGATAGAACATAAACAATTAAGTTAACACAGAAAGATTTATAGTGAAAGGTCACCCTGTCATCTGACATCTCTCTTCCCCAAGACAAGAGCAGTCTATTTCTTACTTACATCTTTTCACATCTTTTATGCATACAATACATGCTATTCTGCATGTTGCATTTTTTATTTAGCATTATGTCACGGAGACTGACCCATGTATCAGTAACTGTAGCTATATATCACTCTTGCCCCCTTAAAGAACATATAATAATCCATTCACTTTTTGGATGTACCATGATTTACTTATCTAGTCTGTTTTGTTTTTTTTTAGGGGGTCTTCCGGTGAGAACCGAAAAACCTGCTAGACAAATCCTAAAAGAGCTGTAACACTTATCTAGTCTGTTTAACAGACACTTATTTCCAATCTTTTACTGCTACAAAGCTGCAATGATTATTATCTCTGTCTTTCTGCACCACTCATACATCTACAGGAAGAACTCTTCTTTTTCTTCTCAAAGATTTTTTTATTTATTTTAGAGAGGGAGGAGAGAGAGAGACAGAGAGTGAGAAAACGCATGTGTGCACACACAGCAGGAGGTGCAGTGGGAGAGGGAACCGCAAGCAGACTCCAGAGTGAGCACAGAGTCCGACACAGGGCTCCATCCCACGACCCCGAGACTGGACATTTAACCGACTGTGCCACCTAGGCACCCAAGGAGAACTCTTAAAACTGGAACTTCTGATTCAAAGATTATGTGGATTTAATTTTTTTTTAATGTATCTCAAAGTGTCCTCTAAAGGGGTCATACTAATTTATCCAGTGTACCAAGTGGTGTTTCCCTATATCCTCACAGCATTTCCTATTATCAACTCTACAGATCTTTGCCAATCTAACGGGTACAAAAATTTCCCACCAGGTGTAATGACTGAATACCTAAGGGACCAAATGCCAGAAAAGGACATCAGGTGGACATTATGTGTGACAAAGACAAGGATATGGCTTCACTAATCTTTCAGTTTTGGGTCAAGGACACAAACCCATGAAACCAAAATCAGAGATTTCATTTTCTGGACAGAACATTTATGTGTGTGCATACGTTAGTATAAAAACTGCTTATCAAAGTAGCAAGCATCATTTGCCCAGCAATCTACTTAAATGTGCTTCTCAGATCACGCTTAATCTTTCCAACAGCTCAGTGAGGAAGGTATTATACCCATTTTACAGATAAGGATATATAAATATTGGTCATTTCACACAATGTGTTCCATTTCACAATATCTGTAACTCAGATATTTTAAAGATCTTCTTACAACCTGGTACGGAAAAAGCACTAAGCTACGCACTCATTTTGGTAACTGTTACCTCCATTACAGGTAACAGATTTCACTAGGACCTAATTTCCTTATCTGTAAAAGTGAAGGCAAATTACATGATCTTTTTTTAAAGATTTTATTTATTTATTTGACAGAGACACAGCGAGAGAGGGAACACAAGCAAGGGGAGTGGGAGAGGGAGAAGCAGGCTTCCCGCGGAGCAGGGAGCCCGATGCGGGGCTTGATCCCAGGACCCTGGGATCATGACCTGAGCCGAAGGCAGACGCTTAATGACTGAGCCACCCAGGTGCCCCAAATTACACGATCTTTTAGTCACTTCCAACCTCAAGATCTTATTCCATCCCATATCCAGTCTAACACCTGGTCCATGTCATCTCTAGTCTAAAAACAATCAGTAAAATGAGTACTTCAAAATTCTTCCTCCTTCCTGTACCTCTTTACTCTGTAATCTCAGAGCTTCATCATTCCATTGTGCCCAACAAGCCAAAGGATATTACTGGCCTATAATATACCCAGGCTACACGTGGAAACTTTACTTCACACAGGAGAAAACTACCTGCATATCATCCAATATTTTCAAACAAAAGCTCCTCCATAATTGTCATTATCTTAGCTTCTTAGTTACTATCCAACAGAAAGGAATTAGAAAGCCCTGGAATCTCTTACCTGCTGGTCAGAATGAGCAATGACAAGGTTGTTGGTATTGGGGGCAATGGCCAGAGCAGTCACAGGGAAATTATAGGAAGGTACGGTGCAGTGAAGCTGGGAATAAATAACAGACACAAAAGACAACTCTATATAACTTCTCTCAGGAAAGACTGGATGGTCTAGGTCTGTTGTTTTTAAACAGGAGTTCTATGGAAGTTCCTAAAAACATCAGGTAGTACCCCTAAACAATAAACCTTAATTAAAAACAAAAACACGTTTAACTGCTTACAAAACTGACAGCATTTGCAGAAAACTTCAGAGTAAAGCTTTTGTTACTATCTCTACATCTGTATGAATTGCTCACAAATATGTCATTGATCAAGCAATCTATAGCTCTACACTATAGATTTAAAAGAAACTAATGCAGTTCCAAGACATGTGCACTACTACACGGGGACACTCTTAAATGCCAGGCAAGGCTCAAAGAGCAGTACATGCTTCTGCCATAATGTCATAAAGATTAAGTTATACAGTTAATAAGCAAACTCATTAAATGTTGCAGTTTGGTATTGTTCTATAAATGCTTGATGCTTATTGCAAGTTTTTATAATGAAGATGAAAACTTGTAAAGGATCATTAGTAATTCAATGTGTGAATGACAAGATCAATACTAATTAGTGAAAAGTACTTTCCTATTCCTCTGTCAAACTTCTGTTTAATTTAAACATACCTTGAGATTACAAGGCAAGCTATTAAAGGAAATTGTTACTAACTGCCACTATTCATCTGGGTAAATTAGAATTTTCTTCCCCATAATATAGAAATAACCTGGATGTGAATTCATCACCCATAAATCCTTAATTTCAAATTTCACTGTTCCCACTGATTTTAATGTTGCAGATTACAGTTTTGGGGCTCCAAACAAAACAGGAAAAATTCTTAGTTTAGAAAAAAAGGAGAGCGTAATAATTTGCCGGGTCATACCAATCTGTCTTGAGTCTTGTTAACTGTTAACTTCCTCCTGTTTCCTACTAATTAAACCCCATGCTCACCTTCAGATGTTTTATGTTGTACACATGGACTCCAGCACTGGTACCTGATGCAGCTAGCCAATTCCCATCCGGACTGACTGCCAAAAGACACATGGACTCCACCGTCCCTGTGCAGACAGAAGTTAAGTCTCTGAATTCAGTGTCCACATCCAGCCTTAGCCTGAGATGATGGCAAAAGCCAGTAAGACTTTTACTTTATTATTACTTTTTTAAGACTTTATTTATTTATTTGACAGAGAGAGAGAGACAGAGTATAAGCAGGGGGAGCAGCAGGCAAAGGGAAAAGCAGGCTCTCCACTGAGCAAGGAGCCCGATGCGGGACTCGATCCCAGGAGCCCCTGGAATCATGACCTGAGCCGAAGGCAGACGCTTAACTGACTGAGCCACCCAGGCGTCCCCCAGTAAGACTTTTAAATCACGACTGGATAATTTGATAGTTCTGCAAATAAGTTCTAGACATCAGTCTACTATTTTCATTTCATTAGCCATCCTTCATGTAAAGAGGAGCCAGAGATAAACCTGAAGGCATCACTTGCTCAAGCCTGAGTGAGACACTGCCTACTACAGGAATGGAGAATCAAGGTAGCAGTTGCCTGAAGTATTTTAGTTGTTTCAAACTCCTTTTTTTTTTTTTTTTTTTAAGATTTACTTATTTGAGAGAGACAGTGCAAGCAAGTGCACAGGGTCGGGGGGGCGGAGGGGGGAGGAAGTCTTAAGTAGAGTGTGCGCTGACCATGGAGCCTGACGTGGGGCTCAATTCCACAATCCTAAGATCATGATCTTGAGCTGAAGCCAAGAGTCACACACTCAACTAACTGCACCACCCAGGTGCCCCTACCAAATGATTTTTAATCAAAGTTAAGGACAAACAGCTAGTTCAACAGGCTTGAGGCATCTCCTTAATTTATTGGGTACCTGTTGTACATGTGGGCCATCTTTGTCATCAAGGGATTTTAAACCAATCTGGCAAAATGAAGACTCATGTGGGTTAAAAATCAAACAGCAAGGTTACATGCCAAAACATGTGCTGCACACAATACCCCCAAACGATGAAAAGGCTTTATAACAAGACATATGCCAGGTGCTTAAGGATGGGTGATGTGGGTAGAAAAGGAGAGAGAACAACGTGAGCTAAGTGAAAAGGACTAGAATACACAAGTTTGGGGGCTGTGAAGAAACCAGCCTGACTGGGCGCCTGGGTGGCTCAGTTGGTTAAGCGACTGCCTTCGGCTCAGGTCATGATCCTGGAGTCCCGGGATCGAGTCCCACATCGGGCTCCCAGCTCAGCGGCGAGCCTGCTTCTCCCTCTGACCTTCTCCCCTCTCATGCTGTTTCTCTCTCTCTCGCTCTCTAATACATAAATAAATAAAATCTTTAAAGAAAAAAAGAAACCAGCCTGACTATAAGAGGACAAGAGATGAGAGAGGAAGAACAAATAAAGTGCTGTCTGTAATGCAGAGCCTAATTTTAAGGGGTGCTAAATACAAAATACAGAGTCTACATATTTTCTTTGTTTAAAGATTTTATTTATTTATTTGACAGAGAGAGACACAGCGAGAGAAGGAACAGAAGCAAGGGGAGTGAGAGATGGAGAAGCAGGCTTCCCGCTGAGCAGGAAGCCCGATGTGGGGCTCGATCCCAGGACCCTGGGATCATGACCTGAGCCGAAGGCAGATGCTTAACAACTGAGCCACCCAGGAGCCCCCCAAGTCTACATTTTTTAATAAAAACATATACAGGTACTCAATACACATTGTCACTTATTTTATCTAACTCTCAACGTTACTGTTGGTTTCTTTTCTTATATGCTTCTGGAACAGCTTAGGAACAGTGAGAGTTTAAGAGTTTATTTTCTAGGCTGATGGAGTCTAAATGACAGTGAAGTTGCTATAATCCAGGGCAAGGGAGAAGCAAAAAAGCCCATGAGAAGTACTGGGTACCAAGTTCTCAATCATGAACTCAGCAAGTTAGCTATACACAGTTACTGAGTCATGCAGCATACTCATGCTCTCAAAGAACATGAGAAATTCAGTCATGAACTTTATATGACAAGTAATGCAACTGCATCTATAAGTTCATCTTTAATTTTACAACCAGGGTGGGGGAAGGGGGGGCGTGCCTGGGTGGCTATTTGATTAAGCATCTGACTTAGGCTCAGGTCAAGATCTCAGAGTCCTGGGATCCAGCCGAGTCGGGCTCCTTATTCAGCAGGGAGTCATTTTGTCCCTCTCCATGCTTGTATTCTCTCAAAAACAAAACAAAACAAAACAAAACAAAACACCACAACAAAAAACCCCAAGACCAACCACCAGGGGCACTTTTTGGGGGGTGCAGTCGGTTAAGCCTCCAACTTTTGGTTTTGGCTCAGGTCATGATCTCAGGGTAATGAGATTGACCCCACGTTGGGTTCTACGCTCAGCGCAGTCAGCTTGAGATTCTCTCTTCCTCTCCCTCTGCCCCTTCTGCTTGTGCTCTCTCTTCTCTCTCAAAGAAATAATAAAATAAATCTTTATTTAAAAAAATAAAATACAGGGCACCTGGGTGGCTCAGTCGGTTAAGCATCTGCCTTCAGCTCAGGTCATGATTCCAGGGTCCTGGGATCAAGCCCCATGTCTGGCTCCCTGCTCAGCAGGGAATCTGCTTCTCCCTCTGCCCCTCCCCCTGCTCATACTCTCTCTCTCTCAAATAAATAAATAAAATATTTAAAAATAAATAAATAAATAAAATCAAATAAGGGGTGCCTGGGTGGCTCAGTAGGTTAAGTGTCTGCCTTCGGCTCAGGTCATGATGCCAGGGGCCTGGGATCGAGTCCTGCATTGGGCTCCCTGCTCAGCAGGAAGCCTGCTTCTCCCTCCCCCTGCTTGTGCAAATAAATAAATAAAATCTTCAAAAAAATAAAATAACCAATGAAAAAATTAACATGTCCAAAAAATACCTATTTATAAACACATATCAGAAATACACAAAAATATTAATGGTAGTTATTTCTGGGTGTCAGGATTACAGATGATTTTAACTTTCTTCTTGCTCTGCTAACAAAACTCTAAGAAGGGTGATGAAACTTCTGGCCCCAAATAAGGAATCAAAAACCCAGTGAGAAAAGAGTAGGTGTAAGGAACATTTCAGATCTCATCAAGCGTTTTCACTTGCCAGATATCTCCTCCTACTTTAAATTGCAAACATGTGAGTATTTGCAGGGTAGAGAAGAGCATTAGGGAACCCCAACAATGAATGAGGTTTAAAAGTAAAGAAAAAAAAAAAAAGATACATCAGAGATTGACAACTCTCCTCCTTGGCCAGTTACCAAGTTCCCACCTGACTGAGGCTGGAAAGTATGCAGGTGCTTGAAGCTTCCTTCCAATAGCCGAATGACATGTAGAGACCCTTGATTTGATGCCACAAAGAGTTTTGTTGAATCTTCAGAAAACAAAATCTGAAGAGCAGAGCGAAGGAACGCTGGCATTTTGGAAACCTTGGGGTGAACCAGTAGAAAAAAACCAGTAAGAGAGAGAAGTGAGACCTAGAACCCATCAAAAATAATCATAGCCAGGCTTAAATGACATTAATGCTTCCTGTATCTAAGGGAGCCAACTGAACAAGCGCCTAGAACACTGACATGTATATCGTAACCTATCCATCCCCCGTTTCATCTCTGCAAAAGCCTAAACTTTACTGCCACTCTCTGGCATTTCCCTACTCCTCCAAAAATATAATCACTTCAAAATGGAAATAAAAGAGTGTTTTATAACAGCTGCCTCCAAATAGTTTTTCATTGAGCAAAGACTCATATCCAGTACATTCCACTTCACACAAAAATCACATACTTATGAAATTTCTTATTGTTCAACCAGACATTGGGTTATCACTTACCCTTTGGAGGCTTATGTTGTCATGCTCATAATTCAACCGATAAAGAAAAAACCGAGAAGTTGTAGAATAGGCTATCCAACTTCCACAAGGGGAGATACAGCTGCAAATAATGTTCTCAGGACCCTGGGAATGTTAGGAATCAGGATGAATAACCAGAAAAACTTCATATGATAAGGTTCACTGTGACATGAATCCTCAAGCTACTGCCACTCTGGACATAACCACAGATACCTACACATAATCCTGACACTCATATGCTGGGTGTCACTATGATTACTTCAGACGTACAGCACCTAAATGGTGTGGCTTGATTTCCAAAACCAAGAACAGAGGTCTATGAATACTGTGAACTTATCTCAGCCCTTTGTGTATTTTAAAGATAGCTTCATACTAAACCCTAAGTTTAGAAACCTGAGAGGAAAAGCCTTTAATGCAGTAAAGCTTTGGAGGCCAGGTGACTTGGAAAACTGATTTTTTGCATTTTGTCTGTCTACGATACCTGCCTTAAAGATCTCCAAGAAATAGTAAATAAAAAAATTTGCAAAACAAAGGAAAAGTTTAATGTAACATTTATATAATTCAAAAAACTCACAAAATATCTAAGTATATGTACATATGTATACACACACACACACTCTCTGTCACACAGAAAAAGATTTGGAAGGAGATATAGTCAATCAATTAACAGTAATTATTCCAGGTGAGCAGACTAGAATTAAAGAGGTAGTCAAGAATATAAACTATAAATACTGTTTGAATTCTTTCCAGTAAAACTGTATTCACAAATATTTGTGTAATTAAAATAGACATTTAGGGGCACCTGGCTGGTACAGTCAGAAGAGTATGTGACTCCTGACCTCAGAACTGTGAGGTTAAGCTTCACGTTGGGTATAGAGATTACTAAAAAAACTAAAAAATTAAAAAATAAAATAAAATAGGGTGCCTGGGTGGCTCAGTTGGTTAAGCGTTTCCCTTCAGCTCAGGTCGTGATCCCAGGGTCCTGGGATCGAGCCCCCGTCTGGCTCTCTGCTCAGCCAGGAGTCTGTTTCTTCCTCTCCCTCGTGCTTGCTCTCTCTCTCAAATAAATAAATAAAATCTTTTAAAAAATTTAAAAAGACATTTAAAAGGAAGTTACAAAGCAGTTTGCATATTATATATTTTCATCATTGTAGAAAGAAAGGATATACACATGCACACATGGGTGGAAATTTTTTCTGGACAGCTATACAAGAAACTACTGGCAGTGATTATCTATGAAGAGTGGGACCAGGATTTGGGGTAAGGAGGCTTTTTTTTTCATTGCATACTTTTATACCATTTTATTTTTTATTATTAGTATTTTTTATTTATTTTTTTGAGAGAGTGTGTGCAGGAGGTGGCGGGGGGAGGGAAGTGACAGAGAGAATCTTAAGGAGGCTCCACACTCAGCGCGGAGCCCGACATGGAGCCCGACGTGGAGTCCTTATCTCACAACCCTGACATTATGACTGGAGCCGACATCAATCGACTGAGCTGCCTGTACCATTTTAATTTTATAAAAATATGCAGGTTAATTACATAATAATACCAAAAGAAAGAAACACAATTTCCTGTATTCATTCATCCAATACATTCTGAATGCCTAACTTATAGTCACAGGAAACCTAGTCCTGTTGACACAGTACTTCATTTAAATCATTTTAGATTTTACAGAATTTATGATACCAACCAAGCAACCCTCAAAATTCAGAATAAGAAAAATGTTCTGGATTTCAGAGCCTGAACACACAGTTAAACTTCCTTACCTTTGTTTTGAGGTGCAGCAAATGATCTGCGTCTTTAGAAAGTGGAAGGGTATCCCCATTCTTTCCTGGAACAAGAAATTTCCAAGGTTTTCCTACTCAAAGAAAGATTATTTGTACATTTTTCTTTTTACTAAGAAGTCATTCCTGAGTAGAATGGAAATCTCTACCCCTGGGAAATTAGAAAAATGTCTGACTTAGTAAACCCACAGTTTTTTGGGTTTATATGAGGCAGAAGGCAGTGAGCACTTTCTTAGCTTCTATTTGGATGCCTTGGATATGGCCCATGGTATATCATTAATTCTCTGAAGCTACAAACTACAGTCAGGCATGCAGGTGGGTACAAGTGGGGTTTGTGTGACCTCGACTTCAACTTCATTTGCTCATTTTGGAGCCTAAAGTAAAAACCTCTCATCTACCATAAAACAACAGAGCCCAAACACTTCATGAACAGGTCGTACAAAAGGCCACGAGGCTGTCATCCCAGTGAGATCCATACGACCTTCTCTTCCATGCAGGGCTGCCGCTACCCAACATTAAATCCTGTCATTTTCAGCAGCCTGTTCTGATCCCAGTCAAGGCAGGGTAAACTGTACCGACAACGCTTACCTCCACTATACCTTTGCAGTGTGCCTTACAGGACCATCAACTTTTAACGTATGATCCAGTATTCTGATAACGATTCTAACACTCTGAAGAACTCCTTTGCTCTGAAGGCACAGGAAAATCTACTCCCATTTTTCCACAATCAGAATTTCAACTGCAATTCTAATTTTTTGCTTCTCTCTCCAGTTTTCTTATTGGAAAAGACTTTCTCCCATTGTACCTGTTGCAACTGTAGATCCCAGTCGCCAAAGTTCCAAGTGATGAGCAAACTGGAAAAGGAGAAGCTGCCTCTTTTTTGAACAGGAAATGAGACGTCGCTGTATCCAAGAATTGAAAAGTGATAAATAAGCCAAGGTATTCTATCGCCTCAGTACAATACAGTAGCAACATCCTAGCACATTTTTTACTGTCGAAATCCATGTACTTCATTAAAATTTCCTAAGTACTACCATATGCCAGCTCTGTCCTAGGATCTAAGAACATAATGGTAAATAAAAACATAGCTACTGGCCTCAAGCTTGTAGTCTAAAAGGGTTGACCACGAATTCAACAGGCAACTGCACTAAGTGTGCTAAGAATTTTAACAGGGCTAAGCACAGTAGGTAATGAGAAAACGTAGAAAAGATATCTAATCTAGTCTTGTGGGGTAAGACAGGAGTCCTGATGAGGCTCATTAGTAAAAACTTGTCAGGCAAAAAAGGTAGGGCAGGGTGTTCCAAGCAGAGTGATGGCATGTAGAATAGCTCCAAGTTAATAAGAGAGCATTAGAGGGAATACAGTCTTTCCGCACACTGAACTGGGAGGGGGTAGGGATGGGGTGCAGCAAGGGTTTGACAGAAGTGAGAGAAGATGCTGAAGGATCAGGGCCAGACCAAGGACAGGTTTCATAGGCCATGCTGAGGAATTAGGTCTTTATCCTGAAGGCAACAGGGACCACCAAAAGCTTTTAAGCATTTGTTTTTTGAGTGGATCAATGGAGAATAGGCTGGAATAACACAAATGTAAATAAAAGGAGATCAATTTAACAAGCAAATCCAGATGAGAAAAGACACTGATTCAAACTAGGATAATGGCAGTGGAGACAAAGAGAAATGATTAGAATGACAAGACAATGAGGAGGCCGACTCAGTAAGGTTTACTGGTTGAATGGAATGTAAAAGCAGGTAGTGAGGAGAAGAGTTTCTAGCTTGGAAAGATGTCCTTTTACCTTGGAAGAACACTGGAAGCCTGGATTTTCCTGCCCCCACCGAGAATAATAGAATCCAGTCTTAAAAACAAATAAACTCCCCATAAAACACAACTATCTAGAAAAGGGATGATTTCCCCAGAAAATGAACTAGGAGTGCTACCGTAAATCTCTTTGTCCCTGTAAATATATTTGTGAGAGGCTTACCTCAAAAACAGAAGTTTTTGAAAACGGAAAGTAGGTAACAAACACAAGTCCTACAGATTTGCCCAGCAAGTGTGAGCTGTGCTCAGTCTTACAGGATAGAGGGACAGTGGGGGCTGGGGGGTGATACTTACATGGGGAAAAGTGATTTTTCGGAGAGCAGCATCATAATTCTTAACCTCCACCTTCTCCATGAGAGGTCGGATAACTAAATGGGTGTCAGTGCCTAGGGCAAGAGGGGTGGGGGTGGGGAGAGATGGCACCAGGATTAGAACAAGTCCTGCATGGATTGGGTAAAGAAGTAACCTAGCAGAGAGTGCAACCTACCTCCAGATATCAGTGCTGTCGGGCTGTGGGCCACGGCTCGAACGTCATGTGTATGATGCTGGAATGGCTTTGTCCGCACCCACTGCTTCTCACTGCTGTTGGAAGTCACAGAGACCAGCTGAAAATGGAATACTGTCCCCTCGGCTGTGCCCACCACGAAACTGTCTTCTTGCTGAGAAATTAAATCATTAGGGAGGTACATTTAAGCAAAACAGGGCCCAGTTTGAAAAACATACCCTGAGGTTTTCTGTCTACAGAGCTTAGGGGAAAACCTATGCCCAGAACTGAAAGGTAAGTTATGGGGTCTTTTTCCTCTAGAAGCTGACAATTCCATCAGAGGAGCAAGCTCACACACAGGTAATAATGTGCCCCCTACTGACAAAATTAACAATATGTACCTCAAACTATTACAGTGCTTTCAAATATACAAAGTAGACCCCATTAGAAAAGCAACAAAAATGATCACCTAGAAGTAAATTTCAATTAATAGTAATAAAAATATATTCTCAAAAGATTTGGACACAGGGACTCATATATGAGTACACCAATGTTCATGGCATTATTCACAAAAGCCAAAAGATGGAAGCCCAAATGCACATCAACAGATAATGAATATGCACAATGCACTGTGTGTGTGTGTATAATGAAATATTACTCAGCCTTAAAAAGGGATGAAATTCTGATAATGGTATAATGTGGATGAATTTTGAAAATTTTATGGTAAGTAAAATCACCTAGACACCAAAGGACAAATATTATATGATTCCACTTACATGGGGTACCTAGAACAGTAAATTCAAATGGACAGAGTAGAATAAAGGTTACAAGGGGCTGGGAGAAATAACGTGTTATTGTTTAACCAGTAGAGTTTCTGTGTGATGAGAAAGTTCTGAAAATGGATAGAGGTGATGGTTGCACAACACTGTGAATATACTTAATGCCACTGAAATGTACTTAAAAATGGTTAAAATGGGAGTGTCTGGATGGCTCAGTTGATTAAGCATCCGACTCTTGATTCTGGCTCAGGTCATGATCTCAGGGTGGTGGGATCAAGGCCCGTGAGGGCTCTATGCTCAGCTCGGAGTCCGCTTCCTCCTTCTCCCTATTTCTCTGCCCCTCCCCCTGCACGCATGTGCATACACATATGCTCTCCCTCTCTCAAAAATAAAATAAATCTTTAAACAAAAAAAGGTTAAAAAGGCAAATTTTATGTTATGCGCATTTTACCACAATAAAACAAGTTTTTGTTTGTTTGTTTGTTTTTTAAAGTCAAGTCTGGGTGTGCCTAGGTGGCTCAGTCAGTTAAGCCTCCAACTCCTGATCTCAGCTCAGGTCTTGATCTCAGGGTCATGAGTTCAAGCCCCTCGTTGGGCTCCAAAAACAAAAACAAACAAACCCCAGTAAACTACTGGAAATGTGGGAGGAAAATATTGCACAACTGTAGTCAAAAGAATGAAGTTTAGAAAACCCCGAAATTCACTGGCTTCTTTTAGGATGAAGAGAAGGCGGGTGGAGGTAAGCAGCCTGGTCAGTATCACACAAAGACCCAGGTTCCCTGGTCCTCAGTTTAAGGCTCTCTCTTACCAGTATGTTGAGCACCGTAACTTCTCTTAGTTTTAAAAGGTCTTGGTATATCTGGGGCACCTGGGTGGCTCAGTCGGCTGAGTGTCTGACTCGATTTCATCTCAGGTCATGATCTCAGGATCCTGGGATTGAGCCCCACGTTGGGCTCTACACTCAGCAGGGAGTCTGCTTGAGGATTCGCTCTCCGTCTCCCTCTAACCCCACCCGCAGCTCGCACTCTCGCTCTCTCTCAAATAAAGAAATAAATCTCTTATAAATAAATAAGTAAACAGTCTTGGCATGTCTACAATTTTTTAAAAATTCCTTTATATTCTCAAAACCATCCTCATTTTCACTCTGGCTTTTAAAAATACATATAACTTTGAGCAGGGGAAAAAGAAAAAAAGACAGGATGGATGCTTGATAAGGTAGTGAGAAAAGCCAGGAACTGGATCAGCAGTTAAACAATCAAACGGTATGAAGATTAGGTCAGCCAGTTAAGACAAAGGAGATGTCTAAACATGTATGAACATGTAACTGCCACAACTACACATTTACTGTGCTAAAAACTACGTATGAGTAATTTGCAAGGTTAAGTATCATTTGCCCTATCAGGAGAAACTGTGAATGACTTTGAAACGAGCATAAAAAGTACCGGTATCCTTGTCTAGTGAGCCCTGTGACGGTCTCAGAGCTATTTTACAACTCTGTAAACTGTAGTAATGAGAGTGATGCAAAAGAATTTTGCCTGGTGGAATGCAACTACTAATTGCCCTATGGACACTGAGTCTTGCAAGAATTTGTAAATAAATTCATTTCAGCATTCCTGATGACCTTATAGAACTGTATTTGTTAAACTGTCCTTTTAACTGCCTATAACATCTTACTGGTTTCCTCATTAGTTAATGAGTTACAGAAAATCTCTGACATTTCCATTTCATGTTTAGATGAGTCATGATTTTATCTTTTTTCCCCCCTAATCATCATTTAATAGCTCTTTACACAGGTAAGGAAACTGGAACTTCAAAAGCCTTTGCTCTGGGCACACCACACCACCTCAACCTTGTGCCAGTTCTTTTTGAGGTAACTTGCAGGCACATGATGGTGAGAAAGAAGGAAAGCATATCTGAAGGACAGCATATAAGGTAGCCCAGACCAGCCTCTCCCTTACCTCTACTTGAAAATCATTATCCCAAGGAAAAGTGGAGATACTGAGCAGCTTAGGAACTCATAGACTGTCCCCCATCTCCAGCTAAACAGTTCATTTACTGGATGCCTGGGTGGCTCAGTCAGTTAAGTGTCTGCCTTCACTCAGGTCATGATCCCAGGGTCCTGGAATCAAGTACCACACTGGGCTCCTTGGCTCAGCGGGGAGCCTGCTTCTCCCTCTGCCTGCCACTCCCCATGCTTGTACTCTTGCTCTCTCTCTGGCAAATAAAATCTTTAAAAAGAAAAAAACAGAGTTCATTTACCAAAAGGGGGGGGCAGTTTGCACAAAATCCCACCAACAGAGAGGGACTAAGAAGACAACACTAACTCACTCCACATCATCTTTTCCTGAGGTAGAATCATAAAAGAACTGAAAAGGAAATGAAAGAAAAGTGCTCTCCTAGGGCGCAAGAGGGAACAAAGCAAGGGGAAAGCTGACCTGGAAAGGGAGAGGGGAAGTGTCCTAATTTAATCAGAGGGACTGTTTCACACAGAAAAACAATCTGAAGACTGACCTCTAAATGAAACCAAATGTTCCCTACAACTCCCTGCAGGAATCAGTACTCGCCTACTTGATAAGGGTGCAAGACATCTAAGAAGATCAAAGGACTGGGTATTTGCCACCATTCACTCTTCAGTCAATGAAAATCCATTAAAAAGATACCTAAAAATAATCAGCTGGTCTGGCAAGAGAGTATAGTGGAGAAAAGCCTTGAAATTAGGATCAATTTCAAAAGAGAAGTGAAAATAATGCCAATACCACACTCACTGTGCCAGATACTTTACATGCACTACCCATTTAATCCTTCCCAAACTCTGAAAGTATGTATTGCTAGCACCCTGTTTTCACAAGAGAAACTGAGGTTTAGAAACAAATAGCCTGCCCAAGGAAGATGAGTAGCTATTAAGTGCTACAGCTGGGATTCAGACCCAAGTCTGCCCTAGTCCAGAGTGTGTGATAAGCATGGAGGGCTGGAATTTGTACAATTACATCCCCCCCCCCACAAAAAAAGCACACAGTTCCCTGACTCTCAGGCACACATTTGCCCACATTTAAACATCTCTGAAATCAGGATATCTGTTGGCTGTCAAGCTGCATATGCGTGACATCTTCAGATAAAGAGCAAACATCAAAATTTGCAGAATGGGGGGCACCCGGCTGGCTGTCAGTAGAGCACGCAGCCCTTGATTTCAGGGTCCTGAGTTCAAGCCCCACATTGGGTGTGGAGCCTACTTAAAAACACCAAAACAACAACAACAAATTCAAAACAAACACAACTTGCAGAATGGTTGTCAAAAACTGGGAAGAAAATCTTGGGACTCTAGTGGAGCATCATGGATGGCTGGGAGGCATGTGTAGGAAACATGGACCCTGATGACCAAGGTAAAAAGTGAATTACAGTCCATCTGTGCATGTGAAAAAGTTTTAGGAGTACCTTATTCACTTTATTTCACTTATATTTTCCTTGTTATACATGCACAAAAGTGACATAACAAAAATTTATGCTTAAGTCTCAAGGACCTCTTCAATAAGTAAAATATAAATAAAATATAAATAATAATAAGTACAAATAAAAAAAATTGTAGAGGCACCTGGGTGGCTCAGTTGGTTAAGTGTCTGCCTTTGGCTCATGTCATCATCCCGGGGTCCTGGGATCGAGCCCCAAGTTGGGTTCCCTGCTCAGCGAGAAGTCTGCTTCTCCCTCTTCCTGTGCCCCTCCCCCAGCTCGTGCTCTCTCTCTCATGCTCTCTCACTCTCCCTCTGTCTCAAATAAACAAATCTTTTTTTTTTTTTTAAGATTTCATTTATTTGTCAGAGAGAGAGAGCACAAACGGGGAGCAGCAGGTAGGAGGAGAAGCAGGCTCCCCACTGAGCAGGGAGCCTGATGCAGGGCTTGATCCTGGGACCCCGGGATCATGATCTGAGCTGAAGGCAGATGCTTAACTGACTGAGCCACCCAGGTGTCCCAATAAATAAAATCTTTAAAAAATAAAATAAAAAAACATTGTCAGTTTGTATTATAGTAGTTTGTATTATACACTTAACTTTTACATTTAAAAAAAAAGCACTGTCATAGCTTAATTGGCAGGGTTTCTTCTTTCCCATGATAACAAAATTATGGCATGTCTTATAATCATTTGTATCTAAGATTCAATACAATATAGTAATTATAAGCACATGGTAAAAGAAAGATGACAGTATAAAATAGCATAGAGTACAAATTAAGCCTGCCTCCTGCCTGCCTGCCACAACTTTCCTCTCTAAAAATTACCATTAGCATTTTTCATCTTCTCAGATATTGTAAATATGTTAGCAAAACTATATATACAGAGATTAAACATGTAAGTATCTAATATAAAATCTGTCTCTCATTGTCTTTCCTTTTTTTTTAAGATTTTATTTATTTGAGAGAGAGAACAAGCAGGGGGAGCGGCAGGCAGAGGGAGAGGGAGAAGCAGGCTCCCTGCGAGCCCAAAGCGGGGCTCGATCCCAGGACCCTGAGATCATGACTTGAGTGAAGGCAGATGCTTAACTAACTGAGCCACTCAGGCACCCCTGCCTCTCCTTTTCAAAACTCTATTTTATTTTATTTTATTTTATTTTTTTTTTTTTTTTTTTAAAGATTTTATTTATTTATTTGAGAGAGAGAGAATGAGAGAGAACACATGAGAGGGGGGAGGGTCAGAGGGAGAAGCAGACTCCCTGCAGAACAGGGAGCCCGATGCGGGACTCGATCCAGGGACTCCAGGATCATGACCTGAGCCGAAGGCAGTCGCTTAACCAACTGAGCCACCCAGGCGCCCTCAAAACTCTATTTTAAAAGGAAAATTTCTCGGGGTGCCTAGGTGGCTAAGCTAACGGTTAAGCATCTGACTTCAGCTCAGGTCATGATCTTGGGGTCCTGAATTGGCCCTCCATCGGGCCCTGCGCTCAGTGGGGAGTATGCTTCTTCCTCTCTCTCTTCCTTCTGCCCCTCCCCCACTCGTGCTCTCTAATAAATAAATATCATTAAAAAAAGGGAAAATTTCTCCTACTCATTTCAACTTATTCTTCATTATAGTTACATGTGACATCTAAATGTTTCACAGGACTTTAACACCCATCAAATTGTTCTCACGGAAAACCTGTTAAGTGGGGTATAAACAACTTACAGGCAGGAAAAGCAAGCATGAGTGATCTCTACACTAATTATTGCATGTCCACACTTAAGATAGCGAACAAGTCTCAAACTAAGAAGACAAAGAATAAAGGATCTAGTCAGCAAACCTCAAAGTCATTTCCCATGCCCCAATGCTAAAATACCCAAAGGTTTCTGATTAAGAATTCATGTTACCAAAAGGGAAGAGGCACACTTGTTCAATACAAGTCTGCTAAAGTCATATTTAAATAGAAGAAATTTAATTTTTTCAAAATCACTATAAAATTATTTCCTAATTTCCCAAGACAGGAAGCAGAAGAGTTATACAAACAGAGAAAAAGAGCACTTCTCAAGATTCTTCTAGGGTCCCTGTGGCCTATCTAAATCAGACTGGATTAACTGGGGGTGGGGAGCGTGTGAAAAAAACCTCTCTGCTAACTAATATTCTAGAGAATATTCTCTAACTAGTTGTTAGGAGAGTAAGAGCGTTCAAAGAAATTATGTGGGTTTAAGGTGCATTCTCCTAAACTCATCTCCCTGCATAAGACACTGGGGATTAGGGAACACTGTTTGTGCCACATCACTGACACAGCCTCCTCTACTCAGCCCCCAGGTTGTACAGAACTGCTCAAAACAGGGACCATACTCACATCAGATACTGCAATGGACTGCACATCAGCACTGGCAATGAGATGGCTCTTCACAAGCGTCCCAGTAGCGGAGTCCCAGAACTGCACCTTCCCAGCAGAGTCCACACTTATGACAGTGCCATCAGACAAGAAGGCCACGCCCCATATGATACACTTCCGCTTAGACACACTCATATACTGCCTATCCACCAGCATCTTATGAACAGCACTCCCTGAAAAATAAGAAAAGCCCAAATTTGAATGGTACTTACTTCTTTTGTCTTCAAAACCTGCCTGTGGTAGGCATCTATTAAGTTAGCTGCCTGAGCACAGACCACAAACAGCCAGTAAATAGTAGTTATGGTGAACTGTCTCAAAACACAAAAATGGTTACCTAAAGACTGTGGGGGAGAGGGGGGAGGGCTGGTTGGAGACAGAAATTTTGGGGGGGAGGGGAGGAGGTGAAATTGAAAGGAGACATTTGAGACTTCACTTAAAACTGCTTAAAAGCAATGCGTATTACACTTGGCTCTTTTCTAAAACCCCACAGAAAAGGAAGAGAAGACAATAGTTGATAAAATGTTGGGAATGAAAAAGAAAACATGGAGTAGTAACTGACGTAGCAGAGCCCTGAAACTAAGTCCCAAGTCAACAGTGGGGAAAACCAAGAAGCCACTTAATTTATACCATGAAATCCTCAGAAGACTCAGAACTGTGGTGACCCCAAAAACTCTGGAAAAAGTGAAAGTGGAACTAAAAAGAGAAATTGGTTGAAAGTATGCTTAGAAACTTACAGATCCTTCAGATAACTATCCCCTAACTAAAAAGCCAAGCAACTCCCAAACTTCACCTCAAACAAGAATGGAGATTCATTCTCTGGAGAGAGAGATCAGGCACAACCGAGGGTGGGATTATTATATGGAAAATAGAGTGAAAATTTATTAATTGAATGTTCAGAACACCAGTTTTCTTCCCAGAGTGCTGATGACCGGGCTTATTATCACCAGGCAGGAGAATAAAACACAATTCTGGGAAATATGACCAGTACAAGAAAAAAGATCTAAAAAGCCAATGTCTTTGGGGGTTCCCCAAACTAAGATTCCAGCCAGATCATTCTTCAGTGAAACCTATGAGGAATAAGCATATCTACTCCTGTGGTAAGTAAAGTTATCATCAGACATGTGAGCAAAGCTGGAATATGAAAGGTGGAGGCCAGAGAGACTACTAGAAAAAAAAAATACCAGGGAGAAAACAGAGCAAGAGTGAAGAATACCTGACAAATATCCTGAATAACCTTAGAAAGAGAAGTCCATATATAATGAAACAAAAAACGCTATAAAAAAGAACACTCAGGAAACAAAAAAGAGCTTTGGAAATGGCAGAAATGAGAAACTCAGTAACAGGATTTACAGATAAAGACAAGGGGTGCCTAGCAGGCTCAGTCGGTGGAACATGTGACTCTTGATCTCGGGATTTTGAGTTGGAGTCCCACACTGGATGTAGCAATTGCTTAAAAATAAAATCTAGGCCTGAGTGGCTCAGCCTGTTAAGCAGCTGCCTTAGCTCAGGTCATGATCCCAGGGTCCTGGGTTGAGCCCTGCATCAGGGTCCCTGCTCGGCAGGGTGTCTGCTTCTCCCTCTCCCCCTGCGTGTGCTCTCTTGTTTGTGCTCTCTCTCAAATAAATAAAATCTTAAAAAAAATAATAAAATCTAAATAAATAAGTAAATGAAAGATAAAAATAAAGATAAGCTCCCAGGAAGCAGAATAAAAAGTCAAAGATATGAAAAATAAGAAGGGGGAAAAGATAAGAATAGTAGAAGAGCCAACATCCAAATAGTAAAATTTCAGAAAGAGAAAATGGAGAGAACCTCCTTTACCAAATAATTTAAGAATTTTCTCCAGAGCCCCACATCGGGCTCTCTGCTCAGCCATGAGCCTGCTTCTCCCTCTCCCACTCCCCCTGTGTTCCCTCTCTAGCTGTCTCTCTCTCTCTGTGTCAAATAAATAAATAAAATCTTTAAAAAAAAAAAAAAGAATTTCCTCCAGAGCTGAGGGGCACCTGGGTGGTGCAGTTGGTTAAGCGTCAGACTCTTGGTTTCAGCTCAGGTCCTGGGAATGAGCCCTGTATCAGGCTCTGCACCCAGCTTGGAGTCGACTTGGGACACTCTCTTTCTCTCCCTCTGCCCCTCCCCACTGTGCTCTTTAAAAAAAAACCAAATCAATCTTAAAAAAAAGGGGGGGTACCTGGGTGGCTCAGTTGGGTGAACGTCTGCCTTTGGCTCAGGTCATGATCCCAGGGTCCTGGGATCGAGCCCCATGTCGGCTCCTTGCTCAGCGGGGAGCCTGCTTCTCCCTTTCCCTCTACCTGCTGCTCCCTCTGCTTGTGCGCTCTCTTGAGCGTGCTGTGAAATAAATCTTAAAAACAGAAAAAAATTTACCCCAGAACTGAAAACTGGGTTTTTTGATTAAAATAATCTACCAAATGTCTAATATGATTGATGTTAACGGATCCACACATCAAGAAACCTAATTATTACATTTCAGAACAGTAAGGATAAGATCCTAAAAGCTCCTTGTAAAAACAAACCAGAAAACCTATACAAAAGATCTTCTCCCAGAATGGCATCAGAGCTTATAATAATACTCGAAGCTGAAGACAATGGAGCCATGACTTCAAAATTCTAAGGGAAAATAATTTCTGACCTAGAATTCTCATGAACCCCTTTTCATGATCCACCAAACAAAGGAATAAACCAGGAAAGTGAATGGACACAGGGGATTCTACCTGAGAGAGAAGCAAAGGAGATCCACGGAATGACTGAGAAATCAGTGTTCAAGACCTACAGAGGTATAGCAGGGCCAGAAACTGGTACACTAGACTGGAGGTCAGAAGGCTCTGGGGAGAGAATCATTCAAGAAGATAAAAGTGGTAGAAAGAAAATCAGATCTATCTGAACCTCATTTATACAACTGGAAGAATTTGAGGATGAATCAATGAGACAGATATATACATACAAACGTATATATATATGTACCTGTACATAAGTGGGGGTAAACATCAAAGAAATTAGCTAAGAGTTACAGATGATTGCCTTTGAGGAGAGAAGGGCGATAGGGGGACTCCTGCTTCTTTGTAACAAGCCTCAAGGAGTTCTTTGACTATGCATGTATAACAGATAACAATAAAAAATTTTGCTTAAGCATGGAGGAAAAAGAAAAACGAGACAAACCTGACCTGTTTTACTTCCCATTTAGATGGGCCCACCTAACAAGCTGAACTCAGTCTCATCACTGAAGGATTCCGTAAGCCAATTCTGCAGGCCAAGAATAGAGAAAGTATATGGTTCTCTACCTTTCTGATCTCATGCCTCACCAATCATGCTACCAAGTCCTTATGTTCCTCAAAGAGAGACACCTTTTACCAACGTCTGGTATATATAAATAGATATTCTAACTGGTCACTTGTGGCATATATCGTATTGCTCAAGGGTGAACTCTTACTAGATAAAACCTAGGTATCCCACCGAATAACCCGGATTCTCCCAAAAGCAGCAGCAGCAATGCAAGAAAGGAGTGAAATTCATAGCTAACATCTCAGAAGGTTAATGAGGTTAGGCCCTAAAGGTCACTGAAAGCACAAAGGCTCAAGGTTTTGAAAACCACCAATGTGAATCTGACCAACAAGACCCACAGCCCAAATGAACTTAGAGAAACAGTCACCTGATTTGACATCAAACACACTGATGTAGTCTATGGAGCCAGCCGCAACATGGGTACCAGAGGGATGCCAGCTGAGACTCAGGATGCGACCTTGGGAGTTGCACAACAAAAAAGAAAGGGACATACACATAAATATACAGTGAGAGGTAACTGAGTTCACCTTTGACAATTACCTACAGGGTTAGTGTTCTACAATCTTAGCTCTCATCTACTGCACGCTGGTGAAGAACCGTTTTATAACAGATGAGGAACAACTCTGCCTTGGAACCCATAATGAAGTACTTAATATTACTTTAATAATGCAGAAATGGTCGACAGGAGGGTAAAGAAACACCACTTTTTGTGGGTGATCTGTTACTAACCTAACAAAATTTAAATGTGCATATTTGGCTCAGCAATTGCACTGGGAATTAAACAAGGAGAAATACTTGCAGGAGCGTTCAAAACTATGTATACTGGAATACGCACTGCTGCTGACTGGAGTAGTAAAAAAAAAAAAATCAATACCCATCAATAGGAGTTTGGTTAAATAAATTACGGAACACCATAAAATGGAACGCCATGCAGACTGGCATGATTGACATGGAAGGATATCTGTGATACACCAAGTGAAAAAACAAGCACAAGAACTCCTGTATATTTGTTTATATGAATATACAAAAATGCCTAGATTAGTTCCAAAATGTTGCTGACTAAGCAGAAGAGATACTTATTTTCTCTTTACACTTGGCTAAACACACAGATTTTGGATAAGCATTGTATTACCTTTGTAATTAAAAAAGAACACCCAAGGGGCACCTGTGTGGCTCAGTTGGTTGAGAGTCAGACTCTTGATTTTTGGCTCAGGTCATGATCTCGGGGTCATGAGATCAAGCTCTGTGTCAGGAGTCTGCTTGAGATCCTCTCTCTCCGTTTCCCTCTGCCCCGCCTCTGCTCGGGTGCTCTCTCTCTAATAATTAAAAACAAACGAACAGGGGCGCCTGGGTGGCTCAGTCGTTAAGCGTCTGCCTTCGGCTCAGGTCATGATCCCAGGGTCCTGGGATCGAGCCCCAAGTTGGGCTCCCTGCTCAACGGGAGGCCTACTTCTCCCACTCCCCCTGCTTGTGTCCTCTCTCGCTGTGTCTCTCTCTGTCAAATAAATAAATAAAATCTTTAAAAAAAATAAAAATAAACAAACAAAAAACCCCAAAAAACACCCAAGCCTGGCTGCCTCAATTGGTAGAGCATGCGACTCCTGACCTCGGGGTTATGTTTGAGCCCTGTGATAGGTGTGGAGATTACTTAAAGTCTTTATAGGGCGCCTGGGTGGCTCAGTTAAGCGTCTGCCTTCGGCTCAGGTCATGATCCCAGGGTCCTGGCACTGAGCCCCACATCGGGATCCCTGCTCGGTGGGGAGCCTGCTTCTCCCTCTCCCACTCCCCCTTCTTATGCTCACTCTCTGTCAAAATAAATAAATAAAATCTTAAAAAAATAAAATCTTTATAAATAAATAAACAAATCAAAAGGAATCTAACTAGCAGATAATAAATATTACTTATGGACACAATACAGGGGACAGGTACTATTTTTTAGAAGGATCAGCAAGCTATGGCCCAAAGCACCAATCAGGCCCACCAAATGTTTTCATAAATAAAGTTTTACCAAAGCAGAGCCATACCCATTTGTTTAAATATTATCTATGGCTACTTTTATGTGACAAGAGAGTTGACAGAGCATAAACCTAAAATATTTACTACCTGCTATCCTTACAGAAAAAGTTTGCCAACCCCCTGCTCCAGAAGTCAGTGTCAACTGGTCCAGGTGGAACGGGGGCAATTGTTTAAAAATTATAGTTTTAAGACTTTATGCACAACATTAAAACTTCAAAAAGAAAGTAAGTGAGAACTAACAAAGTGACTTACACAGAAACACTAGCTTTCCTATTTTGGATTTCAGGTTTTCTATAATACTGAAGCAGGCGATCACAACTATGCTACAGGATAAAGAAAGCCTGAGTGAGGGATGGCTTCGAGCATATACCCTATACATAGGTAAAGTCAGCATGTAGCTAAACTAGTACTTGGACACATGGAAACATAGCCTATCCCCAGGGGCACAGAAACATAACTTCTTGTTAAGGCTACTCACTGCCCCACCAAAAATGACCCTTACTTTTCTGCCGATCAAAATTTCTTTCAAACTGGATTTTGTCTGGGGTGATTTGAAATAGCTTCACAGACCCGTCTTCACAGCCAACCTATTACAGAAAGAGAAATAGAAAATAGAGAAAACAAGCACTTTGTATAACTAAATATATGTTTCTACAAATATAAACATTTCTTCCCTAAAACTGTCACTTGCTGTGAAAAAGAAAAATACTATGTGAGAGAAGAAAAAACTTACTGGTACCAAGACACTGAGAGTGTATTCTTGGCAGCCTTCATGTCCTAGCTAGAAAACAGGCTAATCAGTGGCCCAATTCCTGTACAGGACATGGAAAAGAAGTAGGATTTCACAGCACATATCTTCTAGAGACCCATGGCCTAAATAAAATACCCATTAACTATACAACCTAAATGGAGACATGTCAAGATGTTGTATAAATTAGTGCAAATCAAACAAGAATCATAGAATCCCAGAAAATGAAGTATCTGGAAGCACCCATTTTAAGATAACAAGTGTGTGTGTGTGGGGGGAGGGGGGCTGTCTTCTCAGTCTGCACTCAAACAATTTTTGAGAAACACTGTGGTAAAACATAGTTCCATAAGTTAACTTGTGGAAGGACCTCCCAGAACTTTTAAGAGACATCAGTGTGTTGTGAATCTACGAACCATATTCTAATGATATTTACCATAAAACATAAAGCACAATACAACAAAAAAGAGTCCACATCTCCCAATTCCAAAGTACAGTTTGAGAAATGCTAAACCAAACTAAGCCTCTCATTTCATAAATGAATAAATGAGGTCCAAAGTAGCAGCAGAAAGGATGCAAAAGGACAAGGGTTTTTTTTTATTTGAAAGAGAGAGAGAGGGTACAAGGAGGGGGGACGGCAGGCAGAGGCAGAGGGAGAGGGAGAAGCAGGCTCCCCACTCAGCAGGGAACCCGATGTGGGGCTCGATCCCAGGACCCTGGGATCATGACCCGAGCCGAAGGCAGACACCTAACCATCTGAGCCACCCAGGCGCCCCAAGACAAGGGATTTTTAATCCCCAATATCAACTCCAATCTTTTATTGGGGTTGCTGGAATGTACCTCAGATTGGAGTTGCTACACGTCATAATATAATTTAACTTTACCCTCCTGTGAACACAGAGAAGAAACTTCACGTAAGCACAAGAGAAATCTTGCTTTAAATTACTAATAGTTGGGGTGCCTGGCTGGCTCAGTTGGTAGAGCGCGTGACTCTTGATCTCAGGGTCGTGAATTCAAGCCCCAGGTTGGGTATAGAGATTACTTAAAAGTAAAATCTTTAAATTACCAATACTTGCTTACTGACCAAAAGCTGAGAACCATGGGGACTGATAGCCATGCTCCAAATGGGTCCTCCAAAGGCATCCACGGCATACTTGATGTTTAATGCCTGCAAATCATACTCGATAATTTCTCCATTGAGTCCAGCACTAAAGAGTCGCTGTCCTTTTGCCCAACACAGAGCTTCTGTAGCCCGAGATTCATGACCTGGAAAAAACTACAGAAACACAGTAACTTGTCAACTCACCATGAATTAATCAGCTAGCAGCAATGAGTGCTCACAGGTAACATGGTAAAAATTAAAACACTTCCCTAGAAATAACCAGTGTGGGGTTTTGTTCTACCAGAAGATCATGTTTATTAAGATTTTCATTTTTTAGATTCAAATTTTAGTCACCTATACAGTTGTGTTTCTTCTTTTTAATATTTTATTTATTTGAGAAACAGAGAGAGAAAGAGAGAACACGAGCAGTGTAAGGGGCAGAGGGAGAAGCAGACTCCCTGCTGAGCAGGGAACCCGATGTGGGGCTCGATCCTGGGACTCCAGGATCATGACCTGAGCCAAAGGCAGATACCCAATCGACTGAGTCACCCAGGTGCTCACAGTTGGTTTTGTTTCTCTTTCCAGGACTTGTTCTGCAAAACCTTTTCATTAGAATAAAGTTTATATATAATCATATTTGACATATACAGTTTTAAAAAAATAAATGTAACTATCTTGATTGGGTGATAGTTTCAAAGGCTTATATATGTCAAAGTTATCAACGTATAGACTTTACTTTAGATTTTATTTATGGGGCTCCTGGGTGGCTCAGTCGTTAAGCATCTGCTTCGGCTCAGGTCATGATCCCAGGGTCCTGGGATGGAGCCCCACAACAGGCTCCCATCTAGCACTGCTTCTCCCTCTCCCACTCCCCCGGCTTGTGTTCCCTCTCTTGCTGTGCCCCTCTCTGTCAAATAAATAAATAAAATCTTAAAAAAAAAAAAAAAAAGATTTTATTTATTTCAGAGAAAGAGACAGAGAGAGAACACGAGCCAGGGGAAGAAGAAAGGGAGAGGGAGAAGCAGACTCCCCGCTGAGCAGGGAGCCCAATGTGGGGCTCGATCCTGGGACTCTGGGATCATGACCTCAGCCAAGGCAGACTCTTGACCAACTGAGCCACCCAGGCACCCCAATGTATACACTTTAAATAAATGCTGTTTATACTGTCAATTTTACCATTAAAATTAAAAAAATAAAATAAATGGAGGTGCCTGGCTGGCTCAGTCAGAAGAGCATACGACTCTTGATCTCAGGGTCATGAGTTTGAGCCCCACATTGGATGGGTGTAGAGATAACTAAATTAAAAAAAAAAAAAGGAATAAACTTAAACATTTTAAAAATAATAATACAGCTCAATCCAGCGTTTCATTCAAGTCTCAGATTTCTAAGTGCTTTCTCAACACTTACAAAAGTATTCATACATATCAAGGCATTTTATTCTTATATCTGCTCAGCATGAAAGGGACTGAGTGGGTACAATTTTTCCTCTCTTAACTTGAAATGACACAAGTACTTGTGGGTTAAGCAGCTTGCCCAAAGTGCCAAAGTCAAATGTGAAGAGAACATTTTAACTTTCGGGACACCTGGGTGGCTCAGTCTGTTAAGTGTCTGTCCGCCTCTGGCTCAGGTCATGATACCAGGGTCCTGGGATTGAGCCCTGCTCGGCAGGAAGCCTGCTTCTCTCACTCCCTCTGCCACTCCCCTGCTTGCGTGTGCACTCGCTCTCTCAAATAAATACATAAAATCTTAAAAAGAAAAGAAAGAACATTTTCATTCCTATTCCTAGTCCCTACTCTTGCTCTGAGAATGATTAACAATAGTAGGGAAGGGACTATGGAGAAAGCGAAAGACTAGATTGAATTATTATTGTTGAGAAAAGAAGAGATGAGAGAAAAAAATGAGATACTAAGTAAAGAATGGTTGAACTACTCATTAAACAATTATTAATTCAGGAGTGGCTCTGTACTAGGCACTTGCTAAATGCTGGGAATACAGTCATCAATATCAGTGACATGGTCCCTTCATAAAATTTGAAATTCAGTGGGGAAGAAAAACATTAAACAAACATACGAACTATTATCATTTTAATCATCATAAATGACAAGAGATATCACAGAGTGCAACAAGCATGTACCATAGGACGTTTTTCATAGTACAGAATATGACCTATTTGTGGTGATGACCAATTTTTTAACTCTTGGTTCTTCAGGGTTCAACTCAGTAAGTCATCCCTTTCCAGGATTCATAAACTCACATCTTTAGAGTAAAGCAACTCTCCACTAAGATTTTATGTCTGTGCTTAGCTTTATCATAAAATTTGCCTACTGTTTGGAAACTGTATACTCCTATTTCCTCCACTGGACACTGAGCTCCTTCAAGGTAGGGCTTCTGACACTTGTCATAATGCCTAACATTTGCCACTCACTCATTTAGAAACAACTGCAGGGTGCCTAAATTCCAAGTACTAGGCTGCTGGGCACTGAATTCATTCATTTATCCAGCTATCCATTCACAGGCATCCATTCACAGGCATCCATTCACTGCCTAGATGCATAACACAATAAATGTGAAATGAATTATTTTGTTGCGCCTGAAATCAGTAATCAGTGCCTCTGAAAAATAACCTGCCGTAACAGCCCTCTGCATACACCCAAACAGTATTTTCCTCGTTTACTCCCAAATATAGGCATTTAAGTCTACATTCTCTCAGACAGATGAACTTAGAAATTCATCTTCCTACCATCATGTCACCAGAAAGTTTGATACTAAGATGTTTCATCGTTTTTTCTGAATTAACAATGAAATGGGTCCTGACGACCCCAGCAGGAAATGACACCTTACCAAAGTTGCAGCAGTGCAGAGACTGATATAAAGCAATGGTCTTGACAGTTTCCCTTTTTGTTGTGCCCAAAAGATCCAGCAAACCTCAGTTTCCAAATGACAGTGAGCCACCACAACTCCTAGGTAGAATCTTTCTGACATTACACAGATCAAAACTCTGAGCTCAGACAAGAGACTGCATATTTACTACACAAATTACATAGTTCTAAACAACTCCGGAGAGTCACTCTCTTTTGATCTCTTTGAATATAAAAGACATACAAGATGTAGAATTGAACTTAAGAAATTAACTCAGCAACACGGAATCAGGCTTCCAAATGACTTACTTTTTCCTGAAAGTAGTTTGCTGACAAGTTATAAATTTCCACAGTGCCATCTGTTCGAGAAACAGCCAATCTGTTTGACTGGTTATTGTAAGCCACACAGCGGATCCCTGATGGAACATAATTAAAGAAACGTACTCGATGGACCTTAAATTCACCCATTCCTGGGGGAGGGGAAAAAGAGGCATTATTGTTAAATGTTAACAGCAGCATGTCACGTGTATTATTTCTTATCACTGTCCTGGATGGAAGAGCCCAACTGTATCTCACTGAGGTTCACTTCTAAATACCTAACCAATGATGCTTTCACACCCCACACAAGAATCTACAAAACCATCGCCAGAAGCACAGGATGCTTCAGCTAAAAACGAAAAGATCAACATATAGAGCATGTCCCAGACTCCTAACAATCCTGCCAATTACCTGAGGAAAGTACTCTGGGAAAGAAGGGTGACATAAGACTGAACATAACCTCGTTCTCTAATTGAGAGTGTGCACCTAAAGGAAGGGAGGCACATCGTGCTGACCAGTCGTATTAGAGGCAGAAGCTAAGGTACTCCTTTCTATTTTGTGTGTGAGGTTTCGGGGGCTGGGCGGGGGGAGAGGGGTGAAGAGAAGCGTAAACACCACTAACACTCTCAAGAAGCCAGAAATATTGACAGCCTAAATCAGTCTCTCAAAGTCAGGTCCGCAGAACTCCTGCATCAAAATCATCTGGAAAAAATGCTTTTTAAAAATACAGGATTCTGGGGCGCCTGGGTGGCTCAGTCGTTAAGCATCTGCCTTCAGCTCAGGTCATGATCCCAGGGTCCTGGGATCGACCCGCATCGGGCTCCCTGCTCGGCGGGAAGCCTGCTTCTCCCTCTCCCACTCCCCCTGCTTGTGTTCCCTCTCTCACTGTGTCTCTCCGTCAAATAAATAAAATTAAAAAAAAAAAACACTAAAAAAAAAAAAATACAGGTTTCTGGGACACCTGGGTGGCTCAGTCGGTTAAGCGTCTGCCTTTGGCTCAGGTCATGATCCCAGGGTCCTGGGATCGAGTCCCAAATCAGGCTCCTTGCTCAGTGGGGAGCCTGCTTCTCCCTCAGCCTGCTGTTCCCCCTGCTTGTGCTCTGACAAATCTTAAAAAGAAATAAAAATAAATAAATAAAAATGCAGAAGGGGCGCCTGGGTGGCTCAGTTGGTTGGGCCGCTGCCTTGGGCTCAGGTCGTGATCCTGAGTCCCGCGATCGAGTCCCACATCGGGCTCCCCGCTTTCCCCTCTGACCCTCCCCCCTGTCATGTTCTCTCTCTCCCTCAAATAAATAAAGAAAAAAAATTAAAAATAAAATAAAATAAAAATGCAGGATTCTGGGTCCTACTCCACAGCTCCAGAATTCCAATCTCTTGGTTGGGGGGAGGATGGGGGTGGGGAAGGAAGACTAGGAATCTGCATTTTAGCGAACACTTCTCCCTAACTTTATAGCACGCTAAGTTTCCAAATTCCAGACTCAAGCTAAGGTTAGGGAAGTGAGGCTGATGGGGCAGGCAGAACCAAGAGCTCCTCAAGGGAAGGAAGCGACGGGACTTAGTCTGGCATCTGTCAACTATCCCCTCCCCACCGCCGCAAACATACACACTCGGCGAAGAGAAGGGCCGACTCCGGTTTGCCCCTCACTGGTCTTCCTTCAAGGTTAGGAACCCACGGGCAGAACAGGCGCGTTCGGCCCGGCCCTGCTAAGAGGGCGTCTGAAGCGCGCGCTAGAACTCCGCCGCCCCTTCACTCTCCGGCAATCTACGGAGTAGCCCCCACCAGGCCGAGGCACAAGGGGAACTGCGAACTCCACCGGCGTCGGCCTCAGGCCGCACCCCACAACTCAAATTCCTTTCTCTCCCGCCAGCTTCCCATACCCATTCCCCAACTCACCTACGGATGGGGGCTCGCCTCTCTCTGCCGCGGCCCCACGTGCGCGCGCCCTCGCGTGCTCTGCCCCGGAAGTGCTTGCGGCGCAAGGCCGGAAGTGCGCAGGCAGTGCTCGCGGCGGCGGCGACGGCGGCGGGAGGTTCGGTTGTCGCCCGTTGGCCGCGCGGCGCCGCGCTCGGCGGCCGCCATTGCAGGTCAGGCCGCGGGCGGGGTGCGCGGGAGGCCGCGGGGAACGAGGGCTGAGCCGGGGATGGGGGCGAGGGTGCGAGGGAGCGGGAAGCTAGGGAGCTGGGGCCGGGTGGGGCGCTCGGCTCGAGGAGAAGAATGGCGAGCCGAGGGGCGGGGAGCGGCGGGAGGGGGAGGGGCGGCCGGGAAGGGGGAGGGGAGCGAGGAGAGCCGCGCAGAGGTGGGGGCGAACCCAGAGGGCCCCCCGGGGTGGGAGGGCCAGGAATTGTGGGGGGAAGGGAGCGGTGTATAGACGGAAGGCGGAGGGAAGGAAGGGAGCGAGTGGGGCGGAGCGAGAGAAGGGCGGAAAGGGTGGCCGAGCGCGGGCGGAGGACGGAGAAGGGGGCGGCGCGGGCCGGAACCTCGAGGTACGTGCGGGAAGGGGCTCTTCCCCGGGTGGGGAGGGAGTCCAGCATGAGAGGCTTGCGGGAGCGGGGTAGAACTGGAACCCGGGAAGTAGCGGGAATATCAGAAAGGGGACTTGGTGGGAGGGTTGGGGGTGTAGGACTGTGAGGTTTGTTCGAGGGGACATTTTAAGTCGCGGGGGGAAGCTGCTGGGAGAGATCATTGGGAGGATGGTTAGAAGGAAGAGTGATCCAGGTTCTTTTGTGGGCGGAGTGAGAGACTAAACAGTGGGGTGGGGTCGGGTCCTGGAGGAGCTAAGTACTTCAGATTGAAGAGGAAACAGGGAACGATTTGGAGAATGGGGGTGGTAGAAGAACAACGTTTAAAGAGTAATTTTTGGGAGGAGGGTGGACGGTTTGAGGGGTGTGGAGGAATGCAGTTTAAAGAATAGTTTCCTTGGGAGGTAGGAGGAAGGGTTAAATAGGTTGGTAGGAGGGCCCAGCGAAAGTCTGGGGGTGAACTGGAAGGGGGGTTGGGGAAGAGAGGGGAAGCGGATTGAGAAGTCCCAGAAAGTGGGCGGGACTAGACATAGGAAGTGTTTTGTAGCTCCCACTGAAGGCATGGGAGGGGGTCGGAGGAGAGGGTGGAGAAGATGGGATTCGGTGGGAGGAGAATCCAGGATAGTGTGAGACCTCCAGCAGGGCTAGAAAAGAGGGGCTTTGGGGAATATAAGGGGTCATAGCAGTAAGAGGAGGAAGGGCTGAGATGGGGCTGCAGAGTAGCAGAAGATGGAGAAAACTGGAGTAACTCAGATCGACTGAAGCCATCTTTTCCACCCATTGTCTACAAATACCAGTAATTGATTCCCCCCATCATGGGAATCCTAAAATGTGATGGGAAAGTACCACGTGTATGCATAGTATCCACACATGTTTTTGAACACACTCTTCACTAATGAAAAAGTTTGGAAGCATTCATTTCCACCTACCCTCCATAGCCCCTTTTTGGAGGGGAGCAAGCTTCTCATTTGGAAACAGAATTTTAGTGTTTAATAACATAAGCCTGACAGGAGACAAGATTTTCCTTCTGAAACTTAGACCATCCCCTTCAGTCACAAACCACAATAACACTGCTAATAAAAATAATCTGATTCATTTGTATATGAAAACTTCCTGAATTGTTCATTTAATGGAAAGGCACATAGAAAAATAGTTATCTTTAGAGAAAAGAAAAAAAAACCTTTCAGAACTTAATGCTTGAAGCAGTTTGGTGAACCTTGACTGTCATGTTTGAATTTTTCTTCCATTTATGTAAACTTGGTTTTACTCTGATAACCTGCTGCTTTTGTAGGAAAGTTTAGTCCACTATAAACATGAAAATAATTATACAGTATAGCATTTAGACATTCTATTGAACATATACCAAGAAAATGCCACATTCCCTGCTGGTAATAAGTCGTTTGACCCTAAAGGCTTACCATGTTTTAGGCACTGTGCTGAGGACTTTCCATTCATAACCTCATTAAGTTTTCACAACAGCCCTTTGGGATAGGTTCTTTCTTATACCCAGTTTATTGGTGGGGAAACTGAAACTTAGAAGGTTAGATTATTAATCCCATGTCACACTTAGGATAAGTGACAGAATCCAGGTCTGATGACTTGAGTTCTCCCTGCATTCCTAAACAACCGTCCCTGGGACTGAATAAAAGCTCAGTAAATGCTAAGTGTTGGTCTCGCAATTTGAAAACTTTTTGTGTCATGTATTTAATTTTTTTAAATAAAAAATGAATTTTTATATTAAGAATTGTAAAGTTAAAGCCTTTATTCCCTATCTTAAAAAAATACAAGAAGAAAGGTTGTAATGAAAATTTATAAAGTACTGCTTAGCTCTAGTAAAATTTAATTATTTTTAGTCACCATTGAGTCCCCTTGTTTGAGTAAAAGCTGTATATGTTCTCTCTAATTGGATCCATACCACACTTCTGCCACATTATATTTTGGAGGTAGTTACCATTATGAGGATCATTGCTCATTCATTCTGTTGTCTGTAAGACATTAGTAATCTGAACAACTTAACATTTAACAATTTAGAAAGTAAACTATAAGAGACTTAATTTTGTTGAAGATTAAAATGAATCCGTGACAAAGAATGTCCTCTGTTCTTTTGGCTTATTCTGCCTTATACTTAGTTTTCAATCTTGGAGGTGACATTGAGTAGATCTCTAAATTTCATCAATTGAATATGATAAAAAGGCTTGTTTTTGACTGCCTACCCCAGAGATGTAATAGGTACTTGGCTGGTAGTTGTGTAGGTTACTGATCTTTGTAAAACAATCAGAAATTACACAGAAGTACTGTATTTGAGAATTTGTGGGAGAGGACTGCTGGAGAGGCCATATTGTGGAGGGGTTAAGTTCACATCCCACTTACTAGCTCTGTGACGAGTTACTTAACCTTTAGTTTCTCTAAGCATGTTTCCTCATCTGTAAAATGGGAATAAGAGTGCTTACGTCGTTGAGGTTGTTCTCAAGATGAAACCAGAAAATCAGATAAGTCTCCGCAGAAATTTACCTATGGGAGAAATGAAGCTTTTTGTATTATAATGCTCTGCCTGGATTTTTCTTCTTAAATTGTGTTTGTACTCTCATTTTTTTTCAGATTTTTTTCCCCAGGTTTTAGTAATAACTTTAATAGGAACTAAACTCAAAGTAGAGGTAGAAGTCAAAGACAGTTAAATAAGGTATGTCCCAGATTGATAGATACAGTTCCACTTAAATCTTTGAATTTTTTGAGTGGGGCTCCATTGTGGCTCTGGATTGGTTTTGAAATGCGGATTCTTTTGCTGTGCTGTAGTTTGTTCAGGGGTCTTAAAGTTATCAGACCACTGTCCTGAGAAGCAGTAGTGTGTTGACTTTACCTGGGACCCCCAGACTGGCTTCATGTCTTAGGATGATCTGGGGCAAGAAATTTCTACAAATTTTGAAGCCCCAGAAAAGACCTTTTTTTTTCTTTTAAATAGGAAAATATTGAGAGTTAATTAGAATATTTAAAGTACTTTAGAAGAAGTTTCCTTTAGAAAGCTAAACTTGAGGGGTGCCTGGGTGGCTCAGTCATTAAAGCATCAGGTCATGATTCCAGGATCCTGGAATGGATCAAGCCCTCATTGGGCGCCTGCTCCGAGGGAAGCCTGCTTCTCCCTCTCCCTCTGCCTGCCGCTGCCTGGCTTGTGTTCCCTCCCCCTGCTTGTGTTCCCTTTCTTGCTGTGTCTCTCTCTGTCAAATTCTTAAAAAAAAAAAAAAACAACAAAACTAAACTTGAGTAAGTTAGGAATATAAAATTATATTGTTTAGTGATGTGAAGGCCTGGAAAAATTAAGCAGGAGAAAATTTCCTCCTTTTTTGAGATACGGGGGTGGGAGGAGCTGAAATAATTCATTTCAGGGGAAAGAGGTTCCCCCCCCCCCGCCACTTTGCCATCACTCCAGGCCCACACTAGTTGTGGCCTATGAGACTCCCCTCTGAAGTACAGTGAATTAAACATCTTTCAAAAAGTGACATTGCAGAAATTTTTCCTTGGCTCTACAGTTACACATATTGTCAACTTAGAATTATTATTCTTAACCAAAGGCAAGTAAGTTGGTCCTCACCAAATCTTCCAATGACTCCTTTAAGTTTCATGATTTGATAGAGTGTATTTTTCAGGCTGTGTCTTCAAAGGTTTTTAATAAATCTGCAATTTCTGTACAAGCAGTATCTTAGAATAAATATGTAGAAATTGTTCTACTTTAATGTTGGAATTAGTTGAGACTGAAGACTTACAATTTTTTTTTTTTAAATGAAGATTGTATTTATTTGACAGTGAGACACAGCGAGAGAGGGAACACAAGCAGGGGGAGTGGGAAAGGGAGAAGCAGGCTTCCTGTTGAGCAGGGAGCCCGGTGCGAGGCTCTATCCCAGGACCCTGGGATCAAGACCCGAGCCGAAGGCAGACGCTTAACTGACTGAGCCACCTAGGGGCCCCTAGAATTTTTTTTGTTATACAGAAAGTATTTATCATAATGTTATATTTGTTATTACTAATAGGATTTGATTTGTATTATACTACTTCACCTCTTTGTTTTCTTACTACCTGCCTACTGTCAAGAGTATAGGGACAGATTGGGCTGCATGTTATCAGATTCTTTAGTCAGCTCCACATTAAGTGAAATACACATTCCCTGTTATCTCTGTCAGGTGTGTCCTCAGTGAAGTACCCAGGTATACCTACTTACTCTGGCCCTGAGAATTCAAGTTGCCTAGAGTAGTAATCTCAAGGAGCAAGAAAAGGAATAATAAAATTCAGGCGATAGCCTATTTTAAGGCACTAAAGTAGATTTTTGAAGATTTATTTGAGAGCATACATTCATGAGTGGGAGGGGCAGAGGAAGAGAGAGAATCTCAAGTAGACTCCACACTGAGCACGGAGCCAACGTGGGGCTCAATCTCACAACCCTGAGATCATGACCTGAGCTGGCCATTTAACTGCAACACCCAGGCACCCCTAAAGCAGAATTTTAAAATTTGCTAAAGGAATGCCTTCTCTTCCGTTTCTCCCATGTACATAAATGTAGCCAGGCCAGTCCACAGGTTCCTATGAGTGGGTCTGAACTTCATTAGTGTTCACATGTGCAGCATCCCAGTAGGACTAGCACTATTTTTAACCAGCATGACTAGGGACAGCAGCAGAATGGTGAAGCTGTAGGCCCCAGAATTTGTATTTTCAGGAGCATTGCTAGATGTTTGCCAGTATGGAGAGATCTACTGAGGCAGGGCCTCCTATATAAGTGGGTAAAGTTCTTCTGACCCAGCTATCAGGCATCTGTTTTCCTTTGCCCACTTGGGCCACTGTTGTGAATTCCTGTTCTAAAAGGAAACTGTTCAGGAAATGTGGAATGCACTGAAAATATTTCTGCATCCCCCTAAAACAGTCCATATATACTCCTCTCAGATGTGTTTCCAAAGGCCTTAAAGATTGATTTCCTTCCCTGCCGTGGTCTTCCAGAACCTGTTTATCTGTATGAACACTTAATTGTTTCTCAGAAACTACCTATGTATTACTATAGCCATCAAGAAACATATAGTGCATTATCAGTCATCAAAAGCTTAGTTATAAGAACCCTTTAATCTATATGCATTTATTAATCTTTAGAAACTTTCCAACTTCAGTTTCTAGTTATTGAGGTGTTTTTTTTTTTAAAGATTTTATTTATTTATAGGACAGAGAGAGACACAGCGAGAGAGGGAACACAAGCAGGGGAAGTGGGAGAGGGAGAAGCAGGCTTCCCGCCGAACAGGGAGCCCGATGCGGGCCTCGATCCCAGGACCCTGGGATCATGACCTGAGCCGAAGGCAGACGCTTAACGACTGAGCCACCCAGGCGCCCCTATTGAGGTTTTTTTGATTCATGGGTGAAATACACCTACCACTCTAAATTATAGTCAAAATTACAGTGTGGAAATACCGATTTGCTTTTTCCATTTTCTAAAAAAATAACTGTCTTTAAAACATTTTCGCATATATGTGGTCTTCACAGTAGTGTAATGAGTCCGATAATCTAGGTGTTAGCCCCATGGTCATTAAGTGACTTGTGTATGATGACACAGTGAAAAGTTCTACACTTACAGGCTGGAACCTGACTTTAAGTCTTCCAGTTTTAAATTGTAATCCTTTCTTCAAGAAACCTTAGAAGAATTTTAAAGGTGCTTTTGGTTGTTCAGTTGATGGTGGTGTAGGGCCTCCTTAGCCTGTCAGAAGACCTTTGCCCTTGAGCCTCGTGTATTTGTTCTCGAGCAGCACCACAACTGGCGCTGCTGCAGAAGGTCTGACTCACAGATGCCTTCTGGACCCCCTGTTGCCCTTCTGACCGTGTCTGCCGTGCCTGCCTGATGCTTTGATGTCTTTCATTCTCACTAGTACTTGGTTTTCTCCTTTGGGAACGTATTGATTTTGAGTATAAAGACAGGTGGCCTGGGTTCTAAGGCGTGTACAGAATCTGATTCATAGTAAAAAATCAGTAAGTATTAGCTACTGTTTATATTTGAATTTGAAGACCAGTGAATTGACTGACCTTATGTTCCCAAAGTATGTTTAGTGCTCAAGAATAGAGTAGTTCTGCCATCCTATAAGGCTCCTGGCAATATACTTTTCCCTGGAGATCCAAAATGAAGGTTCATGTATCAGTGAAGAAACCTGTTTAACTTTTTAATCAATGTTTACTAAGCTTGAGCACAGTTACACCTGTTAACATACAGTACTACAGTTGGTAAACACTGGACTAATAACTTTCCACTGAGTTCCATCGATTTATTGGAAAGACTTAAACAGAACGTGTAGTTTAGATCCCCCAACCCCTCAGTCCCCCGTGAATCTATCTTTCCTAGAAAGACAAGTGAAGCCAGTTGTCTCAGGCAAAAAATACTCACTTTAACCCATTCTTTTAGAGTACTGCAAACTTGCCACCAGGTGGTACTGTTGCATAAAATGAAAGTGTCATGAAATGATTGTCAGGGTATACCTCAAAGATGGTCAGCGCATATAATGAGAATCATGTTAGATACCATGTAGCATTCACCAAAGTTGCCTGAAGGACTTTCTCATTTCTTGGCTTTTGTTAAAGGAGATCCTTTGAACCTTGAAATATAACCAGAGTGTTAGACTTGGGAAGTTCATATTTTATATCACCAAAGGGAAAAGTAAAATGTAAATGAATTAGTTTTTTTAGAAATATGCAGAATAGAAAATAGAACGTTTTTTAGAAATATGCAAAATAGAAAAAAAATCTAAATGAATTATTTAGTTTTTTTTAGAAATATTTAGAATAGAAAATAGAACATTCAAGAGAAAGGCAAGTTAGCATAGTGGTCAGCAGTGTGGGCTATAGTATATGTTCTGGGTTCAAATTCTGGCTCGTTGACTAGTAAGTACATGATCTTATCTACTAACTTTCCATACCATTATTGACCATTGGTGATCTTAAGCAATGTTGAACATACAGTGTCAATTCAAAAATATTTACAGCTTATAGCATTGTTAGGGGAATGAAAGAAAATCTGTCTAAAGTACTTAGAAAAAGGCCTCACACACAGTACATGATAAATATTAGCTATCATTATTATTCTAAATTTTTTTTTCCTCTACAGCTTATTTTCAGTTGCTTTTTAAAGACGGAAAGCTCATGGTGCAAATTGTTATTTCCAGGTGAGTACATTTTGAGACTTTTTTGTTTAGCTTGAATGATTAGGGTTATATACGTTTGATATTTTCCTGGAAGAATCAGGGTCCTCAGGTGCATCTTGCACAGATCCTTGCATTTCATCTGTAGTTCAGTGCCTAGCACTGCCTAATTTTCCAAGAACTTGTGCTCAACAGAGTTCCTTTGGGCCTTGAATGGTGGTGTAGGACACTATTCATCCTTCACCCCTCAAAAATATTGTAACCGCCAGCCCTTTGCTTGCAGTGCTGGGGCTGGAGGCCTGGCAGAATGGGTGCTGATGGAGCTACAGGGGGAGATCGAGGCTCGCTACAGCACTGGATTAGCTGGAAACCTCCTGGGAGACCTACATTACACCACTGAGGTGAGGGGACTTTTCTTTCCCTGCCTAATGCCTCAGGAAAGCAAGCTACACCAAGGTGGTGCTCCCAGGACCCAGAGTGAGGACTGCCCTCAGGTTTGTTATTCGAGGTCTAGCTAATCTAAGCTATCTGCTTGTTCTCCCCCGACCCCTGCAGTAGCAGGGAAATTTAGCTTTGGGGAATCTGGAAAATCACAGTTCTAAAAAGTGGAAATTCTCTTACCTGGGGCTACAAAGAGTAAAAAGGGCACGAGGGTGGTCGTCTGGTGTGGCTCTTCAGCAGTGGTAGAGCCATGCCAGGGAGTGCAGGTGCCAGCATTGCTCGCCAGGAGCATCTCTAGAAGGCACCTGAGTGTTATGACCTTGCCCTGAACCTCAGGCATTTCATTCTTGTTCTGCCGAAGGGAATCCCTGTGCTGATCGTGGGGCATCATATCCTGTATGGAAAAATCATCCATCTGGAGAAACCTTTTGCCGTTCTTGTCAAACACACTCCTGGGGAGCAGGACTGTGATGAACTTGGCTGCAAGACTGGCACCCGGTACCTGGTGACAGCACTCATCAAAAACAAGATCCTTTTCAAAACTCGCCCCAAGCCCATTATCACCAACGTCCCCAAGAAAGTATGAAAGAACCCCGGATTTTCCCTAGAGAGCGGCCAACTCCTTGGACTCGTGCTCAGTTGCCACCTCGAGGACGGCTCGACGGTTCCCTGGGACCACAGGGGGGTCCTGTTTTGAACACAGGCCACCCGCTGGGCATGAATTCTGATCCCTTCCTCATGGCAACCGGTTCTCTTGGTGGAAATCTGGCCCCATTTCCAAGGAACCCATCGCCTTTTCCAACTTCATCAGGCTCATTGGCTTCAAATCCAGCACCTTTCCCTGCTGGTGCTCGTGACCCAGGCATGGCTTCTTTTCCAAGAGGGATGAATCCCACTGGTGCAGGTGCAGTTTCTTTCCCAAGGCCCGGTGGCCTTTTGGGCCCAGGCCCAGGGCCATCTCTAAACCCTAGGGCAGGGGCTCTTCCAGGTCCAGGGCCTCTGTCTAACCCAAGGTTAGGGGGTCTCCCAGGGCCGGGTCCTATGTCCAACCCAAGGTCAGGTGGTCTCCTGGGAACGGGTCCTGACCCCAGAAGTGGCGGCCCTATGGGCCCTGGGCCTGGGCCCAACCTGAGAGCAGGTGTCCTGTTGACTTCTGGGAATGGTCCTCCTAATCCTAGGCCTGTTGGCCTGGGACCAGGACCAAGTCCCAATCTGAGGTCAGGCTTCGTTGGTACAAACCCTGCCCCGAGGTCGGGTATGTTTCCAGGCCCGGGCCTTGGGCCCAGCCCAAGAGCAGGTGGCCTGGGCCCAGGCCTTGGACCCAACCCAAGGGCAGGTGGCCTGGGCCCAGGCCCTAATGTGGACACCAGAGCGGGTGGCCTCCTGGGCACAGGATCTGGTCTTAACTTAAGAATGGCTGGACCTCAAGGCCTAGATCTTGCCCCCATTCTAAGAGCAGCAGGTCTTTTAGGAGCAAATTCAGCTGCTTTCTCACAGGCTTCTGGAAACATGGGCACAAGCCCATCCTCTATGGCAAGAGTACCTGGCCCCATAGGCCCAAACTCCGGTCCTGGCTCTCGGGGAATTGGCCTTCCAGGGCCAAATCCATCCATGTCCAGGGCTCCTGGCCCCATAGGTCCTAATTCAGCTCATTTTTCAAGGCCAGCTGGGCCCATGGGGGTAAATGCGAATCCCTTTCCAAGGGGGGCAGGTTCAGGGGGCCTGAATCCAGCTGCCTTCTCTCAGTCCTCTGGCACATTGGCTTCAAATCCATCTACCTTCCAGAGGTCCGCTGGCCTCCAGGGCTCAAGTCCAGCAATTTTCCCAAGAACCTCTGGGCCACTAGGTCCCAACCCAGCTAACTTCCCAAGGGCCAGTGGCTTGCAGGGTCCAAGTCCCGCTGCCTTCCCAAGGTCTACTGGCCCATTAGGCCCTGGTCAGGTTACTTTCCCCAGGTCAGCTCCTGGGCCCCTGGGCTCTTCTCCAGCAGGCCCTGTGGGTATCAACCCAGCTCCTTTCGCAAGGCCATCTGGGACCCTGGGTCTAAACCCAGCTTCCTTTCCAAGGATGAATGGCCCTGTAAGCAAGACTTTGGTCCCGTTTCCTAGAGTGGGGAGCCTCCCTGGCACAAACCCAGCTGCTTTCCCCAGACCAGGGGGTCCAATGGCTGCAATGTACCCAAATGGAATGTTACCCCCTTAAACACCGTTTTCTCTCCAGGACCACTTTGGTTTTTAGGCACCATGGTTCTGGGCAGGCGCTGTGTTACAAGTAAGGGTAGATGCGGAGCTGCAGTCTGAAGTACATAGCTGGGGCTCAAGTTCAGATGAGCCGTCTTTTTCCTTTGCTTTCTTGACTGAAGGTGAAATGTTTTATGTGGGAGATGGATAACGGCAGGTGGGAATGATCCTGACCTTGAGAGAAAGGATCTCCAGCCCTCCAGAAGCCTGCTGTGCTTTTGTCCCACAGCTTTCTGCCCCTTGTTTCTTACTAGTTTCTTGAATTCTTCATGTGGACTTTTCCTCAGGGATACATTGGCCTGCAGGTCCCAATTCACATGTAGTCCCCTGCTCACCACTGGAGAATCAGCTCACTGCTCTCTAGAAATGTTGCGTTGGTGAACAGACTGTGCTTCAGCAGCTCTGACCTGGGCAGCTTGGACCTGGTCATCCTCTACTGCCATACCTTTCCCTGGGGGCTCGAACACAGAACAGGGAGGTGGGCAACCACTTCAAGACCCACCAAATACAATTTCTGCTTGATTGACTGGGCCTGCAGCTTCCTTCTCCTGGGACTTTGAGGAGGCCAGAGTCAAGGCTCCACTGCTCATCTAACTCCCTCTCCACTAGTACTCCTGATCAAAGAACCTCAAAATTTAAACTGACGTGGATGGGAATTGGGGTGGGGGGTGGGGGGGATAAAGGGGAGATATCACTGTGCTTCGTTCAGCCTGATGTGAGAGGATGGTTGGTGTTTTTCCTGCTTGTATCTTTTCTTACCGTTTCTTTAATAAATGGGATGAGAGGGCTGCTGATGTCACTCTACTTCGTTACCTGTTCCCACAGGAAAGGAATTTTACCCACTGCTTTTCGTTGTTTCAGCTTGGCCACAATCCTACGTTATCTGCCAGGTAAAACGCGGTCACTCAAGCAGGAAGCAAGCGTTGACTTTTAACTAAACTTAGCTAGGACTCATTCATCTGCCAGTGATTTCACCAGAGACCTTGCCCATCCTCAACAATAAAAAAAAAGTTAAGCCACCAGAGGTTGTGCAGTTATCAATAAGGTGGGCCTGCTGTATGTCCCAGGTCCAGAGGCAGCTGTGACTACTTACCCTGTTTGAGTTCCACTGCCAACTATCTTGACAAAACTATTTCTACTCAAATACCTCTTTTGAAACTGGAATAAAACCAGTTTAAAAGTACAAGGAGGAAGTAGTTCAGAGATAACCAGCATTATGTGAGAATCTTTATTTTGACAAGTGTAGTATAAAATATTTGACCTGAAAAGTAAAAAAAAAAAAAAAGTAAAAATAAATATGTTTACAAATTACTGTAGAAAGAATACAAAAGGGTTTAAAATTCTCAATGACGAAAAAAACAAAATGTGTCCAGTTGTATAAAGGCTCTTCCCTTGCAAGAAACGGGGATAAAGCTGAAGACCCAGTTTGGTTTCGCTGCTGAAAAATGTACAAAATAACTTAGAAAAACCAGTCGAGGTCAAACGTTGTGAGCCCACTACTTGTACCTGCCTACTCTTGATTTGAGCTCGGTTGATGACCACAGTGCGAGGCAGAGCTGAATGTAGGACAACCAGGAGTTCTCCATCCAGGAGTCTATCCTACCTTAACCTTCAAGTAAAAGCTGAAGAAAAACAAGCCCTTAGTGAAGTCTGAGCTCTGCAGTTGGCTGACCGGATTTCCTCCATTGTAGTGCTCAAAATAGTTTACTTGGCCAGCAAAAACACGGAAGAGCCTGGAACAACTGCCTTTAGCAAATGCCTGCTGCCTCTTCCCGGCCTTCATGGGTCGGGCCCAACACCAGCCAGCAGTCTTACCAGAGGCTCGAGGTCTGTGAATCAGCAATGGTGGCTGCACCTGGAAAACCCTTGCGTTCACGGGGGATGAAAGAAAGCACCAGGATTTGCCAATCTGTGGCTCAGAGCACACTTGGTTCCTTTGTAGGGAGCACCTGGGCACACTAGAGGCTTGCCCCCTCAACGACTGTCTACCTTAGTGCTGGTTCTGAGGGGTTAGCAGGCCCTGCTAAGAATGGACATTTGGAGAGCGGAAGCAGGCACTCGTGCAATCAAGCATCCCCTAAGTCAAAGGCTTAGTCAAGATCCCAAGTTTCAAACCCAAGAGTGGAGAATAGTCTGTGGATTGCAAATCTCCAGAAAATGCCTTCCCTCACTACCCCCAACAAGCAGAAGAAAACCAAAGCTTCAAGGAGCATGAGAGAGAAAGGAAGAACCTTAGGATTTAGGAACCAATTCTATCTCTGAATTTGGTTTCTGGAAAGAAGCAAGTGCAATAATGACTATCCACAACTTGGCCAAGAATTCCCTGGAGAAGCCACTGAGGAGAATGGACAGTCTCAAAGACGACAAGCTTGGATTTGAGGCTTCACTTAGGGAACACTGAAAAGCTTTTCATTGGAGATGATTGTCAAGAACTGTAGCCTGAAAGTCATGCACACTTAGCCAGCTGCTAAGGAATCTGTCCAAGCAGTTCCAAGATCGTAGTTTGGTCGGTCAGAGGCTCCTAATCATTTTTGCCCCCACTTGCTGAGGGCAGGGGTGCCTATGGCAGAGGGGCCTGGGAGAGCCCAGGCTCTTGTCTCAGTGGCCACCTTGAAAAACTTCCCCAATGAGAAAGAGGATGGGAGAGGTGAGTACATCACCTCGAAGAAAGCAAAGGAAGGAGGCTCTCTTCGACTCACAGTGGAGTTTGAGAGAGGAATTCAGGAGTATACAGGGTCAAGTACCTGAGCCCTCACTTCTTTTCTGAGCATGTTGGGGTTTCATCTTCCGGTAGGTGACCAAAACATTTCCTCTCCCCAGCAGAGATCACAGGCAAGTTCATCTAGATGTCGGGCAGTTTCCAGGTGAGATACATTCGGCCCAAGGCCTCCATATAGCCCCTGGCCTTTAGCACCACCACCAATCTTTGTTCCTCCTGGCAGACTTTCATTTTTAACCTAGATACATATACACACTCAAAAGCAGTTCAGTGCTAATTCCCTGCTAGTTTGGTTCATCCTTGGGATGTTGAGATGTGGAATGGAGTATGTCCCATAATAAAGCACCATTCCTGGACCCTGTTTTCTGATGCCCAAAGATCAGGCTTCTGGGCCTTGTATCTCAGGCACAATCTTATTGCATTGATAGCTAGATGTGGGGGTGGGGGTGGGGGACACATTACTAGCTGGTCCAGATCTCTCAGGAGTTCTCCCGCCACCTCTGGTTGTGTTCAGAGGGTCTAAGAGAATTCTCCCCTGCCACAGGCTGTCACTTACCTATCAGAAGTTGCCACTGATCAGAACTAATTGGTTTAGCACACTTCGGGGTTCCCTGTGGATCCTGGGGGAGGAGGTGGAATCTTTCCCATCGGCCACCAAGCATGCAGAGGCAAGCAGATGGGTGGCGTGAAAACAGCCGTCTGCGCTGGATGGCGCTGCCTCCTGTAAGAACTGCCCAGACCATATAGTACAGTCATCGCTCTTTGCACTGCAGATTTGTCCTTTGGACCATTAAGAAACTAAAACAGCACTCCCTCCTCCCTCCCACCCCATCTTTTCTCTTCCATTCCCCTCCCCTCCCTTACCCATTGCACTTTTCCCTCTGCTTGCGGGGCTGTGTCACACCTCAGCAAAAGCTAAGCTGTACTGCTCTGGCTTCTTCCCACATCGCCGGGCGATTATGGCCAGATACAACATGAGGAGGGCCACCCAGTAGCAGCCGTACAGGATGGCCCCAGAAACCAGGAAGGCTAGCTCTGTCTCACTGAACAGATCCTGGCAATAAGCTGTGTAGGCCAGCCCCCCTAGAAGGACCGCCACCCAGATGGACACAGGGATGAGGCCGATGAAGTTCACCACGATGGTTTTTCGGCCAGAAGTGCCCCAGCCAGACTTGTTGATGGTAGCAATGGCAAAGATCTTGGCTGGCAGGAGGCTGGACATATAGAGAAGGGAATAGAGGGACATGAAGATCATTTCTGCATTGCCCCGAAGGAAGCAGGCATAGGTAGCTTTGATAATGCCCACCAGCTGCACTGTCAGCAGGAAGAGGAGAATATTCCAGATGCGGCCTCGGTAGAAAAGCTGTATGACCGTGGCGATGAGGAAGAAGGGGAAGAAACCTGTGACCACCGATTCGTAGGTCATCCAGAGGTGGTGCTTATGGAACCACAGAGAGTTGTAGAGCCACTCCCGGAAGTAAGACTTGCTCCAGCGCGTCTGCTGGTTGAGCCAGCGGAGGTACTTGGTGGGGGTCTCTGTGAGGCACTTGGAGCGCGCTGTATACTTAGTCCGGTAGCCGAGGCTCAGGACCCGGTTGGTGAGGTGGCGGTCATCTCCAAAGCTGCACTTGCTGCCGAGGAACTTCTGATGGTACCAGTCCTCCAGGAATTGTTGGAGGAGGCTATTGCGGTACATGCCCAAAGGCCCACTGATGCACTGCACACAGCCAAAGTAGGACTGGCAGGCCCGCTCCACATTGAAGGCCATCCAGTACCGCACACTGCTCAGGAAGGAGATCCACGAGTCGTACTTGTTGAGAATCTGCAAGGGAACCAGAGATGCTGGGCCTCCTCACCTGAGGACTCGAGCCCCGGGAGACAGACACCAGAGGCCATGAGGCCTCCCTTACCCTGAGTTCTGTAGCCCACTGCTCAGATACCTGGCCATCAGTCCTAACCCAGCCAGAGCTGGGAAACCTGAGGCTGGGAGGAGCCAGTGGTACCCAGTCACTGCCCCCAGCACCTCACTGCCATCTGCACTGACTGCCCCAGTGAAGCTGCTCTAGCAGTCAGAGCCACCTTCCATCTCAGGAAACAGCCTGTGGTGGTGGCAGAGAGGACGACTCGGGAAGGATGCGCAGCAATCCCCCCACCCCCCACCAGCCATCTATCCTGACCTTTCTGCAGTTGGAAAGCTGCTCAGGAAGACCTGATGTGTTACCAGCATTCCCTCTGGAAGAAGATCTGGCCCCTTAATCTTACCATACTGCCCTTGTTCTTACCATTCAGCGCAACTTCTTTAAGAACAAGGGTTTCTCAAGGGCCCAGTTCGGGAGGTGCTTGTTGCATCACCACCAAGGAGCACCCTTTGTGATCAGGAGCCCAGAACACGGAGCCCTTCCCAGCAGCATGGGCTCTCTACTACATACCTGTTGAGTGATTTTCTTTTTCCTCAGGTTGGAAAAGACCAGAAAAGGGATTGGCTACCAAGTGAGCCCTTTGATACTAGTGAAAACTATCAAAGAAACTCCCCCACATACACACACACACACACACACAAACACTGCCCCGAGACACACACACACACTCTTTCTCTCTCCCCAAAATACTAGGTAGTCAAGATGCTCACTTCCCAGGCATACCCATTGGATTGGGAAGCAGAGAGTCTAGCCCCCCCCCCCCCGGAATCCCTGGTTACTTCTTACTTGGACATCTCCTCCAACTCCCCCTACTTGGGGGTCTTCCTCCAGGACTCGAAGCATCTCGACGGTGCAGGCTGGATCCAGCACAGTGTCAGAGTCACACACCTGCAGAGGGAGTGCATGGTCAGCCCACTTTGACCTTGGGCCTATGTACATCGCATACTGCTCACTACTTCAGGGACATAACCACCTCTCAAAGGGTTCACTTCCAGCCACTAGCAAAGAGATCTATGCTAAACAGAAGAGGTGAGATGAACAACAAGGAAAAGGAGAGTTAGGCTGAGAGAGAAACCCTGGAGACTCAGTGTCAGGGACAAATGCTTAGCACTGAGCAAGTTTTTAACCTCTATAGAGCCAGGCTCCACAAAAATGGTCTCAGAACATTTCCCTGGAGGAAAAGGAGGTACACACTGAAATCAGATGGCAGGTACAGTGGCTAGACCCAGGCCAGCAGACACTCCAGGTTAGGTGAAGAAATGGCTCTTGCCAGAGGCTACTGCCCAAAGCCCTCTCATAGATTAACATGGTATTCCCAGTTTCAGCCTCTGGTCTCCTGGACAACCTGCAGTGAAAGTGGAGGATATATCTACCCAGTCATAGGTGCCCCACTAATATGGCTGCAAGGCCTGAGCTCCTTTGGCTAAGTCTCTAAGATCAGGGCATGCTATGTCCAAGGGCTGCTCTCACCTGGATTCTCAGGAGCTTGAGTCTGGCACCTTAAACCACTTGGCCATCCTGACGTGACACCTGGATTGATTGTAGATGAGCACGGAGGCTGGCAACAGCTACCTCCAACCGGAGCCGAGGTCAAATCCTGCCCCGTTGCCCACCTTCCCTAGGGAGGCTCATGGTCTAACAGGTGGCTCCGTTATTAGTTGAACCTGAGGTATGAACACTTACCCTGCTGGCTGACTCCTTGTCTATTTTCTCTGAGACAACTAAGGTGATAACGGAGAGCCCAGACAATCACTGGCAGAACAACAGAGCAAAGAACAGGACCCACAGATAAGCCCAAACCTTGCTTTGCAAAAGTCCAAAATACTTTTAGTAAAGTTGCTAATGCCTGCAGGAAGGGGGCTGCCCCCCACACCCCAACCTTGCTGGGTTTTCTCTTGCCATTCTGGAAGACATGGTGGCCACAGACAAGGAGCAAAAGGTGGAAGGGAGACAGCCAGAGTTCCCTCCTACCTCCCCACCAGCACGCCTTGGGAGAGGGTGCCTGGAGGGCTTCGGGCCAGACTCCCAGAGCCCCTTCAGCTGACAGGCCAGGCTTTCCAGTGCTGCCAGTCTCAGGGCTACTTCCTGCCCTGACCCTAACTCGTTCCTCATGCTGCTCAGCTTCTTTCACTCCAGGGAGGTCTTTCTAACAGAGCAGGATTAGGGAAGTTAGAGCTCTTTGCTGCATGGGTTTCCCCACTGGCTGAAGCAGGGCTAGCTCCCTCAGAGGGAAAGACACACCCATAGCAGGGCTGTTGGAAGACAGGCTGAAATCCACCAAATTGAACTGAAGCCCAGGCTGCCCAGGCAGTGAGCCCAGAGCCATCAAGAGAAAGGCTGGGTCAGGTGTGTGAGCCTATTTGCTGATCCACCAGAATGAATCCACAGGAAATGATCAGTAAAGGAAGATGCGTGGCAGGTTTTGGGAGTTCTGTGCTGCAAGGGAGGACACGACAAGAGTCCCTGTGGCTTGAGCATGTGCCAAAGCTCAAGGGCTTTTCCTCTGCCTTCTGAGTCTCCAGGAAAGCACCAGAGGCCCCTTGACCCTAGATGAACTGCAGAATCAAATGCTTCAACATCCCTCCCTACTAAGGCCGAGGAGGTCCTTGGCCCTAGGAGGACAGAAAAAGGGTCAATGTACCAATTAACATGAGGATGCAACTTCCAAAAAAGCCAAAAACCAAACATCTGTGGCAAGCTAATTTTAGGTGGGTAAAGTAGAGAACATTTCAATATTGGTGTACTCAACATGCCCTCAGCAAGACTGAGCTGGTACGCAGGTGGGCGGCCATGACAGCTGCTATTCATTCAAGTGCTGGGCAAAACCCTCTGGCGTGTGCGGAGAAGGAGTCCGACAGAGAAACGGACATGCGGATGGTGGACCGGAAACCTGGGGTCCAGGGTCCTGGGATCGAGTCCTGCATCGGGCTCCCTGCTCCGCGGGAAGCCTGCTTCTCCCTCTCCCACTCCCCCTGCTTGTGTTCCCTCTCTCGCTGTGTCTCTCTCTGTTGTCAAATAAATAAATAAAATCTTAAAAAAAAGCTCTAACAGCAGCAACTAATGTCAACTATTCTAGACATTTATATGTGTGTATATATATGCATATACACATGTGAATATATTTAGATACACATATATACACACATATATATACATATATACACACACATATATAGATAACCAAAAATCACCAGAAATTAAAAAAATAATGGCATAAAAGTGAGAAGTCACCCCATGTACATGTATGAAGTGCCTACAATGGGGTGTGGTCTGAGTTAAGTGCTGTCCGCTCGTTAGCTCTTACTAGCATTGGCACACCAGTCCAGAGGCCTGTCCTCAGTCACAGAGCGAAGTACGAGAAGAACCAGGATTCCATCCCTGGGCTTTATGACCCCAGGACTGCTGTTCGGAGCAGCAGTTACCTCATTGCCTTCTGAAGTTCCGAGGAAGGATGTACACAACACAGGGGACCTTAACCGGACCTAAAATTCCTGCCCAGTATGCCCAGGCAGCCGGACATGTCCACACGGCCGCACATTCCTGGTAAAGGTGCGCTTACCTGGATGTAGTCCACTGAATCGCCAAGAGCCTTGAAAGCCGTGTACATGACCTCTCGCTTGCCTCCCCATTTCTGCATGATGCACGAAAAGGTGCTGGTTCGCACCACATCCCGCACGCGGTCCATGCCCTCCTGCAGGCTGGCCTCCGTCTCCCCTTCCCCCGCCTCATGGAAGTTGCTGCGCCACACGAAGAAGCCAGCTTGCTCAGTGCCGCCTAGCACCTCATGGAAGATATCCAGCATGTAGGCGTCCTCCTGGCGATTGCCATCCACCACCATGACCACCTTGAGGTCAGGGAAGGCGATGCGCTGGGCTGAGCGCAGGCACTTGCGCAGATAGTCAGGGTCCTCCTGGTAGGCGGCGATGCAGAGTGCCACCGAGCGCCGCGACGGGGCAGCGGGGACTTTGAGCGGCCGGCCTGCCCGCCGCATCCGCCGGTGCTCCAGGAAGGCAAACAGGCTCTGGATGAGCAGGTGCAGGCCCAGGATGGCCCCGTACAGGCCGAAGGACAGGTAGTGCTTTTCTGTGTGAATGAACTGGTAGCCCGTCACGTAAGCTGCCAGGATGCCACCCAGCACCGCCAGGGCAAACAGGCTGGTGCCCACCACACGCAGGGCTGTCGTCAGCTGCACCGGCATCTGGTGGGAGACGGAGGGAGGTGTGGAGTCAGGAGGCAGTCAGTGCGAGTGGGGGTGTTTTCTCGGGCAGGCCCAGAACAGGGGAAGTGAGCCACTCATCAAAACCATTGCCCGTGACTGAGCATGACTAAGACCGTGTGTAGACTCAGAAGCCAGGCCCCTGGGGTTCGAATCCCAGCTCCGCCACTTCCTCTCTGTGGGACTCTGCCCTGCCCCTTGGTTCATTCATCTGTGACACGTGGACTGCAGCACTAACCTTGTAGCATCTTTGAGGGTGAAATGGATTACATATGTAAATTTAGCAGTTTGAGTAGCATTTATTCTTGTTAGACAAACCAAAGCCAGAAAGAGCTCTGTGATGCCCACCTGGTGGGTGGCGGTCCTGGGATCTGCCTGACCCAGAGCTCTTCTAGGCGACCTTCAGGAGGGGTGAGCCGGAGGCAGCCCTGAGCAGGCGAGGGGCCCGGGAGGGAGGATGACCAGGGAGGCAGCCAGAGGCCAAGAGCTTCTACCCGCCCTGTACCCACCAGGGTCCTGCGCAGAGGGAGGGGAAGTAAAGCACAGGAACCATTAGGCCCACGAACACAGTGGGGGATGAAAAGATGAGAAACAGCAGGAAACATAAAGAGGTGGGGGGGCAACTTCTCGCACTTGAAACAGCAAAATCAGTAAGAGAAAGTTTCCCTGTGGGGCGCCTGGGTGGCTCAGTTAGGCGTCTGCCTTCGGCTCAGGTCATGGTCCCAGGGTCCTGGGATCGAGCCCCGCATCGGGCTCCCTGCTCGGCCAGAAGCCTACTTCTTTCTCTCCCACTCCCCCTGCTTGTGTTCCCTCTCTCGCTGTGTCTCTGTCAAATAACTAAAATCTTTTTTTTTTTTTTTTAAAGAAAGTTTTCCTGTGTTCTCTGCTGTCTCACCTTTTTCTCATCTACCGGAGAGGCAGGAAAGAAAGGGAAAGCAACGGGGAAAAGCAGACCAGGAAAAAAAGAGGAAATGAGAGCTGGGGTGTGGACAGCTCTCCTGGAAGCCCAGCGGCCGGGGCGCCAGAGGGAACTGCAGCCACCACTGCAGCAGCCTGGGAGGGCTGGCTGCCCGGGAAGCCCCATCCACTTGGTCCTAGTGCCCGCATGGCACCTCCGTGCTCCTGCACCGGCCCTGCCACTCCTCCTGCCCTAAGTCCGGCCTTCCAGCAGCTGCCCTGTCGGCAACATCTGGGTTTTAATGAAAACAGCTTAGCACTCAGCACCAAAGACTTGTGCTTGAGACACAGCTCTACCACCTCCTGGCTGCCTGACCTTGCCCAAGTGGTCTGAGACTTGGGGTCCCCCAAGGGGGGGGTTCTAATGGTTTCTTGCTCCATAGGTCTCAGGTAAATAATTTCCCGGAAATTAGCAGCACTTCCTGCCCTGAAGGAGGACCCAGGTGGGAAGGCTGATTGGGGAAGAGAGGAGGGGCTGATGAGGACAGCTCCCCACTCCTCATTCTGACCCACGCCTTCCCATCTCCTCTCTTTGCCACCTGCCTGATCTGGAGAACCCCATTTCCAACACCACCCACCCACCCTCTACAGACCACGGGGTCTCGCTTCCAAGCTTGCTCCAACTCTAGGTCTTACTGGAACCAACCCTTGAGCCCCGCTCCAACACAAATGCACCTTCTTGCGAGGGGAACAGTGCCTGTTCCCCTGCCACCTGCCACATAGGATGGGTGAGGAACACGCGGTCATTGCCTAAGTCCGTCTAGATTCAGGCACCAGCAGCATTCCAGCAGCTGCGGTCCGGAAAGTGCTGTTGGCAGCCTCGCGGCTTCGGGAAGCTCGGCCTCTAGGCGCTGTGCCCCGCCATTCCTGGGAGCCTGCTTCCTCTGCAGGACTCCCAGCCTTCCCCGGTACCCCCCCCCCCCAGTGCGCCTGCGGCTCAGGGGCCCCGAGGCCCTGCGCCCACTCCAGGAGCACCGCTCCCCCCCCCCCCCGCCCCGTAGTCCTCTAGACCTTACACGCCAAAGGGGCGCCGCTGAGCACCACTGCCCACCTGCGCTCTGGGAGAGGGCCGGGGCCGCCGCGGCCAGCCCGGCAACCTGCCGGGTGCTGGCGCCCCGCCTCGGTGCAATGCCGGAGGCGGTGCCCACCAGGTTAATGCAGCCGGGAAGGCACTCGCCAGGCTTCTCACCCCCGCCTGAGCCTCGCCTTCTGGCAAAGGCGGCGCCGGCCACACCCACGTGCCGGTTTCCCACGACTCAGCGGGGAAGGAACGGAAAACCCTAGGAATCAGCCGGACCAGGCCCCGCTCATCTCCTCTGGGCCCCAGCTACCTTGGCAAAGTGTGCCTGCAGACAAAGGCAGCATCTCCGGTGTCGCCGGCCCCTTCCTCTCGCGGGCAGGACCCCCAAACCCCGCACACGAATTGGAGGCACTACCCTGGCACCCCGTACCCCACCGAAGACCAAAAATGTCCCGCAGCCAAAACCCCACGAGCAATTAGGTGCTGGTGCGGGCTCTGGCAGAGGCGCCCCTGCCCAGATAGGGGGCCGTGCCACCTCAAGCGGGGAGAGGGGAGCCTCGACCACCTCTCACCCACCCCCATTTCGTTCAGATGGGATCCGCTAGAGCTCGGAACCCGTAGGCTAATGCGCACCCGGCTTCAAGGGCACTAGGTTGGGGGGCGCTCCCTAAGATACCTCCCCCCAGATGACTGAAGGAGAAAACCCTCGGCCAAGGACGCACGCCGCCAATCTACACCCGAAACTTTGCAGGGCTGCCGGTGTGCGGCCTCTACAGCTGACAGGTGTGCCCTGCTACCGGGCCCACACGCGGCGGGATGGGAAACTTGCGCGCGGGGCTGGGGCTTTTTCCCTTGCGCCTGGCCGCCCGCCCGCCCTCCCGGCCCCTCCGAGCCGGCTGGGGAAGGGGAGGCAGGGCCCGCAGATACAGGCGGCCGTGGCCCGGCTGACCCGCAGGGCCCAAAGCGCCCGGCATCCTGGTGCCGGACAGGTGCGAACCCCCCGGCAGGAGTGGGGGAGGGAGAGACTCCCACCAGCCTCGTGCCCCGCACCGTCGTCCGCCCCCTAATCCATTCACAAAACAGAAGCCGCAAGGGAGGAAGGGAGGAGAGGCTGGAGGAGGAGAGGATGGAGGAAGAAAGGGAGGAGGGGTCAGTGGGGAAGGGGCTGCAGGAACCACGGCCGGGAAGCCTGGGGACACTGCAGCCCTCAGCCGGCCTCCCGGCGCCGGACGCAGCGCCCGCACAGGCGGGGGATGGGGGGCGGGAGGTAGGGGGGGAGGCGGTGGGGGTCAGCCGGGCTCGGCCAGCGGCACCCCTGGAGCCCGGCGCAGCCCCCGCGCGGCGCGGCCCGCCCCTCGGATGTGGCCGGCTGGCCGGGCCCGCGCTCACCGTGCCGCCGGCTGCCCGCGCTCCGGTGCTCAGCAGGCCCGCGGCGGCTCCATGCCCCTCCTCCCGCTCCTCGCCGCCGCCGCGCCTCTCTCTCTCCCCGGTGCGCCGCCGCCGCCGCGCGCTCCGACTGACGAGCGCCGGCCCCACGGAGCCGCCTTTAAGTACCGAGCGCGTCCCCGCCGGGAGAGGCGCCCTCCTCCGGCCCTAGGGCCGGGAAAGTTGGGAAGAGTGGGAGGGCTCCCCCGAGGGCCGCGAGGAGCACCCCCTTATTGGCTCAGTCGGAGGGAGCTACACGCGGCCGGCGCTCGGCGGGACGCGGGGTCCCGCGTGCACGCGGCTCCAGCCTCGGTCTCTGCGCCCTGGAAGGCGGGTTCTCCCACGGCGGCCAGAGGCCGCGCTCCTCCGCGCTCGCCCCGGGGCCAGCTGCCCAGGAGGAGGCGGTCATTGTGCTCAACCCAGAACCTGAGGCGTTGTTAACTTTCAGTATAACCCCTAGCGACTTCCAAAACTGTTAGCTCTCCATTCCGCCTCCCCCGCGCCCGGCTTTCTAAGCCTCGCAATCTACTCACTCTGCAAAACCGCCGAGGCGATGGAAGTCTTCCCCCGACTGCGGCACGCCGAGGGGCTGTTCGCTGTATAGGGTACTGCCTAAAACCAAGACAGCAGAACCTTCCTGCCGGCAAAAAGAAAAAAAAAGGCGCAGAAGAGAATAATTATCAAATATAAAAAGACTGTTCAAAGAAGGTGTTAACAATTGTGACAAGCTTAGCTTTGGATTCCGCAGTGGGGCGCTGATGACTTTGAGGGTTTGCAAAAGCTCCAAATGGTTTTGCAGGAACCTTGGAAGTTCCGGTGTCTTAAAGCCAAAACCAATTCCTCCTCCCCTTTTCTTACACCTTTATTTCCGACATCCACACCTCCTAAATTCCCAACTGACCTTATAGCCAGTGGTTTCCAGGTCCCCAAAAGCTGGTGCTGGACTTGGATGAGATGGGGTGGGGTCAGGGAGAGGTGGGGAGTTGTTAGCAGAGGAAGTTTAGAACCAGTTGAATTAGAAGCCGATTTCTAAATCTCAGAAAAGCTTGAAGAGATAAAATTAAAGACTAGTAAAAAAAAAAAGTGAATTTACATGTCCTCTAAACACACCTGAGATAATTTCCATCACTTCTTCCCAAGCTGCAACAAATTTATAGCAACATTAGTTGCAGTCTACAAGCTGCTCCTCTTAGAAATCTTAGGGCCCCGGGGCACCTGGGTGGCTGAGCCGGTTAAGCCCTTGGACTCAAGTCATGATCCCGGGGCCCTGGGATTGAGCCCCGCTTTGGGCTCCCTGATGAGCGGGGAATCTGCTTATCTGGCTCTCTCTCTCCCTCTGTCCCTCCCCCTGCTCATGTGCTCACATGCTCGCGCTCTCTCTAATAAATAAAATCTTAAAAAAACAAAACAAAAATAAACGTCCGTAGTGCATTGGAGACAAGGCAATTTTCATTGACACTGATCTCTGAATTTCTGGTCACCGAGGATCACATCCCGCAGGAATGAGCTTGTAGAATCCAGAACAGATGCCGTTCTCTGGTTGAGGATAACTGGAGTTAACTTTCACTGAGCACCTGCTCTCAGCCAATCTCTTCAATTCTTGTAACAACCCTGTCAAATACTCAGTCCCATTTCTGGGAGGAAGATACTGAGGTTACTGCCCACAGCTAGTGGCAGAACTGACTCCAAAGTCTTCCTCTTAATCAAAGGCTCCTCTCCCCACCCGTGCATTATTCGCTCTTCTTAGGGCCTGTCTCAAGTTCAAAACACATTCCCATTGTGGATTCAATACTAGTTTTTAAAAACACACAAAAAAGAAAATTTAAACCATGTAGCATATTAGTGATGATTTTCTCAAGCCAAAGTATGAAATGATTTGGTTTCTGTAAAGCAAGATGGGATGGGGTGGAGTGGGTGTCTTTGTTTGCCTGGGGGACCCAGCAATGAGCATGAGTGAGGGTGGGCAGGGAAGTCCCTGAGCCCCTAAGATTTCTGTCTTTTTTTTTTAAGATTTTACTTATTAGAGAGAGCACACAAGCTCAATCCCAGGACCCCAGGATCATGACCTGAGCCGAAATCAAGTCACACACTTAACCAACTGAGCCACCAAGGTGCCCCAGAAATCCAGACTTTTATGTGAAACCTCCTAATTTTTAAGTGTTGGCAACTAATTCAAATGTTGTGAAAAAACAGTAACAGTCCACAGGCCAGGCAAAATGTGTCTGTGAGTCACATACAGCCAACTGGTTGCTTGTAACTGACCTGTTTAGAAGCTGAGGGAATGGAGCAGCCAGTTTGGAAAGATCCTGTCTGCCCTCAACGCAACAGCCCCCTGACTTCGCTGGGAGCAAGTTTCCTGGGCTGTTCCATCTCATGCCTAGTTAATTTCCAAGGCTTCAACTTTGTCCCATGGGCTTATTGCCTATCTCAGTTGGCTCCAGGGAGTTTTATAGGTGGTGGGCTAGTCAATTAAAAACTCCTAAATGAACAGCGGGTCCAGATGCAACATCATGAGAACAGTAAACACTCTGCCCATACCAATTGGCTTGGCCCCCTTAATGGCTTCCCCTGAGAAGCAAATTCTCTTTTTCTGATCTGCAGGGCCAGCGACCCTGTGTTATCAAGCAGCAAGGAGCGACTTCACCTTTGTGGCCAGCCTGTGCCAGGGAGGATTTGCCTGTAATTAACATCCAGTTTGCAGTGCCCTATTTGCATTCATCTCTTGGAGGGGAGAAGGGTAAGGGAATCTTTAAGGAGCTGATAACAATAAAGCTCAAGTTTATCTCTGCTTACCACTGGGGATTTAAGAATAGGACTATTTCCACACCCAATCACATAAAAAAGTGAATTCAGATGTTGCTGAATTGGCTTTTACGTGGGTTCCAGAGAATAAGCCTCCTTATTCAGCTCAGTAGTAGAAAATGCATGCTGCATTTCAACATTCATTTGACAAACAGTGAAGACCAGCCGTGAGAAGGGAATGATGCTTTGGCACCAAAAAGTGTCAGGCTGGTCCCTGCCATCTAGACAGTTATCCATTTTGAAGACAAATACACTTGAAAAGTGGTCAACTGGGCGCCTGGGTGGCTCAGTCAGTAGGTGTCTGCCTTCGGCTTAGGCATGATCCCAGGGTCCTAGGATCGAGCCCCGTATCAGGCTCCCTGCTCCACGGGAAGCCTGCTTCTCCCACTCCCACCCCCCACCCCCACTTGTGTTCCCTCTCTCACTGTGTCCCTCTCTGTCAAATAAATAAAATCTTAAAAAAAAAAAAAGAAAAGCGGTCACCATTCAAGACAATTTATAATTAGATGTTGATGAGAGAATCCAACTAGAAGAGTCTGAGGATTTCGGGAAAGAGATCTCTGTGAGCTGGAATGGGCTGAACAGAGTTTGTAGAAAGAAAAGAACATTCTAGATGGGAGGAAGAGCTTAAGAACAAGAGCAGGTAAGGATGCCTGGGTGGCTCCATCGGTTGAGGATCCAACTCTTGGTTTTGGCTCAGGTCATGATCTGGGGGGGCGGGGTGAAGCATTGTGAGATCGAGCCCTGCTGGAGCCCCAAACCCCGAGTTGGGCTCCGCACTCCGTGGGGAGTCTGCTTGAGATTCTCTCTCTCCGTCTCCCTCTGCCCCTCCCCCTGCTTGCACTCTCTCTCTCTAAAATAAATAAATAAATCTTTTTTTTTTAAAGATTTTATTTATTTATTTGACAGAGAGAGAGATAGCGAGAGCAGGAACACAGGGGGAGTGGGACAGGGAGAAGCAGGCTTCCCGCGGAGCAGGGAGCCCGATGTGGGGCTCGATCCCAGGACCCTGGGATCATGACCTGAGCCGAAGGCAGCTGCTTAATGACTGAGCCACCCAGGCGCCCCTAAATAAATAAATCTTAAAAAAAAAAAATTTACACTGAAGAACTTGCAACAGTACCTGCTCTAAGGAGTGCCTGACGAGTTTTAGCTGCTGAGGAGGAGGATGCTAAGGGCAGATTCTGGAGCCTTGAATGACTGAATAAGGAGTTTGCATTTTAACTGGCAGTGATGGAGAACTCTTAAAGAAGTCCGAGCAAGGTGGTAATAAGTTACAAGTATTGTCCGGGGACAGCTGAGCTGCGGTCTGGGGGGGGGCTCAGGAGTGGGAACAGGTGTACGAGGCGTGTTAACAAGCCGATCAACCAGAGCAAAGGGGTGCAAGGGGGCTGTGTGCACCGTTGGTGCTGCCCTCAGGAAGCGTCCCTGCGGGCAGGCGGTGTCACTATCTTGGGCACAAGTGAGGGTGGGGGTGGAGGAATCATCAAGGGAAAGAGATTTCTATCCTTTGGAGGGACGAAAGGGCCATTCTCCAAGCTTTGGAGGGTTTGAGGTAACTGAAGCTGACAGGTCCACAGACAACGATTTCACCTTTCCACCACTCTTCAAATCCAAACTTGTGAAATCCTCGAACACCTTGCACCAAGAGGAGCCTGCCATTCAATCTCCCTTGTCACGGCCGGGGCTTGAAGCTGCAGGACGAGCCTGCCAGGACCCAGGTGCCGCGCCGCTCCGCTCCGCGGGTCTCCTAGCGAGTGACGGGGCGGGGACGGGCGGAGGGGCACTCTAGCTGCACAGCTGCCCCCCCACCCTCTGACCTCACGCTTCAGTGCTCCTCGATGGCATGCAGCCCGCAGCTTCCAGCGAAGCAAAGCAGAATGGGGGATGGCAGCCAAGCCATCCCTCCAGGCTCCATCCCATCAACTTCTCTGGGCTGACCATAATCAAAACCTCTTGAAGCTAACGAAAGTGAATTTAAACTGGCCTCCAAAGAATAGCAGGTTATGTCCCCCAGCTGACTAAACAGGGCTTCCTCTTCAAGGCAGCTTGATCTGCAACACTAGTTAATACCTAATTCCAAGTGGAAAGTACGTGCCTTGACGACAGCAAGGCAGCTACGACCCCACAAAGTTATCCTTTCAGAACCTGCCCCTCTTACCGACAAGTACTCTGTGATCAGTACCCTTTCTGGGGGCTATGTTTGACGAAGCAGGTGTAAGGACTTTTCTGTCCTGCAGTTATAATGGTGAGATTTCAACTCCAGGCTCTCTCTCTCTCTCTCCCTCCTTGGATGGAAGAATCGTTTTCATTTCAAATTAAGGGGCCTCTGCTCTGCTGGCGGCCAAGCAGTCAGCCCCTGCTAAGGGGCCAGGTTCTTTTATGCTGGCTGGAAGGTCAGGATTAGGAGGCCACACCAGAACGATAACCGAATATCAAACCAGACCTGGAGATGCTTTTCTTGGAATCCTGAACAGCAAAAGCTCTTCCCGGCCATTTTTCCTTTTTCTCCCTCTCCTAGGTGAATGCAGAAAAAAAATCCAGAAGGCGATTTTCAACCATAATCTCCTTCTTGTTGGGATATTGTGCAGCTACTAAGAATTACGCTCATGAAGAGAATGTAGGAATGTGCCAAAATGCTTCCGATGCAAGGCTAATTAAAAAAAGGCAGGATACAAAATTGTTATGTATGAATGACTACTTTACATTCTTGTTTCTTTTAAATCCTATAAATTAAAAGGCAAGAGAGAAGTTCACCCAGATTATCAGGACCAGGTTTTGTCTGGGGTAGTGGAACAATAGATTTTTCTCTTTGCCTTTTTCTCTGTAGTCTCCAAATTTCCTATTAATAAATAAAATAATTTTGTAATAAAAAGGTATTTTAAAATGATATAAATCTTGAATTTATAGAATTTCCTTCTAAGCTGGGGCTAGGTGGGGTATAGTCCATGTCATACATGGGTTCAGGTGAAAGGGGTTTGGAAACCTCAGGAAAGCAAGCAATAAAGGGGCACCTGGTTGGCTCGGTCAGTAGCATATCTGACTCTTGATCTTGGGGTTGTGAGTTCGAGCCCCACACTGGGTGTAGGAATTACTTTAAAAAAAAAAAAAAAGAGCAGTCAAGTCAGGAGGGCCAAGATATAGATAGGATTAGTGGTAGTCAAAACATGAGTAATTTGCTTTATTTAAATCCTTCCCAGTGATCCTTTGAGAGAATTTAGCAGAGAAGGAAGGAGTACGCATAGCTGCGCTAGCTCATCCAGCACCTTTAGTGAATTATAAAAAGTCTTCCTCCTGGCAACATAGCCGGGAGCCAGGGCACATGGTTCGCATGGCACACCCCAGCTGCTGTCAGCCCCATTCACCCCCTCATCTAGGATCGTGGCGATCCTGGGTAAGGGAGGGAGGTGCACATGAAGATGGGCTCTAGGTGGACCCTGAAAGGATGCTTTTCCTGGGGAAAAAAAAAAAAAGTATATCCAAGAATGATGATGTCAACAGCTTTGCACTGAGGCTGGAGGAAGGCCCAGGGAGAGGTTCTGCTCTGGGTGTTGTAAACTGCCCCCCCGCCGCCGCCGTGCAAGTACTCACGTGCGTATCCACACCCACATGCGTACAAAACTCACTGTACCCAAAATGGACACATGCACACTTGCTCATTACACAAGCACACACCCACTTTCTGGACTTTAGTAGAACACAATCCCAGTCTACCTTCCCAGCCCCCTGTATCAGCAGGAGGGGAACAGATCGCTTCAGGTAAACTTGTTCCAAATTCATTTGACTCTTGTTACGGTACCATCAACAACGGTGTTTAAATGTGTTGGCATTTCTGCTTTATGTCCTCTTTCTTGATGAAAGACATCATCAGTCACTGTCACAGAGGACGTCCAAAGATGGATCCTCCATAAAAGCTATTAGAGAAGAGCCAATGGTGGGGGCAGGTCCCATCAACTCCTTCATGGGGAAGGACCTTCCCCCCACGAAGGATGCCCTACTATCAGACTTTTTTATTTTTTGGCTAGGACACCCCCTTAACACACACACACACAGACACACAGAAACACACACACTTCTCTCACTAGGTGAACTAATGCAGTGTTTTTGGCATCTGGCCTGCTGCACAGACTTTGAAAACCTTGGAGCTTTTTAAAAAACACTAACGCCTGGACCCTATCCCAGGTCATTTTAGAATCACTGGGGGTGAGCCTCAGGCTTGATTTTTTTTTTTTTTTAAATTCCTTAGGTGATTCTATTATGTATGCAAGGTTGAGAACACATCCGGAGGATTCTCCTCAGCTGAGATTCGAAAGTGCATTTCTGGCACCCGGAGGACAGCAGAGAGCCAGCCAATCCCAGACATGAGCTCCAGAGTGTAGAAGTGTCTATCCATTTTCCTCCTGCACCATGTTCCTCTGCCACACCTGTCTGAATTAACTGACCTTAAAAACTGAGCAATAGGGGTGCCTGGGCGACTCAGTCATTAAGCGTCTGCCTTCAGCTCAGGTCATGATCCCAGGGTCCTGGGATCAAGCCCCAAACCGGGCTCCCTCCTCCACGGAAAGCCTGCTTCTCCCTCTCCCACTCCCCCTGCTTGTGTTCCCTCTCTAGCTGTGTCTCTCTGTCAAATAAATAAAAAAAAAAATCTTTATAAAAAACAAAACAAAACTGAGCAATGAACTAATGAGCTACCAAGCCCGAAGGAAAACAGGAAAAGGAGGAAAGGTGCTGATTTGAACTGGAAATGAGGAGGGAGAGCCAGGGAGACCCACAGAGGAGGACAGGACCAGATGGGCAGGATCGGTCCCCACATCTCTGCAATATACCTGGAATTGGATTGACATCGTCTTTTTGTTGGCAAAGGAGCTGCCTGCCTTTTCTAGGAGAACTGGGGTGTGGGGGGAAACCAGCCAGCCCTTGTCAATGGAAGGACAGGGCTGCCAAAACCTGACTTGGATTAGCTTTCAGCTTTTAAACAAAAGAAATTCTAAACAAACAAAAAAAGAACTTCTGCACTTTGGGGGCTTTTCCTACTCAAAGGATGGGTTAGGGTAACGGGTCTGGCTATGGAGTCCCCATGATCATCTCTGTCCCTTGGTCCTGGCCTTGGCCAAGGAAAAATACCCACGTGGCTGATGCTGCAGCCTCTAACCCCGATGCTCACAGTTTCTTTGGGGGAGTTCACGGAGGGGGGGTACTCACCCCTCCCCCACAGCTCTCTGAAGCATCAGCACCACTATTCTTTCAGTAAAGACAGCCGAATTTCAGGCTGGCCCTTCCCTAGGATTAATACGGTCACCATAGGATTGGAAGTGTTGAAAGTGGTGTGTGGTCTAATAAAGGTGTGTTGTATGTTGGCGTGGGGGAGGGCAGAGACGATTGCTGGAGTTCTAGAGACTCTGGAAGTGCGGAGCAGGTGGCTTTGTTCTCCCCAGCGCCAGGCTACCTTGGCGTGTGATGACTAGAGATGTACACCAGAAAAGCCCCACCCAGGCACCGTTCGGAGCAGGCTTCAGCTCCAAGGCAGACAGCGAAGATTAAATCTTACATCATTTAATAAGCCACTTAAAGGCAGAGAGGGCGCTCCTGCAGTTCCGGAGCTCCCTGCAAACTGCCCTCTGCGGACACCCACAGCTCTCCCCCTCAGCCCTGCTCTGGGATGCAGGCGGCCGCTGGCTGACCGGCCAAGCCTGGGAACTAGTGAACAGAGGAACAAGGTTCTCTGCCCTCATGCACTTACATCTCCCCTTCCTCTCTCTCCTCCCGTTTGCAAAACTTACGTCTCTGGACCTTACTGCTCCCTTCTGCAACAGAGGGCTGTTCATTCCAGTCTCATTTTTTTTTTCCTCTCTCAAGGGAGGGTATGGGATAGAGCTATCAGTGTATATAAGCAAGTAATATAGACACAACAGATCACAGTTTAAAACGATCCGTTGTGATCATTCTGAACATGAAATCTGAGAACTTGACACCCTGCTTCCAGGAGACGAAAGGGTAAAAAACCAAACCAAAACAATAGCAAACCTTCAAAGGGGCTGTATCTGGGCTCTGGTTGGATCTATGGGAAGACTTTCCACACTTTCGGTGTTGCACACACTTCTGCTCCCAGGGAGGCCGTCTTGGGTGTCTGCTACCTTAGCCACCCCCAGAAAGAAGAACAAGCCTTTAAACAAGCCATTTATGAAAGCTGTTAAGAGTATAGGAGCGGGAGGGCTGGGGGTTTTTGCGGATCTCATCTCTAGCTGCTGGGCCAACAACGAGGTCAAACATGAGACACAGAACAAGTTCTGGTGTCCGAGGCTGGGTTTGGTGTCCGAGGACACTGCTCACAGGGAATCAGGGCTGACGTTTCACCTGACGTAGGTCGTCCATTTAAACAAGCAGGGAGGGCGCCTGGGTGGCTCAGTCATTAAACGTCTGCCTTCGGCTCAGGTCATGATCTCAGGGTCCTGGGATCGAGCCCCGAACCGGGCTCCCTGCTCCACGGAAAGCCTGCTTCTCCCTCTCCCACTCCCCCTGCTTGTGTTCCCTCTCTCGCTGTGTCTCTCTCTGTCAAATAAATAAATAAAATCTTTAAAAAAATAAAAATAAAAAAAATAAACAAGCAGGAACCACTTTCCTGATCCTCACTTATATTAACACTTTTTTTTTCACCATTTGGAAATACAGTATCTACTGGGGAGCAGCAAAGCACAACGGTTAAAAGCCCAGCTTCGGTAGCCAGACTGCCTGGGTCCAAATACTAGTTTAGCTACTTACCAATGGATATGTAATCTAGGGCGGGTCATCAGCCTCTTGGGTGCCTCATTCTTCCCATCTGTAAAACAGGGATAATAATAATACCTACCTCACTGGCCAGGTGGGAGGATTTGGTGGATTAATAGATCTCAAACACACAGCAGAGCACAGTGAGCTCTTTATAGCGTGAAGCTTCTGTTCAGTGATGTAAGCTACAGCAGTTGTTTACTTCGCGGGTTACTAGATGAACTTGATACTCTGAGGGGCCATCTGACCCAATGTCCTCAGTCTGCTTTGGGAACCGTGGTCCTTATCCTGGGGACACTCCAAGCCCCTTGGGCGGGAATCCCCTAACACCCAGGGCACAGTCTCAGAACTGAGAGTCTGGTAAAAATCGTTTTTGGTTTTTGGTTTTTAGTAGGCTGTACACCCAACCTGGGGCTTCAACTCACAGCCCCTAGATCAAGAGGCGCGTGCTCTACCGACTGAGCCAGCCAGGTGTCCCTGGTAAGAATCCTTTTTAGTAGACATGCAGGGGCTCATGATTTCTTTCCAGGATGAGTCCTAATAATCTGGTGAGTGTACTTGCAACGTGTGTCGTTGTGCCCCCATTGGTGGTTTTGGTATACAGAACCCCCCCACCCGCCCCCCGCAGACTGTCCAGTCCTTGAATTATTTAGAGCATGGTCTCAACACTTTGCTGTGGAGACTGAACCTATATTTCATGGGTATTAAAACAATGTCAACTGAGGGTAGGGCAATGTAGTGTTTGTGCTGCCGAAGCGAGCACAAGGATAGGGCAATGTAGATCAGCATGCACTTTTTGGTGGACATCGTGGCACTAACATTTAGAAATGTTCAAAGCCAGGTGCCTGGCTGGCTTAGTCGGTAGACCATGCAACGCCTGATCTTGGGGTTGTGAGTTCGAGCCCCATGTTGGGTGTCGAGATTACTTAAAAATAAAATCTTAAACAAAAATAACAGTGTTCAAGCAGCATGATCCAACATTTACACCTCTTAGGACCTATCCTGTAGAAATGCTTCAGTATGCAAAGAGTTATGTTGAGAATCCCTGAAGAATCATTGGAAATTAGAAACAACTAAATGACCATCAAGAAACAAATGCTTAAACCAGCTCACCTACACTACAGAAGACATGTGCCATCACAAAGGACAGGGAGCTGTGAGTATTGACAGGAGAGTGTTTCCAAGATATATAACTAAGAAAAAAATATGTGGGACACTATTTATGATTCAATCCTATTTTGGTTTTTGAAAGCAGTAATGCCGGCCTGAATTCATTTGGGAGAAGTGTGAAAGGCAAGAAAGATCTGAAGGGACATGCACAACAATGCCAGTGGTAATCCTGGGGTAGGAGTGGAGGTGAAATTGGGGGCATTTTTCTTTTTTGTTTGTTACATATGTATTACATTTGTTAGAGTTTATGTAACATATATGATCAGAAAACACACACACACACACACACACACACACACACACACACGCAGAAGCAGCCAGGTATCCGTACTTGCGGGCTCTGTCACTCCCGGGCATCCTCAGAGGCGGCCCGGGGCAAGCACAGGGTCTTGGTAGGCGTCCCTCAGCACGTGTCAGCAGAAATCAAACTCTGTCTTCACGGGACACACGTGCTGAGGCTCATCTGGATATATGAACCCTGAGTTTTCTTCCCAAACTGTGCTCTATACTCGTTTGGGGGGGGGTGATGGAGAGAGGCTCTCTAGTAGTTAACAGAGGTTCGAGGGTTTGGCTGAGACCCAGGAGACATGGGGCCAAATCCCACCGCAGGGGGATAACAATAGCTGGCCTCCCTGTTCCATGAGGTTGTTGTGAGCATCAGACCAGGTTTTGGATGCAAAACAACTTTCCGAACGAAAGGGAACACAGAGCAACTGATCTTCCTATTCTGTGCCCCACGGGGACTGCAGAGGGTCACCAGGAGGGAGGACAGCCCCTGAGCCCCCCCCTGGCGGCGCAGAGAACTGCAGAGAAGGACAATAAGCAGGCACGGCCCCTTCCAGGGCCGGTGGTGAGGGTCTGCATTCCCTGTTCACCTGCCAGCACGCAGCCCCGAGCCCCGCCAGCAGGCAAGACAGCTTCCCAGCCCCCAGCAGCATCTCTGTTCCAAACCCTGGTGTCTGCGAGTCAGAGGTGTCGCGCACTGCAGTGAGCCGGCTGCATGTGACTGCAGAATGTCTGTGGCTGCAGAACCTGCTGGAGGACACAGCCAGGCTCTCACGGGTCCCGCCCGCTGCGGCCCAGGCGCGGTCAAGCAACAGCGGCGACCGCTCACAGCCCACCCGGGACTCTGCGGCCCTCTCCCACCCTCGCCCTTACCACTGACATTCCGGCTGAGATCTGGGATTTCTGTGCAAAACGACTACAGAAGCCAATCGGGCTTTGTACAGGTCAGATGAATCATCCCCCTACTCATTGCTCCCAGTCGAACCACTTTCCGCTTCCTCAGCCATCCCTCCAGCTCAGCAACGTGCTGCTGAGCATCGCGGGCAGGTGCAGGCTCTCACAGACAGTGGGGCGGGGGGGGGGGGGGAAGTAGGGGGCCGATGAGGGCAGATCAACACCTTTGCTTTCCAGGGAAGGGGGGTGGTGAGGAGATGGGGCTTACCACTTCATTCTGATGGAGGAAAAAAGGTGGCTGGGTACACAACTCCTTTGGGCTATAGGCGTTTCCCATTTTACAGCATTCATCCATTTGGCCTCAAGGCACTTTACAAAAATAAGCTGAAGGGGCTGCCCCCCTTGCTCAGAGTGGTCCAGCACACCCCACCCTGCCCCAGCGGCTCCCCTTCCCTCTCGCTCACTCCCCGGGAGCCACCCTGGCCTCCCGGCCTGTCCTCAAACCTGCCGGACACACTCTCGGCTCCAGGCCTGTGCACTTACCACTGGCCCTGTCTGGGATGCTCTTCCCCCCAGACATCTTCCCCGTCACTCCCTCACCTCCTTCTGATCTTCACGCAAATATCAACTTCTCAGTGTGGCCTTCTCTAAGCAACTGACCCAACCGTAGGGCTCCCATCCCCGTACGGTCTGCGTCCACCGTCCTGACTTCAGTTTCCCCCACAGCATTTAACCTCACCTGACATTCTACCTCCTGTATTACCTTCCTTATTGCCTGGCTCCTTCCAGTACAATGTAAGCTTCCCCTGAGGGTAAGGGTTCGGTCTGCTTTGTTCACTGCTGTGTTCTCAGCGCCTGGCACAACGTCTGGCACAGAGTGGATGCTCAGTGAATGGCTTTTGCTGTGATTTGCTTTGCCACCCTCCAGTCCCTGGCACCTCGGCCCTTCTATGTAGATGGGTGAGCAGAGCCACAGGAAAGGTAAAGGAATGGAGGAGAGAGGTGAAGAGAGGAGAGGAGTATTAGCAAGTACGGAGAGATGGTAAGGAGCAAAGTGAAGGTCACGAGGTTTCTGATTAAGTAACAGGAGGCCTGTAGAAGGGCACATGCCGAGGAGGAGGAACCACACGGCAGAGAGGGAGACTCTCCAGAAGACTCTCCACGAAAAGTCACCTGAACGGGCAGTAGACATGGGGCTTGGCTGCAGCCTTGTCTCTTGCTACAGAGCCATCCTCTGTAGGCCAAGGAGCTGTGGACAGCAGGCCTGGAGACAGGAGCAAGAAACCAGGAAGGGAAGGGAGGGAGAGAAGGCGGGATGGGGCCAAGTAAAAGACCACATGGATGATCCAGGGGAGTCTGGGTGGCAGACGGCTGGGCAATGGAAGAAACCAAAGGTGAGAGGCCAAGGGAAGTTCAGTAGGACAGAAAAGGGAGCAGACTGGAAGGGCAGCAGAGAGAAGGTGGCCTTGGAGGAAGGGCAGAGGTGGGAGCAGGCCTGAGGACACTTCTATTACATATTACATAGGACCAGACACAACTCACAGGCCCTGTAGACGGAGGCGTCACTGTGGTTCCTACCACCTGCCATGGAATTCCGTGTCTCTTTCTTTCTTTCCTTTTTTTAGTTTTATATTTTTATTATCCTTAAGTTCTTTTTTTTTTTAAGTTTACTTATTTTTTTTAGTAATCTCTATAGCCTACGTGGGGCTCGAACTCATGACCCCAAGATCAAGAGTCACACGCCCCTCTGACTGAACCAGCCAGGCGTCCCTATCCTGAAGTTCTTAATTCTCATGCTCTTTCCCAAGGATGGATATATATATATGTATATTTATATATATATATCCATATTTATTAAAAAATAAATATATATTTATTTAAAATATATTTGTAAATATAAATTTGGAAACTTTTTACTATTTTGGTCATGTTTAGGAGGGTTAACATTATGGTGTCTTTCCCTTGAATTTGGTAACAAGGTCAGAAAAGTCACTCTCTGAAATGGAATCCATCAAAATCAATAAAGAACAGATGCTTTTAGCCACTTGCCAAATAATTCAAATTAAGAGGCAATTTATAAATGGAGATACAGAGACTAGAATGCTTCTTGAGGCACTCCCTAGGAGAATAGGTTTTGAGACTAGAGTTTCTCAGTCTAATCAAGGTGATCAATTAGGATCTATCTTCAGAACTGGAATGCATTTAATGCAAATGAAGTTGTAAGTTAATCCAATCATCTAACATATCCAATCTGATATCCGAAGTACATTGTATGGAGTCTAGTTAAAGATAGGCCAAGAAACAAGAATTTTTAGGGTATATCCAGCTGGTTCAAAGGAGATTCTTCTCTGATTTGAAAGCCCCAATACTGATTTTCTAGACATCCTGATCTGGAGAAGGGAAACAAATCCAGCTACCCTAGCTAATGATAGTATTTCTCAAAAACATCTAATTGCCTTTGTTCTAATTCTTTGCTTACTAAGCTAGCTTGTGATCCAAATCTGTAAGAAGGCCACTTTAAAGGAATGCCCACCACAAAGGTTCTAAGCTAAGAACCGCATCTGTAATCTGGCCAAAGAGAAATAGCCTGTTGTTAAGTGGCAAATGGGCATGCTTGTACACATGCCTTCAGTCACCTATGAGTTTTGGGAAGTTGTGTTTTGGTTGCCCTAGGCCTGGTTACCCCAGGCAGTGGAGATAAAATTCTGTTACCTAGCCCCACAAAGCTGAGGACTGGTCAAGAAATTCTGGGTTAGCCTTGTCCAGGTGTTGACAACAGGGAGGGTTCGTCCGAAGCAGTCAGCCTATTTCTCCTTTTTGTTTTTTCTCTCTCTCTCTCTTTTTTTAAGATTTTATGTATTTGAGAGAAAATATAAGCAGGGGGAGGGGCAGAGGGAGAAGCAGGCTCCCCGCTGAGCAGGGAGCCCGATGCGGGGTTCGATCCCAGGACCCTGAGATCATGACCTGAGCCGAAGTCAGGCGCTTAACCAACTGAGCCATCCAGGCGCCCCTCTGTCTTCTCTTTTAGCTGCAATCAAATTCAGTGGCCAAAATATATAAATAAATAAAGAGGAGTCCACAGTGCTACATCTGACATGATTTCAATAAACTTGGCATCACGTCACCAATATGCTACACACTTTCCAGTACACGTTTAATCAACCCATTGTCTAAGCATTCCTCCCTAAAGGAGCAGAGGACTGAATGCACGATATGAACTCTCTCATCTGAGATGTTTGTGGCTCTTTTGTCCTATAATTAGGGCAACTTAATGAAAACAGTAGCAGAGGGAGCTAAGAAAATAGCTCAGGAGGACAAACAAAGGGCTTACCCTTCATCTCTGGAAGATTCAACCAGCTCGACTCTCTTTTCTGGAGATGAAATCCTCCTCAATGCCACAGCTTTCCAGCTCAATAGCAGAAGACCAGATTCAGACCTGTTCTTTCTAGCTAAAATAATTTTATTCCATTTTGCCTATTTTGATAACAGTTTCCTTCCCCTCCCTGCCTCCAAATGCATTTCTGTGCTCTGATCTGCCTCTTGAGCAGCCGAGGATGACTAGCTCTGGCTGTTCCTCATTATCACAAGGAAGAACAGTCTCACCACGGAAGAATATCAAGATATGTGACACATGTACCACTCAGGAGGGTGATCAACCTCTTCAGTTCAAGTGACAAGAAAAGAAGGGTCCATTAGTCAAATTCTACCAGTCGTGTTAAAAATATACTTCCATCAAGTAGACTTCTTTCTCTAAATGCTATAGGACAGTGAAAAATGTGTAGATAAATGAGATTTGTAATCTTTTGTCTTCTAAGGACACATGCTTCAGGCCGGGTGCAGGACGGCTAAATAGATGCTTTAGGAAGGTCAGCCTGAAGACGCAAACGGCCAGAGACATAAAGCCATCCCTCCTTGATGTCCTCTGAGCCAGGTCTATGGCAGAACCACAATCTTTTTCTCCAGCTTCTGTGGTGGGAAGAGGAAATTTCTCATTATCTCATCCAGCTCTTCAAGGGCCAGCTGGGCATGGAGCTTGGCCACGTCATCAGGCTCCAAGCGCACCACGTGTTTCAGCAGGTGGTAGAGATCCTTGAGGACATCCCTCAGCACCTGTATGAGAGAGACAGCGTCATGACGATCTGTCTACTGTGCCAAAATTTCTCAGAACGACCTATCTACCGTCTCCTTCCTGAGAAGTTCTGTGAGGAAACTCACAGGCTCCCTGAAGAAGATTATGCATGGCCTTCTCAGATGGAAGGAGGGTAGCTGTACTGAGATAGGCTTCCTTTTGGGTTTCTCATGACCCCTGACACCTCACTACACTGGCCTTGGGGGCTGCTACTCCCTTTTATCCCCAGGCCAAAGTAGAGATCCCAGGCCCCTTCGTTCAGTCCCAAAGCATGGCACAGAACTCAGGACCACAGACAGGTCATGGTGCCCAGACAGGGTGACCCACGGTGCCCAGCAGAGCATAATTACCAGCACCTTCCTCTCTAGGTCCCACAAAGCCCTCTGCGGACACCCATCTGCACACATCTATCTTATGAGACCCAGAAGGCTATCTCTTCAGCAAGCATGCCTTTCCTTGCCACTGCTTTAAAAATTTTCCACCCCAGTTCCATCTCCATGCCCTTCTTCAAGTCACTATAATTTTACTTTTCAACTGCAAGGTTGCAACAGGAAACAAGGGAAGGCTCTGTAGATAGAGCCACACCCATCCTTCACGTCCAGTCCTCTCATCTTAGGCTCTGGTATGGAACTAGGAGGGTGCCAAAGCACCTACTCCCCAGAGCTCCTAATTTCCTCCAAAATCCTCCTGGCTTTGGAGTTACAACTTTTAGCAGGAAACAGGTTTCAAAAGAACAGGTAAACTCAAGTAAGAGGCCTTAGGGATCAGCTGGCCAAACTAGAGACTGAAGACTCTAGGTCACAGGGGGTCACATGACTTGTCTACGGCTCCTTGTGAAATTACTTCTGGTCTAGGGCTCTTTGCCTCAAAAGCTACTATTTTTGCCTCAGGTACTGTATGAAGTATTTTTCATATATTACCCAATTTTTATGAGAAAGATATTAGCCCCATTTTACAGATGAAACATAGAAGATTAGAGGGTTATATAACATCCCAAGATTACTCAGCTAAAAAAATGGGGGAGCCAGATTTTAAACATCCAGAGCCTGTGTTCTTATTTGTTTATTTTTATTGAAAAGGTAATACAGTAGAAAAAAGTACACATTAAGAAATAAGTCTCAGGGAGGGGGGCCTGGGTGGCTCAGTCAGTGAAGTGTCCGACTCTTTTTTTTTAAATTTTTTTTATTAACATATAATGTATTATTTGGTGTTGAGTTTGATAAATTTGGGGTACAGGTCTGTGATTCATCAGTCTTAAACAAGTTTGGGTGTTGAGTTTGATAAATTTCAGGGGTACAGGTCTGTGATTCATCAGTCTTACACAATTCACAGCGCTCACCACAACACATACCCTCCGCAGTGTCCATCACCCAGCCACCCCATCCCCCGACCCCCCTCCACCCCAGCAACCCTCAGTTTGTTTCCTGAGATTAAGAGTCTCTTATGGTTTGTCTCTCTCTCTGGTTTCATCTTGTTTCATTTTTTCCTCTCTTCCCCTATGATCCTCTGCCTTGTTTCTCAAATTCCACATATCAGTGAGATCATATGATACTTGTCTTTCTCTGATTGACTTATTTCGCTTAGCATAATACCCTCTAGTTCCATCCACGTCACTGCAAATGGTAAGATTTCATTTTCTGATGGCTGCATAATATTCCATTGTATATACATACCACATCTTCTTTATCCATTCATCTTTCGATGGACATCTAGGTTCTTTCCATAGTTTGGCTATTGTGGACATTGCTGCTATAAACATCGGGGTGCAGGTGCCCCTTCAGATCACTACATTTGTATCTTTGGGGTAAATACCCAGTAGTGCAATTGCTGGGTCGTAGGGTAGCTCTATTTTCAACTTTTTGAGGAACCTCCATTTCCAGAGTGGCTGCACCAGCTTGCATTCCCACCAACAGTGTAGGAGGGTTCCCCTTTCTCCGCATCCTCGCCAACATCTGTCGTTTCCTGACTTGTTAATTTTAGCCATTCTGACTGTGTGAGGTGGTATCTCATTGTGGTTTCGATTTGTATTTCCCTGATGCCAAGTGATGTTGAGCACTTTTTCATGTGTCTGTTGGCCACTTGGATGTCTTCTTTGCAGAAACGTCTGTTCATGTCTTCTGCCCATTTCTTGATTGGATTATTTGTTCTTTGGGTGTTGGATTTGATAAATTCTTCATAGATTTTTGGATACTAGACCTTTATCTGATACATCATTTACAAATATCTTCTCCCATTCTGTCGGTTGTCTTTTGGTTTTGTTGACTGTTTCCTTTGCTGTGCAAAAGCTTTTTATCTTGATGAAGTCCCAATAGTTGATTTTTGCCCTTGCTTCCCTTGCCTTTGGCGATGTGTCTAGGAAGAAGTTGCTGCGGCTGAGGTTGAAGAGGTTTCTGCCTGTGTTATCCTCAAGGATTTTGATGGATTCCTGTCTCATATTTAGGTCTTTCATCCATTTTGAATCTATTTTTGTGTGTGGTGTGAGGAAATGGTCCAGTTTCATTCTTCTGCATGTGGCTGTCCAATTTTCCCAACACCATTTGTTGAAGAGACGGTCTTTTTTCCATTGGATATTCTTTCCTGCTTTGTCGAAGATTATTTGACCATAGAGTTGAGGGTCCATTTCTGGGCTCTCTATTCTGTTCCATTGATCTATGTGTCTGTTTTTGTGCCAGTACCATACTGTCTTGATCATGACTGCTTTGTAATAGAGCTTGAAGTCCTGAAGTGTCTGACTCTTGATCTCGGCTCAGGTCTCGATCTCAAGGTCGTGAGTTCAAGCCCTGCGCTGGACTCCACATTGGGCATGAAGCCTACTTAAAAAAAAAAAAAGTCTCTCTTCTACTCCAGGCTCTTAAGTTTCCTTTCTCAGAGGATATCATGCTTAATTGAGAAATGTTCTAGGTATTTATAAGCATACATATGTATGTGCCTTCTCCCCCCCGCTTTAAAACCACAGAATTATATTTTATGTTGTTATATGCCATCATCCCCACTGACTTATTATATTTTGAAGATCTTTTGTATATTTGGCACATACAGAAATACTTTTTAAAAAATGCCTGCATAGGATTCATGTCACACAATTTATCTGCCAATGAAACTCATTTTTTTACCTTTTGATATTGCAAATATTGCTGCAATAAACACTCTGCCTTTCTGTCTTTGCAGACATGAACAAGTGTATCTATAGGACAAATACCTAGAAATGGAATCTCTAGGTCAAAAGGTAATGCACACATAAAATTGTGACAGATGTGGCCAGAGAGTTGCAATAATCTACATCTCCACATAACATTATATTCTCGTCAGTGCTATGTACTGTAAATTGTTTATCTTTGCTTATCTGCTAAGTGAAAAATAACATCATGCTGTTCTAAATTTGCATCTAATAAATAAACTACATATTGTTTCTGGTATGTGTAACTGAACTTTACCTTACTGATTTGTAAGAGCTCTTTGTATATAAAAAAAAAAGGTCTATTATTTATTATATAAGTCGCAAATGTTGTTTGTCATAGTTGGCATTTTTTCTTTGTGAAATTTTTTTTCCAGGGGAGAAATTTGCACTTTTGATGTAGTTAAATTTATTTATTTATTTTTAAAAATATTTTATTTATTTGACAGAGAGAGACACAGCGAGAGAGGGAACACAAGCAGAGGGAGTGGGAGAGGGAGAAGCAGGCTTCTCGCAGAGCAGGGAGCCCGATGCGGGGCTCGATCCCAGGACCCTGGGATCACGACCTGAGCCGAAGGCAGACGCCCAACGACTGAGCCACCCAGGCACCCCAATGTAGTTAAATTTATTAATTTTTCCTTTATGGTTTCTGGATTTTGTATTTTGCTTAGAAGAGGGCCTATAATCTTAAGCACTCTGCTATGTTGTATTGTTTCTATTTACTAATAGTGCCACCTCACATGAATCGTTGGGTTTATGTCACTATATGCAGCATCTCTGACAATAACTGGTTCAAATGGTCTCTAAGACTTTCTCTCACCACTTTGTTTTCTTTATTTATTTTTAAGGATTGTTTTATTTTTTATTTTATCATTTTTTTTAAAAGTAGGCTCCATGCCCAATGTGGGGCTTGAACTCATGACCCTGAGAACAAGAGTCACATGCTCTACTGACTGGGCCAGCTGGGAGCCCCTTTCTGTACTTTGGAACTTCAAGCATTGGCTGTACCCTGAAGTCTATGCCAATGTATAATTTCCAAAAAGGAGGAAGATCAGAAAAAAAGAAATAGGAGAATGTAGACATTCATCCATTTCTTCACTTTTGTGGCTTTTCATAGAAACCTTGTAATAAATATATATTATAGCCTATGTACTATAAACATGGGCTGTCTCTGAAAAAAAAAAAAATTAAAAAACTGGTTGCCTGGGACACCTGGGTGGCTCAGTCGGTTAAGCATCTGCCTTTGGCTCAGGTCATGATCCCAGGGTCCTGGGATGGAGCCCTGCATCGGGCTCCCTGCTCAGCGGGAAGCCTGCCTCTCCCTCTCCCACTCCCCCTGCTTGTGCTCTCTCTGTCAAATAAATAAATAAAATCTTAAAAAACAAAAACAAAAACTGGCTGCCTCCAGGGAAGGTAACTGGAGAGGGATATGGGAGAATTATACACTCTTGTACCTTTTTAATATTGTATTTTATGAACATATTACCTACTAAAGAATAAATAAGCTTTTTGATTAACTGAATTAACTACTAGGCAAGGGTTTTCCATAAGGCCATTTAATAGGTAGAAGAGATACAGAACCTGACTTGAAAGGCTCACTGTCTGGTGGGGATGGTAAGTCATACACATAAATAAAGAATACAGAACAAATACAGTAAGTGTCCTAACAGAGCAGAGAGAGAGTATAAAGAGAGGTTACAGGAAACAGAGGTTACATTTTAGGAACAGGAAGTGAACTGGAGATGGGGAGCAGAAATGATAGGGAATGCTTAATTCGGTGGGTAACAAGTACAGTTGACTCTTGAAAAACAAAGGTCTGCACTGTATGGGTCTATTTATGTGTGATATTTTTGACAAATATAGTACTGTAAATATATTTTCTCTTCCTTATGATTTTCTTACGAACATTTCCTTTACTCTAACCTACTTTAAGAATACAGTATGTAATATATATAACGTATAGAATATATATTAATAGATATATTAATAGACCCCTTATGTTATCAGTAAGGCTTCTGGCCAACAGTAGGCTATCAGTAGTCAAGCTTCTGGGGAGTCAAAAGTTATGCATGGAGGGGCGCCTGGGTGGCTCAGTCGTTAAGCATTTGACTCTTGGGGCGCCTGGGTGGCTCAGTCGTTAAGCACCTGCCTTCGGCTCAGGTCATGATCCCAGAGTCCTGGGATCAAGCCCCGCATCGGGCTCCCTGCTCCGCGGGAAGCCTGCTTCTCCCTCTCCCACTCCCCCTGCTTGTGTTCCCTCTCTCGCTGTGTCTCTGTCAAATAAATAAATAAAATCTTAAAAAAAAAAAAAAAAGTTACGCGTAGAGTTTTGACTGCACTGGGGTGGGAGTGGGGTGTGGGCATCCCTAACCCTTGCACTGCTCAAGGGTCAACTGTACAGGAACTGGGCCTGAAGTCCCCTGAGCTTTCCACACAAGTATGCTGAGCATGTAGCATCACATATCTTGGACTTGCTAAAGAATAGAGAAAGAGCCTTTTCCATCTTTTGCTATTCTTGAACAGCATGGGTGTTGGGGAGTGGAAAGAGGAAGGTAGGGGAGAAGGGGCACATAAAACAAGCCCCCCAGGCAACTTGCCTGTCTCCCTCTTGTCCCCTGTGTTCCAGGTGCCGGTGGGGCGGACCTTCTTTCTTTCTTTGAGCAAAGCTCCTTCTCAGCGCAAGGCCTTTGCATATGCTGTTCCCTCAGCCTGGAAGACTATTTCGCCTCCTCTTCACCCTGCAACTCCTACTCACCCTCAGCCTAAAATACTTCCTCAGGGATGCCTTCTCTAACTCCCATCTAGGTAAGTCTTTCTACCCTACCTGTAGTTCTGTTTGTAACTCGTATCACAGTTGTAATTTAAATATTTATTGTGTAATTAAAAGTATGTTTTCCTCACTAGATGACATGTAATATTGACCCTGAGGCCATATCTTGCCTTGTTCATTCTGGTGTAGTCCCAATACCTTAGATAGTGACTGGTACATGGCAAATACCTAAAAAATTTCTGAATGGAAGAAGGCACGTACATATGCATGCTACTCCTGGTCAGTTTCTCACTCAGTAAAAACTAAAAATTCGAAGAACATCTATTGGAACAGTGCCAGACAACCAGGCTCAGGCTCGCTTCATGAGTGGGTGACCTGAGCAGTCACATTAGGTCCCCCAGTCAAGAGGGCCACATGCTTGGTTCAATGATATGCTATGGTTATCTTAAACTTCTTAATAATTGTATCTTTGGATTTGTATTTTTTAAGGGAAGTACAGTGGGACAGAGGAGCGTCAGTGTGAGCAGATGAGATATGCCCAACATGTGTGCCCACCATTCTCTGCCGGTGCGTCCTGCACGCAGCATCCGCCATGCCCCAGGGGCAGAGAACTCTGAGGGACGCACAATGTGCAGGAGTTCAGCAAGACCTGAAGCCAGAAGAAGGGCAGCATGTTTGTTATATTCAGGACTGAGCACACGGAGACATGGACAGCCCCGAGAGGCCACACTTTCCACTGGAACCAGAACTTGCTTCAAACACAGAAAGAAGACAATGGCTTTCTAAGAAACATGGATGAGTAAGGTACCCTATAATATCCTTCATGTTGAGCCAGCCATTTACTCTGAAATTGATGATATACAGGAAACAGGACAATACACAGTTCTTTGTTCCTTTCAGTCCTTTGTTATTCACCAGTAAACTGAAGGTAAAGAGCGTTGACAGAATGTGCACATATCAAGAAGAAAAATAAAAGCAGTTGAGCTAGTTTTGTGCAGTTTCCACTGTTCTGCTGAGAAGGAAATATGTATGTGTGTATAAGCTACAGAATATAATTTGTGTAATTTTCATGATTCCACATGAGTTAAACGCTTTTTTTTTTTAAGATTTTATTTATTTATTTGAGAGAGAGAGAAAGTGCGCACACACACTGGAATGGGGTTGCAGGGGAGGAACAGGGGGAAGGAGAGGGAGGGGAAAACCATCCCAAGCAGACTCTGTGCTGAGTGTGGAGCCCAATGCAGGGCTTGATCTCATGACCCTGAGACCATGAACTGAGCAGAAACTGAGTCAGCTCCCTGCTCATTGAGGAGTTGGCTTCTCCCTCTCCCTTTGCCACTTCCCTTGCTTGTGCTCTCTCTGTTAAATAAATAAAATCTTAAAAAAAAAAAAATGTTAAAAAAATTTTCTCTACTTAGAACAACATTAACAGCAAATAATACAAAAATGACAAATTGAGGGAGAGAAAAATTGTGAAAGAAAGGAAAAAACTTTCTATATATATACCATTAACAGCATGTTTTCCTGATTTTTCTGAGCCAGGTATCCCACCTTTTCGTTCTGCACTGGGCCCCACATATTACACAGATGGCTCTGCAGACAACTCTCACTGCTCCTTGCCTAGTGTCGCCAAATAAAGTGCCCAGATACTGTGGGCAAAGCTCACAGAGATGCTGCCCAAATGTGGAGCAGCTGTTTCTGGGTTTTCTCAGGGAGCTGCTGAGATGGAATGGGAGTGGGTCTCCTAGCACCGGCGCATGCAGACTGGGGGAGGCGGGGGGCACTACCCCCACTGCCCTTTGGTAACCTCTCTTTCCTCGAGGCTGGCAGTGTGAAAAGGAGAGATGGTTGCTGGAAGAGGATGACTCCCTAGAGCTACTGCCTCATGATTACTCACTCATCCAATAATCATTGTTAAGGGCCTACTTCGTGCCCAGGCAGTGTGCTGGTGATGAAAGGATGAATAATGCATGAACTCTACCCTCTGGCAGCTACAGCCAAGCGGGGAGGCAGGCAGACACACACACACACACGCACGCACCACACGCACGCAAGCACCACACACACCACACACACACACACATGCACCACACACACACGCACACACCACACACACGCACCACACGCACCACACACACGCAAGCACCACACACACGCACACGCACCACACACACACGCACACACACACACGCACGCACCACACGCACGCACCACACACACACACACACACGCACACGCACCACACACACGCAAGCACCACACACACGCACACGCACCACACACACACAAGCACCACACACACGCAGGCACCACACACACACACATGCACCACACACACACGCACACGCACCACACACACACCACACACACGCACCACACACACACACACACACACACACACACCCCAGACAGTATGATCGCCTAAGTGATAAGCTCCACACTTCTGTGGAAGCAACGGAAGTGATTTCTGCCTGTCGAGGTGGGTGGAGGGAGAACATTTCACTGAGAGGGGCTTCACTCTGACTTTTATTTGTAGCCAAAGGGTGGCACCACGGAGTGGCTCGGGGAAGCCTTAGCAAGTCCCCTCAGCTTCAAGCCACCTCAAATAAATGCAGATTCTAAGCAAACCTGGCCTGCTTATTATGTGAACATAATTTAAAGACAAGTCTCCTGACACTCTTTCCAATGGCGTTCAGCCCAAAGTGTCTCTTACAGAGAAATTCTAGAGTTCCCACTGTTTTTTACAAGGTCATCTTTTTTCTTCTTCTAGAGGAATCTTTCACCTACTCAGAAATATCTTTGAGAATTTTTGCTAGAGCCTTCTAACGTTCAAAATAGGGTTAGCTTTTACTTGTTAAAAAGGGAGGTTCTAAGGCATTCTGTTCTGTTAAGATACTCTGCTCCTTCCTGGTGTGGGTAGGAATTGTCCCCTTGGCACTGCTGTGTCCTTAAAATAACAATAATGCTTGTTCAAACCCCACTTCATACTCGAGGGCGCTAAGCTCCTTGTTATCAGTTACCGGATCTCCTTTTTTGGGTAACTGAGTGTTAGGCAGAGGCTCCTTCTTAATTAATGGGTTGATTTTAGCAACCCATCCTGGAAAGGCTTCCTCCCAATCCCTGGAACACTGGGGATCCCACACATCACAAGGACTTCCTCTGGACTCCCCAAGGATCAAAGCTTCCTGCCAGCCGGGGATTGTCACCAAATCCCACGGATCAGGGGTTGAATACAGGAGAGTTCAAAGGTAAAGTTACTCACAGGAGCCACTGTGGTGGGCAGGATGTAGGCAATCCCACGGAGGAAACCTTTCATTAAGAGTTCAACACACCTGCTCTTCATCCCCCACCCTCTGCATCGAGGCCCAAGGACTCCAGGGAAAGGCAGAGGGAGTACAGGTGTGAGTGGGGATGGGTGCATCTCATCCAGAGGAGATCTGGCTTAGCTTTTTCTCACTGGTGGTTGAAAGAAACATTTTCACCATCTGAGAAGTTCTTAGGCCAGGGATATCTTTTTTTTAAGCTTTTTTTTTTTAAGATTTTATTTATTTATTTGAGAGAGAGAGAGAGAGCATGAGAGGGGGAGGGTCAGAGGGAGAAGCAGACTCCCGCTGAGCAGGGAGCCCGATGTGGGGCTCGAACCTGGGACTCCAGGATCATGACCTGAGCCGAAGGCAGTCACTTAACCAACTGAGCCACCCAGGCGCCCTTAAGCTTTTTTATTTGACAGAGAGAGACAGCGAGAGAGGAAACACAAGCAGGGGGAGTGGGAAAGGGAGAAGCAGGCTTCCCGCGGAGCAGACAGCCCCATGCAGAGAGCCTGATGCGGGGCTCGATCTCAGGATCCTGGGACCATGACCTGAGCCGAAGGCAGACGCTTAACGACTGAGCCACCCAGAGACCACGGATATCGTAAACAAGTACTCAGATTCTTAGTCTGAAAAGTCTTTGGAAAGGGGTGGGGTTCAGGTGTTTTCTTAAAAGAATTTAGAGCTCACATGCAACACACACACACACACACACACACACACACACACACGTACACACAGGCGCACAACACAATGGGACCCGATTGGGTGGAGGCCCACACGCAGGTGGTGAAAGAATTCACCCAAGGCAGAACAAAGGAGACAGAAGTTTATTGAATACACTGCAAGGGAGCCATGGGCAGGACAGCAAAGGAGAGACTGTCTGCTAAGAGTCGGGGGGGGGGGGGGTTGTGCTGTTGTTAAGGAGGGGAAGTGAGGAGGTATGGGAATGTATGGGATTTCCCTTTTTTGGTACCTGTGCCAGGTTCTAAGTAGCCCATTGGCCACCTAGGGCTTATGGATATTTTGAGGTGGGTCGTCTAATGAGCCTGCTTGCATTCAGCCCAGTGGTCACTGTGGGCCCTTTTCCCTTACTCAGGTATCCAGTGCTCAAGCCTGTTGCCTAAAAGTGGCCTCTACAACACACACACACACACACACACACACACACACACACACACCCCTTCTCCAGGTACCAGTTCCTTTCTTTGAAGCACACACAGCTGATACTTCAGGGACAAGGGCAGTCTTTAGGGTTAGATGTGGCTTAGAAAAGACCAGATGAGGCAGGCCATACTAATAAGGAAATGGTGTGAGCAAAAGACTGCCTTGGGCACACAGGTGCACTTTCAATGGGAAAGCAGGAAAACAGTGTTTGACTCTTTCAATGAGCTTGACCTGGAACATCCTAGAAGTGGTTGTTATATCTATGAGTTGAGATCAAAAGAAGAAATAAATGGCAAGTGTCTTTCTTCTTTTTAATTCCTAAATGTATTTATTTATTTGATTATAAAAGCAATATGACCACATGATCACAAAAACAATATAACCACAGCCCAGAATATCTGAAAGAGGAATGAAAAAAGGTCTCTAGTCAAAAACTACCTAACACAAGCTCCATTAGTAAAGACATTGAGTAATTAGTAGATGCATTTACAGTTTTCAAAAATTATTTCAGTATTTTATTTTTTTTAAGTTTCATTTATTTATTTTTAAGTAATTTCTACACCCAACATGGGGCTCGAACTCATGACCCCAAGATTAAGAGTTACATGTTCTTGCTCTTCTGACTGAGCCAGCCAGGCGGCCCTATTTTAGTATTTTAAAAGTCATTTATACTTCAAGGTGATTTTACAAATAGAAATTAGGTGGATGAAATTGCTATTCTTCTGTTATCATATGGGATCGATAAGACACAACACGAATGGTCACAAGTAAGACATTTACAGAAATAAAAACTCTACAAAGATGCTATCTAGCAGAGGATTTTCCATCTATAATTTCTTCATATTTAAGGGGAAAATGGATTGCTAAATACAAAAGGATAAAAAAGTTAAATGCCACCATACACTAACTGTACTTAGAAATTCAATCTCCCCATAGAACCAACACATGAGGCAAAAAAGATCAGAAAGCAAGCAAGCTCAATTCTGCCCAATCCTATCACCCACCAGATGTGGCTTCTTTGTGGCTAATAAATATTGGGCACAAGGACAGAACCAGGGAAGTTAGACGTTGAAATAAAAGGTAGGGCAGACAGGAGAACAAGGGGGCCGAGACTGGAGTTACTGGTGGAAACCGGCCTGGCAGGCAAAAAGATTCTCTAGACTGGGGCCCAGAAGAGGAGGAGACCCCAGAATCCAACTAGTTCTGTTTACAACACGTTAGACTAAAGCATTCGGTGTAGTAGGAATCTGTGGAAGCCACAGGCCAACTACTAAGGGTCCTCATTTTGACCACTGTGCCTTGGTGTTAAGACGAGTGACTGACTTGGTGGCTGAGGGCAGTGAGAGTGGACAGATGGGACTAAGTACAGAGAGTCAAGGATCATCAGCAGAGCACAACTCAGCCACCTTTTCCCAAACCGTGTGCAGGAGGCTCTGCTAAGCATTCTGGTTTTTTTCTTTTAAAGATTTTATTTATTTATTTGACAGAGAGAGACACAGCGAGAGAGGGAACACAAGCAGGGGGAGTGGGAGAGGGAGAAGCAGACTCCCCACTGAGCAGGGAGCCCGATGCGGGGCTCGATCCCAGGACCCTAATGGCCCGGAGGCAGGTGAACTGGGTGAGGCGGATGATGATGCTCCCAATCACCAGCCAGGGAATCTGGAGCAAACGACTTCAGCTCTCAGAACGCCAGTGATCTCAACTGTAAAATGGGGATAACACTGCCTCCTTTTAAGGTTGTTGTAAGAATGAGAGTCAATGTCTATAAAGATCCAAGCACAAAGACTTGCATATGGTAAGTGCTAAATAAGTGGAGGTTTGTCAGTCTCCCCGACAAGTACTGTAATCTCCGTGTCCTTCTTGTTACTCTTCTCTCAGTGAGGCTTAGGACAGAGCCTGGCGTGGGGCAGCTCTGGCGTGTAGTAAATTTTTGACAAATAAATAAATGAATGTCTAATAACAATAGCTAATCCTTACATAAAAACTGTTATGTGCCAGGTATGGTTCTAGGCATCTCATCTACAGTCACTCACTTAATCCTCCCAACACAATGAGGGGGGTACCATTATCCTCTCCAGTTTGCCCCAGGCCACACAGCAGTAACAGGCAGAGCCAGGATTCAAACTCCAAGCCTTGCTTGGGGCCAAAGTTCTTTATTAACTACTACGCTATTCTGCCCCTCCAAGTGGTTATTATTTTCCCTCTGCCGAAGGGGGAAGCAGAAAGCACACTGCCTACCTTACAAGTTGATTGTGGGATCGAAAGAGATAATTCGTGTGAGAGTACTCTGCTATGATAAGCCAAGGGATATATAATTCAAAGTATTGTTGCTATTATTACTCTGACATTGAAATAATTGGGTTTACCACCACGGGGCCAAGAAAATGAGGGGAAAGGCATGACTCTGAAAATGAAAGAGAGCAGAGGCCCACAACAAAGATGTCAGGAAGACAAATAAATGGAGAGGAATTAGAAGAAAAGATGTAAGAGGAGGTAAAGAGATTTAAGGCAGTCTGAGTGCAGAAGCGGGGCCAGCGCGGGTCCCAGACGACTGGGAACACTGACCGCGCTATTCCGCAGGGCTGGGGGCACCAGAAAGCACTCTGCAGGGCAAGCAGACAGGAGCCAGGCTCTGAGGTCTTGGAGGCAAGCAGCCTCTCTAAGATAATGGGCAGGAAACAAATACATTGGAGAAGCATAATGGAGGTAGACAATTTGGACCTCATTCAGGGAGCTCTGGCCTCAAGAAGAATAAATGCTTTACTGATAAAACCCAAACCTTCACTTTGATGGGTGTATGAAAAAGAAATTAGGGCTGATTCAAATAGAAAGTCTGGGCTTTTGAGACACCTCACTGAAAGCGAGGGGAAGGTCGGCAAAGAAAGACGGGATTACTAATGTCTAAGAGATTTCTATCCATGCCTGACAGAGAATCTCAAACATGCTGAAGTTCAGGGTAGCATTATGATTAACCAGAGGCTACTGAGCTTTTCAAAACCCTTTTTATTTCTAAAGTATTTTTCTCTGTTAGACCTAGAGATAAATGGCATTTTTACCCTTTCTAGATTGGGCCTGGCTGTTAAACGGCGAGGGTCTCTCGAGTGCAAATTGGAGAAGGGGTGGGATGGGGATGCAGGGAGTATCACGCGCGATTTTCAGTGAAGAATAAGGAGAAAAATTTTAACTGGTCAAGTGCCAAAAATGCTACAGGTATGTACGCAGGTTGGCAGTTGAGGGACAAAGAGCAAGACGGCCAGTGCGGTTAACCCCTGGTAGGGGTGGCAGCTCAGGAGCCCTAGACAAAAAGTAGGCGACCGGACTTAGCTACACAACACCTACTGTGTGCCCCTGGGCTAGCTCAGGCGGAGGCATGCCGCCCGAGGCGTGGAGGGCGCCGCCGCACGGCCAGGAGCCGCACTGCTGGGCGCTAGGAGCAACCGCGGCCGCGTCTTTCAGAATGTCTCTAAATAGCTACCTGAGGAAGGCAGCAGCTTTCCTTCACCCCCACAGGCACGGAAATAGAACAAAGAAGGCAGGAAAAATGGCCGGAGTGTGTGCAAAGGCAGCAGGCTGCGGCTTGTGGGAGAGGAGATCGGGAGCTTTGTCCTTAAAAGGCGATTACAGTCCCAGCTTTCCAACTGTACTCCATGACCTCGTGTGGGGAAAGGGCTCCACTTTCCTGGCCCTGGAGGCCCTCCGTGCAGACACCCTGCTGAGGGAGCCCCGGCCTGTCCCCTCCCGGTGCCTAATGCCTCCCACGTGGGATTAGACTGTGCCTGCAGAAGGCTCACTACGTGTTTACTATGTTTCAGTCACTGTGCTAAGCCCTTCGCACACATTATCTCCTTTAATCCTATGAGGTAGGTGTTATTAGGCCCAGTTTACAAGTTAGGGGAGGGTAGGGGCGCCTGGTGGCTCAGTCGGTTGAGCTCCCAACTCTTGATCTCAGCTCAGGTCTTGATCTTGGAGTCATGAGTTCAAGCCCCGCATTGGGCTCCAATGTGGAGCCTACTTAAACAAACAAAAAACCAAACAAACAAATTAGGGGAAGGGGACTTAGAATGGTTTCAGTGATTTGCTCAAGGACACAGCTAGAATTCAAACCTGCATCTGTGAAGTCTCACTCTGCAAACTCTGCTTTTAAACATGTGCAGTTACTAGCAAATCCAATATGCAAGAGGAAGCTGTGGAGAAAATGTGACCTTTTCCCTGCACCATCAACGCTGTTTATTTGGATGGAGCCTGGGCAGGGAGGAGGGGAGCCGTAACTGGGCTCCTGGCTGACTCTAAGGTTTGGCTCTCCTTTGGGCCACCAGTTTGCTTTAGGACATCCCACATCACCCCAGGCTCAGCCAGGTCACCCAGCTTCAGGTCTAGCTTGAGTCGCCCAGAGAGGAAGGACAGGTCACTCTCCTGAGGGCATCTGCTCAATGGAATTCTAGGCTCTGTGCAAGATGCTTCAGGAACAAAAGGTTAGAGAATTAGACCAAAGGCCAGAGAAAACCAGTCACTGACACATCAGAGGCCCTGGTGGGCTTTGCATTATGCACTAATATGTACATGGCATGGACTAGACCAGAGAAAGGACCCCCCCGCCACCCACACCGAAGCTTGGCTACAAAGCCCAGACTTTGCCTCTGCGCAACCCCATCTTTCTAGTGTAGGGATTCTCTACCCTTGCTGCACGTAACAGTCCCCTGGAGAATGTTTAACATGGCTGGGCCCCCACCTCACACCTAAGAATCAGAATCATAGGGGCTGGGACTCAGGACTTTTAAAAAAGTTTTAATTTATTTTTATGATTTTTATGCTCTCCAGGTGACTCTAATAAGCAGCCAGGATGCAGTAGTGTGGGAGGTTAGGAAAAAACAGTGGGTAGGAGACTAAGAGTTATGCCATGGTTTCGAAAGTAACAACAGTGCCTGGGAAAAATCTAAGTGCCAGGAACAAGGGTGACGTGATTTGGATATAACCTATTACACTTCTTGGAATTTTCTTAACTATCAACAATCAGGTTTTTATTTTCCAGAAAGGGGATAGGGTCAAAATCATTTTCTTTTAAGATTTTATTTTTAAGGGATGCCTGGGTGGCTCAGTCGGTTAAGCATCTGCCTTCGGCTCAGGTCATGATCCCAGGGTCCTGGGATCGAGTCCCACATCGGGCTCCTTGCTTGGCAGGGAGCCTGCTTCTCCCTCTGCCTGCTGCTTCCCCTGCTTGTGCTCTCTCTCTCTGACAAATAAATAAAATCTTCAAAAAAAAAAAAAAGATTTTATTTTTAAGTAATCTCTATACCCAAAATGGAGCTCGAACCCACAACCCTAAGATCAAGAGTCACATGCTCCAGCGACTGAGCCAGCCAGGCATCCATCAAAATCATTTTTGATCCACAAATTGGCACTGCATCTTTTTTCCAAAATATTTTAAAAATTTGTTCTTAAACATGTGTATACAAAGTGCGATTCTGAAGACAGAGAAAGTTGTAAGCTACCAACATGCGTTCTTTAAGAAAATGAAAGGATAAAATGAATGCAGCTGCCTCCGTTGCTGGGTTGGCTGGAATTATGGCAGAAACCTCTGCCCAGACGGGAGGAATTAAAGGAAATACATGTGTTAAAATTTTGACAGATACACACACACACTGCTATATAGAGAGTACATAAATAGTGTATCTATGGTGTGTTTGTGTGTGTGTGTGTGTGTGTCAAGAAGCCAAGTTTTGAAATGTAGAAGGTTCTGGCGGCACATTAATATTCATCCTGTCACTCTGCCTCAGGACTCCTCCCGCTGATCTGGGGACAGCATGTCTGCAACCCAACTGTGATGAAAACGTTAGGCGTTTCTAAGGAAAGGGAGGTAAAATTCCCTCCTAACGAGAACTTGTTTGGACAACTTCTGCCCTTGGGAAACCTGAACACCGGAAGAGCGTGGAAATCTCAGAATTTCCAGGTTAAGATCTAGGAAATCTATTTATCATAAAGGCAGGCACAAAGAGATGAAGAGATGTGTTCCATGCCTCTTGGAGAAAAGATTTCATGCACTCTCTCAACAAACATTCATTAAGCACTTATTTTGTGCAAAGCACTGTGTGAGATCTGAGGAATAGAAAAGTGAATGGAATGAGCAGTCAAATTCGCAGAGACAGAGAGAATGGTGGTTGCCAGGGGCTGAGGGAGGGGAAATCAGAGAGTTCGTGTTTAATGGGTGCAGAGTTTCAGTTTCGCAAGATGAAAAGAGTTCCGTGGATGGGTGGTGGTGCTTGTTGCACAGCAGTGTGAATATATTTAAAGTTACTCAACTGTACACTTAAAAATGGTTAAGACAGTAAATTTTGTCTTATGTATCTTTTACCACAATTAAAAAAAAAATAGTGATTGGTGTGTTCAGGAGCTAACAGTCCCCTGTTGACATCAGACATGAACAAATCATTACAATATCTACTGTAGTCCAGAGCTGATATGTAAAGTACTGCAGAGCCTGGAGAAGTGATTATTACTTTTTTAAAAAAAAGATTTACTTCTTTATCTTAGAGAGAGATTCAGGGTGGGGAGGGGGTGGGACAGAGGGAGAGAAAGTCTTAAGCAGACTCCTCAATGAGTGCAGAGCCTGCCCAGGCTCCATCTCACCACCCTGAGATCAGGACCTGAGCCGAAACCAAGCATTGGCCCCTTAAGTGACTGCGCACCCAGGTGCCCTGCAATTACTAATTTTACCTGAGAAATCAGGAAAGGCTTTTCCACAAAGAGTGTAAAATCTAAGTAGATTCCTAAAGGATGAATAAAAGCTTACCAGATGGACAGGTGAAGGGAAAAGAAGGCATTCGAGGCATAAGAAATAGTAAGGACTGCTCAGCAGGGAGCCTGCTTCTCCCTCTGCCTCCCCCCCAGTGTGTGTGCACATGCTCTCTCTCTCTCTCTCTCTCAAATAAATAAATAAAATCTTTAATTAAAAACAAAAGAAACAGTAGGGACGAAGATGTGGAGGCAGGAAACAGTATGCAGATGATCTGGGGCTGGTACGAGGCTGTCAGGGCCTTTGAAGAGAAGGACGGAAGAGGAAGAGAGAGAAGTTGGGAGAGGGGGTCCAGGACATAAAGGGCCTCATGTGTCATGTGAAGGAGCCTGGTCTTTATCTCATGGACCAGGGTAGAAAGGTTATCTGGGGACTGGATCTCAGCAGATTTGCATTTTGGAAAGACCTCTCCAGCTGCAGTTCCCTTACCATGCCGACTGACCGAGGATCTGTCAGCCCTGGAGAATTACAGAGGTGAAGAAAGTGCAGTGGTTAAGGAAACAGAAGTCCTAGGAACGCGAATTTGTCCCAATATACCTGTAACAGTTCACCCCTTCCTCAAGTATCTCAGGCTAGTTCTAATTAGTTCCATCCCAACAGCCAAGCGGGCAACAAGGCAGCCTGGATCTGCACTCAGTTCTACCTCTTACTGGCTGTTTGACCTGTGCATTTAAATGTAAACATTCTGGACCTCAATTTTCTTGCCTGTAAATAGAGTTAATAAGCATATTTATCTCACAGGGTTATTAGGAGGATTCCATGAGATCATGAATGTGAAAACCTGGTGCTTTGCCTGGCATACAATAAGCCCTTGATAAATGTTATATTATTATTAAACACTAAACCTCAGAGAACATGCAATTTATTCAGAGCAGATTTGCTAAGAGCAAACAAACCACGGGGCGATGAGCAATGAGCTGGAAGAGATTCCAGAGCATCAATCCTAACCGTCACTTCATGTCACCCCAAGGAGGGTACACTTGGTCAGAACGCCTCCCTCCAGAGGACCGAGCAAAGAGAAGTGCACAACCCACTTCTGAATGCAACCCAGAGGCCCATCTGATTATCAGAGGAAGAATCGATTCCGATCAGGCTGCAGGGCAGAAGGAAAGTCCCAGGAGTCTCACTCCCCAGCCTAGCAGCCCTGAAGGTGTTTGGTCTGCTCCCTGCTTTTTTCAGTTCTGTGTACATTATGGGAAGTTGCTGGACAGTGTAGTCCGTGGTTGGTCTAAACTTTTGGCAAGAGATCGCGGGACATGATGTAGGGGGAGAGGAAGCCAGGGTTGTTTCCTGTCTCTGCTCTCTGAAGAGTTCACCCTGGCAGGGCCTGGGAGGTCAGGGCACCTGGGTCCAAGGCCAGCCCCCAACACTCTCCTCTCACTCTTCCATCCTTCTCCAGGGCAGACAGTAAATAAGCTGTCAGGAGGTAGTCTGGCCCGTTTTCCTTTTGGGCATCAGGTTTCCAGGATCTGAAACAGCCTTCTCTTAGCCATGCTGTGTGTAGAAAATGCCCGAGTGACTTGGTCTCTGAGTCCTTCAGATGACAGTCACTGAACATGGAGTCCCAGAGCCGTGTTGCCTGGTTTCTCTACCTCAGCTCTGCCACCTACCAGCTGTCGGATAAGTTACTTCTCTTTTCTGTCTTAGTTTCCTCACGTGTAAAATGGGGATATTAATCATACCTAAATGCATAATGGAGATTAAGTGAATTAATTAATGGAAAGCACTTAGATATAAGTGCTATCACATAGCAAATGCTCAAAGTATTTTTAGAGTTTTAAGATACATTGAATTTTTCAGGATTACAACTACCATATAAACTAAGAGGTGATAATATTTTCATTTGTTTAGAGTTTTATAGAGTAGTTTACTTTTTCGAAGATTTTTTTTTATTATTCATCTGAGAGAGAGAGAAAGAGAGAGCACAAGCCGGGGGAGAGGCAGAGGGAGAGAGAGAAACAGACTCCTTGCCGAGCCGGGAGCCCAACCTGGGACTCGATCTCAGGACCCTGTAAATAACGACCTGAGCCGAAGGCAGATGCTTAACCATCTGAGCCACCCAGGTGCCCCTGGTTTACTCTTTTGGAGAATCAAGCTCCACAATGTACTTCTGAGCTGCTAGTGTAAGATATCTGTATAATTTTGTATTTGTAAGTGTGACATTCACGATGAGGCTACGTATAAGAGCAACCTAATAGTTCATTATATCTTAGAGCTAGCCTAGACATTTATGTATTAAAATATATGTTATTTTAGTATAAACGACTATTCTTTTATTCCTTCTTCATATTACAGTTAGGACATTATATTGATTTTTAAAATATATATGTAGGTTAAGAAGCTATAAATTTCATTTCAGGAGAATAAAGGGGAAACACCAAAATATCTGTTATAATAATTTGTTATAATAAAAATGTGTTGGGTCTGATATAGAGAAAGGGAGCTGACAGTAGATATTCCCAAATCTGGTGCTTAACTTGTGCTTCCTTTATGATGTCACCTAAGACACCCTGGAGAATAAGATGAACCTTGTTCCAGGTGAATGAGTGAATTAAGTAGAAGAAAGAGAAGGAGACGCTATCCTTTTATTAGCATTTAGCCAATGTAAGCTAAGCTACCAGGAACAACTGGAAATGAGTGCTAGTTCTTCCCGGCATTAGCTTTGGAAACTTATAACCACTTGTCTCTTCATGAACTTTCTTTCCTCATTCATAAAACAAGACAGCTGGATTATTTCCCAAAGTATATTCCATGGAACATTATTACTTGGCAGGCTTATAATGAAGAAAGGGTTCCTCGGTAAATGAGTTGAAGAAATTTTAAGTTTTCTTTGCTGCAGGCCTTCTCAGACCCTTTAAAAGGTTAACAAGTACCTAATCGCCAAGAGGAAAATATATAGTCGTATGCAGCATCTTCCAAACTTACTTGACCATGAAGACCTTATGTCAGAAGAACAACTTGTAAGGTTAATAAGCCAAGGGAAATTTTTTTTTTTAAAGATTTTATTTATTTGGCAGAGACAGACACAGCAAGAGAGGGAACACAAGCAAGGGGAGTGGGAGAGGGAGAAGCAGGCTTTCTGCCAAGCAGAGATCCCGATGCGGGGCTCAATCCCAGGACCCTGGGATCATGACCTGAGCCGAAGGCAGATGTCCAATGACTGAGCCACCCAGGTGCCCCAAGCCAAGGGAAATTTTTGTGAAATACAAATTAAATAGTCTCTAAGGCCTCTTCCACCTTTAACATTCTAAAATTCTCAACACACAAAGAACAAATAATCCAATCAAGAAATGGGCAGAAGACATGAAAAAGTGTTCAACATCACTTGGCATCAGGGAAGTACAAATCAAAACCTCAATGAGATACCACCTCACACAGTCAGAATGACTAAAATTAACAAGTCAGGAAACGACAGATGTTGGTGAGGATGCGGAGAAAGGGAAACCCTCCTACACTGTTGGTGGGAATGCAAGCTGGTGCAGCCACACTGGAGAACAGTATGGAGGTTCCTCAAAAAGTTGAAAATAGAGCTACCCTATGACCCAGCAATTGCACTACTGGGTATTTACCCCAAAGATACAAATGTAGTGATCTGAAGGGGTACCTGCACCCCAATGTTTATAGCAGAAATGTCCACAATAGCTAAGCTATGGAAAGAACCCAGATGTCCATCGACAGATGAATGGATGAAGTAGATGTGGTATACACACACACACACACACACACACACACACACACACACACACAATGGAATATTACGCAGCCATCAAAAAATGAAATCTTACCATTTGCAATGATGCGGATGGAACTAGAGGGTATTATGCTAAGCGAAATAAGTCAATCAGAGAAAGACAATTATCATATGATTTCACTTGTATGCAGATTTTAAGAAACAAGGCAGAGGATCATAGGGGAAGAGAGGAAAAAATGAAATAAGATGAAACCAGAGAGCGAGACAAACCATAACAGACTCTTAATCTCAGGAAACAAACTGAGGGTTGCTGGAGTGGAGGGGGGTCGGGGGATGGGGTGGCTGGGTGATGGACACCGTGGAGGGTATATGTTGTGGTGAGCGCTGTGAATTGTGTAAGACTGATGAATCACAGACCTGTACTCCTGAAACAAACAATACATTATATGTTAATTAAAATAATAATTAAAAATAAATAACATTCTAAAATTCTTAGTTTGATTGGTAATATTTTATTCTTGGTCTTTTTAGATCAGATAAGAAGGGTAAGGAATAGGCTATCCTACAGAAAATAAAATAGTGTAAGTCTGATGCAGAAGAGGAAGACAAACCAAGTTCTAACATATGTAGATCTATGTAAATGATTATGCAGAAGAGGCAGAAAGGGAGCAGTCTTAAATGTCAGGGCTTCCAAACTGTCACTTATGTTATCACTAGAAAAGGTTGAACATTGATATTTTAGCAGTCACAGTAAGGTAATGAGTTGTAATCTTTTCGGCTCTATTTCTCAAATCCATCACTACTGTCATATGAATCTGGCCAAGCTACTATTGAGGAAATCTATGGGACTATCCCCCACTCCTAGGCACTGACCCCCACCTCTTCCCTCACAGGTGGGTATAGTGGAGGCTGAACATGGTTTTACACAAAACAGCATTTACACATACCCCACCTGGCCCAACCAAGTTGATTTGGGGATGGGCATCTGATCTTGGCTGGACCATTAAGTTTCTTCCCTGCAACTTTTGCATTTGGGGCCAGGGAGGGTATCTCTGAGTGTTGGACGTAAGAGCAACACTGGGACACTGTCAGTGGTCATACTGCTGCCACAGGAGGAAAGCTGGACTTCAGTGCAAAAGAACAAAAGTGAAATACAGAAGAAGCAGAGATAAGAAGTGGAGCATTTCAATTCCTGATTCTAGGAGTCACTGATAACCAGCTCTATCCCAGCTTTTCCCACAACATGACTGTTCAGCCCTTCTTTGGATTTGGTAGGCTAAAAAGTTCTCTTTGCTTAAGCTAGTTCAGAGTAGGTTTCTGTTGCTTAAAACCCAAAGAGTTCTGACTATAGTCACATATATCCTCCATACCTACTTTCTTCGTCTATAAAGAAGGAAGGATGGAGGCTGCCATCTGAAAGCTGATGGACTGAACACATGAGTACACTATTGCCCTTTCCTGTAACCCCACTAACATGACAGTAAAGGGGTACAAAATGGCATTAAGTTATCAGAACAAAAAGCACTAACAAGGCAATAGCAACAAAAGTTTAGATGCTAGAAAGCAGTTGGATGAATTCTAGGGTCACCATCCTGATTTGCCCAGGTTAGTAAGTTTTACATCTGCTGCACTTACACAATTATTAAGTGTCCTCTTTCACTCTCAGAAGTATCTTAGTTTGGATGATAAACTGATTCACTAAATCCAGAAGCAAGCCTAATGCAAAATCAAAAACCTTTTGGAATTGGTGGGTCATACCTCTTAAAATGGAGGTGAACAGAAGCGCTGATTGGAAGTTTGAGTAATAATCAGGTGGCCTGGTACCCAGGTGACTGCCCTTCCCCAACCACAGCAGAAGCTTAGAGTTTTACCCTTCAGAGGATCCAACCAGAGAGACTCTGGATAGATGGACATCAGGTGCCAATAAGGATGAGGCTACCATGTTGAAAACACAACGATTAAGTGAAAGTCTACATACTAAATGGTGAGGCCGCCATCCTCCTTCCACTCATTTTCCAGAATCCTGGCAGCCAGGCTCACATCCTCTAGGTAGGAGAGACCAGATGATTTTCTCTGACCAGCTCCAAAGAAAAGACTTCAAAAGAGTCTTGGAGTCTACCAATGAAAGGAAGTATCCTGATGAAATGACTTGGCTAGATCATCTTCCTCCTATTAAGTTCACCAGTCCATAAGTATTGCCCACGCACGCAGAGCATCATTAAGTTTTAAGTGCTGTGTTCTTAAATCTTGCAGTAAGCTTAGAAAGTAACTAGTCCAGATAAGAGCAAGTGAGTGGAAGGGTGCAGGAGATATGCCTCTCAGAAGATGAAACTGTTAGAGTACTTGATATGTTTGAACCTTTTAAGAGATTTATGAACATTTGGTATGGGGGATAAATTGGTAATAGGTTCACATTAAAATAACAAATGTAAACCTGAGACATTTATTAACTTCAGAGAAAGCCAAAATTCATACAAGAAAGGAAATGTAATCACAGTATATTATATGGCTCAGCTGTGGATAACAGTTACAGCCATGATAACATAAACACTAAATGCTGATCGAGCAAAACCTGTAACATAACTATATAGGGAAAACGGGAAGGAGAATACATATGTTTGTGGAGAGCATGTTAATAATAATTAGCACATACTAAATAATACATCCTAAATAATAACTAATACATAGAACGTACAGATTCTAAATGCTTTACATAACTAAGGTCATTTAATTTTAAAAACAACCCTATAAAGTGGTACTATTATTCTCCCCACTTTACAGATGAGGAAATGGAGGCACACAGATGTCAGCTAACTTGTGCAGGGTCTCACTTCCACTGAGGTGTAAAGCTGGGATTCAATCCCAGACATTCTAGCTCTAGAGTCTACCTTCTAAGTCTAAGCCACTATGCTGCTTCGCTCCGTCTCACCACAGGCCACTCTTCTCCATCTTAGGAGCATAATCCCTGAATAAGTCCTACTTTCACATATTAGATCTAGCAGGAAGTCAATAAGTGGGGTGAAAAATCAAGAAATAGCAGTGTAAGCATGCTATGTAGAAATATGGAAGTAAACATTTAAAGAAACAAATAAGTTGAAAATAGTTGCTGATGGGAAGTGAGAATGGAGGGTAAGAAAGGAGGCTGGGCTATGGATCTTTGAATTAAGTTTTATAAAACTGTGAATAACATTTTTGGATACAAAAATCAAAATTAAAAAACAAATATGTTAATGATAAAAAGACAAGTAACCCAATTAAAAAAATGGGCAAAGATTGTGAATAGACATTTCTCCAAAGAAGACCTACAAATGGCTAATAAGCTCATGAAACAATGCTCAACATCTTGAGCCATCAGGGAAATGCAAATTTAAACTACACCACTTCATACCCACTAAGATGGCGATAATCCTAGTAAATGATAGACAATAACAAGTATTAACGAGAATGTGGGGCATTTGGAACCCTCATACATTGCTGGTGAGAATGAGAAATGACACAGCTGGAAAACAGTCTGGCAGTTCCTCAAAAAGTTAAATGTAGAGTCACCATATGACCCAGCAATTCCACTCCTAGACATATACCCATGAGAATGAAAACATACGTTTGCACAAAAATGTGTATACAAATATTCGCGGCAACATTATTGAAAAGAGTCAAATAGTGGAAATGACCCAAATGTCCATCAACTGATGAATGGATAAACAAATATGGTATACTCACACAATGGAATATTATTCATACATAAAAAGTTATGCAATCCCGATACAGGGCTATAATACGGATGAACCTTGACTACATCATGCTAAGTGAAAGGAGCCAGACACAAAATGTCACATAGTATGTGATTTCTTTTATATGAAATGTCTAGAAAGGCAAATCCATAGATAGAAAGTAGAATTATGGTGGCAAGAGTTGGGGAAGGGGGATGGGGAAGAGTGACTGCTCATGACTACAGGGCTTCTTTTGGGGGGTAATGAAAATGCCCTGGAATTAGATGGTGGTGGTATTTGAGCAATTTTATGAATATATTAAAAACTCTGAATTGCACATTTCAAACTTCTAAAACATATTTATTTATTTTTAAAGATTTTATTTATTTGAGAGAGAGAAAGACAGAAAGAGAGCACACACATGCACAAGCAGGGGGAGGGGCAGAGGGACAAGCAGAATCCCTGCTGAGCAGGGAGCCTAACGTGGGGCTCGATCCCAGGACCTTGAGATCATGACCTGAACTGAAGTCAGACGCTTAACGAACTGAGCCACCCAGGCGCCCCTTACTTATTTTTAAGTATCTCTACACCCAATGTGGGGCTTGAACTCACGACTCGGAGATTAAGAGTTGCTCTTCTGACTGAGCCAGCCAGGCGCCCCTGAATCACATACTTTAACAGGGTGAATTTTATAGATATGAGTTATACCTCAATTTAGGAAATTGCGTGAGGAAAAAAATACAAGATGAGGGGGAATGGGGCTACTGTGCTATCGATGAACACAGCACACTCATTCACCTCCCTTTAGGTCAGCTGCAGCAGCCTGGCAGAAGTGTCTTCATCTGCCTGGACCTGGCCTTGCCTTTCTCCTGTGCAACTTCCCTTAGGTTGGCTCTGACTCCAGCCTGGCACCAGTCTTCTCCTGACACCTTCTAGCCCTATTCTCTCAGCGCTCAGATCCTGGGACAAATACGCCCCTGAAAAATGCCCCGGATACTATCCAGGGTTATCTAGCTGTAAACCCTCTTTAACTCAGCCGTTTAAGGGTATGACTTCTGAGTTGCTATCCCATATACAAATCTTGTATTTGACAGACGGTAGAGATCCTTGGAAAAACAGGCATTCATTAATGACTAAACATTTGGTTGTTGATGTGTGGGAATGAACATTTGAGAAGTTGTGCTTCTGGTCTGACTGGGTCTTAGGAAGGAAAAGACAGCAAATTACATTGGGCTTTAACAGAGTAAGACAAGCTTCTAAATATATATAACAGGTGTAAAAAAATCATCACAGTTTTTTTGGCAACCCTTTGCCACAGAGAAGTGATGAGAACTTTGCTATTTACAGAAAAAGTAGATGGCTGAATGGGAACTGGAACTTGGTACAAGTCTCCACTTGATTAACTAAAACGTTACTTTAAATATGCTCAGCATGGGAAAGAAACAGGTGACTGCTTAATGGATATTTTCATCCACTACTGGCATAATTATTTGCTTTAAAATAATCTTTATTTGCTCTTTCCTTTTCTTTTCTTTTTTTTAAAAAAAGATTTATTTAGGGGCGCCTGGGTGGCTCAGTCGTTAAGCGTCTACCTTCAGCTCAGGTCATGATCCCAGGGTTCTGGGATCGAGCCCTGCATCGGGCTCCCTGCCCAGTGGGAGGCCTGCTTCTCCTTCTCCCACTCCTCCTGCCTGTGTTCCCTCTCTCGCTGTCTCTCTCTCTGTCAAATAAATAAATAAAATCTTAAAAAAAAAAAAAAGATTTATTTATTTGAGAGAGAGAGCATGCGAGCAGGTGCCCACGAGACAGAGAGAAAGGGAGGAGGGCCAGAGGGAGAGGGAGAGAGAGAATCTCAAGCAGACTCCCCACTGAGTGTGGACCCTGACATGGGGCTTGACCTCATGACCCTGAGATCGTGACCTGAGCTGAAATCAAGAGTTGGATGCTCAACTGACTGAGCTACCCAGGCATACCAATTTTAAGTAAACTCTGCATCTAACGTAGGGTTCGAATTCCCCTCCCTGAGATCAAGAGTTGCATGCTCTACCAACTGAGCCAGCCACGTTCCCCTATTTGTTCTGAGGTTCGGGGGTGCCTGGGTGGCTCAGTCGGTTGGGCACCTGCCTTCGGCTCAGGTCATGATCCCAGGGTCCTGGGATTGAGCCCCGCATCGGGCTCCCTGATCAGTGGGGAGTCTGCTTCTCCCTCTCCCTCTGCCACGCCCCCTGCTTGTGCTCTTTCTCTCTCTCAAATAAATGAAAAAATTTTTTTTAAATTTAAAAAAATAAGTGGTATTATTATTTGTGGTACTATATCCACTGCTTCACAGTGATAGGGAAGAAAGGGAGAAAACAATACTGTTGGAGGTCAAATCATGTCCAAACATAGGTTGAGTCCTCTGGTTCAATAACTACAAAGCGTCTAGATTCTTCTACGTTTTCCAGTCCAGTTGGTATCCATGAGGAAGAAGAAGGTGGCATATGCAATCATAAGATCCTCGCACAGAGTTGGAAGGCTGGATTTCATGTAATAAAGCCTGTCTTCTAAAACCTGAGATGCCTGATGGTGTGAGCCTGGCATGATAAAAAGGTTCTAAAAGTTCCAACCATGGAATAAACTGCCTATTCATTCAGATTGAATATAAAATTATCTTTGGTGGGTTTAAAAAAATCATTCAAAACTCCAGCAAATCTAAGATACAATAGTAGCAGTGGTGGTGATGATAGTAGTCCTAACAATCCCACCAGCACCAGCGATGAGGAGTAACCATCATCACTGTCATCTTCTATATTTACAACCCTTTACAGTTTGCAGAGTTTCACATGTCATTCCATCTAATTCTTGCCACATCCGTGTCAGGGGATAGGACTGATGTGCAAATGAGGTTCAGAGAGGTTCAGAGAGGTTAAGAGATTTGCACCAAGACCAGAACTTGCACCAAGTCCAAGCGTCCAAAAAATTACTCCATGCACCTCCTTATTCTGTCTACTCAAGTGTCAGAATTACGTTCTTTCCAGGTAAGCATGTCAGAAACAGTGCTTCTCTTGTCTTCATGAGGCTGGAGTATGTGGTACAGACACTTAAAGGAGAGAGAAAAAAAAGGAAGAGTGTGACAGAGAAGAGACACCCCATGCAGAACAGGCTTCTCGAGATGCAGCAATAATGAACAGGTGGAGAAGCATAAGCACAAAAGAGAAAGGACTATGGAATCCTAGGGGCCCAGTATGGGTTGAATTGTGTGTCCCCGCTCCTGAAAGATACAGTGAGGTCCTAACCCCCAGTACCTCAGAATGTGACCTTATTTGGAAACAGTCATTGTGATGTGACTACTTAAAGTCATACTGGAGGAGGGGGGCCCTATTCCAGAAAGGAAGAAGGAAGCCACGTGAAGACACAGACACACAGGGAGAATGCATGTGATGACAAAGGCAGAGACTGGAGCTATGTGGCTCCAAGCCAATAAATGCCCAAGACTGCCGGCCAAGCACCGGAAGCCAGTGAGAGGCAAGGAGGAACTTTCCTACAGGTTTCAGAGGGCACACAGCCCTGTCGACACTTTGAGTGTGGCCTTCCAGCCTCCAGAATTAGGAGACAGTGAAGTTCTACGGTCAGTGGTACTTGGTTAGGCAGCCCCAGGAAACGACTACAGAGCCCGAGTGGATCCCTTCTTCTAAGACTGAAAGGGAGTGGCAGCATCTCTATTGTCTGAGAGAAAAGAAGGAAGAGTTTTGGGGGAAGAGACCATTTATAAAGCTAGGACTTATTTGAAAGTCCCTCTAAGCCTCTGTCTCTCTTGACACTGTGAACAGTGTCCAACGAATGATGAATTCTTATTAAATGTCTTTTATGAATAATACCAACACTGTAAACAGCCAGGCCCCGGCCAGGAGCAGATGATCAACAGACCTGCTGCCTTGGTCCACTGGCTGGACCTTTACGCTCCCAGGAAGGGAAGAGGCTCTTTAATTTCAGTCCTGGACGGGCTCTCTCTCCCCCAAGCACTTTTTCAAAGTTTATAGGGGAATAATTATTACCTGGATCCCAGTCCTATTTATATAAGTGTTCTTTTCATTTACTCCTCACACAGGGCCTTCGAGCTGTTAAAAAGAGCAATGTGTGAAACTGGCTCTGGGAAGGAAACTGGGCCCATTTACTGTACTCACAGCACGAAAACCACACCAAATGTCAAAATAACCTTTGGGATAGAACAAAACCAATAAAAGGAAGGAAAAGTTTCCATTCCGTGTATCCATTTACTTATAACTTGCCATTTGTGTCGTGTCAGAGATTAAGTGTCATGTCCTCTTCGGTCCCAGTTCTCGGTCTGGACTGACAGGAAGCAAGGTGAACCTGGGACTCACACACCCAATGTTTTGGATGGACCCCGAGTAACTGCTGTAACCAAAAATGCCTAACATCACACTCAAGCCATTTCTTTCTTTCTTTCTCTCTCTCTCTCTCTCTTTCTTTCTAAGCCAGGGTTTGCCTTCTCTCTGACAAAGAACTAGGAGAGTAACCTCTGAATACACAAATGTTAGTGAAACCACTATTCATCATGTTATCAGGAAGAGCCTTCTGTCATCAGAGTCCATCACTGGACTCAAAGAAGGAATTCAAAATCATTCCTGGGGGAAGGGGGGCTGGGTTTAGCTCAGAACCTGAGACCCAGCCATCATTTAGTAATTAATCCCAAACTCTTCCCCCTAAAGATGTTTCCAGGGTTTGCTTATTTTTGAAGACAGGACCTGGTGTTAAGACTTGTTTATCATCTTGAAAGAATGAATTCTAAAGCCTACTACTTATCTCCTACTAGACAGAGTACAGATTTTTTTTTTAAGATTTTATTTATTTATTTGACAGACAGAGACACAGTAAGAGAAGGAACGCAAGCAGGGGGAGTGGGAGAGGGAGAAGCAGGCTTCTCGCGGAGCAGGAAGCCCGATGTGGGGCTTGATCCCAGCACCCTGGGATCATGACCTGAGCCAAAGGCAGACGCTTAACGACTGAGCCACCCAGACGCCCCTAGATTGGTTTTTTTCACCTAAAATGAGTGATTAGAAGGAAGAAAAGCTATGCTCTAGGAAATACCTTTTAATATTAAAAAGCAAGGGAGAAAGTTTCAATATAAAATGCTGGCACATTTTTTTAAAAAAGATTTTATTTTATTTAAGTAGGTTCCACACCCAGTACGGAGCCCAGTGTGGGACTTAAACTCATGACCCTTAGATCAACACCTGAGCTGAGATCAGGAGTCAGAAGTTTAACTGATGGAGCCACCCAGGCACCCCTGAAAAATAAAATCTTCAGGGATGCCTGGCTGGCTCCGTCGGTTAAGCCTCCAACTCTTGGTTTCCGCTCAGGTCATGATCTCAGGGTTGTGGGATCGAGCCCTGTATCAGGCTCCACACTCAGCGGGGAGTCTACTTGAGAGTCTCTTCCTCTCCCTCTGCCCCTCCCCTGCTCTGTCGAGTGCAGTGTCTCATTCATACATGAATGAATGAATGAATAAATAAATAAATGATTTTATTTTTCACTAATCTCTGTACTCATTGTGGGGCTTGAACTCACAACCCCAAGATCAAGAGTCACATAAATTGCTGTCACATTTAGTCACTGTAAACCCATGTGCAAAGTTCTCAAGTACTTCACAGTTCGTCTAAGAAGTCAGCTTTCTGTAAACAATATAGAGGACAGTAGTAGTAGTTATCTAAATAAATCTAGAACTGTGGTCAGTCCCAGATCACTCATCCTTTTTTTAAGATCATCAACTTTTTTCTACAGCCAATTCTCATTATTCACGGTGGTTATGTTCTATAAAGTTGCCATCAACACTGAATTAGTTGGATACTGAACCATGGCTCCCAGGGGAAATATAGGTTTAGGTTTCTGAGAGCCTCTGGTCACTCTAGATCACTTACTTTTTAAATCTTTTTTTTTCTCTCTCTCTTCTTCACATTCGATCATCTCTATTGCACTACCTGTTTTAATTCCATTCAGTGATTAAAAAAAAAAATCTCATGGAACACTACATCAAAAACTAATGATGTAATGTATGGTGATTAACATAACATAATAAAATAAAATTAAAAAGAAAATCTCAGGGGCTCCCGGTGGCTCAGATGGTTAAGCCTCTGCCTTTGGCTCGGGTCGTGAGTCCCGCGTCCGGCTCCCTGCTCAGCAGAGAGCCTGCTTCTCCCTCTCCCTCTGCACCTCCCCCTGCTCATGCTCTCTCTCTCTCTGTATCTCTCTGTCTCAAATGAATAACTAAAAAACATCTAAAAAGAAAAATTTTAAAAAATAAAAAGAAAATCTCAGGTATTGTAGTTTTCAGTTCTAGAACTTCCATTTGGCTCTCTTTTTTAAATCATTTCTATTTCTTTGCTGAGATTTCTTTTTTTTAATTTTTAGAATTATTATTTTATTTAAATTCAATTAGTTAACATATAGTGTATTATTAGTTTCAAAGGTAGAGTCCAGTGATTCATCAGTCTTACATAATATTTGTTGAGATTTCTATCTTTTTATTAATTGTAGGCATTTTTCTCTTCTACTTCATTAAGGATAATTATAAAGCTGCTTTAAAATCCCAACATCAGGATTATCTTAGGGTTGGTCTCAGTTGATTTTCTTTTCTATTGAGAATATTTCCATTTTCCTGGTTTTCATATATTGAGTTATTTTGGACTATATCCTGGACATTATGAATGTTAAATTAAGAAGACCCTAGATTTTGTTCTTCTCCAATTAGTGGTTTCTGCTGCTTCTTTTTTTTAAAGTGGGCACTTATCTTGCTTGGTTCAGGGGTCAGTTCTACATGTAGGCAGACAGAATTTGGGACGCCTTTCTCTGAATCTACCCATTCCAGGATTTCCCTTCTCTGTCCTGGAGCTGTGGTTTCCCGATTCAGTGTTCTGGTTCCCCTAGAAAGACTGTGATATCTCTACCATTGGCCCTCCTGCATTGCATTCGCTCCCAAATAGACTTGTCCCTACGTTAAAAGCCAAGAAAATGGAAACTGACTCTGTCCAATGCCTCTCCTCTGAGCACAGACTCCCCATGAGAATCTGCCTGCAGTTGAGCACTCTCCAGGGTCTCAAGGTAGCTGCTTACTATATTACGTCCAGAATTTATAGTTGTTATCTGAAGGAGGGCCTGGCTGGTAGCCTATTACTCAGCCATTACTGCCCCAATTATTCATTATTGTCTTTGGAATGAATTTATGAAAATGGATGTTCTAAATATCTACAATACTTAAACAAGTCACTTTGCAAAGACCTGGGAAGTTAGTTGCAAAGACCTGGATAGTTAGGCACAATTTTTTTCATTCTGTTGCTCAGCTTACCCTCTCCATGTTGAGGAGGGCTGTTCTTAACTCTGAGGCCAACAGAAGGCACAGGTCTAAACATACCTCCTCCCCTGGGTACTCCTAGTAAATTTAAGTTTCAGTATGGGTAAGATAGAATGGGTTAAAAGGGAGTTCCTTCTGGCTTCTCCTGGGCTTCAGGCTATAATGGGAATAAATTAACAGTTAACAGATATGGTCATAAGGCCAAAACAAGGGTAAGCAGAGAAAATAAGTTTTTCATTAAGAAAGTGAATGCAGTATCTCCCTCCAGTGTGGATATTGTCTTGATTGCACAAGATTCTGGCTACTTTCAAATGAGTGGGGGTTGTGACGTCTTCCCTTTTTGATCCTAATCTATCTCTTGATCTTCTGAACCCCTGCCTCTTGCTGGACTTTCTGCCTCCTTTCCAAGCTGCCGGAACCACAGAGGTCCTTGGCGGGCACATCTACCAGCAAGAGAAAATTCACTGAAACCTGGCATTATCTTTTGGCACTCTGTAACTTCAGAAATAGTGATTAGAAGAGAAACACACACACACACACACACACACACACACACACACACCATTTCATCAACAAAGTAGCATTTTCAGAAATAGTGATTAGAAGGGACACACACACACACACACACACACACACACACACACACACCATTTCATCAACAAAGTAGCATTTTCATTTCAGCTGTTCCTGGGGGCAAAACAGCAGAAAAGATAAATCTTAGACTGAAAGCTTTGTGATGATCTCCGTTTCTCATTAAAGTGCCGCTGATTATAATCACACCTATGATTACAAGATTTAACACACCTGGCCTTAGGGATGCACCAGGAAGAGGAATCATACATTCATCCCATCCCATTTCCTTTTCTTTATTCACTAAGTAAGCACAATTTATAAATTTCAGTGAGTGCAAGATAGAGCTGCTTTGGAGAACAGGAGAGAGATTTTCCATTCACATGGCTTTTTGAAAGTGACAATAATCTTCCATGGCCACAAATTATTTTAATACTGGTAAGACCAGGAGTGTTGCTTTCACTGGCTACACACAGATGTGAGAACTCTGGATAGAGTTTCTATTTCTTCTCTCACTTTACTAACCAGATATTTTGCTGTGTGTGCACACACACACACACACACACTTTCTCACTCATTCAGTAATGGTGTGTGCACTTATAGAGGTTTTTTTTTGCCACTTTTGTCAAAATTCATTTTTATTAATAGAAAATAAACATTTATTACAGCTTCAGTTGTTATACCTGAAGTTGCTAATAAAAAAAAGAATTTAAAATAATCACTTAATTGGGGTGCCTGGGTGACTCAGTTGGTTAAGGGTCTGCCTTCGGCTCAGGTCAGGATCCCAGGGTCTGGGACTGAACCCTATGTTGTTGGGCTCCCTGCTTATCAGGAAGCCTGCTTCTCCCTCTCCCTCTGCCTGCCACTCCCCCTGCTTATGCACGCACTTGCGTGCTCTGTCAAATAAATAAATAAAATCTTTTTTAAAAAATCACTTAATCATCCTCTTTTAAGACAATTGAAACTGTGGCTTAAGAAAAAAGTAATTCAGCAGGGCACCTGTGTAGCCCAGTTGGTTAAGCGTCCAGCTCTTGATCTCAGCTCAGGTCTTGATCTCAGCATCATGAGTTCAAACCCTGCACTGGGCTCCACACTGGGCATGGAGCCTACTTAAAAAAAAAAAAAAAAAAAGGCAAGAAAAAGAAATATTCAGCATCATTTGCTCATAGGTCTTTCAGTATTTGTTCTTAAAGTTTCTGGAACTTTCCTAACTGTAAAGTACAGGGATTACTGAACTATATGAGGAAGCCTCTCTGGGACAACCAATGAGAAGTTAAGCAATTGTCATAAAAGGAATCAATGTATATTTAGCATGGTAATTTGGACTATACAACGATCCCCTCCCCTCCAGCTCAGGAAGGACATGCTTCTAAGCACTGAGGTATGAAGAGTCAGACTGTTATTTGCTGTTAGAATTAGCTAATAATAGTTAATCTCTGGCACAGATGCTACTGGTCCTTAATATCCTGTGATTTTAGGAAATTCTGTAAATAGTTTGGATTTAATCCAATTTATTCAGAAATTAAACATGTTTAAAAGGTTCACTACTCTGCCAGAGTATCTGCTGGTTTAGTATCCTTAGAAAATATATATAATACATGTAGATAAATCATAGTCTTAAAGTATACTTAGAATACTGCATTATTCAACCCAAAACCTATTTTAACAAAATGTCCATTATTAAAAGCAGCTGATAAAACGAAATCCAAAGTTATGACAAGGGAGACTCACTGGCACTTGCAGCTGTGTTGCTTAGAGAACTTTAAACAGCACTGCCCTTAAAGCCATTCAAGGACGGGTCAGGAGACACCCTCTCCTCAGTCTTTACTATAGGATTCCAGCCAAGGATGGGACAGAAATTAGTACTTCTAAATATTTCAGCAGAGTCCATAGACGTGTTAAAAAGACTTTTAAGAATGTCTGTCTGTCTGTATCTGTGAGAAGTAGTGCACATCAGAGGCACAAAGACAGAGGCAAGTCCATACACTCACTCAGATGTGAGAAGAATGGGAGGTGGACTGTTAGGTCATCCTTAGCTAGAGTTTCTGCGGGCTTTTAACTACATGCTGACTACCCATGTGAGTCAGGTGGACTTTGGTGAGAGAATAGTGTTTGGTGGCCAGGACCTCTTGGGGCATTTCTTCCTAAGTGGAATACACAACATAAGGGAGTAGGGGAGGTAACAGAGGGAAGTTACTCTTTCCAGCTCAGGAGTTGATGAAACCCATATATGTATTCAGGAAGCCCATGGGATCCTCTAGCGGTGGATAGTGGCTAATGTGGCCATCCGGAATCGTACTCTTTTCCTATACAGCTCCAAAAACTCTGGATTGAGATTCATGGGATCCAATGGCCCATAGATAAAATGAATGGGAACAGTTACAGAAGCAAGAGCTCCCACCCAGCATCTTCTAACCTTCTTTCTCTGGTTGATATAGTGTAAGAGACTGAGGGTAACTGACTTCAGTCATTGTTCAGTATCCCTGCCCACATGTCTCACAGCTTACTCTCAGAGTATTGTGTGTATAGCCCAAAGACTGGGGTGAGACCTTGGGAGAATACAAAGAAGTTCATCAATCGTGTAAGGATGGATGACAGCATGCCTCCATTTTTGAGAAGCTCTTGGAGAAGGAGAGGACAGTGAGTCTCAGGAAATACACCTCCACTTGACAGCCAGAGACTCTTCATGGTAAGCTGACCAGATCAGTTCCGCTTGAACCTACAGAGCACCTCCTGAGCAATGATATCTCTGTAATCATGAACAAAAGGTTCATCCTGTGGTTCTGGAGCCCCAGATGCTGCAAAAGTGCCTCCACAGTGCTGGCCTGCTCAAGTACGGAAAAGTGACGTGGTCTTGGTTTGTCAGTGAAGCCCAAGCCCAGGAAATCAAGGGCAATCACTCAATAAAACCTCAGGGTCAGAGCTTCCCAAATCTTGTACCAATCACAGCTGGAAGTTGGAAACCCACGTAAGAGCACATCTCAGGACTTCCAACCAGAAGATGTGCAGTCACTTGTAGGTGAGAAATTCGCCTGACGACATGCATGAGTGAGGAGCAGGAGATAGATGGGAGAGGGGCGCGGGTGTGGACTATGCAGACAGGCTGCAAGCAGGGGCACAGCAAGTAGCCCCACCGGAACCCACTACTCCCTCATCCTGTGGAGGAGATCGTGGTGCACCACAGCTGTGTTTTATCCCGGCAGAGCCGTGTGGAGCCCCCAGCGCCACGGCGCCCGCAGCAGCGCGGGGCCAGCCGTCAGCCGGGCACAGCCTACGTACGCCTGCGCGGGCAGTGCCGGCCACAGCAGTGAGAAGCCCCGGGATATGCTGGTGGCCGCAGCCCACTCATAGAGCTTTACAGATTTATTTTAATAGTGTTAGAACTCATAGTTTTAACTAAAATTTTATTTCGAAATAATTTTAGATTTACAGACAAGTTGCAAAGACAGCACAGAGAATTCCTGTATACCCCTCACCCAGTTTCCCCTATTGTTAACAACCTACATAACCATGGTGTATTTGGCAAGAGTTTTGTAGATCGTTTTTTTTTTTTTAAAGATTTTATTTATTTATTTCAGAGAGAGAGAATGAGAGAGAGCACATGAGAGGGGGGAGGGTCAGAGGGAGAAGCAGACTCCCTGCTGAGCAGGGAGCCCGATGTGGGACTCAATCCAGGGACTCCAGGATCATGACCTGAGCCAAAGGCAGTCGCTTAACCAAATGAGCCACCCAGGTGCCCTTTTTTTTTTTTTTTAAAGTAGGCTCCACGCCCAGTGTGGAGCCCAACGCGGGGCCTAACTCATGACCCTGAGATCCAGACCCTGAGATCTAGACCTGAGCTGAGATCAAGAGTCAGAGGCTTAACTGATGGAGCCAACCAGGCGCCCTAAGAGTTTTGTAGATCTTGAGGATGGATGAAAAACACTTTCTTAATTCCCTCTTGTAGAGCAGATTCTCATCAAGGGCAGTGTGTACCCGACAGCAATTTATTTAATTAATCTGCATTATTGAGTTGTGATCTGTGTGTCCTCACCACCATCAAGGTCCTAGATAATAACTAGGGGATAACTAATGAGTCCGTGCTTGTATAAAAATGGTGTCAAACACGTGATATGGCAAAATTCTATCATGAGTAAAGCCTGTAGGTCTGACAAAACAAACATTCTTCTAATGGCTTCACTGACAGTTAAATACTGATGTGCCAGCCGTAGATGAGCCTTGTGGATATCAGGAAGTAAATTATTAATATAAACTCTCTCTATAAACTCAACTGGGAATGAGTTTCCATTAAAATCAAGAGGAAAATTAATTTCGAGGTCACTCATTCTTAGCACACATATGGATATATATTTTTCTCTTCCCATATGGGCCATACACTGGGGAGAAATCCAGCCAGACCCACTTGGAGGAGGAAAAAAGTTCAATTTATGCAGCAACTAAAATCTCCTGGATTGAATTCACAGCTAGAAAGGAAACATTTTAAATGAGGTCCTTCAGGAATTCGGTTTCAACAACGAAATGAGTCAGGAAGACAAGTCACTAGAGTTCAGGCCACAGAGGCAGAGGCAGGCTTAGTGTGGTCCACGTAGCTCACCTGGAACCTGCCCCTCTGAGAAGCATGCCAGGACTCAGAGCCACAACCCATAAACCTGTGCTCTGGTTTTCCCGCAGCAGTTCATGTGCAGTCTGCCTACTGCTACAGAGGAAATAGGGACCTTACCAAAGATGCAAACAGTATTCCTGCTACAAGATAAAATCTCTGCTGATGGATTCATCTCCATGCATCCACCCAGGGAAAAGATCTGAGGCTGCCTTGGTGAAAGGAAGACTGATAAACAGATAAAACCCAAAAATGTAGGGAAGCTGCAAATGGCAAGGAACTGACTTACCTCAGTAGCTTTCTGGCTGAGGCCCCGAAGCAGCAGTACAATCACGTGGATGGCAGCTCTGCGCACTTGAACTTCACGGTCTGTTTTAGCCACAGCAATCAGGCAAGCTGTTACCTAGGAGGATGAGAGAAAAAGTCAACAAAAATCAGGATTGCACAATTACCTAAAGCTTGTCAACTGCGTTCCACTTTCTACACATTCATCACGAAAAATCTGACTTAGAGAGGGGTGGATAGTTTCCTCGTTCTCAATAAAGACGGAGCGATCTAGTGGTGGAGAACTTGATTTAGTTTGGCTTTTCTGGAAAAGGGCAAAATCTGGTTTGGAATTTAGGAGGAAGATTAGGGAGTTGGAAAGGATATGCGTAGATAATAAAGGTATGGTCAAATTCAAATATTTCCTCAAAAATGGGAAGAAATGTTACTTGTCCCCCTTTGGGGAGACTAAATCAAAGAAAGGAAAGATGGCCCAAAACACAAGTGACTTTTAGGGAGTGAGGGCCATGAAGATTTAGCTGAGCAGGCTTCAGAGTTCAAGGCCCCGCATGAATATGAATGCACCACTGATGAAAGTTACAGCCCAGGGAGAGAGAAATACATAAATAGTCAAACTGATCTTCTTCAGCATGTTCAGATGTCCCAGTCCTGCAAATCTAGCATACCCCACCATGTCAGTCACCTGGGGCCAATTTCAGAGTCTCCCTGGGCGGCTTCCTGTGTGCAATAGGTCTTTCAATGCTCATTTGCTTTAAAAGACAGCTCTATAACAGAAAAGACTAGAAATTACTAGCACAGCATGGTGCCAGATATATAGCTAATAATTATATGTCATAAAATAAGAACGTTGCTATACCCTGTTATCACCCTGCCCCCACCCCACTCCTGGTAAGTACAAAAATATTTTAAAACCTCAATAAAAAGATACCACTAAAAACAACGGCAAAAAACTGTTCTGAGGCATTCCGTAAGGCTTAAAAATTAAAAACAAAAATCTTCAAAGTGTGGCCAATGGCAGCAACAATCTGAAGGTAAGTCTATATTATTCAACTGGTCTCTCACACTTTATTTCATTTACTGCGTGAGTGTATTTCTTGGCCAACCATGGAAGGATTTCTAACCATGATAAGAAAATAGCCAGATTGTGTGTTTGGAAACATGTATAAATACATATTATGTTTAAAGAATGGTTTTTAAAAAGGTTTAAAAAAAGAATACAGGCACAAACGGGGAAATAGGCTTGTGCAGAAATTTTAACTATGCAGGTTGTATTTTTCACAGCTTTCAAACAGTTGGGCATAGTTCAAAGTGTCTAATTAATCAGTGATGGCAGAGAGATTAGAAGAAGTAGCTTGTTCTTAAATATAATTGCATCTGTGATGTATTGGCACTTAATCAAGTTGTACATCTATTAGACAAACTTGCATCTTGCAAGTGAAGGGAAATCCCAGAAAAGCTCAACTCGTTGGGGGCTGTTTTTCAACAACATCCAGCGAGCTGTTTCTGCTTCTGACCTGGGACACCCTGACCCAAGGCCATCAGTGGCTTCCATGCCTCTGGCATTAACGGTGAAAGCAATTCAGTTCCAGGAGGAATTCCTTGGGCAACCTCCAAAAGGTAACAATATAATAGCTACCTCCGCTTGCAGGCTTAGTATTTACAAGGTAAGAGCTGAAATCAGAGAGACAAGTTAGAGCTAGGCCTGAGTCCTTCTTGACACATGGAAGTTTAGCTTATTCAGTCTGGTGCCCCGCAAAATGTTTTTAAAGCATAAGAATTTTACTGTGTTCTTGCAGATATCATCCTGAGACAAGAACAGCCTTCTGTTCAGGTCAAGCTCCCATCACCAACTCATAATGTTGCTTTCCTGCAGGCCACTGGGGCAGACCCCTCATCAAAGCCTCAAAGCAGGGAGGATACATGGCAACTCTCTTCCATCTACCCACTCTGAACAAGTCACTCCCACAGTTAGTCTCTCACACCTTCAACCCCAAGGACACACTTAACATTGCCTTCAACCTCTAAAAGGCTTGGCAAATAGATCGATGACGTAAGGTCTTTACTAATTTATGAACTGGTTTAATATTTCTATTTTGTTTCTAAGTCCTTCCAGAGGGCGAAACCCATCCTATGTTACCTTCATGTTGCCTGCTTTCAGGGTCAGTGTACCTATTCCAATAAACCACACTGTGGAAGGTTTTCTCTTCACTGGTTAAAACACTTAACTCATATCCACTTCTGAGAGCCATACAAAGAGGAAGATGATGATTATTCTGGAAATACTAAAAATCAGTTTAAGCAATTTAACACTTGATAGGAGCCAACAGAAATAAGGGAAAACATCACTCCCCAAAATAGTTGGCACATACCAAGCATAATCAGAACTTATAAAAAAGATATAGGGGCACCACCTGAGTGGCTCAGTCGTTAAGTGTCTGCCTTCAGCTCAGGTCATGATCCCAGGGTCCTGGGATCGAGCCCCGCATCAGGTTCCCTGCTCAGCAGGAAGCCTGCTTCTCCCTCTCCCACTCCCCCTGCTTGCGTTCCCTCTCTCGCTGTGTCTCTCTCTGTCAAATAAATAAATAAAATCTTAAAAAAAAAAAAAAAGATAATACAAATGGCAAGATTACCACAAACCAACTTCGGGAAATTCCAGGAGAGAAGGTACCAGAGTTGAGGTATGTATCATGAAAGCATGACTTCAATTTTCCAACTGCATCTTCATCCCTTTTCCTTGAGCTTGCTTTATTAAAATTTCAGGTGGTCTGCTAACTTACGTGAAACTAAATCATCTGTCCTTCTATTTTGTAAACTAAGAAACCTTAAGAACAAAAGCAGTATAGTCTTGGGGTCCCTGGGTGGCTCAGATGGTTAAGCGTCTGCCTTCGGCTCAGGTCATGATCCCAGGGTCCTGGGATTGAGCCCCACATCCGGCTCCTGGCTCAGCAGGGAGCCTGCTTCTCCCTCTCCCTCTGCCTCTCCCCCTGCTCATGCTCTCTCTATCTCGAATGAATAAAATCTTTAAAAGAAAAAAAAAGCAGTATAGTCTCCAATTCATACACGTTCAGCTCGCTCACTTAACCTGCCATGAAGGAGAACCCTGATGGCTACTTGAGCTTCCTCCGGGTTCCCCAGGAAATTCACTAGGGTCCTCATCTCAGGGGTCCACTTATCCTCAAACTGTACTTAGCCAACTGTAGCCATCATGGCAAGACCGGTAATCAATTTGGATCAGTGGGGTTAGAGGTGATGGCTTTGCATCAGACCCCAAAGCTCAGGTTTATGGAATTCTGGGCACCACATTTAAAGTGGATTGCCCCATTGACTTCTCACCTGGGCACATCTTACTTGCTGTACTGAGGATGGGCCTCTTAATATGGTTCCTTTAAATCATATTTACTTCCCACAGAGAGTGATAAAGATGAAAATGCTTATCAAGATTTGGTTTCAGTGGCGCCTGGGTGGCTCATTCGGTTAAGTGTCTGTCTTTGGCTCAGGTCATGATCCCAGGGTCCTGGGATCGAGTTCTGCATCGGGCTCCCTGCTCAGCGGGGAGTCTGCTTCTGTCTCTACCCTTCCCCCCTGCTTGTGATCTCTCTCTCAAATAAATAAATAAAATCTTAAAAAAAAAAGGATTTGGTTTCAAGCAACACAGCTCTTGTCAAGAAAAAGGAGAAATAGGGGGAAATAATAATGCTCTTGAAACAGGTTAAATCTTGACATCAACAGAGAAGAAAAACCTGAATTTCCAGTACAGAGACTGATGGGTTGATCTTATCCTTTATATTCCCTCCCTACCAGCAAACACCATCACAGTACAGACAGTGCCCAAACGTGGACCACCCAACAGGTAGACAGCTTTCTTCAGAGGCCCAAGAGCTACAGCTATGACCGCCAGATCAGATCATGTTAGAAGAGACTATGGTGGTTAGTTTGTTCAATTTTATATCAGAACAGATGACATGGGGCACCTGGGTAGCTCAGTTGGTTAAGTCATCCGACTCTTGATTTTGGCTCAGGTCATGATCTCGGGGTCGTGGGACTGAGTGCAGCGTAGGGCTCCGAACTCAGTGGGGAGTCTGCCTGGGATTCTCTCTCTCCCTCCCTGTCCCTCCCCTTGCTGCGCACGCACACACAAGCTCTCTCAAAAAGAAAAAATATAAGTTAGATCCTTTCATTCTTCTGCTTTGGCTTCCCAAATCACTCAAAATAAAAGCCAAAGTCCTTACAAGGCCCCACGTAGACTGCCACCACCTCTTTGACACACTGGCCTTGCTCTTTAGTAGCATGGCAAGCATGCACCCACCTCAGGGCTTCTGTACTTGCTGCTCTCTGCACCTAGAATGCTCTCTCCCCAGGTATCTGCCTGGATCAGCCCCTTGCTTCCTTCCAGTCTTATCTCAAATGTCACTCATCAGTGAAGCTTTTCCTGTTCATCCAAGTTCACATATCATAACAAGGTCCCTTTGTGCCCCTTCCCTTACTAGATTTATTTCCTTAGCACTCACTCCATCTGACACAGGATCTATTTGTTTACTTCCTTGCTTGTTTGTTACTCACTTCTCCTTTCTAGAACATCAGCCACATAAGGAAAGGAACTATGTTCTTTTCACAGCTGGAGCCCCACCATCTGGTACAGAGCTTTGTTGTCCCATAACTGGCACAGAGTACGTGCTCAATAAATATCTGTTGAATGTGTAAACAAAATAAATGAAGAACTACTTAAGAGCCATGCCCAATATTCCACTTTTTCCACTGGAATGGACAAGAGCAGTCTGACTACAGGAGGGCTCAATGGCTGAAATACCAAGGCTGTCAGGTGTCCAACCGTGTTCAAACTTGTACTCCACCCAAGGCAGCTGGTTGGCACTGATGACATGGCAAGCGTGGGATGCTACATAAGAAGGAACATCTAAAAAGAAGAGACAGAAATTATGTGGGATGGAAACACCTGGTTTTTCAAATCAGAGGGAATATATTGCCTTCTGAAGTTTCATTGCCAAAAGCAATGGAGCTGCATGACCCTTCCTGTTAGTAGCTTTACTTATATGGCAATACTGTTCCTGTTTAAGGCACAAAAGCAATCTTTTTTTTTTTTTTTGGCACAAAAGCAATCTTATAAATGAATTGAAAACATTTATTGGGAGACAATACAGAGCATGGTTAAGAGGGTGGATGCTGGAACCACCTGCCTACATTCAAATCTCAGCCCTCCACTTCCTATCTGTATGACCTTGGCAACTTATTTTATTTCTCTGTGCCTCAGTTTCCTTTGTGAGAACTGGATCCATTGACATATACAAGGTACTCAGAAAAGTATTAAGTGCTTGCTATTATTACTATTTTTAAAACATGCAACAACCAGTCTTCCCAAATAAGCCTTACCCTCCTCTTCATTCAATATTAATCAACAGACACGGAGCACGCACTATATGCCAAGCACTGTGATAGGTGCTAGGGGATATGCATAGGTAAATAAAGACTGGTCCTGCCCTCGTTGGGCTCAGAGTTTGTTAGTGATCATAAACACGCCTAGGATTCATGTTTCAGGGAGTCCACGTCTCAAGAAATGGGAAAGGGGCTGGCCAGGTGGATGCCCCCAGAGTAGCAGCTCCTCACATGGATGTGTAGGCAGAAACAAAAGGAAGGGCTCCCTTTTTGTGTTAGCACCCATGGTAAGCAAACAGCTTACTACCTATTCACACTTCATTTCTGAAGGCTTAATAAGCAATCCCAGATTCTTGCTGTGAGCCAGGAAGCTGTAAAACTAACAAGACCCCTCACGATGTAGCCCCTGCCCGCCTCTCTTGCCTCAGCTCTGCCACCAACTAACCTCCCAACCCCCTCCCTTCACTCCAGCCTTTCGGATCTTCTAACAGTTCTTCAAACATGCCAGGCTGTCCCATAGCTCAGTGCCTTTGCACAGCTGTCCCCTCTGCGGAAACGCCTTCTTGGGCTACCCAATTTACACTTGTTCTGAAGATTCAGGTCCAAGGGTCTCTTCCTCTAGCACATCTTCATCAACACTCAAACCTGACTGAGGGGCTCCTAAAATGTGCTCCTACAGCACTTATCACAAAGGATAGCAACTGTAGTCATTGACGGCTGCGTCTTCTACTAGGTTACCCACGCCTAGAAGGCAAGGTGGTATCTTGTAGAGTTTTGTAACCTCGGCCCCTAACAAAGGGCTTGGCACGTTGCAGGTGTTGGGTAAATGTACGACTGGGAACATCTGAAGGACGCTGGTTACCCCTGTTCACTCATTTCCTTGCTGCCAGGCTTGGCACTGTCATCATCAGCCTCCTTCAAATGACCAAAATGCTCCATAAAGAAAAATCTTAATTAAAAAAAAAAATTTTTTTACTCAAATGTCACCTTTTCAAATGAGGCTGACCTTGAATACCCTATTTAACATTGCAACCTCCCCTCCACCTGACACTATAATGCTGGTCACCCTATCCTCCTCTACCTTTTCTTATTTTCCACGTGTACATTATCTCTAGATCCTGGTTAACAATCCTGCAGTGTAGGTATTTTAATCTCCCCCTTTCCTCTTAGTAATCTCTACCTTCCCCACCCCCGGGGGAGGGTTAGCTTGAACTAACACCTGAGATCAAGAGTCACACACTCTACTGCTGAGCCCGCCAGACGCCCCTTTAATCCCATTTTGTAAGTCAGAAACTGAGTTCAGAGTCTAAGTTGTGTGCTCCAGGGGCACCTGGGTGGCTCAGTTGGTTAAGCGGCTGCCTTCGGCTCAGGTCACGATCCCAGGGTCCTGGGATCGAGCCCCGCATCGGGCTCCCTGCTCAGCGGAGAGCCTGCTTCTCCCTTTCCCTCTGCCTGCCGCCCTGCCTACTTGTGCTATCTCTCTGTCAAATAAATAAATTTTAAAAAAATCTTAAAAAAAATAAAATAAATTGTGTGCTTCAGTGAACGCAGGTAAGTAGGTGGTGGAGCTAGGTCCTCACTGATTCCCATCCCCAAGTGCACTTGGAAATTGCATTCTCTTTCAAAAGGTCAGGTGGGTCTCCAGAGAGATGACACTTCTTGAATGTTATAAAACCTGCTTTAGCTCAATTTTTCTAATCAATCAAACCAAGAAATTTCTCTAATGTCCTGATAGGAAATCATATGCCACCAGCATGCTGTAGCAAGCTACAGTTTCCTTAAGAGAGAAAAAGGGAAGAAGAGTCTAGGACTCAAAAAGAAACATGGTCTCGTTTTTTGGTTCACAGACCATGAGGTTCAAGTACTGTTTGGGGTCACTGGTTTTAGAAAATGTATGGAATCCTATCAAACCTGAGCTGATCCACCAGGAGATCTGGGATAAGGTTTTTTGTTTGTTTGTTTGTTTTCCCCAGATTTATTTATTTATTTGAGAGAGAGTGATTGAGAGAGAGAGAGAGACAGAGAGAGAACATGAGTGGTGGGGAGGAGCAGAGGGAGAGGGAGAAGCAGGCTCCCCGCTGAGCAGGGAACCCGATGAGGGGCTCAACACCAGGGCCCTGGGATCATGACCTGAGCTGAGGGCATATGCTTAACCGATTGAGCCACCCAGGCGCCCCTCAATAAAGCTGTTATTAAAAATAATATTTAGGGGGGCACCTGGGTGGCTCAGTCATTAAGCTTCTGCCTTCAGCCCAGGTCATGATTCCAGGGTCCTGGGATCGAGCCCCGTGTCGGGCTCCCTGCTTGGCAGGAGGCCTGCTTCTCCCTCTCCCACTCCCTCTGCTTGTATTCCTCCTCTCACTATCTCTCTCTCTGTCAAATAAATAAATAAAATCTTAAAAAAAAAAAAAAGGATTCTCTCTCTCCTTCTCCCTCTGTCCCTCCCTCACCCCCATGCTCACTCTCTCTCTCTCTCAAAAAAAAAAGATAATGATAATATTTGGGTTTGATTCAGATCACAATTTATGGTTCAGTTTGGGTTGAGTCATGTGAAGAGAGCGAGTAAAGAGAAAAAATGTGGCAACCACTTCAATATTTGACCCAGAGAAGTTATAACAGGCTAAAATCTTTAGATAATATAATAAAATAGACCTGCAAATGCCTTCTCTTAAGTGTTACAAGTTCATATACTAAAGGACAAGAGATTTGCTAAGCACCATCCAAAACCACTGAAGATCAGGTACCTAATGGTTCACATACATTAGAGTACTTTAAGCTTAGTTTGAAGTTGGTAATAACCATTATTTCTTTTTCTTTTTTTAAGATTTTTTAAATTTACTTATTTGACAGAGAGAGAGATAGCAAGAGAGGGAACCCAAGCAGGGGGAGTGAGAGAGGGAGAAGCAGGCTCCCCACTGAGCAGGGAGCCCGATGTGGGACTCGATCCCAGGACCCTGGGATCATGACCTGAGCTGAAGGCAGACGCTTAATGACTGAGCCACCCAGGCGCCCCAATAATCATTATTTCTAAGTTATTAAAAAAAGATATATAAATAGGTGATGGGGATTAAGGAAGGCACTTTTTGTGATGAGCACCGGGTGTTGTATCTAAGCGCTGAATCACTAAATTTTACACCTGAAACTAATACTACACTGTATGTTAACTGGAATTTAAAACTTAAAAAAAAAAAAGAAAAAAGTACAAAAAATTGGGAATAGGGGTGTGTCCCTCACGGAAGAGCTAAAGAAGAGGAAATGACTGATGGATAAATTTCTTAAAAGTCCGAAGTTGGAATTTAAGGACATGAATAGCCTTTATTATCAATAAAACAAAGCCTATAAAGCTCAGGAATCAGGAAATGCCATAAATTCAAGCGTATGCATATATCCATGAATGTATTTCTCTGCTTATTCGTAAGACACAATCACGAGATATCAAAGAAAATTCCTTCTCACTAGGAACTTCTTAATATTTGTTATTCAAAATGGTCAGCCTTAGCATACTGAATACTGTAGAAGAAGCCAGAATTATTACAGTTTCGTAAGTTTTTGTTGGAGGAAAGTTATGTGCTCTATATGAGAAATCTGATCTCTCACAGATAAAAAATAATATAAACCGTGTTTTATTTATATAGTTATAATTTACAAGCCATCTTCTTCCAAATAAAGATTTAAGACAGTCAAGTGCGTTGGTCATAAAAAGATTCCTGGCCACATATTAACTAGTCTTTTTCTGTCCAGCATCATCTTTAAATAGCAGAGTGCCTAGCACACAGTAGATATTCAAGACATATTTTAATATATTGATGACTAAATAAACACAAGGGCAAATATAAAACCTAAGAGGCTAGAGGAAGATGTTCATAGAGGACAACAGCAAGATGCCCATTTCATCAACTCAGAAACTCTAAAACCAGGAGCGTCCAGTGCCAACATCCCGCACGGCTATTATCAGGGCTGCCCATTCAACTTTTATGTACTATGTACCAAGTACTGGGTGTAAAGTGGTCAACAAAACATAGAACTTAATTAGTCTTTTGGGGTAAATAACCTCGTCCCCCACCTCTGACCAAAGAGGACCAGTTAGAATATTTGCCTGAGATTTTTCTGTGAAGAGAGATGAAACTCACAGATGGCCCACAGACCCAGCGTTAAATTCCATCTGCTCTTGCTTGAGGTGTCTTCAACTCTGTTAGCTATCTTGGAATCTTTATAATAAATCCTCTTTTAATGCATAAGGTAAATTAAGGCGACTTCCTGTCACTTGCAATAAAAAAATTCTTATGAATAGAACTTTCCATATACATACAGGATTAGTGAGGCCAAGGAAGTTTCAATAACTTATCTGATCTGCAAAAAAAAACACAGATCTGATTCCCAATCCCCAGCTATATCATAGGTCCAAGAAAAAAACAAGCTTTAGAGAGAAGAATCAATATGCATCACCTCATGAACCACGGAGCCCAGCAGGAAGCCCAGCCTCTGGCACAGTTCTCCAAGGTTCGATAAGCTGCTGGCCCTGTGAGCACTATCTGGATCTCTTGCACCCCTCAGGAAGGTGTGGATCAAAGGTTCTCTGTATTTTGAGACCATGTCCCCTATAGGAAAAAAAAAAAAAAAGAAAGAAATCAAAATCTTTAAAAATAAATTTTCAAGTTCTTAAAGAAGGAATAATGAGGGGCACCTGGGTGGCTCAGTCAGTTAAGCATCTGACTTCAGCTCCTGATCCCAGGGTCCTGGGACGGAGCCCCATGTCGGGCTCCCTACTCAGCAGGGAGTCTGCCTCTCCCTCTGCCCCTCCCCCGGCTCATGCTTTCTCTCCCTCTCTCTCCTCGCTCAAATAAACAAATAAAATATTTTCTTTTTTTTAAAGAAGGAATAATGATACTATCATGGTATACTGTGTGGTATTTTATACTTTCAGAGTACTTGCATAACCATTAGAAATCATGCTCTGGGAGAATATTCAATGTCACGTAGGAAGAAGACTAATGACTGACCATTAGACTGAGTGACAATGAGGTCACTGTTGACCCTGACGAGAACAGTTTTGATGGACTGGCAGGGGTGAGAGCACCAGAGAAGTGACTGTAAGAGAATGCGAGAACTGCAGATGGAAAGATCACTTAAGTTTTTCAGCAAAGCAGATCAAGGAAATGGGGTGGCAGCTGGTCAAGGAAGTGGGGGGTCAAGAGAGGTTTTTGTTTTATTTGAAGAGAGGAGAAATAGCACACTAAGACATTCAGAACTGTCATTTTATATATGGAAACAACTTCTTCCTCCACAGGTATGCCAAGAGCTAAAGCTGTTTTGTCTTGATCTAGGTTCTGAGGCTCTAGTTCCAGAACCCAAATATAACACTCCACCTTTAGCTTTTATGTAGCCCTAAGGCTACATGATATCAATAAGGTGACAAAATGGTTTCTGAAGCATTGTTTATGGTCATCTATTCTTTTTTCTATTCTTAATCATCAAAATGATAAATCACAAACACACACAACAAAACCCCCACCAACTTGGCCTATCAGTCTCAGCTCAAAAGCCACATCCTTTAAGAAATCTTCCTCAGTTGGCCTTAATTAGTCCTCCTGGGAAGTCCCACAGTTCTTTGAACTTAAATCACTTTGGCTTAAATCACAAGTGTCACTAATGCCTTGATTCCCACATGTTTGCAGCCTCTCTCATTAGACTATAAATTCCTTGAGGGTAGAACTTTGTTTCCATCAGTTCTTAGTAATCTTTGTATGTGCTAGGTACTCAACAAATGCTAACGTTGAATTGAATTCATTAATTTATTCAACAAAACAAAATTAGGTGCTAGGTATCATGCTAATGTTCTAGGGATAAAATATATAAACATAATCTTTACCCTCTAAGAAGCCCAAAGTTTAGGAGGTGGGTACAAACGGATAAGTACCAACAATTACAGTACCGTGTGCTCAATGCCCAAATGCCATCAGAGAATCAAGCAGAGGTTGCTCGGAGAGCCCAATTTCACTCATCTCAGTCACTCTGGAATGGGAAGGAGGAGGCGGCTTGTCTTGATTTTGTTTTCCCTCAAGGTCAGGAACACAACGTATTTTCCATACAATAAGATTAAAGATGAAGGAGAAACTTCTCTAAAATGCTCCCAGTTCCTAATATACTATGGGCAGTCAAAGACTCACCCTCTGCCCAGTTAACATTAACACATATTACAGAAATCGAGTCAGTGATAACTCAGCTATAGCCTATTTCCAGAAGAGAAGAGAGGGGACTCTGTGCCTACTCTTAGACCTAGTATTTGCACTTCTGAATATCAGTCCTGAACAAGTAGCCACATATACGCACAAGGGTATCTGCATAAAGCTTTTACTGCAGAATTATTAATAGTGAATGAGAAAATTTTAAATATTAATTAATATGGAAGTGGTTAAATAAACGTATGTATTACAGAATACTATGCAGTCATTAAAAAGAACATGACAGAATTATATGTACTAATATGGAAAGGTCCCTTAAGACACTATTAAAGCAAAAGGAACTAATAGAACCGGTATCATTCCATTTGTGTACATAAAATGCACACATGCAACTTCTCTCACTATTAACAAACCAAATGTACAGATTAAAATGTATGAAAAATACAAATGTATAGAAAAATAATAGAAAGGATATAGTAAAAGAGAAGGTTTATTTTTTTAAGATTTTATTTATTTGAGAGAGAGAGAGAGCATGAGTGGGGGTGCAGGCAGGGGCAGAGGGAGAAGAAGAAGCAGACTCCTCATTGAGCCTGATGCAGGGCTTGATTCCAGGACCTGGAGATCATGACCTGAACCAAAGGCAGACGCTTAACCGACTGAGCCACCCAGGCATCTCAAAAGAGAAGCTTTAAATATCTTGTCCACAGAGTAAATATACCCAAGATCAAAGTTGCGTAGTTTGACACTTAACTCCTATGATATACTGATTGTATTTAAGGTATGTCCAATTAAGAGGAAAACATATGTTTCTACTTTTGTTGTAGTACTTTTCCTTTCTGGAGTTACGAAGGAACTTGCTCGTTCTGTAGTGTGAGAGTTAAGAGATGTGTGCTCTGGGGGCGTCTGGGGCTCAGTCGGTTAAGTGTTTGACTCTTGATTTCAGCTTGGGTCATGACCTCAGGGTCATGAGATCAAGCCCTGGGTCGGGCTCTGCGCTCGGCGGGGAGTCTGCTTGAGATTCTCTCCCTCTCCTTCTACCCCTGCCCCTGCTTGCACTCTTTCTCTCTCTCTCTCAAATAAATAAATCTAAAAAAAAAAAAAAAAAGAGATGGGTGTTCTAGTTTTGGCCCTGTTATCAATTAGCAGTGTGACTTTGGGCAATCTGTTTCCCCTCTCTGGACCAGCTAGAGATAAGGCACTTAGACAAGACCAATCTCTCTGGCCCCTTCCAGTTTTAAGAATCTATGAGTTAATGAGTCACGTTTGGTTTAGTCATCAGGGGAATAAGATTCAGGAGACTGGAAAGGAGGAGCACACATTTACCATCCCTGGAGGGAGGCTATTGCCGTGAAAGGAATGAAGTTTCCTTGTTGGGAAGGAAGGCACAGTTTGGAAATTCGTAAGGAGGGGAAATTGCAGGATGAAAGGTAAGAGCAGATAACAAACAAGTGAATGTTTACCAACGTAGGGATTTAGAGTTAAAAATGAGTGGTAAAGAAAAGGAACTATGTGCTAGGCGGTACAGTAGGCCTGGGGATCCAATCATCAACAAGAAAGACACAGTCCTTGAGAAAAATTTTAGGGAGAACGTCAAGAGGTATCTCATTAATTCATCCAGCCAATTTACCTTTGTTTTTTTAAGTGTTTTTTTGTTTTGTTTTGTTTTGTTTTGTTTTATTTGTTTTTTAGTAAACTCTGCCCCCAACGTGGGGCTCGAATTCACGACCCCAAGATCAAGGGTCACATGCTCTACTGACTGGGCCAGCGAGGCTCCCCTCATCCAGCAAATCTTAACTGAGTACCTACATTACTATAAGTATGTTCTCAGTCTGGAGGTAATAAAACATGAGCAAGAAAGTAAACGTCCCATCTTCATGAAGCCTACTTCTAGTGGGGGAAAAAGACAAGAAATGGTAAATAAATTTTCCTGCAGCAGAAAGGGCTATGAGGAAAAATAAGAAAGGTGTGTGGGGGTCGGGGGTGGGGGGAGACTGAGAGCTACAGATGAGGGCCCAGGGAAAAGCTCTCAGAGGAGAAGACCTGAAGGAACAAGTCATGAAGACTGTGGAGGACAGTGAAGAGTAAATGGACAACAGAAGTTTGATATTCAGTGTAGATATCATAGAGTTGTTTCTTATCCTGACCTGCCGTAAAAGGACACACTACTACATTAACAAAACCACAATTTAACATTCCACGTGTATAAATTCCTGCCCTGCCTGAGCTTCATTACTACTTTCAAAATGAGCATCCATTTAACTGCATGCTCACCAATCCCGTTCCCAAGAGCACCTACGAACCCAGAGGAGCCAGCCCGGAGGAAAGTTAGCATCTCAAGAGCCCTGCACTGTACCCCGTCAGTGGGCTCTGTGCCACGCACTCCTTTGTTGTCAGGTTTGGGGCTAGAAGAGCTGGAACACTGTATTCGCTCTGCATTTCTCAAAGTGCCCTGCCATCAGGTTCTCTGCAACCTGATCTCCCTTAGAGCTCACATACACAGCCTTGATTTGTCACACCCTTGCTAGATCCTGCTTTCCTTCATGGATCTACATCTCTGCTCCCATTTCCTGGGGGCCACTGCTTGCCTCTGATTAATCCTCCCGCCCCTTAACTCCTACCAGGCCATGTAGCTAGTTTCTCAAGACTGTACTGGATTCTAGTCTCCAGGTTGGGGGTCAGTCCTGACCAGGTTTCTATGTAGAACAAAATGAATGCATGTAGTCAGAGAATCTAGCTTTCAGGGCTGCAATTTGACACAGGCAGAGATTTTCAAGATCCTACATAAAGGGTTCTTAATTTTAGCTTTAGGGATCCCTATATGTCACATTTTATTATGCACATCTCATTGGCATTCTCCCATTCTTCCTTGCAAATAGCACTCTATTTCTATTCAATTTTGTTCATGTATCCACTATCCCCCCTGCCCCAGCCATCACCCATGTGATTCAGGTTAACGTCTTCAAGGGTCTAAGTGAATCATGGTAGACACATCCCCTTGCCTTAATTGGTTTATGTATGGGCATGTGACCCAGTCTGAACAATGAGGTGTGAAAGAAAATCTGCTGAAGACATTTTACCTCTGCTATGACAACACCTTAGAGTTACTGCAGCCAACCTGAAACCATGAGGGACCAGAGGATGAAGTCAATAGCTGAGGTTGGCAGAGCAGAAAAATGAAAGGAATCTGCGTCTTGAATGATATCATGAAGCCAAAAAATTAACCAGTCCTGGACTTTTTGTTTTGTGCAATGATTCATTCCTTACTGTTTAAAGCCAGCTGAGTTGGGAGTTTCTGTTATCTGCAGCCAAAAGCATTCTAACATATAATATGAAAACTGGAATGTTCTTTAAAATTATAGAGCACTTTGGAACACCTGGCTGGCTCAGTTGGAAGAGCATGCAACTCTTGATCTTGGGGTCGTGAGTTCAAGCCCCACATTGGGTACAGAGATTACTAAAAAAATAACCTTAAAAAAAATTGTAGAGCATTTCTATGTCAGTTCAATGTCTATCAATACAAAGCCAGAAAAGTTAAATTTGCCAAAACAAAGGAACTTAAGACAGTGGGTATGCACACACACACACACACACACACACACACACACACACACACATATATACATATATATGACTTTCCCAAAGAGCTAAGTCATCCTTATACACCTGCCAACCTATTAAAAAAAAAAAAGGTGAGTAACTATTTACAGTAGTAGTTCATGTGAAGGGGTTATATGCTGAGTATATTTCGCAACTATTGACTAACCCATTTCATTATGAACTAAAACCTTGGGCTCTGGGACAGCTGCTACTATTCCTTAGTTTCTGATTAAGCAACAAAACCTTAATTATCCCATCCAGAAGGGTTGGGTTTAGGGTTTGTTTTTTTGTTTTTTGGGGGGGTTGTTGGGGGTTTTTTTGTGTTTTTTTTTTGTATTCTTCCTTATCCAGATGAGATGTTCTTGTTGCTTCAGTTGAAACTTATTTGAACCACAAGATTCCAAAATCCTAATTCACCTTTTGTCTTTAAGATAGCACATACTTGCGCCCTGGCAAGAGCGAACATTCATTAACATCCTGTTACGTTGTCCCCTTAAAAATATGCATATTATATGGCTTTTACAAAAAATGGTATTGATTTCTGAATTTCCTCACCCCCATATTCAGAAAGTACTCACCACGGACTACAATATTTAGACTAAGAGATACCCACGAGAACTGAAGTTAGAGAGACCACCATCTTTTCCTCAGCCATTTCTGAATGGCTTCAGGGAAATGAACACAGTAAATCCAAGCTCACTTTTAGAAACTTACTCAAGTAGATGCTAGTCAGAGAGGTTTATCTTAGTTCAGCTCTAATGACTTCTACTTTGTGCAATGATGATGACAACACCTGGCTATTTGCATTTCCATATTCTTCTCAGGAAGTCAGCAATAATCAACCTGAGAAGCACACAGCTGTGTGTTCAAGGAAGCAAGTGAAGGATCTAGATTTGTTTGAACAAATTTGATAAAAATGAGTTGCTTTGGAAGGTGAAAAATCAAGTGCATAGTGAAAAGAGAGAGAGAAAATTTTTTAACCTATGACTTACTTGTATCAATTATCATCTATGTGAAAAGATTCTTTTCATGTATTAGGATTTGGAAGATTTTTATCAAGCTTTTCAATGGAACTTTCAAGTCCAGACTGATAGATTCGTTTATGAGATCCCATCTTCTTTCACAGAAGAGCTGAGATGACTTGCAACAAGAGACACTAATGTAGTGGAAGAATGCTATCAAATCTGACTTAACAGAATCACTTCTGGAGCCAGGGGACCTGCTGATCTCAAGGGCTCAACCATTCCCCTTGTTAACTGAAACAGGTCTTAAAAGTGAAACTGAGAAAAAGTGAGTGAGAAAGAAAATGCCACCCTTGGCCAAATCCTTACACCAGCTTATTAAAGCTCCATTATTAATGTCTGGGGGACTCCTCTATTCCTTCTTTCTTTCCTCCCTTCTGTCCTTTTCTTTTAATTAAAAAAAAAAATTTGGAGGCATAGAAATGAACACAGGTACAACCATTCCTAAGTACTCTATTCTATCTACCAATAGGAAGCAACTAAGAAATATCCTGTCCTGCTGGTTAAGGTGTCGCTGAGTAAAACCAGTTATATTTTTCAAAGATCGAATGATCACTTACAGCCAGCACTCCTCTGTAATCAGAAGTTTATATGCATTCCGAGTAACGTTTTAGTCCAGTGTTTCTCAAACACAAACATGGGCACTGAAATTGTGCAGTGCGACTTGATTATGTGAATCCAGGTGATTCAAAATTATCAGTAAGATGAAAATGCAACATTTAAAAAATTCTTTTAGAGAATTCACAGACCCCTGAAATATATCAGAATTTAATCTCCAGGCTTCATTTTGAGAAAGGCCCTTCCAACTAGCCAATTTAATGAAAACATTTAATATGTACTACTATGGGCAAGGGATTCCATAGGGCACTAGAGATTGAGAGATGAAGGAGATTTTGTTCTTCTAATAATTTTTTTTTAAGTAGGCTCCACTCCCAGCATGGAGCCCAATGTGGGGCTTGACCTCATGACCCTGAGATCAAGAGTCACATTCTACTGAGTCAGCCAGGTGCCCCTGATAATGCCTTTTTTTTTTTTAAATAGACTTTATTTTTTAGAGCAGTTTTAGGTTCACAGCAAAATTGGGCAGAAAGTACAGAGTTCCCATATACTTCCTTCCCCTCTCTTTCCCCAGACTCCCCCACTAGCAACATCCTGCACCAGAACCAGACATTTGTTTCAAATGATGGACCGATATGAACACAGCATTATCACCCAAAGCCCATAGTTTACATTAAGGTTCACTCTGGTGTTGTACACTGCATGTACACCGCATGACAAATGTATAAGGACATGTATCCAGCATTATAGTATCATACAGGAGAGCTTCACTGACCTAAAGCTCCTCTGTGCTCTGCCTCATCTCTCATTCTCATCTCTCCCTCTGGGCTAACCCCTGGCAACTACTGATCTTACTGTCTCTGTAGTTTTGCCTTTTCCAGAATGTCCTATTGTTCCAACAATATCATATGGTATGTAGACTGGGCTTCTTTCACTTAGTAATAGGCTTTTAAGGTTTCTCCATGTCTTTTCATAGCTTGATAGCTCATTTCTTTTATGTGCTGAAAACATTCCACTGCCTGGGTATACTACAATTTATTTATCCAATCACCTACCAAAGGACATTTTGGTTGCTTCCAAGTTTTGGCAATTATGAATTAAGCTGCTATAAACATATACGGGCAGGTTTTTGTGCAGACATACGTTTTCAACTCATTTGGGTAAATACTAAGGAGCATGATTGTTGGATTATTTGGTAAGAATATGTTTAGTTTTATAGGAAACTGCCAAACTGCCTTTCCAAGTGGCTGAACCATTTTGCATTAGCAGTTCCCCACTCTTCAAATCCTTAACTTCATGCCCCAATGATGTGACCCTGCCTATTTTCGGTCATATTCACCTAGCAGCATGCCCTTTGTTACAGTCACCTGGTATAGCTAATTTAAAAATATGGTACATACATTCAGTGGATTATTATTTGTCAGTAAAAAGGAATGAGGTTCTGAAACATGCTGCACCACAGATGAACTCTGAAAACATTAAGTGAAAGAACACAGTCACACAAAAAACCACATATGTATGATTTCACTTATGGAAATGGAAATGACAACAATAAGTAAATCCTTAGATACAGAAAGTACATTTGTGATTGCCTGACTGGGAATGGGTACAGAATTTCTTTTGGGGCAATGAAACGTCCTAAAATTGACTGTGGTGATGGTTCACAACCTTGCGAACACACAAAAAAATTCTGAACTGTTACATTGTAAATGGGTGAATTGTATGGTATATGAATTATATCTCAATAAAGCTGCCTTTTTAAAAAGAAGTTTTGAAAGTAGGAGGGGTAGGAGGACTAGAGAATCTATTTTACAATAAAGCTGGAAAAAAATAACTTATGTAAAAATCTTCACCTACTAGAAGAGAAGAGGTGTACAGAAACAGAATCAGATGTAAAACACACTTCTGCCTTCTAAAGGCTCAGAGACCAAAGGCTTGGGGCGAATTCTATAGACAAATCACAATGGCTGCTTCCCTCAAACATGAGGCAGGAGATCGGGATTCTTTGATGATATGCCCAGTACAGGAACCAGATCCTGCCCTTGACCACCAGTGAAGCAGAACCCAGAGCTTTCCCTCGGCTTTGTGAATGGCATTGCTTCTGCCAGCTCTTTGCTTCCTTATTTGTCAGTAAAAGATGTGCCAATACAATTTCAGTCTTTACTACTTCAGAGCTGCCAGTTTAAGGAGTGACATTTTTTAAAAACCTTCTAAATTAACATTCACTGCATCAGTTTTTTTTTTTTTTAATATTTAGTGTAATTCAAAAGTCTCTTAAAAGAGGCAAGAAAAATATTGAAGATTTAAACCTAGAGGTCTTTGTGTATAGTTAGCCATTTGGTCCAATAGGTATGGCTGTGCCAAACCAAACTCGACCAACATTAACCCAAGGAGAGTTAAGACCTCCTGCAAATATTTAAAAACCTTTGTGCTCCAGCCTTTTTATTTTGTCTAAATCAAATCTCTTCTGCTCTTTATTTTCCTTCCCTGTATGGACGGGACTCAAGTGGCGATAGAGAAGTGGTCATTCTCTGCATATCTTTGAATCTTAATCTTATCTTTCCAAGCTCCCAGATCTCAGTTACAGTGTTTAAACCCCCTCTGTAATCCAACCAGTTTAAGTATGCTCTTCCTCTCTCCAGGATGGTACTTTCTATACTTTCAGTTTTTATATTAGATCTATTGGGGAGAAAAAAAAGTAAAGGTGCAAGACAGTTAAATGATACAATACGCACAATTTCACTAAATTAGGGCGCCTGGATGGCTCAGCCAGTTAAGTGACTGCCTTCAGCTCAGGTCATGATCCCAGAGTTCCAGGACTGAGTCCCACATCCGACTACCTGCTCAGCGGAGAGTCTGCTTCCCCCTCTGACACTCCCCCCTCTGGTGCTCTCTCTCTCTCTAATAAATAAATAAAATCTTAAAAAAAATTTTTTTTTCACTAAATTAGTTGCCAAAAAAGGATAGAAACTACTTTCCTCTCATCTTGAATTCCCATTTATTCTGGAGCTAAAGTGATCCTTAGGGGTAGCATCATGGACAATCACATGCCCTCACAGAAATACTGCTGCTGATCCAGTCCGTGAGGAAATAGGAGACAAAACAGAAATCTAATTCTGTTCATGTACACTATTATGTCTGCCTTAACATCTATTCATTTTTCTTCCATTTCAGAACCCAGAACTCTACTTCACTACTGAAAGATACACAGCAGAAGAACTACCAGTTGCTTGTAACATCTCATGCATACAAGTTATTGCTATGTGTGGACCAGAGTCAACAGAGATTATAATTTCTGTCAAGGTCAGAAGGAGATTCGATTGACAGGGCAGATCCTGACAGGCAGGATTTCCCCTCCAAAAGCCATTTAGAGAATTAAATAATTTAAATGCAATTAATTTTTGATGAAATTCATCATTAAAAAACTCATAGGTAAATTTTGATCTATTAACAACAATTACCTCTCAGCCTTGAATTTCCCCTGCAGCTCTGGGGAAATCCTCTCTTTTCTGATTTTGGTTTCCCTCCCCCACATAGCCCTTTATGAACAGGGGAGAGATTTTAGTGAAGATCAATTATGCAGCTAGATACAAAATGCCGTGGAATAAAACAGTGTTGTGTGCCCTTGCAAGCCTCTTTATCTGCAAAGCCCTGTGTGCCTATTATCTTGTTGGAGCCTCGCAAAAATTTGAGGTAGGTAGAAAAAAAATCCTATTAACTCTGTATTACAAACAAGGAAAGTTGAAAACAGGCTGATCCCAGGTCACACAGCTACTGAAGAACAGACAAGTTTTCAAGACCAGGCTCCTGTCTCCAGGCAGAGGGTTTTTTCTACTGCCATCAGGACATTTACTTGGCTCTCCATTAAGATCAGCAGGAACTTCCGTTCTGAAACAAAGGACGTAAATGTGGCCAACTGATTCCCCCGCATCTCTGACATTTCAGTCCTTGCAATTTTCTTCTTTCTCTGTTTAACCTTATAAAGCATGGGAAGAAGAGAAGCCTGGGACTTAGTCCTTAAAACAGTGCTGGTCCATGGGCAATCACCAGACCTGTCACTTTATTGTCTTGTGTAAGGGCGGGAATCCTATTAATTCTAGCCTCCAGAGAAGAACCAAAAAATTCCCCTCTTCTCTCCCATTTTCATGGGGGAAAGAACTGAATACTTTCGATTTCCTAACAGTAGGAGATGACTGACAAACGGCTTTGTGAAAGCTGCTGAACCCCTCAACTTGATGCACATATTAGGGCACTGCGGCGTGCTGGAGCCAAAGCCACCGTCTAGTCTTGATAGGGCTTGCCAGGGAGGCAGGTCACACTAGTCACTGGGCAAGAATGCTGGGTAGTCCCTGGATAGATTTCCCCCTATTGGTGTCTACATGTCAGGACCCACATTTCTCCCTAAGGCTAATTGTTGATTTGCCGCTTTTGGTTTTTCATTCATACTGTTATCCTTTTTAAGGTAATGTAACCAAGACGTGACCCTGAGTTATGAGTAGGTTAGCAAAGATTTCTAGGCTTCTTAGCCCTCCCTTTCCTGGGTCTAGTTTCATTGTATCTCAACACACAGCCCACATAAGCAGGGTTAGTTTGCATGCAAATTTTATGTACACAGTTGTTGATAGACTTACATGTAACCCGAGGAAGACCCCTGTGGGACAAGTTATTAAATTAAAACAAACCTGTCTGTGGGGCTATTGTTGTTGCAAGTGACCTCCCAGGCATGTTTTAGAGAGACAGGGAGACCTTCTCGTCTCCAAACAGTTCTTCTATTAGCAAACTGTACTGCCTCGGAGTCTACTTAAGGATTAGAACTTCATTTCTTTGGACTAACACAGCCCCCCTATTAAAAATGTAAAATCATCCCAAGAAGGGCAGCACAACAGGAAGCTGCCATCCAACCCTTAGTAAATATTAATATGCCCGCCTCCTCCTTTTTACAAGCTGGGAAGGAACAAGAAAGATTTAATGGTGAGATAATTTCTGAAATTTGATTACTTTCTAGTGATGGTCAAGCCTGAGTAGGGACCTGTAGAGGGAAATTTTAAATGGGAGGGGAGAAGGGAAAAAGAGTTAAGTGAAGGCACTGGGAGAAGTAGAGACCCTACCTAACACTTCGACCTGCACAAGGACGTTTTCTTTCCTTATCACATGACAAAGTGATGTGCAAATAAGAACCACAGATAAATATCTTTGGGACAAAGTAAAACAATGCACAGGAAATGCTTTGTACCAATGGATCTTTGGCAACTCAATGAACTAAAGTAAAACGGAAACAAAGTTTGAAATAGGAGATGCCAAGACTTCTATAGTTAGGTATTAACTAGATTACTCATTTCATTTCATCAGCTCATTGAACTTCAAGATTGGTTTAATCGGTGTATAAACTATCAGTTTACACAAAGTCACCCTGCAAGGAAAATCTGCAACAACTGACTACCCTTGTACGTTACTGACGAGACAAATAGGGCAGTTCTCCCGAAAAGTGTCCTCGGAACAGTGACAGACTTCAGAAATGTGGTGGAATTTTCTTGAAGGGTGGAATTACCAAAGCACAAAAATGTGATCACAAGGAAGGAAAAGTTCCAGGTTTATTTCAAGTTATTTTAAAAGATGAAAGAAGAAAAAAACTTGATATTTTAAATGGAGACGCTCTTTACAATTTTGTAATGATGAAAGTATTAAGACCATTCCACTGACTTAATTAATTTAATTTGCTACATAAATGTTCAAACTCGTTAAAGCATGCCCAAGTGTTGGTTAGCCTCGTAATATTGACAAACACAAATCAGGAAGCCTGTGGCCTGAGAATATACTTCATGTTTAAATTATTAACAGAACATTCCTCAAGTGCTACGAAATCAGGTCAAACAAAAGGAAAATTAAGTTATAATTTCTTTCTAAAGGGATTATTATATTTCAATTAGATTGTTGGTGTATTCTCTTTTAAGTCCATTAAGTCAAAACGAATGCAAGGATCTATTTCAAGATTTGCAAAGAAAGGAGAGAATCAGGTGCTTCTCTGTCCTGTATCCTTTCACATACACACTGAAGGATCCAAATTAATGTTTTAATTTGCTCTAAGTAGGAATAGGGGAGTGAGATAAGAAGAAGTATGAAGACACTGAAAATAAAAATAGCAGAAGAAAATGCTGGAGCATTCAAGTATACTTAATATCATTATCTTTGAAGAAAGGACCCTTTGCCAATGGCATCTTGTACCTTCTGAGCCAATGATTCTTGCAGTTGGTGATTTTCAGAAAAGAAATGCCGTATCTACTCAAATATATTTAAAGAGAACTAATTACAAAAGGTAATACTTCTGCTGTTAAAAGTAGAATACAAAGCTTGATTTGGGGAGGAAAAGGACTTAAGAATGATCTGGAAAGATGAGTCACTTCCAAAGAGACTCAATGGAAAAGCAAGTAGTGAAGGGCTATCAAAGAAACAGATTTATGTGCTGGGATAATGGTTACCTTAGAATAGAGGTCAGCAGACTTTTTTTGTAAAGAGCCAAAGAGTAAATACTCTTGGCTTTGAGGGCCACACAATTTCTGTGTAACTACTCAACTTTGTCATTTTGGTGCAAAAGTAGCCACAGACTACTATTTATAAGCAAATAAGCATGACTATTTTAATAAAACTTTATTTATGAACACTGAAATTTGCATTTCATATTCTTACTATATCACAAAAGATTATTTTTTGCTTCCCCCCAACCATTTAGATTTTATTATTATTATTTTTTAAGTAATCTCTACACCCAACATGGGGCTCGAACTTAAAACCCCAAGATCAAGAGATGCATGCTCTACTGACTGAGCCAGCCATGAGCCCCTCAACCATTTAAAAATGTGAAAACCATTCTTGCTTATAAGCTGCGCAAAAATAGACAACAGGCTGGATTTGGCCTACGGACTGTAGTTTATTGACCCCTGCAATTCCCCAACATAAAAGCCCCATGATTTTTTGGTTACAGAAATTAACTCCCTGTTGCTACTGCAGTCATCAATGTACATTCTGCTTCTAAGAGTTCAGGCCAGTATCAGACAGCTGGTTTTCACAGTATAATTTGGCTTTTATAGTCTCCATATCAATTAAAATAAAAGTTTTGATTAAAGCAAATAACATTTATTTATGACAGTTGTGATTAAGGGCTCAGACCCAGCACCGACTAGCAGCGTGACCTGGGGAAGTCACTAACTCTGCTGAACCTGTTACCTTTTCTATAAAATGGCAGTAATATTAAGAAGAATCACCTTGTTGGGCCACTTCAAGCATTATGTGAGAACATGCACATGAAGTGATTAACAGAGAACCTGGCACGGAAGAAGACCTCAACTTTAATTTGTATGCTGGAATGAAACAGGACGATCACCTATTTTACTTGTCTGAAGGGCTACTTTCTCAGGGTTGGCCTTGGGAAATGAAGGAATATGATTTACTCACTCAAAAATAACAAGAAGATAATAGCAACCAACATTTCTTCACCCCTTACCATGAAAGACACTGGTTCTGAACACTTTACATATATTGTCTTTCATTACTACCTTATCAGGTAGTTACTATAATTATCCCCATTTTACAGTTAAGTAACAGAGAAATAATGTAATTTGTGCACAAAAATTAAAACGTATTCCAAGGTGATGTCTATATGTCAAACTCTTATTTACCTGCCCAATGGCTGCCACCGTCAATGACCCCACCTCTCTACTTGGTATCTGGCAACCTCACTACAGGAATTAATACAGTAATGAGTATATCTCTGTAATGACACTCAAATATCTGTAAGGAATATCATATATATTATACCATTTGAGTCTACCAACATTTCTATGAGAATAACAGCTGCTGGGTGGAGTATAATTCCATCTTCACTAAATGTTAAAAAAAAAATGACAGTCTCTCATTTCTTCCTCTGAATTGCTATAGTATCTACTTTTCTGGGGCATCTGGGTGGCTCAGTTGGTTAAGCCTCTGACTCTTGGTTTCGGCTCAGGTCATGATACCGGGATGGTGAGATCGAGTCCCATGCTGGGCTCCACGCTCAGTGTGGAGTCCACTTGAGATTCTCTCCCTCTCCCTCCACCTCTTCCCTGCTCGCATGTTCTCTCTCTCTCAAATAAATAAAATCTTAAAAAAAAAAATCTACTTTTTCTCACCATTCTCACAGACACCCCTCTAATCAAAGTCCTCATCTCTTTGTGCCAAGGAATACCACAACAGCCTCCCAGAGATCTCTCTGGCTCCAGGCTCTCCTTTCTTCATCCATCTTTCATGCCCCTGCCAAGCACACCTACACATCTCTCATGTTGCTTCCTTTCTTATGAATCTATAGTGATTACCAAATGCCCATCACATCAAGTCCAAACTCCTCTGTTCAGCCTTCAGAGATCTGTCCCACCCTCCGTATCTAGACTTATTTCCCCAAGGCACCAAACACAACTTGTTGTAGGAAGACAGCTCTCCATTCATACCACATGCCTTCCACTTTTGTTCTGTTCTCATGCTTTCGTTCCTATCTGGGGACATCTTTTCTCCCCCTCTCTCACATGTAACCCCTAGTTGGGTATCCATCATCAATTCTCTTGCCCAGATTGCCCCAACAATATTCTAAGCAGGTCTACTTGCTTCTAGTCTTGTCCCACTCTCTTCCTTCATAGAGCAGCCAAAGTGATTTTGTTAAAATGTAGTTATGACTAATTCTTCCCTCCTTAAAATCTTTCAACGGCTTCCATTTAAGGTCAACAAAAGTCCAAATCCCTTAACACAATACAAGCAGGTCTTTATGATCTTGGCTTGTTGAACTAAGTCACGCCGTGGAACCGGGTCTAAGTTTGACGATGAATGAGAATCATGATTTCCTCTCTTTTAAAAAAAAAAAAATTATTTTTAGTTATTTTTTTTAAAGATTTTTTATTTTTTATTTGACAGAGAGAGAGAGCACAAGCAGGGGGAGTGACAGGCAGAGGGAGAGGGAGACCAATGTGGCGCTCGACTCCAGGACCCCGGGATCATGACCGGAGCCAAAGGCAGATGCTTAACCGTCTGAGCCACCCAGGCGCCCCTTTAGTTATTTATTTTTAAAAATATTTTATTTATTTATTTCTGAGAGAGAGAGAGCATGTGCGAGCAGGGGGAGGGGCAGAGGGAAAGGGAGAGAGAGAATCTCAAACAGACTCCCTGCTGAGCATAGAGCCCGACACAGCGCTCTATCTCACGACCCTGAAATCATGACCTGAACCAAAATCAAGAGTCGGCCGCTCAACTGACTGAGCCACCCAGGCGCCCCATATTTGCTGAGCCCAACATAGATCTCAAACTTAAAACCCCAAGGTCAAGTGTCACATGTTCTACTAACTGAGCCAGCCAGGCACCCCTGTTTTCTTCTTTTTTAATTTCCTTTACTCCTAAAGCAGCAATCACGCAGGACAGAGATATATGAATAAGGTAAGGATTCAGATGAGTGAATATAGTCTCCCACTGCCTCTCTTCAATCTCAGGGAGTGTGCTGAAATTGAGCATGTATAGACCAGGCTCAAAGCAGCTTGCAGCTAAGGCTAAAAAAACTAAAGAGAGATCTGAACTGCTGCAAATCACAGGCAAGACAAAGTCTGCAGTTTGAGTCTAAGTTAACTGCCTAGTAAAACAAAAAAAAAAATTTTTTTTAAGATTTTATTTATTTGACACAGAGAGAGACAGCGAGAGAGGGAACACAAGCAGGGGGAGTGGGAGAGGGAGAAGCAGGCTTCCTGCTGAGCAGGGAGCCCGATGCGGGGCTCGATCCCAGGACCCTGGGATCATGACCCGAGCCGAAGGCAGACGCTTAACCGACTGAGCCACCCAGACACCCCTAGTAAAACAAAAATTTAACAGTGTTTGGTGGACTACAAAAGAACCCATAGCCTCTCCAACATAATACTCATAATGTCTAGGACATAATCCAAATTTGGTTGTTATACAAAAATATAACTCATTCTCAAGGAGAAATATCAATCAACAGAAGCCAATACTGAAATGATATAGATATTTTAACTGCCAAAATGGATTTTAAAGCAGCTACTATAACTATGCTCAAGGAGGTAAAGGAAAATATACTTAAATGAAAAGACAGGAAATCTCAATAGAGAAACAGAATGTATAAAAAGAACCAAATGGGGAATAAAATAACCCAAATTTGAAATTCTAGAAATGACAAATACCTAAAATAAAAAATTCACTGGATGGGCTTAAATTCACAGGATGTGAAAGAAAAGAATTCCTGAACCTGAAGATGGATCAATTGAAACTGTCCAATCTGAAGGAAAGAGAAAAGACTGGGGCAGGGCGGGGCGGGGTGGGGGGCGGGGGAAGCAGAGCCTGAGGACAATAGCAAAAAATTCTAGCATACATTATAACTGGAGTCCTAGAATGAGGACTGAAAACTTAAAACAAAGTAGTATCGCTAACAAGTCAAGAGTGGAGATTAAGAAGGATAAAATATACTTGATCCAAAAGAAGTAAGAAAAAGAGGGAAAAGGAACAAAGAATAGATGAGACAAACAGCAGGATGGCAGATTTAAACTCAACCATATCAAAAATTATTTAAAATATAAATAATCTAAACAATTTAAAAGACTAAAATGAAAAGACTGTCAAACTGGGTTAAAAAAAAAAAAAGGCAATATCCAAAAAACAAGCAAGCAAGAGCCAACAGTATGGTGTCTACAAAAACCCACTTCAAGTATAAAGACATAAACTGATTAAGAGATAAGGAATAGGAAAAGATATACCAAAAAAACACAAAAAACAAAACCACACCAAAAAAAACACCAAAACCCCACAACCCACTAATTTTAAGAAAGTGGAATGGCTATATTAACATCACAAAAAGGAGACTTTGGAACAAGGAATATACAACAAGGAGAGTGGGGTCAATTCATCAAGAAGACATAACAATTCTAACTGCATGCACACAGTAACAGAGGTTCAAAATGGGTGAGGCAAAATTAGAACTGAGAGCAGAAATAAGGCATATCTACAATTAGAGTTGGAGATTTCAACCTCCTTTTTCAGTAATTGATAGGACAAGTACACAGGAAATCAGTAAGGATACCAAAGATGTTAACAAATTATCAACCAACCTGAAATAATTGATATTTATAGAACAAACTTTCAAGTGCACATGGGACATTCACCCAGAGAGACCATATCCTGGGCCATAAAAAAGTCACAATACACTTAAAATAACTGAAATAATATACAATACATTCTCTGACCACAAACAACTTAGAAAGCAATAATGGAAAGTTACCTGGAAAATCAATATTTGAAGGTTTTTTTAAAAAAAAAAAAAAAAGATTTTATTTGAGAGAGTGCAAGCGTGAACAGGTGGGGTGAGGCAGAGGGAGAGGAACAAGCGGACTCCCTGCTGAGCAGGGAGCTTGACATGGGGCTCAACCCCAGGATCCTGAGATCATGACCTGAGCCAAAACCAAGAGGCCGATGCTTAACCGACTGAGCCACCTAGGTGCCCGGTAAATGAACTTTAAACAACAAACATCACACTTTTAAGTAATCCATGGTAGAAACAGAGATCACAAGCAAAATCAGAAAATATTTTGAAATGAATAAAAATGAAAACACATCAAAATTTATGGAATGAAGCTAACATAGTTCTTATAGGATAATTTGTAGTTTTTAATGCTTACTTTAGAAGAAAAAAAAAAAAGGTCCACAATCTGTGATCTAAGCTTCCTCCTTAAGAAACAAAGTAAACAAATTAAACCAAAAGTTAATAGAAGGAAGGTGTTGTAGGAGACCTCTAAAATGGTACCCTATGATTCCCATCCCCTAATATTCCTGCCTTGTGTAATTCCCTCCTCTGGAATTGGGGTTAAGCCTAGTGACTCACTTATAACAAACAGGCTGTGACAAAAGTGATGGAAAATCCACTCTAAGATTAGGTTACAAAATGACTAACACTTCCATCTTGCTTGCCCTCCCTTGCTTTCCTGGTTGCTCAATTTGGTGAAAGTTAACTGCCAGGCTGTACTACACTGCCCTATGGAGAGGCCCATATCAAAGAACTGAGGGAGGCTGCAGGTCAACAGTCAGCAAAGAACTGAGGCCTTCAGCCCAATAGCTCATCAACAACTGAATCCTACCAACTATGTGAGTGAGCCTGAAAATGGCTCTGTGATCAGTTTATTCTTCAGATGAGACCACAGCCCAGTCAACACCTTAAGTGCAGCTTTGCGAGAGTCTTTGAGGCTAGACACCCAGTTAAGCCATGCTTGGATTCCTGCATTACAGAAACTGTGAGAGAAATGTTGTTTTAATCTGGTTAAGTTTTGAGGTAATTTGTTTGATAGCAAAAGATAACTAATACTGAAAGAAATGTTGAAGATAGGACAGAAAACCAATAAAACAGAAAACCAAAAGACAATAGAGAAAATTAATTAAAGGCTGGTTCTTGGGGAAAAAAAATGTTATTATAATCAATACACGTCTAGCTAGACTGACCAGGTAATAAGTAGCACTGTGTGCACCGAAAAGAGGACAGGACTAAGGACAGAGCCCTCGGGGATTCTGACCTTTGGAGATCTGGTCGTGGGGGACGAGCCAGCAAGGAGGACTGAGAAAAACAGCCATGAGGTAAGAGGAGAATCAGGCAACCCTTTTGTCTGGGAGGCCCAGAGAGGAAGAAGGTATTTCAAAAAGGAAGCAGTGGCCAAATGCATCAAGTGCTACTGGGTGATTAGGTAATATAGGGATGAAGAAGGGGTCGATGGCTTACTATTTTGGTTGATAAGGGAATGTTGAGGATGAAAAGTACCATTGGAATGACTTAAGAAAATGGTGTGGGAGGAAGTGCAGCAAGCAAATCCAGACAACTTTTTCTAAGAGTTTTACTGTGAATGAGACCAGAGAAATACGGCAATAGTTAGAAGGGGATACAGGGCTCAGAGAAATGTTTTGTTTATATGTTTAAAAATATATTAAGTGGGCGCCTGGGTGGCTCAGTTGGTTAAGCGACTGCCTTCGGTTCAGGTCATGATCCCGGGGTCTTGGGATCGAGCCCCACGTCTGGCTCCCTGCTCTGCAGGGAGCCGGCTTCTCCCTCTCCCTCTGCCTGCCGCTCCCCCTGCTTGTGCTCTCTCTCTCTCTGTCAAATAAATAAATAAAATCTTTAAAATATATATATATTAAAATATATATATATTTATATGTAGATGGAAATAATTCAGTAGAAAGAAGAAACTGATGATGCAGGCGGCCCAAATCAGAAGCAGTTCTACTTCAGGGGCCTTCATCCTTGGGAAATTACTAGAAATAAGTCCTAGTCACCAGTGAGTAGGGTCTGGGGGTGGGTGTGTCTTGGTTGATCCTCCAAGAGAGAAGCTTGTTCCCAGTGGTAACTGTAGCTTTCATTCTTATGTGTGTAGTGAGTAGTACAAACCTGGTTCCCGGCTATATGCTAGAAGGCTGGTTTCGGTTCAGTTCTTGTTTTCCTGAGGAAGTTGAAATTCTACCCGCTACTATCTAGTGTCCCTATTGGCCTGAGGCTTCAGTCCTTGCAGAGTTACTACTTAGAGCTTGAGGTAATACAAGGTAATAATTAGCATGGAGTGTTTATTATATACCTGGCACTTTACCCTTATTAATTCCTGTAAGCCTCACTAGAGTTCTAAGAAGTAGGTGTTATTATGATGATCATTTTACAGATGAGGAAACTGAGGCAGAGATGGTAAGTAGCTTGCTTATGGCCAGACACTCAAAACTCAAGGATTTGAATGGGGGCAGCCTTGCTTCTGAACCCGAGGGTTTTGCAATAGTTTATAGAGAGAGAATATATGAGAGTAAGGGTTTAACTTACAGCACGTAATAATTTGGACATGCTGATCTCAAAAAATTCTCCACTATGATGTCAAAATATTCACATTGTGGGCAGTGATTTAGTTTTAGCAAAACATGATATATCATCATATTAAAATACTGTCATATTCGGGAACCGAACTGAGGGTTACAGAAGGGGGGGCGGGGGGATGGGGTAACTGGGTGATGGGTATTAAGTAGGGCACGTGTGGTAATGAGCACTGGGTGTTTATACACAACTAATGAACTGTTGAACACTACATCAAAAATTAATGATGTACTACATGTTGGCTAATTGAACATAATAATAAAAAAATAAAATACTGTCACAAATTTAATTTTTTTGTTGGCATTAAAATTTTAAATGCATTTGTTTTTAAAGCTGTAAATGAGCTAGAAAATATAACCTAATTTTATGTTTTTGCATATTTACTTAATATTATAATAAATATTATTTTAACTAAAAAATTGATGTCTGCTTTTCAAAAAGACACCATTTAAGGAAATACTGGGAGAAAAGTTTGCAAAATATGTATATCTGACAAAGGACTTGTAGCCACTCCATATAAAGGACCCTTATGATGCAATAAAAAGAAATAATACAATTAAGAATGGAAAAAGATCTGAACAGTTACTTCACAAAAGAAATATATGAATAGAAAATAAGCACATAAAAAGACATGTGCTCAACATAATTAGTCATCAGGGAAATACATATTAAAACCACAATGAAATACCACTATAGAGCCACTAAAATGACTGAAAACTAAAAAAAAAAAATATTTATACCAAGTGTTGGCAAGGATATGGAGCAACTGGACCTTTCATACATTGCTGGGCATAATGTAAAATGGTACAACTACTTTGGAAAACAGTTTTGGCAGTTTCTTATACATATATTGTATGACCCAGCAATTCTACTCTTAGGTACTTAACCAAGAGAAAAAATATACATACATTCACACAGAGATTTGTACCAGAATGTTCATAGCAACCACATTCATGATAGCTCAAAACTAGAAATAACCTGAATGTCCATCAATAGAAATGTGTGAACAAATTGTGTTTAATTCATATAGTGATACTACCTAGCAATAAAGAGTAGTGAACTACTACTGAAAGACACAACAATGTGGATGAATCTCAAAGTCACTATGTTGAGCAAAAGAAATCAGACACAAGGGGGTATACATTGTATAATTCCAGTTACACGAAACTCTAGAAAAGACAGATCTAATATTTGGTAAGAGAATTCATCAGTGGTTTCCTGGGGTGGGGTGTGGAATAGGAGATAATTTAGGCACAGAGGAACTTTTTGAGGTGATGAAAATGTTCTCTACTTTAACTGCAGTGATGGTTACACGGATTTATATCAAACCTCATTGAAATGCACACTTCAAATGGGAGCATTTTATTGTATGTAAAGTTTACCTTGGTAAAGTTGATTTCAAGGAAAGCAAAGTACAGATTAATAGCATGTAATAATAGTAACAGTAAAAGTAATAGTATTAAAATCTGTTCTTGTAAAAGAAGGGAAAAGCCCATACATGTTTGCATACATCTATAGGAGCACTGGGAAAGGTATGACAGAATGTATACCAAATTATTATCATTGTTTACCTTGGGAGGTAAGAATAGTAAATGTAACTAATATTTGGGAGAGACTGATTTTCCCTTATATATTTGTATCGTTAGGCTTGTAGCCAAAAGCATGCACTACTTTCGGTAGCGTGTAGTTAATACACGGATATGGTTGCCAACGCACCATCCTTGAACACAATGCTGTTTCTCTCATAATAAATTAGAGACTACTTCCCCTCTCCTTGAACCTGGGCTGGATTTGTGACTGACTTTGGCAGGAGAATGTGGCAGAAGTCATACTAAGCCAGTTCTAGATTTAGCTCTTAATAGGCATGGTGGCTTCTGCTTTTGCTCTCTGGGAAACCATTCACCATGCTGAAAAGGAGTTTGGTCTAGATTACCAAATGTTGAGTGTCCACAGGCAGGGACAGAGCAAAGCCATGTGGAAGAGCACTAAGCTGCCCCAGTCAGGATTCCAGCTGAGTGTAACCTCCCGGGTGGGCCCAGGCTACACCACATGCAGCAGAAGCGCCACCTGAGCCCAGACAATGCCATGTGAAGCAGGGATGAGCTGTCCCTGCCAAGGTTTACGCATATTACAGAATTCTGAACAAATGAACGGTGGTTGTTTTAAACCATTAAATTCTGGGGTTGTTTATGACACAAAAGAAAACCAAAACATATATTATGAAAGAAAAAGCCCATAAAGTAAAATTTTTTAATCATTAAATTAAAAGTTAAACTATTTCTGGAAACTACCTAATTAGAATGCTCTTGAAGTGAATGATATAATGCTGCACCTTTAAACAAATTTTGTTGAGTAAGATACTTCTAAGGCTGATTTGTCATTCCTTGACTAGTCTTGTAAATTACTTAATAGCAAAATGTATTAATAATGTATTTCTTAAAACAAGACTTTTTTCCCCATTGCAATGAAGACAAACAAAATAACACATAAAAAAGAACCTTCTTACTCTGCTCCCTTTGAAAAACACAATTTTCAAAAGATATTTTTCTCTGACAAGAGACATAGCAGGGGGTCCAAAAAGTCCTACCTCACTCACAATTTTAGGAAGTAATCTGTCAGCATATAAACAATTTAAAATTTAAACAGTTTTTGAGCCAGCGATTCCACTTAGGCAAATATCAATCTTCCAGAAATAAAGGCCCAGTACTTCAGCATGCACATATATATGTAACGTGCATATATACATATTAATACATATTTCTGTTGGCACACATGAGAATTTATATTGCATTGCTGCATGCCATAGGAAATACAAAACAGAAAAAACTGAAGGTCCAAGCACAGAAGAATGGTTGAATAAACAGTGTCAACTGTCAAACAGTATTACATCCACACTCTAAAATATTATAGCCATTTAAAAGTTCCTCTCCTCATCTTAATTCCCAAGGCAAGCCAAGTGGAAATCAGAGTAGCCTCCTAGAAAAATCCAACTAGCTCATTTTCCTTTATCTTCTACAACTGGCTAGAAGAAGATGGTTTTCAGAGCAGAATCTGGGGTTGAATTTACTCCTCTCTGGGAACATGACAGGTGGAGGGAGAAGCAGGCTCCCTGGTGAGCAAGGAGCCTGATATGGGACTCGATCCCAGGACCCTGGGATCATGACCTGAGCTGAAGGCAAATGGTTAACCAACTGAGCCACCCAGGCGTCCCAACGCAATAGGTTTTCTAAAGTCAGATTATGGGCTTCATCCTGGAGCTGGATGGGATCATGGGTTGCTCACCACTTGGATGAACTCTGAGGTGGCCAAGTGCTGAACTAAAACCTAAAAATTAAGCAGGTGATACGGAAAAGTTGACAGAGCACGTTAAATAAGGGTGTTTTACAGGCTTTAAGAGTGAGAAATACACCTTCAAGCCCAGGACCCACCCTTTTCTTGGAATATAGAGTAATTTGAGAAAAGGTGCCTTTTAACCTGGAAATATAAGCTGCTTTGCCCGAGTATTCCTGGGTGACATTCTACTTGTCATAGCATACTCCAATAAAGAAATGAGATTTAGTTCTCTCCCCTGATTTCTTGATTCCAAATATTAATTCCTGATCTTTCCTACAGAGTTCACTGAAGGTAAACTCTTCTTTAGATGGAGCAACATGAATATGGCATTCTATTTCGCTCTTATTTTTTAGAAGTTTCTGACCTAGAGTAAACTGGAACTTGTCTGAGCTTGCTGATTAGAAGACTACGTTTTGCCTCTAAAAATAATTGAGTACTGTTCTTTGTATATCATGATGACACTGCCAGATCTGAGTTGCTCTTCTGGAGCACCAGTGGGTTCATACTGAGTCATGCATCCACTTCCATCCATCGGTCAATCCTTCCCTGCTCTCTCCCTCCTTCCCTTTCCCCCTCCCATCTTTTTCCTACCATCCACCCACCCACGGGCCAACATTCTCTGACAGGTTCCTCCCTTCATTCTGGGAGCAAAGGTACACACATCTTGGAGATGGCTGGTCAGGGTTAGAAGTCTGGTCTGAAGCCACAGAAAAAGTTTTCTCTGTGAGACCTTAGCAGTCTCATTCACTGCTGACAAGAACACACATTTCTGGAGGGCAACTTAGCACTGAATATCAAGAGCCTTAAATGCATGCATATACTTGGACCTAGTGATTTCCCTTGTAGGACCCAATCCTAAGGAAAGAATTAATGATTTACCAAAAGAATTTATGTATAAGAATAATCAATAGCATACCTCATAATCCTCATAAAGTTCTTCATAAAGTAAGGAACTGAACTGGAAACAACCTAATTAAACAATAATCTTTCTAAAAGATAATTAAATAAAATTATGATAAATTCAAGTTATTAATTATAATACAACGAATAAATCTTATATTTTCAAAAACTAATGACATGGAAAAGTGCTTATAAGTAATGTTATATGAAAGAAAGCAGTATACATATGGTATAATTACACTTATGAGAAAGAAAAAGAAACTAGAAGGAAACATCAAAATGTAAACAAAGAGTGGTTATTTCTTTTCTTTTTTTTTTTTTTTAAGATTTTATTTATTTATTTGACAGAGAGAGACACAGCGAGAGAGGGAACACAAGCAAGGGGAGTGGGAGAGGGAGAAGCAGGCCTCCCGCGGAGCAGGGAGCCCGATGCGGGGCTCGATCCCAGGACCCTGGGATCATGACCTGAGCTGAAGGCAGACGCTTAACGACTGAGCCACCCAGGCACCCCAAGGTGGTTATTTCTGAATCGTAAAACCATCAGTGATCACTTCCTTTTTTATACTTTTTAATATTTTCCAAATGGTCCAAAATGACCATGTATTACTGAAACAATTAGGAGGAGAAAGGTCTATAAATAGATTTTAAAGTCACACCTCTCAAAAATAATGACATGAGGAAGAAAAAAGAAGGAAGATGAGGAAAAAAATTACTCAGTCTGGGCTTCAACCTTCAAATCTGGCCAGATTAGTATTTCCAATTGACATTAATTCAAATATTTGTTAAATTGAACTATATTGATGCTAATGTAGGCAGATTTGGCAAGAAGCATTTCATTTGATCCTCTGAATTCCGCTGAAAATTTCTCCTTTAAAATATGAAAACTCTAATCCTTGACTGTTGTTTATTGCTGCCGAAATCTATAAATGCTCAACTCCCAGACTATCCAATTATACACATGTCCAACCTACCTTTTTACCTTAATTCAGATCTAAGCTGTGAGTCGAAAATCTCTGCAAACTATCAGACAAAGGCTATTTTTCAAAAACTGATCTCTGCTGTGCTGGGATAAGGATGAGGAACTGATGTAGTCTTGTAGCACACTGCCACATTCAACTGCAGGATCTTAAGAAGAAAAAGGACAAAGACCATTTCCCCTGTGCTCCCACAATACCCTTCACATCTTTGTGAAGGGTATTGTGGGAGCACAGGGGAAATGGTCACCTTACAGAGATGATCTGTGTATGAGTCATTCTCTCCTAAACTATAAGCTCCTTGCAGGAAGAGAATGCGGCTTTTTCATGTCCCTATTTCCAGCCCCAGGTAAGGAATGTGCCATTCAGTAGCTGATCAAAAAATGTTTCTGAGGGGCGCCTGGGTGGCTCAGTCATTTAAGTGGCTGCCTTAGGCTCAGGTCATGATCCTGTGGTCCTGGGATAGAGCCCCACATCAGGCTCCCTGCTCAGCAGGGGAGTCTGCCTCCCCCTCTTCCTCTGCCCCTCCACCCTGATTGTGTGCTCTCTCTCATCTCTCAAATAAATAAATAAAATCTTTAAAAAAATGTTTCTGAACTGAACTACATTGATACCCCCAAATTAAGAAAAAAAAATGATACTCAAGATAAACACACACATACAACTTTGAGCATTAGTAAGAGCTACCAAATAACCCAGGAATTTATATGATTTAGAACTTGAAAAAAGCAGGAAATTAAGTTAGAATTCAGAGAACGTTCGGGTATTACTATGGCAAGAGGTGGAAACTGTTTTTCCATCAAGGACTTCTGATCCAACTTTGGATTCAAATGAGAGCCACATACAAATAAAAGGCAATTTCATCTGTTTTTTTCTCTCTTTTTCCTTAGAATATAAAATAAATATTAGCAAAGTATACAAAATCTTCCCTAAATATAAGGGATAATTTAAAAATATACTTGAGTTCATATTATGGTCCATTAAATGCCAAAGGAAGGCAACAAAGGGTAGAAGGCATATATAATCACCTCAAAGGTGGCCACAGGCTTTAAGAAGGACAATTCCCAAATTCAGCAGACATCAGAAAAGATATCACTAAAAATTATGCTCATAAGATTGGTATAAAATAGATAAGATTAGTCATGTGCAGAAGCTTCCACATCTGAAAGGATGTATAAATACATTACAGAAAGGAATGAATAACTTTTTAGTGAGATGGCAACCTAAAATGTAACAGAGACAGGGGATAGGCTAGAATTTAATCAAGGCCACCAGGATGACTGCGCAGGTTGAGTACTGCACAACTCCAGGGTACACCACTCATACAATAATGCCTTTTGGAATTTTTAGGGGGCTGTGAACAACCTGCATAATTGTATGTGGCAGTCCTGGATCTAACTAGCACATATGAGTAATGTTATAAAGCAGAAACAGATTGGTCCACATGAGCTCTACAACAGGGTGTATCAACAAGGGGCCCTAATGAGATTCTGGGCCAGATCGTTCTTCATTGTAAGGGGCTGTCCTATACATTGCTGGATGTTTAGGAGCATCCCTGGCTTATACCCATTAAATGACAGTAACATCCCCATGCCCCCAGTTGTAGTAATTAAAAATGTCTCCGGAGGGACGCCTGGGTGGCTCAGTTGGTTAAGCAGCTGCCTTCAGCTCGGGTCATGATCCCAGGGTCCCGGGATCAAGTCCTGCATCGGGCTCCCCACTCAGCAGGGAGCCTGCTTCTCCCTCTGCCTGCCGCTCCCCCTGCTTGTGCTCTCTCTCTCTCTCTCTGACAAATAAAAAAAAATAAAATAAAATCTTAAAAAAAAAATGTCTCCAGATATTGCCAATGTCTCCTAGGGGGCAGAAGTCTTCCCCTACTCCCCTATTTGAAAATCACTAATCTAAAGAACAAAGAAGAACGGGGTAATGTTTGTTCAGCCCTGCTGAAGAGAAAGCAGATATGGCATCTGGCATATGTGAGAAAGCTGTGTAGTCTACATCAGATCCGGAATAATGCTCAGGGCAGTCTCAGAAGGAAATACCCTCACATATGTATCCAATTCCCTTTGCTTTAATTCTACTTTTCAAGTAATGTCCCAATTACCAATTCATTATCTTGGGCACAGTAATTCACTGTTATATTTTTAAAAGAAGTTTTAAAAAATGCATTGACATATAATGGTCCCCAGGTTATTGTCAACATCAACATTGGGCCATATAGGAGGAAACATATGGAGAAACATTTGGAGTGATTGGTAATTTTGTAATGTGTTAAGATTCAATTTCTAAAAGTACAATAAAAAACCAAATAGTTCCTTAAATAAAAGAAACTAAACCAAAATCTTTCCACAATATTTTCTACATTGAAAAGTAGAAATTAGGGGCGCCTGGGTGGCTCAGTCGTTAAGCGTCTGCCTTCAGCTCAGGTCATGATCCCAGGGTCCTGGGATCGAGCCCCGCATTGGGCTCCCTGCTCCGTGGGAAGCCTGCTTCTCCCTCTCCCACTCCCCCCGCTTGTGTTCTCTCTCTCGCTGTGTCTCTCTCTGTCAAATAAATAAATAAATAAAATCTTTAAAAAAAAAGAAAAGAAAAGTAGAAATTAAAATATATAGATTAATATTTATACACTCTTGGTTTGAGAAAGCCTTTCTATATGAAAGAGAAACCATCAGAAAAAGATTTGCCTACATCAAAATAAAAAACTTGTGTTTCAAAAACAAAATGAAACAGAAAATATGAACAAAACTAAAATGTACACAACCCAAAGAAAATAGTAACAACATAAATTTCAATGGTTCATGATTTTTAAATAGATAAAGCTTTTATAAATCAAATAACAAAATCAATACCCCAATAGAAAAATGGAGAGGGGTGCCTGGGTGGCTCAGTCAGTTAAGCGTCTGCTTTAAGCTCAGGTCATGATTCCAGGGTCCTGGGATCGAGCCCCATGTGAGGCTCCTTGCTCAACGAGGAGTGTGCTTCTCCTCCCTCTCCCACTCCCCCTGCTTGTGCTCTATCTCTCTCTGTCAAATAAATAGATAAAATCTTAAAAAAAAAAAAAAAAAGGAGAAAGAACAGGACCAGACAATTCACACACATACAATTTAGCCAATAAATACATGAAAAATGTTTAACCTTATCAAATGAATTAATGGAAATCAAAACAAGATAGCATTTCTTTATATACATGTGTTTGATAAAAAACGGTAATACATAGCATATATAGTACTGATGAGGGTACAGACAAATATTCTCAAACACTGAAATTGAGACTGGCACAATCTCAGGGGGATGGGCAAAACGGGGGAAGGAGAGTGGGAGGTACAGGCTTCCAGTTACGGAATGAGTAAATCACAAGAACAAAAGGCACAGCATAAGGAATATAGTCAATGATACTGTAACAGCGTTATATGGTGACAGATGGTAGTTACACTTGTGGTGAGCACAGATTAATGTATAAACTTGTCAAATCACTATGTTGTACACTTGAAACTAATGTGACATTGTATGTCAACTATACTCAAATTAAAATTTTAAATAAATAAATAAATAAACGGGCACAGTCTCCCTGGAAGACAAATTAGCAATAAATATCTTTAAAAGTATACACATGTTTTTGGGGAGCCTGGGTGGCTCAGTCAGTCAAGCGTCTGCCTTAGGCTCAGGTCATAATCCCAGCACCCTGGGATCGAGTCCCACATCAGGCTCTCTGCTCGGTGGGGAGTCTGCTTCTCCCTCTCCTTCTCCCCCTACCCCTACTCATGCTTGTTCTCTTTCTCTCCCTCTCTGAAATAAATAAAATCTTTAAAAATAAATAAAAACAAAATATGCACATACTTTTAACAAATCCTTCTTTTAGAAATTCTTCCTTGGAAATGATCATGAATCTGCACAAAGTTTAGCTACAAGAATATTCATCTTAATGTAATTCATAATAGCAAAAACTTGGAACAACCTGTAAGTTGGTCAGCTGAAAAAATTATGGTACATTCAAATGGTATAGGGGCGCCTGGGTGGCTCAGTCGTTAAGCGTCTGCCTTCGGCTCAGGTCATGATCCCAGGGTTCTGGGATCGAGCCCCGCATCGGGCTCCCTGCTTGGCAGGAAGCCTGCATCTCCCTCTCCCACTCCCGCTGCCTGTGTTCCCTCTCTCGCTGTGTCTTTCTCTGTCAAATAAATAAATAAAATCTTTAAAAAAAAAAAAAAAATGGTATATCATGTAATCATTAAAAATTATAGAGGATGTGGAAAATGTCCAGGTTAATGACAGGAAAAAGATGCTTAATGACATGGGAGAATGTTCAGGATGCAAGGGTGTTTTGGGTAAGAGACTAGGTCTGGAATCAGACTGTCTGGATTCAAATTCTGGATCCACCATAATTAGCTGTGTGACATTAGGCAAATTAGTAACCCTCTCTGTACCCATTTCTTAATGTGTAAAAAAATATAACCCCTATGAAATAATGGATCTAGGCTACAATTATCAAAAGTTACCTAAAAGCACGAGGAGGAAGGTTGATGCGGAAGTTTTAACAGATGTACCTGCCCGGAAACACCACTAATCAATCTCAACATCAGTAAAGTGAGAAAACCAGACATTCTGTGCCTCCTATTGTGACACAACAGGAAAGACAGTATACATCATGCCTATGAAGTATTCTTAATCCCCCAGATTGGACCCGAATTTACCCATGTGTCTAGATCTATTAGCATGCCTTAAATATGGAGATTTAATTCCATTAAAATGAGGTTCAAGAACAATCAAAAGAAATTGATGGTGGTAAAAAGTTACAATAGTGCTTACCTCTGGGGCAGGTATAGACTAGGAAGGGACAAAAGGAGACTTTATGGGTTACCAGAAGTTTTCTATATTGACGTGAGTGTACTTTATATACGTCATTGTGTGTATGTGATAGCTTAGTTTTTAAAAATGGAAAGAAGTAAAGCTCCTGCTTTTCACCACTGTCTAGTGGTAGGACGACAAGCAGGCATGGATAGGGAACCAGACATGACACCAAGAGGAGCTTTCTGTGTCCTGCGCCCGGCTCCCACCTGTGGGTCTTGTTCTGTGGGGCTCCCCCTGCTGCCAAGAAGAGCTGGGGTGGGGAGAGAGCAAGGCCTGGGCCAATAAAACGAGGGTACTTTTTAGGGAAGTCTTACAGAGTAGCTGTTCACAAGGATTTCCACATCACTAGTAAACTAAGAATACTGGCTGTGTTGTAAAAATGGGCTTTAATTTCACGTAAAGGATTTCAACAAGCCACCTCATCTACGCACTTGGACAAGCTGGTAATATGAATTAGAGATTAGCAGTTAAAGCTAAGGCAATGTCTTATGGCTGGCTCCTTGGAAGAGTAGGCTACAGAAACATTAGAACTTTGAGAATTGATGGAGTGTCCTTTGAAATGCCAAAAGACTGTTTTGGAAATTGGGCTAATTAAAGGAACATGTAAGGAGGAGTCAGGCCCCTCTCCCACTCAACCCAGTCCTTCATCTCCACCTCTACCCCTGGCCAGTAGAGACTGAGAAATGTGTATTTTCAGTGTTCATCATCCCAATGGTAGAGGTTTACCAGAAGTTACAGAGAAAAAATACATGTTATGCTGATGTACTCTGTGTATGGCATACATTCCTTCTTGGCTCTGATAATCCCAATGATACATGCAAATAGAAGTCAGAGATTGCACTTGACCCTGCAATACTTTAAGCTTAAAATTCACACCTCCTGTGAGAGAATGATTTCTTGTAATGGTGCACTTGTCTGGTATGTTTTCAGGCTCATATTTAGGACTAAGGCAAATACAGAAAGTTGGTCTTTCTTTAAAGAGTGGAAAACATTTTTTAAAAAATTTCACTCTCATGGTATTCTTCTTTCACTAATAAAAAAATTTAAGTGGTTAGAGATCTAGGTCCTCTTCTTTAGCCAGGAGGGACACCCAGAAATTAGGAAAATTCAGGGCTATGTCCAAAGAAATGATGCATGGTTAGGCAGAATCTTTGTAAATCCTTTGAATGCTGGTGAAAGAAAAATTCAGTGTGATTTCTTCATTGCAGACCAATTAGCCAAACTGAAGCTGAGATCACTTCTTTTTCTGCCTTAGGTCACACGCTATTGGATACATGATGGAATTACTAAATGGATACTGTATACCACTGGTCCACACTTAAATGACTGGTTTGCCTTATTTCAAGGCTTCGAGCTATCTATACTCAGTATAGCAGTCCATGGCTAAGTTTACGTAATGCAAGTTAAAGAAACCCCTCCTAATTCTATGTTATACAGCTCGATATAAAAATATCAGAAGTATATTTATTGGCTTATGGAGAAATTCATTAGTATATCTTAATTTAACCCCTACCTTTAGAGTGAACAATTGTTTTCTTTGTCCTTACTCTCCCATATCTCATCTTCTAGTCCCTTAAGGGCACTCAATAGTAAAGTATTTCATTTCTTTAAAAAAAAAAGTGCAATCTTTCGGGGCTCCTGGATGGCTCCGTTGGTTGGGCGTCTGACTTCAGCTCAGGTCATGATCTCAGGGTCCTGGGACCGAGCCCCACCCACATCAGCCTCCCCGCTCAGTGGGGAGTCTGCTTCTCCCTCTCCTTCTGCCCCTCCCCCTGCTTGTGTGCTCGTGCTCTCTCAAATAAACAAAATCTTAAAAAAATTAAAAATAAGAAAGCAATCTTTCTTCTTAGCAAAAATAAAAATTTATTGAGCCTATACTGTATGCCAAACACTAAATATTACCTTATTTAATCCTTACAATAGCCCTATGACGTAAGTGCTATTAATATCTTCACATTATACACTAGGACACTGAGGCACCAAGAGGTTAAGAAATGTTCCCATGGTCAGAGAGCCAACAAGCAGCAGTTTGGGATTTGAACCCAGGCACTGTGACTCAAGAGCTCATGCTCTTACTACTCTCAGCTTATGTAGTCTGGAGCAATTTCCTTTGAGTTGGTGGGTTCAATTCTTAGCACCACTTTATTTACCAGCTGAATGAGTCCTGGACAAACTGCTAAAGGTCTCCGTACCACAATTTCCTCACCTATAAATGGGTCTAACAACAGCCTCTCTATAGGATTTATTGGGAAAATTAGATGAGATTATATTTGCAGACAACCTGGCAAACAGTAGCCATTCAACAAGAGCTAGTGCTATTCCTTCCCTGTCTGACATTCCTCTTCTTTTTATGCTTGCTGCTGCTCAGCAAGTGTGAAACTTCCCATTCCAGCTCCAATGAAAATCAGGTCCCAACATAGCTCAGGAGAGGAGACCAAGCAGTGGTAGGAAAATGGGCACTATTGCTGCCAAGCCCTTGGCGGGTGTAGTTCATCTCAGCCCCAAAACAGTCCTCACTGTGCGAGCATAAGAAACCTCCAACGTACACAGACTTTGGTTCCAAAGCCATACTGCCCCCTTTTCCAGACGATGGAAAACTCACCTAATGCTCTGACAGTTCGCATCAGGACTTCCCCGACTTTCATTCTGGTCTCCGGTGTGTGCTTGTCTTCATCACTGTCATACTGAGCCAACAAGCCAAGCAAGATTTTCTCAGGGTATGCATCTGAGAGCAGGGCAACCCCTGGGGTTAAAAATAAAAAGAAAGGATTATGATTTAAAATTGGAAGGCAAATAAACCCAGACAGCCTGTGATGGGATCAACACTGAGACACTTAAACCCACCTCTGCAATTCTACCAGGAAGGGCTGCCCTTTATTTGGATGACAACACAGTGAGTGCAAAGAACATGAGTCTGGGAGTTCAGACGCCTGGATTCTTCTGGTCTCAGTCCTATATGATCTCTAAGATCACTTCCAGCACTGACATTCTATGATTTATGGATTCTAGAGTCTAAAAGCAGAGGCTAGATGATTACATATTGTGGCAGGGATTCACACAGCAGCAGGAGAAGACTAGATTAAATACCCTCTAGGGAGCCCTCCAAGTCTGAGACTCTAAGGTTCTCTGACTAGCATCATCCCTGCCAGCATATCAGTCGAATATCCTGTCTCTGCTGCAGTTCTCTGTTCCAATATGAGTATTCTCTGTAAAACTGTCAATGAGGAGAGTAATTTCCACAAGGAAGTATCTTCAGAGCATTCTGGGCGTGATCAGTAGGAGACCCATGATTATTTATGGCTGAGTTCCCTGATCAGAAATGGGGAAGGTCCTGCTCTTGAGTCCATATTCCAAGTATGGGAGTAGTCCCCCCCCCACCCTTATCTGGAGGGAATAGGTTCCAAGACCCCCAGTGGATGCATGAAATTGCAGATAGCTCCAAACAATCTATATTCTATGTTTCTTCCCATACATACTTACCTTTGATAAAGTTCAATTTATAAATTAGGCAATGTAAGAAGTTAACAATAATAACTAATAATAAAATAGAACAATTATACCAATATACTGTAATAAGTGTTATGTGAATGGGGTCTCTCTCTCTCAAAATATCTTATTGTACTCCACACACCCTTCTTCTTGTGAAGAAGTGAGATAATAAAATGCCTACGTGATGAGATAAAGTGAGGTAAAAGACGCAGGCATTGTGACAGGTTACCACTGACCTTCTGATGATTAGTCAGAAGGAGGTTTATCTGCTTCCAGACCACAGGTGACCGCAGGTAACTGAAACCGTGGGAAGCAGAAGTGCAGGTAAGTGGGGACTGCTGTACGTGCTGATCCCTTCTGCCATCATGCCTGTACCTCCTAGATGGGTAACTATCTGAGCCCCGCCCCATACTAGGCAAACTTCACAGGGGTGGAGAGAGGAGGGGAGATATGACCCAAGATAGGATCAGAAATAAAGCCCCTGGTCTCAAAACTATATTAATACAAGTTCTGTTACTTGAATGGAAAACGTTATAGACTTCTAAAGAATAGTAAGGAAGAAGAAAAGAAAAACAAAGGAAGGAAATACAGGTCTCAAAATATATTCAGGAGGAAAATGCTTCTTTGTATCACCTCTACCTCAACTACTCTGGTCCATCATTTGTGGCCTGCTGCTTTTCTTTTTTTCCTCAATTGGTCTCTCTGCTTTTACCCTATACCCTCACTGCAGCTGGAACCATCTGGTTAAAACAAGTCAGGCCCCATCATTCTTCTGCCCAAAGCCCTTAGTGGTTTCCCTTCCCCCTGAATATGAGCAACCCCCCACCCCCACCTGCCTTTGTTCACTCTCCGACCTCACTTTTACCATCTTTTACTGTCCTCAGCCACTCTGGCCTACTCACTGTTCTTAGAGTAGACCAAGCTGCTCCGGGCCCATGGTCTTCCCCTGGTATCCTCTCTGCCTAGGCTGCTCCTCTTCCAGGTAGCCTTACGGCTTGCTCCCCAAACCCCATGGTGTCTCTGTTCAAATATCATACTTATCACATATAACATGGCAGCCTCCTTCCCCTACCACTCTTTATCCCCCTCGCCCTGCTTCACTTTTCTTCTTAGCACCTATTATTACCTGGCATGTTATATACAGTATCTGTTTGTTTATTGACTGCTCTCCTGCTTAGAATGTAAGCTTTACAAAGTCAAGGATTTTTGTTGTTGTTGTTGTTCTCTGTTGTAGCCTCAATGTCTAGAAGAGTGCCAGCACATGTCAGGTGCTCAGTAACTATTTGTTGAATGAATTAATAAAAGGTTCAAAGATACGGTCCTGATATAAATTTCAGGAATTAAGAAAGAGAAGACGGGTAAGGAGTAACAGAAATGCTTAAGAAATCCTTAATCATTTTTCATCTGAGTTTACCAATCTTCCATTTTAATTTGATATTCATGCAGGCAAAGTCTACATACTATTTCCTTTTTTTAAAAAAAGATTTATTTATTTATTTGAGAGAGAGAGAAGAGGGGCAGAGGGAGAGCGAGAATCCTGAAGCAGATTCCCTGCTGAGTGCAAAGCCGGATGGACGCTGGGCTGGATCCCAGGACCCCGAGATCATGATCTGAGCTGATAACAAGAGTCGGCCGTTTAACCAACTGAGCCACCCAGGTGCCCTTATTTTCTATGTTATAGGTTGTGATTCCATTCTCTTATTTAAATCAGATATACACAAAGGCAGTGCACCTGCTGAGGGCTGCACCTGTCTGCCTCTTTTTTGCCTTCTCCACCCCTATCTTTTCATTGCTTCCAAAAAGCCTGGGAAGTCCCTGCATGTGGTCCTAACCACATCTTCCTTTATGTGGCCTCCAATTTTACACAAGCAGAAGCTCTTCTCTTCAGGAAGTTTCAGGCTGTGGCAGAACCTGAATTAGACAGTTTCCCTGTTGGCACAGTATGACAGTGCGTTTGTAGTTAGCTCTATTATGCAAAACGATGGGGAAGTTCTTGGAGGTCCAAGGTGGAGTTAAAGATATTTTAGCATAGGGGAAAATATCTGTGGCTAAGAGAAAGATAAATTGTTTACTAAGGGAGAGAAAGGAAACAGCTTCCAAATCTTCCAAAGAGTGCAAAGCAGAAGTGAACTGGTAGCTGGTAACTGCAGTTCTGGCAGCCATTGTATCACTGATAAAAAGGCCTGGTATACATCATAGATCTATGGCAATCATAACTACTTTTCATCAGAAGTTCCCAAGTCAGAAATCTGGTAAATTTGTCTCCTTTTAGGAATATAGTTGTGACTTTATAATGGAAATCGGTGGGCAAATGGGATTTGGTTTATAAAACTTTGATCTATATCTAGCTTTTCTGAAAAACATTTATTTCTAAGTCCCTCCTACTATCACTTATGCCTATTTTCTCTCATTAATCTTTAGCAGAAAATACTTATTTACTTCTCACAATATATCCTGCTATATACTTCAAAACCAAATGAGCTCTTGATTTCCTTTCTGTAGCAGACACACATTGTGGTTGCACACAGCATCTACTCTGTCTTCTGCTAGCAAAACCTCGTGGTCCTTTGGGAACTATCCCTTTCCTATCCTTAGTCTCTGTGGTTTGAGTGGAGCTAACTACCCACTTTCTCTCCCTCCATGTGTAAACTCACATCCCAGGCAGGCCAGTTAGGACATTCCAACCCATGCCCACACAATGATGGGCTCAGGACTGGGCAATGAGACTCAATTCTGGAGCCCACATTGGAACTACTGGGAAAGATAAGCTCTTTTTCCCTGCCCCCACTGTTGAAGTTACTAGCCTGGAGCTGCCTGTGGCCATTATGTGGAGAAAACACACCCAAAAATAAAGCCAACACAGAAGAGGGTCAAGCCAAGAGAGGAAAGGAGAAAAGGAAGAGACCTGATGTCACACTTTGAGCCTCTGGATCCAACAGTATTTCCATCCACTAGACTCTCTGCATACATAAATCAATAAATATCCTTTTATGTGTATGCCAGTTTGATTTTTTTCATCCAAAGGAATCCTAACACATCCTTCTTCAGATTAAAAAAATTTTTTGAAATTTTTATTTATTTACTTACTTACGTACTTTTCCTATAATGCCAAACTTTTAATTCCACTAGGGAGCTTTAAATTCTTCCACTCTTGCATTAAAAGGTTGCCAATAGCAAAGCCCAGTTTCCTTGCTTCCCACAGTCCCATGATAGCAATTGTTTATCTTCTTGATGGCCTTTTTCCCAAACTGCTGCCAAATGGCCCTCTGACTGTTTGAGTTTTACCTTCTAGGATACAGCTGCTACCTAGGAGTTTATAAATCCCTAGAGGACAAGGGCAGCTCCCTCCTTACTCTTAGAGCAAGCAGCTGTGAGACTGCTTACATGATGGTTAAGACTGCATAACAATTAAAGAGATGAAATTCTGTGTGGCTGTTTTTGTTTCTTATTTGAAAAACTCTCTGAATTTTGACAACTGAGGAAGCACAGCCATAACCTTTACATGACCCTTGGTCCCTCGCACTTGATAATTCCTTTGTAATTTAAAAATGGGGTAATTTCTGGGTCAGCACAGGCTTCAAGGAAACACAACACATCAATCCCTTTGGCAAAAAGAACCAAATGACCGTGTGAGAAATACCTGCTCCTGCTCTGATCGCAGGAAAATGACTACGTATTTCAAGATGTGGCCTAACAGATAAGTTACATAGAAGATAAAGGTGAACCTAAAATGGCCAGGGTTCATGAAAACATTCTGATCTGTATTTTCAGGCAAAGCATAGGATATAGGCAAATTAACTCAAGTGAAAAAATATTAATGAAAGTACATTATGCAACAAAATAGAGAGAGACAACTTTGTGAAGCCACCATTTATCTCCCCAAAGGACTTTCCTTGCAAAGCCGGAAATATATTCTAATCCCAACAGTGTTGACTTCAAGACGATTCCTCAGCAAGGTGTTCAGTGATTCTGCAGACCTCCAGAAGTAAAAGGAGCCTAGGTATAGTCTTACCTTATACAACACTCTTGCATTGTAGGATAGTTTAAATGTCTTTGCTGACTGGTTCTATCCTAAGAACCTGCTAAGCCAATCTCCACTTTAAAACTAACCTGCCTCATTCTCCTGGGCACATAACAACCTACCTCCCAAATTACCCACATCAACCTGGAAAACCACCTACTCCCTCAAACTTCTCAGGTATTTCTGCTGACAAAACTGTAAGATACACAAAACCCCACATATTGTGTGCTTCCATTTACATGAAATGCCCAGAATAGGCAAATCAGAAGAGACAGAAAGTAGATTTAGTGGTTACCTAGGGCTGCAGGAGGTAGGGGGAAATAGGGAGTGACTGCTAATAGATGTGGAGTTTCTTTCTGGAGCAATAAAAACCTTCCAAAATTGATTGTGGTAATGGGTACACACTCTGTGAATATACTAAAAGCACTGAATTGTACACTTTAAATGAGTGAATTGTATGGTATATAAATTATATCCCAAAAAGTTATTATTAAAAAAAACCATAAAAGCTATTTCATATCTACCCGTTTAGGTTTCTAGAATAGAAGAAAAAGGGAAAAAATAACATAGCTCATCTTAAATATAAAGGGAAATCCAGTGCCAGAAGCAAAATGTCAGCTTCCTTTTGTATTCAAATCTATTTTGGTTGCCCCTGTAGGGTGAAGGTGGACAGAGGGAGAAAAGGATTTGTTATCTGAATGGGAAAAAAAAAGTCAAGTATTTCACATTTCACAGAACCTGTCTAACATATGTAAGAAAATATATTACGTCTAAAATTCTAAGTTCTGTGTTAAGCCAGAAACTCTAGGAATTTGTCCTAGCAGATATACTAGCACAAATAGAAAATTACTTATGTACAAAATCATCACTGTAGTACGATTGATAAAGAAAAGACTGGAAACAAATTAAATATTCATCAATAGAGAACTGATTAAGTTGTGGTCACTCATATAACGGGATACAATGCATCCATAAAAAAATAAAAAAGCTTTTTAAGAACTGTTATGGAATAAATTCTAAGATCTACTGTTAGGTAAAAAGCAAAGTGCAAAACAATGTGTATAGAATTCAACCATTTCTGTACAAAAGGGAAATATACACTCATAAAATATTTCTGGAAGGATACACAAGAAACTCGTGATATTGGTTGTTTCTGGGGAGGGAAATGGGGAAAGATATGAGAGAAGAAAGTTTTTATTCTGTATCTTTTTGTACCTTTTGAACTTTGAACCATGTGATATATTTAATCTATCAAATATAAATTTTACAAATATAAGTTTAAAAAGTCTGTGATAAGGGACATGGTCTTTTAAAATAGACCAGCTTCTTTTAGAGACAAGAGTGTAAAAAGAATTTGCAATCAAGTGTTGTAGAATGACCACAAACATTTGTATTCTCTTCCTCCTGAAATCCTACTAAGTGACAAAAAGGGTATAAACCCAAGGGGCGCCTGGGTGGCTCAGTTGGTTAAGCGACTGCCTTCGGCTCAGGTCATGATCCTGGAGTCCCGGGATCGAGTCCCACATCGGGCTCCCTGCTCAGCGGGGAGTCTGCTTCTCCCTCTGACCCTCCCCCCTCTCATGCTCTCTGTATCTCATTCTCTCTCTCAAATAAATAAATAAAATCTTTAAAAAAAAAAAAAAAAGGGTATAAACCCATAAACAAGAATAAAGAGAATGGGATAGGTGTCAAAGGAAGACTGAACTAGGCTCAGCAATGAACAATACCCAAATAGTCAACAGTAAATACAGCCCGAAGATGTATCCAAAAATCGTGATGTGCCAGCGGCAGGAGGGGAGGGACATGCGTGTGCATGTGTGTACATGTGTGCATGCGTTAAATCCTCATCCAACATATGGAAAATGAGTAGATAATGCCCAAAGTTTTTTAAATCAAGAGAAATATGGGACGCCTGGCTGGCTCAGTCAGTGGAGCATATGACTCTTGATCTCAGGGTTGTAGGTTCGAGCCCCATGTTGGTGTAGAGATTACTTAAAAATAAAATCTTTAAAAGAAAAAAAAAAAAGAGGGGCGCCTGGGTGGCTCAGTCGTTAAGCACCTGCCTTCAGCTCAGGTCATGATCCCAGGGTTCTGGGATCGAGCCCCGCATCGGGCTCCCTGCTCCACGGGAAGCCTGCTTCTCCCTCTCCCACTCCCCCTGCTTGTGTTCCCTCTCTCACTGTGTCTCTGTCAAATAAATAAATAAAATCTTAAAAAAAAAATATGTGTGAGCATTTTATTTATAAATGGGAAGGTAATCACTAAAAGAAACTACTTAAAAAGGGGTGGAAAAGGAATGGTTATCTTTGGGGACTCGAACTGTGAGGGGGAAGAAGCAGGGCAGGAGATAAGCTTTTTGACTCATTACAAACTACGTTCAAAGTAATTAATAAAAGTAAGTTTATTTTAAAAACTAGAAAGAATATAAAAAGCATATTAACCTATAGAGGAAGCCCAGTGAAAGAACAATAATGGGTAAGAGAAGAGGTCAGGCACAGAACTTTCCTTTTACAGAAAGGATTACGAAAAGACCCTCACCGATCTGTGCCTGTCCTCTCTTACAGCTCTCTGACAGAAAGATACAAAAGGCTAAAACCTGGAGAGAAGGAAAATACCCTTAGCAGGGTACTTCAGTTGTTACTTTTGAGATCTTTCATTATGATGAAAGCCAACAATAATTTCAGCTCCAAGAATCCAGGAATTTGCACAAACTGGGGAAGTTGGTTATTAAATCAAGGAAGTGTGGAGAATTTAACTGGACGGCTGGTCTGTCTTTGTAATTAGAGTAAATGACAACGTCTGGATGCCAATTCGATGTTAAGTTTCTCTACAGCTCCAGAGCTGTGCTAAGTGTGGACGAGCCCCAACAAATTTATAAAGATTCAACATGAGTGAGTGTTACCCAGGCCTGAAGAAAAAACAGGGTTAGACTAATAAACTATCACGGTCAACAGCTAAAGATTTGTGAGAACCATACCTAGAGTCTACCTCTTTAAGTCAGGATCTAAATATTACATTCGAGGGGCACCTGGGTGGTGTAGTCAGTTAAGCGTCCGGCTCAGGTCGTGATCTCAGGGTCATGAGATCGAGCCCCACGTTGGGCTCAGGGCAGGGTCTGCTTAAGATTCTCCCTCTACCCCTACATCACCCTGTGCTCTCACTCTCTCTTTCTCTCTCTCAAATAAATAAATAAATCTTTAAATAATAATAATACATTCAAACACTAAAATAATGCCAATGTATTTTGCTTAAGTTGTTTTCTACTTCCCATTTTGGAGGGGAAATGTTAAAAGGAGTGCATCTATATTTGCTCATAGTTAACTATACTTGCTGGAAGCCATTTGGATCACAAAATATTATTACGATAAACAAACACCTAATAGCAAAGACAGATTCCAAATATATACTGAATGTTTTCAACATGCCAGGCCATTCTAAGCACTTTTACATGCATTCGTCCATTTAATGCTCCCAACAATCCTTTGAGGTAGATATTATTATTATTCTTAATTTTATGAAGGGACAAGTTGAGGAACAGATGGGTGAAAAATATGACCCAAGATATTTGGCACATGGCAGAGCAGAACTGCAAACCTGCACTCGGCTACGCCATGGGCCCCCTGCAGCAGTGCCAGGGAGAAAGTAACTGCTGGAATAATACTAGCTTTGAAAATCCTAGCCCCAAAGGTAGCGAACCTTACATTTTCAAGTATATGCTCTCAGCCTTACTCCATAAAATCTATGTTTTACTGAACTCCAAGGTTAGAGGAAGAAGAGGCACTCCGCACACTGCATCCCATAAGAGAAAGGCCTGAATTCTCTAGACTATAGTTTGTCTAGTGGGGCTTCATAGGGACTGCTTCATTCCTACCTGGTATCTTTATTTAGCCTGTCACAAAGGGAGGTGAGTGATGTTAATGAAATTCACAAATGATTCTAACTTGAGATGCTGCTGACATTAGTGGTAACAGAGAAGCCGTACAAAAGGAAATTGAGAACTTGGATTTTCAGGAGTTCCAGTTTTTAACCAGTGATCCCCAAACACCTCCACTCTACTTGACACTGCAAGCCCCCTAAATCTCATATTCTGCGAGATAACAAATAAATAAATAAACAAAATTCAAAACAGCCCCCAAAAGCTTAGAGTCCACCTTGTCAGGGCTGCCTCTATTAAACACCTGTGGGCGACAGAGCTGAGGAAAACGGAGCTGCAAGAACGCCGCCACCATCAAGGGTTCTGTTGTATGTGCAGAAACTCGAACAAAGCTGCCTGCATACTGGCTGAAGGCAGAAGTGAGGAAGGAAGGACAGGAAAACAGCAATTACCTCTGCTTTCAGGGTAATCACTGCCCTGCGCATTCTGAGAAACCCACATTTCAGCTGTTCCAGGGTGAGAACTAAAGAAGCAGGATGTCATTCATTTAATTCTCTTTATGTAGCTTTCCAAGAGTAAAAAAGGACATTAACATTCTCCTTATTTTTTTTAAAGATTTTGTTTATTTATTTGAAAGAGAGAGAGAAAGAGTTCGAGAGAGCATAAGCAGGGGGAGCAGCAGAGGGAGAGGGAGAAGCAGGGAGCTCGATGCGGGACTCGATCCCAGGACCCTGGGAACATGGCCCAAGCCAAAGGCAGACGCTTAACCAAGCCACCCAGGCGCCCCAACATTCTCTTTATGATATCAAAACATTTACTGGTAAAAAGAAAAAAGGGACTTCCGATTTCCCATAAAATAGTGAGTGGTTCTCTTTTGGCTGAATCTTGGTAAGAAAATAAAACTCTTTACACCTCTTAACACCCAAGATGGGTGGTCCTAGTAGCAGGAATACTAACTAAACTGCAGACTCATTTTTTCCGAAGTTTTCTATTGGCATTTCACCTCAAGCATACTCGAAGAGAAGTTGCAGAATCAGCAGAGCTGACTGATGCGTCAGGCTCTCACTCGTTCTGAGGGAACCAAAGGCTCCCCGGGGAGTTGTCACCTGGCCTGCAGCTCCAACAAGACAGGGCTGATCTTTCATGTTCTCTGGAGTCTCAGGGCTAGGAGACTTGCTCTGTGCTTTGGGCACCAAGCAGTGACACAGGCAAGACACAGACGCTAATGAAATGCTCCCTTTTTCCTGCGTTAAGCCTAGCACAAGTCCTGATGAGAGGAGAAGGCAAATCTCTGTGACAGGCACTCCAGGCTAGGACTTGCTTAGAAAGTGTTGTCAAATCAGTAACCGTGACGTGTAGGACTTAAACTGTAGTTTCACATGGAAACCAGGCAGAGCTACTATAAATTTCACCCAAAGAGCCCCTTCTCCCCTGATAAAGGCACATACACAAACAAACACTCCGCCTATAAACCTTTTCATGGACCCTCTAGGAGTCCACACAGCCCTCAGGTTAAAATCCCTGCGCTAAGTAGGGCACCCATAAATAGAGGGGAAAGGAGAAACCTTTAAAAAATTTGCTTGCACAATGAAAAGAACCTGACTTTTTTTTTTTCCCCTGGTGGTATAAATAATACATGGTCACGGTAAAAGATGCAAATACTAGTGAAAAGCAAAAGAAGAAGGTGAAATAAAAATCACCTTTGGGAGGTATGGGAGCACTGGGGAGTGAAGGGGAGAGAATCTTTAAGATAATGAAGATACTGTAAAATTGATTGTGGTGATAGATGCACAACTCTGTGAATATACTAACAGCTACTGTATTTTACACTTAAAAAGGGCATATTGTATGGTATATGAATTATACCCCAGTTAAGCAGTTTTTTAAAAAAATCACCTGAAATCAACACAAACATTTTAGTGCCCTCTCATTTGTACACCATTCCTTGAATCACACTCTCTCTCTCTCTCTCGCACACACAGTTTTTATTGTGGACAACTTTGTTTTAACAGCTTTCTTTTTTAAGGGAGGATGGAGGGGCGCCTGGGTGGCTCAGTCAGTTAAGTGGCTGCCTTCAGCTCAGGTCATGATCTCAGGGTCCTGCGATCGAATTGGAGTCTGTTTCTCCCTCTCCCTCAGCTTATCTCTCCCTCACCTGTGCACTCTCTCTCTTTCTGAAATAAATATTTTAAAAAAGGGGGGGAGAATGGGGGGAATTTATTGCCCCAGATGGCACCCCTTTTACACTAGATAAGTTGAGGTGGTCCAGTGATAACACTGAACACTTTAATAGTAACATTATAAGTAATAATAATAAGGATGATAGAAAGAGAAGGGATTTCTTTCAAATTTTACTTCAGTTAAAAAGACGGAGATTGGGGGGGGTGCCTGGGTGGCTCAGTTGTTAAGCATCTGCCTTCGGCTCAGGTCACGATCCCAGGGTCCTGGGATCGAGCCCCGCATCGGGCTCCTTGCTCTGCAGGAAGACTGCTTCTCCCTCTCCCACTCCCCCTGCTTGTGTTCCCTCTCTCGCTGTGTCTCTCTCTGTCAAATAAATAAATAAAATCTTTAAAAAAAAAAAAAAGATGGAGATGGGGGCGCCTGGCTGGCTCGGTCAGTGAAGGACACGACTCTTATCTCAGGGTCATGAGTTCGAGCCCCACATGGGTGTAGAGATTACTTTAAAAAAAGGGGGTGGAGGAGTAAAAAAAAAAAAACCCAAATCGGTTATATAAGAATATACAGAAGTACTTTGCAGCTATGGCATAAATCATAATGTTTGGAAAACATCTTTAAATAAAGGCAACGGAAAGAATTATTTCATGCATTCACCCATTAATAGAGTGTGTATTATGTGCCAGATACTGTTACTAAGTGATACAAATATAATAGGACAGTATCTGTCTAGAGAAAGAGACGAATTGGCCAATGATTACAAGACAGTGTGGTTGATACTGCAAGTTGGGAATAATGAGAGCATAGGGAGAGAGGAGTCAAAAAAAGGGTGTGGGGCGGGGGTGGGGCTTCCTGGAGAAGGGACATGTGAGCCCTGCTGCGAAAGGCACTAGGTTCTGCAACTGGGAGCTATGCCCAGGCCTGAGAGCTAACTGCGTAATTATTCAGTGTGGAAAAAGTTCCATAGACCTTTTAGACAGAACTATGCTAGGCACCCATCTCCTACTTACACTTTTAGGGTGGATTCCCCAAAGAGAAATAATTGGCTCCAAGGACATAAACATTTTCAAAGCTACATTCCAAAAATGTCCCCATTAGTTTTCCTACCAAGAGTGATCAAGTGTGCCTCGGCCAGCACTGGGTATTCTCTCATTTATTTATTTATTTTAAATGTTTTATTTATTTATTCATGAAAGTCAGAGAGAGAGAGAGAGGCAGAGGCAGAGGGAGAAGGAGGCTCCCCGCCTAGCAGGGAGCCCGATGCAGGACTCGATCCCAGGACCCTGGGACCAAGACCTGAGCCGAAGGCAGACGCCCAACCATCTGAGCCACCCAGGCGCCCCTGGGTATTCTCATTTAAAAAACAAAACAAAACTGTGTTTTTTGAAATGTTACACAAAGTTACATTTAATTATTATTTTAATCTACCTTTCTTTGCTTATTAAAAAAATATTTTACCAAAATTTTATTACTTTTATTCCTCTACCATGAATTGCCTATTTATTTTTATCCATTTATGTACTGGATATTTTTATCAACCTCTATAGGCTCTTTATGTAGTTAAGGCATTAACTGTTTGCTTGTCCCTCTTGTAAAAAACACAGGTTTAAAGAGATAGAATTCCCATGCCATAAAATTCACCATTTTAATGTGTACAATTCAGTAATCTTTACTATATTCATGTAGTTGTGCAACCAGCATCACTATTTAATTCCAGGACATGTGTATTACTCCAAAAAGAAACCTCCTACTCATTAGCAGCCATTTTCATTCTCCACCCAGACTCCCCAGCTCTAGGCAACCTCAAATCTACTTTCTGTCTCTACAGAATGATGCTTGTCCTTTCTGCTGCCAATTTTTCTGTATTATATTTTGCAGTTTAATAAGGCTGTTTTTTAATTTTTTTTATTAACATAAACTGTATTATTTGTTTCAGGGATACAGGTCTGTGATTCATCAGTCTTACAAAATTCACAGCGCTCACCATAGCACATACTCTCCCCATTGTCCATCACCCAGCCACCCCATCCCTCCCACCCCCTCCCCTCCAGCAACCCTCACTTTGTTTCCTGAGATTAAGAGTCTCTTATGGTTTGTCTCCCTCTCTGGTTTTGTTTTGTTTCATGTTTTCCTCTCTTCCCCTATGATCCTCTGCCTTGTTTCTCAAACTCCACATATCAGTGAGATCATATGATAATTATCTTTCTCTGATTGACTTATCTCGCTTAGCATAATATCCTCTAGTTCCATCCATGTCATTGCAAATGGCAAGATTTCATTTTTTGATGGCTGCATAATATTCCATTTTATATATATACACCACACCTTCTTTATCCATTCATCTGACAATGGACATCTAGGCTCTTTCCATAGTTTGGTTATTGTGGACATTGCTGCTATAAACATGGGGGTGCACATGCCCCTTCGGATCCCTACATTTGTATCTTTGGGGTAAATACCCAGTAGTGCAATTGCTGGGTCATAGGGTAGCTCTATTTTCAACTTTTTGAGGAACCTCCATACTGTTCTCCAGTGTGGCTGCACCAGCTTGCATTCCCACCAACAGTGCAGGAGGGTTCCCCTTTCTCCGCATCCTCGCCAACATCTGTCGTTTCCTGACTTGTTAATTTTAGCCATTCTGACTGGTGTGAGGTGGTATCTCATTGTGGTTTTGATTTGTATTTCTCTGATGCCGAGTGATGTTGAGTACTTTTTCATGTGTCTTTCGGCTATTTGGATGTCTTCTTCACAGAAATGTCTGTTCATGTCTTCTGCCCATTTCTTGATTGGATTATTTGTTCCTTACGTGTTGAGTTTGACAAGTTCTTTATAGATTTTGGATACTAGACCTTTATCTGATGTCATTTGCAAATATCTTCTCCCATTCTGTCGGTTGTCTTTTGGTTTTGTTGACTGTTTCCTTTGCTGTGCAAAAGCTTTTTATCTTGATGAAGTCCCAATAGTTGATTTTTGCCCTTGCTTCCCTTGCCTTTGGTGATGTGTCTAGGAAGAAGGTGCTGCAGCTGAGGTCAAAGAGGTTGCTGCCTGTGTTCTCAAGGATTTTGAGTCTCAAGGATTCCTGTCTCACATTTAGATCTTTCATCCATTTCGAGTCTATTTTTGGGTATGGTGTAAGGAAATGGTCTAGTTTCATCCTTCTGCACGTGGCTGTCCAATTTTCCCAACACCATTTGTTGAAGAGACTGTCTTTTTTCCACTGGATATTCTTTCCTGCTTTGTCGAACATTAGCTGACCATAGAATTGAGGGTCCATTTCTGGGCTCTCTAATCTGTTCCACTGATCTATGTGTCTGTTTTTGTGCCAATACCATACTGTCTTGATGATGACAGCTTTGTAATAGAGCTTGAAGTCCGGAATTGTGATGCCACCAGCTTTGCTTTCCTTTTTCAACATTCCTCTGGCTATTTGGGGTCTTTTCTGGTTCCATACAAATTTTAGGATTATTTGTTCCATTTCTGTGAAAAAAGATGATGGTATTTTCATAGGGATTACATTGAATGTGTAGATTGCTCTAAGTAGCATAGACATTTTAACAATATTTGTTCCTCCAATCCATGAGCATGGAACATTTTTCCATTTCTTTGTGTCTTCCTCAATTTCTTTCATGAGTACTCTATAATTTTCTGAGTACAGATTCTTCACCTCTTTGGTTAGATTTATTCCTAGGTATCTTATGGTTTTGGGTGCAACTGTAAATGGGATCAACTCCTTAATTTCTCTTTCTTCTGTCTCGCTGTTGGTATATAGAAATGCAACTGATTTCTGTGCATTGATTTTATATCCTGCCACTTTACTGAATTCCTGTATGAGTCCTAGCAGTTTTGGGGTGGAGTCTTTTGGGTTTTCCACATAAAGTATCATATCATCTGCAAAGAGTGAGAGTTTGACTTCTCTGCCGATTCGGATGTCTTTTCTTTTTGTTGTCTGATTGCTGAGGCTAGGACTTCTAGTAGTATGTTGAACAGCAACAGGGATAGTGGATATCCCTGCCGTGTTCCTGACCTTAGCAGAAAAGCTCTCAGGTTTCCTCCATTGAGAATGATATTCGCTGTGGCTTTTTCATAGATAGCTTTTATGATATTGAGGTATGTCCCCTCTATCCCTATACTCTGAAGAGTTTTGATCAAGAAAGGATGCTGTACTTTGTCAAATGCTTTCTCTGCATCTATTGAGAGGATCGTATGGTTCTTGTTCTTTCTTTTATTAATGTAGTGTATCACATTGATTGATTTGTGGATGTTGAACCAACCTTGCAGCCCAGGAATAACTCCCACTTGGTCGTGGTGAATAATCCTTTTAATGTACTGTTGGATCCTATTGGCTAGTATTTTGGTGAGAATTTCTGCATCCATGTTCATCAGGAATATTGGTCTGTAATTATCCTTTTTGATGGGGTCTTTGTCTGGTTTTGGGATCAAGGTAATGCTGGCCTCACAAAATGAGTTTGGAAGTGTTCCTTCCATTTCTATTTTTTGGAACAGTTTCAGAAGAATAGGTATTAATTCTTCTTTAAATGTTTGGTAGAATTCCCTTGGGAAGCCATCTGGCCATGGGCTCTTATTTGTTGGGAGATTTTTGATTACTGCTTCAATTTCCTTGCTGGTTATGGGTCTCTTCAGGTTTTCTATTTCTTCTCTTCCTGGTTCAGTTTTGGTAGTTTATACGTCTCCAGGAATGCATCCATTTCTTTCAGATTGTCTAATTTGTTGGCATATAGTTGCTCATAATATGTTCTTAAAATTGTATTACTTTGGTGTTGGTTGTGATCTCACCTCTTTCCTTCATGATTTTATTTATTTGGGTCCTTTCTCTTTTCTTTTTGATAAGTCTGGCCAGGGGTTTATCAATCTTATTAATTCTTTCAAGGAAGCAGCTCCTAGTTTCGTTGATCTGTTCTACTGCTCTTTTGGTTTCTATTTCATTGATTTCTGCTCTGATCTTTATTTTTTCTCTTCTGCTGGATTTAAGCTTTATTTGTTATTTTTTAGTTTTAATTTTCTCCAGCTCCTTTAGGTGTAGGGTTAGGTTGTGTATTTGAGACCTTTCTTGTTTCTTGAGAAAGGCTTGTATTGCTATATACTTTCCTCTTAGGACCACCTTTGCTGCATCCCAAAAATTTTTGAGCAGTTATGTTTTCATTTTCATGTTTCCATGAATTTTTTTTTTAATTCTTCTTTAATTTCCTGGTTGACCCATTCATTCTTTAGTAGGATGCTCTTTAGCCTCCATGTATTTGAGTTCTTTCTGACATTCCTCTTGTGATTGAGTTCTAGTTTCAAAGCACTGTGGTCTGAAAATATGCAGGGAATGATCCCAATCTTTTGGTACCGGTTGAGACCTGATTTGTGACCTAGAATGTGATCTATTCTAGAGAATGTTCCATGGGCACTAGAGAAGAATGTGTATTCTATTGCTTTGGGATGGAATGTTCTGAATATATCCGTGAAGTCCATTTGGTCCAGTGTGTCATTTAAAGTCTTTATTTCCTTGTTGATCTTTTGCTTAGATGATCTGTCCATTTCAGTGAGGGGGGGTGTAAAGTCCCCCACTATTATTGTATTGTCAATGTGTTTCTTTGCTTTTGTTATTAATTGGCTTATATAATTGGCTGCTCCCATGTTAGGGGCATAGATGTTTACAATTGTTTGATCTTCTTGTTGGATAGACCCCTTAAGTATGATATAGTGTTCTTCCTCATCTCTTATTATAGTCTTTGGTTTAAAATCTAATTTGTCTGATATAAGGATTGCCACCCCAGCTTTCTTTTGGTGTCCATTAGCATGGTAAATGGTTTTCCACCCCCACTTTCAAGGCTGGGGTGTCTCTGCATCTAAAATGAGTCTCTTGCAGACAGCATATCGATGGGTCTTGTTTTTTTATCCAATCTGATACCCTGTGTCTTTTGATTGAGGCATTTAGCCCATTTACATTCAGGGTAACTACTGAAAGATATGAATTTAGTGCCATTGTATTGCCTGTAAGGTGACTGTTACTGTATATTGTCTCTGTTCCTTTCCAGTCTATGTTACTTTTATGCTCCCTCTTTGCTTAAAGGACCCCTTTCAATATTTCTTGTAGAGCTGGTTTGGTGATCGCAAATTCTTTTAGCTTCTGTTTGTCCTGGAATAAGGCTGTTTTTGAAATAAATGAGTTTTAAACTTTTAAGAGATCAAATCCATTAATCTTTCCTTTTTGACTTCTCCATCAGAGACTAAATATTGTCTCTCTGTGTTACATTCATCCTAATTTTTTCCTTTCTACTTCCTGGTTCATTAATTCTCTCTTCCAGTGTGTCTATTGCAAAACCCATCCACTGAGTTTTTAATTTTACTTATTCTATCTTTTTATTTTTAGACATTCTATTTGTTTTTTTCCAAATCTGCTGTATCACTTTTGGTTGTTTCCTATCCCTGAAGATATTTTCAAGCTTGTTTTGCATTTCTTTGAATATACTAAACCTGGTTACTTCATAATTCGTGTGTGACAATTCTAATATCTAAAATTTTCTGGGATCTGGGACGCCTAGGTGACTCAGTCATTTAAGTGTCTGCCTTCAGCTTAGGTTATGATCTTGGGGTCTTGGGTTCGAGCCCCACGTCAGGTTCCCTGCTCAGTGGGGAGTCTGCTTCTCCCTCTGCCTCTGCCCCTCTGCACCCCCCCACCCCGCTCATGTTCTCTTAGTCTCTCAAATAAATAAAATCTTTAAATAAATAAAATAAGATAAAATCTTCTGGGATCTTGTTTCCTTGTGCTTGGGTATTTTGTGACTATGTACTGATTATTGTTCATAATGTAATGTAAAATAATTATTATGGGAGGAGTTAATGGGGAGTTATTGCTTAATGGTTACAGAATTTGTTTGGGGTGATAAAAACGTTTTGGAGGGGCATCTGGGTGGCTCAGTCAGTCAAGCAACTGACTCTCAGCTTCTGCTCGGGTCATGATCTTGGGGTCGGGGGACTCAAGCCCCGCATTGGGCTCCGCACTCGGCAGGGAGTCTGTTGGGGATTTTCTCTCTCCCTCTTCCTCTCCACCCGCTCACGCGCATGCATGCTTTCTCGCTCTCTCTCAAATGAATAAGTAAGTCTTAAAAAAGTTTTGGAAACAGATAGCTATGACACAACATTGTGGATATATACAGTTAAAAGAGCAAATTTTATATTATATATATTACCACAATAAAAATTTTTTATTACGAAAAAATTAAAAAATAAAAAGAAATTACTAGCGGGGTTCTTTGGGGTCTAGAATGGAGGTGCCTTCCTCCATAAGAGATACACTTGTGTTTCTACAAGATACCCACACATGTTACCACTACAGAAATTTTAAACTCTAGGGCACCTGGGTGGCTCAGTTGGTTAAGCATCTGACTCTTGATTTTGGCTCAGGTCAAGATCTCAGGGTCGTGATACCAAGCCCTGTGGCGGGGCTCCACACTGGACATGGAGCCTGCTTAAGATTCTCTCTCCTTCTCCCTCTGCCCCTAACTCCCCCCCTCAACTCCCACACCCTCCCTCTCAAAGAAAGAAAGGAAGGAAGAAAGAAAGAAAAGAAAGGAAAAGGAAAAGAAAAGAAAAGAAAAGAAAAGAAAAGAAAAGAAAAGAAAAGAAAAGAAAATTTAAGCTCTAATTCCCTGCTTGAAATTTCCTGAATCCCAAAAATGCAAATCTGCAGAAGAGGTGGTCCATTCAGTGATTACAACCTCTCGGGGACAGGTTTTCTTTCCTTCCCACCTCCTGCTCTGCTTAGTGCCAAGACAATGCCCTCTCCTCTGATCTATCTGAAGGTGTATTTATTTGGGGTCTAAGCTTAAAGTTGGAGGTCTTCTATTAGACTCCCCACTTCAAGTTGGGCTTGGGCTTTCATCCCTGCAACTCACCCTTCAAAGCCTAGAAACTCACAGCTTAATTTTATCAAATGCCCTCAGGGAAAATGCAGGTTCTTATACTCAGTTTACCTTCCAGGATCCTGGCTTTTTCTTAAGATGTTGGTTTGATAAAGTCTCTGCTTTCTTGTTAGTTCTTTAATGCTTTGTAAATATTTTAAATATGTTACCCTACATAATAATTGTTTTTAGCTGAGCTGTCTCATCATTACTAGAAATGGAAGACAGAAATATATTTTCTTCTAGGTTTTGCCTAGTTTGAATTTAAGATTTAATGTCTTGACTCACCTGACAAATATGGTACATGTTGAGGTTTCTTTGTTATTAGTAATGGTGAGCATATCATATTTTCCACTTATAAATTCTGTTATCCTAAAAAAGCATCTTTACTCCTGAGCCCCTCCTTTAAACTGCTATCTCACTGAGCTTAACATGAATTGAAGTTATTTTCACCTTTTACAATTTTTGACCCACTGACCTAACTGATCTCTCAGCAACCTAATAAGTGTTACATGTCACAGCTCCTAATACATGCTGCTGAAAGATCAAACATGCTGTGCCACTAGAGAACCACAGTTAAGAGCAGAGCAGGGTGGCTCTATGAGCTGTCATTTTCCTTGTATGTCCTTGTTACGAACAGCATCTGGATAGACACATCCGGGTGAAATTTTGCTGCTGATTTAACCATTTGGTTGCTGAACTGCAAGACAAGAGCATGTTCAACTTTATCTGACTAGTATTCTCTGACTTAATAATTTTGCAAACTGAATCGCTTTATAAACTAAATACAGAAAACTTACTATTATGGTCTGGTTTCTAAGCAACCATTTCATTAAGAAAAGCTCCACTTGGGAAAAACATCTGTTTGTCAGTAAGGTTTCTGCTGTCATTATACAATTTCATAGTGAAAAAGCCAGGGTCGCCCTGTGCCTCAGTAATCCTTAGTTGTGAAAAGGTCAGCGGGGGTACTACAATAGAGGGAGCCATTGGTCTCAATCTGTGCTAGTCCCTGAACCTTGTTACCATGAAACAAGTCAGTTTTTCTCAACAGCCACATAATCTAAAAACATTATCTTCTGATTATAAAACAATAAATGTTCATACTATGAAATGTGAAAAATATAAGAAAAAAGGCGTGAAGAAGAAAATAAAAATCACTTGAGTTTTTGACACCTTCACATTAGATCTCATTTCAAAAATGGGTTCCACTGCTAAAAAAAATTATTTGAAAACTACTGGCCACAATCAACTCCATATGGTTTTACCTTTTTCATCTGCAATGAGGATGTTTTCCATAATGGTTAAGGGCTGTGTGTTGAAACAGAGTTTGGAGATTTATAGAGATAGAGATTTGCTGTTGTTTTAAAAGCAATAGACCCTTGTTTTCACATGAAATCCTTAGAGGAGACTCAATGAAAGAGAAGAAAGCAGAGCCCTCTAGTTAGAGTGGGGTTGACTAGTGGTCTGAGCCCACCCAGCCTACCCCCTTCTTCACAGATCCTAGGGTCCTATACAACATAGGCATTCATGTGGTCCTTACTGTCTGCAGGCTCCTCCTCGCCACAGTACTGCGTCTTTGCTGTTCCCTCAGTCTGGGGCACTCTTCCCTCCCTTCTTTAATAGGCTCACTCATAATCATCTACCAGATCTTGGCTTATGGGTCACTTTTTCCTTCCCCTCTCTGTCAGGTAAAATGTCCCTAACAAAGGCTCTCATACCACTGCGTACTTTTTCTCCACAGCACCTGTCAAAGCCACATTGCACCTTTGTTCATGTGATGACTGGATTACTACTTGCCTCCCACCATCTCCTCCCCCCCCACCCCCGATCAAATGTAAATTCCACGAAGGCAGGGAACGACTTTTGCTCAGCAATGTACTGAGCATAGCACCCTCACACACACAGTAGGTACTCAATTAATCTTAATGAATGAATGAATAAACATTTTAAACCATTAAGAAAAAAGGCAATGGCCAAAGATATTTTACAATTTTTTTGCCCTTATCTAAAGTCAGGTTACCAATAATGGAAAATAGAAGTTGGACATCAAGTGCAAACCTGCTTCCAAAAACAGACTTCCCCTAAGAAAGAAAACTTTAGCAATCATGCCCTGGCTGGTGGACAGGACAGATGACCTAATTAGGTCTTTGGTAGCTCAGTGCCTGTGATCCATTCCCTGAGGCTCAATTCATTCCCAATCTTCCAGCTTCCTCAGGGACAGTAGAGACACCATAAGGTCAGGAAAACCGAGTACAAAGGTCTAATATAAGAATCTAAAGATGAGTTGCCAAAACTGTACGGACACCATTTACGTGCACTTTTCCCAAGTGCACTGCCCAAGATCTCGACGTGACCAAAGAAGGAGAAATTGATGCTTCAATCAGTTAAAAATGTTAAACTTATGACTCAGCAACAAAAGGAACTATGTCAGGGTTAATAAAAAATATAATTGGGCTTATTAAGTGTGTGAACAGGTTCACGGATCATCTTAATCACATCTGGTGAGATTAGGAATTTTAATTTGTATTTGAAATAAAGGGACACGCAGGCTGTGTGCTGTTTGGTTTGAGAGAGAAGAGCAAGGGCAGGGCACCCCTCTAACCGCCACCTCAGAGCAGTTCCAGTAAAACAGATGGATTCCTTCTGAGAGTCAAGTAATATCGTACTTAAACATAAGTCTAAGGAGGAACTTGCTATTTTACTTGTGAGTTCTCTCACTAGTTTATCTTCCTTAACTTGCCTTCAAATTCCAACTTTACTAAAGACGGAGTGGCTCCAGGGCAAAATTTAAACAACTGTTCTATAGAGAAAGTACTTACACCTTCTTAACAGCTTGTGAAGTTGACATCGAAACAACAGACTATCCCACAGTATCTCACAACTGCCTTCTCGGTACTGAACCCTGCCTTTGTGACTGCTGGCTTCCACGAATAGGACGTAAATGAGCCCTGGGAACCAAGAAGTTAAGTATTTACATGCTTAGCTGAAAATGTCAAGATCTACCGCTGCCAGGGCTTAATTTACTGTCCGTGAGAGCAGAGGCCATGATGATTTAAGAAAGGTGAGAAAACGGAATGGAGTGAGAAGGGAAGTCCGGAGAAAGCAGCACTTGACTCTGGAGTTGATTCCAGTCTCCATCCCTCATTGGTTGGCCTTTTAATGGTAACAGCCTGGAACTTTGGTCTCTATGTCTGAAAAATGGGGAGATGAAGACACGGACTCACAGTGTTGTGGTGAGGAGTAAATGAGATAATGTAAGCTACATCTGGTAAGTACTGGCGCTCAATAAATCATGAGTGAAAATAAGAACAAAGGAAGCTTAAGTAATAACCATCAACAAGCATGACACTTTCAAATCCAGGAAGCCCATCACCAAGACATTACCAGTGGACTGCAACAACAGCAAGCCTTTAAAGGCTCCCCAGAGCCCACACAGAACAGCTGGGATGCCTTGCCTTGGTATTCCAACAGCTTCTGCATTCCAGTCCGATCCCACTGCTCCCCTCCATGCTCACTTTGCTCCACTAACAACTTGAACTGCTTCTCTTCCTCTGTACTTGCCCCACTCCTGCACATCCTCCTGCCTCTGCTTTTCTTTCAGTCTTGACTCCCTCACCCTAGCTCCACACATCTAAATCCTGACTATCCGCCCTTCAGAGTCCTAGGGGCTCCAGGAAAACTACTGTTCCGAATTTTTAAAGTATATTATTGTATTTTAAAAGTGCAGAATTCAGCGCTTTTTAGTATATTTACAAGGTTGTGCAATGATCACCAATATCTAATTCCAAAACATTTTCATCACTCATATCCGTTATCAGTCACTCCAACCACACCCCTTTCCTCCCATCCTCTGGCAACCAGTGATCTACTTTCTATCTCTATGGCTTTGCCTATTCTGGACATTTCATATAAACGGAATCATACGGTATGTGGCCTTTTGTGTCTAGCTTCTTTCACTTACCGTGTTTTCAAAGTTCATCCATTTTATAGCATGAATCAGTACTCTATTCCTTTTTATTGCCAAATAATATTTCATTGTGTAAGATCTACCACATTTTAGTTATCCATTCATCAGGTGATGAATATTTAGGCTGTCTTTACTTTTTGGCAATTATGAATAATGCTGCTATGAGCATTCATATATAAGCTCTTGTATGGACATATGTTTTCATTTCTCTTCGGTATGTATCTAGAAGCGGAACTGGTGGGTCATATGGTAACTATGTTTGACTTTTTGAGAGCTGCCAGACTGCTTTCCAGAGCAGCTGCACTGTTCTACAGCTTCCACCAGCAGAGTACGAGGGCTCCGATTTCTCCACAGCCTCATCACTTATATCATTTTAAAGTAAGTTATTTTTAAATGTCATTTACTGGAATCAGAAATGAACAAATATCAAAAGTTCTATACAGAAAGCTACGTGTTTACCTGACTCACACTCTCTGAGGATAAAGAACCGAAACAGTCATGATCATCAGCAGGAAGAAAGGCAGGCAGTGTGAGTCACACACTCACATTCCACTAATGCAAGACGAATTTCAAAGATACACATAAAGATTGCTTAAAAAAATAATACTGTGCACATTGCCAAATGAGCAAAACCACACACACACACACACACACACACACACACACACACACACACACACCAAGCAGACATGAGATCAGCATATTATTAAGTTATAGAAAGGGTTGATTTATAGTGAAACCATTTCCCATTGGTAGGCCTAGTTCCCCCATACCTAAGACCACCTGGGAACTCAGCCCTTGTACCTACGAACAAGAACAATGTGTGCAATAGGACTAATTATTCTTCCCTGTTGCAAGAGCATTATCTTCAGAGCCAGAGAGATTTAAGACTCAAATTCTGATGCTGACACTTAGTATCGACGTTACTTTGGGCTGGTTTATTAACTGCTTTGAGTCTCAGTTCCCTCATCTGTAAATTAGGGCTAATACCGAACTTGCAAGGTTGCTGTGACTGACACAGAATAAGCACCTAATAAGTGGTAATTTCTATAATATTGACTGCCATTTCTCTTACATGGCAATTATCCAGGACAATCTTGGGAAGTGAAAATAACTAACGTCAAAGTAGCCAGTTCATCTTTTCCTTACAGGTAAAAGTACTAAACTGCTAAATTCTTTTTTTTTTAAGATTTTATTTATTCATTTGACAGAGAGAGAGCAGGGAGCCCGATGCGGGGCTCAATCCCAGGACCCCGAGATCATGACCTGAGCCAAAGGCAGACACTTAACTGATTGAGCCACCCAGGTGCCCCTAAACTGCTAAATATATTCTGATGCAAATCTGAGTGCTTCAATCTTCAACTGATAGAGGAAATCACTGGATAGATATTTGAAAAATGAGGCTAATGTAAAACTCAAGTGTTCTGGGCCTCGAAATGCAACCTATAGCTAGAGGGAGATCACTGGGGCTGCAGTAAAAGGGTGCAGTACACCAGGAATCCCTAAGAAATGGATCTCCACCATCCTCCCGACTTTTGCAACTGTAGCAAAGTCAATTATTCATCTATAAAAGGATTATCATATCTGCTTTTATTATATTTCAGGACTGTGGACAGAATCAAAGCTTTCTAGATAATTAAGCATTATTCAATTTTAATAAATATTACTGATAGTCATAATATCTGTTTTTAATCTTAAAAGCACAAAAATAGAGCCAATTTCTACCATTATTTGAAAAGTTCTAAAGAAGTAACCAAGTGTATTGGAGAGAAAGAAAGATTTGGAAGCCATGAACAAGGGTTCAAGTTGCTTGCTTGCTATGTCCTCTTAGAAAAAAGACTTCCGGGGTGCCTGGGTGGCTCAGTCGATTAAGCATGTGCCTTTAGCTCAAGTCATGTCCTGGGAGCGAGCCCCACATTGGGCTCCTTGCTCAGTGGGAAGCCTGCTTCTCTCTCTGCCTCTGCCTGCCATTCCCCCTGCTTGTGTTCTCTCTCTATCAAATAAATGAATAAAATCTTAAAGAAAAGAAAAAAGACTTCTGCTATCTAAATCTCAGAATGTTTAGCTATAAAGCGGGAATCTCTTCACACTGCAAAATTAACTCACAATGGATCATGGACCTGAATGTAATTGCAAAAACTATAAAACTCCTGGAAGAAAACATGGAAGTAAATCTTCATTAGCTTGGGTTAGGCAGTGATTTCCTAGAAATGACACCAAAAGTGCAAGCAATAAAGAGAAAAATTGGTAAGCTGGACTTTATCAAAAGTAAAAAGTTTTGTGCTTCAAATGCACCGTTAGTAAGAGAAAAGACAACCCACGGATATTTTCTGCCATTCATATAGTGAATAAAGAACCTGTTTCCAGAATATATAAAGAACTCTTACAGCTCAATAAAAAGACAAAATATGTAAATTAAAAATGGGCAAAGAATCTAAATAGACGTTTTTCCAAAGAAGGTAAAGACATGGGCAACAAGCTCATGAAAAGATGCTCAACATCATCAGTCACTTACGGAAATGCAAATCAGAATCACAATGAGATACCACTGCCCACCCATTAAGATGGCTGTAATAAAAAAGACAGAAAATAGTAAGTATTGGGGAGGATGTAGAAAAATTGGAACCCTCTTATATTGCCGATGGGAAAGTAAAATGGGGCAGCCACTTTGGAAAACAGTTTGGCAGTTCCTCAAAAGGTTAAACACAGAGTTACGATATGACCCAGCAATTCTAATCCTAGGTATAAACCCATGAGAAATGAAAACATATGTCCACACAAGACTTGTATATAAATGTTCATAACAGTGTTATTAATAATAGCTTAAAAGTAAAAACAACCCACATATGACATTAACTTATGAATGGATGGACAAAATGTGGTTCATCTATACAGTGGGACATCCTTCAGCCATAAAAAGGAGTCAGTACCAATCCATGCTATACCGTGGACGAACCTCAAAAACATGCGAAGAGAAAGGAGCCAGACACAAGACCATACATTGATTGTATGACTCTTTACATGTAACATCTCAAATAGGCAAATGCACAGACACAAAAAGTAGTTTAGCGGTTCCCAGGGGCTGAGGGTAGTAGGAATGGAAATTCACTAATACTGGATACGGAGTTTCTTTTTGAGATGATGAAAAAGTTCTAAAATTAGATAGTAGTGATAGCTGCACAACTCTCTAAATATTCTAAAAACATTGAACATTTTAAATTGGGGAATTTAGGTATAAATTATATTTCACATAAAAAGTTAAAAAAATAGGAATAATCTTCTACCTAGAACTACTTCAAGAATTTACCGAGGCAGCATACATGCGAGACATTTGCTAAATGCTCATTTGTTAATTAGGTGGTACAAAAACCAGGTCAGGACATAAAAGTAATCTTCCCATTTCAAGGACATAAATGGAGATGATAAACTTCACAAGACTGCATTCCAAATTTCAATGCCAGATCCAATTAGATGGTCCTTCAAGGGATAGAATTATTTTCAGCTAATGGTTTCCCAACTTACTTTACTTGAGGTAGAAATGTGAGAATGAGATAGGGAGTTCAGCTTCTGACAAGTTAAGACTTGTAATCCTGCTCAGTTTGAAACTCTGTAAAAACAATTTCACCTTGTATCCACCGTCCCCCCACCTCCTTCCGGGCCTTTTGCCTTCCCCTCCCCTTGGCTCTTTTGCCAGAAATGAAAATTCTTCTCTGAAGAGAAAGAGGGTAGAAGAGTTAGTGAGATCTGTTTGGGCATGTCAAGACGTCTAGGTTGTCCTCACTACACGCACGGGTATACTTTCACCTCCCATGCTTGGCTCAGGGCCTAGGGTTTTTGTTTTTTGTGTTTTTCTTTTTTTCCCTTTCTCAATGACTCTGGTAGTTTTATCCAAAGATCCTTCTGACACTGACAGGGATCACTTGGATCCCTGAAATGCATCTGTCTCTGGTGTTGCTTTCAAATTGTCCTTTAAATAATTGAAAGTGACTGAGAGGATACATGAGCAGATCCACAGTATGATAAATGACCTGACTATAATATCTTACTAGAAGAATATCACTTATTTATCATATTCATTATTGAACATCTATTTCGAAATTAAAATGTGAAAAATACCTCAAACATCTAATATACATTATGGGACCCTCAAGGACATATGTTAACTCCTATTTTGGAAAAGAAGACTTCTACTTTTTACCTTATATACTTCCTTGTCAATTAAATTTTTTAGAACAATGAAAATGCATTAATTTGTGCAACAATAATAATGATATAACAAAGAATGAAAAAAAGAAAAATCTAAAAAGGAGAGACGCTTAATGGCCATAGTCTAAGATTAGGTCTTCTATTTATGAACTCTGGCTTGAAACTGGAACTCAGAAACTTGGTACATAATTCTCTGCCTGAAGAACTTGCTACCGAGTACCCACCGCGGAGTAGCTGCGGTGAGAACTAAATCAACCATCACTTTCTCAGTAGGACTAAAAGGAGATGCACGTCTTTCATAAAACGAAAATTTAACTCCTAGGGAATTTAGTTCTCAGATTGTTGTGATGCACAGATAATACACACACCGCAAATTCTTACATCAGGTATCAATAAGTATCTGTTGAATGAATGAGTTTATTTAATCCCACTCTGCTCTGCTGGTAGACTGCAAAGTTGGTGAGAAATGATAAAAGAAACCCAAGTTATCAACAAATTAAGCAAAAGATATGTTGTAATTTTCACATGGAGACATTTAGACAGCCTAGAAAAGGAAAACTTTAAACACAGACACATATGCGTGCGCGCGCGCGCACACACACACACACACACACACACACACTCCCCACAACTAAATGCTACTCAAACCACAGCCCAACACCCCTTGTACTGCAGAATATTTACAAGTAGGCTGGTCTTGTCTGACTGGGAGTCCAAAATGGCTCGGCTCCTGGCATGCTTTACGCCTGGGCAAATGACATTGGCAATGCGGGTGGGAAAATTCAGCTCTTTCCTTTCTTAATGGGAAATTCACCTAAGGCCTTGGCCTTTAAGTGCATGTTACAAACACCAAAACATCAATTAATTCAAACTTGTCCATTGTGGGGAGCTGAGAACAGAAATTACACCTCTACCTCCCATGTTCTTCATTGCCAAATTAGCTACTAACTGATTAGCACACCAATTAAAATTACTAAAAACAAACATAAAACCAACAGTTCTGATTTTTATAGCAGACCCTAGAGGCTAATGAGCTCAATGGGTTAATCAGCTAAGAAGCTTATTCCAAACAGCAATGTTGCCACATGAGAACGATATGCCTCCTCTTCTCCAAAAACGCTGTCCTAAAAAAAAAAAAAAATCAGCAAGAAACAACTTATCATAACAGTATTACAGTTTCTTAAGAAAAGTGCCAGGTGACTTATTTTCTGAGACTTCTTAATTATAGGCATTTGAGGTTCTTGCTTCATTGATTTATCTTGCTTCCCTAAGTACCATTCATTGTCATGTGACTTCCTGAGCCCCAAGTTTATCTCAATTCCAGGCCTCTCTGCCCATTCACCTCTGGGTAGTTACTTTCTTGAAACCCTCTACTCTTTTGGCTTCTCCTCTCACGTACTTGTCCTTTTACCTCTTTGGGTGGTCATTTTGTCTCCTCTGAGGAATTTTCTTTTTGCTTTTTAACTGAGGCATGACAACGCACTGTTAAAGTGTTTTGTATATAGTAGGTGCACAATAAATGTGTGCTGAATAAAGAATGAATTCCAAGGCTCTGGCCTTTATCACTGTATGCTATCCCCTCTGCACTCTCTCTTAAGCTTTAAATACTAGATCTGTACAGAGCATACCCAAATTATACCAGGAAATAAGTAGCCAATAAAGACCTAAGCATGCCTCGTGTTCACAGAGGACCTTGCCTTTTGCAGACAAACAGAACATATCAGAGTGAAGGACTGCATTACTGGCTTCAATTCTTCACCTCTCTCTGAATTCATGCCCTTTGCTCTATGACCTGGCAGTATGTCCCACTAAAAGAAAAGAGTTTATTTCTCTACCTCTTGACTTTAGGGCTGGGCCACACTGACTTATTTTAGCCAACAGAATGAGGCAGAAGTGACAGGATGCTAGTTCCAAGGTTAGGCCTGAAGAGGCCTTTTGAGTTTATTCTTATTCTCTTACACTTCTGCCATCACCACAATACACCCCGCATGGCCACTGGGCTAGGGATGACCAGGACCAGGCACAGCAGAGCTACTGCAGCCGGCCCACAGATCTGCAGGGAGAGGCAGGACTGTCCGGCCAAACCCAGCCTACATCAGCTGAACTCCATCGGTTCATTCCTTCATGTCTGAGTGATAACAGATGATGGGTGTTTAAACTACTGAGCCTTAGAGTAGTTTGTTACATAGCAGTAACTACCTGATAGCGTCTGCCTACTCAAACTCTGGATCTGAGAAGTTACATGTATTACCACATTATCTAGCAGTCTAACAGTAGAAGCAGTAGTAATATAATGATGATGGTGATGATAACACTAAATTCATAACAGCTAACCTTATTTGAACACTTACTGTGTGCTAAGCACTTTCTTTTTTAAGATTTTATTTTTGAGAGAGAGAGAGACTGTGTGTGTGTGTGTGTGTGGGTGGGTGGGTGGGTGGGTGGGTGTTTGTGTGTGTGCGCATGCACACACATGACCAGGGGTGGGGGAAGGGTAGAGGGAGAGGGAGAGAGAATCTCAAGCAGACTCCATGCTGAGCACAGAGCCTGATGCCACACTTGATCTCATGACCCTGAGATCACAACCTGAGCCGAAATCAAGAGTCGGACAGTTGACCGACCGAGCCCCTAGCCGCCCCTGTGCTAGGCACGTTCAAGGTATTAACTCATTTAATCCTAATATTAACCTCCCTTTATAGACTTTTTACAACAGAACAGTTTTAGATTTACAGAATTATTGAGAAGATAGCAGAGAGAGTTCTCATATATTGCACACCCAGATGCCCCTATTATTAACTTTTGCATTAGCACGGTACCTTTGTCACAATTAATGAACTAAGAATGACATTTTATTATCAGCTAAACTCCATAATTTACTCAGATTCTTTGTTTTTCCCGAATGCCCTTTTTCTGTTCCAGGATCCTATCTACCACATTACATTTAATCATTGTATCTTCTTAAGCTCTGACAGTTTTATCCCTCCCCCACCCTTATTAAATTTTAATTTTTTGGTAACAGTTTAGGAGATAAAATTTACATGTTATAATATTTGCCAATTTAAAGTATACAATTCAACAGTTCCTACAATACTGACAGAGTTGTGCAATGATTACCACAATCAATTTTAGAATGTTTCCATCACCCCAAAAAGCAATCCTTAGCTATTCAGCTATTAGCTTCAGCTATTACCTCGCAATGCTCTCCCCCTTCCCACCAGCCCTAGGCAACTACTTATCTAGTTCTTGTCTCTATAAATTTTCCTATTCTGAAAAAAAATTGTTTTCCTTATTCTGCATGTTTAATATATAGGAACCATATAATATGTGGTCTTTTGTGACTGGCTTCTTCCACTTATAATGTTTTGAAGATTCATCCCTGCTATAACATGCTTCAGTATTTCCTTTTTTTTTTTTTAAAGATTTTATTTATTCATTTGACAGAGAGAGAGACAGCGAGAGAGGGAACACAAGCAGGGGGAGTGGGAGAGGGAGAAGCAGGCTTCCCGCCAAGCAGGGAGCCCTACGCGGGGCTCGATCCCAGGACCCCGGGATCATGACCTGAGCCGAAGGCAGACGCTTAACGACTGAGCCACCCAGGCGCCCCTTCACTATTTCCTTTTTATAATGACTGAATAATATTCCATTGTGTGGATAAAGTACAGTTTGTTTATCCATTCATCAGTTGATGAATACTTACGTTGTTCCACCTTTTGGCTATTATGAACAGTGTTGCTATGAATATTCAGGTACAAGGTTTTGTGTGGACCTATGTTTTCAATCATCCTGAGTACATACCTAGTGGTGGAATTGCTGCAACAAGTGGTAACTCTATGTTTATCTTTTTGACAAACTACCAGGCAGTTTTCCAAATTAGCTGTACCACTTTACATTTCTATTTAGCTCCCTTTCTACAGATATGAAATTGAAGCCCAGAGAGATTAAGTAATTTGCCAAAGTCCATACAGCTGAGCAGCAGAGGAATGGAGGTACACCCAGGTGGTCTGTCCCAGAGTCCTAGCTCTTTTTTTTTTTCTTTAAGATTTTATTTATTTACTTGTCAGAGAGAGAGAAAGAGCACAAGCAGGGGGAGCGGCAGGTAGAGGGAGAAGCAGACTCCCTGCTGAGCAAGGAGCCCGATGTGGGACTCTATCCCAGGACCCTGGGATCATGACCTGAGCCGAAGGCAGACGCTTTAACCGACTGAGCCACCCAGGCACCCCCAGATTCCCAGCTCTTGACAATTACATTCCACCATTGGAGCCAAGAGAGGCTGTGAGATAACTGACCTTCGCACCATGTCTGATTCTCACCCTTTTAGGAAGGGTGCCTATACTCTACATCCCTGTTCATGACATCTCTCTGTAGATTTGGAATCCACAACCTTAAAAAAAAAAAGATGCGGGGGGCGCCTGGGTGGTTCAGTTGGTTAAGCATCTGCTTTTGGCTCAGGTCATGATCTCAGGGTCCTAGGATCGACCCCGCATCAGGGTCCCTGCTGAACAGGGAGTCTGGTTCTCCTTCTTCCTCTGCCCCTCCCCCTCACTCATGCGCTTGCTCTCTCAAAATAAATAAATAAAATCTTAAAAAAGAAAAAAGATTTGGAATCCACAAATTAATGGAGATGGGGAGAACAACAAAAATCACAAAAGAGAAATAAAATTATTGCAAAAAACATTTTGATGAAAAATATTATATACTATGAGATTCTTTTAGTTTAAAGGGAAAGCAAGGGTGCATTCTAGCAGTAGTCTAGTACATAAAAGGTTAAGGTAATGAAAGTTCATGTGTGAGCCATTTATCACCTCCTTGAATGAGAAGAAATGGGCTTTAATCTATAGAATAATAAAAACCTCCTCATCATTATCAGACACTGAAATTCTATTAGAACCCTTAGGGAACCATCCAGAAATATTATTATTATGACTTAAATTGAGTACTAGCTAGGAGGCAGGAAGATGGACAAAATGACCTTGCGGTCCTACAACTGCAGAGATTTTGTGCAAGCATACATGCTACAGTCTTTGGTCCACAGACTCTAAGTCCTTTCACCAGGACGAACTTACCCTGAATAGCAGACAGATAAACAAAAGTGTCTTCATGCTCCAAGTTCTCCAAGAATATCTGGAACCACAAAACAGAGCAATGATATGATTCGCAAAGAGCAAGCAAGACATGAGAGCCCCTTAGAGCAGCCTCAAAAGAATAAATGCCTTTCTTCTTGTTTGTCTTAGCTAGACATGGGTCTGACTATAGAATCTTGTAGGGAAAACAGTGTATATGTTTGAAGTCCCATTTTTTTTTTTTTAAGATTTTATTTATTTATTTGACAGAAAGAGACACAGAGAGAGAGGGAACACAAGCAGGGGGAGTGGGAGAGGGAGAAGCAGGCTTCCCGCCAAGCAGGGAGCCCGACGTGGGGCTTGATCCCAGGACCCTGGGATCATGACCTGAGCCGAAGGCAGACGCTTAACGACTGAGCCACCCAGGCGTCCCATGAAGTCCCATTTTTATAATCACTAAGGAAGGTTGGCAAGTTAGGGGGAGATACTTCTTGAAGTGGCTAAGTATATACCAGAAGTAGGCATAGAAAGCAAAATCTGTAAGAAAAATCCTCAACATTTTCTCCACTACTGCCCATATGGTGGACAATTCTCACCTGTGTCGTGACAGACTACCAGTCATGACACACGAGATGCCGTGTTTGGGGTTAGGTCCAATTGAAGGCATATTTGCTATAATTTGATTCTTTTGCACTCAGAAATACATGGAAATGCAAGTGACAGATATTATTGGACTAAACCTGTTCTAATTTATTTTTTTAAACCTTTTGCAAATTTCAGCACTTCAACTGGCATTAGTAACAAATTGTTTTGAAAACAACAGATTCTCTCACAATTTAGGAATGCACCAGGGTGTGTCAACTGCAGAGGGTACTGCTTATCTAGAAGATATGACAGCAACATGTTAAGTTTAGGCCCTAATATGAGGGCCAGAGAAAGATAGTGGCCATGTGCTCATGTGCTTCCTGCTTGGTATCTGGAGGAGGATGAGGTGTCTGTTCCATATATAGTCATGCATCCTTTGCTGGCACAGTGATTCTTGATACCAACTTGGTGCTGCCGGTCTCACAACGGCAGCACGTTAGGAAGAACCTAAATTAGTCAAACTGGAAAGAGGGCCAGGTTGGAAGGGGTAGGGAATCATGTAAGTAAAGGAAGCTTAATCCAGGGTAGTGGCCATGGGAATAAAGAGGAAGAGATGGAGATATATTTGAGAGACTTCTTGGAAAAATAATTGATGGACCTGACCAATCATGCACAGAAGATGAAGGTTAAATAAGTTAAAGAAAATTCCAAAGATGTTTATAGCATTCACCATCTAAATAGCTGTATGAAGGGCTATGTTTGAATGATTACTCAAAGGAGATATATACTTTGAGGTTTTCAGCAATATTTCAATGGCAGCAAATCCTTGGCACATTTCCAGGCCTTGGTTGTCTCATCTATAAAACGGGAATACCAATACTATAGCTGTTATGAGGACTAGAGATAATATCTGAAAGATACAGGACCTGGCTCAATAAACAGTTATTATTATTAACTTATTTGGGGTGGAGGGGAAGAGGGAAAGGGATAGAGAAACTCAAGCAAACTCTGCACTGAGCATAGAGCCAGACGCGGATCTCACAACCCTGAGATCGTGACCTGAGCCAAAACCAAGAGTCGGATGCTTAACCGACTGCGCCACCCAGGCGCCCCCAACAGCAGTTATTATTATGACACTATTGGTTCTAATACTTTAGTGACTAAAGATAAATGTTTTCAATCAGAATTATAACTCTTAATCTAATGGCTAAAGCATATGAAAGAGATGATAATAATAATGATAATGATGATGATGATAGTAATGACAGTGAACCTTTACAAGATGCTCATTATGTGCCGATCACTCTAACTAGTGTTTTACATAGACTTCTTTTTTTAAAGGGGTCAGCAGGGCTGCATTCATTCCCTCTAAAGTCTCTTTTTATTTTTAAATTTATTTTAAGTAAGCTCTACGCCCAACGTGGGGCTTGAACTAACAACCCCAAGATCAAGAGTTGCCTGCTCTACCAACTAATTCAGCTAGATGACCCTACATGGACTATTTTATTTTAAATCTTTCTTTTATTTTTTTTAAGATTTTACATAATCATTATGCCCAATGTGGGGTTCAAACTCACAACCCCGAGATCAAGAGTTGTATGCTGTACTGACTAAGCCAGCCAGGAGCCCCTACATCTTGCAACATAAAGTGGGTCCTATTGTTATTACCCTCATTTTACAGATGTAGAAACTGAGGCTCAAAAAATTTAAATGACTTGTCCAAGAAACTGATCTGGGATTTGATCAGTAGTCTCTTAATCTCTACCCATACTGAGGTCAGGAAAATTCCCACAAAAGGGAAAAGATCCTCAGCTAAGCATACATTTTCTCCCACATACATCTCCAAAGTAAAACACAGCTTCTTCACTGTGATGGAGGGAGAAGGCAGGGAGGCTGGGGGGCAGGGGAAGGCTCAGTTCTGCACAATTCCCCTCTTAAAAGGGGCCCAGAAAAAACGGGTGGCTTCTTGGGAATTTGCTCATGCTGTTCCATCCCCTTTTCTTTCCTGTTCATGATCAGCTGAGTGGTCTCAGTCTTGCCTCCTCAGAACAATTAAAATTTCCCTCAGGGTAGTCCAGGGCAGTGCTTGATACACAGTCAAGTCTCCTGCAAAGCTGCCCCACTCTGTGTGCCTGTGGTTTGCCAGCGTGTTCTACTCACCTTGAGAAGCTTCTCCTGCATCTCAAGGACTTTTGTTTCTCTCCGCTCTATCCAGCAGGAAAGACTTCGCAGAGCAGCAGCCCGGGTTGGAATTTGAGGATCGTAAGCTGATAAGAGAATCTCCTGGAGCTGGTCTGTGGTTACACTGCCAGATTTCTGGTTTGTAGTAGTTCTGGGTTCACTGACCTCCTGAGGAATGAGTGGAGCATCAGATTTCAGGCCCGTTTGTTTGGATTTCTCATGGCTTTGCTGTTGTTGGAGGTGAGACTCATCAGTGTAACTTTCATGACTGGCTTGTTGCTGCTCTTCTATCTCCCCTTCTGGATCCTTTTTGTTCAGGGTGCTCTGGGCAGCCACACTGACAGCCTCAGTGGAAAAGGCCCCGTGTGTAGAGATGGTGATATGGAGATCGACGGCAAGCTCCTGGATGACAGGGTCAGGGTACACCTCGGAGACCTTCTCCAACAAAGGCAGCAACTGCTTCAGGACAGCAAAACCACTTGACTTCAACTACAAAATGAAATGAAAAATGCCAAACCGAAATTAATATAACAGATGTTAATAATGCCTGAGCACAAGGAAACAATCTCAATAAGAGGGGCAGGAAGCGTATCTTATTCATGGTGTAATCAGCATAGTCTAGCACTCGGTAACTATTGTTGAATAATCACAGCTAACACTTATTAAATACTTACCCTGAGCAGGTACTTTTCTGAGTTAAAAATATACCAGTGAAGCATATGATTACACTTAATTTTTACAACCTGGTGGGAAAAACATGGTTATCTTATGGTTTTAATTTGCATCAGCCAAACTACCTACCAGGGTTATTAAGCATCCTTTCATGTTTATTGGCTGTCTGCATTTCTTTTTCTGTGAACAGCCTGTTTACAACCTTTGTACACACTTACCTATTACAGCTATTCTTACCATATCAGATTTTAATAGTCATATGGTGAAATTCTTTTCCAGATTATTATATTTTGACTTTTATTAATCTTTTTTATTGTTTTTTTTTCATGTCTATGTACCTTTTGCTATAAAAAGATGAGTTAACATTACATCAAAAACTAATGATGTAATGTATGGTGATTAACATAACAATAAAAAATTTTTTAAAAAAAGATGAGTTAATATTAGCAAAGTACTCAGTGCCTGACATATAGTAAATGCTATGTAAATGTTTTAAGACAAAATACGATAAACAAAAGAATACCCACATAGTCATACCCCTATGATCCTAGCTATGATTACCATCTTGATTATAAACGGGGGAAACTGAAACACAGAACAGTTAAGTAAAATATACAAGGTCACACAACTGGAAGATGGTAAGATATGAATTCAGTAAATCTGGCTCCAGATTCTACCCTCTCACCTAATACCCTACACAGTCTCAACTGAACAAATAAAGCAGCTTTTAACTACATTTTCTAAAGTGGCTGGTCAGCATTCAAGGACATCATAGGTCTGGAAGGGACTGGGACAATAACTGGAAAAAGAGAATTTTTCCCAGAAAGTGAGAGTGAAAATTACATAAGGTTTTATTCTCTCTAGAAGCTTTGTGCATAATGCCACATGCCTTCCTAGGAAAAGTGCATGTGCAGTGAGTAGAGAAACAAGAAGCAATGATAGGGGCGCCTGGGTGGCTCAGCTGTTAAGCATCTGCCTTCGGCTCAGGTCATGATCCCAGGGTCCTGGGATCGAGCCCTGCATCGGGCTCCCTGCTCTGCGGGAAGCTTGCTTCTCCCACTCCCCTTGCTTGTGTTCCCTCTCTCACTGTGTCTCTCTCTGTCAAATGTATAAATAAAATCTTAAAAAAAAAAAAAAAAGAAGCAATGATAATCCTTTTCTGTTTGAAAACACTAGGAATATTATCATATGGGGCTTCATTAGTCCCTGATATTTGAAAACGTTGCAGGTCTTAAATCCTTTTTAGAACAAGGCGGGGTATTTATTACTTACTCATTCATTCACTTCATTATCCAACCAACCAGCCAACCAACCAACCATCTTTGTAGGACCTATATAACATTCTCATTTAAATTCTATGTCCACAGAACTATTACTGTTTATTTTCCCCACTGCTTTCCTTCCAAGTAAATAAAAACTTGAGGTTCATGTCAGGCTTGTACGTGTAGAATTTCACCATACATTCCCCTCAGATTTCTTTGTTTAAACAATTAGGAACTATGCAAAATGGACAGAAGGTAAATTGTCTAGCTTTGCAACATATGTTAACCTATCTGCATGTGTACAACAACTGACCGTTCCAATATTACTATATCTTAAAGGGAGACGAGAATATGTATGTCCAGAATAAAAGTATATGTTATCTAAGAAAAGGGCCAATTTCATCAGGAATCTGTGGAACTCGGAAATATATTTTAGTAATAGATAGTAATAGATATTTAGATAATTTTGCGAGTGTTATCATTATGCCAGACTTCATTCAGTAGTATTCCTCTGTAGTGTTATGGACATTTGTTTTTTCTTTAAGCATCTGAAATGGGAATATCTACTTATAGCTACAATGTATGGCCTCTTTTTCAACTGTATACAATAATTTCTTCTTAAGAAAAAAGATAAAGAGATCAATGGAACAAATAGAGAACCCAGAAAGAGACCTATATATAGTCAACTGATCCTTTAAGTTTTTTTTAACTGAAGTACAGTTGACACACAATGTTACATTAGTTTCATGTGTGCAACACAGTGGTTCCAGCATAGTCCACTGATCTCTGACAAAGGAGCAAAGTTAACAGAATGGAGAAAAGATAGACTTTTCAACAAGTGGTGCTTGAACAACTACACATTGATGTGCAAAAAAATGAAATTTTTTTTTCAGTGCAAGAAGGTGTTTTTATTATAGCACAGGGACAGGATCCGTAGGCAGAAAGAGCTGCCAAAAAACGAATTTAGACACAGACTTTACACTATCACAAAAATTAACTCAAAATGGATCACAGACTTAAATGCAAAATGCAAAACTATAAATTCTTACAAGATAACATTAGAGAAACTCATCTAGATGACTTTGGGTATGGCACTGACTTTTTTAGACAAATTACCAAAGGAAAAAATCCATGAAAGAAATAACTGATAAACTAGATTTCACTAAAATTTAAAAAATTTTTAACTTTTACTCTGGAAAAGACAATGTCAAGAGAAAGAAGACAAGCCACAGACTAAGAGGAAATATTTGCGAAAGACACATCTGATAAAGTTCTTTGTGTATCTAAAAGACACAAAGAACTCTTAAAACTCAACAATAAAACAAACAACCCAATTTACAAATGGGCAAAAGATCTGACAGACACCTCACCAAAGAAGATATATTTGATATACAGCATATGAAGAGATGCTCAACATCGCATGTCATCAGAGAATTGCAAATTAAAACAAGATACCATTACACACCTCTTAAAATGACTAAAATCCAAAACACTGACAATACCACATGCTGGTGAGGATGTGAAGCAAGAGGAGCTCTCATTCATTGTTGGTGGGCATGCAAAATGGTACAGCTACTTTTGCAAGACAGTTTGGCAGTTTCTTACAAAACTAAACACACTCTTACCATATGCTCCAGCAACTGAGCTCCTTGGTATTTACCCAAATGACTTGAAAACTTATGTCCATACAAAAACCTACACATTGATGTTTATAGCAGCTTCATTCATAATTGCCAAAACTCAGAGGCAACCAAGATGTCCTTTAGTAGGTGAAGGGAAAGATAGATTGTGGTACATCCAGACCATGGAATATTATTCAGCACTAAAAAGAAATGAGCTATCAAACCTGAAAGACACGGAAGAACCTTAAATGCGTATTACTAACCGAAAGCAGCCAGTATGGAAAGGCTACAAAGTATATGATCCCAACTAAATTACATTCTGGAAAAGACTAAACTGCGGAAACAGTAAAGAGATCAGTGGTTGCCAAGGGTTTGATGGGAAAGATGAATAGGCAGGGCACAAAGAATTTTAAGGGCAGTGAAACTATTCTGAATGATATTATAATAATAGATACATGTCATTATCCATTTGTCAAAACCCATAGAGTGTACAATACCAAGAGTGAACCATAATGTAAACTATAGACTATGAGTGACAATGATGTGCCAATGTAGGATCACTGATAGTAATAAACGTATCTCTCCTGTGCAGAATGTTGCTAGTGGGGGAGGCTGTGCTCTGTGGGGCAGGAGGGATGTGGGAAATCTCTCTACCTCCTGCTCAATTTTGCTATGCACCTAAAACTGCTCTAAAAAATAGTCTAGGGGCACCTGGGTGGCTCAGTAGTTAAGCGTCTGCCTTCGGCTCAGGTCATGATCCCAGGGTCCTGGGATCGAGCCCTGCATCGGGCTCTCTGCTCGGCGGGAAGCCTGCTTCTCCCTCTCCCACTCCCCCTTCTTGTGTTCCCTCTCTCACTGTCTCTCTCTCTCTCTGTCAAATAATAAATAAATAAAAATCTTTAAGTTAAAAAAAGGAAGTCTAATAACAAAAAATCCAACTATCTTTTCTTCGAGTTTTCAAACTTCTTAGTCATTGTGGGATTCATCTTATTCAACTGGGTAACTTCTCTAATCATCATAGGCAAGTAGGTGGATTCTGAATCAAATAGTTTATAAGGCTTAAGATTAAAGTTATGCATTCCTTCAGCTTCATAAGCCTATAGATTTCCCACTATGAGAATAATCAGGGAAATCCAAGACTACAGGTGCCAACTATTTTGTTCATAAATGTTCAAAAAATTTTTGAGGTATAAAATAATATTCACTTAATTAATAGATGAGAAAATGGAACCACTGAGTCATTATTAATTATTTTTCAAGGGTCACCGAGGCCATATCAAAATTGAGAATTAACCATATAGCCCTTATTTCTACTCCTGTCATGCTTCTCAGCACAGATCTCATATCCAGACTTCAGAATTCTGTGTAGAAGGCCCTGAGGCCTGAAGCCCACAAGTGAGTGACAGATTCCTTTATCTGGCTGTGTCTCTTCCAGAGTCTCTGGAATACTTCAGAAGTGGAATGAGCAGAGCTATGCCAGCCCACGTCTATGATTTCTTTCAGGGTGTCAGGAATGAACCAGTTAGATGGGAGTTGTTCTGAATTTCTGCAAGTTTTCAAATTTAAGAACTGGAGGTTGGACCGGTAGGATGGGATTAAGGGTAGTGAGTGGTGGAAGGGAGCATGTCTGCAGAGGTAAACATATGAGAACCAACTGACAGTCAGAGGAGGGCATGTGTCCATTGAAAAAGTCCCACATGAGGCTTTACAAAGCTCACCTAAGGGGCATACAAATTCTCATCCTGCCTTGTCATGCTCCAGTGAGAATCACTATTTTGGAAGAATCCAAAGGTCTCGTCCAGCAATAAAATGCTGACCTAAAAATTCCTAATTCCAAAAAATACTTATGTTTATTCTTTGTGTTCTTACTTCTATATATCATCTATGTTTCTTCAGATATTTAGCTGAGTAGTTTACATGTCCAGTTCTTATTTCTGACATCACTGAATTTATTTACAAGTGGTATTTTTATTTTGGTTCTAAGTCAGCATGCAGTACAGCTTGTTTTATAATGAGCCACACATAAGATACAGAAATATGAATCTTTTCTAAAAAAATTAAGAATTCACTGGCTTAATCACAGCCACTAGAAAGTAAGCTCCATGAGGACAAAGAGGCACATGATAAATATTTCCTGAATGAGTTCACTCTATGATACTCTCAGAAAATGAAAATGTGGTATGAGATCCCAGGATTTGGGTTCGAGTCCCAGCCCCACCACCCTGAGCCTCAAAGCTCACATCAGCTCTGTGCAGCAGTGCGTTAGGGGACCTGATGGGCCCTGGAACATCATTAAGAAACTGTTTCCTAAGGGGATAGGGAAGTTACAACATCACACTTTCACTGATGACCAACCCTGAAATTTAGAAAATGAGTTTGGAATAACACTTGTCTTGTTAGCAGTCTTAGACCTACACTTTCTCCAAATTAACTCCTCTTCCCAGACACTATGTTCTAATAATCAACTTAATTACATAAATTAGAAAGGAAAGAAAGGTTTAAATGTTGTTCGATTCTGTTTCATTAGCTAAAACAATGAACTCTAATCAGAGGTAGATACAGTATAATCCAGACTCTGAAGCAAAGGCCTTTGCCTGACAACGACTATCTGAAAACATAATTAAGAATCATGACTTTTTTTTCTAATACAAAAACAGAAAACCCAGCATTTCTATAGAAGCCCCTTATGAATCCATGAATCAAACAGGAAAAAACAAAAAAACAAAAAGCTAACAGATCTAGGGCAAAAGTAAAGGGGTGACGTGTTTAAGTTCACTTAACTAAATGCAAAGTCAGAGGAATCCAGGATGTAATCAGTGAGTCAGGATGGCTCATGGAAGGGCAGGGACAGGTAAAGACATACATTTGTGTCAGTCAGGTGAGTCTCTCTTAACATGACTAATTTACATTGCCCGTCCCCCAACAACGGGCTTCTAGAAAGGGAAATGGAAATATCTGTGTTCTATTTTCCATTTGGGATGTGGTATAAAATTATAAGTGTTAAATAAGAGAAAAGCAAAAAAAACCTCAACTTATGCAAACAAAGACTATCCTTTTTTCCTTTTTAAAGATTTTATTTATTTATTTGACAGAGAGAGATACAGCGAGAGAGGGAACACAAGCAGGGGGAGAGGGAGAGGGAGAAGCAGGCCTCCCGCTGAGCAGGGAGCCCGATGTGGGGCTCGATCACAAGACCCTGGGATCATGACCTGAGCCGAAGGCAGACGCTTAATGACTGAGCCACCCAGGCGCCCCAGGAATAAATATTTTTTGAGTGAATGAATTTAAATATTATAAATTAAGCATGTAAAACATACATGCACTCGGGGCGCCTGGGTGGCACAGTCGGTTAAGTGCCTGACTCTTGGTTTCGGCTCAGGTCATGGTCTCAGGGTCCTGGGATTGAGCCTCATGTCAGGTTCTGCGCTCAGTGTGGCATCTGCTTGAGAGTCTCTCTCTTCCCCTCTCCCTCTGCCCCTCTCACCTGTGCTGTCTCTCTCTCTCTCAAATAAATAAATCTAAAAAAAAAAAAAGATACATGCACTGGACACAAGGCTTTAACATGCTACATGCTGAGAGGTGAACAATGGATCCTGTGCTAAAACAAAACAGATGGAATCCTAAGCAATCAGCAGTTTACACAATCTTCCCCCAACTACAACAGCAGGGACAGGGGCTGAGCTTTGGAGAGCCCCTAGAGTAAGGAACAGAGAAGCTAGTGTTCTCCAGAGATGCACAACACTGGTGCCAGGTCACAAAGAGCCCCGGCCTTCTGATAGTGAAGTCTACCCAGGGGACGAGGTGGAAGCGGTACAACTTTCTTGTCCTCTACTTTGGAGAGAATTCTTATTAACACCTGACTTGTTCATCCTCGTTCCCCTAAGTGCAACATCCATTCTGATTTTCTACAAGGGTAAGAAGGGAAGCAACAAGTTTCTCTCTTCTCTCCTCCCTCTGTCCAACTTTGGCTCATGTCTGCCACTCACCTGAACCGCTCCTCCCAGCATGACAGCCACCAGCCCCATGGACATACTCAGTGTCTGCGACTCCACAGTACTCTCTGCCTGGTGGGCCAAGCTTGCACACGCTCGCTGCAGCGTGGCTGCTACGAAGTCCACAACCTGCGACAGAAACAGAATTTAGAGTCGGTGAGGACTAAGAAAGAGAATCTCAAAATTCTCTCTACATCCTCATCTTCTTCCTCATCAACATCATGAAGGCAAGAACCTGCAAGAACAGGCATGGTGCTCAGTGTCTTAAGTGCACAGTATCACCTACATCTCATGTCAACTCTAGGAGGTCAATGCTCCTGTCCTCATTATTTTTTTAAAGATTTTATTTATTTAGGCGTGCCTGGGTGGCTCTGCACGTTAAGGGTCTGCCTTCAGCTCAGGTCATGATCCCAGAGTCCTGGGATCGAGCCCCATGTCAGAGGCTTCCTGCTCAGCAGTGAGTCTGCTTCTCCCTCTCCCTCTGCCTGCCGCTGCCACTCCCCCTGCTTGTGTGCGCTGCCCCCCCCCATAAATAAAGATTTTATTTATTTATTTGAGAGAGAAAGAGAGAGAGCACAAGCGGGGAGAGGGGCAGAGGGGCAGAGAGAAGCACACTCCCCACTAGGCAGGGAGCCTGATGCAGGGCTCGATCCCAGGACCCTGGTATCATGACCTGAGCTGAAGGCAGACGCTGAACAGACTAAGCCACCCAGGTGCCCCCTCAATTTTTTTTAAGTAAACTCTACTCCCAATGTGGGGCTCAAACTCATGACCCCACGATCAAGAGTCGCATGCTCTCCCGACTGAGCCAGCCAGGCACCCCGTCCTCATTTTTTGGTGAAGAATCTGTGAGCTGGTCAAGGCCATGCAGTCAATAAATGAGAAACCTCACTGATACTTTCCCAAATGTTTTAATATACTAATCCAACATCCTTGACTTTTCATGAATTTTGCCAGGAAATTAAAATGAAAAATGATTTGATATTTTCTGACCATCTTAGAGGATCCTAGATCTGCTTCTCCTAATGAGGACTCCCCTGCCCCAACCTGGTTGTGACAGTCTGATTCTAGTAAGCAAAGAATGGGGGAAGAGGCGCTCAATTTTATCTAGAACTGAATCCTCAAACAATCTGTACAAATGATCCAGAGTCATTTTTTTAAGTATCAAATATTTTTAAAGGATTAAGATTATTCATATTTAAGATTTTATACAGCATTTGGCTAACTAAGCTTTAAATGGAATTAATTTGGTCAGCATCATTTTAACTGCACTTGTATTAATCACCTTAAGTAGAAATAACTTTGAATAAAAGCAAACACACACACATCCGTGCATCTGCATGCACACACGTGCAAGCATGCACACACGCACGCATATTCAGGATTAATGGCTCAAAAGGGAAAAATCATTTTGAAAGTGGTACAGCTGAGATAGGTAATAATAAGCCTCTAAATACCATGCAAGCTTGCATGTTTAATTCTCTGGGCAAATCACATGCTATGCTATGCTAGAGTCTTTATTGCAAGCTTAAAGTCAGGAGAATGGCTTGTTACCACTTGTCTTTGGAGCAAGGCAGGAAACTAGAAAGGTTATTAAAAGTTCCACTTACTGAAATGAATAACGCTGGTTATGGCAATTTTCACCACCCTCTCAAGCCTAAGACTTTACTGATATTAGAAGTTAAGGACACTGGCCTTTCTAGAGAAAATGCTACATTTACCATCTTGGGCCACCTATTTTGCCTCCAAAGAGTTTTCTAAAGCACCCCTTGATTATAGGAAGCTTCTACTTCAGTACAGATGTACTGTTCAATTGCTGGAAAAGAACTATCTAGCCTTTCCACTTTTTCTAAGTCCTTCCTCTCTCTCTCTCTCTCTCTCTCTCTCTATATATATATATATATATGAAGATGCTGCAAAACAAGCAGTATGATCCTATTTTTGTTAAGAAAGAAACTCTATATTTGTATGTATGTAAAAAAATCCCCAAAACCAAAAAACAAAACATCTGGGAGCTTAAACTGTGGTTTGATAGCCAACTGTTATTGTCATCCATGAAGTGCCCTTTCCCCCAAGCTTTTTTCTTGTAGCAACAAAACCACCATGCCCATCTGGACAACAGCTCCTCCCGGCTACTACTCATCTCCTGTGACTGATGGGGCTGCCAGTCACAAGGATAGGTATGTAACTGAAGCGTGTTCTAGAATTTACATACGTTGTGGAGAGGAGGGAGAGACTTTTACTTTTTACTTAACCGTTTTTGTAATGTTATGTAATCTAAAAAGCCAAATATTCCTGAACGTTTATAATGAAAAACTGCGGTGCCCTACCCCACTTCTGCCCGTCTGCTTGTGGCTCTACAGAGCCAACCACATTTAATGGTTTAGGTGCTTAATAACAACAGTAAACATTTACTGTTCACCAGGTGCTGTTCTGAATACGTTACAGATATTCATTCCCTACCTCCTCCCCCCTTCCGATGGGGATGTATAAACCTGCTGCCAACATCCTGCAGTCAGGTGGGAGCAGGCTGAGGCCTCACTGTTGAGTCTGCAGACAGCAACCTAATGCTCCAGTTTTTCACTTTGCTGCTGCCACCCAAGTTCAACGTCTCTCAAGAATATGCCTCCGGGCTTTCGCTGGGAAGGGGAGGTGTTTGTACAAATTTGAGGAAGGAATCAAGGGGTCTAGTGAACCTTGCAGAGCCTTTCAACCTGTTTTAAGCTCTAAATTCAGCTTCATCTTTACAGCTGATCTACCACCTCCAGTCCTTCCAGTGTTCTGCAACGAGAAGTAGCTTGCCTTTTTTTTTTTCTTTTTCTGTTCAAAATAAAATGTGAACAGCTTCATAGAGGTATAGTGCTTTGCTTCTTGACTTCTCCCATGCAGGCACATAGCTCTCCATTTTCGGAGTTGCTAGATCAGCTATTTCCCAGTTTCCAAATGTTGTTACTCTCTTTTATCTGCTATCTCTCCTCTCCTGCTCTGTTGGCCCCTGTGGTTTCCAGAAGGAGCAGATAAAGACATGTGTTCAATATACTTTCTTTAATCAGAAGTCCATACTTCTTAAATTATGCACTTGTTTAATATTTCTACAATGAGCATGTGTTACTTATGTTAAAAGCGTTTTTAATATATGAGAAAAAAATCATATAAAGCACTTCTACTCTGCCAAGTACAGAGATCTAAATACAGAAAAGTGCAAAGGGTAGCAATTTTCTGAAAGGACAAAAAAAGGAAATCTCACTCATCCCACTCCATTTACACTGGCCTCCTTGCTGAGCCCTCCACGCTTGAGACATGCTTCCTCTTAGCTGGAACACTCTTCCCCGAGGTATCTCTGAGGCTCCCTCCTTCCCTGCTTCCAGATCTCTGCTCATAAGCCTTTCTGGAGGGGCGCCTGGGTGGCTCAGGAGATTAAGCTACCGACTCTTGATTTCAGCTCAGGTCCAATCTCAGGGTTGTGAGCTCGAGCCCCATATTGGGCTCCACGCTGGATGTGAAGCCTGCTTAAGATTCTCTCTATTCCTCTCCCTCTGCCTCTACCCCACCCCACCTGCTCATGCACACGCACACGTGCTCACTCTCTCTCTCAAAAAAAAAAAAAAGGCCACTTTCCCAGTGAGGTTCTCCATGACGACTCTATCTACCACACTGTCTTTACATCCCCTTTGTTTGATTTTTCTCTCTGGTACTTACTTGTTTACTGTCTCTCTCTCTTACGTGAATGTAATCCCATGAGGATAGATATTTGTGTTGTTCACTGCTGTGTCTCTGGTACCCAAAAGAGTACGTGGCACACAGTGGGCCTTTACTACATATTTGCAGAATGAAGGATGTGGGGGGGCGCCTGGGTGGCTCAGTCAGTTAAGCGTTTGCCTCCAGCTCCGGTCATGATCCCGGAGTCCCAGGATCAAGCCCTGTGTCAGGCTTCCTGCTCAGTGGGGAGTCTGCTTCTCCCTCTGCCTCTGCTCCTCCCCCTGCTTGTGCTCTCTCTTTCACTCACTCTCTAATAAATAAAATCTTAAAAAAAAAAAAAAGAATGAAGGAACTGGGGACTTGGTACAGGGCTCTGCATCCATACACAGACCACTGAATGGTTTATTCCTCTCTGTATCTTCTCGTATACTATCTGCCAATATGTTTTATTGAATTTTTTAATCTTTTATCCATAAATACTTCAATATACATTTCTAACAAGGAGTTTTTCTTTTTTAACAGAACTACTGTAATACCAGGAGCACCCGGCTGGCTCAGTCAGTAGAGCATGCGACTCTTGATCTTGTGATTCTAAGTTTGAGCCCCAAGTTGGGTGTAGAGATTACTTAAAAATAAAAATCTTAAAAAAAAAAAACAAAAAAACCCAACAACAACAACACATAACTACCATACCATGTTTACTCTCGATAAAAATTCCTTGTACTTTCTAATACTTGGCCCATGACTGTTGTAAAAATGTCCTCTCACACAATTGGTATGTTTGAATGAGAATCCACACACTGCATTTAGTTGACAGGTCTCTTTTAAGCTACAGAAGCCCTGCTCCTTCTTTAATGCATTTACTTGATGAAGAAACTGGGTCATCTGTACTGTAGAATGTCTTACATTCTGAAATTGGCTGACTTTGCTTCTTCATGGCATAACATTGCTGTACCCTCAGTTTCCTTGATTAGATTCAGATTCACATTTTATGGACTTTTTTTGTCTTTTGTTTGCTTCTTTGTGGGGTTTTCTTTGTTTTGGGGGGGGAAGAACCCTTCCCAGGTGGTGCTACGTACCTCCTATTGCATTATATTAGGAGACACATAATGTCTGCTTGTCTACTTCTGGTGATGTTGAGATCAATCATTCCAGGCTGAAAATATTTAGGGGAACATACACTGATATCTACACTGACCCTGAAATCCACCAAAAATTAAATGGATAAACAGATGGAAAACAAAATGGATAGACAGATGGAAACATAAATATGTGATAAAGGAAATATAATAAAATCCTAATAGTAGAATCTAGGTTGTAGGTATACAGGTATTCACTATAAAATCCTTTCAAGTTTGAAAGTATTCATAATAAAATGCTTGGGGAAAAAAGGATCAGTTGATTTGGATGTATTTGGCCTAATTACATTCATTATACAGTACCCCTAATAGTTTTAGCAGACATTGATTGTCACCTAGATCCATTATTTCATTAACGGATTGCAAAATATAAATTTGTAGGTCTCTTTTTGAATATTTTAGCTGTGATTCTTATATAAAGAAAATTTTTCTACCAACTATTTGGTTACAATGAAATACAGTGCTGACAGAAAAGGTAAGATAAATGTTTTATTCTTTCATTTATCAACTTACAAAATAATGTCTTGATGCCCTAGCAACTTCCAGAGATGTCCAAAAGGGATTTTAGGGAGGAGAAGCGGACAGTGGCTCAGGTTTTTATAACTTTGATGTGTTTCAATCCATTTGCAGGCATTCTTTTTTTTTTTTTAAGATTTTATTTATTTATTTATTTGATAGAGAGAGAGAGAGAGAGATCACAAATAGGCAGACAGGCAGGCAGAGGGAGAGGGAGAAGCAGGCTCCCCCGCTGAGCATGGAGCCCCATATGGTACTCGATCCCAGGACCCTGGGATCATGACCTGAGTGAGCCAAAGGCAGCCCTTAACCCTTAACCGACTGAGCCACCCAGGCGCCCCAAGCATTATTCTTTTTAATGCCCAAAATGCCCTATCTGTGGCCAAGAGGAGATCTTTCAAGTTGGCTCCTGAATACTACTGATATGACTTCATTAATCTCAGGCATCTTCCTTTTATTTAGGCACAACAAGATGCCCTGAGGCTTACAGTGGACAATTCCTGCTCTAGACCTTGAATGAACCTTTACTCCAACGAGCTTTGTGTTCTTCCAGCAGGACATGATATTTAGAAACTACAGTCCAGCACGAAGGATGCTCAGTGTAGCTGGGTTGTCACTGCTGCCTGGCATGGACAGTGGAATGAGCAAGGGAATATCTATTTTTTAAAAAGAAAAACTTAATTGTGAGTTCATATGAATACTTCCAAATGCAATTCACTATTATAGGAATTTTAGTCAAGTTCTGTAATTTTATATTCATAACTTTTTCTCTTATGCTAAAAATCTTGGTTCCTAATGATATTAACAAAATTACTTATAACATGTATTATTTATAACTTATCCATATGTGTGTGTATTTCAAAATAAATACTAAAATTATCACTAGTAGTAAAACTACTAAATGCAATTTAATATTTTTTTGTGGTTCTTTTCATCTTGATACATTTTAACCTTAGCTGAAGGATAATTTAATGGGACAAGTCACTTCTCTATCAACCTAAAACCATTGTTCCTTAATTAGGAGCAAAGGGAGCTAAGTGCAAAAGCTCAAGTCATATAGTTTTTAAGCCATTTTCCCTTCCAACTAACATCTTCAGACAAAAACGTAAGGTCTGGGTGAAAAAGTCTTTAGGGAACTGATATAAACACAGGAGAAACAAATCACCCTACTGGGTAGCACAGAGTCAGTGAACTGAAGGAATAAGAAGCCAAAAAAGAAATCATGAACATAATTCTCATTAAACAGGCACGTAAGTTGGAGCTGACAGACAGCTGCAAATTTTCTCAGCAGGAGCTATAGTGAAACGCTGCTTAGCAACACCCGAAGGCAGATGACAATGAGCGCGATACAAAGAGCTGAAGAATCAGATTTAAGCGTGACAATGATACCATCTTACAACTGACTATTCACCAGCCAAGCAACAACTAATTCCGGTAATAATGGTAAAAATATGGTGACTGCATTGCCTACGCTTTATTACTTCTATTTCCTGGGTTTTTTGGTTGTTGTTGTTGTTGTAGTTTTTAATTTTCTTTTCTTTTTAAGTAGGCCCCACACCCAATGTGGGGCCCAAACTCACGACCCTGAGATCAAGAGTCACATGCTCTACTGACTGAGCCAGCCAGGAGCCCCTTTTATTTCCTATTTTTTATAAAGCTGGCAAATATAATGTCTGAGCCAACAAGATCCAGGAACTGATTCACATAGCTATACTACCCTTCAAACATTTTAAAAAACATCTTAAAACTTCATAGGCTGCTGTGGAGATAGGCTGTCAGGTAGATCTATGAAATTCAAAGTGGTATTATTATCATTAGCGATTTTTTTTTCAAATTTAAGTTTTCTAATCATGCTCAACTTCTGACACATGTTAGAATCATCCATGGGGCTTAAAAAAATACAGATGCCCAGGCACTAATGCGGACATGCTGGATCAGAATCTCTATAAGCAGTGGGCCGGGCATCCGTATTTTGAAGAAGACTCAGAAAACTGTATTGGCCCCCCAACTTGAGGACCCTATAATGTAACACATCAGTATCTACAACAATTTTCAAAGTTTTCTCTGCATGAGAATCACGTCCGGAGCCTCTCTAACATGCCAGCTTCTCTAACATGGCGGGACCTCCACAAGTGCGGATTCCGTTGGCTGTCGTGGGCTCAGTACTCTGCATGTTTAAGCAGCAGTCCAGGTAACACTGAGGCAGGTGTCATCAAGCCATTCTCTGAGCAATTTTTTTTTTTTTAACATTTTTTGGAAAGCATGTAAAGAAACCAAAATAGACAAAAACTACCAGCCTGGGATCTGGGATGTGGCAGCCACTGACCTGAGTGATGTTTGTGAATATCTGCTCAGACATCCTCTCGCAGAGAACAGCCAACAGCTGGAGGACCAGCAGCTTCTGCTCCTGGCGTTCCACAAGAGTTTGGTGCTGCTCTAATTCCAAGAGGCTTTTGCTGGAAAAGGGCTTTGTTTTTAACTCTGCTTCATTTTCCATGGCCACATGAGTCAACTCCTATCAGCATTGGAGAAAAGAAAAAGTGAAGGAAAAAACCATAGAACTAAGGGCATCAACAACAGTGAGAAAACTCTGTTTGAAATGTATATGTAAAGAACTAGTCTAAGTGTTCATTGTAGCATTATTTATAATAGCCAAAATTTGGAGACAAAGGTCTAGCAATAAGAGAAGGAATAAATAAACTGTATTTATTATACTGGAGCAGTTGAAATAAATAAACTAGACCAATATGGACATCAAAAGAAAGATCTCAAGAACAGTGTTGAGTGAAAAATGGAAATTGTAGAATAATATGTGTATTATGATATTTATATGAAGATTTAAAACTTCATAATAAAAAGCATACCTACACAAAGAGAACTAGTTTGATAGGCTACTTACTTTATCAGCATTTTTTAGGATCTCTACCACTAGCCCTGCTGAACTGAGACCTCAGGCCATGTAACATTTTCAAACCCTTTTTAGAGACTATTAAATGCTTTCAGCACTTTTTTCCCTATAATATTTAATCTCTACTAATAAATAATTCATTACTGTGGGGTTTGTAGGCTTTTCCCCTACACTTCACACTGTAAATTTCCTTGGGAAGGGAAAACCTTAAGTTCCTTAACAATTAATGCTTTACCAAAGTAAGTGGCAGTTTATTATTTTTTTTATTTTTATTTTTTAAAGATGTTATTTATTTATTTGACAGAGAGAGACACAGCGAGAGAGGGAACACAAGCAGGGGGAGTGGGAGATGGAGAAGCAGGCCTCCCACCGAGCAGGGAACCCGATGCGGGGCTCGATCCCAGGACCGGGATCATGACCTGAGCCGAGGCAGACGCTTAACGACTGAGCCACCCAGGTGCCCCCTAAGTGGCAGTTTAGAGCAATGGTTCCCAACCGTGCCTGGGAATTTCTGCTTCCCAGGGGACAGTTAGCAATGTCTGAGGACATTTTCGGTTGTCATAATTGGGAAGCGATATAGGCATTTAGTGGTAGAGGTCAGGGATGCTACTAAACATCCTACAAGAAAGCACAGGAGGGGCGCCTGGGTGGCTCAGTCGTTAAGCGTCTGCCTTCAGCTCAGGTCATGATCCCAGGGTCCTGGGATCGAGCCCCGCATCGGGCTCCCTGCTCAGCGGGAAGCCTGCTTCTCCCTCTCCCACTCCCCCTGCTTGTATTCCCTCTCTCGCTGTGTTTCTCTCTTCAAATAAATAAATAGAATCTTTAAAAAAAAAAAGAAAGAAAGAAAGAAAGCAAGCACAGGAAACCCCCAGCCTCCCAACAAAAAAATTACCCAGCCCAAAATGCCAATGGTACTAAGGTGCAGAAACCTTGGCCCAGAGCAAAGCCCTCTGATTTTTTTGTTTTTTAAAAGATTTTACTTATTATTTACTTTAGAGAGAGAGAGAGAGCATGGGGTAGGGAGTACAGACGGAGAGGGAGAGAGAGAATTTCAAGCAGGCTCCATGCCCAGGGTAGAGCCTGACAGAGGGCTCGATCCCACGACCCTGAGATCACAACCTGAGCCAAAATCAAGAGTTGGTCGCTTAACCAACTGAGCCACCCAAGCGCCCCTTTTTGTTTTTTAAACAATTTTTTTTAATTCTCCATTTAAGAGCACGTCTTCTTGGAATGTTATTTACAATGAGTGGCTAGGTAAGGGGACAGAATGTGAATACAGGAAGAGATGCCTGGGCGGCACAGGCGGTTGAGTGGCTGACTCTTGGTTTCAGCTCAGGTTGTGGTCTCAGGGTCATGATCTCAGGGTTGTGAGATTGAGCCACACATCAGGCTCTGTGCTCTCCAAAATAAATAAATGAATCATTTTTTAAAATGCGAACACAAGAGGTGAGAAAAGTTATCAAAACAGTGGCCCCTACTTCAAGTTCTAGAAGTGTTAGCCCTGATTCTCTCCTTGCAATTCTCCCATAACCACACCAACCTTAAACTCCACAAACATTCTCTTAGACACTTTATTTAGGGAAAATAATGGAGAAAGCAGAGCTGGAGGATAGAAAATCAGAGATCACCCTGTTTACAGTACTGGGTACTAGCTGCTGTCAGAGATTAGAGCAAGAGGAAGCACAATCACCAGCACTAAGAAACAGACCCGGAAAAGGTTTCAGGTGGTTACAAAATGAAATGAGAAAGGCAGAACTGCTAAATCTCCTTTCCAAATACCTGACAAAACAACAGTCAGAAAGGATAAAGGATTACTCCATAACTGCAAAACCTGCTATTAACTTCAAAAGAGTACTTACTGTCAACACAGAGCAAAGATTAACCCTTTCATAGATCAACAGTTCTACTTTGGTCATCTCTCAAAATTTAGGGCAGATTACCTCGGGAAATAGTTCGATCATACATGTACTGCTGAAGGTAAGGTTTTTTTCTTTTTACCAACCCAAAGGCTACTAAAAAATAAACTACTCTTACATCCTCTGATTATTTCTCTCTTAGATTAGGACCTTAATTTTAGGAGCTAAAATTATGACTGCCCTGGGGCGCCTGGGTGGCTCAGTCATTAAGTGTCTGCCTTCGGCTTGGGTCGTGATCCCAGGGTCCTGGGATCGAGCCCCGCATCGGGATCCCTGCTCGGCAGGAAGCCTGCTTCTCCCTCTCCCACTCCCCCTGCTTGTGTTCCCTCTCTCGCTGTGTCTCTCTCTGTCAAATAAATAAATAAAATCTTTAAAAAATAATAATAATAAATAAAAATAATAAAATTATGACTGCCCTGAAAATTCAAAAGGGATCCTGGTACCACCCCAGAATACAGCTGACCGTGTCCTTACTATATGTAGTTCTTACCTTCAAGCAGAAGATGAAGAAGTCACCTGCCAAACCGCACTCTTGGCAGTGGGCTAACAAGTCCCCAAGATGCTCTACCTGGCACTGCTCTGAGGACACCTTCTGGTACAGGGCTTCATCTTCATCTTCATCACTGCAACACGGGGTAAGATTTATCTTGGCAGTGTCACCCAGAGATTTTTTTTTTTGAAACTCCATAATAATCTTCTAAAGTAACAGGGTATTTTCATACAGTAAATCATTAGAAAGATCTCAAAATTTGTTTAAGTTATTTTCCTGTTTCTCCATGCCGAAAAAGTATTTTTTCTCAGAAGGTAGGGTATCATGTATTACGTAGTCATTTGCTCAGTGGGGAAAAGACTCATGAAGGAAGTGGCTTTGCAGATGGATGTTGAGGAATTACTATTATTTCAATAAATTGAAAAAGCAAGGAGAAATTAAAGTATAGGTTGTATGCAGATACTCTGGTTCCCGAGGAAGAATAGAGAAAAAGAAGTCTGCAAAGGAAGGTCAGATCACAGAGGGCCTTCAAGGCCATTCAAAGAAAGCTAGACTTTTTTTCGAAGAGCCACTGACGGGTTATGGGCGGTAGGAAGAGACACTATCCTTACAGGAGAACATGCAGTCAATCTCAACTAATAACTAACCAGCAGAAATATGGAAATGCGTAAAGACTCAGAAAACTGAGTAGGCCAAATTTCCAAGTAATAAAATATGGCCAAGTTACTAAAAGCAATGCTACGATTTCTGCAAAAAGTTTTAAGAAACTTCTCATGAGGTACTAAGGGTTTTAGTTTTATTGCAGATTAAATGAAAAAACAAAGATACAATATTATTATACTATATCACGTAAACAAACACAGAAGCACAAAGATGTGCTAGAAGACAAAACACTAAAAAAAATGCAAACAGTGACTAGGATCGTAGTTGCTTTTTGTTTTCCTCTTTATGCTTTTTTGTGTTATACAAAGAAGGTATGTACTCTTGTGATTAAAGAAGGAATAAAGTGTTTTCAGACTAAACTGAGAAAAAAATGACAGATGTTGCTTCATATCATTGAAAAGTACAATTATGAAATAAAGTTAATTTGGCCATCCCATTGGGCAGTAAGTCCCAATCTGCCAGTTCACTAGTAACATGGCCTTTATACTCCTCTAATAAAATAAATAACCTATAAACTAAGCTTAAGATCATTTCTTATATTATCCCAGAATCTCCCAGCGTCCTTCAGATCAGTCATGTATCTACATCACATTTTATGTTAGGAAAAAACTGAAATGGCTAAGAGTCACTTCTAAGCTTCTCTGAACCATCCTGTCAAAATGAAGTATTATATTCAAATACTTTTTTAAAAAGACATGACAATAATTACCTTACGAAGCTCTATTTCATTCATTCTTAAAATTTCAATGATAAAAGAGTCAGTTCCAAATACTGTAGTTTATATAGTTCCAGAAAAATAAAAATTCTGGATCCAAAGATCATGAAATCTAAGCTGCTCTTTCAGTGTTTCTTTAAACAAACTTTTTATTGATTACTGGGGCTCCTGGGCAGAATGACAGAGTAAAAGGTAAGTGGTGAGACTGACCTGCCTTTAGGGGACTGGCAACAGGAGCAAGATCTTTAGAACAAAAGATAAAATCACACACACACACACACACACACTTCTTTGATATAGTGAATGTCAACTTTTTGGAGATACAGAGTGTCTTAAGTATCCACTGAAAACTATGGACCCTATTTTCAGAAAAAAAATTTCTTGTATATAATTTCAAAGGGACTGTGGATGCCTAGAAGTCCATGTAGAAACCTGGAGTTAAGGGTCCATTGCTTCTGGCAGTAGATGGAGATTCATTCAGTAACTGCCTATTCAGTTTTCTCCTACCATGAAGAGAAACTATAGTTTCAATAAGAACTGTCGATTCTGACATATGTGCACTAAGATATACACTAGAGACTTGTCATGATGGCAATTAGCTTTAACTACTGATAAGTTAAAGACTATAAAATTCTCTACACAGTCACTAAAGTGATCCCAGATTAAACTGTTCCAAAGTGCTTTTATAAAATAAACATGTCAAGAAATTTTAAACTCTTTCAGTTCAGGGGCATAGTTACAACCACAAAACCTACTAGTGCTCAACAACTCTCAAGAAATTGGTAGCTTGCGTTTGTACTGATAATTCTGCTTGCAATCAATGTGTGTTTTCCATTTTCCTCAAGTCCATCATATTGAAAGAGTGTCTTATAACTTTACTAAGTTAACCATGAATAAAAAATAAAATTTACACCTTAACAAACAGCCACACTTTGAATGTGACGTAAAAATCTGAGCCGTTGGGGCGCCTGGGTGGCTCAGTCGTTGGGTGTCTGCCTTCAGCTCAGGTCATGATCCCAGGGTCCTGGGATCGAGCCCCGCATTGGGCTCCCTGCTCCGCGGGAAGCCTGCTTCTCCCTCTCCCACTCCCCCTGCTTGTGTTCCCTCTCTCGCTGTGTCTCTCTCTGTCGAATAAATAAATAAAATCTAAAAAAAAAAAAAAAAAAAAAAAAAAAATCTGAGCCGTCAGTTAAGAACTGTATGGGACTCTGGTCAACAGGAACTTACATTCTAAGGTAATAATATCTACACATATCACCCAAAAAAAGGAAATAATTTAAAGTATACTTGTAAGATGTTAGAGAAATAAATGATCAATTCCACTAATATTCTAATTTGCTCTCCAGGAGAAAGAAACCCCCATCATAAAATTAACATAAAAGATAGCAATTAGACAATTTCCCTGAGGAATAAGTCTGACTCTGAACACACACACCATTTAGAGAGTCAGAAAGAGAAATGGATCGTTATGGTGCTGAGGGTAAACATGTGACTGCCCTTCACTCTGATTCTCTGGCAAAGACTTTGTGAAGTAAGTGGGCCTGTGATGCAAAGCTGTGAGGCTCCAGCAAATTGCACCTACTATTAGCTAGCATCTGGGAAAAAAACCTGCAAGATTATTTAAGGCGCTCACATTTCATTTAGAGATTATAAATAGCAGCACCTCAACTGCTTCAAGTTCCAGGTCTCGTTCTATCAGCGCCCCTTAGTGGACAAGTCAGGGAAGGGCCTTTTGGGTGCAATTGTGTCCGAAGAGAGAGGGTAAAGAATGGGTGGACTCACCAAATGGCCTCTTTGATGGTAACCATGATGCCACCTCGAGAGGCAGCTCTAAACTGACACAGAGAATGAAGAGAGGACACAGATTTGTCCAATCCTGCAAATCCTTTCAGGCTGGCAATTGCCTTCTTCCTCTCTAGCTTCCCCAGAATCCATAATAAGATCTCTTGGCAAAGTGACCTGGCAGAAAAAGCAGTTATAAATGAGCTTGTCATCTTACTCTACACATCTAACAAGCTAACATAAAAAAAGAAAGGAAGACTGTCAGGTTCCACGGCATTCTAAATGCTGGCACGACCACCTAGTACTACTGAAGTGTAGGACTGGAAACTATGCTTCCTGTGAATTTCAGGATATATCTAATATCCTGAAATTCAATGAGTAACTGACTAATCTTTGGCCCCAGAAGCAACCATGATAAGACACAGGAGCCCCACTTGGTTTTTAAAAAAAAATAATTCCAAGTGTAGCATTGCCTTTGGATCAGGCACTGTGAAAGAAAGTTTACACTGATAAAACCATCTACCAATGGGACCAAGAGCTGGTGACCAAGAAACAGCACACCAACAAATTCTGGCTGATTCCTCTGCCCCTTTTATCTCTGCCAGTCAACGAGGACTGGGATGGAATAAACGTTTGCTTCCTCCTTCCCAGTCTCTGATGAGGACATGATAGTGCTGTGAATATTTGGGTTTCAAAACTATAAGTTATTATATGGACAGTTCTTTGAAGCCAAATTCACATATTTATTGTCCCCATCTTCCTCTCTGTTCTCTCTTGTCACTGCTCCTATGGCTGGGCTATAAGGATGTGCTGGCCAAAAGTTAGAGTCCAAAGTAGTACGTGAGTTTTCCTTCACCGCTTAACAACAATGATGGAAGCGGTCTATTGAGTTTACGATTTTCCAGGGACAGTGCTAAACACTTTATAATCTGTCTTCATAATACCCTATGAAGAAGGTATTATTACTGTATATCTGATCACATGTGGGGGATTTCCAAACACTAAAAATCAGAATTCTCTAGGACTTTAAAAAGGATATAAACCCTTATAAGGAGGAAGAAACAACATAAATATCTGTGAAAACAGAGCTGACACAAAATGAAGCCTACTTAAATTCCAATACAAAAGAATATTTTCTGGATGATTAAGAAATCCCTTCATTCCAAACAACACTGAGCAGCACTCACACCAAATCCAAGTCTAAATGACAGAGTGCCACATTCAGATCCAGACTTCCCCAACTTGATTTCTCATTCCCCACAAGGTTGTTATGATCCATTCTCCATTTCCTACTTCCCAGACATGTAATTCCAGTACTCCTCACTGATCAAACAGTGACATGTTTACACATGTAAACAGGGATTTTGTCTCTGACGTCTAGGACAGAGGCTGAGGAAAGCCATTCTAAAAATTACATCCAATCCCCTGCAATCTGAAAAGCTCTTTCTTTTGCAAATGAGCAGAATAAGAGGATCCTCAAATGTTTTACTGATTTTGAAAGAAAAAAAAATTACAAAGTAGCATTAAGTTTTATATTCAAAATAAGAATAAGAAAAACATACAGTAAAGATTTCACTATAAACAAATAAGGTTTTCTGGGGGTTTTTTTGGTTTTTTGTTTTTTTACCTTATGTGAGACACACTTTGTTTGGTAAAACAGTAGAGAGAAAAGAGCACTCCCAGGACGGGAAGCAGGGAATCCACTAAAACTGTCACAGGTTCATTCCCGACCACGTATACCTAGGGAAAAGAAAATGGTGAGAGGTACCATGAGTACAAGGCCAGAGGAATGGGAATCAAATACCATACCTACTAGCAGCATAGAGAGTTTTATCTTAAGCAACACTTTAGTTCTAAACTGAACAATTTTAGCTCTAAGGCTAAGAAAACCATTTGAGATTGGCAGACAGGCTGAAACACAGGGAGCCTGAGCTGGAGCAGCGCCCTTCCGTGTGTGCAGCCTGAAGAACTTCAGGGGAAAATGGGTAAATTAATCCATCTCCTGACCCCTTCCTTTCTTGCTTTTGACTACCTTTGTGTCTGTTGCTAATCTGTCTATTACTCATCTCTACAATAATTCTCTAATTACTGAAGGCCCTGCTCTTAGGAACTAACAAGCAATTAATGCCAAATAGAAAAACTTAAAACTAGATTTGAAAAATAAAAACAAAGCTTGCTCTAGATTTGTCACTCTTAAGATCTAACTGCCACATGGGCATGTCCTATTCTAATTCAATAAATGTTAAAAGAAATTACAATGTGCACCTAGCTCTGCGCTGACTTTATAGGGTTAAGCACCTAAGAATGCTGATTTTTGTTAACAGTAATTATGTTACACATTTTAGCTGTCCTTTCAAAAAGGACAGCACAAATGCATTCAACAACATTTATGTGAATACCCACTGGAATCCAAGCATTGTCCTAGGCATTGTAGTGATTATAAAAATGAGTAAGAATTGTTCTCTCTCAATTGCTTGTGATCTACCAAGAAGAATAAAACAAATAAACCAATTATAATAATAATAACCCAAAGCAGATAATTTAAAGAATTAAGAAGAGCAAAATTCTATTTTTTCAATATTCTTTCTGTAAATAAGGGCTTCTTTAAGTTTCCCTTTCCTCATCCTTTAAAATAGGGCTAAGACTGGGACACCTGGGTGGTTCAGTCAGTTAAGCATCTGCCTTCAGCTCAGGTCATGATCATGGGGTCCTGGGATGGAGCCCCGCATTGGGCTCCTTGCTCAGCGGGGAGCCTGCTTCTCCCTCTGCCTGCCACTCCCCCTGCTTGTGCTTGCTCGCTCTCTCTAAAATAAAATCTTTTAAAAAAAGAATTAATCACTGAAGGTTCATCCTTCTCCATTCATCACTATCTGTGTCTACGCTATCAGATTTTAATTATTAATTAAATTGTACCTAATTGGGGGCGCCTGGGTGGCTCAGTCGTTAAGCATCTGCCTTCGGCTCAGGTCATGATCCCAGAGTCCTGGGATCGAGCCCCGCATCGGGCTCCCTGCTCCGCGGGAAGCCTGCTTCTCCCTCTCCCATTCCCCCTGCTTGTATTCCCTCTCTTGCTGTGTCTTTCTCTGTCAAATAAATAAATAAAATCTTTAAAAAAAAAATAAATAAATTGTGCCTAATTGAAGTAGAAATCAATGCTGTTTATTTATTTTTTATCAATGCTGTTTATGGAGTACTAAAGGTCATGGAGGCACAAGCTGGAAAACCCTCTGTGCTTTTCCAGGGAACCCTGTCCCTTTAAATCAACCCTAATTTTTCACACTCCTTAAGCCTCCCAGCTCCTCTGTGGAGCCTGATAACCAAGGAGCCAGTTTCCTGTGCATGATCTAATCTCCATAAGCCTAGCTAAATGAGGCGCATTGTATGGCAGTGTTCACAAGTAATATGCAGGCCTAATTATGATATCACCAATTACAAGTGGTAAAAAAAAAGAGATTCCCCCAGATAACGTAAGGGCCTATTGTTTGGTTCTGTAGTCTGTGTTCCCAGAAGTAATCCCTGTGGAGCCATCCTTCCTTACCAGCATCTTTTGTACAAAAAACAAAAACCAAATGGAGTTAAATCTCCATTATTTACTGGCTTGACTGGGCCAAAGCACCACAAATTTTTTTTGAAGATTTTATTTATTTATTTGACAGAGAGAGAGAGAGAGAGCTCAAGCAGGGGGGAGCGGCAGAGGGAGAAGCAGGCTCCCTGCTGAGCAAGGACCCCACGAGAGACTCGATCCCATGGCCCCGGGATCATGACCTGAGTTAAAGGCAGATGCTTAACCAACTGAACCACCCAGGTGCCCCGGCACCTCAAACTTTAACATGAATTCAATCAAGCCCATTTCTCAGGGGTATATGTTGTTATTGATAAATTCCTCCAATTTTTAAGTTCTCTTGTTATACTTACCTGAAGGAACAAGTACTGCTTTTGAATTCTGGAACAATTGATCAATGAATTTTTTCTGTGAGATCTCAAAGAACTTGAATGGCCTCTGCTTGACACATAGAGGCTGTCGCCTCCCTTCCAAATTAATAATACATTTCTCCTTGTACTGAGCCCAAAACTATCTCCATTTTAAACTTCCTGATGGGAGGACATTTATTTTCAAGAGATTTGGATGGGCCATCCAAAAGGTCTACCTTTTCCATAAGCCTACTATTTATTTGACTGTTCAGCTGTTCATCCACTCATTCACTGACTTAAATATTTAGTAAGCATCTAACCACCATTAATGACTTTTCTCCTCTAAATTCCAATAGCATTTTAGGGCTTATAATCAGCCCATAAATACACAGCTATCTTTCCCCTCTTCAACTAGCCTCTCTATTTCTCTATTTCAGCACCTATTACGATAGATGATTAAGTTGTGTTACCTGAATGTTTGCTGACCAAGCAGTTGTTACAGAAATATACAACTTAAATGAACCCACTGTTACTGCTTCTATGAAGCCAACAATAACTACCATTTATTGCAATGTCTATTCAAGAATAAACCAGGTTAGGGGCGCCTGGGTGGTTCAGTCGTTAAGCGGCTGCCTTCGGCTCAGGTCATGATCCCAGCGTCCTGGGATCGAGCCCCGCATCGGGCTCCCTGCTCGGCGGGCAGCCTGCTTCTCCCTCTCCCACTCCCCCTGCTTGTGTTCCCTCTCTCGCTGTGTCTCTCTCTGTCAAATAAATAAAATCTTTAAAAAAAAAAAAAAAAGAAGAAGAAGAAGAAGAAGAAACCAGGTTATTCAGCTAAACATTTAATATACGATCGCTCCTCACAAGTCCTGTAGGTTAAGCATTTTTATGCCCATTCTAAAAATGTGGTAAACAGGCTCAGAGAAGCAAAGTTAGTTGAGCCAAGGTACTCTTAGAAAGTGGCATAGACAGGGTGAACCCAGATCTGCCTGACATAAAATCCATGCACAATCCAGAGAGACAAGACGGAAAGCAGATGAGTGGTTGTAAGGGGATGGGAGGAAGGGGAAATGGGGACTGACCGCTTAATGGGTATGGTGTTTCCATCTGGGATGATGAACAAGTTCTGGAACTAGACAGTGCGATAACCGTGCGAATGGACTTAATGCCAGTGAATTATGTACTTGAAGAGATGGTTAAAATGGTAAATTTTATGTCATGTGTCTTTCACCATAATTTTAAAAAGAACAAAGCACGTACTCCATGGCTTCCCAATACTCACCTCCCCATGGGCATGTTTTCATTGCTTCAGTCCCTAACCCATACCAACTTTACCCCAGCCATCTTCCCTCAGAATCAATAGGCCCCAGCTTGTCGGACTGTTAATAACTCTAGTCCTGCTACCTCTGGAAAGTAGGGCAGAGCTCCTGAGCGGCACCACGGACAGCAGCTTCTGTACCACCTCCCTTCCTCCTACTGAGACTCTCATATTATATAGCCCCCTTCTACCAAGCCCTCCAGGAGATCTTCAGGGCCATACTGTGGCCAGGCCTTTCCAAGGACAGTGCCCTCCTCCCAACCTCTTGCCTAGCACCCAAACCATATGCAGGTTAAAAGTTTGGTGTGCACCTCACATCCAACATTACCCTCTTATATACACTCCCAAAGTGGAATCTGGCCACTTCCCACTTCATGTGGACTCCCCAGATCATTGACTTATACCTGGAGTTTAGTGACCCATAAAGGGACACAGGAGGCTGCCCTGATTCAGCCAATGTTGCACTTCGATCTCTTGCTGACAGCACTGACAATGACCAAATGCTCTAGGAAAAACAAACAAACAAAACCAGTCCTTCCAATGAAGTCATACTATATATGGAAGAAACTGTTGGGGCCAGTTCCTTCCAGTCTCCTCCACACCAGGCTGGTGACAGTACCGACCGAGGAAGCAGTGACGGCACAACAGTAAGCTGTTCCTGCCCCACAGCGGAGAGGGCCCTACCACCCTGCATCCACGCCCTACCATCAGGTGTTGTGGGGTTTCCTTGGACTGTGCTTATGTATAGTCTCCTAGTTGGGGTTCTTTCCTGCTCACCTAGAGGCAAAGTGGGATGGGAGTTAAAGTTCTGAAACAAAATCCCCTACTTTACGTATTATTTTGACCTGTTGACATTCCCTTTTCTCAGCAGTATAACCATTGGGTATGTTTCACATAGGGTTGTCTGTAATACTTCTACTGACCAGGTGTGGGACTTAACACAAATCAATTGACTTCTCTGAGTCTCAGTTTCCTTATCTAGAAAACAAGGAGGTTAAATTAATCAAGTGTTAAGGTCTTTTTGGTATCTAATCTATCATCCTCTGACTTGAGTGCAAATTTGCTCTCTTCTTCTGTATCGTTCTGATACCTCAGCCATTAGGTAAAACTAGTTGAAAAACATGAACCAATCCTCCACCACCCCCAAAATTTTTAAACACTGAAACCTGACCAAGTTGTAAAAATTTCTAACCCTCCCCACATGCTTTCCCTTCTTCTATCAGTTCTGAAGTTAGTACTTTAAAGATGAACTCCTGTTTAGTTGAAAGGTTTTCTGGTTACTTGAGGTATCTGTACAGACTAGGGACCACCAAACAAAATACCAAGACGTAGGAAAGCTGAAGCAGGGAAGGGAGAGACAGACTCTCAAGGTACCTATTCAATTCTTTGGTGTGAAAAAGCCTCTCTGAGAGTAAGTAAAATGGTGCTTTGAAGAAAAGATGAACTTCCATGTCTACCTGTGGCTTTTCCGATATAAATATGTAGGACAGGGCTGACGGGCAAAATAAGAGGTGAGTATGGATTTATGAAAATCATAATGGCTCAGAACAGATCACACGAGGAAACAGACAGGTACCAATGACCCCACTGGCAGCTTGGGGATTTCCACAGTCCTTTCTGAATGCATCCTGGCTTTCTATCACAGATCCAGCCATGAGAAGAAGGGTCTGCGGTTAAGCCTCACAACCCTTCGTCTGAGCTTAGAGACTACTCTTAACAAGTAATAGAGACATGTTTCTGCGTACTCGTAACAATAGATCACACACTACCTGTAACTGTTTGCTTGACTGGGAGCTCCCTCAAGGGAGCAACTGGCTTTTAATCATGTCTGTGTTTGTAAACCTAGCACAGCATCTGCCATTCCGTATGTACTTGGCAAAATTTTTCTTTGTGACTGATTAACTGAATCAAAGAACAAATGAAGTACATTGAATGCTTTTTATTTTTCTCAAAAGTTCTATTTTTGTAGGGAAATTACAATGCCCTCTGTATTTTCTCTTCTTCCTCTTTTTTTTTTTTTTTTCTTTTTTAAGCTGTAGCTAGAAGCTATTCAATCAATGTTAATTAACTGAAGAATCATAGAACTTCAGCCATGGAAGGGAGAGTGGACTGAACAAAAGGAGGTCTGCTTTTACTGTACTGGCTTATTCAGTACCTATCTTCAATATCTACAGGACTGAATTTCTAGGACGCCTGGGTGGCTCAGTCGTTCAGCGTCTGCCTTCGGCTCAGGTCATGATCCCAAGGTCCTGGGATCGAGTCCCACATCGGGCTCCTTGCTCAGTGAGGAGCCTGCTTCTCCCTCTCCCTCTGCTGCTCCCCCTGCTTGTGCTCTCTCTCTCTGACAAATAAATAAATAAAAATCTTTAAAGGACTGAGTTTCTCTAGAAATTTAAATTAAAAAGGAAAGGAAAAACCCAGAGTCAAAATGGTCATAAGTATTAAGAATAAACATGTGTTTCTGATTCAAAGCAAAACCAAACAGAAAGCAATCCTCACATACTCCATTTCTCATATACTAGACTTCCATTACATGGTTAAGCATGGTTAAGCACATCCCTCTGAGACCACTGCAGTTGAAAGAGCACCAGGAAGTCAGGAGTTAGGAAAACAGGTATGAATTTTGTTTCTGACACCTACATGATTGCCCAAAATCACATATTAAGTGAGTGAACATGGGTAAGACAATTAAACCCCTCTAGGATTCAGTTTCCTCATTTATAATGCAAGTGTTAAGCTTCGGCTTAAATACCAGCTAAGATAATTCATGTTAAAATATTTTGTAAAATATGCAGCCCTGTGCAAATATTAATTTATTCCTAAATACCTGCTGATACGGCTGTAAATGGAACTGTCTCCTTAATTTATGGCCTTATCTTTTATAGGGATGTATACGTGTGGAAATACAAACATGAATCAAGCTGACTAAATCCTAACACTGAAATTCAGTACAGGCTGGAACTTGATTGTACCGCTGTTAAAGATTAAACTAGTCTAATGCTGTCTTCTAAAATATCACAGTGATCCTTTTGATAGTAATGTTCCAGAACTTCTAATGCACTTACCGAGTTTAATTAAGACTTGTGAGAAGCAAAAGGACAAGCCAAGTTACCTAATACAGTATTTTGCACTATGCATGCTTTCAGAGCCTATTGCATAAAATAATCTTTTTTAAAAAGAGTTTCTTTGAACCAAAAGAGAACTGACAGTTTTTTGAGCCAAATTATTTGCTAAAGTATGCAATGAACCTTCCACAAGTTACCTTGTTTCATCTCTACAACTCAAGTGTTAAATAAGTCACCTAAAGTCACATGGATTGTCAACCCTTCAGCCAGATTCCAACCTAGGTCTACTGGACTCAAAAGGCCAGGTGCTTTTCACTACACTATACCACAGAATCTGAATGTACCATCTAACACTTCAATCTTCCACAGCTTTGAAGGCTACTTAAAAAAAAAAAAAAAGGTTTATTTATTTATTTCAGTGGGGGAGGGCGGGGGGGTGGGGAGGCAGAGGGAGAGCGAGAGAATCTCAAGCCAACTCCTTGCTGAGTGTGAAGCCCAACGCGGAGCTCAACCTCACAACCCTAAGATCATGACCTGAGCCGAAATCTAGAGTCGAACGCTTAAGTGACTGAGCCACCCAGGCACCCCAAGGATACTTCTTTTGGTCCTTTGCATGTTATTCAAGGTTACAGTTCAATTAGAGTTGGAAACATCCAGAAAGAACGACTGCATTTAGGGAACAGCCGTAGTGGGAGAAGACTTTTTACTGCAAAGCCTTTTGTAGTACTTCTTAAACGTGTACCATGTACAAATATTATCTTTTCTAAACACAGAGTGAGAGAAAGAGAAGAGATGAAAGGATTGGTTCCTGGATCCGATCTGGCACTCACTAGTATGATTTGGGACAAGTCACTTCATAATCTTCTGGATTTTGTTTCCTTTACTGTAAAATGAGGGATTAGTTTGTCAAACCCAAAGAATGTACCACACCAAGAGTGAACCCTAATGTAAACCATGGACTTTGAATGATCTTGGTGTGTCAGTGCAGACTCATCAACTGTAACATGTCCCACTCTGATGTGAAATGTTAACAGTGGGAGAGGCAGTGCATATGTGGGGGCAGGAGATACATGGAAACCCTCTGCTTGATTTTTCTGTGCACATAAAACTGCTCTAAAAAACAAAGTCTATTCAAAAACCAGAAAAAGAAATTATTTCTATATTGCCTTCCAGCTCTAAGATTCTATTATTCCAATTTACTCTACAAAAACAATTAAAAATTCAAAAAGAGGAGTCAATTGGCCAGCTGAGAGAGTAACTTTAATTAGAAATTTGTTAAGATTAAATGGAGAAAAGAAGACTTGGATAATTAAAGTCAGGATTCCCTGAATCTGGAAACAGAGAGATAAAATGGAAATGAGAATGAAGAATATAAACTAATTAGGTACCTTCTAGCCTTTCCTACCCTAAAATTTCTTCTGCCTTTAGGGAGTCTCAGGAAGTAGTGTGAGGAATACTAAAAAGGAAACATCCCCCACATACTCCCAGTCCCACATGGTATCAGATTCTGGCTGGTTCTCTTAAGAGCAAGAAAATGTCCAAATTGTAAAGAATTTTACAATTCTCTTATCCTGCCCTACCCAGAACAAATCTCTATGCAGCCTAGGTCTCCCTCTACCTCTGTAGGCAAAAAACAAACAAAAAAACCATTTATCCCTCTCGTACCAGAGAGGACAAAAAAAAAATTAAGTATTCTAGGGACAGAGCCCCAGACATTCAGAGTCAGAAGGAGACAGAATAGGAATCCATTGGACTAAAAGTTATTTGAGCTGCAAATCCCCTTCTCAGCTTCGATAATTTTACCAGATGTAAGGTACACACATAGAAATGATGAGAATTATTTATGCAGAAGTATAAGTGGCCATGCCAAATTTTCAGTTCAAATCAATGAGCATCTATGTGTACACCTGTATTGTTGAGAACTTTCTACCTGGCCCACCAGAACCACACTGCTGCATTCCGTGCTGTACGTAAAGGATGCAAGCGTAAAAAGACCTCTTGGATCGCCTAGGTGGCTCCGTCGGTTAAGCATCTGCCTTCGGTTCAGATCATGATCCCAGGGTGCTGGGATCAAGTCCCACGTCAGGCTCCTTGCTCAGCAGGGAGCCTGCTTCTCCCTCTCCCTCTGCAACTCCCCCTGCTTGTGCTGTTGTGCTCTCTCTCCCTCTCTGTCAAATAAAGAAATAAAACCTTTAAAAAAAAAAAGACCTTCTCTTATAATTGCTCCTGCCACATTTTCATTCAGCAAGCTGAGGGTTTATTTCTTTAAATACCAAAATGTATTTATATTTTACCTCTTTCAGAAGAAATCTTTTTAAAATGGATTATATGCAATCCTTGCCTTCTTAAACAAAGTATACTGAACATACCAGTCCCAACATAGTTTGTTTTTAAAATTATTATGCCCTTTCGGGGTACTTCTGTCCCTTCTTGCTCTTCTCTGCTGGCAGCCTCCTGTCAGTGAGCCTTAGGTAGTTTAACTCACTTTTTTTTTTTTTTTTGGTAAAGCTATTTATTTATTTATTAAACTTTTTTTTTTTTTAAGATTATTTATTTATTTATTTGAGGGGGGGGTAGGCAGAAGAAGAGGGAGAAGCAGACTCCTGGTTGAGCAGGGAGCCCAACCTGGGGCTTGATTTCAGGACCGTGGGGTCATGACCTGAGCCAAAGGCAGATGCTTAACCAACTGAGCCACCCAGGTGCCCCCTGAGATTTTATTTTTAAGTAATCTCTACGACCCAACATGGGGCTCAAACCCACAACTCCGAGATCAAGGGTTGCATGCTCTTCCAACTGAGCCAGCCGGGCACTCTTAACTAACTTCTAATTTGTTACTTCTAATTCCACTATGGTCTTAATCAGAAAACCAATCTGACCTGGATTGTGTATAAAGTCAACAGGAAAGTGGCTCTGAGGAACTAAGAGGCTCTGCAGGTAGTCATGTGTTGAGACGGCAGCCAGACAGGCGCCACTGCTCCACAGGTAACACACGACACCCAACTGGAAATGTCCAGTGAGGCACCGAGACCAAACAGTCTGAAAACTCCAACATAAGATACCACACTAAGACGAGAGCAGGACTATAAATTAACTTCCCGTTCAGAAAGAGGGTAGAGAAGGATCAAACGTGCGGAGACTGAGGGGCGCCTGGGTGGCTCAGTCATTAAGCGTCTGCCTTCAGCTCAGGTCATGATCCTGGGGTCCTGGGATCGAGCCCCGCGTCGGGCTCCCTGCTCCGCGGGAAGCCTGCTTCTCCCTCTCCCACTCCCCCTGCTTGTGTTCCCTCTCTTGCTGTCTCTCTCTGTCAAATAAATAAATAAAAATATTTAAAAAAAAAAAAAGTGTGCAGACTGAGGAGACTGATAAGGAAGATTTCTTTGGGGGAGAGCTGTTGGTGAGGGTGAATCCCATCCTCCAACCCACCAATGAGAAAAAAGACAACCCAATTTAAAAATGGGCAAAGGATCTTTTTTTTTTTTTGACAGAGAGAGATAGTGAGAGCAGGAACATAAGCAGGGGGAGTGGGAGAGGAAGAAGCAGGCTTCTGGCGGAGCAGGGAGCCCGATGCGGGGCTGGATCCCAGGACCCTGGGATCACGACCTGAGCTGAAGGCAGACGCCCAATGACTGAGCCACCCAGACGCCCCAGGCAAAGGATCTTAATAGAAATTTCTCCAAGGAAGACATGCAAATGGCCAGTAAGCACACAAGAGGCTGTTTAACATCATTAGCCATTAGGGAAATGTGAGTCAAAACCACAATAAGATACTACTTCACGCCCACCAGCAAGGCTATAATAATGGGGTGGGGGCAAGGAAAGAGGGAGGAGGTGGAGGAGGAGGGAGACAAGCAGTCTGGTAGTGGTAATGTTGGGCAGAGAGGATAAACTGGAATTTTCATACTCTGCTGGTGGGAATGTAAAATGGTGCTGCCACTGTGGAAAACAGTCTGACAGCACCTCCCAAAAGTTGAACATAGCGCTACCATATGATCCAGCAAGTTCACTCCCAGCTATATACCCAAGAGAAACAAAAACGTATGTCCACACAAAAACCTGTACATAAAGGTCTATAGCAGCATTGTTCATTCACCAGAGCCAAAATGTAGAAACAACACAAATTTCCATCAACTGACAAATGTGGTATATCCGTATAATAGAATACTACTTGGCATTAAAAGGAATGAAGTACTGCTTCATGTAACAACATGATGAATCTTAAAAAAAAAAAAATCCTGCTGGTAAAAAGTCAACTACAAAAGACCACATGTTACATGAGTCCATTTATATGAAATATCAAGAACAGGCAAATCTATAGAGACAGAAGTAGATTTATTTTTTTAAAGATTTTTTTGTTTTATTTAATTATTTGACAGAGAGAGAGACACACACACAGCAGGGGGAGCGGCAGGCAGAGGGAAAGGGAGAAGGAAGCTACCCAAGGAGCAGGGAGCCCGATGCGGGGCTCGCTCCCAGGACCCTGGGATCATGACCTGAGCCGAAGGCAGTTGCTTAACCAACTGAGCCACCCAGGTGCCCCAGAAAGTAGATTTTAGTGGTTGCCTACAGCTAGGGGCAAAGTTGAGAGAATGGAGAGTGACAGCTAATGGGTATGGGGTCCTTTTAGGGGGACAATAATATTCTAAGATCAGATTTGTGGCGATGGTTGTACAACTCTGTGAATATAACTAAAAGCATTGAGTTGAACACTTTAAAGGCATGAATTGTGTGGTGTATGAATTATATCCCAATAAATCTGTTAAAAATAAAAGAGAGAATGGGGCGCCTGGGTGGCTCAGTTGTTTAAGCGACTGCCTTCGGCTCGGGTCGTGATCCTGGAGTCCTGGGATCGAGCCCCACATTGGGCTCCCTGCTCAGCAGGGAGTCTGCTTCTCCCTCTGGCTCTCCCCCCTCTCATGCTCTCTCTGTATCATTATCTCTCTCAATAAATAAATTAAAAAACTAAATAAATAAATAAAAGAGAGAAAAAACCAGAGCTGGAAATGTTCCCAAATGCTTCTCTAAAATTAAACACCCTCTTGTACCCTCCCGCTACCCAGTGAGTTGCTGGATCAATTCAACTATCCCAGATGTTTTCCTTATTTCCTGCTTTTGAGCTGTGCTCTGTAATTTAGTATTAGCAGAAAGTTAATAAAGACAACACATCCTTTGTTGCTAAACTTTACACAGTGTTTACCATTTTCCTCCAACATACACATTTCCTCTGTTTTCCCACTGCAGCTGAGCTGCCAAAACCTTGCAGGGAGAATAATTACCCTTCTGCACCCCTTCCTGGTTTTATAACAGTACCAATCTTTTGTGCATAATCAAGTGTTTACAGCAAACTAATGTTTTGCTTGCCTCTCTAGGAGGTTTTAAATTCACCAAACTGTTCACCAAATTAGGAGGGTTTTTTTCCTCCCCCCTTTTTTTGGGCAAGAATAGGAACAATGGCAGGATTCACTATTTCTGGATCTCCATTTTTTAGAGGCTAATTCCCTTGCCAGAAAGAAGTTGTTTTGCTTTCTTTTTCCTTGAAAAGCAATTTTTTTGATTTCCCAGAAATACTATGAGGGGTTTTTACAAAGTTTAGTAACAATTAGTTCAACCCTTAACACTACTTTCAAGTCTTTCTGACATTCCACACCCAACCATTTAACGATTTTTCATCCTGATATTCCTTAGATTACGGTATGTGACTGAAGATAATCTTTCTGAAAGTTAGCTGGGCCTTGTTCTCTAACTCAGAACATTTGCTTTCTAGACTGCTCTATATAATTTCTTCTTTCTATAATCTAAAATGTCTTTGCCTATGCATATGTAGAACAGGATATAAAAACTTTCTTTTCATAAGTCTCTAAATAAGGCATTTAAAAAAAAAAAACAAAAACAGGGGCACCTGGGTGGCTCAGTCATTAAGCGTCTGCCTTCGGCTCAGGTCATGATCCCAGTGTCCTGGGATCGAGCCCCATATTGGGCTCCCTGCTCGGCGGGAAGCCTGCTTCTCCCTCTCACACAATACCCCCTGCTTGTGTTCCCTCTCTCGCTGTGTCTCTGTCAAATAAATAAATCTTTAAAAATAAATAAATAAATAAATAAAATAAAAACAGCATTATATTCACTAAGTCACCGTGTCATGTTTTATCTATAAGCTATTTAATTCTATATTTGTATGCCAGGTCAACCCTCTAAAGGGTATTCTCTCTCTTTTCTTTAATAGCAAAATTAAATGAAAGGGTAGTAAACATCTTACTTTAGTAAAAAGCTGAGTGTTTAGAGAATGAGTTTTGAATTTTTCAGCATGCATTTTATATCTACAAATTATTAATATCATACATAAAGTTTAAAACAAAACAAAACAAAAGCATCTGTCTTCTTACCTGAAAGAACATAACTTAAGATTTACTCTATACCCTCATACACTGCTAGAGGGAATGTAAAATGGTATGGCCACTTTGGCAGTTCTTCAAATGGTTAAACACAGACTTACTATAAGATCTAGCAATTCTACTCAGGTTAAACACAGAGTTACCATAAGATCTAGCAACATATCCAAGAGAAATGAAAACATATGTTACACAAAGACTCCTACACAAATGTCCATAGCAGCATTAACCATAATAGCCAAAATGTAGAAACAACCCAAACATACATCAGAGGATGCATGAATTACAAAAATACAGTCTGTACCTACAACAGGATACTATTCAGCAATAAAAAGGAATGACGTCTTGGGGCACCTGGATGGCTCTGTCAGTGGAGCATGCAACTCTTGATCTAAGGGTTGTAAGTTCAAGCCCCATGTTGGGTGTAGAGATTCCTTAAAAATAAAAATTTTGGGGGGGCGCCTGGGTGGCTCAGTCGTTAAGCATCTGCCTTCGGCTCAGGTCGTGATCCCGGGGTCCTGGGATCGAGCCCCGCATTGGGCTCCCTGCTCGGTGGGAAGCCTGCTTCTCCCTCTCCCACTCCCCCTGCTTGTGTTCCCTCTCTCGCTGTGTCTCTCTCTGTCAAATAAAGAAATAAAATCTTTAAAAAAAATTTAAAAATAAATAAATAAATAAATAAATTTTTTTAAATCTTAAAAAAAAAAAAGAGGGGTGCACAGGTGGCTCAGTCGGTTAAGCATCTGCCTTTGGCTCAGGTCATGATCCCAGTGTCCTGGGATCGAACCCTGCATCAGGCTCCCTGCTCCTCAGAGAGCCTGCTTTTCCCTCTCCCTCTGCCTGCCACTCTGCCTACTTGTGTTCTCTCTCTGTCAAATAAATAAATAAAATCTTAAAAAAAAAAAAGAATGAAGTCCTGCTTCATACTACAATATAAACCTGAAAAACATCATGCTAAGCAAAAGAAGCCAATCACAAAAGACTACATATTGTATAATTCCATGTACCTGGAATGTCCAGAATAGGCAAATCTAGAGAAAGAGAAAGTCGATTAGTGGCTGCCTGGGGCTGGAGGGGTGAGGGGTAGGGAGAGTGGAGGGAAGTGTGGTGGAGGGCTTAGGGAGTAGTGTGAGGTTTCTTTTTGGGTAATGAAGTATCCTAAAATCAGTTGTGATGATGGCTGCACAAACCTGTGAATATAATAAAAAGCCACTGATTTGCATACTTTATTTTATTTTTCGTTTTTTTAAAGATTTATTTATTTATTGAGAGAGACAGAGAGAGAGAGTGCAGGGTGGGGAGGGGGGGCAGGGGTAGAGGGAGAGGGTAGAGAATCTCAAGCAGGCTCCCCACTGAGCACAGAGCCTGATGCAGGACTCAATCTCACGACCCTGAGGATCCTGATGAGACAGAATCAAGAGTCAGAATGGACCAACTGAGCCACACAGGTGCCCTGATTTGCACACTTCAAATGCGTGAACTGTAAAGTATGTGAATTATATCTTATAAAGCTGTTTTATTTTTATTTTTTTATTTAACTTTTAGTTAGTTAACATACAGTGCAATATTGGTTTCTGAAGTAGAATTCAGTGCTTCATCACTTAGATACAACACCCAGAACTCATCACAAGTACCCTCTTTAATACCCATCAGCCATCTAACCCATCTCCTACCTACCTCCTTCCATCAACCCTCAGTTCGTTCTCTATACTCTGTAACTCTTATGGTTAGAGACAAACAAACTGAGGGTTGCTGGATGGGAGGGGGGTGGGGGTAACTGGGTGACAGACATTAAGGAGGGCACATGATATAATGAGCACTGGGTATAAGACTGATGAATCGCTGACCTCTACCTCTGAAACCAATAATATATTATATGTTAATTAATGAATTTAAACTAAAAAAAATTATTTTATTTATTTATTTTTTAAAGATTTTATTTATTTATTTGACAAAGACAGAGATAGTGAGAGCAGGAACACAACAGGGGGAGTGGGAGAGGGAGAAGCAGGCTTCCCACCAAGCAGGGAGCCTGATGTGGGGCTCAATCCCAGGATCCCGGGATCATGACCTGAGCCGAGGGCAGACGCTTAACGACTGAGCCACCCAGGCGCCCGGAAAAAAATTTTAAAAAAGAAAGATTTACTCTACAGTCAAATGTCCATCAACTGATGAACAAATAAACAAAATGTTGTATATTCATACAATGGAATATTACTTAGCAATTAAAAGGGACAAAATATTGATATATGAAACAACCTGGATAAACCTCAGAACATTATTATTTTTTTTTTTTAAAGATTTTTATTTATTTATTTGACAAAGAGAGACACAGTGAGAGAGGGAACACAAGCAGGGGGAGTGGGAGAGAGAGAAGCAGGCTCCCCGCGGAGAAGGGAGCCTGATGCGGGGCTCAATCCCAGGACCCCGGGATCATGACCCGAGCCGAAGGCAGACGCTTAACGACTGAGCCACCCAGGCGCCCCAACCTCAGAACATTATGCTAAGAGAGGGGCGCCTGGCTGACTCAGTTGGTAGAGCATGTGATTCTTATCTCAGGGTCATAAGTTCAAGCCCCATTTTGGGCACAGAGATTACTTAAAACAAACAAACAAACAAACACCATTATGCTAAGAGAGAGAAACTAGCCACAAAAGATCACCTGTTGCACGGTTCCCTCCCATGAAACAGCCACAAAAGGCAAATTCACAGAGGTAGAGAGCAGACTAGGGGTTGCCTGGGGCTGAGGGGAGGAACAAGGAGTGACTGTAAACAGGCACAGGGATCTTTTTGGGGTAATGGAAATGTCCTAAAATTATATTTTGGTGACAGTTGAACTCTACAAACTTACTAAAAATCATTGACTTGTATACTTAAAACGTTATCCTATGGTCTGTAAAGTATATCTCCATAAAACTGTTTTATAATAAAAGGTTTATTCTTAAAAAATTCTGAAGAGGCAAACAACCCCATTTTTTTAATGGGCAAAATATATGATTAGGAAATTTACAGAAGGGAAAATTATGAATGAACTAACAACACAAAAAGATGTTCAACTCACTAGTAATGAGAGAACTGCTAATTAAAACCACAATGCATCTTCAGGTAGGAAGCAAGAGAAATGTGACCGGGGTAGGCAGATAGAAGATTTCAACTGAATTGGTAATGTTTAATTTCTTAAGCTGAGTGGTGGGTTCATGAGTGTTTTACCACTAATTTTTTTTTGTATGTTTAAATTAGTTCATAAAAAGCTAAACATTTACTCTAAAATGTTTAATTTACTGCTACAGAAATGGGAAATGTAGAATTTTAAAGTAATGAATAATTCACATGCCATAAAATGCACTCTTAAAATGTACAACTAAGTGGCTTTTTGTATATTCACAAGGTTGTATAACGATCACCACTGTCTAATTCCAGAACATTTTCCTTACGTCAAAAAGAAACCAGCGGGAAGCCTGCTTCTCCCTCTCCCACTCCCCCTGCCAGGGTTCCCTCTCTTGCTGTGTCTATCTCTGTCAAATAAACAAAATCTTTAAAAAAAAATTTTTTTAATTGTTATTTTTAAATGTTTGTCTGTGTTGTGGCATGTGTCCATACTTCATTCTTTTTTATGGCTAAAAAATATTTCATTATATGGATATATCACATTTGCTTATCCATTTATCGGTTGATAGACATCTGGGCTGTTCCATTTTGGCTATTATGAATAATGCTGCAATGAACATCTGTGCACAGGTTTGTGTCTGAACATGTTTTCATTTCTCTTGGGTATATACCTAAGAGTGGAGTTACGGGGTCATACAATAATAACTCCATGTTTAACTTTTTGAGGAACTGCCAAACTATTTTCCAGAGCAGATGTACCTTTTTACATGGAATATAATTTTGAAAGCTGTTTACTAGTGTGGATATTTTTAATAGTAAAATACTATTATGAATTTATTGAAATAAACTTTAAAGAAGAATATTTACCCCAGCTCCATCTGGCCCTCACACAATGGATTTCATTTTTTGTCTAAAAATATATGTTTCATATATATTTATAAGACTGGAATCATAGAGAATATATATTTTTTTCCATTTTCAGTAATATATTTAGGTAGTCATTTCCAAGATTCATTTATTCAGACTTTTTATGATGGTGATTACTATCAAAAGATATAAAGTAGATTCAATACTATACAGTTTTGGAAACCTACAGCATTGCAAAAGTCACTGTTAGTTTCTTCTGAAAGCATATCTAAAAAGATATGCTTTCATCAATGGTATGTGCTACTTAGAGAATCTAAACTGTTTAACATTCAGTGTAAATGATGAAATTGACAGTTTCAAAATGTATCAGTTTTTTTACTAACAGCTTAGTTTCCAGTTTTCAGAGTGAAAAAATATTGATCATTTGGAATTCAAAATTAGTCATTCCAATTCTTGAAGTACCAATTAAAAAGGCAAAACTCTTTTAAAAGACTAAGTATAAATATTAGCTAAAAACATTAGTGACTCAAATTACCAACCTTAAATACATCCTCAATACACGTAGTAAGTTCTTCTTCTGTCACCAAAATGATCCCTGGCACCATGTCACTCTCTGGAATCTCTAAAGAACAAAAAAACAAAATTACCCATACTCATTGCCTCACTGAATAGGGACTCAGGACTTGAGAAAGAAAATTTTATTAGAAAGATAGTTCTATAAGTAACAGCTAAAATTAGAGATTTGACACGGTTACTAAGTACAACATCAAATACAATATTTCATGAAATCTATGATGTCAATAAGATTATAAACATTCATTATTGTTTTATGTGTCACTAAAAAGGAAAAAAACAAGTAACCTATGAAACATTATGACTTAAAATTTTACTTGTAAATTTAATGAATAGAAAAATTGGGGATTCGCGGCACCTGGTGGCTCAGTTGGTTAAGCGACTGCCTTCAGCTCAGGTCATGATCCTGGAGTCCCAGGATCGAGCCCCGCTTCAGGCTCCCTGCTCGGCGGGGAGTCTGCTTCTCCCTCTGACCCTCCCCCCTCTCGTGCTCCTCTCATTCTCTCTCTCTCAAATAAATAAATAAAATCTTAAAAAATTGGGGATTAGATTAAATGAAAATGACAGAGTCAATGGTTATACTGAGGTGACTGATACAAAGGAATTTATAAAACTTTTCTCTACAGATATGATTGAAAATTTCCCTTTAAAAAGTTTTAGGGGCGCCTGGGTGTCTCAGTCGTTAAGCGTCTGCCTTCGGCTCAGGTCACGATCCCGGGGTCCTGGGATCGAGCTCCACATCGGGCTCCCGGCTCAGCGGAAGGCCTGCTTCTCCCTCTCCCACTCCCCCTGCTTGTGCTCCCTCTCACTATCTCTCTGTCAAATAAATAGATAAAATCTTTGAAAAAAAATAAAAATAAAAATAAAAAAATAAAACCAGTCAGACTATTATATAGTCCTTTTTGTTATCCATAGATTGTTGATGCAAAACATATAGCTGGTGTTACAAATATAACCTAACGCATTAAGAAATGCCTGGCAAACAGATGTCCAATAAATATTTGTAAAATGAATGAACAAGGTCTAGGAAAAAAATAATTAATCCACAAATGGACTGAATCTAGGCCTCTCAAGAATAGTGCTCTTAGACCAGGACTCAAACTTGAGCACACATTTGAATTACCCAGAAGGGTCTGTTAAAACAGAGATTATTGGGACAAGAGAATAAATAGATTAGTAGTGAGGTATAGTCTTAGTACATGAAATTAGATATATAAAAATTGCTAGACCCTAATGCTGAAGGCCAACAGAAATAATATTTCAGGGGTGGCCGACTGGCTCAGGTGGTAGAGCATGACTCTTGATCTCGGGGCTGTGAGTTCAAGGCCCAGGTTGGGTGTTGAGATGACTTAAAAATCTTTAAAAAGAAAGGAAATAAGACTTCATTTCTTGAGCCATTTTTTGAAGAACATACTGATTCTAGACTAGATTTCTATGAAATACATAAAGGAATTTTAATTACTTACTCAAATATCATGTTTAGTTTGGACCCAACCACAGACACCAAAAAATATATATAAATAAAATAAATACACACAAACACACACACACACACGTATGATGTTTATCATATCTGAATAATCACAAATTTTGCTTCACCAGGCTCAGTTTGGTGAAGTTTTACTATGCACCAGAATTAGACTTTCTTGGGGCACCTGGCTGGCTCAGTGGGTTAAACATCCAACTCTTGACCTCAGCTCAGGTCTTGATCTCAGGGTTGTGAGTTCAAGACCCTGGACTGGGCTCTACACTGGGTGTGGAAACTACTTTAAAAAAAAAGAATTAGGCTTTCTCTCTCCCTGGCCACCACCCCACCACCACACGTGCCCAGAAAAATTTATACTACAAATAACTTTTTGAAAAAGTCTACACAGAACTAAATTTGGTTTAACCATAACATCAAACTTCTTCTTCATTTATAACCTTAGGAACTACTACCTAGAAAGGTTTTCCTTTTTTTAAAGGAACAATGCTGAAATAATACTCTGTATCCAAACATTAAATACAGTAAAGTATGGGGGGAAAAACTCAGCGAAGTATGAAAACATACTAAAGGAGGTGGTAAAACGTCAATTTTCTAAGACATTAAAACAGAATAAAACCCACCAAATATGGGAAAATCTGAGCATCAAAATGAATGACAGGAATGTCTGGTAACCCAATGAATAAAAAAGAATCTCTTAATCTATTTTTTTAAATACGGAACACTATATGAATTTGCATCTCATCTTTGTACAGGGCCATGCTAATTTTCTCTGTATCATTCCAATTTTAGTACATGTGCTGCCGAAGTGAGCACTCTCTGAATCTTTTTGATACTTAAATAATTAGTTTTTTAAAATGAGGTGGGGCACCTGGCTGGCTCAGTCAGTAGAACATGCCACTCTTGACCTTGGGGTCGTGAGCTATAGCCCCATGCTGGCGGGCTAGCTTGTACTTAAAATTTTTTTTAAATCTTAAAAAAAAGGTGGGGGAGGGATGAGGCAAGGAGAAAGAAAAGCTCTGCTTTATAGAAGAATACCAGCCTAGAGTGCCTGGGTGCCTCAGTTGGTTAAGCGACTGCCTTCGGCTCAGGTCTTGATCCTGGAGTCCCAGGATCGAGTCCCACACTGGGCTCCCTGCTCAGCAGGGAGTCTGCTTCTCCCTCTGACCCTCCCCCCTTTCATGCTGTCTCTCTCATTCTCTCTCTCAAATAAATAAATTAAAAAATCTTAAAAAAAAAAAAAAAAAGAATGGCAGCCTAACAAATTAGAAATAAAAGAAATAGAAAGCCACCATTTTACTGGCAAGAATCATTAATGGTTACCAAACCACCGTATGAAAGACTATCAGGAAACAGAATACGTATAGTCTCAGACTATCATCCCATAGATTACTTACTAATTACAATTAAGGTATTTTAATGGAGAAATATGGCTACTAATGAAATGACCAAATTTAACATCATTAACAATGGGATAAACTGATAACATGTGGCCCCTAATCTGATGGAAACTGAGAAAAAATAACCTTCATCCTATGTAGTACTCCTGCTGAAATGTTTAATCTGGATCTAATCATGAGGAAATAATTAGACATACAAATTGCAGAACATTTTATAACCAAGGCTCTTCAAAAATACTGTGAGGACAGATGCCGTCCCTCCTCAGCGTGGCCTGAGTGCTTGGCCGGACCCCAGCCACGGGGTGCTGCTACAGAGAACGAGGATTTGAACCAGGACCGAGAAGCTGCTGCAGGACCCTAGCGGCCTACCTACCAAAGCCCTCAGTGGAGCTGAGCCCAACCACCACAGCCTGCCTTGCGGCTCACACAGATGAGCAGGCCCTGCTCTCCCCCACCCTTGCTGAGACAGCCAGCAACATCACCCAAGTGTCTGCTGCAGCCTCCCAGGGCACGGAGCTGCATGAGTACACGGACCCGGCAAGGCAGGAGAGCACCCACTTGGCTGTGCGGAGCACCAGGCTGAGCCGCCGCCGCCATCGCTCACCTGCCAGCCCCACCATGTGCGGGCCAGTGAGCCCCTCCCCTTCTCCGACTTGCAGCACGTCTCCAGGACAGCTGCTTAGGCCTCCAGGGCACTTCCTCAGATTGGAGCGGATGTAAGAGGAGCTGGTTGCACAGTCTGGGATCCGTAAAGACAGGGATCCTGGGACAGCTCTTCTCTCTTCACCTGTACTCCACCCTGCCTCTCCTAGCCCCCAGCCTCACTATGGCTCACACAGTACCCTAACCTGCCACTAATCACAGAAAAGAATGTGGAGGAGGAGAAAGGTGAGGCTGGGATAAGGACAGAGCAAGGGAAGGCAGAGCCACTTGGGACTGACCTTCAAAGCCCTCATCAGGGATGGGGGTGGTCAAAAGGTTAGGGCCTAGTAGGTCTTCAATGTCGCTGGGAAGGTGGAGGTACCACTGTGAGGGTGATCCCTAGGGAACCTATGGGGGCCCCTTCCCACCCTTTCTCTTGGCCTCACTCCTGGCCCCCTCTCCCAGCCTTAGTGCTCACATGCATCTCACTAGGGTTTGTGACTGCATCTGGATGAGCTTGAATTCAAATGAATTGAGTTTGTATTTCCAGCACCCTGGGTTTTTAAATGTTTGGGGTTTAGGGGTTTTGTTTTGATTTGTCACCCTTGATAAAGGAAATGTATTCATCTGGAAAAAAAAATTTGTCATGGTGAAAAACAAAAGACTAGGGAACTATTCTACCTTAATGCAAACTAAAAAGATGTAACAAGTAAATGAAATGCATGATTCTTGACTGGATTCTAGATTAAAAAAATAGCTACAGAGGAAATTCTTGAGACACTCAGAAATTTGAATCAAGACTGTATATTATTTTTTTAACTTTATGTATTTTTAAGTAATCTCTATGCTCAACATGGGACTCAAAATCATGACCCCAAGATCAAGAGTTGCATGCTCTTCCGACTGAGCCAGTCAGGCCCCCCGAATCAAGTCTGTATATTAGATGATGTCTGCAACTAACTCTCAAGTGCTTCAGGAAAAAATGTACATGCATAAAAAGAGAAAGATAAAACGAATACGGCCAAAATGGTCAATCCAGGTAAAGTGTATAGGGGTGGTTCAATGTACTCTTCTTGGAACTTTTGTGAGGTGGATTTTTCAAAATAAAAAGTTCGGGACAAAAGAAAACAAAACTAAAGTCACTGAAATACAACAGACTTCAGTCATTTAAATCTGAAACACTGAGGAAGATCCTTGAGAAGGACACCCAACCACCAGACTTCCTTCTTTACCTGCTGTATTTAAACATCGATGGAGAGGAGCTAGAACAGGCTGAAGCAAATACTTTGAAGCCAATTGTGGGTGTTCTCTTGACATCGTTATAAAGGTACTGGTGGCAACTCTTTGAAACTGCCGCGCTGTCAATTTATCCTGAAAGTGAAATAAGTCTAGAATCTACAAGAAAAAGTACATGAGGTAAATATAAGACTCTTTGTAAGGAGCATTACATTAACTAGAAAAAGCACTAGTGTCTTTAGACCAAAAAATAAGCTTACTACAATAATACTGATTCAAGAGATTTTTTTTTTACATTTAATAACCCAGTATCAGAGGGTTTGAGAACCAAGCTATGCTTTTATCAAATAATGCTATCAAATTTATAAAATACATGTTCATCGTAGAAAATTTGCAAAAGAAAGTTTTAAGAAAAATCATCCCAAGTCATTTTTGGTATATTTTTTCCAATCTATTTCTGTTTAATTTTTTTCTTTTTAATTGAGACCACACTTAATATTCAGTTTTACATACTGCTGAAATCTGCTCATATTGTTATAAATTCCTCAAAAATATTATATTTAAGATGCATGTAAGAACTTATTATTTCCTAATATCCAGACATTCAGTTTTCTCTCAAAATTTTGCTATGATGGGGGGTGGGAGGATGGGTTAGCCTGGTGATGGGTATTAAAGAGGGCACGTTCTGCATGCAGCACTGGGTGTTATAGGCAAACAATGAATCATGGAACACTACATCAAAAACTAATGATGTAATGTATGGTGATTAACATAATAAAAAAAAATTTTTTATTATAGTATACCTGAAACTAATATAACACAGTATGTTAACTACAGTGGAATTAAAATTAAAAACTTAAGGGCGCCTAGGTGGCTCAGTCAGTTAAGCGTCTGCCTTCGGCTCAGGTCATGATCCCAGGGTCCTGGGATTAAGCCCCGCACTGGGCTCCTTACTCAGCAGGGAGCCTGCTTCTCGAGACTCTACCCCTCCCCCGTGCTTGTGCACTCTCTTTCTTGCTGTCATTCTCAAATAAATAAATAAAATCTTTTAAAAAAATCTTTAAAAAAAATTAAGAACTTAAGAAAAAATTGCTATTATAAATAGCACTACCAAATGAAATTTCTGAATCAAGGCATATAAATATATTTAGGGTCTGAAGAACCTGTCATGCCTGAACTATCCCACAAAGGAATCTATTTTATTCTCAAAGATAAATATAGTTCTCCAGTGCCTATGAGTGGTATACCCTAGTGTAAGCAGTCAATAGAAAAGTGCATTTCTAGGGACACCTGGGTAGCTCAGTTGGTTAAGCTTCTGCCTTTGGCTCAGGTCATGACCCCAGGGTCCTGGGATCAAGCCCCGCCTCGGGCTCCTTGTTCAGCAGAGAGACTGCTTGAAAGATTCTCTCCCTCCCCTCTGCCGCACCCTCTGCTTATGCATGTGCTCTCTCTCAAATAAATAAATAAATAAAATCTTAAAAAAAAAAATTCTCTCTCTCCCTCTGCCCCTACTCCACTCTCTCCCTCTCTTAAAAAAAAAAAAAATTATAGGTATTAACTGCAGCATGATTTGAAGCAGCAAAAGAATGGAAACAGCTGTTTAAATAAGTTATGGTACATTAATATGGTGAAATACCACGTACCCATGAAAAGAACGAGGCAACTCTTTATAAAATGACTCTATATGAAATGATCTCCAAGGTACATTGTTAAGTTAAAAAAGCAAAATGAAAAACAGTGTAGCATATTATCACTTAGATAAAAATTAGAATATATAAACAGATACATACACATATAATTGGATATACATTAATACACAGAATATCACTGGAAAATAAACAAGGAATTGGTAACAGTGACTACTGCTGAGAAACCAGAAAACAGAGATGAGAGGAAGACTTTTTTTTTTTTTTTTTTTAAGATTCTATTTATTTGTCAGAGAGAGAGAAAGAGCACATAAGCAGGGGGAGAAGCAGGCAGAGAGAGAAGCAGGCTCCCCGCCGAACAAGGAGCTAGATGCAGAACTCGATCCCAGGACCCCGGGATCATGACCTGAGCTGAAGGCAAATGCTTAACCAAGTGAGCCACCCAGACATTCTGAGGAAGATTTATTTTTGCTTACTCTTCTGTGCTTTTTAAATTGTATACCATGTTAATTTACTTTGTTTACTTAATACCTTTTGTTTTTTTAACTAATTAAAAACACACAGAAAAGATAATGAACAGGATGAAATTTTAGTTTCACATTTCACAGAGAGCAAGCGGGACTACTCATTTGACAATGGGGAGGCGTTCTCAAACCTAACAATTAGGCGGGTCTCATACACAGGTGTTTATTCACTCATTAACAAGGCCCCTCACTGAACAATAAACTTAAATATTATGTTGCTTTTACCTCCACATTAGAGAAACATTAAAGTCTCCTTTCTGTGAATAAGCAGATAATCCTCACACAGTGAAAAGAAACAAAGTTGTTTACCTGGGGGCAGATATCCCTGTAGTAATCCTCTGGTGAAAGAGACTGCTGGGGACAAGAGGCCAGAATCTTGGCAATCAGGTCACACTTCTTCCAGTCAGCAGCCGCTGCCTCGGCGTCACTCCCACCAGCCGCCCCAGCTGTCAGCGATGGACAGAGATGTGAAAAACTCATACCAGTTACCCCATATGATCCTTAAAATCTCGGCAAAAAAGTGTTTTTTCACTACTGGTAATTATTTATTTCTCTTATAAGATAATCTACCCCTCTGCACTTTCCATGCTGGTTTCTGGGAAGTTTGGAGGAAAAAGGAGCACTTAATCATTGTAATGTTATTATCGACGTAAGTTTAATAAGTTGGGGGGAGTGGGATGATACAAATGTTTTGGAATTATATTTTGGTGATGGTTGTACAACTTTGTGAATATACTAAAAACCACTGACCTGTACTCTTTTAAAAGTGGATTTATGGTATGTGAGTAATACCTCAATAAAAAAAGTTACAAGGCATGCAAAGAAGCAAGAAAGTATGACCCATAACCCTGAGGAAAAATCATAGAAACAGACCCATTAAAACAGACACAACAAAATTCGGTAACAAGGACACTAAAACAGTTTTACAAATTTATTCCTTATTTTCGAGAAGGTAAAGAATGATCATGATGAGAGAAATGGAAGATATAAAAAAGACCAATATGGAACCTCTATTAATGAAAAAGAAAATATCTGTGGGAGACCTCGGTGGCTGTCAGTTAAGCATCTGTCTTTGGCTCAGGTCATGATCCCAGGGTCCTGGAGTCGAGCCCTGCATCAGGTTCCCTGCCCAGTGGGGAGTGTGCTTCCCCTCTCACTTTGCCCCCCCCAATTGTGTGCTCTCTCTCTCTCAAATAAATAAATAAAATCTTAGGGTGCCTGGGTGGCTCAGTCGTTGAGCGTCTGCCTTCAGCTCAGGTCATGATCCCAGGGTCCTGGGATCGAGCCCCACATCAGGCTCCCTGCTCAGCAGGAAGCCTGCTTCTCCCTCTCCCATTCCCCCTGCTTGTGTTCCCTCTCTCGCTGTGTCTCTCTCTGTCAAATAAATAGATAAAGTCTTAAAAAGAAAAAAAAAAAAACTCAAAGAAAGAAAATACCTGTAATGAAAAATACACTGGATGGGATTAACAGCAGATTAGATACTGCAGAAGAAAAAATCAATAAACCTGAACACACAGCAATAGAAATTACCCAAAATGAAACAAAGAAAGAAGACTGAAAAACAAAACAAAAAAACATAGAGCATCAGTAACTTATAGGACTACATTAAGCATAATATTAGGTGTACATCAAATTCCAAAAAGAAAGAAGAGGGGCACCTCGCTGGCTCAGTGGGTAGAGCACATGACTCTTGATCTGGGTGGTCCTGAGTTTGAGCCCCATATTGGGGCTTCTACTTTAAAAAAAAAAAAGTTTTAAAAAGAGAGAGAAGAGAGGATAGAAAAAAATATTTGAAGACAATGTCTGAGCAATTTCCAAATATGACAAAAACTATAAATTCTCAGCTCTAACAAGCTCAAGAAACATTAAGCAGAAGAAACATGAAGAAAATCATCCATACCAAGGCATACCATTATCAAATTTCTAAAAACCATTGACAAGGAGAAAAAACTTAAAAGCAACCAGAGGAAAAAAGATATATCATATACAGAGGAACAAAGACAAAAATGATAACAAAAATATTTTCAAAAAGGAAGGTGAAATAAGACTTTTTCAGATAAATAAAAGCCAAAGGAATTCACTGCCAGCAGACCTGCACTATAAGAAATGCTAAAGTTCTTCAGGCAGAAGGAAATTTGAATTAAAATTTGGATCTACACAAAGAAATGAAGAACACCAGAAATGGCAAATGTGTGAGTAAATATAAATTGCCTCAAATCAGTTTTGAGAAGAAACAAGATTTAAATAGATAACAGAAAAATATATACATGCATAAGTAGAGGGAGAAAAAGCTCATAGCAAAAATAGGGCTCTAAGTGTTTATAGCAGCTCTCCAATTTGCATGACCTTGGGTGAACTCTAACTTTTCTTCAGAAAAAGATTTGCAAGGACCTATTTGCACATGGCAACTTCTCTCAGATAACTGATGATTTGTCAGAACTGGGGAGGCAACATTGCAGTCACTCTAGACCAAATCTATCAATGTCTGCCTACCACACTGACCTGACCTTTGTCTGACAGGACCAAGGTACATTTGCCATTAGAAATGGGAAGTCAAGATTGATTCTTCTGTCTCTCCTCTTTCCTCCCCACATATCCAGCCCTTCATTAAGTTCTGACAATGCTACCTTTTTTTTTAATTAATTAGTTGAGAGAGAGAGTGCGGGCAAGCACACGAGTAGGGGTCAGGGCAGAGCAAGAGGGAGAAAGAATCTGAGGCAAACTCCACACTGAGCGCTGAGCCCAACGCGTGGCCCAATCCCATGACCGTGTGACCATGACCTGTGCCAAAATCAAGAGTCAGATGCCTACCTACTGAGCCACCCAGGCGCCCCTGGCAATGCTACCTCTTAAATACCTCTTACAGTCATTCGTTTCTCTCCATTTCTATGGCCACTGCATTGATCCAAGCCATTGTGATCTCTCAGATAACTGCTTCTTAACTGATCTCCCTCCTTCTGCTCTTACCCAACCAATTCTTCACAATACATCCAGATAGATATTTCTAAAATGTAGATCTGATCATACCTCTCTCCTTCTTAAAACCTTCCAATGGTTTCTCATTGCCCTTAGAATAAAGGTCAAAATCCTGAACACCACACTCTGCCCTCACTGCTCTACCCACACTGAACCTTATTCAAAAACACTATGCTTTTTCTGTGTCAGTTCCTTCATACATGCTCTTCTCTCTGCCTATGTTAATCAGTCTTCTCTCACTCTTCAACTAATAAATTCTTACTCAGCCTTGAGGGCTCAGTATAAATGTCGTTTCCATCAAAAAGCCACTAAGTGTGTGGTAATCTGTTAGAGGAGCAAGAGGAAATGAATGTACATGGGATATGGGAGATAAGGAACTAAACACAAAAGAAAGGGAAAGGAATCACCAGGATTTAAAGGTGAAGGGAGGGGCGCCTGGGTGGCTTGGTCCTTAAGCATCTGCCTTCGGCTCAGGTCATGATCCAAGGGTCCTGGGATCGAGCCCCGCATGGGCTCCCTGCTCCGCGGGAAGCCTGCTTCTCCCTCTCCCACTCCCCCTGCTTGTGTTCCCTCCCTCGCTGTGTCTCTCTCTGTCAAATAAATAAATAAAATCTTTAAAAATGAATAAATAAATAAAAATAAAAAAATAAAGGTGAAGGGAGATCCCAGGAGGTCTGCTGTGCAAGAGATAACTAGTCCAGATTAGAGAAGACTCAGGGAGAGATGTCTCCAAGAAGATCAAATCAATAGAATATCGAGTGTATTCAAATACACTGAAAGGAGACTTAAACAACTGGGAGAGAATTAGTGCTGGGGCTCGATCCCAGGACCCGGATATCGTGACCTGAGCTGAAGGCAGACACTTAACCATCTGAGCCACCCAGGTGCCCTGTAAGCAGTTTTAGAAAAAAATACTGTTTTAGAAAAATGGCAAGAGAATGAGTTTCTGTGAAAAAGAAGTTCATTAAGGTTTCATCTCCAAATCTAACCTCCTCAATCTCCACAAAGGCAGAGATTAGTCACAATCAGGTTTTACAGTCAAATGCTAAAGACCCTGACCCGAAGGAAACTGGATACCAAAGTAACAGAAACATTTTATTTCTTACCACCTGCTCCTTCCAGAATGCCCCGGACTACTGCCTGAACACCACTGGGTCTCATCAACCTTTCGGAGAGCAGCTGTCCACATAGACGCCGAAGCCAAGCTGGGGCCCGACACCTAACGTGTGTCTTCTCATCTGTGCAGGACTGAAAAAGGAAGAAAAAGACATGAATTCAGTGTCAGTGAAATAGTTAGATGTGTAGAAATCATTAAAATATGTAAATATATACTGAGTCATACTGACAATTAACAGTATGATAAACAGACTTAGGAGAGCAGCATTTTTTTCCAAAAAGAAACCTCCTTCAGCATCACTTCTAAGAAAGTAGAAATACCATGAAACTTCAAGTGAAATATCAAGTGAAATTTCAAACCCAGAAACAGACAAACACATAGGTGAATAAAGTATAGATTTCAGAAACACAAAGTTGATGTAACCAATCTCTGAATGCAGTCCTTCCAATCAAATCTAGCTTCCATACAAGAGCCCTATGATCATTACTCACCGCTAAGAGCACAGGCCGTGGCAGGAAGAGGGCGCGCTAGTCCTTGCCTCCACGGTCTCAGCTACTCTGACCCCCTGTGGCACAGCAGTTTCAAAAAAGAGTGGAATTTCTTCAAGCACTCCTTTTCAAGAGCTTTGTGGAGCCACCATGAACAAAAGAGACTTGAGGTCTCTTGTTTTGGGTCTAGAATGCGAACTATGTTGCTGTTAATCGTGGTATGTAACTACGTGAACATAAAAATTAGTGACAGAAACATTTAATCCTAACTAGCCTGTCCTCTCTCTTTTATTTAAGGAGGACTAATAATTACCACTTATTGAGGGGGTTATAATTTGCCAGGCACTGTGCTAAATAACTCTCACATAATCTCAAAACAGACTTGCAGGAGTTATTATCCAATCATTAAGGAAACTGAGGGATGGAAAGGTTTACTAATTCACATAACTGCATGCTGGGGTGTGGTGACCTCCAGAGTATGCTGACCTCCAGAGCCTCTGCTTTTCACCATGCTCTTAATAATGCATTGATTTAATCTGGCAAACTGTGGAGTCATCCAGAGAAGTGGAGCGTGAGGCCAGAGGGGCTCCATGGGAGGCTACAGTAATATTCTAGAGATGAGATGAAAATGACTTCATCTAGGAGATATCTTTGTACCCAGCTTCAGCTGGTCCTTGTACCTGACCTGCCACTAATTCCTTTGGCCCCTCACTCTTCACTCGGCTATAGTCATAACTGAAGGTAGATACTATAAGCAAGTAGGTAACTCCATCTACATCAAATTAAAACATTTCAGATAAATAATTATTTTTAAGGAAAAAAGGAACTATCTTATACCTAGCAGAAAATATACTATTGTGTTTTCAAACAAAGGAGATAAAAATAGTCCCAATGATAGTTCTAATATTAATGTCTTGACTATATATATTCCATTCAAAGAACAAGATGTCTAAATATTTCTGCCAGAAGAATGTATTGTCAAACAGCCAAATTTTAGTATTAAAAAAAAGGAGTTCCAGTTTCAGAATGAATAAAATATATTTTCAATAAAATTGCCATATTCTAGTTAAATTTAAAAAATGAACAAAAATTCAAAATAAACAAATAAAATGGCCATATTCTTGGAAAAAGTGGCCATCATTCCATTAACAGAAAAATCCTTAAAAATTATCCTAACGGGGGGCGCCTGGGTGGCTCAGTCATTAAGCGTCTGCCTTCGGCTCAGGTCATGATCCCGGTCCTAGGATTGAGCCCCACGTCGGTCTCCCTGCTCAGAGGGAAAGCCTGCTTCTCCCTCTACCACTGCCCCTGCTTGTATTCCCTCTCTCGCTGGTCAAATAAATAAATAAAATCTTTTAAAAAAAAAATTATCCTAACGGTCAGGGTGCCTGGCTGGCTCAGTTGTTAGAGCATTCAACTCTTGATCTTGGGGTTGTAGTTTCAAGCCCCATGCTGGGTGTGGAGATTACTTAAACATAAAATCTTGAAAAAAAAAATTATCCTAAGGGTCAGTGTAACTTAGTTTTACAAATAATCAAAGACTCAAGTAGATTATCAAATTTCCCAGGAGAAGATAACACTCTGCACATTACCATTAATGATTCACCCACAAGAGTCCCCAGGCCTGCATACCTGGGGTGGTCCTCCCTGGAGGATAAGTAATTCTCGGACTGCTAATGGTTGATAGACTTGATCCAAGATGTCTCTCAAGGCCTCCCTAGATAGCATTCTTTCCTCTTCTGTTAAAACCTAAAAGAAGCATGTACTTGGCTTTAGCAGGCAATAGAAGGTAATGTTTACAATCCTGTACAAAAACACTGATGAGAGGACAGGAGAGCAGGCTTCTTTCGCCTCTTGACTCCCTTCCACCTGGAGGAAGTATTAATACTAAAATGCTCCTGGCCCCCTCTGCATCCCCTCACTCACTTCTGGGCAGGAGATCTAAGGCACTTACCTTATTGGTGAGTTTGGAATAAACTTACTTACTGGTGAGTGTTGGCATGTACAACTTGGCTCGTTCCTCTTCTACGTCTTGGGAGCAAGTGCATGTTCTGCTCTGCTCTTCCTTGCTGTAGATTTTACAGAGGCATATCCCCTGCCACGGGGGAGCAGAAGGTGCTGCAGTTTTCCAGCACTCCTTAAAACTGGGTGAGTAGTAAGCGTGTGCAGCTCTGGAATGCACTGTTAGGAAACCCAACTGTCTCCATCAATAAGCTATATCCCCAACTTTGCACTTAGGAGCAATAGAGATGACATTTTGAGTTTTTATCTCACTTAATCGGTTAGCTTTTAACTCTTTCAGAAGCTGGGCAGCAAAGAGGGGTGCTATTTGTTAGGTCCCCTTGAACCTCAACAGTACTGTTCCCCTCAGTAACTCGGTAAAGCAGTCAGGATTGTGCCCATTACCATTTAGCAACGTGAAGCACATGCACTGCTTAGAGCAGCTCGTAATGCTGGGACTTGCCCAGCTGCAAAACATGCACCCCCTGTGTTTCCCCTTCTGTCAACTTCTCTTGCCTTCCTACTTGGTCCTTTCTCTGTGCTTCCCTTTTCTCCCTCCTGCTCGACACTCTGGGGCACTGCTTAGGTAATAGTAATAAGACCTGTGAACCCCCCCATCTCAGGGAACTGCAGGCAGTAGGCACGGATAGAAATGCCAAGACTCACACCCTGTAGTAAAGAGCACAGTGCCCTGCTCCCCGTAACATGATGCCACTGGGGGAGCTCATAATTTCATGTCACTGCTCGGATGATAGAAGCTTTTAGACAAATGTTTGTGAACATACGCAGGAAAGAAAAAAGAAAAGAGAGCAAACAGAAAAGACACAAGATTAAAGGGTGACACAGAGAGGTGACAGAGAAATGCGGTGGGTGGGCATTATGAATCTGGCTGCAGGGGCTAAGGAATTAGCCCACATCCGAGACACACTGACCTTCGATACAATTATATCTTAACAACTTCTTCTGGCTAGGCTCCTATGCTGATGCTGGTGGTCTTCTCATGAGGGACTAGTGGCCCCTGCTATGTTGTCTTGTCTCTTCAGTTAATGTCTTATGCTTCTGTAACCTCCACAGCACCTTTACAATCCAGGTACTCAAATCCTTACTACATCAGCAAAAAAACAGGCCAATACCCCTAACAGCTAATAATAACAATGAACACTGATTGAATTATGCAGTGTACCCAGTGCTTTACCTACTTCATTTAATCTTCCCAAGAACTTAATGAAGGAGAGATGAATAGTTTAAAATATTAGTAGTAATTACTTTTTGATGAGCACTACTGGGGATTGGGCTAGGTACTTTACACACATTATCCTTAATCCTCACAACCACCTTCCAAGGCAGGTATCATTATACACATTTTATTAAAAAAGAAACAGAGGCAAAAAAAAAAAAGAGAGAGAAAGAAAGAAAAGAAACAGACTCAAAGAAAGAGCCTGCAATAGTTGTCACAAAATGACAAGAAGAAACAGGCGAAATGGACTCTAAGCGTGCTGAGGACCAGCATCTAATAAATGAAGCTCCAGCCATCTAAAAAGATTCATTTATGGGCGCCTGGGTGGCTCAGATGGTTAAGCGTCTGCCTTCGGCTCAGGTCATGATCTCAGGGTCCTGGGATCGAGTCCCGCATCGGGCTTCCTGCTCCTTGGGAGCCTGCTTCTCCCTCTGCCTCTCTCTCTCTCTGTCTCTCATGAATAAATACATAAAATCTTAAAAAAAATAAAAAAAAATAAAAAAAAAAAGATTCATTTATCCACTAGATATGCTTTGGCATTCAACAGGAATTCTAGGTCTTTCCAACAACCCTTTTCCAAAGAACTAAGAGCCATCTTTTATAACCACACATACAAATATACACACATTTCACAAAGACACACACACACTCGGTGTGTGTTTACCTCTTCCTCAGGCTTTAGTGGTTTTCTCTTGGTTGGACAGAATCCCAGCTGGCACAGACCTGCAGCAATATCCCCAAAATGGCGGCAGAAAACCAAGCTCCCCAGAGATGGGTGACGTGCAACATTCAGAAGAACCCTGCAGCTGCTGTACAGTCTCCGGGTCGCGTGAGGAGGAGCGTCGAGACACACCACATCCTGAACAATGGCCCCAAACTCAGTTCTGCATCTCAAAGGGACTCCAACTCCAGGCATGAGATAGGGGCAAACACCCAAGGTGACTACAAACTGCAAGGCTGACTGGACAGTCTTCTGCTGGGAGATGCTAAGTGTATCTGGGCTCAGGGCAGGAGCAGCTTCTGGAGTCCTCAGGTTGGGTTTGCCTGGATTGAAATTAGCTGCGAGGCGCATCATGGTTTCCTTCAAGCACAACAGCAACAATAAGGCTTGAGAGGTAAAACTCCAGGTGACATCCACAGAGTTTTGTGGCCATTCTGCCTTATTAGCAATTTCATCCCTTAGGAATTTGAGTTTCTTCCAGTGAGGATCCTTCAGCAATTTGTCCTCCAAAGCAGACAGGTTAGAATTTAAAGTAACCAACAGGACATCATGTTTTGTGATCTGTAGTGAACCTGAGTCCGATCCTTTTGAAGGGAAAAAAAAAAAAAAAGGGATCACATACATGGGAAACAAACTGTAGTTCTCTCTGTGTGGAACGCCGTCCCCACTCCAGCTCACTCTGGGGCCTGGCCCAGATGTCACTGCCCCTGGAAAGCCTCCCCCAGTTGGGCCACCCAAGCACAGCCAGAAATCAAGACCACATTTTCTGCCTTCCCAAAGTACTTTGGGATGTAGTTAGAATGATGTACCTAACGCATTATACTTCATCTAGTTTGTTTCTATTCCCCATGCGTTCTGAGGGCAGAGGCCATGTCTAGTCATTTTACTGGGCTTGAATTATAGCCAGAACTGAAAAATAAAAGGCTGAATATTTACCACAGAAGATTCATTCAAACTGTTCTAGGTGCCAGGGATAAAGCACTGAACAAAACAAAGTCTCTTCCCTCATGGGACTTATATTCTAGTGCGGCAGATCACAAAATACAGCCCTAGGTTCAGAGGCATTCATTTAATCACCTTTCCCCAACAAAATATCTATTTTCAATTCCTACCCCGACCCTTCCTAAAATGGTCTTTTCTGCCCTCTACTGGTGAAGGAGGCTTAAATGCTCACAACAACTCCCTCCTTGAAACACACCCATCTCTCAAGGGCCTCAAGGGCCTCAAGGGCCATCCCTCCAAGTGCCTCCACTGCCAGCTCCTTCTCCACCAGGGCTTCTCCTGAATTCTGCACTCTCTTCCTCGAGGATCTTCTCCAGGCCCATGTCTTTAAAAACCACCTATAAGCTACCAACTACAAAATTTGTATCCCCAGCCCATGTTGACCCTCTATCAGCTGCAAGGTGGATCATGGTTTAAGTAAAAATCATGGGATAAGTAAAAAGAAAATCACATTATAGTCAATTGTTAAAACCAGAGAGACAGAGAAAATCTTGGAAGCAGCCAGAAAAATATGAAGCACTATATATGAGGGATGGTGCTGTAAATGACTGTGAACTTATGAACAACAACTGCTAAAAGATGGTAGAAAAACATCTTTAAAATACTGAGGGGCACCTGGGTGACTCAGTCAGTTAAGTGTCCAACTCTTGATTTCGGGTCATGTCATGATCTCAGGGTCATCATCTCAGGGTCGTGAAAAGAAGCCCCGTGTCGGGCCCCCCTCTGGGTATGAAGCCGGCTTAAGGTTTTCTCTCCACCAGGGCACCTGGGTGGCTCCATCAGCTAAGCGATAGACTCTTGGTTTTGGCTCAGGTTGTGATCTCAGGGTTGTGAGATCGAGCCCGGCATCAGGCTTCATGCTCAGCATGGAGTCCACTTGTCCCTCTCCCTCTGCCCCTTCCACCGCCCTCTCTCTCTCTCAAATAAATAATAAAATCTTAAAAAAAAAAAAAAATTCTCTCTCTCCCTTTGCCCCTCCCCCACTGCTTATGACACTTTCTCAAAAAAATAAAATACTGACATAAGAAATAAAATGTCAACTCGGAATTCTAGATCTAGTAAAAATAACCTTCAAAAATGAAAATAAAGACATTTTGGATCAAGGAAAACCAAGAGAACTGTCAGCAGGCCTGCACTACAAACAAATGGTAAAGGAAATTCTTCAAGCTGAAGGAAAATAATACTAGATGGAAACTGGGATCTTCAGGAAGGAATGAAGAACATCAGAAATGGTAAATATGTAGGTAAATATAAAAGACTAATTTTTCTCTTAATTTCTTCAAATACATATATGTCTAAGGCAAAATCTATAAAATGGGATTTATAACTTCTGTAGATAAAATAAACATGAAAATCATAGTAGCATAGAGGCGCTTGAGTGGCTCAGTTGGTTAAGTGTCTACCTTTAGCTCAGGTCATGATCTTGGGGTCCTGGGATCGAGCCTCACACCTGGCTCTCTGCTCAACGGGGAGTTTGCTTCTCCCTCTCACTTTCCCTCTCCCTCTGTGCTCTCTCTCTCTCAAATATATAAATTAAATCTTTAAAAAAAAATCATAGCATAAAGCCCAAGTGGGGATATGGGAGCTATAAAATGACCCTTATGGGCACCTGGGTGGCTCAGTTGGTTAGGCTTTCGGCTCAGGTCATGATCCCGAACGTCTATCATATGCTACTTTTGTGTAAGAAAGGAAACAAATATAAAATACATTATTTGCTTTTATTGTCCAAAAGGCAGTGAAAGAACAAATTAAAAAGTAAAATGAGTTATGTACAGAGAGAACAGTGGGGAAGAGCTAGGGACAAAGTTATCCAGTTTTAGAGTTTTTGTTTTGGAACCCTATATATGTTTTTCATAGTTAAAAAAATTAAATAAAAAAGTTTTTCAAAATAATTCCTAAAAATCAAAAACATACAAATGGATCTAATAACTCTGTACTTCGGCTCAGGTCATGATCCCGGGGTCCTGGAATTGAGCCCCACATCAGACTCTGCTCAGCGGGGAGCCTGCTTCTCCCTCTCCCTCTTCATTCCCCCTGCCTGTGCTCTCCTGCTTGTTGTCAAATGAATAAATAAACAGAATCTTTAAAAAAATAAAATAAATAAAATAAAATGACCCTTATAGTTGCAAGGTTCGTAACTGTTACGTGAGGTAGTATCAATATTAATTCTAATTAAAAATTAGAAAAATTAAGGACGTGTATTGTGATTCCAGGACAACTACTAAAAATACAATGCAAAACGGAGGGTTATGGTTAGAAAACCATAATAAAATGTTGACAATGTAAATGAATACAAGAAGTAACACACTTCAAAACTAAACTTAAAACACCTTCTAAGAAACAAATTAGAAAAGATTAAAATGGAATGATAACTAAATGAGCACTCAGTAGGGGCGCCTGGGTGGCTCAGTTGTTAAGCGCCTGCCTTTGGCTCAGTCATGATCCCAGGGTCCTGGGATCGAGCCCCACATCGGACTCCCTGCTCAACGGAAGCCTGCTTCTCCCTCTCCCACTCCCCCTGCTTGCGTTCCTTCTCTCACGTTCTCTCTCTCTCTGTCAAATAAATAAAAATAAAATCTTTAAAAAAAAAAATTAAAAAGTGATCAGCAGTGCATTACTTATAATAATGTAAAATAAGAAATACATATTCAGTAACAGGAGATGGATGAGTAAATAACCGTCTACCTGTACCTAACATACTATATGTAAGTGTAGTATTTTATTATTTATTATCTCTTCACCAACTAGAATAAAAGCTGTTTGAGGACAGGAATGTTGCTCTGTTTTGTTCATTGTTGTATTCTCCTTGCCTGGAACAAGGCCTGTCAGATAATGTAGTATTTGTTCAAACTAGGTAGTAGTTGAATGAATGAATAATGGAATATTTGTCGCCATTAAGTTATGTCAAGGGGCGCCTGGCTGGCTCAGTTGGTACAGCATCTGACTCTTGATCTTGGGGTGATAAGTTCGAGCCCCACATTAAAAAAAAAAAAGTTTCATTGAATATTATTTAATGACATGTTCATTAAGTACATTCTAAAGTGAACAGAGGGGTGGGACACCTGGGTGGCTCAGTGGGTTAAGCATCTGCGTCCAGTTCAGGTCATGGTCCCAGGGTCCTGGGATCAAGTCCCATGTCAAGCTCCTTGCTCAGCGGGGAGCCTGTTTCTCCCTCTGTCTGCTGCTCCCCCTGTTTGTGCGCTCTCTCTCTCTCTGTCAAATAAATAAATAAAATCTTTAAAAAAAAAAATAAAGTGAACAGTGTATGAAATACTATATGAGCAAAAGATATGAACACTACAGAAAAAGAAATGCAAATGACTTCTAAACATAAAAATATGATCAACCTTGCTCGTCACAGAAAAGTAAATTAAAACTATACTGAAATAGCACTTCCCATTTATCAACTGGCTAAAATCCAAAAGTTTTATAACACATTATGTGGCAAGGTTTTGGGAAATCACGCACTGTCATACATTGCTGGAAGAAACGAAAATGGTAACATTCTTGAAGAGAGCAATTTGGCAATATCTAGCAAAATTACATACGTATTTAACGTTTGGCCCAGCAATCCCGCTTTTTAGGAATCTATCTTACAGATAAATACACAGGCAAAAATGCAAAATGACATATACACAAGGCTATTCATTGTAGTGCTTCTTGTATTTACAAAACACCTGAGGGGCGCCTGGGTGGCTCAGTGGTTAAGCGTCTGCCTTCAGCTCAGGTCATGATCCCAGGGTCCTGGGATCGAGCCCCGCATTGGGCTCCCTGCTCTGCGAGAAGCCTGCTTCTCCCTCTCCCACTCCCCCTGCTTGTGTTCCCTCTTCCACTGTGTCTCTCTCTGTCAAATAAATAAATAAAATCTTTAAAACAAAACAAAACACCTGAGACAACCCACATGTCCATTAAAAGAGAACTGACTGAATAAACAATAGTATATCCAGATAATGGCATGCTTCTAAAAGAGGAAAATTGCTGTGAACCACTATGTAGTAATCTCTAAGACATATTAAATATTAAAAGTAAGGTATAAAAGAATGTCTATCATATGCTACTTTTGTGTAAGAAAGGAAACAAATATAAAATACATTATTTGCTTTTATTGTCCAAAAGGCAGTGAAAGAACAAATTAAAAAGTAAAATGAGTTATGTACAGAGAGAAGAAAACAGTGGTGAGGAGCTAGGGACAAAGTTATCCAGTTTTAGAGTTTTTGTTTTGGAACCCTATATATGTTTTTTGTTTTTGTTTTTTAAAGATTTTATTTATTTATTTGACAGAGAGAGAGAGAGCGAGAGCAGGAACACAAGCAGGGGGAGTGGGAGAGGGAGAAGCAGGCCTCCTGCTGAGCAGGGAGCCCGACGCGGGGCTCGATCCCAGGACCCTGGGATCATGACCTGAGCCGAAGACAGACGCTTAACGACTGAGCCACCCAGGCGCCCCCCTATATATGTTTTTCATAGTTAAAAAAATTAAAATTTTTTTTCAAAATAATTCCTAAAAATCAAAAACATACAAATGGATCTAATAACTCTGTACTTTATGTCCAAGGTTGTCAAACTACGATCGGCAGATCAAATCTGGCCCACCACGTTTTCCATAAAGTTTTATTGGAACACAGTCATGCCCATTTATTTATATATTATCTATGGCTGCTTTCAAGCCACAACAGCAGAACTGAGTAATTGTAACTATATGGGTCACAGAGCCCAAAATATTTACTGTCTGCTCCTTTACAGAAAAAGTATGCAGACTCCTGCTCTATACCAAGTTAGCAGCATAAATGCAGAGAATTATTTCAAGTGACTTGAAATATAGAACTTTAGGAGCACCTGGGTGGTTCAGTTGGTAGGGTACAGAGATTACTTAAAAATAAAATCCTTAAAAAAAAAAAAAGAACTTTATATATCCTGGGGACAACAAACAAACAAAAATCCCCCAAAATAAGTAGGTTTGTTGATGATGGTGATATAGGATTTGTTATTTTATTTTATTTTAAATATTTTATTTATTTATTTGAGAGAGAGAGACACAGCAAGAGAGGGAACACAAACAGGGGGAGTGGGAGAGGGAGAAGCAGGCTTCCCGCGGAGCAGGGAGCCCGATGCGGGGCTCGATCCCAGGACCCTGGGATCACGACCCGAGCCGAAGGCAGCCGCTTAATGACTGAGCCACCCAGGTGCCCCTAGGATTTGTTATTTTAAAATATTATATGCATGTGGGTGAATGTGTTAAGCACATACTTATATATGTGTGTGTGTGTATATATATGAAATAAGTAAATGTCATTAATTTCATTGGAACCAGTATTTTCAGATAAAAGAAATACAAATATAAAAACATAAAATACAGAAGAATGGCTAGGTGGACAAATATGTGATAAAGAATCTTGGTCATGGTATATGGGTTTTCACTGTAAAATTCTGTTTGCTTTTCTGTAAGACTGAAAATTTTCATAATGAAATGTTAGGAAAAATTTAAACTCCATCTTTTTTCATTTTAATTGGGATATCAGTAAGAACTGTGGATTTATGTTTTGTTTTCTGAAAATCCACATATTTCATACCTCTAATAATTGAAAAAGTCTGTAAGCAATGACACCAGGGACAATGAATATGCCTAGTATCCATAGTATAGTCTCTAAATACTACTTCTCCTTAGGGGGCGCCTGGGTGGCTCAGTAGGTTGAGCGTCTGACTCTTGATTTCATCTCAGGGTTGTAGGATCAAGCCCTTTGTTGGGCTCTGCGCTGAGTGTGGAGACTGCTTGAGAGTCTCTCTGCTTCTCTGCCCTCCCACCCCTGCCCACTCGTGCTCTCTCACTCTCTCTCTAATAAGTAAATAAATACCACTTCTCCTTAAAGACAGCAGTTTTCAAGAACGGGGCAAGAAATGTATAAGATGAGTCTGGGACATCTTGTCATGCCTGAAAGCAAGAAGGCTATCAAAGGCTACTAGGGTCATGTCAAGGAGCCCAAGAGCCAATTTGGAGTGGCTCCCACAAGCCATAAAGGCGACAATTTGAGTATCAAGAATAATGAGTACAATTTTTGAAACATATCCTATACACAAAAAAAATCTATTAGCTCATAATAAAACAAAGAAATTACTTCATTCGTTACATTTGAAGATTAAGACACTATTATTCTGAAAACTGATCAATAAAGGAATACTACGAACGGGTTATTAAAATATGTACATGTATATACACATATAGAAAACGATCTTAAAGGTTATACTTCAAAGTATTAAGTGATGACCTCTGGGTGGTAGGGCTATGGGTGATTTTTCTTTTTCGCTTAATTATATTTAAAAGATTTTTCTAGAGTGAATATGTATAGTTTCTGTACTTAAAAGAGTTGTTTTAAGGTTATAAAACAGTATATAATCTATCCATTTTTATCAAAAAGAAAAATATTTCCCAAAATGCAATCTCCAGATAGTGGAGATTAAGGTCATTTTATTTTTCTTCTTTTAGTTTCCCTATATTTTTAAAAACTTTACAATAAGGAATATCAACTACTTCTATAAAGAAAAAGGAACATAACACTACTTGTTAAGAATAATGAGAATCAGAAGAGTAAGAATTTTTCAGTACTTCTCTAAGACCATCCAGGGCAAGTGTTCTGATTCAGTAGCATGAGTATCTGGTTCCTTTAGCTAGTATGTACCTGAAAAGGAAATGACTGCTCTCCTAACTTGTCACCACTAACCATTAAGATCACTAAACAACCTCTAAGTGACTTCCTGCAACTTTATAAGATCTTTGAACCCAAACATGGGACACAAAGAAAATAATTTAAAACAAAAGCTATTAGCTGTTTTTCAAGAGCCCCTTAATAAAGTAGTCTTCTCTGCCCTCTACTGGTGATAAATAAAATCTACTTGAAAATAACAAAGGAATCCCTGAAAGCTGCTTTCAAAATGGGGTATAAGGATTCATGTTTTGATGGGTTTCAGATCCTCAGGGAGTCTGCAAGTTCAAAACTATTTTCATATTAATACTCAGCCACTATTTGCCTTTTACGGTCTCATTCTCTCATGAGTGTACCAACTATGAAAAGTTCATTGAGCTCAGATTCCACATCCCAACTAACCTTTAAGAAATTACCTCTTGTTCAGATTCAGTACAGCATGAAAAAATATTCACAATTATCTGAAAAGGCAATTGAGTTCTTCCTTTTCCAACTACATATCTGAGTCTAGATTTTCTTCATCTATTTCAATCAAAACAAACTATCATGACAGACTAAACAGAGAAGCAAATATGAAAATCCAGCTGTCTTCTAATAAGCCAGATGCTAAAGAGATTTGCAAAAATCAAAACAATGCCACTCTTCCTGATAAGTTAGCTCTTGATCACTACACTACACGACGCAGCCTCCAAATGCTACTCTATGTACCTAAAACCACCCCTCTCACACTTCAGGAAATGCTGCCCTTATGGACAGCATTATTTAATCTTCCCAATTTCAATGCCTATGCTTTGTGACATTTAAAAGCAGACTTTACAGTTTGTGTGGTACTTTTTATTATGTTCAAAGTGCAAAGCAATACGGCATGCAAAAATAAGTGTGGTGCAGCTTATGGACAAATTATCAAAATTTCCGGCCCCTTCCTGACAATGTAATTCAAATTTAATGAGAGAGTTCAGTGAATCTATATATAGTATAGAAACTTACAGTTAGGAAAACTGTTGCTGAGATGGTCTCCATTTCTTACAAATAAAGCTTCACTAAAATGACAAACCCCTGGGGCACCTGGGTAGCTCAGTCAGTTAAGCATCCGACTCTTGATTTCAGCTCAGGTCATGATCTCAGGGTCGTGGAATTGAGCCCCGCATTGGGCTCTGTGCAGAGTCTATTTGAGATTCTCTCTCCTTCTCCCTCTGCCCCTCTCCACCCCTCGAAATAATAAATCTTTTTTAAAAAAAAATTGACAAAACCCTTCCAAATGCTGCTTAACACATTTCCTAACAACAGAGGTGGAGATACTATTAATTGCCCCATGATGAAGAATAGAAATGGAAGGCAGAGGAAGAGAAAAAGCTTAACGAGGCAGACATTTCATGGCTCAAAAGTGAAAGACCATTGGCATCCTCCTTCCTTTCCGTCTATGTAATTCCCACTGAGACTGAATTCCTCTTCCTCTCGTAGACTTCCACGGCTCCACTCCTGATGACTCCTCCTCTATCCAATTGCTATCTGTACCATCCTTTCACCACGGGCATTATCCCACCATGTTGAATCTCTCTTGGTCTATATGCATAGTACCATCTCCCCAAACAGACAAGACACTTGGGAGCATAAACGTTTATGTAATTTTGTTTCTCCAGTAGCAGTAAGGTCAGGCTACTATATACCGATGACTCCCAGCGAATATTACCTCAAAGGGAGTCAATTTAAAGGCAAATAAAAATAGTTTAATCCAGCTGGATGTAATTTTAACCAGTACTTTCATCCGGACTCCTCAATACCCTCCGTCCATCAGGGACATCTGAATACTCATAACGCACAGATTTTTTTAACACCGTCAGCAGCTGGTATGATAAAAGGAAAGAGCAGGCAGATGCACACAATATATAATACACTGTATGTGCAGAATTGTATCATTTTACCACAGTACATATTCTTTTTCAAACAGGAATGCTTGAATTCCTGTATGTTAAATGAGTACATGTATGTATGTAACCCCACCACATATTCTTCAAGATTTAGAGAGGGTCTTTTTTTTTTTTTTAAGATTTTATTTATTTGTCAGGGGGGGGGGCACAAGCAGGGGGAGCGGCAGGCAGAGGGAGAGGGAGAAGCAGGCTCCCCGCTGAGCCAGGAGCCCCACGTGGGGCTCGATCCCAGGACCCCGGGATCATGACCTGAGCCGAAGGCAGACACTTAACTCGCTGAGCCACCCAGGAGCCCCTAGAGAGGGTCTTGTATAAATGTGCTTTGTGATACATGATTACCTCCAGATTTTTTTGCTCATTTAACCTCGTCCTCAGTCATTTCTAGTTGAGTTGCTAGACAAGTGACCTCTCAATTAGCAAGTTAAAACTATGTTTTGCAGTTTACTTCTTCATTGGGGCAAAGTAGTATAGTTATCGTACTATAGTGGAAGACACCTGAGTTCAAATCCTGGCTCTATCAAAAAAAAAGTATCCAAAATATATAAAGAACTTATACAACTCAACACCCAAAAAACAAGTAATCTAATTTAAAAATGGGCAGAAGACATGAACAAACATTTCTCCAAAAAAGACATCCAGGGACGCCTGGCTGGCTCAGTTGGAAGAGTAAGTGTTGAGTCACGCCTGATCTCGGGGATGTGAGTTTGGGCCCTACGTTGGGTGTAGACATTACTAAAAAAGTTAAATAGGGGTGCCTGGGTGGCTCAGTCGTTAAGCATCTGCCTTCGGCTCAGGTCATGATCCCAGGGTTCTGGGATCGAGCCCCGCATCGGGCTCCCTGCTCCGCGGGAAGCCTGCTTCTCCCTCTCCCACTCCCCCTGCTTGTGTTCCCTCTCTCGCTATGTCTCTCTCTGTCAAATAAAAAAAAAATAAAGTTAAAAAAACTTAAAAAAAAAAAGATATCGAGGGTGCCGGGGTGGCTCAGATCATGATCCCAGGGTCCTAGGATCGAGTCCCGAATTAGGCTCCCTGCTAAGCAGGGAGTCTGCTTCTCCCTCTGCCTCTGGCCTCCCCTCTGCTTGTGCTCTCTCTCACTCAAAATAAATAAATAAAATCTTTAAGAAAAAAAAAGATATCTAGATGGCCAACAGACACAAAAAGATACTCAACATCACTCATCATCAGGGAAATGCAAATCAAAACTACAATAAGCTATCACTTCACACCTGTCACGATGGCTAAAATAAACACAAGAAAGAACAAGTGTTGGTGAGGATGTCAAGAGAAAGGAACCCTTGTGCACTGTTGGTGGGAATGCAAACTGGTGCAGCCACTATAGAACTAAACACTATGAAGTTTCCTCAAAACATTAAAAATAGAACTACTCTACAATCCAATAATCACACTACTGGGTATTTACCCAAAGAATACGAAAACACTAATTCAAAAGGATATAAGCACCCCTATGTTTATTGCAGCATTATTTACAGTAGCCCAATTATGGGAGCAGCCCAAGTGCTATCCATCAATAAATGAATGGATAAAGAAGATGTGGGGTGTGTGTGTATGAATATTATTCAACCATAAAAAAGAATGAAATCTTGCCATGTGCAACAATATGGATGGAGGTAGAGAGTATAATGCTAAGCAAAATAAGTCAGAGATAGACAAATACCATATGATCTCACTCATATGTGGAATTTAAGAAAGAAACGAAAAACACAAGCAAAGGAGAGAGAGACAAACCAAGAAACAGACTCTTAACTATAGAGAACAAACTGATAGTTACCAGAGGGGAGGTGGGTGGAGGGCTGGGTGATACAGGTGATGGGGATTAAGGAGTACACTTGTTGTGATGATCACCAGGTGGTGTATGCAATTGAATCACTATATTGTACACCTGAAACTAATGTAACACTGTATATTAACTATACTGGAACTTAAAATAAAAAAATAAATTAAAAAACATCCGGAGGTGCCTGGGTCCTGGGATGGAGCCCCGTTGGGCTGCCTGCTCAGCAGGGAATCCGCTTCTCCCTCTTCCTCTGCCTCTCCCTCCAGCTTGTTCCTTCTCTCTCGCTCTCTTTCTCTCTCTCAAATAAATAAATAATTTAAAAAACAACAACAAAAAACCCAACCTGGCTATGGCTGTTTGGCTAAGTGGACAGAGCATGCCACTCTTGATCTTGGGGTGGTGAGTTCAAGTCCCACATTGCGCATACAGCCTACTTAAAAAATTAAAAAATACCCTGGTTCCGGGTGCCTGAGCAGCTCAGTCGGCTGAGCATCTGCCGCTGGCTCGAGTGGTGATCCCAGGGTCCTGGGATCAAGCCCAGCATCAAGCTCCCTGTTCAGCCGGGAGTCTGCTTCTCCCTCTCACTCTCCCTCTGTGCTCTCTAATAAATGAAATCTTAAAAATATATATATATATCCTGGCTCTACCACTTACTAGACTGACATTATACCAACTTCCAATGCACCTGAGCCTTGGTTCCTCATATGTAAAATGAAATACAAGTAATACCTATCTCATGGAACTGTCGTGAGAATGAAATAATATACACGTAAACAGCATACTATTGGGCCTGATACTTAGTAGGCACTCAATTACTGTTATTAATGACTTCTTTTCACTTCTCCCAGATATGGTACAATGTTTGTGGGAATTTTTGCATTTGGAGGGCGGGTATCTCAAAATCACTTGGAACATCACTTCATGGCCCTTCATGTACCTTACCCTGCTCACCCTACAAACCCCTTCCTGCACATTATACAGTCCTATCTCTTGTGTCCTTTCTCAAAGCTTCAGATAACATCAGAGGCTCCATACTGAATAATTTGCCTTGGTTTGAGAATGGAGTTCGGCAGACCTCCGTTCTGGGTCTGTGTTCCGCCCCTAATTTGACCACATGATCTGGGGCAGGTTACTTAATCCCTTCAGTGAGCCTTAAGTGTCCTCAGGTGTAAAAGGAGACTGCGAGGCTCAACCACTGCCACGGTCCCTTCAGATTCTCAACTGGGAAGATCTTGTTAACTCACCACGAAAGATTAAAAGTGACTGTATATCCCTAATACTCTCCCGAAACCCAGCTCAAACGCCACTGCTTCCTTTTTCTCTACGCCTCGGAATTCTGTACAAATCTCCAGCGTCCACATTAGACCCTGCGCACTCAAGAGGTTGGACCTCACTTTCCGCGTCAGGAGCGCCTACCCTTTTGGAAGCTCTTGCCGCAGTCCCTACCTCAGAGGGTGACAGTCAGGACTGAATGGAACCGTGTACCCAGGGCGCTTAATAGTGAGTGCCTGGCACAAGGTAAGCGCTCAAGAGACGTCGGTTACCATCAGTATTGAGCGGATCCCATTCCCTTCCTGAGCTTCGGCTTCCTCAAGTAAAATGAGGCTGGACCGACAATGCCCAAAGCCCCCAGGAGCGGGGCGGGGCAGCCTCAGAGCTGGGGGTCCCAAGGAGGGCCTGAGGGGCGCACACTACGGAAGGCAGGGCAGCCCGGGAAGACTGGCGGCCCTGAGAGTGCAGCCCGGCGCCGAGATCCGTCCTCTCACCTCCCGGGCTCAGCAGCAGCTTCAGCGCCTCCAAAATGCTCTCCAGACCGCACGTTTCCAGAGCCTCGCCGCCCGCAGCCCGTTGGGGGGCCGCCATGATTGGAGTGGAACGCGCCACTGGCGACCTACTCAAGCCGCTCGGCGGACCGAAATCGCCGCCATATTGAATGTGGCGGAAGGCCCTAGGGGCGGGGCCCGATGTAAGGGGCGGGGCCTGTGGGGCGGGGCCGACTCGAGGGGTTGGGCGTTTCACAAATACTATCTCAGGCCGCTTTTACTGTCCTGAGGGAAAAAAACAGCTAACACAGCCTGCCTACACGCACAATTTCAGAAATTCAATATGATTAACCACTAAATAAAGAATAAGGAACAGAGAGGTACAGTAGTTGATCATGAAATAATACGTATCAGTATGAAAATAAGTGGATAGGGAAGCACTAAAAGACAGTGAAGTAAGCAGATGCTGTGCCTATTATAATGAAGTTTGGATACACATAACAATATTCAACTGAATACTGTTGAATTTCTTTGTGAGTGATATTTAAAAACAAGTGCTGGAGTGCCTAGCTGGCTCAGTTGGTAGAGCATGTGACTCCCCGCATTGGGCATGGAGTCTACTTTAAAAAAATAAAAATAGTGCTAAACACAAATGCATCCATTCTGAATAGCTACAAATATTGCTATTGGTGATACAATATCTGAAACGGACTAATTACAGTTCCCAATAAAATTTAAATCTTTGCTGGGCGCCTGGGTGGCTCAGTCGTTAAGTGTCTGCCTTCGGCTCAGGTCATGATCCTGGGGTCCTGGGATCGAGCCCCACATTGGGCTCCCTGCTAGGTGGGAAGCTGCTTCTCCCTCTCCCACTCCCCCTGCTTGTGTTCCCTCTCTCGCTGTGTCTTTCTCTGTCAAATAAAATATTTTTTTAAAAATTTAAATCTTTGCTCTATTTACATTCTTAGAAAATTCTGTGTATATTAAAATCATGCCTCCCACCCCCACCCACATAATGTTAACATGTAAAACAGCATTCGTTTCAGAGACCATCAGAGACAGGTTTTCACCTACGCGAATCCTGGTGGGACATCTTTTGTTTTTAAGATTTATTCATTTGAGAGAGAGAGAAGGGGGTGGAGAGAATCTCAAGCAGCATCCCAGCCGATATTGGAGCCCCATGCCAGGCCAATCCTACAACCCTGAGATCACTACATGCGGCTTAAACCCACCACCCTGAGATCAGGACCAGAGAGACACACAGGAGCCCCTCCTGGTGGGACATTCTAAACTCATGTTGTCCTCTCCCTTCACTAAAAGTCAATAATCTCTCATATTCTCAACCACCCCCACCACCCACTTTCAGAAAGTGCTCGCAAATAGACTGTCCTGCTTCTGCTTGAGATCCCCTGAGCTAGCCTGAGTTCACTCCTGAGGACAGCCCTTCAGCATTTAGCTGCTGGAAGTCTTAGGAAGTAGGACGGGCTCCACTGCCAGCCCCTTACCACTGAGAAAGAAGCTGGTGTTTAAACTCCTTTCTCAGCCCCCTCCTGGTCACTCCCAGGACTTCTGGCTCCAGGCCAAATCCATCAACCATTTCCTCCTCTCTAAAGTGAGTAGATAACAGAACCATTTTTTACAAAGCTATCCTAGGGAGTTAAAATGATACTGTTTTCAAGTATTTAGCAATATCTGCCACAGAGGGGATGCTTTAAAAATTGTACCTGTATCGGGGCGCCTGGGTGGCTCAGGTCATGATCCTGGAGTCCCGGGATCGAGTCCCGCGTCAGGTTCCCTGCTCAGCGGGGAGTGTGCTTCTCCCTCTGACCTTCTCCCCCTCATGCTCTCTCTCTCATTCTCTCTCTCTCAAATAAATAAAATCTTTAAAAAAATAAAAATAAAAATAAAAATTGTACCAGTATCTTACTCTCCATCTCCTCCTCAAATAAAATCCTGCCAAAATATCTTTAAATTGGAAAAAACATTTTTTTTTTTAAAGATTTTATTTATTTATTTGAGAGAGAGAGAATGAGAGACAGAGAGCATGAGAGGGAGGAGGGTCAGAGGGAGAAGCAGACTCCCTGCCGAGCAGGGAGCCCGATGCGGGACTCGATCCTGGGACTCCAGGATCATGACCTGAGCCGAAGGCAGTCGCTTAACCAACTGAGCCACCCAGGCGCCCCAGGAAAAAACATTTTTGAAGGGGAAATAAATGATCTATGAAATTACTACATCAGTCTTTTCATTGTGTTGTATATCTCACCCCAGACCTTGTCAGACAATTTTTCTGAAGTTATGTGTGTAATCAAATTCATTTTGGGGAATAAAAAATTTAAGGTCTCCCCGTAAGGGCCACCAGAAAAAAACAAGCCCCAAAACAAAAACAAAACTTTAAGGTCATTTCGAGATACTAAACATTCAGCAAAGTGGGTGTAAAGCATTGTGTGGGAAAGGCCAACCCCTAAGATTTGTGGGCAATGGGGTAGAAACACAAGTGGAGGCCTTCATGCCATATGCCTAAGTATTTCAAAGTATAAATCAAACTAGTAGACTGTTAAATAAAATATCTTCTATTCTCCTACTTTCAAAAATATACTAGGTTTGAATTGAGACTTATCAGACTTGGCCTCAGAGTTCCATACTGCATGTGGCAGTATATGGGGGAAGCCAGCCTCCCACCTCTGGCCTCACCCCTTTTTCTTCTCACTAGTGTCTCCATCCTGCATTCACACATGTGAACACCACAGCCTGGATGTGCACACACCCCTAAGAAACTACCACTTGGCCCCCCTAAGGTTAGGGGCACACACACAGGGAGCGTGGGTCACCTTCCAGAGGGCAGACCAAGTGAAGAGGCCCAGATAGCACTGGAAGCAGGCTAGGGATGGTTAGGGAATTCCAGAGTCCCAGAATTTGGGAGTGAGGTCTGGGAGGAAGGTGAGGATTTGGGGTGGGCAATTACCCTAGGACTGGCATATTCCTTGTCCATAAAGATACTCATCATGGAGGAGGCCAGGTGGGGGCCTGTAAAGCATGGGACCCAGGGTGGGGACCCTACTAGCCAAGTCTAAGGACGGTACTGGTGTGGGATTTAGAAAAGATTATTATAAGAAGGGCCCCAGAGCTGAGAATCCTTTATCCCAAAGTGTTATGGCACCAGATTTTATCATTTGGGTGCTAAAGGCTCAGATGCCACAAAAATGACACACCTATGTTCAAAAGCAGTGTCATAAAAGTCTTATAAAATTTTTCCAGCAAAAAAATATATCCCACATAGAACATTGGATGCATCTTATAATAGGATGTTGGAGGAATGCCTAGAGTCTATAAGGTTATAAATATAAGCTCTGCATCCGAAAAAAAAGGAAGCATTCTCAAGATTCTCCTGCCCTAAAATCATTAAAATTGGCTTTTAATTACCCTACTTCCTTAGAATCCGGTATTTACACTTAGAGGATTTTAGTTTATAGAACTGGATTCTGGCAGCCCCTTCCTTGGTTTGCTCTGGGCAGCTTTGTTAAAACACTTAAGCACAGCTGGGAGGCTCCCTAGCAAATATGCTGTTAAATATCCATCAGAACCAATATGCACGAGAGCTACATGAGGGAGGATGCTGCTTCCCTGAAACGAACCATAACGGGCTGTTCAAGACACACACAGAGGTCTGTATTCACGGAAGCTGGATTCCATTGATTTAAACACGACCAACAAGGAGCCCATTATCAGGGACTTGAGGGACAGCAGTTGAACATCTTATCCAAGCTGGCTGGGACTGCTTGCCTCAACCCAGAGAACTAACAAGGCTAATGGCACCCAACGGTTATCAGTGGCTGTTTTACAGAAACATAACTCCCAGTAAAGACCCCAGCAAATTAAAAGTTCTTATGGGTACTGCGCCCCTTATTCTATAATAAAAACAAGAGCTCACATTTAACAAGCACTGCCATGTGCCAAGCACTCTTCTAAATGCTTTATACATATCAACTCAGTGTTCACAACCACCCTATGAAGTAGGTCCAATTCTCCCTTTGGACATAAGGAAACTGAGGTAGAGAAAGATAAAGTAACTTGCCTAAGCCCACAGGTGGAAAGGACAGAAATCAGGATTTGAACTCAGGCAGCATGGCTCCCGTGTGTCTTCTCCAAATATGACCTCGTCAGACCTCGTCAGTACCGGTGGAACCAGCAAGAAGGAAACGTGCCAACACCTCCTCTGTTGTCTTTCTCACAAGTCTCATTTACTGACTGCTGTAGCCCTCTGCACGTGGTCGGTACTTTGTAAACGGTTTATTTTCTATAGAACCATTTTATTTGTCCTCATGGTATTATATCTTTCCCTGACCTTATTGTGGTAAGATATGCACAAAATAATGCCAAACCCAGTGTCATGATGTCTATTTTCTTCTGAGGGTTTTATAGTTTTCGCCCTTACATTTTGAGTCTTTGATCCATTTTGAGTTTATTTCTTGTATATGGTGTAACAGTACGTCTAATTTCATTCTTTTGCGCATAGACACCCAGTGTTCCCAGCACCATTTGTTGAAAACACGGTCCTTTTGGCAGAGCATAAGGAAAATAGTGACATTAAATAGCGATAGAACAGGACAGATGGCAGCTACACTTGTGAACATAGCGTAATGCATAAACTTGCCAAATCACTAAGTTGTACACCTAAAACTAATGTAACATTGTGTCAGCTATACTCAGTGTGTGTGTGTGTGTGTGTGTGTGTGTGTGTGTGTGTGTGTGTGTGTGTGTGTGTGTGGTCATCTTGGTACTATCAAAAAAACCTTGCCTTTTCTCACTGAATGGTCTTAGCACCCTTGTAGAGTATCATTCGACTATCTAAGGGTTTACTTCTGGCTTCCATATTTCTCTTTATAACTTTTTATTTTGGAATACTTTAAACCTGAAAAAAAAAGTTGAAAGGCTAGTACATGAACACTTGCATACCCTTCACCTGATTTAGTCATTATGAACATTTCATCACATTTGCCTGTGTGCTACCACTCTTGACGTACTTTTTTGTTAAACCTTTGATTTGCACACGTCACAACTTTTATCTCTGAATTCATCATTTATCTCCTAATAAGGTTCTCCTAGTGAACTATGTCCCCAAGAAAACTAGTATTTATTCAGGAATATCATCTACTCTAAGATCCGTATTAAAATTTGACCAATTTCCAGGTCACCTGGGTGGCTCAGTCAGTTAAGCATCTGACTTTGGCTCAGGTCATGATCCTGGAGTCCTGGGATGGAGAGCCCCATGTCACCTCAGGCTCCCTGCTGAGCGGGGAGTCTGCTTCTCCTTCTCCCTCTGCCCCTCCCCCTGCTTGTGCTTTCTAATAAAAACCTTTTTTTTTTTTTTTTTAAAGATTTTTATTTATTTGACAGAGAGAGCACAAGCAGAAGGAGAGAGGAGGAGAAGCAGGCTCCCTGCTGAGCAAGGAGCCCGATGTGGGACTCGATCCCAGGACTCTGGGATCATGACCCAGGCCGAAGGCAGCCGCTTAACCAACTGAGCCACCCAGGCGGTCCCTCTAAAAAAAATCTTTTTTTTTTTTTTTTTAAAGATTTTATTTATTTGACAGAGAGAGACACAGCGAGAGAGGGAACACAAGCAGGGGGAGTGGGAGAGGGAGAAGCAGGCTTCCCGCGGAGCAGGGAGCCCGATGCGGGGCTCGATCCCAGGACCCTGGGATCATGACCTGAGCCGAAGGCAGACGCTTAACGACTGACTGAGCCACCCAGGCACCCCTCTAATAAAAATCTTAAAAAAAAATTTGCCCAATTTTTCTTTAAAAAAAGTCTTTTATGGATTTTAAATTTTCGCTCCTGGACCAAATCTAGGTCTATACCTTGGCAGCTTCTCAAACTATACATAGAACTACCAATATAACCTAGCAATTCGACTCCTGGGTAGATAGCCAGAATTGAAAAGTTTCAGTATGCCAGTGTTCAATGCGGCATCATTCACAACAGCCACAAGGCAGAAACAACCCAAGATGAACGGATAAGTAACACGTGGTGTATATACACACAATGAAGTATGCAGTCCTGACATGTGCTGCAATACCCTAGGAACCATGAGGCCAGGTGAAACAAGCCAAGTTTAAAAGGACACGTATTACAGGACACCACTTACATGAAATACCTAGCAGAGTCAAATTCATGAGCACAGCAAGCAGAATGGAAGTCACCGGGGCTGGGAGGGGAGGGGAGGGAACAGGGAGTTACTTATTGCCCATGGTTACAGAATTTGTTTGGAATGATGCAGAGGTTCTGGAAACAGAGGTGATGGTTACACATTTTGGATGTACTTAGTATCACTGAACTGTACCCTTGAAAGTAATACATTCAGTTGAAACTATCCTTCATAGTCTTATCTTTTCCTGCGCTAGTGAAATATGGACGGACTCTCGTGATGCTTGGGCGGTGGCAGGCACAGCTTGTCAGTCCTGCGGTCAGGAAGGTAACCAACCAACACACAACCATTCGGTTTCTCACTGTCCATATTCAATAAATGACACAAGCTATTCAACACTTTGCTATAAAATGGTTTGTGTGAGATGATTTTATTCACTCTAGGCTGAAGTAAGTGTCCTGAGCACACTGAAAGTGGGTTAGGCTAAGCTATCATGTCTGCTGGATTAAGCATATTAAATGCATTTTTGACGTATTCTCAACTTACGATAATTTACTGTAACCACATCATGATGTAACCACATCAAAGTCAAAGAAGATCTATGTATTTCACATTAAAGAAAAAAAATATATATATATACACATACACACATATACATATACGATTATACCCCTCCAGCAGAGTAAAGTCACAGAACAGGGTTTCTCAGCAGCACCATTGACATTCTGGGCCTGATGGTTCTTTGTTGCACATGGCTGCCCCATGCATTGCAGGATATTTAGCAGCATCCCTGGCCTTGATTGGAGGCCAGTAGCACCTCCTCAGTCACGACAATCAACATATTCTCCAGAAATTGCCCAATGTCCCCTGGGGGAGGGGTCCAGAGTCTTCCCTGATGGTGGACCGCTGTACTACATAAACTTTGCTGACCGACTGAATGTTGTCTGAAGCTCTATTTCGGTCCCTCGGCTCTGCCCACAGTTTTTTCATTGACAAGAGAATTTTAAATGTTTCTCCACATACCACACGGAGAGATATTCTTCAAATAAAGCGAGCTTTTAAATGCAGTTTCCTGCACTCTGCCCGCAATAGAATTACACCAAGTTCTGGAGGAGTCATTTCAACATGAAGTTTCCTTCTTCACGTTTCGAGTGAGCTCAACTACCACTGGTCTTGCCTGGAATTGTGGTGTAACCAAATAAAACGAGTGTTTGACAATGGTTTAACAAAATTCTTTAATAAAATTTATAAAAATGAATATTTAAGAATTTTCTGAGCTTGTTTTCCTTTTCCACCCCCAAAGAAAATACAAAATTATCCACACCCACACATGTATACACTCAAAACTATAGTAACATTCTCTACACAAGACTACGTTAAGAGTTTAAATTGCTAAAAAATCAAGAGAATTCCAAGAAGTGATTGCAGGGATGATTTTTTTTCCTTTGAAAAACAGCTGACAGACAGTAAAGCAATTTAGATAAAATTATTTTCTGTGGTTGTCAAAAGTTTCTTGAAGTTCGCATTTCAATTAAAAGAAGATCCAAATCAAAATTCTCCCCACCCTCCCCTTGCTAGCACCCTTTAGCGCCCTATTTTCTTCCTGCTCCTAAGGGGAAAAATTGATTTCCTAATATCCTCGGTTTTCTACGAACTCTTGGAATTTGGGATAGATGTGTCCAGATCAGCCAGCATTTTCTGTAGGCATCAACAAAAGCAGGCACTTGGGGATTCTGGGCTTCAGGTGCAAACTCTGGCATGAGGATCCTGATAGGACACACATGTTGAGATTCTTCCATTCTTCAGAATTTTCAGGACTAGAGGTAGAGCCACCTCAATCATCCTCAGCCTCGGTTTGCTAAATTGACAGGCTCAGTGACACATCTCTCCTGCCACCTCCAAGCCCATTTCTCATGTTGCCCTCAGCTGTGACAAACCTCCTTCTGTCTTTGGCTGCAGCACTTAGGCACCATCATTAAGTGTCGAAAGAGATCACTCTTTTGAGTGATAAATGAACATTAGAAGTTGAATGGCATCTGAAAACTCACCACCTTTTCTGCTCAGTGCTCCCTATTTAGAACCAAAGTACCTCAACAATGACACACACATAACAAACATATTTATGCAGAACAAGTAAGTGGATGGACACCAATTTCAAGTTATGTACTTAGAAAATAAAAAAGGAGAACCATTAAAGGTCTTACGAGTCCACGATACCCAGTCACACTCTGGCCAGGCTAAGACCAAGTCTCCTATCCTGAAAGGGCCCAACAATTTCTCCATCAGAGAACTCCTGTCTGGGGCAATATAAGTTCAGAAGGAGTAACAGTGGGTATTAGAACAGGGGACACCAGAGCAGTGATAGGAGAAAGAAAGAACACAAATTAAAAATAATTACACACACAGACACACACACACACACACAACAATAGGGTAGTTGAGCCCCCCCTTTCTTTAAAAAAATGAGACAAAAGCTTGTAAGGAAATCTGTAAATTGCTAGCAGAACCTAACCTCCAAGTTGCTAGCAGAACCTTCTGGAGGCTGAAGCTATTCTTTTGAAATATTAAACATGTGGATGTCTTTTGGACAGCATCACCATTTAAAGAATGATGAAAGAAAAAAGCTTCAAAGAATAGGTCAAAATACAGATTAGATCTATCAAGTGGTAATCCTAAGTATCCTAACTGCATCACTGAGCAGTCTCTCTTCCCCAGAAACTCATCTCAAGTGAAGGGAGCTGGAAAACCATGACCCCTGCACTCTCCCCCACATGGTGTAAGGACCCATCTCCTTCCCCATTTGTCTCAAGACCCCTAGTCGTCCTCCCCACCCCCGTACATGTCCGCCAGCTTCTTGAAGCGATTGCCCCATTCGTTCAGGTAGTCATAGTCCTGGTCTTGGTCTGACTCTGAGGAGTTCAAGGAGCTCAGACTAGCAGCTTCAGAACCGCTTCCTTCATAGTCAAACACGAGCAGAGAGTCGTAAGGAGGAGCGGTGGGGTCAGTGTCCGCTGCCTTCAGGTTCTAAAGGAGGAGGAAGACAGGAGGATCTTTCAATGGAAGGAATCGCACATCTGTCAGGCAAGATGCCTTCTCTAGGTGCCTCCAGCAACACGTAATGCACGATAACGCAACCATCCTACAGAACACTGGGAGCAGTCAGCACCAATACGGTAAATGGATACAGACAATATACCGTTGATGAAAAGACAAAATCACGGGTAAAGATGCAGAATGTTTCCCCCTAAATTAATGATACATTTTATGTAGACAGGAGAGAAGCCAGTCAGGATGGACAGAGGCTGAAAACAATGAGGACAGTCGTACTGGTCCATACGGCATTTCCACCTGGAAAGGTCTGGAAGGATGAATGCCAAACTGTTAACAGTTAACTCTGGAGAGTAAGTTGGGGCATGAAGAAAGGACTTGCATTTTTTTTTTCTTTATATACATTTTCAAAGTTTATTATTATAAGTAGCAAACACTATTTTTGTAATTAAAAAAAGAAAAAAAAAAAAGCTACTATCAGCTGTGATGACACACAAATGCATGTGAATGGAGGAAAGGACCTGAATTCAGATTTATCTAAAAGGGAGGCTTTAACTGGCCCTTCCCATTCCCAACTTCCTAGAATATCCAGCCTGTTCACTTCAAACACTTCTGTGCTTTGTGTAGTTCCTGGTGAGGACTCCCATAGGAGCGAAAGCAAAACCAGCCTCTACCATGAAGACCCGCTGAGGGCCACTGGATCATCAGAGAAGCCCTGAAAATTATTCCAGTAACTGAGCAAGGGATCAGGTAACATAGTTTAAGGAAATAGATCCTGCTGGACTGTTACCTTACTTGGTTCTTTGCTCATCCCGACCCCCAATTTGTCCTCATCTTACCCTAAGCTAATTAACTTAATGCCTTATTTCTCATTTTCCCTTGCAGATAAGGACAGTTCTGGCCAGTGACAGTTCTGGCCAATAACACAGGATGAACTCCCTACTTGCATTAACAGTTTGCTAGAACAAAGACTTTTGGCCTCTGCTCTGCCCTTCCTACTTCTTCTTGACTGGGATACAGACCCAAGGCCTGGAAGTGTGGCAGCCATCTTGTGATCATGTGGCAACAAACACGAGAACAAGGATTTATGAGGTTAATCTCCTCATATCTGTTTAAACTTCTGGAATTCATAGCTGAATGCATTTCCAACATACACAAATTGATGCTATTTTTCTGGCCCTTAGGCAGACCTGTGATACACATTTAATATCACATCCCAACCAGCAGTGGGATGCAGGGGCAAAAAGAGCCATTAGTGAAACCAAATTGGATCTCCTCTGAATCTCTTTAGTTTCATTTCTAGTTCTACTAAATCCTCACAAGCAATTCTTGGTTTCGCCATATGGATATTGCAAATTGACTAGGAACAGTCTGAAGTGCTTTTAGTTCTGAAATTCAGATGAGACACAAATAAAAAATAGCATTCAGGGATCAGGCAAGGAGAAAATGTGGTAAAGCAAAGAATCTAAAGACTTTTTCCTCACTTTCAACCCAACTGCTCCTGAGTTTAGAGATGAGCTGCACCTTGGCTTTTGATTTTGCTAACTTACTTCATCAATAAAATTTCCAATTTCATCAGGATTGGCAGGGCGGGGCCGGTACTGGGGCACACTCAGGAGGGTTGGCGCCACATCATTGCGAGTCACTTCGGGCCGAGCATCCAGGCCCCTGTGCAACTGGCTCAAGTCAAAGTCCTTTGGAGAAAAAGGTAAAAGCAAAGAGTAAAAAACAAATCAAAAACAAAACAAAAAGAAACAAACAAAAAACAGTCACAAATCCAGGGCTATATTTGGATTATAGATTCTGGTATCAGATCATGCCCTTTCAACTGCATGATAGTTATAAGCATGTGCCAATGTAATCTGAAATGACAGTTTGCAACCTAAGAGTTTCCAAAATAGCACTAGAAGGAAAAACAGCACAAAAGGATTGTGAGGAACAACTGTGGGCTTGGATGTAGACTGCTGTACCTAAGTGACTAAGTCCCAGCTGACCCACAGGTTCTTGAGAGTCTAGCTGCCATAGACCGAATGTCTGTGTCCCTCTCCAAATTCACACATTGAAACCTAATCCCCAACATGGTGGTATTTGGAGGTGCAACTTTTGGGAGGTGATCAAGTCAGGAGGGTACATAGAGCCCTTGGGAACAGGATTAGCACACTGATAAAAGACACTCTAGAACTCCCCTTCTGCTGTGTTGAGTGCACTTGAGATTATGGCTGATTGTGAACCAGGAAGCAGGTCCCCACCAAACACCAAATCTGCTGGTGCCTCCATCTTAACACATCCCAGCCTCCAGAACCGTGAGAAAAACTTCTGTGGTTTTTAAGCAACCTGTTTGTGGCATCTTGTTATAGCAACCCATACGGACTAAGACACTAGCTGAGATCAGCAGTTATCCCACAAATGCCTGAAGGACAGTTCTCTGTACCTCCTAATACATTGTGCAAAGCAGGCATTGAAATTCTAATCAATGGCTGTTCTTCCAGACCAGAGAGCTCAGCAAATATGCTCATGCATGGCCAGAGTCAAAGCAGAACTCTGAGATGGGGCCCGAGGTTCCCCCCCCCTTTTTTTTTAAAGATTTTTATTTATTTATTTGACGGAGAGAGACACAGCGAGAGAGGGAACACAAGCAGGGGGAGTGGGAGAGGGAGAAGCAGGCTTCCTGCCGAGCAGGGAGCCCGATGTGGGGCTCGATCCCAGGACCCTGGGATCATGACCTGAGCCGAAGGCAGACGCTTAACAACTGAGCCACCCAGGCGCCCCCCCGAGGTTCCCTTGCTAAATAGAACACACATTCACAAAAAATTCTCCAAAAGGCTGCTGGCTGGCCCAGTCAGTAGACTATCCAACTCCTGATATCCAACATGGGGTCATGAGTTTGAGCCCCACATCGGGCACAGAGATTACTTAAAAAAAAAACTCCAGAAAACTCTAGGCTAAGGCAAGACCATCTTCAGAATCAGGGAAGATAAAGAAGGCCTAAAGATTTAACACGTACAATAAGAAAAAAAAGTTTAGCATACCTACAAGCTCAAGGGAAACAAAATATTACAAAGTAGCTGCCGTATGCCGATGATAATTTGAAGTTTGTATCCTGAGAACAGTGACAGGGAGACTAGGCTCTGGAGTCAGACTACCTGGGGTTCTCCGGCTTCCTACCTGTGTGACTGGGCAAGTTACTTAGCTGCCCTTGGCCTCTGTTCATTCATCTGGGTGCTGAACAGAACAATGTTATTTCAAAGGTCTACCTTCTCCTAATCATTGCTTCTTCCAAATAAAGAGATCGCCATTTAGCTTTGTATCATGGTTTTTTATTTTTATTTTTTTAAAGACTTTATCCATTTATTTGAGAGAGAGAGAGAGAGAGAGAGCGCACAAGCACAGGGAACGGCAGGCAGAGGGAAAGGGAGAAGCAGACTCCCCCCCTGAGCAGGGACGCGGGGCTCAATCCCAGGACTCTGGGATCATGACCTGAGCTGAAGGCAGATGCTGAATGACTGAGCCACCCAGGCGCGCCATGTATCATGGTTTTAAAAACATACCTGATCCTCTTCTCCACCTCCTTCTTCATCATAATAGTAAACGTTGTCCCGGGTGTCATCTTCTGGGGGTAGTAAGGGCTCTTTGACCACCCCTCTCCTCCGAACAAACAGCAGAAGCAGCAGAATCAGGACTGGGGTGGGGGAGAGAGAACGAGGGGAGCCACGGGTCAAGAAGGCCATAAAAAGCAGCTCTCACAGAGCACCACAGCCCTGCCTACCAGGCAGATGGGTGCCAGACAAAGCGCGCACAGACGCTCACAGACCTGAAGTTAGTATGTGCAGTGTAACATCCTGGACAAGTACATGGGAACTCAAGTGTGGTCTTTAATTGGACTTAAACCAATCAGTCATTTCCCAGAATCTGAGCTAAAATGCTCCAGGCAGAGGAAATTAGGGACAAAGGCCCTGAGGCAGGAGCACGATGGGCATGACTAAGGAGAGGCGAGGTCAGCACGGTGAGCGAGGGAGGAAGTAAACAGGGGTTCAGAAGGGTGGCAGGGACATGGCGACTACTGAAGGACTTTGGCTTTGATTCTGAACTAGAACCACCGAAGGTTTGTGAGCAGGGCTGGGTCAACCTAAATGTGATGGACAGATGCGTATTATTTTTAATCAGTTCCAAGGAATGGGACACAGACCATTCAACAGCCTGGTAATACTTTATTTTCTCTTAAAAATCACATAAGCAAGCTCTAAAATATGTTTAATTTCCAAAGTTTTCATCTGATCTTGGGATATTTCTAGGATATAGAAGATTAATAATTAATTGTTAAAAATCTTTAAACTATTTATTGTGACTGAAAAAAATACGATTTAGTATTTTTTTTAAATAGGTGCTTGTGGCCGAGTTTCTCTAAAGGACACCCTACTGAAGCAGTATTGCTTTGAAACAAGAGGTTGCATAGACTTGGGGAAAAGATTTCTTACAAGCACCCAACCATTCAGATGAACAATTTAACTTCCTTGACCACGATTCATAAACAGGAACACTGAGCACTTGCTCAGTGGGCCAAAACCTGTCTTAGCACCGAGGATACAGTACTTAAGACCATGTAAGATGCAGATAGTCACCATCCACATGGAGCTTTGAGCAACTAAAAGCAGGTTATCATTTGCAAGAAGATACTATTTATCAAACATTACTTAAATGTCACTTAAAGGAAAGTAACCCAAACAGATACTGTTATCACTTCAGGAAGTACTGCCCCCCACACTGTACCACAACCTCAGTATCCCCAGTGGGATCCCCATAAAGCCTGGCACAAAGCAAGCAACCAAATATCGAGGGTCTACATGAAAACCTTCATATCCTGGCATTTTTCTAGTGTAATCTTTGGAAGTGTAAGTTCTACGCTTGCCCACAAGGAAGAAGTTGCAAGTCCGAATGCTGGCATTGCTCCCGCTTTCAATACGGTTCCACATTTGAACATTCTGCAGTGCTGCTCTTGTCCTCTGTGCCTAATAAAATGTATCCCAAACACTCTGAGGGAAGGCTATTACTCAAAAGTCCATTGTTTTAAGTGTAACGACAATCTTTAATATTTTCCTCAGGATGAAAGTACTAGTTAGTAACTGCTGTCCCCAAAGCTGACTGGCCCAGTCAAATCTAAGTGGAGTAGGAAGGAAGGGGGCAGGCAGGGCTTGCATGACCCCAGCCATGATGATGGCAGAGGAAGGTGAATTCACCTCACCCCACAGAGGCAATTAAGCCAGGTGAACCCTGAGGAACAGAGGTCCAGAAAGCTCACTGAATTCTGAACAACACACTCTCCTTCCTTCTCAGCTTTGAGGGGACACAATCAGAAGAGGGCGGGAGCGAATGAATCTGCTGAAGCAGAAAGCAGCGGGATTAAGAACATCTGTGTTGAGTCTAAACTGAAACCCGAGTGATGCCACTGGTCCAAGAACTTTCTTCTACTCTAGCCACGCTGGCCTCCTCTTTGCCCTCCACAGTCCAATCGAGCCTTCCTCTCTGTGCCTTCACTAGCGTGGGAACCCTCACAAATGCCCCTCTGACCATCTGGATGCCCCCAGCCTCTGTCCCAACCATCCTACACCTTCCTTGAGGGTCAACTCACATCCCCCTCGTCTGATCACAAAGGCATTCATGACCTGGACCACCCTTTCCAGCCCTTAATTTATAAACCATCTTTGAAATTTTTCTAACGAACTTGCCATCACAAGCTTTTAGAAACCATCACAGCATCTGTGTCAACCCTAGGGACCAATCTCTAGGTGGTCTCAGTTGGTATCAGTTTGAAGGACTATGGTAGAACTGCCATAGCTCCCCCCAGTATCCTTTTCCCCCCTGTCCTTTTAGCCATTGAATACTCACTGTTCACCCTACACTCCACCCCATCCTCTGCCAAGGTTTAAATGGGCACATGGCCAACCAGTTCAAGTGGGAAATTCTAGGTGTGGCTGTGTTTGGGCCAGTGGGATGGGAATGAAGGTGATTTGTGTCATCCCCAGACACGTGCTTTCCACTTTCTCTGTCATCCCTTCTCCAGGATGGAACGTAGAATGTGGAAGCAGAAGTGGCGGTGGTGAGCGGGACAGCTCGGACCATGCTGATGAGGAAAGGACCCCAAGGCCTTGCTGCTCCAAGGTGGTCCAAGGACCTGCAACATCTGCACCACCCGGGTAGCTGGTTACAAACGTGGAATCTGAGGCCCCCACCCCAGACTCCCCAGATAACCAGCTCAGAATCCTCATGCAGGTGATTTGTATGTACTTGAGCATGAGAAGCACTACCCTGAGGGAATAAAAGAACAACTAAATGGAAGACTGGGTTCCTGTTGATCTCATGGAACAGGGCTGCCTTCCCGTCTTGGCCAACTTCTCTCTGAACTGTTCATTAAGGGATAAAGCTCCCCCATTTTAGAAGCCAAAGGCTGAACCGCTTGCCAGGCGTACGTACTTAGTAAAGCGAGGATTCCTCCAAGAATGCCCAGAATGGCGGGAACCTGCAAGCCTGCTTCGGCGTAGGGCGCCGTCCTCTTGCAGCTGTTGACGACCCCTTCGCAGTCGCACACGAACACATCTAGGGTGGTCACCTGGTCCTTGTTCTGGTTATCCGTGAGCTTGAGATTTATTTTGTAGTCACCCAACTCTAAGGTTTTCTTCGGCTTCAAAATTAGAGATTCATGGGCTGGAGGAAGCAACAAAAATAAATGATGGGACAAGGGGAGGGAAAAAAACTCATTCTAGAATAAAATTATTAGGGTCAAGAAAATTGGAGCTGCTTGGGTTGTAGATTACTGGGCGGTACGTTGCAGAGTCAGATACCAGGAAAGGAAAGGGAACTCGGTGGAATGCCTCAAATGTAGAAGGGGCAAATGAACACACAACAAACAAAAGGGGTGACACGTGGAAGTGGAAAAGGGAATTTCAGAAGGGGGGAGGACAGGAGCAGGGAAAGCATGGAGTCAGAGCAATGTTTCTGAAGTAAGACTCCAGTTCCCACCTTGGTCATTGTACTCAATGGTCCAGTTGACACTTGCCCCGTGTGTTAGTTCTGCTGTAAAGGGAGATGTGTTGGGGGGGAGATCTGGATCAATGATGTTGATGACACGAGGCTGTGGATTCTTCTGACAGAAGTCCATATTTCGAGGTTCTGGTACGGGGCCATTGTCATTCACATCAGAGAGGATGAGGAGAAGGGTTCCCGTTCCAGTAGCAACTGGAGAACCTAAGAGAAAATACATAGGAAATGCCACAGCTCAAGAACACTCATGAAGCTCTACTGATTCCCATCAGACCAAATTCCAATCTTGGCTTGGCTCTTTAGGGAGCCATCAGCTCTTCCCATCACCGGGCATCTTCACTTCAGATCCGGCTGCTCTCTGATATGCTTATTTCCTGCTTTGACAATAATTATTCAAATTACCCTCACACCAAGGATACCTCCTTCCCTCTTCTACACATACCTTTATGCACCCATTAAATTTTTTTTTTTAAGTTTTTATTTATTTATTCATTTGACAGAGAGAGAGAGAGAGCACACAAGCTAGAGGAGAGGCTGCGGGAGAGGGAGAAGCAGGCTCCCTGCTGAGCAAGGAACCCGATGCGGGGCTCGATGCCAGGACCCTGGGATCATAACCTGAGCCGAAGGCAGTTGTTTAACCAACTGAGTCACCCATGCGCCCCTGAACCCATCAAATTTTAACCACTCCAAGAATTCCTCATTGCCCCCCCACCAATTCTCCCTTTTCAGAACTTCTATGGCTTGAAGGTCATTATCAAAGGGCTGAACTTTTTAAATTGCTACAAGTTGCTTTTCAAAAAAAAAAAAAGACTTGGACATTTCTTTTACATTATGACATAGCACCTAGCATATGGCAGTAGATAAAATAGACACTCAAGTATTACCATCAATATTAGTTTATTATAGAAAAAAACACAGGACTCTTACCTCAAACCTATAAAGAGTTATGCCTAGGTAGCAAGACTGTGGTGATTTTTTTTTTTTTACCCTTTAAAAAAGTCGTGGTTAAAACAAACCACGCAGCATATAATTTACCATCTCAACCATTTTAAAATTCATTTTACATTTTAGGTTCAACAGTGTAAGTATATTCACATTATTGTGGAACAGACCTCCAGAACCTTGTCATCTTGCAAAACTGAAACTCTGTACCCATTAAACAACTCCCCACTTCCCTTTTCCTCCCAGCCCCCCGGTTACCACCATTCTATTTTGTCTCTATGAATCGGACTGCTTTCTTACCTTAAGTGGAACCATATAGTATTTGCCTTTTCGTGACATGGCTTTTACTTAGCATAATGCCCCCAAGATTTATCCACGTTAGAACATGTGACAGGATTCCCTTCCTTTTTTTAAGGCTTAATAATATTCCATTGTATGCATATGCCATATTTGGTTTATGTTTAAATCTTTTTTTACCTTATCATGTGAATTAAAAACAAATAGGAGGTGCCATTTAAAATTTTTTCTAATTAAAAAAGAAGCTAACAGGGCGCCTGGGTGGCTCAGTTGGTTAGGCGACTGCCTTCGGCTCAGGTCAGGATCCCAGGGTCCTGGGATCAAGTCCCACGTCGGGCTCCCCCTCCTCTGTGGGGAGCCTGCTTCTCCCTCTGCCTCTGCCTGCCACTCCCCCTGCTTGTGCACGCTCTCTCGCGTGCTCACTCTCTCTCTCTCTCTCTCTCTGGGTCAAATAAAATCTTAAAAAAAAAATGCAAATAAAGTAAAATAAAAAAGAAGCTAACAGATTTTCTACGAAACCTCATTCTTCTTCTTAGACCTTACATTAAGAAGTACTGAGTCATGCACAAAGGAACACTTAAAGGAATCATTCAGCACCATCACACCTGAGCCATGATTATCAGGTCAGGGGTCGGCAAACTAAGGCCTTCCAGGCAAATGAGGAAGGCAGCTGTGCTCATTCCCCCTTTACAGATCGTCTATGGCTGCTTCTAGGCTGGAAAGGCCATCAAGATCACATGGCCCGAAGACACTAAAATACTTACTCCCTGGCCCTTCCTTCACAGAAAGTTTGCCAAGGCACGTTCAGGAGCCATTTCCTCCACTTACTTCCAGGCCAGGCTGGAGAGTTTCCATGCAGCAGCTGGCCAGTGCGGCTGAAGCCATGGGCTAGCTTTTCCCTTCAGACAAAAGCATTCTGCCAATGGGACCCCATCATGGCCTTACTTACCTCGCTCTCTGCTTTTAACCTGCTAACTCCTAAATACAGATCCAGGAGCAGGCTTCAGATTCTAACTGAAGAGGCCAGGCTCATCCTTCTCCAGCACCATCACAATGCGATGGAGGGCCACCTGTCCAGCCCCATCATGGCCTTACCTGCCTTGCTGGGTTTTCTAGATTGTCAAGCCTGGAATTACTACCTCAGGAAGCTGGAGAGTTAGCGAGGGAAATAGAATCCATCACGAGCCCAGGAAGCGAGCAGTTTCTAACAGTAATTCTGTTTCTAAATATCCAGCCAAGGGAAATACTTGCACACAGAGGCATGGACAAGGATGTTTCCTTATCAAACTCATGGCAATAACGAACAGGTGCACACCACCCCGGTGTTCTTTAATGCGTGAACAATTCAAGTATGCTATATCCTTGGGGCGCCTGGGTGGCTCAGTCGTTAAGCGTCTGCCTTCGGCTCAGGTCATGATCCCAGGGTCCTGGGATCAAGTCCCACATCGGGCTCCCTGCTCGGCAGGAAGCCTGCTTCTCCCTCTTCCGCTCCCCCTGCTTGTGTTCCTGCTCTCACTATATCTCTGTCAAATAAATAAATAAAATCTTAAAAAAAAAAAAAAAAGTATGCTATATCCAGATAACATTATTTTATTACGAAGAGGTAGATTTATAAGGTGCCAAAGTAGATCTGTGTCTTTAAGACATATTATAAGTAATAAATAGCAAATAAATTAAAACTTAAATTTAAATCAACATGTATAAAATAATGATTTTTATTATAAAAACAAAACCAGGCTGTAAACTAGACAGTGGCTTTATAATAAACTCTATTTCTATATGCATATAAATGTATTCAAATACACGAAAACAGTCTGGAAGGAGCCATATTTCACTACTAATGATGAGGATAAAAATTATGATAGTCCTTGTAGAGCAGGCACTCTTCTAGGGCACTTTTACATAAACGAACTCATTCAAAATCCAGACGGGGTATTATCATTTTGTCAGACAGAGGAACTGAGGGACATAAGCTTTAGTCCGAAGATCTAGACCCAGGCAGTCTGGCTCCTGTGGGGAAGGAGTCGGTTCAGGTATAAAGAGCTTCTGCTTGACCTAATTACTTGTACTTTCGAAAATCACACGCTTTTGTTTAAGAATACCAGAAAAAGAATGAACTCCTGCCTCTCAAAGAAGGGTAGGGGGCAACGAAGCATGCTAGCCAGACAGGTGAGATAGCAAAGGTCACATGCTAAGGGCACCCTTACCCGTGTCAATGGCTACAATGAGGGCCTCGTACGTGCTGTTCTTCACATGCTCCATGTCCTCTCTGTCCAGCTCAGCCCGAGTGAAAATGGCACCAGATTCTGGATTAATCTCCAGCCAATTGGCAGCATCCCTCCAAATCCGATACCTAAAAAGGCACAAGCTCTGGTTTAGAATAGTACAGCAAACAGCACATAGCTGAAGAAGGCTAAGGTTCCTCTTTGTTGATTGATCACATCTACAGCAAAGTATGACCATCCATGTCCCCTTCAACCCTTTAAGCGTAAGTTGCAGACACCATGTTCTTTTACTCAGAAATACTTCAGCGTGTTATCCCCTAAGAACAGAGGCATTTTCTTAGATAATGATAATTTAATTTCAGGAAATATAACTTTGATATCCATACTATTATTTAATATATGGCACATATTTAAAGTCGTTTCTTTTTTTTTTTTTTTTTTTTTGACAGAGAGAGAATTAGCAAGAGCAGGAACACAAGCAGGGGGAGTGGGAGAGGGAGAAGCAGGCTTCCCGCGGAGCAGGGAGCCCAATGCGGGGCTCGATCCCAGGACCCTGGGATCATGACCTGAGCCGAAGGCAGACGCTTGACGAATGAGCCACCCAGGCGCCCCATGGCACGTATTTAAATTGTCAATTTCCACAAAACTGTCCTCCAGAACATCCCTGCCCAGATTCTGGATCCATCCATGCATGACATTTAGATATCATGTTTCCCTAATTTGGAACTGGTCCTTAGTCTTTCTTTTCTTTCTCAACACTTTTTGGAAAGTGTAGGCCAGGGGCGCCTGAATGGGGCAGTCGGTTAAGAACCTGACTCTTGGTTTCTGCTCAGGTCATGATGGGTTGTGAGATCAAGCTCTACATTGGGCTCTATACTCAGCACGGAGTCTGCTTGAGCTTCTTTCTTCCTCTCCCTCTGCTCCTCCCCCGAGCTCGCTCTTTCTCTGAAATAAGTAAATAAATCTTTAAAAAAAAAAAAAAAAAAAAAGGTAAAGTGCAGTTCACTTGTTTTGTAGAAAGCCCCTCAATTTGGGTTGGTCTGATTATTCCCTCCTAAGTAGTTTTTTTTTTTTGGAAGATTTTATTTATTTGAGACAGAGAAAGGAGCAGGGAAGCAGAGGGAGAAGGAGAAGCAGACTCCGCGCTGAGCAGGGAGCCCGACGCGGGACTCAATCCCAGGACCCTGAAATCATGATCTGAGCTGAAGGCAGACGCTTAACCGACTGAGCACCTCGGCGCCGCTCCCTCTGAAGTAGTTTCAAGTTATGCAAAGGAAGGGGAAGCAAGAACAGTGTGGAGGTGACGTGTGTCCTCAGTGTATCAATCACATTAGGAGGCACATGAGAGCTGTTCTTTTCATGGTGATGTTCACTTCAATCACTTGGGTAAGGGGACAGGCAACCAGATCTCTTTACAGCAAAGGTACCTTTTTTCTCTTGGTAATTAATCTATGACCTGAGGGGAGAAAATGTGACAATATCCTGTTCACCAACTAACTTTCATCCAAGAGATTTAACATCTATGGACAATTCTTGCCTGAAGCAATGAATACTATGATCCTATGTGTTTTTAAAAGCAAGACTCTTTCAGACCAGCTCCCCAAGGGGTACAGTAGCTCTCAAACGGTGGCAACGTGCTACCCAGCACCCCCACCATGAACACTATGAGGTTTGGGTTCACACAGTGGCCCGAGGGTGGGCTGTACTATTGGCCTTTGTGGGTAGGTGCCAGAGAGGCTCAAGTTCCTTCCGGTCTTACAGAGGGAGAAAAAAGTTTTACTCAAAAAGTCCCGTTACGCTACACCTTATTAGGAGGACCAGAAACATTCAATCCGAGGAAACAAAGGCATGAAAAACAGAGATGGGGCACCTGGGTGGGGTTCAGTTGGTTAAGCGTCTGCCTGCGGCTCAGGTCATGATCTCAGGGTCCTGGGATCAAGCCCCGAGTTGGGCTCCCTGCCCCGAGGGGAGTCTGCCTCTCCCTCTCCCTTTGCCCTCCCACTACCATGTGCTCTGTATATATAAAATCTTTAAAAAGAAAAAGAAAAACAGAGATACAGTGCCCAGTCATCTCCCAGGTCATGGAAGACTCAGAAAAGGAAACAAATAACCTAAGGACGAAAGGGCCTTGGATACCTGTGGGTACATCCTCACCTCTTTACAAGTGCAAAGCCATGAACCACATAGAGTGGTCTTTATTCCAGGGGTAAGGGCTTCAACACACACTAGTAAGACTTGGTCCCTGTACTTGCTCAAAGAGAAGCTTTTTTTCTTTTTTTGTAAAGATTTTGTTTATTTGAGAGAGAGAGAGAGAGAGAGAGAGTGCAGAGGGAGAAGTAGACTTCCTGCTGAGCAGAGAGCCTGATGCAGGGCTCGATCCCAGGACCCTGGGATCATCACCTGAACCGAAGGCAGACACTTAACCGACTGAGCCACCCAGATGCCCCTCAAAGAGAAGCCCTGAACTACCCATTTCACAACTGCAAACTAAGATGTCAACCCACCCTTGAAACCATACACTCCAACACTTCATCACTGAACAAAAACCCTACAATACTGTCTTCAGTTTTCCACTCAACTTTTCAAGTTTGATTATAAACACATCTTACCAGGGGTGCCTGAATGGCTCAGTCGGTTAAGCATCCGACTTTTGATCTTAACTCAGGTCTTTATCTCAGGGTCGTGGGTTCAAATCCCACCTTGGGCTCTCTGCTTGAAATTCTCTCTCCCCTTTCTCCAGCCCCTCCTCCACTGCGCTTTCTCTCTAAAATAAATAAATCTTTATTTTTTTAAAAAGATTTTATTTATTTATTTGCAAGAGAGAGAGAGAGAGCATGAGGGGGGGAGGGGCAGAGGGAGAAGCAGACTCCCTGCTGAGCAGGGAGCCCGATGTGGGACTCAATCCCGGGACTCCAGGATCATGACCTGAGCCGAAGGCAGTTGCTTAACCAACTGAGCCACCCAGGCGCCCAATAAATAAATCTTTAGAAACAAAACTGAAAACCAGCACCTCTTACTAAAGGTTAGTGGGGCACCAGGTGCGTAGGATCTGCTGCCATCTGGACTGTGGGGTGCGGCTCAGGGTCTGCAGCCACGGCTCCGCACAACACTGTCTCCGTGGCCCTCAAGCAGGGCCACAGGGTGACCACGAACATGAGCAAGCCGAGGTACGGCCGCTGCAGCAGGCGCCCCACCAAGCACACCAAGTTCGTGCAGGACGGGACCCGAGAAGCCCCATACAAGCAGCATGCCACGGAGCTGCTCAAGGGCTCTAAGGACAAGCACACCCTCAAGTTCATCAAGAAAAGGGTGGGGAAACACATCTATGCCAAGAGGAAGACAGAGGAGCTGAGCCACGTCCTGGCAGCCATGAGGAAAAGCTGCAGCCAAGAAGGACTGAACCCCTCCCCTCTGTATGTAATAAAGCCTTTTTGGAACTTGGAATGAACACATGAACACACACACACATTCCCCTTACTAGCCCTTTTATTTTCGACCACTTAGAAGAATCCTCGGATTATGAGCAGTACATTGAATATATGTATGAAATGAGAGTATTTTGTTTATATATTTAAATATTTTATTTTTAAGTAATCTCTACACCCAACGTGGGGCTTCAAACTCACAACCCCGAGATCAAGAGTGACATGCTCCACCAACTGAGCCAGCCAGGCGCCCCTGAAATTAGAGTTTTTCTTTTAAAGATTTTATTTATTTATTTGACACAGAGAGAGAGACACAGCGAAGAGAGGGAAGGAACACAAGCAGGGGGAGTGAGAGAGGGAGAAGCAGGCTTCCTGCGGAACAGGGAGCCCGATTCCAGGACCCCAGGATCATGACCTGAGCCGAAGGCAGAAGCTTAACAACTGAGGCCCCCAGGTGTCCCCAAAATTATTTTAAAGCAAATCTCGGGCGCCTGGGTGGCTCAGTTGGTTAAGCGACTGCCTTCGGCTCAGGTCATGATCCTGGAGTCCCTGGATCGAGTCCCGCATCGGGCTCCCTGCTCGGCAGGGAGTCTGCTTCTCCCTCTGACCCTCCCCCCTCTCATGTGCTCTCTCTCATTCTCTCTCTCTCAAATAAATAAATAAAAAAAAGCTTTAAAAAAAAAAAAAAAAAAAAAAGCAAATCTCAGATGTCAATAAATTTCTCCTCTAAATACCTTAGCACATATCTTATAACACATCTTACAAAAACAAGAATTACTTAATGTCATTTAATGCCAAATCCATGTTCAAATATCTCTAATTGACTCAAGTGTGTCTTTATTTTTTTTTTTTTTTTTTTTTTTTAAAGAGATGGTACCTGCTGGCTTTTTTAATTTATTTTAAAGATTCTATTTATTTGACACAGAGAGACAGAGCGAGAGAGGGAACACAAGCAGGGGGAGCAGGAGAGGGAGAAGCAGGCTTCCTGCAGAGCAGGGACCCCGATGTGGGGCTCGATCCCAGGACCCTGGGATCACGACCTGAGCCAAAGGCAGACGCCTAACGACTGAGCCACCCAGGTGCCCCTAAATAGTTCACTGTTACAGTTTCTTCTAGAGTAGATGTTAAGAGGTCAGAACCTCTCTGAGAAGAGGAAGCGGGCACATCGGCCGAGCCGAGCACATTGGCCGAGCCCGATTACCCCTGGAAATCACACTATTACTAACAAGACACGCACGTCACATTGGGATTTGTGCTCTACTTGTTTTTCCCTAGTCAAACCCAGCCCTCAAAAGATGAAGGACATTATTTGTCATACATGGTCGCGGGGTGTTCCTGTTGGTTTGCCCATGTGTTTTCGACATGTGTGGGTATGATTTAGACTATAAAGGCACCTTCCAGTTTAAAAGGAGAGAAAATAGTGAGCTACTTATAACACACCATGTATGTCAATTAAAACCACATTCCTGCCTCACTGCATGAACTTGAAGAGAGGAAAGCACAGTAAATATAGAATGGCTGGCTACAGAAGAAATGGAAAAGATGTGGGGAATGTGGGAGGGGAGCCAAACAAGAGAAGGGTCTTGCACAGACAATGATAAAATGCTATGAACTAAATATTTTATACACACACACACACACACACACACACACACACCCCTAGCTGCTGCAAGTCTGTTGAAAAATCCTCATACTTACGTTATCCTCTGTTCCATAAAACTATCTGGATCCGTGGCAGTGTAGGATGTGATTTCCAGGCCCACGCCAAAGTCTTCAGGTATTTCCACTGTCTTTGGACAAGGCACAAAGACAGGGGCTTCATTCACATCCTCCACGTCCACAGTGACGGTGGCTGTGGAGGTGGAGAGAATGACCTCAAACGGGGCTACATTCACCACGGTCACGTACAGAATATACTGCTGCTTGGCCTCGAAATCCAAGCCCTAAGGAGCAAAAAAGAAAGGAGTTAAAAATATATTTTATGTTAGTGTAAAAAAAAAAAAAAAAGATTACATCCTTAACTATGGCTATTGATCAGCAATATCTTCATGGTTCTCCAATCTAGCTGTGTTAGGAAGAAATAACTTGAGAAGTTCTGAAGAAAATGAAGGCCTGCACCCTAACCCAGCAAACAATAATCTCTGAGGGTGGGGCCTGGCTGTGGATGTTTTTCAAAAGCTAACATGCAACCATATTCAAGACGAGAACCCTAGCAGAAGAATAAAAATGAACTACATATGTGAAGCCTCAAACAGCAAAACCCAGTGAACAAACACTAGTACCTTAAGTCATTTATTATCCAAGACCAGTAAGAATGTTGATATCCTATGGGACGTGTTGTCCATGTGACAGCAGATGGACAGAAGACCCTGCTTCTGACCTCACTGATCTCAATCAAGTTTAGTGACAACATGAAGTTCAGAATCAGCCAACAACAAGGTCAAAGCCCAGGTGAGCCATTTCCTAGCTGTGTGGTCCAGGCAAATTAACTTCTGGGTCTGTTTCCACACCCAAATACATAGGAAAAGGAACTGCTTCATAGAGTTGCTGTAAGGAATAAACTGGGAACTTTTATGAGGGACTTTGTGTACAGTAGGGGCTCATTTTACTGGCTTCTTTCTTTTGTTGGTAGCATAGAAAATGTTGACATCCAATATTCGGTGGGAGATAAGGTTATGTAGTAAGTGATGCAAGGATGGATGGTTTTGCTCACTTGCTCAATAAGGAAGTCTAAGTTTGGGGGCTAATCCAGGGATCCGCTAACTCTGACTTTGACAAAGAAATCACCCAACTTCTTAGTTTTCAGGTTTCCAAGACATCTTTCAAAAAGTCATTTGTCCCACTTCTAAAATAATCCAGCAAAATGGCAGAGACCAGTAAGCCATTTTTCCTCTCATTTGCAAAATGGATATGGGGCAAATGTTTCAGGGAGAAAGCCTTTTAAAACAGATGGTACTTTCTCCTCAATTTCAAGAGGCTGCGTAGGAGCTTCTCACATGTGCCTGAAGAGTTGCTGCAAACCCCAAATGGCCCACCAGAACCTGGGAAAGCTGCCCACCCCTAGCCCACCAATGCCATGCTAATCTACTTCTTAGAAGACATCAAGGGACAAGGGAGTGGGCAGCTAGCTGTCGATTTCTGCATCTTGCCAGGCACCATACAAACCTTAGCTGTTTTCAAAATGCCGTAGTTGGTTACTGGGTCTGTGGTGACGACAAATTGCTCATTGTTATTGTTCAATATGGTGTACACGGCCTGCCATGCTGGGGTATTGGGAACATCGTCATCAGTCACTTTGAGTACGGCGATTTCAACGTTAGCCTTGTTCTCAGGCACCCGCCCCTGGTACTACAGAGCAAAGGAGAAGATGGGTCACTTATGACATCCTGACACCTAATAGATGAGCCAGGTCCGTGAAGGCTAAAGAAATCCTTTCTGAGTCCAAGATTCAAGGAGAGTCTTGGAAGAAGTACCCATTCCACCAGTGGAGTCCCTATTTCCTGTTGGGGGAGGAGCCAACACTACTCAAGGTACATCATCCTTCAAGACTACCTGAGCTGGCTTTTTAAGGACCTGGCTACCTGGGCCCCTCAGCACACTCTGGGCCAGTTGCTGACTGTGATCTTAATCAAACTCAAGACACTGTGGCTTATCTACTACTCCCCTCCTCTTCCATCATTCCCAGTGGTACCAATGATTTTCATAAAACAAAAGTCTGGTCAGTATAGTCCTCTGCTTAAAACCTGATGACATCCCCTTGCACTCAGGATAAATTCTAAAATTCTTACCTCCATCTACAAGGTCCTGTAGGACCCAACCTCCTTTGCTTCACTACACAGACTGTTTTTCAGTTCTTGAAAACTTTTTATTGATTCAGGGCATTTTGCATATGGTGATCCCTCTGCCTAGAACACTCTTCCACTGTCCCCTGTCCCACATTTGACAACCTCCTTTCAAGTCTTATTTTTTTATCATGGTTATTTCATATTTTATTAGACTGATGTACATTTCACCATTTCTTGAGACGTAAAGCGAACAGAGGACTAAGAATGTAGAATACTGAAGGAGGTAAAGCCATCCACAAATTTATTGAGTAAACTAGAAAGGTACGTAAAACTTTGGGTTGGAATAGAGGGAAAAACCTGTTCTGAGCTGAAGGGAGGTCCTTGGTTTCGAACAAAAATCTCCTAAAGGCTCTACTAATACAAGGGTCAGTTTATAGAAAAACTACGAATTGCACAGAAGCCCATTAGGCAGAAAAAATGGGCAGGATAGAAGGCCATGGGCTGTGGGGGCAGCTGGTCTGCGGCAGGAATGGCTGGGCTAGAGGAGCAGGCTGGAAGAAGTCTATATGCAGAGATCAGCGCGTTCACCCAAAGCCCAGGCTTTCTACTGGTCTCTAGAATGCTGATGCTTTCCTCAGACAAGGCCTTTCTCATCTTACTATAAATGTTACGGGCTTTGTGAAGCCTTCTTGTACTCACAATACCTGTGTCAGGGTGGCAGACACGGCTAATTGCCTAGTAAATAACTACTCGCCCCTTCTTCACGAACTATATTGTTGGGGGCAACAATGTGTCCAAACAAAATATTTTATTTCCAGTCATCCTCTAAGACAGCAGTTGCTAATAAGAGGTTAAGGAAACTTGTGGGATGGGTCTGCACAGAAGTAAGAGGCCTTGACTTAGCAGCAATGCCTTTTGCTCCCCATGCCCTTGCATCCTTCCTGAATGAAGCAGAGAAATAGCTGGAGCTCTGGCAGCCATCTGGGGCCATAAGGGGCCACTGAGGATAGAAGCCATGCACCAGTGATGGTGGGACAGCAAGACTAAGGAGGTTCCATTAACAGTGTAGATACTCTAGCTCTAGGTTTTTTGTGACACAAGAGAAAGTTTACCCTATTTGTTTAAGGCACAGGAGTGAAATCTCTGTTACTAACCACTGAGCTTATTTCTAACTAACATATTAAGATTTAGAGTTCTTTCGTGTGGCTTTTAATACCTTCTCCTCATCTTCATTTAATGTAATTGTACACAATAATTTGTACAGGTTATCGAACATCTCCCTAGCTAGACTATCAACTCCACTGAGAACAGAATCTTTGTCTTATTGTGATAATATCTCCAGTGTATAACGCAATTCCTGTGTTACAAACTTAGAAAGTATTTGTTCAGTGAATAAACAAAACCTGGTAAGATTTGCTACCAAGATGTAGAACATGAGGACATGAGTTCAAAAGGTGCCTTAAAAGAAACAAAAACAAAAACAAAAAAACCCCACTCATCTCTGCACCCAACATGGGGCTTGAACTCAAAACCCCAAGATCAAGAGGCGCATGCTCCACGGACTGAGCCCGCCAGGCGCCCACAGGTGCCATTTGCAACTCTGCAAACCTGTCTCAGCAGGCCTGTGCTGAGGAGGACAGAGAAGATTGCCATCCCAACTGGCTTGCTTCTTAAAGCTCACTAGTATGGGGCAAGTTTTCAAAGCGTTCACCCATGAGCAGTTGCACAACAACGGAGGCCCTTTCTTTGGAAACCGCCCAGGGGGTTGCAGAGTTACCGTGGTGGGTTCGAAGATGGGGGGGTTATCGTTGATGTCAGTGACTGTGATCACAGCTGTTGCGGTTGTACTCAAGCCTTCACCTTGCAGGTCAGCAGCCTCAACCACCAGGGTGTACGTGGGAATACTCTGCAGAGATCAAACACATTTGAGTCAGGACCAACAGCCACATCAAGCCCAGCCCAGAACATGGAAACAGTTTACTTGATCATTTGCTTCAATGCCAGCCTGCTTTCTAGGTACAAAACCTCTAGAGAGCTATTTAGACGCAAAGCTCAGACCATAAACATAGTAAGTGGCAACTGACCTCCGCAGAGTTTTACATTGTCCATGTGATTTAGCTGATGTCTATTTGCCCTCAACCCCCTCAAGACCCTCTTCACCCCTGACCTCCCGGTCCAGCCCGGTGGTGAGCACGCTGATGACTCCTGTGTCCTTGTTGATAGTGAACATCATGCTGTTAGGCAGGAGGGGGTCTTGGGTGACGATGCGGTAAGCAATGGCGGCGTTGTAGGTGTTCTCATCGTCGTCCGCATCTGTGGCTGTTACCTGCATCACGGAGGTGCCTGCAAGTGCCGAGGGAGGGAGAGATTCAGTTAAGCTGCACTTTGGATTCTGGTCAACACGGCTCAGATCAATTCTGTCCAGAGTGTTAAAGAAGGAGCCCCGGGAAATGGTACCATGTTATGGCTCCTCCATTCTCTAATTCCCAAAATTTTTACCAAAATGGTAGGGGAGGAAGAAAGCATTCCACCCCATGAGCAGTGTTCCAAGGACTTGGCTTTTCCAACAATTTTGGATGGTGGCTGGAGCTGAGGAGGATGGAGAATAAATAAACTAAAACACTGTGCCTTGTCTCCCATCCTGAGTGAATGAGGTGGAAAAGAGAAAAAAAATCCCACCAATATTCACAACTGGCTTCTCAGGCACAGCTTCATCACAGAGAATGGTCATTTGCGATCACAGCCTTCAAGGTGGCAGAGAATACTTACAGCACCTGTGACTGTCAAAGGACCAGTGCCCACAACATCGACACAATTCCTACGGCTCCACGGGAAAAGGACAAATAGCCCAAGGGAAAAAGGAGCAAAGGACTTGGAGAGACAAGTCATAAAGAAGAAACCCAGATAGCCAGCAAACATAGAAAATGTTTATTAGCCCACTAACAAATCAGGGAAAGGCCATTTAAAATTGTACGGCATACAACTGCACAGTCAACAAAGCTAAAACGTCTTAACAATTCTAGGATATCGATTCCTGGTGGGAGCGTTAAGTGGTTCAACCACTTTGGAAAACAGTCTGTCACCATGTAGTCACACTGAACAGGAACATACCCTATATAACCGAGCCAGCTGCTCTTATGGATATACACCCTAGAGAAAGCCTTCTGTGTACGCATCAGGTAATATATTAAAAAATGTTCTGAGAACACTACTTCTAATAAGAAGAAACTGAAACAAACTCATTTTCCATCAACAGAGGAATAAAGTGCTTTATATAAATATAAAAATATTGAATATGATGTAGCAATGAGAATGAATGAATGACCTTGGGCTGCTATGGGCACCAACATGAAGAACTTTATGTACATAAAGCTGAATGAGAGAAGCACACCACAGAAATACATGTTAAGTGTGATTCCACGAATACAAAGTTTGAAAACATGCAAAAAAACCGGATATTGCTGAGGGGTAAATATACACATGATGAACAAGATAAAGGAAAGCAAGGAATGATTGCCGAAGTCAGGGCAGTGGCTACATTTACAGGGAAGAAAAAAGAATGTGTTCAGGAATGGCAAAGATCTGTTTCTTAATCAGGGAAGGTTCTTAAACTGCTCCTTTTTGGGAGGTGGGGGCGTGGTGGTGGTGAGCTCTATGCCCAATGTGGGGCTTAAACCCACAGCCCCAAGATCAAGAGTCACATGCTCTACTGACTGAGCCACCCAGGCACCCCTCTTAAACTGCTTTTTTTTTTTAAAGATTATTTATTGATTTACTTTACTTATTTATTACTTATTTATCTGACAGAGTGAGAAGAGAGCACAAGCAGGGGGAGCAGCAGAGGGAGAGGGAGAAGTAGGCTCCCCGCTGAACAGGAAGCCCGACGCGGGGCTTGATTCCAGGACTCCTATTTTATAATACACATTTCTGTAGAATGGATGTTTTACACTCTCTCTCTCTCTCTCTTTCTCTCTCTCTCTCATTGGCTTCCAAAGAAGTTCTGTTCCTACGAAGGACCTGACCCCAAACACAAGCCCCAACACTTTGAGGTCCAAAGAATCTAAGTGTCCTTCTGGGTGTTCAGCTCCTCGAGACTGGCCATACCTGGAAGAGCACCTTCCATGACAGATCCTTCGAAGACCTGCTGGGTGAACTCGGGCTTGTTGTCATTCTGATCCGTCACCGTGATCACGATCTCCATTGGGTCTTCCACTGCATTCCCATTAGAAGACACGGCGTGAGAGTAGAGCTGTAACAGCCAAGTGAGGGTTACTTGGGCCCCAACAAGGAGGAAGAAATGCGAGAAGTCATGTGACTAGAACTCCAGCTGGCCTCCACTCCCTCCCACTCTCCAAGACCCAAGGATGGACACCCCCCGCAGAGAACTTTTCTCACACATGTGCTGCTGCTTCAGGGGTCATGACACTGGTTGAGGTCATGATACGTAAAGACTCATGGGTTGCAGAACACACCCACCAGGTCAGAGCTCCCATTTCCCACAGGAGGGCTGGGGAGCCAGGCCTAAGAGACAAGAGCAGAGGCCTAAAACATTCTTATTCCCAGCAGGGTAAAATTTCCTCTGGCTGTTCTAGTCGAGTGTCTCTCCCAGATTTTTTTGCATTGGCCTCAATGCATTACCCCCCCCGCGCCCCCAGCTCTGCAAGCTCACACTGCTACCAAGGCCCAGGAATGGCTTTTGCTCCCCATCATCATAAATGGCCTCTTCCTTTGGGTCAGGGACTTTCAGCCCCAAGAGTAAGTTGTTATCTTGGGTCTAAACTCATGTATGATCCTAAGGTTTCTCCTTTCTTTATTCCCAATGGGAAAAAAAATCAACACCCCTCCCCCATTTTTCCAGACTCTCCTGTCATCTCCCCTTCTCAACAGGTGTAGAGGTATCCAATTGAGCCTCACATGTCCAGAGCATCTGATCTAGGGATCCAACATGGGTTGACCAAAAAATTTTGGAAGGAGATAACCCCCTATTAGCATGCTTCTGAGAGATACTCACAATGTACTTGGCAATTTGTTCTCTATCCAGAGGCTCTGTCACCTTCAGCCATCCTGTTTCTCTTTCAATAACAAACACACCAACAGGAGGTGTGTCAGCTCCTTGGCCAGTGATGCTGTAGAAAACCTTGATTTCTTTGTCTCTGTTAGATTTGATCTGGAGACCACACAGAAACAAATAGAATTATCAAGGAAGGATCCTGACATTGGGGCTTTCCCCCCTTTTTTGGTCTAGGTCCTTCTCTGCCAAACTGCTCCCGGAGAAATAGAAAACTTCCTTCTCTACCTGAACCAGATTTTTAGGAAATGGGCCTTTCTCATTTTCTGGGCAGCTGATAGGAGGGATAACCCAGTCTCTCTTCTGTCTTCTGAGACCATGCTGGGAGTTGGGAAACGTGAGGACTTCTGTCTGGGTTTCAGAGAGAGCATCCTAAAAGGAAAGGAGATAAAGAACAAAATCAGATAATTCAGGATAGATAATACAGGCCAAACAGTCCCACCTAACCAGCCAGCATCTCCAGCCTTCTTGGGGCCAGGCGATGGTTTTAATTTAGTAACAAAACACAACCCAATGAACTTCTCTGCCACATAATGAAGACGGTGTTCCCTTCTGATCCTTCTAATGTCCAGAGTTCAAGTAATCATTATGTATACACAATTACACATTTGAGGGTTAAATATTATTTTGCAAATTATTTCAAGCCTAAATATATTATACCTGTCAATTTTAATAGAACATTACACCCTGATAATTTAATATGAGCTTATTCAACAACAGGATATGCAAGCGTTTCAATTTTCTTTTATGTTTTTCCTAGGGGCTTAGGTCCCCGAAGTGGAGCTCTCAGCCAAGATGAGTTAAGCTTTAGGAATTGGTACTAAGAACTACTTTGTGATCAATACAAATTCTTTAATCTCATTGTGTCATTTTATCTGTTTGGTTTCCATTTGTTCTAACAGAGGCTGTTGGGATGGGGACCAAAAACACCCTTTGAGATTTGTATCGAACGGTTTTCATGTGTGATAAAGATAACTTTATGCACACACAGGGAAATAAGATAGTGGAAGATGGAAGAAAAATACCCTCCAAATTGTTTAAGTGCTTTAAAGTGATTAGTGGTAATACATGAAGGTTCTAGAGGACAGTTCTATCCCCAACTCCCCACATAATCACTGATCACTGCTTGCCAAAGGTGATTCAAGCACTATTTCCTGGCTTTTCAGATTTGATTCAAAATGCCTAAAATGCGGCCAGGCTCACGACTTCCCCCTGGGGCGGCAGCTCCCCTGCAGGACTATACCGACCCTGGTTGCCAGAGGAGCAGAGACCAGCAGGTCCTACACCCCCCCCCCGCCCGCCCCCCCGGGGCCAACTACCCATCCTCTTGGCCAGATCAGATGCAGCCACAGGTCCCACCACTCCATTACTAAGAGCTCATGCCCCCTGGTTCCTGCATGCCAAACCAAAGAGGGGGAGAAGGTCGTGGCCCTAGAAAAGGACAGCCACAAACACTTGTGATTATGTGGGCTGCAGCAAAACCTACACGAAGAGTCCTCACCTCAAGGTACAACTGCGAACCCACACAGGTGAGAAGCCCTACCACTGTGACTGGGACGGCTATGGATGGAAATGCACCTGCTCCGACCAACTGACCAGGCACTAGGGCAAAACACACCGGGCACCGCACCCCCTCCAGTGCGAGAAGTGCCACCGGGCCTTCTCCAGGTCGGACCACCTCGCCTTACACATGAAGAGACACTTTTAAAGCCCAAAACAATGGATATGACCCACCCTGACAGAAGAGAATTCAGTGTTCATTTTATTTTATTTTTTACCTTTCACACTGTCTCCCCAACTGCCCCCCCCCGGGGGGGGGAACGGTGAGGGGAGGAACCCAGCCGGAAAGCACTATAATCATGGTCAAGTTCCCAATAACCCAACTTGTGAATGGATAATCAGGAGACACAAGGACACCAGAAGACAAATCAAAGAACCCATGGGGTCTGTGACTGGATCTTCTGTCATTCCAATGCTAAATCCAACTTGAATATTCCTGGACTTACAAAATACCAAGGGGGTGACTGGAAGGTGTGGCTATCAGGGTATAAATTAGAGCCATGAGTTGGGGGGTGGGGAAGACCAGAATTCCCTTGAACTGTGTTTCGATGCAATATAAGTATAAAGATCACCTTTTATTCTCTTTGCCTTCTAAAACCCATTATTATGATATTAGAAGAAGAGGAAGAAATTCAGGTACAGGAAATGGGTTTTTAATAACCTAAACGATGGTGCTTGGTGAGTCTTGGTTCTAAAGGTACCAAATGCGGAAGCCAAAGTTATCAAACTGCTTCATACTTTGACAAGGAAAATCTATTTTTGTCTTCTGATCTACATTTAAGACCTAAGTCAGGTAAATACACCTGGTTTGCTTCTTTAACATTTTTATGCAGACCGTCTGTCATGCATTGTGGTTTCAGATGTGCAATAATTTGTACAATGGTTTATTCCCAAGTATGCCTTAAGCAGAACAAATGTTTTTTTCTATATAGTTCCTTGCCTTAATAAATATGTAATATAAATTATAAAAAATGCACAAGATGGACATAAGACAAGGTATCATTACAGAATCCTTCCCAGTATTGTATTCCTGCATATTGGTTACACACACACACTCATACACACACACACACACACATACACACACACTCTCTCTCTGCATCACTGGATTATTAATATTCTAGAAAACTGGTCCCTCATGAGCCAAGGGCAAGCTGCAGAACCGGTCGTCTAGCTGTAAATCCTCACTATGGCACTTCCTCCTCTTGGGGAGATTATTTTTCTCTGTCCCACAGTTCCCTATGATTTTAAAATGGCAATAATATTGGAAGGATTAAATGAGATACTAGTATTGCAAATAAAGCACTTAGAATAGTGCCTGAAACATATAAATGCTCAAAAAATGGTAATGATGATGGTTAGACAGGTTGGCAAACATCAAGCTAATGGAGGTGAGTTTGGGATTAGATACAGCACAGGAACAAAGTCTTCAAATGACTGTCCGCAAATGTACCCTAAGCCTATTAAATAGGACCACCTTGCACAGCCATGGTGAGTGAACAGCATCAGTGAATGAATCCAGATTCACTTGCCACATTGAAGAGGAAGACAAAGAGCACATCTTGCTGACATCAGAATTGCAGAATATTTTCAGAGAACAGTAATAAAGAAATTATGAACACTGCTAAGAGAACATTAATATCTTTACGTGATGTCAAAGGGAACCATGCCTAAACATACTGAGCATGGTATTCATCCCTCAGAAAAAAATGATACCAGACTGAGAAAATCTACCCAAAGATTAAACACTGGAAAGTTAAAAGTATAACTGACAAATAAAAATTGTGTGTGTGTGTGTATACATTACACACACACACACACGGTGCATAACATGATATTTTGATACACATAAGGTCTATTTTTATATGAATTAAAGGAGAAGTGGGATTGTCACACTTTCTCTCTCTTTTTCTTAAGATTTTAAAGTAATTTCTACACCCAACATGGCATTTGAATTTATAACCCCAAGATTAAGAGTTGCATGCTCCGACTGAGCCAGCCAGGCCCCCCATCACCTTTCTCCTAAGGCAGGGCCCACAGGGTCTCTTGAACCAGAAACAAACCAAAGTGAACCTCAAACCAGCTATGGCAATGTATCCATTCTTCCTTTCTTATTTAAAAATTAAAAAAAAAAAAAAATAAGTAACTGTATCTGTCTCTCTCCATATATATCAGTTTTGTATCCAGCACTGTGTTCAAGTAAAAGAGTATATTTTCTATACTGCACTCATAAGTAGGTATGGCCATGACATCAAGTTCCAACCAGTGAGATACAAGTATTATTTGCTTAAGAATTCCAAAAGGGGGGTGGGGGTGGGGGTGGGGGCGCCTGGGTGGCTCAGTCAGCTAAGCAACTGCCTTCAGCTCGGGTCATGATCCCAGGGTCCTGAGATCAAGCCCCGCATCAGGCTCCCTGCTCCACGAGGAGTCTGCTTCTCCCTCTCCCTCTGCCTGCCACTCCCCGTGTGTGCTCTCTTGCTATCTGTCAAATAAATGAATAAAAAAAAAAAAAAAAAAAGAATTCCACAAAGGGGGTGCCTGGCTGGCTCAGTTACAAGAGCATGTGACTCTAGATCCCAGGGTTCTAAATTCAAGCCACATGTTGCGTGTAAAGATTAAATTTTTTTGAAAAGAATTCCACAAAGGCTTCTTTAAAAAGGCAGGCATACAACTGAGTGATGCATTTTTGTGCTTTCTCCCTTTCTCCTTATCATCTAGAATGAAGATTTGATGACTAGAACTCCAGCAGCCATTTGGGATCATGAGGTACCCTTGAGGATGGAAGCCATGTGCTGAGGATAGCAGAATAGAAAGGAAAGGAGTAACCTGGGCTCCTAATGACTGTGGGGTCTCCATACTAGCTACAACTTACCCTTGAGTATCTTTAACTTGACAGAGAAATACTCTTTTGCATAAACCACTGTCATTCACAGTTTTCTATACTATGTCTATACTATGTGTTTAAACTTAATCATGATACAACAAAAATGAAGGCAGAGGCAAAATTGGCAGAAGTAGGGAGGAAAAGTTTGAAAAACCAAGCTCAAATCTTGTCTTTTGGTCATAAGAGCCTTCCACACACAATTGTCCAGCAAGAACTCATCATGCTGAACTTACATGAACGATGGAATCAGTCGGAGACTTGAGTCAGGAAGTTATGTTAACACACTTCTATTACGTTCTTCATTTTTCTGGTCTATCCAATTACACCAGGGGGAAAAGAATAGATCTATCAGGGCTATTAAGGTCCTGCAACTCAACAATTTTTGGGCAGAAAAACAGGAGACAGCCTGAAAGACCTTGGTACTTCCGACACATTCCGTATTATTAAGGCAGTACCAGGATACGACTAGAACGGCCTCCAGAGAGATATTTTGGTAGGAAGCACCATGGGAACAGTTTAGAAACTAGCAATGGTGTGTGGCTTGGGTAACAATATCCAGCAACATTCTTGCCAAGAACTGGGCAGACATATATCCTTTCATTCATGGCCAATTCACCCATCTGTCCATTCAATATTTATAGGGCCCCTGGTGTGTGCCAAACTGTGGGCCAGGCACTAAGAATACAATGGGGAAGTATCTTGCGCAGATTACAGTCCAACGGAACAAAAGCTTCCCATTGATTCTTCTCCCATCCCAAGACCCTCCCCCCACTAGAAACACAAAGAGTAAAATAAAACGGAGGGTGGGGGGTGGAGATAGAAAAATATGTTAACTAAATTTTAAATTAAAAAAATAATAAAAAGAGTAAAATAAAATGATCAGAGAATTGATCTCTTGTTCATTCTTCCTCCAAGAAGACAATTAACAATTGCTGAGTACTTACTGCACGCCTAACACAGTTGCAGCATTTCACACGTATTAATTCATGCAGTCATTATTTTCTCGACACTATAGGTAACCTCTCTCTGCTTGAAATTCCTTAAATGAACTCTCCCACAGCTACTCAGGTAGCGAGTGGTAGGACTATGATCCAATCCCAGACAGCGTCCACGCTCTTACCCACTATTCTTTATTACCAACAGAAATAAAGATATTAACACTTTGCCATCATTCCACAGGATCCCTCCCCACCCAAACACAAAAAAATTCCCAGCAAGAATTAGTTCAGTTAGACCAATGGTTCTCAACTAGAGGTGATTCCGCAACACCCCCCTCCCCCACCAGTCGGCATTGGCCATGTCTGGACACATTTTTGGTTGTGACGACTAGGAGAGTGCTACTGGTATCTGCCTCGTGGGCTAAAGCCAGGGAGGATGCTAAACATCACAACAACAACAACAATAACAACAAAAAACTATCCAGCCCCAAATGTGAGAGGTGCCAAGGGTAGAGAACTCAGATTAGGCAACAGACTTAAAACAACAGTGAACTTTCAAGAAACACTCCAACATACATGACGGTGGTGGTGGTGGTGCTCGGCTGCCTTCAGTATAACTCTGGTGGAGAGCTTCCTGCGGCTGGAGTCCCAGGCATGGACCAGAAAACTCATCTCCGGTTTATGAAGTTGGAGAGGCCGCTTGACTGTAAGCACACCATCTGTGCTCACTTTGAATCGTGTGTCATCAGCCGTATAGGCTGTCCTTGGTTCACCGGTACATCCTTCAAAACTCACTGCAGGGCATAAATCACAGTGATTAGGAAATGGGGCAGATTCAAGACAAGAGCATTCCTTCTCCCCAAAGTGAACTTGGGCGCGCCTGGGTGGCTCAGTTGTTGGGCGTCTGCCTTTGGATCAGGTCATGATCCCAGAGTCCCGAGATCGAGCCCCACATCGGGCTCCCTGTTCAGGAGGGAATCTGCTTCTCCCTCTGCCCTTCACCTGCTTGTGCTCTCTCTCTTGTGCACGCGCTCTCTCAAATAAATAAAATCTTAAAAAAAAAAAAAAACTTGGTTCACCCACCAAAAGCCTGACTCACACAAAACAGGCACAAGCAAAACAAGCCAGAACTGAAAGATGGCAACGTAGTCAATATTATTATGTCCTTCAGCATTCTAGGGGGACTGTTAATTGTGGTTTCTTTTTCTTACCTACTTGTAAAGTGCAAACACTAACCTGTCTGTAAAGTAACTTCTTTTCAAAAGCCAAAAAAGGGCCTCTCCTTCAGCTGGCTCTTGACAATATGAAAACAGACCACCAAGGTAACAGAGACAGAATACTTACCAAGTCCAAAAGTTAGAGACTATGGTACAGTGAGACGCTTCGGAGAGTCTACATTCAAATAATTGTTTATACTTCAGTAAACAGTGGCAGATAAGAGAGGCACATGGCATGATGGTTAAGAGTGTGGGCTCTGCGAGGAACTGGGCTCAAGTCCCAGCTCTGCTTATTATTAGCTTTGTGACCTTGGGCAAATTAACCTCCCTGTGCCTCAGTCTACCCAACCGTAGAATGAAGGTAACAAAGGCAACTACCTTGAGATGGAGATTCTCTTTCTCCCTCTAGCCCTCCTCCCACTAGCATGGGCATATGCACTCTCTAAATAAATAAAATCTTAAAAACAAAAAAACGTTTAAAAACAAATGTGGCTTTGCTTAATCATTTATTCAACCCTCATGAGTATTCCACAAAAGACATTGATAACCGTAAATACTTGCTGAGGCATACAGAAGTAATGCCTGCTTGCAATCTGACAGGGAAGAGAAACTGATCATTGTCGTTAGGCGAGATAATGAAAAGTTATCTTCAACCTGATGACACAGGGCAGCAAGATAAATGCAAATGACGGAGAAGGACTACTTGGGTGGGAGAATGTTATGACCAATGACTTCGAAACTCTACTTCAAACTTTACAGCTGTGGAGGTATTAAAACTTAACAACTACCAATACCCAAAGCTGGAGATGTTGTGGTGAAAAATGTCTACACTAAACATCAGAATCCCAAAGGACTCGTTCTACAGGTTTTCACCAAGCTATACTCCAGACAGTGCTGAGCTCTAAGGACAAACGTGTAAACAAGACAGACAACGCACCTGCTCTCACTGAGCTTACACTGTTGTGGAAAACATGGACAAATACAGAAGCCAATCATTTTAACTAGTGACCAGTGCTAGATATAAAGTAATTAAAGACAGTGATACAAGAGTGATGGGGGGTGGGGGCACCTGGGTGGCTCAGGTGCTTAAGCATTTGGCTCTTGATCTCAGCTCAGGTTTTTTTTTTTTTTTTTTAGATTTTATTTATTTGAGAGAGAGAGAGAGTGAGTGGGGGAAGGAACAGAGGGAGAGGGACAAGCAGACTCCACCCTGAGCATGGAGCCTGACACAGGTCTCGATCTCAGGACTCTGAGATCATGACCTGAGCCAAAATCAAGAGTCGGACACTTAACCGACTGAGCCACCCAGGAGCCCCTCAGCTCAGGTCTTGATCTCAAGGTCGTGAGTTCAAGCCCCACCTTGGGCTCCACACTGGGCATGGAGCCTACTTTTTTAAAATTAAAAAAAAAAAAAAAAGTGATGGGGCAAGGGGGATTCAGAAAGGTGTGGCTCATACTGGACGGTGAGAGCAGGCCTCCCAAGGTGGAGGTGGTGGAGCTGAGACCTGAGGGGCCAAGTCTTGCAGAAACCTGGCTCAATGAGCAGAGGGAACAGCCGATTCAAACAGTTCATTCTGGGAAACTCTCAAGGTGGCCTGTTTTCATCCCTTTCAAATACTTGCCTTTCATTTCTTCAGTGGAATTTCTATTTTGTCCAAGTGATCTTTTATAAAAATTCCTGCTCTTGAATCTATTTTTACACGGCTAGACACCTCTACGTTCATAAATATCGGGTCTCTGCCACAAAGCCCTAAAGCCATCTTCCATACCTGGGCTGCAGTTTTCAGTTTTTTCCACCAGGGGCCACCCTTGCAAACGTTTCTGAAACCAAGAGCCCCACCCTTGCCAGAGAAGCCGGTGACCGGGGTGGGAGGGTGAACAGCACCATGATCATCCCCTTTTGAAGACTCAGGCTTAGAGAGCTTAAGAAATTTGCCTGACATCCTATAACTAGTGAAGGGCAGAGCTGGGATTGGCCCTTAACCCGAGCTACTTAGTCTCATGATTAGAACCTTGGTCATTTTAAAGGATAGTTTTGCCTCCTAGCTAGAATCCAGGGAAATCTGGGGCCACCTTCTGCAGTAACTGGGAGTTGTGACCTAGCCAAAAAGAGACAGAGTTCACAGGAAGGGAGCTGGGTCCTTTAAATAATCACCTACCCAACCCTCTCTCCTCCCTGTTTGCAAAAACAAAAAACAAAACCATGCCTCCACCCCTACCCTCACCTCTTAGGCTGGTTTTATAACTCACTTCCCAAACTTTAGGGGGTGAGGGTGGGGGTGAGGTGAGCAGGGGAAGGCTGTAGTAAAGGACAGAAGAGGGACAAGAAGAAAGGGCTGGTCTCCAAGTCTTGTGGCCAGATAATAAGCCCAGATTCCACCATGTTCCTGCTGAGTGGCCTTAAACAACACGCTTAACCTCTCTGGGCCTCAGTTTTCGCTACTGGGACATGAAGGATACCACTATGGATGGAGCCTACCTCTTCAGGGTTTTTGTGAAGATTAACAAAGACAGGGAATGTGATCACATTTTGAACATGGAAGAGCAATGCGAGCAGAAAATGATAATTATTATTTCTGTGCATTTGGGTAGACAAGTATTTGCCCGAAGCCAAGTATTTGCTAAATGAACAGAGGAACCATAAAAATGACAAGAGAAGAAGAAATGCAAAGTCCTTGAAGGATGGGCACATACTGCGTTTTACGTCTAACATAGGAATTCCATCTCAAACTAGCAAAACAAGATGTTTTTCAAATAACCCTCCCCCAAACCCATCCCAGCAGAAGTAATGGGGTGACTTGCCGGTATTTGGGGGATTGTCACATAAACAGGGAGCAAGAGATACCTTTATTTGTCACACCAAATTAATTCCTTCCCCCCAGCTGGCCCCAATCTGGGCAATGAAAGTTGGGACAAGCAGGACTGGACTTGCCAAGGGTGGCAGCCTGAAAAATTGAAAATGGTTTTGCAAATAACTTTGATGCAAGGCGCTTAACCTGTTTGGGGGCATCTTGTCTTAATGGTGGCTAAGCCCCACCCTTTGAGAAGTGACAAAGAAGTGTGTGGAGCCCCAACCTGAATTTCCAGGTGCTGATTAAGGCCCATTATCTTTCTGTGCAACCCGATCCTCTGGGCTGATAAACCAGAAATTACAGGAAAGATGAGGGAATCTCCAGCTCCGGGAAGGCTCTGGGAAACTTGCTTCACCCCTGACAAAGGCCGGACAGTGTCTCAGAGACACAGTAACCACTACCACTGCCTGGGGAGTCGAACAAGAACAGCAAAGTATTGGAATGGATTGGTACATGGGGACCGGGTATATTTGAACGTCTCACAATAAAAAATTAAACAAAAATAAAATCAGCAAGGGATTAGTATTCTTTAAGTCAGGATGACCTCCTTTCCTAAACCTGTCATTTGGTCACTAGGTCTAGAAACCAAATCCCAGTGACAAGAGCCAAGAATCCACGTGGCCGTCGCTAGGTGTGAAAATCTTTTCTTTCTTTTTTATTTATTAAAGATTTTGCTCATTTATCTGAGAGAGACAGCAAGAGAGAGCACGAGCTGGGGGAGGGGTGGAGGGAGAGGGAGAAGCAGACTCCCTGCTAAGCAGGGAGCCCGGATGCAATGTGGGGCTCGATCCCAGGACCCCCTGAGATCATGACCTGAGCTGAAGGCAGATGCTTAACCAACTGAGCCACCCAGGAGCCCCCAAAATCTTTTGTCTACAATAATATCATCACCGGGACGCCCAGGAGGCTCAGTCATTAAGCATCTTCCTTCAGCTCAGATCATGATCCCAGGGTCCTGGGATCAAGCCCCACACTGGGCTCCCTGCTCGGTGGGAAGCCTGCTTCTCCCTCTCCCTCCACCTGCTTGTGTTCCCTCTCTCGCTGTCTCTCTGTTAAAAAATAAATAAATAAAATCTTAAAAATAATAATATCACCATCACACCATGAAAAACCACAGCCTCAACTAAGAGCTTCAACTACCTTTGACCTCCTGTTCCCTTAAATATATATAAACATTTGTAGAGCACTACGTGCCAGACTCCATTCTAAGCACTTTACCATTAACTCACTCCTCCCCAGAACTCTTTGAAGTGGGTACTACCAGTGTCCCCTTTTTACATGTGGGGAAACTGAGGCAGCTCCTAAGGTAGAGCTGGGACCAGAACCCAGGCAGTCTGAGTTCTCGCTCCTCAACACTGTGCCCCACCGCCACTCTCTACAAGCCAGACCCTTGCACTGAGCTCTTTATGTCCAACGTTCTGATTCAACTCCTCCAGCCACCTCCACTTTCTTTCTCCTAACGTATATGCTTGTGAGTGGAGGGGCTAGACTGTCTGGCTCCAAGGTGAGTGCTCTTCACCACTGTTCCCATTGGCAAAATGGGGATATGCTTCCCAGCAATAATAAAAAGGAACATTTATTAAGGAAAAAAAACTTTTTAAAAACATCCCAGAACAGTAGGAATTCTACCCACCAAGACATCAATGGTAATTAGGGTGGAGGTTGAGGGGGGCGGGGAGGATTCAAAGTATGTTGTTGGAATAGGGGCATGAGGCAGTTTTGATTTTTTTTCAACATATTTTCCTATATCTTTGTACATATTATATTGTGCATTACAATTACAGCAAATTCCTTTTTAAATGACTTTTTAAAAGTATGTATTTTGTAAAGATTTTATTTATTTATTTGAGAGAGAGAACACAAGGGGCAGAGGGAGAGGGAGAAGCAGACTCCCTGGGAGCCCACTGCTGCCGGTCTCCATCCCAGGACCCTGAGATCATGACCTGAGCCAAAGTCAGACGCTTAGCTGACTGAGCCACCCAGGCGCCCCTGAAAGTATATTTAACCCACTGTGATTCTTGTGTGTTATTCATCCTATAAGTGCCCTATTTTCTAACTCACTTGGCAGAAATGACTTTAAGTTCAAAATAAAAATTAAACCCAAGTTCATGAAAAGCTTTTGGTCCCGGGGCAGGGCTTTGAGCGCTGAGCGACATCCTTTGCTTGGAATGGCCATTGTGGCTCAAACAGTCCTGCTTTAAGGATTCCGTTTCTTCTTCCACCCCCGCCATGCCCCAGAGCTGGAATGTGAGTGGGTAGAAACCAGACAGTCTCAAAAGCCTTCATATATTTCTGCGAGATGTTGAGATTTAAGAATAGGGACCGACAATCAAAGCCAGCTAACCACAGTTGAGTTATTTGGTAACTAGTCGGATAACCCAGTCTCTTAGCAGCAACTGCTTGAAAGCAGTGTTTTCCCCACACTACACACAAAGGCACGCATTATGGATTGTTTCTCTTTCCTTAGAACACATTTCCCACAGTCAACACCACAGAACCCTGCATTTAGATTTATTCCAAGGACTATTTGAACTTGAGCACTCAGCCTTAAGAAGAGAAAGTCACACACAACAATAAGATCAGAGAGCCTTCTGAGGCTCCTGGGGGTCATGTCGCCACTGCGTACCCCAAACCAAGGGTACTTAATTCTTACTTAAATTCTAACTTAAATCTAACTTTGGTTTCTAACTTAAATACTGAAGATAAAAGACAAAAAGTTTAACTTGATAGATGAAAGGAATCCTGGAGAGACAGACATATTATCACTTAGCTAGGCAGGAGTTTCTTTTTGCTGGGTAGGTGTGGTGTTTCTAACTCTAACCACAAAGCCCTAATTCTCCTCAGGTACCACCGCCTGTAAAATTTCTTTCTAGGTTCCGTTTTCTTTGATGGCACTGGGTGATTCTGGAACATCTTCCTTTGATGGGTGTCCATGAAATTACTCAACATTATAGGTTTACTGAGCACCCATGCTCAGGAAAAAAAAAAAAAGTTTAAAAAAAGAGAAGGGGCACCTGGGTGGCTCGTTCGGTTAAGCGTCTGCCTTCAGCTCAGATCATGATCCCAGGGTCCTGGAATCGAGCCCCAGCAGGGAGTCTGCTTCTCCCTCTCCCTCTGCCACTCCCCACCTCTCGTGCGTTCTCCCTCACTCTCTCTCTTTCTCAAATAAATAAAATCTTTATAAAAAAAAAATGGGAAGGAAAGGATGAGCAGGCCTCCAGGTTGTTCATACTCGGGGGATGTTGCGATTCAAGTTAGACCAGGAAGACTATCTTTTTAGCCCCGATAAGTACCTATATGTGTCCATTTGCTACCAACTAGCAGCCTAATATCACAGCCTAATAGCTGTACTAGATACGCTGGCCCTGGGTGGTAGGAATTTAGCAGCCCTGGCTAATAAATGAGGAAACTGGTAATAAATGAGGAAACTGAGGCTCCTAAGTCTCAGTGGAGAGAGACCTGGCCAAGCCACACAGCCATGGAGTGAAGAGCCTGTGGTATGAGGCCACTGTCAGGAGTTTAACCCCCTTAGTATCGATAAGCCATCTGTCAACTAGTTCCTAGCTGAACGGATACCGGAAAAGTTAGTTCTCACAAGAGAACAGGACAGGTGGAGTATGTATGATAATAATAACAAAGTGTCCCTTGTCTCCTTCTTACACACACACACACACACACACACACACACACACACTCTCTCCCTCTCTCCCTGAAGGGACGTTGCTCCAGTCCCGGGGCCACAGAAAAACACAGCGACAGTCAGAGAGCCAAGCGAAAGAGGAAGCTTTAAATTTCAGATCCAAGAATGTTCCGCTGTCGATCACCACATTACAGAAGCTAAAATAAGCCAAAGTTCCTCTCATCGGTCAGCTTAAACCTCAGACATTTTTCTGGGGGAAAATAAGCAGCTTGTATTCCTGGTAGACCAGCAGGACTTGCTGCTGGCGTCCACAAAATCTGGGGGTTGTGCTCCCAGAGTGCTGTCGGCTGGGGTGCCCGCGCCCTGCCCAGTCTCCCATGTTGACAGGCAGCTCCCATGGGATCTCAGGGATGGGAAGTTTACTCTCATGAAGTCTACCACATTTTTTCTCCCATCCTCCCAGTATGTCCTTGCCCAGAACAAATTATAAGTGGTCTCAGATGTGGTGTACACACACAGAGGAATGAACTTTTGTCACTTGCAATGACATTGGTGGAACAAGAGTGTATGATGCTAAGCGAAATAAGTCACAGAAAGACAAATACCATTATGATTTCACCCACCTGTGGAATTTAAGAAACGAAACAGATAAACATAGGGGAAGCGGGTAGAAAAGAGAAGGAGGCAAACCATAAGAGACTATTAACTATAGAGAACAGCTGCTGCAGGGGAGGCGGGGGAGGAGCCAAATGGGCGATGGGTACCACGGAGGGCATTGGTGATGAGCACTGGGTGTTGTATGTAAGAGATGACTCACTAAATTCAACTCCTGAAACCAGTATTATACTATGTTAACTAACTACAATTTCAATAAAAACTTGAAACAAAATAAACGAATACAAATTTTTTAAAAATAATAAGTGGTCGGGGCTCCTGGGTGGCTCAGTCGGTTAAGCGTCTGCGTTTGGCTCGGGTCATGATCCCGAGGTCCTGGGATCGAATCCTTCGTCAAGCTCCCTGCTCAGCACGGAACCTGCTTCTCCCTCTGCCTGCTCTCACTTGCTCTCTCTCTGACAAATAAATAAATGAAATCTTAAAAAATAAAAAAACCCAAAAAACAGATTGAGGTATGGGGCTCCTGGCTGGCTCAGTCAGTAGAGAATGAGACTCTTGATCTTGGTGCTGTAAATTTGAGCCCCACATTGGGTGGGAGATAACATAAAATAGAGATTACTTAAAAATAAAATCTTAGGGGGTGCCTGGGTGGCTCAGTCGTTAAGCGTCTGCCTTCAGCTCAGGTCATGATCCCAGGGTCCTGGGATCGAGCCCCGCATCAGGCTCCCTGCTCTGCCAGAAGCCTGCTTCTCCCTCTCCCACTCCCCATGCTTGTGTTCCCTCTCTCGCTGTGTCTCTCTCTGTCAAATAAATAAATAAAATCTTAAAAAAATAAAATAAAATAAAATCTTGGGGTGCCTGGGTGGCTCAGCTGGTTAAAACGACTGCCTTCGGCTCAGGTCATGATCCTGGAGTCCCGGGATTGAGTCCCGCATCGGGCTTCCTGCTCATCAGGTTGTCTGCTTCTCCCTCTGACCCTTCCCCCTCTCATGCTCTCCCTCTCTCTCTCTCTCTCTCTCTCTCTCATTCTCTCTCTCAAATAAATAAATAAAATCTTAAAAACAAAAACACAACAGACTCAGGTGGGGAGCAGGGGCACCAGTGCAGACAGAAAAGCGAGGTTACAGATGAAGGAAAAATTAGCGGAGGAAAGGGGTGACCCATCACCCTTGATTTCTCCTGCTTTGTTTTAAGGTTAGTCATGCCGTCTGGGTCACTCTGGCAGTAGAATTTTGCTTCCCAGTCATGTTTCTGCTTGGGCTAATGTTGTGTTATTTCTCAGAGAGCGAACACCATGGATGTTGATCAGCACCGTAAAAAATGTCATAAATGGCACTTCTGGAGTTGGCAAAAAGCTAGTGCAAATACTTTTATGGCTGCACATTTGTGTGAAGGGGGTCAAACCAAGTCGGGTTCAAATCCCAGCTTTGTGTCATTCGTGCCACCGTAAGCAAGTTACTCTGATCTTCCTTGAGCATCCGTTTCCCCATTCTGGAAATGCAGACGTCCTCATCTCCTTTGAGAGATTGCTTCAAGGATTCTTTGTTCAGCAAGTATTTACTGAGCCGTGACTCTTTGCCAGGCATGATTCTAAGGCCTGGGAAGTACAGCAGTAGACAAAGTAAGGTCCCTGCCCTCATAGGGCTTACATTCCAGGGAGGAAAAGATAAATTAACAAGTTACTAAGCACCATGAATGAAAAGTGCTAATACAGAAAAATAAGCAGGTAAGGGAGTTCTAAGGCTTTATGCAGAGCCAGGGTGGAGGGGACAATTTAAGAAAGGGCATTTCAGGAAGGCCTCAAGATGGCACCTTTGAAGAGATTGTCCCAGTTTCTGGCTGCATGCCAAAGCAAGGTAGTGAGCTGTATGGCAGTGTGGGGGGCAGTTCCGGGGGCCTGCTCAAGCCCTGCACACCTAACACACCTCTGCTGTTCTAGTCCCAAAGACCCAGCTGTGAACACAACAGAAAACAAGCCCTGCCCTTCGGGGCTGAATATCCAGTGGAATGAAAATGACGTTAGCGTGCAGCTCCCACACAGGCCTGAGCCCAGCATCAGCTCCTGCTCTTCCGGGCTCGAAGGGCCAGAGGGCCTCCCATTCCCCTTGTCCTTTTGATAATCAAGGCCAGAAAAGAACTCAGGTTTCAATCTTTTGTCTTTCCAGGCCTCCACTGGACAGTTCAGCAATGAGCCAGCACCCACTGATAAAACCTCACTCGGTTAAATCTCAATATTCCTGTCTTAATGGGGCTCCAGTGCTCAGCTGGAGAAGCTAGGGCTGCTGCTTTGCTCAAGTCTGAGAAAGAGAGCCTGGCTTCAGTTTTCCAGGGTGGACACTAACCAGCAACGGATCCCATCTCAGTTCATTTAAAAGGGAAGTGGGCATGGGGCGCCTGGGTGGCTCAGTCGTTAAGCGTCTGCCTTCGGCTCAGGTCATGACCCGGGGTCCTGGGATCGAGCCCCGCATCGGGCTCCCTGCTCAGCGAGGAGCCTGCTTCTCCCTCTCCCACTCCCCCTGCTTGTGTTCCCTCTCTCGCTGTGTCTCTGTCAAATAAATAAAATCTTTAAAAAAATAAATAAATAAAATCTTTAAAAAAAAATTTTAAAAAAAGGGAAGTGGGCAAACACTGAACTTCACACTCACAGGTGCCGGCACCTTGCCCGCTGCAGAGGTGAAGCGGGGACTTGTCCCTGACGGAGGGAGGGAAGCTTGCTTGGTTTCATCAAAAAGAATAGAGAGAAGGGTGGGGGGGGCGGTCCTCTGGCTTCCACACTAAATCGGAGTTTTACTGTCCCGCTGCTGGCTGCATGTTAACTACACAAACACCCAACCTGCCGGCCTAAATACAGGGGCGATAATTGATCATTCCCACAGGCTGCAGTCCAGGATGCACTCCTGCGGCCAGCTTGGGCAACTCCAGGAACTGTTTGCTTATTGATTAGAAAGAAAAAGCTCCCTTGCATACCACAGTAATTGCCCACTTTTCCTTTCTGTTGGTTTCCCTGAGGCCAGGGAGGGCCCCATGTTCCAATTCCAAAGCAGCTGAACCCCTCCTCCCTCTAGCTCCTGCAGACCCCTCACAGGTAAAGGCAGCTGACAGACCTGGGGTAGGGGACCAGATCCTAGGTCCTAATGCAGTGGGAAGGGCTCCCTTCGTCTTGGTTGCCCACTTGTACAATAAAACACCTTGACCAAAATATCTCTAACATCATCTCCAACCAGGGTCCAACATGCCCTACACAGAGATTCTCGGGGATGTTTTTAAGAATACCCAGGTCTGGGCATATTTTAAATCTTCCCCAGGTCTTAGAGCACCCAGCAGGGGCTCCCTTTGTGCAAGGAAAGAGGAAAAGTAAACACTTTTCATTATCACTACAACCAATTAGGGAAGGATCACTTCCAATGTCATCAGTAAAGGCTCAGAGACGTTAAGTGACTCTCCCAAGGTCACACAGCAAATACAAGTCTAGCTGAACCCCAGGACCACACTCTTAACCTTTGCATAGTCTCTTTTCTCCACAGACTAATCTGTTTTGGGACCTCCTCTTTTCTCCACCGCTGTCTGACAGCAGGACGTGAGTATACATAGTGATTTCCTTTCCATTTACTCTGGACCACCAGATGCTAACATGATGGGAAAACACACACACCTCACATTTCCTCAATCACTTCTTTGCGGAGTTTTTTTGGCTTTCCTTTTTAAACATTTTATTCATTTATTTATTTGAGAGAGAGAGAGCATGAGCAGGGGTAGGTGCAGAGGAAGAGGGAAAAGCAGACTCCATGCTGAGCACAGAGCACAATGCAGAGCTCGATCCCGCAACCCTGAGATCAGACCTGAGCCGAAATCAAGAGTTGGACGCTTAACCGACTGAGCCACCCAGGCGCCCCTCCTCAGTCACATTCTGTCACGGTGCTTTGTTACCCACATCTATCCCCTCCCCAAATCTTAGTTTTTTATTTTCAAAAGTAGCACCTTGTATCCATCAGAGGAAGAAAGTAACAAAGCACTGATGACATCACAGCATTATTCATAGTAGCCAAAAAGCAAAACAACCCAAATAGCCAAAAGCAGAAACCACCTCAAGTGATGAATGAATCAAATGTAGTCTATCCATATAAGAGAGTATCGTTCAGGAATAAAAAGAAATGAATTACGGATACATGCTACACCGTGGATGAACCTTGAAAATAACTCACTAAGGGAGAGAAGCCAGTCATAAAAGACTATGTCTTGTATGGTTCAATTTATATGAAATGTACAGAGTCCGTAAAGCTATAGACCAAAAATCAATTAGTGACTGCCTAAGACTGGGGGTGTGGGGGTGAGGAGAGGTGAGGGGTGACAGCCATGGGGTGAGGGATTTCTTTTTGGGATGATGAAAATAATTTTGAAGTTATATGTGTTTGCACAACTTTGAATATATTGAAAAGCCACTGAATCCTACACTTTTATTTTTTTAATCCTACACTTTAAATGGGTGTAATATATGATCTGAGAAGTGTATCTCAATAAAAGCTTTTAATTAAAAAAAAAAAAAAAGGACAAGCCAAAAGCACAAAGCCCTCATGGTCCCATCCATACACAGAAGACACTGTCTATGCTTGTAATATGTCTCTCAGATTCTGGTCTATAAGCTTTCACTTATGTCCCCTGTCCTGCAATCCCTTGATAGACTGTTTTTCTAAAATTAGGGTACGGGAGGGGGTGCCTGGGTGGCTCAGTCGTTAAGCGTCTGCCTTCGGCTCAGGTCATGATCCCAGGGTCCTGGGATCAGAGCCCCAAATTGGACTCCCTGCTCAGTGGGAAGTCTGCTTCTCCCTCTCTCACTCCCCTTGCTTGTGTTCCTTCTCTCACTGTGTCTCTGTCAAATAAATAAAATCTTTAATAAAATAAAATAAAATAAAAAATAAATAAATAAAATTAGGGTACGGGAGTGCCTGGCTGCAGTCGGAAGAGCATGCAACTCCTGATCTTGGGATCACAAGTTCGAGTCCCATATTGTGTGTAGTATAGATTATTTAAATAAATAAAACCTTAAAAAATAAATTAGGGTGTGGACACTACTGTATTTTTAAGAACCTTCTTTTCTTCTTTCTCTCCATTTACCCATAAAAAAACAAAAGAAATTAACCTATGCATGGTATCACTACTCTGCAACAAAAGGGAAGGACACACTGCTGAGGGCAATAGCATTAATGAACATTACACTCAGTGAGGGCGCCTGGGTGGCTCAGTCGTTAAGTGTCTGCCTTCGGCTTAGGTCATGATCCCAGAGTCCTGGGATCGAGTCCCACGTCGGGCTCCCTGCTCAACAGGAAGCCTACTTCTCCCTCTCCCACTCCCCTTGCTTGTATTCCTGCTCTCGCTATCTCTCTCTCTCTGTCAAATAAATAAGTAAAAAATCTTAAAAAAAAAAAAAAAAGGCATTACACTCTGTGAAAAATCACCAGCCATGGAGATCTGGCCTCAGTTAGTTTGAGGCATGGCCCAGGCCTGGGTATTTTTTTTTAAAGTTCACTGAAGAGTACCTTCTTATTATATGAAAATTCTAGAAAACAAGAGACAGAAAGTTGATCAGTGGCTGTCTGGAGCTGGGGGTGGGGAGTGGGCATGGGGCTTGACTGCCAACAGGCAGGAGGGAACTTGCGATGAAAGCATTCTAAAAGTGGATTGTGGTGATGCCACACAGCTGGGTACATTTATAACAATTATCTCCCTGTACACTTGCAGTGGGTAAACTGTGGTATGTAAATTACATCTGGATGAACCTGTAACAAAAATAAGTTACTTGGGTCTCCTTTGAGTCAAAGAACCATGGTTCAAAAAAGATGCAATCCATGCACCCAAAATGCCCGGGTCAGAGGTATGAAAAAGTGGGGAGGGAAAAGAGAAGCCATAAATAATTCTTAATTAATAATAATTAGAAGAGTAAATACCCAACATAACGACAGTCATTATGTGGAGGCATTGTGTTGAGCACTTGACAAACCTTGACTCCTAAGCTGCTATAAAGCAGGTATTGTTCTTTAATCCCTTGGTGCTGATGAGCCAGAGGCCCAGAAAAGCTTAAGCCATTTGCTCAAGGTCACAGAGCTGGTCAGTCTCTGAAGCAGAATTCACACCCAGGACCAGCCACCACTGGCTTAGCCACTAGGCTAAATCTGCTCTGCCTTGAAGGAGGAGAGAAGCTCCAGGGGTAGAAGAGCAACGTGAGACGGATGCAGATCCATGCTGGGCACATAGGGAGAATGCTAAAACCAGACTTATTCCCTGTAAAGGACACAACCCAGAAAGAAATACGTGCCAATCTGGAGCAGCATTTCCCAAGCCCTGAGTGACACAGAAATGTGCTGACTCTGGCTGTGGAAACACGGGAAATGTGCTGTGGGGTTCGGAATGTGCAATCATTCAGTGAACTCAGGAACGAGGACTGGAAACCTCTTTCACAACACAGAGAAGGCTTGCACCTTTTCCAAATGTGGGCTGTGCTGGGAAAGCATGGGACCTTCTGCCTCTGACATTTGCAACAAAACTCCTAAAACGGCTCAAAAGAACAGCTGGAAGCCAAAGCTGCAGAAGTTAGGCATTTCCCACAGTCTCTCGGTCACATGCGTTTGCAGATGACTCCGAAACAAGTGCTCACTTGTCCAATAAAGCTTACAAGAGGAGGCTTTCTCTTTCTTAATAGATGCTAGCATCATTTTTCATTATCAAGAACAAATAAGCATTGATGCGAAAGGCCGTTGCTTCCAAGAACGTTTGCTAAATCTACTCACCTGGCTCAAAGGTAACTGCTCATCCCCCGGCATGTGCCTTTGCACAGGCCCCTGAGAAATAAAGCCCACAACCAATCCTGCTGCCCTCCACGTGCCAGGAAAAAGCAGACATATCTCACACTGGGGTGCTCACTCCGAGAATTCCAAGCAGATAAAACAAATGAAAAGGACATGAAGAGCAGCCCAAGGGCTCCAGATGGGGACTCTGCCATCAGCTGCGACACGGGCCACACAGGCCACAGGGGCCCCTCCAACAAGATGTGGCTGCATGGCTGCCACCACCACAAGGACCTGTGGCACCTCTCCCAGCAGCAGCTCCCCGACTTTTCATTTTCCTGGTTGCAACTCTTTCAAGACGCCATGGAACACTTATCCAGCCTCTTCCCATTTTCCAATGTGATCAAAATTGGAACGTTACACACGTGCAAAATGACCTTTGTACAAGGTTATTCACTAAGGCATTGTAGCAGCAAATCATGGGAGACAACTCAAGCAGCCATCAATAGAGGATTAAATAAACTATGGAATTCTCTGTTTCCAATGAATTACTACTGTGGCTATAAAACAAATGAGAAAGCTCTTTATGCAGTACCATGAAGCGAACTTTAAGACATACTGCTAGGTGGAAAAGGTGCAAAGCAGTGCAAGGGATATATTCCTGGGGTGCCTGGGTGGCTCATTTGGTTGAGCGTCTGCCTTCGGCTCAGGTCATGATCCCGGGGTCCTGGGATCGAGTCCAGCATCAGGCTCCCTGCTCAGCGGGGAGCCTGCTTCTCCCTCTCCCTCTGCTCATGCTCTATCTCTCTCTCTCAAATAAATAAATAAAAGCTTTCAAAAAAAGAATATACGTTCATATTTGCTTATGTTTGCATATAGAAACTTTGGGAAAAAACCCATAAGCGAAATTATAGGGGTGGGGGAGGGGCTGTTATTGGACCAAAATAGGTCAAGGCAGGAATACAACTTCTCATTGTATATACTTTTTATACTGGTTGATTTTTCAGCCATGTGAACATATTAATCACTCATAAAAAAGAAAAAGAACTGTAAGGTACTGTATATAAATTGTTCTAGGAGAAGAATTTGTATTTTTGCAAGTCCTCAGAAGACCTGTCTCCAGGGGACCAGAACCCCTCTGAGAATCTCAGCAGGAAACCCTAGGGAGGCGTCCACATGGGTGGTGGGAAAAGAAGGGGATGACCCACACATGACCAGAGAAGGAAGGGGTGCTGCAGGGGAGGACTCTAGTCAGCCAGTCTAGTAAGAAGAATGCTGGATGCCAAGTCAGGTGGCCAGAGTCTCTGGGTGGGGGGAGGGGGCGGTCAGGAAGCCGAGCACTCAAGGCAAGTCCCCTTCATTCTCCCCGCATTAGTTTTCTCATCAGTAACACACACAGTCTGAACTTGATCAGAAAAGATGTGGGCTCGAAAGCTTTCTTCTTGGACATCATGGCAAGGAGAACCAGTATGCCTTTTGTGGAAGGCATTCTGACCATGTTTGCAGATTTTTCATTCTTACTACCTCTTGTCCAGCAAAGCCGTGGCTACGACATCATCCCACAGCTAGACTCAACACATGTGAACGAGGACAGACGTTTCAGGAGAGTCACTGCAAGCCTGGTCAAAGTGGCAGGAGACAGAAACAGCACTGACAGAGGACCGGTTAAATGAATAATAAGAGACATCCACTTGACAGAAAATTGGGCAGAAATGACAAAGAACAAGATAGTCATTAAGAAAAATCAAGCAGGGGCACCTGGGTGGCTCAGTCTTTAAGCGTCTGCCTTCCGCTCAGGTCGTGATCCCAGGATCCTGGGATCGAGCCCCGCATCCGGCTCCCTGCTCCAAGGGAAGCCTGCTTCTCCCTCTCCAACTCCCCCTGCTTGTGTTCCCTCTTTCACTCTCTCTGTCAAATAAATAAATAAAATCTTTAAAAAAAAAAAAGAATCAAGTAAATCTATGTGTAACAATAGGGGAGGAATTTGTCTTTAAAAACAAAAAGCAGAAAGGGCTAGAGAATACACTTAGAGTATCTTCAGAAAGATACAAGAGACTGGTAACTCGGGTTGCCTCCGGAGGCAAACTGTTGAGGGGGGGAAAGCAGGTGGGAGACTTGCTTTTAGATCCTTTTGTACCCATTTGAACTGGTTTGTGTTTGATTTCTAACTTCACATAAACTGGCATTGTTCTTTTCTTTAATGAGAGACTTAAGCTGAAGGAGGGATGGTATTTAGTGGACTAACTTCAACGAGAAAGCCCTGCATTCACCAGGCTTCCCAAAACCCCTAATGCAGACTTCAGTTGCATTATCAGAAACAAGACACTCAGGATATGAGAGGCTAGCTGGTCCTGTTCTGCCCAATTCCATCTGTGGTTTGAGAAGTACATTGTCAGGGTTGCAATCTAATGAGCTAAATGATGAATGCTTTTTTTTTTCTTTCCAAAAGTCATGCTTTAAGAGGGACAGTGACCCATGGAACCCATCCAGAGGCAAAGGGGCAGAGATGGCAACTTGCCCTCTACAGAGTGAGGGACAGGCTGCGGGAAGAGACAGACTGTCCTCAAGATGTACAGAGCTCACTCCTTCCAGAAGTGTCCTTGACTATGGCACCAGAGGGCAAGATAGGGCCAGTGAGAGTAGAAATAGTGAGACCACTTGAGAGGAGAAGGAAATGTCTTATGCTAAGAGCTACCCCACACAGAACTGGGCTCCCAGCCTCCCAAATGCCCCTCACTAACCCGAGCACAAATGCCTTCGCGGGTGCAGCCTCGGCCCAGCACTGGGTTTCAGGGTGTAAGCTTGGAGTCCAGAGAGATCCGGATTCTAATCTCGACTATACCTCTAACTAGCGGCATGACTTCAGGAACATTAACCCCGAGTCTCCGTTTCCTCGATTTTAGACAGAACGGAACACACCATGCAGTCTGTTGGGAAGAGTTCTCATCAAGGGCTCAGTCAGTCTCCTGTGTAACTGACCCTGTGAACTTTGCTGCGTTATTGCCGTATATAGATAGAGGGAACTGGAAGCGCATCCGGCTGCCTCTGAGGCCACCCTGCAGGTGAGGCAGGGCCACCAAGGCGATGGGGGCCCTGGAGCCCTCCCAGCAAACTCAAATCCCATCAGTGCCTCCCTCTGGACTCATCCATACCCCTTGGGACCTGCCACTCCTGCTTTTGGGTATGGTGGCCCCTTGCCTGGGGGCAAGATCTAAACGTGAGGAAATCAATCCTTTCCCGCCTTTTCTGACGGAAGTTAGCTAACACAGGGAGCAGTGTCCATCCCTTCTCAGGCCACCTGGAAACATCTCCATGCCCACGAAAAGCAGTCTCCCATGACGGTTCTCCTTTGCCCGACCCTATCCTGAGGACACAGCAGACCACCTCTGAATTGAGTCAAGGTTCTGGGTCTGTGAATGGGCGTCAGGGAAGGCGTCAGCCCCGGGAATTACCAGTAAAGATGTGGACACCAGTAGCAGGCTCCATGGCCTTTTATAATTTCCTCAAGGGGCCAAAGATCCCCAAAGCGGAGTTGTGGCCTAGAGACACACTGGGTGTATGAGTGTTGGGAGGGAGGATGAGAGAATGACGGGGCTCAAGTAAGGCCACGATGATTGTTTCCAATGCCACCCCAACCCCAACCCTCCCAACACCCACAGAGAAATAACCACACCTCCTGCTAGCATGCTTTCAGTGCTATGAATAAAAACAAAGCACAGGTGAGGGGTTGGGGCAGGGAGATCAAAATGCGAGGTGAGAGAAGAACACAGAGACAGCCAAACACCCAACCCTTATTTCCCCATAGACCCAGTTCATCTCTTGATGCCCAGAGCAGTGCAGTGGCCTCCTAATGGTCTTCCTAATTCTGGCCCAGGTCCCCAGCACCTCTGCTCCTCACAATGGCCTGTTAAAACCAGTCAGATCATGGTCTGCCTGTGATCTACTCACAGCCCTCCAAGGATCCTCATTTCTCCCCCAGATAAAAGCCCAACTCCCTATTGTCAGTCCCCAGCTACCTCTCTGACTACCCTGCTGACCTCACTCCTTCTGCTCCCAGACAACATGCTGAATATGCTCCTGCCCAAGTCATCAGATCTGCTCTTCCTCTGCCCAGATGACCATGCTCATCCTGGCTCCCTCCCTCCTTTCCTCCACTCAAAGGTTAAGGTGATGATTAGGTTTGAGGCAGGCCCTGAACATTCCAGTTAAAATAGCACTCCATTGCCTCTAGTATTCCCTCTCTATGCTCCTTCTCTGCTTTATTTTTTCCTTATAGCATTTACCACCTCATATTTACTAGACCTATTTACTTATTTATTATTTACCTATTATCCTCCCAGTAGAGTATAAGTTTCATGATGGCAGGAGTTTTGCCTGCCCCTGAAATATGTTTATTACTGAATCTCTACAGCATGTACAACACTGCCAAGCATTTAGTAGGTACTCAATAAACATCTGTCGAGTGAATAAATGGTGCATTTGTCTTCCCCAAACATTGGTCAGATCCTACAGCCCAGATGGCCCCAAAGCCAATCCAACAGCAAGTAAACCCTTTCCAGAGACCATGGTGGACAGTACTTGAGGGCTTTGAATCCCTAGTTTTAGACACTGACTAAGCGACTTGGGGTCAGCCCAGCATAAGGGGGACAAAGATGCTCATGAGCCAGGAGTACCCACCTTAACTTCAGGAGTCTTTGCAAGCAGGCTAAGAAAGTATATACCTACATCATGATTTCACGCCTATGGTTACTAATTAAGTGTTCCAGTATTAACCCTATCACAAGCACCCTACAAATTCTTAATCATCACAACCCTAGGAGGTAAGTACTGTGGTCCCATTTTACCAAGACATAAACCAAGACTCACAGAGGTGAAGGGACTTGCCCACGGTCACACAGCTAGCAAACAGGCCAAGATGAGAATTCAACTGAGGCCAGCCTGACCCCAAAGCCTTTAAAACCTCCATTTTGCCCTACCCTTCTGATCTGTCAATGTGTCTCCTCCCTGGTTCTATCTTTTCACTTCCTGCACAAGGTCACCAAATGGGCGTGTCAGGTTCCAGAGAGAAGTGGTTTGTTTCCCAGACAGGCCACCGGGGCATCTCATTAAAGCTGGCACTCCGGGGAGAGGCTCAGTGCTGATGGGGCAGGCAGCGTGTTGACATCTGACAAAGCCCATTTAGACAAGATCTTTGGGGAAACCCAACAGCACAGGAACTGGCTCTAAGAGCTGTAAATAGGACACCTGGGAGGCTCAGTAGGTTAAGCATCTGCCTTCAGCTCAGGTCATGATCCCAGGGTCCTGGGATCGAGCCCCACATTGGGCTCCCTGCTCAGCGGGAAGCCTGCTTCTCCCTCTCCCTCTCCCCCTGCTTGTGTTCCCTCTCTTGCTGTGTCTCTCTCTGTCAAATAAATAAATAAAATCTTAAAAAAATAAGTAAACAAGAGCTGTAAATAAAGTTGACTCGCTCAACACCTTGGCTGGTGATGGGGTTCGCTGGCTGTGGCAAACTTGGAAGGGCCACCTGGCCATCCCCAAAGGCCTTCACTGCTTAAATAATCAGAATGCAACCTTCAGATGTTAATTCCCAGAGAACTTCTTGCCTTCTGACCTAAAAGGAGGTATGCCATGCCAGAGGAGCCAGGAAGAGAAGAAAAACCTCCTCCTTACCTCCATCGATACTGTGGGAGAACTGTGCATTACTATCAAACCCTGTAAGGGCGCCTGGATGGCTCAGTTGGTTAAGCGACTGCCCTGGGCTCAGGTCATGATCCTGGAGTCCCGGGATCAAGTCCTGCATCAGGTTCCCTGCTCAGCAGGGAGTCTGCTTCTCCCTCTGGCCCTGCCCCCTCTCATGCTCTCTCTCTCAAATAAATAAATAAAATCTTAAAAAAAAAAAAAAAAGAAAAACCAGAAAAACCAAAACCCGTACAAGGCAAACACATGGCACTGAGGCCAATTCTAAATACTTTCCCTTCTCATTCTTAATGCTCCATTTCTGCTGACTGGGCAGGAGTGCAGACCAGTCAGGATGCCATTGTAAACACCCTTTTAAGCCATTAGCTCATTAGGCTCATGGAGAGCCTGCCTGCCTTTTGATTACATAATACATCAAACTTATCTTGGGTGTTCATTTTCTTCGGCAGGTAGGTGCCTGTGGTTTCCCAGAAGCCCTTCTGTTTACGAGAAGCCGGCAAACCAAGGTTCTTCAGGGGATGGGGCTGTGCGGGGTAAGAGCTCTACTACCTCAAACAGGAACTGTTTCACTAATTAATGATCTCATTTCCCCACCCCTTGGCATTTTTAAAAATAGAGATATAATTCAGTAATGTAAAATCCACCAATCCCAAGTGTATAATTTCAGCGGTTTTTAGGTTTTTCCCTATGTTGTATAGCCATCACTACAATCTAATTCCAGAACATTTCCATCACCCCAAAAAGAAAACTGCACACCCATCAGCAGTCCCAATTCCTCTCCTTTTCCGCCCAGGTCCCTGGCAGCCACTCATCTATTTCCCGTGCATATGAATCGGCCTATTCTGGACATTTCGTATAAATGCAATCACACATTACGGGGCCTTGTGTGTCTGGCTTCTTCCACTTAGCCTATTTTCGAGGTTCATCCAAGTTGTACCAGGTATCAGTGCTCTGTTCTTTTTCGTGGCTGAATACTCTTCCATTGTATAGGTAGACCACATTTTGTTCATCCAGTCACCAGTTGACGAACATTTGGGTTGGTTTTTGTTTTGTTTTGTTTGACTACTATGAATAACGCTATGAACATTCACGTGTAAGTTTCTGGGTAGACATATGTTTTCAAGTCTCTTGGGTCGATACCTAGGAGTGGCAGTGCTAGCTTGAATAGTGACTGTGCTCAGTTTTTTGAGGAAATGCCAGAGGTTTTCCACAATTTTACATTCCCACTAGTGCACGAACGTTTTAATTCCTCTACATTCTTGCCAACAGTTGTCATTTTCTGGTTGTTTTTTAGAGATTTTATTTTTAAGTAACTTCTACACCCAACGTGGGGCTCGAACTCACAACCCCGAGATCAAGAGTCGCATGCCCTAATGCCTGAGCCAGGCAGGCGCCCCTGTGTTTTTCAAATGATAGCCATCCTAGTGAGTGGTAAGTACTATCTTACTGTGGTTTTGCTAATGATCTTTTAAGGAAACCTGTCACCTCCCCTAGAAAAATCACAGCCTCACAAATACGGGGTTGCTTTGAAGGCAACCCTGGCTAAAGCATTTTGGTGGTGGTTTAAATTTTGGTGGTGGTTTAATAGCAACTAGTACTATTACTTCTACCACCAACACTTTCTATAGCACATACTATGTGCCAGGCTCATTATGTTAGACATTTAACCTTCACAATAACTATAACAAGTGCTATTATTATCTCCATTTGACAGATGGGAACAACGAGGCACAGAGGGGCTGAGTAGCTTGCTCAACGTCACACAGCCTATTACTAACATGAAACTGGAATTTGAGCACAGGTCAGTCTTGGCCCCAGAGCTCTGGGCCACCATGCTTTCAGATAGGAAGCACAATGCCAACATGCCCGAACACCACAGCCTAAATGAACCCAAGGTGATGATTCTGGCTTTCTCTAAACCAGCTCATGATATAAGGCTTATACACACCAGCATTACATTTGTGACAGGGCTATCCATGGGAGGTGGGACCACCTGGTGGTAACAAGCGGCAAGTGAAAGTCACAAACACCTGGGCTGAGCTTTCAGCCCTACCACTCAGACCTCCAGTTCAAATTAAGTCGTTTGCTAAACCTCCAGGCCTCAGTTTCCTCATCTGGGAGATGGGTCTAATGGTGATCTCTAAATCCAAGACCTGGAGCGAGGATTAAATGAGCAAGTGCAGACAGAAAAAGATCAGCACCCTAGCTGACATATAAGCCTGTCGGACTCGGATTTTATGCACAGGTTGTCTTGTTAAAAATGGTGCATAACTCAAAAGGTGCTAAGTTTTCCTGTAAAAGTACATGTGAAGGATTCCTATTCTTTAGAAGTGGCAGGCAAAATGACACTTTATTATGTAAAACATTATAGGGCAATTTCAAGTTTGAATGAGTCTGTGCGCTCTACAGTGGCTAGGGCTGAACTCCGCGCCCATCAGGCATTGTGCTAAGCGCTTTATCATTCATGTTCATAGGGAGCATAATTATTCAAAATAGCAAAAGTAGATGAGCTGTCCTTGTTACCTGCTACTTCGTTAAAAGAAACTGAAAATAACTATTTGGGCACTTTATAACTTTCACTGCTTAATTCCTCCCCTTTTGAAAGTCTGTGGAAGATAGATAAAACGTGGAAAGGGGGTGCTCAGCTAACGCTAAACACCCAGGTACCATTAGTGAGTGTTCCGGAAAATGCTCACACCGGAACTTACACTGTCTTGACCTTGAGGTCTAACTTCAGGGCCTATTAAAATATAACCTTGTATTCCTTTTGAAAGCAACGTGCTGACACCGCCAGCTCTGTTTACTTCAAAAGCTTCAGATCTAGAAATGCCAGCCATGCTTTATTACAGGGGAAAAAAATAAACTCTTTTTGAATTACAAACTTGAATTCCATGTGCGGCTGGTGTGTACATGGGTACGGTTTCCACGAAACTCCTTTGCTTATAAACACAAAAACAGAAACTTCCATCACCTCCTTGCATCCCACAGACACTTTAAGTTCTTTTCCCCAAGTGGGACAGAAGGAGGCCAGTGGCTCCGACTGGAAGAGAAGAATGCCATCATTTCTGCTCGCATTCCCCACTGCATGTACCGTGATCACAGAGGCCAACGTTTTAAATGCCTTGCATGCAAGATTCCATAATAAAAGACATTCCTGGGAGGGTTGGGCATATTTTGAATATGGAATGGCTGTTAGATGAGACTTTAAATTTTCTTTGTTGGGACGATGGTGATCTTTAGTTGTGGTTCAAAAGGAGAATGTCCTTACTCTTAGGAGATGCAGGTTAAAATATGGAGTGGTGAGAGGTCTATGACATACGTTGAGACGGCTCACAGGGCCAACAAACACACCGAAGCCAAGTATGACCATGCTGATTGTAAAATGTAAAGTACTTAAGTGTTCACTGTACTATTTCTCAACTTTTATGTATGTTTTAAGGTTTTTTTTATTATTTTTTATTTATTTATTTTTAAAAGATTTTATTTATTTATTTGACAGAGAGAGACAGCGAGAGACGGAACACAAGCAGGGGGAGTGGGAGAGGGAGAAGCAGGCTTCCTGCCGAGCTGGGAGCCCGATGCGGGACTCAATCTCAGGACCCTGAGATCATGACCTGAGCCGAAGGCAGACGCTTAACCAACTGAGCCACCCAGGAGCCCCCCCCTTTTTTTTTTTTGAAGATTTTATTTACTTATTTGAGAGAGAGAGAGGAAGCACCAGCGGGGGGGGGGGGGGGGGTGCAGAAGGAGAGGGAGAAGCAGACTCACAGCTGTGCAGGGAGCCAGATGTGGTACTCGATCCCAGGACCCCGGAATCATGACCTGAGCCGCTTAACCAACTGAGCCACCCAGGCGCCCCTCTAAGTTTTTCATGGTTGAAAAAGTTGTGGGAGTGGGCGAAGGTTCTACAGGAAGAACTAACCAAACTAACCGACCATGTATTTACTGAGGATGGAATCAGGACCGCTCTTCAGCTAGGCTGCATGGACACAGTGGCACCCATTGCTGATGCACTGACAAAGTCCCCCATCCGCGGGTAAGCAGCCTCCATCCTGAGCCCCATGTCCACCCTCCAGCTGCTGCTCAGGATCTCACTATCTGTTTGAACACTAAATGCCAGGCATCCACTTTGACTGCAAAGGGTCCATGTTGTACTGGGCATCATTCAACATTTTAAGACATCCACTCCCGAAGGTTCGTAACTACTGGCCATTTGCCAAAGAACATTCTTCCTTCTTAGCTTCCAGAGTCTCTGCTCTTGGCTAACTCTGACAGCATAACTTGCTTCCCTTGCCTGAGAACAGGGAAGAGCCCTGTGGCACAGAGGTTAAGCTCTGATACGGACTTGAGTTCAAATCCAGCTCTGCCATCTCCTAGCTGCATAATCCTGGGCCAGTCACTTTGCTTCTCCAAGACTCAGTTTACTTCACTGCAACATAGAGATAATACAGTCAGTTCTATTATACTTGTTTCGAAAATGCAAATGTGTTCCAACAAGAATGACTTATTAGGGAACAATCTGAGAATAACTCAAATTTCAAGTTTGCTCATGTGTGTAATTTTGTCTGAGAGAAACACTAGGTGAATACAGAGCAGTATACTCTGCTGAAGGGTAGGAATGCACAAAACACACAGATCTTCCAGCCACACCCATCCACATCTGGGGTTACCACTTTCCATCTGACTTCACATTATCTTCCTTCCAAAAGAACTCACAAGATGCAGCCCCACCAGACCTACTCCCACAAGCAAACTTTTTTTTTTTTAATGTATTACAATGAAGTTTTTGAGTGCTGTGCCTCTAGCCATTTCCCCATAAGCCCTGTGTCTTTTCACTGGGTGATTTTGCGGTGTGGTGGTTTGCAGGAAGGCCTCTGTCCCTTTACAATGTAGTCCTAAGTGCAGTTGCTACATCAGAGAGCTGGTGAGATCTACACAAGACACATGCCTCGGGGGGCTGGCTCGGCTGGAGGAGCATGGGGCTCTTGATCTCGGAGTTGTGAGTTTGAGCCCCACACTGGGTGTGGAGATTACCTAAATAAACTTTAAAAAAAGGAGAGAGGGAGAGAGAGAGAGAGAAACTTTAAAAAAAAAAAAAATACGGGCGCCTGGGTGGCTCAGTTGGTTAAGCGACTGCCTTTAGCTCAGGTCATGATCCTGGCGTCCCAGGATCGAGTCCCACATCGGGCTCCCTGCTCGGCAGGGAGTCTGCTTCTCTCTCTGACCCTCCCCCCTCTCATGTGCTTGCTCTCTCTCATTCTCTCTCTCTCAAATAAATAAATAAAAAATCTTTAAAAAAAAAAAAAAATACCTGCAGGGAGAGGTGAGTCCAGTGCCAGGCATACTGTAAGTACTCAATAAATGTGGCTAACAACAGTCTCTCACTCTGAATGCAGAGCCTGGCGCATAAAAGATGCTCAGGGAACACTTACTATTCCCTTTCCTTGAAAGGTGTATGGTTTATTAATCTCAGTGAACTAATTAAAGAGACTTATCCTTCTCTCCCAAGAGGCTGGGAGGGACAGCAACCGTCAAACCGTAAATTAGAGATGAGGCTTCAAAGAACTAATGGGGCCCCTCCCTTCCATGCCTGGCCGTAGGAGTCATGAAGACAATGACCCTGTCTGCAAGGAGTCCAGGATACAAACTCTTGGCCATCGTGCAACAGTATGAGATCAACTGTGACACAGGTATCCTGGAGTCCTACTGTAGGTCAAGGCCACAGTATAGTATTAAGTGACTAAGCCCAGGTGAGAGGTCAGATGACTAAGTTCAAACCCCAACTCCATCACTTACCAACTACTACTTCCCACCGCACTTCTCTTACCTGTAGAGCAAAGATCACCATGGTCCCTATTTTCTAAAGGGATGAGATGATTCAACAAGCTAATCCACGTAAAGCCCTTAGCACAGGCTCAGACACAAGAGAATTTCAGGGAATATTGGCTGCTATTCCAGGCCTATAAGAGAAAGTCGCATTCTATCGGCAACAGAGCTAAAGCAGGAAACAAGACCTAGGTGTAGCAGCCAGGAGGCTGGGTTTAGCCGGAATTGAGAGACAGGATACAGTGGGTACAAACTAATTTTTATCAACCATCCACCCCAAATCCTCTCTGACACATAGCCTGCACTTAACTAGCCATATTCATTGAATAAACTTAATGTTCTGGTCTCTCACACATCATTTCCTAAAGAAATAGAGCCTCCTCCAATTGAGGACAAAGGTTCCATGATTAACCAGAAGGATAAATCAGTTGACTGGAATGGTTCAATCACTTCATCTGGGTGGAAGCTGACACAGTGGTATTTGTCTTTCAAAAGAGACTATCTTTAGTCAGTCATAAAAAAAGAATGAAATCTTGGAGCACCTGACTGGCTCAGTTGGAGAAGCAAGGGACTCTTGATCTCAGGGTTGTTGAGTTCAAGCCCCGTGTTGTGTATAGAGATTAAAGGAGAAAAAAGAGAGAGAGAGAGAGAAAAGAATAAAATCTTGCCATTTGCAACAACATGGAATTTAAATATATATGTTTAAATGTGAATGAATGAATGAATGAATGAAGAGACCAACTGACCCAGAAACAAGATCTGGTCTCTGCCTTCCCCTCCAGTGCATCTCCCACCTGTTACCACATTGCATCCATCAGGCCCTTGCCACGCAGGCCTTTTCCTCCCCCAGTAAACTGTGCTCTTTGTGGTCTTGGGCTCTTGGTCCTGGCTGTTTCCTCTGCTTCCAACAGTTCCTTTTATGGGACCCTCCCCTGCAGCATTACACATAACACACACTCCCTCATGACAACATGCGTGACCCACTCTTAGCTACATTAGGCCCCCTCCCCACTCTAGTTACTCTCTACCCAATTTCTCTGCTTCGTTTCCTTCACAGAATGTGCCATTCTGTGAAATCCTATTTACTTACATGTTTCATGTCTATTTAGATACTAGAACTGAAGTTCCCTCAAGGCACCTGCCTAGTGTGTTGCCCTTTCTGCAGTATTCCAGTACAGCAAAAGGCAGGCCCAGAATAAACACGGATTGACTGATGCCCACCTGAGGGCAGATGTGGAGTCATTCATCCATCTATAAACATTCCCTGAGTGCCTACTAAGTGCTCAATACAGTGTTTGGGGCTGGGGGTCAGGATCGGATAAAGAGGCTCAAGTCCTTACCCCTGGGGTCCTTGTAGTCCTAGGGGGAGGATATAGGCAGAGGGAACCTGGCCAGGGGTGGCATCCATGGGAAGTAGGCCCGAGTCCAGAAGGTAACATTTTTAGGATGGGAGGCAGCACTCCCTGGAGCACACACCTGGTGGTGGCGAGCAAGACTCTCAGGCCAGCAGGTAGGAAGCTTAGCTTGACCATCTAAGCCAGAGAAAGAGTTGGACTAAGTGGCCCCCAGGAGCCCCTCCAACTCTGAAACTACTGATCCTCAGGCAAATGTGAAGAAAACATAATAGTGGTCAAGACCATCCTAAAACTTGTTTGGAACCACAAAGACCCCGAATAGCCAAGTAGCCAAAGCAATCTTGAAAAAGAACAAAACGAGGTATCACAATACCAGATGAGATATACTACAAAGCTGTAGTCATCAGAAAAGTATGATACTGGCACAAAAACGGACACACAGATCAACGGAACAGAATAGAGAGCCCAGAAATAAACCCACGATTTTATGGTCCATTAATCTACAACAAAAGAGGCAAGAATATACAATGGGAAAAAGAAAGTCTCTATAAACGGTGTTGGGAAAACTGGACAGCTACATGCAAAAGAATGAAACTGGACTACTTTCTTACACCCCACACAAAAATAAACTAAAAATAGTAATAAAATAAACTCCAAATGGATTAAAGACCTAAATGTAAGGGACGCCTGGGTGGCTCAGTTGGCTAAGCGACTGCCTTCAGCTCAGGTCATGGTCCCAGGGTCCTGGGATCGAGTCCCACATCGGGCTTCCTTTGCTCTGCGGGGAGCCTGCTTCTCCCTCTCCTTCTGCCTGACACTCTCCCTGCTCTCTCTGTCAAATAAATAAATAAAATCTTTAAAAAAAAAAAAAAAAGACCTAAATGTAAGACCATAAAATTTCTAGAAGAAAATATAGGCAGTAATCTCTTTGACATGAGCTGTAGAAACATTTTTCTAGATATGTCTTCTCTGGCACGGAAGCAAAAGCAAAATTACTGGGACTACATCAAAATAAAAAGCTTTTGCACAGCAAAGAAAACCATTAACAAAACAAAAAGACGACCACTGAGTGGGAGAAGATATTTGCAAATGATATATCTAATAAGGGATTAATATCCAAAATATGTAAAAAACTTCTACAACTCAACACCCAAAAAACCAATAATCCAATTTAAAAATGGGCAGAAGACACAAACAGGTATTTCTCCAAAGACATACAAATGACCAACAGACACATGAAAGGTACTCAACATCACTAATAATCAGGAAAATGCAAATCAAAACCATAATGAGGGGGCACCTGGCTGGCTCAGTTGGTGGAACCTAGGACTTCTGATCTCAGGGTTGTGAGTTTGAGCCCCATGATGGGTATAGAGGTTACTTAAAAATAAATAAATAAATAAGCTTTTTAAAAAATAAAACAGAATGTGGAAGGGATGATCCAGTTCATCAGATCCTACCATGAAAAGGACAAAAATGGCCTTAAGACCTTCTAAGCAGCAGATCTACAGGTCATGGTGAACCACACACTAAATGAACCTCTCTGGGCCTCAATTTCCTCATCTGAAATGGGGTGGAGAACCTACTCCCCCGAGTGATAGAGAGAATTATATGTTACTATACAAATGCTTACAGCAATGCCTGGCATATAGTAAGAGCTTTATCAGTGTTAATAATAAAAACAGTGATTATGTTTTACAGTTATCAGGGATAGCAATAAGTACTACTATTTCTGAATGCCCAATGCATGCCTGACATTCTGTATTGTTCATCTCATTTAATCTCCCCAATAACCTTATAAGTAAGTACTACTAATCCCATTTTTTAAAAGATTTTTATTGGGGCGCCTGGGTGGCTCAGTTGTTAAGCATCTGCCTTTGGCTCAGGTCATGATCCCAGGGTCCTGGGATCAAGCCCTGCATCGGGGTCCCTGCTCTGAGGGAAGCCTGCTTCTCCCTCTCCCACTCCCCCTGCTTGTGTTCCCTCTCTCGCTGTGTCTCTGTCAAATAAATAAATAAAATCTTAAAAAAAAAAAAGATTTTTATTTATTTGAGAGAGCGAGAGAGCACAAATAGGGGGAGGGGCTGAGGGAGAGGGAGAAGCAGGCTCCCAGCTGAGCAGGGAGCCGGATGTGGGGCTTGATCCCAGGACCCTGCGATCATGACCTGAGCCAAAGGCAGATTCTTAACAGACTGAGCCACCCAGGCGCCCCACTACTAATCCCATTTTGCAAAGGACGAAAATAACAGGAAAACAGGATGTCCTTAAAAAAATCATTTTATCAATGTCCCAGGATTAGACCACTGAAAGCTTGGACTGCCTGAGTCAGTTATCTCAAGGAAGGGAAGCTATGCATCCCAGTAATTAGATGAAAATTGTGAATCCTTGCCCTGTCACAAAGTATCCAAGGGGACCTCACCTCTTTGAGCCCCAGTCTCATCTCTAAAACGGAAATAATTATAATAGGGTTAGTGTGCAAACTAAATGAGCTTACAAATGTAAAGCCAAGTGCTTGTCAATAATTGAAAGCTTGATAATGGTCTTCAATTATCTGACACTTCTACTGAGGACGATTCATTGAGAACAAGGCACAAAATATAAGGAGAAACTAGATCCAATTGTAATAAGGAAATACCCCGTGAGAGAAAAATAAATATCTATTTTTTTTTAAAGATTTTATTTATTTATTTGACAGAGAGAGACACAGTGAGAGAGGGAACACAAGCACGGGGAGTGGGAGAGGGAGAAGCAGGCTTCCCGCTGAGCAGAGAGCCTGATGCGGAGCTCGATCCCAGGACCCCGGGATCATGACCTGAGCTGAAGACAGATGCTTAACGACTGAGCCACCCGGGAGCCCCGAAAAATAAATCTTTAAAATGTGTTAAGTATCTGAAAGTCATAACATGTCTGTAAATACTTTTTTAAAGGAGATAAATCACCTGTCTTAGGGCAAATCTTTTTAATAACCCACGAGTCCTCGGGTTCATGATTAATTGCCCTCTAAAATATCGAGAGTGCATTTACAATCACATTTCTGAAATGCCTTACACATTCGCTGGATCTGTTATCAAAGTCCAGGTGGATTATTCCTAATGAAATCCCGCCCCCTGGCCCCCCTCCCCACCAAAGTAGAAAAGCACCTGTACTCCCTGTTTGCAGCAAGGAAAGTCCCTAAAATTCTTTCTTTCTTGGCCCAACCTTAAAACTGAAACTGCAGCTGCCTTATCTCCACGTTGGATCTGTCTTCTGCCAGGCGTGAGTTTCAGGCCAGCTTCTCCAGGACAGCAGCTGGGCTTGGCCGTGCATCTTAATATTGGCTGGGCAACTCCTAACACCTCGGTCTGAAACCGAGTACTTAATTTGTCAAATCATCCACTAGTCTGAACTGTCCACGCTACCCTTCCTGGCCTAGCAGCCTGGAGACAGCAGACGCCCAGTGACTACCTGAAGGGAAGACTACCTGAAGGGAAGAACGAATGATGGGTGAGAGGAAGGAAGGAAGGAAAGAGGAAGAAAGGAAGGAAGAAGAATAAGCTCAGTTGGCCATCCAAGCTCTCCACTTGCTCAGCCAGAGTTTTTGTCATTCCATCCACACGTCTTGCATATTTTGTTCATATCTGCTTCTCCAAGAAAACATGGGGAGTTCACAGCGCTCAGTGCAATTTCTCTTGCCCTCTAACTTAACAGACACTGGGGCTGGCTCCCACTTGGGACTGGCTCTGCTGTGCGGAGCCAAGACTTGAACACCTCTTTTCAGGGGGAGCTGGATGCCTCAAAATCTGACGAAAGCTGTGGACCCACTGAGCCCAAAAAAGGCCTGCAAGTGCGCTTGCGCACACAGCCTCGCCTTGTTCACATCCGGGTACATTCATGGATTCCTCACCCCCACCAAGTCCCATCAAGAATCACGTGAGTGATTTTTTTTTTTTTTTTAAATGCCACAGTTTCCCTCAGACCTCTTGACTCTGGATCATAGGAGGGAGGCCCCTCCAAGTCTGCACTTTAAACGGCGTGGTGAGGGGCGCCTGGGTGGCTCAGTCGTTAAGCGTCTGCCTTCAGCTCAGGTCATGATCCCAGCATGCAGGGATCGAGCCCTGCATCAGGCTCCCTGCTCCACTGGAAGCCTGCTTCTCCCTCTCCGACTCCCCCTGCTTGTGTTCCTGCTCTCGTTTCTCTCTCTCTGTCAAATAAATAAATAAAATCTTTAAAAAAAAAAATAAAATGGTGAGCCCATTTTGGGTGTATGGGTGAGCCCAACTGTAGCCCAGGTTCGGATCGGAAGGGGTGGACCAGCTTCTTTTGAAGTGCAATCCCAGGACCTCCATCCAGGCACAGAGTGAGTGGGCTTATTTAAAAATGCCAATTCCTGGACCCCACCCAGATTTACAAATGGGGTTCTCTGAGGGGGTGGGGCCCAACACTCCACATTTTTACACAGGTGGTTTTGAAGCACCTTAAAGACTGAGAACTATTCCCAGAATTACAGCTGAAAACCTGTAACCAATTGCTAATTAACTAATCAGCCTTTCAATGGCAGAGCATTCAGGGTGTCCACATTCCAAGGAGTGGGGAGAGGAGCACGGGACCTCCCCCACTCCCTCCTCCACTTCCAGGTCCCTCTCCTTTCCTCACCCTCCCAACCATTTCCTCAACTAACTCTCTACGCACCCTCACCCTCGGGATTGCCAGTCGCTTCCCTCTCTAAACCTGTCATCTGTGTAAAGGGAATGGGCAGGGGTGGCAATGACAGGACCACAGGAGCAAACCTCCACCCCCCCGCTTTACTCAGGTCTTTCCCCAACTTCCTTTTTTTTTTTCCTTAAAGATTTTATTTATTTGACAGAAAGAGACACAGTGAGAGAGGGAACACTAGCAAGGGGAGTGGGAGAGGGAGAAGTAGGCTTCCCGCTGATCAGGGAGCCCGATCCGGGTCTCGATCCCAGGACCCTGGGATCATGACCTGAGCCGAAGGCAGGCGCCCAACGACTGAGCCACCCAGGCGCCCCCCCCCAATTCCTTCTAACATTGTACTTAGTTTGTTGTCCCTCCACCTTCTAGAATGGAAATTCTGTACAGGGGGTGGTCATTTTCACCCAGGGTCCTGACTTCCCAAGAGTGCCTGGCGAAGGGTAGGCTCAGTAGGTTGAAGAGTGACCAAGTTTTGAGCTAAGTGGCTGGCTAATGCCAAACACTCTAAAAAGTAGTAGCTATCACCATAATTTCCCTTCAATGTCAAATGTGAGATATTGAATACTTTAAATTAAGTTGCTTTTGACACCTGATTTATCTTTAGGAAGCAAATAGTAGGATGGGGGAGTGGATAAAATTTTTTTAATTTCCCATTATTGTTTAAAAGAATAGCCAGAGGGATCATATCTAAGCTCAGCTGAGTTTTTGTTGTTTTTCAGAAGAGGAAGAGCAAAATGTGACTGAAAATATAAGACATCTAGGAATAAAACTTCCTCTTCTACATTATAATGCACTGCCCCCCCCACTGCAATGTCCTCAACAAATGGATAGAGGTCATCCCAGCTCCAGGCACCCTGCAAGCCTGATTCTCCCTAGTAAACAGCCTCTCACCAAACACTACTTATTGAGTGCCAACTACATTCTAGGTGCCATGCTGGGGATAGTTCATGGGGCATCCAGCCTGCTGGGAACAGAGAACTCAGGGGATCCCAACCTGAGAAGGGGCTGGGGAGAGATGTCCTGACCAACACCTTGAGGGCAGAAGGTCAGGAAGACTTCCTGGAGGCAGCACCAACTGAGCCGGCCCTGAGAGATGAGTGAACCAGGCAGAAAGCTCAGGGAAGTGCTGCTTGGTGGAAGGGACAGAGTCTGGCTACTCTGCAGATGGACCAGCAGCACCATTAGAAATGTGAATCCAGGGACGCCTGGGTGGCTCAGTCGTTAAGCATCTGCCTTCGACTCAGGTCATGATCCCAGGGTCCTGGGATCGAGCCCCACATCGGGCTCCTTGCTCCACGGGAAGCCTGCTTCTTCCTCTCCCACTCCCCCTGCTTGTGTTCCCTCTCTCGCTGTGTCTCTTTCTTTCAAATAAATAAATAAAATCTTTAAAAAAAAAAAAAAGAAAAGAAAAAGAAATGTGAATCCATGGGCCTTACCCTGGACCACGGTCTTGAACTTGAGCAGTCAGGGGCCAGGGCCCAAGCTATTAACCACCAGGATCATACTCGCCCATTCAAGAGCCTTTCATCAAACAATACTTACTGAGTATTGCATTGCCTGGAATGGAGAAGGGAAGAGGCAAGGCAAGGAGCTAAGAAGTGGTGAGGGGATCTGCACTGAAGGGGTGGAGAGGAGCCAGGAGTTAAAGACGTCACAAGGCCTTCCACCCTGGGCTATCCCCCTCTGCCCTTCTATCACCCCCTCCACCTTGGTCACTCAAATCCATTCACACTGGCCTTCTTGCTCTTCCAGTCCTCTTCAAGGCCTGTGACCTGCTGTTACCTTGATCTAGAACACCCTTCCCCACATCACCTGATCCTTCACCTCTCTGCGATCTTTGCTTAAATGTCCTCTTCAGTGAGGCCTTCTCAAACCATCCCAACTGCTTCCCAGCAATTACTCACTCAGATTCACTTTTCTTAAACATTTGTTGCCCACCCCAACACCCTAAATGCTTTACATATTCATTATGTTTACCGCCTGTTCCCACCAATATACCAGACTACAAACTCCACCTGGGTGATTTGTACATGTCTGGTTCTCTGCTGCATCCCCAGTCCTAGAACAGTGCTTGGCCCACAACAGCTCTTAATCATTATTTACTGAATGAATGAATGAGTGAACGAGCAAATGAATAAATAATGCACAAATGGGACAGATAGGATGGGAGGTGCCATTTGCTGAGATGAGCGCATGGAAGCAAGGTTGCGGAGAGAGCAGTGGACTTTGGATAAGCATTCAGGTGGCTGTGGGACAGCCGGGTGAACGCCCTGGATCTGCTACCCCAGGCCAGAGCATGCTGGCCTCTCCGAGGGCCATGTGGATGGTATAGTTCTTTCCTTGTTCTCTGTGGCTCACTGCAGACTGCTCCAGCAGAGCCTAAGAGTGACTGGGTCCACTAGCCCCAGGGCAGGCAGAGAACCTGCTGCTCCTGTTCTCCAAGCTTGCCGGGTCCCTGCCAACAGGACCCTAGCCAGCCAGCCAGCCAGCCGCAGCCACATTAATGACCTTCTATGGCCCTGTCAGGCCCTATCAGCCCCAGAGGCCAGGCTCAAAGAGCCAAGGGGTTGTTTCCTCATAGCCCCCCACCCTTCTAGTGTGATTCCAGAGCTGGGAGGTCAGGTTCACCTCAGCTACAGGAGACACCAAACAAGCATCCCCTCTGTCATGTTCCTAGCCCCCAGAATCTGCATGGGTGGATCCCTCCACAACCGCCTTGGCTAATGGTACCCCCCTCTGAGCCAACAACAGACTCCTCCCCACGTTCCTGCTCACATGCTACCCAACACCCCAGGCCCAGCTCCACCGGACTCCCCCCGGTAAGAAGCTTCCCAGCTGCTCCAGCCCACACAGGTCTTACCCCACCTGGATTCTGAATGTGCCCATTGTCTGAAAACCTGGCATCTCAGCATTTTCTGATGCTCCTGGATGGATCACCAGACCTCACAGGACAAGAGAATCCTTGTGACTGACGCAAGGCACACAGTAGGCCCTCAAACGCTATACTGAGGGGAACTTGGTCAGCTTCTAGGATGTTAAAAATACCTTCCTCGGTTAAAGAGAATTAGGGGGAGAAGTTCAACCATTGATGTGCAAAAATTTCCAGGACATATTTATAAAGGATGCTCAGGAGATGATTACATTTTGCAGCACAATTCGTATTTCCATTTATGGAAAACTCTAATTTAAAGGAGGAAAAACCACAAATAGGGACACACATGTTCTGTGAGTGGTTAGGAAAATGTCTGGGAGGATACACACCAAATTGCTAGCGGCAGCCACCTGAGAAGGGGAGGGAATTTGGGAAGGTGTTTAAATTTTCTATTATAGATTATTCAGGTCTTCCGAGGAAACAGTGTAACGAGCCCCACGTATCCAGCACGCAGCACCAACAATCCCCAACTTGTGATTTCATGTATATCCCGACCCCCAACTCCTTACCCATCCCAGACGCCTCCTTCCATCTGTAACTAAGTCAGTGTCAACCACTGGAAGATTAAGACTGCTCCCCCCTCCCCTCAAAAAAATAATCCCTATCCATACTACTCTTAAGGTTTTTATTTTTTTATTTTTTTTAAAGATTTTATGTATTTGACAGAGAGAGACACAGCGAGAGAGGGAACACAAGCAGGGGGAGTGGGAGAGGGAGACGCAGGCTTCCTGCAGAGCAGGGAGCCCGATGCAGGGCTCGATCCCAGGACCTGGGACCATGACCTGAGCCAAAGGCAGACGCTTAACGACTGAGCCACCCAGGCGCCCCACTCTTAAGGTTTTTAAAAACAAAATACTTTCCGTCCGATCATGATTGGTAGGGAGATCAAGGAAGCTGGCGCGTTCACACAGTTAACAGGTTTAAAACCTCCACCCCCCCAAAAGTGATTAAGAAGGAACTTTAAGCAGAAGTTTAGAAAAGGAAAATATTATAATTAGCCTAAGCAGTTCTGAAATGGTGGCTTGCAAACTTGTCTCTTGCCACACTTCACGGTTAAGATTTAAAAGGGAGCTCAAGGGGGGCCTGGGTGGCTCAGTCCTTAAGCCTCTGCATTCGGCTCAGGTCATGATCCCAGGGTCCTGGGATCGAGCCCTGCATCGGGCTCCCTGCTCGGCGGGAAGCCTGCTTCTCCCTCTCCCACTCCCCCTGCTTGTGTTCCCTCTCTCGATGTCTCTGTCAAAGAAATAAAATCATTAAAATAAAAAAAATAATAAAAGGGAGCTCAAGGGCACCAGTAACACCCCCTTTCATTCTGGGTTTCCAAGGGGGAGGGGATCTTGAAGCTTCATTTATTACCTCAAGGGCTCAAACTGGTCAAGGACTTTGAAGGCTGCAGTGGGTGGACCTTGAGGCTCCTTTCTAGGCCAAAGTGAAGAATCTGGAATGCAGATATTCCCAGAAACGGAGCATGTGCCTCTAGCTCTGTGATCCTGGGCTGGTCCATAAAACTCTAGTGGCTTCTGAAAATGGAACTGTCATACTACCTACCTCAAAGGTTAGTGTAGGGATTAAAAAACGAGATCCTACATCAACAGTGGAATACTCAATCAATACCTGGGTGCAATGATTATTTTGGTATAGTTTAACAATATTACTATTCTGACACCTACCAGCTGTGTAATCTGGCCCACTCAGCTAACCTCAAAGAACCAGCCAATTCATGTATAAACTAAGAAACCAGATGGTTCCTGGGGTGCCCGGCTGGCTCAATCGGTAGAGCACGCAACTCGATCTCAGCATTCTGAGTTTGAGCTCCATGTTGGATGGAGAGGTTACTTAAAAATAAAAATCTTTAAGATGATTAATTAAACATCTTCAAAAAAAAGAAAAAAGAGGGGCACCTGGGTATCTCAGTTGGTTGAGTGTCTGACTCTTGTTTTGGCTCAGGTCATGATCTCAGGGTCCTGGGATTGAGCCCCCATCAGGCTCTGCACTCAGCAGGGAGTCTGCTTGGACTTCTCTCATTCCCTTTCCCTCTGCCCCTCCCGCTACTTGCTGGTGCAGCTGGTGGCATTAAGTATCTATACATACCTAACTCAAGAAACACTGGGAAAATATATAAATAAGAGTAGTTAAGAGAGGGACTGAGCAGTTGGGAGTTCACAGAAAAAGCACCAGCCAGGTACGGGTAGTACAGAGATGGCGACCTAAACTTTGGGTTAGCAGACCAGGTGTTCAAATCACTGTCTGCCATTTCCTAGCTCTGTGGCCTTGGGCAAGTCGCTAGCTCTGAGTCTCAGTTCCCTCTTCCCTAAAATTGAGGTAGCAGGAGTGTCAAGCACATAGGAGGGTTGAACCAATGGGTATGACGATAAAGTGGCTTCATGACGGTGGACCTGGTTGGCAGTGCTAGACTTGTAGACAAACCACTTGCACTTGAATGGGTGTGGGATCGAGAGTATCTTAGATATGGGGAGGTCAAGGAGCAAAGACACAAGGGGATGTAGCCTTTCCTCATCCTTAATCTTCCTCTCTGGCTCCTCCAGTCTCTAACATTTATACATTTTTTCACCCCCTAGACACAACTCTAAAGCAGAAACATCTAGGGGCGCCTGGGTGGCTCAGTCGCCTTAAGTGTCTGCCTTCAACTCTGGTCATGATCCTAGGGTCCTGGGATCGAGCCCCATGTTGGGCTCCCTGCTCAGCGGGGAGCCTGCTTCTCCCCTCCCCTCCCCGCCCGAGCTCTCTCACTCTCTCTCTTTCAAATAAAATAAATAAAATCTTAAAAATAAATAAATAAAGCAGAAACAACTAACAATAAAAACTCAGTACTTCAAAGCGCTCGTTATATGCCAGGCACTGAAAACACTTCAGACGTGCTAACTCACTGCGTCCTGTCAGCCCTGTGAGGCAGGAACGGCAATTTTATCCCCTTTTTATAGGTGAGAGGACTGAGGCACAGAAAGTTTGAGTAACTTATCCAAGGTCATATGGCAAGGAAGAGTTGAGTCAGAATTTGAACCCAGACAATCCTGCTTCTCATACTGCCCTCCCCAAATCATCTTCACTCCCGGAGGGGACGCAAAGAGACTCTTTCCTTCGCTTCACAGGATAAAAGAGAAATAAATGCCGAAGATTGAAGTCACAACCTTGACGGTGTGTTCAATCTCTGTAGGAGTGCAACCTCACACCTGGTAAGTGAAGTTCAGTTGCCTTGATTGAACCACCTCCCAGGTATTTAATTCCCAAAGTTTTTAAGTACTCCCATGGTTCAGGTGAGAGGATTAGCAGAAAGGAGGAAGAAAAAAGAAAGAGTCGGAGAAATTATAACTAGATTCCAAAGTCCAAAGAAAAATCAGCACAATTTACATGAAAGCTTCCAAATCAAAGACTCTAATGACAAGCTCCGATGCAGATGCAAGAGCATTTCTTTATCAATGCAGACTTAAGTCAGAAGGTACAAGAAGTACACCCACAAACTCTCATTTCTCCAGAAAGTTTAAGTCATTACAAGCCCAGGAGCCAAGGTGGTAATGAAATCGGCCACGTGACCTTCACCAAGCAGCTGTGAAGCCCTGTCATTTCTGCAAAACCTCAGTTCCCTTCTTGCTAAGAGGAGAGAGATCTTAGGGCCAGTATCCTGGGATTTATGACTAAGAGCAGGCACCGCATGTACCTGTTCCTATGAGGGTGAGGTCACAGAGTGGACTCAAGCTGCTCCTGATAACCTCACCAGGAGAGGCCGCTGGGCCGGTGATTCAGGGCTCCACCCTACCTGTCAGTAAGCACCCAGGCTATTGTCCCATGGCTGACTCAAGGGGTGACGTTTTCTACAGAAAACGCACAACTTTTCCCACAAACAACTTGGTCATCTTGCTCCCTTTTCAAACACTCCCACACAACTGGGATGAAGAATCTGAGGGGGAGTTAGTTTGCAGCCTTTTAAAAGTCCCTCCTACTTCGTTCTGACTAAGAAGGTCTTGGGACACTGGTATACGTGTAACCCCCAGCCCCCCACCCACACACCCAATGTGCTCAAGAGTCATGATGCCTTTAGGACAATCTCATCCCCCTGCACGAGGAGGTTAAGAAAACCAGATTTAGAGCCCTATTCCTCTCGGGCAACACACCAAGGGGCGGGTGGCACGGAAAGCAGATCAGATCCTAGTTTAAATATGATACCCGTTAAAGGAGATGTAGTGACAATTAGCTCTCAGGATTATTCCTCTAGAAAAATACCTGCCCGGAGATTAGCCTTTTTTCCCCCCCCTGAGGTGTAGTTGACATAAAATATATTCATTTCAGATGTACAACACAGTGATTTACATTTATACACATTACAAAGAGATCACCAGATAAATCTAGCTACCATCTGTCACCATATAAAGTTGTTAGCCACTATTAATTATATCCCCTATGCTATACAGTGTATCCTGTGTCATATTTCTTTTTAAGATTTTATTAAAAAAATTTTTTTAAAGATTTTGTCAGAGACAGAGCACAAGCAGGGGGAGCGGCAGAGGGAGAAGCAGGCTCCCCACGGAGCAAGGTGCCCAATGTGGGACTCGATTCCAGGACCCCAAGATCATGACCTGAGCTGAAGGTTGACGCTTAATGGACTGAGCCACCCAGGTGCCTCACCCGTGTCTTATTTTAATATCTGGAAGTCTGTACCTTTAAAGAGAATAGTCTTTATTTTTTTAATAGTCTTTAAATGGCATCAATAAGGACTTAAAACAATGTGGGAAGCCAGGTCCCTCAAAGACCTAGACCAATTCTAACACCTCTTGAGCACCTCACTTCCTCAGGTCTTTACATAAATGTCATTTAGTGATGATTCCCCCAAACCCCTCCACTCCAACACTCATAGTTCTATCCTCTTTCCTCCTGTATTTTTCTCCTTCCACAGACCACCATGCTGTCTCCTGTCTCCTCTGATGAGAAGGGAAGCTACACAAGGGCAAGGATTTGGGGTTTTGTCCTGTTCTATCCTCAGTGCCTAGCTAAGCACAGTACTGCTGGCAGGTGCTCAACCTAAATTTGTTCGGTGATCAGACAGAAGACAGCTGTCCGGAAGGACTTCTCTCCCCCTGAGACCTTCAGAGCAGGAATTACCCATCCTCCACACCTGGCCAATCACAGACCATCTGTGAAAAGTTGTCTTTTCCTGCTGTAAAGAGCACAGGCTATGCTGTGCTCCGGAGTCCAAAAGCCACCACAGCACCCGGCCAGGCTCCCCTCTTTCCCGTCTGCCTGACCCGAACTAGCTTAGCCTCTCAGAACTACAACGGTCACGTCTCACTGGTTGGTGAGGTTTAAAGGAGAGAGACAGCATATGGGAAGATCTGGACACACAGTAAGTACTTGTCAGTGAAATGTTGTTTATGAGAATAGAGGATGAAACGGTAATGATTTTTTTGTTAAGTATGTCTCAAATATTGCATGGAACATACTAATACAAAATTAGTCACTATTTATCTGAAATTCAAATATAATTGGGCATCCTGTATTTTTATTGGCTAGACCTGGCAACTCTACACATTAGGTAGTTACCCTCCTGAAGACAGGGTGATGGATCTTACATAATGATTTATAAGATACTGCCCTACAGTACCCTCTCAATATTTTTTTAAGATTTATTTATAAATAAATATATTTGGGACAGAGTGAGTGAGAGAGTGTGTGAGAGCACAAGTTGGGGGGGAGGGTGATGGGAAGAGGGAGAAGCAGGCTCCCCACTGAGTAGGGAGCTGATCCCAGGACCTGGGGATCATGACCTGAGCCGAAGGCAGAAGCTTAACCAACTGAGCCATCCAGGCACCCCACCTTCTCAACATTTATTGATCAGATGGATTTTGGAGTTGTGAGATATGTATCTCGGCCATGAGCTAATTAAGATGCCTTCAAGTTTTTGTCTTGGGAGTTTAGCATCCCTCAACAAGTTCCTTCCAGGCTTCTGTGCATTGCCAAGAACCAGAAGAATGGATACCAGATCTTAATTAATGGCCCTAAAAGATGCTGCAGATACCCAGGAAGAAGGTGTTGGGTGTAGCTAGGAGTCTCGCTCAAGGAAGTTGTTACCCAGACAATAGGAAACCAAACAGATGGCTCCGGCCGACTCGGATCTCTGTTTAGATTTTGATCTGGTGCTTCCTTACACCAAGAAGTGTGGGGCAGAAATGGCTCCTGTGACCTTTAGACTCTAGATTGCAAGCTGTTTTGTGACAAGACAATTAGGTAAGGTTACGCTAGGGGTGTCAGGGCTCAGAGAAGCTGGAGCATGCCAAGCAGAGACACATGCCCTGTGAATATCCCCTCCTCGTGTCCTTCTATGGCTCATACTGACAAAGTTCTAGCTTTTCTTTAAAACCAAAAGTGCCCTGGAATCGTTTCTAAATACAAAAAATATGTTAAGATCTATACATACACACTGAAACCTCATTTATTCATTCAACAAACACTTACTGAGTACCTATTATGTGCCAGGCACTGTTCTAGATGCAATACAGCCTGAACTAAACAAGATGAAATTCCTGGCCTCCTGAAGCTTCTATTCTACTGGAAGGAGACAGAAAATGGACAGAAGAAATAAGTGAAATACATAGCATGCTAGATGATGAAATGTGCTACAGAGGAAAATAAAGCAGAGGAGGAGGAAAGGGAGTGCTAGGAGAAGGGGTAACTATCTCAAATAGTTTCAAGGGTTTCAAGAAAGGCTTCACTGAGAGGGTGACATGTGAGCAAAAACTTGGACCTAAATGAATGAGCCGTGGGGTGCCTGGCTGTCTCAGTTAGTAGAGCAAGCAGCTCTTGATCGCGAGGTCATGAGTTCAAGCCCCACGTTGGGCACAGAGCTTACTTAAAAATAAATAAGCGAGTGAGCCATGCAGGTATCAGAGAAAAGTATTACAGACAGCAGTAACAGCCAGTGCAAAGGCCCTGAGGTAGAAGTGTGCCTGCTGCGTTCTAGGTACAGTCAAGAAGAAATGACAGTAAGGGGTAGGGGAAGGGTTGTGGGGGGGGCAGATCATGGAAGCTTTGCCCATCATAGAGAGGACTTTGACTTACATTCTGTGTGAAATGGGGAGCCACTGGTGGATTTTGATTTTTAACTTTTTTTTAAGATTTTATTTATTTGTCAGAGAGAGAGCAAGAGAGAGAGAGCCCGAACATAAGCAGGGGGAGTGGCAGGCAAAGCAGGCAGAGGGAGAAGCAGGCTCGCCGCTGAGCAGGGAGTCTGATATGGGACTCAATCCCAGGACCCTGGGATCATGACCTGAGCCGAAGGCAGATGCTTAACGACTGAGCCACCGAGGTGTCCCTAACTTTTTTAATTGAAGTATAATTGACATGCATTTTATTAGTTTCAGTTGTGCAACATACTATTCACTATTTGTATTAACTTGAATTTTAAAAACCATAACTCGTGGCTGTTGGATGGAGAGAACACTGTTGTGGGAGACAAGAAAGGAGGCTGTTGCAATAACTTAGGTGAAGACACTCTTAAAACTTCTTTCGCAAAAACTCTTCTGGGAACAGAAAAGGTGTATGAGCGAGTCTGAATGCCAAACCACAGAAACAGGTGTTTTCCCTAGCCTTCAACTTGCCTAGGTACCATATATCTGAAAGGCTTTCAGCTTGTTACAAGCTCTCCTAATTACAAAGCCCACTAATTATTATCTAGGCCTTGGCCAATTATCCCACAGGGTCCTGTGCTGGCCACGGTTTATGATTTTGCTCATGGTGAACAGGTTCAACCCTTCCAGACAGGCTCCACTAGATCCCAGCAATAACACCTGAGCTCACAAGGATCCGGGCCCAGATCTCTCTCGCACCTTGAAAGAGTCCCAGTTGGAACCTTAGTTTAGGACACTTTCCCTCCCAACTCCTAATTCTGAATGCCAACTGAACTGCATTTTCAGAGACCCAGAAAGCTGAAGACCAACAGAAAGGAAAAGAAGTGCACTTCAGCTAGCATTTATCTGGAATTGGAGGTAAAAGGGAAACAGGATGGAAATTACCCACATGTGGAAGGCAAGAGACCCTTCAAACGCAGAAGCAGCTGAATTCCAGCATCACAGTTAAAATTAGTGATACAAAAGGTATAAAGACATCTTTTCCTAAGGGGAAGGAGGGAATTTCTTACCCTTAGGAAAGGTGACTTAGGTTCCACTGGAGATGTAGTTTGGCAACAAGGCACAAGAGGGGCACGATGAGAGCGTGGGTTTTGGGAGATAAAAGTACAGGACTGTCGCCCCACCTACGCTACTTCCTGGGTCAGGGTGATAAGGAGACTTTTTCACTGTCGACCACATACGTATTTTTTTTTTTTAACACATACATATATATTTTAACCAAGTGAATGATTCGTCTAGTAAAAGAATAGTAAGGGGGGGAATAGAAAGAGAAACCCCAGGGCACCGGGCAGGCTCAGTGGGTAGAACATGCAACTCTTGATCTCAGGGTCGTGAGTTCAAGCCCCACATTGGGCACAGAGATTACTTAAAAAACAAAACATAACAAAAAACAGAAAGACAAAACCCTCTATTAACTGCAGACTCAAGTCCAAGGCCTTGGGATAGCCTGGCTGCAGCCTATATAAGCAGTTACATCCTGGGATCCTCCCCTGCAAGCTACCCTCCCTGTCCAAGAAAGCACAGCTCCAGCCTAGCTCCTTTATGCCCCGCCATGCCTCTGAGCACCCCGTTTCCAATTCCTGGAGAGCCTGTTCACCTTCCCTGTCTGGCTGAAACCCTCTCACTCACCAAAGTGACCGCTGAACACTTCCCCACCACACAGCCCTTCTCAGAAGGTAAAAGGTACTGGAATTACCCTCTGCAGGGTTCTCAGAGATTTCTGCAATCTCCCTGAGAGCAAGGGCTGGGTCTAAAGTTAGTACCCCTAGCACTGGCTACATAGTGGGGAGAGGTATGTGCATTGGCTACTTCTCTGGATCCCCCCATTCCTACCCCATCAGCCCCATTCCACACCCATAGAGCACTCCTTCACACGCATGGCAGAAGGACCAGCCTTATCCCTTCTGGATCCACAGTGCCCTTGAATCCCTTGGCCTTACTTAAGCTGGACAACCAGATGTTCATACACCCGGCTGGCACCAGGTATTTACTCATCCGACATTTCTGCCCTAGCTACTGGAGTTGTCCAGGGCAATGAATCTGGTGGCAACAGCAACCTGGGGAGCTTTAAAAAATGCCATATCCAGAACCCCACTCTCAAGCTCAGTGAATTTGCAGGAGGGCAAATCTGTATCTTTGAAGTGTTCCAGGTGATTCAATACTTAGCCATGCAGGTGAGCCATAATCTCAGGGGCTGGGGCATAGCATTTTTGGCAATGGGGAAACAGACAGTATACTAAAGCTTGTTTATTATGAAATAATTTTATTTATTTTTTAAAGATTTAAAGTAAGCCCCAACGTGGGGCTCAAACTTCCAATCTGAGATCAAGAATCACATGCTCTACCAACTGAGCCAGCCAGGTGCCCCATGAAATATTTTTCAAATTAGAAGGGGTGCCTGAGTGGCTCAGTTGGTTAAGTGTCTGCCTTCGGCTCAGGACGTGATCCTGGGGTCCTGGAGGGTCCTGGAATTGAGCTCTGCTCAGGAAGTCTGCTTCTCCCTCTCACTCTGCCCCTCCCCCCATGCTTGCGTGAGCGCAGCGTGCTCGAGTGCCTGCGCGCTCGCGCGCACTCTCTCTCTCTCAAATAAATTTAAAAAAAAACAAAACAAGACAGAAGCTGACAATTTCAATCTTCCCATTCCAGCTGCTCCTTGCCCCACTCCTCCCACTCCAACTGCAAACAGTATTCATGAGCAGGTCCACAGGCAGCCCCACCCAGGTACACTGCACAGTGGCAAGCAAGAAAACGCCACAGAACTGCCTTTCCTAGCAAAGGGCACTTTGGTCTAGTCACTGTTTGCAGAGCAGTGTTTGCTTTAACACAGAAGCAGGGAGAGTGAGGAAACTGGTTTGGCTGGTTTACTGGGTGGGAAAGAACACAGGGAAAAGTTTGAACCAAAGGTAAAACACACGGTAGAGGCTCAAACAGAAGGCGCCAAATAGTCCAGGGGCTTTAATATTTAATATGCATTGAGCACCTGGTAGTATTATGCCCATTTTACAGATGAGGAAACTAAGGCTTAGAGGGTAAAGTCCTTGGCCAACATCCCCTCAGCCGGCAAGGGGCAATTCAATCTAGGCAGCCTGACTCAAGAACTTTCTAAATGATGGAACTGTGGCTGGGGGTGGGCGGGGGGTGGGGGGTGGGGATTGGAGGTAGATTAAAGGAAGGAAAGGGAAGAGGAAATGTGCAAAAAGGGGGTGGCTAAAGCCATCCCAACAGTAGCAAACATGAGCTGAGATGTATAAAAGGTAAACTTAAATTAGCAAGAAAAGAGACAGAGATAGAGAAAGGAAGAAAGGCTACCAGGAGGATTTCTTTTGACCAAAGATAAAAAACACTTAAAAATGACTGCCTTTCCCCTTCCAGATTCAGGTTTGAGGGCTCCCACCTCTGTGCTCTGGCTCTGAGAGGGAAGCACTCAGCACACTATACCCCTGGGACACACTTATCAAGGTAGCCCAGCTTCCAGAACCACTGAAGGGGCGTGCAACCCTCACATGAGTCTTAGAAAGTTCACAGACTCACCTCCGTTTCGATCAACATCTAGGGCTGGCCTGAGGCCAGAGAGTTTGAGAGAGAAAAAAAAAAAGGAAAGAAAATGTATGAGGGATAATAAATATTTATTAATTCATCATTTGTTTAAAATATCTGAGTGCCTACTCTGTCCCTAAGAAAAAAGAGGCACCATCTAATGAATCTTTCCTGTTTCTTTACATCATCTCACTTGCTCTATGCTCAGCTCACATCGGCTTTATTCATTACTGTAACCCCAGAGGCTAGTCCAGTGCTGGCACTCTTATTTGTTGCCTAGCCAAATAAACGAACATACACATTTAAGTCTCACAACAAACCACTAAGTATTATTGCCTCCCCCCATTCACAGACGGGGAAACCGAGGTTCATTGAAGTAAAGTGATTTACCCAAGGTCACACAGCTAGGAGCTGAAAGGCAAACCTGGATCTTCTTTTTTTTTAAGATTTTATTTACCTGTGGGGCGCCTGGGTGGCTCAGTTGTTAAGCGTCTGCCTTCGGCTCAGGTCATGGTCCCAAGGTCCTGGGATCAAGCCCCACATCAGGCTCCCTGCTTCGGCCGGAAGCCTGCTTCTCCCTCTCCCACTCCCCCTGCTTGTGTTCCCTCTCTCGCTGTGTCTCTCTCTGTCAAATAAATAAATAAAATCTTAAAAAAAAAGATTTTATTTGAGAGACGGGGGGCGGGGAGAGAGAACAAGTAGGGGGAGGGGCAGAGGAACAAGCAGACTTCCGGCTGAGCCAGGCTAAATCCCACCCCTGGGATCATGACCTCAGCTTCAAGTCAGACACTTAACCGACTGAGCCACCCAGGCGCCCCAAACCTGGATCTTTCATGTGCTTACTCAGACTATCCTGACCAGGAATACAGACTTCATTCCCCTCATTGAAAGCCCAAAGCCCTGAAAGGAGATGGGAGTTGAGGCAGAGTGGAAACCCAGAAAGTCTGAACTGTGACAGGTGCCTCTCGGGGATTTTAGGGTTTTGGCAGCTCCTGGGAGATGTGAGAGCTGATTGCCTCAGCGTCTGGCTTATCTGGGGCTACGCTTGGAAGGGAATGTGTAACAGACACCAAGGTGAGCATTTCGGAAGAAGAGACTCACCCAATATAAAGCCCCGGAGAGCAAACAGGGATTTCCACAACCACCTGGCAGAGGCAGGGCAGGTCCGGCAGGCCCCACGGGGGAACAGCAGGCAGACTTCCTTACACAGGACGCATGTGAGGAAGCCTGGGCTTCTCACAGACACAAAGACAAGAACAGGAGGACCCAGGTCTCCTTCATCAGTGAGCGCAGCACCATGCTTTATCACAGAAGTGAGTAATGAGGAAGTGAGTCTGAGGGGTGGGAGAGGGAATCTGATGATGTAAGGGAGATCCCAAAGCAGGTTTCTGTATTTGTTTTTTTTATTTATTTTTATTTTTTATTTTTTTAAAGATTTTATTTATTTTTCAACAGAGAGAGAGAGACAGCGAGAGAGGGAACACAAGCAGGGAGAGTGGGAGAGGGAAAAGCAGGCTTCCCACTGAGCAGGGAGCCTGATGTGGGACTCGATCCCAGGACCCTGGGATCATGACCTGAGCTGAAGCCAGACACTTAACGACTGAGCCACCCAGGCGCCCTTTTTTTTTTTTTAAAAGCCCAGTTTAATTAGGAGGTCTGCACACTGTTTCTACCACCTTTCAACACATCTTTTAGAAAGGGGAAATGGATGTATTTAATCCACACAAGTGGGTGCTTGTGAGCTAGGTCAATCCATCAAGCAGCCAGAGCTCAAACCCAAAACATAAACCCTGTTTGCCCAAAACCAGGTGGTAGAGGAAGCAAAGCAATGAAGCCATCAGTTTAAAAGCCTACCTGCTTTTCCTCCCCCCACCCCACTCCCCCCACGCCTCAATCAACTTAAAGCAGAGGGCACTATGATGATACTTCTTAGATCCCAAACTGTCTAATAGCCTGGGTTTCGCAAACCAGTTTGTGCCAGGAAAAAGAAAAATGATCAGAAATTCTAGAGAACCAGTTTATAGTGACTTGTTTTTTAAAACCTTCTCCATTTTAGAACCTGGAGAGAAACCAATGAAATCAATACAAGGCTCCGACTGCGGGGTCACCATCTCACAGAGCACGACAATCACCCCAGCAAACCACCCCAGGGTCCCGAGTTTGGTCAAACCCTATTTGTGACACTCTATGGCCAATGGTGGACAAAAAGTAACAGGTTCCTTGTTTTCAAATTCCCATGAGGGGCGCCTGGGTGGCTCAGTCAGTTAAGCTTCTGCCTTCGGCTCAGGTCATGATCCCAGGTCCTGGGATTGAGCCCCGCATCGGGCTCCCAGCTCGGCAGGAAGCCTGCTTCTCCCTCTCCCACTCCCCCTGCTTGTGTTCCCTCTCTTGCTCTCTCTCTGTCAAATAAATAAATAAATCTTTTAAAAAAATAAATAAATACATAAATAAATAAACCTGGTGCTCATGTCACATCCCTCCATTTCCTTGGAGGGCCCAAAGAGTGAGGCCACCACCCTAACTCCCAGCTGCCTTTTTAAAATCACAAAGCCAGTTCTCTGAGGTCGCATGTGATTTTACCAGAAGGGCACTCCTATCCTGGGGTAATTGGCTAATTCCACACTGGATTGGTAGGAAATCCCAAAACAGTGAAAGGTCAGAAAATTTGTGGAGTGGGGTGGGTCTTGGATAGAAAGAAACTGAAACCAGCCACCCGACCAAGGAGCTGGAAGAGGCGGCCCCTGCCACCAGGATCACCAGCTGCAGACCCCCTGCACTTCCCCCTAGTCTGATCCATCACCACCACCTCCTCTCCTCAGGCTCCTGCCACATCAACATCTCTGCTCTCTCAGGCACACAGTGAGGACAACACCTGCTTCACGACGGACACTAACTCTCCCAAACGCCATCTTTCTTTTTGAGATTATTGAGAAGGGGAGAGAACCGGATAAAGACCAGAGGTTATGTTTCAGTTTCCTCCCCTGCAAAATCGACGAGCAATGGTGCCTACCCTCATAAAGCAAAATTAGGTAAAAGGAAACACTCGCTCCAGAGTCTGGTTCAAAAGGAATAGGTGCCGCTATTAATAATAATGGTAATATTTATATTATGTAATAATACTATTGGTCGGACCAAGAGCTTGTGGGGGGAGGGGGGGGGCAGGGCGGGAGCAATAAAAGCCAGACTAACCCGCATTTGGAGCTACCAAATGTCCTGGTGCTGGAAAACAAAGTGACAGGAGCTTGTCTTGGACAACCCATACTAACAAACACTCACACTCGCAGTTTCTAACCCCTGCCTCCATCTTCAAAGCTGGGTCAACTTTGCCTCCTCCAAGAAGCCAGTCCTCACTGCCCACTGATAGCCATCAAAACATCCCACGCCACCCACATTCTTTGGCACCTAAATGCCCATGTCCCACAGTGCCCTCTAAGTGGGTCCTGGGACATTCTCCATAATCTGCTGGAATGTGACATAGTAACAGCAGGCTGGAGCGTCCCTGTATCTCTTCAATTCATTCCTGGGTGCCCAGCACAGGGCTGGGCAGAATATCAACCATCGACTAATGGTGGACCCACTGGAAAAATCAGACAAACACTTCCTTTCTGACTCAATAGAGAGCGCCACACAACACAGGCCCCAGAAAAGCAAATATGTTTAATCAATGAAGCTGCAGTTTCGGTTGAAAAAAAAAATGCCGCCCACTGTTGGAACAACTTCCAAAATTCAAACAATCTTCACACAACAGCATGATTGCTGCAGTTTTCACGTGACCGAAGAATGAAGAAATGCAGTGAATTTCCTCTGGGAATTGTGGGTGATTTCTCACTTGAAAAAGTGTTTTAGGGGCACCTGGGTGGCTCACTCGTTAAGCATCTGCCTTTGGCTCGGGTCATGGTCTCAGGGTCCTGGGATGGAGCCCCACATTGGGCTCCCTGCTCAGCGGGAGGCCTGCTTCTCTCTCTCCCACTCCCCCTGCTTGTGTTCCCTCTCTCCCTGTGTCTCTGTCAAATAAATAAATAAAAGTTTTAAAAAAAAAAGTGTTTTATAGTTATGATACTCGCCCCATCAACTAAAATCAAGAGGAAGAAGTCGTTTGGTAGGAAATAAGCATCTGGGAGTCAGTGAAACCAGAAGAGAAACCAAGCTTCCCTTGCTCTCTCACTCCTGGGGACCAGTGAAGTGAAATAAAGCAAACTCTATAATCCCGATTATCACAGTGACAAGGCCCAGAAATACACTGTGTGCCTTTTCATTCCCCGAGTCAGAGCTATCGGGCTTTTTTTAAAAACCATTATTCCTTGGGGAATAGTACCTGTATGGAAATGTTTTCACCTCTTTGAGCAAATGCCACAACCTGATAACCAAGAGAGGGCACCCAGATGGTGCAGAATGGGCCCTGGAGTCAGGCCTCATTCAAATTCCTGCTCTGCTGACCTTGGGTAAGTGGACTCCACCCTCTGAGCCTCCATTTCCTTATCTGCAAAAGGGGAATTACTGAGCTCTCCCCACCCCCCCAATACATCAGGTTTCTGAAGTCTGAAATGACAGTCTCTCAAGTGGTCAGGACAAAATAGGACACATTAAAGGCCTCTAAGTAAGTGCCCCCTTCCCAACATCACCATACAAGGGTAGCCCTCTCTGGTTAAGGTTTAGATCCCTTCATCTGTGTAAATTCCAAAGGGGTATCGTTTCAACCAGGACAAAAGGGCTTTGCCCAGGGGCGTGGAAGGGCAATTTCTCAGACCCTTCCCAGGCTCAGGACTTACCTCTGCCCAGGACTCGGCCTCTCTCCAAATGTCGCCGGGGCACTGTGAACGTGTAGCTGTCAGCGCCAAAGCCAGGACGGCAGGGCTCTGGCTCCTGGCAGAGCCACGATGAAACCTGGAGTAGGGGAAAGGTATGAAACCAGGGTGACCTGGGAGGGGGGGGGCGTCCCCTCCTGCCCACACCGAAACCAACTGCGCCTCCCCTCCCTCGCTCCCAGCGTCGGCATTGTGGGAGGGAGCCACCCTCACCCCCAACCCCCAGGGCAGGCAGCCACGCCAAACTCTTTCACTCCGAAACCCGCTGCCGCCAAGCCCCCAGGTACTCCCGGGAAAGGGGGCTGCTGGGTCAGTGCCTCCCCACCAACCACCCCTTTCCTTCCGGTCTCTTTCATTTCACTGGAGGCATCTTTACTCTTCCCCACTTCACTTTCCACACACCGGGAACGCCCCCACTCCCAAGTCTACCTCCTCACAAGGAGGGGCGCTCCAACACCTTTGAGCCCTTTATTATCCCAGGGGAGCCTCCATACCTGTTTACTAACCTTTCTTTACACGGCAGATGCCTTTATTTCTATTGATTTCCCTTTCCTTACCTCAGGGGTCGTCCCCATTACTCCTGGCTCCCCTTGACTTGCACCGGGACTCCCCTTTTCTGTATCCTGCCCCCCCACGCCCCTCCCCCACTGCCCGCCCCTAGCCCGTACTGCGGCCAGCCCGGGATCCCCCAGGCCCACAGCGAGGCTCGCCCCCCCACAGCTCGAGTATTCACGCGAGGGAGTGGGCAAAGCCGCGCTCGCTCTCCACCCGCTCCCACTCCCACCTCCGCGGAGCCCAAGAGCGCGGCGCAGCTTCCAGGCCGTTCTTGAAACTAAACTTTCTTGGGAGAAGAGGGGGCGACAGGAGAGAGGAAGGGCCGACGATAGAGAGGAAGGGGGCCGGGGCGCGTGATGGTGGGGCCGGAAGGTGTCCCCCGCAAAGCAAGGGGACGCGACGTACCTGTAGCAGCAGCAGGAGCGCGGAGACGCTAGGGTACCGAGGGCCCATGGCGGGCCGAGCAGGGGTCGGGTCCTGCGGAGCTTGGCGGGCCGACAGTACGGCAGGACTTCCGCGAACTCACAGGTGCTCCGCAGTGCCGGGCGCCAATGAGCTGGGCTGCGTCGCGGCCGCCAGGTGAGCCTGGAAGGCTCCGCCCCCGGCACCGCTGATTGGCTGAGGCTACACCTGCGGCCCACAGCCAATGAGCGGCGGGGCTCAGCCTCAGCTTCCTCCGCCGTTGTGGGGGCAGACGGCTTCAAGCCGCTTCAAGCTGCTCCCGCCCAGTGAGCCGCTACCCGCAGTTGCTAGAATCAGGATGTGGAATAGGGGTTCCATAATTCCTGTTACCTCCAAGTTTCCTCCCAGCTTCCCGGTGCCTCACAAACACCTGGGGACAGAAAGGAATTTATGCTTTATCTAGTTTTTTTTTTTTTTTTTAAGTAGTCTCTGCGCTCAACGCGGGGCTTGAACTCATGACCCTGAGATCAAGAGTCACTCCTTCTACCGACTTAGCCAGCCAGACGCCCCACTAGCTCTGCCTTTTTTTTTTTTTTTTTTTTTTTTTTTTTTGACAGAGAGAGAGAACAAGCAGGGGGAGGGCAAGGAGAGGGAGCCCGGTATGGGGCTGGATCCCAGGATCCCAAGATCATGACCTGGGCCTAAGGGAGACGCTTAACAGACAGAGCCACCCAGGCGGCCCCGCCTTTTTTTTTTTTTTTTTTTAAGATTTATTTATTTTAGAGGGAGAGACAAAGGGGGGGGAGGGGCAGAAGAAGAGGTAGACAGTCCCAAGCCGGTTCTGAGCTAAGCACAGAGGCGGGGCTCGATCTCATGATCCTGAGATCACCACTTGAGAGGAAACCCAAGAGTCGGTTGCTTTGGTGGAGTAGCTTAGGTCGCCTAACCGACTGAGCCTCCCAGGCGCTTCTAGTTCTTTTTAACTGCAGGTCTCCATAGGTCGTGAGTGTGCAAGTCAATCCACTGGGTAGGACCCACCTTTCAAAACCTCAGTTTCTCCATCTTCCAAACGGGAACAATAATCACAAACTCCTTACTAGGTTGTGGGGTTGCCATACAATTAATAAGACCAATGTTTCCTGTGCCATAAAAGCTCTGTACAAATGTGAGGGATAATAATAGTAACAGTAGGTGCAGCGCATTGAACGTTACTGTGCCAGGCTCTATGCTAAACATTTAATCTTATCTAGGAAAAACCCAAGAGCTGTTGCTGTTCCCGTTTGATAGGTAACTGACGCATAAAGAATTGGAGGCCACTAGGAGGTGGTGAAGGACTGGAACCCACCCCTCTCTGATTCCAGGGCCCTTCTTTCTATAGCTTCACCTCACGTGGACCCCAGATCATCTTGGAGCTGGAGCTGTAGTTTTCAATCTTCGATGTTATCCTGGAAAAGACCCTTTAAAGATCATCCAAACCTGTTATTTGCAAAGAAGTTTCAATGTCCCATAGCAAGTCAATATCAAAGCCAAGACTGGAGCCTCAAATCTCCTGATCCCCAGATTGGTGCTCTTAACACCACACTATTGTCACCACTGCCTTCTCTAGAGAATTCTGTCCTTAGGAAAATAATTTTAGAGTCAAAAAAAGAATAGACATGCAAATGTTAGGTCAGATAGCTTCTCCGTCTGACTGCCAGGGGCCAGCAGCATCTGTGTGGTTTGGCTACCCTGACAAGGACACTATGTTTCCCTTTACCCCCCCAAGCATGCTCAGAACTCCTAAACACTGTGTGGAGTAAACTGCTCACCAGCTGCATGACCTTGGGCAGCTAGGTGCTCTTATCTGTATAAATGGGTCGATGGGAGCTATGCAAGAAAATCACTAAACAGAATACTTGGCACTTGGTAGCACCCACTCAGTAAATGTTTTGGTGTGTTGGTTGGTCTTTGGAAAGGATCACTCCTTTCCTCCCTTCCTCCTGGAGAAGGCCATGTTTAGAATATTTCACCCAGAGGGGCACCTGGGTAGCTCAGTTGTTAAGCGTCTGCCTTAGGCTCAGGTCATGATCCCAGGGTCCTGGGATCGAGCCCCACATCGGGCTTCCTGCTCAGCAGGAAGCCTGCTTCTCCCTCTCCCACTCCCCCTGCTTGTGTCCCCTCTCTCAGTGTGTCTCTCTCTGTCAAATAAATAAAATCTTTAAAAAAAAAAAAAAAGAATATTTCACTCAGAGCTAAAGGTGAATCTGAGGTCACTCAGGCTACTTTCTCAACCCAGAGGAGAGGTGTTGTTGCAAACCAAGACGGTGTTTTGAATCAGCCCAGTGCTCCTCCCCCATCTGTCCCCTCAGTTTTAATGGGTTTCCCCACCTGTCCCCTCAGTTTTAATGGGTTTCTGAGTACACGCCCAGGCCATTTGGATTTCTGCATTTTGGCTCTCTGCCTCTTAACCCACCAGGAGGCTCATAGGGAAAGGTCTCCAGTATTTCCTTTCCCACTGAGGCTCCTGCCCAACTGTGCATTAAACAAGATAATGGAAATACAGAAAGAGGTGTTTCCCCCATGGGGCAGCTTGTCCGTTTATTTTTTTTCTCCCAGTTATGTAAAAATACATATTTAAAAAAAAAAAAAACATATTTTATACCATTGCTCGGCCCAGGGAGCCTTTAGGGCTTTGCTTTTCTCCACCCAGCAAGCCCTGGCCTTGTAACTCTGAAGCGACTCTCATCGACTCTTCCATTACGCTCTGATAATTCAATAAAAAGGATTTTAGAAAACAATTAGGGGCAGTGAAGACAGGTCGGCATGATGCTCTCTTCAGACTTCTCAGCAAGTCCTTCAAGCTCCAGGAACAGTGGTGAAGGACTGCTGGCTCTCAGCTGTCCAGAATGAGGAGGGAACACTCAGGAGGCTGGAGGGGGAGCACTGAGTGACTATGGCTCTCAATGAATTGCCTCAGTTTCCTCTTCCATCAAAAAAGATTTCCTCTGGGGCACCTCGGCGCAGTCAGTTGGGTGTCTGACTATTGGTTTCAGCTCAGGTCATGATCTCAGGGTTGTAACATCAGACCCCGCATCGGGCTCGGCACTCAGCATGGTCTGCGGGGGACTGTCTCTTGCTTCCTCCCGCCCCTCCCCCCTCTAAAATAAATAAATAAATCTATTTTTTATAAAAAAAAGGATTCCTCATTGTGAGGATCAAAGAGCTGATGTTGGGGGGCGCCTGGGTGGCTCAGTTGGTTAAGCGACTGCCTTCGGCTCAGGTCATGATCCTGGAGTCCCGGGATCGAGTCCCACATCGGGCTCCCTGCTCAGCAGGGAGTCTGCTTCTCCCTCTGACCCTCCCCCCTCTCATGCTCTCTGTATCTCATTCTCTCTCTCAAATAAATAAATAAAATCTTTAAAAAAAAAAAAAAAAAAAAAAAAGAGCTGATGTTGGGCTATGCCGCTGATAGCCTTTGATCTCAAGTTGCTGGAGGCTTCACATTCCCCTCTAGCTGCGGAGAGGGTAGCATGTCACTTGATCCTTTCCAGTCCGTGTTTCCTCTTCCATAAAATGGGGATGCTGATAGCACTTAATTCACAAGATTCTTGTTAGCTTTTAGCACTCTTGGCTCAGTACATTCCCTTACCAGTTCTAGGCCCAATTGTGAGCCCCTACGAAGCCTCCCCACCCCCAGCTCTGCTTTCCCCACTGCCACCATTAAAACCTATCAGGCTGGGCGCCTGGGTGGCTCAGTTGGTTAAGCGACTGCCTTCGGCTCAGGTCATGATCCTGGAGTCCCTGGATCGAGTCCTGCATCGGGCTCCCTGCTTGGCAGGGAATCTGCTTCGCCCTCTGACCGTCCCCCCTCTCATGTGCTCTCTCCCTCTCATTCTCTCTCTCTCAAATAAATAAATAAAAATCTTTAAAAAAAACAAAAAACCTATTAGGCTGTCTCTGGCTGCTGCGGGCGGAAAAACTCTTTGACACAAGCTGGGTTAGTCTTTTCAACCTTCCCAAGGGTCATTTGCATTTTAAAGAGGGCTCTAGGGTGCGCTTCTTTCAAAGGAATGAGAACTTTGGAGCTAGTAGGCTGGGCCCAAGATTCTTTTTTTTTTTTTTTTTTAAAGACTTTTATTTATTTATTTGAGAGAGAGAGCACATGACAGGGGGGAGGGTCAGAGGGAGAAGCAGACTCCCTGCCGAGCAGGGAGCCCGATGTGGGACTCGATCCAGGGACTCCAGGATCATGACCTGAGCCGAAGGCAGTCGCTTAACCAACTGAGCCACCCAGGCGCCCCTGGGCCCAAGATTCTTAAAGTGGTGTCTGTGGCTGGGCTTCCGGGAGGTCCATGTACCCCGGAGATTGTATGCAACTGTGTCGGTGCACGTGATTGGGTCCACTGCATGCATTAGCTTCCCAACTGAGGGGAGAAAAAATCAACATCTTGGAGTTAGAGCTCTCTGAGAGCCTGTCCAATGTTAACGGTAGATTTTCAAGTACCTACAGCGAAAAGAAAGGTTGACTAGAGGCCTTGCCAGTGGATGACAGCCCCTCTGGCTGATGCTAACCAAACACCCATCGCTGCGATGAGAACTTCAGGTCTCCTTATTACAGGGTGTGTCTCTGATGAACTTTCATTTCCTGGGTCTCCTGGCCACTGGTCAGCCAGGAGGTTAACGATTAATTCCCCCAGGCAGTCCCATCCCTTTCATTTCCAGGCAAAGCGGTGGCAATAATGGTACTCCGACCAAGAGGGGTACCCCCTCCCTAAGCCTGTCTGAGAGGAGCTTAACCCCCACCTGGCTGGAGGGGAATCCCAGGAAAATTGAAATTGCCAGGGATTGCAGCCAGATCGAGCTCCCAATGGTGTGGGGGAGAGGAGGCTCTGGGCTAGCTGCTCCTGGGGGCTCCTGAAACCTCTGCTGGCCCGGACTGCCTGCCAGCACACAGGGGAGGGAGCTGGATATCCAGCTTCAGCTTCCTGTGAAAATAACAGTAACTGATAGGGGTGCCGCACCCCTGCCCCTTGCAGCTCAGCCACTCATGTCTGCAAAAAACATTGTTTTTTCAATCACAAAGAAAATAGCATACTGCATACCATGTAGAGTAGAATGCAACACCATGTAGCTATCATCTAGCTCCAATAATTATTTTTTGCCATTTTTATAATTTTGTCATTTGTAAACTTTGTAATTGTACCAAATCTTGTCTCATCTTTTCACCCCTGCATTTTTTTTAAGAAATTAAGACTATTTTTTAGAGCAGTTTTATGTTCACAGCAGATTTGAAAGGAAGATACAGAGATTTCCCAAATACCCCTTGCCCCCGACACATACATAGCCTCCCCCCACCAGAGTGGTACATTTGTTACAATTGGTGAACCTACATTGACACTTCATAATCACCCAAAGTCCACATTACAATTCTGTGGGTTTGAACAAATGTATAATGACATGTATCCACCATTATAGTGACACAGTTATTTCACTGCCCTAAAAATCCTGAGCTCAAAACAGACAAAATCCTCTGTGCCTTGCCTGCCTATTCATCCCTCCCTCCCTGCTAACTCCTGTCAACCACTGATCTTTTTTACTGTCTTCGTAATTTTGCCTTTTCTAGAATGTCATATAAGTTTTTGGGGACATAAGTCAGCCCCCCCAAATATACCATTTTGGCATATTGATTATTCTGAATTACCTAAGAAAGAGCCAGTGCAAAAAAGACACTCTGACCCCCCACCTTCCCCCTGAAAACTGGAAATAAATCTCCCATGTGAAATGTACCCTCCCTGTACCAGGAGGTAAAGAGACAGCCTTATGGTAGGACTCAGAGAATTCAGGGCCAAGGAAGCTTATATAAATAAACCTGGTCAGTTTTACTAATTTACTACCCCAGTCCAAATTCTGTTCAAAAACTCCCTACTAACTGGAGCTCTCAAACAAAAGTTTTCTTTATCCTGTCAATTCCTCACAGATTATATTTCTTCATCTAAAATGTATAAAAGCTTGGGGCACCTGGGTGACTCAGTCAGTTAAGTGGCTGACTCTTGATTATGGCTCAGGTCATAATCTCAGGGTTTGAGATCAAGTCCTGAATTGGGCTCCAGGCTAAGCGTGGAGCCTGCTTAAGATTCTGTCTCCCCTTCTCCCTCTGTCCCTCCCTGCTGCTTACACACTCTCTCTAAAATAAATAAATAAAATAAAATGGGGGCACCTGGGTGGCTCAATGGTTAAGCATCTACCTTTGGATCAGATCATGATCTCAGGGCCATGAGATTGACAAATGAATAAATAAAATCTTAAAATAAACAAATAAATAAACAAATAAATAAAATCTTTAAGATTTTATTTATTTATTTGATAGAGAGAGAGAGAGGGAGAACACAGAGGGAGAGGGAGAGGAAAAAGCAGACTCCCTGCTGAGCAGAGAGCCCAACGTGGAAATAAATTATATATATACACGCATATATATAATATATATATTATATAATAGAATATTACTCAGCCATAAAAAAGAATGAAGTCTTTTCCATTTACAGTAACATGGATGGATCTAGAGGGTATAATGCTAATGTCAGAGAAAAACAAGTACCATATGATTTCACTAATATGTAGAATTTAAGAAACAAAACAAACACACAAAGGATAAAAGAGACAAACAAAAAAAACCAGACTCTTACATATAGAGAACAAACTGATGGTTACCAGAGGGGAGGTGATAGGGGGATGGGGGAAATGGGTGCAATTGGATTAAGAGGACACTTACTGTGGTGAGCACTGAGTAATGTATAGAGTTGCTGAATCCTTATATTTTACACCTGAAACTAATATAATACTGTATGTTAATTATACTGGAATTAAAATTTTAAAATATATAAAAACTGCATGCCTTGATCATTTCTTTGGGTCTCAATTTTATGATTGGGCTTCCATGCACATGTAATTAAACTTTGTTTTTTCCTTGTTTTTTTTTTTTTAAGATTTTATTTATTTGACAGAGAGAGACACAGCGAGAGAGGGAACACAAGCAGGCGGAGAGGAGTGGGAGAGGGAGAAGCAGGCTTCCCGCTGAGCAGGGAGCCCGATGTGGGGCTCAATCCCAGGACCCTGGGATCATGACCTGAGCCAAAGGCAGACACTTAACGACTGAGCCACCAAGGCGCCCCATCCTTGGTTTTTTTTTTAAAGTTTTTAAAAAGTTTTTTATTTATTTAAGCAATCTCCACAACAAACAAGGGGCTTGAACTCACAGGCCCATGATCAAGAGTCACACTCTCTTCCAACTGAGCCAGCCAGGGAGTCACTCCTTTCCTTCTGTTAATCAGACTCATGTCAATTTGGTTCTTAGACCACCTAGAAGAATCTTGAAGGACAAAGAAAAATTTTTCCTCCCCAACTGTTGGAATCATAACGGCTATAGACATTTCAGATTGGCTTCTTTTATTAATAAACATTTAAGGTTCCCCCATGTCTTTTTGTGGCTTGATAGCTCATTTTTTTTTTAGCACTGAATAATATTCTATTGTCTGTATGTACTGCAATCTATTTATCCACTTACCCCTGAAGGATATTTTGGTTGCTTCCAAGTTTTGGCAACTATGAATAAAACTGCTATAATCATTCATGTGTAGGTTTTCGTGTGGATGTAAGTTTTCAACTCCTTTGGGTAAATACCAAGAAGCAGAGTTGCTGGAATGTATAGTGAAAGGATGTTTAGTTTGTAAGAAGTTGCCAAACCAGCTCCGGAAGTGGCTGTACCATCCTGCATCCCCCCGGCGGTGAGGGATCCTACGGCTCCACAGCCTCACCAGCATGTGCTGTTGTCAGTGTTCCATACGTTTTGGCTATTTTGGTATTTTTATTTTTATTTTTGCAGAATATATATTTTCTTAAATCCCAGATAACATGTCACTTCTCCTAAAAATATTTCAGTCTGCATCTCTGAGAAAGACTTTTTTTTTTTTTTTTAAGTAGGGTCCAGGCCTAGCGTGGAGCCCAATGCAGGGCTTGAACTCACAACTCCGAGATCAAGACCTGAGCTGAGATCAAGAGTCCAACGCTTGGGGCTCCTGGGTGGCTCAGTTGGTTGAACGTCGTCTGCCTTTGGCTCAGGTCATGATTCCAGGGCCCTGGGATCCGGCCCTGAATTGAGCTCCCTGCACAGCGGGAAGCCTGCTTCTCTCTTTCCCTCTGCTGCTCCCCCTGCTTGAGCTCGCTCGCTAGCTCTCTCAAATAAATAATAAAATCATTAAAAAAAAAAGAGCCTGACACTCAACCAACTGAGCCACCCAGGGGTCCTGAGAAAGAAATTTTTTTTTTTAAGATTTTATTTATTTAGGGGTGCCTGGGTGGCTCAGTCATTAAGCGTCTGCCTTCGGCTCAGGTCATGGTCCCGGGTCCTGGGATCGAGCCCCGCGTCGGGCTCCCTGCTCTGTGGGAGGCCTGCTTCTCCCTCTCCCACTCCCCCTGCTTGTGTTCCCTCTCTCACTGTGTCTCTCTCTGTCAAATAAATAAGATCTTTAAAAAAAAAAAAAAAGATTTTATTTATTTATTTGACAGAGAAAGACAGAGAGCGAGCGAGCGAGCACAAGCAAGGGGAGGCAGGCAGAGGGAGAGAGAGAAGCAGGCTTCCCGCTGAGCAAGGAGCCTGATGCAAGGCTTGATCCCAGGACCCTGGGATCATGACCTGAGCCAAAGGCAGACGCTTAACCAACTGAGCCACCCAGTCACCCCCAGATTCAATTTTTTTTCTTTTTTAAAGATTTTATTTATTTGACAGAGAGAGACACAGTGAGAGAGGGAACACAAACAGGGGGAGTGGGAGAGGGAGAAGCAGGGTTCCCGAGGAACAGGGAGCCTGATGCGGGGTTCGATCCCTGAACCCTGGGATCATGACCCAAGCCGAAGGCAGACACCCAACAACTGAGCCACCCAGGTGCCCCAGATTCAATTTTTTAGACAAAAATATTTCATATTTCATATGTGGTTCTGAGTACTTCCCACAACATCATATCAGGAAGCAAGAAATTGGTTGGCTCTATTAGAATACTAAGATTCAGTTAATGTCAGCTGATCCCCCATTATCAACTTATCTATCAGCCTTTTACCTTGTGGTTTTAGCACCATAAATGATGGTTGACCAGATTCATTAGCTCATTAGGGCAAATAACAAACATTTATTAAGCACTCCCATGTGCTAGGTACTCTGCTCAGCACTATGTGCTAGGTACTCTGCTCAGCACTGTGGACACAAAAGTAAACAAAATATGTTTCCTGCCCTAGGGGTGCCTGGCTGGCTCAGTCAGTAGAGCATGCAACTCTTGATCTCAGGGTTGTGAGTTCACACCCCATGTGGGATGTAGAGTTTACTTAAAATAAATAAGGCATCTTCTTCCTGACTGGTCTTGGTGTGTTCTGTCTCAGAGCTGCCCATAGCAAGATGTCTTCAGGAAATGCCAAAATTGGGGGGCGACTGGGTGGCTCAGTCGGTTAAGCAACTGCTTCCGGCTCAGGTCATGATCTTGGAGTTCCAGGATCGAGTCCCGCATTGGGCTCCCTGCTCAGCGGGGAGTCTGCTTCTCCCTCTGACCCTACCCCCTCTCGTGCACTCTCTCTCTCTCAAATAAATAAATAAAATCTTTAAAACAAAAAAAAATAAAGGAAATGCCAGAATTGGGCATCCTGTCCCCAACTTCAAAGCCATGGCTATTATGCCAAATGGCCAGTTCAAAGACATCAGACTACCTGACTACAAAGGCAAATACATCCTGTTCTTTTTTTACCCTCTTGAATTTACCTTTGTGTGCCCAGGGAGATCACTGCTTTCAGTGACAGGGGAGAAGAATTTAAGAAACTCACCAAGTGATTGGTGCTTCTGTGGATTCTCATTTCTGTCACCTGGCATGGATCAACACACCCAAGAAACAAGAAGGACTGGGACCCATGAACATTCCCTTGGTATCAGACCCCAGGTGTAGCGTCACTCAGGACCATGGAGTCTTTTTCTTTCTTTTTAGGACTATGGACTCTTAAAGGCTGATGAAGGCATCTCGTTCAGGGGCCTCTTTATCAGTGATGAGAAGGATATCCTTTGGCAGCTCACTCTAAATGACCTTCCCAGGACGCCTGGGTGGCTCAGTCATTAAGCGACTGCCTTCAGCTCAGGTCATGATCCCAGGGTCCTGGGATTGAGCCCCACATTGGGCTCCCTGCTCCGCGGGAAGCCTGCTTCTCCCTCTCCCACCCACCCCCCGCTTCTGTTCCCTCTCTCGCTGTCTCTCTCTCTGTCAAATAAATAAATAAAATCTTTAAATAAATAAATAAATAAATGACCTTCCTGCCGGCAGCTCTGTGGATGAGACCCTGAAACTAGTTCAAGCCTTCCAATGTACTGACAAGCATGGGTAAGTGTGCCCAGCTGGCTAGAAGCCTGGCAGTGATACCAACAAGCCTGATGTCCAGAAGAGCAAAAAATATTTCTCTTAACAGAAGTGAGAACTGGGCCATTTTAGGGCTGGGCTGCAGTGGGTGGCCATGAAAACAAAATCTCTTTTGTACCATTGTCAGGCTTAAAACACAAGACTTCAGACTCAGTGCAGATGTGGTATGGGACAGGACGGGCCTCTCCTGCAGGGGCTGGGGAGGCCAGCCTTTCTTCCCCTGGAGAGAATGGCCTGAGCTGTGCTGTGGGAACCACTTTTGATCTTTCATTGTTTCTATTAAACTTGAACTGAGAAAAAAAAAATAATAATCTAAGTTAAAAAAAAATTGTTTCCTGGGGCGCCTGGGTGGCTCAATCAGTTAAGCATCTGCCTTCGGCTCAGGTCATGATCTCAGGGTCCTGGAATCGAGCCCCAAATCAGGCTACCTGCTCAGTGGGGAGTCTGCTTCTCACTCTTCCTCTCTCTCTGCCCCTCTCCCCCTGCTCGTGGTCTCTCTCTCTGTTTCAAGTAAATAGATAAAATCTTTAAAAAAAAAAAAATGTTTCCTGCCCTTAAGAAGCTCATAGGTAATGAGGGATGCAGACAGGTCAACATTCATCCATTTATTCATTGAATGCTGACTATGTACCAGGCATGCTGCTCGATGCTAGTATTTGTAATATATGGTATGATAAAAAAGATAGCTACCACGTCTTAGAGCTCATCGTACTCTGTACGCCTTCTCTCACCGGTCCTCATACATTCCTTTGGGTACTATCACTACATCCATTTTACTGATTTGGAAGCAGAGGCTCAGCGTAGTAACATGATTTGTCCAGGGTTACACAGTAAAAGTGATAGAACTGGAATTTGAACCCAGGGCCACTGGTCTCCAAAGCCTCTTAATCTCCATGCTATACTGTTAAGGCCAGGGAAGGCTTTTATTTCTAGGTACCAGTTGAACTGAAAGGCAAACCTTGCTTAATTTAGCAAGAAAGGATCTGTCGGGGCGCCTGGGTGGCTCAGTCGTTAAGCGTCTGCCTTCGGCTCAGGTCATGATCCCAGGGTCCTGGGATCGAGCCCCACATCGGGCTCCCTGCTCGGCTGGAGCCTGCTTCTCCCTCTCCCACTCCCCCTGCTTGTGTTCCCTCTCTCGCTGTGTCTCTCTCTGTCAAATAAATAAACAAAATCTTAAAAAAAAAAAAAAGAAAGAAAGAAAAGAAAAGAAATGATCTGTCAAGTTAACCTGAAATTCCAGACCCCAGGGCAGCCAGGAGAAGCTGGTAAGAGCACAGCTCAAGCTGCTGATTGCTCAGCGAGGCTGAAGCTTCCCTCCATCAAGGGGTGGGGTGGGGGACTGACCAGCGCTGAAACCAGAGGGGCAGGCCATGGGTGGGCCACGTGGTTCTCCGACCTGCCTACAGAGCAGAACGTATTACCCCCATTTTCCAGAGGCGGTGAGTGAGGCTCAGAGAGAACAGCCAGGTCATAGCAGAGGTAGGGTTCAGGCTGGTGCTCCAGCTCCAAGACCACGATTGCAAAATGGTTCCCAGCACCGGGGTAGGTGCTCACTGCCTGAGTCTGAATCCTGCTCTTCCACCAGCTCATTTTAAGCCTTTGAACGAGTCACTTTAACTCCCTTTGGTCCTCAATGTCCTCATCTGTAAAATGGGGATCACAGTAGCAGCCACCTTGTTGGGTGGTTGTGAGAAACCTAAGTGAAGGTGGTACACAGGAAGTGCTAGATGAACATGAACTATTTCCACACTTCATGCCGCTCAGGGTTTTCCCGGAGTGCAGTCCGTGGGCCGCAGGCTCCCTCCAGCTTCTCACTCTCTCCTAGGCCTGCTGAAAGAGGGGGAGCCCCATGGCTGGCTAGGTGCCCTCTCTCTGCACAGGTATCTTTGCAACTGGTATCTCAAGAATGCCAGATAATGTGCGGCAGGATCACCAGGCAGGCCAGCCCCACAGAGCCGGGCCTCCAGTCTCCCAGGAGCAAAGAAGGCCCCACTCCTCCTCTTGGAGCCCAGGAAGCCATCCCCGCGGGTGGAGAGAGAAAGCCCCTCCTCCTCTTCCCTTCACTTGTGTCAAGGCCCACCCTCCAGCCTCTGCCAATGAAATCCTGTCTGTAAAATAACTCAGTTAGCCTGGAAGGATCAATTGGTTTTTCCTTGTGCCTCTAAAAACTAGGTCTTTGGTGGGATGGCTCGGTGGCTCAGTCAGTTAAGTGTCTGCCTTCTCTCAGGTCACTATCCCAGGGTTCTAGGATGGAGCCCCACATGGAGCCCCACATTGAGCCCCAAGTCAGGCTCCAGGCTCCGTGGGGAGTCTGCTTCTCCCTCTCCCTCCGCCCCTCCCCATGGCTCGTGCTCTTTCTCTCTCTCTCAAATAAGATCTTTTAAATACATACATACATACTATAACTTTGAGCTTCTTGATATTGGAAATTGTGTCACTGACCAGGTTCACTTTTCCTTCTCTTGGGAGCCAGGGGTTCTCAAATGACTAACATTTACGGAATCATGATGCTGTGTATTGCTTTTCAGGTTTTTTTTTTAATTTTTAAAAAAATTTTTCCAAAGATTTATTTATTTATTTGACTGAGAGAGACAGAGAGTACAAGCAGGGGAAGCAGCAGGCAGAGGGACAGGGAGAAGCAGGCTTCCCGCTGAGCAGAGAGCCCCATGCAGGGCTGGATCCCTGGACCTTGGGATCATGACCTGAGCCGAAGGCAGGAGCTCAACCAACCCACTGAGCTATCCAGGCGCCCCTGCTTTTCAGTTTTTATTTTATTTTATTTTATTTTTTAAAGATTTTATTTATTTATTTGACAGAGAGAGAGACAGCGAGAGAGGGAACACAAGCAGGGGGAGTAGGAGAGGGAGAAGCGGGCTTCCCGCCGAGCAGGGAGCCCGATGCGGGGCTCGATCCCAGGACCCTGGGATCATGACCTGAGCCGAAGGCAGACGCTTAACGACTGAGCCACCCAGGCGCCCCTGCTTTTCAGTTTTTAGATTCAACTTCCCGACAAAGCACAGAAGACTTAATTATAGTCACAGAACAAAATGTAAATATTATGAATAATATATAACTATTAAAAATTGGGGGAGGGGCGCTGGGTGGCTCAGTCGTTAGGCATCTGCCTTCTGCTCAGGTCATGATCCCAGGGTCCTGGGATCAAGCCCCACGTCGGGCTCCCTGCTCGGCGGGAGGCCTGCTTCTCCCTCTCCCACTCCCCCTGCTTGTGTTCCCTCTCAAGCTGTCTCTCTCTCTGTCAAATAAATAAATAAAATCTTAAAAAAAAAATGGGGGGAAAAAACTGAGAATCTCTTGAGAGGGAAGCTGGGAAGTTTGGTGAGGACAGCAAATCCTCATCCACAGATATTTCTTTTTTTTTTTTTAAGATTTTATTTATTTATTGAGAGACACAGTGAGAGAGAGAGCAGGAGTGGGGGCAAAGGCGATAGTGTTGGGAGGGGAGAGACAAACAGAGAGGGACAAGCAGACTCCCACTGAGCAAGAAGCCCACACCAGGCTGGATCCCAGCACCCTGGGATCATGACCTGAACCTAAGGCAGACGCTCAACCAACTGAGCCACCCAGGCACCCCAAAGTGTTTTTTATTTAAGTAATCTCTACACCCGACATGGGGCTCAAACTCATGACCCGGAGATCAAGAGTTGCATGGTCTTCCCACTGAGCCAGCCAGGCGCCCCCAAACAGATATTTCTGTGGAGAGGGAAATTTGGGGTGAGTGGTGAGCTCACGATTACCCATTATATTATTTATTTTCTATTTTTTTTTTAAGTAGGCTTCATGCCCAGTGTGAAGCCCAGTGCAAGGCTTGAACTCACGATCCTGAGATCAAGACATGAGAGGAGATCAAGAGTCAGATGCTTAACTGACTGAGCCACCCACACGACCCTACCCATTACATTATTACGTTTTATAACGCATATGTGATATATTTATTCTTCTAAAAAATTTTGAAATATTATCCCTTTAAAGAAAGAAAACGTAAGTGGTGTCTGGCTGGTTCAGTCGCTGGAGCATGCAACTTTTTTTTTTTAAGATTTATTTATTTTAGCGCGAGAGAATAGCGTGAGAGAAAGAACACCCATGTGCAGGGGGGCGGGGCAGAGGGAGATGGAGAGAGAAAATCTCAAGCAGACTCCCTGCTGAGCTCCCAGCTAGATGCAGGGCTGGATCCCATGACCCTGAGATCATGACCTGAGCCAAAATCAAGAGTCACATGCTTAACTGAATGAGCCACCCAGATGCCCCAAGGGAGCATGCGACTCTTTTTTTTTTTTTTTTTAAAGACTTTATTTATTTATTTGAGACAGAGAGAATGAGAGAGAGAGAGAGCACATGAGATGGGGGAGGGTCAGAGGGAGAAGCAGGCTCCCCGCCGAGCAGGGAGCCCGATGCGGGACTCGATCCCGGGACTCCAGGATCATGACCTGAGCCGAAGGCAGTCGCTTAACCAACTGAGCCACCCAGGCGCCCGGGAGCATGCGACTCTTGATCTCAGGGTTGTAGTAAGAGCCCCACATTGGGTGTAGAGATTACTTACAAATAAAATCTAAAAAAAATTTTTTTTGAGTTAAAGAAAAAGCAACAAGGAAGGGAAAGAGAAAAATGTAAGATATAATGAATAAGATAGAAACAGGCATAGCAAAAATAAAAAAGCCTTTGGTCTCTGCCTCCACAAGTGCAAACTTGTTCTGACTAGGCTAAGTGTTTAACCCTTTCTAGATATATCTAAAATGGATTGAAGGAGGGTGGTGGGGCATCGGCTATGAAAAGGAACGGAGCTCTGATATACACTACAACCTGGATGAACCTTGGAAACATGATATGCTGAGTGAAAGAAGCCAGACACAAAAGGCCACGTATTGTATGAGTCCATTTTTAGGAAAGGTCCAGAACAGGCAAATCCACAGAGACAGAGAATAGATTAGTGGTTGCCTAGGGCTGGCAGGATTGGGGGGTAAGAGGGACATTGGGAGCGACTGCTAATGGGGATGGGACTTCCCTTTTAGAGGGAGGTATATGTTCTAAACTTAGATTGTGGTGATGAAAAAAAAAAAAAGATTGTGGTGATGATCACACAACCTTGTGAACACACTAAAACCCACGGAACTGAATGCTTTAAATAGGTGAATTGTGTGGTTTATGAATTTTATCAGAATAAAGCTGTTTTCTTTTTTAAGTGGGGAGGAGAGTTTTGCTAAGAGCAAGCTTAGCAGAGGGGTGAGTTTTGTAGTCCTATACCCCTCCTACTGGTTTTGTTTCACAAATGGAAAAATCTAGAAACCTTTCATCCACATACATATATAATTATAATAATAATGGCTCTCATTCATATAACACTCAGTGTGTTCCAGGAGCTAGTACCAGGCATTTTTAGTGTTATTGACTCATGCACCTCTGTGAAGAAGACACTATGCTGTCCCCTCTTGAGGAGACCAAGAGGTTAAAGGATTTCTCATGGCTAGCAAGTGGCGGAGCTGGGCAAACCCACTGCGTGCCAGGTCCGGAGCTCAGCACCAGCGACACAGAAGTCCATCCTGAAGACCATCACTCCTCCACCGTCCATGAAGAATGAGCCAACAAACCCAGTGCTAGAGAGACCATCCCTGTTTGCCAGGGACAGAGGGGGCTCCTGGAGTGTAGGACCCTCAGTGTTGAAACCAGGGAACCTCGGGTTAAACCAGGCTGAGGTGGTCACCTTACCACAGTCAGTGAGCACGCAGACGGTCCTGTGCGTGCGTGTGTTTGCTTGTGCATGTGTGCACATGTGTGCTTCTCTACTCATGGGTTCACGAAAGAAAGGGATACATCTTCAACCTCCCAGGATCAGCACTTCTTGGCGAGAATCCAAGTTTCGCAGGAAGGGAAGGTCAAGCCGAGCCAGGTGGTGGCAGGTGGAAGGAGCCTCCTGCAGGGGTGTAGACTAGCACAGTGATAAAACCTGGGCAAAGAGCAAGGTTTCCATGGCAGGAAGAAACTCCAGAGTCCAGACTGAGGGTGGGGAGGGGCCCATAGTTTTCCCGAGTGACTCTGCAACTTCTCAGGCTGCATTCACTCAGTCACCCATCCGTTCATTCATTTGGTAAACACTCACTGGGCACCGAGCATGTGAGGGGAGTGCTGGTGAGGGGAGTGCCTTCCTGCCCTCAAGGAGCTTTCACTCAGGTGGAATAAACAGACAAGGGAACCAGGGATTTACAATCCTGGGCAATAAGCAACAATGACATTAATAATATTTAACAACTCGTAGAACCTGGGCACCAGGCCACTCAAAATAAACACCAGAGCAGGGTGCCCAGGCCCCTGGGTGGCAGGGACATCTGGGGGGCATGGGAGATAGCCCCCCAGGTGTGGGGAGCACTTGAGGGACTCAGGGAAGCAGCTGATTGCCAATGATATGGAAAAATTTCAGTAGAGTACCTCAGAACTAGAATAGCCATATCAGTAGGAGACTAGCACTGGTGGTAATGATTCAAGATTAACAAGTCACATGATGGGAGGGCACAAGGTGCTCAGGGAAGGCTTCCTGGGGGAAGCGACATCTGAGTTAGCCAGAGTGCCAGAAGTCACCATCTGGACAAAAGCCCAGAAAAGAAGGCTCAGAATCTTCAGGTAGTTCAGTCTGGCTGGAGGAGGGAGATGCAGCAGACTAGACCCGACAGGCAGGTAAGGAGAGTGCTGGGACTGGTGGTCAGCAGCTGGGACTGGGTCCTCAGAGCAATGAGGAGCCACTGCAGGATTTTAATTAAAATCAGGGGAAAAACAAAAACAAATAAACAAAACTGAACTAGGTAAAAGGCAAGGTCCTTTTTCTTTTTTAAAGATTTTAAGTAGCCTCAAAAAAAATAAAAGATTGTAAGTAATCTCTGCACCCAACGTAGGGCTCAAACTCACAGCCCCGAAATCAAGAGTCATAATGGTCTACCGGTCTACTGACTGAGCCAGCCAGGTGCCCCAAAGTATGGTCAGTCTTTTAAATTCAAGCCATTCTGGGGCGCCTGGGTGGCTCAGTCATTAAGCGTCTACCTTCGGCTCAGGTCATGATCCCAGGGTGCTGGGATCGAGCCCCGCATCAGGCTCCCCGCTCAGGGGAGAGCCTGCTTCTCCCACTCCCTCTGTTTGTGTTCCCTCTCTCGCTGTGTCTCTCTCTGTCAAATAAATAAATAAATAATCTAAAAAAAAAAAAAAAGATTAAAACCTCAAAAAAAAAAAAAAAGCTGTATGGTGGTATCTTATTCTGGTTTTAGTTTGCATTTACTCAATGACTAATGCTGAGCACCATATATTTTCCCTTTTTTTAAAAAAAAAATATATATTTATTTTATTTATTTATTTGACAGAGAGAGAGAGAGCACAAGCAGGGGGAGGCAGGCAGAGGGAGAGGAAGAAGCCGGCTCCCTGCTGAGCAAGGAGCCGGATATGGGGCTCGATCCTAGGACCCTGGGATCATGACCTGAGCTGAAATCAAGAGTCGGATGCTTAACTGACCGAGCCACCAGGCGCCCCTGCAGACCATTTCTGATTCAGGCTGGTTGGGTCCAAGGACCCAGAGTGGGATCCCATAGGACCATCCAAGATGGTCCTTGGCTTCACACAGGATAGAAATCAAACAGGAGCTGAGAGGAAGTGAGAACAGAGTTTATTGAAGAAGTAGAGAGTATAGATAGGGACAGAGTGTCCAGGAGACTCAGAAAGGGAAGGAGAGTAAGTCTCCTTTTTTTTTTTTTTTAAGATTTTAATTATTTATTTGTCAGAGAGAGAAAGAAAAAGAGAGAGAGAGAGAGAGCACAAGCAGGGGGAACGGCAGGCAGAGGGAGAAGCAGGTTCCCCGCTGAGCAAGGAGCCCATGCGGGACTTGATCCCAGGTCCTGGGATCAATACTCAAGCAGAAGGCAGATTCTTTTTTTTTTTTTAAAGATTTTATTTATTTATTTGACACAGAGAGAGAGAGAGAGGAATCACAAGCAGGCAGAGTGGCAGGGAGCGGCAGAGGGAGAAGCAGGCTCCCCGCTGAGCACGGAGCCCGATGTGGGACTCGATCCCACGACCCTGGGATCATGACCTGAGCCAAAGGCAGACGCTTAACAACTGAGCCACCCAGGCACTCCCAGAAGGCCGATTCTTTTTTTTTTTTTTAAAGATCTTATTTATTTTTTGACAGAGACAGCGAGAGAGAGAACACAAGCAGGGGCAGTGGGAGAGGGAGAAGCAGGCTTCCCGCGGAGCAGGGAGCCCGATGCGGGGCTCGATCCCAGGACCCTGGGATCATGACCTGAGCTGAAGGCAGACGCTCAACGACTGAGCCACCCAGGCGCCCCAGAAGGCCGATTCTTAACTGACTGAGCCACCCAGGCGTCCCCAAGAAAAAAATTTTAATGCAGAGATAAACAAAAAGAAAAACTAAAATAAAAATCACCTGTTATCCTAGAGTAAACCACAGTTGACATTTGAGTATTATCCAAGATATACTCAGATATATATTTATGTTGGGTGTAGAGATTACTTAAAAAAAAAAAAAAGTAACTCTTCCTCTCTGGTCCCCCAGCCACTCTGTTCCCCTCCCCAAAGGCAACTACTGTTACCATTCTCCATGTATCCTTCAGGAACAAACTACCTAATTCTACCTGTTCTATAAAATAACCTGCGTTTTTACTCAACAGCTGTTCATGGGTAGCCTACCACATCAATAAACAGAGTCCCAATAGCATTTTAATGGTTGTATAATTTTCCACTGTTAAGAAACCTATAATTTATTAAACTAATTGCCTTTTGGGTAGACCTGGGGTTTTTTCCAGTGTTTATTTTTATAAACAATGTCATGAGGAACCCCTTTATATATACACCTTTGATGACTTGTACGGTAGGTCTTGAGGATAAATTTCTCCAGAGAGAGTTCCTGAGTCAAAGATAATGTGCATATTTCAGGATTTTGAGCCATACATTGTGCCCACCAGCAAGGAGAGAGGAGATTGTCTTTAAGAGGTTTGGCAGCAGGCTTGGTGCTGCGAGGTCTTTTGTTCCTAAAGCTACTCCAGAGGTTATTCATCAGCAAAGCAATGTTAGCCATTCCTGACCTCCCTGTGGGGTAGCAGGAAATGGGGTGCCTTCTCGGGCAGAGGAAAACAACAAGTCTTTATTAAAATGCTATTCACCAAGAATGCTTTATTAGTACAGATCTTGGCCTTGCATTTGGGCAACTCCCTGCAGTCTGGCATGGGACTATGTCTCCTGGGGGAAGATGAGCAGGAGTCCAGGGTGTGCCGGGCTCCTTAGCATCAACTCCACTTCCGTACACTCGCTTATGCAGTTAATATCATGCAGTGGGTAAGAGCCGGCACTGGATCTAGGTGGCCTGGACTAAAATCCTCCTTCCTTCACTTCCTGGCTGTGTGACTTCGGGCAAGTTTAGAATCTCTCTGGCTTCAGTTTGTCCTTCTGAAAAATGGGGCCAATAATACCCACCTCATGGGGTTGTTCTGGCATTTAAATGAGTTAGTACACAGGGGCGTCTGGCTGGCTCAGTCGGAAGAGCATGTGACTCCTGATCTCTGGGTCGTGAGTTCGAGCCCCCTGTTGGTAGTAGAGTTTACTTAAAAAAAAAATTGTTTTTTAAATGTGTGAGTGTATGTAAAGTGCTCAAAACACACGAGGCATGCTGAAAGTGCTAATTATTAACTATCACCAGGTACTTGCCCTGGGCCAGACCCACAGTCACTACCCTGGGGAGGGGCGGGGTCCTCAGATGAGCGGAGGAGATGGACAGGTAAAGAGGCATTTATAATTCAGAATGATGAGTGCATTAATGTAGATGCTAAGGAAACTCTCATAGGAGGGAGACTTCAAACCTGAAGACTTCCTGGAAGAAGTGACATTATGGCAGGAACCAAGTCACCTATAAGCTAAAGGAGGGGCAGAATGGTATCGAGAGTTGAGAGACCAGGTATTCACTTCCTTTACTGGAAATGTGAAGATGGGAATCAGAGGTGTTCAGTCTTGGATTTCAATTCAGCGTTTCTCAGCACCTGCCTGGGTCCCGGAGGTCCTGTGTGTGGTGCTTCGGTACCAGTGTGGGCTGGAGGGGTGCCTGGCTGGCTCAGTCAGTGGAGCATGTGACTCTTGATGTCAGCGTTGTAAATTTGAGCCCCATGTTGGGTGTAGAGGTTACTTAGGAAAAAAAAAATCTATTTATTTATTTGCTTACTTACTGTTATGTAAAATCTTTCTAAAAAAATATTTAGGGGCGCCTGGGTGGCTCAGTCGTTAAGCGTCTGCCTTCAGCTCAGGTCATGATCCCAGGGTCCTGGGATCGAGCCCCACATCGGGCTCCTTGCTCCGAGGGAAGCCTGCTTCTCCCTCTCCCACACCCCCCCTGCTTGTGTTCCCTCTCTCGCTGTGTCTCTCTCTGTCAAATAAATAAATAAAATCTTTAAAAAAAAAACAAAAAATTTATTTATTTGACAGAGAGAGAGAGCTTACAAGCAGGGGAAGGGAGAAACAGGCTCCCCACTGAGGGCAGGGAGCTGATTGGGGGGGGGGCTCGATCCCAGGACCCTGAGATCATGACCTGAGTCAAAGGCAGCCACTTCGGGGCGCCTGGGTGGCTCAGGCATTAAGCGTCTGCCTTCAGCTCAGGTCGTGATCCCAGGTCCTGGGATCGAGCCCCGCATCGGGCTTCCTGCTCTGCAGGAAGCCTGCTTCTCCCTCTCCCACTCCCCCTGCTTGTGTTCCCTCTCTCGCTATATCTCTCTCTGTCAAATAAATAAATAAAATCTTTAAAAAAAACAAAAAACAAAAAAACAAAGGCAGCCACTTCACCGACTGAGCCACCCAAGCACCCACCAAACATAAAAATTAAAAAAAAAAAAAAAAGGAGTGTGGGCTGGGGATGTTAAGGCAGAGGTTCTGAGTGAGCTTAAGACCTAAAGAGGGAGATGGACATAAATATGCATTAGAGTTAGACTCTCCTGAGCTCTACTTAGAGTAAGGAACAAAAAGTCAAGGGAGCAGCTAATTCTGACTCTCCCCGGATAATATGGAAGGCTTTGTAGAGGAAATGCGTGGAAGGGTTTATCAGATTCAGGGAAGGGTGGGATGGGAAGGAAAGACACCCAGGTAGGGGAACAGCGCAAGCAAAGGAGAGGCAACAGCAGAGCCTATGTTCCGGAAGAGTGAATTGTCCCGTGTGGCCTATGGGGCCTGTACCTGGGGAGAGGTTATGGGTGGGCAGGAATTACAGCTGGAAGGTCAATTTAGGCCAGGGTTTTTGGAGGGCTTCACATGACAGCCTACTTGGACTTCATCTAGTAGGTCATGGGAACGGAACAGAAGTGCTTAAGCAAAGAAGGGACATGATGAGATCTATGTTCTGGAAAGGTCACTCTGGCACAGATGGGGGGAGGGGTAGTTCTTGGGAGGCTGCAAAACTCAAAAGCCACTGTAATTGTCTAAGCAAGAAATCTGGTGGGCACAGAGAGGACGGGCAGGGTGTCTGTAAGCAGCCATTTGAAACACTTGAAATTAAAAACCTGAAGTTATTCCCTGGTGGCTCATGAGTCAAGATGTCTAATACCCCTGGAGAAATAAACTTGCTCCTGACCCCAGCCAGCAGGAGCAAGAGCAACCTGATATACTTGTTGATTAGGATTAGGGGAACTTTTCCTCTTTAATTGAGGGTCAACTGAATTACTAGGGGAAATAAAAAGAGAGTGACACCTAAGAATGAAATGACTTGATTTTATTGTTTTTTCCTTAATGGAAATACACGAGATCCACATTTAAAATATTTCTCAAGGATCATAAAGTGCATTCCACCAGAAACAATCTTGACTTCATTTCCATTGAGACATAGAGAGGGAAGGAGCATAGAACGGAAGGGTGAAGTATGAGGAGGGGAGGGCGGCGGACACTGGCCAGGAGCCAACAGCAGAGGGGGAGAGAAATGCCAGGGAAGGGAGGATGATGCATTGGGCCCAGAAGTGGACTGCATAAGGACCTTGGGATTAGGAAATCCTGAGTTCAAATCTCTGCTGTTTTCCTACCTTTCTTATCCCCATTTTTTTTTCTTATTTATTTTTTAAAAGATTTTATTTTTAAGTAATCTCTGCCCCCAACGTGGGCTTGAACTCACAACTCCAAGATCAAGAGTCGCATACTTCACTGACTGAGCCAGCTCAGCACCCCTCCCCATTCTCTTACCTGTCAAATGGAGGTCATAATATCCTTATCCTATAGTACAATGAATGTTATTGGATCTGTGTCTTTAAAGATTTTATTTATTTGAGAGAGAGCACAAGCGAGCAAGCAAGAGAGCACAAGCAGGGGGAACCACAGAGGGAGAGGGAGAAGCAGACTCCCCACTGGGCAGGGAGTCTGATGCGGGGCTCGATCCCAGGACCCTGAGATCATGACCTGAGCCAAAGGCAGACGCTTACGACTGAACCACCCAGGCATCCCAGATCTGTATCTTAAAGAGATTAGATTGCTCTGGCCACCTGCTTGGAGTGGGATAAAAGGAAAAAGAAAGTACACTGCAGATTACCTGGTTTTTCCAAGTTTTCTTAAGCTCTTGAGACAAGGGGATTATTATTATTACTCTCATAGCTGTACTTATTATCATTTCCTTTTGAAGTTCTCATTGGCTACTTGTAATTGAGCTTTTCAGCTGCTCTTGTTGAAACTTTCACAGACTCATTGATTTGTGGAGTGATGCAGGATGGAGGTGCTCTCTTAGATTTTCACCACTGGGGTTGGGCCACTGACATCTTACTTTCCCGTCCCCACGTTTTCTCACTGCCGGGCCCACGAGGAACCACCAGGGCTAGACAGGGTATCTTGTTCCTCTTACTCCCCCTGCCTCCCAACTGTCTGGAAACTCATGAAATGACACAGCTGGGTCCCTGAAGCTTCTCCTCCATGCCCTGTACTCAGGCCTCACCCCTCTGCTTTTACTTCTCTCCCCAGAAAACCAGTCCAGAGATGGGAACTATGAAGTAAAACGCTTGAAGGGGCCACCACTTCTCCTTTATTCTTCCTCTCCAACCAGTGGCAACTTCCTTCTTCCATCTCTAGTGGGAAGCAGGATGATGTGGGAAGCTAACACGGATGCCTGTCCCTTCCAGAGTCCTCGGGCCTGTGTGCAGCCCAGACCTCTCCCACAGCCTGATTCCCTACGACTTCACTGCACCTGAGCATCGGCATTCATTCACATGTCCCACAGGCACCTCAAAATGTTCAAAATACAAGCACATCCAAAACCAAAGTCATCATTGCTCTTCTCCAACCTGTCCTCTTTTTATTTTCTTCATTTCAGAAAATGGCACCATTACCAGTTGCTTAGGCCAGAAACTTGAACATCTAGTCTGTAAGTTATTTACTTATTTATTATTATTATTATTTTTAAATAAAATCTTCCCCCAATGTCGGGCTTGAACTGACAACCCCAAGATCGAGAGTCACATGCTCTACAGAATGAACCAGCCAGGTGCCCTTCTAACTCCATCCTTGCACTCACTGATCAACCCACATCTGATCAGCCATCCAATCCCCCCAAATATTCCTGAATCTACCCACTTCGGTCTACACCCTTGTCCCACCCATCATCACCCCTGCTTGGGTGACAGCATTGTCTTCTGAGCTGGTAAATTCCCCTTTCCACATGTGGCTTTTTAAAGTTCATTCATTCATTCATTCATTTATAAGTAATCATTCATTCACTTATAAGTAGTCTCTTCCCCCAACGTGAGTCTGGAATTCATGACCCCAAGATCAAGAGTTGCATGCTTTTCCAACTGAGCCAGCCAGGCGTCCCTCCACATGTGGCTATTTAGATTTAAATTTCATAATTAAGTTAAATGAAAGAAAATTCAGTTCCTCAGTCACACTAGTCACATTATAAGTGCCAAGTGGCTACACTGTTGGTCAGCACAAATATAGAACATTTCTATCATCACAGAAAATTCTACTGGATGGCTATTCTAGTCTATCCTTGAGTTTCTCTCTGCATGTTTAAATAAAAAAAAATTCATACAGTCTCATTTTCCTTTTTTTTTTTTTTTTACACAAAAAGTAGCACACTTTACACATTGTCCTCCAACTTGCTTTTTCATTTGGCAAGATACCTTAGAAATCTTTCCACATCAGTGCATAAGGAGCTTCCTCCTTTGCTTTCAGTTGCAGAATATCATAGCTTTACCATGCCATGAATGTGGTAGAGTTTATTTAAGCAGGCCCCCCGCGGATAGATGAAGGCTTGCGAAGGGTTGTTACCAATCTCTTGCTCTTACAGACAATGGAACAACAACAAGGGTAAGTGGCCTTGTCCATCTGGAATTTTGCATATATGCAAGTATATCTAGGACACATGCTAGAGGGATCATTCTAGAGCAACAATTTGGTCACGCCCCCTCCCCCTGTTGAGCACATGCTCTTCCTCCTGATCTCCTTCTTCAGCCCCTGACAAACTACAACCTTCAAGTATCAGCTTGGGTGTTGCTTTTTTTTTTTTTTAAGATTTTATTTATTTATTTGTCGGCGGGGCGGGGGGGGGAGAGAAAGAGAGAGTGCACAAGCAGGGGTATCGGCAGGCAGAGGGAGAAGCACGCTCCCCGCTGAGCAAGGAGCCCTACATGGCACTCCATCCCAGAACCCTGGGATCCCGACCTGAGCCAAAGCAGACACTTAACTGACTGAGGCACCCAGGCGTCCCATGGGTATTGCCTCTTCTGGGAAGCCCTCCCTGACTCCACACCAGGTCAGGCTAAGATCAGCCTGCATTGTAATTGCCTGTTTCCTCCTGGTCTTTTCCTGCAGTCTAGACCTTTATGAAGGAGGCATGGGGTGGGGCTGTCTTGTTTTTCCATATATCCCTGGGGCCTGGCACTCAGTAGAGGTTCAAAAAATATTTGCTCAATGATGAGGCAGGAACCAAGTTTTAGTGGTTGTTCTTTCCAGTGCTCCGTGGGCTCCCACACCTCATAGAGCTGGAAAGGAGAACCCCCCGGAGAGCAGGTGATTCAAATGGGAAACTGAGGCACAGAGGTGGCAGTCTTTTGATCAGCATCCTTGACTCCAACCTCTTCTTTTTTTTCTAGCCCACCCTATAGTTAATAACAAAAACTATAAGGATTAATATTTATTGAGTTTTTGCTATGTGCTAAGTGTGTTACATCCGTTAACTAATTTGATTGTTGTAGCAACTTCGAGGACTGTACTCTCATTATCCCCTTCTTAATGAACAGAGAAACTGATAACTTGTCCTGAATGGCAGAGAGTAACTTGAACCCAGGCAGTGGGGCTTCAGAGCTCATGCTCATAGGCACTCTGCCGAGCAGTCTGCTGTTCTTGGGGGCTTCTCCCCTTTTCCAAAGCCCACTGGGGCTCCTTACTGCCTCAAGCCCAAAACTTCTTCTTTTGCCATCTCTTCCCCACCCCCATTGCCACCCTGGTCCTTGTTGTTCCCCCCCTACCCTGCTACCCTGGTCCCACCCCTCTTGGCTTGGCTTGGTTTATTTTCTACTTCATTGGGTTCCCTCAAGACCCGAGTCAGACTGGGCTCCCTATCTCTTGCTATAGCTACTGTCTGAGTGTCAGTTTTCTTATCTGCACAACAGGTTGATGGCAAGTGAAAGAATGGGACTCTTCTTTCTTTCAGCCCTTATCTAACTCCTATAATCCTTTAAGGCCAACTCAAAGGGCTTCCTCCTTCAGGAAGACTTCCTGGATTTCTCCAACCCCTAAAGTTCCCTCCTACTCTCCCTTGCACTGTAGGCAACTTTTTTTTTTTTTTTAGATTTTATTTATTTATTTGACAGAGAGAGACACAGCGAGAGAGGGAACACAAGCAAGGGGAGTGGGAGAGGGAGAAGCAGGCTTCCCGCTGAGCAGGGAGCCCGATGCGGGGCTCAATCCCAGGACCCTGGGACCATGACCCGAGCCGAAGGCAGACGCCTAACGAATGAGCCACCCAGGCGCCCCAGGCAACTTTTAACACCCAGATTAGAAATAATTTTTCTTTTACTTTCTGGATGTAAATTGCCACCACCTCCAAAGAAAGTGAATACTCTTCAAAAGAACATATAAAATGTAGAGCATGGATTTCAATTTTACAGCTTCATTCTTTGAAATACCACCTCCACTGTTTATGGCATCCCTGAGTTCTAACTTTACTAATCTTTACTTTTGTTTCTTTAAATGGGTTTAGTATTTAAAACTTAAGGAAATTATTTATTTTTAAAAATTTTTTAATTAAAAAATTTTTAGGAAATATATTTTAAATGAAAAACATTAAAAAAAAGAAAGAAAAACATTACAATAGTGTAAATGAAAAACGAGCATGATTTGCCACACCTAGAGAGTAAATATAAATAAAATGACAGAACAATGTTGTTCTAGGCTTTCTTTCTCTGGTTAAGAGAGAGAACTGTAAGTCTTAAGTCCTTAGACTTGCTAAGCACAAAAAGGACTCTCCTTGATGCAAGCAGAAGAACTGAAAGAAAATTGAATATGGAATACCTTTCTTTCTGTGTGATTTAGGATCATTTAATACTTCAATATCTGCCTCATGTATCACCTAATATCAGCCCACCTTCCAGGAAACAATGGCTTGGTCAGAACAGACAGAACCAACTTCCTCTCCCATCTGTGCCCCACTCCAGACTCAGTTTGCTCCTCTGTAAAATGGGCTGATCATTACTGTCCCAGGCTGTCAGGGTTAAATGAGATGTCACACATGCTATTTCTGGATTCTCTCAGCTCTGCTGCCTACCATCTGCACATGACCACAGGTGACTTGCCCTGCCTCCCTGGGCCTCAGTTTCCTCATTTCCAAAAAGGAATGTATAAAACCTGCCCTGGAGAGTTGTAAAGCTCCTTTATTTAATAAATATTTCCCGAGTACCTACTATGTTCCAGTGACTATTCTGTGGGTTGAGGATGTAGGAGTGATGATGAAGAGGGACAAAAATCCCTCTTCTCATGCAGCTAATCTTCAAAGGGTGGGGGGAGGAGAAAAACAAAATAGGACAATAGATAAAATATATAGTACAGTAAGGTGGGAAATAATAAAAGCTATAGAAAAATAAGGCAGGGTAGGAGGGGCAGGTTGCCAATTCTAAAGAGGGTAAATCCAGGGATAGAATATCTGACAGGTTGACATTTGGATGACGTCTGAAGGAGGTGAGGGAGCCCTGAGATATCTGGGGGGAACAGCATGTCAGGCAGAGGGCACAGCAAATGCAAAGGCCCTGAGGTGGGAGCCGGCCTAGGCTAGTTCCGAAGAAGCAGGAGGCCGAAGAAGCAGGAGGCTGAAGACAAAGAGCAGCAGGGGGTGAGGTCCCAGAAACAAAGGGGTTGGGTCCTGTGGACATTTTATAACTCTGGTTTTGCTTTGAAGAGGAATCTAGCATATCGCCTGGTAGCTGGTAGGTGCCTAATTCATTGGAGCTCTAATGATAACAATTCCTGGCATCACTTAGCATTGTTTCCCCACAGCGCCTCTGTTGTCAGGCTCCAGGGTGACACAGAGTGACACACACACCCACTGGCCCAGCTTTACCAGAAGGCAGCGGGGATGGAATGGAGGGAAGCCAGCCCCAGCATTCCTGACGCACCCATTCCCTCTCGGACTCCTCGCCAGGCCTGCCACACCCCTGCGGCCAGCTGGGCAGTGGGCACAGGAATGCTGGGGCAGCCGCGGGCCGGGCCGACCTTGGAGGAGGCCTAAGGACAAGCAGTGGAGCGAGGCCTGCACCCCTGGGCTGAGCACAGAGTGCCTTCCAAGTGTTCCCTCCCAGCCCTTGGAGAGAGGGGCTGTCTTAGGAAACCGAGGCTTGGAGAGGTCACTCCCTCAGGTGAGTCACACCCATTCTGCCACCCCTAGGGGTTGCACTCTTCACCAGGACTCTGCCCCACCGGACTCTGGGGACCCTTTCCCACCAGGCTCCCCTCCTGAGAGAGAAGAATCTTGCAGCTCCTGCCCGCCAGTTCTGCAGCTGCCGCAGGCCTGGACAGGTCCTGGCTGGTGCCTCCTCAGTGGCTGAGGATGGAGCAGGGGGGAATCAGGTTTTGCCAGCTCTGGGATAGAACCCAGGTTGCTGAGTCAGGCCTTTTCCCAGGACTTCTTGGACTCAGCCGCCAGCCCTGGAGTGGAGGCGGAGGCCCAGGAGTGGGCCCCCCCAGGCCCCCCTCCTTACCTGTCTAACTTCATCTCAGGGCACTCTTGCTCTTTCTCTGCTCCAACCACACTGGCCTCCCTGCTGAATCCCACCAAGCACACTCCTGCCTCAGGGCCTTTGCACTTGTTCCTCTTATTCAAACATACTTGCTCTCTAGTATCCTCCAGTCTTTACTCAAATGCCACCTTCTCAGTGAGGCCCTCCCTGACTACTAGAACTGAGCCCCACCCCCAGCCTGTCCTTCCTGCCCCCCTTCCCAACTTGATCTTCCTCTGTAGCTTCACCTTTCACCGTTCCATGTATTTTACTGATTTGTCTTGTTTATGGTCGCTCTCCCATTGAATGTTAGCAGGATCGACCTTAGACTGGCCTAGAAGGGCCTCTGCACTGTGCTTCAGAAGGCCCTGCTCTGGCCCTCCTGTCCTTCCAGGAAGCCAAGTTGGGACTGCTAGAACCTGGGTCCACCTCCCTGCCCTCTAGACCATTCCCTGCCCAAATGGTCCCAGGCCCTTCCCAGGGCTGTCCAAAGGGCAGCCAACATAGCCCAGGTGTATATTCCTAGGCCCAGCGGATGGAAGGTGGTCTATGGGGATCAGTGGACAAAGCTTGGATGAGTGGGCTGGGGTGTACACACAGGAACCTCATGGTGTGGGATAGAGCCTGGTGGGGGTGGGGGTGTAGAAAAGTGGATCGACCATTGCTCCTGGGCTGAGGGCTAACTCTGCCTGTGCAGTCACATTCTGGACCAGTACTCCAGATGTCTGAAGATCCAGACTGCTGTGAAGACATGCTTGTTCCAGTAGGAAGATAGACTACCTTTAATGGTTCAGTCAACTCATATGGTATGTGGGCCCTACACACTATTAGGGCTGGGATTTTGAATATTTTCTGCATTTCTCTATCTCCAGCACCTAGACCAGTGCCCGGCACAGAACACATGCTCGGCAAATAGTCGTTAAATGAATGAACAAAAACGCACTGGGGCGACACCCCCACATATTCTTGGGGGCCCCAGAAGTGGTTGGAAGTGCTGTGGCTTTTCTGTGTCTGAGCCTCAGAGTCTCAAGGTCTGCATGGGGGCGGCAACTCTGCCTTGCATAGGGGACCCTATGCCTATATGACGACCCTCTCCCACGGACTGCCTGCTCCCACATCCCATTACAGCTGCAGTCTCTGCGCAGAGAGACCGATGTGGGGCTCGATCCCAGGACCCGGGTATGATGACCTGAGCCAAAGGCAGACGTTAACTGACTGAGCCACCCAGGCGCCCCTATTCTTCTTCTTCTTCTTCTTTTTTAAAGACTTTATTTTTAAGTAATCTCTACACCATGGTTGGCATGGATCTCACAACCCAAGATCAAGAGTCTCAGGCTCCACCAACTGAGCCAGCCAGGCGTCCCTGGAGTTTTTATTCTTACAGTAAAAAGAGCTCATACTTGGGAATCAAGGAGACCTGGACCCCAAAACTGTCTCTATCACTTCCTGTCTGTGTATGGCCTTTACTCTCTTTATCCTCAATTTCCTTTTTTTTTTTTTTAGATTTTATTTATTTATTTGACAGAGAGAGACACAGTGAGAGAGGGAACACACGCAGGGGGAGTGGGAGGGGGAGAAGCCAGCTTCCCGCTGAGCAGGGAGCCCGATGTGGGGCTCGATCCCAGGACCCTGGGATCATGACCTGAGCCGAAGGCAGACACTTAACGACTGAGCCACCCAGGCGCCCTATCCTCAATTTCCTTTTACAAAGGGAAGCATGAAAACTCCCGGGGATGTTGGTGGGAGAATGTAGGTAACTGATTCTGGGCACATGGAGGGCATGGCCAGTCATCGCCCAATGTTGACTGCCGCCCACCGCCACCACTCTTCCCACCAGAACGTCCACGGCAGTTGATGACACACCTCGGACTCCCGCGCAAGGCGCGGGCCAGCTGGCGGGACGGCTCCGCCCTCAGACGCCCTTCCGGTGGACCTTGCCCCCGGGTCTCCAGGCTGGAAGGCGCGCGGCCGTCCCAAGGTTCGGGTGAAGAGTGCCCTCTGCTGGGCGCGTGGGGAAGGGCTTACGGGGAAATCACGGCCGCCCTGACCCCTGAAGCGGCTTTGTGCAGACAGGAAATGTGTCCCTCGGGGTGGGACGTGCAGTTTCCACTCAGAGGAGATAAAGGAGCAGTAACCGGCCCTGTCAGTGTGTCAGCAATCACCACAGGAGAGATAACACTGAGGCAGCTTTGTATGCTAGGCATCCTTGTAAACACTTTACAGATATCAACTCATTTACTCCTCCATTTTACAGATGAGAAGAGTGAGGCACAGAGGTTAAGAGATTTGTCTAAGGCGTCATACACTGGAAGTGCTGGGATTTGAACCTGTGCCCTGAACCATGCCTTAGTGGAAAGTAGCTCTACCTTTAGCCAAAAAGGAGTTGGCTTTGTGGAGTTCCCTAGTGAGTTTGGAACTGGAACTGGAGTTCCCCAGTGAGTTTGTCCAGGGTGTGTGGGCTGAAAAGGGGGCTTTCCATAGTGACTGTCCCCACCCGCTCAACGGCAGGCCAGCCGCCAAGCTGACCTCAGGGCCCCCTCCTGACTGGCCATCCCTCAGCATTTCCCTGCCCAGATCCTCTTGCAGCATTGTTGTGTGGGCGGGGGTGGGGCTGGGGGTGTTAAGGAAAGTCTATGCCTAGCACAAGAGGCCATGAATCTGAGGCCTCAGCTACTTGCCCACCTTCCAAGAATGATAGTCATTTCCCTCAGGCCCCCTCAAGGGCCTGGACAAAGCTCCCCTGGGGAGATGGGGCCTATCTGCATACCGTCTGCTCAGGTAGGCAGGAAGGGAAAATGCGAGAAGGCAGGCCTGGGCTCTGCCCATCTCAGCCCTGCTGGTTGATCTGCTTTTGGAAACTCTTATCTTTTCCCATCTGAAAAATGACAGGGGTGGATTAGTGGCAATTTCCAAAGTGCTCTGGATTTGGGGGTTAAGGAGAATCACTGGGAAGATGAGGCCAAAAGGCAGGTCTCTCAGCTACCTGACCCCTTCTTCCAACAAGTTCATTTAAAAAATTATTTTTAAGTAATCTCTACACCGAATGTGGGGCTTGAACTCAAGACCCTAAGATCAAGAGTCTCAGGCTCCACCGACTGAGTCAGCCAGGCGCCCCTACAATTTCATTTTTTCATTGGACTAGGGATCTGTGACTTTAGCTTTACGTCTTGGGGGGAATCACTTAACAGAATGAGCCTGAGGGGGTCTTTTCAGCAGCAAGCTGTCATCCTGGACTGACCCCACCACTTGGAAGTGGGCAGCCTTGATCCCAAACAGGGCCACAGGGACTCTTCTCCCCCATCCCTAGCCATTGGAGGACTGGCTTTGAAGCATTTGCAGAGCTGGATGCTCCAGGGAATTTCAACATTGTTAAGGGAAAAGACTGGAATCATTAATGTCCATGGTTGGTGGTGAGATTAAATAAATGCTAACCCATCCCAACTGGATTATGTTGCAGACAGTAAGGCAGCCTCCTAGGCCCCGTTATGAAAGCTATAATGCAAAATGCATGTGAAACGTGAGAGGGAGAGGTTGGAAGGATGCATACCAAATTGTTGCACCACAAAATATGAAGGATCAACATTCCGGGTATGTAATGTCAAACATCCAGGCCGTCCCCACTGGTATGGCCAGCGAGATTGATTAATTATGGGTGCTAAACTCTTGAGTGATTAGCATTGGTAACTTACCATATTTTGACTTTTTATGTCAGCCCTAAAGACCAGAGTGCTAAAATCCCATTTTGCAGAGGAGAAGCAGGGCCAGAGTGAGAGAGGGATGTAACATCCATACCCATCACAGAGCCCAGGTTTGGTTTTTTCCCAAATCACTCAGAGGGTGGTGACTAGTTCCATTGCCAGGGGAATCTAGATCCATCCACAGAGCTCAGGCTTGGGTAGAAAAGGCCACTCTTCCTCAACACCCTCCAAAAATCCCAGGGGAGGAAGGCCAGCCTGCACAGTGGCTGTTTGGTTTTATTATTAGTCTCAACTGTAGATAGGGTTTCAGGCTTTATTCGGGCATTTCAGAGAGGAGTTTAAGATAAGGGGCAGCAGGTGTTTGCTGGCCGAGACACCTAATCTTCTCACCTTATCGGCACGAGCAGCAGGGCCGTGGTGGAGGGAGATGGAGGCCAGCAGAGCCAGAGGCTGCGGCTGGACAGAAAGGCAGGAGGTGGCCTTGACCTGCAGGCTAAGGTGCTGTGAACCAGGGAGCAGTGGGAAGGTTTCTCACCCAACTGAGTTCCCCTCTGATTTCCCATCTAGGGCCTGAGGCTTCAGGACACCCTCCGTCTCCTCCTTCAGAGCCTGGGTCCCAAACTTGACTGTGCATCAGAATTGCCTGGAAGTCCTGTTAAGTCACATTTCAGGGGCCCACCTGCAGCATCTGATTCAGCCGCTCATGCTGCTGCTGCCCGTCCAGGAACTGCATTTTGAGTGCCATTGCTTTAAAGAATTAGTCACTGTTGGGGGACAAAAACTTTTATTTCAAGTTCAGCAATCCCTTTTGGCTTCACTTCACATTCTTTTCTCTTGGTTCATTGAACATAAGTTAAACTTCGCTTTAACAAAGGCCCATGTGGAATTGTTCTTTCCCCGCTGTCTCTTCATCCCCATTCCTGCATCCCCGTATTGTTAGGAATGTTCCAATTTCACGTACATCCTGGTAAGTTCTCTAATTTTCTGTCTGGCTTGATTCTGATGATGATCAGGTGTCATTTAAAAAAAAAATACAATGAAGCCATTCTTTAAAGGAGGAAAATCCCCTCAGAGGGCAATTGTGAGGATTTGTTTAAAGGAAATAATTAAAGTTATTTGGCCCTAAAAAGTATTAAATAAATGGTAGCTGTTACCAGTGAACACAAATAACACTCACAGTGTGCCAGATATGAAGTCATTTAATCTCCATAAAAACTCCCCATTTGATACATGAAAAATGTAAGGCAAGTCGAGGTTAAATGTGACTTGCTAGCAAGTAGCAGAATCGGACCCCTCCCTGCCTTTTGCTACAGAGCCCACCACACGGAAGAGGAACTCTTCCCATACTGCATTACCCGAGAGCAGCCACTGTTCCAGAAAAGATGTTGCCTGTAGCTCTGGTGGGGCTCAGCCCAGGGGTAAGGGGATTAATGGTTCTCCCACACGGGAGAGCAGCTCAGAATTTGTAGAGAGAGGAGCGCCTGGCTGGCTCAGTCAGAAGAGCATGTGACTCTTGATCTCAGGGTTTTGAGTTCGAGCGTCATGTTGGGTGTAGATTACTTAAAAAAAAAAAATTGTAGAGAGGATAGATTTACCCTCATCAGGCCCACCTGGACATGTATACACATCCTGAGCTTCCTCTCCCTTCGGGAGGAAGCTGGGTAAGGCCAGCAGAGTTAAAAGTGCTCACTCTCCGTACACAACTCTGACAATTCTAAAAACCACTGAATTGGACACTGAAGTGGGTGTATGGTGTGGTATGTGACTCACAGGGCAATAAAACTATAATAAAAAGAAATTCACTCCCCAGGCACCTCTGGGAAAAATTCCTTTAATAAAAAAGTTGTAGTACATTTACACGATTGTCATCACCCTTTACCTACAGTACTCAGTAGGGAAAATAAAAAATAAAGAACATAGTCGCGCTCAGTATAAAAACGCAGGAATTCATTCCAATAGGAGGCCTTGATGTCTGGAGAGGAGAGAGAAGTGCACGAGGGCACATGAGCCGAGCAGCTCAGGCTTGGGCTTCTGGAGCAACGCTGAGGACCCGCCTCTAACTTTCTGAAGACAGTATTTAAAAAAAAAAAAGTCCAGGGTGCAGTAAGAGGCCTCATCTAAGGCGCAGGGTCCATTCCAGAGAGAACATCATCACCGGGAGGCGTGGGGTAGTGGGGGGTGGTCAGAGTCGGTCTGGGCATTTATGGCAGGTAATAGACTCCCAGAAATTTGGCCTCGGAGGCAACCCTGGCCTAGTCTGAGAGGTTTCCAGAGGTGAAATCAAATTGCCCATGTCCCTCCATTCTGGAAGGCTTAGAAACCAACCCTTAATGTCAGACTTGAGGGCCTCTCTCCTCCAAGTTGCTAAGACCACTTCTTGACAAGCTCCCAAGTCCTTCGCTGAGGGGAGGACTCAGGCTCCTTGGAGATGCCCCTGCGGCCCAACCTTTAGTCCCTGGGACTGCTGGCAGGTGGCCTAGTCGTCCTGGCCGCCGCCATACATGTCGGCCAGCTTCTTGAAGCGGCTGCCCCACTCGTTCAGATAGTCATAGTCTTGGTCCTGGTCAGAGGCTGAGGAGGTGAGGGAGCTCAGGGAGGCAGCGTCAGAGCCGCGGCCCTCGTAGTCAAACACCAACAGGGAGTCGTAGGGCGGGGCCGTGGGGTCCGTGTTAGCTGCCTTCAGGTTCTGGGGCGACAAGAGCGGGTGGTTAGGAGCAGCAGGCAGACCCCAGCAGCTGCGAGAGCTCGGGCACGTTGAGATCCCCCTGCTGAGCCTGCGTCTCCTTGTCTGTGAGGACATCTCTTCCCTCCATTTAAGGTGTGTTTGTGTTTTTAAAGATTTTATTTATTTATTTGAGAGAGAGAGCACAGAGGGAGAGTGAGAAGGAGAAGCAGACGCCCCGCTAAGTGGAGAGCCTGATGCGGGGCTCGATCCCAGAACCCCGAGACCACGACCCGAGCCGAAGGCAGACGCCCAATGGACTGAGCCACCCAGGCACCCCTCCATTAAGGTTTTTTTTTTTTTTTTTTATTCGACGGAGAGAGACACAGCGAGAGAGGGAACACAAGCAGGGGGAGTGGGAGAGGGAGAAGCAGGCTTCCCGCGGAGCAGGGAGCCTGATGTGGGGCTCGATCCCAGGACCCTGGGATCACGATCCGAGCCGAAGGCAGGCGCCCAACAACTAAGCCTCCCAGGTGCCCCTCCATTAAGGTTTTGAAAGGCGAAATGAAATAATGCACATAAATACTGAGCACCGAGCCCAGCATACAGCAACTGCTTGGTGCGACAGGCTAGTGGTCAGAACTCTGACTTCACACCCTAGTTTTGTGACCTCGGACAAACCCCTTAACCTCTACGTGCTGTTTTTGTCTTGTCTCTAAAATGGGAGACTTCATATCGTTTTAGAGGAATAAATTAATACATGTAAATATATGTAAAGTGCTTATTAGAATAGTACCTGGCACATAGTTGAACATTATGTCCTCATTTGTAAAATGAGGATAACAAGAGGATTCCCTCCCCACAGTTGATGTGGGGATTGAATGAGATCGTATTTGCAAACTATCTAAATGTCTGTCCAGAGACATTCTAGAAATGGTCTTCATCTAACTAGAGGGAAAAGTTCCAGGTATTTAACTCCAAGGCATTTTCTCAAACCATCTGCTCTGAGCAACTTTCCCCAGATGCTTTTGTTTTTGCACAGCAAATACGCTCATGCTAAAGAACAGAGTCCAACCACCAGGCTACTTCCAGAAGGCAAGAAAGGTAAGCAGAAAGGTTCAAGCCAGGGTAAGGTATTTTGACTGCCCACCAAGCCCTCTGCCCATTGCTGCTTCCTCACACTCTCTAAGACGCATCAATCTATCTTTTCTCCCTCCCTCCTAGCCTTCCTTCCTCGTATTTAGGACCTCCACTAATGGAGCACCTGGCTGGCTCAGTTGGTAGAGCATGAGACTCATGATCTCAGGGTCTGTGTTCAAGGCCCATGTTGGGTGTAGAGCTTACTTAAGGAAAAAAAAAAGAAAAAAGAAAAACCTCTGTTTACTGCTAATGAGGTACCAGGCTGTGATAGGCGCCTATCATCTATCTACCATGTAACTAGTTCAGTGGTTCTCACAACCCTGGCTGTATATTTAATTTTAAGCTTGGGGAGCTTTAAAAAAAATCAGAGCCTAAAAAACAAATGAATCCCTGCATTCCAGGCTTTGCTGTTTTTCAAAGTCCCTCAGATAAATCAAACATGTGACCACAGTTAAAAACACTGGAGATACTCAGCTATTATCAATAATAACTATCATTACCTAGTAAAGGCTACATGCAAGCAAGTGGTTCTTAGACTTAAATTACTTGCGTTTTTTTTTTTAAAGTTTTTATTTATTTATTTGAGAGAGCGAGCACGCGCGCATACACACACACACGTGGGGGAGGGGCAGAGGGAGAAGCAGGCTCCCCGCAGAGCAGGGAGCCCAATATGGAGCTCGATCCCAGGACCCCGAGATCATGACCCGAGCCAAAGGCAGCCACTCAACTGACTGAGCCACCCAGGCACCCCTACTTGGGAATTTTTAAGAAATTCTGAAGCCCAGGCCACATCCAGATCAATTACATCACAATCTCTGTAAGGAGTCAGAGACATCAGTAGTTTTTGAAGCTCCCCAGGAGATTCCAACGTTTGGGAACCACCGTTTCAGGTGCTTGCTCATCCAATCCTTAAAGCAACCTGTAAAAGGGTGGCTCCGACGGTTAAGCACCTGACTTTGGCTCAGGTCCTGATCTCAGGGTCCTGGGATCAGGCCACTTAGGGCTCTGTGCTCAGCAGGGAATCTGCTTCTCCCTCTCCCTCTGCCTCTCCCCCCCTGCTCATGCGCTCTTTCAAATTAAAAAGAAAATGCAACCTATAACAGAGGGTCCCCAAATCTGGTCCACACTGGGATCACCTGGGACCTTTAAAAATTCAAACCCAGGTAGTCTGGCTTCACAGTTTTCTAACAACTGTTATATTTGTTGAATAAATGAATAAATAATTCATAACCTATTGTTAACCACTCTGCAACTTAGGATTTCATGGAGGAGAAAAGAGAAGCCCAGAAGTTACTCAAATATGCCAGAGGTCACACAGCTGGTTGGTGAGGGAGGCCAGATTTGAACCCAGGGTCAAGACTCTAAGCCCATGCTCTCTCTCCCATGCTGCTGGTGCTTGAATAAAGGGCTGCCTTCAGCTGGCCCCCTAGGCCTCACCTCGATGATGAAGTTCCCAATCTCATCCGGGTTGGCTGGACGTGGACGGTACATGGGTGTGGGGATGAAGGTTGGCGCCACATCATTGCGGAGAACCACCTCAGGCCGGGCCTCCAGACCCCGGTGGAGTTGGGTGATGTCATAGTCCTTCATGGATGTGAAGGAGAACATGGGATTGAGAAGGCAGCTCCCCACCATTTATCTTTCAGCCCACTCCCCTGACATGTGGGTGTTCTGGTTCATGGGTAGCACTTAGAAGCCCTTGTTTCCAACAGCCCCTCCACCCAAATTAAGCACAGGCTCAAGGCCACCTTGGCTGGGGTCAAAGGGACTACAGCTATGGACCAGACACCCTCTCAGAAGAGAAGAGTTGGTGGTCAATCCCACATGAAGACTGATGTGTTAGGTCAGAGTCTGGTCAATGCAGCTAACGTGGTTAGTTGGTTGACCCAACCATCCCTGCCAGTGGCCCTGGAGGCATCCATCTCCCAACCCCCTAGACCTCCCAATGCCTCACCTGGTCCTCCTCACCACCTCCCTCTTCACCGTAGTAGAAGACATTGTCACGGGTGTCATCTTCTGGGAGTAGAAGGGGCTCCTTCACCTTCCTCTTCTTCCTCACCAGCAAGAGGAGCACCAGCAGGAGGACTGCAAGAGTTAGGGAGGGTAAATATTCACCCCCCACAATCACACAGCTGTGGCCGATACCCTACTCTCAGAGCCCCACCTAATTTTAGACCCCTTTCCTCAGTAGCCAGGCTCCCCTGCACGTAGGAAAACCCCGAACTCCTTATCAAAGTGTACAGGACTGGCCCCTACCTGTCTCCACACATATATACCCCTGCGTGGGTCTAATCTTAGTGGCCTCCTTGGAGTGCCTCAAGTACACCCAGCAGTCTCCCGCTTTAGGACCGTCGCCTGGGCATTCCTCACCTGGAACACTCTGCACGCACACGCACGGCTCTCACCCTTCATGCCTCAGCCTAATATCACCCCCTCCTAGCAGCAATCTGATCTCATCCCCCCCCACCCCCATAATTGTCAGTCTTCCCTTATTGGTAATACCGGTCCTTAAGGGACTCTCCCAGCGGATGTTACTTTTCAACAGGACACTTTTTCAGTCCCCAGGTGACCCCTCAATTAGCCACAAACTTTAAGTTAAAAGCAAGACAGTGGAAGTCTATGTGGTGTAGTAATTTGAATGTAGGTGCAAATACTATGTTGGTATTTCAAGAGGACTGGCTTTTAGTGATACGGTTGGAAGGGCTGGCAGGCTATTTGGACTTTGCGGTACTGGCCAGCTAATGCCTGGCTGTTCTCCCTAATGCCACGACCACCTCCAGTTAATCCCATATAAAGAAGCAACCCCAGGGCCCTCTCTGTGGCTCTTCAGTGTGAGAGGATACGGCCACTATTTACCTTTATCACTTCTTTGGCCTGTTGACAGAACTGATGTCCATCTCTGGCCCAACAGAACAAATCTAGCCTTCTTGGGGAGTCTATGGGTTCTCAGGATGCACACCTATGTGGACTATACTGCGTTCTTTCCCTCCTCTTTTCCTGCCCATTGAGTCTGGGGAAAGGCAGGAGCTGAAGTGGACTTTTCACCTGCACCAAAGCTTATATATCTGCCTACTGATATCTCCATTTGGACTGCCTGGCAATTCTCTTCCCATGATCTTTTCCAAACTGGTTAATGGAAAGTCCAGTTTCTACTTGTCTGGGTCTTAGAAACATGGATGGTTCTTTTCCTCATATCACATAAGAATCTGAACTGATTCTGCCTTGAAATAGGACCATCTCTCATCACCTCACCCCTAGATTACAACAATAGCTCCTTAATGGTCTCCCTTAAAGGCCTCCACCCTTACCCCTGCACAGTCTGTTTAGTAGGAATCCTGTAAAACTCAAGTCAAATCACATCATTGCTTTGCTCTAAACCCTCTGATGACTTCACATTTCATCCAGATCCTTGCAACAGCCCTCAAGGCCACAGCCATCACCTCTCTTGATTTCACCTCTTACTTTTCTCCCTTTTGCTTTTTCCACTCCAGCCATCTGTTGTTTCCACACACCAAGCACAGTGCTGCCTCAGGGCCTTTGCACTTGCTGTTCCTGAGATATCTGCATGATTTGCTTCCTCACCTCTTTCGGGTCTTTACTCAAACATCCCTTCTCAGCAAAGCCTTTCTTGTCCATCCTACTTTAGATGGCAGACCTCCTCCCCCTGCTTGCTTTTCCTCCATACCAACACTGATTTCTCTGCCAGGTCATTTATTGTCTGTTCTCTGCACTGGAAATTAATCTCCATGAGGGCAGAAAGTAGTCTGTTTTATAAAGCACTGCACCCCAGCGCCAGGAACAGTGCTGGCTGTGCAGTATGTGGATTAAAGCTTGCCCTTGTTGACTTCATATCGGACTGAATGTGTTTCTGTATAAGGACCAATTCAGAGAGTGGAAAAAGACAATGTGAAAGGTTCCACCTTTAGAGTAAAGAATTTAGTTTGTAACTAAACACGTCTGCCCCGTAAACCAGTGACTCTCAAACCCTAGCATACATCAGAACCCCTGGAGGGCTTGTGAAAATACAGATTACTGGGTCTCAGCCCTAAGTTTCCGAATCAGTAGGTCAGGAGTGGGCCTGAGAACCGGTCTTTTTAACAAGTTCCTGGCGCTGCGGATGCTGTTGGTCTGGAGATCGCACGTTCAGAATGACTTGCTGTAGCCTCTAGATGACATCATAGCAGGGCTCAGTCTGTCTGTTCCCCATGGTCTCCCCAAAGCCTGGCACATTCCAGAAGCTCCATAAACATCTACCCACTGAATGACACTCCTAGAATTAAGAGTATCAGGAACAGATGGGCAATGTTGGGGACACCTTAGTCCCAGCAGTTCAGGGTAGAACTGGGTCTTCAAACTACCCCATCCTCAGAGGGGAGAGAGCAGGGGTACTCACGCAGCAGAGCCAGGACAGCCCCCAGGATTGGGAGGAGGAAGCCCCCCTTCCAGCGTTCGGGGCAGGTCTCCACGTGGCCATGGCAGTCACACACGGTGGCCTTGATCACTGTCAGCTGTTCCTTGTTGCCACGGTCAGCCAGAGAAAGGTGCACATCATACGTGTCTTGCTTCAGGAACTTCTTCAAGGACAAGGCCACTGTGTTTCCTGGAGGAGACAGATAGCGTTTATCACAACAAGGAGGCCACAAGTGGAATGTAGTGTATCACGCTGGAGATTAAGGAGACCGCCTCTACATCTGGCCAACAGGGAGAAATACCCCAAAAGCACACTTACGCCAAGTGTTAAAAAAAATAATTGGTATTTGGCCAAAGCCAAATTCACCAACATGGAAAGGATTATTGGGATAGCAAAATAAATTCATCATCTTATTTTCTTAAAATCAAATCGACAGTCACAGTATTTTTAAAATGAAGTTTTTTTTTTTTTAGATTTTATTTATTTATTTATTTGACAGAGAGATAGACAGAAGAGCACAAGCAGAGGGAGTGGCAGAGAGAGAGGGAGAAGCAGGCTCTGCACTGAGCAGGGAACCCGATGCGGAACTCGATCCCAGGACCCTGAGATCATGACCTGAGCCGAAGGCAGACGCTTAACCATCTGAGCCACCCAGGCGCCCTAAAATGAAGTTCTTAAAGGTTTATTTATTTTATTTATTTGAGAGAGCGTGCGTGCACAAGTGGGGGAAGGGGCAGAGGGAGAGGGAGAAGCAGGCTCTCCGCCGAGCAGGGAGCCCAATGCGGGGCTCGATCCCAGGACCCCAAGATCATGACCTGAGCTGAAGGCAGATGCTTAATTGACTGAGCCACTCAGGCACCCGAAAATAATGAAATTTTTAAAAAATCATGTCATAGAGGGCCAATAATTTCTCAGCACCGCTAGCTGCTTGGCTGTTCTCCTCAAAAAGAACACACTGAAATACATTCTTCCTGAGATAACTAACCCCATCTTATAATATTCACATTGACTGACCACCTGTTTTCCTATTTGAAAGTTCACTACCATTATTACAGTATTTTGCCCTTGCAATAGTAAATATGTTTATACCTTAACTATCCGATAGAATTTCAGTATCTGAAACACTGATAGTTCTGCGAAAGCATTATTTTTTTCAAAGATTTATTTATTTGAGAGATAGAGAGAGTGCAAGGGTGCAGGGGGAGGGGGAGAGGTAGAGAGAGTCTTAAGCAGGCTCCACACTGAGCGTGGAGCCCAGCATGGGGCTCCATCTCAGGACCCCGAGATCATGACCTGAGCCAAAATCAAGGGTCTGACGCTCAACCCACTGCGCCATCTAGGCGCCCCGAGAGCATCAGTTATTAATAAATGCAAACGCACACGGCCTGGTGATATAAGGGACATTGTGGAGCAGGTCAGAGAGGCTGCCGGCCAGCACGGTCAGCATTAGTGACGCACACAGGTTCGGGGCTGCTGTGAGGCTGCCGCGGACACTGTGCTAACCGGCCTTCAAAGGCCCAGCGTGGGAGGCAGGTTAACCTCGAAGCAGAAGCCGAGCTTCAGTGGGGCTGCACAAGGGGTCCCACTCTGGGGAGACTGTGTGGCGATCCTGGAATGGGGAAGAGGGCTCTGTTTGTGGGTGAGAAATACAGGGTCAGGGGCTTCTCTGAAGAAAGGCCTTCAGTTTAGACTCGTTCTCAAGAAGGAGCTATTAGCCAGGGTAGCATGACTTCTCATCATGCAGGACTTTCCCAAGCATTACAGATCCTCACCGTTAAATGCCAGCAGTGTCCCCCAGTCATCGGGGCAACCAAACACCACCCCACGATTCTAGCTCATCCACCCTCAAGCTTGCCGGCTTATTTCAGCACTGACCTCAAGCCACTTTTTGTTCAAAGGTTCTGCATACTCACTGGGCTCCTCTTAGTAAGAAAGCCAGAAGGCAGGCTTCGCCCTGTTCCCACGCGGCAATGGCAGGCAGACAGGGAGCTCTGCAGGCCGAATATCTGGTCTACCACATCGTGGAGGCCAAGGTGGGGTATTTCACTGAAACATCCCTACCACCATGCTGTCCCCGTGCCGGAGGGCGGATTTCTCAGGTGACGCTGACGATGGTGGTGCTGGTGACTAAGTGGAAACTGACTGGGAGTGAGGCTCTACTCTCATCTTCACCGCCGCTTTAAGAGGAGGTCACTATTAGCCTCACTTTACAAATGCAGAAATTGAAGCTTAAGGAGGTTAAGTAACCAGACCGAGGTCATACAGGGGTAGGGTTTGGATTAACTCCCCTGACAACAAGGACATGGTCAGAGAGAAAAACTAAATTAAAACCAAGAACCAGGGGCGCCTGGGTGGCTCAATCTGTTGTTACCCATCTGACTTCGGCTCAGGTCATGATCCTGGGATCCTGGGATTGAGCCCTGAGCCGGCTTGTTCCTCTCCCTCTGCCCTACCCCCCACCCCGGCTTGTTCTCTCTCTCAAATAAACAAAACAAAACAAAACAAAACCCAAGAACCAGGTCTCAATACTATCATCGGGTGTATCATTGGGCTTCGGCCATAACGCTCACACCTGACTGAGCCAGATCTGTGATTGCTGCCTGGGAAGAATGCTCGTAAGGTGGCCGCTCACATCTACCGAGCACTGATGTACCAGACAAGAGGCCTCTCGTGGAATCACCTACTTCATCTTCACGGTATCTGGATGGAAGTAGGACAATTATTGGCACCATTCTACAGGGAAGGATAACTGAGGAACAGTGAGGTTCAGTAACTTGTCCATAATCACAAAGCTAATAAATGGAGGAACTGGGTGTTGAACCAAAGCATTCTGGTTCCAGAGTCCATGCTCTGTAAATGCTAAGACCAGGGAGGGGAAAAAACGGCTTCTAGGCCACAAGGGGGTGACAGGAGACCAATGTGGGTTCCTCAAAGGGAAGGTGCAGGACATACATACCCAAATCACAGGAATCATAAAATTGAGACAATGTGGGTATGTGAAGCAGATCTCCTGAGTCCTTTCTGGGCTGGGCTCAGCAGCACTCATAGACACTGGGCACTTGGTTCCTTTGGGGCTGAACCTGTGTGTACTGGTTCCCTATTTCCCTCCTGGGGAACCTTCCTAGCCCCAGGAGGAAGGCGGAGACATTTTAAACCAAAGTGAACAGTGTTTCTCCAGGGGCCTTACTGGCTCTTGGGGCTGGATCCTTCTCACACACCCCGGGTCCTCACTCTCTTGATGCCAGTTAGACCCTTTCCCAGGCCAGTGACAACTGAAAAGCCATGGAAGACTGAGAAGCTCCAGGAGGATGGGAAAGAGAAAGGACAGGGAGGTGGATAGGAGGAGGTGCGTGGGGGACAAGGACTGTGGCTTCAACTTGCTCACGTACTCTGTGCCCTTGGGCACGCTACTTAACCTCTCTGAGCCTCACTGTCATCTGTAAATGGGGATAAAAATACTGACCACAGAGGGTGGTAGAAATATTAAATAAGGAAAGAAAAAGCATCTTGCCTATCATCAGGGTTCAATAAATGGTAGGCAGCAGAGCACCAATGGTAAATTAGAAATGTCTGGATTCAAATTCTGGTGGCATCATTTTCTAGCCTTAATGCCTCTGGCAAGATATTTAACCTTCTGTAAGCCCTGGTTTCCTCATCTGTAAAATGGGCGCACACACGTATATATGTGGGTTGCCGTGAGGACTGAGTAACCTAATCTATGAAGCATGAGAAGTGCCGTCTAGCACACAGTAAGCATGCTCAGGGCATATGAGCTATTATCACTGCAGGAATCCTGGCTCTTTCATTACGTGAGATTGAGAAAGTCATACCCTCTCTCTCCTTGCCCCAGTTTTTCCAACTGTACAGGAAGGTGACTGGGCTAGAACATTCTTTTTTTTTTTTTCTTAAAGGCTTACATTAAGTTAATAAGCAGCATTTGGTTGATGTTCTTAACTGAGTGGGAATGTGTACAGGGTCCTGGCATGGGGCACACACCCACCTACCACCATCACTCACTCACCTTTCTCGTTGACCTCTGCTGTCCAGTAGATGTCCGAGTCGTGTGTGAGCTGGGCCTGGAAAGGGGAGGTGTGGGGGGACAGGTCCTTGTCCGTGATGTTCAGCACTTGGGGCACAGGGCTTTGGTTGCAGATGGTGATCTGACGGGGCTCAGGGACCGGGCCGTGGTCGTTGACGTCCATAAGTGTTAGCAGGAGGGTCCCAGTGCCAGTGGTGGGAGGGCTTCCTGTTCACAATTACACACAGGAGCCCTTTTTAGCATCTGCCCTTGGTTGGGGTAATGGATGAATGTTAAGCTCTCTGACCTACCCAGTCAGCCTCAGGGAGGTTCCTGTTTATTGCCCAGCTGTAACTTTTCAAGCCCCTCCCTGTCCTGCCCTAGTCTCATCATAGATCAAACCAGTGATGGCAGATCCATGACAATCATGCCTTCATTCTCAGCAGATTTTCCTAACTGATCCTAGCAGTTAACAGCCACTACCAATCTACCCCAAAGAGAAACCTACTGGCCACCTCAGGGCTGATGCGCTTTAGGGATGGCTCCCTTCACAGTCCTGCCGTGACTTCTCGCCTGCTTCCAGGCCTTGCTTTGCTGTGTCAAGCAGAGATGTCAAATCACATCACAAACCCCAGCTCTGTCATGGTGTGACATCACTAATCAATCATGCCATCTTCCAGGCAGCCCCTTCTAATCCAATCACAAGGGGAAACCAACAGGCCAATCTAGGGGTCAGTGAACCACACACTTAGGCTGAAATAAGTCTTTCTCCTAACACTTGGGTCTTAGGGAAACCAGAGCCAGCCAATCCTAGTCTTTATTAGTCTCCTGTGCAAGTTTCCCTTGACCCTCTAGATTGGTTTGCTGACACCCCTCTCTGACACCATACTCTGTCTGGGGAGGGGATGTGCTATGCCTTGGGGTCCAAAGGTACCCAAGTGGAGGGGTTGGAAGGAAGCTCTCACCATCATCTGTGGCCAAGACCATGACTTCGTAGACATTGTTCTTCACAAACTGTTCATCCTCACGGTCTAAGATCCCCGTGGCAGTGACCTGTCCACTGTCTGGGTCCATCGCTAGCCACCCTGCTGGGTCTCTCAGGATGTGGTAGCTGGGATGGAAAAGTTGAGAAGAATCATACCCAGAATACTTAGAATTCTGGTTGTCATTCAAAGCCTACTCATTCCAACTGGCAGATGGTGTCATGGGACTTGGGGCTCCTAAGCAGGATCACATGAAAAATGCATCCCACCCCTAAATGGGAGCCCAGCAGGGACACATGAGAGAGAGTGGCTATACCTGCTCCCCTGGTTCTCAAAGTCCTTAGCCTTGGGAAGGGTAGGAAGGGAAGGCCCTGTGCAAGGGTGATGTTCAAAATATGTAGCAGTCTTTATGGTAATTAGAACAAACACTGACCATAATAAATAGCCCATCCAATACTACTAGTGCTTTTGGATGCATCTGAGCCCAGCTCCTGGTTACCTGATCTTCTGACTCCCCTTGTCAGGATCCTGCGCAGTGTAGGTGCAGACAGGCTCCCCAACAGAGATGCCCTCCTGGACCTCGATGACTTTAGAGGGTGGGACGAACACAGGTGCCTCGTTCACGTCATCCACGTGGACCACTACAGTGGCTGTGGAGGTTGGGAGCTTCACTACAAAGGGAGCCTCATTGGTCACTTCAACATACAGAACGTGCTGGTTTTTGGCCTCGAAGTCCAAGCCCTGAAAGAGAAAAGGAGGACCTGAGCCGCCAATGTGTGAGGAGGACTTATGCGGTGCCGTGATGTCAAAAAGAAAGGGCCCACGGTGAGGGGCTGCAGGCTCCCAGCATCAACAACGCTATCCTTCCCGGGGTGCCTGGAGGGGGGTGCAGTTGGTTCAACAGCACCCAACTCTTGGTTTTGTCTCCAGATGTGATCTCAGGGTTGAAATCAAGCCCCATGTGGAGACTCGCATTGAGCTCTGTGCTTGGTGCTCGGTCTGCTTGAGTTTCTCTCTCTCCCTCTAAAATAAATAAACCTTTAAAAAAAGAAATGCTGTTCTTCCCATAAAACCTCTTGCACTTTTTTTTTTTTTTGAGGGGGTGGAGAGGGAGCGGGAGAGAGAGATAATCTTAAGCAGGCTCCATGCCCAGTGCCGAGCTTGATGTGGGACTCGATCTCACAATCCTGAGATCATGACCTGAGCTGAAATCTAGAGTTGGATGCTTAACCATCTGAGCCACCCAGGCTCCCCATCCTCCTGCCCTTTCTGAGTCTCTGGTAGGGCCTCTCAGGCCACCCCTAGACCAGTAAGCCTTAGAGATGGTTCCCAATGGGGTGGTGGTCCCCTAGGGGGTGTTGTAGAAACTTGTGGAGGCCTTTCTGGTTGTCATAATGATTGGGGATGATGTTGGCATTTATAGGCTGGGGCAGGGACACAAAGAACTGTCCCCCAGGCCATGTGATTTGCCAACAGCCCCTTGGACGTTCATGTATTCATGGCTGTGAAAAATCTGTTTATAATTACTTGTTTTACATATAAACTAAGTTTTTGGTGTTGTTTTAATATACACTGACTTTTCCAGGAATGCAACTTCTGAGGGGAGCTTGTAATTTGATTTGTCCAGGCCTTTCCTAAAAGTCGTATATTTCCTATTGTATAAAGACATCAGTATGACTCGTGGTATACATGAGCTCCCTGAGTGACATGCAGTATCCACTGCATTTGGACGATTCCACAAAGAGACACAGGTAACTGACCACCTCATTATGTTTTCTAGTATGCGCCCCAAAGCTTACATATAGAAACATCTTATTATCAGCAACTCTTCCTGTAAAATTCTCCTTTATTGGGCGCCTGGGTGGCTCAGTTGGTTAAGCGACTGCCTTCGGCTCAGGTCATAATCCTGGAGTCCCTGGATCGAGTCCCGCATCGGGCTCCCTGCTCAGCGGGGAGTCTGCTTCTCCCTCTGACCCTCCCCACTCTCATGTGCTCTCTCTCATTCTCTCTCTCTCAAATAAATAAATAAAATCTTAAAAAAAAAAAAAAAAATTCTCCTTTATTTCACAGTTAGGACATTCTATTTTTCCAGAAATTGTGTAAGTTATAACTTATTATAAATGAAATTCATTTCACAATATAAAAAGGGCATTACAAAGTTTTTGTTGCAAGAAGGAGATATTCGTTAAAGTATTATATAAAACCCTGCTTCTCAAACTAGGCCATTCTTTTTTTTTTTTTAAGATTTTATTTCAGAGAGAGAGAGAGAAAGCACAAGCAGGGGGACCAGCAGGCTCCCTGCTGAGCTGGGAGCCCAATGCAGGGCTTAATCCCAGGGACCTGAGCCAAAGGCAGCTGCTTAACCAACTGAGTCACCTAGGTGCCCCTGGCCACTTTTCATAATAAACCAGGAGGTAAAAGAAATTAAAAAAACATTAGGCCCATCTTCTTAAAGCATCAATTTTATTCAAAGACTTTGTGAGAGGCAAGCATCTAACTACTAAGTAACTTAGAACATTTTACTATGCAAAAACCTAGATATGTATTATGGATTAAACGCAAAACTAGCAAGAATTCCAATAAAACAGAGACCCTGTGTGTGAGAAGACTAACTGGGGACAGCCACCGGACACCAGGATCTGGGAGGAGGGGCTCCACTCCCCTGCCTCCATCAGATCAGTGACTCTCCCCGGTATTATGAATTGAGTCCCTCGGTAAGATTTATTTTGAACAAATTCATTCCCCAACACGGGAGGGATGGGTAAGTGTCAGAAGCCACGGGCCTGGTGCACTCCCTGGTGAATGTTCCAGAGCAGGTGTCCCAAGGCTGGTGGTCCACCACCCTGTCCTGGAGGCTGTAGACTTGACTGCCCCAGGGGTGACCCCTGTCTAAAGCCCAAACGGACTCACCTTTCTGGTCATCAGGATGCCCTGGTTGCTCTCGGGGTGGGTGGTGATGGTAAAATGGTCCCCGTCATCACCTTCCAAGATGCGGTAGGTGGCGCGCCATGCCGGTGAGTTGGGGGCATCCAGGTCAGTCACTGTCAGCCTCTGCAACTCGTGGCCCACCGTGTTCTCGGGTACACGGGCCTCGTACTGTCAGTGCAGGAAGCACAGCATCGTCAGAGTAGAGACTGATCGCCCATCCTGAGACTGTTCCACTCTTCGCCAGCTGTGGATCCTCCATGCAACTCACTCTTCCTGGGACCACCCAACCCACACACCAGGGTTTCAGGGCACACACAGATGCAGAATGTCCTCACAGCTGCTGGGACAGACCACAGGGATCGTGGGCCGGCTTTTCCTAGATCCAGGGCCAAAATATTCCAGGAATCTCACTGGGTCTGGGTGCCCTAAACCCTGCCACATGTGGCCATCTAGCTGAGATCAGAAAGGTAGGAAGAGGGTGGCAAGAAGGACTAGGGGCCTGACTGCTGTACTGCACGGATCAGGAACATTTTGGGAAATTCTGGAACAGGTGGCAAACACTGGGAACTCAGCTGCTCAGAGCAAATTTTTAATCAAGCCTAAATAATGTTCGGTAGCCAGAGTTATCTAAAGATGGAAGGGGGGTGGGTGTCATCTTGATTGGCCCTGAGTCCTCTGTCACTGGAGGTGCCCAGAGCATTCACGGGGTGAAGGGGGGCACGTGCAGGTGTGAGGCAAATTCTAAGTGTTCACATCAACAAGGATTTTCTTTCTCTCCTTCTTCTTTTCTGTAAACTCTAACACTAAGGAGGGGCTTGGACTCATGACACCAAGGGTCACATGTTCCACCGACCGAGCCAGCCAGGCGCCCCTCAATGAGGATTTTCATATTGAGCACTTACGTACCAGGGATTGTGTTATGAACTCTACAGAGATTATGCCTTTTAAAACTCAGAACAATGCAGCAGGTACTATTATTACCTCCATTTCACAGATTAGGAAATGGGGCACAAAGAGGTTAGGTAATTTGTCTCTGGTCACACAGCTAGTAAGTGGTGGGGTGGGACCGGAAGCAACGTGAGCTGGTTCCAGAGTTCCATTAGAAAGGAAAACCTGAGTCCTTCATCATCTGCTGAGGGAAGAAGGATTGAAAGGGCACTTACCTTCGGAGGCTCAAACACAGGAGCGTTGTCATTGGCATCGAGGAGTTCTACTACGGCCACTGCGGTGGTGGTAGAACCATCCCCGTCCATGTCTGTCGCCTGGATGGTCAGTGTGTACTCGGGGACTCTCTGGGGAGGAAAGGAGAGTTCAGGCTGAGGGGCCCCTCAGCCTGGGCTCCCAGAGGCACAGCCCTGGATGTATGTGGAGGGAAGGGGAATGTGTCCCCCTCTCAGTGTTCTCTTGAATCCCTGCCCCACTGCTCACCCAACATAGGGAAGAACAGAGGCAAATAGGGGAGGCGGAGGGGAAATGCAGACCCCAACGGTTCTCTTGGGCCAACCAGCGGTGGAGTCTGGGCATTGCCCCCTGACCCTGGGCTGATGCAGAATGGGAGCTCTGAGTGGGATTTGGGCAAAGGTATTAATTAGGAAACAGTAGGCAACTCCAATATCCATGGAGCTAACTCTACTTTATGGCACACAAGGGACAAATCTGGGCAACGTGCATGCTAAGTGAGCCATTCTGAGAGGAAATGAGAAAATCTACAGAAAATATCAAACGCCTGCATTTTACAGCTGCCTCCTCAGCCTTAACGAGACCATCTGACACCATGCGGCTGGCTCCAGAGAGCTGTGGGACATCAACACGGGAACACAGCAGCGGCCATGGACAGGGGCTCCTGCTCTCGAGCGCCAGGCCCCAGCCTGAGCAAGCCTGGGTAGGAGCCACTCACCTCCCGGTCCAGGCCACTGGAGATCACGCTGATGGTGCCCGTGCTCCGGTGGACAGTGAACATGAGGTCATGCGGGTCCTTTGGCTCTTGGCTATGGATAGAGTAAGCAACCACCCCATTGTACGTGTTGACGGCATCGTCCTCATCTGTGGCTGTCACCTGCATCACAGAAGTGCCTAGAGGGCAGAAGGACTGGGTGAGCATCCTTCCCTCCCTGCTCCAGTCCCAGCCTTGCCCACTTCTGGAACTCTGAGAGAGAGAATGGGTGGTTCCACCAATATCTGTCGCTGAGAATGGCAAGGGCCCCTTCCCCCAGAGGCTGAATCAGGTATGACTGCGCCTCCTCCCTGGAGTCATTGGTGGCTGCAGGGACCCTCATGTGCATCCCCACAGTCCTCTGCTCGTCGGCTTGGACTCGTATTCCACTTTGTGGCAGATTGCTAGATGGTGTCCGTTTTCCATTCTCCGTTTCTTTCTTAGAAACAAAATCCTCAATCATTTTAAGCTGAGCACAGGCCTGCCTGGAACAAAGACTATTTCCCATCCCTTCTTGCCACTATGGTCTTGAGACTAAATTTTGACAAACGGGATATATAACTTCGGCAGAAGTGCTTTTCTGAGGATGGGGCTTACTCTCCACACCCCCACCCCCCGTTCCAGGTGTAACGGCCGGAGTTCTAGCAGCAACCACGGGGCAATCTTGGAAATAAAGCCTAAATAACAGAGCAATGTGAGAAAAGGGGCCTAGGTCTCCCACGTTTTAAAGTACCATTCCAGCCTTGATTGTCCACCTCCAGGCTTCTTTTTTTTTTTTTTTTTTTTTAAAGATTTTATTTATTTATTTGACAGAGAGAGAGACAGTGAGAGAGGGAACACAAGCAGGGGGAGTGGGAGAGGGAGAAGCAGGCTTCCCGCCGAGCAGGGAGCCCGATGCGGGGCTCGATCCCAGGACCCTGAGATCATGACCTGAGCCGAAGGCAGACGCTTAACGACTGAGCCACCCAGGCGCCCCCACCTCCAGGCTTCTTGAATATAAGGAGAAAATAAGGTTCCATCTCATTTAAGGTACTGTTGTTCTTTGGGGGATGTCTGTATTGGCAACCTAACCAACTCACACTTCTCGAATTCTCACAACTCAGAGAGGAAGGGAAGAGGAGAACACCACCCCACCAGCATCTGTCTTTGAGGTTGTTATATCTAATCTTCACAATTCTTTACAGGAGGCATTGTTCCTATTTTCTTTCTTCCTCCCTTTCTTTCTTCCTTCCTTCCTTTCTTTTCTTTTCTTTCAAGATTTTATTTATTTGAGAGAGAGAGCAAGCAGGGGGAGGAGCAGAGGGAGAGGGACAAGCAGACACCGTGCCGAGCACAAAGCCTGATGAGGGGCCCAATCCCAGGACCCTGAGATCACGACCTGAGCTGAAATTAAGGGTTGGACACTCAACCGACTGAGCGACCCAGGTGTCCCCTTTGTTCCCATTTTCAGATGTGAAGTTTGAGGCTCAGAAGTCAGGAACTTGCCCAGGGTCACAGGTAAAGAGGCAAATCAAGATTCAAATCTATATCTTTGTAGCTCTAAAACTTGTGGTTCCCAAACCTGGCTGATCATCTGAAGCTTCTGGGAAATCTTTAAATATACAGATTCCAGGCTGTACTCTAGGATCACTCTTATTCATGGATCTTGGGATGGAGTGGGAGAATCTAAATTTTTAAGATGATCCCAGGTAATCTGATGCACAGCTGAGGAAATCAGGGATGGAGGGTTTTTCTAGCATTTCGGGGTCTGGTCTGACCTCCAGATGGTTCTAGAAGTTGACCCAAGGCTAGGTCTGGGCCCAGCAGACCTCTCCATCTATAACCCCCCCCACCACAGTCCTCTTACCAGGTAGTACCCCTTCCAAGACGCTCCCTCTGAAAACATCCTGGGTGAACTTGGGTTTGTGGTCGTTCTGGTCTGTGACAATGATGGAGATGTTCATGGGGTCTTCCACCGAGGCACCGTTCTCTGATACAGCATGGCCAAAGAGCTGTGGGTGCACAGGGGTGGGGTCAGCCTGGCCCCCTCCCCACCTGGCCCCGGGGCCCTGCTTCTTGTTGGATGCTACAGGTTACTTGCCTCATACTTTGCAATCTTCTCCCGGTCCAGTGGCTTGTTCAACAACAACCAGCCTGTTTCCTTCTCTATGGTGAAGACACCCTCAGGGGGACTGTCTGCTCCAGGCCCTGTGATGCTGTAGAAAATCTTGGTGCCTCTGTCCTTATTAGATTTGAGCTGGAAGCAAAAGAGAATGGCAGCTGACAAAGTCTCAACTAGCTCAGGACCGCAACAAAGGTGGGGAGGGGTGGAGGCACTGCCTTATCAGAACCTGCTCCCGTTACAGAGGCTTCCAGGAGCAAGAAACCTCACTGGCAGGCCTTTGGATGAGGGTCCCTGCAGCCACCAATGACTCCAGGGAGGAGGCGCAGTCATACCTGATTCAGCCTCTGGGGGAAGGGGCCCTTGCCATTCTCAGCGACAGATATTGGTGGAACCACCCATTCTCTCTTGTGTCTTCGCAAGATACGGTTGGATGGGGAGATCTTCAATGCTTTCCTTTCCTGCAAGGAGAGAAGACCCCTTAACCGGACATGCGAACAGCTGGAAACCACCCAACATCCCTTCACTTACAGAAGTTACTGAAGGGTGAGTAGAAAGACCTAAATGGCTACTGCAAAAGGCAAATTGAAAATAATCCTAAGTGTTCATTTAGAGAGAACCAACTAAATACACATTATAATACTTCTATCTAGTGGAACTGCTATACAGCTCTAAAAATAAGGAAGTCTATGTGCGGACAGGAAAGATCTTTGATATATGCTGTTAAATGAAAAAGAACAAGGTATAGTAAACTATAATGTAGTTTAGTATCTTACTTAACAACTTAACATAGTTAATATGTATCATCTTTTGTATGAAAGGGTAGGAAAATAAGACTGTATTCATAGTGGCTCACACATAAAGTATGGGGGCAGATACAAAAGAAACGAATGACAGGGTTATCTGTGAGAAGGGGACAGGCAGTATATTGATCTATTTTTAAGTGCAGAAAGAAGGTGCAGACATGTGAATAGTATGCTAGCTTTTGCATAAAAGAGGAGGAAAAAGAGTCTGTGTATCTGTATACATATATAAAATATAAAACATATATAATATGTTTAATATAAATAAATATAGAATATATAAAGAAACTTTAGAAGGAAAAAACTGGTAACAGTGGTTATCTGTGTCTTTTTTTTTTTTTTTTTTAAAGATTTTATTTATTTATTTGAGAGAGAGAATGAGAGAGAGAGAGCATATGAGGGGGGGAGGGTCAGAGGGAGAAGCAGACTCCCTGCTGAGCAGGGAGCCCGACATGGGACTCGATCCCAGGACTCCAGGATCATGACCTGAGCCGAAGGCAGTCGCTTAACCAACTGAGCCACCCAGGCGCCCGGTTATCTGTGTCTTGGACAGGGCATTAGATAGATGCATAGAAACAAAGGGAGGTTATTCATTGTCTAACTTTTTAATATTTAAAAAAAAAATTTTTTTTTTTAAAGATTTTATTTATTTGACAGAGAGAGACACAGCGAGAGAGGGAACACAAGCAGGGGGAGTGGGAGAGGGAGAAGCAGGCTCCCGCGGAGCAGGGAGCCCGATGCAGGGCTCGATCCCAGGACCCTGGGTTCATGACCTGAGCCGAAGGCAGACTCTTAACGACTGAGCCACCCAGGCACCCCAATATTTTTAAATTTTTGAACCATGTGAATACATTAGCTCTTCAAAAAATTCTAAGAAAGAAATGTGGCTGAGTTCCTCAGGTCTATCTTCCCAGAGCCTCATGGGATTGGCAGCCCAGTGTTGGAATCACCTTCCCTTGGGGTTTAGCCCAAGAAGGAAAAGAAGAAAAGGGAGGTGGGAAAGGGAATCCCAGGGGCAAAGGGCACTGGGCCGTGGCTCACAGGGCAGTTCCTTGCCCCAAGGGCCTGACTCTCTGGCGCCCCTAGTGGGAGGTTGTAAGCCGTAGGCAACTGAGGGCCAGCAGCAAGCTGGGCATGCATGGAGAACATCGTGGTGTTTTACCTGGACTGTTCTATCATTCAGCACAGTGAAACCACCATCAGTGCTAAGCAGGGCTGACTCTTGCTCGGAGCAGTCTGTGCAAATCACTGTGGGGAAGGAAGAAAGAGAATATTAGGAAGGAGGGGACTTCTGGAGGCTACTCTGGGGAAGCAACACCTGACAACAGCCCTCTGACTAGATCAAGGACTGTTCCAAGCCAGAAGGAGACCTGGTTTTGGTCTCCATCGTTATCAAGTAAATACGAATTTCAGATGGGGCTTCCAACTTTGGTCTCAAGAGGGAGGATCACTTTGTGGTTTGTGGGCCAAGCCCCTTTCTTTGTTTATGACACCAAAGAATCAAGATCATAGGCATTCAGCCCATCAGCCCCAGATGGCCTCATGAGACACAAGGTAAACCCAAGGTCATAGCTGGAGGCAGGAGATTTTCAGCATTTCAGAAGACCATGAGTCTACCTACATGCAATAGGCATCCTGCTACCTGGTTACCCACACAAATCATTCTTGACAACCTCTAGCTGTTTCAGTTTATCATGCTCCCTCTGGATCCCCCCTGCTTAGCCAACCTTTAAATAAGCACTCTGAGGTGCTAACTACCATTCACCAAGCCAGAGACGGGCCCATTTCATCCCTACAACTACCTTAACCACCAAGGTAGGTATTAGCTTCTTTTCAAAGATAAGAAAACTGAGGTTCAGAAGCCACATCAGCCTGACCCCAAGGTATTCACTAGAGAGTGTTCTTACCCACTCTTCCTTGTGGCCAAAGCATGGAAAGAGGCCACCTGAGGGCACACCTGGGCCCCTCAGCACCATGCTCTGGCCCCGTGGTTCCCTGATGCTGGCCCAGACACCAGTAGGCTGCAGCAGGACAAGGCCCACAGGGACAGGGCTGTGCCACAGAAATGCCAGCGTGAGGCCTCCCAACTGTCCTTTTTTGAAAAATTGTCCTTTAGTCTCAGATGATGATAATTGGTTTATTTTCTCCCCCTGTTGCCACCACTCCTTTCCTCCTCTATGATGATGGTTGTTTAAAAAAGTTCTTCCTTGGGGCACCTGGCTGGCTCAGTCGGCAGAGCATGCAACTCCTGATCTCGGGGTTGTGAGTTTGAGCCCCATGTTGGGTGCAGAGATTACTTAAAAAAAAAAACAAAATCCTGGGCACCTGGGTGGCTCAGTTGGTTAAGCAACTGCCTTTGACTCAGGTCATGATCCTGGAGTCCCAGGACTGAGTCCCGCGTCGGGCTCTCTGCTCAACAGGGAGTCTGTCCCTCCCCCCTCTCATGCTCTCTCTCTCAAATAAATAAATTTTTTTTTTTTTTTTAAGATTTTATTTATTTGACAGAGAGAAAGACAGCCAGAGAGGGAACACAAGCAGGGGGAGTGGGAGAGGGAGAAGCAGGCTTCCCGCAGAGCAGGGAGCCTGATGTGGGACTCGATCCCAAGACCCTGGGATCACGACCTGAGCTGAAGGCAGATGCTTAACGACTGAGCCACCGAGGCGCCCCAATAAATAAAATCTTAAAAAAAAAAATCCTTCCTCCAAATAAGGAAGAATAACAGATGACTTTTTTTTTTAAGATTTTATTTTTAAGTAACCTTTTACACCCAACGTGGGGCTCAAATTCACAACCCTAAGACCAAGGGTCGCACGCTCTACCGACTGAGCCAGCCAGGCGTCCCAACAGATGAGTTTTTTTTTTCTTTAACTACAAAAGTAATGTGAACATGACAAAGTATTCAAACAGTATATGAGTATAATATTAAAAAGTAGAGTTCTATTTTTTTTTTTAAAGTAGGCTCCATGCCCAGCGTGGAGCCCAATGCAAGGCTTGAACTCATAACCCTGAGATCATGACCTGAGTCAAAACCAAGAGTTGGACACTTAACAACTGAGCCATCCAGGCACCCCTACAAAAGTAGAATTCTAAATGATAAATATCCAGAATATAAAAACAACTCCTAAAATTCAACATCAAAAAACAAAGGACCTGAAAAGACATTTGTCCAAAGAAGATACACAAATGGCCAATAAGCCTATGAAAAGATGCTCAGAACCAATGAGCTATTAGGGAAATGCAAATCAAAAGCACAATGTGATACCACTTCACAGCCACTAGGAAAACTGTTTTTAAAAGGGTGGGGGGATAACAAATGCTGGCCAGATGGGAAGAAACTGGAACCCTCTGGCATTGGGAAGGCAAAATGGTGCGGATGCCGTGTCAAACAGTTTGGTGGCTCCTCAAAAGGTAAACATAGCACTGCCGTATGATCCAGCAGCTCTATTTCCAGATGTATACTCCAAAGAACTGAAAGCAGGAACACAAACAGATACCCGTACACTAATTTCCATAGTATCATTCTTCACAGTAGCTGAAAGGTGCCAACAACCCAAGTTCATCAAGAGATCAACGGATAAGGGCGCCTGGGTGGCTCAGTTGGTTAAGCGACTGCCTTTGGCTCAGGTCATGATCCCAGGGTCCTGGGATCGAGTCCCACATCGGGCTCCCTGCTCTGCGGGGAGCCTGCTTCTCCCTCTCCCACTCCCCCTGCTTGTGTTCCCTCTCTCACTATGTCTCTCTCTGTCAAATAAATAAATAAAATCTTTAAAAAAAAAAAAAAAAAGAGATCAACGGATAAGCAAAATGTGGTATATCCATGCAACAGAACACTATTCAGCTTGCAAAAGTAATACCATTCTGACACATGCTACAATATGCATGAACCTTGCAAACATCATGGTAAGTGAAATAAGCCAGTCACAAAAGGACAAATACTGTAGGATTCCGCGTATATGAGGTACCTAGAATAGTTAAGAGAGAAGGTAGACTAGGGGCGCCTGGCTGGCTCAGTTGTTAAGTGTCTGCCTTCAGCTCAGGTCATGATCCCAGGGTCCTGGGATCGGGCCCCACGTCAGGCTCTCCGCTCAGCGGGAAGCCTGCTTCTCCCTCTCCCACTCCCCTGCCTGTGTTCCCTCTCTCTCTGTGTGTCTCTCTGTGTCAAATAAATAAATAAAATCTTTAAAAAAAGAGAGAGAGAGAGAGAGAGAAGGTAGACTAGAGGTTACCAGGGGCTGAAGAGAGGGGCAAATGTGGAGTTAACTGTCCAATGGGTACAGAGCTTCTGTTCAGGATGATGAAAAAGTCCTGGAGATGGATTATGATGCTGGTTGCACAACACTGTGAATGTGCTTTAACACCACTGAATTATTTACTTTAAAATGGTTAAAATGGTCAACTTTATGTTATGCATCTTTTATCGCAATAAGAAAAAACAGCAGAAGTCTGATGTGGGAGTGTAAAACAGAACAGTCATTTTGGAAAACTGTTGGGTAGTATTTACCAAAGCTAAATATACACATTCCCCAAGACCTAGCAATTCCACTTTGCAGTAGAGACCCAACAAACACACACACTCACCTGAAGGCATGTGTTTTAGTGTTCACAGCAGCACTGTTTCTAACAGTGAAAAACTGGAAACAGCCCAAAGGTCCATCAAGGCAGAACGGACAGAAACACCATGGTATATTCACATAATGAAATTAATCAACCGCAAGGACAGATGATGATGTGGATGAATCTTACAAACATACTGCTGAATAACGGAGGCTAGATGTAAGAGAGGACCTAGGTATGACCGCATCGACATGAGGTTCAAGAACAGGCACAACTAACCTAAGTGAATGAAGTTAAGACATGGGTCATCTTTGCAAAGAGGGATCAGTGAATGGAAGGGGGAAGAAGGGAGGCTTGGCCAGTAGGAGAGGAAGGAGGGATCTAGGCCTGAGTCCACTCCAGAGGGCCCTGGAGGCAAGCGAGACTCCCAAGGTGACCCTTTGCATCCTGCACACAGCTATAGAGACCCATCTTCTGAGGATTGTGGCTTTGCCCGAGGGTTAAAAGGACCAGGAATGATATATGGCAAAGGTTAAATCACCTTAATATAGAGCAACAGTTAAATAATCTATGGAACGCTTACTCCACAGGTTATTTATCCAACTATGCAAAATGATATTTATAGTAGAGTTTTTAAGTTATCTAGGAAAATTCTTATGCTATGAAGTGAAAGAAAGTAAGCAAAATATAGAAAGGCCTATGTAATATATGCAACTATGCACATTTCAAAAAACTAAAAGGAAATGAAAATTTCCAATGACTGGGGTTACCAGCAATTTCTTTTTTAAATTTTTCTGTCATATTTTTCTCTTAATATGAATTGTGTTGTTCTCCCCACCAAACTCATATGAAGTCCTAACCCCCAGTACCTCCAAATGTGACTGTATGTGGAGACAGAGGCTTTAAAGAGGTTACTAAGTTGTGGTGCCTGGGTGGCTCAGTGGTTAAGCGTCTGCCTTCGGCTCAGGTCATGATCCCAGGTCCTGGATCGAGCCCCGCATCGGGCTCCCTGCTCGGTGGGAAGCCTGCTTCTCCCTCTCCCACTCCTCCTGCTTGTGTTCCCTCTCTCTGTCAAATAAATAAACAAAATCTTTAAAAAAAAAAAAAAAAAAAAGAGGTGACTAAGTTAAAATGATGTCACTGGGGTGGGGCCCAAGCCAATATGACTACTGTCCTTATAAGAGGAGGGAATCTGGACACAGTTACAGAGGGAAGAGAGAAGACAGCCATCTACAAGCTAAGGAGAGAGGCCTCAAACAAAATCAAACCTGCTAATGCATTACTTTTTGTTGCTTAAGCCCCTGAGTCTGGGTTACTTTGTTACAGAAACCCTAGCAAACTAATACAACCTGCACCATTCTCAGGAGTCAGGAATCTCTTCCCCCCTCCTGAATTCCTATTAACAGCTGACTTTTTTTTTTTAAGATTTTATTTATTTATTTGTTTGTGAGAGAGAGAGTGCACAAGCAGGGGGAACGACAGGCAGAGGGAGAAGCAGGCTCCCCGCTGAGCAGGGAGTCCAATGTGGGACTTGATCCCAGGACCCCAGGATCGTGACCCGAGCTGAAGACAGACACTTAACCAACTGAGCCAACCAGGCATCCCAACAGCTGACATTTTTTTTTTTTTTAAAGATTTTATTTATTTATTTGAGAGAGAGAATGAGAGAGCACATGAGAGGGGGGAGGGTCAGAGGGAGAAGCAGACTCCCTGCAGAACAGGGAGCCCGATGCGGGACTCAATCCAGGGACTCCAGGATCATGACCTGAGCCGAAGGCAGTCGCTTAACCAACTGAGCCACCCAGGCGCCCCAACAGCTGACATTTAAATACTTTCTTATTTAATCTTCACCAAGCACCCTATGAAGTAGATTTAAAGTCCATTTTCTACAATGCAAGAAACAGGTTAAATGAATTCACTGAAGTTACATAGCTAGGAAACAGAGGAGCTAGAAAATGGTAACCAGACCTTCATGGCCTGAATCTTTGTCTTAAACACTATGGTTATTTTGTCTCTCTGATACACCCAAGAGTTTGTTTTCTTAGCTCTCCCTCACCTCCCATTACCTGTTCTCCTTCTCCATCTATTGAAATGGCAGAGTCTGATTTTTAGATGCCCAGTGAGGCAGTGTGATATTTGGAGGAAAGTGCTAGACTTCAGGAAAATAACAGTACCACTCTCACAGGGTTGATGTGAGGATTAAATGAGAATATAAGTAAAGGGGGTGCCTGGGTGGCTCAGTCGTTAAGCGTCTGCCTTCGGCTCAGGTCATGATCCCAGAGTCCTGGGATCGAGCCCCGCATCGGGCTCTGCTCCACGAGAAGCTTGCTTCTCCCTCTCCCACTCCCCCTGCTTGTGTTCCTGCTCTCGCTGTGTCTGTCTCTGTCAAATAAATAAAAAATCTTTTTTTTTAAAGATTTTATTTATTTATTTGACAGAGAAAGACAAAGCAAGAGAGGGAACACAAGCAGGGGGAGTGGGAGAGGGAGAAGCAGGCTTCCCACAAAGCAGGGAGCCCGATGCGGGGCTCGATCCCAGGACCCCGGGATCACGACCTGAGCTGAAGGCAGACGCTTAACGACTGAGCCACCCAGGCACCCCAAATAAATAAAAAATCTTAAAAAAAAAAAAAAAAGAATATAAGTAAAGGACTGATGAATAGAATGCATGTCAGGGTCTGCCTTTGATGCAGTTAATGGACACAAAGACCCCTGTAGGCACTGACATTAACTTGCTTGGTGATCCTGGGTAAGGCACTTGAATTCTCTGGGTCTCAGAATCAATTGTTTCCTCAAGTTTTGTGCCTGAGGCCTGCTTTCCCTTGGTTTAAAAGGAGAGATGCATGCTATTAGAGTAATTCAAGAGTAGTAGGACCAACCACACTTGCTCCTTGATGTAATAAGAGTAAGAAAAGCTTAAAGAGAATACCTAAAACTCCTTAGATGACTCAGCATATCCTAAAGATGTGTTAAGGATGCATACAAAGGTCCCTCAACGCTGTTAGTTGGAAACATCAATATGCTGATGCAGAAATTGAACCACTTATTAGGAATTTAGGTTTTCTCATTTGGAAGATGGAAATTAGACTTCACAGAGCCATCTTGAACATCAAATAAGATAAAACCCCAAACCACAAATTTGTGAACCCCAGAAGCTTACACAGACTCTTATAACACACCAGGACGCTGAGGTTCAGAGATGAGGATAGCCCAAGGTCATACAGCTAGTGAGCGTAAGGTGGAGAAAGAACCCAGGGTATTCAGATTCTAAAGCCAGGTTCCTCAACATAGTGGTTGATTCAAGGGCTACTTGAGTGCTTCCTAAGTGCCCAACATTCTTCTAGAAACTAGGGATGCATCAGGGAACAAGTGTCTATCCTCAAGTACCTTTAAATTTGTACAAGATACTGCCTCTTTTCCAAAATCATTTTTCTACTAAACTATTCAACGATGCATTGATTGTAATAGCAAAACCCCAGACAATCCCAATGTCTATCAATAAGAGATGAACTTTGTATTATGACACCATCTATACAAGAGAACACTACGCAGCCACACACACACAAAGCTGAAATGATGAGGAAGCTCCTATGTATTGATATGGAAAGATCTCTAAGACATACAATTAATTTAAATGAGATAAAGATTAATATAGTCTATGTTAATACGCTAACATTTGTATTTTTAATTGTATTTGAAAAATACGTCTGGAGGCGCCTGGGTGGCTCAGTCGTTAAGCGTCTGCCTTCGGCTCAGGTCATGATCCCGGGGTCCTGGGATCGAGCCCCACATCAGGCTCCCTGCTCACTGGGAAGCCTGCTTCTCCCTCTCCCACTCCCCCTGCTTGTGTTCCCTCTCTCATTGTGTCTCTGTCAAATAAACAAAATCTTAAAAAAAAAAAAAAAAAACCTCTGGAAGGTGACCCAAAAAACTAGGCTTACAGGGGAACAGGGATGAGATTTTTTTTTTTAATTAATTAATTTATTTGTCAGAGAGAGAGACAGCACAAGCAGGGGGAGTGACAGGCAGAGGGAGAAGCAGACTCCCCATTGAGCAAGGAGCCCGATGTGGGACTCGATCCCAGGACCCTGGGATCATGACCTGAGCTGAAGGCAGACGCTTAACTGAGTGAGCCACCCAGGTGTCCCAGGGATGAGATTTTTTTTACTGAATACCCTTCTAAATTCTGACCTGCATGAATGCATTAGCTTCAAATACTGATAAAAAATTAACAGTCCGGGGCACCTGGGTGGTGGAGTCGGTTAAGGGTCTGGCTCTTGGTTTCAGCTCAGGTGGTGACCTCAGGGTTAACACTGAACCCCGCATGGGGCTCCGCGCTCAGCTCGGAGACGGCTTGAGAGTCTCTTTCCCTCTCCCTTTGCCCCTCCCACTTGTGCTCTAAAATAAATAAATAAATCTTTTAAAATTAACAGTCCTGTTTCCCTTTCTCAAAACAGCCTTCTTCCTAAGGGAAGGTCTTCAGCTAGCAGAGGGGTGGCCAGATAAGTTTGTCAGTTGTTTCCCTTAACAAGAGACCGAGTTCTCCAATCCTCTCCTATCAGCTTATATAGCTAGAGGCTAATGGACTGACCCCCCCCATCAGAAGCCTTAATTCCCCAAACTCTAAAAGCTGCCAGGAACCCAGAAACCCTCTCCTGTTTTCTACAAAATCTGCCCCACCCCACAAAATGCACAGGACACTTCAGTGTCCTGTTGCTGGCACATTTCCATTATCATATGGTTGCAAATATTTGTAGTTGGCGATCCATCTATTGTTAGAGAGCACAGTGCCAATAATCAAGAAGTCAATAGTCATGCACTCCAAGTGTACGTGCCTCCTACTCAGGCTGCATATTCCAGTTGCATCAGAGGGCCCGGCCCCATCAGCTCTAACCTGCGTTCAGTTGGATACAGAGCACAATCTAGGGGCATGAGTCAGGCAGGCAGGAACAAGCTTCAACCCACTCTGCCTGAGACACCCAGCTAAGTGTTTTCCTATCCAATTCCTTAGAAAATAACCTGCAAGGTGAATATTACTGCCCCCATTCTGACAATGCAGAAAACAAGAGGCTGCCTGGAATTGAAGTGCCTCAGGAAGCAGCTTCTGAGAAGTAAGTAAAGTATATGAGGCCCCCTAAGTAGGAAACAGTAGGACCAGATTTCAAATCCTAAAGACAGGTAAATGATGAAGAGCATGAGATTTAAAGTCTAAAAGACCTGGGCTCAAATCCATATTGTGTGAGCATATGGAAGCTGTTTCCTCATCTGAAAATGGAAATAATACTACTTAACTCATATGATTATTTGGAGGATTAAATAAGATAAAGCTTGTATGCACTGGGCACTACGTCTAGCTCACAGCAAGCCCTCAATGAAAGGTACCTCTAGCCTACTCACAGCTAATTAAGTTTCTGATTCTAACTCCGGGCCTCTCCCTACACCAAAGAGAAACCATCTCTCAAAGTGGGCAAGGGGTTAGCTACAGCCAAATGCTTTACCTGAGGGATGAAGCACCAAAGCAAGAAAGAGATACATAGGACCAAAGAGCCTAATAGGGAGCTGGCTCAGTTTGCATTAGGAAAGGACTGTTTTACAGGGGGTGCACCATGGTTTATTGGGGGAGGCAGAGGATGGCCACCTCACTGACAAGTTAAACTGCCCAGGAAAACTTGCTGAGGCACCTGTAGGAACATGAGCAGTTTTTTCTGCAAGCCATGAGTCACAGAGAGGCTGGCAAATGGTAAGCCCTGGGGCAGATCATTACAACTTCCTCCTAGATGTGTCCTGGCACCACTGGCTTGTATTACTGGTTTCTAAATGAAATTGATCTGAACCAGGTGTCATCATCACTCATCCCCTTCTACCCCACCTTCTAACAGCTAGTGAAGTAAGCTGATTCCCATTCCTGACTGTAGCCTAGCTCCACAAGGCCACACATCCTGGCCAAGTCATGGGGGCATGAATGGGCTTGTGTCAAACTTTTGCTGGGGCAAGCTGGTGAGCACTGATGAGCATATGGGGCAACAGTTCAGATCTTAAGACTGAAAAAGACACCTAAACATAGTTCTTCCACACCCACCTGGGACCTTAAAATCATTTAACTGCCTTAGATTCAAGAGATTCGGAATCACAAAGCCAATGAACCTGATGCAGAGTTAGGTATTTCTATAATATAAATTAATAGCTTTCGGCACTGAGCCTAAGGACACAATTCCTAGAATATTGTTGGGGAAGGGAGTTAGTAACTTGAGATTGCTTCTAGAGAAATAATATCAGAGCTCTGTGTATCTGCACTACATAGACATCCAGTGGAACCAGGAGTCCCTGGCCTGTGCTCAAAGCTCCTCTCTCAACACCATCCTGCCAAGCCTGGCCTCAGATCCTGAACTGGCACCAGTATAAAAGTTCGGTGAGAAGAGTTAAGTCCCCGGGGTACAAGAGCTATTGAAAAAAAGAAAGCTTTTTACGTAGACTAAGAACTGATGGATACTGGGCTGAGAACTCATTCCAGTCCTGCTCTTAAGGTCGGAATTGCCTAGACACCTCCCAACTGCCAGGGGAACACCCTTGAAGGTCAGGAGCTTGTCTTCTCAGCCATGACATGGAGGTGCTATATAGTCTCAATGTCCAACTTTACTGGATGTTCTGACAAAATAAAACCACCCACCCCTCTGGGAATAAAATGTCCTACAAGTGATCAGTTTTGGCCAGTTTCTCTGCTGATCTTTGGGCATTTAAACTAGAAGGGAAGGGGCGCCTGGGTGGCTCAGTCATTAAGCGTCTGCCTTCGGCTCAGGTCATGATCCCAGGGTCCTGGGATCGAGTCCCACTTCTGGCTCCCTGCTCAGAGGGAAGCCTGCTTCTCCCTCTACCACTCCCTCTGTTTGTGTTCCCTCTCCTGCTGTTTCTCTGTCAAATAAATAAAATCTTAAAAAAAAAAAAAAACTAGAAGAGAAGAGCATTTATCAGTTTTAAAGTATTGTGGCCAAAAGGAAGCTTGTGGGGGATGCAAGAGAGATAATCAAGTCTCCATTCTGGCTCGGCTTAGGGATACATCTAGTTCATAAAGCAAACAAATGTGTGCTCATAACTATCACTGCCTTCTGTTAAGGGGCTGGGATAACAAGTTGCATGGGATAAGTATGCAGAACTACCTTAAAAGATTCTGGCATTTTCCTGAGTAAAACTATATAATAGGAAAATAGTTCACTAAAATACAAATTAAAAGAATGAGTGTTGTGGAATACTTTGGAAACAGGTGCTGCTATGTACTGTTAGGGGTTGGGGGAGTGTAAATTGGCACCTTTCTGACAATCAAGAAGCCTTAAACAAGCCCTTTGACCCAGGAATTGTGCCAGAAAAATCTTCCCAGACAGGACAAAACTGTAACAGGAAGGATATATTCATAACTATTGCTGAAACTAAAAAAAAATAAGTCAGTCACAACAACTTAACTTTCAACAGAATTATGTGTGCTACTGTCACTCAAATGTCTCATCTACAGCATTAAATATCATAAAAGAAAACCTACAGGGGCACCTGGCTAGCTCAGTCAGAAGAACATGCAACTCTTGATCTCAAGGTCCTGAGTCTGAGCTCCACGTTGTGTGTAGAGATTACTTAGATGAATAAACACTTAAAAAAAAAAAAAAAAAAAGACAAAGACAAAGACAAAGAAAACCTATCAAGGAAAAACCCTGCTCTGCTGAGGAGGAAAAAAAAAAAAAAAAGCCAGGTCATAAAAAAGCCATTTATTTATTTATAAAAGTTTATTTATTTCTAGTAATCTCTACACCCAACAAGGGGCTGAAGTCACAGCCCCAAGATCAAGAGTTGCATGCTCTTCTGACTGAGCCAGCCAGGAGCCCCACAAAACTGTCATTTATAGACAAAACGTAAAATATTATTATACTTGTAAAAGAGAGCAGGGGGAGGAGGGTTGAAAAGACAAAGACAGGCAGAGAATGGGGCTCAGCCTTGGCACCAGGAAGGTGGCCTAGCTTTCCCTAGAAACAACGATCCCAGAAGAAAACGAAACCCAAGATGGTGGACAGTGAGCAGGCCCTAGTCTAAGGCACTCAACGGGGCGAGGGAGTGGGCGCGAAGGATGCTGGGGCTAGGGGGAGGGGTCGGGTGCGGCACGCGGAGTCCAAAGGCATGCTGGGAAGCCGAGGAGTTCATTGACCTCGAAGGCCGTTAGTGCCTCGCTGGGAGATAAAGCGCTTCAGGCGGCTCCACAGCTGTCCTCACAGGACCCAGACTCTCTTTTCCAAAAGCTGCGGGCAAAGCTAGCGGACTCACTGCCATGGAAGTGCTCGTGATGATTCATCGCCACGAGATCACCATTTTCCGACCTGCCGAGGAGGGAAGCACTGTCCTGGAGCTGAAGCGCGTGGTGGAAAGCATTCTAAAGCGGCCGCTGGTGCAGCAGGGGCTTTACACAGACAACCAGCTCCGGGACGACAGCCTGACCCCGGCAGTGCCGCTATACCTGCCAGATGGCTCCCCACCTCAAAGCCCGGCTCACCCTGGACCTGGATCTTCCAGCAGAGGGGGCCCGCGGGGCTTTAGGGGCCCTCAGCATGGAGCCCCTCTAGCCACCCAAGGAGAAGACAAAGCGGGATTGTTAGGCGAGCGGGACTGGAGGGCGAGCTGTAGGGCAGTGAAGCCGGGGAACTCCCGCCCTGCCCCTCAGATCAGACGTCGACGAACACTTGGTTAGGGAAATGGCCCTGAAGTTCATTTGAAACGACAGAGGTCCTTTAGGAATGGTGGGCTTCTATTTTGCTTATCTTCCAGTTTTTCCGTAGTTAATCATGTATTTGATTTGCTGTCAGATATCAGTTGCTATCAGTTATGATCCCCCTCCCCCTTTACTAGAAAAGTTATATAACCCCATGTTGTTGAGGAGAAAGCTATTTTTTCCGGGGAATTTCTTTTTGCCTCTCTGTTGAAAACTCTTTGCAAAGACTGCGTTACTCAGGCTCCTCCTTACCCTTGGGAGCAGGATCCTCCCTCGTAATCCTCAGAGAAAAACCCAAGCTGGGCTGTACTCCACAGCACTCTGGGAGTTTGGAATAGGGCTGACTCAAAGTTCAGCATGAGGTGTGCTGCCTGGCTTACTCATTCCCACCCTCCAGGACCATACCAGAACAGAGATCCTGGTGATCACCCTGGGATATCTGGGATAGCGATTAAGGGTCTGGTGGGTAAAAGCACTGGTTCCCAAACACAGCTGAATGATTGACCTGGAGAATTTTTTTTTTTTAAAAATCCAGATTCCCTATGTCCAGCCCACCCATCACTTCTGAATCAGTTTCTGGAGGTGATCTCAGGGAGGCAGTTTATTGGTTTCTAGAAGTTCCTAACTGTCTCATTTATTTCTCCAAAGTAGTTAAATTGGAATGGCTTTTTGAGGGCACTTCAAAAGACGTTATCAAGATTTCAAATGACCAGATCCTTCCTTTGAACAACAACACATATATCTGTTATATTTGTTTATGCAGTATTTCCCCCTGGATTTTTTTTTTTTTTTAAGATTTATTTATTTATTTGACACAGAGCACAAGCAGAGGGAGCTGCAGACAGAGGGAGAGGGAGAAGCAGGCTTCCCGCTGAGGAGGGAGCCCAACATGCGCCTCGATCCCAGGACCCTGGGATCATGACCTGAGCAGAAGGCTGATGCTTAACTGAATGAGCCACCCAGGTGCCCCTCCCCCTGGATATTTTAAAGGTATCTTGAAATCAGCATGTCAAAAAGCAAATCCATGATAAATCCATGATCTTTACTCTTAGCCCAAATATCGTCCTTTTTCATGGGTCTCCCAGAGAATGACATATCATGTGTCAGCTACTCAAACCCAAAATCTGGGTCCCAGAAGCAGCTCAGAGTCTGGGTCTAGAGTACCTGGGCTCAAATTTTGGCTCCATCACCGACTTTGGGCAAGTTTGTTTCCTCACCTATAAAATGCAATGATGTTAATAATATCTAACTCAATTAAAGGAGGTAATACTTTGCACAGTGCCTGGCAGGTGGTTAGCTAGCATCATCATCTTCGATGACCATTCATGCCTCTTCATCTCTACCCACACTGCTTTAGTACATACCACATATTTAGCTTCAGTGAGTGCAAAAATCTCCATTTTTAAAAAAAAGGATCTTTTAAAATGCAACAGATCATACATTTGAGAAAATGAAATGAGATCACTTTCTTGTTTGAAACTCATCAATGGTGTGCCATTGTTCTTTTTTTTAGATTTTTTTTTTTTTAATTTGACACAGAGAGAGAGACAGCGAAAGAGGGAACACAAGCAGGGGGAGTGGGAGAGGGAGAAGGAGGCTTCCAGCCAAGCAGGGAGCCTGATGCGGGGCTCGATCCCAGGACCCTAAGATCATGACCTGAGCCGAAGGCAGACTCTTAACGACTGAGCCACCCAGGCGCCCCATGGTGTGCCATTGTTCTTAGGATAAAAAACAAAATCTTTAATGTGCTCAATTCCCTGTCTCCACTGTCTAGCCACATTAGTGCTCTTCTTAAATGCAGCATAATCCCCCTTAACACAGGACCTTTGCACATGCTGCCCCCCCCTTCTAGAACAGTGTCTCTCTACACTCCCACTCCAGTTTACCCAGTTAACTCCTAACATCTTTCAGATCCCAAAGCAAGTTACTTTCTCAGGGAAGCTCTAAGTAACTTTCTGCCATATAATTCATTACAACTGTGATTATATGTTTACTTGTTATTATCTAATTGTCTATCTCCCTTACTACTCTCATTAATGCCCAAAGGCAAAGACTATGTTAGAATTTGCTTATCACTGTATCTCAACACTTAGCTCAGTGCCTGATACAAAGTAGGTGTTCGATAATGTTGAGCAAACTATGAAAGTCCTTTGACCCAGCAGTTTTGCTTCTAGGAATGCATTCTAAAGAAATATGTATACAAACTATTACAGCTGTAACAATACTGCTACTTTACCACCGCTAACACCTAAACATTTATTTACTAAATGTTTTTCTATATACTAATTCATTAAATCCATACTAGAGCCTTATCAGATCCTCATAATTATCCCTAGTTTACAGATAAGGAAACTGAGGCATAGACGTTAAGCAACTTACCCAAGTTTCCACAGCTAGTTAAATAGACAAATAGATTTAACCCAGGCACTCTGAACTCCGGCTCAGGCACTCTACACATTATAACAGTTATATTTTATGCAAATTTCAATTGTAGAAATTTGAAATGGTGCCATAAATATTCAAGTCGCACTTTGTATGCAAAGTTTGAAGAAATGCAAATCTCCCAAATTAAATAATGTAAAGTCACATAATTTCACAACTGGAGAGACTAGTGAATTGTAAGCACCCCCCCCCATCAGCTTCCCTACCCCACACACATACACTTCACATATATTCACATGAGAACATAAGTCTTCAATCATGGGAGTTATGAATTATTTGAGGTTTTCAAGAACGCATCTTCTAAATCATGCAACTGCCCTCTACAAGACTTTATTACAACAATATTTGGGATTAAGAAAAAGCCCATAAGCACCTCTTGGGAGAAAATAAGATCATAAATGAATATCCTCTTTAAGAATGGAAACCGGGACGCCTGTGTGGCTCAGTCAAGTGTCTGCCTTCAGCTCAGGTCATAATCCCAGGGTTCTGGGATAGAGTCCCACATCGGGCTCCCTGCTCAGCGGGAAGCCTGCTTCTCCCTCTCCCACTCTCCCTGCTTGTGTTCCCTCTCTCGCTGTCTCTCTCTCTGTTAAAAAACAAATAAAATCTTTAAAAAAAAAAAAAAAAAAAGAATGGAGGGGCGCCTGGGTGGCTCAGATGGTTAAGCGTCTGCCTTCGGCTTGGGTCGTGGATCCTGGGTCCTAGGATCGAGCCCCACGTCCGGCTCCTGGCTCGGCAGGGAGCCTGCTTCTCCCTCTGCCTCTCTCCCTGCTCATGCTCTCTCTCTCTATCACTGTGTCTTGAATGAATAAATAAAATCTTTAAAAAAAAAAGAATGGAAATCAACTTTTCTTCAGCAAAATGCTTGCTAACTAGATTTTGACATCTAAAGAAAAATGAGAAAAATTTCATTTTTGTTTTGACTGAATGTTTCATTTTCAAACTCTCAACACCCAAGGAAAATAATGCAAGTGCTGAGATTTTACAGTTTACTTCTGAGTTAAGCAGTTTACATTTTTTAAAGCTTTGATGACTTCAAATACTTCTGAAAAATTCAGATAATTAAGTCATCAAACAATGGTTAGTGTTAAAATTAATGGTTTATTATTATTATTATTTAAAGATTTATTTATTTGACAGAGAGAGACACAGCGAGAGAAGGAACACAAGCAGGGGGAGTGGGAGAGGGAGAAGCAGGCTTCCCGCGGATCAGGGAGCCCGATGGGGGCTCGAACCCAGGACCCTGAGACCATGACCTGAGCTGAAAGCAGACGCTTAATGACTGAGCCACGCAGGCGCCCCAGTTTTTAAATTATTTTTAATATTATTTATTTGAGAGAGAGGGAGAGGAAGAGGTGAGAAACAGATTCCCCGCAGAGCCAGGAATCCACATGGGGCTCGTATTCACGACCCTGAGATCATGACATGAGCCGAAACCAAGAGTCTGGTGCTTATCTGACTGAGCCACCGAGGCGCCCCGAAACTAATGGTTTTTAAATGGCATAGTAACCTTATTAAGTTTACTGCAAAAAGCCTGTCGTCTTTAAGGTATTATTCGAACAGAAAAGCTTAATTTATGTGAATGGGGTTAAGATGAACAATTCATGTGATCATCCTTCTACAGCAGTCTTTCCTAATAAGGTGATCTGATAGGTTTCTGAAAATCCAAACACTTTACAACTTTTTTTAACTCCTCCCCACTTCCACATCTGTAAAAGATAAAAACAAGGGTTTAGCTAAATAAATCATGGTATATCCACCACATAGAAGACTATGGACTTGTTAAAAACAAGATAGATGTGTATTTAACAATATGGAGAAAGATGCCTGTGATTCAGTAAGTTAAAAAAGTAAGTTACAATGTTTATATGCTTGATATAGTCCAATTCTTGTTTTAAAAATTCCTTAATGCACATATAAGTTTCTTGTAAAGAAAAAGGTCCACAAAGATTCACATTAAACCACTGGATGTGCTTATCCTTAGGCAGGAGAACTGAGGAAGAGAACTTTCCTGTGTTTATTTCTGATTTGCTTCTATTGAGAGGCAGTGGAGTGCAGTGGTTAAAGCTTGGGCTGCTTAGATTTGAATCCAAACTCTGCTGTTTATCAGTTGTGTGATCTTGGGCAAGTTACTTAACCCCTCTGGTCTCAGTTTCCTTATCTGTAAAATGGGGAAGGGGTGTTATGGTGATTAAACATGCTAATACATCTAAAATGGTAAGAGCCGTACCTGTCACATACTAAGTGTTACATATTTTATTGAAAAACATGGTCTTTTACAGTGAACATATATTCATGGATTAATGTAAAATTCCAACCAACCAGCCCAACCACACATAAACAATATCAGTAGTACATATGGAGGGGGATGTGATAAAAATGAAAAGCTCCCTAGGCAAGTCTGATACTCAGCCAAGCTTGCAAACTACTGACTCAGGGGATAAAGACCGGTAAACCAGTTGGAGTGTGGTTGAGTCCCCGATGGGGAATGCAGGAGCATTCTGGAAGCGGAAAAAGACCATAAAAGACAAGAAAATTGCAGGTCAAGCAGCCCTGGTGGGAAGCCCCAGCTGAGGCAGACTCCACAAGAAGAGGGCAGGGTGTGGGCCTGGCATCTTGTTCTGGCTTGTGTATGAGGAGCCCACAAGTAGCTGTCTTTTCTCTCGGCCTGAAGCTACGACAAGATGGGACTCGCTGTGAGAAGGTAGCCAGCCTTTAAGCAAGACTCAGCAGAGGAGCAGAACGCTCCAGTCCTGCCCTGTTAGCGACCAGCCAGCAGTCCACCTCCTCATAGCTCCAGGGACATGAAGGCATGTCGCACACACATGACACTTAGAGCCTCAAGGCTGAGGAGCTGGGAGTAGAGTAACTTGTCTCAGGCCACATAGGTTGGGTTGAGAAACCAGGCTGAGAACCCCATTTTCCCCTGCCCAGATGTCCACCATCAGGCCTGTGCCCACCGCTGGGTTTGACAAGACCCTGAAAAACTGAATGTACCTGAGCTGGGGAAGTGGGGGGGGAGGGGGTTTGGGGAGACAGGGATATGCTAGGATTTCCCAAGTTAGGGGGAGGAATTGTCTCAGAAAAATACATATGCACTCTTGTATACAGTGAATTCCAGGGGAGCAAAGACTTCCTCAAGCTGATGGGAGACCCTGAGATCAGAACTCTGGGCCAGATCAACCGACCTTTAGCCTTCAACACGGGTTTAAGGTTTCTTGGTAAGAGAGGTCTAACACTGAACTAATCTTACGTGCTCTTTAGCAAAAATTGGGGTTCTGAGACTGAGAGGGAAAAGGAAAGCCTGGGATTGTGCCTCCTTGGCCCCATCTCCCTATCCAGCCCTTGAGATCAAGTCTTGGGGTCCAGTGGAGAACAGATCTCCCCTCCCTGGGGTTCTGTGGAGCCTCGGAGGCTCTCATGAGGGGGAAGGAGCCACCAACTCGCCCACCTCCTGGCTATGGAATTGTCTCAGAAAAATACATATGCACTCTTGTACACAGTGAATTCCAGGGGAGGCTGTGAGGCCCTCTCCTCAGATGTCAGACAGCAAAAGAGTCAGAGTTGTGAGTTCAAAGATGGGGTATGGGGGAAAAAGGAAGGTGTCTGTGTGCTCTCTCTTTCCAGGATAAGGCATTTTGGTTTACTGAGACAGCAGGAGCATCCCAGCACCCCGGAAGTTCAGCAGGATCATGGCTACCATAGCCTGGAGGGGATTCTGTTAGCTTGACGAACTTGCAGGCCACTGAAACTCTAGTGACCCAGAATCGGAAGGGTGCCCAGATTTCGCTGGGGCAAGGGGAGAGAGGCAGAGTGTATCAAGCTCCTCCACTCAGAGCAAGGTGGGGGAGTCCTTGAGGGGGGCGGGGAGTGGAGCAGGAAGGTGGGGGTGGGGATGAGGAGAGGTAGAAGATAATCAGCCAGAAGCAGATTCTCTGCTGAGAACTCTGAGTGAGAGTGCTATCAGGCCTGGTATCTGAACCAGCCCTATCCCCCCACATCCTAAAGAGGAGGCCAGGGGTCCTGGATAGAAATGCCCCCTCCCCCCAACTCCAGCTCCTGGTGATTAACAGAGGCCTGTGGAAGGAACAGGAATTCAAAGCCCTTGGGTCAGAAGTTAACTATTTCCAATCTTCCTCTAGCTTGGCTGCGACCAGAAGGACTCACAACCTCTTCCCCTCTGGCACACTTAGGAGTGTGGTTAGTATCCCACACTTAGGGAGACCAACCTGGGTTCAAATCCTAATTCCACAATTTACTAGCTGGGCGACCTTGGATAGGTTACAAAGTTACAAGCCTAGGTTTCCTATCCAGTTAAATGAAGCCAATTCAACACCCCCCACCCCACCCACGAGTATAAGGGGATTAAAAGGGCTTATTACATAAAGTACATAATGTAGTCTCTAGAACTCAGTAAGCTCTCAGTAAATGGTATTTAGGTTGCTTTTTTGTTTGGAAGCCCTTCCTTGATGGGTAGCCCTGCTGCCTGGCAATGACTGGTAACTAAATGAAATGAGGGGGGAAATTTGAGACTTAAAACATTCTTGGATCTGGGGAAAGCGGGGAAGGGGAGGCAAGAAGGGAGGCTGGAGGGGGTAGTGGTGGAGTGGAACAAATTTCAAGCTGGACTGGACCCTGCCTACTTCTCCTTTTGCCTCTTCCCACCTTACACTCCATGGTCCAGCCAGACTAAATATATTTAAGTTCCTGGCCCCCATACTGTGCCCTTGCCAGGAACACTCCCTGCTACCTCTCCTGCCCCAACTCCCTTGCATAATTCTTCTCCAGCCTTCAGCTTGGACATCACTTCCTTCAGGTCCCCTGAGAACATATCAGCAGCCCTTCCTATGTGCCTCCATATTTTTTTCTCCCCTACCTCCTGCTTGATCATATTTATATATACATGTTATATATTTTATATATATATAAAACATTATATATTATACTGTATATATACTTATTATATATAATACATATGCTATATATACTATACTAACTTATTTTGTCTGTCTTCTTCCACCAGCAGGTAAATGGCCCATGAAGCCTGGGTTTTGGGCCTGTTTTGCTCACTAACATAACCGTAGCACTTAGAACAACAGTATCTGACACTTGGTAGGTGCTCAGTATCTGCTGAATGTCAGATTCATAATTAAAATTGCCTGGCGGCTGATCTGCTTCGTCCTCTAATTGGGGAGTTCACTGGCATTAATGAGATATGAGTCTTTGTCATTTCTGAACATCTAACACCCAGTAGGTACTCAGACATTTGTCGGCCGAATGACCAGTCAACTTGTCCTTGGGTCTCAGATACCTCATTGCCTCCATAATGAGGGAGGAGCTGGACTTGACCACCTTGTCCATTTGAGGAGGCTGCTCCCCACTCATACACTGTCCAGAATAAAAATCACCCAGGAAGAAGACCTCACCTAAGAAATTCAGGTCCATTTCCAGATTCCCTTTCTATTTGGGGGGAAAATAACAAGCACTGGCTTAAGGACAATTAAAGGGAAGGATTTCTCCCCCAACACAAAGGATGTGACCAAAGACAAAATAAAGACTTGCCAAGTGAAAATCAACAATCCCCAGAAGGGATGGGTCTGGTGAGGACACTGTTGGAGGAGGGGGATGGCAGAATCCAGAAGAGACTCGGCTACTTCAAGACTGAGAAAAGCTGACTTCTCAGGACACAGCATAGTACTGAGATCCTCAGGTAATCCTCAGTTAACCCAGCAGTTATGCTCCCAGGTATGTACCTAACAGATAATGTACACCAAGACTTCATCAATTTTGATTTGCCAAATCAAAATGAAACTCCTCAAATACCTATCAACAGTAGAAGCATCAATCATCACATAATGGAATGCTATAGGACACTGATAATCCCCTACAAGTACCTCCAGAACTATGGAAGAATCTCACAAGGTACCGTGACCCAGGAGGATATTTTATATGATTCTTCTACATAAAATTCAAATATGGGCAAATTAATCTATGGTATTAGAAGTCAAGATAGTGTTTTTCTTGGTGGGGAGGATAGAGAATGGGAAGGAAGGGGCATCTGAGGCCCTGGTAATGCTCTTTCTTTTAAGTAGGCTCCACATGCAGCGTGGAGCCCAACGTGGGGCTTGAACTCATGACCCTGAGATCAAGACCTAAGCAGAGATCTAGAGTCAGATGCTTAACCGACTGAGCCAAATAGGCACCCTGGTAATGCTGTTTCTTGATCTAGGTACAGGTACGTGGGTGTTTCAAATCTGTGACAATCACTGAGCTGTATACTTATCATTTGGACAATTTCCTCCATGTATGTTATTCTTCATTAACAGTGGTTCTCTGAATGGAGACAGTTCAGCCTCAGTTCAGCCTCAGAACTAAAGCTTCAACTGATTTGGGCAGGGGAGGCCCTCCTCTCCCTCATCATCCTCCAAATGCTATGCAGAGCTATAGTTTCCAGCCCTAGAAACTCACTGCTCCTCATAAGCAATGCCTTCCTCACCCTCAGCAGGGAGGTGAGGGCACCCTGCACTGGGTAACCTAGGAACAGACTGCCATGTGAGGAGGTGGGGAGACTAGAGGTTTGGGACCTGCTCCCCAGGCACAAGCTAATGGTGATATGCAATAGGCTTCAGAAACCAACCCTAGTCTGCTGCTGAGGCAGGAAGGCAGCCAGCCAGGCTCGAAGCCCCAGTTCCCAAATATTCATTACTCAGGCAGATTTACTGGGCACTGAGGAATCCCCCTGGATTTAAAATCCTGGCCTTCGGGTAACTGGGAGGCTCCGTCAGTAGAGCATATGACTCTTGATCTTGAGGTCGAGTTCGAGCCCCATGTTGGGTGTAGAGATTACTTTAAAAAATAAATAAAATTTTAAAAAATAAAATCCTGGCCTCACTGCTGACTGCCCCAGTGACTCACACCAAGTTGCTCACCCCTTTTACAGCAAAGGACAGTTACCACCACCTGCTTTGCAAGGTGATCATAAACATAAAAAATATTAGACTATAAGCTCCCCAAGGGCAGGAACTTGGTTTTGTCCATTGCTTTACCTGCAGTTCTAGAACACTGCCTGACACATGCAAATGCTAAAAGTATATGTTTACTGAAAGAATAAAATATAAATAGAGGGCATGGCCCAGAATGGAGGCTCCAAAACAAAAGGCAATTTTTACAGAAGTTGAAATAGGCAAAATCATCTTGAAGTTAATTCATGCTCAGTCAGATTCACTACTGAACTTTGAAGTTTCCTACCAAAGCTAATGTGGGTTAGCTTTAACCTTACTTAAACACTGACTAAGGGTGAGTTGAACCCGGTGAGGGGCCATAATGAAGTACTGGATTTCTTTTATTGTAATTAAGCTGCTTCTCTCAACTGCCCACCATTAAGGATGTATGACTACGTTAGGTCAATCACTTTTAATCACTGTACTAATATCATGCAAATTCCTTCCTCCCACCTCTTCTCGGTCTTTGCTTCCAGACCACACTTGAAGGCAGCCCCCCAGACTGTGGGGTTGGGGTGGGGTGGGGAACATTCCAGCTCTGCCTCCCTCCAGATTAACCTCTTGCCTTGGCTGACCCAAGCCCAGGGTTACTTGACCCAAGCCCCATCACTAGGACACCGAGAGGCTGTATCTAAGCCAGTTTCCCTACAGGAATGTTTCTGGAAAACCTTATGATAAGAATCAACAAATGACTAATTGCTCTTAGGACAGGGGTTGTTATTGGTGTCTGTGGGATTTGGTGCTCCAACACTCCACTTCCTTTCCTCCACCTCCCCCTTTGTGGTAGTAAAAAATGCCACGGAACTTAGAGGAGTCACAACCTTCCATTCAAGTCCCAACTGGTCCCAGTAGTAATGCCTCTGGTGAAGCCACAACCACTCAGGCTTCCTGTGTAAAATAGGTAGACCTTCACAAGATTGTCATGATTCATGCAAATACCTTCTGGGCATCCTGTGAAGTATCAGGTCTGGGACTAAACCTAAAGTAAAAGTCGTATTTGTGACCCTCAAGGAAGCTAAGCTCCTGAGCTGTTCAGCCTAGCAAATGGAATCCATTTAGCCGTTTCTGTGTCTCCACCTTTGAAACCTCCAGCAGGGCTGGGTTACAGGGTTCCTGAAGTACCAACTCTCAGATTAAGAGCTCAAGCTGTTTAATAGTTACCTTACCAGCCTGTGTCAGGAGGACAAAGCAAGCTCAGAGTTGTGGAAGTGCTTTGAAGAGTAAAGTGCACACGCTAACAAGGTATTAATTATATCAGATAATTTCTCTGAGCTCAACTTCATAGACACCTGTGATATTCATAACCCAGGGGCGAACAACAGGGGCAATTGTTCCTTAGCAATAAGAAAACTTGTCTGCTTGGCCAAACTTGAGAGTTTGTGTGTACCCTCAGGATAACCCTTTCAACATGGCTGGATCCATCCTGTGCACTGAGGACAGAGAGCTGGGATGGAGGTGGGGAGGCAGAAAGAGGTCAGCAGCTGAGGACTAAGGAGAGAAATATCAATATTTTTTGTTAGGGTGTCTCAATTTATTGGGGCCAATTGGACCCAGAAACTTGCTTTTACTTAAAAAAGAAGGCAGCAGCCTGTTTCACAGGAAAACTACTCTAGAACCAGTCACGTTGCAGGGAGGCTTAAGGTTAGCTAAGCACCTTAACCCACCTTTTGTTTTATAACCCAGGTGTGCTCCTGGCATGAACCCACCATTTTCACAACCATAAACCAGACATCCAAAAAAGCAGAATTTTCTCCAAAGGTTTAAAATGCCTGATGTCACCAGGAAACACTCGCCAACCGGACCATGAAATCGAAAACCCGGTCACTGCTTCCTCCCAACAACCTCAAGCTTAGTGAAGTGACAGTTAATCTGATATTTCTTGCTTCGGTAAGAAAGATAAGGCACAGTCAACACTCAAAAGCCATGAAATTGTAGTCAGAGAACTTGACAATGATGGGGAGGAGTACAGATTTGGCAGAGGTCTGGTTAGCAATAAAGCTTCCTCAGGGAGCCGGAATTGGATTTGGGGCCCTGCCCAAGTTAACATTTTTACAGGTTGGCTGAGTTGCAGTTTGTTAGCCAGTCAGTAATAAACCCATGTGCAAGAATTTAAAGTTTATGAGGCATGGCCTCTTAATGCCTCTGGTTGGCTCCCTACAGTCAAGAGTTTAAGGAGCCTGGCCTAGCCTGGGTGTTAATTGTTTTGTCAATCTGCAGGGTTGTTTGGGAAAAGAAGGGGGAAAAAAGGCTCCCACAGACTCCAGACCCCAGTCCTCTTTTGGAGAAACAAAGGAGAGGCCTTGGCACCTCTACATTCAAGCTGGTAATTTGTACCTGGGGTAAGGAGTATGCTGATGAAGGCATTAGAAAAATGCTAGGTGGCAAAGGTTCTTAATCGTTCTGAAAGCCCCTTAAGCTGCAAATCCCCTCCCCAGGAAAATGCACACACAAGTTCTTCAACAATGTCACAGGTTAGGGATCCTCTGGAACCCCCACCCAAGGATCCTGGGTTACACTTCTGTTTAAGAACTTGGGTTTGATCGGTGGAGAAACCCCTACTGTCCTGTCCTGGGTGGAGGGAAAGAGGCCCCCATCAGCCCGCAGCTGTCCGGGTCTCATAACAGACTGGTTCTCCGCACCAAGGTGACCCCCCGCTCTCAAGTTTTTGAACTTGGGTGTGTGGGGGGTGGACTAGTAAATTGGGTGATCAAAAATGTGCTTTGATCTCCCATCCACCGCGCCCTCAGCTCAAGACCTTCCGGCTTGGGATCCCCCCCACTCCCCCAACATTCCAATCCCAAGATGGGGGGTCAGGGGTGTCCCACTGCGTGATGGCCCCAGCCCAGGTGTGCCAGACCCAGTTTCCACGCAGGCTGCAGGGGCGCAGGCCCTCCGGGAAGGGCAGGGTTAAGAGTGCATTCCAACTGCGGGGGAAGAAGGGGGGCGGGGGAGGGGAACGCGAAGAAGAGAAACAGACCCGGTCTGTCTGTCGGAGACACAAAGCACGGTACACAAAGGGGGCCCGAGAGGGGCGAAGGGGGCTGCCCGGGGCACGGCTCATCCCCACACCTGCGCGGGGGTTGGGGGAGGAATGTGGACGACGCATTCCTTTGCTGGGGCCAGTGGGGGAGAGCTTCCCACGTCCGGGCTGGGTGAGGAACTCAGCCGCCCCGCACCCCGACGGAGGTCTAGGTAAGCCGCCGCAGCAGGGCGAGGAGGAGTTGGTCAGAGGGCGCTGTGCTCTCCATCCTTCTCTGTCCGCCATCCACCCCCACGCTAGCCCCCGAGATGCTTTCGGCGCCTTCTCCATACCCGAGGCGGAGCTAGCGGCGCCAGATTTTCCCCCGCCCCAGCCTGGGCACCCCTCGCGCGGACTACTGGAGCGGCCCACGTGCGACCCCCGGCCCCGCGGTTCCACCGGGGTACCTCCGGGAAGGTCTTACCTTTCCTCTGCGCCCGGCCCAACTCCAGCTCCGCGCCTCCCGCCTCCAACGCCACTTCAGCTTTCCCGAAGCCCGCCCGGCACGGCTCGGAGGCCACGCAAGGCAGCCAGCAAACCTGCGCCTGAGGGAAGAGGGGAAAAGGGGGAGGCTGGGTCACAGGCGTGCCCGGTTCTGCGTACCCCGCCCGATATTCCTCACGGGGCTCTGCCGGGCCACCTTGACCCCAAGGAGCCCGGCAACTCTTTCTCCTCGACGCCACCGCCGCGTGCGGACCCGCCCAGCTGGACCGCCCCGGCCGGGGCAAGGGCGAGGCAGTGGAGTACCTGAAGGAAGAGAACGAGGAGGAGGGATGCGAGAAGCCCATTAGGGAGCTCCATAGCTGGAGAATGAAGGACGAAGAAGCTGCAGCCTCCGCGGGACAGTGCTTCGCTAAGCTTTCCCGGTCCTTTTGAGCGCCGCGGCCCGCGGGAGCTAGCGGGAGGTGGGGGGGGGGGGGGCCAGGTGAGCGCAGGTGGGTGCTGATTGGTCCGGCGCCGCAGGTCCCGCCCCCTCGCAGGTGGGGCCGCCGCTGGCCTCGTGGAGACGCCCACGATATACGCCTGTATTCGTTTTATTGCCGCAATTCCGAAATGCCCACGGGGCTTTTCCGGAGCTGCTACCCGCAGGGACCCAGGCTCTGTCTCACAGATTCTGGGTTCGAGGAAAAAAACAAAACAAAAAATCACCCCGCTCCTCAGTCTCCGCAGCACTCGAAGAAAAATGTTTTTGTGCCTTGCGGCTACAGTGGGAAAAAAGTGGAGACGCATCTGAACCCGACTGGAAACAGAGGCGCCCCATTCATACTGCCCCGAGGCACTCTGTTATCCAAAGCTTTGATGGAGGCCGGGTGTGTCGGCTACAGCGGGGGCTGCCCCCTGCCTCTTTCTCCACCTCCCCCCATGCCAGCCCGCTGAGGACACAGGAGTAAGGTTGAAAACTGGCAGTGAGGTGCAGAGAGGCCGCGCTACAGACTCTGCTGCGACTTGCGGAAGACTCATTACTTCCATTGCACTGCCCAACAAATGGAGCCTAGGAGAGAAGGCCCCAGAGTTCAGAGGCTGTCGTGGCGCCAAAGGGGGCGAGTAGACGGGCTTTTTATTAGCTCCATCATCTCCTGGGACACCCCCCTCCCCCATTAAACACAAATGACTTTCTCAACTTTACGTAAAATGTAAATAAAGACTTAAGACATTTTTAAAAACGCAGCTGTTTTTATTGGTCTGAAATACTGAATACAATTTTTTTTTAAGATTTTATTTATTTGACAGAGAAAGACACAGCGAGAGAAGGAACACAAGCAGGGGGAGTGGGAGAGGGAGAAGCAGGCTTCCTGCGGAGCAGGGAGCTCAGTGCGGGGCTCGATCCCAGGACGCAGGGATCATGATCTGAGCCCAAGGCAGACACTTAACGACTGAGCCACCCAGGCGCCCCGTACTGAATATAATCTAACTGAAAACTGGGCAAGCGGCCGTCCAGCGAACCTCCCACATAAGCAGCTCTCCTACCACCCCCCCTCTTCCTGAAAGAAAGATGGATTCGCCCCTCTACTTTATTTTTTTTATTTTTTTAAGATTTTATTTATTTGACAGAGAGCACAAGCACGGGGAGCTGCAGAGGAAGAGGGAGAAGCAGGCTCCCAGCTGAGCAGGGAGCCCAGTGTGGGACTCGATTCCAGGACCCTGGGATCATGACCTGAGCCGAAGGCAGACGCTTAACTGCTGAGCCACCCACGTGCCCCTCGTCCCTCTACTTTAGACCTGAAGTGCTTTCTTTTTCATGACACACAGTGGACCCCGGACACAGAAACTCTCCTGAGACTCAGTCCCTCCATCCTGCATACCCTCTCCTCACCAAGCTGAGCTTCCCCAATGTCGTGTTCCCTGAGACCTCTCCACTTTCCCTAGCTGCCCTGAGAACCCAGGCTGACACCTCCTTGTTCCTCTCCTTCTTCCTCCCCAGCTCAGATTCAGGGGTTTGAGGAGGAGACTGGAGTCTGTAATTACAGATTCTTTGACTCTCAAGGGCCAACCTGGTGGCCTGCCTGTCTTTCCAACCACTAGGCCTGTGGCTAAGAGGAAAATGGTTTGTGCTGGGACCGTGGGAGTTCTCTCTCCGAGCACTGGCTCTGGGGCCATACTGCCTGTGTTCGACCATGATTAGTACTATGGCCTCAGGCAAGTGAAATAACCTCTTTGAGGCTTAGTTCTGCATGCATTAAGACATTTGCCCTCTAAAGTACTAGGATTAAATGAATTAATACATATAAACAAGGATTCATTAATACATTTAAAACGCTGAACTCAGGGGCGCCTGGGTGGTTCAGTTAAGTGTCTGCCTTCCGCTCAGGTCATGATCCCAGGGTCCTGGGATCAAGCCCCGCATCGGGCTCCCTGCTCAGTGAGAAGCCTGCTTCTCCCTCTCCCACTACCCCCTGCTTGTGTTCCTTCTCTCGCTAGGTCTCTCTCTGTCAAATAAATAAACAAAATCTTAAAAAAATAAAATAAAACACTCAACTCAGTACCTGGCACAGAGCAAGTGCCCAAACATTGCCTGGTATTACTGCTTTAGGATCTGGCTCATTTGTCCTCCGCCAAGTGAGTGGTTTCTGTCCTTCTTAGCACCCTCACATTCCCCAAACTAAGAAATGTAACCCTTCAATTTCACGGCTGATGGTAAAAGCAAGCAATTGGTATCTGGTATTAAGCTCGGTTATCCAGCTTAAGGTCCCAGCGGCTGGGGGTTGGGCATGGACAAAGCGCTGGAAAAGCCAGAGGCAGCTCGCTGAGCTCCACTCCTCGATAGCCTCGGTCTCCCGCAGGGGTCGCTTTCCGTGCCCGAGGGAAGGTTAGCTTGCGTGCAGGGGCGCATCTTTGCAGCGAAGGCCCCAGATGGTACCCAGTGGCTTGCCTAGCCTCGCCTCGCAGGTTCCGCTGAACCCGCAAGGAACCAGATGAAGCCATTAAGTGGAGCGTTAAACATGGAGGAGCCTCGAGATACAAGCCCTAATTAAGTAAACACCCGACTGGAGGGCCGTTGAACGCACTAATTTCCGCCTCCTTCTCGGGCACTCAGCATTCCGGGCGGGGGCGAGGAGAGGAGAAATTGAGAGTCAGCTCTTCTGCCTTCAACTTGGACCACGCTGCTGTCTTCTCCATAGTTCCCCTTTGTCGTTCGTTCGTTCATTCATTCATTCATTCATTCATTCATTCAACAAATTCTCGCTGATGGCCTGCTCTGTAGAGGAGATACAACAGTGAACAAAACAAACAGCTCTGCGCTCTTGCACCTTCCATCCCTGACTGTGCACGTGGGGGGGGGGGGAGGCGCGCCTTGAGGAAAATAACCAAATAAGTAAATATATGTTAGATAATAGGTGCTGTGTAGATGAACAAAGAGGAAATGGGAAGTGCCAATTCATGAGAGAGAAAGTAGGGGCACCTGGGTGGCTCTGTTGGTGGAGCCTGTGACTTTTTTAAAAAGATTTTATTTATTCATTTGAGAGAGACAGAGCACAAGCAGGGAGAGAGGCAGAGGGAGAGGGAGAAGCAGACTCCCCGCTGAGCAGGGAGCCCAACAAGGGGCTGGATCCCAGGACTCTGAGATCATGACCTGAGCTGAAGGCAGAGGCTTAACCATCTGAGCTCCCCAGGCTTAACCATCTGAGATTCTTGATCTCAGAGTTCAAGGCCCACAATGGGCAAAGAGACTACTTAAAAAAACCAAAAAACGGGGGCGCCTGGGTGGCTCAGTCATTAAGCGTCTGCCTTCGGCTCAGGTCATGATCTCAGGGTCCTGGGATCGAGCCCCGCATCGGGCTCCCTGCTCTGCCGGAAGCCTGCTTCTCCCTCTCCCACTCCCCCTACTTGTGTTCCCTCTCTCGCTCTGTCTCTCTCTGCCAAATAAATAAATAAAATCTTTAAAAAAAAAAAAACAAAAAAAAACAAAAAAAAAAAACCAAAAAACATATGAGACAGAAGGTAGGGTTGGAAATTGTACATAACGTGATCCAGGTGTTTCAGTCAGGGTCCAGCAAGAGACAGAATCCAGGTCAGAGGGTTCAAGTCTTAGTGAGGGGCCTAGAGGAATGGGCAGGGTTCAGAGAATCAAAAGGGATATTGAGGCTCCGGGGACCAACAACAACAGAGAGGCCTTAGAACTTTGAGGACTGAAGGGCAAGGGGAGGAAATGATGTCGCTGAGAGTTGGGAGTCGGGGGGAGCTGGAAAGTGGAGGAAGGACTACCCCTCCCAAATGCAGCTGCTGTCCGGCCACCCGGCCAAGCAGGTAGGATGTAGGAAAACTCCAACATCTTTCTCCTTTTGCCATTCATCTCCTGGCAGCACCTCCCATGGGCCAAACCCACCCAGAAGCCTGAGGGCAGGAAAGCCCAGGTGGTACGGTCTCTAGGGGTTATCCTCTCCAGTCCCAGGGCAGGATGGGGAAAGCAGAAAATGGATGAGGGGTGGGTGAGCAATGGGGAAAGTCAAGAGGCCTCAGTGAGAAATGGACATTTGAATAATACCTGAAGGAAGTGAAGAAGCAAGTTACAGTAAGGATATCTGAAGAAAGAGTATTCCAGGCTGGCAAACCCAAGCAAAGGCCCTGAGGCAGTAGGTTACTTGGGACAGAAAAAAATCATAATAAAAAATAAAAGCCAGAATGGCTGAAGTGGAGTGACAAATAGGAAATGAGTCAGAGTTGGGAGGGTGGGGAGCAAATCTTGCACAGCATCATAGGCCATTGTAAGAACTTACTGAGTGGGAGGGGAGAAAGACCCTGGAGGTTGTGAGCAGAGGCAAGGCGTTGAGATCACATGGAATGGGGGTAGAAGCCGGGAGGTCACCGGGGATTCTACTGCAATCATCCAGGCAGAAACCGAAATAGCTTGGTTTAGGGTGGACTTTGTAGAAGGGATAAGAAATTATCAGATTAAAAAACACCCAGAAAATAACAAGTGTTGGCAAGGATGTTGAAAAATTGGAACACTTATGCGCTGTGGGTGGGAATGGAAAATGGTGCAGCCACTATGGAAAACAGCATGGCGGTTCCTAAATAAATTAAAAATAGAATTTCCATATGATCTAGCAATTCCACTCTGGTTACATACTCAAAAGAATTGAGAGCAGGGACTCAGATATTTGAACATCTATGTTCATAGCAACATTATTTGCAATAGCCAAGAGGAAGGAGCAATCCAAGTGTCCATCCACAGATGAATGAATAAACAAAATGTTCACTAGGTACAGAGTTTCAGTTTTGCATAATGAAAAAAGTTCCGTGGATGGATGGTGGTGATGGTTGCACAACAGTGTGAATGTACTTAATGCCACCCTAACTGTAGGTTATATGAATTTTACCATGATTTTTAAAAAGTTTCTAAAAAAGTGATTAGAGTCTGGGTATATTTTAAATCTATTGCCAGGGTGCCTGGCTGGCTCAGTCAGTAGAACATGCGACTCTTGATCTTGGGGTTGGAGATAGAGCCCCAAGTTGGGTGTAAAGATTACTTAAAAAAAAGTTTTTTTTTTTTAAATAAAGATATTGCGAACAATAAGATTGGCCAAACGGGTACTGCTCAGATCCTCCCTGGGATCCCTTTAATGATTCCTGAGCTCCCCTTTTTCGGCTTCTGTGTGCTGATGCCCCTAGTAGCCTGCACATGTGACTCTCTTCAGAGACCTGCCCATCTGCTATTGTCCCTTTCCCTCTGCTCCTCCCCCTGCTCGTGTTCTGTCTCTCTCTCAAGTAAATAAATAAAAAAAATCTGGGGCACCCGGTGGCTCAGCTGCTTAGGTGTCTGCCTTTGGCTCAGGTCATGATCCCAGGATCCTGGGATCAAGTCCTGTATCGGGTTCCTTGCTCGGTGGGGAGCCTGCTTTTCCTTCTGCCTGCCAGTTCCCCTGCTTGTGCTCTCTCCCTCTCTCGCTCTCTGTCAAATAAATAAAATAAAATCTTAAAAAAAAAAGACATCAACAAGATGTAACTGATAAGCATCTGACAGGGTGCTAGATGCATAGTAGAAGCAAAACCAGTGCGGGCTGCCTGACCCACCGCACAGAGCTGAGGTGAGATCCAATGAACTAACATAGAGCTAAGTGTTTAGCGAAGTATCATACAAATAATACAAAGTCATAATAAAATCAACTACTACCATTTCCTGAGCACACACCGTATTCAGACTCTGTACTACTAATTACTTTCATGCATGAAATCATTTGAATCCTCACAACTCTACACAGTTCATATTATTCCCTTTCACAGATGAGGAAACTGGGGTTAAGTCCCCCAAGACCACACACTAAGGCAGAGACAAAGCTGCAGTGTAACCCAGTTCTGCCTCACTCCAAAACTCACTGCCTGAACCAGTTGCCAAGCTGCTATCCATCAATAATTGCTGGAAGAAAGAATTTGTGAAGCAGGTTTTTGGTATATCAGGAAGAATTCCATAATATTCAATCCTTTCTCTTAAAAACCTCTTAAAATAAACATATTTGCCCCTGGTTCAAGGTTAAATTCTGGGTCCTGCAAGAAACATTTAGAAAGAGCTTTTCTGCCCATTTTTGGTAGCAAAATTCCCAGATCTCCCCTCCCACACAGCACACTTAGGGGGTTGTGTCCCAAAGACAAGCGGGTATTTTGCAGTCTTTTTCTAGGAAGTAGCCTTAAAACTGGGTGAGGCCCTATTTCCTGTCCCTCCCCTCCAGCTGCCCAGTGCTGTGCTCAAGTGATTCCATAATCTTACTTCTTTATATTTGTTCTTGATTTCTCTGGGACCCTCCTTTTTTCTGGTGAGGTCACTGGCCAGCACCTTCCATCTATCACTTCTGAAGCCGGCAAGGTGCTGAGGCAGCTGATCCCCAGCAAGAAACCTGATCCATATAATATACCTTCCCTTTCCTTGAGTCTTGGGAGGGGCTGTGCTGCCCTTAGCATCAGTGATTTTTTGCCAAGGCCTGAGCTGTCAGTTTCCAGAGATCAGAGGCCAAGCATTTATGTATGCGTGTACACTGAGCGCACAGAATCAATTAATCAATAAGCACTCACAAAGCCCCGAAGACCCGTGGTTGGCTAAGGTCTAGAAATTTTGAGAACTATATGGCCAAAAAGGGCCTTAAAGAAAATAATAACAAAATAATAATAATAATAATAATCCGTCCTCAAAGCCATCTTCATCCTTCCCCTGAGAGGCACTGGTGACCTGCAGATTAGGTTTCCCAGGATCACTTGAGAGATGACTTCCTGCTGGGGTCAGCCAATGGGAAGCACTAGTGGGAGACTGGAGGGCAGGACAGTGGAAAAGCCAGGGTATTTATTCTCCTGCATCAGTGTCTTAGCAATGGCTGTGTCCTGTCTATAGCTCCAGCTGTGGGTCCAGGTTCTGCCAGACTCTGGGCTCCAGTAACACCACCTTTTCCCTCTCTTCTTCCTGCTAAGTGGTGGATGACTTCTTGCTGCCTAATCTATAGGTTACATCACTGACCCCTATTTGACTTCTCAGCCTCTCCATCACCTCTGCATTAAGTTCCCTCTGCTTTATTTTATTCTTTTTTAAGATTTTATTTATTTGTTAGGGAGAGAGAGACCACAAGCAGGGGAGTGGCAGGCAGAGGGAGAAGTAGGCTCCTTGCTGAGCAAGGAGCCCTATGCGGGACTCCATCCCAGGACTGTAGGATCATGTCCTGAGCCAAAGGCAGACACTCAACTGACTGAGCCCAAGGTGTCCCAAGTTCCCTATGCTTTAAAGACTCATGGTGGTTTTGCCTTCCCTATTGGACCTTGACTGATAGAAGAGTTAAAACTTACACAGTACTTACTATGGGTCAGACAGTGTTCTAACTGCATTATAAAAATTAACTTACTCGGGGCACCTGGGTGGCTCAGTCGTTAAGCGTCTGCCTTTGGCTCAGGTCATGATCCCAGGGTCCTGGGATCAAGCCCCGCATCGGGCTCCCTGCTCCGCGGGAAGCCTGTTTCTCCCTCTCCCACTCCCCCTGCTTGTGATCCTGCTCTCACTGTGTCTCTCTCTGTCAAATAAATAAATAAAATCTTTAAAAAATAAATTAAAATAAATTAAAAAATAAAAAATAAAATAAAATAAATTAACTTACTCAATTCCACCATCTGAGGAATGATTACATTTTACAGAATATATTTTGCATTTACATCTTACAAAACTGAGGCGCAGAGAATTTGATCTACCCTAAATAACATCCCAAATTTGGATACATATCAAAAATTGCCCAGGAAGCCAATTAAAGATAGAGGAGGTGATGGATGCCATCCTAGCCCTACTGAATCAGATTCGCCAGTCCATGGGGCCCAGGAATCTGGATATTTAAAAGCTCCCCAGGTGATTCTGATGCAGCTAACCCAGCAGCCCTCCTTGAACTGCTATTCAGGAAACCCTGACCTTGTTTTGGTGATGAGGACACCTAGATCCAGATCAGGAAAGTGACCTGCCCATGGTTGCACAGCAAGCTCTATGGTAGACAAAAACACTGCCAAGGGTATCACCTTCAAGGTCACATGGCTGGTTTCTGATGTTTGGACATGGCTTTCTCTAGGAGCCATCTGAAGCCACTTATTATTAGAAATGTTTTGGAAAATTCAGCGTGTAAACAGACATATGTGCAGGATTGCTAAGCAGCTGATCAGTGTTTGGAAAAGAAAAAAAGAGGCAGCTTAATCCACTTAATCTTATTTTCAGTCTTTTCTGAATAACTTCGGGGAGTTCATTAATCCTTCCCCCATTCTAACCTTCTCCATTCTGACCAAGACTGTGGTTGGGCCAAGAATCTATACCTTTTAACAGGGGCCTGAGGTGATCTGACAATTTGGAAGCTATGATCAAAATCCAAAAAGCCCAGAATCTAAATGGAGTTTGTAATAACCAACCCCACAAGGGCTGGGTTTTTGTTTTCTCCCTGCACCCCACTGCTATATTCCCAGCACCACCCACAGTGCCTGGCACACAGTAGCTGCTTAATATTTATTGAATGAAATAAAAGTAATACTTTTTCTTACATTTTGAAAATATTTTCTGTACAGTTATTCCTTGATCCCCACAATGGACAGAATAGATACCAGAGTCCTCATTTTACAGAAGATGAAGCTGAGTTCAGAGAGACTGGGTGACTTACCAGGTCACACAGCTAAGGAGAAGTGTTAGAAGCTCTCTCCATGAAATTCTCCCCTCCCAGCTGATGGTGATGAGGGGGAACATTAAGTGGGAAGATGCAAATATGAATGAAGAATAAACTATCAGACTTCAGCTCAAGTAAGCTGATAAGGGTAAGAAATTCTAGCATTTCGCTGGAGGAGGATATTGGAGGCTCAAAAATTCCAGCGGATACACAAATCTCTCTATCTCTGGACTCTGAACTTTACTTAGTCATCAGTTCAAGCAGCCCTTGCTTGCCTGCTTTACTGGTAATAGTAACATCTCCTCCTTATTGCATATCATTAAATGCTAAATGCTTTGCGCATCTTATTCTATCATCTCTCTCCTGGACCACTGCAATAGCCTTCTGTAGTCTCCCTCCAATCTGTTTTCTGCATTATTGTCAGACTGATCATTTAAAACTGCCCCAAGTCTTGGAGGCCTGGGTGGCTCAGTCAGTTAAGCATCTGACTCTTGATTTCAGCTCAGGGTCATGTGATGGAGCCCCCCCACCCCCAGTCTGGGCTCTGCACTCAGTGGGGAGTCTGCTTCCTCCTTCTCCCTCTCCCTCTGCCCCTCCCCCCACCTCTAAAATAAATAAATAAATCTTTAAAAAAATAAAACTGCCAAGTCTGATCATTTTGTCTCTCTGATTAAAATCCCTAAAAGCCTCCCCACTGTGCTCTGTCAAGGTTCTGCCTCGTCTAGCCCCCACTTTCCTCTCCATTCATTACATTGAAGAAATATTTATTGAGGGCCAAGCACCTGTCAGACACTATTTTGGGCATTGGGGGATGCAGCAGTAAATCAAACAAGGCCCTTGCTTTCATGGAGTTTATAATAAAAAAGTAGATAAGTAAACAAACAAGATAATTACAGACAATTCAAAGTGCTAAGATGGGGGTGCCTGGGTGGCTCAGTCGGTTAAGGGTCTGCCTTCGGCTCAGGTCATGATCCCAGGGTCCCGGAATCAAGTCCCACATCAGGCTCCCAGCTCCGTGGGGAGTCTGCTTCTCCCTCTCCCTCTGCTGCTACCCTCTCTGTCAAATAAATAAATAAAATCCTTAAAAGAAAGAAAGAAAGAGCTAAGATGGAAATAAAGTAACAAGATAGTCTCTGGGGAAGCCCATTTCTGATAGAATGGTCAGGATAGCTGTTCTGAGAAGGCAACACTGAAGCTAAGATGTGAAGGTCGAAAAGGGGCCAGTCATGGGAAAGTTGGGAGAAAGTATTCCAGGCAGAAGGAACAGCATGTGCAAAGGTCCTGAGGTAAGCAACTTCTAGAAACCAGGAACAAAGTAGTCAGTGTGACTGAAGCAGAATGAGTCAGAGAGAGATGAGGTAAGATTGGAGACACAGGTGAAAGCCAGATCATACAGGGCTCTGCAGCCATAGAAAGCGGTCTTTTATTCCAGAAAAAAAAAAAAAAAAAAGCTACTGAAGAATTTTAAGCAGAGGAGGAATATGATCTGATTTATATTTTGGAACAATCCTTCTGGCTGCTGTGTGAAAATGAATTCAGGGCAGGAGGAATGAAAGTAAGGGACAAGAGAGGAGGCTGGTGCTGGGCCCAGAAAAGAGATGACAAGCTTGCCTGGAACCATAGGAGAAGATGGAGTAGAGTGGTCAGATTCTTGATAGAGCTTTGGGGTGAAATTGACAAGATGTGACGATAGAGTCATTTTGAGGATGTAGGAAAAGAGGAGATGGTGCTATTTAGGGAGAAAGAATCAGGTGCACGAGGAATCAAGAGTTCCGTCTGGATTGTGAAGTTGGCCAGACGCAGATGTTGAGTTCACCATGGACCACGGATGGGTATCTCCAAACAGATGATACTTAAACACATTGGATTAGCCCTGATGCACTCTGACATTTGAAGACTGGGCAGAGGAGGAGCAACTAAGAGAGGCGAAAGGAAAACCAGAAGACTGAAGTCCATAAATGAAAGGGTTTCAGAAAAGAGGAGGTGATCAGCTGGGTCAAAGCTGCTGGGAAGCCATGAAAGATGTGGTCAGGGATATGTCCATTGAATTTGGCTGCTTGAGGTCACTGGGAGCACAGTTTCACAGGAGAATCAACCCAGAAACCAGACTCGATTAGACAGAACAGTAAATTAGAGGTGAGGAAGCATGTACAGACAAATCTTTTCAAATTTTCCTTCAACGGGGGTATAGCTACAGGTGTGTGTGGAGCCAAGTGAGGGTTTGTTTTTTTTAGATAGAATTTACTAGAACCATGTCTCCAAACTTCAGTCATTGAAGGATCGTCTTTGTTTCTGCCCCATCCTTACACCACAGGTACTCTATACTTAAAATTAGTCTTAACATTAACTCACTTTTAGGGGTGCCTGGATGGCTCAGTCGGAATTTCAAGGAATTTCTGTTGTTGTTGTTATGGCCTATGTGATTTAAAACCACCTAATAACAGTACTGTACTCAGAAATACTTCTTAGAACATTTTTTTTTTAATTGAGAAATAACTTATGCCTGGTTTAGTGAACAAATCTTAAATGTAGACCCTGAATAATTTTTGCACAAACAGGCAGAGGGAGAAGCAGGCTCCCCACCGAGGAAGGAGCCTGATGTGGGACTTGATCCCGCAACCCTGGGTTAGGGTTAGTGAGCCAAAGGCAGATGCTTAACCCCCTGAGCCACCCAGGTGTCCCAAGCTCAAGAATTTTCTAGCAAGGAGGCCAGGGTCAGCCTTCAAACATAACAAAGTTTGTGTTCTCATGGAATTAACAGTTTGCTCCTCCTAATATCCCTAGTGCCTAGCACAGTGCTAATACATAGTAGCTACTCTTTTTCTTCTTTTTTTGCTTTATCTATATGTTTTTTTCTATTAGTTTTCTACAAAGAATGTGTTATTTGTGAATTAAAAACCAGTCCTATCCAGGGCACCTGGCTGGCTCAGTTGGTAGAGCGTGAGACTCTTGATTTCGGGGTTGTGAATTTGAACCCCACGTTGGGTATAGAGATTACTTAAAAATAAAATCTTAAAAAAAAAACAAAACAGTCTTATCTGAACTCCAATTTTCCAGAGTATCTAATCCAGAACTTATCAATGAAAACCAGAAAGAACAAGGTCAGGATCTCCCTTTGGATGTGAAGCCCTAGACTGAGAAGAGAGAAGTGTCCAAACAGGAGCATCCAGGAGCAGATCTCCTGATTCCAAGCCTCCCCCCACCCACTAACCTGTATTTTGTAGGCCTTTGCTCTCACACCCTCATACACAATAGTTAAGGACATCAGAACCAATTCACTAAAACAGGGACAACAAGACAAACATCACCTGAAGTCTTTAAAAATTTAAAGAGTCTGATAAAGTCCTCCATTTGGCATCTGCCATGATAGGAAATAGCCTCCGGCATGTGCCTCTGTTGTCTTCCCTTTTCCAGACCCTTCTGTACAAACACCACCACCCCCCACCCCACCCCCCCACCCCCGGCCCCGCCACGGTTTACCATCAGCTCCTTGTAGGAGGGTGGCAGGGCCCTTTGTGGGAGGAGTCGGAGGATGGGGAAACCCTTTATATTCAGACGAGTGAAACTAATGAGTTGATACTCTCCAAGCACGTTGAGGATCAAAGCTTTGATCTGAAACTTTGGCAAGAATACAGCCACCTGTGGGCATAGGTGGGCCCAAGCTGGGAGGCCCTGGAGAGCAATGCCAGGGGCTATGCACACCCGGCTGAGCCTGCCTGCACGACCAGACAGGTGTCAGGGCTGGCTGGAGAAGGCCAGGTCCCCAAGCTGCATGCAGGAAGAATTTGGAACCATTGTAATTAAATTAATTACAGGAATTTGGGGGGTGGGGTGGGGTGGAAGTAAAGGACAAGGAAGAAGAAAACATTCCCACCAAGCCAAATTAACCATGTTAGAGTTTTAGCTTTAGTTTGCTCCCAAAATGATGCAACCAGTTTTCTTTTTGTATAAGAAATAAGAATATTGTGATTAAAGCAAAAATACTGGATTTCTGCATAGAAATCCATTCCCATCTTAACCTTTAAAGAGGCAAACACTCTGAGAGGTAGTTTATGTGCTCCTCCCCACATTTAAAAACACTTTTGCATAATTGTAATAGCCTGACAACTTGCTTTTTCCATACAATCTTATTTTTAAGAAGTGTCTAAATCGACATGCATGAATTTACTTTTTCACTTCCAGCACATGCATAGACCACATTTTGTTGGTGGTCATGTAATACCAATAGCCAATACTTAAGAGCATTCCTCTCTACCAGAAAGGATCCCAAGTCCTCTCTGTACATCAACCCCTTGAATTCTTCACCTAGGAGGACATAGGGATAAATCAAATTTCTCATTGTCACACAGCTGGTAAGTAGCAGGGTACGATTTGGGGCCCAAGCCTGGGGGCAAAGTTCAGGCTCTTACCCACTGCACCGTCCAGCCTGCCCTTGAGTTGCTTCCCAAGTTTTGATCTTTCAGGCAAGTGACCCAAGTATTGTATCAATTAGCTATTGTTGGGTAACAAACCATCCCTAAAACGTAGTGGCTTAAAACAGTAACAGTTTGTTATTTCTCATGATTCTGTGGGTTGACAAGATGGGTCTTCTGATCTTACCTGGACTTAGTAGCTGTGGTCAGCTGGCAGCTTGGCTACTCAGCCTATGATGGCCTCAATCACAAGTCCGGAGCCTCAGCTGGGATTTCTGGCCTTCTCTTTCCAGCTGGACTTCTTCAGAAGATGGTGGAAATCTTCCAAGAGAGTGAGAGCAGAAGCTGTAAAGTCTTGGCAACAGCCATTTCTGCTGCATTCTTTCTGTTAAAGAAAGTCACAAGACCAGCTCCCATTCAAAGGGTGGGAAAACAGACCCCATCTCTGATGGGAGGGAATGCAAAGAATTTGTGGCCACCTTTAATCTACTAAAGTAACCATCCTTATATATACTCCTGGTGTATAGGCAGTGTGTGTGTCTCTAAAGTGTGTACCAAGAAGGAGAATTGCCAGAACTGGATTTTCCAACTTGGGTTTTTTCGTTACTCAAAATTTTTTTTTTTTTTAAGATTTTATTTATTTATTTGACAGAGAGATAGAGAGCACAAGTAGGCAGAGCGGCAGGCAGAGGGAGAGGGAGAAGCAGACTCCCCACTGAGCAGGGAGCCCGATGTGGGGCTCGATCCCAGGACTCTGGGATCATCACCTGAGCCGAAGGCAGACGCTTAACCAACTGAGCCACCCAGGCGCCCCTCAAAGATTTTTTTATTGCAATATAATTCACATACCATAAAATTCACCATTTTATAAAAGGGGTGAGTTCAAGGGTTTTTAGGTTGTGCAACCTATCACTATTATCTAATTCCAGAACATTTTTATTAACCCAAAAAGAACCCCCTAACTGATTAGTAGTCAATCTCCACTTCCCCCCTCCTTAGCACCTGGCAAACACCTATAGATTTAACTATTTTGAACATTTCCTATAAATGAAATCATACAATATGTGTTTTTTTGTATCTGGTTTCTTAAACTTGGCATAATGCTTTCAAGGTTCATCCACATTGTGGCATGTATCAGTACTTGATTCCTTTTTATGGCTGAATAATATTCCACTGTATTGATTAACCATAATTTGTTTATCCATTCATCAGCTGATGAACATTTATGTTGTTTCTGCTTTTTGGCTACTACAAATAATACTGTTATGAATGTTCATGTACAAGTTTTTGTACAAACACATGTTTTCTGTTCTCTGGGATATATACCTTAGAGAATTGCTGGGTCATATGGTAATTTTGGTTTAACTTTTTGAGGAAGTGCCAAACTAGTTTCCATAGTGGCTGAACCATTTTACATTTCTACCAACAATTCACAAGATTTCCAATTTCTCCAAATCTTTGCCAATGCTTGCTATTTTCCATTTAAAAAAAAAATTACAGCCATTCTAGTGGGTGTAAAGTGTTATTTCATTGTGATTTTGATTTGCATTTCTCTAATGACTGATGATGTTGAGCATTTTTTCATGCGCTTATTGGCCATTTGCATGTCTTCCTTGGAGAAATGTCTACAGAAATCCTTTGTCCACTTTAAAATGGGTTGTCTTTTTATTGTAGAGTTGTAAGAGTTCTTTATATATTCTGGATAGTAGACCCTAGTCAAATATATGCTATGCAAATATTTTTTTTCCCATTCTGTGGGTTGTCTTTTCACTTTCTTAATAGTGTCCTTTAAAACACACAAGTTTTTATTTTGATGAAGTCCAATTTATCTGTTTTTTCTTTGCTCATGTTTTTAGTGTCATATCCAAGAAATCATTACCTAATACCAGGTTATGAAAATTTACACCTATGTTTTCTTCTAAAAGTTTTACAGTTTTAGCTCTTACATGTAGGTCTTTGATCCAATTTCAGTTCGTTCTTAAATATGGTGTGAGGTAAGGGTCCAGCCTCATTTCATTGGATATCCAATACCATTGCTGAAAAGACTGTTCTTTCTCTATCGGGTAGTCTTCGGATCATTGTTGAAAATCAGTTGGGTACCATTACAATATCAAATAGTAAGAATAACAGCCATATCCTTGCCTTGTTCCTAGTTTGGGAATAATTCTATTATTTCACCATTATGTATGCTATGTGATATATGTATTATCAGGAACAGGAATTTCTCTTTAATTTGGGTTTACTAATGTTTAATCATAAATGACTATTGAATTTTATCACCCACTTTTTCCTGCAGTTATTGAGATGATCACATTTTTCTCCTTTAGCCATACCATGTGGTGTATTACATTAACAGATTTTCCGTTGTTGAAATGCCTCTGTATTCCTGGGACAACTAATTGCAATTATTTTCTATTCTGAGTTCCTTTTCTAGCTCCCTGTCTCAGATCATGCTTTGGAGGGTCAATGTCGCTTCCTGTCCTGGGTCCTCATCAAAAAAGCCAGTTTCTTAGTTGAAATGTTCTCTTAGAAGGGTCCGGAAGCTTGGATTCACTCATTAGCGATGTGGTGGGGGTGGCCAAGTGGCTCCAGGGCAGAGCCCAGTGCTATAGACTGTATTTGCTACAGAGGACCCAGATGAATGTCACGGGCAGAGCAAGAAGCAGCCTTCCCAAGTCACCTACTTCGGTCTTTAAGCAGCAGAATTCAAATTCTCTGTCCTTATCTGTAAAGTTTATTCTGTCTCATCAACATTTTTCTGGTGAAAAAGTATAACTTTTCTCATTTCATGTTCTGAGCATTCCCTACAACCAGGCACTGTGCTCCGTGATTTATATACATTATTAATAATGATGCTAGCTACCATTTACTGATCCTTTAGCCAGGTGTAGGCACTGTGCTAATCGTTCTACAGTAGTATTTCATTTAATCCCCTTACCCGCCCTATGGGGAGGTATTATCATCTCTAGTTTGCAGAAGAGGAAACTACGGCTGAGAGAGGCTAACTTGCCGGTGGTCGTTAAGACAGAGCCAAGGTTCAAAATCAGGTTCGTCTCATCGCAGAGCCTATGCCCTCAGCCACCGCTATATGTGCTGTGCATAATTAGCGTTGTCAGCCCAAGCTCCCATGATCAGTATTAAGTAGCGACAGCTCCGTGTGACCAGAGTGTGACTGAGCACTGCCAAGGGCGATTGGCTGGAGTCACTTGTGGTCTGATTGGTCTCGGTGTCAGGCCCTGATACATGCTCACGTGAGGATTTCTGCAGTAACAGCTCCCTTAGGGAAACTGGTGCGTGCTTTTCTTTTTAAGCTTTTAAGAAATAATAGCTTTATTTGTGATGTAATTAATCTACCATACAATTGCCCAATTTAAGGTGCACAATTCAGTATTTTCTGTATATCCACAGACTTGAACAACCACCACCATAATTGATTTTAGAATATTTTCATCACCCCCAGAAATACATCCAGAAGCTCTGTACCCATTAATAGTCCTTATTTCCTCCCAAACTCCTCACCACCAGGCAACCAATCTGCTTTCTGTCTATATGGATTCACCTTTTTTGGATATTTCATCTAAATGGAATCATACAATATGCGCTCTTTACTGACTGGCTGCTTTCACTTTATTTTATTTTATTTTATTTATTCTTTTTTAAAAAGATTTTATTTATTTTTGACAGAGAGAGAGTATATATCTATAGCATTATCAAGCTCACATTAAATATTCACCAAGGTGGGCCACATTCTGGACCATAAAACACACCTTAAAAAATTTAAAAACATAGAAATCATACTGTTTTCAGACCACATGGAATTAAAGTGAGATATCAATAACAGAGAGATGGCTGGAAAATTCCCCAAAACTTGGAGATTAAACAACATACTTCTAGGTAACACATGAGTCAAAGAAGAAAGCTAAAGGTAAATTTAAAAAATATTTTGAACTAGGGGCGCCTGGGTGGCTCAGGTGGTTAAGCTTCTGCCTTCGGCTCAGGTCATGATCCCAGGGTCCTGGGATTGAGCCCCGCATCAGGCTCCCTGCTTGGCGGGGAGCCTGCTTCTCCCTCTCCCTCTGCTGTTCCCCCTACTTGTGCTCTCTCGCTCTCTCTGTCAAATAAATAAATAAAATAAATAAATAAAAATAAAAATATTTTGAACTAAATAAAACTGAAAACACAACTTACCAAAATTTGTGGGATGCAGCAAAAGTAGTGCTTAAAGGGAAATTTATAGTATTGAATCATATATTAGAAAAGAAGAAAGAGGGGCACACCTGGGTGGCTCAGTCATTAAGCGTCTGCCTTTGGCTCGGGTCATGATCCCAGGGTCCTGGGATCGAGCCCCGCATCGGGCTCCCTGTTCGGTGGGAAGCCTGCTTCTCCCTCTCCCACTCCCCCTGCTTGTGTTCCCTCTCTTGCTGTGTGTCTCTCACTGTCAAATAAATAAAAATCTTAAACAAAAAAAAAAAAAAAAAAGGAAAAGAAGAAAGATTTAAAACCAATCATCTAAGCTTCCATCTTAAGAAACTAGAAAAATAGGGACGCCTGGGTGGCTCAGATGGTTAAGCATCTGCCTTCGGCTCAGGTCATGATCCCACAGTCCTGGGATGGAGCCCCACATCGGGCTCTGTGCTCAGTAGGGAGCCTGCTTCTCCCTCGCCCTCTGCCTGCCTGCCTGCCTACTTGTGATCTCTCTCTGTCAAATAAATAAATAAAAAATCTTAAAAAAAAAAAAAAGAAAAAGAAACTAGAAAAATAAAAGAGAATTTTAAATCCAAAATAAGGAGAAGAAAAGAAATAATAAAAATTAGAGCAGAAATCAATGAAATTGCAAATAGGAAATCAAAGAGAAAATCAATAAAACCAAAATCTGGTTTTTTGAAAAGATGAATAAAATCAGTAAGCCTATAGCCAGGCTAACTAAGAAAAAGAGAGAGGGTACAAATTACTAATATCAGAAGTGAATGAGGGGACGTCACTACAGATCCCATGGACATTAAAAGGATAATCAAGAAGCACTGTGAACGAGCCAATACCCACAAATATGATAACCCAGATGAAATTAACCAATTCCCAAAAGACACAACCTCCTAAAACCCATACAAGGAGAAATAGACAATCTGAATAGGCCTGTATCAACTTTAAAAATTGAATCAATAATTAATAACCTTCCAAAGCATAAAGCATCTGACCCAGGCGGGTTCACTGGTGAATTCTATCCAACATTTAAGGAAGAAATTACACCAATTCACCACAATCTTTTCCAGAGGAAGACAGAAGCAGAGAGAATACTTCCTACCTCATTCTATGAAGCCAATATTCATACCAAAACCAGACAAAGATATACAAGAAAAGAAAGCTAAAGACAAGTATCTCTCATGGACATAGATGCAAAAATCCTCAACAAAACTGTTGGAAGTCAAATATATTAGAATTATACATCATGAGCAACTGGGATTTATCCCAGGCATGCAAAGCTGGTTCAACATTCAAGAATTGGGATGCCTGGGTGGCTTAGTCAGTTAAGAGTCTGCCTAAGTGGTGCAGCCACTCTGGAAAACAGTATGGAAGTTCCTCAAAAAGTTGAAAATAGAGCTACCATACGATCCAGCAATTGCACTACTGGGTATTTACCCCAAAGATACAAATGTAGGGATCCGAAGGGGTACGTGCACCCTGATGTTTATAGCAGCAATGTCCACAATAGCCAAACTGTGGGAAGAGCCAAGATGTCCATCGACAGATGAATGGATAAGGGAGATGTGGTATATATATATATATATATATATATATATATATATATATATACACACACACACACACACACACACACACACACACAATGGAATATTATGCAGCCATCAAAAGGAATGAGATCTTGCCTTTTTCAACGACGTGGATGGAACTGGAGGGTATTATGCTGAGTGAAATAAGTCAAACAGAGAAAGACATGTATCATATGACCTCACTGATATGAGGAATTCTAATCTCAGGAAACAAACTGAGGGTTGCTGGAGTGGTGGGGGGTGGGAGGGATGGGGTGGCTGGGTGATAGACATTGGGGGGGTATGTGCTATGGTGAGTGCTGTGAATTGTGCAAGACTGTTGAATCTCAGATCTGTACCTCTGAAACAAATAATGCAATATATGTTAGGAAAAAAAAAAAGAAGAAGATAGCAGGAGGGGAAGAATGAAGGGGGGAAATAGGAGGGGGAGACGAACCATGAGAGACGATGGACTCTGAAAAACAAACTGAGGGTTCTAGAGGGGAGGGGGGTGGGAGGATGGGTTAGCCTGGTGATGGGTATTAAAGAGGGCACGTTCTGCATGGAGCACTGGGTGTTATGCACAATGAATCATGGAACACTACATCAAAAACTAATGATGTAATGTATGGTGATTAACATAACAATAAAAAATTACAAAAAAAAAAAAGAGTCTGCCTAAGGCTCAGGTCATGATCCCAGGGTCCTGGGATTGAGTCCCTCATTGGGCTCCATGCCCAATGGGGAGTCTACTTCTCCGTCTCCCTCTGCCACTTCCCCTGCTTGTGCTCTCTCTCTTGCGCACGCTCTCTCTCTAAACTAAATAAATAAAATCTTTAAAAAAAATTCAACACCCATTAATGATAAAAATTCTCAGCAAACTAGGAATAGGGGGGAACTTCCTCAACTGGATAAATAATATCTAAAAACACCTGCAGCTAACATCATAGTTAGTGGTAAGAAACTTAAAGCTTCACCACTAAGATCAGGAACAAGGCAAGATGTCCCCTCCTACTACTGCTTTTCTTTCTTTTTTTTTTTTTTTTAAAGATTTTATTTATTTATTTGAGAGAGAGAGAATGAGAGAGAGAGCACATGAGAGGGGGGAGGGTCAGAGGGAGAAGCGGACTCCCTGCCGAGCAGGGAGCCCAATGCGGGACTCGATCATGACCTGTCCCAGGGACTCCGGGATCATGACCTGAGCCGAAGGCAGTCACTTAACCAACTGAGCCACCCAGGCGCCCCTACTACTGCTTTTCAACACCATACTGGAAGTCCTAACTAATGCAATAAGATGAGAAAAGGAAATAAAAAGGAACAGATTGGGAAGAGAGAAATAAAACTGTGTTTGTTCACAGAGGACATGATTATTTATGCAGAAAATCAGAAAGAATCAACAAAAAACCTCCGGGAACTACATGATTAATAGCAAAGCTGCAGGGGTCCCTGGGTGGCTTAGTCGTTAAGCATCTGCCTTCGGCTCAGGTCATGATCCTAGGGTCCTGGGATCGAGCCCCGCATTGGGCTCCCTGCTCAGCGGGAAGCCTCCTTCTCCCTCTCCCACTCCCTCTGCCTGTGTTCCCTCTCTCGTTGTCTCTCTCTGTAAAAAATAAAATAAAATCTTAAAAAAAATAGCAAAGCTGCTGGATATAAGGTTAATATATATATATATATATATATGTCAGTTTGCTTTCCTATGTTATCAGCAATGAACATGTGGAATTTGAAATTAAAAACATAATACTATTTAAGTTAGCACTCCCCAAAATAAAATACTTAGATATAAATCTAACAAAATATGTACAAGATCTGTCTGAGGAAGACTACAAAATTCTGATAAAAGAAATCAAAGAACTAAATAAATGAAGAGATATTCCATGTTCTTGGATAGGAAAACTCAATATTGTCAAAGGTGTCAGCTTTTCCCAACTTGATCTATAGATTCAATGCAATCCCAATCAAAATCCCAGCAAGTTATACTTGTGGATACTGACAAACTGATTCTAAAGTTTATATGGAGAAGCAAAATGAGACAGGGAGACTGAAGGGACCCCATGAAAGACTGCTTTTTTGCGGCCTCATTCTTGCTAGGACCTACAGCCCTGCTCGATACATGCCTTATGTATAGATAATGTATGTCCTCCTTGCAAAGGTCAAGGAGTTAATGATTTCTTTGGAGTCTTCCAGCACAAGAGATAACATCTACAGAGTGACTGGGCGAGTTCATCATGTACCTCTTCCAGGACCACAGACTCACCAGACCCCTGGCTCCAGTGCAATAAGTGGCTTATGGAGGACACCCTTGTTTTAACCAGTTCCTGGATGCCCGAGAAGACACATCACTGGACCACAATCCTCAATAAAAACCCCAGATCCAGAGTAAAGATGAGACTCACTCTTTCCTTTCTGAGTCTCCTGGACACTCTGTCCATCTCTACATTCTCTGTATCTCTTTAATAAACTCTGCTCTCACTTCCTCTCAGTTTGCATTTGGTTTCCATCCTGGGTGAAGCCAAGAATCCTCTTGGCTGGTCCTGCAGGACCCCCAGTGGGTTTCGGACCCAGCCGGCCTGCATCGAAAAGACCCAGAATAGTCAACACAATATTGAAGGAGAAGAACAGAGTTGGAGGACTGATACTGACTTCAAGACTTAATATTAATCTATAAGTAATCAAGACAGTGTGATATTAACCAAAGCATGGACAAACAGATCAAGAGAACAGAACAGAGAGCCCAGAAACAGACCCACATAAAAGTAGTCGATTGATCTTTGACAAAGGAGCAAAGGGAGTACAACGGAGAAGAGAACAGTCTTTTCAACAAATGGTGCTGGGACAACTGGACATCCACATGTGAAAAAAAAATGGATATAAACATGGGCCTTACAACCCTTCACAAAAATTAACTGAAAATGTATCACAGACCTAAGGGTAAAATGTAACACTGTAAAACCCTCATAGAAGATAAAATAGGAGGAAATCTGGATGACCTTGGGTTTGGCAATGACTTTATAGATACACCACCAAAGCCATGATCCATGAAAGAAAGAATTGATAACCTAGATTTCATTAAAATTAAAGAGTTCTCCTCTGTGAAAGACTCCTTGAAGAAAATGAAAACACAAGTCACAGACTGTATTCGTAAAAGACATATCTGATAAGGAACTGTTACCCAAAATATACAAAAAGCTCATAAAATTCAACAAGAAAAGACCTGAGAAGAAGATAGACAGCTGGGAAATAAGCATATAAAAAGATGCTTCACATGCTGTCATCAGGGAAAAGCAAATTTTTTTTTCTTAAAGATTTTATTTATTTATTTGAGAGTGAGAGAGAGAGAGAGAAAAAAAAAAACACAGGTGGGGGGAGGGGCAGAGGGAGAGAGAAAAGCAGACTCCCCGCTGAGCCGGGGTCCTGGGATCATGACCTGACCGAAAGGCAGATGCTTAACAGACTGAGCCACCCAGGTGCCCTGTAAATGCAAATTAAAACGAGAGAGCACTACACACCTATCAGAATGGCTGGTAGGCAGAATGCTGATAACACCAAATGCTGACAAGGATGTGGAGCCACAGAAGGAAGTCTCATTCATGCGGATGGAACCCACACTTGGAAGAGAGTTTGGGAAACGTAGGGTTTAGCTTTCCTACATCTCCAACTAGAAGAGGGTGGAATGAGTCATTTGGAGAGAGCCAATCCACTGCACCCTGCATAGAGGTGACACCTACACTCCCAGAAACACAGAACTTACCAACTCCTTGAGCTTTACCAATCTAACACATGAAAAAGAGTAGCTTATTGTTTTAATTGGCATTTCTCTTATTATAGGAGAGGCTGAGGGACGCCTGGGTGGCTCAGATGGTTAAGCATCTGCCTTCGGCTCAGGTCATGATCCCAGGGTCCTGGGTTCGAGCCCCACATCGGGCTCTGTGCTCAGCAGGGAGCCTGCTTCTCCCTCTCCCTCTGCCTGCCTGTCTGCCTACTTGTGATCTCTCTGTCAAATAAATAAATAAAATCTTTAAAATATATATATATATATAGGAGAGGCTGAGCATCCTCTCTGACAGACCATCACAATGCGCATCCCTGTGAATAGAATTCAATGTGAATGCTGCCCCCTGGAGTTGTGTAATATGGTTACATAGCATTTGAATTTCCTTTTGTGAATTCATGTACTTTGCCCACATGCCGGCTTCCTTTTTTCATGATATATTTAACTGGAAACACATGGGGCCTGAGCATGTGGCATCTCAGTACCACAGTTTTCCAAACCTAAACTTAGTACCTAGTGTGATGGTTAATTTTCTGTCAGCTTGACGCGGAGAAGGGTTGCCCACAGAGCTGGTAAAATATTACTTCTAGACATGTCTCTGAGTGTGTTTCTGGAAGGGATTAGCATTTGAATCAGTAGCCTGAGTAAAGAAGACTGTCCTCACCAGTGCTGGTGGGCATCATCCAATTCACTAGGGCCTAAATAGAACAAAATGCCGAGAAAGGGTGAATTTGCTTTCTGCTTGAGCTGGAGACCTCCATTGTCTCCTGCCTTCAGATATCTGCTCTCCTGGTTCTCAGGCCTCTGGACTCAAACTGGGACTTACACCATTGCTCCTCCCCACTTCTCAGACCTTTGGGTTCAAACTGGAACCACATCACCAGCTTTCCTGAGCACCAGCATACAGACTGCAGACCGTGGGGCTTCTCAGCCTCCACAAATGCATGAGCCAATCCCTCGTAATAAATCTCGTTCCAGGGGCACTTGGGTGGCTCAGTCAGTTAAGCATGTGACTCTTGAGCAAGGCTCAGGTCTTTTTTTTTTTTTTTCCGGCTCAGGTCTTGATCTCAGGGTCGTGAGTTCAAGCCTTGCATTGGGCTCCATGCCCAGTGTGGAGCCAACTTAAAAAAAAAAAAAGAAACCTCATTCTATCAGTTATGTTTCTCTAGAGAACTCTAACTAATACACCCGGTGACCCGACAACCTTTTTTTTCCCTTTGGGTCATCTCCCCCACAAAGGGACGGTCCCAGGGAAGGGTAGGGAAGAATAGCCTCAACTCAGAAATGTCACAAGCAAATCAAGTTCTGGAGCTCTAGAACTTTGAAGTTAAGTTGTAGGCAAAGTGCTTCCCCAGCACCAGTTTACACAAAATTCTAGTTTGCCTCCTGCCTGCTGCAGATTTAATTATGAATCATGCTGGATGGACAGATGAGGACACAGTGTGCCCAGTGAGCTGGGTGGCCATTCCTGCCTGCTGGGCCTGTGTTCTTGTGGTTTATAATGTCTTTTCGGGTGAATAATAACCTTGCGTTCACGCCAGGCCTTTAAGTCTTTGCTGATGACCTACACAGGCTGGAAGCCTGAGATCTCAAATTCAACAGCAGGCCTTTTAAGCCTGGTCAATCAATCAGGCCACATAGAGCCACAGAAAGTACAAGCTGCTGATGCAGAAGGACCCAAGTACTCAGAGGAACACACCACTTACCTGGAAGTGCGGGGTTGAATTTTTCTTTCTCTTGAAAATGCCCCGTTCCTAGGGGGCCCTCAGGTGCTCAGTGGTAGGGCCAGCTAGTAAGTATACTTAGGGCTTACCTCTAAGTTCTGATCTGATGCACCAAATTCCATCTTTTTTTTTTTTTTTTTTTTTACCAAATTCCATCATTAGATATTCATTCCTTTGGCTTAAACCTTCCCCCAGTAACCCAGTACTCCCTCCCTGACTTACTGATTATTTTCCACTTGGTCAGGCTCAAAGTGTCCCAGTCATTTTTAATCCCTTCCTGTCTTCTTCCCTTCTACCCCTCCCTCATCCAATTAATCATGAAGGCTCCTTGATTATTCCTTCAGAGTCTCTCTGGGGAAGGCCTAGTGGAGCGCTAAGAATACTGGTTGTGTGACCTTGAGCAAGTGATTCAAACTCTCTCTGAACCTTAGTTTCTTCACCTGTAAAGTGAAGCTGATGACAGCCTCCCTCACAGGGTCTTTTGTAAAGATAAAAATAATACATGGTTATTTAAAAAAACACACACACCCACACACAACACCATTTCCCCAGAACCCTCTTTGACTAACTATTGTCAAGCTTAGAGATTTATAAGATTCTTTGTATATGTATTTTAAAACACACATACAGATAATACATGGTTTTATAAAAATGAGATCATATTCCATATTTTGAAAAAAGCAATGTGGCCCAAGCTGGTCCTTCCTTTCTGTTTCCTCCTCCACAAGCCTAATTCAAGTCCTTATTCAGTTCTGTGACAGCTTAACTTCTTTTTTTTTTTTTTAAGATTTTTATTTATTTATTTGACAGAAAGAGATACAGCGAGAGAGGGAACACAAGCAGGGGGGAGTGGGAGAGGGAGAAGCAGGCTTCCCACTGAGCAGGGAGCCCGATGCCGGGCTTGATCCCAGGACCCTGCGATCATGACCTGAGCCGAAGGCAGACGCTTAACGACTGAGCCACCCAGGCACCCCAGCTTCTTAACTTCCTAACCAGCTTCCCTGCCTTCCACCCCACTTGCAGTTTTCCTCTGTCCAAAACATCCTCCTCCTCACTGCTGCTGCTCAGGTTAATTTTAATAAAACACTCTTCAGATTATGACCTCTTCATGCTCAAAAACCTTCTATGGCTCCCATTGTCTTTGAGTATTGAGTCCCAACTCCTGGCAGTGAAGGCTCTCCTAAACTGGTCCAAACCTAGCCAGTTCAGCAGGCATTTCCCTAGTGCCCACTGTGCACCAGCCTCAGACTTGGCTCAGGGATGGGGATCCAGCAATGAATAAGATGTAGTCTCCTCCCCCATCTAGTGGGAAGTCAGACAGAAGAACAGACATTTTCTATAATACATGGTAAACAGTAGGATAAAGGTAATCTCAGGGAGCTACAGGATCTTCAGGAAGCGTCCCTTTCTGGTCATGTCCTCAGCCCCTCTCATCCAGATCCTCCCTATTCTGTATCCCACACATATCCTGGCAACTCTATCTTTACCTGCAGGTGGGTAGGGCCTGTGACTCGGATAATAACACCTGCTGCACATTATTCCATTCATTTGTTGGGCCACTGCCAAGACTGCATCTCTTCAAGGGCATCAACAGTACAATGGATAAATCAATTGACAGAATCACTCGGTGGAACACTGCAGGGCAATGAGATGAATGGGCTTCAAGGACGTGCAGTAGCATGGATGAATCTCACAGGCCTAATGTTGAGTGACAGAATCCAGACGCAGAAGGGTACATAGCATTATGATCCCATTTACACAAATTTAAGTATAGACAAAACTAATCTATGGTGTTAGAAGTCAGGATACAGAAGTTTCACGAAACAATGCTTACTCTCATTATGTGTGATGTCTTCTATTATTTCTTTTTGGTTCTATCTCTTTCCTTCTTTTTTAAGTGCTGGTCATCACCCGTGAATTGACCTGATGGAAGATCAAAACCTACAGTTTGAAACACACACTACTCTAGTATCTCCATTGGAAAAAGCAAACCAAGTAGTCCTCCTTCAACCCCACTTTTTCCTTGAGCTCCTGCCTCATAGCATGCTTCCCCTTCACAAACGAGCTTCTGCCGACAGGGCAGTCCCTCTCTCCTCCTTCTTCCTTCACTCTGCACTGGCTCACTTTGACTTATCTGTTGCATCGAATCCGCTCTAGCAACCAACAATCTCCATGTTGCCAATCCAGAGGTCACTCCTCTGCTAGCCCTGACTTTGCTTCTCAGTGGCTTTAACCTCTCTTGGCATCTGTGATGGTGAATTTTATGAGTTAACTTGGCTAGACCAATGGTGCCCAGATATTTGGCCAAACATTATTCTGGATGTTTCTGTGACGGTGTTTTTGGGTGAACTTTACATGTAAATCAGTGGACTTTGAGTAAAGCAAGTTGGTCTCCATAATTTAGGTGGCCCTCATCCCATCAGTTAAAGGCCTGAATAAAACAAATGGCTGACCTCCCCTGAGCAAGAGGAAATTCTGCCACCAGACTGCCTTTGGATTTCACGCACAACACTGTCTCCTGCTTTGCCAGCAGACTACCTTTGGGCTTGGACTGCGTCTCCAGCCAACTGGTTCCCCCAGCAGATTTTGGATTCACCAAACCTTTGCTATTGTGTGAGCCAATTCCTTAAGAGAAATCTCTTTCTATGTATATTCACATCCAATTGGTTCAATTTCTCTGAAGAACCTTGACTAATACAGTATCTAAATTTGCACCCCCTCGTCTGCTCCTTATTAACTGCCCAGCAAGGAGATTCTTATTTGTTTAATAAATATAAATAAGGTTTAATAAATACACAATATTTTAAAAATACACAATATTTAGGGGCACCTGGGTGGCTCAGTCGTTAAGCGTCTGCCTTCGGCTCGGGTCATGATCCCAGGGTCCTGGGATCGAGCCCCACATCAGGATCCCTGCTCGGTGGGAAGCCTGCTTCTCCCTCTCCCACTCCCCCTGCTTGTGTTCCCTCTCTTGCTGTCTCTCTCTCTGTCAAATAAATAAATAAAATCTAAAAAAAAAGAAAACACAATATTTATAAATTGAATTATTATTCTCTCTTTAAAGAACCCATTTCCCTAAAGTACTACCCTCTGACTGACTGCTCAGTGAGGAAGTACCTCCATTATGAGGTTTCTTTCTTTCTTTTTAAGTAGGCTCCCCACCCAGCGTGGAGCCCAACTCGAGGCTTGAACTCATGACCATGAGATCAAGACCTGAGCTGAGATCAAGAGTTGGATGCTTAACCTACTGAGTACCTTCCATTGTCAGGTTTCTGAATGTCCAACTTCTGTCCCCAGTAGGTTCACAAGGTAGTTCTCCTTTCTCCTTTCTCCTTTCTACATCTTGTTAACTGACTGAACACCTGCCATTTACTAGCTGTGAGATCCTGAGCAAATTATTTACCTCTCTGCCTCAATCTCCCCATTTATAGAATGAGGACAATAAGGGCACCTGGTTGGCTCAGTTGGTAGAGCATGCAACTCTTAATCTCAGAGTCATGAGTTCAAGCCCCATGTTGAGCATGGAGCCTACTTAAAATAGAATAAAAAAATACATTATACGGCGCCTGGGTGGCTCAGTCGTTAAGCGTCTGCCTTCGGCTCAGGTCATGATCGCAGGGTCCTGGGATCGAGTCCCACATCGGGCTCCCTGCTCGGCGGGAAGCCTGCTTCTCCCTCTCCCACACCGCCGCTTGTGTTCCTGCTCTCGCTATCTCTCTCTCTGTCAAATAAATAAATAAAATCTTAAAAAAAATACATTATATAGAATGGGGACAATAGAAGAACCTATCCCATTAAGGTTGTTGTGAGGATTGAATTAAAATGCGCAGCACACAGTAAGCATTAAGTAGATGTTTGCTAAGTGTGTTCTTTCCTCTGGAACACTGGGGTCATCCCAGCTGCCTCCCACCCTGGCCCCTCTCTAAAGGGCTGTACTGGGTAGCTATTACCGTACAGTAAACCATCCCCAAACTCAGTGGCTTGAAACAATTGCTCATGAATCTGTGGGCCAGCTGGGCAATCCTGCTGACCCGAGCAGGTTCACATAATCTCTACCAGGCCCATTCCTGCAACTACAGGCAGCCAGCAGGTTGCCGGGGCTGGTGGGTCTGGGATGGCCTCATCCCACGCGTCTGGCTTTTGGGTGGGCAGCAGAGGTGACTGCTGTGGGGATTAAACAAGGTTATGCAGGGAAGGGGCTGAGCACATGCAAGGTGCCCAGCGCACACAGAGCAAATATTCAACAAAGAGAGGTCATACTCTTAGCGCACAGGCCCATCCTGGGCTGTGCTGAATCCTACCTCTGCTTCCCAAGGCTGAGGAGATGGAAACCAGGCTAAACAGGACTGTGATTTCAGATGGGGAACCATGAAAGGGCAACTATAGAGTAAGAGCTTAATTATAGTTCTTTGGGGGAAAAAAGTGAGGAATGCAATCTGGTGGGGAGAGGGAAGGGGACGGGGGGAGAGGCAAGCGGAGGGGAGAGAGAGAGGGAGGTCTAAAAAGGAAAAGCTAAGCCATTGGAAAGGCATCTCCCCTCATCCTCTAAAAAAATATTCATGATATTTTCCTTTCATGTTTTGTTGCTCTGCTTACAAAATCAGTGTGTGCTCACTTTAAGGAGTTTAAAAAATACATACACTGAGGGCATTATGCTAGGTCAAATAAGTCAGAGAATGACAAATACCATATGATCTCACTTATACGTGGAATCTAAAAACAAAAACAAAACTGAACTCATAGATACAGAGAACACATAGGTGGTTGTCAGAGGTGAGGGAGGCAAAATGGGTGAAGAGGGTCAAAAGGTACACACTTCCAGCTGTAAGGTAAATAAGTCTCAGGGCTGTAATGTACAGCATGAAAACTACACTTAATACTGTATTATAGGGGCACCTGGGTGGCTCAGATGGTTAAGTGTCTGTCTTTGGCTCAGGTCATGATCTCCAGATCCTGGGATCGAGCCCTGCATCGGGCTCCCAGCTTAGCGGGGAGTCTGCTTCTCTCTCTCTCCCTCTGCCTCTCCCCCTGCCTGTGCTCTGTCTCTCTCTCTCAAATGAATAAATAAAATCCTTAAAAAAAAATACTGTACTGTATATTTGGAAGTTGCTAAGGGAGTACATCTTAAAAGTTTTCATCCCAAGAAAAAAAATTTGTAACTACATGGGGCGATGGATGTCAACTGGGCTTACTTTGGTGATCACTGCATAGCATATACAAATGCTGAATCATTCTGTTGTATACCTGAAACTAATATAATGTTATATGTCAATTATATCTCAATAAAAAAATACATAGACTACTTCACCCATAATCCCATCAATCAGACATAATGGCTGATATTTACATGAACCTCAGGTGCATGAGCCCACACTGTCACAAATGCTTTATACTCCAGTGACTCACGTGACTCTCCCATGAGTAGGCATTGGTCTCCCCACTGCACAGGGGAGGGGTGGAAACAGGGACACAGAGAATGTAAGTAACTCACGCAGGGTGTCACATCTAGTAAACAGCAGAGTGTGGATTCAATCCAAGCTACCCAGGGCCAGAGGCCTTGCATGGCACCGCTGGGTCACAGTACCACCTGGACGCGGCTGACGCTTGGTATACTACCCTCCATTTTCTTTCACTTTCAGGACATACCACTATTTTATTACTTTTTTTTGTTTTAAGATTTTATTTACTTATTTGATAGAGAGAGAAAGTGAGAGCGGGAACACAGCAGGGGGAGTGGGAGAGGGAGAAGCAGGCTCCCCGCCTGAGCAGGGAGCCTGATGTGGGGCTCGATCCCAGGACCCTGGGATCATGACCTGAGCCGAAGGCAGACGCTTAACGACTGAGCCACCCAGGCGCCCTATTTTATTACTTTTAAAAGGCTATTTGAAAAAGCTTGTCTTTCTCCTATTTTATTTTTTAGTACTATTCCCAGAAGTGTTAGTTTATGTGCCTGTCTTCCCTTCCCTGCCTTCTTTAGTAATTTATAATTTTGATGTAATTTCAAACTTATTAAAAAGTTGCAAGAATAGTACAATAAACTCCCAAAAACTCTTACCTATATTAACCAGTTGTTTACCATTTGAATTATCATTTTCTCTATCCATATAAATATTTATATGGGCGTGTGCATTTTTCTGAACAATCTGAGATTAAATTGGAGACATCATGCCCTTTAACCCCTAAATACTTCAGTGTGAATTTCCTAAGAGATTCCCATCCATAACCACAGACCAATTAGCAAACTCAGGGCATTTAATATTGCAATAGTACTATTATTAACAGTACTAATCTACAGTCCATATTTAAATCAATCAATCAGCTCTCTCTCTATATATATATATTTTTCCCAGGCCAGTATCTAAACTGGGATCTTGCTTTGCATGTAGTTGTCATATGGTTTTAACCTCCTTTAAAGGGGAATAGTATCTCAGCCTTTTTCTTTCCTGACCTGGACAATTTTTTTTTTTTTTAAGATTTTATTTATTTATTTGACAGAGAGAGACACAGCGAGAGAAGGAACACAAGCAGGGGGAGTGGGAGAGGGAGAAGCAGGCTTCCCATGAGCAGGGAGCCTGATGTGGGGCTCGATCCCAGGACCCTGGGATCATGACCTGAGCCGAAGGCAGACGCTTAACGACTGAGCCACCCAGGTGCCCCACTGACCTGGACATTTTTAATGATACAGTCCAGTTATTTTTACAAAATGTTCCTCAATTTAGTTTCTTTCCATTCTCTTTTTCTATGCAAATGTATATATACATACTTTAAAAATTAGTATCATGGGGCGCCTGGGTGGTTCAGTCGTTAAGCGTCTGCCTTCGGCTCAGGTCATGATCCCGGGGTCCTGGGATTGAGCCCCGCATCAGGCTCCCTGCTCAGCAGGGAGCCTGCTTCTCCCTCTCATACTCCCCCTGCTTCTGTTCCCTCTCTTGCTGTCTCTCTTTCTCTGTCAAATAAATAAATAAAATCTTTTAAAAAAATAAAAATAGGGGTGCCTGGGTGGCTCAGTCGTTAAGCATCTGCCTTCGGCTCAGGTTATAATCCCAGGGTCCTGGGATCGAGCCCTGCATCGGGCTCCCTGCTCAGTGGGGAGCCTGCTTCTCCCTCTCCCAGTCCCCCGCTTGTGTTCCCTCTCTCGCTGTCTCTCTCTGGCAAATAAATAAATAAAATCTTTAAAAAAATAAAAATAAAAATAAAAATTAGTATCATGTAGTGCTATGTTTTAAACTTCTCATTGAAGTATAACACAAATACAGAAAAGTGAACAGATCATAAGTGACACCGAACACATGTGTTCCAACACCCTGAATAAGGGACAAAACATGACCTGTCCCAGAAGCATCCTGTACCCTTTGCCAGTCCCTAACCACTCCCCAACCCAAGGGTAACCACTAACTTGACTTTTAAAACAGAGATTAGTTTTGCCTAATTTTGTGCTTTATATAAATGGACTTGTACAATGAGTAATACTATTTTTGAACCTGGCCTTTTCACTTAAAAAAGTTGTGAATACTTTTTCTATATCACTGAAAGTTCTGCCCCAGCATCATATTTAATGATTTCAGAGTATTTCCTTCAAAAAGCACACCATAACTTATCTGGTCAGCGCCCACTAGGTGGGCATGTAGCTTATTTTCCATTTTTCCATGTTATAAATCATACTGCATAAACATCCTCCCAAGTAAGATGCAGCACGGGACTCATAGCTACCCTGCCTGGATATGAATCCTGAATCCAACACTTGCTCTCTAACTTCAGGCAAACTGCTTCGTGGCTTGGTGCCTCAGTCTCCCCATATATAAAATGGGGGTGATGATAATCATGATAATGGCACCCATGTCATCTTTTGTTGCAAGGATCTAAGTGTGTTAATAGAAATATAGTGATTAAAACAATGCTTGGCACAAAGAAAATGCTCAGTAAGTATTAACCACTATTATGAGTCACTGGGAATATTGCCTAGAAGTGAAAAAAAGAAAAAGCATATTCAGTTGGCCCTAAAAGGCATTCCGTTTTTTTTTTCTTTCTATATGGTATTTGTTGGTAAAGTCACTGAGTAGGATTCATGTCACAAGGGCATGGAGTGAGAAAGGCCCAGACTGGAGGGCATAGAAGTCTGGACCTCAGCCTTGGCTTGTTAGAGAAGGAGCTGCTGTGTGATCTTTGAAGAGTCCTTGGATGTCTCTGGGCTCCTATTTCCTCATATGAAGAACTGGGATAACCACAGCATACTGTAGAGTGTAAGGTTAATTAGGCTGGCTTTGGGGTCATGCAGAACTGAGTTTCAACTCTCACTGCCACTCACTCTCCTAAAACCCTCGGGTAAGTTATTTAACTTACTTAAACCCACTCACAAGGCTGCTGTGAGGATATAAAGGTACCTTGGAAAGCCTTGCCGAGAGCCAATCATGTGTAGGTTCACTCTGGCGGGTGTTATTAATGTTACCAATCCTAGCCCTGGCTTAAAGTATGAAGAAATTATAAACTTTCAAGTGTTACTGAAGTCAAGAGCGTGAGCTCTTAAATAGGGACAGAGTGGCAAGTCAGAGTGAAATAGCAAACCACGAAAGTTCAAAAGTTTGCGGGGAAGGGTATAAATAAGAAGGAAAACAATGTCAAGTTGGACCAGCCCGGTTTCCCAAACCTGCCTGATTACAGGACTCACCTGGACAGTTTTTAAAAAATATAGATTCTGGGGTGCCTGGGTGGCTCAGTCTTTGAGCGTCTGCCTTCGGCTCAGGTCATGATCCCAGGGTCCTGGGATCGAGCCCCACATCGGGCTCCCTGCTCTACAGGAAGCCTGCTTCTCCCTCTCCCACTCCCCCTACTTGTGTTCCTGCTCTCGCTCTCTGTCAAATAAATAAATAAAATCTTTAAAAAATATATATGTATATAGATTCTGATCAATGGGGCTGAAGTGGGGTGCTGGAATCTGTATTTTTAACAGATGCTCCAGATAATTTCTACGATCAGGCAATTTTGGGAAACAGTAGGTTCTGAGGGGACTGGAGCGACGTGGACTTGCTCCCTGAAGCCCCTGGGAGCAGCTGGGAGGATCAGGTAACTCCACATGGAAATCATCATTTACCAAGCACCCACTAGGCGTTGTGTACCAAGCTCAACATGTTCCTACAATATTGTTACAACAGTCCTAAGAGACAGAGATTCTTCTTCTTCTTCTTTTTTTTTTAAAGTAGGCTCCACGCTCAGGATTGGAGCCCAATGTGGGGCTTGAACTCAGGACCCTGAGATCATGACCTGAGCTGAAATCAAGAGTCAGACGCTTAACTGACTGAGCCACCCAGGTGCCCCGAGACAGAGATTATTGTCCCAGTTTTACTGATAGGCAACCTGAGGATCAGAGAGTTAAATGATTTGCCTGAGGTCACAGATAGCAAGATACCCAGGCGTCTCTGATTTCCAGTCTTAAGAACCACCCTAAACGGACTGGTCAGGACACTCAGCTCATCCATTAGACTAGATCATCTTCGATGCAGGTGAGTACCCCTGTGCTCATCGCTTTACAGTTTTCAGAGCCCTTTTAAAAAACAGCTTTATTAAGGTATCATTTACATATAAAACTTGTCCATGTGAAGCATGCAATTCGCTGGTTCTTAATATATTCACTGAGTTGTGTGACCATTACCATGATCCATTTTAGAACATCTCCATCACCCCAAACAGAAACCTCACGTCCATTTACAGTTACTCTCATTCCCTCCCCAGTCCCCGGCAACCACTAATCTATTTTCTGTCTCCATGGATTTGCCTACTCTGGACATTTCATATAAATGCAGTCATACCATATGTGGCCTTTTTGTGTGTGGCTTCTTCCACCTAACATCATGTTTTTCAGGTTTGTCTCCGTTGAGGCACATATCTGTTGCCAAACTTCATTACTTTTTATGGCTGAGTAATACTCCATTGGACGGATATATCGCATTTTATTTGTCTTCAGTTGATGGACGTTTGGGCCATTTCTACTCTTCAGCTATTCTGAATAATGCTGCTATGAATGTTTATGTACAGGTTTTTCATTTCTCTCGAACACATAGTGGAGTGGAGTGGAATTGCTGGGTCATACGGTGATTCTACATTTAATCATTTGAGGAACACTCAGGTTTTCTTCCAAAGTGGTTGTGCCATTTTATCTTTCTGCCAGCAGTGTATGAGGGTTCCTCTCAGAACACTTTTGTAAGTACAAACTTGGTTAATCCCCACAACAAACCCAGAGACAGGCATCCTTACTTGTATCTTCCTGACGGACAGAGAGGGGACGTGACTTCTCAGAAGACACCACCTATGAGGGTCCTGCGGGAGGGCTCTCAACCCTGGTACTGCCCTTTTCCTCCAAGAAACCTGATTCTGGGGCCAAGTCAGTGGGTTCTAGGGCTTTAAGAGGTGATGGGCAGAGAGGACTCTGTGGTACAAAGCCGTGGAATGGAGATGGAAGCTTCCAGGTTTCGGGATGGAGCCATCAAAGCCACTTCTGTTCGAGTTTTAATAGGCGACAGCTGAAGCCAGGTTCTGACTAATTAATGATGATCAAAGTGCTCTGAAAAGATGGAGTGCTCTGCAAACGCCAAGCATGAATTATTCACAGCTGGTCTTCTTAGCCAGAGGGGAGGAGGCTGCCCAGGAGAAGAAGAACCAGATGCCCTCACTTCCTCCTCATCTTGCATGAGCCTGCGCCCTCCCGCAGGACTCAGTTTCTCAGTCCAGAAAATGGGGCTGGGAGCTCTCATTCCTTTATGCTCCTTGGCCAGGACCTGGCAGAGAGGGGCTGGCGACCTGAGTCCTGTTCCCATCAAGGCAGTACATACCCGGGCTGCCTCCACCAAACAGTAAATAATTAATAATAACAGCACCAACCCGTAGTTCAGAAGTTGGCAAACATTTTCTATAAAAGACCAGATTGTAAATATTTTAGGCTTTGCAGGCCTGTCACATTACTCATTTCTACCATTGTAGCTCAAAAGCACCACAGACAACAGGTGAAGGAATGATGCGGCTGTTCAGCGAAACTTCATTCGTGGCCCACTGAAATTTGATGTCTATATAATTTTCACATGTTGCAAAATATTATAATCCTTTTGATTTTCCCCAACCATTTAAAAACATTTAAAAAAACCACATTCTTAGTTCCTGGACTGTATAAAACAGGTGCTGCCTCAAATAATTACTATTTGATCCAGCAATGCCACTCCTCTCTCCAGAAGAAATGAAAACATACGTCCATACAAAATGTGTCCATCAAAGTTTAGAGCCACACTATTTGCAACAGCCAAAAAGTAGAAGAAAAACACACCTGTCCATCAAGTAATGAACAGAGAAACAAAATATGGTATAGCCATACCATGGAATACTGTTCAGCTGTGAAAAGGAATGAGTTTTACACGTGCTACAACGTGGATGAGGCTTAAAAACGCGCTGAGTGAAGGACAAAGGGCATACTGTAGACTAACATGGGGAGGAAATGTCTATAGGGACAGAAAGCATGGGAGTTGTTGCCTGGGGCTGCGGGGGTGTGGTGAGGCGCCTGGGGGTGGTGGCTGAAGTGCATTGGGTTTCCTTTGGGGTGATAAAATGTTCTGAAACTGATTGTGGTGATGGTAGCACAGCTCTGTGAATATACTAAAATCCACCGAAGCGTGCATTTTAAATGGGTAAACTGCGTGGTAAGTCAATTAGGTCTCAACAAAGCCGTGGAAAAGGCATGACGAGAGGTGCACTGTCGTTTGTTGACCCCGGAGGCGGCCCGTGCTTGTTTAGCCTTTCACAAAGCACCTTTCCTCATGCTGTCACAAACAGCCAGGCGTGAATCCCTTCAACCTTGGAGAAAGCCAAGGCTCAAGAAGGGACTGACTTGTTCTAGGACATAGGTGACCAATGGTGAGGTGTGAGCAGAACCCAGGTCTTTAGACTCCCTCTCTGCTGACTGCAGCCCTGATCTTCCTAGTTACATTCAGAGACGAGGTAGTCACTCCTCCAAGCCGCAGGGGAGAGGAGATGACAGGAGCAGACCCCTCCCTAGACCTGTCACTCCCTGTTCTCACTCCTCTGCCTCGCCCCCTCTCCCTCCTTTCCTTCCCAGCACTACTGAGCAAGGCTTTCCTCCTTATGCCTCACCCAGCGTCCTGGGAAGGGAGGGAAAAGAGGGGGGCTTCTCCAGAAATTCAGTCCGTATGACATATCTGGAAAAGGGCCCAGGAGGGGTAAGGAATGGGTCCAACGCTGTATAGTTGATATCTGACCTTCGATTTCCTTGACATGAGTGAAAAGAAAGAGGATTTGGGGTTGGGGTAGGATCTGAGGTAAGCAACAGCTCCATCCTGTTCCTGATTCTTTTCCCCACAAGGCTCCCAACCCCAACATCTCCTGACTCTATTTTCCAAAGGCCTCAACCACTACAAGGGGGCTAGGGTGGAGAATCTTCTTAAAAAAATTAATTGTAGAAAAATCAGGAAATAAAAGTAAATAAGGATCACCTTGGTCTCACTCCCCAGGAGTAAATATGCAGGTGACCTTGGGGAATATTTTGTGGTGGCTCTGGAGCTAGCCACCAGGGTTCAAATCCTGGGTTCATCACTTACCATCTGTGTGATCCTGGGCCGTTCATCTCTTGACCTCAGTTTCTTCACCTGTAAAATGGGAATAACAACAGCACGTACTTAAATTGTTGTGTGAGAATTAAGTGAAGTTGTAAAGCACTAAAAACAGTACATGGCCCATAGCAATACATTAATGCATTTTCCTAGAGTTCTCTACTCACATATATATTTTCTTTTTTTTTTTTTTTTAAGATTTTATTTATTTGACAGAGAGAGACACAGCAAGAGATGGAACACAAGCAGGGGGAGTGGGAGAGGGAGAAGCAGGCTTCCCGCTGAGCAAGGAACCCAATGTGGGGCTCAATCCCAGGACCCTGAGATCTTGACCTGAGCCGAAGGCAGATGCTTAACGACTGAGCCACCCAGGTGCCCCTCACATATATATTTTCTTTACAAAAAGGATATCATTCTGGATCCACTATGGATCTCTCCCCCCATCTTAAGTGAATTATTAAAATTTTTCCGTAGCATTAGAAATCCTATAGAATATCTTTCTTAAGATAGCATATACAGTATTCCATCTCCTCAAGTGGGATATTTAGGAGTGATTTTTTTTTTTAAAGACTTTATTTATTTATTTGACAGAGAGAGAGATAGTGAGAGCAGGAACACAAGCAGGGGGAGTGAGGGAGAGAGAGAAGCAGGCTTCCCGCTGAGCAGGGAGCCTGATGTGGGGCTCGATCCCAGGACCCTGGGATCATGACCTGAGCTGAAGGCAGACGCCTAACGACTGAGCCACCCAGGCGCCCCAGGAGTGATTTTTTTTTTTTTAAGATTTTATTTATTTATTTGACAGAGAGAGACAGCGAGAGAGGGAACACAAGCAGGGGGAGTGGGAGAGGGAGAAGCAGGCTTCCCACCAAGCAGGGAGCCCGATGTGGGGCTCGATCCCAGGATCCCGGGATCATGACCTGAGCCGAAGGCAGACGCTTAACGACTGAGCCACCCAGGCGCCCCAGGAGTGATTTTTTTTTAACCCCCAACCACCAAACACATTTCTCCTTGCCTTTCATCAATTCCTGCTTCAGGACAAATTCCTGGGAAATATGCTGAGTCAAAGGGTGTGCAGGTGTTGATGGCCTTTGGCACATAATGGTCAAACTGCCATTTAGAAAGGTTGAGAACTAGTTTCACTTGCACCAGCTGGAAAAAGAAGGTCCTGTTCCCTCCAGCGTCTTGCCTCCTATCATTTAGAAACATTTCCAATTTGGCCCAGAAGTGCTGTTTTCTGTCTTATTCTGATATGCAGTCCAAGCTCTTCCTAATGGTGCTCAGCTTCAGCATCTGCTCAACCCCATAATCCCTGTGGGTGGTCCTGGGTTGGTAATTAACCTCCCAGAACCAGGAGTCTCAGTAATAGTCCCTGAGTATTAGATTGCTAAAATGAGATGATAGACCTAAAAACCCAACCCAAGGCCCAATTCTCATTATTTGAGACACTAAGATTTCAGAAACAGGGATAAAGAGCCTATTTCAGAAACAGCATTTCAGAAAAGCCCTGTAGGTAACTGTGGTGCCTAGGAGGAAACTGGCCTAAGACGGGGAAGTCTTCCCAATCGGAAAAAGTCAGAAACAGCTAATGGAAAAATGGGTGAGGAACATGGGTAGATAGAGAGGTAACTTAAATGGATGCTAGTATACGAAGAGATGTTCACATTCATTAGCTATTGGGGAAATCCAAGCTAAAAGAAGCAGGAGATACCAATTTGGATAGGCAAACATTAGAAAGTTGGAAAACAGCACGAAAACATTAGAAAGTTGGAGGAAATGGGGCTCCCATGAACTACTGTGGAGTGTAGACCAATACCCTGAAACCCAGCAATTTGAGGCAAATATCCTGGGGATCTTCCCACATAACCAAGGATGTTCTCTGCTGCTGTTGCTTGTGGTAGCTGGGAATAGGAGATAAACAAATACCCCTCGATGGGAACAGATATGTGAAGTATGGAATATTTTGAACTATGGAATAATTATGCAGCAGTTCAAAACAATGAACCAGACCAGGGGTCAGTGCACAAAGGCCTATGGGCCAAGAACGATTACTACATTTTTAAATGGTGGGGGAAAAAAATCAGAAGAATATTTTGTAACACATAAAAATTCTATGAAATTCAGGGGCGCCCTGGGTGGTGGCTCAGTTGGTTAAGCGTCTGCCTTCGGCTCAGGTCATGATCCCGGAGTCCTGGGTTCGAGCCCTGCATGGGGAGCCTGCTTCTCCCTCTTCCTCTGCCCCTCCCCTTCACTTGTTCTCTCTCTCTCTCTCTCAAATAAATAAAATCTTTAAAAAGTATATTTATTAAACAGAGTTGGGGAGGAGGGGAGTCTTACACAAACCAACTATGAGACTGAACTGTGATAATTCAACTCTCTTTACTCAAGCTCCCCCTTCCCCCCAAAAGAGGGAGAGAGATCGAGAAAACAGGTTCTTTCTCCAAGACCACAAGAACCCAGCCTCGCTAACCGAGTCTGTCTCTCTCCGACAACCCTCATTCAATTCAGAGTTGACCTGCAGAGTCTTCAGAGAGCTCCAGTTCCTGGTTAAGTAGGGAAGATTTTTGCCTGCGGGAAGGGGTGTGGGGACCAGCAGAACCAGCCTGGGAAGAAAAGGCTTAGTTATTACCCAAATAGTAGTGCTGGTGGATTGCTCACCCCTCCTGCCAGGGTTCTGCCTGCTCTGGAGACAAAGGACTCTCACAGCCCAGAGCCCCGTGAACACCCCCAAGTCCAGCCTGTTGGTGGTTGGACTGAAACTCTCATTTAAAAAAAAAAAATATCCTGTGGCTCTAGGCCTTGTGACTTCTTTTATTTCTTTCTTTTAATCTTCATAAGCTGGCCAGCTACGAACCATTCTTTCTTTTTTTTTTTTTTTAAGATTTTATTTATTTATTTGAGAGAGAGAGAAGGAGCAGTGGGGCGGGGCAGGGTGGGGGGGAGAGAGAGAGAGAGAGAAGCAGACTCCCTACTGAGAGCAGGAAGCCCAATGTGGGGATCGATCCCAGAACCCAGAGATCATGACCTGAGCTGAAGGCAGACACTTAACCGATGAGCCACCCAGGTGCCCCTAAGAACCGTTATTTCAAGATGCCTAGAGAAGTGAGCTGAATAGATTGTTTTACCTCCCTGTGAAGTCACTCATTCATCCACTCAGCAAAGACTTACTGAGGACCTACTATGTGCCAGTGCTGGGGATACAGCAATGATAAAGCGGGCAAAACCCCTGTCCTCATGAGAGCTCAGAGTAATGGGAACAGACATCAGACAGTAAACAAACAAACCAACAAAGTAAAGATAAAGTAAAAAGGGGTGAAGGAAAGTTATTTTGTTATCTGGGAAAACTTGTATTTGAACTGAGACCTGAAGGTGAGAAAGACCCAGCTCACTGAAGAGCAATTCTGGAGAAGAAACAACAGGTGTAAAAGCCCTCTGGTGGGAATCAGTGGGCTGTGTTTGTGCAGATGAAGGAGGCAGGCAGGGCCCAGATCAGATAGTCACTCCTAGCTATTTGTCAAGAGTCTGGAATTTATTTTGAGGATCAGATGAAACCCGCTTCACTATCATTAATTATATGACCTCAGGCAAGTTACTTCACTCCTCTGAGCCTCAGTTTATCTATCTATAAAGTAGGGTTAATAATAACTCATTCATTGTAGTAGGCAGCCTCTAAAGTGCCCCCCAACAACCGTGCGTCCTGGCGTTCATACCCTGTGAATGTGGGCTGATTCACTTCTAACCAGTACAAGATGGCCAGAGTGATGGTGTAATCATTTCCTCTTCCTGCTGGAAAAAATCACCACAAACTCCGTGGCTTAAAACAGCACAAAGCTACAACCTTGCAATTCTGGAGGTCAGACATCGACATGGGTTTTACTGGGCTAAAGTCAAGCTGTCAGCAGGGCTGTGTTCCTTCTGGAAGTTTCCAGGGCGAATCCGTTTCCTTGTCTCTTCTAGCCTGTAGAGGATGCCTCAGTTCTTCAGCTCACAGCCCCTTCCTCATCTTCACAGTGCATCACTCCACTGCTCCCATGCCAAGTCTGCGTTTTTGTCACCAACTGTTCTGCCTGCCTCCTTCCCTGATAAGGACCCTGTCATTACATTGGGCCCATGTGCCAATGCAGGATAATCTCCCCCACTTTAACGAAATCCTTAACTTAATCTGCTAAATCTCTTCGCCATGTCAGTAACATATTCACAGGTTCTAGGGATTAGGGCTTGGACATCTTTGGGGACCATTATTTTGTCTGCCACAGATGGAATGTCACTTTTGTGATTAGGTAATAAAAGACTGTGTCTTTTGTCTCAAGTGCTTTTGTCCCCTCCCTCACTCTTTTCTCTTTTTCTTTCTTTCTCTTCCCTGCTTCACTTCCACTCTCTCTCCCTTCCCCCTTTCTTTCTTTTCATGCTCTCATCACTTTGGGGGAAGCCAGTTGCCATGACATGAGGCAGCCCTGTGGAGAGGCCCATGTGGCTAGGAACCGAAACTCCAGGAACCGAAACTCCCGGCCAACAGCTGGTGAGGAACGAGGTCTGCCAACAACCATGTTTGTGAGCTTGGAATTGGGTTCGACAGCCCCAGCCAGGCCTTGTGACGGCTACAGCTCTGGCCAATAGCTTGACTGCAGTCTCATGGGGAAACTTGAGCTTGAACCACCCAGCTAAGCAGCTCCTAGATGCATGACCCTCAGAAACCATGTGAGTGAATGTTTGTGGCTGAAGCTGCTAAATCTGGGGGGTAATTTGTAATGCAGTAATAGATAACAAATCCATTCATTCGCTGATTCAGCGTATATGTATTAAGTGCTATACTATGTACCAAGTTGTTTGAGGTGCTGGGAATACAACACCAAATAACGCAGAGAAAAATCCCTGTTCTTATGGAGTTTACATACTATTGAGGGGAGACAGACAGTAAAACATAGGAAGCCAGTAAATTACAGGATCTGTCAGAAGGTGACAATTGCTATGAGGAAAAAGTAGAGCAGAATAAGGGGGATAAATTAGTCAAGGAAGGCTTTGCTGGAAAGGTGCTCTTTGAGAAAAGACCTGAAGGAGGAGAGGGAGGAAACCATGCTCTTCACGGGGAAGAGTATTCCAGGTGAAGGGAACAGCAAGTGCAAAGGTCTTGTGGCAGGACAATGCCATGCTCTTTAAAAAGGCAGTATGGAGGGGTGCCTGGGTGGCTCAGTCACTGCGCGTCTGCCTTCAGCTTGGGTCGTGATACCAGGGTCCCGGGGTCAGGCTCAAATAAATAAATAAAATCTTAAAAAAAAAAAAAAAGGCAGTAGGGAGGCCAGTATGACTGAAGTGTACAAAGGGCAGAGTGGTGGCAGATGATGAGAGAAATGAGGTGACGATTAAAGTCAATTATGTATGTTAAGCTTTTTGAACCTAGTAGTTACTTAATAAATTAAAGCCTTTTTTAAAAAGATTTTATTTATTTATTTGACAGAGTGAGGCACAGCAAGAGAGAGAACACAAGCAGGGGGAGTGAGAGAGGGAGAAGCAGGCTTCCCGCGAAGCAGGGAGCCCGATGCGAGGCTCGATCCCAGGACCCTGGGATCATGACCTGAGCCGAAGGCAGACGCCCAACGACTGAGCCACCCAGGCGCCCCTATTCATTTATTTTCTAAAGTTATCTCTACACCTAACGTGGGGCTCAGACTCACCACCCTGAGATCAAGAGTTGCATGCTCTACTGAATGAGCCAGCCAACTGCCTGCTATACATGATTGTTCTAAGTATGTGAAATACTCTCAGGAGAACACAAAAAAGGAGTGCCCATTTAACCATGACCTACTCTAAGAAATAAAACTCAACAGCTATGAGTGAAGCCTCCTATGTGCTTTTCCCTATCCTAATCCTCTGCCCCAAACATCTCTCCTGAATGGTGTTGATCATTCCTATACATGGCTTCTTAGTTTTACTCTATATGCATGTATCCCTAGACAATCTCTAGCACTGTTTTTCAGGAAATAAATAAATAAATCTGATAAGGGATGAATATCCAGAATATATAGAGAACTCCTAAAAGTCAACAATAAAAAACCAAACAGCGCCAAAATGGGCGGAGGACTTGAACAGACATTTCTCCAAAGAAGATACATGAATGGCCAAAAAGCACATGAAAAGATGCTCAACATTGCTAACCATTAAGGAAATTCAAATCAAAACTACAAAGAGATACCACCTCACATGGATTAGGATAGCTACTATTACTATTAGAAAACAACAAGTGTTGAGGCACCTGGATGGCTCAATCAGTTAAGTAACCGGCTCTTCATTTCCGCTCAGGTCATGATCTTAGGACCCTGGGATTGGACTCCACACTCAGTGTGGAGTCTGCTTGAGGATTCTCTCTCTCTCTCTCTAAAATAAATACATCTTAAAAACAACAACAACAACATTTGTTCGTGAGGATATGGAGAACTTGGAACACTTACGCACTATTGGTGGGAATGTAAAATGGTATAGCCTCTGTGAAAAACAGTATAGAGTTTCCTCAAAAAATTAAAAAATAGAATTAGTATATGACCCAGCAATTCTACTTCTGGGTAAATATCCAAAAGAAGTGAAAGCAAGGTCTTGAAGAGATATTTGTACACCCATGTTCACAGCAGCATTATTTACAATAGCTAAAACATGGAAGCAACCTAAGTGTCCATCAACCAATGAATGGATTACCAAAATGTGGTACGTACATCCCATGGAATATTATTTGGCCTTAAAAATGAAGGAGATTCTGCAATATGCTACAATGTGGATGAATCTTGAAAACATTATGCTATGTGAAATAAGCCAGTCACAAAAAGACAAATACTGAATAATTCCACTTACATGAGGTATTTAGAGTAGTCAAAATTATAAAGAAAGTATAATGGTGGTTGCCAGGAGCTGGGGAGAGAGGAGAACAGGGAGTTATTCCTTAATAGGTACAGGGTGGGGATAGATGGTGGTGGGGGGGATGGGGGTGAATGGTGGTAATGCCTACACAACAATGGGTACGCATTTAATACTACTAAACTATATGCTTAAAAATTGTTAAGATGGCAAATTTTATGTTATGTGTATTTTAACATAACACATAAAAGAAAGAACACAATAAAAGAAAGAAGCAAAAAAGCAAATCCAGTATATGATATACATTATATTCTATATATATAATGGTAGCATTGGTATATCAATTGTATCACTCTATAATTTACTTTTTTTCACTTGACAGGTTATTTCTAAGATTTATCCACCATGATAAATCTTTTTTCATTTTTTTTTGCTGCTGTATAATATTCCATTGCATGAATATATTACAATTTAAAATGTTTTAGAATTATAACCATGCCATTATCACATGCAACAAAATTATCAGTAAATTTTAAATATTATCTATACCTAATCCACATTAAAATCTCCCCAATTACCTCAAAGATGTCTTTTTACAATTAGTTCATTCATATCAGGATTCACATAAGATCCACTCAATGTCTGTGGCCATATGTCTCTTAAATCTTTTATTCTAAAACAATCTTTCCTTCTCCTCCCTACACATACCATAACATAGATTGTTAGAGAAACTGTGATATTTGTCTGACATCCTGGATTTAGCTGGTTGCTTCTAATAGTGTCTTGATCCGATTCAGTTTTTTGGTGGGGAGATAAAAGGAAGGATAGGAAATTCACAAATAGCCCAGTGGCCAAACTTAGTAGGTCACCAATATGGTACAAGTCTACAAGACAGGCTTCCTGACAATGATGTAATGGGAAACAGATAACAAGGCCTATGTAGGATTTTACCAAAAGGGATGTACCTGAATCTAACCATGAAGAATAAATAAGACAAGTTCAGATTGTGGAATTTTCTACAACTTGCCTGGATTCTTCAAAAATGTCATGAAAGAAAAAATGAGACGAACACTGATAGGATCCTGGATCACAAACAAAACTACAGCCATACAGGATATAACTAGACCAACTGGGGAAATTTAAATACGGAACTGTGTATCAATAGTGAAATATATCAATGTGTAGTTTCTTAGTGATAATAGCATTGTGGCTGTGTGGGAGAATATCCTTGTTCTTAGGAGATGCAGGCTTAAGTATTCAGGGGTAAAGTGTCAGAATGTCTCTGCAAGTAACTCTTACATAATTCAGCCAAAAATAAAATGTATGGGTGTGTATAAATAATCTGGTAAAGTGTTATTGACAATTGATGAACACAGATGAAAGGTGCAAGGATGTTTGTTCATCGCACAATTTTAAAGACATTTCTATTGGTTTGAAAATTTTTAAAAGAAGTCTTGAGGAAAAAAAAAAACACCCTTTGCTCTCAGAGCTGCTGGGCACCCCCTGCATTATTACAACAGGGGCGCCTTGGGTTCATGGGTCCTAACTATAGCCGACATTGACGCCAATCTCCCTTTTTGCCGCGTACTCCCGCTCACCCACCCCAGTTGCAGGAGCCTTGGTTAGAGGTCTCAAGGGCCGGTACCTCGTTCCACGCTGTGAAATTCCAAACACTGGAGAAGGAAGAAAAGGAGAGGAAGGCTGGCAAACAGGCTCACTCCCTCTAGGCTCTGCCTCGTCCCTGGCGCCCTCCGCAGTCTGGCACCGCCCCCTGGTGGCCACCTGCATGCATGTGGCTCGCCCGCCAGGAGGTGGGCAGGGCTGTGCAGCCCTCGCTCCTACCAGGACACTCCTGGGGAGAGCTCTCCCCACTGAAGGCTAGCGCCCCAATAATCCCAGCCTGTTCGCCCTGGAACCGCACATTTCTTTTTTAAAGATTTATTTATTCATTTGAGAGAGAGAGAGAGAGCGCGGGGTGGGGCAGCGGGAGGGAGAGAAACTTTAGCCGACTGCTCGCTGAGCTGAGAGCCCCATATGGGGCTGGATCTCATGATCCTGAGATCACGATCTGATCCAAAACCAAGAGTGGGAAGCTCAACTGACTGCACCACCCAGGGGGCCCTAGGACCTCACATTTTAAAGAACAGCGACCAGGAGTCCAGCACGATGCAAAAAGTGCTTTACAGATGTTAACTCAGTTAATCCTCACAGTATCAGCCCTTACAGGCGGGACTATGGCAGCCCCCATTTTTTTTTCTTTAAAGATTTTATTTGTCAGAGAGAGAGAGAGAGAGAAGGATACAGAGCACAAGCTGGGGGAGAGGCAGGCACAGTGAGAGGGAGAAACAGGCTCCCCCATGAGCAGGGAGACAGTTGGAGGACCCCATCCCAGGACTCTGGGATCACGACCTGAGCCAAAGGCAGACGCTTAACCGACTGAGCCACCCAGGTGTCCCTGGCAGCCCCCATTTTAAGAACAAACTGAGAAGCAGAGAGGGGAGGTGAAGTGCACAAAAGACTGGACAGCTAGTGTCACATTTTCTAACTCAGGTCCAATGCTGTGCCCATTACAGCCCAGTTGCTTCCAATGATGATGTAATGATAATTACAAAATAGTGGCAAGACACATCTATAGTGCTATGAGCTACGCACTGTGCAACATGTTAACTCATTTAGTCCACAACAACCCTAGGGGGTAGGTTCTAGTAATGTACCCATTTTACAGTTTAAGAAATTGAGGTACAGAGAGTATTAAGAATGTTGTCCCAGGTCACTCAAAAGAGCAAAGAGTATTGACTGGGAAGGCATCAAGGAGACTTGGAATTGTCCATTAGCTCTGTTCATAAATCTTTTGAGCACCTACTAGGTGCAGGACCCTGAGCTAAGACCTGAATGTGCAACACAGAGGAAGACAAAACAATGCTATTATCTTGAAACATGAAAAAAATTGCAAAGAACAAATCTATTTACAAGATGTATTACTGACCACTTCCGGGGGAGAAGAGGATAATTTAAGCACATACAAACATTGTCACTGCAACCTGCCAGCAGAGGTAACACACTGCTAAGTCCTAATTTAAGGCTTGGCTGAATATGTGCTTTGAAGAAAAGTAAAAAGGTACTGCCATTCTCTTAAGAAATTCAGAAAAGGGGGGCACCTGGGTGGCTCAGTCAGTTAAGTGTCTGCCTTCGGCTCAGGTCATGATCCCAGGGTCCTGGGATCGAGCCCCACATCGGGCTCCCTGCTCGGCGGGAAGCCTGCTTCTCCCTCTCCCACTCCCCCTGCTTGTGTTCCCTCTCTTGCTGCGTCTCTGTCAAATAAATAAAATCTTAAAAAAATTCAGAAAAGGTGTAGCATTTTATCTTTCTTTTTTTAAAGACATTTATTTTTTTTAGCGGGGGGAGAGGGGCAGAGGGAGAGAATCTCAAGAGGACTCCACATTGAGTGCAGGGCCCCATGTGGGGCTTGATCTCATGACCCTGAGATCATGACCCGAGCCAAAACCGAGTCAGACGCTTAACTGACTGAGCCACCCAGCCACACCTCTTCTTTCTTTTTTCTTTCCTTCCTTCTGCGAGACCCCAGGGAGAAGGGGCCATCTCAAGAAGCCGGGTCTAGGGCGCCTGGGTGGCTCAGTGGTTAAGTGTCTGCCTTCGGCTCAGGTCATGATCCCAGGGCCCTGGGATCGAGCCCCGCATCGGGCTCCCTGCTCAGCAGGAAGCCTGCTTCTCCCTCTCCCACTCCCCCTGCTTGTGTTCCCTCTCTCGCTGTCTCTCTGTCAAATAAATAAATAAAATCTTAAAAAAAAAAAAAAGAAGCCGGGTCTAGAGCCCACCACAAGGGCGCCCACACTACACTGTCCCTGCTGCTGGGACTGGAGCCCACTCTCAGGACCAGCCCAGCGCCACCCCTCCCTGCCAACGCACTTTGATTTCTTTTCAGCTTAAGTTGTCAAACAAAATACTTGTAGAAATTTTGTAGAAAAATGAAGAGCACAAGGTTTTATTTTCATTTAAAAAAAACCACTTTATTAAGGTATTACTGACATACTTTAGCTGTACATAGTGTACACATGCTGAGTTTATCATTTTCTTTGTATTGAAACTGACAATGTTACAATGTTTTATTAGTTCCAGGTGTACAGCATATTGATTCAGGGCTAACCTCGATTAGTGTAGTCACCTATAACATTATTACAATATTACAGACTATATTCCTTATGCTGTACTTTTCATTTCCCTCACTTATTTTTTTAAAAGATTTTATTTACTTGAGTGAGAGAGAGAGAGCATGAGCAGGGAGAGGGCAGAGGGAGAGGGAGAAGCAGACTCCCTGCTCAGCAGGGAGCCCATCACGGGGCTCGATCCCAGGACCCAGGGACATGATCTGAGCCAAAGGCAGACGCTTAACCAACTGAGCCACCCAGGCACCCCTCCCTGACTTTGTAACTGGAAGTTTGTATCTCTTTTTTTTTTTTTTTTTGGAAGTTTGTATCTCTTAATCCTCTTTATCTGTTTTGCCCATCCCTGCCCCAACACCCACCCCCCACCTCTGGCAACCACCAGTTTTCTCTGTATTTAAGGGTCTGGAGTATCATTTTCATTCCTGCTATTCTTGTTACTACTTTGGTCTATATCCTCCATGAAATGTTGTTTGGACATATTTGAGGAAGGGATAAGGCTAGAAAAATTGGCTAAGAGTTTGAATAAACTGGAGGAGAGTGCTTGAAAAACAAAACAAACAGAGCATCCCTAAAAGTAGCTCTATTTGATAACCTAGATTAGCAGTACTCAGAGTGTGGTCCCTGGACCAGCAGTGTCATCCAGTTCCATCATCTGGAACTTTTTGGATCTGCAAATGCTCTGGAACATACCTGCTGAGTAAGAAAATAGAAGGCTGGGGCCCAGAAATCTGTTTCAACCAGTGCTCCAAGAGATTCTCACCTATGTTCAAATTTGAAAACCACTGTACTACACAATGACCAAATCTGTGAATTCAGTGACATTTAAAAAAAATGAACTTATATTTCCCTAGTCATAACATTTACTTGTATTTGAGGCATAGTGGAAAGAGGAGCCTGGTGTGGGGACACAGTTTTCCTACCCACCATCTCTCCTTGAAGTAACAGGTGTAGTATGATTTAGAAGTATCCAGATAGGTTAGGCAATGTCATGGATGTGGTTCCTTAATCCCCACCCCCCAAAGTGTTTGTGTTGTGAAACTGGAAAACAAATTTAAAGGGGAAAAGGACCAAAAATGTCTTTCCTGACACCTGATTTGGCCTGGCTAAAGGTAGGAGTGGATGGGCATAGAGGAAAGGGTTCCTGTAACATGTGCGAGATCCTCCTTAACTGAGCACCCTGGAGCCCCCAGGAAGGGTTCCCAACCCTCTGTCCCTTGTCCTCTTCTCCCCATCCCTTTCTGCTCTCCTTTTGACCCCCCTAGGGCCCTTTTTCTCCAGTCCCAGATTTTTACTCCCCACCTTTCCCTGCACCCCACCCCCAACATAAGCTCCTGGGTCTGCAGTTGCTGACTCATCAGCACAGAGGTCATCACCTCCTTTTGAGCCCTACGTGCCCCTTTAAGGACCTCAGTGGCAGAGGACAGAGACCACGCAGGTGAAGGAGGATGTGCAGAATCCTGCAGGGCCTGCAGTGTTTCATAAAGCTCCCTAATATGGAAGCTGTTTTTGTCCCACGGAAGGGCCCCAAGTCCACAACCTTCTTTGCAGACTTACCACTGCTGTTCTGCTCGGTTGCTGGGTCTTTGAGTCAGTGAAGTCACCCCCACCTCTGAATTGGATCCCTGAACCAAGAAATGCCACTGACCTGGCAAACTCTGGGGAACGTCACACATAACAGGGGAGGCAAAGGAGTGCTTTTCTCTCCCTGCCTTTGGCTCAGTTTCCTTGCTGGATTCCTGCCCCTTTGCCACCCACTCTGGTGGACACGGACTATTTTTGGGCAGGAGTGCGGTAGGTGAAAGCCACCTCTTTCCAGAAGCGTGGAACTGCTTCTAGGTTAGGTCGGAGATGGTGAGGCAGGGTGTCTGTGGCTGTGGCATCCTGGGATTTCTCTGGGCTAGAGTTGGCATCCAGCCCATTACCCTCTGGTTCAAGCCTGGGTCAAAGATGAAACTTCATCCCTCCAATGACCCCTCAAGGAAGAGTCAAATTGCCCACTGAGACTCCTCAGCTGGATGTGCTGCATTTGTGGATGTGCAGGGGGCTCTTGACAAGTTCTTTCGCACTTTCTGAATTAGTATTTTTTTTTTTTTATTTTGCTCCATCCACTAGCTTGTTAGATACCTGTGGCGTTTTGACCATTCTTCCAGTATTTTCTCTGCAAAGGTAAAATGTCTTTTTTTTCCTTTTGCTGTTTCTAATGTTTTCTAGTCTTTTGTTTTTCAACTGTTTTACAACGCTGTGACTAGGTACCATCAACTGTCCCTCTGGGAGAGGAGGCATGGAGAATGTTGGGCTTATCTCAGTGAGCTCCCCTTCTCTTTGATATCTTGGATCCTCAACTCCTGGCTGCTTTGGGAGCTCTCCAATGCTTTCAAGTATATATACACACACACACACACACACAAATATATATGTATACAATATATATACACATATATACTATATATATACAAATATATATGTATAAATAATATATATATTTGTATTTTATCCAGCTCTTCTAGCTATTTCTAGTAGAAATGTTAGTTTATGACAAGCTATTCTGTTATAGCTAGCAATGGAAGCATCTCTGTCTTGGATTTTAATTCTGTATGTTTAAAGACTTATAAATATTATTATTGTTTTATACAGTTAATCATTTATTCACATTTGACCACTTTCTTTGGGCTTTATTCTTTCTTGTGTCTCTGACCATCCATCTGGGATTATTTTCCTTTTGTATGAAATACAGTGTTTAGAATTTCCTTTCCTTAGTTAGGGTCTGCTCATGATGAAATTCCTGTTTTTAGTTTTATAAAAGGGACTTGTGTCTCCATTCCTGAAAATATTTTTGCTATACAGAGTTCTAGGTAGGCACATATTTTAAGTACAATGAAGATATCATTCCTCATTCATATGGCTTTTATTAATCCTATTGGGAAGTCAGATGTTACTTCTCTGAAGTTAACTGATCTTTTTGTCTAATTGCTTATAAGATTTTACTTACCCTCTATCTTCTATTGTTTCACCATGATGTACATAGTTGTGGATTTATTTTTATTTATCCTCTTCTAGTTTCATTGGGCTTCTTGAATCTATAGCTTGGTATGTCTTTCATCAGTTCTGGAAAACTCTTAGCCATTAACTCTTCAAATATTTCTTATAGTTTTTATTTTCCTCTGGGAATCTGGTTAAACTTATGTTGGACTTTCCTGCCCAATGATTTCATGTGTTTTACTTAGTCTTATTTCTGACTCTTCTGTCTCTTCATCTCACTGTCTCTGCCCACCAGTTTCTTGACATGTTCTTACCTATATTCCAGCTGATTAATTATTTTGTGTAATTTGCTGTTAAACACAGTTTTTAAATTTTTAATTAGCTATTTTTTAATGTTTGGTCATTTTTCCAAATCTGATATGTCAATTTCTTAAGCTTTCGTGGTTTTGTAGATATTTTCTAGCTTGTTTTTTCTCTTTAAAAATACGAAAAACTGCTATTTTATTCTCTTTCTCTGATAAATCTAGAATCTGAAATTTTTGTGTATTTGTTTTCTATTATTTCTGCCTGTTTTTTCATGATGTCTTACTTCCTTGTTTGTCTGGTTATCTTTGAGAATGTGCTGGAAGTTACTAAGAAAGGGGGTGTATGTGAACACTCTGATGTCTGAGATGACAATACCTTTCCCTAAAGTATTTCTATAAGGTACTATATTTTCATTCGCTTCTGTCAACACCTGGGCACACCACTAGTCTGGTCCATACTGAAGGCTCAGGTTCCTTACACCTCCAAGATAACATGAATTTGGGATACATGTCTATGCCAGGGCTTATCTCCAGTTCAACATTTTCTTGAGGGTACCTTCATTTGTGGGGTCCTGTTCAAACGTGGGGTGATTCTTCAGACTCCCAGTTTTCAGCACTTTTATACTTTTGTTGAGAGAGAGAGAGCAGGAGAGGGGCAGAGGGAAAATGAGAGAATCTTAAGCAGGCTCCAAGCCCAGCATAGAGCCTGATGTGGGGCTCGATCTCACAACCAGCTCAGGTTATACTCCATGGAAGAGGTGGCCCTAATTACCTAGACCACCATTATTGGGAGTGTGGCCCTTCACTTAGGGCTTCATCATTTTCACTCCGGCCTACCTGCCCAGGACCGTTCCTATCCAGAATAAGGGAGCGGAAAGGCGGAGGGAGAGGAGGAGATGGTGTCTCTGTTTTTAGGACCTTGTTTCAGTGGAGTAGAAACACACTTCCTCGGGAAAACCCACACTTTTTCAGAGAGATAAGATATGGTTACCTGGAGTTTCTCCACTTACCTAGACAATCTCATATGATTCAACTTATCCCCATTTTGTCGGGTAGGTCACATGATAGGAGGTGGCAGTGCCCAGCCTCTGGGCAAAGCGCGGGAGAAGAGGGGCGGGGCCCGGCCTGGGGTGTTCTGGCCATGGGACACCGGAGCCGGACGCTGGGCGCACGTCGCACACCCACCCAAACTCTTGCTCATCTGCGCTCCGTGCACGAAACACTGCACAAGCCCAAGCAAACTGGAACTGAAGGCACGGGTGCACAACCTCACTCCTCTCCCTCGTGCGCCGAGCGCGGGCGTCAGCGGCGGAAGACGTCAGCTACGGAGGCGGAAGTGCGCCACCGCCAAGGCTTTCGGGGAATGTAGTCTCCAGCCGCGCCGCGCAACCCGGGAACTCGGAGGCCGGGTGTCCGCGGGCGTGCGGACCGCGCCTCCCACCTATCGCTCGTGAAATGTGGGGGGATGCAAGTGGGCTTCCTTTGACACCTCTTTAAATGCAACACCCAGCTCTTCCTGTTATTAATTCCGAAATTTGGTGGTACAAACCCTTCTAACCCGTGTGGTGTCACCAATAAGCGGCCTTCTTACCCCGCGACGCTCTCAGATACCCCATTAGGATCCCTTAACCTAAGGGAAAGCAAATTTGCGCTTACTTACGGATATTGAAACTTAGTCTAGGCCGCTTTAAAACTCCAAACTCATACCTTATTTTCAGATGCCCGAACGCCCTGACCGCTTTTCCGCGCGTGGGTCAGGGGCGAATGAAGGAGAAAGAAGGTGAGGTCCGCCAGGATGGTCCTGTTCAGGGGCCGGTGGCTTGCTGGGCAGGAGTCTCCTCACTGGGAAGATGCGTGGCTGTCACCGCAGCCCCAAGTGTTCATTTACAGCGGGGCAGTCTCCTTTCTCTTTGGCCCCATGCAGTTCTCACCTTTAACCCCTCTCCAGGTGGGTCATCACCTAACAGTCACTGGGACACAGCCCTATGGCTCCTGCCACCCTATCTTCCCTTTTCTGGGAGCCCCAGGCACAGAGTAGAGGTTTGTCCCGGTTTTCGAGCACCACTCCAGCTTCTCGTTTGGTTAGCTCCCCATTCATTCTCAAGGCTCTTGGTTTCGACCATCACTTACATGGTCAGCTCTTCAGAGCTAGTGAAATCCTGTCTTGTGATCTTGGCAGCAAAGAAAACAGATGGAGTGGTCCTATCCCTTGCTTCCTAGGCACAACACAAACTCGGACCCTTAGAGGGCTTCATGCTCTCCTGGTAGGGGCTACTCTAGCAGCAGCTGCCCCTCCTTCAGAAATCTCCAGTTTCAGGCCCCTGCCTGTGTTTGATTCCTCCCCACCCCCTTACCACCCCATATACACTCTTCAGGGGGACATGGCTAGCTATCCCAAGAAGAAGGGGGCCTGTGGTTTTGCTGGAGTGGATACACCAAGCTCCAGTGATTTCAGATGCCCCCAAGTTATTCTCTTGGTACCTGAGTCCCCTAGTCCTGCGGAGAGGGCAGAGGCCTCACCCCAGGAGCATAGGGCCCCTCTCCTCTGGATCTGAACCTTGTTATATGCTAACATGTCAGTGGAGGCCCAAGAGCAAGAGGTTCTGTAAATCTTACAATGCCTAGAGACTCCTGTGGGACAGGATGTCCAGGCCTTAAAGTACCCTTTAAAACGCAGGGGAACATGAGATTTTGCTTTTGGGGTCTTATCAGCAACGCCAAGCCAACAGAAAAGAGCCTGTCAAAATCCTGTCATAACTCTTCTGAAAACAAGCATTAAAATTCAAGAACAATTGCTAATTGCTAGTTTCTTAATGCACACAGTAAAACAAAAACCCCATTAATTATTACAATTAATACTTATCTGTCGAGAGCACAATAAAATACCATGTATATTTTAGGTCCAAATTTCTCAGTTCCTTTATCCATTAAAATGTTTGTCAAAAAATGTGTCCAAAAAAAGTGTTTTTCCAAAATTACAGGGTTTTTACTGAAATTAGCAAAAATCAGTTTTCTTCTTCCACCAACTCCTGCAAGTAATCACTTGGGTTCTGTATCTACTACAGAAGTCTTCTGCTCTGCTCCCTTGCCCTTCCCCCCACCTTTTTTTTTTTAAGATCTTTATTTATTTATCAGAGAGAGAGGGAGAGAGCACAAGCAAGGGGAGCGGCAGGCAGAGGGAGAAGCAGGCTCCTTGCTGAGCAGGGACCCCGATGTGAGACTTGATTCCGGGAACCTGGGATCATGACCTGGGCCAAAGGCAGACGCTCAACCAACTGAGCCACCCAGGCATCCCACCCCCTTCTTTTTCATTGGTCCCTAAAGACATTTATAGGGAATGGCAATGACTTTGCTTGATCTTGACAGTGCCAAGACCCTTTTCTTCGTTCTTAGGCTTAGATCAGGTTCTCACCCTTGAGAAAATGAATGCCTATTTTCCTTCTCCTAAATCCTTCGGGCATTCTGGATGTACAGGTCAAATAGGCTCCTGCCCTGAGGGGAACCAAGCAGGTGGCTTTATGAGCTCAGAGACCCGTTAAGGGCAAGGAGGCTAACTTTAACTGTAAAAGAATTTGAACATTCAGAGATGCACACAGGACAAATATCTATGCAACATCCTCTTTTAACAAATGTTAATGTTTTGCCATGTTTGCTTTTAAAAAAGAGAAATAAGGGGCGCCTGAGTGGCTCAGTCGTTAAGCGTCTGCCTTCGGCTCAGGTCATGATCCCAGGGTCCTGGGATCGAACCCCGCATCGGGCTCCCTGCTCCGCGGGAAGCCTGCTTCTCCCTCTCCCACTCCCCCTGCTTGTGTTCCCTCTCTCGCCGTGTCTCTGTCAAATAAATAAATAAAATCTTTAAAAAAATTAAAAATAAAAAAGACAAATAAAATGAGTTTAAGCTTTCTTTTATTCCTTCCTACCCGTCTCCCCTGTAGGTCCAGAGGAAACCACCACTCTGAAGCTGTATTTTAATACTTTCCTACTTTTACTTCATATGAGTTTATTAAAAATAGATACGAATAGACTTTTAAAAAGTTGTAACGTCACATTTTATGTATCCCTCAACTTTATTCTCAATGTTAGCCTTAGTGATACATGTACCGCCAGGGCAACCATTTCTTACATATTTGAGTGTCTCTGTGCTGAGGACACAGCACTAAAATACAAACATCGCTGCCCTGTTCACCAAACTGTTCACTTGCTATTTGTGCACTTTTCTGTATGTTATGCTTCATTTTTTTTTTTTAAGATTTTATTTGACAGAGAGAGACACAGCGAGAGAGGGGACACAAGCAGGGGCAGAGGGAGAGGGAGAACCGGACTCCCCGCTGAGCAGGGAGCCCAGTGTGGGACTCGATCCCAGGACCCTGGGATCATGACCTGAGCCGAAGGCAGACGCTTACTCGACTGAGCCACCCAGGCGCCCCTGTATGTTATGCTTCAATAAAGTTGACCTCCTCCTCCCCCCAAATCCCTACTCTCATGCAGCTTACCTTCTAGAGAAGGTCATATAATAAACAAGTAAAATATTTAGGTGGTGGTAAGTATTACAGAAAAAATGAAGCTGAGAAGGGAGATGGGGTGTACCATGGAAGAGGCATGCTATTTTTTTTTTTTTTTAAAGATTTTATTTATTTGACAGAGAGAGACACAGCGAGAGAGGGAATACAAGTAGGGGGAATGGGAGAGGGAGAAGCAGGCTTCCCGCGGAGCAGGGAGCCCGATGCGGGGCTCGATGCCAGGACCCCGGGATCATGACCTGAGCTGAAGGCAGACGCTTAACGACTGAGCCACCCAGGCGCTCCGAGGCATGGTATTTTGATAGGGTAGTCAAAAAAGGGCTCTGTTAAGAAAATCGTGGGCAAAGATTTGCAGATGAGGGACTAGACTATGTGACATGTAGGGCAAATGGGACTCCAGAAAAGGGAACAGCAAAAGCATAGGCTCAGAGGTGGAAGCTTGCTGTTTGTGTAAGTTACTGCAGGGAGGTCAGTGGGCCCAGAGCAGTGAGAAGGAAGACTTGGGGAGTCAGATAATACAGGGCAGCAGGTGGTAACAATACTATGTAGGGCTTTTACTTCAGCTTTTATTCAGTGAAATGGAAAGCTATTTGAGGACTTTGAGCAGATGAATGACATGATCTCAGATTATTATAGCATCACTCTAGCTACTAAACTGCAACCACAGGGAGGCAAGGATGGAAGTGGAGAAACCAATTAGGAGGCTGTTGCAAATATCTGAGCCAGAGATGACTGATGACAGGGACTTGGGCCAGGGAGGCAGAGGAAACAAGAAAGGTCATCCACATCCATCCTGATAGTTAGCAGACAGGACTTACTGAAGCTTGGATGTGAGGTTCAAAAGAAAAGAATCAAGAACAGTTCCCGAGTTTGTGGCCTGAGCAACTGGAAAAATGGGGTTCTTCTCCCAGAAGGAAAGACTGAGGGAAGAACATGATTATGATAGGACTGGGAGGGAGAGATCATGAATTAGTTCATCTTTGGACACATTAAATTCAAGATATGTTAGACATGCAAGAAGAGATGTCACATATGCAGTCGATTACATGAGTCTGGAATCCTGGGCTAGAGATACAAACTTTGAAGTTGCCAGCAAGCAGATATTTAAAACCATGAGACAGGGTGACAGCCACAATGAGGGCTGACTATAGAAAAAGAAAAGCCTAAAGATTGAGCCCTACAAGAATTCTCATGTCTAAAGAAATAAACAAAAACAAAAACAAAAACAAAAACAACTGGGAGAAGTAGCTGTCAATAGAGTACAAGGAAAAGCGTGGTAACATAGAAGCCAAAAAAAATGTGTCAAGGGTGAGGAAGTGATGAACTGTACCAAATAATGCTGAAAGGTCAAGTAAAAGGACTGAAAAAAAGTACGTTTAGCTACATGGAGTCCCTTGGTGCCCTTCAGCAAGAACAGAAACAAAGACCTGATTAGGAGGGGTGCAAGAGAGAATGGAAGGAGAGGAAGTGAAGACAACGAACACTAGAATATTCCTGTTTTGTTTTGTTTTTTTAAGATTTTGTTCATCTATTTGACAGAGAGAGATAGTGAGAGAGGGAACACAAGCAGGGGGAGTGGGAGAGGGAGAAGCAGGCTTCCTGCTGAGCGGGGAGCCCAATGTGGGGCTCAATCCCAGGACCCTGGGATCATGACCTGAGCCGAAGGCAGACGCTTAACGACTGAGCCCCCCAGGCGTACCTGGGATATTCCTCTTAAGTGAAGCAAAAAATGGAGTGGCAGGTAGAGGGTGTTGCAGTACATATATTCACAAATACATATATTTAAGATGAGAAAAACTGCACATTATTATGCTAATGGGAAAGATTCAGTAGACAAGAAAAGATGCAGAGAAGAGGACACTTGCAGGAATGATGTCCTAGTTTAAGGATGGGATCTAATACAAGAGAAGTTGGCCTTAGATAAGAGAAACAAGTATCACCCATAGTAACAGAAAGGAAAGGAAGAACGCAGAGTTACCTTCTGAGTGCTTTTATTTTTCTCAGTTAACTAGGAAACCAGGTCACCAGCTGAGTGAGGACTGGGTGAAATGCTGGAGTTGAGAAGAGAGAAGCTATAAAACTGTAGTTCAGGAGGCTGGGACCTTAGGAGACTGGGACAATGACTGGACTAGGGAGACAAATGCTTGAGGTTACAGTCAGGAATTTAAAGTGGGACCAGTCACTGTGGCTCTGTTTTTCTGCAGCCACATCTAGCCTCATGGGGACAGGAGTGGTATAGGCAGACCTAGAACGTTTTTCTTTTTTTTTTTTTGGTGAGATGCTCTGGTTCCTTCATTTAAATACTGTACTGTATGCTACAATTTATTAACCCCATTCACTTACTGAAAGACATCTGTGCTGTGTCCCTACTGTTACTATTTCGGACATTGCAGCAATAAGCATCCTTGCGCATGTCTTTGTGCTCACCCAAGGAGAATTTCTAGTCCAGGATATATATCTAGAAATGGAATTGCTGGGCCATGAGGTATGCTTAGCTTCACTCTTACTGGATGGATATTGCCAAATTACTCCTCAAAATGATTTACCAGTTTATCCTCTTGCCAGCAGTGTACACAAGTTCTCATTTCCCCCCTGCCAGACTTCTAAATTTTGGCCAGCCGAATGGGTATGAAATAGTATCTTACTGCCTTCCTTTGCAAAATTCTGGTTTTAAGATCGAGCACCTTTTCATTTATAAGCCAGTCTTCTTTGTCCGACAACAAATCTCCACTCCACTGTTCACTTAGCAAGATTAAGTACCTACCATGTGACTGGCATTGTGATAAGCAGGGGAACAAAAAAGTTACCAGAGACACAGACCCTCCTTTCTGGAACTCATAATCTAGTGTGAGGTGGGGGTGGGGAGAAAACCAAATAATCACAAATACAAACCGTAGTAACATAAAGCACATTAACAGTAATCTATGAAACATTAAAAGAGGGTGATCAATTTAGTTGAGGTAGGGCAGCAGAATCCTCCCAGAAGTGACATCTGCATTTTAACAGATGAGTAAGAACTAACTAGGTTCAGCAGCTATAAAGAACTAGGTGTACCGTCATTGGGCATACTGTGTTTTCCTGTCTTCCCAGGCCGGCGCAGCGGTGTGCGAGATGCTGTGGCAGACATGATGCCCGCCCTGGGACCCTTCCCCAGACACACCCAGGCACCAGGGGTGGGAGCCTGGTCTTCTCCTAGCTCCCTTTTGTAATGTTGAGACTATTACTCCTGCGCTATTGTATCCAGTTTATTCCTGTAGGAGTCTCACACCATCTATATATATATCTTATATTAACCTATACATGCTGACCCAGAAAACCCACTTTGGATATTTTACCTCATTCAGGATATTTTAAGAAAAAATTCTATAGAAAAAAAAAAAGAGAGGTGTTTCAAAAGATAAAAGTATTCAATGTCATTATTATAAAAACCAATACCAAACCCAATCCAAATGTGTCCCAACAGTAAGGGACTCAAGGAGATCTTGAGACTGTAGAGTAACATAGAAAATATTTATGAAAAACGGTGTTTGCTTTTTTTTAAGTACAAGATTTTACCCATAATATGGTCAAATGTAAATAACAACTTGATACATTAAGGTATGAGGGTTATGGGTGAATTTAGGTAATTTAATTTACTAAAGTAGTCAGGAAAAGTATTCCGAAGCCCTTTACCATTTTGTCTTTGCTTGGTCTCCAACCTATCAGCAGGTCCCTTCATTCACTCCTCCCAAAACAATACTGCATTATATGCAGCTCCCTGAACATGAGCATGGCTCTGGAGACAACACAGTTAAAGGTAAAAAGCTATGCCTTTGTAGCCAGACAGTCCTGGGTTCAAAGCCTGAATCTGCCATGGGAAATACTACCTCAAGGGAATTACTTTACCTCTCTGGCTACCCCACCCCCATTAGAAAACAAGGATACTTGTATTAGGTTTCTTTAATGCAAACAACAGAAATCTGACAAATTAGCTTAATCACAAAGGGGTAAATTGGACCACAGTGGGGAGCCCGCTGAATCTCAGGAAGGGTTTCGGAATTGAGCCAGTTCCAAAGGACCTCGAGATTAGCAATGAGAACACCACCATGTCAGTTGCATCCCCTCTCTGGTAAGGAACTGGGCTCTAGGCAGTTCTAGGCCTTCACCTTTCCAGCCTAGCAACACAAAATTAAAGTGTCCCTGCCAAAGCTATTTTGAACATTTTCTGGCAAAGAACTCTGGCTCAACTAGGTCACATGCTTGCCCCTAAAACTATCACTAAGCCCCAGGGATGTTGACTTATGTTCCTGTGGTCAGTACAGCAGAGATGTTACAAGAAAAAGAGGGAGAAAAAAGCTGGGCAAAGACAAGAGCTAACATAAGACCTAGAACAAGGAGGTGTAAGGATTAAATGAAATGATGGCTATGAAATATTTCACACGATTTCTTTCTAGTGGTAAGCATTGAATAAACAGTAGCTATTATTAACTCACCTGACCGTGATGAGTTTAGCAGTTAATCCCTCCTCCTGGATGCACCATACTTTAATCTTAGCCAAGTTCTGAAAACTGAAAAAGACAAACTGACTCCCGTTCAACTAAGAAGGCTATTTATTGAAATAATACAATGATGTTACAAGGATGTATTTCATGTGGCCTAGGAAGCTGGGTGTTCATAAGTGCATGGTGCCTGGTTGCTGGAACTAGAGAATCCTCTGCTCAATCAACCACACATACCACAGACATTCTGGGCTCCTTCTTTGTCAATGCAGATGTGCTGAGATTCAGAGATTGGTTGGATCTAGGCCAAGTTCCACACACAAACCAGTGGTTTTCTTTGAGTCTTCTGGAACTAAGTCTTTACAAACTTCTTTTAAAGTGGGAAAGCACTCAACTGGTTCCAATTTATGTCATTCTTGCAAATAGTCCACTATGCGGATCCCCAAATAATCAGCAGCAAATAAGTTCCTGATAAGCATGGCAGCCACTCAGTGGAAGGGGGGGTCTGTATAGAATTACCCATTGTCAAACTATGTATCAGACAACACGGTCTTGGCACTGTGTGTGTGTTAAGCATGGAACATCACAAACAAGATATTTTTGAACAGTTAAAGTCTTGGAAGGGCAGATTCCCATCTTGTTCCACTTGTAATGGACTCATTGTGCTAGACATCACACATTTCAGCCCCCATGCACATTTTTCCTGCAAAGAATTATGAAGAATATTTGGGAGTTACTTCCTGTTGTCCAGGATGAGAGAAGGATAATGGATCCTGCTACTTGGCATGTAAAGAAGACAGTAGGAAAGGTTTACCATCAACATCACCTATATCATTCCTCTCCATGATTCATCAGGGTGGGAAAATTTACTTATCTTTAGAGAGGAGAGGTTCTTGTGTGAAAGGGGTCAAGGTCCACAATTGCTTCCAAATTTATCTCCACTGTTGGCACCTTTGGGATTCTTTTAGGATAGCCTATGGTAGGCATGAGAGAACATTAGGGATTGGAGTGGACTACTGATGCTTATCTCATGCTTTACTGGTGGAAGAGCAGCATATAACTAAAAAAGTTAAATTTTTTATGATGAAGTATTTCCTTGGCACACAAAATGGGTCATTACATGGGTTCTCTAAACTGATTTAAAGATAGATTTTATGACAATGGGTAATTACATTTATACTTCTCCACAGTAAAATTAACTTGGGGAAAATGTTTCCTCTTTAGTTTTGTGCTGTTTTCCCATTGATCCAATATAGGAAGCTTGGGGCAGTGCCTTCTCATGGGAGTGTCATAAAAAGCACAGTAAGAGGACTGAGCAGGTCTATGAAACTGACATGTTAGTTGAATGTATAAATATTACACTTGGGAAAAGGAAAAAAGTCACCAGCAGTTGAACTATTCACAGTTTTTGTTAACATTTTGGTATGTAAGCTTCCAACAAGTTGTTCTGAATAAGTCTGTGACAAATCTGCCTCTGTATTTTGTTGCCTCTTATGCTTTTATGAATTCCTAGAGTATCCAACTCAAGTGCTCATTAGTTTGTGCATCTGATTTATTTTAAAATTTACTTTAAAGCCCTCTGAATTCCATTTCAGTGGCTAGACCACAGGGTCAAAGATCCAGGAGACCTGCTTTCTCCACCCAGCTTTGCCATTATAAGCTGTATCACACTGTGCAAACCACTTCACATCTTTGGCTTTTGGTTTCTTATCTGTACAATGAAGTGGTTGGACCAGCTGATCTCATTCTTTGAATGGTGGATTCCGGGAGGTGGAACTGGTTTCCATGGTGAATTTAATGTAAGAGCTGCAGTTGAATGCGGTCGTCAAGCAATTTTAAAATAAGTTTTGGTCATTACTGCAGGAGTTTTATTAAAAAAGGCTGTAAACATAGAGTTACAAGTCAAACTGTTCAAAGTTGATGATCTCCTGCATACATATATTCAAAAGCTTTATAAAGTCCAATACATAGGCATATCATTTCCAATTGGTTATATATGATGTTTATAGTTGTTTTTACAAAAGTCTGTAATCAGATTTGAGAATGTGGCTTCTATTTATTAAAAAAAACATTGTCTACTAGCATAGAGCTTTCTTCACACACCACACACACACACACACCATTACATTCTCAAGTTTCCTCTCTAGTAAGAATCCTGTGATACTGAATAAGAACAATAGTTTAGCTAAAGTTTTCTGCACATTCCTTAATTTCAGGGCTTCTACAGTTTATTTCGTGCATGAATTCTCTGGTGTTTAGTTAGTGCTGAACTTCTACTGAAGTTTTTCCCACATTCCTTACAAGCATAGGGTTTTTCTCCAGTATGAATTCTCTGATGATCATGCAGATTGGTTTTCTTTCGAAAGGCTCGCCCACATTCATTACATTCATAGGGTTTTTCTCCAGTATGAGTTCTCTCATGCTGAATGAGGGATGAACTTTGACTGAAGGCTTTCCCACAGTCAATACATTCATAGGGTTTCTCTCCAGTGTGGGTTCTCTCATGCTGAGTAAGTGATGAGCGTCGACTGAAGGCTTCTCCACATTCATTACATTCATAGGGTTTTTCTCCAGTATGAATTCTGTGATGCTCTATGAAGCTTGTACTCCTTTTGAAAGCTTTTCCACATACATTACACTGATAGGGCTTCTCTCCAGGATGAGAAATAGGTTGTTGACTAAAGTTCTGCTCACATTCATAGGGGTTCTGTCCGGTATGGATCCTCTGATGATCAGTAAAGTCAGTAATGTGACTGAAGTCTTCCCCACAGTCATGACAATGATAGGATTTCACTTCAGTGACAGTGCTTTCATCTTGAGTAAGAGATGGGTTGTGCTTGAAATCTATGCTGTAGTTATTGCTTTGGTAAGGTTTGCCTCTCTTATGAATCCTCATATGTTTATAAAGGGACGGACTCTGACCAAAAGCCCTCCCACATATGCTACATTCAAAAGGTTTCTCTCCTGTATGAGTCCTTTCATGCTGGACAAGGGAAGAACATCGACTAAAGGCTTTCCCACATTCCTTACACTGGAAGGGTTTCTCTCCACTATGTGTGACTTCATGCTGAGTGAGGGATGTGCCATGCCTAAAAGATCTCCCACATAAATTGCATCGATAGGGTTTCTCTCCAGTGTGAATTCTCTGGTGCTGAACAAGGGAGGAGCTGCGCTGGAAGGCTTTCCCACAGAGACTGCACTGGTAAGGTTTCTCCCCCGTGTGAGCATTCTCATGCTGACCAAGGGATGAGCTATGTCTGAAGGCCTTCCCACACACATTACATTCAAAGGGCTTCTCCCCAGTGTGAATTCTCTGATGCTCAGTAAGTTGTGTCTTCCAGAGGAAGGTTTTCCCACAGTCAGTACATTCATGGTGTTTCTTTCCAGGATAAATTCCCTGATCTGTACCATTGGGGAAAGCTCCTTCTCCTTTATGAGTTTTCTCGTGTTTAGTGAGTGATGATCTATGAATAAAGGCTTTTCTACATTTGTCACATTTATAAGGTTTCTTTTTTGCAAGGATATTATTCTGATTAATTACATCTGAATTATGTCCCAAATTGCTTCCAAGTGTATCACATTCAGTAGGCCTTGAAGGAATGTTCAGTTGTGTAACCAGGACTGTGTTCAATCTAGAATTTTCACCAAATTTATTTTGCTGAAAATTTTCCTCTGGTGTGATTATTTTCTTCTGGTTGGATGCATCTGGCCCCAGGTACCTTTTCCAGGTTTCCTGGTGTCTCTCTAACTGGCTACTAACATCCCAAGTGCTTTCGAATGTGGCATGTGAAAGGCCATCTGTGCTACGGGATCCTGCAGATACGCTCTGTTGCAGATGTGATGATTTGGCTTCAGGCCTGGTCTTCCAGTCTGAAAAAAATCCAAAGGGCAAAAGTCCCCTGTTCCCTCCTCTTGAAACAAACTGCTACAGTAGGAATGGGGAAATGAAAGAAATATAAACTATATGTGATTCTGTTTTGAAATTAGTCCTGTAGTTTGGAGAGAAGACCCACATGAAGGAAAGGAAAAGTAAAGAGAAGTGACAGTGCAGACTGCAGAGCCAGAGTGTATGGCAGTCTAGAATGAGGAAGCCCCCCCAGGAGGGCTGGTTAGGATGTAAGGGAGTAAGTGAGCCTGAGAATGTTAGGCACAGACACAAATGCAATACAATCGTGGTCTGTCTTGTAAGATCCTAACTGCTCTCCGTGCTTCTTGTCCCTTTTACAAATCATCCCAAAATCTGTCTTCCTAATTCAGCCATTTCACAATTTCTTTAAAGTCACCTCTGAGGCTCCAAATCTTCAAATCCTACAGAGATCCGCAGCCACTGATGTGATTGAAATCATTCTTTGACATACTTGGAGACCAATAGCTATACTTTACAAACTGAGATAAAGTAATATTTCAGGAGGCAAATCATCATTGCCTTTATAATTAGGGCTCTGGTTTTAGCCTGAGTTCTGATTCTACACTAATCACCTCTCTTGACCAAAAAGGATTTTACTCAGCCTAATAAATTGATCTCTAAACCCCTGTTTCATTTCAGAATACTAACAGCAGACAATTAATTAGTCTCTAGGTTCTAAAAATGGTAATTTTTAAAAACTAAAGGGAAGGAGGGCTCTGGAGTGATGGAAATGTTCCATATTGAAATGAATTTGGATTAGATGGGTGAATGCATTTGTCAAAAGCAACTGGACGGTACTTAGAAGAGTTGCATAGCTTACTGTATACATATTTTTATTGAAAAAACCATAAATACTGAACTTTGGTTAATGATATGTATGCTGAAGTGTGTAGGGGTGAAATGTACTTGTGTTGGCAACTTAGTTGGAAATGCACCAAAAAGTAAGACAGATTAAAAAAAAAAAAAGATGATGGGATAGATGAAGAATATGTGATAAAGCAAATATAATAAAATTTTAACAACTATAGAATCTTGATGGTAGGAATATGGTGTTCACTGTATAATTTTTTCAACTTTCCATACATTTGAAAATATTCATAATAAAATGTCAGGAGGGAAAAAACCAACAACCAAGGGGCCCTAAGCCTCAAAATTCCTTACCCTGGAACAAGACTCAATTCTAATTTCCCAACGACAGAAAATGCTTTGTATTTCTTCTAGAATATTTCTCAGAGGGATATTCAAGAAATGTTTGTTGATATGAATGAATGAGAAAGTTCTCTCCCCAATCACATTCAAAAACAATCAAGTAATTGCTGACTGCTTTCTATGTGCTCTATAACACAGATAGAATACACAGATACATAATAGACTCTTTCTCCGAGAGCGTGAAGTCTTAGAAATAAGAGTCAATATTTTGATAAAAAAGGAAAACCATCAGATGGTATATTTTTAAACCTGAGCTTGTGCAGTAAAAGATGATATAAATGGTACTTGTGATCAGGGAAGGAAGAAATAAATATATAAATACATATTATGTTCATGGATTGAATAGACACCCTGAACTTAAGGAATAGACAGCTTTGGATAGGTAGAAAGTATTATCTAATTAGGGAAACTGTACACTACTTACAGAAAACATTAAAAAGAAGTTCAACCCAAGCAGAACTTGTTTTAGTGGGAATGGAAAGAGAATACTGGAAGATACAATAGGGGACCTTAAAATCAAGAGGGGATTTGTTTCCTATAATGAGGTACAGGGAGTAACAGCGAGGTTTTGTCAGAGGTAAGTGGTTTATGAAGATAAAGCATTAAAATCCAATATGGTCCACCAAGTGATGAGCAGATAAACAAAATGTGGTATGTCCATACAATGGAATATTACTCAGCAATAAAAAGTAAGGAGGTACTAATACGTGCTACAACATGAATGAACCCTGAAAATATTATGCTAAGTGAAAGAAGCCAGTCACAAAAGGCTACATATTATATGACTCCATTTACATAAAATATCCAGAAATGGTAATCCACTGAGATAAAAAGATTAATGGGTGCAGGGGTATCAGGGAATGGAGAGTGACTGCTAATGGGTATGGGGTTTCTTTCTGGGTGTCGAAATGTTCTGTAGTTAGATACTGGTGATGGCTGCACAACTCAGTAAATACCTGAAAAACCACTAAACTGTACACTTTATAAAGGTGAATTTATGGTATGTAAATTATATCTCAAAAAAGCTATGATCTTAAAAATCCAATATTGGTTATAAAAGACTGAGCAATTTCAACTGGGAATTATAGTAATATCCTCGTGGGCCCTAATTTGGGAGGAAAATAACGTGAATTGCATGAAAAAGGCTAAACTGACTGGGGTGTTTGGACCGAGGGATTAGAGATCCACTGGTTTTTTTTTTTTTTTTTAAGATTTTATTTACTTATTTGACAGAGAGAAAGACAGCAAGAGAGGGAACACAAGTAGGGGGAGTGGGACAGGGAGAAGCAGGCTTCCCGCGGAGCAGGGAGCCTGACGTGGGGCTCGGTCCCAGGACCCCGGGATCATGACCTGAGCCAAAGGCAGATGCCCAATGACTGAGCCACCCAGGTGCCCCTGATCCAGTGGTTTGTAATGGGCAAGGGGAGAAATGGGTAATGGGCAAGGTAGCAAAATGTGCTGGCTGGGGATGAAAGATGATTAATTTAGATTTTAGATATTTAACTGCATGGGACTTCCACAAGGAGGGGTCCTGTGAGACGGGAAAAAAGTGGCCAGGGTATAAGTAAGGATGATTTCTGAGTCCAAAGCACAGAATAAAGAGCTGTAACTACCACCCTTGTAAGGTGGTAATACAGAAAGAAAGGGGAGGAAGCTGAAGAGCAGACTCCTTAGGCAGATTCACTTAGGGGGGAAACCAAGCAAAGTCAAAGACCTAAAGCCAAGAAGTACTTAGTAAGCCAGAAGACCAGGAGAGAAGGATACTCCAGGAGCCATGGAGAGGCAATGAAACAAACTGGCATGAAAATAAGATGGAAGGAAGATGGCACTCCTCCCCAGACAGGTGTTGTAGGAATGTGGTCAGGGAAAGAAGTCTGAAAGCAAGTTATGAAAAGATGGAGAATCAAAGCCGTGGGTACTTCTACAAGTCTGGGGCCACCGACCGTAAAAGCAGCAAGACAAAACAAGAAGACATGGGAGTTCAATTAATGTCTGAATGAGTAAGAAAAGTGATTGCTAATCATGATGGGAGACTGAGGACAGCAGAGGAGAAAATCCAGCGACAGGATCACAGTATAGGGAGAAATGGTATTCTGTGTAGGACAAAGGGGTACATTTTCTTCTAAGACCTGTCAGCAGCAGGAACACCCTATTGCAGAAGGGAGATAGAGGTATCACCCAGGAGATGGCTTAGTTTCCTCTGCAGGTCTAGGAGCTCCCAAGGCACCAATATGAAGGTGCTCCCCCCTCCCTCAGCTGTGCCACTGTCTGCATTGATTCCTGCATGCCTGAGTCCTCCTCATTTACCTGGACAGAAAGGTCTTTGGATTTCTCCCTCTGATATCCACGGCTCTTCTCCTTGTTCCAATTTGAAGATCACCTCTGGCTTGGAAACTTGATATCCTGCTCATGGGTAAATACACAAGATTTGGTTGTTTGGGCAAGTGGACAAAGACCCCTCCTACAAGTCAGTACTAGTCCTGGATCTTCAGGAACTCTGAAGGAAAAAAAAGGTGCAACTTGAGGAGTCATGCAATCAAATGACCTACTTCCAGTTCTGCAAAAGAAAGAATTTTACCTAAAGAGCAGGCTCAGAAAACTGTAAAGCTGAGTTGCAAAGAGAAGCACAAGCTCTAACCGTGCATACCCTGCTCATGGCCACCTGATCTACAAGCCCCACAACCTTAGCACCTGAGAAAGGAAAAACCTGCCAGTGGGCAAGATACTGACTTGGTCCTTACCAAGAGAAACCAGGTGGCTATAGTTCTCCAGCATCACATCCCTGTACAAGCGCCTCTGAGCTGGGTCCACGTGGTGCCATTCTTCCTGGGTGAAGTCCACAGCCACATCTTTGAAAGTCACTGATTCCTGTAGGATCACATTCCTGTTCAACTAGGGATCAACACCACGAATGTTCCCATGGCAATACTGGGAACATACTGTAGGCTCATCAGAAATGGTGATCACACATTTGATATCCTGAGGGGAATGTTGGGTTAAATACACTAGTTGCTTACATAATTTTGTAAAGAATCCAGTACGGCAGGCAGGAAAGTCACAAGGGGCAATATGTTCTGCAATCCCGTATCCCTATTTAGCTTTGTGTTTTCCTGGAAAGCCACACCTTGTCACACAATCACCAACTCCTCACTGCCCATGCACTTCCTTTGTTACAAAATCCAAATATACTGGGGAGTAAAAACAACAGCCCTCCTTCACCCCCTCACCAATCCCACTGTGCTCCCTAGAAATAAATACTGTTAACCGTTTGGTACATACATGCAAGAGTCCCTACTCCATGCTTCATTCACAAAGAGTCTTGTTCTGTGAAATACCTTACATACTGCTCTACAACTTGCTTTTTGCATTTAACTATGTATCTTGGAGATCTTCCCATAGGGGTACAAATAATTTTACTTTATCCTTTGAATTGCTTCGTAGTACGCCATAACAGCTGTATCATAACATATTCATTGCCTAAAACCAACAGCACTGCTGGTTTACAATATCCATTGTACTAAGGATAAGATTCAGATATCCCCACCACTTACTGGACTCTGGCCAGGCTGCCCTTGATGATCCCTGAATACATCTAGCTTGTTCCTACCCTGGGGCCTTTATACTTGTTACTCCCTCTTCCCTTAGGATCTCCACATGGTTGGAAACTAGTTTCTAGTTATTCCGGTCTCATCTCGAGCACACCCCCTCAGGAAAATTGTCTTAGCACCTCCCTCCAATTTACTCTCCATCACATTACCATGTTAATATTCCTCCAAGCACAGGTATCACTCAGTGCCCACTTAAACTCAGGAACCAAACAGATTCAGGTAAAAAGGACACCTGTACTTCTAAAAATAATCTGAGATTAGCTTGTTCACTTCTCTGTCCCCTACCCCTCCACCCCCACCACCATGAGCTCCACGAAAACAGGGACATTATCTATCTTGATCAGTTATATGCCCAGCACAGAGTGGATGCTTAAAAAATGCTTGGTGAGGGGGGTAGGCTGAGCCTGGGTGACTCAGTCGGTTAAGCATCTGCCTTCGGCTCATGTCATGATCCTGGGGTCCTGGGATTGAGCCCCATGTCCCTGCTGAGCAGGGAACCTGCTTCTCCCTCTCCCTCTGCCCCTCCAACCCACTCATGTTCTATCGTGCGCTCTCTCTCTCTCAGATAAATAAATAAAATCTTAAAAAAAATGCTTGGTGAATGAATAAATGGACCAGTCCCTGTTAGTAGACAATTGGATTATTTTCAGTATTTTGCTGCTACATACATTACTGCAATAACACCTTTGTGTAAATATAGCTAGTTAGAATTGGAATTGCTATGTCAAGGTCTTTTCCCGATTCTTACCCCCTCCAATCATTTCTTCCTTACCACCCCACTGAACCTAGGCTGGCTAAGATCCCCCATGCCTCTCCATCAGTTCCGATACTCATGGACTGATTTTTGTCTTGTCTTACTAGGCCTTCTTAAGCTATGAGACACCTGTCACCATGTCCTACCCGAAATATTTTCTTTGCTCCTGGTTGGATTTCAATCTCAAAAACGTACACAGTAAAATATGGTAAAGACAATTAGTGTGAAAAGACACTGAAAGCAGAGCTGAATTCACTGGAGCAGTGAGGGAAGGTTACATGGAAGTTTCAGCTTTATTTTGTGTCCTTCTCCCTGTGGGCTTTAGCTATAGCTCAACTAGAGTTATTTCAATTTCCTGGAGGATGTCATTCTCTCCCCACCTTCCCACCTGTCTTTCCCTTGCTAATTCCATTTCACATTTCGGGTGTTGGTTAACAGATCTTCAGTGAAGTCTTTTGATCCCCCATTGGAAGGTCAATCCCTGTATTATGTGCTTTAAGCCATTTTGTACACCTATGATTATTCAACTAAACCTGATAATCTATTTAATACTTGTCTTCCTAGTTAGATGGTAAGCATTATGAGGGCAGAGACTATACCTTTTTTTAACTTGGAAACACCAGTGTCCAACAAGTGTGTGATTCACACTAAACACTGTGTGGTTTCCTAACAGAGATTTGAATTTTAGAGAAGACAGGAGTGGCACCTTCTCCTATTGAGTGAGGAACATGGCCACATCCACACAGAACACCGGCCCCTCCGTGTCATATTCTTGCTCAGCACTGTGGCTGTGTCCCTGCAGGAACAAGGAAGTGTTGGAAAGTGGGAGATTTTTCTGACAGAGATCAGGGATCTGACTGTGCCAGGTAAGATGACACTAGATATTTACTAGGTGCCTGGCTTTACCAGATGCACTGTGGCAGAAAGAAAAATGCAAATGAAAAACACTGCAGTCCTTGAGTAGGTTCCAGTTTATTTTAAAATGTCTTATTCATTACAGCACAATATAAGATGATCCATAGTAAAGGGAGGAGCCACAGGCCTTCAGAGGAGGGAAAATGAAGGGAAGGAAGAGAAGCTTAAGGCAGGCTATGCACTGGGCCTGAAGAGGTAAGTACCATCTGAATGGGAGAAGAAAGTGGGAATCCAAGCCAGGGATTACCAAGCTTGAAAAGGGAGGCTGGGCTTGGGATGGGCACGGCCATCAGGGAAAAAGGGGTTGGATCAAGGCAGACATTTTAAGTCAGGTTGTAACAAGTAACACTTTCTCCCCATTGCCTACTGTGTCCTGTAAACATACAGCCCCTTTGGCTGTCAGCCAACCTTGATTCCTTTGCCTAACTGGTCCCTCTTATCTATTTATTATTATTATTTTAAAATATTTATTTATTTAAATAATCTCTACACCCAACGTGGGGCTTGAACTCACAACCCTGAGATCAAGAGTCACATATTCCTCTGACTGAGCCAGTTAGGTGCCCCTATTATTATTATTATTTTTTTTTTTTTTAAGATTTTATTTATTTATTTGACAGAAAGAGACACAGCGAGAACAGGAACACAAGCAGGGCGAGTGGGAGAGGGAGAAGCAGGCTTCCCGCTAAGCAGGGAGCCCGATGCAGGGCTCGATCCCAGGACCCTGGGATCATGACCTGAGCCGAAGGCAGACGCTTAACAACTGAGCCACCCAGGCGCCCCTATTATTTTTTTTTTTTTTTTTTAAGATTTTATTTATTTATTTGACAGAGAGAAACACAGTGACAGGGAACACAAGGGGGGCTGTGGGAGAGGGAGAAGCAGGCTTCTGGCTGAGCAGGGAGCCCGATGCGGGGCTTGATCCCAGGACCCTGGGGTCATGACCTGAGCCAAAGGCAGACGCCTAATGACTGAGCCACCCAGGCGCCCCGCCCCTATTACTTAATTAATTAAGTAATCTCTACACCGAACGTGGGGCTCGAACTCATGACCCCGAGATCAAGAGTCGTATGTTCTTCTCACTGAGCCAGCCAGGCACCCCCAGTTTCCCCATATTTCATACAAGGCCTCCTGATTTTCTTCCGCTTCCCCAAACAGACTGCACTCAAGGTAAAGAATGTGCTGACCAGTAAACAAATGTCTAGTCCAAGTTAAACAAATGTCATTTCTTGCCTCAACAGGACAACTGGCTTCTGTTCTACTCTTGGTCCCACCAACTCTCTCTTCCCTACCCACTATCAGAGTCAGTTTCCTAAAATGCAAACCTTTGACCATGTTACAAACCAGGCCACCATCACCTCTTACCTGACCACTGCTACAACCTCCTAACTTGTCTCTCTCCTTTTCTACTCATGCCCTGCTCCCAGGTCTGTCTTCCATATATCAACCAGAGTGATCATGTTAAAACCTGTCGGATCAAGTCACTTCTTTGCTTAAAAATCTCCAACAGGATCTCAATTCACTCCAAATAAAAGCCAAAGTATTTACAGTGGCCTACATGGCCCTCCACAGTCTGCCTCCCCCACTCCAGCTATCTCCTTGACTTCATCTTGAACCTCATCCCTGACCCACTGTTCTCCCCTCTTTACTTACCCTGCCCTCCTTCAGATTCCTGGAACACACTAGGCATGTTTCTGCTCTGGAGCCTTTGCTTTGACTGTTCCCTTAACCTGGAAGCTTCTTCCTACAGATGTGCATGTGGCTCTTTGTTCAAACGTCACCTCATCAGAGCAAACTTCCCCGACCACCCTCCATAAAACAGCACCCCCACCCTGCACTGTCACTCTGGTTTCCTCTCCTTTTCATAGTTCTTACCACCTGACATATATTTTCATTTGTTTACAGTATGTATTGCGGAGCACAGTGTAAACTCCGGGAAAGCCGGACTATTATCTATTTTCTTCATGCTTGACTCTTCATTGCCTAGAACAGACCTGGCACATAGTAGTAGGTGTTCCAGAAATATTTAGTAAATATTTTCCTTTTTTAAGGTTTTCAATTTTTTGAGAGAGACAGAGAGAGAGAGAGAGCGCGCGCGCACAAGCAGGGGGAGGGGCAGAGGGAGATGCAGACTCCCTGCTGAGCAGGGAACCCGATGCAGGGCTTGATCCTGGGACCCTGGGATCATGACCTGAGCCAAAGGCAGACACTTAACCGACTGAGCCACCCAGGCACCCGATAAATGTTTTTCTTGAGATTAAAAATTACATTCCTTCATGTGACCTTCAGAGTCCTTCATAACCTGGTCCCCACCTTACTTCCACAGCCTCATCTCTGGCTTCTCCTTCCCTCTGACACCATAATTCAGCCTGAAGAAGAGTTACAACTTGAAACTAAACACTCTCTTTGGCCTCTGTAAAAATGCTTGGCCTTCCCTCCTCTGTGGAGGTAACATTTATTCTATCACCAAGACTCTGTAAAGTTCTCCCCTCTGGGGCTCCTCTCCTAACCCCAGGTCTGGGCCAAGTGCCTCACACCACGACCCTTCTCCCTTGATCCCTCTCCAGCAAGCTCCTAAGACACTACATTATAGTAACTGTTACCTATGATTCACTGTGCTCCCAAAGGGTCAAGACCTTGACTCAGGCACCTTCGAAACTCCAGAGGTCAGAATCAGCTTGGTACATAAAAGACAATCAAGAGTTTGTAAGATTAAACAGGTAAAATGTACTGAGACCCCCAGTGTGAATGAGCCACTCTGAGAGCTCAACTCGACAGCATTCACCATCCTTCCAGATACAACTGGACCTCATTATCAACCCCTTTTAAAAATTAACAGGGTTATCATGAAGTATCAAGTATTTTGCCTGCATCATGTTGACATAAAAGGTCCAAAGAACCAGAAACAGCATATACTAGGTTGAGAAGACTCAGTTTCCTGGGCCCATAAAAAGCAGCACACTAATAACGTGCAGTAAGTAATGTGCAGGTGAATCACAGACCTCCTGGTCCAATCTTCTCATCTATAACATCTGTATCTGGGTTCCCTGAACTGAAAACGTAAGAGTTTTAAGAGCAGAAGGGTGAAAGGACACTTCCAGCTCTGCAGAACAAGGCTTGCAAATATAAACAGATACCCCCTCCAACTCTAACATGTGCCAACTCTGGAGGAGAAACCTGCTCAAATTCTAACTCAGGAAACTTTGTAACTTTGCAAAGCTGCAAATGAGAGAATGGTAGCTAGTAAGTAAAAACAATTAAATTTACACAAACTACTCCCTCTAAGACCAAAGTTAGTTTGCCCAATTAGAACACATTACATTTGCTAAGACATAGTGTGGCGTTTTCACTCAAGTACTCCGTGCGCTCTGATTCCAGACCAGTAATAGCTTGGTAAACTGAGTTAACGGCATATCTAACAATTGAGTGTGGAGAAAAGACACTATTAACATTAGCCTCTACACACACACACACACACACACACACACACACACAAATACACACACGCCCTACTTAGGCTTAGGCTAAGGGCATTATCATCCATAGCAGCCTACCTGGAAACCTGGACCTCATCCTTGCCTCTTCATTTTTCCTTTATGCCCTGGAATCACCAAGAGCCTCAAAAAACATCTCCTACATATAATCCCTCCCCTTCATTTCTCAAATCCTGGTCAAAACCTCCCCTGCCAATGACCATTAAGCCAGGCAATAACTTTCTAGATCCATTTTAATATGGTAGCCACCAGAAACCTGTCACTCTTGAGCACTTGTAATGTGGCTAATTCAAATTCGGATGTGTGGCAAGTATAAAATACACCTGGATTTCAAAGACTTAGCACCAAAATAAAGAAATAAGTAAAATAGCTCATTAATAATTTTAAAATATTGATTCATGTAGAAATATTTCAGTTATATTGGGTTAAATAATATGTATTACTAAAATTAATTTCACCTATTTCTTTCTACATTGTGCTACTATAAAATTTTAAATTATACATGTAGTTTATATTTTTCTGGACAGTGTTGCTCTACACTGTCCTAGATCTCCACCTCATCCTGTGGATACACCTAGATAGCACCCACCTCTGCAAGTAACCCAGGAAATGATCTGAAGGCTGGCAGAACAGACTCTCCACAGTGCAATGTGGAGAAGAGGCCATAATGAAGAGAGTAGGAAGGGTGAACACTGGTGAGGAGCCAAACTGATCTGTGGAACTGTAAGAAGGAGGGAGGAACAACGTGGGTACAGAGAGAGAAGAGAAGCAGACCCCCACACCAGGAACCCCAGGCTCATGGGACCTGCACTGGGAAAAAGAATCCCTGTAACATTCAGCTTTGAAAATCAGAGAGGCCTAACTTTGAAAGTTCCTACAGTAAGTGGGGCTTCACACATGGAACTTTAATAAAGTTTTTTTTTTTTTTTATGATTTTATTTGTTTGAGAGAGAGAGAGAGCACCTGCCAGTAGAGCAAGAGACAGAGCACAAGCAGGGGGGAGGGGCAGCTGGAGACGGGGCAGCAGACTCCCCGCTGAGCAGGGAGCCCACGCAGGGCCCAATCCCAGGGCCCTGAGACCATGACCTGAGCAGAAGGCAGACGCCCAACAGACTGAGGCACCTGGGTGGCTCATGCAACTTTAAAAAAAATCAGCGGGTTCAGCTCTGGAAGAGCCAGACAGGGTGACAGGAAACTGAGTCCCCGCCCTTGAAGAGAGAGCACAATAAATAGCCCCATGGAGATACACCACAGAGGGAGCAGTTTGAAAAACACCTGAGGTACAGAGGTAGGAGATTTATTTACCAATCTCAGAGCATGTGCTGGAGGGGCAGGGATCCTTGGGAGACTTCTCCAAGAACAAAAGAGCTGGCAGGTGCCATTTCCCTCCCCCACTCCCCACCCTGAATACATGGACACCTGTGGGAACTACTGCAGTGTGAACACTCTCCACCTCGCTTGCTGACAGTACACACTGCCCCAGTGCTCCTCTGTGGACTCACCCTACATCCCAGTCTGAGCAGTTTCCCCAGGAGGCTGCAGGCCCCCTCCCACGGCAGACCAGGAAGGACCTTACTGGCACCATCTGCCCCAACCCTCGAGTTCTCCTACAGACCTGCCCCCCCCAATATACCCTTGGCCGGAGTTCATCCAAAGCAGTGCCACAAGCCTGGCAGTATGCAAAAAAAATTAGTATATGTATAAAAAAATCAGTCAAGGGAATCACAAAATAAAAAAGATATTAAGTATGACACCATATACCTAAAATGTGGGGGGAGAGGAGTAAAGAATGGATTCAAACTCTGGAGACTATCAACTTAACATGGACTGCTATATGCGTAAGATTCTATGTACAAACCTAATGGTAACCACAAATCAAAAACCAGTAACAGATATGCAAAAAAAAAAAAAAAAAAAAAAAAAGAGGGAGAGAGAGAGAAAGGAATCCAAGTATTATCACTAAAGAAAGCCAGCAAACTGTGAGAGAAGAGAACAAGAGAAGAAAGGAACAGAAAAGACTACAAAAGCAACCATAAAACAAGTAACAAAATGGCAGTAAGTACAGACCTATCAATAATTACTTTGAATGTAAATCGATAAAACGCTCCAGTCAAAAGACACAAGGTAACAGAATGGAGAAAAGAGCAAGACCCATCTTTATGCTTTCTAGGAGAGACTCATTCCAGACCTAAAGACAGGCAGATTGAAAGTGGAAGGATAGGAAAGCATTTATCATGAAAATGGAGTGAAAAGAAAGCTGGGGTAGCATTACTTATACTGGACGAAACAAACTTTAAAACAAAGACTGTAGGGGCACCTGGATGGCTCAGTCGGTTAAGCGTTGGCCTTTGGCTCAGGTCATGATCCCGGAGCCCTGGGATCAGCCCCACGTCGGGCTCCCTGCTCCGAGGGGAGCCTGCTTCTCCCTCTCCCTCTGCCTGCCACTCCCCCTGCTTGTACGCTCTCTCTACTAAATAAATAAAAATCTTTAAAAAAAAATGAAAAACAAAACAAAGACTGTAACAAGAGACAAAGAAAGACATTATATAATCATAAAGGAGACAATTCAACAAGAAAATATAACAATTGTAAATATTCATGCACCCAACATGGGAGCACCCAAATACAAAAAGCAGCTCATAAAAAAACATAAAGGAAGTAATCAAGAGTAATATAATAATAACAGAGGACTTTAACACTCCACTTAACCAAACAGAAAATCAACTAGGAAACAGTGGCTTTGAGTGACACATTGGACCAGATGGATCTAACAGATACATTCAGAACATTCCATCCTAAAACAGCAGAACACACATTCTTTTCAAGTGCACATGGAACATTCCCCAGAACAAGTCATATGTTAGGCCACAAAACAAATCTGAAGACATTCAAAAAGAATGAAGGCATACCATGCATCTTTTCCAACCACAATGCTATGAACTAGAAATCAACCACAAGAAAAAATCTGGAAGTGACACAAACATGTGGAGGTTAAATAACAAGCTACTAAACAGTGAATGGGTCAACCAAGAAATCAAAGAGGAAATTAAAAAATACATGGAGACAAATGAAAACACAACAGTCCAAAATCTTTGGGATACAGCAAAAGCGGTTCTAAAGGGAAGTTTATAGTGATACAGGCCTATATCTCTCTCTCCAATTTTGCCTCCTGCCCTATATCTCTCTCTCCAATTTTGCCTCCTGCCATACACCCTATGCTTCTACCACATGGACTCTGCCCTTATTACATCACTCTTTTTCGAGGCTCCTTGTCTTTGTACAACTTATTCTGACCACCATGTACTTTCTTCCCTCAGCTCTACAGAAAAAATTCCTACTCACCTTTCTAGATCCAGTTCAATGGTCCCTTCCCTTCTGAAGCTTTTCCAGATCCCTCATCTCCCCGCCTCCCCCTTCAGCATTTGGTCCACATCTCCATTTCAGAATAGTAGCTTTTCTTTTTGTTTTTTTTTTACGTATATATGCTTTTTTTTTGAGATTTTGTTTTTTTAAAGTAATCTTTACCGCCAACATGGGCTTGAACTCACGACCCTAAAATCAAGACTTGCATGCTCTACCAACTGAGCCACCCAGGCGCCTCTAGAACTGTCGTTTTTTTATTCATGTTTTTCTCCCTCAACATTTTCTCAAGCTTTTTTTCATTTCAGTATCTCCAAAACCAATCATGTTGGAATTGTCCAGAATCATCAGAGCAACTTAGAAAACTTGCCATGCATGGAGGGCCCTGACAAACAACTTTCAAAAACTCCTCAGGTGATTCATTAGAAAAGAGCAACAGCTAACATTCAGTGAACATTCACCACAGGCCAGGCACTGAGCTCGGTCATTTATGTGCACCCTCTTGCTAAATTTCCTCACTGAAGCCCTACTGACGTCCTAAAGGAAGCAGGTACCTTCTCCTGACTACTTGTGAAGTGTGACCCTAGTTAAGAACCACTGCCTGGCACAGAGAAGGTATTCCAAAAATGTCTGCTGAGTCAATGAAAAGAGAGTCTGGGTCATTCTTTTCTTTCTTTTTTTTTTTTTTTTAAAGATTTTATTTATTTGACAGAGACAGAGAGCACAAGCAGGGGGAGCGGCAGGCAGAGGAAGAGGGCGAAGCAGGCTCCCTGAGGAGCGGGGAGCTGGATGCAGGGCTCGATCCCAGGACCCTGGGATCATGACCTGAGCCAAAGGCAGATGCTTAACTGACTGAGCCACCCAGGCGCCCATTCTGGGTCATGCTTACTGAAGGAAAATGAGGAGTCATTTTGAGGATCAAAAAAAAAAAAATTAAGTGAATTAAATTTCTGGAAAATAAAGAGCAGGGGCAAACAGAAAAATGATGGTGTTAAGAGCCGAAATCAAGAGCTGGTTGCTCTTAAATACCAGCCAAACAGAAAAACCGTTGGCATATCTAGTATATAAAAGAAACAACTGGGGGTGCTTGGCTGGCCCAGTCAGTGAAGTGTGCGACTCTTGATCTCGGGGTTCTGAGTTGGAGCCCCACATTGGGTGTAGAGATTACTTAAAAATAAAATCTTAAAAACAACAACAACAAAGCAAATGACTTTAAAGGGAATAAACAAACCAGTAAAATCATAGCAGATGCGAAGAAATGTGAAAAATCTTTTTTTTAAAAGATTTTATTTATTTATTTGACAGAGAGAGAGATAGTGAGAGCAGGAACACAAGCAGGGGGAGTGGGAGAGGGAGAAACAGGCTTCCCGCTGAGCAGGGAGCCCGATGCAGGGCTCGATCCCAGGACCCTGGGATCATGACCTCAGCTGAAGGCAGACCCTTAACGACTGAGCTACCCAGGCGCCCTGAAATGTGAAAAACCTTAATGACATGGATAATTTTTAAATTTTAAATCACCAATGTTGATGCAAAAAAGTAAAAACCTTAATAATTAAGAAAGAAATAAACTATTCCCAAATCATCCTCTTGATAAAAATCCTAGATCTAAATGTTTTATAGGTAAATTCTTTCAAAAGGCAGAAAAAGATGAAAAGCAATCTGAATGTTTCTACAACTTAAGGATAAACATGCCACCAAACCACTGAAAGATCTTCCTTTCTCACTCTAAGGGCTATTTCACTTAAGAACGCAGATGAGGGGCGCCTGGGTGGCTCAGTCGTTAAGCGTCTGCCTTCGGCTCAGGTCATGATCCCGGGGTCCTGGGATCGAGCCCCACATCGGGCTCCCTGCTCGGCGGGAAGCCTGCTTCTCCCTCTTCCACTCCCCCTGCCTGTGTTCCCTCTCTCACTGTGTCTCTCTCTGTTAAATAAATAAAATATTAAAAAAAAAAAAAAAGAACGCAGATGAAATAATATATTTTCAAAAAAAATTATCAACTGTAACCAAGAGAATTTTATCCCAGTATTATTTGTAATCATAAAAATTTTAGAAACAACCTAACATCCTATGAGAAATGGTTAAATAAATTTTGGTATGTTCATGGAAAGCAATATAAACCAGCCATTAAAGGTGTTTTTTAGGGGCACCTGGGTGGTTCAGTCAGTTAAGCGTCTGCTTTTGGCTCAGGTCATGATCTCCGGGTCCTGGGATTGAGCCCTGAGTTGGGCTCCCAGCTCAGCGGGGAGTCTGCTTCTCCTTCTCCCTCTGCCTCTTCCCCCTTCTCATGCTCTGTCCCAAATAAATAAACTCTTTAAAAAAAAAAAGTGTTCTTTTTTAAAAAAAGAAAAATCCATATAGAAATTATATGAAATTTAAAATGTTTAAGGGAAAAACATACATAGGGAGAAAAGAAGGAAATTCATCACAACAAATACAGAGGTGCTAAAGAGGGATCACAAATGACTTTTTCCTATTAAAAATTTGTATTTTATATATGCTCACATGCTTTGATAAGATATATATTTTTTTAAAGATTTTTATTTATTTATTTTAGAGAGAGAGAGCAGGGGGAGGGGCAGAGGGAGAGAGAGAGAATCTCAAGTGGACTCTGTGTTAACTCAGAGCCCAATGCACGGGGCTCTATCTCATGACCCTGAGATCATGACCTGAGCCAAAATCAAGTCAGATGCTTAACCAACTGAGCCATCCAGGTGCCCCTGATAAGATATATTTTAAATAAAAGTAGTACAAGACATAGAAAAGAGAGGAAAATAATCATATTTTTTTGAAATAGTTCTTAGAACAGGTTTTTGACATCCTAACATTGTCTGAAAGACAAAATTTCTTGGGGAGCCTGGGTGGCTCAGTTGGTTAAGCGTCTGCCTTTGGCTCAGGTAATGATCTCAGGGTCCTGGGATCGAGCCCCACGTGGGGATCCCTGTTCAGCGGCGGGTCTGCTTCTCCCTCTCCCTCTGCCACACCCCCTGCTTGTGCTCTCTCACACTCTCTCTCGATCTCTCAAATAAATAAAATATTTTAAAAATTAAAAAAAAATTTTTTTAAAGGACAAAATTTCTTAAAAGTGTTCAGTGAAAGTTATACTGTTTCTCACAATTATTTTATCAGAAAATTAGGGTCACTGTAACTGGAAAACTAGTTTTTGCTCTATTAGCAGAAAATGCAGAAAGTACAAAATTACTGCTTGGGGTTAAACGGTTACGAGTGTTTGCTACTGTGACACCCACTTACAGAGTGTGTACTTTGGAGAAAGGGATGAAAGCAGTCAAATGGCCTTGCCCTAAAAGAGCTAGCTGAAAGCTTAGTACAGAGATGGATGGGTAAACACACAACTCCATATGACATAAAAACAGTACTACCACCGCTGTGCACAGGTGCTGTGGGAATGCGCACGAGGGGCACCCGACCTTACCCAGGGGAAAGAGTGTCTGGACTGAGGCTTAAAGCCCAGCTCCAGTCAGCTCAGGAGAAGGCTAAGAAAGGGGACTTCTGGACTCAGGGAGCTTGAACATTCCTGACTGCAAACATCTTGACCTGGTTCAGCAAGTGGCTTGGCTGCCCCTGGGGGTCCAGGAGCATCTTGTGTGAGTTGGGGTGACCTGAGCCAGCTTTGGCTGAGCCTATTCATCCTGATGGCCTAACCACAGAGCTCTTGGGATCTGGAGTCAATGGAGACCAGGTCCTGGTCCCTCTCTACTTCCTCCCCTTCAAGGTAAACCTGGTCTCCATATGCAGCTTTTTTCTTATAAAACTTTCTCCATTTCTTACTGTTTTGGTGGTTTCACCTTTTCTTCCTAACTAAAAATGTAGTGCATATAATGAAGAGAATGATACATAATGTTTACACAGACACAGCTACTAATGATCCTATAGATCCTAAGGATTTTCAGGGTATCCCCCCTCTGCTCCTGTTCCCCTCCATTTTGGAGGCACTTCAGGTATTTGTTAGCCAAACACCAGAGGAAGGTCCTACCCCCCAAACACCTCTTCATGGGAGCTCTGACTTTCAAACTCTTGCTCCTACATTTGGCATTCACAGCAATCTTTAAAACTAAGAAGAAATCATCTTAGTTTCCTGCTCAACAACAGTGACTCAAGCTACACCAACCACTTGCAGCTCCCTGAACACACTAGACACACACATCCTGCTGCTCAGAGCACTCTTCTCCAGACCTGTGCATCACTAACTCCCTCGCCTCCTTCCAGTCTGTCCAGATGTCCCCATCTCAGGAAGAATAAGGCTTACCCTGACCACGCTATTTAAGCTGTACCCTTACCACAAGCCACCCTCTTCCCCACTCAAACCCCCTTACTTTTCTCTACCTTCTTACCCCCTCTGATACTGTCAGCTTCTAGTATATTATAAAAGTTACTTACTAAATTTTTCTGTCTCCTCCTTCTAGGATGTAAGCCCCACAAAAGCAGAGATCATTATAAATGTTGTTCACTAATGTATCCCAACCACTTAGAAAAGTGTCTTAGCACATCACAGGGGTTCAATGGCTATCGGCTGAATGAATAGATGAATGAATGAATGGGTTACCAGGGCCACAAAGAAAAACGTCCAAACTCCCTTCTATTCTCATCTACCCACTGCCTGCAGCCCATGCCCACTGTCACACAGGACAACGGTTTCATGAACATGCCCCTCATCTTGCTTCCCAATGTCCCTGACCCACAAAGTCCTTCAGCTCTATCTCCACCCCCTTCATTTTCACTTGTTGGACTCTGCTCCTATTCAAAAGTGACATCTCCACTGACTCTTTCCTGCGGGCAGAATTTCCTCTCCCCTCTCTGTAGGCACAGCAGCCTCCCGACCTCAGAAACAACACCTGATACCACTTCTCCTGTGCTATATACTGCATGAGGCTTCCCCCACTCAGTTAACCTCCAGGATAAGCAGTCACATGACTCACTTACTCATCTCTTGCATTCCCTGGAAGGCCAAGCTCAGAGAAAAAGAAACTCCGACAAAGGGAAATTTCTGCCAAAAAAACCCCTCTGTAGATTCAGTTGTTCTGTCCTTCCTCCAGGGTCATTACCTGCAGCCTGGGTTAGGTAACCCAAGGGGACTGTCAGGCCATTCTGAGAGAATATAACTGAACTAGAGTACTTGGGCAACAAAGCTTTGAAAGTGTAGTTTAAAGCGTCCCTAACACTCACTGCTCAGAACACAAATCCACTTTCACCCTTAAAGAGGCAACCCCTGGGGCGCCTGGGCGGCTCAGTCAGTTAAGCACCTGCCTTCGGCTCAGGTCATGATCCCAGGGTCCTGGGATCGAGCCCTGCTCAGCAGGGAGCCTGCTTCTCCTTCTCCCTCTTCCTGCCACTTCCCCTGCTTGTGCTCTCTCTGTTAAATAAATAAATGAAATCTTAAAAAAAAAAAAAAAGCAACCCCTACGGAAAGGATCATCACCCCCACACCCCCAGGGGGTGTTAACTGCGTTAAGCGATCCTACTCTCACAGCCTGCTGAGGAAGTGCTTTATATGGAATGGCACTGATGACCAGGGATTTGCTCTGGCTCATGTCAAACCAAACAACTATCTTGTTCTAGTATTGTTACTTGTTTTACTCCTTAAGGCTCACCCTTATAAAATAAAAACATACAAGAAGTAAAAGATATAAAGGCATTATGTTTAATTTACTACAAAATGTTTTATTTTTTTAAGATTTATTTATTTTTTTAAAGGGTTTTATTTATTTATTTGACAGAGAGAGAGACAGTGAGAGAGGGAACACAAGCAGGGGGAGTGGGAGAGGGAAAAGCAGGCTTCTCGCTGAGCAGGGAGCCTGATGCGGGGCTCGATCCCAAGACCCTGGGATCACGACCTGAGCCCAAGGCAGATGCTTAACAACTGAGCCACCCAGGCGCCCCAAGATTTATTTATTTTAGAGAGAGAGAGAGCATGCGTGCATGCAAACGGGAGTGGGGGGAGGGGCGGAGGGAAAGGAAGAGAGAGAATCTCAAGCAGTCTCCCCACTGAGCACGGAACCGGACCTCATGACCCTGAGATTTTACTTTTAAGTAATCTCTATACCCAATGTGGGGCTCAAACTCACAACACCGAGTTCAAGAGTCACATGCTCAACCAACTGTGCCAGGCAGCGCCCCGGATTGATTTTGATCGTATCACACCCTTAACAACTAGAGTCTGATTTTTCCTTAATTCTAAAGAGAGTGTGGATTAAAATACCATCTGAACCTTGTTATAGTTTCACAGATATACGCTATGTAAATCAATGCATAACCTCAGAGTTCTGATACTTCTAGAAAATGCCTCTTCTCTCACAAGAATAAATGACTTAAAAAATCAGCTTCATATTAATGAAGTTGAAGGCTGGACATCTGGGGGTGTACACTATTATACCCTTGTTAAGGCAAAAAAAGAACACGAAAAGCTATGGGACAGGTCCTTCCTGTTTTGTACGTTGTTTTTTTTTTTTTTTTCCTCCTGCCCCAAGAAAGCCCATCTCCAGCCTCTTCCAAGGCAAATCCTGACCAAGCTTCTTCGGCTCCTACGGGATCTCTAGGAGAGGTCAGAGGCTGGGGCTGCTCTCTCCTTCCCTAACAGTTACTTCCTCCTCTATAGTTTTCTATCCTGTCACCCTACCTTCTCCATTCCGTGACAGAGTTCAAGGAATTGGCCTGGCACTCAGGACTCTCAACAGTGACACTTCCCGACACATTCACTCAACTCTTCTCGCAGAACCTCACCGCCCTGGTCCCCTCCTCCCCACAGTGCAGCCCCCTTTTTGGGACGCCCACTCCCCCCAGCTCTGGACATCTTGGGTTTCGCACGCTGGGAGGCTCTGAGGGGAGGACCAAGCCAGGAAAGGCCGTCGCACAGGCGGAGAACAATGACTGCTCTAAACACGCCCCGGGGTAGTGAGGAACCCGCTGCTCACCTGGGGCGCGGCCGTCGGAGGCCTCGGGGCCATTCCTGCCTCGCCGGGGCCGGCTCCCAGACTGGGGCTGGGGAGAGAGGACAGGGCCCACTCACCCGGCTGCAACCGCCGACCCCTCCCCGCCGCGCCGGACCCGCCTCCGCCCCTCAGCCACTTCTCCAGGAGACGGTTAGGGAGATGCGCGGACCGCGCCTAGGCCTGCCGTTCCCCCCGGCCCCAAATTAAAGGCTCTCGGCATCTTGGACACCATCCTCTGACCACGCCCAGTCCCACCCGCAGGATGGTGGGCGCGGCCGGGCGGATACAAGCCAAAGCCGTGGGAGGTGCCGCCTCGACCCCACTCGGAATTACCGCCTCCTGAGGACTCGGATTTCGGGACCTCGGGCCCACTCGGGGCTCGGGCCAGCTCCTCCTGCACCCGCTGCAGGTTCAGTCCTCTCCAATTCTGATGTGCGGAGGGACGGCCCAAAGCGGCCTTAGCCGCACTGGGGCCGGACAATGGCCGCAGCGGCGGGGGGGGACCGCGGGGGGGCAGAGCCGGAAGTGCGCCTGCGCACGCGGAGCCTCGGTCCCGCAGCTCCCGGGCGGTGGCTGACTACACTTCCCAGAGGCCCCTGCGTGTGGGTCCCGTAGAGGCAGCCTGGGAGGTCGCTGCGCCACCCTGGGGAGCTGCAGCGGGGTCCGCGGTGTGGCTTGGATACTCGTGCGTCCATTTATTCCAATAATAGGCACTGAGCACCTCTTCTGTGCTAGGGGCGGGATTCAGCGGCAGATGGGAAAGGAAAGACCCTACTTTCGGGGAGCTAGTGTGCACTGTTGTGGACGAGGCCAACAATAAAAACGTAAACATATCAACAAGATATGTTTCAGGTACTGACTTCAGCTACAGGAATAGCATAGTGAAGGGAGTGGGGCAGCGTCGCATCTTCATCACAAGATGTTATTTCCGTTGCCTCTCCTATGCCATGTTCACCCATGGGTCACTACCGAAGGTTTGGACACTGATTCCCCAGACCACGCCTACTACGACTAAGATACTTGAGGCACTTATTACTCCAAGAGAATAAGAGAATCTCTTCCTGTTGTCCCAAAATTGGTAACCGGGACTCAGATGAGGATTTAAGTTCTTTCGCATTCTAAAGAAAGACAAAGCATTTGGGGCTAGACACTCTCAGGTCTTACAAAAGGGTAGCCGGGTGCTGAATTTGCCCTGTTGCTATTAACCGTTGCCTCGACACCACCCCTCTTTCGCAGGCTCTATAAGGAAACTAGAATGGGAAAGAAAAGAATTCCTCAGAATGGCAAGCCCTCCGCCTAGGGGGGAATTGCAGTGTTCCACCCCCCACTCCCAAAAATGAATGTGAGAAAGAAAACCTCTCAAACATTGAGAACACCCAGGAAATGGGGAGGCTACATAAATTACCCCCAATGCCTTCCAGAGAAAGGGAAAGGGAATTAGAGAACAGGCTGTGTGTAGGGAGAGCAGCCTGAATTCTCATTGTGTAGTAAGTGGATACGCTAGAAAACAATTGTGCTTAGCTCCCGGTGGGTGAGGGGTGCAGCTCACAACATTACGAGGCTGTGGAACTAACTGGGTGTGAGAAGGAGCTGACGAAGTTGGAAGAGGTTGAAGTGAAGCCAGATCTCCCAAGTCAGGTATTGGTGGGTTTCCTCTAAGGAACTCACAAATGCACTTACGTTTCTGCCGGGCTGGCTAAGCAACTTTAATGCTGGATGGAATCGTTTTAAAACCTTTTAAAATGCACTGATGCACTGGAAAATTGGTAAGGAATACACAGAGGGCAAAAACGAAGCAAAAATGACAACTTAAGAGTGGTAGGTAGCTTTCACCTGGAAGACTTTTGCCAAATGAGGCAAAGTTGAGTTTTGCTTTTCATTGTCCCCTTCTTTCCGTTCAGGGACCATGTTCTGGGCGGGAGGGCCAAGGGCACCGAGAGGGGAGCGGCAGTCTCCTCTCAGGAGAAGTGCCCGCCCTACCTGGCCGGCTCTGCCGCTGAAGGTCAGGTATCCTGGTCGGGCGATGTCGTCCGACCACAGGGCCAAGAGAGGTGAGAGGCGGGTTTTTCCGAGGGCAGTCTACACCTGGGGGTTGATGGCTACGCCGCGAGCGTGGGGCGTGGCGCTAACCAGCCTCCCAGCCAATCAAGAGCTGGGAGCACATTCTTCTCTGCGCCCTCCTGTCTCCATGACAACTACCTCGGCGTCTTCTCCGGACTTGGGAGTACTGCAGCTGAAAAGACCATCTCACAGGTCCAGTTGAGGTCCTGGCCCAGGAGGATCGGCGGGGACCACCAGGTGCCCGAGTTGTGCTGCAAAGCCTCTTCACACCCCGCGACACGGTGGGCAGGAGGCCGCCCCTCTGCTGGGGAAACGGATGATGCACTCTTCAGCGGGATTTTGTCCCAGCTAGGGCAGAGGCGAAAAGACCCGTCGCTAATGCCAGATGCCTTACATTTATCTGCTCTATCCTTAATATCCACTTGGATTTGACCTTCAATTCTTCACTTGGCCCGCCGTTGGTCCAAGCCTTCTGGCTGGGGCCTTCCCCACAACACAGGAATATCCAAGTTCCAGTCCCTTAAAACGTTCATAAAAATGTTCCACCCCCTGGTTTCCACGAGAATTCGTGAGAAAAAATGGGACCTGACGCACGTACTCGCCCAGATCCGACTCTGTTCAGCCAGAGAACCAGAGATTACTGGACCAACAGGGAGCTCGGGTCCCCTGTCTTCCATGCACTCTTAGGCCGCGAGGACACGACTGAGGCGCTGAGTGGAGGCTGCGTAGCTTCAGTCATCCACTGCTAGATCTGAGGCCGAGCTTCGAGCTGGACACGAGGGGAAGCGAGTTCTCAGCGCCAAGATCCTCCCCTCACATCAGACCAACACCTGCTACAGTTTAGAGCTTCCAGGCGTCCGTCCGCGGAGCCCTGGGCTCTAGCGCCACCTGCTGGCCACTAGGACCCTCTACTCCTGCAAAGTCCTCTGCATAACAACAACGAGAACATGAATTTGGCAGTTTCCGAACCATTACTGACCCTGCCAACTACCCTCAAGTCAAGCTTGAAGCCTCTACAAGTCCCCCAGAAATTTCACCTAACACCTATGTTTTCTGAGCCCACGTTTTCTGAGCTCCTGCTGCCCTGGATATCCTCACAAAAACTCCCTGGTGGTCTCCTGTTCCCCTGGACTGAACTGAAGGGCCCCATAGACTCCTTCTCCATCCCAGCTGTGGCGACTCAGGCTAGACCCAAGTGGTGTCACCTCAAGGGCAATGTAGTCCCTGCAAGGGTCACAAGGGCCAGGCATCGGAAGACCTCACTTTAGCTTCTGGCTCAGCCACCTTGCTCGGCCAGTCACTTGACCCCTTCTTTAACAAGTCTCGTCGTTTCTAAGTGGAGCCCCAGGTGCATCCTAGCATCCCATCTTTGCCCTGGCACTGTAGCCTGGCCCCACTCTTTCCTCATGGGCTTGGAATCATGAAAAATGTCTATTCCAGGAAGTTTTTCCCCAGATACCTCTGTTATCAGACAAGGGTGTTCAGTGACTGGGATGTGGTTAGCTGTATGGGAAGACTGATCCTACCAGACACTCCGAGATGCAAATGGCATCTGAGGGCTTTTCCAGCCAAACACAGGGGACTCAGCTTAGAAACCAAGAAGTGGACAAAATGAGCCAAAGACAGGATATGGAAGGAGGGCTGAGAAAGAATGAGGGACTGGAAATTAAAATAAGATTATTCTCACATCATACTTTTTTGACTAACTGTGTCTCTGAGTTTTTTTTTTTTTTTTTAAGGTGGGGGTGAGGTAGGGGGAGGGGCAGAGGGAGAGGGAGAGAGAGAATCTTAAGCAGACTCTATGTCCCTGGTGCAGCCGGTTGCCGGGCTCAATCTCACAACCCTGAGATCATGACCTGAGCCGAAATCAAGCGTAGGACATTTAACCAACTGAGTCACCCAGGTGCCCCTCTGAGTTTTTTTTTTTAATTAAAGATTTTTGTTTATTTGATATATATAGAGAGAAGACAGTGAGAGAGGGAACACAAGAGGGGGAGTGGTAGAGGGAGAAGCAGGCTCCCCGCCAAGCAGGGAGCCCCACATGGGGCTGGATCCCAGGACCCTGAGATCATGATCTGAGCCGAAGGCAGACACTTAACAAGTGAGCCACCCAGGAGCCCCTGAGTTTTTGTTTTTAAAATAAAATTGCAAGGTTAATTAACTTGCAATTATTCTCAAGGTAATTTTTGTTCATGGTTAATGTTCTCTAACATTACAACCAGATACATGAATCCAAGGGACCTAGGCTAGGCTGCCTTTAGACTGAGCCTGCCAGGGGCCCAGTTACAGAGACATCTGACTGCCAAATGGACTGTAGCCGCAAGAGGATCTTACCCACTTGTATGCCCAGTAAATGTGTGCCCAGTTAACCTGGCTGAGTTTATGAAAATGAAGGCTTTGCTTTATTATAAAGAGTAATGGGCTTTGAGATTACCTAGACCAGCTCCTTCCTTTTAAGGATGAAATAGAAGCCCAGAGAGGGAAAGACGCTAGTTGAAGAAAATGGTACAGGAAGAAAAAAATGCATATGATAAGCTGAAGGAGATTCGTAAGTTCCATGTGGCATTGTGGTGTTTTTTTAACTCATCAGGTGAATGCTGCGGTTTAAAACAATTTAAATTTTAAAATGATAAGTTAAACAACAGAACACATTCTAGATGAGGTCTTTGGTCATTTGCATCATTTTCTTCTTTTCCATTTTCTCTTCAGTTCTATTTGCAGGACTGCAGTTGTGTGGTCACCAACAAGTGTCTTTCCCTCTGTGGGTTCTATTTCATCTCTAAAATGAAAGAGCTGGTTTGGCGGGATCCAAAGCCCCATCTTATTTTTCTCCTACAACTGTTATGCCTGGCTCAAACTGCGCAGTGTGACCTGAGGGGAGGTGAGAAAACATGGAAGTGAAAGTCAGCTGGGTCTTTCATCCCAGCCTCGCCTTTGACCCATCCACTAGCTTCCGGGATGCCACACCTTAGGCCTTTCTTGCACCCCCTACGGTGGTCTGGGGGTAACAGCGCTTCCGCTCTGCGGTTACCATGGCGACCCGCGCGCTGCCGTAGCCTCCGTTGCCGCCTAGCAACCAGGACACCCAGAGCACCTACAGCTCTGTCATTTCCCTCTGGCAAGGAATTGGGGGCAGCTCTGTTTAGGGAGGTGGCTCCCTACAGGTCCCTTTACTGCTAGGCCCTGACCTGACCTCTTCAGCCATTCCAGCTTCTCTGCCCTGGGGCCAGGCTTCTACGGCTTTGTCTCCCAGACCCAGTAGTCCCAAGCTTAAAAAGTGTTACCCGGTACACTCCAGAGTCCCTCTAGAAGAGCAGAAAAGTCCAACGTGATGTGAATTAAAACACCCATCTCTCAGCCACACCTCCCAGCGCCCCTCAGCTACTGGGGCCAATTCTCTGGATGGACAATCCTTGGGATGGGATGCACGGGACAGCCTGGCTAGAATCCAGGGAGGCACCAGTGTTGGGGGGGGGGGCATCACCAGAACTGGGCATCGCAGCCTCAGTTGGGAGATGGGCAGGCATACAGACTCGCTAACCCAGTATGGGGGTGGAATCGGCAGTGACAGGGTTGGTGGCACAGGGTGTACTGGGAACATGCCTGGGGAAGGGGGACTCACCCCAACCTGAATCAGAAAGAAATGTTTCTTGGGGGACATGATGCTTGGGTTGAGGCTCGAAGGATGAATAGGCATCCAGGCTGGAGAGGAGATTTCAGTGAGGGTAGGCTTTAGGTCTTCAGAGCCTGCCTTTCTGAGAGTGTTATTCCCCATGTGAAGTCCACTGAGCCTGTGTCTCCTCCTCATCCTTTTCCTCTTATCCTGTCTCCTTTCCCTGGGCAGTCGCCTCCAGCTCCATGACCATAAGCAGCACTCCTTTGCTACATGTGGCCCTTCTTCCTGAGCTGCTCACAACTTACTTGTCTACCTGGTGAACTCATACTCATTCTTCAAAACCCAGCTTGATGTTGACTCCTTTTTGGTGCCTTCCCAGAACCACCCTTTTCAATCGTGCATTCAATTCACAAACAACTTCTTCTCCTTCTCCTTCTTCTTCTTCTTTTAAGATTTTATTTATTTATTTGAGAGAGACAGAGATAGTGACAGATAGCATGAGCGGGGAGAAGAGGGAGAAGCAGGCTCCCCGCTGAGCAGGGAGCCCGATGCGGGGCTCGATGCGGGGCTTGATGCGGGGCTCAATCCCAGGACCCTGGGATCATGACCTGAGCCGAAGGCAGATGCTTAACCAACTGAGCCACCCAGGCGCCCCCTCAATTCAGAAACTTCTAATGAACGCCAAGTGTGTGGTCCTATACTGTAACTTTCTGTTCACGTGTCTGTCTCCCCAACTGACCAGGATATCCTGGGGTGGGAGCAGGCAGGGCTGTCTTTTGTTTTTCTAATCTTCAGGCTTTAACATTTACTCTCTGAATGAATGGATGGGCTGATGGATGGATAGGAGGAGGGGTGGAGGAATACACACAGAGCTCCTCGTGAAACCACAAAAATAAACACCCCAGGTAACTCTCTGACTCCTGTTTCTATCCCCTGACACTGCCACAAAGGGATTTGGCCATATGTTATTAAATTAAAGTGAATTAAAATTTGCTTGAAATAACCACAGACTCCCCCGCTCCCCTGAGCCTGCAATGACCAGATTACATCTCCTCCAGGCACAGAAGTTTGACATTTCATTGCAAAGTCATCTTCCTCTCATTTCCTTATGTTGCTAAAATATTCTATTTCTCTTCACTTCCCCTTTGTGTCCCCATTACTCATGTTTAGTTAAATTTATCTGCTGCCATTTTTAATCATCTGAGATAGGCTTGCTGGTGTGGATGTTCCTGGGGCACTGCCTGGCCTTCCAGATCATCTGTCTCCTCCTGGGCCACTCTGAGAACAGGGCACGGACCCCTCCGTCAGGGCTTCTGGGCTGGTCCTCAGACCCAAGGTTTCTCCCCAAGGCATCTCTGCCTTCAGGGTCTTCCCTTTCTCCCCATCCTCCATCCTCCTTGGGTCTCTCCAGCCTCCTCCTCTTCTGTTTCCTGGGGCATGGTTTTCATCTTGCCTCAGGCCTGGTACTTCCTGAGGTCCCTTCGGTCACACTGAGCAAGGGGCCTTGATTTCTTCTCTCATGAGTTCCCTGAGTAAGTCCTTAATGGGACAAAATATCCAGCAGCAAATGTGGGGGTTATTTGGTGCTTCCTTGGGACACTGCCATACCCATCACATTTCTGTGGCTGGCTGGACACCTTCCTCTTCCTCACCTGCCCATTCATCCTCATAATGTAGGGTAGAGAGACTGTTGCGCCTGGAGGCAGTTGGCAAAGACTAGAAAGGAATATTTTGCCTTGGAGTGGAATCCCAGTTTGGCCTCTCAATAACTGTATCACTTAAGGACTGGGATTGCCTTTGGGACTTAGGGCTTAGAACTGCTCAGGAAAGGGACAGTCAAGTCCAGGTGGCCACTGAGAGGCAGGACCCTGGGAGGCAGGATCAGAGGGCTGGAATGGCTGCCATTATCTGAGCATTTGCAGTGTGCTGGGCTCTTCGGACATATTTGGGGAGTTGGGGGCGTGAATCCAGGGTGACAGTGAAGGATGCTTGTTCCTCACTCCAAGCTTTGGGAAAGGGGCTTCTGGGGGATCACTCAGAAGGCTCAGTCATGTCCTTTGGAGCTTCAGGGATAGAGTGAACTAGGGCGATTTACGTCAGAGAAATCTTAATGGCAGGAGACAGGCTGGCCAGATGTCTTCACAGTGCAAGAGTAGCACATTGGGATCTGCCTGAAAGCCCAGAGATCATGAGGGCAAAAGAGAGTGAATGTTTCCAGTGGACCAGAGGTGGACCACTGCTGACATGAGAGAACCAGCATGGGGTCGTTTTAGAGCTTGATCAAGAAAGCCTCTGGGAGGAAGAAAGAGCTAAAAACTACTGCCAGGCCAAGGGGTTAAAAAAAGGGGGTCATACAGGGACTTAGCTTAAATTTCATCCAAGGGCAAGACAAACTATTTTATAGTTATATTTTATTTTATGAGTCATGTGTATAGGGCTACACATGAATTACTTGAATTTTTTTTCTTCAATGAAATGTATTTCACTCTTGTGTCAATTCAAAACATATTCGTCTTTTTAGAACAAGATCATATCTCCAGTCTACACTCATCTACGTTTTCTATGACCTCCAGTTGCATCTAGGTCGAAAAGATCTATTATCTTTATTATTTCCCAAATAGTTACTTAATTTTCATAGCAACCCTGGAAGGAAAGTGCTCTTGCTATCCCTGTTCCACTTTCAAGCATCAGAAATTAAGAAAGGGGCTCCAAGTTACACAAGGATGAATGGCAGAGTCAAGATTTACTTAAATAAGTCAGGCCCGGCATTGTGGTGGGGGTTCAGGCAGTGGTGGTGACAATGTGAGGGATTAGGGGCTTCAGCAGCCCTCCCCCAAAGCTCCATTCTTAAGTATGGGCAGCTGCTGTTTAGACAAGTTTCAGGTGGGGTCTCCTAACAAACACCTTATCTAGCACAGGGGCCCTACAGCTGCCCAGGACTTTGACAACGGTGCATGGGGCACTCTGTCCCTGAAGACCCCCCCACAAAGGTGCCAGAAGGGAGTTTCCTTGGTGGATAGCAGCTCTCCAAGTACTGGGTCAAGTGTCATGACCAGATGAACCCAGAGCCATGTTTGTGTGAGTTCAAGTTTTGAGGGGGGCGAGCAGGAACCAATAGCCCATCTGCAGAGAGGGGTGCCCAGAGACAGGAGATGGGTGAGCAGCCCCAGGTCTGTGCCAGGGAGATGCTACCTGTGACCATACAGTTCCCAGGAGGCCTGGAGGGCTCTCACATTTGGCTCCATCCCAGGATTTCCCAGGTCTCTGCAGATACACCCTCCCCTTTGTAACCTTGGCTGCTGATGGTTCTATTTTCACATCAACACATACTTGACTAAGACAGAAACTCTAACAAACTGAATTTCATTAAAATTTACAATTCCCAGGGAATCTTGGTGGCTCATTGGGTTAAGCATCTGCCTTCAGCTCAGGTCGTGATCCCAGGGTCCTGGGATTGAGCCCCACATTGGGCTCCCTGCTCAGCAGAGAGCCTGCTTCTCCCTCTCCCTCTGTTGCTCCCCCTGCTTGTGTGCTCTCTCTCTGTCAAATAAATAAAATCTATAAAAAAAAAAAAAAAGAATTTAAAAAACAAATAAAATAAAATTTACAATTCCCTGCATGCACTGGCCCACTCGAGATTCTTCCTCTCTTAATGCCATTTGTTTATCAGTACTATAACTCCAGGAACGCAACATGCCCCCAATAACTCCACACATCCTGCCTTGTCCCCCCAGCCTCCTTCTTGCCACTTTGTCTCCTTGGAATCAATGGAGAAAAATGAGCAACATAAGCAGAGTGGCCTAAAAGCAAGCCCTTAGTACAGACACATGGCTGTAGCTTGAAGGAGGGACAGAATGAAGTCCCATGGGTTTTTCTCAGCCCAGCACCATCTGCCCGGTGGCCAGGGGAGGCGTCTGCCAGGGGCTCAGACACACTGACATGTAGACTAGTTCTGAAGGAGAAATCTTGCACTTTGCCCTTCACTGGGACTTCACAGGTGATTTAACATGACTCCGGAAGAGGCCACATCTGGGGTGTCCCACTGGTGTTATTTGAAATCAGAAGCTCCTCTTTCATTTTTTCCAGGGAAGGGGTTTCGGCAGGTGTTGAAAAGTCTGAGGCAGCAGAGGGTGAGCTGCAACAAGCAGCTTGTGTCTGGCATCTAATTTGATTTGACTTGTTTTCCTAGCCATGAGAACTTGGAGCTGGGAATAAAGAGCACAGGCTGCAGAGGTGACAGCTCCCTGCTTTGTGTCCCTGGCTCTCTCAGCGGGAGGGCTCACTCTACAGTCCCAAAGCCATGCAAAGGGAGCACGGCAGAGGACTCACGTCAGGCACACATAGCATGGGAGATTGTTTTTGATTATGTTTGAAAAGCCCCAGAAAAATCTCTTCCCCAAACTTCCCACGTTCAGGCAAGGGAGTGATTTATTAAGCATGAGTCGGACTAGGCCAGCTCTCCTGGTCGGCTAAAATTGGCCTGGAAAATAAAGTAATTTGTGGTTGTCAGATCCTAAATTAAATGATTCAAATACTACTGCGGCTGATTAAAGGACTTGATTCAATTTCCTCTTGACCACATGCTCTTCTGTGAGGGCAAGAGATACTGTTTCTGGAAGAAATGCAATATTTGGAGACCGTCGATCTAATCTAATGGATGGTGTTTATTAAATATGGTCTCCCCTCCCTTTTTTGATGAAAGGTGAGACTAAAGCAGGAGGAAGAAGGGACTTCCTGTTTAATTACAAATGACCCTCCCCCTGCCAGGCATCTGGGTAGGAGCCTCTGCAGTGAAGCAGGCTGGGTGCCTGAGGATTTTTTAAGGACCCTTAAAAGACCTCTGGACAACAATAACAAAGGTCAAAAATTGAAACGCAAGCATGGGTAAACAGAATAAAAAAATGCATCGGGGACTGTCGAGGACAGTCTAATAGCAGTGCCTGTATCAGCCTGGGCACTGGCAGAAGCGACAGCCTCGTGCTGGCTACCTTGATGCCCTCCCTTTTTGGCCCCAGTGATTGAACCTGAACGGGACTGTCCAGAGATAGATGATGTGCCCTGGCATAAAACAGATGAGCTGGCTTGGGACATGAATGAAGAACTCCAGGGAGAAGGTGGTTAGTAGCTGGTGCAGATGCTGGAAGGAGGAGACAGAGAGGTCACGAGATGTTCAGCCCAGTGCCATGTTCAGTTATGAGAAAGCAGAAACTCAGGAAACAGAAATCAGGAGACAGGGAAAGGAAACTCAGAGTGAAGGGGGCCGGGGGGGTGGACACAAAGGTGCTGTTGGTTGAGAAGAGAGCAAGCTCAGAGAGAGACTGTGTGACCCTGGGAGAGAGATGGAGATGCCAGCTGGCTCCCACAGCAGCCCTTACTCCCAGCTGTTTTCTGGTCCAGGTTCTGCCCCAGTTTGTGCTCACCTCGAAAACAAACTCACACCTTTTTAAGGTGGTCCAAGCAGGACTCAAAAGAGCCCAGGTGGACATAAGAATCAACAGTTTCTCAACACTGAACCATAGGGCAGTTCACCATATAAAACATAAGCAATTTTTATAGTTTTTTTAAAAAGACTTATTTACTTATTTTTAGAGACAGAGAGAGTGTGTGTGCACAGGGGGGCAGGGCAGAGGGAGAGGGAAAGAGAATCTCAAGCAGACTCTGCGCTAAGCGCGAAGCCCAACGCAGGACTGGATCTCACGACCCTGAGATCATGACCTGAGCCAAAACCAAGAGTCGGGTGCTCAACCGACTGTCCCCCCCTTCACTCTGAGTTTCCTTTCCCTGTCTCCTGATTTCTGTTTCCTGAGTTTCTGCTTTCTCATATCTGAACCACCACTGGGCTGAACATCTCGTGACCCCTCTGTCTCCTCCTTCCAGCATCTGCACCAGCTACTAACCACCTCCTCCCTGGAGTTCTTCATTCATGTTCCCAAGTCAACCGACTGAGCTCTCTCAACACATTTAAAGGGCTAAATTTTGGGGTGCCTGGGTGGCTCAGTTGGTTAAGCATCTGCCTTCGGCTTGGGTCATGATCCCAGCTCCTGGGATCTGTCAGTGGGATCATCAGGCTCCCTGCGCAGCGGGGAGTCTACTTCTCCCTCTCCTTCTGCCTTCTGCCGTTGCCCCTTCCCCCGTACTTGTACTTGAGCTCTCTCTCTCAAATAAATAAATAAAATCTTTAAAAACAAATAAATAAATGGCTAAATTTTGCTGCTGTCCCAGCCCAGAGACCTGGAATCTGGGTGAGTTATCCCGACCCAAATATTAGTGGGGGCTTTCCCTTCCACTTCCCCAGATCATCTCATCTTCTGCTGAGACTCATGAGGGACAATTGTCACATGGGGCCAGTTGCAGGGAAGTGAGGGAATACCCAGGGCAAAGATGAGCATCACCCCCACTGAATGGTTAACAAGCAAGACTTCCTTCCCAAATGCCTAGCACAGCCCTGGGCACAGGCAGGGGACCACAGTGGCTAGACAGGAGCCCACCGCCTCCTGCTGACTATGTAGACAGTGCCTTCAGCACTGGCCTCAGGGACCTTGCTCTCCCTGGAATACTCTCCCCACAGATAACCACAAGGCTCTCTCCCTCACTTTCTTTAGGTCTCTACTCAAGTGTCACCTTCTCAAAAAGAAGGATCTGATCATCTGATTTAAATAGCCCTCCTTTCCCCCCCCCTTACCCTGCTATTTTTCCCCAGGCACTTACCCTACTTGCCACAGACTATAGTTTCATGTTTATTTATTGTCTGTCTCTCCCCACTGAAACGTAAGTTTAATGTTTTGTGTGTTTTGGTATCCATTTCCCTGCACCCAGTATAGGGCCTGGCTCACAGTAGTCATCCAGTAAATACTTGTAGAATAAATTTATTGAATGAATTGTTTTAATTTACACTTTGTTTTTTAGCCAGAATGTATATATTTCATATATTAGAGTCAGTCTAATGTAGTGAGTAAGGCCATAGAATCTGGTGTCAGGCGGCTGGGTCAGATCCTAGCCCTGTCACTTTATGTGTGGGCTTAAGCAAGTCCTGTGCCTCAGTTTACTCAATCACAGAATGGGAGTACTCTGTCTCTCCCCAGCAGTATTTTTTTGTTTTTGTTTTTGTTTTTGTTAAGATTTATTTTTTGACAGAGAGAGAGACAGTGAGAGAGGGAACACGAGCAGGACGAGTGGGAGAGGGAAAAGCAGGCTTCCCGTGGAGCAGGGAGCCAAACGTGGGGCTCGATCCCAGGACCCTGGGACCATGACCTGAGCCGAAGGCAGATGCTTAACGACTGAGCCATCCAGGCGCCCCTCTCCCCAGCAGTGTTGCTGAGAGATTTAAAGGAGCGAAGCATGTAATGAATTGCAACAGATCCTGCCTATGTAAAAGTCAGATTAACGTTTTATTGGGCATTTGTATTTCATTTCAAATGTTTCTGTTCCTGTCCTTTGTCCACTTTTATGGGGGTTATTTTTCTAGTTGATGGGCAGGAAGTTCTTCGTGGGCACAACCCTCCCGGGTCTGGGCTGAGCACACAGCCTCCAGGGGGCGCCCGGGGCCCGCGCTGCGGGGACCAGGCGGCCCGCCTGGGTCTGTGTCCGGAGCCACGACCTGGGTCCACCTGGGTTTGCCCCCCTCGTCCCGAATCCTCTTCTCGCTCCCTCAACAAAGGATGGTGAACTGGAAAGGGACCTGGAGCGGGCGGCTGGAGCGTCGTCTGGGGAGCGCAGCCTCCCGGATCGGTCCCGCTTAATCCAATCCCACCTTTGTGTGAGGACCTTGAGCTTTCAAACCGATGTTGGATTGTTTCTCCTCCCGCCGGGCCCACCGCGCACCTGGGAAGCAAGCGGGGATGCTGCCCTAGTGTCTCGGAAGATGCCCCCTGCCAGCTGCCCGCATCTACGGGGGTAGGGTGGGGGAGAAGAGTCCTGGTTATTTTACTCTAAAGAACTTTTAACATTAACACATCTTTAGGGGTGTCTAGCTGTGACCTTAGGAAATGGGGACAGAAGCAAGGGTGGGGTAGGGGCGAGGGAGGCTGCGGGGTCAGGATTCTCTCCGGGGCTGGCTAAGGGGCCTTAGATGGCAGCACCGGGGCGGAGGGATGGAGATGATGGGGTTCAGGGGCCTGAGAGGGAGGCAGAGGGATGGCCACAGGGTCCCAGCCAGAAATGAGGAAACAAAATCCTCGGGGCTAGGGACCAGAGGCCTCTGCAGGAGCAGGGAGGGAGGGTGAGGGAGACACAGGGCGCTCAGTGTGGCTGAGGTGTCGCCTAGTGGCCAAGACTGTCAGGTCTGGAAGTGGAAGGGCATCAGGAAAGTTTGTGACCTGGCTCCTGCGATGGGCCATTCACACCTTGTTAAAGTTACCCAAGCTGAAGGCAGTTCTTTGAGGTGAGAAAGGGCGAGCCAGGGCCCAGAGCAAGGGCTGAGAAGGAGGAGGGGGTGCAGTACAGCATGTAGGAGCCTCAAAGGCTGGAGGGGTTTGTTCAAGGGCACAGGAGCCATGGTATCCTGGAGCACTGGGGGTCTGGAGAATGAGTGGCAACCCCCAGGAACTGTGGGGAAGCTGCGGCAGGAGGGGATAGGCTCGAAGCAGAAGATAGAAGGACTGCTTGTGCATGTGTCTATGGGAGATGGTCCCTGTTTTCCAGGGTGGGAGGAATGCAGATGGGGAGCAGGTGAGGAGATATGAGACTTCAGGGGATGGACGGACAGGATAGGGTGACTGAGGGTATGAGGGTAGGAGGCTGGACAGGTCCCAAGGCTTCATGGGGGCCACTGACAGATCCAGGGCAGCAAAGACCTTGCTCGTGCCCCAGACCTCGGCGGCTGCTTCAAAGGACCTAGCTCCTATTCAGAACCCCCTGCACCCTGACATGTCCTTAGAGGGAGCCAGTCATGGGATCTCAGTGCACACCAAGGAGCCCCACACATGCGAACACTTCTGGAAGCATTAAGTGCTTTAAAAGGCCCTCTGCTTGGCATGTCAGCTCCATTAGAGGGAACATTTTATCACAACGGAGGCATAAGTAGGTTGTTTGATGGTAATTGCTTTTGTAACCCATAGAGAAAATGCATCGCAAACCCACCACAATTAAGTAAAGTGGTCACATTCCTCTTTTTTGATTTAGAGCTATTTAGAAATATTAGCAACTGACTTTGCTTCCAGGGTTTTTTTTTTTTTTTTTCTCAACTGAAACTTTTTTCTCTTGAATCCCATAAAATATTCTAAGTGCTCCAGGAGGGAGGAATGAAAGGATGTTTGCATTTTCAGCTCTGCAGCCAGCCATTGCTCAAATAATACCCTCAATGTGTAACCTGGGAGTTTAATATCCTCAAATATTTATAATTACACAGAAATAGCCCTAAGAAATGTTCAGCTTACTCACAGCTGGATAATTATTGGCATTCCAATGTTCACAGACTCAGAGCTGCTTCTCAAAGTTTGGTGGTGTCCCTCTGCCGCTCAAAGCATGCAGGGTACATGGAATCTGTGGGCAGACCCCTAAGGGGGCAAAGAAACAGCACATAGAGCTCCTAGCTCTCCCTAGCACACTGCAGCTTCCTCTCTTGCTAGGCAAGAGCTCCCTTCTCCTTCCCCAGAACATGAAAAGTCCAGGTGTGAAATGCAAATGGCACCCAGCCCCACTGGTCATGAGGAAGAGTCAGTGTGTTGTACAAACACACACACAAAAGGAGGACTCAATCCTTCCCAACAAATCCTTTAGTCACTCATGGATGAAGTCCCCTGCCTGGAGGTTTCCCATGTTGTCTCAGATGCTCCCCAGAAAAGGGTGCTATGGTCAGATAAGCATGTGATGTGCGGCACACTCCATCCTATGCCCCTTTGGAGGGCACAATGCACATCCTCTACTAATACATTTTCCCTTTCCTTTCATCTTTCCTGCTGCTCCCTGCGCTCCATGCACATTTCCAGAAGAATATCAAGAAAACTATTTTCCCTGCATAATTATCCGCCTCCTCCCCACCCACCTACACACATCTTTCCTGCTTTGAAGGGGCAGCTGCTCTGATTTCTTTAAGTGGACTGCACTCTGCATTTACTAGTCAGGTGGCATGAAAGTAAGGGAGCAGCCAGCCAAGGCTGGGGCAAGGGACTGGGCACTAGCCCTCTCCTCACCCCACCGACCTAGGCTCCTTGGTCCATATTCAGGTCTCCTTCCCACTTCTGAGCTGGGGATGCAAGGCTGTTGGTCTTTGAATGGGTCACTAACCAGTGCCTGGCCCTCTTTCCCCTAAACTCAGACTGCCTCAGTCTTTTTTTTTTTTTTTTTAAGATTTTATTTATTTGACAGAGAGAGACACAGCGAGAAAGGGAACAGAAGCAGGGGGAGTGGGAGAGGAAGAAGCAGGCTTCCCACAGAGCAGGGAGCCCGATGTGGGGCTCGATCCCAGGACCCTGGGATCATGACCTGAGCCCAAGGCAGACGCTTAACGACTGAGCCACCCAGGCGCCCCTGGACTGCCTCAGTCTTGACCTTGCAACCAGATTTGAAGTTCCTCTTTAGTAAGATCAGCTAGTATGCTCTCAGCTGCAGGACACAGAAAACCCAATCCAAACTAATGCAAACAATAAAGAGAGTGGATTGGCTCACATAACCTCAGAGTCCAGAGGTGGCTGAGGCTCCAGCCAAGGTTCAGGCTGGGCAATGACTCCACTGCTCTGGGATTCTCTCAGGCCTGACTGCCTCTGGCTATGGGCTTCATTCCCCAGCCTAGCCACACCTAACGCCATAAAGAGGTCAAAGCTGTTCCAAATGCATGTCTACACTCTGACCATCCAGAAGAGTCAGTGGGTCTTTCTCCATATTATCAAGAAAACATCTTCCCAGGCACCCATCAAAAGTCCCTCTGGTCCAGGTGATCCAGACTGGGTCGGGTGGTCCAACCATTAGCCAATCGCTAGGGCCAGGTGGATGGGACATGCTGACTGGCTTCACTCTATCAAGGCCTGCCTGTGCAGCTGGGGAGGATGGGAAGTGCAGGGGCTGCATAGGGGAAGGATGGACATTCAAATAAAATGTGGAGTATATCACCAAAGGGAAGAAGAAATGGATACAGAAGGCCCACAGTGGTGAACATGCACTCCTTTGGGTAATATGTAATAAAGTCCCCTTAGCTTATCTCTTTGAGAAGCTAAGATCAACCCCTTTCTCTGTGCACTTCAGTAAAGAGCTTTCCAAGCAAGGTTCTTGCCTGTCTTATATCTGCAGCACCTAGAACACTGACTGGTTAACCTGATGCCCCACCAGTATGAGTGGAAGGAAGGGATCAAAGAGAGGAAGAAACAGGAAAGCAAACTTCCCATTTGCTTGGTGCAGGTGACTCTGGGGCTCTGGGTGAGTCGACGGACTGAACAGCCCTGGGATCAATGGTGCTGGCTGGTTGGGGCCCAGGGCCTAGTGACACATGCTCTCCTCCACAGACCTCACTTCTGAGAAGGCCAGGAGAAGGAAGAGCTTTTGCCAACAGAACTATGTGGCCTGTCATGTTAGTATCCACTATCTGAGCTGCAGGGATAATTCAGTGAAATTCTGGAAGCATTTATGGAACATCTACTTATGCCAAGTCCAAGAATGGGCACTGCAGAGCTCACAGTGGACAAGGCACAGGTAGTCTGTGCCCTGTGGGTGTCCAGCCTGGTGGATATGGATCACAACCAAGCCAGGACAAAAACAGTGGGAACTCCATCACCAGATGTTGGAGAAGCCCCCTCACTGCCCCCTCTGCATCACCTCAGACCTCTCTCTCAACAGCCAAAATGAGTCCCTAGGTGCCCTCACATAGCCGCTGAGTATTCTGGACACTCCTCTTATAGATTTGTGACGAATCAATCCAAACCTGCACGTTTCCACCTTAGTTGCTAAGGATGAGAGAAAAGAGTGCTTCCCTAATTTTCCTTATGAAGAAGTTGGTACCTTGGACACAATGTTGTTCCCCTGAAAGCTCTTAGTGAGAGGAATAATTTCTTTAACAAAATAGTCTGTTCCTCCCAAGTTTTTGAAAACCATTTTAGTCTCTATGCCCAATTCCAGAGTGGATGTGTGTTCAATGTCAAGAGCCAGCAGATGCCCCAGGTCAGGTGTCTGTGCAGCAAGAAGGGATCCTGTGGCTTCCTAAAGCCTGTTCCCATTTCCCAGAAACAGGGGTGCCTGGCTGGCTCAGTTGGAAGAGTATGCAACTCTTGGCTGGGGGTCATGAGTTTGAGCCCCACACTGGGTGTAGAGATTACTAAAAAAAAATAAAACTTAAAAAAATATAAATAAATAAATAAAAGTCACATGGCACCATGTAAAATATGAGATGCAGTGGGGACTTTTAATAATCTTCTCATGTTGTATAGTGTGTCTTGGTGAGAAATTTTTGGATGTGTTCAAAGTTTTGGTTAAACTACCTGGCAATGCTTCCCCAGCTGACTCATCTAGTGAGACCCCCTGAAGCCCTTGGGTCTGAAGACGGGCACTCTTGGGGTTGGGACCTAGGATTTTCAATGAGAGTCCATATTGGTCATGCCTGGAGGGCATTTCTTCTCCTTTCAGGAGCTATTCCAATTCAATCACCAGACTAAAAGTATTCATTCACTTTGCAAAATTTTTTTTGGCAACTACCATGTTTCAAGTTCTGTTCTAGGTGCTGGTCTAAAACTCTGGGCAGCCTATTCCTCAGAAAAGTTACACCGGAAAGGATCTCTGTGTTCTCTCCCACTTTTCTCAGCCCTGTGAGGTGTGCTGTGAAGATAAATGTGAGAAATAGGACATGGCCAAACTGACTCCCAACTCGTCAGCAGTATTAGCTTCACATTGCTGCTATAACAAATCAACACAAACTTCATAGTGAAAACAAATATATTCTCTTATGGGTCTGGAAGTCAGAAGTCCAAAATCAGTTTCGCTGGGTTCAAGTCAAGGTGTGAGCAGGGCTGGTTCTTCTAAGAGGCCCTGAGGGAAGAATTCTTGCCTTCTTGGCTTCCAGTGGCCACCTGTATTCCTTGGCTTGTGGCCCCTTCCTCAGCTTCAAAGCACATCACTCCACCTCCCCTTCTATCATCACATCACCTTTCCAGCTTCCTTCTGTGACCTTCCCTCCCTCTTCTAAAGACACCTGTGATTATTTTAAGGGCCCACCCAGATAACCCAGGGTAATCTCCCCATCTCAAGATCCTTAACTTAATTACATTTTCAAAATCCCCTTTGCCATATAAGCTAACATTCTCAGGTTCTGGGGATTAAGATGGAGATATCTTTGGGGAGAAGGGGGCAAGCCATTATTCAGCCTACTGTACCAGCCCAGAACAAAGTTAGGGTGAACCTTCTCTCATGCCTCATGTCAGAGCTTGAGCTCCTACCAGCATCTGGCTGGGTTTAGCACCCTATGCAAGTGAACCCCCCCCCCCCCCGCCCCGGAAAATCTGAGATTTTCCTGGGGACTTACTTGTGCTTCAGAGCATATGCCAGCTTTTTGGCTATGAGGCTGCCTCTGTTGCCAACGACCCTGAGATGGCCACTCAGCTGAGCACTGCTGGCCTCCCTGGCCACCCTAAGGCCCCACTCAGGCTTTTGGAGCCAAAAGATCAGTCCTGACAAGCCTCTTTGCCAGATGTCAGGTCTCCCAAAAGTCATTTGCCTCAGAAATGGCTTGTCTTTGGCCACTGCTATGGCCTCCACTGTGATCACCCATTAGTCCTTCACCGACCCCTCCCAGCCAACAGCAGTTGACTGGTAGGGCCTCTATATCTGCTTCCTTGCTCTTTCCTGGCTCAGTGTGGGCACTTGGTCCCCATGCTGGAACCAACCAGACATCTCTGTGTAGGGTGACCAACTGTCCCACTTGGGCTGGGACTGAGGAGTTTCCTGGGATGCAGGACTTTCAGTGTTAAAACCTGGACAGTCCCAGACAAATCAGGATGTAAACCCCCATCTCTGTATCTCAGAATCTGGAGGCCTCTCAAGCAGCCCCAGAGAAAAAATAAGTCTCTCCCTCCTCCAGTACTAAGACTAGCTTCATCTCTGGCCTAAAAATTAATCATTTCCAGGACAGTTAACTAAGTCAATTATTCTCTTCAGGGGCAATTGTCCCTCTTCCCCAGGACCCAACTAGACAATCATCAAATAATCTGAAAGGGGTACACATCCCAAAGTCTGGGGAGCTCTGTCCAACCTGAGCATTAGCCTCCTCATTAGAGCTAAAATAAAACAGCCCTTCTTATCAACTGAGCATGTTGCAGGCAACTTGACAGGATGTGTGCAGAGGCCCCTAACAGTGAAGTGCCTGGGAATGACAAAGTAAAGCAGATCTATTACTGAGCATCTTCTGTGAGTCCAGTACTATACTAGAATACAGTTAGGAGAGGTTGATTAACTTAGGACTTATGCCCTCAAGGACTCACAAACCCCAGATCTTGGGGGATCCCAGTTATTTCCTACTGGGACATGTGGCTTTACTTGAAATCTGGATATTGGGGTGGGTCCCACAAAGAGGGGTTAAAACCTAGATTCCACCTGCCCCAGGAGAAGAAGCAACCCTTTGCATTCCCCTCAAGGAAAAAGGCTTTGCTGGGGAAAATCTCCATTTCTTGATGGCACACTCATTCCTGGGGCTGACTGCTAACCTCATGAAAGCACAAGAACATCAATTATCTTGTCATTTCCCCCCAACACGTAGGTCAAGATTTCCAAGAGCCAAATCAGCCCTAGCTGTAGGTAAAACGTCACCATCAAGGTGCGAATGAAACTTGCAATTCAGACTTCTCCTGAGGCAGACTGTGTTGCTAGAACGTGCGTGGGCTTTGCTCAATGACAATGTCAAGCAGACAAATGCATACCTGGTCCCATCTGTATTCAAGGCTGCCTTACCAGGCACTGGGAGGGCGTCCCTGAATAAATCTCACAGGCTTTAGTGGGAAGAATCCCCAGCGACTCTCAAGTTCATCTCCTTTATTTGATGGGTGAACAAATTGAGGCCCCAGGGAGGATGGAGGGGTACCCAGGAAGCCTTTAGAGCAGGAGGGGGACAGAACAGTGAACAGAGTCCTGGACTCCGAATCCCCCAGGCAACGTTCCTATCACATCGATTAATTAGGGAAAAGACCAATAGTATTAGCTGACAGTAATGGAACCTGGATGAACTGCCTGCACTGGGCTAATTGCTTTCTGGACATTGTCATTTACATAATGGGTGTCATTTACAATTGGGGTGCCCAATTGTCTTAGTTTGTCAACCACTGGGGGGTTTCCCTGGAAGCAGCACTTCCGGTGTGAAAATGGGAGAGTCCCAAACAGGGACAAGTTGGTTACCCTACATTTTAATCCTCTCAAAACCTTATAAAAGAGCCATCATGGCTGCTTCCGTTTTAAAGATAAGAAAACTGAGGTTTAGAGACTCTATGTAACTTAAGGCCTCACAGTCAGTAAGTAGTAGAAGCAGCACCGAGACAGGAAATTCCACTCCAGGGCCCACCAGCTGAACCACTAAATTATAACAGGGACCTTTCCCTTTAAAAAAAAAAAAAAAGATTTTATTTATTAATTTGAGAGAGAGAGAACAAGAGAGCACAAGCAGGGTGAAGAGCAGAGGGAGAAGCAGACTCCCTGTTGAGTAAGGAGCCCGATGAGGGGCTTGATCCCAGGACTCCAGGATCGTGACCTGAGCCAAAGGCAGATGCTTAACCGACTGAGCCACCCAGGCGCCAACAGGGATCTTTCCTAAAAGATGAGGAATCTTGCAAATTTTGACTTTTGTATTTGGGAGCCATTTGCTCTGGAAAGAGAGTCTAAGGCACTCAGCAGGACCCCATACAGGCCAAAGAGAAGGTGTAGGGTGGTGCAACAAAGGGTCCCACACTGAGTTTACTTCTCTCTTACTCTGAAGATTAAAAAGTGCTCAACCACGAGATCGGGACTCAGGCACAACCCCAGGAAAACATACGGGGGGTGGGGGGAGCTCAGCAGTGTTGGACCAGGTCCTGAGGAGTTGTGAAATCACATTCCCTGAAAGTGTTTGCACAGGGGAGAGTCCCGGTTCAGCTGCCATGACTCAAGCTTGACCTCCACAAGGCTCTGGGGATGTGACCCCTTGAGGACCCCAACTTGAGAAGGCAGAAAGCAGCTCCAAGCTTTACCAGCTCAGCAAGGCCACTTCCTCTGCTGCCTGCTTTTGTCAGCAACTAGCAGGGGGTTTGTGCTGCTTCTGCAGCCCCCATCCCAGGGAAGACACCACAGTCTTCTGCCTGGATTGTCACAGCAGACACTAATCATGTCACTCCCCTGCTTCACAATCCCTCCGGGGGATCCTCCACATTTTTAGAATGTTAACATCCAAATTTCTCACAGCATCTTACAGATGCCTGGGCTCCACACTCACCCCCAAACCACCAACACACAGGACCTGGCCTGGGGTCATCCTAAAGGAATCCTGCCCAAGTGAGGAGGCAGTGAAAGAGGATTGGGTGGGCCATAAGCAGCCACTTGGGGGGAGGAACCCCATGCAAAAGAACTGTGTTTGGGGGTTCCTAGTGGGAAGGGGGGAGAAGGGTCTCTGAGGAACCCATGAAAGTGCCCAGTTGGGAAAGATCCAGAAGTTATCTATGTGCCACAGGGAAAGCCAGAATGTCAGATTCTAGATCCAGGGAAAAGAAGCCCTTCTGGGGCCTCTTGCTTCTCTCTCCTCCTCACTCCCCCACCTTAATCCATCCTCAAAGACAGGGATAACAGAGCGGCTAGCAAATGGAGGATGAGCTGGAGCAAGAAAGAAAACAGGCACACCGCAACCTGCTGTCCCCCCTGGAGGTTTTCCACGGTGAGGTAGGGAAAGGTCTGAATAGGATATATATTTGATTATGCAATGGTGGCTACCTGAGTTTTTCCAATAGAGAGAGTTGAGGGAGAGGGGGTTTGCAGAAGCCAAATCCAGCTTATTCCATGAACTGCAGATGAAAGTTGGAGATGTAAAGTGCAAGGCATGTCCAGGGGACAAGTCACTCCATGCAAATTGTGGAATAAGGAATATGCTGGGGGCAGCTGCGGTAAGAGTAATGAGTAGTGGGCAGGGACAGATCACACTGGTCTCATGGGTCTGGTTAAGTAACTTGAACCTTACCCTGACGACAGTGGGAAGCCATAGACGGTTGTAGGCAGAGAGTACCACGATCTGATTCATGTGTTCTAAAGTTCATTCTGAGTGTGGAGAATGGACTGAGGGGTGAGAACAGAGGTCTGAAGAGGCCTGAACAAGGACAAAGGTGGTGGGCTGGCAGATGGGGGGTAAACTGGTGAGAAATGAAGGAAATGAAACTGGCAGAACAAGCTCTATTGGTCCTTGGGTCCCCTGCTCCCCCAGTGAGTCACTGAGGTCTGTGGGAGGAGCTGAGCAGCTCCTAAATGCAGGCCCCAGGCGGGTGTTTCCATTTGTTCTCTCATCCAGTCCTCAAATGACCCTTGAGGTAGGAATCATCATCCCTACATGGCCAGTGAGAAGACTGCCTCAGAGCAGCCCAGTGATTTGATGGAGGCCACACATCTGGCTAGTGCAGCAGCCTGGAACGGAATCCAAGTCTGTTCTGGGACAGGGGCACTAGGCCATGCAGTCCTGAGTCTGCGGACGGCCACACCTGCTGATGGCTGGGGCAGCACCTCACATGAAGGACATTGGGTATGTTAACCTGGGCAGCCAGGTACACCGTCACTGGGGCCATTGAGAGGAAAAACCAAAGTGTCAGAGTCACTGAGGGTCCTGACCGACACGGCAGGGTACCAGACGTGGTACACACTGACAAGAACAACGAAAGATGAGGGGTGTGGAGGAAAGCTGAGAATGTGGCGATGTCCCTTCCTGAGCAGCAGAACGTGGGCCAAGAAGTTACAGGGAGAGCCTGCCCTGACCTCACTGCCTGCCCGAAGGCCACGGTCCTTCCTTTCCTGCCCCTTACAAGAGGAGAGGGTCACAGGTGACCAACTGTCTGGTCATCTACTCACAAAGGGACAAAGCAGGAGCAGGGCAGGGTTGGGCCACAGAGGACTGACCAAGTGCCAGGCCTGTTTCTAAGTGATTTACACTGAACTCATTTAACCCTCTCAGTGGCCCTTGGTGTAAGTTACTGCCATTATCCCCATTTTATAAATGGGTAAATGGAGGAACAAAGAGGTTCAGTAACTTCCCAAGGTCATATGGTATCTGGTAACTGGCCAAGCTGGGGCTTAAACCCAGGTGGTCTGGCTCAAGTATAACAGCTGCGTGCTACACCCACCCATTCCTCCCACCTGCCCCTCCTCCACCCTCCCCTGCCTGCTCCCTGCCCCAGCTTTCCCATCTCACAAAATAGTCCTAGTCCCTCCGCCTAAAGATCTGTACAGATCATGGCTGAGTGACCTTGACCCAGCCACGGCCTCTGGACATGACCTTGGCTATCCAGCCATCTGCCCTGCCCTGCTCAAGTGCCTCACGCAGGAGCCTATGGATGGACCTTCCCTATCCACTCAGCCTGCGTCCAGCCGGGCTTTTGGGATGGAGAATGGGCATCCCTGCAGGCATGCTGGCCCACAGTAGGTCAGATGAGGGCTGCGAGTTGGGCCTGCTGGTGTCCCTGCCACCACAGCCTTGCCATGTGCACAGACCACAAACCACAGAGACACCGAGCCCTTTGTTCCGCCCAGCTTAAAATAAGTCAGGCCTTGCTCCATAGTGAGAAGTGCCAGGCCACCCTCCTAAAATGGACTCATGTGCCAGGGAGATCTGTGACTGCAGCTTGGTGACCCACTATGACCATGTTAACTCCTACCTCTCCATGGGGGGCTGCAGGACAGTCCTTATTCCAGACAGGACTGCTCTTCTCATCCTGGCCTGGTCACTCTGGGCTCCCCTGCCTCCCAGGGGAGTGGTCACAGCAGAGAAGTGGGAAGGGGTAGCAGTTGTGTGGGTCCCAAAAGGCATGGAGACAGGGGTTTTGGGCACCTAGGGCAGGCCAGAATTGAGCCTCAGCCTTTCCTACTCTTGCTGCTAGTCTGCCCTTTGTCATCTCCAAGGGGACCGTGCATTCCAGCCCACCAGGAAGTTGAGCCAGCCTATGAGCTCATTTTAAAGGTAAGGCAGATGAGGCCTGGAGAGGTATGACCTACCCAAGGGCAGCCAGGGAGCGAATGGTAAAGCCAGTATTCAAGCTCCAGTCTGTTCCTATAGCCAAGGGCACCCTACCTCATGAGCACCCCATAACCACACCCAGGAAAGGTCGTGTCTTGTTCTGACGCCCCAGGACACCCTAGTCGTGCCATCAAGGCAGTGAACATAAAGCCTGCCATGCCCCCTGGCAGTTTTTCCTAACCATAAAACTGTGATTTTCCCTTTCATTTCTTTTTCCACTCACCCACATGAAGAAGGCATAAAGAAAACATAATAAAAGAGCTCCCAAACTAGAGATGCACCATAATGGCAGAGAAGTTTAACTATAAATAGAAGAAAACCGGCCTCTCCAAGCTGTCCGGGATGGTCTGATTAGGCAGAGGCCTGTACCCTCTCATTAAGCAGCCTCAGTGTCCTACCTTGGACCCTCAGAAGCAGCTGGGTGGGGTGTGAAGTGGTCAGCAGGGTCGGGGAGGCACTTACTGGGCGTGCTGCAGAGATAAGCTTTTGGGGAGGGAGTTTCAGCATCCATCTATTGTGGGTAGCGCCCCCTCAGCTGGGGTGGAGGCTGGGGGCAGGCCTGGGGGCAGGTTGTACACAGGGGTCACCTTGACTTAGGCAAGATGCCTGGTGCCCTCCCAGTACATATTCTTTTCTTCCCCCAGTACATATTCTTTTTTTTTTTTTTTAAGATTTTATTTATTTGACAGAGAGAGACAAAGCGAGAGAAGGAACACAAGCAGGGGGAGCGGGAGAGGGAGAAGCAGGCTCCCCGTGGAGCAGGGAGCCCGACGTGGGGCTCGATCCCAGGACCCTGGGATCATGACCTGAGCCGAAGGCAGACGCTCAATGACTGAGCCACCCAGGCACCCCCCCACCCAGTACATATTCTTAAACAAGGACCATGGATGCTCAAGGAGATTCAGAAGCAGCAAGTTCAGCACCATTGACAGCTGATCTTCCTTGGGTATTTACTGTATGCCAGGCCCAGCACTGCCCATAAATGATCTCATTTAATTCTCCCAACAATCCTGTGCAGTATTATGATTGCCCTTATTTTACAAATGATGCACAGAGAGGTTAAGCAACTTGCCCAAGGTCACACAGCAGGTAAAAGGTGGAAATATGGTTTGAACCCAGGAAGACGACTCCAGTGCCTATAGGTCTAACCGTGATACTACACTGTCCCCCTGAGAAGGCTGTGGAAGAGGCCTCTATCAGCCCTGAGGGGGGTCTCTGGCCTCAGTCCCATCTGGTTTGACAGGCCCTGGGTAAGGCCTAGCAATGTCTGAGTCCGTCAGGAAGCCAGGATGAAGAGTGGAAGGGAGAGGCTGCTGACACGGAGGATGATGTTTACGATCCTCAGAGCTACCCAGCAGGAGTGACAAGTTGCACCCATCAGGATGTAACATACCTCGGGGAAATGTGGGGAGCAGGGATTAGTCCCCAGAAATAAGATCGAGTGTGGGGGAAAAGTTGCGCCAGGTCTTTTGTTGCTGTCGTTAATAAGTTTATTTTTATTTATTTAGTTAGTTTTAATTTTTTAAAAATTAAACTCTATGCCCATTGTGGGGCTCAAACTCATGACCCCAAGATCAAGATGTGCAAGCTCCACCAACTGAGTCAGCCAGGCACCCCATGTGCCAGGTCTTAACAGGCACTCATCAAAAGGGTTGGTTAGAGAGGCCCACATACCAGGGGCTGGCCCAGGGTCACAGCCCCAGAGTCAGCAGGCACTGGGGGCTAAGGGTCCCCTGGAATGAGGGAGGTAACCTGGGCTGCAGATCCTCAGGTTCATAGACCTCCAGGGTCCCAGCCCCAGAGCTGAGGGCACCGGGGGCCACAGATCCTGGCTCCCAGCCTGTGCCTCCATCTACCACCACCCCTCTGGCCAGAGAACCATCCCAGCGGTTACAAATGAGTCCACAGAGTCCAAGGGCAACAAAGCTCTGCCAGGTGGGGATGGCTCTGCATGGCATCAAGATGTCTAGCATAAATAGGACCCCTGAGTCTGGTGTGAGGTGTTCTTGAGTGGGTAGCCCAAAGGATGATGTGGTCTGAGGATCTATCCTGGAGGACAGTGCCAGAACGAAGGAGGAAAGAGGCTGTGCCATGGAGTCCTGCTGGGGGAGGCTGTTTGAGGGGACCAGGAAAGAGCCATGAGGCAGAAAAGACCCAAGCTAAGGTAAAATGGGATGGCTCCGTGTCCCCAGATTACTGTGGGTAGAGGGCAGAGCCAGTCTTCCCCTCAGGGACCCACAGTCCCAGGAGACACATCAAATACAGTAAGGATGGCGACCTGGGAAGGTGTCAGGTGCTCTCATCGGAGTCCTGAGATTTGTAGAAAAGGAAATGCTCCACCTTCTTTAGGTGTGGAGTGAAAGTCACCGAGACTGCTGTGGGGGAATATGCCTGGTTTCCCTCCTCAGACCCCCAAGCGGAGGTCTTTGTCCATCAGGAGCCTGGTCACAGCGCTCAGGACAGGGAGGGGGGCCCTGAAGCCCAGGCTGGTCCAGACAAATTGGACCCCAGGAGTGGCCTAGAAAGCAAGACAAGGGGGGGCAAGAGAGACAGATTCAGCTTGGCCTGGGCACTCCGGGCCCAGCCTTTCCAGGGAGCTAAGTCAGTGATACGAAGGCTGGTACTTTCTCGAGTAATGTGCTGGTACTAATACGGCCACCGCCATACAGATTTATAGAACTTCTGATTTCACAATCACTGAGGGCCTCACAAGTATTAATTAAGGCTCAAAACCCCTGGAGTCTGGAGCGGATTCTCATTAACCTCATTCTGCAGACGCTATGACTCTGCTTCCTTCTTAGAACCCCATGGATATGGTAATGGCTCCAGCCCTGGAAGCCTGGCTGACAAGGTTCCCTCCTTTTGTCACAGGGGGTGGGGGAGGCTTGGAGGCTCCCGATGACTCCAAGAAACTCGTGTCACAGCCAGGTTCAGACCAGACAGACCTCAGCTTCTACTACAGTAGCTGACACAGAAAGGATTTCCCTTCTTTTGGCCTTTTTTTTTTTTTTTTTTAAGATTTATTAATTTATTTGAAGGGGGGGTGTGTGTGTGCACACAGTGGGGGTGGGGCAGAGGGAGAGGGAGAGAGAGAATCCCAAGCAGACTCCCTGCTGAGCACGGAGCCTGACTTGGGGCTTGATCCCACAACTCTGAGATCATGACCTGAGCTGAAATCAAGAGTCGGACACTTAACTGACTGAGCCACCCAGGCGCCCCTTGACTTTTTTTAAAGCAGATTAATTGAGATACAGACTTCACCCATTGAAAGCATTCAATTTAATGGCTTCTAGTATATTCGCAGAGTTGTGCATCCATGACCACAATCAATTTCAGAACATTTCATTATCACATTTCTTTTTTTTTTTTTTTTTAAGATTTTATTTATTTGACAGAGAGAGAGCGAGAGGAGGAACACAGGCAGGGGGAGTGGGAGAGGCAGGCTTCCCGCTGAGCAGGGAGCCCCATGCGGGGCTCGATCCCAGGACCCTGGGATCACGACCTGAGCCCAGGACCCTGGGATCACGACCTGAGCCGAAGGCAGATGCTTAATGACTGAGCCCCCCAGGCACCTCATTATCACATTTCATTACCACAAAAAGAAACCCCCGCACTCCTTACTGATGATCCCCATTTTCCTGGCATCCTCCCCAGCCCTAGGCAACCACTAATCTACTTTCTGTCTCTATAGATTTGCCTATTCTGGCTTGTTTTTATTTATTTTTATTGTGATAAAATATACATAACGTAAAATTTACCACTGTCACATTTTTAGGTGTCCAGTTCAGTGGCATTCAGTACATTCATGTTGGGGTGCAACCATTACCACCATCTATCTCCAGAGAGGTTTAGTCTTTCCAAACTGAAACTCTGTACTCATCAGACAGTAACTCCCCATCCTCCTTTCCCCCAGCCCCTGGTCACCGCTACTGTACTTTCTCTCTGTGAATTTCTACTCTAGACACCTCATGTAAGTGCAACCATACAATGTATGTTCTTTTGTGTCTGACTTATTTCACTTAGTGTAATGTTTTCAAGGTACATTCTGGATTATTTCTTAATTATGAAACATTTCAAGTGAAAGTAAAGAAAACAATATGCAACACATCACCTTGAATTAAGTCATACATCTTAGATTTGTTTAATCTGTTAGCTTTTTGCCATATTTGCTTTTTTTTTTTTGGTAACACCTTCCCCAGAGCTAATCCAGTTCTGAAGTTGGTATGCATCTTTCTTGTTCATGTCTTTATATTTTTAAGTTTATAACACAATATATGGTACTATTTTGTGTCTTTAAACAGAGTTAACCTACATGATGACTATAGTTAACACTGGCACATTGTATATTTGAAAGTTTCTAAGAGAGTTGGTCATAAAAGTTCTCATCACAAGGAAAAAAACCTCTTTTTTTTTTGGTATCTATATGAGATGACGGATGTTAAATAAACTTACTGTTATAATCATTTTACAATATATGTAAGTCATGTCATTATGCTGTATGCTTTAAACTTATATAGTGCTGTGTGTAAACTATCTCAATAAAACTGAAAAAAATAAAAAAGCATTTTTAAATGTAATTTAATCTCTTTGAAGAATCTGCATATATAAATTCAAGGTGTTCAACTCTTAAACAATATTTAAATGGTGTCATATATTGTCTACCCTGTCATTTGTTCTCCACGCCACACTGTATTTTTGAGATTGATCCTTGCTGATATATGCAGCTCTGGTTTGCTCATTTTTACCGCTGTACAGTGTTCCTGTGACTGTGTACCCCACATGCTGGGTTTATCCAGGGGGTTCCCACATTTGGATTCTTACCAGAGAAGCCAGGATTACTCCCATCTGAGCTGGGCAGACACAGATAGCTCCCAAGCAGAGAACAAGCCACCCCGCAAAAAAACTGTGTTCCTAACCGGGCCTGGAACCCCAGCGCTCCATCCCAGCTCAAGTTCTGTATTCAGAGTTGTGAGGGGCATGGCCTGGCCAGCTGGTGCAAGACCAGCACCTCCGAGAGGGAGCAAACCCTGCCCAGGTCCTTATGATTCGCTCCTCACCTTGGTCTCTCTTTCTGAGTTGCAGAATCCCTTGAGGGGGTGACAGAGCTCAGAATTCCTCTCCCCATGGAAATGTACACAGAGAATCTTCAAGCTCACCTGTAGGCCCCCAGGGTTGGGCTCTGGCCACATCTTCCTGCTAGTTTCTCTATACAATTTAGGGAGCCATGTGGCTTGAAGGTGTTAGGGAGGAGTAACTAGCATTGTGCACCTGGTGGAGGCATCAATAAATGCTTGCTGAGTGAGCGAGCAAATGAGTGCACAGATGAGAAAACACTCAGAGCCCCTGGCACCGGGCCTAGTAGGTGCTCAGAAACAGTGGCTGTGATTAATGTGTGCGTGTATGTTTTAAGTTAGGTTGAATGTAGTATTATTTATAGGCAGTAAAATCCACCCTTTGTAGTATACAGTGCTATGAGTTTTGATAAATGCACAGCTGTGTAATCATCACCACAATCAACATATAAAATATTTCCATCACTCCTTTGTGCTCCTTTGTAGTCGATCCCCTCCACCTCCACCCCCACCCCTAGACCCTGGAAACCCCTGATCTCTCTCCTGTCCCTATAGGTTTGCTTTTTCCAAAATGTAACTGGAATGACATCACGGAGCCTTTTGAGTCTGGCTTCTTTTACTTAGCATAACACATTTGGGACTGATTCCTATTTTTGCTCATATCATATCATACATTTGAGAGTTTGATTTCCTTTTCATTGCCAAGGAATATCCCACTGTATGGATGGATCACAGTTTGTTTATCCATTTGCCAGTTGAAGGACATTTGGGTTATCTCAGTTTGGGGCAATTATGAACAGGGCCACTATGAGTGGTAGCATACAGGTTTTTGTGTAAAGATAAGTTCATTTCTCTTGGGTAAATATGTAAGATTGGGATTTCTGGGTCATATGGTGAGTGAATGCTTAACTTTACAAGAAGATGCCAAAGTGTTTTCCAAAGTGGCTGCACCAATTGCATCCCCTCCAACCATGTCTAAGAGTTCCAGTTGCTTTGCATCCTGACCAGGACTTGATATAATTAGGGTTTTTTTTTTTTCTTCTTTTGACCATTCTAATAGGTGTGTGGTGGTATCTCCTTGTGGCCTTAATCTGCAATTCCCTTATGATTTTAAATTGGTGTATTTTATTGCTAGTCAATCTCATGGCGTGTGGTCTGTGGCTGGCCAGGGCTTCAGCTCCAGACACTGCTCCCCTGAAGTGCTGGGGGAACCCGAGACACCATGAGGCCTTTTCATGGGCAAAAGGCAGGCTCAGGGCTGTGCTGCTGGGGACCCTACTTTGCTCAAAATGAGTGGGTGCCTGCCGTTCCACCATGCTGAGTTCCTCATCTGTGATGGGCTGGTTGCTGGGTAATGCCTTGGGCCAGGGTGTGACAACTGGTGCTGAGAATACCTCCAGCCACCCACAGTGGCCCTTCTCAGGCACAGATGCACTTGTGGTATCTGGAGTGGGAGTAAAGGATGGGGCGGAGCTGCCTATGCTAAAGGCCCTGTGGTTGCCTCCAATGAGCGCCACTCCAAAACTGCCAGGAAGAGGTACTGCCCCATTTAATAAGTAGGGCTCCACAAAGCGGCGGGGGGGGGGGGGGGGGTCTGCTTCTGCACCCAAATGGGCTCTCCAGCGACTCATGATCAGATCTCTTCAGCCTGCCTACTGCCCGGCTCCTGCTGCCAAGAGTCCCAAGGGAGGCTGCATATGGCAGGGCCTCAGTCTTTGCCTCACCATCCAGAGAGGCCCAGATCCAGGTCTCTGGCCTTTCCTCTATTTTGCTATCTCTTCCACCTATCACAGCCCCGACTAGTACCCCCAGGGAAACACCTGCCTGTCCCTATCAGCCTGTCCCTCTGACCAGGGCTCCCATTGTTTGTCTATCCCTGTTCCCAGCCCCTGCTGGTACAGATGCCAGAGAGATGACCACTCCTCAGGCCTTCTTTCCTGGGTGTTCTCTACTCCAGGCCCCTGCTCAGTTGTAGATAAGCTGGCTGGGTCTTGCTCTCCTTCTACCTTCCTTCTCTGGATGCCTCCTACATCAGCTACCTGCCCTCCCTGAGACTGGTATAGAGACGGGAACAGATGAAGGCAGGAGGTCTGCAAGGCCTGGTACAGCAGGGAAAGCTTTGGGCAGGAGGCAGAGGACTGAGCTGGGCCAGGGAGCAGGGAAGGTTTGGAAAAGGGAAGAAAAGAAGGTCAAAGCGCCAGGTGTAAGGGCACTGCTGGGGATATTAGGGCATGAGGGGAGAGGGAGAGGGTAGTGTCTGCCCAAATCTGAAGGATCTGAGGTTTAACTCTGGAAGGGCTCAGTGACCATCAGGAAGCCAGGATCAGAGGCTCATCCAGCCTGTTCATTTCCCTCACCATCTCCCAACACAGACACGCAAGAGCTCCAGGTCACTCTCCCTCCCATCCTTGTGGGTGGAAGGCCTGGGAGCTGAGGGCCCCCCTGTGTGGCTGCTTGCTCCTCCCTTTCCATCACTCATGCAGCAAGGAGCCAGGTTGCTTGAGAAGGCAGGGCATGGAGGACACAGAGAAAATCCCAGAAGCTTTGTGTAGGTGACTCACACCACTGTGGACTGTACAGCCCACATCTGCAGCTCCCAGGTGGCACCAGGAGGCCCGGGGGAGGGTTAGCTGCACAAAGATCACAGCCTCCCTCCTCGGGCCATGCCCTACCCAGATCTTCCACATTCCTCCTCACTCACCTGCGGCCATCACCCCAGGTAGGACCCTTGGCAGAGCTGTGGAGATTTACAGGGTGCCCTCGGCTCTAAAGCTCCTGAGTCATTGGCAGGAATTCATGCCCTGGGTCTAGGGATGCCCCGCCTGTACCATCTGGCCGGGGGCCAAACAGCTCATCGCCAGGCCTCCTTCCCTGGATTTCTCAGGCTGGCACCACCACTTGGGGCCTGGCTCTGGTTTTTATCATCAAATCCAGGCAAGTGCCCTGGACCGAGAAAAACAACAACGGGTTTATCTCTTCTGTGTGCCACACACCATCCAGCTCATCATAAACCTTATCTTCTAGCACTGGACCTCTGCTGTCCCCTCCCCACCCTTGGGCCCCTCACCTCCATTGTCTGTGCCTGAACCACTTTCCCCGCTCCTGCTGCTGCTATTGTTGCAACAGCCTGGCAGAGAGGAAGGCCATTCACCACCTAGGCAAGACCAGGCAGGCTCTCTTTAAAAGGTTCAATGGACAAGGGCAGGAGGGCCCTGCTGCTGGTGCCACAGGGCAGGGAACAGGGCCAAGGCCGTTCCGAGGCAGTGACCATGGGGCGCCTCCTGTTCAGCAGCCCAGAACACCGAGCACTGAGGTCCCCCAGGAGCCCTCAGAGCCCATGTGGACAAGCTTGGTCATTCCTGGCCAGGGCCTCCACTGCTCCTCCACCCTCTCTGGGCCTCTGTTCCTCTCACATCAAACAAAAGGTTGGGAGGAAGTCACTCAGTGCTCTCCCAGCTCGGAAACACTAAGACTGATTCAAAAGACTTGTGAGCAGCCCCTGGGCCAGGAGCAAATGACCACGCACAATCATGTTCCTCATGACCAAATCAAACCTCCGTCAAATTCTGTGGAATTTGGGCTGCAAGCTAAGGGCTGGGCCCCTGATTTAAAACTTTAGCCCTTCACTCACTTTCAACACTTGGCATCAACGGCCAACAAGTCACAGCCTGAGCTGTTCAAAGTGAACATCTCTGATCTATCTTTTCACAAACCCAGTTCAGAGGGTCTGTGCCCAGTGCTTTGACCCTCTTGGGGCCCAGACTGAAGACGACGGAACACAGACATAGACGCTGACTTGCAGCCCCTGTGATCAGAGTCCAGATCAGCTGAGACAGGTGAAGTGATTCCCTCTTGTGGTCGCCCAGGGGACGTGGCAAAGGGGACTGGAACCCAGGACTCTAGGCTTTTCCCACATGTCACCAGCACTCTTTCCTCCACATCATGCAACTCCAGTGGCCCCTGCCCAGAACCCCTCCATCCCTCCTCCCCTGCCCCTCCACACTATTTTGAGGGTAAACTCTGGTTATGGTGAGCACCATTCTGAGGTCCCCTGTGGATGGAGCTTTCAGCAGGTCAGTAAAAACCACAGAAACGTACCTCAACAGTGCTATACTCACTGTGCTTAACCAGACAAAGGTCACATGATATCAACATTCTGTGATCACAACTAAGACCCACTTCATTAACAGGGATCAAGCAGAGACCTTTGATCTCCCTACCAAGCTCTGGCTTCTCTTCCCCTCCCTTTCTGCCCCAAGGAGGAGGTCTTCATGAGAAATTGAGGCCTTTCCTTCCTAAAGGTTTAAAGTTTTGGGAGTCCCTCACTGCTTTGGGAATCTGGGGCAAGAAGGGACCACAGTGCCCTTGTTTCCCAGGTGACTAACTGAGCCTCCCCGAGTCAGCCCATGCTGAGAGCTGTCACACATGAGTCAGTGACATCCTGTTGAACCAGGAGGACAGCTGCAGTTCCCATCTTCACCTCAGTGAAGGATGCCTGCTAGGCAGGTGATAGCAGCATGGGTGGAGCCACACAGCATCCTTCTATCCCTCCATGTATTTATTATTTATGCAAGCCATGGTTGGTGGGAACTGGGAGGTAGCAATGTCACTAAAGCCATGAGAGAAGAGAGCTGGCAGCCGTGGGATGGGGCTGACTCTTCTCTTTCTCATCCACATATCCGTCCCAAGTCCCTCGTCCTCCCATTGCTGCTGCCTGCTCAGATCTTCCCTCGCCTCTTCCTAATGACCTCCCTGCCCACGAACTATCCACACTTGAGTCTAACCTCCACACTGGCTGCCAGGGTCCCTTTCTAAAACACAAGCCCGATCTAATCACTATTTTGTGTCCCTTCTGTACAATCCACCCAAAGACCTGGCAGAGACTAGAGGATTTCACAACCTGACCCCAATTTGCCTGAGTCATCTCTGGTTCCAAAGAAGCACTAATGAATGTGAATGAATGAACGGCACACTCATAACTCTGGTGGGGCTCACACCCTACAGATATGAGCATCCAGAAAGGCCAGGTCCCAGCAGTGGCCAGAAGGACATGGACATTGGTCTTGCCCTCTAGTCCTGGATTCTGCTCCATAGCTCCGACCTGTGGAGAATGTACCTAGATTAGCAACCTTCACCTGGGGGGTCCCCGGGGCTCTGGAGCCCTCGGTTCTATGGCTCCTCCTGACCATCTGGCGAGGATGCCACTTCTCTGGAACAGGGCCCTGAATCAGAGACCACAGCCATTCCCACAGCTGGCTGGTGCCCCCACATAAGCTTCTGAAATCATTTATTTACACAAAAATTCATTTCTGTGGAATTTGGGCTTTAATCTGTGGGACTATGGCCTCATTAGGTCCAAAGGGATTTTCTCAAGTTCTGAGCTAGAGGTGCCCTTAGTTCATTACCCTTCGGTGCTACTCAATTCCCCCAGCTCCTGAGGCAGTATCAATGACAAACAAGCCTCTCGAAATGATGCCAAGTCTCTGACATCATCTTTAGGAAAGAATCCCAGGATACCCTCCTGCCCTTTCCTGGTCCCAAGGAGTACATGTCTCAAGCCTTCAGTTGTAGTCACTAGCTGGGCAAACGCACATGGAGACTCAGTTCTGAAGGTTCATCCTGCAGTTTGTAGCCAGTCAGAAGAAGGTATGTCTGAGATAGGACTGTAAAATCAAACAGCCACTTAGGAAACAGTGTGGCAATTTCTTTAAAAGTTAAACATACATCTGTCATATGACATGACCATTTCATTCCTAGATAGTTACCCGAGAGAAATAAAAGCACATATTCACACAAACGCTTGCACACAAATATCCATGGCACCTTAATGTGTAGTAGGCCAGAACTGGAAACAACCTAAATGCCCATCAATAGCTGAAGATAGACAAATTGTCTATCCATACAAAAGAATAATACTTAGCAATAAAAAGGAGTTACCTGTTAATATATACAACAACATGGATGAATCTCAAAAACAATTATGGCGAGTGATAAGAAGAACAAACAAAAATATTACATACTGAATGAGTTCATTTATGTAAAATTCAGACAGTGCAAACTAAGCTGTACTGACAGGGCAGCAGATGGGGGGTTGCCTAGAGGTAGTGGGATGGGGGAGACGACAAAGGGACACGAGGAAACTTTTGGGAGTGATGGATATATTCATTATCTAGATTGTGGTGATGGTATCACAGGTGTATACATATGTTAAAACTCACCACATTGGGGTGCCTGGGTGGCTCAGTCGTTAAGCGTCTGCCTTGGGCTCAGGTCATGATCCCAGGGTCCTGGGATCGAGCCCCGCATCGAGCCCCGCATCGAGCCCCGCATCGAGCCCCGCATCAGGCTTCCTGCTCAGCAGGAAGCCTGCTTCTCCCTCTCCCTCTCCCCCTGCTTGTGTTCCCTCTCTCACTGTCTCTCTGTCAAGTAAATAAGTAAAATCTTAAAAAAAAAAAAAAACCTCACCACATTGTACACTTTAAGTACGTTCAGTTTATATATATATTATATAGTACTTAATGAATATTATATACAACTTAGTAAAGTTTATATATATTAATTATAACTTAATAAAGCTTTTTTTAAAAAAAGAAGAAGAGGGGCGCCTGGGTGGCTCAGTCGTTAAGCGGCTGCCTTCGGCTCAGGTCATGATCCCATAGTCCTGGGATCGAGCCCCGTATCGGGCTCCCTGCTTGGCGGGAAGCCTGCTTCTCCCTCTCCCACTCCTGCTGCTTGTTTCCTTTCTGGCTGTGTCTCTGTCTGTCAACTAAATAAATAAAATCTTTAGAAAAAATAAAAATAAAAATAAAAAAAGAAGAAGAAAGGGCAGAGTCTCCTTGTACCCTCACTGCAGTCTTCTGTTGCCCTCAGAATACAGTGAGCACCCAACTCAGTCTGCAAGGCCCTTCTAGTAGTCTGGTCACCCTCTCCAGCCTCATCTCTTGTATCTCTCTCATGTGGTAATCCATCAGTTGTGGCTCCCGGAATGTGCCATGCTATTTTACACTTGTGTATGCTGTCCCCTCCACTGGCAGGGCTGTCTCCTGCTCAACCACCCAGGGAACTCCTACTCTATTGTCAAGGCCGTGCTCAGTAATGCCCTCTCCACAGACGCCTTCCCAACCCTAGCAGGTCCCTGTGAACAGCATCTTCCTCTGTGCTCCACAGCCAAGTGCCCAATTTGCTGTTAGCATCTGTTTGTCCCAGCAGACTGTGGGCTCCTTGAGGCTAAGGACGGTGTCACATCCATCCCTGTCTTGTCTGTGTCAGGCCCATGGGCATCTATGAAGCTTTATTCAGTGAATTCAATATGCCCAAGAAGGTGGGGTGGGTCAGCATGGGGTGGGATATGAGAGGTTCAGAACAGGAGCTAAGAGGTGGGAAGAGCCGGGAAGGGCAGAAGGCACAGGCTTCCCCTTTCCCAGCTCCCCTGGGAAGAGAAGAGACTGCACCGATCAGGATTCAGCTAGATCCTCAGGTGGGTGGCGTTCGGTAAGGTGGGCCCCCTGCTTCCCCACATAAGGAGCTTTGGCACAGGGGAGCTGAGGCCTCTGCTCCAACACTCATCAGGAAATTCCAACATCTGTTTGTTTGTCTGCATTCCCCACATCTGGTGAAAAATGGCCTCCGAGACTACACCTGCAGTTAGCAGCTTGGAGAGGTGGAATGGACAGCAGACCCTGCAGTGGTTCCTAGACACAGTGAGAGAGAACCACTGCAAAGGGAACCCATGAGCTCCTGATGCCTTGGGTAACTGCCCAGCAGTCCTGGCCTCTTCCTCCTCCATGGATTCAGGGGTCCTAAGCAGGCCCCTGGCTGGATGACTGTGTAGGGGTGACATTTTCTCCACCTAGCCCTGCAGTCTTGGCATTGCCATTCAGCTGTAGCCTAAGATGAACTGGTGTTTATGTTGGGAGCTGGGCCACTCAGGCGAAGAGAGCTCCCACTCTGCTTGATCAATCAGGAAACAGTGCCAAGGCCAAGTACAGGAGGCCCAGGGGAGATCATTCTTCAGGGATCAAAAGTGGGAAGATAAATACCCAGAAATGATGCCCCACAAGCTTCTAGGTTGGGAACTAAAGACACATGTTGTGCCAGGGGCTGAAAGTCCCTGCACCACTGGAGCATACTGGCAAGGAAGGGCAGCCAAGAGCCAGAGGCTCTGCCCGGGGGGAACAAGCCTGGGGCCAAGGCACAAACGCATCATTTGTCCAATGACCATCAGACTATTTTCTGATGCCACAGGCAGATGATTATAAATGAAACATTTCTTTCAAAATGTAAGTGACACCACTGGGGCTGATCCCATTATTTACTCTGGGGCAGAACCAGCCGTGAGCTGGTTGCTCTCGGGTCCCCTCCAAGCTGGTTTAGTAACTGGTTTTCCACCAAAAGGCTTATTAAAGGTCAGCCTCTCCTAGAAGGTATCCTGTGGCACCTCTCTTGGAGAGGGGTCTTCTAATGTCACATCGCTTGAAAATTTCTCAAGCTAGCATCCCAAAGTGAGATCCTACAAACTCATTCTTGGGCCCCCACACTCTAGGGGTGGCACCAAGGTCAGGCCCGCAGCTCAGGGTTGCTTGGCGCCTGGGCAGGGTACGGCCTGGCAGTGCCCGCGGGAGGAACGCTGGCTGCGCTTTGTCTGGTGGGGCTGACCGGGCCACTGGAGGCCTGAGGGAGGTGGAGCTGGGTGCGGGCCGGAATGCGTGGGCAGTTCCTGAAATCGTGAATCCTGTTTATAGCCCTGCTTTTTCTGGGGTTCCCTTTGCAAATGCCAAAGGAAGTGGTCATCCAACTGGTTTCCCCATAGGTTACGCAGCTGCAGCTCCCAAACAGGCTACACTTCTCGCACACCTTACAAAGTATCCTGTTCTCCCACCAGTGGGGCAGTGCCACCATACTCCTCCCCCAACCCCTACCAGACCGCTGTGGACCCCAGGCGAAGTGCCTACTCCCAGCAGAGTCCTGACACACAGCAAAGCACGGACTACACACAGCCCCATATACCCCGCCTGTTCATGTCATCCACTACACCAAGGGGCTGCAGCCCGACCGCATGCAGGTGACGGTGTACGTTGCTCCCATCCCTCCATCCCTCCACCTAGAAGCAACGGTGTCACCATGGGCATGGTGGCTGGGACCACTCTGGCCATGTTGACAGGTATCCTGCTGACCACCCTCTCCCCAACTCCTGTCGCCCCCCACATAGTCACTGTGCCCACGTACTGGGGCCCCGGGAATGTCCATCTACATATATGTACACTCTCAGTGGTGATCACCTGCAAATGCGTGAGGATGGATATATGCAGTCACATCATGGAGGTTCCACAGCTGGGGCTGCACACCTCACACCTCCAGCCCGGACTTTCTTCTTAATGCTCTCGACACTTAGCTGAACACTACTGTGGCCCGGCCCAGCAGGTCCCAGCGCCATTAGTCTCCAACCAACTCTGTGGGTTGGTCTTAAAGCAAATCCTGTTTTGTGGGCTGCCTGGCAATTTTTTAGCTAACTGTAATGATAAAGGGGAGAATTAATCTAAAAAAAACAAACCCACACACTCTACCTTAAAAAAGTTGCTAAGACTCTTTGTACCTCAGTATCTTCCATTGCAAAGGTTCTGTAATTCACTTCCTTTTGTTCATTTCACAAATATTTTTAGGGTACCTGCTGCATATGAGGCCCTATACTAGATATCTCAAGGAAGAGAGATGAATATCTTACCTGAAAGAGGCTTGCAGCCAGCTCTCAGACACTCACTGACCCTCACAGCCTGAGAGCCAGGTCCAGTGAGGGTGCTTGGGGATGTGGAAAGTGAGGGTGAGGGTAAAGGTCTCACAGCACAGATGCCATGAAACACAATTCAGAGTGCTCTATGAACTGATCAAAGAATGTTCCGGGGCGCCTGGGTGGCTCAGTCGTTAAGCGTCTGCCTTCGGCTCAGGTCATGATCCCAGGGTCCTGGGGTCGAGCCCCACATCAGGCTCCTTGCTCAGCAGGAAGCCTGCTTCTCCCTCTCCCACTCCCCCTGCTTGTGTTCCCTCTCTCGCTGTGTCTCTCTCTGTCAAATAAATAAATACAATCTTTAAAAAAAAAAAAAAAAAAAAAGAATGTTCCAGAACAGGTGTACCGGGAGCAAAGTGGGAATAGCACCTGGTTTATGTCGTTCTCATTCATATTTCACTCCCCAGCAGAATTAGATGAGCTGATCTTTCTACTGGGAGTGTCAAGGGTCAGGGAAGGCTTTGTGGGGAGGGGCCACTTGAGTCTCTGAGTAATAAACAGAGGTTTGCCAGGCAGATAAAGGGAGAAAGGGCAGCCCAGTCCAAGAAAACAACATGAGCAAATCTCAGAGAAATATTTTAAGATATGAGATAAGAAGTGCCTTAAAAGAAGTACAAACTTTGCTATTCAAAGAATCCCAGAGAAACTCCCAGATTAAAAAAAAAAAAAAAAAAAGGATGCAGTGATGTTTGCCTCTTTTTTTTTTTTTTAAAAAAGATTTTATTTATTTATTTGACAGAGAGAGAGAGAACAAGTAGGCAGAGAGGCAGGCAGAGGGAATGGGAGAAGCAGACTCCCCATTGAGCAGGGAGCCTGATGCGGGGCTCGATCCCAGGACCCTGGGATCATGACCTGAGCCGAAGGCAGCGGCCCAACCGACTGAGCCACCCAGGTGCCCCGATGTTTGCCTCTTGATACAAGAATGTGTGCCTGAGTTTGGCACTGGCCTGATTCTCTTCCCTCTGCCCCTGCAGGGAATTTCTTGGAGATAGCTCATGCTAAAAGCCCTTAGTAATGTTTTCCTCCAAAGACACACCAATTCCCCACTGGATAATTAGGATGTAGCCAAACCTTTGGAGAATGGTTGTTTTCTCTAAAGGTATAAACTGTGGCAGCCCAGGGACTGACTAGGGCCCCTTAATTGATACATTTTATCTGCATTTGAATCTCATTTTCCATTTTGTAAGGGCATGCACCTTTTTTTTTTTCTTTTTTAAGCTGTTTGAGCTTATTTAAAGAGCTATCTATTGTATACAAGCATATGGGCAAAATGGCAAAAAGTGCTGCATTTGATAGGAAAGTGGTTGCATTCTATAATGTAGTCTATAATGATTTAGGATCATAGAACTTCTCTTTCTTCCAGACCTGCACTGCTCCATAGCCAGTGCAATAATTTCCAGCCTGTTGCCCACCCCACCTGACTGAAATGTAGAAAGGTCTCTCTGGACAGGGACCATGTAATGCACATGGTAGATTCCTGACTTGGGACAGATCCTGAGTTTATGTCATTCTCATTCATATTTCACTGTGTCAGAGTGGATGTGTCCAGCCTGCTGGGCCAGACCTCACCTCCCAGGGAATTGGTATAAGGGCCATAAGGATAGAAATGACTGAGGTTAAGCTCAGGAAAGAACAGGAGGTTCCCTACCAACACCAAAAGGGCCAAGGGGACAAGATACTGCAGTGTCATCTGAGCTCTGGGAGTTCTTATTAAGGAGGAAATGTAATCCACAGAAAACAGTGTCCATGACCTTGGAAACATATTCAAACCCTCTGGTGTTAGGGAGAACTGTTATGTCCCGGGATGGCAGAGGTGGTCAGGTCGGGGGACTGTAATGGAGTAGGGAAGAAAGGTCAGAATGGACTTTAGGAAGAGCCTGAATAGCCCCCAGGGGAATCCCTTATTCCAGCTTCCCAGGATAGAGATGGACACTCCTGGCCTCCTGGCCCCAGGAAGCCAATTCCTCTGGGAATAGACACTCACCAGTGGCCTTCCAGACCCAGGCGGAAGATTTTTCTCAGAGGTTTGGCTTGTAAGCCAAGTCAGCCCAAACCATCTGCAGTCGAACGTCCTCACAGGCCTGATGGTGGCGCTTGCAGAGATGCTACTGAGGCCATAGTCCAGACTCCCCGAGAGGCCCTGTGTGCTCCCAGCACTGGGGCTGGTGGTCAGGCGCCTCTCCTGAGAAGGGAAGTGACCTACTCACGGTCAAATAGCATGAGAAGATCTGCCAACTTCTGTTTTAGGGAATATAGTTACTGAAAATAACCAAAAATACTGTAGAAAACATGACAAATGCCTTCTTGAGAACACTGAAGAACTGACAAGAGAGAAAGGAATAAGGTCAAAATGGAAGGAGAGGCAAAAACCTAGAGAAGTAAAGAGTGCTGAAGTCCTTCAGGTTCTGTGTTTACGGACACAGGCACATCTGACTCTCCATTTTAATGGCCTTGAAGGGCAATGTGGACAAATGTCAAAACTCAGGACCTGTCCCAAGTCAGGAATCTACCAGAAGACCCTCCCAGATTAAGCTGGTACCCTAAAAGGCCTCAGACCCAGGGAATGCAAAAGAAGGGGAAGAGGGGCCTCCCCGAGAAGTTAGGCCACAAGCTGACCTTCACACAGAGTAGCAGCCCAAATTCACATCATTGGGGTGGTTCAACTAAGTCATGAACTTAGTTCAAAGTACTTCTGCACTGCTAAGACTCTGAGGTACCCTGCAGAAGAATGTATGAATTCTCACTAGGGGAAGCCATCTTCATCCCAGGCCTCAACAAATACCCACTAATAAATTCTCCAGTATACTGGGCAGTACACAACCCAGAAATAACCGAGGACACAAGGAAACAACAAACAAGAACCAGAAGAGACAACAAATAGCAGCACAAACCTACACCTTCAGATAATGAAATTGCCGAGCACAGATTATAAAACAACCATATTTAATATGTTTAATGAAATAGAAGACAAGCTTGGAAATATCTGCAAAAAATAGGAAACTATAAAGAATGACCCAACACATCTGAGAAAGAAGCAAACAGAACTCCCAGAAATGAAAAATACCATAACTGGGATTTTAAAACACAGCGGAAGATTAAACTTAGCTAAAGGGACCATTTGCGAACTGGCAGATGGATTAAAAGAAGGCAAGAGGAATGAGCAGAGAGAGATCAAAAGATAGAAAATATGGACTCCACATACTGCAAAATTCATCCTTTTAAAGTGTATAATTTAGTAGGTTTTAGTGTATTAACAGAGTTGTGCAACCATCATCACTACCTAATTTTAGAACATTTTCATTACCTCAAAAAGAAACTCCGTACCCATTAGTAGTCATTCCCCATTCTCTCCTACCCCCAGACCCCAGCAACCACTGATCTACTTTCTCTGTGGATTTGCCTATTCTGGATGTTTCATATAAATGGAGCCATACAATCTGTGGTCTTTTGTGTCTGGTTTCTTTCACTTGGCATAGAAGTTTTCAGAGTTGATCTATGTTGGAACATGCGTCAGTGCTTCACTCCCACAATGGCTGGGTAACGTTGCATTGTGCGGATATGCTACTTCTATTCGTCCATTCACCTGTTGATGGACATGTGGATTGTTTCCAGTTTCCTGACTATTAAGAAACATGCTGCAGGGGCACCTGGGTGGCTCAGTCTATTACGCATCCACCTTCGGCTCAGGTCATAATCTCAGGGTCCTGGGATCAGCCCCATGTTGGGCTCCCCACTCAGCATGGAGTCTGCTTCTCTCTCTCCCTCTGTCCCTCCCCCTACTTGTGCTCCCTCTCTCTCTCAAATAAATAAATAAAATCTTAAAAAAAAACAAACAAGAAACATGCTGCTATAAACATTTGTATTTAAAAAAAGAGAGAAAATATGGAGGAAATGTTCAGAGACATGGAAAAGAGTAGCCTATGATTAGTAGGAATTCTAGGAGGAGAAGAGAGAGAGAATGGAAAGAGGGAATTCTTTAAGAGATACTTGCTGAGAATTTTCCAGAATTGATAAGAGATGCCATTCACAGATGTTAAGAATCCCAAGGAACTTCAAGCAGGATTTTATTTTATTTTTTTAAAAGATTTTATTTATTAGGATGGGTTAGCCTGGTGATGGGTATTGAGGAGGGCACGTTCTGCATGGAGCACTGGGTGTTATGCACAAACAATGAATCATGGAACACTATATCTAAAACTAATGATGTAATGTATGGGGATTAACATAACAATAAAAAAATAAATAAAAAAAGATTTTATTTATTTATTTGACAGAGATACAGCGAGAGAGGGAACACAAGCAGGGGGCGTAGGAGAGGGAGAAGCAGGCTTCCCGCTGAGCAGGGAGCCCAATGCGGGGCTCGATCCCAGAACCCTGGGATCATAACCTGAGCCAAAGGCAGACGCTTAACGACTGAGCCACCCAGGCGCCCCTCAAGGAGGATTTTAAAAAGGAAGAGGAAAATAAAGAAACACACATTTAAACAGAGTAAATGGCAGAACACACACATCAGAAGAGACAGGGAGAGAGAGAGAGAGAGAAAAGCAAAGAAAGTAGTATACCTTACACTAACAGCTGATTTATTAATGGCAACAGAAGCTGGGGGTGGGAGGGACCTGACAACCCAGAATTCTTCATCTAGTGAAAACATCTTCCATGAATGAGCACAAAGCAAACACATTTTCAGACAAACAAAAACTGAGAGAATGTGTAACCGGGGAACTCTCATTAAAGGATATTGTAAAGAAAGTATGTTGGGCAGAAAGAAAATGATCCCAGATGGACGATCTGAGATATAAGAATATATGAAGAGCCAAAAAAAAAAAGAGTGGTAAATATGTGGGTAAAGCTAAATAAATGTTGGCTTATGCTATAATAATAATTATAAGGTCTTGTGAGGTTATAGCAAAACAAGACAGAATTAAAGTACAAAACAATAATGAGGGGGGAAACAGTTAAGATGTTTTAAGATTCTGCACTACCAAAGAGGAGAGTAAAGTAACTAACTTTAGACCTTGATAAGTATGAATATGGTAATTTCTAGGTAACCACTAAAAGGAAAAAGAAAAAGCAACACAGTGTATAACTTCTAATTAGTAGAGGAGAAAAAAGACAAGAGTAAAAAAAAAAAAAAAAATCAGTCCAAAAGAGAAACATGAAAAAAGATGAGAAGAAGAGAAAGCACAAAAGAGGATTCAACATCATATTGTGCATGCACCTGTGCGTGTGTGTGTGTGTGTGTGTGTGAGAGAGAGAGATGGAGCTGGGTCTTGTTCTCCGCTCCACATGGCTATGGAAAATCACTATCCATCCCCAGGGCACCCTCACTATCTCCCAACACAGCCCCCATGGGTTGGACACTAGCCGGCCTCACTGCCTGCCCCTTCCAGTGGCTTCCCCTGCAACCACAGTAATGCTGGGCTCCCCAAGGCAGGAGATTCAGATACTGTATTAACAACTGCGTGGCCCTGCGATACCTCCATCCACTCCTCACAGCTACTCCACAAGCTGGTCTTAACATCATCCCAGTTTTATTGATGAGGAAACAGGCTTTGACAAATGAACTAACTTGCCCAAGCTTGCCCAACTATAAAGCCACAAACCTGGGTTTGCTTGTCTGCCTCAGAGATCCCATGCTCTTAAGCATTAAGCTGGCTTTCAAGGTTTTTTGGGGTTTTTCTTCTTCCCCAATTGTGGTAAAACACACATAACATAAAATTTACCACCTTAGCCATTTTTAAGTGTCCAGTTCCGTGGCATTAAAGTACATTCACATTGTTGTATAACTATCACCACCATTCATCTCCAAAACCCTTTTCATCTTACAAAGCTGAAATTCTGTACTCATTAAATGACAACTGCCCCTCCCCCAAGTCCCTTGCAACCACCATTCTATTTCTGTCTCTTGGTTTTCAAGGATTTATACAGACTGGTCCCAAGCTCCCATCCCAACCTCTACATAAAACTGAGGGACAAGGAGAAGACTGGACACCAGGTAAAGGGTGTGAATGTCCCTGAGGCCACCAGCCTGGCTGGGTGGACAGAGACCAGATGAAAAGGTAAAAGAGGCTGAGGACACCAGGCTGAGAAACTTGGGTCTTGATGAGGCACCGTGGAGGGCCTCCTGCGAGCAGGACTGAAGGGAATGTACATCGGGCAGCCCCTCCCTTCTTTCCTCCACAGTCTCAGTGCTGTGAACTGAGCCCTGAACCCCACAGGAGCACTTCCGTTCTGGACCCAAAAAAAGCAGAAGAAAAAATAAAGCCAAGATCCATCTGACAAAAGGAAAACCAGCCTCTCCCACACCTAGTTCTTTGACTTACACCCAAGACCTTAAATATGCCCTTTGAAACCTTTCATTCATTGAAGTTGCTTTTCTTTGAAACCATAAAAGAACATGGGGCTGCAGTTTGTCTTCCTGGCAGGAAAATTCCACATGCAACTTGCAGCATTTTATAGAGTGGAAACTGCTGGCCTGAGAGTCTAGGTCCTTTCTGGACCCAGGAGTTAAGGCACTCTGTGGTGAGCCAGTTGGGTGACCTTGGGCAGGTCACTGAATCTTATGAAACCTTACTTTGCTCACTCATGGTATGAAGATAACAACAACAGCTGGCTTCACTCAGGAAGGCTGCTTCCCTTCCACACACAAAGGTTGCTGCAAGTGCCAACAAGGATGTCAGGATAGTTGAGATTCCAATTGTCTCTCCCACTGGGGAGTTCCAGACCCTTGGGTTGTGACTGCAGGAGACAGATGTCACGGAAGGCAAACGGTCACCAGAATTAAACAACCATCAAGAGTGGAATGGCCTCACAAGGATGCTGTCTGGTCTTTGCCTCCATGATCAATGCCAGATGGAAACTCCAGGGCATCCAGAGCACTGTCTGCACCGAATACTTGAGCATACAGCAGGAAGTCAGGGGCTGAATAGCTTAGGAGATACCAGAGACTAGAACAGGATGGTGGCTTCATGAAGAGGTGAGATGGAAGTGTGGTGGGGAGAAGGCAGAATACTGACCCAGAACACCAGGAATCTTGAAAGAAAATGAACCTAGACTCTTACCTCACATCAGATACAAAAATTAAAATGGATCACTGACTTACATGTAAGAACTAAAACTACAAAATGACTAGAAGAAAATATAGGAGAAATTCTTTGTGGCCTCAGATTTGGCAAAGACTTCCTACATAGTACACAAAAGCACAGGCTCCAAAGGATAAAAATCAATATATTGATCTAAAAATCTTCAAGATTTTAAACTTTTGTACTTCAAAATACACTGCTACAAAAATGAAAAGGTAAGCCACAGAGTAGGAGAAAATATTTGCAAACTATATATCCACCAATAAGCAAACTTTATAAACTTTAGTCTCTTCCTTAATATTTCAACATAGCTGTTACCCTGTGCCAATTCATCACAGAGCTTGTCAATAAATTCCAAGGGGGAATATAACATATTTGAATATATATTTGAAATACAAGCCTTTTGGTGGATAGATAGCTTATAAATATTTACATAACATATAATTTTATATAATATGCAATATATTACAATATACAACATATACTATGTTAATGTGTCACAACATATGAATTATAATTATTTTATATATTATATTAATATGAACAACCCAACTTTAGAGGTGGGCAAAACATTTGAAGAAACACTTTACCCAAGAAAATATATAAATGGCAAGTAAGCACATTGGAAAGATGCTCAACATCATTAGTTATAAGGGGTATGTAAATTAATACCGTAATGAGATACCACTACACACCCACTAGAATGGCTAAAATTAGAAAGAATGATCATACCAAATGTTGTCAAGCCTATGGAGCAACTATAACTCTCAGAAATTTCTGGCAGGAATGTAAAATGATTCAACCACTTTGGAAAATAGTTTGGCAGTTTTTTAAAGTTAAAACATACATCTACCATGTGAGCCAGTCACTCCACTCTTAGGTAATTACCCAAGAGAAATAAAAAACATGTATTCATTTAAATACTTGTACATGAACATTCATAGAAGCTATATGTGTAGTAGCCCCAAACTAGAAACAACTCAATTGTCCATCAACAGATGAATGGATATGGATAAACAAACTATGGTATATCCACACAATGGAATACTACTCAGCAATAAATAGGAACAAACTATGTATACATGCAAGGACATGGATAAACCCTAAAATGATGAGGTTATGAAAGAAAGCAGACCAAAAAAGTGCACATACTGTATGATTCCACATATATACAATTCTAGAAGATATAAACTGATCTACAGTGGCCAATAGCAGATCAGTAGTTGGCTAAGGGGGGCAGGAAGGGCAGGGAGGAAGGATTTCAAAGGGGCACAGGGAAATGAGTGATGAATACATTCCTTGTCTTGGTTGTGGTGATGATTTCACATATGTCAAACTCATCAAACTGTATGCTTTAAATATATGCAGTTTATATCAGTTATACTTCAATAAAGCTGTTGAAAAGGAGACAGCAGAAGGTGTCAGCCCTTGGCCCCTTGGTGGAGGAGACCAGTCACTCCTCTGCTCTCCTGGTGGGGTCTGGGTGTGGAGTTTGTCTACAAAATCTGTCTCCTCTGCCATCCAGGTCCCTCACTTGTTCTAGGTTTCTCAAGGGACAGAGCTTTGTCTTCTGTGTCAAGTCTCCTATTGAGGAAGAGGATGACAATGATGGAGCAGCCTCCTTGGGCAGCAGCAGAAGGCCAGTGGTGATTGCACTGGACTCCTGGAGGAGTCCACCCAACCATGGAACATGTGGGCCACTGTCATGCCTGCCTCATTTGTGGAATGTGCAACAACTCCAGGAATACTCCCACGGTGCTGCAGAACTGGCTAAGGCAGAGGTGAGATGCTGAGCCACGCTTGGCTCTTGAAGGAAATGAATTATCAGGGCTCACCATTCAGGTTGGGGCTGTCAGACAAGATGGTCATTACATAACCTACAGTGACTCGTCAAATCCTGGAGCCAGTCAGTCAAAGCTACATGCAAGGTGCTCCTCCAGCAACTGGCTAACCCCAGATTCCAATCCTTACCATGCTGGCCTGATTGAAGTCTCTTGAGGTCCTGACTCCTGAGCGCCAAACACTTGACTCTACACAAAGGACCTAAGTTCTGTGGCATTCAACTAGGCTAAGAATGCAATCCTCCAGCCTGTTGTCAGATTTGCCAACATGTGTGATCTGCCCTCACTCCCTGTGGGTTTTCCTTGATAGCATTAGCCTCACTAAAGGAAAGCTGGATTCAAAAAAATCTAACCATAAAATGGACATATGTGTTGGGGTTACTATTCATATGACTAAAGGAAAAACTGTTTACTCACAATACTTCTGACACCAAAGTGTGGGTTTTCCCTTCACATTAGACAATTCTGACACTAACTACCCAGATTTAGTGCAGACACCACAGGTTAAGGGCTTAGGCCCACAAGGCTGCCCCCACTTCATACACCAACTGAAAGTAGTGGGTGCCCAGGTAACCCACACTTCTGTCCAACTCAGCTGCAAATCAAGGGTTCCCATGAGCCCCTTTTCAGGTTCAATAATTTGCTATATGGCTCTCAGAACTCAGGGAAACACTTGATACTGTTTCCAGTGGATCATAAAGGTTACAGCTTGGGAACAACCAAATGGAAGAGATACATAGAGCAAGGTATGGGGAAGGGGTGCGGAGCTCCCATGCCCTCTCTGGGTGCGCCACTCTCCTAGCACCTCAGTGTGTTCACCAACCCAGAAGCTCTCTGAACCCTTTCATTTACAGATTTTATGGAGGCTCCTTTACACAGGCACAATTGATTAAATTGTTGGTCTTTGGTGTTTGTCAATCCCCAACCCCTTTCCCCTCCCCAGAGATTGGGGGTGGGGGCCAGAGAGAGAACTGAAAGTTCCAAGGCTCTAATCACATGCCGGTTCCTATGGAAACCAACACCGATTCCCACTACCCCAAGCCACCTCATCAGCATAAATTCAGATTTGGTTGCAAGGGGCTTATATGAATAACAAAAAATACCCCTTTCAGCTCTATCACTCAGGAAGCTACAAGGATTTTAGGAGCTCTGTGCCAGGAACCAGTGACAAAGACCAAATATGTACTTCTTTTCTTTCTTTCTTTCTTTTCTTTTCTTTCTTTCTTTTTTTGTATTTCTTATTATATCACAACATTACAGTGACAAAGGAATTAGACAGCTGATGGACAGGTGTTCTGGGTGTTCCTTTAAGTCACACAGTCTCTCACATGCATCCACAAAATGATCTGGTTTGCAGAAACTGTCTGTGGATGGATTGTCAGGCATGCCTGAGAAGCAGGGCGACTGTTCTACTGAGAGTCATCCTCTCCTCTGGGTTCTTCTGTGGCTCCATTTCCTCAGGAAGTTCACCTTGATTCTGAGAAGGGCCAGGGTACAAGGGGCAAGAGGTTATGCACAGCAGACAGTCTGAGCTTTCTTTCTAGGTCACTACCAATGCTCCACTGACCTTCATGGATGCTCTGTTCTCCGGCTCTGGCCCATATCCACATTCTCCCCTTAGCCCAGTGTCTCTATATGCTCAGAACTGGGGAGCACTCCTCATCCTCTCAGACATTGCTGACTGAGCTCAGCACCACCCCCCCCCCAAATGGTGGGAAAAGCTTGCTTTCTAGATCTCTCTCACCCAGCAGACACCAGATAACAACTCGCCACCGGGCCAAGCAACCAAGCAAATCCTCCTGATGAATTTTAGTTGAAATCAAGTGCCCAGAATGGCCACCCCAGTAGATGAGGCAAAACTGGAAGACCTCTCCCCTTACCAAGCACTTGCGCAGGGTTCACATTGGCACGGCACGTTTCCCACTTGTGTTATAACAGAATATGGTCTTCCCGGGAGAGCTTTCGTCCCTGCTGGCATACAGGGAAATAAGGGTGTGAACGAGAAGGCACTAAAGCCAACTGCAGAGTCCTGTGGAGAAGGACATGCTGTTTTGCGATTGATTGATCTCAGTGCCCCAATACCTGGTGTTTAACCTGTACCACACACAGTGTACAGTGGCCCTGTGGATTCAGCCTCATTCAGATGGGAGAGGCCCCTGCCCTCAAGGTTCTCACAGCCTCAGCCCTGTAGCATTAGCTCTGAGAGGTCATGAAGCAAGAACAGGGCTGACCAGGCTGGATGCCAGAAGCAGTTTAGGTAGAACTCCAGAACTCCAGAACTCCAGAACTCCATCTCTGAGCGAAGGGAGAAAGAACTCAGGGCAGGAGAGTGTAGGGCCAGATACAGGAAGAAGAAGCCAACACCTCAGCCAAAAGCAAACGGATGTGTGTAGGGGGGTATATGTGTGAGTGATATGTGTGGGGTGTGTGTGTGTGTGTGAATCCTGGATAGGTTCAGTGGGTGGCCAAGGCTGGCTGAGTGCCAAGAAGGTCTAAAGAAAGTCAAGGGCCCCACCAGGGCCTCTCCTGAAGTCTTGATGCACTGCTCTTGGTCTTCGAAGGACAGCTCCTACACCAGCCTTGGGCCCAAGGTCCAGCAGCGTGGCTGAGAGCAAAGGCTAGGCTTTCAGGGAAAGAGTGAGGAGTACACCAGTGAGCAGAGAAGTTCAGAAGGTGGGCCTAAGAGGTGGAAGGAGAGGAGTAGCCCAAGTTAGCAGAGTGACAGTAGGGACGGCTGGGTGGCTCAGTCTGTTAAGCATCTGCCTTCAGCTCAGGTCATGATCTCAGGGTCCTGGGATCGAGTCCCACATCGGGCTCCCTGCTCAGCAGGGAGTCTGCTTCTCCCTTCCCCTCTCCCTCTACCTCTCCCCACTGCTCGTAATCTCTCTCTCTCTCAAATAAATAAATAAAATCTTAAAAAAAAAAAAACAACAGTAAAGGACAGGGCCACACTGTGAGTCAACAAATGCAAGCAGCACACTCCAGTCAGGACTGTGGACCATGGCTGCATCTCCCACACATTTTCAGCTGAGATGCATGAGAGCCAGAAACCCTTAGTTCTTGCCGCTGGCCTCCAGGCTCTGCTTTTCACTCACCACTTGTCTCCTAACCACCTTCCCTAGGCTTTGGCCTTCTTGGCTGTGTCACCTGTGTCCAATTAGAGCTTGCCTTGTGAACTCCACGTCAGACTTGGACTTCCTTGGCCTGACTCCTGGGTAGCCCCACATTCAGATGCCCTCCTCATCCTCCAGCTATTATGGCTCCTATCTGATACTACTCTGACCTCCACCCCACACCCACCTGCTAAACTACCAGATTAGCTGGTCGTAGCCCACAGGGCTTTCCCTGACCCAACTAATGGGGGCTGGTCCAGACAGATCAAGGAGGGTTTGGCCCTAGGGAAGAGAGCAAAGTACAGGGATTTTTCGTAAGAAATTAGGGGTCACTCAGGAGCTAGATGGGGAGGGGGACCAAGGACACCTGGGCAGGCATGAGCTGGAGGCAGGTCCAGCTCAAGATTCAAGAGATAGGGTTGAGGGGGCAGTCATAACTGAATCTGGGAAGCCTCTTAGAGAGCAGAGTCCAGAGTCACTAAGAGAAGCTTAAGGCCAGAAATCTGAGCTACTGCAGGGAACTCACCTGGGGACTGCTATCAAATTAGGCATCTTTCTCATCTGGGCTTACTGTGTTCTTGACCCAAGGCATCTCAGAGATACTGATGGGTCAGGCAAAGCAAGCCAGACAGATGGGACAGGCCAGCAGAAAGAAGAGCCACAGTGACCAAGACAGCTCCACCCTTGGAGTAAAGAAGCAGCCTGTTGGGTGCTTGGAAGAGAGTGCTAGCTCACTCATCTTGAAGCCCGAGCTAAATTCTCCCCAGGGCATGGCACTCCATGGGTATAGCACTTCAGAAGGTTTTCTTACTTCCTGCAGACCACAAAGATACAGTTAGTCAGTCTTGCCTTGGGGACTTTCAGGTTAACTGCTCCCATCTGTTCATCATTCAAAATCTGGAGCAGAGTTGGGATAAGACATGAGACACATATATCGATTCTGGATCCCAGGATCTCAAATATCAAAGAGTTAATTCGGTTTCGGAAACATGTCGTCATCAACTCCCAAGAAGAATGTGGCTCCAAGGCTCCTAATGAACGAGAATGGCGCCACAACGCCGACGCCCCCCAGTCCCACAAGTGCCGTCTCCAGCCATCTGCAGCTGCATGGCACACACTAACCAGGGCCAAGGCAGTGGGCAGCCCGGCACTGAGCCAGGCCCTGGCACAGTCCGCTGCAGGATCCTAGGCAGACAACTTCTCTCCTGGTCTCGGTTCTGGATCTATAACACCCTTCTGCCCTGTGTCAGGCTACCCGGGGGAGTCCTGCCCACGGAGCATGACTCCTTCTGCACGGGCTGAGCTCTGGGCCATTCATCTTCCCCCATCAGAGAAACTGAACTTCCTCTAAACCTCTGTGGCTCGTGGAAGACTCAGCCAACACAGAGTACTCAGAGGCCTTCCTCTGAAAGCAACCAATTCTATCCATGTGGCCCTGAGTGACCAAGGACAGCTAGCTGAGAGAACAGAGAAAGGAGAACCAGACCAGAGGCACGTGTGCCCTCAGAGAACACTCAGTTTCTTCCCCCAGACCGCAGGGCTCAGCACCATCAGACTCCCTGCTGTTCTTGAGAGGGAGAGAGGAATTCGAACTGGATAGCTTCTCCACTCTGTGGCCTTGGCTAAGTGACTGCCCTGCTGTGCCTCAGTTTCCCCACCTGCAAGTGGCTTGGCTGTGAGGATTAAATAAGGTTATGTGTTAAACAAGTGTCACATAACAAACACCCCAGAAATATAACTTGCTTTCCTTGTAACCACACCGCCACCTTCCCTCAGGCAGGGCAAGCAAGCTCTGTTGCTCTTCCTTTATCATAAGACAAATTCAGAATCTGCCCCCCAGGCTCCGGGTGAATCAGTTAATAAATGACTGCAAAAGTGTGTAGCTACATTATGAATAAACAAAAATGTGGATGTTCCCTGCTGCTTCCTTAACTTTTTTTTTTTTAACAAACTTTACTAGTAGATGTACAGATCCCAGTATTTTGGAAATTTTCAGCGGATAGGAATAGCAAAAAACTATGTTAGCCCAAATAACTTTTAAAAAGAAGAGGGGCTCCTATGTGGCTCAGTCAGTTAAGTGTCCAACTCTTGATTTCAGCTCAGATCGTGATCTCAGAGTCTTGAGATCAAGCCCTGCGCTGGCTCCTCTATGCTCAACACAGAGGCTGCTTGAGATTCTCTCTCCCTCCCCCCTCCCCTCCCCCTGTTTGAGTGTTGAGTGCTCGTAATCTCTCTCTCTCAAATAAATAAATACATAAAATCTTTTAAAAGAGGAAGAAGGAGGAGGAGGAGGAGGGGGAGAAGAAGGGGGGGAGGAGGACAGGAAGGGGAGGGGGAGAAGGGAGAGGGAAGAGGAGGAGGAGAAGGAGAAGAAAAAGAAGAAATAAAACTGACACCAAATTTATTTTTAGAAATGCCTTTTTTGGGGACCAATATTTTAAAACAGCAAGAATTGTCACACACACACACACACACATACACACACAGGATTTTTCCTACAAAGTCTTTAGCTATGTAATCTCAGGAAATCCTAGAACTCTTCAAATTTTCCATTCTGACCCAAATCCAATTTTAGTTCACTTTGAGAGTGCCTTCTACTGATATTGAACAGAACATGAAATTAATTTTCTATTCTCAGTATTTGTTGAGAAAACAGTCTTACAATTTTAAAATCAAATTTGTTCAGAAATATTTCAAAACTAGCTTTTACACTACTTCTCATCACGCCTTATTATTTTTTTGGTTGGAGTATAGTTCTGTTAGTCAAAATTGCCTTACTTTCACTGGTGATTATCATGGTGATTTTGTATCTCACAAGATTAGACAAAGAGCCACACATTGGATTAGCCTAATAGAGCTGTAGCTGGCGTAGTCTCCAGAGGGAGTTTCCATCCTTTTCCATCGAATAGTTTTAAGTATTATTTTGGGACCTGAAGGCTTAACCATAATGAACAAAAATACTCTTACATTATTTTTTTTTTTTAAAGATTGTATTTATTTATTTGACAGAGAGAGACACAGAGAGAGAGGGAACACAAGCAGCAGGAGTGGGAGGGAGAAGCAGGCTTCCTGCAGAGCAGGGAGCCCGATGCGGGGCTCGATCCCAGGACCCTGGGATCATGACCTGAGCCTAAGGCAGACACTTAACTGACTGAGCCACCCAGGCACCCCAATACTCTTACATTATTTTTTTTTTTTAAAGATTTTATTTATTTATTTGACAGAGAGAGACACAGCGAGAGAGGGAATACAAGCAGGGGGAATGGGAGAGGGAGAAGCAGGCTTCCCGCGGAGCAGGGAGCCCGATGCGGGGCTCGATCCCAGGACCCTGGGATCATGACCTGAGCCGAAGGCAGACACTTAACGACTGAGCCACCCAGGCGCCCCTACTCTTACATTATTAAAACAAACAGAACTCAGAGAAGAATTAGGTTAAGTGGCTGAAGACACTGGGGACAAAAGAAAGAATGCAAGCTCCAAAGAGACACAAACTTAACAATTTGGGGATCTCTTTGCAAAAACATGACACCTCTGCCAATAAAACTCAACACACTTGCAGTGGGTTCTCCCCAGCTAATCCAGAATATGGCAGGCAAGGGGGTCTAGGCACCTGGGCCTGAGGGGTGTGGCCTGTGGGGCTGGCTTCAGGGACAAGCAACCGGTGCAGTTGTACTGGGCCCTGAACTGAGGATTTAATGCTCTATTATGGCCACCTCAAAGTCCTTAATAATTTTATATTTGAGTTGATGTCTTGTAAACGAAGTCTGATGGGACAACAGAGCATGCACCAAGGGCTGGGTACCTCGATTCCCCCAGGGCCACCCTCCCTGGGACAGTTCTCTGCTGTTTGCTCACCACCCTTATCCAGTGGCCGCACCAGCCCTGGAAGGGAGGGTCACGGCTGGGTGTAGCACACCGCACTGCAGGGCCCCAGGCACTGTGAGGGTCTGCACATGGAACTGTGACCAACCCTTGTGCCTGAGGAAGTACAACATTAAACAATGAATTAAAAACACTACTACAGGTCAAGAGAAAGAAATTGCAAGGGGGAAAAAAAGGCTTTTTCCTGCATTTCGAACAAGGGGCCCCACTTCCCACAAATTATGTAACTAGCCCTGGCAACAGGCACTTACAGGAGAAAGTGCCAATTCTGGAAAAGGTGGAAATAGCTTCAGTGTGGAGCATGGGGACTTCTCCCAGCAGGTCTTAAGCAAGAAGACTGCCAAACAGCACTGAGGGCCCAGGCAAGGCTGGAAAGCAGACACTGGGGTCTGGTATGGTATCCACATAGCCATGTGGGGTGTTCCAGCAGCAGGGAGCTGCCTGGGAGAAAAGAGCTAGATTGGGCCAGGTGGGGCTTTCATCTTTACCTTTGGTTTAAAATGTTGGGAACTATTATGCAAGCCAGTGGGAGTGCACATTGGTACAACCTTTGGGAAGCAGCTTCACATCCACTAGTAAAGTCCAAGATGCACACACACTCTAGAGAAATTCTGCACATATGCACAGGGGACCAGTATGAGAGTGTTACAGAGCATTGTGGGAAATATGGAAAAAAGACTAGGAATAAGCTTAATGTTTACCAGGAGAATAGATATGGTAGTATATCCACATGGTGGAATACTATAGAGCAACGAAGACAAATGAAATAGCACTGCATGTGTCAACATAGAAGATTCTGGACTGTAACATGAAGCAGCCCTGTGGGCCTAAAGCCTTCATGTGTGTCAGCTCTATGTCCCCCATGTTGGCTAAATCCCGGAGCAGGGAAGGGGATGGCTTCCCATGGTTGAATATCAGTTACCTCTAAGACCTACCTCATCCAATCCACGAAGGGTCCAATGGCAAATTTCCATTATTAGAAATTTATTCCTTGGTGTCAAGGCTATGTGCTGTGTTAGAGATCAAAGAGACCTGATGGTTTCCGGCTCTACAGAACTCTGCTGGGTAGCCACTGGGCACAGCCCAAATCCCTTGTCACTAAAAAGCTCATGGGAGGAAGCCGAGGTAGAAAGGCTGAGAAGCTGGGTCAAGGACAGAATTTCAGGGCAAACTAGTATTAAAGGATTGGTTAGATGAAGAGAGGTCAGAGGAAGCAGGTAGAAAGCATCAGGGGACAAGAAATGCCAAAGAAAGAAGAGTTTTAAGGCGGACTTATAGAAACTGATCACATATCACAGAGGTAGGTCAGTTCTGGTGAAAAGATGTCATTTAATAATTCGACAGTTAAGCCGCTAGTGAACTTAGCAAGGGCAATTTTGGTAGAATGATGGGGGCAGAAGCTGAGGAAATGGAGACACAAAATGCAGGCTACCTTCAAGAAGTTTGTTTATAAAGGGCGGGGTGGAAACTGCCAGGGAAGAGAAAGTGAAGGTAAGGGCCTGTGTCTGGAATGGGAAAGAATTATGCTTACAGGGTGAAGGAAAGGAAGCAGACACAGATGAAAGATTAAAGAATCAGAGAAAGAGGATAAAGTATTGTACTGGATCCTGGAAGAGGCAAGAGAGGGTGGGAGGGGGGAGCCTAGGAGGATTGTCTTGGAAATGCCATGTGGATCCTTTTAGAAGCAAGGAAGAAAGGAACTGAGAACCTGATAGGCTTCACTGTCCTGGAGCAGTAGAAGTTAAGGTCATTGGTGATAAAGACAGTGGTGGGGCAGACAATTTGAGGAGAGCTGGACAAGCGGAAAACAGCCACCATGGGGAACAGGATTAGTGTCTGACCAGGTGTGAATAAAAGGAGTGGCAAAGAGCTAGCTGAGTTAGAAACCACATCTCTGTGGTGGTGCTAATTTTCTTTTGTTCCAGTAGAGCTTAACAGCTCTGAAGTCCTGCAGACAAGATGGGAGACTAGATTATTCCAGGCTGGGGTAGGCAGACAGGGAAGAGCTGAACATGGGGCTTAAGGACACGGAGAGTGCTAGGTAGATACAGCAGCTCTGGGAACAGCTGGGGTTGGCAAACAAAAGAGGCTTTTCCAGTTTTCTTTTCTTTTTTTTTTTTAAGATTTTATTTTATTTATTATTATTTTTTTTAAGATTTTATTCTTAAGTAATCTCTACACCCAATGTGGGGCTCAAACTCACAACCCCAAGATCAAGAGTTGCATGCTTTACCGACTGAGCCAGCCACGCAGCCCTCCAGTTTTCTTTTATAGAAGAGAAAATAGTCTGTTGTAAATTAAAAGATAGTAAATAGAAAAGCCATCCAAACGACTGGAGTTGATGTTTTCAACACTGAAGTAACAATCCACACCCCACCTTGCTTCTGCGCCAGCGACCAGAGTGAAATGCCTCTCTGGGCACATAACCTTGCCAGCCCACATCTTTTGGCCTTATGACCACCCCCACAGACTCAGAGGTAACATCGGGATGAGATTTATTTTTTAAAGATTTTATTTATTTATTTGACAGAGAGAGAGACAGCGAGAGAGGGAACACAAGCAAGGGGAGTGTGAGAGGGAGAAGCAGGTTTCCCCCTGAGCAGGGAGCCCGATGCGGGGCTCGATCCCAGGACCCTGGGATCATGACCTGAGCCGAAGGCAGATGCTTAACAACTGAGCCACCCAGGCGCCCTGGGGATGAGATTCTTATCTTTACTTCCCACCCCTGTGCAGATGACTGGTGTCCAAGGTGCTTAGAAAGATAAGTTTACAAGTTTCTAAAATGTAGTAATTTGGCCAACTTGATAAAGTATTATTGGATAAGTGGGATGGACACTATTATATCTAGTCATTGCTTTTTGAATAGAAACCATGCTGCTGAGCACTGCAGAAGTTTTATCACCCTCAAACATCTTTAAGCAATTTTACCCATTTTTCAGAATTTAGAGATAGGGTCTACTTTTTGTGCTTTATAAATTTTAACTCATTTTTAGCTAGTTATTCCTGCTCTGCACTGTTTATACTCATAAAAAGTCAGAATTCCTTAAATATCCAACAATAGGATTTGTTTCCAGTTCCTTTTTTTTCTTACAAGGAAAACAATGCACATTCATGCCAGAAAAATTCAGAACTACAGATAGGCAAAAGGAGACCTGGAGGCTAGTTAATATGCAAGAACATGTCTTCCAGCTCCTTCTCTAATCTGTATACAGTGGGTTCACACTGTATTTACTTTCTCTCAACCACCTATAATTGTCTTAAGGAATCCAGCTCTCAGGGCTCAAGTGCCCTATCCACCTGACACACACCTGCCTGCCCTGTGCCTTAGGGAAGGAGTTTTGGAAGAAAGAGTAGAGGGTGCCATCCATGAGCTTAACCTAAGGAGAAGAAAGACACCATGGGCTCTCCCTTCCCTGGAAGGTGAAATGGCCACATCTGCTTCAGGGACCACAATGCCCTCACTGAATAATCATGTTAACAACCACCCCTGGACATCTGTGAATAATCTGGAACCTTGTAATTTGTGCTTTTGGAGAGTTCCACAAAGCCATGATGGATCCCTCAACCAGGGACACGCAACTCATGGCTGAGTGGAGACAGTGAAACTTGAACCTGAGCCATAACAAAGTAGGAACAAAGTTCAAAAGATTAAACGAGCTAAAAATGCCAACCACCACCCTGAATGGTTGTTGTCCTGGAATAACATAGCAAGTAAGCGCTTCTCCTCATGGAGCATTTCCGTGTACTCCCACTTGGCTTGTTCAGGAATGAGGAGATGTGCTCCAGACTCCCAGAGGTGTTGCCGCCTTCTGCCCACAGTCAAGTCCTGTGACCCCTGCTCTTTCAGCCTTCAGTACATCCCAGAAGACAGAACATGAGAGTTTCTTTCATGCCCCCAGGACAGAGCAGTGGGCCACATTCCCCATGAAATCTTAAGAAATTGATGGGTAAACTAGCCTCAGGGGGCTGCATGGTGTATGGAGAGAGCAGAGGCCCAGACACACCAGGATTTTCATCTTGCTTTTGCTGGATTCCAAATGTTAAGAAAGTTATCTAATTTCTCTGATGCTCCAATTACTTGCCTATAATTTAGGGTTTCTTAGAAGGTCATGAGGATTAAACTGAGACTCTGTAGGTAAAACACCTGGCACCTTATCTGGCATATAGGTGGTACCCAGTAGAGTATTAATTTCTTTACCTCTCAGCCCAGTAGTCCCATCATGCCTTTTCAGACTTGCCACGACCTGAGCAAGAGCATTCTGGATATCAAGGTGAACAACATTCATTCATTCAACCAACATTTACACAAAGTGCCTGTATACCTAACACCCTGGAACATCAACTTCATTTAAAGATATTTAAAATATTATTTTAATACTAAGACAAATATAATGGAAGAGAATGCAAAATTTGTAAAAAAAATTTAAAGAAAAATATAAGCCATTAGGCCCATGCCCCAGACCTCCCAGGGATCCCAAGGGCAGCTTGAAGATGCTAACATGCCCAAGGACCTGACCTCAGGTCCAATTCACACATCTCCACCTTTTCCTGCTGTGAGTCATAAACCAGAAGTGACATGGCCCCTTCCTAGGAAATCAGTATAGAAGAAAACTGGTCCAGAAGACAAACCAAACAATTACACATTGAGTCCTCATGCTCACCACCCTCACTGTCCCCCCAGAGCCTTGCTTGCACAATCTGTGTTTCTGACTTTCAAGTCATCCCAAGGCAGACTCTCCCAAGATTATCTTCAATTCTCAGGAAAAGACACTCCTGTTTCTAGGAAAACTTTGTGAAATTTTTCACACGTGGGATGTTCAACAAGGTCAAAGTTGTTTTCCTTACTCCCTCCTATTCTAGCCTTCTGCTACTTCTCAGGTCACCTTCTAAGGTCAGATTCTAGGATGTGAACTGGGGGTGACCCTATCCATTTGTTAACTGTGTCTTGCTGGACTCACATCTGTTGCTGCTCTTAGCACAGGTTAACCTGGGCTGGGAACCAGATCTCCTAATAAGAAAAATGTAGCTCCTTCCTTGAACCAATAGCCATGTTAACTAATTTCAGTATTTGATATAAACAAAGAAATGGTAACGGTGATCACTTCTGAGTGACAGAACTGTAAGTGCTTTCTATATTCATCATTTTGCTTACCCATATGTTTTCATTTTTAACAGTGAGCATGTATTATTTGTATAACAATGAGAAAAATGTAAAGACTGACAATCCTCTCATTTAGCTCTTTCTTTTTTTTTTTTTTTTTTTTTAAAGATTTTATTTATTTATTTGACAGAGAGAGACACAGCGAGAGAGGGAACACAAGCAGGGGGAGTGGGGGAGGGAGAAGCAGGCTTCCCGCGGAGCAGGGAGCCCGATGCGGGGCTCGATCCCAGGACCCTGGGACCATGACCCGAGCCGAAGGCAGACGCTTAACGACTGAGCCACCCAGGCGCCCCCCTCTCATTTAGCTCTTTCTTAATGATTTCACATTCTGAATTCAAGTTCAACATTCAAGACAGAAAGCCACAGAATGTTTTTCCAAAAGATGGAAGATTAGAAATCCAATAATTCCTGCGTATTGCCCTTTACCAAGCTGAACCAATTTCCAGTTTATACTTAGGTTTACAAGAACAAATGAAATTGTTTTTGTTTTTGTTTTTTAAAGGAAATTTTTTTTTAAAGATTTTATTTATTTGACAATGAGAGAGAGCACAAGCAGGGGGAGTGGCAGGCGGAGGGAAAGGGAGAAGCAGGCTCCCTGCTGAGCAGGGAGCCCGATGTGGGACTCTATCCCAGGACCCCGGGATCATGACCTGAGCCAAAGGCAGTTGCTTAACCAACTGAGCCACCCAGGCGCCCCATGAAATTGTTTCTGAAGCAGGGTTATTTATCCAATGTACTTTACATATGGCTAAAGTTATCTTCTTACGAATCAAAATCACAACAACACTAGGAAAATTGCTGGTGATGTAATGGAAAAAGAAATTCAAAGCCATAGGCTTGGGAGATCACATTATTCTCTAAAACAACTTAGTAACCTGAGGAAGTGACACCAGGGGTAGAACTGTACTAGTAATTCGTTTAACAAATATTTGAATATTTACTATGCTCCAGGCACAGTTCTAGGCACTGGGGATACAACAGGAAACAAAACCAGCAAAAATTCCCACCCTCGGGTCGCCTGGGTGGCTCAGTTGGTTAAGCGACTGCCTTCAGCTCAGGTCATGATCCTGGAGTCCCAGGATCAAGTCCCGCATCGGGCTCCCTGCTCAGCAGGGAGTCTGCTCCTCCCTCTCATGCTCTCTATCTCTCATTCTTTCTATCTCAAATAAATAAATAAAATCTTTAAAAAAAAAAAAAAAAAAAAATTCCCACCCTCGTGAAGCCTGCCTTCCAGTCAGGGGGACAGAAGACTCCCATGCAGCAATACAATCCTTAGCACAGTATTGATACTATTTCTACTGTTTTGACTGTTTTCCTGCCATTTTCTTAGAGAAGAACTTTCTACCAAGTCCTTTCTAAAGCTTGTGGCTAGGTTCATTATTTCTTGCCATGACCTTGCCAGGAGTGGGAAAGACTGCATGCCAGTATCTTTGGAGTCAAAGTAACCAGAAAATTGGAGAGCTTCCCAGCCATAACCTTCCTACAGTGACTGTCTTAAGGAGTGAGCTGATACAAAATGGTTCAGATGTTCCCTGAAAAAGGAGCTGAAGTGCCCTCAGGTATGACTAGAGTAGAGAACTGAGCTAAAAGATTGGGAGACCAGGGGTTGCCATGGTGGGCTACTGGCAATAAGCAGAAACAGAAATGGTCCTAACTTAGGGAGAAGCAGATTTTTAGTTCCATGTGAGGGAAAACATTTCTTTCTTTCTTTCTTTCTTTCTTTTTTTTAAGATTTTATTTATTCATTTGACAGAGAGAGACAGTGAGAGAGGGAACACAAGCAGGGGGAGTGGGAGAGGGAGAAGCAGGCTTCCCGCTGAGCAGGGAGCCCGATGCGGAGCTCGATCCCAGGACCCTGAGATCATGACCTGAGCCGAAGGCAGACGCTTATCGACTGAGCCACCCAGGCGCCCCAGGAAAACATTTCAATAGCCAGAGATGTTCCACAGTGGAATCGACTGAGGGAAGGGCAGTTCTCAGGTTCTGACAGTAGATGGCTAGCCCAGCTCTCTCACTTCCTGGCTGTGTGACGTTGGGCTAGTCCTATAACCTCTGTGGGCCTCAGTTTCCTTATCTGTAAGATGGGAATTAAAATGGTACCTAGCTCATGGGATTATGATGAAGATTAGTAAGAGAAAGTATGTAAAGTGCCAGGGTACTACCTGACACAGAGTAACTTAGGCATTGAAAGCCTATGTAGATCAGATGATAAAGTTTAAGAACTTCTATTCTATTCTGTTTTTGTAGTGGATTTTATTTGTTTTTATATCAAAATATTATATATAGTCATATTTGGCAAGAGGATTAAAATTGGTAGTTGTGATTTTAACATCACAAAATCAGTAGCTATAGCAGGGATAGAACCTACAGCTCCCTATGAGGATTCCTCTGAACAATGCTCAGTGCTACCACATTCTGGATACGACCATAGCCCAGGCACAGTACATGACCCCTGACTGATTTTAACACATGATGATCTCAGTCCTTGCTGGAAGTGCACCAGGGTACTGGGCAAAGGCAGAGATCAGGCTAGCACCAGTGTTCATTGTACACCCAGATCAGGGAATGCCCTAAGGCAGAAGCACCACCCCCCATGCACACCCAACAGGGCTGACTTTGGGGTCATCTGGAGCTCAAGACAGAAAGTCCCCAGGGAAGCTAATCTCAATGTCACAAAGCTCCCAAGGGTCTGACCATAGCAGCCATGCCAGCCTCAACCCCACTCTGGGACACCAGGACTGATAAACTCAGATGGCAGCATGCAAGGCAGGACTTGGGAGGCACAGCCAGGCTGGGCTGGAAAGCCAAGCTGTAGCTCAGTGGGATGAAGGGCAGCCGAAAGGGAGCACGTGCTCACATCCTTCTTGTGATTCCAGGGGTGGGGAGCATATCCAGACAGGTTTCTTCTTCCACCCCAGTGAGGACACCCCAAGGGCAGCTGCACAACCCCAAGAGACCTGCTTTACAGCCTAGCCCCACCTTCTGGCCCTGGCTGTTGGTAACGGTCCAAGGGTAGGAGAGAGCAAGCAGCCCGTCTACTTATGTGTGTCCAGCAGGCAGGCCCTCTGGCAGCTTCCATCCCCATAACAACTGCCTTAGGGTCAGCAGTCAGCCTTTAACTGTTGAGCCAGGGTCTAGCCCACAAGTTCCTGCCATCATACCCTCCCATCAGCCAAATTTCCAGGCATGCCTTGACCTATCTGAATTCTCAGCAGGTACAGAGTTCAGGCTTACCTTCCCCACTCCCCTCACACCCACTACTTAAGAATCAAAATCCCAAACAATAATACCTTGTAGGTGTGTGGTGCTTAGCACTTTCCAATACACTTTTCATATCCTGAATGTATACGTTAGGATTTTTAGTTGTAAGCAAAAGTTACTAACTTTAGCTAACATGCACAGTAAAGGACATAAATTAAAAGATAGTGAGTAGCTCACAAAATCTCCAAGAGGGAAGAAAATCAGGCTTAGAAGCACACAGTCAGAAACAATGCCCTAGGGGCGCCTGGGTGGCTCAGTCGTTAAGCGTCTGCCTTCGGCTCAGGTCATGATCCCAGGGTCCTGGGATCGAGCCCCGCATCGGGCTAAAAAGAAACAATGCCCTAAACCCCAATTCAACAGTAGTCTAAGAAGACATCACTGTGACCACTGAGTCTGGAATTCCATCCCTGCCACCTACACCACAGACACCCTCATCCTGGTGCGGCAGGAAAACTGCTGTCGCTGGAAACCGAGATTGCACCCATCAAATCACTAAAAAGGTTGCAGAGCAGACCCTACTCCTTTGCCATCACTGGCTTCCAATTCAAAGTTGGTGAGGTGTGGCATGAGGAGGGGGCTCGTCGGACTGGAGGAGCCCGCGCCTCGAGCAGACGCCCGTGTCCTAGCTGTAAAGGAAGATGGCTCCAGCTCAAGCACAGGAAAGAGACTCAGCTGCCCAGCAACCAAAGTGAGTGACAAATGTCCAACTTTGCATTATACTCAATCATCACATCAACACATAAAATTGTCAGAATGACTCTTGTGATTCCAGGGGTGGGGAGCATTTGGAGTCAAAGTTATCCCAATTTCAGACAGCGGGAGTATGACCCAGGCAGCTTCTCTCCCAATATATTGATATAAAATAGGGAGAAAAGCAAAGTCTTGTTTTCAGGTTTAAAAGATCAACCACAGAAGTGTGAGGTAAGGAACTAGGTTCGGCTACAGGTCACTTACAGAAGGTCTTAGAATCTCAGCTAATTTTAAACTTCATATGAACCAGCTGAAAAGGCTGATGACATACCACTGCAGAGACTTAAGGGTGGGACAGTGCCTTGGCCTCTGCGCCTGCCAGACTTACCTGGGATTGAACATTCTAATCTGGCCACATATTTGCAGAGACGGGCAGCCAAGGTAGAGAGGTTCTGGAACATCTGGCGTGTGGGCTCTGCTTCACAGACAGAACTGGGGTCACGTGGGAGCCATTGGGACCCGTTGCCACCTCAACACCCGTAGAGCCTGGCAGAAACAAGACAGACTTCCCCATGAGGTCGTGAAGTCTCCAATTGCCAGGGATATGCAAACAGAGGCTGGAGAGCCATCTACCAAAAATTCTAGTCGAACTAGATGATGAATGCAATCCCTTGCAACTCTAAGATGCTATAAGCCTCCAATGTGTGCTAAACATCAGGCATGATCCACAAGGTAGGACAATGGCCCTCCAAGAGCCTCCTAGGGACCTAGTGAATTAACCAATGACAGGAAAAGAAAGAAAGAAAGAAAGAAAAGAAAAGGAAAGAAAGGAAGGAAGGAAGGAAGGAAGGAAGGAAGGAAGGAAGGAAGGAAGGAAGGAAAAAGAAAGAAAGAAAGAAAGAAAGAAAGAAAGAAAGAAAGAAAGAAAGAAAGAAAGAAAAAGAAAAAGAAAAAGAAAGAAAGAAAGAAAAGAAAAGAAAAGATGGGCACTTTTACTAGATATCAATTATATGCAAAAATAAAAAGAAGAATCATTTTATACTTTAGGCAAAACAGAAAATGTCTAATGCTGGAGAGGCTGTGATAAAGCTGGACCATTCATGCTGGTGACTGGGTAAAATGGGTACCACTTTTTTGGAAATCAATGTGGCAAAGAGTATCAAAACACCAAAATTATTTTTAATCCTTCAATTCAATAACTGTTCACTTAGGAATTTACCTTAAGGAACAGTTTAAAGGATAACTGCTATAAACTTGGAAATATTCATTACATCATTATTAATAATAAACAGTAAGCCTTAAATAGGGAGGAGATTAAGTATAGCATGGTTTTGATGGAATATTGGGCAATCATTACAGATGGTGTTTATAAAGAATCTTTGCTCCTTGAGGGCAAGTCCTGCATCCTGTTTACCACTATAGATCCAGTTCTGTCTGGAACACAAAAACAGCTCATTAGATATTTGTTGAATGAATGAGTGAATGAACAACTGAAAAATGAATTCAATCTTAGCAAGAGAAAATGCTTATTACACGTTATGTTAAAAAAAAGCAGAACTCAAAGTTACATCTAAAACTATGATTTCCAGAATGTGAAAGATATGAAAGACTATATATATACACATGTGTCCTACATGTAGACTATAATGTGGAAAAATAAAAAGATGTTAGGATTATATTATATACTAGGGATGATGTGTTATTCTTTTTTTTTTAAGATTTATTTATTTGTTTGTCAGAGAGAAAGAGAGCACAAGCAGGGGGAGTGGCAGGCAGAGGGAGAAGCAGGCTCCCCGCCAAACAAGGAGCCCGATGCAGGACTCAATCCCAGGACCCTGGGATCATGACCTGAGCCAAAGGCAGACACTTAACTGACTGATCCACCCAGGTGTCCCAACACTGGGTTTTTTTAAGCAAAGATTGCTCAATACAATTAACTGATTTTGTAATTTTTTCTTTAAAAATTATGAAGATCATTTTTCTCAATTAACACTTAGGTGCACATTTCATATGCTATACCAACACCCATAATTGTAAACTGAGCTGCTGTTTGGAAAATCCTAAAGTTGGCTGCTTATTTGACTTGTCTTACATAGCTCACATACAACACTCCTAAAGCATCACTCACAACGCAACATTACTGATAGGAGACCCTTGTGAAAGTCTGTGTGTGCTGGCAAGATTATCCAAAAAGCTAATAAAATCTTTGTAATCCTTTTCAAGGATGCAGAAAGGAAAATGGCTGCGTTTCAAATTCATGGCATTTCAAAGGCATGAATTAAGCTCTAAGCTCTACATTTGAAAAAAAAAAAATCAACACGAGTTCTCTAATTTATGTTCTAAACTGAGAAAACAAATCGTTGCTAAGAAATGAAATTTGCAAAATTCTTAAACACATTTTCTAGTTGATATGCACATACTCAAATCTACAAACTATACCAAAATATAAATTGCAGGAATCACTACATTGAACTTGGTTGATACAACTTCACCATGAAATCTAGAATTGTTTTTTGGTTTCGTTAAGTTTATTCCTAGACATTCTGCGTTTTAGGTATGGATAAAACTGATCATGTGTAGATGATGTTGAGATGATACTTCTATGAATATGTATAAGAAAGCTCAGGGCTCTTATGAGGGTAAGAGGGCTTCTTCTTAGTTCCCCAACATCTTGTTTTCTGTGACACTCATGTCAGAGGTCTCTGCACCCTATCCCTCTTCCTTACCATCTGTTAACTGCCCACTCACTATACAGTTTGACACAGGCTACTGGAGTTCCTCTCTCCTTCAAAGCATCCATCTTTCTGGGAGACCTGCTGATGACCTACAAAATTGCCTTTCAATGCTTTCCCATGACAATCCTCTGTCCACTCCAGCCACCCTGCCAGTGCCCTTGACCAGGGTTCCTCTACCTCTAATCAGCTCTGCCTGCCCTCCCTGCTCTTCCCTCCCACCCATCACATCTATCTTCTCACTACACTGAGAACCCCACCCCTCTCATCTGCCCCCTCTATCCTGGTTCACCACCTTCCTCTTGGTGGACCAGTACTCCTACCTCTCAACATCTCCGACTTCCTTGCTTTCTTGCTTTCCAGCAAAGCCAAGACCTGGATAAGCCTCACCAATAGCCTTCTCCATGCCTATCTCAGGGCTGATAGGATGCTGAAGAAAGCCTACAACCCTACAAATTAGTTTCCCCCACAAACCCATTGCCTCCAACCTCAGCAGGCCCTCAGCACTGCTCTGCAGGGCCTATGGGTTGCTATTAGCTTTCCCTCCTCTTTTCCACAGCAGCTATCTTGGACATTTTCACTCCTTTTTCCAAGCTTTCCATTCCATCCCATTTCCTCACGCTGAGCAGGTAGCCTTGTCTCTGACATCACATAAGAAGTAATGGCCGTTGGGTGTGAACTGCCTCCATTTCCTGAGCCCACCTCCCAACTATCTACCTACTACCTACCAGCCCACCTCATCTCCAACTCCTCCTTCCTTTTGCCCTTCCCAAATTAAAGGACAAGTGGGCCCTCCACCTGCCTGAGACTGACTCTGAACCCCACCACCTCCCACCCCCTTGCTGACCTTACTCTATCCTTTAACCCTTCCCTTTCCTTTATCCTCATCTACCCCTCTACTGGTTTTTCCCCATCAGCATTTTTTAATATCCTTAATCTCTCCCAACTTAAAGCAAAATTGTCTCTCAGCTCTACATCCTTTCTGGTTTTCTCCCTCCTCCCCTTCAAAACCATTCCCAAGAGTTAGCTACACTGGTATTTCCCAAGGGATTTTGGTTTTCTCGTTGACCCTCTCTAGTGAAGAATTTCATCCATTCCATGGCTTCAATTATGATGTATATGCTCATAACTTGATAACTTAAGATTCTTTTTCTGGATCACATCTCTCAAGGACAACAGGCTCTCAGGATCTGTTGTTTGGTCTTAATTAGTTTTAGGGTAATAGTACCTCTGGTTATTTCTTCTCTGGCCATTAATTACCAAATATTAAGGCATTCTCCCACGCCAAGCTCCAAATCACCCTACTGGACATCTCACCTGGATGTCTCCCACTCACCTCAAACCCACCTGCTCCTTAACTGTTCTTCACCTCAGGGGAAAATACCACCATCCATCCACCAAGTTTCCCAAGACAGACACCTGGGCATCATCTTTACTCACCACTCTCCTCTGTGCCCTCAGCTCATCACTCACAAAGTTCTTTGAATATTTACCTCCTTAATATATCTCAGATCTGCTCTCTCTTTTCTATCTTCATAGATGCTGTGCTGGGTCACCACAGCAGCTTCTAAACTACATCCTAGCCTCATCTTCTGTCCATTCTCCACACGGGCCCTAGGCCTTTTCAAAATGCATGTCTCCTTAAAAACCTTCATTATCTTTAGAATAAAGCTATAGTATACTAGCCTAGTATGCTAGGCTCTTCAACACCCAGCCCTGGTTAATCACTCCAACCCCACCTCTGAGATTCAACATTTTGGCTAATCCCCTCATTACTTAATTAGAAGACCTATGGAACTTCACTGAGACCTTTCTTTCCCCTTTAACAAGGTAGGAAGCTAGCTCAATGTTACCCTGCAATCCTTTATAACTCTAGCTTCCAATCAGCTAGAATTCCATCCTCTTAGGCTTCTCTGCTCTAAAGCCACCCTTTAAAAAATGACGAAACAAATACACTGAGCATATGACTGACCAAAATCATACAACTAATAAGAGAATGGAAATTTGAACCCAGACTACCCAGGACATTACCTCATGCCTGTTTATTCACAGTCAAACCAATTTCTGATAATCCAAGATGAAGAACATTTGTTAAAGTGCCTAATATTTGTGAAGTGCTTTACATAAGGAACTTCACTTATCTATTACAACATTGTCAAATAAGCAAACTGTAGATCTGATAATGTAGTTTGTGCAAGGTCACACAGCTAGTAAATGGGTTTGGATTCCCACACCTCTATCTTATTAGCTGCTCCCTAACACCAATAAAGAGTATTTTACAAATGAAGAATCAGGTCCAACCCAGGATCACACATCTAATCACAGGCAAAGTCAGAATTAGAACCCAGCTTTCCTTACTCTACTTGGCTAGACCAATGCTATTTTAGTTCCTGCTTTCTGGAAGAATGGTACCCTGGCTTTTTCACTATTTGCAAAAATTTCCTGAAAACTAGCATTACTCCTTAAGTGCTAAACTGACCTTCAGAGTTTCAACTGTGGCTCTAGGCAGTCTTCTTTGCTAGCCTTCTGTTGATACTCTGCCAACGTTCTGTCGATGCCCACCCTGTGGTCTAGTCTTCCCCCACCTGTTTTCCAACAACCTCTACTCTCACTGCATCCACAGAATTAGACACTCTGTGTCAGCACAAATCCCATTTCCCCCTCCCTCCTGATAGTTTTCTCATCTTCAGTAATGAGGCCTCATCTGTTTACCCAGCTCTAGTGACCTTCCCTCATGCTTTAGCCTGGATCAAAGCCCCTTTGCCATGCCTCTTAGAGTTCCTGTTAGTTCTTCCCCAAATGCAATCCATTTTACTCAATCCCCATCCTAGTCTTCCCTCCACGGATGTCATCAACTTAAGGATGACAGGGTTTCTTTTCCTCAGGATCTGTCTTTTTGGTTTGAATCAGGTTCAGGGTAATAGTCCCCCTGGTTATTTCTTTGGCCATGAATTAATTATACTCATATATTAAGGCATTCTCCCAAGAATGCTTTAGCTGAAATACACCCAAAAGTCTGGATGGGGTGACATATGAAGCATGTGTGGGATTAATTGGACCATCTGGCCAACACCAGAGCCCTGAGTGTAAAAAGATCCAGAAAAAAACAAAAACAAAAACAAAAACAAAACATTAACTAGCAAGGTGGGACATCACCACCGGGGCCCTATGATGCTGAGCAGAGAACTGAAAGAAGGGCAGAGATCTCACACTGTCATTACTTTATAACTGACAGGGGCAGAAGATCTTTCCCAGAAAGGGAGTGGGAGGTAGGGAATTTAGGCACAGAAAGGAGAAGGGCAAACAGCTAGAAATAGAGGAACATGAAGAACTGATGACATTTAGGGGAGAATTGACAAGACTTCCAAGTAATGATTGGCATGAATCTATCAATCCCTAGCATCATAGGATTGTAAGGGCTCCCAAAGCATTCAGGCAAAATTCCAATCCACTGTATGAATGACATAAACATTTCCTCACTAGGGTGGCATCCCTCTAGTTGAATGCTTTCAGCAATGGGAAATGTGCAACCTTAGGAAATTAAGAGCATGGAGGTGTGAGTAAAATTCAATTACTGTTCAATTCATTTTCAATTCCTTTTCAACTCAACAAATATCTAAGCAGTACCTACTATGTGGCAGACACTAGGCACCGGACTATAAGTATTAATAATATAGACATGACCCCTGTTCTGTGGATCTTACAATCTAATGTGGAAGATGGACACATAAACACGCAAGTAGAACAGGGGAAGTAGAGGGCGCGGCTCACACACAAGGTGGGGTACCTAATATGGAGCCGGGCATCTGGGAAGGCTTCACGGATGAGGCAACGTAAGCTGGCTGGGGCTTGAAGAGTGTGAAGGGTGAGTCGAGTGCAAGGGTGGAAGGAACCACCAGAGCGAGAGAAAACGGATGGTTAAGGCTTCCCAGCTACCGAAGAAGTTCAGAGTGTTGCAAGAACAAGGTGGTCACCAGATTTAGAAGGGCTTAGCACTGGTGAGAGGAGCGTGGGCTTAATTCCATAGGCAATGGGAAGCCTGAGTAGCGCCCTCTGGCTACTGTGGGGGAAATGTTGCCGTATCAGGGGTGGCGTAAGGAGGCCAAGAGTCCGGAGGGGAAGACCGGATGAGAAGGCCTCCTTGTGACGGCTCAAAAGATATGACCAAAAGTAAAGCTCTCCTGTATGATAAATCGAGACAAATGTAAAGGGATAAAGTTCAGAAGGCCACACTCTGAAGCCACAGGTCTCCTCCGTCCTCTCTCACCTTTGTTGGGCAAACCAAAGCGACTCGACCTCGGTTTGCTCCATCACCGCGGACTGTGGGCAGGGGGACGGATCCACGCCCTTCTTCTCAGATGGGAAAACTGAGGCCCAGAGTCCCGTGGTGGGTATCGAGGAGAAAAAAAAATCGAAACGCCCTCCCAAGAGGCTGCCCGAAGTCACGCACAATCCGAGGGTCCCGCGGCCTGCCCCATTTCTCTGTCAGCCATCCCCAACCAGCTGCCTTTGCTATGGAAACAGTCCTCCCGCCCTCCTCAGCGCCTCGGTTTCTTCATGCATCCTGGGAAATGCAGTCCACCTTCGGTTACCCCCCCGCGGCATAAGCCCCCTCCGCGTTCTTAAAGGACTACCAGTTCCAGAAGGCTGTGGAAAAACTCCGGCAGTCTCTGGGCGATGCGGTCTTGACCGAGAGCCCGAGAAACCAGCCGGCCTGCCCGAAGAGAGCGGAGAAGGCGCCCCCAATGGGCGGCCTCCTGGGCGGGGCCAGGATCGTCATTGGCTACGGCGGCGCAGGGGGGCGGAGTCAGCGGAATGAGGCGCGGAGCTGTTCGCTGCTCCAGGTGCTGAGTCCGAGGGAGGCTCCGGACGCGAAAGCCGCGGTCGCCGCCGCTGTCGCCGCCGCCGCCGCCGCCACCGCCGCCACCGTTGCCACCGCGAGAGCCACCGCGGGAAAGCCGGGGCAGTGAGGAGCCCGGAAGAGCTGGTCGCGCTGCCGAGCGCTGACAGCCCTCCCTCCTCTTTGAGGTCGGTGCTGCTGGGTTCGCTTTTGTTTTATGGGGGGGGTGAACTGAGAAATGAGGGGGCCTGGGGAGTTAATGGGACCTCTCCTCACCGCCCTCAAGAACATCTGTCCCGGAGAGCTGCTGACTGACTCGAGGGCCTCCCCGTGGCCCAGCACCTGAAGTCAGAGCAGCTTGGGTTAGTTTTTGTTTTATGGTGGAGGGGCAGTGTGAGAGTGTGAGGGGTAAGGGCTGGAGGGACCCCCCATCTCTACTGAGAGGGCGTTGGGGAGCTTGGAGATTTCCCCCACCCCCGTGCCTGAAAACGAGGCTGCTTGGATTATTGAGGATGGGAGGGAGTGTTATGGGATGAAAGGTTCTGAGGTAGGGAGACCCTTCCCCATAACACCTGTACTGCTTGAGGTTACAAAGGGAGTCTGGGTGTGATGGATGAGACCAGGGGACTCCTCCTCCTCCGCTCAGACCATCCTGGGCTTATTGAGGAGGGGCTGTTTGGGATGTCAGGAAGATCCTTTCCGTGCCCACCCCTTTCCTGAAGCCTAGGTTTTTGTAAAGAAGGAAAACGGGATGGGATGGAGACAGGGGACTCTTCCCCCTCCCACTTGGACCCGCCTAGGTTATTGGGGGGGGTGGGATGTGAGGAGCTAAGGCCGGGAGACCCCTCCCCACCGTGTTTGAAGTCGCCGGCACAGGAAGGCACTGATGGATTCTCGGGGGTTCTCCATGTTCAGGGTCCCTTGCCTACGGTCCGAGTGGCCTGGGTGTGGATGTGCGGTGGGGGAAAGTAAGAGGGGTGGAGGGAATCCTCCCGACCTCTCCCTCTCTGAGCCTTACCCCATAGGCCCTCTCTACCTGGATCCAGGCCAGGGGCCAAAAGTCGAGACGACCCTCCGTGCCCCGCCCCGTCCCGCCCCGCCTGGCGACCCGGCTCCTGCACCGCGGCAGGGAGCCAGACGCTGATGGGCACGTGCGGGCGGGATGGGGTGGGTCCCTTCTCTAGCACTCCGAAGCTCGGGGCAGATGTCCCCTGAGTCTCCAGACCTTTGAGGCTGCTAGGCTTCACGCGGGGAGCGCCCCAGATCTGGCTACCGACACCTGCTTCCAGGGCGCTCGGCGGCGGCTTCGGGAACCGTGCTTTTGCGCTCGGCCCAAGCATCCTCGGTAGGACAAAGCGGCGGTCGCTGCACTGGCGGGCCTGCGCCACCCGCTGGGCGGGGGGCGCGGCCAGGGAAGGGGGGGCTCCGGGCGCGGCGCAGAGAGCTTCCGCGGAAACATGCCAGGAGCCGGGCGGGAGACAAAGCGCGCTCGCTCCTCTCGGGCCTGCGCGAGCCGGGATGGAAAATCCCGAGGGAGGAGGCGGCTGCGCCCTGGCTGGGTACTATGCCCCGCACCCTTCTTTCCGGCACACCACCCCCTACGCCGGCCCAGCACCCCAGGATGCCCTGTGCCCTTCTGGGGGACATTCAAGACCTGTGACCACGAGGACACGGACAGGCGGGGGGGGGGGGGCTCCGCCTGGAGGGGAGGGTCCCAAGATTCAGAAGACCTAAGTGGGCAGGGTCTGGAGGGGCATCCTGACTGGATGGTGTCCCCACGCCCCATCAACCATGTTAGGTCCAGTTTGATTCCGGGGTTTGAGTGTGTTTGTGTCACCGTGTGTTTGCATGGGTGATGATGTGGGTCAGAGTGTGTGAACGTGTATGACTGGGTGAATGTACCAGCGTGTGCTCGTGTTCATGTGTGTCACGGTGAGCTTGTGAATCTGGCTGTGTGAGCCTGTGAGAAGAGGAGCCACTTACTGCTGACCTTAGATGTTGGCGGTGGGGGCAGGGTGGGAGCCCCTTCCACTCTAAAGCCACCGTAATAACCTAGGGTCCCAGTGGGTGCCCTCAGGGTGAAGGTAGCTTCAGGCTGCCTTGGGCCTAGCCTGCATGCTTGGGTGTGGCCTAGAATATAGGACCTCACAAGTATGTGGAGCCCTCTAAAGCCTTTCTGGGGTCTCAGGTCTGACCCTAACATCCGTTACCATTGCCCTGCCCTTCCCATCCTTCAGAAACCTTATCCTGCTGTAATGGGCTGCCCTGGGGCCCAGAATTCCACCCCGCCCCTCCACGTGGGCTTCCAGGTGGGGCTCAGGGCGCTCATCAGCACAGTCCCTTATGATGTGGGTGCAAGATTTTGTGGCAAGGCAAATTTTGTCCATTTGGCCTTCATGTCTGGAAGGGCCATAGGTCTGGGGTTGCTGGTCAGTGGCAGGTGGCCTCTCAGTAATACAAGGTATACTCACAGAGCATGAGTGAGACACAGAGATACCACTATGAGTGGACACCCCTAGAGGATAAGGACAGCCCTCCCAGACATGCCTATTCCCAGAAAGTGACCTCAATTTCATAGTACTTTTATAGCAAAGGTGTTGTGTGGCTTTGAGATAATCCCCACCAGAAACCCCTTTCCCATAGGATGAGGGGCTAGACCATTGTCAGTGGAACCACAGGAAGAGCAGTTACCAGACAGTGGAGCCACCATCCAGCCCAGCCCTGCCTGGTCCAGTCTCCACGAGTATCCACTGCCAGTACCCACAGCGACCTCTACTGGGAAAAGTAGTAATTTTGCAACTAACACTCCCCCGGAGTGTGGAGGTTCAGGGTGGGTGTGGGCACTGTTAGGTAAAAACCACAAACCCTTTTATTTGGGGGCTCCCTGTCTGCCCTTGGAGTCCTAGGTTGATGTTCTTGATGGCAGTTCCTTCAAACTAGTTCAAGCAGTGGAACTGCCACTGTCCTTGCCCATATAGAAATATTTAAAGGGACACCTGGGTGTCTCAGTCGATTAAGCGTCTGCCTTCAGCTCAGGTCATGATCCCAGGGTCCTGGGATCGAACCCCACATCGGGCTCGCTGATTAGCGGGAGCCTGCTTCTCCCTTTCCCTCTGCTGTTCCCCCTGCTTGTGCTCTCTCATTCTCTCTCTGTCAAATAAATAATTTTTTTTTTTTTTAAGGGGGGAAGAAGTATTTAAAGAGGGCCAAAATGCTTTTGTCCAAGTTTCTGTCCAGGGGTGGACATCAAATCTGCTTAAGAGGAAAATGTGTGGAAAATACTTATCAAGCTCAGGGTGTTTTAGGCATCTTTCTTATCTCTTCCTCTCCCACTATGTTCCCACCCCCCTTTCTTATTACACTTTATCTTCCTCTCTTCCTCATTATTAAATAACATATTTTCAAAGATAAGCCTTCTTTTACTGGTTGACAACATGGCCCAGAAAATGCAAGACTCGGGAGGCTATTACTAAGTGCAAAGAACTGGCAAACACTGGTTCTTCCAGACCTACTGATGGGAGTAGGGGAGATGGATGAAACATGCTCTGTCTTAAATCCTCATCTGGTGACGTGTGTCTCTTCTCCCAGAATTGCTCTGAAGGGATTTCACACAGCCACAAAATCTTTAGAGCTCCTCAAAGGAAAGGAGGTATTTAAATACCTGGTATTGTTCTTACTTTGGCATCCATGTGATTTGCATTGAACTATGTGACTCAGTATCATAAAGTAAAAATAGGACTTAATCTCTTCCTTGCCTGTTCAGAAGGTGACTGCCTATGTGTGTTGTGTTCTGCATTAGAGAGTGAAAAGCTAAATTATCTCATAAATTGAACCACCTGCTTATTCTGATTAGAGAATGGTGCTTAACATCACCTACAGGCAATAACATTATTTTATGTTTCTTTTAATTCATACCTGAATCTCTTTGTCTTGTAAAACCTTTCTTCATGCTCATACATTATTACTTTCACTTGAAGTTAATCAAGAATGTTTAATCCTTGTACAGAAGCCAAACAAATTAAATATCAGCAGATACAGGAAGATGTGGGTGGTGTTTCTGTTCTTGGGCTCAAAAAAATCCTTGGAGTTCACAGGAGAGAAGGAAAGGGGGTGAAGGTTTAGTAAATCTTATAGGTGTAGTTAACAGGTTTCTGAGGAGATGCTCCTCAGAATTTTTCCAGGAGAGCTGGTCGTCTTGAAGAATCTGAGGATGCAGGCAAATAGCATGCATGCTGGGAGTGGGAATGAAGCCCTGGGGATTCCTAAATCCAAGCACTAATGCAGCCTTTCTGGGAAAATCCCCCAAATCCCTCCTGTTCCTTTCCTGCAGTCACAAAGGAGAGGAGCTGTCCAAGGTTCTGGAGCACTGGCTTCAACCCCACTAGTGGGAAGGCAGGATTTAGGGCATGGAGTAGAAGCAAGCTCTGATGACCACGGCCTCTGTGAGGATTTCCCCAAAGCTCATCACAGAAAGAAATAGGAGGAAACAGAGCTATAGAGGCTTTTATTGCATCGCTTCAAACAAACCCATTGGCAAACCCTATTTAAAGAATTACAAGCTAATAAGAAGAAGAAATTTCTGAGTCAGGCTTTTCACATGTGAGAATGTATTTAATCCTCACAGACCTATGAGGTAGGTGGTGGTGGTGTTTCCACTTTCAAGATGAGGAAATGAAGCTTTGAGAGGAAAGGGGCTTGCCCATGATTACAGAGATCAGAAGGAACAGAGGTTAAATTCCCACCTGGATCTCTTAAACTCCAGAGCCTCCTCTTACCACGATTTTTTCCTACTGCTATTGGAGAAGCAAAATTGAAGTTTTGAACTGTCCTATCTGAGATTCTAACCAAATTTTAGAGGAATGGATTGGGGACCAACAAAGATTCAGACATAAGCCTCAAAGAGTCCTTTCAAATGCATCAAGGATATTACCACAATACTTTACATATTATCCTGACAGAAGGATACCTGTACTTGATTACCAAGGAGGAGAAAGGGGAGTATAATGACCCTCATGGCCAGCGTCCCAGGGTTTTCTTTCCAGAGTGGAACAATTTCACAACAAGCCAAGCCTGGATGGCAGCAAAATTTATTTTTAATAATCTGCAAGAATGAGGGAACAATGAGGAGGCTGATATTATTTCACAGAGTACATGTAGAGCCAAAGAAATAGGGCTTATCTTTACTTGCTACAGTCCTGTTCCAATGCTGAGGACACTTGGATATTGTTAAGAGGCTCCTTTCCCCTATTCCCACTCTCACGTTTTTACAGCAAAGTCTCTAACACCAAAATGAAAGTTTTCATTGTTGTGAGCCGCAGCTAATCTCAGGGAACTATCACATCCTGCCCTCATGTCATCATAACCACTGTTCTGCCTTCATATGTGGCTTCAGGACTCCTGAAGGTAGGCAGGTTTGGGGCTGATGTGCTTCAGGCCACATGTCCTCTGGTTCTGCCAAGAGGCCTGTGCCTGAGAACTCCCCATTCAGTACCTGTTGTTTAGGTATCTAAAGAGAGCAGAGAAGAATAGACTTTTGCTTTTTCTCCTCTCTCGATCTCAGTCTGCACAACACACAGATGCGGGGGGGGGGGGGCTCACCTTTTAAGAAAATGCCTCACAGGGGCACCTGGATGGTTCCGTCGGTTAAGCGGCTGCCTTCAGCTCAGGTCATGATCCCAGGGTCCTGGGATCGAGCCCTGCATCGGGCTCCCTGCTCTGTGGGGAGCCTGCTTCTCCCTCTGCCTGCCGCTCCCCCTGCTTGTGCTTGCTCTCTGTCTCTCTCGCTCTCTCTGTGTCAAATAAATGAATAAAAAATCTTTTAAAAAAAGAAAAAGAAAATGCCTCACATCAGGCTGGGTGTCCAATCCATTCTGAGTAATTCCCTCCCCTCCTAGGCTGGGCCTCTGCAGGACTCCGATGCACAGAGCAAGGCTGCTATTGCTTTTTCCGAGGGCACTTGGAGGCCAAGGACCTGGCTCCCCATCTGGGTCTGCTCTGACTCATATGACCACAGACAGATTTGATTGTTTTCTTATTTAGAGTCATTAATTAACTCTCCTCAACATCGGAACAGCATGTATTAAGAGGAAAGCTATTTGTGGGGGTCTCTAGGAAGCCATGCCTACAGCTGAGCACCATCTCCTTTGCTAACAGGATCAGGAAATGGTTTTTAATTCTGGCTTTGACCCTTCAGAAAACTTAGATCATCAAGATTTTGTGCCAATGTGAGAATGGAAATATAAGTGTAATTGATTGCTAAGGCTGCTATAGTTATTTTGGCAAAAACTGGGAAACACAGGGATCCGTCAAAGAAGAACAGGATTTTCATTCATTCAACGAATATTCTTGTGTCTGCAATGTGCCAGGCACAGAGCTGGGCATAGCAAATATATTCCAAGTTGGAATAAGCTCTGTCACATAGGAATCTTGAGTGGAACGTGGAAACAGATGCAGAACCCCTGACGAGCAGAAAGAGTTTTTAGAAATGGAAAGAACCTTAATAGTCATAAACTGTCATCATCTCTTTTTTAACATGAGGAAAGAGGCTGAGGGAAACTGAGGGTTGCCACTGGCCATACACAGCCCCGGTAGTGGCAAAAATGAGGATTAGAACCCAGGTTTTAGTAATTCCTCAAGCTTCTTCTCTCCACTGTACTAAACTACTGCTCTGCTCACCAAATTACCCAAAGGGCACGTTTACATTAACATAGGCTTCTTGGATCTAATCGTAATGCAAAACTTAAAGTTGAAATAGAAAAAAATCATAGATGAAATATGAAGAGTGCCCATTTATATCCATGTTGTCCAAGCCACATGTGGCTAATGAGCACTCAAAATGTGGCTAGTCCAAATTGAGATACACTGCAAGTATAAAATATATACCCGATTTTGAAAAATTAGTATGAAAAAATATAAAACAGCTCATTAATGTGAATATTATAGGTTGAAATAATATTTTGGATATATTGGGTTAAATAAAATATATTAAAATTAATTTCACTTGTTTCTTTTTCCTTTTTTAATGTGTCTACTAGAAAATTTATAATTATATATGTGGCTTGCATTTATAGCTCATATTTCTACCGAATAACACTGTTCTAGAGTGCTTTCACTTAGGAGGAAATGTTCTTTACAAACTAAGGCATTTAGTGGTGCCTGGGTGGCTCAGTCGTTAAGCGTCTGCCTTCGGCTCAGGTCATGATCCCAGGGTCCTGGGATCGAGCCCTGCATCGGGCTCCCTGCTCTGCGGGAAGCCTGCTTCTCCCTCTCCCACTCCGCCTGCTTGTGTTCCCTCTCTCACTGTCAATCTCTGTCAAATAAATAAATAAAATCTTTAAAACAAAAAACAAACAAACAAACAAAAAACTAAGGCATTTAGCAAAGTAGGTTCTATAATCAGTCAGCCTGAGATGAATACTAGCTCTACCACTTGGGCTGTGTGACCTTGGACAAGTTGATCGATCTCTCTGTGCTTCCATTTCCTCACCTGTAAAATGAGGATGATAACAGAGCCTATCTCCTTGATTGAGTCAAATTACTTAGAACAGTGGCTGGTACATAGTGAGGGCTCAATTAATATTAGCTATTGTTACTATCAGAAGGGGCTTATAGAATCTTACAAGACAGGGGCTACAGGAAGGAGAACAAGCAGACAATTTTAAGATAAATGAAGAAAAAGATTTACTACTAGTTAAAACATGATTGAAAATACTTGCTCAGTATAAGCTCATGAACTACCTTGATGTGGCCCCAATTTTCTGGCAGATAATGATACTGAGGAAAGATTTCAAGCCATTTAAATAAGCATACAATGGATAAACAAATTAGCTAACTGCATTATGCACAGGTCTTGACCCCTGCTAAATGAGTTGAGGAAGAAGATGATCAAAGTATACTTATAACAGATGACCCAAGAGCTCTAAATCTCTGACTCCAAGATTTCTCAGGGAAATATAAGGCTTATGCTCTAGGAGAAAGATCTTGGGTAGGAGTCAGGCGTATGTGAGGTCAAAGCCACTCTGCCATCCATTGGCCTTGATCAAGACAGTCGTGGCACCTGGTTGGCTCAGTTGGTGGAGTGTGTGACTCTTGATCTTAGGGTTGTGGGTTCAAGCCCCACTTTGGGTATAGAGATTACTTAAAAATAAAATCTTAAAAAAAATAAACTGTCAGTTTTCTCCTCTATAAAATGGAGCTAGCACCACCTCTCTTGCAGGTTGTGGTGAGGACTAAATTAGATAATGCAAATAAAACACCTCATACATAGTAGATGCTTTAAAAATGGTGGCTTTCATGAAATGGAATTTCAGGTGTTCTTTAATAGGGAACTTTTGGTTAATAGAGAATTTTTTTATGAGGATCTCCATGATCTTTTCTACATTTTCACTACCACATTCTCCATCTTTGCTTGGTCCCTGAGGTGGTTGAAAGGACAGTTTCATCTGATTGTGTCTACACCAAAATGTAGGATCTCAGTAACTTTGGGCATTCTATACAATCTTTCATATTCTTCTCTCTGTCCCATTTATACATGTGAGGTTTCTTTCCTGGGATGGTAAAGCAAGCAGCAAAATGGGCATTGTTCTCCATCATATTTATCCTGAAGTTCTGACATTCTGACCTAGTGTTTAGAGCATTTTACATGAAGCTTTGCTTTAAAAATAAATGGGGCATAAATCTAGAAACCATAGCCCCAGGAGAACCATGTTCTCCTGGATCTTAGAGCAGACCGTGGGTCCACTCACTGCACAGCTCTTAGGGAACACATTGCTGCTGTCCTTGAATATCTATTCCTCTTCCAAAAATTTGCTTTCTGGACCAAAGAAATGTATGTTAAGCTCAGTGAAGACTTATGTTAACAAAGCATGTTGGACTCTAGAGAAAACACTCAGACTAGTTACACGGCAAGTGTGGGGATCCCTGGAAGTATTTTGGCAGGAGAGCAACATAGTCAGATGTCCAGGGTCAAAGTGTGGTGGGGGGATTGAGGTGGGGAAGATCCGGAAGGCAGGCTCACGCATCGTTCTGTTGAGAGACCCGTGACTTCCAGGGACCTAAGTACCAGTATTAAGTTCTCTTGGGATAAGTTCTGATCTTAAAATGCATTTTCCCCACCCGTTCCCTCTTGTTCACTCAACAAATACGGAATGGTGCATTTTGAAAAACCTTGCTCTGCAAGAGCCCAGGGTCTGGCTGCGGAGAAGGGAGATGCCAATGTGCAGAGTGAACCAAGGAACAAGGGCTGAAGTAAGCACAAGAGGCCTGATTAAGGCGGGTTGGCTATGGCAGTTGGCTAAAGCTATGGATCCCAGACAGACAGACCTGAATCTGAATCTCAGCTTCACCACCAATGTGTGGCCTCGGGCAAGTGCTTTAACCTTTCTGAGCCTCATTTTTCTTATCTGGGGCAATAAAATCTACTTTCCCTGGGCTCTTATGGCCACTACAAGCCAACTTTAAGAAAATTCTTAAGAGTAATACTAACCTTCCTTTACTGAATGCTCACAGTGCCATCAGGCATTGCGCTCAGCACTTTATATGCATAAAAGAGATACCATTATTATCCCTATTTTATAGCTGAGGAAAGCAACGCTCAGGTACTTTAACTTGCCCAAGGTCACACAAGCAGTGAGAAGTGGGACCAGGACCCCAATCCAGGCAATTTGACTGCAAAACCTTCTCTTAACCACTGTGATCACTACCTCCCTGGTTCAAGGTCAACAGGAACCCAATGACTGTTATTTTGAAAGAGGGCAAGAGGATTCATTGATTAGCTTGTGTAGAGGTCTTCTGCTTGGTCTTCAAGAGTGGGTACGATATGGAGAGGCTCTGAGCAGTGAGTACCGAGAAGAGGGAAGGCAGCGAAAAGCTGTGAGCAAATGAACAGGGCTGGGAATGCCAATGATGTGTTCTGGGGGCCCTGAAATGGAGAAGAGGTTTTCAGTAGGAAACAGATGTTTAGAAATAAGGGTTTGGAAAGCCTTGGATATCAGGCTAACAAGTGTTAGAAAACCAAAAAAGTTCATAGGCAAAAGAGGGGATGTGAAATCTGAAAGCACCAATTTGAGGCAGCTCACTGAATTTGGGCGTATGATTGCAGTGTGGAGCAGGTGACCAAGCGTGCCCAAAGCCAGAGTTTGAGGAGAGCATGGCCAGACGGCACCACAAGCCAGCACGCCTACCCCTGCTCTCTGCTTTCCAAACAATGTGCACAGCCTTTTCTTTCATTTGGTCTTCACAAAAGCCCCAGGCAGTAGAAGAGTGGGAGGTCGGCTACCAGCACCGCTGCCTATGTCAAGTGGCAGGCAGCATGGGCTGCCAGGAACACAGATGCCAAACACAGCTGCAATGCTCAAACTCAGGCAAAAAGCTTAGGACTTTTCTGTGGGGGAGGAGGCAGAAGGTTTGCCCACTGGGCTGAGTCCTTTTCTCTGTGTTCTGGGAAGCAGGCAGTGTTATCATTTGGTCCATGATTTCCCAGTGACACCCCTGCCTGAGTAGCTGCCCGCCAGGGTGGCTGCTGTGAGGGCCTGAGTCAGGGTCATTGCAAATCCCATAGTCCTTCTTGGATTCAGCACCTGTCAGCCAGTCGCCCCCTCCCTTGCGGAGAGCTCATTTCACAAAATGAAATTTTTCAGACTTTTGGCATCGGGAATTAATTGTGCTTGTTTCTCTGCAAACTGCAGGGACTAGAAACCAGACCCCATGCTCCTTAGGGGCATTAGAAGAGAAATCTCTTTTCTAATGGCTGCAGTCGCTGCTGACCACCAGATTTCTCTACATGGCTACACTTCTGATAACCATGGAAAACAAAGGCAGGAAGGGAGAGGGGCACAGTGCGGGCTTCTTCCGAGAGGCCCCTGCAGTTCTGTGAAGGGTGTGAGGCAATGGGGAGGGGACTTTCACAGCCACGAGAGAGCCCCTTAACAAGTAAAGGAGTTCTGATGTGAAAGATGATAGAAAATGAAAGAGACCATGGTGCCACACTGTATTTTCTCTAGAAAGTCATACTAGGGTTCCAGATGCCCTCCACAGTTCTGGAAGGATAAATAAACAGGTTGGCAAGGCCACAGAGATTTTGACAAGTTATCCAGGAAAAAGTGCCTGGGGATTTTAAACATACCATTAATGAGAAATGACAAACACTTGGGTAATAGAATGTTAAAGGCTCCTGTGGCCACCGACCCCAGTAACGATTAATGTGTGTCAAACACTGAACACAACAGGGTGGAATGGTGACTTCTGAAGGATAAAATCAAATTGGGAAATCAAAATAATAATAATAAAGGTATGGACGTTTCAAGTGGTTGCGCATCACAAAGTACAGCCGTGGTTATTCAGAATACCTTTACCAGCCAGTTCCCTTTTACCTGATCATTCTGATCCCAAGGGTCCATTTTTAGATATTCCTGTGATCAGCGCCCAGCTCAGGGCGTAGCACACAGTAGGTGCTCAGCAAGTGTTCACAGCTTGCTCACGTCCTTAACACTACTGTGTGCTAAGCCTTGTGCCAGGCACTGGAGAGATGGAAGTAAATGAGACACGGTGCCTATCCTTAGGGGTTAGGCAATTCCAAAACAGAACAAGGAGTGCACTGTAGGAAATGTGCAAATGAACGTGGTCACCTGTGATGGTCACCAGTGATGCTTCCTTCTAGGTGCTTCCTCATACCTCTGGAATAAGGTAGCCCAGCAGGTGAGCCAAATGGGGACCTTATATTGCCACCCTTCCCCCACATCAAGTCTGAGCAGGTCCAGCTGTGCTGTCTGAGGTAGCAGCGTGAAGGTGAAGGAGGCAGAGGCTGGTATGTTGCAGAAACTTGTTGGGTATACACTCAGTAAAAAGATTTGTCCTTTGCATGCTTCATTTGAAAGACCCACTCTTGAGACCCTTTGCCTGCAATTAGAGCATGCGGCCACAAGGAGCATCCACGAAGCAGTGTGGTCCAAGCAGCCAGGCTCCCCACGGGGATGGAGTGCTGAGCAAAATAATTGTTCAGTTGCTAACCTTCAGAAGAACATAATTTTACACTAATGGATCAGAAAAGGATTGCACGTTTAATTGGACCAAACCATTGTAACCTATGTGTAGTGAGTGGAATTAGGAATTCATCAACATTCATTTAACAAAATTCATGTGTGTCTACTGTATACAAAGAGAAGCACAAAGTCCCCGCCCTTAAGTACTGCCTCCTGCAAGGACAAACGCGGACAGATAATGGCAGTGCAGCGAAGTAAGTGGTATGCTGGGGGCATGAGCAGAGAGTACTAGAAGCACAGAGGAGGAGCGACTAACTGACAGGGGCAAGGGGGGTGTGGTCACACACACACACACACACACACACACACACACGCTTTTGACCCAGATGTTAACACCTGAGTCAGAGGGTTTACACCAACACACATAGAAGTGTGGATATTTTGAGACACTGAAGAGAATTGGGATTGGCCTGTAGAGTGATCTTGGATATATCATCTACACCTCTGGAGCTCAGTTTACCCCTCTGGTCCTCCAAGGGCTTGGTAGTGGCCATCCTGACCATGTGGGCCTAGAGTGGCATGGAGATTAGAGTGATAACCTTGATCTCAGTGGCCAAGGCCTGGACTTGTCCTAGCCCCAAGGCCTCCTGGGAACCAGCTTGTCTGGACCCTCTTGATTCTGGCTGAAATGTTCCAAGGGATTCCAGAGGATCAGCTGAGATGCTGGTCCTGGAGACACTTCCCGTTTTTGAGGCGTCAGCCTTTAGTGTTCAGCGGAAGTGGTCTAGCTCTCCTAAGTCACTATTTGGCTTCCCGTCCATCTGCAGAAGCCAGGCCGGCCCCCTCACTCTACCCCATATGCGCTGCCCTGTGCCCTTCCAGCAGGCCTGAGGCCACTGTTTGGAAAGCCTTGGCCTGGTCAGATGCAGGATCAGTGGTGGCAGGCCAGCCCCACCCCTGTCTCCAGGCCCTTCAAGAAGACAAAGCCCCGTAGTAATTATTTCACAATATACTCGCGTATCAAATCATCACATTGTACACCTTAAACTTGCAATGTTATATGTCAATAATATCTCAATAAAGCTGGAAAAAAAGAAAGAAAAGAGAATCTTTGCTGGGCCTGTGTCTCCCTCTGGAGACCTTCTTCAGTCCTGGCAGGCAGTCCTCCCTAGCCAGAGCCACCCGGCCTTTCCCCTGTGTGTGGCTGGGGCAAGGCCTCCCCAGAACAGGCCCCTGTGTGTTGGGGACACAGAGGAGCAACTATCTTGCATAAATGAAAAAAATGCCAGAGTGTTTAATTTAAGCAAGTCGTTTAAAGCTTTTTAATTGCCCCATAGAGAGAGTTTTAATATACATTAGAGCAATACCTGGTTAAGAGAGTAGACAAATGGGGCGCCTGGGTGGCTCAGTTGGTTAAGCGACTGCCTTCGGCTCAGGTCATGATCCTGGAGTCCCTGGATCGAGTCCCGCATCGGGCTCCCTGCTCGGCAGGGAGTCTGCTTCTCCCTCTGACCCTCCCCCCTCTCATGTGCTGTCTCTCTCATTCTCTCTCTCTCAAATAAATAAATAAAATCTTTAAAAAAAAAAAAAAAAAAAAAAGAGAGTAGACAAATGGAAGCACTGAAAAAGCCCTCACTGAAATCTTAAAAAGTCTTAAAAAGCCTCTTTTCAAATAATTCATGTGCCCAGGAAATTTCATGCAGAGCCTATCAGGCTCAACCACGTCTCTAGGCCAGAGCCAAGACCCAGGCAGCTCCAGTCCCCCATCCACTCTCACTCTGGTCTTTAGCCCTGGGACCATCTCTCTGCAGAGAGCTCAGCCCTGCCAGCTGGGACCACGGCTGCTCAGGCTGCTTTTCTCAGTAAGGGCCAGCAGGCACCTCTTCCTGGGGGCTTCCGAAGGCAGTGGTGAGGACATTTCCTGCCTCGCCCCGTCACCATCCCCAAACACACCTACCCCCTGGCTGGGGCCTGGATGGTCCCTTTATCTTGCAGGAAGCACCACTGGGCACCTATGCAGGACTCCATTCCCAGAGTGAGCAAACAAAGAAAAAACTACAGAGGGCCTTTAAAACCATTCTGCAGAGGATGTTGCCTCCACCAAAAGGAGATGAGAAGGGGCCAGGCTGAGATAAGCAGAGCTGCTTAGAAACCGAACACAGAGACAAATCAAAAACATTCATTGGAGGCAATAGAATGCAGATCAGTGGAGTGAGAATCAAGATGTCTCCCGTCCAAATCACTGCAGAAGATAAAAGAAATCATCTGCTATGGCGCAAAAGTCAGAAAAGAAAGGAAATCCAGAAAACATAAAACAAGATGACAGGAGGCTACCCAAAATGGTTCTGCAATAAAAGTGAGTCTTTAACATTCCCTTGTTACAAGACAAAGGCTCCCAGATTAAATAAATGCAAGAGACTCAGGTAAAATAAAACAACGCCAGGGTAGGCAAAGCTATACCAGTTAAATGCAAACAAAAGCAAAAGCATGAGCGGCTATATCAAGACAAAGCACAATTTTAAGGCAATAAGTAGCATCAGGCAGGATGAAAAGGGCAATTTTATATTCTTAGGAGCAACTGTGAAAGCATAACTGTTCTGAACATTTGTACACTCGGGATTTTAGCATCAGGACACTTGAGGCGAAACCCACTGCTGTTGGAAATACGAGATGAAGACAGTTGTGGGCATAAATTTACGTGCTACTCGCAGTACCTGACCTGACATCTAGTAGCCAGAACATGTACAACAGCCGGAAGGAGTAATATTCTGAAGAGGACTGAGGCGAATGCTGAACTTTGTACCCGTGCGAATGATGTTTGCCATGTTTTAAAAGACCATCATAGATTGATACTTGGGATATAAATGTTAAATTGAGTACAGATTTATATATACAGTATAATTCTAATCACAACTTTAATAACCCTAAGCCACTGAAAAGCCACTGAAAGAAAATATACCAAAAGGTTGACATTTGGTGTGTTCAGAAAGGTTTGAAATTAGGTATTTAAAATTTCTTTCCGCTTTTTCTTCCCAGTGTTCTTTAATGATCATATAATATTCTATGAGTTTAAAAAAAGTGAACTGAAAAAAATAGTTTTAGACTCATCCCCATCACACAGGATTTATGATTTTGAAGATTTGGATAAAATTAACAAGAACAGGGGGCACCTGGTTGGCTCAGTCAGTTAAGCATCTGCCTTCAGCTCAGGTCATGATCCTGGGGTCCCGGGATCGAGCCCCACATCGGGCTCCCTGCTCAGCGGGAGGCCTGCTTCTCCCTCTCCCTCTGCCTGCTGCTCCCCCTGCTTGTGCCCTCTCTGTCAAATAAATAAATAAAATCTTTAAAAAAAAAAAAAATTAACAAGAACAGCGGACAGGAATCCCAGCAGGCCCCACACAGCCTGGGGCTCTTGGCCCCTCTAAACCCACCTGGTCACCTCAAAACCCTGGGGCACCTATGTCTTCCCAATTCCACTCCCATCTCTTCTACTGTGCCTTTATGACCCTTCCAACCTCCACTGACAGCTCAGCTGTGTTTTCCCCAAGACAGACCCTGGTCTCCTTGCTTTTCCCCCTCCACCCATGCCCCTGCTGACCTCACCTACTCTGGGAGAGGGATGCAGCTCCCCTCTATATGCCAAGGCCTCATGAATGCATCTCTAGCTCCAAATTCACCACAGAGTTTCAAGGGTGTACATCAGCCTGCAGACTGGATGTCAACCCAGATGCGGGGGCAGGCATGGTGGACATGCCTGCAGAGGAAACGGTCAGTGAAGCCCCTCCGAGCACAGGGCGCAGGGATTGAATGTGAAGCAAAGATGCCCCAAGGGGTAGTGATGAGAGCATGTAGAGCATCCACAGTCAGAGGTAAAAGAAGGTTTCCATGAAAGAATAAGATAAATCAGCACCTTGAGCATAGTTCTCCGTATGCCATTTGAAAGCAGAACCTACAGCTCTGATGTATGGGACGATGAATTAGGATTGTGGCGTAATCAAGAAAAACATCAAAGTCAAATTTAAAAACCAGGCCCAGACTGCCGTGGCCCCTGGAACGCTTACGTGGGATCCCTCAAATTCCCTTCTGCCCACCACACACATCCAGCTCCTGGCTCAGCGGACAGATCCGGCTCCACCACTGAAATTTGCTGGGCAGGAGCTTCTGGTCTGGCCTCCTGACTTTTTGGGGCAGAACAGAAAGTCTGTAAATACCCTCAAGTCTTTAATCTACCAGCAGAAAGAGTGAGGATGAGATCAGTTTCTTAGCCCACTGATGTGGTATGTTAATTTTAAGGTACAGTTTCTTTTGAAAATGACCAAAATAAACTTAACTACTAACCCTAAACATATATTCTTATCAATCTCAGCTCTAAGTACCTATTCTTTATGGGAAGTAAATTACTTTAAGAGAGCTTTCTAAAATTATTACATACAATTTCTCTTGCATTCCTAGGTCTGGGTTGATCTCCAGTTACCCTTTTGTTTTCAAAGGCAAACATACATGAGACCACTCTTTGGAAACAGGGATTCATGAGATACTATGCAGCCACCTGGTTCTAGAGAAGAGGTAGGGCTAAGTCACCTCTAGCAAGTCACTTAACTCTCCTAATTTGCAAACTCCATAAATAAAGGGAAGAGAATCATACCTACCTTAAAATACTGTTGTAAAGAAAATCACGCTTCCCTATGTCAAGTGCCTAGTACAGTGTGTCTTGCAGTAGGAGCTCAGTAAACCTAGCAGTTATTCTCCTACCAAGTAGTGGTTTTTAGCCTCTGTGACCCCACTGCTGTGTGTGATGGACGTGAGACATTCTGGGGAAAACTCCTGCATCTCCCACAGTTCCCAACCACACAGCTCTCCTTCCGCATCCTTTCCCCTCCCACTCAAGAAACATCCAAAGGCATATGACTAAAATTGAAGTGATAATAGGAAAAGCCCCTAGAACCTTTGCTTATTTGTTTTTTAAGGTAAATTAGTCCCAAAGGTGACTACTTTAGCATCAGTGGCAAATAAATGGGAACTCACCAATGTCTAAAAGACAAGTCCCAACTGTTTGAGAACCTAGTTTCTCAGAACCAGACATATTGTAACTTCCCTGGGACTCACAAGCCCTAACATCCCCCCTCAACCTGTGAGACCTGGAGGCCCTTCTCCTGGCCCCAGTCAGATTCTCAAGCACTTGAGTATCTAGGGCCACATTTTCTTACTTCCCCCACTCCCACCAAACCTCACCCTCTCTCTGGTACAGTTCCTTGCCTTTAGCGGATAGTTAATAAATGTTTCATAAATAAATGTGTCTAAATTCTGGCCCTACTTTTGTGCCTCCCTGCACTGGCCCTAGCAAATGTGCATTATGAGCCATAGTCAGGTCAGGTGACCTGGCTTCCAGCAATAATGTGCACAGAAGGCAAATGATTAAATAATGCATGTCTATCCACTTGACACGACATTTTGCAGCCACTGGATATGATGCGCTCAAAGACTCAAAGGCCACATGGAGACACAGCTAACATTAACTGAATAAATAGACCATAAAGCGAGTGTCCTTGTCCAGCCATCACACACATGGACCCAGATCGAAGGGGAAGGCCGAAGAGAATTGATTGCTGTGAGAGGGGTGGGAATCTGCCTGATGTGTTTCTAAATTCTCTTCTATGTGGCTTGGTTTTTACAATGAACAGCAGGAGATGGTGGGGAAAGGCCCCAAGAATGGAAAGGAGTCCAGGGCTTCCTCATAGGCACATGGCCAAACTCAGTGCACTGAACTCAAAATGAAGGCTGAGGAGCTGAACTCGGGAAAGGATGCGGAAGCCAGAGTCCACTCAGGAACAAAATGTGGACTTGACCCAAAATAGCGGTCGTGCTCAGCCTCAGAGTCTGAATTAATCCTCTTCTTAGTTTATTGACATCTATGAAATTGATTCTCTCCACAGAATCACAACCCGTGGCCCTGGCATTGCAGTTGATAAAAAGCATGACTGGGGAGGCAGTAGGAAGCATCTGTACCAAATATTCACAGAGGCCCAGCGTGGGCTCTGCTCAGACTCAGGTGTTCTCTCCGGAAAATGTTCTCAGGCATCCCTGGGAAGAATGAGGAAGGGGAAAGGGAGAGGGACAGGTGGGGGAGGAGGGCCTAGGCAGCTTCTGCTGCTCTCAAGTCAAAGTTGACCTCAAGGGTCACCTCCTCTACACTCAAACTGGAAGCATGGCCCCACTTTAGCTTCCTTTCCTCACTGCAGACCCGGACATTACTCCCCTCTCCTAAGACAGGGCCCACTGCTTGGTCCAGAGAACTGTTTCCCCTTCATTTGGAAAAGAAGAGGGAACGGCATAGCCCAGAAGGCTCATAGAGACTCACTGCTGACAAGGATAACCAGGCCAGGCCAGTGTCGGCCCTGGGCTCCTCCCCACCTGGGCTAACCCGACTGTGTTACACTGCAGGCCAGGGAAGAAGGGCCGGTGGTGCCCATCACATGTACCTCAAGCTCCCTTCTCCCGCCCCAAGCTCTTGTTGAGAGCGGAAACCACTGCTCTCCCAGAGTCAATGTAGTAGCCTTGAGGCCCGGTGTCCTCCAACCTACCCAGGTCCTTCTCAGGAAATCCAGCCCTACACCAGTGGTTGCCGGAGCAGTCAAAGCTCCCTGGTCACTGGCCACAGAGGCCTCCTTGTTTTTCAGAACAACACTGCCCGAGCACAGAGCACGAACCAGTCCTCATACAGCTCGGACTGGCTCTGGAAGCCCTGATTACAGCGAGCCTTACTTGGAGTATGGGAGCTGGCAGACAGATTGCCTGGGCTGAGCCCCGTGTCTGACAGGAAAGCAGATAGGCCTTGACTTTGTCCACATTTGAATCCAGGTCATCAGTAATCCAGCCTTAGGGTTTCCACGCACCCTACCTCAGAGTACCTGGTGGGCCAGGACCAACGCCAGATTCATAACACAACAATGACCCAGACCCTCACCCATGTCTGCTTCCCCAAAAGTGCAGCCTTCAGAGAGAGGTAGTCACCCAGGAGCAGCGCCCAGGGCAGCCAGGTTTGGTTATACCACTGAGCCTCCTCCCCGGCTCAGCCGGGTTGGCCTGCCTCCAGCCAGAGCCGCCACTGTGCGCTGGGACTTGTGATGCACAGTAGTTCCCAGAACCGAGAACCTGATGGATCATGGCGTCTTCTGGGCTCTCTGCACACACCACGGCATGGCCATCAGTGGCCATATATGCCTTTCTCTTCCAGGCAGGGACCAAGTATGACCCCTTATCCCAAGTCCAGGCTCAGGCGCAGATGGAGGGCTCTGTGATGTGGGGACCACAGGAACTGCCTCTTGCAAACCTCCCAAGCTTACTCTTTCTTCTCCTTCCAGAATCAGAAGGGAAAAGAAGGGATTAGATATCCCACTTCACAGCATGACTTCCTGGAAAGGCCCTTTCTCCCTATGACCAGTTCTGCTATCCACCTCCTGCCCTTTTGAAGTCTGGCCTCAAGACAGGAGGACAAGAGGGTAAAACCACCCTCTCCTTTGAAAGCCCAAGGCAAGAAGCCTCCTCTGGAGCAAGTTGTCCAGGCCCTTCTGCTTCTGCGCCTGCTCCCCCACATCTGCAGGGGGGGTGGTGGCAATGGGCTGAAGGGTGCTTTCAATTTGCAAACTGAGGGAGAGTAGCTGTTTGAGGTTCCAGGCAGCCTGTGCGACCATCGTATTCGAACTGTGGCCTCCAATGCCCCCGTCAGGGACCGGTCCTTCATCTTTCTGATCTCAGTTTATTGCCCTCAGCTTCCTAATGTCTTTTTCCATGGCCAGATCTTCTCGGGCAATGCTCACAGAAGCAAAGGGCCTTCAGGCTGGAAAATCATGGGCCGTTAGCCGCTATAAGTGGAGTCAAGTGCTTTTGTCTCCACGGTGATGTTTGTTTTCCTGCTCCCAGGATGAGGCAGAGGCTGCTTGGATGCTCCAAGGCAAACGAGAAGTAGGAAGCAGACAAAAGCAGTCACAAGCTCACAGGAAGTCGAGGGCATCCAGCAGAGGGACAGGAAGGTGCTTCCTTTGGGGCAGGCCCATTTACTGGCATTGAGGTCTTTCTCTGAAGACGTGTTTCCTTTGCATTTCTGGGGCTGTAGCACAGGGAACTAGGGACGAGGTCCTCAGGTGAACCCCTCTTATACCTGCTCCCGCTCTCCAAGCTCCATCTCTCCCCTCTGCCCTACACACTCCTTCCCTCCTTCCTTTGTCTGATTTCATGTCTCAGCTCCCAAATGTAGAGGGGGCTGCACAGAGCTCACGCACTGAGGCCCGAGCACACAGTGTGTCGGGGTCCCCCAGTTATTTTGGGCTCCCTGTCCTGTTCCTATGACTCAAAGGCAAGAGTTGCACACATCCTGACCCAGAGTCGTCCTGTTGGTTTCTGCCCATAGCACTAGGTCTGGTACGGTCCAGTAATAGCCACCAGCCACATGTGGCTAAGTTAAATAAAATTTAAAATCTAGTTTCTCAGTCACACTAGCCACAATTCAAGTTCTCTATAGTCATGTGTGTCTTGTGGCTACCATATTGGACAACAGATACAGAACATTTCCATCACTGCAGAGAGTTCTAGTGAACAGCGCTGCCCAGGGCCTCAAGGTATTTCAGGGTCCTGACATCTTCACTGAATGCATTCACTATTTTTCCAGGCTCTTCTCTGTCACCTACAAGTTTGGTGACCACAGAGAAGTAGGAAGACCATCTTTGTTTAGATCCAACAGACCTGAGCTTAAATCTCTGATTAAAACCTAGGAGCTGGGTGCCTGGGTGGCTCAGTCGTTAAGCGTCTGCCTTCGGCTCAGGTCATGTTCCCAGGGTCCTGGGATCGAGTCCCACATCGGGCTCCCTGCTTGGCAGGAGGCCTGCTTCTCCCTCTCCCACTCCCCCTGCTTGTGTTCCTGCTCTCGCTCGCTGTCAAATAAATAAATAAAATCTTTTTAAAAAAAATAAAACCGGGGCGCCTGGGTGGCTCAGTTGGTTAAGCAACTGCCTTCAGCTCAGGTCGTGATCCTGGAGTCCCAGGATCGAGTCCCACATCAGGCTCCCCGCTCAGTGGGGAGTCTACTTCTCCCTCTGACCCTCTCCCCTCTCATGCTCTCTCTCACTCTCTCTCTCTCAAATAAATAAATAAAATCTTTAAAAAAAATAAAAAAAATTAAAAAATAAATAAAACCTAGGAGTTGAGTGTCCCTAGGATGGTCCAGCTTCCTCATCTGTAAAATGGGAATAATCCTATCAACCTAAGTAGATTGATGGCAGGATTCACTGGGCAAATGTAAAGTTCCTGGCAGAGCAGCAGCCCATAAATGCAGTTATGGGTCTTGTTATTGATAAACTGTCAAACAGCATAGGCTTGAGGTCTGGGTCCGTGTGAGAGATTAAATGCACGCCCATGGTCAGGACTGGAAAATGAGTACAGTGACAGAAATAGCAACGAGAAGTGGAGATTGGCCCCTCGGCCTCTTGGGGATATTTCTATTTTTGGTGCTAGTTCCTTGCCAAATGGATTTTAAATCAATTGTTAAGGGCTTTTCATTGCTTCACAGTTTTATGAAACATGTCTCTCTCTCGGATATTTAGTAACTACCACTGGAAAGCCCTGTCCGTGAGTCACTTCTACAAGAGCCAAACAGTAGTGGGGAGCTGCTAGGCCAGCCGGGGTCAGCTTGAGGTCACCATCCGGAGACCCAGAGGAATGGCGTTGTATGGTCATGAACTGGTTATTTGCATGACCTTGGCCGGCTGGCTTACCACCCTTTGTTTCCTCTTCTTCCAGGGCCCCATCCCCATAATGACATAATGAATGGGGTTGTCAAAGATCAAATGAGGTTATTGAATCAACAGTCATTTCTTTGTGGGTGCACCTGTGTCTGGCACTCATGGGGCCTGGTTCTGCGTGAAACCTTAGTACATGACCAGCAAACATGTTGACTGGATGGCTGATCATATAAAGATCCTATTGAGAACAATGCTACACAGTTTGCAAAACTGGGGCAGGATTATTAATAGTGCAAGAGATAAGACAGTCTAGAATAGAACCTCTACTCTATTTTCACCTTTGTTCTACTCTTTGAAGTTTATCTTCCTTGAGGAAAACCTGGCCCACTATGAAGACCACGGGCCTCTGTATCCTTTTTGGTCCAACTCGCTCACTCAGCACCCCTCTGAGCACCCTTCACCTGCCAGGCTCTGTGCTAAGCGTACGTCATCGTCCTCAGGGAAACATGTGTGCTGGCTTCCCTGCAGCATAGCACAGGAGAGGAAGACTGGCAAACCCAGGTGCCTCCCTCCTGGGTGGTGTATAGCTCCCTAGCTCCCTCTCTCTCCGCGCTGCTCCTTGTTCTCCAGATCCCCACGACTCAGCACCAGCCTGGGCTGGGCCTTGGCCAGATACAGAGTATCCACCAGCCTCCCAGTGTCTAGGTTCACCCATCCTCATCCTCTTGCAGCTCTAACAACAATCCGAAGAGCTTAGGATTGGATGCTTTCCGTGGGGCCTCCACCTTTCTGCCTCTGCCCTCCTTTCTTCCCATCCCACATCTGCTCCAGTGGCCAGCAGAGCTACTCTGAATCCTCCCTAGGGACGTCCTGCTCCCCATGGCATCCAGTGGAGTTTGCCCCCCACTCATGCCATATGCTTCAGGAGCCAAAGACGCTCTTAGAGAGCTGAGGAAGCTGGACCCCTTCCCTTTTTCTGGGGTAAACCCAGCCACTGACTCTTCATATGGAATCTTCTAACCTTCTGGCTGGAGGAGACCTTCTTGACATACAGGGCTCCTGCCCGTGATGCCTCTACCCCAAACAGCCTACTTCTTTTGAATAGGAGAGGTCCTCTCTCATCAGTTCCAGCCTTGGTCCTTGGTCACCTCGACCTCTTACCAGCTCACTCTGGGCCATGTCCACCCTCAGTGTGGGCTCCCCACCCCCTCCTGTGGCTTCTAGATGCTCCCTCTCCCAGTCCGGCTCTGCTGGATGGCATTACCCCAGTGGCTCCTGCAACACCCCCAGAGGCACTGCTGGGCTCCGGAGCCACCCACAGCAGCCTCCAGGACGTGTTCTGTGCCAGTCTGTTCTTCCGGACTCAGAGCTGCCCACAGAGCCTGGAAGAGCACCAAGCTTAGGCAATACTGGCTAGTGGGTGAACAATGGGGTGGGCCAAGGCCCCACGTCCAGGCCTGAAGCAGAGGTCTTGGGTGCAAGAAAAAGACCCCTGAGCAGATAGACCCAACCGAGTTTGCTGGTGGACTCCCTGTGGTATGCCGGGAAAAGCCCTCGGCCTCACAGAGCAAGGTCACAGAATAGGGGTGAACAGGGTGATCTTTGAGCTCCCTTCTGGGTCATAAGGAAGGCCAGGAGGAGGCAGGAAAAGCTGGGTCAAAATCCTGGCTGACAACTAACTTGACATGTCATCTCTCTGAGCCTCCGTTTCCTCAAATGCAAAATGGGATGATACCAGTATCTGACTCAGGTTGCTGTGAAGACCCACACATCGAGGTGAAAATGACCCCGAAGCCCCCTGAGGACTGTGTGACTGTTCACAATCTTAACTAAAATCCTATAAACCAGGGCAGGACTGTACAATGTACAATGGTTAAAGAAACTTCCTTTTCCAGGAGAATCCGACATTTTAAGTGGAAAGGGGCCTCACTGTCCACCAGGAGCCTGTGCAGCCCTGCCCCTCCCGGCTCCACCCCCCCTTTCTGTGGCAGATCCACCTGGAGGAGGCGGGACCTTCACCCTCCGTTCCCTGGAGGTTAAACTGAGACCACACAAGGAGCAATTTGCAGTCACCTCAGCTCTGTGGCCAAGGAGACAGTTCCCTCCGCTTTCTCCCCAAATCTGCAGCAACGGCAAACTACAACAGAAACCCTCAGTAGGAGGTGGAATGCCTCATCTCTGGTTGGCCCCTCACCACAGACCCCCAGCAGCTGGGGCTCACACTTTGGTAACATTAGCAAAATGCTGCTTTTCCTCCTTGGAGCACTTGCCTGTCCTCTGCCTCCCACACCCTTCCAGCCCCTTTCAGGGGGGCTCTCCCTCTGTCTTGCCCAAGCACCTCACCCTGGTCACAGCTCCAATGACCACCAGGCCCAGGGTCTATGGCTTCCCCAGTCCGGGGCAAGGAAAGAGGTTAATTCTGAAACCGTGAGGGCCTCTGCAGAATCAAAATAAACCTTTTCCTCTGCCCAGAATAAATTGTGCCTCCTACTGAGGATTTCTGTTGGAGTTGGAGGACGCCTAGGATTATCTTACAGTTACTTATCTTACAGTTTTGGACGTCAGAAGCCCAAGATCAATTTCGCTGAGCTAAAATCCAAGTGTCGCCAGGTTGGAGTTCCTCTGGAAGCTCTAGGGGAGAATCCATTTCCTTGCTTTTTCTAACATCCAGGGGTTGCCTGAATTCCTTGGCTTGTGGTGCCTTCCTCCATCTTCAAAGTGTTTCACTTTCTGCTTCTACTGCAATCCCCTTCTTCCCTTTGGCGTTCTTGCCTCCCTCTTATAAGGCCTGCTGGGATTACACTGGGCCCACCTGGATAACCTAAAATAAGCTCCCCAGTTCAGAACCCTTAGGTTAATCACATCTGCGGAGTTCCTTTTCCCCCAGGTTCTAGGGATTAGGGCATGGACCTTTGTCAGGGGCTGCTATTCAGCCTACCGCTGGCAGGTCACTTAACCCCAGAGCCTTGGTGTCCTCAGCCAAGTGGGGAATAAAAGCCCACCCCCACCCCCGACTCTTGTGTGGGTCAAACCCAGTGGTGCCTTGGAATGTCCATGGCCCAGGAATGGAGGCTGAGCTCTGAGTGTGAGGCCTCACTCCCTGGTCAAGCTCGAAAGGATGGTGCCTGGGAAATTACAGTGAAGGAAGTAGGGTTGGGGCTTGGCTGTTCTACCTGGCATGGTGTCTCTGGGGCAGCTGGTTTGCACTAACATTGCCGAGTAGATCACAAGTTTACTAAGCCCGGGGCCAGACACAGAGGGCACATATGCCCGGTGGAGTGGATCTGATGGCCAGGAGCTTCATCTAGGTCTCCTCCTCCTCCCTCATCCTCACCTCCAGGTAGTCACCCAGCCCTGTCGATCTTTTTTTTTTTTTTTTTTAACAATCACACAAGGAAGCATTTATTTGAGATTTAACATGAAATCATACAAATAAAATTTGTATAAACACAAATCCACATCGAGCCATAACACAGCAGAAGACAAAATAAAAGCAAAGAAAACTAATCGGCGGCTATGTACAGTTGCACACAGCTGTGTCTCGTACGCTAGAAAGTCTTTTACAAAATCATCATCTTAGATCAACAGAAGACCAATCTTCAAGGTCGTCCTGCAAGATGGGTTAACTTCAGCAATCTCCTCCTGTTTTCTCCAACGTCCTCCTTCAGTATGGCTGGTAATTGTTTTGGCGATCGCCACCCCGTCGAGCCGCCTCGCCGTAAGTGCTCTGTTGGCCAGTGTAGCCCGCATATCGCCGTCCGTACCCCGTATAATCACGGCCGCCGTAGCCACTGCAGTTTTGATCACCACATACGCACTACTGTCATTTCCATATCCTTGATCATCATAGTTATTAAATCCTTGGTTCCAGTTTGGGCCCTGACCTCGTCCACGACCCCTAGTACCAGCTCGTCCACCGGCTGCAGCACCTCTTCCTCCTTTTCGTTGTTGCTGTTGCCGTCTGTATACCTCTTTGGGTTGTGCAACTTTGATTTCACACTTCCCAGAACCGATTTGATGATATCTGCTTTCTAACAGTTTCTTTACCGGCTCTTCGTCTGTATATGTGATAAAACAAAATCCTCTTCTTTCATTTGTTTTTGTATCCATGGGAAGTTTCAATATTTTCGATCTCTCCAAAGGCTCCAAAATATTCTTTAATTTGTTCTTCAGAAGTATCTGGGCTCAATCCACCCACAAAAACCTTTTTGGGGGGGTTCTTTCCCTTTTAAAGCTTTGGCCCTTTTGGGGTCTATCAATTTACCATCCAATCTGTGTTCTTTCAGTTCCAAAACCTTATCAACACTAGCAGCATCTTTGAAAAGCACAAATCCAAATCCTCTTGATCTTCCAGTCACTGGATCTGTTTTAATTGTACAGTCTACAACTTCCCCAGGTTGAGACAAATATTCAGTCAGATCTTTCTTGCTTGTATCCCAGCTCAAGCCTCCAATAAACATTTTACCGTCATCCTGCTGATTCTTGCTCGTGGTGATCTTGGATCCCTCTGCGAATTCCTCTCTGTTGCTGTACTCGTTCGTGTCCTCCATGGTGGCGGAGCTGTCGGCTGGGGCTGCTGGCGCTCAGTGCGGGCCGCGGCAGGAGCGGCGGCGGAGCGTTTTATCTGTCCATCTCCTTTCTAAATGCCCCTCAAGCCCCTTCTCTCCACCCCACTGCCGTGCCCAAGCGGATCTCCATCCATACTCCCCTGGCTCATTGGCGTAGTCAGTGGCCCCACAGCCTGCTGCCTCCCCCCCCTCACCTCATATACATATCTCCCTGAATTTTCATCTCAGAACACAAATCTGAGCATGTCTTCTTCACCCCCAGTTAAGCGGGCTCTTTGCAACTCCCGATGAGCTGCAGGCTGTCGGAACCACAGGAAGCAGGTGGCGATGTGTGCGGGCAGAGCTGGGGATGGGAGGGAAGCAGATAAGCGATAGGGGCTGGGGGGTGCCGTGCAGCTGGGACAGCAGGGACGGGCCTGATCCCAAAGGCCCCAGGTGCAGGTGCCGTAGGCTCTGATATGCTGACGGGTGCAGGCCTGAGCTCCATTAGCTCCTAGTTAGCTTTGGTGGACCAGTGGTTGGCCACTGGGCAGGGCCCAGCCACGGAGCTGTTGGCGGGCTCCTAACTTGAATGAGAAATGGCTTCTGAGGGCCAGTTATTCTTTCAAGGTCTGGAAAGACAAGTGAGGAAATCTTTTCTCTGCAAATGATTTTAGCCAAACCGCTGGGATGAGGAATGCCCCCAGGGGCCTGGCAGAGCCGAAGGCCGTGGCTTGCCAGGGCAGTGATTTGGTTTCTGTCTGCATTAGCTAAAGACATGTAAAGTGGATTCAGCGCACCCCCCCAACCTGAGCCACCACCATGAAGCTTAATTAATGCTTGCAAAGTGCTCTGAGGCCTCAGCTGAGAGGCCTCACCCGAACGCAGACTACCCTTATTAATCACTGCCACAGCACCGAGTGGGGTGGCCTGTGGGTAGCTGCCTCCATGCACCATGATTTTGAAGAGCGGCCCTCATCAGCTGGCTCCAAAGCAGCTTAGCTGGAGGAGGCAGCCGGGCAGGAGCCACTCCACCCACCGGGCTGTTATCTCCGTGCTCTAAGGAGAGGGGATAAAACTCCCACCCTGCCGAGCAGGGATAATGGGAGGCCTGCCAGGTAATGGCGAAGCATCTTGTTAAATCCTGGAGGACTAGGCTGTGCGGCCTTGCCAGGGCGAGCCAGGTGGAGGAGCGTGCTGACTCTGCATCAGGCTGGGTGTCTTGGGGCAAGTCCCTCAACCTCTCTGAGCCTCAGTTTCCTCATCTGCACAGCAGAATAATAATCATCACACCCTCTGCCTTATAGGATTGTCAGATTCAAATGACAGAGCACGTGAAAAGGCCTCTTGGCTACAGTAATGAAATCCAGGGTAAGAATAGTAATACTAATAGTGATAGCTGGTAAGGACACACCACATGGCAGGCATTCCCCTAGTGAGCTACACTGAGCCCCATATTATAGACAAGGAAGAAGCAGCAGCACAAAGAAGTCCAGTGACCTCCAGTTTCCCATAGCTAGTGAAAAATGGAGCCAGGAAATGGGCCCAGGGCAGGCTAGCTCCAAAGTCTGTTCTGCCCTCCCCTCTCGGATGCTGCCTTTATCAGCATAGCCATTATACTCATTTTAGGAACAAGACTGTGTGCTTCACTACGATCATCATCGCCATTGGGGTAAACAGACCAGCCCGTGCTTGGAAACTGGACCCCGAGGCTTCTGTGCTCTGTCGGGCAAGGGGTATGGGAGTCTCTGGTCTTCTTTGATCTTTTGTCTTCCATAGGGAGGGAAGAAAATGTTATGGAGATAGAGGTGAAGTGCGTGGGTTTTCTCACTCAACAAAACTCTGGAGGTGCAAGGAAATGTGTAGGCAACAGATTTGTAGGGAGAATCGTCAATAGATGCTGAGGAAGAGTGAAAACTGCAGGCTCCCACCCCCTTCCTCAGGTTAGGCAGTGAGGGGGACATTGTCCCCACATGCGACAGGCTAGGGGCTGCCTGTGGGTGACAGAGCAGGAGGTCTCTGGTCCCCCAGGCACTGACTGTCCCTCTTACACTGGCTGATCCCACAAAGGAAGGCTCCCGAGGCTGATTAATGTGCTCCGCAAATCCCTGCAAGGGGCTCAAGAGCCACCGCCTGTGAGCCTCTCCCTGTCTTGGTGGCCACAGCAGCTCTGAGGCAGCTTCCGCCCAGCGGTGTGGCCCCGGGTCCCTCAGCCCTCCAGGACTAAACAGCCCAGCCAGACGCATGCTCTGCCCCCGAACCTCCCTTCACTTCTTTGCTCCTCTCCCCCTTTCCTGAGGCCCACCCCTACAGACCATACCGGGGCCTGCTCTGTGCCCAGCTGTGCCCTCACGCGACCCTCCCTCCGTCCTGCCTTCATGCTACCCCCCACTCGCCGCCCCCCGCCAAGAGGATGCACTCCAGAGGCCAGTTCTAGAGCAGGTACAGGGATGGCTCCCTGCTCCCGACTCTCTTCATCCCCCAGAAAGACAAGGGACTCCAGTGGTACACCCATCTTTGGATGAGCTCAAAACCAAAGTTCAAGCCCAGGCGCCATTTATGAGGGGACAGAGCCAGGGGCAGGTTGACTATAGAAATGGACAAAACAAAGGCTTTTCTGGGCGCCTGGGTGGCTCAGTTGGTTAAGCGACTGCCTTCAGCTCAGGTCATGATCCTGGAGTCCCAGGATCGAGTCCCGCATCGGGCTCCCTGCTCAGCAGGGAGTCTGCTTCTCCCTCTCCCACTCCCCCCTCTTGTGCTCTCTCTCTCTCTCAAATAAATAAATAAAAATCTTTAAAAAAAAAAAAAAAAAAAAAGAAAGGCTTTTCTAAGCCACCTGCCCTTCGAAATGGGCTTTTCTGTCCCAATATGGGTTCTAAACAGGTTTGCAAGGTAACGGGCAGCATATGGAGTGCCAGCGTGCGCTGAAATGCATAAAACCGCCTCAGCTGCCTGGAGGGGACGCGACGCTGTAACAGGGGTGCTATTCCGCTCCTTCCGCACTTGCCTTCGGGGAACGTGGCCCTCCCGGGAAAGTGAGTCTCTCACCCTAGGCAAGATCGCAGCTTTAAAAAATTTAGTGCAATTCTTTTTATATCAGATGGTTATATTTAAAGTAGCCAAAGGCCTAGATTTACATCGTCTTGGTTAAATTACTCATCACCGATCTCTCGTCTACAAACTTTTTTTCATTTTCTGAAGGCTCGGTTTGCATAAAGAGTTTGAGTTTTCGTTTTCCTCCAGCCAAGTATGTGCTCATTTATGTCATGGGCATTTTAATTGTGTTTCCACCTGCCTGGATTAACAATCAGCAAACATCCCCACTGGTCCCTCTGCCAGCCCATACAGTCTGCCGTGAGGTGCGGGGGCCTGGGTGGGCGCCTTTCTCCCATTAGAAAGTAAAACCCAATAGGCCAGAAACGCATCCTGGCTGACAGCCAGCACGTGCCAGGAAGGAAGAAGTTCCGACCCAACACATGGTAGGGCAGAGTCATGAGAGCAGCAGGATGTTATAAAAAATTGTTATTAATGTCTACCATTTATTGAGCCCTTGATACACACCAGCCACGTGCTTACTGTGTGTATCTTCAAAATAATTCTGTGATGCAGGCATCAGGCCCACTCCCTGGCTGAAAAAACTCTGGTTTAGAGAAGTTGTGACTTGGCAAATGTCCCAGAGCTGGTAACTGGCAGCCGGGTCTCTCTGACAACACACCCCTACGGCTGCCTGTGTTTACTCATTTGTAGCCCACCTCATCCCAAACACTCTGAGGCAGCTCAGAGGAAGCTGGGTGATACAGCAAAACACCACAAATCACCATGGTGAGAGAGGTACTTTAAGGGGACTCAGAAGGCAACAGGGTGTCATGTAACACATGAACCTCACTCAGGGCTCTGAGCTTCCTAGCAGCCAAAGCAAAGAAAGGCCACTCTCTTCCCCCCAGTTACTGGTGTTGGTAGCATAAACACAAATCAAACACAGACCTAAGGCCCAACTTTTCCTAAGTTCAAGTCCAAAAACAAACAAATGCCTCCCAGGTGACCTCTCAGGGAGGCTGGAGTGTACCAAAGGCGTGTAACAATAGAACAGTCGAGGCATCTCAGCAGAGCAGGTGCCAGGGTGGCGCTGGAGGCGTGGGCACGGGGAGGGGAGGGAGGGGAGGGACGGGAGGGGCCGTGGGCCAGCCCAGCCTCTCTCTCTGCTAGGCCATGGCAGCTTAGACTGGGGAACCCAATTTCTGTGCAGATTTGATAGTTCAAGGAAAGGAAGAAGGAAGGATCGAGCAGAGAAAGTGAGCCAGACTCTGGTTGTATGAGGCCTCGGCATTTCGACAAGGAACTCAGGAGCTGAGATGGCCCCTCAGGGGTGCCCCAGGTGGAGGTCAAGGGGCCCAGCCTCAGTGCCTCCTCTCCATCAGCCAAGCACTGACCACAGGCCAGCCTCCAGGAGGGGCCTTAAACCTGAGTGCGGCAGCTCCCCTCGGCGGAGGGCGATTCCCAGGGAGGGACAAAGCTGTGAGAGCATCTGGGGGATGGACGTGTCAGCCCTGAAGATGGGGTCTAGGCAGAAACCACAGCAGCCACTACAAAGAGCCTTTGGGTGCAGTGTTTGTGACCGAGAACCCTCGCAGTCCGTGGGGAGCTTTCCAGCCACAGAGATCTTTTCTTTTTTTTTTTTTTAATTTGGAGAGTGAGAGTGTATGCACATGAGCAAGTTGGGGAGGGGCAGAGGGAGAGAATCTCAGACACACTCCCCACTGACCGTGGAGCCCAACACTGGGCTCCATCTCACCACCACGAGATCGTGACCTGAGCCAAAAATCACAAGTCAGGTGCTCAACTGACTGAGCCAGGCAGGCAGGCACCCCTCCAGCCCCAGAGCTCTTGTGGGGGCTGAAGCATCCTCCAAGGATACAGGCCTCCCACCTGGGCCTGGACAAGGCAGGCACTAGGACCAGCCAAGACGGCCTTGGAACCTAGCCTTGGCCATGCCACACCGGGTAGACAGGGCTGGAGCCCCTGCTCCTGTTAGCAAGGGCAGCAGTAATTTCGGCCTGGAAACTTCAACGGCCACCTAAGGCACACCTACCTACACACACACACAACTTCAGAAACACAAGGTTCATCAAGCGCCTGGCTTTAGCAGTATTATTGCTTCCTGGTGAACCTGCCAAGGTAAACTGTCAGCTAAGCATACAAGGAGGAGGCAGAATGAGGGAACGAGTTGGGTGGTGCCTGTAAGAGGAAACCTGCCAGGGTTAGGAGAAAATGGCCTTGGCCTTCGACCCAGACTTTGCAGGTTGCCAGTGACGCGCTGGAGGAGAGTGTCAGGAGGGACCAGGAGCACACCCTGCTGGGAAGCCTGCAAGGGCTCGGGGAGGGAAGCATGGGACCTGGAGTGTAGGCCTGGGACAGCTGGGGCTCTGAGGCCCAGGGAGCTCGAGACGGGGAGCAGGTGTGGAGGACAGAGCAGCCCCATGAGAATTTTCATTCCCTGACCTGGGCCCAGCAGGGGCCTGCTCCCCATGCACAGTGGTGACAGAAGCCTGTCACTTTTCTTAATGGAGGCCTGGTCTCGGAGCCTCGCGGAAGGCAGGATCCCCGGCCCCATTCCGACTCCGTTTGGGTCTGCCTGGCCTCACCTAGCTACCCTGGTGCCCAGCGCAGGTGCGGTCAGTTCGAATCTGATGAGATGAACTCTTTAAATAGCTACCCTCATGGATAATCAATTATTTCAGAGCTTTAATACTAAATCAGGCCATTGGACACGTTTGGGGGGCACAAGTGCTGTATCTGAGCCAAAAACTGCCCTTTCTCTTTCACTTTGCAAAGCAGACATGTCATGTTAAATCCCTAATGGTCTAAGACAGGTCTCTTGTGACCTAAAAAAGAAAAAAAGCTAAAGAGGTAGACTCTCCAAGATTTGTATAGGTAATTTGTAGATCTTTTCAAAGCAGGCTCTTCATTTGAAGGGTATAAAGGATCACAAAATAGAACCTCTTCTGGCCGTTTAAAACAAGTGTCAGCTATAAATATTTCTTCAAGTCGGGATTAAAATAATATATACACAGTAGCCGTGGTCACACTTTTCAGGTGACCTACAGTTAAAAGGTCCTAGCAGGGAGAAAATTTAAGATGTGGATAAAGTTCCCGCTGACAGATCTCTTGGAAACCCCCAAGAAGCCCGCTCCAAAACTTCTAGCCAGGAAAACAAACCGTCCGCAAACCTGCAGAGCTGGCTGAAATCACAGCCGAGCCTCAGCCTTGCTGGTCAGCCTGGATCTCTCTCCCGTGTGCACAGGTTAACACAGGCGCAAGCCCGAAAGCAACCCTCCAGGCTGTGTCTCCCCCCCGCCGCAGACTCCCGGGGTCTCCCTGAGCCCCTGTTCTCCCAGACACCTCTCTGACCACTCCCTACGCTTCTCCACAGAGTCTGTTTCCTCGAACTCGAATGCCAGTGATTCCTGAAACTTCTCTTCCTCGCCCTCTTTGGGTCTCACCCTGTACTCGCCCCATGGGATCTCGTCCACTCATTGGCTTCAGCTACCAGTGTGCTGGCCTCATCCACTTTCCTATCTCTGGCTTGACTCTCTCCCTAACTGCACTTTTGAGTCCCATGCTCCAATGGACAGGGCCACCCGGATGTCCCTCCATCAGCTCAGTGGCTACCTGCCCAACTCTGACTCCTCACTGATGCCCAAATCCATACCACCCCTCCCCCATCTCATCTTCTCCTGAGGCATCACCATCCACCCAGGTGCCCAGGCCACGGGCCGGAGAGACCTCCTCCCAGGATCCCCTCTCCCCCAGCCCTCCGTGTGACAGCAATCCGTCCTCCAGATACAGCATGTCCTGTATCCCACCACCACGTCCCTGGGTGGCCAAGGCCACCCCCTGCCCGGCCATGCTGCCTCTGAACCCTTCCGCTCCCACAGCCGGGGTGACCTTTGCAGAACACAAATGAGACCTGTCACTCACCGGATCTGATGTCTGCAGGATCTGGCTGCCGGGCTCCTTCATCTCCCACCACGCCCCTGCTGGCCGGACCCAAGAGCGGTTGCTTCCCCCTTCAGGTTTTTGCCCATGGCCGCGCCTTCTGTTCTACTTGGACACAAATCAAGAAACAAAAGCCAGCTCCCATTTGTGGGGCTTGGAGTCCTCCCAGGCCCAGGGACTGCCACCAGGAAACCCGACTCCACCTCCCAAATCCCCTCCTCTCTCCAGGGGGTGGGCTGTGCGGGAGAGACCAGGCTGGGCCTCCCCCCGCCCCCCAACCAGGCAGGGCTGCACACAATTGAGCATAGATGGAGCGTGGTTTTGATAAAGAAGAGGAGACACAGCTGCTCCTTATCTTCCCATAGGCCCTCGTAAAGACCTTCTCGAAGTTCTGAATTAGTAAAGGGGAAAGTGAGGATTTTACTGTCCAGGCTGCGTTTTCAAAACTATCATTCTCTATCATTCTCCAGTTGCCTGCTCAGCTTCACAAAAGCCATTGAATTACCAAGTGCCCCTTTAAAAATGTCTTCGTGACGGGGATCTCGAAGATACTTGTTTAGCTTCCAGCTGCAAGGACTTCCCAGGTCACCCAAGTCCGTATGCGGCGGAGGCCCATCAGAGTCTGGGGACATCCAGTGGCGGGGAGGGGGGGCCAGCTCAGGGGATCTATCCCCAGGCCGTGGTCTGGCAGCACCCTCCTCAGGATCCCCATTGCCAGTGGCCCAAGCCAGGCCTCCTCTGTCCCCTCAGGTGCAAGTCATGGTCAGGATGGTGGAAGGTTCTCTCCACTCAGTCCTCACCTGCCCAGACCTCGTCGGGCAGCACATTCGACCTCTAGGAGAGCCTGGAAAAGGGGGATCTTCCCAATTTTGCATGCGAGGGAATGGAGGCCCAGGGAGGTGAGGGTTCCTGCTCCAGCTTTCACACTTGGCATGTAGCAGCGGGTCAGGGATTCTGATCAAGGACCCCGGTCTGTACCGTCCATGTTCTACCCCTTGAGAGTCCCTGACTTCGTGTCCTTGAACCTGCAAACAGGAATTTAACACACATAGGGAAGGGGAGGGGGGGATTAGTATGAGCTGTTTCCAAAGGAGGATTAGATCCTCTTTTGGATCCATTTTAATACACTGCCACGTTTTCATGACTAGCCTGGATTTCTCTGAGTCCACTTATCTTTTTATAGTTTGACCTTTACACAGGAAAAACCTCAATGATTTTCCACTGTTTTGAATAAACTGAAATGTATGTATTTTTCTGAATGATTACAGGATGAAAAACAGGGCCTGTCACCATCAAAGTCCTTCAGGAGTAATTTCCCCTGGAGGACAGAGCTCACAAAACTACCCCCTCGTGATGGGGCTCTCGCAGCCATTGTTTATCTTCCAGCTGCAAGGACTTCACCACTCATGGTCTACACCCGAGGAGAGGAGAGCTTTGTCCTGGATTCAGGGGCAGGAGCAGGGCTGGGCCCCCACCTGCAGCCCACAGAGTAGCCAAAGCTATGGAGGCCAGGGCAGGAACACTGGGCCCCAAGGTGAGCTGACCAGACAGAGAGCATCACCAGCTCCCTTGAGGGCATTCCCTGAGCTCAGGCCCGATAGGCCGTCTGTTGCCAGAGAGCAGGTGGTCCCCACAGGCACTCTGCCCAGAACTGGAAGGAAGTAGAGGGCAGTGAGAAAAGCATTCACGGTGTGAGCTGGGGCAAATCACTTCAACCTTCTAAGCCTACTTTCTTTTCCATAAAATGGTAAAAAATCGTGGTTACTTGTAGGATTGTTAGGAAGTTAACAGATTTAAGCTGGTGAGTACATAGTAGATGCTCGATAAAAGTGGCTCCATTTCCTCTTCAAGAGCCGAAACTTTTTAAAGAACGACTTCCTGACATATAACGTACGCTGCCTTGCCTTCTTAAGCAATGGAGATGGAACATGGTTTCACAATGTCTTCATAACTTGGGGATCCTCTTCACAAAAATATGAGAATCACAGAATATCAGGCTGGCGTGGGAATTGGGAGCCTGTCCAGGCTGATCCCTCACCATGATGATCTCACACAGTTGAGATTTTTCTGAGCCGCTTACGTTGTACCTTTTCTCTTGATTTTGATTTTTTTCTCTTTCAGTTCAAATCAGGTAACAATGTTTATTAGAACTGTGTGTCAAATAAAAGCAGGTTGGCTCTCAGTGAGGGCTTAAGGGTGTCTCCTTACAAAGCAGAACACGCTAGTATTGCAGGTGCTGTGGTGGCCATTTTGACTGCGCAGAAACGTTTTGTTTACTTCTGGATTCACTGCTATGTTTTGGGAGGTAGATGTGGCTGGAAATCTGTTGAATTTCCTGATCTTGACCTTTTATATACATTTGGTGTTAAGTGGTTTGATCTCTTGTGGGACGAGGGGGCTGTCATGCTGGCTGTGCCGCCCCCCCCACCGCGTGTCTGGCAGCCAGGGATGGCAGCATATCTTGGCACCGGGCATTGGGCCAGCAGGCACTCATGGTTCTTAGCAGGCTGCTGGGGGGTAACTTAACAGTCAGTGAAATCTGCCACGTCCTCACCGTCCACTCATTCCTCATAATCTGTACTTCGTGCCCTCTCTTCCTATTGCGTTCCCAGGAAAATGTGCAGCTCTCCCCAGAGTCTCGCTCTGGGCACAGCTCTGCCCAGTGGCAACTGCTTCTGCTTCCACGCATTGCATTTTCCCAGCATCCTCCTACCTCCTTTCCTCCTTCTTGTCTCCTTGCTGGTTCTAGGTGCCGGCCCTCCCCCCAAACCTATCTTTGGCTTCTCTTCTCAGCAAATGCCCCTTGGCTGCTCACAAACATCCTGATGCAAAAGACCCTTACCCACCTTCTGCCTCTGTGGCTACCCCTGGTCCAGGCCCCCGTTCCCAGCTGCCTCCCACCTTCTCAAACTCATCATGTCCCCAAACACCTTACTTCCCCCCACACTCTCATTTCTGTGCAAGGCACACTGGCCCCCCCAGCGCCTCAGTCAATTTCCATTCCTCGCCCCCAGCTCCCACCCTCAGCACTTCCTGCTGGCTGCCCCACTGCGTGGGATCCCCAGGGCCTCGCAGCCACTTCCCCTGGGAGGGCATTAGGAATTCCGTTTCACAGAGTCAAAAACCAAGATAAAGCATGGGGCTTGCTTTAGTGGCCCAGCTAGTTTTCGGAGGATGTGACACATGTTGGCTGCGTGTTCCTCCATTGCTGGGCGTGGGCTCCATTTTCTTTGCTCATTATCCATCATCATTTCCACCTGCCCAACCTCAATTCTGGGGGCAGCCCAGCCTCAGTGCGGCCCCATCCCTTCCCCAGTGCCCCCATTTCCACCCCTTACTCCCTACCCCTCCGCTCATGCCTGCTGGCGAGCGAGGAGGGACTCCAAGGAGAAAATCCCACAAACCCAGGCTTCCAGTTTGAACTGTAGTGGTCACTTTGGCAGGGGATGGTGGAGGGTGGCAGCCCCAGCTCTGAGCCCCTGTCTGGCCAGGCAGCGTGACCCCCATAACTGGAGCTCTCCACTCTAGCCCTGCAGTGGTTCCTGAACACCAGGTACCCAAGGACTTTGTGCCCGTCCCTGATCACTGGACTGAGGTGGTGCCAGCAAGACAGGCCTGGGCCCAGGAAGAGGGGGACCGGGCTGACCCTCCCTGCGGGTCTGACTATCCGAGGGGCCGCACACAGGCCCGCTCTGCCTGGACGCTGCCCTCCTCCATGGCCACAGGGGCCTTCTGGCCTCCGAGCGGTCCAGCCACATGGTCCGGTCCTGCTGGCTTCTCAAACGTCACACCTTTGGGCCCAACAGTTGCCACCTCCCATTCTGCCACAGGGGCAGTCAGGGATGCCCCCCGATGCCCCACTGAGACAGAACTTGCTGGCATCTGCTGCAGAGCCCGAGCAGCTCCTGACCTGACGTTTTGGGAGCCTTGCTCCTGCCCTCAGCGGTCTTCGCTCTGCCTGGACTCTGCATGGATGACAGGGCCAGGCCCATCGTGCTGCCGGCTCTATTTTACTTACACTGCTTGTAACAGGAGTGTTGGAGCCTTCCTCTGGCTTACATTGTAAGTCCTTCTCCATGCCTGGGAAACTTCTGAATTAAAAAGCAAAAAAACAGGGGCACCTGGGTGGCTCAGTCAGTTAAGCATCTGCCTTTGGCTCAGGTCATGATCCCAGGGTCCTGGGACTGAGCCCAGCATCGGGATCCCTGCTCGGCGGGGTGCCTGCTTCTCCCTCTCCCTCTGCCACTCCTCCTGCTTCTGCTTGCTAGCTCTCTCTCTCTCTGTCAAATAAATAAATAAAATCTTAAAAAAACGAAAAACCCAGGATCTACTCCAGTACAGCCATTGAAGGCGGTAGAGAAACCGGTAAAATGACTCTCCTCCGCTGAACCCTGCTGCAAAGTGAGGATTTGCCGCCAGGAACTCTCTGGGCACTCACAGCTTTCTATGCGTCTCAGGCGTCCAAAGACAGGCTGGTTTACATCCAGTAGCTTCTCCACTGTTTATTCTTCTTTTTTTTTTTAAAGATTTTATTTCTTTATTTATTTGACAGAGAGAGAGACAGCGAGAGAGGGAACACAAGCAGGGGGAGTGGGAGAGGGAGAAGCAGGCTTCCTGCTGAGCAGGGAGCCCGATGCGGGGCTCCATCCCAGGACCCTGGGATCATGACCTGAGCCGAAGGCAGATGCTTAACCATCTGAGCCACCCAGCTTCCCCTCCACTGTTTATTCTTAACCCCTTCGCTTAGAGGTGCCATATTTAGTATATAAAAATATAGGACAATCCTACCCCTGAGGTTGGGGGGGGTGGGCAGTGGTGAGGCCGGGAGACGAATTCATGCGTTATTGGTGCCTGATCCTCAGAGTGGCATCTGGAATGACAACACCAACCATGTTCAGGTTGGTGGGGCGGTCCCAGGTCTGTGGACAACAGGGCCCAACCCCCCAGCTTTCCCCATCCCCCTCTCCCCTGAGCCCTCCCTCCCCAAATAGCACCCATGGAGTCGGCAGTTTGTCATACCCTCACCAGACTTGCTGGGCATTTGTGAGCGCCGGGCATCTTCTGAGTGCTGTCTTCAGTCCTCATGAGCTGGAGTTGGGGGGCAGGGGACTGTCTCTCCAGGGTCTTCACGGTGCTTGATTCCCACAGCACTCAGGCAACAGGCAGGACTCGTCTGGATGCCCCACCTCGCACATAGGGTCGGGGAGGTCATGAGGCTCGCCTGAGTGGGGACTAAGCTCAGCCTTCTCTCCCGTGGGTGTAAAACCTATGTCAAGGACATGAGACTTGGGGGAGAGAGCTGGTGGGCCCTTCAGCGGCCAGGACAGGATAAGAAGCACATAACCACAGTCACAGCAAGCACAGGCTCTGAGCCAGACGCTGTGACAGGACTTTGTGTTGCATTTTATCCTCAGGACACCTTGATCTGGTGTGACTGATATACTATTCAAATCCCCACTTCTGAGAGGAAGAAAAGCAAGGCCCAGAGGGAAAACCTGACTTACCCGCAGCCTCCCTGCTAGGCGGGAGACCCGCTGCTGTGCCCGGAGGCAGCGCCCCTGCTCAGAGCTCCACATTTCAGACGATACGGCCCCCAGCACAGACCCAGCATGGCTGGGACAGGAGGGACCCAAACACCCTGCCTTTGCCACGAGCAATGTCTTGCTTGCAGATGCTTCCCCCCTCCTGAGGGCTTGATGTCCAGGCAACGGCCGTCAGTCCTCCCCCGCTGCACCCTTCCCCTCTGCCAGCATCTCAGACTTCAGGAGCCTCCAGAGACCCTGCCTGCCTGAGCCCAGGACTTCATTTCTCAGGAAAGGCATTCCCTGCTGGGACCAAAATGAGCCCTCTAGGGATTTTTTCAAACAAAATGGTGAAACACAAAGGATCTTTAGAGCAGCACAGGAATCCGCACTGAGTAATTGAGGATGAAAGGCGACTGCAGACCAACTGTAAAATGCAGTGCCTGCTGGAATCCCCCCCCCCCAAAGCCTGCTGGGAGGACCGCTAGAGACTGGTCAGCATTGTTACTGAGGGCCCCTCCCCCTCCAGGCCCCCTCCCACCATCTACCTACTGGCGAGGAGGTGGGGGCCTTGTGAGACCTGACACAAGTCTGCCTAAGCAGAGCCCTTCGGTGAGCACGCCATCATAGGGGCCACGGCAGACCCTTCTAGAATGAAGTCCAATAACACAACTGTATCAACTCTTCTAATGCTTCATAACCTCCCCTCTGCCTCTGGGCAGGTCCATCCAGAATTTCTTCACGGCAAAAGCAGAAAACTGGAAGATTCGATTGTTGTCACTGAGAGTTGCGAAAATGCTCCCACTACGTTGCAAAAGGTGTTTGTCATTTTACGAATACGTTTCCCATTTTTGGTTTGTGAGCTGTTATTATCCAACGCTGAGTGGCTACTAGCAGCAGACATACCCAGGGGGTGCTGGGAATGGGTCCTTGCCCGCCCGGAGTTCTCAACCCAGGGGAGACAAAGCCACGTTTGAGCTCTTTATGTGCAAAATGTACCAGGTGCTGTCTAGGCAGAGCGGAGAAATCGAACACAGCCTCTTCCTGAGGACAGGCCAGACACGCTGAATGCCTGCGTCCTGGTCCGGAGTGACTCATTCAGCAATGAACTGATCGAATCAGAGCTTATTCCAGGTTTCACCCAGATCTTAGTGGGCGTGTCTGTCATTGTTGCCCAAGCTTTGCCTCTCACAAAAAAAATGTCAAAATCCACCTTTCCCTTCTAAATGTTTAAAAAATATCCCATTTCCCCAAAAGTTTCCTCTGCCTCTCTTGCTTTTTTTTATAAATTCATGACTGATTAGTCAAGAATTGACATAGTTGGTCCATTTCAGTAGTCGAACCTATGTCATTGATTATGTTGCCCTTCTGACCTTGGATTCCAGGAAGCTCAGAGCCAAATGTAGACCTTGGTCACAGAAATGAGGATAGCCATTACAGTTAACAAAACTTGTATTCTCTTTTCTTATTGAGTTCTGATTTCCCATTTCAATTTTAATAACCCCACTGTCGTATCTTTTGTTAAAAACCTCTACAAATCCTTTTTTGATAAGAGGAAAGAATAAATGAAGTCAATTTTTAGAAAGGAATGCTCTCAAAATATTCTTGCGAGAGAGGTTATTGATCATTTAAATTATCCTTTTCCAAGGAAGATAGCCTTAATTTACGCCTATGAGCAGGGTTCTCCGCACTGCCACGATGCTCAGACATGAATTTGGTAAATTGATGGGGACAGTTCTCATTGCCTATGGTCTGCTTTCCCTTAAATGCCCTTAGCAACCTATGTGCAAATCAATGTATCTTGCCAAGATACATTTACGGTTAAGCAATAATTATAATGTGCCTGGACCTGCACCTCAAACCTTTCACCTCAAGCAGGATCCATGTCCCTTTGATCTCCTCCTGATCAAGCTTCTGCCCCAGAACGGGCCCTCACACTCCCAATTTCGCTGAGAAGTAATTTGAAGACCACATTAAGGAGCAAACAGCCTGGAACACCCATCTGATTTTAGAAGATTCTCTCAGGCGAGCATTAAATCCTCAGTCTCCGCCACCCCACCCCCTGCCCTGATGTGCGGCTGCGACCGACTAGCTGATTGTGTTCTGCAAATGTTTGTAAATTTCAGAGGCCGTGTCTCCTCCTCCGCACTAGGGTGAGCTTCCACCCGCCCTGAAACTGTGTTTTCTGAGTCTTTTGTGTCTCCTAATGGTGCCTGGAACATTTTGCACATGATAAGGAACTCAAATAAAATGAACAATAAGCGTCCCCAACCAGCTAGAGCTTTTTATGAGGCTCTCAATGAAAACACTGAACCGCATCAACGTCTGATCAAGGCAAACATCTGGAGATGCCAGTGGCAGATGCCCAATTATGCTGAGGCTGATGAATGGGCACGGAGTTCTTTGGGGCTCGGCAGCATCACTCAGCTGGGCCCGCTGCTACTTAGGCGACAGGCTTCCCCCTCCCGGCGTCCCATGCTGGTCTGCAGGGGGCTGGGAATGCTTGCAATCCACCGACCAGCCCAAGCGCCCCCAGATACCCACCACCACGGGTCTGTTGCCCTGTCCCTGAGGAAGAGGAGGGCCAGGTTAAATGCACTTTCCCATTCACTTTTCCATTTCACAGAGAATATCTTATTTTCTCTACAAAAGTCTTAATTATACCATAGGTACCATCAAATGGCACTAAGTGATAACTAGATGTTCAAGACGTTGACATGTATATTTTTCAAGTAGCTCCGTGATTTATTATCTAATTTAGGTAAACGGCAAATAGTGCTATCATAATAGCCCCTTTTTCTTCTGGTTTCCGCCTCATTGTCTCTGGGTATAGAGTAAGAGATGAATCATCAAACAAGCCCCCTGGGAAGAATGACAGGCTGGCTAAGAGCATAGACCCTCACAACACAGCCATGGGGCTGCAGATGCCAGCCTTGCGGCTGACCAAGGGCAAAAGCGGTGACCTCTGAGGCCTTCTCAGACTAGGACTGGGTTGAGAATTGAGTGAGATAAGGCTCGTGGCACTGCGTGTGGCGCTTCGTTGTACCCCAAGCCGCCACGTTCATCCGAGTGTAGCTGGGTTCGCGATGGGAACGGACCATAAGACCTCCCAGACAGAATGATTCCGAGCGTCTCCTTTAATGAAGCCTGGCCAGGCAGCCGGGGCCAGGCAGCCGGCAGGTGTGGGAGCCGTGCCGGCCAGGCCAGCAGGACAAGAAGATGCAGGGCAGCCGTTGAGTCCTAAGGCTGTGACCCCAAACCCTCATCATAGCGCCTGTCTTGGGGGAAGAAACCTTCCTGTCTGCTCCCAAAAGCTAGAGAGTAAACAAATGATAAATCCCCAAAGTTAAAAACCAAACCAGCAGAAGAGGGAAATCCCATTTTCTGAAAGTTACCACATATCTGGCTAAAAGCCAGGTTCTACCCCAGCTTCGCCCACGGGGCCCAGCAAGTCCGCACTCATGTGACTGGGGTGACAGAGAGGAAACTCACAGTTTCCCCGCTTCTAGTGTTGCCAAGAACAGGGTCTCCCACAAGGTTCCAGGTCCCAATCAAGTGCCAGTGACTTTTTGTTTCTAATTTGGGTGGACAGCTTTCTTTTCTACGTTATATTCTTGGAAACATCGTTTCTCGCCGTCATGATACCCCCAGGTTCTGTACTGGGCTGAGCTGCAGACACACCAGCTTCCGGGAGCTTGTGCCTCAGTGGCGGGTGGGCCAGGGACACAGGGGACTCCTCTCCTCCTCCTCCTTGAGAGACCCCGACCTGACCCTGCAGTCCTGCTACCAAAAGCCCTTTGCCAGACCCTCCTCATGCACCACCCCCTGCACACCCATCCTTGCGTTTCCCAAGCTGTGGTCACGAGGATTCCAAGAGAAAACAGAGAAACCAGGCCAGGGCGGGTAACATGCCCACCACCCCAGCCATGCTGACTCCTGCCAGCCAGGACTGGTGCTCCCTGCGAAATCAAGTGCATGGGCTTTCCAACAGCTCTGCTCCTCAAAGCCCATGGCCCCTCTGACTCCCGTGTAACTCTTCTCGTCTAAGGACGGGAGTCTTCCCTCCTCCCTTACAGGAAGATCCGGTGGAGTATTCTCCAGGACGTGATGCCCAGCCCCGGTTTTGAAATGAGCCTGGGGTGAATTATCGCACAAGTGATCAGACATCAGCAAATCCGTTCTAATTCACTCCCTTTAAAACTTTTGTTTTCTATTAGGATTAGCTTAAAAAAGAATTTAATCACACCAAATCCACTTCCAAAATGGTTACAAAGCCTAAGATCAAGAGTGATGATCAGAAGAAAAGACTAAACCCCTGGTGTTGAGAATTCAGGTTTGGTACTTAACTGATCAAACCAGCCTTCCTGACCCCGAGGAGCAGCCTTCCTCCAGGCTGGGGGTGCTGTCTTCGGTGTTCTCAAGCACAAATGAAGACAGGTAGAGGTGAGAGCAGGACACTTTTCTTTACACGGAGATCAGTTCTGAGGTGCAGCAAATTTGCCCTGGTGTCTATTGCGAGCCAGGTGCTGTTCTGGGTGTCGCGGATCCAACAGTGAACAAAACAGACAGGAGTAGTGCCTTCGTGGAGCTTTACCTTCTAGTGGAGGAAGGAAGACAACATGGAAATGCATCCTGGGTTAGATGGTGATACTTTGGAAAGAAACGTGGAGCAGGGTAAGAGCATAGAGGGTGATGGAACGGGGCATTAGTGTGCACATGGTGGCACAGGCGATTCCGAGGGGGTGGCATCTGAGCAGGGACCTGAAGACAGTGAAGAAGGGGGACATCTGCGGGCAGGGTGTGACAGTGGGAGCCATGACCTGGGGCCAGAGGTAGGCGGGCACCGTGTGTGCAGCACCCTGATCCAGCATCTACAAATCCACTCTCCAGCTCATCATCGTACGGGAGCCAAGCCTCCTCACCAGCAAGTCAGCAGAGTGTGTCTCTGCCCGAAGAGCCATTCTTGCCCTTCTCAGCAGCTTCTTGGAAGCCTCCTAACTCAGCACTCATTGGCTTCCCAGGAGAATGATGTTCCAATTTAGGGTTGCATTCCCAAGTGAGATACCAGTGTCCAATCAGGAAAGATTCTAGCCGGCCATTGCCTTAAACACTCCGTCGTGGCACCCACGGTGCTACATAACCAATCAGACCATTAGAAGGACCCCCCATATCTGCCACCAGCATAAACCTGTCCACTGACCTCATGAGGGCCCTGCTCTGCGGGGCTCCTACAGCTGGTGTCTAGATGAAAAGCCCGACCGAGTCATGATTCTGGCCTAAAGCTTGTCCGCAGACTATGACAAATGTACTCTCCAGAGTCAATCCCAGGCTCAGACCTAGCACCTGCATTCAGCCCTCTTCCTGGAACTGGTATGTCTCACACCATCCCCATTTTCCAGGAGAGAGAAATGAGGTCTACCTGGAGAGGTGGGCTGCCTTATCACTCAGGGTTCAATCAAGGAGGCAGAACCACTGTAAGTGTGATGGAATAAGGAATTTATTTTAAGAGTTAGACCTTAGGGACGCCTGGGTGGCTCAGTCGGTTAAGCGTCTGCCTTTGGCTCAGGTCATGATCCCAGGGTCCTGGGATCGAGTCCCACATCAGGCTCCTTGCTTGGCAGAGAGCCTGCTTCTCCCTCTACCTGCTCTGCCTGCACTCCCCCTGCTTGTGCTCTCCATCTCTGACAAAAAAATAAATAAAATCTCTTTAAAAAAAAATAATACAATAAGAGTTAGACCTTAACAATTGTGAGAGGAGCTGGGGGAGCAAGAGCCCAAGAGGGGACGTGGTGGATCCGAGGACGGTCACTAGCCAGCCCTAGTGTGGGTGAAGGGGTGTGGAGGCTTGCACAGAGGTCTGGCAGGCAGGCCCACATAGCGAAGGGAGGCTGGGGGAGGGGCCTATGGAACATCGTTGGCTCTCGGCGCCACTGCCTCTGTAAGTTTGTGGAAAAGGGTTCTGGTGTGGGCCTGGGATTGCTGTTGGTCAACTCAGCTGGCATGTGGGAAGGAGGCCGGGACAGAATGTTCCATCGAATGCAAAAGTGACACATGCAGTCGCAATCACCCAAAATTCTGATTATTATTTTAGCCCTATGTGACTCCCAAACCACCAGTCAGAAGAGAGTCTGTCCCACTCAGAGCTGGCCAGAAGTTTGCCATGTACTTGAGCTCTGTAGCTGAGAGTTTTCGGATTCTCAGGCACAGAAGGGGCAGGAATGGCCAGCCCCGCCCACTGGCTATTTGCCCAGCTTCAGTTTTGGACAAGGAGGTGTTCCGGGTGTCTAGGCACCTTTGTCAGGACTTGAAGGATGAAGCATAGTGGGATGAGGCTGAGGCATGCACGTGGCCAGTCTGAAAGATGCCCCTGTCTGTGTCTGGAACACATGAGTGAATGTACCTAATAATGGACAGTACTAGAAAAGTTCGTCTCTCCCACTTAATCTTTTTAAAACTATCAGCAAATGGGTTCCTCTTGTCTGAGTCTAATCCAACCACCACTGTTGTCTAACTCACTGGACCAGCTTCTGTATCTTGATAAATGTTACTTTAGAGCCACCCTATTGAATTAGGAGCTGCTTATATCTGATTTACCCTGTAACAGGGTTAGGTCCATTTCCTAGGATGTAGCAGAAGGGCCTGATGGTCACCAAGCTGATCCATAATTACCTCTTAAAATTATAGTCCGAATGGGTCATGTCAACAAGGTCCCCCAACTAAGGGGGCACCCCAGTCGAGCTGGGCAGGATTTGATAAGCAGCACCACAGCAGAACCCACGACACCCTCCCCCAGGGCCACATCGCATGTATTTGAGGGTCCCCCTTCCAGAGGCCACTTGCCAAAGGTGAGAAGTGGGACCAGAAGGCTCTGTGGCAGGGTGGACTGAGAAGAGCTCTGGTTTCAGAGTCCGACGGAGCCGGGTTCCAATCCCACCTCCTCCGTGGTGGTCTTGGGCAGCACACTTCCCCTCTCTGAGCCTCAGTCGCCTCATCTGTAAAATAGTAACAATAGTAGCTACTCTGTATGCTGTCGTGTGGAGAAGAGTGATGACATCAGGAACTTGGCCTCAGCCCCACAGAGTCAGGAGCTTTGGGGTATCATGGGCATCGCTGACATACCCCATTTGTAATCAGGTGCTTTTCTCTGGACAAGGTTACTACCGAAGCCAGGTCAGTGCCTGGCTGCTGGCTGAGTCCTCAATCAATGAGGTCAGGCGATGAAAAGCTGAGAGTATGGGCAAGAAGCAGCTGATTGGGTGCCAAGTCCTCCAGGAGAATAGGGACCACCACCCATCCCCACATCGTAGTCAGTTGCCTCTGGGGGAGCCTGGGCCTGCAAGGTCCTTCTGTGTGGGTGTCCCCAAGATGGGATGGATGGCACTTAGCTCTTCCACCCTATGGGACTGGAAGTGATCCCCTCAGTCCCACTCCCCTCCATCCCAGGGACGGGTGACCAGACATGCAGTGGGGCATCAGGCCAGGGGGCAGTGGGAGGAGGATGGCGGCCCCTCCTGCCTAACCCCGCACCTCCACCCTGAACCCTGGGTAGGAGTAGCAGAGGGCCCAAGTCCCCATCTGGGGAAAGCAGGGCCTCCCCCTGCAGCCTAGCCAGGCCTGAGTTTGAATCCTAAAGTGACCTCCCTCACCCCCACCCAGAGGGGCAGTTTTCTTCCTTCAGTGTTTGAAAGAGAGTCCCAGAGCCTCAAGGTGTGGGGAGAGGCTCTGTGGCCTGAGGAGGCCTGGAGAGTCTGCTCTCCTCGAGCAGAGCCAACCGCTACAGCCTCCGTGTTTAAAAACGAGTGAATCAACAGAGGGACTGTTCATCAATATTTTAAAAGAGAACTGTAGTTAGAGGTTGGTGAACCCCCACAGCTCCTGGCCACAATGTCAAAGGCTTCCTTGACCTGGAGCCGGGAACAGAATGAAAAGCCACCACAGACACGGTCGGCCATGGCGTGTTCGGCCGCAAATCCCGCTTGCCAGGCGCTCCCCACCGAGGCTCATCAAAGATTCTGTGGCCAATAGAAGTAGCATTTCACATGCGTCCACATTCTTTCATTCCTAGGTGGTTTTTCTTTCTAAACTTGGGACTATGGGCGTTCTATTTTAAGAACATTAATTACTGTCCAACTTTCATGTACTAATGTGAACAAAAAAAAAACCCAACTTTGAACTGAGGAAAGGAAACAAAAGTAATTTATGGGATAATTTTGTGTTCACATCCCTTAAGGTTGCCTGAGAACACTTGTCTAATGCATTTATTTCTGGTCAAAAGAAGTGAATGGCTAGCTTTTTGGCGGTTTCTGGAGAACGAAGGGAGGGCTGGCCACCTCAGGCCAGGAGCCCCCCTCGGGGCTCAAATAGGTAGTGTGAGGAAGGTAAAAATAGAGTGAGGGATCCAGCACCAGCTTCGACACATGGTTTTCTCATCCGGGCACTGCCACGTAGGGCCCTCCTTCTCCAGCTATTCTAAGTGAAAAAGGAAAAAAGTAAGAGTATCTGAGAACTAAATAAAAACAGTGCTATATTTTAGCCACCTTTTCTGCATTCTCCCGCCTTCTCCCAAGTGTTCACTTTGGCTCCTCTTTCCTCACCAAGCCAAAAATGGGATGAGTCCCATGGTTCTGTCCTTGACCCCCCGTTGTCCTCCCCCTGCCCTCATTCACAGCCGTGGCTTCGGCACGGCGTCCACGTGGCCAAAGCTCAGGCATGTTCCAAGCAACTACCTGCCTCTTGGACAGTCCTTCTCCTCTGGCCCCCAACTTCCCAGAACAGGATCTGACATCTCCCTTTGGAGGGGTGCATTTGGGGCACATTCCTCCCTGCAGCTGTCATTCCTCACAGCCTTGTCTATATGCTGGTGGCCAGGACTGTCAGACACGTGACCTGGTCCCAGCCCCCTCAGAGGCAGGGAGGGGAGCAATGGGCGCTCCCTATGGGATTCTCTAATAGTAAACGGGAGGGGAGATTGGGAAGGCTTCCCTCAGGCCAGGGGGCAAGTGGTGGGGGGTTCCAGCGTGAGGGGACAGTGTGAGGAAAGGCCTGCCTTGAAAGAGACCAGGACCGCAGGAGGAGAAAGGAGAGCTCTGGAGACACGAGCCGGGTGGATAAGATTGGCGAGGCATGACACAGGAGAGGAGGATGGACCCAGGGCACGGGTTTTATCTGGGGGGTGTTTTCAGCTGAGAGGGTACTCGGGTTTGCAAATAGAAAGCAGACTCTGGCTTCTGTGTGGAGAATGAATGGTGGAGGTAAGGCTGAAGGACCCAATGAGAGATGATGGCGCTCGGCCAGAGTGTCCCCCTGACACCCGGAGACCCCCAACAATAGCTCTGCCTGGCTCCTGCTGGCTTACCCCCTCCCAGCACCCCCAGCTCTCTGCCCAGACAGACGTCCAAGAGAACAACCCTCACGCTCAGGTGTAAGGACAAACAGTGGCACCATCCACCTCAAATCCCTCTGGGACACAGGAGGGTGGCAGCAAAGAGGGGAGGGTGATGGCTATCAGCCTTCCCAGACCTCTGGGGGGGTTCCTCCCCTGCCTGTCGGTGCCTTCTGAGCATTAGGGAGCCCTGTGGGGTCAAAACTCAAGCCAGGATGGGGCCGTGGATGAGTCGTACTCCGAGTCTAGGCTCTGCCACTCTAGCTATGTGATGGCAGAGTCTCCCTTTATACAAGGCAGCCTAACTGATGCACTAGTTCAAACGATCGGGAAGTTTCCTCAAAGCTCCTGCTGTACCACCTGGTACATACAGAGGGAACTGGACGCTCTGGTGACCGACACTCTGGCCTGGCTAGAAGCCACTGTATTAATCCAACCTCGGCTCCCTGAGGGCCTTTCAGGGACTGGACTCTGTGCTCAGTGCTCAGGAGGCTCTAGGCTACCAGTCCGATGCCCGGTGGGTGTGCGATTGAAGGATGGGGGCCGGCAGCTGCAGAGTTGAGCCGTAGAGGATGGGTGCCAGGTGCACCAACAGGGGGTATCCCAGACACTGGGGACAGCATGTACAAAGGCACGCAGGCGTGAAAGAGCGTGCAGTGTTCCAGGAAAGATGAAAGCTAGAGGTCGGGGCCATCAGAACCAATCACTGGGAGGGACGGGGAGCAGAAATGAGGCAGAGGAAGGCTGGACCCCATCACCAAAGGTCCCCACACCAGGCTAGGTAGAGGGATTTGTTCTTTGCGCAGAGGGAGATCTGGACGTTCTGGACAGAAGGGGCAGAGTGAACTCAGAGCGGCTCATGCTGGGGACCTGAGCTGGGATCTGGGCTGGGACCCGAGCATGGTGGACGGCCCACAGGCAGGCAAAGAGTGAGGAGGCCCGAGGAGGGAAGGAAGAGGAGGAGCAGGGACCGGAAATGGACTGCAGAGCTGGGAGTGACTGGCCTTGACTCTGGATGGGACAGGTTGAGGGCTGATGGAAGGGCCAAGGACAGAGCCTCTGCCCACTGACCAACTGATGGGGGCTGGGCCCACTGAGGCTTCCTGGGGACCAAACTCCACCCTCTGCCTTCCCTCCATGGGTTTTAGTCCCCCTCTGTCTTTCTCTCTTCTTTAACTGCCACCAATAGAAAACCAAATGCTTTTTAATTGTTTCATATAGTTCCTAGTTTTTCATCTAAAAAAAATGAGTAAGTGGAATGTTTTCTATTTTCTTCTCAAATAGAAAAGCAAGGTTACCTGTACATGGTCTCTCATGTGTATGAACGTCTAGATTCTCATTTTCCCTTGGTACATTAAAAAAAAAAAAAAGAAAGAAAGCCATTTCAGGCATCAGGATGAGATTTGGCAATACCCCTTTGGTGCCCAGCGAGCCCCTCATGCCCTTCCCCCTCTCACTGCCCCCCCCCCCCCCACCGCCCCGAGAGCTTCAGCCTGGGCAGCACATCCCAGGCTCATCATACAGGGGCTCGAGTAAGACCCAGACATGGCAGCTCATCATCTGTGGGGTCCGCAGATCTTCTCTCCAAGCCAGGGGCAAAACCCCAGGACGATGACATTCTGATAAAGTTTTAAAAAACGATTTCACTTTGCAAGACAAATAGCTAATAAAATAGATTCTTTTTTGGTAACCACCCATACACCAATCAATCTGTCACTCGGAAAACTGTTTCCTGAGAGGTGTGAAATGAGGCCACTGTGGAGTTCTGTGGGAACAGAGAGACCCCGAGAAGCCTTCCACTCCCAGATTACACTTGCCACCCCAAAACAGGGAAGCTATCTGATTCAGAGCACAGGAAATACACATCCGATTAGTTGCTCAATCAATACCAACTTTTGAAAGACCAGCAGGAGGTGGCTGTCCCACTGTTTACATGCAGCCTGCCCACACTGTCACGTGTCTCTTGCCTCTGTCTCTTTCCAATTCCATCCCTATTGGGAAATAATTTTAAGTAGGTGTTCCCCACCTGGGGGGCTTGTAGAGTGAGTCACACCAAGGGGGCCTCTTCTGTGCCACAGACTTTCAAGTAAGAACTTAAAACAAAGGGTCATTTCAACACCACCAACAGAAGTCAAAAGGAGAAGCCTTGGTCATAAGACACGACCCCTCTGTGCCCACTGAGGGCACCATCAGAATACGGAGACCCTCACCCCCTGCATGTTCTCTTTGTGTCTCTGCTTGGCTGCTACTTGCTTTTTCTACCTTTTTTCCCCTTAGCTCTAATTCTCTCAGTGCTTTAAAAAAAAAAAAAAAAAAAGTCTATTATATTGTACATAGAACACAGTTTAAATCTTTTTTGGAACAAGATGGAATAAATCTTAGTTAACCAGAACCTCCCTCAAAGCAGCTCTAAGTGCAGAATTCTGCTGTACCAGACCTATAGGAGCAGTGGGCTCCCACAGAACTGCAGCATCTGCACACAGTGGGCCTTCAATACATGTCACCTTGTTTGCTTTTTAAATGATGGAATCTGAAAGGCCCCAGGAACAAAGAAGATGAACTGGGTAATAACTACTGTGAAAGAAATGTGACAAAAAACAATACTAACAGGAACAGATCAGAACCCCCACTCACCCTACCCCCGCCAAAAAACCTGTAATTCCATGGTGGAAACTATAAAAGAATTGAAACACGTCCAGAAGTAGAAGTCGGGATAACTGAAACAATAGAGCAAAGAAAGAGGTGCTGTTGAGGGTAAAGTAAGACATCAAACCAGAAATGCAGACAAAGAAGACAATCAGAGGTACAAATAACCCTTTTGGAAATGAGAGACAGTGTCACAGCCCTAGAGTAGGTGAGAGAAAGATAAACGGGGTGAGGCACACGATGAGGGAAACGTCAGCAAAGAAACAATACAAGAAAAATTTCGAGAGATGAAAAAAACAGCTCAGCCTAGAAATAAAGAACGCACACTGTGCCTTTCAAGTTTAACTCTGAGAGAAAGAAATCAGTATTTGCTAGTTACAATCTGGAATGATAAATGATCTGGCAAGCTGAAGGGAGATATGTTCTTTTGAAATTAGATAAGAATGACAAGAGGACTGACATCACAAATAGTGAAGACAAGATGAATCTCAGGAAGAAATGTGCCATTCGAACCACACCTGAGTGCCCTAACCGCATGGCAGTTATGCTCCTAAGTAAGACTCGCTCTAAGTAGTAGAAAACAGACTCATTAAAAAAATGGGGGGGAATTTGTACACAATTATACTTAAAAAGAGAGAGGGAATGTCTGACTTTTTACAAAAATATGAAAGACAAAATCTGATATAACAAGACACTGGAATTAGAATGGATTAGTTGAAAAAGAAAGAGTAAGTGATCTGACAAAATTCAGCCACTCCTAAGATTTAACCTACACTCTAATAATTCCCAAATCCTGCTCCAGCCGAGACTTCTCTGCTGAGTTGTGGGTCTGAATATCCCACTGCCACCTGGACACATCCATGCAAATGTCCCTCCACACCACAACCCTCCCTTAACCCACCCCACCCCTGGCCAGTGAGCGACTTTAGGCCCCATTCAGTTGCCTGAACTGGAGGTCCTTTTCCACGCTCCCCATGCTCAATCCCATCCACTTGTGTTAGTCTGCTGGGCCTGCCATAACAAAAGATCAGACCGGGTGGCTTAACCAACAGAAATGCATTTTCTCCCAATTCTGGAGGCCAGAAGCCCAAGATCAAGGTTCTGGCTGATTGGGTCTCTGGTAAGAGCTCTCTTCCTGGCTTTGCAGTCCTCACATGGCCTTTCCTGATGCATGTATAAAGCCATGGGAGTCTCAGATGTCTTTTTTAAAAGGACACTAATCCAATTGGATCATGGTCTCACCCTTATGACCTCATTTCACCTTAATTACTTCCTTAGAGGCCCCATCTCAAATACAGCCACATTGGGGGTTAGGGCTATAATATATGCATTTAGTGGGGGGAAGGTCCTTTCACCAGCCATCCCTAGCAGTGACTTTGAGATACTTCTGTACCCCGCCAATAAGGTCTCAACCAAATGCACACACAGGCCTCTGAGTATGCCTGTCCAGCCATGCCTCTCCCTTTGCCTTGGTATTGGAGATTTAGGGGTAACTCCTTCCCCAGAGTTCAGTCAAGACCTTTCCCCAAGGCCAGCAACTGCTTCTCACCCTCACCCCAAGGGGCTTCCAGCAACCCAACCTAGTCTCAGGTCTGCATGACGTCTGACCCTGACACTCAGCTACAGGGCTCTGTGACTTTACGTACGTTTCTAAACATCTCTGGCCTTGAACCTTGTTGACGGAACCTGGCCCCTGCATTCCAATGTGGATAAATAAATCAACCTTCTAGGTGCCAGGCCCTTTGCACACATTATTTCTGGACCTATGAAGTCAGAAAGAAAGTAGAAACTGGGGCACCTGGGTGGCTCAGTTGTTAAGCGTCTGCCTTCGGCTCAGTTCATGATCCCAGGGTCCTGGGATCGAGCCCCGCATCGGACTCTCTGCTAGGCAGGAAGCCTGCTTCTCCCTCTCCCACTCCCCCCTGCTTGTGTTCCCTCTCTTGCTGTCTCTCTGTCAAATAAATAAATAAAATCTTTAAAACAAAAAAAAAAAAGAAAAGAAAAGAAAGTAGAAACTGAGGCTTGGGGAGATGCCCTGCCTGAGGCCACTACTTACTGGTTTAGGGAGCAGGTCCATCCAGCTCCACAGCTGGTTCTGCTGACTGGGCTGTGTCTCAGGGGAGGTAGAGGCATCCAGGAACCTGGACCAAGCATCCAGGGACATGGTGTCACTTAGAGCTGCACGTCCATCAGAGGTCACCCCAGGTGCTGGTCTGCGGTCTCTGGGCCTGTGGGCTTGAGGCTCCTGGTGGACAAGCAGGCAGGCGTGCTCAGGACCACTGCTGGATCTGTAGACACTGCTTTGCTGTGCTGGGTAAACAGCCCACTTTCCATGCCCGCCCCCCAGGCCCGCCCTGCCCTACTGTCTATTTAAGCAAGAGGCCCTGACTCCACTCGGCCCAGGCACCACCAGCTTCCGGAGCTAGGAGAGCAGCCCTGCAGGCCTCGCTCACTCGGGGATGAAAGGTCCTTCTGTTTCACCATTTCCTACCGGTGCGTTTTGAATGATGATGCTGAGCTGGGTTGTAGCGGGAGCTGATTCTGCCGGCCTATGAGTGTATTGAGATGTGTAGCAGGCCCGAGGGAGGCTCTGATTGAATTTTTCCCATTTCTAATCCCTGACTTGATGTGATCTTATTTTCAAAGAGGGAGAAAGCCTGTAGTTGTGAAAGGACAGAGGAGAGCGTATTTCAAAACAATGTCTGGCTGAGAATATCAATGATCTAATGAGTTTTTCTTTTGAGGAAAAAAAAAAAGTCCTATAATTTCAAGGTTGTAGAGATCCCATTTCCTCTCAGGAACCCCTCCCTAAATAGTCAGTTCCTGTCATTTAATTCTATCTTGAAAAAAATGTGCAGAGAATTTTTTAGAAGAGTTTGGTAGGGGAGAGAGGTTGTGAAGCTGGAGGGGGACAGTTTGGGGAAGGTCTGAGGACAAAGGGCCTCCTTGAGAAAGTTCTCATTGAGAGATGAGGAGTGAGCTCCTCCCCACTCCAGGGTGGTGGGGCCTGAGAGTCACATAGGCTGGGATGGCTCAGGAGAGGCCTGCCTCCTTCGTATCCACTTCTAGATGTTTGTCAGCCTGTGGCCTAGGGCCAGGTCGGCCCATGAAGACGGTGAAGGACAGAGGTGCATGCAGGTCATCAGCCAACGAGGGTGAAGAGGCAGACATCCCAGGTACAGGGGACAGGACCTCCCCTGGAGGCCAGAACAGCAGGCCCCCTCTGACCTCCTGGCAGGTTGGACTCCCCAGGCTATGGGTGGGGAAGGATGCCTATCCGGTGGTTAACTCAGAGGAAACAAGTTAGGGTGTCCACGTGGAAAAAGGGTCCCCAGGGGAACACAGATCCTAGGGACTGTGGCTTCCTTCTTCCCACCCTAATGTGGCAACATCAAGTACCCATGCTCATTTGGTCCTGGTCACAGCTGCGCAAGACACTGGAGTGACCCCCTGCGTGACAGGGAAGTGGGCAACTGAGGCTCAGATGGATAGCAGACCTAGGCCTCGAACATGGGTCTCCCTGGAGCTTCTCTATGGGGATTCCTAAGCAAGAGAGAGCCAGTTATTTGCCAAGTGAAGAAACAACATCTTTGGCTTGTGGACCGAGGGCCTGGGACTTAAATTTCAGATTCCTCTGAAACACAGTTTAAGTGATTTGCAAAGTAAGTGTATATAAATGATGGGAGCTGGTCCAGAGGAGAGCGCTGGGGAGTAACCGTTGCCTCGACATGTGATGGTAGTGAAGAGGGTCCTGGCCGTAGGACTGGCTTGAAAAGGTGGAGGGCCAAGGAGCGCTGCACAGAGCCCGGCGGGGTGGGTGTTGAACTTCCAGGGCCTGAGGCCAAGGGGCCGGGCCTCGAGCCAAGGATAAGGCTGTAGGGCGCCTGGGTGGCTCAGTCGTTAAGCGTCTGCCTTCGGCTCAGGTCATGATCCTAGGGTCCTGGAATCGAGTCCCACATCGGGCTCCCTGCTCAGCGGGAAGCCTGCCTCTCCCACTCCCCCTGCTTGTGTTCCCTCTCTCGCTGTGTCTCTCTCTGTCAAATAAATAAATAAAATAAAATAAAATAAAGGATAAGGCGGGAAAGTCGAGAGCGGGACTTGAGGCTGGAAGGCTGGACTAAAGAGCCGAAGGAGCGCCTGAAGCCAGGGGGCGCGGCCAGAGAGCCGCACGGGTCCTGTCCCGGGAGAGGTTAATACTCGAGGCCAGGGGCCAGGTTAGAAGGGGAAGGCGGGGCCAGAGAGCGAGACCCAGCCTACCAGCCCCACTGGGGGGGCGTGTCTGGCGCTGCTGAGGTTCGGACTGAGTCAGCAAGAGATGCAGGGAGCTGGTAGCATCGTGTCCAAGGCCTCTGCTCACACGAGTGTCCTCCCTACCATCCCCTAAGTAGACCCCATTGAGGTCACGAAGTGTCTCTGCTGAGCGTCCCCTAGGCAGCCTACCTTCACCTTTATCTGTTGTGAAAGCCCCCTATTTCTCTCAATGCGGCTTCCTCCTCCCCCCCTTTCCCCGACCCCAGTCCAGGTGGCCGCAGTCCATCTTCTATGACCCGGGTTCAGCTCTCTCCCACCCCCGCGTATCTTGGCGAGGCTGAGATTACACAAAGCTCCTGGGGGAAAGCTCTAATTGTTCTAGCTTCGCCTATCAGATCAAACACAGGCAGGCCCCGAGGCTGGAGCTCTGAATTCGCCTCTCTCCGCCCCCCACCTCACACAACCTCAGCCTGGCCTGGGTCCAGCTGTCCACGTGGAGCTCTCATCCCTCCCACCCGTCAGGCAGAGACCTCCCCACCTGTCAACCCTCCTACCCCCCCAGGCCTGTGCAGGTTTGTCGCACAAACCTCCGCCCCCACCCCCTCTGGCTGCACTTCCTCTGTCCACGGGGACAGCAGGTTCCACACCCTCTCCTTGGCGACGTGGAGGGTGTGGTGCTGCCCCTGGTGCAGGTGGGGCCCCTTGGTCTTTGAACCTGGCTCACCTGTTCTGGGCGGCTGGGCGGCTGTAGGTTGGGTTCTGGACACCTCTGTGAACCGCTCATGTCCTTTCAGGTCCTGACTGCAGTGGTGCCCCCTCTTCAGACGAAGATCAAGAGGGTCCCAGCGGCCCCTCCTCAGGTAAGACAGGGGCTTCTGGAGGGGGAGTGGCGCTCCAGGCCTCCCCTCATAGGCGAATTATTCATGTTTTATATGAAGAGGGGCTCTGTGAAATTGTTTAAGAAAAGGGTCTGCTGTTTGGTTAAAAAGTTTGGAAACACAGCTCTGGGGGGCGTCTGTGCCTACCCAGAACTCCCTCTGGTGGAGAGCAAGGCCAGGGGAGGGGGTGTGTCTCCCCCACCCAAATCTTTGGAGAAAATACAAATTCTTCAATACATAGGGAAGACTTGAGGCAGCACTTCATGAAAGTGAAGGAATACAGTTTAAGTACCTTGGGAAATGTAACCAGATATCATTACCCACTAAACTGTTAAAAAATTTTTTTTAATCGCTTAAAACCCAGAGCTGGTAAGGATGCTATGAAACAAGCACTGTCAAACAACTGGTGGAAAGCAATTTGGGCAGGGGGGTTGCTGACACTTGTAGGTCATCAGGGGTTCCTATTATCTGCCTACTATGTGCCCGACATGGCTAGAGCCAGGCGATGGGATAAAACCCTGAGTGCTTGCAGGGGGATGCGGGCCTCGGAGTTAGAACACGAAACCTGCATTCTCTGGGACTGGAGGCGGGCGGCGGGGGGGTTGGGGTGAGCAGCTCCGAGGCTGCTGGGGCCAATGACAAGAGCAGGGCCCAGGTCTGCAGAGACAATCCATAAAGCCACCTATGACCCTTGCTTCCTTTGCTTTGAGGAATGGAATTTGTCACCATTGCTCAGCCTCCTGTCTCAGTTCTGCTTCTAGCTTAGTAAATCTGAAGCTGTGGGGGGGGCTGGTCCCCCTTCTGGTGTGCATACTGCAACCATGGGCAATAAATGTACAGAAACCACCAGCTGTTGAGAGAAATGACCGTTTCAGCCAGGTCAAAAGTCCTCCCGTTATCTCTGGGGCCATAGAGTAGGTGACTGGCTGGGGCTTGGTGAAGAGATGTCACTGTGACTTTTGAACCCTGAGCCCCCTGCTGAGGCCTCATCCCAGCACACAGATGAGGGCTACGAGGGAACAGCCCCAGCAAAGGCAGGGAGGCCTAGAAGGGTATGGTGGGGAACTGCACAAGGGGCCCTGGGACTTCAGAAGTAGGAGGTGATACAGAGCCATCCTGGAGATCAGGATGCTGGGCCTAGTGTGCCCTTCCCTGCCGGGTGCTTGGGCATCCTCCTGGGGTCAGCAGGGGCCACTGAAGAGTTTAACATGGGAGTAGTATGGTCTACTATGTAGCTTAAAAAGATCCCAATAGCTGCCATGTGGACCAGAGGAGGGGAGGCCAGGTGCCAGGAGACAGGTGGTGGCTGGGCAGTGTCTAGCTGGGACAGGGCGGTGCCTGAGCTGGCTGTAACCGTGGGAATGGATAGGAGGCGTTAAGGAGGCAGAACCAGAGGCTTGTGGAAAGAGGCAGGGTATGGAGGATGTCCAGAGCCTCAGGAACTACTCAGGAGACAGAGCTGGGGGCAGTGGACGAAGAAGTCAGCTATCAGGAGAGACACCTGAGAACAGATGACCCTGAAGGATCAACCAAGGGAGGAGAGAAGAGGCAGAGGAAGGTCAGGGTGGGCAGGGGAGGAGGGGACAACCACGGGCTCAGAGAAGAAGCAGCCCCAGGGGCAGGAAGGGAACCAGAAGGATGGTGGCCCCAGGACCAAGGGCAGAGGGCGGCAGGATAGATGAGGATCACGCAGCCGAAGCCTCCTGTTGGGCCTATTTTTAAAGCAAAATCAGGTTGAAACTGCATAGATTCTTTTCTCATTGGTGCTGAACTCTGTTCTGGCAATTTTCTCTCCAAAACTTTACCAAAAAGCCTGGTGAGACCCCCTGTCCACATTCTGTCTAGCGGTGAGGGGGGTGCAGGAAGCCTCAAGCTGGGGGGCGCTGCTTGGACCCTCAGCCAGAGGGTCCCTCAGCCCTCCCAGGGTGCAGGACACAGGCCCGGCCATCGAGGCAGGGCTCCCCCTGCTCTCAGCAGAAGGATTACTCGAGGCTAGGCTGATCTGCGTGGTGTAGGTGGGAAGCTACTCAGACATTCTAAGCATTTAAGTTAAACAAGCCCAGCTCAAGACAAACTGTCAGTGAATGTGTTGGATCCTCCTTTCAGGCCCATTTTCCACAGCTGCTCCTCCCTGGCGTCTCCTCGCCGGCCTCCTGGGACCCGGTGGGTCATTGTGGTCAGGGCGTGGCCCGCCAGGCAGGACTTCCTGAGTGGCTCTGCCTCCCTCAGGCCTGCTCTCAGCCCTCCCAGACTCTCTACTTCATCTCCCTCCCTTGCTCACTGCTCGCTCCACCCACCACCTACCCCCTTCCTGTCTCCTTGCCATCCAGGAGGACACCCCCACACTAAAATATACGCACCTAGAAAGCAAAGGCTCTGCCCCCAGAAATTCCTGGGACCTTGCTGCAAAATACCCCAAGCAGTCACAGTGCTGCATCTGACTCATAGGAGCTGGATGCCAGGCGCCCCCAGCCTCCTAGCCTTACCCCTCGCCAGCCTGGGCATGCACCCCTCAGCCAGCACAACCTGGCAGTGTCTGACCCCCAGCCATTAAGCACAGGCTGTTGCGTCCATCTCGATCTGCACCACCTCAGTGCACTCTTGACACTCCCTCCTGCCTTGTCCCCTGTGGGCCTGGCTTGGTCCCTGGAACCAACCCTGTATACCGATCCTTGGCCGAAATTTCCAGTGCACTCACTTCCCCATGTCTGTGGATTTACTTTGCTACTTCTATCACTAGCAGTGGCCCCTTCTCTGAGCAGAAATGGCTTCCACTAAAAACGAAAAGATTCAGGCTCAGCTCCCCGGATGCCTCGTGGTCCTGTGTGGGAATCAGCTGTCCAGTACATACACTGAGGGGATGGAAAGGAGTGAGCCCCTGACCTAGTCTGGATTTAGGGCAGAGGAACATCATCATTGACATGTAAAATGAAGATCTTTCTTGAAGAGAGTCAGGTCTGGGGAGTCAATCAAGCTATACACCTGGGAAACTGAGGGCTGTTGATCAGTAAGGCTTGTTTTTTGGTAAATGGATTAAAGAAATCAGAAGCCTGGGGTCCCTGGGTGGCATAGTTGGTTAAGCATCCCACTCTTGATTTTGATCTCACAGTTGTGAGATCGAGGGCTGCATCAGCCTCTGTGCTCAGCTTGGAGTCTGCTTGGGATTCTCTCTCCCTCTGCCCCTCCCACTCATGCTCTCTCTCTCAAGTAAATGAAAGAAAGAAAGAAAGAGAAAGAAAAGAAAGAAAGAAATCCGAAGCCTTCCTCTATGGTCAGGCTGGGATGGGTTATGCTGTGGCTTACAATCAGTTTTTTTCTCGCTCATATGACATGTGGGGAGCAGGGTTAGCTGGGGCCCTGCTCCTTGCGTCCTCACCTTGGGACCCAGGCTGATGGAGCAACCACCATCATGAATACTACAGGTAGATGTGCCAAAGGGAGAGAACTCTAGAAGGTCTCACACCTGCTGTTAAGGACTCTGGCCCAGCAGTGACACACACCACTTGCACTCACAGCTAGTGGGCCAGACCAAGCTGGTCACATGATTCTACCCGACCACAAGGGGACCTGGAAGTGCAATCCTGCCTCGTGCCTGGGGGACCAGAGGAAGTGAGGCGAGGGTCCTATCCTAGGCTTGGAGGCAGAGGTAGAGACAAAAAGGGAAACGTCTACCCAGATGTTCACAAAGATAAAGCGTGCTTAGCTTTTAAGTGGTTATCCCTGGATGGAGACAAGTCTCTGTCTATACCGGCATGTCTATACCAGCAATCTGGGGGGACACAGCCTCCATGACCAGCGCCAAGGGTTCTTGTTTCCCTTTTCAGAAGTGCAGGATTTGACAGCCAAGAACAGGTATAGTGACAGCTACCACTACTGGAGGGGCAGGGGTGAGTGGGAGCCCAGAGCCACAGAAGACCCTAGGAAGGCAAGTTTGGTGGCAGCAAAGGGCAGGAACTTGAGGAACTGTAGATCCCCATGATCTCTCCCCCACTGGCCTTTGCTGGGGACAAATGACTCATTCACCATCTTATGCAAATGAAGCTCCCCATCTCACTCCCAGGGGAAGCAGGCTCCAGCAGTCCCCTCTAAGTTATACACTCTGGAGCAGGCTCTAAAATCCCGTGGGCAGGTCAGAGGCCTCCGGAAGCAAGCAGTCCTTGGTTTAGCCTGAGGGGGGGGGGGGTCTCTTCTCTCAGGGGGGAGTGAGTTCTTGCTGGTTCTCTCAGAGCCAAGGGCTCATGCAGTACAGTGTGCAAGGGAGGACCCAAGGAGAGCCTCCGAGAGGGCCCGGGACAAGGGTGAATGAGATCCAGCCCCTGTCCAGAAGGCCCCGCCCTCAGGTCCAGCTGCCCAGGGCCGCGGGGAGGCTTAGTGAGATGCTGACGCCTGATCTTATTTACTCACTCACACCGATTTGCTTTTTAATCTCTGCATAAATTCTCCTCCAGGACTCGGTTTGTTAAATGTTCTTTGCACAGAAAACTTGAGGCTGAAATGTGAAATGATTCCCTCCAGAAGAATTTTAGCAAGTCTGTTCTGTTTTAGGAAGGTTTGTTGTCTTCATCTGTGTTCTCTGGGGCCTTGAAATGCCTACACACCACTCAGTCGGCCAATCCATTCCAGGAGGAAATGCTGTACTTGAAATGCAGCTGAACACTGGGTCTGCAGAAATCCTACCATTTGTGTGGACTTGTATTTAAAGTTCTACTCCCACAGAAAGTATGTTGTCATTTCTTCTTAAGCAAAGGATGTTCTGAGCCTTGTTCAGCTCATGAACCATTAACATCAGCCGGGAAGCAGGGACTTTGCGGGGACAGCAGCCTCCGCAGCAGAGCCCGAGAAAAGTGAGATCCCTCCTGGTCTCCATCCCCGGGGAGGGCAGGCACCACAGAGCTTGCCTGAGGCAGGTGACGTGACCTGCTGGGGAGTGCCAGGACCCCCTGCTCAGACGCGTGTGTGAGGACCAGCTCAGGCACAGACCTTAGCACGTGGGCAGGCTCAGAGCACTTGGGGCGGGAGGACTATGCCGGGCTAGCTGCTCGGTGGTGGGCCCGTGGCCTCCTGGTTTGGACCTTGCTTAAGGACGTCAAAGCCGCCTCTTTGGTAGTTCCGACTGCCTGCTCCAGTCCTGCCTGGGAGCTGCCCTCAGTGCCCAAAAGGAGGAGACACTGGAACAGAGTGATCTTAGATCCGATTTGCATCATGGAGGCAGCCCTCTCCCCAGTCTCCCCCTACCCTGGGCTCAGCGTCCATGAGAGCACAGGACTGGCAGGAGCCCTGTGGGCTTCAGCTTCCAGCGGACCCAGGCAAACAGATATGGCTGCAGGAGGGTTCTTGAGTGTAATACAGGGCACGTGGGAATGAGAGACGCCACCACTCAGGATGGCTCAGGTGGGGATTTAGGTTCCAGACGCCATCCAGCCTTCTCCTCAGTGGGCCCCTTTCTGGTCACCAGTGCATGATTCTGGAATGGCAGACGGGAGAGGGGAGGGTGGCCAGATCTTCAAACTCAGCCCCATCCTGTGATGGAGCCCATGGTCTCAGGGCGACTGTCCCCTGTCACCGCAGCACAAGGTCTTACGCCCAGGAGGACTGTCGTTTGAACTATTAAATTGATTCAAGCGCTCCTGGCACATATACCTCTAATGTGGCTTGAGGTTTGCTTTCCAGTCATGCAAGAATCTGCTTCATCTGGGCTTTCTGAGTTCTGACATGGAAATGCCGAGGCTGGCTGATTGAAGGAGCTCTACGGAGCTACTTGCAGCCTGTTCCTATTCTCAGAAACCACATGACACATTAATAGCTCCCATGGAAAGTGTCTCTTTGAAAATTTTATGGCCGCTTTGCCTGCATCTGGTTTCTGCAGAAGCCTATGACTTGGGCTCACAAGCAGCCCCCAGCAGACAGTCCTGCCCGGAGATGGAGGCCCCTGCCCCCCTGCACCATCCTCACCCCTTGTTTGGGAGAGCGGGGCACCCTCCTTGTCAAGCAACCAACCACACAAGGAGCAAACTTAGAGGGCTCCAGCTGTGTCTTGAGGGTCCTCTGCGGCAAGGAAATTAACAGTCATAATAGTGACAAAGATATTACTAGAGATGTGGCGGGTGCCCTGCTAAGTGTTGTGCATACCCTGAGCTTGTGTGTGTGTGTGTGTGTGTGTGTGAGAGAGAGAGAGAGTGAGAGAGAGAGAGAGAGAGAGAGAGACGGAGATTTGTATGCATAACAGATGAGCAAACTACAGCGCATTGAAGCAGCTTGTCCAATATCCAGCAGGAGGACCCGGACCTGGCACGTCTGACACCAAGTTTGTGCTAGCTCCTGAGGGATGCTCAAATCATGTGGGCACACACCTCAGGCACAGGGCCTTCAGGGACTCAGGAGAAAGGCCCCCTGTGCCCAGTGGGCAGGCCAGGGGTGAAGTTCGCCCAGGAGACAAACTGTTAAGAATGGAGTTTTAGAAAGATCGGGTCACTGGTATATATTAGATAGGATCCCTTTGGTGGCAAGTGACAGAAATGCAACTTTGACCAGAGCAAAGAAAAGGGTAATTTGCTAACTCACGAATGAGAAAGTCTGGGGGTTGTGCTGTCTTCAGGCACGGGGAAACTGGAGCTCAAAGTGCCACCAGGACTCTCTCCTTCCAGCCCTAAGGTCTGTTTTCCTCTGAATTAGATTCACTCTCAAGGAAGGCTCCAGAAGCTTCAGGCTCTTAATGCTTCCAGCTCGGAGAAAATGCAGGCCTCTTTCCTGAGGGGTCCAGTAAGAGCACCAGTGAGAGCTAGCTTGGGTCTTATGACCATTCACCTTGGGGTCAGGGGGCTGTGGTGTCAGTTGACCTAGTGTGGCTCACTGCTCTCCCCTTGGAGGAGGGGTGCAGCAGGCTAGGACTTGGGCCTGTGCTGGTGCCAGAGACTTCATCAGGCGCTCCCAGGCTGCTGGTGGGGGCCCGACGTGCAGAGAGCCAGGCACCTGATTAGAGGGACAGCTGGGGGGCATGCAGAGCAGGGAGGGTATGGGAGGGATGGCGGAGTTGGGGAGGGCCTCAGAGAGAAGGGGGCAGGTGCTCTGGATCTGGAAGGGTCAGTGGGCATTCACCTGGCATGCCTAGGTCACTGGGAGTTGCTGCTACTGCACATGTGTTCATGCCAGACCCCAGACCCCATTTCTGTGGCTTTCAGGGATTAGCCTGGGTTTGTCTGACCTGCATCACTTAGAAAGGCATCCTCTTCAGTCTTTCTTTTTGTCCTCCCAGTGATGAGTTGACTCCAAGTTTCAGCAGCTCAGAGCTCCCCGTTGCTATGCCAACCCCCGGGGCAGCAGGCATCCAGGCAGAAATGGGCCGGCCCAATCTCGGCGCCGCCGGTGGATGCGAGCACATTCCGGTAATTGGATTGGAGCAGTCCTTTCAGTCTTTCCTGCAGAAACCTGGGGTTTGGACCAGTGCCTGTTTAGACATGAGCCTGTGGACACAAAGAGGATGGGAGAAGGTCCCTCTGTTCCAGGATTCCCAGCCCTGCTGCTGGGATGAGAGAGGGCTCAGCAGACATGAGGACCAGAGGGAAGGGCTATGATGGAGGGACAGGTCCCATCCTGCCCCCAACGTGGGGCAACTCCCAACCCTCCTCAACTTCCCCAAAGTTCTCCAAAGCTCAGAGATCCCTCCAGATGGTTCAAGCTTCCTTGGGGCCAGCGCTTGCCTTGGCCAGCAGAACTAGGCTGGCTTGCTTGCTTTCCTACTGCAGGAGAAATTCAAATTCAAAGTCAGCATTCACCCAGAACCGTTTGTGATTCTCTGTGCAGCAAGTCTGGTGTAGCAGTGTGCCTGCCAGGTCCGTTTTTTCCCAGGGAGATGGGACATGGGATGGCTGTCCTGGGGCCAGGGTCACTTGGTATCCAGTAGTAGAGAGCCTGTCCATTGCAGCTTACCCAAGGAGGCTGCTGGGGACCTCCCCGCCATCTTCAACACCAAATAGGACAGGCCTGGACAGGCTCTATTCCTGCGACGCCCTCCCCAAGGGATAGCAGATCAGCCAGTCTCCCAGCCCTCAGGGAGGTGTATCGGGAGGAGGTTTGGCTTAGCTCAGGCCTTGGAGTCGTCCAAGTCTCCCCTTCCGGTGCTGTGGTGGCTGCAGGTCAGGTCCCCACAGATACCAGTAACCCACAGGAGCAACTCTGGTGTGGAGCTTCTCTCTGTCAACACCCCATACCTGCCCAGGAGTCACCGGCCTGTGACCTCCCAGGCCAGCCTGTGACCACCTCTTCCTCTCCCATCTGGACTTACGGTTGTCTGGCCCCCAAGCCTCCCGGGCAAGTTCCCCTCCTGGCCGGACCAGCCTGCGAACCGATCTGCTCCCTCTGTCTGTCATGGCTTTGTAGCCCAGGCTCCTTGTCACGGTCGGGCCCAGTCCAGTCCTCGCTGTAGGGGAAGGAACACGTTAGTGAAGGCCGGCACTTCCAGCCTGAATGGTATGGATGGGTCCCTGAGGATCTGAAGGTACTGCAGGTCAGTGAGGAGCCTAGAGGGCTGGTGGGTGGGCTCCGGCTGCCCCCAGCACCGTGCACAGAACCAGCTTGTCCCCTCTTTAAAATCCACCGAATCCACAGGTCAGGGTGTGAGCAGCCAGGACACACAGGAGTCAACCTCAGCTGAGGTGTGGTCAGGGAGATCCTACAAGGAAGAGGAGGGGAGGTAGGGAAGGATAAAGCCTCACAATTAGCCCTGGGAGGCTGGTATTGCTACCCCCATGTCAGAGATAACGAGATAGGCTCAGCGAGCCTGTCCCCGAGCCCAAGCTGAGCAGTGAGCAGTGCAGCTGGGAGTGAGGTGGCAAGCCTGAGGTTGACTCCCAGGACCCTTCCCTTGGGGCACTGGGTAGCCCCCCATACTCATCCTAGGGCTCAGGAGTGACCACGAGGACCTGAGGGTGTCTGGGACGCAAGCTCAGCTCTGGAGACCATGACCTTGGGGCAGGGGAGGAGGATCGGGCATCCTGAGCAACCAGGAAGCCCCACACCAGGACTTTCAATGGGGAGAAACCCAGGAGTGATTGTTACTTTAAAATAGGAAACTGAAAGCTCAATCCAGCGTACGGGCTTGAGTGACTACCACTCAGCACGTATGTCACCCTCATCAGAGATGCCCATGGTGGGCTTGGCTTGGTAAAGAAGCCAGCTCCGGGACAGGAAAGCGGAGAGCTGGGGCATGGAGGGGTGGGGGAAGGCATTCCTTGGTGGAGGCAGGGCCTGGGCCCCGCCACCCACTATGTCCTGCCCCGCGAGGGGTCGGAGGCGAGACGAAGGCCTAGGGGTGCAGACTGGGCGCCTGTGCTGCATCCCGCTCAGCCACCGCCTCCCCCCCGCCCCCCCCCCAGGACTCTAAGGCTCGCCGAGAAGTTCCCAGCGTCTGGTGTTCAGCTCCCACTCCCCTCTTTCATGGGGAAAGTGTAGATCAGACTAATTAATGTGTTGTTGTTTGTTTACCCTCCTTTCATTTCACTGAGACAAAATAATTAACCACAGAGCTTTAGAAACTGGTTCCATTGGTAGCAAACCCTTTTGTGTCAACTGTGTTAGCAGCCCCTGGGCACAGATGCAGGGCCTGCCTGCGGAGCGGGTGGGCGGCACCCAGAGGCCCCTTCTGCCCCGGGTGCTGAGGGGTGGCGAGCAGGGGAGGGGGCTGGGCGGGGGACCCAGGTAGCCATGAAGAGCTGGGAGGCTCAGAGCTGCCCCATGTCGGAGGAATGTGGTGGGCCCCCTGGGCTGCCAGCCGCCTCAAACCCACTGATGCCTGAATGGAGACCAAATACATTCCTGTGACCAGCCCAGGGGAGGAAGAAAGAACAAGGCCTGGCCGCTCACTGCTGCTGCAGGCGGGGCTGGGGGGAACTTGCCCAGAAGGGTTTCTGGGGCCCCAACATGAGTGAGGTGGACACAGGACAGCTGAAGAGGGGACCGGGCCCTACTAAGAGCTCTGTCCCAGCTGGTGGCAGATCCCCACCCTGCCCGGCCAGTGTTAGGGATGAGCCACAGGGGAGAACAGAAGGTTTGGGAATTTTCCTCAGGAGCCCTTGGATGAAGCGAGGCTGCATCCACCTCTGAGGTGCTAGGGGCCCTTCCGGGGTGGGGCTGGGGAAGGAAAGGGGGACAGGAGCACAGAGGGCCCTTAGACAGAAACTGGGAGACTGGACTTTCTCCTCCAAGACAACAGGACCGCCAAAGGGAGGATGTAATCAGACTGTTTAGGAGGCTCTTCTGACCTCCGTGCACACTGTGGCCTGAGACGGAAGACAGGGGGACAGTGACGGGGTGGGGTGGGCACTCAGGTGAAGATGGTGTTGGCCGGGCTGGTGACCTTGGGTCACAAAGAAGAGGAGGAAAGAGCTAAGAAGACCTGGGAGCGGGCCCCCCTCCATGCACTTGGGGGTGGCATCTGGGTGTCCCCAGAAGTCTGGCCTAGACCCCTACCCCCAGCACCTTGGTGCCCACTGCAGTGGCTGCTGGAGGCTTGGGAAACGCCATCCCAGCCTCCCCACCTGCAGGGACGGGACCTGCCTCCTCCTGTAGGTCCAGTTGGTGCAGGCGGCTCTGTGCCCTCTCCTGCCACTCTCACTCCAGCCAGGCTGCCGTGTGCATGCACGCTGGGCCGAAGGCAGCGAAACCCACCAGCTCAGAGGGGGGCAGCCAACTTCGGGTTACCCTCAAATAAAACTGCTGGGATTTTAAAGAAAGAATAAGTACCTCTGGCAGATGGCAGGCATGGGAGGACTGGACAGCCACAGCCCCTCTAAGTACTGAGTCATGAGCTCTGGGCCACAGAGGTGATAGAGCTCTGCTGGGGGGTTAAAAATCACGTGCACAGAGGGTCAGCAGGCCTGCAACAAACCCTCCAATTTCAGCCACTGTCATTATAAAATTGGTCTCAGGGCCTCAGTTCACAGGACCCCTGAATCAGCAGACCCCAAAGTAAAGGCCATGGAGGTAGGGCATCCCCCCACACAGAACTTGGCCTTCGGAGACCAGGACTCGGGCTGGGTTGGGAGAAGGTGGTGAAGGCCACTGTCTGGTCTGGGACTCCAGAGCAGGATGTCAGGAGTCTCCTCCCATCCTCTGAAATAGCTTCCCCACCCCCTGCCCCAGGGGGAAGGCTGGCCCTCTGCCCTCACCAACATCCTTGACGGTGAGCCTCATTGCCCGCACCTGAGTGAGAAGCCTTGCAGCTACAGCACCAGACAAAGCCACATGGTCCCCCTGCCCACAGGCGGATGGCATGCTTTTCCCAAATTAAACCAAGGTGCAGTGCAGAGCTGTCTGCAAAGGAACTGTTTCCCATGGCTCCTGGCCAGACAGCTGTGGTCTGAGTAGACACACCTGCTTCTCCAAACTGTAACCTTCCGGTGTTTCCTTCAAAGCGATTTCCCCTGAAGAAAGTAAAATCCTTGTGAAATGTATTCTCCAGAACCAGACACAGACACCAGCTAAAGTTCATCTTTAGACATTAAGCTCTGGTCTGGGACAAGCACCTCGTCCCCACTAAATCAGCCCTGGAGACGTGGCCATGGGAGTGCCCTTAGGTGACAGGTGCATCCGGGAAATCCCCCCCCCCCCCCGGCACCTCAGGCTTGGAGGCAGTGCAGATTGACCTCCATTCACCCACCTATTTCCTGAGCTCCTGCTGGTGTCGCCCCAGGACCCACCATGCCCTCGATGCAGCCCCTTCTTCCAGGAAGCTCCCAGTCTGCTGGGGAGGTGGCCATGTTCCATGAGCTTTTATGACCTAGAATTGCAGAGTGCAGGCCATGCACAATGGGGACAGGAGCCCCCAGTGGAGGTACCTACGCCAGCTGACAAAAGGCAGCAAAAAGGCCTCTCTGAGGAGGTGATTTCTGAGCTAGGTCTAGAAGAAAAGGGGTGAGCTAGGTGAGGGGCAGGGCACGGACAGGAAACGACATCCCACCGAGTGGGAACTGGGCACAAGGGAGATGGGGCTGCAGACACGGCAGACCTGGCTAGGAGACAAGACGCCTAAAAAGGGCCCCGAAAGGCTTCCGAGGGTTTGGGGTATCTGAGGGACAGTCAGACCAGACAGAATCCCTCGAGCCACTGAATGGAAGATGGCCTGATGGAGACGCAGCCAAGAAAGCGGGTGAAGCATGATGCAGTCGTGGACCAGCCCAGGGGCTCCAGGAGTGGGGCGGATGCGATGTGGGGACTGGGGGAGGCAGAACCCGGATGGCACCCAGGTCCTGGCTGCAGTGACCAGGGAGGCAGGAGGAAGAAAGGCGGTGGGGCCAGGATGGATGGAACATGGGCACAGACCCCCATGGCACCAGGGCAGAGGCTAGACTGGGTCGGGGAGACGGTGATCAGGAAGTGAACCCCCCAACAGTTCAGGTAATGAAGACTTGAGATGATGCTTATACCAGCTTCACCACAGAATGATCTCCCATGGGTCCCTGAAGGCTGGGCCAACACTCCAGACTCTTGTCTTTATTGATTCTACATTCAGCGCAGTAACTGCAGCTAGGGGCCTCTGCTACGCAGGGCCCTAAGGCCTGGTCTGAGGCTCACGCCTCTGGGGGGGTGGGGGGACTCATTCCTCCAGCTGTGGGCCTCAGCTGGGCCCCGGGGCTGCATCACAGGCTTAGGGGAGAAGCTTGGGCCAGATCCTCACGGCCCCAGGATGCTTCTCCAAAAGTCACGGGGACCAACATTCCGGAAGTTGGTAAGGCCCGGGCAGTGCCAGGATCCTGGCTGGTCAGGGATTTCTGGTGGGAGTCAGCTGGGGTGGGAGTGCAAGGGTGGGCTGATGCTGCAGGATCAGCACAGTGAGAGCCCGGTTGTGGGTAGGGCGCCTGTAAGGGGTCCTCCTGCCAGCACACTGCCCTGCACCCTAGGACTCTTTGACCCCGTTTCTCTGCTGTTTGCTCCCTCTCTGTTCTGACCTGAAGGACACTCAGTGACCAGCGGGTATGTTTGAGGCTCCTCTGCATCAGGGTCACCCCTTGCCCGTTCCAGGCACACCCCTGGCTCCTGATGAGCTGTTGGCTACTCCAGGCCAGTGTCAGGCCCAGGCATCTTCCAGGATCCCCAGCCTGCCTCCCAAATGCACACAAAGCTAGGACCCTCCAAAATCCGGGGTCTGTTTTTGAGCAGTTAGGTTACAGGATCAAGATGGACAGCTAGACGTGGTCACGTCACCAAGCTGTTTACTTCAAGAAAACCAAACACACAGAGGCAAACAGAATACTCCTGCTTCTGATGGAGGAAGCAGGAACAGGGTGAGGGAGAGAGTGGCCTCACATCCAACCAGCTCCCCTAAGGATGAGTAAAGCCCCCTTATCTTCTGTCTTACAGGTTCCCCTGCAGGCCCCAGTGGCCCAGTATGGCCCCCTGAGGTGAACCATGACTGGCTGGCCAACACTCACCACTGACCGCCCGGAGACGCAGCTCACCAGGAGGTGACCCCTCCTGCACCTGCTCCCCCCCCCGCCCACCCCCCGCAGGAAAGTGCCCGGGCTGCCACGGACACCATGTAGTAGGGCCGGCCGCGGCGCCCAGTGAGCTGCGATGGTTTTGTACACGGCCCCCTTTCCCAATAGCTGTCTGTCCGCCCTGCACGCCGTGTCCTGGGCTCTCCTCTTCCCGTGCTACTGGCTGGCGGACCGGCTCGTGGCCTCCTTCATCCCCACCACCTACGAGAAGCGCCAGCGGGCGGACGACCCGTGCTACCTCCAGCTGCTCTGCACCGTGCTCTTCACGCCCGTCTACCTGGCCCTCCTGGTTGCCTCGCTGCCCTTCGCCTTTGTCGGGTTCCTCCTCTGGTCCCCACTGCAGTCCGCCCGCCGACCCTACATCTACTCCCGGCTGGAGGACAAGGGCCCGGCCGGTGGGGCGGCCCTGCTCAGTGAATGGAAGGGTACGGGTCCTGGCAAAAGCTTCTGCTTTGCCACTGCCAACCTCTGCCTCCTCCCTGACTCGCTGGCCAGGCTCAACAATGTTTTCAACACGCAAGCGCGGGCCAAAGAGATCGGGCAGAGAATCCGCAACGGCGCCAGTCGGCCCCAGATCAAAATCTACATTGATTCGCCCACCAACACCTCCATCAGCGCGGCCAGCTTCAGCAGCCTGGTGTCACCGCAGGGCAGCGATGGCGTGGCCCGGGCCGTCCCTGGGAGCATTAAGAGGACGGCCTCTGTGGAATACAAGGGTGACGAGGCTGCCAACGGCCCGGCCTCCGGGGAGCCGGCCGAGGGCGGTAGCCTGGAGGACGCCTGCATCGTGCGCATCGGAGGCGGAGGCGAGGAGGGGGGCCGGCCCCCCGAAGCCGATGACGCCGCCACTGGGGGCCAAGCCAGGAATGGGGCTGGCGGAGCCCCACAGGGCCAGACGCCCAACCACAGTCAACGGGACGGGGACTCGGGGAGCCTGGGCAGCCCCTCGGCCTCCAGGGAGTCCCTGGTGAAGGTGCGGGCCGCGGCAGACAGCGGCGGCAGCGGGGAGCCGGGCGCCACCAACAGCAAGCTCCCCTACAAGGCCTCCGGGGTGAAGAAGGCGGCCGCGCGCAAGAGGCGGCACCCGGATGAGGCCTTTGACCACGAGGTGTCCGCTTTCTTCCCCGCCAACCTGGACTTCCTGTGTCTGCAGGAGGTGTTTGACAAGCGGGCAGCCGCCAAGTTGAAAGACCAGCTGCACGGCTACTTTGAGTACATTCTGTACGACGTCGGGGTCTACGGCTGCCAAGGCTGCTGCAGCTTCAAGTGTCTCAACAGCGGCCTCTTCTTTGCCAGCCGCTACCCCATCATGGACGTGGCCTATCACTGTTACCCCAACGGGCGGCGCTCCGACGGCCTGGCCTCCAAAGGAGCGCTGTTTCTCAAGGTAGGAGGCCATGGCCCTGCCCTGGGGCACAGGTCAGCCTGTGGTAGAGCCATGGGGCGGGGGTGGGAGTGGGGCTGCAGCCAGGAGGTCCTTCCACTCTGGGAGGACTGGGGGTAGGCGAGGCCTTTCATGGAGCTGAACCGGTGGGCACCCAGCTCAGGGACAAGGGCCAAGGGTCCAGGCTCAGACAGGCCTGGCCGGGTGCTCTCGGGCAAGTTCCTCAGATCTCTGAGCCATTATCTCCTCATTTGTAAAGTGGGGGCAGCCTGGTGCCCACTCATAGGGCGGGAGTGAGCTTGAGGCCTGGGGGGTCCTTGCGGTGCCGGCGGTGAGGGTGGCAGTGATAAAGGGAGGAGGAGGAGGCAGGGGGCCCCTGTCCACGAAGGGGCCAACGCCCGCTCGCTTAGGCCCGCAGCCTCACTGGCCAGATGCGCCCTCCCTCCCGGCGGTCACGCAGCTGCCGTGCCAGGCACTCTGCCCACCAGCCCAAGGCTTCGCTCCCGTAGCCACTAATTAAAGGGAATCATAATTATTTCTGCTAATTTGGATGCAATTGCAGGAGTTTTTAGACCGTGGTAATTTGGTCATTACCCGTTATCTTCGACTGAGCCTGACAACGCACCGAGTGTTGACTTTTTGTTCCCTACGCAAAAGCCACTCTCAGCATTTCCAGAGTTTGGGGAAGCAACGTTTGGCCAGTTGACGCAGGACCCAGACCCCAGTCCAGAGTGCTCAGTGGTTCCTGTGTGGCTTTGCAGGCCCAGAGTTGGGAATCCTTGACTCTCCTCTCACAGTCTGAGATGCTGAAACTGAGTGAACTCCTCTTACCTCCCCATTTTGGCATATGGTTCATCAATGTTCTGTTCCTCGGATATATTTTTGTCTCAGCAGCTGGAGTGACTTTCTGGGGGAAGGAGGGGATGTGTTGTCAAGCTCAGGAGGAGAGTGTACCCTCTCCCTCCCACCCACTCTACCACAGATGGTTCAGAGGCTGGGGACCCCCTTGGCCCTGCCCCCAGCCCACACCCTCATCTCCCTCCTTGGTCTGGCACCCCAACCACCATGCCCACCAGGGTCACAACAGTCTCTACGGTCTCTCTACTGCGGACATTCTTCTCACCTCTCTGGCCATTCCTTCCAGGCCCCTGGTCCCCTGCCCAGCCTTTAACTGCTGATGCTCCCTCTGCTCCTTAGCCTAAAACTGCTCTGCAGATGTGCTTAATCTGGTCCACACCAACAAGCTTCCTATGTTGGCCAACATTTTTTTTTTTAAAGATTTTATTTGTTTGACAGAGAGAGACACAGCGAGAGAGGAAACACAAGCAGGGGGAGTGCGAGAGGGAGAAGCAGGCTTCCCGCCGAGCAGGGAGCCCGATGCGGGGCTCAATCCCAGGACCCTGGGATCATGACCTGAGCCGAAGGCAGACGGTTAACGACTGAGCCACCCAGGCGCCCCTGTGTCGGCCAACATTTAAAAATCAAGATATTCCACATAAAATCCTGTCTGCAACTTCCCTCCCACCTCGTAGATCTGACAGCACCTGGCAGGCCTCCTGCCTCCTGCCTCCTGCCCAGCTCTCAGCCCTACCTGAGGGTTGGCAGCCCCCACAGCAGGGCGACCCAACCCCACATGGGTAGGCCTCTTCATTTCCACGTGGTCACCATGCCAGCCCCACGCACCCACCTGGGGAAGTCGCTGCCCAGACTCCACGTGCACACCTGCTTGAGGGCTCTCGAGTTTGTCCCAGCTCCCATCTCTTCCCCCGGGCCCCCAGCTCTGTGTCTGGCTGCCTCCTGGACACAGTCCCCTTTCACTGATCATCTGCCCATCTCCATCAGCCAGTTTCCACCATGCCCACCTTGACTCCTCCCTGTGCCCTGAGCCTCTGCATCCAGGCTCCTCATTTCACTTTCCAAATACGTCTGGGTCCACCCCGCCCAGCCCCAGCTGCACTATCATGGCCCAGGCCGCCATTCCTCCGCATCTGCCTGTGTTTGGGGCTGTCCTTCCCCTCCCAACCCCATCCCTTCCCCCCCCAGGTCTGACTCCTGTTGCCCTCTTCCTGCTGCCTCAGGGAGGGGCCCAGCTGAAGGTGAGCCCACCTGCCCTGGGCTCTGCTCCGGCACCCCACTCGCCCGGGGGGCCTCCATACCCGGCCCCCCTTGTCCTGGCCCCACCCTGGCTTGGCCACACTCCCTCTGTGGAGCTTCCACAGCACAGCCAGCACAAGCCAGCTTTCCCTCTGTGGGACCCTCAGCCCTGGTCCCCAGCCATCTTGCTGTCTGTCTCTCCAGTCAGACAGAAATGAGAATGGGCCATTTGAGCCCCATGCACAGCAGACCCAGTTCATCTGTTGGTGAGAGCGGGCCTGTTTCTCCTGCCTGGAGGAGTGAAATAAATGAGGATTTGGGAGACAGGCCAGGGGTCAGGCCCTTGGCTGCAGGTGGAGGTCGGTGCTCCCTTCATCTGCATCCCTCCTCCCCCTGTGACACATCTATGCCTGAGGAAAAGGCGCTTTCCTGCTACTGTGCACCCTGAGGAGGAAGGGACTGGAATCGCTCCTGCTCACGTCGCGGAGAGCCTGATTTTGGGCCCCTTCTCTGTGGACAGGCTCTGCCCACCAGGACTAAGAGGCACAGCCTCTCGGTGTGATTGTTTGTTTTTGCAAGAGAAACACAAACCTCTGCCACTCCCGAGGACTCGAGCCAGAGCAGAATCAATCAGTCCAAGCACGTAGGGAAGCGGATCCTGGCAGCTCACGGGGCTCACGGGGCTGCAGCACTGACAGAGAGCAGGGAAGTCACGGGAGGGGCCAAGTTGCGCCCAGGGACAGGCAGCGGGGGGCCTTGCTGCTGTGTCTTCCCTCCCTCCCGGGCTGTTCTCCTGGGTGGGGGGAGGGCTGAGTGGTACCTCCACTGTCCCTGCCCCAGTATTAGCACAGGCAGGTAACACCAAGTGCCCAGTGAGTGAGGGGCTGACACACTAAGACCATCGAATGGGTGAAAAGCCTGCCAAGTCACCAGAAATTGAGAAAGCAGCAGAGAGTAGGGTGAGAAGTTGGGCTTGCAGCAGCAAATATCTGATGTGAACCGGCCTCAGCCAACAGAGCCTCATGACCCCAAGCCAATTCTAGTATAAGCTGTATAACCCTCCGACCTGTTGTAAGGCTCTAGCAAGGCAGTGTCCATGAAACGCTAAGCACTAGTGCTCAGTTTATTATTATTCAGGGGGAACAGACGCACTGCCCCAGGAATACAAGGGGCAAGGGCGCCACCGTGTGGCCTTTGGGGGCACTGTGATTTTAAAACCGTGTTGTGTTTTTGCAACAGAGCACATCAATGGTATGTGATTTCCCGAGACATTGCAGGGATGGCGGTACTGAAAGGCCGAGGTTTGGATCTGGATTGTGGGCAAGAAGTGAATGGTGAACATGGGACTTTATAAGCAGCCCCAAACCAGGCTGTACTGCCCATTTTCAAGTCACCAGATGTTCATCTCTCTGGGCGCTGGGAAAGGAGATATGTACATCCATCCAGACTGGGAAAGGAGATGAAGAGCTATAGAAAGCTAAGAACGCTTAATGATGTGAAGACCCAGATGGAGAATAATGCCTACCTGACTTTGGCAGCAACAAGAAAGAGGGAAGCCTCCCAAGGCTGTCAGAGGAGGGCCCGTGATGTGGCAGCGGTGGCGAGTCCAGGCCACTCTTAGCTGGGGGATGGGCAGGGTCATGTTCAGCAGATATATGTCCCCCAGCCACGAACTGGCCTCTACAGTCACCTTCCCTGGATGGTTCCCAGGGTCCAGGATCTCATAGAAAACCCATTCTGGAGCAGATTAAAGAAGTTCAGGGAAGACTGCTCAGGTTCAGGTGGGAGGAAAGCCCAGCGAGAAAAGAGACCTCTGGGGAAAGGCATCCACAGATGATCCAAAGGAGCATGCCTGGCAGGGGAGGGGCAATGTCCCCCTCTGGCCTCCAGCAGCTGGGCCGTGGCCAGAGGGCCTGGGAGAGCGGCCGGCTGGGCAGCATCACTTACCTCCACGACCACAGCCCCGACAATGGCTCAGGCCTGCAGCACGGTCACCACGGACGGCTGTTTCGGGTTGTCTGTGATGTGACACCAGCCTGTGGAGAGAGCCCACCAGGATCTTCTGCACTTGGGCAGGGAGTCTCAGAGGAGCCCCCAGACCCATTCCACCCCCTGGGGACTCTTAGTGAGCAGGAGGCAAAGACTGAGGTCTGGGGGGAGTGCAGCATGAAGGCCTGCAGAGGCTGCTGTGGAGGAAGGAGGACTGGGCTCTGGACAGAGGCCAGGGGGCACCTGAGGTCAGCCCATGACACAGGTGCCATGGAGACACAGGCCACAGCTGTCATCCCAGATTAGGGAACCAACAGGAACCACTGCCAAAAAGCAGATGAAGTGGCTTCTCCTGAAGCCACAGGGGCAGAGGCTGGGGAGACAGGGTCATTTCCGTGCTGGGAAGGGTGTCAGGCTCTGTGGCTCGGCTGCTCCCAGAGGGGAGTCTGACTTCGACTTCGGAGGGACGGGCTGCAGGGTGGGATCAGGTCTAGGCTGTGACTAAGGGAAGGGGGAAAGAGCCATCACGGGAGTGGACAAGGAACTGAGGGGCTAGCACATGAGGGTCATCCACGTGGACACTCCGGGCACCAGGACAGGGAAGAAATGAGCGGGGATTTCTGCATTTTTCCTCCTATAAAGCCTTGCATGAATTGCTAGTGGCGCTTACCATGCCAGAGATTGGTATTTCTTGATACATCTGCCTCCCACACTGGACCAGAAGCTCCTAGAAGCATGACATGTGCTATTCCTACCTGAGCCCAAGTCGAGCCAGGAGCTGACAGATGGGCTTGTACTCAGAGCAATGATGACTTCATCAATACCTCACCTCCTCCCCAACAGGTGCAGGTGGGAAGCACACCTCAGGACCAAAGAACTGTTGGGTACATCTCCTGCACGCACCTGCATGCCCTGCCAGGTAGGGTCTGGTGGCCCGGGCCTTCCAGGGGGTGGGCAGTCCTCCCCGCCGCAGGCTGGGGCCGGCGCCGGGGCCTGACTGGGGTCTGACTGCAGCTCTGCCATCTGATCTCTCTGGTTCTGCCCCACAGAGGACAGTGCCATCCGGTGTGAGCAGCTGGACCTGCTTCAGGACTGGCTGGCTGATTTCCGAAAATCTACCTCCTCGTCCAGCACAGCCAACCCCGAGGAGCTGGTGGCATTTGATGTCATCTGCGGAGATTTTAACTTTGACAACTGCTCCTCGGGTGAGGCGGTGGTCCTGCCCAGTCGGGTTGGCTGCTGGGGCGGGCATGGGCTCCAGGCATGGCTGGAAAGGCTTGGGTTCTGCAGCTTGAAGAACTTCCTGCTCCTCGTGAGCATGTGGGTGAGATATTAGCAAGACTAGGATTTCTCTGCCCCCTAGAAATCCTAAAATGAGAAGAGCCCACGCTCTGCCTAGAAAGCTCAGAGGCCTCCTTACTGGAGACAAAGAGATGCCCTAAAAATGAACCTCTGACAAAGAAGCCTCGGGGCCTCTGACACTCAGACTATGCGCGAGTCAGCTAACACTACCCACCAAGTCCTCAGTCATCTCTTGCTTTGCACCAGGCACAATTCTAACGCTGTTTCATTTAAATCTCAGAACAATCCTGAGAGTGAGCATGGTGCTAATCTGCAGGGGTGAAGAGGAAGCAGAAACCCAGACAGGCCCAGTCACTAGTCCAAGGTCACAGAGCCAGGACGTGGTTGAACTGGGATTTGAACCCTGGCAATTATGCCTTTAACCATTAGGCTAAAAGACTAAAAATTGATCATGGGCAAACTTTTAAATAATTGACTTAACTAACTAACCTGGTGATCACGCTGATCTCAGGGACCTCCTGGGAGTTTGGGCAGCTCTGAGCTTCCCTCGGCCCAAGGAGCTGATGGGAGGAACCCCCACTCCCACCCCCACCCCACCCCACCCCGCCCACTGGTTCCTGGGCTCCTTCCACAGCAGCCGAAGCCCCAGGAGAAACCAAAGATGCGTGAGTGACATGGGGTCTGTCAGCTCAGGCTTAGCCCTCAGTGAAGGCAGGACACCTGAAGGTCCCACCTGGAGCACAAGGTGGTGCCCTCACCTGGTGACAGCTGTTTCTGTCGGTTCCTGACCCGGAAATCAACCCCTGACCATAGTGGCAACTCCAGGGTGGGTGGGGGAACAGTGTCTGCCATGGAACACACAGCCCCTGGCCGCAGCCCGCGGTGCCCTCGAAGTCACATGCCTGGGACCAGCGCCAAATGCTGGGTGCTCCTGGGATCTTCCTGAGTCAGGGTGGGAACGTGGCACACAAAGGAAGAGGCTGCCAGAGAGTTCCACCCAGTCAGGCCCCACTTGGTGCCTGTCCTTCCTTCCAGGGGGTGTCTGGCTCCATGAGTTGGCCGGACAAACTAGAATCCAGGGCAGGTCACCTCTCCCTCTGAGCCTTGTAGGGTCACTCCTCACTCAGCCTGGGCACCCAGGGCTGTGAAGGCAGGAGCACCCAGAGGGAGCCCAAGGGGGACAGCGACCACTGTCCTCAGAAGGATAGCTCAACCCGGGGTTGGGGAGGGGGGTGCTTTCTCAAGGACACAGAAAACCAGTGACAAATGAAACATGGTTCATCTGGGACCTCAGAGCCCCCCAGAGGCAGTTAGCCGAGGGACTCGGTGGCATCTGGTCAGCGTGACTGACTAGAAGCAGAGGCAGGCAGCCCTGAGGACAGACATCCTGCGCCCCACAGCAGCCCCCCTCTCCCTGCTTGCACAGATGACAAGCTGGAGCAGCAGCACTCCCTGTTTACACACTACAAGGACCCCTGCCGCCTGGGGCCCGGAGAGGAGAAGTCCTGGGCCATCGGTGAGCTGGGGCTGGGGGCAGAGGGTTGAGGGTGGGGGCACCAAGGGGAGCCGGGGGAGGGGAGGGGCACCGCCGAGGCCTGAGCCCTCCATGCCGAGGCCTGACACTACACCAAGGCTGGGCTCCCCGCAGGCTTCCCAGGGAGACTTCAGGCCCTGCCCCCAAGACCCCACTGCAAGGGGCAGGGGCAGTCAGCTGCCCAGGCCTGAAGCCTCACTCAGACCTCCCACCCCAGGGAGGCGGCCCTCCTAGAGGCTGGCTGGGCCCTGCCCACAGTGATCACTCTCGCCTCCTCGTTCCCAGGTACCCTGCTGGACACAGACAACCTCTACGACGAGGAAGTGTGCACCCCTGACAATCTGCAAAAGTAAGCAGCCAGCGGCCATGCCGCCACGGTCGGGCAGGGGAGGGTGGCTCCCGGGGCTGGGATAAGCACTGAGCCCCAACTCTGGTGTGGGGAGCTGGGTTGTGCCGGGCAGAGCAGGGAACACAGTTCCATGGGAAAGAAGCCTGTGAGGACCTCAGGGACTGAAGCTGGGGTGGGTGGAAACTGGGCCACCCTCACACCCCAGGGGGCTGGTCCACCCACGGAGAAGCCTCCCACCAGGACGAGGGGCTCAAGGTGGCATTTCCTACATCAGCACCAGAGTCCGGGCTCACTTTGGAAGAGCTCAGCCTGCCCTGAGCCCCATCCTGTTGAGGCACTTCCAGGAACAGGAAAGGGCCCAGAAACCCTCGGGGCGAGGCCAGGGCTGCCGAGATCCCTGTGGAAGGGCTGTGGGGATGGCCTGTGTTGCAGGGACCCTGGCAGCTGGTAGCCACAAATCAGGCAAATTAAAATACGAGCGGAGCTAACACAGACCAGTGTTTTCGAAGTAGAGACAGTTCCATCCCAGCCGAACTTCATACTTGAATCTGATGAGACTTCCATAAAGGGCACATTTGAGAGGCCAGCAGCAGAACCAATTTATAACTCACAGCCTGAGACTGCACAGAGTCATGGCAGTGGCTCCTCACAGCTAATTTGAGCCAATTAATTAGATTATAGACTAAATTTGAAACATCATCCTATGCCGAGAAAATTATCTTTTTATGAGATGATGATTAAAAAATGACTATCAGTAACTCTTAGATCATTGATGCTGGAATTAATTATCAAAGGCAAAGGACAGTAATGGATTATATTTCTGAGATGTAATGATGTTCTGCATGTCATTAGTGTATTTATCTCAGGGCTGATAAAGACCTTGTAGGAACCCATGTTTGCTGGCTGTTCGCGTCCAGGCGCCCCTTCCATGGGTCCGGGCATGAGCCAGCCTGGCGGGTCTGTGCGGTGTCTGTCAGCGCCTGCCCTCTGCAAGTCTCCCGTGAAGGCTCTTCACCGCGGGTGCTCAGGCTCCAGAGGAAACCTGGCAGGAAGGGAACAGCAGACAGGAAGTCAAAAGACCTGGATTCAGGGTGTTAACACCCCACCTGAGCACCTTGCACACCGTGTAGAATCTTGACCCACACTTAAGCACCTACATAGTTTCCTTCCTCCGAGGAATGGGATGGCAGACACATCCTATGTTTTTTGTTTTTTTCCAAGTTTTACTTAATTTAAGTCACCTCTACACCCAATGTGGGGCCTGAACTCACAACCTCAAGATCAAGAGTCACATGCTTTTCCTACAGGCGCCCCACCACCACCACGTTGTTCCTTTCTCAGCATGCCTGGTCCCCAAAGTGTCCTGGGGCCCACGGTGATCATCGTCATGTCAGAGGAGAGCTCAGGGGTTGGGTGGCACAGCCGCTCAGAGCTAGATGGACCCAGGAGTCCAGTACTGGGATAGGGCATGGGTGCCCTCCTGCCTCGCCCAGCCCCCTGCTGACCTGAAACAATAGTCCCAGGAGGTCTGAGGACCTTGAGAAGTCTCTGAGGTTCCTTGCAAAGACCCTTTCCCAAAACAGGCCCCCCAGTGGCTCCGAGCAAAGCCCTGTTGTGCACCTCTGTCCCTGACTCGGCCCCAGGTTCTGGGCAAAGCTGTGTCCAAACTTCAGCCACAGCTAAGCCCAAAGTGGACATGGGACATTCCTGGACAGACTCTGGAGTGGCACGGCTCAGCCAGGAATTCACAGGCTCACACCGAGTTTCCCTCCACCCCAGGCCATTTTTGGCTCCACAGGGAAGACAGATCTTACACTGGGTTTGGTCTGACCTGCTTGTCTCTCACTTGGGGATGAGAACATGGCTCCAGGGCACCTGGGTGGCTCAGTTGGTTAGGCAACTGCCTTTGGCTCAGGTCATGATCCTGGAGTCCCGCCAGGATGAGTCCCACCAGGATGAGTCCGACATCGGGCTCCCTGCTCAGCAGGGAGTCTGCTTTTCCCTCTGGCCCCCCTCTCGTGCTTTCTCTCTCTCATTCTCTCTCAAATAAATAAAATCTTAAACAAAAACAAAAACAGAGAACGTGGCTCCACACTCAGGATCTGGGGCCTGGGGAAGGGGGCAAGGGGCTCACCTTGCTTCCTGTGCCTTCCTGTGTGTCGAGCAGGGTCTTGGAGAGCGAGGAAGGCCGCAGGGAGTACCTGGCCTTCCCCACCAGCAAGAGCCCCGGGGTGGGCCAGAAGGGACGCAAGGACCTGCTCAAGGGCAACGGCAGGCGCATCGACTACATGCTGTATGCGGAGGAGGGGCTGTGCCCGGACTGGAAGGCCGTGAGTCTGGGGTGGACCGGGCAGCCAGGCTACGCCTGGAGATAGGGGACCCTTGCCCTGCACCCCTCAACATCACGGAGCTCGCCTCTGAAAACGAGCTCGGTCAGTGCCAGAGACCCTGGGGCCCATGTGATGCTCCCACCCTTCTGTCTCCAGGAAGATGCTGCCCAGCTCCAGCCGCACCCCCCCATCCCATGGCCCCACCCCTGCTCTCCAGGCCCTTCCTTTGCAGAATATCCTCTGGATCTAATAGGGATGCTTCTCCCCAACAGGAGGTGGAAGAATTCAGTTTTATCACCCAGCTGTCTGGCCTGACTGACCACCTTCCAGTGGCCATGCGGCTGATGGTGTCTGCAGGAGAGGAGGAGGCATAGACCAGCCACGTCATTCCGAGCAGTGGGGCCTCTGCCAGCCCTTTGAGCCGCAGCACCTCTCTGGCCGTGTCCCCTCCAGCGAGTGCCCCTGGTGCTGGGGGAGGAGGGCAGGGACCCGGGGGGAGCCTCGGTCAGTCCCGGGTGAGCTGGAACCAGCGCTGTCCTGCACCTCTGGGCACTCACCGTGGACGGAGGAGTCAGGCCGGCCTTGGGAGCCGCAGCTGCCCGACAGTGCCATTCTTTCGAAACGTGATTTTCTACAAATCTACAGCACAACCTAGTTTGTAACCCGGGGGTTAGTATGAGAACCGGGTTTCTGTACTCTTTGTATCTCTTCTCAAGCTTCGTCCAGGGTTCATTATTTTTGTCTGCTGCCACGTTGTCTCGCATGCCTGCACCCTCGCATGCACGCTGCCCGCATGTCACGTGCCATGCCGTAGCCACACAGACCCCTCGCTCGGGCCTCACCCAAGGCCAAACTCCAAACACGATCAGAACCAGCCAAAGAAGCATTCCTGGGCACAGGGCCGCCAGTCCCCGCCTCCAGCCCAGACGGCTAGCAAGCAGGGACCTTGAGGGCTGTGTCCAGTTACCAGCAAGGCCGGGCTCTTTCCAGGGTCTTGCATTCAAGGGCGATTACATTTTAAAAAGAAAAACAGAAAAAGTTAAGAAAACTACCCTTCACTTTAGAGGGTCTGCAATCCATGAGGGAGAACGCTGCTCGGGCTCCCCTCTCCCAGCCAAACAGGGCCCCAGAGGCTCCCCCAAGAGACTTCAAAGTGGGCAGAGGGAATCTGAGGAGAGAGCATCACCTTTTCACAGGAAGAAGGGGAGCTCATGGTATAAAGGGGCCAGGGGGACTTCAGGTTTTCCAAATGATAGATTTATAGCTTCTCTTCTGTCAACACCAACACATCCTCTTCTTTCTGCCTGATCCCATTTCCCTTCTGGACACCTCTCTGGTTTGGGACCAAGCTTTCCCTGGCTGAGCTCAGGAACTGCCTGCCTGCCTCTGGGTGAGGCTGCAGCTCTGTCATCCCAGGCCCAACCTGAAAGGCGACCCAGGGGCCCTGGATGAAGAGGCAGGAAGCCAAGGTGCAGACCGGCCTGTCCCCTCACCCTCACCAGTGTGGAGGCTGGGGGTGAAGGCCAGGGGCCACCGCTTGCCTGGGGCAGCGAGTGGTACTGGTTGGCATCCAGGCCCGTAGATACCCACTCTGCCACCATGTGACCAGGGCCAGCCCTGGGTACTGGGAAGGACATGGCAGAGCCCAGGTGAGGTCTGCAGCTCCCCTCTCCATGGCAGCACTGCCTCTGCCTACCTGCCTTTTTAAACACACCCGGGGATGCTCCCCATAGTCACGCGAGGGAGGCTGGTGTCTCTTTCCCAGTACAAGGACCCGCCAACTCGGAGGACTGTTTTTGACAACCCCCACTGGTCTCCCCTCCTCAAAGCGCCCTGACCTTGTGCCCACCTGGCTCAGAGCCAGCTCTGCCCAGCGAGGCTGGGGAGTGCACCAGGACCCTTCGAATACTAGAAGCCTCCTGGTGCCGGCTCGCTGACGCTGTGCCTTGTCACCCACCTGAGCTGCAAGAGGGACCAAGACGGGGGCCAAGCAGCCAGCCAGAGGTGGGCCCTGTGTTGGAGGAGGACACTCTTGAGAACCATACATAAACCTGGTTTGTTCAGGGCAGTGTCTGGGCTGACGGCTTCGCTGCCAGGAGCATTCCCTGACCAAGCCCCCAGCCCCACCCTGAGTCCGGAGCCAGGAGGGGCTGCTCAACCCCGAGTGCACAGTCCCACCTGGGCTCTCTGCTGTGCCTCTCCTCCGAGGGCCTGGCCTCCAGGGCCCTGGCTAGGCTCCGTGGGGTCAGAAGGCCCCCCACTCCCAGGAGCAGCCAGGAATCTCTGCTCACATAGGCAGGGCCCAACTGAACACGCTCGATGCCTGGATGGCGGGACTGAGCCAAGGCCTCCAGGCTTCGAGTCAGCCGTGTCCAGGAGAACAGGAGAGACAGAGGCCAGGGTTCCTGAAGCAGAGAAACGCCAGCCCAGCCTCCATCCCTCCGAGGAGCCACCTCCCTCCCAGGGCAGCTCTCCGGGAGCCGCGGCACAGGGGGCACATGCTTCTCTCCCTACTCACAGGGCGGCCTTAGGCAAGTCATACCTCCCTGTGCCTCGGTCATTTCCTGTCCTAACAAGGTCGCCTCTGCCCAGCCTGGCCCTGGCATCTGGAGCCGGGCCAGCCTGCATCCCATCTCCCCTCACCCTTCCCTCTGGCGCAGCCTGAGCACTGAGGCCACCACTGCCCAACCACACGTTTCATCAAGGCTGTGGACTCCTAGGACCATGCACAAGCCAGACTTTTCCATTTTGATTTTTTAAAAAAAGAAAACACTATCAGGATCTCAGATTCTGTGGCATCTAGGCCTAGGAGGGGTGGACACAGGGGTCATCCAAATCCCCACCCAAGGCCCCACGCCTGCCCCAGGCCCAGCCTCCTCCACAGAAGCCAGGAGGCAGGGGTCAGCTTCGGAAGGAAACGGTCATTTCCATTTGTCCAAACCACCTTGAGTTTTAAGTATGAATATTAACCTTGATGCTTTTTAACTATTGTATTAACTTGCTGAGATTTAGAAATACTGTTTTAAAAAAGAAAAAAACCAATTTTTTAATTTCTGTATTTTTTTCTGTATTGTATCCTCATGGGACATTAGGGGTTTTATATGGTAAGCACACCTAAGGTTTTGGTAAAAATATTATCAAATATATATCCAGACGATTCTTCCCTAGAAGAAAAACAATCTTTACACCTGATAAAATATTTTGAAAAGAGAGGTGTTTTTTCCCTTTATTGGTGCTGAACGGAAGGATGGATAATAAGAAAATAAAACTGTGAGGCTCAAGGTTGGTGTTCTCTTATTTGAGCGACAAGCTGGGGCCAGGCTGTGGGGGGCCGGCCTTTCCTGCCTTTCCCCCCAGCAGCACGGGAACAGGATAAATCTGCCCTGAACCGCCAGAAAACCAGGCCACCTGGGTTCCTACTATCTCCTTGTTCCCTCTGCAAGTGGGAATAAAGAACGAAGGGCACCTTGAGTGAGAAGAAGCCAGGCTGGGACCACCTCAGGACTCCCTGGCCTTCCCCAGCAAAGCAAGCGCCAGGCTGGAGTGGCTACACCGTATCCATCTGCCCCAGGCCTCCGAGGTGGCGGGAGGTCCTTCTGCTAGAATGGGGGCACACAGGAAAAGGCTTTACCTCCTGGCTCCTCCTCCTGATGGCTGGTTTCCGGGTCTGCATCTCAGGAAATGCTTCGAGACCACCTCTTCCCTATCCTCTGAGCAGCAGCCTGATGTCCAGGTGTCAAGTCTCAGTCACCTGCTGATGCTGCATACAGAGGCCAGAGGCTTATGGATATGCCTGGATAATGTCACCCAACACATGAGAAGGACGGCCCTGCCAGGGTCTTTCAGGCCCAGGGCCTAGCCACAAGTCAGCATCCCAGCCTAGATCTAGAAACCCCTCCCAGCTAAGAGCACACAACCTGCCCGGCCCAGCCCGCTCCCAGCACAGCACAGGGACGCTGCCACGTGAGAGCTTTCTGAGCACTTTGGAACCACGGTGGGGGCGGGGGGGGGGCCTTCCTGGCCCCTCCTCGGCTTCAAATTCAGTCAGCAGCTCAGGCTGCCCATCACACCCAAATCAAGGAACTGGCGGGCGCAAAAATGTAAAAAGGGAAGAGGGCTCCTCTGAGCCCAGAGGTCTAACTGGGCCCTGAAAAGAGAGGGAGCTTCACGCCATTCAGAGCCCAGAGCCCTCGGGCCACTTTATTTCGCAACAAGTGAGGGTCAGCACCCGTCCTCCGGGGTGTCTGACAGCGTGAAATCCATGGTGACATCCCCAGTGCGGGGCTGGAACTCCACGGTGTAGCTGACGGTCCGAGGGCCGCCCTGTGGGGCTCTGCAGTCCGGGCTGGTGAAGAAGTACACAGCCTGCTTGCAGTGCGGGTTCCAGCAACAGTCCTCCTGTAGAAGCAACAAGAAGGCAGTGAGGGCACGAGAGCCCCCTCCTGGTCAGCCTCCAGCCCGGGCAACTCGCAACGAGAAGCTGCTGCTCAGGGCCAGGTGACCCGGGGCCACAGAGGAGTTAGACCTGGCTGCCTATGCCAGGGATACCCAGAGCAGTGCCAGCTCTCGGGGTAGGCCTGCTCTGGGACTCACGTACACAGCACTACCTTGTCCTCTGCAGACTCCAGGAGGCCGGTGCTGACCGTGCTGTCCGAGGTCAGGTGGTATTCCATCCACAGGACGGCCCCATGGCTCCTCCCAGGCCTGGGGGTGGGGGGATGTTGGGCCAAATAGAAACAGCCATGCAAGAGACGGGCAGGCACAGCCACAGCTTCCCTCTGCCTTCCAGAAACCTCTGATCTTTCCTTCCTACCCAATCAGGAGGCTGCTAATACCACCTGGCTAAAGGCCACTTGGTAAAATGCTAAGCAAAAAGAACCACAACCCAAAGCCCCACTTGCTTCCTGCAGCCTGGCCAAGCACTTAGAGGAACCATGGGGCCGGGGCGTTTCCTCAGGGAAGCAGCAGCTCCTCCCTGTGAAGGGAGCTGGAGCTGGACGGCCCCACTGTGCCTCACAATGAGCAGCCCTTACCAATTCCTAACCTGCTTTAATTCCCAGCAGAGTTCAGGAAAAATGGCCCAATGAGTAACCATAGCAACCAAAAATTACGTTTCTCTACAGCTCTGATTGTCATGATGCTGAGCTCAAGGGGAGCTACAGATGTGGGGGGATGTGCAAAGCCCACTCTGGATCTCCCTCTCCACCAGCACACACCCAGGGGCTATGGGGACCCGCTAGAGACTCAGGGCCACTTCGGACCAGGAAGGGCAAGGCCCAGACAAGGAGGCCATCCACCCCACGTGAGAGCAGCCGAAGTAAGTGCTTAGTGACCTGCGCAGTAACTAGACAGAAAGCAGGCCCCACCCTCTCTTCCCCCACTTGCTGCACCCTGGAACCTGTTCTCACCTCCTCAGCTCGATGGAGCCCTCAGCACGGACCGGGTACAGGGGGACCGGGTGCCGAAAATCAAAGGTCAGGATCTGCTGGGGCTCGGACAAGCGGCGACATGGGTACTCCCACAGCGGGTGGGGCTCGGCCTCCTTGCTCTCCCTGAAGTCCAGGGCACGCTGAGAAGGTGAAGGGGAGGTGGGGGTGTACAGAAACAGGGACAGAGCCAACAGCCTAGAGATAAGGGACTCATGTCCAGTCTCCAAGGTCTAGGCCCGTGGTCCTTCACCTCCTTGGCCCAGGTCCCTGAGAGTAACTGCCGCCGTCACCTGGGGCAGTGGGTCCTCACAGAAAGACCACAGGCCCCTGGATCAGACCAGCTGCCTTCTCCATTCCCCGCTGCCGTGCACAAGTGTCTCCTCAGCGAGTCACTTCACCTAAGCCTCATTATCTCCTTTTTAAGATGGGATGACACTCCTGGTCATGAGCTACTCTGAGGACCAAATGTCTGCAGTGGTAAAAAAAAAAAAAAAAAAAAAATCTGGCACTTGGACACTCGCCCATTCAGTGACCCTTCCTGAGCACTACAGCTGCCAGGTCACGGCGACATGAGGCTCCCAGTCTAGAGGGAGACAGGAGTCACAGTGCCTGGGACACTAGCCTCCAGCTGAGAACGGGGCTGGGTAGGAAAGCTGCCCCACAGGTGATCTCTGGGCCGCTGCCTGAAGGTCACACATGAGTTGGCGGCAAGGAGAGCGTATAAAGCCAAGGAGTGAGGGGGCGCAGGGTGCAGCCCAAGGGGCAGGGGTCATGGGGTAAGAAATGGGGCCAGACTCAAGATCTCCATGCTCACTTGCACTGTGTAAAGGAAGGCCAAGTGGGAAGGGCAGGATGCTGTGGCCACACGGAGTGGGTGGGTGGGACCCTGAAGGGAGGAACTGTGGCCCCACCTACCTTAATCATGTCATCCATGATGTGCACATCAAAGCCTTCGCAGTCACCACAGGGACTCCGGATCCGCCACAGGTCCTGTGAGGAAGGCACAGCCCTTGTCGACACCCAGCTGGGGATGGACATCACAGGTTCTGTAGGACAGCACACCGGCATCCACACCCACCCATAGACACAGAAGCGTGGTCACAAGAGCAAGAAGGGTCAGTGAAGTCAGGCTTGGGGTGCCCCGGCCCCAAACCTGAGGCACACCTTGCTGTTCCCACACACTTGGAAGAGACCCCAAGGTCGAAGGGGCTCAGAGATTGGGGCTCAGAGAAGGATCCAGGATGGTCATTCAAATCTGCCAGGTCTCAAATGACCCCAAGTCCTCACCTACAGGGGGACAATCTGCCAGAGCCACTGGGATGGGTTTTTTGGGGGAAGAAATCTGTAAACGAGCTCCTGAGGCTCTGCACCTATGAACACAGCACGAGGACAATGGGAGGGAGGGGACCAAAAGTGCACACAGGCCAACCAATTTTGTGTCCCATTTCCAGGATATATGCCTGGGAATGAGCGTCATTCCCACATTCCCTCCTGGGCCATGAAAGCCAGAACTCCCGTGGAAATCTCATGAGGTAAATAAACAACACGGAAGAAATGCCCAGAAAATAAGCGACAGAGCCACTGAGCTGCCAATGGATGAAACTGCTCTAATCAAAGAAATATCAAAGGAGGTTCACTCTACTTCTCAGGTTGAAAGCATTTCAAAATCCTTTTAAGAAGAAACACCTTTCCCAAAACGACTTTGTGACTGGTTCTGCTTTGATGAGAAAATTAAAATGAAGCTTTTCAATTTTTTCTTGCATAAAGAAGCTGACTTTCCATCTCAAAATGCTTTTAACAACTGGAGCGTCAGCTCTTAGTAAGAGCAGAGCAAACCACGCAGCATGTCTTCTGAAACTCTTCATTTATGTTTTTTAATTATTCTGATAAGGGATAACTAAAATGACAACACATAGCCACTTCCATTTCATATGCCAAATTATTGCATTTGTACAAAGGCAAGCCTTTTCCATTCAACCCTGCAGTGTGCTGATACAGAAAAGGACAGACTCCTACCATGAGGACTCACACTGCTCCACCTGCACCCAAGGTCTCTGCAAGAAAACAAGGCCCCTCGCCTCCCAGCCCTTCTGCAACAACTTGTGGGTGGCCTACCCTGAACTCCACGACCACAGCGTGCAGCGAGGCAGCCTGGGGCATCACCACAGCACCGGGCCCCAGCTGCTGGTCCACAGCGGTCCGCACATACCAGAAGTAGAGGTTGTGCCACGGCAGCAGGCTGGTGGTGAAGAATGGCTCCCCCAGCAGGAGAGAGACCTGGCAATCAGAGCAGGAAGCAGGACCAAGGCGTCAGAATGATCCAGCTAAAGAGTGAAGGCACATTACAAGTTTCATGGGAAACACGGAAATAAAAAGGCATTCGTTCACTCACTCAGGCAACCAACGAGCATGCCAGGTCTGCCCCTGCCCTGAAGGACACAAAGATGAGAAGCAGACACGAGCCCCGCCCTCAGGAGCGCAGAGAGGTGAAGAGGGGATCCTTGTACAGCGCAGTAAGCTTTGCCAGTCAGAGGCGAGGAAGGGACATGTGGAGGGAGCCCAGACGGAACAGCATCAGGAAGGCTTCCTGAATGGCATCCTGTAGGTAGATCCCCACTCGTAGCTTATCATGACAAACTGTTACCAGTGCTCCTCCAGCAGGCTGCCTCACTAGATTCTGAGCACCACAGAAGCGGGGACGTTGGCAGCACAGTATCCCCGGCACCCTGCAAAGTGCTGGCCCCGAGCAGATGGTCAATGAATGTTTGCCAAGTAAATGAACAAACACATGAATAGGAGTCAGAAAAGCAAAGGACCGGGGATTCGAACAGAGGGATGCAGGGGCAAAAGCATGGGTATGAGAGCAAGGCCCTTCGGGAGCTTGTTACACAAGTAAACAGGGTAGAATTGGTAAAGGGTGAGGCCAGAGAAGTGAGGCCAGAGGAGCCAAGTAGCCCAAAGGCAGCTGATGGCAGGCCAAGGGGACTGGACCCTTTCCTGGAGCTAAGAGGGGATTTCTAAATGCTTTCATCAGGGGTTCAAATGGAAGGAATGTGTGTTAGAAAGAGCCCTCTGAACAACCAAGAAGCATGTGGAGACCCACCCACAGGGAGCATGGGCACAGGAGAGGACTTGGCTGAGTACTGCAATGGACCAAGCAAGGAGCAGGGAGTGTACAGAAGGAAGGACTGGGAGACGCGGCAGATGCTGACGAGACAGGGTACCCAGGGCTGGGCCCAAGCAGAAGGGCAGCAAGGGAGGGGCCAATGTAAGATGACACCTGGTGTCCAGGTGAGGTAAGGAAGATGCAGAAGGAAACACTGAAGACAGAAAAGAGTTGGCCCTGCAACACTGGAACAAGGCAAGAAAGTCTGGTCTCACCCCTTCTAGTCACCACTCTAGTGACCTGGAGGCTAGCCAGTGCGCCATTATTAGTGGCTTACAGAACCGGAGGATTTTTTTAATCCTCATCTCTGAGAAGGACAAAAAAAAGTGCAACTTGTACTGAGCGTTCAGACAGCGACATTCATAGCAGCCAAAAAGTAGAAACAACCCAAGTGTCCAGCAACTGCTGAACAGTTAAAACAAAATGTGGTCTATCCATACAATGGAATATTCTTCAGCAATAAAAAGAAATGTAGTACTGATTTATGCTACAACATGGATGAACCTTGAAAGAAGCCAGTCACAAACAGACTACACATTTCATATGATTCCATTTATGTGACTGTCCAGAATCAACAAATCCCTGGACAAAAAGTAGATTGGAGGTTGCCTAGGGTTTGGGAGGATTGGGGGCAAATGGGAAGTGACTGCTAATGGGCACAGGGTTTCTTTTTAGGTGATAAAAATGTTCTAAAACCGACTGTAGTGATGATTTTACAACCTTATGAATGTACTAAATCACTGAATTTCACACTTTAAAGTGGGTAAATTGTATGGTATGTGAATTATATCTCAAAAACACTTTCTTAAAAAAAAAAAAAGGCATGGGGGGAAAATAGGCAAAAGAAAAGCTATGTCACCAAACTAGACATGCAACAGCTACTCAGCACGTGGAAAGGTGTTCAACATCATTAGTCATTAGGCAAATGCAAATCAAAATTATGAGACATTACCCCCTAAAATGACCATAATAAAAATGACAGACAGTACCAACTGTTGATAAAGATACAGAAAAATTGGAACTTTCATACATGTTACTAGTGGGGGTGTAAAATGGTATAGCTGCTTTGGACAACAGTGTAGCAGTATCTTAAAAAGTTAAACAAAAATACCACACAACCCAGCAATTCCAAGCCTACACATCTAAGACAATTAAAAACATAAATCTTCACAAAGACCTATATATCAATGCTCACAGCAGCCATGGGAGCGCCTAGCTGGCTCAGTCAGAGGGCATGGGACTCTTGATCTCGGGGTCATGATTTTGAGCCCCACATCGGGCACAGAGATTACTTGAATAAATAAAACTTTTAAACAAGTTTAAATTAAAAAAATCTAGCTGCATCAGTTCCCTCCTAAAACTAAAAAGAAAGAAAGAAAGAAAGGAAGAAAAAGAAATGTTCACAGCAGCATTATTTTAAAGGCCAAAAATAGTTTTTGAAACAATCCAAATATCCACCAACAGGTGAATGGAGAAACAAAATGCGGCATGGCATAATATTCAGCATTAAAAAGGAATAAAATACCGACACATTCTACAACATGGATGAACCTCAAAGGTGTGACCAGTGAAAGAAGCCCAACACTAAAGACCACATATTGTTTTATTCCACTTATATGAAATGCCCAGAAAAAACAAATGGATAGACAGAAACCAGATCAGTGCTTGCCTGGGGTTAGGGGCTAGGTGATGGAAATGCTCTAAAACTAGAATGTGCGATAGCTGTACAACTCTACAAATTTACTAAAAATCACTGAATTGCATACTTGAAATGGGTTAATTTTATGGTATGTCAACTCTCAGTAAAGCTGTTTAAAAACAAAAAAAGGTGGCAAAGAAAGATGATCGATTCCAGCTTGAAGGGCCTGTGGGATATGTAAGGAAAGCTATCCAGATGGCACTTGGACATAAGAGATTTGCAGACCCAGCTTTGGCGGCCAAAGATTCCCTTATGGGAAAGGACATGATCACCCAGAGAGAAGACAGAGAGGGAGAGGGCAGGGGGAGGGGCAGAGGCAGAGAAATTTAAGCGGACTCTCCATGAGGGCGGGACTCGACCCCATGACCCTGAGATCATGACGTGAGCCGAAACCAAGAGTCGGAAGCTCAACCGGCTGAGCCACCCAGGCGCCCCTAAAAAAAGCAGTCTCTTAAGGACCTAAAAAGAAATGTGTTAAGAAGGCCTCTGGGTCATGAGGGTCCAGGAGCTGGTAAGAGGAAATGTGCGGGAAGACTGTGTTTAGTGTCTCAGGTCACTAGGGGTGGGAGTAGTTTCAGAGGCACACGGGGCAGGGTGGGGGTGGTCAGAAGACCAACTGTGGGAGACAGACAATCAGAAGATCAACCACAGTGGTGGCAGGAAGCAGAAAGGCGAACCAAAATACGGGAGCAAAGGGAGCTGGAGCGCTGTAAAGGGGTAAGGCAGAGAGGACACAACACGCTGCTATTCATCCCAACAGAGCCACCCTCCCTCGGACGCAGCAGAGACCAGCTAGAGTTGAGAGCAGCGCACAAATCTGCATGCCAGGCATCTCTGCCTCGCCTGGCCTTGTGGCTGAGACAGGTGTGGGAGCCAGCATGCAGCCGAGAGAAGAGAAGGGGGCGCTCAGGCCAGCACAGTGCTGTGCTGTCCCTGCAGGGACACAGCCCTCGCCACTCACCTTTTTACCCTTCAAGTCTGCAGACGTTACCAATTCAGGCCGTTTCTCTATTATGTTAATTTTATCTTCCAAGTGGTTAGCCTTGAAAATCTTAACAAGAAAAAAAAATGAAAGTATTGTTTTTGTCCAGGAAAAAAAACATCTCAAAGTTGCCTTGTCTGTTTGCAGTTTTCTAGCCAAATAGTTCTGGAGGACCACTTTTATCTGCTTTGTGAAAATTCTCTCCTCCAGGGGCATCCTGTGCACCAAAGATGAGATCACTAGCAAAATGTTGTAAGAGCAAAAGAAATTTCTCTTGCAGGAATATGAGCAGGACTCAACAACAGGCTTGTAGTTCTGGGAGTTTCCTTCAGAGAGGAAGAAATCAAAACCAATCACTGGCCAGGGGGAGAAATACCGTCACAGAACCAACCAGCCAGGCCAGCCTGTGAGCAGTGACTCCCTGGACACTGGGTCACAGAAACAAATCATAAATTCATTGTATCACTGCAAACATTTTAGTTTTGTTAGTTTTACGTGAAGTGAGGAGAAAAGCCATAAAAAGAAAGCAGAGTCTGAATGTTTCTGCTATCCAGGGACAGCCCGAGAAGACTCCCGAGCCAGCTCTCAAGATGGAGGGCTTCTCACTAGCTCCCGTAGTGCCCGCACGGCACCAAAGCGATCAGTCCCAGACGCAGGAAGGCAGGCCCCCGCCCGGTCCCCCCCGTCAGTTCCGTAACAATTACCACTTACTTTTCTCATCAGTCTGTGCGAAGCTGCTGAGTTCTCTACTGTAAACACCTAAAGAGAATACATGTCCTTAGTTGTAGGAGATTCACTTGACAGAGAAAGAAATTAAACGCCAACATGATCACTCCAAGGCATAAGGTACCACCAAACCAAGTCTACCTGTGCTCATTACCCACGGGGACAGCGCCCCCTTTCTTCTTTTTCCAAAGACTTTGAGAGACAGAGCGGGGGGGGGGGGGGGGGGGGGGAGAGGGGAGGGCAGAGGGAGAGGGAGAAACCGACTCCGTGCTGAGCATGGAGGCCACACAGGGCTTGATCCCCTGACCCTGAGATCATGACCTGAGCACTTAACTGACTGAGCCACCCAGGCGTCCCTGCACACCCCCTTTCTGCACTGACCCCGAGCTGCAGCTCTATGGGAACAGCTACAGCCTGACTCCTGCCTGCACATGGAGGCGAGCAACCCCAAAGCCCCCACATCCTTGGCAGCTGTGCTTGCAAAGAGCCCGAGTCACAGAACTGTGTACCCAGACCACGCAACATTCGAACTCAAGAGCTGCCTTTAGGAAGCTAGCAGAAAGGCACGTGTGTCCAGTACCTGCTCTGCCCCAAGGTGATGGGCCAGCAAGGAGAGCAGACTGCCGTCACTGACACACAGGCACACGCTGGCCGGCTTCAGCACCTGCAGGAGAACCACCACCTCAACACAGGTTTGCTTATAGTAGGTCAAGAAATTCTTGTTGGCACGCTCACAGAAACGCTTCCCTTCTCCTGACCCCACCCACTCACTCTGTGATCCTTCAATCCGATTCTATACCCTCAACACCCAGCTGGATCTTCTTGTGTCCCCACAGTCATGCTTACCTTCCAGGCATTACGCAGCCCCTGCCCTCCAGTGTACCCACCTCACCCACCTCTCCCCACCCAGACCTCACTGTCAGGAAAGACTCCTCAAGCTGTCCTAGAAGACCCAGCTGAAGACCTGCCCCACTTGCTGGAGGCCACCTCCCAGTCTACAACAAGCCTCTTCCCTCTCTGGTCGCAGCACAGACAACTGTGAGCCTGACAAGTGACTCGCCAAAGGCAGGGATTACTTTACAGGTCCCAGATCCCTTTGAGAGAAACATAAGACAGCTGGGATCTTCCCTCCTGCAAAAATGCATGCATTTGCATATGTGCACACATAGTTCTGCACACAACTCCAAGAGGTCCAAGAGACACCCCTCCAAACCCTGGGTGTGGTCCTGGCCTGGAGAGACCCCTGCCATAGGCAGCAGGGAGCAAAGGTTTTTAGGCAGGACAGTTATTTTTTTTTTTTTTTTTTTTTTTTTTTTAAAGATTTTATTTATTTATTTGAGAGAGAGAGAATGAGAGACAGAGAGCATGAGAGGGAGGAGGGTCAGAGGGAGAAGCAGACTCCCTGCTGAACAGGGAGCCCTATGCGGGACTCGATCCTGGGACTCCAGGATCATGACCTGAGCCGAAGGCAGTCGCTTAACCAACTGAGCCACCCAGGCGCCCCTAGGCAGGACAGTTATATAACCAGATTCATATTTCAGAAAATTTTAGAAAGGAGGGAGATAAAAGGAAGGATGGGGTGGCTGAATCCACTGGGATCATCCACAGGGACTGCTAGTGACCACAAAGGCGACGCGTTTAGAGCGACAAAGGCAGGGGCCGAGGTGAGGCTCCCAGGGAGAGGCTCTCACAGGAGAGCAGAAAACTAGCCCTCAGGAAGTCCAGTAACATGCTCCCTGGCTCACCACCTGAGGGCCCACCCAGAAGCCACCTGAAGACCAGGAAGCACAGAAATCAAAACCAACAAACTATAAGCAAGCAATGAGCTGGGGCCCATGGGACTAACTCCTTCTTGCCTATAACCACCCGGGGGCTGGACACTGACCGTCCTCAGGGCCTGGACGTATTGGTCAGTTCTGTCCTGATCATTGATCTCTCCAAACCGAGGCCGGTTCCAGAGCAGGTGAGCTTGGCAGTCGCACACAGGGCGTGCTGGGTAGACTCTCCCGTTTTTTTCGGGGCTAGGGCAGGAAATGAACAGATGGACATGTATGATGAGCGTGATCTGCTAGGCACTGGCAGGCATAAAGGCACGGCACAGGGATCTGCCCAGGAGAACTGAGATGGGCCATGGTGGGCACATCCTCTAGAGGGCATGGGTCTAGGAGCTGGCTTACAAATGGGCATTAGCGGTTAGAGGGCCCCCCAATTCAAGACTTCTCATCTAGGGCTCTTCCAAATGGGGGCCCCACAACCGGGACAGCCTCTTCTAGTACAGGACAATGGGCACTAACACATCCAGTCACAAAACTTTTACTCTTATTTCATTCTGTTCAGACACAAACCTGCCCACTCGTGCCTCTACAGGGTCTGTAAGGCGAACTTACATAAGTGCACAGTGTCACCGGCCCAGGGCACCGCCCCCCCCCCGCCAACAAGACTCGGGACATACCAGGTCTTCTGGAGGCTGTACCATACACAATAGTCGTCGTGGTGGGCTACCAGGCAGAGGCTTGAGCCTTGGACAACGGGCTCTTCTTGTGGCAGGAAGTACACACACTGCATCCAGTGGTCCCGCCACTGAAACAGGGAACAGAGAATCAGGCATCCCCAAGCTGCAAAAAGAGCAACGCTTCTAATCCAGGAGTCAAAATCCAAGCCCAAAACCCACTTGCAGGGAGACCATGCTGTGGACTACAGATGCCTACTCTTGAAAGAAGAAAATTCTCAAGTAAGAGAGGCTAATGGCTGGAAAGCTTGCTGGAACGCTACTGGCTTTAGAAGGATACAATGCAGCCCAGGGTAGCAATCTTCAAGAGGAGCTCAGGACAGGGGACTCTGTCCCATGTACGTGCATGGCTACGTGTGCATGCCTCCACCTCACGTGTGTGTGTGTGTGTGTGTGTGTGTGTGTATGTACAGGCAAGGAAGACGGGAAGCAGAGAGGGAAGATGGGGGAGAGAGAGAAAACAAACACAGCAAATGTTAACAATTGGGAAATTTAAGTAAAGGGCATATCAGTGTTTATTTTCAAATTATTCTGTGGGTTTAGAATTTTTCAAAATAAAAAGTTGGGAAAATAGTACAGAAAGGTCTTGTTCTGTTTATTCTTTTGAATTAAAGTTTTTAGGGGCGCCTGGGTGGCTCAATCGGTTAAGCCTCTAACTCTTGATCTCAGGACCATGAGTTCAAGCCCTGTGTTGGGCTCCATGCCTAGTGCAGTGCACTTATTTAAAAAATAAATAAATAAAAATAAAATAATATAATATAAAATAGTTTTTAAAGACCTGGAATACTCTAAATTGTGAAACGGTTTACAATGATCCAGAGTCAACTTTTAATAAGCTATATTCATCCTTTTTGACACTACAAATCCCACATACAGGATTCTTTGCTAAGAAAAAACAAAGGAAAAAAGCTATATTCACATGAACACCCTTATTACAGATTTAGACTAGCAAAACCTGGCCCTGACCCAAATGTCCAGCAGCTCAGAAATGGATCTACAAGTCCTTATACAGAATATCAGCAGACACTAAAGATGGTAACTGAAGACGAGTGCAGCATGAAAATACAGAAATCAGCACCGACAATCTCATGTATGTGGAAAGAGATCAAAAGAAGGAAGTTCTTTGCAGTGATAGGACCCTGAGTGCCTTTGGATTCATTTTTGTTTTACACAAGGAGGTTTATTACTCTTACAATCTTTAAGCCTCTTTTTATTTTTTTAAGCCTCTTTTTAAAAAAGAAAGAACTATCCTAAAAAGTGGATACCTGGTGCAATTCTGACGAGATGAGTGTGTGCTCATTCTCTGTCATCAGCAGGAACTAAGAAAAACTTGGTCCCTGGGGAGACTCCCAGAGCACCGCCGGGTGCGGATGCAAACAGAGCTGACACCAGCCCCACTTCACAGGAACACATTCTGCCCTACCTAGATCTGAATTTAACTGAAAGGCAGGTGAACGACATTCCCAGGTTATCTAAAATGTCTATCTGAACATAAAAGTTAGAAAATGACAATGTAACTAGACACATTATAGAACAAGTAAACGCTAACAAGGAGGAAAAAATCGATTCTCTAAAACCTGTTGTTCATTCCTTACTGTGCAAATTGACCCAAAGACAAGAGAAGCCTTCCCCAATAAGGCTCTCTGACCATCACGTCCTCACAAGCCAGCCTCCCAGGTCCGAACGCTAAAGGGATGCTGACTGAACCCACTGGCCGAGGTGAGACAGACTGAATATATTTCAGACCAAGAGCAGTTTAGTGAAGTCATGAGGGAGATCCATTAGCAGCTCTTCAAATTTCTTTTTTCTTTCTTTCTTTCTTTTTTTTTTAGATTTTATTTATTTGAGAGAGAGAATGAGATAGAGAGAGCATGAGAGGGAGGAGGGTCAGAGGGAGAAGCAGACTCCCTGCTGAGCAGGGAGCCCGATGTGGGACTCGATTCCGGGACTCCAGGATCATGACCTGAGCCGAAAGCAGTTGCCCAACCGAGTCACCCAGGCGCCCGCAGCTCTTCAAATTTCTAACAGTCCATAAGTCACCGCCGATAAAGGAAGGACACAAACCCATCAGGAGACAAGCACCCACCACTGCTGCCTAAACAGGAGGCCCTGCTCCGATCACTGGTCGGGCCTCAGTTTCAGTTTGGGCATTATGTGGTTACCCAGCACGTCTTGTATGAGGATTGAAGGAAAAAAATAAACATAGTAGTGATGAGGGAGCAGAAGGCTAGCTGAAGACAAAGCATAAGCTGACCTTGCAACCTTCCCCCACCCCCTACTTCTGGGTGGGACATGTGACAGTCTTCCAGGAATCTCCCTAATATATTAATGTTAACACTTTGCTAGAGGGGAAAACAACCTTAACTTGACAATGGCAGGCCTCCGGTATCTTGTAGGTGGGGCCTCTTTAGCATATGAATGTTCTTCTGAAACTTCCCTTTTCCTTAACTTCCCCCAACTCCCAAGTATATAATCACCACTCCTCAAGACCCCAGGGCAGGAGCTCTTTATACCCACGGGTCCTGTCTCCGTGCTTTAATAAAACCCATTTTGCACCAAAGACATCTCAAGAACTCTTTCTTGGTCTTCAGCTCCGGACCTCACCCCACTAAACCTCACCTATATTCCAAAACATCAGCAGCACTGTGAAGATATGCAAATAAAAGTATTAGCATTTTATATTCTTATGCTAATTTTGTATACATCACTCTCCCGGAGAGGAAGCTAGCAGCCCAGTGTCCACCTCAATTCTGCGGGTGAATTCTGACTAGCCCCTCCCGCCCCCAAACACTCGCTCATCCTGCGGAAGACCCCCTGAAGACCAGGCTGTGCAGAGTTCATTTGCACTGCCTGGAGGCACACCCGGCCAAGGCCAAGCAACTGGAGGGGAGGGGCGAGGGGGCACCTCACAAGCCCGGGGGTCGGGGGTTACCAACTGCAATCCTGCAGCAGTCATGACCCTTTGGCCTAAGCAGTAACTCAGGGGGCAGGGGAGCGGCTAAGGCCATCCCCCGATGTCACCCTGCGTACACCTAGAACAAGCAGGCCAGCAATCAAGATAAATCCAGTGCCCAGCAAGTGGTAACAGGACAACAGAATACAGAGAGAATGGTGCCCAGGGACTCCCAGGTAGAGAAGGGATTGGGTTTTTTTGGAAATGTTGGTGAAGTTGGTGGGGTCTGGAGCCAATGGCCGAGACGTCTCCCATGCGAAATGGTGGTTTATTAAAGCACGGCGACAGGACCCCCGGGCAGAAAGAGCTGTTGCACCAGGGCTGTGAGGGGTGGCTGATTACGTACCTGGGAGTTGGGGGCAGTAAGGAAAAGGGAGATTTCAAAAGGATTTTCATATGCTAAAGAGGACCTCCAAGATACTGGAGGCCTTGCCATTGTCAAGTTAAGGTTGTTGTTCCCTCTAGTAAAGCATTAACACTAAGACAGCTGTGACTTTCCTGCTGGAATTTAGGTTATTGATAACAATGTTTTTATTGATAAGAATGCTTTTTTCTTGTAAATCACGAAGACATTTTGTAAACTGAGGGAGACTCTTGTCTTTAGATCTCTATTAGTTAACCATTTGTTTTTCCTTCCCTTAGCTTTAGGGCAGCAGGAGTGTCTGAGGAATGTCACACAGAGCCCACCTGGGGGTGGGAGTGGGGGTTGCGGGGGTGTCAGCTTGTGCTTTGTCCTGAGTTTGCCTTCTGCTCCCTCATCAGAAGGAAGGTTTGATTTCTCAGCCCTGAAGCACCTTTCCCACTTTTTCCCCCTTTGAGTGTGTGTATAGAGAGTAGACAACACACGCATTCTTTTCAGGAGAGAAAATTCAAAAGATATGAAAGCGTCATGGAGTGAAAAGTAAGTTTCCTTTCCACCCCTAACCTCCAGCCCCCTTCCCAGAAGCAATCATTTTTACCAATTTCCGTAAATTCTTCCAAAGATATTCTTACACACACCCACCACACACGTAAACTCAAACACATATATTCTCATCTTTGATAATACGAATGTTGGCATGCCACATTGTTATGCACCTCTATTTTTGTATCACTTAATGATCATCCTGGAGATTGTTCTCCATCAGTGCTAAGGGACCTGCCTCACCCTCTGAATGGACATAGGACAACAGACTTAGCCAGTCCCCTACTGGTGGCTTCTAGATTGCTCCAGTCTTATCTATCAGATCAGGGCTGTAGTGAGTATCCTGGCACACATGTCAACATACACATATGCAACTCTACCCAGAGCCCAAAAGTCTAGAGGTGGTGTCCCTTCCCATGGTGACAGATTGGGTGTCCCCACAATCCATGGACGCTCTGATGTTCACTGGCCTGCTTTTCCCCACAGCTCCACCCAGAGCACGGCACCAAACTTTCTGAACTTTATCACTAACAGGTGGAAAACAATGTCTCACTGAAGTTTACATCTGCACTACTCTTATAAGTGAGGCTGAACAGCTTTTTCCATGTTAAAACCCTGCACTTCCTTTTTTGTAGTTCACATCCTCCACCCACTTCCTATTAAACTAGAAAAGATTTTGAGGCCATGGAAAATGAGGCTGTAGACAGACTGCAGTCCTCCATTCCAAGCTGAGCTGAGGCGCCTGGGATTACAAAGGGGCAAGGGGTGGGGGCTCTGAGTGTGGCTGTGCTAGGACTTGGGGGAGCCAGCACACCAAAGCTTCCCTGTGGCCCCGTGTCTGCTGGTGCCACACATGAACTTGGCCGAGACGTCTGTTTTCTATTTAACGATAGGTAGCCTTGCCTTTTTTGTTTTTTTGTAACTCTTCTCTAACGGGCACCTGGATGACTCAGTCAGTTGAGCAGCGGCCTCCTGGTTTCAGCTCAGGTCATGCTTTCAGGGCCAGAGGGACTGCCTGTGTCCGGCTCCACACTCAGCGGGAAGCCTGCTTCTCTCTCTCCCTCTGCCTGCCGCTCCCCTGCTTGTGCTCTCTCTCACTGAGTCATATAAATAAATACAATCTTAAAAAAAAAATCCTGACCTAGTCCTTCTGTCTCTAAATTCCTGTGAATCTAAGGTTCAACATGCTACTTTCCCACAACGAAAAGTGGACAAGTTTCCTGATTTACATGAAAACATGCTCAACTCCTGCCTCTTACCTGGAGCTCCTCTGGGTCTGAGTGCGCCCAGAAGGGGGCCATGGTGCACTTGATCTTCCCCTCAGGGTCCATTTCAATGTCCCACCAGGAGAGAACCACCTGAGCTCGGCCAGATGCCAGAGGTTCAAACTGCCGGCTGTGGCAGGCTGCTGAGCTACTGACTTGCTTGCTAAAGTCCACACTGTGGAAGAATACGCAGGAACTTAAGCATATTTTAAGCTCACATACTCCATTTTTAAGCTTTTACGGTGACATCACCAGCAATGAGACTTGTCTGCAATGGACTCCCGCCTTCAGAAGCAGGTGACATCAGCTAGATTTCCTTCTGACTCATAAAGAACTTCTAAAGACCCCAATTCCACCAAATATCTCAAAGCACCGTTGGCTAGGGCGGCTCCTTGGTACCTGAACATAGGCATCACATCACTGAGGGCACTGAAGTCAGTGGGCGACACCTGGTTCAGCTGAATGTCATAGACAGAGGGGGCACCAGGGCACCTCTCCAGTTCCAAGGGGGGGACGATGACCTGCTCTCCACGGCTGGTCTGAATGCGGACAGGAAAGAGCTTATTCCACGACCACATCCTCCGGGACTCCACCAGCTGTGCATAGACGGTTGCTCTGTGAGGTACCGCTTCACAGTTTTCCTAAGTTCATGTCACAAAAACAAAAAAGGGAAAAATAAACTGGTATATGTATTATAAAATATACCCACAGTAATTCTCATTGATCAAAAGAGGCTTGTTCCTTAATATCAGCTCGGTTGAGTAGCATCTACCGCCTTACACTAAAGGACGGTGAACTGTTTTTGGCCTAATGTCCTTGGGGAAGAAAAAAAAAGGAACCAGATTTCAAAAAGAACACACGTTATGCCTAGAACAATTTATGTCAGGTGAGTTCCCAACTACATGACACTCTTAAATACTTCAAAAATAACCCTTAATTGTCATCATGCTGATTAACTCCCACACCAACTTTGAAGAAAGAGTCCAAGTCTGCTAAGCAGCGATGATGGCACGGGGCTCCAAGCTTCTCTTCAGCGCAGGTCTCACCCAGACACCAGAACCTTTTTATTGCATAGCCCGATGGATAAGTGTCCACCCTCAGATGACCTGGCCTCCTGGCCTCACCGGGCACTGCCCACCACTCCCCTCGCTTGGTTTTGGCTGCAGTCCCTCATCCGGTTTCCCTCCTACCTCATTCTTTCACCCGACAGCCTCTACGCAACAGACACCAGGAGCCCAGGCAAGAAGAGGACGCTCCCAGCTACTACTGCAGGGAAATGACAGGCACGGGGTCCCGTCTCAGGACTAGAAACCTCTTGGGTCAGATGATCCTTTGCTGTAGGGGCTGTTTCGTACATCATACGATGTTCACTAACATCCTCGACCTCTATCCACAAGATGCCAAGAGCGTCCCCCTCTCAGTTGTGACACCAAAAATGTCTCCAGGCATGGCTCTGGATGAGAAACACTGTTCTCCTCCTCTGGCTGCTTCACAAGGCTGTGCTTCCCTACCCATCCTTCACAGAGACAACTCCCCAGAGATGTGGTCTGGCCCATCTCTCTCCCTCCACACACTCTCCCCTGAGGGACATCCGTCAGTCAGTCCATCTTCATTTACCAAATACCGCATAGCCAAAAGCCTCTTGGTCCTCTCTATTTGTCTGACCCTCAGATAGCTCAAACTCTGTCTAAACCAAACAAATCACCTTCACCTCTCCCCCTCCTTCCCAAGCCTGGTCCTCCTCCCATCTACCCATTCAATAGGGAATACCACCATCCAATCCAGTCTCCCAAGTCCCAAACCCTGGCACTGCCTCAATGCCTCCACATCTAAGTAATTACCAAGTCCTTGACCACCTTCCTCCTCCCCAAGGCTACCTGTTCAGGCCCATTTCTCTGGTCTCAGCTGAGGCCCACCTCAGCCCCAGAGCCTGGATGACTCCAACACCTTCTAACCAGTCTTCCCGCCCCTGATCTTGCACCCCAAATGGTCTCCATGTGCCTGCCTGCATGAATCCAATGCCAATCCCCGCTTTAAACCCTCCTGTGGCACCACACTGCCTTCTGGAGCACAGTGGCCCATCTCAGTCTAGTCCTGCCCAGCCCTCCAGCCTTAGCTCTAACCCCACCTCCCCCACTACCCATAATGCCAACAACTCACACCGCACCACCTCACCTTCCCACCTTTGTGCATGCTGACCTCCTCTACTGAGAACGCCCCCGTATGGCAGACCAATACTTGATTACTATTCAAGACTGACTCCGCTCAAGCTTCATCTTCCTTGATGCTTCCCATCTTCCCCTACCACAGCGGGCAGGATCTCATCCCACTGACCACCATCTGAGCGTACCCTCCAACTGTACTGTGATAACCTGCTCACCTACCTGCCTGCCCAGGAGCGCACCTTCATTTTCCTGGCAGTCAAAAAATGGCCTGGCAAAATGAAGGCGCTCAATAAATTTACCTTCTCAGATCAATCACTGGGTCACTCACCACCACATGGACTATCTGTCCGACATTCCAGCATCCTGGTTGCATGACCTTCAGGAAGGCAGGAAAAGGGATCGGCAATGGAAGGCTTTGTGTAAAGTCATAACTCTTTCAAGCTCAGATACAAGGTGGGCAGATGGGGACAGTGATTAGAACAGACAACGGACACCTGGCTACACAGACCAGCTGAGAAAGGAAACTGCGGCCAGCTGCCTGCACACCTTAATTATTAGATGAATTAGGGAAAGACCAATTGGACAACACTAATGTAATTTTAAACATCCTTGTGTTCTCTGTTTCAGGGATTCATCTAGTTGATGGTTTTAATGTGGAAAAATAGAAATAATTACTACCAAAGTTACTAAAAAAAGATCTGACATTTTGGAGACAAGGAGATGTCTCACACAGTGTGATCACCATCACATGCTGACCGTGTGAGTAACGTGGCCTATGGCCCCAACTGCCCTGGAAGGAGCCACATTCACTCTGGCCACACCAAAAACCCCCCCACAGGGTCCCAGACTGGGACAGTTCCAGGCTCTTCTAGATGGTGCCCACAGGACATGTGGCAGCAAAAGAAGCAGACACTCACACCTCCCCAGCTGGCCTTTGCCTCTGGGGACATTTATGTCCATAAAAAAGCAAGATGAACGTCTCCGAGATAACACTGTCAGCATGCCTCTCCCGGAAAAAACTGCCAAAGATTATCACTACCCAAATTCTTTCGCCTAGAATGATGAGAGGGCTTGGCATTCAAGGCCTTCCACCCCTCTCCCTGACTTTCCACCATTAGCTCACAAGCCCGCCTAGGGGGTGTTCCCACTGATGAACTGCACAGGTCCGCTACCTGGCACACCTCCCCTTCTCCTCAGGGCCTTTCCACATTCCACCTTCCCTACATATGTCCTCATCTCCTGATCCCGGCCCTCAACTGCCAGTCTGAAAACAAATGTTACTGGTGCTTCTGTCAGCCTCTCCATTTGGCCATCCAGTCCGTACCATCACTGACCAGTGTGGGTCTTAGAAACAGGAAGGAGGTCTTATATTTCTCCCAGGATGCTAGAACACCTTATACACAGGTGACATTTAAAGAATCTTTGCTGAATTGAATTGAATTTGAAGACATCAACTCTAGCCTACAAAAACTGGGTAAGAGACCCAGAAGTCCTAATTAAGGAGAACCAGTGTCTCCCAGGAATCAAGGGTATCCTAGGGGGTACAGGGAAGTACTGAGGGCTCAGGCTGTGCACCAATGAGACCTGTGCGAGCCAGCTGAGGTCACAGCAATGTACCCGAGGGAGGCCCCTGGTTACCTGCACAAGATGTCTGTGCGCGTGCTCATAGGAGGGCAGCGCTCCCTCTCCGATCAATTCCGTGTCAAACAGCTCCGTGATCAGGATATTGGCACGGCATGGCATGTCACCATCTGAGAAACACAAGGAAACAGAAGCAAACAACTGATGAGAAAAAATATTTACAGCAAAAACGTGAAAGATAAAAAGTTAATAGATCATTACACTGAAAGCACATACATACATTCAAGTATCTAGAAGTGTCACGAAACTTTCTAATGGCTCACCAAAAAACCCATTTTGATATACATATACACATCAAAACACTAGCAATTGGTAAATTTTGGTTAAGAGAATGTAGGTGTTTGTTATACCACTCTTTCAATTTTTCTGTATGTTTAATATTGCAAGGGACTCACAGAACTGATAAGAAAACTATCAACACCCAAAAAGAAAACCAGGCAAAAATACAGAGATAATTCAAAACAGAAAAACTAATCAATCAAATATATGGAAAATATTTCATTCTTATTAGCAACTGGACAGATACAAATTAACAATTAAACTATTAACGGATTAGCAAAAATGATTTGAAAAGCAAAACTGAATGTCAGTCCTTCAAATATTTCTAGGCTGCATGGAGGGAGAGAAAACCAAACCTAGAGAGGCTGCGTAATTCCAGTGATACTACGAGACCCAGGATTCAGCATCACCAGTTCCTTACACTAAATCCCCCTTAAATAAGTTAGTTTCTTGCCACCAAACGATCCCGCAAGTAATAGTTGTTTAGGATAGTAGGAGTAGGGGAGGTCTTTTGGCTGACTCTATTTCCTGAACCTCTGTAATGTAATGTAATGTTACTTCTACAATTTTAATTTTTAATGAGCCAAGAGACAAAATTAACTTTGGAAGGGGCTATTCATCATAGATAATTAACTGTAAACACTCCTAATGGTGCACGAATTCCAATCTGACAAAGCCCACTCATCTTCCCTACAAAGAAGAGGAGTCTCATGGATAACACAAGGGAAGAGAAGCATTAAGGAGGTTCAAAGGAGGGTGCAGTACAGACAGCGTGAACCTTAAGTCATGGAGACCTGAGCCTGGATCCCGCTTTCTAGCCCTGAACCCTCAGTGCTGACCATCAGTCACCTCACATGTAAAACAAGGGTAATGAGATCTGCTCCAGGTGGTGGTGGTTAGGACAGCAAAGGTAAAAGCTGTCGACTTTCTACAAAGCACCCTTGTGCTCAATGCCGTGAAAGGAGGCTGACAAGAAACCTCTGTCTCCCGGCCCAGAGACCGGCCTCCCGAGGGGCACTGTCCAGCCTCTCTGATATCATGCCAAACTCGAACGGAAATATACTGTCGCAAACCGCGCCCCACCCTTACATGTCTGCTTCTCCCTCTGATGCCTCTGCCTCAGTGGACCGCACCACCAGTCACACAGCCCTGAAACCTGGGCATCATTCAGCAGCTCCAGGAGAGCAGAGGCCCTGCCTGCTCTGCTCAGCATTTTACCCCAATGCTTAGAACAACGCCCAGCACCCAGGAACAGTCAGCAAACATTAGCTGAATTCTTGATTCCTCCTTCTCTGTCACCCTACATCCAATCAGTCACCAAGCCCTGCCAATTCTACCTCAAGAATAATTTTTGGGCGCCTGGGTGGCTCAGTCGTTAAGCGTCTGCCTTCGGCTCAGGTCATGATCCCAGGGTCCTGGGACCGAGTCGCACATCGGGCTCCCTGCTCCGTGGGAAGCCTGCTTCTCCCTCTCCCACTCCCCCTGCTTGTGTTCCTGCTCTCACTATGTCTCTCTCTGTCAAATAAATAAATAAAATCTTTAAAAAAAAAAAAAAAAAGAATAATTTTTAAGCCAATTATGCAACTTAAAATGATTTATTGTCCAATTTGCTTCAAATAAACAAAGCTTTATGATCCACAGAATCTCAACACTCTTGAGAGCCTGGTATCTGGCATGCTGAGTACTAATGCAATGTCTGGAGACATTTTTGGTTGGCACAAATGACTGGGGTTGGGGGGGGCGGAGAAGGAGGAAGGGGTACTAGGTGTTCCTGGCTTCTACTGGTTCTCTCTTTCTCTTCCTCTGCTCCCCCCCTCATAAAACAAAACAAATTAAAACAAACAAAAAAGCACAAGCCCTGAAAGGATCAAACTGATCTGCCAGGAGCCCAACTGCATGGCAGACAAAGCTTTTAAAGGAAGACAATAAACTCTGTTTTTCAGCAATGCAAAACTCCCAAAATACACAGCAAGCAAATACAAATTACTAAACATGTGAAGAAGAAAAATTTAACCCAGAACCAGGATAAAAATTAGTCAAAAGACAGAAAAGTGGAAGAAGATAAAAAGATTAAAACAGCTAATATAGATAACGTTAACTATTTAAAAGAACACACAGGGGCGCCTGGGTGGCTCAGTCGGTTAAGTGTCTGCCTCTGGCTCAGGTCATGCTCCCAGGGTCCTGGAATCGAGTCCCACATCGGGCTCCCTGCTGAGCAGGGAGTCTGCTTCACCCTCTCCCTCTGCTGCTCCCCCGCTGCTTGTGCTCATTCTCACTCTCTCTCAAATAAATAAATAAAATCTTTAAAAAAAACCACACACACATACACACAAACATGTAAGAACAACGGAAATTATAAAAAAGAATCAAAGGAAACATTTAGAGATGAAAAATGCAGTATTAGAAATAAAAAGTTCAGTAGATGTACCTAGCAGATTAGACACCAGAAAAGAAAAGATCAGTAAATCTAAAGACCTAACCAGGAAACTACCCATGTCCCTCAGTAGGTGAAGGGATGAACAAAGGTGTCCACACACGAGTGCTACTCAGCAACAGAAGAGAATGAATCTTGATCCAAAGAACGTGGATGAAACCCAAAAGCATCATGCTACAGAAAAGAAAGCAGGAACAAAAGAGTACACATGGATAATTTCATTTACTCAAAATTCTAGAAAAGGGAGATCTAACCTGTATGGGGGAAAGCAGATCAGTGGGTGCCTAGGGTCAGTAATATGGAGGCAACTGGTTGTAAAGTGTCATAAATAATCTCTTTGTGCATGATAAAGACATTCTAAAGAGGTTACAAATGTGTTTACATTTGTCCAAACTCATCAAACTATATACTAAGACAGATGCACTCATTTTATGAAAATTTACCTCGATAACACTGATTAAAAAATAGGATAACGAAAAAAAATAGGATAATGATTTGTATACTCTTTTGCATGTATGTTTCAAAAACAAAGGGGACACTAATCCCTTCTTTTGTGCATGTTTCAGGTTCTCCATTAAAAACCTTTTTTTAATTAAATGGAACAAGTATCTTGACCTTGCATAGAGGCTTCCTTCTAAATTACTGCATTTTAAAAAACAGCGAGGCTATCCAGACCCTTGTCCCAGAAGCTTCTTTTGCAAAGCTTTCCACCGTGCTCCCCCGGAATCAGTGGCACGTGAAATTTGAGAAGTCTGATTCAAATGCCTGGACTCTAAAAACTATCCTGAGAGGCTGGAGAGACTGCCACACAGGCAACTCGCTCGTGTCAGACGCTGAAGCAGGATGTTGGCACGAAGCAAACCTCTCTCTGCCATCTACTTGGTTTCACTTCTGTCTGAGGAAACTCAAAACGCAGAGAGCTGAGTCACATAACAATTCTAACTTGCTTAAAGCAACAGGAAGTTTCATTTGTATCACCCCCGTTGCACGGGACGAGCTCTGGGGCTCACTGCTGATTCAACTAGCAGAGAAGCAGAGCCCTTATCTTCAGACCACGTGGAGAGACTCCATTTCTCTGTGATTACCTGAATACACTTATTCCAGGTAACCAGAATAAACCTCTCCTTCGATGGCAAGGAAAACTTTCAAAAGAGTATGTACTGCTCTTACCTGGCCCTATGGTCACCTCAGTGGAATGCTTGTTGATAATCTTAATTTTATCAGTGAAGCCATTTTTCTCCACAATCTGCACAGCAGCATCAGCCATGGGCTTGAAAACCTAGAAATGAGAGCCAAAACCCAATGAAAAATGAGCAATAAATTGAAGAGTAACATCCTAACATCCAAGATCAGTAAGATATGTTGTGATGCAGGTTCTAAGATTTGAAGTAAAAGAGGTCTCCACGACAGAATTTCCTCCCGAATATATAATATGTACCTCTGTTATCACATGATACAGGCAAAATATTTCTTTTTTTTTTTTAAGATTTTATTTATTTGACAGAGAGAGACACAGTGAGAGAGGGAACACAAGCAGGGGGAGTGGGAGAGGGAGAAGCAGGCTTCCTTGCCGAGCAGCGAGCCCGATGCGGGGCTCAATCCCAGGACCCTGGGATCATGACCTGAGCCGAAGGCAGACGCTTAACGACTGAGCCACCCAAGCATTCCCAGGCAAAATATTTCTTTGGGCTGATTTGATCTAAAAAAAGGAGACCCCATCTTTGGAACGTAAATACATTATTCTCCAAACGAGTGTCATGAAAATGAATACGAAGGGAAGACACTGCGCTGGGTTTAACTTGCATGAGTTAAACCTTCTGAGCCAGGCACACTAGGGAGGCAGGGCTTCCCCAGGAGGTTGCACTATCTAGCAAGGACGGCAGGTGTCAGTGCTGAACTAGGGGGAGGCAGTAGGGGTGCTTGCCTCACAAAACCAGGACCTGGGGCCTGGGGCAGGACATGTGCTGTCCTCTCCAGAGGAAAGCGAGACTGTTACTGTATTACTCCGTAAGTGTGAATAAGCATCAGTTCAAAACTGTCCCAAATCCCTGCTGATGGCAGAATACAGCCTGTATTTTATGGTATTTGAGGCCCTCCACAACACGAACCACCTTACTTCCCCCACCCATGACTGATGCTCCAGCCACGATCTCATTGTGCAGTAGGCAAGCCTGAGCCTTCTCTGCCCTACTCCCCACCTGCCAAAGCAAACCCAATTTCCAGGGCAGCACATATCCCCTCTTCTCCAGGAGTCTTCCTGAACCCTTCACATGTCCCTAAACACAAGCCACCTCCAACTCTCACTTTCTAGCCTGCCCAATTTAGACTGCAAAGCTCCAATCACAAGAGTGCATAAAACATACAGATGTGCATGTGGCCACACCCACCCACAGAGGTGGAAACAGAAAATGATAAAGTAACTGGTCACAACAAGATTTCCATTTTTTCTACCATGAACACATATTTCTTTTATTATAATCAAGGGGGAAATGCTATATTCTTCCATAAAGAATACATATGTGCTTAGCTAGGAAAAGAAATCTTTACAGTCTGTTTCAAATTATTTCTAGAATCTGGCTTGATGTTTTTAGATGTAGTTTGAGGGCCTCATGCCCTCAGTTCTCACTCATCACTTTGCCTCCACCCCAAAGTATCACAAGTTCATGTCACCCCTCAGCCCTCCTGCCTCTTGATGTTATCACTCATCTCCTCTGCTGACCCTTCAGGCTCTGATGTTCACAGTCTCCTCCTCCGCCACCAAGAACTCAAGACCTCACCCAGAACACTTCTTTCTGGAATGGCCCCTGAAGTTGACTTCCCAACATCATTCTTTGTACTCTCCTGCCCCTCCATTGTTTGGGGGACTGACTTTCTTCCAAGCAGTGGCCTGTCTTGTCTACGGTAACCAAATCTCTCAGGCCAGGTCAATGAGGTTAGGTTAAATAGGATTTAACCTTATTCTGGCCAATGATACCCAAGGAGAGGTTTGCTACAGATTCCTGGGAAAGTTCTTCTGGCTCTTAAAAAAGAGAAGAAAAGTAAGGAAAGCAGGACCATGCTTCATTTTCAAAGACTTTGCCACAGAAATCACTGCAACTAATACACCTTCCCAAAATATTCCCCACTTTTCAAATGTATTAAAAGAGAAGTTTATAGTCATTTCTATGATTTCTTGTATTCCATCCACTCCTCAACCCTACTCCCCCGAAAATACCACCTAAAGGAGGTCACCTCTTAGCTACCAACCCAACAGCCTTCTCTCAGTCCTCATCCTGCTCAACTTCTATACCTGTGCTAATACAGGGACCACAGGCATTTAAATATAAGTTGATTAAAACTGCATGAAATTTAAAAATTCAGTTCCCCAGTCATACAAGTCACACCGCAAGTGCTTAGCAGCCACATGTGGCCAGGGACCACTATATTGGTCAGCACAGCTATAGAAGATATTCAGCATCACAGAAAGTTCTACCAGGCAATGCTGCTCTGTAACATCCGCACTTGCTGACCACTCCTTCTTTCCCATGATTCCCATGCAATCTGCCCCCTCTTGGCTTCCACTTCTGCCCTCTAGGGTCTCTTCTGTCTATGTGAACTTGATATTACCGGCCACTCTTCTTCCCTCACAGGCACGGGTTCCCTGGTCTGCTCTTCTCATTCTACTCTCTCTCCCTGGACCATCTCCTACACTGTCAGCTTCACCTCTCACATCTTTAGCAAATGAGTTGCAAATGCACTTGTACATGCCACTCTCTAAAGGGTCAGACGTCCAGCTCTAGGGACCAGCAGGTTCTCACTCACTGTTCCGGACCTGTCTTTCCTGTTGGCGTGCAGCTCAGGCAGAGCTGAACACCACAGGGCAGTCCAGACAGAATGACCACAGGCTCAAAAGTGGTCACTACAGTAAGAGCTGGGAGGCCACCATAAGATGTCAAGAGCCAACAGAAGAGATGTGAGAGTTACAGATCAGAGCAGCAAGAGAGAAATTAGAAATCCAGGTAACTGACATGGGACTATCTGGAAAAACCCAAGAGCACAGTCCTACCAATTCTGTCAAAAAACATGTTCTCACCCTGTATCTTTTTTTTTTTTTTTTTTTTTAAGATTTTATTTATTTATTTGACAGAGAGAGACACAGCGAGAGAGAGAACACAAGCAGGGGGAGTGGGAGAGGGAGAAGCAGGCTTCCTGCCGAGCAGGGAGCCCGATGCGGGGCTCGATCCCAGGACCCTGGGATCATGACCTGAGCCGAAGGCAGACGCTTAACGACTGAGCCACCCAGGCGCCCCTCACCCTGTATCTTTAATTAGCAGCTGACACATACACTGGCTCCTGCCCTGAGACTTGCCTCTCTCCTACTTAGCACATCCAACAGGAAATGCATTATCTTTCCCACAAACCAAGTCCCTTCCTCCAAGCTCCTCTTACCAGTCAATGGCATCACTGCCCCCCAGATACCCACGCTAGAAATCTCACACACTCTCCCATCAAAGCTACGACTATAGAGTGAGCACCATAAGTAGGAATCAAAAGACCAAGTCTCCAGGTCTAGCCCTCCTATTTATTAACTGTGAGGTTAAGTCTTTAACCTCTCTGGGTCTTAGTTTCTTCATTTATAAAGTAAAGATAATAAAATCTACTGAAGGCTAACTAAGGCAACCATCCTAAAACAGATTTCTTTGTATTTGATTAAAAATCTTGATGACACTCAAAAAGGCCAAGAAGTGACTCTTAATGTTTTTACTAAGTCCTCGGACAAGTGCAGAGTCACACACACACACACACACACACACACACTCCACTCTCAGGACTTCCATGAAACCTGAAGCCCACTATTCTTACTTCAGGTTAAGAACTAACTCAGGATATGGGAGTTTCAAGTCTTTATTGTAGCACTTAGGTCCTCCATAGTCTGGCTACAATCCACCTTTCTGGATTTCTACCATGACGCCGTTTGCCATGACTCTGAAAGATGCAAAATGGTATTCCCTCAGCCTAAAATGCCCACCTTTCTAGATCGGGAGCATGAGAGCCATACTGAGGGGATGGTGGGTGGGGAGCTGGAAAGAGCCTCAGTAGAATACCCCAACGTGCTACCTTCAGACTTTGTGTGAGAAAACAAAACACTTCTCTTGTTTTTTGGGGGTTTTTTTTAGATTTTATTTATTTGACAGAGAGAGAGAGAGAGAGAAAGTACAAGCAGGGTGAGCAGAGGCAGAGGGAGAAGCAGGCTCCCACTGAGCAGAGAGGCCGACATAGGGCTCGATCCCAGGACCCTGGGATCATGACCTGAGCTGAAGGCAGATGCTTAACCAACTGAGCCACCCAGGCGCCCCTTCTCTCTTGTTTAAGCCACTGTTATTTTGAGACTTTGTTATTTGCAACTCAATCACAACACAAACCAAATTTCATAGGAAAAAATGTTTAAATACATGCCACCCCTTCCCAAAAGCTGGGAAGAATATACACCAAAATTTTAACAATGGTTAACTATGAGTTAACACACTATTTTTATTTTACATTTACCATACTTTCTATAATGGAATGCATTACTGACATTACCAGAGAAACTATACGTTTAATCATATATTAAACACCCAATTCTTTTTTTAAAAGATTTTATTTATTTATTTGAGAGAGAGCGAGCACACAAGCAGGGGGGAGCAGCAGGCAGAGGGAGAGAGAGGGAGAAGCAGACTCCCTGCTGGGCAGGGAGCCCGATGCGGGGCTTGATCCCAGGACCCTGAGATCATGACCCAAGCCAAAGGCATACACTTAACTGACTGAGCCCACCCAGGTGTCCCTAAACACCCAATTCTTGACAAACATAGTAAGATAGCTGGCTCTGTGGGGACATTTACGCTAGCAGATCTCAACCTTGGTGCAGAGTCAAAACTCCCAAGGCCTAGGCCCCATCCCAGAATAATTAAATTAAAACTGGGGGGGAAGAGGGCAGTTAGGCATCAGTATTTTTTGAAGCTATTTAGTGATTCTGACATGCAGCCAAGGCTGAGAACTGCTGTTTTCCGAGGAGAAAATGAGCCCCTGGAGGAAGGAATTATGTCTGATTCATCTCCATATCCTTAGAACCCGGCCCTGTGCTTGGCACAGAGTGAACACTCCATGAACGTGTGTGAACAAAGGATAGGCACGGTGCATGAGGGACTCCCCACATAAGACACAGGACACACACCTGAAGAGCGTGGCTCACCTCAATGGCATAGCAGAAGTCAGCCCCTGCCGTGACCGCCATCATTGACAAGAGTCCCGTGCCAGTGCCAATGTCAAGAACCAAGGCCTTCTGTCCTCTGGCCTTCACCCTGCTCACAGCAGCCCGGATACCTTGGTAATATTTTATATTCTAAGAGAAAAGGAGAAAACAGTTGTCACTTCATACCAGTTACTGGAAATAAACGGAAAGGTACTTTGTGAAGTGTGGGACTCATGGCTGGCAGCAACAGTGTAAGTCATGATGCCATGGCTTTCTGGCCTCAAGGAACAGCCCTGGGTAGCTGGGTCAGGCAGGCCTTGTGAGACTCCAAGAGCATTGGGTCAGCCTCTTGCCCTTTATTTGGCGACTGTCCCTCCCCTCCACACCTACTCCTCCTCTGTACTCTGCTTCGAGGGGCTGGGGCTCTGCCAACCACATTCTCCTTTTCCAGCTATTTGGTATGGACAAGAGGGAAACTAGAGGGCAACTGGCAGGGCAGAGAAAATTTGTTCCTTCCCAAACGGCTGCTGCTTTCATCAGTGTCCTCCCAGGAGCGGCGGCCGGCTCCAAAGGCAGCTCCTCGCCGTCCTCTCACCACCAGCCGCCTCGCGCCCCTCAAACGGCAGCAGCACGCCAGCAGCTGTCCCCCCAGTTCCACAGGGCCTCTCCCGCGCTTCCGGGCTCAAGAATCCCACTCTTCTCTGTGTTTCCGCAGCCCCAGACAACGGAGCTGCTTCCCGCAATTGCTGCCACTAGGGAACCTCGGTGCTCCCATTTGCTTCCCAGGCCTCCCACATCTGTGTTACCAAGTCCCTCTGTTGAAAGACTAACCTGGCTTTGGGTTTCCTGACTGGACTCTAATTCACACAGGTTCCTGGTCTACAAAATAATCCCCTCCCCAGGAAATCATTTCTTTGTTTTTAGTTCAGGTATTTGGTAGCTTAAACAGATACATGTGCTAACTGTAACAGTTTGGCTCAAGAGGTACCCTGACCCTTCTGTTGAAAAGAACTAATAATGATGGGGGAAATACTTGCAAATCTTTTTAAATGACTAATGAGCTGGCAAGTTAGTAAGAAACATTAAGAAGCCAAACACCTAGAAGTGGATTCCTCCCAATTGAGCCTTAAGATGACTGCATGACCAGCTGACACCTTGATCACAGCCTGCCAGGAACCCAGAGCCAGGGGGCGCAGTGAAGCTGAGCCCAGATTTCAAACCCACAGAAATGGTGAGATGATAACACTCTTCAGCCATTAAATTTTGGGATAATTTGTTATGCAACAGTACACAACAAACAGAAGATTGGTATCAAAAGGACAATATTCTCTGACTTGAGTGCAATCAAGTTAGGAATCTCAGTAACAAAAATATAACTAAAGAGACTTTTGAACATTGAGAAATTCTAAAATCACAGGTAAAAAAGCTAAATCAAAAGAGAATTAGAAAATATCTAGAACTGAATTTTTAAAAATTACGTATCAAAACTCAGGGGGTACCTAAAAGCACTATTTGGAGAGAAACATACTAGAAAAGACAAACGATAAGGTAAGCATCCACCTGAAAAAATTAGAAAGAGGACTGCAATGTAACTGCCAAATCAGCAGATGAATAAAAATAATAAAACACAAAGATTAATGAACTAGGGAATATAGAGATTTTATAGGATTTTTTAATAAAAGTCATTTCAAAAATCTACTGAAATTGATGAACCTCTGATAAGTCCAAAAAAAAGTGGGGGGAGGAGAAGTAACCAAAAACTGGGAATAAGGCAGGGAGTGGCGAGCTGGAGCATCGGTATATATGCTGCAAATATTAGAGAGATTGAAGATTATGAACAACTTTTAGCAAATAAATTTTTTAAAAATCAGATGAAGTGGACTTTATCCTGGGAATTCTATCCAACATACTAGAGCAAGAAAAAATGAAATAAGGTCTAGAAAGAACATTGTTATTATTCACACGTGAATGTCTGTAAAAACCCAAAATACCTACAGATAATTACTACAACTAAGTAAACTTAGGAAGATTACAGAATTTCAAATCGATAAATAAAAATTAACTGAAATTTTATATATCGGCGATAGCCTTTAAAACCTTGGCAAAGGGAAGGATTTCTTAAACAAGAGACAAAAAGTACCAGCCAATAAAGGACATATAAAATAAATTTGACATTAAGAACTTGCATTTATCAGCTGAAAAAACAACCCACAAAGACACCTACAATACATGTAACTGACAGGTGATTAGCCCCAAAATATATAAAGAACTCCTGTAAATTACCAAGTCACAAAAAAACATGAAAAGCCAATGAACAAACAAAAAGAACTCATACAAAAAGAACCAGAGGAATGCAAATTAAAACTACACTGACAGACTAGTTCATACCTACCAGATTGACAAGAATGTAAAAACTGGTTAATACCAAATATTAGCAAGGATGTGAAACAACAAGAACGATCACTCACGAGTAAGAGAATGTAGAGAGGCATGACCGCTTTGGGAGAGACTCTGACATTACCTACTAAAGCTGAACAAACTCAACAGGCAGCAACTCCAGTCCTAGGTATACACAACCTAGAGAAAAGTGTGCATATGCACCAGAGTACAGGTCATGGAATGTTCTAGCAGCACCACTTACAACAGCAAGAAGCTAGAAACAACCCCAAAGTCTACCAACAGAATAGGTAAGTAATGATACACTTATACAACGGATAAGTGTATCCAGTAGTGAATGAACTACAGCTACATGCAAAATGGATGAATTGCAAAAATAATGGTGAGCAAAGAGGCAAGTCATAAAGTATAAACACAGTATGACTCCATTATATGAAGTTCAGAAACAGGAAAAACTAAGAATTTACTTTTTAATACAGAGTAGGTGGTGAAACTACAAAGAAAAGCGAGAGTGACTGATAGAAAATTCAAGACAGTGGAAACTTCTGAGGGGAGGGAAAGGAATACAATCTAGGAACACACGGGAATTCTGAGTAATGGTAATGTTCTATTTCTTAAGCTGAGTGGTAAGTGTATGAGCATTTATTTTATTATTCTTTTTTAAACTGTGCACACATGTTTTATTCTTCTGTATGTCTGTCACAAGTATTTTAAAGAACAAGAATGGTACCAGATCTCAAAATAGCAGCACTGAACTCTGAAAGAAAATGGATAGGGGTGTCTGGCTGGCTTTGTTGGTGGAGCAGGCAACCCTTGATCTCCGAGTTCTGAGTTCGAGCCCCCCAAAAATTTTAAAATTAAAAAAGAAAAGAAAATGGATAATGTCAAAATTCTGATGGGAAGTGATTTCCAAACTAGAATCCATATTCAGCCTAAGTCTTAAGTGTAAGGACAGAATAAAGAAGTTTTAGGATTAGCAAAGTTTCAAAACACTCACCTCCCATGCACCCTCTCATAAGAAACTGAGGAAGAATGTGCTTTGCCAAAAAGAGAGAGTGAACCACAGAGGAACACCCGGGAGCCAGGAAACAGGACTCAATCTAAAGAGAAATGAAGGAAATCTGCAGGACAATAAACAAGAAACCCAGGATGACAGATACACAGCAAGTCTGTAGAGCACCCAGTCTGGACTAAAGCAGGTCAAAATGATCCCAGAGATAATCTCCAAGAAGACAAAACTGAAAGAATAGCCGATTGTTGGGGCGCCTGGGTGGCTCAGTCGGTTAAGCATCTGCCTTCAGCTCAGGTCATGATGCCAGGGTCTGGGATTGAGCCCCACATTGGGCTCCCTGCTCAGTAGGGGGGTCTGCTTCTCCCTCTCCCTCTGCTGCTGCTCTGCCTGCTTGTGCCCCGCCCCCCCATGTCAAATAAATAAATAAAATCTTAAAAAAAAAAAAATAGCCGACTGTTTTGACCTTTCCTTTTTTTTTTTTTTTTTTTTAAAGATTTTATTTATTTATTCATGAGAGACAGAGAGAGAGAGAGGCAGAGGGAGAAGCAGGCTCCCAAGGAGCAGAGAGCCCGATGCGGGGCTCGATCCCAGGACCCTGGGATCATGACCTGAGCCGAAGGCAGACGCTTAACCATCTGAGCCACCCAGGCGCCCTTGACCTTTCCTTCTGAAAGGAAATTTAGACTACTGGGGGAAAGTTTGGGCATAGAAGAATGATGTATACATAGAAAACAAAGCGAAAAGAAGACCATTATTAGGAAAGAGTTATGCAAGAAAGGCAAAGTGACTGGAGTATACCATACAGCTCACCTATGAATAGTGTTTCCACAGTTCTAATAAAGTAAACACATGATTTTTACAAACACAGATTTATGTAAGTGCTTACCTCATAACCACCTTTCAGAAAGAGATACTAAACAGCGGTACATAGAGTTTGACTTGCCTGAAACACTGAATATTGATTCAGCAAAAATTATAAACTGCATTGGGAGGAGAGGGGAATGAGCTGGAAGGAGGAGATGAAAGAAAACCCAATTCTCAGCTCTCAACAGGGAAGTCAAGAGAATAGCTACTTATATATGGAAGCAAAAATAAAACAAACAGCTCAAAAAGAAACAATGAGGCTGCCTCTGAGGTTAAGCATTAAAAGGTTTTGTCTGGGGGAAATACACACCAGGGGACTGCTATTTTTCACAATAAGCCTTAAATGTACATTTAACATACGGATTTAACATATGCAATTCCACATATACATATATACCCCAAAGAAATGAAAATGTGTCCACACATCACTTGCATGTGAATGTTTACAAATAGGACTACTACGATAGCCAAAACTGAAAATAATCCAAATGTCCATCAACTGGTAAATGGATAAACAAAATATGGTAAATCTATATAATGGAGTATCACTTAGCAATAAAAAGGACTGAATATTAATATATACTCAACATGAATGAACCTCAAAAACATGATGAAGGAAAACAGACACATAAGACTATCTCTTATATCGTTTCATTTATATGAAATTTCTAGGAAAGGCAAAACTGCAATGACAGAAAGCCTATCAGTGGTTGCCGAGGGCTGAGAGTGGGCACCAGGAGTGATTGCAAACAGGCATGAGATTAATTTTACGGGATAATGGAAGTGTTCTAAAATAACAGAATGTAAGGCACCATGCAAAAGTACAGAGAAATTAGTTTACCTTGGCTCTGCCATTACTCGGCAAATTCTGATTCCATTTCCTGACAGGGAGAAGTGGGGGGGGGGGGGGAGTTAAAGGGGTAAATAATAAAGAGTCAGGAACATTCCTCCAAGGAGTTTGGATTTTACCTTGACAGCAATGAGAGGCCACCAAGGAGGGTGCTAAAGAGGATTCTCAGGGTTTCAAGCAGAGGAATAACAGAGACTGGCATTTCAGAAAGACCCCTTGGGCTGCTAGATAGAGAAAGAAAAAGAGAAGCCAACACTAGGTCTGAGCAGGCAGTGGGGCTGAAAGATGCACAGGATTTGACGAAAGACTGCAGGCTCAGATGAGGAAAAGGGTGCCATCTTTCTGGCCTGCCTGACTGAAAGGATGGCGATGCCATTTGTCAAATACCCTGGAAGCTGAGGCAAAAAGGATCCACTTTGCAGATGACACTAAAATCAGAGAGGCTGATTTTAGTGAAAACCAAGAATCCACTAAGAAGCCAAGACCATCAAGCTAGAGAAAATTAGTCAAAACCAGGAACAATGTTTGTTCCACATTCTGTAATTCCCCAACAGCTCAGCAAAGGCACTCAGGTATTTGATGAAAATCAGGGAGGCACCTAGCCCCCCTTGGTGTGGCCTACAAACTAATGATGCTTAAGGAGACTGTTCTGTCATGATGTTGCCAAGAATTATGCAGGCTGAGCAGCTAACCAGGGCTGGATGAAGTAGACCCTACCATCAACATAGCTCAGGTCACGACCATGTCCCCTGATCCTTCTCCTGCCCTGCACTGCTCAGTTCTTTTTTTTTTAAAGATTTTTATTTATTTATTTAACAGAGATAGAGAGCACAAGTAGGCAGAGCGGCAGACAGAGGGAGAGGGAGAAGCAGGCTCTCCACCGAGCAGGGAGCCCGATGCGGGGCTCGATCCCAGGACCCTGGGATCATGACCTGAGCTGAAGGCAGCCGCTTAACCGACTGAGCCACTCAGGCGCCCCTGCACTGCTCAGTTCTTAAGTGTGGCCCTGCATCCTTCTCCTTCAAGCCTCCCCATTTCTGAGCCATCCAGATGAGAATGACTAGTCAAACCCTGTTTCTTGTAGACCAGAAAAACCTGCGTTGCTGCCACCCTAAGACCAGAACTATAACATAATTCAAACAGGAAAAGAAAACTCAGATGAAACAAAAATGAGAAAAGAAAAAAAAAAAAAAAAAGCTGAAATGTCACCGTGCAATGGAAGCCAAATGTGCTCTACAAAATAGTCTGCAGTGGCCTCTAGAGATTTGATTTTAAAATTACAAAGGACTATACAAGGTAAACCTGTGTAATTAGAGAATTTTTATCTAGAAGAGAAAATGGAGATCAGCTAGAGATCCCATTCCTTTTAAATCCTAATGAACAAGATCTGCAGAGGTCTTATGTCTTCTCCAAGGTCACACTCAGGTAAACAGCAGAGCTGGAAGTAGGCCCCAGCCTCCTGACTGATTTCCCGACCACTGCGCCATGATGCCCGTCTACATTATTCTGCCATCATGCCTCTGGAGGAAATGGTTTTTGTGTGTTTTTTTGAGGGAAATTTTAACCTTGTAACTCCAGGTTTCAAACCCCACAGCAAGCTAATGGTTTCCTTTTACACTTACTCTGTCTTTGTCATGCAGCATATCAGCATAGGATGATCTAAAAAACAAACAAAACAAAAAGACAAGTCAGAAACCTCTACTAATAATGATATCCATCCACCTATGACAGCATTCACATATATAATGCATTCCTAATCAGATGGAACAAACATCCAGGCCAGCCCATTTTATTTTTCATTTTTTATTACTGAACCATAACTGATACCCAATGTGACATCAGTTTCAGGTGTACAACATAGTGATTTGACAATTCTACACTCAACGTTCACTAGAGTAAATGTAGTCACCATGTAACATTACTACAATATTATTAACTATATTCCCCGTGCTGTACCTTACATCTCTAATCCAGACCCTTTTTCAAACTTTTTTTTTTTTTTTAAGATTTTATTTACTTATTTGAAAGAGAGAGATTGAGTGAGAGAGAACATGAGCAGGGGGGAAGGGGAGAGGCAGACTCTCCTGCTGAGCAGGGAGCCCTACAAGGGGCTTGATCCCAGGACCCTGGGATAATCACAGATGCAACACTGCAGAGAGGAATCAGGAAAAGTATACACCTGCTATGTAAGTGAGGGGTGTCATGCCCAGCACTTTCCCTTACCTCATCAGGGAGAACGAAGAGTTCACCAAACTACAGGCTGTTAAAGGGAGGAGAGCTGCTTTTCCGTATTTTGTCACAACAATTCACAAACTTGGAAAATCTCTGGCAGGATCAAGATAAACCTCCAGAACTCAGCAGTCCCAGCCCAAAAATGCCTTTTGAGTTCCAGGTAAGAGCTCAGACACTCTCAATCAACAGAGGACCTCCCGCTTCGGGTCACATCAGAATCATGGGAGAGTTTTTGTTTTTTTTAAGGTAGGCTCTACGCCTAACCAACATGAGGCTTGAACTCACAACCCTGAGATCAAGAGTCACATATATCACCACATCAAAAACTAATGATGTATTGTATGGTGATTAACATAATAAAATAAAATTTAAAAAAAAAAAGAGTCACAGACATGCTCTACCGACTGAGCCAACCAAGCAGCCTGGAAAGCTTATTTTAAATGCAGATTCCCATGATACATGCAAATAGATCCTGACCCAGAAAACTGGGCAGAGTCTGGAAATATGCACTTGAACTGGTGCCCCAGGCAAGCGTGACATAGTTCATACTCTACACTTTGAGGAGCACTGTACTAAAAGAATAGTGGTGGTGTTTTTATTTTTTTTAAATATTTTATTTATTTATTTGACAGAGAGAGCGAGAGAGCACAAGTAGGGGGAACAGTAGAGGGAGAGGGAGAAACAGGCTCCCCGCCAAGCAGGGAGCCCTATGCGGGGCTCGACGACCTGAGCCGAAGGCAGATGCTTTACCATCTGAGCCACCCAGGTGCCCCGTTGTTGTGTTTTTTTAATGGCACAACAAGGCTTTTACATGTGAACCCACCTACGAATGTGTAGTTGAAATCTGGTTCTGCCTTTCTCTGCCTTTCAAGAGGCATTTCTGGTCCCCATCTTCCCAGCTTCATCACCCCACCACTCCCCAGACATCTCAGCTTCATCACCCACTCTCCCCACCACTCCACAGACACATCACTCTCCCAAAGCACTACTAGCCCACTCCATCGGTAACATCCAGAATTTCTGTCCCAGGTGGACACTCCCTCTTCCTGGAACGCTCTCCTCTTTCCCACTTTCTGGCCATTCCCTCCTGGTTCTCCTGCCTCCCCTCTTCCAGGATTCCTTCTTCAGCCCTCTACCTTTCTCATTCCATACCCTCTCTGAGAGCCTGCAATCTCTTCTAGTTTCAATTCTAACAACTGCAAATTGGCTCCAGACCCATGTTTATCTGCCCACTGGCATCTCTACCTGGATGTCCAAACCCAGATACCTAATCTCCATCACCTTCCTCTTCCCAGCAACACCCATTTCTCCTGTGTTCTCCCTCGGGAACAACAGCTCCTTCCACTCCTTCACTCTAACCAGAAATCTTGGGTGCTTCTTTAATTTTCTCTCTCGTTCCTTCACTGCATCCAATGAGTTACCAAACTCAAGCTCCCTCGAAGCTGTCTCCTCCTCTCCCCACCTCTACTGCCTCACCTGTGTGGTTGCAATAGCCACCCAAATGGATTCCGCTCCCTCCAACCCACTTTCCACACTGTTCTCAGTAAACGTTCCAAAATGCAACCTAATCTGTTTGTTCCCTGTTTAACATCTCAATCACTCAGAAAATAATGTCCCATATCTTTAGAAAGAAGGTAATGTTTTTGATCTCTTATTCTGCACCACACACTGTATTTCACTCACTCATCAAACAACCTTAAAAGAAAGATATAGGAAGAAATGTACATTATTACATATATCAAGCCATGTATTATCATACTGAGGCTCCAGGAAGTGAAGCAGCTTGACCAATGTCAGACTTGAGACAAGGCAGAGCCCAGACTTACTCTAATGCTCCTCTTCCTGCATTTTGCCACCACCCTTCACAATATGACCCTGCCTACCTTTTTCAGTATCCTCTCTCACCACAGCCCTGCTTTTGTACCTCATTCCAGCCCCTTCAAACTGCTTGTAACCCCCTAAACCAGTTCATCTGGAAGGTTACATGTAATCCCTGCAGCTCAGAAAGCAATTTACCTCCTTCTAGATTTGGGAAATCACTCAAATATCACTCCCCAGCCCAGCTGTTCTTGCTGCTTCCATGAACTCTTGTGCCTGTATCCACTGGTCTTTCTCTCACTGTCATAATTTTTTCTATGTCTGTCTCTTGACAAAACAGCATATCCCTGGGATGCCTGGGTGGCTCAGTTGATTAGCATCTGCCTTCGGCTCAGGTCATGATCCCAGGGTCCTGGGATCAAGTCCCCCATCAGGCTCCCTGCTGAGCAAGGAGCTCTCCCTCTGCCTGCCATTCCCCCTGCTTGTGCTGTCTCTCTCTCTCTGACAAATAAATAAAATCTTAAAACACAAACTGCATGTCCCTTGAGGATGGGAACCCTATCATCTTCATTTTGGTATTCACAGTCCTAGCACGGTGCTACCATGCTGTATGCACTTAATGATTGCTAAAGAACAGTAACTCACTTACACAGGTTTAAAGATCCCATCCAAGGAAAAAAAAAAAACACATTTTTTCACTTTTTCCATTCAAGAGAATTTAGCCATATGTTAAATGTATCACCATTTCGGTAGCACAAGTAAATGATTAAATTTCATAAACACTACTACTACCAACTACTACTACTACTTACTACTACCTACTACTACCTACTACTACCTACTACTACCACTACTACTACTACTACTGACCCTTGGGTCCTCTTTGCTCCATGAGACAGACCCTCCAAGACTCCAATAAGGCTGCTACGTGATATCTGACTCTCCACACAGAACTTTGCCTCACTCCCACACAAACCTATCTGGCTAAGCAGACCTGCTCGTGACCAATATCTGCCCTGAAGAGCAGCACTGGGTAATGCCTAGTCCATATTCAGATCGCATTCCAGGGCTCCTGCTTTGAGATCAAATGCCCCACCCAGCTGCAACCAATTGTGAACACACCCTTGTTACCTTGCGATCTCCTGGTGGTAATCATAGTGCTCATCCTCCTCCAGCCACTCCACAGATCCAGTGGTCGGATTGGCCCGTCCGCAGAAGACTTTCATGGTGCCAATCAGCTCCTCGGTTTTAGCACAGAAAAGCAGCCTTGCCAGCTCACTTCCTATGGACAGGTCTATCGTCTGAAATCTATTCACATCATAATACCCAAAATGGAGAGAAAAAAAATTTTAAAGACCAAAAAGAAAAGGGAAAAAAAAAATCAAGAAATACACAAAAGTGTCAAAGCCACTTAAAATATTTGTTAATCAGTATTTTAATCTTTCCAGCAAGTTATTTGATTTTATATTCAGCATATAACATCAAAAACTATAATACATAAATTCATAAAGCTATCTGGAAACTTCAGCAGTCCTCAGTGATTCCAACACAGGTCAAATGAGCCTCAAAGTAAAGGCAGGTGAGAAGAGAACTAAAGCAGAGGGAACAGGAGGCTAATAGGAAAGGAGAAACAGAGACTGGGGTGGTGGTAAAAGAGTGCCGCCAGTACGGCCTCAGTATATCAAACACACTTAGTTTAAGGAAAAATAATAAAGGGACGCCTGGGTGGCTCAGTCGGGTTAAACGTCTGCCTTGGGCTCAGGTCATGATCTCAGGGTCCTGGGATCGAGTTCCACATTGGGCTCCCTGCTCAGCGGGGATTCTGCTTCTCCCCCTGCTTGTGTGTTCTCTCTCTCTGACAAATAAAGAAATAAAATCTTTAAAAAAAAAAAAAAAAGGGAAAAATAATAAAGAGCAATTCAAACAAACTAGGAAAACCTTCTTCTAAACAAATAAACCACAGCTATAAGCAAACATCCCAGAAATATGTAGAGCCAAAAAATAAGCAAATCACAGAATACATACAGTATGATTACATTTATATAAAATTATAATTATGCAAAACAAGAACCATATATCCTTTAGGGATCACACTAAAAAGCCATAGAAGGGAATGAGGACCGTGGTTACCCTTAAGAGGGAAAGGAAAAGCCTGGGATCAAGGAGGGCCACAGAGGGGACTTCAAAATAGCACTGTTTCTTCCATAAATGGGTGGTAGGATTAAAGAGGTTCACGATACTGTCATTCTTTATGCCTTACCATTTTTTAGTAACCAGTACTTCTTACTCAATGTTTGGTTTTAAAAGCAATTTTAAAAAAGTCTTCATCTAGGGGTGACTGTCTGGCTCAGTCTTTATAGAGTGTGCAACTCTGGATTTCAGGGTCTTGAGTTAGAGCCCCACATTGGGTATAGAGATTACAGAAATTTAAAAAAATTTTTTTAAGATTTTATTTATTAGACAGAGTGTGCGCACGCGTGCACAAACACGCAGAGGGGCAGAGGGAGAGGGAGAAACACACTCCCTGATGAGCAGGGACCCTGGGATCATGACCTGAGCTGAAGGCAGCCGCTTAACCGACTCAGCCACCCAGGCACCCCTAAAGAAATAAAAATTTAAAAGAACATTCATCTAGGGCACCTGGGTGGCTCAGATGGTTGAGCGTCTGCCTTCGGCTCAGGTCATGATCCCAGAGTCCTGGGATCGAGTCCCACATCGGGCTCCTTGCTCCTTGGGAGCCTGCTTCTCCCTCTGCCTCTCTCTCTGTGTGTGTCTCTCATGAATAAATAAATAAAATCTTTAAAAAAATAAAAGAATATTCATCTAAAAAACATCCTTCAAATAAATGTTGCCAGATTCATGTCTCGTGTGCGCTGTTTCCGCAGAGATTTACTTCTGACAGAGAAACACCACACCTCAAAGTCTGAAGGCACCTCTCTGCAAGTCTGAGCTCTTCCAGCATCCTGCCTCTTACCCTCAGAAAACATCAAGTGTTCCACACTTCCCTTCATTTCCTGTTAAACACTGATCCTTCTTCAGGCAACCTTAGAAAGAATGCCTACTCCATAAATCCCTAAAACGTCCCTAAGGCACTTAATTGGCCAGAATTATGGCCTTTCTCTTGAAGTTATCTAGACTAACTAAACGCCCCGAACACTGAATTCTTACAAATGACGACGGGGAAAATCTTTTCTGAAAAGACTGAGGCAGGGGCGCCTGGGTGGCTCAGTCGTTAAGCATCTGCCTTCGGCTCAGGTCATGATCCCAGGGTCCTGGGATCGAGCCCCGCATCGGGCTCCCCGCTCCGCGGGAGGCCTGTTCTCCCTCTCCCACTCCCCCTGCTTGTGTTCCCTCTCTCACTGTGTCTCTCTCTGTCAAATAAATAAAATCTTTTAAAAAAAAAAAAAGAAAAGACTGAGGCAGTCAGTGGTCTGGTTCAAAGTAGTCAATTTATCCTTCAGTGAAACTCGACTTCTAAAATCTCAGTGTATCCATCCTCTCATCTAGCGGCTCTCAAACTTTGTGGCAACCTCAGTAAGAAATATACTTTACATCAAGACACAATACACACACATAAACATAAGCTTTCACTAAACAGTATTTAGCCTTCCTGTCAGCAAGGCCCTCTGATATATTCTACTCTATTTCATTTTCTTAAAACTGATCATGATCTGGGGTGCCTGGGTGGCTCAGTCAGTTAAGTCTGCCTTTGGCTCAGGTCATGATCCCAGAGTCCTGGGATCAAGCCCTGTGTCGGGCTCCCTGCTCATCCGGGAGCCTGCTCCTCCCTCCACCCTGCTTGATGTTCTCTCTCGCTATGTCTGTGGCCAGCTCTGTCTCTCTCTCAAATAAATAAATAAAACCTTTAAAAAATAAATTGATCATGATCCACTAAACTGATTTCATAATTGGTGGGCTGCAACCTATAGGTTAAAAAGTTTTGCTAGAATCAACTGTGAACATCTCCTGTGCTAATTAAAAAAAAAAAAAAAAAGAGTACAACTATCAGAATCCATAATGTGCTTTAGAAAACTGTGTCCGGGGCGCCTGGGTGGCTCAGTCGTTAAGCGTCTGCCTTTGGCCCAGGTCATGATCCCAGAGTTCTGGGATCAACCCCCACATCGGGCTCCCTGCTCGGCGGGAATTCTGCTTCTTCCTCTTCCACTCCCCCCTGTTTGTGTTCCCTTTCTCGCTGTGTCTCTGTCAAATAAATAAATAAAATCTTTAAAAAAAAAAGAAAGAGGGCGCCTGGGTGGCTCAGTCGTTAAGCGTCTGCCTTCGGCTCAGGTCATGATCCCGGGGTCCCGGGATCGAGTCCCACATCTGGCTCCCTGCTCGGCGGGAAGCCTGCTTCTCCCTCTCCCACTTCCCCTGCTTGTGTTCCTGCTCTCGCTATCTCTCTCTCTGTCAAATAAATAAAATCTTTAAAAATAATAATAATAATAATAAAAAATAATAATAATAAAAAAAAAGAAAGAAAGAAAACTGTGTCCAAAAAAATGCTACAGTAGAAAGAAATGGCCACATCCGGCTGAATGTTCAGTGAAAACTTAAAAGATGGCTACGATTTAGGCAAGCATGGGAGGGAGAGGGCACTTCACCAGATTAGACTCAGTCAAGCGCAGTGAATAAACCAGTTTAGCTGAAGTAAAACTGAACAAGGAGTCAAACATGTCAGTGGGGTACATACTGTGGAGAACCCTGAAACCCTTATCCTGTGGGGTATGTGGGATCAACTCTGAAGTCATTTAAAGGTTAACAGTGTAGTATTCTAATCTATAGAATTCCCTTTGTGTCTGTGCTCTTGCTCGGGCTTTACAAAGGACTACAGTTTTTTTTCACACCGGAGAGGTTACTGGTTTCATATAAATGCTTGCAGGTGGGAACCATGTCTTGTAACCTCTCTGGGTGAGAACTACACATCTACAGAGAAATTCCCTCATTTATTATTACAACTTGTCTTCTCCCAAAAGGAGCCACACTCCAGATTCAAGAGATATTTTGACACCCCCCTCCTCATTCTCCAAAACCTGTCAACTCAAGTGATGGTTTATAAGGAGGGAATGGAAACCACCCTGCCAAGCCCCAAGTGGATTACCTGTCAGACTTCAGAGCAGGTATTTGGTTCATTCATTCAAAATTTTAGTAAAATTTACACAATGCCAAACACCGCATTTGGGACTGGAGGACTCCCATAAACAAAAAAGGGAGATCTTTGCCCTCCAACAGATTAGATTTTCATGAGGGAGAGACTAAGGATAAACAATCCCAGACTGTATGGGTGCAAGAAAGGAAATATGCAGGATGCTATTAAAAAGAGTAACAAGGCTATGGAAAGACTGAGGAAGGTGGCATTTAAGTTGAGACATGCAAGATAAGCCAGGTTAAAAGTTATGGAAGAGTAGTGTTTATGTTTCTGGAAACCTTAGCCCTACTTTTCCCCTACCCCTATTTTCCCTACGGGGGGAAAAATAACTAAGTGCATAAGCAAAAACTGACAAAAGCCTGAGTGACTGAAGCACTCTGAGCAGAGGTAAAAGAGACTATACCGGTGGGCTTCTGCAAATCACACTGGGCCAAGCTGGGTTCGGAAAGATGTTTGGATTTTGTTCTACATGCACTGGGAGCCACTCAAGAGTTTTAAGCACAAAAATGTCCACGTCAGATGTACGCTTTTACAGGGCCGCTCTAGCTAACGTGTGGTGAATGGACCGGTTTCCAACTACTCAACACAGTGACTGGGAAAAGCGAGCCCATAAGCAGTTCCCTGATTCCGAGAAACGTGGCCCAGCTAGGGGTGCGATGCTTGGAGCTCCGTATGATTGCGGTTCGAGTCTCTGTCGCTGAGAGGAGGCGCCAAGTAGTATAATCCAGGTCCCCGTGGAGGTCACCGAACAGAACCGTATCCCAGTTCTCTTGCCAGCCCAGGGGCTCTAAGCCGCCCCATAAGGACTCTAGAAAGGTCCTCGAGAATCCGAAACAGACGGAAACCCCGGCGGCCCAAAACGCCCGCGCCAGGTCCGTCAGCCCAAGACGTTGGGCTGAGAACAGAGGATGGCTGCACTCGGGACTCTACTGCGACCCCACCTTCCCAACCCGCCCAGGGCCTCACCCGCCGCAGAAACCGCTCCGTTCACTTCCGCCGCCGCCTCCACCTGGCAGCGGCTGGCGAGAGGGGGCGGGACCTCCCAGCGCCCGCTGAGCGTGCCGGGAGCGAGGCCCGGAAGCGGAACTTGAAGGCTCTCCCGTCGCACCCCACGCGTTCCCACAGTGCTCCGCGACAGCCGCTATGGAGGCCGGCAGGACTGCAGTGCTTCGCGTGAAGCGGAAGCGCAGCGCAGAGCCTGCCGAAGCCCTTGTCCTCTCTTGTAAACGCCTCCGGAGCGGCGGCGTCGAGTCGGCGACCCAAAAGACACCCCCCGAGGATCTGGAGAGAGGGCCAGAGAATAATGTCTTCCAATTGGTGGCCACCGTGCGCTCCCAGGTATTGGGCGGGATGGAGCCGGTGTTTGAAGGGGATCTTAGGGCACTGCCGGGACGAAATTGTATTCCTGACCCGTTGACGAACCTCCTGCTTACGCCGGCTTCCCTCCCCTACCACCTTCCAGGAGGAGCCAGTCCAGGCGCTTGTTCGAGCCGCCCTGCGCCCTTCCCGGGGCAGCCAGCAGCGTATCCGCCGCGATCTCCGCGCTTCGGCTCGGGAGATCCGGCAGGAGGGCCGCTACAGGGTGATCTCTGGCCGCCGGTCCTCGGGGATTCCCTCGGGTGGCCCAGAGTCCGAAGACGCACCGGGAAACCCGGAAGCCTCCGAGGACGCAGGTTTCCAGCTGTTCGACCTGGTCCACGAGGAAGGAGACCCAGAGGCCGTCGCCACCGCAGGCTCCTCCAAAGTGAGTACCCGCCCAGAGAGCATTGGGCTTCCCCGGATTGATAGTGCCAGGAGTCTAGGCGTTAAGTCAGCACATAGTTTAAGAGGAGGTACACGGCTTCGCCTTACTGATGGATGATTTGTCAGCCCTGGTAACCTCGTTTTGCAGGTTACGTTATTCATTCAACAAGTATTTACTGAGTGGCCACTATGTGCCAGGCATTGTTCTTAGATTCTGTGGATATAGCTTTGAGGACTTAACACTCATTTTTTTTTTAAATATTTTATTTATTTACTTGACAGACAGTGAGAGAGGGAACACAAGCAGGGGGGTAGTGGGAGAGGGAGAAGCAGGCTTCCCGCCGAGCAGGGAGCCCGATGCGGGCCTCGATCCCAGGACCCTGGGATCATGATCTGAGCCGACTGAGCCTCCCAGGCGCCCCGAGGACTTAACATTCAGGTAGAGGAGAGAAGCAGTAAAGAAGTGAAATTCAATGTCAGATGGTGATAGGGGCTGTGTGTAGGGGAGGTGGTGGCAGGGAAAGAGTTGTTCCATTTCAGAGAGGGTCTCAGAAAATGACATGAGAGTGAGAACTTGGAGGAGGTGAATGGCAAGGAACTGTGGATATCTTAAAGACAGTTTGGTGTGTTCAAGATCACTGTGCCCGGAGCCCAGTGAACTGAGGAGCTGGAGCCCAGTGAACGGAGGAAGAATAATAAGGAATTTGGGAGAGGATGCCTGCTAGACCCTGAAGGTACTTTTAAGGACATACTGCCTTTCACCCTGAGATGGGGAATTACTGGAGGTTTTTGAGCAAGGTAAAGATAGAACAGATGGAAAAACTCATCAAAGGGAGGTTAAAGGACTGGTCTTGGGTAGCAAATCAAATTTGAGGCAGATTGAAGTGTAGAGTGCAGGTCTTCTCACATTTAATCCAGTGTTCTTTCCGTTGTTACATTTACTAAATTTGTTTTGTACCTCAGTTCCAAAAAACAAACTCTACTACATGTATTAAGACTATAGAAATAGGGGCGCCTGGGTGGCTCAGTCGTTAAGCGTCTGCCTTCGGCTCGGGTCATGATCCCAGGGTCCTGGGATCGAGCCCCACATCGGGCTCCCTGCTCAGCGGGAAGCCTGCTTCTCCCTCTCCCGCTCCCCCTGCTTGTGTTCCCTCTCTCGCTCGCTCTCTGTCAAATAAATAAAATCTTTAAAAAAAAAAAAAAGACTATAGAAATAGAAAATTCTCAAGCTAAGGTTTGCCTCCTCTTGATAAGCATTAAAAAAAAAAACTTCACTCTTCACTCCTTTTGATAGTTTTTGAAGTTTAAAAACTGAAATTTTAATTAAAAATTTATCAAGCAAAAAATATTTAATTGTGGTGCTAATATACTTGGATAACAATTTGGGCATGATGACTATAGCCACTTCTTTTACCAAAACTAATTGAAGACTGATTCATAAGTTACAAGTCAAATATCTTTTAAAAGTAAACCAGTGTTGAGTGGAATCAAATCTATCAAATAGCTCATTCAGTTTTATAACAAAAACTAGTATATAAACTGATGAAGGATGTGAACACAGATCTTTCTCAACAATGCAATACAAACTGTAAATACATCAAAAAGTGTTTACTCATTGGGGCACCTGGGTGGCTTAGTCGGTTAAGTGGCTGCCTTAGGCTCAGGTCATGATCCTAGGGTACTGGGATCAAGCCCCGCATCAGGCTCCCTGCTGAGCAGGGAGCCTGCTTCTCCCTCTCCCTCTGCCCCTCCTCCCTGCTTGTTTTCTCTCTCTTTTTCTTTCAAATAAATAAATAAAATATTTTTTTTAAAAAGTGTTTGCACGGGGCGCCTGGGTGGCTCAGTCGTTAAGCGTCTGCCTTGGGCTCAGGTCATGATCCCAAGGTCCTGGGATCGAGCCCCGCATCGGGCTCCCTGCTCCTCCGGAAGCCTGCTTCTCCCTCTCCCACTCCCCCTGCCTGTGTTCCCTCTCTTGCTGTGTCTCTCTCTGTCAAATAAATAAAATCTTTAAAAAAAAAAAAAAAGTTTTTGCACATGAAAGAGTGGGACATCTGGCTTGCCAGCAGTCACCTTCATTTGTCGTGCGACGGAAGAGTGATTTAAAAATGGGTAGTGTTGAGAAGGGCAAGAAGATTTTTGTTCAGAAGTGTGCCCAGTGCTATACTGTCGAAAAGAGAGGCAAGGCAAGCATAAGACTGGGCCAAATCTCTATGGTCTATTTGAGCGAAAGACAAGTCGCGCCCCTGGATTTTCTTAAAAGGATGCCAACAAGAGGTATCCGGGCACCTGGGTGGCTCAGTCGGTTGAGCGTCTGAGTTCAGCTCAGGTCATGATCTTGGGGTCAGAGGATCCAGCTCTGCATTGGGCATGCTCAGCAGGGAGTCTGCTTGTCCTTCTGCCCCTCCCCCCTTGTGCAAGCTCTCTCGCTCTCAAATAAATAAGTAAAATAATAAATAGAACAAAGGCATCACCTGGGGAGAGGAGACACTTATGGAGTATTTGGATAACCCCAACAAGTACATCCCTGGAACAAAAATTATCTTCGTGACATTAAGACAGGAGAAAGGGCAGACTCCATAGCTTATCTCAAAAAAGCTAAGGAGTAATAATTGGCCACCACTTTATTACAAAACAAAAATGTCTCATATCTTTTTATGTGTACCATATTTAAACTGATATCATACACCAGAATTCAGATTATGAATGGCTGATAGAGTATTTCTTTTGGACAGTCCTGATTTAAATAAGATTGGCTTGTGGTTAAATGAATAGGATCAGCTTTTTGAACTTTGATAGTAATTCTGGTTCAGCAAGTGCTGTCTTTGTTTTCTCCTTACAGAGATTTGATTATAATTGATTAGTAATGGTCAGCTTTTTAAAAAAAAATTTATTTATTTATTTATTTTTTAAGATTTTATTTATTTATTTATCTGAGAGAGAGAATGAGAGATAGAGCATGAGAGAGGGGAGGGTCAGAGGAAGCAGACCCCCCGCTGAGCAGGGAGCCCGATGCGGGACTCGATCCTGGGACTCCAGGATCATGACCTGAGCCGAAGGCAGTCGCTTAACCAACTGAGCCACCCAGGTGCCCTTTAATTTTATTTTTAAGTAATCTATACACCGAACATGGGGCTCAAACCCACAACCCAGAGATCAAGAGTCATATACTCCACTAACTGAGCCAGCCAGGCGCCCCAGTAATGTTCAGCTTTTCACGGAGTCGGTAAATGCCATCTCTAAACCTATAAATTGATTTTATATTTAGACTGATATAACTGGTTATATTAATATATATGTAAATACTGAGGAAATCCCTTCACTGTCTCAGAACAGCAAGACTCAGCTGTGTTTCAAGTTGTGTTTGTTAGCCTGTTCAAGGCAAGGGCTGAAGATAAGCTGGCAGTGTCCACTTTATCTTTTTGGTCTTAACTATGCCAAATCGGTTAAAATTCCCTGCATCTAAAATGTTGCCTTTTGCCTAAGGAAAGGTATTTTAGTGTGGTTTATGTATAATACTAAATTAAAAATACTTAACACTTCTCACATTTTATAGATGATCTATAAGGTCAGATGCTTTTAAAACTCATTGTGACAGGATATAGTAGCACACTTTGCTTGTGGATTCTTTACTAAGCCAGACTACATTCTTGTCTTTTTTTTTTTTCCAGAATTGTCTTTTATTTTTTATTTTATTATTTTTTTTAAAAAAGATTATTTATTTATTTATTTGACAGAGACAGACACAGTGAGAGAGGGAATACAAGCAGGGGGAGTGGGAGAGGGAGAAGCAGGCTTCCCGCGGAGCAGGGAGCCCGATGCGGGGCTCGATCCCAGGACCCCGGGATCATGACCTGAGCCGAAGGCAGACACTCAACCAAATGAGCCACCCAGGCGCCCCCAGAATTGTCTTTTAAACAGCTATTCAAAAACAACTGTAGAATTAATCACAGATTTTAAAACATGTTTGCCCTCAGTAATTATTTTTAAAAAAATGGATTTAAGCTGAAAGCAAATTTGGGGTTCTATGCATACTAGACTATCAGGGGAAAGGTTGTTGATAGCGCTGCTGGCAAGGCCATGATTAAAATGGTACATAAATGTAGTGCTTAAAATTGATGCAAGGCTTTTGGAAAACAGCATGGCTTTACATATCAGGAATCCTAAAAATAGTTTGGGGCCTATTTTAAAACTACTTAAATTTATTTTTATTGTTTGGATTCCAAAGCCATCCAAACATCTAAAGAAATTTTAAAATAGTGACAGCATTTTTGCCACATTATATTTCTCATTAATTTTTTTTTATTTTTTAATTTAAATATAATTAATATATAATGTATTACTTGTTTCAGGGGTACAGGTCTGTGACTCACCAGTCCTGTATAATAGCCAGTGCTCATTACAACACATACTCTCCCCAATATCCATCACCCAGTACATTTCTCATTAATTTGACGCCATTTATTTTTTTTTTTTTAAAGATTTTATTTATTTATTTGAGAGAGAATGAGAGAGAGCACATGAGAGGGGGGAGGGTCAGAGGGAGAAGCAGACTCCCTGCCGAGCAGGGAGCCCAATGCGGGACTCGATCCAGGGACTCCAGGATCATGACCTGAGCCGAAGGCAGTCGCTTAACCAACTGAGCCACCCAGGTGCCCAGACGCCATTTAAATTTTAAGCAGATAAAGTACTATTTTAGAAGAAATCTTAAGTGAGAAAAGTTCCTTTTATTTTATCTAGTGATCTTACCCCCAGGATTTATCCTAGAGAAATAATGCAGCAGAAGCAAATAGCTATGGGTGTGCCTGGGTGGCTCAGTTCGTTAAGCGGCTGCCTTTGGCTAAAGTCATGATCCCAAGGTCCTGGGATCAAGTCCCACATTGGGCTCCCTGCTCAGCGGAGAGTCTGCTTCTCTGCTCCCTCTGCCTGCCACTCCCCCCTGCTTGTGCGCGCTCTCTCTTTCCTCTCTCTCTGTCAAATAAATAAATAAAATCTTTAAAAATATGTATTTAGGGCGCCTGGGTGGCTCAGTTGGTTAAGCGACTGCCTTCGGCTCAGGTCATGATCCTGGAGTCCCTGGATCGAGTCCCACATCAGGCTCCCTGCTCGGCAGGGAGTCTGCTTCTCCCTCTGACCCTCCCCCCTCTCATGTGCTCTCTCTCATTCTCTCTCTCTCAAATAAATAAAATCTTTAAAAAATAAATAAATAAAAATATGTATTTAAAAAAAAGTAGGACATCATTGGGTGCCTGGGTGTCTCAGTTGAGTGTCCAACTCTTGGTTTTGGCTTAGGTCATGATCTCGGGGTTGTGGGATCAAGCGCCCCCCACTTGGGCTCCATGCTTGGAGGGGAGTCTGCTTGAGATTCTGTTCTTCTCCCTCTACCCCTCCCCTGCTCACACATGCACTTGCTGGCTCTCAAATACATTTTTTTTTTTTTAAGATTTTATTTATTTATTAGAGAGAGAGGGAGAAAACACAAGCAGGGGAAGCAGCAGAGGGAGTGGGAGAAGCATGCTCCCTGAGCAAGGATCCCAGTTGTGGGGCTCTATCCCAGGACCCTGGGATCATGACCTGAGCCGAAGGCAGCCTCCTAACTGGCTGAGCCACCCAGGTGCCCCTCAAATAAATCTTTTTTTTTTTTTTTTTTAAGATTTTATTTATTTGTTTGACAGAGACAGACACAGCGAGAGAAGGAACACAAGCAGGGGGAGTAGGAGAGGGAGAATCAGGCCTCCCACTGAGCAGGAAGCCCGATGCGGGGCTCAATCCCAGGACCCTGGAATCATGACCCGAGCCGAGGGCAGACAAATAAATCTTTTAAAAAAGAAAAGGGACATCATTGTGGGCAACCCAGGTGGTGGTAGTCATCAGAGTCCAGGAATCACTTTTAGATCCCTATAGGAGGTCACACAAAATGCAGAGACATTTGGGGATCAGCCCAAGAAGTGCTGCTGTGGGCCTGCAGATCCCTAAGGGGAGATCTTCTCAGGCCAGTCTTTCCATGTACTCTCTTATGTTGGTCAAGCACAAAAGAGCAGAAAACTATCTTAAGTCTGTCTCAAAAGAAAAACTACATAATTATTTTAGAAATAGTTAATTTTTTAATTTCATAGCTAATAGACCAGTAGGACATGGGGATAAGAATCTTGAATCTAGGGGTGCCTGGGTGGCTGAGTCACTAAGCGTCTGCCTTCAGCTCAGGTCATGATCCCAGGGTCCTGGGATCAAGCCCCGCATTGGGCTCCCTGCTCAGAGGGAAGCCTGCTTCTTCCTCTCCCACTCCCCCTGCTTGTGTTCCCTCGCTCGCTGTCTCTGTCTGTCAAATAAATAAATAAAATGTTAAAAAAAAAAGAATCTTGAATCTAACGTAGGCAACTATAGAGATTTCCTTCACTTAAATCTTAAATTTCTCCTTTTGGAACATCCATGTTTTGGATCATACATGTTATCATCTCTTGATTTCTTTACAGACATCTGACCCGGATGTGATCCTCTGCAATTCCGTAGAGTTGATCCGTGAACGGCTGACTCTATCTGAGGATGGACCAAGAATCGGGCACCAGGAGGAGCAGAAGGATGACTATGTGTATGACATATACTACTTGGAGATGGCCACTCCAGGATGGATTGAGAACATCCTCTCTGTGCAGCCCTATTGCCAGGAGTGGGAGCTGGTAAGGGGACCCATTAGGATGAGAAGGGTATGAGGTAGCCTAAGCAGTTCTCTAGTCTGGGTGCTTTGCTTCCCTGTGTTCCACATTGCCTCCAATGGGTTCAAGATTGTTTTTAGCTCTTCTTGTCCTTGTTTAAATGGAAAAATTTATTCTAAATGCCTTCTAGGAACCTGGGTTTAGTGCAGGGAATTTTGGGAATGACAGGTACACTGAATTTTTGCTCTTAATAGATCTTTTACAAGGTTTGCAACATCATTTTTATCATTTATTAACACCTACTTTCAGGGGAAAACGTATGGGGGCTTATAATAAAGACAAAATAAACCAGAAATTCTTAACATGAATAGGAATAAAAGCTTATTTTTTTTTAAACTGGATCTTAAAAGGGGGGAGACCTTGGATTAAGAAAGCTAACATCCTGACATTTTTTTTTTTAAAGCAATCTCTACACCCAATGTGGGGCTTGAACTCATAACCCTGAGATCAAGAGTTGCAGCTCTATTGACTGAGCCAGCAAAGCACCCCTTGACATCATTATTTTTAAAACAAATTCTAAAGTGAGGAGCGGCACCTTATCCCATACCTGCATTGCAACCATAGTCTCACAGTCAGGCACCCACCTTGGATCATTGCATAGCCCCTCTCCCTGCGCCCCTCACACTTAGATTTTGGTTCTGGTTTTTGGCATTACCCATAATCCATATAATCTCTCTCCCACCTGGCTGTCCTTCAAAAGTTTAAAGATCAGTGCCAACACTTACTCAGAGGTCTCTCTCCTCCCCACCCTGGTGTGTTCCCTTCTGGAGTTCATCCTATCCCCCCAGGAATGTGATGGCTGGAGCTAGACTCTGAGTGAGAAGTAGGGCTGCTGTCTCTACCTTGTAGCCCAAGGTTACTACAGCCCCTTGTGCAGCATACTCAGACCAGCTCCTAGGCTGCCTCTTTTCCACACAGTGCTCTTAAGTGATTGTTCCAAGTTGGTCTGCTAATAGCTTCCCCCACAGCACAACCTTAGAGGTTTTGACTTATACTCATGTTTGTGTTGAGATGTGCAGGTGAATGATGACCAGCAACCAGAAGATACTTATGAAGATGATGATGATGAGAACAGTGAGAATAACTGGCGCAATGAGTATCCAGAGGAGGAGAACACTGATGGAGATGAGTCCAGAGGTACATGGGTGGCAGCCTTGGATGGGAAGGGACTAGTGGGATCCAAGACTGAGGTGTGAGCATGGTTAACAAGTACATCTTAACTGGCTTTCCTTCTCTGCCATTGAACTCCCAACAGCTCAACCATAAGCTATTAGAGCTATAGGAGCCCCAAGAACTAGTGTTTCTGGGGGAAGCCTAGGTTCAAATCCTTAGTTCTTTTTTTTTTTTAAGAGTATTTTTTTTTTTTTTAAGATTTTATTTATTTATTTGCTGGTAGAGATAGCGAGAGCAGGAACACAAGCAGGGGGAGTGGGAGAGGGAGAAGCAGGCCTCCCGCTGAGCAGGGAGCCCGATGCGGGGCTCGATCCCAGGACCTGGGATCATGACCTGAGCCGAAGGCAGACGCTTAACGACTGAGCCACCCAGGCGCCCCTCAAATCCTTAGTTCTGTCATTTCTTATCTGTAGGTCTTGGGGAAGTTACTTCACCTCATGGAGCCTCATCCTCTCTCCAGAAAACAGGAGAATATTGCACTAACTTCAGTGGTTGGGATTAAGAGAAACATCTTAGCTCAGTGTCTCTTCTCCTGCTTCAGTCAAGAAGGTATTGAAGAGGTTTGCCAGTTGGAGCAGGGCTAGGATTTTGACAGATCAGTTATCTAACTTCTCAAGAAGTTGCTTTGTTTACAATGTTTTGAGAAAGATGCAACACAGACATGGTACCTGGGGGAAAGAGGAAGGAAAGATACTCTGGTGACACAGATCCTTCAGGGATTATGTTCTTTGTGCCAACAAAAAGAATTTCTCAGTGTCTGTTAATGGAGGGACAATTAATTAAATTGTGACTATTCTATTGGGGAAGTACTGATATGTTAAAAGGATAGGGGCAGAAGTGAAATTATGTTTACAGTATGACTACAACTATAATAACAAAAAGAAATCCTAGGGCACCTGGGTGGCTCAGATGGTTGGGCGTCTGCCTTCGGCTCGGGTCGTGGTCCCAGGGTCCTGGGATCGAGTCCCGCATCGGGCTCCCTGCTCCTTGGGAGCCTGCTTCTCCCTCTGCCTCTCTCTCTCTGTCTCTCATGAATAAATGAGTAAAATCTTTAAAAAAAAAAAAAAAAAGAAATCCTATACTTAGGGGAGAAATGAAAAAATACTCCCAGTGTTGTTGAGGGATTTGGTTTAGGTAGTACAAACAGGCTTCCTTTTTTTTTCCCCCCTAAATTCTCTTTACTGAGCAAGTATTGTAGAAGGGAGAACAACAACAAAAAAAAAACAGACCTTCCTGAGATGGGAAACGATTATCATGGTCACTTAGAAACTCAGAGCCCATTCCTGTTATCATTCTAGGCTCTGATGAATACAACAGCCTCAGCGAAGAGGAAAGAGGCAACGGCCCACCACAGATGTGGAGCAAATACCCTTTGGATGTGCAGAAGGAGTTTGGCTATGACAGCCCCCATGACCTGGATTCAGACTGATGATCCTGTGATATCTGTGAAGTTCAGTCATGTGCCCTGAGGGCTCTGACTGCAGCTTCAGCCATCCTGGTAACATCCCTGGGTTTTTTAGCTTAACACGAAAGGAAAAAGCATGTCCAGCAGCACCATCCTACCAGTGAAAACGTATGCTAAAGGACTGTGTCTTTTTCAGTAACAGTAGGGCCCCTTTGCCTCAATCAAAAGTGACTCTACAGTCTGGGGGGAAAAATGCCATAAAAGTGAAGCTTCCTGGCCTGGGGATTTTCCCATTCTCCTGTGCTAAAGCCAGTAAGTGGAAGAGAAACTTCTGTTTCCTTAGCACTAAGCTTAGCTTTCCCATACCACCAGGCCACTGCCTCCACTAAAAGCCTGTTTCTTTCGATAGACAGAATCTAGAAGGGCTACACTGGGTCCCTTATAGCAACACCGACGGGATAGTGGTGGCTGTTAAGAGAGGGAAGTAGAATCTGCCTGAGCTCTTAGAGGTTTTAAGTTAATAGCTGTCTCCACCGCCCTGCCTCCTGACTCTGATAATGGTTGTAAAGACTGCTGTCTTCCTTTGTTCCACGGAGAACAGGATGTATGAATGTGATACTCTGTGTTTAGTAAAAATTAAAGAGAGCAAGAAAATTCCTTGAAAACTTTCTTCTTCTTTTTTTTTTTAAGATTTATTGAGAGAACACGAGCAGGAGGAAGGGGCAGAGGGAGAGGGAGAGAACGATCCTCAAGCAGACTCTGCATGGAGCACAAAGCCCAATGGGGGGAGGGGGAATTCCAGGACCCCAAAACCATGACCTGAGCCGAAATCAAGAGTCGGCCACCTAACTGACTGAGCCACCCAGGTGCCCCTACTTAAAAACCTTTTAAATCTGAGTATCTTTTTTTTTTTTTTTTTAATTTATTAGGAGAAGCAGGCTCCCCACTGACCAGGGAGCCTGACACAGGGCTTAATCCCAGGACCCTGGGATCGTGACCTGAGCCGAAAGCAGACACTTAACTGACTGAGCCACCCAGGTGCCCAGATCGCAATGTCTTTTTTTTTTTTTTTTAAGATTTTATTTATTTGAGAGAGAGAGAGAGCATGAGAGGGGGGAGGGTCAAAAGGAGAAGCAGGCTCCCTGCTCAGCAGGGAGCCCAATGTGGGACCCAGTGCTGGCACTCCAGGATCATGACCTGAGCCCAAGGCAGTTGCTTAACCAACTGAACCACCCAGGCATCCCCAGATCTCAATGTCTATACATATGTTTTCCCACTGTACACACTCTCTCCCATCCCTACCCTCCACGAAAGATGGGGGGAGGGGGTTAGTGAGACAGAAGTTTCAGGATTGACCTTAGACACTTAAGGACTTCGGGCAAGTGAGGAAAAGGAAAACATAAACGTAGCTTTCCAATGAGAAAGGTCAACTATTCACAGCACTCACCAAAAACAGTGACCAATTGTTACCAAAACTTAGATTCCTTGTAAGGAAACCCTGACCCTACTTTTTTCCATACCACAAATGTCTTAACTCTGAGTTGGCATTTATTCTTCTAATGTAACATTGTCCTACAGAACTTTGTGCAAAGATGGATATGTTTAGTAGTAGCCACTAGCCACATGTGGCTCAGCTCTAGAAATATGATTAGTGCGCCTGAGGAATCAAATTTTTTACTTTATTTTAATTAGCTACCTGTGGCTAGTAGTTACTATACTGGACAGCACAGGTCTAGGAAAACAATACACAAAATCACAGAATCTTTGGTTCAAAATGTGCCTTCTTGGCATGTGGCACAGACTCACTATCAGTACACAGGGATAGGTGGTCTTCCCACATCTTTCAAGATTTCATATCTTTTTCCATCCTGCCTCCACCCATTCTTTCTTTCTGTATTCATTTTGTAGGTCTTCACCTACATTAATTCCTATCCACATGTTAAACCTGCCTAAGTGGTTAAATTCTGTATGTTCACATCCTCAGGCTCTTGCAGTTAGAAAACCAACAAAACTATCCTAGCTATCCACAAAGGTACAATTCAGAGTTGCAACAGGCAGCAATATATATGTCTAATACTAGTCACCTTAGTCTTCTGTAGGCATAGAAACAAAGGATTAAAAACCACTCCATGCCATTATAATGTGCTCACTGCTGTTCATGTACTTGTGAAAGTTTGCCAACATTAAAGGGCTGACAACCTCACATACTGTACCTACTGCAAAAGGGATTAGCACACCAGGAGAAGGATTGAAGGAGATGAACAACAAAGACCTTGCAGAAATTTAATTCCACCATGAAGCTTGAGTGCTGTAGGGAGTCTCTGGCTTCCCTCCCACAGAAGGGTTCCTGGGTGAAGTCTGTATCCAGCACAGAGGGGAAGAATGCGGTTGCCATCCAGTAATGAGAGGAGGATGACATGGCTCACTAAGCTTGTCCTGGGGCACTTAGGGTGTGAGGCCCGTGCTTCTCCCAGGAGCCACTGGGGGGCAGCAAGTTCCTGGGATTAGCTGGTCATTTACTTCAATGGAGAAAGCTGAAACCTGGGTCAGGGATCCTTAAGACAAGCACACTCTACTTAAAGGATTAGCTCCAGAGGATCCCTGGGATAGGTGCCATCTTGGCTCAGACAGGAGTCATGTTTACATACTCCAGGCAAGTCAGAGACTCCCTATTGCCAGGAAGGAATTTGCTGTGCAAATCCCCAACCCGTGACAGTAGGAATGTCCCCTCATTTTCTCACCCATGCATGCCCTGAACTGAAGGCAGCTGTGATCATGCTCCCCTAAATTGTCTTTATTGAACAGGTATGGCCAAGGTTACTCCCCTGGCCATTTGATGGAAAACAATGTTCAGAAAGGGAGACTGCCTCATAGTTCTTATCTTTACCATTCATTGACCAGTTCTAAAACGAAAGGATAAGAAGTCCAGGCATGGGGTTAGCCAAATTAGCAGGTTCCTCTGGACCCAGGATGATAGTAGGGAGTCTCTGGATTCCCTCCCACAGAAGGGTTCCTGGGTGAAGTCTGGACAGTTGTACAGTCCACTGCAACCATGGCTGCCCACGAGGGAACATCCATTAGGCCTGACCTGGATGCTAAAGCACACCTGAGCACCAGAATTAGTTACTTCCAATCATGCAGTCTGCTGAGGAGCCAGATTGAGGTTGAAGCAGCTTTGTCCCCCAAAGTCTTCTCTGACCTCCAAAGGGAGAAATAGAAGTCCACACAAGTACCAAGCTCTTCCTGAGACTGCAGGCCCACCAGACCTCCAGTAAAGGGAGGCAGACAGGACAGGAATGCACTATCCTGATGATCCACACCAAGACAGTTCAGAGTGTAAACAAAGCCCAGTGTCAGGGACAGAAGAGGAGGATGCAGTCTGGTGTGAGGTTTTCGGAAAAGGGAAACGACCACTTCTAGCACCAAGGTGGGCTTGGCGGGGTCTGCACAGCAGTTCCTCACACCAGCCCTGACAGAAACAAGCTATTTGGTGGCTTGAGTCCATGAGATGTTCTCTAAGCCATTGAACGGCTGAGAGAATCCAGGTAATCCACTTGAATTCTAAAACAGTTTATGTCCTCCTAAAGTTCATACCAGAAACCAGAGATTTACCTTCTATCATCTAGAATAGGACCTGAGGTCTCAAGTAAAATAAGGGATTATCTTTCAGAATAGCAGTATTATCAGACTTCTGACTCATGAATTTGTTGATTCGTCTTTGCTGATTTGAGCCAGGTGCTTATAATCTGTGACCTACTAACTAAAGTGTAACCAATACATGAGTAAAAAAAAAAATCTTTAAAGTCTGCAGCTAAGACTCAACAGAAGATTGTGCGTAAAACCAAGCAAAAAAAATCTGTGATCAGAGGCTGACCCAGGCCACCACGCAGAGACACCTCTAAGGGCAGAGGGACTCGGTTGGGGGTACTTTGAGTTTTTAAACACAATCAGCTTGTTGTATCCTGTAGATGAATGAACACCAGTGCTCTGCTAGAATTGGTGTACTGGATTAAGTATCAATAAATAATGAAATACAACTGTCTTCCCAGGGAAAGATTTTGAGTCAGAGGAAGAAATGGTAGCATTTCAGGCCTCTAGAGTCAGTGCTTGGACCTGATCAGAGGGAACCTTCCCATAAAGCAGCCCCTTTGTAGAGGCTCCTGATGCAAACCTCAAATAACAAATTCAGAACCACCAGCCACATCTATTAACCTAGCACTCCCTCTTCCCCCAGTGCAGTTCGCCAAGTGTTTGGTAAGCTGTACCTACTCACCAGGAATAAAACTAAACAACTATTCCCCTGACCAAGCCCTCCCCACCACCACCCTCATAAAGTTCCCACCTTCAGGCTTGCCTCAGACCCTGAGTCTTCTCCCGTAGCTTACCAATGAGAGTGACCACCAGAGCAGGCCATCAGCTCTGAGCCCCCCTTATACAATGTGGGCCACCAAACTCCTTTAGAACAAGAGGGGTGGGCCTGCAGTCTCGTAATCTGGACTTTGGTGGCTGTGGTTGGCCTTCCAGGCCTCAAGGGACATCACCTCTGGCCTCTAGTCCGTTTTCCTCTCAACTTTTTTTTCTTCAGTTACATCAAGCTCAGTCAGGACACAAAAGCAAAGCTGCTGGGTGACTTTGGTGACAGCAGCTAAATGAAAATAGAGAACAGAATTCAGCAAGCTGACAGCTACAACCTCAATATGAACACCCCAAAGTTGATTAAAGCAGATCTGTGGCTCCTTCCCACCTGTCCCCTGGGTGTCCTGCACCAGGCTTTGCCTCTTACCACCAGCAAGCATCACTGTCCTTCATTCACCAGAAAGTAATGCATGACTCCTTGTCTTCCCACATGGATTGCACTTTTAAAAGCGAGTGTTTTAACCCAAAAATAGGACTCTAAAGTTAGAACTAAAGTGCTCATGTCAAGATCAAAAGGGAAGAAGTCATGTGGAGCAACCAGGTCTCATGGTCTAGCACATCACTAGTATAGGGGAAGCTGTTAGCTACCACTCCCACCTCTGCGTGCACCTGCGTGCACGCGCGCGCGCGCACACACACACACACAGTGAATAACGGGCAAAAAAGCTCACCCAGGACATTTCGAATAAGGACTGGCCTCTGGGACTCGGGCAAGTAAACACCCACGAAGTAGACAGGAATCCCAGAGAGGGCAATCCCGATGCCAATGAGGGAATTGATGGTGTCACCGTATAGAGGCACAATCACCAGGAACAAGGAGCATATGCAGAACACGATGGGAAAAAACAGGCTCAGCTGAAATGAAGGGAGGTGAGATATTAGGTAAAGTGCTATGGGGGAACACGGTTTAGAGAAGTCACCGTGGGGAGATGGCCCATCCCTCCTAGTCTGTCCAGAGTCACTGACCTTGAGAGGCCGGGGTCGCTCAGGCTCCTTCCAGCGAAGATAGAGCTGTCCAGCAACAGACAGGCCCACAAAGAACCAATAGCTGAAGCTGAAGTAGTTGATGAGCAGGAAAACATCTTCCACAGTGAGGTAGATGAGTGTCATGGTACACTGGAAGGGGACGGGATGGAAGGAGCAGTGGGCATTGTTACCACCGGGCCACCACAAGAGACTCCAACCACCCAGCAATCAGCACCAGATCTGCCGCTCACCACTGATTTAGCTTACCAGGTTACCTCCAGTTCTTTCCATTGATCCCTTGGCATCAGATAGGTCTAATCTCTGTATTAACCTTCAAGGTGGCATCTCTCCCTCTTCTGTTGGGGGCCCTTCCCACACACAATGCCTCCCTTTTTGCAAGCACTTTAATAACAAGCCAGACTCCCTTCCCTTTTTTTTTTTTTTTTTTAAAAGATTTTATTTATTTGACAGAGACAGCGAGAGCAGGAACACAAGCAGGGGGAGTGGGAGAGGGAGAAGCAGGCTTCCTGCCGAGCAGGGAGCCCGATGTGGGACTCGATCCCGGGACCCCAGGATCATGACCTGAGCCAAAGGCAGACGCCTAACGACTGAGCTACCCAGGCGCCCTCCCTTCCCCTTCTGATGGCAGAGAGTGAGGCCCTCCTCACTTTGATGCACCAACCTCAATATGAATCACTTTCCCCTCTGGATACCATTACTCCTGAGTCTCAACTACCTGGCATACAAACTGAGTAAATGCCTCCAGAACCATCTCACTGTCCTGGGTCTTAGAAATGCAGATTGACAAAATGGATCTATACCCCTGATAAGGGAGGTATGACAGAATTTGCCCTCTAGAACAAAAGAGTCCTAGAAGACAGAAGTCAGGGACTAGAGTCCTGTGACATAGTCAGATTTACTTAAACTTCAAGAATATGGAGTTCCCCCACCTAATCTTTTCACCCAGATTATCAACAAAGGGTTTAAAACAAAAAGGGCCCATTCTGGGGAAAGAAGGGGGACTGTATTGGGAAAACTGGGGTAGAAGATGATTAAAAGACAAGATGTCAGATCTTCCCTAAATTTATAAATTCAATGCTATCCCAATCAATATACTAAGAGGATTTTTGTTATTTTGACAAAATACAAGTTCATAATGATAAACACAAACTTGATAATTGCCAGGAAAATTCCAGGGGTAAGAAGAAACTAAAGTATCCTTAATCCCTCTTTAGATTGCAGAAATTCAGTATAAAGCTAAATAATGACGCTTGATACTAATGGCGAGGAAGGGTTGAGCTGATGATAACTATTTAAGGGGTATATAATTGTACTTGGCACATATGAAGCACCATCTAATATATATAAATCTATGATATCCAGGGGCACCTGGCTGGCTCCGCAGTGGAGCATGTGACTCTTGATATCAGGGTTGTGAGTTCAAGCCCCATGTTGGGTGTAGAGAGAACTTAAAAACAAAATCTTTAAAAAAATAAATCTATAAAGTCTACAATATGAAAAGAAGTCCCTAGGTAGTTGGTATACAACTGGCCTGGCTCTTCTAAATATGATTTAATTAAAGTTAAAAAAAAAAAAAAAAAAAGCAGGGGCACCTGGCTGGTTCAGTCAGTGGAACATGGGACTCTTAATAACAGGGTCATGAGTTCAAGCCCACATTGGGCGTGGAGCCTACTTTAAAAAAATTTAGGAGTGCCTGGGTGGCTTCATCAGTTAAGCATCCAACTCTTGATTTTGGCTGTCATGATCTTAGGGACGTGAGATCGAGCCCTGCAGCAGGCTCTGCACTTAGTGCAGGGTCTGCTTGGGATTCTCTCTCCCACTGCCCCTCTCCCTCCCCCCTGCTCACACTCTCTAAATAAATAAATAGAAGAAATAAACAAATAAATACATAAAATCTTTCAAAAAATGAAAATAAATCTCACAAATTTATTTTTATATTCTTTTGTACAATTTGCCTTCTCTCCTATAACTGTTTTATATTTTTTAAAAATTTAAGAAAAGGGGCGCCTGGGTGGCTCAGTCGTTAAGCGTCTGCCTTCAGCTCAGGTCATGATCCCAGGGTCCTGGGATCGAGCCCCGCATCGGGCTCCCTGCTCAGCGGGAGGCCTGTTTCTCCCTCTCCCACTCCCCCTGCTTGTGTTCCCTCTCTCGCTGTGTCTCTGTCAAATAAAATATTTAAAAAAAAAAAAAAAATTTAAGAGAAAAGAAAGTCTGAGAGGCTTGGGAAATATCTTAAGCTAGTAAGATAGACCTCCCACCCATAGTCGTCTCATAAAGTCAACAGGAGTACTACAATTCTCCACACTCCCCCAGCAGAGCTTACATTGAACAGTAAAGCAGGGATGGGTGTAAAACGCTCAATGTGGATCATGGACAGAACATCCGGGAGGTGGCCCTCACGGGAGCCCACGAAGAACAACCTAGAAAGATAAGAAGTGTGTCAGGATGATCCTTTCACTTGGCCATAGAGCCACACTCCTCACTTGACAAACTAGGCTCAGAGCTCCAGAAAAACAGAGGAGGCAGTCTCTCAGGAGTATCCCATTTTCTCGATGCATGCCCAACCCCCACCCTCACCCCTCAACTTTTACCCATAGATGTCTCCAACCTCCAACCATGGGTACTTCAACGTTATCCAGGAATGCCCTACCCCTCTGTTGGCCATGGACACCCCCAAGCCCCTCAGCTATGAAACCCACCATCAACCAATGGATGCCTCACCCTGCCATCACTCACTGCCACCCCAATTCATTCCATCAGGGGTACTCCCACTCTACCACCCCACAGATTTCATACTTAACACAATGGCTTTTTAAAGAAGGGCAGCCAGCCTTCTGTTGTGCTCTCTATATATCTTCCCTGAGCTCCTGACACATGACACGCCAGGACAAGCCTGGGGCTCAGAGACAACCCAGGGTTCCTCTCTGTTCCTAAAGAGCCCTACTGTTTGAGAAACAGAGCAAGAGAGAAATGAACTGCCAGCCAGGGTAGTCAGCATCATCATGGAGCACAAAGCACTCACCAGGCTTGGGGATGGGCTGGGGGAACAGAAAACCACAAGAGATGACCACATCTGGACTGTGAAGAACTGGAGTTTGCCAGAAGGTGAGCAGATGGGTGGGAAACAGCGTAGGCAAAGGCAAAAGAGGCTTGAAGGAGTGAAAGAGGGTGGCTTCCTTTAGGTTGGTACTAGAATGCCTACAGTCCCAGGTTAGGGTGTGTGAGGAAACAGCTGGGAAGAACCTGCACATGAGGCCATGCTGTGGAGTCTGAACGAACACTGAGAGCCTGCTGTGGCTCTGAAGTAAAGGCCTGACAGGATTTGACACAGAGACTCTGGTGGCATCATGGAGGCCAACTAAAGCAGGGAGAGGCTAGGGTATAGGGAGAAGGCCAGATAAAGTAATCCGTGGGGTGCCTGGGTAGCATAGTCAGTTAAGCCTCCAACTCTTGATTTGGGCTCAGGTCATGATCTCAGGGTCATGGGATCGAGCCCTGCGTCATGCTCCGTGCTCAGCGCAGAGTCTGCTTGTGACTCTCTCCCTCTGCCCCTCCCCCCACCTCCCAAATCAATCAATCAATCAATCTAAAAAAAAAAAAGTAATCTGTGATAACTGTCCTATAAGAGAGGAGGCCTGAATGAGGGTAGACACCCTGGCTGAAGAGAAAACCAGACAGATGTGACCACCTCAATCAAATTTGGTGATCCTTTGCATGTGAGTGTGTATGTATGTGTGTGTGCATGCATGTACATTTTTGAGCTAGGAGAAGAGGATGAACACCAAGGGAAAAATAAAGGGGCCAAGCAAGGAGACTCGACAGCACATAATAACACAACTAAAGACAAAGCACAAGTGGAGTGCACTGAGATACTTGTGAGCCATCCAGATGGAGCCACAGGAGTTGACAATAGCATCTGGAAAGGTCGTAGGGCAAGATGGTGGGAGTTGGCTCACACAGGTTAATAATCTGTACTGGGCAGAGAAGAAATATGGTAGAGGAGATGCTGGAAGGGGATAATGTGCAGGCACAGCAAAAGTGTCTAGTACAAAGCCAAAAACAACTACATAGGTAATAAAAGAAAAAGTGAGAAGTTAACACAGAAACAATTGTACATTACCTCCACATCACTGCAGTCCACTTATGTGCTGGTCCAGACTCTTACTCTCTGAATCCCCTATCCCCACCCCCATCCTGTCAATGCCACAACACAGCTGAGTGAGCTTAAAACGTACCTACTGTGTTAAGTATTTTAAGAAGATTGACAGAGCCATTTGGAATGTCTTGGGCATTGATAAGGGTAAGGCTATGGGAAACACCATCTTTGGGTAGGGTAACTTGTTAAGAGTCACATCCAGTGCAACCCTGGCCATACCAGGTTGAAGTAAGGGAAGATACCACGCTGTTTTCCAAGAATTTGATCTCTCTATTACTCTGGTTACCCTAGGGAGGCCCCAAGTACATGGACTGTGGTGTCAAAACCAGTAAGAAAAACAAATAGGACAGGGGCGCCTGGGTGGCTCAGTCATTAAGTGTCTGCCTTCGGCTCAGGTCATGATCCCAGGGTCCTGGGATCGAGCCCCGCATCGGGCTCCCTGCTCAGCAGGAAGCCTGCTTCGCTTCTCCCTCTCCCACTCCCCTTGCTTGTGTTCCTTCTCTCGCTATGTTTCTCTCTGTCAAATAAATAAATAAAATCTTTAAAAAAAAAAAGTTCCCTTTAAAAAAATAAAAGAAAGAAAAATAAATAGGACAAAAAATTTTTTCTTTTATTAATTCATCCTCTTACCTGTTCATGTAGAAAATAGTTACTGAATGCCTATTACACTCCCAGCCCTGGGGACAGCAACATTTATACGGTGAGTGAAAGAGAAATCAGGAAAGAAGCCTTCCTCTCAAATATCAGAGTGTTACAGAGTCACAGGAATAGTTTCAGAAGCAGAGGGCGGTAAGCATCACTTGCTTCAGGGGTCCAGTAGGATAAGGACTACAAGCAGGCTAAGAAGGAGATCACAGGTACACTTAATAAGAATATTTTTTAGGGGCGCCCGGCTGGCTCAGTTGGTTAAGCGACTGCCTTCGGCTCAGGTCATGCTGGAGTCCTGGGATCGAGTCCCACATCAGGCTCCCTGCTCGGCGGGGAGTCTGCTTCTCCCTCTGACCCTCCCCCCTCATGCTCTCTTTCTCTCATTCTCTCTCTAATAAATAAATAAAATCTTTAAAAAAAAAGAATATTTTTTAGGTAGTAGAAGTCAAAGTATAATGGCTAGAAAATGAGTGGCAGTTAAAATGGAGACCATTCCCTCAAGAAGTGTGTCCAGAAAGGAAGAAGGGAGATGAGAAAAGCTGTTTTGTGACTTCACTGAGCAGAGATGAGAGAAGCTTGTGCAGAGCTGGCTCCTACTGAAATCCACCAAAGAGAAGGGCCAAGTGACAAAGCCATGTGCTAAGAAGAGGGGTAGTGCTGGGACCCTGAAACCAGGTAGCAGAGTCAGCCTGGAAAAGCAGAACTGCTCCTTTCTCTGAAACAACAGGAAGGACAAATGCTCTTATAGAGAAGTCTCTAGAAAGAGAGGAGAACAGAGCCTGCCTGTCAGCTTCGGTGGTTTCTGTGAAGTGAGGGGCAGAGTCCCCTGTACCAATACCTGGTACACGGCAAGTGATCACTAATAATCTTCTCTACTCCAAGCTATAACCTTCCTCCCCTCTACCTCTCACCAATCTGTCATCACCTCAGATGGAAGTATGAGCTTCAAGCATACAAATGTCTGCACAAAGGCCAGCTGATGCATGCACACAAGTGTACACACACACACACACACACACACACACACACACCCTGTACATCTAAGGGAAAGAAGGGCTCTTATGGGCTCACCTGGAGCCTCAGAAGATTAAATACTGCAGTCTGTTACTGGTAAAGCAGAAACACATTACCTTGATGAAGCAAAGATAGATGCATTGAGGCCCCCAAAGCAGGACAGGGCAACAGCAATGGGAATGGTCCAGCTGAACATGCCAAATGTCTGGTCAGCAAATGTCTGGGGACAGAGCACAGAAGTCCCTCAGCACAGGACAGGGTTCCATAAGCCACCTGTACCTACGCTGTCAGGACAAACACCGTCACTGCCGAGCAGCCCTCCCTCTAGCCTGGACCCATCATCTCACCCTGCAGCGCCGGCGGGGCTTAGAGAGAGACTGAGCCCTTCAGTATTATAAGATGATGAGCAAATCGGGACTCACCACAGCCACGGCATCACTGTCAAGGACATCTGAAATGCTCAGCACTGTGTAATAGGCCACATTGGTCAGGATGTAGATGAGCGTCACAATTGGCATAGAAATCCCAATGGCCAGGGGCAAATTTCTGTCAGGACAAGTAAGATAGGACTACCTAGAATCAACTCTCTTTGGAGTCAAAGTTCACCCAGGGATTTTTCTGAAATTTAACAGTTCCCTGGCTCTAAGTCTTTGAGGCAGGCTCCTCTTTCCCACATGGTCTAGGGGGATTATGAATCCCATGCTCCCTTCTGCTGAGAAACAGAGAGAAAGAGAGACTGACCCTTCTCTGTGAAAATAGCTGGGGCTCAATATTTGATCCCTGCCACAAGAGGACCAATGGGTCCCACGGAAGGAGGAGCAGTGTCCTCCAGGGACTAGAGGCCAGGCTGGGAACCTGACTGCCCAGAATAAGCTTCTGGCTCTCCAGGCTTCAGTGTCAGCACCAGAGCACAAGGTTCTAACACCTTAGCCCGAGCTGGGTCAGCTACTGCCCACTGGAGGATCTCTCCGCGAGCAAGGACCTGGGGGATCCTCCAGTGTAACCTGAGGGTGAGGAGCAAGGGGCTTTCCCACCTTCACTCATTCCCAACCTAGCCCCTAATCTCTCTGAGCTAGAGAAGGAGGAGTAGGGAGAGGAAGAAGGGATGAGAGAAAGAGAAAGGGGACGGAAGAGGGCAAGTGTGCCCACTATCAACAGGAGTTCCAGCCAAGTTGGGGAGTGAGAGTGTGATCCCACCGTTACCTTTCTGGGTTTTTGATTTCTTCTGTTACAAAATTAAGGGTGTCCCAACCTGAGTAAGAGAAGAGGGCAGAGTAGAGGGCGAGAGAGAGGTCTCCCATGTCCCAGGAGGAACCCTCAAAGGCGTCCTGAAAGTGCTCAGAGTGTCCTGTGGGGGCAAAAGCAGGCAGGGGAAGGGGTTCAGTGAAAAGGAAGAAGAAGAAGAAGGAGGGGAGAGACAGAAGGTATAAGGAGAAGAACAGGGAGAGGCAGTAAGAAAAAGGAAGCGAAGATGGGGAAAAAGAGAGGAGGGTCAAGAAAAGAAGGGAAAAGCAAGCAGGCAGAGAGAAGAAAAAAAACATAATTTAACATCAAAAGAACAACCACCAGCTCTCCCCGTACTTTATCACCCCGACCATTCCCTCAAGAAAGTGCATATTCCTCTAGCAAACTATGCAATCTCAGAAAAACAAAGGCATTCCTGGCTGCTTTCTGAAGTGATAACACCTTTTCCAGAAAAGCTCTAATGAATTTCTAAGTGACCTCACAGTAGGCCAGAGCTCTTCTTCCTATTTTTAGAAAGAACCCTGTTTCACATAAAGGAGGCATTTTTAATTAACAATTAGGCCTTCCTGTGGAACTGTCTCTTGTGGCCAAAACCACCGCACAATTTGGTCAAATAGTTTTCTCATTCTCATGAGAAAATTCTGTTGCTCTACTTGCACAGGCTGCAGTTGCATGTGGCAGGAAATCCCAGGCTATGTAAGAACTGGGGTCTTCTTATCTCTCACTAGGCCTGGGATAGGCCTGAGCCACTTCCACCCTTAGAGAGCCAGCCTAGGCACCTGTCATTCTCTTCAGAGGCCTCTGGAGACCACACACTTAAAAGCCAAGGGAGCAGCACCTGCCTGCCCAGGAGAGACCTTCTGGACACACTGGAGGTTTTTAACAAGATCCAGATTTATAAGGAAGCCTGCCATCACCCCCTGCAAAAAGTAGACCTATTCCTTCAATGTGTCGAAAAGGGCTGGGTATGCAGCAAGAGAAGGGAAAATAGAGGTTTTCATGCCCCAGGCGCGTCAGTCATCATACATAGCAATTAAGGCATAGATCTTGATAGGAGGATAACTCAGCTACCCTCGTTGACCCCAAGATGTTCCTGAGACTCAAGGACATCGAGGTGGCTGGCTGTACTAACTTGGCACGTGGTCACAAAGGTACTGGACCAGCTGCCAAGGCACTTAAAAACAGAGCTTTCTGAACTCCAAAACCATTTTGTGTTTAATCCAATGAATCTGAGATGGGGGTCTCAGCTCTCCCTGGTAAATGTAAACATGGCTGAGTTTAGTGTCAGGCAATCTAGAGAACGACTGAGATCTCCTTGGCCAAAGATACCTCAAGACTTCCCTAAGAGCTCAGGAGACCTTGTCTATCCTCACTGCCAGTCTACTCCGGTTCAGGAATGAAAAGCTTTCTAAAGCCAACATGCAGGAAAGTCAGTGCCAACTTCATACTATTTTACTATTTTGCTGAGAGCTGACTTTGAGACCGAATGTTAAATAAAAGCAAATCCAGATGAAAAATAAAGGCTGCAAAATAACCACTCATTTCTATACTCCATCTACCCCACATACACACCTACCCACTCCTCTCAAGGACAGCCAGGTTTTCCTATTCACTGCCTGGCAGTCACAGACCAAAAACAGGGCCAAGCAGGGCTCACTCTATCCCCATCAGTTACATTTATGATCCAATTACACAAGATCCAGGTTTTAAAAACTCCTGGGCTCCCAGCTGCTTTCTTGCAATGTTCCCAGCCTCCACACAGGGAAAGCAGCCCTGAGGGAGCGACTGACTCATGTTCAGCTGGCCAAGCCAGCCTGGCCCAAGAAGCCCAGGAATAGATGTCTTGCTCTCACTGACAGTCTATAATATACACAGAAAGAGCTAATCAGTAAAGCCAAGATTCCCCATGTCCTCCTTAGGAAATCTAGGCTAACTCCCAGAGTCATCCACCCTCCTTCCCAGCCCAGGCCCATCTTACCCTGGCACAGTTTAACAAGGCCCATGACAATGATGGCAATGAGCGCTAGGACCTTGGCATAAGTGAACGTGTCCTGAACACGTGTGCCCCACTTGACATAAGCACAGTTCACAAATGTCAGCAGACCTAGAAGGAAAAACATAAAGTCACCGGCAGGCTTAAGCTGAGGGCACAGTGATCCAATCTCTTCTTATAGAGAACATTGCTTCTGCCCTATCTGCCTAAAGCAAAGGGGCCAATGGACCAATCAGAGCCCGAAGAACAGGCAATGGAGGGACATCCACCATCTGCCCATCACTGTTAACAAGTAAAGATACAAAGGCATGCCTTAACACATTCATAAATTCTGACAGCCAGAATCATTTTTTTGGAAATTGCCTCCAGGCCCAGGAATAATGGACTTCACCCACTCTTTCCCGCTCAGACTCCCAACGTTCCAAACCATCCAAGGCACAAAACATTCCCATGGCTACAAGAGAGGCCCATCAATAAATGAGGTGAATTTGAATGCAGCTGGCAAGTCATCTAGGAATTAGAGACAACGTTTTGTATGTAAGTACCTGACAATTTCACATACATCCTTTCAATTAATTCTCACAACCCCAAAATATAGACATTCCTATTCTTGTTTTATAGATGAGGAAACTGGCTGAGAGAGGCCAACCATCATTCCTCAGCTTGTAAGGACCTCTCCCAACTCCCTCTCCATTTCTATCCAAACTTCCCAATTCTCAGTGAGGTCCATGGAGAAGCGAGCTTGTTTGGGCATTCCCCAGGCTCCTGTCTGCACTGCTGGCTTTATTTCCAGTTCCTGTAGATCTCAGTGTTATCTGGGCCCTGTGCTGAGGGTCCCAGCACCTTACCCCCGCTAAACAGGGACTGCTCTGACCCACCAGGAGGACACAGAATACAAGGGGCACCACAGTGACACTGCTAAGTACTGCCCCAAGCCTCCAAAAATAGAACTTTTATGTGAACCTCAAACATTATTACAAAATCTTTTGGGCTCATCCTCTAAGCCACCTCTATCCACTCCTACACCATTTACTGGTGCCATATACATTCTTAAAAGAGGGGCGCCTGAGTGGCTCAGTTGGTTGGGCGGCTGCCTTCGGCTCGGGTCGTGATCCCGGGGTCCTGGGATCGGGTCCCATGTCGGGCTCCCCGCTCAGCGAGGAACCTGCTTCTCCCTCTGTCTCCTGGCTTGTGCTCTCACTCTCTCTCTGTCAAATAAGTAAATAAAATATTAAAAAAAAAAAAAAAAAAGAAATGTCCTTTCCTCCTCGTGCTGCCACAGCCGACAGCAACTCCCACTTTCGAGGTCTAGCTCGGTCACCACTTCCTCTGTAAAACCTTCCCCAAATATACCAGCCAGCTGCTCACTGAGCTGTCTCTCCCTGAACCCTGTAACAGTCCCACTTCACAGCACAGATTAGTATCTATGCTATACTCATGTGGACACCTGGCTCAAGGTCTCTCCCTCAGGCATTTGCATGGTGCTTCCCCAAGGAGACCACAAATTATTAGGGGGGGAAACAAAAGCATATTGTTTTATTGTGTGCCAAGCAAAGAGGGGAAATGATGAACTCTGGTTGAAATCAAGAGGGTGATGACTTTCACTTAACCACTAATTCCCTAGAGCAAGGCAACTGTCAGAAAGTTCACATTCTTCTACTCAAAGGGAGGAGAGCCTAGAGCCTGTGGAAATAAACACGATGGCTAAACAGGCTCCACAGCACTTTAAGAGCTTTCACTCACTAGGACACCTGGGTGACTCAGTTGGTTAAGCATCTGCCTTCAGCTCAGGTCATGATCCCAGAGTCCTGGGATCGAGTCCAGCATTGGGCTCCCTGCTCCAGTGGGGAGCTTGCTTCTCCCTCTGCCTGAAACTCCCCCTGCTTGTGCGATCTCTCTCTCCCTCTGACAAATAAATAAATAAAAGCTTAAAAAAAAAAAAAAAAGAGCTTTCACTCAGTAGTACTTTGGCAAATGACACAAGTGCTCACTAGTCAGTCAGGAGTGGGAGGCAACAGTCAAATGAGAGGGAAGGCCAAAGGAATGCATGCTGTTGCCCTGCTAATCAAAGTTTGCTGTGTGGGGCTAAGCCTACATCAGCTAGCATAAGGATTACCTAATTAATAGCCACCTGTAATCCACAGATCCCTGTGCTATACAGTAAGCATATTCTGAGGTACCTTCCAGGCCCCTTCTTGGGACTTGCTCCTACTCACCTATCACGGTTGATCACCCAAGCTGAGCCTATTCAATTGCCTTTCCCAGGAACAGAGACTGGAGTACCAAGAGACTGAATCTATCTAACAGTAGCAGAGTTGGGAGATACAGCAAGTCAAAGTGACATTCAGGCCCTTGTAATAGAGGAACAAAAACCACAAGAAAACAGAGGAAGGAAGCAGGACTATGAAAAGCCGCAGAAGTGAGAGGGCGTGCAGCTTGTGAGAAAAAGCCTAACAGAGAAAGACAGAGAAATACACAGAAGACAGAGGAGATAGAGACAAGAGACAGAGATAAAGAGCCAGAGAGAAGGGACAAAAAGAGAGGGAGACAAAAAGATGGACATACACATGAAGAGATTAGCACACAATGCCCTGGCTATGCTCACTGTGCTTCTGCCCTGTAGCACCAAGATGTGGATGCAAGATCGGGGAGAGAAGCAGACATAATCCTCAGACCCACTGACAGGCACTCCGTCTCACTTCTACTCCTTCTCCCCATTCTGAATGACAGTCGGAAAGATACAAAAGAGCCTGTCACAGTGGTTGCCTCTGGAGAGAGAGAAAGACTTTTCCCATTTTATACTATTTTATACTCTGACTTGTTTACCATGCACATATGCCTCTTCCTCCGTAAAAACTACTTAATCTAGAACAATGTGCAGCCAGGGAGCAAGGCCAGGAGTAGAGTGAGGTGAGGGGGGCGCCTGGGGCACAAAATTTAAGGAAACACTCACTTTCAGAACCACTTGAAGAACCTGAGAGTGAGTGCATCCATCCTTAAATGCTGGCCCCAGGAGTCTTACTTGCTTCACTGTACTCTCAGCTCTGCCAGAGAACAGAGAGCTCCCAAAAACAGTCTACCACACAGAAGCCAAGTCCCCTGAATGTTTTCCTGATTCTAATTAAGAAACATTTCACCATCTGATCCTCACCCCTCCAAACCTCCCCAAATTCCCAACCCCATCTAGCACCATAGATTCTATCAGCGCTCAAGCACAAGGCTGGGCCTGGAGGCCAGGTGCTCAGATAAAAGTAACTACCACAATTACAATATCCAAGCCTTCCCTCCTCTTCTGATCTCATGTCCTTGCTGGAAAGCCTACACCGATGAGCGTGGGGTCCATGTGAGGGTCTTCAAGTTCTGGGTGCATGATGCTGGGAAAGGAGTACTCAAATAGCAGATCCACACCGAACCCTAAAGCAGAAACAAATCCCCAAAGTCTCTCTGTGGCAAAAACTGCTAGTTATCTTTAAATATCTGTTCCTCCATTTTTCCTTAGTAATAGAAATTTTAGCTAGAATGTGGGCTGCCTAAATTAAAGCTGACATTTACCAGCCTCTCTTGCAGGCAGGTACAGCCAAGTAACTAAGTTCTTGCCCCAGGGAGGTAAGCAAAGTTTCATATAAATAAGACCTCAGGAAGTCTCTTTGAAGGGAAGAGCATGCCTTTCTTTGTCCTTCCTGTCAGCTACAGTACAGACTTGACAGCTAGAGCTTGAGTAGCCATCTTGGACCACCAGCTAGAAGTCACATGCTGAGGATGGCAGAGCAGTAAGGCAGAAGGAAGGAACCTGGCTCCCTGAAAAATTATGAAGTCACCCTACCAGTCTCATACTGCCTACCTTTAATATGTGAGAGAAATAAACTTAAATATATTTGAGCCATGCTGCTTTTGGTTTTCAGGTGTTTGAAACCCAAATTAATCCTGGATAATACATGTACCCTAAAACAGAACTGTACCTCTCATATTCTCTTTCTGATGAGGAGATCACTTAGCAATCCGCAGCTATAGTCCCAGTTATGCTGACAGTCACGGCTCCCTTTTTCCACAGCAACAGGGAGGAAGGAACCCTTCCAATTCCTCCCACAAACAAGCTGGGTGTTACTAAGGGGCACTCAAGGACAGAGGAATGCAATCCTTAACAACAACAGCAACAAGGTGGGAGAAGAAAAAAGCTAGGGAGAGACCATCTACAAGTATATTAGGAGAAAAATGTTCTATAACAGTCCAGGAGAGGTAAACCCTTCCAAATGGAAATCCTGGAATCTGGAGCTCCCTCTTGGGATGCATATGAATATGTCAGGTATATGCCTTTTTAAGAATCGTCCTTGTTTTTAATTACACAAATACACACATTTAGTCTTATTACAGGGGGTAGACTCCAGGGTCTTTGAGACTATGGTAAAGACCCAGTCCTCCTGAGTCATGTCACTTTCAGAACATGAAAGCTGTCTATCCATAGCAACCAGTGACCAAAGTAGGGGAGCATAACCTTCCTTCTCAGAACCCTGCCCAGGCCTGAGTCCAAGACAGCAAGAGACAACAGAAAGCTATTCAGGCATTATACAGTGTTTCTTCCCTCCAATCTCCTCTAATTTAGAAGTCTCCCTCCCCCATCTCCTCCTGCTCCTGCTCCTCTTCACTGTCAGCTTTCCCCAAACCAACCCTGGGGGTTGAGGGAAATGGAGTCTCAGCAGTGAGCAAGCCTCTGCTTTGATGCCAGTATCAGTGCTGAATGACTTCTATAATGAAACCTTCACAGCAAATATTCTTGAATGACGTGTGTGAGCCTACACAACAGGCAGGATCCCACAAAAATAAACAAACTAAGAAAAACCACCCTTCCACACTCAAATCAAGTACTCCTGGGCACCTGAGTTACCAATAATACTGCTGGTCACCTGGCAAGAGGAGGGACCTACGGGCCTCAAGAACTGCCATTTTCCCCTATAGTCCTATAAGTGAGTAAGAGCCTCTGAGCACACTGAGTCCAGTTGACAGCCTGAGGCCCCACCCACCACAGAAGACTACAAGCTCCCAGAACACATATGAATAGAATGCACCTTTAGGATAGAGTTTCTCAACTTCAGCACTATTGATATTTGGGGCAAAATAAGTCTTAGTTGTGAGAGGCTGTCCTGTACTTTATAAGATGCTCAATAGCACCCCTGGCTTCTACTCACTAGATGCCAGTAGCACCCCTTCCAAGGAGGTGTGACAACCAAAAATGTCTCCAGACCTTGCAAATGTTTCCTGGGGGACAAACTCACCTCTGGTTGAAAACCACTGTTCTAGGATAATGAGTAGCTAAGATAGCCTGAAATTCAAAAAAGGTGCTAGGATCTCTCTGCCAGTATAACCTGGGAATAGGGTGGGGGGGCTGCTGGAAAGTGAGGATGTGAAACAGCGATGCCTTTAAGGGCCAAGGAGGTAATGCAACAGAGCAAAGGCAAGAATGTCTGGGTATATGAGTGCCTGGGTGGCTCAGTCAGTTAAGCGTCTGCCTTTAGCTCGGGCCGTGGTCCCAGGGTCCTGGGATCAAGCCCAGGGCCGGGCTCCTTGTTCTCAGCGGGGAGTCTGCTTCTCCCTCTCCTGTTACCACCCTCCCCACCGCCACCATGCTCTCTCTCTCTCTATCAAATAAATAAATAAAATATATTTTTTTAAAATTTTTATTTATGCATGAGAGAGAGAGAGAGAGAGATGCAGAGGGAGAAGCAGGCTCCCAAGGAGCAGGGAGCCCAATGCGGGACTCGATCCCAGGACCCTGGGATCATGACCTGAGCCGAAGGCAGACGCTTAACCATCTGAGCCACCCCGGCGCCCTAAATAAATAAAATATTAAAAAAAAAATAAAGGGAGCAACCACTACACAAAGGCAGCTGATTGTGTCAGGAAGGAATCTGGGTCCAAGGTTGCCAGAACTCTTGATTTTTCAACAGAAAGGTCCTGGTTTTCAAATGTTGGCAAGTAATTCAAAATTGCTTACAACACTAGGCTAAACAAATATATCTGTGGGTCAAGTCTGGCCACTAGCTTGCAACTCTGACCTGCAGTTGTTATATGGAGAATGCTGGGCCCTTTCTTCTAGAATGGAACTTCAATTGTCTAGCTTGCATGGCTATAATTTCCATAGATAGTCTCCCAAAAAAACAACCTGGACCCCTCTTATCTTAATTTCAAGACTAACTCAATTCTCCTATCCTACCTAAATTTCGCCGTGGATTCAGCGCAGATTTTTGTATTATGACCTAATTGGTATCTTCCAATTTTGTCTCTTAAGACCACTGCCACCCCTGCCCAAAGAGACTCCCTTCAGCACATCCCAGCTTTGTTAGATGATGCATCAGCCCAATTCTACACCCTAAATTTCAAGAAGAGAAGTAAGCTGAACCCCAAAGTCTTGTCAGTTAGGACAGGACATGGTTTTATGACTTAAGCCCATTTCTGACAAGTTCCTACCTGCAGGTATGCATTATGGAAAAGCCTGGGCTTCTGGGATAGGGGCTTGAAGGAATTCTGATGGTGAGTAATCTGGGTAAAAGTACACTTGAATGAAAAAAGCTACAGATACCATGACTGCACATCTAAGAGGTGAGGTCTCTCCTCCAATCAAAAGAGCAGTTCTGGCAAAGAAAAGAAAAAAGAGCAGTTCCTGGTATGGGGATGGGCTTCGTTAAGGACAAAAGAACAAAAACAATGGAGAAAATCATAAAGGAAAAAAGATTTACCAAATAAAAATCTTCTATACATGAAAAATTATATATAGAATGGTGTCCTTTGACTTGGTTACCCTTGGAATTCACCCTAAGGCCATCACGAGGCCAACACACAGGCACTCTCAAGTGCTTAGATAAGAGCACAAACTCACAAAACCTTCTAGAAGGAAACTGGGTAACACACAAAGAATCTTAAAACTGTTTATTTCTTTAGACACAGGTATTTCTCCTGTATAGCTAATTCTACCCTAAAAAAAAAAAAAAAAAAAGATGCAGAAACTCTTAATCTTTATATACAAAGACTCCCACAGCAATATTATTTATAATAATAATACAGAGCACTTACTCCATGCCAGAAAGAGAAGTACTGTACCTGTATTGATTCATTTATTCCTCATGATATTTCCATTTTATAAATGAGAAGACCAAGGCAACAGTTAAGTAACTCCGCCAAGGTTAACAGCTGGGAAAAACAGCTGGTAAAGCTAGAATCAGTCCTGGTCTGGCATGGGAGCCTATGATCTTAACCACTATACCACACTGCCAGGAAACTATTTATGTGTCCCTAAACCATGTTTTCTAAGAATATCTGATGAAAGGGATTAAATATTAAAATTTTTAAAGTATTATACAAACCACAGACAGTATGATCTCAAGAGCAAAAAAAAAAAAAAAAATGAGATAAGCACAGAAAAAAAAAAAATACTAGGAGGTATTTCACACAAATAGTAGCAATAGTTCTCTGGGAGTTAAAATTATGGGGTGGGGATGCCTGGGTGGCTCAGTTGGTTAAGCATCTGCCTTCAGCTCAGGTCATAATCCCAGGGTCTTGGGATCGAGTCCCACATGGGGCTCCTTGCTCAGTGGGGAGCCTGCTTCTCCCTCTGCCGGCGGCTGCCACTGCTTGTGCTCTCTCTCTCTCTCTGACAAATAAATAAATAAAAATCTTTTAAAAATAAAATAAATTTAAAAAATAAAATTATGGGTGATTTTTCTTTTTTTTTTCTATTTTTTTGCATTTTCAAAGTGCCTGTAATGTCTATGTATTCCCTTTAAATAATAGTAATTATAATAAAAAGACGCTACTTTAAAAAATGTTTCTTTTGAAGAACATTCCATAAAAAGGGGGAAAAACATGATATACTAAACTTAAAAAGCAGAATATAAAGTTATATGCAAAGTACGATGCCAATTCTATAAAAGAAATGAAGACATGATTTAATTATTGAAGGTGTTCATCTTTTGGTGGTAGATTATGGGTGATTGAGGATAAGTTCATCTTCTCCCTAATGAACACATTTTATAATCAGAAAATTCTTCTTTTTTTTAGAGAACTCAGTCAGGCCCGAGTTCCCCTGGCCAGACCCTAACACACATACAGCTGAGTACCCACCTTACCTCCTCCTGGGGTTACATGTGGAGGGGTTCCCTTTAACATTTGTCTTTAACAAATTCCTTAAAGTCAGGAAGCACAGTGTACCGTACAATCCTTTTTTGCTAACTCCAAGGTACTCTCAGTCTATTTTTAACGCTGTGGATAAACTACATATACTGCCAAAGCTTTTGCAAGCAGAGATATGGAAAGAACAGAGTATAATTAAGTGCCCCTGGCAGCACAGTGCTAAGGAACACAGGGAATTCTGGGCCACTTCTCAGCTAAAACACTAGCTCTACAAGATTGGGTAAATTCACAGCAATCTTCTCTCCTTTTCAGCGATTTCACAGAATCCCTCCTTACCACCTCATGAGAGAAAAAGGAAAATAAAGAGGGATCAACTGGGATCTCTTGGGTTCTGTCATCAGAAACCCAAATATGGGGCGCCTGGGTAACTCAGTCAGTTAAGCGTCTGCCTTCGGCTCAGGTCATGATCCCGGGGTCCTGGGATCGAGTCCCACATCGGGCTCCCTGCTCAGCGGGGAGTCTGCTTCTCCCTCTACCCTTCCCCCTGTTCGTGATCTCCCTCCTTCTCTCTCTCGCGTGCGCACTCTCTCTTCCAAATAAATAAATAAAATCTTAAAAAAAAAAAAGAGAGAGAGAGAGAGAAAGAAATTTGAAACACCAATGAGAAAAAGCCATTTTGGTGTGGTGCCTGCTGCTCAGAATGGGCTGCAAAGAATGGCAGTGGCAGGAAACACTGGTCCTGTGGGCTGAGGGATAACACCTTGGGACCCCAACAATCTAGAGAAGCCTCTTTCCTCAGCCTCTAAACTGGTTTAAAATAAAAAGCTGCGAAGCAAAAAATAAAGTCCTCAGCACTGATGTTTTTTTCTGGGTTCAGTTACAACTAGTGATGTTGACTCCAATCAAAACAACTGGTAAGACAAATGTAAGACATGCACCAACCTGTCACATAGACTGGGGAACAGAACTCTGGAACAGTCAAGAGTAGAAGGAATGTGAGGCACCAAAAGCCACAAAGAGACTCAAACTTCTCTCATCCCTAACCTTTACCCTTACTTATCTCTCAGGGTTAAATGACTTTGGTGAAATTACTTCAAAAGGTAAGATGCAGGGCGCCTGGGTGGCTCAGTCAGTTAAGCATCTGCCTTCGGCTCAGGTCATGATCCCAGGATCCTGGGATTGAGTCCCGCATTAGGCCCCCTGCTCAGCAGGGAATCTGCCTCTCCCTCTCCCTCTCCCCCACCCATCCTGCTCCTGCTCTCTCTCTCTCTTAAATAAATAAAATATTTTTTAAAAAAAAGAAAAAAAAAAAGGTAAGATGCCTCTCTTCCCCCCAAAAGCAAAATATGGTGTTCAAGTATCAGTTACCATTAGCATTAAAGGAACCCACACCCTCAAACATACTCCGCCACTAAACCCCAGACTTACATATGCAAGCAGCAGCAAGGAGACGGCAGGCCAGGTATGGGGGATCACAGGTAGGGAACGAGGGCTGGATGATGTAGTTGGCGAAGGTGATGGCAATGATGGCCTGACTGGTGGGCTCAACAATTAGCAAGGAGGCCCACAGGCGGATAAAGGCAATGAAGCCCCCAAAGGCCTCTAGAATATAAGCATAGCTGGCCCCAGACTTGGTGATGGTGGTCCCCAGCTCCGCATAGCAAAGGGCACCAACAACGGAGAAAAGCCCACCAATGGCCCATACGACCAGCGACAACCCATAGGAGGCAGTGTATACCAGCACGCCCTTGGGTGAGACAAAGATTCCTGAGCCGATCATGTTGCCCACCACCAGGCTGACCCCATTCAACAGCGAGATCTCCTTCTTTAGCTGCATAGTTTCTGCAGTCTGTTGAGGTTGCATGTTGACATCTTCCTTGGGCTGGTTGGCCTCGGGAATGAGATGGTAGGTTGGTGTGGGGCTCTCCAGCTCCCTGACTTCCATGACAAATGTTTCCTTCACACTTGTGTTTACTGTGGCCTGGCAAAGAATATCAAAGAATATAAGTATGTCAGTCTAGGGCAGAAGCTGGTGAGTCTCTGGTTTAGACCTGCAAAGCTAACCTCTTATGTAGGAACAGCATGCCTTACACACAGACCTAAATATAATGAGGTTTATATCCGTTTCCACCACAGGACACAGAAATAAATGGAGGTAGGCAGACACCTAGTGCTCCCAAGAAAGATAACTGTGAGAGCTCAGCTGATGGCAACTTCCAACAAGAGGTACCTGGCTTGACACCAAGAACAGGTTGGCATTAGATTTATCCATAGCATGGATTCTCCCTGAGGTGCAGGTTTTGGCCTGGTCTTACCATTTTAAAACCTACAAACCTGTCCTGCAAAGACCAGACTCCCACTGCCAGGTTACTCAGCCTGATAGGCTTCTCACTGCCCACACCCACTCACCTCCACCCAAACATAAACAGGAACTTCTGCAGTATCCAGCAACATGTGGACAAGTCTGTAGCTACTCTCAGGCCAGCAAAGAACATGAGCAGGTGGAGAGAAAGGCTAAGAAGATGCTAAGACCAGGGCCACTGCAAAGACTAGAACAAGGAAAGGACCTTCATGAAAATACACACCTGTGTGTTGCTGTGTCTACAACATCAATCTTACTTCCTACATTGCTGTTTGCCCATTCAATACATCTCTTTTTCCAAAGTGCCCAGAAAAGAGAGAGAATATAATTAAGACCCGATGGAGAAAGAACATCCAGAGGGCACCCTAACATGGGACTTGACTGCTATCAGTTTGTTTTCCTCCTCAGCATGCCCTCACTACCGGCTGGGGTTGCAAAGAGATTCTCCCAGAACAGGACCCAGGAATTTTGACACCCAATCAGAGCTACATGGCTTCTCTCATCCACAGACCTGGCATTAGAAGGCATCCCATAGGGAGATGGCACACACTACTACTTTTGGTTTAGAGTTGAGCCAGTCCAGAAACCTCAAAGAAGTTAGATTCCATAACAACCTATATATGAAAAACCCAGAATCTGTCAGAGGAAGACAAGCACCTTCCTGAACCTGCACTCAGCATGACCTTCTCCCTCTCTCAATTCCTGTGCCCCAGTAATCAGGAATTCAAATCACCTACTTACTCCCACCTCATCTTCTGGATAAAGGAATCCTATAAGCCATATGATTCCCACCCAGGAATCAGTCTTTTAAGGTCACAGAGATAACTTCAGGGATAAGAATGAGATCAGCACATCATCTTCCCAGAAGCCTCTCATCTACTCAACAAAGATGGAAGTGCCAGAACCTTACCTCACGGAGCTCAGAGCGAGGGAACCATAGCCACTCAAGAGTAAGCAGTTCTCAGGGAAAACTTCAGTCTCCACAGCTCCATCCAAAACTCCTGCCTTACCTGTCCCGGTCCCCTGCCAGGGTCTGGACTGGAGATCAAGAGAAAAGCCTCCTCTGGGGCACTACCAAGCCTTCCTTTACTCCCAGCCTACCTCTGCTTAGATGAGACCTGGCTTTAAGGCGCACCACTCTTTCTTTCACTCTTGGCACCAAGCCACACAGGTTTCCCTAGGCAGGCACAGGCACGTGGGTACATACTTGTTTTCATGTGTTTGTCAGGTGAGCCAAAGCAACCATGAAAACAAACCTGGAAATGGCAGAGGAGCCTATATTTTCACATGAGTCAGGTGCAGAGAGACCTATATTGCCTTTTTCCACCCAACTCAACACAGAAGCAAGCAGAGAAACCTGGTCCCAGTGACCACTTCAGCCTCCCCTCTATTTTATCAGACCCTAGCTAGATGGGGAGAGGAGGCTGGGGCTCCCACATATTCTTTTTGGACCTCTGACACCAGATATATGGGTGTTTTTTTTTTTTTTAAGATTTTATTTATTTATTTGACAGAGAGAGAGACAGCCAGAGAGGGAATACAAGCAGGGGGAGTGGAAGAGGGAGAAGCAGGCTTCCCGTCGAGCAGGGAGCACGATATGGGGCTCGATCCCAGGACCCTGGGATCATGACCTGAGCCGAAGGCAGACGCTTAATGACTGAGCCACCCAGGCGCCCCAGATGTATGGGTTTTCTACACATCAAGCAATTCTGCAACACAGACAATTTAACTCAATTCTGATGATGAGGGAGCAGAAGGCAAGCTAAGGACAAAGCACAAGCTGACACCCCACAACCCCTGCCCCCAAGGTGGGATATATGTGACATTCCTCAGCACTCTTGGCTGCCCTAAAGCTAAGGGAAGAAAAAACAAATGGTTAATTTATAGAGATTATAGTCCTACAGGACAGGAGTCTCCCTTAGTTTACAAATGTCTTAGTGATTTACAAGAAAAAAAGCACTTATCAATAACCTAACTTCCAGAAGGAAATGTAGATAAAATTAAATGTCCTTATAACCTGCAGCCCATTGACAAATACTTGAGGCAGGCAGAGTATAATGTCCAGGAAGCTCCCAACTGTCTTCATGTTAATGCTTTACTAGAGAAGGGCTCAGTCCCACAAAACTGCCCCCTCTTCAGATGCCAAATACAAGTCCAGGTTGTTACCAGTGCTTCCAACTGACTGGCTATAAATTGGAGGGTCCCACTATCCCTCCTTGGGTTTAATTAATTTGCCAGAGTGGCTCACAGAACTCAAGAAATCAGTTTACTTACTAGATTACCAGTTTATTATAAAAGGATATAACGCAGGAACTGCCAGATGGAAAAGATGCATAGGGCAAGGCATATGGGAAGGGGTGTGGAGTTCCATGCTCTCTCTGGGCAAGCCACTCACCCAGCACCTCCACCTGTTCACCAACCTGAAAGCTCTCCAAACTCTGTCCTTTTGGGGGTTTTATGGAGGCTTCATTACACAGGTGCGACTGATTAAAATCATTGGCCATTAGTGCTTGATTCAATCTCCAGCCCCTCTCCCCTCCCCAGAGGTCAGACTGGACTTAAAGTTCCAACAGCCTAATCACACAGTTGGTTCCTCTAGCAACTAGCCCCCATCCTTAGAAGATCCGGATGCTTTCCAAAAATCACCTCATTAACATAAACTCAAGTGGGTTGAAAGGGACTTGTTATATAAATAACAAAAGACACCATTTCACTTTCATTGCCCTGGAGCTATTTCAGGAATTGAGAACAAAAGCAAATATTATAACAGAACATGCCCCTATGGCTCTTATATAGGAAATTATAGGAGCTGTGTCTAGAAACAGTGGATGAAGACCAAATATGTATTTAATCACAATATCACAGGGAAAGAAAGAGGGAAATTCATTTCACTGGAAAATAAAATTAGTATAAAATGGAATTGCCTTAACTTCTAACTTCCATTTAGGATATAGAATGCCGGGAAAAGCATCACTCCAACTCCAATAACAAGAAAAAGCCAAACAATCTACAAAACCATAACTTTTCTTGAGGCATCAGAGAGCTGAGGTTACAGGGCAACCTACCAGACTGAAATTTTAGGAAAAACAGGCACCTCCATGAAGAGACGCAAGCTCTGGTTCACCTGTGGCAGAGGGAGAATGACGGGACCGACACGCAGGCAAGTAAGAAGAACTCAGGCACAATTCCTAATGAATTACTAAAGGTCTTGTGTGGTTCAGCAAGAGCGTAGACACCCAGGGGTTTTTCTCCATAGACTTCAGTAGATTGGATGTTCATTAAAAAATACTAGGCAGGAGGCCAGAGACAGCTTCTCAGTAGTGCTAGTCTGGAGAAGGAAAGCAATCACTGCTCTGGGGAAAATGCAAAGGTCCACCCAGTCCTTTTTCTAAAGAATAAAAATCTTACACCCCTGGGGAAAGGGTGGTAAACTCTGTCCCTCCCAAGGCAGCTGGGGCAGAGTAAAAGAAAAATAAAACACGCCTTTATGCCTGGGGGAAAGGCAGGAAATTCTGATCTGGACCATTAGAAGTATCCTACCTCTGGGGCAAGGGCAGGATCACCAGAAAGATCTACACCCCTCTTCCCCCCAGACCCAGAAAAACAGGGCCTGCCTAACACTGAGGCTGAACCAAGACAACAGTGAATCCCTGCTCCCCACCAGCAGGTAAGCAAGCACCCAGCAACAAGAGAAAGACCTAAAGCTGAGAGTAAAGCATAAACATTGAGGAAAAGCCCTCCCACCAACAAACCCATCCTAAACCTGAGGAATTTGAAGCCCCGTGTGCACCTAAGGTAACCACAACAAAACCCAAACCAAACTCACCTCCTAACTGACTGGAACTCCCACACGAATACCCTAATAAAAGAAGAGATGTACCTAGAATAAATACTTGCCTCAGTTTCTACTGTTTTAAGTCCTACATCTAGCAATCAGTAACAAATTACAAGCAACACAACAAAAAGCAAGAGAAACAACCCACTATCAAGAAGCAAAGTAATCAGGGGCACCTGGGTGGGTTGTTAAGCATCCAACTCATGATTTTGGCTCAGGTCATTATCTCAGGGTTGTCAGATCAAGCCCCCTGTCAGGCTCTGCACTCAGCAAGGAGTCCGCTTGGGATTCTCTCTTTCCCCCAAACAAACAAACAAACAAATAAATAAATAAAATCTTTAAAAAAAAAAAAAAGGAAAGAAGCAAAGTAATCAACAGGACCAGACTTAGAGATGACCCGAATATTGGAACTACCAGACAAGAAATTTAAAATAACTATGATTAATACATTAAACACTCTAATGGAAAAGTTAGACAGCATGCAGAAACAGATGTGAAATTTCAGCAGAGAGATGAAAACCATTAAGAGTCAAAGTGGGAAAAAGTGGAAAAAAAAAAAAAATAGAATGGAGCCCCCAAGAGCTGTAGGATAGTATCAAATGGTCTGAGGTAAATATAAAAAAATACTTTTTGGAAAAAAAAAACTTTTGGGGTGGCTATTTTTATTTGCTTTAGAATATAATTGACTGCCTCAAGTAAAAATAGTAGCAATGAATTGTGGATTTATAGCATATATAAAAGTAAAATGTATGAGGGGAGCCTGGGTGGCTCAGTCAGTTGAGTGTCTGCCTTCTGCCTTGGGCTGGGGTCATCCCAGGGTCCTGGGATCAGCTTGCATTGGGCTCCCTGCTCAGTGGGGAGGCTGCTTCTCCCTCCCCTTTTGCCCCTTCCCCTGCCCATACTCTCTCTCTCTAATAAATAAAATCTTTTTATTTTTTAATTTTATTTTTTTAAAGATTTTATTTATTTATTTGACAGGGAGACAGCGAGAGCAGGAACACAAGCAGGGGGAGTAGGAGAGGGAGAAGCAGGCTTCCCAGTGAGCAGGGAGCCCAATGTGGGGCTCAATCCCAGGACCCTGGGATCATGACCCGAGCTGAAGGCAGTCACCTAACGACTGAGCCACCCAGGCGCCCCAAAATCTTTTTTAAAAAAAAGGAAAATGTATGACAACAAAAGCACAGAGACAGAAGGAAGAATTGGGAGTTATACAGTTGTAAATTTCTTATATGTGAAATAATGTAATTTACTTAAAAAAACACTAAACTAAAAAGATTAAAAGAAGGGGTATAAATAATGAACCAATGGTGGAAATAAAAAAATACTCAAACCAAAAGCAGGCAGCAAGATGGATGGACTTAGAAGGTATTACACTAAGAGAAATAAGTTGGCAGAGAAAAACAAGTATCATTATGAGTTCACTTATCTAAAAAACAAAACAAACGAACAACAAAAAAGGACTCATAAATACATAAAACAAACTGGTGGTTGCCAGAGGGGAGGGGGGTGAAGGGATGTGAAGGGGTATTAAGATATACAAACTTCCAGTCATAAAATAAATAAGTCACAGAGATAAAAAGTACAGCATAGGGGCGCCTGAGTGGCGCATTCAGTTAAGCCTCCAACTCTTGATTTCTGCTCAGGTCATGATCTCAGGGTCATGGGATCAACCGAGTAGGGCTCCATGCTCAGTGGGAGTCGGCTTATTCCTCTCCCTCTGCTCCTCTGCCGCTCATGCTCTCCTCTCTCTCAAATAAATAAATAAAATCTTTTTTAAAGTACAGCATAGAAAATATAATCAATAATATTGTAATAGCAGTGTATGGTGACAGATGGTAACTAGACTTATCATGGTGAGCATGTATGGAATTGTGGAATCACAATGTTGTACACCTGAAACTAATATAACATTGCATATCAAATATACTTAAATAATAAAAAATTTTTAAGAGGGCAGAAAAAAGAACATATGCAACAAATAGAAAACAGAAGACAACTAGCAAGATGGACGATTTTAACCCAACCATCCCAATAATAACATGAAATGTAAGTGATCTAAACATACCAATTAAGAGATAGACATTGACAGAACAAATTAGATAAAAACGCAAAACCCAACATGTAGTCTATGAGAAACACGCTTTAAATATAAAGACATTGGGGCGCCTGGGTGGCTCAGTTGGTTAAGCGTCTGCCTTCGGCCCAGGTCATGATCTCAGGGTCCTGGGATCCAGCTTAGCAAGGAGTCTGCTTCTCCCTCTTACTCTCCCTCTGTGCTCTCTCTCTCTCAGTGAATAAAATCTTAAAAAAATAATAAATATAAAAACATAAAGGGGTGCCTGGGTGGCTCAGCTGGTTAACTTTTTATCTCAGCTCAGATCTTGATCTCAGGGTAGTTAGTTCAAGCCCCTCGTTGGGCTCCATGCTGAGTGTGGAGCCTACTTAAAAATTAACAAATAAATAAATAAATATAAATAAGTTCTAGGTAAAAAGATAGGAAAAAATAAATCATGCAAACACTGATCGAAAGTTGGAGTAGCTATATTCACATCAGACAAAATAAACTTCAGAATAAGAAATACTTCCAGGGATAAAGAGGGACATTACATAATGATAAAGAGGTTAATTCACCAAGAAGACAATTCTAAGTGTGTGTTTCCTCCAACAACATAGCTTCAAAATACATAAAGCAATATCGTAGATATGAAAAGAGAAATACACGAATCCACGATTACGTTGTGACTTCAAAGCACCTCTCTCAGTCATCAACAGAATACGCAGACAAATAATCAGCAAGATCTAGGGGCACCTGGCTGGCTCAGTCGGTAGAACATGAGACTCTTAATCTCAGAGTCATGAGTTCAAGCCCCATGGAGGGGGTGTGGGGGGAAAAAAAAAAAATCAGCAAGATCTAGAAGGCCTGAAAATGGAATGTCCCAACATAGCTCTTGTCTAAGGAATTATGTGAATTCTGAGTGGGAAAGAAAAAAAATAGCATCTGCAATAGGGTTTACCTCCACATAGGAGAGCGGAACAGGCTAGAGGTGGGAGACAACCTTCTAAGCAGAAAAAACACTGCTTTGGCTCCTCAAGTTTCACAACAGAGTATCAACCCTACTATATCTCAGTTGGTATCAGAACACTGTTAGGAACCTTCCCTCAAGCTGCTGCCTGAGGCCTTTAAGACCAATTCCAACCTTCTTAGCAGGGCCTTATCACTATATCCCGCACCCCACCCCACCCCGACCCCAAAGTCCCACCCAAGGTCCTGTCCCACTGAATTACTTGCAGTTTCTAGAACCTGGAGTAGTCCAGGGTTTCCAGAGTCCATCAGACAAACATATTTTTGCTCATACTGAGCCCTCTGCTTCTAACACCCTTCTTCTACCACCGTTTCCCCAACAGCCTAGCTGCCATCTTTCTCCATATATCTCTTTGTGCCCATAAGATTTGTAGTACATACTTCTGCCTTAGCAACCACCTCATTCTGTTGCATTTACTTAGCTTCAGTCTCCCAACTAGTTTGTGAGTTCCTCATCTATTTTAACAGCACGCAGGACAAGGCCTAGCACAGGTTCAGTACTCAGTCCCTGATCACTGAATAAAATATACCAAGGACAGAAAATAGCTAAGAGAAAATACACAACAAACCCTACTGAAAGTCTAAGACCTTAAGTGGTTCCTAACATTTTGTCAAAGTACTTGCTCTTTAAGTAACAGATGATGGAGAAAAAAATGATAAAAAGCAACTCTGACTACAATAATGGTTTTGAATTCATTTGCATTTAATCAGTCACCATAGTATCTACATACATTCTCAAAAGGGCAGTCCATACCTGTGTGAGATGCATTGTTTATCTATCCCCACAGAATAGATTTGCAGACCTTCTTCAACAATGGGATGAAAATCAAGGAGCTCATAACTAAGCCGCTATCTCCAGCTCAGTAGCCTGGTATTTAGGGGAAAGAGTGTGCAACAAAATCTTACCAGATCACCCTCTCTGAACTGGCTATCCTTCTGCCTTTAATTTTTATCCAATTGATAAGAGAAATCGGCACGTGAAGATCACACACAGTTATCAGATTCTCAGTCTCTCTTTCTCATACAGTTTCTAAAATCACTATTGAAGAGGCGCCTGGGCGGCTCAGTCGTTAAGCGTCTGCCTTTGGCTCAGGTCATGATCCCAGGGTCCTGGGATCGAGGCCCACATTGGGCTCTCTGCTCAGCGGGGGGCCTGCTTCTCCCTCTCCCACTCCCCCTGCTTGTGTTCCCTCTCTCGCTGTCTCTCTCTCTCTGTCAAATAAATAAATTAAAAATCTTAAAAAAAAAAAACACATTTACTTTAAAAAGTAAAAAAATAAAAAAATCACTATTGAAGACAATTTCCAAATTCAGCATACCCTCTAAGTTTCTGTTGTGAAAAACTAACATTAAACCCTGCCTGTAAGGACACAGTGCAGCTTTCTAGCAGGTTTTCATCCTATTTTACAGGCTCCTGTACCAGATAATAAAGGAATTCATCAGACCACTAACATTGCCTCATGAAAATTTAACCATGAAACTATCATATGCAATTTTCAGGGGAAAAAAAAAGGAAGAATCTTTCAAAGTTCAATTACAAAGAATACTTTACAACCTGGATTTAAAAACTCTTTTAGGGCGCCTGGGTGGCTCAGTTGGTTAAGCGACTGCCTTCGGCTCAGGTCATGATCCTGGAGTCCCTGGATCGAGTCCCGCATCGGGCTCCCTGCTTGGCAGGGAGTCTGCTTCTCCCTCTGACCCTCCCCCCTCTCATGTGCTCTCTCTCTCTCAAATAAATAAATAAAATCTTTAAAAAAAAAAAAAAAAAACTCTTTTATAGGGGCACCGGGTGGCACAGTTGGTTAAACGTCTGACTCCTGGTTTCTGCTCAGGTCATGATCCCAGGGTCGTGAGATGGAGCCTCATGTTGGGCTCTGTGCTTAGCGCAGAGTGTGCTTAAGACTCTGTCTCCCTCTGGCCCTCCTCCTATGCCCATGTTCTCTCTCTCTCTCAAAATAAATAAATCTTTATTTTTTTTTTAAGATTTCATTTATTTATGTGTCAGAGAGAGAGAGAGAGAGTGAGCGAGCACAAGCAGGGGGAGCTGCAGGCAGAAGAAGAAGCAGGCTCCCCGCTGAGCAGGGAGCCCAATGTGGGGCTCAACCCAGGACCCTGGGATCATGACCCAAGCAGAAAGCAGACACCCAACCAACTGAGCCACACAGGCATCCCAAATAAATAATCTTTTAAAAAAATAAAATGGAAACTGGGTGGCTCAGACGTTAAGCATCTGCCTTTGGCTCAGGTCATGATCTCAGGGTCCTGAGATTGAGCCCCACATCGGGCTCCCTGCTCAGTGGGAAACCTGCTTCTCCCTCTCCCACTCCCCCCTGCTTGTGTTCCCTCTCTCGCTGTGTCTTTCTCTGTCAAATAAATAAATAAAATCTTTAAAAATAAATAAATAAAAATAAAATGAAATGAGAACTCTTGGAGCGCCTGGGTGGCTCAGTCATTAAGCCTCTGCCTTCGGCTCAGGTCATGATCCCAGAGTACTGGGATTGAGCCCCACATCAGGCTCCCTGCTCGGCGGGAAGCCTGCTTCTCCCTCTCCCACTCCCCCTGCTTGTGTTCCTTTTCTCACTGTCTCACTGTGTCTCTGTCAAAATAAATAAATAAAATCTTTAAAAAAAAAAAAGAGAACTCTTTTATAATTAATGACCATAGGGGAAAAGATTGTTGAGAAAAATACTAAAATCTCTACTGTGGTGAAAACATAGAGGACTCTTTCTTTTCTATACTTCTCTGAGTCTTATATATTTTCCACAATTAATAGGCGTTAACTTTTTTAATGCTTAACTCTCCTTCTCTCCCTATCTCTCTCTCTCTATATATAGTATCCCTATATCAAATGAAAAAGTTACGTAACTCTACATTTATGTTTTTGCCTAAGATACCAGGAAACTCAATATCAAATTCAGCACCTAATCACAGTGAATAAATACCCTCACTTTCAACAGTATGTGATATCTAGTCTTTTCCATTGACTTTGGTTTTCAATTTCTTTTTAACAACCTCATTGAAGTATCTTTAATTATAAACCACCACAATTACTCTTTAGAAAAAGAAACAATTTAATATACAATTTTATATAATATAGTGTTACATAACTGTTAATTATATGTGAGCCATTTTTCATTAATAGTATCCTGTTCGTATCTTGCACAAATAACTGAAACTCTTTACAAATCGCAAAGATCCAAGATCTAATAGAGAACAGAGCAATAATATTCACCTGCGAGGAAATAAGCAAACATCACACTTTCATAAGCTGCCTCATCATAAATGGTCAGGTACTGAGAAGAAAATGGAAGTCTTCACAGCAAGGCCTAATTCCATTTGTCTGTCTTGGCCATTTAACCTCTGCAACAAAGAGTAAGAGGCAGCTTATCAAAAAACGAACCTAATAAGCAACAGGATGATATTTCCCTTTGTAAAATTTAAGTTTTACATGCCTGGCAGGGGCAGCACTCAATTACTGAGAAGTTCCGTCACACCCACAGTGGAGTGTAACTGAAGCAACCAGCCCACACGTGTCAGAGAACTAACCCGGTCATCTCAAATCATGCATGTCTAGACAGCTGCTGCTCCCCAAGTCCCAGGTCCTGTAAGCCCTGTTTGTGTCACTTTTGTAAAAATATATCCACACCCTGGAGACTATAGCAGGAAACACACAGGACAGAGGTCAGGAAATCTCCTGTACCAAGAAGGGCCAAGGAGATCAGTCACATAACTGGTATTTACTTTTAGTCTGCAATAAAAAAATATGTCCACAGCCAGACAGGGAAGACGGAAGATAAGAAAAAAATTGTTGTGGTTTTCTGCGTATTTGTCAGGAGAGGGAAATCAAATATAAGAACTTGAATGGCAGTCTGAGAACAAAGTTGGGAAGCAAAAGCCATTAGTACACAAGGGCACCTTAGCAATGTAGGCAGACTGGGCAGTTTCCTCCTAAAGGGCTTCACAGCAAGCAAAGAGAGACAAAAATGAGCTCAGGAAGCACTCACAGACTTTCAAAAAGTCTGCTCCTCCCAGATCTTCAAATCAGAGAGCAGCTCTCAGAGAAGCACCAGATGGCTGAGCATTCGGCTACCACGATGCTAGATTTGCTGGCAGTGCTTTTTTCCCCCCATCAAGGGCAGAGACCGAATTCTTTTGAACTGTGTCACCAAGCACACAGCCCAGTGCACACAAGAGGTACTCAAAAACATCTGTTAAATATTGATTCCAATTTATACTGACCATTACACAATGTGGTACCCAGACTGTTTGCTCAGTGCTTAGTGAAGAATTCTCAGAATGTTTTACAAGTATCTCCTTCCATTTATAACATGAGATGATCAAACAAGGTGACAGGACATGAAGACACGAGAGAGAGCCATCACAGCAGGAGCACCCGGTTCCCTAGCACCAACAGGCCAGCCCTGCAAGCTCGGGCGGGCCCCAGACAATCTCGCAGCATCCCAGGAAGCTCTGATCCTGCGGTACAAAGTCTTGCATTTGCAGTTTCTCACAGCCCAGGTTCTCCTTCTCATCACACTCAGCCTCCGGTATCTCCCCGTCTCTCACACAGTCAGCATCGCACTCAGGGACTCTATCACCACAGTGTCCCTCACACTCTCAGCCTCTCCCACACTCGTGGAGTCACCCTCACACTCAGGCTCTCACACCCTCAGGGTTTCTCTCTCTCTCTCTCTCTCCCTCTCTCTCTCTCCCTCTCACACACACACACTCCCTCCCTCCCTCTCTCTCTCTCTCTCTCCCCCCCCCCTCTCTCCCCCCTTCTGGTCTAGGGCGCCTGTCTCTCACGCACACCCAGAGTCTCCTTCACACCAAGGTCTCTCCCATACTATCAGCGTCATCTGCTCACTCAGGGTGTTTCTTGCGCGCACACACAGTCACGCTCAGACTCAGGGGGTCTCTCACACTCACACACGTAGTCTTCCTCACACGCTGGGTCTCCCACTCAGGGTTCCCCCCACTCCTGGAGCCACCCTCACGCTCGCAGTCCCTCTTACACGCACAGCGTCACCCCTCCGGCACGCTCTCGCCGCCGCGTCTCTCACGTGCCGCCCGCCCGCCCCGCGCCCGGGTTGGCGGGCCCGCACCCCGCACGCTGCGGCGGCGGCGGCCGCGCGGAAAGTTCGGCCTCCAGGACGCGGCCCCGGCCCCGGCCCCGGCCCGGCCCCGGCCCCGCTTCCCCCGCGCGCCCGCCCGCGGCCCGTTACCTCGCAGTAGCCAGGCGCCCACAGGATGCTCGGTAGCTCGACCGCCTGGGCCGCCCCGGCCGCTCAGGCCCCGCCCCCGCCACGTCACGCGCCGCCGGATCGCGACAGCGCGCGCCGCGTCGGGACAGGACGCCTAGCTCCGCGCGCGGGGTTGGCTTGCGGCGTCGCTTCTGGGCCTCTGGGGCCGCCGGGCCTCAGGGGTCGGCCGACCCGGCTCGGGAGTGCGGTCCCAGCGTCTGCGTGCACTTGGCTGCCCGTGACCAGGGCCCGGCCACCCTCGCTCTAAATGGCCCGCACAGCCGGCTCCTATGTGGCTCTTGGCCACACAGCTTACACAAGGAGCTCTAAACAGCCGCCATACCCTGTTCACCACCATCCCCTTCCCTACGCACCTTAGGAAGACACAGACCCAGGACCTGTCCTCCCACATTCACAGCTCAGCTCCAGCTCAAGTCCACTGAGGCCTCCACAGACACATGGACACTGTTGTGCTTCTGTAGCCAACCCCCCCCCCACCCCGCCCCCTGGGGCTCAGGCTTGAGGACATTTTTCCATCCTCAACTTGTGTGACCCTACTAACATCCCAGGGAGGGGGGGGAGCTGCGCCCTCCTGTCTTCCTCTACCTCTGGCTGCTCCTCCTCCTTTCCTCCTAGGGGTTCTTTTCCTCTGGTAGCTCTGGGCTCTTCTAGGTCTCCCGACCTTATGGGCAGCTGAGCCCTCCGCCTTAGCTTCCTTTCCACAACCTCAAGCCATGACTCTCTCCTGGGACATGGAGTCATTTCCCCTGACAAGTGTTTACAACTGCACACCCTCTAATTCCAGACTGACCATACCCAAAGCCCTGCTCCCCATCACCCAGTGACGCAGCCAGAGATGGGCAGCACACCTTCCTCCTTCCTGCCCCCCAAGGACCTGCAGGTTTTCTCATGGTTTTCTTCACTCCAGCTCTAGTAGCCTCCCGATCCCTACCCTGTTCCTTCTAACCCATCCCCACGGGAGACTGACTTTGTATCTCCTCTGCCTAAAAACCCCTCCGTTCTCCTACCTATAGACCTGAGACAATGAACCTTAAAGAACCCTCACTCGTATGCCCTCCTTGTGCTCTCTGCTTGGACTACCCTCCCTAAGTGTGAATGAGAGTATGTGTATATTTGGATATTAGAATATCTAATATAATTAGAATTATATTAGAATCTGACCCTTTAACCCCTGGATCCCTTCCTTCTCTCTCCCTGGCCAGGCAGAGGAAGGACCGCGCTCACTTGTGTCACTCAGTGGCAGCTGGTCCACTTATCCCTGCAACAAACACATACATGACCTGCCAACATCCAGCTCTCTGGCTTTGCTGTCTTCACACCCGGTTACAACAACCCGCCGTGAAAGCCCACTATGCAGCAAGCACTGAATCGGATGTTCCCCAATACCATCAGTGTTCCTCAGGACCACCCTGCAGGGCACATTTATTCAGCTCCATTCTTCAGATGAGCAAGCTGAGGCTCAGGGAGGTAAGGAGACTCCCCAGGCTACTTACCTGGAGCTGGTAGAGCTCAGATTTGAACCCCAGTCATCTGGTCTTAAAGCCTGCTGTGACTCCATGCTCTCTCTCTGCAGCTGTGAAACCAAGGATGGCAGTGGGGCTAAAACAGGTCAGGGGTGAGTAGGTGGCTGTTAAGGCCATCACAAGGAGTGGCAGGGGAGGGTGGGTGTCAGGGCAGAGCTGGGACTCAGGCTGAGTAGGACCTGGAGGTAAGGGTTTGCACCCTTTTGTGCTGTTATCCTTTTACCAGAGCCAGCAATTGCAGCTGGACCCATGTATCGCTGGGCATCCTCACCCTCTCTGGGCCAGCCGTCTTCCAGTTTGGTCAATAACTAATGCAGTGAGGGTTCAGAGCGCCCTCTAGTGGTCCAGGGTGTATTGAAGCCTGAAGCCCAGGCAGGGCTGGCTCTGTGGAGGTGGCAGGTACTGGGGCTCCCACCAGCCCCACAGTCCTCAACCCCCTCTCTGGGCTCTGCACCACAGACAGTCCTGGACCCCATCCCTATACATGTTTCCCTGTATCAGGCTCTCTGTTTCCCTGTCTTTATCCATCTCCATTGGTTCCGTCTCGGTCCCTGTCTCTGCCCATCTTGGTGTCTGACCTAGTCTCAGCCTAGTTTCTCCTCCTCCCTCAGTCTCTGTCCCAAGGGAGACAGATGGTGGGCAGACAAACTGAAGAAACAAAGTAGAAGGTTGGTGTCTTAAAAAGAACTCTAGGGTCAAAAGATGCTGAGACCTGAAAGGTTAGAGAGGACAAAAAGGTTGGGCAGCAGAGTCCAGCCAGGGTGACCTGAAGGATTGTCCTCTGCCCCCAGCTCTGTGGCAGTATGTGGGGCCTGCCGGCCAAGCAGGAGCAGAGGGAAAGCAGGAGCCACATTCCAGTGGGAATGTTTCAGGTCCTGGTTCTTAATCCCAGGAGGGGAAATAGATTCCAGGAGATGGGGCAGGAGGGTAAGGCCCAAATAGGTGCATAGGAGCCATGCTTTGGTGCTGAGAGAACCCATCAAGGCCCCAGGAAGGGTCCAGCCTGATTACTTGCCTCTCTAGCCCCTTCACCCCTCCACTACCTCCCTCCTCTCATGCTCAGAACAGAGCCTCAGCCAGGGTACTTTACAGCATCCAGAATATTTTTATTGCCAGAATCAAGGTACAGCCTGCTTAGAGCTCCATGAGGGGCCCACCATCCAGGAATAAAAGGAGACATAGATGCTGGGTATGTTCCCAAAGAGAAAACCAGCTCCACAGAAACCTGGTGGGAGAGCAGTCCAGTCCGGCCCAACTGTGGCTCTGGGGTCCCATCCTAGAGGCTAGACTCGAGTCTTGGCCTACAGCCATCGCCCACCTGGAGATGACTGCCACCAAGGCAGATTCAGACTCTCCAGCCCTGCTATCATAGGAAGATCCATGAAGCACCTCTGGAGCAGACAAAAAACTACCCGGGGAGCCCCAAGCCACCTGGCTCTCTCAGGGGCCCACTCAAGTTTCTGGGCTAGTCTCTGCAGACTAAACACCAGTGAGCTGCCTGGTGGGAGTAGGTGCTGGGCAAGACGGGCAAGAGCCCTACCTCCTCTCAGCGCTGTGCCAGCCCACCTGGGTGCTAGAAAAACCCCAGGGCAGGGTGGTAATGTGGTGGTGGGGTTATCAAGAGGGCAGCTCAGGGTACCTCTGAACGGCCTTAGCTACTTCCTTGAGTTTTCTTCATGAGTACCTAAAAGGCCATGAGACTGGGCCCTGGTCTCATCCTTGAACCACAGTCCCAGGGCAAAGGGAACCAGCATCAACACTGTGGGTAACAACACAACCAAGGGGAATCAAGCCTCCTGGGACAGCACCTCCAAGAAATGGAGGGCCACCTGCTGCCCGATCCCGAGCTAGGCTGTTCTTGGAGGTGAGGGAGGTAGGAGTGAATGCCCCAGGACCTGGGAACCACGGAGAACACAACTCACCCCTGTCTGCAGGAGGAACCAGGCTGCCTCCAGAAAGCCACAGTCAGGCTGTTGAGCGACTAGGCCACGGGGAAGCCGGCAGCTCCAGCCACTCGCAGCCAGTAGCAAGCCTACCTGTGGCCAGTGTGTGGGAAGATCACCGTAGGGACCAGGAGTCCAGCCCTGGGACCTTTAGGGACAGGGACCACAGCTCAGTGATAGCCCTCACAGGAAGACTGAGGGACCAGGGCCTGGTGGGTGAGTGTGAAAAGGCCACAGGGGTATGAGAACAAATGGCCCCTGAGTTCAGGATTGGGGCGCCAACCCTCCTGCGGAGCCAGTCCTGAGGTCACAGCAATTCCAACAGCAGCAGCATTCTTTCCAGCAAGGATCCCCCAAGTGAGTCCAGACTCTTTCTTCCTTCCTCACTCCCACAGAGGAAGGACAAGAAACAGCACTTCCCAATGGCAGACGTGTCGCAACCCGAGACTGAGGACCTGAGGCAGTCAGTCCCGAGCTGCTGAACTCCCGGGCGGCGAGAGCCCCGCAGGACAAGAGAAGCGGCCGTCGCCAGGCCGTCCCACAGCCCTGCCTGGCGCACGGATCAGGGCCCGAGGAGCACACGTTTCAGATAGGCCAAGGTGGTGGCATTGGCCAGCATCTCTATGTGCTCGCTGCCCGGCAGCGCCTGCACAGACACTGGCTGCTCCTGGCGGCCGCGCCAGGCCCGGCACTGCAGCGCGCTCTGCAAGTTCACGGTGCCGTCGCCGTCGCCAAAGCAGATTCTGGGCTCGCGGTCCGGGAAGCTCTCATAGTCGAAGGAGTCTGGCGTGGGGACCCCGGTGCCGTAGAGGCAGTGCAGCGGCACGCCAGGTGGCGCCGTGGCTTCGACCAGCCCCTCCGTGTCCTGCCGCATGAGCCACCCGTCTCTGAAGCCGATGTCCTGGAAGAAGCGGCGATAATCCCGCAGCGTGTAGTTGGTTGTGGGTGTGCGCACGAAGATCTTGCCGGGCGACCAGGCGGAGCTGTAGGGCAGCAGCCAGCTGGTGGAGACGGCGGACCGCTGCTGCTCCCGGATCTTCAGGGGCCCGATGACCGGGATCCGATTGTTGTCTCCTGCAGGGAGAGTGCTGGCTCAGTCTGTGCTCAGGAACGCAAGCCGAGCCGCCGCTGGGCCTCTGTGGGGCCCCGGGGAGGGGAGGGAGGGGAGGGAGGGGAGGGAGGGGCCCAGTCAGCACTCCAGCGCCTCCACGCTGTCACTGCACCTCCCATGTTCCCTTTATTTTTGCTCCATCTGGGAAGCACACGACCAGGCCTTGTTTCTTTCCTTCTGCACTTCATCACCAGGGATTTAGGCAGCACATACCCACAAGGTGATGCCCTGTGTAAGCAGTACCCTCCACTGAGCGCTTGTCACCAGGCTGTGGGCACTGACCCTGCTGAAGGTGAATCAGCACATTGGCAGCCCACGGACACATTCCTCTTTTTCTTTGCTTACACGGAGTTATGAAAATGTTTCTCTTTTCCTAGGCTCAGTCTCAGGCCTGCCGCCAGCCAGCCCTGGTCGTATCCCACTCATCGGCCTGTCACTGACCCAGGCAGCCAGGCCTGCAGGAGACGAGGCAGGAGGGGAGGCCGCAGGCAGAACGAGAACCCTTCTCACACGGGAATGCCAACCACACAGCCAGTGAGGCCTCTGGGGAGTGAGCTGGACCTTGGAAATAGGGGCCGTCTGATGTATTCAGGACCCACAGCCACCCATCACCCCACCTCTCTGACTGACCACAGGCCTTCAGCTCTTGTGGGGTCTGGCTGTAGGACCCCTGAGGAAAAGGAAGCCCCTAGCTAGTCCATGACTACCACCTCCCTGTCAGGGCCTGCCAGAACAGTTCCCCAGAATCTGAGGCACAGCTCTATGGGGACTCACAGGGAGGCTCTGAAAGGCTGGAACCTGAGCCCCACCACAGCTCCTGTCTCAAACTCAGGCATGCCCCCATCTGTCCTTTCAGGTCCAGGCTGGACAGAGCATGTGGCTGTAATGAGTCCTCACTATATCTGGATTCACTGTCCAGCCAATCCACAGTCACTATACTGAGTCTAACGTGATGGCAACTATCAGTTGACCACCAAGTAGGTCAGGCAGTGCTGATGATATGAGGAAGAAAACTCCTCAGATGCTTAGCAGAGCCATGGCTCGTGGCTCCTAAAGTAAGGGGCCGTGGGTTCACCCCCAGTCCTAGCAGAGGGAGGGAGGAAAGCCCCACGGCTACAGCTGGCAGGCTCTGACAGTCATGAAAAGGCAGGTGAACTGGGGAGGAATGGGGAAGGAGGTGGCTTTCCCCCCTGCCAGGCAAGCAGGCCCAAAGAAATCTGCACCTGCTTCCTCCCTGCATTACCCACAAAGGCTCCCCACTGCCACAGATGGAGGTGTAACTCATAAACAGGAAACTGTAGCCCAACCTTCCTTCCATGGGGCAAAGGTGGGCATGAAGATAGGGAGAAGGCTCCCCCAAAGAACTCTGGGTCAAACCAAGTTAGGCCAGCCAGGCCAGAGCACAGCCTATGTGTGTACACATAGACACAACAAGTACCTGTGTGCCCAACAGCTGGGCCAGTGCATGGATGCGGTGCAAAAAAAATGTACACAGATAACCAAGGACACCAACTGGAGAGACGAAATTAAGTAGCGTTAGGCTCTCTTTTGCAAAAAGAGATGTTTGGAAAAGCATACCGCTCTGGAGAAAGAAGGATCCTCACCCAAGAGAAAAGACACGAGGCTGCCCAGGAGGACATTGCTGAAGGAAAGAGAGGGCACCATTCCTGACACATCAGCCCCCATATCGGGTAGGTCAGACAGGGTCTTACCTGAGGCCAGGACACGAAAAGTCTTGGCCACGCCCCCCCAGGGCGCACCCAGTGCCACAAACGCACGGATGTACTTGTTCTTCCAGGCCTGTGGCTGTCGCTGCAGAAAGTAGAGTGTGTACATGTTGCCCATGCTGTGGGCAACCACCACCACAGGGCCCCCATACAGCTGGTGCATCTCCTCGATCATCTCCCGGAGGGCCAGGAAGTAGGGCCCGTTTTCATCTGTAGGCCAGAGCCAGGCAGCGGTCAGGAAGGAAGGGTCCTGGGGCCTGAACCACTAAATGTTCTTCAGGCCAGATCCAGGACTAGGTGGGTGGGGAAAATGCTAAAATCTAAGTGGGAATGGCCTGCTTTCCCCTCCCTTTCCAGGAAGGGAGGAAACCTAGGAGCTCCTTTTCTCCTCCTCAGCCTCGTTAGCTCTCCCCAGGGCTCAGAGGCCCGGAAATCCTGGGGTGAGGGATGGGGAGGGACAGAACAGATTGACTAGGGGGTGACAGCTGTGACCGCTGGGATAGACACGAGAGGCCCTGGAGGCAGGGGAGAGCCCAGGGCCTATGGTGGCTGTGACCTCCTCGTCCCCACCTCCCAAGATGTCAGGGAGGAAGCAAGAGTGACCACTTACTTGGGGCTCGGCGCCAGTCGTAGGGGGCCCCCCGGACATCCTCACCCCGTGTGTAGCCCCAGCCCACAAGGCTCTCTACCATGGTATGGAAATAGGAACCTGCAGACGGTAAGGTATGGGAATTAGGGCAAGTACAGCCAGTGCCTGCCCCAACGCCACGCCCAACAAGGAGACGGTGACATCTGCTGTGACAGCCGCTGTAGAAGACCCCCGAAGGAGCGCCATAAGGCTCAGTGGCTACACTGCTGAGAGACAGCTTACAGGCTACCCTTTCAAACTAACAGCATTTCTCCCACTCTGGGAATATAGCAGAACTTCCAGCTGTTCCCTGGAGGGCATGAGGAAGGGCTACATACCCACACTGCTTTTGCTGGGGTCCAGGAACTCCACTGAGAAAGTCTTCCCAAAGCCAGGGACACGCACATCCACGCCATCTGGGAACTGGGTGGCCCGGGATGTTCTGTTGTAGACCAGCCTATCAGGGGAGGATACTGAGCTGATGATCCAGAGGTGACACTGAACCTGGTGTGTCCTAATACTGCCCTGTGTCTTGAGTCATATTCCCTTACTATCCTCATGTTTGGCAAGTATAGGGGAGACTAAAAAGTAACAAAGCAAGTTTATGAAGCACAGATCAGAGTAACCACATCCACCTGAGACCCCAACCAAGACTCATTCCGAAGATTAATCCAAGGACCCCCATCAAGGCAGTATTTCCTTCTCAATGTCATCCACCTCAGAATGCAGGTCTTGGGATTTGGTTGGGAAATTGGCTCTGCCATCCACATCACACTTGACCCAAAAGGCAGTCAGCCTAATCTTGCATGCTCCCACTGCCCCATCTTCGTGGATTCACCTCCTGCCACCCAACACGCCACAGGCAAAGGGGAGGGTAAGTGTAGCACACAACAGAACCAAACGGAGCAACCCCCACCCTAAGGCCCAAACACCTGTGGCTGCTATGTGGATGGACGGACAAGGCCTGGAAGATGATGGGACAGGGCGGTGGGAGACAGGAGGAAGGCTTTGTGCTAGGCCGGGAACCCTGTTCTGGCCTCCCTGATACCAAGGAGACAAATGTGCCCAAGGAAACACAGGCTAGACCTGTGATCCTTGGTGGCCCTGAGTCCTAACCCCCTAAGATCAGCCACAGAAAGCTGACAAGATACCAACGTTGACCCAAATAATAGGTCCTGGGGACCCATTTTCTCTAGGGCAATCTGTGGATGAACCCAATGGCCACTCAGCAAAGTGTAGAAAACTTTCTACAAAGCCAAAGCAGCTCTAAACAGGTCAGATGTCCAATGAAGGTAGACGAGCCCCTCTCAGTATCAGCCCGAACCTCCCATTGGCAGTACCTGAGACCATGTCTCTCGTATAAAAATAGAACTGCAGATCAACAGCCCAGAAATAACCCTGATCACATACAGAAGAGGAAAAAGTCAACAAAGCAGATGTCATAAACAACACGGAAAGGCAAGGCACCTGGAGAACCAGCTAGTATGTCTCCAGGAAAAAAATTTAATTTGTGAGACTCCATTCAGCTCAAACATTTACTGAGCACCAGTTGTGTTCCTGGTTCTACTGCTATAAAGATAAAAGAGAGACAACCTCTGTCTTCAGGGAGCTGGGTCTTAGCTCAGGGTCACACAATCTGGGTTTAAGTCTTGGTTCTCCCACTTATTAGCTAAGTGACCCTAGGCAATTTTGTAATCTTTGAGCTTCCAGATTTCCTCATCTGTAAACAGGGTTGAAAACAGTACCTGTCTCATAGGGTTACTATAAGATTAAATGAAAGAAAGTATATAATATGGACAGTGCCTGTATTTGATAAGCAGTCATTCCCAGAACATTATCTTATTAGCAGGGAAACATCCTTCGAAGCAAAGTTTGGCACCTGATAAGGATGAAAGGAAATAGGCATGTGGCCCGGAGGAAGGAAAGGTTAAGAGCTCTGGGGAGTGGCAAGGGAAACTTTCCAGAAGGACCAGGCTCAGGTTTTAAAGGGTGAATGGGAGGGAATTTATCAGGCAAAGAGTGTAAAGGTAGATTCCAGGCTGAAAGAACCACATGTACAAAGACATGGAGACCTGGTATGTCCCAGGAGGAACAAGAGGCTGAGGGGCCAGTGGCCAGCTCAGAGGCAAGGGAAGGAGTGGAGGCCATACTGAGGCTATGAACAGGGGCTGGAGCATAGAATCTACATGGAAGGGGGCGCCTGGCCGGCTCAGTCGGTAGAGCATGGGGCTCTTATCTCGAGACTGTTGAGTTCGAGCCCCACATTAGGTGTAGGGATTTTTTTTTTCTTTTAATAGACTTTATTTATTTATTTGAGAGAGAGAGAGAAGGAGCAGGGGGAGGGGCAGAGAGGGAGAAGCAGACTCCTTGCTGAGCAGGGAGCCCAATGTGGGGCTCAATCTCAGGGTCCTGGGATCATGACCTGAGCCGAAGGCAGACTCTTAACCGACTGAGCCCCCCCCCCACCAGGCGCCCAAAATAAAATCTTAAGGAGAAAAAAAAGAATTCACGCAGAGGGTGTGAAGCACAAGGCATAACTGGAAAGGGTAGGGACAAGAGCTGCAGGAAAGGGAAGAAAGTTCTGTCTGGGAGGGTGCAGAGATGGTGCCGTTCAGACTGAGGAAAGGAGAAGGGCAAGAGGTCAGTGACCTCAGGGTGTGCTGAAGTGGGGATGAGACAGAAACGGGTTCTAGAGATTTCTCTAGGCCGGGTCGGTGAGCAGCACGGCGTCTGTGCCCCAGCCCCCACCTGATATTGTCAATCCAGCAGTCAATGATAACTGGCAGCAGCAGTTCGAGGTTGAGCCAGAGCGTGAAGTAGCTGTCTGTCCTCTTGGAGCACAGGTAGTGCACGACCGTTGGCTTGTCTAGCTTCGCTTCCAGCTGGTTGCCCAAATCACCGGGCACTGCAGAGGGACACAGAGCACGCATGAGGCCCTGGACCTGGCAGGCTGGGGACCCCTGAGGCTTGAACCCATAGGCCTTCTACCCACAGCTGTCCCAGGCTACAGAGGAGGGCCTTGTTCACTCAAAGGAGTGGGAAACAGGACAAAGCACTGGGCCACTTAAACAACCGAAACTGAATCCAGAGAAGGCACTCCAGGACAGGCTTGTGCAGCGGGGCAATGAACAGAGGTAGCTGCCAGCCTCCTGAGAGCCCAGTAAGGTTCCAGGGAGCAGAGCATCTGGAGGGCCCTAGCCTCTCAGCACACCTGGCCCCCGTGGCAGAGGTGGCTACCCTGAAACCTCACAGCATTCCAGCCATGGCCCAGTAGGGGTGGTGTGCCCAGGCCCCAAGGATAACTTCTCTCTCCCAAGCTGCTCAACAGACCAGCTACACAGAACCTGGTCTACACGGCGCCCTGGGGCCCTTGTGACACTCAAACCCATCCCCCTGGCTTCACTGCCCACCATTAAGGCCCTTCCCAGAATATGTGCTCCCACTGACCTTTCAGGCCTCACCTGCTTCTACATGCCATGCTCTTGACACCTTCCAAGCACATCCCCAATTAGAATCCATGATCCCCGAGTGAACAACCAGCTCTTGGCTCTCCTGAGCGTTCTCGGGGCTCTGTGAACCCAGCCTTGAAGAGGGCATGCCCTCCCTGTACATCATCTGTGTCCTCAGGGCTACCATGGGAGGGAGGTGTGGCACCTGCCTTCACCTCCCCTAACAATACAGATGCAGAAGTGGGGAGTCTTCAGCATGACAGCACAGAGACCTTGGTCACTGTCTCCACCAAAAAGGAATTGGCTAAATGAGGAAGCCACCAGATATGTTGTGCCTGAATGCCCTTTGTCCTGGACAGGCTGTGTGGTGATTTCTTAAGCCCCATGTTGCTTAAAACCAGGACAACAGACATCTATGTACCCTTCACTGCAAATAACACTGGGAGAGAACATCCTTACAATGCCCACTTTACAGACAAGGAGACTGAGGCTGAGAGGGGCAGAAATGGCTTGCTACAGTTTCCTCCTGCCCACTTCTTTTGTATCACTTCTCTGGTCTCTGCTTCCTCTACCACCAGTTTGGGTTTCACTCATAGAGGCTGGTCACCCTCGGATGCCGATCCTCTGATGGCCAAGGTCAGGTCCCTGCTCTGTGCACAGGAACAGCTCTTCCCCTGCCCACCACGGGGTTTCCCAGAACTGATGCCAACACCTTCACTCTCTGAGAAGCTAGGCAGATTAGGATTCTGTGACTCTGGGTGGAACGTGAGGCTCCTCTGCTGTGACCTAGGACAACCAAGAACTGAATGAATTAATGAGCGCAGTGATCCAAGCAAAAAGCCTGCGTGCATCAGGGACCACACATTTCCCAATGCCATACCCTTCATATTCAGAACTGAGGCCTACCTGTGTCCCCTTGTGGGTCTACAGGACAAAGTCTAGATGCCCCAACCAGTCACAGGCCCTGCACAATCCACTCCTTCCCCAACTCCATTGCAGACAGCCTGGACTGCTTACCTCCCTCCCTCTAATATGTAGTTTGCTCTTCCTGGTACTCTCTCCTGGCCTCAGCTCTAGCTACACACTCCAAGAAGCCTTTCCTGACTGGGTTGGTGGACTCTCTGTGCTTGCCCAACACAGACCTCATCTCTGGGGATCCCTGCAAGCTTAGGGAATGCAGGGCCATGTCTGCCCAGATAACCATGGTGAACCTGAGCCCAGCATCCCCCTGGGGTATTTCCTGGCCTAGAGCTCCTGGTGGGGGACCCCCTTGGGACCACACTGCCTGCCAACCCTACGCTTCTGCAATGTGCATCATCCCCATTAAAATATTCCCATTAGAAAGAGCATGGGGGTCATGCTGTAGCAGATTCAATATGTAACATGTCTGTGCCTTTAGGAGTCCTGGCTGGCCACCAACTCAATGCTTGAATGAAGCATCCAAGACCCCCAAGACAGAAGTCTCTTCCCTGTCCACCACCACAAGGAAATACTGTGGCTCCCGTAGAGTTGCAGGGGCCAGGACCACGGAGGGGATAAGCAGGGGAGGTCATCTAGTCCCAATATAGCCCAGTCCAAATTGGTCTGGCAGGGTAAGAGTACAGGTATGTTTCTTGACATCTGTTCATAGCCATTGTCCCAAACCTTACCTCTGTCTTTAGCCATTCTCAGATTCCTTTAAGCCTCCTCCCTCAGGCCTAAGGCCACCCATTTGATAAGTTTGGGGGTGGGGGAAGTCTCGGTGGCAGGCTAGGAGAGCCATCCTTTCCTCAAAAAGCTTCCTTTTGATAATGCCTCCTGAAACATATGGGGCTGGAAGGGTCGAGAGAACCTCCTAGCCATGCCCAAACCAACAATGAGGACCCTGGGGACCAAATCCGAGAAAACCCGAGCCCCCGGCGATCCTCAGGAGTGGGGCCAAAGGACCTCGGTCTCTCCAGCTAAAATATGGGCATAAAGCGAGGCAACTTTTGGGACTGACGCAGACAGGAGGACTGAGGGACAACCGAACCGTAGCCCTCCCACTTACCCCATATTCTACAGGGGAAGGTGAGCAGAGGTTGACCACACCCGCACCCAGCATGGCGGGAGGTGGACAGACAGACCCAGGGGGCAAGACAGTCATATGCTCCCCCACCCCATGCTCAGAGCAGATGCAGACCTGGAAGATAGCGCCCCGCCCCCGGACCCCGTCCTGCCGGACCCACGAACACACGGACCCACGACTGGACGCGCGCCTCACCCAGCACCACCGGAGGGGGACGTCCGACCGGGAGTGCCGGATCCGCCAGGAGCAGGAGGCACAGGAAGCCACCCGGGAGCAGCGCCGCATGGTAGGGACAGAGGCGAAGACCCATTGCGTGACACCGCCGCTGCAGGTCCGAGGTGCGGATTCAGCGCTCCGTGCTCGCGCCTAGGCCGGGGCGGCGGCGACGCGCTTAACCCCACCGCCCGCACTCGGCCACGGCGGCCGGGCCAATCAGCATCCGCCTCCCCCAAACGGCCTGCCAATAGGGACTCGCCGACAGGCACGTCCCTCACAGTCGGAGCTCGCCGCCTCGCCCCTGCGGATCCCAGGCCCGCTCCTTGGACCGCGCCGCGCGCCGAGCGCATCGATCGCATCGATCGCATCGATCGATCCGGGTTCAGCCTGGCTTCTCTGCTCAGTCCCGGACGAGTCGGACCCAGCTCGCCGCTGCTGGATACCCAACCCAGCCTTGTGTACCCTCACCCCCGGTTCGTGGCTCGTCCCTGACCTGAGATCTGGACCGAGTCGGGCCGAGGGTGGATTCAGAGTCCAGTGCTCGCCGCTGCTGAGAGACCCTGGTTAGAGCAAGGGGAAGAAGGGGAGAAGTGAATCCCGGAAAGTTACTGGGCCTCAGGGGACCGGGAGCTGACCAGGACCTTTGTACAGACCCCACACCGATTCTTCACACCCTGCCCCCACGGCACGTGGGTTCAAGCAAGGGGTCCAGGGGCGCGCTGCGTCTGTCCAGGGAATGCGGGTGGGACAGGTAGAGGCCAGGTGTGAGGGCTGCCCGGCCTAAAGTTTTAGTTTCGGGCAATATGGAGTCACCCCTCCAGACTGAGCAGTTCTAGTGCCCCAGAGAAAGTGGATTTGAACCTCAACCCTATGGCCATGGCCCACTGGCAGATTCCCCAGCAGAGCAGGACAGGTGTTGTAACCTTGGAGTCCACCTACCATTCCCACTACGCGCAAACTGGGGATCCAGAGAGGACACAGACTCCCTGCTGGAGGAATCAGAGGCAAACAGAATGGGCAGATTTGACAGCTGGCGATATGACCAGCACCACGGGTCACTCTAGGATACGGAGACCAGTATGTTTGGAGACAGAAAGTCTTGATCCTCCACACACTTCCTCCTGAGGGCCAGACAACACCCTGATCATTCCCTGGTCTTAAGACTTCTAGCCCGCCCCTTCCTTCCTTCCTTCCTTCCTCTTGGCCAATGGCTGACCCTTTCTAGCCTTTCAGAGTACTCCTGGATGAATCAACTCACCATCTTGGCCTGCCCCTCCTGTGTTCTTATAGGGAAACATATTGGTGGTTGGGGTACACTACTCTCTTAAGGTCCAACTATCTCCCTCAGGCCCTGGCAAGGACCCCAAACCCTGACTCCCTCACCTCCATCCTGGCCCCCAGAAAGAGGGGTTGCTAAGGACCAATCTAGTGCAGGTCCACAGTGGGAGGCCATAGACATCCTTTTGCGGGTATTATGGACAGGCAGGAGTCCATAGTCAAGGGTTAAGTGGAGGGAGGGTAGGCATCAGGATGGCCTGGGCTGCCTTGGACTGTGGCCAGTCCGAATGTGTTGTCAACCCAGCAGCCTCGGGTGACCATGGACCCTTCACAGGGTGTCCCAGTTCCACAGGCCCTGCGGATGATAGGAACCACAGCCATTGCGGGGGGAGGATGTCAAGACCTAGTCAGCAATGATCTGTGCTGGCACTGTGGAGAGGAGAGGAATCAGAAGGTAAGGATCCCCCCTTCTCACAATGACCTTGCCATCCACATGATCCCCCTTGGCTGCAGACCTGGAATCTAGATACTATCCTGATTCTCAGACCCCACAACCAGGTGGTCACCAAGTCTTACCCGCTCTACCTTCCCAAAGCCAAACTACTTTCATCCCCATAGTAGTCTCCTTGCTTATGTCCCAATGTATGCCCTTATTCCTATGGATTGTACTCCATGGGGTTGACACCATTAAACATTAAATCAGGCCCATCACTATCCGCCTAACCCCACTCACAGTGCTCCTACTGAATGCATCATAGGCATCTCACTCATAGTGAACGAGGAGCCTGCAGCCGACTCTGGACTTTTCCCACAACTTTCACTTCCCCTCTTCCTCAGCTCACTCGTCTCCACCTTCAGCAGCTTCCTCGCTGCCTAGAACAGGACAACCTCATTCTTGCTCTGGACCTCTGCACTTGTTGCACTGGGATCACTCTGCAGCCCCCAGTTTTGGGGACTCAGCTGAGCTCTGCCTTTAGGCCTCAGCCCAGACATGACCATTGATTCTGAAGCAGCTCCTGCCTGACTCCCAGCAGAATATAATCCATGGAAGAGGAAGCCTTCACCTGCCTGTTACTGGTGCTACTGCCTTCTTGGTTACTGGGTATCGTCAGCACAGTCCCAGGCAGACAGCAGGTGCTTAACATATACTGAATGATTGAGTGATACACCCCCTTCTTTAACACTTCCCCCTTTCAGGATATGGTCCTGGTTGGTGCCTGTCAGACCTGGAGAAGGAGATAAGGGACTGAGAGGTCCACAGGCCAGTAGTGCTATCTTCCTCAGATGAGAATCCAGCCAACAGCCTTTGCCCTTTCTCTGTTACACTGGGCCCTTTGCATTCCCTCTTGCTCGCACAAGTTCCAAGCTCCCCTGTCTGGACCAGGTGGGTGCCTGGGCTTCGGGCAACCCAACCAAGACCACGGCTTCTAAGCCAGAGCTGAGCCCATTTGGAGGCCAACTGATTCCCCCTAAAGCTCACAGTTCATCAGGCTCCTATTCCTCTGATGCCAGAGCCAAACACTGACCAAATCATGACAGAACAGGTTATCTATTTTTTTTTTTTTAAGATTTTATTTATTTATTTGACACAGAGAGAGCGTGGGCACAAGCAGAGGGAGCGGGAGGGAGAGGGAGAAGCAGGCTCCCCGCTGAGCAGGGCGCTGGATGCAGGGCTCGATCCCAGGGTCCTGGGATCGATGGGGTTTTGGAATATAGGTTAGGCTCAGTGGGGTGGAGTCTGGAGCCAACGACTAAGAATTCTTGAGACGTCTTTGGTGCAGAATGCTGGTTCATTAAAGCACAGCAACAGGACCGTGGGCAGAAAGAGCTGCGGCACCGGGGTTGTGAGGGGTGGCTGATAATGTACTATGGGGTTGGGGGGCGGTAAGGAAAAAGAACTTTCATATGCTAAGGAGGACCTACAAGATACTGGAGGCCTTGCCATTGTCAACTTAAGGTTGTTTCTCCCCTCTAGCAAGACATTAACATTAAGATAGTTGGGAGATTCCTGGAAGAATGTCACATATGTCCCACCCAGGAGTGGGGGATGGGGGGTGGTTGCAGAGTGTCAGCTTATGCTTTGTCTTCAGCCAGCCTTCTGCTTCCTCATCAGCATCATGACCTGAGCCGAAGGCAGACGCCCAACTGACTGAGCCACCCAGGCGCCCCCAGAACAGGTTATCTAACCTGGCTTAGTCATCAACGAATGTTACCTGGAGGAAGAATTATTCGAGATGGATCTTGAAGAATAAGTAGGAATTTGCCAGGAAAACAAAGGGATGAGTAGGTGGGTGGGTGCTCCAGGTAGGGAGCTTAGTATGTGCAACAGCCTGGAGACCTGAACAATCGCAGTAAGTGTCTCTGGGGCACAGGGTGGGTGGGAGTGGAACAGAGAGGTTGGAGGTCTTGAAAACCAAGCTTAAAAACGGCCTCTGTCCAGGAAGCCAGGAGCCACAAAGATGCTCAAACCAGAGGGAGGCGGCCTCAAGACCCTTGTCTTTTCACTTCTGTCCTGGAGCATTGCCCTCGGTTGGGCTCTCCTGTGCAAGTTCCTCCTCCCAGCCCCCAACGCCTGGTTCAGGCGACAGGGTCAGTGCGCCCTCTGGTGGGTACTCAGCGAAGATTCGGCAAAGGCGCGCAGCTGGGAACCTGGGTGGAACCCAGTGCGCTGGCACTGGAGGCCCAGGAGATAAGGGTAGCTGCGGATGGTGAAGTTGCGGTCCACTGGGTCGCAGAGGGTGTGGATGGGCCTGAGCCGGCGAGTGTAGATCGCCGCAGTGGATCCCACAAGGCATCCAGCGTAGAATCCTCTCCCACAGTGGGGTATTTTCTGGCCTGGGAGGGAGAGAAGAGGGCCCTTTTACACCACTCCTGGACGCCCTGCAGGTCCAAATGACTGGCCACACTCCGGGGCCCACATGAGGACCCCCACCCGGTATCTGCGCTGACCTTCACGTACCCGCTGCTGGAGCGCCAGTTGCCTCCATAGCAGGCCTCGAGGGGCTGAGATAAGGATGGGATTCCACGAGTGTGTGGCCTGGATCACAGGACCAAGTTCCTTTCCCCCAAGTACCTGAATTATAGTTTGGGAAACACTACGGGCTGGACCTTTGGAGCCTTGCTCACGCCTTTCACGTATGTTATTTTCAATTCATTCATTAACGATTTATGAACCCTAGTAGCTGGGTTGGGATGGGGGACACTGCCCAATGAAATACAGGAAATCTCATACTACAGTGGGGACCCCTGCTACAGAGGGAGGTGCCTTCAGAGAAACTCTGGAGAAGAGCAGGGGTTAACTAGGACAAAGGGATGGGTTGGGAGGGGAGGAAAGAGCTCAGATGAGACTCCTAGAGGAAAAGACCCGTAGCCCCAGGGAAGGTTACTAGTGCTGAAAGTTACTAGGCTGATGATGCAAAACAAAGCACTTAAGACAACCATTCATTCGTTCATTAAGTCTTGAGCAAGTTTACTACAAGCCAGGCGCAGTGATAAGCCCTGGGAATGAGCCTGTCCTCCGGGATCTGAGTTCGGGGTGGGTGTGGTGTAAGGACACAATAAATGATTTATTGTCATTTATTAAGTTACTTTAGTGTTGGGGGAAAGGAGTGAGGGTTGTTTAGTATTAATGCTGTGATCTGGGAGGATCCATCTGAAGATGAGTAAAGGAGCTCAGCAAAGCAGGGGCTCTAGCGTTTATTTTAATGAATTTAGTTTTTCAAGAAGAGTCCAAGCATCGGGAATTGTCATGCGGTTGGAGATGGGCGGAGTTGCCCCCACGCTGCCAGGATGGCTCGAGGTGCCACACTGGAGAGGTCACCTCAGGAAGGTGGCTTCCCTGAAGACCTGACCTCGAGACCCACGCTGAAGGAAGAATAGGGAAGGGCCTAGCGTGAAGGTCTAGAGGTTAAATGGATGGGGGTCCGGGAAGGCTGAGACCGAGATCGAGTTAGCTCTCAGATGGCAAGGTGGTGACCCCGGACTGTCCTGTAGAAGCTGGAGCCCAGACAGGAGCCCGCTAAGGAGGGATGCCCGCCAAGGAGTTTTAGGAGAGCCCCTAGGGTGAGGAGGCGTTGGCCGCAAAGGCGTGGATGAAGGCCCAACTCCGCCAGGCGCACGCGCGCTTCAGGGTGGGCAGGGGAGGAGCCTTACTTCAGCGTTGGGCCCCACCCCCAAACAAATATTTGACATTCCAGGCTTATCTAGAGCGGAGCTGGACCCGAAGAGCGACTTTCCCCCCTCCCACCCGGCCTGATTGGCCTAGCGCTTCCGTGGGTGGGGACCAGCGGGCAGGCGCCGGAGTGGGCGGTCCGGAAAGGGGCGGACCCCCGCCTATACCCGAGGAAGCGCTCGTAACCCGAGGCCGCTGGAACACCTTTTTCCCACTCCCCGCAGACCGCCAAGTCCCGGCCCTTACTGGGCACCTCGGTCTCTCTATCCGATAGTGAAGTAGGGACGCGTTGAAGTGTGGGTTCAATGGGCAAGGCCTCGTTAGCTCCCCCTCCACCGGGCTCTTTCTCCATCGTCCGAACGTCCGGACGCAGCGCCCAGCTTTTCCGAAAGCGCGAGGTGCGGCTCCAGCTTCAGTTTCCGTGCGGGCTTGGCAACCCCACGTCCTTTCTTCCCGCCGGATTCTTCAGTTTCTCAGTCATATGAAGGGGAGCACTTAGGGAAGTCCGGCGCGGCCTGGAAACGCGCCGTAAAGGAGCCTCACCAAGCACGACGGGGCGAAAGGGTGTTGGGAGCCCTCCATGCGGCACTGTCCTTACTGGGTTCCTGGTCTCGCATGGAGACGAGCTGGAGGATCTGCAGCCCGCACGCGCACATCACACGTTCGCCGCTAGCCCCCACCCGCCGGCGCGCTCACATCTCCAGGCAACGGGCCCGTCGTCAGGCGGGGAGGGCGACGAAAACAGGCAGCAGTCTCCACGTGGGGTAGCGGTGAGGCTCCGGGCCCAGACCATCCGGCTCAGCCCCGTCTAGAGTGGCGCTCTCTGGAGTTGGAGCGGGGCGCTTCCTGCTTCCCCAGCACCGACGCCTGCACACCACCTAGTGTTTTGGCACCGCGGGCACATCCCGGAGCCAGGCTAAGGCCAGGTCTTCACACGTGTGTGGACAAGCCCTGCCCCGTGACCTCTCGTCCCCCGACCTCATCGCTCTAAGAACCTGTGCTGATCCCCGACCCTCCCCCCCCAACCCAGTTGGCCTCTGGTGACCACCTCCCCCCAGGCCTCTGGGTGATAGCCAGTAATTCACCGCCCTCTTTGGTGACTTCTATCATCCCCCGGCCGGCCGTCGTGACCCCCAAAGCCCCTAGACTGCCTCCTGGTGATTTTCACAAATTCCATGTGACCCCTGTGGACTGCAGAAGGCCCCTGTTTTTGCATCTTTCTTGGCGCCGGCCTCATGGTGGGGCGGGACAGAGAAGAGGACGAGATCGAGTAGGGCAAGGCCCTCTGACGGAGTGGGAGTCCGGGCCGTGAGCGCGCACCCAGGCCCGGCGTCTGAGCGCGCGCGCTCCGGGCGAGGCTCTAGCGGCCTTCCCCCTCTGTTCCCCGGGGCCGCCCTCGGTCACGTGGCCGGCGGGGCCGACAGGTAACTCGCCCGGAGAGGGCGGGGGCCAGTAGCCGCCCCGCCCCACGGGGCGCCGCGGGCGGGTCTCAGCAGCGCCCACTGCGCCAGCCGGGCCGCAGGTGCCGCCCCCGACACACGGTGTCCCGCCCAAGCTGATTCGTGTCTGCCGTCGGCCGGTGCGTGCGTGCGCCTCGTCGGTCCGCGTGTGTCTGGCCGAGCGCCCCCTTCCTCTGCGGCCATGACTCCGCCGCCTCCCCAGCCACCGCCCCCGGGCCCCAACCCCATCTCAGACTCCGCCGCCGACCCCCGCCCGGGGCCTGGACCCCTGGTCGTACTGTTCGGAGCCACGGCTGGTGCGCTGGGGCCGGACCTGGGCTCCGACGAGACCGACTTGATCCTCTTAGTCTGGCAAGTGGTGGAGCCGCGGAGCCGTCAGGTACGGTGAGGCGGGGGGGGAGGGGGGTTGGGGTCCCCAGGGAGTTTCAGGATCCGAGGGGAGCAGTGGCTGATCGGTTTCCCCCGCCGCTCGTAGGTGGGGACGTTGCACAAGTCACTGGTTCGCGCCGAGGCGGCCGCACTGAGCCCGCAGTGCCGCGAGGCGAGCGGCCTGAGCGCCGACAGCTTGGCGCGGGCCGAGCCGCTGGACAAGGTGCTGCAGCAGGTGAGTGCTGGGGCCCGGGTGAGTGGAGGCATGGCCGGGCCGCGGGGACATTTCTCAGCCGGAGAGGCGGCAGGAGGCAAGGCCTGGCGTGCTGCGACCAACTGGCCCGGGCGGTAGGACGAGTTCCTGTTGTTTAAAAGTTTCAGAGATTCCCGCGTGTGCCGGCCCTTCCTGGGGGCACCTTACTTTTCAGCCTTTCCAGGGATCCACTCCTACTGACGCGGTGGGATGGAAGCTGCGAGACCCCTCCCAGGGCCGGCGGGGCTGTGAGGCTGAGACGCTTCTGGGAACCTGCCTGGCCAGGTCTCCCAGAACAGCGGTCGGAAGCCAAAAGGGCCGAGGGGCCCGGTCCTGGCCATAGGTCACGGTCCCTGCCGCCGGCGACCTCGGCCCACCCACCCGCCTAGGAGACGCTGGAGCGGGGGCGTAGGGCGGGGTCTGCCTCCGAGGCGGACGCCGCCAGGTGTAAGCTTGCTCGTCTAGGCCTGTCCCGGCCGGCTGGCCAGGCGTGGGCGCTGTCCGGACCCCGCCTGAAGGCTACCTGTCTCCTGAGTGCAAAGGCCCCGGGTGCCTCCCAGCTCTGGCTGAAGTGGAAGGCGGTTCCTGAGCTGTTTTCTTTTTCTTACCTCCGCTACTGCACTCACCCTGTGCCTGACTCTCGAGTGTAATGAGTTTAAGTGCTTTACAGGCGCAGATCGTTTCATTTTCCAACAACTTGGGAGGTTCTTGATGAGGTACAAAGGTGTTGAACCTGGTCCTGTTCCGGAAGGGCTCCCAGGTTAGACCCTACTTGGGGAGTGTGCTGAAGGAGAACTGGGTTGGCTCGCTCTGGGCCTGTGCCTAGTGCTTCTACCTGTTCTCCAGCACGGAGGAAGGCTGGGGGGGCGGGGCTGGGCAGCTTGAGAAGTGCCACCCCCTCTGTGAGCAAACAGTTCAGTGCCAGCCGGTCGATAGGGTGTGGGTCAAAGCTCATGCTGCCCCTGGCGTCCAGGTGTGGAGCTCTGTCCTTGGATTTTCTCTGCCCCTCGGTTGGTCAGACCTAGAGGCGGGGCTGCCGTTGACCATGAGCCTGCTGGGCCTCAGGCAGGATTGGGCCTCCCCCACCTGTCTGAGGGTGGTGCCTGGTCAGGGACAGGTTTAACCTGCTTTGCCCCGCCCCTTCCCACCTGCTTGTCCCACTCCACCAGGTGTTTGCTCTGGCCCCACTCCAGACTCTTGGGAGTGTGTGTGATGGGGGCTTGGGTGATATGTGACTGCCCCCCCATTTGGCCTGGAGAAGGTGACAGCGGACTGGGGGAGAAAAGGGACACAGAACCAGGCCCCCGCCTGTGGCCAACTTCTCCCCAGGCAGGGGAGGGCTGAACATCTAGCTGAACCAGCTTTGCAGCCTGTGCCCTCCCTCGTGCCCGCCCAGCTGTGAGTCTGTGTCTGTCTCTCTCCCCACTCCCTATCCCCAGTTCTCACAGCTGGTGAGCGGGGATGTGGCTCTGCTAGGCGGGGGCCCCTACATGCTATGCACTGATGGGCAGCAGCTGCTGCGACAGGTCCTGCACCCCGAGGCCTCCAGGAAGGTATGCCACTGAGGGCACAACAGGGGGTAGGGCTCCCAGGACCCCTGTCATGGGGGTGGGAAGGGCAGCTCAGTTCCCCCCAATTCATGCCCACTCCCATGTGCCCCCAGAACCTGGTGCTCCCCGACACCTTCTTCTCCTTCTACGACCTCCGCAGAGAGTTCCATGTGCAGCACCCAAGCGCCTGCCCTGCCAGGGAGCTCACCGTGGCCACCATGGCACAGGGTATCGGTGACCCAGAAGGGCTGGGGTGGAGGGGAAGCTGTAGGCTGTTCCTGAGGATGTGCCTCCTGGAGGACTATACAAACAAATGCCAGGTTACGTTATCTGCCAAGTCCTTGAGGACACATGCCTCTGTGTCTGTGCTGGGGTGTGTCTGAAATAGGGACATATGTCTGCCCATGTCTGGGATGGGGACTTGTACGGGCATATATGAGCTGGATCAGAACAAACGTGTTTGTCTCTCATGTTGGGATTTCCTTATTGTTATTTCTCTGCTCATAGACTTGGGGCTGGAGACAGATGCCACAGAGGATGACTTTGGGGTCTGGGAAGTGAAGACGATGGTAGCTGTCATCCTCCACCTGCTTGAAGGGCCCAGTGGTAAGGTTCCCCTCACCACCTGTCACCCGCTCTCAGGACTGGGCGAATGTCTGCCTCTTACTTCCTCAAAGTCGCCGTCCCCACTTGTTAACCTTCTTTGAGAGACCACAGGTAGAAGCTCCTTTGTCACCTCCTTATCCCCCTCAACTGTCCTCTTTTTGCAGAGCTTGGTGGGGAGACCCCCCCCTCCACCAGACCCTGCTGACCCCCATGCCATCTCCTCTCAGGTCAATTGTTTTCGAAGGCAGAGGTGGTAAAGCAGAAATACGAGACAGGTCCTTGGTGAGTGTGGGGGCAGGGGTGGGGGGCGCCAAGAGCTGGACAGCTCTGACTCTGTGCCCTGCCCCCACAGCAGCAAGGCCGATGCGGTGGACAGTGAGACTGTGGTTCGGGCCCGTGGGTTGCCCTGGCAGTCCTCAGACCAGGATGTGGCTCGGTTCTTCAAGGGACTCAACATTGCCAGGTGGGTACGGCACGGTGGGTGGGCTCGGAGGGCAGGCCCGCCCAGCAGGCGCTGACGAAGCCCTGGCTCCGCAGGGGAGGTGTAGCGCTCTGCCTCAACGCCCAGGGCCGCAGAAACGGCGAGGCCCTCATCCGCTTTGTGGACAGCGAGCAGCGGGACCTAGCGCTGCAGAGACACAAGCACCACATGGGCGTCCGCTACATTGAGGTGGGGCTTCGGGCTGGGAGTGAAGCAGGGCGGAGCGGAGGCCCCCCGCGCTGGAGATCCATGGGCTATCCCCACTGTCCCCACAGGTGTATAAAGCAACAGGAGAAGAGTTTGTCAAGATCGCAGGGGGTGAGTGTGCTCCCAACCACACCTGGCTCCCCTGGCTCTTGATCATGTCCCCCCTTGCGCACCACCCCCCGCCTTTCTGCGCCCCTGCGTGCCAGGTGTAGCTGGGTATTTGGAAGGGCACAAATGAAGTCAGTAGGTGACTCCCATGCCTCTCACCAAGGCACATCACTAGAGGTGGCTCGGTTCCTGTCCCGGGAAGACCAAGTGATACTGAGGCTACGGGGACTGCCCTTCTCGGCTGGGCCGGCGGATGTGCTAGGCTTTCTGGGGCCCGAGTGCCCGGTGACGGGGGGTGCGGATGGGCTGCTCTTTGTGCGCCACCCTGACGGCCGGCCCACCGGTGACGCCTTTGCCCTCTTTGCCTGTGAGGACCTGGCACAGGCTGCGCTGCGCAGGCACAAGGGCATGCTGGGTAAGCGATACATTGAACTCTTCCGGAGCACTGCGGCTGAGGTGCAGCAGGTGAGCACCCGGGGCTCCCCCTCCCCCCATGTGCTTCTCCCGGGGACCCCTTCCAACCCCCCCGTACCCCTGCCCGACTTGGCATCACTGGCCTGTTGCTGCCTTCCTGGCCAGGTCCTGAACCGCTATGCATCCAGCCCACTCCTGCCCGCACTCGCCGCTCCCCTGCTCCCCATCCCCTTCCCACTGGCCACTGGGACTGGGAGAGACTGTGTGCGCCTTCGAGGCCTGCCCTACACAGCCACCATCGAAGACATCCTGAGCTTTCTGGGGGAGGCAGCTGCTGACATCCGGCCCCACGGTGTGCACATGGTGCTCAACCAGCAGGTGAGGCTGCTGCCGGTGGGGAGACCTGCACGGTTAGAGAAGGGCTGTGGGGTTGGGAGTGAGGCCCTCTAGCGCGGGACGGGTTGTTCACAAGACCACCGTGTGCACAGGGCCGGCCATCGGGCGATGCTTTCATCCAGATGACATCAGCAGAACGGGCCCTAGCTGCTGCTCAGCGTTGCCATAAGAAAGTGATGAAGGAACGCTATGTGGAAGTGGTCCCCTGCTCCACAGAGGAGATGAGCCGTGTGCTAATGGGGGGCACCTTGGGCCGCAGTGGCATGTCCCCTCCACCCTGCAAGCTGCCCTGTGAGTGTCCCAGGGGCTGGGGAAGGAGGCATGTAGGGGCCAAGCTGTTATAACCCTCGCTTTCTACAGTGGGGACTCTCTTCTGGCTGCCTCACCCAGGGCAGTGCTGGGCTCCCTGCAGATGCACTTTCTACTTCTGCCTCCAGGCCTCTCACCACCCACCTACGCCACGTTCCAGGCCACCCCGGCGCTCATTCCCGCTGAGACGGCCGCTCTGTACCCCTCCTCAGCACTGCTCCCGGCTGCCAGGGTACCTGCTGCCCCTACCCCTGTTGCCTACTACCCAGGGCCAGCCGCTCAACTCTACATGAACTACACAGCTTACTACCCCAGGTACCAGCTGCTAAGAAAACCCCACAGTCTTGCCCCCATTCTGGTGTGACGGAGGGTCATGGTCCCCTTCCTGGGCCAGATAATCCAAGGTCTGTTAAGAGCTGCAACTTAATCTAAGATGGACAAGGGAGTGACAGGTACGGTCTGGAGGATACTGGCGACAAATTAGAATGGGGAGGACTCTGGAGACAGCGGTTTTAGGGAGGAGGAACTGAACTAAGCACAAGGTGGAGACAAGGGAAGAGGGAGGTGGGTCTTGGTCTAGGCCATAGGTGGGACTGCACTCCTAAATCCCTGCCTCTCCCGTCCTAGCCCTCCAGTCTCCCCCACCACTGTGGGCTACCTCACCACACCCCCTGCTGCCCTGGCCTCTGCTTCCACCTCAGTGTTGTCCCAGCCAGGAGCCCTGGTCCGTATGCAGGGTGTCCCATATACAGCTGGTATGAAGGATCTGCTCAGCGTCTTCCAGGCCTATCAGGTGAGGTGTGGCTGGAGGGCTTGGGAACCTGGCTGAGCCTGGAGCTCCCTCCCCTAAATCTCTGTCCCTTCTGCAGTTAGCCCCTGATGACTACACCAGTTTGATGCCTGTTGGTGACCCGCCTCGCACTGTGCTACAGGCCCCCAAAGAGTGGGTGTGTTTGTAGGTGAGGGAGCCAGGAGGTAAGAGCTGGCTCTTGTCTTATCATGTCTGTCTCGGCATCCAGAGAACCACTACCCTCAACCAGGTGGCTGCTTTCTGGGCTTGTCAGAGCTCTCAGAAAGCACCTAGAGGAGCTCAAGCCCCAGCTCCATCTCCCGCTTGTTGCTCTGCCTGTCCACCCCAAAGCTGCTGGCTGGACCCTGCATGCAGGGCTGGGGGTGGAATGGTGTTACCCTCCTCCCGATGGCCTGATCCGGGCCTCTCTGAATAGCACCAAGAGAGCCTTTGGTCAGTTTTGGCTGAGGCCCATACCCACCGATTCTGTGGGGCTGATGTCCACAGCAGGCTGGCTGGCTTTTTAAAAATGTAAGCCCTGGTGCCTTCAACGTATGACTCCTGGGAGCTTCTGTGTAAAGATCCCAGTGTTCTACCCTCCCCTTTCCCTTCTGCAGGGGGCAGGGAAGCAGAGAATGCTGGCCCCAGCCCCCAGGATACTTGTCCCTTAGTGGCCACATTGTGCCTTGGGTCTAAGGGTAATAGCTCTCCTCCAGCTTGGCACAAGGACTATCAGGTGGCAAAATCACAGGCTATTTTGATGGACTGTACTGCAATATCCCCAGAGGACACAAGGGGGCAGGAGGCCCTCACAGAAAAACTCAGGCTTGAATTTTAAAGACTTTCTGCCTACTTTTCATGCACACCTTGGGCAGGCCAGTTGTCCTGAACTCAGCAGACATCGTGGAATGTCCTTTGCACCCATTAGAGGGTACAGAACTGAAGTTTCGGAAGGAATTTGGAACTCTACTCCGTAAAATAAACAAAGGTTCCTAAACAAGTGGACTTTTTAAAAGCCAAAGTGCCCTTAGCTTTGGACCCCAGAGTGTGGGGCTGCATACCTGCCCCGGGCAGAGGTAAACTCAGGCGGATTTCCAGGACACTGTTAACCTGTCACCGTTTATTTCAGCCCTGTAACTGAGGAACCATGAATTGCTGGCTCTCCCCTTTGTTACATTGTGTAAGGAGCACTAGACTCCTATACAAGGTTTTCAAATACAAAGTGTGTAAAAAAACACAATTCTACGTGCTGTAAACATGGAACCAATTCCTTAGCCATATATCGCCCATTTTATAAAATAGAAGGTTTCAACTTGAGCCCATCTGAGCCTTGAAGATGACCATCTATTCTGATTATTAAAAACAGGGCTTCAAGTCCGGTGGGGTGGGGGTGCCTGGGTGGCACAGTAGGTTCAGCGTCCCACTCTTGGTTTTGGCTCAGGTGATCTCGGGGTCTCCCTTCCCCCTCTCTCCCTGCTCCCTAAGATAAATCAATCTTTAGAACACCACCATCACCACCCCAGGGCTTCCTGGCCCGACCCACCAGGGCTCTGGTGACAGTGGTTAGCCCCGGGCAGGGCTGGACTGCACTGCACGCAGCAGCACCACACATGAACCGAAGACAGGACATCTAGTCCCTTTAGAGCTGTTCTCAGCCCTGTTTCTCTCTGTATCTCTAGTAAGTAAAAGGCTGCTTATCCCATTCCTCAAACCAAGATGTAGCACAGGTTGGAAGGGGTAGGGTAGGTGCTAAGACAGGCCCAGCTGCTCAGTGTTGCTACTAGAAGTCAATTTGCATAGTCCAGTGAACATGTGCTTTAGTGCCACTTACCATGGCACAGAAGTTTAAAGTCTTTACCTGCAAAGCGAAAAAATACTGATTCTTAAACCAAAGACTTTACAAAATGATACAAGACTGCTTATATATTATACAAAGCTCTTTTAAAATTTAACTTTTATTTTAAATAGGAAAGCATTTCTAGTGCTACAGGCATCAAGGTATTTAAAAGGCATCAAAATTTGGTGCATAGCAACTCTGGATCATAGAGGCTTTTATTCCTGAGGGCAGCAGAGCAACCTCCAAAGGGTCTTGCAAGGGGAACTCTTGCAAGAACCCCATGTGAGGCAGCTACCCCAGGGGCAAGAGGGTGGAGGCAAGTCCGGCCAGCTGTCTGGAACTTCCTGTCAGGGGCCGCCTCTCACAGCCCCTCCAAAGGAAGCGGTGGGCTGCCAACTACAGGCCCTGAAGCAAATCTCACTATCCACACTCTGACACAAAACTTACTTTTAAAGGAAACAGGAAAACACCCAGCTCCAGGAGGGACCAGAGTGATTTGCTGAAGGATAGACATTTTGCTCTAACTAGGTTTAGGGGAAAAATCTAAATCATGGTTTGAAGGGGGAAAAAAAAAGACCATACTACTTTATGCTGTAGGAGGTCAACAGCTCCTACCTGGCTGACTAGAGGTGGTGGGCAATGAGCCAGCTCCCCCTGCCCGGGCCTTACTTGGCCTCAATAGAGAGTCCTGGCATCTAGGACTCATAATCCCCTGGAGTAACATCATCAAGCCCTTGACCAGCTCAGCACGTTGTCACGCATATAGGCACTCAAAAAATTTCCTTCCTGAATAAATGAAATTACATGATTTCAACTGGAAACATACTGCAAACTTCAGGTGCTTTGAAATGGGCCCAGCCTTGGAATAGGTACTAATCCCATTAAAGGGAGGGGGAAGGGCAGGGTTTGGAAAAAGCACCCAACTGGGGCACCTCCTTTGGTAGACAGCAGGCTGGAGTTTCTTGCTGGCCCCTGCCCTGGGCACCAGCCTCACCAGCAGCAGCACCGGGGCATCTTTGGTGTGGAGGGTCAGGTCTATGATGCTACCTCTTGTTTGGGTTTGCCTCAAAGCCTTTTGGGGAAAAGGATGGTTTTTAGGCCATGCAGATGGGACGGGGGTAGGCCAGACTCATTTTAGGCTGTAAACAGAATGACGGATAAACCTTCCATGCCATTGTGAATCTTAAAAGCTTCCCTTCTGGAGTCCTGTAATTTCTCTGCTCTTCTGAAGCACAGAGCTCATTTGTGCTTAGCTTCTGACACAGCCTGGCCTCTAGAGATGAGTTAGAACAAGCAGATTTGCCTAAACCATCATGAGGCTGTGACTTCAAAGGTTACAGAGCAGCCAAATGCAGATACTCCCAGTTAGAAAAGGCCTGGGACCAGAGGACACAAAAGGGAAAAGCACTCCACAGCCGACTTGTTTGCAGGATGGCAGGATATTAAAGCTACCAAGCTAAAAAACCCACCTTTCAAAGTCACCTTACATGTAGCTATCTTATCCAAGGCCCTGAGGGAAAAAAGCAATTTCAACATGGAGTCAGTATGGAGAGACTGCAGGAAGATTACCTAGAAAGTTACAAAAAGGCTACGCTCTGGAATGTCGTTTTATATTCCAACACGTCAATGATTGGAATGGTCTCTTCTTACTTTAACAGTTTACTTTTATAAAGAGGTATGAGCTACATTTGGCTTTATTTCCTATAAATCTATGAAAGGCTTTAGGACATGCTGAGTTTCTGAGGCATAGGTGTGGACTTACAATTTTTTTTTTCTTTCATGTTTGCCTCTGGAAGGTTTTATCAAAAGTTCCTACTTTAAAAATATCATCAAAGCTAAAGAGTCCTTCAAATGACCATAAAGGAGTACAAATCACCAATCACAGCTAAGCAACCAGGTCACTTGCAAAAGCAGCACCTCTGAAATGGAGAGCCTGCTGCATTCACACTCAAAGCACCCATCATATAAAAGTATCCTATTTAAATATAAAAAGCAAAGCTCATTTCCCCAAAGCTCAGTCTATGCTGCTCCTGTTCTTTTACAAAATCTACCCAAGGCCTGAGGTGCAGGAATGCTTTCCCCACATACAGTGATCCCAACTCCTGGTGCCAGTCCTGAAGGCCACAGAGTTGGAAACCCAACGTCCAAGGAGAGAAACATGCTGAGAAGTACATGGTGGTGGACACATGGCTGCAGTGGGCACTGTCAGAGCCCATCAGATCTTCCTATATCCAGGGAATCGGGACCCGGGAGGGGAGCCTGCCTGCTCGCCCCTGTTCCTTGGGAAACAGAAATCTGGGACATGTCTCTCCCAATTATCTCGTTCACTGAAAAACAAGAAAAAGAATGATTAGTGACCTCTGTGTGACTGACCATATGATGCTCAATGGTGAGTTCCATGTCAAAGACATTTTTCCCCTTTCCAGTTTTCTATAAAGGTAAATGCAGTGCTTAAAGCCTGCTCCTAAACTGAATGGAGACATCATTCCAGACTCCTCCTCTTCCCTTTCAGTTCAGTTTGGTTTGGGAAGGGAGATGCCTCAGAGAACAGGAAACGTTCTTACCCTCACTCTAAAAGCTTATGCTCTGGAGAAGATAGGATACATCTGAAATGAGTTCATGTTAATCTAACTTTTCCTTAATTTGCATCCTTTTAGGAGGGTTTTCTCCTTCTGATTCCTGCAGTGTACTTTGTAAAGTAAATGCAAATAAATTGTTTCGGTAAGAATAAAGGAGGATTTGCCAGTTATTTTGTTACCTTATGCTAATACAAGCATCTTTTATTATGTTAGGGGCATTTGTTCTCATCCTTTCAGAAAAGACTTGCTTTGTTGGTTTCTATGACAAGCCAAGCACTTCCAGGAACAAGAAACTTCAATATTAAGGAACCAGTATAGAAAACAATATCCCAGGGGCGCCTGGATGGCTTAGTAGGTTAAGCTGCCTTCGGCTCAGGTCATGATCCCAGGGTCAGCAGGGAGCCTGCTTCTCCCTTTCCTCCCTGCTTGTGCTCGCTCATCTCCCTCATGCTATTGCTATCTTCGTCTTTCTCTCTCTCAAATAAATAAAATCTTAAAAAAAAAAACAAAACCCAAATTCCCTAAGAACCTTTAGTTCTCTCATGATGAGAATTCTCTGCTTTGAAATGAAAATTCTTTTATCAACTAAAGATTATACTCCTAGGCATATACTCAAAAGAACTGAAACATATGTCCACATAAAAACTTGTACTCGAATACAAGTTCACAGCAACATTATTCATAATAGGCCCAAAGTGGAAACAAGCCAGATGTTGGTAACCAAGTGATGAGTGGATAAACGAAATGCAGGTTATCTATAAGGTAGAATATTATTCAGCCACAAGAAGGAATGAAGTTCTAATATACATGCTACAACATGGGTGAACCTTGAAAACATGCTAAGTGAAAGAAACCGGACACAAAAGATCATATATTGTTTGATTCCATTTGTATAAAATGGCCAGAACAGGCTTACCACACAGAGAGAACATAGATAGGTGGTTACGAGGAGTTATGGTGAGGAAGGAATAGGGAGTGACTGCTAACGGGTATGGGGGTTTCTTTTTGGAGTAATGAAAATTTTCTAAAATTAGATAGTTGTGATAGTTGCACAATTCTGTGAACATACTAAAACCACTGAATGGTGTATTTTCAAGGGTGAATTTTATAGTAATGAATTATATCTCAGCACAGCTGTAATAAATGAAAAGAGGCCAAGACAAAAAAATTTTATACTTAGAATGTGATGTGATCATAGAGCAAAGAAGACACAATCACTTCAAAAATCTTGAAGTATTAACATCTACTCTTTTTATAGTTTAGGTAATTTAAAAAATTCTTCAAATTCATATGGCTGTAAGAAGGGAACTAACATTCACTTCACAAATACTGAGCATCTATGAGAGTTTACAACTGAAATTTTGTATCTTATTTCAATCTTCACAACATTTTAAGGTAACTACTAACCCACTTTATAGATCAGTTAACTGAGGCTTTGGCAGGTCACATAATTTGCTTAGTAAATGGTGGAATCAGTTTCCAAACACCTGTCACTTCTTGGAGGCCAAGGGAAGAGAAACAGGGAAATAAATCATTTAGACAAAGAAAATGTGAAAGACCTGGACAAATGTGGTGATGGCTGGGAGAGAGAGGAGTATGGTGAGAGTAAGGAGAGGGAAACAGGAAAGAGACAATATAAAAGGGACAAAAATAGAAAAGGCACCTGTTATTCCAAGCCACATAACAAGCAAGGAACAGTGTTTTCAGTGTGGACTCCATGTGTAGGTCTATGGGCTAGTCTCATGCTAAGACGGAGCACAAGGATGGCCCATGATCTTGCACGTGGCCTCTCACGTAACTCACCACATCAAATTACTGGTAGGGGTCATTATCATTTGTCTCTCAAATAGCTTGCAAGCTCCTGAAGGGCAAGCAAGGTACCTTACTAATGAGGAAACATCAATTTCTGATGACTGAATAAATGGATCCTAATTCAATACAATTACTTAGAAACTACTGGGAACTAATATACTGAAAGTTCACTAGGTGGTGCGGTAGGAAGGGGCCCAGACAATGTTATTAAGACTAATGCATGACATCTGATTTTTTTAAAAAAGATTTTATTTATTTGACAGAGAGAGCACAAGCAGGGGAAGCGGCAGGCAGAGGGAGAGGGAGAAGCAGGCTCACCAAGCAGGGAGCCCGATACGGGGCTCGATCCCAGGACGCTGGGATCATGACCTAAGCTGAAGGCAGATGCTTAACGACTGAGCCACCCAGGCGCCCCATCATGACATCTGATTTTGATTTTGACAGTGTCTATTTTAGACAGGTCTCCCAGCAGTGGCAACAAGTCAAACACAGAAGCAAGTACCAGCAGAGAATCATCTTTTCCCAACACTTATCCCCTCCAAGGACGGTAACTTCAGAAATGTTCCAAGCTGCCATGCAACACATCTTCTTAAATTATCTCACTGCTCAAGTTTTAAATCTACAAGGTGATTAAAATGGTGTTTTATCATCATAAAAAACCACATGATGTATTGTGTCTTTATGAGGAAGTCAATGCTTACATTTTCTTGAGGATGAGGGTATATATCCAGCATTATCCACCTACTTACCAAGTATACTTTTTTTTTCTTTTAAAGATTTTATTTATTTGACACAGAAAGCGAGAGAAAGAGAGAGCAAGCACAAGCAGGGGGAACGGCAGGCAGGGTTGAGAAGCAGGCTCCCTGCTGAGCAAGGAGCCCGATGCGGGACTCAATCCCAGGATTCTGGGATCATGACCCGAGCCGAAGGCAGCTGCTGAACCGACTGAGCTACCCAGGCGCCCCTGTTTTTTTTTTTTTTCCTCTTAAGATTTTATTTATTTATTTGACAGAGAGAGAGCACAAGCAGGGGAAGCAGCAGACAGAGGGAGAAGCAGGCTCCCTGCTGAGTAGGGAGCCCAATGCGGGATTCGATCCCAGGATCCTAGGATCATGACCTGAGCCGAAGGCAGATGCTCAACGGACTGAGCCACCCAGGTGCCCCAGTTTAGTTTAGTTTTGTTTTTTTTAAGTATAGCTGACACATATTTACATTAATGTCAGGTGTACAACTTAGTGATTAAAAAAACTTAATGGGGCTCCTGGGTAGCTCAGTCGTTAAGCGTCTGCCTTCGGCTCAGGTCATAATCCCAGGGTCCTGGGATCGTGCCTCGCATCGGGCTCCCTGCTCAGCGGGAAGCCTGCTTCTCCCTCTCCCACTCCCCCTGCTTGTGTTCCCCCGCTCACTGTCTCTCTCTGTCAAATAAATAAAATATTAAAAAACAAAAACAAAAATACCTTAGTGATTTGACATTGTTATTTCTTAAAAATACTAACTGCTTGCAATTTCATTTTCAACTTTCTTTTGAATATATATGCATGAATTTATTCATTTATTTAAGCCCTAGTCCAGAAAGTGAGATGGCTTTATTATTTTTTTTCATCAATTTAAGAGCAGAAAGAGTTTATACCCCTACTATGCAATTTTATCATTTCCCTCCTTTAAAGAGTAAAGTGAATTCAAATCCTAGCACAAGAGTCAACAGCCCTTAACACCTGGGCTAACAGGTTATGTAGGTCACAGCATTTGGCCCACTTGGGACAGCTGCCGTTGACTCCTGCTACCCAGCACCTGGATCACCCGTGCCACCACAACAGTCAGCAGTACTTGCTGTAAGAACAAGTTTTTTTATCCAAAAATTGCTATCCAAATTAACAGTCCACTGGAATGCTATTTCTATACATAAGAATGAGGTGTTTGAGTGACAACAGGTCTCTTATTTGGAGCTATCTCCAGTGTTAAGGTTTCAGAACTAGAGCGGACAAGCATGGTATGGGATGAAATCTCACCACCAGGTGGACAGGGGCAGAGTAAGCCAGGACACTGCCCCTGAAGTAGACAGATATTAGTCATATACACAAAAGCCCAAAGGGCCTTTCTAACTAGCATCTGAGCATCTTGAGCATTTTTGTAAAGGATTTCTGGGTATAATTAGACTATTTATATATGTTATTTCATTTTGAAGCTGCAAGGAACATTCATCCAGGTTTGGCAAATTCACCTTTTCTTCCTTTCCCTGTACCCCAAGTTTAAAGGTATATAATCCATTCTCTGGTGAAAATTTTATGGAGATATTATTTTTTATAAAATGAAGGCTGCAATTATTTTCTGAATTCCACTGAAAAAAACAAGAGAAATCTGGAAGTAAAGGAATGAGTTTAAATGGATGAGAAATCTAGTATTTATGGTTTATTATTCTATAACACAGTTTTGTTAAGATATACTTTTAGGTTTTGATAAGTTGTAAGAACACCATCTAAACTACATACATTAGGAGTGCCTGGGGGGCTCAGTTGTTAAGCATCTGCCTTCGGCTCAGGTCATGATCCCAGGATCCTGGGATTGAGCCCCACACATCAGGCTCCCTGCTCGGCGGGAAGCCTGCTTCTCCCTCTCCCACTCCTCCTGCTTGTGTTCCCTCTCTCGCTATCTCTCTCTGTCAAATAAATAAATAAAATCTTAAAAAAAACCCAAAAAACTACATACATTAAATAACTGAATTCACCTATTTATGGCATGAGTTGGAAGAATTAATTTGCATTTATTAACATACCTTCTCAAACTAAAGACAAAAAAAAAGTTCCTGAAAATTCAGAAAGTATGGTAGACTGCTAACTGTCCTAATTCATTCTTTTTTTTATTTTTTTTATGTCCTAATTCATTCTTAAGTAATTGAATTTAACTACTCACACGGCCACTTAGCTATAAACTACATTTCCCAGCTTCCCCTTTGTAGGTAGGTATGGCTATATAATTTTTCTTCCAGTGAAATATGAACAGAAGTGATATGTGTATCTTCCTCATCCCAGGCTTGATAACCTCTTCCTTTCCTTCCCCAATACCTCTTGCTTTGGGCCAAGACTCAAGTCAAAGTGGTAACTCTGCTTTGATAATAACTAAGGAAACAGAGGGAAAAAAAAGGAATCCTGATCTGTGAATTACCATGAAGTGTGAGAGAAACTTCCAATGTGGTTAAGCCATTGTATTTTGGATCTCCATTAGAGAGATTTTTATTTATTTATTTATTTTTAAAGATTTTATTTATTTATTTGATAGAAAGCACAAGTAGGCAGAGCGTCAGGCAGAGGGAGAGGGAGAAGTAGGCTCTCTGCTGAGCAGGGAGCCCAAAGCAGGGCTTGATCCCAGGACCCTGGGATCACCACCCGAGCCGAAGGCAGCCGCTTAGCCGACTGAACCACCCAGGTGCCCCTTATTATTTATTTATTAACAAAAATAAAACTCATCACCATAAAGATAATACAGAAAGAATATTTAAGTATTTTAAGCAAGAACCAAGATAACCAGCTTGAGCTCTATCGTGCAAAGTTTTTAACTAAGTCATTTTAAATTTCACCCTAAACATTAAACAGCTTTCAACCACAGGACAAAGTGAAAATATATGCACAAAGATTAGAAGATATCTTTCACTTTTTAACAGCAGCTTTACTACTAGTAAAGGAAAATTATGACTTTTTTTAAAACCACACCTGACAGAGGAATCAGTCTTATTATTAAGGGTTCTTTCTTTTTAAGAAATCTCTTATGTGTGTGATACTAAACTCAGTGTCATACAGATCTTTCCTCTAGAAAAGGTTGTAACTCAAACATTCTTCAAAGACAAACATTAAATCTCCAGCTGAGTAAACAGTACACAGGTACCTAAAAGTCTATTCAAGTATCAGCATGTATCCTTTTGTATCAGCAAAAACTGAAATGTGAAAAAATAAAAACCAAAACCCACTTCTTTTTACTTTGTGTTAAGATGTTGGATTCAGAAGAATTTTAAGATTATAAGTAGGGGCATCTGGGTGGCTCAGTCGTTGGGCATTTGCCTTTGGCTCGGGTCGTGATCCCAGGGTACTGGGATCAAGCCCCCCATCGGGCTCCCTGTTCAGCGGGAAGCCTGCTTCTCCCTCTCCCACTCCCCCTGCTTGTGTTCCCACTCTTGCTAACTCTCTCTCTGTCAAATAAATAAATAAAATCTTAAAAAAAAAAGATAAGTAGATTCCTTCTCCCTTTTTTTTTTTTTTTTTTTTGTATATTGTACATTTTCTCTGGATAATCTTGTCCATTTCTATATACTGTTGACTCCCAAATCTATTACCTCCGGGGACCCAACCTGAGCTCCAGAACCATAAATCCATATGACTCATTCCAGCACCTGTGCTATGGATCCTATATATTTGCCTCTTCAAGACTTGCTCCAAAAGTTTTCTTCACCCTTCCAGCTCTTCAGTCAATCTACCCACCTACCCTCCTGGATCTTTCTCATCAGTACTAAGTATGGTAAGGCTCTCTACCTTAAACAAGCAAGCAAACAAATAAAAATCCTAGAACCCACATAGCCCTCTATATCTAATTTTTTCTTTCACTGTTTAATATCTTAAAGGAGTTATATACACTGCCTGCTATTTCATGTTTCTGTTCTTACCTCCTGTTCACTCCTTAGTCATACACTGATTCCTTCATTCCAAAGAAACAGTTCTTACCAAGATCACTAGTGACCAACTTACTTGTTGCTTCATACATGGGAAGAGCAATGGGGTAAACTCTAGAAGAGATAAAACTTTAATTTTGGTTCAGCTGTGATAGAACTAAGGTGATTTACTTAATCTTTCTTCAGTTGATCTTCTCAACCATAATATGAGGAAATTCATTTAAATCTTTCTGGTTATAGGGAGGAAGGTTTGGGGGGTGGTCAAAATAGGTAAAGGGGATTAAGAGATACAAATTTCCAGCTTTAAAAATAGGTAAGTCATGAGGTTGTAATGTAAGCAGAGGAAATATTGTCAATGATATTGTAATAACTTTATATGGTGACAGATGGTAACCAGCCTTATCATGGGGATCATTTTGTAATATATAAAAATATCAAATTACTGTGATGCACATCTGAAACTTAACAGGATATTGTATGTCAATTATACTTCAATTTAAAAAGAAAAAAAAAAACCTTCAGGTTATAACTCTCCTTAAAGAGATGTAAGAATTTAGTTGCCATTTTTATTCCTCTCATGACTAGAGACAAGAATGATGTGAGACCAGGGTGGGCTCAGCTTCTGGGAGAAGGCAGTGTTTTGGAGCCTTGTCTGATGAGGCTTCAGTATCCTAAATATAAAGATTTGGGTAGCCCCCTTCCAAATCTAAATTCATTAAAATTAAATTCAAATGACATTTCAAGAATTACAATTTGTATATTTATAATTTATATATATATATAATATACAATATAATTTGTGTATTTACAATATATAATTTGTATATTTAGAATCACATATGTTCTCAAGTAACTTTCAGAGTCTTTGAAGAAAGGAGCTGTGTGACAGCGAGGGAGAGCTATGTTCCTGGTGGGCTGGTGAGGTAGAGAGGCCTAAGGCCCAGCCCCTCCCTCACACAGACTTCATTTCTATGGATTCTTTCTAAATGGAATCCCAGAAGAACTATCAGGAGTGCAAACGGGGGCCCACAAGGCAGGCTCATGATCCAGGTTGCCTCTGGCAAATAGATAAAATTTCCTGCTTTATTTCCGTTTCATACTGCCTCACATCAAAACTTAGGGTACATGACCAGAAATCAGTAGGCTTATACACCTGATTGGTAACCAGGTTTACTCAGGACCCAACCCATAGTATCCTTTTTTTTTCCCCAAGCCATAGAATTCTTATAGATGGGCTTCTCTGCTTTAATAAATTCAGTTAAACACTTGCCTTCTATTCAAACCCAGATTAAATTTATAAGCACTAGTGTAAGAACCTGAATGTGGTTAGATTTAAAAAGCAGAGTCTTGTAGTCAAAGTGCAGCTCCAAAGATAATGAGTGGACCTATCAAGAAGATTGCCCATGTATACCCCCGTCCTCTGTAGCACATGCAAATCCAGCCACTGCATGCAAATACCAGACTTGAGTATAAAAACAATGACACATTTCAATCAACACTCACCCTCTAGATTCTCCAGAAAGGAGCTGGACATGAGAGCTCACTGTGATTAGGCCATTTCTCTGCTGAACCTGATGGCTGGTGTTCCAAGTCAGACATAAACTGGTCTGTGTCAAAGAAGACAACATCACTACTGAATGGAACAAACCAGAGAGTAACTTAAATCTACTACATGCCCAGCCTGTTTTTTCTATAATCAAGAGGAATTTAACCGTCCTTTATCTGTCAATCACTACATAAAATGGCTCCCCACATTTTATTAAATAATATGAATACTGGAGTCCAGAGAGTTTAGGTAATGGCTAATTTATTTCCTAAAATTAAAAGGGCAATAATTTTAAAAAGTCACGATGATTTCAGCAATTTTATTTTTATTTACTTATTTTTTTAAAGTAAACTCGACCCCCAATGTGGGGCTTGAACTCATGACCCCACGATCAAGAGTCACATGCTCTACCAACTGAGCCAGCCAGGCACCCTGGGGTCAGCAATTTTATATGACAGATTTAGTTTCAAACAAAATAGTTTTTATTAGATCGGATCTATTAGTAGTTCCCAAATACTTGTCTACGGCTATATCAGAATTATCTCGGCACTTAAGAAAAATAGTAACTCCTGGGTTCTACTTCAAACCACAGAATCAAAATGCCTGAAGGGTAGGAGCCCAGAAAAAGATATGCACAGGTAAATTTGAGGGTCGTGGAGGAATATTTTTTAAAGCCCACATTTTTTTTTTTTTTAAGATTTTATTTATTTGTCAGAGACTGAGAGAGAACACAAGCACGGGGAGCGGCAGAGACAGAAGCAGGCTCCTCACTGAGCAAGGAGCCCAATGTGGGACTTTATCCCAGGATCCTGGGATCATGACCTGAACCGAAGGCAGACGCTTAACTGACTGAGCCACTCAGGCATCCCTAAAGCCCACATTTATTAGCAGGTTATGAAATCAATCCAGCAAGTTGAGAACAGCATCTTTTTAAGAAGAGATAAACAAAACAGAAGATAGCAGGTTGCATTTTCTTTAATAAAGGTTAAGAATTTGCCTCTGAGACCTTCATGTTAGTTGTATATACATTTTTGTTTGTTAAGTACTAAGTCATGCTATAAAACTTCTTATTGTAGGAAGCTATCAAAAATGTTTGAAAGTCACTGTATTCAAGAGTCACCATTGGTCAGTTTTGTGATAACGGATGACACACTCAGACACCTAGTTAGAGAGCCCAAACATAACGATGCAAAGCCTCCTTTGGCCTATAAGGAATTATTTTTGGCCATTGCTTATTCAACCTCAAAGAAAAGGACCTAACTTTTTAGATTCTAGAAGAATGCTTATTTTATCTTAGCACAGAAGACTCTGTATATAGTCTCTGTGAACAATAATTAATGCCCTTGTCTTAGGCTGATAAAGGAGGTAAAACAAAGGAGGAACAAATCTGTGCAAAATGCAGCCTCAATAAGGGGTCAAAACAAAACAAAACACAAAAGCCAGAAATCCTTTGTGCTTACAGGCAAAATTTTTCTGCCTTAAGCTTCTTTATTACTAAATTTGAGATCACTCACCAAGTTCTCAAAGAGGATTTAAGGATTACAGTGTATGTGAAGTATTTTAGAGACTGAATATACTAGTCAAAAGTCTTTCTGAGGATGCCCAATCTCCAAAACAGAACACTCCAAAACAGACATGAGGATATAGACCATGTGATTCTAGATACATCAGCACATAAATAAGAAGAAAGAAGCCCAGGAACAAAGCTAAGAGGCCAGCAGACCCTAGTGACTTTTGAGTTAATTTATACAATGGTAATTTCATATGGTGCTTATGGAAATGTGCAGTCCTCAAGACATCTTTCTAGTTCCTTGAAACACTGTTGACAGCTTCAAAAAAGACCTGATTCATTTATTCCTATCACAAAAACTGTGACAAAACATTTGAAGAATTAACACCAATTCTTTCTTTCTTTTTCGTTTCTTTTCTTTCCTTCCTTAAGATTTATTTATTTGAGAGAGAAAGCAGGAACATGTGGGGTGGGGGAGTGGCAGAGGGAGAGAGAATTTGAAGCTGACTCCCATCGGAGACCCATGCAGGGCCTATCACAACCCTGAGATCAAGACCTGAGCTGAGATCAAGTCAGAAGCTTAATCAACTGAGCCACCTAAGCGCCCCAATACCAATCCTTTCTTAAATTCTTTGAAAAGATTAAAGAGGAGGGAATATTTCTTAACTCATTCTAAGGCCAGCATTATTGATACCAAAGCCAGACAAAGACACTACAAGAAAAGAAAACTACACAATATCCCCTGTGAATATAGATGCAAAAATCCTCAACAAATACTAGCAAACTAAATTCTGCAGTATACTAAAAGTATGTATCATGGCCAAGTGAGATTTATTCCCAGAATGCAAAGATGGCTCAGCATATGAAAAGCAATGAATGTAATTTACTACACATTATTAGAATGAAGGATAAAACACTACACAATTATCTCTATTGATGCAGAAGAAGCATGGGACAAAATTCAATTCACTTTCATAAATACCCAATAAACTAGGAATAGAAGGAAATTTCCTTAACATGATAAAGGCCATATATGAAAAACCCACATCATACTCAATGGTGAAAGACTGAAAGCTTTCCCTCTAAGATCAAAAACATGACAAGGATGTCCACTCTTGCCACTTCAATTCAACATGGTCCTAGAATTTATAACAAAGCAATTAGGCTAAGGAGATAAAAGGCATCCAAATTGTAAAGGAAGAGATAAAATTATCTCTGTTCATAAATGATCTTATACACAGAAAGCTTGAAAGAACTGACATACAAAAAATGTTAGCACTAATAAATTAAGTCAGCAGTTATAAGATATCAACACACAGGGGTGCCTAGGTGGCTGGGTTGGTTGAGCATCTGACTCTTGGTTTCTGCTCAGGTTGTGATCTCGGGGTCATGGGATGGAGCCTGGCATCAAGCTCTGTGCTCAGTGTGGAGTGTGCTTGTCCCCCCCCCCCTCAAATAAATAAAATCTTAAAAAAAAAAAATCAACACACAGTATTCAGTTGTATTCCTTTTTTTTTTTAAAGGATTTATTTATTTGAGAGAGAAAGAGAGAATAAGAGGGAGGGGCAGAGGGAGAGAGAGAGTCCGACACAGATTCTGTGATGAGCACAGAACCTGATGTGGGGCTCGATCCCACGAACCTGATATCACCAACTGAGCTAAAACCAGGAGTCCAACGCCTAACTGAATGCGTCACCCAGGTGCCCCCAGTTGTATTCTATATATGTTCAATGAACAACCCAAGAAGGAAATTTAAAAATCAACACCATTTACAATAGCATCAAAAAGAATAAAATATTTAGGAATTAGCCAAGGAAGCATAAGATTTGGACACTGAAAACTAAACATTGTTGAAAGAAATTAACGTTTCTAAATAAATGGAAAACATCTCATGTTCATGGATTGGGACACTTAATATTGTTAAGATGGTAATACTATCCAAAGCAATGTAGAGATTCAATGCAATTCCTAGCAAAATCCCAACAGCATTTTTACTGAAATAGAAAAACCAATCCTGAAATTCATATGGAATCTCAAAAGACCATGAAGAGCCAGAAACAGTTTTGAAAACAAGAACAAAGACAGAAGAGTCACATTTCCCAAATTCAAAACTTACTACAAAGTTACAGTAATCAAAACAGTGTGATACTGGCATAGGGACAGACACACAGACCAAAGGACCCGAACAGAGAGCCCAAAAACAAACCCTCACAATATATGGCCAATTCACTTTCAAACAAGGGTTCTAAGACCATTACATGGGGGAAAAGGCAGTCTTTTTAACAAACAGTACAGGGAAAGCTGGATATCCACATGCAAAAGAATGGAAGCTGGACTCCCACTTCACACCACATACAAAGTTAACTCAAAATGGATTAGAGACTTAAACAAAAGAGCTAATTTTTTTTTAAGATTTTATTTATTTGATAAAGAGAGAGAGAGAGCACAAGTAGGTAGAGCGGCAGGCAGAGGGAGAGGAGAAGCAGGCTCCCCACTGAGCAGAGAGCCCGATGCGGGGCTCGATCCCAGGACCCTGGAATCATAACCTGAGCCGAAGGCAGACATTTAACTGACTGAGCCACCCAGGCTGGACCGCCAAAAGAGCTAAAATTGTAAAACTTTTTTTAAGAAAGATTTTATTTCTTGTCACAGAGAGAGAGAGAGAGAGAGAAAGGGAGAGAGCACACAAGCAGGGAGACAGGCAGAGGGAGAAGCAGGCTCCCCGTCAAGGAAGAAGCCTGATGTGGGACGATCCCAGGACCCTGGGATCATGACCTGAGCTGAAGGCAGATGCTTAACCGACTGAGCCACCCAGGCGTCCTTACAACTCTTAGAAGAAGAAAACATAGGCCAAATCTTCATGACCTTGGATTAGGGAATGATTTAAATATAACACTAAAAGCACAGGCAAGACCTGACAGACACTTGTAAATCCCTCTTAAAATTTTTAAAATCTGCAACACAAAATCTGTTCCTTTTATCTCAGTTTTAACAAATTAAATATTTACAGATCCTGAGATATGTTTGTGGAAAGGAAAGCAAAATTTCCCCAACTGTCCAAGCTGCCTCTCTACTTGACCAAGCTGCTTTCTTTAGCCACCTAATCAATAAACACAGACATTTCTGGTTTATACAGACAAGGCAAAGACCTGGTGGGCAGATGAAAATAAAGGCTTTGGAACCCTAGTTTCATCACTTACAATACTGGTGACCCAAGGGAAGTCATTTAATTTGTGTGAATCTGTTTATTTCTTTACTCAAAGAAGGTAGAGTCTCCTGAAATGTATGTGCAGGCATGCACTCTGCAACACTGTAGAGAAATGCCATTATTACTTAAATTGATAAAGGCTGGACAATTAACTGATCACTTACTGCCCTCATCTAGTGTCACGGCTTTATTTATTATTTATTTATTTATTTAGATTTTATTTATTTATTTGAGAGAGACAGAGATAGCAACAGAGAAAGCAACAGAGAGCACAAGTGGGGAGGAGAGGGAGATGCAGGCTCCCCGCTGAGCAGGGAGCCTGATGCGGGGCTCGATCCCAGGACCCTGGGATCATGACCTGAGCCAAAGACAGAGGCTTAACTGACTGAGCCACCCAGGCGCCCCTGTCCTGGCTTTAAATAGCATATGCATGCCAACAACTCTCAAATGTCTATCTTCAGTCTATAACTCACTTCCAAACTCTAGACTCATTCATCCAAATGACTACTTGATATCTTTACCTGAATGTTCAACAAATATCTTAAACGCAACACATGCAAAACTGAACACCTGACCTTTCTCCAAAACCTACTCCATCCATAACCTTCCCCATCTTAGCCGATGGCAACTCCATCTTTCTAGTTTCTCAGGAAAGAAACCAAAAAACATTGGTGCCAATTTTAACTTCTTTCTCTCACACCTTACATGGAATCTGTCAGGAAATGCTATTGGCTCTACCTTTAAAATACATCCCAAATCAGGAGCGCCTGGGTGGCTCAGTCGTTAAGCATCTGCCTTCGGCTCAGGTCATGATCCCAGGGTCCTGGGATCGAGCCCCACATGGAGCTCCCTGCTCCGCGGGAAGCCTGCTTCTCTCCCTCTCCCACTCACCCTGCTTGTGTTCCCTCTCTCGCTGTATCTCTCTCTGTCAAATAAATAAATAAAATCTTAAAAAAATAAAAATAAAAAAAATAAAATAAAATAAAATACATCCCAAATCAGACCATTTCAAAGCTCCTATACTGCTACCACCTAGTCTAAATCATTTCTGGCCTGGGTTACTATAATAGCATCTTACCTGGTCTCCCGGTTTCTGCCCTTGCTTCCCTACCGTCCTTTTTCTAACCAAGAGCCAGAGCAGCCCAGCTAAAACCTACATCAGATCATGACTCATCTGATCAAAACCTTACAAGGGCTATAAGATTCTACATAGCAGTTCTTAAAGTATGATCAGGGACATGAGGATTTTTTCCGGAGAACTTTTAAGAGTGTCTGCAATTGTCATAACAACAATAATCCTAAAATGTTTTTTGCCTTTGTCACTATCATTCTCTCATGAATCTACAGGGGAGTTTTCCAGTGGATCTACATGGTACGTGATGACTTCACTGCTGTACTGGAATGTGTGCCTGTGTCTTCTGGTTTTTAAAAGCTCTGTTTTAGCTTCTAATACAATAAATACTGATAGATATAAGCCAGATTGGTAATCCTCTATAACTCTTCAGATTATAAAGGAGTCTTGAAACCAAAAAGTTTGAGAACTGTTGCCCTACATGTTATGGTTTGCTGTTACCTCCTTGATGCCACCTCCTACTACTTTCCCCCTAGATCCCTCTTGTTCCAGCCACACTGGCCTCACTGCCTTTCCTCTTTAATAAAACCAGGCATGCTTCCACCTTAGGGTCTTTCCTCTGGCTGTCACTTTTGCCTGGAATACTCTTCCCACAGGTATTCACACTGATAACTTCCTCATCTTCAAGTTTTTGATCAAATGTTTCCTCATCAATAAGGCTTACTTTTAGATTGTTCTGATTGCTCTACTCAAAACTGCAATTTTCTCCCCACTTTACCCTTCACAACACTCCAAATATTCTTTACCTTGCTTGCTCTTTTTCTGTTTTCATAGCACTCCCAACATATTTTATAATTTACTTAATTACTGTGTCTATTGTTTATTGTCTGTCTCTTCCCACTAGAATGCAAGCACTGTGATGGTAAGGATCTGTTTTATTCACTGAGGTCCTATAATAATAGTACTTAGCATATAATAAGTACTTGATAAATGCTGTTTGAAAAAACAAATGAATACAGTTTAATTCATAATGTGGGCAAACAATAGTTAAATTAATGTAATCAACTTATAAACTTTATGTATGCAACAATTCATATTCTATAAATCGGTGTTAAACTGTAAAAATCACTGATCACATTATAAAGAAGCTGCCAACAAAATTATGTGTTGTTTCACTCACACTACTGAATTTCTAATGCAAGGTTAAAGATTTAAAATTAAACATCTCCTATTGTGACAAAGTCCAGAGAGAGATCCAAATATACAGGGAAGTTAAGTATTAGATAAAGTTGGCATTTTAAATCAAATGGAAAAACAATTGTTTAATAAATAATGTTTGGACAACTAGGTAACCATCTGAAAAAAAGTAATACTGGATCAATTCCTCATACATTCCACCAAAATAAATTCCTGATCAATTAAAGATTTAAAAAATCACAGAAGCTATGAAAGGCAAAACAGATGATTCAGAAGTTACATAAATGTAGGGGCGCCTAGATAGCTCAGTCGGTCAGGCATCCAACTCTTGGTTTCGGGTCAGGTCGTGATCTTGGGGTCGGATTGAGCCCCGTGCTGGGTCTGTTCTCAGCGGGGAGTCTGCTTGGGACTCTCTCTCTCCCTGCCCTGCTTACATGCATTCTCTTTCTCTCTCTCTCTAAAATAAATTAATAAATCTTAAAAAAATAAGTTATATAAATGCAAAAAAAATTCTTCATGGAAAGAATTCATGTTACATTGGGGAAAATTTTTGTTAACTCACAGCTCAATGAGCTAAGGAACTTAACACATAAAGGGCTTTTATATTCTATAAATCAATAAGAAAGGATCAATAATCTAATAGAAAAGTAAATAAATACCAACAGAGATGACTGATTTGCGACAAAGATTTTCTCTTAAGCATGTAAAAAGGTACACAACTTTACTCTTAAGTGAAATGTAAACTAAAATTATACTGAGAAGCTATTTTCCACTTATTCCACTGGCAAATAAGAAGTTTGACAGCAGAATGTGTTGGGGAAGGTATGAGAGAAATAGATACCCTATCACAATGCCAGTGGCAATGTAAATTGGTATAATTTTTATGAAAGACATCTGGCAATCTTTCTCAAAATAGTGGTCTAGCAATCTCACTTCTAGGCATTTATATATACATACATACACGGGTGTCTATAAAAAGAAAGGAAATCACATTTGTACAAAGTTATTTATTGTACTTATTAAACAGATAAAGGTACAGCTATATCATGGAATATTTTATGGATTATTCTATTAAAAATATCTTCCAATTAAGTTTTTATGTTACAGTACTGAAAAATTTCCAAGACTGAATATGTGGGAAAAGCAAAATGCATAACAGTATATATACTATACTAGTAAAAATAAGGAAAAAATGTACACAGTTGCTTATAAATGTATAAAATACCCTTGAGGTGACAGCCAAGAACCTGGTAATTCCAACTGTCGGTACAGAGGACAATTATGTACCTAGGAGGGAGAATTTTCACTATGTACTGTTTTGTACCTTTAGCATTTTTTTTTAAAGATTTTATTTATTTGACAGAGACACAGTGAGAGAGGGAACACAAGCAGGGGGAGTGGGAGAGGGAGAAGCAGGCTTCCCGCGGAGCAGGGAGCCCGATGCGGGGCTCGATCCCAGGACCCTGGGATCATGACCTGAGCCGAAGGCAGACGCTTAACGACTGAGCCACCCAGGCGCCCTACCTTTAGCATTTTTAACACATGAATGTGTGACTTTTCCAAAAACCAATGTTTATCTTTAGAAACACAAATATAATCAAATTTTAAATTTCCCATTCTACATAAAACCATTTACGGATGCTTTTAAATACACAATATGATGATAAGGGACTTAATTTGTTTCAATTCTTGTATATGTAAAGCTAGAATGTCTGTACCCATCACTTTCAACCATACCCTATCTTCCACCAGAACTTAAGAGTTTGATACTCTTCCTCCTGCCCAGACAGACAGTAATGGTAGGTAATGTCAAAAAAAAAAAAAAAAAAGTCAGACATCTTCAAACAGAAAAGAATTGTTTGAGTATACTCAATCTACGATTTATCAAAAGCTAAGATCCATGGCTAGAGGTAACCTTGTCACACAAAGCCAGACAATTACCAATTACCACGAAACCATAAAAGCTGAACTGGTGAGCCTAAAATTATGTATCTCTCACTTAAAATATTTTTGTCTTTGTGAATGATCCACCTCCAAAGGAACTCAAAAACAAGATATAAATTTTTAAAATTGAATACATCTTTAGACACTGGCTTTGTACCTTATGCATGGCAGACACAAGACAGTTACTATGTTTATTATGTTTACAGAGGTGAGATTATATAAAGTAATCAATTATAGCTATTTCAGAAACCACTAAACATTGGAGACAATCTAAATTTCAGGCAGACTCGATTCAAATGCCAGTCCCAATGTTTACGGCCATATGACACTGGCAAAGTAGTTAAGTTTTTTGAGCCACACCTCCAAAAAATAAAACTAATAATTCACTTTCCACAGATTGTTGGGAAGAACTAATGAGCTACTGCTATACTAGCAAAATGGCTAGCACAGAGCTCAGAAAGTGCTTTATTATCAAGAATAGTAACCATTATTCATTATTTTTAAATATACTTCTTAAAGTGAACTTCTTTTGAAGACTTCTGATATGCTAGGATATATATGCCAGTTATTTAGTGGTAGCCTCTCTTGAGTTTTTCTTAGTTTATGTATAAATTTCACTATCAAGTTGACTCAAAAATTTTTGTTCGAATGGAGTACAATTAATTTGTGTCTGGGAGATACGCAGACACACTTGATATAATAAAAGATTCTTTCAAATGCTTACAGTTCCTTCACTGGATTTGAAAATTAAACTTTCTTATCATATACCCAAGAGTCGCTATGTCAAAGTCCTGAATCTCCATCATGGTCTGTTCTGCATGAACTACTATCCAAAGCCTATGTGGGCATTATTTATGGGAATTTCCTGCCTCTGGAGTTATTCTCATAAATATGTTTGATGCTGGACATGACATGTATGCTTCCCAGAAGAGGATTCATGAGCTACCCAAAGTCCCAGTTAAAGGAGAAAGTTCAATACTATCTGCTTTCCTCTATTTTTTTACCCCAAAGTCATTAAATACCTCAGTTGTGACCCATTCTCACCACTGGCTATACATGGCTTTATTTCATTTTATTTAAATATAATAAACACCAGTGAAACTAATACCCAACAGGTAGAATAAAACACAATCTCTGCTCCTCCACACCAGCCTCCTACTTTCCCCATCCTCAATCTTTCATTTTATCACTCCCTTGCTACTTCAAAGTAGGCACTTCTGCTTGTTACTTATATGCAGAACGCAGCGTCTGAGGTCATGTCTAGAGTCCCTGTTTACAGTCGAATTAGTAATTGCCCTACATTCAGGATCAGCATGTTACTGCACAGAGCCTGCAAGTGGCCGTGTCAGTTTTCACCACAGCAGCAGGCCAGGCTATATTTAACATGTACCCTCTTCTCTACTGAAAGGCTGCAGCTGCAGCTCTGTTAGTTTGTGAACAAAAGAGGACAAGTGGGAATTGAGGGATTCTAATGGAAAGCTGTAACTGGATTCAGCTCAGTCACAAATTAAATGGGCATATATTTAACGGTCAAAGGCAGTCTAGTTTAACAATACTATAATCTTAATTAAAATGCTTAAAACACAGCTGTGACAATTTCTATATTTCTGTACCGTTTTAATGTGTATCGTTTGGTCCAAACTGGGACATACACACTATAATGCACAGGAAATTTTAGGAAAAATTGCAGCTCCAGGAATACAAATTGTAACACAAGTAAAAACTCATTGATAATTTTAGAGATGTAGACAGCACATTTAAAAAAAATTTTTTTTTAAAGATTTTATTAGTTATTTGACAGAGAGAGACACAGAGAGAGCTGGAACACAAGCAGGGGGAGTGGGAGAGGGAGAAGCAGGCTTCCCTTCCCGCTGAGCAGAGAGCCCCATGCGGGGCTCGATCCCAGGACCCTGGGATCATGACCTGAGCCGAAGGCAGACGCTTAACGACCGAGCCACCCAGACGCCCCAGACAGCACACTTTTTAAGCAGGGATGTAGTGGTACATCTAGGTAACAAAGAAAAAAGAAGTAGCAAAAGAATTTTGAACAATGCCCTAATTGGATGAATAAGTAGTATTATAGCCTTTCAGGAGGACTTCCTTTTTTTTTTTTTTAAGTAGAGAGAGAGTGAGAGACCACAAGCACGAGCAGGGCGGAGGGGCAGAGGGAGAAGCAGGCTCCTTCCTGAGGGAGCCGGATGCGGGGCTCAATCCCAGGATCCTGAGCCAAAGGCAGACCCTTAACTGACTGAGCCACCCAGGCGACCCCCAAGAGGACTTCTTAAAAGAAATCATCACTTGGTAAAAATCAGTATTCTGCTGTTGTTATTCCCCTAAAGAATATGCCTTGGGGAGGGAGCCACACAACGCTGAAAAAGACTCTTCTGAGCTTGGAAGGTTAATATGAGGGGCCAAAATCGCCTCAGTGAAACTGAACAAGGATAATTATAAAGTTTAATGTTGGGTTTCAAAAACAACATACGCAAAAACCCAAGGGGTAGGGAGTGGGGAGAGAAAGGATGTGATTTAGCAGTCCTTATGACTCACTAAATCAACAGTAAAATGGAGCTAAGAAAATCCCCTGACCTCAGACTGTATTGATAAAATAAAGCCTTCTGAACAAGGAACGTAACAGTTCCAATCCACTCTAGCTGGCTATAGTGTGCTCCCTTCTACATACTGCACTCCAAAAAGGAACTAAAACACCAGGGTCAAGCAGAGGTTGGTGAGGGTGAGGGACAGGTGAAGTTGCTGGAGTGCTTTTAAGACTGGGAAAAAGATCAAGATTTCACAAATGTGAAGGGCTATTACATGAAGGATTAGATTTGTTCTGCATGATTCCAGAGGCATCAGAAACCACATAAAAAAAGGGCAGCTAGAACTCAAAAGACCCTGAGATGTTCCAAAGAAGGTGAAGAGGAAGACACACAGGAATATAGTATCATTAAGGATACCAGTGTATGTACTCCAGTGTGAAAGAGGAGGATGGACCAGAGAGCCTTTAAAACTTCATTATACTGAGAATCTGGGGCGCCTGGGTGGCTCAGTCAGTTAAGCATCTGCCTTCGGCTCAGGTCCTGATCCCAGGGTGCTGGGATCGAGTCCCATATCAAGCTCCCTGCTTAGCGAGGAGCCTACTTCTCCCTCTGCCTGCCGGTCCCCCTGGTGGTGCTATCTCTCTCTGACAAATAAATAAATAAAATCGTAAAAACAACAAAAAAACTTCTTTATACTGAGATTTATTTATTTATTTTTTAGAGAGAGAGAGAGTGACAGCAGGGAAAGAGGGGAAGAAGGGAAGCAGACTCCCCAATGAGCAGGAAGCCCAACGTGGGGTTTGATCTCACGACCCTGAGATCTGGACCTGCGCTGAAATCAACAGTCAGAAACTTAACTGACTGAGCCACCCAGGCGCCCCTGGGAATCTATAATCTTAAGATTGCCCTGGCAGCTCTCACAAACTGAGGCTCTACAGAGAAAATGGCAGTTTCTTTCAATATTCTGATTGCTCTACATCTGCAGTCTCATTCACAGACCAATGAGAAACATGATTACAGATACAGGAAAAATACCTAAAGCACTGAATTAGGAGCCAGGAGACTTGGATTTTAGTCTTTATATGCTGTTAACTGTGTGTTACCCTGGATCAAAACCGTAGGCTCTGTAAAACTTAGATTCTTTATCTATAAAATGAGGGAGTTGTTATTAGAAGTATTTCTAGGTCCACAAGTTTTCAATCTCTAAGCTGAGGTACACTAATATCTTCTCTATTAAATGTCACTGAATTTATAATAAAAAATTAAGGTGTTAATGTCCACATTTCTAAAAATAACAGTTAAGTAATAATTGAATGATTTCTGATTCCATCTATTTAAAAAACGGAAAATAAAAAGGTTATTTTATCTTTAATCTTTTAAAATCTTTAATGTGATTTTAATTTATTCTTATTTTTAAATTTACTTTTATTTTATTATTATTATTTTTAAAGATTTTATTTCTTTATTTGACAGAGAGAGAGCACAAGTAGGCAGAGTGGCAGGCAGAGGGAGAGGGAGAAGCAGGCTTCCCGCTGAGCAGGGATCCCGATGCCGGGCTCGATCCCAGGACGCCGGGATCATGACCTGAGCCGAAGGCAGACGCTTAATGACTGAGCCACCCAGGCACCCCGTATGTATATTTTAAAAAGCCTTTACTTATTTCAAATCTGTTTTGCATCAAAGTAGAAGTTTGCTCTCCAGCTGGTGTTCATCATTATCAAGCAGGCAGTAACACTAATGGCAACTGCGCATAAAGAGAACAGTAAGACACTTAGTATCAGAGCCCTCAAGGTACTCCCAATACAAGTGTGACAGATCAGAGACAGTTGTGAACACGTGTTCATGCAATGAAGTTCGGCACCCATGTTCCTTTAGGAATTAAAAATAAAAAGCTTGAGGGACCTTTTAGTGGAGAGTTCTAACTGCCATGGCCTGCTGTTGCTGGGAGGCAACTATAGTACTGCCAGAAAAAAGACCAGACTGAAAAGATGTGATTCTAGTCTCAGCCCTGCTACTTACCAGCTGTGTGACCTTCAGAAAGTCCAATTCTCTACATGATCACTATCTCAGAGACGGAAGATTAATAAGGATTAAAAGAAATAATGAATTGTAGGTGTTGCTTCAGTTTACATGTACACAGTTGAATCTTGAATAACATGGGTTTTGGGGCGCCTGGTTGGCTCAGTTGGTTGAGCATCTGACTCTTGGTTTGGGTTTGGGTTTAGGTCATAGCCCTGTGTCGGGCTCCACACTCAGTGGGGAGTCTGCCTGAAAGATTCTCTCCCTCTGCCTCATGCACGCTCTCTTTCTCTCGCAAATAAATCTTAAAACAACAACAACATGGGTTTCAATCAAAAGAATCCACTTACATGTGGATTTTTACAGCACAGTACTGTAAATGTATTTTCTCTTCTTTATGATTTTATTTTTATTATTTTTAAAAGATTTTATGTATTTATTTGTCAGAGAGAGAGAGAGAACAAGCAGGCAGAGCAGCAGGCAGTGGGAGAAGCAGGCTCCCCGCTGAGCAAGGAGCCCAATGTGGGGCTCGATACCAGGACCCTGGGATCATGATGTGAGCTGAAGGCAGACGCTTAACCAACTATGCCACCCAGGCATCCCAATTTTATTTTTTAAAAAGATTTTTATTTATTTATTTGAGAGAAAGAGAATGAGCTGGGGGAGGGGCAGAGGAAGAGGGAGAAGCAGACTCCCTGCTGAGCAAGGAGCCCAACTCTAGGTTCAATCCCAGGACCCTGAGATCATGACCTGAGCCGAAGGCAGACACTTAACCAAATGAGCCACCCAGGCGCCCCTTCCTTATGATTTTCTTAATAACATTTTATTTTCTCTAGCTTACTGTAAGAGTATAGTATAAAATATATATAACACACAAAATAGGGGCGCCTGGGTGGCTCAGTCGTTAAGCATCTGCCTTCGGCTCAGGTCATGATCTCAGGGTCCTGGGATCGAGCCCCAAATAGGGCTCCCTGCTCCACGGGAAGCCTGCTTCTCCCTCTCCCACTACCCATGCTTGTGTTCCCTCTCTCGCTGTGTCTCTCTCTGTCAAATAAATAAATAAAATCTTAAAAAAAAAAAACCCATACAAAATATATGTTAATTATGTTATCAGTGAGGCTTCCAATCAACAGTAGACTATTAGTAGTTAAGTTGTTGGAGAGTTGATAGCTATAAATGGATTTTTTTGACTGAGTGAAGGTGGGTGCCCCTAACCCCCAAAGTGTTCAAGGGCCAACTGTATCTTCTGTTTACACACAAATGACTTGGCACATCCCCTTATGGCTTTGAAAGCCATCTTTTACTATGCCATTTGCCCTCCAGCCACTGATAATCATGCTTTCCCAGACACAGCTCTGTTTCTGCTTATGTTGTCTGATTTGCCCTCTGATACTCATTTACTGAAAACATATACTCATCCTCTAAGACTTGGCTCAAATATCACCTCCGCAAGTAAGCTCTGCTGAATCCTTTTTTTTTTTAAGTAAGCTCTAGGTCCAGTGTGAAGCTCAAACTCATGACCCTGAGATCAAGAGTCCCATGCTCTACCGACTAAGCCAGCCAATTGCCCCATTGCTGAATCCTTCTTTTGCAATCTATCACAGCTCTCTGATGATCTAATATGCTTCTTTTAGACCCTGATTATAAGTGACTCAGACCCACTGCAGACCCGTCAGTCATATACTGATCTGGTGGAAGCCCTAGGAGTGGGGATGCCACATTTTATTTACCTTCCTTTCCCCGTATGCTTGGTGTTTGGGATTTAATACCAGCTCTGCAACTAAGCAGTAAATTCAGCTTCTCCAGATGGCTGACTTAAGAATTACTTTTCTATACAGAAAATACAGAATCAGAGAGAGAATTAAATTCTTCAGAATTTAGAAAATTCTTTAGAATTTTCATATTGAACAGTTACAGGTAGCTTTCACTAAATTCCTATTTAGACAAAATTTCACTACTATATAAACAATAAAGCCAAGAATAAAGTCGAAAATTATTGCCTGAAAATCCTATGTTGGGGAATTTTCAACCATTGAAATAACTAATATTCCAGAGTTTGTTAAAACAGAGGTCTATGTGCCAACTTGCAACATTTATATAAATAGCTTTTTATCCTGGTGCCAACATCTGTGCCAGCCACAGCCAACCAGTCTCGTCTTGTACCATCACCACTATCTGACTCAGCAAGCTGGCGGGGCCACAGAGGAACAGGTTCTTTACTGGTGCGAGTCTCCTCAAGGACAGGAACTCTTTCTAAACACATTCCTAGTATTCCCATCATCTAACTCTGTGCCTTTCAAATAGATGCCATTCAGCAATGTTTTCTGAATTCCATTCTCCAGACACTGAGATCTCACTATATATTTGGAAAGAAGAGATGCTCAATAAATCTCATGTCCTTAGTTCCATCACGAATGGGTAACAGGCTATCATTCAAGGTCTCACCCTTCGCAACAGGTATTAGTGGTACAACAGACTTTAAAGCATAGATTTTCACATCTACTCTCAAAGTCATATATTAACATATTTCTAGTGACAACAACTATTTAAAAAAAAAAAAAAGCCCAACCACATGCCATATGCCAATAAGCAATCCATGGTGACTTTTTTATGACTATCAGAGAAGGAAGTTCCCAGATCTTCACCGCTTCAAGAACATAAAGATGAACTTACCATCATCTAAAGTAATGTCCTGCAGACCAATTGTTGAAAAGTTAGGTTCCTGCTCTTCAGGTTCAGGCTTAATGTTCACAGTTGCCTCATCCGGTGGAAATGAAGCTGGATCACACAAATTGTGACATATTAAGGATGAAGGTGCAGAGAGACCTCCCTGGCCTGTATTTTGTGCTTGAGTTGTGTGCTGTCCAGAATGCATTCTGGTGGCTAGAGACGGTGATGAGGCAGTTCCTGAGCTAGGAGATTGGTAAGGCATAGACTGTAGCTGAGGAGATGGTGGCCCAGAAAGTGGTGAACTAGCCAGGGGATGAGAGACTGCTGGGGAAGTGGTTGTAGCAGACCCTGAATGTGAAGGACCATATGTAATGGGCTGTAACTGAGGGGAAGGCTGGCCTGTGACCTGGTCAGCCCCTGGAGAAGAAAGAGATCTTTGTCCTGTGTTTGAACAATGGAATCCCATTGACTGCAGGTGAGGCAGGGTCTGCACCGAATGAGGTGTGTGGGCTAAGAGATGTCCTGTTGGGCCTGAATTTGAAGAATGAAAAGGTATGGATGACGGTGGTTGACAGCCAAGATTTATTAAACTAGGAAGAGCTGCATCCTGTGGAAACAAAACCGGATCAAAATCTTGACTGGAGGCAGCATTAACTGGAAGACAAGTTGGTCCGTTGTACACAATATTAGTTTGCATAGGCTGATAGGAAGACCCCACAGGAGGTGTCGATGTGACTTGAAAAGGCTGGTGCATGACTGAAGAAGATATCATATGCTGTTCTTTACCAGCATTTTCATCCCTACACTGCAACTGTGGCAGGTGAGATGAAGTTACCATGGATGCATATGTTTGCTGGATGGGACAAACCAAGCTTCTCTGTGTCGACAGTACACTGTCATGTGGGTGTCCTGTGTCTGAGGAAGGCCTCTGGGTCTGGGCAGGATGAGGCACAGACAATGCTGGAACTGTAGACAAGTCAACCTCTTCTTTGTGTTCTTGCTTCATCAAAACTAAAAAGAAAATTATTAGAGCAAATATTATTACATAATATATACAATGATTATAAAGGGCCTTCATTCTAGGCTACATAACTTAGCATGCACCCAAGCCAGGGGTTAAAAATTCAAATGCCTTCAGAGAAGGCAAATAATATAAAATATGTGAAGTCAGCAAGCATAAGACAACAGGGAGTGGTTCTTGCTCTAAAAGTGTTCAAGTTAAAAAAAACAACAACACTGTACAGAACTCTATGAAGTGATGTGGAAAGATCTCTAATACGTTTCTAAGTAACAAAAAAAGTGAGTTACAGAACAGTGTGTTACATATCACAAATCTTGTAAAATAACGTGTGTATATAGACATATGCAGATACATGTGCATGTTTTTGCTTATATATCTCCAGAAAGATGTCATGAAACTGGTAACTACTGGGTTTAGCACTGGGAATGGAAACTAGGTAACTAGGGGATAAGAGCAAGAGCCAGATTTACTTTTTACTATGTAAGTTTTGTGTCTTTTGAATGTTTTCTACCAGGTATATACATCACCTATTCAAAATAAATGATTTTTTTAAAACCCCCAAAGCTCTATGGCCTAATAAAAGCCTTAAATTTGAGGGGCGCCTGGGTGGCTCAGTTGGTTAAGCGGCTGCCTTCGGCTCAGGTCATGATCTCAGGGTCTTGAGATTGAGCCCCACATCAGGCTCCCTGCTCAGTGGGAAGTCTGCTTCTCCTTCTCCCTCTGCTGCTCCCTGATTGTGCTCTCTTGTTCGCACTCTCTCAAATAAATAAATAAAATCTTAAAAAAAAAAAGCCTTGAATTTGAGATCTCTGATCTGAAACCTACTGGTCACCTGGTTTTGCATGTTGCATCATACACCACGGATCTAATCTAATTTAATATTCATAGAGCTTCTAGTTTACAATGGTCTTCACGTGTACCTCATCTGATCCTCAACCAACATCAGATAAATATTACAAGAGGAATAATGAGGGATCAAAAAAAGTACTGGAATGCACAAAAAACTTGATAGAGCTAACAAAAACACATTCAACAAAGTTGCAGGACACAAAATCAACATGTAGAAACCAGTTGTATTTCTATAAACAAGCAATAAACAATCTGAAAAGGAAATTAAGAAAATTTCCTAAGTCAATCAGAGAAAGATAATTATATGATCTCACTCATATGTGGAATTTAAGAAACAAAACAGAGGATCATAGGGGAAGAGAGGAAAAAATAAAACAAGATGAAATCAGAGCAGGAAACAAACCATAAGAGTCTCTTAATCATAGGAAACAAACTGAGGGTTGCTGGAAAGGAGGGGGGTGGGGGTATGGGGTAACTGGGTGATGGACATTAAGGAGGACACGTGATGTAATGAGCACTAGGTATTATATAAGACTGATGAATGACTGACCTCTACCTCTGAAACCAATACTATATTATATGTTAATTGAATTTAAATTAAAACAATAAAAAATAACTTAGTCTGCCAAAAAAATAAAACAATTTCATTTATAATAGCATCAAAAAATAAATCTGTTCCCTAAAGAACAAATTTGGCCAAGGTAGGCAAGACTTACAAACTGAAAAGCACAAAACACTGCTAAAGAAATGAAAGAAGATCTAAATACATGGGAAGATATCCCAGGTTCATGGATTGGATGACTTAATTAACTGTTAAGAACACAACACTTCCCCAAACAATTTTCAGATTCAACCCCAAAATCCCAGCAATGTTTTTTTGCAGAAATAGACCCATCCTAAAATTTATATAGAATCCCAAGGGACCCCAAATACTCAAAACAATCTTGAAAAAGTACAAAGACAGAGGACTTGCACTTTGTAATTTCAAAACTTACTACAAAACTACAGCAATTAAAACCATGTGATACTGGCCTAAGGACAGACATACAGACCAACGGAATAGAGAGACCAAAAACAAACCCTCTAATATATAGTCAATTGCTCTTCAAACAAGGGTGCCAAGACCATTCATCGGGGGAAAGAACAGTCTCTTCAACAAACAGTACTGAGACAACTGGATATCACATTCAAAATAATGAAGATGGAACCTTATCTGAAAATCATATACAAAAATTAACTCAAGTGGATCAAAGACCTAAACATAAGAGCAAAACTACAAAACTCTTAGAAGAGAACAAAGGGCATCCAAAGAGTAGAAGCTCTCTGGATCCCTCTTCCAGTATAACCAGAGTACCCAAGCTAGATTTCATCCTTTTTATATATTGGCTTTTTACCTAAGATTTTATTTGAAAAGTAAAACAATTTAACCTGAAAACCATTGCTTTAGACTTATATCCTTTTTTTTAAAAAAGATTTTTATTTATTTATTTGAGACAGAGAGAGAACGAGCAGGGGTGGAAGAGCAGATGGAGAGGGAGAAGCAAACACCCGCTGAGCAGGGAGCCTGACACGGGGCTCCATCCCAGGACCCTGAGATCATGACCCAAGTCAAAGGCAGATGCTTAACCGATTGAGCCCCTCTTCTTTTTTTTTTTTTAAGACTTATATCCTCATTTTATATAGATTAATCAGTGGGTAAAGTCTGTGGCAGAACTGAAACCGGATCTCCTGACTGTTAGGCAGGCTTTCTCTCCCAGCTGGAGAATGGAGAACCATAATCCAAAAGTCTGTCCAGTGAACTACTTAGAGCATAGAATATACTTTCCCATAGATAAAATAATTATACATGAAAGTTTGGCTCTAATGTTGTCTCCCCAAACCCCACTATTCCAAAGCCAGAGCTCAGATGGTACCTCCAGTACAAAATACTATTGCTAGGCTTCAGAGGGAGGTATAGTCCCCCAAAAGCTTCAGGGATACTGGGATGGAAGAGAGGGCTCCCACATCCGAAGTTCTGAAGCTAGAGGCTGGGCAGAAATTCAGGCAGCACCACTAGGGAAGGGCTCTGTGATAAGGGTAATTTGTAAATCATACACATATACCGGGAATGGTCTTCAATTCATAAAGTAAACTGACTATGGGACAAACTACGCTAAATACAATCTCCAATTCTAAAAAAAAGTTATTACACCTGAAACTAACATATCATTGTATGTCAACTATACTTCACTAATAAAAATTAAAACAAAACAAAAAACTCAAAACAGCCATTTGCAACTGATTATTCTCTCATTGGATATTGATATTGGTCAGGTTCCTATTGCTAGGGGGTTGTCAAAAAGGTAACTAATCAAAAACAAGCAACTTATGAATATCTAAAATTTTTATTTTTTAATTTTTTAAAAAAGATTTTATTTTCTATCTCTATTTGAGATAGAGAGAGCACAATGTGGCAGGGAGGGGCAGAGGGAGAGGAAGAAGCAGGCTCCCTGCTCAGCAGGGAGCCCAAAACAGGGTTCAATCCCGCTTTATCCCAGGACCCTGGGATCATGACCTGAGCCAAAGGCAGACACTTAACCGACTGAGCCACCCAGGCGCCGCTGAATATCTAAAAATTTTTATAAGCAAAACTTAAAAAAGAACTGTCACAACAAATAAAAGGTGAAAATCTTTAATATGGGCGCCTGGGTGGCTCAGTTGGTTGGGCGACTGCCTTCGGCTCGGGTCATGATCCTGGAGTCCCTGGATCGAGTCCCGCATCGGGCTCCCTGCTCGGCGGGGAGTCTGCTTCTCCCTCTGACCCTCCCCCCTCTCATGTACTCGCTCTCTCTCATTCTCTCTCTCTCAAATAAATAAATAAAATCTTTAAAAAAAAAAAAAAAGAAAATCTTTAATATAAATAATTCATACAAATTAAGACAAACATAACTCTAATATAAGTATCACACACTAGAATACTAGAAGCTATTGAAATTCTGTAACACTTTATCTGCTCAAGAAGAAAAATAAAAATGCTGAGGCCACAAAATTAGTATACTATATATATTTTGGTCTCATTTTTATTTTAAAATGTTGCGCTATAAATGGATCAAAAGGATCCAGAAGGATAGAATGACAGTTTCAGAGCAGAAGACAATTAGGGTGTTTGAAAATATTTTTTCAACTTGCCTTTTTTTCCCCTTTTCTTCCCTTAAAGATTTTATTTATTTGAGAGAGAGAACACGCGTGAGCAGGGGAGGTGCAGAGGGAGAGGGACAAGCAGATTCTGTGCTGAGTGCAGAAGTGATGCAGGTCTTGATCCCAGGACCCTGAGATCATGACCTGAGCGGAAACCAAGAGTCAGATGCCTAACCAAATGAGGCACCCAGGCGCCCCTCAACTTGTCTTTTTTAAAAAATAAATTCGCAGTAATGTATTTGCTTTTATAAAAATTTTATTCAAAATTTCATTTTAGAAAAAAATGAAAAAAGCCAAATGCTACAGAGAAAAGACAGTAATCAACCACAACAAGGACTGCCCACTTTAAAAAAAAAAGATTTTATTTATTTATTTGAGAGAGAGAGAGACAGACAGCACAAGTGGGGGGAGGGGCAGAGGGGGAGAAGGGGAGGGGGAGGGAGAGAATCTATAGCTGACTCCACAGCGATCACAGAGTCTGATTCGGGCTCAATCCCACAATCCTGAGATCATGACCTGACCCAAAACCATGAGAGGGACACTTAACTGACTAGCCACCCAGGCGCCCCCAAACACTTCTTGAACCTATTCTTCTGTGTGTGCCACCTGATTTGTATATTGTCAGTCATAAGGCCAGTGAAGACAGTTGGCAGTCCAATCCAGTATTCTTTCTGCACTCTGGGGCTCCACTGATTTCCATTCTCATATATAATGCCCTCCAGGGTTTTGTCTAGGGTCCTCCCAACTCCTGAGATGATAACGTAAAGGCATTTTATATTATCTCTTTGCCTGTTCAATTACTACTGCTATGATGGTAACAATGAAAACTTCTAATCTGCTGACCCTCTTCTGTTGTTTTTTTATTTTTAAACACTCCCAGAAGTCCTCTCTCCCTTCTTATTCAGGTTAGATTCTACAGTCTCCCATCTTCACAGCATTTGATAACATTCTTGGACTGTATGTCTTTATCACCCTGGAGGAACCCTACTATCTGTTATTTTACCACCTACCCTAAAGAATCTGAGTGCTGTTTAAGAAAGTTACACAGCAGGGCGAATTAGTATTTATAAATTCATGAATATCAACATCAAAGGTGCCCTTTCATCATACCTAGAATCCTATTATGTTTCTGTGGTAACTTACTCTCCCCTTTCTTTACAACAACTATTTCAAACTTGTCCACATTCTTCAAACTGCCAAATCACCCACACTCCCCTCTGCTTCCAACAGAAGATTCCATCTTATTCCTTAAAGAAAAAAAGTTGATGCTATCATATGGAAACTCCCTAAACTCTTCATTACTAAATGTACAAACCTGCCTAATATACATCCATCTTGTTCATCCTTACCTTCCCCTTCCTGTTCCTTCTCCCACCTAAGGCCCATTCCAACTTCTATATTTTAAATTTTAATCCTTCCCACCTTTTTCAGAAACCTGATATTCTTTATTTTCATTAATGCGGTCTCCTCTATTCTGAATCACCTTTTTAACTTTTTTGGGCCTCTGCCATATAAATCTCACTTTCCACAATAATTTGAGGGAAGACTAAATTGGTCATTGACACCTTATAAGAAGAAGAAATACGGGGAAAATGATTTTTATTTTAAACTTTCTTTTAGTTGAATATATTTGACACATAACATTGTGAAAAATTTAAGGTGTATAACAAGTTAATCTGATACATGCATATATTACAGGGAAAAGGATTTTTAAAGTAGGCTCCATGCCCAACGTGAGGACAGAACTCACAATCCCAAGATCAAGAGTTGCAGCTCTACTGACTGAGCCAGCCAGGCGCCCTGAAAGTGGTTTTTGAAATACAAATTTGATCATGTCACCTCTCTGTTAAAGCTCATTTCTTACAACTTTTTTTTTAAAGAGAGGATAGAAGGGGGGAGAGGGAGAGAAAGAATCTTAAGCAGGCTCCACACCCAACGTTGAGCCCAATGCAGGGTTTGATCTCAAAACCCCGAGATCATGACCTGAGCCAAAATCCAAGAGTCGGACGCTTAACTGACTGAGCCACCAAGGCACCCCTTTTTTTTTTAAGATTTTATCTATCTGTCTATCTATCTATCTATCTATCTATCTGACAAGGAATAAGAAAACAGGGGGAAGAGCAGAAAGAGAAGGACAAGCAGATTCCACACTGAGCACAGAGTCCGAAGCAGGGCTCAATCCCATGACCCTGAGATCATGACCTGAGCCGAAATCAAGAGTCAGACACTTAACCAACTGAAGCTCTTTTAACACTGCATTATCCAACCAACCATAAGACCTTTGCATATGCTGCTGTCTTTATCTGGAATGTTCTCCCTCACTTTATCTAAGACAGTTATTAACGGTATAGACTCTACAGCCAGACTGCCTGGATTCAAATCTCACCTCTGCCAGTTATTAGCTGTGTGACCTGGTTCACTCATTTGCAAAATGGAGAGAGCAGTATTACCTATTTTACAGGATTATGAGAGGATAAATTAGTTATTTTGTATAAACTGCTTAGAATAGCACCTGGCACACACTAAATGCTCTATATGTCTGCTAAATCAATGAACAAAATGGAGATGTACTCTAGCATAACAGGTGCCCAGACTCTGGAACCAGATTGCCTATGCATGATGTTTGGCTCTAAGATTTAAGTGCTGTGAGACCCTGGGCATATTACGTAGCTACTCAGTTTCTTCATCTGTAAAACAAGATAATAACCTATCTCATAGGTCTATTATGAGGATCAAAAGAATAAATACAGAAAGGGCTTAGAACACCATATGCATGCATGTATGTATGTACGTATACACACACACACACAATAGATATATATACATGTCCACAAACTATTATTATTTTCCAGTTATCAACTCAAGTATTACTTTCCCATAAAAGTGTTTCTCAACCAGTTAGCCTAGGCAAGGGTCCCTCTGTTATCTTCACCTATAGCATTGTGTCTCTCTCCTTCAGAGTCCTTACTGCAGTTTCTAATTACAAATTTGTAACTAATTTATTTAGTGATTCATTAGCTTCTGTTTGTCCCACTAGATTATAAGTTCCATGATAAAGGAACTGAGATAGGTTTCACCCACTTGGTAAGCACCCTCAAATACCTACTGAATTAATATTGAAATGGCTAACCAAAATTTTTCAGAATGTTTGTATTCTATTTGAAAATGATCTGAAATATTTTATTACCAAGTAATGTATTAACGTGATCAAGTAATATTAATTTTCAGATTCGGGAATAAAAATGGCCTTTAGAGGCTAAAATTGGAAATATAGTCAGGCTTTAAAGAATATGAATGACAAATGAATGATCATTAATAACCAGTACCCTTTCAAATTTAAGTGTTTATTTTTTTCATTTACTATAAACCATTTAAAAGTTTTTGCAAGAGGCAGGGCCTGGGTGGCTTAGTCAATTGGGCATTCAACTCTTGATTTTGGTTCAAGTCATGACCTCAGGGTTGTAGGATCGAGCCCTGTGTCAAACTCTGAGCTCAGTGGGGAGTCTGCCTGAGATTCTCTCTCTCTAAAATAAATGAATAAATCTTAAAGAAAAATAAAAGTTTTTGCAAGAATAAGTTTTGAAGAGTAAAGTTCACTACGATTTTTTATTATCATATGCTCTGGTGACTAATAACAGTGCCTAAAACAAGACAGGGCCTCTATAAAGATTTGTTCTCTAAGTATGTAAACATCAGCATGGTTACTGTATCTAATATTTATGTGTCACAACCAAACCTGGAAAGTTACAGCATTTGAACTACTGCAGAAAGCAGTATGGAAGCTTTGTTAGGGTGCATCTATACAACCAGAAACTCTGGCAACAACTTTATACCCCCCACAGCCCATAGTATGCTACAGTCACTACTTGCCAAATGAAAATCTAATGGGAGATTTTTCATCTGATTGGAAATGTTTGAGATGAACACACTACCTTTTTGCAGTGCTAAGGACGCAAGGGGAAGTCACACATATTCACAAACAACTGCTCTTACTGTACTGCTGGTGATTTCCGGTAGCTACTGAAAAACAGACTTAAAATCTACATTCAATCTTCTGATTTCCTTATAATCAGTAACTATAAAATAACAACTAATATCACATCTAATATTTATTTATTTTTTAAAGATTATTTATTTGACAGAGAGAGAGACACAGCGAGAGAGGGAACACAAGCAGGGGGAGTGGGAGAGGGAGAAGTAGGCTCTCCACTGAGCAGGGAGCCTGATGCGGGGCTCGATCCCAGGACCCTGGGATCATGACCTGAGCCGAAGGCAGACGCTTAACGACTGAGCCACCCAGGTGCCCCAACATCACATCTAATATTTAAAGTCAACACAAACTTGACAGATTGGCATATGTTGGGATTTTTATTGATTATAAGCACTCTACCTTAAACATTCCCATATAGGTTTCACTGAATAACTTTTTATTCATTATGAAAGCAAGCTCTATAGTAAACCATCACAACTTCCCATACCTGGTGTGTAAGTAAAACGTTGAGACTGGCTTTTTTTCCTCTTGCCATTGCAAAGATAAAAGTGCACCTGCACTGCAGCTGTAACTGCTGGGTTATGATATGGAGGAACTTCAAGGACAATGTGAGCCTAAGGAGCATGGAAAGCAAGATTGTGTTACACTCAGAACTAAAAATGAAATGCACCTGCTAAACTCAGCACAACTCATGAGTCTTAACTACCCAGTCTCTCCCATCATAGATCATTATGCACATCAACTGGTCATGTAAGTCATCTGGAGATTTACTCTATGAAACCCTAGTCTCAACAGAGATAAACTCTTTAAAGTAAACCACTAATGGAGAAATTACCTTTTAGTCATCCAACTGGGTTTCTAGTTGTAGCAGAAATAAAAACAGTCTTATATACTATGTAGTGAGATACTCTGCACTACTGAATATTACATGTTACTACTGATCTTAAGTGGAAGTCTGTTCTGCTTTTCAATCAGGTTTAATATTTCTTTATAGTTTATAGTTTAGATTTCTTCTTTTTAATAGTTTAGATTTCTTAAGTTTCATATTCAAAATGTTCTAAACTGGCAATATACAAAATCTGTCCCCACATAAAAAATAATTTTACACAAGCAGAATGAAAACTGTTAGCCCCAAACCAATTGCAACCCTTAATCGAATTTCTCCAGGTCTCTGGAGAGCACTGTGCAGTGTTATTCTCTACCCCACAGAAGATTCTGTCACCATTCCAACCAGGATGAAGGGACCACAGCATTCAGTGGTGAATCCTGAAGGTTTAATGCTGAAAAGACGCAAATATCATGCTAAATACACAAACCCATGAGGGCTTGTTCTCCCCATTATTTTTTGCCCATTATATGTTCTTTACTGAATTTATTTGATTTTTTTCACTGAATTCAGAGAAATAAATTAATGATAACATCAGTAAGAACCTTCTAATAAAAGGGAAAGACACCAATTGTTTATCTATCCTAAATTTAATTTTAGTGTCAGGAAAGTACCTATCTCATGTCCAAACTTCTAAAAATTCGAATTTACTTTTCTTTCACTCAATAGATAAAAGACTCATCTGTAATATAAAGTAGCGTTATCCCATTTTCTTATCATGCTTCTTAAGTATGTCAAAAGAAATAAAGTACATTTCTTACCCCTTGACATTTTTCCCTGATTATTTTCCCTTCTACCTCCCACTGAGGTCGTCCATCTATTGAAAGAAACAATTTACAGTTAAAAGTAATTCAAGTCAGAAAGTATATAAACAAAATCTAATGCATTTAGTATCACAAGCTTATTGGCAAAGGGATTCTTTTTCTCACTGACTTCCATTATGAAAATAAAATACGTACCCATGAGAAAAAACGGGGAGAAAGATCTTGGGCTATCTGAGTTAGCAGGCCCCACAGTTTACTCTATCAAGTGATGTTTGAAAAATCCTCTGAGAGCACCTCCACCAAGGGGTAGCCAATTTCTGCTTGTATACCTTAGGTAATGGGAAACTCACTCCCTCACCAAGTAACCCATTTTATCTCTGGACAGTCATTGCTGCTGGAAAGCTCTTCATGATAGATGAAATCTGCCTCCTTATAATATCCCATCACTGGTTTAAGAACTACTCCTTGCAGCCCACCTGTCCAAAAAATCTTGAGTGGTTCTCTACAAGACAGTATTCCAAATGTTTAAAAACAGCTATGTTTGCATGTGTCTCCTCTTCTGTTGGCTAGCAACCCCAGTTCTGCATCTAACTCCTACACAGTATTTTAGCCTTCCTGCCCGCTCTTCTTTAAACATTCCTCCAGTGTGACCATCCCCCTCCAAATGTACCGAGCCCAGAACTGAGTAACCCAAGTGGGAAATGACCCAGCATGGTAGAGAATGACTAGGCTCTCGCCACCTTATGTGAAGGTGCTGCGTCTGTTACAAGTTTTCTGGGGCAACTGCACCACACTGACTTACACTTAGTGTGCAGTCAGCAAGTTTCCCTCAGTCCACTACATTTCCTACCATCAAGTTCAAACTCCTACTTACGTGTTTTTCCCCTGCAACCCTTATTAGGTTAATTTCTCCCTACTACACTTAGATTGCTTGGCTTGCCAAGATCTTTTTATTTATTTTTTTCCCAAAACTTTATTTATTTTTTTAAAGATTTTATTTATTTGACAGAGAGAGACACGGCAAGAGAGGGAACACAAGCAGGGGGAGTGGGAGAGGGAGAAGCAGGCTTCCCGCTGAGCAGGGAGCCCAATGCGGGGCTGGATCCCAGGACCCTGGGATCATGACCGGAGCCGAAGGCAGACACTTAACCGACTGAGCCACCCAGGCGCACCGCCAAGATCTTTTTAGACACTGATGGTCTCTGAATATATTTGCTAGGCTTTCCAGATTTGTGTCATCGAAAGATCTGGCCAGCACATTTTCTGTCTCTTCATCTCAAGTGAATTGTTCCCCTGGGGAGAACCCCAACTGCTACTAAAGCTCTCACTCCTGTCTGACGTGCAGTCTAAAGCATTCTTTTTTAAGTCACGGGCATTTGCCCATTGACTAATCCATACAAGTATCTTCAGAGTTAGCATGACTTCTTCATCTGGTCTGTGAGGGTATCAGAAAAGGCTCAGGGGCACCTGGGTGGCTCAGTCGTTAAGCGTCTGCCTTCAGCTCAGGTCACGATCCCAGGGTCCTGGGATCGAGCCCCGCATCAGGCTCCCTGCTCAGCGGGAAGCCTGCTTCTCCATCTCCCACTCCCCCTACTTGTGTTCCTGTTCTCGCTATCACTCTGTCAAATAAATAAATTAAATCTTAAAAAAAAAAGAAAAGAAAAGGCTCAAACACCTTCTAAATTGTGACTATCATTTTCCAGTCCAGTAACTAGATAATGGCTACCCTTGTGCACAAGAGACACTACAGACAAATGCTATGCCTACACAGAAATACAGCTCAGTTCAACAATCATCTGCTGGGTCCTGACGTGACAGGCACTTTGGGTTACTGAGATAATGACGATAGGATACTCTTACCTTCAGCTGTGGATGAAAGACAAATACAAACAGTTCGTTACAATAAAATGTGGTGGTTACAGTAACCAGTAAAGGTGCACTCTGGATGTGCCAAGAGAACAGAGATCAGGGTCCTTACCCTAGCCTTGGTGTAAGGGTATGAGACAAGGAAGGTTTTTTCCTGCGTTCTTGAACTGAGGCTTAAAAATAAGGTAGAACTCAAGTGATGCGGGGGGGGGGGGGGGGGGGGAGGGGAGGTCTAGGCAGAAGAGAGGGCATGAGCAAAGCCTAGATGGCAAGAAACTACACGATACAGGGAACCATAAGCAGTTGTGTTGGTGGGATATAAAGTATGAGGCAGGGAGCAGTAAGAAATGAGGCTGGAAAGAAAGGCAATAGATTGTGACCTAAATGCCATGTGAAGGGGCCTAAAATATGAAGGGACTACTGATGGTGCTTTCAGAATGGAGTTACATATTCACAGCTGCAATTTCATCTGAAACCAGTAACTGCTACCATTTAACATGATTCAATTTAAAACAAAAGCACTCAAAAATAAAGTTCTGAGTTAAATGAATTCTATAATGAAACTGCCTTACATACATACATACATACATATTTATTATATTTAGGCACAAATGAATTTTTATAATGGAAAGGGGTAGCTCTGAGATACTATCTCTTCCTTATACTTATGTTTATTGTCTGCTTCCCCACTAGAAGGTAGACCGTCAAAGCAAGCAACCTGAAGATTTTATTCACTATTATATTCCCAATGCCTAGACTAGTGTCTGTCATGTAACAGTTGCTTCATAAATAATTAATGAATTAATAAATTGTGAAACAGAACGGATACTTCTTGAAGACAGGCAGGTATGGGTCAGGATCAAAGGAGCTAGAAGGAAGTGAATTTTAAAGGGAAACCACACATGGAAAAATACGGTTTCCGGCCTAAGAACAGGAAGACATAACATTATTAATCAAGTTAGGAGACTCACTGAGATGAACTGGTTTGTTAAGTCTGACATGTTTTTATATTTTAAGTATCAGTGGGCCATTTTTTCAATATTCGGTGGGTACTTTAAAGCACATGTGAGAAGTTTAAAAGAAATAATGTGGCTATAGATAGAGATATGATGGTTGATGAAATTTTCTAGAATGAAGGAATATAATGAAAAGAAAGCTGAACCAGAGAACCTTGGGAAACATCTATATTTAAGGGCCAGAAAAACTGATAAGGAAAGATGAGTGGGGATAGTTAAAAATGTGCCAAGAACCAGGTAAGTACAATCACAGAAAGGCCAAGAAAGAAAAGACTATCAAGGAGGAGAGTGGGTAGCTGACTGTCAAAGTTTTAGGTTATGTTTCTTTTTTTTTTTTTTTAAAGATTTTATTTATTTATTTAACAGAGAGAGAGATAGCGAGAGCAGGAACACAAGCAGAGGAGTGGGAGAGGGAGAAGCAGGCTTCCCGCGGAGCAGGGAGCCCGATGCGGGGCTCGATCCCAGGACCTGGGATCATGACCTGAGCCGAAGGCAGACGCTTAACGACTGAGCCACCCAGGCGCCCCTAGGTTATGTTTCAATACAGAAGATAGAAGAGTAAGTAGCAGATAAGGAAATGAAGGCAGATAACATTACTTTTTTGAGAGGTTGGATGATAAATGAAAGAAATAAAATGATAGCTTGTGAGGATGACAGAGTCAAGGGAAAGAGAACGGTTTAGTATGAAAAAATTTAAACTTATTTAAACTCCAAGAAAAAGTATTCAGTGGAAAAAGGTACTGAAATCGTAAGAGGCAGTGAAGATAATGTATAGCCTTTTTAAATAAGTTTTAAAAAGATGAAAGCATGAAAAATGAACGAGATTACCATTTAAATTAAGAAAAAGAAACATATTAAGCCCCCAAAAAATGAAAAGAAAAAAAATACAGAAACCAGGGAATACAGAAACTGAAAGGATCAATAAAATCAAAGTACTCTGGAAACACTGACGAAAAAATCAGAGTTGGCACAAATAATAGCACGAATACATTTTTTAAAAGGGATATAATTCCAGATGCAGAAATACAGTATCATAACCAAATTAATGTCAACAAATTTGAAAACTTGAGTGAAATAATTAAAATCCTTGTGTGAAATAATAGGGAAATATATATTGGTCTCTGCCTCTGGTTCCTGGAATAAAGCTCCTAAAATTCTTTAATATATTCTTTTAAAGATTTTATTTATTTATTTGTCAGAGAGAGAGCACGCACGCTCACAAGCAGAGGGAGCAGCAGGCAGAGGGAGAAGCAGGCCCCCCGCTGAGCAGGGAGCCCAATGTGGGACTAGATCCCAGGACTCTGGGATCATGGCCTGAGCCAAAGGCAGATGCTTAACCGACTAAGCAAGCCAGGCATCCCAGAGCTCCTAAAATTCTTACAATTTCCTAAGTGGTAAGAACTCCAGGAATAGCTTTTGTTCTTGTATCTGGTCTTTGACCCCAGTTCCTGACACAGAGGTCTTAAATCCCTTGGAATTTCCTGCGTGATAGGACTATCTCTTGTTCTAAGGAGGTGACTCTTGGTAGGCTCCTGGATGGAGTCTGGTCACCAAAAAGACCAAGCCATGATTAGAAGCTTGGAACTTTCAGTCCCACCTCCATTCTCCAGAGAGGGGAGAGGGGCTAGAAATGGAATAATCAATCAAGACTGTGTGGTGAAGCCTCCATAAAAATTCTAAATTACTGCAGAGTTTGGGGGAACTTCTGGTTTGTCAAACACATGGAGGTGGCTGGGATAGTGGCATGTCCATAGAGGATACAGAAGCTCTGCACCCCTTCCCATATACCTTACTCCATGTATTTCTTCCACCTGGATGTTCATCTGTATCTTTTACGATATCCTCTACTATATATTAAACTGGTAAATATAAGTAAGTGTTGCTCTGAGTTCTGCTCTACCAAATGATCAAATCCAAGACGGGGGTCATGGGAACCTCTGATCTGTAGCCAAGTCAGATAGAAGTTGTGGGCACCTGGGCACCTACTATTTTCGACTGGCATTTGAAGTGGGGGGCAGTCTTATGGGACTGAGCCCCTAACCTGTGGTTTGTGCTAACTCCAGTTACTGTCAGAATTGAATTTAATTAAGAACATCCAGTTCATGTCAAAGAATTGGTTGATATATGGGAAACCCACACATCTGGAGTCAGAAGTATTATGAATGTGGTAACAATGTGAGAGTAAAGGAGAAACAGACTGAGGGTTTTGTTTTTGTTTTTGTTTTTAACCTGGAAAAATATAAATCACAAAAAATAACTCAAGAAGAAATAAACTTGGGGCACCTGGGTGGCTCAGTCGTTAAGCGTCTGCCTTCGGCTCAGGTCATGGTCACAGGGTCCTGGGATCAAGCCCTGCATTGGGCTCCCTGCTCCACGGGAAGCCTGCTTCTCCCTCTCCCACTCCCCCTGCTTGTGTTCCCTCTCTCGCTGTCTTTCTCTGTCAAATAAATAAATAAAATCTTAAAAAACCCCCACAAAACTTAAATGGTCCCTATACCCATGAATAGAATTACAGCAGAATTTAATAGTCCCACAAAGCCCCCAGCCCAGAAGGTTTCAGAAATGAGCTCAACTACATGTTCATAGGAAGGTGAAATTATATGACACACACCTGGAGAGTGGGAAAAAGTGAGGCACTTCCCCAACTCACTTTGATATCCAGAATACATAAACAATCTTATAAGGCAGTAAGAAAATGAAAACTGGGGCGCCTGGGTGGCTCAGTTGATTAAACGACTGCCTTCGGCTCAGGTCATGATCCTGGAGTCCCTGGATCGAGTCCCGCATCGGGCTCCCTGCTCGGCGGGGAGCCTGCTTCTCCTTCTGACCCTCCCCCCTCTCATGTGCTCTCTCTCTCTCTCATTCTGTCTCAAATAAATAAATAAAATCTTTAAAAAAAAAAAAAAAAGAAAATGAAAACTGACTCAATGGAAAAAAATGGGCAAAAAACACCAACAGATATTTACATAAAAAAGGATACATGAATGACCCATAACACCCTCAATAAATGTCAGGCAAATTCAAATCCAATGTTCAAGATACCATTTTACACCTACCAGATTAACAAAATTTAAGAATTATGACATTATTATGTATGCCCATCAGGTGATAAGAACTAAAATGTTCATAGCAGCACTGTTAGCTATTGTTTGGTAATGCCAAAAACTGGACACAGCCCAAATGTCCAGTGAGAAAACAGATAATAAACTGGCATGTTCATTCAGTAAAACTATGTAGAAGTGAAAGTGAAAGATCTTCTATTACATGGATCAATCCTAAAACATTAACGGTGACCTCTATCAAAAGCAATTTTCAGAAGAATATATGCAATGTTACACGTAGTTCAAAACCAGAGAAAACACATAAAACTATAAAGAAAAGCACTGATCGATTTAGGAGTAGGATCCATTTGGGAAGGGGCTTCAAGAGGTCTTCAGAGATAAATGTCTTACTTCTTAAACTGGGTAGCAGGTATGAGTTTCTGTTATATTCTTCTTATAAAAAGGTATTCGACAATTTTAAAAATGCTTTAAAAAATGAGAAGGAATAACTGATGGAAAATGTTCTGTTTTTCCATGCACCTCCACCACCCCGCAGGGTCCTGGGACACTGTATGAGATGAGGGAGGTACTGGTTTTTTACTTTTTGTAGAGGTGGTCCCTGTCCTCCAGGAGCTTAATGGAAAAATGTTTTAAATATGCTCAAGAAGGGCTAAATCAAACATCCTGATAGTCCTAGGATTCTTCTACATTTCTGAAAAATGAAGATATAATTTACATATTTATACATAAAACTCACCCATTTAAAGTATAAAATTGAGAGATTTTTAGTATGTTCACAGAGCTGTACAACCACCATCACTATCTAATTCCAGAAACCCCGTGCGCATTAATAGTCACTCCCCTCCCTCCAATAGGGGCAACCACTAATCTACTGTCTGTGTTTATGGATTGCTGATTTGGGACATTGTGCACGGACTCCTTTCACCTAGCACATTTTTAAGGCTCATTCATGTTGTGTTATGAATCAGTACTTTATTCTTTTTTATGGCTGATTAATATCCCATTGTATGGATAGACCCCAGTTTGCTTATCCATGTAACAGTTGATGATCATTTGGGTTGTTCCCATTTTTTGGCTATGATGAATAATGTGGTGATAAGTATGTGTATCTAAGTTTCTGTGCAACATATTGTCAATTCTCTTGAGTATACGTATACACAGGAGTAGAAATACTGGGGGTTCTTCTATTTTTGAGACATCCTTAATGAGAATTCAACATTTATATGAAAATTTAAGAAATGTATGGCTTACAAAAAAAAAAATCTGTGTAAATGATGTCTGTAGCTTTAGGAAAACTATTTTGTGATTAATGTTAGTGGAACATCTGAATAATTTATTTTACCCTGTCTACCCCTTATTTTGAGGTCAATAAACTCAAATCTTATTTACCTTGTCCTTTTTCAAGAAAAATGATTTTGGATTCCGGAAGAAAATTAGATCCAGTCACAACCATTTCATGACCTCCATTTACAGAACAACTGTTGATACTGTACTTCTCAATATGAGGAAGTTCTTGAGCAGACCGCTGAGCTGTTTTTTTTTTTTTAAAGAGTTGAGAAGAAACAAAGTATTAGTTTAAAATATTCCACACATAAATGATAAATTAAAGCTATACAATAAAAATAAAGAGAAGCAAACTCTGGGCTTTTAAAGTTTGAGACAATGGTAACAATATCCACTATTATTTAGAAAACAAAATAGATTTATTAGATTTGTGTGATTTCTAAATAATTTTCTAACAACTATAAAGAAACCAATAGAGAAAAATTAGTCAATGCCTGCAACTTCATATTGACTCCAAAACATTAATTTCATCCACTTTTCTCCTTTTAGCTTGTGTCTTCAATACGTTTCTTCCTTACAACTGTTAAAATTGATAAATCTAATGTAACTATAAAAAGCAAATTAATCCAAACATAGGTAATTCTATTGCATACAATTAAAAGAAGACAAGTTTCTAAAGGACAAACATGAATTAGCTCTTTCCCCAAGAAAGTATCTAGGGGCGCCTGGCTCAGTCGTTAAGCGTCTGCCTTTGGCTCAGGTCATGATCCCAGGGTCCTGGGATTGAGCCCCGCATCAGGTGCCCTGCTCGGCGGGAAGCCTGCTTCTCCCTCTCCCCCTGCTTGTGTTGCCTCTCTCGCTGTCTCTCTGTTAAATAAATAAATAAACCTTAAAAAAAAAGTATCTAGATCATCACCGAGATAACAGGATTCCATTCTGCGCAATTTTCTAAATAACTGAAGCATACATGAGGTACATACTGAATTTTAAAAAAGGCAAGTAAATGTTTCTACAGTGCACTGCACTCTTCCTTCCCAGAGTATGTGAACATAATTTTTCTTAGTGCCTTAAGGTCAGTCTTTAAATTATCAACTTTTATAAAGTGACCTTGGTCACCTTTCTCTGATATTGCCTGATTTCAAGTTGTTACATTTTGTGAGATCCTATCTCTTGAGTCTTCTTTTCTTTGTTTTTTAACTGCCTAAGCTTTAAGCTACAGATTATATTTCTTTTGACTGCTAAGATTCTCTAAGGGTTTCTTCTTGCCAAATGCCTAATTAGGTTTCTCTCTGGATTAAAACAAACAAAAAAAGTATGGATTATGTGCTCTTCTTCACAGCTGGAAAACTGGTCTACTTTTAGTTCTACTTCGTGGGTGGAAAATTGGTGGCTTTGAGGGTCAGCTGTGTTTTGTTGGCTAGAACAACATTTTAAAGAAATTTAAACTTGAATGCCTTTAGGAAGCACACATTCCCAGTTCACTATGGCTCTTGACTCTCCCAAGTATTTAATATCAAGCCACAAAATGTATGTGAATTGGAATCACTGCCTCAAAGAGAATGTTAAAACAGACCCTTTTTCATAGGAGATGGGTCTGGGATTTAGGATCAACTACCACTTGGAAAGTATTGAGCACTAACCTAGATCTCAGAAAATACTTATGTTCCAAATGGCTGAGAGAAGGGGAATGAATAAATAAGCACTGGCTGGCCTAAGAGGTAGACTATTTCAAGTTTTAGATATTTATGGTGGAAACTAGCCACCATGGGTACATTCAAAGTAACAGCAAAAATGTGTTCAACAAATGGCAAAGTCATAACAAGCAGGTAAGCTCAACTAAAACATATTACATATAAATGTAAAGACAAAAAAAGAAAAAAAAGTCCAAATAAAGGTTAATAGTGACTACCTCAGGGTAGTGGTATTACAAAAGATTTTCATACTACTCTTTGCACCGTTCTGCATTTCTATATTCTCAACAATAATCACATATTAATTTAATAAACTAAAAGAAAACATAGAATATGATTTTAGAATAACTTCATCTCAAAAACTCAAATTACTCTATGAACTTAAATTACTTAAATTAACTTTGCTAGAGGCGCCTGGGTGGCTCAGTTGGTTGAGCATCTGCCTTCGGCTCAGGTCATGGTCCTGGGATCAAGCCCTGCGTGAGGCTCCCTGCTCCGCGGGAAGCCTGCTACTCCCACTCCTCTCTGCTTGTGCTCTCTCTCGCTATCTCTGTCACTATCTCTCTCTCTCAAATAAATAAGTAAAATCTTTAAAAAAAATTATCTTTGCTAAAAAGTAGAGACATATATGCTTATATTGGCACAGAACAGTCAGGCATGATAATAAAAACAATGGCAATGACAGCTGCTTCTAAGAAGGGGAAATAGTTGACCTGGAAATTTGTTTTTCACTCTATATTCTTTTTGAATTTTGTAGCATGTACCTGTATTGTCTGTTAAAATTTAATACAAAACTACTTCTACAGTGAATTCTATTACCATGGATTTGCTCAGTGATTCCCAAAGTCAACTGGGAAATAATAAAGTAATAGTCCAATTCAACAAACAGCAAAGAGGAGCACAGCAAGTTAATACAGGTTTGATCCCAAATTAGGAAAGCATGTGTTTCACAGAAATAAAATGGTACAACTGAAAGAGCACTAAGAAAGCCTGCGTTCTAGGCACAGCTCTCACCAACAAGCAAATAAGCCTGAATGAGTACTTCAGATACTTGTGCCTCAGTTTCCTCCTACACAAAATTAAGACATAGATTTAGAACACTTCTAAGTCCATGTCCTAAACATCTAAACAGCAGTCTCAAAATTTCAGTCCTGCCAGCTAACTGCCAGAGGTTCACAGTTCTCCAGGGCTTGAGTAGGTACCAGGTTCTAGGGCCTGTTCTCATTTCTTGCCTTTGTAAATCGGGGCGGGGGGGGAAGCATTCACTTTCTCAATCTGATGTAAATAAAACAAACAAACCAAAAAATAAACTCCTGAAAGTCTTTAGCTGAGGCATCAGCTTGCAGAGATAGGCATCTTCCAACAAGAAGGCTCACATTTTAATTACACAAAGGTGACCAAGGGATACTTAGTATCAGAACCACAGCTTCAGTTGGTTCTCTGATGTCATCAAGCCCACATTCCTTATTTATAGGTAAGAAAACTGTGGTCAAGATAATTTGTTTATAGTCCCACAGCTATGTATGGTCAAATTATCGTGAGAACCCATTTTCTAACTCCAAGATCAGTACTCCTCCCACCTAAATACGTAGCTTATTTCCATACAAGAAAATTGCATTAGCTATCCAATCTCTGTGCCTCAGTTTATACTTTTGATCCAAATATTACATTATAAGCAAACTAGAAAATGGCTTATTATAAACAAAATCTGAAAACATCACCACAAGCTCACTTACAGCACTCAACAGGTATGGAAGCTGTCTGAAGAGAAAGGACTTTTCCATTGGGCTGTGGGATGTGCACACGGAACACAAGTCGTACTCTAGTATTCTTTCTGCCAATATCAGTTTCTCCTTTTCGAAGTTCTATATCTGAATTGCGGAGTTTCAAAATACCTGCACAGTCAATACTAGGGAGAAAAATAAACAAAATTTATTTGCTTACTGATACTTAGTGGTCCTCAACAACTTAGCTCAACTTGGCAGGAAAAAACTACCACTACCTAAAATCAGGTCAAAAAAGAAAGATGTATGGAGTGCCTGAGTGGCTCAGCTGGTTAAGCATCTGACTCTTGATCTCAGCTCAGGTCTTGAACTCAGAATTGTGAGTTCAAGTCCCACATTGGGCGTGGAGCCCACTTAAAAAAAAAAAAAAAAAGATGTATGACTGCTATTTTCTCCTATTTCAATTTTGAGATTAAAAATGTTTTCAAGGGACGCCTGGGTGGCTCAGTCGGTTAAGCGGCTGCCTTTGGCCGAGGTCATGATCCCAGGGTCCTGGGATCGAGTCCCACATCGGGCTCCTTGCTCAGCAGGGAACCTGCTTCTCCCTCTCTCTCCCTCTGCTTGTGCTCTCTCTGTCAAATAAATAAAATCTTTAAAAAAAAAAAAAAAATGTTTTCAATGACAATGTATAATGGTAGGCGTGGTAGGCTGTCTAAAAAGATGGCTGTTAATTCCTCCCCATTCTTGTATCTGCATATCACTTCTCCCATCAAGAGGTGGAGTACCTAGGTACCTCTCCTTGAAAGCTGGCCTTATGATTTGCTTTGACAAACGGAATGTAATCAATTGATACAGTGTAAGTTATGAGCCCAGCACTTAAGCCTCATAACTTCCGCTTTTGCTCTCTTAGAGCCCTGAGCCACCATAAAGTCCAATTGGCAAGCTGGAGAGAAAGGCCAAGACAATCCTCAACTACTCCAGCCATCCCAGCCTCTTGGATGTTCGAAACCCAGCTGAGCTCCCAGCTGAATTCAGGTGCATGAGTGATCCCAGGTGACACCACATGAATGGACCAGCTGAGTCCAGCCAACCCTAAGAATCATGCAAATAATGAACAGTTATTACTTTGAGCCACTAAATTTTAGAGTGGTTTGTTTTCCAGAACTAGATAAGTGAATACAAAGTAAAAAGACTGTTTAATTCTATATAACCAGGCCAGAAAAGATTAACTTGTAGGACTACAAATCAGTCATTAATAGCATTTTTAGACTTTTCTAGTGGTATGTTAATTAGTAAAAACAATCCATCAGACTAAGATTCTTTCATTTCTAAAGTATGCACATGTAAAATTAAAGTTTTCGCATTTAAGTTCTAACATTTATCTTCAAAATTTATTACTTGTATGGCTGCTTGACATGCAATCGGTAGGAAACAACAGTACCTAAAACATACGTTTGTATTCACATATGGAAAGAAAGCAAACGGATTTAATAATCAACATTCTAGTTAAAGTTTACTCTCTCTTGTGGTATTCCTTGTCATCTGTCCTTTTGCTTTATCTACCCCAACAGTCCCAACTCCAGTGCTCACTGCCCAGAGGCTGCAGCAGTTGCTGTGAGGACAATATGTGTTAAAGAACTAGGTTATCAAGATAAGAACCAGTAAAGCACAAAAAAGAATCCCAAAAGGATGAATACTTTCATGTTCAGAAAGACACAGAAGAAATTTCCAAAAAAGGAAATACTTTTGAAAATAAATAGTTGCCATTTATGGATAACAAATTATATTTAACTAATACTGAACACCTGCACTTTAGCTCAACCAGTATTGATCAAATTGTATCAGGTAGTGATTATCCATCTTAGTATGTCAATAGGAGTCTTTAAGGGGAAAGAAATACCAGAGATTATCCATTTTATTGAGTTTTGAGGGAAGGTATTTTATATAAATATATGTATGTATTATTTTATTTTATATTTTTAAACTCTACCCCCGTCACGGGGCTCAAACTCACAACCGTGAAATCAAGAGTCACATGCTCTACTGACCTGAGACACTTAGGTGACCCGAAGGAAGGTATTTTAGCAGAGAGCTAAGTTTCTAAGAGAAGATTTGGAATGAGTATCAGAAATGACAATCTCAAAACTTTGGCTACATGGGGCGCCTGGGTGGCTCAGTTGGTTAAGCATCTGCCTTCGGCTCAGGTCACAATCCCAGAGTCCTGGGATAGAGCCCCGCGTTGGGCTCTCTGCTCAGTGCGGAGCTTGCTTCTCCCTCTACTGCTCCCCCTGCTTGTGCTTGCTCTCGGTCTGTCAAATAAATAAAATCTTAAAAAAACAAACAAACAAAAAAACCCCGCAAAATATCTCTGGCTACAAAATGCAAGAAAAGACCAGACCAACAAAAAAAACCACACATAAAGGAATAAAAATAACTATTAATTCTATTTACAAGTATGAATATATATATATATTTTTTAAGATTTTATTTACATATTTGACAGAGACAGTGTACAAGCAGGGAGAGCGGCAGGGAGAGGGGGGTGATCCCAGGACCTTGGGACCACGACCAGTTTGGAAGGCAGATGCTTAACCAACTGAGACACCCAGGCGCCCCTTCTAGTTGCTTCTTATTCAACCCTTTTTGGGACACACACAATGTTGCCACAAGCTTTCTTACAGAATTCCTGTCCCCAGTCTAACAGGCCAGGGTGGACAGAATGGCCAGAGAAACTTCAGGTGTGTATCTGGCAGGGTGGGATGAGGGCACTAGCTGCATGTAACTAGTAACAATGGTATTTCTGCAGCTTTGTCCTTTCTGATCTGATCCAGGCAGGCAGTATATGCCATACCCTCTTGGGGAAGGGATATGAGTCATGACTACAGCCTGTTCCGTATACTAGTAGATGGGAAAAGGATAAGGTAGCTATGTTTAGCTGATTTTCTCACATTATTTGATATATGAAGCTTTCCCAATTTCTTGAAAATTTTAGAAACTTGTGTACTCTTTTTTATTGATTTATACATTTAGAAAGGATGAGGCATTTTATAACATAAATACAAATTAGGTCAAGGAAAAATAGAAAAAAACTTTAAATAGAAGGAACAGGAAATAATATATTCCAAATCTAGGGTTATACAAATTATTATAATTACTATAACTGAACTTGACTGTGAACTTCCAGAAGCCAAGGCAAAAAATAAATGTGATAAAAGTTTTTATATGTCTCTCCTTATCTGGTACACCAAAATCTACCATGCCATCAGGAAATAATCAGCTTTTCCCCTTTAACTTGAAAAGATTCTGTGTGTATGTGTAATAATGACCAACCTAAGAGCTAATATATCTAATAGTGTTTTTTCAGATTATGAAGTTATTCCTATGGATATTTTTTATTTTTTTAAGATTTTATTTATTTAATTGACAGAGAGAGAGACAGCAAGAGAGGGAACACAAGCAGGGGGAGCGGGAGAGGGAGAGGGAGAAGCAGGCTTCCTGGCTGAGCAGGGATCCCAATGCGGGGCTCAATCCCAGGACCCTGGGATCATGACCTGAGCCAAAGGCAGACGCTTAATGACTGAGCCACCCAGGATATTTCTTATCCTATCCTTCAGACAAAGTTGAGAAGTGTAAGAAACTTATGGTGACTTTCTATTGAACTTGATTCAAGTCTAGTGCTTTGAATATCCCGAAGAATGAATGGAAACATGGCCTGCAAACTATCTTCTAGGGATCAATTTTATGAGTTCTTAGAAAAAGATGGTTCAACTGAGTTTTAAATTCACCTCTGCAGCTATTGTACTGTATATTCATATGCTTTTGATGCCAAATGAATCAAATATGCTTTTGATGCCTAGAGTAAAAGGGAAGAAGCCTACATGCACGCATTCTCATTCAGTGGTTGGCCACCTCACCTTATTTGAAAATGGGTCAAAAGGATGCCTGGAGGCAGAGAACTGGGTTGGGTTATTGAGTACCGTCCATGTAAACAAAATAGGTAAAAATAAGGTTTTATTTCAATTTTTATTAACTTGTCTTTTCTAGTAATAGGTAGGTAACAAGAAAAAAAATAAGTAACAAGATAAGTTCTTTCTTTTCTTCTTCCTTTTTTTTTTAAATAAAGATTTTATTTATTTGAGAGAGAGAGAGTGAGCGCACAGGGAGGGGCAAAGGGAGAGGGAGAGGGACAAGCAGACTCCTTACTGAGTGCAATGCGCCGAAAATCAAGAGTCGGATGCTTCACCAACTGAGCCACCCAGGTGCCCCAAGTTAAGTTATTTCTTAAGACAATTTTTTTTTTTAAGATTTTCTTTATTTATTCATGAGAGAAGACAGAGAGAGGGAGGCAGAGGCGGAGGGAGAAGCAGGCTCCCCATGGAGCAGGGAGCCCGATGTGGGACTCGATCCCAGGACCCTGGGATCATGACCTGAGCTGAAGGCAGATGCTTAGACTGAGCTACCCAGGCACTTGGCAGTTCTTCTTTTATAATAATAGAATTATGTCACAAATTGGTTTTCCTTAAGGGGTATATTCAGCTTACCCAAAAAGTTATTTAAGTATAAATTTAAAGGAAGAAAGCTAGAGACCAAAATCTTATTTTATAATCTGTTCTTGTAATAGCCTGGAATGGATGTTACTGCCATTTTAAGAAAGGTCTACACTGTAGTTTGAAACAATCTATGTAACAAACCTCACTGTAAGTTTCAAATACCTAGTTGTGACAAATTAAAAGTTGCCTACTAAATTTCCTTTTCCCCCTTTTTTCCTAGTAATAGGTCCCTATATCATTAGAGGTAGCAATGTACTCAGGTAAAAACAAAACAAAAAAAATCCCAGATGTTCCTTATATACAAGGATGAACAATGAAATGTGTTGGGTAGGTTTCTGTAAGAAACTCTTTTTCTTTTTTTTAAAGGATTTATTTATTTATTTGAGAGAGAGCAAGCGAGCACGTGAATGCACAAGCAGGTGGAGCAGTAGAAGGCAAGGGAGAAGCACCGCCCCCGCCAAGCAGGGAGCCCGACACAGGGAGCCCAACGCAGGGCTCGATCCCAGAACCCTGGGATCATGATCTGAGCAGAAGGCAGACACTTAACCATCTGAGCCACCCAGGTGCCCCTGTAACAAGCTCTTTAAAGAGGTTAATTCAGGGGGCGCCTGGCTGGCTCAGATGGTAGAGCATGTAACTCTTATCTCAGGGTTGTGACTTCAAGCCCCACACAGGGCAAAGAGCTTACTTAAAAATATATATAAATAACATAACACAACACAACATAACATAAAAAAGAGGCTAACTCAGATGGAAGTTTTCATTTACCCTTCCTCCTTATTCCTTCTGGGACTATAGTTGTGATGACTAGAGCTCCAGCAGCCATTTTGTATCTTGGGAACAGAAGTCACATGTTAAAATAGCAGAGAAGAAAAAACAGAAAGAGTTTGGACCACCAATGACTTATGGAGCCATTGTGCTAGTCCTAAAATGCCTATCTGTGTATTTCTCTTATGGAATAACAAACTAAATGTCTAATGTTTAGGCCACTGCATTTTCTAACATACAATCTAACATATAATAAACTGCAATATAATCCTAACTTGAACAAAACTCTAAAGCATTCTCATTCAGAAGCTAGCTACCTCATTTTGTTTGGAAATGAGTCAAACAGGATACCTGGAGATAGAGTCAAAGTTTTCCTTAAGGAAATTTAGTAATTATAATAACTGTACTGCAATTATTATTGTCTATCCTATTAGACTGTGAGCAACTTGAAAAAAGTCCATATATTTTTTTCTCTATCATTTAACATAATGCTTGGCTGGTACTACATGGTTCATAAACTTTTGGTGAATTGAATTTCTTTTCTGGAAATTCACTACCAACCCTAACAAATATACTACGATTATTTACATAATGTTATTCAGTTAATTTAGAACAATGAATACTTCATTTCTGTACTATAAAAAGAAATACGTTTTTTCTGAAAGTTGTTTTAGGAAAAAAAAAAAAACTGTCCATTTTGAGGTATGTTTCAAGATACCTGGCTGACATATTGTTTTCAGGAAGAAGGGGAATTTCCAGAACCTTTGTGCTGGCAATTATTATCTCTTGACTTGCAGTAGCAACAGTCTTCCCAGTGATTCGATGCACCTGGTAAAATGCATGAGGTCGTAAATATCGATCATCTGCCGTTCCAATAAACATCTGTAGATTTATCGGCTTTTCACTATAGCCCAGGAGCTAATTAGGAAGAACAAATGGAAAAATACAGTTCATTATCCATGTATTTACAATAAGCTTACAATAGTAAGTCTGTTATATTTGTAACATATTATTGATACACAAAATGTTATTTCAAAAAGATAACAATAAGAAAAAGTAGTAAGTGAACTAATCTTCAAATTTCAGAAGTTTATGAGTTATAAAAGGCTGGAATATGTTACAAAGGGATGAGGGGTTTTTTTTCTGTATAAATATCTAGAACAATAAATATTCTGCAAAAGCCTTCTTATAGAATGCTGTGAAGAACCAAAAGGAATGCTGATTCTGTACACCAGGCAACATTAATCATCCAGACCAGACTTAAAAGACTTTGGTGTATAGGAAGCTCCTCTAATAGGCTGTTAAAATCAGAGACAGTTTGTTTTAGTAGAAAGAATCTCAAAAAGCCTATTACATATGTTACCAACTTAAAGTTTCAACTGACTTAGCAGGCTGGGCTTTCTCTGGTATCCTTCACTATTGTTGAGGTTAGGATGACTATCCAGGGGGAGGACCAGGAAGGGCTGGAGGTAAAAACAGCGACCATAAAAAAGGAGGAAAATAAAAGAAACAGAGCCTAGGGGCGCTTGGGTGGCTCAGTTGGTTAAGCGACTGCCTTCGGCTCAGGTCATGATCCTGGAGTCCCAGGATGGAGTCCCACATCGGGCTCCCTGCTCAGCGGGGAATCTGCTTTTCCCTCTGACCCTCCCCCTTCTTGTGCTCTCTCTCTCTCAAATAAATAAATAAAATCTTGAAAGAAAAAGAAACGAAACAGAGCCTAAAGAAGTATACATTTAGGATTTAGGGAGACTCCCCTATCCAATCTGATGGCTGAGTAGCACCAATCTGACCCATCATCATGCAGATAACAATTAAAACCTGAACAAACATAAAGAATGACTTGAAAGCATGGAGGGTAACCAAAGTAAGCATATTCTGGAAGCAAACTGACACATGTAAGAAGAGAGTCACGAAAAGTGTGTTTCCTGTTTTTAAGACTTTTAACCGGAGAGAAGGCCACAGTCCATGCCTTACAAAGTGGGGGAAACTCCTATAAAAAATCTACAGTCTGGGGTGCCTGGGTGGCTCAGTCGGCTAAGCATCTGTCTTCAGCTCAGGTCAAGATCTCAGGGTCCTGGGATAGAGCCGAGCGTTGAGCTCCTTGCTCAGCGGGGAACCTGCCTCTCCCTCTGCTCACCTCCCCTACCCCCTGCTCATGTTCTCCTTCTCTCTCAAATAAAATAAAATCTTTAAAAAAGAAAATCTACAGTCTGAGGGCCTGAAGAACTAAGGACAGAGTACAGAACAACCACAGCTTCTGGAGAGTAAGAGGGAAATCCCAGAAAGAAGACAGCCAGAGAAGGGGAGCTCCAAATTATACATACAAACTTTGCCCAATCTTTTGATTGACCTGGGAACCACCCATGAACAGGTCAGATCCCGAGGAGTGTAAAGCTAACATAAATGAAATGAGATTATGAGCTGCCACCAACCAGCAGAGACAGGTTTTCCAGGTTGACTCCAACCAAGTTAAGTGACTGCTTAAACAAAAAAACCAAAAAAAACAAAAATTCAGCATTCTTTGGGGGTACATTTGGGTGTGTATGTGTTTTGAGGTTTCTGAGTTGGGGGTTCTTTATATAATCTGAATTAATCCCTTACAGATATATGATTTGCAAATAATTCTCATTCTGTAGGTTTTTTCACTTTCTTAGTAGTGTCCTTTGATGCACAAAAGTTTCTGATTTTGATGGAGTCCAATTTATCTGTTTTGTCTTTTGCTGCCTGTACTTTCGGTGCCATACTTGAGAAACCAATTCCAAATCCAATGTCCAAGACTTCCCCCAGTGCTTTCTTCTAAGAGTTTTATAGCTTTAGGTCTCACATTTAGGTCCTTGATCTATTTTGAGTTTATTTTTGAAGATCTTATTTATTTATTTGAGAGAGAGAGAATGAGAGAGCACATGAGAGGGGGGAGGGTCAGAGGGAGAAGCAGACTCCCTGCCAAGCAGGGAGCCCGATGCGGGACTCGATCCGGAGACTCCAGGATCATGACCTGAGCCGAAGGCAGTCGCCCAACCAACTGAGCCACCCAGGCGCTCCTTGAGTTTATTTTTGTATATGATGTAATGTAAGGGTCCAACTACATTATTTTGCATGTAGATATCCCGTTTCCCCAGTACCATTTGTTGAAAAGATTGTCCCTTCCCCCACTGAATAGTCTTGGCACCCTACAGAAAATGAATTGACCATATATGTAAGGGCTTATTTTTGGGCTTTCTATTCTATTTCATCAGTGTGCTTTTATGCCAGTACCACAGTGTTTTAAATACTGTAGCTTTGTAGTAAGTTACAACTCAGGAAGAGTAAGTCCTCCAAGTCTTTTTCAGGACTGTTTTGCCTATTTGAGGCCTCTTGCAATTCCATATGAATCTGAAAATATGTTTTTCCATTCAGCAAAAAAGGCTGTTGGAATTTTGGTAGGTATAGCACTGCATCTATAGATTGCTTTGAGGAGTACTGATGACTTACTAATGTTAAGTCTTCCTATCTACAAACATGGATATCTATTTTTATTTTACATATACTTAAATTTTATTTATTTTTATTTTATGTTTCCATCTATTTCTTTCAGCAATATTTTATAGTTTTCGGCATACAAATTTTGACACCTCCTTGGTTCAATTTAATTCCTTTAGATGCTACTGTAAATGGAATCGCTTATTTATTTTTATTTTTTTTAAAGATTTTATTTATTTATTTGACAGAGAGAGACACAGCAAGAGAGGGAACACAAGCAGAGGGAGTGGGAGAGGGAGAAGCAGGCTTCCTGCAGAGCAGGGAGCCCGATGCGGGGCTCGATCCCAGGACCCCGGGATCACGACCTGAGCCGAAGGCAGACGCCTAACGACTGAGCCACCCAGGCGCCCCTGGAATCGCTTTTTAAATTTCCTCTTCAGGTTGCTCATCACTGGTACATAGAAACACAAATGTTGAGTGTATATTGATCTTCCACCTGGAAATGTTGTATTTGTTTATTAGCTCTGTAGCTTTCCTATGGATGATTTGAGATTTTCTATATACAGGAACATGTCGTCTATGAATAGAGACAGTTTTACCTCTTCCTTTCCAATTCAAATGCCTTCTATTTCTTTCATTGTCTAATAGTTCTGGCTAGAAGTCCCAGCACAAATGCTGAATAGCAGTGGTGAAAGTGAGCATCCTTGTTCCTAATCTTAAGGAGAAAGCTTTCAGTCTTTTACCATTAATTAAGTATAATGTTAGCTGTAGGCTTTTCATAAATAATCTTTCATGGTAAGGCATTTTCCCCCTTTCCCTGTGTGTGTGTGTGTGTGTGTGTGTGTGTGTGTGTGTAAATGAAAGGCTATTAAATTTTGTCAAATGCTTTTTCTGTGTCAACTGAAATGATCGTGTAGTTTTTATCTCTTCTATTAAATGTGGTGTATTACATCAATCGATTTTCCTATGTTGGGCCACCTTTTGCATTTTTCAGATAAATTCTACTTGGTGATGCTGTATGATCTTTTCACCCTGCTGCTGGTTATGGTTTGTTAGTTTTTAGTTGAGAATTTTTGTGTTTATATTAGAAATATAAATATAAATACTGTATCTTTGTCCTTATCTTTTCAATTAAAAAAGATTTCATGTTTCTACTGAAATCCCTCCATCTCTTCACATATATAGCTTACTTCTTCTACTAGACAGTTCAGCATTTTATCATAGTTATTATTAAAGACTCTTTCTGATAACTCCAACACAGATGAAGAAATAGATCTAGACCATCTCTAGGCCTGCTTTTACTGACTGTTTTTCTTTTTATTGTGGGTTACACTTTCTTTTGTGTGTGTGTATTGCTGAACATATACTGAACATTTTGTATTCAAGGGATTTAGAGACTCAAGTAGGAAAGTATTTACCTCCAGAAAGAGGCATGCTATTTCTTTTGTCATGTAACAAATTCTTAAGCTATGTCTGGGCTTTGGTGCAGCTTTAGTCTGATTCCTCTGCTTGGAGATAGTGGTTTCCTCATACTTGGTGGTCTTACAAGTTTCAGAGAGATGTCTTTCAGTAATCTCCACTCCTACTTTTAGCCACCAACTGGGAGAAAGATTTGTTCCATGGCTGCTTTAGTCCATTAAACCAGCAAGGGAGAGACATGATAATGTAGGTGGCATAAAGTCTATTTTTCAGTATACACAGCAGAGGAGGTGTCCAGCTCTTCAAGGCAGCAGTGGAGTTTCTGGCACTCAGTCCCTAGCACTGACAGAACAAGTTATGGTCATGAGTCACAGTGTCAGTGATGTTTTCACTATAGCAGTACTGGATTGGATGGCTGGACAATGTTCCAGACCATATAGCTTCTAAGCCAGAGATTTTATAATAACCTTTAAAAAAATTCTCTTCTGTTTCTGTACTATGGTTTATAAATTATCCTGATATGTGATATCAAATATAAAGTGCCTAGTACAGTGCTGTCATGTAGGTAGTGATAAACAAATATTAGCTATTAGTCTATGTCCATGATTCTAGGTATATAATGTAGTCAGAGTTCAAATGTGTAGAAGGAGTTTTAGTTTACTATGAGGTCTTTCAGGTGAACACTTTACTCCCCCCTCCTTGCCCATTCCTGGATCTACAGTGGAGTTTGTAACCAAGCAACATCATAATTGATTATCCTCTACCCAGGAAAGGACATGAAGATTTCTGCCTATTATTGGGTAATATAATTTACCTAGGATGGTTTTCAGGACTGTAACATTTATAGAGAAGCGATTAAACCTGGACCACTGCAATACCCTTATAACTATTCTCCCTGTTCTTGCTCTTGTTCTTTTACAGGCTATTTGCTGTCCAGGAGCCAGAACAAACTTTAACTAGATAATTTCATCCCCTGCTCAGAACTCTCTAATGGCTTCCTTCCAACACTCAACTAAATCCAAATGCCCTGTGGTGATTTATAAGGCCTATGTGATTTGAGCCCTGGCTAACTTGTTGCCTTACCTTCTCTTACTCTTTTCGCTTCCACAGTCTGCTCTAACCATCCTGGCCTTATTGCTTGACCCACCCAAGCTTATTCCTAGCCCCAAGGCTTTCACACTTAATACTTTATCATTCTGGAATATTCTTCCCTTTGATCTTCATATTACCTCACTCCTTCAGTTCCATACTCAAAGGTCAGCTCCTCAGAGAAGACCATCCTACCTAAAATACCGTATCATTGTCCCCTTACCCTGTTCTATTATTTTTCATAGTATGGATCACTATGAAAAGTGTGTTACAGGAGTGGCTGGGTGGCTCAGTTGGTTAAGTATGTGACTCTTGATTTCTGCTCAGGTAATGATCTCAGGGTTTTGAGATCAAGCCCCAGGTTCAGGCTCTGAGCTCAGCAGGGAGTCTGCTTGAGATTCTCTCCCTCCCTCTTCCTCTGCTCCTCCCTCTTCCTCTGCTCCTCTCCCAACTAGTGCGCACGTGCACTCGCGCTCTCTCTCTCTCGCAAATAAATAAATCTTTTTAAAAAAGTGTGTTATACATTTATTATCTGTTTTCCTCAGTAATGTATAGTTCCAAAAAGGCAGAAACTTTGTCTTTTACCTCTACCCCTTCCTCTTTTAACTGAGGATCCATTATGGAAATATCCATATTGAATATCACTGCTTCAGCCAATACCATATAGGTGACAATAAAATAAAGAACAAAGTGGCATGTATTAAACTTTAAGAAATTAGTGAAGACTTTAAAAGGCAGAAATTTATTTATAATAAAAAGGATGTTGGTAAGCATATGATAAAAATAAATGAAGGCTCTATGAAGGAGGGAAAAGACAGAATCATGGAAATCAGCTAAGAGGCTGAGGCACTAAGTACTAACATCATGTCTATTAAAAATTTAAATTAGAATGGAAGTAAGAACATAAATAGAAGATAGAAACAGGGAGGGATGAATGCAGTAAGTCCTTCCCTAAAGAGATTTCTTTTAACTGACTATATATAGAATAATAAAGAGAAAGGAAAAAAGAAATTAGAAGTTCTGAGATTCAGGGGCGCCTGGGTGGCTCAGTTAGTGAAGCATCTGCTTTTGGCTCAGGTCATGATCTCAGGGTCCTGGGATGGAGCCCCATGTCAGGCTCCCTGCTCAGCGGGGAGTCTGCTTCTCCCTTGCCCTCTCCTTCTGCTCCTCCCCCTGCTCATGTGCACGTGTTCTTTCTCTCTAATAAATAAATAAAATCTTAAAAAAAAGGTTCTGAGATTCAGAATCCAATAGAATGGTGGTACCACTAGCAAATAAAATGAAGAAGTCACTGATTTAGAACAGGTTTGGAGAGAGGAGGTAGTATTTTCACTGTTAGTCATGGTGTATTCAAAGTAACAGTGACACAGATAGATGGAAATGTGATGCTATATAAGATGTACATTCTTTTAGCCCAACCATAACATCACTGAACAATAAACACAATGCTTTGCTATCTATTTTGATAATAAAATAATACAGTCTACTGTGCCTTAAAAGTATGACATTTGAAATCCATTTTTCTTTTCTTGTTTTGACAGAAGTATACACTGTAAAAGTTCTAGTACAGCAATACTCTGAGGACTTGAAACACTACTGAGTTTTAACTGCGACATTGTGATTTGCAACATCCTGAGCAAAGTGTGAAGTGATGAGAGTACCATCTATGTTCTCTATCTTAACTGCTTTGCCATCATCATACAAAAACAGCCATAGTCAATATATAAATGAATGAGCATGGCAACAAGATGAGTGAGGTATACTATAGGCATTTTATGACAAGGGGCCAGAGACTGAAATTCCTATCAAAGAATGGGATAATCAGTTCTTTCAAGCACAGAACTAGCCTATGTTGCACAGAACTTCAGAAGGTCCTACACATATTTATGTATATAGAAAAGTTTATGAACTTAGAATCCAACTCCTTAGTATATATAAATACCAAAAAATTGCAGGTTTTTTTTTTTTTAAAGATTTTATTTATTTGTCACAGAGAGAGAGAGAGCACAAGCAGGGGGAGCAGGAGAGTGAGAGGGAGAAGCAGGTTCTCTGTCGAGCAAGGAGCTAATGTGGGGCTCGATCCTGGGACTCTGGGATCACGACCTGAGCCAAAGGCAGACGCTTAACCAACTGAGTCACCCAGGTGCCCCCAAATTAGAGTTTTAACACATGAATGCTTTTTTTTTTTTAATATTTTATTTATTTATTTGACAGAGAGAGAGAGAGAGAGAGAGCACAAGCAGAGGAGTGAGAAGCAGGCTCTCCACTGAGCAGAGAGCCTGATGTGGGGCTTGAACCCAGGACCCTGGGATCATGACCTGAGCCGATGGCAGACGCTTAACCGAGTGAGCCACCCAGGCGCTCCTTAACACATGAATGTTTAATGAATGTGACTACCATATAAATTGAAGAAAACTTTAGCAAGAGTTCATCATTTCAGAAAATCATGTCATTGCCAATAATGCCACTCACTAATGGAATTTAGGTTGCTGATCAACATACCTGCTTTTGTACCTGCAACACTTACAGTGATACTGCAGGTAAAAATATCTAACTACTTTATTGTCTTCTACAGTCAATACCAACCTTTTTCATTTTGAAACAGAACTATTTTGTTGTAATTTAGTTTTCTAAATTTATTTCCTCGTAATAATTACAGCATTATTTTGATATTCTTAAAATTTGTACGTGCAAGTTGATTATATAATCTTTGCATTTCCATTTCAGGTTAATAAAGTAGTGTTACAAAATATTTGTTTAAAAAAAAAGTGGGGGGCGCCTGGGTGGCTCAGTTGGTTAAGCGACTGCCTTCGGCTCAGGTCATGATCCTGGAGTCCCGGGATCGAGTCCCACATCGGGCTCCCTGCTCGGCGGGGAGTCTGCTTCTCCCTCTGATCCTCTTCCCTCTCGTGCTCTCTGTCTCTCATTCTCTCCCTCTCAAATAAATAAATAAAATCTTTAAAAAAAATAAAAATAAATAAATAAAAATAAAATTAAAAAAGTGGGGTCGGGTAGGATCATTACTCTAGAATATTTGCAAGTCAAGAGGCACATGGGCATTTTTCTCTTGACCTATCTAAAAGCAAATCTTCCAATTTCCTGTCTAGGGAACATAAACTTGTTATAAGCATTTTGGGAGTTAAGAAAAGGGGTCAGCAATCTCCCTATTCAGTATGCAGACTTTCATTATGCCTCCCCTCCATCCCAACTCCATTTTCTGTACAGATCCTCAAGCTCTGCCTTCAGTAATTCTAGAACCTAAAATCTCTATTTCATTCCCTCTAAAGAGTAAATCTGCAATATTCTCACAGGGTAAGACAGTGGTTATCACTTGGCTATGCCACATAAGAGAAAAATCTGGGAAGTCTAACTACTGTTTGTAGACTTTCAACCAATCCTTTTGCTTTTAGCTCCACCTCACATCCCACTTTCAGAGACACTCACTGCCTCAAATTCCTGAGTCTTTCCAGGGTTCTTTGGTGTAAAATGATTTGTGTTCCTTACTGATTCTCTCTCTATCCAACAGGCTTAAGTTGCAGCTGTCTAAGTTCTAATGACAGTAAAACATATGTGTTCAATTTACTATATTTAACTGGAAGTTGCAGTTTTCTGTAAATATTTATATAGTCAAGAAATCTATCAATATTCTCTCTTTTTTTAAGATCTTATTTTTAAGTAATCTCTACACCCAACCTGGGGCTCAAACCTACAACCCCAAGATCAAGAGTTGCACACTCCAGGGCACCTGTGTGGCTCAGCTGGTTAAGTGTTGAACCCTTGATTTTGGCTCAGGTCACGATCTCGTGGGATTGAGCCCTGTGTCTGCTCTGGGCTCAGTGGGGCTTCTGTTTGAGATTTTCTCTCTCCCTCTAGGTCTGCTCCTCCCCACCGCCTTGCGCAAGCATGCGCCCGTGCTCTCTCTCACTCTCTCAAAAAAAAAAAAAACAAAACACTACATTGACTGAGCCAACCAGGTACCCCTCAATACTTTCAGTTGTGATTTCTTTTTATATATTTTCATAGAATAAGTTAATAAATTTTATACAGATTTAATTAAATTGAAAATATTCCATAAAAAAATAAAATGCCAACATGATCACAATAAAAAAAAACTAAATCAATAACTAAAGAAGAAATTGGAAACCCATGGTTAATAAGTGATTAGCTATTCCTTTCTGCTATACCTGTTGCTCTTTCACGTTTAATCCAAACTGAACAAATTACTCTATGGAACCAACTATTCGTCTAATAGAGGAAGAAACACCAACAACTTTACCACTCGCCTCTAAGTACTGTGAACGGGACAGGGTCCATCCTGTTACCTCCAGAGCACAGTAGAGTACCTAGCACATTACAGACATTCAATCACTGATGAATGAATGAATTCTGGAATAAGAGAGTACAGTTTTGTGGAGCAAAATAACTCATGAGATTAGCCAGCAGAATTATTTAAATAAGAATAACAGTCACTAAAGTAGGCTGTTCTAAACGAAGTAGTTAAGTCTAAAATAGAAAATACAGGGGCACCTGGGTGGCTCAGTTGGTTAAGCGACTGCCTTCGGCTCAGGTCATGATCCTGGAGTCCCGGGATCGAGTCCCGCATCGGGCTCCCTGCTCAGCAGGGAGTCTGCTTCTCCCTCTGACCCTCCCCCCTCTCACGCTCTCTCTATCTCATTCTCTCTCTCAAATAAATAAATAAAATCTTTAAAAAAAATAAAATAAAATAAAATAAAATAGAAAATACAAATAAAAATTTTATTGCTATCTATTAAGCTACCCAAATATCACATAACGTACCAGTAAGTACTATATACCAAAGTATCCTAGTCATATTAGATGACTCACATTAATACCAGCTTGGCAAAGACATAAGCCACCTGTCCTTTATACTTCGATAGTAAAATAAACCAGTGATGGGGGAAGGTAATCATGCATATAAGATTTCAAAGGGAATATATTTTGTAACACATACTTCAGCCAGCATCTGCTCCAAGCATATAGACTATACAGCATATGAAAAATAGGGTTTCTCCTATGCATCTTAGGGATTTTAAAGGGACATCAAATAAATTATACTGTCTTCCCATTTTATTTTCAGATAAGCATTATGTTATAGGCCATAAACAAATTATTGCTGCTAACATTACTCTCTAAAAACTTTCATCTAGGATCAGTATACCTCTCTTCAGGCCACCCTCTGCTTTGGAGAAGAAAGTAAGCCAAGTTGTTTGTTATGTTTCTGTATCGTTTCCATAGCAAAGGTCTGTGCCTGCTTAATTTAACTAAAGCTGGAGTGTTAAAGCCTGAAGGTCACTATAGGACAAACCAGAGCAGCTTCAATAAGAGCAATTCTATTATCAGTTCTGCTAAATTACCTGGGGGGGGGTGGAATCTGAATATATCAGAAACATGAGAATACATCATAGAAATACTAAAAATACAAAATTACAAAATTAAATTTCCATAATATAAACAAACTGTTTCAAACTGAAAATGTGCATATAACAACATCATATAAAAAAAATCATCACCTGGGAAAGGATCTTGGTGTATGATGAAATACAAGATCTAAGTATGAAAAAAATTCTACAATCCCATTTTCATTTTAATTGTTTAAGATTTATTTATTTACTTCAGAGAGAGAGAGAGAGAAAGCAAGCAAGCAAGCAGGGGGAGGGGCAGAAGAAGAAGGAGAGTGAGACCCTCAAGCAGATTCTGTGCAGTGTGGAGCCTGGTGCCTGGCTCGATCCCATGACTGTGAGATCAAGACCCAAGCCAAAACCAAGAGTCAGATGCCAACCAAGTCACCCAAGTCCCCCAACAATCCCCATTTTTAAAATTTCAGTAACTTTTAAGATGAGATTCAAAATATCTATGCGTTGGGAGTGTCTGGGTGGCTCAGTTGGTTAAGCGTCTGTCTTTGGCTCAGGGCATGATCTCCAGGTCCTGGGATTGGCCTGCAGCGGGCTGCCTTGCTCAGTGGGGAGTCTGCTTTTCTCTCTCCCTCTGCCTCTTCCCTCCCCCCGCCCCGGACTCATGCGTGTGCTCTCAAATAAATAAATTTTAAAAATACTAAATATCTGTGCCTTAATAAAATTATCATTGTATAATAAAATGTATGTGTAGCTTTATGCAATTTTACCCCATGTGTAGATTCAAGTAACCAACATCACAGTCAAGATAAGGAACTCTTCCATCACCACAAAGGAACTCTCTTGTACTACCCCTTTATATTTGCAGTCTTCAACTTGTTCCTGTTCCCTGGCTATCAAACCAGCACTGCCCAACAGAACTTTCTGCAATGATAAAAATCTTCTACATCTGCATTTTTTAAAAAATCCATGATCTATGTGGAATCAATTCTTGTGTAAAATGTGAGGTTTAGGTTCAGATTTATTTTCTGAATGGAAAATAAATGGATGTCCTATGGATGTCCAATTGCTCCAACATCATTTGTTAAAAAGACAATGCAGGCGGCGCCTGGGTGGCTCAGTCGGTTGGGCATCTGCCTTCGGCTTGGGTCATGATCCCGGGGTCCTGGGATCGAGTCCCGCATCGGGCTCCTTGCTCTGCGGGGAGCCTACTTCTCCCTCTCCACCCCACTTGTGATCTCTCTATCTCTGTCTCTCTCTCTCAAATAAATAAAATCTAAAAAAAGACAACGTAGGGGCTCCTGGGTTGCTCAGTTAAGCATCTGACTCTTGATTTTGGCTTAGGTCATGATCTCAGGGTTGTGAGATCAAGCCCTGCATTAGGCTCCGCACTGGGCATGGAGCCTGCTTAAGATTCTCTCCCTCTCTTTCCCTCCCTCCCTCCCTAAAAAAAAAACAAAAAACAACAACAGTCATTAGCCACACACCTACCAACTCTTGAAATGCTGTTAATGCAACTAAAGAACTCAATTTCTAATTCTGGTTAATTTAAATTTAAATGTGGCCAGTGGCTACTGGATTGGATAGTGCAGTTCTCTCTCTCTCTCTTTTTTTTTTTTTTTAGATTTTCTTTATTTATCTGACAGAGAGAGACTCAGCAAGAGAGGGAACACAAGCAGGGAGAGTAGGAGAGGGAGAAGCAGGCTTCCCACGAAGCAGGGAGCCCGATGCAGAGCTCGATCCCAGGACCCTGTGACCATGACCTGAGCCAAAGGCAGACGCTTAACGACTGAGCCACCCAGGCGCCCCAGGACAGTGCAGTTCTAAACTCTTCCCTCTCCTTAATACTTTTCCTTTCTTAGTATCTACCTTTTCTCTGGTTAATGTTTATTAATGAGCTATAAACTTTTTTTTTTTTTTAAGATTTTATTTATTTGACAGAGAGAGACACAGTGAGAGAGGGAACACAAGCAGGGGGAGTGGGAGAGGGAGAAGCAGACTTCCCGCAGAGCAGGGAGCCTGATATGGGGCTCGATCCCAGGACCTTGGGATCATGACCTGAGCCGAAGGCAGACGCTTAATGACTGAGCCACCCAGGCACCCGCTACGAACTTTTTTTAAATAAGCAGTACCCATTTCAACCCCTTCACCTATTTGCTCTTTTAGAGATGTGAATTTCCTCCATTAAACCTTTATCCTACTTTACTGTTATTACCTCATTTGCAAGCTTCACCAAACTATAAACTTCATGGAACTACGAAACATGTCTGATTTCCCCCCACCGAATCCCCAGCTAGTATAGTAAAAGACTGGCTTGAATGTATTAAATAGTTGCAGACCATATTAACGAATAAGATTATCTACTTCAGGGGCACCTGAGTGGTGCAGTCAGTTAAGTGACTGGACTGACTCTTGGTTTCGGCTCAGGTGGTAATCTCAGGGTTGTGAGATCAAGCCCTGCACTGGGGTCTGCGCTCAGCGCAGAGTCTGCTTAAGATTCTAACCACCCCACCACTTGTATGCTCTCTTACTCTTACTCTGCTACTTATTCTTCATCAGGGTTCACAGAGTACTGATCAACATTTACTGAGCATTTGTGTAAGGTACTATGCCATGTTCTGTACATGCAGTGTTTCATTTAATCCTCATATCAGTTCTTAGGTAGGATGATATTATCCTCACTTTATAAAAAAGTGATAATTAGCCTCTTATCACATCACATACTAATTCTCACTATTACAACATTGTAATAATATTTTATTTACTTTTTCATTGTCTCTTCTCAGTATAATGTAAGAAAGGCCCATGAGGGCAGGACTTTGTCTTGTTCATCTCTAGATCCCCAGCATCTACAATACTGTCTATAATGTAGTGAGCAATCAAAAAATATTTACTGAGTGAGTGAGCGGATAGATGGATGAATAAATTAATCATTGAATGATTTAATAAAAAAAATCTAGAAAAGTTACTTGGCCAAAGTACAGTATAGGATTCAAACCCAAGCAGTGTGGCTACAGAACCCTATTAGTCACTTAGCTACTATTAAACTCCTGAATATAAATTAAAAGATCAATACTGTATAGGGGATATGGCAGAAAAGACATGCTGACACCAAAAGATTTATGTAGAGTCATGTTGTATAGTATAGTATAGAGTTGTTGCTGAGGAAAGACTCCCAACCCAGGGACTACTTTTCACAGTCCCCGTCTATATAAGTAGGGTCATGTGACTACTTCTGGCCACTGGACTGTGAGAAGTAATAACTGGTAGTAATTTCCAGGTTCACGTATCTTATGTACCTTCCCTATACTCCATTTGCTTTTCCTAGGAACCATGGAGGCTGTGTATTGAAGACGACAGCATCACAAGATGGAGAGACCTTGAATTCATGAGTGACAATCTCTAAGAAAATAAAAAATAAACTTCCTTTATTTGGGTCCTAAACCACTGAGAACTGGGAAGTATTAGTCATAGTAGGGAGCCTAACATGATTAATCCAAGAGAGCTTAAACTACAATAATGGTAAATAAAGGTCTAAGATTTTTATCAGGCATTATAAAGGTAATAGAAACAGCATGTGACTTTAAGTCAAAGACCAGGGTTTCTAAAAAAGCTTACTTGGAGAATTAAATGAGACAATGTGAAAGTAGTTATGAAAATGAAAAGCACTATGAAATTATAACTTAACTGTAGTATAAGAGGCAATATGGTACAATAGAAAACATAACAGCAGAGTCAAAAGGCCTGGGTTTAAGATCTCTACCAATTACATCATGTGTAATCTTTTTTTTTTAAGATTTTATTTATTTATTTGAGACAGAGAGAGAGAGAGAGAGAGCACAAGCAGGCAGAGGGGCAAAGGGAAGGAAGAAGGAGACTCCCCGCTGAGCAGGGAGCCCGATGTGGGGCTCAATCCCAGGTCCCTGAGATCATGACCCGAGCCAAAGGCAGATGCTTAACCGACCAAGCCACCCAGGCGCCCCTACATCATGTGTAATCTTAAATCACCTGCACAACGTACTTGCCTTGCCCTTTTCAAAGAACTATTGTGAATATTAAATATAAACTCTGAGAAAACATTTTATAAACTATAAAGCAGTACAAAAAAGTGAATTTTTGCGATTAGCAGGAGCACAAATATGTAAAATGTCACTGAATTTGGCAATTTAAATAGCATATTCTCTTTTAGCACTTTGGGAATAAATGTGCACATGAAAATAAAATTCTTTTAAAATACGTGTTCTAAAAATTAAAAAATTATTCTAAAAGATACAGAGATTCTATATGTTAAAACATTTAAAACAAAATTCATAGTATTAAAATCTGTAAGTCTCTTTCAATCCTAGTGAATGATGAAAATGCACATCTTCACTACAAAACTCCAATAAAAACTACCGACTTTAATTAAAGAGACAATTTTCCCATATTTGGCTAAGTACTAAAAAGAAAAATAATCTGATTAAGTATTCATTATAAACTATGCTAAATTTACTACAGATTAATTTCCTGGCAACAAGTAAACAATTTAGTTTCATTTTAGACTAACCTGCATGTTTCTCAATTGTGCTTGTACATGCCAAAGGCACTACAGAAATTTTTTATCCCCACAACTCAAAAACATTATAGATGTGTAAAACCTAAGAAAACCCCACTGGGAACTTGGAATAAGATTAACAGTGCTGCATAATTCTACAGTCCCTAACCATACAGTATACAAAGACATGAAACTAGATATATATATATATACACACACACACATATATATATGTGTGTGTGTGTATATATACACACATATACATATGTGCATATATATGACATACAACATATATGTACCAGTATCAATCATTCATCTATCAAACCAATTTAATAATAAAAGAACATTCAACTTCTTTCTATTTTGGACTCTCCATTTACAAATTTACCACATTTTACTTTTTCTCCTGGAATACACACATTAAGACTAGGATATTAAAAAAACAATTGCAGGGGCGCCTGGGTGGCTCAGTCACTTGAGCATCTGACTTCTGCTCAGGTCATGATCTCAGGGTCCTGGGATAGAGCCCTGCGTAAGGCTCCCCACTCAGCAGGGAGTCTGCTTGAGATTCTCTCTCTCCTTCTCCCTCCGCCCCACCCCCTGCTCATGTTCTCTGTCTCTCAAATAAATAAATAAAATAAAATCTTTTATTTTTTTTTTTTAAAGATTTTTATTTATTTGACAGAGACACAGTGAGAGAGGGAACACAAGCTGGTGGAGTGGGAAAGGGAGAAGCAGGCTGCCCGCTGAGCAGGAAGCGGGCTCATGACCTGAGCCAAAGGCAGACGCTTAACAACTGAGCCACCCAGGCGCCCCTATTTAGTATCTTTGACCTTAGATCTTTTTAGGACCTCTGAGCATGAAGAACAATATCTAAGATTCAGTAGTTCTTAGTTTTACTTCTATTTCATTTTTAGAATGTTTCATTCAAATAAAATTAAAGTTAATATTCAACTATTATGATTCAAAACTTACATATTAAATATATTTCACACACTCAACTATTACATAATTTTTATGATTTCAGGTTAGTTTTATTTTCTTCTAATAAATTCAGATAAAAATAAATATTTTAATCACAAAGATGTTCAGTATAATCTTATCCTTAAAAAATTCATTCTATTTTCTAGCCATCCATTCAGTCTTTCACTAAATATACAGAGAATTATCTGAAATGTTAATTAAATACTAACAACTACTTATTTCTGAGAGGTTTATTTTTTTTTTTAAGATTTTATTTATTTGACAGAGAGAGCACAAGCAGGGGGAGTGGCAGGCAGAGGGAGAGGGAGAAGCAGGCTTCCTGCTGAGCAGGGAGCCCGATGTGGGACTCGATCCCAGGACCCCGGGATCATGACCTGAGCGGAAGACAGATGCTTCACCAACTGAGCCACCCATGTGCCCCTTTCTGAGGGGCTTAGATTTGGGGTAATTTACTGCTTTATTCTACTTTTTTGGTATTACTTGGATTTTAAATGAGCGTGTATTATACTTAAAAGCATAATACAGCTGTGGTTTTTTTTGTTTTTTTAAAGATTTATTTATTTGACAGAGAGAGATACAGCGAGAGAGGGAACACAAGCATGGGGAGTGGGAGAGGGAGAAACAGGCCTCCCGCTGAGCAGGGAGCCTGATGTGGGGCTCGATCCCAGGACCCCGGGATCATGACCTCAGCTGAAGGCAGATGCTTAACGACTGAGCCACCCAGGCGCCCCTTGTGTTTTGTTTTAATGAGAAAAACAACTGTTTGATCACTATAATCTTTCCCCAGAGTTCCCCAGCTAGAGAGTCAGTCCACAATCAAAAGACTATTTTTCACTATAGAAAATAAAACAAAACAAAAAAATCCAAAAAACCTCAATGCAGAAGTGCTGCCATTATCAACAAGAACACAAAACCTCAATAGAGGCTTTGAAGCTTTGAGTTTTCTCTCTTTGGGCTCAGTAGTACCTAAATGTGCAGACTTTATCATCAACAGATATATGGTATCTCCAAAAGAAGCCCCAACTCATACCTTTACAACAGGATGTCCCCCAGTAGATGCTTTTACTGCTCCTCGACTCCCTTCAGTTTCATAATGGGCTCGATGATGAGTTTTAGGTTGCACTTCTATTTTCAGTTCACACTGTCCAAAATGAGTTGGTAAAGGCCAGTCTAGTGGAGGTAATGAAGATGTGCTATAAACAAAACACACAAAAAATTCATTTCACCATGCTATTATTGCCAAGCAATGATTCAAATCACTTCTTTGCTAGCAACCAACATTTCTTTCTTCCTGTGATCTCTGAAGCAGAGTATTGCAAAACTTCACTTAATAAGTTATAACACTGGATATGATGGGTACTTAAGAAATAATTCTTTAACCTGAAGAATAAAATCAATTTCATTTACTTCTTGGTTTCCTGTATTTTTTTTTAAAAAGGACAAGTTTTAACATTCTGTAAAACTATAACTGATTCTCAACTATGTGTACATAATTATAAAAACAAAAGAATAATTTAATTTTTTTAAGCAAAGATGTCCATCTGTGTGTATGTATATCAATGTCTAAGGATCCAAACATCCCTGTATCTCAGTACATAGATCTCCTTCATGACGTGTAGCTATAGAAGTTAGTCTGTTGTACATGTTGCTTCCCCACTTTCTCCCTATTGCTCTTTTCCCTGTTTCACTGAAATACTGCTCATAGTCAGCAGTATACTGCAATTTGAGGAACAAATTTAATTTCACTATACACCTGGCTGAAAAAAATATAAGGCCTATCAACTGAAGCACTCTGTCAATTTTAGAGAAAATGTCAGTTGATCAATAAGATAATTTAAACAGCTTAAAGGGATAGGGATACAGATTCATTCAGACATATTAACACTGAAAATGTGGGATTTAAAAAAGAAATAACTTATACATCTATAGGTCAAATATTAAAGGACCCAAAGTTACAATGATTAATGTTAAAAATATCTTCTTAGTGACTGATGAAATAGGACTTTTAAGGTCTCTTCCACCTCTGAAATGCTATTATTCCTATCATTCATTTCTTTGAATGTCCCCAGCCCAGCTTTACTAACTACTGTGAAACACAAAAGGTATTAACTTTTACTAGTCTGAAACAACTCAATTTCAACTCTCAGCTAGTTTCCACACTGTTCCATAGACTTAAGTAAACCCCTAAAAAGATTAAGATAATTTTCAGAAGCAGTGTGCATGATAGGCTTAAAGGTGTCTTCAATACCATAATTCCACATTTTATTTTTCTAAAGATCTGGATCAAGAAATAAACATTCATATCAGTGAAAAAACATTAAAAAAAAAAAAGTAAACAAACCCAACTCTACCATGTGGACGATAACAGTTGTCTTTTCTAATCAATTATAGACTAGATTGATTCTATAAAATAGGACTGTGGTAACTGATCAGTCATTTGGAAAATAAAGTTGTTACACTTTACTCCAGTCCTTAGCTAGACTCAAGATTCAAATATATATATATAAATACAAATACTATATGTTATATACATATATTATAAAACTAATATGTAAATAAAAATTTTATTAGAAATGTACAAGTTAAATTTTTGTTTATTTTTAATTATTTTAGACTGGGGTAAGGCTTTCAAATATAACACAAAATCCAAAAGCCATATGGCAGAAGACAAATTTGAATACACAAAATGTTAAAATTCCTCTACACTAATAAAAAAGTCAAATTTATAAAGTCAAAAGACAAAAAATTGTGAAAAAAGCTTGCCATAATATACAAACTTCATTTGTACAATAAGTTCTTAAAAATATAAAAAGCCCATTCGCAATTAGTTTTATTAGTAATTTAACTCATACTATAATCAAACCCTTTACAAGAAGCTTTTTTAGATAAGAAAATTCTTTCTAGGGATTCTTAAATGTAATTTACTATTATTTACAATTCATTATCTATATGCTTTTAAAATGCTAAGTCCAGCCTCTATAAAGGCCCTTTAAAGACTCAATGGAAAATACATGCAGACTTTGATTTGTCCAAAAGACACTGAAAAAGGGCGGGGGGTGGGAATGGTGAACCCATTCCATGTAGATAATGTAGTCGCATGCCATCAATAACCCATAAGCATGAACAATGACCAGCAGCCATTTCCATCAACTCACCGAAATATTGGGGTGTGGCCAGGCTTTGGTTTGCTCCAGGTAAAAGGTGAAGGAACTGAAAGAAACTGGTCACCAGATGAATCTTTCTTTAAAGGATACTGAGATCCAAGGCCATCATCTATCGAAGTCTCCCGGGATGGTGATAAATTCCCTTGGTCATCTGAACAGAGCTCTAATTTTCCTGGTAGTACAGTAGCTTGATCTTCAGAAGTCTTCCTTGTTTTCAGAGGGATATCAGTCTCTACACAGTACTGAAATGGAAAAAGTGCAGGGCCAAGGCCTGATCCCCCCTGGACAGAAGCATTAAGCCAGGTATCTTCTGTTACACTTCCCCTGGGGGAGTGACCAGGAGAAGGAACAGGTGAGTGATGGGGTGAAAGGGACCCAGCATAACAAACCTCAGCACTGGAGTGCCGGCGTTTCCCACAGGGGGAGGTAGGCCTTGATGAGGGCCCTGAGGCTGGCCTGGGGCTCAGCCAATTCTCATCAGTGACACTAGATCTAGGAGAGTGGCAAGGAGATTGCCTGGGTGACAAGGAGTGTCCAAGTCCATATTGTTGATGCCAGGACTCTTCCCCAGGGCAGCCTCCTGGCGAGCCACCAGGAGAAGTCAGAGGGGATCCAAGAGTAAATCGGGCGGCAGCTTCATTCAACTCCGAATCCACATCATCATAAATGTGTGAAAGAGATTCACAAGAAGATGCATCTGAGAACCAGCTCCTAGAAGATATACTGCTGGCAGGACTAGGACTAAGGGAAGACTCCCGGTAGGATGGCTCAAGAGGAAGATAGAGATGATCTCTAGAAGGCCTTTCCAAATACTCCCTTTCTGGGTCATTTATGTGTAGGTCATCTTCATGAGCATCTATTTCTTGATGACAGTTAGGAGAGATAGATGTAATTTGAATACTTGGGCACTCAAAAGGTTTGGGACCACCTAATGGGTTGTATTTAGATTCAGGAATCTCACAAGTTCCTTCATAGTTTTTGTGACCTTGGAGCTGAAACGATGGTGACAAAACAGAAGAGTGAGACGGTAATCCATGATGTGGTAAGCAAAGTGGTGAGTTTAAAGTAGATGGAGGTGGATCTACATTAAAGATGTAAATGGATGCACAATCATCTGGCTCAAGATCTATGGGGGGAAAGAAAAAAAAAAGAAAAAAAATCAACAAAACAAGAAATTAGAAAATTTAGATGTATAAATTACTAGATGAAAAAGTAAATAATAATCTTGAGAGAAAAAAGTGGATACAAAATGTGTATCATTAGCTCCATTAAAGAGTGGTGTGTGTGTTTTGTTTATATTCAAATCCCTTCTCTGCCAACACCAACAATGTGGGGTTTTTTTAAAAAAATTTTTTAACATAATCTCTACACCCAACATGGGGCTTGAACTCACAACCCTGAGATCAAGAGTTGCATGCTCTACTGAATGAGCCAGCCAGGCGCCCCAACGTGTATTTTTTAAAAAATATATCTGGTTATTTCTGCAGATATGTTATTATTACATATTTATATTTGTAATTATAGGTGTAATTTTTCCCTTATTTCCACATTTTCTAAAATGAAAATCACAAAACATCTGAAAATAAATGCTTCCATAAAAGAAATAATCAGGGGCACCTGGGTGGCTCAGTTGTTAAGTGTCTGCCTTCGGCTCAGGTCATGATCCCAGGTTCCTGGGATCGAGCCCCACATCAGGCTCCGCCTGTTTCTCCCTCTCCCACTCCCCCTGCTTGTGTTCCCTCTCTCGCTGTCTCTCTCTCTCTGTCAAATAAATAAATAAAATCTTAAAAAAAAAAAAGAAATAATCATATCCATAATTCCAAAAAACATTCATGGAATTATAAAATGATACAATTCTATAAATTCAGCCTCATCTGGGGTCTGCAAGTTAAAATGGAATAAAGAATAGAACAGAGTCTTTGAAATGTTTTTAGTTCATAAGCATACACACTAAGTTTATTAATGAGAAGGATTACAGACTCAACTTAGGAGACCTAGATTCTAGTTTACCTTTGCCATTAACTGTGAGCTCTTAGTAGTATCATTTAACCTCTCCAAGACCTCAATTTTCGTGCAGTAGTGCCAGAACTTTCCACTAAAGAATTTTTAATTTGAGAGAGAGAGCGTGCACACATGCGCACATGAATGGGGGAGGGGCAGAGGGAGAGGGAGAATCTCAAGCAGATTCCCCACTGAGCACTGAGCCTGCGGGGCTCAATCCCAGGATCCTAAGATCATGACCTAAGCCAAAATCAGATGCTTAACTGACTGAGCTTCCTAGGCGCCCCCAAGAAATTTTCATGATTAACAATAGTAGCTTTCTCTTTTAACAACATACCATCAAGAATTTCTATCTTTGGACATAGCAGACCAGTTTACAAGAGCCACATGATCCCACTGGATCTTTTACCTCAACTAGAAAATAACTCATTAGAGCCTTTAACCTATGATTGATTGTTAAAGTAAACCTCATAAGGGCAGAGCTTTTAAAATGCAACCCTTGCTGGATGGAATATTTAACACTAAACAAGTCCTGCCAAATTACCTCCTGAGAGTATTTGCAGCAATAAGGGTATTTTGCAACTTTACTTTTAGAATGGAGTGATTATTATCCTTTTCACAGAGACAGAAGTTTGAAGCACTAGCACAAGGTGCTGGTTAACACCTTCACTTTTTCCAAAGAGATCATTGGGAAACCAAAGACAAAACTGTTCATAGATAGAACAGAGAGAAGCACAAACCTTTAGCCTCTTCTCAAAAGTACTCAAGGAGATCACATTATTTCATTACATTAGTACCCCTGGAAAATAACATCTTTAGAATCCTAGTGCTGCTATCATTAACCAGCATCCCATAATTTAACTATCTCCATAAATTCTAGATTTTGGAGCTTTAAAGATGATCTATGGTTAGTGACCACATTCAGTAAAGAGTTTTTACATGTATTAAAACAAACAAACAAACAAACAAAACCCCTATGTTTAATTAAACCCTGGCTCTGCCATTCCATAGCTGTACAAACTTGGACAAGTTATTTAACTGGCTTGAACCTCAGTTTTCTGAGGCAGTTTTTTTCTATAAAACTGTCAGGAGGTGAGCAGGGTATCAAGTGAAACACACAGGACCATTTTAAAACAAGCAACCTAATATAAGGATTAATATTTAGCAAGAATTCACTACATGTTAATTACCTTGTCTTTCCCTTTTAAAAATTTAAGACGGGTATGTTATATTATACTTTATTATTTTTTTTTTAACTCTGTAGTATTTCTTAATAAACTGTAACACCTTTTTAAGTACGCCACTCACTCCACACTCCCGCTCCACTTACTGAATCAAGATAAGTAGGAAGGTTAGAGCTCCAAAGAAGAAAACTGCTATTTGACAGTGACAAAGCTGGGGGAAAAAGCTTTTAAAAATAAACTTGTGGTAAGCATAGCATAATGTATAGAGATACTGAATCATTATGTTGTACACCTGAAACTAATTTAACATTGTGTGTCAACTATACTCAAAAATTAATTAATTGAACAACAAAAATAAGAGATTTGGGGAAAACAGTGAGTCACTTCTAATGGGTATTGGGTTTCTTTCTGGAGTGATGAAATTTTTTTTTTTAAAGATTATTTATTTACTTGACAGAGTGAGAGAGAGAATGAGAGCACAAGCAGGGGGAGCAGCAGAGGGAGAGGGAGAAGCAGGCTCTCTGCTCGGGGCTTGATCCCAGAACCCTGGGATCATGATGAGCCGAAGGCAGACGCTTAACCGACTGAGCCACCCAGGCGCCCCTGGAGTGATAAAAATGTTCTAACATTGACTGTGGTGATGGTTACCCTACTCTGTAAATATACTAAAAACAATGAATGGTATGCTTTAAATGGGTGAATTGTATGGTATGTGAATTACATCCTAATAAAGCAGTTATGAAAATATATATAGAACACATATTATCTATATTTTATCACAATTAAAACTTTTTTAGAAGTTAAAAACATGTTTCTTATCTAAGAAAATCATAAACAAATGCTATCACCTAACACTTAACTAATACTTAACATTTTCATATATATCTTTGTCTACATGGGTATATTTTTTATATAGCTGTGGATCACAGTATTTTGGAGGTTTTTTTCCTAATCTTTCATTGAAGTACAAGATACATCATAAAAGTGCAGACATCATATAGAGCTTGATAAACTGTCACAAAGAGACATACCTTGTACTGGTATTTTTTTTTTTTTTTTTTTAAGGTTTTATTTATTTGAGAGAGACAGCCTGAGCAGGGGCGGGAGGGAGAGGAAGCAGCAGACTCCCCACTGAGCAGGGAGCCCAACATGGCAGGACCCCAAGATCATGACCTGAGCCAGACAGACACTTTTTTTTTTAAGATTTTATTTATTCATTTGAGAGAGAGAGAGAGAGAGAGAGACAGAACACAAGCAGGGGGAGAGGCAGAGGGAGAGGGAGAAGCAGGCTCCCTGCTGAGCTGGGAGCCCAATGTGGGGCTTGATCCTAGGACCTGGAGATCATGACCTGGAGATCATGATCATGAGCCGAAGGCAGACGCTTAACCATCTGAGCCACCCGGACACCCCCGAAGACAGACACTTAACTGACTGAGCCACTCAGGTGCCCCTGTTAACAGTATCCTTAAAAAAAAAAAAAAAAATCCCAAAAGCCCCCACTTTGGCTAGCTTCCAAGTCATTACGTCTTCACCAAGAGTAACCACTATTCTGACTTCTAATAGCCTAGCTTTGTTTTGCCTGTATAACATACAACTTGTCTTTCAATGTTTTTTTTATTTTATTGAGGCTTATAAAAAGTTCCTAAGCAATTTTCAAGGCCATGTCTTAAAAGGTCAAGAGTCAATCATCATAGCTATTTCCTGTTATTTTGATAAATAATATAGCTTTGAACAGCTCTATACATAGAGCTTTTTCTCTTTTGAATTCCTCTCCAAGAATAAATACCTAAAGGTGGAGTTACTAGATCATTGGGTACCCATTTTTAGCACTTCTACTATGAAGAGACATTTGTTTCAAAAGACTTGTTTTAATATGCAACATGGGAAGGACATGAATATCAGTTTTACTTTAGTTTCTCCAACCAGGATGTTATTTTTTTTTAAATTTTCATATAATTTAGAGTAAAAATGGTTCTGTATGAAATACAATGTTTCTAGGCTGCAAAAAACAGAAAATCCATTTGAAAGTAGCTGAAGGGAGGGAGGGTGTTTTCCAACATAACAAGAGGTCCAAAGGTAAGGCAGTTCCAGAACTGGTTATTTCATCAGTTCAACAAGGTCAATGATAAATCAATTTATTTCTATATTTCCATTTTGCCACTTTTGGGGTGCTAACTTTGTGCTGTTCACTTTCAACCACATATGTGTATTTTGTCCTAAACCAGAAGCAACGATCATTCATTTAAACAAATTTTTTTAAAGATTTTATTTAGGGCAGCTGGGTGGCTCAGCTGGTTAAGCAACTGCCTTCGGCTCAGGTCAGGATCCTGAAGTCCCAGGATCGAGTCCGCATCGGGCTCCCTGCTCAGCTGGGAGTATGCTGCTCCCTCTGACCCTCCCCCCTCTCATGTGCTTTCTCTCTCTCAAATAAATAAATAAAATCTTTAAAAAAAAAAAAAAGATTTTATTTACTGGAGCTCCTGGGTGGCTCAATCGTTAAGCGTCTGCCTTTGGCCCAGGTCATGATGCCAGGGTCCTGGGATCAGGCCAGGCATCCGGCTCCCTGCTCAGCAGGAGCCCGCTTCTCCCTCTCCCATTCCCCCTGCTTGTGTTCCCTCTCTAGCTGTCTCTCTCTGTGTCAAATAAATAAATAAAATCTTAAAAAAAAAAAAAGATTTTATTTATTTTGTCAAAGAGAGAGAGAGAAAACACGAGCACAAGCGAGGCTGGGGGGGGGGGCCAGAAGGCAGAGAGAGAAGCAGGTTCCCTGCCGAACAAGGAGCCAGATGTGGACTTGATCCCCCAAACCTGTGATCATGACCTGAGCCGAAGATAGACGCTTAACCAATTGAGCCACACCGGCATCCCTAAAAAATATTTTCTGAGTAGCTGCTATGTAACAGGCATGTTCTAGACACTGAAAACACAAGAGTAAACAAAACAAAGCCCCATCCTCACAGAGCTTCCATTCTACCGTGAAATAAAAGAAAATGTCATTTTAAATGGAGTCTGGAGGCCAGCAGGGGGAGCTCTCACACCCTCCAAGTCTCCCTCAATTGCAACCCGAACAGGAAGAGATGAACACCGCAAGTCAACACCAGTTTACCACCCCAAGAAAGAGGAAGAAAAGTTTTTCTCCTCCCCCAGGCAACAGCCTAGCCAATGAGAGACTGTCACAACTTAGCCAAAGAAAAGCCACTATTCTTTGAGCTCCAAGTAACGCCAATGGACTTTTTGATTAAAACAGCCCAACTCCTCCACTTTCCCCTATAAAAGAGCTTTCTATTCTTTTGTTCTCAGATTTGCCTATGGTTTTGCCATAGCTTGCTTGTCTCAAATCACAATTTTCTGCTATTCCAAATAAACCCATTTTAGCTGGTAAAATAACTGACAGTTATTTTTAAGGTTAACACCAGTAACACTTCAGGTAGTAATACTTGCTATAAGGAAAAATAAAATCGGGGAAGGGGAATAGAAGTGAAAGAAGGAGCAAAGTTAATTTAGATAAGGGGGTAAGGAAAGGATTTTCTCCAATATCTGAGGAGATACCAAAAGGATAAGAGGAACTGAACTCTACAGAAATCTATGGGGGAAACACTGCAGGTAGAGGAAATAGTGAGTGCAAAGTCCTAAAGACATAGAATTTTTGGATTTTATGAGAAAAAGCAAGAAGGCCAATGGGAAAAGAACTGAGTGAGGGGGTAGAGTAAGGGCTGGGGGGTGGAAAGACTAGTAAAGCAAGGCTTCACAGACCATTAGAACTGATTTTCATTATGAGATGAGAAACCACTGGAGGATTGTAAGCAAAGGAGTGTCATAATCTGATATATAATAACCTGACATATATTTAAGAGACTATTGTAATAATCTAGGTACAAAATAATGGAGCATAGGACCTGGGTGGTGGTAGGTTGTAAAAGTAGAAAGAGCAGTAAGAAGTGAGGTGGGTTTTTTTGTTTTGTTTTGTTTGTAAGGTAAAGCTGACAGAATTTGGACTGGATGTGAGAAACACAGGAGAGTCAAGGATGACCCCAAGGTCTGGGGGCTGAACTATAATAAGAACAGTATTTATAATTACTGAAATAAAGAAGAAATTTAGGAGTTAGGAAATCAAAAATTCTACTTTGGACATATAAAATGTGAGATGCCAATAAGCTCTCCAAGTGGAAATACCAAGTAGATAGTTTTATATGAAGTCTCAGGTTTACCACATGGATTTGGGAGTCATTAATGTGCAGATAATATTTAAGGCTATTAAGACCAGAACAGAGAGGGGTGCCTGAATGGCTCAGCAGGTTAAGCATCTGCCTTTGGCTCAGGTCATGATCCCGGAATCCTGGGATCAAGCCCCACATTGGGCTCCCTGCTCAGCGGGAAGTCTGTTTCTCCCTGTGACCCTCCCCACTCTCATGCTCTCTCTCTCTCTCAAATAAATAAAACCTGGGGAAAAAAAAAAAAAGACCAAAACAGAGGAAAAGGGAGTAAGTGCACATGGAGAAGAAAGCAGGCAAGTGAGGCATAGGAGATCCCAAAGTTTAGGGATCAAGGAGACAAAGAAAAATGAGGAAAGAGGAGGGACAGTCACTGAAATGGAAGAAAATCCAAAAAAGCATGACTTCCAGAAACCAAGTGCTCATTTATTCAACTATTTATAATGTCATTACTATTTTCTAGGAACTTCAGACATGCATGGTCCCTCCCCTCAAGAAGTGTACAGTCTCAGGGGAGATTGATAAAAACACAAATTAAACATTGTAACTACTACTAAATGGTAGAAATTTCAGAGACTAAAGAAGGATACCTACTTTACAGAGAGTACGGGGACAGCGTACCGCCTCTTTGAGAAGGTGGCATATAAGCTAAAACCTGAAAGATGAATAGGAACCAGCAAGCAATGAAAATGAGGTGAGTGTGGGCAGGCTCAGGTAGAGAAGGCAATAGCTCCAACACAAGGGGATGGTATAAGCAGTCAGATAAGACCTTGGTTTCTCTGAGGAAGTGAAAGGCCCAATATGTGGCTAGAGCCAACAACAGAAGGGGGAGAACTGAAAAGAAGCAAAACCTAGAAAGATCATGGTAATGTGTGAATTTTATTCTAAAGATAATGGAAACCATAAGAGAGTTTTAAAAGGAGAGAGACACGATCTCTATTTTATTTGAGAATAACTTTGACTACTACATATCTAGTACCTAGTAAATCCCTGACGCTTATTAAGTCTATAGTTATGTATTTGTTAAAGTTGTCATAAATGTCTTACAGCACTGCAGAGATCTGAATACAAAATTTGGGAGAGTGCTGTTTTATCTTCTTCCGAAGTGTCACCAAAGCCCAAGTGCTAGAAATGATATGAGCAGCTACCACAATCTCTCTATAATAAATAGTTCTAGTGGCGCCTGGGTGGCTCAGTTGGTTAAGCGTCTGCCTTCGGCTGAGTCCCACATCGGTCTCCCTGCTCAGCGGAAAGCCTGCTTCTCCCTCTGCCTCTCCGCCGGCTTATGCTCTCTCTCTCAAATAAATAAATAAAATATTTTAAAAAAATAAATAAATAAAATAAATAAATAGTTCTAGCTCCAGATTTCCAACTCTACAGTTCTCAAATTCATGGTGCTTCAGAAACTCTGTATCTCAAGACTTATTTGCTCTATGTTCCTTGAGCCACTAGGAGGTCACACAGAGGCATGCAGTAATCTGTAAATGTCTTAAACACCGGAGAGCAAGGGTTGGCAAAATATAGCCCATGGACCAAACCTGGTCTCCACCTGTTTCTGTATAGCCTACAAGCTAAGAAAAATTTCAAATGGTTGGGAAAAAAAAAAAAGTAATACTGTTACATGGCACAAAATGATGTTAAATTCAAATTATGGTGTCCACAAATAAAGTTTTACTGGAACACATCCATATCGATTTGTTTATGTATGATCTATGGTTCCTCTCACACAACAAGGGTAGAGCTGAGCAGCTGTGAGATAACTGTTTCCCATTGGTACTTGGTCCACTAACAAACTGCAGTGACACAGTTCTACCTGGACATAATTCTGAATGCAATGCATATTGACATACTGCAACAATGTTTTAAATTTACCAGTACACACCTATCAAATCAAAATAGGACAGAGAAAAGTGGACTTCCAATCTAAGTCACACTTCCAGGGCACACTGGAGTGTAGGTTATTTTGCTATCAAATTAAATGGCATATTATGTTTACCATCAATGACATTATGGCTGTGCTATAATACCCTATACATCAGCAATACCGCAGTAAATTCATCACAACAGCCCAACTCACAGGAAAATAAAAGAAAATTTAGAAAAAAAACAACAACAACAAAACAGAATACCTTATCATAGCAGGATTTCTTTACCAAAAAAAAAAAAAAAAAGAATAAAAATGAGGTTGCAACCAAAGAAAGCTTCTGAATGGCTCATTTGTTAGCCAAGCACAGCAAACCATCTTCTAATGGTGATTTATTTAAATTGTTTGGTTGCAGGGGCGCCTGGGTGGCTCAGTCGTTAAGGGTCTGCCTTCTGCTCAGGTCATGATCCCAGGGTCCTGGGATCGAGCCCCACATCGGGGTCCCTGCTCTGCGGGAAGCCTGCTTCTCCCTCTCCCACTCCCCCTGCTTGTGTTCCCTCTCTCACTGTGTCTCTGTGAAATAAATAAATAAAATCTTTAAAAATAAATAAAAAATAGTTTGCAGCAAGTGAAGAAACTTGCTCAGAGAAAATAAACTTGTATTAGCCTTTCAGCAAGCATGGTTGATTGAAAAATTGAGAACACTGGTAACATCAACAGGCAATTACAAAACAGGGCAAATGGTTTCAAGTGGTTTTCCTTGGCTCCTGATGTATAACAAGATGTTACAGATTATGTTCAATTACTATTTAAGAGTCAAAGTGAAATTTAAAGTAACTAAAGATTTAGCCTCTATGAATAGTCTGCATGGAACAACTTCAGGCAAGAACATTTTTTAAAAGGTTGAGAAAACAATAGTTTAGTACAATCTAAATGGACGCTGTTAAGATATATAACTGGTGTTGGTAAAAATATGAGAATACTATGATAATAATATGATCAACTGTACACCACCAACTTAGACAATCTACAAGAAATCAGCAAATTCTTACAAACACATAAAATTACCAAAATTGACTCAGAAGAAATAGGAAAATCTCAACAGACATACATCAAGTAAAGAGATTCAATCAGTAGCCAAAAAATCTCCCAACAAAAAAAAGTCCAAAACTAAATGGCTTCACTGGTGACTTCTACCTCACACTGAGAGAACATTCCCTGAGGCCTGTGTTACCGATACCAAAGCAAGACAAAGATACAAGAATACTACAGACCAACATCCCTTAGGAATACAGACACAAAAATCCTCAACAAAATAATAGCAAACCAAATTGTTTTTTGTTTTTTTGTTTTTTTTTTAAGATTTTATTTATTTGACAGAGAGAGACACAGCGAGAGAGGGAACACAAGCAGGGGGAGTGGGAGAGGGAGAAGCAGGCTTCCCGCTGAGCAGGGAGCCCGATGCGGGGCTCGATCCCAGGACCCTGGGATCATGACCTGAGCCGAAGGCAGACGCCTAACGACTGAGCCACTCAGACGCCCCCAAACCAAATTGTTTTTTAAAGATTTATTTATTTGAGAGAGACAGAGATAGCGACAGAGAGCACAAGTGGGAGGAGAGGGAGAAGCAGCTCAGACTCCTAGACAGATTCTAATATTCTTTCCCATTTCTTATATTTTTCTCTTTGCTTAACTCTTTGGAGAATTTCTTCAGCTTGATCTTCCAGTTCTTCTTTGAGCCTTCCATTCATTATTTTAATTTCTAGGGGCTCTTATTTCTTTTTTCTTTTTTTTTTAAGAGAGAGAGCATGGATGCACATGGGGGAGGAAGGGGCAGAGGAAGAGAAAGAATCCATGCAGGGCTTGATCTCACGACCCTGAGGTCGTGACCTGAGCCGAAATCAAGAGTCTGACACTCATCCGACTGAGCTACCCAGGCACCCTTCATCTTTTTATAAAAACACATGTTCTTGTTTCAAGGTTACAATATCTTGTTTTTTTCTCTGAGGTTACTGAGGGTAGGTTTTGTTTTTATTTTTGAGGTTTCCATCTTGCTGCACAGCCTTTTCCCTCCACTTCTCTTTTTGTCTCTAAGGTTGAAGCTTTTCTCAGATGTTCGATGATCTGTGGCTATCTGTTTATTTTTTTAAAATGAGGCACCAAAACCTTAATGGCAGTTATGTGATCACTACTGGCACTTGCTAACTTGTAGGCCTCACTGAGGAGTTTTACTAGGTTACCTTGTGATGTCATTAACTGTAGGTCTTTTAGGCTAATCAGATTTCCAAAAGAACAATCTCTTCTATTGCCTGCAGAGTATAAGCACATTGTACTGTGAGCCAAGGGAGAGAAGAGTATTGGGGGTTTTAATATGCAAGTTTTAGAGACACTTTAATTTTGTCAATTATTTTCAGTATGGTTAGCCTGGTCCTTAGTTGTCCTGTTTTACCTCTTGAGAATCTCCAGTGTTCTGCCCAGAGAGATGGTCATCCAGTAGTGTGAAGTGAGGCAGTGTGGGAAATTGGGAAGGTTAGTGACTCATTAAACAAACGTTGTGCCAATCTTGTTTTCATTTTTGCCTTCACCAAAAGTACCTGGTAGTTGATGTCCTGAGTGTTTCTGGAGTTCTTTGTTGGAAATTAGTTTTCACATGCTAAATCAGCTACCATGTGTCCTGCAATGCACCTTCTAAAAGTTTTGTTGCCATGGCTTCATCTTCTGTGCTTTTTGTTCTTGTGAGTTTACACCCGTAGAAAATATCCTTTTCCAATCATTTAGTGGAAACTGAGTAGGGAATGGGCAAATGTATGACTTCAGTCCTCTTTCTGGAAGTTCTTTCAATTTGTTTGCTTTTATTGAGGTAAAATTTACACAACATGCAGTTAACCATTTTAAAGTATACAATTAACTATTTTAAAGTATACAATTAAGTGGTATTTAGTATATTTACAATGTTGTGCAACCGCCAGCTCTCTTTAGTTTCAAAACTTTTTCATCACCCCTTAAAAACACCCCATACCCGTTAAGAAATCACTCCCCATTTCCTTCTCCCCGCATCCTCTGGTCACCTCTAATCTTTCTGTCTCTTTGATTTGCCTATTCTAGACATATCATATAAAAGGCATCAGCAAATATGTGATCTTTTTTTAATCTGGCTTCTTTCCCTTACTGTAATGTTTTCCATGTTAATCAAGGTTACAGCATCTTTGAATACTTTGCTTCTTTTTATGGCTTCCACTGTTTGTATGCACCATAATTTGCTTCCCCATTCATCCACTGATGGACATTTGGATTGTTTCTACCTCTTGCCTATTAATGAATAATGTTGCTGTAAACATTTGTGTACAAGCTTCTATGAAGACAGTATATTTGCATTCTCTTGGGTATATACCTAGAGGGGAATTTACAAGGTCTTATGCTAATTCTGTGTTTAACTTTTCTGAGGCATTGTCAAACTGTTTTTCCACAATAACTACACCATTTTTCATTGCCACCACTTATATATGAGGGTTCCCATTTCTCCACATCCTCATCAACATTTATTATTATTATTATTATTTTAATTAAAGCCACCCTGGGGTGCATGGGTGGCTCAGTTTGTTAAGCGTCCGACTCTTGATTTCGGCTCAGGTCATGATCTCAGGGTCATGAGAAAGAGCTCCATGTCGGGCTCTGCACTTAGCGGGGAGTCTGCTTGAGATTCTCTCTCCCTCTCCCTCTGCTTCCTGCCCCAAATAAATAAAATCTTAGGGGAAAAAAAAAAACCATCCAAGTGGGTATGAAGTGGTATCTCACTGTGGTTCTGATTTACCTTTCTTTAATGACCACTACTGAACGTCTTTTTTTCTTATCTTTATTTTTATTTAAAAATATTTATGTATGGGGGCACCTGGGTGGCTCAGTCATTAAGCGTCCGCCTTCGGCCCAGGTCATGATCCCAGAGTCCTGGGATCGAGCCCCACATCGGGCTCCCTGCTCAGCGGGAAGCCTGCTTCTCCCTCTCCCACTCCCCCTGCTTGTGTTCCCTCTCTCACTGTGTCTCTCTCTGTCAAATAAATAAATAAAATCTTTAAAAAAATATATATTTATGTATGTATGTATGTATGTATGTACTTGAGTACGTAGGCCGGCTCCATGCCCAGTGTGGAGCCCAGTGTGGAGCCTGACGTGGGGCCTGAACCCACAATCCTGAGATCAAAACCTGAGCCAAGATCAAGAGTCGGTCACTCAACCGACTGAGCTACCCAGGTGCTCCTTAAACATCTCTTCTTGTGCTTGTTGGCAATTTATATATCTTCTTTGGAGAAATGTCTATTCAGTTCCTTTGCCCATTTTTAAAATTGGGTTGTCTTTTTGTCCTTGAACTGTAAGAATTCTTTATATATTCTGGATACTCAAACTCTTATCAGACATATGATTTGCAAATACTTTCTTCCATTTTCTGGGTTGTTTTTTTTTTCCTCTCTCAATTTTCAGTTTTTCTTTTTTAATAGTTTTGTTAGTTTGTTTTTTAGGTTTTACATATGAGTGAAATCATATGGTATTTGTCTTTCTCTGTCTTTTTTCACTGAGCATACTACCCTCTAGGTCCATGCATGTTGTTACAGGTGGCAAGATTTCATTCTTTTCATTTTTTTTTTTAATTTTATTTACTTATTTGAGAGCGAGCAAGCGAGAGAGAAAGCACGAGAGAGAGGAGGGTCAGAGGGAGAAGCAGGCTCCCCGCTGAGCAGGGAGCCCATGTGGGGCTAGATCCCAGGACTCCAGGATCATGACCCGAGCTGAAGGCAGAAGCTTAACCAACTGAGCCACCCAGGTGCCCCAAGATTTCATTCTTTTTTATGGCTAAGTAAGGGTTGTCCTTATTTTCTTTATAGTATCTTTTGATGCACAAAAGTTAATTTTTTTTAAGTTTTTTAACATTTTATTTATTTAATTGAGAGAGAGACAGAGAAAGTGAGAGAGAGCACAGTGGGGTGAAGGGCAGAGGGAGAAGCAGACTCCCCGCCAAGCAGAGAGCCCGATGTGGGGCTCGATCCCAGGACCCTAGGATCATGACCCGAGCCAAAGGCAGACGCTTAACTGACTGAGCCACCCAGGCGCCCCAACAAAAGTTAATTTTTATGAAGTCCATTTCACCCAATTTTTCTTTTGTTGCTCCTGCTTTTAATATCAAATCTAAGAATCTTTTGCCAAATCCAAGGTCGTGGTATGTATACACCTATGTGTTCTTCAAAGAGTTTTATGGTTTTAGCTCTTAAATTTAGGTCATTGATCTATTTCAAGTTAATTTGTGTATATGGTGTGAGGTGGGGTTCAACTTCATTCTTTTGTATGTGGTTATCCAGTTGTCCCAGCGCCATTTGTTGAAGGAACTTCTTTTTCCATTTAATCATTTTAGCACCCTTGTCAAAAATTAATTGGCCATAAGGGTGCCAGGGTGGCTCAGTCAGTTAAGTGTCTGCCTCAGCTCAGGTCATGATCCCAGGGTGCTGGGATCAAGCCCAGCACCACGCTCCCTGCTCAGCAGGGACCCTGCTTCTCCCTCTCCCTCCGCCTGCCGCTACCCCTGCTTGTGCAAACTCTCTCTCTCGGTCAAATAAATAAAATCTTTTTAAAAAATTAACTGGACATAGATATTTCAGGTTTATTTCTGGATGCACTTACGTTCTAGTAGTCTATATGTTTATCCTTACACCAATATCACACTGTTTTGATTACTGTTGCTTTGTAATAAGTTTTCGAATTATGAAGTGGGAGTCTTCTTGCTTTTTCCTTTTCAATGTTGTTCTGGCTGTTCTGGGCCCCTTTCAGTTCCATATAAATTTGAGGATTGGTTTTCTCATTTCTTCTGCAGAAAAAGCCATTGAAATTTTGGTACAGATTGCATTGACTAGATTGCTTTGTGGAATATTTTAGTGTTAACAATATTAAATCTTCCAATCCATGAACAAGGGAATTCTTACCACTTACTTAGTTTTTTAATTTCTATCAGTATTATTTTGCAGTTATTAGTTGTGCAGGTCTTCTACCTCTTTGGTTAAATTTATTCCTAAATATTGTATTCTTTTGGAGGCTGATGTAAATAGAATTGTTTTACTTTTTTTTAAAAAAGATTTTATTTGTTTATTTGACAGAGAGAGAGAGAAAGAGAACACAAGCGGGGGGAGCAGCTGGCAGAGGGAGAGAGAGAAGCAGGGAGCCCACTGCGGGGCTCGATCCCAGGACCCTGGAATCATGACCTGAGCCGAAGGCAGACGCTCAACCGATTGAGCCACCCAGGCGTCCCCTAATTTACTTTTTGTATTGTTCCTTGTTGGTGTATGGAAGCATAACTGAATTTTATGTGTTGATAGTCTACCTTACAACTTTCCTTAATTTGTTTATCAGTTCTAATTGTGTTTTGTGGATTCTATGGGATTTTCTATATATAGAATCATGCCATCTGCAAAGAGATAGTTTTACTTCTTCCTTTCCAATTTGGATGCCTTTTATTTCTTTTTATTGCATAACTGCTCTGGCTAGGACTCCCAGTACAATGTTGAACAGCAGTGGTGAAAGTGGCATCTTTGTCTTGTTCTTGGTCTTAGGGAGAAAGCTTACAATTTTTCACCATTAAGTATGATGTTAGTTATGCGGTTTTCATAAATCCCTTGATCATTTTAAGGAAGTTCCCTTCTATTCCTAGTTTGCTGGATTTTTTCTTTTATCATGAAAAAGTACTGAATTCTGTTAAATGTTTTTCTGTGTCAATTCAGATGATCCTCCATTCTAGTACTATGGTAATTAATGTTCATATGTTGAATGACCCTTGCATTCCTGCCCTAAATTCCATTTGGTTTTTTTAATATGCTGTTAAATTTGGTTTGCTAGGGCAGCTGAGTGGCTCAGTTGGTTAAGCATCTGTCTTTGACTCAGGTCATGATCCCGGGCTCCTGGGATCAAGCCCCACATCAGGCTCCTTGCTCAGCAGGGAGTCTACTTCTCCCTCTCCCTCTGCCTGCTGCTCCCCCTGCTTGTGCTCTCTCTCTGTCAAAATAAATAAATAAAATCTTAAAAAAAAAAAAAAAGAAGCAATATGTTAGAATGAATGTGGAATTTCACACAGGTACTCAATTATACTATATCCCACCAAAGCAGAAAGAGAACACTTCCTGGGTTTGTTTGTTTGTTTGTTTTTTTTAAGATTTTATTTATTTATTTGAGATAGAGAGTGAGAGAGAGCACGGGCGGGCAGGCAGGCAGGCAGAGGGAGAGGGAGAAGTAGGCTCCCCACTGAGCAGGGAGCCGGACTCAGGGCTCAATCCCAGGACCCTGGGATCATGACCTGAGCCAAAGGCAGCTGCTTAACCGACTGAGCCACCCAGGTGCCCCAAGAAGAGTTTTAAAAAGCAAAGGATTCCCTTAGGTCCTCTCACTGCTGAAAAATAGTAATAATGAACAATTGTTCAAAGGAATTCTCACCCAAAAAGAAAAAAACAGGAGAATCATTTGGCAACCATCTACCTCGCACTATTATGCTTGATTACAGGGACAAAGTGAATAGTGAAGAAAGATGCTGCCACCATAGCTTAACATCCACATGTAGGAAAAAATAAGTAAGGTCAACTCACAGTCATCAAAGAGAATGTAGAATATATACTAGTATGATTTTGTTAAAAAAAAAAAAACCAGAACAATTTAATTTTTTCCTACAATAGCCATTATAGTGGCCTACAAGGAGAAAACAATTAGAAAATCAAATCTACCTAAATTATAATAATAAGCCTTTGTCTGAATCCATCGTATGTGACATTCTCACCAGGGGGCAAGAAATCATGGTAGCAATTAGGTATACAAATTGTTGTTTTGGAAACAGTGACCCATAGATATCAACATTTAGATAGCTTGTCCTTTAGTACAACACCAACATTAGTACCTTGTCCTTTTCAAGTTACTTATGAATAACCAATATAACAATATAAATATATATTCATTTTTCTAAATGTTATATTGGATTAGTATTATTAGTATTTGTATTAATACTTGTATTAACTATAATGGCTATGGCAACTACTATGGAAGACAAAATTCTAAATTACCATAAGAAGCTGTGGGAAAATCTCTTAAAAGCAGAGAAAAAACAGTGGTGCCTGGGTGGCTCAGTCAGCTAAGCATCAACTCTTGGTTTTGGCTCAGGTCATGATCTCAGGGTCATGAGATGGAGACCCTGTGTTGGGTGCCAAGCTCTGAGCTCAGCACGGAGTCCGCTGGGATTCCTGCTTTTTTTTTTTTTTTTAGGTTTTATTTATTTTTTTGTAACTTGCACATGCAAAAGTGGAGGAAGGGCAGAGGGAGAAACAGACTCCCCGCTGAGCAGGGAGCCTGATGCGGGACTCGATCCCAGGACCCTGGGATCATGACCTGAGCCAAAGCAGACACTTAACCCGAATGAGCCACCCAGGCACCCTGCCTGGGATTCTCTCTCTCCCTCTCCCCCTGCCCCTCTGCCACTCTCTAAAATAAATAAATAAATCTTTAAAAAGAAAAAAAAAAAAGAAAACAACAAAGTGGTCAAATTATGATTCCAACATTAATAGAGACTACAGTTAAGACCACACTACACAAATAAAAATAACTTTTTAGAAAGTAGTGTAGAATAACACAAGCCCAAGGTGGGGGTGGGGGTGGGGAATCAAAAGAGAAAACACAATGGAGAACACTGACTTCGGAGTCAAATACACCACTTAACAGATGCCTTACCTTCATCAAGTTAATTAGTTTGTCGGAGTTTCAATTACCTTATCAGTAAATGAGGATAATATCTATACTGAAAGGTTGTTGTGAGGATTCTAGATAATCTGTATCAATATCTAGCATCATGGGGCGCCTGGGTGGCTCAGTCGTTAAAGCGTCTGCCTTCGGCTCAGGTCATGATCCCAGGGTCCTGGGATCGAGCCCCGCATTGGGCTCCCTGCTCGGCAGAGAGCCTGCTTCTCCCTCTCCCACTCTCCCTGCTTGTGTTCCCTCTCTCGCTGTCTCTGTCAAATAAATTTTAAAAAATCTTAAAAAAAAAAAATCTAGCATCATATCTGGAACATACACCAAATAAATGTTTATATATATAACATATGCATACATATATAACATTTAATAGAACAAAGCAAATCTGGTCCTCAATAATCTGTGTATTACTACTGACTATAATTTTTAAGTCAACAATAGAGTTCCACTACTTAAAACAGCCTATTAATCAGAGGATAATAAAAGCTAAACATAAGAACTTTAAAAGTAGTCATCTAATAAACCACATCCATAAGTCCTTTACTACAGTGATATGAATGCTAATCCTTATGCTTCCAATGAGTGTACAAGATGCATGATTTCAGAAAACAGTGTCATGTACTATAGTCCCTCCATTTCTCCCCAAAACAGCACTCTCTTTTACATACCATTTCTTCTCTTAATCCCTTACTACTCTACACTTTACCCCTAGATATCAGGCTACTAACAAGGATGACACCTCCCACCAGACTCCTCTGTTCTCCATCTCTTAACAGAAGAGATCCTCCATCCTCATCTCTCAAACTTAAGGCTGGTTCCCCTGAGGACACTGCTTCTCTAGAAGTCACTATAGTACACAGCTGCTTATTCACCAATTCTCAAATGTGTACTCTGGGGCCGAAAGAGCCAGCACTCTCTCGTCTACTCCCACACAGGTCTCCCAGCTTCTGCAACATTTCTTACCAGTCTTTGAAAGGTCCACACCATCCAGCTAAATCACCTTCCATCTGGTATTACCATTATCTCATGTCTTCTAGGTCACTGGCATCTGTAACAGGTTTCCTCTACAATCCAAGTCCACTTGACCCTAGGCATCCTCAACATCCAAGCCCTTCATCATCACCTCACTTCAGCACCCAATTCCCAGGAACTTAACTTGGACTTTGACATTGCCTGGACGGACCCATTTAATTCCTTAACCTTAAAATTCTAAACTTCCAGTCTCTTACCACTACCCCTAACTATTCATCACTCTTTTACTCCATTATACCCACTGTGTTATCTCATCTAGATGCACAATCTCTTAACACTTCCCTTTTCTCTCAATCTTTCACCTCCTGGCTTCACTTACTACCTTATCTAGACTATATCTCAAATTCCATCACTTCAACTGCCTTCTTCCAGGTAGCTCATTGCCATCCACTATTTGACCTTCCATCCAGCAAATTTCAGCCCAGAATCAATCCAATCATTTGTTTTTCTGTTATTATACATAAGCTGTTAAATATTGCTGGGGGAATGGATGGGGCAGGGGTGGGAGGCGGTTATGAAAGGACAACAACCATCCAGACTGGAAGAAACACAAATAACAGAGAACCACTATCTCCTACACCAGCCTCAAAAATACACGATCTCTACAAATGCCTGTATTTATTCCTTTAATTTCTTCCTTTCTCAAAAAAAAGTGACCCATTTCCCGTATAAAGCTATTCTTCCCCAACTGTGCTCTAAATTCCATTCCCCAGTCCCATCGGTTATCTTCTCTTTCATAGCTTCAACCTTCCCCTTCTCACCACCCACTACTTCCTTCAATCTGTCACTTCCTTTAAAAAGCTTCCCTGAGGAAGCTGAGTTCTTCTCTAGGTCTTCACTCTTCCTCATCTAAAATACTGTTTTGAGATGGGGCAATTTTGATCCCCAGATTGCCAATGTCTGGAGGCGTTTTTGGTTGTGACAGATGAAGGGGTACTACTGGCACACAGCAAGTGGGGCCAGAGATGCTGCAATGCACAACTCAGCTCCCCAAAACAAAGAATTATCCAGTCTAAAATGTCAATAGTACCAAGGCTGAGAGACCTTGCTCTAAAAACTAAATTTTTAGGGGAGCCTACGTGGCTCAGTCCGTTAAGTGTCCGACTCTTGATTCTGGCTTAGGTCAAGATCTCAGGGTCGTGAGATTGAGCCCAGTGACAGGCTCCATGGAGCCTGCTTAAGATTCCCTCTGTCCCTCTCCCTCTGCCCCCCACCATAAAAAAATAGGGGCGCCTGAGTGGCTTAGTCGGTTAAGCGTCTGACTCTTGATTTCCGCTCAGGTCATGATCTCAGGGTTGTGAGATCAAGCCTGGTGTCAGGCTCCATGCCCAATCTGCTTAAGATTCTCTCTCTGGGGCGCCTGGGTGGCTCAGTTGGTTAAACGACTGCCTTCGGCTCAGGTCATGATCCTGGCATCTCAGGATCGAGTCCCGCATCGGGCTTCCTGCTCAGCGGGGAGTCTGCTTCTCCCTCTGACCCTCCCCCTTCTCATGTGCTCTCTCTCTCTCTCTCTCTCATTCTCGCTCTCTCAAATAAATAAATAAATCTTTAAAAAAAAAAAAAAAAAGATTCTCTCTCTGCTGGGGCGCCTGGATGGCGCAGTCCACTAAGTAGCGACTCTTGTTTTCAGCACAGGCTGTGATCTTGGGGTTGTGGGATGGAGCCCCACGTCAGCCTCCAAGTTCAGCATGGTGGGGGGGGGGAAGCACAGAGGGAGAGGGAGAAGCAGACTCCCTGCTGAGCAAGGAGCTTGATGAGGGACTTGATCCCAGGACCCTGGGATCATGACCTGAGACAAAGGCAGACGCTTAACCAACTGACCCACCCAGGTACCCCAATAAATAAATCTTAAAAAAAAAAAAGTTTCTCTCTCCCGCTCCCTCTGCCCCTCCCCCCACTAAAATAAATAAAAATAAATAAAAATAAATCTTTAGAAAAAGTCATGTACAGTTACTGTCTCCACTTCCTCATTTTTCAATGTTATCTGGCTTCAGGTCTCATCGATACACTGAAACAACTCAATACAGTATGCACTGTCTTTCCCTGAAGAAGTAGATATTAACCACTCCTTCTTAAAGTCCTCTACTTGAAAAGCAACAATGAAGACATGAAAGCAGAAAATAAATGAAACAGAAAATAGAGAAAAATCAATGAAACCAAAATATGATGCTTTGAGAAGACCAAGTGAACTAAAACCTTAGGTTCACACAAAAACCCGTGTGTAATTCTACAGAATTATTCATAACTGCCTAAATCAGGAGGAACCAAGATGTCTTTCAACAGATGAATGTATAAACTAACTCTGGTACATCCATAATGGAATACTTTATAGTGATTAAAAGGAACTAGTTATTAATTCATACAACAACATGGATGAAACTTAAATACATTTTGTACAGTGAAAGAAACTAGACATAAAAGGAAGAGGGAGTGACTACAAAGGTGACTCATGGGAGGATTTTTAAGATAAGGAACTGTTCTATATGGTAATGGGGTAAGGAACACATAACACTATGCATTTGTCAAAACCCACAGAACTGTACATCACAAAGAATGAACTTTAATGTATGCAGATTAAATAATAAACAAATAAATAAATAAAAACCAACAACCAGGAGTTTGGGGGGTTCCAGGATGGAATGCACACAATGTAAAAAGAATGTACTATATATAGCATGTGCTATAACCTAAAAAAAGTATCTGGAATATATAAAGAACTCTTCCAACTCAACAACAAAAAGACAACTCAATTTTAAAACAGGACTATTTTTAGGACTTGGATACATGTTTCTACAAAGAAGCTATACAAATAGCAGGGGAACACATGAAGAGATGCTCAACATCACAAGTCATTAGGGAAATGGTAATTAAAACCACAGTGAGAGACCAAAAACAAAAAATAACAAGCGTTAGGGACAATGTGGAAAAACAGGAATTCTTCTGCACTGCTAATGGGAATGTAAAATAGTATGGTTAGTGTGGAAAACAGTTTGGCAGGTCCTCAGAAAGTTAAACACAGAATATATGATCCAGCAATTCCATTCTTTTTTTTTTTTTTTAAAGATTTTATTTATTTATTCGTAAGAGACAGAGAAAGAGAGAGAGAGAGAGAGAGAGAGAGAGAGGCAGGCTCCCCGCTGAGCAGGGACCCCGATGCGGAACTCGATCCCAGGACCCTGGGATCATGACCTGAGCCGAAGGCAGACGCTTAACCATCTGAGCCACCCAGGCACCCCCAGCAATTCCATTCTTAGGTACATACCCAAGAGAAAGGAAAACATGTCCACACACAAACTTAGTATATGAATGTTTACAGAAGCACTTAAACAACAGAAAGGCTTACATATTGAAAACCGTAAAACAATCCTGAGAAATTATATAATAGCAATATATAATAAAATAATAATGATACATAACAAATTAATAAAATAAGTGGAGACATTTTATCTATAGGTTGGAAGATTCAATACTGACATCATTTCTCCCAAAACTGGTCTATAGATTCAACACAGTTTGGAGCACCTAGCTGGGTTAGCTGATAGAGTATACAACTCTTGATCTTGGGGTCATGAGTTTGAGCCTCATGTTTGGCATAGAGGTAGAGATTACTTTAAAAAAAAAGATTCAACACAATCTTAATCAAAATTCCAATAGATTTTGGGGCACGTGGGTGGCTTAGTTGGACAAGCGTCCAACTCTTGATTTTCGGCTCAGGCTGTGATTTCAGGGTCCTGGGATCTAGCCGCATCCAGCTCCATGCTCAGTGGGGAGTCAGCCTGAAATTCTCTCTGTCCCTCTGCCCCTCCCACTGTGTATGTGCGCACACACTCTCTCTCCCTCTCAAATAAATAAATCTTAAAAAAAAAAAAATTCCAGTAGGTTTTGTTTTTTTTTTTAATAGAAACTGACAAGCTGATTCCAAAATTTAGATGGAAGGCAGAAAGGATTTAGAATAGCCAAAACAGGGGCGCCTGGGTGGCTCAGTCGTTAAGCATCTGCCTTCAGCTCAGGTCATGATCCCAGGGTCCTGGGATCAAGCCCCACATCGGGCTCCCTGCACAGTGGGAAGCCTGCTTCTCCCTCTCCCACTCCCCCTGCTTGTGTTCCCTCTCTCGCTGTGTCTCTCTCTGTGAAATAAATAAATAAAATCTTTGGAAAAAAAAAAAATACAGAATAGCCAAAACAGTTTGAAAAAGAACAAAGTTGGAAAAGTGACATGACTTCAAGAATTATTATAAAGGTACAGTTATCATGACAGTGTAGTATCAATAAAGGACAGACACATAGTTCAACAAAGAACAGAGTTCAAAAATAAACTCATATATATGGTGAACTTATTTTTGACAAAGGTGCAAAAGCAATGCTGGAAGAGAGAACAGCCTTTTCAATAAATGGGGCTGGAAAAACTGGATATCCATATGTAAAAAAACAATGAACTTGGGTCCATACTTCACAACATACACACAAAAAAATTAACTCAAAATAGATCGTAGACATAAATGTAAAACCCAAAACTATAAAACCCCCAAAAGAAAACCTAGGAGGAAATCTTTGGGAACTTAGGTTAGGCAAAGATTTCTTAGATGTAACATCAAAAGCACAATCCATAAAAGAGCAAATTCATAAATCAAAACTAAAAACTTCTATAAAACTTCTATAAAACACACTGTTAGTGAAAAGACAAGACATCTATTAGGAGGAACTCTTTGCAAAGCATATAGGTGATGAAGGACTTGTGTCTAAAAAAAGCAAAGAACTCGTAAAACTGAACAATAAGAAAACAATCTTACTTTAAAAGAGGCAAAGACTTGGACCCTTGACCAAAGATAATATACAGAGGATTAAAAAAAAATGCTTAATAGTATTAGTCGTTAGGGAAATATAAATTAAAACCATAATGAAATACCACCATACACCCATCAGAATGGTAAAATAAGAAATAGTGATGATACCAAATGCTGCCTAAGATGCTGAGAAACTGGGTAATCTGTGCACTGCTGGTGGGAATGTATAAATTTGGCAGTTTCTTATAAAACTAAATTCACATGTTGGAGGTTGGGAGACAATTGTACTTTTGGGCATTTAAGGCAGAGAAATGAAAACTTACATTCAAACAAAAACCTGTATATAAGTGTTCATAGCTACTTTATTCGTAATATCCTATAAATGGAAATAACCAAGTGTTCGTCAAAAGGTAAAACGTTAGGGCGCCTGGGTGGCTCAGGTGTTAAGTGACTGCCTTCGGCTCAGGTCATGATTCTGAAGTCCCAGGATCGAGTCCCACATCGGGCTCCCCACTCAGCGGGAAGTCTGCTTCTCCCTCTGACCCTCCCCCCCTCACGCTCTCTCTCTCCCATTCCCTCTCTCAGATAAATAAATAAAATCTTTAAAAAAAAAAAAAAAGGTAAAACGTTAAATAAATTGTAATACATCCCTATCATGGAATACTTCTCAGTAATTAAAAGGAACTTAATATAGACAACTTGGAAGGATCACCTGAGAATCACACTGAGTGATAAAAGCCAAATTCAAAAGGTTAAATACTGTAAGACTCAATTTATATAACATTTTCTTGAAATAAAATTATGGAGATGGAGAATAGATTAGTGGTTGCCAGGAATTAGATAACGGGGTGGGGAGGAAGGAGGGAAGTGGGTGTGGTTATAAAGGGGTTAGTGAGATGGAACTTTGTGGTAATGGAACAGTTCTGTATCTTGATTATGGTGGTGGTTACACGAATCTACACATGATAAAATTGCACAGAAATACACACACACGAGTGCATGTAAAATTGGTGACATCTGAGTAAGTTTGGTGGACTGTACCAAAGTCATTTTCCTGGTCTTGATATTATACTATAATTATGCAAGATGTTATCATTGGTGGAAACTTTAGTGAAGGACTCTCAGAATCTCCCTCTCTCTATATATATTTTTGCAACTTTCTGTTAATCTATAATTATTTCAAAATTGGAGGGTTTTTAAGAACAGGCAAAAAAACCTGAACAGACATTTCACCAAAAGATATTCAGATGGTAAACAAGCACACAGAATTATAAATATATATATACATTATATGTATATATGCATGTAAATATAAATTAAGGAAATATAAAACAAAACCACAAGGAGATACTACTACACATCTATTAGAATGCCTAAAATTAAAAAAAAAACAACTGACCATACCAGATGTTGATGAGGATATCCAAATGTACATTTCCACTAAGAGGAATGTAAAAGGATACATCCACTTAGGAAAACAGTTTGGCAGTTTCTCATAAAGTTAAACTTATACCTATCATATAATCCAACCATTCTGCTCCTAGGTATTTATCCAAGAGTAAAGGAAATATGTATCTACATAAATACTTATACACGAATGTTCACAGTAGCTTTATTTGTAACAGCCAAAACCTGGAAGCAATCCAAAAGTCCATCAAGCAGTGAATGGATAAACAAATTGTGGTACATGCATACAATGGAAACTATTTTCCAATAAAAATGAATAACCTGAAAAACTAACATGTAAGAATCTCAAAAATAACAATGCCCATTAAAAGTCGTCAGACCCAGGGGCACCTGGGTGGCTCAGTTGGTTAAGCATCTGATCTGGGCTCAGGTCATGATCTCAGGATTGGGAGATCAAGCTTCTCGCTCAGCAGGGAGTCTGCTTGAGATTCTCTCTCTCTCTCCCTTTCCCTCTGCCTCCCCCACCCCCGCTCACTTGCTCTCTCTCAAAATAAGAATAAAATAAAGAAGTCAGAAGATGGCCCCCCCCTCCCCGGCCAAAGTGATGTCGTTTTGGAATACAGGTGATGTTGGTGGGGTGAGGTCTGGAGCCGATGACCAAGAAAGAATTCTTGAGACGTCTTTAGTGCAAAATGCTGGTTTTATTAAAGCACAGGGACAGGACCCATTAGTAGAAAGCTGTACTGGGGTCACGAGGAGTAGCCCGTTATATACTTTCAAGATGGGAGGAGGTTAGGGATAGCGTTAAGTCTCTAAGGAATTTTGGAAACAAGGTTTCCAGGACTTTGAGGGGGCTAACTATTGTTGGCAAAAGGTCATTTACTACTTCTAATAAAACCTTAGTCAGGAGACCCTTCAGATGTATATCGGTGGGTCATATGCTTGAAGGATGATTGCCAACACATATCTTGGGGGGTTTAGAGATAAAGGAAATTTCTAACGGAATTTTTTAAAAGATTTTACGTATTTATTTGACAAAGAGAGACACATTGAGAGAGGGCACACAAGCAGGGGGAGTGGGAGAGGGAGAAGGAGGCTTCCCGCGGAGCAAGAAGCCCGAGGCAGGGCTCAGTCCCAGGACCCTGGGATCATGACCTGAGCCGAAGGCAGACGCTTAATGACTGGGCCACCCAGGCGCCCCTCTTAAGGAATTTTTATATGTTAAAGTAGACTTACAGGATCCTGGGGGTTAGGCTAAGATTCTTTTGCCCTTAGCAAAGTATTAATATTGAGGCAGTTGAGTCCCTAGAGGACTGTCACTCGGCCTGTTTCAAGGACTTCTCAATGGGCTATAGGCAGTAGGAAATTTAATGATTTCTCTGCTGCCTTGTTTCCCACATCAAAAGTACGCACTCCAGGGGCAGCTGGGAGCTCAGTCAGTTAAGCGTCTACCTTCAGCTCAAGTCATGATCCCAGAGTCTTGGGATGGAGCCCCAAATTGGACTCCTTGCTCAGTGGGGAGCCTGCTTCTCCCTCTGCCTGCCACTCCCCCTGCTTGCGCTAACAAATAAATAAAATCTTTAAAAAAAAAAAGGTATATACTACATGATTTCATTTACATGATTTCTATAGTGACTTCAGTGGTTGTGTGGGACAGGGCAAAGAAAGGTGAGTGGGAGGGAATGACCATTAAAGGGGCATAAGGAAACTTTTGGGGGTGATGGACATGTTCACTATCTTGAATGCAGTAAAAGTTTCATAGATATATATGTGTCAAAACTTATGAGACTAGGGACACCTTGGTGGCTCAGTCGGTTGAGCATCTGACTCGTGGTTTCAGCTTGGGTCAAGATCTCAGGGTCGTGGGATCGAGCCTGGCATCCTAGCATCGGGCCCCACGCTCAGTGCAGAGTCCTCTTGTCCCTCTCCCTCTGCTCCTCCCCGCCCCCATGGCTCACACTCTCTAAAAAATAAATAAATAATAAATAAATAAAATCTTTAAAAAAAATTTCTCAGACTATACACTTTATTTTTTTTACATTTTATTTGTCAGAGAGAGAGAGCACAAGCAGGGGGAGCTGCAGGCGGAAGGAGAAGCAGACTCCCCGCAGAGCAGGGAGCCCATGCGGGACTGATCCCAGGACCCTGGGACCATGACCTGAGCCGAAAGCAGATGCTTAATCGGGTGAACCACCCAGGCGTCCCAAACTATATACACTTTAAGTAAGTACTGTTTATTATTGAAGGAGATCAGAATATACACCCCAAAATATGCCACTTTGGCATAAGGATTATTTGAGCTGAAGGCAATTAAAAAACAGCAGACACAGGAAGAACCCTGCCCTCTCCCTTTCAGCCTAAAAGCAGGGCATAAATTTTTCCTTTGTAAAGGTGACATAAATTTCCATTTGTGAAGTGTTCATTCCCCCTCTTCACTACCCTGAGGAGAAGTACTCTTATCTGCATAACAAATCTTACTAAACAACCCTTTTTTTTTTTAATTTTTTTATTGTTACGTTAATCCCCATACATTACATCATTAGTTTTAGATATAGTGTTCCATGATTCATTGTTTGTGCATAACACCCAGTGCTCCATGCAGAACGTGCCCTCCCCAATACCCATCACCAGGCTAACCCATCCTCCCACCCCCCTCCCCTCTAGAACCCTCAGTTTGTTTTTCAGAGTCCATCGTCTCTCATGGTTCTTCTTAAACAACCCTTATTTATCATACATTTCCTAGTCACCTTCCCACAACTACCACCCTCCTCCCCAGAAGACCAAATTCTCTTTTTACTTTGTTTAGTCTCTTCTCCACACTTTATCACTCTGGTAAAATGGTATATAAGCCTCCCAGATTTTTAGTAATGCCTGAAACATTTTATTAAACATCTTATTAATGCCTGAATCAACTTTCCTTCTCCCCACCTCCAAATCTGCTTCTTCTCCTATCACAATTGAAATGAAATAATTCTAGCCTCCTTCCTCTCTTTACTCAACTGATAACAGGTCCTATTGATTTCTTTCCCCTAAATCTATCTCAGCTTTATTCCCACCTTGCCATTTCTACTCCTCTGCCCTTATCATTTCTCAGATACATTTGCGGCCCCCACCCACCCAGCCCCACTCCCTCAATTTCCGCCTTAATCCATGATCCAACGTAGCCTAGTGATCTAAGCCACAGATCTGGCGTTCCTCCTCAGCTTCAAATCCTTCAATGGCTCCCTAAAATCCAAATTCCTCATTATGACATAATAGGCTCTCCTTCTCTGGCCAAATCTGAATACTATAGCCTGATCTTCAACCTTACCAAATTAAAGGACTCTCTAACTTGGGTCTTTGGATGTGGTCATCAATGAATCTGAAATAGACTTCCTCCTTTATCTATCTAGGAAACTCATTCTACTGGATCCAGCTCAATGTAACCTCTTCTCTGACCTCTCAAAGTTGTCATTTATGTGTTCGGAGGGCCTTCTCTGTACCTGTATTACATAGATATTGCTGCATTTATTTACATGTCCACTCCAATAAACTGAACCGTATTCACAAATAATGATATAATAAATTTTATTAAAAGATTGATTTTGTACATTTACTCAGCTAATAGTCTTGAGTTCCCCTCCCTCTCAGTTACTCTAAGATCTTATACAATCTTCCTATCTAGTTTTTACTTTCTTTCTTTTTTTTTAAGATTTTATTTATTTGACAGAGACACAGAGAGAGAGGGAACATAAGCAGGGGGAGTGGGAGAGGGAGAAGCAGGCTTCCCGCTGAGCAGGGAGTCCAATGCGGGGCTCAATCCCAGGACCCTGGGATCGATGACCTGAGCCGAAGGCAGACGCTTAACCAACTGAGCCACCCAGGCACCCTTAGTTTTTACTTTCTCTTCCCAGTGCATATCCTTCTATTTTACCATTTAACAAATTCTAGGTTCCTTTCAGGCTAGCCTTAAAGACAAAGAATAAAACACTTAATGCTATTTTGAAAAATCAGGATTGCTTAACTAGATGACTGTCTTTATGCTTCTACATGCCTGCATAGCCACCTGATTCCACCTGAACCACACAAGGAACATGAATTTGCTGTCCCAAATAACCCACCCACCATTCACAGAAACCTATTAGCCATACTCGATTCAGTCTTTCTCTGTACTTATATAAGCTCCCATGTCCACCCCAAGAACTCTGACAGAGCAAGAAAAAAGCAAGTGCCACAAAAAGTAACTGCATAATAAAAGTTGCATTTACATTTTAAAGTTCCTCAACTGCTAACAAACTGTGGATAGTAAGCGCAGAGGATTCTTTTGGTTGATCCTCTCCTCCGAGCCCCTCAATTTTCTCCTTCCTCCCTAATATATTTTCTTCTACGCACCTATCTATCCATTTTTCTCTCATGCAGCCATATGCTTCAGGGGAAGTCAACCACATCCTCAGGCCAAGGGATGGGCCTGGTTGGCTAAGAATAATTCCCTCAGTCTTTACCAGTGACTAATTTAGGAAAGGGAATGTAACCCAATTTTGGTCAATGAAATGAGAGGTTGTCTGCTGTAGGCTTCCTCTGGAACAGTCCTTCCTCACTCTTAAAAAGAAAACAGCCAAGTGTAGTCGTGTTTGTATCTCTTTCCCTCCCCCTACCAAATATACCAACCCCAAATATAACTATTTTGCATATGTTTAAACTAGAAATTTTAAAGTATTACTATTTCTTTCAAATAGCAATCAAATGATAAAAAGTCAATGAAGTTTCAAAAATAGTGATCAGCCAACATTTACAAGGTAATATAACAAAAGAGCTTTCTTGCCTTTGCTCTGAAAAGTAGAGTTCTGGTAAAGCTCAGAGATAACTGGGTGTGTGTAAAAGAAACAGGGAGCACACAAAGAGAAGCCCAAACGGCAGTACTGATCTTGAGAGATAAGAGTAGGTGACAGATGGCAAAATGACCAAAATATCAAAGAAAAAACTGAATCAGTGTTAGTTGGCTATCGATGGTAGATGGCAGATCGATTTTACTTGGGATCTAAATTCAATCGAAGAGGGGCGCCTGGGTGGCTCAGTCATTAAGCGTTTGCCTTCGGCTCAGGTCATGATCCCAGGGTGCTGTGACTGAGCCCCTCATCGGGCTCCCTACTCAGTGGGGAGCCTGCTTCCTCTCCCTCTGCCTGCTGCTCCTTCTGTTTGTGTTGGCTCTCTCTCTAATAAGTAAAATCTTTAAAAAAATAAAAATAAAAATAAATTCAACCAAAGAAATAAATAGTACATATATATCTTTTAGAACATGTGAAAGCAAAATGTTAACTTAAAACAAACAAAAAAACTGCCCTAACTAGTAATTTCACATTTTTTAAATTCTTAACTTTTCCCTCATTTAGGTTTAGAGCAATTTTGACAAGTCAAAAAATGCTTTAAATTTTAAATCATAAATGCAAAATAGCCTGCAAAGGTCACACATCAGACCCTAATCAGGACAACACAGGAGGGAGTTGTCAAAGAGAAAGGCCAAGTCCGCATTACTGAAAACCTAGAACAACATGACCTCTTGACCTCCAGATCTGCAAGGAAGCAAAGAAAAGAGGCCTAACAGCTAAATTTGGGCCTAGCACAGTTAGCTGTGCAGTACCTGCTTTTGTCCTGGCTGTAATACTGCTACCATTTAAAAATTTCTAGAACAGGCAGGAGTAGAAGCATCATCCCTCAAGCAGCCAATCTGAGCCAAAAGCAGAAAATCTAGTCACAAGAACACACATGTAACTCGTAAGCCCTAGCCCACATATATTTTGATTGCATGTGCTCATCAGGAGTCTTGGTTTTACCAAAGGAAAACCTGAATATTTCTGTACTTAAAACTCTTTCTGGGGCGCCTGGGTGGCTCAGTCTTTAAGTGTCTGCCTTCGGCTCAGGTCATGATCCCAGGGTCCTGGGATTGAGCCCCGCATTGGGCTCCCTGCTCAGCGGGAAGCCTGCTTTTCTCCCTCTCCCTCTCCCCCTGCTTGTGTTCCCTCTCTCGCTGTGTCTCTGTCAAATAAATAAATAAAATCTTAAAAAAAAAAAACTCTTTCTGAGAGGCAAGAGGCATAGCAGAAAGAGCCTAAATAAAAAAAAAAAACAGGGCTCAGGGTCACTTGGCTGGCTCAGTTGGTAGAGCATGCAACTCTTGATCTCAGGGTTGTAAGTTCGAGCCCCACGTTGGGTGTAGAGATTACTTCAAAACAAAACAAAACAACACAAACAAAAACAGGGTTCAAATGCCCTATCTTCCACTTTCTAGATAGTCAGACCCGGCATTTGTTTCCTCAGGTATTAAACAGAACTAAAACAAGGGCACCTGGGTGGTTCAGTCAGTTAAGCATCGGGCTCTTGGTTTAGACTAGGGTCATGATCTCAGGGTCCTGGGATCAAGCTCAGCAGGGAGTCTGCTTGAGAGTCTCCCTCTCCCCCTCTTTCTGCCCCACCTCCCCCCCCTTGCTAGCTCTCTTTCTCTCTCTAAAACAAATAAATCTTTAAAAACAAATGGAAATAACACCTACCTCTTCAGATTATCATAAGACTTAGAGATAATATACATAAAAATACCTTGCACATAACAGGTACTCAATTAAATTAAGTATTTATGTAATAGAACAGAAACAGTTCTATAGACCTAACAGAACACAAACACAAAAAGGAACAGTTACAAAAATGATCAAAATTATCAGCTGTGCAAAAACAACTCTACAATTTCCAAGAAGAAATCAAGCAACTTTCTAGAGAAGAAGAAAGGAATAGGAGTCTGAGGTCCTGGGTCTTTGTTTTGCGACTAACTGGTTAAATGACCCTGGGCAAATAAACTTGAACCTCAATATCCTCTCTTATAAAATGAAAGGATTATTAGCCAAAAACTATTCTGTGCTTTTTAGCAATGTCACACAAGACCGCAACAAACATGAATCTAGAACCTAGACCTAACTCAGCAGCACCTCAAAATAGTGTTTATAAATTGACTCAAAAAAGAAAGACTATGAAACATGTGGTTGGCAGAGGCAGTTCAGATAAATGGGTAGAGTGAAAGGTTTCACACTGACACTGAAAAAAGATGAATAAAATTAAAGATGATAAACTTGCTATTAACATAGAGAGTGAGGGATCTAAAACAGGTAGAGCATAATGAGAAAGACCAGTGAGGAGGCATGGTATAGATGCAAGGAACAGGAATCAAAGATGCCCTTGCTTGTGACTTTCAAAAATGATTGGGGGGGGGAGGAATAAAATTTGAAGAGAAAATTTCATAAATCCAAACAGGAGGTGACCAAGATTTGAGTTTGGTCACAGAGCACAGAAAAACGGGGAGATACAACTCATTTTCAGGAAGTGACAAAATTGAGGAACCAAGTAACCCAATAAAAGATAGCAATAAAGTAATCCAATAAAAAGTAATTTTAAAAAAATGTATTAAAACTACAGACATGGGCACCTGGGTGGCTCAGTTGTTAAGCGTCTGCCTTCGGCTCGGGTCGTGATCCCAGGGTCCTGGGATCGAGTCCCACATTCCCTGCTTGGCAGGAAGCCTGCTTCTTCCTCTCCCACTCCCCCTGCTTGTTCCTGCTCTTGCTCTCGCTCTGTCAAATAAACAAATAAAATCTTTAAAAAAAAACAAAACTACAGACATAAGGAAATATGGCCTGAATAACAAGAACATCTCTATGACCTAACAGTTATTAATATAATCAGAATTATGAAACCATTTCCTAAAACTCTGTTTTTCAAACTAAAGGTTTGAACAATTGTTTAATATAATGAAAAAGAAAATGTCAAGGTAATGTCACAGAATAGAGGTAAATGCTGCTTTATCTGAAACTTCTATCTCAGTTTTCTGTGTATAAACATGTATGCTTGTGTTGGGATGAAACATAAGATGCATTTCTTACTCTTTTTGCATTATGTTCAAAAAAGTTTCAAAACTTTGTATTACGGCAGTTTTCAAACATAAAGCAGGTAGTATAATAAGAAGTCCTCATATATCATTTAGCTTCAAGAATTTCTGAATGTCATTTTTTTCCTGAACGTCATTTTTATTGAACAACCCTCTACTGAAAGGAGGCGAAAACTATAAAGTAGTATTAATATCAGAAGAAATCAAACTTTCCTTAAAACTTTTACATTGCAATAAAAAAAAGAAAAAGTTAACATTTAGATGAAACTTTGTATATTTTCCCCAAAGCCTTTCCAATTATAAAGGACAAGTTTAATGCCTATATGCCTTTAGTATTCAATATGATCTCACAAATGTCAAGATGTAAGATAATAAATTTCAGATTTTGTTTGCTCTGAAATGTTCACAAAATTTTCACAAAAGACTTTACACGTCAATTATTTTTGTCAGTTAATCACTATAAATTACATAGTAGGATTAAAACTCTAGTCTTGGGGAGCCTGGGTGGCTCAGGCGGTTAAGCGTCTGCCTTTCACTCAGGTCATGATCCTGAGGTCCTAGGATCGCCACATGTGGTTCCCTGCTCCACGGGGAGACTGCTTCTCCCTCTGCCCCTCCTCCCACTGTTTCTCTCAATCTCTCTCTCTCAAATAAATAAATAAAATCTTTAAAAAAATAATAAAAAATAAAAAAAACAAACAAAAAAGTAGTCTTAAAATTAAGACCAAGTCCTCTAGTTCCATTTCATCATAAATCTAAAAGTTCAAGAGAACTGACAATACTTAATAAATATTAGACTGATAGATACAAGCAATATGATAAAACATTAATATTCTCAAAAATAATTTCAAGCTCAGGGAGCCCAGGTGGCTCAGTCAGTTAAGTGACCGACTCATGATCTCAGCTGAGGTCTCAATCTCAGAGTTATGAGTTCAAGCTCTGTGCTGGGTGCCGAGCCTACATTAAAAAACAAATAATAATAAAAAATAATATCATGAAGCCCTTCAATTACTAAGCAGTAAGTGAATTTTTCTGACCCCATAGTCAGAAAACATTTTAAAAAATTAAGAAATACCAGGGCACTTGGGTGGCTTAGTTGGCTGGGCCTCCAACTGTTGGTTTCCACCTGGTCAAGGGTCTTGGAATCATGGGTCCAAGCCCCACCTCAGGTTCCGCCCTCCATGCGCTTTCTCTCTAAATAAATGGATAAAATCTTTAAAATTTTTTTTAAATACCTACTTTTAAAAAAAGATCTATTTATTTGAGAGAGAGGGTGCAAGTGGGGAGATGGGCAGAGGGAGAGAATCTTCAAGTAGACTCCCTGCTGGGCACAGAGTCGGATGCACATCTCCAGGTCTCCAGGGTTCGATCCCACAACCCATGAGATCATGATCTGAGTCGAAACCAAGAGTCCAACGTTTAACAGACTAAGCCATCCAAGCACCCCTAAAAAATACCTACTTAAAAGCATACCAAAAGATCAGTTCACTTCTTATTTATGTACACTAACTCACCTCACCATCCCACTACTAATACTAATTAAAGAGAGAAATGGGTTTTGTAAATCAGACATAGCACAACCAATTTTTATATTCTGTTTATTTGCTAAACCAGTTTTTGTTTATTTTTTAAAAGATTTTTATTTACTTATTTGAGAGAGCTTGCCCAAGCATGCAGGGCAGAGGGGCAGAAGAAGGAGAGAAGCAGACTCCCTACTGAGCCCTGAGCCTGATCCCAGACAGGAGATCACTAACTGAGCCTACCAGGAGCCCAGCTAAACCTTTTTTTTTTTTTTTTTTTTTTAATTACATGCAACAGCAAATCCTATTAACTTTATAACACTATTTTATTTTGTTGTTGTTTTAAGTAGGTTCCACACCCAGCAAGGAGCCTAATGCAGGGCTAGAACTCAGGACCCCAGATCCAGACCTGAGCTCTGGATGCTTAACCAACTGAGCCACCCAGGTGCCCCTCATAATGCCATTTTAAAACATTTTTCCTATCCTAATGTAAGACCTTAAGGAACTTGAAGAGTTTCTGAATGTCATTTTTTAAACTTTCTATTATGGAAATTTTAAAACATACAAAAAATACAGAAAATATTACAATAAACTCTCATATAGCCATCATCTAGCTTCAACAATTTTTTTTAAAGATTTTACGTATTTATTTGAGAGACAGCATTTGTGCATGAGCGGGGTGGGGGAAGGGGCAGAGGGAGAAGACTCCCTGCTGAGCAGGCGGGAGGGTGGCTCGATCCCAGGACCCCGAGACCATGACCTGAGCTGAAGGCAGATGCTTAACCAACTGAGCCACCCAAGGGCCCCCAACAATCTTTTTTTTTTGCGTTTACTTTTTTTTTTTTTAAGTAATCTCTACACCCAAGGTAGGGCTTGAACTCATGACCCCGAGATCAATCAAGAGTCATATGCTCTTCCAACTGAGCCAGGCAGGTGCCCCTAGCTTCAACAACTTTTGAATATGATTTTTTTCCCGTCATTTTTATTTAACAACCTTTTTTATTTATTTATTTTAAGATTTTATTTATTTGACAGAGAGAGAGAGTGAGAGCAGGAACACAAGCAGGGGGAGTGGGAGAGGGATAAGCAGGCTTCCTGCGGAGCAGGGAGCCGGGTGCAGGGCTCAATCCTAGAACCCTGGGATCATGACCTGAGCTGAAGGCAGATGCTTAACGACTGAGCCACCTAGGCGTCCCTAACAACCTTTTTTAAAACAATACTGAAAAATATTTACATTTAAGTACAACTCACAAACTGTCCATTAAAGTGTTCTGGCTAATGATTAATCACCTTGATGGGAAAAAATGTTTTTAGAAATATTTTTTCATATGATATAAATTAACATTACTGAAAAGTTATTACTCAATATTAATTCCAAAGCTCATTTAATCCTATTTTCTAATTAAAATAAACAGCAAAGCTGATAAAAATTTACCACAGAGGGGCACCAGGGTGGCTCAGTCGGTTAAGAGGCTGCCTTCAGCTCAGGTCACGATCTCTGGATCCTGGGATAAGCCCGCGTGGGGCTTCCTGCTCAGCAGGGAGTCTGCTTCTCTCTCTCTCTCTCTCTCTCCCTCTGCCCCTCCCCACCGCTGGTTCTCTCTCTCTCAAATAAATAAATAAATAAAATTTAAAAAGAATTTTACCACAGAGTTTAGAAATATAAAAATTATTTTAAGACACTGAAAATGTATTGAAAAAAATTAAAACTGTCACCTGCTTCTGTAACATAAGACATATCCAAACTTTACATTTTGTAGGAAAATGGAGCATTCAAAGTTACTTCTCCTGTGTACCAGAGATTTTCTGACTTTCATAGACATGTAGTTCCTTTGCACACAGGATATCAACATAACTAGAACTGACCCAATGATTAAATTTCAGGTAGCAACTCAAGGAAAGTTCATAGACCATACTACTTGAATCTTACAGGTCCAATTGTTCCTCTCTTCTAAAGTCTACTGAATTCAGGCAAGCAGGTGAGAGCCATCCACTATACTTATATAAACATTATCTGAAATGCTAAAATATATGCAGATCCATACTACGTTTGAGATAAAATTATGGCTATTAAAATGCTTACTCCTGCTTGTGACTCTCCTAAAGCCTCCATGAACAAACTCACTCCTCTTAAATTCCACTGTTACTTGAACCTCATATGGCATGCCTGGGCAAATTTGATGACTTGGATTTTGTTTTAGAAGCCAGGCTTACTGCCAAGTCCGCTGTGTCTACTCCCCTGACCCACCAGGACAGCTTTAGACAACACCTCCCTTATTTATGTTACTGCTGTGAGCAGTCATACTGCAGCTTACTATCAAATGAGGCTCAACCTACTCGGGTTTCCTATCTCTTAAGAGTAATACGACTGACTTCACCTTATTATGGTTTCCTCAACCCCACCTCTTATTTAAAATAAAACATCACCATACTGAATCATCAACTACTCAATACTAATAAGGAAAGTAAAGGACGCATTAAACTTCAGTATAATATAAACTTCAGTATAACTTCATCATAAATGATCAGTAACACAACTGCTTATCTTCTCTTAGTAGGCTTCCATTTTATATATCAGTACTTTATTACATTCTCTAAAGAAAAACACTTTTCACATTTTCTTACCAAAAATGTCTTTATGATCACACTTCATTGAAAAAATAAAGAGCAAAACTCAAAAGCAGAGCTTGGGATATGCCCTCAATAAAAATACATACAATTACGGGCAAAGTTTACTGGTTGTCACAGGAAGGCAAGTCATAACAATAAGCTGATTCTACAATTTACCTTAAATTAATACCTTAAATGCCCTTAAATGCTGAAGATACAGGCCTCACAAGACCCACAATTTCTTGGCCATGTACATAATACCCAAGTTTTAATTTTTATATCATGTAATATAACTACTACAGTATTACTTCTACTAAATTTAGAAAATATGCCAAAATGTCCCTTTTGTATTGGCAAATGGGAAAACCTAAGAAAATGCAGGTATAGCAGGTATAGCAATGCTCTTCCATTGATGAAATTTTAACGCAACATATGACACCTCCATCACAAAATTCTGCTAATACCCCCAGGAGCATCTACCCCTATCAGGAAGTATCAAAGAAACAGAATATTAGGGGCGCCTGGGTGGCTCAGTCGTTAGGCATCTGCCTTCGGCTCAGGTCATGATCCCAGGGTCCTGGGGTCGAGCCCCGCATCGGGCTCCCTGCTCTGCAGGAAGCCTGCTTCTCCCTCTCCCACTCCCCCTGCTTGTGTTCCTTCTCTCGCTGTGTCTCTCTCTGTGTCAAATAAATAAATACAATCTTTAAAAAAATAAAAAAGAAAAAAATTTTAAAAAGAAACAGAATATTAAATTATTCTTCCAAGTGAAATACTGAAATATCTGTCAGTGACTCAATCACCAGATACATATTCTCACTGCATTCAAAAAAGCTGACCTATGGTATGAAACTAAGGCTCAGCAGTAATCATCTCCTCCTAGACACTACCTAATGCGCTACACACAAACACACCTTTAAATTTCTACAGGAAACCATAGAAGCAACTTCCCTTTTTCATACTGATTTAAATATCCAATTATACTTAGTATGGCTAGCAAATCAACCAACTTTCACACAATACTAACAGTTTAATTCCAGAAAGTAGAAAAACATAAAGGCAAGTGACCTTCAGCACTTTTATTTAGTAAAATATGAGAAATGAGGTTAACACTGAAAAGAATAACAGAAGAAGATAGAGTAAAAATGTCTAAGACAAATATTACAACTTCTCTATGCAAGGTTTAAAATAACTGGATCTCCTATCTGCCCCTACTCACCCTCAGTGTTTTAGTTTAGCATAGAGAGAAGGGTCTAGGAAACAAGAGGAAATAAAAACCTATCGCGCGTGCGTGTGTGTGTGTGTGTGTGTGTGTGTTAAGAAATGTTAACTAACAGCACTTAATGAGCACTACTGGACCAAAAACTGTGCTAAGAGTTTTAAATACCTTATCTCATTTGACATAGATAAAACAAAAACTTTGAGTAAAAATTATCAATAGAAACTGAAAAGTGAGAAAATTATCTGAGACAGTTAAATTATAAAAAACACATGAATCAGGGCGCCTGGGTGGCTCAGATGGTTAAGCGTCTGCCTTTGGCTCAGGTCATGATCGCGGGGTCCTGGGGTGGAGTCCTGTGTCAGGCTCCCTGCTCAGTGAGGAGCCTGCTTCTCCCTCTGCCTCTCTCTCTTTCTCTCTCTCTGTCTCTCATGAATAAATAAATAAAATCTTAAAAGAAAAAACAAAACATGAATCAGATTTTCAAGCACTACACAAAGAACACTACAAATTAAAGACTTTGATGATCATCTAGGAAAAGTTCCTCAGATTTACATAGGAAAAAATTGTGTATTAAAGTGATATCCAACAAAATTACACATCTTATCCTAAAGCAAATTTCTTACAAAAATACATATTGTATCTAAGATATTTCTCCCCTCTTAAAAAGCAGCAGTAGAAAAGATATTATGCAGTCAGTATATGGCACACACTCCTTCCAGTGACTCTCATTCAGGACTAGAAAGTCAATATTTAATAATGGACCAGCCCTGAGAGTGAAACTTTGAATTTGAAAAGATTATTATAACATCAAACTAAATTAGAGATACACAATCAGTACCCTCAAATAAAGCACCAGAAGCTGCCCTTTATAATGGCAAATAATGTTAGTGAAAGGCATTAAACACTTACCAACTTAAAATTTTCTATTTACTACTGAAGTATATCTTCATTTTAAAGCAAGGTATTAAGAAAATTTAAACAAAATAGTTTGATTCATTTTTAACTGAAAAAAATCAAAACTAGCCTCATTGCTAAGGACTCCAGGGTCTTAAATTTTCTTTAATGGAAAAAATCTCAAAACACCTCCCAAAGCAATAATCTTAAAAACTCAGTCATAAATGTATCTGACATTATCAAGTATCAAAACATCTAATTTGTACTTTAACAAGCTTTCTCTTAGAACATTCACTAAATTCAGCCCCTCTGTTTATCCTCAGTTCCCATCCATTATCCCTTCCTCCAAATATTTTTCAGAAATCTTCTGTATGGAAATTTACATGTGATACAAATACTCTCAAACCCTCAAAGAGATGGAAAACCTTCAGCCCCAAATTCCTAGATCTGCTGTCTTATGGGACCGACCACTAAAAGCGAATGAATTGAAACAAGTCTCATCAACTTCCTCTACCACAAAAAAAGTAAGCTCAAAACTTAACCGGTATTTATTCACTAATTCAACAAATACTGGGTGCCCACTTATGTTAAAGGCACTATGCGAGGCATCGATCATACAACTATGAACAAAATATAGACATCATCCCTGCCTTCATGAAACCTTCGATCCAGTAAGGAAGAAAATCCATAAACATGTAAACACACTGATATAACCCCATACTGGTCTTAATTCTGCCAAGCAATCTTATTCTCATGGCTCACTCTACTGCCTATTACCATCCTAAAAGCATGTCAGTTAATCTACTTGTTCCTTCAAACTACACACGCATAGAGGCGCCTGGGTGGCTCAGTTGGTTAAGCGACAGCCTTTGGCTCAGGTCTTGATCCCAGGAAACAAGAGGAAATAAAAAAGAACCAAGTCCCCTGCTGGGCTCCCTGCTCATCGGGGAGCCTGCTTCTCCTCTCCCTCTGCCTCTCACCCTGCTTGTGCATGCATTCTTGCTCTCTCTCTGTCAAGTAAATAAATAAAATATTCAAACTACACACTCATAATTATGCTTATTAAAACGAAAACTAATTTTGTGAACAAATAATTTTGAATATATAACACATCCTTCTCAGAATTTTTAAATTAGCTGCTAAGTGTTCACAGCAGCACTATTCACAATAACCAAAGGCAGTTAACAGCCCAAGTGTCCATCAATGGAGGAATGGATAAACTGGGGTATATATACAATAGAATATTATTCAGCCATAAAGACGAATGAAGTAACGATGCATTCTACAACATGGATGAACCATGAAATACTATGCTAAGTGAAAGAAGCCAAACACCTTTATATGATACCATTTACACAAAATATCCAGAATTGCTAAATCCATTCAAACAAATCCCAGATTAGGGACTGGGCAGCCAGGGAGTGGGAGGAAACAAGGGAGAATGAGGAACAACTACTTAAATAGGTTTGGGGCTTCCTTCTGGAGTGATGAAAATGTTTTGGAACTAGATAGAAGAGGTTGCACAACATTGTCAATGAACTAAATGCCACTGAATTGCTCACTTTAAAATGGGTATGTCATGTGTATTTCACCTTAACTGGGGACCAAAAAAAAAAAAAAACCCTTTAAAAATACAGCTATCCCAATATTTTAAAGTGGACTTTTTATCAAATAAAACTGCTCAAGTTTAAATTTGGGAATTCCATTTATAAGTCAAGTTTCAAACTTTAACTCCTTCTAGACCCATTTCAGTATCAAAATGGTTTTTGGGGTTTTATGGCAAAAATCATTTCTTAAAAAGCTGTTTTCATAACTCTTAAATGCTATCCATTTTTTTGGATGTACATACAATTCCTACTTACATAAGGACACTCCTTTATTGATCATGAATTTGGTATATAACATGCTCTAATCAAGTCTGTGCTCAAGAAAAGTCTGCGGATATCACCAACTGTTTATCTTCTTTATAATAAAAATACTCATTAAAAAGGTCTGTTTTTATTAAATCCCAATAATCTAAACACACAATTCATTGCTACTCTCTCCACAAATGCCACTTTTCCTGTTTCTACCTATGTTGTAACACATACCACCATGCAGTCAGCCTGGGGGCATAAATATTTGGGTTATGTGTCCCCCTCCCATTTCCCAAGCTCCTTGAGGGGCCTCAGGCCTTTTTTGCATCCAACACAACACTACAAAGTACCTAACAGTATCTTCAACCTAATAGGTGCTCAAACAACGCCTGTGGAATTGAAATAAACTCAGGCAACAAATAACTATTGTAAATTACTATGCTGAAAAAGACAACATATAAACACTAAAAGGGCTGATAAAACAAATACTGTCCAAAAAATCCTTTAGCTTTCACGTTCAGATATGTTTTTCAGTGCAATGGAACATCAATATGATCATGAAGTAATTCATCTAATACCCAGAAAGAATAAATAGGGATTAGTCTTATCCATCTCTCTTTTGAAGTTCGCCTGCATATGCAATAGGGAAACTGAACTTAATGAACCACAGTATTCCAAACCAGGTCACAGGAGAGCTCTTAGTCCCCAGCCATCCTGTTTCTATTTCCTGATTGGTCGGACCTCCAAGCATTATGGTGCCCAATCTTCCCAATTCACGACCTCCTCTAAAACATCTTCTGCGGTGAGCTTTTAATTAAAATAAAGACTGAGTTCCAGAACTTTCTAGAATTATGAACAAGGCACCCCACTTTTTTTTAATCTTCCGAAACATTTTGCTCAAGAAAAGAAATCCAGTTTGCAAAAAGTCCCGTTATAGTTACACTTCGAATTAAACGTGGGCCATCAACTTGCACAAGTGTTAACCCAATGGCATTTCTCTCCTAACAAAGTAGATTTAAACAGACATGTGCACGAATTTTTGAGAACTCCTACATCTCAAGCATGTGCACCTTTCAAATAAAAAATGTTAAAAACCTGGGATAGATGAAAAGCCAAGTGCGCTTACACTTCACAGGGACAGCTTTTTCTCCGCACCACGCTGGCAAAGCAGCGACAACCAGACGCCACTTGGGCAACGGCCCCGACCCTCGGCCTCCAAACCGCAGGCGTCCACTGGCCACAAGCGTCCCGGAGTCGAGTTCCCCACTAGTTCGCTTCCAGCCAAGCCCGCGGCCACTTCCACGTCGCTGCGACCCACACGCCTCTTCAGCAATTTAAATCCGCTCTTCACTCACCGCACGCACAAACACACACACACGGTGTTACTAATCCCGGGACAACCAAGGGACCAGGGAAGGGACGAGCTCGTGCGAACCAGGAGAGGAGGGGACGCTCCCCGGTCCCGCCCGGCCCGGCACCCACCTGCAGGCCGCGAGCCCGAGGGCGGCGGCGCCGGCGCCCCGTCCTCGCCAAAGACGAGTTTGAAGTCGAGCTCGTCGTGGGCGCCACAGTTTGCAGTAGTCATCGGCGTGGCCCAGGGTGCTGCGGCTCCTCCTGTGGCGGCGGCGGCGACGGAGGCGGCGGCGGCGGCGGCGGCAGCTCCTCAGCGCCGCTTCATGCCGGGCCGCGCGGGCCAGGAGGTCGCGGCTCCGCGGCAAAGTTTCCGGGCGGGGACCGTGACACCGAGCGTTCCGTTCCGAACTCGAGAGCTGGCCGCGCGCCGAGTCGCACCAGGAGCCGCCGCCACAGCCTGTCGCTACTGCCTAAGCCGCCACGGCCGCCTTAGCCGATATTCCCCGCCCCCCAACACCCGCCGCCGCCGCCAGCGCGTTGCCGCGCCGTGTAGCACGCCTAACCCCGCCCCCTACTGCGCGCCCATCCGACCGTGCTGCCCATCGGCCACTGGCGCCCCTGCTCGCCCGATGGCTCCGCCCCCCTCGCCGGCCTACCGCGTGATTCCCTCTCGGGGAGGAGGAAGTCACGTGCACAGAGAGTTGGATGGCCCCATTAGCTCTTGGGAGTTGTAGTTTGGCCGCTATTCTCTCCTTAACTTCTAAACCAGGGCCCTCTTAATTGGATTGAGTGCAATCCAATCCACCCGCCAATCGAAGATCCCTTTCCTTATTGGGCAGAGCTCACGTTGAGTGGGGTTATGGGTTTGGAGACGGGCGGCTGAAATGTTGCTCTGATGGCTGGGTTTGGGGACGGTGTCAGTGCCGGAGAGGGTTACGTGAACGCCACTTACACGCTCATCCCGCCACCCCAACCCTAATGGCGGAGTCTAGGGAAGGCAGGGCCGGGCCGAGCCTCCAGCTAAGGTGGGGCGGAGCCGGAGGAGACCTGCGCAGCCTGAGGAGTCCCGAGTCTCAGCTCAACAATGCAGACCCACCCCTTCGGGGCGGGGCCCGCGCCGGGTGGCTGCGCCTTTGTCTGTCCCTACGAGCTGGCAGCTGCTCTCTGGAGGACAGCCGGCGCATTCGAGGCCTCGGCAAAGCCCCACCAGCAAGGTCGGTCCATTGCTGGAAGTCGAAGCCGATTGAACCAGAAGGCCCGTCGTGAACTCGCACCACTCATGGGCTCGATGACCTTAGCATCCCGGTGCACATCCGTGAAAGCGGGAGGACCCGCTACCCAAACTGAGTGGTTGTTAATGGAGAGGAAGTGACACTGTGTCTGAAGAACTGTTTTTCGCTCTCGGTCCCTCCCCAGAGCGCCTCTCTTCCCTTGAGACCCAGAACGCCTCCTCCTGGGCCTGCGGTGGCAGCCGTGCCAGGGGACGCTGAGCCTGGCTTGTTTACTTAGGGCTCTTTCAAGACGCAGGGTGGACCAGGAGCTGGGAAAAGTAGCACTGACCTACTTCCCTAGCTCCAGGCCCCACAGGGCATAGTATCTCTAGAAGCAAGTTGCTGTAGGAACTCAGGGCACTAGGTCTCAGAGACTTGGGTGCAGGTGCAAGGGCCCAGGCACTCACCCACAAAAAGGCGAAGAGGACAAAGTGGAATGCTTTGTAGAAAGGTCTCAATATATGGACTGATACCTGAGCTACCAGGGAGCCCTAAGGAAGGCCTAAGTAGGCTTTGGGTCAGGAGGACAGGTAATGTCCAGAGTAGATGAGATGTTCATCTTGGATTGGTACATCCCTGAGGTCAGAAAATTTTTCCTGCTCAATGCTCTGTACACATACCTGAGCTGGACCTAGAGAAGCAGAGATAAATTAGTCGCCCTTCAGGGGTTGGGGAGAGGAGGCCAGCAAGTCTATAATCACTGTGCAAAGAGATTAGGGATGTGCCAGGATCTCCAGAAAGTTTCATAATCCCCCAGGGTTGCAGGGCCTCCACAGGGCTAAGTAGGAATTGGAAAGATGGCTGAGAGGTGAGGAAGATGATTCCAGGCAGAGGACAGATTTCCAAAAACTCAGAAATCAGAAAGCACAGGCAGTGAGCAGAAGCCAAAGGTAAGGCCAGATGAATGGGAAGAGTGCTATAGGCCACTGCAAAGTATCTAGACTTTATCCTGAGGGCAGTAGGGAGCCATAGAAGGATTTAGAGCAAGGAACTTACATATTCAGAATTCTGGGGGAGGGGGAGGTTAGGGACAGAAGAAAATAACAGGGGACAAAGAGAGGGAGTAAACAGCATTGTGTGGGTGAAATATCCTCCTAATGAGCAATTTCAGGATGTGTTGTCGTCCCCCTGCCTAGACCTCCCCCCAACATACTTCCCTAGGTTATCATCTGGATTGAGAAAACGGACCTTTATCTATCCCCTCTGTCCTCCAAACCAGGGGTTCAACTAGCCAGGCCAGGGGGGAATGCAAGAGGGAGAGCTGGACCTGTCAGTCCCATCACTGGGAAGAGACCACACACAGAAGCTAGAGAGGCCTTGAAAAATTCACCCATTCACCAAATGCATCCATCTGTGCATCTGTGATCCATCCATCTGTGTTTCCCCACCACTGTGCAGCTGGAGAACACTTGGACAGGGTTACATCTTAGGAAGGTTTCTGGTCTGGAAGAAACTGAGAACTCTAACCTGGACTGATAAGGGCTGGAGCCACGGTGGGCACTGACTGCAGAAAGAGTGTCGCTGCCCTTGCTCAGAAGGGCAGCAATGGCTAAGAGCTCTGCAGGCTGGGACTATCCTGTCCCACTCACACACACCGGTACATTTTCTCTCCACCCCTTTTCCTCAGCCAGGATCTCCCCTATCAGCTCTTCCTCGGGCCAGCTAGAAAGCTCTTGTAGATGGCAGGAGGTCATCTGACCTGCCTCCAGCCTTCCGAGAGCCCCGTGAAACCAGGAGGCCAGGGGACTACTGCAGTAGATAGGACTCCAGACTCATGGACAAGGACTATGTGGGTCCCTGTATACCCTTTCTCACTCCTGTGTGAATGCGAGCCAGGCCTGAGATTTAGGGAAAGCCATTACCTTCATCAGCTGCCATAGGTCTGGTCCTGAGCCCCCGATGTTGAAAGCTCTCCTGCAGCCTCTGAGCCATGGGATGGTACAGCTTAGCTTAGCCCAGCCCAGCCCCTTTTGTTCCACATTAGGGGAAACAGGAGCCTTGGAGGAAAGTCAGGGTTTAGAAAAGTTCTTTCTTTCCATGCCACATATCCCATTCAACAAGCTTGTCTGATTCTCCTTTTATTCCTGCTCCCCTCACCCACACCAAGGCTGGCCGTGGCGGACACAAGAACTGCCCTTGAGTAGCTCCCAATCTGGGCAGAGGCAATACCCGCCAACTCCAATTGAAGAAAGCTGGTTGCTGAGGTCAGCACAGGGTGCTGAGAAGACAGGGTCAGCACTTTGTTCTCAGATACTAGGCTGAGGAATTTGGACTTGATCCAGAGGGCAGTGGAGAGCCACAGAAGAGTTCTGAGCAGGACTGACACCTGGAAGGAACTAAGTGTGCAGGGCTAAGAGATTCCCCACTCATCTCTGCACGAAGTCCAGTCTTCTTGCCTCGGCCTTCGGAAGGTGTGCCCCACCCCCTCCAGCTTTACTCATCCCTCCCTCTCATGCTCAAAACCATGTATCCCCAAAATGTGATGAGCTAAGAGGAAGTCCTCAGTCTAGGTGGCTGGAATGGATGAATACATGTTGTGGACACTAGCCCACAGAGGGGTTTGGGCATCTAAGTGGCCACCTAAGTGGGCATGGTGAGAACAATGAGTGGAGCTTTCAGACCTGACTGGGCCCTCCCAGCTGGTCCCAGACTTGGGCAGGTCACTCTGAGACCAGCGCAGGCATCACTGAAGTATGCTAATGTGAGACTATTTGAGAGCCAACATATCCTAGGATCTTTGCCAGATATCCTCAGTTATGGAACACACATGAACCCCTCTCCACCTGCTCCCCTGTGAATGGCCCTCTCCCCAGTGCTTTTCCTGGGCCCTCTAAGTTCCCATACTCCACCTCTATTTGTTTTTTTTCCAGCCTCTGTCTTAACAGCTGACCTCCACCCCTGCCTCTCTTTCCCCATAGCCCCGAAATAAACCTAACCCCACCAGAGAAGGGGCTTCCCCAGGGAAAGTACCCTGGTGGGAGAAGAGGCCTGAGGGTACAGCCCAACCCCACAGAAGTGGATCTTTAGACTTGGTATTTGGTCACCACAGGGTCCTTCCACAAGCTCTGACTAGCTCAGGATGCCCAGGAGTCCACGGGGGCCTCTCTGTCTGCCCTGTTCCAGTTGGGATATGAGGAAAGACAAAGGGGGCATTTTAACTGAGACAGGTTTTTTGTGAGAAAAATCAGACAGAAATTGTGCCTAAAGCTTGATACTGAGACTGGACCAAGCCTCAGCTGTCTCCTGGGTGGGGTCCCTTCTCTTAGAGCACTAGTCTAGGAAGCTAGGGCAGCCCCAGCATGGAGTGACCCCATTAGCCACACAGTGCCCTATCACAGGCCTATTTATCCTCCAGCCAACCTCCTGCAAGCAGAGAGCAGCTGATCTCCCTCTCAGAGGAGGGCCCTCAGGCCCAAAGAGCACTAGAAGTGACTTGCCCAAGGTCAGACCGCAATGGGCCCTGGGAGGCGGCTGGTAGTGCATACAGAAGAACAAGTGTGCAGGGAGGGGCGACTCCGGGACTGAGACAGGCCTCACCTGCCTGATCTTTCACTCTGGCCACCAGGGCCAGGGGCTGCTGGCTGGCATAGGGTCCTGACCCCAGGGACATGAGAGAAACATGGCCTTGGCCTGGAGGGGAACGCCCCTCCCCACAGAACTTGGAAAAGGGGAGGAGAAGTAGTGTGTTTACAGTGGAGGAAGCGGGGGTGGTGCAGGGCAGGGACCTTTGGTCAGAACGCCCCTCCCAGTAAGAGGGGGAGGCCCCATGAGATGTGGTAGCCGTTTGTTTGCTTCTCACTGCCAAGAGGAAATTAAAGAGAATCTGCCACTTCCTTCCGGCCCAAGTGGGATAGTGGGGGCTGGTGGCAGGCAGTGGCGTGGGTGGGCACTTGTAAGGGCCCCAAACTGCTGGCATCAGCAACATGTGTCCTCAGTGTCCCCTGTCTGGAGCAGAGACCTCATCAGGTCTGGGCTCCAGCCAGCTGGGGATCAAACCCAGGACCCCCCCACACTCACCTGAGCCGGTCCCTTCCCGGAGCACCAATACCCTAATTGTTCCCCAGATTCTATGGCACCTCTCATCATGAAAGTTAATTGATGGGTAGTACCTCAGGTTTGCCATCAGCAGAATGGGCTTCTTGGGCCTTCCTGGCTCAGCCCAAGTCCTATGAGCATTAAAGATGATACCCCGCCCCCCATTTCCAACCAGACCCATAAGGATGGGCAGGGGATATGCTTTAGGGAGCTGCAGCTCTGCACAGAGGGTGGGAATAAAAGAATTATGCCAGGCCACGAGTCTGTGTGTGAAGATGCCCAAGGCTAAAGCAGCCAGCCGTGGGTAAGGGTAGGGGGATCTTTATTGCACTGTACCAATGTCAGGTTGAGGAGGTGCCACCTGAGAAGCTCCTGTTTTCAAAGAAAATACTGAGGTCACAGGGAATTTGGCCTTGCTACTCAGACCCACCAAAAGAGATGTGCACCCTAGGCACCCTTTAGCCTGTGCTCCAGGCTGATGGCCCAGGTCAGGACCTCTTAACTCCTGCCAGGAACAGTCAGAGAACTGTCCAGTGGCATCTGGTTCATGCTCTGCACCCACAGACATCTTACGGCCAGGCTCCTGAAGCAGGTGACCAAGGTAGGGACAATGGTCACCAGCCTTCCAGGGGGCTCTCTTCACCACTTCCCAAGGCCACAAAGAGCTTCTTGCACAGCTCCCCAGGCACTGCTTGCTCCTGATTTCTCGGACCCCCAGGGTCTTGGTCAGTGGCCTCCCGCTTGCGTTTGTGCCATGAGGGGCTCTCCTCGCCCAGCCGACCCTCAGGGAGGCCCCGGCTCCGCAGACAGACGATGGCTGCAGCCTGCTCCGCCAATTTCTTAGACTTGTCCCTGGGCAGACGAGGCATGGGACAATAAGGCAGGTAGGTAGGCAGGCTGGTTGCAGGACGAGAGGCTGAAAAGGCCTGACTCTATACACCCTTGGCAAAGACTCTGACAAAATTGAGGAAGGGGGTGATGGCCCGGGGATGCCACTGCCCAGGTACACCATCCTCCCCAAACCCTCCTCGGCCAAGGCTAGGCTCAGGCCCCTCATCCCACGCCCCAAGCCCACTGATGAAGAAACTCACCACAAGGTGGACTGGTACTTTTGCTCAGCAACAGTCACAACAGAGCAGAAGAGGCGATCCAGGGGGCGCTGAACCTGGTGCAAAGAAAGGAAAGGAAACAGGGATGGCTGCATGGGGGCAAGAGGAATGAGCCCTGGGGCTCACCTGCCAGGATCACGTGGAAGACAGAAAAAGGGAAGTACTTCCCACCTAAGTTAAATGAAGGCTACCTGTGTCACATGCTCCTCCCCAGCAGAAGTGCCTGGTACATCTGCCAAGGAAGAAAGGCAGATACATAAACAGGCAATGACATTCTAGTGTGTCAGGAGTTCAATCATGTCCCTAAGCAAAGGGCCATCAGAGTCCTTAGCTGCGCGTGACCAAGGATCCTGCTCCTACTGACATCTGGATGGGCCAGGTCACCCAACATGAGGAGGAATTCACCAGATGGCAACGGGGTGAGAGGGGGCAAGGGAAGGTACACTTGGCAGAGCAACCACGTGATATGGCTGGACAGAGAGCTGAGTGGATGAGAGAGGAAGCAGAAAGGCATGAGGGGAACCTTGTGCTCTGTGCTGAGGTGCTAGGGCTTGATCCCATAGGCACTGGGGAGAGGATGAGGACTTGAGCAGGGAGGCAGAGGTCAGATTTGTTCTGGAAAAGTCACTCTGGGAGAGGGGAACACAACTCCTAGAAGTAGATCAGAGGTCAGAAGGCCAGTCCAGAAGAGACAGAACAGCCTAAATAAGGCATGGCCATGGGGACCAAAGGAGGTGAAGAAAGACTGTCTTAAAGTTTCCACCAAGGGGCCTCAAGTCTAGGGCCCAATTCTGAGCCCCATTGGCTGAGGCCTGGTCCAAAAACATGTCTAACTTTTAGGTTAAGTAAGCCAGCTGGTCCTTTCCAGAGAAGTCTCCCTAATCTAAGCAACACCACTGGCAGAGACTGGCCCAAGCGGCCTGTTAAGTAGGTCTCAAGTCCAGTTTTATGAAAGTGGCCAGAATTAGACAACAGGCCCACTCTCACAGGAAAGGTGCTATCATATTGGTCCAGCCGCCAGCAACCACTGCATGCTCATGGAGGGCAAAGCCAGGCTCCAATCAAGCAGTCTGGAATTCAGGGTACAAGCTATGGGTGTGTTGGGGGTGATGGCACCAGCCATGGGGAGGCACTGTAGAGCTGGATGCAGGGCAGGCCACAGCCGGAAACTCACCGTGTCATACACAGGCTGTGCCAACTTCTCCTTCCGGCACCACTCCAGCAGGCACATTTTGGGGGTGATCTGGGGTGAGTATGCTCTCCTGGGGCAAGGAGAGGAAGGAGTCAGGGCTCGCCCACCATCACCACCAGGCTGCTGCCTTAGGATTCCTGTACTTACTCCCCTGAGCTCCCATTTCTGTCCCACCAGTGGTGTGGAGCCTGGATTCTACCTAAAGGGAAGATGGGCTTCAGCATGCTTGGGGAATTGGGATACGAAGTGAACTTCCAGCACTCTGAACTCTAGCCTGGAAAACAGCTTTCAACAGCCAAAAATTAAAGTCCAGGGGCACCTGGGTGGCTCAGTCGGTTAAGTGTTTGACTCTTGATCTCAGCTCAGGTCTTGATCTCAGGGTTGTGAGTTCAAGCCCCCCGCTGGGCTCCATGCTCAACATGGAGCCTATGTTAAAAAAAAAAAAAGAAGAAGAAGAAGGTCCAGTTTGCCTCTCAAGACAAGACAGAAGGGAGTGGGTGGGGGGGTGGGAATACAGGTGGCCATGCAATGGTCTGGGATCTAGCTCAGTACCCATCCTTATTAGGTCCCCTGAGTTGTGGGACAAGGTGGATCAAGGAAAAGGTGAAGCCTGGTCACCCCAGGACATCACCCACACCCCTGACAGTGCTGCCTTGGCCTTCAGTGACTGTCTTCCCTAAAGTGCCTTCTTTGGGATGCTGAAAAATGAGAACAAGGATCCAAACCAAGAAGACTTATGGTCCCTGAACTTGGCATTAACCATGTATAGCAAGTAGCAGCTGAGGGCATGGGCCCTGGCCAAGCTGAGGCCAACCTGGAGACCTACCGGTCAAACTTGACAGCCATCTTAATGACACCAGAGGGGTCTTCAGCTGGCTCCCCCACAGCCTCTGGGGTCCGGGCCAAGAGCTCAGCCCGCCGGGTATTTAGCTCCCGTGTCATCTCCTCGTAGAAGGCACCAAGACCAAAGGCCTCACTACGGAAGGACAAGCAGAGCGAGCCCTTTAGTGGACCCAGCATGCAGGAAACTACTGTAAGAGCCCAGGGCCTCACCACTGAGGCTCTCCCCGCCCCCCGCGCGCACACACACACACACAACCACTACTGAGACCTACCCCTGGGATCAGCCTGGACTGGCAGAGAGTGAATGTGAGACTCTGAGGCTGGACAGTGGAGGGCAGGCTGGGCTGGGTGGAAAAGGCTGTAAAGGTCACCTCTACCACCTGACCCCAGCCTCTCTTCCAAAGAGGAAAACACAGGCAAGTGTCCCCAGCCAGCAGTGAGCGAACTGACCTACACTGAAGAAGCGCCTGGGTTATACACAGCCCCATCCTCATGTGGGCCCAAGGGAGGAAGAGACAGAGGCCACGACCACTAAGTGGTTCCCCACTTCCTGACCCAGCCACAAGCAGTTAGGCCTAGCCTAACTGAGATACCACCCATAATTACAGAGTTATACTCTTTCTCTTAAACTCAGAAGACACCTGAGTCAAGCTGGTTAAGCTATGTGGGGTAGGGACAGAACCAACACCACAAGCCCAGGGTTGGGAAGAGAGTTCTGGCAACTCTTTTCCCTTCTAGGAAGCATATTGAGGGCTAAAGGATATTTGTTTGGATGGGTGCCTGGGCACAAGTGTGGTTTAGGAAAGTTTCTTTGAGGAGGGAGGAAACACACAGCGAGGAGGAAAGAACATTCAGGCAGAAGACCCAGTATGAGCATAGATGTGGAGCTGGGGAAATAGACAAATAGACAGGGGGCCACAGGAACAGGTACTAGGCCAGGTTGTGAGGAGCTATATCAAATGTAGAGGACCAAGCCTCCCAGACTGCAGAGTGATGGGTTGTGGGCACAGGCTCAGGCTAGGGGCTGGATTCTACAACCTCAACTCTCCTGACCACTGGGTCCTGATGGCCTGGTGTGTAACAGATCTGTTACTGGGAAAGCCCCTTCCTCCCCAAGAATTCCCAAGCCCAGCCCCCACATTCCTCCATCCTACTGGCACTCTACTTCCCCGGATTCTGCTGCGAGATCAGTCCAGGGATGGAAAGTTCCAAAGCTTTGTTAAGTATCCAATTCTGTGAGGTGAAACTGTGCCACCACCCCATCCTATACATCCACCTCCAGAAGCTGCATCCCTGGTCCCTGACAGTCAGTTTAGGGCTCATTATCAAGCCTGGCAACATCTGCAAGGAATGATGGACAGCCATTTCCCCTCTCACCAAATTTCCTGGGAAGACTGGGCTGCATGGAGCAACCTTCCCTGGGGCGACTCCAGCTGTTCTCGTAGCATCTGGCACAAGCAGTACTTGGTGTTGGTGTAGTGGTTCTCATACTGCACAGCCTGAGGGAAGAAACGGCATGAGCCCACTTGCCGCCCAGACAGGCCTGAGCTATGCCCTGATGGCAGAGAAAGGGGCTCCAAGGGGGCATCAGAGGTGCACTTGCAGCTGGGGCAATGTGAGCCCATAAGGAAAGCCACCTCCATCCTAGCCATCTACTCCTCCAATGAGGGGTACAAAGCTCGAGAGTCATAGCCCAGACCCAGGGTGAGGAGCACACTCGACCAGACAGCCTGAAGGACGTCCAGATGTGTAGGGAGCCCTTCCTGCTTCAGCCACCACAGGCTGCCACAGAGGACCTGCTGCCCTTCCAGGGCAGGGACGGGGGGCAAGTCAAATTCCGCTGTGGCAGGAGCAGCACCAGGACAGGGGTGAGATTCTTCTATTTCTATACACGGTGGGTACCTTCCTTGCCCACATCTTAAATAACCTGTCTCCAATAGCCACCTGCATGGAAAAGCACAGCATCATGTACCAATCATGTTCACATGCTACTTGTCCCTTCATTGAGCTTCACAAGCCTCACAAGCGTGAGGTGCAGCTGTTACCACTACTCCTGACAAACACAGGCGCAGGGAGGCAAGCTGACTGCACCGGGAGACACTCTTAGAAGCCTGCCTGGCTGGGGCAGACAGAAAAGCACTGGGTGAGAGGGGCCCCAGGCCTCGCCCTCTACACTCTTCTAGTATCTCCACCTGGGCCTATGTCTTCAGTGCCTGGGAAGGTGCCATGACACGCTGAGGACAAAGCAGAGATACGCTGGTAAGCCCCAGCTAGTGACAGGACTTTGATTCGCTTGTCTGGGACAGAAGGCACCTGGCTGTACCAGGAGCAGCCCTGCCTATGCTCGAAAGCCACTCCCATCCTCCAGGACAACAACTCTTGAGGAGCTGCCAAGGGACAGACTGAGTAGGAATGATAACATCACCTTTTACCCAGTGAGCAGTGCTGAGCGTATCTTCTCTGCTCGTGCCAGCCAGCTGCAAGAGCTAGACAGGTGGCCTGGGCTAAGGCAAGCCCCCCTTGTCTCTGGCTGACCCAGGGTACCGGAAAGCCTGGTAGTCAGCAACCTGCCCAACAGGACACCTGGAACCCAGGGGATGAGGGCTGTAGCATCAAGCAGGGAGGCTCCAGGACAGAAACTGCCCATCTCTAGACAGAAGCCTCAGGGCCTCCTACCATCCCCAGCTTGCACAGTCCTGGGGATACCCACATACCATGGGGGCCACGGCTACCACAGGCATGGCCATGGCCTGAAGAGGGTATGGGCAGTCTGAGGATCTGAGAAGCTCCTGACCCTCCCAGGAGGGTGTGAGCCCCAGTATTGAAGAGGATGAGGGCTGGACTCTCTGCTCAGGCCCAACACACTGAAGAATTAGAAGTCCACTGACTCTCTCTGCCTGCAGACATTTACAGCTAATAGAGTCTCACGGAATTCTAGGATTGTGCCAAAGGGACAGGGCAGGTGAACTGGTCCAAAAGTTCCTTTAGAGGGAAATGCCTCTCGCACTACCATCAAGCTCTCAGAGGAAGAGGCTGGTCCCTAAGGAGAGGGTTAAAGTTAGGCTGGTCCCTAAGTCAGAGGTTAAAGGATTCCGGGAATTAGCAAGAAAAGAGTTTTAGAAGTGATTCTGACTTATGACCAAAAAGAAGTCTCTACAGAGATAATCTGTCCTCAACAACAGTTACAACGGCCCCTCCTGGCTGTCAGGCGCCAGCCCTTTGGCATGGGTGTCTTCAGTGACACAGACCCCACTGTCATTGTGCATGCATGTATGTGGGGGGACGGGGGGATGAGAGAGAAAGAGAAAGATATCACATGTTTGGGCAGCATCCAGAATCCAGGAGTCCTTACTACGACCCCCACTCCTCGGAACCTTTCAAAGGAGGTGACAGTAGGGGCATGCCTCCCCAGCACACTCTCTTCACACCGCAGTCAGGGAGACCCAGTGCTACATTACAAGAACTAAAAAGAAAAGGAGAGGAGCAACAGGGCTGCTGGTGGCTGGGGGCTCACCCAAGGTACTTTTTGCAGGAATATGGCAGACAGTGAGAAACGTTTCTTTTGAAAAAGTACATAGACGTACATATCGGATGTACTTCTGCATGACCTCTTCCAGGGGTCGCAGACCCTCCTTGAGAAAGATGGATGGGTTCCACATGGCAGCTCGGGCCACCATCACCGAAGAGGCTGCTGTGGCTTGTCGAAAGTCCTCTATGTCCAAATACTTTTGGATGTGGTCGTGAGATCCTCCACTGAAAGGCAACAGGGGAGTGAGAGGTGTCCCCATCCTTATACCAGCATTTTCAGAAAAAGGCAACTCCCAGAACTGCTACTCATTAACCGTGTGGCTTTGGCCAAATCCTTCATCTATGAGCACTTCAGGAAACTGGAGGTCATAACGCACACCCCACTTTGGGGTCAAGAACACCAAGTGAAATGACGCAGTGAAACAGCCTGAACCAGGTCTGGCCCGTAACAGGTCTCCCAGAGATTTTACCTTCCTTCCTCCTCATCCTAAAGCCAGCCCAAATCTGAAGACATGGGTCTGTAAGTAGATGTTGGGATCACAGGAAAACTCCCAGCCTGGGGCACCGATATACCTACTAATGGCTGGGTCAAAAACCACAGACGCAGTGGTGATTATGAGAGGAAGGAAGGAGGCCCAGTTTGGTTGCAATTTCCCTTCCTGCCACCCTGAAGCCCCAAGGGCCCCCGTGGAAACCGCTCTGTTTGTATCTGTTCCATTAGGAGTCAGGTGACAGCCTCAATCCTGAGACAGTGTTGTATGTATTGTGGGGAAGACCCTCAGGTGGCGGCAGCAGCATCAGGATCCAGGCTCTTGAGTAGTCCTACCCTCTCCAAGCCACGCCTACAACTCCTTGGCCTAGCGACAACCAGGCCTGGCTAACACCCCCAACCTTAGCTCCCTTGTTCCTTCCCACAGTCAGGCATGCCTATTGTCAGGGCTTCGGGGCTTTGGAACTTCTCTGTTCCTCTCCTGCCCTCGGGCTCTGTGCCATCCCCCGGTGCAAGGCTACGCTGGACTCCCGACTGGCCCACACAGCCAGCTCCCCAATGACAACTGAACACTGTCTTACTACTAAGCCTCTGGGCTGGTCACTGGTACCTCACAACTACCTGTCTCGGCTCCTGGTCCTGTAGCTGCCCAGAATGCTTTGAACTGTGACCTGCTTTATGCCCCCTAAGCCATACCTCTGTATGCTCTGGCTTGGGACTATTCACCCTACACCCTGCACACCTAACTCTGGGTGTGACATGACTTTCCCCTGGGCCTGCTTCAGCGGCCGCCTTCTCACTCTCCCTGTCCCCTGAACACTCCTTACCTCAACCCATCCATCAGAATGCCCTGCCTGCTGCATATCTATATCAGCCACTCACCAGAGGCCAGGGGACATGACAGGTACTTTTCAGCCTCATGCCCAACCTCATGTTTTTCTCCCACCTTTTTTTCCTTTTCCCTTAGATCATTTTTTAATGTTATCTGAGTCCATTTTTTGTATGTCAACTCAAATCCCTCAGAGTGAGGTGGAGCATAAAACAGTAAATGATGAAGAAGAGAGGCTTACTTGGCTATGACAGGAATGGAGAGGGTTTCAGCAATGGCTTTGATGGCTTCACAGCTCACAGGGTGCTGAGGTCGTTCCTCCCGCTTCCTTGGAAATAAAGAAAAAAGATGGGGCCAAGGGCTGAGGCCATGTCACAGTTTGAACAGGTTTACCTTAGCCAAACCCTACCATCCTCCCTGCTGAACCTCAGGAAGGTCACACGGCCACGAAGGACAGGGTTCTGGGCCACAGAGGATGTCTCTCCATGACCTCTGTTGTAAGGGGCAGGAGCAGCATAAGACCCTGCTGGGAAGGCAAGTCCATCTCTTGCAGGCCTGTGGGTGAGGCATGGCAGAAGAGGGCTGGTATGGGTGGCCTGGCTCCCAAGGTCACACTGCCTTTCCCTAGCTTTCTCTCACCTCTGCCAGAGATGAGGACAGTGCTTTAAGAATGCTGCCCCTACTGTCCCAGTCCTGCCCTCCCTACGAGACTGGGAACAGCTGCTGCCCTCAGACTGGCCACTCCCACACAGCTGCCTATGTGGAGGCCAAGTTGGGCAGCTGATCCTGGGGAGAGGCACCTGGCACAGGGCAGATCCCACAGCCAGGACAGGCCACAGATCATGGCTGTCACAACGAGCCCCGGGGAGGCAGGACCACAACCTGGGGCCCCTCCTTCCAAGGTCAACTGCAAGAAGTTCTTGTGTATGAGTGAGTTTTAGAGATACTGAAGTGAGCCCTGATCTAAGTTGTGCTCAGGAATGAGCAAAAGAGATGGTCGACCAGACAGACCTTGCTCAGTTCTTGCCTGGGCCCATCCTTTCTGGTACACTCCTCAATAAAAAGGTCAGGGGCCACAGGGCCTCAGAAAGCCTATCAACCCATCCTCCACCTCCACCTCCCCACACCCCCAGCAGCCAGGCTAGTCCATCCTCAACAGCTTTGATGGCCTGAAGGCCCCTCTTTAAACTCACCCATATCTGTCTTCCTGGTGTTTCCAACTACTGGCAAAAAGGAATAGCTATTTTTACTCAGAGAATACCAGATGCCAGGCCCTATGCGAAGGCTATATATTCACAATCTCATAAAAGCCTCAAGACGACCCTATAAATGAGGAATGTGGTGCTCAGAGAGGTTAAGTGATGTGTCCAAGGATACACAGCCAACAAGCAGCAGAGCCGGGAGCCCAAACCAGGCAGCCTGAGCCTAGAGCCTGCTGTGGCAAGGAGGAGCATGTGTGTACATGTGTGTGGCCTTTCACCGCCCCCTCCTGGCTTCAACCCGCACAGCTCTGCTTTTCTCTTTTACATGTTGGAGTTAACGGGTTCACTTGTCTGAAACGCTGTAATAGACACAACCAGCAAACAGTGGGCTGTTCCTACAAGACTCCTGAACCCAAAAGGAACAACACTCAGAGAAGAGAGGTCACTCTGGCCAAAGTCTGTTGACCTGAGATGTACAAAAGCACATCGTAGACAGAGGGAGCAAGTCGGCCTGGGAAAGCAAAAGTAGCCGTCAGCAACACGTCAGCTCCCAGAAGAGAGCACATTAGCTGCAGATACAGGGCTGTTTCAAGTAGTCACTGTGACAGACTGTGCCTTTAAAAGAACAGCCATCTGCTTAGGATCATTCGAGGGAGAAGCCATTGCTCAACGTAGTGGAAAGAAAATGAGATTCAGAGTTCTAATCCAACCACTTCCTGGCTGCATGGTTCAATTCTGAACCTATCACTCAATCTCTACCATTTACACATCCTGAGGGTATGGGTGTTTCTCTTTCCTCTTGTGTCTCTAAACTCAGTTTTCCTCTCCTTCTGTCTGTCTTTAAACTCAGTGCAGTGTCTACCACTAGTAGGTGCTCAGTGAATGAAACAAAGAAGAATGCCAGCCTACAAAGGGTTTGACTGCCCTCGGGACTTATAGGATGTCAAAGAGCTAGGCAGAGGTAGGCTGCATACGTAGAAGAAAAGTTGGCTGTCACCTGGGGTCTGGCGAAGCATTGTTAAGATGGCTGAGGACCAGAGCACCTGGGTGGCTCAGTCAGTTAAGCATCTGCCTTCAGCTCAGGTTGTGATCCTGGGGCCCTGGGACAGAGCCCCGTGTCGGGCTCACTGCTCAGCGGAGAGTCTGCTTCTCCCTCTCCCTCTGCTCTTCGCCCCCAGCTCATGCTCTCTCTTGTTATCTCTTTCTGTCTCTCAAATATAAAATATTTTTTAAAAAAAGACAGCTGAGGACCTCCCTGCAAGTCAGTCACTAGCTAGGCAACCACTCACCTCCCATGAACTGTGACGGCAGCGATGCCGGTCCTCTCTATCCGCTTCACAAGGCTCAAGGTATCTTCCAGCTGAGGAAGAGGACAGCCCAGGGTGGTTACTGAAGCTACCGAGAGAACAGCTGCCAGCTCCCAAAGTTCAGCTCCTCGAGAATCATTCACCACCCCCCAAATGAACATCCCCAGAGAAAACGGACCTTGAAATGTAACATATCATCCTTACCGACGGCAGGATGCGAATCTTGCAGGTCACAGGTCTGCGTGTCCCTTTAACAAGAGTGCTGAGGATCTGCAGACAGGAAAACACAAACTATTCTAGAAAAACAGCCACACTGCTCAGACTAATTAACTGTGCTACAGGCCTGTGCATCACCGTGGCATGGACAAGTCTATGTTCATGTAGGAGTCCTTCCTTTCCTACGCTAGCACCCCAGCGCCAGAAGCCCCTTGCCTGGTACACCGTGGTGTACATACATATTTGGTAAATGAATGAATGAATGGACCTGCATGCATGCCTACGTAGAACACAGTAATCCTTTGCCAGGCAAACATCAGAATCATCTGTAGAGCTTACGAAATACAGAATCTTAGATTCTACCCTGTACTTCCTAAATGGGTCTCTAGGGGCAGGGCTTAGGAATATGTGTTTTCAAAAGACTCTATATTATCCAGCCATAAAAAATGAGGAAATCCTACCATTTGCAAAAAACATGAATGGACCTTGAAGCATTATACTAAATAAGTCAGAGAAAAACAAATATGGTATGATCTCACTTATATGTGGAATCTAATAAAAAAAAAAACTCCTAGAAAAAGAAATCAGATTTATGGTTACCAGAGGTGTTGGGAGGGGGAACTGAAGAAAGGTGGTCAAAAGGCACAAACATATAATGTACAACATAATGCCTGCAGCTAACACTGCTGTAGGATATCCACGAAAGTTGTTAAGAGAGTAGATCTTGGGGCGCCTCAGTGGCTCAGATGGTTAAGCGTCTGCCTTCAGATCAGGTCATGATCTCAGGGTCCTGGGATGGAGCCCCGCATTGGGTCAGCAGGGAGTCAGCTTCTCCGTCTCCCTCTGCCCTTCCCCCCTGCTGGTGTGCGCTCTCTCGCACACACATGTGTGCTCTCAAATAAATAAAATCTTTTAAAAGAAAATTTTTTTTTAAAGGTTCAGCTTAACACCCTTCCTCCTCAACATGATTCTGAGGCCTCATCCTGGTTGAAAAGACATGGCGGACAGCTTCTTTACTGCTTGAAGGCAATGTTCCCCAAGTGCTATTCCAGGATCTGCCAAGTGAGGGAGCCAGGAAGGTTGTACAGGTCCTGCCTGGGCCCTGTCCTCATGAGCCTCTCTCTCTCTCTCTTTTTTTTCTCATGTAGCTCTCTTTAGGTGAGCTGGTTACACAGAAGTGAAATTAGCAAAGTAAAAAACAACATATTCAACACATTAAAAAGTATTAATTTGCACGGTAATTGCAAAGGACTTCAAAGAAAGATCAAGAAGTCATACAGGAAAGAGTCAGATCACGTATGAATCAGAGATCAAGAGACATGCAAAAAGGGGCGCCTGGATGGCTCAGTCGTTAAGCAGCTGCCTTCGGCTCAGGTCATGATCCCAGGGTCCTGGGATCAAGCCCCGCATCGGGCTCCCTGCTCAGCGGGAAGCTTGCTTCTCCCTCTCCCACTTCCCCTGCTCGTGTTCCCTCTCTGGTTGTGTCTCTCTGTCAAATAAATAAATAAAATCTTAAAAAAAAAGAGAGAGAGACATGCAGATGACAATGAACGTCTGTCGTATTGCTATATTCTTCCCTTGTCAAAAATTTCAGGCTAGGGGTACATGGCTGGCTTAGTTGTAGAGCATACAACTCTTGATCTTGAGGTCGTGAGTTCAAGCCCCACATTGGGTATAGAGATTACTGTAAAATAATAATTTTTAAAAATTTAAAAAAAATTCAGGCTAGGCAAGCTGAAGGGAAGGTAATCCCAAGAGCCCTCTTCCAAGAACTGGATAGTCAGCAGAGCACAGGGGACACCCAGGCCACTGCTGTCAGTCTTGGTTCTAGACAAGTGGGGGCAGCAGAGAGCCAGATTGCAAGAACCAGTCCCAGAGGGCTTTCTCTCAGGCCCAAGCTGAGACAAACCAATCCAGAAGACATCATACCAAGAGGCTGGGCTGACAAGGCAGGTAGACAGATAACGGGCAAGAGAGGGCCTACTGGCTTAAGCACAAATGCCAGGGACTGGCAGGAAGGAAAAGTCCCCAGATGCCGCCCCAGGAGGTGGACTGGGCCTGTGGTCCTAGGGTCACTCTGGCAGGCCTTAGGGGGCAACTACCCTTTAATGGGGTGGGGGATGACTGCCAGATCCACTGAGGTACACAATAAAAATTCTCCCTCTAGTCCTATACTTAAGGCCAACAGTACCATCTCTGGAAGATTCCTTTGCTAGTGCTGACTTAGAATCCCCTGATGTTTGGTGACTAAAGCAACGCCAGCTGGTTTGATCCAGTTCTGTTCTGCAGAACTTCCTTTGCCGTATTTCATCCAAGTAGCTCTAAGCACTTTCTTTGGTATTTCTGTTCAGTTCATGTGCATGTTCAGAATCAGGAAGGAAATTAGTAATCAAAATCCCCAGCCACCTGCAAAGGTCACATTAAGGGGACCGGGTGAATACAGACCGCTTCTGGCTAGACTCTAGCATGAAACCCTGCTGGACTCAACTCTCCCAGTTCCAAGTTACACCACCTGTCTGCGGTGTGAAAGTTTGCAGGGGGAGAAGGACCTAAGGTAAGCTCGTAATACAGATAACACAGCACATCCACCCACAGGGAGGCTCGTCTTACAGCTCTCCTCGCTGACTCAGGAAAAGCGCAACTCTTAGCTCCCCTGGTCGTTGCAGAATGGGTAGAGAGGATGGGAGAGCATAGGCTTAGGAATCACTGGGAACTGAGGTCAAGTCCTGGCCCTGCCAACTGTTAGTCATAGCCTCAGTGTACCATGCACAGGGGAATGCCCTGGGCAGCCAGGGGGCCCCAGGAAATCTTGGGTAGGGGTGAGAGAGGGGACATTACTAACCTAGAGTCTAAAATGAGGTTCTTGGGGCGCCTGGGTGGCTCAGTAGTTGAGCGTCTGCCTTCGGCTCAGGTCATGATCCCAGGGTCCTGGGATCAAGCCCCGCATCAGGCTCCCTGCTCGGCGGGGAGCCTGCTTCTCCCTCTCCCCACTCCCCCTGCTTGTGTTCCCTCTCTCGCTGTGTCTCTCTCTGTCAAATAAATAAAGTCTTTAAAAAAATAATAATAATAAAATGAGGTTCTTAATCTAGGGAGGGTACATCAGAGTTACCTAGGAAGCTTTTTCAAAAGACTAATTAATACTCCCCAGCCCCTATCCACTCCAAGGGTATATAGAATTCTCAACAGATAGAATCCTTTTTTAGTATTATTATTGTAGTAAAATATATGTAACATAAAATTTTCCATTTTAAGCATTTCTAAGTGTGTAATTCAGTGGCATTAATTACATTCGCAATGTTATACAACCATCACCATTACCTATTTCCAAAATTTTTCATCACCCCAAACGAGTATCTTCATTTTGAAAAAATTCTGCACGTAGTCCTGAAATGCTCCCACAGACAAAACCGTGGACCTAAAACACCAGCCTGAAAGAACCCACAAGGTTCTCACCCACGTCACCCAGTCTGCCAGCCAAGTTTGAAGCTGCATCTAATCCAGTCCACTATTCTTGGGTCCCATGTAGCTTTGTTGTGGAAGCCTGCAACCTCCATGAGGCAAACCCCATCCACGAGTCCAACCTGGCCCATCCAACAACCCCATCAAATGGAAAAGGAATGGAATGAACTGAGCAGTAGAACTCTGCTGCCTCATGTATGAAATGTGCCTTATCCAAAGAGGGGCCGTGGAGAAGACAGAGCCAACAGTATGGGAGGGAGAAGCCAGGAGGCTGGAGGACAGGATAACAAAAATGTCTGTGGGCACATGTTGTGATGCCAAGCCACCCCACACTGGGGCCCTCTCCCCTAAGTGTGGTGATGAATTTAACATCCACAGTTGTCCAAATCCACTCCATCTTGCACAGAGGTGTCTGACTGGAGGTTCCTAAGTCCAGATGTCTACTGACCTGTAGCGAGACACTTACAAACTACATCCGGGCACCTTTAAACTGAGATACCATCAAGAGGGGGCAACTGATACTGGGGTAGGGGTCACAAGACCATGGCTCTAGCCTCGGCTCCGCCTGCTACTTATCTGCTACATAATCTTGAGCAAATTACTTTTATCTCTCTGTGCTTTAGTTTTATTATTCTTGATCAAATAGACATAACAAACATCTCCCCTGTCTATGTCAAAGGGTTTGAGGAACAAATTGAATATATATACATATATAGGCACATTATATATTTGTACCTATCTGCACATAGGAAAAACTGAAAGGCACCAAGCCCATCAACACACTGGTCTTCCAAGATCCCAAAGACAGTGGGGCTGGAGGAATATACACAGTCGAGGTGCTGACAGGGCAGCCAGCACAGATAATGGCAGCTTTTACTGGTGGTGCCTTTTCCGAGTTGCTCTAGCCTATTGGAGGCACTAGGAGGCTTAAAGCCCAGACAGGGAAGTGGGAATGGAGAATGAAAATAAAGGACCTAAGAGGAGCAACAGAGAGAGAGCTGATGGACTGAGAAAGAAGTAAAAGGTATATATGGTATAGCAGAAAATGTCACCCCTACAGGCCCTGGCAGCTCACAACACTGGGTGGCAAATGCCAACTGGTCTGCAGGGCCTCATAAACCTGGCCTTTGGAATCACCAATGAAGGGGACCGGAGGTGACCAAGTTCAGCTTGCCTCACATGACCCTGGCCTGATGGCTTTCAAAGGCTGGTGGGAGACTCCACCAGTAGGGAGGAGACCCACTGCTGCTCTCAGCAAGCCCCCTGGGAGAGGCCATCCCCACACCCCAACACAACTGAGTCTGTCCACAATCCACAGGTAGCCTGGCGTATGCTCTCATGATCTTCTCAGAAGGGAGACAGGCCATACACAGGAGGCTCTAAATGACTCCTCAAGGCCCCGGCTCTCAGTTGACATGCCCCTAAGCCCTGGGCTTTTGAGGAACTCCAAGGCTGCTGTACGCTCGCTCAGGGGTTCCCAAACCTGGCTGTATGTCACAGTCAATGGGAAGCCTTTCAAAAATTTTCCAGACTCCAGGAGTACCTGGCTGACTTAGTCAGTAACGCATGCAACTCTGGATCTCGGGGTCATGAGTTCAAGCCTCATGGTGGGCACAGAGCTTACTTTAAAAAAAAGGGAGGGGGGAGTGCCTGGGTGGCGCCGTTAGTTAAGTGACCAACTCTTGGTTTCAGCTCAGGTGGTGATCTCGGGGTTGTGAGATGAAACTCCGTCTGCTTCAGATTCTCTTTCTCTCTCCTTCTGCCCCTCCTGCTCATGTGCTCTCTCTCAAATAAATAAATCTTTTTTTAAAGATTTTTTATTTCACAGAGAGAGAGAGTGAGTGAGAGAGAGAGCACAAGCAGGGGGAGAGGGAGAGGGAGAAGCAGACTCTCCACTGGACAGGGAGCCTGATGCAGGCCTCAATCCCAGGACCCTGGGATCAGGACCTGAGCCAAAGGCAGATGCTTAACTGACTGAGCCACCCAGGCGCCCCTCAAATAAATAAATCTTAAAAAACAAAACAAAACACAGACTCCAGGTGGAGTGAGTAACTGATTCACTAAATCTTGCAGGGGGGGAGGCAGGTGAGGGTGGGTGTGTGTTCCAGGACAACTCTAGTTCACAGGCATGTGTAAGGACCTCTGCTTTCACTCCTGCAGGACTTACCTTCTCAATCTTGTCAGGGTCTGATAGCAGAGCAGCTCCCATTCCTCCCTAAGGAAAAGCACACAGAGGGTCTTCTTATAGCTGGAGAAGGGTGGTCCCTCCCCATGGTATGGCAACATGGTGTGGCAAGCCGGCACCACCCCGGGACTCACAGCCAACAGACCGAGCTTCACTGGCAATTGGCACTTCTAGTCAAGTAGGAAGCAGCAGCATCCAGGCCCATAATGTCAGGGATCAGAGTTGGATGAATTCTAAAAGTCATCACTCTGATCCTCTTAGCAAAACCCACAGATCTAGCTACAAGTAGGTTCCACAAACGTTCCTCAGGAGTGCCTGTTCCCTACCCAGGGTCTCAGGGTCTTAATAAACTAAACCGCACAGTATGGCAAGCCCTTAAGAAAGCAATGGATTATTCTCCCTTTGGAATGAAATCCAATACACCTTCGTCCTATCCTCCCAGCACTTGCTTTGGTACCTTCACTGCCAGCAAAGCCACTTAGAGGAACATAACCTGAAAACCCTGCCCAGGCTCCTCTTCCCTGCCAGCAACAATCCTCCAGACTGACGTCAAGCTCTAGCAAAAGCCCCAGCTAACGGAAACCAACAACCCGAGGAGCCACTTAATTCTTGACATTAACAACAGTAGCTGCCTCTTGATGGTGGGATTGTTGATGATTGGTCTTTTTTTATACTTTCCTATATCACACAAGTTCTGGACAATGGTATGAATTACCTTAATAATCCGGAAAGGGGAGGACCTTTACAAAGCTGAACCCGTCAAAAAATGAGGTAAAGGGAAAAAAACCAAATCCAATAAATAAATCCCTTGTCAGTACATAGACTGCATACTAATGAATGCTCACAGGATGTGCTCAGAAGTGTGAAGTTCACTTATTACAGTTTAATTTCATATTTAAGGGTGACAGGTTAGAATCCAAGAACCCTGAACCACCGCAGACTCGCCCAGGCAGAGCCTGCATTTCAGAGGAGACTGGGAAGGGTGGAGGAGCTACCAGCCCTGGTCTACCTTGGCCACAAATACAAACCTCAGAAGCCTTAAGGAAGCCCTGGCTGCTCACCCCCGGCTCCGTTCGTCCACCTCACACACAGTCACAGTCCTTCCTTGTGGAAATCAAAGGATCTAAAATCCAGTCCTTCCACAACAATGGCTTTGTCAATTAGTATTTCCTTCCTTCCTTCCTTTCTATTTAACTTATTTGCTTTTTTGAATACGTAACACGTTAAAAATTTTAAAGGTTCAAAAGGGTAAAAAGTAAGAACTCCCCTTCCCTGAGAAACGGAAAACTTTTCAATTTATACTTTTCATAAGGCTTCAATTTTCGAACCATGAGAAGAGAGTGGCTCTTCAGGGGGATGTACGGGTATAGCACACTGGTAGCTACCTGTTCTGACTGGTCAGGGCCAGTGCCGTGCCAGATGGTAGCTATTCTGAGGAGCACCCCTACAATGGGAATTTATTCCTTATGCCAAACCAAATAAAAACTTGATTTCCTTCCCCAGGGAAAACCAGTGTCACTAGCTTCTTGTGTGTCTTTCCAAATAGATTCTATGAATAGAAATGTAAACATATATAAATATCATCCCTCATATATAAATGGTGGTATACCATATCTAAATTGGCTCCTTGCTTTTCCATGCCACAATGTATCAGGGAGATTATGCCAATAATTTAAACTCTGCTCTTCACATATCTCAGAAGTACAAAGGAGTAATTAGAAGACAGCAAAACAAGGTCCCAAGTTTTCAACTCCTCATAGACAATTTCAAACCTCCATAATTCCTTGAGGTAGCTATCTACAAGGCCCTGTGGTTTTCAAGCATCCAAAAAGCCTTTCCTTCAAGTAATCTTTGGCCTCCTGGCCTAAAGCCAACATCCCCAAGCCACGTAACTCCAGGGAACAGAGTGGCTGACTCTGGGCGGTGGATCCACGGGGACATCTGCTATGTCTACACTGCAGACCCTGACCGCACATCTTGTGATAAGGTTCCCAGCAGCAGCCCCACAGGACTCCCTCTGGTGCCTCACATGCAGCCAACCCCAAGCTGTCCTTGTTACCTGCCCCAAACACGCTTTTCCTCCAGCAGTCCCAATCATGTGGAAGACAAACTGTCCTCCTGGCTACTGGTCTTTCCTCCCTCTACCCCAAACACTCACTCTACCTCCCCCCACCCCGTCCAATCAACTGCCAGCCAAGTCTTATCAAATGCTGCTCTAGTTTCACTTCTCCTCTCTCCGCCAGGACACTCATCTCCTAAATCTGTGTCCCTACCCCTAGCCCATTTCCACTCGAATCTACCAGACATGGCTTTCAAATTAGTATTTCTAAGTATTTCTATCACAGAATATATTTGGAAAGACACACAAAGAAACTAGTAACGCTGGTTTCCCCTGGGGAAGGAAACTAAGTTTCTGATCACATGGCTCCTCTGTTCCAAAAGGCAGAAATATCAAAAGTCCAAGTTCCGCTAATCTGGTCCTAACCAAGGTTTTCAATCCTGTGCTCTTCTGCTTCCTCTTCGTTTTCCACGCCCCAACTCTCTAGTCAAATCAAGGTTCTCTGCCTCTGCCTCATGCTGGCCTCTCCAGGGCCCCTGCCTGTGACACTCCCTCTGCCTGCAGGGTCCCAGATCCCCTCATCAAGGACCACATCTCCGTAGAAGATACTTAATTTAAGGGCTGCCTTTCCACTCCTTTCTCCAAGCTGCCCTAGCACTCTGCTCTGATCTTCTGATATGACAACGGGCACACATGTATTACATCCTCTATTCTTTTTAGTGTACATCTTGGTTTTAGTCATGAAAAAACAAAGCCCTGTTCACAATTTTTTCTTTTAACATTTACGTCATTAATTACTCAGGCATGAGTGCTTTGTGTTTATTTAGGTGTGTATGTGTATGTAAATAAAATTTTTCCTGAACCACTTACAGGTAAGTTACATTGTATCACAGCCCTTTACAACTAAATATTTGTGTGTATTTTCTAAGAATAGAGATATTCTTGGGGCACCTGGCTGGCTCAGTCGGTAGAACGTGCAACTCTGATCTCAGGGTTGTGCGTCTGAGCCTCACGTTGGGTATAGAGATTACTTAAAAATAAAATCTTTAGGGCGCCTGGGTGGCTCAGTCCTTAAGCATCTGCCTTCGGCTCAGGTCATGATCCCAGGGTCCTGGGATCGAGCCCTACATCGGGCTCCCTGCTCAGCAGGAAGCCTGCTTCTCCCTCTCCCACTCCCCCTGCTTGTGTTCCCTCTCTCGCTGTGTCTCTCTCTGTCAAATAAATAAATAAAATCTTTTTAAAAAATTAAAAAATAAAATAAAAATAAAATAAAATCTTTATGGGCGGGGCACCTGGGTGGCTCAGTCCGTTAAGCGTCTGACTCTTGATTTCAGCTTGGGTCATGATCTCGGGGTCATGGGATCAAGCCCCACATTGGGCTCCACGCTTAGCAGGGAGTCTGCTTGATATTCTCCTCTCCCTCTCCCTTTCCCCTTCCCCCCATGCACTCTTTCTCACTCTCTCTAAAATAAATAGATAAATCTTAAAAAAAAAAAATCTTTAGGGGCACCTGAGTGGCTCAGTTGGTTGAAGGTACGACTCTTGATTTGGACTAAGGTCATGATCTCAGGGTTGTGAGATCAAGCCCCACGCTGGGCTCCACGCTGGGCGTGGAGACTGCTTGGGATTCTCTCTCTCCCTCTGCTATGTCTCCCCCCCTGCCCTGCTGTCACTCTTTCTCTAAAACAAAAAAAAAAAAAAATTAAAATTAAAAAAATAAAATAAAATCTTTACTAAAATCTTTATTTTTAATTTAAGCCATATTATTTTATTTATTTTCATGAGCACGCGAAAGCGGGGTGGGAGGGTGAGCAGAGGAAGAAGCAGACTCCCTGCTGAGCAGGGAGCCTGATGTGGGACTCGATGCCAGGACCCTGTGATCATGACCTGAACTGAAGGCAGACGTTTAACTGACTGAGCCACTCAAGTGTCCCTAAAAAAATAGAATCTTTTAAAAAAAAGAATAGAGATATTCTAACAAAACCATAGAAGAGTTATCAACTTCAAAAACTTATACTGATAGAATATTTCTATCAGTATAGAAATCTTCTATGGCCCATAGTCCAATTTTGCCAGTTGACCTAACAATATCCTTTTGAGCATTTTCTCCATCTAGTATAGGATCTAGTCCAGAGTCAGGTAATGTCTTGTTAGTTGCCTTTACTCTGTACCCTGTATTTGTGAGGTATATAAAGAAATCAGTTTAGGGACGCCTGGGTGGCTCAGTCGGTTAAGCGTCTGCCTTCGGCTCAGGTCATGATCCCAGGGTCCTCGAGCCCCACATCAGGCTCCTTGCTCGGCAGGGAGCCTGCTTCTCCCTCTGCCTGCCTCTCCCCCTGCTTGTGCTCACGCTCTTGCTCTTGCTCTCTTTCTATCTGACAAATAAACAAAATCTTTAAAAAAATTTTTTAATTTAAAAAAGAAATCAGTTTACCTTGGTGGAATACTCTTTTGGACAGCCCATGTTTACATCAATACCAGCCACATCATTTTCCCTGGGAAAACATGAGGTAGAGAAGATTATAATAAAGATCCAACTTTGAGGAGAGAATTTAGAGTCAAAGGCATGGATCTGTGCTCATGAACCTCTTACCATGTCCCTGGCCCTATTAAACATGCCAACCCTCAGTGATAGAAGGTGAGAAAATTGGTCTCTGAAAGGTGCAACTGCTTTCCCTGAGCAGAGTTCAAGAAGAAGAGCATATTGTGCTCAAACATCTACAACGGGCTACTTGTAGAGGACTTTGCTACTTGGGAATTATATCAGATAATCCAAATACTGAGCCACATTGAACTTGATCCCAGAGTTCCAGTTCTGACTTGGGTAGTGAAAGCCATTGGTCAACGCACAGAAGTGACATGAATACAAGAGCCCGTTCCCAGAGCACTGGTTCTAGTAGAAGTTACGGGACTGCCTTTGTTTGCTGGGCTGCACAGTTGGTTTACTCCAAACAATTTTCAGATGTGGAAAGGACCCTTAGCTCATCCTCTGGTGTGTATACAGTTAATAGTCTGTAACTAATGCCTGAGTTCCTTCTCAGTGCTACTGTAATTAATAATAATAATAATAGCTAACACTAATCCCTCACGACATACCACATATTGCGAAGACATTTACGTGAATTATCTCATTTACCAACACCTATAATGCCAGAGGTAGGTAGTACTACTGGTCCCACTTCCTAGATAAGAAAACTAAGTTCCCCTAGTTAAAGTATGGTTACGTAACTTATGTAAGGTCACTCAGCAAGCAGCAACCAGAATTCCAACCCAGGTCTGTCTAACTCCAAAGCCCATCTCCTTAACCACAGTACTCTCCTGCCTTCATTAATTTAGGCAGTAATAACCCTTACCCTACACTTCATGAGACTCAAAACCTTAGGGCTCATAGTCATAAGAATCCCTGGAAAGGGAGCTTCATGAATAAACACTAAAAAATAGTTGCCTGAACAGACGTTATCTGGGATCTGGGTACATGGGTACACATGAGTCCCAGGCCAGCCCTCAGATGCCAAAAACAGAGAAAAAAAAACCAGACACTCTTAACCTGGAAAGAGAAGGTAGAGAGCTAAGAGACAGAAGGGTGGTCGCCTTCAGGGTCACCAGAAATAGTAAAGCTTCACAGCCCACAGGAGAGGCAAAGGCAGTCCCAAAGAGAGAAGAACTTACACAAGTCTGGCCACAGCAAGAGCTCGCTCCGCATCTGAAGTCCCCTAGAAACAAAGAGGCTCCATCAACCACCACCCATGACACAGGTACACGTGCACAGACGCACAGACAAACACATCTATGACCCCACGTACACGTGTGCGCATGCACGCACACTTCAGCGAGTAGAGTCTGGCTGGCGTTCTCTTAAACAGCCAGCCCACTGAACTAGCTCACTGTCGGAGGCAAAAACTGGACCTGGAAGGCCTAGAAAATGTCCTCAATGCTGTAATTACTTTCTAACATACAAAAAAGTTGACAAAATTTTATAGTGAACATTCATTCATATACTCACCACTTACATTCTACAATTAATATTTTGCTATGTTTGCTTTATCATATGTCTACCCGTTGTTATTACCAATCTTTTAAAAACTTAAACATCATGCAGAATCTATTTCTGAAAAAGCACCAAGAAATTCCCGAAGTGAGAGAAGAGTGCTATGGAGTCATTACAAGCCTAACGTAAATTAACTGCTCTTGAGGAAACCTAATTTTCTTTCTATGGGAAATATATACAGACTATACAAAGAACAAAGAACATGAATTGAATAACCAATTCTAGGGGGTAAAAATATCTAAGTTATGCCAAACAGACAATTCCTACAACTAAGGAAATTATATTTGACACTGGAGACATGTAACAGAGTGCTAAAGCTTGATTTCCTTAAATTGTCTCTGACAGTGTGAACACTCATGAACAAATCTTTGAAAAACACTGAAGCAGAGTCTCAGGAAACCACCACTGTGCAACGGAGCCCAGGCATTTAAGGATGAGTAACCCTTGGGAGGGCGCTCAGCCCCTGGGATCTCATACCATCTGGAAGACAACCCTGTTCTGTTCTCTTTCGCAGGTGCGGAAGACTACTCGGTCATCAGGGGCGACAAAGTCCACTGTGCTGAGCACCTCTGCAAGAAAACACAAACACACTGGGCCACTCAATGAAGAAAGGAAGTTCAATCTAGCCTAACCCTGGAAGAAAACACAGCAAAAATATCACTTTGAAGGGGAAAAAGGGATGCTGGAAGTACATAATTCTTCAAAGAAATCGGTATGCACATGGAGGCTTCTGAGGTGCTGATGATGGTCTAGTCCCTGACTTAGGTGATGGTAGTTACATGCTGGTTGCTTTACAGTTATTTGTTATACCACATGCTTTTGTTTTATGCACTTCATTGGTGTAGTGTTTATATTTCATAATTTTTAAAACACTGAAAAAAAATGTACACACGTGGTATCTTGTCTGTATTTCAGGTTTGGCCCAAATTTTCCCAGTGTCACTCTGAAGTTGAGGAAAGTTGCTGTTTCTTAATTATTTACCATGTGCTAGGTACTGTGAGTGGAGATTCACTCTATTACAATCAACCCTCATTATGTGTACTTACGTACTTGCAAATTTGCCTGCTTGCTAAAATGCATCTGTAACCCCAAAGTCAATACTCATGCCATTTTCATGGTCATTCACAGACATATGTAGAACTGCAAAAAAAGTCAGTCACCTGATGCATGCCTTCCCAGCTGAGGTCAGACAAGGCAAGGCTCTACCTTCTTCTTTCAGCTCTCACACTGTAAATAAAGTGTCCTTATGGTGGTATATTTAATGCCACATTTTTTTTTGCATTTGCTTTTGTTGCTCTCGCTGTTGAAAATGGCCCCAAGCACAGAGCCGAAGTGCTCTCTAGTGCTCCTAAGCACAAGAAGGCTGTGGGGTGCCTTAGGGAGAAAATCCATGTCAAACAACCTTTGTTCAAACATGAAATTAGAGTACTGCTGACTGTGAGTTCAATGTTTAAATAGAATCACACATAAAACAAGGTTATGTACTGATCTGTTAGTGAAATTGTTGTAACCCGAGGCTCACAGGAACCTAATCTTGTATTTTCCCTAAGAGCAATGGTTCAGTATTTGCTAATCTGGTGTTCAAAGCAATTTTATAGAGCATAACTATTGCAGGGGCACCTGGGTGGCTCAGTCGGTTAGGCGTCTGCCTTTGGCTCAGGCCATGATCCCAGGGTCCTGGGATCGAGCCCCGCGTCGGGCTCCCTGCTCCGCGGGAAGCTTGCTTCTCCCTCTCCCACTCCCCCTACTTGTGTTCCCTCTCGCTGTCTCTCTGTCAAATAAATAAACTCTTAAAAAAAAAAAGAACATAACTATTGCAAATAATAAGAATTTCATATTTTCTTCATAATAAAGCACTACAGTAGGTACCAGCACTATTAGCTTCAAAGATGACTGCCACATGAAAGAGATCCAATGTGGCAGATGAGAGACTAGGTTTACCCTGTGCATTTATTTTCAAAAATAAATGAGATCTTTCATACATGTAAAGCACTTCCATAAATGGAAGCTGTTATTATCAACCCAGCACTAAACAGATTAGAAGATTAAAAAGGTAGGGTCCAAGTGGTGACATGTTGGGAGAGGCAATGGAAGTGAATTCCAACAGCACAGGCTCATGACTAGCAGGAGGAAGTCTGAGAGAAGAACCACAAAAACCTAGTGTGTTTATACTACAGCTTTATTTATAACAGCAAAATATTGGAAACCCCATTAAAGCACTGATGAAACCAATTCTGACAGTTACCTATAGGTACTAACATGGGAAAAGGTCCTAGTACAAAAAGTCAGGGGCAAAATATACAGAGCATGATCCCTAGGGAGGGCATACACAGAAACATGCTCTATTTTTATATATATGCTTTACTCAATGTGTAAAAAATATGCATTATTCCTCTTAGTGATTACTTTTTCAAATAATGGGATTATGGGGGATTTTCATCCTCTAGGTTATATAAAGGGTCTGTGAAAATAAATTTTCATAACAAAAAAATATACATCTAAAACAATTAAAGACAAAATTGAGTCATAACTTCTACTGAACTGACATTAAGATTTCACAAATGTGTACACATTTCAAAAAACCTCAAACAATACCACAACTCTAATCAAAACAGAATCAGCCTCATCAATAAATCACAAGCAAAACCACAATTTAGCACAACCACTTCTATTTGCAAAGTACTTACATGTACCTTATCTTATTTGATTATCACTCCAACCCTATGATTTAAGTAAAGCAGGGGTTTTGATTTTCATTTTACAGCTGAAGAAATGGAGGCAGAGATGTCATATGACTTGCTCCAAGTCACACTGCTAGTGAGTGACAGAGCCAGGAACAATGCTGAAGCCATCCTGACCCCAGAGCTTTTAGGGGCGCCCCCCTGACTACGAAACCTATCAATTTCTAAGCCAGCAAGCCTGTGGGTGGAAGGTATGTTCAGCCTATCTCACATTTGGCTCTTTGTCAGAGTCTCTGGAGAGTAGTGACTGTTGTCAAGGGGGCACATGATCCACAAAACCACACAGCCAGGCACACTGGAAGGATACTGTCACCCCAGGCAAGGGCACGGGTAGTTAGTGCTGCTTGGGCCTGACCAGGCGCACACACAATCCTGGGACCAGAACAGCACTCACCATTGACAACTCTCTTGCACTGAAGCATCTTGAGGTCAATCAGCTCCTGCAGAGGAATCAGAGGGCACTTGTCAGTGCTGGTCATGTAGGTCCCGGGTACAGGGGCAGGGACCATCACTGGGAGTCACTAATGGGGGAGTCATTTGGCCTATCACCCTACTACTAACAGCAAATCATGGCTTTTGGGGAATGTAGTGCTGACCGCCCCGCCTAAGGCAAGCAGGAGCCTGAGTGAGCTACCCTCAATCAGCTGCTCTTCCCAGGGACCTTGGAGATGTTGGAGGCCTAGAAAGGGTGAGCCACTCAGGAGCCAGAGACAAGACAATAGCGCAGATTATGGACACCTGGACACTTTCCTCACCTACTAGTCTCAGTTCCAGTCCATCCCCTCAAAGAACCTCCTATCTCATCCCTATGCAAACAGCAGACAGTGATGGGCTCCCAGGAAATGTCCAAGGACAAAAGTGGGACCAGTGAATAAAAGCAGAGGGAGGAAGATTTGAGATCAATTCTATAAAGATTTTTCTAAATTTATTTATTTGAGAGAGAGATAAGGACAGAAAGCATGAGCGGGGGGTGGCGGGGGTGGGGGTAGGGAGTAGGGAAAAGCAGGCTCTGCAAGGCTGGATCCCAAGACCTCGGGATCATGACCCAAGCTGAAGGCAAATGCTCAACCGACTGAGCCACCCAGGCACCCCAAGATCAATTCTAAAACTCTTGTCCAACATGGATCACACTGTGGAAACAAAAGGGGCAAGCTCTTGAGCTCTGGACATTTTCAAACAGACTCATGAAAGAAAGGAGAAAGGTTTCTTCAAAATCGGGATCATGAAAATGAAGGGAAAGCTCCTATCTCCTGTAGGACTGAGATTCTCTGCCTCTTAGTAGGAGACAACTGTTCTGCTTTGTTCAGTGATCATTTCAATAAATGTGTAAGATAAATCACAAGAGCCAGGTACCTGCCACACTGCCCAGAAGCTCATGCCCAGGGGTTCTGCGGGTCCAGAAAAATATAGGAAGAAACTCTGCCCCATATTGACTACCTATGAGCCTCAGCAAGTCCCAACTCCAGCCAGGGGGGCACAATAGTCTTTGCTCCCTCATGGGAGCATGGAGGGCTAACGTGGCCAAAGGGCACCTATGGCATCCACAGGGCTCCCCCCAGCACACTCATCATCCAGGACAGTAGTGTTTCTGTGGCATTCAGGTCCTCAAATATCTGATGTCCACCAGGCCTGGCCAAACAAATCACCACCACCAAGTAGTTATGGATACACGGTTGGCATCTAAGCCCCAAGAATCTGTGTGGTGTCCCAAGGGATGGACACAGCCCAACACAAAGCCCCTGTAGCCAGTGATCTTAGTTGCAGGGCCAAGCAAAAAGGCAAGTGGAAAAGTGGGCAGCATTGAGTGGCCTGTGCTCATAAAAAGAAGCTCTGCAGCCAGGCTGAACTTCAGCTGGAAATGAGCAGGGTAAAGCAAGGCAAGCCCTTGCTGGGGCCCCCAGCCCTGCCAGCAGTAACTTGTCCTCCTTGGGATTCCCAAACCCCCCTCCACCAAGTCATTTACTACTTCTTCAAATGCCAGTTATAGATACCCCTGTAATATCTTTACCATTAGACCATGAACCCCCTGAGGAGGATCCTGTGTCCACACAAAGGTAGGCTTTGAGGACCCGGGCCAGGTAGCCTGAGCCCCAAGAAGAGGAGTTAAGGCAAAATGGCCCTTGAAATGTCTTATTTTCTTTTCAGTCTCCCCACCACACCAAAAAGCCTTTGGGGCCTGGATACTGTCTCATTCATCTTCCAATCACTAGCATCTAGCACATTGCAAGGGCTCACTAAACATCTGCCAGAGCCACTTCAAGACCTAGCACGCAGCAGAGGTTCAACTGTTGAAGTGGAGAAATTAAATTGTCACCAATAAAACCACAAGTGCGTCTGCTCACCCACGCACCCTCAACACCACTGTTCATCCATTTTATTCATTTCAGTTAGTTCTGTGGGGATAAAATGGAACCTCACGGTTTTTTTACTGTATTTCCTTAATTAGTGAAACCAAACATTGTTTTTCCAAGTGATAGAGCTTATGATCCGTGTATCTTCATAGCAAACTGCCTTTTACATCTATACAAGTTGTAGGAAAAAGTCTATTCTTTGTCAAATTGGATATTGAGTTTTTCCGTCTTAGTTATCACAAATACTTTTCTTCTATCACTATTTCCTCAGTTGTTTTTTTTTTACCTATCCCCTATCTTTTTTCTATTTTGTTTTAAATGGCATTTATTTATTTATTTTAAAGATTTCATTTATTTGACAGAGAGAGACACAGCGAGAGAGGAAACACAGCAGGGGGAGTGGGAGAGAGAAGCAGGCTTCCTACAGAGCAGGGAGCCCGACGCGGGGCCCGATCCCAGGACCCTGGGATCATGACCTGAGCCAAAGGCAGACGCTTAACGACTGAGCCACCCAGGCACCCCTCTATTTTTAATAGAAGTATAGTTGACATATATAATATTATGTTACTTTCAGGTGTACAACACAGTGATTCAACAATTCTATATGTTATGAAAAGCTCACCACAAGTTTAGTTACCATGTGTCACCATACACAGTTATTACATTATTACTGACTATATTCCCTATGCTGTATTTTTCTACCCCATGACTTATTTATATTATAACTAGAAGTCTGTACCTCTTAATCCCCTTCACCTACTTTACCCATCCTCCAACCTCCTCCCCTCTGGCAACCACCAGTTTGTTCTCTGTATTCATGAGTTTGTTTCTCTTTTTTTATTGTTGTTTGGTTTATTTGCTTTGTTTTTTAGATTCCACATGTAGTAACATCATACAGTATTTGTCTTTCTCTGTGGACTTACTTCAATTAGCATAATACCCTCTAGGTCTACCATGTTGTCACAAACTTCAGTTTTTTTTCAAGGTCAATACAGAAATCAATTACATTTTTATTGATATAAAGCAACATATAATTTGGAATAATAAGCAATAAACAATAAACAAGCAATAAACTGGAAAAGTAAAAACAATTCAATTTATGATATTTAAAATATGATATACTCAGGGATAAGTTTAACAAAAGATGTGTAAGACTTGTACACTGAAAACTAGAAAACATTGCAGAGCAAAACTGAAGTTGAAATACATGGAGAGATATAACATGTTGATGGATTGGAAGACTCACTATTATTAAGATGTCAGTTATCTCCAAATTGTTCCTTAGTGTCTTTAGAAGAAAACACAGGAGGATAGCTTGACAACACTGAGAACATCTTGGTGAAACAGTACAAAATATTAATTTTATTATAAATCTTGACACTCGAATATATATCTTTTTACTATTCTGTGTAACAAAATGGGAAGTATGCGTAAGTCACTTGTGCTACAAACCAGACCATGATGGTTGTCTCAAGGAAAAGCACCTGTACAATTATTTTAGTTGGGAACTGAAGGAACTACTTTTCTAAAAAAAATAGAATAGCACTTTTACTTGAAAGAATGCCTGGCAAACTATAGCAATTGAAACATATCTGGCAGACTTTTTTTTAATCTTTTTTTTTTTTTATTAACATATAATGTATTACTTGTTTCAGGGGTACAGGTCTGTGATTCATCAGTCTTACACAATTCACAGCGCTCACCATAGCACATACCCTCCCCAATGTCCATCACCCAGCCACCCCATCCCTCCCACCCCCCTTCACTCCAGCAACCCTCAGTTTGTTTCCTGAGATTAAAAGTCTCTTATGGTTTGTCTCCCTCTCTGGTTTCGTCTTGTTTCATTTTTCCCTCCCTTCCCCTTGTCTTGTTTCTCAAAATCCTCATATCAGTGAGATCATATGACACTTATCTTTCTCTGACTGACTTATTTCACGTAGCATAATACCCTCTAGTTCCATCCATGTCGTTGCAAATGGCAAGATTCATTTTTTGATGGCTGCATAATATTCCATTGTGTGTGTATATAATACCACATCTTCTTTATCCATTCATCTGTTGATGGACATCTAGGCTCTTTTCATAGTTTGGCTATTGTGGACATGGCTGCTATAAACATTGGGGTGCATGTGCCCCTTTGGATCACTACATTTGTATCTTTGGGGTAAATACCCAGTAGTGCAATTGCTGGGTCATAGGGTAGCTCTATTTTCATCTTTTTGAGGAACCTCCATACTATTTTCCAGAGTAGCTGCACCAGCTTGCATTCCCACCAACAGTGTAGGAGACAAACATCAATTTCTATCATACATAACATTCTATTTTTATAGAAGAGACCACCTTAACTTTGCCATCAACAGTGCCTTCTACTTCCTAAATATATCTCCATTATACAGTTAAGAATATAATCTTGGGGCGCCTGGGTGGCTCAGTTGGTTAAGCGACTGCCTTCGGCTCAGGTCATGATCCTGGAGTCCCGGGATCGAGTTCCGCATCAGGCTCCCTGCTCAGCGGGGAGCCTGCTTCTCCCTCTGACCCTCCCCCCCATGCTCTCTCTCTCTCATTCTTTCTCTCAAATACATAAATAAAATCTTAAAATATATATATATATTTAAAAAACTAATTTAGATTTTAGCTTAACTGAAAATTAAGGCCATTTGTAAGTCATTTTTTCTTCAAATGACTACCCAATTTTCTGAACAACATTTTATTTTGTTTCTATTTTATTTTATTTTATTTATTTATTTATTTTATTTCAAAGTAGGCTCCATGCCCAATGTGGGGCTTGAACTTAAAACCCTGATATTAAGAGTCGCATGCTCTCCCAACTAAGCCTGCCAGGCACCCCGTATCATTTAATTTTAAAATGCCTTAGGGGTACCTGGGTGATTTGGTCAGTTAAGCATCCAACATTTGATCTCAGCTCAGGTCTTGATCTCAGCTTAGGTCTTAATCTCAGGGTAATGAGTTCAAGCCCTCCGTTGGGTACCACCCAGCATGAAGCCTATTAATAAATAAATAAATAAATAAATAAATAATAAAATGCCTTATCATGTATGGGCGTATTCTTTCTTGTCTGTCATGTGTTGTTTCTGTATCTGAAATATGCCCTACCACCTTCATCTTCTCCATTCCTCTTGGCTTGCTTTCTCTGTCTGAGCTGATCATAATATTTATCCCCAGTTTATCACCAGTGTCTCTCCATGACACCTTTCTACCCCCACCTCTGGTATATCCAGGTACTTTTTTTTCGTTTCTAGTTTGGTTGAAGGATCTTTAGTATATCCCTTATTTTCAGAAATACAAGTATACTCAGATTGAAAAACTACACAATTCCCCACCTCAAAAAAAAAAAAAAAAAAATCAAAGCCAAAATGAATAATGGGAGCCCCTGAAGGATAAGAAGGAGAGAAGGGATAGAAAGAATACTTGGTTTTGGTTTTGGTTTGGTTTGGTTTTTTAAGATTTTATTTATTTATTTGACAGAGAGAGAGCAAGCACAAGCAGGGGGAGCTGCAAGCAGAGGGAGAAGCAGGCTCCCCGCTGAGCAAGGAGCCCAACATGGGACTTGATCCCAGGACCCTAGGATTATGACCGGAGCAGAAGGCAGACATTCAACCGACTGAGCCACTCAGGTGCCCCTAAAAAGAATATTTGAAGAAATAGTGGCAGAAAATTTCCCAAATTTGATGAAAAACATTAATCTGTACATCTAAGAAGCTCAACAAACTCCTAGGAAAAAAACCTCAAAGACAGCCACACCTACACACAAATAATCAAACTGCTGAAAACCAAAGACAAAGAGAATCTTGAAAACAGGAAGAGAGAAGTGACTTACCACATACAAGGGATCATCAATAAGATTAACAACTGATTTCTCAGGGCACCTGGGTGGCTCAGTCGTTAAGCGTCTGCCTCCAGCTCAGGTCGTGATCCCAGGGTCCTGGGATCGAGCCCTGCATCAGGCTCCCTGCTCAGCAGGGAGTCTGCTTCTCTCTCTCCCTCTGTCCCTCCCCCCCTGCTTGTGTTCTCTCTCTTTCTCTCTCAAATAAATAAATAAAATCTTAAAAAAAAAAAATAACAGGGGTGGCTGGGTGGCTCAGTCTTTGGGCATCTGTCTTCGGCTCAGGTCATGATCCCAGGGTCCTGGGATCGAGCCCCCCCATTAGGGTCCCTGCTCCGTGGGAAGCCTGCTTCTCCCTCTCCCACTCTCCCTGTTTGTGTTCCCTCTCTCGCTGTCTCTCTCTGTCAAATAAATGAATAAAATCTTTAAAAAAAAAAAATAACAACTGATCTCTCATAAGAAATGATGAAGGCCAGAAGGAAACAAGGAGGCAAAGACTTGCACACTGAAAACTACAGAATATTGTTCAAAGAAATTAAAGGAGATCTAATTAAATGAAAAGACATCTAATGATCATGGATTGGAAGAATTAATATCATTAAAATGGAAATATTCTCCAAACTGAGCTATAGATTCAACACAAACCCTATCAAAACCCTAGATGCTCTTTTTGCAGAAATTGGTAAGCTGATCCTAAAACTCATATTGAAATGCAAGGAACACAGAGTAGACAAAACAATCTTGAAAAAGAAAAACAAACTTGGAACATTCATACTTCCTAATCTCAAAACCTACTCCCAAGCTACAATAATCAAGACTGTATGTTGGGGCACCTGGATGGCGTCCAACTCTTGATTTCGGCTCAGGTCATGATCTCACAGTCGTGAGATCGAGCCCCATGTCGGGCTCCGTGCTAGGCATGGAGTCTGCTTAAGATTCTCTCTCTCCCTCCCTCTTCCCCTGCCCTCCGCTCTCTGCAGGCTCTCTCTCTCCCTCAAAAAAAAAAAAAAAAAAAAAAGACTGTGTGGTACTGTCTAAAGGATACACATATAGGCCAGTGGAATAGAATTGAGAATCCAGATACAAACCAAAACATCTATAATCAACTGTTTTTTGACAAGGGTACCAAGATAATTTTGGGGGGAAAAATTATCTTTTCAATAAATAGTGCAAGAAAATGAATTTTGATGTGAGGTAGGCACCCTACCTCATATCACATACAAAAATTAACTCAAAATGTTCCAAAGACCTAAATGTAAGAGCCAAAACTATAAAATTCATAGAAGAAAACACAAATATAAGTCTTTGTGACCTTAGATTAGGCAATAATTTCTTAGAGAGGATACCAAAAGCAGAAACAACAAAAGAAAAAATAAGTTAAATTGGATCTCATCAAAATTTAAAACTTCTATGTATCAAAGTATACTATCAATAAAGTGAAAAGAAAACTCACAGAATGGGAGAAAATATTTGCAAATCATTTATCTAATAAAGGTCTAGTATCCAGATTATATAAAGAACTCTTACAATTCTTAGAATAAAAAGACAAAAAGCCGATTAAAAAATGGGCATAGATTTTTTTTTTTTAAGATTTTATTTATTTATTTGACAGAGAGAGACACAGCGAGAGAGGGAACCCAAGCAGGGGAAGTGGGAGAGGGAGAAGCAGGCTTCCCGCAGAGCAGGGAGCCCGATGTGGGGCTCGATCCCAGGACCCTGGGATCATGACCTGAACCGAAGGCAGATGCTTAATGACTGAGCCACCCAGGCACCCCGGGCATAGATATTTATTAGACATTTCTCCAAAGAAGATATACAAATGGCCAATAAACAAGGAAAAGATGCTCAACTTCATTAATCATTAGGGAAATGCAAAAACCACAATGAGATACCACTTCATAGCCACTGGGATGGCTATAATCAAAGAGACAAATAAGTGTTAGCAAAGTTGTGGAGAAACTGGAAACATCATACTGGTGAGAATATAAAATTGTACAGCTGCTTCAGAAAACAGTCTGGCACTTTCTCAAACAGTTAAACACAGAGTTATGATATGATCTAGCAATTCTGCTCCTAGGTATACATACCCAAGAGGAATATACACAAATGTTCATAGCCATGGTTCATAATAGCCAAAAGGTAGAAATAATCCAAATGTCCATCAATTGAATGGATAACCAAATTGTGGTATATGCATACAAATAATTATTAGTCAACCACTAAAAGGAACAAAGTACTGATACATGCAATGACATGGATGAACCTTAGGAATATTATGCTAAGTGGAAAAAAACCAGGCATAAAAGACCATATGGTATGGTTCTATTTATATGAAATGTTTAAAACAGGCAAACCTATAGAAACAGAAAGTAGAATAGTGGTTTCTAGGGACTGAGGGAAGGAGAAATTGGGGAGGGATTGCTAATGGATATGAGGTTTCTTTTTGGTGTGATGAAAATGTTCAACAGTTGATTGTGGTGATGGATGCACAATTCTATAAATATAACCAAAAGCCACCGAATTGTACAATTTGAATTGGTGAATTATATGGCATGTGTGAACCATTATCTCAGTAAAGGTGTTAAAAGGGGAGCCTGGCTGGTTTAGTCAGTAGAGCATGCGACTCTTAATCTCAGGGCTCTAAGTTCGAGCCCCATGTTGGAGGTAGAGATAATTTAAAAATAAAAGCTTTTTTTTTTTTAAGATTTTATTTATTTATTTGAGAGAAAGCATGAGTGGGGGGGAGGGGCATAGTGAGAGGAAGAAGCAGACTCTCTGCTAAGCAGGGAGCTAGCCGCCAGGCTGGATCCCAGCACCGTGGGATCATGACCTAAGCCGAAGGCAGACACTTAACCGACTAAGCCGCCCAGGCGACCCTAAAAATAAAATCTTTAAAAAAAAATGTTGGGGCACCTGGGTGGCTCAGTTGTTAAGCGTCTGCCTTCAGCTCAGGTCATGATCCCAGGGTCCTGGGATCGAGCCCCGCATAGAGCTCCCTGCTCCGCGGGAAGCCTGCTTCTCCCTCTCCCACTCCACCTGGCTTGTATTCCCTCTCTCACTGTGTCTCTCTTTGTCAAATAAATTAAAAAAAAAAAACTTAAAAAAAATTTTTTTAAATGTTAGGGTGCCTGGCCGGCTCAGTCAGCTAAGCATCTATCTTCAGCTCAGGTCGTGATCCCAGAGTCCTGGGATCAAGCCCCATATCAGGCAGCAGGGAGTCTGCTTCGCCCTCTGCCCCTCCCGCTGCTCATGCCCGCCCTCTCTCTCTCTCTTTGGCAAAAATAAATAAATAAAATCTTTAAAAAAAAATTTTTTTAAATGTTAAAAAATGCTTAGAAGAACAATTTTGGGTCAACTGACAAAATTAGAACATGGAAGGTAGATTAAAAAAGTATTATATCAATGTTAAGTTTACTGAAGATGATGCCCATATCATAACTGTATAGAAGAATGATAACTTGATTCTGGGAAAATATCAATGAAGTACTTGAGAAGTAAATTATAGTGTATGAAACTTATTCCAATAGTTAAGGAGAATGCATGAAACTAATGTAATACTGTGTGTCAACTGTACTTCAGCTTAAAAAATTAGTTAAGGGGGAGAGTGGGTGGCTCAGTCATTAAGCGTCTGCCTTCAGCTCAGGTCATGATCCCAGGGTCCTCGAATAGAGCCCCACATTGGGCTCCCTGCTCAGCAGGGAGTCTGCTTCTCCCTCTCCCTCTGCTGCTCCCCCCTGCTCGTGCTCTCTCTCTCTCTCTCAAAATAAATAAATAAATAATCTTTACAAAAAAGTTTTTTAAAAAATTAGTTAAGGAGAAAAATATATACATTAGATAGAACACAAATGATAAAACAAATCAAGCAAAAATGTTAACCATAGGTCAATATGGGTATGGACGTTCTCTGTCTATTCCTGCAACTTTTTAATAATTTTTTCCCTTTTAAAAAAATGTTTTATTTTTTATTGAAGTATAGACATACAACAACTTTTCTATAAATTTGAATTCTTTTTTAAGTTTTAAGAAATTACCCATTCTAGGCAAAGGACTTGAATAAAAATTTCTCCAAAGATGATACACCGATGGCCAACAAGCATATGAACACACTCAACATCACTAATCATCAGAGAGATATGCAAATTAAAACCACAATGAGCTATCACCTGTCACCCATTAGGATGGCTATTATTAAAAAAAAGAAAGAAAGAAAGAAAGAAAGAAAGAAAGAAAGAAAGAAAGAAAGAAAGAAAGAAAGAAAAAGAAAAGAACAAGTGTTAGCAAGGACGTGGAGAAATTGTGCACTGTTGGAAGGATTGTAAAATGGTGCAACTGCTAGGGCAAACAGTACAGAGTTTCTTCCAAAAATTAAAAACAGAACTACCACCTGATCTAGCAATCCCACTTGTGGGTATATATATCCAAAAGAATTGAAAGCAAGATCTCAAAGAGATATTTGCATACTTATGTTCATAGCAGCACTATTCAAAATAACCAAGAGGTGGAAGCACCCAATGTCCATCCACCAATGATGTATAAACAGAATGGGGCAGATATATACAATGGACTATTATTCAGCCTAAAAATGGAAGGAAATCCTGTCACATATTATAACATGGATGAACCGTGAGGACATTATGCTAAGTGAAACAAGCCAGTCACAAAAAGACAAGTATCGCATGCTTCCACTTCTAGAAGGTATCTAAAGTAGTCAAATTCATAGAAACAGAAAATAGAAGACTGGTTACCAGGGGCTGGAGAGATGGGGTAAGAGGGAGGTGTTTTATGGGTACAGAGTTTCAGTTGTACAAGATGAAAAGATTCTAGAGATCTGTTTCACAACTCAACACTACCAAAGTGCACATTCAGAAATGGTTAAGATGGTAAATTTTATGTTATGTGTTTTTTACTACACACACAAAAAAATTTTAAGTATCCATTCTAGTAATCAGGGCCTCTTAAGAACACTGCCTCCTCCCTTGGTCTTGCTTAGAGAAAGGTTTAAGTCTAACAGGTAGGTGTCCTATCACAGTCTGGGCGACTGGAGTCCCCTTGTTTTTATAAAAAGGAATAAACAAGATTACATCTGAGGAACTCCTGGAAAACCCCTATCAATAAGGCAGAACTTAGTAGGGAATCACACTACTGCTCCCTTGACTTCTGCTGAGCTAGTTCATCCTTTCTTCACCTCCAGCTGCTGAGGGGCTTTGCAGAGCTTTTAAGGAGGTGCCTGGTATTTCCTAGACCCTACACTCTGGTCCTATGAGGTGGGTGGGATGGTTTAACTAAATCCACAGCTGGACCGCCTCACGTGAACCCAGGAAGATCATCCGGGCAGCGGGCCTGCAGAGCAATGCTGGATCCACCAGGGGGCATCAGGCACCATACTGTGCCATGTCCAGTACTTGGCCCAGTCCCCAGCCACCTACTCACGCTAAGCAAGGGTCCACTGGCCGGCCTGCCTCTGCTCTCCACAGGGGTTAGGCCTGGGGGGAAGGCCTAGGTGTCCTCTGGCAGAGGCTGGTTTGTTTATAAGCCATATTGACTCTCCCAGAGCAAATGCCCGTCAAGCATGCCAAAGGGGGCATCACAAGCAAGAAAACAACAGCTAAGTTCTCTGGGACTTGTCTTTTTGGTCCCCGTTCCTCACACCCTGAGTCCATGAGTCCTCGCAGTCCTTCCTCCCAATCCTCTTCTAAATCCAAGAGGTTCTTCTGGAGGGCCAGGAGGGTGCTGGCTAAGAAAGGCTATACCTAACCCACAGCTGACTGCTCGGGGGCCTGAGTGGAGGCTCAAAGGATGAGTGACCAGATAAATAGTGCTCAGTGCACTACCACATTCCCCTGGGACTGGCCTCTGGACACAGGTTCCTCCCTGACCTGGGCACATTCTGGCAGCTTGGAAGGCTTATGGATGCCCAGCTCCCATTTCTTGGACCTCCTTGCCTCTATTTCAACAAACCCCTTAGAAGTCAGGTCCTTCACCTGTGATCCTAAACTCAGGAACCTCCCTTTCTGACTCCCACATCTGGACAACACACACTCCCTCTCTCCCATTTCACCTTGCTAACTCCCTAGATGGCTCTGGCCCTGACCAGCTGTAGATACTGGCAGGCCAATCCCCAGCCATGAGCATCCCCCTGCCAGGTTTTGCAGCTCTCCTTCCCATAAAGCTGAAAACCAGCATGACTACGCATACCTAACTGCCAGGCAAATCTCCCAGTGCCCATTCCCCATAGGAACGGGGCCAAAATGCCCTCACTTTCTTTCCTCAGGTCCCCACCCCACTCCTGCCACCCTCATCACTGACAGAGGACTGGCTTCCCACATCTTGTCAAACAAGCCTCTCAGGCAAACTACCTTGGCTTCCCTGCCTTCCACGGTTCTCCCACTGTCCTCCCTGCCCTATCTTGGAGGCAGGCCCCACCACCTCATCTAGAATCCTGCCCCTCCAAGTCCAGGCCCTACCCTCCCCACACTGAATTGCTGAATCTTCAGGCCTCCCCTCACTGCTAAGTGCTTTCTCTTATGTTGCAAACATACAAGTCACCTAGGAACAACTCCCTTCACCCAGCTTCCTTCATCTCCCCTACGCGTGTACTCTTATCTTGCCTTCACCTCTTGAATTCCTGAGGGGTGGTGGGCAGCTCTGTTTCTACTTCCTCATTTGCTGCTCACTCCACAATCCATTGCCCCCACAAGTGTTTGCATCTCTGTGCCATGGCTGTCCTCCAATCATCTGATTTTCAAATCAAACACCTTTTTGGTCTTTTTGCAATTGGATTTCTCTGCATCATCTGTTACACTTGATAGACTTTGACTTTTGCCTTCCCTGATACACATTCTTCTTAATTTGCCTATTTCTCTCACTCTTTTACTTTTTTAAAATTTTATTTTAAGTAGGTTCCACACCCAATGTGGGGCTTGAACTCACAACCCCAAGATCAAGACTGAGCCAGCCACGTGCCCCGCTCTTTTACTTTTCTATCATAAATTACTTACCTGTCCCCCCACATACAAACACCCAGTAGATTAGGGTATATTCTTCCCAAGTTTCCTCTTAAGCTCTCCCTTCTCTCTATACCAGTGGCTTTCTTTTTAATTAGTTTTTATTTTGAGATAATTGGAGGTTCACATGCAGTTGTAAGAATGTGAGCTCCTAGGGGCACCTGGCTGGCTCAGCTGGTTAAGCGTCCAACTCTTGATCTCAGCTCAGGTCTTGATCTGAGGGTCGTGAGTTCAAGCCCCACATCAGGCCCTATATATGGGTGTAGAGCCTACTTAAAAAAAAAAAAAGAGCTCTTAAGTACTGTTTGCCCAACTTCCCCAATGGTAACATCTTACAAAACTACAGTATAATATCACAACCAGGATCCTGACACTGATACAGTTAAGCCACAGAACAGTCCCATCACCACCAGGACTCCTTGTGCTGCCCTGTTACAGCCACAGTCCCCATCCCACCACCAGTGCCTTTTAAAGATAGAAATATATGAAGCACTTGAGTAGCTTCTTCTTCAACTTCTCACACACACCAGGGAGACATATCAGGACTGGGGATGGGGGGAAGCTCTCCAGATAATTCTGTTATATGCCCAGCTAAGAAACACTGCTCACACCTCCACACTATCCAACATCAGCTACTTCTGTAATGCTGTTTTTCCTAGAAAATGCTTTTTAAACCTGGGTCTAAAGTCCTACCAATCTCCAGAGCAGCCAGGACGTAGGCAACCCACTAGCTACTACCACCAGAAAATCCTGTGGCTCCCAAAACCAACCCCACCCAGCTTCCCTGGTCCTTTTCCTCCTCTTCCTAACCTTGAGTTCATTCATTCATGCACTGAATGTCTATTAATTCCTACAGAGGCCAGGGCGGTGACCTGACATGACACTCATCTAACCACCCAGCCCAGGGATCCCACAATGCCTCTGTGCTGCCCAGGTTCCTGGCCCCGAAGGGCCCAGAGAACTCACAAGTGTCATGTTTGTCTCCCGCTGCCTTCAGGGAGTGCCTGTAAAATGAGTGCCCATTCTGCCCCCGACTGACTCTTGACCACTCCCACCACAGATAAGGAGGTTGCGCTGGTGGAAAGCCTTCTGGGAAAATCAGGAGCCTCTTACCTCACAGTATACAATGTCCGCTCCATAGTCCAGGGCCAGCAGCCGCATGGGGAGAGTGCCTACCCGAACCATAGGGGCTAAGATGAGTTTGTTGTGGTAGCACAATGAGAGGGTGTGCTCAATCATTCTTCCTCTGCTAAAGCCTGCAGAAAGGGAAAACAAGAGTAAGAAATCCAAATAAAGAAAATCTCTTCTGTTATCCAGGGCAGGCTTTTCTTCTTCTTCCCAACACACAGGACTTTGTTTCCCTTTTCTCTGATCATAAAAATCACTCATGCTTATTTATTCACCTAAAGAATATTTATTAGTGCCTAGTCTAGGCCAGTCACTGTCCTAGTCTTTTGGGATATAATAGAGAACAAAACAGACAAAAATTCCTGCTCTGATAGAGCTTTTATTCTAGTAGGGGAACAAAGGCAAAAAAAATAATACATAACAAATAAATTATAAAGTATGTTGGAAAATTGGTAATGCTACAGAGTAAAAAACAGCAGGGATAAAGGAAATTGAAAACACTGGGGCTGGGTTAAAATTTTTTTCCATTTTATTGAGATGTGATTGACATATAATGTTGTATTAATTTAAGGTGTACAACATAGTGATATGATATATGTATATACTAGAAAATGATTCCCACAATAAGTTAACATCTATCACCTCACATATTAATAAATTTTTTTCTTGTGATGAGAAGTTTTAAGATCTACTCTTAGCAAGGTGCCTGGGTGGCTCCGGGCTCTGCACTCAGCTCGTAAAGTCTGTCTGGGATTCTTTCCCCCTCTGCTCCTTCCCATGCTCTCACTTTCTCTCTCTCTCTAAAATAAATAAATAAATAAATAAATAAATATATAAATAAATAAATAAAATCTTAAAAAATATATATCCACTCTAGGGGCACCTGGGTGGCTCAGTCAGTTAAGTGTCTGCCTTCGGCTCAGGTTATGATCCTAGGGTTCTGGGATCCAGCCCCACATCGGGCTCCCTGCTCTGCGGGAAGCCTGCTTCTCCCTCTCCCTCTGCCCGTCCTTCCCGCTATTCTCTCTCTCTCAAATAAATAAATGAAATCTTAAAAAAAAAAATCTACTCTTAGCAACTTTCAAATACATGATTTTGTCAACTATAGTTGCTATGCTATACATTACATCCCCAGAACATATTTATCTTCTAACTGGAAGTTCATATCTTTTTTTCTTTCTTTTTTTAGAGAAAGAGAAAGAAAAGGGGGCGGGGAGGTGAGGAGGGAGAGGGACAAGCCGACTCCATGCTGAGCACAGAGCCCGACACAGGGCTCGATCCCACGACCCTGAGATCATGACCTGAGCCGAAATCAAGAGTCAGACATTTAACTGACTGAGCCACCCAGGCGCCCCAGAAGTTCATATCTTTTGACCACCTTCACCCATATACTCCACACTCCCAGCAAGAAAAATATAAATAAATGGTACATTAACATTTTATGGTAAAATATAAAAATATTTATATGAAATATTTACATTAAAATATAAAATTTTAAGTAGGGAAACAAAGGCTTCAATGGGAAGATAACATTTGAGCTAAGACTTGAGTTAGCCAAGTTGGTATCTAATGGAAGAATACAGAGCAGAAGAAACAGCCAGTGCAAATGCCCTAGGGCAGGAGCTTGCCTGGTGTGTTAGAGGAACAGCAAGGAGGCCAATGTGGTTGGAACACAAAGAGAAGAGAGAGTAATGAAAGTCAGATACACGATGTCACAGCAGTAAGCAGATAGGACACCGTGGTCAGATCCATACGGCCTTACAGGACACTCTATGGACTTTGTTAGCTCTTCACGAAATAGAAGCCAGTAAAGGGTTTTAAGTAGAGGAGTAGCATGACTGAACATGTTTTCTCATGATCACAGTGATTGCTATATAAAAAGAAGTCTGCTGGGGGCCAGAGTAAACACAGGGAGACTGGGTACAAGGCTCTTTGGTAACCAACATAAAAGTTGATGGTGGCTCAGGCCAGGGAGCTGGTAGTAGAGGTGATGAGAAGTGATCACATCCTAATTATACTTTGAAAGTAGAGCCAACAGGAGTAAAAAGGAGTAAAAAAAGAAATCAAAATCCCATATCCCAGAGAGAACTGTTAATATTAATTTATTTATTCTAAGCAAATATGGACCCCTCTAAAAAGTCACGAAGCTAGCTAGCCAATGCTATGCTCTGCTCAGTTACTAACACTGTCTCCATTTTCTTTTTACTATTCAGCCCATTCCATCTGGCCCCCACCTCCACCGCTCCACTAAAACTGCTCAAAGTCACCAATTACCTCAAAGTTGTAGAATCAACCAGACACTCACCTGTCCACAATCTTGTTTCACTAACAGTATGGTGACGTGGTTGAGCCTCCCGTCTTCCTTGACCCCCGTGATCCCACACTTTCCTGGTTTTTCTCCCACCTCTCTGCCCTGCTCTTCAGTGACTTTCCTGGTTTCACCTCCTCTACTCACATGTTGAGTTTCCTCCTTAGTCTTGGGCCCTCTTCCCTTTCTAATTCCACACATTCGCCCTTGCAAATTTACTCACTCCCATGGCTTAAAATATTGGTAATATGCTGGTGATCTCCAAAGGCATTTTACATACACCAACTGCTCAATACACATCCCCACCCAGGTATCTTAAGGACATCTTATACTAAACATGCACAAAACAAGATCTTGATCTGCCCTCCTAAGCTGCCTCCTTTGTCTTCATTAATTCATTCAACAGACATATACTGAGCCCGTATGATATGCCAAGCACTGGATGGCACTATGAGGAGGAGGAGGTACAGCAGAAGAGAGGGTTATAGAAAGGGAACTTACAAATACTTGTGAAATCATAACCGTGTACAGTGCTATAAAGGACAGGAGGTTTTGGGAATCTGTGCCAGCAGGAAAGGGGTGAAGAGAAGGGCTTCCCTTAAGAAATAATTTCTTCTTCTTTTTTTATTTTACTTACTTATTTTAGAAAGGGAGAGGAGCAGAGGGGGAGGGAGGTGGGGAAAAGAACCTCAAGCAGACTCTGCATTGAGCTCGGAGCCTGACGCAGGGCTCGATCTCACGACCTTGAGATCATGACCTGAGCCAAAATCAAGAGTCGGATGCTTAACAGACTGAGCACCCAGGCACCCCAAGAAATCATTTCTGATTTAAGATTTCAAGAGAGAGAAGGTGTTAATCAGGCCAATACATGGAGAGAAAATGTTTCCCATTTCAGCAACTAGCATCTCCACTCACCCAATTACTTATCCTTAATCCATATTCCCCACATTCAATCTATCACTAACTCCTGTTGAAACAGCCTTCAAAATATAACTCTAATCCATCTGCTTTGCTCCATCTCCAGTGCCACCACGTGCACAAAGCCAGCCTCCTAACGGTCTCCCCAAATCTAATCTTACCCCCTCCTATACTGAGTGGCATTTGAAAAAGGCAACTCTGATACCATTCCCTCGTTTATATCCTTTAATGGCTTCCCACTGAGTTTAGGATAACTTCCAAACCCTTCTGATGACCCGGCAAGCCCTGCATGACCTGTCTCTGCCCACGTCTCCAGCTCACCTTGAGCCTCTCTCCCCCCTCACTTTCCTTGCTCTGGCCACCCTGGCCTTCTTTGAAAGTCTCCCACACCAAGCTCTGGGGTGTGCACTTGCAGTCCTCTCTGTCTCAAACACTCTCCCCGACTCAATCATACACACACACACTAACGTCCTCTTGACCTTGAATGTCCCCTTTTTGGAGACATTTCCTTACCAGACCATCTAACTTCAGGTCCCGGGTCACATGCTCTCGCAACACTTGTGCTTCCCTATAGCTCAGTTACCAATCCCCATATATCCACGCTGATTTGTGTGGTCTCTTGTTTAACCCCCAGCTCCTGTTCTAGACCACCAGGACAAGTCCACAAAGACAGGAACATGGCTACCTAGTTCACTGCCAGGTTTCTAGCCCTCAGCCCAGTATTTGGCCCTTAGCAGCCACTTTGAAAGGAAGGTGTGACTGAATACTCACTCTGTGGTGGCTGAGAACACCCCCCTGGAGGGTGGCTGGTTCGGGAACTCCCTCTGGCCCACGACAGCAGTGCCTGACAGGGCCTGCCCCTAAGAAGGCTCCTCTCAGAGAAGCTAGGCAGTCCCCACCCTTTCCTAGTTAGCGTCACAACCATTCACCGCCCCGAGATCACACCCAGATCACCATTTTAGTTAAATAAACTGAGACGATTTCTCTACCATTCTTTTAAGGGCTGGTCTTCTGACAGTTTTGATTACCTTCTCAGACAGTAACCTTAACTTCAGTTGCATAGATACAAAATCCCATTAATTATAACGCTTTCAGACTGCAGATAACACCATTCAGGGAAAGCAATGAATGGAAAAAACTTTACCAGTCCCTTCCATGTAAATTTTCCTAGAGACTATGACCTTGCTTAAAAAGCGATTTCTTTAAAATAGAAATTTAGAGGCACCTGGGTGGCTCAGTCGTTAAGTATCTGCCTTCAGCTCAGGTCATGATCCCAGGGTCCTGGGATTGAGTCCCATATCAGGCTCCCTGCTCAGCAGGGAGCCTGCTTCTCCCTCTCCCACTGCCCCTGGTTGTGTTCCCTCTCTCACTGTGTCTCTGTCAAATAAATAAATAAAATCTTTAAAAAAAAAAAAAAAAAACAAATTTAGAGTTAAAATGGAAGTCAATTAGGATTAAATATTCAGAGAATTATTCTATTTCCCACTCAAAACACGTGTAGATAAGAAAAAACTAAAGTGATCTATTATATTTATAAGAGAATGAGGTGATACAGCATCTCTCTGTTAAGATTCTGAACTTTGGAATCAGAGAGACCTGCACTGGAATCCCAACTCTACCCGGGCAGATGAATTAACCTAGTGGAGGCCCAGCTCCTCCCTCTGGAATATGAGGCTCCCACAGAATCCATGTCAGGTGGGATGCTATGAAGAGTCAATTCCATGATGCACAATAGCTCTCGGCACACAGTAAGGGTTTAATAAATGTTAACTGCTCTCACTATCGGGCTTTTACACTTTCAACACATTCTAAGTCTATTGTTGTATCAACAAACATCTACTAGTTCTTTTGGGATGAAGGCACTGTGTGAAGCGCTGAAGGTAAAGAAATGGGAAGAACTAAGCTCTCGACCCCAAGGAGTGTCTCGGCTCTGCCAGTGCCATCTATCAAGTGACTGATGACAAGAGCCTGCAAACCAGTCTCTCTGCTTCCAGGCTCATTATGTTCCATCTATGTTCCTTCCAGCAGCCAGAGGGGTCTTTCAAACCACAAATCAGGATAGGATATTCCCATTCTCCAAAGCCTTCCCTTCTGCCCTTAGCATTAAGTCCCAGCTCCTTCACATTGCAAACAAGGTCTGCTCCCTGCCTTCCTCAGAAGCCCTATATTTCATCACTTGCCCCCTGCCCTCTTAACTTTGCCATGCTAAGCTTCAGCTCTTCTGAACTATTTCTAGCTCCCCAAACTGGCCTGCTCTCTCTCAATTTGTAGGCTCTGAACAAGTTGCCCCTGCCTAGAACCCAGATTCCTATTCCTCCACCTGGATGACTTCCAGTAGCCTTTCAGAACCTCCATACAGATGTCACTTCCTCCAGAAAGCCTTCCCTGACACTTATCTCCCAAACACAGAGTAAGGGCACCTCCTCTTAGCTCATTCCTGTGATGGATGGAATATACTCTTGTAATTACAAGAGCAACTATCAATCTGCCTCCCTCATCACAAAGGGAAGGCAAGCACCGCATCTTGCTCATCACTAGGTCCCTGTCCCCCAGAGCACACAATCTGGCATGAGGTAGGTGTTTAGGGTTTGTTGTGAAAAGAAGTTTACAGGTCAAGTGGCAACGAGAACCACAATATGGCTCATGCTACAGCCACAGAAGAGCTCTGTCACAGACAAATGTGCTCTATCACAGAGCATTTCAAGTGCTTTGCCCTATGTCCAGTTTGGTTACAGAGCAAATGACTACCCCCCTCCTTTGCTTACCCAGTAAAGGACTATGAGCCCTTTATGCAACTTGCATAAAAGCTACCACTTGAGTGAACAAGATTCAGGTAAGAAAGCAGCAGGAGATAAAGTTGGGGGCAGACTCTGGAGACTGATTAGGAGGTAAGCTGTAGGCCAAGGGCAACCATTGATGGCTTTTGAGTCAAGGGGTGACAAGGCCATGGCTGTGCTTTAGTAAGATCATTCGGACAACAGATGATGGGCTGGAGAGTGAAAGACAGGAAGGAGGTAAGGAGTTGGGTTAGAAAGAGGGTGAAATGACCTAGGCATGTAGTGAAACAGGCTGAAAAGAGAATGGCCAGCACTTGCACAACAGTCCTGATGCAGGCAGGAAAATGAAGGAACAGGGAGGGAATACTAACAGCCACTTTTTATCTTTGCAATGCCTTGCAATTCTCAAAGCGCTTCATTTGTAACTGTGATTCTCAAACGGGACAGCACACTAAAATCATCTGGAAAGGCTTTAAAAGATACCAATGTCCAGGCCTTACACCCAAAACCAATTAAATCAGAATGTAACCTCCATTAGGGCAGGGATTTTACCTGTTTTGCTTGCTGTCTGTTTGAACAGTATCCAGCATATGCATGGTGCTCAGGAAACATTTACTGAATGAATAAATGAATGAATGAATGTATCATTATCACCTGAGATCCAAGGGACAATTCTGTTTAAAACTTATGGAATAACCAGGCAATGTGAGTTACCATGGCAGCCCTGGGAAAAAATACTACTAAGTTAGGCCCCTGCTCTCAGGAGCTTACATTCTTTCCATAATAAGTAAAACTTTCTTATTTCCAGAGCACTATAATATACAACATGTATCTCAATAACAACTAGACGTTACTCAATGTGAGGAAAAGGAAAAGAGAGGAGCTTTATTCAGTGGCTAATGAACTGACAAAAAGAAATTAAGGGTCATGGGCAGAGACTGGCTCAGACAGATTCCAATCCTTATGAGATTTTGAATCAATCATATTGTCAGGACTTGAGCATGGTGAGAAAACAGCCATATACTAACCAGCTTCCCTGCCCCAAATATTTGGGCAGAACCCAAATGCAAGTACATACCTATGTATTACTCTTTTCTGATAATTCCTTCAGTGTATCTGTTCTGGCTTGATGCAAAGTAAGACTTTGTTTTTATCTGAAAAAAACAGTGGCACATGTAAATGGATAAAACCTGTTGAGTCAGATGTCCAAGAAGCTACATAGATAAGGAACAAGGCGCCCTGAGTTCTTGAAAGAATCATACAAGTAGTATAAAATCACAGTATCTTAGAGTGTCCTTTATATCAACTCCCCTCTATCATATTGCCAACCAGCAGTCATCTGGCCTGGATATGAACTTTTCAATGATGGAAAACTCCTCACCCTCAGGACAGATATGGGCAATTCTAGTTGCTACAGCAGTTCTTTATATCAAATTCAGAATCTGCCTGTTATACCTATGAGTCCTAGTTCTGCCTTCTGGAATAGTACACCCCACAGCACACCTCATCTCTTTTCCATGGGGCACATTCCCCAGATCCATAAGGACAGTTTTGTTCTGCCTAAACTTCTCTTCTCCAGCATCACTCCCTTGAATCACTTTTTCTTGTGTTTATGACTTTCAGGGCCCCCAACGTTCCTAATCCCAAGGGCAAAGCAAGCAATGGCATCGGTGTACTTGCTACAGATTCTGAGGAGGAGGCGGAGCCAGTGCAAGAGTTTGTCAAATGTGCCTACCTAAAGTGAAAGCACAAGTAATCTCAGCCTCTCTTCAGTCCTCATCCTCTATGCAGGATTTCTCAACAACACACTATTCGCATATTGGGCCAGATAATCCTTTTTTGTGGAGGGCTTTCCTGTGCATTGTACAATGTTGAGCAACATCCCTGGCCTCTGCCCACTAGATGCCAGTAGCACCTCCCCAGATGTGACACTAAAAATGTCTCCAAACTCAGGGCGCCTGGGTGCCTCAGTCGGTTAAGTGTCTGCCTTCAGCTCAGGTCATGATCCCAGGGTCCTGGGATCGAGTCCCACATTGGGCTCCCTGCTCAGCAGGGAGCCTGCTTCTCCCTCTGCCTGCTCTGCATGCCCTCCCCACTGCTTGTGCTCTCTCTCTCTAACAAGTAAATAAATAATAAATAATAAATAAATAAAATCTTTTTAAAAATTTTAAATTAAAAATAAAAATGTCTCGGGGCGCCTGTGTGGCTCAGTTGGTTAAGCAACTGCCTTCGGCTCAGGTCATGATCCTGGAGTCCTGGGATCGAGTCCCGCATCGGGCTCCCTGCTCAGCAGGGAGTCTGCTTCTCCCTCTGACCCTCCCCCCTCTCATGTGCTCTCTCACTCTCATTCTCTCTCTTTCAAATAAATAAGTAAAATCTTTAAAAAAAAATAAAATAAAATAAAAATAAAAATGTCTCCAAACTCTGTCAAATGTCCCAGGGTGGGGCAGGGGCAAAATCACCCTCACTTGAGAGCCACTGCTCTATCCAATGACTCTGTTCACCTGTCACTACTCAAATCTCTCTCCTCTGCTGGTTTAATGAGTAACTTTCCAGAAAGTCTACTTATGTATCAAAATGGCATTTGAAACTTTAAAAGTATTTATCATTTTGGAAACAACATGCATTGGTGAGGATGTGGAGAAAAAAGAACCCTCCTGCACTATTGGTGGAAATTAAAACTGGTGCAGCCGTTGTGGAAAACAGTATGGAAGTTTCTCAAAAAAATTAAAAATAGAATTGCCATATGATCCAGCAATTCCAGTACTGGGTATTTATGCAAAGAATACGAAAACAAGAATTCAAAAAAATATATGCACCCCTATGTTTATTGCAGCATTATTTACAATAGCTAAATTATGGAAGCAACTCAAGTGTCCCTTGATAGATGAATGAATAAAGAAGATGTGGTGTATACACACACACACACACACACACACACACACACAATGGAATATTAGCTATTAAAAAAAGAATGAAATCTTGCCATTCGCAACAACATTGATGGTATTAGAGGGTATAATGCTAAGTGAAATAAGTCAATCAGAGAAAGATAAGGGGTTTTTTTGCAACCTGAACATCTGAATTCAAGTAAAATATTCTGACAAGGGCTATGTGAGGCAAGCCACATATCTGATCACTCAGTAAGAAGGACCCTCCTCACCACTATTTAAACAATTTAGGTATCTGGGAAGCCAGTGGAGGTGAGTGATTGCAAGAATGGTAGCTTAAGGATGAAAAGTTGGGAGGGAAGGCAAGAGAATGGAGAGTGAACCTCAGCTGAAAAAGGGGGGGGGAAGTACAGAGAGAAAGGTCTGCTTGAAATAAAGCCTGAAGATCTTACCTCCCACTTCATAGAGAGGCCATAGCTTGCCCTCGGGGTTCTCAGCTCTTGGCCGAGGAAAGTGGGGGTGCCTAGATCTAAGACACCTGGCCCTTGTCTTCTCCCCCAGGCCTGACCATACATTCAGACTCTCAATAAACACTTACTACCAGACCTTGCACGGGGACCGCATCTGGGAAAACACCACCGCACCCTCGGAATTTACAGGAGACCAGCACTGGACAAGCCATCAAAGAAGCGGTGGGAGCGACAAAGGAGAATAGCAAGGGTCAGACACCCAATCTCCAGAAGCCCTCCGCCCCGCTGTCCATAAGGCCAGGCCCCCATCGCCGCGTATCGCCGGACCCCGGAGCCTGCCTCCATCGAGCCCGTTTCCCCAAGGTTGGTCCGGGTCTGGATGTCGCCAAACCCTATTCGGACCTACAGACCTCGCCGCAGTTGAACTTTACAGACTCTCCCTCCTTCCTCAGGGTTCGCCAACTCCACAAGCCTTACTGAGCCGCGCCAGACACCGTCCGCGAGGCCCTGCGCGCCCGTGACGTCATTGCCGTGCGCCTCTCGCACACCAAGAAGACTATGGCTCTGGCGCAGCCGCTGCGGCCGCTGTTGCTCGCGGTTCGGTTGCTTTTGGCGCCTCGACGGGACCTAGCGGTCCTTGGTCCCGACGAGCCCCTGCCCGTGGTGCGCATCCCGCGGGCTCTACAGCGGCGGCAGGAACAGCGGCAGAGCGGGCGACGGAGTTCCCCGCGGCTGGTGCTGGCGCGACCGGGCCCGCTGCTAATCTCAGCGCGGCGGCCGGAGTTGAACCAGCCGGCGCGCCTCACGCTGGGCCGTTGGGAGCGCGCGCCACTAGCTTCGCGTGGTTGGAAGAATCGGCGCTCCCGCAGAGACTACTTCTCTATCGAGCGTGCGCAACAGGAGGCACCATCGCTGCGGAACCCCCCATCCGAGGGCAGCTTCGCGGCTCTGGGTCTGGAACCCCGCGTGCTGCATGCACTACAGGAGGCTGCTCCTGAAGTCGTTCGGCCTACAACCGTGCAGTCGAGCACCATCCCCCCGCTACTTCGCGGCCGCCACATCCTTTGCGCGGCGGAAACCGGCAGTGGCAAGACTCTTGGATACCTGCTACCTCTGCTTCAACGGCTCTTGGGCCGGCCAAGCCTGGACTCGCACAGTATACCTGCCCCTCGAGGCCTGGTCCTTGTGCCTTCGCGAGAATTAGCCGAACAGGTGCGGGCCGTGGCCCAGCCCTTGGGCATCTCCTTGGGCCTCCAGGTGCGGGAGCTAGGGGGAGGCCATGGCATGAGTAGGATCCGGCTGCAACTGTCCAAACAACCTCCAGTAGATGTACTAGTGGCCACTCCAGGAGCTCTGTGGAAGGCCCTGAAAGGTCAACTAATCAGCCTGAAGCAGCTCTCCTACTTGGTGTTGGATGAAGCAGACACACTATTGGATGAAAGCTTCCTAGAACTAGTGGACTATATCTTGGAGAAAAGCCATATAGCAGAAGGCCCCGCTGACTTAAAAGACCCCTTCAATCCCAAAACTCAATTAGTGCTGGTGGGGGCCACATTTCCCGAAGGTGTAGGCCAACTGCTAAGTAAACTTGCCAGCCCAGACTCTCTGACCACCATCACCAGCTCCAAGCTCCACTGCATCATGCCTCACGTTAGACAGACATTTATGAGGCTGAAGGGAGCAGAGAAGGTGACTGAGTTGGTGCAGATCCTCAAGCAACATGACAGATCACAAAGGACTGGCCCCTCGGGAACTGTTCTGGTGTTCTGTAATAGCTCCAGCACTGTGAACTGGCTGGGATATATTCTGGATGACCATAAAATCCAACACCTAAGGCTGCAGGGACAAATGCCAGCCTCAATGAGGGCAGGCATCTTCCAGTGCTTCCAGGAGGGCTCCCGAGACATACTCCTCTGCACAGACATAGCCTCTCGGGGCCTGGACAGCACCCATGTAGAGCTAGTTGTCAATTATGATTTCCCCCTCACCCTGCAAGACTACATCCACAGAGCAGGTAGGGTGGGCCGTGTAGGGAGCGAGGTGCCTGGCACCGTCATCAGCTTTGTGACCCATCCCTGGGATGTAAGCCTGGTTCAGAAGATTGAGCTGGCAGCTCGCCGGAGGAGAAGTCTTCCAGGACTAGGGTCCTCAGTAAGAGAGTCTTTGCCCCAGCAAATCTGATGGTAGCTGGCTTAAATGTGATGCCATTAACAGGAATCTTTCCCTTTGCCCTGGGTGGGTGAGCACACCTGTCGGTAGGATGCACTGGGCTGCCCAATCACCTCCCTGAAGGCCTGGTGAGCTGCTGTCTGGCTTCCAAAGGTAGATTTGGCCAGCACTGGAGAATGAGCATGGTTCTTTGTGGTCTTTCACATGACTCCTGAAAAATAAAGTAGATTTTTTGGCTTTGTATTATGTCATAATTTCTAACAATAAATGATGTTTTTATGGGTCTAATAATAGTTAATACTGAGGTAGAATTCATTGGATTGTGAGAAGATTCACACTCCAAACAACACATCTGGGACCGAGGCTCTTTCCACTGCTGTTTTATTTTTATTTTTATTATTGTTTAAAGATTTTATTCATTCATTTGAGAGAGAGCGAGCACAAGTGGAGAGAGGGAGAAGCAGACTCCCCACTGAGCAGGGAGCCTGATGTGGGATGCGATCCCAGGACCCGGAGATCATGACCCAAGCCGAAGGCAGACGCCCAACCGAGCCACCCAGCCAACCCATTCCATTGCTGTTTTAATTAGTAAACATTTAGATTTTATTTCTTGCCCCCAAAACATCCATTAAGCACCCCAGAGAAGGGAAAGGGGATATGAGTAGCAGATTTTCTTCACCAACAGTGCCCCTGGCAAGCTTGGGCATTCTTGGTGAAATCTCTCTGGGAAGTACTGGCAGAAGAATAGAAGACAGACTGACACAGAAGTAATGCTTGTTGTGCATTTCCAGGCTCTGCCTTCTTTCTCATCTCTTGTGGCAGGGGAAGAGAAAAGAGGATTATACTTTTTACAAAACTGGCAAAATAGGCATGTAGCATCCTCTCTTTCCTAGGTTCCATTTTCTGCAGCATTATATAAGCCTAAAGTAATGCACAGTTGAGAGTCAAATACTCCACAAAACAACTTAAAAATACTTGCACACTGAAAAGGATAAGGTTGCATAGAAAAGAAATGGGCCCAGGGCAATCTCTGCCAGGAGAGAATATTGCACTAAATGTATAATCATATCTCTCTTTTTCATATGAGGAAGGTTGAGGCTCAGAGGGATAAAAGAACTTGCTCAAAATCATACACATAAGTATGACAGAATCTGGTCTGTCTACACCAAGGGTTGAGTTATTTACCAACTTTCAATATTGCCCACTTTGACTCAAAAGCAACCCGGTTTGGACAATAATTGGTCATTCTATCCATGGATCACTGTGGCAGAACTGTTAAAAATACAGATTCCAGGGACACCTGGCCGGCTCAGTCAGTAGAGCATGTGACTCAATCTCTGGGTCGTAAATTCAAGCCCCATGAGGGGTAAAGAGATTACTTAAAAGTAAAATCATAAAAAAAAAAAAAAAAAAAAAAATTACAGATTCCTGAACTCACAACCATTTGTCTATGCTATTCTGCCTTCCCCAGAGATGCAGCCAGGTCCTGATAAGGTATCTAACCCCATCAGGTCAGAGTGATGTTCCCAGACAAACTCTCTGGAGCCTTGGAGAATCTAAGTAGTCTTCTGCTGGCCCACCTGCCAGAAAGAACCTCCTCCAGAGCTCTCCCCTTCACATTTTTCCTCCTAGCTCTCCCCAAGGGCAGTCTGCTCTAATCAGGCCTGACTTCGTGTGTCCTAACATGCACCACACTAATTCAAGCAATTCAGGAATAGAAAGAACATGATGTGGTTCTCAACCAGGGTTGCCCAACCTCTAAAATAGTAGTCCTGTCATTTTCTACCTCCAGGGCACATCGCCTTTGCCCCAAGGAAACAAGCATCCCATCTTCACATATTAAAGGTCAGCAACAGGGGGCTCCCTCCTAAGGAAGGTTATCTCTCATTGCTAGGAAGTTCTTGGCTGCACTATATCCAAGGCTGCCCCAAATATGGTTCCTTCCTGTGGGCCTGATCAGGCTAAGGGCAGAGTTTTCTATTTCCTCCTCCTCGGAGTAGGACCCAATCAGCTTTAGTAACGTCTCTTCACAGTTTGACCGTGTTTTTCACCGGCACTTTTGCTGAGCCCCCACTTCATCCTTTCATAGTGGTAGGATTGTTATTACAGTATTTGCCTTTTGGGGGAGAGATGAAAGTAATGATTAAGTTGTCATTTTGTATTATGTCATTTTGTCATGAATTTGTTTTGAATTTTATACTAAAATGGGCCCACCATTCCCACTGTGTGAAGCCATTCAGGATCCTCATTTTGCCTTGGAGCACCTTTAACATCTCTCCCAGTGTTACTCTGAAATGTGATGAGCTTGTCCTCACATTCCTATCAGGTATAAATCCAGAGCCCAACATGAAGCTCTACCATTGAGCAGAACACCTCTTCACTACTTATGCAACCTTGCATAGGTTTTTTGAGTCCCCCAGTTGTATAAACGTGAGGGTTCTGTGAATTTATATTTGGGGCAGGACAAGTTCAAGAAGAGCTCATCTTTGCTTTTATTCTTCCCAGCTGGAATGTCTTCCCTCTCCTCTCCACGGGTCCAAATCTAACTTATCCTTCAGACCCACTGCCAAGGAGCCTTCTACACAGATCTCTGCCTCTCCAGCTGTTGAATACTTAGGGACAGTGCCATACAACGTAGCTGTCTCTTGGGTTAATCTTGCCTCTCAAGCCAATCGCAGAATGTGGGTTTCTCTTGCCCTCTTTTGGTCCCTGGGGCTGTGAGAGCCCACAGGTATGCTCCACAGGGAGTGGCTACTTCACTAGGGCTGGCTGGGGAGAGAAGTGTGAGGGCCCAGGCAGGGTGCTTCTCTGCCTCCACCCTGTTCTCCTCCACAAAACCCTGAGAGCCTGCCCCTCAAGTCACAGATTCCTTATGTGACCTCACTGGGTAGTGATGACCTCACAGGCCTTCTCACAGTTTCCATGGCAGGGTAACTACGCAAACGTGGCGCTCTCGGGGAAACTCTCCTACCAGTTCTCTACCAGATACCAATCTGTTTGGTTGCCTGAGAGAGAATGTCTGACCGGATCTTCTATATTCATTCTAACTTGTCCTCTGTGCCCTGGGAGGGCAGCACAGCAGGTAGGCCTAGGCCAGGCATCTGTCCAAGAGTCACTGGTGTACACACAACTCCACCTGGCGGCCACATGTTCCTTTGGGGCTTCCCCACCACACCTCAGAACGTAACCAGCTGTAAGTAGAACAAGTGGCCTGGGGCCCCCTCAGGGACTTACAAGGTGTCCCTGCTCCCTGCTGAGGACAAGTGAAAGGACATCCCTGGGCAACTATTCAGAAAGCTTCTAGTCTTTATAAATGCAGCCTTCCCTTTTGGGCTACAAGTTCCTTTTCCATTCTGACCCTTTCCTGATTGGCCCCTTAGGGAAAGTCAAGCGAATTTTTGTTGGCAAGTGATAAATGGAGCAGTTTGAGGAAGAACTGTTGAGGGCTACTCATGAACCTCCCCTTCAAACCCAGGCACCTTCACCGTGCTGTCGGGTAGACACACACATGGGTCCCCTCAGAAACACCCCCAGACTGAGCTGCTGAATACTGGGGAAAGGTGGTGTCATATCGATGGGAAGAACAGAAGAGCCAAGGAGAGTGATGAGTGATACAAGACTAGAGGGCTGACGAAATGGCGTCCTAGGAGGTTGGGTTGACGTGAGCCTAGACTTGCTACCCAGAATCTGGCTCTGAAGCTCCTGCTCACTCTGCCTCCGTATTTGGCCTTTTCCTAATCTAGGTAAAAGTATCAGAGGGCTAGAGGTCAGTGTGGTTGAAAGAGGCAGTGTGAATGGGGCCCAAGAGGAGTTGCCAAGGTGGGAGGGGTTCTTAGCCCATTTATATTATTTTTTTCAACACCTGAAAGGTATTTCCATTAAAGCCTCAGAAGTGACAGACCTTAAGAAATGCTTTTTCTGCTGTGGAAGGGAGACATGGAAGGGATCCTGGCTGCAACTGTTTTCAGGTTCTACGGTTTCCTCTGAGAATGGGGGACAGATTTCCAGGTCTCCTGCTGCTGCCCTAAGCTCCACAGAATCGCTTTTGCAGCCATATTCCTTCTCTAGGGGACTCATAGAGGTGATGGGCCAAGTCTGTGTTTTGGATACCAAGCAGATTAAAGGGCTTCAGCCAGAAACAGGGAGAGACATGAGAGGGGAGGTCCTGGCAAGTCACTGTATACAGCAGAAGTGACTGATGAGATCTGATTTTCTTCCCAGCAGCAGTACCTCCCACTTCTCCTCCTACACCTGGTCACTACCATGTCCTCTACCGAGGGTGTGGAGAAACCCAGGTGGGCTGGCATGGGGAGACATACTGCCTAGTTGGTGGCTACCGGACCTATGGGGATGCTCCTGTGGCCACCCCAGCAAAGGCGGAAGCAGAGAAACCAATTCCCAGCCGGGCTCCCAAGAGACATCGAGCTCTCGCAGAGTCGGATAAAGACCTAGGTTGCTCCAGCCCCAAAATTCGGCGATTGCAGCATGGTGGCAGGAGGCTGACCCCACAGAAGCTTGCTGGCTGAGCCACTCTACAGAGAAGGCAAACGTTTAACCGCCTAAGACAGCTAATGCCTCTTCCTGCAGTGACCGCCTTTGCCCACCACTGGAGGTTAGAACCTGAGCCGTTCTGTCTGAGCCTTCGTCGGCCAGGAGCCTCCTTCCATACTAACTGGCCATGGGCAAGGAGCCTTAGAAACCGAGACTTGAAACGAGAGGCTGCTCTGAACATCCCAGGGTGGAAACTGGCCTGGAAGAAAACCTGATGTTTCTCTGCTCAATATTCTAGAGTCCCTTCTTGGGAAGAAAAAAGAAAAGTCTGACTCTTTGAGCCAAGGAGGATCCAGGAGCAGAGAGAGGGTTCAGAGTAGTCTCAGCAGGGGCCCATCTATCAGATAGACTCCTGCCCCGAGTCATTGCCAGCGGCCATCAACACAAACCAAGAGCTGGGCTTTTTGAAACTGAAAAAAGCAATTTGTGTCTACCCAGGGAGCCTCTTGTCTGGAGTGCCAGGAGGCAGAATAAAGAGACCCAGGAAGATCCGCTCCCCAGTGCAGGAAGAAAATGGAGAGAGTTGGGTGGCACCACCACTGAGGCTCACGTGCTCCTTCATTCCCATCCCTTTCTGGCCCCAGTGGGATTTCTTACTGTTCAATAAAATGATTTTGTCTAACATATTTGACTTGAAATCCAGCTTGTCCAAGGCCAGGCCCCAAACCTCCTTGTTCCCTGAAAGTACATTCCCACATGGGGAACCTGGTGCTCTGAGACCTGCCTCCAAAAAAGACCCCTGAGTGCAGCTTCTAACTGTGTGGCTCTCACAGTGACACCTGTACAAATCGGGGCAGGACCCGGGCAGGTTCTTTAAGAAATGCAGAGCCTGATGAGAACTTCCCTCTGTGTGTGCACATGTGCGTGCATATGTGTGTGTGTGTGTCTAAGAAGATGAGAGGTAGGACTGAGAAGACGTTCTGTCAATCCACCCATCTCTATCCATTTACTCCACAAAATTTTTTTAAGGATTTTATTTATTTGACAGAGAGAGAGACAGCGAGAGAGGGAACACAAGCAGGGGCAGTGGGAGAGGGAGAAGCAGGCTTCCCGTGGAGCAGGGAGCCCGATGCGAGGTTTGATCCCAGGACCCTGGGATCAGGACCTGAGCCGAAGGCAGACGCTTAATGACTGAGACACCCAGGTGCCCCTACTCCATAAATATTTATTGAGCACCTGCTGGTTGCTTGGGGTATATTAGTGAACAAGATGATTGAAGCCCCTCTCCTCATAGCACCCAGAAACTAAAGGAAGAGATAAGTAAAAGATATAATTTCAACTAGTTATAAGTGCAATAAAGAAAAGTAAGATGGGATAAAAGGATAGAGGGATGAGGGGGTGCTAGGTTCCACAAGGTAGTCAGGGGAGGCTTCTCTGAGGAGGCAACATCTCAGTGAAGGTGTGAGGGAATCCTGTGAAGAGTTGGAGGGAGACAATTCCTGGAGGAGGAAATGGCAGGAGCAAAGACCCTGAGGCAGGAATGAGGCTGGCCTGTTGTAGGACCAACAGAAAGGCTTGTGGCCAGAGAGAAAAGAGAAGAATGAAAGATGTGGTTGGAGAAGCAGGCATGGGCCAGACCACAGCAGGCCTTGTCAGCCATGGTGAGGAATGTGGATCTTAAGTGTGATGGGAAAGTCATGGGAAGAAGTTGAGCAGGGTAGTGAAATGATCAGACATAGATGCTAAAAAGATCATTCTGACTACTGTGTGCCATGGCAGTGGGGTGCTGGCTGTTACCCATGGAATGTCTCTCTCAGCAGTTAAGGGGACAGTTGGTCCTAGGGAGTGGGGGTGGGGGAATATCAGCAGAGAAGAAAGCGCACAGGGTGTGTGTGGCCCTGTGTGCCAGGTCCACGTGCCTTAGCTTCCCAGATCCAAAGTGGGCACTGTCAGCAGCTTGTAGCTCTCAGGCCCAGGTGAAGCCACTCACCCTGTGGACAGCACGCTCACCCCCAAGGGCCACACCAGCAAGAGTGTTTCTCCTCTTCTGGCACCCCAAAGGCCGGGAAAGGTCCTGATAACTTAAGAAGTTTCCCTAACCTGGGTTAGAGGAAGGAGGCACAGGCCCTGGAGAGTTCCCACTGTGAGTCTCAGTTAACCCACAAAACACAGTAATGCCTCTTCCTGCAGCGACTCCCACTACCCACTGCTGGAGATTAGAACCCCGTGTTGCTCTCTGAAACTTGGTGTGACTGAGGAAGATTTGTGACCCTGGAGGAGTCAGGTAGGTTGGCAATTCCCAAACATGAGGCAAACAGACTCATGGGGCAGACTCTTAGGAAAACTAGAGATCCCCAGTGCCTACACCAGTCCTACTGAATACATTTTTCCAGGAGGAATCTGGAAACCTGCAGTTTTAAATTTTTCCCATAATCGTGATTTTATAGGAAATACAAGTGACAGAGGAACCTGTTAAATGACACCATGGGATGCAATCAGCAAGTTCTAAGACAATTCCAAAACTCTAAAGGACAAAGGACATGATTTTTTCAACAAACAAATTGCAAGGAAGGAAGGAAGAGGAACCCATGCATTAAGAGATATAATAACCGAATGCAATGTGGGTGGCCTTATCTACATTATAATCAAACAATTATTTAAAAATTAGTCCCAGGGCGCCTGGGTGGCTCAGATGGTTGAGCGTCTGCCTTTAGCTCGGGTCATGATCCCAGGGTCCTGGGATCAAGCCCCACGTCCGGGCTCCTGGCTCAGTGGGGAGCCTGCTTCTCCCTCTCCCTCTCCCTCTCCATCTCTCCCTGCTCATGCTTTCTCTCTCTCTCTCTATCTCTGTGTCTCAAATGAATAAATAAAACCTTAAAAAAAATAATAAAATAAAAAAATAAAAATTAGGCAATCAGGGAAATTTGAACATAATAGATAATTTATGATATTAAGGAAGTATTGTGACTCTCTTAGGTGCCATAATGGTTTGGTAGTTGTCTTTTAAAAAGAGCCGTTATCTTTTAGAGATGCAAACTTAAATATGGATGGAATAAATGTTTGATTTGCCTTAAAATATTCTGTAGAAGGTATAAATGAGTAAGGTATAAATGAAACAAGATGGGCCATCCACAATTGTTGAAGCTGGACGACTGGTACATAGGGGTTCAATATACTCTTCTACTTTTTCATGTTTGAAATTACCCTAATAAGTTAAAAGAGATTTTTTTTTTAAAGCTTCTCAGGTGCAGCCTGATGTTCGTCAGCCAGATTTGGAATCAGTGAGGACTCGGGGTGAAGGGGGGTTGGCTTCATAGCATAAATTAGCAGGTGGGAGCCACGGCAGCCAGGCAGAGGAGGGCAGCCCTCCTGCATGAACACAGGAAGCACGGAGGGCTCTGAGGCAGGGTACGCTGTGTACAGCATGTTGTTGCTGGTCTGACAGGCCTCAGAGATAAGCAGGCTAGGTTGAGCAAAGGGACAGCAAGTCTGAACTTGAGGCTAACTGAAAAAAATCACATATGCTGCATCATAGATGTTTGTTTGGTCAGAGCCGGTTCCCAGCACTTGGTGTGCACACAGCCCACTCTTCCAGATGCTTCTGTCAGTAGATGTGGTAGATAACTGCTGGAAACTTGTCCAGCCCCTTCACGGCATACCCCAGCACGGGGCCAGCTCCAGGAGGTGATCAGCGGGGAACGCCTAGACAAACAGAGGATGTAAGGGACTTGAAGCCTCTCCCAGTGAGAGAAGGAGCAGCTGAAAGTCAAGAAGTCCATGGAACCCCAATCTGACTTGGCCCCGAGGGCATGTGCAGCTGCTGGCCTCCCTACCCTTTCCTCCCCTTCAGCCAGGCTCAAGGAGGGTTCCGTCCTCGGGCCAGGAGGCTATTCTCTCTGCCATCACTGGTTTCCCCAAATGGCTGCCTTATGTCCCATGAAGCCACACTGAAGACAGGGCCAGGCCAGTCCAACTTTGGTGAGCCTGGCAGTGGTGAACAGGAAGTGGGTGGCATGTGCAGAAGCAGACAGGACAGACCTTGCCAAATGGCTGGTAGTCATTCTCCAAAGTTCTCTCCCCACATGGGCCTGGAGCACCCACAGAGAGCGAGCCCAAAGAGATAAAAACTCTTGAGTAGCTCTGGCCTGGGGTCCCAGAGAGCCCTGGACATCAGGAAGCTAAGTACATTCCTCCACCACAAACTCAGTCCCATTGTCCTCACAAGTTGCCCCCAAATTTATGAATTCCCTCTGCCCAGTGTTCAGGGAGGCCTCCAGACAGAGGGGTACAGAGATCAAGAAAGGGCATCTGTTAGCTGGGGCAACTGCTTCATACCCGCAGTGGTCCGAGATGGAGAACAGAATCGGAAAGCTCAAAGCTGAAAAAATCTAGGAGTAAGGGAATTTTGGTTTCAAATCCCAGCTCCACCTATCAGTTTCACCGAGATGAACCTCAATTTTCTCACCTAGAAAATGAGGCTGGTAAAAACCTACCTTGTGGGCTATCGTTAAGATCAATCGGACTACGATGCATGAGACTGGTAGCACAGCTCTGGACACACAGTAGCTTTGGCTGCTCTGGCATGTTGTCCCTGTTGTCACATGCCCTTGCTCCATGAAGGAAGGAAAGGCAGCAGTCTGCTGAGCTCCAAGTCGACTCGCTCTTCAAGGAATGTTGGTTGAGCCTTTGCTGTGTGCAGGTCTGGCACTAGGGGCCAGAATATGGTGGTCATGGCCTCACTGAGTTCACTTGCCAGCTTCGGCAGGGCCAGCGACTGCAGGCTGCTGTGAGGAGGATACGGACAAAGGCCAGGAGGAGGAGGAGGGAAAGGTTCCAGCAAACCTGAACCTGAGCAATCGGAGAGGCTCATCCACGCTCCTGTTTTTAAAGAGAGTAAGTTACTGAAGAGGGTTTGGATTTGTCAGGTTCTCCATGATATGCCCCCTCTGCAGGCGACTGAATATCACAGTTCAGAAGGTGCCATCTGAATCCCAGGGACTCCCTGTAGGATCTTCCTCAGTCGAACTCCTGTAGCCCTGCCCGTCCAGCCTCCCCCCAGCTGATGGCAAGACCGCAAGAACATGGGACGGCATGCAAACCAACCTCAGGACGGGAGTCCCAAGCCCTGTGGGCTTCACCCCTAAATCACCGAAATATCTGGTCCCAGGAAACAGCCCCGTCAGACACTTAAAGCCTGCCAGACACCACGGTGCCTTTGCTCTGGGGACCCTGTGTACTGGACCCTCCATACTGCCTGAAATCAGGCCGAGTCTGGCTGCAAGAGACCCAAGATGGACAGGAAGGCGGGCAAGGACGTGGAAGACAAAGGTGGGAATAGGGAGAAGGCCGGCTGGAAACGGGAGACAGAGAGGCACTCGTGCTTACCTAGCAAAGTGGACGGTGACTGCCTTTTGAAGGAAAATGTGCTACCTGTTGGCCACTTCTGGAAGGGTAGCCTTAGCTTTGTGATTAGAGGATGTGTGTCCGTGGTGGCCAGGCTGTCTTCTGGCCAGAGAGACTGTTGTGACTTGGGAATTAGGCTCTGTCATCGTGGCAGCAGAACCAGCGTAACACCCAGAAAGAAGTAGGGGCAGCATGAGTCTCCAGGTGCAAGGAGCCCTGAATGAGGACGAACATCACCCGGGCAATGCTGGATACTGAGGAAGCCCCTGCCTCTGCCCCACTCCTGTGTTCTGAGCATGTGAAGTGGCCTATCACTCAGTCTGACAGCCTTCTTCCCTGCATATTCTTGTAATACACTGGAGATCAGTGGGGTTAGGTCAGCTCTGCCACGAAAGTGAGCTTGGACCCAGGAAAAGCCTGTTTCTACCACTGCATCCGCTGCAGGTCTTGATTTAGGTAAACACTACATAGGTGAGGAATTAGAAGAGAGGGTGCTTACTCACATACCCCTTTGCCTACACTGGCCCTGCCTCAGCAGCCCCACGAGTGGGAGGCTAAGGGAACGGCACATACAAGGCTCCATGGTAGTAGGCCGCAAAGCAAGAAGGCAACAGGGTTTATGCCATTGCTGAGACTAGAGAGGCCAGCCAAATAAAAGAATTTGGTACATGAGTATGGTAATGGCTTTTTCCTAAAAGCAAAAATCCTCTCCAGATTTCTTTTGGTTAGTAAAAACAGGCACTAATGTAGGTCTTTTGTAAAAGCAAGGTGGCATGATGCAAACTTTCCAAAACCTGGGGTACTCATCGCTTTACGCCATTCTGACTTATGAAAGGCTTCATGGGAAAGTTCTGACTTCAGCTAGTGGGGAAACCTGTATCCTGAGAGCAACAGGAAGGAACAGAAGAACTTTAGGCAAGAGGATGATAGATTCTTCTCAAAGAGAGATAGGTCTGGCAGTTCATTTGGGGAATGGACTGGAAGTGGGGAGACCAGGAGGAGGTGAGAGATGAAAGTGACCGGTACTGGGGAAGAGTTAGTGGGAATGGAGAAGACACGCCTGGGAGATGTTTGGGGGTTGAACCAGAATGATCTGGAGATGCTGTTAAAAGGGAGAAGGGGGCAGAGGGGAGGAGACGTCACAGATGACATTCAGGTCAGCTCTGGAGCCAGACCCTGGGCTTCCCCCGTTTTCTCTTGTGTCCACTGCCAGCAAGCACCTGGATAATTTCTCATAGCCCCTCCTCCCAAATTGTCCAGGTCTGTCCACAGATACTGGAGTCTTCTGAAGGACAAGGAAGGGAGGGAGACAGGGAGGGAGACAGGGAGGGAGGGAGGGAGAGAGGGAGGGAGGAAGGAAGGAAGGAAGGAAGGAAGGAAGGAAGGAAGGGGGAGGGAGGGGGGAGGGGCGGAAGGAAGGAATGGGACAAGGAGGCTTCACTAGTGTGTTTATTTCCCCCTGCACAGGACAGGGCAGAGAGATGGCCTCGGGAGAGGTAAAAAGGAGAACAGTCCACTCACTCGGTTGGCTAAAACCTGCTTGCTACTTGAGTATGAGTGTTTACATGTCCCTGCGTGTATAAGGGTCTGGGTCTGTCTGTGTTTCTGTGATTGGCTTTGTATGGTCACCTCAAGGCCATGACTAGCAATGCTAGTTAGTTTAAGGACTGAAGTTGAACATTACTGAAAATTATTCTGCCTGGCTGATCTTCTACAGAGATGGTGCCCACTTTCTCTGGTTCACCACTGCCTGCCTGTGCTGGGCTAGAGTTTCCTCCAAGTCTTGGGGTGTAAGACATCTGGCCCCTGGAGAAAAGCTAACAAACCTCAAAAAACTAAACTCTCCCTTCTTATTTCTCTGTCAGCAGCTGCTGTTTATCCTGGATTTCCTCCCTACCTCTTCGATTGTTTATACTCCCTACTTCCTGGGGGGGCTATTAAGAGTGGAATAGAGAAGTTGTTTATTCCCCAAACCAACATTTTTGTCTTGGAGACCAGCCGATCCAAGAGTTTCTCCTCTGCTTCCCCACTTGCTGGCTTCATGAGTGGGTGTGGGGCTGCTGGGGGTAGTGGGAGAAAGGAGGGAGCCAGGTCTGAGTTTGGGCTCCCCAGCTACCCAGGGCAAGGACATACCCTAGGGGACGCACACTCTGCAGTGGGGCTGCCCAGACAACCCTCCAGTTGCAGTAGTCAGAGAGCAGACCCACCTTGAGCACAGTGCCACTGGTTTGCCCTTCACCCCTGCCTGCCTGCACCGGGCACCAGCATATGCACAATCACTCAGATATACCCAAGCTGGCAGTTTTTTGCTCATTTCCTTTCTAGGGTGGTTTCTAAGGTCTCCAGTCTTCAGACTTGGTCACTACCCCTGCACTGGTCACTCCTGCCACCTGGAAAAGGTCCCAAAGGTCAAGCAGCTCCAAAGGGTGCCAAGGTTCACAGTAGGACCTTGAGAGGCTGGGGAGGAAGGAGTTTGAGCAAAGACCTTGAAGCATCTCAGTGGCGGAGCTTCTGGGAAAAGATGCATTCTGGTGTGTGTGTGTGTGTGTGTGTGTGTGTGTGTGTGTGTAGGGAGGTGGTTCTTGGAGGAGGAAACTAGGGTGATGAGGGTGGGGCCTTCAGAGGAAGAATGCAACTCAGCCTAGAGATTTCTGGGAGAGCTAGAGCCACACGAGCTAGAAGATAATGCGGATGTAGCCTCAGAACCTGGATGCCAGGCCTTTTCCTTAGGCGCCACACTTCTGACTTCAATTAAGACAGAGATTCCACACTGAGGTAGGTGGGATCCTGATCAACAGGCTCAGCCAGCAGTTCTGGGAGGAATGTTGCTGGGATGGGGGGGAAAGGTACTCTGCTGCCCTAAAAATGACTTAATTTCCTTCCACTCAAACAGCTTACTGAGTTCCTGCTCTGTTCAGTAAGCCATCCCTGACCCTCCCCAGAAGGTTGCTCAGTTCACATCCCAAAAATCCCTCCCTTCAGACCCAGTGTAGCATCTGCTGAGGAGGGACCTCTTTCCTGAGACTGACAGGAAGACTGGGGGAGAGGCGCCCCTGACAGTTCCCAGTTCAGGCTTGAGTCCCCCAGGGGATGGACAAGTAGGCAAGGAAGTAAGGTAGGGGAGAGAGAGGTCAGGGGCAAAGGGCCTCTTCCTGAATGCAAAGTCCACAAGGTTAACCCCTCATTTCCAGAAACTCTCGGCTCCCGACCCCACGGTGGCCTCGCTGTGGCTCAGCCCAGGAATCCGAGAGCTCAGAGTACTGTGGCCAGAGACATTTGCATGTAGCCCTCAGGGTGGCCGGTGCAGGATGCAGGCAAACTGGGGAGGTGATGTGGTTGAGAGGCCTCAGGGCCGCGGGCTACTCTCTGGGAGGAGCACCCCAAGCCTTCTCTCTTGCAGAGCAAGGTTAGAGGCAGCAGCAGAGCAACCTGGGTCAGTCCCTCAGAACACTGGGGATGGAGAGGCGACAGCAGAGAGAGCCCGCCCAGAGGGTGGTGTCCTGTAGGCTGGGGGCGGGGGCAGGGGCGGGGGCGGGGACGGGGGGCGGGAGGAGGTGGAGCGCGTGCCTAGGCGGAGAGCCGGGGTCCAGGGTCTTGCAAGTCCGTTCTCCCCTTGCCAGACCGCGCCGCCGCGTGGTCCGAGTCGACGCTCTAAACTTTATCGTCGCTCTCTGCCCCTCGCCACCCATCTCAGGCTCCAGACACCGGCCCCTGCCTGCCTGTCCTGCCCTGAGCAGCATGCAGCCCCTGGGCCTCGAGGGTACCCCCGCCATCCGCCGGCGACCGCTGCTGCGTCTCCTGCTCCTGCTGTCTCTGCTGCTGCCGCGGCCGATAACCCGTGCCCAGACCACACAGGGAACCCCCAGCTCCCGGACCCCGCCGGCCACCCCCAGCTCCCCAACCCCGCCGGCCACCCCCAGCTCCTGGACCCTGCCGGCCACCTCCAGTGCCCCAAGTCTGCGGGAGCGCGCGCGGGCGCTGATGCGGGACTTCCGTCTCGTGGACGGGTGCGTAGGTGCGGTGTGGGGGCGCGTGGAGACTGAGCCCACCTCAAAGGGGGGAAGGAGTTCGCAGCGTGCAGGGCTAGTGAGGAAGCTCCCTCATACCACCCCTGGATGCACTCTCCCATCATCCATGGGCGCCTTTTCCCTTCCTCTGTCATTGCGCCCCTGCTGGGAAGCCCCCAGCCTAGTGCTCAAGGGGTCCTAGTATAGTCTGTGTGACAGTGTGGTGGGGGGGGCATCCCCCCCACCAACGTTGGCTCATGTCCTGCTTGATCCCAAGGCTTAAGGAGCCCACCCATTTGCCCCTGACCGGATCTTGCCTTGCCCACCCTCCAGCCACAACGACATGCCGATTGTGCTGAGGCAGTTTTACCGCAACCGGCTACAGGATGTCAATCTGCGCAATTTCAGCCGTGGCCAGACCAGCCTGGACAGGCTTAGAGACGGTCTCGTGGGCGCCCAGGTACCACACCGACGCACAGCATGGTTGAGAGGGAGTGTGGGGGCCCCAGAGACCACAGGTTAATCACATGGGAACTCAGTTACCTTACAGCCCCCCAAAATGCTACAACATGGATGCTGGGGGCTGCAGGGGTCACAGTGAGCTAGTTTGGTGGGCATCCAAGTACTACAGAATAAGCAGTGCATTACAAGTGACCATTTTTGCTGTGTGGGCTGTGAAGGCGAGAAGCCCATGGAGCTCTAAAGCAACCCCTGCCCAAGCCAACCCATGGCCTTCCCCCAGTTCTGGTCAGCCTACGTCCCATGCCAGACCCAGGAACGGGATGCCCTGCGCCTCACCCTGGAGCAAATTGACCTCATCCACCGCATGTGTACCTCCTATTCTGAGTTGGAGCTTGTGACTTCAGTTAAAGGTAGGCAGACGGGTGGGGGTTGTTAGGGACTTGTTTGAATACTCCAGCCTCTGAAAGTGATCACCTGACCTACCTGCCCCCAGCTCTGAACAACACCCGGAAGCTGGCTTGCCTCATTGGTGTGGAGGGTGGCCACTCGCTGGACAGCAGCCTTTCCATCTTGCGTACCTTCTATGTGCTGGGTGTGCGCTACCTGACACTCACTCACACCTGCAACACACCCTGGTGAGCATAGTGCAAATGGTATGCGCCCACTGATGCAGGCATCTGCCCAAGATCACACTGGGGCTCAGACCAAGCTTTACCCCTGGGATCTGGCACTGACCCTGGAGTGGGGAGGGGAGCAGGGGTTCCCAGAGCAAGACTGGATTCCCAGTAGGGACTGCCTCGTGCCAGGCACAGCCCAGCTTGGGTCTCTGCTCTTGCTCCAGGGGGTTGCTGGTATAGAGGATTCAATAGGCTCTTGTAGCCAAGTCATGGCCACCATTCAGACTGCCTCCTGGTCATCCTGCAGGGCAGAGAGCTCAGCTAAGGGCATCCATTCCTTCCACAACAATGTCAGTGGGCTGACCAGCTTCGGTGAGGTGAGGACCCTAGTTCCCTACCCTGTCCCCCATAAATGTGCATGTCCCACCAGTTCCCTACAGAAAAATGCATGGGCATGTGCACCCCTGATGCCCTTTCCCCAACCTGTCCCTGCAGAAGGTGGTGGTGGAAATGAACCGCTTGGGCATGATGGTAGATTTGTCGCATGTCTCAGACACTGTGGCTCGGCGAGCCTTGGAAGTGTCACAGGCACCTGTGATCTTTTCCCACTCGGCTGCCCGAGGTGTGTGCAAGAATGCCAGGAACGTTCCTGACGATATCCTACAACTTCTGGTGAGAGACTGCCCTGGCCCTCAAAGCTCAAGCTAGAGGTTTAAACCAGGAGCCCTTGAGCCTGAGCCCCTGTTCCCTCATCTTCCTCAAACCCTAGACTGAACATCTGCCCCACAAACCCACAGTCCACAGCCCCTGAATTCTTGAACTCAGGTGTGGGGGTTCTAAGTGGCAAATGCTCCAAGACATTTCCATCCCAACAAGAGCTGAGACTCCTCCATTCACACAAACCTAGAGGTGAAGTCTCCTCTGAACTCAAAGCCAGAGATGAACATCTTCCTCACAGGAGCCTAGAGGCAGGTAGTTGCTCTGGGGTCGAAGCTGAATGTCCATTTGTCCGCCCCTGCAGAAGAAGAATGGAGGCATCGTGATGGTGTCTTTGTCAGCGGGGGTGCTGCCATGCAACCTGTTAGCCAACGTGTCCACTGTGGCAGGTAAGCCCTGCCTGGGCTCTCTGAATAACTGATTTGGACCTGAAGCCTTGGGCGGAGGGCCTCAGTACAGCCCCAGTGGTCTGACCCATTCTCGGCTGTAGACACAGCTCCTAAAAACTCAGTGATGGACGGTATAAAGCACCTTGGTGCCATGTGGAACCAAAGACACAGAGTTGGTAACTACGATACTCATGGGCATAAGGGAGCCAGTCAGACATAGAGCCCAGGTCCCAACCATCTGTGCCTCCGCGGGGGCTCCCAGAGCTCCCTACCCCTGCCTCTGACCAAGACCTGGGCAACCCCTGAAGTCTCTGTGGTCTTTGTCAGTTGTATTCTTTGTCTCTTGCTCATCCTCCACACCCATGGAAAGGAGCCCCCATGGTTCTCAAGGAGACTGGAGGCAGGGTGATCCTGGATGAGAAATGGCCCAAATGGGTTCCACTCCAAATCTAAATTCCAGTCTAGAGTCAACTGGGATCAGCTTCCTCAAGTTGGTACACTGGGTGCCAGGAACTGGCCTGCGTGGCCTACGGGCTGCAAGAAGGGGAATCAGTAGAGTGCAGTCCCCAGCCCCCCTGCCCTGGAAGTCCCACACTGCTGACTCTCTATCCCCCAGATCACTTTGACTACATCAGGGCAGCCATTGGATCCAAGTTCATTGGGATTGGCGGAGATTATGATGGGGCCACACGGTAAGCGCTTCTCTACGGCTTGTCTGGGGCTGGCTGTGCCACAGTAGGGCCTTGACAGTCCCCATGCCCACGACACCGTGGTCCTCCTAGCCTTTAGGCCCACCTCGCATCTCTCCACACCCAGAGTCTATTTCCTGGGCCCTTCTGTTTGTCTGTGACCCCTTGGCCCCACTCTAGGTCATCATCATCATCATCTGCCCAGCAGGTGCACCCACCCTTAGTGCCAGCAGACCTATTGCTTCTTTTTTTAAGTTTTATTTATTTAACTAATCTTTACACCCAATGTGGGGCTTCAACTCACAATACCGAGATCAAGAGTCACATGCTCTTCCGACCAAGCCAGCCAGGGTGCCCCTGACCCACTGCTTCTGAGCAGACTCTTAAGCAAGGTCTGGTGTGAACTGACCCTTTCCTCTGCCTGCAGCTGGGGCTGTGCCTACAGGAGGTCAACCCAGTTCTTAAAAAGCTTTTCTTCTTTTTATAAATGGAGGGAAACTTTGTATTCAGTGAAAGGCATAGATCTTTTTGTGTTTTTTTTAAATAGGCTCCATGCCCAGTGTGGAGCCCAAAATGGGGCTTGAACTCATGATCCTGAGATCGAGACCTGAGCTGATATCAAGAGTGGGATGCTTAACTGACTGAGCCACTGAGGCGTCCCAGCATAGATCTTAACAGTACAATTCAATGAGTGTTTATGAATATTCAAAGTGGTTAAGAGCTTCCTTTTGCAGGATAAAGAGCAGGTGTGAATCACTTACCCTCTCCAAGTCTCCCTTTCCCATATCTGACCAGAGCTGGGGTTCAGTAGACCTGGATACATGGGGCTGTGGTTCTGAGTCATGAACAGGGAACAGGGCTGAGGTTCCACAGCTGGCTGGCTCGCGGCCACACAGGTTCCCTCAGGGGCTGGAGGACGTGTCCACGTACCCGGTTCTGATAGAGGAGTTGCTGAGTCGTGGCTGGAGTGAGGAAGAGCTCCAGGGTGTTCTTCGCGGAAACCTGCTGCGGGTCTTCGGACAGGTGGAACAGGTATGCTGGCCTGGGCAAAAGAGTAGCACATGGGCCTGAGCAAGTGTGTTGGAGTTGCTTTGGGAGCTGCTGACCCCTGACTGCTACTTCCAGGTACGGGAGGCAAGTAAGGGGCAAAGCCCCCTGGAGGATGAGTTTCCGGATGAGCAGCTGGGCAGTTCTTGCCGCTCTGTTCTCTCACGTCTGCATCAGACACAGTACCTGGCTCCAGACCAGAAACTAACTTCAGCGCATTGGACACCTAAGTGGTCACCTAAACAATCATTGTCAAAATCTCCCCCGAACATGGCTCCAGGCCTCACAGTTATTGCTGCCTGTTTAGTCCTCATTCTGTGGTTCTGGTGACCCAGTTCATCCTACCAGATGTTACTGTGGCAGCCACAGACACCCCACAATGTTCCCCCATCATGCAGGCACAAATATTTCCTGAAAATAAATGTTTTACACATGGAACCAGGCATGAGTGTCCTTCTCTGTGGCAGGGTCTGGTGGCACAGGCTCCCAATTCTGGTGGTTGGTGGGGGACCCTGCAGTTCAGCCACCAGTTACTCAAGTAAGACCTGAGTCTCACTAGCAGGAGCGGAGAAGACCCTGATGGTTGGGCTCAGCACTGGAAGAAGACAGTGGATCGGGGCACCTGGGTGGCTCAGTCATTAAGCATCTGCCTTTGGCTCAGGTCATGATCCCAGGGTCCTGGGATCGAACCCTGTGTTGGGCTCCCTACTCAGCGGGGAGCCTGCTTCTCCCTCTCCCACTCCCCCTGCTTGTGTTCCCTCTCTCGCTCTGTCTCTGTCAAATAAATAAAATCTTAAAAAAAAAAAAAGAAGACGACGACGACGACAGTAGCTGGTAGCTCCAGCTGTGGGAGAGTGGATCTTCTTCTGGGTTGCCTCTCAATAGCTCACCTCAGTCCGCATCCTGACCCACTGACCACCACCTCGGGATCCTGAAGGGAACTCTGGTTCAGATTCCCAAGAAGGGAACCTGCCTGGATCACAAATGATCTTTGTTCCTATTTGGACGAGCCCAGAATGCCAGGCTACATGATGAGCCATGGGCCTCCAATGACTGAACTTCCCTGGATGTGGACCCACCCCCTCCCCTGCCTCTCAGGGACTTCCTCTCTGAGAGGCACAAGCTACTTAGAAACTCATACTGTCTTATCCCCAGGCCAGTAATGGTAATAGCAACTGCCTTAATAATAGCCAAAATTAAGAGTTAATGCTAATAATGACAGCTAATAATAATAAATAACATATGATAATACATAATGGCTAATAAAAATAACAGTTAATACTAATAGTCTATGCATACCCCGTGACTGAGTAATTTCACCCCAGGTATATATCCAACAGGAATGCATACACAGGTTTTCCAAAAGGCACATGAAATATTTAAAGCAGCACTCTTCATAATAACCCCAAACTGTGTAGTTCAAAGACTGGGTGGCTCAGTCAGTTGAGCGTCTGACTCTTGATTTTGTCTCAGGTCATGATTTCGGGGTCGTGAGATAGAGCCGGGGGTCAGGCTCAGCACTGGATGTGGAGCCTGCTTGAGGCCTGCTTGAGATTCTCTCTCCCTCTCCCTCTGCGCCCACCCCCCACCCCCCACTCGCATGCACACGCTTCTCTCTCTAAAAAAAAAAATTAAATTAAAATCACATTAATTTGAGGAACAACTGACAACTGAATTTTATTGGAAATAATGGAAATCCATACACACTGGAATGTATTTAGTCTGATGAATGAAAGTAACTACCAGTGTTCCATTCTGTGCACAGTGAAAATATTCTTCAAAAATGAAGGAAAAGTAATACATTTTCAGGCCAACACAAGCAGACTGAGAAAGTGAAAATATACAAATCACCTAATGAAAATACCAATTATTATGGGAAAAGTGCATATCAAATAGAAATTAAGGATATCATAGATGCCTGAATTTCACATTTGAAGTGAAGGTATGAAAATTTAAACAGGGCGCCTGGATGGCTCAGTTGGTTAAGTGACTGCCTTCGGCTCAGGTCATGATCCTGGAGTCCTGGGATCGAGTCCCGCATCGGGCTCCCTGCTCAGCAGGGAGTCTGCTTCTCCCTCTGACCCTCCCCCCTCTCATGCTCTCTCTATCTCATTCTCTCTCTCAAATAAATAAATAAAATCTTTAAAAAAAAAAAAAAGAAAATTTAAACAAAGTGTCTTCAGATTTTGAATTTTTAACTGGAGAAAAGTTATGTTCTGTGAATACATATGATTTGTCAAAAACAGCCATTGACTTGACTCTTACATATTCTGAAATTTTAAGTCCTGTAGAAATTCCAACTAAAATAGTTTTAAGGGGTGCCTGGGTGGCTCAGTCGTTAGGCATCTGCCTTTGGCTCAGGTCATGGTCCCGGGGTCCTGGGACCGAGCCCCGCATCGGGCTCCCCGCTCGGCGGGAAGCCTGCTTCTCCCTCTCCCACTCCCCCTGCTTGTGTTTCTGCTCTTGCTATCTCTCTCTCTCTAACAAATAAATAAAAAATCTAAAAAAATAAATAATAAATAAAAATAAATAAATAAATAAATAAAATAGTTTTAAGAGGGGCGCCTGGCTGGCTCAGTTGCTGGAGCATGTGACCCTTGATCTCGGGGTTGTAGATCCGAGTCCCACTTTGGGTGTAGATATTACTTAAAAATAAAATCTTAAAAAATAAAATAAAATATTTTTAAGAAACACACAACGAAGATACTTAGCATTGTATTTGGATTTTTAAAAATCAATTTTAAAAATTAACGATTTTTGCTTAGTGGAATTTTATGCAAATTTGGGCATGGCCTTGAAAAAAATTTTAACTATACCAGTCATGATGGCATCCTATAAAAGGAGTTTCATAAGCTGCAGTTATTTAAAAATTATTTAAGATTCTCACTCGGTAAAGAGAAATTGACAAACATTCAATCTCTCAATAGAAAATGAGCTAAGCAAAGAAGTAGATTTTGAAAATATTATTTATGAGATGTTCATTGTCACTTACTATCAGCGAAATGCAAATGAAAACCACAATGAGATATCGCCTCACATCTGTCAGAATGGCTAAAACCAACAACACAAGAAACAACACATGTTGGCAAGGATGTGGAGAAAAAGGAACACTTGTATACTGTTGGTAGGAATGCAAGCTTGTACAGCCACTGTGGAAAATAGGATGGAGGTTCCTCAAAAAGTTAAAAATAGAACTATCATACAGAGCCAGCAACAGCACTACTGGGTTATTTACCCAAAGAATACAAAAACACTTAATTCAAAGGGATACATACACCCCCATGTTTATAGCAGCATTATTTACCAGAGCCAAATTATGGAAGCAGGCCAAGTGTCCATCGAGTGATGAATGGATAAAGAAGACGAGATATATATACATACAATGGAATATTATTCAGCTATAAAAAAAGAATGAAATCTTGCCATTTGCAATGACATGGCTGGAGCTAGAGAATATAATGCTAAGCAAAATAAGTCAGTCAGAGAAAGACAAATACCATACGATTTCACCTGTGTGGAATTTAAGAAACAAAACAAAGGGAAAAAAGAGAAAGACAAATCAAGAAACAGACTCTTAAGAGTAGAAAACAAACTGATGGTTATCAGAGCGGAGGTGGGTCAGGGGATGGGGGAAATAGGTGATGGGGATTAAGGAGTGCACTTGTGATAAGCACCGGGTGATATATGGAATTGCTGAAACTAATATAATATTGTGCACTTGAGACATATAATACTATATGTTAACTAACTAGAATTAAAATGAAAACTTAAAAAGCCAAAAAAAGAAAAAAGAAAGAAAATTTTATTCATGAGTTTGCCTCCATTAAAGCCAGTTAAGTAAAATTATAATAAGTTCTGGTTTGGGTATGAGTAAAATAATGTTGTGAGTTAATACACCTACTTTTCAGTTTTTAAATATTTTTCAACTATTCTAGTGTTCTAGAAAAGTTCATCATTAAAAATACATTAAAAATGTATATAGGAACACACAAACATTTTCCTTTTGCCTCAGGCTCCAAATTGGCTGTGCTCTGCAGTGTATTACTCAGAAAGTTCTAATAGTGCTTTCTGTTCACTTTACCTGCTCTCTCCTTTCTTGACTCCTTTGGGTGTATTGAGTAGCACTCTGAGGTGACCTTAATCCCTTTACAGATCCTTCCAAGAGGAGCTGATCCAGCTCAGGGTCCATTTAGGAAAAAATGGGAAGAGGTGGTAGAAGATAGAAGCTTATGGGAGGGCCCTGTGTTGCTATTGGCAGAATGCCAGGAAGCCAGCTAGGGGTCTAGGAAATATGGTTTTAAGAGTTTGAGCCCCAGCTTCACAGAGCAGAGAATAGAAGACAGCATCTGGAGTTGAGAGACAATTGCTTAATAACCAGAGTTGCTGCAGGCCTGGGGTAGGTTCACTTGTTCTTTCTCCTAGGTGCATTCTTTTTTGTGTTCTAACTCAAAACAAAGTGTTCATCAGGGTTCTCCCTACTTTGGTGGACCCGGGACGCTAATCTCTGTCTCTTTAGACCACAATACCCCTTGTGGAAGAGACAGCCTAAAAGTTGGGCTCATCTCTGGGTTTCCACCCTGGCTGGATCCTCATAAGTAATTTTTTAATATCTTGTTTACCTCTCTGATGTCTTTCAGGAAGATCCTTTTTATATTTTGCCCAACTTTTCCAGTCGTTATCAGGAAGAATGTAACTCTGATTTACTTAGTAAACCAAAACCAGACATTTGAAATGGTGTTTATGTATTACTTTGATGACATTAAAAATTAATTATAAACATCATGCCCTCTCCTTTCACCTAAGACTATTATAAGAAATAGCTGTATGTACAATACTTCAGAACTTTTTAAAATATATTTATTTGTTTATGAGAGAGCTAGAGAGCAGAGTAGGAGGGACAGAGGAAGAGGGAGAGAGAATCTCAAGCAGACTCCTCACTGAGTGTGGAGCCCGACGTGGGGCTCAGTCTCACAACCCTGAGATCATGACCTGAGCTGAAACCAAGAGTCAGACGCTTAACCGACTGAGCCACCCAGGCGCCCCAATACTTCTGAACTTTTGATAAACTATTAGCAAATTCATCATTCATTATGTCGTTTATGTCACTTAAATGAAAACCTCCCATGGCAAGACAGCTCAGTATATGAGAGACCAGAACAAACATTCTGTCTCTCTCTCTGTCTCTCTGTCTCACTCCTGAGAGAGACAAAGCTGGAGGCAGCAGGGTCAGACTTAGTCCTTAAACCCTCAGCATGAGTAGGGAGCAGTGATGAACAGGACGCAGTATGGACCAGAGTTCAAGGCCCTTCTCCTGGTGCCCAGAAGGGGAGGCCCAATTATCAGGGAGCTCAGATGGGAGAATAGGTGACAGGCCCAGATACAGAAGGGGGGCGATTCAGATTTTAGTCTGTGCTATAGGCCCCTCTCAGCCTCATAGGATCTGGTGCAGGCCCAGGAAGCCCAGATGCCACCCAAATGCAGTTCTGAGATCAGTTCCCACTGTATCAGGGTTTTTTCTGCAGAAAACAATGAATTATACTGTCCAGGCCTCTGGCCATCCTGGAAACCACCTTGTCTTGAAGGAGGATTTCTTCCCACATGAAATCATGTGTCAGACCAAGCCCCCTCATACCCTTACCTGCAAGAACTCTTGTCCCACTATTCTATGCCTTCAAGGACCTTCCAGCTCCTTCTTTACAGACGGCTGTCCTGTCCCAACCAGACCTTTGCCTGGGCTATTGTCCAACCTGGGATGCCCTCTCCACCCCCTGCCAATCCAGACCCCATCCTTTCAAGGCTCCCCTGCTGTGGTGCCTCCACTTCACCAGCACCACCCACAACATCCCTCAGCCAGGATGACCATATTAGAGAAAAAGATGTGAGGTAAACTGACCACGGAGTGGGTAACCCCCTTTCCAAGATGGCTACTAGTAACTAATGTTTACTATCTAGAGTCTTTTTTGTGTGTGTGCACATATAACACATTACAAAAGCAAATTTCAATACCAGATACTAAAACAAAATGGTTTCCCATAATATTATTCATAAATTTCATTTTTATGAAAAACAAATAAAATCCTTTTTCTCTCAGTCAAAACAGACAGATCCAATTCACTCTTGTTCACGGAATGTTTGACCTATTGCAGGGCGGGGCACCTTCCTGCAACTAAAACCCCACGTGGACCTGCGACCTGTCTGGCTAGGGGTGAGAATGGGCAGACTCCTGGCCTCCACCGCCCTCCCCGCCATCCGTCCGTGGGTCCCAGGAGCCGGGAAAGCAGTAGGTGCAGGGACAGACGCAGGAGCGGAGGGCGCGCGCTGCAGAGGCTGGTGGGGCCCACTGGGGCGCCCTCTCAGTTGGCGGCGGAGGTCTGTGTCGCCCCCTGCGGCCACGCTGCGCGGCGGCGTTGCGAATCCCCGCTCGGCGGTGGAAGCCTTCTGACTCCAGCCCCCTCCTCACGAGGCCGCGCCGCTGGGTCACCTTCATCGACGGTCGGTCAGGACCCCATCGTCGCCCTCTGCCCGTCACCGCCCCTCCTCTCGAGACCGGCCCCTGCCCGCCCGTCCGTTCAACCCTGAGCAGCATGCGGCCCCTGGGCCTCGAGGGTACCCCCGCGCTCCGCTGGCGACCTCTGCTGCGTCTCCTGCTCCTGCTGTCTCTGCTGCAGTGGCGGGTACCGCGTGCCCAGACCACGCCGGGAACCCCCAGAGCCCAGACCACGCCCGGAGCCCCCAGCTCCCGGACCCCGCCGGCCATCTCCAGCACTCCAAGTCTGCGGGAGCGCGCGCGGGCCCTGATGCGGGACTTCCGTCTCGTGGACGGGTGCGTAGGTGCGGTGTGGGGGCGCGTGGAGACTGAGCCCACCCCAGAGCGGGGAAGGAGTTCTCAGCGTGCAGGGCTAGTGAGGAAGCTCCCTCATACCACCCCCTGTATGCACTCTCTCCTCCATCACCCAAGCCCCGTCCCCCCATTCTGCTTCCCCCCCCCCCTCCGTCCTGGTGTACACCTTCCCCCCTCCAAAAGCTGCACCTCAGGAGTTCTTCCATATTGTCAGTGTGACACGGGGAGGTGAACCGGGAGAGGACAGGCTCAGGTATGTCGACATGCCCTGCCTGACCTGGAGGTCATGTCCCCAACTCTAACCTTGTCTTGATGCCCCCAGCCACAACCATTTGCCCCAGCTCCTGAGACAGCTTTTCCAGAACAGGCTACAAGATGTTAACCTGCGACATTTCAGTCGTGGCCAGACCAGCTTGGACAAGCTTAAGGATGGCCTCGTGGGTGCCCAGGTACCACAGGGATACACAGGGTGCCACAGCATGGCTGCTGGGAAATGTTGGGGCCACAGAAACCTGGATAGGCAGGCCTCTGGGTGATTAGAATCATAGGACACACAGTGTGTCATCATGTGGCTGCCGGGAATGTGGGGGCACTGGAGGCCAAGACAGGCCAGCCACATGGGTGCCCAGGTTCTGTGGAGACACACAGAAAGTGACCCGAAAATCTCTGGTGAGTGTGGAGGCTGCTAGAGCCAAAAGGACATAGTGGATTGGCCTTGGGGCATTCATACAGCACATGGACAAACAGCAGACAATGCTGTTTCACAGTCTGACTGCTGGCAACAAGCTTCACAGTCATCAGGATACCATAGGGTCATGCAGTATTTCATTCTGGGCCACTGACCCAAATGAGTGGCTTGGGGGCTGAGGAGGAATGGCAGGCCAGGGACATTGGAGACCACCCTAATCTCATTTTGGCCCCCCGGGGCCTACCTCTAGTTCTGGTCAGCCTATGCCCCCTGCCAGACCCAGGACCAGGATGCCCTGCGCCTCACCCTGGAGCAGATTGACCTCATTCGTCGCATGTGCGCCTCCTACTCTGAACTGGAACTAGTGACCTCAGCCAAAGGTGGGCTGGCAAATGGGGTATAGTTAGGAGCTCACCCTGGTGGTTCTGGTCCTGGGCCCTGACCACTTGATGATCCATCCTCTTCCAGGTCTGAACAGCACTCAAAAGCTGGCCTGCCTCATTGGTGTGGAGGGCGGTCACTCATTGGACAGCAGCCTCTCTGTGCTGCGTGGTTTCTACCTGCTGGGAGTGCGCTACCTGACACTCACCTTCACCTGCAACACGCCTTGGTGAGCACAGTGCCTGGCCGGGGTGAAATGGTAGACGGCATGGTGGGGCAACGGCCAAAGAGGTGAGGACAGAGGAGTCCACCCCAGCAGGTCCCTCACACTCCCAGAAAGCAGCTGACCCAGGTCCTTACTCTGTTCCGGAGGTGGGCCGGATGGACAAACAGACAGACTGCGGAGCCCCCAGGCTCTGATGCCCATGATGTGGCCTTTGAGAAACTTCCCTCTTCTGGCTGTCCTGCAGGGCAGAAAGCTCCACCAAGTTTAAGCACCACTTCTACACCAACGTCAGTGGGTTGACAAGCTTTGGTGAGGTGAGGACTCCTGTTCCATACCCTACCCCACCTGTTCCCTACAAACACGTAATGTGTACGTATGTGCGTCCTTGACATCTCCCCCACCTCAAAAATAAAATTTAAAAAAACTGTCTCTGCAGAAGGTGATAGGGGAAATGAACCGCCTGGGCATGATGGTGGACTTGTCCTGTGCGTCAGACACCTTGGTACGACGAGCCCTGAAGGTGTCAAAGGCTCCCGTGATCTTCTCCCACTCCGCTGCCAGGGCCGTGTGCGACAGTGTGCTGAATGTTCCCGATGACATCCTACAACTTCTGGTGAGTAGCTACCTCAGCCCTCAAGCCCAGAGCTGGGCGTGCTTCATACAAACATTCTAGACCTTGAACAGAGCTACTAGCCCAGCCCTCCCCCTTGGATGCAAGGCTGGGTAACCCTCCCCCATCTCTGAAAATCAAAGCCAAATCGGCTCCACTCAGGGACCCACAAACCCAGAGGTGAAGCCTCTTCCGCCCCTGAAGCTAGGACTGAGCACTGTCCTACCAGGGCCCCCAGGGCCCAGAGCAGGCCATCAGGCCAGAAGAGCCAAACTGAGTGTGCATTTGTTTATCCCTGTAGAAGAAGAATGGTGGCATTGTGATGGTGACGCTGTCCATGGGGGTGCTTCAGTGTAACCTGTTTGCTAATGTGTCCACCGTGGCAGGTGAGCCTCACTTGGACTTCTGCCCTTCTAGTTTGAGCCTGTGACCGCAGGGGGCCCTCGGGACAGCTCCAGCAGCTCAGCACGCCTGTTGGGCAGTGGGCCGACCTCTGACAACCCAGGGGAGCAGACACAGCTCTTACTGCCACCCAGGTCTGGGGCCACAGTCAGTGCTGGTGTGTTTGGGGGAAGCAACTGCCTCTGCCTCTGAAATTCTTTGCTCTCACCTCTCTGGACAGGAAGGCAGGCTCTCAAGGAACCCAGAGGCAGGGTGGCTTCTGGGCAGAAAAAAATTCTAAAGGTGCAGCTCTGAAGTCCACTGTTGAGCCTATGGCCACTTCAGAACTCACAACTGGCCAGGGGCTCCCTGAAGTCAGCTGCCATGGCGTGGAGTGCTGTGGGCAGGAGAATTGGCCAGGGCTAAGCTTCCCCAGACCAGGGCTAACTCCAGCCTCTGCTGCCCACTAGTAACCCCTACCCCCTAGATCACTTTGACCACATCAGAGCAGTCATTGGATCGGAGTTCATCGGGATTGGCGGAAATTATGATGGGTCTGGTCGGTGAGTGTTTCCCTGGGGTTTGTCTTGGGCAGGACAGCAGGGAGTCCTTTAGTCTCTGTTCCCATGCCATGGTCCTCCCATCCTTCAGACCTTGCCTATAGGCTCTGGTTTTCCAGCTCCCCTGATATCTCTCCACTCCACGGCATGTTTCCTGGGCTCTCCCTGTCCCTCCTGTGGCCTGGTGGACCCACTCCCACTCCAGATCATCACATTCACTAAGTACCTTCCTCCTGCCAGCAGAGCTCATTTGCCCAGCACATGCTCCACTCCCAGCCCAGCAGCTCTGTTTTGGGCCAATCGTCTGCTCAGGGCATAAATGCCACAGAAGGAGTTCCCAAAGTGACATTCAGTAGCCTGGAGGACATGGCCTTCAATTTTGCAAATGTGATTGGGGCTGGTGGGATGGTGGGCCCTAGACCAGGATCAGGGCTGAGGTTCCACAGCTGGCTGACTCACGGCCACACAGGTTCCCTCAGGGGCTGGAGGACGTGTCCACTTACCCGGTTCTGATAGAGGAGTTGCTGAGTCGCGGCTGGAGTGAGGACGAGCTCCAGGGTGTCCTTCGCGGAAACCTGCTGCGGGTCTTCGGACAGGTGGAGCAGGTGTGCTGGGCTGGGCAAAAGGATGGTGCAGTGGTTTGAGCAGGTGCGGGGGCTGCCACTGACTGCTGACTCCCGCCCCCAGGTGAGAGAGGAGAGCAGTGGGCAGAGCCCTGTGGAGGATGAGTTTCCAGACAGGCAGGTGGTCAGGTCTTGCCACTCCCACCTCCTGTCTCAGCCTCAGAGTAAACACCTGGCCACACACCTGGAGGTGACCAAGTGGCCAACCCATCAGGTCCTCCAGAGACCCTCGAAAGCCTCCCCATACTCTGTTCTAGATCTCATGGCTGCTGCCACATTCTCAATCCTCACCCTGTGTCTCTGGTGACCTGGCTAGTCCCCCCGAGGCCACTGCGGCAAAGTCTCACAAAGTGCCCCTCCTGGTCATCCAGACACAAGTATATGCTGAGAATAAACATTTTGGGTGTGGACCCTGGTGTGGAAATCCTTCCTTCTTCCTGGGGAGCAGGGGAGTGGGGTCTGGTGGGCTCTTGGTTGGTGAGGGGTCTTGTAGGTCTAGCCCCAGGTGCTCAAGGTGAGTGGCCTCCAGCTTTGTCTCTTTTGGGAAGCACTGAGGGATCTTACCATATTCTTATGCTAAAAGCCTGAGCCCACAGAAGAGCACAAAGGAATCTAGTTCTGTGTGGTGTCTATCCCATCATGGAATGTGACAATGGGTGGGTTCCCAGTCTCTGAAGGGTTCAAATGTGTGTGTGTGTGTGTGTGTGTGTGTGTGTTTTAAGATTTATTTATTTATTTTAAAGGGGAGGGGAGAGGGAGAGAGAATCCAAGCCGACTCCACGCTGAGCACCTGAGCACCAAGCTGGAGCCAGATGTGCGGCTCCATCTCATGACCAGATCACAACCTGAGCCGAAACCTAGAGCCAGACGCTTAACTGAATGGGCCACCCAGGAGCCCCGCTGTGTGTGTGTGTGTGTGTGTGTGTGTGTGTGTGTGTGTGTGTGTGTTTAAGAAGCTGAAGCTGATACCATTTATAAAATAAACAGTAACTTGTTTGGAAATGTCAAGAGAGAAAATTTATAAAGATTTTATATTTTTTCAAATAAAGTCCTCATTTGTTGTTAAACTGATTTTTTAGTGGATGGGGAAACATAAAATCTTAAAAAGAAAAAGAAAAGGAAACTAGCACCATTTGCTTGGCTTACTACAGACCCTCCATCTTGGGCCACTTTTCCTCTCCTGATCCACTCAGGCCAGAGCCTGATCTAAGTTCCTTCCATGGGAACTTGAAATTGGGAGAAAGAGAAATTATACTCTCTGTGTATGTATATGTTATATACAGTGCCTATGTTATAAATCATGTCCATATATGTGTAGGTCTATTTTCGAATTCTGTTCCATTTATTTGTTTATCATGGTATCAATACCACAATGTCTTAATTTCACTAACTTTCAAACAAGTCTTGCTATCTGGTAGAATGAGTTCTGTCACTTTAAGGGTATTATTTCAGTCAGTGTTTGATCAGGTAAGTAGATCCACTATGAATGATATAAAATAAGAGATTTATCATAGGGATTGGACTTCATGCATATATAAGAGCCAATGGAAAAATCTACGCAAGGCTGTTTGTTACCTGTGCATCTAGTGTTTGGTCTTAGTCTATACAGATAAGCCAGCCAGAAGTTAGGAGGGAGGTTGGATGTGAGGTGAAGGAGAACAAGGACAAACTGGGACAATTGGATATTCACTGGCGGGGGGGGGGGGGGAGAGAATATTGATCCCTTAGCTCACACCATACAGAATGCAACATACAATATAAAATTAATTTGAATATGTTATTGATCCAAATGTGGAAGGCAAAAGAGTAAAACTCCTAGAAGATAATGTAGGAAAATACTTTGGTGACCTCAGCACAGGGACCCTGGACATAAAAAGCCTTAATGACAAGGAAAATATTGATAAATTGGATAACATTAAAATTAATAACTTAAAATTGCCATAAGATACCATTAAAAGAGTGAAAAAGCAAGCCACAGAGTAAGAGAAATTTTCAACATATATAATTGACAGAAGACTTATATCCAGAGACAGACAGCCCAATATAAAAATGGGCAAGATATTTGAATATCTTGAACTTTATAAGAAAGGATATTCAAATGGCCAATGAGAGTATGAAAAGGTAGTCAACCTTATTAGCCACTAAGGAAATGCAAAATAAAACTCATAGTGAAGACAACTAAAAATTTCAACAGGTGAACAGTACCAAGTGTTAGCAAGAATGTGGAGAAACAAGCATACTTACACCCGGCTGGTAGCACTATAAACTGATAAAAACTGCTTTGGAAGACAGTTTGACAGTTTTTATGAAAGCTGAAGACCCATATATCCAAAGACAGTTACACACAACTTGCAAGAATCTCTCAAAGTAATGTTGAGTGAAAGCCAGGACAAAATAATATATCTCATATTATTCCATGTATATGAAGTACAAAAACAGGCAAAAGTGATCTATACTGTTACAGTCAGTTTGGAGGGAGGTAATTCCTGGAACTGGGCATGAGGAAGGGCTTTTGTGTTTCTGGTAAAGTTCTATATCTTGATCCGGGTGCTGGTTGCATGGGTGTGTTTATTTTGTGAACATTCAGCATGCTATATACACATATGGTATATGAATTTTTCTTAATTTATTTATTTTATTTTTAAATTTTTAAATTTTATTTTTTTTAAAGATTTTATTTATTTATTTGACAGAGAGAGACAAAGCGAGAGAGGAACACAAGCAGGGGGAGTGGGAGAGAGAGAAGCAGGCTTCCCGCCGAGCAGGAGCCCGATGCGGGGCTCAATCCCAGGACCCTGGGATCATGACCTGAGCTGAAGGCAGACGCTTAACGACTGAGCCACCCAGGCGCCCTTTATTTTATTTTTTTAAAGATTTTATTTATTCGTTTGCCAGAGAGAGAGAACAAGCAGGGGGAGCGGCAAGCAGAAAGAGAAGCAGGCTCCCCACTGAGCAAGGAGCCTGATGAGGGACTCAATCCCAGGACCCTGGGATCATGACTTGAGCCGAAGGCAGACACTTAAGGTGTCCTGGTATGTGAATTTTTCTGTATGGATATTTTTTGTCAACAAAAAGGTTTTTGGCGATGCCTAGCTGACTCAGTCGGAAGAGCACACAACTCTTGATCTCTGGGTCTTGAGTTCGAGCCCCATGTTCAGCATAGAGCCTACTTAAAAAGCAAAATAAAAACCAGAAAAGGCTAAACTTAATGTTCAGGGATGTATCCTCAGGTTGAGCCTTTAAATAGGAAAAGAAGAAAGTGTTATCATCAAACTCAGATACTTAGAAAATGCCTGAGTTACACCACTTTATGTGTCAATTATATTACAATTAAAAAAAAAAAAAAAGACTAGGGGTGCCTGAGTGGCTCAGTCGATTAAGCATCTGACTCAGATTTTCAGCTCAGGTCATGATCTCAGCGTCATGAGATCAAGCTCCATAGGGCTCCGCACTCAGCAGGGAGTCTGCCTAGGATTCTCTGTCTCCCTTTCACTCTGCCCCTCCCCTCTGCTCTCTTTCTTTCTCTCTCAATTAAATAAAATCTTAAAAAAAAAAAAAATTCTCTTGGGATGCCTGGGTGGCTCAGTTGGTTAAGCATCTGCCTTCGGCTCAGGTCATGATCCCGGGGCCCTGGGATGGAGTTCCACATTGGGCTCCTCGCTCAGCAGGGAGTCTGCTTCACCCTCTGCCTGCGACTCCCCCTGCTTGTGCTCTCTCTCTTTTTCTCTCTGACAAATAAATGAATAAAATCTTTAAAAAAAAAAAACAAGGGTCGCCTGGGTGGCTCAGTCAGTTAAGTGCCTTCCTTCAGCTTAGGTAATGATCTCCGGATCCTGGAATTGAGCCCCACATCGGGCTTCCTGCTCAGCGGGGAGTCTGCTTCTCTCTCTCCCTCTCCCTGCCTCTCCCTCTGCCCCTCCCCACTGTTCCTTCTCTCTCTCTCTCAAATAAATAAATAAAATCTTGGGGAAAAAAAAGATTACCCCCTCCCCCACCCCCCGCTCACACATGCACACGTGCTATTTCCCTAAAATAAATAAATAAAATCTTAAAAAATAATAAAATACAGATCTCATTTTTAAGTAATCTCTACACCCAACATGGGGCTTGAACTCCTGACCCTGAGATCAAGAGTCACATGCTCCACTGACTGAGCCAGCCAAATGGCCCTCATTTTAACCATTTTTAAGTGTACAAATCAGTGGCATTAATTACACTCACAAATGTACAAACATCATTGGTATTTCCAAAACTTTTTCATTATCCCAAACAAAAACTCTAATCACTAAGCAATAACTTCCCATTTCCCTTCACCTCAGCCGCTGGGAACCTCTATTCTTTTTCCAGGCTCTATGAGTTTATCTATTCTAGCTGACTTCTGTAAGTGGAATCATACAACATCTGTCCTTTTGCATCCAGCTTATTTCATTGAACCAAATGCCTTCAAGGTTCATCTACATTGTAGCATATATCAGACTTCATTCCTTTTTTATGGCTGAAAAATATTCCCTTGCATGGGCAGATCACAATTTGTTATCCACACATCTGTCGATGAAAACTAAGGTTGCTTCCACCTTTCAGCTGTGCGGTGAACAATGGCATACAGGCATGTGTTCAAGTCCTTGCTTTCAATTCCTTTGTCTATATACCTAGAATAGAATTGCTGGATCATATGCTAATTCTGTGTTTAGCTTTTTGCCAAACTGCCAAACTGTTTTCAATGGCAGCCAGCTGTACCATTTTCTATCCCCACCAGCAATGTGCATGGGTTCCAGTTTCTCCACATCCTTGCCAGCACTTATCTTCCATTTTTTTGGTGATAGTTAACCTAAACGGTGTGAAATGGTATTTCAACCACCAACCTCACATTGTGTTCTTTTTTTTTTTTTTTTAAAGATTTTATTTATTTATTTGAGACAGAGAGAATGAGAGAGAGAGAGAGAGCACATGAGAGGGGGGAGGGTCAGAGGGAGAAGCAGACTCCCTGCCGAGCAGGGAGCCCGATGCGGGACTCGATCCAGGGACTCCAGGATCATGACCTGAGCCGAAGGCAGTCGCTTAACCAACTGAGCCACCCAGGCGCCCCTCACATTGTGTTCTTGATGCGCATTTATCTAGTGACTAATGATGAGCATCTTCTCCAGTGCTTATAGGCTGTATGTATGTCCATAAACTCCAAGTCAGTGTCCTTTCCCACCTCTATGAAACCATTTTTGGGCCAGGTTGGAAGTTCATCCTATTCTCCCCAGAACGCCTCATTATGTGAGTAATGAACGTTTCTATAACTCTCTCGGAGTGTGTGTAGTCTTGACATCTGAACCATATTTTAGGGAGGGTGGGTCGGTCCCACTTCTATAGGGTGACCTCAGTGCTTTGTTAGGACAACTGTTTTTTCATCTTGGGCTAAGCTAGCCTGATGAGGCAATGTCCTTATGAAGAGTCTAGCTAATGCCCCGTATATTAAAAGGTCTTTCACTGTAGCTGGTGGGAACATGAACTATGTGAGCTGCAGGAATTGTGGAGCCTACTTCTTTCCAGTGGTTCTTTCCCTGGCCTTGACAGCTTCCTCTTATATGTGTGCAGATCAATTCTCTGGTGGACTCAAGAGGACCTGCTACAGATCTCCAGACCTCTCTCTTTGTGCAGCTTCCTCCTCTGGTATTCTATCCTGCAAATCTAGCTACTTTCGTCTTCCCAAAAGCTGATTTTTTTTTTCTCAACGCAGCAAAACCACTGGGTTCCATTTAGGTTCCCCACCCTTCCTCCCACTCCCACGCTACAGCCTGGAAATTAGGCAATAAGCTAGTGCTGTCATAGGGCTCACATCATTTTTATTTTCCTTTCATCTGGGATCACAATCCTGTACTACCTATTGTCCAATGTCTGAAAATCATTGTTTTATACATTTTGTCAGGAGTTCTCTTTATTTTACAGAGAGGTGAATTTGGCCCCTGTTATGCCATTATGCTTGGAAGCAGAAGTTCTGTTGAGGTACTCCTCACAACCAATAATCAGTTTTTGTAAATGTTCCAAGCATACTTGACAAAAATATGGAATTTTCCAATTGTTGGATGTCGAACTATACACATGTCCATTAGTTCAAGTTCATTAATTGTATTGTTAAAATCTTTTATACCCTTGCTGTTTTTTTCTTGACCTCTTAGTAACCATGATGGTTGTGTTGAAATCTTCCACTGTGATTGTGTATTTATCAGTTTCTCCCTATAGTTTTAGCAATCTTTTTATTGAAGTGAAATTCACATACCATAAAACTAACCATTTTAAAGCGCATAATTCAGTGGCATTTAGAACAGTCACAATGTTGTGCGACCACCACCTATCTCATTCTAAAACATTTTAATCACCCTAAAAGGAAACCCTGTACCCATTAAGCAGTTACTTCCCATCCCCTTGTTCCCCCAAGCACCAATCTGCTTTCTATCTCTATGGATTTACCTATTCTGGATATTTCTTACAAATGGAATCATACAATATTTGACCTTCTGTGTCTGGCTTCCTACATTTAGTGTGTTTTCAAGGCTTGTTCATGTTGTACCTTCCCCCTATTTTTATTTTACTCTTTTTTGGGGAATCCTATTGTGTAGATATTAGGACTTCTGTTTCCATCCTCCATCTCTTTTTTGTTTTCCTTTTCATTGTTTTTTCATTCTTCTTTTGGGAGGACTGCTTAATTTGGTCTTTCCAGTTTACTAATTCATTCTCAACTATAGCTTTCTGCTACCAGATCACCTATTGTGTTCTTTGTTTCAAATATTATTGTGGTAAGTTTTTTTTTTTCTTTTAGAGAGAGAGAGAGAGGGAGAGAGCAGAGTGGCAGGCAAGGGAGAAGCAGGCTCCCCACTGAGCAAGGAGCCCGATGTGGGGCTCAATCCCAGGACCCTGGGATCATGACCTGAGCTGAAGGCAGCCGCTTAACCGACTGAGCCACCCAGGTGCCCCTGCGGTAACTTTAATACATGGTCCCATATTCCTTTGATACTTCTTCCATCCAGAGATGGATTCAGTGTCTCCTCACTCTCTCTTGACTCTGGGCTTGGTTATTGCTTGAGCAGTAAAATACAGCAGATGGGGCACCCGACTGAGCATCTGCCTTCGGCTCAGGTCATGATCCTGGGGTCCTGGGATCAAGCCCCACATGGGGCTCCCTGCTCAGCGGGAAGCCTGCTTCCCCCTCTCCCTCTGCCACTCTCCCTGCTTGTGCTCTCTCACTCTCTGTCAAATAAATCAATGAAATCTTAAAAAAATATTATTCAAAAAACAAAAAAATAAAATAAAATACAGCAGAAATGATGCTGTTCCTGTTTCTAGGCCCAGGCCTAGAGAAACTGTCAGCTTCTACTCCCTGCTTCTGGGGATGCTCACTCATGGACTGCAGCCACTGCGCGATCAGGAAACCAGGCCGCCCGTGGAGAAGTACTCATGCAGAGAACCCAATCCCCTGATCCACAGCCCCACTGAGCTCTCAGCCTACAGCCAGTACTAACTTGTTAGCCATATGAGTGAGTCATCTTGGAAAGGGATCCTCTGGCCCCAGCTGATGTCATATAGAGTAGAGACGAGCTTCACTCAACTAGCAGAGCTATGAGCAAATGTTTTTGTTGATTGTTGTTTTAAGCCATTATTGTTTCGGGGTAATTTATTATGTAGCAATAGACCACAGAACAATTATATTTTTCATATCTTATATTTCTGCCTGTGCTTTTTTTTTTATATTTTCTTGTTTCATATTGCTAATATTCTCCCTTATCTTTTATAATGCTTCTTAGGCTAATTTGGAATGTTTGTTCCATGTGTTTGAAGAATTTTCCTGATAGATGTTTTCTTTTGAAATGTCTGTGTTCCTCAAATGTCTTTTTCTTTTTGCCTGCGAGTACCCTGATGGTACAGGCTACTTGGACAGTCAGTGGTATGGGGGAAGTTGTATCCTAGCCACAGAGTCCCTCAGAGTCCAAGGTTGTCCGTTGGGGTGCAGTGGCCTATCTCCTCACACAGAACATGACCCCACCCCTGGGGAGAGACTGCATGCAGGGGTGTACAGGAACCTTTGCAGAGCATTAGGGAAGACAGGAAAGAGGGGGCACCTGTTCATTCTTTATTCAAAAGATGTGTTGGGGCGAGGGACTGAGAATACCAAGGTGGCAAGACCAAAACGGTACTGTCCTTGTGAAGTCCACAGTCTAGTGGGCATGAAAAACGTTAATCAAAGATTCCCACCAACACGTCTCCCTGCAGAGGGTACTGTGAAGGGAAAGTGCCTAAGAAGAACCCAATCCAGAGGAGGGTGAGGTGGGGTGGACGGATGTGAGTCTGAGAAGTCTTCTGGGGAGGAGGTGGTACTCCAGGGTGAGACCTCCCCTAATACCAAGGAGTTTGGTTAGTCAGAGTGAGGGCAGAGGGTAGAAAGGCATTCTGTCAGAGCGAACAGCAGGTAATGTGCAGTAAGGCTCTGAGTTTGGGGAAGTGAGAGGCCAGAAGACTGAGGCTGGGGAGGTTGGAGGGTCCAGATGGAGCAGGGCCTTGTGGGCCAAGAGAAGAGCATGGGCTTTCTCTTCAGAAGAGGTGGCTCTACCATGAGCAGTGGGAGAGAACAGGGAGTCCATTTGGAAGGCTGCTACTGTGGACAGCTGAAGGTGGTGTGAAGGACGGGAGGTCAAGTCGACAGGCTCTGGCCGGATGACTGTGGGGTAAGAGCCAGAGTGGTGGTCACCTTGGAGGTCCTCCTGCAGGACCCAGGGACTCTGATTCCTCATTCCATCCCAGAGCTGAGGCCAGGAGGAGGCAGCAGTCAGAGAGATACCACTAATTCTTCACTAATGTTCTAAAGTTCTCTGAGCCATAAAAGAGAAGGAGAAAAAGGAGACAGACAAGTCAGATGAGCTCTGGGGTTTTCTGATAGAGAAATAACTGAAAGGATAGCCTAGAAAGATAAAGATGTTAAAGTAAAGCCAATATGGATAAGTTATCTGAAGCAGTGGAGTAGAAAGTGAAAGAAAAAAGTTAAGAGCAAATAAGTAAACGACTTGGTAAAGGAACCCCCAGGTGGTGAAACAGTAAAAGAGAAAATTAACATAAAAGAACTTGACTAAAGAACCCAATGTAGTGTCCCAAAGGGACCAACGGGGTGGCCGAGGGGGATGGGTACCCTTCCCGCCAGGGAGGCAGCAACTTTTGGAAGGGGCATGAAATCTCCAGCCTCCTCCAACAGGGAGAAACTGCAGTGAGGGGCGCGGAGTAGGGACGGCATCTTCGCGGAGTTCGGTTTACAGAGACATGGAAGAAAAGTGGGAGACAGAGATGATGGGAATGGGGTGGGGATACCCAGGAATGGCGGGAGGCTCTGGGTAGGACTGAGATGGCCTGTGCGCTCCTGCTCCGATCCTGCCTACTCTTTCCCGTCCTGAGTAACAGAACTGTCTCTGGGCGCCTGCTAGGCACAGAGCGCAGAGCCAGTGCACCCCGCGCCCCATCTCGTGGAGCGCATTTCCCCGTTTTATAAGTATCGCATCTGAGGCTCAGAGAGGGCGGTCCCTCAACCAAGGTCACACAGGAATCGGGCTCTCCGCAGGGCGTGGAGCCGCTAGTAGCACTGCCTGGCTGGGGGGAGGTTGGCGGGGGGTTCACTTCGCCTAGGCCCCCCTCGGGGAGGAGCTGGCCCGAGCCCCTCCTGCTCCCCCGCCCCCGAGGGGCGGCCCGGGGGGCGGGCGGAGGAAGTGAGCACAGCGGGGAGGAATGCGAGCGGGCGGGGCGCGGCGGCCCGGGGCGGCGGGGACAGCCGGGGCCGGCAGCCGGGGCGGCGGGGCCGAGCGCGGGTGATGCCTCACTTCACCGTGGTGCCGGTGGACGGGCCGAGGCGCGGCGACTATGACAACCTCGAGGGTCTCAGTTGGGTGGACTACGGGGAGCGCGCGGAGCGGGAGGACTCAGACGGTGAGGGCGCTCCCGGTGGGGGCCTTGGCGCGGGGGGTGGGGGGTGGGGGGGTGGGCAGGGGAGCGGGCCACGCTTGGCCGGCGCTCGCATAGACACCCGAACCATGCGAGCACACGTCGATGCGGGCCCAACTTTTCTTAGTCTGCGCCGCTGCCACCTCCCTCGCTCCGGGCGCGCAGACACTATTTTCCTGGGCCCCCGGCGCCCGCGGCTGGGCCGCCCTCCCCACCCCAGCTCCTCCCTTGCGGGCCGCAGGCGGGAGCTGCAGACGTGGCCGACGAAGGAGGCCAGGCCGGCGGGGCCGCCCAGATCGAGAATAGCGCCGAGCACCCGTCTCTGGCCCTCCCCGCCTGGGAGCACAGCCGCATCCCGGACCCCAGTCCGAACACCTTCTGTGAACCTCTCCTAGCCTACTCTCGTCTCGCCTACCCATTTGCGCTTCAGCGACTCTGCCCCTGAGACTACCCTCTCTCCTCTCCCCCCACCCCCCAGCTGCGTGTAGCCAGGAAAGAAGGTTGTGCCTGCCTGAGGGGGTCTCTGGGTAACTGCCTGTGAGTGCACTCCAGCTGATTCCACCTTAGAGCTGTAGGTACAGTGGGCATCTGTGGAGCGCTCCACAGAAGCAGGCTTGTCTAGGCGCTTCACATGAATTAACTCGTTTAATCCTCCCAGTTTCGCCCATGGGATAGGTCCTGTTATTCATGCTGAGGAAGGAGTGAACTGAGTGGAGCAGTTATTAAATTTGCCCCAGGGGATTCAAAGCCAGGCTTGGTAACTCCAGCACCCTAACCTTCAACCTAGGTGTTAGAACTGGGCCTGAAGGTGGTCCCTCCTCCCTTCTCCCAGGTTCCTGCCTCTCCCAACCCCTTTCTCCATCTCCCACCCCAGGGGAGGGGTGGGGAGCTGTCCTTGCTAGGACTCTCTTAGAAAACATGTCTGTACAAATATCAGCATATGTGTGCTTGTGCAAGTGTCAAGTTGTATCACACCTGACTGCTGTGTGTGAAGATGCCACAGGACAGTGGTGTGGGCTGCTAGCCATCAGTGGTCAGCAAGAGCCAGTGTCCCCTGACTCCCTGTTAGCCCGGGGAGGCTCTTTTACAGAGGCTGGGCGGGGCTGCATCCCCAGGATCCACCTGGACCAGTGGGCAAGCAGAGCTGAGCCTAGCCTCTGGCCCCGCCTTGGCCTCTCAGGGTGACTGGAGGGACCTGGAGCCACATTGGCTGAGTCCTGCCAGGTCCCTCCAAGCTGAGACAGCTCCTCCCACTACCCCCCCCCCTTCTCCTCTTGCTCCTTTTCAGCCAGAACTTGGCTGTGTCTGCAGTATGGGGGACGCTCTGCGCCCTGGTGAGTGATTATGATCCTTCTTGGTGGGGACTGCAAAGGGTGAGGGAGCACAAAAACAGCCTCAGGTCCATCTCATGGGGCCACTCCAGCCTGGTACCTGAATCTCTCAAGGCCCATACTTATGCTCCAAGGGGTATAGATGGGCCTCTCATCCAGCCCAATATGGCCTGTGGGCAGGGGGTAGGAAGGTTCTAGAAGGGTACCCCTGGCAGATGCCTGTGAGCACAGGGATGAGGACTCTCACCTGTTTCCCCACTTGTAGCTGGTGTGTTCATAGCTGCTAGCAAGAACACACAGATATGTGTACCTCACACGTAGTCCCCAGGATTACACCATGCTCTGGTTCACTGGGGGTCTCAGGTTGGTATCTGAGTAGCTCTGGCCTGGCAGGCATGTCCAGACCTGCCCTGGAATTTTTGGAATAGCTGAGGGCAGTACAGACATCCAGGCACTGCTTAGGTCTCCCCACCTCCTCACAGTTCCACGACAGCTGTCCTTAAACGAGTCTTTGGGGAAATCCAGGGAATGACTGCTGGGTGTCTGGTACCAGACTGTTCCTTTTCTGATGCATCTGGGTTGTTGGAAGAGTGGGTGTTACTATCTCTACTTCATAGAAGAGGAAACTAAAGCAGCACAGAGAGGGTAAGCAGGTTGCCCTGGGTCACAGAGAAGGAGGGTCTGGAATTCAAGCTGGGCTGCCAGCCATCTGAGCACCAAGAACCTTGGGTATGTGCACCCTGGGCTAACTGCAAACCCCAGCCACTCTCTAGTTAAAGGCTTCTACTGCATCCTGAGGTGCATCCCAGGATGAACCAGGGCCCAGAAGAGTAGGAGTAGGAAACCTGCAGCTTAGCTCCCACCTGATTCTGGTGGATCCTGGGACCCAGATTTGGCCCCTCTCACTGGGTGCCCTTGTCTCTGAATCTCTCTGAGCCTCACTTTCCTTGTTACTAAAAGGGAATAAATGATATCTACTGGAGTGCTGCTGACTAAAGGCAACCCTTGGATGGGCTCTCAGCCACTCTGGAGTCATGGCCAAAGGGACAAGGATTGGGTGGGTTTTGGAGGACTATTCACAGGCATTTGGCGGGGAGGGGGGGGAACGGCTGCTATGTGCTCAACTCTGCATTTTCTGGATACCAGTGCAGTCTCCTCACAGAGATAGGCAACAATGGTGGGACAGGCTGCAGTGCATGAGCTTAGCACAATTTATAATTTATTTCTAGCCTACTTCCACAAAAGAGTCAGAAGAGATAAATGCAACAAAAGTGTCTCCCCAAAGCACTGTCACAGTCAGAAAGATCATAACCATAAAGAGGAAGAGGGTAAGGACTCTGAGATGAGACCGATGGTGACTGTATCTAAGGAGTAAATTTAGCTTGGAGATTCCTGGCAGCCAAGGCAGGAAGGGAAATAAGATGAGCTCTACAGTTGCCATTTTCTGACAAAATGAAGCATCTGACTTATTCGGGAGAGACACTTTTTTTTTGGTCACAAAACCCAAGAGTACTTTTCTGAAGCTTCTCACTGAAGGGCCGTTAATGTAACGAGCAGTGTTACTGGGTTTTCTGATTTTTCTTATAGCTTCTTATCCTGATCCTGAACAAGTATCAAGGGTACAGCAAATGTCATAGGGTGTCTGAGGAGCTAAATGACCCCATGAAGCTTTAATATGACTCAGTGGTCTGGCTTGACCTCTTGCTTGCTGTCTTTGTCCACTGTGCTGTTGGCATTGATCTGTACACAATTGTGTAGCTCACAGGACTGAGCTGCTTGGCTCCCTTGGCTCACTTAGCTAGTCCAGGTTCCTAGATGAGGTGATATATCCCTTTCACATGCTGTGGGAATGAAGAGCTGACTTTGCCCCCAAAATTTTCATCAACACACTTTACCTGTCAGTCTCTGGGCAATGAGGAATCCACAGTGCGGCACCTACTGAGTGTTGTTGGCTCAGGGAAGCAAGTTAAATCTTACACCGATGGCAAGAGAATGTATCAGATGGAGGATGCATCATTCAGCATTCTTAGCTGCAAACAAGAGAAATGAATTGTGGGTTATTTAACCAGAGAGGGTTGGCAGATATCTCTCACAAAATCAGGCTTGGCCAGTGCATGGCTGGAATACTCCACTAGTCCGGGTCGGTGATGACAATTCTGTTGCCACGTTTTTGCCATCCAACACCAAATGGCTTTTGTGAACCAAGATGACAGCTTTCCATTTGCTATGAGGCCTCCAGCCACTCCTGCAGCTGCCATACTGTCTAGAGGGGGACAAAAGCACTTAATGACTAGAAAAGGAGTACCTGGGTGTCCTCTCCCTGCTCGATGGAAAACTGGGAATGTAACCCACAGAGACTGACAAAGGATAAAGTTTGGGAAACGGGAGTATTTGAATGCTGAGAAACCAGAAAAAGCAGCTGAGCTTTGAGTCGAGGCAGGCCTATTAAACAAGGCGCATCTGACTCCTTTACGCGAGGTTTACTTGGAGCGGAGACACTCACCAGCCCGGAGGGTAGGTAGGGGTAGCCTGGTATGGGCCTCGCACCTAATCTGGGACAAGCTGCTGGAAGCTGAGGCAGGGAGACCAATAGGGCTCCCGCCAGTAGTCCCTGCTCAGTCCACCACCCACCTGGCCCGGGTCTCTCGTAGGGCTTTCTCAGGCGTTCCTACGTGGCTCCTTGCACCACTTCCGCCCTCTGAACAGCCCTTCTTGCCCCTCCTCCCAGCATGCCCCGGGCTGCCCTCCAGGCGGCCCCCGCGCAGTGCGTGGTGGGATAGCGAGCAGGGGGCCAGCTGGCCATGGCCGCAGAAGGCCCCCTGTGTGGCTTCATATATCTGGAGGGCAGCGCCCAGTCGGCCCCTGAGGACGCTGAGCCCTTGGTGCCCAGCACGCTGGGTATTGCAGATGGCCCTGGAAAATGGGAGTCGGGGGTGCGGGGCTGGGATGGTCTGAGGGCCGGCCAGGAGTTGGCCACGCCCCTCCCGTCAGGCCCCGCCCCTCAGCGTTAACACGTGGTGGAGCCAGTGTGTCTGGGGCCTTCACACAGGTGCCCTGGAGGAAGTGATGCGCTGGCTTTTGGTCATTGGTCACTCTGCTAATTCTGGCTCTTCATGGAGACTGGCAGAGTATGATGGGGAAACTGAGGCCCAGCCTGGTACACTGGCCCCTAAAGTGCTACACAGAGATGTGTTTCGTGGGCTGGCTTGTTGGGCTGGGGTGCAGGCAGGCTGGGGGTTCGGGAGGCAGCCCCTGACTGGGATTTTGTCCCTCTCTCTCCATAGGACATGGCAACCACAGAGAGAGCAGCCCTTTCCTTTGTCCCTTGGAGGCTTCCAGAGGAAGTGACTACTACGACAGGAACCTGGCACTATTTGAGGTAGCTGAGGAGCCATTCGGGGCCACAGGTGTGGCAGGCAGGTGGGAGTGGGGGGCAGGGGCCCTTCAGGACTCAAGCTTTAGCTAAGCAGGCAGTCTGGACGGTTGTGTCACCCATGTTTCAGCTCCTCCTTCAGTCTGTTTCCCTTGGCCCTTTGAACTGAAACTGCTTTCCCAGAGGCCACTCACAACCCCACACCACCCACTTCAGGGGTATGTACTTTTGATTTCCATGTAGCCTCCCAGCCAGGTGACCACTTGTCAAGATTTCTCACCTCGGGATTTCCTTTTTTCCCTTTACTCGTAGGACTTTTCACTCTTCCCTCTCCTGTGAACTTTTCCTTGTCCTCCCTGGTTGGCTCTTCTAACTCTGTCCTCATGTTTACAGTCTTGGTCCTTCTTACTGGATCTACTTTCTCTCTCCACATCTGCAGCCTTAGTGGGCACCTCTCTGCAAACATTCCCAATATCGTGCCCCTGAACTTGAATTTTATCCTTTTCAGACTCAAGCTCAGAAGTTGGATCTGGATTTAAGGCATGGTTTAGGCCTCTTAACGCTGACCCACACGTTCAGCTGTCCCTTGGAATATCATGGGCTCCTCCGTCTCCACATGCCCCAAAAGACCTGCATCTTCACTTCTCACTTCAAACCAGTTTCTCCTTGTGTGTAGGGTCAGAAGGGAGATGACAGACAGGGAAAGACTAAATGGGCAAGGGGCAGGTAGAGGGATGGTGCTGGGAAGGGTGCAGGAACAGGGAAGGCCTAGACTCAGGCGGGGGTTGGGGAGCCTGAGCTCTGGGAGGCCTCCTGACCTGGAAAAATGGCATGTTTCTGCAGCAAAGGCTTTGACCTGGCTCCACCTGAAGATGGGTAGGGGGCCAGGATCCTACCTTGGGGATTGAGGTGTGTTACAAAGCCTGGGGCCTGGGGAGAAGACCATCTGAGAGGCTCAGGGTCTGGGCAAATAAGAGAGACTTAACTTGTTCCAGACATCCTCTTTCGACTTCCTTGGTTCTCTGAGAGGACTTTTTTGGTGGGAGAGTTGAGGGCAGAGGTGAGTCCCAGAAGTAGCCGGGCAGAACAGGCAGGATGAAGTGTGCCATTCGCTTGTCTGCCAGCTGTGCCCTGCCCTGCCCTCACCCCTGAGGCAGGTCGTTTTCGCAAATGGGCTGGTAGCGATTGTAGCCAAGATAAGGCAGAGAGAAGCAGTCACCGGGCTGGGCCTTTGAGTGGCGTGTGCTGGGGTGTGGTGCCCACACCTGCCCGGTAGGCTGGCTTGGGCTGCCCCACACAAGAGTGGGCTCAGGCCCAGGCCTGCCTGAGGGCTTGGCAAGGGGCCAGAGCAGGCGGCTGGCTACACATAAGTAGCCTGGCACCATCCAGGCCCATTGCCAGATTGCCCTGTGGCTCTGTTTACAGGAAGAGCTGGACATCCGCCCAAAGGTATCGTCTCTTCTGGGCAAGCTCGTCAGCTATACCAACCTCACACAGGGCGCCAAGGAACATGAGGAAGCTGAGAGTGGGGAAGGCACCCGCCGGAGAGCCGCCAAGGTGAGCTGGTCAGGGGCAGTAGGGGGGCCATTCCTAGGAGGACAGACTCAGCACCATGGAATTGGCAATTGTGAGCATCCCAGGGGATGTGGGTACCATGTATGGTGAGCATGGATCATCGATGGGCACTGAGTGCGTTGGGCTCAAGAAAGCTTCAAGCGAGGGGCTGAGGAGGAGCCTCTGAAGGGGGCAGAGGACTAGAAGGGGCAGAGGGCCAAGAAGACCCTCAGAAACGATAGTGAGAGTGACGGCTGCCTTTTCCCTGCCCTCTCTGTGTGCCAGGCATCGTGCTAGGCACTGGGCTTGGGTTCTCCCACACCGTCTTCCCAACAAAGCTGTGAAACAGGCCCTACTTCCATCCTCATTTTACGGACAAGGAAACTAAGTGTCAGAGGCATGAAGTAACTCGCCTAAGGCCACTCAGCTAGACAAGATGAGTGCGTACACTAGAAGACAGATTTGTGGATTCACTGTGGGATATATGATGTAGAGGTCCAGAACACTGGCATTCCATCAGGATGGATAAGGGTGTTACCTTGGGAATCAGGAACCTGGTTGTCCACGGGGGCTATGTAACCCAATGACCAAAACCTGCTCCTCACAGTGTTGCTTCCACTGGCAGACCTCTCCAACAGCCCCTGGGTTCCTCAAATGCCAAGGTTCGGGGATGATTGGAACATAACACTGCCTCTTGGAGCGTCCCTGTTCCTCTCCTAGCCCCATTCCTGGTCGCTATCCAGGCCTCTGGCCCTCTAGCTGTCCTCTCTCATCAGGATGAGTTTACACATCCTTGCTCAGCTCCCCATAGGATGGGGCTCAAGTTTAACTGAAGGTTGGGTTTTTTTTCTACATTTTCAGTTTGGAGGCAAGGAGCCCTGCCTCTCCACCTACTGACTCCCTGAGGTTTGGGAAACAGCTGTGATTTATTTATTTATTTATATATAAAGATTTTATTTATTTGACAGCGAGAGAGGGAACACAAGCAGGGGGAGTGGGAGAAGGAGAAGCAGGCTTCCCGTGGAGCAGGGAGCCTGATGCGGGGCTGGATCCCAGGACCCCGGGATCATGACCTGAGCAGACGCTTAACGACTGAGCCACCCAGGTGCCCCAACAGCTGTGATTTAAAAGGAGCTTGAGGGCTGCCTGGGAGGCTCAGTCAGTTAACTGTCTGACTCTTGATTTCAGCTCGGGTCATGATCTCAGGGTCGTGGGATCGAGCCGAGCGTCAGGCTCCGCCCTTGGCGTGGAGTCCGCTTCTCCCTCTACTCCTCCCCCCCACTCTTGTGCGCATGTGCATGCTATCTCTCTCTCTCTCTCTCTCTCTCTCAAATAAATAAATAAGATCTTTAAAAATAAATAAATAAAAGGAGCTTGGGTCTGGCACTAGCTGTAGTGTTCTTGCTGGAGGTCAGCACAGACAGAAGTTCCTGGTTGGGATAGACTGAGGACCCAGCCTCAGACCTGCTCGTGAAATTTGGGCCTTGCTGGGGTGGCCCAAGGAGAGGGTACACTGGGCTGTTGTGCACCCCTCACCTTGCTCCTCCAGGAAGCAAACCAGCCCCTGCTTCAGAGAGGGCAGCTAAGATCTTGAGGTCACACAGACCTGACCCCCACTCTATCCTGCTGGCTGTGATTTTGATTTTGCTGGCATTTTCTGGACCACACATGGCAGAGAAGCCCGAGTGTCTGTGGCTATCCCTATTCAGCCCTGCAGGAGGGTGTCAGCCTCTGAGAGTGTTGCTTGCAGTGGGTGGTAGGATCCTTGATGAGAGCTTCCTCCCTGCTCCTTCAGGCCAAATCTGGGGAGCTGGTGGCTGGAAGTAAAAAGGTCCCTGACAAAGACTAGTGCACATCTCAACAAGAGTGTCAGAAGGAAGTCTGGGTTGGTGAAGGGTCATGGTCTCTTAGCCTGTGAGGAGCCTTGTCAGGATGCTGGGATCCAGCCTCGGCTTACCTGCCCAGCTCACTTGGCCCTCGGGTTAGGACATTAAGAGGATGGCAGAGTATCTCAGTTTCAGTGGCTTTTCCATGGAGGAAGAAGAAGGCTGCTCCAGTCCGCAGGAATCTAGGGAGCTGGAACTACTGAGCTCTGATCCTTATCCAGGACGGGTCTGAGCAGGGCCCTCAGGAAAGGAGGCTTAAAGCGGGAAGGGTGGGCCTCCAACCAGACCTAAGGCAGCCTCTCCATGGCAGCTGCCCCGGCTCTGGCCTGATGACCTTCGGAGGCTGCCAGAGGTTATTTGGGGATGCAGTAAGCATTTCCGGCCCTGCCCTTTCCCACACTGCCCTTTCCCCACAGTGACTCAGCTTAGAATGGACGTGGGGCTGGGAGCTGCCACTATCCAGTGAGTGGTCCAGGGCCTCTGTGAAGGGCTCAGAGCCCAGATGAGGTGTGTTTGTCACCTACGGTTTGAGGGACCATTTGTTCTTACTCCGGCCTTTCCAGGCCCTTCTGAGGTCCTTTTAGGCTGCACGCAGATCCTGCCCCAGACCTGGACCCTTCAGTAGAGTTCCTGTGGCCACATGGTTCTCTCTCCCACCCCAGCTCCAGGGCAGCAGGCTTTGCTGGGGCTCTGGTGGAAGCTCTTAGGGCCCTGCTACCCTAGGCTGCACTCATAAGGTACCTTTCAAGAAGGTGCTAGCCTTGCTTCTTGTTTCAGCCTCTGTCCTGGCCTCCTGGATGACCCCTACTCTGCCCTTAGATATTTGAGAAATCCTGTCTGGATTTGCCCACTGGATCTTCCTCACCTGTCCTTCAGCTTGAGTTTCTATTGTCTATGCAGGATTTTCCCAGCAGGTTATCCCAGAGGCCTTCCAAGGCACCACTCACTGGGCTCAGGAACACCTTTTGGGTATCTGCAGGGCCTACTAGAGACAGAAAAGTGAGCAAACTGAGTATACCCCAGTATAGTCATGAGATATTTGAGTGAACAGTTACCATGTATATCAGATGCATTAAGGGGATGCAAGAGGAAGTACCAACTCAAGGCAACCTAAGGCAACCCAGGAGAATGTCCTGGAAGAGGCAACCGTTAAGCCCCCTGAAGTTTTAACTGAAGAGTTTGCCAGGCAATGAGACAGGGCTGACCCTTCCAGGCAGAGTCCAGCACATGTCCTAGTTCAGAGGCTGTGAGGGACCAATGTCATCTGGGGCTGAAGCTGTCAGAGAAGGTGATGGGGCTCACCTGGTGGCCCAAACCAGGGCATCTGGCCCAAACTGGATTACAGGATGGACACTGCAGAGGGTTTTCAGCACAGATGATGAGATTGGGCTTGGTGTTCAGAGACCCGCTCTGGCAGCAGAGTGGGCTGGAGCGTGGAGAAGTCGACAGGCACGGGGGGCACTGTCCAGGTGCCACAGCTGTGGTGCCCCAAGGTCAAGGGACTAAGGCTGAGGGAGGGCAGGCTGATCTCAGGGCAGCTTGAGAGCAGACTGGGCAGGACTTGACATCCACTGGGACTGGAGGTGGGGGTTGGAGAGAGGGAGTCCCAGGGACAATTTCTTGGACTCTGACATGGGTGACATGGGGCCTGCTGGGTGAGAAGGTGGGCATCCAAGACAGATCTTGATTTGTTTCTAGAAGTTTAACAGAAGAGAGGAAGGGAAGGGGGCCATACCTTGAGAGGGAGGTGAGGCTCAAAAGCTCACATGTGGGGTTTTCAAAAGAATCAGGTTTTATGCCTTTCCAGTCCCAAACTGTCTTCATATGGAAGTCAGCATAGATATCCTAACTGTCACCCCACTCTCCGTGCTCCCCAGGACTACACTCGGGATTCCAGCCTATCCTCTGATAGAATACCCCGGGGATAAGGAGTCTTCTGAGTGACCAGGGGCTGGCCTTCCATGGTGCATCTGGGCCCCTTTGATGTTCTGTGCTCCCCTCCTCCCTTCCTGTTCCATAGGCACCCAGCATGGGCACCCTCATGGGGGTGTACCTGCCCTGCCTGCAAAATATCTTCGGGGTTATCCTGTTCTTGCGGCTGACCTGGATGGTGGGCACGGCCGGTGTGCTGCAGGCCCTCCTCATCGTGCTCATCTGCTGCTGCTGTGTGAGTATCCTCGCTGGGGTGGGGGCCATAGGCACCCCGCAGAGCCCACCCAGCTGAGCTGCTCACCTAGGCCTCCTTCCCACAGACCCTGCTGACGGCCATCTCCATGAGCGCCATCGCCACCAATGGTGTGGTTCCAGGTGGGTAAGCGCCACCCCAGGCCTGATGGGAGGAAGGGGTCCAGAATCAACCTTGATGTGCCCGGGGACCCTCATTACCAAGCCCATGCCCTCCTTCCCCCCAAGCAGTTGTCTGATGAGGTCTTAATAGCTGACTCTGTGACAGTACCAACACTTAGGAGCACCCTCGCTTGACAGAATTTGAGACTGCTGTTATGTTTTGTGTCCTGATTGTTTAGTCTAAAAGTAATTTTTTAAAAAAGGGTACTGGGGCTGACAAGATAATCGGACACACCGGGTGGCCCACACCAAGGAGTCTAGACACCATGGATTATAGGATAGACAATATAGAGGGTTTTCATTTTCAGCAGGGATGATGAGATTGGACTTAGTTCTCAGAGACCCTGTTTATTTATTTATTCAACCATTTTTTTTTTAAATTTATTTATTTGACAGAGAGCACAAGTAGGCAGAGCGGCAGGCAGAGGGAAAGGGAGAAGTGGGCTCCCATGCGGGGCTCGATCCCAGGAGCCTGGGATCATGACCTGAGCCGAAGGCAGCCGCTTAACCGACTGAGCCACGCAGGCGCCCCTATTCAACCATTTTTTATATTGATGCAGATTTCTGGATATGTATTTTATTCTTTGGATCATAATCCAGTGCTATCATTATTTATTTTGTTGCTCAAACTGTTCCACTTTGGCTGTTTAGCTATTCAGGTTGGCTTCTGTGTCTCAATTTTTTTTTCTTTTTAAATAACAGCTTTATTAGTATTAGTATAAAAGTAAGAGGAGAAAAATGTAATATATGATTACTGTAAGAAGGTTTGAAAGTGAAGAAAAATATAGAAAGGAAAATTTAAAGTACCCATAATCCCAGGGGCGCCTGGGTGGCTCATTCGTTAAGTGTCTGCCTTCGGCTCAGGTCATGATTCCAGGTCCTGGGATCGAGCCCTGCATCAGGCTCCCTGCTCAGCGGGAAGCCTGCTTCTCCCTCTCCCACTCCCACTGCTTGTATTCCTTCTCTCGCTGTGTCTCTCTCTGTCAAATAAATAAATAAAAATCTTTTAAAAATAAATAAATAAATAAATAAAAATAAAGTACCCATAATCCCACCATCCCGAGTTAGAAACAGTTTATTTGGTTAGAAACAGGATCAATAGGATATTACCTAATTTATGTGATTATTCCACCCTGGGGTTCTGGTTCTTCACTGTTGTAAACGTTGTCATGAACAGCTTTGCACACAGATCTCTCTCTGTTCAGGCCCTTGACAGCTCCCTTAAGAGAGGATCCTAGAGGTAGGATTACAACATGGAAGGGATTAACTTTTTAAAAGTCTTTGGAGCCCTATTCCCAGATTTTTCACCAGAGACGTTTTATTAGGAGCAGACTGAACAAGCAACATGGGGTCACTCTTGTCCCCCTGCACCCTCACCAGCCCTGGGGCCCAGTGTTGACTCTGTCAATCTTGCCAGGGGTGTTAGACCCTGATAGAAGCACAGTCTCAAGGCAGGAGGGTTAGCCTGGTGGCCGGCCCTGTGCTGGGCCCTGGAGACAAAAAAAACTGGACAGCACAGCCCTTGCCTTGGTCCGGAGGGGTCCGACTAACAGACACAGCCCTTGGGAGGGGTGAGGCATGCTGAGATAGGACACACCCAGCTAGAGGAGGTAGTGGGGACTGGCCTGAGTGCAAGGGGTTGGGGGACAGTGGGCCACTTGAGCACTGCTGTGGATCAGAGCTGCCCTAGCAAAGCAGGCATTTCACTGGCCCGTGCTGGGTGTTGGAGTCAGATGGGAAGGGGGTTCAGTCCCAGCCCAGCCACTTAGTAACTGTGCAGCCTTGCGCAAGCCTCCTAACCCTCTGCTCATCTGTGAATGGGAAAAACATTCCCCGTCACCCTGGGTGGTTGTGAGGGGTTGTCCTGGGGGAAACCCCCTTGCAGAAAACCCAGCCTTGACTTTCTCTGTTGTAGCTGGGGGCTCCTATTTCATGATTTCCCGCTCGCTGGGGCCAGAATTTGGAGGCGCTGTGGGTCTGTGCTTCTACCTGGGAACAACATTTGCAGCAGCCATGTACATCCTCGGTGCCATTGAGATCTTGCTGGTGAGTCAGGCTAAGCCCTGGCCAGTTCCAGTCTTGTCCAAATAGTCCCTTTCCCCTAGGCCAGGCTGCTCATGCTCCCCTCACCTCTGGCCACGGTCTGGGGCTTATAATGTGGAAGGCCTTCTCACGGGAGAAAGATCTTTGCTCACTCCAGTCTCCCCTTCAACCCCTTGCCAGTTTGGGCCAGGCAGGGAAGGGGCCTGGCTACCTTCACCTTGACCCGGAGCGTTCCATCTACTTGGGCACCATTTCAGCCGTAGCGGGTGGTCTGTCAACTGTTGCATTTAACTTAGCGATCTTGGTGATCACACAGAGCCTACCTCCTGGGCTTATGTAGGCTTTGGCCAAGTCTGTCTCCCCCCAGGGCTCTGTACCAAGGCCCTTCAGATCAATGTTATCCTTGCCCCTGAAAGGGTGAACAACCACCGGACCTTTGCCCCCTCCATGAGCCCCATGTGTGCTCTGACTTAGCCTCCCCCTCCCCACTGAATTGCCCCAGCTGGTAGAGCAGAGATGGAGGGGTGGTGGGGAGCACAGGGTAACAAGTGCCCACCCCTCAGACAATAGATGTTAGAAGAACTGCCTGGCTATCCCCACCTCCAGGTCTTTTGCCTGTAGTAGGGCTCTGCTCCTGGATCTTCTGGGGTGGGGGAGAGGGGTTGTTTTTTGTTTTCCATCTCCCACATTCCTACATTTATTATTTGGATTTCTTCTGTAAGGAAAATGTGTCCTCTTCCCCCTTTATTTATTTAACCGTGTTTTTCTATCAGCATGGACTCCTGGATATTTATTCTTTGGCTCATAATCCAGTACTATCATTATTTATTTGTTCGCTGTTTAGCTATTCAGGTTGACTCCTCTGTCTGAATTATATCATTCACACACCATACAATTCTCTACCCATTTTAAGTATACAAGTTAATGGTTTTTAGTATATTCAGAGAGGTATGCAACCATCACCACAATCAATTTCAGAACATTTTCATCCCCCCAAGAAGAAATCCCATTCTTGTTAGTAGTCATTCCCCATTCACCTCCAGCCCTAGGCAACCATTAATTTGCTTTCTCTCTTTAATCAGATTTACCCATTCTGGATATTTCATATAAACAGAATCATACAATATATGGTCTTTTGTGACTGTCTTTTTCTGAATATTCTTTTAAAAAGAAAATCAAACTTACAGAAATCACTTTCCAAAAAGGAAGCTCGACCTTTCTTTATCTGTCTTGTTTCAGACCTACATTGCCCCGCCAGCTGCCATTTTTTACCCAACAGGCGCTCACGATACATCGAGTGCTACCTTGAACAATATGCGGGTGTATGGGACCATTTTTCTGACCTTCATGACCCTGGTGGTGTTTGTTGGTGTCAAGTATGTGAACAAATTTGCCTCACTCTTCCTGGCCTGTGTGATCATCTCCATCCTGTCCATCTATGCCGGGGGCATCAAGTCAATTTTTGACCCTCCTGTGTTTCCGTAAGTCACCTGGGAATACATCCACGCATTGCGCTGACATCCCTCCCAAGTAGATGGCCTTTAAGTCCCAGAGACTGCAGGATGGGAACACACTGGGCCCTCCAGCTGAGCAGGTACTGATGCTTCTGCTTCCCCCCCCACCCCCCCACAGAGTGTGCATGCTGGGCAACAGGACCCTGTCCCGGGACCAGTTTGACATCTGTGCCAAGACAACCATGATGAACAATGAGACAGTGGCCACGCAGCTATGGAACCTCTTCTGCCACAGCCCCAACCTTACCGCTGACTCCTGTGACCCCTACTTCCTGGTCAACAATGTGACCGAGATCCCTGGCATCCCCGGTGCAGCTGCTGGTGTGCTCCAGGGTGCGTTCTCCCTCCCGTCCTCCTGCTTCTGACGCACGGGCTGAGCAGGCGGCGGGGAGCGAGTGTGGAAGGGGACTGGAGCACAGAGCTGTCCTTGTGTGGCCAGCTCGGGAATGGGGGGCAGATCTGGCTGCCTTCCTGGCCCAGCAGTGTCCTCTCAGTCTCGTTCCTGGCAGCTAGGTTTTGGGTGAACAGAGCCTGTTTGGCCGGTATCCCAGGCATGCAGCAGCCCCCAGAAAGTTCTGGCAACCCCTCTCTCCCCAGCCACCCGCCTCTGACCCTGCCTGGGATTGTTCTCCTAGGAGCCATAAAAGGCCTCTGTGTAGGAGGCAGGCAGTGGCGAGGCTGTGGTCAATGGTGGTTCAGCCACCTTTGCCTGTCAGACTTCTGTCAAGACAGCTCCTTCCCTGTGGCCGACGCTGCCCCCCCATCCCGAACCCCTAGAGCCTCCTACATCTGCAGCCTCTGGCTGGGCTGCCCCACGCCGCCCCTGGGAAGTAAGCAGGGTTGCGGTGCTGACGCTGCTGCCCCCACAGAAAACTTGTGGAGCACCTACCTGGAGAAGGGTGAGGTCGTGGAGAAGCACAGGCTGCCTTCCACAGATGCCCTCGGCCTGAAGGAGAGCCTGCCCCTGTACGTGGTGGCTGACATCGCCACATCCTTCACCGTGCTGGTTGGCATCTTCTTTCCCTCCGTAACAGGTGGGTACCTCTCGCCCGTGCCCCCCTCCCCCGGCCCTGCCCTCGCTCCCGGGGAGCCCCTGAGGGTGTCTTGTTGTTTTTGGAGGCATTATGGCTGGCTCAAACCGCTCCGGGGACCTCCGTGATGCCCAGAAGTCCATCCCTGTGGGGACCATTCTGGCCATTGTTACAACCTCCCTTGTGTGTATCCTTTCCCAGGCCGCGGGCGGGAGGCCCTGGTCTGCGCAGGCGCACACACACCACACACGCGTGGACGCATGCGTACCTCACTCTTCACGTGCACGCGCTCGAGGGGCTGTTCCAGCTGTCTGCCGGGGCAGGGGGCGCGTGGGTTGTGTGTGGGGGCCGAGTGGGGGCAGCACTGGCAGCCGAGGCCTAGCTTTCCTTGACGCGGCCGCAGACTTCAGCAGTGTGGTTCTCTTTGGCGCCTGCATCGAGGGTGTGGTACTCCGGGACAAGTGAGTGAGCTGGGCCCCTCCCTGTGGCAGGGGGCTCAGCTTTGGCCCGCCCTGACACCAGCTCCCCTCGTACACGTGGTCCCACACATGTCCTCAGCCTGCTGGTTGCCAATGGTGGTCTGTGCCACCAGGTGAGTCCGGCCCCAACAGGACTTTTTCTTCTGAGAGGATGGTGGCATCAGGACCAGGGCTGGGCTGAGGGAAAGGATAGGGGCTGAGGAACTAGTCTTCTTTGCTGAGGGGCCAAGGCTCTGCCCACCATAGCCATCCTTCCTGACTGCTGACATCTCTCACTCTGGGCAGCTCCCCCCCTCCCCAGGGTTTGGGGGCTCCTTGCATGGAGCATGGCCTGAGCCTGGCCCCTGCAGGTACGGCGATGGCGTCAGCAGGAACCTGGTGGTGGGCACATTGGCCTGGCCTTCGCCCTGGGTCATCGTCATCGGCTCCTTCTTCTCAACATGTGGTGCCGGCCTGCAAAGCCTCACTGGGGCACCGCGCCTGTTGCAGGCCATCGCCAAGGACAACATCATTCCCTTCCTCAGGGTGAGCCTCTCTGCGCTCCCCCACAGCCTGGGTGCGGCTGGCCTCTCACACTGGCGGGGGTAGAGAGATAGGGGATATAGATGCATTGCATCTTGCTGGGGCCTATAGTGGCCCCGGGGCCGTGTAGCCATCCGTGGGAAGCTGCTGAGCGCTGCCGCAGCCCTGCCCTGCCCTGCTCTGCTGTTGGCAGAGCTACTTGGGCCCAGAATCCTCGTGGCCTTTCTATGGCTCATCTACAGCAGAGAGGCCTGGAGAGATGGGAGGGCAGAGAAACTTGTGCCTATCGGGGCAGCTGTGGATGTGACCTAAGCCCCAGAGAAGGGACTTGCGGATGATGGAGGCCAGGCTGTGGCTTGTGGCCCAAGGTGTGGCATGGGGATGATGGGACCAGCGTCTTCCCTTGCTGACCCCACTGACTCTGATGCATGCAGGTATTTGGCCATGGAAAGGCAAATGGTGAACCAACGTGGGCACTCCTCCTGACGGCGCTCATTGCTGAGCTGGGCATCCTCATCGCCTCCCTTGACATGGTGGCCCCCATTCTATCCATGTGAGCTGGAGGCTGGGGCAGGGGAATGGTCTTGGGAAGGGTTCCTGTACCCTCAGCACCCCTCATCCCGGGGCCCCAGCACCTTCCTGTGCCCCTGTCCGGTGTTGAGGGTCCAGCTGGGAGCCGGGTAAGGCTGTGTGGGGAGAAGTGTGCATGGCAGAACTCAGCCTACCTTGGTATGGAGGTGGTACAGGAGTGAGCCTGGCACTTATGCGGGGTTTTGCAGAGACCAGCAGGTCCCAGACTCCTCTGTGGGAGATCCCAGAGCAGGCAGCGCAGAGTGCCTTGATGAAGCCACCACTGCCCCGCCCATCTGTTTTCAAAGTTGTTTGCTTTTAAAGTCCTGGAGTCAGCTGGGCATTTGAGTCCCCCAGTGCCCCGTGCGAGTTGGTCAGCATGTGGCAATTTCCGGGGGTCCCTGAGGCAGAGCTCCCATGGTTACCATGTTCCCCTCTGCCAGTGCTACTCCGTTTCTCCTCACATCTCGTTCCACTCCCTCGTGCTTGTTCGGCTATCACAGGACTACCCCTCACTGCCCCACTCGGCCTTTGGCCTCACAGGTCCTCCCTTCCCCCTGAAGCAGCCCCCCAGCCACAGCCAGGCCTGCCAGAATCGCGCTCTCTCACTCCCCCAGCTCACCTCCGCCTACCTCCTCCACTACTGCCCAGCTCCACACGTGCGTAACTGCACACCTGAAGCTGTTCTTGCCACCTTCATCGGGTGGTGAGCCCTCTCTGCCCAAGCCCAAAGGCTGTAGCTCAGCCTTTATTGGGTGCTTCTTCCCCGCGGCCCCAGTGGGAATGACCACTTCTCCCTCCTGGGGCTTTCTGCCTGCTGGCATGCCTTTTCTAGTAAGCTGTGCTGCCTTCTTCTCTGCCCTTCCTTTCCTGCCAGCTGAAGGTGGAGGTTGGTGCCCCCTCTCCTCAGCCCTGTGCCCCTCAGCTGGAGGGCTGGTGCTGCAGGCTTCCATGTGCTGGTCTCCCACACCCACCAGAGTCCCTCACGTGTCCCTAATCCAGGGCATGCAAAATGGCCCTTTCAAGTTCCTTCGAGGTTCTCTCCACATTCACAGCAGCCCTTCATCCAACTGGTCACCTGGCCAGAGGCCTGAATATTGTCTAGCCATCTCCTGACACTGAGAGCTCCTCGGCACCATCCTCTGCCACTGTTCCTCCCGCCTGCAGCCCCCTTCCCACCTCATCTGCCTGCAGACGCTTGCCCGTCCTCTAGGAGCTGGCTCTGTGGACACCCCTACAGTAGGCCCATCTGCCTTAGGCTGTGTGGCTGAGGAGACCTGACCACACAGGGCGGGGCCGCGACACTCCCAGTTCCGAGTCCAGGCCCAGCCTGAGGAAGGGCGGGTACGTCGGGCAGCTGGCTGCCAAGGAGGCCGCTCTGTACCAGCCATTCCCTGTGCTGCAGGTTCTTTCTCATGTGTTACCTGTTCGTGAACCTGGCCTGTGCTGTGCAGACGCTCCTGAGGACACCCAACTGGCGGCCCCGGTTCAAGTACTATCACTGGTAAGCGCCATCTGGACCCGAGCCAAGTCCTCTGACACAAGAATTTTGGGGGAAGCCAAGAGCTCCCCCCCAGGATGGGGTTTGAGTTTCCTGGGTAGCGTTGCTATTGGTGAGAGATTGGGGTGTTGGAGGCTTGGCTTGGGACCCTACTGATCTTTCCCTGATTCTGGCCCTTCCCCACTCTGGCCCAGGGCGCTGTCCTTCCTGGGTATGAGCCTCTGCCTGGCCCTTATGTTTGTCTCCTCCTGGTACTATGCCCTGGTCGCCATGCTCATTGCGGGCATGATCTACAAGTACATCGAATACCAAGGGTGAGTGAGGGGCTGCCACCTGGTCGGGGCAGGTGGGGTGGTCTGTATGCCGGGTTTGGGGGAGCTGAGCCATCTATTACTAGCCACCATGGGTGCGGGGCTGGGGGTCTGTGACTCGGGCTGGCTGCCGGCCATCTCACATGCACACGGACAGAATCCCACGGGAGGGACCAGAGGCTCACCAGCTCGTGGTGGCCTCCGCAGGGCTGAAAAGGAGTGGGGTGACGGGATCCGGGGCCTGTCCCTGAGTGCTGCCCGCTATGCACTGCTGCGGCTAGAGGAGGGGCCTCCTCACACCAAGAACTGGCGGTGAGTTCACACCCAGGCTGGCAGGAGCCACTCTAGGTTCTCGGGGGGAGCTGTGAGGGTGGAAGGTCAGGAGGTGCTGGCCCTCCCTCCCGAGTCCATGATCCCTGTCCCGGGGCTGTCAGGGCTGCCCCTAGATTCTTGCTCCTCAAACCTATGGGGGCCTGTGAACTATGAAAGGAGGAAGAAGAGGGGCTCTCTGGAAACCTGTGGCCCAGGTCTCAGGCTCTCCATCTGGGCCCTGCAGGCCTCAGCTGCTCGTGCTGCTGAAGCTGGACGAGGACCTTCATGTGAAGTACCCACGGCTCCTCACTTTCGCCTCCCAGCTGAAGGCCGGCAAGGGCCTGACCATCGTCGGTTCTGTCATCCAGGGCAGCTTCTTGGAGAGCTATGGCGAGGCCCAGGCTGCCGAGCAGGTGCCTGCTCTAGGGGGCGGGGTGCTGAGCCAGACTAGAGGTGTCTGGGCTGCAGCTGACTCCTAGGAGAAGGGGACTAATCCTGGCCAGCCAGGTGGACAGCATCGCTGCCCCCTAAGAGCTGGAGCAAGGGGGTATGGCTGTCCCACCTGGAAAACATGGCCTCTGGGTGGGCAGCTTACCTCCTTCTCCTCCCCAACCCTCACCCCCACGTCATTCTGTGCGGAGGGAGCCCAGCAGAGGGAACACTAATGGCCTTTGTCTTCTGACCCTTGTGTGTTCCCTACAGACAATCAAGAACATGATGGAGATTGAGAAGGTGAAGGGCTTCTGCCAGGTGGTGGTAGCCAGCAAGGTGCGAGAGGGGCTGGCCCACCTCATCCAGTCTTGCGGCCTGGGCGGCATGAGGCATAACTCTGTGGTGCTGGGCTGGCCCTATGGCTGGCGACAGAGCGAGGACCCACGGGCCTGGAAGACCTTTATTGGTGCGTGACGGGACAGGTCCTGGGCTGGGCCATGTGGCTGGACCCTGTGGGGATCAAGTCAGGGTGGAGGCCGGAGGGCCACAGGCTGGCACTCAGTAGTGGCCCCTCTCCCCCAGACACTGTGCGCTGCACCACGGCGGCCCACCTGGCCCTGCTTGTGCCCAAGAACATCGCCTTCTACCCCAGCAACCATGAGCGCTACCTGGAGGGCCACATTGACGTTTGGTGGATCGTGCACGACGGGGGCATGCTCATGCTTCTGCCCTTCCTGCTGCGCCAGCACAAGGTGGGCCAGGCGGGTGGACCCAGGCAGGCAGGGCTGGGCCCTGGGAGGGCTGGAATGTGACTCAGCCACCTACCTGCTCCTGTGCCCCAGGTGTGGAGGAAGTGCCGGATGCGCATCTTCACCGTGGCCCAGATGGACGACAACAGCATCCAGATGAAGAAGGATCTGGCCGTCTTCCTGTACCACCTGCGCCTTGAGGCAGAGGTGGAGGTGGTAGAGATGGTGAGTCACCTGCCCCTGTGGCCCTGTGGATAGCCTGCTGCATGTAGCCCATTCTTCGTGCTCCACTCTCTCCCCAGCATAACAGCGATATCTCCGCGTACACCTATGAGCGGACACTGATGATGGAACAGCGCTCCCAGATGCTGCGGCAGATGAGGCTGACGAAGACGGAGCGGGAGCGAGAAGTCAGTGGCTTTCTCATTTCAGGCAGGGGCGGGTGGCAGGTCAGGCTTTGGAGACACCATCACTTTGGGGAATCAGAATGGCGCACCCCACCTAGCCTCACCCAAGTCAGTACCCATTTCCCGGAGGCCAAGTGATTGTGTTGGGCCATCCAGGTCCCCCCTTTCCCGTGGCACTGAGGCCACCTCTGATTTTCCTCAGGCCCAGCTGGTCAAGGACCGACACTCAGCCCTGCGGCTGGAGAGCCTGTACTCCGACGAGGAAGACGAGTCTGCCGCTGGGGCTGACAAAATCCAGATGACATGGACACGGGACAAGTACATGGCGGCAGAGCCCTGGGACCCCAGCCACACCCCTGACAATTTCCGGGAGCTGGTGCATATTAAGCCGTGAGTGCAGCAAAAACAGACCCCACCACACGGGGGTCTGGGAGTGGAGGTGGGCTGGGGGCAGACAGGGTCTTCGGGTGGGCCAGGGGTGGGGCCTGTGATCAGCTGCATTACCTGTAGGGACCAGTCCAATGTGCGGCGCATGCACACCGCTGTGAAGCTCAACGAAGTCATCGTCACGCGCTCCCACGATGCCCGCCTGGTTCTACTGAACATGCCTGGCCCCCCCAAGAACAGCGAAGGTGATGAGAACTGTATCCTTTGGTGGAAAGGCTGGCAGTGGGGAGGTGGACAACGCATGGGGTCAGGCCAGGAGCTCTTCTCCCTAGATGCCCCTGGGGGGTGCTAGGTTACCCCAGCTCTGATTAATAGGCCAAACTTCCCTGGGTGCCCCTTGGTCCTGGTGCTGCCTCCTTGACCTGACGCCCTGCAGACATGGAGTTCCTGGAGGTGCTGACCGAGGGCCTCGAACGTGTGCTGTTGGTGCGTGGCGGTGGCCGTGAAGTGATCACCATCTACTCCTGAGCCGGATATACACCTGTGGCTTGGAGTGGAGGTGTCCAGGGTAACAGCCTTCTCCCAGCACCCACCCGACAGCCCTGCTTTGCCCGGCCCTGTCCTGGACCCAGCTTTGCTAGGTCTCCTTAGAAGACCAGGCCTGGGCTGGTAATGGCAATGGATCCGAGGTTCTGCAGGACCCTGAGAGGTCTGGGGACTTCCCCATCCAGCACCCCAGGAGGCCTGTCCTGGCGGGAGAAGACTTGGGAGGGGGAGGGGGGCTCATGGGAGATTTGAAGGCAGCCTGCCCAGGAACGCTATTTATTGCATATTTATTGTTTGGATGTCACCATCAGAGAGGAGGGGAAGGGCGACAAGGGAGGGGGGTCTGGCCCAGCCCACCTGCAGGAAGACCTGGCTCAGGCTCCTGTGGGCAGGGACCCCCACCAAGCCAAGCCGAATGGAACTGGCCAGCTGGGGCCTGACTTTTTTCAATAAAACATTGTGTACTTCTGGGCCTCCTGCTGCCCCGGCTCTGTTTCCCCTGGCACCAAGGGAAGAAGGCGGAACTGAAACCAGGCCCAGAGCTGGCTCCGAGGCTATGCCCCTTTCCGGCAACCTCTGGCCACCCCCATTGGCCAGGCTGTCCCTCCCACTGGCCTTAGGGCCCCTCCCACCACCACTCCAGATAAGGCCAGCCCAGGACTGCTTCAGTGGGCAATAGGCACTAGGGCTGGAATGGGGCCGCCGGGCTCCCCATGGCCTTGGGGGCTGCTGCTGCTCGGGCTGCTGCTCCCCCCTGCCTCCCCCTTCTGGCTTTTCAATGTGCTCTTCCCCCCGCACACCACGCCCAAGGCTGAGCTCAGTAACCACACACGGCCCGTCATCCTCGGTAAGCCCCCGCCAGGCCCCTGATGCACCAGGCCAGACCTCGGGGAGCCTGGGCCCCAGCCCCCTGGTAGCAGACCCTGCCAAGGCCCTTCTGCCCCTGCATTCGCCCTGATACCTGCCTCTCTGTTTGAGGGTCCAAAGGCTTCTCCTGCAGAGAAATTAACCCCTTCCCCCACCACACTTCCTGTGTCTCTGAGCTGTCTACCCTAGGCGGGTGGAGTTGGGGGCGGGTGTGCCTGAGGGCTTGGCCAGGGCATTACAAGCTGTGGTCAGCTGCAGCCACTCAGCCCCCATCCCAGCAAGGACAAGATGCCCAGCCCAGGAAAACAGAAGAGGCCCATCAAGGCCTGCCTCCTCCTCCTAGGCCCAGCCCCCACTCCCCCATAGCTGTTTGTTCTCACCTTGGACTTCGGCATGAATGGAGAGCCAGGCCAGGTGTTTGCCTTTTGCGGACAGGGGTCAGTGGCCTTGGCCCCTGCACCTTCCCTGCCTGAGGGGAACCTGGGCCCTGGGCTGCTGGGGGGATGGGGTGGGATCCTGTTTATGTAAAGGATCAAGTCCTTAGTTCCTGGAGGTTGAGGGTGTGGGAGATGGAGGGGCGGAGCTGATCACAAAGCGAGAGGTCGGGGAACAGGCATGGGGGGCGGGGCGAGGGAGGAATCCAAGGAATTCAGAATGAAGGCTAGCGCCCACAGTGCCTGGCTGCCTGGGGAATCAGCTGGAAGCCAAGCTGGATAAACCAGATGTGGTGAACTGGATGTGCTACCGCAAGACAGAGGACTTCTTCACCATCTGGCTGGATCTCAATATGTTCCTACCCCTTGGAGTGGACTGCTGGATTGATAACACAAGGTACATGCCATCCCCTCTGCCCCGGCCCCCACGCTCGGCCCCTTGGCTGCTGGCCTGCTGAATGTCCCACTGCCCCCAGGGTCGTCTACAACCGCAGCTCTGGGCGCGTGTCCAATGCCCCTGGTGTACAGATCCGTGTCCCCGGCTTTGGGAAGACCTACTCTGTTGAGTACCTGGACAACAACAAGCTGGCAGGTGTGTTTATTGGGGAAAGGGCGGGCTGCAGCCGTGGCCGGCCCACAGGAGCTGTGGCCAGAGCCTCCAGTGCTGCTGCCTTCCCCACAGGTTACATGCACACACTGGTGCAGAACCTGGTCAACAACGGGTATGTGCGGGACGAGACGGTGCGGGCCGCCCCCTACGACTGGCGGCTGGAGCCCAGTGAGTGTCTCTGCAGATAGTGGGCTTGGGGCAGGTGGGCCGTGACCCCCCACTGCCCTGACCCCATCCACCCTGCTGTAGGCCAGCAGGAGGAATACTACCGGAAGCTCGCCAGGCTGGTGGAGGAGATGCATGCTGCCTACGGGAAGCCTGTCTTCCTCATTGGTCACAGCCTCGGTTGCCTACACTTGCTCTATTTCTTGCTGCGCCAGCCCCAGGCCTGGAAGGACCGCTTCGTCGATGGATTCATCTCTCTTGGGGCTCCCTGGGGGGGCTCCATCAAGCCCATGCTGGTCTTGGCCTCAGGTGAGAGGGCCTCAGACCACCTGTGTCGTTGAGGGGCCTGGGGTGGAGGGGGATGAAACTGACCATGGGCCTGCCCTCACTCCTGCTTCTGCTCACAAGGCCAGGCTGACCGTGCTATTTACCACCCCTGAGGCCTGGCTCCTGTCACTGGCCCCTTGAGAGCAGTGAGCCCGGCCTGGCCTGGTAGCTCCTGCCAGAAGTCTGTTTCGGTGGTGTTTCGGTGGCAAAAGGAAATAAACAGAGAGGAAGTGAACCTCGGCAATCTGACGCATGGACCTACGTCTGTTCCTTGTGGTCTCAGGGCCTGCCCACTCAGCTTTCAGCGGCCTTCTGCTTCCAGGAGCCCGTTTTCCAGGGATCTGCCTACTGAGGACAGATCTGCCAGAGCCAGGGCCACACCCTAGAAGCCCCTCTGCTCTTCTTGAGAAGTGGCACAGCTACTAACTATATGAGTACTAACTGTATGCTGGGCACAGCCAGACTCGACCTTCCCCCGGTAGCTCACGATCTGCTAAGGGAAAGACTCCATCAGACTCCGTCAATAAGGGCCAAACACAGACACAGTCTAATTTTATCCTTCCCAAGAACATAGCTCTGACCCCTGCATAGCCCCAGGCCACAGGGCCCAACAGACACTTGGCTGAGGGAGAACCACCAGCACCATCCTCCCATCTACACACATACACACCCATCTTCAGGAAACCAACTTCTCCCTCCTTTTGAGGCTCTACAGCTCTGCCCCACAGACGTGCCACCAGGGCCTCTCGTTCAGTAAGCACACAATGAACACCTATTGAATGCCAGGCCTGCTCCGAGTTTGTGGCTTGGAGTCAGCGTTGGAATTGGCCAGGGACAAGATTGAGCATCTGGCTGAGCTTGGGCTGGGAGGCAAGGTGTGGGCCAGAGGTGGCCAGGCTCCCTGACCCACCTGGCTTTGTGTTCACAGGTGACAACCAGGGCATCCCGATCATGTCCAGCATCAAGCTGAGAGAGGAACAGCGTATATCAACGACCTCCCCCTGGATGTTTCCCTCCAGCGAGGCATGGCCTGAGGACCACGTGTTCATTTCCACGCCCGGCATCAACTACACAGGCCGTGACTTCCAGCGCTTCTTCGCAGATGTGCACTTTGAGGAAGGCTGGTACATGTGGCTCCAGTCACGTGACCTACTGGCAGGCCTCCCAGCACCCGGCGTGGAAGTATACTGTCTGTATGGCGTGGGCCTGCCCACACCCCGCACCTACATCTTTGACCACGGCTTCCCCTACACAGACCCCGTGGGGGTGCTCTACGAGGACGGTGATGACACTGTGGCCACACGCAGCACGGAGCTCTGTGCCCACTGGCAGAGCCGCCAGCCACAGCCTGTGCACCTGCTGCCTCTGCACGGGACAGAGCACCTCAACATGGTCTTCAGCAACCAGACTCTGGAGCACATCAATGCCATCCTGCTGGGTACCTACCGACGTAGCACCCCTGAACCCCCAACTGCCAGCCCAGGGCCTCTGCCCCCCGAATAAAGACCTTCTTTTGCTCTCTAAGCTTTGACCTGTGTCCTGTGGGTTGAGGAGGAGGCACTAGTAGTGTCCACCCACCAGGCTTCGCTGAGTAGCAGCCATAGGCCTGGTACTTTGTGGAAGGTCAGGGCAAGATGGACTTTGGTGAAGCCTGGGATTGAATATGGAACCCTGAGATGTAGAGCTTCCCACTCTCCTGGTTGAGCTGTTTATGCAGGCTGCCTCTGCTCTGGGGATGGGGGACTGGAGGTAGCTGCACACACAGCTGTGGGATGGGGGCACTTGGAGCCAAGGGTGCAGGGCAGGGAAGAGGTGAGCTGTCCCCTGCCCGCTCCCCAAAGGGCAGATGGATCCCACCACTAGACAGGGCCTTTTTTTTTTTTTAAGGTTTATTTATGGGGGGGCGGGGCAAAGGAGAGGGAGAGTATCTCAAGCAGACTCCCCGCTGAGCACAGAGCCCACCACAGGGCTGGACCCCACAAACCATGAGATCATGACCTGAGCCAAAATCACGAGTCAAGACGCTCAACCGACTGAGCCACCCAGGTGCCCCCCTAGACAGGGCCTTTTGAGTGCTAAATGGGTGACAGAAGCACAAGAGTTTAAAATCTGGGGGAGAGACAGCCACGAATCATATCATTTCTCTAATGAAGATTTAATTAATGGAGCTAAGTGGTCTGAGAGAAAAGTTTAGGGAGCACCAAGGGGCTGAGTCTTGTGGGTCAGGGAAAGCTTCCCAGAGGAGGTGGTGCCTATTCTGAGATCAGACGGGATGAGAAGGGTAACGTGGGCTGCTGTAAAGACTTGGGTTTGAGCCTAAGAGCAATATGCAGTTACTGAAGGGGTTAACCAGGGTAAGAGCGTAACCAGATTTGCAATCTAGAAAGAGTCCCTTCTCTGCAAGGTAAAGGGTAGCCTGGGGTGGGGGCTGAGGGGCAGGAAGCTTGGGGAAGCCAGGGAGGGTAGTGCAGTATCCAGGGGAGAGAGGATGCTAGCTGAGACTAAAGCGGTGGTTAGGAGAATGATGTGGACAGATAAAGGGTCATTTGGGAGGAAAACTAAGGCTTGGCCATAGGCAGAGGCAAGCATGCCTCCAGGCCACTAGATGGACAGCCCCACAGCATCCCTCTTGAGAGAGGGAAGACAGCACCTGAGACAGGGAAGCAGGAAGGATCCGTCACCATGGTGGAGGACTGAGCTTTGGTGTTTCAGGTTTCAGGGAGAAGGCAAAGGCAACAAAAGAGCTGAAAGAAAGAGTGTGCCAAAGGACAAAAGGCAGCCATGCTTGATGTTGTTGGGAGGCAAGTAACAGAAACCTGGCCAGGGTGACAGTCTTAGGGCTGAGGGACTTGAGGTTAGAGTTGGGATACTGATAGGAAAAGCTAGGGGCTCAGGCTGGAAGGGGGAGGAGCTGCTGAACAATGGCCAGACGGAGGCATTTGTCCCTCTGTTCAGAGGACTAGGGAGCAGGATGGAAAGCCAGGCAAGGACATCTCCCCTTTGCCAAGCTGCCCAGGACCAGAGGTGAAGGTGAAAGTGAAAGAGAAGCTGCAGAAGGGGGCCAGCCACGCTCTGAGGAAAGGTGAAACCGAAAGCCAGACGCGTCAGAAGGGCTAGGGGGTTGCCTGACAGAGCACCCGACTTTGGCCCTTCTTGCTCCGCTCTGGTCGAACGTAGACCTCCAACCCCTGGACCACCCTGCCCACCTCCAGATGCTGAAGCCAGCGTTAGAGCCCCGAAGGGGCTTCTCCTTCGAGAACTGCCAGAGGTGATGGGGGCGGGGGGGTTGGTCGGGAGCGGTGCTGCCTATGTTCTCCACGAGGGCTTCTGGGAGTGGAAGCCCCAGGGCCTTTATTCCTGGTGGGGGCGGAGGGGCGGCAGCGTGTGCTGGGCGACTTGGGTTCCTAGGCTCCCACCCCTAGAGGTGAGGGAGGCTAGGACAGAGCTGGAGGATGTGACGGATGGGGTCCCAGAAGAGGAACCTCAACCTGGGCCACTCCACTCCGTTTCCAGAAATGCATCCTTAGAACGAGTCCTCCCAGGGCTCCGGATCCCTCAGGCACACAGAACCGGTACCACCATCGCGGGCCTTGTGTTCCAAGTGAGCAGGGACTTGGGACTGGAGGGTTTAGAGGGACTGCTGGGGAATCGGACAGGCACTGAGCCAGCGGCCCCTCTCCCTCCCCAGGACGGGGTCATCCTGGGCGCGGATACGCGGGCCACTAGCGATTCGGTTGTGATGGACAAGAACTGCGAGAAGATCCACTTCATCGCCCCCAAAATCTAGTGAGAAATCCCCAACCCCTTTGCCCCACTCAAGAACGGACCCTCGTTCCCATTCCCGGTCCCCGCAGGCCCTAGCCCCGCCCACACCGACCCCCCCCCCCTTCGTTCTCAGCTGCTGTGGGGCTGGAGTAGCCGCGGACGCCGAAATGACCACGCGGCTGGCGGCGTCCAACATGGAGCTACACGCCCTGTCCACGGGCCGGGAGATTCGCGTGGCTACGGTCACGCGCGTTCTGCGCCAGACGCTCTTCCGGTGCTGGGGCGGGGCTAAGATGACTCTGAGGAGGGGCCGCTGTAGGGAGGGCGGGACTGAGAGGATGTGGGACAAGAGGAAGGGCGGGGCTGCGAGAGCCCCGGAGACCGGAAAAGGCCGACCTAAGAGGAGCTGGGCAACAGGAAGGAGCAATGTTAGTACCGGGGCGCCAGACGACAGGAACGGGCGGGGCTCGGGTCCGAGGGCGGTGTCACGGAGGGGCGGGACCTGAAGCCCAGGGCTTGGGGCTGACCACGCCCATTCCGTGAAAAGGTACCGGGGCCACGTGGGCGCGTCGCTGATAGTGGGCGGAGTAGACTTGACTGGACCGCAGCTCTACAGCGTGCACCCCCACGGCTCCTACAGCCGTCTGCCCTTCACAGCCCTGGGTGAGCGCTTCCGCCCCTTCCCCACGAATCCCGGCCCTGCGACCGTGGCCTCACGTTCGTCCCGCGGCCGGGTGGCCACGACTGACCTCAGATGCCCCTCCTATTTGCAGGTTCCGGCCAGGACGCCGCCCTGGCGGTACTGGAGGATCGGTTCCAGCCGAACATGAGGGTAAGCAACAGCTGTCCCTCACTACGCGTTCATTGATGGGTAGGGCACGCGGGAGCTCTGGTAACACAAAGGTGAGGTATCATGGCCTAGTCTAGAGGTTAGGGAGGGCTTCTTGGAGGTGACGACTGAGTGGAGACTGAGGGGCCAGTGGAGTCAGAGTGAAGAAGCGCTGTTCCAGCAGATGACCGTCAGTGCCAAAGTTTGGACTGCCTGGAGAAGTCAAAGGTCAGGACCCTTTGAAGCTGAGGGAGGAGGTAATGGGCAAGTGGGGTCTGGAGTCTGGATTTTGTTTAGGGTGGGATGAAAGTGGATGACATGTGTTGCTTCAGAGGTGCCTAAGGCCCAAAAGGGAAAAAGCAGTGAGCCAGTAGATTGGGGAGCAAGACCACATTGGTTGGGTGGACAGCACTGGAAGCAGAACCACAAGTTTAAGTGACTCAAGAGAAGTTTGTGAAGATGGGGCACTGGGAACACAGCATCTCTGGAGAGAGGGAGGCAGAGACCAGGGCAAGGGAGCTTGGGGTCGATGGGGGTATAGGGAAACAGAGGAGTCTGGGTATGAGCAAATGGTAAATAATCTGGGCTTCGAGATGAACAAAACCTCTAGGCTGTAGCCTGAAGATGACACCAGAAGGGTCCATCAAGCCTCACGCACACATATCATCACAGCTGGAGGCCGCGCAGGAGCTGCTAGTGGAAGCTGTCACTGCAGGGATCCTGGGTGACCTGGGCTCTGGGGGCAGTGTGGATGCATGTGTGATAATGCGGAGCGGCGCCAAGCTTCTGAGAACATTAAGCTCACCCACAAAGCCCATAGAGAGGTGGGAGCATGGGAGATGGGGGACTGCTGGGGAGGATGGGGCAGTAGCAGGGGAGATGGGGGCTGCAAGAAGAGGATGGGCCACATGATGGGCCCAAGTTGAGAGGCCGTCCCTCTCCTCTCCCAGGCCCAGCCACTACCACTTTGCCCCTGGGACCACAGCTGTCCTGTCCCAGACAGTGAAGCCACTGACCCTGGAGCTGCTGGAGGAAACCGTGCAGGCCATGGAGGTGGAGTGAAGTCGGATGATGCTTAGGGCTTGCAACAAGGGGGGAATAAACCCAGGAAATACAAAACACCTAAACAGGGCGCCTGGGTGGCCCAGTCAGTTAAGCATCTGCCTTCAGCTCAGGTCATGATCCCAGGGTCCTGGGATCGAGCCCCGCATCGGGCTCTCTTCTCCGCGGGAAACCTGCTTCTCCCTCTCCCACTCCCCCTGCTCTTCCCCTCTCTCGCTGTGTCTGTCTCTGTCCAATAAATAAAATCTTTAAAAAACAAAAAAACCAAAACACCTAAACAGATGGCTGTGTTGTTCCTGGGTGGAAGGGGGACTAGCAGCCATCAGGACTCTGTGGCTAATGTACACCTGCAGGGCCTGGCCTAAGAGGTGCCCTTTACCCATCGCCTTAGGCATCTACTCCTCCAGAACCCCAGCCCTGGCAAGCATTGCAGCTCAAGGTGGAAAGCCCCCTCCTGACTCTCTACACCATAGAGGTCCCCCTACCACTCCAGTGCCTTGCTCTTGCCCTCTAGTCCGCTGGGGACTGTTGTAAAACCCAGAAGGCCCCACACACTGCCCCCACCTAGAGCCTTTACCTGGCTCATCAGTGTCCCATGGCAAAGCCCACACCTCTGTCAAGGAGGCCCCCATGGACCCCACAGTTAGCCCTCAATGCTGATAGAGGAGCTGCTCCCTGACTCCAAGGGCAAGTTCTCACAGAACACTCCTCACCCCTGAAATACCTTTGTGCAACCGCTCACATGACCAGGCACACCCTGAGGTGCTAACACCAAACAGGGCTTCTATTTGCACGTGCTGAGCTGTGAAGGGAGGGGGGGAACGACCTCCCAAGTTTGCTGGGCTGACAGGCGTCACAGGGCTCATGCAGAGAGAGATGACATGACACATTTATCCAGCAAACCTTTGCTGAGCACCCACTGAGGCCAGCCTAGGTGCCATGTGCTGGCAGGAGCATCCTGCCCTCAGAACGGCTGACTCCACTGGAGCTTCGGAACTGTTAAGAGTCTGCCCAACCCCTGGGGAGGGTCTACTCTGAGCTGGACTTCCCTGGACCCCTGATTGTGCTTTTCCCCCCAGTATTTTATTATGAAGATTTTTAAACATAGAAGCTGAAAGAATTGCATTGAACACCTATATACCCACAATCGACTTTACAGTTACTATTGTTATGTTTGCTTGATCACATTTCCATCCCTCTGTTCAACCATTAACACATCTTATTTTTTTTGACTAAAGTTTGGAGTCAGTTGGCACCCCCCACACCTCTAGGAGCCCAGTCAACTTACCCATTGCAGGTTTGCACACAGGGCTGTCTTCTCTTCCTCAGATGGGCTGTGGACACCAAGAGCTTGCCCACGGGAGCCCCAAGGCCTGGAGGCTGTCAGAGATTTGATGGCTGTCACCCTTGCACCCGTAACTTCCATCTCTGCCAGTCACCAAGGGCTCACACCTTACCCTCCTGTGTGCCAGGCCTCTCCCAGGTGTCATCTCATCAATAAGAGTGTGGGCTTCAGAACCAGATGAAGGTTTGGGTCCAAACGCACTATGTGCTGTGGGAGAGTCACCATCTCTTTGGGCAAACTGACTCCTGTTCCAAGTTGGTGAGAAATCACTGAGATGCTGTTAGATTTGTGACCTGCCAGAACCCCTGTCCTGGCCGCATGGCCCTGGCCCTCCACAGCACAGCTGGACATTCCCTCCACCCATCAGGAACACCCCTGGGTGCTGAGCAGGCCTCTCTGTCTGGTGCCCCTGACAGCCTTGAGAAACTTCCCTGATCCCAGCCACCAGGTAGTCCACAGACCTAACTTAACCGTTTAAGTCCTTGCTACTCAGCACTCAACACCTGGGATGTGAGGTGGTTCAGGGAGCCAATCAGAGACCAGGCTCTGGGGGGTGGAGATGAGAGCCCCACACCTGGGCTCTATCTGATAAAGTCTAGGCCTGGGTCCAGGACCTTGGCCTAGAGACCCTCCTCTTGACCAGAGCATGGGAGGGGGCTGAGCCCACACAGCTGGCTTGGCCTCAGGCCTGGGACTTTTGCCCAAGGACGAGGAGAACCATAAAAGCAGGTTCAGCTCTCAACCTCATGCCTGCCACAATGCTGCTGCTCAGTCTGACCCTTAGCTTGGTCCTCCTCGGCTCCTCCTGGGGTGAGTGGGCCTGGACTAGCCCTGATGACCAGCCCTAAAGCAACCCGGCTCCTAAAACCAGCCCAGGCTTCCTGCCCAGGGGCTCGGGGAAGGAGTTGGACTGGCTGGAAGGGAACCAGGTGAACAGAGTGGGTAAAGGAAAAAGGATGTGCCAGGGTTGGGGGAGGGTGGGGGCAAGAGGTGGGCAGGGACTGGTCTCACAAATGGGACAGGAGATCAGGCCAGAGCTAGGAGCCAGGGAGGGTTTAGGAAGCTGAGAAGTGAAGGTTGGACGTGTAGTTTAGGGAGAAGCCTCTGGCTGTTGAGGCTGGAGCAGGTGGCGAAGCCAGGGAGGAGACTATTCCAGGGGTCAGGGAAAAAAATGGCCTGAGTTGGAGGGTGGGGGTGAAGTTGGGGAACAATGGGAAGTAAGGGTGGAGAGAGATGTTAGAGAACGGACAGAATTTGGGGACATAGGTAACCAAGATACCTAGAGATTCTCAGGGTGAGAAGGGGTAGTGACGAGCCCTCTCAATTTGGACCCAGCAGGAGGTGGGGAGAGGTGGGTGGGGGTGTGGGGGTGTGGGAAGTAGGTCCTCACCATCCCAATGGCCAGGCTGCGGCGTTCCTGCCATCAAGCCGGTACTGAGCTTCAGCCAGAGGATTGTCAACGGAGAGAATGCAGTGTCGGGCTCCTGGCCCTGGCAGGTGTCCCTGCAGGTACGTGCACCCCAGGGGTGGGGCAGGGTACCAGGTGCTTCATGCCTAGGTGCAGCCTGAGCCCACCCCTACTTCTGACCCCTGACCCCAGGACAGAAGCGGCTTCCACTTCTGCGGGGGTTCCCTCATCAGCCAGTCTTGGGTGGTCACGGCTGCCCACTGCAATGTCAGGTGAGTACTCCCACTCTACCTGCCCCCGAGCCCACCTCTGCCCACCTCCTTCCCCTGGATGCCCCTCTCTTGTCACTCTGCCCTCCCTGCGGCTGCCCAACCCCACTCTCACTGCAGCCCTGGCCGCCACGTTGTTGTCCTGGGCGAGTACGACCGATCATCCAATGCTGAGCCTTTGCAGGTCCTGTCCATCTCAAAGGTGAGTATCTAGGCTACAGACATGGAAAGGAAGAGTGGACGGGGCCGGGGGCGGGGGGCTCTGGGGATGAGGAATTCAGGGCATGCCCTAGGCTAGCCCCCTCAGCAACCATCAACCCTGGGGGGCCTATGCCCACCACCATCCTACCTGGCCCCTTCCTGGTTCCACAGGCCATCACGCACCCTTTCTGGAACCCCACCACCCTAAACAATGACCTGACACTACTGAAGCTTGCCTCCCCTGCCCGGTACACAAAACGCGTCTCACCAGTCTGCCTGGCTTCCCCAGATGAGGCGCTGCCTGCGGGCCTCAAGTGCGCCACCACTGGCTGGGGACGCCTCAGCGGCGTGGGTAGGATCTCGGGCCAAAGATCTGGGTGAGAGGGCCAGGGTGGGAAGCAGTCATCCAGGGCCCAACCATCCCCTTCTGGCCCCTAGGCAATACGACCCCAGCGCGCTTACAGCAGGTGGCTCTGCCCCTGGTCACCGTGAATCAGTGCAGGCAGTACTGGGGCTCACGCATCACCGACTCCATGATCTGTGCGGGCGGCGCAGGGGCCTCCTCGTGCCAGGTGAGCATCAGCCCCCCGTCCTGTCCTCTGCACCGCCCTGTGGCACCCCCTCATCCCCACGCTGACTACTCTCCTCTCCCTCCCTCAGGGAGACTCCGGAGGCCCTCTTGTCTGCCGGAAAGGGAACACATGGGTGCTTATTGGCATCGTCTCGTGGGGTACCAGCAACTGCAACGTGCGCCAGCCTGCCATATACACTCGGGTTAGTAAGTTCAGCACCTGGATCAACCAGGTCACAGCCTACAACTAAGCCTACCATAGGCCCTCTCCCCACCTCAATCCAGTAAAGACGCCATGCTTTGTCCTCTTGTGTATTCTTGTCTGTCCCTTCAAGGGAAAGGAGAGGCTCTCGGGAGTCCCCCTCCCCACTTGGGACTCTGACTTCTGGCATGGCAGATGTTGAGTCAGATCTTCCTAGAGTAGCCATGCCAAGGCCAGGCCCCCCATCTCTCCTCTTCCTAGTAACCCCCTGGTCCACAGCAAGGAGCCTGGGCTGTCAGAATGGATGGCAGCCTTCCCTGGGGAGGGCAGCCTGTTTATTGAATACAGAGGATACATTTACAACCGGGGTACACAAAATAAATAACTGCACATTCTCCAGCCATGGTCCATGGCATAAAGGCCCAATCTCCAAATGCCCTCTGTCTTACCCTTAGGACCAGACCTACCTTGGACAAGAGAGGAAATAAATCCCCAGGGCTTCAGGCCCCCGAGGCACTTGGGGAAATGGGGGGAATTCTGAGGCCACAGGACTTGGGCTCTCTGCTGCCTTGTGCCAGGAGCACTGGAGATGGGAGGAGATGTATAAGGCACAACTGGCTTGGCCCAGAGTGGTCTCTTTGGCTTTGTTTCTCACTGGAGGTGGCACATGCAGAAAGAGGAGAGCCTGGCCCAAGGCTACCCACTGGGAGCAACAGTGAGGGCCAATCCCTCCCTGGCAGAGGCCCTGCAGTCTAGCTAAGGCTAAAGCTGGGCCCCAGCTCCTTCCTACCCACTGAAAGCAGCTGTGGAGGAAGGGGACTTGGGTTCCAGCCTGGTTTGGGGTGGGGGGTGCAGGGGAGGCACCATGACTGACATCAGGATGGTCTGGCTCAGGCCTCTGGGAAAGCAGCCACCCAATTCCACCCACCTCCTGCAGGGGCTCCCTCCAGCCTGAGATGCAGCAGAGCCCAAGCTGGAAGGGTAATGCTGTGAAAGAAAGCAGGGCCAGGCTGGACCAGGCAAGGCCAGCTGTGAGAAGGCCAGGGCCCCAGGCACTCAGGGTTCAGAGGCAGGTCACACAGTACGGCTAAGTTCCAACTGGAGCTGCGCAGCAGCTCAGCAGAAGGGGAGTGCTGAGCAGCCTGGGGACCTTTCCTCACTACAGCAGCTCCTTCCCACTTTCTCTAGAGGATGAAGGATGAGCGCAGTGGTCAGTCCTAGGCTGCCCATACTCATGTCAGACACTAGATGGCGCCTTCATGCAGTTTCGAGGAGGGAACAGCAGAGCCTGAAGGGAAGGGGCAATGGGCGGTACCAAGGGTGGAACCAGGGCTGACACTGGAATCTTGATGGGGCGCTCCCTGGGAAGCCCCTGGCCCCTGCCTTGGCCCCGGTGCCCCCATTCGCCAGGTAGCAGCAGTGGGGCTCCCTTTAATCCCCCACAGTTGGGAAGGAGGCACCCAGGGAATAGAATGGGCATCCAAGGTGGGGGGAGAAGTGTATATAGCGGGCTCTGCAAAGAAGGCACTGGGAGCAGTGGGCTGGTGGGCAGGAGGTCTCTCACTGGCAGAGAGAGGTTGGAGCCTGGAACAAGCCTGCTACCAACATGGCCACATAGTCCAGAAGGGCCAAGGGCCATGCCATGGCCCTACCCTCAGAGGTTCTAGCCAGTCCTGGGGCCAGGAGGGGTCCCTGGAGGCACCATGAAGGAAGGCAGATCTTGGGTGGGAGGTGGGGGACTGTCTGGACTTAGCCAGGGGCTGAGAGTCCAGCTGAGGCACAAGCTTTGTGCCTCCCTGGGCCTCTCACTGGGGCACAGATCAGGATGCAATGGAATATGGGGGGCCAGAGAAGGTTCAATGAAGAGGGTTTCAGAAGTAACTGTCCCAAAGAGTCCTGGGACCACAGGACACCCTCTGCCCGGCACTACATGCCTCTTTGGTCTTAGGGAAGAGCCAAGGGGTGAGGGAGCCTGAAGGCCATGTCCTACCCCTTCCCCAACTTCTAGCAGAGCAGTTGCCCACCAAAAAGAGCACTGGTGCCAGGCCAGGCTCCCAGTTCAGAGCGCTCACAGACCCCTAGGCTCCCTCCACTCTCACACCAGGCTCAGGCCCAGGATGAGGGTGGGGGCTGCTGAAGGGACAGGGAAGGGGCGGGGGCCATTCACCTGCCACTGGCCATACAGGCCCATCTCCAGAGAGGGCATGGGGCCCCAGGGGCCCGACAACGCGTGGCCGAGCTGGGACTGCGGCCCGTCGCACCGCAGCCCCGCGGCTCAGCCATTGTACTGCTGCTGGTAGCGCAGGTTGAGCTCCCGCAGTTCCCGCTCCCGCACGCGGCGCGACTTGTTGGAGCGTGTAGAGCGGCTGGAACGCGTGGACTGGGCTGATTTGGTGCTCTGGCAGCGTGAGGAAGCACGTTTGAGGAGGTTCTGGGAGATGGAGCGGTGCAGATTCTTCATGGATGAAGAGGCTGCCATGCTCACCACCCATGGGTGCCTCAGGGCCTGCAGCGCAGTCATGCGGGCGCCGGGGTCCACTGTCAGCAGGCGGTCAATGAAGTCCTTGGCCAGATTGGACACACTGGGCCAGGGCTAGAGGCCAAGGACAAGCATTAGAGCAAGAGCACTCAACATGCTCTCCCCATCCTGACGATGCCACCAGCACGGCACTGAGAACCGTCCAGCATTCCCGCACTCTCCCCCTGGAGAAAGGCCCTGCCTGGCTCCTCCCAAGTGCAGTGTTCTCGCCTCCCCCTCCCACCCAACACCGGCCCACACCACCAAGCAGCGGCTGTTCTGAGTAAGGAGTCCACACGACAAATAGGAGAAGGACCTGCTCCCTTCCCCAAGCAGCAAACTTCTAAGTGCCCTGGACTCAAAGCCTGGCTCTGGAAGGTGGCCCTTATCAAGACCCCCCAGCTACCCCAGGATCACTATAACTCAGGGGGATGTAAAGAGGATGACCCAAACTTCCTACCATATCCTGAGCCAGACTTAAGGTCCCAACCCAGGATGGCCATACCAGGCTACGTAGCAGGGAACTTCCTAGTCTTTAAAGAGAGGACCCATCCTCTGTCCGACTGACAAATTGGAGATGGACGACGAATGCATTCCCCACATCAGCCTCCGCCTCTCGGCCATGGGGAGAAAAGGAAATAATTCAAGGCAACTAGATTTCTCTATCTGCTGAGAGGGCAGGGGAACTCTTGGGGGACAGGCGGGACCAGGTGACCTTCCTTCCAGTCTTCATGACCTCTTGGAACCACACGGGGCAGGGGGGGAAGCGGGGCTGGCAGTGCTCTGCACCAGCCTCCTTTTGGTACCTTCTGTCCTCAGGGGGACACTGCACCAAGCCTGCTCTGCTGCACGCCCCCGTGGCTGCCGCATCTCAGCCACACGCCAAGCAGCTGTCTGTCCCAGGCCTCAGTCTGGACAGCTTGTACAGACATTCACCTGGCTGAGTCCTTAGGTTCTCAGGGTAAAGGACACTTACTCAGGCTTTCTCTTAGCCCCCAGAGCTAAGCAATTATTCCAGTGATTGCAAGTTGATTGTTCGTTCCCATTAGACCATGCTAAGCTGGATGAGCCCCCGTGCCCGGTGCCAGGCATACAGAGGCCCTCGAGCCCCTCTGCTGGAGGAGGGCAGACACAGTGCCGTTCTGAGTCCCTGTCTTCTGGGGGCCCTGTGGCACGTGCTCGGATATTCCCAAAGGGGGGGCGGCTAGGACCTTTGCTGAGCCTGCTGCAGAAGGTTTGGCTGGGATGTCACGGGCACCACCACCCTCCGTCCTGCCAAATGAGGTCTGCCTGTTCCACCTAAAGGTGCCCTTCTCCTTGGGGGAACCCCTGAACTCACTCTCCAGGGGGATTCAGGAGTATCTTAGAACCCACATTCGGGGCAGCTGCACACCCCTTCAGCAGATACATTTCACATTGACTACTGCTACCCCCAGTTCAGCTTTTTTTTTTTTTTTTTTAAGATTTATTCATTTATTTGACAGAGAGAGAGACCGAGCACAAGCAGGGGGAGCAGCAGAGGCAGAGAAAGAGGCAGGCTCTCTCCTGAGCAGGGAGCCCAAGGCGGGGCTCGATCCCAGGACCCTGGGATCATGACCTGAGCTGAAGGCAGACGCTCAACTAAGCCACCCAGATGCCCCCCCCGCCCCCAGTTCAGCTTCCCTGACCTCCAATTCTTCCCCAATGCCCTTCCCCACTTATATACAGGGGGTGGAGGGGGCACCAAGGAGAACACTCTTCTGGAGTTCTGAAGAAGGGGTGGGGCTACTTGCGGATGCTACCCTAACCTGCTTTACGGAAGGCAAATCTCAACTTCCACTAAACTGAACTGGTAGAAAATGTCAGACCACACTCCTGAACAGCCACCTGACAGGGTCCTCATCACCAATGGGCCTGCTCCCAGTGACTCCTGGGGAGATAACGGTCCTCAGGAGGAGGGCAGTCAGGGCCTCGGGACACGCAGCCAGGGAAGCCATGAATACCTTGCTGAGAGCAGTGAGGGGGCACAGAGGGGCAGAGGGCTCCATACACAGCCTGGTCCAAGTTTCCCTGCAGGCCTGCACAGCCCGGGGCTCCGGTACTGAGGCTGACATACAGCGTGACTGGACTAGACAGTTGCCACAGCTGGTTTTGGCTCAGAGTTCAAGAAAGCCTCATGGCTTGCTGCTGCCACCTGAACACGAGAGGCCAGCCCGGATAAACCACAGACACTCACTGTAGCCCCTGTCACTCACTTAAAAGAGATGGAAAGAGGCAGGCATAATGGGGCAGATGGACAGAGCAAAACCTGAAAGCTGAGCAGGCTGGGTCATGGGAATACCTGTGCTGCCCTACGAGCTCTTCTGGTCTCCAGGAAAAAGGGAAATCACTGCGAAACACAGTGCAGCTGAGTCCGGCCTCTTGGTGGGCCAGCCCAAAGACAGAACAGGCAGCCCAGGGGAGCCAAACAGAGCTGGCACATGGGTTCTGCCCCTGTCCCCTGGTCCAGCCAAGACAGAAGAGGGGCAACTCCTCTGCCGACAACAGAATAAACAATGGCGAAGCTGGACTCACAAGCCAGGAACCTAAAAATGGATGGATCAGAGGCACCCCCACTTCACATCCACACCCAGTCAAACAAAGGCCCCCTGCAGCTCCAGACTAGTCCAGTGCGGTCTTCGGTGGGCCTCTCACCAGACCTATCCTGGGAGCTTAAGCACTTCCATCTCCAGAGTGGCACAGGCTCACACCAGGCATCGACCCCTGCTGCTCACCGAGCGGCCAGCCTGTTAGTGACAAAGTGAGCCAGACTGATCTGCACCTCCTGCTCCCCAAGACGTCTGCCTCTCCAATTACTGTGTACACACAGCTGTGTGCAGAATGCTGACGAACTCATTTGTCTGAGGGCCAGCCCTGCACTCTCCTCGTCTTTGAAGAGCTGTGGACAGCTGGGCCAGGTGGGACCCCCAAGCCAATGTGACTTGAGCCATCCTGACCTGAGAATCAGGCCGTGCCAATGGCACCCAGCCTAACCCCCACACACTGAGGAACTAGCAGCAGGAAGGCAGGCGAGCCAAACACAGGAAAGTGGTCCTCAACCCAGCCCACTGACAGCGAGACAGGGGCTCGGAATGCTCATCAGAACGGTGGCCCCTGGGAGCCCTGCCAAGTCCTCGAACAGCACTCAGCACGGAAATGCAAGGCTTTCCACACTCATCCAAGGCCATGCTTCTGGCCAAGTCCAATTTAGTACCTCCTTAGAAAGTATTCAACACCCGCAGACCAACCCAACATGCTTGGGCCTCTGGAGCCCCATGAGTATGTCTGTCAGCCTATGACTGACTGGCTGGGTAGCATTCTGGGCATGAGAAAAAGAATAATGATAAAGAGTCATGCCTTTCAGTTTCCACAGCTCTAGCTTCTGGCTCTGGGTAAAGAACAGAACTCGCACCTCAGTAAACTTGGAGCCAAGTCAGGGACACATGTGAGGCTCAGGTGGCTGACAGAAGGGACAGGCGCCAGGTACAACCTGACCAGTCTCCCAGAGGCTTCTACCTGTTTCCAGGCTGACCCGGAGCACAGGCATGGAAGGGAATGTTAAATGTCTGTCTGCCTTGCCTCCAGACTCAGGTTTCCCTCTGCTGTGGGATCACAGGGCAACTTCAATACCCAAGGTGAGAGCCTACACCCTCCTTTCCATGAGCCTCTTCTGAGCTGTGTGGGTGAAGGGCTGGGCCCCATCCTGAGAGGACAAGGAGAGGCTGTGGGAGGAGGGACATCACTTCCTGACCATCAAGCTGGCTCTCATTTTCCCTAGGCTGTAGCCCCCAGAATCCTTATCCCTTTGTAGTTAGGGTACCTTTTTTTTTTTTTTTTTAAACTAAGCTCTAGGCCCAATGTGGGGCCCAACATGGGGCTTGAACTCATGACACTGAGATCAAGAGTTTTGTGTTCTACTGACTGAGCCAGCCAGGCGCCCCTAGGGTACCTACTCTGGATGTTAGAACAGCAGAGAAGAAGCCGAAAGAGGGTTGGGAACTCTCCCAGAGCACTTCCTTACCAACTTCACCCTCCTCATTCCCTGCTTCTGAGGGACCAGTCACTCCTCAGCGGCAGAATCCAACCCTCCCTTCAAAGTGAGGCACCAAATCAGAAAGGGCTTTCCACTCTGGCTCAGAGGATGCATTTCCCTACTTCCCGGCCCCCTTTACTTGCCCTCGCTCTAATGTTACAAGGGCCTGGAAAGAATACTGCCCGAGTCTCTACCAGAAGTCTTGCCTTGAGCCCAGGGGCTAAGGGAACAAAGGATGGAGCCAGCTCTCTGGTCTAGGCTGCCGAGAGAGGAGGAAGCTGCTTCTTTCCAGCAGCAAACCCAGCTCATAGGACTTGCCCTAGACTCCCTCTGGCAGGCAGGCCTGGCCATTCTCAAGTGAGGAGAAAGGCCCGGTTTTTCTTCTGGATGACATCTGGGTGACAAATTAAAGCATCAGGCTGCAAGCCCAGAGACTTGCATTCTAGGTCTATCTTCTCTGTGTAACCTTAGAGAAGACAAGCCTCCTCACTTTTATTTTTTTAAAAGATTTTATTTATTTGACAGAGAGAGGGAGAAGCAGGCTCCCTGCTGAGCAAGGAGCCTGATGTGGGACTCGATCCCAGGACCCTGGGATCATGACCCAGGCCAAAGGCAGCGGCTTAACTGACTGAGCCACCCAGGTGTTCCAAGCCTCCTCACTTTTAATATGAAAGAGCCAAATACAATGGATCCTAAGCGTCTTCCAGTTGCCAAAGTCCTTGATTCTAAGAAGATGGTTTCCTAGCTTTCTTCCTCACTTGGCTGCGCGCAAGGAACAAAAGCATAGCATTTAACATTTAAGTGGCCTGGACCTCTTGACCTCTATGGGTTCTTTTCTAGCCCATGAACTCTGGGGAAGGTTCTCTGGCAGAGAAGTTAGCCCCACCAAAGAGCTGCTAGGGGAAGGAAGGGAGGAAAGTAGCCTGGGCTTTGCTCCCATGACTCAGTCTTCCCTCAGCTTTGTCTCAAGATGTATTTTCAGACCCAGCATTCCCACCCTCAATGGCCTCCTTCCTATACTTACGTGGGCCTGAATGAGAGCAGAGAAAAGAGCATGCTTCTGGGAAATGGAGCTTAGGGTTTACTCAGGAGAGCAGAACTGTCAGTATGATAAGAACAGCACACTCTAGTGTGGCCCATGAGGCAAAGGGTTTTAAAAAATTCAGCAGAGCTGGACACCGTGTGGTAGTGGAGCCAGCAAACCCCTCCTCTGGTCAAGACACTCACCATCCTGGTGCCTGGGCTTTCAGACCAGACAGAATCCATCACCCTGGCAGGGGATGGGTAGGGGCTGAGCGGCAAGAAAGAGGACCTAAGGGAAGAGAGCCTGAAGGGAGAAAAAGAAGGAAGATAATAGAGTTTTTAAAAGAGGCAGAGAAGGAAGATAAAAATAAAACAAGAAAAGGCGTGACAACTTGAAGGTTAGTAAAGCTGTGTTCTGAAACTTGAGATGAGTAATAAAATGAACTCCTGCGCCCCCACCTGTCCCTGCCCAGAGTCCACAAAGTGAAGGACAGGGACAGGAGGGAGACAGGGCACAACTCAAGAGTCAGGAAGGATGCCGTGTGCTCGCTTTGGAATCAGGGGGATGTTGGCAACGCTGTCTTGGACCAGCCCTGGGTGGCTCTGGATTTCAGAGCCCGCTGCAGAGTGGTCTCTTTTATCTCTACTCACAGATTCTGCTGAGGCCAAGCTAGCTCTTAAAAAAAAAAAACCCAAAAACCAAAAAACTCTCTCCCATTCTAACTTCTGAGACAGTCTGGAGCCCTGGTGGCTATAATTAGCATGTCATCCCCACGGACACCTGTGTCCCTGAACCCTGGCTACATAGGACTGGGCGCAGGGTAGCTACTGGGTCAACATGGGATGGCAGGACGAGTGAAGAGATGAAGGAGACTTCTGCAACAAGCCGGCCAGGCCACACTGGAGCAAAGCTCAGGTCTGGGCACCACACCTGCACCGGGAGACAGACAGACAGGCCAGGCAGGCATGCTCAAGAAGGGGGACCGTGCGCAATGGGAGAACTGACCGAGGAAGGAGAGTCTGGGGAGGCAGGGCCGGTGGGGACTGGTCAGATCAGGTCCCCCTTAACCATCCCATCCACCTGCGAGTACGTTTCCACCTCAGTGGGGGCAGGACGGGAGGAGTGTGGGAGGCCGTCAGCGGATTTAAGAAGGTCAGACCGTGGGAGAGATAACAGCCATGGCAGCTCCCACAGGAACTCGAGAGCCTAGAAGTGACAGGGCGTGTGAGTGGGCAGAGCTACCCAGGGGGAGACAGACAATGAGAAGAGCAGGAGAGGGAGGGCACGGTGAGCACACCAGGCACTGCTGTGAACACAACCCAGGATCCAGCCCTTTGCTGGAGAGGCCTCGGCGCGGCCGGGGGTGGGAGACAGCAGTGATGAAAGAGGCTCCGACCCTGGGTTAATGAGAAGCTGGAGATGGTCAGGGCAAGGCTTTCTGGTAGGAACAGCTGAGTACGGCCATGTGGGGACATGGGCATCTGTTTCTGCCACCACAGAAGAGTACTGCGCTCTGGGGACTGGGTAACCAGGGCAGCAGTGGCAGAAGGAAGCCTAGAGGACAGGGCTCCAGGGAGCTGAGTGGCAGAGCAGAGGTGGCACAGGAGGGGGATGCTGCCCTTCTCCACGCAGAGCCTGCCTCCGGCCCCCACCAGGAGGAAGTCACCCCTGCCTTCCTTCAGTGACCAGTGAGGGTCCACCACCCATGCCCAGTGGACCAAATCATGCCACCTCCCAGGGACCAGTCAGGGATCTGGCCTGCCATCGTCTGCTCCTACAGTGAAGGATGGAGACTTCTCTGTTGAATACCTACTGGGTACTAGGAGCTTTGGTGAAGTAGGGATGGCCCTTCCAGAGGGATCCCTCCTGGACAAGTATGGGAGCATCTGCTTGTCCTCGTGGGACCCTGGCACCAAGCCAGTGCCATCACCCAGCACCTGATGCCCAACAGCCACCGGCAGAGATGCAAGGAGGAAGGGCTTAGGGATACGGCACAGGAAAGAATTCTGAATCAATTTAGAATCAATCAGCTTTTGAGACAGACACGGGAATCCATCCACTTACTCTGGGAGCAGAAGGCAGCAAGAGAAGAGTGATGAGCTGATGGTCCATCACAGCCCCCATCCACACTAGAGGTGGGGGAATGTGAGGCAGTTCAAGGCACCCAGCAGAATCCGAGCACGAGCCTGGAAACATGCCACCTGCCTCCCCTGCATTCCATCTGCAGCCTGCACGCCATGTCCAGTCTCCAGCTCTCCCACATCCCTGGGGAAGTCCTCCCCAAGGCTCTGAGTCAAGATCCGATCCCTACTCAGCTGGCTGCTCCCTACCAGTGCACATGAACCAGGCTGCTGGCCACACCCTCACAGGTGCTGACCCCCTTCACCTAGAGAGCAATAGGGCACGGTACATCCTCTGCACCTTCTTTTACCTTCAACATCCCAGGGCAGAATGACAAGTGTGAGGGTCACTTTAAGTGGGGAAGGAAATGTCAACTCTGGCTCTGGGCACTCATCCTACGGCAGGGCTATCAGAACTACAAGAGGGTCCAATTCCCAGCCCCTGAGCGCTCGACCCTTGGCACCAAGTGGATGGGTGGTCAGGCTGCAGCCCAGAGGCCCACCCCTGGAAAGCCACCTCCCACCAACACGATCCCCCAGGTGGTGGCAGACTGGCCCTGCAGGTGGCCTTCCTCTCCCACCCAGATTCTGTCCCTTGCCTGGCAGCACTCACTCTCCTGAGCAAGACACCCTGAGAACCTGTGTCCAAGCCCACCCGTTCCTGGCGCAGTGGCCCGCGCCTGCCCACAGCTCAGAGACTGCCCCAGCAGAGGGCAACGATTAAAGGCTGTTAAACGCGGCAGGCAGCAAAGCTGCTGATGGCACCATTCTGCCACCAATCCCACAAGAGCCTCCTCATCCGTCCTGCCTCTGGGAATAGAACTCTTGACAAAAGCAATGACATCAGGCCGACAACGTCACATTTCACGGGCAGTTAACCACAGAATCTCCCAGTCAGTGGGACTATGACAGGCTTCTAGTACGGGTCTTACAGATGATGACTCACCTTTGGTGTCACTCCTTCAGAAAAAGCTGCTCCAGCCCTCCTAGAATCTCTCATGACAAGAAGCTCCCTCACTCAAGGTGGCTCCTTGTGTCTTCTGACTGCTCTCCCACTCACACAGGCCTTCCTCACATCTGACCAACAAGCGTCTCCCCATCACGTCCAACACGACTCTGGCTTGGCCCTCTCCGCTCCGGCACCTCTGGTCACCAGAGAAAATGAAGATTTCTCTTCTCAAAATCATCTGTCACAGCCTTTTCCTTCCCAGCACTCCCTCCTCTTCCAAGATTCCAAAGCTGCTCCTAAGCAGGTCTGGCCAGCAGACCACTAACCACCTCTCCAGCAGGCTCTCCACTTCTTCCTGGAGCCCAGCCCCCAGAAGAGAACACTCCCAGCCAGCAGGGCCACACCCGTCTCCCTGCCAGCCAGCCCCTTCCGCATCCTTTCCCAGGGCAGCACCAACAACCACGGGTGCTTCCCTCAGGAGAAGCCAGGAGAAAGTACTGGGAACATATGCATTGATACACAAGCTGTCCTCAAGGACCTAACAGGCCTGAGAGGAGAGATGTCCACAGACAGCAGCCCAAGAAAGTGCTGAAGCAGACTCCAGCAACATGCTAAGGCATGTATGTCAGGGAACACAGACTGTGGGGATGGAGAGGCAAGAATTCTGACACCAAGATGGCCTAGATTCAAATCCCAAGGCCTGTCACACTCTAGCTGTGAAACCATGGACAGGTTACTTAACCTCACGAGCCTCAGTTTCCTCATCTGTAAAATGGGGGCGTTACACCCACCCGGCGGCACTGTTGTGGAGATTAAACATGTTGGATATAGAACCCTTAGCCCTGTGTCCGGTACTACGCATCACCACTATTCCTAATGGAAGCCATCTTTGAATTGAACCTTTCAGAGCTGGCCAAATTTCTAAGGCCGACACTGGGAGCAGAGTGAAAAGCCTAAGCAACAGCTTAGTATGGGGAGTGAACGGAGCAAACATCTCCGGGCTGTGGTGTGTAGGAAATGGGGCAGAGAGCGGGGCCAGGCTATGGGCTGGAGCATCTAGAGTCAGGACTGTGGGGCTGGAGTACTTGGAGTACTTCCCTCCACCACTGGGCCCCACCTAGGGATGTCAAGGCAGGAGCCTACACACCCTCTGGACCAGAGGGCAGTCTCTCCCATGAGTCCTCTCTCACTCTGCCCTTGGAAGCTGAAGCTTCTGCAGAGCTGCAGCACGACTCTGTCCCCATACCTCTCCCTAAACAACATGTGCAGCCCACTCTCAGGAATCCCTGCTCTGCCTCAAACACCCCCAGGATGCCAGGTTCCTCCACCCCCGACTCGGATTACTCCAACAGCAGCCCCCCTCCCCCGTCGGTCTTCGTCCTGTGCGTCTCCCACAACACGTTCTGCTGCATTCCCCCATCACTATCAAGACCCCAGAGGGCTCGCTCCCACCGTACTGTTTCCAATCCCCAAAGAGCCTCTGGCACTACAGAGCGAACAACAAACACCAACAGCAAACGCCAGGCCTGGCCCAGCCTCATCAACCTGGGCTCCATTACTGCCCCTCTTCTGAGGACAGTCAGCAATGACCCTTTCTCTGAGCTTCCTCCTTCTCAAGGCCCACCTCCTGTAGAAAGCCCTCTATTCAAGTCCACAGAAACCACTGAGCCTGACAGGAAACTACACAGACATAGGCCTCAGGCAACAAGCCCATTGGATGGGGCCTGGTATACATAAGGTACCACTATGAGCGCGTCAGGGGGGGCAGGAAAAGTGCCCCTAGAAAGACACTAACTGCCATGGGACTTACTGTCAGGTGAGCAATGCGCACCTCCAAACCTTCCTGAGCTCTAAGTGGGTGGTCCTTCATTTGCAGAAGTCAGATCAAAGCGTCCCCCTTTAACATGACATGCTCTCACAGGTTTTCTGGCAGGGCCTTCTCACTTGGATGGCCTTCAGAAGGGCAAATGACCATCACCCAGTAGAAGACAGATGGGACAGATGGCTGGACTGAGGGTGGGGGCAGGGCCCAGCCCTAAGAAGGGACACCAGCCCCGCCACCTGACCTGAGCCCCACAGCTCATGTCGCAGACTGCCCAGACCCCGTGGCTGGAGGTGAGGCCTGCACTGGCAGGTGCTGCCAACAAGGGTTTGTTCTGTGGCCATTTCCTACTCCTAGTCCTTTCTCCCCAGGCAATCTCAAGCTTCATGGGGGATGGAGAACAAGCCTTCGTGTCTCTGCATCTTCCCCAGGTGCATTAATGAGTAAGCAATGGTCAGTAGAACAGAAAGACAGATGCTTGGTCACCACCTCAGAGAGCATGATCTAATGATGAGGCCTCCTCACCCAAGAAATACCCCAGACAAATCCCCCCCAAACCATAGCTCTCTGCAGATGGTGGTAGAACCTGTTGTTGGAGTCAGCCACGCTCTTGGTAAGGGACAGATGCCAACAGGGCTGGCCAGGAATTTGACTCTGGAACTGGGAACTCATGCTTTCAGCTTCAGATAAATGGGGCAGGGGGCGAGGCTGGGCAGTGCCCCCCATAACACTGGGAGCCTCAGACTGTGTTTCCAGCAGAGCAGGAAACAGAGTCTCAGGATCCAGTCTAGTGGCCACGGGAGGAGCAGGAAGCCTGAGTCTATTCCTCACCCTATTCGTTTGTCATTCTCCAAGCCACAGATAATCAATAGCCAGTTAGCAAGACTGCAAGCTCCAATTAGATAAACTGCTTGATCCACAATTGCCAGAATCAGGAACTCTTGGGCAAACCCACCGACTTTCAGAAAGAGTCTTCCCTCTGGTAGCATCTCTTGGGAAACCTCCCTCTCTCCTGTAGCTGAGCTCGCTACTCCCTCTGCCAGCCAGGCCCCAACAGCCTGGCACCACACAGACCTCCCAGCACACAGCAGGCCAGGCGGGGCCTTGGCACAACACTACCTCTGGGAGGTGGAGGCTGGGTCTTCTGACCTGTGACGAAAGCTGGTCCAGAGCGTGAGGGGGGTGCCCTCTGTGACTATGCCGTCGTAGCCTGGGCTTCCCACCCAGTTAGCATTTGTTTTGTTGAATCCATTTGGAGCACAGAAGACAAGAGAAGCTTTAGGGGAGAGCTAGACAAAGTCCCAGTTTCTCCTTGGCCTATGGCCAGCACAGAGCTGGCCTAAAGATAAAGGCTTCCCTCCCTTCCTCATACCACTCTAACACGTGACCTGGAGATCCCCCTAAGGAATGCCAGCCCCCGTCCTCACAGGAAGTCCTTGACTGACCCCACGACCACGTCTGGAAGCTAATGAGTTTGATGGAGCACAGGACCTCAAGCACTGAGCACTGAAGACAAAGTGGCAAGAGGCTTTGAGGGATAACTCCTGCAGGAAATGCTGCTCTGGGCCAGGTGGCTGGAGCCAGAGAAGGCCCAGTCCAAAATCCCTGGAAGGAAAGCTGGGTTTCAGAAGGGGGCTGGTTCCTCCCCGCCATGCGGGTTGTTCAGGCAGGCCCAAGCCTGAGGGGAACACTGTGGGGCACATTCTGCAGGGGGCACTTGGGGAGGGGCCCTCGCTGCCCCACCAGAATCCTGCTGTCCTGCAAAGCTTACTTCACCTCCCAGTTAAGCCATCACACATCCTGTTACTCACCAGCCTCCCAAGTCCACCATCATGCTTACAGCACCTGCTGTTGCCTACGGTCAGCCTCATCTCCCCGCCCATTCAGCATCCTGCCTGAGGACCAACCAGGTCTTTCTTTTTGTGCATCTTCCTTCAGCTCCCAGCAGTGCTGAAACCTAACAGATTTTTTCAGGTATCAGGACAATCAGTGGATCCAAAGACACAAACTGATGGCCTGCTGGTTGGATCTGGCCTGCAGGTAAGTATTTGTTGGCACAAATGGAATTCCAACATCTTAAGATCAAATTTTCTGGCTTCTCTTAAAAGAACTGGAATGTGTGGGTGCAGAGAATCCTCTGGGCTGTGTGGCAAAACTGGGCAGAGGACCAGCAGCAGATCCTTTCAACGGGACATGGTCACTCTAGCTTGTCCCAGTCCCCGTGGAGCAGCTACTGCGGCCACCCTGGCCCATGTGCTTCAGCCCACCTCGGAGCTCACCTGCAGCTGCGGGGGCCCCGTGCATGCGGACAGCTCCCCGGGTGCCAGTGCTCGCATCTCCCTGCTTCTTTGCCCGAAGACTCTCTCCAGCACCGGCTGACATCAGGACAGCCCGGAAGTGCCAGGGATTTAATGCCCCTCCCCCCAAAGAAATTCTCAACTCTTACAGGAGTCAGTGGATTAAAACCCACTCACCTTCTTGTCCCTCAGTGGTACAGTTCTGAGGCATGTTCCACGTGATTATTCACAGGGTCCCCAGTGGGAGTTCCAGCGGCCCACAGCGGCAGTCCACTCCTTCATAGGCCTTTATTGGCTTCCTCCCTTCCTGCCTCACTTTCCTGCGCTTCACCTGTGCTTACTGGACTCCTACCCCAATTACATCTGCTCCCAAGTCTCAGGGCACATTTTTGGGGAAACCCAAACTAAGAGACCCTATTAGTCTCACTTCATCATTTTTTACATTACCTGCCTGACCCCATGAACATGGCCTCAGAGCATATCCCCCTGATCAAGCGCGGCCGGGGGCCTCCCACCATCCCTGGGGCAGGGCAGACTCACCTCCCCCGAGTAACTGTACTTGCCCCTGAGGATTTGCCGGTACAGCCTGGTGCGGTTGTCGTCCTCAAAGGGCATGGTGCCACTGAGCAGGATGTAGGCAATGACACCCAGTGCCCACATGTCAACGGAATTGGTGTAGGGCTTGCGGACCAGGACCTCAGGGGCGATGTACTCGGGTGTGCCGCAAGTGGTCTTCATCAGGCAGTCGTCGCCCTTCTTGCGGGCACTGGCCAGGCCGAAGTCAGTGATGATGATCTTGGAGTCAGTGCCGGGGTGGTAGTAGAGCAGATTCTCAGGCTTGAGGTCTCGATGTGTGATGCCCAGTGCGTGCAGGTATCGGACACCATCCAGCACCATCTGCAGCACCCGCGTGGCATCACGTTCCGTGAAAGAACCCTTGGCGATGATGCGGTCAAAGAGCTCTCCCCCGGTGGCCAGCTCCATCACCATGTACACGCGCTCCTGCGTCTCAAACACCTCCACCAGCTGGATGATGTTGGCGTGACGCACCCGGCGCAGCACACGCAGCTCTGACTCACATACCTCCCGCCCTTCCCGGTACTTGGTCTCAATCATCTTGATGGCATAGGGCTGTCGGGTTGCCCGGTGCTCCACACGGACCACTCGGCTGAAGCTGCCTCGGCCAATGAGGGCTTTGATGTCGTACTTGGCCGTCACACGTGGGTCAAACTTAGCCCTGTACTTAGCCACCCTGGCCCTGCGTGGTGGTTCTGAGGGAGGTTCTGTGTGGCTGCTAACGGGGGCACCAGGGCAGGGGTCTGCACCCTGACTGGCTGCTGGGAACCCGGCTTTGAGAGCACCAACACTGTCCACCTCTGTGATGAAGTGCTTGTACACATCCTTCTTAGTGCCACTGAAGGGCTCCACCTTCTTGACGAGATCCAGCTGGACGTCCTTTGGCGGCTCCGGAAGGACCTTGCTTGTCCCACAGCCCATCACGGACACGGGGGCATCCTCTCTAGCGAGGCTGGCAGGACCTGCTCTGCAGGCAGTGCCCCGTCTACACCTACGCACACAGAAGAAAGGGCAAGTCAGCACGGCCAGGGATACCTCTGAAAGGATACCAGCCATCCTCCTCATCCCCTCCCCCTTGCCCCACAATAAACGTAGCCTGAAGACCTGACTCTAAGATGGTTCCCTGGAAGGGAGGATGGCGCTGCCCCGAGTGCTCGATGAAGGCTCCAGATGAAAGGCTGGGTCTGAGCTCCCTGGTCTTTTTTTAAGACTTTATTCATTTATTTGTCAGAGAGAGAGAGAGAGCAAGTACACAAGCAGGGGGAGCTGCAGGCAGAGGGAGAAGCAGGCTCCTTGATGCGATGCGATGCGGGGGCTCGACCCCAGGACCCCGGGATCATGACCTGAGCCCAAGGCAGATGCTTAACCGACTGAGCCACCCAGGCGTCCTTGAGCTCCACGGTCTTGACTTACATCTCCCTGGATCTGATTCTCATGCTGCTCTCCAACCCCAAGCGAGGAGCAGGAACATGCACCAGGCTCAGCTGTCACTGCCCCCACCTTCCTCCCTACCCTACCTGGGTCCCTTATCCTAGCTGAAGTTCAATGTTTTTTTAAATGTTAAAATCATTCCTCTTATTACTCTGACTCATCTTTTCTGACACAGCGGTGTAGAATGTTGGAGGCCTGCTCACCAACACTATCACCCACCAGAAAGCCGCTTCTCCAAGGTGCCCCTCATGGAATCTTTCCTGGCCCTCTAGGCCTCCTACACCTGCTGCCAACACTACCATCCCTGCCCTGTTCTCTGCCCTAACCTTACTCTTTCCTAGACGGTTCCCGTTACTTTGCTCATGCACCATCTTCATCTGGCAGTTCAACACCCTGTTCCAGGGCCTTCTACTTCCCAGTTCACCACACGGATGGCCTAAATGCCACACGATCCCAGGTGAGGCTAAATCAACCCCAGTAAACTTAGGACCACAAACCTTAGTACACTGCTAACAGGCAGCTACCAAATTAGCCTGGGCATTCAGGAGACAAAGGGGACCTTGAGCTCCGAAAGGACACTAACAGTTTCATCTTGATGTGACTCAGCCTGTGGATCAGGGTACTCTGCTTCCTTGGAATAAGGATCCAAGAACTTCTCCATTTGCTTCCCAGAGATGTTCCAACCATTAAAACCCTATAGCTGCTGCGGCCTTCATAAGGTGAAGTGCCGAAGTACTGCTTTCCAGAAGTCACTTCTACCCTGGCTGTCCTTCTCTAAGTCTTTCTCAGAGGCCCATTGGTGAAAGGAGAGAGCTGAGAATTTTCTATTGATTATGACATACAGAATTAGGGGTAAAATTATCAATTCAGATCAAACATTTATTAAACGTTGTAAAGAGAAAAAACCAGCTTTTTTCCTTCCTGTGTAAGGAGATAAAGTTCTTCCATACTGTGTATTCCTTCACTCTATGTCTCTCCTTTACCTTCACAGAGAGCACTTCACTTTTTTTTTTTTAAAGATTTTATTTTTTGGGGCACCTGGGTGGCTCAGTTGGTTAAGCAACTGCCTTCGGCTCAGGTCATGATCCTGGAGTCCCTGGATCGAGTCCCGCATCGGGCTCCCTGCTCGGCAGGGAATCTGCTTCTCCCTCTGACCCTCCCCCCTCTCATGTGCTCTCTCTCTCTCATTCTCTCTCTCAAATAAATAAATAAATAAAATCTTTAAAAAAAAAAAAAAAGAGGGCGCCTGGGTGGCTCAGTTGGTTAAGCGACTGCCTTCGGCTCAGGTCATGATCCTGGAGTCCCAGGATCGAGTCCCGCATCAGGCTCCCTGCTCAGCAGGGAGTCTGCTTCTCCCTCTGACCCTCCCCCCTCTCATGCTCTCTCTCTATCTCATTCTCTCTCTCAAATAAATAAATAAAATCTTTAAAAAATAAAATAAATAAATTAAAAAAAAAAAGATTTTATTTTTTTAAAGTAATCTCTATACCTAACGCAGGGCTCAAACTCACAACCCCAAGATCAAGAGTCACACGCTCCACTGACTGAAGCCAGCCAGGCGCCTCTAGAACACTTCTGACACCTCTGGTCACGTGTGGTGAGTCCCCATATCAAGCAATTCTGTAACGCCAGCCGATGTCCTACAATTTAACTCAGTTCTGACACTGTCTACCCAAAGATCTCGTCAGATACCACAGGTTAAGGGCTCAGTCCCCTAAGACTGCTCCCTCCCTCACACACACTTCAGCACAGGTCACAAGCCTGGGTTATCACCTGTGCTTCTGACCAACTGGCCATAGATCGGGGTCCCAAAAGCCCCCTCCTTGAGCTCAATTAATTTGCTAGAGAGACTCCCAGAACTCAGGGAAACACTTACTTACATTTACCAGTTTATTAAAAGATATAGGTGAACATCCAGATGGAAGAGACGCACAGGGTGGGCCAGACATGTGGGAAGGGGCACGGAGCTCCCATGCCCTCTCTGGGTGCCCCACTCTCCCAGCACTTCCATGTGTTCACCAACCCAGATGCTCCCCGAACACCCTACTATTGGGATTTTATGGAGACTTCATCACACAGGCATGATCCATCATTAACTCCATTTTCAACCCTAATCCCTTCTCAACAGAATGGGAGGCAGGGCTGAAAATTCCAAGCTTCTAATCACGGCTTGAGTCTTTCTGGTGACCAGTTCCCATCTAGGAGTCACCTGGGAGCCCACTCAGAGTCACCTTATTAGAACAAAAGACACTCCTATCACCCAAGAAATTGCAAGGGTTTCAGGAGCCTGTATCAGGAACTGGGGTCAAAGGCCAAATATCAGAACAAGAGATGCTCCTGGTGTTCTTAGCACTTAGGACATTACAAGGGTTTCAGGAACCCTGTGCCAGGAACTGCGGGCAGAGTTCCATATATATTTTAGTTTATCTCACAAAATATCTACTAGGTGCTAGGGATAGGGGAATGAATAAGACATGGTCCAATGTAAATTATACTTTAACACACACACACAGACACATAAGTAAAACACGGTCACCAAAGTCACAGTGTAAATTAAGAAAAAACCATAAAAACAGATCATTTCAATATAGAATGGTGTTAGGCTTGAGAAACAATAGATACATGTAGAATGACACAGGGGTTAGGGAAAGCTTCCTGGAGGTGACCCCCACACTGAATTTAAAGTAAGAATGAGTCAGGTGAGGAAAGGTGGGAATGGTGTTTCAGGCAGAGAGCAAAACACACTCAAAGATTCAGAGGTCCATGGTGAAACCCTGGGCCTGGGAACAGGCAGTTTGGTGGTATGAAGACAGGACTAGGGGCAGGGTGGGTTGAAGTTCTGGAAGCAGCAGGAACAGGTTAGGGTGAGGAATGAGGACCTTCCAGGGAGGTGACTGGAGCTACCAAAGGGTTGACAAAGAGGCAATTGATCTGTACTTAGAAAGAAGTGTGAGGCAGAACTGGAGGAAGGTTAAAGTAGGTTTAAAGGGCCGATGAGGAGGGTGGTGGCCCAGACAGCAGGGTGGAATGGAGAGATGTCATCAGGAAAACAGACAAGGACTGAAAGCGAGACATAAAGAGTGAAAGGAAGGAGAGAGGGTGGCACTCTAGTCCCTTGCTTGGGCTCCTGGGCAGAAGGGTCAGCCATGTAGCAGGAGGGACAGATTCGGGAAGCCAAGTGGGAAGAGATCAGTTTTGGGTGTGTTGCAGGGCACGTGCAACATCCAGATGACATTAAAGTCAAATCTGACATTGAAAAGAGTCAGTGACAGAGATTCCATGGCTGACCAAGGGTGGTGCTTGGGGCGAAGGGGGCAACACCTAAAACCCCCACCCCCAACCACTGGAGAAGCCAGCAAATGATCCCATCAAAGGCAGCAGAGGGAGACCCAGGCAGGTTTTGCTATGGCAACTTGGAGGTCACAGAGAACCGACAGAGTCCACCAGATTCCAGCGAGTTGAGGGCCTGATTCTAAGGTAGTGATACTGACCAATGCGGCTAACTCTTTCAAGGAACAAGCTCATCACTGAAACAGACCCGAGACCTCAAGGAGATAAAAAGGAGGAATCCGGAGACCACAGATTAAGGGCTCAGATTTTAATCAGTATGTCCATATGACGCTCAGCAGAATAAGGTATCTTTCCTCACATGAGGAGGAATGATTCCTCCACCAACACAAGGCGCTTCCATATTTGCTGCAGTTCTCTCCCAAATGCCCAGCGATCCCACACAGTAGCTTAGGAAATTGTGTTTAAACAAAGGCATTTAGAAACAAGGTTCCTTTCCACAGAGGCTACAGATTAGAACTGTGAACTAGAATTCTGCAGACTCATCTCTTCTTTTGGGGAAAAACAAGACTCTCAGTCCTGTATAGGGCTGCAGCTCAGGAAAACGACAGTTCCTGGGCCAGGATTCCTGAGGCAGAACACAGGTTCCTGATCGCACTGGTGAGCAACGTCTACCACCATCCAGAGAGAAGACAAACGGCACAGGTGACCCAGCACAGCCACTCAGATGTCTTCTCCCTGGTGAGGCGGCATCGCCCTAGAGCCACAAAATAAATAATTGTTTCCAGGCATGTGCACTGGGTCTTTTTGTTTAAATGTGCACATCTAGTCTGGTCCTGATGAGAAAGACTAAGGTTTACAAAAGAAAAGGCCTGACTTCTCACTTTAAACAAACAAAGCCTGCATAGGGATCTCAAGTCAGCAGTAAGAGAGTCAAGGATCATCCCTCTCTGACCTTCCTACTTCCTCCCTGGGACACAGTTTCTCCCACATTTGTTCCAATTAGAAACTCTTCCGAGATAAGCTCATGCTGGTACTCCACCTTCCCAACTCCAGAGGAAGAGTGGAGGAGAGAGGCTCCTAGCTCTGGGAAGGGGCAGCAGCCGACAGCCCCCAGGTTGCTCCAGCCCCACAGCTGCTCCACATGTCAATCACATCTGTTAAATCCCCGTTGCTCAGAGGTCAGGTGAAAAGGCAGACACGGGGACAGGGAAGGAGTCTGACAAAACTTCTGGGAATAAGAACATTTTCCTGCCCCCCACCCCGCTCTCCTCTGTCTGCCCCTAGCACAGTGACCAGGGTGTGAGAAAAGACTCAGGAGGTCACACTATGCCAGCTATCACAAGGCACCATTCCCTTTCACGACACCCATCCTAACACATCTTGCAGAAAGAACTGAAGAACTCTCTGGAGTTGGCCTCCACACTCTCAACTCCCAGCCTGATCCCAAGCACTCCTCGAGGAGTGCAGGCATGTTAGAGCGTGGTAGTGGGCATAAGCATCGGCACTGCTGTCCTCACTACAGAATGACAGGCCAAAAAAAGTAGAAACTTGTCTACAGCCACCTTAGATAGTGACAGCCAAGCATGGACCCAAATCTCCCAGTCCTCCATTCAGAGCTCCTTCCATCACAAGGGAGACTCCGGAAGTGCCTGGTGTTCAGCAGAGCTCTGCCTCATCGGATCAAGGCCTCTATCCTTCCTCCTAACACTCAGCTGATGAATCAACAAACCTTTACTGAGGACCTTTTCTGAAGGGCCTGTGTTATGAAACCTCCATTCCAAGTGCAGTCGGGGTCACGCTGCTCACTGCTGTACTCTAGATTGCCTTAGAACACGAGAGTTCTCAGCCCCTTGAAGAAAGAGGCCACTTCTCAGGTTTCTCGAACTCTCTGGCACCCAGCAAAGTGTGGGCATTCATGTTTGTTAACAATAAATGAAAGGTGGTCTGGCTCTTGGATTTCTATTTGCTGCAAGGCAACAGTCTCAGAACCTCAGAAATGTTCAAGTGGCAAGAAGAGGCCAGATTGGTAACTAAACCAGAGCCGTGCTCTTTCGGTGCCCGTGTAAATGTCCTTGATAACAAAGGAAGCTAGAGCTCTCAGGTCTGTTTGTCGTACAGACTGTTAATTGAACTCCAAAGCAAGTTAGTCCACAAGCTTCCAGACTTGACCACATGGAAGAAAGAGGGCAGGGGCTTAGGATGGTTCCTGAAACAATTTTCTGGCCACATAAATCGAGTCTGTGGCTGTGTCCCAGGCAGAGGCCCATAGGCACCCTGCCCTCTCCAGTAACGTCCCCTAAGACTGTTCTCTGCAGAAAAGCTTCGCAACCTTTCACCTGCAAAGATCTCTATATCATGCTCCCCTGTTTTGAAAGACTATTTATCAAAATGAAGTAGGCAGTAATCTCCAGTAATCCCAGAAATAAGTAACTGCTAAACAACACTTCTAACCATCATGGGCAAGCAGAGACACCAGGCAAAAGAGTTTGTCTCTTTAGGGGCGCCTGGGTGGCTCAGTCGGTTAAGCGTCTGCCTTCAGCTCAGGTCATGATCTCAGGGTCCTGGGATCGAGCCCCACATCAGGCTCCCTGCTCGGCGGGAAGCCTGCTTCTCCCTCTCCCACTCCCCAGCTTGTGTTCCCTCTCTCGCTGTGTCTCTCTCTGTCAAATAAATAAATAAATTCTTTAAAAAAAAAAAATCATCACCACATATTACTTTTTTTTTTTTTTTTTTTTTTAATTTATTTGACAGAGAGAGAGAGAGCGCGAGAGAGGGAACACAAGCCGGGGGAGTGGGAGAGGGAGAAGCAGGCTTCCCGCGGAGCAGGGAGCCCGATGCGGGCCTCGATCCCAGGACCCCGGGATCATGACCTGAGCCGAAGGCAGACGCTTAACGACTGAGCCACCCAGGCGCCCACCACATATTACATTTTTAAAGTTAACAAAAATATATATTGTAGAAACATAGAGACTATCATATGAATTTTTTAAAGTGCCAGAATACATACCAAATTATTAGTGTTTGTGTCTGAAGACACTGTGCATCATTCACACCTATAATGTTTTAACTTTTAATATTATTTTGTAATAAAAATTGTTATGACTTCTTCTTGGAATACAGTAACTCAGGACACGACTTCTCAAGGACTCCAGCTAGGTACCAAGCTTTACATGGTAATAATTGGTCGGCAGAGATTCTGGCCTTAGGGCTGAGAGAAGCAGAAAAGTTAAAAAGTTTGCTGTGTCCTCATTTTATCATGACCCCAGCTCCATCTAAGACATCCCACCCACTGGCCAGCCCATCATCAGAAATACAGACTCTGGCAATGTATCTGGGCTCCTCCTTCCAAAATCCCAAGGCTCAACCCACAAATATTTACTGAGCTCCTGCTCTGGGCCAGGAACTCAGCCAGGGGCTGTGACAGACAAAAAGAAGGCTGCCATAATCTCTGCTCTCAAGGAACTTATACACAGATGGTTCCACACCAAGAGTCTCTCTTATGATGTCCTGTGAGGCCACTTCAAGACTGGCAGTCTGGAAGGGGACCCTCTGAGATAATTTTCTCCCACAAAATGAAAACACTACATTTTTCTACTTTAGCATCATATCAGACACCACGGCAACAGAAGGCTGTCCCAAGAATTAGCTCAGTGATGACCTAGCCAACACAAATCCACTTAATAGTCACTGAGTAAGATTCCTGGAAGGAAAAGGAGTTCAAATAAATGTCTCTCTCTAGTTCTCAACAAGCAGAATTGCTTCCGTTCCTCCAGGGCTGTACTTCTTCGATTTTTCTCTGTGCACCCTGGGGTTGAGGGGGGCAGCTGTTCTGGGCTATCTGGAAGCTTAAGGCTTCAATACTTTGGCACACCTATAGCTCATTCATATCACACAGTCGGGAAGCTCTGAAGAGGATAAAATTGCCCATAAAACACCCTAACACTTATAAGATAAGACAGAAGGCCAAACCAAAGCCTCACTCATTTAACTATGAACTGTGACTGACAAAGATCCCCCGTATCTAGTTCAGATTCCATGGACAGTAGGATCTGCAGGGGTATTCCATTCCAGGTGAGGTGCAACTCTAGCTCAGGGTCAGAGGCAAACAGGTTTCCTGAGAGCTGCACTTTAGCTCATTTATACAACTTAACAAGCAAAGGAACTGCAACTAGAAGGGGACAAAGTGCTTATGCAGCAAACCCACCCTCTAGGGAATCAGCATTCCAAATCTCTTCTAGAGGAATGACCAAGTGCAACTGCCCTGAGGAGAAGCACAGTTTTGTCAGAGCTTTCCTTGATATGCAGAAATTACCTCGAGGAAGTCATATAAGGCAGCTTCCTACATGAGGCTCAGTCTGGAGAGCAAATAGGCTTCCTGAGATCTCCTTTTGACAAGGGACACACTCTGGGAAAAATAGTCATTAGTACTAACAGTGGCTTCCATTTCCCGAGTTCTAACTGTGTTAAGCATCTTTTTTTTTTTTTTTTTTTTAGAGATTTTATTTATTTGACAGAGAGAGACACAGCGAGAGAGGGAACACAAGCAGGGGGAGTGGAAGAGGGAGAAGCAGGCTTCCCGCCGAGCAGGGAGCCCAATGCGGGGCTTGATCCCAGGACCCTGGGATCATGACCTGAGTCAAAGGCAGACACTTAACGACTGAGCCACCCAAGCGCCCCTGTGTTAAGCATCTTGTGTGCACTCTCACTCCTCTGTGCATCCACACACAGTAGGCATGATTATTGCTATTTTGGAATGAGCAAAATCGGGCTCAAAGGACCTCAAGATCTCACAAACAAGAACTGAATCCAAGTCTTTCTGACTCCAAAGCCCATAAATCCAAGCCCTTTCTGACTCCAAACCAGCAAATCACAGTGCCTTCCCAAGTATGGGCAATGAGACTACACGGCACAGTTAGCCCTTCCCACTGGACAAAGAAGACACAACAGATTCCTAGTGCAATGACAAAGATGTTCAACCAGGGAGCAGAGTAAAGTCACCTGAGGTGTTTTTTTCAAAACAGATTCCTACCAGATTCCAGATCTTCTGAATCCAAATATCAGAGAGTGAGATTCTTGAATTTCTATCTTGAAAAACTACCCCAAGAGATTTTAGACCACCAAAGTTGACAAGGCTGCACCACCTACCACATGAATATATGTGCATGTGCAAACAGGAGATACCCATTTGCTGTCCTCATGTCAGATCCTGGCCCCTGACAGGGACTCAATAATACAGTGAACCTGTTCCTAGTCTTAAACCAGCAACCTATCCCAGTCCATTCAGCTCCTACTTTACGCCAGGCACAGAGCCAGACACTCAGATGCAGACAGGAGACCCAGACCCACCATCGAGTGACACAACATGATATACTCAACAGTAGTCACATGAATAAAAGTACAGAGGAGCCAATGGTTACATGTGAAGCAAGGAAGGCTTTTCCCTTGGAAAAGGAAATGAAATCTAAGGTGGATTTTAAAGGACAGATGTAAATTTTCCGTTCTGGTGATTGGGGGTGGGGCTAAAGAAGAGTATTACAAAATGCATATCTAAAGTACACGGTATTAAAACACTGAGCACAGCGGGCTCACGTGCCCTAACAGAGGGCAGAAGTGCCCAGGTGTTGACTTCCGGATTAGGCCTCTACCAGATTATGAAGAGCCCTGAACGCGTTGCTATTAAGCTTGGACTTCATCCTGTAGGCACCAGGGATCCAGTTTCAGGCAGTGAAGGACTTATTCAAATTTTCAGGTGGGAATTATCACTTCAGCAGCTTCGTGGCGGGGGAGTGAGCGTGGGGAGCTGGGCTTCCTCTTATAAGCTGAAGGATGATGGCTTGCGGAGCAAGCAACGCGGCTACTCTCAAGCCTGCTTTTTCCCAGCCTGAACACGAAAGCGACCAGCTGCCCCGACAACTGCTAGCGTCCAGTCGCAAAGGAGGGGTGTGAAGTAGGTGCCGGACACGAGAAGGCAGTGAGGATAACCTGCTTAGTTCACCCTGACCGACGCCGGCTGGCTGAACAGCAGGCAGGGAAGCTGACCACGTCCACCAGGCCCACGCGGCCCCAGAGACGGGCTACCCAGCACAGCAGCATGTTTTGAGGCCCATCCAGCCTCGAACACCAGGGATCCCTAGCAGCCATCGCCTGGCCTGCTCCCCAGTCCCGTAGGCCCCGGCACACCGGGCTCCGGCCGAGGGCTCCAGGCTGGGCAGGAATAGGCCCAGGGCGCCAGGAAGCGACCGTGGCCGCAGGGCGTTAGCCCCTCCCGCCCGTCGGGCCGTCGCCCTGGGCCGGGCCGCCTCACCTCGCGCGGACGGCGGGGTCTTCGGCGTCTCGGCGGCTGTGCCGACCCTCTCCGGACCGCGGACAGGGTCGCCGCCGCCGCCGCCACCGCCGCCGCCACCGCCGCCGCCGCCATCCTCAGGCGTCAGCGTCGTGACGTCATCACAGCGCGCGCTTTACGCCAAAACAAACCCAGGCCGCCCTTGGGGCGGGGAGGGGGAGGACCTCGGGAGAGACTGGCTACGCGTTTAATCGCGGCTCCGAGCGTGGCCTGCCAATCAACGCCTTCGAGGCGGGAACTTACTCTCTCCCTTGGGTGAGTCTAAGTAACCCTGAAAGTACCTCCACTATAGGGCACGGGGAGGGACCTTCCTACCGGGGGGGTAGGAAGAAACTGTCAAATTTCTGGTTAGGGCAGAAGGACGCCCTGTAGTGCAAAGGTGGGGACGTAGTGCGTTTCAACGGAAGTTTTTGGAAGTGCCTCCGCAAAGGATCGATTTAAATTTCATTAGCAAATCACTTTTTTTTACTGCAATTAAAATAATTGAGGCCCTCAGAAGTGTTAAATTTGGCCTGCATCACAGTGGAGTTGCAAATGGTTAACTTGAGGATCAGTGAAGGTGAAGTTAGTCTTGGGCTAACATCGGAGTAACGGTTTTTTGTTTTAAACTAATTTTGTTTTGTTTTAATTCGTTATTGAATTTAAGTGTATTCTGAGACTGCAAATCAAGTAGATTAAAAAAAAATTGTTACCATTAAGACATCTCTAGAAGATCAGAATTATCTCACTACTTTACAATAAACCCAAATTACAGGGGGAAAAAGTAGATGCCGGAGGTAATAAGGGCATTCTAACCTCCTTCCATCTACCTCATTTCTGTCGGTTCATTTGTTAAAATATTATTTACTTCATACATGAAATTATTTTTAATTGACTTATAAGCTAATGTTATACTTTAAACCTAAAAATAAATTAAAAGTAATAAAACATCATGGTCTGTTTTACATAGCAGAGTTTCATAAAAAATTTTATTTAAAAAAAACACCTTTGGGAGGTGGGTGGGGCAGAGTAACCGGGTGATGGGCATTAGGAGGGCACATGATGTGATGAGCACTGGGTGTTATACGCAACTGATGAATTGTTGAACACTACATCTGAAACTAATGATGTACTGTGTGTTGGTTAATTGAACTTAAATTTTAAAAAATTAAGAATTAAAAAACACCTTTAAAAATCGTTGCTCCCCCACCTCCCCCCCCAAAAAAAAAGTCACTTCCAAAAGTCTAGTGATTAAGGGCATGACTTTGGGGTCAAACAAACCTGGGATCATATCCCAAGCTCTGACACTTTCACAGCTGTGTAACCTTAGGCAAGACATCTCTTCTCCTCAAGCCTCATTTTTCTTATGTTTTATGGGGATCATAATCCTGACCCCACAGAGTTGTTGTGAAGGTTAAAAGTAATATAGAATTCTAGGGTTGGTGGGGCTTAGAAACTCACACACAACACCCCAATTTTACAGACATTCAGCAAATCCAACAAGTATTTATTGAGCCCTTGCTACTGGCAGATGCTGGTCTGGACTCTGGCAAAGAACACAGGGTCCTGAGATGAAGAGGTATGTTGATGCAGAGGGACTGGGTTCAGGACATTCAGCGCCCAGTCTCTCCCCTGAGCAATAAGCTATTCCATGTCCACAGAGCTGTAAATGTGAGACACACCATCACCATTATGCTCTGGCCTGGGCAGATGTGTCCAGGGCCCAGTCTGGCTATCAGCCCACCCCTCTCCTCCAGTTCTGGGATAAAAGATACAAAGCTTTTAAGCCCCTGGCCAGAAAGCAGATTCTGTCCCCACCCCCATGCACACACTCCAGGTCGATCAATTCCAGGGAAGAGCAGGGACTTAGCAAAAACCAGGGTAAAGTAGGTCACAGCAGGAGGATGGTAATCCCCCTGATGGCTGGCCAAAGCAGTTGAGCCCCTGCTCCTGGAAGCAGGCTGCTCCTGGCCACCCACCAAGAGGGGCTGTGAGAAGACTTTCAGGGTCTGGATTCCCAGCATCATCCTTCCCAAAGTATGCCCAAGCTAGGTAAGGGGGCTGCCCCAAATGACACATCCTCCATGCTGTCATTCTCAATCCAAGCTCTTACTGACTATAATACTTTCTATGTTGGGCTTAGAGTTTCTGTCTTTGATTCCACACACTTCTACAAGTGTACTCTTTATACCCAGCCCTAAGTTGTGTGCTAGAGACATAAAGAGGATGCTTGGGGAGTCCAGAGTGGAGAATTCTGACCTGGACCCAGACAGTAGTAAGCCAGTGTTATCAGTACTGAGAAGACAACTGGGGAGCTGTGTGGACCTGTAGGAGGCTTCTGATTCAGGTTTGGAGTCAGGATTAGGAAGGAAGTGATACTGAGCAAGAAAAGGAGTTCACCAGGAGGATATAGGGAAGGGCATTCTGAGTACAGAGAATAAATGTACAAAGACCCAAAGCGGGGAAGGGCTGGGTAGCTCAGTCAGTTAAGCGTCTGCCTTCCACTCTGGTCTGATTCCGGAGTCCTGGGATCGAGCCCCGCGTCCGTTGGGCTCCCTGCTCAGCAGAGCCTGCTTCTCCCTCTCCCTCTGCTGCTCCCCCTGCTTGTGCACTCTCTCTCTCTGTCAAATAAATAAATAAAATATCAAAAAAAAAAAAAAAAGACCCAAAGGGATAAAAGCCTGGCCTTTCCTTTTGGAAAATTCTGGTGGTCAAAGTGGGGCAGATGTGGGAGGGATTTTCTCCTGAGCTTTCTCCTTTAGGTGATATGAGAAGATGGGTAATGACTGGTTGGAAGGGGCACCTGGGTGGCTCAGTCATTAAGCTTCTGCCTTTGGCTCAGGTCATGATCCCGGGGTCCTGGGATCGAGCCCCACATGGGGCTCCCTGCTCAGCAGGAAGCCTGCTTCTCCCTCTCCCACTCCCCCTGCTTGTGTTCCCTCTCTTGCTGTATCTCTCTCTGTCAAATAAATAAATAAAATCTTTTAAAAAATAAATAAATAAACCCAGATCTTTAAAAAAAAAAATGACTGGTTGGGAGATAGAAGTGGAGATAAAAGTACAGGTGAATGAAGCAGAGGAACAAAGGTAGGGCAGAGAGAGTTGACTGAGGTATCTGAGCTAACTGGAATGGGACGGTGTTTGGGAAGAATGGATGAAGTAGGCTCCTATACACGAGGATGGAGGTCTCTGGAGGCACCTGTCACCCTGGAGCCAAACAAGGGTTCAATTAGGCCTGATTCTGTCCTGGAGGCAGTACCCCCCAGCATGGGGGGTTTTAGTGTAAACCTAGTCTGCTAAGCTCTAGATTCCTACCCTGATTCCTTTGCGCTCCTCTTGTAAAGCCCTCTCCAACTCAGCCCCATCTCTCCTCCACCACCTGTAAGTCTCACATCCTGACCTCCTCTATCACCCCCCATCACATGCCTTCCCTGAAGCCTCCCCTGATGCCAAGGACTGTTGAGTAGGTAGATTCCTGCTCCATGCTCAGACAGAGGGGAGTCGCAGGAGTGGACTGAATCAACTGTGGGCAGAGCTGGCTTATGCAGGGCCTCATAGACAATGAAAAGGAGCTTTAACATCAGAATCGGTTCTAAATTTAAAAAAAAGGGGGGGGGATAAAGCAGAGGGAATGAGAGCAGAAGTCAGTGAGGCCATGGCACTGCCCACACAAGTCATGGGGTGGTGGCTTGGGGTAAGGTCCTAGAGGTGGTGGTGGAGAACTGATTGAGAGAGGGTTTCACCCTCTCTGAGGACTCCTCCTTCCCTCAGGATTCTGCCCATGCAGATTCTTGCTCTTCTCCACCAGGATGAACAGGGTTTCCTCACACACCACATACTCATTCCATGCTTCCAGAAAGTCTTCTGGGATTATCGACTTCACAGTGCATACCTCTTCTCAAAGAACAAGGTACAGCAGAGGCCAGAGGAACCCTCATCAGGACCCCAGTTTCTGCAGCTCCAGGTCACCTCAGGGACTTGAATATAGACCCCAACATGGACTCCCCACCTTCTGGAACAGGTTCCCCTCAGATAGACCAGGACCCCGGAGAGGGAGAAGAAAAAGCACTTAGTCTGTCTCGAAGGCCAAGATGGTAGTTAGCAGAGATGGCAGGAACGTGGAGGCCAGAACAAACCTGGGGATGGTGGTGAACTGGCTCAAGGGGGGTGGGGGCGGGGTGGGACACTTCACCCCCTCACATGCCCATGGGGCCAGAATAGGAGGGGCAGGCAGGAGGTAGAAATGCCAGCCCAGGAGAACAGAGGAAGGCTGTGCATTCCGGAAGATTTCGGGTCACCACCAGAGCTCCTGGAACCTGCACACAATGGAAAACTGCACAGCCAGCCCTGGGAAATGAGTGTCTGTAAGTAGAAAGATTGAGTCCCTTGTGGTGGCCATGGGCCCCGGTGGCCATGGGCCCCGCCCATCCATCCCTGGGGATCAGCTTCTGGAGGCTCCGCCCCAACCAAGCGGGGCTGGCTCTGGCCAGAAGAAAGGAAAGAGCTTAGTACAAACATAAATACCTTTAATGAAAGCCAAGAGCACTCTGCAGAGCCCCAGTAGGAGGCAGGGGTGCTGCTACTCCACCAGACTGGCTAGGCCAGAGGCCCCAGGAGGCAGGCGAGCGCCAGAGCAGCCGCCAGCAGCGGGGGTGTCGGGGTGGGGGTGGGTGCAGATGCTCTTGCCTGCAGCGTCTCCTGGTTGGTCTCAGGGCCTGTGCCATGCTCCCTAATACGCGCAGGGGTGCCGCACAGAGCATGCAAGTTATCCGGGTGCGCGGCCCGGCGAGCTTCTTGCTGTAGTGACTCCCACACAGCGGCGGCCTCCTCTGGGCAGTGCAACAGGACTCGGGAGGCACAGATGTGAAAGTCATTCCAAGACCTGTTAAAGGCTTGGGGTTAGGATAATTTGGTGGGGCAAAGAGGTTTTTGTAATGGGAAGGGAAAGGTTCAGGCCCCAGGGTGGTGGGGGGTCCCACAGTTAGGTGGCTGTCTTCACACCTGCTCTTACCTGCAGACAGTTTCCAGCTCGCCTCCAAGACCCATGCCGTCCCCCAAGCGGATGAGACACTCCGCGAAGCCCTGGTATATGGTGTCACAGCCCCCTCGGCCCGTTGCAGCTGCTGCCAGGGGAGATGCAAGGACTAGGGGTGGGGGTGGAGAGTGTTTGATAGGACGAGCCGCCCCGCCCCCCTTCATGGCCAAGCCCCCGGGGGCTTGTTTACCTTGGTATGCTTGGGGGACGTGACTCAGCGTGAAACAGAGGCACCCACGGGAACCAACGGGCATGTCTGGGGATCCACCTGCACTGGCTCCCCTCTGGGCACAACCCGGACAGGATATGTGGAGAGCGGGGGGGAAGGAGGTGTCTTGTCCCAAGGGGTTGGCTCTTTCTCTGAGCTTCTAGGGTGACAGGTCAGGTGAGGATGGTCCAAGTGAAGGAGTCAGGACACAGAGAAGAGGGGCAGGGTCCAGGGCTACAGGCTCCCTTAACTGTCCTGCAGGCTGGACAAGCTTACTTGGCTATCCCACCCCATCCCCAAAGACAGGTGTTCTCAGCCAGGTAGAGCAGGATAGGTGGGGCCAGAATCCAGATCAGACCCTAAGAGAGGGCCTCAGGGGTCCCACGGCTGGTCTAGGGGGTCTCACAAGAGCCTAGGTCTCCCTTTACCAGAATGGGCAATGTGGAATTTTGGGGTCCTTTCCCCTTGACTAGGGGGGTCAGTTCATGCCCATTTTGCATCCTGAAGCCACTGGCACGTATTATCCCCTCCCTGAAGCCCTCGCACCTCCTCTCCAGCCTGGTTCCCAGGGTTCAGGAAGGCTGGGCCTCAGCTCTCACACGCCCTATACCCAGACTGGGGAGAGGGTGTGCCGCCCAGCCGCTAAGCTGGGTCCAGCACTCCCGCACTCACCAAGTGGTAGCAAGAGCAGCAACAGCCCCAGCACACCGGAAGGTCGGGGCAGTCTCTGGCGGTGCTGACAGGAGCAATAGCTGTGCATCATCCCCGCATCATCCCCGGCTGGGAGCCTAGTGCTGGAGCTAGCAGCTTGGAAGCAGCTTGGAAGCTCAGCCCTTCGGCCCAGCCCCCGGAAGAAGGGATTGTGATTGGATGGGAGCCAGGGGCGGGGCCCAAGGCCAGCTGGCGGCCCCGCCCCAGTACCCAGACCGGGAAGGAGGGGAGGGACCCCAGAGAGAAGAGCTGGGGACACAGGCAACTGCAGAGCTGACCCCAGGGCCCTTGTCTCAGAGATGGAGAGGGGATCTGGGAAGGCAGCTGTGCAGATGAGGGTGGGTGTCCAGGCACCTGGGTTAGCCTAGACAGAGCTCCACAAAGGGAAGAGAGAGGGGAGAGAGAACAAAGGTCCTTATCAAAGGTACACCAAAAGCACACACATACTCCGTTTTATTCCAAAAGCATTTAATTGAATTTCTCAGTGTTTTTCAAAAACAAAAAGATCCAAATCGGAGGTAAAAAGGAACATGGAAAATTCAACTCAAGTGGTGTCACAATCTCAGGGGTCATGCTCCAGGCATGGCAGAACCCAAGAAGGCACAATACCCACCCTGGGCCCAGCCTAAACCTGCTGGTTACCACAGCCTATAGACCACAGCCAGTGCTCTCCCCTCAAACACCCCCGAGGTGGGAGCCTGAGCAGGTAAAAGAGTAGACATGACCCTGCTTTTGCCCTAGGCCTGTCTGCTGGCCTTCAGTGCCTCCCCACCCCTGGGCAAGGCAGGCTTAGCTAAGGGAGGCTAGGGGTTACAAGGCCGTGCAGCATGAGGCTGAGACGCCGGGCCACTTTGCCAAGTGAGTTGTGTGGCTCAGCCTGCAGGAACTGGAAGAGCTTCTGGCGCACCTGGGCCATGACGGAGCCCATGTGGTCCCGAGTGATGGGGTCACTGTGGTCCAGGTGCATCACAGCCTCTTCCAGGTAGCTGTGGTGGAAGAAAGGGACAGGATAAAGGTGGGCTCCAGCAGATGGGAGCGCCCCCTGGTGGCACTGAGGCCCAGAAGGACTGCTGACAAAGCAGGGGGCTCAAAGTTGGAGATGGATGGGGACAGAGGAGATTGGTGGAAAAAATTAGGAAGCAGAGTCAGGCAGGAGCCTCTGCTTGGACTGCTCCTCCACCTTCACCCCAGCCTGTCTCCTGATCCCTGAGTCCACTCACCTGAGCTTGAGGTCAGTTCGAGTACCAAGGTCAGAGGCCAGCTGCTGGATGAGGGAAAGGAGCACAGGCTGGGAGAGTGGGCAGGGTGGCTGCCCAAAAACCTGCCCTGGGTCCACAGTTTCACACACATACAGCACCAGGTTCAGGTCAGCAGCTGTCAGGGCCTAGGGAGAGAAGAGTGTTTATAGTTCAGGTCAGAACGGAATACCTGCTTGTCTGGCCATGTGGTTCGGGTGAGGATGACCAGAGGAGGGTACTGAGGGCTCCAGAGGGGGGATGCTCAGGAGCCCAGAGACAGTACTAGAGAACTGTGTTGTTACTCTGGGGGATCAGGAAAGGTTTCCTGAGAGGAGTGGTCATGAAGCAAGGTAGGCAGAGGTAGAAATTTCGAAAGGGTCCAGGCAGAGGGGAAAGAAGGGGAAATGGCCTGAAGCCAAAGAGAACCAAGAACAGTGTACTGGGGCCAGACCACCCAGAGCCTGGCAGGTAGGATATGGTGTGTGGGCCCTGTCAGGAGACGCCTGACCCTACCTGGACCTACTGCCTGGCATACCTGCTGGAAGGCCTGATTGAGGTGGCCCTGCTGCAGCAGCTGCAGGATATGGGCTTGCTGGGCCTGGCAGTCGAGGTGGGCAGCGGGGACAGGCGTGCCAGCAGCTGAACGCATGGCCTGCATGATGCTAGATGTCACGGCGGCCTGCTGCTCCTTGAGGGCTACACTCACCTCGCCCTTAACGATGCGCTGTACCTGTGCTAAAATGGATTCCTGCAGGCTGCAAAGGGAAGTGAGGGAGATGAGGTAGACAGGAAGTCTGGTCTGGCGCTTTCCAAACCCGGCACCTTGCCCAATACCCTGCCCAATACCACACACCTGCCCACAGCCACGTGCAGCTGGTGCTGCACTTCAGCCCGGACACTGCTGGACACGGTGGCCGCCATCTGCTCAGTGGCGCCCTGCAGTGTGCTGACCAGGCCCCGCAGCTGGGCCAACACAGGCTCCCGTGCCTCCTGTTCTCGCGCCTTCCGGCTCTTCATGTGGCTCTCCAGCTGCTGCAAGTCTGGGAGGCGACCACAGAGGCCATGAGAGGGATGGTAGGGGAGAGAGGGGCAGCCCCTCCCACCGTGAGGCATATGACCCCACTCACACTCTTGCGTGCCCAGTCGGAAGCTATCATTGATCTGCTGGAACATGGCCTGGCAGCTCTTCTCAAAGGCCGGCAGCACCACACTCTGGAAGGCTTCACGGTAGGCGGCCTGCATCGGCCCCTGTAACGTGTCTGCAGCTGCTCGGGCAATGGCATCTGTCAGGTTCTGGGGGTAGAGGGAGGTCTGAGTTGAAAGGCTAAGCCCAAGTTGGCATGACCAGGCCCACCAACCACCAACCTCCCGCATCTCGGGCCCTATAGCACCTTGGACTTTAGCAGCTTGGAGATACTCTCTTTCATGCTACCCTCCACGGCTGTGAGCTTGGTGGCCACTGAGCTGCTCAGCTGGCCTGTCACTGGCTCCAGGCTCCTGGAGACACCTGTGGCAGGACCAAGAGGAATAGGTGGAGCCACAAAAGGCAGCTTGGCAGACAGGAAGCCCCACTCCCACCTGGCCCACCCAGAAGTCTCCACGCCCAGCTCACACGGAGGCACCGTCTTCTTGATCTCATCCCGCAGGCTGCGCTCCAGCCGCCCAGCTACAGCCGAAGACAGTGCCTGGGACAGTTGTTGGGTCAGCTGCTCCTGCAGCTGCCCACCCCGCTGCTGCCCCTCAGCCAGTGCCCGCTCCAGCCGCCGCTCTGCACTGTAGCTAAGGAATAGGCCTGGGGCAGGTCCCACATCCCTTCCTGGGCCAAGAATGCTGCTGCCGTCCCCACCCCTATGCCATGCCGGGCCATGACCCGTAAGGATACGCTCCTGCTCATGCCGTGACTCCAGGGCGCGTTCTACGTGGCCCGTGACGGTGCTCTGCAGGCCTTCAAGCTGGCTGCAAAGACGCCGCAGCAATTCTTCCTGGCTGTGCCGCAGCTCTGCCAGCTCCCTCTGCTGTTGCCAGATCAGTGCTGGCCAGTCCTCAGGAGCTTCTGCCACCTGCCAAGAGCACCGACAGGCAGGTGATGCCTGCCCCATACATTCCCACGCACCAGACCAGGGAATGGCCCAGAGCTCTCCCCCATCCTCACAGGGAGAAGTCCCAGAAATAGAAAGGCCGTTACTTCACTTACCTGGTGCTCCATGAGCCGGGATCCCACAGCCGAATCCCTGCCATGGACAAGAAGCACCTCAGGCCATGTCACGCAGGGCAGCCGGAAGACCATCCCTCTCCCAGGCCACAGGACCCCACCCCCTACCCGTCATCTTTCTTGCCCTTTCTCTTAAGCTTGGGTGAGGCTCGAGGAGAACCCTTGGTCTTCCAGTCCTTGGCCGGTAGCCGTGGAGGGGGAACTTTGGCGCCAAAGCCCCCTGCAGCAGAGGCAAGGCTAGCCACCTCATCGTCATGGTCACTGTGAAAAGGGGAGGGAGAAAAATCAGCCCCGACCCACTTGCGGGCCCTCCCTCATGAGAGGAACAGTGTAGGGTGGCACCCACCTTTGCTCAGCACTGGCGTCCTGGCTGTCATGCTGCTGCAGCAGGTGATAAGGTGGGCGGTGGAAGGCCAGGCTCTTGTGCTTCTCCTGGAGGCCATTCCTGGGACTGAAGGAACAGGCCAACTCAACAGCGGGTGACTCTACCTGAAACCCCTCCCACCAGCACATGTTCCCCTCCCAGGTTCCTCACCTCTCTGCTAGGCTGCTGCAGGTCTCACGAGTAATGTCTGGTGCCGTAGGCCAGACCTGACTGTCTGGCGCTGTGGCCTCCTGGGTCAATGCTGCCTCCAAAAGGGAAGGGGTACTATGCCGATCCCCATCCCCAGGGCCTCCATCCAGGCCAAGCTGGGAGCCAAGCTCGGGCCCTGGCCGGGGCCGTGGGGACAGCAGGTGTAGCGCTGAGGCAGCTGAGGCCATACTGTCTGGCTCAAGACCCTCAGGAGCAGAGGAGACAAAACCACGGGACAGGGCCTCAGAGGCGATCTCAGGGATGTCCTGGGACAGGGCAGTGGAAGCTGAGGAGATAACATCAGGGGAGCGGGTGCGGCTGGGAGAAGCCTGGGGTAGCCCCAGGGGCTCCACTTCCTGTAGCTCCAGGGACAGTGCAGAGGCAGCAGTAGGCACCTGAGGCGGAGCAAAGATGGGGCTTAGGTGGTGGGGTGTGGGGGTGGGGGGCACACAGAAGAGGCCTGACGTCTGCAGCGACGGGACAGTGGAGAAGGGGGATGCAGGTCAAAACTCCCACAGCCCAGGAGGAGAGGAGGTGGGGATGGATACAGGCTGAGAAGCTGCCTTCCAGGGAACAGGGGAGGCTGGGATGACCTCAGGGAAAGACCTCAGGTGCTGTGGGCGGAAAGTGCCACCAAGCTTCCCACTACCACATACCTGCCACCCTGCACTTCATACACACCCACACACACACCTGCCCAGGTGCTTTGGGAGTCAGTTTGTCAGCTGGCGCTGGGAGCAGGCTGGGCAAGAGGCTGCGTGGGCTTGCTTGCAGGCCGCTGCTGCTGCTCAGCGCCAGACTGCCATCCAGCTGCAGCTTGGGGCTCAAGGTCAGCTCCTCAGGCGGCCTGCTGGCAGGAAGGCGGAGGTGTAGCAGCCAGAGCTTGGCATCACCTGGCACCAGCCCCCGCCATCCCCCAACTCTGACCGTCGCTTCACCTGGGCAAGGACGGGTCCACAGCTGAGGCGCTGCTCATGGCAGACACAGCTGTAAGAGAGGAGGAGCTGGGGCTGGAGCTGGAGCTGGAGCTGCTGGGGGACGCAGCGATCTGGGGAGATGCAGGAGAGTAAGGCTGCGCCCTGCACGTGGGGCGGTCCGGGGGCCCCCTGCCCTGCGCCCCACACCCCTCCCCCAGCACACCTGCTGCAGGGAGGCGCTAGGTGTCATGAAGGCGTCAGGTGTCATCAGCTTGGGCTTGGTCTCACTGCTCAGACTGAGGAAGTCAGCGGGCGCAGGCAGCTCCACTATGCGTCGGGGGTCGGGCTGGGAGCCTTGGGTAGATGACCCCAGGCCGTCAGAGCCCAGTTCAGGTCGAGACTCTCCAAATGCTGTGGGGAAAGCTGCCACTTGAGTCAGATCTCAGACCCTGGTCAGTCTAACCTGCCTCCCTCTTACACCTCACTCACTGAAGTCCTCATGGGCAGTGTGGGTGGGGAGTGGGGCCACCACATCAGGGTTCAACTGCGGCTGGAAACGGATCTGCACATCCTGCAAGGCCCTACAGGCAGAGGAGGGTGAGCATGGGAGAGAGCTCAAAGAGGCCAACATCAGTAGGGTGGGGAGGGGCACAGACAGGGCACAGGTCAGATTCCCCAACACACTCACTTAGTATGCACACAAAAGAGTTTGATGAGCACACCGGCTGCAGACTCCATGGCACCAGCTCCGTGGGTCCCATCTACGAAGACAGCGCGGGCAACTAAGCCCTGGCCCTCTATGCCTCCACACTTCGCTACAGACAAACATGTTCCCTGACCCTGAGCAGCTCACCAGCCCCTAGGCTGTCATTCTCCTCCTCGGCAGGCAGAACCTCAGTGTGCCGCAGTCGGCAGCGACTCACAACCTGGATACCGAAGCTCAGCACAGGATGGGTGAGCAGGAACTCAGAGATGGAGCTGAAGCAGGCACGGCCTTCCTCCTGGTTCTGCAGCAGTTCCATCACGTAGAGGACCTGCACACACAGTACACTCACAGCTGGGCTCAGAGGCTGTGAGTGCTGAGGCTGTGCCCAACACCCCTGCCTCCCTGACGATACCAGCTCTGCCCAGGCTGTCCCCACGAGAGCCTACCTTCCGTTGCACGTCGCTGAGAATAAGGTATTCTGCTGAGAGGTCCAGACAAACCTTGAGGCTGGGGGGCACACTCACTGAGCTGAAGATATCTGGGGAGAAGCTGTGGGGCCGGGGAGGCAGGATTAATGAGACAGAAAGTGGAAAGAGCCCAATCTGTCACCCTGCTGCCCCTGCTCAGCGTCTGCTTACCGAATGGTCTGGAGGCAGGTCCAGGACACCGTGCACCACATCTTGAGCTCCCGATTCTGGTCAGCACCTGTGATGAGGAACCTCCAGAAAGGGACTCTGCAAAGCAGCAAGGCATCGAATAGCTGGCTGGGCCCCCTACTGGAGAACCAAGGTCCAGCCCTCCACCCGCCTGCCTGCCCACTCACTCACTCAGGGTCCTGTTTCTTGTGGTTGTCACAGAACAGGAGGCAGGAAAGGGACCGCCCATCATGAGGTTTCCATTCATGCAGACACCTGCAAGGAGGCAGACAAGGGACATGAGTGGATGATCTTGTCCTCACCTGGGGGCGGGGGGGTCTTGGTCCCTCAGGCCCTGCCTTACCTTGGCTCATCCTGCCCCTCAATGTAGATCTGCCAGAACTTGACAAAGCCATCATGGCTTGCAGTAGCCAGGACAGTCCCATCAGGTGAGAGGGCCCCTTCACTCAGGCACTGGGAAGAACCCAAAGAGCCTTGCTTTGCCACCTGACTAGTGGTGGGAGCAAGCCCCTCTCCGGTGAGGATGGCAGTCAGCTGAGCTGACCCACAGTGGATGTGTATGTCTGCATGAAAGCCTCACTACATGAGGGGCCGTAGAGAAGACCAGCCTCGCAGGGTGCAGCAGGTTAGGTGTGCACTCTACAGGTAAGGGTCACTTTGTGTTCAGAGTTCCCATGGGCAAAGTGCCAGTAAAGCCGCCTGCGCAGCTGAAGGTTCAAGGAAGAGATGAGGGGCGTAAGGAAACGGGGGAGGGCAGGGGGGCAGTCAGTGGCAGGCTTACGGTGCTGTGGCCTTTTACCACGATGAAGCCTTGCTTGATTTGGCTGACACGCACAGGCCAGGTGCTGTGGTTGGCGCGGAGCATGTCCAGATCCCACACCTCAGCCTGGAGGGTACAAGGTGAGTGTTCAGCCCCTGCCCACACCACGGCTTCTCTGAACCCTTCTCTCCCCCCATGCCTGGTTCCCTCACCCGGTCCTCGTGCAACAGGGCCACCGTGGGGCTGCCCTCCTCACAGCAGTCCTCACTCTCCTCCGGGATGAAGGGGCACCAGATGATCCTGCGGAAGTGGTTCAGTGGTGTGCCCTCTGGCTGCTGGATGTGGACCAAGATCTCTTCTCTGAGCACGGTGTTAAGGGCTAAACAGGTGGATGATGAGGTTTGTCTGGTAGCCCCCATCCCGCCCCAGAGAAAGGATACTGAATTTTGCCATTAACCAGAGCCAAGCGCCACACGAACAGGTTGCCTGCCTCATCCAGGCAGGCCAGCTGTGAGGAATTGAGGTGTGCAAAGGCCAGATCAGCCACACTGCCTGTGAAGCCCTTGAGCAGGGTCCGCTCTGAAGTGCTGACACTGATCACCCGCACCATCGCCGAGCCGTTGTTGGCAGCTGGAATCAGAAGAGCGGGAGGTCCTGAGGAAGTATCCAGGCCCGGGCAGTAGCAGAGAAGCCCTGCCCTTGCCTGCCTCTTTGCCACTACCAGTCTCAAGCTCAGTTTTCCCCTCAGCTCCCCAAGGCCTGTCAGAGGTGGAGGCAGGACAGACAAGCTTTCTATTGCACCCTAAGAGCTGAGTGGGCTGAGTGGTCTGACACTGGATCTGCATCTCTGGGGCTTCTAGCAGAACACCTCCCTCCTCTCTCCTGCCCCTACTCACCCCGAATGGCATAGGCCAAGAAGGAGTTGGACACAGCTATCAGGTTGCCATAGTAATATTTCTGTTCCCAGTCATACTTGGCCACAGGCTGGATTTTCACCTGAGAACAAAGGATGAAGAAGGTCGTAGAGGCTGAGGGCTAGTGTAGATTTATCAGGGCCCAGTTGATCTCCAGCATCCCTGGGGATACGAGAGCCACATGTGTGAGCCCAGCCACCTATTCACAACTCTTGGGGCCAGATTCCCACAGAGATTTGGCCGCTAACCCTGGCTTCCTGAGACTGAGGCACACTACCTGTCAAGGTGATCGTCACAGTAACTGGCAGCATGGGAGAGGAGGGAGAGGCTTAATGTGCCCGCATCCACCATACATGCCACAACGTCGTGGTGCCCACCTTGTTGCTGCCCCGTGCTTTGCTTGAGATGCTAGAGTCACTGCTAGCCACAATCTCCACCTCCTTGGCCAAAATCCCGATGCATGTAGAGCTGTCATCTCCTGTGAGGCAGCTAGGGGGAGGGGTGCACAAGCTTGACTCCTGTTCTCGCAAAGTCTCAATGGGCAGGGTTGGAAGGGGGAGAGAATACAACCACTCTGGTGAAGGTGTCAAGTCCAGATGCTCAACTCTGCCTGGTCCACTAGTCCCCATACCCACAGCTCCCTTTGCTCACCTCCCTCCTTAGTAATGGGCCTATTTCCATGCTAAAATGGAAGCCCAAACTTCAGATCCAGCCCAAGCTCTTGAGCTTGTCCTTGCCCCTCATCCTAGTACAAATATAATGTGGTTAGGTACACCACCCCAAGGACCCCAACACCACCATTGCCATTTCCCAGACACTCACATGACCTGCTTTTCCTGAAGGTTAATAGGTGGCATGGCCCGGAGACCAGGCTTGTTTGCTGAAGTACCATCACCTGAGCAGAGGGGGTCTGGGACAAGAAGCCCATTGAGATCCCCATTGTAGGCATTAGATGGCCGCTGGCTCTCTGCACTGGGACCTGGGGACAGAAAGGTCCACTCTGTTGAGGTTGTTCCACCTGCCCACTGGCCTCTCCTCCTGCAGAACTTCATTTAAGAACCATGAGGTCCTCGGGACACCTGGGGGGTCAGTCAGTTAAGCGTCTGCCTTTGGCTCAGGTCAGGATCCCAGGGTCCCCTGCTCAGTGGGGAGCCTGCTTCTCCCTCTCCCTCTGCGGTTCCCCCTGCTTGTGCTCTCTCTGTCAAATAAATAAATAAAATCTTAAAAAACAAAACAAAACAAAACAGGGAGCCATGTCAGTGTGGAGGAGTACCCTTGGTTCATCTTTTGTTCCATAAACACTGATGGTTGACACAATGTCTGCAAGGACCCAAGACATGCATGTCTTTGGAGTAAAGCCATCAAGAACCCTGTGAAGCCAATTAATATTTAGGCCCAGATTAGCACAGAGGGACTCTGTACTTGAGGGAAAGCATGGGAAGGGTCAGGACAGACTTCATAAAAGGAGGTCCATCAGAGCCAGTGTGGCTGGAACACACAAACATAGGAAAGATGGAGGAAAGACAAGCCACGGAAGTCTCAGATATGAAGCTTGGGTGCTTAAATTCTCCCTGTGGCATTGAGAGCCACACAGAGTTTTAAACGGGAAGGTGACATGGTCTGCTATGGCCAGAAGAACGACTGCTCTAAAGCAGCATGTAGGATAGTTAAGAATCCAGGTAAGAGATACCAGGTCCTAGACCAAGACAGTGGCAGATGGTAGAGAAGGGAAGATGGGCTCCCAAGGCATGAAAGGACACTGATAAGATGTAGGAGTAAGAAAGAAAGAAACCAGCCCCTCAAAGAAATGGCTCAGAAGAAGCCACCTTGGGCAGGTAACCTCAGAAGGAATGGACACGAAGGAGCTGGACAATGGAGAGAAACTCTAGGATAAGGTGTGTAGTCAGGAAAGGCAGCATTTCAGTTGCTTGCCGTTGGCTATTTCAAGCACCCTCACCGGCTCAGATACCACCCTAAAACTCCCAGGTGACAAGGAGACTAGGGCTCCACACAGAAAAACATGGCAAGTTTCTAGTCATAAAATAGTCTGGCATCTGACATGGTCCTCCAGTGCCTCCAGAGGAGACAAAAAAGAGCTATTTGGCAAATGGGGCAATTAAGTACCAATCAACATATAAGGAATTAAGTGGAAAACCTCCAGGCCACTTCACTTGGATCAGAGCCACTTCAGCTGCTCAGGGGTAAGCTGGCCACTCTCCCTCCCAGGCAGGCTACCATGAGGACAAACAACCTGCAAAATATTGGCCATGCCAGACTCTACCAAACCTTTGAGCATTCTAGTCTTCACAGAGCTGATGAGCATGAGAGGTCTAAGCCAAGCTCACAAGTAAAGGGAGCAGAGACTCCAGGTGTGGGGCAAAGTGCTCAGTGGTTTCAGGCAGCAGACGGATTTTCCCCAGGTGGCAAGGGGTAGCTAAACCCACCCAGTGTGAGCACCAGTGCCTGCTTTCAAAAGCAGCTAGTTTGGGCCTCCCAGCAAGTTTAAGAACAGGGTTTGAAGAAACACCAATTCTCAGGTGTGGCCACTGCATACCCCACACCACCATCACCAGCTGGTCTTTCAACCACTACAACTTTTCACAGGTCCCTAAACCTGTCAGGAAACTGGTGCCTTCACACATGCTATTTCTTCTTTGCAGAGTGCCATTCCTGACACCGAATCACCTGTTCATATTATTAACACCTAGCCTGAACATTGTCTTCTCTCTCAAATCTGTTCTCAGGCACTCTCCAGCCCCAACCTCAGTACCCTGTCTCCATCACAGTACCAAATTACTCCTTTTTTTTTTTTTTCATTGACAACAGCATTATGTTACAACCTCATTAGTTCTCTATGTCCTGGGGGCTCTTTGAGGGCAGGAGCAGCTCTGAGGTATCACTGCAAGCCCATGTAAAGTCTAAATGAATGGAAATATAAACTAGGGTTTGCAGATGTTTGTAGCCTAATACAATCAGGGCGTGCAGTCTGTGATTTGCTTTAATCCCGGAAAGGACATAGAACGGGGGTGGTCACCTGCCTCCTGAAAATCAATTTTAGAACAGCAGGCCTGGAGTCTGTATTCCAGAGTGAAGGGCAAGTTGCAGAGGGTGACCAGTGGCTCCTCAGCACAGTGCTTAGGTCTAGACCCAGAACTCGGTATACAGGGCCCAGACCAGGCCTCTGAACTATATGGCATAAGGATGGGGAACCTGAGCTAGTCCCAGGAACACTTCAGACCTTGGAGCCAGGACACGAAGGAGCCCCTGCGGATTGAAAGAAGGAACCTCACCTTCAGCAGAGACGCTGAAGGACGAGGCAGAACGGCCCGGCACCGGGATGAGAAGGGATCTGCACCCTTGTGGGGCACGCTCAGGAATTTACTGCTCCAACCCTCGTCTTACCTCATCAGCCAGGAAGATGCGGTATGGGTCCTGAGGGACCTGCGGACCCTGAGGTCCGCGCCGCCCTTCTGCCCGCTCGCCAAAGGCCCACCCCCGCTCTCCCGGCTCACCCCCCGCGGGCCGGTCCAGCTTGAGGATGTCCCGCAGGTGCTGCGTGGCGTCCTCGATGTCGATGCTCGCGCAGGAGGAGGCCATGGGCCCAGCCGCGGGCGCCTCGTCCGCGCCGCGTTCGTTTCGCTGCCGACGCGCACGGTGCAGCCGCGCACAGCCCTGCCGGGACCAGACACCAGGACACCGGTCACTCGACTCCGTCCACCCGCAGCCAGCAAACCGCCGCCCGCGCCGCGTCCGTGTACCCCACCGGCCCCACCAACCGCCTCCACTTCCGGCCCGCCGGAACGCCGGCTCCCGGAACCTGCGCAGGGTGGAGAAGAAAGGTTCCGGGCTGGGGGGCGGAAGCTTCGGGGCTCCTGGACCCCTTGGGTAACGGGTGTTCCTCAGGGCTGAGGTAGAGCATATGTCCACGTACTGGACCGCCCAAACCCCTATTCGGCTCAGGATATCCTGCCCAGTCTATGTCCATTCCCAGAACATGGGCTCATGATGGACCTGGAACTGGATCAACTCAGCCGCCCAGGTTACAGTCCCTAAGACCCTACCAAGGAAGAAGCTGAATTGGTACGAGCCTAGGTTTCCCCTTGGGGAAATGGGGCAGGGCAACCCAAGGTCTCAGGGGAATCATAAGCCGAGGAATTGCAAGGGGAGATGGTCAAACCACAAACATCACATTGTTAATGTGCCCCAGCATCCCCTGCCCACCCAGGCCTGACACCCTCAGGCAGGAAGAAAGAAACCAGAGTTTACAAACACCTCTTTATTGCAGAAATTTCAGGCACAGGTACATGGAAGAAGCTGTATTGCAGATTTTATACAGGGTGGTGTAAGAGGCAGCAGGCACCTACCTCTCTCCCAACCCCCACTCCAAACACACAGCATCCTAAATCAGTCCCACTGAAATCTCCTGAATTTGTGGCCTTCTAAAAACAGTACATCATCCAGTCCTGTGCTCAGTGTAGCCCGACAACTTGTGGGGGTCTGAGGAGTCCTTGGCCTCCATCCATAGTGCAGGAAGGAAGGGGGAGTGCAGGTCAGGCATAACTGTGGTGCCCTCACCAATCCTGAAACCCCTAACAGGGCACCAGCCCAAGACCTGGGTTTGGTTCTAGCTTCTGGTTGCTACCTTGCCACCAGGCTTATACCACCAGAGGTCTCAGGGCTAAAGGGCTAGTTCTGCAATGGGCAAGGCCTCTCTCCCCCAAAGTGAGAAGCAGAAACTGCCCCAACAGTTAAGATTTCCTGGGACTTGAAAACAATGTGAAGGTGTGTGTGTGTGGTGAGAGAGGAAGCAGGAGGCTTAGAGATGCCTTGCAGATGTCTGAGGGGTGAGAAATCCCAGAGCACAAATCCCTCAAACTCAGACTCCCATTGCCTACTTTCGTAACTCTAAGTCTATACTCCAACCCAACTGGGCCTGGCTCTGTGGGCAATGGAGGCTGGGCGTTCTGGGCACTCACCTCTGGGCAATGATATCCAAAGCAGATGGGACAAAATCTGAGCTGCCCTCTGCTTGGCTTGGGGTTTGTGGGGTACCCTGGATGTGATCCTGACCGTTCTGGGGGGTAGAACAGGACCCTCTCCTCAAACCTTTGCTCATTTTATACAGGGTAGTTTTGCTGAGGCCTCAGTCCAGAGCACCTGAACCTGATGAGTCACTTTCAGTGGGATTCTAGATCATCTCTATTACCAGAGCCCTGATCCTACCCAATGTAGGAGTCATCAGAACTGACTGCAGAGGCTTCAGTGCAAAGGAAGCTTTGGGCCGGACCTGAACTCTGTCTGCAGCTCAGTTTTCCAAGACCAGGGGGGCTGAGGTGGGGAATACTATGCCCTACAGGGCTTCTGAGAGAAGCTAGCTGGGAGTGCTGCTTCAGCAGTTTTCTCTTTGCAACAGGTATTGCTGAGTTGGGGGAGAGGTGGGAAGGTGAGACATGAGAGAGCCAATGGGGCAGGGTGATTACTGATGCCCAGCCAACTATTAAACTAATTAAAACAATTTAAACTGTTAAGAAAATTTTGTGGTTTTATTGTATCATGAGGCATTGAAACATCCGAACAAATCAATATCTGGGCGGTGAGGCAGCTGCTTTCTCCTTCACTTCTTTGGGTTACTAGAGCAACTTGTCAGTAGATTAAAAAAAAAAAAAAAGACAACCTTTTGCATTACTTAAGTCTTTCCAAGGCATGCGCTGGTACAACACAAACTTCTCCTGTCAGATGCAACTAGTCTAGCATCCAAACATCATGCACAATACCTCGGTAGCAGCGCACTGCGCCCGCTCCCGCCGCGGCCCTGCTCGTTTGTGTATGATATTTGGGGCATCTGGAGGAGTGTGAATAGTATCAGGAAGAGGAGGGAGGAGGAAACAGCATGAGTGCCTGGCTGGGAGGAGGTCAGCCAAAGTTGTGCAGGGCAAGCCTGAACATGTCATTGGTGCAAACCCAAGCATCGTTGATGTTCTTTAATAGGAACATCTGGTGGAACCCCATGATGGGGTCTTCATCAGCCTGTGAGGAGAAAGAAAATGATTCAGTTAGTGGGCCAAAGAACAGGAAGGTAGTTCAGTGGTAGGGGAACAGGACAAAAGAATGCTGACTTTGGGATCAGACCCTACTGTCTTGGACTTAAATTCCAGTAGAGCCAAGGGATACTTGTGAATGTGAATTGATACAACATACTGGGCACACAGGGGCCATGGATGGCAGCTCACGCTGCTGCATGCACTTAAACTGCCGAGTAAGTCACCAGTTAGCTACTGCAACAGAGCAGAGAAAGGACCTGCTCTGAGCTCATGTCTCTAGGCACAGTGATCAATTTGAAAGACTTCTGCAGTGCTCACCACGTAACTTATAGTACCTAAAAACTAAACAGTCTTAGCGTCTGATTACTATGCCAGTTAGTCCAATTAGGAGAAACTACAGCTAATACTGACTGTGACCAGGTAGGTGAGAAAAGCCTCAAAACTGAGTTCACACTGTAATCACAGCTCTACAGAGCAAAAACGAAGCAATGCCACCAGGTGATGTTTCCTGTCATGTCATATATACAACAATTGCAACGAGAAAAGAAAGGCAAAACACCTTCAGCCAAACTGCAGAAGACCAGGATAAAGCCTAGTTAGGGTAGAAGCCCAGTTAACCACCTCGGTCTCTAACACTGCTGGGTTTTCTGGGAGTTATCATCAGCAAGAAGGCAAATCAAGTCTTTTGGGGTTCTGAGTTGGACAGAAACAGCAGAATGAACCTGAAGCCAGGTAGGAATGGGCAAGGAATACTGACCCTAGCCTGGAAAGTGGGCACTGAGCTCCCTGGAGAGACCTCTTCACCCAAAAGGGCCTATTTGAGCACAAACTCTGGGCAGGGTATGTTGGGCAGGCAGGAAAAACTGACAGCAAAGTGCAGGCCAGAAGGTAGGTCCCTCTGGGTCCATGGGTCCATGGCAGAGGCCTAGAGGCTCCCTCTCTCTGCCCTTGTATTTGACTCAGGAGGCCCCACCTAGCCTAGGGAGAAGGCATACAGACCTTCAGAGCCCCACGGTGACACAAGCCCAAGAGACTGGGACCTGGTCAAGGGACAACCAATTCGTCCTGCTTTAGGAAGGAGGAGAGGCTTTTTAGAAACTAAGAATCCGGCTTCAGTCTGCTGGAGCACAATGGGTACGAGTTCCTGGGAGAATTCTTGGGGGACTGAGGAGCTGAAGGCTTTGAAGAGGACAGGTCTTGAGAAAAAGAAAGGAAAGTGCAAAGAGAAGCAGGAGTTCCAAGAATCTGCTTTGCTCAGCAGGTGGAGGAGCCAGCAGCCAGCTCAGGGAGTGGCAGCATGGACTCCAGCAGGTGACTGCGACTCAGCACCCAGCGGGCCCCTCTGGGTCCAGCGGCCTACAGAAAGCCCACTTACACCTCAGGGCAGTGCAAAGGCCCAGCAGCTTGGCACCACAGCTCCACCCTGCTCCTATACCTCTTGTCCCTTTTCCAAAAAGGCTCTAGACCAGTACTCTCCAATAGTACTTTCTGTAACAACAGAAATAGTCTATGTCTGGGGGTACCTGGGTGGCTCAGTTGGTTAAGTGTCCGACTCATGATTTCTGCTCAGGTCGTGATCTCATGGGTCGTGAGATCGAGCCCCATGTCAGGCTCTGCGCTCAGTGGGGAGCGTTCTGAAGATTTTCTCTCCTTCTCTCTCTCTCCCTTCCTCTGCCCCTCCCCCCACTCGCACACTCAAATAATCTTTTATTTTTTTATTTTTTTAAAGATTTATTTATTTTTTTATTTGAGAGAGAGAGAATGAGAGAGAGAGCACATGAGAGGGGGGAGGGTCAGAGGGAGAAGCAGACTCCCTGCCGAGCAGGGAGCCCGATGCGGGACTCGATCCAGGGACTCCAGGATCATGACCTGAGCCGAAGGCAGTCGCTTAACCAACTGAGCCACCCAGGCGCCCCATCTTTTTTTTTTTTTTTAAAGATTTTATTTATTTATTTATTTGACAGAGAGAGACACAGCGAGAGAGAGAACACAAGCAGAGGGAGTGGGAGAGGGAGAAGCAGGCCCCCCGTTGAGCAGGGAGCCCGATGCGGGGCTCGATCCCAGGACCCTGGGATCACGACCCGAGCCAAAGGCAGACACCCAATAACTGAGCCACCCAGGTGCCCCTCTAATAAATAATCTTAAAAAAAAAAAAAATTCTATGTCTGCACTGTCCAATAGGCAGCCACAAGGACTATGAGCACTTAAAACATGGCTAGTTCAACGGAGAAACTCCATGTTAACTTTATTTCATTTTAATTAATGTGATTTAAAAATAACCATTAAAATCAAAATATAATTTAAAAATGTGATTAGTGGTTATTGTATTGAATTACACAGCTCTAGATGCTTTGGGTGTCCCTTTTTTTTTTTTTTTTAAAGATTTTATTTATTTATTTGACAGAGACAGACACAGTGAGAGAGGGAACACAAGCAGTGGGAGTGAGAGAGGGAGAAGCAGGCTTCCTGCGGAGCATGGAGCCCGATGTGGGGCTCGATCCCAGGACCCTGGGATCATGACCTGAGCTGAAGGCAGACACTTAACGACTGAGCCACCCAGGCGCCCCTTGGGTGTCCCTTGATAAGCAGGTCAAATCACAGAGAAGGCAAGGGCGCAGGGCTCTCTCCTCTGCCTGCCCACTCCTTCCTACCACCACCAGTATTATGAGGCAGCAGTACTGTTACCTTGAGCTGGCCCACAACCATGCTGATGATGCAGCTATCTGGCGTGGGCTGATGGTCCTGTGCCGTGATGCTGTGCTGGATTTTCTGGAACGGAAGGCTCTGCAAAAGAAAGAGTGCGTAGTATGCTGTAGCCAGCAGGGCAGGGAAGTAGCTGCTGACAGCAGGGCCCTGGCTCTTACTTACAGACAACTTCTCCACAATGGCAGCTTTCCCCTGGAACTGCTGTCCTTCCCACGTAAGGCATGATGCGTCAATCTGAAAACCAGAAAACATGGGGTCAGGGTCTTATTTGGAAACAATGAGTCCAAGCCTCAGTTTCCTTATCTGTAAAGAAGGGAACTGAAGGTAGCTTCCATACTTTACACTATTAACAACCTCTTTAATTATACTCTATCTTCCCAGAGCCCAGGCTCTGAAACACTAACAAAATACAAATGTATTTAGTAAGTTTGTTTGCCAGTTTTTACTCAAGAAGTTATATGGCCTCTGATATGCCTGAGCCCCAAGCGGGCTATATGTGGCCAAGACTCAGCCAAGTCATCCTGCTGTGTAGTCAGTCAGCACCAGTCCTAGAAAAGCCCACGAGAAATGACTTGGAAACAACGTATATTCATCACCATCTCTAGAGCTCAGGCCGAATTCTACTAAGGCCATTCCCATGGGGACATCCATAGGGTCAGGGAAGGATGGAAGCTGACAAGGCCTCCCAAGGCCTAGTCTGGGACCCTCCCTTCCATCAACATGCAACGCACTAGCTTCCTCCCCTGCCCTCTAGATTTCCCCTGCCATAGCTTTCATGGGCAGAACTGAAAAGTGCCTCTGCTGCTTACCAGCTATAATATTTGGCAAGTTACTTATTTTTCTGAATCTGTTTCCTGACCTTTATTTATTTATTTATATATTTTTGAAGATTTTATTTATTTGAAAGGGAGAGAGCTCGAGCACAAGCATGGGGGGGCACGGGTAGAGGGAGAGGGAGAAGCAGACTCCCCACTGAGCAGGGAGCCTGATGCAGGGCTCGATCCCAGGACTCTGAGATCATGACCTGAACCGAAGGCAGACACTTTTTTTTTTTTTAAAGATTTTATTTATTTATTTGACAGAGAGAGACACAGCGAGAGAGGGAACACAAGCAGGGGGAGTGGGAGTGGGAGACGGAGAAGCAGGCTCCCCGCCAAGCAGGGAGCCCAATGCGGGGCTTGATCCCAGGACGCTGGGATCATGACCTGAGCCGAAGGCAGATGCTCAACGACTGAGCCACCGAGGCGCCCCATGAAGGCAGACAATTAACCGACTGAGCCACCCAGGTGCCCGTTTCCTGATCTTTAAAGGGGACATGTGCTGAGGATTATATGAAATGACACAGATAGGGGCAACTACTACACCAAGTAGTTCTTGGTGTATACGATCATCATTAAAATAACACCAAACAATGCCTGCCTAGAAGGATTTCTTAAAAGACACACCAGCCTCCCTCTGGCGCCTGGGTGGCTCAGTCGGTTAAGTGTCTGCCTTCAGCTCAGGTCACAATCTCGGGGTCCTGGGATCAAGCCCCGAGTCGGGCTCCCTGCTCAGTGAGGAGTCTGCTTCTCACTCTCCCTCTGCACCCCCCTCAACTTGTGCTCTCTGTCTCTCTCAAATAAATAAATAAAATCTTAAAAAGGAAAAAAAAAAAAGACACACCAGCCTCCCTGGGCTAACCTCATTTATTTACCATGAGCATTCAGGGCCTTTTGGTCCCCAAAAGGAAGCTGGACTTAGGGCCTCCCGAAGAGCTCGGTTTTGCACTGATGATGCTCATAGCTGCTGCCTCCAGAGAGCACCATGAGCCCTAGCATCTGCCTGCTACTGCGCAATCTGGAACCAGAGGCACTCCCAGGACCATGGGATGGCAAGCCCAGAACACCCTGCCAAGGATATCTGGATCCCTGCTCTTACGGAAGATGACAGAAGGGAATGTGTAGACCAGGTAGTTGGGCTATGCTTCAGGCCCCCTGTCCCATGGACAGAAACTCAGATACAAGGGTAGAGCCAAATCCAGTGAGGGCTACTAGAATTTGTGAACTGGACAGGCTAGCCCAATATCTGAATTGATCCCCTGGAGTCCCATTCAGGCCCTAGAGCTGAAGACTTACATAAATTGCGCCTAGTTGGGTTCTGTCGTTATCAAATAACTGGTAGTAATGTTGAATGAAGCTGGATCCAATCTGCTCCCAAATTGGCTTGTCTCCCATTCTGGAGCGTCACCCGGCCTCGTTGAGACCTGCAAGATGAGCAAGACAGAGAGGGAAGTGTTGGTGCCAAGGGAGCAGGAGGTAGCCAGGTGCTGTTTCTTCACTGACCCCCACCCCTCCTGTCCTCCTTGAGCAGGAAATCCTTTGCTGAGGTCTGTATTCCCATGGAACATAGAGAGGCCCTGGGGAACTGGTAGGAGACCCCTCCCAACACAGACCAGTGCAGGGAGCCCAGAGGTGGACCCGACTCAGCCCCTCCTTTGAGGAGCTATGGATGAGGAAACAAAGGGGTGCCAGGGATGTGAAGCACATAGGATGGGAGCTGAGGGTAGAGCCAAGACAAAGGAAAGTCAGAGCAAGCCCTTCAATGCTCAACGGGGGGTGAGGCTTTTAAGGAGGAGCTAACCGCACCACTCTCCCACATCTTTTCATTTGATCCTCTCAACAACCTGCAAGGCCAGAGTTACTACTATTCTTCCCACTTTGCAGGTCAGAAACTACAGATGTCTGTGTGTGGAGTGTCTTCTATTGCAGTCCTCAGTCCCATCAACACTGCCCCAGGGCTGTATTGGCAGGTGGAGGAAGACAAAGTGAGAGAGGGGGAGATGGTTCCTCAATGCCCCACTTGCAATGAAACACCAAGTGACCCTCCATTTTAGTGTTGGGAGCAGTTTACTTCTTTGAGCACTGGTAAATCTCTTCATTTCTTCACTGACAGGGTTACCCCTACCCACTTTCAGAGCTGCAGATATGAGTTCAGAAGATCAGAGAGTAATACTGAGGGGTGTTGGGAGGGGAAATGGAGGCTGTGAGGGGGAAACATGTCATCTCTCCATACCCCCCATCCCAGCACTGCCCCTGTTGGAAGGGGATTGCCCCCCTCTGCTCTCTGAGGGGGAAGGGAGACCCCCTCACAGCTACAAACATCACAGCTCTGAGGGTGCTAGTTGGCAAACTAGAGCCCCAGATGAGAGCCACTCTGGCTCTGTTAGCCAGCAGCCCCCCACACCCCCCCACCGGAAGCCCACATCTCACTGAAGGATCCCATGACAGCAGACTTTTATGCTGTTCTATAGTTGGGTCTGACTACCTCCCCATCTCCTGATAACAGGACTCTGAACCTAAGAGGTGTCAACCCTGGCAGACAACAATTAACTGTGGTGGAATATGATGTAAGTCACTACCCTAAAAAGGGCCTCAGCTTCCTCCTCTGTAAGGGGGTGGAACCCAGATGTTGCCAGTGGTTGTAAAGCCTCACTAAGGGAACCTGCTAGTTCGCTCCAGTCCCTATGACCTCACCCAACGCCAGAGGAGCCAGCTGGGATGGATAGTGTAGGGGGGCAGTGGCTTACCCAATCCAGCCAATCTCTTAGCCTATGACCAATACTCCAGCCAATGAGGGGCCAGGAAGATGAGCCAGCTTTATTTTAGGTCCCATAGGAGGTAGTAGCACTAAAAATAGGAGCTCAGTGCTGGGATGACTAAGAAATGTCCAGGATAAAGTCTAAAACAAGTAGAAGAGAAAGCCTGGACCCGGCCATGCCTGCTACACAGGAACACAAGGTGTGTTCCAGTTCATACTCTGCCAAGAAACAAATCAACAAGTGGGAAAAGCATAGGATCAACAGCTAGTCTCAGCTGCTGTCTTGGTCACATTTCCAAGGGATCAGGCTGTGGCTATACCCACTCCCCATCTCAAATCTCGGCCCCTTCCACCCTAGTATTCACTATGTTTGGCTCACTCACTGTGGCCCAGCCCTACAGTATCTTACCCCAAGATGTCCTACTCAGCTCCCAAGAGCTCTGGGGCAAAGGGAAAGCTGGAGGAATGGATGAGGGCCATCTCGCCCTCTGTCCTCAGCAAGGTGGGGCAGCCCTCAGGGAAGGTCTTGGAGAAAGAGTATGCCTTTTGAAAGAAAAAGCATAAGCAAGTGTCTGGACACATGAAAAGAGGTAAGGGCAGGAAACCAGGAAGCTGGAGATGAAGGGTGACAGGAAAAAAGGCTAAATAAAAGCTGATCCAAAGACAAAAGTGGTGCCATGTGGTAGGACAGTGATGCAGAGGAAATGTGGGGGTGTTTTTTCTTTCTTCAATATTGTTCTTAAGGTGTGATAACTTGCCAATACGAAAACTACTTGGCAGAAATAGAGGGTGGAGGGATAAAGGGACAGAAGGGTACTCTGGTCTAGTGGGGCAGGGCAGGGCAAAGTGAGCTTTCCTAAGGAATGAGACTGCTCAGGGCTCCCAGAAAGTGTGAGAAGGAACCTCCAAAACTATGTGGCTTGAGGCCGTTTCCAAGTAGGGTCCCCGAAGCTAATACCAACTTGGCTGGCCTGCCTGACCCTGTTTTGTTTATTTGCATGTAGTAATCATGACAGCCATGTGGTCAGATCCCACTGTCATCCCACTTTACAGGTGGGAAAACTGAGGTTCAGCAATATGTCTTGCCCCAAGGCCATCTAGTACATCAGTGCTAATACTGGGTCCCCTGGTTGAAGTCAGTGCTTTCTTCCTGCTAACTTTGTCCCTGAGCTCTAAACAACAAAGCTGGCCATGTCCCTTCTCTACAACAGCCTCACTTTTGGATTAAACCCTGAAGCTCCACAGGTGGCCATCCACACCTGTCCCTATCTCCCTACCATTCTCTCCTACCTTCATCCAGCTCCACACACAAACAGACCAGAACTCGCTGAGCACTTGCTCACTGGTTTTTGCCCCACCCCCACCCCATGAATCCCCTTGCTGGGATGTCCTCCCTCCCCTCATTTGCCTGGTCAGTTCCTGCTCTTCCTTCAGTTCACTGTTCAGACTCCATCTATTTGGGTCCTCCTTCCCAGACTCAAATGTTGACCCCAACCCCATGTGCCAGGGCCTACTCCTCTGCCTAAACACTGTAGCTCTGGGCTAGGAGGATTCCAGTGTGGTTCTTGCCACACCCACTCCACCCGACCCCAATCCCCCAACACAGAGTGTGGCTCAGCAAACTACAGGATTTACAGTTTCTGACTCCAAATTTCCCACAAGCTTTCAACTCATGGCTGGGAGGCAGCATTCCTGCATCCAGAAAAAGAAGCAGGGAGCAAAGCGCCACCCCCCCCCATCCCCACGCACCACAGGAAGGGGTCTGGGCCAGGCTGGGAGGATGCTCCCCAGGATGGCCAGCAAGCCCTGACCTTGCTTCTAATACATATACTGCAGAAAGAACAGTCTGAAAAGAAAAATGCCAAGGCTCAGAAGCAGCCTCACATCAGATTGGGGACTGACCTTCATGACGGCTTCTCCTACAGTTCTTCCAAGAGGGCCGCTGACCACGCCATCTCCTGCTTCACCCCAACAGTCCGCAGGCTGACTGAGGCCAGGCTCCTCGAGGAGCAGAAATGACCTTGATGACCTCTCGCCCACTGAGCATCAGCCTTCACTGACCTTTAGGTCTCTGTGGGTGCAAAGACCCTCTAAGAATGTCTCAAAAACTGTGGCCCTCTCCCAATAAATTTGCACGGAGGTAGAGATGCCCCAGCCTTGTGAATAATTTCGAGTTGTTCACACTCCCTGAGGTTCAGCCACAGACCCCAGGTTAAAACTTCTTTCCCAGAAGACCCCATTAGACAACAGAAAAATTTCATTTTTATCCTCAAATTTTGGGTGTTTCCAGTGACAAAACTTAAATAGCAGTGTCCAGCTGATAACATGTCAATTTTCACTAGTACGTATTAGACACAGAAATGTGCTAAAAGGTCTCTCTATGTGCATTTGCTCCTAATACCCTGTGAATCAACTCCCACATTACACTGCAGCACAATGAAGCTCAGAAAGGTTAGCTCACTCACGCAAGGCCATGAGCCTAATGGATGGTGGAACTAGACGGAACCAGGTTTAGTGGACTCCAGGGCCAAGCCCCCCAGAGACAATAGATCAGACATAAAAATGAGCAGACCACACCAGTGAGAGAAGTGCTCCTGCGCAAGTAAGGCTGAAGCCCTGACCTCTAACCTTGACTCTGTCAGAGAGGGGCAAGACAGAACTGAACCAAGGCTTCTGCCTCCAAACAAAGGGACCAGGCAGATTTCCACACCAAACCCAACAATAGGCGTTTTCATGGGGGATGATCTCACAGTTTTCCCAAACCCGCAAAGTCACAGCTCAGTTCTACCATCTCAGCAAATCAGAGATAGATCCTGGTCTAGCTAAGCCTGGGGCAGGGATGGGGGCAGGAGAGTGATGGGGAAGAAGATGTCACAAACTCCAGACAGATACACAAAAAGACCCACGCTTGTCTTTTCTCAAGCACCCATCACCAAGGCCTGCAGGGAATGCTAGCAGATATGCTGAGCTTCTAGTAGGATCCTTGAAATCAGCATCAACCATGGCCATTACCCTCACATGCCCTATGGCCGTCAAATGTTCCCAGTGACTTCCCTTTCTATTCTCCACTGACAGTCTCAACTACTTAGCCGGCCTTCAAGGCCCCCGGGTGACCTGCCCTCCTGGCTGTCCAACCTCATCTCCTGCCACCCCCTCTCCCCCCTCCTCTACAGCCACTCAGGGTATTTCCCTGTTTCTGGAACATGTTGAGCCTGTTCTCACCCAAGGGCTTTGCAACTGTTTATCCTTCTACCTGGATCACTATTCTCCCTGGATCTTCATGTATCTGGCTCCTTGTCACATATGTGTCAGCTCAAATGTCACCTCCTCACAGACACCTTCTCTGATCACTCAGTCTAAAATAACTGCCCAGCTACTCATTTCACCATCTTGTTTTGTTTTCTTAGCACTTATCACTGCATGAAATAGTCACATTTAACATATCTGTTTATGATCTGTCTCCCCGACCTAGGCAGCCCTGTTCCCATGGTGCCTGGCTTAGCCCTTCTTCTTTGGAGGACTGAATTCTGGACAAACCCTGCTGAATTTAAGTGGCCAAGTGACCCACTTCCCCTTCACCTACACCTTCTGTCCAACTCATCAGGAAACAACCCTTTGTCATCAGTCACCTGTCTGTCTGAGGGTGTGGCAAGTGAGGCTTGGCCCAACCCCCTCTCTCATTTTCAAGGCTTTGGTCACCTGAGGGACAGCTGTGGATCAACAGCAGGCACACAACCACACCCTCAAGGTCTGACCTCTAGCCTACTCCTCCTCTCCCTCATTGTATGACCCTCTGACCCTGTCTCCTCACCAGTAATTACGGGGATGTTGGGGGTAATCAACTGAGAGTATAAAGCAAGACCCAGCAGCAAGGAGTCAGTCAGGTCCTAAGTGAAGCTCCAGCTCAAGAACTAGAAAAAAGGTGGTTACCTCAGCCTCCTGCAAGGATACCACATCATGGAGCAGCCTCGACACAGGACTGGCAACTGCCTAGTCCATCACTCTCCTGCCTGAAGTCTGGAGAGCAATCAGCCAAGGTCTGGTGCGTGAATGGCTGGCTGGGACAGAACCCTTTCCTGGGGCAGACCCAAGGCCTAGGTGCCCCCAGCACCCTGAGGGCCTTTTCCTCCTCTTCTGTCTGGAGGAGGGATCCAGAGCTTTTGGGCTGCCCTGGCTAGCTCAGAAGTTGAACCTTGAAACCTGCATTCTGGTCTTTCTGCTCTGTACTTAGTCCATGAGTAGCCTCCCTTTCCCACGTCACTCAAAGATCTCTGGGGCCCCTGTCCTAGACAGCTCCCATCCATGAACTGAACCCCAGGTTATGAAATTGCTGATCAGGTATATATGGACTTGGCTCCCCAGTTGGGCCTGAAGCCCCTAAGTGACCACCCCCATGGTCTGCTACGACCATGCCTGGCGAATACTGTCATGACACTCCAAGACTGAGGTGAGCAGAGGAATGAAGGGATGAACATGGAGTCCCCAGGGTGCTGAACTGGCCTTCTCTGTAAGCCAAACAGTTACATGTGCTCTCTCATCTGAGCCTCACAGCTGTAAAGCTAGTATGATTATCATCATTTTCTAGATGAGGAAACCAAAATTCCAAGAGGTTAAGAAAGAATTCAAGATGACACAAGGCCACTGGCATAGCCAGCATTAAAATGTCCACTAAAATGGCCTGGACTGGAACAGCTGAGAGCCAATGTCAAGTAGCAGAAAGTGTAGAGGTAACAAATGAGATGGTGAGGAATGGAGGCTAGGCCTTTTCTTACCCTCTGAAATCAGCAAGTTCTATGCCTCTCAGTACAGAAAGCCCCTGAGTGCATGCTCGTCTGGTCAAAGCAGGACTACACCATAGCGACTAGTGAGAACTTGCATTTGCCTAGGTCTGAAATCACCTCTGCCAGTGGAACCAATGTCTCTATACACAGACATCACTCCAGGGGGCAGCAGTCTCTGCCCTGGTGAGACCCAGTGGCTCTGATGAAGTATGAGAGGCTTTGAAAAACAATCATTCCATAATTTCCCCAGTTTACTGAAGCAAGCAGCCCTGAGTTCCCCGGCAAGTCAAATACACCCGCCTCTTGAGGGGGAGGTTCTCCTCCTCTGGGGTAGGCCCCTCTCTAGTCTTGGGGCTTAGGGAGCTGGCACATAGGTACCAGCAACATTAAGGGTAAAAGGCAACCTTAGCCCAACCCCCAGGATCCTGTAAGTCTACTTTAACATATAAGAATTCCTTTAGGGGTGCCTGGGTGGCTCAGTCGGTTAAGTGTCAGTCTTCGGCTCAGGTCATGATCTCAGGGTCCTGGGATCGAGCCCCACATGGGGCTCTCTGCTCAGTGGGGAGCCTGCTTCTCCCTCTCCCACCACTGCTCCCCCTGCTTGTTCTCTCTCTGTCAAATAAATAAATAAATAAAATCTTAAAAACAAAAACAAAACAAAATCTTAAAAAAGAAAAAATTAAACTAAAAAAAATTGAAAAAGCAAAAAACCTCCATGATGAGGTTCAACTCAACCCCAACCCATTGGAAATCCTGCTCAACTTCCTTTTTTCTTTTTTTAAAAGATTTTAAAAGGCTCGCTAACAATCTTTTTTCTTCAGTGCTCTAATCATTGCAAAGCCCCCTCTTCTGCACAGGGCCAAGAGCCCCTTTAGGTCCCTTCAACTCAGCCCTAAGTACATAATAACAACATTACTCCTTTCCCCAGCACCAGGACTGGGTAAGACTCATTCTTCTACCTTCAGCCTCGGCCCAGAGCCTAACACACAAAAAGGGCCAAAGAATGGTTGCTGAATAATACTAATCACTGGTGAAAAAGGAAAAGAAAAAAAAAATTCCAAGCAAGATACTAATGCCCCAGTAAGGGAATCCTAGAATACCTTTTATACAAGTGCCTTCCAGTTCTTTTTTTTTTTTTTTAAGATTTTATTTATTTATTTGACAGAGAGAAACACAGCGAGAGAGGGAACACAAGCAGGGGGAGTGGGAGAGGGAGAAGCAGGCTTCCCGACGAGCAGAGAGCCCGATGCGGGGCTCGATCCCAGGACCCTGGGATCATGACCTGAGCCGAAGACAGACACTTAACGACTGAGCCACCCAGGAGCCCCGTGCCTTCCAGTTCTTAAATTTGAGAATTCTGTGTCATTCTTAAACCATTCATGCCACCCCAACCCACCAACTGCAAAGACAGCAGAATAATGTGAGATGTAGCTTGGAGAGAAGTACACTCCATGTCAGTAAAAGACCTAGTGTTGAGCTTTTTGAGAACCCAGGCACCCCCACACCCTGCCATGCTTATGCAGCCACATTTCGACTATCCCATGCCAGACCCCACTTCCAAGTCAGCCCTACATGAATAGAAGGTGCAGACAGATTCTGAAGAACCTCAGGATTCTCCTCTTATCTCTGAGATACAGATGGCCTGCCAAGTTCCAGAAAGGTCAAGGACTTCTGGGGGTCAGGATGCCTACCAATGGCTAGCTAAGCCCAGATACAGAAGTTCTAGAAAACTTCTAGGGTTGGAGTGAGAGGGAGAGACCAGAATTCCTCCTACTCCTGACACCGCTGCCAGTGGTGAAGGAACAGTATCAAAAAGGAACAGTATCTTTTTGACCTTGAAGGAAACCATGATCATCAAGTCACCTAAAGCCTTGGAATGTGCAAACTAATCCATAGATATAAGCCTAGTCAACTGAAACCTGTGTCCTAGACAGAACCAATCCTGACAATATAGAGAGGGTCTTGAAACAACTGCTTCTAGCACTAGGAGATTCCATCACAGGGATCCTATGTATGTCCTGTGGGCAGTCCCTTCTTGTTGCCTATCTCCACCAGCAAACCAGACCCTTCTAAGCCTGCTGAATGAACCTGACTTCCACGTGCTTACGGACCAGGATGTGGACAAGGAGGTTTGAGTTCAGAGAGAAGGGAAGTGCTGGTTAGGAGATCTGGACAGATCTTTGCCTGCCCTCCTCAATCAGAGAGAATGACTAGACAGAGCAGGAAAAGGAAAACTTCCAATGACCAGAAAAACATCACCTGGGGAAATACTCAAGGAAAAAAAAAGTCCAGGGGTGGCGGCTTTCGGCATCATGGGCCTAACTCAACTTTCCTAGGAGACTTGCTTGCTGCTGAGGCCAGGCCTGCAGAGACTTAGCTGCTGCTTTAATCCTTGCAAGAACTATGGCTCAGAAGCTGTACTGGGTCAGAGGAATCAAGGAATCAACAAGCTGTTTCTTCCCCAAATCCCAAGGTTCTCTCTGGACTGGTCCCTTAATACATCATCAATCAATGAGAAATGCCTTTACAGAGCCCCTCAGAAGACTACTCTAAGGCTAGATACTCCTCCTCTCCCAGGACTCAAAGGGGTAGCTGGAGCCATCACTGAAGGCAGTTTCCCAAGGCTCAACCAGCATCTTGCCTGTACACAGGTTACTCCAACCTGTACAGGTTACTCCGGAAGTGAGCAAGCAAGTGAGGGAAGTCTGACTGTCTGCAGCTTTCAGCTTTAGTTCTCTCACCCAGGCTTCAGAAGGGCCCCGAAGAGTCTGAATCTGAGCCCCACAGCCCAAATGTGCCCCACCACCAATGTGGCTTCAAATCCAGTCTGTCGTTTGGCACTGGGCTCATGGTCCTCAGGCCCGGATTCTACTTTCCCCTCCACTAAACCTCACCTTATCACCACCATTCTCCTGGAATCATTCTCCTCTGTGGGAGGAGGGCGGATGACTCTGGGAAGGGCAGATGTGAGGATTAGGCTGCGCCGGAGTTCTAATAACGTGCTGGGGGCTCACACATCCAACCTCACCTCCTTGGCTTCCTTCCTCCCCTCCTCCACTAACTCGGCCGCCCAACCCACCCACCGCTGGGGCCTGGTCCCCCGATAGAAGGGCGGGGTCTGAGCCTACCAGTCCGGAGCCGCTCATCACATCAGGCCAGATCCTCCAAGGCTGGCGGGGGGTGAAGTCCCATGTGGAACCCCCTCCCGCCCCAGATTCCCTGACCTGCCCTCCACGCAGGAACCTACGCATGAATTCCAGAGTGGGAGTTAGGTTTTGTGCACTCCCAACGGGTAGACAAGCAGGGGAGAGTTCACCTACATCCTAGCCTGGCTATAGTCGGGAACCGGGTGAGAGTCCTAATCCCGGGCTGCGGCAGGAAAGCGCCCTTACCCAATGCTGACTCCGGAGCGAGCCGGGTGGCCTTGCCCATCCCCGGATCCTTCGCTGGCGGGTGGCAGGACGTGGGGCTGGGGTCGTCCCGCTAGCCTGCCTGCAGAGCTTGCGGGACTCGGGCAGGCCGGGCTAGGCCAGACGGGGCGGGGCCCGGAGAGCCCCATCCGGGTGGTCTGGACCAGAGAAAAAAAGGCCCGGCCGCCGCGCAGTGCGGTGCACCCGCCATGGACACGATAGCCGGATAGGCGCCTGGCTGTCTCTCTCTGTGTTCCCCCCGGCCGCCGCCTCAGAGGACCGGCGGGAGGCGGAGCCGCGCGCGACACATGGCCCCGTCCCCGCGCGGCTTTGGGCCGCCGGTGTTGCGGGGGCGCCCGGAGACTGGCAGCGGAGGCTCCAGGCGGCCCAGAGTGCGGCTCCAGCGGCCCAGCCCCCGCCCCGGCGCGCTAGCCCCGACACTCACCCGAGGGGCTGGCACGATGGCGGCAGCGGCGGCGGCGGCAACCCAGCGCGGTCTGCGACCGACTGTCCCTTCCCCCCTGCCTTCCCTCGCCACCCCGTTGCACTCTGGGAAACGCAGTCCCTCTGAGCGACTTTCTGGCATAGATGTGCCAGGAGAAAACTACAGTTCCCAGTGTGCTATGCGCCGAGGACCGGCCACGGCCCGCAGCGCGGGAGGTGAGGCTAAGCAGGGGAGGGAGGCTACCAGGGCGAGCCCCTGAGAATTGTGGTCTAGTGGAAGCCTCTGGAACACCCGAGGTTGGCGCCAGGCAAGGGTCAAGGCTCAGTTGTCGCCAGGTCCCAGCTGGTCCGGCTCCGCCCAGGTTGCGCGGTGGTTTGGAGCAGGCCCCGCCTCCGTGGGATTCCGGCCTGGCCCCAAGCAGGCCCAGACGCCCCTCCCGGGGCCCCTGGGCTGTTTCCGCTCCCGAACTCTCCTCCCCTTTGGTGCTCTAGCCACCCCCCACCCCCACCCCCGCCCTACGACTCTTCTGAGCGGTGCTCTAAAGCCAGCCAGGGCGGAACCCATGGTGTGTGCTGTCCCAATATTCATGTGCCCTGCCCGACCCAAAGCTGGTTTCGAGCAGTCGAGGCTTTCCTTTGGGCTGGAGACTCAAATGCTCAAGTGGGGCTCAGCTGGAGACATGATTACCCTTACACTTGTACAGTTGGGGGTCTCCAAAACATTCCCATAAGTTTTTTGTTTGTTTTTATTTTTGCAGCAGGTAGGGCAGCTAAGAGTTTCATTTTTATTAACGAGAAAAGCGAACTGGTTCACCCAAACTTCCCCTGTGATTTAAGCGACCAGATTGTCAATAATCTGTCCCACCCCTTGCCCTTTCATCACCCATTTTCATCGTTTCCTGGGCAATGCAAACATTTGAAATAAGGCCTGTGTCTAAGTCAGGCCTGTTGGGGAAATGCTCTGCAGCTAACCCAGGTGGACCACAGGTAAGGGAAATATCATCCTGGCAGCTCCATGCCTTCCCTCCTAGCCAGAGATCTCAGTATTCCTGTTCTTCCATAAGTTTTGCACCTTTACCAACACACACACACACACACACACACACACACACACACACACTCACTCACTTGCTGGGGATGGCTGTTAAGATCAGGTCTGCACTACGTTGCCTGACTAGATGCTTATTACTTAGCCAGTGAGAACTCTGCATTGTCCTGTTTGTGGTGCATCTGGGACCTCCCTTGTTCTGTCATTCCCCCACCCCCAAGAAGCTAAAACTCGAGATAGATTGTATGCACATAACCCCCAGACACCAGAGTCTTGGCCGGAGCCTGGACCTCACCTGTCCTGGGAGGGCTGCTGAGAGGTCCAAGTGAGCCAAAGCAGAAACAGTGTGTCTTCAACAAACGGGAGCTAGGATACACTAAACAGCATAGACTGAGCCTGGAAAAGCCCTCACTCCTAGTGAAGAGTGGGGACATGTGAGAGAGTGGCTTAACAGCTGCCCACAAAGGGCTTCAGTCCCAGCTGGCCTGGAAGGGCAATGCTTTGCATCCACCACCTTATTTACGATTAGCCAGAACTAATGCTAGGAAGGCAGAGATCCAATCCTTTCCCCAACCAGGCACCTGTACAACCTATACTCCACCCCTCTTAAACCAGAGACTTGTTTCTCAAGTCAGTGCCAAGGGCCATGAGGAGAGCAGAGACTAGAGAAACATTTGTCATTTCAGTTCACAGATACAGGGAAAGCCCCCAAGGAAGTGGCCTTTTCTAAAGTAAGAGAAGGAAGTCATGTTTTATGGAGCCCAGGAAGTGTCCATTTGTGCCCGAACACCTGTAGTAAATAGGGCTAGCTTTAAAGGCTTGCCTTGGCCCATTGGCTTTAAGCTAAGTTATTTGGACCTATAGATAAAAATGTCACCTCACCCCTACCTTATCTAAAGAAGAATAGAAACAGCCAAGAAATGAGTCAAGGGGTCACAAATCCCAACTCCTCCACAATGATAACATCCCAAGGCCAAGGTATCTATAGAAGAGTTCTTATGTGTGCAGGAAGCATGGCTGGTTCCAGCTGTGATCTTCACTAAGTAACTGCATGCCCATGTGTGCCACTGTACTAGGGCTAAAATGGTAAGTGAAATTCAACCACAGCTGAAAATTCATGAGGAATTCAAAACCCTCAAGAGAAGTGAGCAGTCACAATTTGGTTTAGTTGTCAGTTGCTCCTTCTCCTAACCCACAGCAAACTGGGACCATTTGGTGCAGTTTCTAAACTCTTTGGAGCGAGCTGGGCCAGGAACTCTCTGAGAACCTTATGAGGTCAGGGTCCATGTGCTCAGGGCCCCTTGATGGACAAGCATGGTCATTGAAGCATTTCTACTCTCAGGATCAGCCTCGTCCTTGAGACCTAAGGTAGAGGCCTGTTGGGAGGTCTATTTCCCCACCTTTCAGGGATACTGAATCTTTATAAAAATAAAATGGTGAAACCCAAATTAAAACCTTACTTTCTGTTTAATTCGTTTTGCCAAACAAACACAGTGAAAACTTTAGTCTGACTAATTGTACAGAAAATAGAATTTGTAACCAGTAGCAAACATAACAGGATAAACCTAAGTCCCTGGCAAGCTGGATCTTCATCAGCAGGTCACCTAGATCCCCTTGTAGATGGCCTCCTGGGGAGGGAGGTCCTTATAGGCAGAGGCACAGATCTGCCAGTCCCCATCAGAATCACAGGCTGCACCTGGGAAGGAAAAGCACGAAAAGGAGAACTGATGTTACTTGGATCTCTTATCACTACACACGGAGGAGTTGTCTCAATGCTGGCCAACCTCAAGGTGTTGTCTTCCCAAACCCATAGTCTTGGGCATCCGACCTGCATCCTGAGTGGGTAATCTTCAAGTTCAGTGGTTCTGAAGCCTCTGCTTAACCAGAACCTGCAACATAAACTGGGGGTGAGGTGGGGAGTGGGGGACAAAATCATAATTGCTGGTGTCACCTGTACAGAGTCTGAGGTCCCAGACTTCAGGACCTTGCTTCAGGAGAAAACAAGACAGGGTGCCAGGTCACCAGCAAGAGAGTCCAGCTGCCCTAAGCTTCAGTACTGTCAACCAGTGCCCCAGGAGTATAGGGGAGTTCAACAGCAGCGGCCTAAGGTCCCTGTAGGCTGAGAGGGGTCCAGGAGTCCAGCAAGCCGAGGGGGACCCATTCACATTCCATGCTTCTTTCGGATGACAGCCATGGCCAGCAGCCGATCCTTCTCGCGGAGTTCTTCTCGTAGCTTGGCCTCGGTGAGACGCAGGTGGCGGATGCTGCCTTTCATCTCCTTCATCTTCACCTCCATCAGCGCCAGGATGTCCCGCTGCTCGTTAAGCTTGCGCAGGAGCTCCTCCTCCGTGGTGCCTGACGACAAGGAGTATGAGTGGTCGGAGCCAGTATCAGGGAAGCCCTCTTCCCCCACCACCACCAACTGGGGACCCATAGGGCACTCTGCGGCCTCCAGCCCTGCCGTAGCAGCCTCTAGCTCCGACGCGGCGGCTGCGGCGGCTGCGCCCTCTGCAGCGGCAAACTCCACTTGCACGGTCAGGTCGATGGGTTTCACGTCTTCGCCGGTGGGAGTGGTGGGCGCTGGGGGCACGGACCCCGGGGCCTGGCTGCTGTCTACAGCGGCCTGAAGGGTGAGGAGCACAGCAGCAGAGGCAGACACCAGGTTCGGCTGCAGCTGGGAGGCCTGGGCAGTGGAGGCTGACGGCTGCTGCTGCTGCTGCTGTTGTTGTTGTTGCTGTTGTTGTTGTTGTTGCTGCTGCTGTTGTTGCTGTTGCTGCTGCTGCTGCTGCTGTTGCTGCTGCTGCTGCTGCCTGCGGCGGGCGGCTGCGGCCCCCGCGGGTCTGCGTGCTACTTTGCGCTCGTTGACGCCGCGCAGCGGGAAGATGGTGGGGACGCGCACCGTGTAGGTCTTGCGGCCGCCCTGGAAGTGGACGCTGCAGAGACGATGGCCCGTGGTGGGCTGGAAGGTGGAGAAGCACCCACTGACGCCAGCACGGGACACGTTCTTGAGCCACAGGCGCCGCAGTTCAGCGTCCTTGGGAAACGTGTAGAAGTGCAGCGCCTTGTCCCGGTGCGAGTTGTTGTAGCAGCCCGGCACGCAGCACGTAAAGCCTGGCATGGCTGCGCCGCGCGGCCCGCCTCGGCCCGGCCCACCGGCCTCCTGAGCCCTTCGACGGCCCGGTTGGTCTGCCGCCGCCCGCCCCTCGACGGGCGGCGCCGCGCGGGGCCTTAGGCGGCCTCCCACTACTGCCGCCCGGCGCGGCCGGCCCGGCCCGGCGCCCCGTGCCAGAATACGCTTCCCGCCGGCCCGCGCTGCGCCGCCCGCCCGGCCGCCCGCCTGCGCTCCGGAGTCGGCCCCGGGGACGCCGCGAAGGACCGCCTGGGAAGGAGGACTACGCCCCCCACAATGCACCGCGCCAGAAGCTGCTCACTTCCGGAGCGGGGGCGAGATTATTCCGGCAGCTTTCCAGGGCACCGTGACAGCCCACGCAGAACAGATTCTTACCCCCACCCGGCTTATCCCCGGCCGACTATAGAGGCGTATTCGGTTGGAACGCTGTCGCCTGGACCGCCCTTCACAAGGACCCGGAATCCTGATGGGGGTCTGGCGGCGCGCGCCTCTGTAGTGCGCAAGCGCCTTGGGCGTTTGCTTACGGAAACTACAATCCCGCAATGCCGTGCGCTGAACTCGGAGGCTGCGGCCTGGGGCGCCGCCTAAAGGAGAGGTCGGGTTACAGGGGACTAGGATTTGGGTGAGGTTGTGTGTCAGCCGGAAGCGCTTCCCCAATCCTGGGGGCTGTGAGTCGATGGCATTCCCGCGGGGACTGGGTCAGAACCTCAGCTTCAGTGCCCAGAAAGACCTCAAGAGCCCCTTTCTCTGCGTTGAGGACTCGCTTAGTTCAGCCGTGGCTTGAGTTGACTCACCTAAACACAGTCACCAGTAGGTGCCTACTGTGTGGCCGGTACAGTGCAGTGAGTTGGGAACTTGCTGAAGGAGTTCGACCCACCAGTCCTGACTACCTTGAGGGATGAGGGTCCGACTTTTGGATAATAGATGTGAATGCACCCGAATGGATGTCTAATCACAGAAATAAATGCTACAGACTAATGAACAGGACAGAGGAGAAAATGGGAAGCGGAGGCCAAGGAAGAAAAAAATGGTGAAAAGCTTGAGTGAGGAGGGAGTAGCTGGTCCTCAGGAAAGAACTAGGCTACGCCCTTAAAGAGCCTGGAAGAGGACAGGCAGGGTAGCTGAAGCGCTGAAAGATACCAAACTGGGCTAAGTTAAAAGATTTGGGATTCAATTCTGCAGATGACTGGGAGCTGTTGAAGAGTGTTGAACCAGAGGATGGACAGAATTTGGATTGTAACAAGACACCTCCCCAATCCCCGACTTCTATGGAGAAAATGTTCTAAAGGGCAAGAGAGGTTTTGGAAAACCAGGGGAAGGCCTGGCAGTTGTTCCGGGGATTTACCTGCTAGCCCTCCTTTGCTGAGTTCCCCCTTTCTCCCACTTCTTGCCTTTCTTCACCCTTTCTCTAGACTCTCCCTTCACATTTTTTTTCCTCCTGATTACAGACCATGGGTATGAAATTGAAGCCGAGTATATACTATTTCTAATTATTTGACATAAAAACAAAAAAAGACCCGGCATTTAAAAGCTTGTGAAAGAAAAAATATAACACCCCAAGTTAACTGTTACTTTTTCTTTTTTTTAAGTGCTTTATTATAAAAGAAACCCATACTTAAGATGTTTTGGGAAAATACAGGACAATGGGAAGTGAACTATTTGTCTGGTCCCAACATCCAAACATCACCATTGCATTTTCTATTTACAATTAATGTGCTCCATGGTTATTGGCATGGGCTTCACAGACCCATAACAGGAAAAAGTCCCATTCCTCCTGGCCTATGCAGCTGAGGTCCACAGCTTGAACCCCTTCAAACTCAGAAATGCAGTCCATGGTGAAAGAAGTGCATTCACTTGGGTGAATATACAATAGTTAAAACATGAATACACACTTTGTTATATGATTAAATGTTTATAAAATGGGTACAGTAGGGACAAAATTAAGCAAAAGATCATTGTTATTTGTTATTTTGTATTTTCATTGTCATACTATTACTGATAGAGTTCTGTTCCTACCTGTCTCAAAATCTACCTTACAAAAAATATTAATGAGAGATCAAATTTATATCATTTCTTCATGTACAGACAGTGAAGATTGCGCTCAATAAAATTCTACCTTCCAGGGTGCCTGGGTGGCTCAGTTGGCTAAGCGTCTACCTTTGGCTCAGGTCAGGATCCCAGAGTGCCTGGATCGAGTCCCCCATCAGGCTCCCTGCTCAGTGGGGAGTCTGCTTCTCCCTCTGCCCTTCACCCCACTCATGCTCTCTTTAATCTCAAATAAATAAATAAAATCTTTTAAAAAAATTCTACCTTCCAGTACATAAAATCACCTCTAATCTACACTTAATCCTGTACACTTAAAACATATCTACAATGCATAGCTTTCTCCCCACCCCCACGGCCCTGCCCACGCTCTATCTTGTCACCTTTGGAGAAAGGCTAGAACCTTGTCACATGCCTCCCTGCTTCCAATCTTGCCTCCTCTACAAAATCTGTTGTTTATATGGCTACCAAAATTATATATATATTTATGTGATTCCTCTGCTTAAATCCCTCCAATGGCCTATTGCATTTATAATGTCCAAACTCCTTTCCAGAGCCTGTGAGACACCATATGGTCTAGTCCTTGCCAGTCTCTCATTCCTCCCTCCCTCACTTCATGCACCCAGTATTTTTTTTTTTTTTTAACAAGTAGCAAATAGAAAATTTTATCAGTTATGTAAAACACATAGGCCCCTGATCTAGGAACAAAACGATAACTCCACAGGAGACTCAGAACTCAAGTTCTAATTAAGTTTCCATGAAAATTTAAGAAAGGTGGGGAGGCTATCTTGGTGAAAATATGGTAATAGAGTCTCTAGCATTATCAGAACTTTTGAGGGCCAAAATTCATCTCAAAATTGCACATGTTTGGAGATCATTTCTACTGGATCACAAACAGCAAACTAGCCTTTGGGTCTTCAAACTGGTCTCTTCTAAGGCAGAGTGGTGTTCACAAATGCAAATCTGACCAGGTCACATATAGGATAAAATTATTTTTTCCTGGCCCAAGTGTCTCTTCTCAACTCCAGAGGGAGATAGGAATAAGACATTCTAATAATAATGACTGCTATTTATTGAAGATGGGCTTACTATATGTCAGACGCTGAGTTAAACATTATCTCATTGAGGAGCGCCTGGCTGGCTCAGTCTATAGTGCAGAGGACTCTTGATCTCGGGGTGGTGAGTTCCAGTCCCACCTCGGGTGTAGAGATTACTTAAATAAACTTTAAATATATATATATTTCATTGAATCAGTACAAGCCCCTTATCAGGTGGGTATCATCCTCAACTTACAGAAACCAAGGCTTCGACTGGTTTCACACATTTGCCCAGGTGCACTCCCAGGTAAACGTGCCTCCAAATCCGGAGCTTACAACGAACGACCACTACACGCACCACTCGCCTCTGGGCGGTAGGGTTAGAACTGCAACTCCCGTGAGGCTGTGCGGCAGCCTCGCGAGAGTTGGCTTAAATGCTGCGGCGGGAAGGCGACGGCTTCAGCTACCTCAGCGGTTAGAAGCGGATGGTTGAGGCGATGGCGGAGAGCTACAACCGTGAGAGCGAGCCTACGACTCGCACGCTGTTGCGGCGCGTGCTGGACACTGCGGATACGCTCACCCCGCGGCGACGCCGAAGTGCTAGAGTTAGGTAAGGGAGGGCGCTGCCCGAGCGTGTGAGCAACCATAGGGATTGGGGGGGGTCAGGCTTCAGCGGGATCCAGCGCTGACCCTGTTTGGAGAAGGAAACTGAGTCTCGGAGAACCGCAGGGCCCCGGGTTCTGAGAACTGGGTCCACCCTTTACAGTTTGTGCCCCCACCCCCGGGACTCCAGGCTGCCAGGTCTCAGGACTACAAAGCTCAACTCTGCTGGCGTCTTTGGGTTTCTGCCTCTAGGCGCTCAGAATCTGGCCTTCTCTACTGTTCTCTGGGCCACACCTTCCCCCCACACCAGCCCAAAGTGTGTCCAGGCATCTGCCCTGAACTGCCTCCTCTGTGGTCCCCACTTTTCCCTGCACATTCAGTCCCCTTTCCCTGTAACGCCCAGCTGGAAGGTGGGAAAGGAGCTAGAGCACAGCCTGGGCAGAATTCGGGAGGCAGGACCTAGAAAGATGCTTTGCTAGGGAGCAGGGAATTTGGCCTGACCTGGTGGCAGTGGCAGTGGATGAGGGCTATGGTGAGCTCCTGGTGCAGAGGGTGTGGGAGTTGGCATCTGCCAGACTGGGGCAGTGCAGTTCTTTTATAGGCCCTGGGAAGCTATTCATTGTAGGTTTTAGACCTATAAGTGATGAGGTGGGAGCTGTGCTTTGGGAATCTGAGAGGGACTGGAATGGAGACCAGTGCTGGAGTGACCAATGTAGAAGTTGCTGTGAAACCCTGACAAGTACTTAAATGGTTTCAAAATATTTAAATATCCTTTTTGATTTGTTATGTTAATGTCAGGAATGAATATTCTTCTAATTGCTTCTCTTGTCTGTGTGGCCTCTACTTCTAACAGAGTCAGTTCTGTAAAGCCTTCCTCAGCCCCTCCCTCTGGCTGGATCATTATGGTCTCCCTTTCTTCCCATATCCCTTAGGTTCCCCTTCATCCACAGAGCTGTTGATATAGAGCTAGAAACAGAGGCTGTGGGAGGGGCTGGATCCCTGGCCTTGAGGGAAAAGGGCTTCAAGCCAAGATCCCTGATGAAAGCACATCTCTGCATCCTCTAGTTCCCTCTCCCTACTTAATTCTTAGAGCTGTTGGTCTTTACGCAGTGCCCAGAAAGCCCTACTTGAAACACCTTCCTCCAGGAGGCTGAGCAGCCCAACAAAGATGAATGTGAGGCGGCGTTCCCATAGAGCCAGGGTAAGTGCCCAGCCCACTGACCACTACAGGGCTCTTGCTGCCTTCAGGGGCCTCTGAGGTCTAGCTCTGCTCTGGAGCCCACCTTGAGGGAATCTCAAGGCAAAGGAACAGAAAGATTGCTTGGTGCTTTTACCCAGTCTATTGGCAGATTGGCCCATGTTCATACCAGTGGGAACCTGGAGGAACAGACACCCCGGACTTTGCTGAAGAACATCCTTCTAACTGGTGAGTGAACACTAACTTGCTGATCAGGGTTAGACACCAGTCCCTTGGTATCCCTCATTCAGGGCAGACTGCCCTGCCATCCCTACCCTCTCCTTGCTGTCTTTGCAGCCCCAGAATCTTCCATCATGATGCCAGAGTCTGTGGTGGAGCCAGTGCCGACACCGCAAGTGGTCCAGTCCTCTAGACGGGAAAGCAGTCGGGGCAGGTGCACAGTGAATTCTTCCCTTCACGGGGATGTTGGGCAGCTCTGATCAGGAGTCTCTTGAGGGCCCCAGAAGCCAGTATTAGGCTTCCTGGCCTCTCTGAGATAAGTTCCATCCTTGTAGCCTGGAGCTGCAACTTCCTGAGCTTGAGCCCCCCACAACCCTGGCTCTAGGTCTTCTGGCTCCTGGCAGGAGGAAGCAGAGGCTAAGATTGTCAGTGTTTCAGCAAGGAATGGACCAGGGACTGCCTCTCTCCCAAGGTAAGACCCTGGACAACACCTTTGGCCACCCTCTCTTGCCCTCTAGAAAGGCTGAGGAGGCCTGAGAGAGGGCTCTCATGAGCCTGGTAACTTACCATAGTTTATTTTTAAATTCTCTTGCAGAGCCTCGTGGGAATGCCAGTGCCTCCTCCCTCACCAGGTGCTGTTGCCTATCCTGGGGTTGGTGGAAAGGCTTGGAGAGGGAGGTATTGATTGTGATGGAATCTGACCTACTGGTCCCTGCCAGTTTTAGCTTCATAGCATCATGGCTGAGTACTAAGAGATGAGAGCCCCAGGGCAGATGGGGGAATTCTCCTAAAAATTGGGCCTCAGATACCTGACTTTCCTTTGTGCCTTCTCCCTCCCACCAGCTCCCTCAATTTGACCTTTGCCACACCTCTCCAGCCCCAATCAGTGCAGAGGCCTGGTTTGGCTCGCAGACCTCCTACCCGCCGAGCTGTAGATGTGGGTGCATTTTTGCAGGATCTGCGAGATACTTCTTTGGCCTTGGCTTCTCCAGGTAAGGTTGAGATTTCCCTCTCCCTCCCCTGTAGGAGGTGCTGCTGAGTCCAGGATTACTCCTCTCTCTGTCAAGTCAAGCACAGTGAGCAAGCTTGCCAGTAGGTCTATGAGGAGTTTCTGCTTTCTTTCTCCAAAGTGCTGGTCCCAGTCTTGGTCCCAGTATCTTCTAGGATCCCATATTCTTGAGAAGCTACAGAGCTGAGGGTAGGAAAGGTGTGGTGTGGTGGCTGGAGCTTCTTGGGAGATAGATAAGGGTCAGGTTTCAGGATCAGCTGGCCAGTCAGAACTGACCAGGCAGCGTGATTTCAGAAAACAAGTCAAGTTCACTAGAGTAAGAGGAGGGTTCTTAGCAGAGTGAAAAGTGTGGAGGCATAGGTGAGCAGTTTTGGTGGGACAAGATGTGGAGAGTGTGAATGCCAGGCTAAGAAGCAGGAAGGTAAGCAAAGAGACCTGTGGAAGGAGGATAAGGCTTAGAGTACTAGGTAGTTTTTTCTGAAGGCCACTTGGGGCAGACTCATAGGGCCCACTGCCCAGGCCCTGGTGAGTGGGTAGCAGCAGGTAGGCCTGGAAAACAGAGTGTCAACTGGCCTTTCATTTCCAGGTGATAGCCTCAGAACCCCTGTTGCCACCCTACAAATGAATACCGTGTTGGAGGACACTCAGCCCTTCTCCCAGCCCTTGGTTGGCCGTTCCCCCAGTGTGTACCACTCCCTGCCCTGTCTGTCTCACACTGAGGCTGAAGATGCTGAGAGGGCTGTCAGTCACAGGACACAGAGCAGTGGGCCTAAGCTGCAGAACCACAGTGAGTATGTGGGGCATGTGGCCCAGAGCTAAGCCTTGGATGAAAATTGGCATTTGTGCTTTTCCCTCCTCAGGCCTATATGTGTGCTCTGCAGAGTCCCTTGGTTGTTAATTCCTCTTACATGTCAGAGCAGAGTCAGTTTTGGACCAGGATACTCCAAACAAGTACCCTGGGTCTGCCTCTGGACATTTCTCCTCAGTGACCTAGACTGGGTTTACTACTCTAGCTTTATCCTTCTCAGAGCTACAGCCTTGCCCTACTGCTTCTCTAACCTATATTTTCTCCCTTGATTCAGATCCTGGAAAACCAGCCCAACTTCTGGCAGCAAAGGCAAAGAAGGTTGATGCCCTTGCTGTGAGCTTCCCAAACAACAGCAGTGCTATTTCTGGAGAAGATGGAGTAGAGCCCTTACAGGATGGAGTTGGTGAGGAGGCAGAGGAAAGGATGGAGGAAGGTCTGAATGTGAGCAAAGTGATGGACACAACAGGAACACAAGGATCTGTCAGGACAGAAAAGTCTAAGAGATACAGAGAAATGACAGAAGGTGTTGAGGCCAAGGAGCCAGAAGGATCTTCAGGAGATGAGGACATCTCTGGTAGGACAGGTAAGGGGCCCAATGCAGGGATGAGGGAGTGAGTGGGTGACAACTGTGTTCAGTCTCTAAACTGAGGAGTTGTACCCCTAGGTTGTGTTTCTGGGCACAAGTGGTGTTGGGTCAGGGAGACTCTGAGGGGCCCATTGCTTGACTGGCCAGAGCTAGGTGGGGCCCTTGAGGAACAGGAAAAGGAAGCTGTGGGCCTTGACGGTTGGGTGAGATAGTCAAGCCTGAGCCCCCTCTAATCCTGCCGTTTCTCTACAGCAAGTCCAGAGTTGGCCTCCAGCACCACTGAGTTTCTTCAGGCCAGGCGACCTCAGTTTCTTGAGCCAGTCCCACCGCCTAGCACTGCAGTGTAAGATCCCATGACCTTGTTCTGCATGGACCTCTTGGGAAGGGGGTAGGCTTCTGAGCTTGGCATTGAGCATCAAAGGGTTATCCCCCTTCCCGTTGGTATGCAGATGATCACTCAAGAGAGCACCCTGAGGTGGGCTAGGTGGGGCTCACTGAGTACATGTGTCATCTTGGTGCATGCTTCCAGGTTCTTAGAGGAACCTGGGTAGAGAGAAGTGCCTAAGTCAGTATGTAGTCAGAGAAGGCTTCCTGGAGGATGATTAGCAGAATCAGATAGGCAGCAACAGACTGAGGGTCTAGGGCCTGAGGGTCTAGGGGCCTGAGGGTCTAGGGCCTGAGCAAGTACTAGCTTGTGTAATGAGTCTAGACTAGGACTTTGGGTCAGGGCCCCAGGGAAAGACCAGGCCTCTGTGTGGCCCCCTGTCCACACTGCCTCCCAGCAGACAGAGCTATTGGTCCACATTAGCCAAGGAGCACATGGGCCCTAGTCTTCGCAGGAGCCAATAAGACTTGTTTTTGATTAGAAGGCTCTTTGGGCAGCATTTTAGCTAACTATCCACTCCTGCCCCTAGCTTATCTTCAGAGCCTCTGGAGCCTCTCTCGACCAGGCTTCCTCCCAGGGCCCGAACCCCTGGCCCCAGGCCCCGTCAAGATCCCCACAAGACTGGATTGAGCCACTATGTGAAACTCTTTAGCTTCTATTCCAAGATGCCCATGGAGAAAGCAGCTCTTGAGATGGTGGAGAAGTGGTGAGTCCTGGACACTCAGGGTAGGGAGAGGACCCCTCAGATCATCAATAGACCGTTCAGTCTGTTCTACCCCAACCCTTTTGGCAGCCTGGACAAGTATTTCCAGCATCTTTGTGACGACCTGGAGGTATTTGCTGCTCATGCCGGCCGCAAGACTGTGAGGCCGGAGGACCTGGAACTACTGATGCGAAGGTAAGTGGGCAGAAGCAGGGAGGTGCTGAGTGTGGGAGTGTTGGCCCTGATTCTATCTCTATCCTCCTCTGCTACAGGCAGGGCCTGGTCAACGACCAAGTCTCACTGCATGTGCTTGTGGAGCGGCACCTGCCCCTGGAGTACCGGCAGCTGCTCATCCCTTGTGCATTCAGTGGCAACTCTGTCTTCCCTGCCCAGTAGTGGCCAGGCCTCAACATCTGCCCAGTCCCCACCTCGGGGACTGCCACACATATTCTTCCAGGTCTCCTCCCCACCTCCCCAGCATCAATAAAGTGTCACAAACAGAATGTGCTGTGTTTTGGTGTATATCCTGTGGCCAGCCAGGCCAGGACCAATTCCCCTCCCTCCCTCCCCTCAACTCCCCAGCATAACCTGGAGAATAGGTTCAGACAAATAATTTTATATTAAAAGTCAGAGGTTAGCAGCACTGGAGCACTAAGGCTGCCCATAGTGGCCCTAGCTTGCAGGTTCCTGCTCTCGAGACCCCATGCGCCTGATGTCAGTCATCTGAAGCCGTTCCAGGGCAATCTTGAGCTGTACCACAATGCCATCTTCCTTCTCTTCACCCTTCTCAGGCAATTCTGTCCTGGGGACCTGGAAGGCCCCGCTCAAGTAGCCATTTAGGGTCTGCTTGTCCAGGCTGGGATCGATGTTCATCAGGGCTTCACGTACCTTGGGTAGGGTTACCTCATCATGGCTACCACACAAAGAAAGAGAGATAGGCCTTGACCCCTCCTTTCTGCACCCCAGACCCCAAGGTGCCCTCTGCTGAGCTTGAGCAGTATATAGTGCCCAGCAGCAAGCTCAGTACACAGGGAGATCCAAGGCCTTGAGATGCCACCCTGTGGCATAGGGACTTGCCTATGGCTAAGTGGGCCTAAGGGCCTCAGGAGGTACTCACAGTTCCAGGCCCAGCTCCTGTTTTAGTTCCTGTAAGTACTCATCCTTTTCATCCACGTACTGTTCCCACAGCTTTTGTACAAAGGGCATACTCTGGCCCTCTTCATCCTGGGAGGGGCCACAAGGCAGGGTGAGAACACATTGGTTGGGGTCCAGCAGAGGCTAGGGCAGAGCTGGGCAAGTTCCTGGACAACCCCCGCCCACCACATACACATATAGAGGTGGGTACCTCTATAAATAATGAGCGGTAGTTGATCAAGTCTGCATTGCTGCTGTTGGGATGCCAGCCTCCTGCCTCCATCAACTCCAGAATTTTCTCTTCCTTCTTGAAGGGGAAGGTGCTCTTGAGGACAGTGCTGTGGGGAGACACAAGGGCCAACAGGCCTGGCTGAGGCCTGCTCACCCATCTTCCTGTACCCCTTTGCCAGCCCCACTAGTGCTCAAAAAGGACAAGTGCTGAGGCTGTGAGCCCTTCCTGCCAGGCTCCCCTTTCCCCTGCACATCTGGGAGCCTGGCCAGATGAAATATTGGACAGGAGTTTGGGGTGGCTGGACCAGCCTCTCACCTTAAGTTCTCCATGGTTATCAGCCCCTCATTCTGACTGTCGGCATTTGTCATCTCCTTCAGCAGCTGTGCCACTGTCTCCTTCTGCTTGATGTATACACTCTCGCTCCTCTACAGGGAAGGAAGCATTGACTAACTTGCTGCTTCCTGGAGTGGTAGGGATAGAGCTGGCCTATGTCGGGGACAAAGGGAGGGCCAGGCCCAACCTCACCTTTCCCATCAAGACTGCATAGAACTGACTCATGACCTCATTAGAGCGGAAGAGCTTGATATTTTCAAAAATGGTGTAAGCCCAGGCCATGGCTTCACCAGGTCCAAAGCGATGCTCCAGGAAACTGAAGAAGAAATCTGGGAATTTCTCTTTCTGCAGGGTGGGAAATGACTGTTTGGTAAGCCTACCCCATGGTGGGTTGGCCCTTCTCCCTAACACCCCAATGGAACCCCCTGGAAGACTCTGGAGGCCACCCCAAGCCAAAATGGCCCATGAGATCTGACCTGCTCCTCAACAAGACGTTGCTTCCAGGCATCCTTGAGGAGGTTTATGACATCCTTCTTGGTTGGCTTCTTGTTCTCCACAAGGCCATCAAATCGAAGGAAAGGAGGGATGGCTTCCCCATAGCCCTGAAAAGGAGAGTGTCAGTTCATCTCTGGGCCCAGGCAGAGCCCCAGATGGTTTCCCCAGAACCTCAAGTCTTAGCAAGGTCTGGCTGTTCCAAGCCTCCCGAGCCCAGGGACCCCTACCAGACCAGGAAAGAAGTCTTTCTCCCGGAGCAGCCCCTCGCCAATCTCCTCCAGGAGCACATCCACCAGCTGGTCACTGTTCTTGCCCTCAGCCAGCATTTGCCAGCGATCTGGACCCCCAGCCACCACATCTGCAGGTGCAGAGAGGGAGCTGGAGTCCAAACCACATCCTTGAGCAGTCCCTGGGAGCACAGTGGCCATCATTACCTTCGCACTTGCTCCAGTCAGGCCGTGGCGTAGAGGTGCGCTGGATCTCCTGGAGCTCAGAATGAAACTGGTCCCGCTCCTTCAGTGTGGTCATATGCAATTGCAGCAGTATCTCGTGCTCCTTGCAGACCTCTTCATAGTCACCTCTCAGGCTGTCCAGCTGTGGACAAGGTGATTGATCCTTGCTACCTACCTGCATGGCCCTGCCCTGCCCTGCCCACCCACCAGTACCTGTACCTGCTCCTGCAGTTCCTTGTTGGTCTTCTCTTGCATTTCAAAGTCCCTCCTGGGCACCACATCTCCAAAGTTGGCCTTCATGGTGTTGAGTTCCATCTGTGTGCGGGTCAGGTCTTGCCGGGCCATCTTCAGAGCCAGTGTTAACTTCACAGGGTCCTCCCCCCAGATGCCTGCCAGAGTACCCGCCAGCTTGATTCACCCTGGCTCTAGGGCCTATAGCCCAGGGCAGGTTTACAGTGTCCCTCAGGGCCTGGTCCTAGGTCCTTCTCTCCCTGATTGGGAACCCCTGGGTCTTTCCCACAGCACTAACAGCTTAGAACTTCAGGCCTAAATAGAGAAGCCGAGGACATGGGGTACCAGGCCTGTCCTGCTCTGAGGGAGCCTAGGCTGCCTCAGCAGACAATAATTGTTTCCTACTTAAACAATGAGTCTAAGACTCTCAGTCCAACTCAAAAGATAAATAGACCCAGGCAGCAGCGGAACATCCCCGCTTTGTGAATGGGGATGGAATGAACAGATATTAAGAGAGTTCAACGAATGGGGATGAGTGGCAAGACTCCTCTCTAGCACCTCCTCAGGGGAGAGAAACCCACCTCAGGCTTACCTGGCGACTGGGCTAGTGACATGTCCTCCCTCTGGTACCGCAGCTCATTCAGGTCTGCAATGAGGATCTTGCGGGCATCTCGCTCACTGAGGTAGCGCAGGTACTCCTCAGCCAAATTCTTTCTCAGTTTGGATACCTGTTGGGAAGGTTGCTGTGTGGTCGGGGCCTGTACATAGCTAGCCATCAAAGGGGATGGGATGGGTGCTGAGTTGGCCCCATCAGGGCCTGGAAACGGGAAAGGTGGAGGGAGGAGACAAGGTGGTGGCTCAGTATATCAATCCAGGCAGAAGGGTAGAGAGTTAAGGAGACACCTTAGTGCCCAAGACCTCAGATCATCCCTCGGGTGGGGGAGCAGGAATTCAGAGAGTTGGTCACCACACTACTCCCATTCACCTCACTCTGCAATGAGATTTTCTCCTCATTCTTTTTGTCAATGAGTTTTAGCAAATTCATCTTCTCTCTCTTCAGCATGGAGATTTCATATCTCTCCTCAGCCCTCATGGCCAGGATCCTCTCATTGCAGTCCTCATTCACAGTGACAAGCTTGGCCTTCAGGGGCTCCAGAGCCCGAATCTTCTCCCTCTGGTGGGCTAAGCAGGGACAGGTGGGAGAGTCCCTTTGGGACCACAGAGAACAAAGAGTCAGGAGACACTGATCCTAAGGTCACAGTGAGTGGCTATGTCTCTTGCAAACTCCAGGTGTCTATGCATGCTTTGTACAAAGCATCACCCCTGTTTGAGGCCTTCCTACATTTGCTTTTAAACCAGAGGCAGAGTCTGGCTGAGGACTGGGGTTTCATCTATGCCCTTTCTCCCTATAGCCTTTAGTCCTGCAGCTGTACCATGCCCAGCACCTCCCGTGCCTGGTTGGGAGGCTCATCATTTCCCAGAGGTACTCACTCCCTCCTGGGCTTCACTCTCAGTAGTAAAGTTGCTTTCTTTCCTACAGATACTGCTTTACCATGTTTTCCAAGGACAGGAGGTAGTCAGGTGCTCTATCACACAGGACAGTGTAAGCAAAAAAGCTGAGCAAGGCTTGGTGACCACAAGGCCCAGTTAGTAGTTGCCCCAATACTTCTGCACAGCCCCAGAAGGTGAGAGTAGAATCCTCTCCATGCCTTCCAGACTGGATCCAGGCACAGAAGCTGTAGTCTTACCCAGCATCACCTCATACGCATTCTTGATGGAGGATAGCAATGGCTTGTACGTTTTAAAGTCCTCTATGAAGAACTCAAAGATTTCTCTGTAAGGCTGGCAAGAAAAGGGGACCTGTCACCTCTGGGCCTATAGCTGCCACTCTCTTAAGCTTAGAAGTATTGTAGCAAGAAGCTGCCAGGTGATCCATATTCAAATAAATGCCCCAGGGCACCACCTGGGTCTCTCAGTGCCAGGAAGGTGAGGGGCAGCTCTGTCGCTCTCAACTATTTTCTGGAGGTCTCTCCTGATACTATCTCTGAAGCCTGGCAGATGACCTGGGTCAGGGCCACCCCACTCTGGCTCTCCAGGCAGCCAGCCTTCTCCAAGCACTGTGCCTCAGTTGGCCTCTTACCTCTTGCTATCTTACAGACCTGTGGAGGCAGGAGGAGATCAAATGTTCTAGCCTTGTATTCTGACCAAACAGAAGTGTCATTTCTTGTTCCATTTGGACACAGAAGTTTTTGGAGGCAGCATTATGTACTGGAATTAGCATAGGCTCTGGAATCAGCCCTGAGTTCATACCCCAGCCCCACCACTTCATAGCTATATGCCTTCTCTGAAGTTCTGCTTCCTTGATGAAGTACCTTCAGCCTGTGAGATTGTATTCAAGGCCCCATTCAGGTCCTGGCACACAGATGATGCTCAGCAAATGCTTCTGTCAGTGACTAAGTCGGAAGTGAGGGATTCCCTGTTATCATCCCTGTCTGAGCACGAATTCGGTGATTCCCTCCTTAATATGTATTAGAATCTAATGTGCATCTAAGTTTTTCTATGTATCTGAGCTGAGTTCCTCAAGCTTGGCTCTGTCATCCCTAGGCTGGTGAACCCTGTATGACCCCTTCTTGCCCAACTGCCAGGATTCAGGCTCCATTGACTGATGTCCAACAACCCATGCAAGGCACTGATCACAGAGCTAAAGGGACTGGAGACAGCATCCAGTCTACTACCTGACTCAGGTGTGGAAAATCAAACCTCAGGAGAGGTTTGCCTGCTCACTAAATTTGTCATAGAACATGTTTCACTAACTTTGTCATAGAACATGTTTCCCCTACCAGGAATGGGGACCCCAAAGAGCTGGGAGAGGCTGGTCTCTCCTGAAGTTTGAAGTCCTCAGTCCTAGTGAGTAAGGTTTCCTCCCACCTGTCCTCCCACCCTCCCCACAGTTATTCTGTGGCTCTAACCTGCAGCCTCAGCTCCTGGGTAGAATCTGTGCTCAGGTCCAGCAGGAGGAGCTCCTTGCGTAGGTAGTTCTCTAGCTGCTCCAGGTACCTTGGCTTAGTAATGCCCAGGGGCTGCTTCAGCCAGCTACTGCAGGGGATGGTGGGATGAGATGTGATGGGCACCCCACAGTGCTCTTGCATCATTAATCTGGGGCAGCACACACCCCTGTGCTGTCTCTGGGTCCAATGCTGGGTCTGTTACCAGCCCATCCACCATGGGGCTGACCCCAGCTTACCCTGCTCGTTTCCGATAATCATATGAACAGGGCTTTCGATTATGCAGAATGGTCTGATCACTGGTGTATGTGGGCCACGGGGACAGTTGGTCACCAATGGAGAACTGACAGGACTGCAGGAAGAGACAGGTGGGGTTACCATGGCAACACTGCTCCCTTTCCTGATGCTCCTCTCCATCTTCCTCCCTCTACTCTTTTTTTTTTTTTTTTTTTTTAAGATTGATTGATTTATTTGAGAGAGAGGGGGAGAGAGCATGCATGCATGTGCAAGCATAGGGAGGGCACAGGGAGAGAATCTCAAGCAGACCCCCACTGAGTGCAGAGCCCACGTGGGGCTCGATCCCACGACCCCAAGATCATGACCTGAGCTAAAATGAAGAGTTGGAAGCTTGACCAACTGAGCCACCCAGGAGCCCCTACTCTTTTTTTTTTAAAGATTTTATTTATTTATTTACTTATTTGAGAGCGAGAGAAAGAGTACGTGCACACAGGGGAGGGTCAGAGGAGGAGGGAAAGGGAGAGAGAATCTTGAGCAAACTGCACACCAAGTATGGAGCCAGACGCAGGGCTCAATCCCAAGACCCTGAGATCATGACCTGAGCTGAAACCAAGAGTCAGACATTTAACCACTTAATCAACTGAGCCACCCAGGCACCCCACCTCCCTCTACTCTTGATTTTTTCCCCAACATCTCTCTCTTTTTTAAAAATTTTTTTATTGTTATGTTAATCCCCATACATTACATCATTAGTTTTAGATGTAGTGTTCCATGATTCATTGTTTGTGTATAACACCCAGTGCTCCATGCAGAACGTGCCCTCCTCAATACCCATCACCAGGCTAACCCATCCTCCCACCCCCCTCCCCTCTAGAACCCTCAGTTTGTTTTTCAGAGTCCATCGTCTCTCATGGTTCATTCTCTGTCTCTTTTTTAAGTAGGCTCCACACCCAACATGGGGCTTGAACTCATGGCCCTGAGATCAAGAGTCGCATGCCCTAAACTTAACATAACAATAAAAAAAAAATTTTAAATGAAACAAACAAACAAACAAAAAGAGTCGCATGCCCTAAACTGAGCCAGCCAGGTGCCCCTCCCTAGCATTTCTTAATATGGTTCATAATTAAGACTATGGGCCCTAGAGGTAGAGTTTAGGTTAAAAAGCCAGATATCCCTTATTGGCTGTGTGACCACAGGCTTAACTTCTCTGAACCTCAGTCTCTGCATTTGTAAAATGGGGATGATTTTAGTTCCCATTGCACTGTATTAATGTGAGGATGCAGTGAGAAAACATCAAGTTGGTTTACACAGACTAAGACACCCCCTTGGAATTCAGTAAAGGTGAGCTATTCTTCTCTTCTGTATGTCAGTGAGTATTGCATATATGAAAACAGATGTGAGTCCCGATATGTACCAGCCCTTGCCCCACAGCACAGTCCAGGGAAAGAGACAGATAGAGGAGGGCAGGCCCAGCCTCATGCCTGGACTGACACACATATAGGACTGCAGAGATGCAGCATGGGGAGCTGTGGACCCTAGGAGGAGACTAAGCTGTAACCCCTGAGTTGGGGGAAGGTAGGTGGGAGTGCCCTGAAGCAGTGGGATCTCATTTTGAACCTTGAGCAGGGGGGGTAGGGAGTGGAAGCAGTTAATATGTATGGGCTGTTTTATTTTTTTTTAAAGATTTTATTTATTTATTTGAGAGAGAGAGATGGAGAAGTGACAGAGATAGCGAGAGAGAGCGCAAGTGGGGAGGAGAGGGAGAAGCAGGCTACCTCTGAGCAGGGAGCCTGATGTGGGACTCGATCCCAGGACCCTGGGATCATGACCTGAGCCGAAGGAAGACGCTTAATGACTGAGCCACCCAGGAGCCCCATGGGCTGGTTTTTTAACCTTTTCATGAAATACTCAAAACTTAAGGGAAAAAAAATGAGCTTCTGACCCAGTGAAGCTCACTTCTGTAGTTCATCCATTCAGTCATCCATTTGTTCATCAGACATTACGGGGGCCATAATACATTCTCGAACCCCTGCTAGGTTCTAGGGATATGAGGGAAGCTGGGGGTATGATGGAGGTGGGGTGACAAGTGAACTGATTATCACAAGTCAGCAGGTAGTGGCTAAAGCCAATGCAGATGACCAGGAGGGGGCAAACCCTGACTAGGAGGGACCAGGGCACCAGGGGAAGCTAATCATCTTCTAGGAGGTGGTGATGTCTGTGATGTTCATTCAGTAAAGCTTGAATGAGTATATAAGAGGAGCTGAGGTCATCTGGGAGAGGGTATGTGTCATCAGGGTTAGAGGTGGGGCACAAAGACATCCTGGGTAGCACCAACACCTCAGGGAAACAGCACGTGTTTTAAAGAACTATGAATAGGGGCGCCTGGGTGGCCCAGTCACTGGGCGTCTGCCTTTGGCTTGGGTCGTAGTCCGGGGGTCCTGGGATTGAGCCCTGCATCGGGCTCCCTGCTCGGCGGGAGGCCTTCTTCTCCCTCTCCCACTCCCCCTGCTTGTGTTCCCTCTCTCGCTGTGTCTCTTTCTGCAAAAAAAAAAAAAAAGAATCTTTAAAGAGCTATGAATAGAGGTGAATGCCCAAGGACAGCAGGCCGCCTGAGGCTGAGGCGTGGGGTGGTCAGTGTAGAGGGAGACAGAGATAGAGCAGCAGCTTTATGCAGAAGGGGCAGTCCTCACAGCCTTATAACTGTGAAAAAATTAGAAAATTCCTAAATGTCTAGAAATTAGAAAACTCCTAAGTGTCTAAAAATAGAAGCAGTCATGAAATGATTACATAAAGGCTTAACATAGAAATATGCTAATGCTATAGCTCTAAGGGTTAAGTAAAGCCTGAAATTAGGGAATAAGCACAAGTAGGTAAAAACGGATGTCCAGGGGCGCCTGGGTGGCTCAGTTGGTTAAGCAACTGCCTTCAGCTCAGGTCATGATCCCAGGGTCCTGGGATCGAGCACCACATCAGGCTCCCTGCTTGGCTAGAAGCCTGCTTCTCCCTCTCCCACTGCTCCTGCTTGTGTTTCCTCTCACTCTGTGTCTCTCTCTCTGTCAATTAAATAAATAAATAAAATCTTAAACAAAAAACAAAACGGATGTCCAGAAAAGACAGAAAAAATAATCTAAGAGGTTTTCAGTAATTATTATCCTCTATGATAGGCCATTAGGGGCTTATTTTTCTGTAATTGAACATTTTTCAAAATTTTCTACAATGCAAATAAATTACTATCCAATTTAAAAGAAAATTGGGGGGGGGCGCCTGGGTGGCTCAGTCCTTAAGCGTCTGCCTTTGGCTCAGGTCATGATCCCAGGGTCCTGGGATCGAGCCCCGCATTGGGCTCCCTGCTCCGCGGGAAGCTTGCTTCTCCCTGTCCCACTCCTCCTGCTTGTGTTCCCTCTCTCGCTGTGTCTCTCTCTGTCAAATAAATAAATAAAATCTTTAAAAAAAAAAAAAGAAAATTGGGGGCGCCTGCCTGGCTCAATTGGTAGAGCCTGCGACTCCTGATCTTGGTACCACGTTGGGGTGTAGAGATTACTTAAAAATAAAATATTTAATAGGAGCGCCTGGGTGGCTCAGTCGTTAAGCGTCTGCCTTCGGCTCAGGTCGTGATCCCGGGGTCCTGGGATTGAGCCCCACATTGGGCTCCCTGCTCAGCGGGAGGCCCGCTTCTCCCTCTCCCACTCCCCCTGCTTGTGCTCCCTCTCTCGCTGTGTCTCTCCCTGTCAAATAAATAAATAAAATCTTTAAAAAAATAAATAAATAAAATAAAATATTTAATAAAGAAAGAAAAGAAAATTGAATTAGAGTTCAATGTTTAATTCAATATTAGAGCCCCCTTCGTGCCCCTTAACTATTTTGAAATTTAACAAGAAATTTCTATTTTTCTTGACCCATTAACTTCTTAGAATACAACATGTTATAGAAATAATGTTGGGGGCATCTGGCTGGCTCAGTTGGAGGAGCATGGGACTCTTGATATTAGGGTCTTAAGTTTAAGTCCCTGGTTGGGTATAGAGATTACTAAAAATAAATAAACCTAAGAAAAAAAGAATGTTAAAATTACATGTTCAAAATGTTTGGGACATGATCAGAGCAGCGCTCACAAGGTATTTATTTTATTTATTTTAATTTAAAAAATTTTTTGAATTATTTATTTAATTTTAAGTAGGCTCCACGTGACCTGAGATCAAGACCTGAGCTCTGGGGTGCCTGGGTGGCTCAGTTGGTTAAGCAACTGCCTTCGGCTCAGGTCATGATCCTGGAGTCCCAGGATCGAGTCCCGCATCGGGCTCCCTGCTCAGCAGGGAGTCTGCTTCTCCCTCTGACCCTCCCCCCTCTCATGTGCTCTCTCTCTCTCTCAAATAAATAAATAAAATCTTTAAAAAAAAAAAAAAAAAAAGACCTGAGCTCTGATAAGAGTAAGATGCTTAATGGACTGAGCCACCCAGGCACCCCTTTAATTATTTTTTAAGTAATATCTACCCCCAATGTGGGGCTCCAATCCTGAGATGAAAAGTTGTATGCTCTACTGACTGAGCCTGCCAGGTGCCCTGGAATGTATGTATGTATTTATTTATCAAAGATTTTTAAAAGATTTTAGTTATTTGACAGAGAGAGAGAACACAACAAGCAGGAGCGGCAGGCAGAGGGAGAGGGAGAAGCAGGCTTCCCGCTGAGCAGGGAGCCCGATGCGGGGCTCGATCCCAGGACTCTGGGATCATGACCTGAGCTGAAGGCAGACGCTTCACTGACTGAGCCACGCAGGCGCCCGCCCTGGTATTTATTTTAATTGCTTAAAATACTTTTGCTATTAGGAAAGAAAGCCTTAAGTTTTCTTTCTGTTTGAAAAGAGCTATGGGGGCGCCTGGATGGCTCAGTCAGTTAAGTGCCCCACTCTTGATTTCAGCTCAGGTCATGCATGATCTCAGGGTGGTGGGTTTGAGCCTCCAGCCCCCAGCCCCTTGCCTTGTCCCAGGCTCCGCGCTCAACACAGAGTCTGCTTGTCCCTCTCTCACTCTGCTCCCTTCCCCACTTGTGCGCTCTCTCTCAAATTAAAAACAACAACAACAACAAAAAACAAAGATGGGGTGCCTGGGTGGCTCAGGCAGTTAAGCGTCTACTTTCCGCTCAGGTCACGATCCCAGGGTGCGAGGATCGAGCCCCACGTTGGGCTCCCTGCTTAGCAGGAGCCTGCTTCTCCCTCTCCTCCCCACTTGTGCTCTCTCTCGCTATCTCTGTCACTATCTGTCTCTCTCTCAAATAAATAAATAAAATCTTTAAAAAAAAATAAAAGTATAAATAGACAAATTGGAAAAACGAGAGAAGTCGAACTGTTAAACATCAGGCCAGAAAAAAAAAATGTTTTTGAAATTTGTCAAAATTGATGTGATTTTTTGGGGGGGAGGGATGTGATTTTTATAAAAGTGCCAAGTAACCCTGAAAGCGGGGAATTTGTCAAACAAGCACCTGACCCTAGTGAATTAATACGTTTTTCAGACTTTTAAAAGGCCAATCCTTGCGTTCTGTCTGCCGTTTCTGCGGAGAGAAAACGTGGTCACCGTACATTGATTCCTGGGCAAGCACGGCTTCCGGGTCTTGGTTATCATTACCAGCTGGGCTCCACCAGGAGATGGGTGGAAAGAGGTGTTCCCCGGCGCTCCATGCTCTCTGCTTCTCCCTGCAGGTGGAAACGGGAAGGGCGGCCACGGGGCGGGGCAGGGGTGGTGGGTGGGGAAGGGTTGCAGGGCGGCGGGAGAGAACAATGCCCCCTAGTGGTGAAGAGTGGCGGTGTTGCCGCTGCACGAAAGAGGGGGAACCCAGCTACATGGTGTGGGTGGCAGCTGAGTGGAGTGGGGAGCATGTGCCCCAAGTCATCCGGCGTTCTGGAGCCGTGGCTGCGCTTGGTCTCCACAAAGAGTCCACACTGACCCCCTTTCCCTCTCTGGAGTCGGGATCCCCATTTTGGGAGTCTCCATCCTAACAATGTGTGGGGCCCATGTGTCCCTAAATTACCCATACAGGACACACACAAAGGAAACCACCACACAGCCCATAATGCTCCACTGTGAGCTGGAGTTATAAGTTTGCTAAACCGTTTTTTCAAAAAAAATAAAATAAAATGTGCTTTTTCATCTGATTCCCATAGTGGCTGTTTGCTAATCCTATGATCATATCAACAAAAACCCAAAAGTACTTAATGAGACAGCATTCATTTTTTTTAAAAAGTAAACTCTACGCCCAATGTGGGGCTTGAACTCACCACCCAGAGATCAAGAGTCCCATGCTCTACGGACTGAGCCAGCCAGGTGCCCCAAGATAGAGACAGCATTCATTTTTATAGAAAAACTTAAAAGAACAGGAATGGAGGAAGGAAATTTCCTGAGACTAGTAGAGTCTCTACTTCCAACCCAGAGCCAGCAATACGAGGGGGTAACATCCCTTTACTCCTGCCTTCACATATATACTCACAGCATTATGGAGCTCTCAACATACGCCCACCACTCAAGTATCCTATCAGGAACCAAGGCCATACAGAAAAAAAGATACAGTCATAGCCCTGAAGGACCTTGGCAGATCTGGTGTGACCATCCCAGCACCTAGCACAATGCCTGGAATACATTAGGCTGAATGAAAAATGAGGTCCACTCCAGAATGCTGAGTTGCAGGGGAAGGGTGTCCGTGGACAGCAGCTGCTTCTCTCTCTGCCAGGGGAGGTCTGGAAGGGCTTTTCAGATGAGGTGCAGCCAGTGTGTACACCCCTACCTCAGAGCTTGATGGGCCTGGCCTCTGTGAGCCACACTCCCTTAATTGGGGAGAAGCCACTCTGGGAGGCATGTTTCAGATGCATGGTGCTTTTGGGTTGCAGAGAGGGAGGCAGATAGCGTCCAAGAGCTGAAATTTGGGTTTCCAACAAGACATTGGCACTAACCAGTGTCTTCCGTTTCTGAGAAAGCTTGCGATTCTGGGTGTTCTTGGTTTCTGTGAGGAAGGAGTCATCTATGGTCCCTCCTGAAGGCCGCATGTGTGTTCTGCACAGAAAAGGGGAAGACAGTGGTAGGTGACAGAGCCCTGAGTGGGGAGAGCACCTCCACCCTTCCCAGATCTACAAGACACGGCCTCTTCTCTCTGCTGCAGATCTAGGCTCTGGGTCTTCCCAGTACTGCCCACAGATTCCCAGAGATGCTGCCAACAAGCTCCTGGCCCTGGGCCCAAAACATTTTCCAACATTCCCGGAAACCTTCTCATGCTGAGAATCTCACCAATTCCTGCAGTGACAGGAAAGCCTCACCATGAGCCCAGAAAACTCTGTGGGCTTACACTTTCATTCAATGTTCAGATGAGTTTCATGTTTGTGACTCTGATACATTCTGGGGGTGTGATACCAAAGGCAGGTGCTATAGGACAAGAAGCACAGGGCCTGAGGTCCAAGAGCTGGGGTGTGAGTCCCCAACCTGCACTTACTGGCTGAAGGGCATGGGGGCTGACATCTGGGGTTCCAACAGGAACCCCTGGGCAAGTCATTTAACCTCTCTCAGCCTAGTTTGCTCATAAGGAAATGGAGACAAGTCTTTCTTTTTTTAAAAAAAAAGATTTTATTTATTTGAGAGAGAGCGAGAGTGCCCAAGCAAGCATGAGTGGGGGGAGGGGCAGAGGGAGAAGCAGACTCCCTGCTGAGCAGGGAGCCTGACATCACAGGACCCTGAGATCATGACCTGAGCTGAAGGCAGACGCTTAACTGAGTTACCCAGGTGCCCCTCTAACACTTTATGCTGTATTTTTAAATTTTTTAAAAGATTTTATTTATTTGACAGAGAGAGAGAGAGAGACAAACAGAGAGACAGAGAGAGAGAGAGCACAAGCAGGGGAGTGGCAGATAGGGGGAGAAGCAGGCTCCCAGCTGAGCAGGGAGCCCAATGCAGGACTCAATTCCAGGACCCCGGGATCATGACCTGAGCTGAAGGCAGACACTCAACTGACTGAGCCACCCAGGCGCCTCCAGGTGCCCCTCTATTTTATTTTTTTTAAGATTTTATTTTTAAGTAATCTTTACATCCAATGTGGGGCTCAAACTTACAACCCCAAGATCAAGAGTCACATGCCCTACTGACTGAGCCAGCTGGGTACCCCCCCATATTTCTACTTTAAAGGTGGAGAAAACTCAAGTTATCTAACAGATGGCAGGCAATGGGTTTGACAGGGGTATGTCCTGGTATTGAGTGAAATCAAGCTGCTGAGTTCTATCTACAAAGCTACTGTGGCAGGGATGTGAGGATGAAAGGAGAAAGCCAATGGGGAACAGAAACCTCCCTCAGGGAAAAAATACACAATTTTAAAAAAGATTTTATTTATTTATTTGAGAGAGAGAGAGCATGAGCAGAGTGAGGGGCAGAGGGAGAAGCAGACTCCCCACTGAGCAAGGAGCCCCGATGGGGGTTCGATCCTGGGACTCGATCCTGGGACTCAATCCTGGGACTCTGGGTTCATGACCCAAGCCACAGGCAGATGCTCAACTGATGGAGCCACCCAGGCACCCTGGGAAATACACAATTTGAAGGTCCCTTTTAGAGGATCTGCTCACACATTTATAGTACAAGGTCTAGTCTATCCTTCATCATCCTGGCCCTGCTCTAAGGGGAGCTGGAGGAGGACACACATACTGTGCCTCTAAGGGAAACAGCTTGGCCCAATGCCCAATGTACATTACTAAATACTGGTGAAGAATATGGACAGGAATCAATGATATTTTGTACTGCTACCAAATTCAGCCTCAGCAATTACATTCTTCCTCCTCCTCCTCCTCCTCTTCTTCCTCTTCTTCTTCTTCTTCTTTTCCTTCTTCTTCTTCTTTTTAAAGATTTTATTTTTAAGTAATCTCTACACCCAATATGGGGCCCAAACTCACAACCCGGAGATCAAGAGTCACATGCTCCACCAACCGAGCCAGCCAAGTGCCCCCATTTTGCTTCCTTCTTAAAATAGATGGGCATTTATTCTCCAGAATCTGTTTCATATCCCTTTCAAACATGACTGCAGTTTCCTAAATCATTCCTGTGCTGGGTAACGACACTCTTTCTCAAGCCTGCTGCGTGGTTCTTGTAGATTCATTTTAGCTCTAGATAAAATAATTAAATTGGCAAATAATTTCCTTTTTTTTTAAGAGAGGGAGGAGAGGAGGGACAGTGAGAGAATCTTGAGCAGGCTCCATGCCCAGCACAGAGCTGATGCGGGGCTGGATCCCACAACCCCAAGATCATGACCTGAGCCGAAATCAAGAGTCAGACGCTCAACCGAATGAGCCACCTAGGCGCCCCTCCTGACCTTTGTAGTCTTTCTTTGTTGCGGCAGCAAACCCTGAAGGATTAGAGTTTAGGTGAGATCAGGTTTTTGCACTCGTAATGAGTAAAAGGGAGAAACCACATTCATTAAACACTTACTGAATGCTTAGTATATGCAAAAGCTGTGATGACAGCTTCACTTATTCTGCCTAAATTTTCCCAACAATGTTTGTGAAGTGGGTTGTATCATCCCCATGTTTGAGATACAGAAGCAGAGGCCCGGCACTTAAGAGACTTCTCTGGCTTCCCAAAGCTAGAAAGATATTTAGCCAAATTTAAAAATTTTTTTTTAATTTTTTTAAAAAGATTTTATTTATTAGAGACAGAGAGAGAGAGATAGAGAGAGAGCACGAGCAGGGGGAGGGGCAGAGGGAGAGGGAGAAGCCGACTCCCCACTGAGCGGGGAGCCCCACCTGGAGAAGATCCCAGGACCGGGAGATCGTGACCTGAGCCGAAGGCAGACGCTCAACCACCTGAGCCACTCAGGCGCCCCAAATTTTTGTTTTAATGTGTACACGTTGTGGCTTTCCTGGCTAATAGAGTTTGTTGTCATATTTTGCAGTGCCCAGAGGCTGCAACCCCCGAATAGACAGCAATTCGACAAGCATTTTTACATAAACCAATGGGTGAAGAGGCAGTTTATCCCTGTGGCTAAGAGCTCAGGTTCAGAAGTCTCACGTAGCTGGGTTCAAATTCCAGTTCCACCACTTATAAACGTGTTAAAACACATGCTCTCTCCAGGCTTCTATTCATTTGTAAAATGGAGATATTACTACCTCATAGAGTTGTGAGGTTAAATGTGCCATATATAAATCATTTGGCACATAATAAATGCTTAATACATGCTGGCTTTACTAATGATAAAGTGCGCCGTCCCTTTTGCTAGCGCGAAATGTCCTCAGGGGCTAAGTCAGTCCTCATTCCGTTTCTGCACCACCGATCCTGTGGGGCCTGAAGCCCCGGACAAATTGACAGAGGCATTTCTCTTTCTGGAAGTTGTCAAACCGCCCTCTCCACCCTCAGTCCGGCCAGCGCCTACCTCGACGTGGTCGCGAAGCTGGAGCACCGCGGCTTCGGGGAGGCCATGACGCTCCGGCAGCGGGGCAGCTTGCATCCGCGGCCGGGGAAGCTGTGGTAGTGTACAGCCCGTAGCTATGGCGACCAGGCCCCAGCATCCCAGCGGCGGGGGCGGGGTCAATGTTGTGCCACGCCCCCTCTCCCCTAGCCCGCAGGCTGGGAGGAAAGCCAATTAGCAAAGGTGGCCTCGGACCCGGGAGCAGGGTTCCCCCAGTCAATCACTACAGTGGATTTGACCCTAGCTATCAGAACTGAGGCGGGGGCGATAAACAGAGGCCATGGGGGAGGGCGGTGAACTGAAGGCCTGGAGCCGCGTTGCCAGAGGGAATTGTAGTTTTTGGTTTCCTGAAGTCTCCGCCAAACAGGCTTACGACTGAACAGATTTGTACCACATCTTCCAAAGTTCCGTACGAGCCCGGGTTGTCCCGCCTCTGGGGAGCTCTGCATTGTGGGATATGGAGTCCGAAATGTGGCGAGGTGTGGCAGTGTCCAAAGAGAGGTGTCGGACTCGGACTCGGTTTCCCTGCTGCCTCGGTAGGCTCGTCAGCCATTGGCTGAGCGTGGAGGCTCTGGTCCCGCTCCTCCCCGCCCCCAGTGACACAATAGCAGCTCCCTCCAAGATGGCGGCGGCGACGGCGGACCCGGGAGCTGGGAGCCCGCAGGCTGGAGATTCCTCTGGCGGGGGCGCTGGGGGCGGGCTGCCGTCCCCGGGGGAGCAGGAGCTGAGCCGGCGCCTTCAGCGCCTGTACCCCGCGGTCAACCAGCATGAGACGCCACTGCCGCGCTCTTGGAGCCCCAAGGACAAGTACAACTACATCGGCCTCTCCCAGGGCAACCTCCGCGTCCACTACAAAGGTATCGGCCTGTTTGGCCTAGGGGGGTGGAGGGGAAGACCAGAGCATCTGCCGGGCGGCTGTGATGCCGGGCCCCTGCCCCATCACGTCCTTTCCCCGGCCTGGGTGCTCCGGGTTAGGCCTTGGCCCCTGCGGGGTGTCCAAGGTTTTGAGGTTGACCAGGCCGAGGGTCTACTGCCTAGACTGCTGTGCCCTGAGACACCCGATGTCAAGAGAACTGCAACAGGTGTCCAAACCCAGTGCTGGGCTGGACCTTCCACCCGAGGACCTTCTTGCTTATCCTGGGATAGCTCCAATTCCAGTTGGGCCTTTCATCACTGCTTAGTTTTGGGAGTGTCAGAAGAAGGGGGTGGTCACATCCCCTTCATTAGCCAGAGGCCCATGGGCTTGCTCACCTGCCAGATATCACAGACAGAGCTTGGAGTTCTTTACTAAAGTTGAGGGGGGTGGACTTCCAGATCTGCCTCCTCCTCCCCTGATCTCCCAGGTGGGCTCTCTGTGTTCTGGAGAGACTGCCAGCAGCACTTGGGAATCTCTCAGATGGATCCACATTGCCTGTACCCTCCTTTAGTTTGTATGGGAGAAAGTGTCTCTGGCAGGGCTGCTATTCACAGGAGGAGGTGAGCCAAAGGTGGGGAGGTTTATGTGTTTGCTCAGTTGTTGTTTAGTTATTCCTCGAACAATGTAAGGGCTTCCTCTGGCCATGAAGGGGTGAAGTTGCCATGGAGCAGAAAAGAACGAGGATTTTATCTGAATTTCTTTCTGCTGAAATTTCTTCCTTGCTCTCTCTTATTAGGTCATGGCAAAAATCACAAAGATGCTGCCTCAGTGCGTGCCACCCACCCCATACCTGCTGCCTGTGGCATTTATTACTTTGAGGTGAAGATTGTCAGCAAAGGAAGAGATGGGTAAGCCCCTTCTTACCACCTTCTTTTCCCCAGCACTGAGCTTTTTCTTGTGGTCAGAGTCCGAGGTCTCCTGGCTGACACTTGTGACTGATGTGAGCTGCTGAGCTGCATGGGTCTGGGCTGCAGAGGGTTGAATAGTGGGGCTGCCTCTGTTACCTGACTGTGGCCATGGCCTGGTCTAAGCAGCAGCCCTTGATGGCAAGTAGGTGCATTGCGGGTAGAGGACAAGACTTCTCTTTAGTGATTATGTAATGAGATACCTCACAGGTCAGGGAAACAAGTAACAAGTTTACATTAACAATTCAGTGTCCAGAATGGATTTACCCCTCTGTCCTGTGGCATTTGTGACTTCCCTCCTTTCACACTTTTGCTGCATTCAGGGTTCTTTTTTATGGCATTTAGTCACATAGAGGCCCCTGTAGGCTTCAAAGGGATAGTAGAGTCTTCACAGCATTCATCACAGCTGTGGCAGCCACTGGCCTGTCATCTCAGGGTAAACAGCATGCACATGGTCAGAATCAGGTGACCTTGCTGCTCATAAACTTGTTTTTCAGTCCAGGGACTTGAACACCAGTTGGACCAGCTTTAAGAAGGTCCTCATTAAAGTCAGCATTAGGGAGGCTCCTTATTTTAGGGTGATCTAAGCAGACACCCGGAAGTCAGAGGGGGAGATTTCTCTTTTTTTTTTTCCTTTTTCTCCTAGTCTCCCTTTTCCCCATTGATTGTGACAAAGCCAGGTGTTTAACTTATGAAATAACATGATTTCAGCTGTCTTGGAAAGGCTTTCCTCATCAGACCTTAGGTCTGATGTGGGAAGTTTGCCAGCTACACCAGTGACCTTCGTGCCAACCCTGAATATGTATTCTTGAGTATTCAAAGTACTTCCTCTGTCTTAGGGACTGTCCCTCTTGTGGTGCATGCAAAATGCCCAGCCAAGGGGCTGTGCTGGGGGAGGACTGCTATAGTTGGAGATCTGCCTGCTTCCTCAGTGAAGTTGTATCATCCTTGCCTGGGACGGTTGTGTGGCCATGGGTAGATGGTGCAGCTTCAATCTCTGTCTGTACTATGGGGAGCTAGGCCAGCACCTCAGCTGCCTTTAACCCCAGAATCCGATGATTCTGAAATTCTGATCATGGCATGCTATTACAATATCTTTTCACTTTTATTCCTATCTACTTAATTTACAGATAGGAAACATATTATTGGAGGGCTTTAAAGTTTCTATTTTCCCTTCCCACCATCTGATCAAAGCACGTATATACATATAATGTGCTTGAACTAGTGTGAATGAGAATGGCCTCTTAAAACAAACAGTGCAAAAATAGTTTTGGTAGAGACTGAAGTGGGAGTGGCTGGAGTCTCATACTGCCAAAGAGACTGAGGGGCATTTCTTAGATTTTAGGGAGGAAAATCAATTGTTTTCTCTGTAGTCCTAATCATAGATAACTGCTGAGCTAGTGAGAAAAGAGAACACTTTTTCAGAAGGGGAGTGTTTAAATGTAGAGACCTAGATTCCTTCAACTGGCTTTTCACATTTCAGTTGTAAGTGGATCTTGCTGGAAGAGGCCCTGTGTCTTGTTAGTTGTCCTTACTGTAGTTTTTGTCTGCAAATTTAAAGAAAGTTGGGCATCTTCTCCCAGCTTCTATACCCAGCATTTTTATACGTGGTAAATACAGCCATTAGGCTGACCTGGAAACCTTATTTATTTATTTATTTGACAGAGACAGAGAGAGAGGGAGCACAAGCAGGGGAAATAGGAGAGGGAGAAGCAGGCTTCCCGCAGAGCAGGGAGCCCGACGCGGGGCTCGATCCCAGGACCCTGGTATCATGACCTGAGCCGAAGGCAGATGCTTAACGACTGAGCCACCCAGGTGCCCCTGGAAACCTCAGGTTTTTTTTTTTTTAATTAATTAATTTATTTATTTATTTAAGATTTTATTTATTTATTTGACAGAGAGAGACACAGCGAGAGAGGGAATACAAGCAGGGGGAATGGGAGAGGGAGAAGCAGGCCTCCCGCGGAGCAGGGAGCCCGATGCGGGGCTCGATCCCAGGACCCTGGGATCATGACCTGAGCCGAAGGCAGATGCTTAACGACTGAGCCACCCAGGTGCCCCATGGAAACCTCAGTTTTAACAAGGCCTCAGGTCCTGTATGCTTGTAGTGGCCTGCTTCAATTGACCACTGTCAATGAATGTCTCCTCATGGCCTCTTTATGGAATCCCTGAAAGCTGTCTCATGGCTAGGATGTAGCCAGATACTAGTATGGGGGGTCAGATGTGGTTTTGAGGAGGCCAAGGGAAGTTATAGGGCAGGAAATGATCAGCTCATTTTTTGTTTCCCATCAGTGTTGGAGGTGTGTTTCTGACCTGGGTTTGGTCCATGACCCAGGTGTTAACCAGTTGTACAGCTTTCCTTTATGATCTAGTTCCAGCCTCACGGCATCTCTGGAAAGTGCCTGGAGCAGATGATAATGTATCTTTTTTTTATTTGTTTGTTTTTAGATTTTATTTATTTTTTAAAGGTTTGTTTTAGAGGGAGGAGGGAGAGAGAGAAAGTCCTTTTTTTAAAAAATATCTTTTTTTTTGGGCGCCTGGGTGGCTCAGTTGGTTAAGCGACTGCCTTCGGCTCAGGTCATGATCCTGGAGTCCCTGGATCGAGTCCCGCATCGGGCTCCCTGCTCTGCAGGGAGTCTGCTTCTCCCTCTGACCCTCCCCCCTCTCATGTGCTCTCTCTCATTCTCTCTCCCTCAAATAAATAAATAAAATCTTTAAAAAAAAAAAAAAAAAAAAAAAAAAATCTTTTTTTTTTTTTTAAAGGTTTTATTTATTTATTTGACAGAGAGAGAGAGCACACAAGTAGGCAGAGCGGCAGGCAGAAGGAGAGGGAGAAGCAGGCTCCCCGCCAAGCAGAGAGCCAGATGCAGTGCTCGATCCCAGGACCCTGGGATCATGACCTGAGCCGAAGGCAGACGCTTGACCGACTGAGCCACCCAGGCGCCCTCTTTTTTAAAAAAGATCTTATTTGGGTACCTGGGTGGCTCAGTCGGTCAAGCGTCTGCCCTCGGCTCAGGTCATGATCCCAGGGTCCTGGGATGGAGTCCCGCATTGGGCTCCTTGCTCAGCGGGAAGCCTGCTTCTCCCTCTCCCTCTGCCCTCCGCTCTCCCTGCTTGTGCTCTCTCTCTCTGTCAAATAAATAAATAAAATCTTTAAAAAAAAAGGATTTTATTTATTTAGTTGAGAGGAAGTATGACCTGGGGTGGGGGAGGGGTAGAGGGAGAGGGAGAAGCAGAAGCCGACTTGAAGCAGGGCTTGATCCCAGGACCCCAAGATGATGACCTGAGTCTAAATCAAGAGTCAGCCACTCAACTGACTGGAGCCACCCAGGTGCCCTGATAATGTATCTGTTTTGTGAGTGAGTCCTGAACCCCTAGGATGTTTGGTGACCTGCTCTGGCAGCATGGCTTTGGGTTTGCAGTGGAGTAGCCTAACTTGTTAGATGCCCTTGCCTGATTCCAGACATATGTGTCCATGCTGCTGCTGCCTTTCCCCATTGAGTTCATTCCCTGGGTAGAGTGAAGGAATGTCCAGTTGGATTCTTAGGAGATCACAGTGTTCTTAGGAGACAGAGCTCCAAGGTGTTTAGTGCTGAGTGGGCCCAGAGAAATGTGGCATACTCTGTACTGGGCTTGATTTACTGAATCTGTAAACTTGTTTTTCTGTAGATTTAAGTACATTTGTAAAAGGTGTTTATGAACCCGGATATCAATGTCATTTTCTAGAAAGGCCTTTGTTCTGATGATGGCTTTTGTAGAAGAACATACTAATCTAGTCTAGTTAGAAAGTTTCATTTCAGGGGTTCATGGAGTATTTATTCATACCTACTGTGTGCCAGGCTGGGTGCAGGGAGAATAAAGGTAAAGCCAGCACAGGCCAGCTTTGTTCTCAGGAAGCCTTCAGCCACTCAGCAGAGAGTAGACTGAAATATTCTCTGCAAGAGGAGGCAGAGTGTGGGTTTGGTTTTGAGGGATGAGTAGGAGTTTCTCAGTAGGTGATACCTGTTGGACCTAAAATGAGTCTGGTTGGTAACTGGCTTGAAGTCAGGGTGCTGGCCCTCTGGGCACTCCTTAAATATAAGAGAGAGCTAAAGCAGGAGGAGCTACATTTGAGCTAAGAGCTTGGTACAAGCTGATGGACTTCAGCTGCATTTTGCCGAGTCACCAGAGCTGGGAACGTCAGGAGTTGAGTCTGGCGGGGTGAGGAGACATCAGAGCCCTGCCAGGGGTGCCAAGAGATAAGGGCATCCGCGTTGATCTTGTTAGAAAGCCAGTGGAGACCCTGAAGCTGAGGGTCCCTAGGGGAAATGACTTGCTCAGGCAGAGTTTGTGGACCTGTGGGTGTCCCCAGCTCTTAGTGATGACACACGGAGGGTGTGGCTGGCCAGGCTGACAGATGCTCCAGTGTGACCCTCAAAATAGACTGTAACATCATCCCGGCGGCAGCAGCCTCCTGACATGTGATGGGTGGCTCTACCCAAGAACAGCAAGCCTGGGCTGGAGCACTGGATGGAGTTGGGCGGGGGGCTCTTCTCTGTAGCTGGTGCCCAGGCCCAGGCCCTGGCCACAGCTAGTCTACCTTTGCTTGAACTTGCAAGCTGACTTCCTTTGGCCAGGCAGCAAAGCACTCTTCATTAATTCTGTACACCACAGTGAGGTACCCATAGTTTAGTCCCAATGCCAGGCTGGGCCTTAGGAGCACAGGCATGAGGCTCATCTAGAGAGGAGGCAGATATGCCTACACATACAGCCTTACAGGGTGGTGTAGAAAAGGCCAGTCCATAGTGTGCGCTTTACCCAGGGGTGGCCCAGAGGTTGGTCTTCCTCCTGTACCTGAAAGTTTGGGGAAACCTTCACAGAAGAGGTGATGATGCTAAATGTGGAAGGATGAATTAGAGGGTTCCAGGTTTTCACTTTATTGAGAAGCAGATGCTCTGGGCAGAAGGAGTAGTGTATAAAAAGATGAGGAGCACAGAACATGAGGTAGGCAAGGGCCAGATTGGAAATACCTTGTATGGCTTTGGCCAAGGAGCATGGCCTTTATCCAGAGGGCAGTAGCAGTGTTTGAGGATTTTGGATCTGCCCACATTTCTGAGAGTGGATAGGGCAGAAGAGATTGCTGCTCTGGTTCAGTCAGCTTCTCAGGCTGAGAGCCCTGTCTAGTGTGGGCCAGTAGCTTTAGGTCCCACGCTCTAGGCATGGTTTTCCCAAAGCATATGTCTTCTCTCTCTTGGCTGGTCTTTCTCCTGTATGGTAAGATATAGAGGAGGGATGTTGAAGACTGGTGGCCAGAGAGGCTTCCTGGGGGTGAAAGGACTCGGCCTGTGCTTGGTTTTTTCCAAGTTCCACCTAAAAGACAACTCTGTCCATAATTTCCCATGGAGACCCAGAGAGCCACTCACTCAATCAAGATCTCACCTGCCATGTTCCTGATCTGGAGAGCAACTTGAGCTCAGGCCCTCCAGCCTAGAGACAGCATGTGGCTGGCCCCTCACCCTGGGTTCCCTTGCTCCAGTCTGTGCATTGTGCAGTGCCATTGAGAAGTAGGTGCTCATCTGTGGACCTGGGGAAGGCTTTGTCCTGCCTGCCCTGAGAAGTAGGTTCTGTCTTTGCCCAAGGCAGATACAGATGGTGGTTGTGCCCTGTTCTTCCTGACTGCCCTCCAATTCTAATGGCATCACGGGCAGATGCTGAGCTGTGGGCTGCATCTCTCCCTGGAAACACATTGCACTATTTCTGGAGACATGGAGTATTTGGACTCTGGAACATCTTGGAGTGTTTGTATTGCTTACTTGTGTTGGGGGTTAAAGCCCAGGTCTAGCTGGGCTTACTGTGGTGTAGCTCTGATACAGGGTGAGAGTACTGAAGTCCACATGATTCCACTTTTCTGGAAGGACTTGTTCCTGCACTGAGCACGTCTGGGCTTCCCTGGGACCTCCTTGCTCACTGTGTGTCACCCCCCAGGCTCCAAGCTGGGAGCTGAGAGTGAGAAGTATGACTTCCTTCTTTGTAACTGGGGACTTCCTTAATCGAGCATCAGCCTCTGGAGAAATTCCTAAAATTCACTGCATATCCCTTCTCCCCAATTCCTGCCCTCATTGTTTTTGTGTTTTCTGGAATGTTTGTTTTCAAAAGATTTTCTTTCTTTCTTTCTTTATTTGACAGAGAGAGACATAGCAAGAGAGGGAACAGAAGCAGGGGGAGTGGGAGAGGGAGAAGCAGGCTTCCCGCCAAGCAGGGAGCCTGATGCCGGGCTCTATCCCAGGACCCTGGGATCATGACCTGAGCTGAAGGCAGATGCTTAACGACTGAGCCACCCAGGGACCCCTGGAATGTTTGTTCTTTTCCCTAAATGGGTCACCATGTAAGGGAGATTCCCTGTTAGAGGGGAAGCAGGAGCTCATCAGGGTAGAGCGCAGGAGGATGGACTCAGTAGCTCTGCATGGCAAGCATGGTGTGTCATCCTATTCTGGGGCCATTGGGAAAGAATCAAGGTTCCCTGTGTGGGTCTCCGTGGTCAGGGTCAAATTGGAAAGAAAGGACTGATACTGGGAGAGGGGTGGATAACACTATGTCTAAAGGCAAAGATGTCACTCTTCCTCTCCAGAAACTGCTCAAAATCCATATGAAATGTCTCTGTAGCTCCAGGATCCTGGCGTTTTGTTGAAATGTGAGGTCATGGCTTTATTGCTGGAAATGAGGCTGGAGAACTTGGTGATGGAACAGAATCCAGCCCCTCTATCATGAAGAGGCCAGAAAGAATAGCTCTGGACTGTGTAGGGAAGTGGGGGAGGGGCTGGGTAAGTCTTTTGCACCCCTCTTGTTCTCTCTTCCTCTCCTACCTCTTGGACCTTAGGGGTGGCCTGGGATTCCAGAGAAGTTTATTTTAGGTTATGGGGATGTCAAGTGTCAAGGCTCAGATACCTCATCTGCCTGCTCAACTTCCGTGGCACATGTTACTGATTGATAACAGTGCTCATCCTTATCCAGACAGAGCCCCAGAAATTTTCTTAATGTGCATTGCAGCAGGCAGCTGCTATTTTTTGGTCAGAGGGGCGGAGGCAGTTGGAAGATGGAAGATGAGAACCAATGGAGAGAGGAGAAAGGCAGTTGTGCCTAGGTGGTCTAAGGGCTCAGCTCATCTCTTCTGGAGGACATTGCTGAGGTGGAGCTGAACCAAAAGGAAAGAAGCAGAGGTGATGGTTTGCTGGGTAGAACAGGTTATAATCCAGTTTACAAAGCCATGTATCTGAAATTGACATAGGCTATTTTATAGAATGTTCTCTTTTATTTTATTTTATTTTATTATTTTTTAAGATTTTATTTATTTATTTTGAGAGAGAGAGAATGAGAGAGAGCGAGTACATGAGAGGGGGGAGGGTCAGAGGGAGAAGCAGACTCCCTGCCGAGCAGGGAGCCCGATGCGGGACTCGATCCAGGGACTCCAGGATCATGACCTGAGCCGAAGGCAGTTGCTTAACCAACTGAGCCACCCAGGCGCCCCAGAATGTTCTCTTTTAATAACAGCTGTTGTGCCAGGATTTTATTAGTAGTTATATTTGCTTTTTTTTTTTTTTGGCCAAAATGTAAGTAATACATAGGATTTTTCAATACCTGACACAGTGTACATTTAAAAAAGCAGAGAAGGGGGGCGCCTGGGTGGCTCAGTCGTTAAGCGTCTGCCTTCGGCTCAGGTCATGGTCCCAGGGTCCTGGGATCGAGCCCTGCATCGGGCTCCCTGCTCGGCGGGAAGCCTGCTTCTCCCTCTCCCTCTCCCCTGCTTGTGTTCCCTCTCTGGCTTTCTCTCTGTCAAATAAATAAAATCTTTAGAAAAAAAAAAAATAATAAAAATAAAAAAAATAAAAAAGCAGAGAAGGGGCACCTGGATGGCTTGGTTGGTTGAGCGTCCCATCTTGGTTGTGGCTCGGGTCGTGATCTCGGGGTCCTGGGATCGAGTCCCACATTGGGCTCCTCGCTCCGCAGGGAGCCTGCTTCTCTCTCTGCCTGCCACTACCCCTGCTTGTGTGCGCGCGCTCTCTCTCTCTCTCTCTGTCTGACAAATAAATAAAACCTTAAAAAAAAAAAGTTCAGGTCCCATGGTCATTGGTTCATATATCTTAAGCAGTATTTATTAAAAGTGCCTGGGGGCTTGCCAGCCTGTAAAATCCACTTTCTAAGATGAAATTGATAGAAAATAAAAAAGAGCTAGGTGTGTGTTTTTCGCTCTTGTCATCTGCTGTTTGCTTATGGTGAAGGACTTCTTTCTTCTGGCCCTGACATGAGGCCAGAATACTCTGATGCTTTCCACTGTGCTGTGTGCCAAGGTTTCCTTGTCTCATCTGGAAAAGCCAGATGAGGCTAATGCTGGCATGCAGGGCCCTGGGGGTGTTCTTGGTGACTGTGTGCGCGTGTGTGTGTGTGTGTGTGTGTATGGTATGATATATATACATATATGACATATGTATCATACCACACACATATATATATATGACATAAAATGTGTTATTTTAACAATTTTAAATGTACAATTCATTGGTATTAATTACATTCACAGTCTTATGCAACCATTACCACTATCTATTTTCCAAAACTTTTTCATCACCCAAACAGAAACTCTGTACCCATTAAGCAATAATTCCCTATTTCCTCCTCCTCCCAGCCCCTGGTAACCTTCTGTTTTTATGAACTTGCCTATTCTAGATATTTCATATTACTGGAATCGTACAGTATTGTCCGTTTATGTCTTGTTTATTTCACTTAGCATAATGTTTTCAAGGTTTATGCTGTGATATGTATCAGAACCATTCCTTTTTATGGCTGTACGTATGTACCACATTTTGTTTATCTGTTCATCTGTTGATGGACACTTGGGTTTTTTATCCCCATCTGTTGGCTGTTGTGAATAATGGTGCATAGAAGTGAACATTGGCATAGAAGTATTTGTTTGAGTCCCTCTTTTTTTTTTATTATTATTATGTTATGTTATGTTAATCACCATACATTACATCATTAGTTTTTGATGTAGTGTTCCATGATTCATTGTTTGCGTATAACACCCAGTGCTCCATGCAGAACGTGCCCTCTTTAATACCCATCACCAGGCTAACCCATCCTCCCACCCACCCTTTTTTTTTTAAGATTTGTTTATTTTAGAAAGTGCACGAGCATGTGAAGCGGGGTAGGGGCAGAGGGAGAGGGAAAGAAGCAGACTCCCTGCTGAGTACAGAACACAGCTCCACACAGGGCTCCATCTCATGACCCTGAGATCATGACCTGAGCTGAAATTAAGAGTCAGTCGCTTAACCAACTGAGCCACCCACGTGCCCCTTGAGTCCCTCTTTATATTTTGGGTATTAAACCCTTATCAGATAAGTGATTTGCAAATATTTTCTCCTATTTTCTAGGTTATCTTTTTCACTTTCTTGATGTTTTTTGATGCACAAAAGTTTTAATTTTTTTTAATGAAAAAAAATTTTTTTTAAGTAGGCTCCACGCCTAATGTGGGGCTTGAACTCACAACCCTGAGATCAAGAGTTGTGTGCTGTACTGACTGAGCCAGCCAGGCGCCCTAAAAGTTTTAATTTTGATGAAATCCAGTTTATCTATTTTTTTCTTTTGTTGCTCATGTTTTCCGCGTCTTGTCTAAGAATCCATGGCCAGACCCAAGGTCATGAAGCTTTTCCCTGTTTTCTTCTAAGAATTTTATAGTTTTTGGCTCTTAAATTTAGATTGTTGATCGATTTTTGTTAATTTTTACATATGGTATGGAGGAGGGGTTCAGCTTCATTCATTGCATGTAGAAGTCCAGTTGTCCTAGCACCAATTGTGTTCCCCCCCCCCGAGAATGGGGGAGGGGCAGAGGGAGAGGGAACGAGAATCCCAAGCAGGGTCCCAGCCCAGTGTGGAGCCTGAGGTGGGGCTCCATCCCACAACCCTGAGATCATGACTCCTAAATCAGGAGTCAGATGCTTCACCAACTGAGCCACCCAGGTGCCCCCTGGCACCAGTTGTTGAAAAGATAGTTCTTTCCCCGTTGAATGGACTTAGCACCCTTGTTGAAAGTAATTTGGTGATAGATATGGGTTTATATCTGGATATAAATTCTATTTAGGGGCGCCTGGGTGGCTCAGTCGTTAAGCATCTGCCTTCGGCTCAGGTCATGATCCCAGGGTCCTGGGATTGAGCCCCACATCGGGCTCCCTGCTCCGCGGGAAGCCTGCTTCTCCCTCTCCCACTCCCCCTGCTTGTGTTCCCTCTCTGTCAAATAAATAAATGAAATCTTAAAAAATAAATAAATTCTATTTATATTTAATTCTATTTATATTTAATTCTATTTAAATTCTCTTCCATTTGTCTATGCATCTACCTTATGCCAGTACCACACTGTTTTGATTACTGTAGTATTCTAGTAAGTTCTAAAATCAGGAAGTGTGAATCCTTTAACTTTGTTCTTCCTTTTTCAAGATTGTTTTAGCTACTTGGGGTCCCTTGCATATTCATATGATTTTGAAGATTGACTTCTCCATTTCTGCAAAAAACACTATGGAATTTTGGTAGGGATTGCATTGACTTTTGGGGTCAATTTGGAGAGTATTCGCAATACTCTTTATCTTAACAATATTAAGTCTTCCAATCCATGAACACATGATGTCTTTCCATTTATTTGTGTCTTCTTTAATTTAATTTCCTTTAGCACTGTTTTATAGTTTTTAGTGTAGGAGTCTTGCTTCCTTGGCTAAATTTATTCCTAAGTATTTTACTTGTTTGATGCTATATTATAAATGGAATTCTTTTTTTAATTTCCTCTTTAGATTGTTCAGTGTTAGTGTATAGAAACATCTGTTTTGTGTGTGTTGATCTTATATCCTGTAACAGCTTTCTGTGAACTGTTGGGGATTTTTTATAAGATCTTTTTAAGATTTTTTATTTTTTACAAGATCATGTCATCTGCAAATAGAGATAGATTTACTTATCCTTTTCTTATTTGAATGCCTTTTATTTCTTTTTATTGACTGATTGCTCTAGCTAGGACTTCCAGTGCAATGTTGAATAGTAGTGGTGAAAGGTGGGCATACTTGTTTTATTCTAATCTTAGGGGAAAAGCTTTCAGCCTCTCACCATTGGGTTTTCATAAATAGCCTTTATCATGTTGAGAAAGTTCTCTTTTATTCCTACTTTTCTGTGTGCTTGTATAATGAAGGAGTGTTGAATTTTGTTTTTTCCTGGATCAATTGAGATGATCATATGAGTGTTTTTCCTTAGTTCTATTAATGTGGTTTATTATATTGGTTGATTTTCTTAATGTTGAACCACCCTTGCCTTCATGGGATAAATCCCGCTTGGTCATGGTGTGTAATCCTTTTAATACATTGTTGGATTTGGTTTGCTACAATTTTGTTGAGGATTTTTGCATCTATAAAGTATATTGGTCTGTAATTTCCTTTTCTTTTGATGTCTTCTTGGTGGCTTTTTGATTGCCATTTCAGGGTCTACGCCATCTTGGGCTTGCATCTGGGTACAGCACATTTGTAACAGTATCCAGACATTATTCTGCCAAGGATTGAAGTCTCTAGGTCAGACCAGGGAAGGATCTTAGGAGCCCTTTAGTCCAACCTCTCCTCTTCTGATAGGGAACTTGAGATGTGGGGTGAAATCCGAGACCCACAGTCCTGAATTAGGCTGGAGTGTCTGAGACTTCAAGAGTCTGGCATGTTGTCTCTGGAGCCCTGCTGCAAAGTGTTCCTGTCACTTTAAAACTCTTCAGGAGCTTCTCTTCGGGAGGCAGGAAGGGAGTGTCAAATGTTGCCAAAGAGGTTCCCAGTGTAGAGTGCTCCAGGCTGTCTCTCAGGACTGGATGGGTGATAACAGCAAAGTGTGTTCTCCTCACCCCAGGCCTTGTTGTATGTCTCTGGAGGGTTTGAGACTCCAGAGGTCTGGTTTCTAAGGTCCTGTCCTCTGTTCACTACCAGACCTGTCTTGGGTCATGGAAGAATCTCCAGTCAGTTGGAGATGTGCTGAGCCAGTGTCACTGTGCTGAGCAGGAGGGTTTTCTGGGTGTGTGCTCTGGGTTGCGCTTGGGACTTACCTGGTACTATGTGAGCCAGAGCTCCAGCTCCTCTACTGAGCAGGAATTTTGACAATTTCCTGCCGTTTCTGAAGGTGTGCTCTTCCCATACAGCCTCTGCCCTCCTGTCAAAGCTCAGGGAAGTGGGTGTACTGAGGAGCTGACTATGAAAACCAGGTCCCCCACTGTGTCCCTCTGGCACTGAAATGTTGCCCTGGGACAAGCCAGGGAGAGTCTGATGGGTGAGAGCCAACAACCTCCTCAGTGTGTGGTCATCAGCTGGCTCTGGAAAATGATTTTTCTGTGACTATCAAAGGAATTGTAGAAAATCTGGAAAACCGAAGAGAAAAAAGAAGACTCCAAGCTGACTATGCTCACATCTCCGCGTGACTGCGGGGTTTCAGCAGACTGTTGCTTTTGTGGGAGAGTCAGCAGAGGCGGGTGGAGGGCAGCATGGGCCCCAGAAACCACCAGTCCATTTTCATTGTAGGTCATTTTCCAGGGCCCCAGTTTGCCTCTGCTGCCTGCAGGATATGGTGACAGCTTGAGGGCGGACCTGGCTGTGTGGTCAGCTGAGGGCGGATCTGGCTGTGTGGTCAGCTGAGGGTCTTGCCAGAGCTGCTGCTCATCCTCTGTCCTGCTCTCCAGCTTGGCCAGAGCTGTGCTCGCTTGTGGCCCTTTTCTCTCTGGAGCCCCACAGAGAGACGGAGTTGCTCTTCTAACTCTAGCTTGTGTTGTGGTTTTGGCAGTGAAGTAGAAACTGAGAAGGTAGAGGCCAACTGGTCTCACTGCCGTGAAGAACTTATCATCTGTTGTCCCTCTACACTTACTGGCTGTCCCACCTCTATGACAAATGGTATTCTCCATTTTGCTGCCATATGGAAGAAAGGAGTAAATCAGATGGCTTTATCCTACTTTCAGTCATGATGTGGAGTAATAACTTTACCCCCAAGCTCCTCAGATATATCCTGCTGCTTGAAAAGAAAGCCCTAGTGGAGATGCTAAATATAGGGGAGGTAAGCTCTGTCTACTCCAGTTATCTGCTTAGGGAGTGAGAACCCCAGTGGCCTCCCTCCCAGGTGACCAAGGTAGCTCGTACCTGTTAGTGTTCTAGCATTGTCTGACACATTACCAAGAAGGAAGCAAATGCTCACCTCCTTTTTCCTCGGCAATCCCCAGTAAACAGGCCCTTGTTTTTAGAAGTCCCAAGATCTAGGCCTTCAAAAATGTCCTATTTTGGGGTGCCTGGGTGGCTCAGTCGGTCAAGTATCTGCCTTCAGCTCAGGTCATGATCCCAGGGTCCTGGGATCGAGCCCCATGTTGGGCTCAGGGAGCCT